>NC_086108.1:87583208-96863208 GCF_963921235.1 Mobula hypostoma
CCCAATTTTGCATCCTAGCGATGTTCTGCTATAACCTCAAACAGCCCTCCACACTATCCACAACACCCCCAAACTAACCGTCCCTCCACTTCCTCATCAGGTCATTTATAAAAATCATGAAGAGAAGGGGTCCCAGAACAGATCCCTGAGGCATACCACTGGTCACCGATCTCCATGCAGAATATGACCCATCAAACAACCACTTCTGTGGGCAAGCCAATTCTGGATCCACAAAGCAAGGTCCCCTTGGATCCTATGCCTCTTTACTTTCTCATTAAGCCCTGTATGGGGTACCTTATCAAATGCCTTTCTGAAAATCCATAAACACTACATCTACTGCTCTACCTTCATCAATGCGTTTAGTCACATTCTCAAGATATTCAAACAGGGTCGTAAGGCATGATCTGCCTTTGACAAAACCATGTTGACTATTCCTAATCATATTATTCCTCTCCAAATGTTCATAAACCCTGCCTCTCAAGATCTTCTCTATCAACTTACCAACCACTGAAGTAAGACTCACTGGTCTGAAATTTCCTGGCCTATCTCTACTCCCTTTCTTGAATAAGGGAACAACATCTGCAACTCTCCAATCCTCCGAAACCTCTCCGGTCCTCATTGATGATGCGAAGATCATTGCCAGAGGCTCAGCAATCTCCTCCCTTGCCTCCCACAGTAGCCTGGGGTACATCTCATCCGGTCCCAGTGACCTATCCAATTCGATGTTTTCCAAATGTCGCAATGAAAAGCTCAAGCTTTTCAGTCCCTACAATTGCCAAGGTCCTTTTCCGCAGTTAATACTGAAGCAAAGTACTCATTAAGTATCTTCCCTACCTCCTCCGGTTCCATACACACTTTTTCACTGTCACACTTGGAACCATAGAAAATAGGCCATTTGGCCCTTCTAGTCTGTGCCGAAACCTTATTCCGCTAGTCCCATTGACCTGAACCCAGTCCATAACCCTCCAGGCCTCTCCCATCCATGTATCTATCCAATTTATTCTTAAAACTTAAGAGTGAGCCGGCATTTACCACATCAGATGGCAGCTCGTTCCACAATCCCACCACTCTCTGAATGAAGAAGTTCCCACTAAACCTTTCCCCTTTCACCCTAAAGTCATGTCCTCTCGTATTTATCTCTCCTAATCTAAGTGGATAGAGCCTACTCGCATTTACTCTGTCTGTACCCCTCATAGTTTTGTAAACCTGTATCAAATTCCCCCTCATTCTTCAACGCTCCAAGGAATAAAGTCCTAACCTGTTCAATCTTTCCCTGTAACTCACCTCCTGAAGACCCAGCAACATCCTAGTAGATCTTCTCTGCACTCTTTCAATCTTACAGATATGCTTCCTATAGTCGATGACCAGAACTGCACACAATGCTCCAAATCTGGCCTCACCAATATCTTATACAACCTCACCATAACATCCCAACTCCTATACTAAATACTTTGATTTATGAATGCCAGGATGTCAAAAGCCTTCTTTACAACCCTGTCTACCTGTGACGCCACTTTCAGGGAATTATGTATCTGAACTCCCAGATCCCTTTGTTCCTCCACACTCCTCAGTGTCCTATCATTTACTGTGTATGTCCTACCTTGATTTGTCCTTCCAAAATACAACACCTCACACTTGTCTGCATTAAATTTCATCTGCCATTTTGTGGCCCATTTTTCCAGTTGGTCCCGATCCCCCTGCAAGCTTTGAAAGCCTTCCTCGCTGTCCACAATGCCTCCAATCTTAGCATCATCAGCAAACTTGCTGATCCAATTTACCACATTATCATCTAGATCATTGATATAGACAACAAATAACAATGGTCCCAGCACAGATCCCTGAGGCACACCACTAGTCACAGGCCTCCAGTCTGAGAAGCAATCATCCACTACCACTCTCTGTCTTCTCCCACACAGCCAATTTCGAACCCAGTTTACATCCTCTCCATGGATACCTCGAGTCTGAACCTTCTGAACTAACCTCCCATATGGGACTTTGTCAAAGGCCTTACTGAAGTCCATGTAGACAACATCCACAGCCTTCCCTTCATCTACTTTCTTGGTAACCTCCTCGAAAAACTCTACAAGATTCAATAAACACAATCTACCATGCACAAAGCCATGCTGACTATCCTTAATCAGCCCCTGGCTCTCCAAATACTTGTATATCCAATCTCTCAGAACACCTTCCAATAATTTACCTACTACTGATGTCAGGCTCACCAGCTTATAATTACCTGGTTTATTTTTGGAGCCCTTTTTAAACAACGGAACAACATGAGCTACCCTCCAATCCTCTGGCACTGCACCCGTGGCTAAGGACATGTTAAGTATTTCTGCCAGGGCCCCTGCAATTTCTACACTAGTCTCTCTCAAGGTCCGAGGAAATATCATGTCAGGCCTGGGGGATTTATCTACCTTTATTCGCTGTAAGGCAGCAAGCACCTCCTCCTCTTTAATCTCTATATGTTCCATGACACTGCTGCTTGTTTCCCTTCCTTCCATATACGCTATGCCAGTTTCCTGAGTAAATACTGATGCAAAAAAACTGGTTAAGATCTCCCCCATCTCGTGAGGCTCCACACATAGACGACCACTCTGATCTTCTAGGGGACTAATTTTGTCCCTTACTATCCTTTTACTCTTAATATACTTGTAGAAACCCTTCAGGTTTACCTTCACATTATCTGCTGAAGCAACCTCATGTCTTCTATTTGCCTTCCTGATTTCCTTTAGGATTTTCTTAAATTTTCTATACTCTTCAAGTACCTCACTTGTTCTTTGTTGCCTATACCTGCTATACACCTCTCTCTTTTTCTTAACCAGATCACCAATATCCCTTGAAAACCAAGGTTCCCTATGCCTGTTAACTTTGTCTTTAATCCTGGCAGGAACATGCAAACTCTGCACTCTCAAAATTTCGCCTTTGAAGGTCTTCCACTTACTGAACACACTCTTGCCAGAAAACAACTTATCCCAATCCACTCTTCCTAGATCCTTTCTCATTTCCACAAAATTGGCCCTTCTCCAATTTAGAACCTCAGCTCGAGGACTAGTCCTATCCTTATCCATAATTAACTTGAAACTAATGACATTATGGTCACTGGACCCAAAATGTTCGCCTACACATACTTCTGTCACCTGACCTGTCTGGTTCCCTAATAGATCAAGTATTGCATCCTCTCTTGTAGGTACCTCTATATATTGATTTAGAAAACTTTCCTGATCACATTTGACAAACTCCAAGCCATCTAGCCCTTTCACAGTGTGGGAGTCCCAGTCAATATGTGGAAAGTTAAAATCCCTACTATTACAACTTACTGTTTCTTACGTCGGTCTGCTATCTCTCTACAGATTTGCTCCTCCAATTCTCTCTGACTACTGGGTGGTCTATAATACAATCCTATCAGTGTGGTCACACCTTTCCCATTCCTCAGCTCCACCCATATGGCCTCCGTAGACAAGCCCTCCAGGCCGTCCTGTCTACGCACTTGATTGGTCCTATTTTCTCACGTCTTATCCGCTTGCTCTACGTTAGAAGCGCACAGAAATCCTAGCTGGCCTAAGTGATTTTATCTAAACATTTTGCAAATTTGTCTTGATCTTTTTTAAAAAATCTAGACATTTGCCAAAAAGTTCACAACTCCTTATTTATCTGTGGCCCGGGAGATTTAAACAATGTTTGTTTATGAAGATCCGAAGTAAATATCCCATCTAAGATGCTTTAACTCACACTTATTGGAGACAGAAACTCATTTCTGAAATTGTATGCAATTTTTTTTTGATTCATCTGAACAGAACATTTAAAAGAAAAAAATGATTAACAGTAAGGCGTAGAAAATAGTCATTATTGCCACTCTATGTATTCAGTGAAAGGGAAAATATGGACTTAATATTCAATTACTGTAACATAGTTATTTTATAAATTAAAACCAACGAGCCTTATCAGGAAAACTACATATCTTTTGGCCTAACATCAGCAGCATTGTTTCAGGAGGAGGTTAAATAACAAAAACCATGTAGGAGTGAGCTTTAGATGAGCTAGTACTGGAGAGGATCCAGAGGGCGTTCATAGAACATAGAATAGTACAGCAGATTACAGGCCCTTCGGCTCACAATGTTGTGCCGACCCTCAAACCCTGCCTCCAATATAACCCCCCACCTTAAATTCCTCCGTATACCTGTCTAGTAGTCTCTTAAACTTCACTAGTGTATCTGCCTCCACCACTGACTCAGGCAGTGCATTCCATGCACCAACCACTCTCTGAGTAAAAAACTTTCCTCTGATATCCCCCTTGAACTTCCCACCCCTTACCTTAAAGCCATGTCCCCTTGTATTGAGCAGTGGTGCCCTGGGGAAGAGGCGCTGGCTATCCACTCTATCTATTCCTCTTATTATCTTGTACACCTCTATCAAATCTCCTCTCATCCTCCTTCTCTCCAAAGAGTAAAGCCCTAGCTCCCTTAATCTCTGATCATAATGCATACTCTCTAAACCAGGCAGCATCCTGGTAAATCTCCTCTGTACCCTTTCCAATGCTTCTACATCCTTCCAATGTTTCACAAGAATGATTCTGGGAATGAAAGGGTTAACATATGAGGAGTGTTTGATGGCTCTGGGCCTGTACTTGTTGGAGTTTAGAAGAATGAGGAGAGGTCTCATTGAATGCTATCTAATACTGAAAAGCCTAGATAGACTGGATGCAGAGTATGTTCCCTACATTGTAAGAGTCTAGGGTTACAGCGGAGAGCCTCAGAATAGGACGTCCATTTAGAAAGGAGATAAAGAGAAATTTCTTTAGTAGAGGGTAGTGAATTTGTGGAATTCATTGGCACAGCAGCCGTGGAGGCCAAATCATTGGTTATATTTAAAGCAGAGGTTGATTGGTTCTTAATTAGTAAGGGCATCCAAGGTTATGGACAGAATAGGGTTGAGAGGGATAATAAATCAACCATGATGGTATGGCAAAGCAGACCTGATGGGCTCACAACACGCTGGAGGAACTCAACAGGTCAGGCAGCATCCGTGGAAAAGATCGGTCGACGTTTCGGGCCGGAACCCTTTGTCAGGCCCGAAATGTCGACCGATCTTTTCCACGGATGCTGTCCGACCTGCTGAGTTCCTCCAGCATGTTGTGAGTGTTGCTTTGACCCCAGCATCTGCAGATTATTTTGTGTTTAGGATAGACTTGATGAGCTGAATGGCCTAATTCTGCTCCAATGTCTTCTGGTCTAAAAGAGTAAACCAATTTAGTGAAGGACAGATAGCCACAACAAACATTCTTTGTTGCAAGAATGTTATATATAAAAAGGTTGCTAGAATGTACTTTATTTTTGCTTCTATAAACCCTTTGATAAATCATGTGGAACGGAAGCCACCAATTTATTTCCAATTCCAGGTTCTAAATTATTTTGATCTTATAGAAACTATAAGACAGAGAATGACGCTGACAGAGATGAAGGATTGACTGAAGTTCTAAAAGAAAATTAGCTTTGGGCATGAGTGGTTCCTACATGAAACTCTTGTAAATTGCTGTATTTAAAACAACAAACTAATGGCACATAGAAAGACATGTTAAACCTGGTCAAGGAACTTACTTACTGCCTATTACACCACGGGTGCTTAGGGCAGCAATGAAGGTATTTTTCATCATTGTTACTTCTGTAACAATTTCTTTTGCGCAGTCAGGGTTGTTAGCCCTGAGCTGAACCCCTTAACCTGGAGGACCGGTGGACCACTCTTAGTTTGGCCTCTCCCTTTGATCTGTTTGGCATGGGTGATCCTACCAAGAACCAAAGCATAAGGTCCTGACTCTAGCCAACATAGTTCTGGGTCAGTGAGGCACGCAAGCCTCCAAATGCTCTGAGGAGGCTGTGGTCCTCTTGGAGGCTGGTCGAGGAAACCTGCCGATTACCACACATACAGATTACTCAGCTAATGAATCAGTATACTGTAATTAGCAAGGGCACAGAATGAGTATATTCTCAGGTGGGAGGTTCTTCAACATCCAACCAAAAGAGGTTTGGGAGCAAGCAACAAGGTGGCCCAAAACTAAAGAACATAACTAAATGACACAGGAACACAATGAGAGAATGCACATGTGAATCGGTATGACTTCATTCACACCTATCTATCTGTCGTAGATACACCTGCCCATAACAGCGTCAGTAGATTATGCATAGTCCTTGGAGAGAAACTCTCAGATTCACACTGAGGACACCCTCCATCATGTTGCTGGCACTGCAACTAACTAAATGACTGAGGAAAGAGAACCGGTTGCAGTGTTAGGTGACAGAAAAGACAAGAAGAAATGTTAGGTGATCAGTGGTTTAATAAAGATAGGGTCAAAAACAGGTAATGAATCAAATGGGCAAGGTTAACACAATAAGGTAGAGTAGACAAAGAAATCAATCCAGTGACGAAGCAGGGTTAAACTCAGTACAAAAAGGAAGGTAGAAGTAACAAGGAGAGGTCTCAAGCTGAGTAATTACAATGAATTGGGGCAGATTTTGGCCCAATTAAGCAACTGACCCAATTAGCCTAAGTTTCATGGAAATAATTAAAAAGGTATACAAAAAAACAAACAACCATTTAAACTGAGTAACAAATTACATATTTAAATGAAATACAGAATAAATTAGAACACAGTACTATAAGGCTGTGTAATTTAGTTCCTAATAGTTATCGATGACGGAATTCATCCAGAGTAGGCTGCTATGTTCTTTTGATTGACTATAAATGAACAAAATCAGTGCAGACAATGGACTATCTTCATACAATGTCCTGTCTTCTGTCCCAATTAAGCGGCATAGCATCCTAAATAAATGAAGGGAATTACAGCTATTTTCTGCATTAGTGTTTGTTCTTTAAGAGTTGTCTCAAATAAACAGTTGACCTGTTTAATCAATGGCCCGATTAACCGGAATCCACTCTATTAGCTAGTTATGCATTTGAAAAACAATTGGAGAACACAAAGGAAGAGTGTTAATTCATGTTTAATGCAATCCTTAGTCACTTCACAGGGAGTGCAATTCACATAAAAATGTATGTAACTAAATCAATCTATAGTTTACATGCAAATTCAAATGAATATAATGAGAAATGGAATGAACTAAGGTTAGCAGGGTAAGAACACACACAGCTTTTAAAGGAGATATTGCCTAAGGCAATTCCAATTTGTGAAATCTCAATGCATATTGCACCCCATTTGGGTTAAAAGAACAATCATAGGTTAGAGAATGTGAGAAAAGAACTCTATACATATAAACTACTCAGAATAACATAGCAGAGAAAAAAGGTGGGGAACAAAAACTTAAATCTTATCATGCAATTGAACTAATAATAAGCATAAAAAAGCTATTTAAACTGAGAAGGCAATAGCAATAGCCAAGCAACAGCATTACTTTCTGCGTTTTCATTTCAAATAAACAGTAATTCAGGCAAATGCTACTGAATAAATTAATACATCTATAATGAATGCCAAAGCTTTCAAAAGGAAGCAGATAAAAAAAATACCACCTTAAACACCAGAGGATGTTCATATAGGTAAAATTCTGGCAACAACAAATAAATACTTCTTTGGTATGATTTTGGGCTCCATCAAAACTTGTCTTAAATATTATGCTCAATAATTCAACAAGTATCGATGAAAACAATATATCTTGATTATTTAAGTTCACCAAGGTGAGCACTGTTTGTTCAATGCAATGAACAGCTCCATGTTTCAGATACACTGAACCAATATCAAACATGTCCAGATCAGAACTGATATAGCTTCTTTCAGACTGAATATTTTCCACTTTGCTCGCTCACTTATCCTACATGACTCAACAGTGCACAAACGTTATTTTTTATATACCGGCTAAACTTGTGTCAGAGTGAAAATAGCATATTAATACAGTTACATGGACAGGAGAAGCAATCAGAACATCCATCTTGGCCTATCTAAAATAAACTTCTATTCAGTACACAACGGATAGTTTTCAGAGAAGGCCATTTAAATAGCAATATTACTTGGGACAATCTGCACAAGGTCAACTGTTTCTTTTTGGATTTTTATTTTCAAGGAGTATGCCTCCATTATCTATCCAATCACCATGGATAACTAAAAGAATAATTAAAGAAATATTCAGAATGTCCTAACTTCACAGCAAATATACAACTCTACACCACACACAGGCATCCTGCTGAAAGTAACAATATAGGAATGGTTAAAGTAATGCGACTCTCAAGTCTAACGATGCTTATGTACTGGCAGATGCTCATTGCCTCTCAAGGCACTTGAGACTCATGTTTTGCTTCAGCAAACTCTAGATTTCTAACAGATGGTGACTTGTTTTAGGCATGGCTGATCTTTTATACACAATTAGTTTTAGCTCAGACAAGGTCAGTTATTTTTTTTAATACAGTACCGTCCTATCTATCTTCCAACATTTGCCGTCCCTTTACAATCTTCCAGATTTCTTTCATTTGACTTGCTCATTCATTCTTTCAAGTTTCTCTTTTCTCTGTTTACATTCTTCATCCCAATACATTACACCCCCCCCCCCCCGCGCAAAGTTCAACCTTTATTCCACTTCTGAAGGTTTGGATCTTCCCTCCTCCTAGTCATTTCAGAGCATACAAACTAGTCACCTACTCAGATTCAAATTGCCCCAAATACAAGCATGCATTTAAAGCACATGTATTGCAGACGTACCTTTCCTTCAGATCCAACCTGCTGCTCTGCCTGCATTTGCTGCCTGAAAATGGGATCAAACAACAACGGCGTGGCACAGTAGTGAACAAGTCGTGAAGACTGTTTCAGCGTGTCCAGATCACCCACCTAAATCAGAAAAAAATACACAGAAAAATCACTGCCTTTACTTCCAACTTTACAGCATAATTACTCATGACCACCATTGAGACAATCCATAAGGGGCGCTTCCACAAGAAAGCAGTATCCATCGTCAAGGACTCCCATATCCATGATCTCTTCTCACTGCTGCCATCAGACAGGAGGTACACGAGCCTTAGGTCCCACACCACTAGGTTCAGCCACAACTATGACCTTTCAACCACTGGGCTCCTGAACCAGTGTGGATAACTTCACTCAACTCAATACTGAATTGTTTCCAGAACCTATGGACTCTCTTTCAAGGGCTCTACAACTCGTTATTTATTATCTATTTATTATTTTTTTATATATAATTGTATAATTTGTTTTCTTGTGTGTACATTGGTTATTTGTTACTCTTTGTGTATAGTTCATTGTTTCTGTTGTATTTCTTTGTTCTACTGTGAATGCCTGCAAGAAAATAAATCTCAGGGTACTTTATGGTGACACATATGTATTTTGATAATAAATTTACTTTGAACTTTGAATCTGCAAATAATCAAAGAGGCGCTACACCTTTGAAAAGCTAAAGAACTGCAGATGATAGAAATCTGAAATAAAACAAAAAGTTAAGAGACATTTGGCGGATCATATAGCATCTGTAGAGAGAGAAGAAAAGTAAACCGTTTCCAGTTAATGAGGAAAAAGCATTTCCCCAACTGTTTCAGATCATTACTTACAGTGATGGGCATGTTTGACTGGGCAGAACGCTGCTGCCATGTCACAAATAGGTTCTCAATTTTCATTTGCTTCTCCATTTCTGAAAGAGAAAAGACAAGTAAGGACACAACTTAGAACTAACACAATCTGAAAAGAATTAACCTGGCACATTACACATTGTCATGTCTAATCCAGCTCAATACCACCAGATAAAGTAACTTAAAATGACCTTCAAAGTACTGATGCAGATTCATTAAAATAAAAAAAATGTCCAGATAACAGTGTCAATATATTAGATTACTTAACTTTATCTCCAATGAGCAGTCCTTTTTTTTTTACCTTAAAACTCCTGCATTTACTTAACACTGCTCTGTGCAATATCCATTAAGCTCAGATGAACTAAGTGTAGATAAAAGTAGACAAATGTTATATACGATTAAAGCTTGCAATATAAAATGCAGTGGCAACTGAGTATTAGAAAATTAATCTCCAATGCACTTGAAAAAGTATACTTCCACGGCCAGGAATAGTGTCATTGACTTTGTATGGTACAAATTCTCAGGAAAAATAACTGAAGATTACAGACAAATCATTGCAAAAAGAGCTGCTCAAGTAATTGCACGTAAAAGCACACTGCAGTAAACTTGTGCACTGACAGCACTAAGACTACTCCGAATAACTAAGAAAGCAATATAAAACAAATTGATTGAAACATTATGCATTTTATACTCTTATTACCCAGACACAGAAACCAAAGTGAGTGACATACATGTACCAATGACACAGAACTGAAGAACAATTATAGTTTGAATTGTCTCCCATGATTATTCACTTCATAAAAATTAATACTGACGGACATAATTTTTTTTTGCCCTCCAAGCCCAATTTGGTTGCTTGCGAATTATCAAGTCATTCTCACTTGCACGTAAAACAGATTCAATTAATTTCTCATGTGCATAAGTAGATGTGCACTGTATAATTTTATATCGTACATGTAATGTCTGTGTGTGTGTGTGTGTGTATATATATATATATATATATATATATATATATATATATATATACATAAACACATACACACACACAATATCATGAATATAACATAATACAAAATTTGCAACTTCTCTATCTTGCTCACCTCTCCGCTCTAGGTTTTTGATTTCCAGGAACTGTGTGCCATGGCGTGACACTGGATCAGACAGCCCAGCATCATGTGACTGCCTTATTGTTTTAGGCACCGTGATGTCACGCAGTGCTTCATCAAATGGGACAATCTCTGGTGCGAAGTGAAGAGGTGGAAGACTCCTGCTTGTTGAGCTTAGCCGTCCTTGCTCCTTAGTCGGTGGGGGAGTCGGACTCTTGATTAGTGAATCAGCTTCCAGTGTGGAATGAAGAAATGGGTTTGCTTCCTGTTTTAACAAAGGGATGATGAGAAGGGAACAAATTCAGTCATAGATTAATCAGACTTCAATGGAAATTACTACTGTATGTCTACAATTAGAGTATGACCAATTGCAAAGACTATAACAGGAAAACTTCTATTTCATTGAAATCTCATTACAACTAAATTGATTGGTTGTGTCTCAGCCTATGGCATCAGTTAAAGGGAGAGAAGCTCTGTCCATTTTCAGATGAGGAAAAGAGAAACAGGCCAAACCACTCTCTGAATTGTAATCAGCAACTCAAAACTTCACAATTCTCATCATCTAGTAGGAATTCACAAAGAGCTGCAAGAAGATGAGAGCGAGAAAACAAGCATCAAAATCATTACAAAGATCAAAATATCATAGAGCACTACAGCATAGAAACAAGCCTTTCGGCCCAACTAGTCCATGCTGTAATGTTATTCTGCCTAGTCCAATTGACCTGCACCTGGCTTATAGTCCTTCTTAACCCACCCATTCACATAAGACTCTTGGTAGTTTGGAGGATCAGAGAGACCTTGGATCTGTGTCCATAGGACACTCAAAGCTGCCGAGCAGGTTGACAGTGTTGGTAAGAAGGCGTTTGGCATGTTGGTCTTCATTAACCGTGGGACTGAGTTCAAGAGCCGTGTTACAGCTACACAAGACCTTAGTCAGACCCCATTTGGAATACTGTGTTCAGTTCTGGTCACCTCACTACAGGAAGGATGTGGATACTATAGAGAGTGCAGAGGAGATTTACAAGGATGTTGCCTGGATTGGAGAGCATGCCTTATGAGAATAGGTTGAGTGAACTTGGCCTTTTCTCCTTGGAGCGACGGAGGATGAGAAGTGACCTGATAGAGGTGTATATGATGAGAAACATTGATTGTGAGGATAGTCAGAGGCTTTTTCCCAGGCCTGAAGCAGCTAACACAAAGGGGCATAGTTTTATGGTGCTTGGAAGCAGGTACACGGGGGTGTTAGAGGGAAGTTTTTCCACACAGAGAGTAGTGGATGTGTGGAATGCATTGCCAGCGATGGTGGTAGAGTCGGATACAATAGAGTCATTTAAGAGACTCTCAGATAGATACATGGAGCTTAGAAAAATAGAAGGCTATGCAGTAGGGAAATTCTAGGCAGCTTCTAGAGTAGGTCACATGGCCGGCACAACATTGTGGATTGAAGGGCCTGCAATGTGCTGTAGATTTCTATGGTCTAACCCAAATTTCTCTTAAACGTTGCAATAAAACCTGCATCCACCACTTCTGCTGGCTGCCTGTTCCACACTTGCACACCTTCTGAATGAAGCAGTTCTCACTCAAGCTCCCTTTAAATATTTCACCTTTCATCATTAACCTATGACCTCTCGTTCTAACTTCACCCAACCTCAGTGGAAAAAGCCTGCCTGTACTTACCCTATCTATACCCCTCATAATTTTCATATTTTTTAATGGTAGAGTCTTCTGTTACTAGACCATTTCAATACTTTTGAAACACAATTTATAAACTGTAGCAATTCTTGTGGCCCAAAAATTCCTTTCAGGAAGTACAGAGAAAATATATCTAAAAGAAATGTGCTGTAACTGAAGAGTCCAAGAGCCACTACCAAATATGATTGTAAGCACATTAATTGTGGTACAAATAATAATACTTGTTTTGTACCAAATTAACTATTTCTATTGAAATGTGAGAAACTGGGAAATATTGATGTTCAAAGTGACCTGGAAGCGATTGTTTATGGGGTCCTGGATGCCCATGCACAGTCACTGAAATCCAGCATGCAGGTGCAACAGGCAGTTAAAACATATGGCGTGTTGATCCTCATTACAAGATGATTTGACTTCAAGAGTAAAGATGTCCTGGTATAATCATGTAGAGCCTTGCTGAGACCATATCTGGATTAGATTGTGCAACTTGCATCTTTGTACTCAACAAAGGATATATTTGATTTGAAAGAGTACAGCAAATACTCACTAAACTGGATCTTGTATTTCCCCAGTTCTGTTGATGAAACTAGATCATGAAATACTAATTCTATTTCTCATACAATAGTTGATGAAAGACTTAAAAGAGGCAAGTAATTTAAAAAGGACATCAGGACAGCTTCCTCACATAAAGTCTAATGCGTATGTGGAATGAGCTGGCAGAAATAGTGGCTGAAGTGGGCAACATTTATAAGCTATTTAAACAAATACATGGAAAAGAGAGCATTTTAGGGTCTGTGAGCAAATGTGGGCAAATAGGCATGGACATGATGGGTCAAAGAGAATGCTTCCATTCCAAATTACTCTAAGGGGTTCGACTTACTGAGCATTTCAGAATTTCAGTTTTAATCGGGTTCATGGGATGGCAAGTCTGTCATATGATATGAGATTGTGCAGGCTAGGCCTCTACAGTTTAGATTGAAAGAATGCAAGGGAACCTCATTGAAACATATTGTGTTAGATACAAGGAGAATGTTTCTGCTGGATGAGTCTAGAACTGATGGTTCAGTAAGAGACTGAAATAAAGAGATATTTCTTTACTCAAAGTTGGTGAATCTTTGGAATCTGGAATCATACAGCGGATTACAAAATTTTGGCCATTTGTTGCATTTTAAATCATGATCAATAGATTTCTGGAATTTGGGAAGCAAAGGATATGGGGATAGGGCATGAAGCGGAAAATCAGTCATGATCTTACTGAATGGATTAAGTGGCAAATGGCCTACTCCAGTTTCTCTTTCGTACACTCTTATGTACATAACAGAACTTGAAACTGCTTTATAATATGGATGATGTACCCTTTCTTCTATTCCAGCAATATCTAGATTGGTTAAATTAATACCACAGATCAGTGATCAAATTCTTAACATAAATCTCCAATCATACTCATATTTGATGTTGAATGGATCTCTGAATTGCTTGCTTTAACTTATAACCAAATTTAGTGCATAGCCTCAGTTGGGAATGCCTTGAAAGCAACTTCATCTTCAGTGTTCTGAACCGTGATTTGAATACTTATGAACATCACCAGCTGCAGGGAGATTTGCAAAGATTAGCATATTATGGGTCAGCTTGAAGACATCCTGGTTTCTCTGGCAGAAAATAAATCTGCACTATTTTAAGTTTTGTAAATTATCAATAAAACTACCTTGCTTAAGAATTTCTAACATTACATCTGATTTCCAAATATAACACTAAGTCAAAGGCAACTAGTTCTGGAAGGTACAACTCAAAAACTAGTTTTGCCCAATTTTCTAGTGTCTTGGGTGACCATCTAAAATCAATGTTAGGCCGGCTTCTATTTTCAGATTGCTTGGGAAAAAACGCCTTCTGTTCTTCCCGCTCATTTTTTTCCCTGGCATGACACAGGAGGTTTTCAGCAAGTGAGCACATTTAATTCTTTTGAAGTTTGATGTTTGGGACAGTAGTTATCCTCCCGGCTCTACAGAACTCCCAAAGGTTCCTGCAAGCAACTCCTTGCATCACCTTCAACTCAGCATACACCTGATGTAAGCATTCATTAGTGGCAATGTGGAATCTACTTGGAAAGCAACAGAAGCTAGCAGTTTACCTACTCGTTGAAATAACGACAGACTCCCAGTAGAATAGTAAAATTGAACTGCCCTATCAGTATACCAGCATAGAATTCAGTAGTGTTTCCTGTCCCTTTTTATCAGTTGCTTATGTTCTAGGACCATAATATTTTGACTTTCTGCTCCCTGTGCCTTTGTATTTTTACTGCTAACTCTCAGGATTAACAGACAGAAATTCCTTAGCTTCTAACATCAGTAGCACTCTGCTAACTGTGTTTTCTAGAGTTTAAATAAAATTCACAGTAACTGTGTAACTGCCCATTGACTATGTGACAATTCTTTGGCTGAATTTTTCCCCCACAAAGTAAAAAACACACCATTCAGTTAGTTAAATGCAGTATAACACAGCAAATACAGCAATCTGCCACTTCCTTAGACTCTTAAAAGACAACATCTTTGTCTAACAGCAAAACAACAAAATATGGTCTCACTAGAGTCAGACACCAAGTGCGATTCAGTGGCATTTTCTTGCTGGGTAAGAGATCAGTTCACTGAAATAATATTGGAAAATGAGATAGTGGTGATTAAATAAATACAGTACAGAATAAAACTCAGGATGTTTATGTAAGCCTACTGAAAGGATGGAGCATATTGGTGCAGAATATTATGGATTAGCAAGGTCACAACTCTGGTCTTTGTTATTGTTCAGCTTGGGCTCCTGATGTGCACTGACATTTTTGAACAGGTGGTCACCATGGCAAGCATTTTTCCCATTTAACTGTTAATATTCAGAGACTGTCCCTAATGTATGCCGACAGCACCTAACAGCAGGTTGCCATCACTAGTTATTGTCATGCTGATCAATGCAGTGAATGCCTTTGCACAGCAATGGCAGTTAGCAGCATACAGTTACCCCGTCACTCCCTTCAGGGCAAGCATCTCCACAATTCTGAACAATTTTTATTGAGCAACATACTTCTTTTGTACAACACATTATTAAATTAAGTTTAAAATTGTACGCTTCAAAAACCATACCATCTGTTCCAGTATGTCATTGTGACTCACAATTAAGAGCCATTTTCTGTAACTTAAGAGCATCTTGATGCAAATGACCAAAGTAATCATGTTTCGATTCTACTGTGTCAGCTGTTTTACAGATCTACTTTAGGATGCAAATTTGAATTGGTTAAGTTTCAGCTACTCTTCCAAACTTCCGGTTAAAGGTGGCACTGGTGAAACACAGCGATGACTTGCTGTTAGCAAGCAAAACTACTAACTACTTTATTAATCATACTTTTTCTCAAAAACAATCACTGCAATCAATAGCCTGTGACTTCCTTTTCGAGTTGAACTTTTGATCTGCCTGTATGACCTGGTATTTTTGCAGTGGGAACTGTAGTCTAGAAGGTGCAGGACAGTTGTGGTTTGGTGTAAATGGGCTGAATCAAGGAGGCAGGGCCCAGGCTCAGGAATGAGGAATGACCCAATGTTTGGCTGATTTAGACACAAAGTGAAAAGATCAGGGTGTTGGGGCCGGAGGAGACGGACAAGTCGGTGTTCAGCTTGCTGCTCATGAGGCTTACTTGTCTCTGCGCAGAGCTAAGTTCTGTGGCCGGCAAGCACACCAGCTAGCACTGCACCCCTGGTGGCCGGCAAGTAACGGGCTCCTGGATTGGTTGTGACTGGCATCATGGCTGTGGACTCAATTTGTGAACTTCAGTTCTGAATGTTATTTGCTTACTTTTATTATTTGCACAATCATTTATTTTTCGCTGCAAATTGGGTGTCTGACAGTCTTTTTTTTTAAATGGGTACCACTGGCATTCTTTTTTTGTGGCTGCCTGTAAAGAGACAAATCTCAAGGTTGTATATGGAATACATACTTCAATAATAAATATAGTTTGAACCTAAGATAGACACAATGTGAAGTGCAGAATTAAACATTATATGGACATTCAATACAGACTGTCAGTCCCAGGGACCTCATTAACATGTAAATAATTGTAACAATTTCAATTATGTTTCTAGCAATGGACAATCTAAATGCAGGCTCAGACCCAGTTCCATGCAAAACATTGCATAATATAACAGCCACAATCCTAGCATTTGATCAAATTCAGGATCAGGGCAGCACCTGACATGTCTCAAATGAATCCTTCATTTACTTATTGGAATTTACCTATTGTACATCTACATTAAATAATGATGAATTTGAGGTGCTTTTGTGGTGTAATCTAGTCTAAAGAATTTTTGCAGCATTTCAGTCACAAAATTATTAGCAAGATCGCAGAATACATAGTTCTCTGTGGTTCTGAGGCAGTGCATGGATGTTGGTTTCCTCATTTGATTTGCATTTGGGTGCAGATCCCATTGCACTTTTGAAGTGGAACAGGTGTGTAGCTAATATTCCTCTCTCAATCACTGTCACCATATCCGATGAGTCATTTACTCATTTTCCAAATGTGGCAAATTGTCCTCTGAGTATACACATCACACTGGAGTTCAACAAAAATCATCAATTTTGGATAGCATCACATCTCAAGTTCGATCTTCCATTTACTCTTGATTTTGAGCTGTCACAGAAAATTCTGTTTTTCTTTCTTGTTATATATTGAAGTAATTTAGATTACTTAAGAGAGAATTTTATTTTACATTGACTCCATTACGCAAATAATAAAATCTTCAGAGAGCATAAAACTACTCAGTTCATTAGCATTTGCTGGTTTAAGCATTTTCTAAACTGTTCATGGCCAAATAGCAATCAAAGCATAATACATATATAATATATATAGTACAGTCAGAACAAACTCCCACCTTTCAGCAGTTCAGGGCTAGAAGTTTCCTTTCATTCAAATGGTTATTAAACATTTTTCTCTTTCAGATTCAAACAGCCCTGAACTGCTGAGTTCCTCTAGAAGTTTGATTTTAATCTTGTTTAGTACTTGTCAGATTCACAAACTACCCTTTACCTATTGTATTCCTACAATAAATTTTCTGCATTTCCAACAGAGTAATGATATATCATTCTATGTACAACCTTGTGGGCAGTGACATGCAGTGCACTGCCCCAAACAGTTATCTGTTAAATGTGATTTATAAAATTTCATGAATTTATAAGCCTGTAGAATTAGGCTATGCTTGTTACAAAGGTGCATTACCTGTTTGGATTCATCATATACGGGTGTATCAGCAAAACAGTAGTGATGGAAGAGCCCCATCTTTTGACTGAGGAGACAATGCACCACATGAGAGCGTGCATTCTGCCATTGGATAAGACGAATCAATTCTCGATTTAATGATACTCCCAGATCCACTGACCAATTATAGGTATATAAAATCAACTGGAGGCAAAATGAGAGCACGTCAGCATGCATAAACAGATTACATGATAAACAAGTTTTAAAATGGACAATAACATAAGAGAAAAGGCTGCAAACTAGTGAAATGACAGCAATGCCACCAACACCCAGAGCTTCAGCATTTCGTGAAAAATATTTGCACCTATAACTTTAACTTATTTTTTCCCTTTATCAAAATTAATGGACTTACTTTACCTTCTCAGTCCCAGAATAAACTTAAAATAAGTGAATATGGACATGATTTACAAGGAGTATTTTTTCTTCAGGAAATGTATAGGAAGAAATTGCTGCAGACAAAATAGTCATGAGCACCAAAATGGAAATCCTGTTTTATATCAACAGTAATGTTTAAAGAATTTTATTATGTTATTCTCACAGGAGGAGTTAAGGGGCTACAAATAATTTTTCCTGAATGGTTTTGCATACCTTTTTGTCAATGATGTCAATTATGAGGAATCGCTGCCGGGGAACCACACCTCTTCCACTAATTCCTGCACTTGAGGGGTCACCTGATTTCTCTGCAGTGCTGAACTCCACGGCCTCAAACCTCTGAAATCCTTTGTGAGCTTTATATATTTTTCATGAGGTGAGAAAAAAAAAGTATTCAGACAGCATAAAACTGTAGGAAATCCATTTGATTTCTTATTTAAAAATTCTAAACAGCAAAAAAAATCATGTAAAATTAAAAATGCACATTAGTTATCATAGCATATGATACATTCAGCATTTCATTGCACAGCAATAAACCATGTATCTATTTTAATTTCCAAAAAGGTTAGTTAACTGTAGCAGCATTTTGAAGCACAAAAGTGAAGGGCAAATTTAAATGCACGCCGAGTGATGATTCTATTAAAAATAAAGATCGATATTCCAGTCTACATCCAGGAAGCTTCCAGATGCTGCAGTGATGTCTTGGGGCTGAGTGCTAAATGCCAAAAGTAACAAATTTTCCCCCTTTATAAAAGTTGCTGGTGAACGCAGCAGGCCAGGCAGCATCTCTAGGAAGAGGTGCAGTCGACGTTTCAGGCCGAGACCCTTCGTCAGGACTAACTGAAGGAAGAGTGAGTAAGGGATTTGAAAGTTGGAGGGGGAGGGGGAGATCCAAAATGATAGGAGAAGACAGGAGGGGGAGGGATGGAGCCAAGAGCTGGACAGGTGATAGGCAAAAGGGATACGAGAGGATTATGGGACAGGAGGTCCGGGAAGAAAGACAAGGGGGTGGGGGGGACCCAGAGGATGGGCAAGGGGTATATTCAGAGGGACAGAGGGAGAAAAAGGAGAGTGAGAGAAAGAATGTGTGTATAAAAATAAGTAACAGATGGGGTACGAGGGGGAGGTGGGGTATTAGCGGAAGTTAGAGAGTCAATGTTCATGCCATCAGGTTGGAGGCTACCCAGACGGAATATAAGGTGTTGTTCCTCCAACCTGAGTGTGGCCACTGGGAGATCCTGCTTTCTCTGGCGGACAGAGCGTAGATGTTCAGCAAAGCGGTCTCCCAGTCTGCGTCGGATCTCGCCAATATATAAAAGGCCACATCGGGAGCACCGGACGCAGTATATCACCCTAGCCGACTCACAGGTGAAGTGTTGCCTCACTTGGAAGGACTGTTTGGGGCCCTGAATGGTGGTAAGGAAGGAAGTGTAAGGGCATATGTAGCACTTGTTCCGCTTACACGGATAAGTGCCAGGAGGGAGATCAGTGGGGAGGGATGGGGGGGGACGAATGAACAAGGGAGTTGTGTAGGGAGCGATCCCTGCGGAATGCAGAGGGGGGGAGGGAAAGATGTGCTTAGTGGTGGGATCCCATTGGAGGTGGCGGAAGTTACGGAGAATAATATGTTGGACCCGGAGGCTGGTGGGGTGGTAGGTGAGGACCAGGGGAACCCTATTCCTAGTGGGGTGGTGGGAGGATGGAGTGAGAGCAGAGTTGATAGTGGAGGAAGGGAAGCCCCTTTCTTTAAAAAAGGAAGACATCTCCCTCGTCCTAGAATGAAAAGCCTCATCCTGAGAGCAGATGCGGCGGAGACGGAGGAATTGCGAGAAGGGGATGGCGTTTTTGCAAGAGACAGGGTGAGAAGAGGAATAGTCCAGATAGCTGTGAGAGTCAGTAGGCTTATAGTAGACATCAGTGGATAAGCTGTCTCCAGAGACAGAGACAGAAAGATCTAGAAAGGGGAGGGAGGTGTCGGAAATGGACCAGGTAAACTTGAGGGCAGGGTGAAAGTTGGAGGCAAAGTTAATAAAGTCAACGAGTTCTGCATGCGTGCAGGAAGCAGCGCCAATGCAGTCGTCGATGTAGCGAAGGAAAAGTGGGGGACAGATACCAGAATAGGCACGGAACATAGATTGTTCCACAAAGCCAACAAAAAGGCAGGCATAGCTAGGACCCATATGGGTGCCCATAGCTACACCTTTAGTTTGGAGGAAGTGGGAGGAGCCAAAGGAGAAATTATTAAGAGTAAGGACTAATTCCGCTAGATGGAGCAGGGTGGTGGTAGAGGGGAACTGATTAGGTCTGGAATCCAAAAAGAAGCGTAGAGCTTTGAGACCTTCCTGATGGGGGATGGAAGTATATAGGGACTGGACATCCATGGTGAAAATAAAGCGGTGGGGGCCAGGGAACTTAAAATCATCGAAAAGTTTAAGAGTGTGAGAAGTGTCACGAACATAGGTCGGAAGGGATTGAACAAGGATTTCACATCCCATTCCCATTCTGACAAGTCTATCCACGGCCTCCTCTACTGTAAAGATGAAGCCACACTCAGGTTGGAGGAACAACACCTTATATTCCGTCTGGGTAGCCTCCAACCTGATGGCATGAACATCGACTTCTCTAACTTCCGCTAATGCCCCACTTCCCCCTCGTATCCCATCTGTTACTTATTTTTATACACACATTCTTTCTCTCACTCTCCTTTTTCTCCCTCTGTCCCTCTGAATATACCCCTTGCCCATCCTCTGGGTTCCCCCCCCACCTCCTTGTCTTTCTTCCCGGACCTCCTGTCCCATAATCCTCTCGTATCCCTTTTGCCAATCACCTGTCCAGCTCTTGGCTCCATCCCTCCCCCTCCTGTCTTCTCCTATCATTTTGCATCTCCCCCTCCAACTTTCAAATCCCTTACTCACTCTTCCTTCAGTTAGTCCTGACGAAGGGTCTCGGCCCGAAACATCGACTGCATCTCTTCCTAGAGATGCTGCCTGGCCTGCTGCGTTCACCAGCAACTTTTACGTATGCTGCTTGAATTTCTAGCATCTGCAGAATTCCTGTTGTTTTCCCCCTTTATGCCAGATATTGCTCTGGTTATTGAAGAGCTTGCCCTCTTCAACCTCAGACTTTGGTTTTACTAAGGCTTTTGATACCATGTTTAGTAAATTGTCGCCCTAAATTTTAACGCCATCTTGCATTTTACCAATGGAATGCAGTTCATACAGAGGCTATAACAAGTGGTAACACAGGAGCACAGCAGTTACTGCTGCTGCCTCACAGATCCAGGGAACCAGATTTGATACCAATTTTGGGTGCTGTACTTGCATACGTTGCACATGGTCTCTGCTGCTTTGGGATAACCCAATTTCCTCCCATGCCCTAAAGATATACTGTAGGTTAGGTAGGTTTGCCAGCTGCTGTAAATGATCCCTGCAGAGTAGGTTAAAGTCAAATAATCAAAGAGAATTGGGTTGATACGCATGTGTGACAGAAAGAATAAGATTCAGAGTTAAAGGGAAAAAAGGAGAGAGATAATAGCATTAACAAGACTGCTCACTGAGAGCTTGCATATGGAGCCCAGGGCAAAATGTCCCCTTATTGTGCACTTTAAGTATAAGACCTAAAGCCAAGTTCTATTTCCAAGACCAAAACCAAGCATAAGAGGACAGGACCTACAAATGTTGCTTCCTACAGGGTTGACAGCTCTTTCTATTCAGTTACAACTGTAAGTTAGTCATCATACAGAGCAGAAATAAGCTCTTCAATGCACCCTATACATACTGACCATTGAGCACCTAATACACACTAATCCCATTTACTAGCACTAGCTCTGTTGAATTCCATGTTTGAGTAATTGAAGTGCTCTTCTCAATATTTAAATGTTGTGAAGTCAGGCTGAATTTGTCCAGCATTCTGTCTCTACTGGCACTGGTTAACGTGCAACATGGCAGGATATGACCCACCATTTGTCAGCACTTTGCTTGGGACATCATTTGGTTTGAGGTTCTCAAGTTACACGTTTGACTCTAAACCTTATTAATGTACAGAGGGATCGTGGATACGAAGTCCCTGCTCCGTGAAAGGGGCTACACAAAGTTGATGGAATAGTAAAGAAAGCATATAGCATCCTTGTTTTTATTGGTCAGGGCATTGAGTTGCAGAGTCAGGAAGATATGTTGTAGCTTTACGAAACACTGATGAGGTTGCATCTACAGCACTGAATTTAATTGTGGTTGCCCGATTATAGGAAGGATGTGGAGGCATGGGTAGGGTGCAGAAAAAGTTTACCAGGATGCTGCCTGGATTAGAGGACGTCGGAAATAAGGTGAAGTTTGATGAACTACAGTAACGGTCGAGGCTGATGGGAGACCTGATAAAAGTTTTTAAAATTATGAGTGGCATGGACAGACAACCAGCATTTTTCCTGCAGGTCAAAATGTTGAATTGTAGAGGGCATGCTTTTAAGGTGAGAGGTGGAAAATTTAAAGATGACATGTGGGACAAACCCTTTATTTTTAAACGAAGAAAATAGTGCGTGCCTGAAATGGATTTCCAGATGGTGTTGGAGGCAGGTACGAGGAATTCTGCAGATGCTGGAAATTCAAGCAACACACTAAGTTGCTGGTGAACAGGCAGCATCTCTAGGAAGAGGTACAGTCGACGTTTCGGGCCGAGACCCTTCGTCAGGACTAATTGAAGGAAGAGCTAGTAAGAGATTTGAAAGTGGGAGGGGGAGGGGGAGATCCAAAATGATAGGCGAAGACAGGAGAGGGAGGGATGGAGCCAAGAGCTGGACAGGTGATTGGCAAAAGGGATATGAGAGGATCATGGGACAGGAGGCCCAGGGAGAAGGAAAAGGGGGAGGGAGAGAAAAAACCCAGAGGATGGGCAAGGGGTATAGTCAGACAGAGAAAAAGGAGAGAGAGAGAAGAATGTGTGTATATAAACAAATAACAGATGGGGTACGAGGGGGAGGTGGGGTATTAGCGGAAGTTAGAGAGTCAATGTTCATGCCATCAGGTTGGAGGCTACCCAGACGGAATATAAGGTGTTGTTCCTCCAACCTGAGTGTGGCTACATCTTTACAGTAGAGGAGGCCATGGATAGACATATCAGAATGGGAGTGGGATGTGGAATTAAAATGTGTGGCCACTGGGAGATCCTGCTTTCTCTGGCGGTCAGAGCGTAGGTGTTCAGCAAAACGATCTCCCAGTCTGCGTCGGGAGTCGTTAATATATAGAAGGCCACATCGGGAGCACCGGTGTCGCCTCACCTGGAAGGACTGTCTGGGGCCCTGAATGGTGGTAAGGGAGGAAGTGTAAGGGCATGTGTAGCACTTGTTCCACTTACAAGGATAAGTGCCAGGAGGGAGATCAGTGGGGAGTGATGGAGGGGACGAATGGACAAGGGAGTCGCGTAGGGAGCGATCCCTGCGGAAAGCAGAGAGGGGAGGGAGGGAAAGATGTGCTTAGTGGTGGGGTCCCGTTGGAGGTGGTGGAAGTTACGGAGAATAATATGTTGGACCCAGAGGCTGGTGAGGTGGTAGGTGAGGACCAGGGGAACCCTATTCCTAATAGGGTGGCGGGAGGATGGAGTGAGAGCAGATGTGCGTGAAATGGGGGAGATGTGTTTGAGAGCAGAATTGATGATGGAGGAAGGGAAGCCCCTTTCTTTAAAAAAGGAGGACATCTCCCTCGTCCTGGAATGAAAAGCCTCATCCTGAAAGCAGATGCGGTGGAGACGGAGGAATTGCGAGAAGGGAATGGCATTTTTGGAAGAGACAGGGTGAGAAGAGGAATAGTCCAGATAGCTGTGAGAGTCAGTAGGCTTATAGTAGCCATCAGTAGATAAGCTGTCTCCAGAGATAGAGACAGAAAGACCTAGAAAGGGGAGGGAGGTATCAGAAATGGACCAGGTAAACTTGAGGGCAGGGTGAAAGTTAGAGGCAAAGTTAATGAAGTCAACGAGCTCAGCATGTATGCAGGAAGCAGCGCCAATGCAGTCGTTGATGTAGCGAAGAAAAAGTGGGGGACAGATACCAGAATAGGTTTGGAACACAGATTGTTCCACAAAGCCAACAAAAAGGCAGGCATAGCTAGGACCCATACGGGTGCCCATAGCTACACCTGTAGTTTGGAGGAAGTGGGAGGAGCCAAAGGAGAAATTATTAAGAGTAAGGACTAATTCCGCTAGACGGAGCAGAGTGGTGGTAGAGGGGAACTGATTAGGTCTAATGGAGGCAGATGTTATATTTATAAGGCAGATGCCATCTCTCTGGCCCTACATTCCTCCTTAGAACACCTGGAGAATAAAGACGCATATGTAAGGCTCCTTTTCATTGACTACAGCTCTGCCTTTAATACCATCATCCCAAATAAACTGATTCTTAAGCTCCGGAACCTGGGTCTTAGCACTCAGATCTGCAGCTGGATCTTCAACTTCCGCACAGACAGGACCCAGGCTGTAAAAATAGGGGAGAAGCTCTCCTCTACAATCACCCTGAGCACTGGTGCCCCACAAGGCTGTGTACTCAGCTCCCTGCTGTACTCACTGTACACCCATGATTTCGTAGCCAAGTTTCCATCAAAATCAACATATAAGTTTGCTGATGACACAACAATTGTAGGCCGTATCTCGGGTAATGATGAGTTTGAGTACAGAGAGGAAATTAAGAAGCTGGTGGCATGGTGCGAAGACAATAACCTATCCCTCAACGTCAGCAAGACGAAGGAATTGGTTGTTGACTTCAGGAGTAGCGGACCGCACGACCCCATTTACATTGGTGGTGCGCAAGTGGAACAGGTCAAAAGCTTTAAGTTCCTCAGGGTCAATGTCACAAATGACCTGACTTGGTCCAACCAAGCAGAGTTCACTGCCAAGAAGGCCCACCAGCGCCTTTACTTCCTGAGAAAACTAAAGAAATCTGGACTGTCCCCTAAAACCCTCACTAATTTTTATAGATGCACCGTAGAAAGCATTCTTCTAGGGTGCATCACAACCTGGTATGGAAGTTGTCCTGTCCAAGACTGAAAGAAGCTGCAGATGACTGTGAACACGGCGCAGCACATCACACAAACCAATCTTCCGTCCATGGACTCACTTTACACCACACGCTGTCGGAGCAGTACTGCCAGGATAATCAAGGACATGACCCACCCAGCCAACAGACTTTTCGTCCCTCTTCCCTCCGGGAAAAGATTCAGGAGCTTGAAGACTCGTACGGCCAGATTTGGGAACAGCTTCTTTCCAAATGTGATAAGACTGCTGAACGGATCCTGACCCACATCTGGGCTGTACCCTCCAAATATCCGGACCTGCCTCTCGGTTTTTTTGCACTACCTTACTCCCCATTTTTCTATTTTCTATTTATGATTTATAATTTAAATTTTTAATATTTACTAATTTTAACTATTTTTAATATTTTTAATATTTAATATTTGTAATCCACAGAGTGTGAAGCGCAGAATCAAATATCGCTGTGATTGTACATTCTAGTACCAATTGTTTGGTGACAGTAAAGAATAAAGTATAAAGTATATTGGCAATTAAGAGGCTCTTAAGTATGCAGATGAATATGCAGAGAATGGAGAGATATAGACCACATATTGGCTGAAGGGATTAATTTAATTAGGCATCATTAGCTTAATTAATTTGGCACAACATGACGGGCTGAAGAGCCTGTTCCCGTGCTGTTACACTGTTCTATGTTCACCGAATCAAACTGTCAAAACAAGATTGTTTGGTAGCAGAGAAGGATTTAGAAAAACATGTAATCTTCATGTAGATATTCGCATAACTTAACACAGCTGTGGGATTTCCTTGGTGCAAAGACTAAATTGCCCAGAAATTGCACAGTTGTCAGAAGTGGGAAATGTTGGCTCATTTTTCCAGTTTCAGGACACTCCAATGCTGGGTACATTGGTAGATTTGCAGAGATCTTCAACAGATACCTGTCTGCACCTGGTCACATTTGGATGAGTGAGGCTTCTAGCATTTTCTCTGGGCTTTTCTCTTTAGAGAGAAGGAGGATGAGAGGTGACTTGTTAGAGGTGTACAAGATGATAAGAGGTATAGATCAAGTAGACAGCCAGAGACTTTATCCCAGTGTGGAAGTAGTTAATACAAGAGGCATAATTTTAAGGTGATCAGAGGATAATTTTGGGGGGAGGTTCTGTCAGAGGTAACTTGCGTGGTGGGTGCATGGAATGCCCTAAGAGACTCTTAGATAGGCACATGGATGATAGAAAAATGGACAACTACGTAGGAGTGAAGGGTTAGATTGATCTCAGTATAGGTTAAAATGCCGGTACAGCATCATGGACCAAAGGGCCTGTACTATGCTGTAGTGCCCCATCTATTATTATACATCTTGCAAGTTCAGATGTATAAGACCATGAGACAAAGGAGCAGAATTATGCCATTTGGCCCATCGAGTCTGATGTGCCATTCATTTTTTTTCCTCTTATTTTCCCTGCTCAGACCCACTCCCCAGCCTTCTCCCCATATCCTTTGGTACTTGCTAAAGAACACCCATACTTATGGCCTCAGCAAAATAAACCAGTTATGGTAATGATAACCTTCTGCTGTAAGGTCAGTTACAGGCCAAAGCAAGGCAGCGATGCCAGGCCCCAGAGTGCATCAAAGCAACAGGACTCGATGTTTGGATGGAGACTTGAGCACAGGGCTGAATTTGAAAAGCCGGGTACAGGCTGAATCGAGGCAATGGAACCCGATGCTTGGATGTCAATTAAGGCGCTGGGCTAGATTGAAAAGTCAGGGTCTCAGGGCCTGAGGCGATTGATGGGTCGGTTCAGATTGCTGCTCAACGACCAGCCTCTGCACGGAACTATGGGATCACCTTTGCGGACTTCAGTTTTTGTTTGTGGTATTGTTTGCATAATTTGTTTTTTTTTGTCTTTGCACAATTAGGTATCCATGTTCTTTTTGTAAAATGGGTTCTTTTGGGTTTGTTTTTGTGGCTGCATGTTAGGAGACAAATCTCAAGGTTGTATAATGTATACATACTTTGATAATAAATGGACAGAACTTGAACTTTCTCAATAGCTGAATATTTTGAAATTCTTTAAAAGACCTAATCCACCACCATCACCATAGAAATGATCTGGTGAGACTTACGTTTGATACTATTTACCAAAGGTCTGCCCTCATCATCATCACAGTCAACTGTAGACAGATAAAATACAAGGAGCAGAGCATTGCATGGCATGAGAGCATGGCATAAAACATTTACAGTCAAACTACACTCAAGCACTCACGAGAACACAAAGGTAGTGAAAACTAAACAAGACTTCATTCGGTAATGGGACACGCGAGCGAGTTGATTTACTGCTCAAGACCTTATCTTCGACAATTTATTATACCTATTGTACGTGAAAACAAATCAAGCTGAGTAATTGCTTCAATTAAATAGCTGTCCCATGAATACCAAATGTCAAAATGGTCATGATATATTTATTGTTAAAACTTTCTTTTGGGATGAGACTGTGAAACAGGTTGGGATAAGATAACTCCTCAGTCACTGGGATGTAATTTATTAAGCATTATAATAAAAACTCCTCAGCAAGCAAGGCTAACATCATCATTAAATGCAAAAAATCCTCCTCATGTATTTTGTAAGTTTCAAATTAGATTTAGATGGAATTTCTTCCCCAACCCCGCTTGTCTTCCACACATAATTAATAGCGACTAGGACATGAGAGGACCATCTCTGCAGTAAAATAAAAAAACAAGATGCTGTCAACACTCAGCATTAAGAATTCATAGTAAAACTACTCTCAAGTACTCAGCACAGGAGTACACAGAGGTTTTAAAATGAAGCAAGACTTCACTCAGAGAAGTGAGTTGAGAACATATTTTCTAAAATTTATTACACCTATTGCATGAAGCATCTGTAGAAAGAGAAGCAGCACTAATGCTTTGGCCGATGTTCCTGATCAAAAGTCTTCAGTCTAGAAAGTTAACAGATTCTCTTTCCAGAGACGCTATCTGATATGCTGAGTGTTTCCAGCACTTTGTTTCTATTTACAGTTTTAAAAAAAAATCCCATTCCCTGATGAACATCTTTGTTCTGCAATGAAAAAAACATCTAACTGACTACCCAATCTTCCAATGAAGAGCCAAGTTATCAGTCCTCTCCTGGGAACAGAAACTCCAGCTTCAATTCTGTAAAGGTCATATCTAAAATGCATTTTTCTTTAAAAATTGATAGTGATTTTCTAGAATTCCAATTTTACCTCCATTATCAGCTAGATGATAACTGGCCAAGCTCGCCTGCACTATATCTCCTCAAACTTCCCTTTTTGCATTAAAGTAAGTCAATTCAAATATACCTGAGGGATTATGAAAGGGATGTAGTGAACATCTTTATCATAAGAAACAACCTAAAATCTGGATATTCTTAACTTTGTTTACCATACTGATTAAAGCAAAGATGACATAGGATTACTAATCTGTACAAGACAACTGGTTTTGCAGATGACGCAAGCTATACAATATGATTTCAGATGTATCAATACCTTGTTCAGTACTACACCGCCATTGGTGGAAATTCCGTCCAATCAGAATGAACTGTCTAGCTGCACCAGGACGAGTACTAGAATGTTGACTAAGGGAATATGGCAGGAAAGTGGAACCATGTGGAGAACTATAATACAAAGAAAGGGGAAAACATTTTTTAAAAAAAGCATTACCTCTGAAGTTAAGAATAAATAAACTTCAGGCTGCAGAGGCCTAAAGTCTTTATTGAACAGTGATGATGATGATGTCTATATAATAATTGACTGGAATTCTCTGGCTATATGCCTGTGCCAGCATCATAGGATGGCTAGATGTTTTGCCCATGTTGGATTTTAAAAACGGAGGTGGGAAATTTGATGATGAAAATACCAGTGAGAGCACTCCAGAAGCTTCAAGGCACAAGTCAATAACCTCAGCAAGGGTGGGGAAGTGGCAGGGATGACTTCCTTTCAAGCAGCAGCTTTAAGGCTAAACACCTGCCAATTAATGTTGTTATGTCATCCTCCCATTACATGCAGAGGGAAATACCTTGCCTATTAAGTTTATCATGCACCAGCGTAAACATTCAGGTTTACTTCTGGAAGAACAGAATTCAAAAGTTACACTAAATTTTTAGTGACCAATAGCTGAACCACTTTTAAGAGTACTCTGTACAGATCCAGCCTCTATATTATAAAAAAGGTTACAGAGATGAGGAAGAGGGTGCAGAGAAGATTTACCAGGATAAACTGTTAATGCAAGGATATACACTGGAAAGGATGAACACACTGGGTTATTTCTCTCTTTGGAAACTGTTGATTAAATAGAAGTTCTCAAAATACTGAAAGATTTTGATATAATAGATACAGAAAGAACTTCTGCTCTTGTAAACGGTTGAAAATGCCAACACATAAATCGAGGTCATCGATATAAGATCAATACCAAAAATTCAACTGCTAGTCCAGAAGCAGTTGTTCCTTTATTTAGTGGTCCGAATATGAAAACATTACTGAAAGGAGTAGTTGAGATGCATCACATCCTAATTTAAGAGAAGCCTGGAAAAGTTGATGAGGGAGAGGGATATTGATTTACATGAAGAAGGTTGACAGAAGCTTGAGTGGAGAATAAATGTAGACAAGGAGCTAATTACCCATTTCCATGCCTTATATTCTGTATAATTTGTTCCCATTTAGTCTTGGGAGGCTTATTATACTGCACATACTGCTCTGGGCTATATAGGCATTGTAACAATTGCTGCCAGAGCATCATCATCACTATCCTACTATCTGGCACGTTACCACTTCTAGACCAACGCCTTTGTCCTGTTCCCCTTCTTCAGAGGTAAGAATGTTTCAGCACTCTTTCTACATTGCATTAACTTAAATATGAAACAAAAATTCCCAAACATAATATTAATCTGCAGTAAATATCACAAGAGCAGTGAAACTTACCTAATTTTCTCAAAGATCTTAACTGTTGTGTCATTGGCAAGGCCGCTAACCAAATTCACGATCTCGGTGAGAACAGAGCTCAGTAGAAACCGGGAGCCAATATTAACAGAACACTGCTGCACTGAGGGACATCCTACAGGAGAAAATGAGAGGAGTTACAAAATAGCCTAACGTTCAAGCGTTTCAATGGAGTGGCAATTTGTAGCATTGGGAGTTTAGAGTAAATCAAAGATTGTAATTCCCAATATGACAAATTTTGATGAAGTACCAACTGAAACTAAAATATTTTCTCATAATAAATGCCAGAAGTTCAGGACTCTCTAGTGTGCCTAACAGAGGATCAAGGGCATGCAGAGTAAGTCATATGTTTTCCTTTCCTGGAACATTGAGGGGTTTAATGGAACACAAAATTATATGCATTACTGGGGGGGGGAATGAGGATGGGGATAGTGGTGTTCCTCGAAAACGGACCATATTTTGATTTTCTTTAACGTGAAGCCACACCATCTAAGAGTGTCAATATATTTTGATGATTTATTTACTCTCCACCTGACTCCCAACAAACAATTTTCATAAGAGTGATTTTTTTTTTGGTAGGCCAGTGATTTCTGAATTCTGTAAGGGTGAATTTCCATTACCTGAACAGCTGTAACCCAGGAGTTACGCACATTATTGGAGAATGAATAGGGCTATACCAAAATACTAAATGCTATTTTTTTGGGGGGGATTAGCATGCATAACAAATTACTTCAGCAACTGACTTCAGCCACCAGTCTTCAGGTTCAAATATGAACTGTGGATTAAATCTAAAATGCAGCTCTGGAACGATGGGCTGCTAAGAACCGCAAACCACAGTTAATTGGAAGACCAGACCATGCTGATTTAAATGTGTTATTTGGTATCATCTGGATAACTGTAGTGTGGGTGTGAAGAGGGAGGTGCGAGGGTGGTGTGTGGTTCAAACGAAACATTTTTATCTTTAGCATATAAAATATTGTGTAGTGTTGCAGACCTCTTGCTCCAAAAGGGTGGGGGAGAGGGAGGGAAGGAGGGGGTCTCCCCCTCTCCTCCACTCTCCCTCTCTGTCAGTCTCTCTGTCTCTCTCACTTTTGCTTGACTCCAAAAGGCTATCAGCTTATTTGTGAGTGCGTGTATCAAATAAAAAGACTACTTTTCAAGTCTACCAACTGCGTCTCTCCGATGACTTTGTTTATACAACAACACAATTGTGTTTGTAAAGGAATCCTCCATTGTCATTATCAATATTGAATGGTTAGAATTACAGGTGAGAATAGATTTTGATTTTTAAAGCACTTCTACCCATAACTGTCAAGTTAAATGAAATCAAATCAGTGAATCATCCTTCAACTACCTGTAACAGTGTAAGGTTTGTGTTATCATCTAGCCATGTAATTCAGTCAACACACATCAAAGTTGCTGGTGAACGCAGCAGGCCAAGCAGCATCTGTAGGAAGAGGTGCAGTCGACGTTTCAGGCCGAGACCCTTCGTCAGGACTAACTGAAGGAAGAGTGAGTAAGGGATTTGAAAGTGGGAGGGGGAGGGGGAGATCCAAAATGATAGGAGAAGACAGGAGGGGGAGGGATAGAGCCGAGAGCTGGACAGGTGATAGGCAAAAGGGGATACGAGAGGATCATGGGACAGGAGGTCCGGGAAGAAAGACAAGGCGGGGGGGGACCCAGAGGATGGGCAAGGGGTATATTCAGAGGGACAGAGGGAGAAAAAGGAGAGTGAGAGAAAGAATGTGTGCATAAAAATAAGTAACAGATGGGGTACGAGGGGGAGGTGGGGCCTAGCGGAAGTTAGAGAAGTCGATGTTCATGCCATCAGGTTGGAGGCTACCCAGACGGAATATAAGGTGTTGTTCCTCCAACCTGAGTGTGGCGACTTCTCTAACTTCTCTAACTTCTAGTGAGCTGGCAGATATTGTTGGATTCTATTGAAGTAAATATTGGAGAATTTTCAAGGATCCTTCTCTCAGCAATGCAGCACTTTCAGCTTTCATTACCAGTGCCCAACTTAAATTGTGACATTGTAGAAAATGCAGACGCTGCAAATTCAAGCTTTCACTGCAATGAACTAGACTGTCCAAGCTGCTGAACCAGAGTTTAGGATAATCTCCAGCAATCCTGATTTTTGAGGCTCTCAGGCTCTCCACCAACCAATTTGCTCCCACCAGAATTCTAGCCTCCTGTTCTGACTTTTGAAGTTATTGGAAGAGAAATTAAATATTCTCTTTTCATCAGTTTTGATCATCTAGCCTGTAAGTCAGCCACATTTGATGTTAGTCCAGACATTTAGCTAGGGTCTCATCTATAAGCCATGTCATCCTCCTGTTACATGCAGTAAGAGGTATTAAACAGAGCTTGTACTTCAGGCCTTGTTATTTACTTTCTCATTTAAAAAGCTCCAGTCATCATGGCAACTCTCTCCCTATAATCAGGGGTCAACTCAGTCTGGGAATAACCACTAAAAACTATAACAATGAGGAAGGCCAATTTACAAAACTGGGAAAAAAATTACCAACTGTCTGTCCCTAAGTTAAGAACACTTGTATAAGCTCCCATAATGTTAAATTCGAAAGTCCAATCTATGTGCCTACGTTCATTCCTATGAATGGCAGAACTAGACTACTTTGTCTCGCTACTTTTAGTCATTGTTCTTTCTTAATCAGGTTTATTTGTTTTTGATGCCAATCATTACATACCGTGGAGTTATGGTCACCATATCAAATGGTTTTTCTGTATTTTCTGACTAAAGAACATAATCACCTTATGGTCATCTGTAAAAACAGAACTTGCTCATCGCCCGAGAACGGCCTGTATTAGCAGCCATTGAAAGTTTATTCCTTTGATAATTATTTTGTAGTTTTATTTAATTCCTGTAAGCTTCTAAATGCTTCTTTCACATTAAAAAAAGACATAGGTTACTTCATCCTGATTTAACTGTAAAACAATATCTTTGTTGTTGGCAAAAAAGAGAAACTTCAAGCCATGTCTTTAATCTTGCATGTCAGAATCCGAGGTTTATTTCACACTCAAGTCTTGTCCAGGCTAACGTGGGATAATCAGCTCTGAAGAAAGCCTAATCGGACTACTCCAGCAGTAAACATCACTAAGTTTATTATGGCTTATTGCACCTGCAGGTTTGCACAGCTGGACTTAAAAAGAACAGTGTTTTAATTGAAGTACTTTCAATATAAATACGACAGGAGATGAATGAATCCTAGCCAATTCAGAGCCACAATTTCAACAACATGTTCTGTTTGTGGACAAAAAGATTGATGAGGGCAATTAAGCTGCACATCAAAGACTCAGCAAACATTTCCATTCATTAAAATGTCTAAGTGTACTGTGGACTGAGTAACATTATAGATCGAGAAATACCATTAATTTTAATTTCCAACACTTCTACAGAGACCCATGCTTCTTATCACAATAATAAATAAATTAAAGTGGCATTCTATCCACGAAGTACATGCAGTTGTACCTTAATCTTTAAAAGAACTTGCACTTAAGTGGTGCCTGTTTTACATCTCCAGAATAACCCGAATTGTTTCAAAACAAAAGAATTATTTTTGACCTACAGTCGTTGTTAAAACATAGGAAACCTGACAACCATTTCAAGCTCTTCAAACTCTCATGACTGGCCAAATATAGACAGAGATACATGAGAAGAAATAACAAGAACCTGACCTAAAAGGACACAGGGGCCTCAGTTTAGCATTTCATCCAAACAACACCACCATGAACAATGCAATGCTCCTCGGGTACTACGTGAAAAACACCTCCCGAGATTATGAGTTTAGATTCTGGCTTGAACTCACACCCTTCTGAGCCACAGTTAGCACACAAGAGTTCCTGGACTTTGTTTCTAAAGGCTAAAATACACAATGTTCTGTATAGGCAAAATTTATTGAGTACTTCATCAATGGATATACATTAAACATTGAGCTTTTTACAGCAACACACATGAAATGCTGGAGGAGCTCAGCAGATCAGGCAGCACCTATGGAAAAGAGTAAACAGTCGACATTTCGTGCTGAGACCCTTCTTCTGGACTGAGAGGAAAGGGGAAAGAGGCCACAAGCTTTTCGCGTCCATGTACATCATTTGTTGATGACCGTACCCAAATATGTACTTACCCATCCTACTCATGAATGCCATCCATTGCTGACAGGTGACATGGAAAAGTTGATGCAGAGAACCCAGGTCTCCTTCCTCCAGCTGACTGGTCCGTTTCCTGTGGAGGGTTAACACTCAATTGGAACAATATATTGATTGGTTAGAAAGCAACCGGAGCATTAAATAGTGAGTGATTTCTGATCTGTTGCAAAGAGCAAGTCAAAAACAAGTACATTATTTTCAATATAAATGTTGGACTATTTAATATTCTCTTTACCAAAGGAATAAAGATGCAAACTCAGTAAATTTTAATCAGTTTCGTGACAGACCATGGTTTAAATAGCATGGGAACGACAGCAAAAGTCAATAAGAATAATGTACAGTACTGTACTCAACAAGCTTGGACATACCTATAAGGAGAAAGTTCCAATGCAAAACAGGGTATTAATTAGTAATCATGCTCAACAGAAAAATAGTGCTGATTATAGACTATTACACTGATAGAAGTTAGGCACATCATGACCTAACATATACAGGGTTCAAACACAGCAGTGGAAAGGGCGAGCAGCTTTAATTTCCTGGGTATCAATATCTTGGAGGATCTATCCTGGGACCAACACATTGATGCAATACTGAAGAAGGCATGCCAGTGGCTCTATTTTGTTAGGGATCTGAGGAGATTTGTCACGTCAAATTTTCATAGATGCTCAGTGGAAAGCATTCTGACCAGTTGCATCACAGCCTGATATTTAGGCTCCAGGCAAAGGATGGCAACAGGCAGCAAAGAGTTGTGAATTCAGCCAACTCCATCATGGCCACAACCCTTCCCACCTTCAAGAGGCAGTGGCATCCATCACTAAGGACCACCAGGGACATGCCCACTTCTGATTACTACCAATAGGCAGGAGGTAGAGGAGGCTGAATACCCACACTCAATAACTTAGGAGCAGCGTCTTTCCTACCACAATCAGATTTCTGAACTGTCAATGAACCCAAGAACACTACATTATTCTTTTGCACTAATATGGAATTAACAGTAATTTTTATGACTTGCATTGCATCTCTGCAACAAAATAATTAATTTCATGACAAATCAGAATCAGAATCCTTTATTATCGCCAAGTATGTGGACACATACAGGGAATTTGATGCCTGTTTCCCTGAGTTCTCGCTGTACAGAATCAAAAAGCAAACAAAACAATAGTGCAAATAATCAATGAACTATATACAATGTGTATGCATAGGTGGACTTGGTTTATAATAGACTAAAATTCAAGTGTTCATAAGACTGATGGCATACAGAAAGAAACTGTTCTTGTACCTATTATCACAAATGTTGTGATACTAAACCCAATTCAGAAAATCACCCCATTCAACTTCAACTTCATTCAAATAGTTTGTTGGCTAAAAGAAGGCTTGAACTGTCAGAAATAATTTGATTCCCTTGTATAATTTGAATGCCATTTGTTTAATGTAGAAAATTGTCCGAGATAAACAAAAATCTTATCAACGGTATGAATTGTACCTTCTTGAGACTGCTTGCCTCTGTGTTTGCTCTAATTCCACCGTTGACATTCGCTCATGACTGGAGGACTGCTTCAAATGTTCTGTTTTGTGCCTCCTGCGAGTGTAACTGTCATTGGTCCTTTCCTGAACTATGTCGTCAGTGGTCTTTGGAGTACCAGTGTCTGAGAAATCAGTCTTGCTCTGAAACATACATGTTCCCAGTTATTTTTCATCCTGAGGAAAAACTAGGTCTGGCTCTGAAACAGCGCATTGAACTGTTCATATTACAATTACAACTCTGCACTCACCAGCATATCCCAAAAACTGCGACGGCCTGTCTTGCCAGTGGGAGTAGTAGACTCTGCATTACATGCGCTGGACGTTTGGATAGGAGCAATTTGAACAGACACCGGACTGTTTTTACTTCCAGCTGCACTGAGAGAGAGGCTGGTTGCTTCCTTAATCTCTGACGCAGACTTGCTGAGCTGACCTAATCAGGCGCAAAAATGAAGGAAAGAAATAATAAGTAGTACTTGTTTAAAAAATATACAAAACACTTGAAGCCCTGTGCCCTATAAAAGATTCTGGGGTGATCTTTTTGCCAATTCTTCTTCTTAAACCCATTACCCCTACTGGGGCATAAGTCGCTAACAGCGGCTTGCCAGAGTACACTGTCCTGGACCAATCTATTTCCATGTGTAGCCCATCTTCAAAGCTCCTTCCTCTCCAAAGGATGAGGTCTTTCAAGCTTCTGTTGGCACTTCTGGGGTTTGGGGTTTTACAGGATGGGGTTACTAGCCCCATGCCCAACACCCTTCCTTGTGCAGCAGGCTTTGGACCATCCACGGCAGAGTTCCTTGTGCAATTAATCAACAGTGATTCTCGAACACTTGAAACCTGTGCCCCTATAGCGAGAGAGTGGTGAATCTGTGGAAATCATTGCCACAGGTGGCTGTGGAGGCCATGTCATTGGGTATATTTAAAGCAGAGGCTGATGGGCATCAAAGGTTATGGGGTTGAGAGGGATAATATGTATCTCCCTCTACCCCGCTCATGATTGAATGGCACAGCAGACTCGATGGGCCAAATGCCTAATTCTGCTCCTACATCTTATGGTATATAAAAGATTTTGAAGCATTCTTTGTAGTAATTAACTATCAGTAATTCTTGAACTACTGGTTGAACAAAAATGGGTAATAGAAGTAAAATGTAAGGAGGCATAACCAAAATTTAAGTGGAGTGTTTTAAAAAAGATATGGAAGGCTTCAGGTAAAATGCACTAGATCAGGACATTGGAAGTAATGGTAGGATAAAGATCAGATAACTCTGGGGAATTACGGGGCCTCTGAAAATTATGGAGGGAGGGTGGGAACGCCATGAAGGGATAGAAATGCAAGGATGAGAATTTAAAACTGGGTGGCTTTAGAGGGCAACAGAGTACCACAGGCAGGAGTGATGGATGAGAAGGGCATAATGTAGGAGCGGACGTGGAAAGCAGAATGCTAAATAAAGAGTTCAACTTATCCTCTTGAAGTTTAAACACATCATTATAAACAGCATGTTTCTCATATCAAGAAGCATTCTCACAGATTTGCAAAAATGACCCAAATTACATGGTTATTATTTATAACATATTTTCATGGCTGTATTATATTCATCTGAATTTTAACAACGTACCATTTCTGATGTCTCTCTCTGGTGTCACCATGACTGGATAATAGGACTCCACACACAGAGGGCACTGGAGCATTCGAAACTCCATAACAACATCACAAAGAGCGTGACGAAGGGCATTCTGAAGCTTTTCTGTGAGCTGCAGTAGACTAATATTCCCCTGTTCCCAGATGTCAAAACGTACAAGAGTGCTCGGGTCTAAGAAAATTAAGCAGCGATTAGACACAGTTGTGCATTCAAATTATGGTCAGCTAGTTGCAGCTATATTCTGTAATATGCACGTGGGCATTCATTTCTAGGGTTTCACTTACACCTATGGTTTGTTAGCTACATCTGGAAAGGGTTGTGAAATCACCTTTCTGCTCATGACACAAAAACATCCATATATGTAAGATCAGGGATGAAACCTGCAAAGTACTATCTGTCCTCATGAGTTGCACTCTCCCATTGAGCTTCTTAGATAGTCAACGAAGCTAAGCATGCTTATATCAAAGTCATTTGACAGCACTTGGGATCTTCTGGTTTTATATGGGTGTCCTGAACTTTCTTGGAACTACACAGGTGAAAGATACAAATTCTGAACAGAATCATCAGCTTTTACTCAAAAGAGCTGGGTCAATAAAGATTAAAAATAAATAATGGGACAAGCTGCTTAACCAGTTGACTGTACCTCATCTTTTAGAACAAATGACTTTCCAAAGACATTGGGAAACATTGCAACTTTGTTCATTTCATCTTCCACCGTCACTTAAAAGGACATATGAATTACTGTAACATACATCAAAGTTGCTGGTGAACGCAGCAGGCCAAGCAGCATCTATAGGAAGAGGTGCAGTCGACGTTTCAGGCCGAGACCCTTCGAAGGGTCCTGACGAAGGGTCTCGGCCTGAAACGTCGACTGCACCTCTTCCTATAGATGCTGCTTGGCCTGCTGCGTTCACCAGCAACTTTGATGTATGTTGCTTGAATTTCCAGCATCTGCAGAATTCCTGTTGTTTATGAATTACTGTCATTGTTATGGCATCAAAATACCTAACCAACTGGTCTGAATGTAGGAAAATGGGATTAGTGTAGAGAGGCAAAATGTTTGTCACGATGGACACGATGGACCAGACGGCTCTCTTCCAAGCCATGCATTTCTATGACTATATGATAGCCTTGTAGGAACACATCCACCACATCATATTTGAAGATGAAAGCCTAACAATATTTTCAAGGTTAAAAAGGATAGATAGTAAATACAGTTGTATCCATTTCGTGGAGGCCCTGATTGGAACCTTTTTTTTCCAATACACATCTCCTTACTCTCATCCAATTGTTCCCAGTTATCATGAAATTTTGATACGTCTAAAACATTCAAATACTGTATAAAATGATGTTTTTACATGAACTGTATAGCCTCCTTCTTCCATTCAGCATAATGAAATCCTTTTCAACTACATCTAATGTATCAATTCAAAAAATAAACAACCTTGGATAACATTAATGGTCCTGAGAACATTCTGAATCAAATATACTTCAAATGTTTGAAAATATACCTGACGTATTCCCTTCAGAGCTGCTCTCATATCTGAGGACCTCTGTCAATTTACTGAAGTCTGCTTCCTGAAAGAGATCCATGCCAAAGAATAGTTTCGATGGGTCTGCTAGCTCCGGTTGCTGTGTTGTCAATGCAGAATTTCCTTGTTGATCCACAATGGACAAGGCAATGCAGGCAATGCCTGGGATGAACACAGACAAAATAAAATGATTGCAAAACACTTTAGGAATCAGCATGAGATTAACTTGACAAAAAGTGCAGCATCTGAAATTATGTTCTGGTTCACCAGACACTAATCCAAAGCATCTCTTTACGATGACACTGTCACCATGTTATTGGCATTTTGTTTTATGTATATAACTTGCTTAACCATTGAAATACATAATGCAACAGGAGCTCAAATTAAGAATTCTGAAGGCTAAGCTCCAGGAGAGATAAGCACCAACTGCAACAATATCTTGATGCAATGGGAGAATGATCAGTAAAAGGGTGAAAATAAAAAGCTGTTAAATAGAACACAGGAACTTCCTTTAAACCACCTTCATCTCAAAAGTATTAACGCGTTTATCTCAGATCCATCCCTTAAAATTGGGAGTGAAATTGGTTGGGTTTAGGGATTATATATAATTTTTAATTTCCCCTTGATTCTAAATCAGCCAACCTGTGGTGGTGGGGATTTTTTTGGAAATTTTGGAAATTTATTTAAGTGGCTGCAAAATTCCATTAACTTCTTTCCTGCAAATATTCTAATTGTTTAAAATGTACTATAACTGGGGAGTATACACTTAGACAGTTTCCAATAAAATATAAGCTACAGTACAAATTCTAGACTTCTACAGAGCATTGAGGAACAAAGGAACAGTGTCCAAATCCAAATATCCTTGAAGGTAGCATCACAGGTAGATAATGTGTTTAAAAAGACAAAATGGAATGTTGGTCTTTGTGATTTGAGCAATGTGTACAAAAAAAAACAGAGATCATGCTCCATCTCTATAAAATATTAGTCAGACCTCAGTGAAGTACTGAATGCAGTTCTGATCACTATATAATAGGAAGATGTCATAGCGCTGGAGTGGGTGCAGAGGAAATTTACTGGGATATTTGCCTGGGATGGTGATAATTTCAGTTATGAGGAGATACTAGAGAGGTTAGGTCTATTTTGCCTGGAGTGGAGGAGGTTAAGAGGGATGCATTCGAGTATATAAAATAATAAGTATATTACAATAAACTTTTCACTACATTAGGGGGAGGTAAAACAAAGGGATATAGATTTGGGGTATGGAGGAGGAGGTTCCACGAGAATCCGAGGAGAATATTTTTGTTTAAATGCAAAAATCATGAGCACATAGAGTACACTGCCTGGGAGAATGGTGGAAACTCAGTAAACGGAATACAGCAGGTCAAAGCAGCACTTCACTACCATCTTCTCTTGGGCTGCTTGAGATGCTGGCTTTACTAGTTAAATTCATATTTTCTGAATGTGATATCTTACACTGTTAAATTCCTAACGACATTAGCACTCAAGCCAGAACTGAGTTGTTTCATAAATCTCATTTGTGCCATGAAAACCTTAGTGTTAATTTAAACAATTACATAATTTATTTATAATATGCCTTTATGTCTCCCTTTCTGTAAGATCCTACAACACCAAACCTTGTTCAACTCAGCTGTTGCTAAGACACTGTAAATTCTTTAAAACTTACAGAACAATTATTACTTAATTGGCAGCCCACCTTCCAATCTCCATAAACCTGAGCTCATGCAAAACTGTTAACTATCCCTAATAATATTTTGATTTATCCATTCATCACCCTAAACTGCATTAATTCCCAGACTTGTAAAACCTGAATTTTAGCATTCCCATCCTTGTGTTTATCCCAATTTTACTCACTCTATGTTCACTCTAGCCTCCTCCAAAATACCATATAAACATTACTTTCCACCCTAATCTCCTAAATTTGCTCAGAATAAAACTTTGGTTGCTACAACTGCTCTGCAGCAGTTTGGGATACCACTGTTAGGGGTGGTATGCAGCCACTCATTTAAAAGATCCCATATCAACAACTGAAACATGTGGTTTCTTGTGAAACCAATAATATTCATTAGTTATAGAGTAAATTAGTCTGTAATAATCCACTACTTCTGTTATATTACAAATAATATTCACAACAATTTTCTGGTTCTAAAATATTAAGTAATAAATGACTACCAGATTAAGTCTATGTACAAATCAAACTTATTGATGTACAACCATTACAATTGTAACAATACAAATAAATTCCCTGTGATCAATAATCTTGAAGATTGCCAAGAGTCTTCAGGTCACAGTAAACTGTTGAACCCCTTATTCATAAAAGTCTGGGAGACTGCTTATCACTTGAAGAATACTCATACACATATCCTCCAGCCTTTCGCCAATTAGACTCAGAAGACAGCAAAGTCGCAGAAACAGCAACAACCAGATACAAAGATCAAACACATTTCTACACAAACTTCAATCTTCCATAAAGGAAAATACTACAGATGCTGAAAATATGAAATAAAAGCAGAAATGCTATAAATGCTCCATACATCATGCACCATTTCTGGTGTGAAAGATTTAACAATTTTGTTAATGACTCATCATTGTACGTTTTATGTTCTCTTCATAGGAAAAGTAGTTGGTTTCTGCGCCAATCCCAAATGCACCATTTTATTAACCACTAACCAGCCTAAACTACACAGTGGGCATAATAACTGCAGGCACAGAAGAATTTCCTCACTTCTAAACACTAAACCAAATTGCAATTCAACTTTTATGCAAATCAGGCTATGGTTTCAATTCTTTTAAAAGATTTTTTTCCCCATAAAATGCTGCAAGCAATGAAATATGTATTCATTGTTGAAAACTAGTAGTCACATAGCCAGCTAATTAACGTACAGCAAGCTCCCAGAACCAACAATATGATAACCAACAGATAACTTGCTTTCATAAATACTAATCAAGTAAATATTGTCTGGAGCACACCTGCTCTTTGTCAGAATTGTCCCAAACAAACAACTCCTGAGCAGGTTAGAGTCTTTGATTAACATTTCATCCCCAAAACACCATCTCTGACAGGACAGCCTTCAATTAGTACTGTAAAGGTGTTTCTTTCAAGATCATTGTGTCCAACACCTTGGATTGGGTTATTGAATCAGAACTTTCTGAGTCTGAGCCAGCACATTCAAATTCAGAAATCCTGAATTCATGCAATTCCATTCATTTAATGACCTGCTAGATGGTAATGTTACTCATCGCACAAGCCATCATTTTAGAAATTGAAGTATGGTTTTATAAAGCAACAATAATATATAAAGAGGTGAGAAGGTAAAGTCATTATGAACCACAGTTATCACAATATGCGTTGTCAAGCAGTGTCTAATATTCTAATGTCAAACATGCAGCACAGAGCAACAGCAGAACATGCAGTATCAATAACACCCTCCCCTCAGAAGTTCACACACTGAAGTACTAATTGGCATGAAATCAAATGCTATTTTGTTCCAAAATAATAAGTCGTGGCGGTCAAACCCAAAATGGCAGTGAAATGGGATTGGGAGATTCAGAAAAGACAACCAACAACAAAAAAAAAAGCTGGGGAGAAGGGTTTTAAAAGCACACGGCTGCATTTACAGAAGAAGAAATACCTTGGAACTGGGAGGGTGGAAATAGATGCTGCACAAGTTCCACCATGGTACCTACATCAATGAAAGAACATTCAAAGATGGCTTTGTCACCTAGAACACCTTCAACATCAATTATTACTAAAAGCTCAACACAAACAAAATCTAAAATGACTAAATTAACTGGGAAGAAAAGGAACATGATAAGGGCTTCCTGAATGATACCACAGTTTGGCTTTAGAATGTGCTGAGTCCATGTGAAAAGACATTACTTTCTAGAAAGAGGCAGAGACAGTGGTCCATCAGGTAGTACTGATGCCTCAAAGCCCCAGTAACCTGGGTTCAATCCTGACTTCCTGCATGGAGTTTGTACATTCTTTCTGTGACCAAGTGGGTGGCATGGTCTCCTCCCCGGTTCCATCGACTGGTAAGTTAATTGGATACAGTAAATCATCTCTGGTATAGGTGGATGGTAAGAGAGTCAGAGGCAGGGTAGGGTACTGGGAAAAGAGAATAGGTTACAGGGAATAAGTGGGAGAAAAGCAGCTGATGGAATTACCATGAAAGCAGCATAAACCCGACAGACCAAATGTCCTCCTGCTGTGGTGCACAGAAATTTAACATTTGGGCCACTTGAAGAGCGAGGGAACAGAAAGAACTACAAACCCTCACACATTTAACTACTGATGAAATGCACAATTGGAACCCTATGCTGTTGACAGCACCCTTCAGTTTATTTGAAAGAGAATAGCAACATCTAGCATTTCAATCACTACTGCTTTACGAGAGGTTAGAGAGCTCTGTTAGCAGGACTTCACCCAATCTGGCAGTTCGGCTTGGGGCAGAAGACACTACAGGGAAGATGGGATACTACTACTATTTGTTGGAAAGCAAGGAAAAATACAATAAAAATGGAAGGGTTGAGACTATTTATTTTCCTCTTCATTCATTATGACGCTGCTTGAACCAAAAGAAAAAGAAAACCTTAATTCTTGAAATGTTGTTTTTGCAAGAGCCTCAAGAGAATATGTTCAACAATAAAGAAAGCGGTGTAGTGCAAGACTGATCTTACAAGCTGCTGAACTTCTGGCCTCAATCTTTATACTGTGACAGGGTACGTCAAACACAGCACAGAAAACTCACAATCTAAGTATTGTGTCTGGTGAGAATGCAATTTCTAGATGTCATTTCTGCACTGTGGAAGCTTGACACTGGTTTAGAATCAGTCAAGGCAACCTTTCTGTGATTCTATGATGCCAAGCAAGGAGGCACAATAACTTGCGTGTCTGGAGGTAAAAAGTTTAGAAAGGGATGCAACTAAAGTGAATGAAAAAGACAAGGTGAGCCTCAATTACACCTACACCAGGTCTGATGAAGACTAACTGCGCAGATCTGATTTTAAAGCTACGAGCTGCAGCAGAGACAATAAGCCCATTACAAACAAAATAAACTAATAAAAAAAGATTGTCAATACATACAAAAATGATTAATCTAACAGTCGAATGGAATATTCAACTTGTCTAAGTAGGGTTGGAATACAAAACAGGGAAATGATGTTTCAGTTGTATAGTTTCTATCAAACACCATCTGGAATACTGCATTTGATTTTGGCAGTGAAACTCAGGCAAGTTAAATTTGCCCTTGAAGTGCGACAGGGCAAAATCACCAGATGAAAGTTGGCCTTAAAGGTAAGCTTTTAAAGAGTAATTGGAAAATTTTGGCTACTGTCCCTTAAGGTTTCCAAAGCTGAGGGATTAAAATGATAACACTCGTTCATAAGGTAGGTAGAAAGAACTAATTTTCTCTGGTACAGAAATCCAGAACAGAACCAAACCCCACCCTACAATTAGACACTTAAGAGTGAAATTAGGAACTATGTTTTCACACAAAAGCTAGTGAAAATCTCAGACCCGCTTTCCAATAGAAGGGGTCAATTGTTTCGAGAGTAAGATTGACAGATAGTGTTTTTTTGTGGATATCAGTTTTAAGGAGTATAGAACACCAATGGTGAGGTTAGTGTATAAATGGGGTATAAAAACATTATCCATAATCTAACTACATCACAGAATAAACAGTAGGGTTGACTGGCCTGCTCATGTTGAAAGAATGGGAACCGAATTCCCTCTTAAAAATACAAAATCAAATTAACTTATAAATACCCATGCCAAGTGCTATCTGTAGGTGGCCAAGGCTAGCACAAAACATGCAGTGAATTCTGCAAGAATTACCATTTTCCTCAAATAAAGGGTGCTGAACTACTGTGACAAGTATCTCAATAGTCATTTACAGTGGTAGACAAAGCAAGTGAAAGCAAAATGTGTTTTCACATAATCACTTGTAGTGGTGGCTGGCAAAAAAAATATAGCTTCTATTAGTAATTTTCAAAAAGCAAACAGCACCATTATGATGCAGAAACAAGATTCTTTTTCACCAATTAGAAAATCCATAATGCTGTCAGCTCATTATTACCATGGGTGAGCAGTGTGTGGTTACCATCACACAATTTATATCATAATGTAATGTTATTAAAATTAAGCTCTAGTTCACTCCCTTTAATTTCAACAAACATTGGCATGCAAAATTCATCCAATCAACTACCTAATTCAGTTTCAGATTTCACTAAGGACATCTTAAATATGCTTGTGGTCAGCTATTTTTTCAACTAATTTGAATGCTGTAAAACTCTTTATCTGCCATTATTCAATCATGCAAGCATTTCTCACAATCTCACGGTCACGTTCCAAACCCAGCTCCAGCTTTCATATACTTCCCTTATTTTTCCCCACATTTGTGAGTTTTCATATTCAGAATCAGATTTATTATCACTGGCATATGTTCTGAAATTTGTTAACTTAGCAGGAGCAGATCTATGCAATACCGTTCCTGAATCGCTGAGCATGTGCCTTCAGGCTTCTGTACCTCCTACTTGATGGAACAGTGCGAAAAGGGCATGTCCTGGGTGCTGGAGGTCCTTAATAATGATGCTGCCTTTCTGAGGCACTGCTCCTCGAAGATGTCCTGGGTACTTTGTAGGCTAGTACCCAAGATGGAGCTGACTAAATTTACAACCCTCTGCAGCTTCTTCAGGTCCTATGCAGGTGCCCCTCCCCCCCATACCAGACAGTGATGTATAATGAAGTCGTATCGGTTTCATTTTCCTTCCTCATATCAGTCAAGATTCCATTTGCCTTGCACCCTCCGAAAACTTAGTTCCCCTTAAACCCTCATGTGCAGCAGTCATTCCCTCAATCAGTCTCAGCAAGAGGGGTATAGGTAGGGTCAATGTGCACAGTTTTTTCCCCCCAGGATTGAGGAATCAGGAATAAGAGTGCATAGGTTTATGGTGAGAAGAGAGATTTAAAAGGAATCCAAAGGGCAACTTTTTCACCGAGAAGAAAATCAGTTGGCATGACAGAGGTTGAGGCAGATACATGAAAAAAATTTAAAAGGCACTTGGACAGGTACACAGAGCAGAAACATTTAGAGCGATCTGGGGCAAATAGGATGATCACAGATGGGAAACTTGGTTGGCATGGATCAGTTGGGCTGAAGGGCTGTTTCCATGCTGTACAACTCTATAGTACCTTGTTCTCACATGTCATTTTTATTACACCCAAGACTTTCATGTCTTCTCCCATCAGGGTAATAACAACCCCTGCTAGTATAAATTATTTTTCTGTTTTCAAAGCATACATTATTTCCCCAGTCACAGCAATATCAGAGAATGTAGAACAATAAACCACAAGAACAGGCCCATCGACCCACAATGTTGTGCCGAACTAAATAACATAGTAATCCAATGGCCAACTAAACTAATCCCTTCTACCTACAAAATGTCCATACCTTTCCACTTCCCTCACATTCATGTGCCTATCTAAATATCTCTTGGAAGTCCCTAATGTATCGGCCTCTACCACCACCCCAGAGAGCGTATTCCAGGCACCTACCACTTTCTGTGTAAAAAACTAGACCCTCGCATCTCCTTTAAAATGACCCTCTCTCACCTTAAATGCATGCCTTCTTGTATTGGACACTTCAACCCTGGGAGAGGGTACTGTCTGTCTACTCTATCTACGCCTCTCATCATCTTTAATCCTCTATCAGATCTCCCCTCAGCCACCGCCGCTCCAGACAGAACCACCCAAATTTGACTAACCTCTTGTTATAGCACATGCCCTCTAAACCAGGCAGCATTTTGCTAAACCTCTTTTGCACCCTCTGCAAAGCCCCAACATCGTTCCTAAAATGGGTGACCAGAACTATATGCGATATTCCAGATGTGGCCTAATTAGAGTTTTATAAAACTGCAATTTAACCTCCGGACTTTTGAACTCAATGCCTCAACTGCAAGCATGCAATATGCCTTCGTAACCACTCTCCTTGGACATTTTTCAAGCCTCCCTATTAAAGCCCCAAAAGATCTGTAACATACTCATGGCTTTTCAAAATTGAGGTCAAATCTCATAAGGACCACAGAGTTAAGCTTCCTGTCAGATTTGGCTGTAAAAGTCCTCAATAAAATCTGTTCAGACAACATTATTGTTTTGAGAGATTTCAAACCAATTGGTATTCTGACCATAAACAGATAGACTGAATGAAATTCATACTGATACAGCAATACAAAGCTGTTCCAGAGAACACGGAGCTGGATACCCTATACTGCACCACAAATGCTTGATGCAGGTACTGAGTGACAACATTTGAAAATTGTTGCTCCTGCTGGCACTGACATCTTTGGCCTTTGACAATAAAAATAAATCCCTTCTTCAAACAAAAATTCCAAAATTTTGATTCAAATCCTAACTCCCACTTAGGGGAAAAAAAATTTAAGACCACAATGCGCAAGAGCAGAATTAGGCCATTCAGCCCATTTTATCATGGCCGATCTATTTCCCTCTCAACCTCATTTTTCTGCCTTTTCCTCATAACTTTACATACTTGGCTAATCAAGAGTCTATTAATCTCTGCCTTAAATGCACCTAGTGACCTGGCTTCCACAGCCACCTGTACAATGAATTCCACAGATTCACCACCCTCTGGCTAAAGAAACTCCTCCTCATCTCTGTTCTAAATGGACATCTCTCTATCCTGAGACAATGCCCTCTGGTCCTAGACTCTCCCAGGAAAGGATACGTCCACTCTATCAGGGCCTTTCAACATTCAATAGGTTTCAATAAGACCCTCCCTCATTCTTCTAAATTCTATTGAGTATAGACCCCCAACCTTCAGTTATTGCTAATGACGCTTTCTTTCCCAGAATCATTCTCGTGAACCTACTCTGAAACTCTCTCCAAAGTCAGCACATCACTAAGGGGCCTAGAATTTTTTGCAATACTCCAAGTGAGGCCTCACCAGTGCCTTACACAGCCTCAACATTACATCCTTGCTTTTATATTTTCATCCTCTTGAAATGAATGCTAACATTGCATTTGCCTTCCTCACCACCATTTCAAATTGGAAATTAACCTATAGGTAACCCTGCATAAGGACTCCCAAATCCCTCAGACTTTATGAATTTTCTCCCCATTTGGAAAATAGTCTATGCTTTTATTCCTTCTACCAAATTGGACGACCATACACTTCCCAATACTATTCTATATGCCACCTTCTATTCTCCCAATCTGTCTAAGTCTTTCTGCAGCTTCTCTGCTTCCTCAAAACTACCTACCCCTCCACCTATCATCACTATCGTCCACAAACTTGGCCACAAGGTCATCAATTCCATCATCCAAATCATTGATATACAATGTAAAAAGAAACAGTCCTAACACAGACCCTTATAGTACACCACTAGACTCTGGCAGTCAATCCAAAAAGAGTCCCTTTATTCCCACTCTTTGCCTCCTGCCAAACAGCCAACTTGCTTTAGCCACGCTAGTGTCTTTCCTGTAACACCCTGGGCTCTTACCTTGTTTAGCAGCATCATGTGTGGCAGCCTATCAAAGGCCTTCCAAAAATCCAAGTACACAACATCCACCGATTTACCTTTGTCTATCCTGCTTGTTACTTCTTCAAAGAATTCCAATAGATTTGTCAGTCAAGATTTTCCCTAAAGGAAACTATGCCGACTTTGGCCTATTTTGTCATGTGACCCCTAGCACCCCAAACCACATTCTTTTATGTTGGCTTTGATAACCAAGCTTCTCAGGGTGAAAGATTTGCCCACTACAGTTCATTCTGCATACGTAAGGTCAACCTGCTAGAATGTTACTATCCTCAAATACTGATTCTATTAAAACTAAATCAGATTATATTATAATGGAAGACAAATCTTTAGACTGCAATCTCTATTTACGAATGATCGTGTCATTCTACTAGAGAAAACCTTTTGAATATACTGCCTTACTAAACATCAGTATGTACCTCTGATGCCAACCCCATCCCTTTTCAAAGTCTTGTACAAGGTCACATTCTTATCCTTAATATCACCACTACCTTTGTAAATAGCATACCAAGCATTTAAACTGTAGAACACAGCTAATCAACTATTGAAATGTTTTCCCATTTCAATAACATCCTTATTGCTTTCCTCATAATGCATAATTCTCAAAATGCAGTATTAAAATCTCAGCATTAATATCTGCCCAGTTACTTTCTCTTCTCTAACAATGTTGCCACCTTTGCTTCTCACCTTCTAGTCAAATAGAAAATTTTCTGACCATAGGTGTGATGCTATGAAGAGGCATCCCTGAGAATTATTAGAAGCTGTCATAGCTTGTAAAGCAGCATTTCTATGTCCAAATGAAGAGAGCTAATAACTTGTTAACTGATAGGAAACATGAAAAATCATCCCTCAAACATCTCAACCTATGCAGAAGGGTCTTGAGGTGTTACCCAAGTGGTTTTCTCAGTGGCACTGTACAATAAATTACCATTCTTGTTATAATTTTAGCAGTGAAGTTTATATGATTCCGCTCATATAGTCCCATGCAAATACATTTCAACCATCATCCAATCAGATATTATGTCAATAGAGAAATAATCACCTTATATCATATTTTAATTACAACAATGAAGCTACATGCAAAATGGAAGGAAAAATAAGTATAAGATTACATTAAGATTTAGAGAAATAGATTCACATTATACTTATGACAGAATAACCCATTTGTAAACTAATATTAATTATGATAAAATTTGAATGTGGATATATTTTTCCATTTTCAAGAATGTCCATTCTTATATTGATACACATTTCACAAAGTGTTGAAGGAAAGTATTACCTTTCCCACCAGTTCCTTGACCTCCCGGCTTATTGTAGAGGTAGATGTCAGCATCAGATACATTCTTTCCGTGAGTGTAATGCTACAAAAATAAAACAATTTTATGCCACCAAATCCAATCTCAGATCCATCCATCATAAAATATTCACCTCACCAAATCCACTGTAAAACATTCACCGCCATCCAATCTCTCTCATAATCCACAGGTGATAAAGAGAATGACAGCAGCAAGTACTCAGTGCATGAAGTATAAGAACTGAACATGGTGCGTGATATGATTTAATGTGTCAATGCTTCTGCGTGCATCAGAATACAATGATGCAGTAAGTTATTAAATCTAGGGAGCTCAATTCACTGCAGACTTTCCCATTATGCAACATTAGCAAACTCGGCACATAAGATGATAAGATGACAACTAAGTAGATAAAATAACAACATAATTATAATCCTCCATGAAATTTTAGAGGCATGTCACTCAATAGACAAGTTTTGTTTCTGTGTGGGCAGTTCAAAGTTTCTGAAATTTAAAATGAAAACCAGTAGGCTTTTAAATCTCCCACTTGCTTCTGTTTATGATGCGGGATCTTTAATATATTATAATTAAAATTTTAGCCATGATTCTGCATCAGGCCGTCGCACAAATCTGTCTATTATGGGAACTGCACTTAAGTTACAATTTAATAGGAGCAAAAATGTAAAACATGGCATGCAGAATACATCAATCCAAGTGGATCTATTAGAAATCAGATAGAGATATTCGGCACCAGAAACAGAACTGAAAAGCTGCAGGGGGTATGCATACAAAGATAGTTACAGCTGAAAAAAAAGTTTGCAATTTTCCACCAACCATTGCCTTCTCACCTAGAAAATTACCTGGAAATGATGTTCCACATTACTGTCTGTGTACTTTGGTGTATGGAGGAAAATCAGTAGGTTCTGACGCAGGTAATGTGCAACAGCATAAAACCAAGGCAGACACCTATGAGGGATTGTGAACTGCACTACTTCTGTTGGAGCTGTGCCAGGAGGCTGTATAAACTGGTTGGGAGAAAAAAAATAATCAGTTAATAAAGAGCTAAAAAGTCAGGCTGGCTTACTGACCTGTACATACAGGCCTCTGTTTGGAGAGATTCATCACAAACTCTCAGGCTAAAGACCAAGATTCAATCTGAACGTCTTGTAAAGAACCATGCTGACAATGGCCACTCAATGGAACATATTACAGATAAAAATGGAGATGATTTTTTTAAAATACTGCAGAATTAAGCTTTAAAATGATAGTGTATATCTTAAAAAAAAGATCAATCCTTATCTGTGATCGTAACAATCCTCTACTGCCATCTCGTGGGCTTCTCTTGCACCCTTACAACCAAACTAGAATCACCATTGCATTGTGGTAAGTGTGCAGTATTTGAATGGGGGTTTTAAGTCATTTTAGCTGATGTTATTCTCTGAGCTAACCAGATATAGTTGTTCACAAGACTCACTAAACTGCTTCTAATTAGGTCTCATCAACTGGTATTGATCTATTTTGGCTTTTATCAACCTTTTTGCCCTGGAGGACCGCTTGAAATAATTTCCAGGACTCAGGGAACCCCTGCGTAAAAAATATATCAACAGCTCAAATGTAATCAGTAAGATGTAGATACGATACCCAAAAATAATTGTCAATGCTCTTTTGAGTAGAGAATTAATTTTTAACCAACCTTTCTTGGAAAAAAAAGGTAGTTAAGCCTAGCTTACCTTTCTTGAAATTAATCTCTTCCCCTTTCATAAATTTTAAAAACTCAGAAGGCAAATATAATAAATTTCTGTTAAATAACTGGCTTAAGCCAAAATTGGATTTAATTTTTCTAAAGGTAGGTTTGGTAGATTTAATTTAAATAAAGGTTGTAATTTGCTATTTGCAACATGAAAATTTATTGACAATGTTGAATAGTAAAGTTACTAAAAACCATAAGCCAAAGCAACACAGTTCCTCCAAGACATACCTTTTGTTTCCAGATATGAAGACAAAACATTAAATATATCTTGGCAACACACATCAAAGTTGCTGGTGAACGCAGCAGGCCAGGCAGCATCTCTAGGAAGAGGTACAGTCGACGTTTCGGGCCGAGACCCTTCGTGAGTCCTGACGAAGGGTCTCGGCCCGAAACGTCGACTGTACCTCTTCCTAGAGATGCTGCCTGGCCTGCTGCGTTCACCAGCAACTTTGATGTGTGTTGCTTGAATTTCCAGCATCTGCAGAATTCCTTGTGTTTAACTATATCTTGGCCTTTGCCCGTTTCAGAGAGCTCTTTGCAATAGAAAAACTTTTCTTCAATTTCACCATCATTTACTAATTTTACAAATACTACAACATGATAACTATTGGTGAAATCTGTTGACTCAACAACCTGGATAGAGAAGCTGTTGTTTTTAATCACACAAAACCTCTTCAGCATCATGTGACATGCCATCAATACATTGACTTAGTGTATTGTTTGAGAGTAAAACCTTTTCAATTTTTTGTGCCTCACCTTGTCCTAGCATTTTACCCACTACAATTTTACATGCTGGGATTATTAGGTTCTCACCAACTGTGTGAGTTTTTCTTTTCTGGGTACTAAACTATGCTACTAATAGCATAGTCCTGCTGAAGGGCCTCAGCCTGAAATGTCAACTGTACTCTTTCCACAAATGCTGCCTGGCCTGCTGAGTTCCCAACAGCGTTTTGTGTGTTGTTTGGATTTCCAGCATCTGCAGATTTTCTCTTACTTGTGATTGGATGCTACTAAATAACTTGCTTCCTGAACCCTTTTACTGACTACGACTTTATTAACAAAAGCTTTACACTGTTTTGATATTCCAATAGCTGTTTAAAATAATCAGCACTTTTACATGTCATATGGCTGTGATTTGTCATTAATAGTCTTTTCAATTTTGCTGGAGCCATTGCTGCATTTGTAAGTTGCTTGCCACAGACTAGGCACAATGAAATAGGACAACTTGGATCACCAATTAATGTAAAACCCATTGATAAGTGGCTTTCATTGTAAGGACAAACATTTTTGTGTCTGTTGTTGCATTAGTGCAGGGAAATAACTCAAAAGACTGCACTGTCAGACAGTAGATGATCAGACATGTCTGTAAAATACAGAGATTAATAAAATATAAAAAAGAACAGCATAATAAATAACTAAATGAGAAAACTGCAAAATATACAAAAACTTCACAATGCAATTCATTTCTAACCTAAACAATCCACCTTTTGTAAAATTCACAACAGCAAAGTGGCAGGCCAGCAGCTAGTCGCGGCGCATAAAAATTCCTTCTTTGGAATGAAAATTTATCTCCAATTTTCCACTACACTGCTAGGGTTTGTTCACTCCCATAAGTCAATTGGCAGCACCTAAGGGGAAGTTGGGGGAGGTAATTTGGGAGGGACAGGCTGATGTCACAGCCCAAGTGGTGCGAGTCCGTTCGATACTCGGAAAACACACTTCACACTCCTCATCAGCCTATTGTCCTCCCTTCTGTGCAATAAAGCGCTCACCAATTATCAACGGCCTCCCCTACCTTGCATCAAACACTGAGAGTGGACTCAACAACATAAACATGGTCTTGCTGTGCACTGCCATACTGGGCTGAGACACAGCTAATGGGGCTGCTCGGTCACTGCCCACCACTGCGAGCACTAGCACAAAGTCACACAAAGTCCAAAACATGATGTTTATGTTTCTTTAAATCTCAATCTCTCGCGGAACCCTGGTTAAGAAACGCTGGTCTATTTAGAGCAGCCACTGTAGCTAATCAAAAAACCAAAATGTATCTAAGTACACATATGTTACCATATGCTACTTTGAGATTCATTTTCTTGCAGGCAAAATAAAGACATACAATAGAATCTTATGAAAAACTATACATAAATAAAGACTGACAAACAACCAATGTGCAAAAGAAGACAAACTGCAAATAAATACTGAGAAAGTGAGTTGTTAAGAGTCCTTGATAGTGAGTCTGTAGGTCAGAGAATCAACTCACAGTGGTGAATGAAGTTAGCCACGTAAGCAACTTAAAAAATTGACATCTGCCACCAGTTAACTTAAGCAAAAGCAAATTCAGGCAATTAACACTCAGCTTTTGCTTCATACTTTCAACTTTAGATATTGATAGCTTTACTGGACGAGCCTCCATCCTATTATAGTCTGTGTATTTCAAAGTTTGCTATACCTCTACATCAGCAGGAGTTAGTTTGCAGTTCCTGACCAGCATGACGGTTATGATATCAAGTGTTGCCTCATCCAACCGTCTTCGCAGGACCTTCACCAATTCATCTGTGATTTCAGGCCCTATAAACATCAAAAAAGTTATTCAAACCATCTCTGTAAACCACACACTGCAAATCAAAAGATGATAAAACTAATAAAGTACATATTTGCACACATTATGAAGATTTTGCAATGGACTGGAGATACAAGTTGATAGTTCCAACATCCATGGTGCTAGCTGGTAGAAATACTATAAAACTGCAGAACGTGTCCAGTTAAAGTTAACATTTTATCCTGTTTGAGGCTCCTGAAACGTTTCATGATATGACTGTATTAGCACAATCCTTCTCTTCTCCATGTTTATTTGGCTCATCTTTAAATGCATCTGTACTCTTCAGAACAACTGCTCCCTGGGGTCACAAGTTCTGTTCTCTCACAACTCTGTGTAAAGGGGTTCATACTTGATGACTCTCTATCTAATCTTCCTCATTCAGAATCCCCAAGTTATTGTACTGAAGGAGTACATATATTTAACCAACTCTATTCGTTCACCCCTCAGCTTTTACTTTTGAAGAGACCCTAGTCCGCTCGTCAATTCCCAAGAGAACAACCTCATACTTCCAGTTTAACCATGCAAATCTACAGCCTGGCAAATGCCACTTTTGTAACACAGAGACCAGAAAAGTACTGTACTTAGTCTGTTTGGCCTAAGGTTTAAAATATACTTAAACAAAGAAAACTTTTAAGCTCTCTCTATAGAAATTATTATTTTTTAATTTGCTTTAATTGTCCCACATCACATAAAAGTCATTTTTGTTTTTTATATAAATATATTATTTAGTTGATTAAAAAAGTCTTTAATTTTATAGTTCAGTTTCCAGTTTGAAAACAAGGCTGCATATCGGTGCCATCTTACCGGGGACTTTCTGTAAGATGGCAGCACACAAACTTGCAGCGACTTCTTCGGGTCAGCCAGAGGTGCAATTGATCGTCCTTTATATCAGTTTTACAACCGCAAGAGACTGCTGTATAGTAAAAATATCAAGTACTGCAGGTCTACCACACCAGCGAGTTGCTTGATAGCGGAGGAGATGAACTTGTTGTGGAATGTGTCACCATTTACGACAGGAAGGCGCGGCCGAACAAACGGTGCAAGTGATTGTCTTGGACGTTTTTCCTCGTGATCGCAAGACTCTGACGGACATTAGTAGTGTAGAATACTGCAAGATTAGTTCACTCCTTTACTGGAAAGACCGACAGTGGGGGAGCTGCGTTGACCTCGGTTGTAGCGTTGGCTAGGAGCACGAAGTCGCCTGTTGCAGGTGGCCAGGTGTGGCGTGTGGCCCTGTTGGGTTGGGGCTGCCCTCCTGTGTTCACTCTGGGACAACAAGCCGAGTTGTGTTCGTCTGCATCTGCATTAGTATGTGATGAGTGAACTGCTGCGGGTTTGTTCTTGCTAACAGTACCCCACGCCCAATCAATCTTCGGAACATGATACTCAGGGACTTGAGCTACATGATGTTTTTTGTGTGACTGTATGTTTACTGCTACCGCAATTATGTGTGCTATATGTGCCTTGTGCTATGTATGACTGTTGGTACTGTATTTAGCACACTGGCCCCAGAGGAACACTGTCTCATTTGGCTGTATTCCTGGGCATTCATACATGGTTGAATAACAATTAAACATGAATTTGAAATAATTTAACCAATCGCACCTGCTTGTCCTACACCATGTACCATTAACAGAATGTGCTTATCCACTTGACCAATGGGCCGCGATGACTCTGCACTTCGTGTGGGTATGAGATCAGAGTGTTTGGAGTTCTAGATTAAGAGAAAATCAACAGTTATGAGAAGTGGTTTGATAGTGTCTTTGCAAGTAAATCCTTTAATCTCTTAATTTTATCATTCAAAGGAATCAATTCTGATTTGTAACCTACCTCCAAAAACTACCTTTGTCTAATATTCTTTAACAAAAATAGCCATTCATTATCCCTTTTCAAAATATAGTTGCTATTTCAATTATGGCTAACATGAGAGGGCACAGTTTTAAGGTGCTTGGAAGTGGGTACAGAGGAGATGTCAGGGGTAAGTTTTTTTTTTAAAAACACAGAGAGCAGTGAGTGCGTGGAATGGGCTGCCTGCAACGGTGGTGGATGCAGATACAATACGGTCTTTTAAGAGACTCCTGGACAGGTACATGGAGCTTAGAAAAATAGAGGGCAATGGGTAACCCTAGGTAATTTCTATAGTAAGGACATGTTTGGCACAGTTTTGTGGGCCAAAGGGCCTGCATTGTGCTGTAGGCGTTCTATGTTTCTATTAATTTTAGTAATGTATTTCACAACCTGATAACATTTTGTCACAACCTCTTCTATTATCTGAGCTATTACGCTATGAAAAATGTTCCTGATATAATCTCACCACAAGTTCATCAGCAAGAATTGGTTCCTGGCTGCGTATTAAAGCCAACGAGCGAGAAGACAGCATGGACTGACACTCTCTATCCGAATCTGGTGTATTTCCACTGCATATCGTTTCAGACAGCCTGTCAGGTTAGGCAAAGAACAAAAGGAAAAACAGCTCTCGTGTCAGGTACGGGATGTATTTGATGATGTGCTTAAAATATAAGAACAAAAACAATTCCATTTATTTTGGCTCAAAAAAAACCATTAAATATTCATCAAAAAGTTACACTACTATACAAAAGTCTTAGGCACCCTATATCTCTATGACTTTTGTACAGTACTGTAGTAATTTTATGTATTGTGCTGTACTACTGCTGTTGCAAACAAAAAGCACAAATTTCATGACATATGTGAGTGATGACAGACCTGATTCTGATATGGGTCTCTATTGTAGACTGTGAGAGGGAAGAGGGCAGGGATTGTAGAATCATGGTCGGGTAAAGGGAAAGGGAGAAGAGAGGGAGCAAGGAAGCACAGAGAGACATTCTGTAACGATCAATAAACCAATTTTTTGGAATCAAATTATCTTGCCTGGTGTCTCAGGGTTGGGTGTGCCTGTACTTGTGCCACCCACACCAGCACCCCCCCCCCAACCCCTAGCATTCCTTCACTGCCACCTGTCCTACACCCTTCCTCCTACGCTCCACCCTTGCTATTCCTAACATTCTTTGCTTCTGCCAGATTTACAAACTTGCACTCCCCTCCACGATGACAAATACAATACTGTGCAAAGTCTAGGCACCCTAGCTGTATATACATACCAAAGACTTTTGCACAGTATTGTACATTGAAACCATTTGGCCAGACCCTTGTATATTGGTTTTCTAATCCACATCTAATTACCTAACTTTCTTTCAATCACTGGATTATAGAAATATACATCACCTTGACTGGTTGGTAATTTAATGCTTCAAACTTGTTCTACAATTCAATGAATATATCACTGATCTGCAACTTAATTCTATATTCTTCAACAAAATTCTAACTAGTCTGTTTTTAACATTTGCTATGATCTACTTTCACTGTTATCATTAGCAGTACATTTTATAGCCTGATAAGTATTCCATGCAAAATCATGATCATCCAGTTCTAGCTTTTTCATAGGTAAACTTATTTCTACCACTTCTGCCTAATTACTTATTAATTCAATGCATCTGTTCACTTTTGTTCTAATGAAAATCCCAAACTGTTGGAGATTTTCCAAAAATTTACAAAATATCCTCTTCTATTTACCCTTGGTTTTCAGAGTGATTTATTATGGATACATCATTTGAAAATCTTAATACCATTTTTTTCTCATCCCTGTTTCATTAATCACTTCCTTTTTTGCAATATAATTTTAATTTGAACTATTCTCAATCAGAACTTTGAAACCATTATTTGGAAACTGCTCTTCAAAGATATTCTGCTGAAACAATTTCAAAGTTACATCCATATATGGAAGCAACACATATAAAAAATGCCAGTGAACGCAGCAGGCCAGGCAGCATCTCTAGGAAGAGGTACAGTCGACGTTTTGGGCCGAGACCCTTCGTCAGGACTAACTGAAAGAAGAGCTAGTAAGAGATTTGAAAGTTGGAGGGGGAGATCCAAAATGATAGGAGAAGACAGGAGGGGGAGGGATGGAGCTGAGAGCTGGAAAGCTGATTGGTAAAATGGATACGAGGCTGGAGAAGGGAGAGGATCATGGGATGGGAGGCCAGGGAGAAAGAAATGGGGAGGGGAGCCCAGAGGATGGGCAAGGAGTTATAGTGAGAGGGACAGATGGAGAAAAAAGTGAGAGAGAAAAGAAACAAACAAACAAACAAATAAATAAATAAATAAGGGATGGGGTATGAGGGGGAGGTGGGGCATTAACAGAAGTTAGAGAAGTCAATATGCATGCCATCAGGTTGGAGGCTACCCAGATGGAATATAAGGTGTTGCTCCTCCAACCTGAATGTGGCTTCATCTTTACAGTAGAGGAGGCCGTGGATAGACATATCAGAATGGGAATGGGACGTGGAATTAAAATGTGTGGCCACTGGGAGATCCTGCTTTCTCTGGCGGACAGAGCGTAGGTGTTCAGCAAAACGGTCTCCCAGCCTGCGTTGGGTCTCGCCAATATATAGAAGGCCGCATCGGGAGCATCGGACGCAGTATATCACCCCAGCCGACTCACAGGTGAAGTGTCACCTCACCTAGAAGGACTGTCTGGCGCAATGAATGGTGGTGAGGGAGGAAGTGTAAGGGCATGTGTAGCACTTGTTCCGCTTACACGGATAAGTGCCAGCAGGGATATCGGTGGGAAGGGATGGGGGGGGGGAAACGAATGGACAAGGGAGTCGCATAGGGAGCGATCCCTGCGGAAAGCAGAAAGGGAGGGGGGGAGGGAAAGATGTGCTTAGTGGTGGGATCCTGTTGGAGGTGGCGGAAGTTACGGAGAATTATATGTTGGACCCGGAGGCTGGTGGGGTGGTAGGTGAGGACAAGGGGAACCCTATCCCTTGTAGAGGATGGGGTGAGAGCAGATGTGCGTGAAATGGGAGAGATGCGTTTGAGAGCATAGCTGATGGTGGAGGAAGGGAAGCCCCTTTCTTTAAAAAAAAAAGACATCTCCTTTGTCCTATAATGAAAAGCCTCATCCTGAGAGCAGATGCGGTGGAGACGGAGGAATTGCAAGAAGGGGATGGCATTTTTGCAAGAGACAGGTTGGGAAGAGGAATAGTCCAGGTAGCTGTGAGAGTCCGTAGGCATATAGTAGACATCAGTAGATAAGCTGTCTCCAGAGATAGAGACAGAAAGATCTAGAAAGGGGAGGGAGGTGTCGGAAATGGACCAGGTAAACTTGAGGGCAGGGTGAAGTTGGAGGCAAAGTTAATAAAGTCAACGAGCTCAGCATGCATGCAGGAAGCAGTGCCAATGCAGTTGTCAATGTAGTGAAGGAAAAGTGGGGGACAGATACCAGTATAGACTTGGAACATGGATTGTTCCACAAAGCCAACAAAAAGGCAGGCATAGCTAGGACCCATACGGGTGCCCATAGCTACACCTTTAGTATGGAGGAAGTGGGAGGAGCCAAAGGAGAAATTATTAAGAGTAAGGACTAATTCTGCTAGATGGAGGAGAGTGCTGGTAGAGGGTAACTGGTTAGGGTCTGGAATCCAAAAAGAAGCGGATAGCTTTGAGACCTTCCTGGTGGGGGATGGAGGTATATAGGGAACACATATAAAAGTTGCTGGTGAACGCAGCAGGCCAGGCAGCATCTCTAGGAAGAGGTGCAGTCGATGAGGGATGGAGGTATATAGGGACTGGACATCCATGATGAAAATAAAGCGGTGGGGGCCAGGGAACTTAAAATCATTGAAAAAATTCAGAGCGTGAGAAGTGTCACGAACATAGGTGGGAAGGGATTGAACAAGGGGGGATAAAACAGTGTCAAGGTATGCAGAAATGAGTTCGGTGGGGCAGGAGCAAGCTGAGCCAATGGGTCTACCTGGACAGGCAGGTTTGTGGATCTTGGGTAGGAGGTAGAAACAGCAAGTGCGGGGTGTGGGAACTATAAGGTTGGTAGCAGTGGATGGGAGATCCTCTGAGCTGATAAAGTTGGTGTTGGTGTGGGAGACAATGGCCTGGTGCTCCTTAATGGGGTCACGATCGAGGGGTAAATAAGAGGAGGTATCTGCGAGTTGTCGCTGTGCCTTGGCAAGGTAGAGGTCAGTACTCCAGACGACAACAGCACCCCCTTATCGGCAGGTTTTATAGTAAGGTTAGATTGGTGCAGAGGGAGTGGAGAGCAGAGCGTTCAGAAGGAGTGAGGTTGGAATGGGAACAAGGTGTGGTGAATGGTCGAGATGGTTGATGACCCATTGGCAGTTAGCAATGGAGATCCAGAGCAGGCAGAAGACCAGAGTGGGGTGTCCATGAAGAGGAGGAGGGTTGAAGACGGGAGAAGAGGTCATCGGTGGAGGTGGGAGAGTCGTTGCCGAAGTAGGCTCGAAGACGGAGCCGGCTGAAGAACAGTTCCGCGTCATGACGAATGCGGAACTCGCTGAGGTGTGGGTGAAGTGTGACAAAGTTAAGGCCCTTACTGAGGACAGAGCGTTCTGCTTCACAGAGTTGAAGGTCAGAGGGGATGGTAAAGACCCGGCATGGATGAGAGCTGGGATCAGAGGGGGGAGGGGAGGGTTGGGGTGAGAGGAAGAAGGAGCCTCTGAGGGCCCAGGAGTAGATGATGGGATGTGAGGGAGACAAGGTTGTAGACTGGTGGTGGGGGAAGCGGAGACAGGAGTCACAATAGCAGCATGTGAAGACCCGGCCTGGAGTTCAAGGCTGGACTCTTGAGAGCTAGGATCAGAGGGGGGAGGGGGGAGGCTGATGGTGTCAGTGGAGAGGGGAGGGTTGGGGTGAGAGGAAGTTGGAGCCTCTGAGGGCCCAGGAGCTGACGGTGGGATCTGAGGGAGATGGGGTTGCAGAGTGGTGGCGGGGGGAAGGGGAGACGGGAGTCACAATAGCAGCACGTGAAGACCCGACCTGGAGTTCAAGGCTGGAGTCGCAGTTGGAGGCTGCGCAATCGCTTTGAAGGTGTCCATGGTCGTTGGAGCCCGCATTGATGGTGCTGGTGACCAGGTTTTGAATATGCCTTGGGTTGCTGGAGCCGTCGAGATCAATGGCGGGGGCCGCAATCTGAAGATCTCCCCCTCCCCCTCCCACTTTCAAATCTCTTACTATCTCTTCTCTCAGTTAGTCCTGACGAAGGGTCTCGGCCCGAAACGTTGACTGTACCTCTTCCTACAGATGCTGCCTGGCCTGCTGCGTTCACCAGCATTTTTTATGTGTGTTGCTTGAATTTCCAGCATCTGCAGATTTCCTCGTGTTTGCGTTTTTAAATCCATATATGAAGATTTTTTTCAGATCATATTACTGCCTGATAAGTAAACCTAATGGGGTTTCAAAATGAAAAGATGCCTCTTAAAGAATAAAAAAAATTTATTTCCTCCTCAGAGGTTCAATGACCACTACCAAGGAAATCAGTCAGGATCACTGTTAGATAGATACAGGTCACTTGTCTTCTTTGCTATCTTTACACATAACGATCCCAATCTTCATATGACTCATTTTGGTTTCTATGGCCTTCTAGTATATGGACTAAAACTGCCAGCATTACGGACGTACATTCTTACCTGAGATAAAACACAGACTTTGTGGACCTTTCTTGGTACACAAACATGTTTTTCCTATTCACAACTGAGAAAGCATTTAGAACAGATCTCAGGGCCTGAATAGCTGGAAAAAAAAAACAAATTGCACACTTATAATATGGGCTACGAGAGAAATTTTAAAGTCATGCAGCACAAAGGCAGCTTCCTCTCCTCCAATAACATGAGCTGTGACTAAACAGGTAGAAGGGACAAGGGCACAGTTCTTAGCAAACAACACTTACAAGTTAAAATCCAGATACCTGCTTGGTTTGATCTTATTAATTTAAAAGCCTGGAACAAGTCAAAGGACCTAGCTATTACCACATGCTGGTACACTAGCAGTATTTACATTCAAAGGGCACTACTTTAAAGCTAGTGAAAACTTGATCATCTACAGAAAAAAAACATAATTAACTGACCCATAAAATTTCTTGGCTCTTTCTATAAGCAGCTACTTCTGTCACACATCATCTTATCTGATGTACTGGTAGTTCTAACCATTTTCAAATATTCATTATATTTCCTCTTGAAGGCTACTACAAAAATAATATCCATCATGCAGAAGATTCCAAATTTGGTTTGCTCTCAATGTACTCAAGTTTTGTTTACAATATCATGACTGGCTCTTTTGCTCACCTTAAATCTTAAGTTATAAAAATTTCATCCACGAGATACAGCTTTTCATTAGTATATCAGAATGCTCATATTTTAAAACTATTATATCTACTCTCAACCTTTTGTCCTCTAAGGAAAACTTTTTAGCTTCCAAAGTCTATACATGTAACTGTTATACTTCATCACTAAAAACTACTAGTTAATCTCAACGGCAATCTTTTCAATGTCCTCAAGACGTTCCAGACTGAAAGGAACTGGTGCCCAAAACTGGAGGTAGTTTGATATTGTTTTATCAAACCACGAAGGCTTTGTAACTAGATCTTGAGAGAAACAATCTACCAAGGCAAGCATAGCATCTACAAAGAAAAATGATAAACTTAACACTGTATGTGTTGCCCTTCAATGGAACCATTGTTGTGTCAGACTTGTGGGAATTTCCATCATCTTCTAACTTTGTTTTATATTTCCATCACCTACAGTATTTTAAGAGCACTCCAATAATAAATAGTATGCTTTGAAATGCCATTTCATATGGGATAATGTCAAAGGAAATAGAAAAATTGATTCCTTTCAGTCTGGAACCAAAGGAAATATTAAGCTGATCAGAGACTTGAAGATGGCTGATGGGCCACAAAAGAATTAAATGACTAACACGCAAGAAAAGAGACACAGGAGTAACCCTGCACCACCATTCAATACGATCATGACCAATTTACCTAGGCCTTGACGCTCATAGCTAGATCTCTTTGCCCTTAATTTGTGATCTATCAAAGGCTAATCAATCTCCATTTTACACACTTCTAGTCTGCATAATTCCCTGGGATAGAGAATTCCAGAGATTCACTAACTTTCACGAATAGAAATTTCAATGCAAGTATGTCTTAAATGACTATCCGTTACTTTTCAACTGTGTCTCCTTATACCAGAAACTCCCATTAGAGAAAACATCATGACATTTACTTGTGGTGTACCAGCAGGTTCATACACATTCCAATGAGATCACTCTTTGCTCTTCTATGCTCCAAAGAATGTCAATTCAACTTAATTAGTTTCTCTTGATGGAACAATTCTGTCATCCCAGGAATAAACCCCTAGAGTCTCTTTTGGATTGCCTCAAATCGTGTTCTATCCTTTCTTAGGTAGGAGGACCAAAACTGCATGTAGTTCAGTAATACTCTCTAAATTGTGACAAAACTTTTCTCTCAACATTGACCACTTTGCAATAAAGGCCATTAAAGGCCTTCTTAACAACTTGCTGCTTGTTAATCCTTCAAGTGTGCATTTAATATTTGTTAAGATCCTTTCCTGACATTTCAAGACCAGTAAAATTGTATCTACTGTTAATATGCTATACAATAATGGCAATTGTTTTAAATTGCACCATCTGATAATAGTTTTTATACTCTTGCCTCAATAGAGACAAGGACATCATTACGACAGCCACTGTTAAATTATGGTAGGCCTGAAAACACGGAAAAGAATAAGACATAGAAGCAGAATTAGGCTATTCAGTCCACTGAACCCGCTTTGCCATTTCATCATGGCTGATGTTTTAACCTTCTTAATCCCATAAGGGTCCCAAAACTACCCACAATACACCAAGTGTGGTCTGACCTATGCCTTATAAAGACTCAGCATCACATCCTTGCTCTTAGATTCGAGTCCTCTGAAAATTTATGCAAACATTGCATTTGCTTTCCTTACCACCAACTTAATCTGCAAGTTAACCTTTAATCCTGGACAAGGACTCCCAAATCCCTTTGCTCCTCTGATTTTTGATCTTTCTCCGTTTAGAAAATAGTTTACGCTTTTATTCCTTCCACCAAAGTGCAAGACCATACACTGCCCTACACTATATTCCATGTGCCTCTTCATTGCCCATTCTCCCAATTTGTCTAAGTCATTCTGCAGATTCCCTGCTTCCTCAACACTTCTTGCACCTTCACTTTTTTTTATATAGTCTGCAAACTTGGCCACAAAGTCAACCAAATCACGTATAGTATAATGTGAAAAGAAACGGTTCCAATACTGAATCCTGTGGAACACAACTAGTTACTGCTGGCCAACCAAAATATACCCCCTTTATTTCCACTCCGTCTCCTGCCAGTTAGGCAATCTTATATCCATACTAGTATCTTTCCTGTAATACCATAGGCTCTTATCTTTTTAAGCCTCATGTAGGGCACTTTGCAAAGGCCTTCTGAAAACCTAAGTAAACAACATCATAAGACCAAAAGACATAGGAGCAAAATTCAGCCATTTGGCCCTTCGAGACTGCTCCACCATTTCACCATGGTTGATCCACTTCCCTCTCAACCCCAATCACCTACTTTCTCCCCAAATCCTTTCACACCTTGACTAATCAAGAACATAGCAATTTTGCCTTAAGTACAACCAAAGACCTGGCCTTCACAGCTACCTGTGGCAACGAATTCCACAAATTCACCACTCTCTGGCTAAAGAAATTCCTCATCTCTGTTCTAAACAGACGTCTCTCTATTGAGGCTGCCAATCTCCTTGACCACCTGCTTGTTATTTCCTCAAACAATTCCAACAGATTTGTCAAGCAAGATTTCCCCTTAAGGAAACCATGCTGACTTTATTATGCACATCCATATACCCCAAACACTCATCCTTATAAAGAACTCCAACATCTTCCAACTACTGAAGTCAAGCTAACTGGCCTCTAATTTCTTCTGCCCCCCCTTCTTAAGACTGGAATGACGGTTGCTATTTTCCAGTCCTCTGGAACCATTCCAGAATCTAGTCATTCTTGAAAGATCATTGCTAACACCTGCAAAACCTCTTCAGCTATTTCTTTCAGAACTCAGGGATGTATTCCATCTGATCCAGGTGACTTATCTACCTTCAGACCTTTCAGTTTCCCAAGAACCTTCTCTTTAGTAAGAGCAACTACAGTCATTTCTGCTCCCTGACATTCTCAAATTTCAGGCATATTGCTGGTGTCTTCCAGTAAAAAGTGACACAAAATACTTATTAAGTTTGTCCGCCATTTCTTTGCCCCCCACTACTACCTCTCCAGCATCATCTTCCAGCAGAGAAATCTTCAGTTTAAGTAACGGGACACTTAATAACAAGCAAAGGTAAAATTTGATTATTGAGAACAGCTTAAGAGTTGCAGTGACACCAAACACAAATATACAATGTAAAATCAACAACAACTGGGCTTACCTCTTGCAACACCCATGTTGGGTCCCATCTTTAGTCGAGGATGAATATGTATGATGGTCTTCCACACCACTTCACATGCAAAATGGCCTGGCATAAACTGCATTGTGGCAGCCAGGTAATCCCTTGATTGATAAGTATCATCTGTTGAATAGTCTGTAATTTGAAGAGGGAGAATTAAACAAAACATAAATAGTTCCTTCCAAAACAGACTTATGGAACACAAGACTGATTGTGCTTTTGACAGAAACTATGAAAAACTTTTTCCCATAATTAGAATTAAATGGAAGATATCTCCCTCAGTTCATAAACCAATTAAATCAGTTCTTATTAAGACCGGGACAATTATGAGGAATAGAATAAATGGAAATTTTTACACAGTTATACATGCTATGTGATTTCTGAGCTATTACAAGATGTTAAACTGAGAGGAAGCCATATTTCTAGCTATTAATATGGCAATTTGATAGTGTACATCTGTTAATCCTTTGGATTGTTGAGTTTAATACCTTTATTTCAAACACATTGACTTGAAATGATAGAAGATTTATAGGTTGTAATGGCTGTCTAGTACTGATGCAAGAGGAAATAGCTTTGTAACTTAGTCATTTTTATAACTGTGTTGTGATTGCTCACAAGAAAAAAAAATCCTGCCTTTTCTCATCACCTTGTGAAATACACTTCTCAAAAGTGCAAGTTTGGTTATTTTGCAATGAATTTAATTCCAATGTCTCTACTTGCTTAAATAAACTGCAATGCACACCTGTTTCATTTTTTCCCTTGATTTTACCACTGACTTGAGAATATACTGCATAATATTGATTAATATTCAGAAAGGTATGATGGTGAGAAACAAGGAAATTATAGTATTAGTAATATAACATTTAACATGGGGAGGTTACAGAAATCTGTAATAAAGAACAAAGTTACCTAACAAGAGAAATCTAAGCTGATGAGAGTGTGAACATTCATATATAAATGGATATTTTATAAGCACTCAATCTAGCTAATCTTTTTGAGGAAGTAAACAAATTGGTTATTTCAAGGAATATGGAAGAACATAGGGGGATATTTACAGATGCAGTTTCAGCAAATTTCCTGGACTATTTGGCAAGCACTCACAAGGGGAGCGCAACCAAAGATATTTCTCCCCGTATGACAAAGGAGATAGTAATAAAATGAAACAGAGGAAGGGATGGATAACAGGTTTCAGGTTGATACTATGAGTCTAAACGAGGCCAATTTTATAAAATCTAGAGAGGAAGCAAAAGAAGAAATAAGGATTTGGGAGAATAAGTTAATCAATGCTTTCAGCCAATGTTACATAGAACATAAATATTTTCAATATGCAACAAATCATTAAAGGAAGGGATGAAGTTAGCTGGGAATTAAGACAGAAGACCTGGTCTGTGAATTAAGTTTGTATTTCGTATCTGCCTTTATTAAGGAAATACTACCAAAGCTTGAGAAAGATGAGATAATTGAGACACTAGAAAATCAGGGGAGCAATGATTAAACCAGTGGTCAGTCAGCTTAATCTCAGTGGTGAGAAGCAGTTAATCTTGGACAAATATGACAAGCAGGTATTAATTTGTGTTTACATAATCAAATTAAGAGTTTAAGAGCTTGGGAAGACAAGAGATTAGGGCTGAGAAGAAAATGAATCAGCCATGATGAAATGGCGGAGTAGACTTGATGGGCCAAATGGCCTAATTATGTTCCTATATCCTATGGTCTTAGACAAAGTAATGGTACTGGAGAAGCCTGATGTGCACAATACGGTTAAAATGGCATATATTTGTTTACAAATGATATTTAATGAAGTGCCACATCACTACCTTGTTGAAGCTCATAGGAAGGGGCAGCAACAACGTGGATAATAAATTCGTGTAAGGACCAAAATCAGTTGTGTAGACTGCCAATTTTCTAACTGGAAAAGATAGACAGTGGAATTCCTAAAGGACCAGTGTTAGGACAACTGTTTTTTATGTTATATATTCTGGAACTGAAGTTGGCAGCCTTGAGAATTCTAAAAAAAAAACTATAAATGGCACCAAATTTGGAATGACAATATGTGGCAAAACAGAGAGACCTTGGTATATGTACACTTGTCTTTGCAGAAAGATGAACTGCTCAAGAAACTTATTAAAAACCTATATGAGATCTTGGATTTAGTGAACAGATGCATGAACAAGAAAAGCAAGGGCATTATGACACTATCTACTGTTCAGACATAACTAGAATTTGAGTTCCCTTCAATCCTAGTTATCACATTTTAGCAAAGAAGCTGAGAGTGTGCAGAAGACATTTATCAAAACTGTGGTGGGAATTATACCACAGGGAGAAACTGGAGTTGTTGCAGGGCTTGAAGTGTTCAAAATGAGGGATTTTGAAAGACTATATTGAGTGATAGGGATCCCACTGATGGAGGAGACAATAATCTGCGTACATAGATTTAAAGTGACTTGTAAAGGAATTGGGGAGGGGTTGCTAAATGATGGAGCAAGGAAACTGTATTTTACGGGAGGTTAGTATCTGGACATCCTTGCCAGATTGGGTAATAGAGTCAGATTCAACTGTGCCTTGAATTGAATCAATATTGAGAGTGTAAGTTTAGGGAATAGGATTTAGCTGCATTGCTCATATACAGAGGCCATATTATTAGGTACACTTGCTCGTTAATGCAAATAACTATTCAGTCAATCATACAGTAACAGCTCAATGCATAAAAGCATGGTTAAGGAGTCAAGTTGTTATTCAGACCAAATATCAGTATGGGGAAAAATGCGATCTAAGTGGCTATGACTATGGATTTTCACACAAAACAGTATCTAAAGTTTACAGAGAATGGTATGAAAATCAAAAAACATCCAGTGAGTGGCAGTTCTGTGAACAAACATGTCTTGTTAAGAGAGATGCCAGTAGAGAATGACCAGACTGGTTTGAGTTGACCAAAAGACAATAAAAATCACTTGTTACCACACTCTACTGCCTGTTTTTGCATCTTCAAATGTGTTAACCTCTAGCTTTGTGCAGTTTTGGCGAAACATTATTCACCAAAAAATTAATTACTCTTCAGATGTATCCCCAACTGTTCAAATGTTCCAGCTTTTTTCCCCTTAGCTTCCATTTGTCTTTGTATATTGTTTTTAAATCTTGATTACTTAAGAGATAAGTTAGCTAACTCATGAAATAGTGGTGCTTTCCCACAAAATCTGTGCTTGGGGAGGGGAGTGGGTTCTTCTCTATAACATAATATAGACAACATAAGGTAAAGGCATTTATAGGTTTAACATCAAAACTGCAGATTATGTAGATGGCAGAATAAAGTTACAAAGAAAAGCAGGCATTATAAAGTTGGTGGTTGTATTCAAAACAAGCACAGAGTCATCCAGTCTATAGTAACAAGCTAGGAACAGTGAATCTCTAATTTCTAGCAGTGTCTTTAAATTGAGCACTAAAGTGTAGTACCTGAATGCAAAACAATATTCAAGAAGATTGCCTGAATATTACTTTTTACATCTAGAGAGTGAGAAACATAATAAAGAGAACAGAAAGCCCTGATTAGGCCATATCTTGACCAGTGTAGAATTCTGGGTTCTGGACTTTAAAAAGGACACATCGTTCATATCTTAAATCTTGAAAAAAACATTATATTAATTAGCGCAAACAACAGGAATTCTGCAGATGCTGGAAATTCAAGCAACACACATCAAAATTGCTGGTGAACGCAGCAGGCCAGGCAGCATCTCTAGGAAGAGGTACAGTCGACGTTTCAGGCCGAGACCCTTCGTCAGGACTAACGAAGCCTGGCCTGCTGCGTTCACCAGAAACTTTGATGTGTTTTGCTTATATTAATTAGTATTGCATTGCTGAAACATAGAAAGATTTTTCAGGCTGTTAGAAATCATTGTTAAATGTATATGATAAATTGGAGAAAACAGTTTCTTCTGCTAGTGAGTGATGGGAATGGAAGAGTTTGGACCAGGTAGATAATTTTGATGTTCAACCAGAATCATGCTCCATGCCTAAATACTTCTGGATATGTCCACATGAACCTGATCTGACCCTCTCCAACACAAGGTAAACTACTAATTAAGATCTATCCTAATGACCTGATGTCTGATAAAGGAATGATATAAAGGATTAAGTTCTAAGAATATTTGGAAAAGATTCTTAAAATATCTTGGATTGGTTCTACAGATTTGCCTATACTTCTACACAACTGAAAGATGGACCAAAGCAAACCATTAAAACAAACATACTGTATATATAAAGGGCATAGATTAGGAAAATAGTTGCATACCATCACTGGCAATAATCCGTGGTCGATATGAAGTGTAGGGGGTTTCATTCTTCCAAATATCTTCTTCGCTCTCAGCCACAAGTAATGAATTGCATACATGACTGTCATGTAGATCCTGAAGCAGCAAACGCTGTGAGAAACAGAGAAAGTACATTAAAAAAAAACAAAAATGAATGCCCAGTGTTAGCCACCAACTTGCAGGCCAAATATCACCATTATCATTATGGTCTGAGGCCAGAAAAGATGTTTATGCTTATAAAATGTTTAGTCAAGACCACGATAACTGGCTAGGTTGGCAACGTCACAGTGGATACTAGGTGACAATGAATAATAAGAAACTGATTCTCATTCATTCAGTACTGCACTAGGATTTGGTCTGTACCTATCTCACTTTGATTCACTCTTGGATATCAATGCACAGACCTGCCAAAGGGTAAGCAGGAATCCACCAGTATTCTCACTACTTAACACATATTTTGCTCTACTATTCACAAAATGATGGAATACTTGGGTGGAAGTAAATTCTAATACAGTCAAAAGCAATTTGACAAAAATTATTTAGTTAATGAAAAGAGGATTGGAGAATCGATTTAACCTGAAGTAGAACAAAGTGGCTGAAAATTAAAAAGGATTCTGAAATAAATGCGTAAGAGCTAACAGAGAAATTATATTTAGAGTTCCATTAAGATTTGTAAGTGGCCAATATTATAACTGTTGCAAACAACATGAAGCCAGCCTGGATCATTATAATTGAACCTACTTGACAGCAATGGTTGGGTCAATTTTGTAATCTTTAATTAAAAGTTTAATTACAAAATATCTTGCAGAAGAGAAAGTAACTAAATGCTGCCAAGTTGGTTTACATAGGTGAAAATAAGAGTTCTTTGACAAAATAACATTTATGTTTACAGAGTTTAGCAGCATTTCCAGAAAGCCTTTGGCGGGGTATAACATGGTGGACAACCGGAGTACATTTAATGGTACTAAAATAGGGGCATAGGAGAAATTGAATTAAAAACTGATAAGAGGGCAGCCAAGAGTTGAAATTAAAAAGTTCTCAGATGGATGGAAATTGATAATGGTGTTCCATAAGACCTTGTTGCGGAATTCAGTCTGATCTCTTTGGGTAACAAAATTAATTTGCTTTTGTATTAATGCACACAAAATGCTGGAGGAACTCAGCAGGCCAGGCAGCATCTAGGAAAAGATTACAGTCAACATTTTGAGCCAAAAACCTTCAGCAGGACTGGAGAAAAAATGCTGAGGAGTAGATTTAAAAGGTGGGGGAGGGGAGAGAGAAACACAAGGTGACAGGTGAAACCTGACATGGGAGGGATGAAGTAAAAAGCTGGTAAGTAAATTAGTGAAAGCGACAGAAGGCCATGCATGGAAGAAAGAAAAGAGGGAGAGGAGCACCAGAGGGAGACGATGGACGGGCAACGAGGAAAGGTGAGAGAGGGAAAATGGGATGGGAAATGGTGAAGGGGGAGCATGGGGGGCATTACTGGAAGTCGGAGAAATCAATGTTCATGCCATCAGGCTACCCAAATGGAATACAAGGTGTTGTTCCTCCAACTTGAGGGTGGCCTCATCGTGACAATGGAGGAGGCCATGGATAGACATATTGGGAATGGGAAATGGAATAAAATCGGTGGTCACTGGGAGATCTCACTTTTTCTGGCAGACAGAACATAGGTGGTCAGCGGAGCAGTCTCCCAATCTATGCCGGGTCTCACCGATATACAGGTGGCCACACCAGGAGCACTAGACACAGTACAGGCGGTCACACCGGGAGCACTGGACACAATACATGACCCCAACAGACTCATCGCCTCACTTGAAGGACTATTTAGGGCCCTGAATGGTAGCGAGGGAGGAGGTGTAGCACTTGTTCCGCTTGCAAGGCTAAGTGCCAGGAGAGAGATCAGTGGGGAGGGATGAACGTGTTTATTTACTTAAATGGTCTAGCCTACTACTTTTAATATCCCATGAATACGATATTCCGAATTCCACCAATATCTCGCATTGGGGCACCACAGTAGGATAATGGTTAGCGTGACGCTACAATACAGGGCGCCCCTGAGATCAGAGTTCAATTTCAACATCCTCTATAAGAAATTTGTATGTTCTTCCCGTGAGTGCGTGGGTTTTCTCCCCCAGTCCAAAGATATACCGGTTAGTAGGTTAATTGGTCATTGGAAATGGTCCTGTGAAAAGGCGAGGGTTAGATAGGTGGGTTGCAGGGTGGTGTGGATCATTGGCCCAGAAGTGCCTGTTCTGTGCTGGATCTTTAAATAAATAAATACTCCATTTTTCATTATTTCTCCTGTTAGTATCTTTCTTCAGTCTTGCCGATTACACTAAAATAGGAGACACATCAAGTTATTTATAAGATCATAATAAAGTCACGAGACAACGTCAATAAGAATATGAAATTCAGCATAAGAGTGCCAGTTAATGCATTTTTGACAGACAAAGGGAAATATACAAATTGCCTAGAAAAAAGGTTAACATGGGATAATAGAACAGGCCCATAATCAAAGTTTTGTGTTTTGGAATCTCAGATTCTTACTATATGTACACATCAATAACAATAATATTTGTAAGACAACACGTAGTTCTGAGTTGCAGGAAGTATGGAATACAGAGAGAGATGATAATAATCAATCTAAGGGAATTGGGGGTGCAGGAATTCACATTAAAAGGGTTGCTGGGCATGGGTGAGAAAGCACAGGTCAGGGTATTTTTAGCTTTAAGGGGTACAGGGGTTTTTTACAGGATATGATGAATAAGCAGGAATAGGGTACTAGGATGGCCAAAGATGGGAGGATAAAATGTAGGTTAGGGTATATATGTGTGTATCATTGGGTGAAGGAATTTGGAATGTAAGTCTGTTGCACACTCTGGAGCAGAAGGTGGCGGTAATGCACCATTAAGCTGGGTGCCAACTGCCGTAAAACAAGAAGAAGAAGATGATTGCTTTTAAAAAAAAATGCAGAAACTTCAATGGCACTTATGACCAAATAACTATGGAATAAATTTGAGAATCACGATTATCAGCTTTTATATCTTTCGTTCCAATAGAAATGTCAATCACTAAAGTAATGATAGTATTTCAAACTAAATGGAGAATGTTTAAATCTCCAGAATTGATGGTTACGGATGACAGAAGGGGGAAGTTTGTTGGTCTCAAAAAGAAAATGATTTTTTCAATTATAGCTGCTCTGTGGTCTGCATTCTCTTGGATATAATGGTCAAATTTGGGGTTTTAATTACTGTAGGCAGCCAAGTAGTCATCACAGCAATTAACCTCCTGAATGACATGCTTTAAAATTAAACATTATCTAAATTTAATGTCACTCTTCGGGTTTATAGGACTTCAACTTTGTTTTCATTTGTCTGATCAGTTAAGCTGCAGTTTAGATGTGTACTGTTATTGGTGATTGTTCCGTCCAAATATGAAGCTTATTGATTACTGATGCTGCTAGTGCACTATCTAAGGAAGAGGTCTTGTGCTGCAAGAGCATGTTCAAGTTGAAAGAACAACAGCAAGCCAGAAGAGGAAGATTGTTGCAGCACTGACAGAGTGCAAAGGTGGAAGATGGGTAATGAAAGATTGCAATCACAGGAAGTGGACTGATGATAGATTTCTAGGTGGTACTCTTGCAGGCTCTTTTCACATCTAAATGCAACAGACATCAGCAAACTACTGGAAGAAAACCTGCAGTCTAATGTACCTGGCAGACGGACATAATTAATGTCATTGGCTGGGAAAGTCACAGTCTCTTCCATTACTTTTGCTTTCAATTACAACCAGTACACTGGTAGAGACATCCTGAGAGTCGTATAAAAATGCATAAGAAGAATGATAAATGTATCTCTTGCCAGGGCTGATCTCCCGAACTGACTACATACCGAATGATTTGACACTGTTTATGAAATGTAATGTGCAAATGCAACTTTTTTCTATATTGTTAAATATCCCCAACTCAGTTTCTCCATGTCAGTTTTTATGCAAATTTTTCCTCTGCATCACTCTGTATAACTCTGTTCTCCAAATGTCCCCATGTTATATCTTTATACTTATACTTTATAATTTATTGCCGCCAAACAATTTATACTAAAACATACAATCATCATAGCGATATTTGATTCTGTGCTTCCAAAGGCATTCTGAAATTGTGGCCACAATCTCTTCAGCGTAAATACTATTTTGTTAAAGAAATCTTGCTTTCCTTCATGCAAGCCAAGCCCTCTTCACCTTCGTGCTAGTCTGTTTATAGGATCTACTTCCAGCTTCGACCTTCTGCTCTGAATTGCATTCTCTTCTCTCTCAAGTGAAGACAGAACAGTCACACGTTCAAGTAAAAAGTTAAATATTCACCAATCAATATGGTGCATACACTTGTAACCACGGGATATATGAATCGCACTGCTGCAGTGCTGGAGTAAGTACAGACAGTGGATGAATAAATGGAGAGGTATAAACAAGAGTGCAGGAAAAGGATGAGGATTGCTGATTGTTGAATGACTGTGAGCAGCTATATGATGGGATTCAGTTTGGCAAGGCAGTGGGAAAGTTGCTTCAAACATGGAGAAACAAGGTGAATTAACAAATGGACTCACACTTCATACACAATTAGCTTATTAAATCTTTTCCTACAGTGCCTAAGGCAACACAGCTTGGTTGGTCATTTCTCAGATACGGTTCCTTTGAATGACTGACACACAGGTTGAGTCCTGTTATCACCAAGGGAATCGCTGTTTACATTGTGGTCTACTATGACAAATCAAATGCACAGGAACACAAGAAGTCGCAGGGAGTAATGGATTCCGCTTAATACATCATGGTCACATCCCTCTACACTACTGGTATTATCTACAGCAGGTGCTACCTCCAGAAAACGTTATCAAAGATCCCACCAGTCCAAGCCATGTTATTTTCTTGCAGCTACTGTTGAACAGGAGGTGCAGAAGTCTGAGGTCCCACATCACCAGGTTCAATTACAGTTACTTCCCTTCAACTATTCAGTTCTTGGATCTACCAGCATAACCCTAATCACTAGAGTTTAGTATCACTACAACTACTTTGATCACCTTGCAGTACAAGAGACTTTTGTTTATCACGTTTTTTCTTGTGAATATTGTTTATATAATGCTATGTGTGTGCAGTGCTGCTACAAGTAAGTTTTTCATTGCAAGTACACGCAAGTACTTGTGCATATAACAATAAACATAACTTTGATTTTGAAAATGCAAAACAATTTTCTACCTCACATTCATCAATTACCTGATTGACGACACGACAAATCTCGCCAATTTTTTTAACTACCGTTCGATGCAAGTGCAAATACTCAAGTTCTTCCTCTTTTTCAGTTGTAGATTCATCCTTCATCCCAATAAGATTTCTAGAAAAATATATCAATTTTTTTTTTACTTTGCAGAGTTAGCGCATTTTCATTCGAAAAAAATCAGAAAGGAGGTGGGATAACAAATTAATTAAAAGTTTGAAATTAAATGTAATTAACAAATGATAATGTATTTGAAATTTTCAAATTTGTTGAGCTCAAATGTTGGAAAATAAATGACATAACGATGAATCACTTAATTTCCTTAATAGACAGGCTACACAAGGTATCAACAGACATTATTTCTTTAGAGATTAAGATACAAATTTTTCCAGAACTTTTCAATCACCTAGACATTGAGGAGGAATCCCCCATTATTGAAATAGCATCTTATTCTCACCGTGTATGAGAGTAAACTTCAACTCTATCTTGATGAATTTGGATGATCAGCCAAAAATCAGGCATCAGTGGGCATCTGGGTTCCTGTTCATTCATCATGGCACCTTCACACTCAGAGTCACTGCTACCGCCATCATAACCTGTAAGGGCCCATAAAACCGACTTAACCGCCATGACCATAGGAACGGACATCACTGATTAAATGGATAAATAGAGTATCGTTATCTAATAACCTCTATGTCAGTAAAGTATAGAGACTAACCATACAAACTAGAAATCAAGGGAAGTCCATTCTCCAGAAACCTGGATGAACAGGATAATGTTCAATGGACCAGAGAAAGCAAAATGGACACAAGACTAATTCCTAATTTGGGCCTAAATTGGAGAACTCATCTGAAGCTCAAATTGGTCATAGGATCCATTCAACAGAAAAGACAGAAGACAGAAAGGGCCATCGTCTGTGCTGATTATACAATAAAACATACATAGAGAAAAACAGCATGCCTGAATTCTCTGCAGGCAGGATATAGATTCAGAATGAATTAATATCTCACACATTGGTTTGAAATGTTGACTTTATTACCCTTCCATAGATGCTACCTGACCTGCTGAATTCCTGCAACATTTTCAATGTGTTTTGATATAGCTATTTTGATAAGAAATCTGACTTTGACTTTAATGAGTACCAACCAGTGTCTCTGACATCTACCATTCTGAAGTGTTTCAAGAGGCTAGATGTGCCATATATAAACTCCACCCTTCCAGACAACTTTGTAATTCAACCTATTGCCAAAACAGGTCTATGGCAGATGCCATCTCCCTCACTCTACGGCCAGTTCTAGAGCATGTGGACACTGATTACTTTTTACTGATTACAACTCCACCTTCAATACTGTAATTCCAAGCAAACTCACCTCTTAACTCCTGGGACTCAATACCTCCAATTGCAAATGGATCATTGACTTCATGACCAAGAGACTGCAATCAGTACACTCATGACTGCCTGGCCAAATCTGCTCCAGCTCCATTTACAAGATACAGATGATACCACCACAGCGGACTAGATCTCAAACAATGATTTATTAGAGCATAGGACGGAGACAGAAAGCCTAGTGGTATGATGTCATGACCTAAACATTTCCCTCGACGTTAGCAACACAAAAGAGCTACTCATTGACTTCAGGAATAGGGAGGTGTGCATGCTCCTCCTTACATCAACAGTACTGATGCTGAGAGCTTCAAGTTTCTTGAAATAACCATCACCAGCAGCCTGTTCTGATCCAACCACATTGATGCCACAGCCTAGAAAGCTCATCAAGAGCTCTATTTTTTCAAGTGTCTAAAGAAATTTGACATGTCCCCATTTACCCTTACCAATTTTTAATTGGTGCACTATAGAAAGCATCCTATTCAATTGCATCATGGCTTGGTACTCTGCCTATGGTTTCGGCACACAGAAACCAGCCTCCCCTCCATGGACTCTTGTCTATACTTCTCACTGCCTCAGTGAAGCAGCCACCATAATCAAAGAGCCCACCCACCCCCGGACATTCTCTTCTCTCCTCTCTCCTGTCAGGCAAAAGATACAAAAGACTGAAAGCACGTGACACCAAGCTCAAGGACAGTTTCTGTCCTGCTGTTATATGATTACTGAATGGCTCCCTAATATTAGATGCACTCTCAACCTCACAATCTAACTCGTTGTGACCTTGCACCTTACTGTCTCCCTGCACTGCACTTCCTCTGTAACTGTACCACTTCATTCTGTACTCCGTTATACCTCACACTTCCTCAATGTACAGCTGTAATGAATTGATCTGTATAAATGGTAGTCAAGACAAGTTTTTCCCCCTGAACCCCAGTACATGTGACAATAACAAACCAATTTATCAATCCATCAATCCATTATCCTAAGATGGACGTAAAGCAAGTTAATAAGAAGTATCACTGTCTGTAATAGCATCAATATTTACCGTCATCTTCCACTACGCGCAGGCTGTAATGAAACAAAATATTTGTGGTTTAAAAGAAAGGGTGTCAGAAAAACGTTTCTCACCTAAAAGATCTGAATCCAAGCTGCCCTGACTGGAGACCACACTCTGTACTCTGCTTGGTCTGTGCTTGCAATAACCTATGAGTAGAGATAAAATACAGGGTCAAGGATTCTATAAAGGGAAAAGTAAACAAAATTTGGAAGAGCAGAAGTCAGTGAAAGAGAAAAATAAAGAATAATTCCACATCATGTTTGCCTCTGGCTGACAGTTCATAAATATAATAGCTCACAAATTCCCAAAACTCTCTCAGCAAAGAGCAGAAGTTCAAGTGACAGACCGCTCTTGCTAGCTGGGGATGGAGAACAATAATATCAACCATACAAGAAATAGCAATTATCCACTAGAATAAAAGGGACTGCAGCATATCCTGAAAATTAGTACGTGACATTTATCTGATACAACGCTGGATTATGAAAAAATTGTTTATATATTACTTAACCAAGGTACAGTGGCATGCAAATGTTTGGGCACCGTGAAATTCACAGAAATTCACAGTAATATTTCTGTTACTGTGAATAGTTGAGTAGAAGATGAACTGATCTCCAAAAGTCATAAAGTTAAAGATGAAACATTCTCTTCAACATTTTAAGCAAAATTAGTGTATTATTTTTGTTTTGTACAATTTTAGAGTGAAAAAAAATGAAAGGAGCACCATGGAAAAGTTTGGGCACCCCAAGAGATTTGAACTCTCAGATAACTTTTACCAAGGTCTCATACCTTAATTAGCTTGTTAGGGCTATGGCTTGTTCACAGTCATTGTTAGGAATGGCCAGGTGATGCAAATTTCAAAGCTTTATAAATACCCTGGCTCCTCAAACCTTGTCCCAACAATCAGCAGCCATGGGCACTTCTAAGCAGCTGCCTAGCACTCTGAAAATTAAAATAAATGATGCCCACAAAGCAGGAGAAGGCTATAAGAAGATAGTAAAGCGTTTCAGGCAACCGTTTCCTCAGTTCGTAATGTAATTAAGCAATGGCAGTTAACAGGAACGGTGGAGGTCAAGTTGAGATCTGGAAGAGCAAGAAAACTTTCTGAGAGAACTGCTCATAGGATTGTTAGAAAAGCAAATCAAAACCCCATTTGACTGCAAAAGACCTTCAGGAAGATTTAGCAGACTCTGGAGTGGTGCTGCACTGTTCTACTGTGCAGGGACACCTGCACAAATATGACCTTCATGGAAGAATCATCAGAAGAAAACCCTTCCTGCGTCCTCACCACAAAATTCAGCGTCAGAACTTTGCAAAGGAACATCTAAACAAGCCTGATGCATTTTGGAAACAAGTCCTGTGGACTGATGAAGTTAAAATAGAACTTTTTGGCCGCAATGAACAAAGGTATGTTTGGTGAAAAAAGGGTGCAGAATTTCATGAAAAGAACACCTCTCCAACTGTAAAGCACAGGGTTGGATCGATCATGCTTTGGACTTGTGTTGCAGCCAGTGGCACAGGGAACATTTCACTGGTAGAGGGAAGAATGAATTCAATTAAATACCAGCAAATTCTGGAAGCAAACATCACACCGTCTGTAAAAAAGCTGAAGATGAAAAGAGGATGGCTTCTACAACAGGATAATGATCCTAAACACACCTTAAAGTCCACAATGGACTACCTCAAGAGGCGCAAGCTGAAGGTTTTGCCATGGCCCTCACAGTCTCCCGACCTAAACATCATCGAAAATCTGTGGATAGACCTTAAAAGAGCAGTGCATGCAAAACAGCCCAAGAATCTCGCAGAACTAAAAGACTTTTGCAAGGAAGAATGGGCGAAAATCCCCCAAACAAGAATTGAAAGACTCTTAGCTGGCTACAGAGAGCATTTATAAGCTGTGATACTTGCCAAAGGGGGTGTTACTAAGTACTGACCATGCAGGGTGCCCAAACTTTTGCTTCGGGCCCTTTTCCTTTTTTGTTATTTTGAAACTGTAAAAGATGGAAATAAAAAAGTAATCTTGCTTAAGATATTCAAGAAATGTGTCATCTTCAACTTTATGCCTTTTGGAAATCAGTTCATCTTTTACTCGCTTAGCTATTAACAGTAACAGAAATTTTGACCAGGGTGCCCAAACTCTTGCATGCCACTGTACATGTCCAGCAAACACATTTCTCCATTTTAAGAAAAAAAAAAGTCATTTTAATGTAACACACTGTAAAGTTTCACTGCTAATGCAATGGTTTCTCTGTAATGTTCCACTGCTAAGGTAACAGTTTCTCTGTAGCAGCAATGTTTGGGTTATGACTAGAGATAATGGGGCATGTTAGCCAATGAGCAGGATGTTGTTCTTTCTTGTGTGTCTGGGAGCTGGGAATTTGTGGTCTTTTGTCGGGGAGAGATGAGGAGAGAAGACGTGAATGGAGAGACTTGGTAGACCACCTGACTGAGTGGACTTGGAGCGAGGGTCCGAAGGTCAGCGACGATCGGAGGAGGTCGATGGTGGATGAACGGCTTATCAGTGAGCTTATCATTACGCATTAGACTGTTTCATGAGAATGGGCTCTTTTCTTTTGTTGTTTTCTTTACTAACCATATAGTCAAATTAAGAATTATAAAGCTCAATCGTTTAATTGCACATTATGTACTGATTTATAACAAGGGACACATCGTACAGCATCCACCCAAATGAGATTTCTTAAGTTTGGCTGGGCCGGGGGTCTATCATCCTCTATATTAAGCCGCTGGCCAAAGTGAGAGTTACATTAAAATAAACACTGCCTCCTGAATTCCCACCTTCAAAGCCTTGCACAACATCGTTACTTAATTTTGCCAGATAATGGATATCTACTACTTAAATACTCAAGAGCCAATGGAAAATCAATGAAAATGTGCTTAAGTGTTTTTGTGACATTAGTGCCAAATCCCATAAAACTCACAGATAACAGAGTTAAGAGTTATAGAGCACAGAAACAAGCTCTTAGGCTACATTGATCCACACTGACCAAGATGTCTACCTGAGCTGGTCACATTTGCCCGCGTTTGTCCCGATCCCTTTAATCTTTCCTATCCATGTAGCTGTATCTCTGTTACATGCTGTAATTATACCCACCTCTACCACTTCCACTGGCAGCTTCTTCTATAGACCTACCACCCTCTGTGGAAAATTTGTCCCTCAGCTGCTCTTTAAATCTTTTTTTCTCATCTTAAATCTATGCCCTCTCATTTTAGATTCCCCTAACCTGGAAAAAAACTGAGCCACTCATTGTTTTATATACCTCCATAAGTTCACCCTCGCCTCCTATGCTCCAGAATACGAGCTCAGGTCGACTGATAATGGAAATACAGACACTCAGTGGGTGGCGGGGTGGAGATACGTCTGAACCAAAGGAGGTGTAAGGCACTCCTTCCCTCCCTTAACCTGAAGGCCACCCTTGGGTAAGGTGTAGCACCTGCTTAGACCCCAGATCATGGTCACTTGAAGCCATGGAAGCAGATGGTGGATAATTGTACGAACAGCTAGTGCATATTGCAAGTCCTGGTTATGCGACCACTGAGGCCAGGCAGACGATCTCTGAAGAGCATTGATAATGGCTGGGGTAATCTATCTTGTAAAGATACTGCCCAGAAGAAGGCAATGGCAAACCACTTCTGTAGAAAACTTTGCCAAGAACAATCATGGACTATGATTGTCCATGTCATACGAGACAGTACATAATGATGCTCATGATGAGACATTCAAGCTTCCTCTTCCATGTGTCACTAATAACAAGCCTTTTCCTCAATAGATCCCTCCGTCAAGAGACCTCATCAACTTCCTCAGAATGAAATTTGGCATCTCCCTGTCAACCCTTGCCGATTTTTATCAATGCACCTTTCTGGAGGCATAATGGCTTGGTACAGCAGACAGCTGCAACACAGCCTAACACTTCACAGAAACCAGTCTCCCCTCCGTGGACTCTGTCTACTTCTCACTACCTTAGTGAAGCAGCTAGCATAATCAAAGACCCCCACACATCCTGATCATTCTCTCTTCTCCTCTTTCATTGGGCAGAAGATACAAAAGCCTGCAAGCACATGACACCAGGCTTAAAGACAGATTCTACCCTGTTATTGTAAGACTATTAAGTAGTTCCCTAGTACAATAAAATTGTCTCTTGACTTCACATTCTACCTTGTTATGATCTTACTCTCTATTATTTACCTGCACTGCACTTTCTTTGCAGCTGTAGTACTTTATATTGCACTGTGTAATAGTATGCAAGACAAGATTTTCACTATATCTTGGTACATGTGACAATAAAAGACTAATGCCAAATCTAGGTGTTCATCTCATTGACTGAGGGTAAGTCAACTCAATCTGTAACAGCCTCCATTGCAACAACACTCTTATATTATGCCTACCAAGTTTATCCAATGAGCTCGGTGAAAAGAATGACATACCTGCATTACCAGGTATTATGGACTGCACAGACTCAGCGAGATTCACAGCAGAAGACGCCTGCGATGGTGGATTTGAGACATGAATTTTCTCAGGCACTGGGCTTGACTGTAGGAGGGGCATGCTGCTGAGGATTCCCTCAGGTTTGATCGCTGTAAATGCTTGATCCTGTTGGTCAGGTTGTGTGAAAGAGAAACAGGCTTTTCCATCCATGTTTTCCTCCGGTAGTTCAGATGATGCGAGACATGCTCCATCAGTTGCTGTTGGTATCACTGTTCTCTCAGCTATTGGTTTGCTTTCCTCTACTAAGATCTGTAAAAGAGACCACACGGCAAGAACCATGATTAATCCAATGTACCACTCATTAGCAAATGAAACTGACAGAATTGAAAGGATCATCATGCCCATCAAACTTGCCCTGTACAGTTATGGTTCAACTACACATCATAAAACCTTTTACCCAGCAGCAGCCATCTAAATATGCTAGAACAATCAAAAATATAGAGGAAACGGAAGTATCCCCGGCCATTTTAGGGATAAGGAATCCAGAAAGTTCCTCCCCAACTCTCAGTGACAGCCAAAGTGAGTCCCAGAAGAACAATGATCGTGAGATCACTTGGCTTCACCTATCACTTCCCAGCTAGCCTCTTTCCCTTCCCCCCACCTTTTTATCCAGGCACCATCCCCCTCCTTCACAGTCCTGATGAAAGGTCTTAGCCCAAAACGACAACTATCTATTGATTTCCATAGATGCTGCCTGACCTGCTGAGTTCATCTAGGATTTTGTGTGTGTTGCTTTGGATTTCCAGCATCTGCAGACTTTCTCATGTTAATGACCATGAGATTTCTTATTTCAATATACCAAAAAAGGGGAATTTGGATAACATCTGCTACTCATCCATAACTATTTTGAAAGTTTATAGTAAACTCATACTGGCTAAAACCATAACCCTTTTCCCAAATTTTGCCTACTCACTCCAGAAAAAAAACTGCTGAAATTTACCATTTGGCAAAGTATAGACTTACAAGGATAATCAGCACAGCTTTGTGCAAGGGAGGTTATGTATTACGAACTTGATCAAGTTTTTTTTAAGGCAGTGAGAAAGATTGATGATGGACTTTTACTAAATTTGACAAAGAAATCAGAGAGTTGACTTGGTGGAGTGTAGTATATCACAAACAACAAAGATCTCAGTACTATACATCAAAGTTGCTGGTGAACGCAGCAGGCCAAGCAGCATCTATAGGAAGAGGCGCAGTCGACGTTTCAGGCCGAGACCCTTCGTCAGGACTAACTGAAGGAAGAGTGAGTAAGGGATTTGAAAGCTGGAGGGGGAGGGGGAGATGCAAAATGATAGGAGAAGACAGGAGGGGGAGGGATAGAGCCGAGAGCTGGACAGGTGATAGGCAAAAGGGGATACGAGAGGATCATGGGACAGGAGGTCCAGGAAGAAAGACAGGCGGGGGGGGGGGTGACCCAGAGGATGGGCAAGAGGTATATTCAGAGGGACAGAGGGAGAAAAAGGAGAGTGAGAGAAAGAATGTGTGCATAAAAATGAGTAACAGATGGGGTACGAGGGGGAGGTGGGGCATTAGCGGAAGTTAGAGAAGTCAATGTTCATGCCATCAGGTTGGAGGCTACCCAGACAGAATATAAGGTGTTGTTCCTCCAACCCGAGTGTGGCTTCATCTTTACAGTAGAGGAGGCCGTGGATAGACATGTCAGAATGGGAATGGGATGTGGAATTAAAATGTGTGGGCCACTAGGAGATCCTGCTTTCTCTGGCGGACAGAGCGTAGATGTTCAGCAAAGCGGTCCCCCAGTCTGCGTCGGGTCTCACCAATATATAAAAGGCCACATCGGGAGCACCGGACACAGTATATCACCCCAGTCGACTCACAGGTGAAGTGATGCCTCACCTGGAAGGACTGTTTGGGGCCCTGAATGGTGGTAAGGGAGGAAGTGTAAGGGCATGTGTAGCACTTGTTCCGCTTACACGGATAAGTGCCAGGAGGGAGATCAGTGGGGAGGGATGGGGGGGACGAATGGACAAGGGAGTTGTGTAGGGAGCGATCCCTGCGGAATGCAGAGAGAGGGGAGGAGGGAAAGATGTGCTTAGTGGTGGGATCCCGTTGGAGGTGGCGGAAGTTACGGAGAATAATATGTTGGACCCGGAGGCTGGTGGGGTGGTAGGTGAGGACCAGGGGAACCCTATTCCTAGTGGGGTGGTGGGAGGATGGAGTGAGAGCAGATGTACGTGAAATGGGGGAGAGATCTCAGTACTGATCACTGCAAAATAGTGTTGGTATCTTTACTGTTTGCAATATGAATGATTTTGATGAAAATATAGTTGAACTGATTGACAAGTTTGAAGACAACACAAAAATTGGAGTTGTGGGTAATGAGCAAAGTTATCAAAGATTCAGCATAATAGAGATCAGCTGGGAATATAGTCAGAGAAATAGTAGATAGAATTTAATTTGAGAGGTCAAATATCAGATGAAATTATAGAATAAATGGCAAGAACCCTCAGAAGCACTGATGGCCAAAACTCACTGAAAGTGGCAAAATAAGTGGTTAGGATGGTAAAGAAGGCATATGGCAAATTTGTCTTCACCAGTTGGGACACAGAGTATGAAAGCTGGCACATCAAGCTGTAGCTGTATAAAAACTTTGGTTAGGTCGCATAGCGTGTGCTATCCTGGTCATTACATTGCAGCAAGAATGTGAAACCTTTGGAGAGGCTGCAAAAGAGGTTCACCAGGATGTTATTTGGATTAATAGATTATCTATAAGGAGAGCTTGAACAAACTTGGGATTGTTTTCTCTGGAACGCTGGAGGTTGAAGGGTGACCTGATACAAGTACATAAAATTATGAGAGGCATAGATAGGGTGGATGATCAGTCTTTTACACAGGGTAGAAATATAAAATACTGGAGGTACTGGAGTTGAAAAGTGAGAGGGGGAAGTTCATTTATGAGGCAAGTTTTGTATTATTTACACAGTGAGTGGTTGGTGCATCAAATGCTTGTCATGAGAGGTGGTGGGAAGAGATTTGACAGCAGCATTTAAGAGGCATTTTGACAGGTATATGAACAAACAGGAATGGAAGGAATTCGTCCATCTCTGGTCATATGGGACTAGTTTATCTTGTCTTTGTGTTTAGCATAGATATAGTAGGCCATAGGGTCGGCTCCTGTGTTGTATTCTTCTGTGGTTGGGTTGAGATGGAATTGTTCTCTGATCTTAGCAATCCATTTGCAAACGTTTCATTACCATATAAGGGGGCAACTTCAGTGCGCTGTTCACTTGTGGTGTGTCCTCTGAATGCTTGGCCTTTATATACTTATCAATCCGCTGATAGGTTGTCATTAGTGAAACACAATTGTGATGTAGGAAGGGGGTCTCATCACTGATTGGTTACATGGTGAACTCTGTGCGTTGTCTGGAATTTTGCCCACATTGGATTATAAATGGGATCAAGGTCTACATGTCTGTTTATGGAATTGTTTATGGAATTGTTTGTGGAAAACTACGATTCTAGGAATTCTCTTGCACACTGCCATGACTTTCAGTGATGCCCAGTTGAATGTGTGCCCCTCTCAAACTTCACGGGTCGAGACTAGGGAAAGTTGATCATGCCGCTTAACAGCCAGTTGATGTTCATGGATCCTTGTGGATAGTTTTCTCCCTGTTTGGCCGACGTTAATATTTGCTGCAGTCCCCATGTTGGATTTTACAGACCACGTTGGTCTTGTCTAATAGCTTAGTTTGTTCGTTAGGTCTGCAGAGTACTTTCTTCAACGTTGCTTGACCGAAATTCTACGTTCTTGGGGTAGTCGGGCTGCCATTCCGAAATATTTCAAACATATGGAAGGACAACTCATTTGTTCTATGTTGTAGTCTTGAAATATTCTTGCATACCAGCCACAAATCCCTGATTATCACTAATATACATTATCACCTTAGACACAACTCTGACACTATACACTGTGCACTATGAAAGCAAATTGAAAATGAGCTTTAAATAAAGAACTTTTTTTAAAGCTGGAAACATGCTGTTCATTTCATTCCCAAAACATTACAATTATATCTGAAATCTAATCAAGCATGAATGTAATTACTACAGCAGCTACAAAACTTCATCGCTAGTTCACTTCTACAGTGACCAAAGTATACATAAAAGTATTATTGATGATCATTATTTTGATAAACTAAACTCTCAACCAGGGAAACCATCTCAAATATTACCTGTGACTTCTCTTCAGTCTTCTCTCCCTCAATCACAGATGACGCTCTGGCTACTTCCATTTGTTTAGTCCACCCTTCCTGGGGTTGATGGCAGATCAAGGCTACCTCGGCATCGGTACTCTCATCACATGTCATTGTCACAGCCGCGCACTCACTCTCTAGACTTTGCTGTTGGGGCTCTGGGGAAAGTTTCCGCCCGATGTCTACCCTCTGTGCACGCAGGCGGCTCACGGATAGATAGTAAAAGTTGTTTGCTTCCTCATTGAGGAGGTATCCTGAAAGATTCATGCGCTTAAATTCCTGAAAATGAAAACACAGATAGAACAGTTAAAACAAAGGCATAATAAAGGTAAATGATCAAGTCCTGTCTGCCTATTTTCATCTCCTCTCGTACCATGTCCGATAATTAAGCTATTTACTCATATTATCTTGCTTCTAATCCTGAAAATTTACAATAAATTGTGCTTTGAATACAAAAAATAATTTTAACTTTTTTTTAAACTGTTATTTTAATTAAGTTTTGTCCACACGCATTGGAATTGTCTGTCCTTTTACTGTGTATTGCACAGAATATCGCATTACATAAGATTAATACAGAAATAATTGAATGGTAGTCAATAAAAATCAAGAAAGAAAGATGGAATGAAGTCAAGTCTCTGGATAGATCTTGACAAGACAGGAATAGCAAGGATTTCTTCCTGCTTACTTCATTGTGATTGTGTAAAAGACTTGTAGTTGATTTTATTTTAAATGGGGAAGATGAATTTCTGCATAGGAAAATTAAAATAAATGCAGGCAGTGTTTTAGTATGAATTTTGTTTTCATCAAGGAAGACTTCAATTGGAAGGGGTGACACTGTGGGCCAGTTATTGGAGTTAATGCTTCAAACTCCAGATCAGTCTGAACATCTTTTGCTGTCTCTATCACATTCTTACTATGTCTAGTCTGCTTCCTCCTGGTGTTCCAGTTCACTCAGATATCTCAAAGATGTGCAGAATAGCAAGTAGGTTAACTGGTCACTTCAATGTAGGTTGGTGATGAAATCTGGAAAGGACTTGATGAGAATGTGAGGAGAACAAAATGGAACTAGTGAAACTTAGTATTTGATGGACAGCATGAGCCTAATGGGTCAAAACATCCATTTCTGTGCTGTATGACTTAATCACACTGTAACTGCCTGTTTGTTATTAATACAGGAGAATTTTCCTCATGGGCGATTTCAAGAGCTATTCTGAGGAAAAGTGTGCGTATAACAGCTAATTATTAACCAGATTTTTTTTAACTTATGGGTTTTAAAATTTCTGCTAACCCTAAGCTGTCTGAAAATGTGTAAGCCGTGTCTCAGTAACTCAATTTACTCTTTGGCCAGTGTGTATGTAGAACACTGGTCATATTTGAACTAGGTTTCTTTCGGTCAATTGTCTTCAAATTTAACAAACTACTTGGCATCTTAGCCTAGCAATATTGCACACCTCTTTGAATTTCTCCAGCGACTGCTCCGGACCAAAAACAAATTGTAAAGGAACAACTTCACTGTGACATCGTGGCCTGCCCTTTGACCTGGACACATGATCCGACACTTTCTGTAGGATAGCTAAGGTAATGTTTGTTGAATGGCGCAGTGCTGAAACTATTTCATCTTCCAGGAGCCAATGAATCTAAAGAAAAGATGGGATTTCAGAATAAGTAAGAAAACAATAAACAAATTTTATGAAATCCATGTACTTTATCTCTCAAGACTATATAAATATTAAGCCAGAAAGCAATCTGTCACACTTTAATGAAAAAATGAAGTTGATACGTAACTGAAGTCATAAAATTCACAAATATATACTTCAAAATAGCTGGCTGGATACAGCAAAACTGATTTCATTTCTTAATAATTATAAAAATAAAACTTTCAGGGTAAACCTGGCTCCCTATGAAAAATTGTATTGGGAAATATGAAATAGCAGGAATAAACAAACAAATATTTCATTTCCATCTTCACAGCAGAAGAGAAAAAATATGTACTAGAAATTGTGGGGAACCATTAAGATCTGTTCTGAGGAAGGCACAACCTACACAAAAAGAATGGGTTGCACCTGATCTTCGGAGTAACCAATATCCCTTCAAGGCACGTTTACTTGAGCTGTTGGGGAGTGTTAAACTAATCTGGCAGGTGGATGGGAACTAGTGAAAAGGCTTAGGATGGGGCAGTTGGTATACAAGTGTGTGTGGTGACACTGTGAGGAAGAATAGGCAGATGATAGGGCAAAATTGCAGAAAGTGGGATAAGTGTAACATGGGGACAAATTAAAAAGGGGGAAGAATGTGACACTGAAAGTGTTATATTTGAATGCATGTAGTATATGGAATAAGGTAGATGATCTTGTAGCAGAGTTAGAGATTGGCAGATACGACATTGCGGGCATCACTGAGCCATGGCTGGAAGAAGATTGTATTTGGGAACTTAACATTAAAAGATATACCTTGTATTGAAAGGATGTAGGTAGGCAGTGGGGGTGGGATGGCTCTGTTGGTAAAAAATGAATCAAACCCATAGAAATGAATCAAACCCTTAGAGTATAGGAAGATATAACATCCTTGTTAATAGAGTTAAGTAACTGCACGGTTAAAAAGAGCCTGATGAGAGCTATATAAAGGCCTCTGAACAGCAGCCAGGAGGTGGGATAACACATGACAATGGGAGACAGAAAAGGCATGTCAAAAAGGCAAAGTTATGATTGTCATGTGGGATTTCAATATGCAGGTAGTTTGGGAAAATAATGTTGGTGCTGGGATCCCAAGAGAGGGAATTTGTAGAATACCTACAAGATGGCTTTTTAGAGCAGCTTGTGGTTGAACCAGGTAGGGAAAAGGCAATCCTCGATTGGGTGAACCAGATCTGTTTGGGGAGTTTAAAGTAAAGAAATCCCTAGGAGGCAGATTTCAGAATATGCTAGAATTCACCCTGCAGTTTAAAAGGGCAAAGATAAAATCAGATGTATCAGTATTGCAGTGGAACAAAGGGAACTACAGAGACACGAGAGAGGAGCTCGCCAAAGTTGATTAGAAGGGGACACTAGCAAGGGTGACAAGGAATAGCAATGGCTGGAGTTTCAGGGAGCAATTCAGAAGATGCAGAAAAGACACATCCCAAAGGTTAAGTAGCATTCTAAAGGGAGGATGAGAAAACCATGGCTGACACAGGAAGTTAAAGACACCAAAAAAGCAAAAGAGAGGGCATAAAATATAGCAACAATTAGTGGGAGTTTGAGAATTGGGAAGGTTTTAAAAACCAACAGAAGTAAAAAAAAAAAAATGAGATAAAAGATAAAATATGATGGTAAGCTAGCCAATAATATTTTGCCAAAATTTTCTAACTTTTAGTAAAATGAGAATCATGGAACTCTTTTCAAGGCATAGCAAGAAAGCTTGTTGAAAAGCTGTTTTCACTAGCCTCAAGATAAAGGTTCAGCCATTTAGGGCTGAGATATTTTCCATCTACAAAGACCATGGGTTCTTATTCAATAACTGTTTTCAAAACACTATTACCTATGATTATTCAGTAGATTAAATTAACAGATATAGGAAAAAGCGGGAAATGAAGTCAACCTGAAGCTAAGAAATTATTTTGCTTAATGGGCAGACCTGGGTTGTTCAGTAATGTAACCTTCACCTTAACCATCTGACCTGCTCTAATGTAAATGGTTCTAATGTTAAATTCTTCAGCTAAGCCTTAAGCTACCCCACTTTGAAGTTCCTTCAGCTCAATGCAATTTACAATTTCGCTTAAGTGAGGTAAGGTGGTTTAGTGAGGTCTGTCCTGCAGAAGGGTTTCGGCCGAAAATATCGACTGTACTTTTTTTCCCATAGAAGCTACCAGACCTGCTGAGTTCCCTTAGCATTTTGTGTGTGTTGTAAGCGAGGTTAGGGAATTTCCCCCCTATTGAAAGTATTAATCATTACAAATGCATAATGGCAGGATTAATAAGCGAAGATATTATTTTAAAGCATAAACAGAGGTTATGACTCAGTGGGACAAACTGTCTCTTTCACATTCACGAGCCCCATACAGAATGCTGAAGGAACTCAGCAGATTGGGCAGCATCTAGGGAAGGTTATGAATGCTTTGGGCTGCGACCCTTCATCAGGGTTGGAAAGGACAGGGGGCAGAATTGGCCTCTTCCTTTCCAGTCCTGTTGAAGGGTCTCAGCCCAAAACATTGGTTGTTCATTTCCCTCAATAGATGCTGCCTGACCCACTAAGTTCCTCCAGTATCTTGTGAGTATTGCTCAAGATTTCCAGCAACTGCATAATCTGTGTCTCCTTTACATCCTTGTTGTTCTTTAGTTCATCTGTATTTTTTTCTTTTTATATTGGTTTGCGTAGACAAGATGAAAAACACTAAAACTCCTTCAATCAATACCATACAGTTAAAGCAATTGGATGGAGAATGTTTCATGCAAGTTTTGCTACCTTATTTGAAAATCATTGCTTTGAAATCAAACAGTGAGTGTCTATGCAGTGGCAGTAGAAGAAATTAAAGTAGCCATTCTATCTTCTAAAAAATGCTAAAAAAATGTTGTTTCCAATTCATTGATCTCTATTCTTTGACATTACCTCATCCATTGTAGCAAGGACAGCTTGTTTGTGCAATGGTGGCAGCTTGGAAAGTGGATCACATAAAGCCTCTGAAATCCTGAAATATAGCAACATACAGCACAAAGAGACAGAGACAATTCTCCTAAGCTCAGAAATAAGATAAATATAAAGTAGTGTCTATTCTCTGTGGGCAGAAATCATTTAAAATAAATCCTTTAAATGCAGGTGAAGATCCCTTGTTCAAGCACTCAAAAGTCCATAGTCTCAAAAAGCAAAAACTGCAGATGATGAAAATTTGAAATAAAAAACAAAGGTTGGGAATCCAACAAGTTAAGTTTAAAGCTTCATAGTTTTGGTTTAGAGGCAATGAAGGCTGAATAAATGGTTTTATGAAATAAGGTGGCAATTTCCCTGCAAATATGATGAACCAAATACTGAGGCTTTGGGGCCTACTCTGGGCTGCTCCAACGACTTGGATCTATGGACTCTGTTTGGTTCAGAATGCTGTTGTTGCTCGCTTCTATTGCTTGCATGATTCGTTTTGATTTTTTTTCCCTCTGTCTCTGTGGGCACTTCGGTTGGTCTTATTTTTTTTTAATTGGGTTCTTTCAGATTCCTTGCTTTGATAATAAATGCACTTTGAATCTTTGAAATATTGGAGATTCTAACGACATTCTAGTACTAAATGTCAAGATTGGCTGCTGAAAGAACTGATAATTTTAGAATGTGTATTTATATGAAGCTTCTTATTGACCTGGAAGCACAAACCAAAAACAGAAATGGCTGAAAATACTCAATTGGTCAGGCACCATCTATGGGGGAAGGAAAAAGAGTTAATGTTTCAGGTCCTTTCATCATTTCCTCCGCAACTGCCACCTGACCTGTTAAGTATTTATAGTACTTCATATTTTTATTTCAGACTTTCTGCATTTGCAGTAATTTGAATTGAAATTCTTTCAGCCTGATCAGGATACAACACAAGCAAAGGATTTTCATAAATAAGTTTCATATTGCAGTTTAGTTTAGTTTCTGAGTACACTGATTTAAGACATATAATTATTTTTGAAATTGTTTTTGATCATTCAAAATTAAAATAAATGTAAACTCTGATTATTTAATAGCAGCAAATACATTAGATTAACTTATTTTAATTAATTTCTCAGAAGATTGCACCTCTCATCTGTGGTAGAGGCAAGTCGATCTATGTTTTGCATTAACTCTTCATCAGATCGATAAGATGATGGTTGTCCTGGAGATCGGTTCATGGAACTGCTGCTTTCCGATGTGTACCTAGGGAAAGTGAATATATTTACTAAGAATTACATACACAAATTAATCTGCAACAGCACAGCTGTCCTTGGGAAAGTACAAGGAAGTCAATGTAGCCTGAAATTGAACATCGCAGACAGACATCTGTTCATGTCTCAAATAACTCGATATTCAACCACGTCTTGTTTGGCTAAAAAATGGATTTCCACTTATTTCAACACACCCAAGAACACAATCTGCACAGACGGCACATTTGTTGTGTTAGCTTCTGGTTAGAGTGGCCTTGAAATAGATATAACTTATGAAATTCGGTTTTTTTTCCTGCTTAGACAGATATTAGCTAAAATATACAAATTAAAGGTAATAGCAAATTTGAAAAAATAAATGTTACACAGAAGTACTTTTTAAAATGATAAGTTAGACAGTAAAAGTCTTTTTCAGAAATTTACTGAACCTTATCTATGAATTCCTATCTGAAGAAATCTTGAACAAGATACACATTATAAAGGGACCAGCAACAGACTAGAAGTACAAACCCCATTTCCAGAAAAGTTGGGATATTTTCCAAAATGCAATAAAAACAAAAATCTGTGATAAGTTAATTCACGTGAACTTTTAGTTAACTGACAAAAGTACAAAGAAAAGATTTTTCAATAGTTTTACTGACCAACTTAACTGTATTATGTAAATATACACAAATTTAGAATTTGATGGCTGCAACACACTCAACAAAAGTTGGGACAGAGTTAAAATAAGATTGAAAAGTGCACAGAATATTCAAGTAACACCGGTTTTGAAGACTCCACATTAAGCAGGCTAATTGGTAGCAGGTGAGGTATCATGACTGGGTATAAAAGTAGCGTCCATCAAAGGCTCAGTCTTTGCAAGCAAGGATGGGTCGTGGCTCACCCCTTTGTGCCAGAATTCGTGAGAGAATTGTTAGTCAGTTCAGAAGGTACGTTTCTCAATGCAAGATTGCAGAGAATTTAGGTCTTTCAATATCTACAGTACATAATATTGTGAAAAGATTCAGAGAATTCAGAGACATCTCAGTGCGTAAAGGGCAAGGTCGGAAACCACTGTTGAATGCCCGTAATCTTCGAGCCCCCAGGCGGCACTGCCTAAGAAACCGTCATGCTACTGTGACAATTATAGCCACTTAGGTTCGGGAGTACTTCGGAAAACCACTGTCACTCAACACAGTCCGTCGCTGCATCCAGAAATGCAACTTGAAACTGTACTACGCAAGGAGAAAGCCATACATCAACTCTATGCAGAAACGCCGGCGAGTTCTCTGGGCCCGAGCTCATCTCAGATGGACCGAAAGACTGTGGAACCATGTACTGTGGTCAGATGAGTCCATATTTCAACTAGTTTTCAGAAAAAACGGGCGTCGAGTTCTCCGTGCCAAAGATGAAAACGACCATCCAGATTGTTATCAGCAAAAGGTGCAAAAGCCAGCATCTGTGATGGTATGGGGGTGCATCAGTGCCCACGGCATGGGTGAGTTGCATGTATGTGAAGGTACCATTGACTCTGAGGCGTATATTAGGATTTGAGAGAGACATATGTTGCCATCAAGGCAACGTCTCTTCCCGGGACGTCCATGCTTATTTCAGCAGGACAATGCCAGACTACATTCTGCACGGGCTACAACAGCATGGCTTTGTAGACACAAAGTGCGTGTGCTTGACCGGCCTGCTGCCAGTCCAGATCTATCTCCTATTGAAAATGTATGGCGCATCATGAAGAGGAGAATCAGGCAACGGAGACCACGGACTGTTGAGCAGCTGAAGTCTTATATCAAGTAAGAATGGACAAAATTTCCAATTGCAAATCTACTACAATTAGTATCCTCAGTTCCAAAACGATTAAAAAGTGTTATTAAAAGGAAAGGTGATGTAACACAATGGTAAACATGCCTCTGTCCTAACTTTCGTTGAGTGTGTTGCAGCCATCAAATTCTAAATTTGTGTATGTTTACAAAATACAATTAAGTTGGTCAGTAAAACTATTGAAAATCTTTTCTTTCTACTTTCGTCAGTTAAATAAAGGTTCACGTGAATTAACATATCACAGATTTTTGTTTTTATTGCATTTTGGAAAATATCCCAACCTTTCTGGAAATGGGGTTTGTAGATCGGTTGGCTCTTCAGGGAGGCCAGAAGTCTTTGACCAAGTGCTGCAAACTGGTAAGTTCAAAGGCACAATGTGCTGAGGAGCATTAAAGTTGGGTATAGTCACCGTAAAGACCTTCTGGGGAATATTCACTGTTTAGGGCACTCTTGCCATTGCATACTAATTTGTTGAAATCTGTGCTAAAACACCCTGAATATTTGCTCAGGGCTTTTTTTTTTAAATTACTTATCTAGAGATACAGTACAGCAACGGGCCCTTCCAGCCCAATGAGCCTGCACTGCCCAAACACAGTCATGAGACCAAGTCATCTACTGGCCCGCCATGTCTTTGGAACATGGGACAAAAGTGGGGCGCCCGGAGGACTCTTGTGGAGAACATATAAACTCCTGGCAGCAGCTGGAATTGAACCCAGGTTGCTGGTACTGTAAGAGCGTTACACTAACCGCTACCATGCCACCCCACAAACGATAGTTGGTAACATATTAGTGCTAAGTAAACATTTCATGTTAAAGACCCTTCATCAGAGCATTCTCCAACCTGAAATGTCACCTCTGTTTCTTTTGCCACAGATGCAACCTAACCTGCTGAGTATTTGGTTTTCCCACATTTTCTGTTTTTGTTTCTGGCAACTGCATTTTTAAATTTTCATTCAATTGTTCAAGTTTGGCCTCATTCAACCACGCACATATATATTGCTAAACAAGACCAAGGTGCACAACACTTACACACATAACACAAAGTAATATCGCCACAAGTAACATATAATAAGGTGCATATACGATACAAGTTAAAAAGTAAACAGCATAACGCTACTGGTGCTTCAGACATGCTGAGACCTGGGTTCAGACAGGGAGTTCAGTAGTCTTATGGTTGGCGGGGGGGGAGAGAGAGAAGAGCAAAATAGCTGTTTCCCACCTTTACAGTGTTTGTCCTAATGCTACGGTACCTGCCTGATGATAGGGGGCAAAGAGATTGTTGTTTGTTTAGTGATAGCCAAATCCATGGAGATGGAAGATCTCTAGAAACCATTGTTTACAATTACAAACAAACACTTTAATTGGAATATTAAGCAGGTATTACAACTGCCCTCACAAATACTCAGAGAACTCACCAACTCGTTTCACTGTGCACTCTTCAATTAAACGTCGTAAAAATGCTACTTGCCTCTCAACTTACCTGTGGTGGTTCATGTCAACGGGCATAATTTCAATCTCTAAAGGAAGAGTCAAGACAAAAATATCCAGGGTGACGACAAGATCATCTAGATCAATCGATTTGACTGGAAAGTTCTCCAGGCAGCTGATAATTTCACCTAAATGAAGAAAATTAAACAAGTGAAAATATTTCCTGTTCAATGTAAACCAAAAAGGGACTGTGAGGAAATAAAGGAATTGCATGAACTGTTCTTTCAGGTTAAACAGGAGTTGAACATTATCAGCAGAATAAAGCAGCCAATTCCCTCACAGAGAATAGCTTTTTTTAAAAAAAAGATTCATAGGACAATGCAGCACTGATGGATGTTCTTCGGCCCAATGGGTCCATGCCAAACATGGTGCCCATACAGCTAGTCTGAATTTCCTGCACTTGGCCCATAGCTCTGTAAACCTGCCCTCCATGTGCCTCTGAAATTATATTGTTGCATCAGCCTCAACCACTTCCTTTGGTAGCTCGTCCCATTAACTCACCAACTTCTGCATGAAAAAGTTGACCCTTAGGTCCTCTAAATCTTTTCCTTCTCACTGTAAATCTAGTTTTGGACTCTTCTCCCAATCCCCCAACCCCTGCAGAACTGATTTTTACCATCCACTTTATTTACCAAGATAACAGTAATGAGATCCATCTGTCATCAACCAGCTTCCATCAGATCCTTAAGTTGCAAGATGGGGCAAAAGAAGAAACCTTGCGTTAAACCAAATGGATAATAGTTATACCAGCTGTTCATATGACACTGAAGCAATCAATGATGTGAATTGAGGGCCAGTCATCAACCAAGATAGCCTGATTGTACAGCACATGAAGCCACAATTACTATGCCACAGAATCTCGACTTCCAGTCAGAGCTTTGATCATTGGCATCAGGTTATCCTGAAGAAATGCCAGATAGGGAGAAAAGTGGAAGGATGAAATAAAGAGAAAGGCGACTAGAATACTGGTAACATAGAATACCTTGACTGAAGGCTGTCAGGAAATGGAATGCTTGGTGTTCTAAAACTGAAGCACAAATTTAAAAATAAACAAGTCATACAGGGAGGGAGATGATGATATTCTAGAGCATATTATGATTAAAGAGGAGATATTAAATGTCTTAGCCATAAAGATGGATAAGCACAAGAGATTCTGCAGAAGCTGGAAATCAAGAGGAACACACAAAATGCTGGAGGAACTCAGCAGGTCAGGCAGCATTTATGAAGGGGAATAAACAGTCGACATATCAGGGCAAGACCCTGACTGGAAGGGAAGGGAATGAAGCCAGAATATGTAGGAAGGGAGGAGGGGAAGGAGTACAAGTCGGCAGGTGATAGGTGCAGCCTATCACCTGCTGCTTAGATAGGTGAGGCAGAAGGTGGAGTTCCATTGTGCATAAAAATGGATAAATCTCCTTGGTTTGAAGAGATGTATCCCACGCTACTACAGGAGGAGATAGCTGGGACGCTGACAGACTTTTAAATCATCATTGGCACAGGTACCAATGACTGGAGGACAGCAAATATAGTTTCTTTAGTCAAGAAGAACAGCATTGATAAGCCAGGTAGTTACAAGGCAGTGAATCTTACATTACTGGTAAAGAAGCAAGTTCTGAAGGTTTTGAGGGACATGATCAGAGTCACATCATCAGTGTGGCTTTGTTGTGACGTCCTATCTGACTACTCAAAATTTTTCAAAGGTGCTACTATATAGATGAAAGCAATGTGATTGATGGAATTTAGCTTGGTATTTGATGAGGTCCTGCATGCAAGTCTAGAACCACTGAGATCAAAAGCAAATTAGATTCCAAACTGGTTTAGTAGTAGCAGACACAGTGACAGTAGAGGGTTACTTTTGTGATTGGAAACCTGTGATCAATGGCATATCACAGGGATCAGTACTGGTATATTTAAGGTTTGTAGCATACATTAAGAACTTTTCAATTATGAAGAAAGCAGGGCAGTTCCTATACTTTTTTAGGAGTTTGAGGAGATTCACCATGACATCTAAAACTTTGACAAACTTCTATTGATGTGTAGTGGAGAGTATATTGACTGGCTACATCACAGCCTGGTAAGGCAACACCAATGACCCTGAACTGAAAATCCTACTAAATATAGTGCATATGGCCCAGTCTATCACATAGAAACACAGAAACACTACAGCACAATACAGGCCCTCCGGCCCTGCCGGCAGCCCATTCCACGCACTCACCACTCTCGGAGTAAAAAACTTAACCCTGACATCTCCTCTGTACCTACTCCCCAGCACCTTAAACCTGTGTCTTCTTGTGGCAACCATTTCAGCCCTGGGAAAAAGTCTCTGACTATCCACACGATCAATGCCTCTCATCATCTTACACACCTCTATCAAGTCACCTCTCATCCTCCGTCGCTCCAAGGAGAAAAGGCCGAGTTCACTTAACCTGTCTTCATAAGGCATGCTCCCCAATCCTGGCAACATCCTTGTAAATCTCCCCTGCAGCCTTTCAATGGCTTCCACATCCTTCCTGTAGTGGGGTGACCAGAACTGAGCACAGTATTCCCAAGTGTGGTCTGACCAGGGTCCTATATAGCTGCAACATTACCTCTTGGCTCCTAAATTCAATTCCATGATTAATGAAGGCTAATACACTGTATGCCTTCTTAACCACAGAGTCAACCTGTGCAGCTGCTTTGAGCGTCCTGTGGACTCGGACCCCAAGATCCCTCTGATCCTCCACACTGCCAAGAGTCTTACCATTAATACTGCCATCACATCACATCTGCCATCACATTTGACATACTAAAATAAACCACTTCACACTTATCTGGGTTGAACTCCATCTGCCACTTCTCAGCCCAGTTTTGCATCCTATTGATGTCCCACTGCAACCTCTGACAACCCTCCACACTATCCACAACACCTCCAACCTTTGTGTCATCAGCAAACTTACTAACCCATCCCTCCACTTCCTCATCCAGGTCGTTTATAAAAATCATGAAGAGTAAGGATCCCAGAACAGATCCCTGAGGCTCACCACTGGTCACCGACCTCCATGCAGAATATGACCTGTCTACAACCACTCTTTGCCTTCTGTGGGCAAGCCAGTTCTTGATTCACAAAGCAATGTGCCCTTGGATCCCATGCCTCCTTACTTTCTCAATAAGCCTTGCATGGGGTACCTTATCAAATACCTTGCTGAAATCCATATACACTACATCTACTGCTCTTCCTTCATCAATGTGTTTAGTCACATCCTCAAAAAATTCAATCAGGCTTGTAAGGCACAACCTGCCCTTGACAAAGCTATGCTACATGTAAATCACGCGTAAATCCCTCCCCACCATTGAGCACATCTACATGAAACGCTGTTGCAGGAAAGCAGCATTCATCGTCAGGGCGCCCCATCACCCAGGACAAGGTCTCTTCTCACTGTTGTCATCAGGAAGTTTGTACAGGAGCTTCAGAACTCAAACCACCAGGATCAGGAACAGTTATTACCCTCAAATATCAGGGTCTTGAAACAAAGTGGAAAACTTAACTCAACTTCACGCCCCAACATTGAAGTGTTCCTACAACCCATGGGCTCACTTTCAAGGACTCTTCATCTCATGTTCTCAATATTTATTGTTTATTTATTTATTATTTCTTTTTATAGTTGAACAGTTTGTTGTCTTTTGCGCACTGGCCAAACCCCCCAGATGGTGCGGCCTTCCATTGATTCTGTTATCGCTATTGTTCTATAGATATATGGAGTATTTCCGCAACAAAATAAACTGATGGGTTGTATATCGTGATGTATATGTACTTCGATAATAAATTTACTTTGAACTTTGAATGCAGGAGATAAAGAGTCACACAGCACAGAAAAGGCCTTAAAGCACAACTTATCTATGCCAAGTAAGATTCCCATCTAAGCAAGTCCCAACTACCTGCTTTCGGCATATACACCTCAATCTTTTTTATCCATGTACCTGTCCAAGAACCTTCCAAATGTCATTGAATGTACCTGCCTCAAATGCTTCCTCTGGCAGCTCATTCCACTTACTCATCATCCACTGGGTGAAAAGGTTGCTCAAGTTCCTATTAATTCCACCTATCTTACCTTAAATCTATGCCCTGTAGTTCTCTATTTCTGAACTCTGGAAAAATAACTGCATAGGTTGACCCTGTTTATGCCCCCTCATGATTGTATATGTCATTAGTACATTTGCAAAAGATCACAAAATCTTGCAATGTCATTGACAGTGAACAGTTTCAGATATAGATCAGCTGGTAAATTGGCTAGAGCGAAAATGTACGGAATTTACTCTTGATAAGTGTATAGTGATGCACTTCAAGAGGTCAAGTAAGAATAGGATCTACATAATTAAAGATAGGGATACAGTTGTATAAGAAATGAACTGTACAAATCCAAAGATACCTGAAGGTACTAACACTGACAGATGAGATGCTAAAGTCAACATATGGATTGCTGGGCTTCATTAGCTGTGGCATAAAGTATAAGAGCAGATATGCTATGGTATAGCTTATGAAATAACAGGTCAGACCATATTTGGAGATTTATACACTTTTGGTTGCCACAGTTTGGAAAGGGTGTGATTTCTTTAAAGGAGGTTCAGAGAAGTCATAGAAAGATGCAGCATGGAAACAGGCTTCTCAGCCCATCAAATCCATACTGATAATCAAAAACCCATTTACACTAATTCTATACTCCCTACATTCTATCAGTTCATGCCCAATTCTATCATTCACTATTAACTTGCATGGTGGGGGAATCTACAGAGGCCTACTATTTATAAACCTACTGACCTACACATCTTTGGGATGTGGAGGGAAACTGGAACATGCAGAGGAAACCCATGTGGCCATTTAGAGAACACACAAACACCATCCAGACCGTGCCAATGGTTGAACTCAGGTTACTGGCTCCACGAGGCAGTGCCTCCACCAGCTGCACCACTCTAACAGATTCACTGGGATGTTGCCTGGGATGGACTATCTCAGTTAGGAGACTGGTTAAGCTAGCTTTGCTTTCTTTAGAGTAGATATGGTGCAAATTTATAGATGGGGTAGATAGTAGCAAACCTCTCTCCCTAGTAGAGACATCTATAACCAGAATGCATGTTTAAGGAGTTAAAAGTTTAGTAGGGATATAACAAAGGTGGTAATTGGGATTTACAATGCATTGCCTGAGAAATGATGGAAGCACAGACTAACATTTACCTAGAGGAACACTTGACTTACCAGGGCATAGAAAGACCAAGAACTGGTACATAAACTTACTATAGGTATGGGCAGCCTTCTATGCAGTATGACTTCTGACACTATTATATAAACTTTCCTTCCAACCTTCAGTTCTTTACTTACCAAGGCAAGTGGGCAGTGATTCCACTGGTATGGACTCCACTGAAAATGGCCCATGGCATTTTTTTCCCCTGAGGGAACAAGTAAGATGAACAAATAATGGTGGCATCTCCTGATCAGGAAAGTCTTGCTCATTTAAAGAATCGCCCCCAAGAACACTGAATGAATCATCATCCCTATTTACTGTATTGGTATCTGAGAGCGAATCAGCATCCTGTAATTCTCTGTCAGATCTTTCCCTATATTCGACCTCCAAATCTGGATCACTCTCTGTCACTACACAGCATCCTGATGTACTCCCTGCGAAGACATAATATTTAACATTTTAAAGCTAGATAGCAGTTCTTACTTGAAATAAGTATTGGCAATTGCTTGCTTTTAAGTATCAAGTTCAGGAATAGTGTATTAAGATTATATTTTTAGAGAAAGTCTGGCTTAAGGAATTAAAATTTATCACTATCATCTCAAGTTGGATATGAATTATAACTAATTATTTTAATGGATAACATTTTTTGATGATCTTGAAAAACTTTATCTCAATTATGAGTAACTTTCAGCCAGTCCCTCTCACAAAACATCCAAATAAGTCTCACTCTGCCAACCTACAAGGATAGCTGCCACAGAAACACAAAATATCATGGCACAATAGGAAATGTTCACAACTTCAACTGAAGTTAAATTGTAGATATAGTTTGAATCACAGAATTGCAAGACCACAAATTCACTTATCTTCTTGAAAGGACACTCTTTATATATAAACAGCATGCCGTACCCATCTCACAAACAAGGACTGAATTTGCAAATCCATGCAATATGTGTGGTTATCGATTTTGAGAATATGAAAATTTATTGATCAAATATAGACACCAAATTACCAGAGACTCCCAGATCACTTTGCATCCAACCCACACTTTATCCAACCTGGAAATGATAGATACCAACAATGTGTGCAGTATTTGGAATAAACTTAATTCCCAAGTTCAATAATTTACTTAGTGAGAAACAAACAACTAAATTGATGGTTAACAGGCAAGAAATCATAACACATTAAAAAATTCAAAACATCTCACCTTCCTCCCCTGCCATCTCCAGCTCCGAAAGATCATTATCCTCACTCTGTTTTCGTTGTCTTTCATCCTGATAATTCTCTTCCTATAAATTTCAGGATATGGTGTATTTTAGAAAAACTCCTTTACAGGAGTCACAGTTACAGTTCTTGTCAAATCAGTCATAGATATCCACTTCTATACACAGAAGATATATGGCTATTGAATAAAAGCCACTATCCTGACTACCTTGATTTACAACCATAGGATCATTACTTCAACTTGCTCAGTTGGCATTCCAATCCTGAAGACACTTTCACCTTAGAGCCAAGTTCACCAACCCTGCTAAGCCATTGAACTAGGTTCTAAACAGAAATTTCTCCACAGAGACCTATTGCAGAATGTTGAAGATGTCAGAGAATGATATTTTTATAGTATTAACTGCTGCACCACAGTGCTTTTGTTTGGAGCCATCAAAGTTATTCTTCTGAAGGTCCTCTGTTCATAAAGGGTATTTTACTGTGGGTTAAAGCAATTGCAGAGCAGACATCAAAATCTTAGCTTCCTGAAAATGTCATAAATGAGGAAGTATGCAAATAAGTGCTGTTTGTCTTTTTTAAATTCCAAAACAACTTAATATCACAATGTATAAAGTACTTCTGAAAATAAACAACACATATATACAGCTATTTAGATCTCTCAAGAGAATTAATCTAAATGTAAAATATCTCAAGGTTGTTCAGAAACTTTAGAGAAGGTTAATTTCCCTTTCTCCTTTACTATTTAAAATCCTAAGCTCTAAAGAACACAAATGGTTGTTAAAAATGCTGGACTTGTGAGGTAGTGTTGCTTTCCAATGGATGAGTCATAATGTTAATTTATACATAACCATGTGGGATAAGTACAGTATAATTACCATGCCCATGAAACAAACCCCAGGATAAGTTAAAGCAAAACAGTGCAATAGCTTCTATTTTAAGAGGTTAATCCTATCAGTAAGAATAAAATTCTTCCACTGAAGTCTCAGTTAACTTATGATCATGGAGCACAGCCAATGTGAACCTACTTGTTCTCAACAATGCAGCCTTTTTCGAGTCTCATTGTGATGACTGCAGTAGGAACCATACAATATGAGTTACTAACTGCGATGTTAATCTGCTGTTAGTATCATAATATGGAGCTTAGCACGAATTTTTTCAAAATCTCCAAACCAATGCCCTATTATTGTGCATGCTTGAGGTCACCACAGACTTGCCTCTTTCTTCGTTGTGGGAGAACAGTAAAAGAAGTAATAAGGGTTTGAAGGCACTGTCTTGAAATGCTGCCGTCCAATCTCAAGGAATTTGTCCTGTAAAGACAAAAATTTAAAATAAGGTATTGCCACATGCTGGAGATTTAAATGAAAAATATGAATTTATCTTGGCAGTTTTTAGTTTTAAAATCTACATTTTAAAACTAGTTTCACATTGTGAAAAACCATCAAATGAGCCATGTCAGAAATAAATTAAAGTAAAAACTAATAAGTTACATGTTTGTCGTATCACTGTAACTGAACACTGACCATTAGTTACTACAGATTTGCTGAATGAGATCACATGATAAAAGATTGTAGTAATTACCAAAAAAAAAGGGTGTACACATGAGATTTGTGAAAGTTTCAGAACATAATGGAGCACCAGTAAGGAAAGAGAAAGCAGCATAAGTGAGCAGTCTACTAAAAAAAACATTAAAAGAGAATGGTGTGTAAAAGTAAAGATTAACTGAAGTTAGTTTCACAACAAGAGGATTTGAAAGGACAAGCTGCAGAAAAATTAGGAAGGCCAAGTATTCTATAAATGTGGGAGTCGAAGATAGTGTTGTTTAGAAGACCTGCGTAACATTGTACAGGAATCACTGAAAATTAACATGTATGTATAGCAAATATATAGAAAGGCAAATGGTAGATTGGCCTTTAGCACAAAAAGATTTCAGTGACAACGACTTATTGCAACTAGGTATGACCTGCTGTGATCACAAATGAAATACAAATCTAGTCTCCCCAACTAAGAAAGGACACACTTGTGATTGATTCCTAGAAGGATGAGTTTGGTGAATGTGGCAAGATTAACTGTGCTAGGCCTGTATTTATTTAAAAGAGCAAGAGCTGATTTCACTGATATGTGCAGAATACTTCAAAGGTTTGATACAGGGATGACATTTCCTGTTGGTAGGTTATCAAGAGCCAGAATCAGCCTCAAGAATATAGGACAAGAACTGCTTCACAAGCAGGCAATGAACCTTTAAAATTCACTATGTAAGATAACTGTGAAGGCTCAGTCACAGAATAAATTCAATCAAGAGATTGCTATACAGGCTTATCCTAGGTTACAAACACCTAAAGGGTCAACCATATACATTAGTGAATAAATGATAACAAGATATAGGAACAGAATTATGCCATTTGGCCCATTGAATCTACTCTGCCATTTCATCATGGCTATTCCAATTTTCCTCTCAGCCCCAGTCTCCTGCCTTCTCCCCATATCCCTTCATGCCCTGACCATTCAACCTCTGCCTTAAATATACATACAGACTTGGCCTCTGTAGCTGCCCATGGCAATGAATTCCACAGATTCACTACTCTCAGCCTAAAAAAATTCCTCATATCCATTCTAAAAGGACGCCCCTCTATTCTGAGCATGTGTCCTCTGCGCTTAGATTCCCCCACCATAGGAAATATCTTCTCCACATCCACTCTATCAAGGCCTTACACCATTCGATAGGTTTCAATGAGGTCACTCCTTATCCTTCTGAATTCCAGTGAATACAGGCCCAGAGCCATCAAACACTCTTCATATGACAAGCTGTTCAAATCTGGAACCATTTTCATGAACCTCCTTTGAACCCTTTCCTGTTTCAGCACATCCTTTTTAAGGAGCTCAAAACAGCTCACAATACTCTTTGAAGCTCACCAGTGCTTTATTAAGTCTTAACATTATATCTTTGCTTTTATATTATAGTTCTCTTGAAATGAATGCCAACATTGCATTTGCCTTCCTCAACACAGACACAACCTGCAAGTTAACCTTTAGAGAATCCTACACAAGAACTCCCAAGTTCCTTTGCGATTCAGTTTTTTGTATTTTTTCTCCATTTAGAAAATAGTCAACCCTTTCATTTCTTTTCCCAAATCCGTGACCATACACTTCCTGACACTGTATTCCATCTGCCACTTCTTTTCCCATCCTCCTAATCTGTCTAAGTCCTTCTGTAGCCTCTCTAGTTCCTCAAAACTACCTACCCCTCCACTTATCTTCATATCATCTGCAAACTTTGCAACAAAGCCATCAATTCCATCATTCAAATCACTGACGTGTAACATATATAAAAAAAAAATCGGTCCTAACACAGACCTGTGTGGAATACCACTGGTCACCGGCAGCCAACTAGAAAGGCTCCCTTTAATTCCACTTGTTGCCTCCTGCGAGTTAGCCACTCCTTTGCCCGTGCTAGAATCTTCCCTGTAATACCATGGGCTCGTAGCTTGTTAAGCAGCTTCATGGGTAGCACCTTGTCAAAGGCCTTTTGAAAATGCAAGTACACAACATCAACCAATTCTCCTCGTCTATCCTGCTTGTTATTTCTTCAAAGAATTCCAACAGATTTGTCAGGGAAGATTTTCCCTTGAGGAAACCATGCTAACTACAGCCTATATTATCATGTGCCTCCAAGTACCCTAAAACCACATCCTTAACAATCGATTCCAACATCTTTCCAACCACTGAGGTCAGACTAACTGGCCTATAATTTCCTTTTCTCTGCCTCTCTCCCTTCTTGAAGAGTGCAGTGACATTTGCAATTTTCCAATCATCTGGAACCATTTCAGAATCTAGTGATTCTTTAAAGATTACTACTAATGTGTCCACAATCTCGTCAGTCACCTCTTTCAGAACCATGGGGTGTACATCTTCTAGTCTAGGCAGCTTATCTACCTTCATTCAGGCCTTTCAGTTTCCCAAGAACCTTCTCCCTAGTAATGGTAACTTCATGCACTTCATGACCCCTGGCACCTGGAACTTGTACCATAATGCTATTGTCTTTCACAGTGAAGACTGATACAAAATAGCTATTCAGTTCATCTGCCATTTCTTTGTCCCCCATTACTTCCTCACCAGCATCGTTTACCAGCAGTCTGATATTCACTCTCACCTCTCTTTTACACTTTATGTATCTGGAGAAACTTTTGGTATCCTCTTTAATATTATTGGCTAGATTACTTCCGTATTGCATCTTTACCTTCTTAATGACTTTTTAGTTGCCTTCTATTGGTATTTGAAAGCTTCCCAATCCTCGAGCTTCCCACTAATTTTTGCTACATTGGCTTTGGCTTTTACGCTGGCTTTGACTTCTCATAGACAAAGAAACATAGAAAACTGACAGCACAAAGTTGTGCTGAACATGTCCCTATCTTAGAAATTACTAGGGTTGCCCATAGACCTTTATTTTTCTAAGTTCCATGTACCTATCCAAAAGTCTCTTAAAAGACCCTATCGTATCCGCCTCCACCACCGTTGCCGGCAGCCCATTCCACGCACTCACCACTCTCCGAGTAAAAAACATACCCCTGACATCTCCTCTGCACCTACTCCGCAGTACCTTAAACCTGTGTCCTCTTGTGGCAACCATTTCAGCCCTGGAGAAAAGCCTCTGACTATCCACATCATCTTATACACCTCTATCAGGTCACCTCTCATCCTCTGTCACTCCAAGGAGAAAAGGCCGAGTTCACTCAACCTGTTTTCATAAGGCATTTTCTTGTTTTAGTCATGGTTGTGTCATCTTGACTTCAAAATACTTCTTCTTTGGGATCTATACATCCTGTGCCTTCTGAATTGCTTCCTGAAATTCCAGCCATTGCTGCTCTACCGTCATCCCTGTCAGTGTTTTTTTCCCAATCAATTCTGACTAACTTAATATTATTAAGTATTTTACAGTGCAGTGGATTCCAGTTAATTGGGCCATTGGTTAATTGGGACAGTCATCTGGCACATATCTTAAAGAACAAATACTAATTGAGAAGATTGCCAGGATTCCCTTCATTTATTTGCGACACTACGCCACTTAATTGGGACAGGACACTGTTGCTGAACAGTTTCTAACTAGTGACAGTGGTATGCACTTGTGTGTAGCTATTAGACACTACACTGTGCTTAGAGCAAAAAGCTTTTAAATAGCACCAGTCACATGTGTTTGTGTTCCAAAAGCAGTGATTTTTGTCACTGATAGTTGGCAAGAAATAAGCAGCAAGTCAATCCAGAACTGTTTTACTCACTACAGTTTCAAACATTCAGGCCTGGAGATGCCAGAAATGATTGAGAGTGAAAATGAAACAATTTCCCTAACCCAACAAGTTAGGAATGACAAAGAATTTGAAGGTATTTACAATCATCTTGAATGTTGCAATGAAAATGGTTTGGTGGATGCAATCATTAAAAACATTATATAAAGACAGTCCATTATCTGCACTAGGAGTCTGCACTGACTTTGTTCATTTACAGTCAAACAAAACAACACTGCAGGGTACTTTTTGATGAATTCCTTTGTCAATAACTATTATCGACTGTGGAGGCTGTGGTAGAACAAAGGACCCTACAGAAAGTCCTGGCAATTCTGAACAATGTTTCTTACCCTCTGGATGCCACCTTGGCTAAACAGAGGGACACTTTTAGTAATAGACTAAGACAACTGCACTGCTCCAAACAGTGCTGCATGAGGTCATTCTTACCCTCGGCCATTAGGCTCGATAATGAATCAACCTATAGACGGAGAAGTGACGATCCCTTCCTCTTAGATTATTTGAGGCAACTTATTTTTTTGTTCTTTTTTACTTTTCTTGTATTTATATATCTGTACACTTGTAATGCTACTGTGACACTGTAATTTCCTTTGGGATCAATAAAGTGTCTATCTATTAGGAACTAATACACAGTTTTATAATACTGTAATAGTATTGATAGCTTTCTAACTTCTCACAGCCTCAGTGTTCTTTGACCAGTCCAGCTTATTGTCAATTCATATCCCCAGGTATTTGTAATCCTCCACCATGTCTACACTGACCCCCTGGATGGAAGCAGGGGTCACCGGTACCTTAGCTCTCCTCAGGTCTACCACCAGCTCCTTAGTCTTTTTCACATTAAGCTGCAGATAATTCTGCTCACACCATGTGACAAAGTTTCCTACTGTAGCCCTGTACTCAACCTCATCTCCCTTGCTGATGCATCCAACTATGGTAGAGTCATCCAAAAACTTCTGAAGATGACAAGACTCTGTGCAGTAGTTGAAGTCTGAGGTGTAAATGGTGAAGAGAAAGAGAGACAAGACAGTCCCCTGTGGAGCCCCAGTGCTGCTGATCACTCTGTCGGACACAAAGTGTTGCAAGCAGACGTACTGTGGTCTGCCAGCCAGGTAATCAAGAATCCATGATACCAGGGAAGCATCCACCTGCATTGCTGTCAGCTTCTCCCCCAGCACAGCAGGGCAGATGGTGTTGAACGCACTGGAGAAGTCAAAAAACTCATCCTTTCATTTATGATATCAAGTCTTAGCCGTGACATACAGTATGCATTTCTTTAATCATACTACTGTCCTTCTTTCTTTTACCATCAAAATTCTCTCATGGTCTCCCTGTCCTTAAGACTGGTTGCCCTGACCCCCACATTTCTTTATAACCATGCTCTCTAAAGCCATTGAAGTTGCTGTTATCTCTCAATGCATTACCTGGATGATTTTGTGCAAGTTGGGGTAGACCTCACACGGCTGGCTGGATTGAAGAAGGGAGAGGGAGAATTCTGAGTGGACCTTCTTCATTTTCACTTCCTCTCGTGGAGAAGGAGATGCAGCACTGGACTGTACACTCCTCAAATCCTGTTCACCAAGATCTTCTGTTTCTATGCTGATAGAAGAACAGAAAACAATCAAGTGACCCAAGGAAATGTAATTTAACAACATTATGATCACTTCTGCTTTGATGCTCCTCGACAGAGTTTAGATACAATTGTAGTCAGCACTAAGTATATAGGTAATTTCCAATATTAGCAGAAAGGTTCTGGTGGTATATATTGGCTTTAAGATCTTCCCCCTCACCTCATACCACTTCCAATGGCAACTTCACTAACCTTGCTTGGGAACTTCCAAAACTATATTGTTTGATACCACTATGAACGGAGATGCAGCCAACTAGAACTCCAATTGTTCTGAAAGGAAGTCATTAAATTCCATTCTTCCTGTTCCTCTGTGCATGTAACATTTTCCTTTTACATACAGTTACCTTTTCTTTGGTTAAAGATTTTGGATTTTCCTTCCGCAAGTTATTGTTCTTTTTTAAGTGATGTTAAACTGATGCCGACTGGACAGAGCAGTGCAACAGATATACAGTAAATACAAGATGCTCTATAATGTTTCTTGCTCTAAGAAAATCACAAATTCTCTTTTATAAGTCTTGGTTGTAACTAAAGCTTTGGGGACCTCTTGATTAATTAAGATCAAAATAAAACTCTGATCACACTATCACTTTCTTAATATCGGATGAAAAATTTCAATTGTTGCCTTATCAATAAGTTATTGAAATGCTCAATCAATACCTACCATGAAACACCAGAACTCAAATAAGAAAAAAAAGAGTAAGATGGCTTGGATATTATGAATGAAGATAAATTATTTTGTAGCATTACTGGTTAAAATGTAAATGGTATGATGATAAAAGAGCATGATATTACAAATCTGTCATTGTAACTTGTGACATGGAATACACAAGCGTAATCCTATCCATAAAGTAATAACACCTTGATGGCATTATGGATTGAACTTAAAATACAAGGCCAGGTGATAGCACAAAACATTTTACCTTGAAGTGGAAACTAGAACACCCCTCTGCACCCTCTCATCCTCAACATTATTTCCTCCAATCACAAACTTTGTAGGAATAGATTCACGATCTCTCCAAAGCTGCATGTCGTGACTTTCACGGAATGCTCGGATGTGTCCGCAGAGTGTCTGCAGAAAAGTGGTGATATCGATTTCCTGCAACAGCTCCTCACAATAATCTGTAGCCGTAAGTAGATCCTGAGAGCTGATGTAATAGGATTGCTGTAAGCTCCTAAATACAGCTTTAAGACAAAAAAGAAAATACACCTTAATGCATTATGATCAAAGCAAAGAATTTCATGCAGGCCAAAGGGAAATACAATGTACATTAAAGAATAAACCTCAATTTTGTGAATGGATCTCTTTCTCTTCCTTTAAACAATTAATCCTGTAACAGTTAAATCACAATTTAAATTCCATCAACTCTATTAACATTACTCAACAATTCCACGTGAATCCATAGTACATAAAGCATGGTTTGCATTGGACAAATAGACCGAATATAGAGCTGGGGAAGGGGTAAACTGTAGACATACTTGAAACCAATGATGAGAACGTTTTTTCCAACAAAGCATAGAATTAAATACACCATAATGGATGGAAAAATTCAAACCTGAGATAATTTAAAAAATAGGTTTAAATGAGAAAATAACTTAATCCCACGTGTTTATTGAAGTAAATTCTATATGTCCTCACCATTGCCAATATTTACTTCTAAATATCTAATTATATTGACGTGCAAAATGTTACATTACCATTAGAAATTTTTCTCAGCTAATTGTTTTAATCAAAACTGCCGATGTATTCACTGGCTGTGCTTTCTTATAAAATTGTTATTCAATGAAGTTATGCTGTTTGGATAATAGATGTGTAGGTCTGCTTTAAATCTCTCAGTGATGAAGTAGCTTGTTGACCATGATTAAAGTAGTAAATAGAGGGAAAGCCAAGAGCAAATTAAGTGTATTTATAATTTCAATGAGAGGAAGCATAATAGAAAAATAAACTGTTTTTTGCAATTTTTCTATCTGACAAATGATTTCATTAAGTGCATTCAGCAATGTTTAAAACCGTAGTTAACTAAAATAAGTGAGGATTTAAATTGTCCAAACCACTTATAACTGCTGCTTTGATGCATTTTCTTTCTCGAAAATGAAATTTATTGAGAATAATTTTTTTTTGAAGTTGGGCACAAAACAGGAATATTATCCATCAAGTTTAGATAACGTTTGCAATGTCTCAATCAATTTACAGTGTTTAATTTTTCAGAAGCAGCCAGCAATGACTTTTATATGAATAGAAACATGAACAATAACACTTTTAATGAGGAGTAATGGGGGGTGGTGGGAAGAGGGAGAGATTTTGCCATATTTCCAAAGTAACCAGGCACCTGGTCATAAACCTAGACAACTTTCAAGAATCCACTGGATATGTTGATCAGTGATGGCTGCCTGCCAATATTCATTAGAGGAGCAACATTAAAGAAATAGGCTACCCAGCACATCAAATGTTGATATGAATAATGGGATTATTAGGGAATAATATCTCTTCCACAAACCCTAGTGATTGATTTTACCTTTTACGTAACATTGATGATAGTGCTCTTGCAATAAATTGCAATAGTTGGACAGCTCTTTGTTCCTGTGGAATTGGAATACTGGATCCGTTAACGATGAGCCTGTTGACTTCTCCTGTGACAACGACCTTAAATCAATGTTGAAACAATTGATAGCAATTAAAAACTGTATATAACTGTCCAATAACATGTGGATTTAATGCTGGTCATATGATCAAAGCAATATAATAAACCATGTCTAATGAAAGGTCATTGACTTAAATGTTATGTCTGTTTTTCCCTTGACAGATGCTGTCTGACCTATATGGTTCTAACAGCTGAAAAGATAGGTTTGCTCTCTCATTAGGACAGCCACTGTATTGTCCTCATTTTTTATTTGTAGGATTAATTATTCTGTAATACTCTTTTGGGATTTTAATTAAGCAGGTCTTGTAGTGCTATGTACAGAAATAAACATATTTAGCCAAGTCAGGACTAAAACAATGCTGTCATATCCCGTGAAAGATCATGCAGATTAAGATCATCAACAAGAAAAAAAAGGAGCTACTATTGAAACATTTCTGGAACAAGAACTGATTTAAAAGAATTTGAGAACATTAAGACATCAGGATAGGACAAGTTATTGGGTTTAATACTTTAGAGTCGCATGGTACACATTAACTTCTTATTGCAGGTTATAAAACATTTTGTTGGGTTCATAAAATGTGTCAAAACTCAAAGCAAGGAATGTTTTATTCCCATTCTGTAATAAAAGAAATTCAGTGATTGCCTGACAGTTGTAAAACATTCTGTTGCATGTAGGGGGTCATGCAACCTTGCTGGGCACATTAGTGCTGTGGGAGGAAGGGATAAAGAGGCGGGGGGGGGGGGAGGACTGACTCCACTGGGAGATGGCACTGTTGACAAGGCTTTGCCTTCTTTTCACTCAGCAATTTCTTGCATCCCAAGAAACTCATGGAGAAAAGATCTCTTCTAAACTTAATCATCTGTCATAAGGCCCTCATTTGCATCCAATTATCATCAAAAATGAGATTTTCAAAGCCTGGAGGCTGGCATTGACTCTGGCACATCAAATATCCTGGGGCTAAATGTGCTTCAATGAAACAAGAATCCTAGCTTTCACTTGGACTTCTTTAGCCCGCCACTAAGTTTCACTCTGCTACTAAAATATCCTTTTGTGCCTATTAAATTTCCTCAAACATGACCACATAACTAATTAAGATCATCAGTTCATATAATCTTAATACCAGAGGTTGCAATGGTTCTATTTACTGTATTAGAAATAATTAACCCAGATCAGAACACAATTGAGCCTACAGGTATCTATAAATAATCAAACATCTTCCCATCCTTTATGTTCTCTAATATTTGTACATTTGTATATCTATGAACTTTGTAATGCTACTGTGACACTGTAATTTCCTTTGGGATCAATAATGTATCTACCATCTATCTATATAGTCTGCATATAAACTACTTATTTCTTTTGGTTGCAACAACAATATGGGTACAATAAAAACAGTGCCAAAACCAATCAAGTCACAAAGATGCTTCAATGTAAGTCACTTTCAATCCATCATAGCAGCTGGAGGGAATTGGATGAAAATGTGTTTCCTTCTGCTGATATTGCTCAGCAGCTGGGTGCTGATTTTTGCTTCAGATGTCTCCTATCACAGAACTTCTTGGTAGATGTTAAGATCATAAGATATTGGGGCAGAATTAGGCCATTTGGCCCATCGAGTCTGCTCCACCTTTTCATCGTGGCTGATCCATTTTCCCTCTCAGCCACATTCTCCTGCCTTCTCTCCGTATCCTTTCATGCCCTGACTAATTAAGAATCTATCAACCTCTGCTTTAAATATACCCAATGACTTGGCCTCCACAGCTGCCTGTGGCAACAAATTCCACAGAATCCCCACTCTCTGGCTAAAGAAATTCCTCCTCACCTCCATTCTAAAAGGATGTCCCTCTCTTCTGAGGCTGTGTTCTCTGATCTTAGACTCTCCCACTATAGAAAACATCCTCTCCATATCCACTCTTTTGAGGCCTTTCACTATTCAATAGGTTTCAATTAGGTCACCCCTCATTCTTCTGAATTCCAGTGAATACAGGCCCAGAGCCATCAAGCACACTTCATATGACAGGCCATTCAATCCTGGAATCACTTTTGTGAAACTCTTTTGAACCCTTTCCAACGTCAGCACATGCTTTCTTGGATAAGGAGCCCAAAACTGCTCAAAATACTCCAAGTGAGGCCTCACCAGTGCTTTATAAAGCTTGTTGTTTTCATATTCTAGTCTTCTTGAAATGAATGTGACTCCAACATCTTCCCAACTACTGATACTAGACTAATTGGCCTATAATTGTGTCCTTTATTTGCTAAAGCAGTTGTGCTTTTGTTTATTTACTGTTAAGAACTGAAACTCAGAAATGACAATTAGCCATGGTTTCACTAAGTTAGTATCGGCTGCTTTCAGAAGGCACAGTCTCAGAACAGAAGGATGTCCATTTAGAACAGAGATGAGGAGGAATTTCTTTAGCCAGAGGGTGGTGAACCTGTGGAATTCATTGCCACAGATAACTGCGGAGGCCAAGTCATTGGGTACATGTCAAGCGGAGGTTGATAGGTTCTTGATAGTAAGGGCATCAAAGGTTACAGGGAAAAGGCTGAAGATTGGGGTTGAGTGGGATAATAAATCAACCGTGATGGATTGGCAAAGCAATCAATGGGCTGAGTAGTATAATATCTGCTCTCATGTCTTATGGTCTTACAACCTGCACCAGAGAACATACTCAAAATCAGAAGGGGAGATGACTGGATTAGTGGAAACGTCAAGCTGTTGCTCCCATGATACACTCAGATTGGCAGGTACTTACCTGATCCATTCTGAGCAGAAAGAAAAAATAAATATCCCCACCTGATATAAATGTCCCGATTTGGCCGCTCTATGCAAGAATTCACAAGTTGCTCTTTCAATGAATCCAGTGAGCAGTTGTACACATAGATCGGGCATCGAAGGCGGTCTGGATCACTGGCGTCAACCCGCGAGGACTGTCTACTAAATGTGATGTGGAAGTCTTTCTTTGGAGGCAAACTGAACTCCACTCGTTCCTTCATTGTTTCTGAAGATGCAGAGTCAGTATCTGAGGAAGGCGTTAGAGGTGTGAAATACATTAAGCAACACAAAAGAGACTAAAAAATACTGACTAGCTGGCAGAGCATATTAGAATAAGTGCAAGAAAAGAAGTATATTTGTATTTATGTAGCAATGTTGAAAGTACATTTTAAAGTACTTTGAAGGGAGATATTGTTATAATCTAGAAAATAGGGTAGCTGTTTTTTGTACAAATTCCTAACCATGTGATAAAAACTAGATAATCTGCTTCTTCCCCCCAAACTAAAATGGAGGAATATGAATTGGCAGGGTGAATGGCAACACTCCTGATTCATTGAGATCTTTTGTGGTCCAGCTGGGTATTATGTCACCCAAAAGACTGGTGGCACGTCCAAGATGCACCGTTCACTCAGCACTGCTGCATAAAGTGGCTCGAAAATCTCAGAGCTCAAGTCTCAAAAATATTCAATCTAAACTTAAAATAACAGCTTTCAGACCGAGAGGAGGAGTCATAACCCCACTTCTAAGTAAACAAAGCAGCAATCATTGCACAGAGAGCAACCCTTACCTGTATCAGGTTGTACTTTCTCCTTCTCTGAATCAAATAATGACATGTCATTCCCTGTTGCCAGAATCGGAGAAGGGAGTGTTGTAGGCTGAGTGGACTTGTTTTCTTGTCCTGGGGATAGAGAGTCTATCTTGATAGTGTTATTCTTTGAAATACTCATTGCCATTTGGTCAGCTTCACTATCAAGTCCACCAAAACAACCCACTTCAGGCATTTTTATTGCCAAGGAGGCACTAAATCCTTTCAAGTGCTCACTCAAAGAGGACTCCCTCATTTCAACTTGTAGCAGTTCTTCATTTCCTACACCAGCACTCTTTGTACTCTCATCAGTCTCAGGGGTCATCAGTTGCTGCATATCTTCGTAGAAATAGAGAGCACAGAAAGAAAACACATTTTTAAAAAAATGTCACAAAAATATTAACTCCCTTATTCCATCACTAGTTAATGATTAATATAATAATTATTATTTTCAACTTCAGTGTTAATAGAGGTATATATGCCAGGAAAAGTCCAACAATTGTGCTTATGACCAATCTGATCGAATTTCATTTTCAAGTCATTTGATCTTTACAATTTTCATTTTGAGCAAATTAAGCATCAGAAATATTTTCTTTATATCCAGCCTTCTTAAATTATTGTTTTGATTCACTTTGTCACCATAGTTTCCAGACGAGTATGTCCACCCTGCTTACTAAAATTTAGGGAAAAGTCCTGAGAATGTCTGGGCATAATGCCTGACATGAAGAAACCAGCCTGCTATGTTCATCTCTGACAACTGTGCTACAAGATGCCAACAAAGAATGGTACCAAGCCACTTCAGATAGAGATCGGTGCCTCTAGGTAAAGATCCACACACATAACATTATGTTAGGCTCCAGGCAAATGCAAACAAAAAGCTTCCATCAACTGCAGTTACTTCAGGTTTTTAAAGACAGGACTTTTAAATAAAAGTTGTACCTCAAACTTTTACACAAGTTATTTTGTGCAGCTCCTAGGGTGGCCTCTCATGGGACATCTTACCTCATTGCCACAGAGCAGTAAACTCTGCTCCCACAATCTGTGACAATATTTCGCCTTATTAAATTTGCTGTTCATTTAGGAAACAGGATATTTATAATGAACACTTTCAACAGATAGCATTCACATTCTTTAAGATAAAAATATAGTAGTTGGAAACAAAACGCAAACAAATAATCACACTAACATGAGAAAATCTGCAGATGCTGGAAATTCAAGCAACACACACAAAATGCTGGTGGAACACAGCAGGCCCAGGCAGCATCTATAGGAAGAAGAACAGTTGACGTTTCGGGTCAAGACCCCTCAGCAGGACTAACGGAAAAAAGAGATAGTAAGAGATTTGAAAGTGGGGCTCAGCAGGACTAATGGAAAAAAGAGATAGTAAGAAATTTGAAAGTGGGGGGGGGAGGGGGAGGACCAGAAATGATAGGAGAAGACAGGAGGAGGAGGGATGAAGCCAAGACCTGGGAAGTTGATTGGCGAAAGGGATACAAAGCTGGAGAAAGGGGAGTATCATGGGACTGAAGGACTTGGAAGAAAGAAAGGGGGAGGGAAGCACCAGAGGAAGATGGAGAACAGGCAAGGAGTTATTGTGGTGGGGGTGGGGGAAGGAGGGGGGAGAAATAAATAGATAGGGATGGGATAAGAAGGGGAGGAGGGGCATTAACAGAAGTTAAAGAAATCAATGCTAATGCCATCAGGTTGGAGGCTACCCAGACGGAATATAAGGTGTTGTTCCTCCAACCTGAGTGTGGCTTCATCTCAATAATAGAGGAGGCCATGGATTGACATATCGGAATGGGAATAGGACGTGGAATTAAAATGTGTGGCCACCGGGAGATCCGGCTTCCTCTGGTGGACAGAGTGTACGTGTTAACAAATCTCTTACTATTTCTTTTTTCCGTTAATCCTGACGAAGGGTCTTGACCCAAAACATCGACTGTTCTTCTTCCTATAGATGCTGTCTGGCTTGCTGTGTTCCACCAGCATTTTGTGTGTATCAACTTACAATGAACCTTCTAAAACACTACAAAGGAACTATAGCTTTGAAAGCCATTATGTATAACTGAACGAATGGAACGCATGAAATGAATTCTAACAAGAAACAGCAAGCTAACTTGCCTCTTCAAGCAACATGTGCCAAAAAATAAAGATACATTGATAAAACTTACCAGAAAAGGTGGCTGGCAAAAAGATGAGCAGGATTTGTTGTGCATTCACAAATCTGGTATAACATCTCCACTGAGGAATGGTCTCATTTTCAACTGAAACTACATTGTCCTCAGTCATATCAGCATTCCCAACACTCTAATCAAGAGAAGCATATTTTTAATGCAAAGCATTAAGTAAGAATTTCAAATATTTCATTCTGGAGTAAGCTTTCTGAAAATGCATTTTATTACAAGAACTGCCACATATTTTGTTCATTATCAGGAAGTATACCCACTAGCAAGACTCAAAAATTTTTTGGAACTTTTTGGTGGGCTACATTAATCGCAAGAGGTCATTCACTGGTGAAGCTGTGCGGAGCTTAAAAAGATGTAGGAGCCTTTTAGAACTTTTTGGTGGGTGACAATTACCGCAATCTTTTTAAGAATACGGCAGGGAGCAATAAAAAGAAACGAGGTGTTTAAGCAGAGCAGCCATTGTAGGAGTGCGCCAGTGTTAGAGTGGTCAGGCTTCTGCTCAACAAGCTTGGGCCAGGACAGGCATAGGCTTAATCTTAAGATTAAGAAGTTACAGGTATAACAAGTGCAGGCAGAATGATAGTTCAGCTCCTCCTGTGAGATGTGGGATTTCAGGTCACCTAACTCAGGGGTCCCCAACATTTTTTGCACTGCGGACCGGTTTAATATTGACATATTCTTGCGGACCGGCCGACCCAGGGGGTGGAAGGGTGCAGGGTTGCCAACAGCGAAGAGTAGCAGTCAAGTACGTTGTTTACCCAAAGACTACAATGATCATGAAGCCTTGCGTGGGCACCATTGCGCATGCGTTACCTGCGCATACGTGTACCTGCTGCTTTTTTTCTGAAAATTGTTTTTGGTGATTCTGTTCGGGGGGGGGTGTTAATCACGACCAGACTATAGGTGATAATTGGCTAATACACTCAATTTTGTTTCTAAAAGGGTTTATCTAACAAATTTAATATTAAACACGGCGCATATTTTCCTCGCATGAATATAGTGATAAGTCAATTATCAGGGGAGGACAGGGAGCTTGAAGTAAGTATTGAACGAACTTCCAGTAGAAGTGGCAGAAGCAGATTCGATATTACCATTTAAAGAAAAATTGGATAGGTATATGGACAGGAAAGGAATGGAGGGTTGTGGGCTGAGTGCAGGTTGGTGGGACTAGGTGAGAGTAGCGTTCGGCACGGACTAGAAGGGCAGAGATGGCCTGTTTCCGTGCTGTAATTGTTATATGGTTATATGTCAATAGCATCATAACATTTTAAGTAACGTTTGTATATTAAACACACAGCACATATTTTCCCCGTATGAACATATAAAATCATTGCAACACACCAATATCGCTGAATCAGTGGGAGCCCTGGGCTTGTTTCCCTGCAACGAGACAGCCCCATCAAGGGGTGATGGGAGACAGTGATACTTGAAGGGGGTTCCTTATGTCCAGTCTATTCCGCAACTTAGTTTTATTTGCATTCATTGCAGAAAACTCCGCTTCGCAGAGATACGATGTTGGAAATGGAAGCAACGTTTTCAGTGCTTTCGTGGCTATCTCAGGATATTCAGCCTTGACTTTGATCCAGAATGCCGGCAGAGATGTTATGTCAAACATACTTCTCAGCCCACCGTAATTTGCAAACTTAAAGAGTTGATCTCCTTCCCGCGCTGACACGGATGACGCGCGGGTAATGACCTGGCATGCGTAATGGCTCAACAGTGGCCGTGACAGGGGATGAGAAAAGGTGCAGCTGACTCATATCAGCAAATCATATTGCTTCCTCGCAGCCCGGTGGTTGGGGACCGCTGACCTAACTGACTCCCTGATGACTACATCTGCTCCTGACTGATAAGGTCAAGGAACTGGAGCTGGATGTACTCAGGACCATCAAGGCGGTTGAAAGCCTCATATGTAAGACTTTTACAGATGTGGTCACCCAGAGTGCAGGCTCCAGATTGCAGGTAGGTGAGCACCATGAGAAATAAGGGGAGTACGTAGTCAGTGCAGTGTTCCCCTATGGCCATTCCACTCAGCAAACAAATATACCCCTTTGGATACTCCTGGGGGATGACCTATCAGGGCACAGCAGAAGCAGCTAGGCCAGTGGCAGAGCGATAGTGCTAGGGGCTTCGACAGTTAGGGGGACAGCAGCAGATTCTGCGGCCGCACGACAATCCAGGATGGTTAACAAGGTAAAAGCACATGGTATCACAGGAAAGATGGATACAAGATTGGCTCCCTGCCGTTGACTACTGGTGTTCTGCAGGGCTCGCTATTGGAACCGCTTCTTTTCCTGTTATATATCATGATGAAATTGATGGCTTAATGGCCAAGTTTGCAAACAATACAAGGACAGGTAGAAGAACAGGTAGTGTTGAGGAAGCAGGGAGTCTGCAGAAGGAGTTGGGCAGATTGGTAGAATGTGCAAATAAGTGGCAGATGGAATGTTGTGTAGGAAGTGTATGTTTATGCACTTTGGTAGAAGGAATAAAGGTGTATACTATTTTCTAAATGGGGAGAAAATTCAAAAACCAGAGGTGCAAAAGGACTTGGGTTAAAAAAGCTTCACTCCCAGAATAAGCTCAATGCCATTTATGCTCACTTCACCAACTCCCACTGCCTCCGCTCCCCCTGTGATTTCAGTCTCTGAGGCCAACGTGAGAGCACCCTTTAGAAGGGCAAACCCAGAGAAAGCATCCAGCCCAGACAGGGTACATGGCCGAGTACATTTATGCTGATGATCAATTGGCTGGAGTGTTCACTGCTATCTTTAACCTCTCGCTTTGGCAGTCTGAGATACCCACTTGCTTCAAACAGGCTTCAATTACACCGGTGCCTAAGAAGAACGTGGTAATCTGCCTCAGTGACTATCATCCAGTAGAACTTGCAGTCGCTGTGATGGAGTGCTTTGAGAGGTTGCTGATGAAACATATTAATTCCTGCCTGAGAAGTGACTTGGATCCATCCCAATTTGTCTACTGGCACAACAAATGGCAGATACCATTTCATTGGTCTTCATTCAATCCTGGAACATCTGGACAGCGAGGATACGTACATCAGGATGCTCCTAAATGATTACGACTCAGCATTCAATACTATTATTCCCTCAAAACTAATCAATAAGCTTCAAGTCCTAGGCCTCAATACCACCTTGTGCAACACAATCCTTGATTTCCTCACTTGCAGACCCACAATTTTCCTCAGCACAGCTGCACCACAAGGTTGTGTGCTTAGCCCCTATTCTACTCACTTTATACTTGACTCTGAGATTAAGCACAACTCCAATGCTGTATTTAAGTTTGCTGATGATACCATTGTTGTTGGTCAATTCAAAGATGGTGACGTATCAGCATATAGGAGGGAGATTGAAAAGCTGGCTCTCCCTCAATGTCAGCAAGACCAAGGAGATCATTACTGGAGGTCGATGCGCCAGTCCTCATTAGGGGAATTAGAAGTGGAGAGGGTCAGCAACTTTAAATTCCTTGGTGTTATAATTTCAGAAGATCTGTCCTGGGTCTGGTACTCAAGTGCCATTACAAAGAAAGCAAGGCAGCGCCTCCACTTTATTAGAAGCTTGGGAAGATTCAGCATGTCATCTAAAACTTTGACAAGCTTTCATAGCTGCACAGTGGAGAATACACATTGATTGCATCATGGCCTGGTATGGAAATGCTAATGCCCATATATGGAAAAGCTAAAAAACAAAGTGGATGTGGCCCAATCCATCACAGGTAAAGCCCTTCCCCCCCACTGAGCACACTTACATGGAGAACTGCTACTGGAAAGTAGCATGAATCATCACCATCCAGGCCATGCTTTCTTCTTGCTGCTACCATCAGGAAGGTGGTACAGGAGCCTCAGGACCCACACCACCAGGTTCAGAAACAGTTATTACCCCTCAACCAACATGCTCTTGAACCAGAAGGGATAACTTCACTCAACTTCACTTGCCCCATCATTGAAATGTTCCCTAAACCTATGGACACACTTTCAAGGACTTTTATCTCATGTCCTTGATATTTATTGCTTATTTATTAATTATTATCTTCTTTTCTCTTTCTTTTTGTATTTTGCAGGTTTGTTTTTTCCCCCCACACTGGCTGTTACCTACCTTGTTCGGTGTGGGTTTTACATTGATTCTATAGTGTTTCTCGTATTTACTATGATCACCTCATTCTTGGGGCACTCCTCTGTTTTTGTGGATGGTTATGAAGAAAAAGCATTTCAGAATGTATACTGTATACATTTCTCTGACATTAAATTGTACCTTTGAACCTTTGAAAAAGGAATCTTAGGGTTGTATATGGTGACATATACACCATGTACTTCAGTAATAAATTTACTTTAAACTTTGACTAGAATATAAGAGCAAGGATGCAATGTCGAAACTTTATACGGCATTGGTCAGGCAGGACTTAAGAGTATTGTGAGAAATTTTGGGCCTCATATCCAAGAAAAGATTTGCTGGCACTGAGAGGGTCCAGAAGAGGTTTAACTGTACAAGAATAGTTCCTGGAACGAAAAGGTGAATGTATGAGGAGCCTATAATGGCTTTGTGCCTGTACCCGCTGGAGTTTACAGAATAGAGAGACGTCCATTTAGAACAGAGGTGATGAGGAATTCCTTTAGCCAGAGATAGCAAATGTGTGGAAATGATTGCCACAGGCAGCTGTGGAGTATATTTAAAATAGAGGTTGATAAGTTCTTGATTAGTCAGGGCATCAAACATTAAGGGGAGAAAGCAGAATGGGTTTGAGAGGGATAATAAATCAGCCATGGTGGAATGGCAGAGCAGTCTCGATTGGCTGAGTATTCTAGTTTTGCTCCTGAGTCTTCTGGTCTAAGACCAGCAATTATTGTCGATTCTTAATTTCTCGAGAAGGTAATCTCCAATTACATCTCTCCAGCAGGACATCTCATATTCTACATACTTCCCTTCACAGTAAATATTTTGTTAACTTTTATATTCATCGAACAGGTATTCATATAATACCTATATCATCAGGTATTCCCACTGACTGATCCTTGACATCACTATAATTCTACTTAATAATGCAAGGATGAAACACAATCTCAAACAAGCGCTCCTTTCAAACTGTAAAATTACTATTTCAATATAATGTGTCAGTATACTTGAAGTATAGGGAATGAATTGCCCTAAGATGTTGCATCACAAAGGAACAGGCTTGAATTAGTACTATTAAAACGATTGCACTACTCCTGCAGGCAGAAATATGTAATCATAAAATAGAATCTAACTTTAGTAATGCTATATAAATAAAATATTTTATTACTATTGGCAACAAATTGAAGTTACAAGTTAAATCCAGGGATATGATCACATGGGAGAATCCATTCTTCACTTGTACTGAGCATTATCACGAGTGACTAAATTCACTGCACACAACCCTTTATTACATTAAATATTAGCTCAAGAGTCCAAATTAATCACAAATGAATAGGACAAAATGTAAAGCTATTTTCAAACTTAATTCAGTTATAAAGAAATTTATCAAATACGTAAGATTATCATTGGAAACAACTTGAAACTAAACAATAGTTTGTTAGTAGCTGAAACAGTCATATCACTTATGACATAATCATATATCACATCATATGACATAGTTATACTGATACCTATCACACACAAACCTTAAATTAAGTGCCAAGAGTGTGACACTTATCCAGTTTGCTGCTGGTGGAAGTAATGTTTAATAACCTACCCTTAGCCCAAGCAAATCACCATCTTCAAACATCAATTTCTTTCATTGTTTTTATCTGCTACATAGTTAGAAGAAAGTTTGTTAAATTTGAAACACTTTAATGCTACTCTCTTTGGAATTGGCAGGAACTCTAAATTCTCAACACTAACAAAACCTTGAAGTGCTGTAATTTCACTATGGCTTATGGGTTGTGGGTTTTACTCTGTAGTCCACGTTATGAAATGTTTCTGGTTTCTGGTCAGTCCTTTTTTGTCGCTATTTGGTGTGATTTTGATCAGGGTGGACAAGTTCTGCGACCTGAAACTAATGAACAACACAGCGCTAGACTGAACTGAACTGAGTTGAAATGAATATACCTGGACTGGTGCAACGATTTGTGATTTGGTGTTTTACATTCTACATTTTCGCTCGGTTTTTGTGTGTTGGGAGTCTGATGTTTTTCTTTGAATGGGTTCCATGGTTTTCTTTCTTTGTTTTATAGCTGTCTGCGGGAAGATGAATCGCAGAGTTGTATACTACATACATACTTTGATAATAAATGTACTTTGACTCTTTGTTAAGCAGGACTCTTAGTTCAGCGGGATTCCCAAGGGACATTAAAAAGGTTTTGGATGAGTTCAGCAGTCCAGAGCATGCCTCACCACAATATACCACTACAGACTTCCTAAACTCACCTGTAACGTGCTGGTTGAACCCATGACCTCTTTGTTATTCCCCAGGGCATGCAATGACATCATTGTGTCTTGTCTCTCCAATTTTTTGAACACTTTCAGTGGTTCTTCTAGTGAAGAAACAGGATATAACAAGTAAGCATGCTGCAAGCATCTTATTCTGATTGAACTAGATTTATAAAGATATTGCAATGCCCTGAAAACATCGAACTCAAATGGCAAACTTCATTTGTTTTTAGTTGGGATTGATGGAAATTTTAATAGAAACAGAAACCTCTTCCTTAAGCTAGCTCCTCATGTGCTAAAATGTGATGAGCCACAGAGCAAAGAAGTACAACCTCTCTTTGAAACACCTGGGGTGGTGGTAGAGACAGAAAGATTGGGGCATTTAAGAGATACTTAGATAAGCATATGAATCTGAGGACATGGGCATTCTGTAAAAAGAGAGGATTAGTCCAGTTGCCCATTTGTTTTCTCATTCAATTGTCTTAGCACAACATTGTAGGTCGAAGGGACTGTTCCTGTGCTGTAACTGTTCTATGTTCTACATAGATCCTGAACTAATATGGAAAAAAAAACATTAAAATTTTGTGGCTTATTAAGACCAAAAGTTGATACAAGCAAGTGAAAAATATCTACATTATTTTACCTTTTACAGGTGGTAGAGTGAAGGGAATGGAATGCCCATTTCGATCCCGTTGCAAAATTTGCTGCATAAAAGTTGCATGATCAGAGTCAGCCAAAGGCAATTCCCGATCACTGAGAGTCTCTTGTAAACAATTATGGAAAAGACTCAAGAGAATCTCATTGGGCAAAGAAGTGGTTTCCTTTGCACTTCCATCATCCTCCCCTGAAAGAAAAGGCACAACAGAGGATAATCCTCCAAATATATAATAGAACTCAAGCTTTAAACAGTTTTTGGGAATAGTATATGGCAGCATCATACAGACACATAGCGTCATATTTGTAAATAGTCTATGGGGAGGAGACAATGGGCAGTGAAGTCTCCTGGACCTGACTGGTGTGGAGCAGAATTTCACTAGGACTTTTTGTAATGCCATTGCTAACATTGACTTCTCAAAACAAACCCAAGCTACAAAGCAGGAAAAAAGCTTTGACACATAGCAAAACTATGTTTTGTAGGTTTTGTCATTATGAGCAGAGTCCAGCAATGCACCTATAATGCTGCTACCTCACAGGTCCAGAGACCTGGCTTCAATCCTAACCTTTGGTTCTGTCTGCATAGAATTTGCATGTTCTTTCTGCAACTATCTGGGTTTCACTTGCATGATTTCTGACTTTTTGAATAAGCCTACCGCGTGGAACCTTGTCAAATGCCTTACTAAAATCCATGTAGATCACATCCACTGCACTACCCTCATCTATAGGCCTGATCACCTCCTCAAAGAACTCTATCAGGCTTGTTAGACACGATCTGCCCTTCACAAAGCCATGCTGACTGTCCCTCTACCACCTGATCAGACCATAATGCACACAGATCCTATCTCTAAGAATCTTTTCCAACAGCTTTCCCACCACAGATGCAAGGCTCACTGGTCTATAATTACCCGGACTATCCCTTTTTTGAACAAGGGGACAACATTCGCATCCCTCCAATCCTCCAGTACCATTCCCGTGGACAACAAGGACATAAAGATCCTAGACAGAGGCTCAGCAATTTCTTCCCTTGCCTCGTGGAGCAGCCTGGGGAATATTCCGTCATGCCCCGGGGACTTATCCGCCCTAATGTATTTTAACAAGGCATGGGATCCAGGGAAGTTTGGCCAGGTGGATTCAGAATTGGCTTGCCTGCAGAAGGCAGAGGGTCGTGGTGAAGGGAATACATTCGGATTGGAGGGTTGTGACTAGTGGTGTCCCACAAGGATCGGTTCTAGGACCTCTACTTTTCGTGATTTTTATTAACGATCTGGATGTGGGGGTAGAAAGGTGGGTTGGCAAGTTTACAGATGACACAAAGGTTGTTGGTGTTGTAGATAGTGTAGAGGATTGTTGAAGATTGCAGAGAGATATTGATAGGATGCAGAAGTGGGCTGAGAAGTGGCAGATGGAGTTCAACCCGGAGAAGTGTGAGGTGGTACACTTCGGAAGAACAAACTCCAAGGCAGAGTACAAAGTAAATGGCAGGATACTTGGTAGTGTGGAGGAGCAGAGGGATCTGGGGGTACATGTCCACAGATCACTGAAAGTTGCCTCACAGGTGGATAGGGTAGTTAAGAAAGCTTATGGGGTGTTAGTTTTTATAAGTGGAGGGATAGAGCTTAAGAGTCGCAAGGTAATGATGCAGCTCTAAAAACTCTGGTTAGGCCACACTTGGAGTACTGTGTCCAGCTCTGGTCACCTCACTATAGGAAGGATGTGGAAGCATTGGAAAGGGTACAGAGGAGATTTACCAGGATGCTGCCTGGTTTAGAGAGTATGCATTATGATCAGAGATTAAGGGAGCTATGGCTTTACTTTTTGGAGAGAAGGAGGATGACAGGAGACATGATAGAGGTATACAAGATATTAAGAGGAATAGATAGAGTGGACAGCCAGCGCCTCTTCCCCAGGGTACCACGGCTCAATACAAGAGGACATGGCTTTAAGGTAAGGGGTGGGAAGTTCAAGGGGGATATTAGAGGAAGGTTTTTTTACTCAGAGAGTGGTTGGTGCGTGGAATGCACTGCCTGAGTCAGTGGTGGAGGAGTGAAATTTAAGAGACTACTAGACAGGTATATGGAGGAATTTAAGGTGGGGGTTATATGGGAGGCAGGGTTTGAGGGTTGGCACAACACTGTGGGCTGAAGGGACTGTACTGTGCAGTACTGTTCTATGTTCTATGATTTGATTTCCTCTGAAAGTCCAAAGATATATCTCTACGAAAGGAGGTATAGGGCGCTCCTTTCCTCCACTAGCCTTGTAAAGACACTGCCCAGAAGGAGGCAATGGCAAGCCACTTGTGTAGAAAATACTGCCAAGAACATCAATGGTCATGGAAAGATCATGATTGCTCATGTCATATGACACAGCACATAATGAACAAACGACTGTACATTATCCCAGATGCAGCTGAATGATAGAAGCTGGAATTAATGGCATGTGAGGGAGAAATGGGTTAGGAGGAGGGTGTGACTAAAGGGCTTACTCAGACTTGATGGATTATATGGTCTCCTTCTATGCTGCAAGGACAAAAAAATTAGATTTTCTGATGGCTCCTGAGGCTCCAAAAAAGTTACAAATATTAAAAATAAATTTGAAATATAAACCATACAAGCTTTTCAAATAAAGTCAGAGAAACTTTTAAATCATTAAAATACTATTATAAACAAATAATTTTAACAACAAAATAACATTATATTGTTCTTGGCTTACTTCCTCTCTGCTGCAGTACCTCCAGTCATATGAACAGGCTTGCAGATTCTGTACCAGGTCAAACAAGCAGATTTCCTGGCTTAGGCACAGGGAATTCCAGCAAGGAAATGTTCTGCTATTAAACTGTATGCAGAGTGCAATTGCAGAGTGCAGTAATAACATTTGCTAGGCTACCAATCAGGTAAACTACATTTCTGATTATCTTATTTCCTTTCATCAGGTCACCACCAGCCTCTAGTTTCTTCCCAGCTCCTTACTTCACTCACTCCCCTCCTGGTTTCACCTATCACCTTGCAGTTCTTCCTCCCCTCCTCCAACCCTCTTACTCTGACTCATGTTTTTCCTCCAGTCCTGATGAAGGGTCACAGCTTGAGACATTGGCTGTACTCTTTCCCATAGATGCCGCCTGGCCTGCTGAGCTCCTCCAGCATTTTGTGTGTGTTGCTCGGATTTCCAGCACCTACAGATTTTCTCTTGTTCGTCCTTACATCACCTGTAACTGTAGAGTAACAGGCAAGTGATGAAGCAAGGGTGTGTGCCTCAAGCACAAGTGGAACCACCTCACATGATATCCCTATGGGCGTATCTTCATTGAATGCAGGCATTATGGTTTTCCCTATTCCAGAAAAGCATTACTTTGATATCTTACCTTTAGTCAAGGTATGAAAAAGTAACTCTGTCTGTTGGCATTTTGGCAAAAGTTTCATCAGATCAAACTGAAATGGTATTGTTTGGATGAAGTCATTCTCTCCGTCATTCTCACCTGTTTTAGAAAACAAGAAAAGGGTAGTCATTCTAGCTGGATTGTGGAACGAAGAGAGGGTTCAAGTGGGGAAAAAAGGTATAGTGCATGTAGCACTCTCAGAACATTAAAGACATCACATTTGATTAAAAGAAGGCATATCACATGGTTATTATTAGAATAAAGATAAAGAAACATACTTAAGGAAGTTCAAGCACAAACCCTGAAGCAGAATAATGGGAATAATTATAAAGCAATGCAGTCAAAGGTTGTAGTGGATAAGAGAAAAATAGACAGTTGGAAAGAACATAATGCAATTACACAACAATTCATTTGTTAGGATATTTTGAAGTTCAGACTCTCTTGGTCTGCAGAGTTAAACAGGCCATGCAGAAAATACAAATAATGGCTTCATTAATAATGTACTGATTATTGATGCACTAAACCATATCTATCTGCTCTGGTGGTCAAAGGGGTAACTTCAGTCAACTTCACTTGACATTCACTGAAATATTCCCACAATTTATGAACTCACTTTCAGGAACTCTTCATCTCATGTTCTTGATATTTATTATTATTTCTTTCTTTTTGTTGTTTGGTGTCTTTTGCGCACACCAGCTGAACACCCTAGTTGGGGGAGCTTTCATTGATTCTATTATGTTTAATACTCTATTATGGATATATTAAGTATGCCTGCAAGAACATTAATCTCCAAATTGTATATGGTGACATATATGTACAGGTGTCCCCCGCTTTTCGAATGTTCGCTTTACGAAACCTCACTGTTACGAAAGACCTACATTAGTACCCTGTTTTCGCTTTCAGAAGGTGTTTTCACTGTTACGAAAAAAAAGCAGCATGCGGGAAAAATCAGTGCGTGATAAGAAGCATGACCAAGAACTGATAGATTAAGAGCTGATGCAATTGGAAGAGGAAAGGATAACAATCAAACCGAATGCAGTAGCGAATGGACCGAAAGGGACTGCATGAGATTTTCACTGCAATGATAAAGTACGACTTTAATTTTGAAAGGGTACGTAGGTTTAGGGGATATTTGCAGGATGGTTTGAGTCCTTATAAAGAACTATATGATAGAAAAATGCGCGAGGCTCAGCAGTCAAGCAAGCCTTCCGCATCAGCCACAGCAGACGACGAATCTTGACCTTTGACATCGAGGCAGGCAATCATAGGAGAAGATGAGCTGCCTGCTCTAATGGAAACAGATGACGAAATGACACCCCAGTGTCCCACCACCCCAACACTCAGGCCACGGACAGGTACTGTACCGATTCACAGAGAATGCAGTAGTAGCCAGGAGGCACACAGCACATCTTTAAGAAAAAAGCCGAAATAAACATGCTAATTAATTAGGTGCCGCCTGACACATAATCAATTAGCATGTTTATTTCGGCTTTTTTCTTAAAGATGTGCTGGATGCCTCCCGGCTACCGCTGCACCCCTGCATGCCTCGCGGTTCAGTATCTGTCAGCGGCCTGGAGGGTGGGGGGCACTGCACCACCCAGCCTGCGACGACTCAGTCTAACACACCATCATCAGTGTGCTCGGCACTGTCCCAATTCCAGTAAGCGATACTACACTGTACATACATTATTTCTACTTTATATAGGCTGTGTATTTTTACGTGTTGTTTGGTATGATTTGGCAGCTTCATAGCTTAAAGGTTACTGGAGAGCGCTTGCGCCGTATTTTTGCCAACAGCGCTTGCGTGAGATTTTCTGCTGACGGCGCTTGCATGAGGTTTTCACTACGGAGAACAGTTCAGTAATGATTGTGGAAAAGTATTTCTACTTTATACAGGCTGTGTATTTATCATATCATTCCTGCTTTTGCTATATGTTACTGTTATTTTAGGTTTTATGCGTTATTTGGCATGATTTGGTAGGTTATTTTTGGGTCTGCGAACGTTCACAAATTTTTCCCATATAAATAAATGGTAATTGCTTCTTTGCTTTACGACATTTCGGCTTACGAACTGTTTCATAGGAACGCTCTACCTTCGGATGGTGGGGGAAACCTGTACTTAGACAATAAATTTTGAACTTTGAACTTCGGTGCCACAACAATAACCTCTGACTCAATGTCAGCAAGACAAAGGAGTTGATTATTGACTATAAGAGGAGGAAACCAGAGGTCCATGAGCCAGTAATCATCGGGGATCAGAGGTGAAGAGGGTCAGCAATTTAAAACTCCTTGGAGTTAACATTTTTGGGGATCTGTTCTGGGTCCAGCACACAAGTACCAATACAAAGAAAGCATGGCAGCACCTCTACTTTCCTAGGAGTTTGTGAAGACTCGGCATATCATCTAAAACTTTGACAAACTTCTATAGATATGAGGTGGAGAGTATACTGATTGGTTGCATCAGGGCCTGGTATGGAAACACCAATACCCGTGAATGAAAAAGCCTACAAAAACTAGTGGATACAGCCCAGTTCATCACATGTAAAGTCTTTCTCACCACTAAGCACATCTACAAGGAGTGTTGTTGCATCCCCCTTCACCCAGGGCATGCTCTCTTCTCCCTGCTGCTATCAGGAAAGAGGTACAGGACCTAAGGGCCTATACCACCAAGTTCAGGAAAAGTTACTACTCCTCAAACTTCATGCTCTTCAACCAGAAGAGATAACTTCATTCAACCAACACTGAACTGTTCCTACAACCTATGAACTCATTTTCAATGGCCCTTCATCTCATTTTCTACATATTTATTGCTTATTATTATTGTCTTTTTTTTCCTTTTTTTGTATTTTGTCTTTTGCATATTGTTTATCCATCTTGTGTATGGTTCCTCAATGATTCTATTGGGTTTTTTTTGTATTTACTGTGAACAAAGATGGCACCAGCGAACAATGCAACCAAAGGCAACATCTATCAGTTTACAAAACTACTTCTCATACTTCTTTTTACAAATATGATTCTGCTACTAAGCTTTTACGTGTGATTCAAACTTGTGATTTACACTTTGACGGTGCTTTTGGGCTGATTGAGCGATCTGGCGCTTTCCTGTCTCAGAGGGACATCAGTGAGGTTTCGAGCAGAGTATGAGGCCTAGAGCCCAAGGAGCCTGGAGAGGGAGCGCAAGTCCATGATCGACTCCATTTCTTGCCAAATTTGCCAATTGAAACGTCAACACACACAAATGCTGGAAGAACTCAGTCGGCCACGCAGCATTTTGTGTGCGTTGCTTGGGTTTCCAGCATCTGCGGATTTTCTCTTTTTTGTGATTAAAATATCAAGCAAGATTGGAATCAACGAGGATGAGAGTGGAAGGCGAGCAGGTGTTCAGCACCATCTGCTTGTGTTTGACCAGTCTCTCCCACTCGCTCGCTGCTGCCAGAAGAAGGTGTCTGCGCTTGACTGGTCTCTCTCTTGATCTCTCTCTATGCTGCTGGAGAACGAGGCTGGAGTCTTGGGTTTTTGGCAAGGTTTAATTGATGCGCGTTGTGGATTGGACTTGGCAGTTCAAGTTAGGAATGCATTTCTGCTTACTTCTTTATTTATTGCTATTTTGTGCACTTTTGATTGGGGTAGACTGGCTCTCCAGCCTGCACTCAACAAACAACACAGTACTAAAGTGAACTGAACTAAACTGAACATTCCTAGACTGTTTCAGTGACTGTGGTTTGATGTTTCATATTCTGTGGTTTCACTTGTTTTTTGCTACTCGCAAGATTTTTTTGTTTGCCCTTTGTGTGTTTGATATTTTCTTTGAACAGGTTCCGTGGTGTTTCTTTGTTTCGTGGCTGGCTGTGGGAAGATGAAGCTCAGGCTTGTATACTGCATACGTAATAAATGTACTTTGTACTTTGAATGCTCACAAGAAAATGAATCTCAGGGTTTTATATGGTGACATATGTACTTCAATAATAAATTTACTTTGAACTTTTTCTGTAACTGTAAACACTATACTCTGCCTTGTTACTGTTTTCCCTTTGTACTACCTTGATATACCTGTGTTTGGATGGCATGCAAAACGAAGTTTTAAACTGTATCTCTGCAAAGGACAATAAACTGACTAACAAATACAGCATTTCTAGGAGCCACACTATATAAAGGGAATGCAAGACAACATAACCCTCTTAAAAACATGAACAATGGGCACCTACTTTCATGGCACCTACCATTATCAGATGGCTTAAAGCTACTTCGAAATTTGTATGTTTCTGTACAGAAGCTAAGATATTTATGACCCTCTTTAGAATTAAAAGTCAATTAGCAGGCTTCAGTCCTGTGTTCATACTTCCTCAGACCTGCCTATTGACTGGCTCTTCTTCCGCTGAAACAAATGCTCCTGACTGCACATATACTAAAGCAGCTTAAAACACATTACTGCTAATGAAAGCTCTATGCCATCCCTCCAGTACATTAAAGAACAATATTTTGACTGCCGGTAAATTGAGTTCTAATAAAGGTAAGGGACTGAAAATACTTCCGGTATAATGAAGCAGGAAGTCTTTTTCAGAGTGAGAGAGAAAACAGCAATCAATAACTTAAGCATTGAAGTTATTGACTATGGTGAAAAATTCAAACCAACAGACTGGCTTAAGATGAAGGAAGTTAGAAACAAGAAGTCAAGAAGAATATTTTTCATAAAACTACAATTATAATTGAGAAAATGTGGCATCTAATGTAAATAGATCTTGAAAACAATTCTATTTAACTTAAATATTCTTATTAAATAAGGGATATCTAGGTGATACTATGAATTATCAAACTTTTTTTGTGTGCAGTGAAATCTATGTTCATACCAATGTTATGCCTCTCCATGTTTTAACTACAAAGTTATTGTAAGAAACTTGCCAAAGCAATTTCATAACTGATCCCAAACAAGTTAACACACAATGCTTCAAGTAACACTAAGCAATGTGAAGAAAATAATCAGGTGACATGGTTTATTAAGCATAGAGATGGGGCAACAATACTAAAATGCAAATCCTTACACCAGACTTATTTCCCTCTCCACAACTCCTGCCCGAAATAAGTAAGTACTTCTAACAGATCTGTCAAGCAAGATATCCCTTGAGACAACCGTGCTGACTACGGCCAATTTTATCATGTGCCTCGAAGTACCCTGAGATCTCATTCTTAATAATTGACTACAATATCTTCAGAATCACTGAGATCAGACTAAATGGCCTACAATTTCCTTTCTTCTGCCTCTCCCTTCCTGAAGAATAGAGTGGCATTTGCAATTTTCCAGTCTCCTGGAACCATTCCAGGATCCAGTGTTTCTTGAAAGATCGTTACTAATTCCTCCACAATCTCTTCAGCCACCTCTTTCAGAACCTTAGGGGGTACACTATCTGGTCCAGGTGACTTATCACCTTCAGATCTTTCAGTTTCCCAAGAACCTTCTCTCTGGTTATGGTAACTTCACACACTTCATGACCCCTGACACCTGAAAATTCCAGCGTTCTGCTAATGTCATCCACAGTGAAGACTGACGCAAAATACTTATTCAGTTCATCCGGCATTTCCTTGTTCCCCATTACTACCCCTTCAGCATTGTTTTCCAGCAGTCCAATATCCACTCTTGCCTCTCTTTCACACTTCATGTATTAGAAAAAAAAACTTTGGTATCCTCTTTAATATTAATGGCTAGCTTAATTTCATATTCCATCTTTATCTTCTTAATGACTTTTTTTAGTTGCCTTCAATCAGTTTTTAAGAACTTCCCAATCCTCTAACTTCCTATTAATTGTTACTCTTATATGCCCTCTCGTAGACTTTTATGCTGGCTTTGACTTCTCTTGTTAGACACAGTTGTGTCATCTTTCCTTTGGAATACCTCCTCCTTTTCAGGATGTAAATATCCTGTGTCTTCCGAATTGCTTCCAGAAATTCTAGTCATTGCTGCTCTGCCATCGTCCCTGCTAGTGCTCTTTTCCAATCAATTCTAGCCAACTCCTTTCTCATGCCTCTGTAATTCTTTTTACTCCACTGTGATGGACTTTAGGAAGCCTGCATTGCTCCCTATCACCATTGAGGGTGAGGACGTGGATGTGCTGAGGACCTACAAGTACCTAGGGGTGCACCTGGACCACAGACTTAAATAGAGCACCAACACATATATTGTATACAAGAAGGGCCAGAGTCACCTCTATTTCCTGAGGAGGCTGAGGTCCTTTGGAATATGCAGGGCTCTCCTTCATATGTTTACCAGTCTATTGTCACCAGTATAATCTGATTAGAAATGTAGGCTCTGTTATAGGAGATAACCGGACATATTGGAGGCCGTGGTAGAATAAAGGACCCCACAGAAAATCCTAGCAATTCTGGACAATGTTTCTCACTCTCTGCATGCCACTTTGGCTGAACAGAGGAGCACTTTCAGTAATAGACTAAGACAACTGCACTGTTCCAAACCGCGCTACATGAGGTCATTCTTACCCTCGGCATAAGGCTCTATAATGAGTCAACCTATAAGTTGGGGAAGTGATGACCTCCTCCTGTCAGATTGCTTCAGGTAATTTATTTTTTATTCATTCTTCTTACTTTTCTTCTAATATTTTAAATCTGTGGACTTGTAATGCCACTGTAACACTGTAATTTCCTTTGGGATCAATGAAGTATCTATCTACCTCTCTATCTGTAATAATGATACATCTGACTTTAGCTTCTGCTTCTCAAATTTCAGGGTGAATTCGATCATACTATGATCTCTTTTCCCTAAGGGTTCTTTTATATTAAGAAATTCTGATTCATTGCACAACACCCATATAACAATTACAGCATGGAAACAGGCCATCTCGGTCCTTCTAGTCTGTGCCGAACTCTTACTCTCACCTAGTCCCACCAAGCTGCACTCAGCCTATAACCCTCCATTCCTTTCCTGTCCATATAGCTGTCCAATTTAACTTTAAACGACAACATCGAACCTGTCTCAACCACTTCTGCTGGAAGCTCATTCCACACAGCTACCACTCTCTGAGTAAAGAAGTTCCCCCTCATGTTACCCCTAAACTTTTGCCCTTTAACTCTCAACTCATGTCCTCTTGTTTGAATCTCCCCCACTCTCAATGGAATAAGGCTATCCACGTCAACTCCATCTATCCCCCTCATAATTTTAAATACCTCTATCAAGTCCCCCCTCAACCTTTGACATTCCAAAGAATAAAGACCCAACTTGTTCAGCCTTTCTCTGTAACTTAGGAGATGAAACCCAGGTAACATTCTAGTAAATCTTCTCTGTACTCTCTTAATTTTGTTGACATCTTTCCTATAATTCAGTCGCCAGAACTATACACAATACTCCAAATTTGGCCTTACCAATGCCTTGTACAATTTCAACATTACATCCCAACTCCTATACTCAATGCTTTGATTTATAAAGGCCAGCATACCAAAAGCTTTCTTCACCACCCTATCCACATGAGATTCCAATCTGGAATAGTTGATTCCCTAATGAGCTCAACTACAAACTGCTCTAAAAAGCCATCTGGTAGCCACTCGAGAAATCCCCATAATGTAATCCAGCACAAACCTTTTTCATATTGAAGCCTCCCCCATGACTATTGTAATATTGCCCTTTTGGCATGCATTTTTTAATCTCCTAGTGGATCTCACTCCAGTATGCCCTCTTGTCACCATCTGAGATTCTGCCAACAATGTTGTATCATCAGCAAATTTATAGATGACATTTCAGTTATGCCTACCAACATAGTCCTGCATGTAGAGAGAGCAGAGCAGAGCACAGATCTAAGCACACACCCACACCCCCGAAGTGCACCAGTGTTGACTGTCAGCGACTTATTATTTCCAATCCACACAGATTGTGGTCTTCCGGTCAGGAAGTCGAGGATCCAGCTGCAGAGGGAGCTACAGAAGCCCAGGTTCTAAGCTTTTCGATCAGAACTGTAAAACCGGTGGTGTTGAACGCTGAGCTATAGTCAATAAACAACATTCTGGCAAAGGTATTTATTTGTATTGTCCAAGTGACCCAAGGCTGAATGCAGAGCCGTTGAGATCGCAACTGCCTTACGCCTATTTTGGTGATAGGCAAATCACAGAGGGTCCAGGTCCTTACTGAGACAGGTGTTGGTTCTAGCCAAGACCAATCTCTCAAAGCATTTCATCACTGTAGATGTGAGTGCTACTGGACGATAAGTCGTTAAGGCAGATTACACTGCTTTTCTTGGGCACTGGTATAATTGTTGCCCTTTTGAAGCAGGTGGGAACTTCCAACCATAGCAATGAGCGATTGAAAAAGTCTTTGAACACCCCTGCCAGCTGGTTGGCACAGATTTTCAGAGCCTTACCAGGAACTCCATCCTCTTCCTTCACTCTGACATGTTCCAGTACATTAGCCTGTTCTATGCTGACCACACGCTCGTCAAAGTCCCTCTTCAGTGTGAATCCTGAAGCAGAGTGTTCATTATGAACCTCCCCTACATGCTCTGACCAGACACATATTTCCTTTTATCCCTGTTCAGACCTACCCTCACTGTAGTCATCCTCCTGATCTTCATGCAAGTATAGAATTCCTTGGGGGTTTCTTTAATCCTACTTGCCAAGGTCTTCTCATGTCCCCTTCTAGCTCTCCTAAGTCCATTCTTATGCTCCTTCCTGGCTACCTTATAACTCTCAAGAGCCCTGTCTGATCCTTGGTTTCTGAACTCAACTATGCTTCCTTCTTCTTAACAAGATGTTCCATATCCCATCGATCATGGTTCCTTCACCCCACAAATCACTGCCTGCTCAATCACACCAACCTATCCAGAACCCCATGCTAGTGCTCCCTGAACAACCTCCACATTCCCATTGTATAAGGGGGCCTAAATACCCCCTTGTGCAATTGGACCCTGGATTTCCTCACTTCTAGACCCTAGTCAGTTCAGACTGACAAAAAAAAGCATCTCCTTCACAATCTCCATCAGCACAGGAGCACTGCAGGAATGTGTACTTAGCCCCTGCTCTACTTGATTTACACCTATGACTGTGGCTAATTACAGCTCCCACTCCATATTCAAGCTTGCCGACAATACCACTGTTATGGGCTGAATTAAAGGGAGCAATGTATCAGCATACAGGAGAAAGATTGAAAACTTGGCTGAGACAACAACCTCTCAATCCATGTCAATAAGACCAAGGAACTAATTGTAGACTTCAGGAGAGGGAAACCAAAGGTTCATGAGCCAGTAATCATCAGAGGATAAGAGGTGGAGAGGGTCAGTAACTTTTAAATTCCTGGGTGTCACTATCTCAGAGGACCTGTCCTGGACCCATCATATAAATGTTATTGCAAAGAAAGCATGGCAGTGCCTCTACTTCCTCAGGAGTCTGCAGAGATTCAGCATGTCATCAAAAACCTTGGCTAACCTCCACAGATATGTGGTGGGAAGTGAGCTGACTGGCTGCATTACGGCCTGGTATGGGAACACCAATGCCTTTGAGTGGAAAATCCTATAAAATGTAGTGGATTTGGCCAGTGTATCACCGGTAAAATCCTCCCTACCATTGAGCACATCAACATGAACCCATGAGCATCCATTATCAAAGATCCTCACCACCCAAGCCATGCTCTTTTATCGCTGCTGTCATCTGTCATCTTCCACTGACAGATCAGTTACCTGACCAGGTTCACTGCATAATACTAGAACCAGTGTGGCCTCTCCTCCAGTCAGCCTATCAACATACTGTGTCAGAAATCCTTCCTGGACACACCTAACAAACCTTGCCCCATCTAAACACTAAAGAGATGCAAATCAGTATTCAACAAGTTGAAAATACCTATGGCACCCTGCTATTTTTGCATCTTTTCAAATCTGCCTCCCAATCTATTCCTCAGTGTCTCTGCTGCTAGAGTGTGTGTGTGTGTGTGTGTGTGTGCGTGCGTGCGTGCGTGCGTGCGTGTGTGTGAGAGTGATAGTGAGTGTGAGAGTGAGAGAGTGTGAGAGTGTTCCATAAAAATTGTGTCCTGTCAAGTGAAAACCCTAAATCAAAATCTACCTTTCTTTCTGTACATTCCTAATTAGCCCGTGTCCTGTGGAGGAAATCTCAGTTATAAAGAATGATTTCAGAATATTTAAAAAGGCCATTTCATACCACCTACAAATTATCACTGCTGCAGAGACAACTGTAAATCAATAACTTGGAGGCATTTTAAATTGACAAATGTTTTCACTTAACGGGTAAAGGCTAAAAATTAACAGTACTACAACATAAAAAGGAAATCAATAGTAGTGTAATGTCTAATGCCTGGTAACTCATTGCTTATCGCATAGTGCATTCTTTCAAGAATGCAGTTAAAGTGAATCTCAAGGTTATATATGGTATACATACTTTGATAATAAATGTACTTTGAACTTCGAAGTGGCTACTGACTACATTAGGAAATTATTTTGCCTCATACAACACTATAACTGGAGAGCTGAATGACAACTTCTTGTCAAGTGTTCCTTTCTCTAGCATAAACATTCAGTTTGCAATCCCAAAGGATTTCCCAAAAGGAAAGAGAAAATTGGGATAATCAGAAGGTTCCAAGGATATTCGAGTTAACAATTTTTATTCACCTAAACAATAACATTTAAAATTCATATCAATATAGATGCAAGATGGCACTCATCTATCACCTTCAGTGCAGTAAGTCAGGATCAGAATTAGGTTTAATACCACCAGCATATGTTGTAAAATTTGTTAACTTTGCAGTAGCAGCACAAAGGAACACTTGATAAATAACTGTTAACTTAGTGTTAACTTGATAACCAGGCTACAGGGGTCAGAAAACTGGAGAGAGAGGGAAGGAAAATGCCCGAATAATGAAGAGCACACCTGTGGCTGTCCCACTCAGCAACAAATATCTTGTTCTGGGTGCTGTTGAGGGGGATGACCTGACGGGGGACGCCCACAGTGACCGGGTCTCTGGCACTGAGCCTGATGCTGTTGTGCAGGAGAGAAGGAGGGAGAAGAGGAATGCGGTAGTCATAGGGGATTCCATAGTCAGGGGAACGGACAGGAGATTCTGTGAGCCTGATAGAAATACTCGCATGGTGTGTTGCCTCCCAGGTGCCAGAGTACGGGATCTCTCAGATCAGGTCGTGAATATTCTGAAGGGGGAGGGTGAGCAGCCACGTTGGTACCAATGACATAGATAGGACAAAGGAGGAGGTCCTGAAGAGAGATTTCAAGGAGTTAGGAAGGAAACTGAGAAGCAGGACCTCTAGGTTAGTAATCTCGGGATTGCTACCTGTGCCACGTGCTAGTGAGGACAAGAATAGTAGGATCAGGCAGATGAATGCGTGGCTGAGAGACTGGTGCAGGGGGCAGGGCTTCTGATTCTTAGATAATTGGGATCTCTTCTGGGGGAAGTATGACCTGTTCAAAAAGGACGGGTTACGCCTGAACCCGAAGGGGACCAATATCCTGGCGGGAAAGTTTAATAGAGCTGTTAGGGAGGGTTTAAGCTAATTTGGCAGGGGGACGGGAACCAGAATGACAGAACGGAGGAAGGGGAAAACAGAAATAAATCTAAGATAGTGAGCAGTAAAGATGTCAGGAAAGACAGGCAGGTGATGGGGCAAATTTGTAGCCATTGAGATGAGTTGCAGTGCAATAAAGTTGCAGTGAAATCAAAGCGAAAAGTACCAAATACTGGTCTTAAGGTGTTATACTTAAATGCATGCAACATAAGGAAAAAGGTGGATGATCTTGTTGTACAGCTACAGATTGGCAGGTATGATATTGTGGCCAACACTGAGACGTGGCTAAAGGATGCATGTCTCTGGGAGCTGAACGTCCAAGGATACACGGTGTATCGGAAGGATAGGAAGGTAGGCAGAGGGGGAGGCGTGGTTTTATTGGTAAGAGATGATATTAAATCATTAGAAAGAGGTGATATAGGATCGGAAGGTGCAGAATCTTTATGGATTGAGCTAAGAAATAGCAGGGGTAAAAGGACCCTGATGGCAGTTATTTATAGGCCTCCAAACAGCTGCAGGGATGTGGACTACAAATTACAACAGGAAATAGAAAAAGCTTGTCAGAAGGGCAGTGTTATGATAATTGCGGGGGATTTTAACATGCGAGTGGATTGGGAAAATCAGGCCGGCACTGGATCTCGAGAGAGAATTTGTAGAATGTCTGCGAGATGGCTTTTTAGAACAGCTTGTTGTTGAGCCCACTAGGGGATCGGCTGTACTGGATTGGGTATTGTTTAATGAACCGGAAGTGATTAGAGAGATTGAGGTGAAGGAACCCTTAGGAGTCAGTGATCATAACATGATTGAGTTCACCGGGAAATTTGAAAAAGAGAAGCTGAAATCTGATGTGTCGGTATTTCAGTGGAGTAAAGGAAATTACAGTGGCATGAGAGAGGAACTGGCCAAAGTTGACTGGAAAGGGACACTGGCGGAAAGACAGCAGAGCAGCAGTGGCTGGAGTTTATGCGAGAAGTGAGGAAGGTGCAAGACAGGTATATTCCAAAAAAGAAGAAATTTTCAAATGAAAAAGGGATGCAACCATGACAAGAAAAGAGACCCTTGACAAAAGAAGTCAAAGCCAAAGTTAAAGCAATGGACAGGGCATACAAGGAAGCAAAAGTTAGTGGGAAGACAGAGGATTGGGAAGTTTTTAAAACCTTACAAAAGGAAACTAAGAAGGTCAGTAAGAGGGAAAAGATTAACTATGCAAGGAAGCTAGCAATTAATATCAAAGAGGATACTAAAAGCTTTTTCAAGTATATAAAGAGTAAAAGACAGGTGAGAGTAGATATAGGACCAATAGAAAATGATGCTGGAGAAATTGTAATGGGAGATAAGGAGATGGCGGAGGAACTGAACGAGTATTTTGCATCAGTCTTCACTGAGGAAGACATCAGCAGTATACCGGACACTCAAGGGTGACGGGGAAGAGAAGTGTGCGCAGTCACAATTACGACAGAGCAAGTACTCAGGAAGCTGAATAGTCTAAAGGTAGATAAATCTCCCGGACCAGATGGAATGCACCCACGTGTTCTGAAGGAAGTAGCTGTGGAGATTGCGGAGGCATTAGCGATGATCTTTCAAAAGTTGATAGATTCTGGTATGGTTCTGGAGGACTGGAAAATTGCAAATGTCACTCCACTATTTAAGAAGGGGGCAAGGAAGCAAAAAGGAAATTATAGACCTGTTAGCTTGACATCGGTTGTTGGGAAGTTGTTGGAGTCAATTGTCAAGGATAAGGTTACAGAGTACCTGGAGGCATATGACAAGACAGACAGAACTCAGCATGGATTCCTTAAAGGAAAATCCTGCCTGACAAACCTATTACAATTTTTTGAGGAAATTATCAGTAGGCTAGACAAGGGAGATGCAGTGGATGTTGTATATTTGGATTGTCAGAAGGCCTTTGACAAGATGCCACACATGAGGCTACTTAACAAGATAAGAGCCCATGGAATTACGGGAAAGTTACATACATGGATAGAGTGTTGGCTGATTGGCAGGAAACAGAGAGTGGGAATAAAGGGATCCTATTCTGGTTGGCTGCCGGTTACCAGTGGTGTTCCACAGGGGTCCGTGTTGGGGCCGCTTCTTTTTACATTGTACATCAACGATTTGGATTATGGAATAGATGGCTTTGTGGCTAAGTTTGCTGACGATACGAAGATAGGTGGAGGGGCCAGTAGTGCTGAGGAAACAGAGAGTCTGCAGAGAGACTTGGATAGATTGGAAGAATGGGCAAAAAAGTGGCAAATGAAATACAATGATGGAAAGTGTATGGTTATGCACTTTGGCAGAAGAAATAAACGGGCAGACTATTAATTAAATGGGGAAAGAATTCAAAGTTCTGAGATGCACCAGGACTTGGGAGTCCTTGTACAGGATACCCTTAAGGTTAACCTCCAGGTTGAGTCAGTAGTGAAGAAGGCGAATGCAATGTTGGCATTCATTTCTAGAGGAATAGAGTATAGGAGCAGGGATGTGATGTTGAGGCTCTATAAGGCACTGGTGAGACCTCACTTGGAGTACTCTGGGCAGTTTTGGTCTCTTTATTTAAGAAAGGATGTGCTGACGTTGGAGAGGGTACAGAGAAGAGTCACTAGAATGATTCGGGGAATGAGAGGGTTAACATATGAGGAACGTTTGTCCGCTCTTGGACTGTATTCCTTGGAGTTTAGAAGAATGAGGGGAGACTTCATAGAAACATTTCGAATGTTGAAAGGCATGGACAGAGTGGATGTGGCAAAGTTGTTTCCCATGATGGGGGAGTCCAGTACGAGAGGGCATGACTTAAGGATTGACGGGCGCCCATTCAGAACAGAAATGCGAAGAAATTTTTTTAGTCAGAGGGTGGTGAATCTGTGGAATTTGTTGCCACGGGCAGCAGTGGAGGCCAAGTCATTGGGTGTATTTAAGGCAGAGACTGATAGGTATCTGAGTAGCCAGGACATCAAAGGTTATGGTGAGAAGGTGGGGGAGTGGGACTAAATGGGAGAATGGGTCACCTCATGATAAAATGGTGGAGCAGACTTGATGGGCCGAATGGCCGACTTCTGCTCCTTTGTTTTATGGTCTAAATATGGATGGAGAAAACTGAATTACATATTTTTTGCATTATCTACCTACTTAATAGTCATATTTAATATGTATGTCTATTAAATAGGTCGGTAATGCAGAAAATAAGAAATAAAAAAAGTAGTGAGATAGCTAGTGTTCATAGGTTCAATGTCCATTTAAAAATCGGATGGCAGAGGATAAGAAGCTCTTCCTGAATCGCTGAGTGTGTGCCTTCAGGCTTCTGTACCTCCTTCCTGACGGTAAAAATAAGAGGGCACGTCCTGGGTGATGGGGGCCCTTAATGATGAATGCCACCTTTCCTATGCACCGCATTTGAAGACGTCTTGGATACTACAGACACTAGTACCCAAGATACTCCACAAAATAATGGAATAATTGTCAATTAACAAGTGCATAAAGAGATACAGGAGGTGGCTGGATTTAAGGATTTCATTGAAGGAAATCACTGGAAATAGAAAGCCAAATTTAGGGAGAGAATTCCATAACTTAAGGCCTAAGAAACGAGTCACGGCGAAGAAAGTAACACAACTAAGACAGCAGAAACTAATCCTTCAGAAATGGAGCAGAAAAGGTCTTAAAGGCATGAAAAGCTAAAAGAAATCTGTAAGACAAAGAGTCACAGTTATGCGAGGATTCAAAAACTAGTATGAGTATTTTTATATGAAGTATGCCAGTAATGACACTAGTTATAGTTAAGATCCATTTATTTCGATGAAGTTCTTAATTGTAACCAGATTCATAGATAAAATGAGCACAGATTCTGGACTATACTGCAGAAGGACATCAGCCAGGAATTACAGTACCTCAATGATATTAGTAATGAAATACAAAGGCAGCACGGTGGCAGAGTGGATCAGTGCTCCAGGGTATTAATGTTTCTTATCATGAAGCAATATAGTTAATAGATCATAGAACAATCCTCTGTTGTTTGGTAAAGCCATTCTTCAATAGTTTACCATACTCACTGTCTCAAAGTCTAAGAGCTCTCTAGCCCCGACATCCTTTGATCCTTACCTTCCAAGTTCCTTGTTCCCCACATTGGCAAGGTGTATTCTTTATTCTGACAAAGTTGACTTAGGTGTTCAAAAGTCAACAAGGAAGAGACACATGCATGGTCTTGTGGGTAAATCTAGGAAGATAAAAATATATTCATTAAAACCCTTGCAAAATATCAATAACATGAAAGATGAATATTTCAGAGTGAAGCATATACTACAGTAGATTCCATGCTCAATGTATTAACATTGAAGCACAAAGGACTGAAGATGCTGGGAGCTGGAGCAAGAAACACCAGAGTGTCGGGCAGCATCTATGGAGGGAAATGAAAAATAGAGAGCCCAAGCGGAAAAAAAAACATTATGGGAATATAGGCCTCTAAATAGTAGCCAAGGTGTGGGAATGAAATTGCAAAGGGAGCTGGAAAAGGCATTAATAAGGGTAATGACACAATTTTAATGGTGGACTTCAATATGCAAGGGGATTGGGAAAATCAAGTTGGTGTTGGATCGTAAGAGAGGGAAATTGTTGAATGCCTATGAGAAGGCCTTTTAAAGCAACTTGTGTTTGAACCTACTCGAAGAAAGGCTATCTTAGACTGGGTGTTGTGTAATAACTCACAAGGCACAGGATATGTCCCACAGTTGTTCTCAAATAGCAGAGGTAGGCAACTGTGGCTGGCAAAGGAAAGTTACTGTGTAAAAGCCAAGGAAAGGGTGCATAATGTAGCAAAAATGAGTGGGAGGTTGGATGATTGGGAAGCTTTTAAAATCCAACAAGAGGAAACTAAAATTACTACAAAAAGGGAAAAGATGAAATATGAGGGCAAACCAGCTAACAATATAAAGCAGGATACTAAAGGTTTTTTCAGTTATATAAAGAGTAGAAGGGAAGTGAGAGTTGATATTGGACCACTAGAAAATGATGCTGGTGAGGGAGTAGTGGGGGACAAAGAAATGGCAGATGAACTTAATAAGTACTTTGCAGCAGTCTTCACTGTGGAAGACACTAGCAGTGCGCCAGAGGTCCGTGAATGTCAAGGAGCAGGGGTGAGTACCATTGTTATTACAAAGGAAAAAGTGCTAGGCAAGCTCAAAGGTCTTCAGATGGATAACTCATCAGGACTATACGGACTACATCCCAGAGTCCTGAGAGAAGTTGCTTAAGAGATAACGGATGCATTGGTCATGATCTTTTAAGAATCACTTGATTCTGGCATGGACCCTGAGGACTGGAAGATTTCAAATGTCACTCCACCCTTTAAGAAGGGAGGAAGGCAAAAGAAGGGAAATTATAGACTAGTTAGCTTAAGCTCAGTGGTTGGGAAAGCGCTGGAGTCCATTATTAAGGATGACATTTTGGGGCACTTGGGAGACTAATGATAAAATAAGTCATAATCAGCATGGTTTCTGTACAGGGAAATCTTGCCTAACAAATCCGTTAAAGAGTTCTTTGAGGAAGTAAAAAGCAGGGTGGACAAAGGAGCAGCACTGGATATCATTAATGTATTTTCAGAAGGCGTTTGATAAAGTGCCACACACGAGGCTGTTTAACAAAATAAAATCCTATGGAGTTACAGGAAAGATATTGGCATGGATAGTGGAATGGCTTACAGGCAGAAGGTAGTGACCAGGAATAAAAGGAACCTTTTCTGGTTGACTGCCGGTGACTAGTGGTGTTTTTCAGTGGTCAGTATTGGGACCACTACTTTTCACATTGTTTGCCAGTGATTTGGATAATGAAATTGATGGCTTTGTGGCAAAGTCTGCAGATGATATGAAGATAGGTGGAGAGGTAGGTAGTGCTGAGGAAGCAACACGATTGCAGTAGGACTTAAACAAACTGAAAGAACAGGCAACAATGTGGCAGATGGAATAGTGTGTTAGGAAATGTATGGTTTTGGTAAATGGAACAATAGTGTGGACTATTATCTAAATGGGGAGAAAGTTCAAACATCAGAGGTGCAGAGGGACTTAAGAGTTCTCGGGCAAGACTCCCAGAAGGGTACTTTACAAGTTGCATCTGTGGTAAAGAAGACAAATGCAATGTTGGCATTTATTTCAAGGTGAATAGTATATAAAAGCAAGGAGATAATGTTGAGTCTTTATAAGACACTAGTAGGCCGCACTTGGGAGTACTGTCAACAGTTTTGGACCCCATATCTCAGAAAGGATGTGTTGTCGTTGAAGAGAGTCCAGAGGTTCATGAGCATAATTCCAGGATGAAGAGGTAAACATCTGAGCAACATCTGGCATCTTTGGGCCTGTACTCACTGGAATTTAGAAGAAGGTGGCAGGGATCTCATTAAAACTTACTGAATGTTGAAAGGACGCTTCCAATGGTGAGGGTATCCAAAACCAGAGGGCACAGCCTCAAAATTGAGGGCGGCCCTTTAGAACAAAGGTAAGGAGTTTTTTTTTAGGCAGAGAATAGCAAATCTGTGGAATTCTCTGCCACAGATTGCAATGGAGGCCAAGTCAGTGGGGTATATTTAAGGTGGAAGTTGATCACTTCCTGAGCAGTCAGGGCATCAAAGGATATGGTGAGAGGGCAGGTGTATGGGGTTGAGTGGGATTCAGGATTAGCCATGACGGAATGGCAGAGTAGACTCGATGGGCTGAAAGGCCTAATTCTGCTCCTATGTCTTATGATCAAATGTTGACTACTCATTTCCTTGCACTGATGCTCCCTGACCTGCTTAGCTCCTAAAGCAGTATGTTGAGTGTCTTGATCCTGCTTTTAACACATAATCCTGTCAGTAACACCAAAGTCGGACATAACTGGAAGTGGGAGACCTGTGTCATGAAAAATATTTGCATGCACTATACGCATTTGCAACATCCACTGCTCATAGTATTTTGTTCTTAATTTCACATAAGATTTGGGCAAGAAAGTAGTCTATTCCTTCTTTAGTTTCTAATGTTCTTATTAGTCTATGATCAATGACACTTGGTTAGTACATTGCTTCTCTGTGGACAAATTCCTACTATGACTGCAGAAATCTGTACAAAAGAAGCAAGGATAACATTTATTCCTGACAAATCTTAAGGTAGTGGCAATAAGCTGCTTTATTCAACTACTGTAACCTTTCTGGTGAAGGTGCTCCTAGTGTTTTTGGATACGCAGCTTTTGACCAGACAAAAATGAAGGAATCACATTATACTTCCATGCCAGCATGGCGCTCAGCTTGAAAGGAAATCTTCAATGGTGGTCATCCCCTGTGTAAGGTGTCCTTTTCCTTTTTGGTGGTAGACTGCCCATATTTTGAAATAGCCACAGATATGCTGTAGTTGCAACATAGCAGCCAAAGCGAACACTTAGTGGATGGGCTTCCAGTCAAGCAGACCGAAGTTACTTCCCAAGTGACTTACCGCCTTTGGAATATCTAAATAAGACAATCCATTTAAGTATTTCCGGCTATCAGCAGAAGTGACCACGTGGCCACTCTGAGGCTCCACCCAGCATTCAGTCACCAAATTTAACTCCGTATCAGGTTCAATTGCTTCAACCTCTGTGTCATTATCATCATCTGTGGAAAAACTAAGAGAATTGGAGGCAGATCAGAAGTTGATTTTGTTTCTCCTGTCAGCAAAGAATTTAGCAAACTATTTTGGATAAAAAGCAAGTAGCATTTGATTTCTGGAAAAAATAAAGAAATTATAAATATGATTAACTCCTGTTGTGCTGTATACCAACTGCCCCATCCTCAACCCTATCATGCTGGTTCCCATGCCCCTGCCAAATTAGTTTAAACCTTCCTCTAGCAAACCTGTCCACGAGGATATTGGTCCCCCTCGGGTTCAGATATAACACGTCCTTTTAGTATGGGTCATTCCTACCCCACAAGAGATCCCAATGATCCAGAAACCTGAAACACTGCCTATTGCATCAATTCCTCAGCCACATATTCATCTGCCAAATCATCCTATTCTTACCTTCACTGGCACATGGCACAGACAGCAATCCAAAGATTACTACCCTGGAGATCTGCTTTTCAGCTTTCAACATAACTCCCATATTCTCTCTCAGGACCTCCTCCGTTTTCCTACCTGTGGCGTCAGTACCAATGCGTACCATGCTTTCTGGACGTTCACCCTCCCCCTTTAGAATGCTGTGGACCCGATCCAAGACATCGCCGACTCTGGCAGCTGGGAGACAACATAACATCCGGGTGTCCCTTTTATGTCCACTGCATCTGCTGTAATTATGAAACCTCTAATTATGAAACCCCCTAACACTACTGCACTCCTCTTCTCCTCCCTTGCCTTCTGAGACACAGAGCCAGACTCAGTGCCAGAGACCAGATCACTGCAGCATCTTCCTGCCCACCCCACCCCAAACAAAAGCAGTATCGAAAGCGGTATACTTATTATTGTGGGAACAGTGTAAGGGTTACCCTGCGCTGGTTGCCTATTTCCTTTCCCCCTCCTGATAGTCACCCAGGTACCTGCCTCCTGCAACTTAAGGGTGACTACCTCTGTGTAGCTCCTATCTATCACCTCATTGTCCCGTGTGAGCCGAAGATCACCCAACTGCATCTCCAGTTCCTTAACACACTCTCTAAGGAGCTGGAGCTCTGTAGATATCAGGGAGACTGGAGGTCTCCCAAAGTTCCCACATCTCACACAAGTAACATACCATTAACTCTGGACCCATTCTCAGCACACCAGCTATGCACTAATACAGAAAAAAACTTACTAGAAACTTACTTTTTTCACCCTCTGCAAGGTGCAAGTTTGGAGCTCAATGAAATAATTTTCTACTTGCCTTATTAAATGCAGCGCTAACAACTCAATAGGTTGAACACTAACAAGCACATTGAAATGCTACCACCTTCAATTTCTCTTCCATGTCATACACCCTTGTGACTTAAAAATATCAGTTTCTTTATTCTGGAATTCCTTCCCTAACAACCTAGTGAAGTACTTTTAGAACATAACAGCACACGGCTTGCGTCGACTTTTTAACCTATTCTACTGTGTGCCTGCCTACGAATTTCTTAAATACCCCCAATGTATCTGCCTCTACCACCACCCAGGACAAGGCATCCCACACACCCACGAATCTCTGTGGTCTTAACTCTGACATCCTCAACCCCCATACTTTCCTTCAGTTATCTTAAAGTTATGCTCCCTTGTATTAGCCACAAGGACTGAAACAATTCAAGTTGACAGCTCACTTTTACGAAACAATTAGGAATGGACATTAAGTACTAGCCTGCCAAAAATACCTGCACTCATAAAGGAATCTGTCACATCAAATCATCATGACATGGTCCCATGTACCTTGAGTAGCATCTTCAGAAAACTAAAATTAAGATCAGGAGCAAAAATTGCTAATGGAGTTTCCACTCAGATTAAAACCCTATTATAAATAAATGCCTCCCTACCAGTGGTGTCGCCAGTGTAGGGTGTAGTGTGCCTGCTCCCAGGTATTATATTAGGACACACCAAACGGTCCCTCGGGTCTTTTGGGGCCATTCTGCTGTCTAGACACCGATGTAACGGTTTTATGAAATTAAATGAAACTGGAATGCCTGTGTCTAGAATGCTTATTTTTATGAGGTTTAAACCAGTACAGTACATAAACTGAAGGGATTGTTTCGATTAGCCAAGCTAGTGATTGTTTTACTGTTGGGCTGTGTAACTGGTGAACTCCAAGAACTGCAGAACGGGAGGGCAAAGTGTGTAAACTACTGGGGAAACTAGACCAGGGACAGAACAAGGAGGAGTGACTAACCGGGCAAAAGAGGCGAAGTTAGCGGGAGAATTAGCATTGTCACATAAATATTTAATAAAATCATTCGGTTTGTGCATCAAGACTATAAAGTTAATACTCTAATCTGTTTGAGAACTAATAGTTACCTTATGCAATTTGCTTCGCTCATATCATAAGAGGGATTTCTGCACCAAATTTCATAAAACTCACCATCTGGAAATTTACTTATTGGAATGTTACCTGTCTTTGGTTGAATTAGAATGAGGAGGGAAAATGATGTACTGGATTAGGCATGTGTGGAGCTCATCGTTATCATCTTCGCATCTTGAACTGCCCTGTATCCAAACAAGTTGCATAATTCAATATTTCCAAAAGTAACCTCAAAATGCCTTAAGCAACTTTATGCAACGATGCTGTACATTTAATTAACAATATAATGTCCTAACATTATATTTCAGGATTAATTTTCAAGTAAGCATAGGCTTTCTGTAAATCTGCAACCAGTTCACCATATTAAAAAATTAACAGTAAAGATATCTACAAATATGTAGATATCTCCTCACGAGGAGACCAGTTCCTTTATAATACAAGAATTATTCTCTCTGATCAGAAAGCACAGTCACCTGGGCTTAGGTACTTCACTCTATGGCATTCTTAATCCTTACCTTCATAGGTAATTCAATCACCATGGTGACAATACCATCTCCAGTAGCAGCAAAATGGAACCCTTCAGACAAACGAATTCTACATTATGAAATAGGGAAGAAAGGACAGTTACTGATTAGAGATTGACCTGTGTTTACTGAGCAGGTCAGACAGTTCTCCATGGAGTGAGAAACAAGAGGTAAGGTCAGTGACTCGAAAGGCTAACCATTTCTTTCTCCATAAAATACTGTCTAACCTGCTGATTACATCCAGCATTTTTTTGTTTTTATTTCATGTTTCTAGCACCCAGCATTTTGTTTTTATTTTTTCCTTCACATTGTTGTGATGAGAAGTATAAAAATCCGATCTATCAACTTTTGCCTCCATAATTAATATTTTTTTCCTCACCAGGTTTTTTAAAATTTATTTTTTGCACAACAAATCAGTTAGGCATTTCAACTGGTCAGCATTGCTTCTGGAAGCATCTGATGAAACATATAAAGCAATAGTTGGGAAAGCTCCTTATCTGCCTGCTTCTGTAAACATTGACTCAGTCTCACAGATCTCTGGTGCTGCAAATTTTATCAGATATTATAAATAAACTTTCCTTTCATTGCAGAAAATATCTTTCAGGAATATAGGCAAGACAAACATTAGCCCAATTTTCCCAGAGAAATGCCAGTAATTCTACATAGAGCTGCTGGCATTCCTCCACTTATCAGGAAGTTCAAGAGTTTTACAGGTTCCAAGTTTCCCAACAGGACCTTCCTGCTGTTAAACTGAGTCTGCACTGTTGAACACCATCTGAAAATTTCCAGTAATTGCAATGGAAAATCTCTCTCGCTGTACCGCAACAATAGGAGTTTAATGATGCTTTTCATTTCAATACAGGATTAGCTGTGAGGAAGAACTTAACTTTTCAATAACTTACATTTCTTTAATCAATTGAGTTATTTTAAAATTATTTATTTAATTGCCGTAATGTTTGAATTATTTTACATAATTATTTTAATATGGCTTGGAGTTAAACTTAGAAACCTCGAAAACCTACACCACAATAAAGGGCCTTCAGCCCACAAAGCTGTGCTGAACATGTCCTCACCTTAGAACTACCTAGGCTTACCCATAGCCCTCTTATTTTTCTAAGCTCCATGTACCTATCCAGGACTCTCTTAAAAGACCCTATCGTTTCCGCCTCTACCACCGCCGTCGGCAGCCCATTCCACGCACTCACCACTCTCTGCATAAAAAACTTACCTTGACATCTCCTCTGTACCTACTTCCAAGCACCTTAAAACTATGCCCTCTCATGCTAGCCATTTCAGCCCTATGGGAAAAGCCTCTGACTATCCACACGATCACTGCCTCTCATTATCTTGTACACCTCTATCAGATCACCTCTCATCCTCTGCCGCTCCAAGAAGAAAAGGCTGAGTTCACTCAACCTATTCTCGTAAGGCATGCTCCCCAAACCAGGCAAAATCCTTGTAAATCTCCTCTGCACCCTTTCTATTGTTTCCACATCCTTCCTGTAGTGAGGCGACCAGAATTGAGCACAGTACTCCAAGTGGGGTCTGACCAGGGTCCTATATAGCTGCAACATTACCTCTCGGCTCTTAAACTCAATCCCACAGTTGATGAAGGCCAATGCACCGTATGCCTTCTTAACCACAGAATCAACCTGCGCAGCAGCTTTGAGTGTCCCATGGACTTGGACCCCAAGATCCCTCTGATCCTCCACACTGCCAAGAGTCTTACCATTAATGCTACATTCTGCCATCATATTTGACCTATCAAAATGAACCACCTCACACTTATCCGGGTTGAACTCCATCTGCCACTTCTCAGCCCAGTTTTGCATCCTATCAATGTCCTGCTGTAACCTCTGACAGCTCTCCACACTATACACAACACCACCAACTTATCAAATATTTTCGGATAGCAGGAAGAGGCTTAATAAAATGTCGAAGTGCCTTTGTGGATGGGGCAGGATCATCTACATGGATCAAGTAGCTAAGTGACATTCAGCTCCAGGGAACTTGCATCCAGCAAGGAAGGAAGTGGCTAGCGAAGTCAGCTGTCAGGAAATTCCAGGCCATAATTTCACAACCTCTGAGAAAACTTACTGTTCCTTCAGACCAGAATTAAGCTTTTCGCTGGAGAAAAAGAAACTCCCAATTAAAATAAAAATTCTAAACTTATTTGTAGGTGGTATATTACTTGTGCTTTAATACTATGAGGTTTGTGGCCATGATTGCACTGTAGGAAACGATCACAAGCAGACAGTATCTTGTATGTGATCTATTTTCACTTTCACCCATGATGATTTTTGTTCATTCAATTGCCTTTCTTTTCCTTAATGGGTGTAAATTCCACCTAACTACAAAATTTAATCCTTGTACTTCAGTCTTACACATTCACATCTGCATATTTTAATAAATAATGCACACAACTCATTAAAAAGTCAATTGAGCTCAAACTTACACAAAAAATGTGATTTCTAATATTATAATTAGAGTGTAGACACACAACTTTATGCTTAAAGAACTGTGCTTCTGAAACCATAATACATCTTCAAAAATCCACATCTCACTTTATGGAAATCAGTTCGCTTATCTCATCGAACTAGATGCCAATGGCAAGTTGAAATCCACATCTTTAACATGAAGGAGAAATCATATAATAAGGATGATGTGGAACTGAATAGTGTGCAGATTCCAGAGAGAACCAAGATTAACCTAAACCTTGGCAAACTAGATTGGGCACAGATATATTAGAAATATTAAATGATGCGCTTATAAATCAGTTGGATGGTTTAATATGTTTTAATTCAAATAACTGTCTTACTCAGTGAGAGTGGAAAGTATCTGTGTTGCTGAAAGGATGGGTAATGATGGCCCCACAGATGGCTGCATAGACCACACCCAACGCTGATGATAGAAGTAACGGGACAGAGAGGCCAATGTGGACGACGCTGTGCGATTGGTTGTCATTGTTGCTGCTCCAGTCATTGAGGCAGGATGCCCACAGTTGTCCAGGTTCAAGATAAAGGGAGTTCGATAGTCCGATGGAAGCTTCTCGTACCTCGAATGTAAACATAAGACAGTGAAGATGAAAACAAATCGCAGAATTTTTTTCCTTGACCTCTACAGTTTTCAGGATGGTTTTAGACATCAGGAGAAACAAAAGATTTAGGGTTAGTGTTAAATAATAACAAAGCCACTATAATGGCTTGCTCTTGCTTCTCTTCAAAGTAAATTTATTTTCAAAGTACATAAATATCATCATATATAACTCTGAGATTCATTTTCTCACAGGCAAGTCTAAGAAACACAATGGAAACAATGGAAGAGTGCGCCCAACAAGACGGACATATGTATGTGTACACTGTGTACATGTGTACATTTGTGGCATTGTTGTAGGTCATTTCCGTGCCTTGCAGCGCATCAGGCCACAATCTTACCATTACTTTAGTATTTTTCTCTGTGTGTTTTTTTTTATAAGAAGGCTGAGTTGTCAGCTTAACGCTCAACCCAGCACAATGCAAAGCAAGCAAGGAGCCACCGGATTCAAACCCGGGACCACTTGCCTCGAAGTCCGGTGCAGATGCCAGTACACCACCAGCTGGCTTACATTTGTGGCATTGCTACAATATTTTCTTCCTTTCAAATTACAAATGTCAAGGAAATTTGAATTCAAATTAATTTAAACTTTCACCATGGAAAGAGTTCCACCCCAGCTATATACGCAGTGGCCAGTTTATGAGATACACCTGCTCGTAAATGCAAACATCTAATCATCCAATCATTTAGCAGCAACTCAATGCATAAAAACATGCAGCTATGGTCAAGAGGTTCATTTGTTGTTCAGACCAAACATCAAAATGGGGAAGAAATGTGATCCAAGTGACTTTGACTTTGGAATGATTTTTGGTGCCAGAAGGGGTGATTTGAGTATCTCAGAAACTGCTGATCTCCTGGGATTTTCATGTACAACCATCTGTAGAGTTTACAGAGAATGGTGAGAGAAACCAAAAACATCCAGTGGCAGTTCTTTAGGCAAAAATGTCTCATTAATGAAAGAGGCCAGAGGAGAATCATCAGACTGGTTCAAGCTAACAGAAAGGTGACAGTACCTCAAATAACCACACATGCAGAAGACCATCTCTAAATGTATAATATGTCAAACCTTGAAATGGATGGGCTACAGCAGTAGAAGACCACAAACATACAACCATTGACACTTTATTAGGTACAGGAGGCACTTAATAAAGTGGCCACTGTGTATATTTTTCTGCCTTTTTCAATTAAATTTCTGACCTTTTTAATTTTATTATGTTACTACATAATTATATACTAGCTCTGGTCCTGCTTAGTTTCTGACATAGGCATGCTATATGTGGATATACTGAGGTGTGGCCAGCATTACACAGAATCTTTGATTAATCAACGTCATTATGCAGTTATATGAATTCAGGAAAATGCTGGAAAGGGTGTGCTGGAAAGGTCTGCTATACAACACATTTTCTACAAATACCTAATGAGTAGCCTTTCCAATGGTTTCTTCAATATCACAACACACGGTCGATCAGAGAGTGCCAGCTGGGTGGTTGGAAGTGGGGGAGATTTTGAAGGGGAGGCATTTCCCAGCAGTTTTCTCTTTATTTTTGGCGTTGCTTCTTTGCTCTGTACCCGCTGGGGGAATCGCAATGAGAGTATTTGATCTTGCAGCTCATCTACAATCTGCCAATAGAAACACAGAGAGTATTCAATGTATGGTACATCACATGGAGAACAATTAATGTGGGCAATATTCATCATGATAGACATTCAGAATCTATTTCAGGGCTTATAGTGCAAAACTAGAATTTTGTTTTTTCTGGGTAGTGCAATAATTGATTTCTTAACCATTATATAATTGATTAACAAACAGTCCAAGAGTTTCCTATATCTAATGGTAATAAACACCTAGTGTCCTATGGATTATTGCATATTTGATCCTTCATTTCTTAAGGACGGATAAATAGATGAAAGTACTACCGTTCTTCACTTTAATATTTAATATGGCTCGTATACTTTTGAACATAAAAAGAGAAGCAGACTGAGGCCTCTCTGCCATTCGACAAAATAATGACTAATTTGATTGTGTACTCAGCTCTGCACTCCCACTTAATTCTGCAATCATTCCAACTCCTTGTTTATCAGAAATTTCATCTCTCCTTTAAAAATATTTAAACATCTTCAATGCAGAGTGAAAGCGCTTGTTTTGTATCATCAGGGGTTTTAAATTTCCATTGGTGATTGCTCTTCTGGTTAGAGCCCAAGGAGCTTCAACAGTCATCATCAAATCCAAGAGTACCCCACTTATTCATCAGCACCTCAGAAGTCAAATCATTAGCCTAACAAAATGTTTCTACTTTCAGGGGACACACCCCTGCAGGCTGTTCACAAAAATAGCTGCATTGAAGTCTTACAATTTTGCTCCAGTGATTGTCATATACATCGATTTATAACTGTTTATTTTCCCCTACCCACAATGATCTGTGGAAAAATTCCTTCACTCAGAAGGCAGCTGCAATCTAGAACACACTGCCTGGCATGGCGGTGAAGGCAGGTACTCTCACAACATTTAAAAATGTGGATGAAAACTTGAATTGCCATGCTGTTAGAGAGCTACAGATCAAGTGCTGCTAAATGAGATGGTCACCATGCTCACGGTGGACTGAAGAACCTGTTCCTGTTCTTTATGTCTCTTCAACTTTAATAGAAGCATGTTGACCATTTCTTGCATAAAATCTTATCTAGCAATCATCTCATTTCCCTTTGCATTAATTATTTTTTAATTACATTACTTTTTTTGATGGCAGCCACCTAACCCCCTCTTCCCACCCAATCTGCATCCTCCAACCTCCACGTCCCCATGATCAATGAGAATTAGCTGTTCATTCAATTTGTCACATTTTTTCACTTTGTTTTGACAGTTTCAGCCTGAAAATGTCAACTATCCCTTTGTCTCCACAGATACTAGGTGACCTGCTGAGCCCCTCTAGCAATTTGTTCTTTTTTGCTCTAGAGTACAGCATCTTCAATTTCTTGCATTCCCTAACTCAGCTCCCAGGCACGAAGATGCTCTTTCCTGTTGAAAACAGTTGAGCCGAGCCGCAGCAGGAGTGTTCAAACTATGGCCACAAAACATAATTGATAACACAACTCCACTAGCAATTTAACTTTATTTTCTGGCTTGTCCTTGTTGAATTCAAGGATCAAGGGACGTAGAAGAGGTTTTACTTGGTGCATGGATGTTTAATAGAATGATTTTAAATGTGCTGCATGAGAATGCAGTCTGGAACTTCTACAATTTGGAAAAATATTGGTAAATGTGAGGTCATCCGCTTTGCAAGGGAAAATGAAAGAGCAGGTTATTATTTAACTGGTAAAATATTGCAGCATGCTGCAGTGCAGAGGGATTTGGGAGTGCTTGCGCATGAATCACAAAAGGTTGGTTTGCAGGTGCAGCAGGCTATCCCAGAAGGCAAATGGAATGTTGGCCTTGATTGCTAGAGGGATTGAATTTAAGAGCAGGGAGGTTACGCTGCAACTGTACAGGGTACTGGTGAGGCTGCACCTGGAGTACTGCATGCAGTTCTGGACTCCTTACTTGAAGAAGGATATACTGTCTTTGCAGGTGGCGCAGAGGAGGTTCACCAGGTTGATTCCAGAGATGAGCGGGTTAGACTATGAGGAGAGAATGAGCCGCCTAGGACTACACTTACTGGAATTCAGAAGAATGAGAGGAGATCTTATAGAAACATATAAAATCATGAAAGGGATAGATAAGATAGAGGCAGGAAAACTGTTTCTACTGGTAGGTGAGACCTGAACTAGGGGACAGAGCCTCAAGATTCGGGGGAGTAGATTTAGGATGGAGATAAGGAGGAACTGCTTTTCCCTAGAGAGTGGTGAATCTATGGAATTCTCTGTCCAATGAAGCAGTGGAGGCTACCTCAGTAAATATATTTGAGACAAGGTTGGATAGATTTTTGCATAGTAGGGGAATTAAGGGTTATGGGGAAAAGGCAGGTAGGTGGAGATGAAACAATGGCCAAATTAGCCATGATCTTATTGAAAGGCGGCACAGGCTCGACGGGCCAGATGGCCTACTCCTGCTCCTATTTCTTATGTTCTTATGTTATGTTATTCTGCATTCTGTTATTTGCCCTTGTACTACTTCAATATACTGATATCATGAAATGAACTCCACTGATGGCAATGTTTGCTGCTGCACCTTCATAGTATGTGGTTATAATAAACAACATACAAGAGAAAATCTGCAGATGCTGGAATAAACCACATTACCAATTAATTTTGGTCATTAAATCAGAATGTAATACACTCCTCCTTAAACACGTACCTTATTCCTTGCTTGTGCTTGCATTCCAATAGGAAATCCCAGTCGAAGTACCATGCATGGAGCTTTGGAAATAACCCGAACAAGGTAGAAGGATGAAGGAGGCTGATCTGTTCCACTATTAATCAAATGAAAAAGATCATTTTGATTGAGGTAATGCCCTAAGACTGTGAAAAAATTAGATGTGCTCATTTACCGTAAGACACAGGAGTAGAATTAGGCCATTTGGTCCATCTGCTCCGCCATTCCATCATCACTGGTGTTTTATTCCTCTCAACCCCATTCTCCTCCCTTCTCCCCATAACCTGTGACACCCTTACTAATTAAGAACCCATCAACCTCCGCTTTAAATATACCCAATGTCTTGGCTTCCACAGCCATCTGTGGCAATGAATTACACAGATTCACTACCCTCCAGCTAAAGAAATTTCTCATTTCTGTTCTAAATGAAGAGAGATGCAACAAAAACCTTGCAGTCAATGTCAGTCGCAGCAAAAACCTTGTACTCAATGTCAGTTAAGACCAAAGAATTGATTGTGGACTTCAGGAAGGGTAATGAGGGAACACACATCAGTCCTCATCAAGGGATTAGAAGTAGAAGGCACATAACAATCATTCTCCCACTTACAACTCAGATTTCATGTTGAGTTAATTCCCTTTTTTTAAAATTTTATTTCTCTCAGATGGTTCCACAAAAAGTATAAAACTTCACAAACAGACTATCTGGGCTTACCGAGTTTCAGTGCCTTATACACTCCTGAACTACAAAAGCCCGGATACCACCTTGTGCTTCAATAGTGCTAAATGATTACAGAATCATCTACCTAATCTTAAGTCTTCAGTCTTGGGTGTATTGCCAGTCTTTAATAATTTAGAGAATGCTATTTTTGGTTAGAATACACATTTGTTTCGTCCAACATGTTCCATGGGTTTTAATCTCTGAAATTTGATAACCAGAAGTTATTAAGTAAAAATGAATGCTTACTTGTAATGGAGTTTAACATATGAATATCCTTCTACCAGCACAAAACTACTCCAGTCCCGTAAAAGGGAGGTTAGTGCTGAAAGAGAAATGCGACACTGGATGGTGCTGTAACGGCCATTACTCCCAGGAGTATGGATGTGCTTTGGCACTGGGCTGAAAATGCATTAAAAAACAAGTTAATAAAGCACGAGAGTAATCCATCAAGAACTTCACTGCATGGTATTTTCTTCCTCTGAGATTTAAATTCAAATGAAATCACATTAGCAGTGCAGGAGAAGCACAATTTACTTTCTCTCTAAAAGCCAAATAATTATTAACTTACATATCATGTTCCAGCAGTATGCCTATGCGGTGCATGTGAAGCCATCGCTGCCAGAAACTGGCATCCATAGATAATATGGGCTTCCAATAAGAGGCAAACTGGGATTGACTAGAGTCTTTGGCACCACTGTGCTGCAGTGACAGTACCTAGAAAGATAACGTACTATGATTGTAAACACTTTAGCAATAAAACTTAATAATGCAATAATATAGTTTTTATCTACAGGTAATGACCAAATCCCATGCTTCATCAAGTTAATGTTTGATCAATTATCCCCAAAAAAAAGGGCCAGAAACAGCTGCACTGATTTCAAAGACATCAGAATTCCATTCATGCATCGTTCTTCTGGATAACTGAATAGCTATGGTGAACAGCTGGCTCTTATGCAAAGGACTGAAAGGCCTTTTACTATGGTCTATGATTTCATAATTATGAAAACTAGAATTCATTTGTTCAAAAAAATGCTGAAATCTCTGCTTTGCAGCACCCAAATGAATAATTCCAGAGTTCGTGTTTCTATTACTTCATAGAAATTTTTTATTGTTACAATCAACTTTTGTGTAAAGAATTTTAATTCTCAATTTCCATTTTTGTTATGTTACCAAAGCCTCTTGAAAATTTCAACAAATGTACGATGGAGAGCATTCTAACTGGTTGCATCACAGCCTGATATAGAGGCTCCAATGCACAAGATCGCAAGAGGCTGTGGAGTGTTACAGCCTCAGCAGCTGCATCACAGACACAAGCCTCCCCAGCATCGCGGACATCTTCAAGTGGCGGTGCCCAAAGAGGATGATACCCATCAATAAAGAGCCTCACCATCTGGGATCTGCCCTCTTCACATGATTACCATTGGGAAGGAGGTACGAGAGCCTGAATGTGCACACTCAATAGTTTAAGAAAATCTTCTTCCCCCTCCACTATCAGATTCCCTTGAATGGCCCATGAACACTAACTATTCAGTATCCTCATTATTCATCTTTTGTGCTGTTTATTTATTTTATAATTAACAGCATTTTTTTTTGTCTTGCACAGTAACGCTGCTGCAAAACAACAAATTTCATGGCACATGTCAGTGATCATATGCCATGGTTCTGATTCTGAAATCGTATCTGGGTTAGACTTCCATAATCAGGTTAAAATTATTTTACAAATTTAACAGCTATACTGAATACATATCATACACCACCAAAAACAACTTGCTGAAACTTTGTCCAAGGGCGATAAATCAATTTTTTTTGTAACTCATAGCTTGACAATAGGAAGTAGTCTCAGCGTTCTACTCTGAACCTCACAACAGTATAAGAATTCTGCCTCATGACCAACATCAACACACACACACCCAAGGACCAATCTGACCATGGTACTCCACAGGGAAATCGTGATCTACAGTGTAATATCTTAGCCACTTTGTTCAATTCTATTGACCACCATGCCACACTGGTTAGATGTGTCAATAGTTGAACATAATGAGATACTCAATTTATTAAATGTTATTCTTTTCCCTTAATATATCAGGGAAGGTATGTGACTCCTATTGTCCTTTACTTTCAACTACATATTTTCCACAGATAATTTCAATACCATTGCTCTGCCCACTTACATATTTTATCCAAAACTGTGCAATTTCCAAGTTTATTCTTAGCTTTGGTATCATATCATGTGAGGAAGCAACTAAATCTTGGCAAAAGCCTTAATAAGATGTCTTACACATTCCCTGCCAAAGCAACCTAGAGAGCTTATAAAAAGTATTCACCCCCCTTGGACGTTTTCATGATTTATTGTTTTACAACATTAAATCACGGTGGATTTAATTTGGCTTTTTTGATTCTGATCAACAGAAAATACTCTTTCGTGTCCAAGTGAAAACAAATTTCTACAAATTGATCTAAATTTATTACAACTAATAAACACAAAATAATTGATTGCATAATTACTCACCCCCTTCAAGTCAGTATTTAGTAGACTCACCTTTGGCAGCAATTACAGCCTTGAATCTGTATGGATAGGGTTCTATCAGCTTTGTACATCCGGACACTGCAATTTTTCCTTATTCTTCTTTACAAAACTGCTCAAGTTCTATCAGATTACATGGGGAATGCGAGTGAACAGCCATTTTCAAGTCCAGCCACAAAATCTCAATAGAATTAAAATCTGGACTCTGACTTGGCTACTCCAGGACATTAACTTTGTTGGTTTTAAGCCATTCCTGTGTAGCTTTGGCTTTATGCTTGGGGTCATTGTCCTGCTGGAAAACAAATCTTCTCCCACGTCGCAGTTCTCTTGCGGACTGCATCAGGTTTTCCTCCAGGATTTCCTTGTATTTTGCTGCATTCATTTTACCCTCTACTTTCACAATCCTTCCAGGGCCTTCTGCAAAGAAGCATCCTCACTACATGATGCAGCCACCACACTTCACAGTAGGGATGGTGTGTTTATGCCAAACACAGCCCTTAGTCTAATGGCCAAAAAGCTCAATTTTGGTTTCCCCAGACCATAGAACCGTCTTCCAGCTGACTTCAGAATCTCCCACATGCCTTCCGGCAAACTCTAGCCGAGATTTCATGTGAGTTTTTTTCAACAATAGCTTTCTCTTTGCCAGTCTCCAATAAAGCTGTGACTGTGGAAACACCTGGGCAACAGTTGTATGCACAATCTCTCCCCATTTCAGCCACTGAAGTTTGTATAACTCCTCCAGAGTTGGTGGCCTCCCTCACTAGTCCTCTTCCTGCATGGTCATTCAGTTTTTGAGGATGGCCTGCACTAGGTAAATATACAGCTGTGCTATTTTCTTTCCATTTCTTAATGATTGACCTAACTGTACTCCAAGTGATATTCAGCATCTTGGAAACTTTCTTATATCCATCTCCTGATTTGTGCTTTTCAATAACCTTTTCGTGGTGCTGCTTGGAGTATTCTTTTGTCTTCATGGTGTAGTTTTTGCCAGGATACTGACTCACCAGCAGCCGGATCTTCCAGATACAGGTGTATTTTTACTACAATCAATTGAAACACCTTGACTGCACACAGGTGATCTCCATTTAACTAATTATGTGACTTCTAAAACCAAATGGCTGTACCAGTGATGATTTGGTGTGCCATATGAAAGGAGGTGAATACTTACGCAATCAATTATTTTGTGTCTTATATTTATAATTGATTTAGATCACTTTGTAGGGATCTGTTTTCACTTTGACACGAAACAGTCTTTTTTTGTTGATCAGTGTCCAAAAAAAGCCAAATTAAATCCACTGTGAAACAATAAAACATGAAAACTTCTGGGGGGGGGGGGCCGGGTGAATACTTTTTACAGGCACTATAAATGAACTAAACTCGAAAAACTTAATCCTTACTATTGAACCTATATGCTTTCAGTCGAAACAAAAATCTGATACTGACAACACACACAAACGTTGGAAGGTTTACTAAGATGTTGCCGGGTCTTCAGGAGTTGAGTTACAGGGAAAGATTTAACAGGTTAGGACTTTATTCCTTGGAGCATAGAAGAATGAGGGGAGATTTGATAGAGGTTTACAAAATTATGAGGAGTATAGACAGAGTAAATGTGAACAGGCTCTTTAGATTAGGAGAGATAAATATGAGAGGACATGGCTTTAGGGTGAAAGGGGAAAGGTTTAGGGGAACATTAGGGGGAACTTCTTCACTCAGAGAGTGGTGGGAATGTGGAACCGGCTGCCATCTGACGTGGTAAATGCGGGCTCACTCTTAAGTTTTAAGAATAAATTGGATAGGTACATGGATGGGAGAGGTCTGGAGGGTTACGGACTGGGTGCAGGTCAATGGGACTAGTGGAATAAAGTTTCGGCACAGACTAGAAGGGCCAAATGGCCTGTTTTCTGTGCTGTAGTGTTCTATAGTTCTAACTCAGCAGGCCAGACAGCATCTATGGGCTGAAACATCAACAGTACTTTTTTCCATTGATGCTGTCTGGCCTACTGAGTTCCTCCAGCATTTTGTGTGTGTGGCTCATATTTCTAACATCTGCAGATTTTCTCTTCTTTGTGATCTGATTAAGTGCTGCAAAAAAATGCTCTTGAATCATAGTTTCTTGCAGTTTCTGACAGTGATCAGAATTGATCACGCATTGCAGTTTCTGACAGTGATCAGAATTGATCACGCATTAGTACTTTAAAACATTCCTTTTGTTTTACCTGTTATGTGCGTTAGACATCACTACTTCATCAGTCATCAAATGCCTGTTAAGCTGATAGCATTTAGGGCAGCTTTTTTGCAGTTCTGTAACAATTTCTTTTTGAGCAGTTAGAGTTGTTAGCCCTGAGCTGAACCCCCTGAACCTGGAGGACTTGTGGACCACTCTTAGTCTGGCCTCTGCCCTTTGACCTGTTTGGCATGGGTGACACTACCAAGAGACAAAGCACAGGCCCTGAATCCAGCCAACATAGATCTCTGGGTCATGCCTCTAAACTGTACAAGGTTGTAGTCCTCTTGGAGGACATCACTTGTTAAGCCATCAATTACGGCTCACTAATGATGAGTGTTTTGCTGGCCATGTAATAAAACAATTAAGAGTCAACCAAGTGTGCTATACTCATAGTCATACTTTATTGATCCCAAGGGAAATTGGTTTTCGTTACAGTTGCACCTTAAATAATTAAATAGTGATAAAACCATAAATAATTAAATAGTAATATGTAAATTATGACAGGAAATAAGTCCAGGACCAGCCTATTGGCTCAGGGTGTCTGACCCTCCAAGGGAAGAGTTGTAAAGTCCGATGGCCACAGGCAGGAATGACTTCCTATGACACTCTGTGTTGCATCTCGGTGGAATGAGTCTCTGGCCGAATGTACTCCTGTGCCCAACCAGTCCATTATGTAGTGGATGGGAGACATTGACCAAAATGGCATGCAACTTAGACAGCATCCTCTTTTCAGACACCACCGTCAGAGAGTCCAGTTCCATCCCCACAACATCACTGGCCTTACAGATGGGTTTGTTGATTCTGTTGGTGTCTGCTATCCTCAGCCTGCTGCCCCAGCACACAACAGCAAACATGATCGCACTGGCCACCACAGACTCGTAGAACATCCTCAGCATCGTCCGACAGATGTTAAAGGACCTCAGTCTCCTCAGAAAATAGAGACAGCTCTGATCCTTCTTTGAGACAGCCTCAGTGTTCTTTGACCAGTCCAGTTATTGTCAATTCGTATCCCCAGGTATTTGTAATCCTCCATCATGTCCACACTGACCCCCTGGATGGAAACAGGGGTCTCCGGTGCCTTAGCCCTCCTCACATCTACCACCAGCTCCTTAGTCTTTTTCACATTAAGCTGCAGATAATTCTGCTCACACCATGTGACAAAGTTTCCTACCGTAGCCCTGTACTCAGCCTCATCTCCCTTGCTGATGCATCCAACTATGGCAGAGTCATCAGAAAACTTCTGAAGATGACAAGACTCTGTGCGGTTGTTGAAGTCCGAGGTGTAAATGGTGAAGAGAAAGGGAGACAAGACAGTCCCCTGTGGAGCCCCAGTGCTGCTGATCACTCTGTCTGGGACTAGGTACATGCTGTATCAGGGAAAACGCCTTCCAAAGGGTTTTTATAAAGGTAGCTTCAAAATCACCAATGCAGTTATACTAAATAATTTCCATTTCAAAAGACTATTCAATTCAATGGAGTGAATCCATGCAGGCTTTTTCTGCTGAGGCTGGGTGAAAAGTACAATATTTAAGGGGAATCTGAGGTTGAAATTCTCAGTTGGTGCAACTGTAATGAAAACCAATTTCCCTCGGGATCAATAAAGTATGACTATGACTATGAGATTCTTCATAGGGTAGTGTGAGTACGAAACGAGCTGCCAGGAAAAGTGGTTGATACAGGATCAATTGCAGCATTTAAGAGAAGTTTAGGGAGGTACATGGATGAGAAGAGTATAGTGTGCTATAGTCAGCATGCAGATAGATGGGACTCGGCAGAAGACCAACTCAGCATGAACTAGATAGACTGAAGGGCCTGTTTCTATGCCGTAATTTATATATGACTCTATAACTAGGTATTACAGTGTTTTACACATTATAGCCTCCACAAAAATAGTCAGGAGTTTTTGTCTAGTAACATAACTGATAGATGACCACAAACTCTCTACTGAGGGCGCAGTTAATTATTGATTAACAGAGACATGATAAATCACTAAGAGCTTGACTCTGTTTAGATTAAAGTGTGTATTTAGGAAATATTTGTTCAATCAAAATAGAATTGGCAAATATCTGAAAAATGTAACGTTTCTCCTTTTCTTCTGTGAAACTCAGAAATGGTAAGTTTACAAACTTAAACACATTCAGCTGGCATTTTGCTCCCTATATAGGAACTAAAGATTCCTATCATGTAGGTATCTATGGACTAGATCAATTTTAAATAAGTACACAGGTAAATTTTGATTTTATATTTTCAGACACTCAATATCCACAAACAGTTCAATTTTTCCTCCAGTGCAATTTTTGTTGCATTTTGCAGAATTTTTTGAAAGTAAATTTATTTTGCTCCTTGTCAGAGATTATGTAATTGGTTGTTAGTAAGTTCACAATCAATTGCCATGACATATTTTCCACAGAATTAACATATTTCTTCAGAGATTGGGAAATATATTAGTTATATATATTTAACTGTACAATACCGGTGTGGTAGATCCTGGAGGAATGTAGAATAATGGAACGCCATTCTTCGTGCTTTCAGGGATGGTGTAGTGTTCAGGAATAGTGTTGAAGGATTTGAGATGTACCAACATCTGATCTGTCTGGTTAATACTAAGCGAACATGAAAAAACAGACATCAGCCTTTTACTCTCAGAACACAATTCACTCTTTTTGTCCCTCTTTCTTCCTAACACAATTCAAAGCATTGTTCTGTTGCTTTGAACAACAATGCTAAAACATTCAATTATTAAAACATTTCACATGTATTTCCATGTACTTACCTCTGCAAGGTGGTCCAGAAACGACGGATAACTGTGGTGCGATATGGGCTGGTAATGGGTTTCTTCATAGTACAGCTAATATCATGGAGCATATCATAGCTGCCCTCCATTGTTACCTCCACCCAGGTCAAACGCTTGGTTGCATCGAGGGGCCATGAGGCTACCACCAGATACTCAATTCTCATGTTGTGTTTCCAAAGAAGCACCAGCTTCACTTCTAGCTGAGTTCCAGCTAAAATCAGAAAATGAATGTAAGGGAAAAAAATAAGTCACATCTACACATTAAAGGCTTTAAAACTGAGGCCCTGGAATCAGATGGTAATTGCCAGCAACCATATATACCTGGCTTAAGTTCAGAAGGTAGTAAGATAGGGCATTAGGCTCTTTTTCAAATTGAGGGATGATAGAACTCATGGTTGCTCAAGTTTCAGTACGAGGATTGCTGCTTTTTGGATGTACAGTATATAAATGCCTTGGATATCGGGATATTAAAAAAAATACAAAATTTGCCAACTATTTCCAAACTTGAAAATTTCATCAACTGTGAGGGTAATGCAGCTAGCAGAACAGGGAGGTATGGCAAATGGAATTTAGTATTGAAAAGTAGTGATGTATTTTGACAGAAAGGGTGGGGAGAAGCAATGAAGACATTAACACAGTTCAAAGTGCGTACCGGAACACACAGACCTAGGAGCATTGTCTGCTCCACCATTTGATCACAGCCCTCTCAACCCCATTCTCCTGCTTTCTCCCCACACACTTTGATGCCTTAATAATCAAGAACCTATCAGCCTCCTCTTTAAATATAGCTAATGACTTGACTTCCACAACTGTCTGTGGCATGGAATTTCAGATTCACCACACTTTGGCTAAGGAAATTCAAGTCAAGTGAGGAAGGTTTACTGTCATTTAACTATATACATGTATAGTTGAAAGAAAGTTTGTGAATCCTTTGTAATTACCTGGTTTTCTGCATTAATTACTCATAAAACATGGTCTGATCTGCATCTAAGTCACAATAACAGACAAACATAATCTGCCTAAATTAGTAACACACAAACAATTGTACTTCTTCTCATCAATACTGACTACACCAATTAAACAATCTCAGTCCAGGTTCAAAATAGTATGTGAACCTCCAAGGTAATGCCTTCTACAAAAGTAATTTGGAGTCAGGTGTTCCAATCAATGAGTTAAGATTGGAGGAGTGGGTTGTAGAGGTGTCCTGCCCTATTAAAAAAAATGACACACAAAGTCAGGTTACCGACAGAGCCTGTTCTTCTGAAAAAAGATCTGTTACGTGCACCATGCCAGGATCAAATCAACTTTCAGAGGACCTCAGAAGAATTGTAGAGATGAGTGAAGCTGGAAAAGGTTACAAAAGCATTTCTAAAGTCCTGAGTGTTCATCAGTCCACAATAAGAGAAATTGTCTACAAATGGGGGAAATTCAGTACTGTTGCTACTCTCCCTAGGAGTGGGCATTATAAAGATCACACCAAGAACACAACATGCAATGCTGAAGGAGGTAAAAAAAGAACCCAAGGATAACAGCAAAAGACCTGCAGAAATCCCTAGAACTTGCTAAAGTCTCTGCTCGTGTGTCCACTATAAGAAAAACACTAAACAAGAAGGGTGTTTATGGGAGGACACCATGGAGGAAACCACTGCTCTCCAAAAAGAAAAACATTGCTGCTCATCTCAAGTTTGTAAAAGACCACCTGGATGTCCCACAATCTGGGCCAATATTCTGTGGACAGATGAGACAAAAGTTGAACTTTTTGGCAGAAATGTACACCGCTATGTTTGAAGCAAAAAAGGCACTGCAAACCAACACCAGAACATCATCCCAACTGTGAAGCACGGTAGAAGGAGCATCCTGGTTTGGGACTGTTTAGCTGCCTCAGGGCCTGGACGGCTTACAATCGTTGAGGGAGCCATGAATTAAAATTGCATCAAGATATTTGACAGGAGAATATCCAGGAAGCAGTTCATCACTTGAAGCTTAATAGAATTTGGATGATGCAACAAGACAATGATCCGAAGAGTAAGTCAACAGATTGGTTTAAAAAGAAGAAAGTTTTGGAATGGCCAAGTCAGAGTCCAGACCTTAACCAAATTGAAATGCTGTGGCTTGACCTGAAAGAAGGCTGTTCATGCAAAGTATCCCATAAATATTGATGAACTGAAACAGTTCTATATGAAGCAATGGTCTAAAATTCCTCCTTGCTATTGTGCAAGTCTAATCAGCAGCTACAAGAAACGTTTGGTGGAGGTTATTGCTGCTAAAGAAAGTTTTACCAGTTAATAAATACAAGAGTTCACATACGTTTTCCAGCCCGGACTGCAAATGATTAAACAATGTGTTCAATAAAGACATGAAAAGTACAATTGTTTGTGTGTTATTAGTTTAGGCAGGTTCCTTAAGGTTATCTGGGGGTGGTAATGGGGACAACCTCCCACTACTTATTAAATGCTCCCAATGGCATGTGTCTCAAATAGCCTCTGACAATCAAGTCCAGCTCCTGGACTTCATGTGTGGCTTAGCTACTAAGCCCGGCAGAACAGTTTCTACTGACAGGACAAGGGGCAAAGGCATTTTACTGACACCTTAAAACCAACTGCTTCGGGCAGATGGGGCTCGTCTGCTATGGTTGGCAGCTCATCTAGGCTATAGATGACAAAACCTGTGATCTCACTGCCTTGTGGCTATACCCACTCATGGGGAAAGCTTTGGGAGTAAACCCAGAAGGAAGAATCCAGACCTGGAGCCCCTAAGGCAATTCTACGTTAAGTACAGCGCTGACTGGCAATTCCTCCGACACTGCTGGTACCAAACTGCATTGGTCTCCACCATTCCTTTGGGCTCATCAGATGACTGGAGTGGTAGAGCTTGCTACATGAGCAACAGCTTACTCCCCATATCGTACTGCCCAGGCTTGAGTATCTTGACAGCTAGGTGGTTGACCCTGACTGATGAAGGCCTCACTCACTCAGTTTAAGCAGACTGTGTTTGTCTATTATTGTCACTTAAATGAAGATCAGACCATGAGTAATTAATGGAGAAAAGCTGGTAATTGCAAAGGGTTCACAGACTTTTTCCTGCAACTATATACTGTCGAATGAAACAGCATTCCTCTGGACCACGGTATAAAGCACTGTAGTACACATAACACACAATATTCCTCTTTGTCTCTGTTGTAAAGTGACATCCTCGTATTCTAGCCCTCTGATCCTCAACTCCCCCAGTATTGCAAACATACTCTCCACACTGATTATATCTTGGCCTTTCAATAGGTTTCAATGTGATCCCCTTTCATTCTTCTAAACTCCAGTGAGTATAGGCCCAGAGGCATCAAACCTTTGGTTGGAGTAGCTTTGTTAAGTAAATGCATTTTGTAATTCATATATAGTGACGGGAAGAAATACTTAGATTTTTGAACCAGGGATCAATTAAGTGGGCTACCTTGTCATTGATGGCATTGAGGTTGTTGCCAGGCAGGCAGAGAGTATGCCATCACAATCCAACATATCTCCTGATGTCTTGGCTTCACAGAACAAGGGCAAGAATTAAAATGAATTGAATTGATTCCCTAACATAACAAAATCTTACTCAAGATCGTTGGATTAAGAAGAGAAAATGGACAAAAAAATTAAAATTCAGATTATTTGCCGGGAAAAAAGCAAGGTTTCAATCTTTTCAACACACTGATATTTTATGATGTGCTAGATGAAAACCATATCTTTCTATAGCTGAATCACAAAGTCATAACTTCTTGATCAGAACAGCCTTCATCAACTCATTGAGTTGAAGACAAACTCAGCAGATCTCAAATGTGAAGTCCAACTCAATGAGTTTTGCCTTGACAATGGCAGCACACATCTATGATCATACCACCACAAATTCTTCCTGCACTCCCAACACACAAAGTCACACAAATCAATCTATGCCATCCTGTTCCTCTACTGTATCTTGTCAAGCCAATGCCTTCTATGATGGTTTGACCTTTAACAGTGTTTATTTACCTTTCGTGATATTAAGTTCCTTCACAGTGTAGCCCTCCCGCAATCTTACAGACACTACACTGGTAAGGTCTGCGTGCACCTCATTCTCAGCATGTTTCTTTCGTCTCATGGCCAGGGCAGGATTACTACTGGCAGACACTAGGTGTTCATTGAACAGTTTGTGCTGAGACACTAGGTTTAAAGAGATAAAAAAACAAATCAGAACAAAATGACAAATTCCTAACAGAATTAGCAAATACCCTAAAAAACCTCTGCCGATATACTTGCCACAGTAATACTCTGGGTTCATGGACTCTCCGGTTCTCAAGAAGCTGTACAACAGGAACGCTTTGTGATATGCATTCATGTTCAGGCTACTTTCAGTAATTTCTGGGCATGTAGACATATAAGAGCCAAATGTCGCCATGGCAATGAACTTCATTAGTTCCAAGTTTGGTACATAACCAAAGCTGCAGTCATAGGAGTACACACCTCCAACCTACAAAGAGGAAAGCAATGTTTATACCACACATAAGCAGCCAACCATACTGAGGTCAAAAACATCAGTTTGAATAAAAAAGGGTCACCTGTATAAAGGAACAGGCAATCATGCCACAGCGTAGCTGGTTTAACAGTGTTTCACATACTCCAATATCGGGTACACTTGTTACACCATCAGTAATGATTATTATACCTGCAAAAGAAGCAAGTCCAATCAGTGGGAACACTAGAAGAACAATGCACTGATGTCACACAGATCAACTGCAAAAAACTATGACATAATATTATTTTAAACTATTATTTTGCTTTTCATTTAAGTTCATGATTCAGGCAAATTTCATTACTAGATGAATGGCTAACTGTAATGGTCAAAAAATTTCACAATAACAAAAACAAAACAAAAACATAGGGAAGCCACCACATTTTAATTCAGCTAGAATTAATCTAGGAGGCTGTTTCCTGTTCAAATATCAATTCATTGTTCACCTAATGGAAAATTAGCAATAGCCATTCAACAAGAGCAAAGAGAGCTGAATTTCTCTACCACAAATATGAAATGTCCTCTTCCCCATTGAGGATTTGAGGATACATTAAATTTAAGAGATTCTACCAGTATTTATTTTTGCTGCTGTTCTGTTCTTCAGGTTTCCTCTCACCCGTGAACCATTTCCTCATTGTCAATCTATCTTCATTCCTGGCATTCTTCAGCCATAGTTATTTAAACATACAGAGATTGCTCCACCCGTCCAACATGGCTGTATCAATGGAAATCCAAAGCTGTACCATTCAACCATTCTGGTATGTCACTACAATGCACTCTGTGGCCACTATTAGACACCTCCCGTATCTAATAAAGTGGCTACAGAGTGCATGTCCATGGCCTTCTGCTGCTGTAGCACATCCACTTCAAGGTCTGAAGTGCTGTGCATTCAGAGATGCTCCTCTGCACACCACTGTTGTAACATGTAGTTATTTGAGTTGCTGCCACCTTCCAGTTAGCTTGAAATATTCTAGCCATTCTCCTCCGACCTTTCTCATAAATGAGGCATTTTCGCTGATACACGGAATGCTGCTCACTGGATGGTTTTTGTTTTATGCACCACTCTCTGTAAATTCCAGGGACTGTTGTGCGTGAAAATCCCAGGAGGTCAGCAGTTTCCAAGATACTCAAACTAGTCATTCCACAGTCAAAGTCACTTAAATCACATTTCTCACCTATTCTGTCTGGTCTGCATAACAAGTGAACCTCTTGACCAAGTCTGCCTGCTTTATGCATTGAGTTGCTGCCACATGATTGGCTGAACAGATATTTACACTAATGAACAGGTATACAGTTGTACCTAATAAAGTGGCCATTGAGTATATACAAACATCCAGAGATTGTCCCACCCTCCAAATAGGCCTGTAACAATGGAAATTCAAGATTGTGTACCATTCAACCACTCTGGTATGTAGCTGAAATATATCAAATGGTTGAGATCTGGGACAAACAACAGGATTTAGAGGCAGCAATAGATTGTTTCAGGATTTAAACACCAGCTAATAAGACACATTACTACCAAAATACTAACCCGCACTAGAGTTGGATGGCAGTAACTGAAGAGCAAGAATGCCATTGCGGATCATGTTGACAAGGCCCATATCAGATGTTACCATGGAAAAAGCTATCTTCCGTGAAGAATGATCATAAAGAACATCAGCAGTATCACCTTGGGATAAAGTCGTCCGATCAGACTGCAATTACAAGACAAAATTGGTAAATTTATTTTTAAAAAAAGAAAATTAGTTAAATATAAGCAAAAGAAGGATTAAAGACCTCTGCAATCAAAACTTATTTGTAATCTTGCAGGGCAATTCTATGCACTATCTTCCCTGTGGCAAAAGTGCCTGCTCTGAAGTACATCCTTCACAGATCTGAGATTGAGTTCAACGTAGTTAAACAACCAGAGTAATCTGGAAGCCTGGACTAAAAATCCAGAAATACTACTTCAAAGCAAATCGCCACCATGGTGAAACATATATTCACTTACTATTATGAAATATACAAAACAAAAGCAATCCAGTGACTACAAAGTAAGGTGTTAACAAAAAGACATTGATAGGATGCAAAACTGGGCTGAGAAGTGGAACCCAGATAAGTGTGAAGTAGCTCATTTTGGTAGGTCAAATATGATGGCAGAATATAGCATTAATGGTAAGACTCTTGGCAGTGTGGAGGATCAGAGGGATCTTGGGGTCCAAGTCTACAGGACCCTCAAAGCAGATGTGCAGGTTAACTGGTTAAGAAGGTGTACGGTGTATTGCCCTTCATCAATAGTGGAACTGAATTGAGGAGCCGAGAGGTAATGTTGCAGTTATATAGGACCCTGGTTAGACCCTACTTGGAGTACTGTGCTCAGTTCTGGTCACCTCACCACAGGAAGGATGTGGAAGTCATTGAAAGGGTGCAGAGGAGATTTACAAGGATGTTGCCTGGATTGGGGAGCATGCCTTACGAGAATAGGTTGAGTGAACTCAGCCTTTTCTCCTTGGAGTGGCAGAGGATGAGAGGTGACTTGATAAAGGTGTGTAAGATGATGAGAGGCATTGATCGTGTGGATAGTTAGGCTTTTTCCCAGGGCTGAAATGGTTGCCACAAGAGGACACAGGTTTAAGGTGCTGGGGAGTAGGTTCAGAGGAGATGTGAGGGGTAAGTTTTTTTACTCAGAGAGTGGTGAATGCGTGGAATGGGCTGCCAGCAACAGTGGTGGAGGCGGATACGATAGGGTCTTTTAAGAGACTTTTAGAAAGGTACATGAAGCTCAGTAAAATAGAGGGCTATGGGTAAGCCCAGTAATTTCTAAGGGCGGGACATTTTCGGCACAACTCTGTGGGCCAAAGGGCCTGTATTGTGCTGTAGCTTTTCTACATTTCTAAAATCAATCTGGTTCACTAATGTCCTTTAGAAGATCCATTATCTCTATCAAGCCTGACCCACACATCACTGTGGTTGACTCCTGACTGTTGGACAACTATCATCAATACATTCAAACAGAAAAATTATAAAAAATATCTAGGATAGATCAAGGTACTGAAGTGAGATGCAACAAAAAATGCTCTCATCCTAATAAACCTTGCAATATCCAACTCAGAGCATCTGGGGTACTGGTGATTCAGATTGGAAGAACTGGCAAGTAATTGACCTTCATGGAATCATACCTTGCACAGTCAGACAGCAGTAATAAATCTAGTAGAGCGGCTGCCTCACAGTTCCGAAGACCTGGGGTCAACCCTGACTGTGTGAAAGTTGCACGGATGATTCCTGAGTGCTCCAGTTTATTCCCAGCTCCAAAAGATGTGCGGGTTGGCCAGTTAATTGGCCAGTGAAAATTGCCTTTGGTGCGTACATGAGTGGTAGAATCTGGCAGGGTTGAATTATACAATGGGATTAACGTACTATTAGTTTAAAATGGGTACTTGATAGTCGCTGTGGATTTGATGTGTTGAAGGGCCTCTTTCAAAGCTGTATTCAATAACAGTGTGTTGAACATTTTCAACAAAACCAAAAATGACTGGAGGGTGCAACCTTGACTCCAGAGCTCAGGAAGTATCTAAAAATTATGTTAAATATGAGAAAGGAACCATTGTCTTAGCTGATGAATCACCGCTCCTCGACATTGAATGATACTTGGAAGAGCAAAGAATGCTCTCTGAATGCGCAAATGCAATACCCATAACCAAGAATGGGCTTAACAGTGCCATCAATAACCCAGCTGGTCAAGCCTTGAACAAAGTTGTCAGACTAAATCTTGAACAGCAGTAATTGATTCAACATGAGGGACCTCTATATCTCCAATCTATCTGTTGTAGGTGCATCTGTTCATGACCTTTTTGGTTAAAGCAACCACTGGATAATCCTTATGGAAACTAAGTCTCATCTTCACACCTCCATCATTTTATGTAGCACAACACTCATGTTAAATAGAATGGACTGAACAGATCCAAGTTCAAAGTGCAAAGTAAAATATGGGATTGGGACATCTATGAGGAACTTGTAAACCATAAGAGCAGTAGACATGTACACCACCACATGCAAGATCTAGGCATAATTCAGGAATGACTGTAAATGATATTTAACATTCTAGCTATAAGTACATGTCAATGACCACCTCCAACATGCAAGAGTCTAACAACCTACATTCACAATATTGCCTTCACCAAATCTCCCTCATGAAGAATCACTATAGATTAGATATTCAACTGAACCAACCATATCAATGCCATGGCCACAAACACAAGTACAGTCATCTGGAGCACATGATATCCCAAAGCTTTTCCACCACATACAAGGCACCACAGGAGCAGGATAGAGTGTTCGCCCATTGGCTGGAGAAGCAGAACTTCAACACCACTCAAGTAGCTGCACCTCATCCTGAATAACACTGCCTGCTTGACCTCATCTGCCACCCAAAATATTCAGTCCCTTTGCCACTGTTGCAAAATGGCTTTAGTACACATCATCTACAAAATGCAATGAGGTTAGTTGCCTGACAGTATACACAACCTGTGTTCCCTACCAATGGAAAAGAGGGCAATTGGCACAAAGAAACACTACAAATGCAAGTCTTTTTCCAAGTTACAAACTATCCCCACTTGGAACTATGTGACTCACTCTTCAAAAAAAATGCTAGGTCAAAATCCTGGAACTCCCTATTCAACACTGCTGTAGAGTACTTTACCAGGATTGGAGTTGTTCAGAAACGCAGTTCACAACTACCTTCTCAATGGAAATTAGTGATGGGATATAAAAGCTAGCTTTGCTAACAATGCTAAGATCTTAAAGCAGTTAAATAACTAAAAACTTTTTTTTTTAAATTGGAAATTTTTCTTAAGTTGCTGGTCTAAGAATGACACAGCACAGTATAGGACGAAAACACACACATGATGCAAGAGGAACTCAGCAGGCTAGGCACCTTCTATGGAAAAGAGTAAACAGTCGACATTTCAGGCCAAGACCCTTCATCATGATGGGTCTCAGCCCGAAACGTCGATTGTTTACTCCTTTCCATCATTGCTACCTGAGCTGCTAAGTTCCTCTGGCATTTTCTGTGTGTTGCTTGGATTGCCAGCATCTGCAGATTTTCTCTTGCTTGTAGTATAGGAAGGCATTCAGGCCACTGAATCACCAGTTACTCTCAGAATAGTCCCTACATTCCACATTCACACTTATTTCCCTGTAACCAGAACACTGGAGCTACCACAAAGTTACAAGACAGGGAAAATTCAAGAGACAGCATTCAAAGTCAGGATCAAATCCAAACTGCTGCAGCTATGCAGCCGCAGCACAATCTGCTGCACCACTGTGCCATCTTACTACACAATGACCAATACACTCAATGCTTTCACTTTCTGGTTATAGCATATGGTGTAATATTTCACGAGACATCCTCATTCACATGTTATGAGGTTTGGATAATGGGAACGGAGAGATAACTTGGAATAGAATGAATTTTCATGCATTACCTAATCAGGAAATACTACTTCTTAATTTACAATGTTTCCCTTCCATCTTAGATTTGAGGAAATAACCTCAGTATACTACTTCATTTTGTATACCTCATTCAAAAGTAACACACAGATTACAAAGGTCAACAGTAAACACTCAAAGTTCAAAGTAAATATTATTAGCAAAGTACATATACGTCACCATAAACAACCCCACGAATCATTTTCTTGTGGACATAACTCAACAGATCGATAATAACTATAACAGAATCAATGAAAGACTGCCCAACGAGGGTATTCAACCAGAGTGCAGAACACAACAAACAGCAAATGCAAAAAGATGAAATAACAATATAAATAAATAAACAACAAATATCGAGAACAAGATATGAAGGGTCCTCGAAAGCGAGTCCACTGTTTGTGGGAACATTTCAATGATAGGGCAAGTATACTAGTCCCTTTGCTACACTGAAGTACAATTTTCATTTTAGTCTAGCCTCTCAAAGATTGCTAATCAGCATGAAATGCATGGGAACACATTATGCAATTACTCTTTCTTTCCCTGAGATACTGACCTGTGCTCTGGGCTTGTAATGTTGTTGGAGAACTTCAGCTACATTGTTTTCAAATGCACGTAATTGCTGATATATATTCTGACGAAAAGCTTCTAAATTGGCTTGATCCAACAGACAGCCTTGAACCAGGACCTATGATAAACAATGATAATATTCAGTGGTAAGAATATTTGCTACATACAGATACTATCAGCAGAGCTGGGATAGACTCATGTAACAATGGATAATCAATTAGCTTGGCCAAGCTGCTTAATATAATGTGTGTCTTATGCAAATTAGATGTGAGAAACAATCCATAAATGGAACACTCCAGAAGTTGAAAAACTGAAAAAATGCAGAAAATGTTGGAAGTATTTAGAAGGTGGAGAGTTAACATTTCAGGTTGATAACTTTGTATGAAACTGGGAAAACTTAGAACTAAAACAAGTTTTAAGTGGTAAAGTAAGGGGAAAGCGGCAGAGAAAACAAAGGGAAAGTCTGTGGGACACATGTGACAGCCGTGCTAGCTAGGAGAATGATATGGGACTTATTATTCAACATCTCTGGAAGGACTACAAATAGATGGCAAATTAAATTTGAAATTTTCAGAAGTGAAACAAACTGAATACTAGAAGTGTTTGATACAAGGGTATACTGAGGTAGACAATGATCTGAAATTATTAAATTATCTAACATAAGCTGGGAGAACTGTTTGTTACCTTCCAATAAGGCATACTACACTCTTCTGGATTCAACAATGAATTGAATAATTTCAAGTTAAAAACCATTTTAGTCTTGTATTTCATACTTCCGGTGTTCATTTTTTTTTTCATTTTTCCTTTTCTGGTAACTTGAGATTTCATCACCTTCACCAGACGTGCCTCTTTTGTTATTCACTACTGTTTATAATTTTTCCAAATGCATATCATCATCACCACCACTTGAATGAAACAATCTCTTCTGATCTCTGCTTTATCACATCTATCTCGTTAGGTTGTCTCACCATCCTTTTGCTGCAACATACCACTAGTTTTATTTCTCACTTTTCCTGGTTCAGGTAAGCAGAACTGTTTCGCTCCACAAAGACCTTTCAGCACTGGGTATTTTCATTTGAGAAATTATATGATCTGAAATGGTGATTTGATCTGACTTGTTGAATCCGTATCAAGCTCTCCCACTTTAGTGAGACAATAGTTTCATGCCAGCTTGTACTCCTTAGCCCCCCATCTTCTTATTCTGGCTTCTGCCCTCTTCCAGTCCTGATGAAGGGTCCCAGCCCAAAATGTCGATTGTTTATTCTTCTCCATAGATGCTGCCTGACTTACTGAGTTCCTCTGGCATGTGTTGCTCAAGTTTGGCAGAATCTGCAAGATCTCTCGCGTTTATAGTAGTTTAAGTACATCATTAATATTGTTTTAAATGCATCTAAATAGTGTAGGTAGGAACCATACTCTACAGTAGAAATCTAGGATTTGCATTCTTTGTTATTTGTAATAATTCAATTTGTTGCTTTAACTAGACTGGTTCCAACAAAATAAGTGTTGGCAATCAGAACTTTCATCGTGACCACCTACACTGGATCTTAACTGCTCCAAATGCAAGTGTTGTATCGTTGTGCATTGAAAAACAGTCTCATCTACATTAAAGCAAAGTGGTATCACTACTTCAGGTATTTTGTTTACTATTATTGGATTCAGCATTTTTACTGAACTGGACTGACTAATTGTTCGTTTGTCATAAGAGCATAAACATACTGCATTTATAAAACACAGAAATCTACAGCACACTACAGGCCCTTCGGCCCATAATGTTGTGCCGACCATGTAACCTATTCCAGAAAATGCTTAGAATTACCCTAACAAATAGCTCTCTATTTTTCTAAGTTCCATGTACCTATCTAAGAGTCTCTTAAAAGACCCTATTGTATCCGACTCTACCACTGTCGCTGGCAGTGCATTCCACAAACCCACCACCCCGTGTGAAAAACTTACCCCTGACATCCCCTCTGTACCTACTTCCAAACACATTAAAACTGTACTCCCTCGTTTTAGTCACTTTAGTCCTGGGAAAAAGCCTCTGGCTATCCACACGATCAATGCCTCTCATCATCATATACACCTCTGTCAGGTCACCTCTTATCCTCTATTGCTCCAAGGAGAAAAGGCCAAGTTCACTCAACCTATTCTCATAAGGGACACTCTCCAATCCAGGCAACATTACTTGTAAATCACCTCTGCGCTCTTTCTGTAGTGTCCACATCCTTCCTGTAGTGAGGTGACCACAACTGAACACAGTAATCCAGGTGGGGTCTGACCATGATCTTATACAGCTGTAACATTACCTCATGGCTCTTGAACTCATTCTCACGGTTGATGAATGCCAACATACCATACACCTTCTTACCAACTCTGTCAACATGCACAGTAGCTTTGAGTGCCCTATGGACATAGACCCCAAGATCTCTCTGATCCTCCACACTGGTCTTACTATATTCTGTCTTCAAATTTGACCTACCGAAATGAACCACTTCACACTTATCTGGGTTGAACTCCATCTGCCACTTATACATCCTTGACAGAAGAATGAGAAGTAATCTCACTAAAGCATACAAAATCCTTAAGGGCCTGGAACAGGGTAGGTATGGGGAAGATTTGTCTCTTAGCTAAAGTATTCAGAACAGGGGTCAAGCAAAAAAAAAGATAGTTGGCCATCCAGCAAAAAGTCCAGAAGAAATTTCTTTTGCTGGGAAGTGATCAATCTTTGGAATTGTTCACCTGAGAGCCCCATGGAAATTAATACACAGTCAGAAAATTTTAGGTCTTTTTGGTTTATAATTGGAATTGGTTGTTTATTATTGTCACATTTACAATACAGAGAAAAGTTTGCCTTGCAAACTGCTCATACAGATCAAATCACTACAGTGATTTAAGGGAAAAGATAAAGTAATAACAATGCAGAATAAAGTGTAAACGCTACAGAGAAATGCAGTGCAGGTAAACTATAAAGTGCAAGATCATAACAAGGTAAATTATGAGGTTACAGACACAAGGAAGTCTGCAGATGCTAGAATAAGAATCCATCTTGTACAAGAAGTGCATTCAAGAGTCTTATAACAGTGGAAATTAAGCTATCCTCGAGTCTGGTAGTATGTAGCTTCTGCCAGATGGTGAAGGGAACTGTCAGCGATTATTTTGGAGATATGAAATTATAGATTGCAGATATCAATTAAAATGAGAACCAGTCTTTGGGAAAAAAGTTCCTAATAGTTATTGATGGAGGATTTTTCATCTAGTGTACGCTGCCGTGTTCTTCAGATTGACTGTAAATGAACAAAATCAGCACAGACACCAAGTGCAGATAATGGACTGACTTCATAATATCTTCATTTTCATTGTAACATTCAAGATTATTCTCGATACCTTCAAATTCTTTGTGGTTCCTAACTTGTTAAAGAAGTGAAATAGTTTCATTTTCACACCCGGCTGTTCTGGCATCTCCAGGACTGAATGCTTGAAACCACAGTGAGCAAAACGGTTCTGAATTGCCTTATTGCTTATTTATCGCCAGCTATCAGTAACAAACATCAGTGCTTTTTGAACACAAACACGTACAACTGATGCCATTTAAAAACTGTTCGCTCTAAGCACGGTGTAGTGTCTATCGGCCACACAGATGCACACAATTAATACCAGTTAGAACCTGTTCGGCAAGTCTTCAGCTCCAGTTAAGCAGCATTGTGTCCCAAATAAATGAAGGGAATCCCAGGAATTTTCGTAATTAGTTCTTGTTCTTTAAGAGTTGTCCCAAAAAAGTGACTGTCCTGATTAATGGATGGCCCAATTAAGCAGAACCCACTGAATTTGTATTTACTGTGTTTTATTATTATTGTGTTCCTTACCTTTGTGTTTATTTTTTGTGCTGCATTGGATCCAGAGTAACAATTATTTGGTTCTCCTTTACACTTGTGTACTGGAAATGACATTAAACAATATTGAATCTTGATATCCCCACCACCAAATGCGGTTTTGGACAGGTCTGTTTTGTCAACTAATATTCTGGATAGTTGTATATTCAGGAAGCCATCCCTCAACACTGTGCAAGAGAGATATATTTTGAATATCTGAGAGTTTATGCTCAGAGAAGTCAGACCAGCTACTAGCATTGAATATTCAAAGGGGTTCGGAGAAGGAAGTCTGAGAATCGGAGTGGGAGTGCAGAGAAGCCATTTTGATTTTTTCTTTTTCTCATCGGAGTTAAGAGAGGCAGGACTGTGCAGGCATGTGATGTCGGGCAGTGAAGCATTAAAGATTTAAAAGGAACACAGCTGTATACAGCGGGTAGTGTCGTTTTGCGGGCAGCGGAGTGAGCCAAGAGTAGAGTGAAGGCTTAAGGGCTTTGGCTCAACGGGCTTACGCGGAAACAGGCGAGCCAAAGTAAGTTTGGTTTTCAATTTTCCATGTTACTTGAGGAAAGGGGCAAGTATGAGCGTGAGGGCAGCTTGCTGTTCTCAGTGTCGGATGTGGGAAGTCCTGAAGTCTCCTAGCCTCCCGGACGGCCACATCTGTGCCAGGTGCACCAATCTGCAGCTCCTAAGGGACTGTGTTAGGGAACTGGAGCTGCAGCTCGATGACCTTCGACTGGTCAGGGAGAGTGAGGAGTTGATAGAGAGGAGTTACAGGCAGGTGGTCACACCGGGGCCACGGGAGGCAGTCAAGTGGGTCACGGTTAGGAGGGGGAAGGGGAAGAGTCAGGTACTAGAGAGTACCCCAGTGGCTGTGCCCTTTGACAATAAGTACTCCTGTTTGAGTACTGTTGGGGGAGGACAGCTTACCTGGGGGAAGTAACAGTGGCCATGCCTCTGGCACAGAGTCCAGCCCTATAGCTCAAAAGGGTAGGGAAAGGAAGAGGACGGCAGTAGTAATAGGGGACTCGATAGTTAGGGGGTAGATAGGCGATTCCATGGACGCAGTCAGGAGACCCGGATGGTAGTTTGCCTCCCTGGTGCCAGGGTCCGGGATATTTCTGATCGTGTCCAAGATATCCTGAAGTGGAAGGGTGAGGAGCCAGAGGTCATGGCACATATAGGTACCAATGACATAGGTAGGAAAAGGGAAGAGGTCCTGAAAGGAGAATATAGGGAGTTAGGAAGGGAGTTGAGAACAAGGACCGCAAAGGTAGTAATTTCGGGATTACTGCCTGTGCCATGTGACAGTGAGAGTAGGAATGCAATGAGGTAGAAGATAAATGCGTGGCTGAGGGATTGGAGCAGGGGGGAGGGATTCGAGTTTCTGGATCATTGGGACCTCTTTTGGCGCAGGTGTGACCTACAAAAAGGATGGGTTGCAGTTGAATCCTAGGGGGACCAATATCCTGGCGGGGAGATTTGCGAAGGCTACTGGGGAGACTTTAAACCAGAATGGTTGGGGGGTAGGAATCAAATTGAAGAGACTAGCAGAGAGGAGATCAGGTCACAAATAGAGAAAACTAGTAGACAGTGTGTGTGGGAGGATAGGCAGGGGATAGAGAACGGGAGCACTCAAACCGAAGATGTAGAGGAGAAGGAAGAAAAAGGTAACAAAGTTGTTTGCACCTGTAGGAATAAACAGAGAGTAAGAGGTGGAGAGTTTCTGAAATGCATCTATTTTAATGCTAGGAGCATTGTAAGAAAGGTGGATGAACTTAGAGCAGCAGTCCCCAATCACTGGGCCGCGGACTGGTAGTGGGCCGCAAAGCATGTGCTACCGGGCCGCGAGGAGTCAGCTGCACCTTTCCTCATTCCCTGTCACGCACTGTTGAACTTGAACATAGGGTTGCCAACTGTCCCGTATTTGCCGGGACATCCCGTATATTGGGCTAAATTAGTTTGTCCCATAAGGAACCTCCCTTGTCCTGTATTTCCCCCGCTAAGGTAGAGCGTTCTTATGAAAGCTTTCGTGCCGAAATGGCGTAAAGCGAAGAAGCAATTACCATTAATTTATATGGGAAAAAATTTTAAAGCATTCCCAGACCCAAAAAATAACCTACCATATCATACCAAAAAACACATAAAACCTAAAATAACACTAACATATAGTCTTTCCGGGGGTAAGGGGTCCCGGGATTTGACTGCTACTTTTGTCCCTTATTTGGGAGTGAGAAAGTTGGCAACCCTAACTGTAAAAGACATGTTGAGGTGAGTTTAACCATACTTGAACATCCCCCCACCCCCCCCCCGCCGGTTGGCCGGTCCGCAAGAATATTGCCAACATTAAACCGGTCCGCGGTGCAAAAAAGGTTGGGGACCCCTGGCTTAGAGCATGGATTGATACCTGGAAATATGATGTTGTAGCTATTAGTGAAACATGGTTGCAGGAGGGGTGCGACTGGCAACTAAATATTCCTGGATTTCATTGTTTCAGGTGTGATAGAATCGGAGGGGCAAGAGGGGGAGGTGTTGCATTGCTTGTCAGAGAAAATATTACAGCGGTGCTTTGGCAAGATAGATAAGAGGACTCATCTAGGGAGGCTATTTGGGTGGAATTGAGGAATGGGAAAGGTGTATTGATGCTTATAAGGGTGTATTGTAGACCACCTAATGGGGACTGAGAATTGGAGGAGCAAATTTGTAAGGAGATAGCAGATATTTGTAGTAAGCACAAGGTTGTGATTGTGGGAGATTTTAATTTTCCACACATAGACTGGGAAGCCCATTCTGTAAAAGGGCTGGATGGTTTGGAGTTTGTCAAATGTGTGCAAGATAGCTTTTTGCAGCAATACATAGAGGTACCAACTAGAGAAGGGGCAGTGTTGGATCTCCTGTTAGGGAATGAGATAGGTCAGGTGACGGAGGTTTGTGTTGGGGAGGACTTCGGGTCCAGTGATCACAATGCCATTAGTTTCAATATAGTTATGGAGAAGGATAGGACTGGACCCAGGGTTGAGATTTTTGATTGGAGAAAAGCTAACTTTGAAGAGTTGTGAAAGGATTTAGAAGGAGTGGATTGGGACAATTTGTTTTATGGGAAGGATGTAATAGAGAAATAGAGGTCATTTGAAGGTGAAATTTTGAGGGTACAGAGTCTTTATGTTCCTGTTAGGTTGAAAGGAAAGGTTAAAAGCTTGAGAGAGCCATGGTTTTCAAGGGATATTGGAAACTTGGTTCAGAAAAAGAGAGAGATCTACAATAAATATCGGCAGCTTGGAGTAAATGAGGTGCTCAAGGAATATAAAGAATGTAAAAGAATCTTAAGAAAGAAATTAGAAATGCTCAAAGAAGATGAGGTTGCTTTGGCAAGTAAGGTGAAAATAAATCCAAAGAGTTTGTACAGTTTCTACAGGATATTCCCTAGGACCTTGAGGGAAGTTAGTGTGGAAATAGCAGGGGCTCTGACAGAAATATTTCAAATGTCATTAGAAACGGGGATGGTGCCAGAGGATTGGCGTGTTGCTCATGTTGTTCCATTGTTTAAAAACGGTTCTAAGAGTAAACCTAGCAATTATCAGCCTGTGAGTTTGATGTCAGTGGTGGGTAAATTGATGGAAAGTATTCTTAGAGATGGTATATATAATTATCTGGATAGACAAGGTCAGATTAGGAACAGTCAACATGGATTTGTGCGTGGAAGGTCATGCTTGACAAATCTTATTGAATTTTTTGAAGAGGTTACTAGGAAAGTTGACGAGGGTAAAGCGGTTGATGTTGTCGATATGGACTTCAGTAAGGCCTTTGACAAGGTTCCACACAGAAGATTAGTTAGGAAGGTTCAATCATTAGGTATTGTAAAATGGATTCAGCAGTGGCTGGATGGGAGACGCCAGAGAATAGTGGTGGATAACTGTTTGTCAGATTGGAGGCCGGTGTCTAGTGGTGTGCCTCAGGGATCTGTACCGGGTCCAATGCTGTTTGTCATATTCATGATCTGGATGATGGGGAGCTAAATTGGATGAGTGAGTATGCAGATGATACTAAGATAGGTAGAATTGTGGATAATGAAGTAGGTTTTCAAAGCTTGCAGAGAGATTTAGGCCAGTTAAAAGAGTGGGCTGAAAGATGGCAGATGGAGTTTAATGCTGATAAATGTAAGGTGCTACATTTTGGTAGGACTAATTAAAATAGGACATACATGGTAAATGGTAGGGCATTGAAGAATGCAGTAGAACAGAGGGATCTAGGAATAATGGTGCATAGTTCCCTGAAGGTGGAATCTCATGTGGATAGGGTGGTGAAGAAAGCTTTTGGTATGCTGGCCTTTATAAATCAGAGCATAGAGTATAGGAGTTGGGATGTAATGTTGAAATTGTACAGGGCATTGGTAAGGCCAAATTGGGAGTATTGTGTACAGTTCTGGTCACTGAATTATAGAAAGATGTCAATAAAATTGAGAGAGTACAGAGGAGATTTACTAAAGTGTTGCCTGGGTTTCATCTCCTCAGTTACAGAGAAAGGTTGAACAAGTTAGGTCTTTATTCTTTGGAGTGTAGAAGGTTGAGGGGGGACTTGATAGAGGTATTTAAAATTATGAGGGGATAGATCGAGTTGACGTGGACAGGCTTTTTCCATTGAGAGTGGGGGAGATTCAAACAAGAGGACATGAGTTGAGAGTTAAAGGGCAAAAGTTTAGGGGTAACATGAGGGGGAACTTCTTTACTCAGAGAGTGGTAGCTGTGTGGAACGAGCTTCCAGCAGAAGTGGTTGGGGCAGGTTCGATGTTGTCATTTAAAGTTAAATTGGATAGCTATATGGACAGGAAAGGAATGGAGGGTTATGGACTGAGTGCAGGTTGGTGGGACCAGGTTAGATTAAGAGTTCGGCATGGACTAGAAGGGCCGAGATGGCCTGATTCCATCCTGTAATTGTTATATGGTTATATATGGGTTTCGCTAGGTGGGATCTGCTAGCATTGTAAATATGCAATTCCACAAAGTTATTGGTCTATATATAAAATGTTAAAGTTAAATAGGGGATTATAGCTGTAGTAACCATTGTTACTCAAGATGCCTTTGTGTTCAAAAAATATAAAACATTGTTTAAAAATAACTAGATTCTCTCCAGATTCTGTCTAGAATTCTCTCAATATTCTACTGTTTTAGAGTAAAGCCTTTTATATCTCATTTAGAGCTTCCATGTGGCTCAGTTTAGTTAGGCACACAGGAACCACGGGATATGCGGTTAGTGCAGGAAAGTGGTGCTAGGGGAAAAGATTAGCCATGATTTTTTGAAAAGCAGAGTAGATGCAGCAGGTGCATGGTCTGTTCCTGCCTCTGCTCCTTTCATTCTTATGAGACGAGATAAAGATTAGTCAGCATATGAAAGTAGTTAAAACATACGCATCAATCATTCATATACGTGTTTCTGCCTAAGAAACATCAACAAATGCTCCGGCAAGTTCCAACAAATGAACCGTGGACCACATTCTGATTGTGTGCATCATCCCCTGGTTTGGAGGCTCCAATGCACAGGATCGCAAGAGGCTGTAGAGGGTTGTAGACTCAACCAGCTCCCTCACAAATATAAGCCTCCCCACCATCAAGGAATCTTCAAGAGGCAATGCCTGAAGAAGGCAGAATCCCTCATCATCCAGGATGTGCTCTTTTCTCATTGCTACCTACTGGGAGGAGGCACAGGAGCCTGAAGACTCACACTCAATGTTTTAAGAATAGCTTCTTCTTCTCTGCCATTGAATTTCCGAAAAGTCCATGAAAACTACCTCATTATTCGTCTATTATTGCAACCTCGTTTATTATTGCAATTTACAATATTTTTAATGACGAGCTGAACTGCTGCCAGAAAACAAAATAAAATCATAACATATGTCAGTGTTAGTAAACCTGATTCTGATTTGGTGCAAGAAAAAAAATGAATTGTTCCGCCCTGGATCTATGTTAATCTTTTAGAAAATGCTTTTATACTGATTTCACTATCAATTTAATCTTCTCAACTATTACCTACATCAGTGGTCCCCAACCACCGGGCCGCAAAGCATGTGCTACCGGGCCGCGAGGAAACGTCATGATTTGGCGATATGAAACGATATAAGTCAGCTGCACCTTTCCTCATTTCCAGTCAAGCACTGTTGAACTTGAACAACCCCCCGCCCCGGTTGGCCGGTCCCACAAGAATACTGTCAATATTAAACTGGTCCACGGTGCAAAAAAGGTTGAGAACCCCTGATCTACATGGATACAACATGAATGCAGCAAATATCCATTAACATTAAAATAGATAATGATGGAAATATTCAGTGGTTCAGTCAGCATTTGTTGAGCGGGAAAGAAAATTACGCTTCATGTGAATTATACTTCTTAAGAAATATTAACTACCTTGCTCTCCCTGCATCAGCCCTGACCTGCCGAATATTCAAATTATTTTCTGTTTCTATAACTCTACTAGGTGTTTTTTATCGGCCGCCCAATAACAGGGATATCAAGGAGCAGATAGGGATACAGATCCTGGAAAGATGTAATAATAACAACAGAGTTGTTGAGGTGGGAGATTTTAATTTCCCAAATATAGATTGGCATCTTCCTAGAGCAAGGGGTTTAGAAGGGGTGGAATTTGTTAGGTGTGTTCAGGAAAGTTTCTTGACACAATATGTAGAAACATAGAAACATAGAAAATAGCTGCAGGAGTAGGCCATTCGGCCCTTCGAGCCTGCACCGCCGTTCAGTATGATCATGGCTGATCATCCAACTCAGAACCCTGTACCAGCCTTCCCTCCATAACCCCTGATCCCTTTAGCCACAAAGGCCATATCTAACTCCCTCTTAAATATAGCCAATGAACTGGCCTCAACTGTTTCCTGTGGCAGAGAATTCCACAGATTCACCACTCTCTGTGTGAAGAAGTTTTTCCTCATCTCGGTCCTAAAAGGCTTCCCCTTTATCCTCAAACTGTGACCCCTCGTTCTGGACTTCCCCAACATCGGGAACAATCTTCCTGCATCTAGCCTGTCCAACCCCTTTAGGATTTTATACGTTTCAATCAGATTCCCCCCTCAATCTTCTAAATTCCAACGAGTATAAGCCTAGTTCATCCAGTCTTTCATCATATGAAAGTCCTGCCATCCCAGGAATCAATCTGGTGAACCTTCTTTGTACTCCCTCTATGGCAAGGATATCTTTCCTCAGATTAGGGGACCAAAACTGCACACAATACTCCAGGTGTGGTCTCACCAAGGCCTTGTAAAACTGCAGTAGTACCTCCCTGCTCCTGTACTCGAATTCTCTTGCCATAAATGCCAGCATACCATTCGCCTTTTTCACCGCCTGCTGTACCTGCATGCCCACTTTCAATGACTGGTGTATAATGACACCCAGGTCTCGTTGCACCTCCCCTTTGCCTAATCGGTCACCATTCAGATAATAATCTGTTTTCCTGTTTTTGCCACCAAAGTAGATAACTTCACATTTATCCACATTAAATTGCATCTGCCATGAATTTGCCCACTCACCTAACCTATCCAAGTCACCCTGCATCCTCTTAGCCTCCTCCTCACTGCTAACACTGCCGCCCAGCTTCGTGTCATCCGCAAACTTGGAGATGCTGCATTTAATTCCCTCATCCATGTCATTAATATATATTGTAAACATCTCGGGTCCCAGCACTGAGTCTTGCGGTACCCCACTAGTCACTGCCTGCCATTCTGAAAAGGTCCCATTTATTCCCACTCTTTGCTTCCTGTCTGCCAACCAATTCTCTATCCACATCAATACTTTACCCCCAATACCGTGTGCTTTAGGTTTGCACACTAATCTCCTGTGTGGGACCTTGTCAAAAGCCTTTTGAAAATCCAAATATACCACATCCACTGGTTCTCCCCTATCCACTCTACTAGTTACATCCTCAAAAACATCCTTGTAGATAAGCCTACAAGAGGAGATGACTGTACTTGATTTGTTATTGGGAAATGAACCTGGTCAGGTGTCAGATCACTCAGTGGGAGAGCAGTTTGGAGATACTGATCATAATTCTATCTCCTTTACCATAGCACTGGAGAGAGAAAGGAACAGACAAGTCAGAAAAGCGTTTAATTGGAGTAAGGGGAATTATGAGGCTATCAGGCAGGAACTTGGAAGCTTAAATTGGGAACAGATGTTCTCAGGGAAAGGTACGGAAGAAATGTGGCAAATGTTCAGGGGATATTTGTGTGGAGTTCTGCATAGGTAAGTTCCAGTGAGACAGGGAAGTTATGGTAAGGTACAGGAACCGTGGTGTACAAGGGCTGTAGTAAATCTAGTCAAGAGGAAAAGCTTACAAAAGGTTCAGAGAGCTAGGTTAGAGATCTAGAAGATCATAAGGCTAGCAGGAAGGAACTTAAGAAAGAAATTAGGAGAGCCAGAAGGGGCCATGAGAAGGCCTTGGCGGGCAGGACCAAGGCATTCTACAAGTATGTGAAGAGCAAGAGGATAAGATGTGAAAGAATTGGACCTATCAAGTGTGACAGTGGGAAAGTGTGTATGGAACTGGAGGAAACAGCAGAGGTACTTAATGAATACTTTACTTCAGTATTCACTATGGAAAAGGATCTTGGTGATTGTAGCGACGACTTGCAGCGGACTGAAAAGCCTGAGCATTTAGATATTAAGAAAGAGAATGTGCTGGAGCTTTTGGAAAGCATCAAGTTGGATAAGTCGGCGGTACCAGATGAAATGTACCCCAGGCTACTGTGGAAGGCGAGGGAGGAGACTGTTGAGCCTCTGGTGATGATCTTTACATCATCAATGGGGACGGGAGAGGTTCCGGAGGATTGGAGGGTTGCGGGTATTGTTCCCTTATTCAAGAAAAGAGAGTAGAGGTAGCCCAGGAAATTATAGACCAGTGAGTCTTGCTTCAGTGGTTGGTAAGTTGACGAAGATGATCCTGAGAGGCAGCATTTATGAACATTTGGAGAGGTATAATATGATTAGGAATAGTCATCATGGCTTGTCAAGGTCAGGTCGTGTCTTACGAGCCTGATTGAATTTTTTGAGAATGTGACTAAACACATTGATGAAGGAAGAGTAGTAGATGTAGTGTATATGGATTTCAGCAAGGCATTTGATAAGGTACCCCATGCAAGGCTTATTGAGAAAGTAAGGAGGCATGGGATCCAGGGGAAATTGCTTTGTGGATCCAGAACTTGCTTGCCCACAGAAGGCAAAGAGTGGTTGTAGACGGGTCATATGCTGCATGGAGGTCAGTGACCAGTGATGTGCCTCAGGGATCTGTTCTGGGCCCCATACTCTTTGTAATTTTCATAAATGATCTGGATGAGGAAGTGGAGGGATGGGTTAGTAAGTTTGCTGATGACACGAAGGTTGGGGGTGTTGTGGATAGTGTAGAGAGCTGTCAGAGGTTGCAGCGGGACATTGATAAGATGCAAAACTGGGCTGAGAAGTGGCAGATGGAGTTCAACCCAGATAAGTGTGAAGTGGTTCATTTTGATGGATATGATGGCAGAATACAGTATTAATGGTAAGACTCTTTGCAACATGGAGGATCAGGAGGATCTTGGGGTCCAAGTCCATAGGACACTCAAAGCAGCTGTGCAGGTTGACTCTGTGGTTAAGAAGGCATACGGTGTAATGGCCTTCATCAATCGTGGAATTGAATTTAGAAGCCAAGAGGTAATGTTGCAGCTACATAGGACCCTGGTCAGACCCCACTTGGAGTACTGTGCTCAGTTCTGGTCGCCTCACTACAGGAAGGATGTGGAAACCATAGAAAGGGTGCAGAGGAGATTTACAAGGATGTTGCCTGGATTGGGGAGCATGCCTTATCAGAACAGTTTGAGTGAACTCAGCCTTTTCTCCTTGGAGCGATGGAGGATGGGAGGTGACCTGATAGAGGTGTATAATATGATGAGAGGCATTGATTCTGTGGATAGTCAGAGGCTTTTTTTACAGGACTGAAATGGCTGCCACAAGAGGGCACAGGTTTCAGGTGCTTGGGAGTAGGTACAGAGGAGATGTCAAGGATGTTTTTTTATGCAGAGAGTGGTGAGTGCGTGGAATGGGCTGCCAGCAATGGTGGTGGAGGCGGATACGATAAGGTCTTTTAAGAGATAGGTATATGTAGCTTAGAAAAATAGAGCTATGGGAAACCCTAGTAATTTCTAAGGTAGGGACATGTTCGGCACAACTTTGTGGGCCAAAGGGCCTGTATTGTGCTATAGGTTTTCTATGTTCCTATGTTTTTTCTATCAGATTTTAAGCATGTGCTCTGTCTTCACTTTTGTTCTGCACAAACATTAGTTTCATCATACCTTTTTCAGATGCTGCAATTTGTTTTTGAGCATGTGTTTAAAAAAATCTACCTTATCACTTTAATATTATAGTTATAGGGTGACGGGGTGGAGATACTTCTCCACCAAAGGAGGTGTAAGGCACTCCTTCCCTCCGCTAGCTTGCAGGTCACTCTTGGGCAAGGTGTAGGTCCTGACTGGCTCCCGATCAGGGTCACATGAAGCCGTGTGAGCAGGTGGTAGATTGTACATATCACAAGTCCTGATTATGCGACCACCGGACAATCTCTGAAGTGTACTGCTAATGGCTGGCTTGGAAAGAAACTGTCCAGAAGAAGGCATTGGCAAACCACTTCTGTAGAAAAATTTGTCAAGAACAATCATGGTCAAAGACCATGATCACCTATATCATACGACATGGAACATGATGATGATGATGATGATGAAGATGACTGTAGCTTGAATTCACTAACACAATGTTAGGAATTTATATATAATAGGCACCCTCAGGCAAGGTAAAAAAGGGTCTTAGAAATTAAAAAACAAGTGCCCACCTGGTGAGTTTGAAGTCCTATGATGGAAGAATACGCAAGGATCGTAATGAAGATCTCAGGCTGAAACAATATGTCTGTACCTGGGACCTTAAATGGTCGCAATAATTCCACTAAACACCTCGAGAGTGCATGAAATACTTCATCAAAAATCAGCTCACCAGTGGAGTCATCCTGTGAAACAAATGAGAACACTCACTTAAATTGAGAAATAAGTATCTGTTGGAAGAGGGGAAAAACACAATAAGCTTCAAAAATGTACATATTTGCATACTAGAATAGCAGGCATGATTGAGAATAAAAAAAACTCTTGCATTTATAAGGTATCTTTCACATCTCCTTTGTTACTTCTGGGGCACCAAAAATTGTACAATACATCAAAAGCACATTATTGGCTAGAAAATGCTTTGGAACATCCTGAAAGAGAATGAAAAAGACTTCTTCAAAAAAACTCTATCAAGGCTATAGGACATTAACTTCCAGACACAAATTCATACTGACTGCCCCTAATCAGGCTGTTTTTCTGAATGTGAGAAAATTTTATCTTTTAAACTTTCTCCAGTAATTTCCCAACACTGACACAAGCCTCAGCAACTGTTCCTGATTTGTTTCAATTGCACTTCTTAAATAGACTAACTGGGACTTTTCCTGTGGCTAAAGAGGGTACAAAGATTTCTGGCATTTTAATTTATTATCACGTAAATAGGCAGCCATAAATTTCAAAACGCTACAAGACATGAGCATTCTTGTGGTATTCAGCTATCCACAATCCTTTCACTCAGCATAACGTTACATTAGTTGCTTGACATACAAGCAAACAGATAAAATAAAGCCACTCTCAGAACAATTATAGTTCAATATAAATTTCCAAAATGGCAATTAAATTTTAAAAGCAGCACTTACATTAGTTCTAAACACCAGGCTAGCAGATTTTCCCTATCTTTTATATTGATATCAGTTTTACTGCACATTTAGATTTACATTAGTCACATTGAAACACAGTGAAAAGCATAATTTGTGTTAACAAATCAACACAATCAGAGTATATGCTGGGGCAGCCTGCATTTAAAGGAGGAAGGGAGCTACAAAATAGATTTGAGAAACACTTTGGTCATTTTTATTTCTATTTTATGCAAAAATTACCACATAGCATTAAAACACTATCAATAGAAAGCTGGGATAATGGCAAAATTCATATAATTGTGCAAATGTATGAAGCCACTTCAGTTTGTGGTCAAGCAAGGAAGGAGCTGCAAAATATCTCAGCTATCGCTAAAAATATGCCTTTAAAAAAAAGGTATGTTTAATGTATTAAAACATCTCAATGGAGCGCAAGCAAACCAAACTCATCACAGTACCACATACTGTGAAATCAAGTAATCAAAAGTTAGGCCAAAGAAATTGGTTTTGACTATAGCAGCAAGGAGTGGTTTTGGATTTATCAGAAGACGACACAAATAAGCTGAACACATTTAACAATCTACTTTTGTATCAGTGAAGGACCAAAATAAAAAAGAATATATTGAGCAATAAACACAAAATGCTGGACGAACTGAGGTGGCATATATGGAAGGGAATAAACAGTCAACATTCTGGGCCAAGAATCTTCTTTCGGACTGGAAAGGGAGGGGTGCAGAAGCCAGAATAAGGAGAGGAGAGGGGAAGGAATACAAGCTGACAGGCAATAGGTGAGAACAGGCAAGGTGGAAGGTGGGGGAGTGGGGAGGTTTGAAATAAGAAGTTGAGAGGGGATAAATAGGGTTGAGAAAGGTTGAATCTAATAGGACCATGGAAAAAAGGGAAGCAGAACCAGAAGGAGATGTGCAGATGAAAAGAAGAGAAAGGTGAGAGGGTAACTTGAATTGGGAATGGAAAATAAAAAGGAGGGAGAGAAATCATCATAAGTAATAGAAATCTATGTTCATTTCACCTGCTTGGAGGCTATCCAGACAGAATATGAGGGGATGCTCCTCCAACCTGAGTTCGGCGTCATCACGACAGTACAGGAGGACAAGAACAGACATGTGAGAATGGGAATGAGAAGTTGAATTGAAATGGATGGCCTCTGGGAAATCCCGCCTTTTGCGACGGACGGAGCAAAAGTGCTCAACAAAGAAGTCCCCAAAACTGCATTTGGTCTCACCAATGCAGAAGCGCCGGATGCAACAGGTGACCTTGACAGAATATATTCTTCACTTGGGTGGAACACCTGTGCAAGATCACTCAATCACAAACTGAGATCACCAGACTCTGCACAAAACTTGACATGTACCAGGCAGTAATATCTTAAAAATCAACAAGACCCAAGACAACAGGCACAAGGACTCTAACCGAATGTAGCAAAGCCTTTGTATAAAATATTAAACCAATTAATTCTAAAACCCCTTTAAATTACTCTGATTCTCAATTATAATGTGAACTTTATGGAGGCAGCACGGTAACATAGTGGTTAGCCCAACACTTTGCAGCAGCCAGCTGTAAGAATGAGGTTCAATTCCCTCCACTATCTGTAAGGAGTTTGTATGTTCTCTGTACGATCGCCTGGGTTTCTTCCTGCATTTCAAAGACAGAGTTAGAATCAGTGAGCTGTGGGCATACAATGCCATCACTGGAAGCATGGCAGCTCTTGTGGGCTGTCCAGCACAATCTTTGCTGATTTGACTTGATGCTAAATAATGCATTTCATTGTAGATCTGATGTACATGTGACAAATAAAACTAAACTTTAACTTTTGTATGAATTAACAGGAAAAAGCTATGTCTATTGTGTCATTAATAAAACCCGTCAACCAGAGTTGTTGATTAAATTCAGATGCACAGTTATCTAATGTTCACTTTAACTCTCTTTCCAATGACAATTACTTACCACAATCCCTGTGGATGGACTAAGATCCAATACAACAACAAAGCGATATCGCTGAGCAAGAAAGGTGATATGGGTTGAAGGTACTAACTGATAAGTGTGAGCAGAAACAGGTTCACCCTGCTGCCATCCCTTTGGTAGGACATTTAAAATATCTAGTTCATTCTTGGAGTTGAGCTATAAAGAAAAAGACAAATTTTCAATGTCACATGGTATTGTTAGAAAACATTTCATTTCAAAGAGCTGCAATTCTCCTTTCCATCTAACCATATAACAATTACAGCACGGAAACAGGCCATCTCGGCCCTTCTAGTCTGTGCTGAACTCCTACCTGCACTCAGCCCATAACCCTCCATTCCTTTCCTGTCCATATAGCTGTCCAATTTAACTTTAAATGACAACATCGAACCTGCCTCAACCACTTCTGCTGGAAGCTCGTTCCACGCAGCTACACTCTCTGAGTAAAGAAGTTCCCCCTCATGTTACCCCTAAACTTTTGCCCTTTAACTCTCAACTCATGTCCTCTTGTTTGAATCTCCCCCACTCTCAATGGAAAAAGCCTGTCCACGTCAACTCGATCTATCCCCTCATAATTTTAAATACCTCTACCAAGTCCCCCCTCAACCTTCTACACTCCAAAGAATAAAGACCTAACTTGTTCAACCTTTCTCTGTAACTTAGGAGATGAAACCCAGGCAACATTTTAGTAAATCTCCTCTGTACTCTCTCAATTTTATTGACATCTTTCCTATAATTCAGTGACCAGAACTGTACACAATACTCCCAATTTGGCCTTACCAATGCCTTGTACAGTTTCAACATTACATCCCAACTCCTATACTCAATGCTCTGATTAATAAAGGCCAGCATACCAAAAGCTTTCTTCACCACCCAACCCACATGAGATTCCACCTTCAGGGAACTATGCACCATTATTCCTAGATCCCTCTGTTCTACTGCATTCTTCAATGCCCTACCATTTACCATGTATATCCTATTTTGATTAGTCCTACCAAAATGAAGCACCTCACATTTTTCAGCATTAAAATCCATCTGCCATCTTTCAGCCCACTCTTCTAACTGGCCTAAATCTCTCTGCAAGCTTTGAAAACCTACTTCATTATCCACAACTCCACCCTTCTTAGTATCATCTGCATACTTACTCATCCAATTTACCACCCCATCCTCCAGATCATTAATATATATGACAAACAACATTGGACCCAGTACAGATCCCTGAAGCACACCGCTAGACACCATCCTCCAATCTGACAAACAGTTATCCACCACTACTCTCTGGCGTCTCCCATCCAGCCACTGCTGAATCCATTTTAGTACTTCGATATTAATACCTAATGATTGAACCTTCCTAACTAACCTTTCGTGTGGAACCTTGTCAAAGGCCTTACTGAAGTCCATATAGACAACATCCACCGCTTTACCCTCGTCAACTTTCCTAGTAACCTCTTCAAAAAATTCAATAAGATTTGTCAAACATGACCTTCCACGCACAAATCCATGTTGGCTGTTCCTAATCCAGACCCTGTCTATCCAGATAATTATAAATTCCATCTCTAAGAATACTTTCCATCAATTTACCCACCACTGACGTCAAACTCACAGGCCGATAATTGTTAGGTTTACTCTTAGAACCCTTTTTAAACAATGGAACCACATGAGCAACACGCCAATCCTCCAGCACCATCCCCGTTTCTAATGACATTTGAAATATTTCTGTCAGAGCCCCTGCTATTTCCACACTAACTTCCCTCAAGGTCCTAGGGAATACCTTGTCCGGACCTGGAGACTTATCCACTTTTATATTCCTTAAAAGCACCAGTACTTCCTCTTCTTTAATCATCATAGTTTCCATAACTACCCTACTTGTTTCCTTTACCTTACACAATTCAACATCCTTCTCCTTAGTGAATACCGAAAAAAAGAAATTGTCCAAAATCTCCCCATCTCTTTTGGCTCCGCACATAGCCATCCACTCTGATTCCCTAAGGGACCAATTTTGTCCCTCACTATCCTTTTGCTATTAATATAACTGTAGAAGCCCTTTGGATTTATTTTCACCTTACTTGCCAAAGCAGCCTCGTATCTTCTTTTAGCTTTTCTAATTTATTTCTTAAGATTCTTTATATTCCTCGAGCACCTCATTAACTCCAACCTGCCTACATTTATTGTAGATCTCACTCTTTTTCCAAACCAAGTTCCCAATATCCCTTGAAAACCATGGCTCTCTCAAACTTTCAACCTTTCCTTTCAACCTAACAGGAATATAAAGACCCTGTACCCTCAAAATTTCACCTTTAAATGACCTCCAGTTCTCTATTACATCCTTCCCATAAAACAAATTGTCCCAATCCACTCCTTCTAAATCCTTTTGCATCTCCTCAAAGTTAGCCTTTCTCCAATCAAAAATCTCAACCCTGGGTCCAGTCCTATCCTTCTCCATAATTATATTGAAACTAATGGTATTGTGATCACTGGACCTGAAGTGCTCCCCAACACATACCTCCGTCACCTGCACTGTCTCATTGCCTAAAAGGAGATCCAACACTGCCCCTTCTCTAGTTGGTATCACAACCTTGTGCTCACAACAAATATCTGCTATCTCCTTACAAATTTGCTCCTCCAATTCTCAGTCCCCATTAGGTGGTCCATAATACACCCCTATAAGCATCAATACACCTTTCTCATTCCTCAATTCCATCTAAATAGCCTCCCTAGATAAGTCCACTAATCTATCCTGCCAGAGTACCGCTGTTATATTTTCTCTGACAAGCAATGCAACACCTCCTCCTCTTGCCCCTCCGATTCTATCACAGCTGAAGCAACGATATCCTGCAATATTTAGTTGCCAATCACACCCCTCTTGCAACCATGTTTCACTAATAGTTACAACATCATATTTCCAGGTATCAATCCATGCTCTAAGCTCATCCACCTTTCTTATAATGCTCCTAGCATTAAAATAGATGCATTTAAGAAACTCTCCACCTCTTACTCTCTGTTTATCCTTAATGCAGCAAACAACTTTGTTATCTTTTTCATCCTTCTTCCCTACATCTTTGGTCTGAGTGCTCCCGATCTCTGTCCCCTGCCTATCCTCACACACTGTCTACTGGCTTTCTCTATTTGTGAACCAACCTCCTCTCTCCTAGTCTCTTAAATTTGATTCCCACCCTCCAACCATTCTAGTTTAAAGTCACCTCAGTCGCCTTCGCAAATCTCCCCACCAGGATATTGGTCCCTCTAGGATTCAAGAGTAACCCGTCCTTTTTGTACAGGTCACATCTGTGCCAAAAGAGGTCCCAATGATCCAGAAACTTGAATCCCTGCCCCCTGCTCCAATCCCTCAGCCACGCATTTATCTTCCACCTCATTGCATTCCTACTCTTTCCTAGACAAACGAAACAACAACCCTGGTGTAAAACTGGTATATATCTAATACATTAAGTACAGCATTGCAACTTGCGAGGAATTCTTTAATCAACATGCAAACTGGCATAAAACAACCTTTGAAGATTTCTTTTATTATAACAACTTAACAAAATATACAAAATGGAAATTTCTGTTGTGACATTTGCTTAGGTGAAAATTTAGTTTTAGACTCCCCTTCACAATGCACTCATATTTTCAAAAATTTCTATAAGGAAGCTACCGCCCCCCTCCCTTCTTCTGTGTTCCAAGGAATAAAGACATCTTGCTATAATTCACGGATGATAACATCCTTTCTGCACTCTTTCCAGTTTAACTACGCCTTTCCTGTAACAGGGTGACCACAGTACTCCAAGCACAGCCTTATGAATAACTTGTACAACTGCAGAATAACTTTGCAGCTCCTTTCCTCAATATCCTGAATGATGAAGGCCAACGTGCTGAACAGCATTTTCACCACCCGGTCTAGCCACAACGCTGCTTCCAATAAACTATGCACTTATAATGCTTGGTCCTTCTGTTTCATTACACTCCCTAGTACCCTACCATTCGTAGTATAAGTACTATGCTGGCTTGTCTTTCCAACACACATCACCTCACACTAATGAAATCAGACATGTCTTACATTTCTGAGACAGAGATAATAAAAAGGTTAATGAAACCTTTTTCATAAGGCATGAGGAAGTATAACAAATTCCACATTTTTAGAGTTTTTTTCTACTAAACAGCTACACTGAAATTGATATTACAGGAAATTTAGTTTCAATTGCCTCTGCTTATTGGTTGCATGATGCTGAGCCATACAGATTAAAGATACCCTTGTTTCAGTCCGAGATACAATTGAATAAATATGCCCATCTGGGCTGGGCACTAAAGAAATAATGTCCTGCTTCACATTCTTTTTAAGCAAATCCCATCTTCCCCCATCCTTTTACTCACAAGCTCTGAGTGAGACATTGGTTGAATATTTTGATTGAGCTTGCTGAGAAACCAAGCTAACCGCACATTCCGGGAAATCCGGTATTCCTTCTTCATAAGCAGGAAAACTTGTCCTGCTTCCTCCACCTGTAAAAATAAAACTGAGGTAAATATCACAGAATACAGGAAAATCCCTTGGACCACAGGAAGTCCCATGAAAACACTGGACCAGAAGCAAACTCTTTTTCTTAAAACACTGTTTTTCCTACCACTTAATGAGGCCATGATTTATTTGTCACCCATTCCTTTCACTCAACTTCTCACCACTTCACTGCACATAAAAGGTGCTAAAATTAACAACCGGACGAGAATCAAGTGCTACTTGCAGAAGAAACTTCCAAATTTCTAATATTCTTTACCTGCAGAGGTATTTCCTAACTGCAGTCCTAGAAAGTCTAGCTCTTATTTTTAGCAAATTTCTTTCTGGTGTGTTGCAAGACTCAGCAACAAGGAAGGTACTTTCTCCTCGTTATCAGTTCCTCTTAGCACTAACTAATATAAAAGAATTTATTGAGACTTTATAAGGCCTCACCTGGAGTACTGCGAGAAGTTTTGGGTCTCTTATTAAGAAAGGATGTGCCGGCATTGGAGAGGGTCTAGAGGAGATTAACCTACCTGGAGCGTATTTGGGCTGTGAGGGGAAACCAAAGGACCAGAAAATAAACACACAATCCACAGGGAGGACATAGAGACTCCTTACAGAGGATGCTGTGACTGAATTCCAACACCCCAAGCTGCAGTAATTTTTAGCCAGAGGGTGGTGAATATGTGGAATTCATTGCCACAGACAGCTGTGGAGGCCATATCATTGGGTATAGTTAAAGCAAAGGTAAATTCTAGATTTAAGAATGTCGAAGATTGCAGGGAAAATGGGATTTGATAAATCAGCCATGATGGAATGGCGGAACAGACTCAGTGGGCCAAATGAAATAACTCTGTTTCTACATCTTACAGAATATATACTTTAAGACTAAATAATTTCTTGACCCTGAAATAAATGTAAATATTTGAATTATTTTTCAGGATAACTTGTGATAATGCTGTTCAGCCAACAAGTTTGAGGTGAGGCAGAGCCAATATTCCACAGCAAACAGTCACTTATACAGCAAAGTTAATTTACTCAGAAAACTGAGAAACTTTTCTCTAGTTTCATTATTGAAAGATTGCAAAGTTGCAGGGCCTGTTTTAAAATGTATGCACTTCTGCATTTTATTTCCTCTGATTAACACAAAAGACTATTTTAAGATTCAATTGATAATTTTGGCTAGAAAATTTTTAAAAATATCTTTGTTACTAAGAAATAGTCAAAACACTTGTGTCTCAACCTTCTATTAAAGGTGATAAACACTCCAATAAATCCTAAAATGAGAGCAATTCAATAAATGTGAAAGATTAGAGTTGCCAATTCCATCTAATGCTGACTGAAGACCAAAAAAAAAACCTGGTTAGATAGAATTCTTTCAAGACCATGGTAGCTTAGTTTGTATTTTAGAAACATCCAAACATGTAGCTTAAACACATCAAATATATTTCTCAGACAGCACAACTGAATATTCAGTTAGCCCTATGCACCATCTAGATAGATAGATACTTTACTGATCCTGAAGAAAATTACAGTGTCACAGTAGCATTACAAATGCACAGTTATAAATATTAGAAGAGAAGTATAAAGAATAAAACTGTTACCTCAAACAGTCTAACGCGGGGGGGGGGGTGTCATCATTTCCCTGGCTATAGGTTGACTCATTATAGAGCCTAATAGCCGAGGGTAAGGATGACCTCATATTGTGCTCTTTAAAGCAGCACAGTCATTTTAGTCTATTACTAAAAGTGCTCTTCATGACCTGATAAGAGGAGAATTGCTGTTTTCTTTTTCATTATATATTACATACTAGCTTAACATTATGTATGATTTTGATAATGTCTATTTCAATCTCTCTTTGTATTGTTATTGATATATTTATATATATTTGAGATAATTCTCCACTTGTTTGTATTTATATTCCTTTTAAATCAATAAAAAGATTAATAAAGAAAAGTAAAAGTGCTCCTTTGTTCAGCCAAGGTAGCATGCAGATGGAGAGAAACATTATCCAGAATTGCAGGATTTTTCGTAGGGTCCTTTGTTCTACCACAGTCTCCAGTTTGTCCAGTTTGAGCAATAACAGAGCCAGCCTTTCTAATCAGTTTATTGAGCCTATTGGCATCACCCACGTTGATGCCATTACCCCAGCACACCACCGCATAGAAGATTGTACTAGTGACAACAGAGTGGTAGAACATGTGAAGGAGAGGCCTGTGTACGCCAAAGCACCTTAGTCTCCTCAGGAAGCAGAGGCAACTCTGACCCTTCCTGTACACAGCCTATGTATTGATACTCCACTGAAGTCTGTCATCCTGGTGCACCCCCAGGTACTTGTAGGTCCTCACCACATCCACATCCTCATCATCAACAGTAACAGGGAGCAGTGCAGGCTTAGTCCTCCTAGAATCCATCACCATTTCCTTTGTCTTACTGATGTTGAGCTGCAAGTGATTCAGCTTGCCCCATATGACCAAGTCCTCCCCCTGGGTACTGTATTCATCCTCCCTTCATACACCCAACTATTGCTCAGTCATCAGAGAATTTCTGCAGATCACATAACTCAGTGTTGTATCTAAAGTCAGGAGTATACAGAGTAAATAGGAAGGGAGCCATTCCCACTCTGTGGAGGTTAGTTATTGATGGTTTCTCACACTGATACAGCAGCAAAACAGGCCCTTTGGCCCACTGCTTCTGTGCTAATCTTCAATCAACCACACTACTTCCATTTCACCCTCCCCACATTCTTATCCATTTCCCACAGATTCTGTCACTCAAGGGGCAATTTACTGCAACTAACCAATCAAATTGCGCATCTTTGTGATGGAGGAATATGGAGTGTGGGAAATCCCACACACTCACAGGGAGAACTTGCAAAATTCCAGACAGACACCAGAAGTCATCTAAAGAAGGCAATACAGTGGCTATACCTTATCAGGAGCTTGAAGAGATTTGGTTTGTCATCTAAAACACTCAAAAACTTCTAGAGACATACCGTGGAGTGCATTCTGACAGGCTGCATCACTGTCTGGTATTGGGGGGGGAGGGGGTTTACTACACAGGACCGAAAGCTACAGAACCATGTAAAATTAGTCAGCTCCATCTTGAGTACTAGCCTCCGTGGTATCCAAGACATCTTCAAGGGGCGGTGCCTCAGAAAGGCAACATCCATTAAGGACCCCCATCAGCCAGGACATGCCCCCTTATCATTGTTACCATCAGGAATGAGGTACAGAAGCCTGAAAGCACACACACAGCAATTCAGAAACAGCTCTTTCCCCTCTGCCATCCGATTCCTAAATGGACATTGAACCCATGAACACTACCTCACTTTTTTTTAAAAAAACATATTATTTCTGTTTCGCACTATTTTTAATCTATTTGACATACATAAACTTATTGTAATTGATTTAACTGTTTTTTTCTTTCTGTGTTATCGTACAATGCATTGTACTGTTGCTGCTAAGTTTACAAATTTCACAACACGTACCAGTGATAATAAACCTGATTCTGATCAAAACTAGGTCCAGGAGCTGAGACAGCACCTCTTCTTTCCACATAACTGTGCCACTCTAACTTCAAACTTTCTACTTCAGAGTCTGTTGCATTAAATAACATTGCCCTCTCAATATCTGCATGTTCGACAGTTATTGTGATACTTCACTGTCTAATGATAACTAACTGGCTTCCTCTAATATATGCGTAAGAGAAGGTTGTGCATTCTCCTCAGAAGAAGAGAATAGAGAAATAACTACAACAATGTGAGATTAGCATTGCTATTTCTGTCTCATGCTGACTGAAGAAGAGTGGCTAACCGGGAAAAAAGTAGCCAGCATTGACTTCATAAGGAAAATCTTGCTTACCAAAAGCAGAGTTTTTTAAAAGAGGATAATGGAAACACAGTACATGTCATTTCTCTAAATTTCAAAAGGGCCTTCAATCAGGTAGACTACAGAACAAACTCAAAGAATGCAGAGGTATAAAAGCCAAGGAAAATGAGAAGCATTCCACTGCCCCTATAGACCCACCCAGTCTAGACTGGGGTACACACCCACCAAGCCCTTATGTCCAAGGAACACAGAAGCCATGACAAGCAGCCCACTCCCACCAGGCTCCGCTAACAAGGTACTGTCACCCTCTCTCCCAATGTGCATCCTGCCCTCCGTGCATACTGAGCACCACTTCCCTCACCCTGTGTTTATTTATACACCCACGCCTTGTGCACCTTACATCCTGCCTACACTTTCTCCACTCCCTATACTGACCACCATTACCTTAACTGAATGTAAACCGTGCCCCACACCTCGTATATGTTGCATATCATGTGTACACCCTGCACCGTGCCCGGTCCACCATTTCCCTAGCGTTATTTACACTGTGCCCCACACCCTGGGCACATCCTGCCACCACGCCCCTCTTGTGTGCCCCATGTCCCCACACCCCTGTACAGTTTCTGCCCTCACAGCCCCTACACGTGCTGTGTCCTCACTCCGGACCGTCTGTGTTTACATACAACTGACAGTGGCTGCCCCGGCCCATCCCAGCCCCCCGGTACCAGCTTACCTCCGAGTCTCTCTCTCCGCCGGACATGTTGACTGCCCGTTCTCATGCCGGGACCTTCGCCCGCCCGCCGCTGCCTACCCTCACCAGACGGGATCCCGACAGATCATCCCAACCTGCCGCTGTTTCCTGACCTCTGAACTCCGAACCTGGAAACGGAAGCAGGTCCGGGTTTTTGGAGGCGGAGGACGGAGCGGGCGCCAGTTTCCGTTTCGAGGGCGCTGAGCTGGTGGCGGAGGCGATGCAGGTGAGGCGGCGGGGACCGGGGATCGGGGATCCAGTGTGGGTTTCAGCTTTGAGCCGCTCCCGGATCCGCGGGGTTCCTGGAAATAGCGAAGGCTGCAGGGAAACATTCTCGTATCCGTTTCTGAGGAAAGTCTGGCAGCAACACACCAACTTTCATTATTCATCCAGCACCTGCAGATTTCCTCGTGTTTTCATTATTCATATAGTCGTTTCTACACAAGAATGTCCCTCTGAGATGCTGACATCTAAACAGCTCTCGTCAACTCACACGACTGATATTAGGTCTTGGTTCACATTGGCATCCTGAAGGAGGTGAGAGAGCCTTAAAGGTGAAGGATGGGAATCACAGCAGCGATTGCAGCTCGTGGACTTACTGAAGGCAGTGAAATGATGGAGTAGAGGAATTGGATGAGATCCAGTATCTTGGTGGTGGTGGGGGGAAGGGTTACAGAGCTGGAGGATCTATCAGAGGGATAAGATATACCAAGACTAAACATCAAAGTTCAAAGTACAATTTAGTTATCAAAGTACATACATATCACCGCATACAACCCTGAGATTCTTTTTTTCTGTAGATATACTTAACAAATCTATAGAACGGTAACTGTAAACAGGATCGCTAAATTGTAAACATCAGGAACTGTGAACAAACTGCAGTTAATAAATAGCAATAAATAACGAGCATGGATCAACAAGATAAAAGAGACCTCAAATGAGTGTAGTTATCCCCTTTTGTTCAAGGGCCTGACGGTTGAGGGGTAGTAACTGTTCTTCAACCTGTTGGTGTGAGTGCTGGGGCTCTTGTACCTTCTACCTGATGGCAGCAGCAAGAAAAAAGCATGGCCCAGGTCGTGAGGATCTTTGATGATGGATGCTGCTTTTCTACAGCAACGTTTCATGTAGATGTGCTCGATGGTTGGGACGGCTTTACCCATGATGTACTCTGCCAAATATATTACCTTTTGTAGGATTTTCCACTTGAAAGGCATTGGTGTTCCCATACCAGGCCATAACGCGGCCAGTCAGCACACCTTCCACCACACATCTATAGAAGTTTGCCAAGGTTTTTGACGACATGCCAAATCTCCACAAAGTCCTGCAGAAGTAGAGGCACTGTTGTGCTTTCTTAGCAACTATATTTATATTTTGGGTCCAGGACATGCCCTCTGAGATAGTGACACCCAGGAATTTAAGGTTACTGACCCTCTCCACCTCTGAGTTTACAATGATTACTGACTCACGGACCTCTGGTTTCCCTCTACTGAAGTCTACTATCTGTTCCTTGGTCATATTGACATTGAGTGAGAAGTTGTTGTTATTATACCACTCAGCTAAATTTTCAATCTCCTTCCAGTCTGCTGATTCATCACCAGCTTTGATACAACCCACAACAGTGGTGTCATCAGTAAACTTGAATATGGTGTTGGAGCTGTATTTAACCACACAGACATAGGTGTAAAGCGAGTAGAGCAGGAGGCTAAGCACACATTTCGGTGGTGCTGCTGTGCTGATGGAGATTGTAGAGGAGATGTTTTTGCCAATCCAAACTGACTGGGGAAATCCAAGATCCTATTGCTCAAGGGGTATCACAGTGAATGGCGGTGCTGGTTCGAAGGGCCGAATGGCCCACTCCTGCACCTATTGTTTATTGTCTATTGTATTGAGGCCCTGGTCTTGGAGTTTACTGATTAGTTTAGAGGGGATGATGATGTTAAATGCCCAGCTGTAATCTATAAAAAGCATCAGAATATATGCATCTTTGCTACCCTGATGTTTCAGGATTTTGTGAAGAGTAGTGAAACAGCAGCATACACTGGATTAATTTCTTTATTGATAACAGGAACTAAATAGTTTTATAGTACTTGAGTAGGGTTGGTAGTGTTCTAATTTGTTATTTTTTTCCATTTAAATACATAATTTGTTACTCAGTTTGTCTTTTTTTTTGTACCTGTTTTAGATGTATTGGAGTTTTCAGAGCAAAAATTAACAATATGTTTCAGGTTTTTAAACAAGCATTTTATTGATTTTCCAAATCTTGAGTGTCAGCGAACACAGAAAATTCATAGAAATGCTCTGGCTCCAAAGGTGATCTTTTAACCCATTAAATTGTGGCTTCTATTAGAATATTCAGTGTCCATTCTTTCCCTCCATCAGCCAAAATAGCTCATTCTATTCTCTATCAGTCGGTTTTGGAAATGCCATTGCTCAGATCCTTCTAACATGGGCACTTTCACGTCACCTAACATGTTAAACACAGAAAGCCTCGGTCCAAGGTGATTACAGATGAGACTCTGATGTACACATTTTTGATCTCACATGTGCTTCAACATACAGAATCTCATTCTATTGAGATTGTATAGTTGCATACAGTCAATGTTGAGAACGTGGATGACAAATTTTCCTATTCACATCCTCTTCCTCAACACCGACTGTGCAACTTTACAATCTCATCCAGACGTTTTCCTCTGCACTCTAGCCTCCAACAGTCATTCCTGAGACTCTTATCAGTCCTTTCTCCCTCTCAGCTGCTCCCCCTTTACTTGACTCTTGGGTCCTTCCTCCCCCCCCGCCACCCCACCTTTGTTCTTCCAGCCTTCCTCCACTCTCCAGGATCTTTCTTAGGTCAGCAAACCATAACGACTGGAACATAATGAACAAGGAGGACCATTGCTGTTCATAACCTATGTCAACTGTTTGGCTGAAGGGAACAAGTGTCATGTTTCCAAGTTTGCTGATTACATTAAATTAGCTGGAATTATGGACAGGAAAAATTATGTAAAAACGCTTCAAGGAGATTGAGAAAAGATGAGTGTGTGGACTAAAATGAAAAATCCGTTTTGGTGAATATAACAGATTATTATCAATGGGTGAGAGACTAGCTAATGTTAATGTTCACAATAGTCTACCTGTACAAAAGAAAGCCTAGATATTAATATAGTAGGTGATGAGGGAGGCAAATGGTATTGTGACGTTTTTTAACAAGAAGATGTGAGTGAAGGAATAAAGTATATCTCATTGTAACTATAAAGGACCCTGGAGGTGATTATATAATATGGAACCTGCACCTGGAGCATTGTACACACGAGGAATTCTGCAGATGCTGGAAATTCAAGCAACACACATCAAAGTTGCTGGTGAACGCAGCAGGCCAGGCAGCATCTCTAGGAAGAGGTACAGTCGACATTTCGGTCCTGACGAAGGGTCTTGGCCCGAAACATCACCTGTACCTCTTCCTAGAGATGCTGCCTGGCCTGCTGCGTTCACCAGCAACTTTGATGTGTGTTGCCTGGAGCATTGTGTACAGTTCCAGATTCCTTATCAAACAATGTATATTATTACTATAGAGGGACTGTTTGGCAAAGATTCACTCAGCTAAGGAGGTGAATTTGCCATGTGAGGAAAAATTTAAGTATAGGGGAATAAGAGGTAATTAAATAAAATTCTTACAGGATTTGGCAGGTGGAGCATGGTTAATCTGGCCGAGGTCTAGAACCAGAGGGTAGAGTCTCAGAATAAGGGGTAAGCCATCTGGAACTGAAAGCAAATTTCTTCACTTGTGTGGTAAATTGTTGGCATTCTTCGTCATTCTCCACTGCTGAGGGCTGGGGAGGCTCAGTCACTAAGTTTTTTAATAGATTTCTGGATATTATGATTGTGATGAATCGTGGAGAGGCCTACTTCCTCTTCCATTTCCAATGGTCCGGATGCTGGCTGCCCACTGTATTGAAGAGAGAGAGTGTTTGCCAATTGTCCTTTTCCTCAGTTCCCAGCAGGAGCATTCACTTGATTCAGTTCAAAGCAGATCCCCTCAATTCATTCAGTTCGCATAACCTCCACCAACAGTGAATGCTCCCCATATTCCATATTTGTACTTCCTAGACCTTAATAGGAACAGCTTTCCTTTACCAATGCTATCTAAACCAGTCATGATCTAGAGTACCTTCATCAAATAAATTTCTTTGAACTTTTTTGCATTGAGAACCACCCCGGTTTCTCCAGCCAGCCTTGTTGCTGAAATCCTTCATACTTAGAACCTTTATAGTGGATCTTTTTTGCACCTTCATCTTTATTAGTAGTAGCATCAGAGAGTATAAGGTTACACCCAACTGTTTTCAAATGATAAGAGAGACAACAAAGTAAGACTACGTGATAATCTGTTAAAGAGCCCTGCCAGGAATTATTGCAGAAGTTACATCTATTTAGCTTTTTGAACTAAAGAGCTACACTTGATAGTAGACAGTATCACAAGTTGCAACAGACATGCTTAGAGATACCAGTCAAAATGAGAGTACAGAACGCCGTCCTTACAGTGCCTGACCAGCATGGAAAATTCTTTGATGGCATTGCCATGATGCTGTATCAGTAAGCATTTGGCAGTCGAGGGTGCAGTTGTACATCTGAACTCGATCTGGATTATCAGGACTTCCTGATATCACTCTTTATAAAATGCTACCATAACACCAAGGGAAATAGCTTTCATTTCACTCTGGAATTAAATTTCTGCAAAAAAGGAATATTTTATTCAAAGTTTAATGTTTACTTTCCACAGCCGCAAGAAGAAAAGCAGCTGGAGGCATCAGTGGATGCAATTATCAGTCGCGTGGCTGATCTGAAGAACTCTTTAGCAGCTTTCATCCTGAAACTGGAGAATGAATTTGATCGGATGAACTGGTATGAAGCCCAGTTGTGAAGCCCACTTTCTGCTCTGTCTAATTCCTTTAATGCCTTGTTACAAATTAGATATCGGCAACCCAGTATGAATAATTTCCATGTTGGTTGGTGTGAGAAATACAGTTGAAAATCAGAATTAGTGTCCAAGTTAAAGTTATCTATTATTGAGGTACAGTGCAGAATAGGCCCTTCTGACCCTTCGAGCTACACCACCTAGCAATTCCCTGATTTAATCTATGGATTAATGGTATGGATTTGGACTGGGAAGAAACCGGAACACCCAGAGGAAACCCACACAGTCATGGGGAGAACATACAAACTCCTTACATTGTGCCTGTATTATAAAGCATCGTGCTAACCACTGCACTACCATACTGCAAATTTTATTAGGACAGAGCTGTTTGGATTTTGCAGCATCTAGCCCAAGCTTCACCTACAGTATTCCTGCTTTGTTAAAGCATATTAGAAAGAGCTTTATCACATTTGTCTAAAAATTAGATTGATCAGCACAATTTTTTTTTGCTTTACATGTTAACTGCAGGCTATAGCTAAAGAAGAAGCTTACCAGTTGCATGAGGTTGATTAATGTCCTGTAAAGTTTGTCTACTTGGGGTATGAAGGAAGTCGGGCAACCAGAGCTTCCTTTTTATTTTCTTTAAATTTTCCCTTTTTTTAAACACTCAGAACCTTTATCACGTTTCTTGAATACATTCGGCTGACTTCTGCAAGTGTTGAATATCTAAGATAGAAACGTAAAATGCCAGAAATTCTCAGCAGGATTGTCAGCATCTTCAGAGACTGAAACAAACTAAACATGTCAGTTTCTGTTTGTCCTTCCAGGGGTGCTGCTTGATTTGTTGAATATTTCATTCAGAGTGGATTTGAGTTCAAAGATGTGAGGCCAATTTCTTTTTTTAGGCATACTTGCTTTAGTCAACTGGACAGAAATCTACATATCTTAGATTTTGGCCTTTTATATATGTCCTTTTTTCTCCTTTCATTTTTTGCAAAGAGGTTACGATACGTTCATCACGGTATTGAGAAGGAATAGGTGGGGGAGGAGGGGAATGTTCCTTGACGGAGTTTTGTTGCAGACTAGTGAGCCATTGTCAGAAGGTATATCGTTAATATTAGAACCATTGATGTTAGCAAAAACCGGCTTCCAGAAGGAAACTCTGAGCACTGATCAATCTTGTATATTACAGTGACCAATTTCTGAACTATTTTAGCTCCCCACTGTGACAATGCAGTTTCTGTTCCTCATAGAGAGTGGTACTGCTTGCACCTTCTGATCTCAAAACCAATTACTGCTTGCAAGTGTCAGTATGTTTGAAAACAATACGATGGCTGATTCTTGCTTCCATCAGTTGTTCCTTTACTAACTATATATCTTCTGATCAGGGCTTACTACCTAACAAGCTTATGCCCATAAAAAATGCTATTTCCAGTTCTGATTAAGGCGAAAGACAAAAATAGACTGGCTGTGTACTCTTGAAGTTCCGTTCCATTTTCAATCTGCTGTTAAAGTTTCCTGCAGCTGTTTTGCCTAACCTAACACCTGACTTTCAACTGTTGTACAGGCCCTCAGTCTTGGATAACTTTGCTCTGGTATCCGGGCAGCTAAACACCTTGAACAAGCTCCTAAGGAATGATAAAACACCGATTCTAAGAAATCAGGTCATCATTCCGTTGCTGCTTTCTCCTGATCGTGATGATGAATTGATGGTATGTCATGAATCCAATTACATCTACTCCATTGTTTCACAAAAGCTGGGAATTCTTCACACCCAATTCTTCTTCTGTGATAGCCCTCCCACTGTAATGGAAGGGGTCCCGATGAGGTTCACAAGGATCATCCCGTGAATGAAATTGTTCACGTATGAGGAGTGTTAGGCAGCTCTGGGCCTGTACTCACTGAAGTTTAGAAGAATGAGGGTAGATCTCATTGAAACCTATCTAATATTGAAAAGCCTAGATAGAGCGAATGTGGAGAGGATGTTAGCTATAGTGGGGGAGTCTAGGTCCAGAGGGCACAGCCTCAGAATTACAAGGGCATCCCTTTAGAACAGAGAGGAGGAGGGTTTTTAGCCAGACTGTGGTGAATCTGGAAATCATATGCACTGACAGCTGTGGAGGTCAGGTCACTGGGTATATTTAAAGCAGAGGTTAATAGGTTATTGTAAGGGCGTCAAAGGTTACAGGAAGAAGGCAGGAGAATGAAGTTGAGAGGGGGTTCATAAATCAGCCATGATGGAATGGCCTAATTCTGTTCCTATGTTTTTAGGTTTTATGGTCTATATTCTCAGTTAACTGCCTGAGTACTTCAATTCTGAACAGTTCACTCAAAGGGGGGTATAGACTCTGTTTTTCAAAAAGGCAGTATCATAGACAGCTGTCTGAAAATGAAGCAATATAATAACTTTGTTAAATTGAACGGATTGATGCCTTAATAGCAAGAGTGAGAGGAACATCATTTATCTTTATAACAGCGACATTTCATTCAAGAAAAGATAGATGTGCACAAAAGCAAAATACAGCAGATACTGGAAATTACAAATAAAAGCAGAAAATGCCAGAGAAAACATGGCATGTCATGCAACATCTGTCCAGAAAAAATACAACTAATATTTCAGATCGATGACCTTTCGGCATAACATTGACCAGAATATGTAGCACTTTCTTCATCAATACTGTTTAACTTGTTGAGTATTTCAGCAGACAGTTTAATCCTGATGGATCTCCCAGGAAGATATAATTTTACAAAATGTTTCTTCAAATTTGGTGAATTTAATGGGGGAGGAACAGCTGGTTGGAAAGAATCTGGCATGGAAAATGTGCTGTGAATCAGTAGTTCACTCTGTATGCAGGAAGCATAGGATTATTTAGATTATATTCTTTACCTGTTGATTGCTTCCACATTGACTTCATTGAAATTTACATCTTTATCTTTTAATCTTCCAAATTCATATAACTCTGCTGTGGTAATTAATTCTATGTACAGTGAAGTGCTTTCTATAAATTATATAAGGTCCTCATAATATTCTCAGTTTTTTGAAAGGTGAAAAATATCAAGTGCTGAACCAACTCCAAATAGCTAAATTAATTATTTAGTTACAATTAAATGATTTATAGAGGCAAACAAAATACATCATAGAAAGTAAATTGTATCTAGAACAGCTACTTCAAATTCACCTCTTTTCCTCTCAATGCAGAGTGATTTGGCACATGATCCTGTGCTTGAGAAGTACTAAAAGAACAAAAGCAACCATTTCTCAAGCAAAGCTTGAAAAATACTGGAAATCTGAAGTGAAGCAGAAGATGTTCAAAATACTTAATAGGGATCTTGAACTTAACTCTAATCATGTATCCATGTAGTATGTGAGAATTTGTAGTATGCTGAGAATTTCCCAACATTTTTTGTTTTCTGAACAATTACCCTTGTTCCTGATTCCTCCTTGATTGTATCTTCTGATGGCAAAACTTTTAGTCAGAAGTGAAAAGTGGTTGCTACAGCAAAAGCCTACACACATCTTGGAATGCCACTTTTAAATTATAATACCTCCTTATTCTTAAATCAAATGTATAATCTCACAATTCTCTGCAATTTCATCTGCAATGTGCTTCATCATTCTAACAGACTGGTCAGTGTCTAACACTTCTAGTGTGTACGTCATTTTGCAGATTTTGAAATTGTGTTGTCTTGTATTTTCCAATCCCTAGTCATTAATACTTAACAAGTAACAGAGTGGCTTTAGTTCAACCTCCAGGGAACACCATTGTACAATTAGCTGCAGTTTGAAAGACCAACAGCCGCTCTTGTTTATTGTCTTCAAGGACACTTATACCAATAGAGCCTTGTATTGGTACAATTTATTATTCCATTGCCTTCAGTTTTGTGGACAAACCTACTATGTGGTATTTATTAATGTCTTTTACTCCATCCTTTCCATGTTCTGGGGAAAAAGGAATAAGAGCAGAGATGTAAGAAATGCATGAGGCACAGTCAAAGATTCGATGCTACATTAGAGTGCCAAGTCGAGGTCAGGACTAAGAAGTCATCTCACCTGTTTGAAAAGTCATCAGAACTGATACTTTGTTACTAAGCTGCCCCCTGCCTTAGAGACAGAATCCTGAAAGGGAACAGAAAATGGACCGTGTGAAGGTGTGTGCAGGGTGAAATTTGGCAGCAAAGGTTTTGAGTTCTGTATGAGTTCAAGAAGCAGTACCAATACAATAATCAATGTAACAGAGAAAAGATTCAGGAAGGTAACCTGAGAAGGGATGAAACAAGTTTTATTCAGTTAAAGCCTTTAATAAATCTGTGTTGATATTTATTTTCCAGGTTCTGATCATGTTGCCTCAGACTATTATTTCTAACAAATCTCCAGCCATTAAATTTAGACCATCCTGTAGTCCTTAAGTTTATCCTTATAAATTTATTTTGAACAAGTATATCAGTTGCAGTTCTCAGGAGACTTAGGAGATTTTGGCCAGTACTTCTGCAATTTCTGTCCTTCCCTTAGCAACAATTGGAAGAATTTTGTCCAGACCTGGTGATTACACAGGTTTGGTGTAGTTTTGGGAAAAGTATTGATTTTCTTTCAAAACTAAATAGAACTACATCTTTTGCTCTAGAGTGTCAGAAATGTTTCAAAAATTATGACCTTGCCTGCTGGTTTTCTGTCCTTTCATAGAAACTAACAGAGGGTCGAGTTCCAGTTTTCAGTCATGAGGTGGTTCCAGATCATCTCCGGACTAAACCCGATCCAGAAGTTGAAGAACAGGAAAAACAACTAAGTGCAGAGGCGGCGCGTCTGGCACCTGATGTAGCTCAGGTATTGCATCATTAACATTTAGAAATATAGTTTGCTTATGATGAAAACAAATGAAGGTAAAAGTGACTAGCAGACTACTTAAGGTGGTTGAAATGGTATGCATGTCAGATGTCGAAGAAAGGATGTGCTATCACTCAAGAGAATGATCCCCAGAATGAAAGGGTTAGCATATGAGGAATGTTTGATGGCTCTGGGCCTATACTCGCTGGAGCTTATAAGAATTAGAGTGGATCTCATTGAAACCTATTAAATATTGAAAGGCCTAGATAGAGTGGACGTGGGGAGGATGTTTCCTATAGCGGGGGGAAACTAGAACCAGAGAGTATAGCCTCAGAATAGAAGGACATCCTTTTAGACAGACATGAAGAGGAATTTCTTTAGCTGGAGGATGGTGAATCTGAGGAAGTCACTGCCACAGGCATCTCTGGTGGCCACGTCATTGAGTACATTTAAAGGTGCTTCATTAGTAAGGTCGTCAAAGGACACAGGGAGAAGGCATGAGAATGGGTTGAGAGGATTAATAAATCTGCCATGATAAGAATGGTGGAGCAGACAAATGGCCGAATTCACTTGACGTATGGTCTTGTATGTTCAATGAAACACTGCTATGTGAATACCTAAGGTCCATTTGCAGATAATATGATGTAATTGAGATTGAGAAACAGAAGATTTGAATTACTTTATGGATTGAAGATTATTTAATGGATAGAAAAGCAAGAAGAAATAAATGTGTATTTTTCAGATTAGTAGGTTGCAGGTATCATTGTGTGTAAAATTGACAAGTGGAGGAGTTGATAAAATGTCCAAGCAACACAGCAGGTGAATTTAATATCTGAAAGTTATTTCATTGCTGACTCTGTCCCTTTTTATCACAGACCTTTTTAACGTTATTCCTTGAACTGAACGATAGCCTTATCAGGGGCTGATAGGGAAAGTCAATTCAGTGGTGACTTTCACTAGAAAACTCGTATTTTATTGTACAGGAGGAATTTACAGAATGACAGGGAAAGAGCAAGATACTAGGACCATGATATGATTCTCGAAGACGCCAAAAAAGGCCACAAAATCCCAATAGAAAAAAATGATCCAGCCATAGAAAAGAAGAAGAGTTAAGATAATATATCAAATGAAAAGGCTTATAATGTGTACTAGAGAGAGTCTGAGGATTGTGGAAAATCTCAGAATTCAGCAAGGATCAGGAAATTAATAAAGAATGAGAAAATAGGAAGTGCAAATAATGTACAAAACACACTGAAAATGCTTCTATAGATATGCATTTTAACTCTGATTCATGCACAAGGATGGTCAGGTGCCTCAACACACAACTGTTAAACTGTCATTATTTAAAAATAGCTGCCTGCTTTTTGCACCAAAAATAAAAGTTAATGTGAGCTCCTTACTGAATGAGATGAGAAGTATATATGTGAAGTTAGGAAATAGCAGCTTCAGATGTTTTGGTTGCTCCTTTGTTTAAGAAGGTCAGTGGGGATTATTGAGCAAACTAAACCTGTGGCCTTACACCAGTAGTAGGGTAATTACTGGAGAATTAATTCTGAGGGGTAGGATGTACTCGCATAGGAAAAGCATGGATTCAATAGTGATAGTCAGCATGGCTTTATGCAAGGGAGTTCCTATGTTGCAATCTTGATTGAATTTTTTAGGGTGACATAGGTCAGTCCCCAACCACCGGGCCGCAAAGCATGTGCTACCGGGCCGCAAGGAAGCGATATGATTTGGCGATATGAAACAATATGAGTCAGCTGCACCTTTCCTCGTTCCCTGTCACGCCCACTGTTGAACTTTAACGCACGCGAGGTCATCAATGACCTAAGACGTGCCAAGGAATGGGTCCGTGACCCATTTGTTAATGTTTCCGGTGAATCTTCCATGTCAGCGTGGGAAAAAGATCAACTCCTTGTGCTTGCAAATAACAGTGGGCTGAAAAGTATGTTTGACATAACATCTCTGCCGGCATTCTGGATCAAAGTCAAGGCTGAATATCCTGAGATAGCCACGAAAGCACTGAAAACGTCCCTTCCATTTCCAACATCATAGAAACATAGAAAATAGGTGCAGGAGTAGGCCATTCGACCCTTCGAGCCTGCACCGCCATTCAATATGATCATGGCTGATCATCCAACTCAGAACCCTGTACCTGCCTTCTCTCCATACCCCCTGATCCCTTTAGCCACAAAGGCCATATCTAACTCCCTTCTTAAATATAGCCAATGAACTGGCCTCAACTGTTTCCTGTGGCAGAGAATTCCACAGATTCACCACTCTCTGTGTGAAGAAGTTTTTCCTCATCTCGGTCCTAAAAGGCTTCCCCTTTATCCTTAAACTGTGACCCCTCGTTCTGGACTTCCCCAACATCGAGAGCAATCTTCCTGCATCTAGCCTGTCCAATCCCTTTAGGATTTTATATGTTTCAATAAGATCCGCCCTCAATCTTCTAACTTCCAGCGAGTATAAGCCTAGTCGATCCAGTCTTTCATCATATGAAAGTCCTGCCATCCCAGGAATCAATCTGGTGACGCAGAGGTTTCTGCAATGAATGCAACGAAAACTAAATTGCAGAATAGACTGGACATAAGGAACCCCCTTCGAGTATCGCTGTCTCCCATCACCCCTCGATGGGACCGTCTTGTTGCAGGAAAATAAGCCCAGGGCTCCCACTGATTCAGCGATATTTGTGTGTTGCAGTGATTTTATATGTTCATACGGGGAAAATATGCACTGTGTGTTTAATATCCAAACATTACTTAAAATGTTATGATGCTATTGACCTATAAGTGACTTATAATTCAGTGGTCCCCGACCTCCGGGCCACGAAGAATGCAGCGGTACAGCGGTAGCCAGAATGCACCCGGCACATCTTTAAGAAAAAAGCCGAAATAAACATGCTAATTAATTAGGTGCCGCCTGACACGTAAATGTCAGCCCAGATCAGAGACGATTGCTGATTGTGTCACCTCTGATCTGGGCCAACGTTTACGTGCCGGGCAGCTCCTAATCTTTTAGCTTGTTTATTTCGGCTTTTTTCTTAAAGATGTGCTGTGTGCGTTCTGGCCACCGCTGTACCGCTGCATTCTTCGCGGCCCAGAGGTTTGGGACCACTGTTATATTGACTTATCACTATATTCATGCGAGGAAAATATGCGCTGTGTGTTTAATATTAAATTCATTGGATAAACCCCTTCAGAAACGAAATTGAGTGTATTAACCACTTATAAGTGACTTACAGTTGATGTATTACCTATATTCCTGTCGTGATTAACACCCCCCCCCCCCCCACGAGTCGGCCAGTCCGCAAGAATATTGTAAACTGGTCCGCAGTGGAAAAAAGGTTGGGGACCCCTGACAAAGGTGATTGATGAGATTTGCCCACTGGATGTTGTTTGGTAATGTCTCCCAGAGTAAGATAATCCAGAACGTTAAGGCATATGGGATCCATGGTAAATTGGATTCAAACTTGGCTTGGCCAGGAAAAAAAACAGAGGGTATTGATAGAGGAGAGGGTTTTTTTTCTCACTGGGGGTTTGTGCCCAGTGGTATTCTGCAGGGATTGTTGCTGCGGCCTGATATATATAAATGATTCAGACAAAAATGGAGCTGGCACATTGGTATGTTTGTATTCAACACAAAAAGTGGTAAAGTGGTAAATAGTGAGTAAGGTTGTCAGCGAACAGCAGGATATGGGGGAGTTGTAACTAACAGAACTAGCAAACCATTTGGTATAATTTAATTGGATTTTCAGACCTTTGACAAGTTCTCACATAAAGTGTGATTGTGTGGATAGTCAGAGGCTTTTTCCCAGGGCTGAAATGGTTGCCACAAGAGGACACAGGTTTCAGGTGCTGGGGAGTAGGTACAGAGGAGATGTCAGGGGTAAGTTTTTTACGCAGAGAGTGGTGAGTGCGTGGAATGGGCTGTCGGCGATGGTGGTGGAGGCGAATACGATAGGGTCTTTTAAGAGACCCCTGGATAGGTACATGGAGCTTAGAAAAATAGAAGGCTATGGGTAAGCCTAGTAATTTGTAAGGTAGGGACATGTTCGGCACAACTTTGTGGGCCAAGGGCCTGCATTGTGCTGCAGGTTTTCTATGTATCTATGTTCTATGTTCTAAAGTTATTAAACATAATTGGAGTACATAAGATTTGAGGTAATATAGTAGAATGGATTGAGGATCAATTAACAGACAGAAAACAAAGGAGAAATAAACAGGTCATTTTTGGGTTAGGAGGGTGTGACTAGTAGATGCCACAGGGCATCAGTGCTGGATCCCTTTTGTTCTCAAGCAGTTAGGTGAAAGGCCAAGTGTAATATATCCAAGTTTGCTGCTGGCAATGACATGGCAGATGGGATGCATTGCAGGAAAGTGTAAGCTCTCACATTTTGGTAAAACAAGATGGAACAGTGGATTTTTTTTCAAATGGGAGTTTTAAAGCTGTTAGTGTTTGCAACAACCTGGGTTTCCTTGAACATATATCACTGAAAGAAATAAGCAGGTTCAGCAAGTCATTTGGAAACCAAATGAATAGTCGGATTACATTTACTATCTTCAAATCTGTAAAGACTACCTGAATACTTAGAATTTTGGAAGACAGCACCACATTTAAAACTGTAGAAGGCAAGTCCTCAGTTCCTGCGGGCATGTTGGCTTTCAGTCCCATTAATTCCTCCAGTAGCACTTTCTGCTGCCCAAAAGAAGAATAGGGATGGCAAAAGACACCTTTACGAGAATGAAAAATATACTGACCAACACTAAACTAGGCATGACAACTCGCCTTAGAGCACTGAAATGTTACATTTATCCAGTTATGTTATATGGCTCAGAATGTTGGACAATATCTAATAACATGAGGAAATGAATTGAAGCAGCAAAGATGTGGTTTTTGAGGATGCAAAGAATATCATGGACGAAATGAATATCTTAACGAGGATATCATGAACAGAGCAAGCACAAAAAGAGAAATAATGTATGAGATCATGAAAAGGCGACGTAACTTCCTTGGACATGTGATTAGGAAAGAGGAGTTAGAATGCACGGTGATTATGGGAAAGTTAGAACGGAAGAAAGCAAGAGGAAGGCAAAGACAAATGATGATGGAGGCAGCAGCCAGAGAACTGGAAATGAATTGATCCACTTGACCTGAAACAGGAGTGTGTGGGCCATGGCAGTCAAAATTCAAACTGGGCATGGCAACTGATGATGATGATGAGCACTTTCTGTGTAACTAAGCTAATACTCCCTCATTCACTTTAGTTGTATTGTCACAAAAGTAAAGATACAGTGCCTTGTAAAAGTATTCAGCCCCAACCCTTTGTTGACATAAATGAGTATTGCAACCAGGGATCAATTTAACTGAGAATTTTTATTTGAGTGTCACGTGCTCCTTTTTTCACAATGGACCCCAAAAAACAGGGAAAACTGTAAAGCATGAAAAGCTAAAAATTCAAAAATTGAAATGTCAGCACTTCAAAAGTTGTTGTTCTTCTCCGCGCCTCGTGGTGCATCAGGCCCCAACCTTGCCATTTCTTCAGCATTCGCCTGTTTTTTATGAGGCCAATTGCTAGCTCGACCCTCAACCCAGCACAGCTAGAAAGTGTGCAAGGAGCCATTTGGATTTGAACCCGGAACCACTCGCCTCAAAGTCCAGTGTGGATGCCACTACACCACCGGCCGGCTTAGCTTCAAAAGTATTCATCCCCTTTTGATCAGTACTTGGTGAACCACCTCGCACAGCTATTACAGACTACAGTTTCTATCGAGAAGTCTCTATACCCTTTGTACAACGTGATGAAGTAAGAATTGCCTATTCCTCCTTGCAAAATTGGTCAAACTGTACCAGGTTAGTTGGGGAGCAGCAGTGGACAGCAATCTTGAGGTCGTGCCAGAGGTATTCAATTGCATTAAGATCAGGACTCTGACTGGGCCACTCAAGGACATCAATTACCACACATATCACTTAAAAAAAAAAGCATACCCTTGCCTGTAAAAACTTTGCAAAGAGTCACTTAGAAGATACTGTAAAGATGTGGAAGAAGGTCTTGTGGTCAGATGAGACTGAAGTGAAGCTTTTTGGCCTCTACACTAAGCAGTACAAATGGCATAAATCTAATACTGCGCAGCAGCCAGGTAGCACCATCCCTACTGTTAAGTATGGTGCAAGTAGCATCAAGCTATGGGGATGCTTTTCAGCAGCTGGGATTGGAAATCTGTTCAGGGTTGATGGGAAGATCAATGCTGCCAACTAGATAAAGATCGTGGATTAAAACTTGCTAGCCTCTGCCAGAAAGCTTAAACTGGGGTGGAAGTTGGTCTTTCAGGAGGACAACAACCCAAAACACACTGCCAAAGCAACCATGGAGTGGCTTCAAATGAAGAAAATTTATGCCCTTGGGTGGCCCAGTTAGAGTCCTGACATGTTTGGCAAGACCTCAAGATTGCTGTCCTCTGCTGCTCCCCAACTAACCTGGCAAAGCGTGAGCAATTTTGCAAGGAGGTATGGGCAAATCCATCATGTTGTGCAAAGCTAATAGAAGCTTAAACAAAAAGACTTCTGGCCATAATAGCTGCAAGAGGTGGTTCAACTAAGTGTTGAACAGGACCAGTAAATATTTTTGAAGTGCTGAAATTTCAGTTTTTCATACTTTACAATTTTCTGGGGGTTTTTTCTGGGCTCCACTATGAAAAAAGGAGCATGTGATTCACAAGTGAAAATTCTCAGTTAAATTGATCAAAAGCCCTGGTTGTAATACATGTATGTAAACAAAGGGTTGGGGGCTGAACAATTTTTAAAGGCACTGTATTTTATTGCAATTAAATGTTTCCCTAGTGAGACCACATCTGTATTATTTTATAGAGGCCTGGTTCCTTGTGTAAACTGATAGAGTAAGTACAACTAAGATTCCCCAAATTTATTCCTAAAATTGGTGGTAGGGTGAATTATCCAGTGAACCCTATCTGGTTTAGGCAGACCAGACTGATTCTAAATTCTCTAGCTAGTGGAAGAAAAAGGTGATCACATTGAAAACGCTTGACAGCACAGATGTAGGTAAGTCTTCCCTTAGCTGCAATATCCAGAAGGACCATTCGGGACTGAGGATGAGAAGAAATTTCTTCAGGCAGAGGGTGGTTAGCGTTTGGAAATGTCTACCCAAGAAAGCAATGAAGGTTTGACAGAAATCAATAGAACTTTTGTTAATAAGACAGGTAATATTGGGTCAGTGCAGGAGAAAAATATAAACTGAAGTAGAATATGATCTTATTAAATGGTGGTGCAGGCACAAGTGGCTGAATGGCCCACAACCACTTCTATTTATTTACATGAAACTCTAACCTCTTTTTTAATCACCCTTTCATTGCAGAATTTTCATTAATTTCCACACATTTAATCAGGTGTCCAGCCTATACCACTTATTGCAGGTATCTTTTTGCAAACGAAGGGCACAAACTTAAGTGAAACATTTCAAGATAATAATGAAATTAATGTATTTATTTACTGAACATGTAATGTTTCAAAATAAATTTGCTCATTTGTTGCTATCATACAGAAATATGTCCAGTCTATGAACAAAATGTGCAGCAACCTACTTGACAAACTCAACAACACCCGGGAGGAGCGTGAGAGTGAGAGTGGAGGTATGCAGCAAACAAAATAATTTATAATTGTTTCACAGCATTTTTATGATTTGAAAAATGCTTTGTAATTTCTGAAAAACATAATTGAGAACATAGCAGAGGAATCACATTATTCGGCTGGAAATTTTGAACCTAAATTCCAACTTGATGCTGAAGCTTTAATGTTTTATATCTGCACACCATTGGTAATAGAGATAGCCAGTGAAATCTTTGAAAATGTGTCAATCTGTTGCATCTGCCAGCATGTTAGTTACTGAAAAGAAGAGACCCTGAACTATGTATTGTATGGTAATTTCCTAAATTCATTCCCTCAGTATGTGAACTATGGCCCTATGGGCTAAATGCCAGCAATTGATTAGTTTTTCTCTAATACGAGCTCTGCCTTCATCAAATCATAGATGAGGAAAAGGAGCAAAAAATCTGTTTCTTAATTACTGAAATTGCAGCAGTTAGCTTTGTACAAAAGCACTTCCAGTGATGCAGCGAGAAGGCTCCATCCATGACACTCAGAGAAAATTAAAGTCAAGTATAGGTCGACCTTCACTAATCCGGCACCACTGGGACCTGAGGAGTGCCAGATTAGGGAAAATGCCGAATTACAGAAGGATCACGCTAAGCAATAGCTAACCACCTCATAATACTTTTAAAATATCATGTAAATCAGTACAACTTAGATAATAATGAAACAGAAATATTAAATGAGTAGCACGTGAAATTTTAATACAGTAATATACTGCACAGGCACAGATAAAATAAAAGGTACAGGTAAACGTACAGGAATTATAGAGAAAAGTTGAGCACTTCCACTTCTAAAGTGAGATGTTTAATATACCTTCAGGCAAAGTTGCATGTCTGCAAGTGTCAGGATCATCAACGTCTTCATCTTGAAAAATGAGTGAAGCATCAGGAACTGGTGCTGAAACTGGCACAACAGTTTCTTCAACAACTATTGATGTTGGTGACAGCACATCTGGCTGAGCAGAAGTTGATGGCATTGGATTTTTAAGTGTTAGCTCCCCTGTTGCACTTTTTCTCACAATTCTTTTGAACATATCTTCCAAGGTATGCTGTTTCATAAATTTTGGTCTGTCTCTGATTAGCTTATCCTGCAGCATATAAACACTCATCATTTGTTGTTCAGTTATAAAACATCGTGTTCTAATTCTTTCAGCAATTCACCTGTCAACTTAATTAGCCTGTCAATAGAAAGTCTCTCTGCTGGCAAAGTCACACGATCTCTCGATGCCTTATACCCTGTTGGCGATTCTGCATCTGCTGTTGTTAGTGTTCTTGGTGTACATCTCCAATACAAAGCAGTCTCATCAGCATTATACACCTGCTCAGGGCTTAATTTTTCATCGGAGTCTAACTTGGCGAACTCATCAACAAACTCTGCTGTTGCTTCTTTGTCTGCTGAACATTTTTCACCACACACTGCACGAAACTGTAAGCCGTGACGCTGCTTGAACCGATAAAGCCAGCCTACACTATAGTCACACTCATAATCTAGTCCATGAAGAATTGAAGATAGTTCAACACCTTCACTTACACGAAGATTAAACCATGTTATCAGCACTTTATTTATTTCCTAACTTCTTCCATCTTTCATTGTTTTTCTTACGCACATGTTTCTTTGAGCCACTACCAGCAAAAAAAGTAGCAGTTTTTCTTTCTGTTTCTTTATACCGTACACTGTGGAAGAGCCAATGTTGTAACACTCGCACAAGCTTTTCACCGATACACCACTGTCCAGTTTTTTCAAGAGTTCAACCCTATCTTTAATGGATAATGCGCGGTGTTTTTGCTTCATAGCACGAGGTGCATTTCCTTTACTCACTGGGGCTATAATTGGGGCTAAAAAAGAGCCAGTGATATTCATAAATGCAGGAAAACAAGCAGGAATCGCCTGTCTGTGCTTACAAGAGCACATGAACACATGAACAGATCTAGCGCAACCAAAACAATGCGCAGCAGATTGGTACCATTGCCCAGGAAATTTGAAATTACAGTTGCGCAGAAAATTTGAAATCAGTGCCAGATTATCGAAGGAACCGGATTTCAGGTAGTCGGGTTAGTGAAGGTTGACTGTATATCAGTAAATTCCAAGCTTTAGCAAATTACTGTGCATGCTTTTAAAATTTTTTAATCAGTTTTTTTACTGATAGGGTGAGGTTTCTAGAATAAATTTTTTATATTTTATAATAACTTTAAAGAATCAAATTTTATATATACTGCTAAAGAAATGCCTTGGATATGAGGAAATGAATTTATCAGTTTTTTTTAATTACAAAAGCACTTTTTTTCTGTGTAGTTAGGTTTTATAGATACAGTTAAAGAAATGCTCTGCATGTTTGCAGTATCCAATTTTAAAAGCATGCACAGTAAATTGCTGAAGTCTGGAATTTAGTGATGTACTTGACTTTAATTTTCCCTGAGTGTCATGGATGGAGCCTTCTCACTGCATCACTGGAAGTCCTGTTGCCCTTCAGACCTCGCTGCTGGACTCTGGGACATGGAAGCATTTCCGGGAGGATCAGGTCCAGGCTAGCAAGATCTGGTCAATTATAATGTTGTAGAGGAATGTTAGAGTAATCAGGACTTGCAATGTTTCTTTCCTTTTAGCTCTGCGACAGAACAAGCAAACCTTTAATCCAGCTGATACAAATGCTCTAGTCGCAGCAATTGGATTTGGAAAAGGATTATCCAAACCAATCAGACCACAGTCCCAAGGTGGAACAGTGTCCTCAGGTCAGTCTGTACCAGGTAGTGGCCTGCAGGGAGGTCCAAGTCTGTCACAGGTATCAATTCAAGGTGGGCCAAGCCAACAGGGATTGCCTGGACAAGTTCCTTCACAGCAAGGTCAGCCAGGTAAGAAGTGCAAACATTAGATCAGTTTTCCCTTCTATTCTGTTGCTGGAAAGCTACTGTATATATTCAAAAAAACATGGTTATTTCTGTCATATGACCCTTTATAATACAAATCAGCATTTTCATTCATCAGTTTGAAAACTTCAGTTGGATCGTATCAAAATCTATGTACTGTAGTTAATTATCCCTGATTGTCTGGAAGTATTTTGTAACCAAATAAGTGATTATGGTATTTGAGCTTTGTTTTAATTTCAGCATTTTTTACTCTGCATGTTCTTACAGTGATATAGACTTAGTGGCCACCTTATTAGCTCTTCTGCTCACCACTGTTGCATGATTATTTAAGTTACTGTTGCCTTCCTGCCAGCTTGAACTAGTCAGGCCATTCTGCTCTGACCTCTCGTTAACAAGGCATTTTCATCCACAGGACCACTGCTTAGTGGATTTTTTTTTTTCATTTTTGCATTAATCTCTAGAGTAATATGTGTAAATCTGAGAAGATTAGCAGTTTCTGAGATACTCAAACAACCCTATCTGGGGGAATTTCACTGTCAAAGTCACTTAGATCACATTTTTTCCCTATTCTGATGTTTAGGTTGAACAAAATCTGAAGCTCTTGATCATGTCTGTGTGTATTGAGATGCTGCCACGTGATTGGTGATTAGATATTTGCATTAACAAGAATATGTACAAGTGTACCTAATAAAGTGGCCAATGAATGAATACCTATGACATTTTAGCAAAAATGAGTAATAACTATTCAAATAGTGTTAGTCCCAGTTATAAAGAAGGCAAGACAGCAGCTATACTTCATTAGGAGTTTAAAGAGATTTGGCATGTCAACAAATACACTCAGAAACTTCTATAGATGTACCATGCCAAGCATTCTGACAAGCTGCATCACTGTCTGGTATTGGGGGGTGGGGCGGGGGCTACTGCACAGGACAGAAAAAAGCTGCAGAGGGTTGTAAATCTAGTCAGCTCCATCTTGGGTACTAGCCTACAAAGTACCAAGGACATCTTCAGGAAGCGGAGTCTCAGAAAGGCAGCATCCATTATTAAGGACCTCCAGCACCCAGGGAAGCCCTTTTCTCACTGTTACCATCAGGTGGGAGGTGTAGAAGCCTAAAGGGACACTCTCAGCAATTCAGGAACAGCTTCTTCCCCTCTGCCATCCGATTCCTAAATGCACATCGAACTCTTGGACACTACCTCACTTTTTTTAATATTCAGTATTACTGTTTTTTGCACGATTTAAAATCTATTCAATATACATATACTGTAATTGATTTACTTATTATTATTATTTTCATCTATATTATGTATTGCATTGAACTGCTGCTGCTAAGTTAACAAATTTCACATCACATGCTGGTGATAATAAACCTGATTCCGATTGTTTCTTCTGCCCAGCAATTCCAAAACGGGTTAGAGGTTTAAATGTGAAGACAATGGTCATAGAGTCAGCACAGAAACAGGCCCTTCGTCCCATCTAGTCCATGCCAAACCATTTAAACTGCCTACTGTCATAGACCTACACCAGCACCATAACCCTCCATACCCCTACCATCCATGTACCTATCCAAACTTCTCTTAAGCGTTGAAATCGATCTTGCATGCACCACTTGTGCAGCCAGCTCATTCCACACTCTCTTGACCCTCTGAGTGCATAAGAACATAAAAAATAGGAGCAGGAGTAGGCCATCTGGCCCTTCGAGCCTGCTCTACCATTCAGTAAGATCATGACTTACCTGGCCATGGACTCATCTCCACCCACCTGCCTTTTCCCCATAACCCTTAATCCCCCTACTATGCAAAAATTTATCCAACCTTGTCTTAAATATATTTACTGAGGTAGCCTCCACTGCTTCATTGGGCAGAGAATTCCACAGATTCACCACTCTCTGAGAAAACCAGTTCCTCCTCATCTCCATCCTAATCTTGAGGCTATGTCCCCTAGTTCTCATCTCACCTACCAGTGGAAACAACTATCCTGCCTCTATTTTATCTATCTCTTTCATGATTTTATATGTTTCTGTAAGATCTCCTGTCATTCTTCTGAATTCCAGCAAGTACAGTCTCAGGCAACTCGATCTCTCCTCATAGTGTAACCCCCTCATCTCTGGAATCAACCTGGTAAACCTCCTCTGCACCACCTCCAAACCCAGCATATCCTTCTTCAAGTAAGGAGACCAGAAATGCATGCAGTACTCCAGGTGCAGCCTTACCAGTACCCTGTACAGTTGCAGCATAACCTCCCTGGTCTTCAATTCAACCCCTCTAGCAATCAAGGCCAACAACCCACTTTCCTTCTTGATACCCTTTTTTGAACAGTGGCATGACATTTGCTGTCTTCCAATCCGCCGGGACCTGCCCAGAGTCTGGAGAATTTTGGTAAATCATCACCAAAACTTCTGCCATTTCTTTCCGTACCCTGGGATGCATTCCATCAGGACCAGGGGACTCATCTATCTTCAGACCCACAGTTTACTCAGCACTACGTCTTTAGTGATAGCTTTCGTATCAAGATCCTCACCTCCCATCACATGCATGATATCTCTGTGGCATGTTAGATGTGTCCTCCACCGTAAAGACCAACACAAAATGGTCATTCAAAGCCTCAGCCATTTCCTCATTACCCAGTGTCAATTCCCCCTTCTCATTCTGCAAGGGACGTATGTTCACTTTAGCCACCCTTTTCCACTTTATATAATTATAAAAACTTTTACTATCTGTTTTTATATTTTATGCACGTTTATTTTTATAATCTAGCTTTCCTTTCTTTATTGATCGCTTAGTGGTACTTCGTTGCTTTTAAAGTTTTCCCAATCTTCTAGTTTCCCACTACTCCTGGCAACCTTGTATGCACGAGCTTTTAGTTTGATGCCACCTTTATTTCCTTAGTTATCCAAGGCTGGCTCTCCCCACCCTTACTGTCCTTGCTTTTAACTGGAACATATTTTTGTTGAGCACTGTGAAAAATCTCTTTGAAAGTCTTCCACTGTCCCACCATATAGCCTGTGTTCCCAGTCTACACTAGCCAAATCCTCCCTCCTCCCACTGGAGTCTCCATGTTTAGGCATAGTACACTTGTTTTAGGTTGAACTATTGCACCCTCCATTTGTATGAGAAATTCAGTCATACTGTGATCACTCTTTCCAAGAGGATCCTTAACTACAAGATCACTAATTTTACCTGTCTCATTGCACGGGACCAGATCTAAGATGGCAAGTTCCTTTGTAGATTCAGTAACATGCTGTTCAAGAAAGCCATCATGGATGTGTTCTATAAAGTCCTCCTCAAGACTGCCTCAACCAACTTGATTCACCTAATCTATATGCATGTTAAAGTCCCCCATGATAACTGCAGTTCCATTCTTACATACTTCAGGTATTCCTCTGTTTATTGCCTGTGCTACTGTAATGTTATTTTTCAGTGGTCGATAGATAACTCCCACCAGTGATTTTTTTCCCTTTACTTTTCCCAATCTCTACCCTGATGGATTCAACATTCTGCTCCTTAGATCTTATATCGTCTCTCACTATTGCCCTGATCTCATCTTTAATTAAGAGCACTACCCCACTTCCCGTACCTTCCTGCATATCCTTACATATTACCTGATATATTTGGATATTTAACTCTCAATCCTCCACCCTGCAACCACATCTCTGTAATGGCCACTAAATCGTACCGCTTTGTACTGATTTATGCCACAAGTTCACTGACCTTGTTTCGAATACTATGGGTGTTCAAATAAAGTGCCCTTACACTCATTGTGCTTTTAAAATCTTGTAATCTTTTACTCTTTTGCACGTGACTTTTCTTCATTCCATTCCTACTTTTCTCTTTTTTTATCTTTACCTTTATCCACGCTTCTCTTTTTTACTTTATCCATACTTCTTCAATCTGTTGAACCCACCCCGCTACTATTTAGTTTAAAGCCCTATCCACAGCCCTAGTTATGCGGTTTGCTAGGATCCAGGTCCCATCACGGTTCAGGTGGAGCCCGTCCCATTGGTACAGCTCCCTCCTTCCCCAATACTGGTGCCAATTACCCATGAATTCAAACCCATTTCTCCCACACCAATCCTTAAGCCACACATTTAACTCTCTAATCTCCTTGACCCTATGCCAATTTGCATGTGGCTCCAGAGATTACTACCTTTTTCATTCTGCTTTTTAATTTTGTCCCTAGCTGCTCAAATTCCTTCAGCAGAACCTCGTTCCTCATTCTTCTTATGTCGTTGGTACCCACATGGATCATGACAACTGGATCTTTCCCCTCCCGCTGCAAATTCCTCTGCAGGTCAGATAAGATGTCCCGAACGCAGGCACCAGGCAGGCAACACAGCCTTCGGGACATTCTATCCTTGTGACAGAGAACTCTGTCCATTCCCCTGACTATACTACCCCCAATTATATCTACGTTTCTCTTCTTTCCACCCCCTGTTGAATGGCTCCCTGGACTTCACTGCCACAGTTAGGTTGCTCATCCTTCCTACAGCTCCCACTGCCATCCACACAAAGAGCAAAAATCTCAGACCTATTGGACAAGCTGAAGGGCTGAGGCTCCTCGAGCACTGTCTCTTGGATCCCACTACCCACCTTGCTCACAGTCGCGGCCTCTCCCTAAATACAGACTGAATTTGAGGCAGCTAATCTATTGGGTGTGACTACCTCCTGAAACAAAGAATCCACTGATGAGATATAATTTGGAGTAGTCTCCCCCTCCCTAATGTGCCACAGTGTTTGAAGCTCAGATTCCAGGTCATCAACTTTGAGCCTGAGTTCCTTGAGCAGCCAAAACTTTCTGCAGATGTGGTCACCAGGAACCACAATGGGGTCCACCAGCTCCCACATCATGCAGCTACAGCACATCACCTGATCCTGCATCATTCCTTTATTTAATTAGCTGTAATTTAGTGACTTTCTATTCAACAACAACAAAAGCCTTACTTGCTACTTACCTGTGCCTCCTCGCTAAAGCCTCAAGTTCTCACTCCTAAACTGGTCCCCTCACACAATGGCTGCTCTGCTTTGACCCTGCTTTACTTTTATTTACTCCTGTAATGAATGCGCCAAATCTCACAAAACGCTGCTTTCTTAAACTCTTCTCACTGACATGTGCGAAGCTCTCTTCGAATCGATTGGTCCACCGCTAATGAGTGAAGAAGCTTCCTCTATTCCCTTAAACATTTCACCTTTCACCATTAATCCATGACCTTTGGTTGTAGTCCCACCCAACCTCAGTTGAAAGAAGCCTGCTTGCATCTACCCTATCTATAGCTCTCATAATTTTGTATTCCTCTATCAAATCTCTCAGTCTTCTACATTCCAAGGAATAAAGTGCTAACCTATTCTATCTTTCCTTATAACTCAGGTCCTCCAGACCTGACAACATCCATTTAAATTTTCTCTGTACCCTTATTTACATCTTTTCTGTAGGTAAGTGACCAAAACTGCACACACTACTCCAAATTATATCTCATCAGTGTCTTACACAACTTCAACAAAATATTCCATCTCCTGCACTCAGTACTTTGATTTATTAAGACTTATGTGCCAAAAGCTTTCTTTATGACCCTAACTATCTGTGACGCCACTTTCAATGAATTATGGACCTGTATTCCCAGATCCCTTTGTTCTGCCGCACTCCTCAGTGCCCTATCATTCACTGTGTAAGACCGACTCTGGTTGATCCCGCAGAGTGCAACACCTCACAGTTGTCCGCATTAAATTCCATTTGCCATTTTTCAGGCCATTTTTCCACCTGGTCCAGATCCCATTGCAAGCCATGATAGCCCTTCTCATTGTCCACTACATCCTAATCTTAGTGTCATCAGCAAATTTGCTGACCCAGTTAAACACATTATCATCCAGATCGTTGATCTAGATGATCAACACTAATGGACCCAGCCCCGATCCCTGTAGCACAGCACTAATCACAGGCCTCCAGTCAGAGACGCAAACATCTACTACCACTCTCTGGCTTCTCCCACAAAGCCAAGGTCTAATCCAATTTACTAACTAATCTTGAATGCCAAGCTACTGAACCTCTTGACCAACCTCCCACGTGGGATCTTGTCAAATGCCTTGGCAAAGTCCATGTAAACAACATCCACTGCCTTGCCTTCATCTACTTTCTGCTAACTTCCTCAAAAAACTCTGTAAGATTGTTTAGACAAGACCTACCATGCATGAAACCATGCTATCGTTAATCACTCCATGTCTATCCAAAAACTTAAATATACAGTCATTTAGAATATCTTCCAATAACTTTCCCACCACTGACCTAAATTTCCTGTTTTATCTTTAATGCCTTTCTTAAATAGTGGAACAACATTGTCTAGCCTCCAATCCTCTGGTGTTTCACCTCTCGCTAAGGGTAATTTAAATATCTGATAGAACCCCAGCAATTTCTGTACTTGCCTCCTGTAAGGGTCCAAGGGTAATTTATCCACCCTAATTTGCTTCAGAACAGCAAGCACCTCTTCCTTTGTAATCCGTACAGTGTCCAGGAAGTTGATGCTGCTTTGCCTCACTTTTATAGACTCTGTGTCTGTCTCCTGAGTGAATAGAGATTGCGAAAAAATTCATTTAAGATCTTCCTGTCTCTATTGGCTCCATACTTGGTTTACCATGCTGATCTTCCGATGACCAATTTTCTTCCCTGCAGTCCTTTTGCTCTGAGGTGTCTCTTGCATTTCCTGTACTCCATAAGCACTACATTTGTTCCTACCTGCCTATACCTGCTTTGTACCTTTTTTTTTCCTTAACCAGGACCTCAAAATCTCATGAGAACTAAGGTTCCTTACACCTGTTATCTTTACCTCTTATTCTGACAGGCACATACAAGTTTTGTACTCTCTAAATTTCCCACTTACTACGTATACCTGTGCCTGAAAACTGCCTGTCCAAATCCACACTTGCCAGATCATTTCTGATACCATCAGAATTGGCTTTTCACCAATTCAGAATCTCAACCCGCGGACCAGGCCTATCTTTTTGCATATTTACTTTGAAACTAATGGCAGTGTGATCACTAGGTGCAAAGTGTTCCCCTACGCAAACTTCTGTCACCTGCCGTGTCTCATTCCCTAACAGCAGATCGAATATCACACAAACTTTTACAGTATGGGAATCTCAGTCAGTATGTGGAAAGTTAAGATCACCTACTGTAACAATCATGTTTCTCGCAACAGTCTGCAATCTCTCTACAAATTTGTTCCTCTGAATCTCTTAGACTGTTTGGTAATCTGTAATATAGCCCTATTAATGTGTTCATACCTTTCTTACTTCTCAGTTCCATCCATAACACCTCACTAGATGAGTTCTCCAGTCTGTCCTAACTGAGCACTACCATGACACCCTGATTAGTAATGCCACCCTTGAATCCCTCCCACTCTGTCACATCAAAAACAACAGAATCTCAGAACATTGAGCTGCTAGTCCTGCCCTTCCTGCAACCAAGTTAAAATGGAAGATAGAAACATAGAAAATAGGTGCAGGAGTAGGCCATTCGGCCCTTCGAGCCTGCACCGCCATTTATTATGATCATGGCTGATCATCCAACTCAGAACCCAGCCTTCCCTCCATACCCCCTGACCCCTGTAGCCACAAGGGCCATATCTAACTACCTTTTAAACATAGCTAATGAACTGGCCTCAACAGTTTGCTGTGGCAGAGAATTCCACAGATGTTGGAACTTACTTTGACAAATGTGCTAAACTTATGGAATATAATAATCAAGGAAAGCAGTTAAGTATATAGAGTAAGCCTGTTGAAATGTGGTAAGTGTGTTCTTAAAAAGGCAAAGACTGTGGTTATTTGGCAAATAAGTATATTTTATCCTTTATTAGTTCGAGTACTGTATTTCCATTTAATTAACTTCCCCGTTTCTTGCAGAATTTAATTTAGTACTGAATTATTACGCAGACTTCAATTCAGCCCTGCATTTATCATTGTTAGAGATCACAGTTAATGTTTTGTAGCAAAATAATAACATTAATTACAAAGAATACTGGATAATTATCAGAGGTGGTGGATTTCACATCCTGTACCTTCAATGTGCTAAATTAGAAGTATTGAAGTGTTTCCCTTCAGTTTTTTTTTTCTCTTTTTTTCCAGGTAAAATGCCAAGTACCATAAAAACAAACATCAAGTCTGCGTCAATGCATCCATATCAGCGATGAGCCCTGTGGCATAGATATTGTCATAAATTGCCATATATAGTGTAAGGAACAACCTGAAATGAATGTTAACTTGGTGATAGTTTGAAGATTCCTTTGAATTTAAGTGTTTGTATATTTATAAACATAGTACACTCCACTTGAGGTGGAAATTTGATATTAAATACAATGCATATATAAAGTGCTGCTGAATCTTTGGAAAGATTCTTACAATAAGCCTTCAGTGTACAACTTCCCTTTTTATTCAGAGCGTCCACGCTAAATCTGTGGATTCCAAATGATACCCTGCAGGTAGATTTACTGTAATTGAAGAATAATCTTTGCAACAATTATCTATTACATGTATTTGACCAGGTTTACTTAAGTATGTTTTATACATTAATGTTTTTCATCATGTGATATATTTTCACATTTTCAAACTGTCTTAAAAATCCATTTAATACCCATTAAGTTGTTGTTTCCCTCTGCCTTATAAAAATATACCTTATTTATAATTCTCTTTTTAAACTGTATGCATCCAACATTACTGGATGGTTTGTATAAAGTGTGTAACCATTGGTTTTTGAATAAAGAACTTTAATTTTTATACTTCCCTGTGCTTTGGTGCCCACTCACCCAAAGACAAATGACTTAAAAATCTGTACCAGTAATTTATAAAATTCTTTCTCAACCTAATTAGTTTTATTTGTGACAGAATCCCAAATCTGAACTATTAACTGTTTCTCTTCCTACAGAAATATTTTCTACTTTTATTTCAGATTTCCACTAGCTGCAGTTTGTAATTTTTATAAAAATGATCCGCTAATCAGTGTAAGATTTTTGTGCAATCTCAATTTTACACACTTGTATTAATCCCATTTGTCTGCATTGGGTGTATCTGCCTATTTAAGTGCCTAGACTGTTTTAACTATATGCATTCCATGGTTTACTATCTTCTGCTACAACATCTTTGTGTAACTTCATGGACTGTTTTAATCATAAGAAAACTGCGAAAATCATAAGTGAAAGACACTTTAGTTCTGCAAGAGGTTCGAGAAGCATCTGAGACATATGACTATTATTGAAAACAAAACTTATATTTCTAGTTCTGCAGATTTCTATTTCCAGCATCTGCAGATTTTCTCATTTCTGTTTTCAGTAGGGAATTCTGAGATTTTGACAGTACTGTTGAAGTAATTATTATTTCCAAATCATGATGACATGCAACTTTGTGGGTGGGTAAGTTTCTGGAAACTACTTAGAAGTAACAGTGTTCTGTCTTCAATAGAGCAGCACAGTAACATAGTACTTAGCACAGTTACTTTCCAGCACCCGTGATCACCAATAAAGGTTCGATTCCTCCTGCTCTCTGTATGGAATTTTTACGTTCTCCCCATGACCACATGGGTTTCTTCCCATGTTTCAAAGTAGTACAGTTAGGATTAGTAAGTTGTGGGCATGCTAAATTGGCACCAGCAGCATGGGAACACTTATAGGTGGCTCCAGCACAAATCCTCACTGGTTTGATGCAAATGATACATGTCACTTATGTGTTTTTTCTAAACACAATGACAAATCTCAATTGTAAAGTTCAAGGATTAAAGAGGTTCTGTCTAAGGCGTTTAATGCCACTCAATGCATGCGTAGTGCAAATTAAGCAAATTGCTTTGATTTAAATAGTAGTTAGCTTCTTGAATGTTGCTGAAGCTACATACATCCAGTAACGTGGAGAGTATTACATCACACATTGTTGATAGTGGAAGGGCTTTGGGGAGGCATGTGATGAGTCACTTGCTCTCAGTGCTGTACCAACAAATATGCTCTCTCAGCTGAGACAATAATCCAAGTCCTGCATACTCTTTCATGCAAGTATAAAAGTTCAAGATCCCACAGTGCTATTTTTCAAAAAAAAAGAGCATGGTAGTTCTCTTCTACACAATACTAAAGTCTCAACATCCGTTTAAACAAACAATTGGATTTTCTTAATATAGCAGGAAAGTGTAGCTAGCAATTAAATAGTGTATAGAATTCACTCTGAAGAACTGAGAGCTGCAATTAGGAGAAATAAAGATAGCAATAAAAAGCCTAATACATTTATTGTAGAGAAGAAAAGACTTTGGCCAGCCCTTATCGCAGGGTAGCAGGACAGGTAGCTAAAATTATTACAGCCTTGGAATATTTTACTCCCTGAAGAATTGAATACATGAGCCGGCATTTTTGAGAAGAGAGATTGCCTTTAACAATGCAATGGTGCTGAGGCTTGTAGTCCATCTCCAACAACAACCGTGGCGATTTAGGCTCTGCAGTGCTTCCTATATCCCATAAGCAAACTGTTTTTACACTATTAGGCAGGGCCTAATGTGAGTACTAAGGAATGAACAGTGTCAATAATGGAGATGGAACAGACAATGACAGGTGACAGGAGTGCAGAATTTTGATTACCTAGTACTATGTTTAGTGAGCATGCAGTCCTGTCATCATTTAAAAAAACTGCTAGAAGAACTTAAGTCAAGCAGCAACGAGAAGCAAAGGGATAGTGTCAGGTTGAGACCCTGCACAAGGACAGCCAATGCAGGAGGGGAAAGAGGGAGCCAGTTGCAGGAGGTTTGGAATCAATGGCTCAGAGGTGTCTGGTGAACAAAAAGCAGGTGGAACCAGGTGAAAAGTGAGGGAAGGGGAAGGTAGAGAGAGACTGGAATACAAGGAAGGTGATAAGTGGAAACGGGGGGGTGGGGGTAGGAGGTGTAGGTATAGGCAACAGAACATAGAATGGTACAGCACAGGCCCTTCAGCCCACATTGCTGTGCCAACCCTCAAACCCTGCCTCCCATATAACCCCCCCACCTCAAATTCCTCCATATACCTGTTTAGTAGTCTCTTAAATTTTACTAGTGTATCTGCCTCCACCACTGACTCAGGCAGTGCATTCCACGCACCAACCACTCTGAGTAAAAAACCTTCCTCTAATATCCCCCTTGAAATTCCCACCCCTTAAAGCCATGTCCCCTTGTATTGAGCAGTGGTGCCCTGAGGAAGAGGCACTGGCTATCCACTCCATCTATTCCTCTTAACATCTTGTATACCTCTATCATGTCTCCTCTCATCCTCCTCCTCTGCAAAGAGTAAAGCCCTAGCTCCCTTAATAGAAACATAGAAAATAGGTGCAGGAGTAGGCCATTCAGCTCTTCGAGCCTGCACCGCCATTTATTATGATCATGGCTGATCATCCAACTCAACCCCGCCCCAGCCTTCCCTCCATACCCCCTGACCCCCGTAGCCACAAGGGCCATATCTAACTCCCTCTTAAATATAGCCAATGAACTGGTCTCAACTGTTTCCTGTGGCAGAGAATTCCACAGATTCACCACTCTCTGTGTGAAGAAGTTTTTCCTAATCTCGGTCCTAAAAGGCTTCCCCTCTATCCTCAAACTGTGGCCCCTCATTCTGGACTTCCCCAACATCGGGAACAATCTTCCTGCATCTAGCCTGTCCAATCCCTTTAGAATCTTATACGTTTCAATCAGATCCCCCCTCAATCTTCTAAATTCCAACGAGTACAAGCCCAGTTCATCCAGTCTTTCTTCATATGAAAGTCCTGCCATCCCAGGAATCAATCTGGTGAACCTTCTTTGTACTCCCTCTATGGCAAGGATGTCTTTCCTCAGATTAGGGGACCAAAACTGCACACAATACTCCAGGTGTGGTCTCACCAAGGCCTTGTACAACTGCAGTAGTACCTCCCTGCTCCTGTACTTGAATCCTCTCACTATAAATGCCAGCATACCATTCACCTTTTTCACCACCTGCTGTACCTGCATGCCCACTTTCAATGACTGGTGTATAATGACACCCAGGTCTCGTTGCACCTCCCCTTTTCCTAATCGGCCACCATTCAGAAAATAATCTGTTTTCCTATTTTTGCCACCAAAGTGGATAACTTCACATTTATCCACATTAAATTGCATCTGCCATGAATTTGCCCACTCACCTAACCTATCCAAGTCACCCTGCATCCTCTTAGCATCCTCCTCACTGCTAACACTGCCGCCCAGCTTCGTGTCATCCGCAAACTTGGAGATGCTGCATTTAATTCCCTCATCCAAGTCATTAATATATATTGTAAACAACTGGGGTCCCAGCACTGAGCCTTGCGGTACCCCACTAGTCACCGCCTGCCATTCTGAAAAGGTCCCGTTTATTCCCACTCTTTGCTTCTTGTCTGCTAACCAATTCTCCACCCACACCAATACCTTACCCCCAATACCGTGTGCTTTAAGTTTGCACACTAATCTCCTGTGTGGGACTTTGTCAAAAGCCTTTTGAAAATCCAAATATACCACATCCACTGGTTCTCCCCTATCCACTCTACTAGTTACATCCTCAAAAAATTCTATGAGATTCGTCAGACATGATTTTCCTTTCACAAATCCATGCTGACACTGTCCGATCATTTCACCGCTTTCCAAATGTGCTGTTATCACATCCTTGATAACTGACTCCAGCAGTTTCCCCACCACCGACGTTAGGCTAACTGGTCTATAATTCCCCGGTTTCTCTCTGCCTCCTTTTTTAAAAAGTGGAGTTACATTAGCCACTCTCCAATCCTCAGGAACTAGTCCAGAATCTAACGAGTTTTGAAAAATTATCACTAATGCATCCACTATTTCTTGGGCTACTTCCTTAAGCACTCTAGGATGCAGACCATCTGGCCCTGGGGATTTATCTGCCTTCAATCCCTTCAATTTACCTAACACCACTTCCCTACTAACATGTATTTCGCTCAGTTCCTCCATCCCACTGGACCCTCTGTCCCCTGCTATTTCTGGAAGATTATTTATGTCCTCCTTAGTGAAGACAGAACCAAAGTAATTATTCAATTGGTCTGCCATGTCCTTGCTCCCCATAATCAATTCACCTGTTTCTGTCTGCAGGGGACCTACATTTGTCTTTACCAGTCTTTTCCTTTTTACATATCTATAAAAGCTTTTACAGTCCGTTTTTATGTTCCCCGCCAGTTTTCTCTCATAATCTTTTTTCCCCTTCCTAATTAAGCCCTTTGTCCTCCTCTGCTGAACTCTGAATTTCTCCCAGTCCTCAGGTGAGCCACTTTCTCTGGCTAATTTGTATGCTACTTCTTTGGAAATGATACTATCCCTAATTTCTCTTGTCAGCCACGGGTGCACTACCTTCCTTGATTTATTCTTTTGCCAAACTGGGATGAACAATTGTTGTAGTTCATCCATGCAACCTTTAAATGCTTGCCATTGCATATCCACCGTCAATCCTTTAAGTATCATTTGCCAGTCTATCTTAGCTAATTCACGTCTCATACCTTCAAAGTTACCACTCTAAGTTCAGAACCTTTGTTTCTGAATTAACTATGTCACTCTCCATCTTAATGAAGAATTCCACCATATTATGGTCACTCTTACCCAAGGGGCCTCTCACAACAAGATCGCTAATTAACCCTTCCTCATTGCTCAAAACCCAGTCCAGAATAGCCTGCTCTCTAGTTGGTTCCTTGACATGTTGGTTCAAAAAACCATCCCGCATACATTCCAAGAAATCCTCTTCCTCAGCACCTTTACCAATTTGGTTCACCCAACTACATGTAGATTGAAGTCACCCAATATAACTGCTGTTCCTTTATTGCACACATTTCTAATTTCCTGTTTAATACCATCTCCGACCTCACTACTACTGTTAGGTGGCCTGTACACAACTCCCACCAGCGTCTTCTGCCCCTTAGTGTTACGCAGCTCTACCCATATCGATTCCACATCTTCCCAGCTTATGTCCTTCCTTTCTATTGTGTTAATCTCTTCTTTAACCAGCAACGCCACCCCACCTCCCCTTCCTTCATGTCTATCCCTCCTGAATATTGAATATCCCTGAACGTTGAGCTCCCATCCCTGGTCACCCTGGAGCCATGTCTCTGTGATCCCAACTATATCATAATCATTAATAACAATCTGCACTTTCAATTCATCCACCTTATTACGAATGCTCCTTGCATTGACACACAAAGCCTTCAGGTGCTCTTTTACAACTCTCTTAGCCCTTATACAATTATGTTGAAAAGTGGCCCTTTTTAATGCTTGCCCTGGATTTGTCGGCCTGCCACTTTTACTTTTCTCCTTAATACTTTTTGCTTCTACCTTCACTTTACACCCCTCTGTCTCTCTGCACTGGTTCCCATCCCCCTGTTGTGAACTAACCTCACGCCTAGCCTCTTTAATTTGATTCCCACCCCCCCCAACCATTCTAGTTTAAAGTCACCTCAGTAGCCCCCACTAATCTCCCTGCCAGGATATTGGTCCGCCTAGGATTCAAGTGTAACCCGTCCTTTTTGTACAGGTCACGCCTGCGCCAAAAGAGGTCCCAATGATCCAAAAACTTGAATCCCTGATGTTAGTCCTGACGAAGGGTCTCGGCCTGAAACGTCGACTGCACCTCTTCCTACAGATGCTGCCTGGCCTGCTGCGTTCACCAGCAACTTTGATGTGTGTTGCTTTTATAGAGCTGCATCATTACCTCGTGACTCTTAAACTCTATCCCTCGACTTAGGAAAGCTAACTCCCCATAAGCTTTCTTAACTACCCTGTCTACTTGTGAGGCAACTTTCAGGGATCGGTGAACACGTACCCCCAGATCCCTCTGCTCCTCCACACTACCAAGTATCCTGCCATTTACTTTGTACTCTGTCTTGGAGTTTGTCCTTCCAAAGTGTACCTCACACTTCTCCAGGTTGAACTCCATCTGCCACTTCTCAGCCCACTTCTGCAACCTATCAATGTATCTCTGCAATCTTCGACAATCCTCTACACTATCTAAACACCACCAACCTTTGTGTCGTCTGCAAACTTGCCAACCCACCCTTCTACCCCCACATCCAGGTTGTTAATAAAAATCACAAAAAGTAGAGGTACCAGAACTGATCCTTGTGGGACACCACTAGTCACAACCCTCCAATCCGAATGTACTCCCTCCACCACAACCCTCTGCCTTCTGCAGGCAAGCCAATTCTGAATCCACCTGGCCAAACTTCCCTGGATCCCATGCCTTCTGATTTCCTGAATAAGCCTACCATATGGAATCTTGCCAAATGCCTTACTAAAATCCATATAGATCACACCCACTGCACTACACTCATCTACATGCCTGGTCACCTCCTCAAAGAACTCTATCAGGCTTGTTAGACACGATCTGCCCTTCACAAAGCCATGCTGACTGTCCCTGATCAGACCATGATTCCCTAAATGCCCAAAGATCCTATCTCTAAGAATCTTTTCCAACAGCTTTCCCAACACAGACGAAGGCTCACTGGTCTATAATTACCCAGACTATCCCTACTACCTTTTTTGAACAAGGGGACAACATTCACCTCCGTCCAATCCTCTGATACCATTCTCGTAGACAAGGACATAAAGATCCTAGCCAGAGGCTCAGCAATCTCTTCCCTCGCCTCGTGGAGCAGCCTGGGGAATATTCCATCAGGCCCCGGGGACTTATCCATCCTAATGTATTTTAACAACTCCAACACCTCCTCTCCCTTAATATCAACATGCTCCAGAACAACAACTTCACTCATATTGTCCTCACCGTCAAGTTCCCTCTCATTGGTGAATACCGAAGAGAAGTATTCATTGAGGACCTCGCTCACTTCCACAGCCTCCGGGCACATCTTCCCACCTTATCTCTAATCGGTCTTACCTTCACTCCTGTCATCTTTTTGTTCTTTACATAATCAAAGAATGCCTTGGGGTTTTCCTTTACCCTACTCACCAAGGCCTTCTCATGCCCCCTTCTTGCTCTTCTCAGCCCCTTCTTAAGCTCCTTTCTTGCTACCCTATATTTCCTCAATAGACCCATCTGATCCTTGCTTCCTAAACCTCATGTGTGTATGCTGCCTTCTTCCACCTGACTAGATTTTCCACCTCACTTGTCACCCTACCAATCTTTATCTTCCTCACTGGGACAAATTTATCCTTAACATCCTGCAAGAGATCCCTAAACATTCACGTGTCCATAGTACAGTTCCCTGCAAAAACATCATCCCAATTCACACCCTTTAAGTTCTAGCCTTATAGCCTCATAATTTGCCTTTCCCCAATTAAAAGTTTTCCTGTCCTCTCTGATTCTATCCCTTTCCATGATAATGCTGAAGGCCAGGGAGCAGTGGTCACTGTCCCCCAGATGCTCACCCACTGAGAGATCTATGACCTGACACGGTTCGTTACCTAATACTAGATCTAGTATGGCATTCCCGAGTCGGCCTGTCAACATACTGTGACAAGAATCCGTCCTGAACACACTTAACAAACTCTGCCCCGTCCAAACCCTTGGAGCTAATCAGGTGCCAATCAATATTAGGGAAGTTAAAGTTACTGATGATAACAACCCTGTTATTTTTTCACCCTTCCAAAATCTGCCTCCCAATCTGCTCCTCGGTATCTCTGCTGCTACCAGGGGGCCTATAGAATACTCCCAATAGAGTAACTGCTCCCTTCCTGTTCCTGACTTCCACCCATACCGACTCAAAAGAGGATCCTGCTACATTACCCACCCTTTCTGTAGCTGCAATAGTATCCCTGACCAATAATGCCACCCCTCCTCCCCTTCCTCCCCCCCCCCCAATCCCTTTTAAAGCACTGAAATCCAGGAATATTGAGAATCCATTCCTGCCCTGGTGCCAGTCAAGTCTCTGTAATGGCCACTACATCATAATTCCATGTATGTATCCAAGCTCTCAGTTCATCACCTTTGTTCCTGATGCTTCTTGCATTGAAGTACATGCACTTTAGCTCTTCTGCCTTCCTACTTTTACACCCTTTATTCTGCTTCTCTTTCCTCAAAGCCTCTCTATATGTTAGATCTGGCTTTACTCCATGCACTCCTTTCACTGCTCTATCTGTCTGGATCCCATCCCCCTTGTAAATTAGTTTAAACCCCCCCGAACCATGCTAGCAAACCTACCTGCAACGATATTGCTCCCCCTCGAGTTCAGGTGCAACTCATCTAATCTGTATAGGTCCCACCTTCCCCAGAAGAGATCCCAATGATCCAAAAATCTAAAACCCTGCTCCCTGCACCAACTCCTCAGCCACACATTCAACTGCCATCTCCTCCAATTCTTACCATCACTGTCACGTAGCACTGGCAGCAATCCTGAGAACGCCACCCTTGAGGTCCTGTTCTTCAGCCTTCTACCTAGTTCCTGAAACTCACACTTCAGGACCTCATCCCTCTTCCTGCCTATGTCATTGGTACCAACATGTATCACGATTTCTGGTTGTTTTCCCTCTCGTACCAGGATGTCGTGCACCCGGTCAGAGACATCCTGGACCCTGGCACCTGGGAAGCAACAAACCATGCGGGTGTCCTTCTCATGTCCACAAAATCTCCTGTCTGCTCCCCTGACTATAGAGTCTGCAATGATGACAGCTCTCCTCTTCTCCATCCCACCCTTCTGCACCACAGGGTCAGACTCAGTGCCAGAGGCCCTGCCACTGCAGCTCACACCCGGTTGGTCATCCCTGCCAATCGTATCCAGGACGGTAAGCTTATTATTCAGGGGAATGGCCACAGGGGTGTTCTGCACTACCTGTCTACTCACCTTCGCTTCCCCCCCCTGACTGTCACCCAACAACCTGCTTCTGGCAGCCTAGGTATGACTACCTCCCTGTAGCTCTCATCTATGACTGCCTCATTCTCCCTTACGAGTCAAAGGTCATCCAGCTGCCGTTCCAGATTCCTAACATGGTAACAATGCACAGGTAGAACCAGTTGTGAAGTGGTAGGAGATGGGTAGGGATCAGCAAACTAGAGCATCACAGATAGAAAGCAGAAGTGAATGGGGATGGGAAGATGTGACTGGTGACAGGATTCTGTTGCAGCTGACAGAACTGGCAAAAGGATAATGTACTGAACACATTGTCTGGCAGGCTGAAAGTTGAGAACCAAGGGAACTCATCTCTGTACTGACAGTGAGCGGTGATGAGTGTGCAGTAATGTGAATGAGGGTTACTTCAACTCTCATGGAGGGGTAGCCATATTCCCTGAAGGATTTTTCCCAAATGTACTGGGTAAGGCCTCACCTTGACAAACTGCTGGAGGGATGCAGTAGATTCTTTGCTTCTGATTCCATAGACTGTTTGTCACACTCCATCAGGGAGGAGGCTAGAAGTGTCCACGCCGGGACAACCACACTCAAAAGCAGTAGGGCTGATTAACACACCACCCACTCCACACTCCCAACCACCACTACTTTATCATTTCCTGTCAGTCACCTTACATACAGGCATTCTAGTACCCAGCATCACTTTATGGACATATAATCAGTGTTTACAGCAGGGGTCGGCAACCTTTTGCCTCTGTGGGCCGGATCGCGTATTCATGAGCCGACAGTGGGCCAGATAAATGCTATAAAAAACGTGAAATATGGGAATTATCCATTTAAATACATCTAGTTATGTTTTGCCTCAAATGAATGAATAACGCATGCTAGAAAATCATTTGTGCTTAAGGTTGCCTACCCCTGGTTTACAAGTTACCTTACTTGTGCTGCATCAAATCCACAGTAACAATTATTTCATTCTCCTTTACACTAGCGCACTGGAAATGGAAATTTGGCATGGTAAGATGTGGAGCAAAACACTGGGGGGGTCAGAGATTATGGTGAATTTAACATCACTTGTGATGACCCATTGCACATCACAGTTTTATCCAATTGAGTATATTCAAAATTTACTCCAGTCAGTGAAGTCCTGGTGCCTCTAAGGGGTGGGAGTGATTTTAGAAACATAGAAAATAGGTGCAGGAGTAGGCCATTCGGCCCTTCGAGCCTGCACCGCCATTTATTATGATCATGGCTGATCATCCAACTCAGAACCCCGCCCCAGCCTTCCCTCCATACCCTCTGACCCCTGTAGCCACAAGGGCCATATCTAACTCCCTCTTAAACATAGCCAATGAACTGGCCTCAACAGTTTGCTGTGGCAGAGAATTCCACAGATTCACCACTCTCTGTGTGAAGAAGTTTTTCCTAATCTCGGTCCTGAAAGGCTTCCCCTCTATCCTCAAACTGTGACCCCTCGTTCTGGACTTCCCCAACATCGGGAACAATCTTCCTGCATCTAGCCTGTCCAATCCCTTTAGGATCTTATACGTTTCAATCAGATCCCCCCTCAATCTTCTAAATTCCAACGAGTACAAGCCCAGTTCATCCAGTCTTTCTTCATATGAAAGTCCTGCCATCCCAGGAATCAATCTGGTGAACCTTCTTTGTACTCCCTCTATGGCAAGGATGTCTTTCCTCAGATTAGGGGACCAAAACTGCACACAATACTCCAGGTGTGGTCTCACCAAGGCCTTGTACAACTGCAGTAGTACCTCCCTGCTCCTGTACTCGAATCCTCTCGCTATAAATGCCAGCATACCATTCGCCTTTTTCACCGCCTGCTGTACCTGCATGCCCACTTTCAATGAAACAAAATGCATTAATTTTTTTTAAATCTTGGAAACTTAAATTAAAACATTCAGCATTTCTCCATGTACAGCTGGCATCTCTTCACATATGATGGCAACCTTACATCAATGGGGATTCAATTATTCTAACATAAAATTGGATAAGAAACATGTATTCTCCGATACCTCTCAGGTACAGGAATTAACACAAATGAGATTATGTGAAACAAAATTCCACAGTGGCAACAGATTTTAAAAAATCACTAATAAAGAGGAATAACAGATAATTCAAAGGATAAGCCTCTGCACTTGAAATGTGAGCTGTAATAAAGCAAGCCAGCAGACGATCCCTATTCTACTAAATATAAAAACACACACATTGAGTTTTGAAATTGAGTTTATTTCAGTGTCAGAGAATTCCTATTGAAACTTGCTCCTGTGATATCATAATCCCAGAGATTTTCCTTCACTGTTTTTTTTTTCTCACGGGGATCTGTTTTAACTGTCTGAAAGTGATTTGCAAAGAACTAAAGATGTAGCTGTACTGCTTTAAGCATTGTACTTAAAACTCTAATAGAGCTCTATAACTGAGGTATGCCATCAGCAATTTATCCCCAAGGACAGCTTCACATGACGCTCATCACCACAGACAGCTGGCACCTACCGCAAGGGGGGAAGATGTGTACAAAGCATCAACCCAACTCCTTTATCTGCAGCCTTGGGTTGGGATAGTAAACAGAAGATTAAGGTCATTCTGAACAAAGTAATGAGGAATATGTGAGCAATACTAATTGATCAGCACCTGTGAACAGTGAAGTCTTTTTTCCAAAAAAGATTGGTGTCTGCTATGCAAGTACGTAGCTAGTTGTAGTCACAGTATCCATCTCAGTAGACCTCGCCAGCATTCAACTACGACACGCTGCAGAGTTTTGAGAACCCTCTCTCATTTGGCATATTGTTCAGTCCCCAGTAATAACAGATCAAAAGGAAAAGAGCTACTCATGGGTTTCACCATCTACAGGATATCTAGCAAGTCAGAAAAGGATTTTAACTGACTGTCCTCTCTGCCCCAAAACATTAATAAAATCTGATCCCTGCTGTATGGTAAACATTAACACTGTCCCACTAGGCAGCCATTTCTTTTAAATATTGTGATTTCCTTCCTTCCCAAAATGTACAGTAACAGTGGTAGATTAAAGCAAATAAAAATTTGTAAAATAACTAATTATATTTAGTATGTTACATATATTGATGGAGACTGATGCTTTTTTTTAAACTAGGCATTATAAATTAATAAAGACAGACCCAACCAAGTGGGCCATTTCAGAGCACTCTGACATAACTTTCAACTGCACAGCATGATGGTGGGTAGTATCAACAGCATTATGGGTTTAATTGCAGGTTTTCAGAGGAAGGGTTAAAAGGCAACACCATTACACATTTAGTTCTTTGCAGATCTGGAGGAATTATTACATCCAACACTGGTAGAGTGGGATAAAAGGCTGAAAAATTCCACATTCAACCTTCTCTAAATAGAGCACATCCAAGACTAGCCTCAAACACAGACCAGCACTGATCTGGCCTTTTAGTCAGAGGCGTAGATGTTCCTCTCCCATGTCATACAGTCTGCATTATCCTTGCACTTCCAATGTCAATTAAACCAGTGCAATGATTCCAAACAAATTCCAGACTTGATTAACCACAAGCCATTTGTTAATTACACAGGATCCTTAAAACATTAGGTCAGACTTCTTTCCCCAGGTTAAATGCCAACAGGGTGCCAAAGTGATTAATCGGCTGCATGAAATTCTCAAGTCAAGTTCAAAACCGGATACTTGCTGCGCCCACCCTCCTGAAAACGTTCCAAAACACAAAAATACAATAATCGGCATTTATTAAAAAAGTTATTCGTTATTACTTTGTCTTCACTTTCCCATTCATCACCTCCCCATTTTCCAGCAAGTGCCCACCGTTTTCTGCTACTGGCTTGCCATTCTTCACAGCTGCTTTGCGTTTGTGCTCCGTGTTCTTGGGCAACCTCTTGCCTTTGGTGTAGGCCTGGTACCAGAAATTGGAAAAAAGGATGAAGAAAAATGTTCCATACATCCACACAAGATGGATGATAATGGGGAACTGGTAATCACAATGATCCATGAAGTAGTACTGGGTGACATGCAGTGAGACAACAATGAATTGGACCTGAAAGATAGGGAAAAGGAAAAGGTAAAATGTTAAACACGTGCTACAATAGTCACAGGATAGTATACCAACAGGAACCAGTTGAACTCAGAAGGACAAATTTATCCCCCTCAGCAGAGATTAATACAGATATTAGGCTCAATATTGTTTTCACTACTGAAAGTTGTTTCAATGTTTGATCAAACAAGTACAGCACACTACAGGCCCTACAGCCCACAATGTTGTGCTGATCTTTTAACCTACTCTAAGATTAATCTAAACCTTCCTTCCTATACAGCACTACATTTTTCTTTCATCATGTGCCTATCTAAGAGTCGTTTAAATGTCCCTTATGTATCTGCCTCTACCACCAACCCGGCAGTGAGCTCCATGCACTTACCACTGTGTTATTAAAAACCTACTTCAACATCCCCTATACTTTCCTCCAATAGCTTAAAATTATGCTCTCGCATTTTAGCCGCCATCACCACCCTTTGAAATAGGCACTGAAGAAAGGCTCTATGTCTCTTATCATCTTATACATCCCAATCAGGTCTCCTCTCATCCCCCTCTTTTCCAAAGAGAAAAGCCCAAGCTCATTCAACCTTTCCTCATAAATCATGTCCTCCAATCCAGTCAGCATGCTGGTAAATCTCTACACCCTCTCAAAAGATCCACATCCTACCTATAATGAGGCAACCAGAACTGAAGTTTAATCAGAGTTTAATAGTGCTGCAACACTACCTCATGGCTCTTGAACACAGCCCCAACCAATGAAAGTCAACACGTCATACACTTTCTTAACCACCCTATCAGCTTCTGTGGTAACTTTGAGGGATCGATGGACATGCACCCCAAGATCCCTCGGTTCATACTCTGCTTTCAAGATTGACACTTCACACTTCTCGAGATTGAAATCTATCTGCCACTTCTTAGCCAGCTCTGCATTCTATCAATATCCCATTGTAACCTACAACAACCTGCTACACTGTCCACAGCTCCACCAACTTTTGTGTCATCTGCAAATTCACTAACTTATCCTTTCACTTCCTCATCTTAGTCACAAGGAGCAGGGGTCCAAGAACAGATCCTTGTAGAACACCACTAATCACCAAACTCCAGGCAGAAAACGCTCCATCTACAACCACCCTCTGCCTTCTTTTGGAAAGCCAGTTCTGAATCCACACAACCAAGTTTCACAGAATCCAACTCCTCCTGACTTTCTGAATGAGTCTACCATAGGAAACCTTGTCGAACACTTTATTAAAATCCATATACACCACATCCACCATTATCTTCAATTTGCTTTGCATGTCCTCAGGGAATACAATCAGCCTTATCAGGCACAAATTGGACATCACAAATCCATATTGACTATCCCTAATCAGACTATGCATCTCCAAATGCTGGTAGATCCTGTCTCTAAGAATCCTTTCCAATAGTTTCCCTGCCACTGATATAAGGTTCACTTGTCTGCAATTCCCAGGATCATCCCTATTACCTTTCTTGAATAAAGAAATAACATTTGCTTCTCTCCAATAAGACCACAAGACATAGGAGCAGAATTAAGCCATTCAGCCCATCAAGTCTGCTCCGCTATTTCATCATGGCTGATCCTGGATCCCACTCAACCGCATACACCTGTCTTCTTGCCATCTCCTTTGGTGCCCTGACCGATCAGGAAACAATCAATTTCCGCTTCAGATATGCTCACAAACTTGGCCTCCACCGCAGTCTGTGGCAGAGCATTCCACAGATTCACTACACTCTGGCTAAAAAAAATTTCTCCTTCCTTCTGTTCTAAAAGGTCACCTCTCAACTTTGAGGCTGTGCCTTCTAGTTCTGGATATCCCCACCATAGGAGAAATCACTCCACAACCACACTGTCTAGTCCTTTTAACATTTGGTGGGTTTCAATACGATTCCCCCACATTTATCTAAACTCCAGTGAGTATAGGCCCAAAGCATCAAATGCTCCTCATATGCTACCACCTTCACTCCTAGAATCATCCTCGTGAACCTCCCATAGACTATCTCCAATGACAACACATCCTTTCTGAGATATGGGACCCAAAATTGTTCACAATTCTCCAAGTGCAGCTTCACAAACATCTTTATAAAGCCTCAACATTATCTACTTGCTTTGATATTCTACTCCCCTTGAAATAAATGCTAATATTGCATTTGCCTCCTTTACCACAGACTTAACCTGTAAATTAACCTTCTAGGGAGTCTTACACAAAGACTCCCAACTCCCTCTGCACCTCTAATATTTGAACCTTCTTCCCATGTAGATAATAGTCCACACTATTGTTTCTTTTATAAAATGCATTATCATATACCATTTGTATTTCCCAACACTGTATTCCATCTGCCACTTTATTTCCCATTCTTCCAATTTGTCCAGGTCCTGCTGCAATCACATTGCTTCCTCAGCACTACCTACCCCTCTATCCATCTCTGTATTATCACAAACTTTGCCACAAAGCCATCAATTCCATTATCTAAATCACTGACACACAATGGGAAAAGTAGCTGTCCCAATACTGACCCCTGAGGAACACCACTAGTCACTGGCAGCCAACCAGAAAAGGCCCCTTTTATTCCACTCGCCGCCTCCTGCCTGTCAGCCATTCCTCTATACACGCCAGTATCTTTCCTGTAAAGCCACAGGATTTTATCTGGTTAAGCAACCTCATGTATGGCACCTTGTCAAATGCCTTCTGAAGATCCAAGTAAATAACATTCACTGCCTCTCCTTTGTCCACCCTGCTTGTTACTTCCTCGAAGAACTCTAACGGATTTGTCAGGCAAAATTTCCCTATTCCCAGAAATTTCGGTCATTTCTGCTCTGCCGTCATCCCTGGCGGTGTCCTCCTCCAATCCACCTGGGCAATGTCATTATCCTCATTCCACGCCTTTTCCAGCTCCCTCTGCAAACTCAGCCCTACATCTTGACTACTATATGGAGGCCTATATATATGATTCCCATTTTTGTTTTTAACCCTTGCAGTTTCTTAACTCTACCCACAAAGCTTCAACATTCTCTGATCCTAGGTCACCTCTTTCTAACGATGTAATTCCATCTCTTAGTGACAGAGCCACACCACCACCTGTGCCTTCCTGCCTGTCCTTTTGATACGAAGTATATCCTTTGATGTTAAGCACCCAACTATGACTTTCTTTCGGCCACGACTCAGTGATGCCCACAACGTCACAACCTATCTCTAATTGCGCCATGTGTTCATCCAGCTCATTCCACATGCTACACGCATTTAAATACAGCAACTTCAATCCCGTATTCTTAGCCTTTTTGAAGTTTGCCTCTGTGCTACAATTTAACTCTTTATTGTCTGCATTTGTACACAATCATCGGCTTATCCCTCCTTACATTCATGTTACATTCATCATCTACATGTAAACCTGCAGGCTCATCCTCAGCTCTACCATACTGGTTCCCATTCCCCTGCCATATTAGTTCAAACCACCCCCAACAGCTCAAATAAACCTGCCCGCAAGAATGTCGGTTCCCCTTGGATTCAAGTGCAACAGGCCCTCTTGTTCAGGTCCCACCTGTGCCAGAAGAGGTCCCAATTATCCACAAACCTGAATCCCTGCCCCCTGCTTCAATTATTCAGCCATGTATTGATCTGCCATCTCATTCTATTCCTATCCTCACTGTTGCGTGGCAGAGGCAGCAATCCCGACATCACTACCCTTGAGGTCCTGCTTCTCAGCTTCTAACCTAACTCCCAGTATTCTTCTTTCAGGACTTCCTCCCATTTTCTACCTCTGTTGTTGGTACCAATATGTTCCAAGACTTCTAGCTGCTTACCTTCAATCTTCTGGTACTACTCCTGTAGCTAGTGAGGGCACAAAGCCCACCGCCAAAAGCTCAGTAGTCTCTTTTTTTGCTTCCGATAGCTACCTGGGGTATATCGCAGGACTTATCTAGCCTAATATTTTTCAAAACTTCCAGCACATTCTCTTTTTTAACCTTGAGATGTTCCACCAAATGAGTGTGTTATTGGCTGATCTCTCATTTTGTAAACATCCCTCTAACAAAGTATTCCTTAAGGACTTTTTCTAACTCCAGGCACATTTCTTCTTTGTTCCCCTGATCAGTCCTACTCTCTGGTCTAGTCATCCTCCTGTTTTTCACATACTGTACATGGAGAACACCTTGCGGATTTCCTTAATCCTACACACCAAGGACTTTTCATGTCATCTTCGAGGTCTCCCAAGTTCCTTATGTTCCTTATTAAAGCCCTGTCTGATCCTTCTGATCCATGCTCAGGAAGCTTAATGGTCTGAGGGTGGATAAATCTCCTGGACTTGATGGAATGTTCTCTTTGATTCTGAAGGAAGCAGCTGGAGAGCTTGTGGAGGCATTAACAATGATCTTTCAAAAACAGATAGATTCTGGTATTGTACCGGATGACTGGAAAATTGCAAATGCTACTCCGCTATTTAAGAAGGGTGGGAGGCAGTAGAAAGGAAACTATAGACCTGTTAGCCTGACATCAGTGATTCGGAAGTTGTTGGTATCGATTGTTAGGGATGAGATTACAGAGAACCTGGAGGCACCTGACAGGATAGGCCAAAGCCAGCATGGTTTCCAGAAAGAAAAATCTTGCCTGACTAACCTACTGCAGTTTTTTGAGGAAGTTACAAACAGGGTAGACAAAGGAGCTGCAATAGATGTGATGCACTTGGATTTTCAGAAGGTCTTTGACAAGGTGCCACACATGAGGCTGCTTAGAGCCCATGGAATTACAGAGAAGTTACTAGCCTGGGTGGAACTTTGGCTGGTCGGCAGAAAACAGAGTGGGAATAAAGGGATCCTATTCTGGCTGGCTGCAGGTTACCAGTGGAGTTCCAAAGGGATTGGTGTTGGGACACTGCTTTTTATGATGTATGTCAACGATGTGCACTACGCGATTAATGGACTTCGGCTAAATTTGCCGATAATACAAAGATAGGTGGAGAAACAGGTAGTGTTGAGGAAACAGAGAGCCTGTAGAGAAACTTAGATAGTTTAGGGGAATGGGCAAAGAAGTAGCAAATGAAATACAATGTTGGAAAGTGTATGGTTATGCACTTTGGCAGAAGAAAGAAACGGGCAGACTATTATTTAAATGGGGAGAGAATTCAAAGTTCTGAGATGCAACGGGACTTGGGAGTCCTCGTGCAGAATACCCTTAATGTTAACCTCCAGGTTGAGTCAGTGGTGAAGAAGGTGAATACAATGTTGGCATTCATTTCTAGAGGTATAGAATATAACAGCAGGGCTGTGATGTTGAGGCTCTATAAGGCACTTATGAGACCACACTTGGAGTAGTGTGTGCAGTTTTGGGCTCCTTAGTTTAGAAAGGATATACTGACATTGAAGAGGGTTCAGAGAAGATTCACGAGAATGATTCCAGGAATGAAAGGGTTACCGTATGAGGAATATCTGGCAACTCTTGGGCTGTATTCCCTGGAGTTCAGGAGAATGAGGGGAGGGGCATCTAATAGAAACATTCCAAATGTTAAAAGGCCTGAACAGTTATTTCCTGTGACAGGGGAGTCTAGGACAACAGGGCATGACTTCAGGATTGAAGGACATCCATTTAGAACAGAGATGCAAAGAAATTACTTTAGTCAGAGGGTGGTAAATCTGTGGAATTTGTTGCCACAAGTGGCTCTGAAGTCCAAGTCATCGGGTGCATTTAAGGCAGAGATAGATAGGTTCTTAATTAGCCAGGGCATCAAAGGGTATGGGGAGAAGGCAGGGGAGTAGGGATGACTGGAAGAATTGGATCAGCCATGCTTCTGCTCCTATATCTTATGGTCTTCCTAAACCTTAAATAAGTTTCCTTCTTCCACTTGATTAGATGCTCCACTTCTCTTGTCAACCATGGGTCCTTCACTCTACCATCCTATCCCTGCCTCAATAGAGGGAAAAATCGCTCGGAAAATTTTGAACTATATATCACCCCTGAATGTAAAAGCCAACGTAGTAGGGAGATTCTCCATGTCAATAATTATCCCTTAAATAATAACTCTCCAAAAATGAGAATAAGAGAAAAAACTAGTTACAACGGCAAATGATAACTAGATATATCCTGATCTATGTGTGCTAAATAAAGGATTTCTAAGAAAAATCATCAGATAGGAAGTGTTGGAAGACTATTGAATAACATTCAGTACAAAACTGGGTAAATATCTGTAAAGGATGAAAAAACAAGGTCTTTGGGGAATAATTGGTATGTTGTAACAACAAGCCAACTGGCTTGTGATAAAAGTCTATGATTCTATCCAACATCAACAACTGACGAGTTGGAAACTATTTCACTGCTGGTTGTGTGACCTTGTGTGACCAAATATTGCTTTGCTTTCTGGAACCACAATCATCATTACCTGTCTATACTTTAAATTAGATCTTAGGCAACAGAGTAATTTGTGAATCATGACATGTTGCATAAAATGCATCTTTCTCATCAGCAGATTTTCTTAACCTGGACAATTTTTAAAGAAATTTTCATTTAGCCTTTCCATACTGCTCATCCTTAATGAAAACCGGCTCAACTAACAGTTCAAACAGCCTCCGTGCTACATGTTTCCCACCACCTATTCCTGAAAAAAAAAGTGAAGTCAAGCATCTCACTTCCTCTTATCAAGTCATTGTACAGGGTCTTTCTTTTTCTTGTATGTTAAATTTAAAATGGCTTCTTTGTTATGTTATACTGGGGAATGCTTCTTTGTTATGTTAAATGCTGAGAAAGTCTCTAGCTAGACAGTTGATTAGGTTAATACAGACAGCAGGATGCTATTAGCCAGTGGGTGGTCATGTATCATTTTGTTTTCGGATACCATGCTGTATCATATGACTGGGGACGGGGTTTTGGTGGGGACTCGGAGGAGAGACGGGGAGGATGGCGGACGTGTGGAAAGGCTCTGGTCGATCACTCCGGGTGGTCCCGAGCCGTGAGTCGACAGGATTCAGGTGGTCGTCAGGAATCGATTGAGCTCCAACGGTTGCGCGCAAAGAACTTTGATAAGTCTTGGCGCCTTTTTTTTCCATTACGTCCTTTTCTGTATCAAATTTATATTAATGTCATAGAATTAATAATATCTATAAAGTGTACTTGGTAAAACGTACTGGGTGTGCTGGCTGATGATTGATGTTCGGGATTGATTCGGGCGGCGACCGATCCTGTGGGAAGCATTGTGGCAGGTGCTGGGTGGGATTTCCCCTAAACATATACGAGCCAATGTAACTGAGTGTTACATAATGATCTACGTTAAAGAGGGGTACTAGACACACCCATTCACATAACATCTAGATGCCAAGATTGCAGTACTGACCAGTTGGATTGCTGTCATATACTTTTTCCACCAGAGATATTTCTGAAACGCTGGGCCAGCTGCAGACAGACCATAATAGAAGTACATGATGACATGGACGATGGAGTTCACCATGGCATGGAAGGATCCCATACCACCTGCAAGAAACACAGCAGGCATTATAACGAAGTACTGTACATGTACCAAATGTTGCTATTCATTTAGCTCAATAAAATAAAGCGTCAAATAATCAAAGCTCATTCTGTGTACCTGGTCCAAACTTGACACCCCACCACCAGGTCCATGGCATTACTGAATGGTGGAATATGTGAAGAAAGGTAATCTGACTGTTCTTCTTCCGCAGGACAAAGAATACCTAAGATGTTGGAACAGGTTCATATCAACCAGTGTACTGGGCATGAAGCAAACAATGAATCAAAGGTAATCTCATTATTGTGCAAATCATATCAACATATGAATGCAGTTACATTAATGAAGCATTCAGAGATCCAATGGGACTATCAGTGCCATTGTAGGTCACCCTTCCTCCAAATCAGTTGTGGTAAGGGCAGGTAACAAGCAAACTACTAAGTATTATAAAATCACTATTGTAAAAAGAATGCTTTTTGCCCCATTGTGAAATTTACCTTCTTTCTTGGCCTCCACAGCCACCTGCAGCAATGAATTCTATAGATTCACTACCATTTAGCTAAAGAAGTTCTTCCTCATCTCTGTTCTAAATGGATATCCCTCCTTTCTGAGTTTGTCCCCTCTAGTCCAAGAATCCCCCACCATAGAAAACATCATCTCCACATCCACACTATCCAGGCCATTCAATATTCGAGAGGTTTCAATGAGTTCCACACCCCTCATTCTTTTAAACTCCAGCAAATACTAACACAGAGCCAGCAAATGCTCCTCATAGGTTAACCTTTTCATTCCTAGAATCATGCTCGTGAACCTCCTCTGGATCCCCTCAATGCCAGCACATCTTTTATTAGATAAGGGGAAACTACTCTCAATACTCCAAGTGCGGTCTGTCCAATGTCTTACTAAGCTTCAGCATTACATTCTTGCTTTTATATTATAGTCTTCTTGAAATGAATGTTAACATTGCATTTGCCTTCCTCAGCACCCACTCAACCTGCAGGTTAACCTTTAGGGAATCCTGCATGTCGGTTCCCAAGTCCCTTTGCACCTCTGATTTTTGAATTTCTCAATGTTTAGAAAAAAGGCTACACCTTTATTCCTTCTACCACAGTGCAAACATACACTTCACCATATTCTATCTGCCACTTCTTTGCCCATTTCCCTAATCCAAGTCCTTCTGCAAACTCCCTGCTTCCTCAGCACAATCTGCCCCTCCACCTACCTTCATGTCATCTGCAAACTGGCCACAAGGCCCTCACTTCCGTCGTCCAAACCACTGACATGCAGTATAACTGAAAAGAACCGGTCCCAACACGGACCCCTGAACAACACCACTAGTCACCTGCAGCCAAACAGAAAAGACCCCCTTTATTCCTACTCTTTGCCTCCTGCCGGCCAGTCATCTTAATCAGTCATGATCTTGCACAGCTGTACAGAATCTCCTCTCAGAATCGAAGTTGCTTTGATAAAGTTTGTACCACAATAATACACGTTGGACTTGCCAATGTACCTAGATCATGAAAAATGAAATCAAAGTAATCTCACATGCAAATTGGTGTTAAGCTCAAAGCATTCATGATCACAAAACATTGATGTTTCCTGACCTATAACCACATTATATGAACAGCCTGAAAATGCAGCCTGTCTGATGAACCTCCAAGTACTCATTTCCCCATCAGTGTCTGCCAGCTACAAGGTGTAGTGCTGTTAATTGCCATGCCTACTCCAGAAAGAGGAACTTGCACACTTCCCTGCAAGCCCTGTACCATCTTGATATGGAAATATAGCACTGTTCCTTCATCACTGTTGACCTGTATTTGCACTCAAATGATCCAAATTTTCTGAATATGTTATTAACATTACAAGCTTAAATTCCCTAGGTTGACATTTACACAATAATACATGCTGGGCTTGCCAATGCACCCAATTCCTGAAAAAGAGTGGACAATAAAGAAATAAGTCAGTTATTTGACAATCATATACCTGGTTTTGCGTAGGGATGGTGAAGAGGGCAGTGGCTTGGATTGAGGGAGGAAGAAGAAAGTATGATGAAATGAAGAGGAGGAGTTTTATTTAATTGGTGCAGCTAATTAAATCTGAAGGAGACTCCAGTTATGTGCCAATATCCCAACCCAGCCTACACTGCAAGGACACCCGAGAAAGCAAAAATTCCCATTGTACCCTGATACAGTGTCCACTCAGTAGAGGAAACTGGTAGCTGGTAATCTTTTGGTTTAAAAAGAAAATAAAGAACACACAGAAACTGTGCAGAGACTTAAAGGTAGATTACAATTTATTGAATTTGAAACAAATTGATCCTTAGTTTTATCAATCACAGAAGGCCAAAAAAAATTGTCATACTCACTGTGTCAAACAGTTCAATGAATTTGGAAAATAAGAACAGCCATGCTACACGCACCATCTGTGGGATTAAAAAAAAAAGATATCAGACTTAGAGCATTAGTCAGCTCCATCATGGGTACCAGCCCCCATAGTATCCAAGACATCTTCAAGGAGCAATACCTCATTAAGGATCCCCATCATTCAGGACATGTCCTCTTCTTATTGTTACCATCAGGTAGGAGGTACAGAAGCCTGAAAGCACACACTCAGCGATTCAGGAACAGCTTCTTCCCCTCTGCCATCTGATTTCTAAATGGACATTGAACCCACGACTGAGTATGAGTGAGAGAGAGAGAGACAGACGGAGGCAGAGAGAGGGGCGAGGAGAGAGAGAGAGAGAGAGAGAGAGAGAGAGAGAGGGCGAGGAGAGAGAGAGAGAGAGGGGCGAGGAGAGAGAGAGAGAGAGAGAGGGGCGAGGAGAGAGAGAGAGAGAGAGAGAGAGGGGCGAGGAGAGAGAGAGAGAGAGAGAGAGGGGCGAGGAGAGAGAGAGAGAGGGGGGCGAGGAGAGAGAGAGAGAGAGAGAGAGAGAGAGGCAGAGGCGAGGAGAGAGAGAGGGGCGAGGAGAGAGACAGAGACACACACACACACACAGAGTGACAGAATATATGATCTCTCTCACTCTCTCTGCCCCTCTGCCTGCCTCTATCTGTCTCTCACTCACACTCAATCATGGGCTCAATGTCCATTTAGAAATACATATATATACACCAAGACGACAAATGAAAAATCCAAGCAACTTCACAAAAAGGTTATTGAAAAGCTCAAGTCAGGAGATGGATACAAGAAAGTTTCCAAGTCACTCTCTTGGAGTACAGAATTGAATTGGCTTCATTTCTTACATCCTTCACATACATGAGTAGTAAAAATGTTTACGTTTCATCTTCATCTAAATGTGCAATCATAGTAATTTATAATAAATAGAACAAACAATGTAACATAAAAATACACTCAAATCAGCGTCAGTTAATCAGGCTGGTGGAAGAAGCTGTCCTGGAGCCTGTTGGTCCTGGCTTTTATGCTGTGGTACCATTTCCCAGATGGTAGCAGCTGGAGTAGATTGTGGTTGGGGTGATTCAGGTCCCCAACGATCCTACGGGCCCTTTTTTCACACCTGTCTTTGTAAATGTCCTGAATCATGGGAAGTTCACAACGACAGATGCGCTGGGCTGTCCGCACCACTCTCTGCAAAATCCTGCGATTAAGGTATGAACAGTTCCCATACCAGGCAGTGATGCAGCCAGTCAGGATGCTCTCAATTGTGCCCCCGTGGCCCATACCAAACTTCCTCAACCATCTGAGGTGAAAGAGGCACTGTTGTGCTTTTCTCACCACCCAGCCGGTATGTACAGACCATGTGAGGTCCTCGGTGATGTGGATGCCGAGGAATTTAAAGCTGTTCACCCTCTCAACCCCAGATCCATTGATGTCAATAGGAATCTCCATTCCTCCTGTAGTCCACAACCAGCTCTTTTGTTTTTGTGACATTGAGGGAGAGGTTGTTTTCTTGATATCATTGTGTCACAGAGATTACTTCTTCTCTGTAGGCCACCTCATTATTGTTTGAGATTAGGTCCATCAATGTAGTGTCATTGGCAAATTTAATTATCAGATTAGAGCTGTGGGTGGCAACACAGTCATGGCTATATAGGGAGTAAAGGAGGTGAATTAGCACACAGCCCTGAGGGGCTCCTGTGTTGAGAGTCAAAGGGGTGTGGGCGAGGGAGCCCACTCTTACCACCTGCCAGCGATCTGACAGGAAGTCCAGGATCCAGATGCACAAGGCAAGGTCAAAGCCAAGGTCTCGGTCTCTGAGCTTCCTGTCAAGCCTGGATGGAATCATGGTGTTGAATGCTGAACAGCTTCTCACATAAGCATCCTTCTTCTCCAGATGTATAAGAACAGTATGTAGAGCAGTGGCTATTGTGTCACCCATCAATCAGTTGCGTCGGTAGGCGATTTGTAGGGGGGGGGTAGGCGAATCGTAAGTTACGTCAATCAGCAAGAAATAGAAAGAATATGACACAACTGTAAATTTTCCTAGAGCAGGCAGTCACAAAAACTGAGTCACCATGCAAGGAGACTAGTGAGTGAGGCCAGCAAGAGCTCTGGAGGAGTTACAAGCTTCAGTGGCTGAGATGGGAGAGTCTGTGCATATACTGTTGCCTGGGTGCTTCACTATCACAGCTTTATGGGAGGGTGGCAAAGAGAAAGCCACCTGGGGGAGAAAAACACATGAAATCTCGGCTAGAGTTTGCCAGAAGGCATGTGGGAGACTCTGAAGTCAGCTGGAAGGTTCTATGATCTGATGAAATCACAATTGAGCTTTTTTGTTATCAGACTAAATGCTATTTTTGGCATAAACCAAACACCACACATCATCAAAAGCACACCATTCCTTCCATGAAGCATGGTGGAGGCTGCATCATGCTGTGGGGATGCTTCACTGCAGCAGGCCCTGGAAGGCTCGTGAAGGCAGAGGATAAAATGAATGCCGCAAAATACAGGGAAATCCTGGAGGATAACCTGATGTAGTCTGCAAGAGAACTACAACTTGAGCTTGTTTTCCAGCAAAACTATGACCCCAAGCATAAAGCCAAAGATACACAGGAAATGGCTTAAAAACCAAAATTAATGTCCTGGAGTGGCCAAGTCAGAGTCCAGACCTCAATCCAAGTTGTGGCTGGACTTGAAAAGGGCTGTTCACTCACGATCCCCGTGCAATCCGACAGAGTTTGAGCAATTTTATAAAGAATAATGGGGAAAAAATCGCAGTGTCCAGATGTGCAAAGCTGATAGAGACCTACCCACACAGACTCAAGGCTACAATTGCTGCCAAAAGTACATCTACTAAATACTGACTTAGAGAGGGTGAATACTTATGTAATCAACTATTTTGTGTTTTATATTTGTAATTAATTTAGATCACTTTGTAGAGATCTGTTTTCACTTCAACACGTTTTTTTTTCCTCTGTTAATCAGTATCAAAAGATCCAAATTAAATCCACTGTGATTGAATGCTGTAAAACAATAAAGCATGAAAACTTCCGGCAGGCGGGGGGGGGGGGGGCGGGGAGAAGGGTGAATACTTTTTATAGACATTGTATATACGCGTGCACCCACTTATTTGATAGATTGATTGCAATTCAGTTTTTTCCTATATGATCATGTATTACATTGCACTGCCACTGCTAAGTTAACAAATTTTACAACATATGCTGGTGCAATTAAACCTGATTCTGAATCTGAAGGGCACAGTTGAATGTGAACCACTCAGTAAAACTGTCTAATCTCCAGCCAAGGCCAATGTGCAGAACTATGTTCGAAAAACAAAATATCTGTGCAAATAAAATTCTACATTCTTCAAAAGACAGATTTGTATGCATAAAGCAGTTTTCACACTTCAATGTCACAAAGCACTTTACAACCATTGAAGGATTCCGAAGAACAATCATTGTTGTAGCATAGAAAAAGCCAGTTTGGTCACAACAAACCTCTACAAAAGAGCACCAAGATGCTGACAGAGGGAAATACTGATTATGACACGAACAAATATTCTACTCACTGTTTTAAAGTACAAGATCCCTCACAATTCTTTACTGGTGCATCAGCCTAGATTTTGAACTCAAGTCTCAGAGTGGATCTTGAACCTGCATGTTTTGATGAGGTGGGATTGTTACTAACGGAACCACAACACAATTAGATTGATACTTTACCAGTGAGGAATCATCCAAATCAATAAAAATTACTGTTGCCTTTGGGAAGCTAATTACTGAAAATGAATAATGGTAATTAATGGTTAGGTTTGAAATATCCTGGAGTATTTACAAGCACAATCTTAATCTCAATATTGGCAGTACTGTGCTATCCTTCAGAAAATTTGCACACGCCAAGTCATTACAAGACTACTTCTGATTACTGCTAATTTTATCTTTGAGTTACAATAGGTTACAAATGCACTACAAATGGCCATTAAGATTATAAATACAAGAGAGCAAGCTTTTTACCCCAGATTACTGAATGAGATTAAATTTAATTAGCTTTAAATTTAAGAAAATGGAACTGAAATAAGAAGTTCAAATGTCAACAGAATAGTACAAGGTGTGGAAATGTGAAAGATTTGGCAAAGATGACTCTGTTCCTGCAGCCCAGGAACATGACAGGCAGATTTCACAGATGCAAGCCATCACCACTTTTGACGTAGGGGCCCTCTGCTCAAACACAAACTACAACATCACCAATGTGAAGCAGCAGCTTCAATACCAGATGCCATATTTTCAGAAGGCCTTTGACAAGGTGCCGCACATGAGGCTGCTAAACAAAATAAGAGCCCATGGAATTTTGGGAAAGTTACATACATGGATAGAGTGTTGGCTGATTGGCAGGAAACAGAGAGTGGGAATAAAGGGATCCTATTCTGGTTGGCTGCCAGTTACCAGTGGTGTTCCACAGGGGTTCGTGTTGGGACCGCTTCTTTTTACATTGTACATCAGCGGTTTGGATTATGGAATAGATGGCTTTGTGGCTAAATTTGCTGATGATACAATGATAGGTGGTGCTGAGGAAACGGAGAGTCTGCAGAGAGACTTGGATAGATTGGGAGAATGGGCAAAGAAGTAGCAAATGAAATACAATGTTGGAAAGTGTATGGTTATGCACTTTGGCAGAAGAAATAAATGGGCAGACTATTATTTAAATAGGGAGAGAATTCAAAGTTCTGAGATGCAACCGGACTTGGAAGTCCTCGTGCAGGATATCCTTAAGGTTAACCTCCAGGTTGAGTTGGTGGTGAAGAAGGCGAATTCATTTCTACAGGAATAGAGTATAGGAGCAGGGATGTGATGTTGAGGCTCTATAAGACACTAGTAAGACCTCACTTGGAGTACTGTGTGCAGTTTTGGTCTCCTTATTTAAGAAAGGATGTGCTGACGTTGGAGAGGGTTCAGAGAAGATTCACTAGAATGATTCCGGGAATGAGAGCGTTAACATGAGGAACGTTTGACCGCTCTTGGACTGTACTCCTTGGAGTTTAGAAGAATGAGGGGGGACCTCATAGAAACATTTCGAATGTTGAAAGGCATGGACAGAGTGGATCTGGCAAAGTTGTTTCCCATGATGGGGGAGTCTAGTACGAGAAGGCATGACTCAAGGATTGAAGGACACCCATTCAGAACAGAGATGCGAAGAAATTTTTTCAGCCAGAGGGTGGTGAATCCGTGCAATTTGTTGCCACAGGCAGCAGTGGAGGTCAAGTCATTGGGTGTATTTAAGGCAGAGATTGATAGGTATCTGAGTAGCCAGGGCATCAAAGGTTATGGTGAGAAGGCGGGGGAGTGGGACTAAATGGGAGAATGGATCAGCTCATGATAGAATGGTGGAGCAGACTCGATGGGCCGAATGGCCAACTTCTGCTCCTTTGTCTTATGCTGTCTAAAATAGCAGTGGTGATTAAGATACAAACTTGCCCAATTCCAGACATTCTCCCTTTTTATTCTCTTCCCTTCCAAGCTCTCAACACAAACCCCAATTCCTTAGAAGGGAATCTAGTTCTAATGAAAAGTTTCATTTTGAAATCTGAATTACCTCTCTCTGGCATCATGTGTAGAACATTTCCAGGTTTCATTTCTGTAGGTGGCACTGTTGCCTTAGTGCTTACACAGACTTCAGGCCACCTTGGATGAGTAGATCACAATTTTGCCACTGTCCAAGCACTCAAGCTATAATACTAAACGCTTACATGGGCTGTATAGTAACGTAGTGGTTAGCACAATGGTTTACAGTACCAGTGACTTAGGTTCAATTCCCGTCGCTGCCTGAAAGGAGTTTATATGTTTGCTCCATGTATGTTTCCTCTGGGTGCTCCAGCTCCAGTCCCCCCCAACCACCACACAGTCCAAAGACCTACCCTTGTGTAGGTTCATCATTGTAAATTGCCCCATGATTGGGCGAGGATAAAATCGGGGGTAAATGGGCAGCAGAGCTCGGAAGGCCTATTCCACGCTGTATCTCAATAAAATTAAAATACATTTGAATGTGTGGCCTTAACCTCCTGGATAGGGATATAAATATATAATTAAGAAGCTCAAGGGAACCTTTGGAACATGCTTTTATAAAGGCATTTTATAATACAGGAAGGAAAAGGTTACTAATAAACTAGACTCCATAAATATGTGAAGGATAAAACTTTTCACATCTGAGCTAACAGCCGAAGTCTTCCCGCCAAGATAACATCTGAGAAACACAACACACACGGTGTGTCTCGTGTCAGGACATTATGGCCCAAGGGACCGATCATTGGCTGACTGCGGGTCCATAGCGGTGACCAAGGAAGATAATCTGCTTAAAGTACGAACGTCGGGACTGCCGTAGGTGGATCTGCTGTCCACTCAACAAAATAGGACCAGCATGACCATCTGAACCAACAGCCCAGCTGGAGATCTGGAAAATTTTTAAAAATTGTTAAGAATGTCAATAGCATGTGTAAAAGTACAATACACACACACACACACACACACACACAATAAATGTATTAAGGACAGAACAGTTAGAAAGACTTTCTCCAGGGGTTACAATATAGCATTATTCAATGACAAATGAGAACCAGACCTGAGAATCTCAGTGCACCTAATGACATAATTACAAAATTCATATTTCATCTAAAGCAGGGGCTCCCAACCTGAGGTCCACAGACCCCTTGCTTAAAGGGGTCCATTGATCGAAGGCATTAAAAAAAGGATTGGGAATTCCTGATCTAAGGCATCAAAACATGCTGCTTCTGTCCACATACCATCACAGAAAGGGAGATATTTATTCTCTGATATTCAGATTTGCAGATATGTGCATCCAGCAAAAAAAAAACACCAATAAACAAGATGATGAGAAATTAGTGAATGGGTAAGCATAATCATCTGGATTGAAGGTACCAATAGTGGCTTGAGTGAGCTCGGACAATTAATCTCAGGTGAATTAAGCCCCCTCTATGACTTCAATTTGCACTGCCGCTCCTTTACGTACCACAACTTCCTGTCGTTCATCTGATAATGAAAAAAATTCATACGGAAACTTTTCATTTATTGAGATACTGTGCAGGATAGGGCCTTCTGGCCATGCCACGCAGCAACCCCCAATTTAATCATGGGACAATTTACAACGACTGATTAACCTACCAACCGGTATGCCTTTGGACAAGCAGCTGTAAGTGCCAAACAAATGTAACTAAAAGTAATAACTGAGCGATACAAAGCATCTCAGGGGTAAAGTCACCTTGACCCCAGTACAACTCTCTCCCCACTCCCGTCTACCCCTAGCCCCCACACAGAGGGCTAACCCGAACTCAGCATCAAACAATGGCACTCCACGGTTCCTAAATAAATGTGGTCCCAGTCTCAACAGCAAAGCACATTTCACACCAGGCATTGATCAGTCCCTGGTATTGTTTTCAATTTTGTCATTCAGCCTATAACCATCCAGATATCCAAAATGCTTTTGTAGCTTCTTTTTCTTCATTCCATTCAATGTACACCTACTATTTAAAGGCAACTCTCTACAATCTTCCTTTTAGGCCTAGATATTCTACACATTTCAGCATCCTTAGGGCTTTCCCCGGCGTCACAAGCAGGGCAGCCTCATTGTTCTATTCTGCAGTGGTCCCCAGAGTCTTAAACAAGTCATGTGCAGGAGCAACTGCTGAGAGTCGGTTCAGCTCCTTCAGCAGACACACCCGGAATAGAAGCCCATTACGTAAACACTGTATCCTAATATTAAAATCGGAGAACTGACCAACACCCTGTGCAAGTAGCTCTCAACCAGCAAGACCTTACCCATCAACACACAACAAGCCGGGGGTTAGGGGGAATCGCGCAAATTAGTGAATTAGCAAAGTAGTGGAGATTTCTCCATCACTAATGTGCCCAAGAGCAAACAGGAGAGGCAGGATAAGGGAGTAAAGTAGCTCCATATGGCTTGGGAATTAGAATTAGCTAAAGGAAGGCCCAAGGGAGACACAGAAAATAAATAATTGAAGATACAAAAGGTTCATATAATGTTTTGGTTGTAGTTAGGCTGTTTTTCTTCATAGGCTGACAATTTTATGAATATGGAGGTACAAATGCAATAAATTTAGGGGTACAAATACAATCGAGAAGAAAGGGCCTTAAAGTTAGAAGCTACTAATTGCAAAATCAGTGGGAGGGAGAAGAAAAGGGAATCAATTGCTGCATCAAACCTCAGCTATCAATTGAAGAAAAGATAGGACTAAATTAATTAGACGTTGAACATGTTTGGTGAAAAGCCAACAATGAAATGTGGAGTGAAACAAATTAACTGGGCTTGGCAGGGAACAGAGGATGCAAATATAGTTAACTAAGACAATGCTTTGAAGTAAAGCTGGAGCCAAAGAGCAGCGAACTTCCGTGGTCAGATGAGGGTGGACAGCCACTCATGGCAACCATCTTATCCCAACCTCAACAGTCAGCACAGGAAGGAAGCAGGGCACGTCTCCAATGACAACAGAGCACAGTGTCTGTACAAAGAAGAGGGGAGAAATTTCAACTCCCTGACAAAAGGCGGGAAAATTATAAACAAACGACCGCCGAAAGCTCAAGAGATAGTGGAGATCATGCACAAAACGAAAAGAAAGCATTTACTGCGGTAGCCTACATTGGAGCAAAGAGCAAGTCCCTGGATGCTGGAAGCTCAGACAGATGGACAGGAAAGACAAGATAAGGATTCAAATTAAAAGATGGCAAATGAGTCATAACAAACAAAATTTATGGCTAAGTGATTACACAAGCAGTTACCAGAAACTCACATCAAAAATAGCACTCAGTATTGAGAAGTCACAGCAGCAAAATAATACTGTATGATACTATATACTAATTGATGCATTTCTTGCAGGCATTTATAGGAAATAATTGAACATAATAGAATTTCATAAAAACTAAACACAAAGACTGAGAAGCAACTAAGGTATATCGGAAAACAAGCTGTCCTTGATAGTGCGCCTGTAGGTCACAGAATCAGTTCAGAGTAGTGGTGATTAAAAGTATCCACACTGGCTCAGGAGCCTGATGGTTGTTGGGCAATAACTGTTCCCCGACCTGGTGGTGTGGGACCCAAGGCTTCTGTACATGCTGCCCAATGGCAGTAGAGCGAAGAGGGCATGGCCTGAATCGTAAGGGTTTTTGATAACGGATGCTGCTTTCTTGTGGCAGCACGCCACTTAAATGCGCTCAAATTGCGTCCGAGATGGATGAGGCTGTATCCGCCACTGTCTATGGTCTTTTCCATTCTTGGACGTTGGTATTTCCATACAAGGCTGTGATGCAAGCAGTTAAGGTAATCTCCACAGGACATCTTATGTGCAGGTCCCGGGACAGTCTGCTGATGTTAATACCAAGGAATTTAAAGCTACTGATCTTCTTCATCTCCATTCCCCTAAAGGGCACTGCCTCATGGAGCTCCGGTTTCTTCCTCTTATTGTCACCTCATCACGCCAGCTGATAGCATTTTATCACCGGCATTTTTTCAGCTGGTAAGAATAAAATGGCAAGAAACCTGGCAACATATATCTTTTCCACATCCACCACGCAAGAAAGTATTGTTAAAGAGAGGAGGACAAGGAGGTGGGCAGTGGGACAAAGTCACCCAAAGTAACAATGTAAAAAGAAAACAGAGTATAAAGGCCAGATTCAGCTGTCAGCTAGCACATCCAGTAGTTATTTTCAGACTTGCATCCTATCAGACAGCCTCGCCCATTTAAGTGGATGCTCACAGTCTTTTCCCACGGTTGGGGAATCAAGAACTAGGTGACATAGGTTTAGGGTGAGAGGAGAGATTTAAAAGGAACCTAATGGGCTTTTTTTATTTTAATCCGGAGCAACACACACAAAATGCTGGAGGGTCAGGCAGCATCAATGGAAATAAAAAAAACAGACAACGTTACAAACTGAGAAGGGTCTTGGCCTTTTGTGCGCTGCTGCTCTGGATTTCCAGCATCTGCAGAATCTCTTGCGTTTGTCATCCAGATGGCGGACGGGATAATGGAATGAGCTGCCAGAGAAAGTGATTGAGACAGGTACAGCATTTAAAAAGGCACTCAGGCACATGGATAGGAAAGGGTTAAAGGGATATGGGCAAATGAGATGAGCTTAGATGGCCATTCTGTTCGGCACAGAGGGGCTGGCTGTTTCCATGCTATCTGATCCTATGACTCTGGAAGTGTCAGAGTCATTCAGAAATTAGAAATTAAGACAAGCTGTATTATTTTTTGAATACAGGCTGTTAACAGCAGGTAGGTCAGAACATCCAATTATTTAGCTTCATGCTCTAGGTACAGTGAGTAGAACAGGGAAGAGATTGCATTTCTGTAGTTTGAATGACCTCAAGACCTGCCAAATCATAGTCCAGCCAAGGAAACATTTGGAGCCACTAGAATTCACTTGAATTGACCACTGTTTGAACAACACTAGTTTATAAGCAAGGTGCATGTCACAGAAGGGCAGTGCTTCCCCTCAACATTTAATAATGGTTCAATTTACACTATCTTACAAGAATAGGTTTCAATTGAATTGTGCTTTCAAATACTGTTAGAGCAATACCATTATTTCAAGGTATGACGTTTGTGGGACCCATAGGAGAGAGAAATTGGTCTGACTCTGCCTTACTGCTTAGAGATCAGTGACCTTCTTAGCAGCATTCCAGTGATAAAGCTGCTATCAGCATGCTTAGTATGTGTGACTGGAATCAGAAAAATCAGTCACCTGCATTGTGACGTTCAACCTTCATTAGGTGAATGAACTAGAGCTCACCCAGAATTCAGGCACAGCAATTTAGCAACAAACTAGCCTATGAGCCCCCCTCCGCTGTTAAATCACTGATGCAAGGATCAGCCCTTAGATCAACTGAGCAATAGTTCCTACATCCAATCAATAGGCAGGAAGGTTTGATTCTTGTCATTACACCTGGCTGGCTGGTGGTGTAGTGGCATCAGCGCCGGACTTCGGAGCCAAGGCTCCCGAGTTCCAATCCAGCCGTCTCCCTTGCACGCTTTCCATCCGTGTTGGGTTGAGTGTTGAGCTAGCAACTCGGCCTTGTAAAAATGAGAAAGTCTGCTGAAAAAAACGCTGTCATGACGGTGTCCCGATGACTCCACTCGGAGTTAAGGGCTATTAAATAATAAAAAATAATAATACCATTGCTTTCCAACTGTGGCTTCTCATTAGCTATGTGCAGCAGCCTGGCACGTACATATAAGGAAACATATTAATCTTATGGAAAATTTCCAGAAGTATCAGATAAGGTCATCTCTGCTTCGTAAGGACATTGGATAAGATAAAATATACTTTGTATGGGATCATATTAATTAGTAAGTAGACCCTGCCAGTTGAAGATTTGATGGGAGGTGTAAAGGATCAAGATAAGATTAGATTGTGTAAATAGAAGCTGCTTTCTTTAGTAGAGGACTGAGGTAATGGGACGGCAAACTTAAAGCAAAAGACACAATTTGGGGTAGGTGCTAAGAAAAAAGTTTTTTCAGAAAAAAATGTGCAGATAGCGACAAGCTGGGATTTTGTATGTGAAGAGTGAATCGAGTTTTTTTAAAAAGGGAAAAGGGAATGGAAAATGTATACAAGGAAAAATTGCAACATTACAGAAAGGGAGACAAAGAATGAGACTGACTAGACAGACTACAGAAAGCCAGGATGGACGTAATTAATCAAACGCCCACCTGTCATGCGTTAATGGTTTCATGACCTCATTTAGAATGCGAACTACATAGAAGACATTAATGCTCAATTGTGGAGCAAGGGGAGAAATAGTTGGTATCCCAGCCACTAGCTCCAGTTCATATAGATGTTCATGTAACTTGGCCTTTTTTCCTTGGAGTGACGGAGGATGAGAGGTGACCTGATAGAGGTGTATAAGATGATGAGAGGCATTAATCATGTGGATAGTCAGGGCTGAAATGGCTAGCACGAGAGGGCACAGTTTTAGGGTGCTTGGAAGTAGGTATAGAGGAGATGTCAGGGGTAAGTTGTTTTTTTTTTTAAAAACGCAGAGAGTGGTGAGTGCGTGGAATGGGCTGCCGGCAATGGTGGTGGAGGCAGATACGATAGGGTCTTTTAAGAGACTCCTGGACAGGTACATGAAGCTCAAAAAAATAGAGGGCTATGGGTAACCACAGGTAATTTCTAAGGTAAGGACATGTTCGGCACAGTTTTGTAGGTCAAAGGGTCTGTATTGTGCTACAGGTTTTCTATGTTTCTATGTTAGACACATGGAAAGCATCTAGGGCGAAGAACCTCTCTTGGAACAAAAAATCTGTAAAGCAACACACATCAAAGTTGCTGGTGAACGCAGCAGGCCAGGCAGCATCTCTAGGAAGAGGTACAGTCGACATTTCGGCCCGAGACCCTTCGTCCTGAAAGAAGGGTCTCGGCCCGAAACGTCAACTGTACCTCTTCCTAGAGATGCTGCCTGGCCTGCTGCGCTCACCAGCAACTTTGATGTCTGTTGCTTGAATTTCCAACATCTGCAGAATTCCTCGTGTTTTAATCTGTAAAGCCTTTTCTTCAATACAGCTCACCACCAAGTCAACTATTCTTTGGTTTAACTTGATGGTGGTGATAATCTGTCCTCTTGATTATTGCAACATGTTATTCCAGTTCTGTCTGGAAGGGAGTTCCAAGATGTAGACTAGTGACAATGAAGGAATCACAATGCATTTCGAACTCAGGATGGTTTGGACCCAGGAAAAGGAGCATGCAGACATTTCTGTATGCTTTCTTACCCTTGTCTTTCACTAGACTTTTGAGGGGTATTGTCAGCCAATGACTGCGAGTGTAGTGGTTCTAATGACGACCAAGCAACTGAGCAGTCTTGTACTATAATACCACTATGAGCAAATGACAAATTTGATTACTTGCTGGTCACACCAGGGTGAAGGGGCCAAGAATACTGCAGAATGTTGTCATAGTGGAATCTCCAAGTTAGAATGACCTACATATTAGTGCAATACAAGTGTTCTCGAAAGTGGTAAAGCAAATTAATTAACTAAACAAACAGTAACAACTATTTCTAGATGCCGACCCAGTCCATTACTAGATAGTGAAGTATATAATCAGCCTTGGAAAGAACAAACATTAAAACACATCATGAAACAGAGTGGGACCAATGGAACCAAGGCAACACGATACACTCTGTAGACACATTATTAGGTACAAATGTAATGTGTACAAATGTACACCTGCTCATCAATGCAACTATCTAATCAGCCAATCATGTAGGCATGGTCAAGAGTTTTAGTTGTTGTTCAGACCAAACACCAGAATCTGGATGAAATGTTATCTAAATGACTTTGACCATGGAATGGTTGTTGGTGCCAGGTGGGGTGGTTTGAGTATCTCAAAAACTGTAGATTTCCTGGGATTTTCATGCACGAGTCGAGGTTACAGAGAATGGTGTGGAAAACAAAAAAAATAATAATAATTCCAGTGAGTGGCAGTTCTGTCAATGAAAACACCTTGTTAATGAGAAAGGCCAGAGGAAAATGGCCAGATTGGTTCAAGTTGACAAAGCAGCAACCATAACTCAAATAACCACACGTTACAACAGCAGTACACGAAAGAGCACCTCTGAATGCACACACCTTGAAGTGGATGTGCTATAGCAGATGACCATGAACATACACTCAGACACTACTTTATTTGGTACAGGAGGTACCTAACAAAGTGGCCACTGAGTGTAGTTCTTTCAGACAGGAGAACAATCACCATTATAGAAGCTTGAACATTAGAAAATGACAAAGGTGCTGCACTTACCCGAAGAGCTTTCGGGCTATTGGAGTAATCTATTAGATCACATTGGAATGTATACCCAGTTGCCCAGCCAGACATCAAGAACTGTGGATAGAATATACATTGTTTTTAAACTAACAGAATTAACATTCCAAACCTCAAAACAAAACAGACGCATTGTAGTTGACAACTGGGTTAATCCAAATGGAAACACCAGAACAGTCAACCAGAAAAAAACTAACATGTCACACTTCATAACTGAACTGCTGCTCTTTCCACAGGTAAAGAGCTCAGGGATATTTTAATTTCAAAGTCATACAGCATGAATATCTGAGAAGATGCAAGAACCAATTAATTCCCTTGACACACAGAAAGTCTTGAAGCAGTCTGTGAGATTATAATAACTGTCATTCAAAATATAATTACATTTTCCCTTTATTCACTTTATTAAAAACTTTTACAAATCACAAGTGACAATCACACAGTTTTTGACTCTCAGCCTTTTTCACTTATCTAAATGAAATAAAGTTCAGACAAATGCCCAATATTCCAGTACCCATACTGCTCTAACAGTCAGCATCCCTCAAAAATCCCCTACTACAAGAACGGCCTCTTGATCTCAATCTACATTATTATGGCCTTGCATATTTTCTGCCATCGCTGTTCTTTTGCTATAACTTAATGCTTCATTCTGCAATTGTTTTCCACTGTACTACCTCAATGTACTGACATGACAGCATGATCTTTCTGGATGTTATGGAAAACAGTTTTTCACTGTACTTCAATACATACTACAATAATAAACAAGGGCACCTGCACTTTCAACCTTCCAATGTCTGCCTTCCAGTTGGTAATGCATTTACTGGGGCAGGAGGAGACAAAACATTCTGACTTGCATTAATTGCAGTCTGACAACATCAATATTTAATGCTCAGCCAATATGAAACTTTTTTTTAACCCAATAACTTGGAGCGGCTAAAAATCCTCACACTGAGGTGTATGCAACCAGAATTGCTTTCAGAAAAACGACAACAATCACGTACTTAATGAATGTATGTGACGAGAGGTATGCACACCAACACCTAATCAAAACTACCTTGCATATTCCACTCCCTGCAATGGGTTTGTATTCACAAAACTCACCAGTATAGAAGCCTACCTAGGTTAAGACTAATTGCATGAGTCATCCTCACAAAATTTTACTGGAAAGCTTAAAAATGGTGATTTGTCCAAACTATTCTGTTTCTTCGAAATCAATAGAATGCCAATATTTCTCATTCTCTGACAACATAACAAGCCATTGAGTTAAACAGCAATACTTACTTCCCTACAACTTCTTGCAAATTTCCTCCTCTTGCTCACTCATCAGATATCTACACTAGGAGCAATCTACAATAGTAAATTAACTAGCGCAACAGTTTTTGGGATATGAAAGAAACACAAGTCACAAGGAGAATGTGGAATCCCTACTTCAGGGCTCCCAACCTTTTTAATGCCATGGACCAATATCATTAAGAAAGGGGTCCGCGAACCCCAGGTGGCGAACCACTGCTCTACACAAATGCAGGTCAATAACTTTGCTGAGATCTTTGATAATATAAACCTGATAAGCAGAACTCTCCAAAGCTAAAAGAGAACATAAGTAGTCTTACCTCATAGACTATGAATATCGAGAAAAACACCAGTGCAAAGTTATAGCAAACCATAACCTTCTTGAGATCGAAGGGCATCCTGCCAGCCATGAGCTTGGGCCCCAAAGACAGTACAAAATATACATAGAACAACAGGACAGCGGTCATAGGGACTGGAGACACCATAAAGGGATATTGTTCAATCCTTGGGTCTGCAGAGAAAGAGGAGAGAAAAAAAAGATGCAGAGTAATCATAGAACTCATTAACTTTCTGCAACCAAATTTTGACAACCAGTTCCAGCAGAAACAGCATAAAAAAGCAGGTTCTGAGTTTCCTTTCAGGAAGCATCAACTAGAATGCTTGATGCTAGAAATATTTTTTTTAAATTGTCAAAAATGTTGGAAATGCTTTGGCTTGGCAGTAACTATGAAAACTAACACTGAGTCAACTTTCTGATGAAAGGGTATTGAAATGAAACATCAGCAGTTTCCTTCTACACAGATGCTGCCAGACTGGCTGAGTATTTTCAGCATTATCTACTTCAGTTGCCAACTTTCTCATCATTATCAAGGAGAGCATTCACACTGGGACAGTCACTATGTTTCCTTGTAATTTAGACATATTTCATATGCAAGCAGTGATTTTATTATCTGAAGAGGTAATCAGAGTCAAACTTGACCTCATAATTCAGAAACCATTTTTCCCGATCTCACTACAGAAACACTTCTGTCCAATGCGAAACACCAATAGCCAAATCTGAGCACAAGATTCTGCAGATGCTGGAAATCCAGAACAACACACACAACATGCTGGAAGAACTCAGCTAGCAGCATCTATGGAAAGGAATAAAGAGCCGATATTTTACACTGAGACCTTTCATCAGGACTGTAAGATGGGCTGGATGGCCCAGTTCTATGTTTTATGGACTGGAAAGGAAGGTAGAAAGAGCCAGGATAAAGTGGGGGGGGGGGGGGGGAGAGAGGAAATACTACAAGCTGGCAAGTGAGGGGGGAGGTAAGTGGATAGGAGATGGGGGGGGCCAGAAGTAAGAAGCTGGGAGGCGATAAGTGGAAAATGTAACGGGTTGAAGGAGTAATCTGATAGAGAGTGGGCCATATGAAAAAGGGAATGAAAAGAGGCATCAGAATGAGATGATAGGCAGGTGAGACAAAGGGGTAAGAGGGGAACCTTAAAACCTGGCCACCCTCATGACTATTACTCTAATACATTAGGAACTTTGCCAAAGCTACAAATTTTCTGCTCAAAAAATCTCTGGAATGCATTTTATCAATTGCTCAGTAATAGAACTGATGACTTCATTGTTGTCATATCCCCTCATACTATATGAGGTGTGTGAGTCTTATTAAATGTCAATTGTAATATACACCACAAGAGAAATGGATTGCAAAACCTGCTTTTATTCAGATCACACAGGACTCAGCATGAATTCTATTTGCTGGTTTTGTAAATAGAGATTTTTTTTTAATGTAATCGGAGAGAGATGCAGCTCTTTCCAGTAAGACTCACCATGATGGCTTGTGTGTTTAAATCAATACGGAATGGTGCAAGAACTCTGTGCTGGTTTCCAGATACTGCTCATCGCTAGTGGAGTTTGTGACTGTTAGATGCAGACCATTTTATTTGCCACGGGAATTTACCATTGTCCTTATAGTCGGTGTGTACATTCCCCCCAGCGCTAATGCTAAGGAGGTGCTCTGTGAACTGTATGGGGCTATTAGCAAACTGCAGAATGCACACCCTGATGGACTGTTTATTGTCGCCGGAGATTTTAACCACGTGAAACCTAAGTCAGTGCTTCCCAGATTCTATCAGTATCTGGACTTTGCAACAAGAGGGGAGAGCGCGTTGGATCTTGTTTACACAAACATTCCTGACGCGTACTGGGTGGAGCCCCGCCTCCACCTCGGTTACTCAGACAACATCTCTGGGATTAGCATTATCCCGGCATACAGACCACTCGTCAGGCGCTCCAGACCAGTTCAGAAGCAGATGAAAACCTGGCCAGCAGGAGCCATCTCTGCTCTTCAAGACTGCTTTGAGCACACTGACTGGCACATGTTCAGGGAGGCTGCAACCGATGGCGACTCTACCAACTTAGAGGAGTGCACGGCATCAGTGACTAGCTACATTAGCAAGTGCATCGATGACATCACTGTGGCCAAGACCATCACTACACACACTAACCAGAAGCCATGGATGACCGTGGAGGTGCGTGCACTGCTGAGGACCCGTGATTCCGCCTTCAGAGCAGGCGACAAGGCAGCCCTAACAACAGCGAGGGCCAAACTGTCCCGGGCCATCAGAGAGGCAAAGCGTGTACACGCCCAGCGAATCCACAGCCACTTCCAGGACAGCAGCGACACACAGCGCATGTGGAAGGGCATTCAGGACATCACCAACTACAAGACAACACCACCTGCCTGTGCTGGTGATGCCTCCCACCCAGATGCGCTGAACAACTTCTATACTTGTTTTGATCCGGAAAATGACGTGGTGGCAAGAAAGACCACCCCTCCTCCAAATGACCAGGTGCTATATCTTACCATGGCTGATGTGAGGAGAACCCTGTGCAGGGTCAACCCACAGAAGGCTGCTGGACCAGACAATATTCCTGGCAGAGTGCTTAGAGGATGTGCAGATCAGCTAGCTGAGATTCTCACTGACATCTTCAACATCTCCAAGCAGCGCCATTGTTCCTACGTGCTTCAAGGCCACCACCATTGTCCCCATGCTGATGAAGTCTTCAGTGTCCTCCCTCAACGACTACTGTCCCGTTGCACTTAAGTCCATCATCATGAAGTGTTTCGAGAGGCTCGTCACGAGGCACATCAAGACCCTGCTGCCTCCCTTACTGGCCCCCCTGCAGTTCATGCACCGTCCCAACTGTTCAACAGACGACGCCATTGCCATCACCCTCCACCTGGCCCTAACCCACCTGGACAAAAAAGACATGTACGTTCGAATGCTGTTCATAGACTTCAGTTCAGCATTCGACACAATCATTCCTCAGAAACTGACTGGAAAGCTGAGCCCACTGGGCCTGAACACCTCCCTCTGCAAATGGATCCTAGACCTCCTGACGGGAGACCTGAGTCAGTCTGGATTGGCAACAACATCTCCAACACCATCACACTGAGCACGGGGGCCCCCCCAGGCCTGTGTGCTCAGTCCATTGCTGTTCACTCTGCTGACCCACGACTGTATTGCAACACAGAGCTCGAACCACATCATCAAATCCACCGATGACACAACCATGGTGGGTCTCATCAACAAGAACGATGAGTCAGCATACAGAGAGGAGTGCAGCGGCTAACAGACTGGTGTAGAGCCAACAACCTGTCTCTGAATGTGAACAAAAGAGATGGTTGTTGACTTCAGGAGGACATGGAGTGACCACTCTCCACTGAACATTGACAACTCCTCCATAGAGATCGTTAAGAGCACATAATTTCTTGGTGTTCACCTGGAGGAGAATCTCACTTGGTCCCTCAACACCAGCTCCATAGCAAAAAAAAGGCCAGCAGCGTCTCTACTTTCTGCAAAGGCTGAGAGAAGTCCATCTCCCAGCCCCCATCCTCACCACATTCTACAGAGATTGTATTGAGAGCACCCTGAGCAGCTGTATCACTGCCTGTTTCGGAAATTGCACCATCTCGGATCGCAAGACCCTGCAGCGGATAGTGAGGTCAGCTGAGAAGATCATCGGGGTCTCTCTTCCCACCATTATAGACATTTACACCATACACTGCATCCGTAAAGCAAACAACATTATGAAGGACCCCACACACCCCTCATACAAACTCTTCTCCCTCCTGCCATCTGGCAAAAGGCACCTAAGTATTCGGGCTCTCACGACCAGACTATGTAAGTTTCTTCCCCCAAGCCATCAGTCTCCTCAATACCCAGAGCCTGGACTGATACCAACCTACTGCCCTCTACTGTGCATAATGTCTTGTTTATTATTTATTGTAATGCCTGCACTATTCTGTGCACTTTATGCAGTCCTGGGTAGGTCTGTAGTCTAGTGTAGTTTTTTGTGTTGTTTTACATAGTTCAGTGTAGTTTTTGCATTGTTCATGTAGCACCATGGTCCTGAAAAATGTTGTCTCATTTTTACTGTGTACTGTCTTGACTTGACCTGGATGAGGGTGGTGATTAAGGATAACATTGGATTAAGTATATAATCAGATGAACAGAAAATGGTTATAAATGGAGTGAAAACAGCAAGCCAGAGAATTGGAAGACTTACGGTAAGTGGGAAATGTTAACGAAAAGATGAAGTGGCAGAAGACAGACTGTGGGAGTTAGTAAACAACAAATACAGGAGGGCTATAACTGCTACAGTAACAATGCAGAGAAGGGAGTACCAACAAGGTGATCACGAAAAGAAAAGATATTTGGACAGATTAAAATGGAATATTGGGGCACTTCTGCTTACATCTTCACCATGGAAGACTTAATAAATGTAATGACATCCTAAAGACTGTTGACGTTAAGATAATTACTATTTCCTCTCCAAAATACCTGAGATGTTATGGAGAATAAAACCCAAATGCCTTGGGCTTAATTGACTGTTGGCCAGTGTTTGAGATGTTGAGGTATTAGAACATAGAACAGGGCAGATCTTTATTTATTCCCCTCCCGTCTGCTTTATTATCAAGGTCTTTCCCTTTAATAATAGAGTATGGGGGCTAAATAAGTGAAAATACAGTAGAAGAGACCCTTGATTAAATACCACTGCTCTTTAAAGGGCTGAAAGGCGTGCAGACAACATAGCAATGAGGTGAAGTCTAGACAACATTGAAGATCAATAAATGGCATTTTTCCAAGTTAATAGTAGTCTGTCACTAGTGGAAAACCCAACTTACTTGACTAAACAAAATGAGGAAGCAAAACGCAACAAATGCAGATATTCTGGTGATCCTAATCTCCGTGGGAAAGCAAATGACAAGCACAGCCTGTAGAGGACTCAGGCACGTTGAGAAAATGAGCAAAAAACAGCAGATGAAGCACAATGTGTGAAGGTTCTATTTTAAGCAGTTGTGGAAAGAATAGGATGGAAAGATAGAAAGAATGAGATAGTGACTTAAAAACTGGTAAGAAACCAGCAGTCATTTGCCAGCAGGTGGACCATTGTTGAAGAGATGCAGCTGTTTCTGCACGTGGGTGATTTATTAGTTTCCTTATGTGAGGGAGCAGGTTGAGGCTTTGACGTTCTTGTTGCTGTTTCTCCGTGCGGATGATATATTAGATTTTTGTGTGAGGGAGGAGGTTGGAGGCTTGGGGATCTACGTTCTAGCTGCCGTTTTCCAGGTGAGTGATCTGTTAGCTTTTGTGCCAGCTGGGTTGGGGGTTTGGGATTTGCAATTTGCAAGTTTTTGTTTCTTTTTCTTTTCATGCAGTGGGGCAGGGGGAGGGTTGATGTCTTTTCTTTCAACCATTTCTCGTTTTTCTATATTTCATGGCTAGCTGGAAAAGACAAATCATGCAGTTGCATTCTGCATACATACCTTGATAGTAAAATGAGCCTTTGAAACTTTGAACCTTCAATAGGAACACAAATGGGTACTGTCTTTATGGCAGAACATTGGTGCAAAAGGAACGTTGCTAGGAGTCTACAAAGTTCTTTTGAGATTACATTTCAATTGCCATGTTCAGATTTGGTTTCCTTACCCAGGGAAAGGCAAGCTGAGCTTGAAGTCAGTGCCACATAGTCACCAGGTTAGCTAAGAAAAAGGGGGTTGTCCTCAAGCAATTAACTAGCCCATGCATTAGCACTTCAAGTTCAAGTTTATTGACATCAGACTGTATGTATGTGTGTACCTATATAAAAATAAAATCAAACGATGTTCCTCTGGACCACAGTTCACACACAGTACATAAAACAAAATATTACCATAAAGTTAATACAATTAAAAATGCACGTGGTACGCAGTACAGGTAAACAGTAAACAGCATGCTGTCCCAAGTGACGAGGCCCCGATGGTGGCAGTGTATTCATTAGTCTCACAGCCTGAAGGAAGAAGCTGAAACCCAGTCTGGCAGTCCTAGTCCTGGTGGGCATACCTCCTGTACCTCCCTCCTGATGGTACTGGGTCTAAGAGATTGTGGAATCAACAATGCTTTGGGCCCTTTGTCTGCAATGCTCCTGGTAAATGTCAAAAATAGGGAGGAGAGGTACCCTGGTGATCCTTTTGAGGATTTTACTATCCTCTGTAGGGTCTTGCTGCCCGATGCTTTGCAGCTTCCATACCACACAGCAATGCAGTCAGACAGGACACTCTCGATGGTGCCCCTGTAGAACACTGTTAGAATGGGGGCGATGAGCCTTGCATGGCCTCAGTCCCCTCAGAACGTGTAGACACCACTGTGCCTTCTTGACTAGTGAGGTCGAGTTGTAGGTCCAGGTTAGATCATCCATTGCATTCACACACTTTTCACTCTTTCCATAGCAAAACCATTGATGTGGAATAAAAAGCCTTATAATCGGTGAATTTGATGGTGTGGTTTGAGCTGAATCTGGCAGTGCAGTCGTGAATCAGTAGCAGGCTGAGCACTCAGCTCTGGGGGCACCAGTGCCCAGCATGCCCAGCATGGAGCTTGAGATGTTGTTGCCAACTCTGACCAACTGGGGTCTTTCCGTCAAGAAGTCCAACAGTAGAACAGTGATGCACAAAACATAGCCCATAGGCCGCATATCTGCTGCACAAGACTGGTCTGTCTGCCCTGCTGACAGCGAAGCATCTTACTCCTCAGGGAACTGGCTGCCTATTCCTGCCACTGGTTCTTGGGAGTCTTCAAGATGCTCCCAAAGCTGCGGCCGGTGGTGTTTTCAGCCGAAATATATGGTAACCAATAGATACATCGGGGAAGCAACTTACTATCTCAACATTCCCCAGTCAATCTTCCCTCTGCTGCCCCACACTAGACCTGGCAACAAGAAGCCAGTGGAGTGATACTCTGGTACTACATCAGATCTAGTGCAATCGTCTGGACCCAGCATCCAGATTCAGGCATAGACCACCACTGAATGAAACTGTGGACTGATACTGGAGGCACAAGTCACTATAACACTTCAACACAAATGGGCACAGGCTTGGCAAAATGGAGAGGAGAACTGACCAGTGGAGCAGTGATGGAAGAAGAGGAATGGAAACAAGTAGATCAGTGTGTAGTCAGTGATTTGTGTAGCGAGCTTAACAGGGGCATCTTTAAATAACAGTTATATATTGTTAAAATAAGGCAAACTGAAGCCATCAGGGTTAGCCTGGATTGGAAATTCAGCCCTCCTACAGAAAATGTGTGTGCGACACTGATTAAAAAGAATGGGAGCTGGAGCTCTAGCAGATAAATTTCTTTTAAAGTTCAAAGGAAGATTGATGGAGTAAACATTTTTTTCCAGCAAGAGGCAAGAATTAGAGTTATAGTCTCAACATAAGTAATTGAGATTATCCATTAATAACTGAGATTAATTTTTTTTAAAAAGCATAGTGCTGCAAGTCTTTGAAATTTTATTAACTTGACTTCAAAGTGGCTTTACATTCAATTACTAAACACATACAAGGATGACATGGATATCATGCAGTAATACAGTACGGGAACAGGCTCTATGGCCTAGTTCAGCCATACCGACCGAACACAGTACCAGGTTCTTCAGGACTAAGGGAATATGTTTATCAGAAGTAGCATGGATACGTACAGTGGATCAGAATCAGATTTAATATCACTGGCATATGTCATGAAATATGTTTTGCAGCGGCACATTGTCCAATTGTGCATTTAAATAAATAAATAGAGGTAGTGTACATGGGCTCCTCGTCCATTCAGAAACCTGATGGTGGAGGGGAAGCAGCTTTTCCTGAAACATCGAATGTGTGCCTTCAGGCTCCTGTACCACCTCCAATATGGTAGCAAAGATGGAACGTCCAAGGTAATGGGGTCCTTAATGACGGATACCGCCTTTTTGAGGCATTGCCTCTTCAAGATTGTCTCAATGCTGGGGAGGCTAGTTTCTCATGATAGAGCTGGCTGAGTTTACAATTTTCTGCAGCATTTTCCAATCCTGTGCCAAATGGCGATGCAACCAGTTAGAATGCTCTCCATGATATATCTGTAGAAATTTGCAAGAGTCTTTGGTGGCATACCAATTCTCCTCAAACTCCAAATGAAATAAGACACTGTCATGCCTTCCTTGTAACTGCATTAACATGTTGGGGCTAGGATAGATCTTCAGAAATATTGACACCCAGGAACTTGAACCTGCTCATGCTTTTCACTGCTGATCCCTTTGGTATGTGTTCCCTTGACATTCCCTTCCTGAAGTCTACAATCAATTCCATGGTCTTACTGATGTTGAATGCAAAGTTGTTACAACACCACTCAACTAGTTGGTGGATCTCACTCCTGTATGCCTCATCATCATGTGAAATTCTACTAACAATGGTCGTGTCATCAGCAAATTTATAGGTAACACTTGAGCTGTGCCTAGCCACACGAACGTGGATATAGAGAGAGTAGAGCAGTGGGCTAAGCACACATCCTTGAAGAGCACCAAGGTTGATGGTCAGCGAGGAGGAGATGTTATTTCTGATCCACACACACTGTGGTCTCACAGTAAGGAAGTCAAGGATCCAGTTACAGGGAGAGGTACAGAGGCCCAGGTTTTGGAGCTTGTAATCAGTTTTGAGGTTCATGTAATAACCTTAATGTATACAGAGTAGATTCTGGTTCTTTACACTCACAAAAGCCAAATGTTTGCAAATTTCCTGAAGCTCCTTGAACTCTCTTCCAGCTTAAAACCAAGCCACATTTCGCAAGCGACTTCCTGATTAACATATCAGCAGCCTTCTCAGATACATTGCCTGTGAAAACTGTAGTTAGACCACTGCTTTCATCACTTTCACACTTCCTCTGAGCAGCATGATCCATTCCTTGGTCTGATATGCCTTCCAACCAGAGGCACAAAGGTTGGCATCAACACCAGTTTGCCCTCTGTTGGGCAACAGTTCATGTTGTACAGCATGGAGACAGCTGTGGCATCATTCTGTACCCTTCTTAATTCACTTTCAGTTGACTCTGACAGGGAATGTGGAATGCAAATGGCGGATGGATCTCCAATCAAGTTGTAGTTGTCTCAGCCAATCACACCCCCACAATGCTGGCCCCTGTTTTTAACAACATAAAAACCCAAAGTGGCTTGTTGTATTTCACTGTTACAAATGTCATTCCCACACAAGTTATTTTTTATGTTCTTAGTTGGTTATCTGCTGGCTTCAGATAACTTTAGTATCTTTGAAATGCCATTCAAATTCATTTTGTGGAATGACTGAAACAACCGAGTCAGTGTCCAATTCCATTTTAATTAATTTGTCATTCACTTCTGATGTAAGCCATATTGCTTGTCTATTGTTAAGTTTTCACATTGTAAATCTCAAGGCTACTCAGTCCCATGTCATTCTCATCACTATCAGTTGTTTTCCCAAAATCTCCCTACACCAGCTTTAAAAGACTCAAACAACCTGTCTTGACAAAGAACAGTGAAGCCACCGGGCTGCAATGCTGCATCCAAAATGGCAGAAGTGAGCCATGTTTCCATGAAGCAAAGTACACAGCAGTCCCTGATGTCCCATCTGGTGCAGCAATGCTGCACTGAGTTCTTCAGTTTTATTTTCATTCACCAGCAGGACAGTTGTGTGTGGGTGGTCTACGGCCTATGCATTTCAATCGTACCTATAGACCAGCGCGTTTTCCCCACCCGTTTTCTTTAAAAGGAACTGCACTCATGACCTGAGCCTGTCAACCAGAGTCCATTAATTTTAAGGATTGATAGATTTTGTTTTAATTGTCTTAAATCAATGTTGCTTATTGAAGTACCCATGGTTGTGACTTGATTTCAGCTGTAGTAGTCCTAAACAGGGATATTTTATGTTTCCCATCAGAGGTACATGCAAAGAGACACCAGTTATTGACGCCATTTTGGGCTGTCATCATTCACATTGCTAACGAATGCACATTGCACAGGTTCAAGGAAGCAAATTAATGCAGGAGAAGGATATTTAGCCCTGAGACCATTTAATAAGATCATGGTTGATCGTGTGCTTCAAGTCCAAGGATCAGATATCAGTAGTATCACCAAAAGTTAAATATAATTGATTCTGGTAATTGGCACAAATTGGAAACAGTACATTTTGGCCCAATTAAGCGGCCGCCCCAATTAGCCCAAGTTTCATGGAAATTGTTAAGATGGTATAAGAGATAAACTGCTTTGAATTGAGTAACAGATTGTGTATTTAAATGAATTACAGAAAAAATTAGCACACTACCAATGCTATTACAGTACTATAAAACTATGTATTAGTTCCTAATTTTTAGTGTTTGCTGCTGTGTATGGGTGATCTAGGGAGGGGTACACCTCTGGTGAGGGGGCTTTTTCATCCATTCTGGGGTAGCTCACTCACCTTTGGTCCCTTCTGGACCTCATCTTTCACCTGTGGCTCCAAGTAGTTGTTTGCATGTAACAGTGGCCACACTCTGGGTCACTGCTTCGACGGGCAGACCAAACCAGGTGAAGATAGCTGACAGACCTCATACCCCGGTGAGATAGGGACATGCCTGTCCTAACACGCAACGTCAGCTCCACCATACTGGGCGCATAAAATCAATGAGGAGATCCAACGGCCAAGAAGGTGGCTCTGCAATGCCTTGTGGAGAGTGAAGCACATGACAAGGCACAGAAGTAATCGTGGTTATCCACTGCAACCAAGATAGACCTCCAGATCGGGATGACTACTCATACGACTAGATCTGAACCTCCAAGGTCAAGAGAGTGGAACTGTCCCAATGCAACAACTTCTCCACTATAAAAACTGTCCACACTTAGCTGTTAGACACTGCACCATGCTATGCAAGTTCACGGGACTGATGCCAGTTAGAAACTGCTCAGCAAGCCTCCTGCATCAATTGAGCGGCATAGTGTCCCAAATAAATGAAGGGAACCCGGGCTCTTTTCTTGATTAGCTCTTGGTCTTCAAGAGTTGTCCCAAAGACTATCGAACATTGTTTAAACAGTCTCAATGACTCACCTCCTTTTAAGAGCACTTCGTAAACCTGGGCAAACCGTGACCCCACCTCTGCCAACATTGTTGCCTTTCAAAGTGGTACTTCCAAAGCCTAAGGGATACAATACAAAAGGGATTAAAAGTCAACATTTTATATGGCCATTACAATAAACAAATCACAATAAAATTTAAGCCAAGCCACAAGCAGCATTTAAATCAATGTTAACACTCTTACTGTGAGTTTGATTTTTTTTTAAATGAGAAGGAATTTCATGAACTGAGTTTTGAAAAGGAGACAACTGATAATAAAAGACAAAGCAAAAAGTTGAAGAGAAATAAATTTCATCAATCTGCTTTTTTTCTTTAAACACAATTGGGGAACGGATAATTTAGTTCAGCAAGTAAAACAATGAAAAATCTGGGAAAAAAATTTGGTTGAATAAGAGGAACAATATTTAAAAGATCTGTTTATGAGGAAAGTGGCAGAGAGTGTTGGAATAGAGAGTACAAGATGTCATAAACCTAACAAAGCTTCAGCAATGACAGGCCCGAGGCTGGACAGAGGCATATTTTATTTATTTAGAAATACAGTTCAGAACAGGCCCTTCCTGCCCAACAAACCGCATCACCCAGGAGCCCACTTATTCAACCCTAGCCTCATCACAGGACAATTTACAATGACAGAAAGACCTATAGACAGGGAATTGGAAGCCAGTTGAGCTTCTGGTTAAGACTTGGGCAGTAGCCAGGAGATGAAAACAGAGGAATGAAGTCATTTGATTTTTCCCAAAGTTTAACAAGACAACATGGTACAATTATTCAGCAGGTCCAAGAGGATGCTGTGGAGAAAAAGACCAGGACAGTGGGCTCACTGAAAGGAAATCAGATTTGAATCTGAAATTAAAACAGAAAAATCACAAACACGAGAAAATCTGCAGATACTGGAAATCCAAAGAAACACGCAAAATATTGGAGGAACTCAGCAGGTCAGGCAGCATCTATGGAGAAGAATAAACAGTCTACACTTCAGGCAGAGACCCTTCAGAGTCCTGATGAAGGATCTCTGCCCGAAACATCAACTGTTTACTCTTTTCCATAGATGTTGCTTGGCCTGCTGAGTTCCTCCAGCATTTAGAGCGTGTTAAAACAGAAAATGCTAAAAAAATACTCAGGAGGGAACATAGCTTCCGTTACAATAGAAACAGAGCTAACATTTCACGACAAAGATCCATGATGAGAATGGTTCTCATGAAGTATGTATATCTGAAATGAATTGCTCATTTCTTTTTCCATAGATACTGTCTGGCCTGCTGAATGCTTCTGCTATTTCCCTTTTTATTGTTCCTAAGCATAAGGACACCAAAAATACAAAACAAAGTGGGTGACAAGGCAGATCAGAACTTCCAAAAGGTACCAAAGTGAAAGAAGATTAAAGATGGCTGGAAATTTGAGGGTGCCATTGTTAAGGGATTGCTCCACAATCCCAGAGCTGGGCAATGTAACTAAAAAGTAGAATAGGATACAAAGAAGACCTTTACAAATGGATTTAGGGATAAGAAAGGTTATAGTAGTATAGAGCTCCTCAGTACTTGGTGCTCAGTACAACCCAGTTGTATTAAATACAAAATTAAATCAATTCTTGTAAACAAAATTATCTAAGATTTTATGTTAAGTTAATGCCAACATCCAACACATTTATTTTAGGTCAATTATCAGCTTCCATCATGAAATTTACTTCAAACGTTTGACAAAAGAATCAATTTGCAAAGCCAAGAGTGAACATTGAGGATAAGAGTGAAATGAGAGGGAAAAGGAAAGTGCTGATGGAGGAAATGGAGATTCAGGGATAAACAAAGTTAGCAGAAAGAGAAGAAAGGATCTGAACACAAAATCACTCACTCTCACATTTCTCTGGTTTGATTGGATTGCCTTCCCCTTCAGAAGAATGAAAAATACTTTGGAAACAAACAAATTAACACAGGAGGCCATTTATTGCCTTTAAAAGTAGAATAAAAGTTTAATATGATCCACAGCCACTTTAAAAGTCAGTCAACTCCTTAAGCTAAAGCCTTATTTTCCAGAAGTTAAAATGAAAGGTGGCAGTTTGTGAAGCAGTCTGAGGAATTCCAACCCCACAAGTAATAAATAACTACTAACTTGTTTTGATACTGTACAAGGTTGCGTCCACAGGTTCAAGCACCAAGAGGAACCCAATTTCGATAGTTATCTCCTGAGTGGGGCAGTGGTTTGCATAGAAATCTGGAAAATAAATAGGACCAATTGAATAAAAGTACATTTCGGATCATCATCCATCCTTCATGCAATCAACACCGACAAGACTGGCATCAGCTGATTCTCTCTCACACACAATTGTCCTGGAGAAAATGGTAGTGCTCAGTCTTCTTGATCTGTTGCATTCCTCCTGATAATGATACTCCCACAATGCTCCTGGGGAGGAAGTCCTTAGCCTCAAACCCAATAATGGTATTTCCCTACTCACGATGCTGTGCAGCTTGTCAGGAAACATGTCACTGCAGGTTCCCACACATCTGCAGTCTTTTGGTGGTAGAGGCTTTGGCTTTGCTACTATCATTGCATATTGTCCAACTGCAAAGATACACAAGTGATTTCTCGTACACATGTTCCCATCCATCTCACTTTTCTATTCAACTCAGACCAAGTGCCCAGCCCAATTATTATTACTGATGTCTTTGGTCTGTGACGGGAATCTACGAAGTCTCTTGCACCTGAAAAACCCTCATGCCTAAGAGCAACTCTCCTGATTACTGGGTGATCAAATAATATTGCATGGCATACTACCCTATTCACTATTCCGGAATCTCAATTTTTCTGGCCACATGGATTCATTAAAATCAACAGAATACAGGATTAATCCCCAGGCAGGCAGTAGAGCTACAGGGAAGACTTATGCCCAGGTTTAAAATAAAGGTGACTAAGATTGATATTAGAAATAACTTCATACACCCAAGTCCTCAATATAGACTGTTAGCAGTGTGCATTTTTTAACATATGTAATACAGATACACACAGAAGAATTTATGGCCCATCTGTAATTATCCTTGAACTGGAGCAATTAATTCACTTTGCATTGGATATAAATCACCTTGCAGACCTCCAAATCCAGCCCTGGCCTCGTGCATGCCCTCTACCCTAGTGCATGTGAAAATAGATGCAACTGCAGAAGAATTATGGAGTTGGGAAGAACAGTTCGAAAAATAAATTACATTCATTAGGATGAATTAAGTGCGGCCTGTGAACGTCGTCGACTTCACATGCAAATTGCAACCATTGTTTCATTAACAATAGCTCCACAACCAGTCTACATACAAATCTACGTGTTTAGTAGTCAAAAATCAAATCATTAAACTAAAATCTTGTAATAGAGCAGTGAAATATAAGCAATCTTAATTGTAAACCATGATGGAGTTCTATGAACTGTTCATGTGTACGGGTTTGGAGGGAGGAAAGCTTTGCTCTTTTTCTAGGAAGAGGTACAGTTGACGTTTAAGGGCGAAATCCTTCGTCAGGACTAACTGAAGGAAGACTTAGTAAGAGATTTGAAAGTGGGAGGGGGAGGGGGAGATCCAAAATGATAGGAGAAGACAGGAGGGGGAGGGATGGAGCCAAGAGCTGGACAGGTGATAGGCAAAAGGGATATGAGAGGATCATGGGACAGGAGGTCTGGGGAGAAAGACAAGGGGGGGCGGGGGGAGACCAGAGGTTGGGCAAGGGGTATAGTCAGAGGGAGAAAAAGGAGACAGAGAAAGAATGTGTGTATATAAATAAATAATGGATGGGGTACGAGGGGGAGGTGGGGCATTAGCGGAAGTTAGAAAAGTCGATGTTCGTGTATTTATTTATATACACACATTCTTTCTCTCTCTCTCTCTCTCTCTCTCTCCTTTTTCTCCCTCTGTCCCTCTGACCATACCCCTTGCCCATCCTCTGGTTCCTCCCCCCCCCCTGTCTTTCTCCCCAGACCTCCTGTCCCATGATCCTCTCATATCCCCTTTGCCAATCACCTGTCCAGCTCTTGGCTCCATCCCTCCCCCTCCTGTCTTCTCCTATCATTTTGGATCTCCCCCCCCCCACTTTCAAATCTCTTACTAACTCTTCCTTCAGTTAGTCCTGACGAAGGGTCTCAGCCTGAAACGTCGACTGTACCTCTTCCTAGAGATGCTGCCTGGCCTGCTGCGTTCACCAGCAACTTCGATGTGTGTTGCTTGAATTTCCAGCATCTGCAGAATTCCTGTTGTTTCCTGTTGTTCTTTGCTGTTTTGTTGTGGTTGTTCTGCCAGGCATTGTGGGTGCCAAAATGTGGTGACGCTTGTGCGCAGACTCCAACAAATTTTGGCTGCTCACGCAAAAAGATGCATTTCCCTGTATGTTTCAACGTACAGCACGTGTGCTAAATAAATCTGAATCTACTGGGAAAGTGAATGAGATGCAGGATTAGCTATGACAAAATAGGCTCAAGAGACCTGGTCGCCTATTCCTGCTTTTATTTCTCAATCCCCATCTTCCTTTAAGGAGAACTACCTTTAAATGCCAACATTGTAACCAGTGTTATCATACCATCCATTCAGCAATGGAACCAATAAATGACATTAATCCAATGAGATCTAAAGTGCAGACTATACAAAAGGATGATCAATACGAGTCATTCCTGCGTTAAATGGATGCAAACTAAACAAAGCTTCATTATCTGTGATGTGCAGTGAAAGTAGTTTATCGTTACAGATATTTCACCAAGTTTAAAAAGTAAGTTGCATTTTTCAAGAGCCAAGTTAATGACAAATTCAAACAGACACCGAATACAAAGTGACAATAAGGTTCAGAACAGCACACACAAAATGCTGGAGGAAGTCAGCAGGTCAGGCAGCATCTATGGAAATAAAGAGTAGGCATTTCAGGCCGAGACCCTTCTTCAGGACTGGAAAGGAAGGGGGAAGATGCCAGAGTAAGGCTCCGGGTCAGAAAAACAAAACTACACCAAATTCAAATTGCACTTCAAAATCTTACGTTTAACGTAGTGTACTCTTAGGGGAAGGAGGGGACAGTCACTCTCACAAACACAGCTCTGGTATAGCACGACCGAGTGGAGAAAAGAAGAGCATTTAGTTCTGAATATTCTGCCAAAGAAGGAATAGTTTCAGGACATCCGTGGAGCTGAATCCCTCGAGTGTATGGGGGGAGAAAGGCAGTGAAGCAAAAGGCAGCAAAACAACATTTTATCAGCTGAAGAATGCTGCATTCTACAAGTGTTTACATTGAATGCGTTATACCGAGTGTCAGCTGGGGCTCTTTTAGCAGCCGTCTTGCCCTCACATCAGAACGCTGCCAGATCCCAGGGACTTCAATGCAAAATTTCAGGCCATCATTTTAGTGCACTGGTTCCTTAAGGTTGTTATAGCCAGGGGGTGACAGTGGGGATAAGCTGCCACCACCTAGGAAATGCTCCCAATAGTCTGCGTCTCAAATTGCCTCCGACAACCAAGTCCAGCTCCTGGCCCTCACGTGTGGCTTAGTTACTAAGCCCACCCTTTCTACAGACAGAAGAAGGGGCAAAGGCAGATTACTGGTGTCTTAAAACCAGTCACTTCAGGCAGTTGGGGGCTTGTCAACCATGGTTGGCAGCACATTTAAAAGGAAAACTGATCTCCAGCCTCCACTTCCTTGCAGCTAAACCTATCCATGGGGAAGGCTTCAGGAGTAAACCCCTAGGGAAAATCCAGAGCTGGAGTCCCTAAGGCAGTCCTACATCGAGTTCAACGTTGGCTGGTAATTTCTGCAATGTTGCTGGTGCCAAACTGCATTGATCTCTGCCTTTCCTTTCAATTCATCAGCTGCGGGAGCCTACTACATGATTAACAGGTTTTTCTCCAAATTGTCCAGCCCTGGCTTACATACTGGCTTGCGTATCACACAGACAGCTGGGACGCAGCAACCACGGTTGGCCCTGACCGACGGAGGGCCTCATTCCGGTGTCGTACTGAGCGAATGCCAAACTCGCTGCCAATGTCTTTCCAATGACAAAACTAAGGCTAGGGCCACACGAACTCTTCTGAGTAAAAGACACCATAGCAATATTTTGAAGAGGAGCAAGGGAATCTTCCTATCTGCTCTAGTGAATATTTATCACAATCAACATTTTATCTAACAGTTTACTTGCATGGAAAATTCTTGTGCCCAGGTTATTATTACAATGACAACACTTCAAAAGTAAATTGGCTGAAAGGTGCTTTGCAACATTGTCAAAGCCACATGAAAAATGCCACAGAGTTACAAGGTTACAGAATTGAAGCAGACCATTCAACCCATTGAGTCTATACAAGAAAATTTTCATCCCTTCTTCCATAACTCTTTTGAACATCATGATTACATCTGCCTCATCTATCTCGATGCGCAATCACAATCCTGCAATACATTCTGGATCAAACTCATTTAAAAGTTCTCTCTCCTATTCACTCTTGGTTCTTAATTCAATCACCTTCATCCTGCATCCTCTGGTGATGAACCCCCCCCCACCCTCCTGACAATACTTCCCTCTAATAATATAGACTGAATTATACAAATATTACTAAACCTTTGAAAACTGCCACAGATCACCAAGACTGTAGCACTCCATATCTCGCCCATCCAAGTTTTTCTTAAATGTTGAAATCAAACCCACATCCACCACCTGTGCTTGTTCCACACTCTCTCCACCCTCAGAATGAAAAAGTTCTCCCTCATGTTCCCCTTAAACTCTTTACCATTAACCCATGATCTCTAAATTAGTCTCACCGAACCACGGTGGAAAAAAGCCTGCTTGCATTCACCCCATCGATAGCCTTCAATTTTATGTAGTTTTGATATTCATGCTGCACCATCCTCTGCTATGATTACATGTCGATTATGATGAGAAACCATCATCATAAACATAGAGACCACAGATGTTAGAACATGGAGTAAACAAATCTGCTGGAGGAACTCAGTGGGTTGAGTAGCAATGTGTGGGAGGAAAAGGAATGGTCAACATTTTGGGTTGAAATTCTGCAGCAACATTCCTCCAGCAGATTGTTGGTACTTCTGTCACTGTTACTTGCTTAGATAAACAGCAATCCGAGTTCCGGATGCTAATCCAGCAAAGATGCTGTGGAGGGAGTAGCAAGGTGGCAGCCTAGTGAGATACAACTGAATAGTGGACATGACAGACATATTTGTCATTCTTGCCAAAGAGAGGCCTCAGCCATTAATACCTCAAATACTTTTCTATTGAGAGAGGAAAAGGACACGAGTGACTCTGTAATGGGGGAATTAAACTGTTGGGTTGCCAGTGAAAATAGATGGAGCTGTTTACACATCATGGTATATATGAGCCTTCATTGCATTGATTGCATAGAATGAGAGACTGTGCTTGAGAAAAATGTCATAGCACTAGGCAATGAAGAGATTGTGTCAACATCTATGCTTTGGGGTATACAAGATCTGTCCCAACGAGCTACTTACTGGTCAGGTGGACTTAAGGGATCTTAAGAGATATCCAGTAGTCCATAGCTCACAGTGTCTATCAGATGAAGTTACACTCCAGAAGAGTAGTCAAGGAAAAGTTCACAACTAATCCAAGACAAAAATATGACTTGGGATGAGAATATAGTTTAAAAAGAGAGAAAAAACAGGCACGGGAGTTGAAACACATTGAATATCTCAACCAAGAATGCATCTTTCAGGAATATAAAGCATGTTTTTTTTTGAAAGCCTTCAGTTTGCACTGTTCATGACCTGGTAGCAAGAGCTACTTATGTTGGCCTCAAAGAAGGACCTTCAACATTGTAAGTCATTACTGCATAGAAAGGCATTAAACAAGTCAGGAAAAGTGGGTTGTCCTTCACACTTCATTTGAGTTGTCCAATATTAGGACATCATTTGCACGGTGATCAATAGGAATATTCCTTTTCATATTACCAAACAACTTGAAGAGACACAATTCAGATACACAAGTCAACCAGTTCAGTGAAGCATCATTGAAAGATGCTCAATTAGTATACTTTCTTATACTGTCCATGTTGAAAGTTAGAAGGCAGATCCTGTCATCCCATCCGTCCCCAAATTGTCTCTAACACTCGGTTCTGTTGTATCTGTCGATATCCTCTGCTGCATCCTGGATACAAGCACAGGCATCCCTGCTCAAGGCCTCCAATGCAATCCAAATTTGATTCAGCCATTTCAGTAACTCCATAAACAAAAGCACTTTCTCAAGACTCATGCAATCACAGTCTCACAAAAGCACGTGCAATTTGCCTGAAATGATCTTATGTTTCTCCAAACATGTACTTATTGATGTTCAGTCAATGCAATGTATCTACAATGCAAATGGTGAACTGAGAATCACTCAAATTCTGACTATGCTGGATGCCTTGAGCAATTATGCAGCGAAGACAATTTAAAAGAGTTCCAAAGTTCCAATTAGTGCTATTACACAAAGCTTGGACTTGTTAATGTCAGCTCAACACAATACATTCAGTGGGCACCAAGCAATTACAACCAACTGAGCATTGAAGACAATCCAGGGTCAGATTGTCAGAAGTAATCAACTTTGTAACTTCCAATAGGGCCAGCACAAGAAAGAATAAGTTCAGTATTTACAATCAAGCTTCAAAACTGTTCCTTTATCTCCTCTCTGCACCTGGATCCTCAACTTCTTTAATAAGGAGACCACAGGTCAGTGCAAATCAGGAACATCTCCTCCTGCCTAACAATAAACATAGGCATACCTCAAAGATATGTGCTTAGCTCACAGGTCTACTCTCCCTGTACTCACAACTGTGTCTCTAGGTACAGCTCAAATGCAATCTGTAAATGAGCTGATAACACCACTTGTTGGGGTACAGGAATAAGATAGATCAACTGGTTGGGTGATGTCACAACAACAATGACCCACTCAACATCAGCAAGATAATGGAATTGATTGCGGACATAAGGAAGAGAAAGTTGGGAGAACACATCAATCCTTTATGGATGGTCAGGGTTAGAAAGGGTGAGCAGCTTCAAAATCCGAGAAGCTATCTTGGGACCAGCACATTGATGCAATCACAAAGGCGGTATGCCAGCGGCTCTGCTTCATTAATTTCAGAAGATTTAGTATGTTCAAGACTCTTGTCAATTTCTGCAGATCTATCTTGGACAGCATTCTGAATGGTTGCATCACCCTCCAGTAAGGAGGCTCTTATCAGGAGACCAGAAGAGGCTGCAGAGGGTTGTAAACTCAGCCAATTCATCATGTGAACAACCCTCACCACCACTGAGGACATCTTCAATAGGTGCCTCAAGAATGCAGCATCCATCATTAAGGACCATTACCATCTGGTACAGGCCTTCTTCTCATTACTACCATCGGGGAGGAAGGACAGCAGTCTGAAGACCCACACTCAATAATTCAGTTTCTTTCTGTCATCAGCTTTCTGAATAGCCCATGAACAGTATCTGGTTCTTCCTCCTTTGCTCTAGTTTTGGAACTTAGAGTAATTTTTTATGCCTCAACTATATTGCTCCCACAAAACAACTAATTTCATATCATACCGAGATAATAAAACTGATTCTGAAATCAAGGCAATGTGTAAGCAAAGACAAAGATTGGGGAAATTAACGTAGAAAATACAATTGAAATCAGCATTTAATTATAAATTTAACACATTTCACATACCTTTGTTATCAAGGAATGTATAAATTATAGACCTTGAGATTTGCTTGCTCACTGGTAACCACAGAGCCAGAAACCCAAAAAAACCCAATTAAAGAAAAAAGACCACTCAATGCACAAGAGAAAGAAAAAACACTGCAAATCATGCAAACAATTAAAGCGAACAGCATTCCCAACCAATACATTCTATAACTAACAGTATGTTAATAGCCTGCATTACAATAGGTTAGAAAATATGAAACACTGCATCTATGGTTAGGCTCAATTACTGCAACAACAGTATGTGGAGAAGGATTAGGTACGCAATTTATTTATGGAAATGATCTTTGGAAGTATCTGTACCTGAAACGGATAACATAGTGACGTTAAAATTACACTAGTATGGTGTACCGTGGGAGAGATCAAAAATAAATGTGGTTACTTTTAGAATATCAGAATATTTAGGTTCCAGAGGATTGGAGGGTTGCGGATGTTGTTCCTTTATTCAAGAAAGGGAGTAGAGATAGCCCAGTAAATTACAGACCAGTGAGGCTTACCTCAGTAGTTGGTAAGTTGTTGGAGAAGATCCTGAGAGGCAGGATTTATGAACATTTGGAGAGATATAATATGATTAGGAGTAGTCAGCATGGCTTTGTCAAGGGCAGGTCATGCCTTACGAACCTGATTGAATTTTTTTGAGGATGTAACTACACACATTGATGAAGGAAGAGCAGTAGATGTAGTGTATATGGATTTCAGCAAGGCATTTGATAAGGTACCCCATGCCAAGGCTTTTTGAGAAAGTAAGGAGGCATGGGATCCAAGGGGACATTGCTTTGTGGATCCAGAACTGGCTTGCCCACAGAAGGCAAAGAGTGGTTGTAGACGGGTCATACTCTGCATGGAGATCAGTCACCACTGGAGTGCCTCAGGAATCTGTTCTGGGACCCTTACTCTTCGTGATGTTTATAGATGACCTGGATGTGGAAGTGGAGGGATGGGGTTAGTAAGTTTGCTGATAACACAAAGGTTGGAGGTGTTGTAGATAGTGTGGAGGGCTGTCAGAGTTTACACTGGGACATTGATAGGATGCAAAACTAGGCTGAGAAGTGGCAGATGGAGTTCAACCCAGATAGGTGTGAAGTGGTTCATTTTGGTAGGTCAAATATGATGGCAGAATATAGTAATAATGGTAAGACTCTTGGCAGTGTGGAGGATCAGAGGGATCTTGGGGTCAGAGTCCATAGGACACTCAAAGCAGCTGCGCAGCTCGACTCTGTGGTTAAGGCAGTGTACGGTGCATTGGCCTTCATTAATCATGGAATTGAATTTAGGAGCCGAGAGGTAATGTTGCAGCTATGTAAGACCCTGGTCAGACCCCACTTGGAGTACTGTGCTCAGTTCTGGTCGCCTCACTACAGGAAGGATGTGGAAGCCATAGGAAGGGTGCAGAGGAGATTTACAGGGATGTTGCCTAGATTGGGGAGCATGCCTAATGAGAATAGGTTGAGTGATCTCGGCCTTCTCTCCTTGGAGCGACGGAGGATGAGAGGTGACCTGATAGAGGCGTATAAGACGACGAGAAGCATTGATCGTGTGGATAGTCAGAGGCTTTTTCCCAGGGCTGAAATGGTTGCCACAAGAGGACACAGGTTTAAGGTGCTGGGGAGTAGGAACAGAGGAGATGTCAGGGTTAAGCTTTTTACTCAGAGAGTGGTGAGTGCGTGGAATGGGCTGCCGGCAACGGTGGTGGAGGTGGATACGATAGGGTCTTTTACAAGACTTTTGGATAGGTACATGGAGCTTAGTAAAATAGAGGGCTATGGATAAGCCTGGTAATTTCTAAGGTAGGGACATGTTCAGCACAACTCTGTGGGGCCGAGGGGCCTGTATTGTGCTGTTGGTTTTCTATGTTTCTATGTCTAATATATGCAAGTCTAAATAATTAGTTCATTGCATAGTTTCATATAAGCAAATAGTGAACTGCCGGTTTAATTTTTGTTGAAAGTTGAAGGTTCATATGTGTTTGTTACTTTAAAAGTCAGCAATGAAATATGAAAGTGTGCACCTTAAGGAGCTATGCAGACTTAGTAATATTGCTTTCGATGCATTATTGTATCACGTATTGGTGTTGGTTGAGTATTGACCACCATCAATTAAAGAATGTTTGGCTAATCACCCTTTTGGCAGCACTGACACAGCAGTGCTACTCATTCATAGCTCTGGTGTACTGGGATCTGAACTCTCGTGGAGAGTCTGAATGTCTTCCCTGTGACCATACAGGTTTCATGATTGTAGGTACGAGAATGCGGCCACTGCTGGAACAGACTTTAGGCCACACTGAAGTGGCAGGGACCAGGCCTGAGAGGGGAAAACAAACTGATGTTTAGCTGATTTAAGCACAGAGGCAGCTTAAAAGATTAAGGCATCAAGGCAAAAGACAAAGGACAAACCGGTGCTCAGATCACTACTCCTTCAGGCTTTATTCACCTCAGCAATGAACTGACTTTGCAGCTGTGGCCTGCAGCCATCAACATTTGCCTGAGCGGTGACCTGACTAACTGTGGATTCACTTTCGGGGACTCTCGGTTAATGTTCTGTGTGTTATTTGTTTACTTTTTTTATTTATATTTTGCACAATTTTGTTCTTTTTCTCACATTGAGTGTTTGATGGTCTTTATCGTGCGGCGGTTTTTGTGGATTCTGTTGTTTCTTTGCTTTGAGGCTGCCTGCAAGAAGATTAATTGCAAGGTTGTACATGGAAAACATACTTTGATAAAAATGTATTTTGCACTTTGATTACCTGGTTTCCTAGCACATCACAAAGCTGTGCAAGTTGGCAGATTAATTTGGCTCCTGAAAAAATACCCCTGGTGTAGGTGGGAGCAGGAGGACCTGGGAGGAATGCCAGAATAGATGGGATTGCTTCAAGAGAAGTCAGTGACTCAACTGGCCAGAATTACAGAATAATAGAGGCTTTACTCTCATTACACAACAATGTATAGATAAGGAAGCAATCAGGTCCCTTCACAATCCCCTCTATCCCAAGCACAGAAGCCCCAAATTCTCCAATATATCCACATGATTAAAGTCACTCAGGTTCAGAATCACTTTGGCAAATCTTTTCTGCAGCTTCTCCAAAACCTCTCCCCAGAAATGGACACAATCCATTCATGACCAATCTATATTTCATAAAGGTTTATTTTGACTTTGTTCTTCACCATTATTTCTCAAGCCAGGAACTTGCATACTTTCTCAACACATCCTTCAATTTTCGTTTACCTGTACACATATAACCCAAATCTCTTACCGCCAGAACTTCATTCTTAATTGAGCTGTTTAGTTGAGTAATGTCTTAGATATTCTTTTCTACCTAATATTTACATCTATATACTTTTTTAACATAGCACCTGTGCTCTCAGTTCGTGGTGCTTCAAAATTTGTGCCATCCACAAATTTGGAAATTGTATTATTCTAGTGAGCTTCCAGTCAGTTTTCTATCTATGCGGCCACCATACCTTTCATTACATGGGCTTAATTTCGGACGACAGGCTTATTATGCTGCACTTCATCAAATGTAAATCCATATGCATTTCCCCTCTATGGCTCTCTATTCCCTGAGAGGGAAAAAAAAAGGTAGTCAAACATGATTTCCCTTTAACAAACCCATGTTGGCTTTCTATGATCAATTCATATATGTGCAAGCACATGTTAATTTTGTCCTTGGGGTTTTTAAATAAGTTCTCACCACTATGGTTAAAGTGACTGGGTTTAGTTTTTTTTTAAGAAAAAAAAAAGATGCAACACAAGGATGTACACCATTAAAAAAAGTACAGTTGAAAAATACCCATTTAATCCAATGTAAAACACTCAAAATGCTGGAGGAACTCAGCAGGTCAGGTTGCTCTATGGAGAGGAAAAAGAGTCGATGTTTTGTGTCTTGGCCCTTGGCCTGAACTGTCAACTCATTAGCGCTTTTCACAGATGCTGCCTGACCTGCTGAGTTCCATGTGTTACTCTGGATTTCAAGCATTGTCAAAACCATGTGTTTGTTTACCCATTTAATCCAGTTCCACACAAGCAGCATCCTACCTTAATTCATCTAACACTTCTGGCACATTCGATTCCTTCCCAGTTCCCCTTACACACATCTGTACGTTTTTGCTGAAACCTGCAGTTCCACATTCTAAACAAATTCGTTAGTTCACTCTGAATTTCCTCTCAATTTTGACTCATGTTTATAAGTTTTCTTCCTTTGGAGTTCTCTCTGCAATGTCGAATGTTATGCAAGAGAAATGTTAAGTGAGTATGAAACAATTATCAGTTTATCAAAGGATAGCAGGGAGATAAATCTTACAGAACCACCCATTCCTGTGCATCAGGAGAGGAAACAGGAAGTATTTGGTGAGTCAAGAGGAAGGGCTCTTGAAAGTTTAAAAGGGTTAAGTTGTTAGCAACTCTTCGATAATGTGGCATGTCAGTCGAACCAGACCAGTTTTCACAGTTCACCATCAACTCACAAACCTTCCTAGTTCAAACTAAAAGCAAACTCTTGAACGCAGATGAATCTCCACATTCTTACTCGCCAGACAATCCAAATAAAAATTACTAGAGTGGGGCAGTGTACACCATGGACCCAAGGAGACAGCTTTGTGTGGGAAAGGTTTACCTTGGAAAAGGAAGTTGTAGAATACTGGTAATCCATTGCTAGGATATGCTGTTGAAACCTAGTAACGACACGATTACAAATTCAAGTTTCCCATGTCATATTTGTCCAGGCAGGAATGACTACTAATGTATTAATTGACAGCAACAGGCAATTATTTAAATTTCACATCCTCTCAGCCCTATCAGCTGACTCAAAAGATCATTTCATTTTCAAAGTGAAAGTAAATTATCAAAGTATACATATGTTACCACATACTCCATTTAAATTCATTTTCTTGCAGCCTTTACAGGAAATTAAAGAAATACAAGTGTATTTATGAAAGATGATACATCAACAAAGACTGGCAAACAACCCATGAGCAAAGACAAATTTTGCAAATAAAAATAAGCAAATAGTACTGAGTCTTAGGCTGTGGAATCAGTTGATAGTTGAGTTAATTATGCTAGTTCAGGAGCCTGATGGTGGTAGAATGACAACTTTACTGAACCTGGTGGTGCTCTGATTAATACCTCCTGACTGATGGTAGTAGCAAGAAGGGATTTACAGCCTGGATGGTGGGGGTCCATGATGATGGATGCTGCTTTCTTGTGGCAGCGCTTCTTGTAAATGTGCTCATTGGTGGGGAGGGCTTTGCCTGTGATGGACTGGGCTGTATGCACCATTCTCTGTAGAATCTTCCTGTGCCTGTCTTCTGAAGAGACAGGGTCCTTTTCAGTTATTTCGAAATGAACCTGCTTCTTCTGTTTTGTCATTAGTCTCTCCAAATGCAAACACAAACACAGAGGACCCAAGGTCAGGGTGGATGGACATCAGATTCCAAACATGGGCAAAAAAAAAGCGTTTCTTTTGGGCCACGGAAAAGCAAAAATAAACATATAGAGCTAAGGATTCTATTTTGTATATTTTTTACCACCGAATCACAAACAAAATTTCCAGGGAGAGTTTGTTGAAAACTCAAAGTACCAGCCAATAACAATGAAGACCAGTCAAGAGGGCCCTTCTCACTCAAGTAATAAAAGTTATTCAACCTATAATTCTCAATTATCCTATGAAGAAATGAATCAGAGTATAAAACAGTGGAAAAGTACAGAAATCAGGCATTTTAAACGTTTACTTTAAATATGAAGCAGGAATGTAGCGGGTTGGTGTAAGAGAAGACAGAGGGGTTTACTTTATCCAGTCTGCTGACTAATAAAATTCAAACAATGTGAAGGGAGCAAATAACATACATAAAAGTTGCTGGTTAACGCAGCAGGCCAGGCAGCATCTCTAGGAAGAGGTGCAGTCGACGTTTCAGGCCGAGACCCTTCGTCAGGACAAATACAAGTCCAGATTGCAACTAATTGCTACCTTCACTTCAAAGTTCAAAAATAATGTATTAACAAAGTACATATGTCACCATTTATTATCCTGAGTTTCATTCTCTTGCAGGCATTCACAGAACATAAAAAACAATAGAATGAATGGAAAACCACACGACAAAGATGGACGAGCAATCAATGTGTAAAAATAAACAGTGCAAATACAAAGAGTAATAACAATAAATAAACAAATATTGAGAACAGGAGTTGTAGATTCTATAAGAGAGAGTCTTCTCAGTGTTGGGGAGAGTGAAGTTATCCCCTCTGGTACAAGAGCTTATGGTTGAGGGGTAATAAATGTTCTTGAATCTGGTGAAGTGGTACTCGACGCTGCTGTACCTCCTTCCCGATGGCGGCAGCGAGAAGAGAGCATGACCTTAGACGATGGAGGTTCTTGCTGATGGATGACGCTTTCCTGCAACAGCACTCCTTGTAAATGTGCTCAATGGTGGGCTGGGCTTTACCTGTGACAGACTGAGCTGTACCCACTACATTTTGTAGGTTTTTCCGTTCAAGTGCATTGGCATTCTCATACCAGCTCATGAGGCAACCAGCCAGTACACTCTCTACTGCGTGTCTATAGAAGTTTGACAAAGTTTTAGATGATGTGCCGAACCTACACAAGATTCTAAGAAAGCAGAGACACTGCTATACTTTCCACCACACTTGCCAAAACTCTTAAATTCTACTAGTATCAGAAGAAAAAAAAGTACTAGAATTTAACTTCAAAAATGAACCCCTCATTCTAATCTCTTACTAGCTCTTCTCTCAGTTAGTCCTGACAAAGGGTCTCGGCCCGAAACGTTGACTGTACCTCTTCCTAGAGATGCTGCCTGGCCTGCTGCGTTCACCAGCAACTTTGATGTGTGTTCCCTCAGTTAAGAAACGACCGGTAAATACGTACATTTCCCATGCATCACACAGAATTAAATTGTCAACTCATCATTTGCATGGTTCTTGCACAGTAAATTAAAAACCAAACAGGAATTTTAAATTAAAAAGTAAAGCATTTGATTATCGGTTTTATTTTTTTTAGAACATTTTTAAGCACCTTTAATGTGGGAAGATCAAAAGGCCGAAACAGTTCATCACTCATCAGGGAAGTGGATGGAATGAAAATATTCAACTCCATAATAAATAAAAATTAAGGCCAGTTGATTCAAAGTTACATTTTACTGGTGCTTTCTGTACTGCAGAATGAAAAGGAAATAAAATTAGTCAGTTTCATACATGTAGGCCTGGTCTATGCTCAACATTCGATATAGAATTAACTAGCTAGTACAAAAGGGATAAATGATTCCCTTTTGGTTCAGAATGCCGCAGAACAGTTCAGTAGTTTGCATGGCTTGTGGTTCCCCCCACCCCCTTTTGTGCATTGAGTGTTAGTCTTCTATTTTTATTGCTTTTTTTCTTAACTGGGATCTTCTGGGTTTCTTGCTTTGTGGCTACCTGTGAGCAAGTCTCAAGGTTGTATAATTCATACATTCTTTGATAATAAACGAACCTTGCTGAAGCTTCTGGTGTGTACTGCATACAGAAGAAATTTCCATTCTTGTGTTAGTTGAGAAGAATGCTGTGAAGTGGAATTCCCCACAAAATTGGTTGCAACTACAGGTAGTTTTAATTACTTATCAGCCTTCAAAGGTACTCTCAATTTATAGATAAAAACTAGGACAAAAGATGTCAATGAATTCAATCCCTCTCCATGAAACTAATTGTTGTCCACCAGGGTAATGACAAAATGATTTTATGTCAAGAAATAGTTATTAAAAATTGATTAAAATGAATACATTTTGAAAGAAAATTCCCTGATTCAAAGCTAGGCAAAACAAGAAGATTGGACTTGCCCTTAACAGCAAACTTCCATAAGCCCATTAGATATAGGAGCAGAATTAGGCCATTTGGTCCATTGAGTCTACGGCACCATTTCATCATGGCTGATCCAATTTTCCTCTCAGCCCTAATTTCCTGCCTTCTCCCCATATCCCTTTGTGCCCTGACCAATCAAGAATCTATCAACCTCTGCCTTAAATATACATAAAGATAGGACCTCCACAGCTGCCTGTGGCAAAGAATTCCACAGATTCACCACTCTCTGGCTAAAGAAATTTCTCCTCATCTCCGTTCTAAATGGACGCCCTCTATTCTAAGGCTGGTCTTAGACTCTCCCACCACAGGAAACATTCTCTACACATCCACTCTATTAAAGCCTTTCACCAATCGATAGGTCACCCCTCATTTTTCTGAAATCTAGTGAATACATGCCTGAAGCCATCAAACGCTCTTCATATGACAAGCCTTTCAATCCTGGAATCATTTTCATGAACCTCTTTTGAACACTCTCCAGTTTCAGCACATCCTTTCCAAGATAAAGGGCCCAAAACTGCTCTCAATACCAAGTGAGGCCTCACCAGTGGTTTATAAAGCCTCAATGTGACATCCTTCCGAAGTGGTATAACTGCAGCAAGTGCCAAGCTCCAGTGGCAGCAACAGTAGCAGAAGGATGTTGGAAAGGTGTCCTCACTCAGGCGATGCAGCTGCAATTGGTACAGAGGGGACTACCACCAAAACGGCACAGGTACAATAAATGATCTTGCAAGGAGACATGTTTACTCCAAAAAAAAATTCCAGTACTTGAAAGTGATAGGAACTCACTTAATTTTAAGAAACTACAATCTGCAACACTGAATGAATATTCACCTCATATTAAATGAAGCCTCTATACCATTCCTGTCTACCTTCTTCAATATTCCAAATAGAGCTTAAGTTTTTATTTTATTTATTTAGAGATAAAGCACAGTAACAGGCCCTTCCAGCCCAATGAGCTTGTGTTGTCCAATTACACCCACGTGACCAATTAACCTGCTAGTCTTTCGATTATGGGATGGGGACAAGACCAAAGCACCTGAATGAAACCCAAGCGGACACAGGGAGAATGTAGAAACTCCTGACAGACAGCGGCAGAATTGAACTGCCATAACACTACACTAACTTTTTTTCAGTTATGCATTTCACAGCCTTCCTGTATAATTTCAGATCTTCTCCTGTCTTCCACTGTGCAGCTGTGATGATGTTACATATACCCTTACAGCTTTACCCTTACAGCCCTGCACTCCCACCTCCCCATTTGTTCATTCCCTCTACCCTTTCTCATACTCATTAATTACTGGAAATCTATCACACCAGTAGCATTTACAGTCCAACCATAGTAGCCTGAACAGAGTGACACTGGCCATTTCACAGGATATTTAAGAGTCAACCGCAGTGAGTCCAGAGACATAAACAAACCAAACCAGGTTTAGGCGGCAGATTTCCAGCCTTGAAGGATTCCTTCAAGGACCCCTACCATTTAGGCCATGCTACCTTCTGCCATCAGGAAGGAGGTACAGGAGCCTTGGGTCCCACACCACCAGGTTCAGGAACAGTTATTACCCTTCAACCATCAGGCTCCTGAACCAGCGTGGATAACTTCACTCACCTCAACTCTGAAAATGAGTCTTAGATTGTGGAATCAGTTCAAAGACTCCACAAATCATGTTCTTGGTGTTTTTTGGTGTACTTTTTTGTATTTGCTCAGTTTATCTTATTCCGCACATTGATTGTTAGCTTGTGTGTAGCTTTTCATTGATGCTACAATTTTTTTTTCTGTTCTACTATGAATGCCTGCAAGAAAATGAAACTCAAAAAGTAATGTATGGTGATATACATGTACTTTGATAATACACTTTGAATTTTGAAAACTTGTTGCAAAACCAAATTTTCATCAGCAATGCCTGAGTTATTAAGCAAATTTAAATTCCAAAGCTCCGTGCTGGTGATTTAGTCAATCCACAACCATCACATCCTGCTCTCATCTGCTTGGGAGATATTTTCCACAAATTAGCAAGCAAATACACATGTCAGTGTAAAACAGCATGGACCAGCCCTTCAGCCCAACTCATCCATGCTAACCATGGTCCCACCAAGCTAGTCCCACTTGCCCACTTCCTTCTAAACTCCTATCTATCCATGTACTTATCCAAATGACTTTAAAGTCTGCAAGCGAACCTTACAGTCACAACATTTTTAAGCCTAGTTATTGGAAGGACTCAAGTAACTTTTGCTTCCTTTCTGTCCAAAGTTTAAAGTTCTTCAGCCACAAAGAGATGGTTTTAAGAAAACCTTAGCACCTCATGCACATGCCTTTGGATGCAAGGCAGCTCGACTCCTCCCAAACAGTTAATGTTGGCTTTTCTGAACTACAAGAGAAACGTACCGCATTTCATGCTGGAACAAATGGAATCCAGAAGACACTCAAAGCATTCCTGATATCTTTTTCCAATCTCATGTCATACATAACCACAAAGATTCTTCCAACTATACTGATCTAACCAATGGAGAGTCTAATTCCCTTAGCCGACTGCATTCCCCTTATCCCAATTTATCCGGGGCGGGGGGGGGATGAAAATTGTCCATTGTTCCCTGCTGTTGCTGTGCTACACCTGCTCCAAGATAAACCAGCCAGTGTTAGACCATGCTGAGATCATGTGCAACTGAACAGGCCTCATAACATACCACTGACGTAACATAAGATCAATAGAACAATCGCTACTCCCTCCTTTGGGGAGCATCCAGTGCACGTTGGATCCACTTATCTTTCAAACCTTACTGGGATCAGGAAGCCATGTGACATTTCAAAGCACGATACAAAAGAACTGGTAGTGACAACAGAGCACAAACATTTCCAGCAGCGATTCCCAGGGAGGCATTTGTGGTTAAAACATTTTCACCAGGAAGCAGCCTACCACAGGTAGCTCATTACAGAAATAGTTTGAAGGTGAAGTAAAGCAACTACAAACTGTTTATTCGGAACAAATCAAACCATGTACCTTCACTTTCCACCACCCCGAGCGAGAATGGGAAATAGTGGTCACACCTGTCTGAAGTGGCAGATCAAACAGGTACATCAAGTACAATTGTGGAGAAACCATTACCCTAGTACTAGTTTTTCCAAGAGAGAAACCCCACAAATTGTTCCAGCAGATCCTGAACACAGCAGTTATAAGACCTTTTCTTACATCAATATCCCTTGAAGCCTGAAGAGTCAAATTGCAGGCAGTTTTTCTATGCATGCCTACTTTAAGTCAACAAGGAGTCAGACAATGATTTAAAGTAGGCCACACGGTAGAATTACAAAGGCAGCCCAGCCCTCTCGCAGCCATATCTGTCAAACGTAACCACGCACACCTGCTTGGTCGCCAATCAAACCATAAACAGCCTGTGACATAGAACCGAGTTTACGTGGAACAGTTCTGACAACACACCGGTTATAGAAACACATCGTACGAGATGAACACAAACCTCTCCAGCATCATCTAGCAACTTGGGCCCAGGTTAGGCTGTCAACCTGTCACTCTGTCACTAGAGGCCAGTCTGACACACCTCAACGTGCAAGGTATGTCCAAAATGTAGATAAACAGGTTTGGTGTGATCAGTCACACCTTACACTCACTCTACCAGAATGAACCCGAGCACAGGCAGGTGTACTCTCCCAACTACAACTACCTAACCTAGGTATTCTTTAAGCAACCCGCTTTCTGTTTGCATACATGGGTAGAGTTAAGTAGAGCACAATATTTCCCTAAATAGACTGTTACATCACCTTACTATACAAAGTTCCATGTGTAGCCACTCATTGAACTACCAATGGATGAAAGGGAGGATGGTGATTGTACATTCAACAAGGTAGGCTCGATCCCCCATGGCCAGAGGTTGCAACCAGGCTGACACCAAAGAGAAGTAGGTGAACTGCTGGAAGGTTGCTGACTTTCAAAAAGATCTTTCTGCCCTGTCAGCTGGGATGAGTAGACTCCAGAAAAACACTTCACAAGAGCAAGACTTTTCCCCCTTCCCCGAGGGAGAGTCTAGGAGAGTGCAGAGCCTCAGAATACAAGGACATCCCTGTAGAACAGAGATGAGGAGGAATTTCTATAGCCTGAGGGTGGTGGATCTATGGAATTCATTGTCTCAAGTGGCTGTGGAGGCCAAGTCTTTGGGTATATTTAAAGCCAAGGTTGCTGGGCTTCAGATTAGTAAGGGTGACAAAGGTTACAATGAGAAGACAGGAGAATAGGGTTGAGAGGGATAATAATTCAGCCATGATCGAATGAAAGAGCAGAATCAATGGGCCAAACGGCCTAATTCTTCTCCCATATCTTATGGTCTTCTCCACACATCATAATCAACAATCAGCTTCAACTGAAGCACATTAACTGCTGATCATTACACTGCTGCTTGGCCAGCTTGCTACAACATTTGCTAGTCAAAGTACCCAATTGCCTGGGGAAAAAAATGTGGAACTTCCCGAAGTCAAAAAGTGTTCGATAAGGTCAAGACAGCTATCAACCATCTCTATAAAGGGAACAAAAGAATCTGATATATAACCGAAGTTGAAGATAACAGTATCCACATAATGAAATAGTCCACTAGGCTTCTCACCGAAGCCACAAGTTTATGACTCCGAACAACTTTGCCGTTAAAATCTCAGCTAACCGAGCCTTCACCACAAATATGGCCAAACATAATCTTTTGAAAATGGGGAAGCAAACAATCCCGACTCTGGAATGTTACAATGGACTGCAGGATCATTGTAGCGATAATCACCTACTTGGGAAAACTTAAACTGCTCCCTCCACCGCGTCGCTGCTCCATTGCAGGCTGTTCTTGTTTTTTTATCCTTTCTCCTGAGCAACAGACTTTCTTGCCTGTACACTGAAGCCGGCAGAGTTTCCCTATTCCCCACACACCTCCCCACCACAGCTTCGCCGTCAATTAGTTCCTGAAAGTCAGAGGGAGGAGAGTGCTCACCTGATTTCAGAAGTCCTCTGGTGCTTTGATGCACTAACTGACCCTGTGGTGCCCGTAGCCACCTGCCAAGAAGCTGCAAGTGTTGGAGGGGGAGGGGATAAAAAGGGAAAAAAAAAATTAGAGAGCCTGGTACAGCACAGTGCCAAGGCCCCACCCCTGTATGAATCATCCATTCAGTGGCAAATTTCTTAAACAAACAGCCCCAGCTCACAGTGGAGGTCCCGCCCCACATTGCTCTGGACAAATCCACTTTTCGCATAAACAAACAATTCATCCTTTTGAACTCCCTCCCCTCCCAGTCAACGAATTGCAGTTAACCCCCGCCACGCCAACAGGGCCAGGCCACCCCTACTCGCTCAAGTCAGATAGGTTAAACTTGTGAATCGTCTCTGCGGAGACCTCTCACTCATCTGATCAGCACGCAGGCAGTCATCAGCCTCTGACACAGCTGGCTAACTGCCCTTTTCACATTACCGCCCTGTTGCATGCAACAGCAGCACTATAAATAGATGCAACTCCATTGCTGGCAGAGGTAACCCTGAACTACTTCCAGCTGTTCCCATCCCCCCACCCCAACATTCCTCTGCTGAATCTGGAAGTTGCATCCAAACAAGCATACAAAATACACATCTCGGCTTCCTGCTTGATCCCGTCCTTCCCCAGAGAAGGAGGCCCAGAATGAAGCCAGGGTTCATTACCTTCAACTATGCCAAAACCTTTGGAAGCATAGTAGTCTGACTAGGACCAATTCCAGAGCAATGAAACTGGTATAATATTGCATCTAAAGTTCTTTCTGATTGAGAAAGAGAAATTACATTAAAGCCTAATCACAAACACAAGAAAATCTGCAGATGCTGGAAATCCAAGCAACACACACAAAATGCTGGAGGAACGCAGCATCTAGAGAAAAGAGTATAGTCAACGTTTCATGCCGATACAAGGGTCTTGACCCGAAACGTTGACTATACTCTTCCATAGATGTTGCCTGGCCTGCTGAGTTCCTCGAACATTTTGTGTGTCTGTTGCTTACATTAAAGCTGTCTATTTTACTACATTAGTTTCAAAACAACTTCTCGATTAAATATTTATATAAGTACCTGGATTAACAATTGAAGGATTCTAACCTACAAGACCATGGACTGAACAACAGGTAGTAGCAGCACTTGTGCTCCATCCACAAAAGGCAGGATTTCCCAATTGCCAACCATTTTAATTCCAATCCCGATTACCATTCCGACATGTTGTTCCATAACCTCCTCTACGGCCATGATGAGGCCACTCTCAGGTTAGTGGAGCAACACCTCAAATTCTATGAGTAGCCTCCATCCTGATGGTATGAATATCAATTTCTCCAGCTACTGGTAATTATTCCCTCTCCCCCCTTCAATTCCCCACTCAAGCCGCCTTCTTCTCTTCATCTATCACTTCCTCTTAGTGCCTTTCCTCCCCCACCAATGGTCCACTCCCGTCTCTATCAGATTCTTTCTTCTCCAGCCCTTTACCTTTTCCAATCACCTCCTAACTTCTTCCTTCACCCCACATCCTCCCTCACCCACCTAGCTTCACCATCACCTTCCAGCTTGACCTGCTTCCCCTCCCTCCACCTTGTTTTTTTTTCTGGCGCCTTCCCCTTTCCTTCCAAGTCCTGATGAAGGGTCTTGGCTGAAACATTGACTGTTCATCTTCCATAGATGCTACCTGACCTGTGGAGTTCCTCCAGCATTTCGTATGTGTTGCTCTGGATTTGCAGAATCTCTTGTTTAGCAGTAAACTAAGTAGTTTTTTTATACTAATGGAGGATCAAGTGGATTCTTTCGATCTCAGCCTTTTAAATAATTCTTTCAAAGGATCAGCTCACCAGAGTTAATTCACAAAGATTTCAAAGTCAAGCTTTCCAAGCAGAAGTTTCAAATGAACTTAAATCATTCAACCTTCTGATGATAGGACCCTTAACTTTGGATTCAATGCTCATTCTCACCTTCAGTTCATAACCAAGGTAGCTGTCCTAATCTTTCTCTTTTCTGCATGTATTACCTGTGTCCACATGCCTACATCTTTTTTAAACTCACACTCCAGACAGCAACCTCGCCTTGGTCACCCTCTTCCGTCATCTCTAACTGTTTATCTCCCCCATGTGTTCTCACCCTAGTTCCTCATTGTCCCTCTTGATAAATGTCCTATAATGGTCCTAAATAAACAAGATTCACTCTTACACCCACATGTTGAGTTTATGAATTCTCACTATGAATCCATGGCATTCTCCCAGATCTTCCAGTTTCCCCTCACATCCCAAAGATATACAGATTAGTATGTTTATTGATAAGCCGGCTGGTGGCGTAGTGGCATCAGCACTGGATTTCAGAGCGCTGGCTCCAGAGTTCGAATCCAGCCGGCTCCCTTGCACACTTTCCATCCGTGCTGGGTTGAGCGTTGAGCTAGCAACTTGGCTTCGTAAAAATAAGAAAGCCTGCTAAAAAAAATGCCGTCATGACTCCACTTGGAGTTAAGGGCTTTCTTCTTCATGTTTATTGGTTATTGCAAATTACGTCAATATTGTTTGGTGACAAGAGAGAATGGGTACTGAGAGAGAATAGTTACAGAGAAATGGGGGAGTGAGTGGAGTTAGGATTGATAGAATTGCTCCGAGGGCCAGTTTAGATTCAATGGTTATGAGTACAAGTCAGAAGACAACTTAAAATAATATTTCATCACATCCAAGGTATCCAGCAACTGGTGATGACAGAAGATGCAGGTTTAAGGACAAATGATGTACAGCTGGCTTAGTTATTCAGCCACCGGTGAATGTGGCAGGACAGTTAAGCCTGCCGACCTCTAGTCACGGGATGTTCCTGAAATGAGAAACTTCTCTTCACCTTCCCCCCGCCCCCCACCCAGCTGATCATCTTCTTAACCACTGTGTTCTGATAATGCCCCAGATCCACCATTTCCATAAGGCAAAGACCATCTAGTTAGCAGCCAAAATGTTCCCTTTTCACCTCGTGATAATCTCCTCTCCCCTGTTGTTGAGCACACTTTTGTTAACAGTACTCTCATTCCATCCATTAGTTACCAGTCAACCTCTGCAATGCTCCTCTTCCCAGCCTTTTACCTCTCCAGTTTCAGGCCCAACCATTATTTGCATGGCCCTGCATATATTGCTCTAACCTCCTCTAGCCAGCCATACAAATGAAGAGCGAGATCAGACGAGCAGTCCCATCACCCATCGCACACACAGCTATTATACAAAACAATGACTACTGATCCAAACAAACAAGTTTGACCGATACGAAAAACGTTTCAACAATAGGTCATTTATCAAGAGCTTGCTCCAAGACAGGAGAGAACCATGAATGATCAATTAACAGATGGCCTTTTGCACAACCTATTTTATCTCTGGAGCTTGAAGAGGACAGATACAACAGGGTAGTTCTGGTGGACACAACAGCCATAGAATTGTTACTAGCAATAGGAGCAGATTGTTACTAGCATTGTCACAGGAAAGCAGCATCCATCATCAGGGATTCCCACCGTCCAGATCATGCCGTCTTCTCACTGCTGCCATCAGGAAAGTGGTACAGGAGCCTTTGAACACACACCACCACCAGGTTGAGGAACAGTTATTACCCCACAATCATCAAGCTCTTGAACCAAAGGAGATAACTACACTCAACTTCACGTGCCCCATCATTGAAATGTTTCCACAACCTATGGACTCACTTTCAAGGACTGTTCATTTCATTTTTTTGATATTTATTGCTTATTTATTATTTCTTTCTTTTTGTATTTGCAGTTTGCTGTCTTTTGCATGCTGGTTGAATGCCCAAGTTGGTGTAGCCTTTCATTGATTCTACTATGGATTTATTGTGTATGCCTGCAAGAAAATTAATCTCAGGGTTCTATAAGGTGACGTAAGTGTACTTTGTTAATACATTTACTTTGAACTTTGAATATCACTGCAAGGCTTTAAACAAGTGTAATATTTATACCCTTGAGATAAACATCTCCACTAAGTATTTGGAAAGCTTCTAATTGTAATATTGATTATGATAATATCTCAGATGACAATCACACATGAGTAACAACAGGTGTAATTCAAGTATTTTACAACTGAAATAGCTCTGTGCTGGAGCTCCTGTGTACTCTGAAGGTCATTCCATGACCGATAAATTCCTAATCTCAATACCAATCTTTACAAGCCATAAATCCCCAAGTGACATTGTGCTCTCTTTCTCCCTGTCGTTTATGCTATTGGCTGGCTTTGAGTGAGGGGTATGGGGAGTGGGATGACACTCAAAGAGTAGAACCTTAATAGTTTCAGAACGTTCCCTTCTATGAAGTGATCTGGAATCCAAATACTGGATTATATTAAATCTGTAAATGGCATGGGCCCCCCCTTGCACATGCGCTAGTCACTTCTGAGTCACTGATCGGAACTGCAAGACTCTTGTACAGTACAGGCAAAAAAAAACAGCCTGAAGCCAATTACTCATACATAAAACACATTTCTACAACTGTAGCAGTATGGGGAGGAAGAAAGTCAACTTAAAAAAAACACTAACCTTTAAAGCAAGTAGCCTACAAGCCAAGATGATTGCAAATATCAATTTATCAATAAGAACATTTTAAAATACACCACACCTATGGCGACTTTCCATGTGAACAGTAAGCTTGGTCATTATAACAAGTTTTATTTAGCAATACTCCACCAACAAGTGGAACTTGTTCCACCCGTGTTGCCAAAGAGATAAAAGGCAAGGAAATTGAAAGAAGCTTCCCAACAAGATTCCATGCAAAAGATAGTGTTTTAGCAGTCAAACTACTACAGCGCAGTAACAGGCCCTTCTGCCCATCTAGTCCATGCCATCCTGGTTTCTGCTGTTCCCATTTACCTGCACCTGGACCATAGCCTTTTACACCTCTCACATCCAAGTACGTATCCAAACTTCTCTTAACCATCACAACTGAACCCATATCTACCACTTCCACTGGCAGTTTGTTCCACACTCACACTACTTGAGTGAAGTAGGTTCCCCTCAAAAGGTTCACCTTTCACCCTAATCATAGAGGCATGTGACACAGAAAAGCCCCTTCAGCCCACTGAGCTGACAGTTAGCATCTTTATTCTCCCCTCATATTCTACCACTCACCCACACACTAAGGAGAACCTAATGATAATAATAACCTACCAACCCACGTCTTTAGCATGCAGGATGAAACCACCGTACTGGAAGAACAAACAGTTTGAGGTGAATGAACAAACTCCACACAGCCAGCATGGAGTTTAGGACTGAACTCAAGTCACTGTAGCCAACGTAACTGTATGCAGGCTGACATCAGAATGTCAGTCAAATAAGAACAGTGCTTTTGACTGCAGCTTCCTAATGAAAGCTATTTATTAATTGGCTACAAAAGCAGGAGCTTTGCAGAAGAACCCCAGAATCATCACAAGCAGACATATTGACCATTAGTGTGCAGAATGTACCTTGTGAAAATTTAATTAAGATATTCATCACACAAGAAGCGAGTGTTATACACTCTGGAGCGAAATACCATTCCTTCCATTGAAATCTCAATCTCAGAACATTTACACACCAATTCATGGACTTGAACAGATAGCCATACTTTTACAATGCTAAGTTTTCTTTCAGACAGAAAAAAAAGCAGAACGTTACAGCACAGTACAGGCCCTTTAGTTCACACTGTTGTGCTGACCTTTTAACCTACTCCAAGATCAGTATAGCCCTTCCCTCCTAAATAGCCGCTCTCCATTTTGTTTTATCCTGCATGTGCCTAAGAGTTTCTTAAATGTTTCTAATGTATTTGGCCTAATACAGGGGTTCTTAGCGTGGGGTCCACAGACCGTGGATTCCAGGGTGTCCATGAACTTGGATGGGAAAAACTTTACTACTTTATTTCACTAACCTCTCACTGAAATTTAGCATTTCCTTCAATTATGAACGTAGGCAACAAACCACCGTAGTATTAACAGTACCTGTGACTTTGTCACCAATAGAAATCACCGATACTTCCGTGTCCCATTATCTCAAAATATATCATTTGTAGCATGCTCATCACTACTTCGAAATTATGATAGTTACTAGAGCAGCCACTAAATTGAATGATCATAATCTTCGTGTCTGCAGACACTCGTGCAACGTAACTGGCCAAATCTCAGGCAGCCCTGCACCTAGAAGTCATTCAGCCACCAAATAGTGGAGTTGCGTGTTTACACATTTGTGACTCGGACACCTACGTTGGTCTCCATTGTTCCCTATCTACAACTACTTGATCAATGCACAGGAGGTAAGTTATTCTTATTATTTGTTAAAATTTTGCAAATCGGTACAGTTCATATGTGAATCCTTAACTCTCAGCAAGGCCGCAAAGCCTTCTGTAATACCACGCGACTCCATGCGCAACGACAGACAAATTCCAAATCAGCCCTGGTGCCTGAGCTACTAATGTAAATCAATTTTTCTTTTAATATTGTGATAACTGTATTTCAATATAATTGCCTTCTTTCGTGATCATGTTTTAAATATTTAAATATATTATTCTAAGAAGGGGTCTATAGGCTTCATGGGACTGCCAAAGGGGTCCGTGGCTTAAAAAAAATTAAGAGTCCCTGCCCTAATATATTATTCCTTACAGAGGACCAGAACTAGTCACTAACAGCTAACCAGAAAAGGCCCCCTTCCCCCACCATGCCCCCCCCAACTCTTTGCCTCCTGCCAGTCAGCCTAAGAGTTTCTTAAATGGCCCTCATGTATCTGCTTCTACCATCAATCCTGGCAAAGCATTCCCTGTGCTTACCAATCTGTGTAAAGAACTTACCTCGTCATTCCTCCCATACTTTCCTCCAATCAACATAAAATTATGCCCCCATCTATTAGCTATTTCCACAATGGGGAAAAGTCTCTGGCTATCCATTCGATCTATGCCACTTCTCATCTTGTACACATCTATCAAGTCACCTCTCATCCTCCTTTGAGAAAAAGAAAAGCTTAGCTCACTCAACCCATCTTCATAAGACATCCTCCCTAATCCAGGTAAACCTCCTCTAAAGGCATCTGTTAGTCTTGTGAGACCATGGATCTGCACCTGGGAAGTCTTCACTCTCCAGGGCGCAGGCCTGGGCAAGGTTGTATGGAAGACCAGCAGTTGCCCATGCTGCAAGTCTCCCCTCTCCACGACACCAATGTTGTCCAAGGGAGGGGCATTAGGACCCATACAGCTTGGCACCAGTGTCGTCACAGAGCACTGTGTGATTAAGTGCCTTGCTCAAGGACACAACACGTTCCTTCGGCTGGGACTCAAACTCACGACCTTCAGATTGCTAGTTGAATGCCTTAACCACTTAGCCACGTGCCCACACAACCTCCTCTACAACCTCTCTAAAGCTTCTACATCCTTCCTATAATGAGGCAACCAGAACTGAACACAATATTCCAAATATGGTAACCAGGGTTCTATAGAGCTGCAAATTTATCTCATGGAGAATATTTTGCAGACAATAAGTCCTTTTGCTTTGAAGTACAGTTTTGTATATATTGTTGGAAATGCAGCAACCAATTACTACACAGAAAGATTCCACAAACAGTAACATGTTAAAGATCAAATATCAGAGAAGGGAATATATATCCACTAGAAATGAAATAACTGCCACTTTTCCTAAAGAGTTCCATGATATCCATTGTCCAGCCCAAACTGTAGACTGGGCCTTGGTTTCAACTGTCACATTTAAAGACAGAATCTCTTCAGTTTAAATATTCTCCATTATGGTTTGCATTCCAGAGAAACAGTTCACATCTCATCCCTGTCCACAGTCCACATGAAGTTCAATCCATCTCATATCCAGGTTTAGAAAACTGCTTCAATTTCGAAAATGCAATCATCCTAAAATTTATTCCAACATTCATGCTCTTTATTTAGAAAATCAACTGGGCTTTGTGAAGAAACAGATAATATGCAATGAAACAGGAGACCCTAAAGCAGACCTTAGTGAAATCAAGAAGCAAGTCCAATGTAAATGGTTTAGGAGTGGTCTACAGTGACACAGCGGGCATAACTCAGAAATCACACTGACAATGCATATTGACTCACATTAACGTGCAGTTTTTCCATAGCTGAGATTCTCATCTGAGCTAAACTAATTTCCCTGTGTTTGGCCTATATTTTTCCCCTCTTCCTATCCATGCGCCTGTCCAAATTTCTTTTAAATTGAAAGGTCTGGATAGATTGGAAACAAAGAGGATATTTCTAATAGTGGAAGAGTCTAGGAGCAGAGGGCACAGCCTCAAAATAGGATGCCCCTTTAGAACAGAGATGAGGAAGAATTTCTTCAGCCAGTGGCTGGTGAATCTGTGGAATTCATTGCCATAGATGGCTGTGGAGACCTTGTTATTGGCTGGATGCATTCTTGATTAGCAAGGGTGTCAAAGGTTACGGGGAAAAGGCAGAAAAACTAGGTTGAGAAAGAAAATAAATCAGCCACATTGGTGGAGCAGACTCAATGGGCCAAATGGTCTGATTCTGCTCCGAAGTGTTATGGTCTGAATGTCATTATTGTACCTGCCTCTGCTACTCCTTTTGCAGTGGTTCCATACTGACCACCGATTGCATGAAGAAGTTGCCACTCGGGACCCTTTTAAATCTCTCCCCTCTCACTTTTCAATCTCTGCCTTCTACATAGAGCATAGAGCAGCACAGTACAGGCCCTTCAGCCCTGTAGTGAATTACTGCCATAGGTATGGCAAATGCAACGATGGCTTTAGGAGCAATAGCAAAGCCATTGGTTAGAAGGAGGAAGAGGATTATTATTCGAATTGTAATATACTTGAACTACCAAATTCCAGAGTGTTTAAAAATAATCCATCCAAACTAAATCGGTTTGTTCAGAAGGTTCTGTCCATAAATGGATATGAAACTTCAATGGGAAAATTTTGTTTAAGCTAAGAGGCTGGAACCCTGATCAATGCCAAGTTACTTAAACATATCCAGTTGGGTGACACAAGGCTTTGCAAATGATATAGTCATTATAGGAAGGAGGGGTCAGCCAGTATTTGCATTCCTAATTGCCATCTTGAGCAGTATGAGGAATAGCACGCATCAGGTACAACTTCAAATCAAGATGATACCAGGCTTAGAAGTTGACCAACATTTCACTGCTGATGTTTCCATGCAAAAGTTAAGAACAAGTCTTTCATGAACCGCAGAAGGCTTTCAGGAGGCAATGGAAGAGACTCTTCGACATCTTGATGGGTGCTTTCCATAAATATCATTGGAACATCCCTAGAAGGACCAATTAATAGCATCTTACTTTGGCATTGCAAGCCAGAGCAGGTTAATGTACAAGTTGACCTGCAAACCTGGCTTCCTGTAGGCACCTGCAGCACAACACCCATCCCAATCTACTGAGGAGAGATTCAAAAAGTTACTAAGCAGCCTTCTTTGAACAGGGTTGGGCATTTGAATGAAGTTCAATCAGAGCAAAAAATTTGATCTTTAATGCTGATGACAAAGAGACGTAGAACTTTGAATTCAATAAGCCTTCAGGTTAAGAAAATGAAAAATGTTAAACAATGACTCTCAGCAGTGGTTCCCCACAAGCCTTCGTCCTCAGTCCCCTACTCTAATCCCTATACACTCATAAATGCATGGCTAGATTCTGACCTAACACCATGCAGATGATACGACTAGTGGGCTCTTTCTAAAATAACAATGAATCAGAGTTCAGAAAAGAGTCAGAGAGATGGAGACCTGACATGACGTCATGACTCCCTTTCTCTTCACCATTTACACCTCGGACTTCAACTACTGCACATAGTCTTGTCATCTTCAGAAGTTTTCCGATGACTCTGCCATAGTTGGATGCATCAGCAAGGGAGATGAGGCTGAGTACAGGGCTACGGTAGGAAACTTTGTCACATGGTGTGAGCAGAATTATCTGCAGCTTAATGTGAAAAAGACTAAGGAGCTGGTGGTAGACCTGAGGAGGGCCAAGGCTCCGGTGACCCCTGTTTCCATCCAGGGGGTCAGTGTGGACATGGTGGAGGATTACAAATACCTGGGGATACGAATTGACAATAAACTGGACTGATCAAAGAACACTGAGGCTGTCTACAAGAAGCGTCAGAGCCGTCTCTATTTCCTGAGGAGACTGAGGTCCTTTAACATCTGCCAGACGATGCTGAGGATGATCTACGAGTCTGTGGTGGCCAGTGCTATCATGTTTGCTGTTGTGTGCTGAGGCAGCAGGCTGAGGGTAGCAGAAACCAATAGAATCAGCAAACTTATTCGTAAAGCCAGTGATGTTGTGGGGATGGAACTGAACTCTCTGGCGGTGGTGTCTGAAAAGAGGATGCTGTCCAAGTTGCATGCCATCTTGGTCAATGTCTCCCATCCACTACATAATGTACTGGGTGGGCACAGGAGTACATTCAGCCAGAGACTCATTCCACCGAGATGCAACACAGAGTATCACAGGAAGTCATTCCTGCCTGTGGCCATCAAACTTTACAACTCCTCCCTTGGAGGGTCAGACACCCCGAGCCAATAGGCTGGTCCTGGACATTTCATAATTTACTGGCATAATTTACATATTACTATTTAACTATTTATGGTTCTATTACTATTTATTATTTATGGTGCAACTGTAACGAAAACCAATTTCCCCCAGGATCCATAAAGTATGACTATGATTATGAATATGACAACAACCTTTCCCTCATTGTAAGCAAAATCAGAGCTGGTCATTGGTTTCAGGAAGGGGGTGGTGTAAATGTTTCTGTTTACATCAGAGATTGAGAGGGTTGAGAGCTTCAAGGTTTTAGGAGTGAAATCAAATGCCTAACCTGGTCTAACCATATTGGCACTGCAGCCAAGAACTCTCACTGGTGCCTCAACTTCCTCAGGAGGCTGAAGAAATTCAGCGTGTCCCCTTTGACCCTCACAAATTTTTGTCTGGATGCATACTGCTTGGTTTGGCAACTGCCCTGCTCATGACCACACGTTATGAATGCAGCGCAGTCCATTGCAGGAACCAGCCTCCCCTCCCTGGACCCTGTCTACACTTCTCACTGTCTCAGTAAAGCTCCCAGCATAATCAGAGACCCCGTTTGCACTGGACATTTCCTCTTCTCCCTTCTCCCATCATGCAAATGGTACAAAAGCCCGAAAGCACGTACCACCTGACTGAAGTGCAGCTACAATCCCACTGTTACCAGACTAGTAAATGAATCCCTAAGCACCAGGCAAGACAGCTCACCAAGCCTCTAATTCTTCAGGAGGCTGACGAGACTTGGCCTGTCCCCTTTGACCCTTACCAACTTGTAGCAATGCACAGTTTGTGTTGTGTTTTGAAACTTCAAAACATTAATTTAATTCCAAAGGAAAACAAAAGATCTTGTACTTAAAGCAAAGCATGCACACATCACGTGGTAGCATCATGATGTATGCAATGATGTATTTTACATGTAACTATAATGAATGATATAAACACTTAAATATCTTTACAAGATTACTCAAATATTACTGTAATATTAAATACACCACAGTTTAGTATGACAATTACTCTGCAGGTGACTACTAGAACTGCGGTCACAGCTTAGCACATCACGGGAACCAGCCTCTCCTCCTTGGACTCTGCCTACCCTCCTTGCTGCCTCAGTAAATGTATAGGCATCCATTAGTCTTGCAAGACCATGGATCTGCGCCTGGAAAGTCTTCACTCTCCAGGGCACAGGCCTGGGCAAGGTTGTATGGAAGACCAGCAGTTGCCCATGCTGCAAGTCTCCCCTCTCCACGACACCGATGTTGTCCAAGGGAAGGGCACTAGGGCCGATATAGCTTGGCACCAGTGTCGTCGCAGAGCAATGTGTGGTTAAGTGCCTTGCTCAAGGACACAACACGCTGCCTCGAACTCACTACCTTCAGGTTGCTAGTCGAATGCCTTAACCACTTGGCCACGTGCCCACTCCTCAGTAAAACAGCCAGCATAATCAAAGACCCAACCCCAGACATTCTCTCTTCTCCCCTCTTCCACAGGGCAGAATATACAAGCACCTGAAAGCATGTACCATCAGGCTCAAGGACAGCTTCCATCCCACTGCTGTAAGATTATTGAATGGTTGCCCAGTATGACAGGCGAACTCTTGACCTCAATCTTTCTGTTTCTTGCACCTCGTTAACCTGCACTTTCTCTGTAGCTGTTGCACTTCATTCTGCACACTGTTCTTGTTTACAATATTCCTCCTCAAGCACTGTGTAACGTTTTGATCCGTATGAACGTTATGCAGGAATGAGCTTCTTAATGGATCTCAGTACATGTGACAATAATGAACAAATTCCAACGCCATTTGGTCCACAAGAGCTCATGCGACAGAATTAAACTTTGGTTTTAAAGCTGAGTGTAATCGCCCCATAATCCCTTCCATTCAGATTTGCAGAAATTTTGCCAGAATCATTCTTTTAGAAAGAGTCCCAAATCAAGCCTTCAGCTACGTTATGACATCCTTATGGAATAGTGGATTGATGCAGGGCTACCTCAAGTTCAAATGTCATTGAACCATACACATGTATATAGTTAAACGAAACAGCATTCCTCTGAGGCCAAGGCGCAAAACACAGTACCTACAGTCAGACACAGCATTACAATAGCACATAGTCACAAAAATAATATTAGCACAAGTCTCTGAAGGGTGTCCCCTGAAGGTTGATAGTGTATGGGATGTTGCTTGGTTCTCTGTCAATACCAGATTGATTCCTGGGATGGCAGGACTTTCATATGAAGAAAGACTGGATGAATTGGGCTTGTACTCGTTGGAATTTAGAAGATTGAGGAGGGATCTGATTGAAACATATAAGATCCTAAAGGGATTGGACAGGCTAGATGCAGGAAGATTGTTCCCGATGTTGGGGAAGTCCAGAACGAGAGGTCACAGTTTGAGGATAGAGGGGAAGCCTTTTAGGACCGAGATTAGGAAAAACTTCTTCACACAGAGAGTGGTGAATCTGTGGAATTCTCTGCCACAGGAAACTGTTGAGGCCAGTTCATTGGCTATAACAAAACAAACAAAGGTTCTGAACTTAAAGAGGGGTAACTTTGAAGGTATGAGACGTGAATCAGCTAAGATAGACTGGCAAATGACACTTAAAGGATTGACGGTGGATATGCAATGGCAAGCATTTATAGGTTGCATGGATGAACTACAACAATTGTTCATCCCAGTTTGGCAAAAGAATAAATCAAGGAAGGTAGTGCACCCGTGGCTGACAAGAGAAATTAGGGATAGTATCAATTCCAAAGAAGTAGCATACAAATTAGCCAGAGAAAGTGGCTCACCTGAGGACTGGGAGAAATTCAGAGTTCAGCAGAGGAGGACAAAGGGCTTAATTAGGAAGGGGGAAAAAGATTATGAGAGAAAACTGGCAGAGAACATAAAAACGGACTGTAAAAGCTTTTATAGTTATGTAAAAAGGAAAAGACTGGTAAAGACAAATGTAGGTCCCCTGCAGCCAGAAACAGGTGAATTGCTTATGGGGAGCAAGGACATGGCAGACAAATTGAATAATTACTTTGGTTCTGTCTTCACTAAAGAGGACATAAATAATCTTCCAGAAATAGTAAGGGACAGAGGGTCCAGTGAGATGGAGGAACTGAGTGAAATACATGTTAGTAGGGAAGTGGTGTTAGGTAAATTGAAGGGATTGAAGGCAGATAAATCCCCAGGACCAGATGGTCTGCATCCCAGAGTGCTTAAGGAAGTAGCCCAAGAAATAGTGGATGCATTAGTGATAATTTTTCAAAACTCGTTAGATTCTGGACTAGTTCCTGAGGATTGGAGGGTGGCTAATGTAACCCCAATTTTTAAAAATGGAGGGAGAGAGAAACCGGGTAATTATAGACCGGTTAGCCTAACGTCGGCGGTGGGGAAACTGCTGGAGTCAGTTATCAAGGATGTGATAACAGCACATTTGGAAAGCGGAGAAATGATCGGACAAAGTCAGCATGGATTTGTGAAAGGAAAATCATGTCTGACGAATCTCATAGAATTTTTTGAGGATGTAACTAGTAGAGTGGATAGGGGAGAACCAGTGGATGTGGTATATTTGGATTTTCAAAAGGCTTTTGACAAGGTCCCACACAGGAGATTAGTGTGCAAACTTAAAGCTCACGGTATTGGGGGTAAGGTATTGGTGTGGGTGGAGAATTGGTTAGCAGACAGGAAGCAAAGAGTGGGAATAAACGGGACCTTTTCAGAATGGCAGGCGGTGACTAGTGGGGTACCGCAAGGCTCAGTGCTGGGACCCCAGTTGTTTACAATATATATTAATGACTTGGATGAGGGAATTAAATGCAGCATCTCCAAGTTTGCGGATGACACGAAGCTGGGCGGCAGTGTTAGCAGTGAGGAGGATGCTAAGAGGATGCAGGGTGACTTGGATAGGTTGGGTGAGTGGGCAAACTCATGGCAGATGCAATTTAATGTGGATAAATGTGAAGTTATCCACTTTGGTGGCAAAAATAGGAAAACAGATTATTATCTGAATGGTGGCCAATTAGGAAAAGGGGAGGTGCAACGAGACCTGGGTGTCATTATACACCAGTCATTGAAAGTGGGCATGCAGGTACAGCAGGCGGTGAAAAAGGCGAATGGTATGCTGGCATTTATAGCGAGAGGATTCGAGTACAGGAGCAGGGAGGTACTACTGCAGTTGTACAAGGCCTTGGTGAGACCACACCTGGAGTATTGTGTGCAGTTTTGGTCCCCTAATCTGAGGAAAGACATCTTTGCCATAGAGGGAGTACAAAGAAGGTTCACCAGATTGATTCCTGGGATGGCAGGACTTTCATATGAAGAAAGACTGGATGAACTGGGCTTGTACTCGTTGGAATTTAGAAGATTGAGGGGGGATCTGATTGAAACGTATAAGATCCTAAAGGGATTGGACAGGCTAGATGCAGGAAGATTGTTCCCGATGTTGGGGAAGTCCAGAACGAGGGGTCACAGTTTGAGGATAGAGGGGAAGCCTTTTAGGACCGAGATTAGGAAAAACTTCTTCACACAGAGAGTGGTGAATCTGTGGAATTCTCTGCCACAGCAAACTGTTGAGGCCAGTTCATTGGCTATATTTAAGAGGGAGTTAGATATGGCCCTTGTGGCTACAGGGGTTAGGGGGTATGGAGGGAAGGCTGGGGCGGGGTTCTGAGTTGGATGATCAGCCATGATCATAATAAATGGCGGTGCAGGCTCGAAGGGCCGAATGGCCTACTCCTGCACCTATTTTCTATGTTTCTATGTTTCATGGCCGGATTCATCCACCACAGAGACCGGCAAGGGCATGTTGGTTCACTCACTATTTGCTACAGGCACAATCTTGTGTTACCTCCTTCAGAGTTTGACAAACAGTAGTGCTTCCGAGCTCTCGGTGATGGAGGCTGAAGTGACCCTCCCAAAGAAAACCTGCATTCGTTTTTCTTCCAGCACGGCTCAACGCGGAGAGCGCTGAATCTTCAGCTGAGGAATAAAAAGAGGGTGGCAAATGGAGAAAATTCCATTGCCAATGTCAATAATCAGACATCTCTGAATAAGCAGCAGCCCTATAAAACTTAGATTAGAGTACTGTGTTCAGTTCTGGTCAACTCATTGTAGGTAGAATGTGGGAATTTTGGAGTGGGTGCAGTGGAGATTTACAAGGAACAAAAATGCACAAGGAACCTTCATAAGGCTGAAGCAAATGGATAGAGCCTGTACGAGTTAAGGCTTTATAACCTGGAGGTGGCCTGTATATGAATAGGTACTGAGATAATGTACTGTTTTGTATGGGGAATCAGGGAAGGCACCGAGGCGTCATTCCTCGCTAGAATGAATGGGGATGCAAGAATTAATGAACATTTAAAGTGATAGAAAATAAGTGCAATGTCAGACTGACCCATTGATCTATAATCTTGGGGTTAAGGAGGAGAACAAAATAGTCAGGAGATTGATTGAAAATAGAAGCAGCACAGGAAATAATAGCAGTATTATAGCACCAGCATCTGGGGATTCAATTCCGAGACTGCGTGGGTTTCCTCGGGGTGCTCTGACTTCTTCTCCCATATTCCGAAGACATATGGGTTAGTAGGTTCGTTGGTCACATGGGTACAATTGAGCAGCATGGACTAGAAGGGCCTGTTTCCATGCTGCATCTCGAAACTTAAATGTAAAGACATTTAAATCAGGTAAGTTGACAGTCGACAGACCCATCCTTAAATCCAGATGACAGGTCTCGGCCCAAAACCATGATTGTGTGGATAGTCAGGGGCTTTTCCCAGGGCTGAAATGGTTGCCACAAGAGGACACAGGTTTAAGGTGCTGGGGAGTAGGTACAGAGGAGATGTCGGGGTAAGTTTTTCTCCTCAGAGTGGTGAGTGCGCGGAATGGGCTGCTGGCAACGGTGTGAAGGCGGATACAATAGGGTCTTTTAAGAGACTTTTGGATAGGTACATGGAGCTTAGTAAAATAGAGGGCTATGGGTAAGTCTAGTAATTTCTAAGGTAGGGACATGTTCGGCACAACTCTGTGGGCCGAAGGGCCTGTATTGTGCTGTAGGTTTTCTATATTTCTAAAATGGTGGCTGACCATTTTCCTCCATAGACGGGTAGATTTAAAGCAGAGGTGGGTAGATTCTTGTTTGGCAAGGGCGTCAAAGATTACGGGGAGAAGGCAGGAAAATGGGGTTAAGATGGAAAATCAATCAGCTAGGATCAAATGGTGGAGCAGTCCCAATGGGCCGAATGGCCTAATTCTGCTCCCAGGCCTTAATAGTCATATGGTATACAACATGAGTGCCTTGACTGACAGGGTGCTGGTCCACAAGGCTCAAAAGATGAGTGCTTAAAAATCCCGAGTTTGAAAAAAATTTGTTGCTACATTTCGAAAATTCAGCCCATTATTCTGCAGAACAAAAAAGCACAAAGAACCTTCACAGGGCTGAAGCAAATGGATCGAGCCTGTACAAGTTCAGTGTAACCACATATTATCAACCATTGTCATGCTCAATATTTGTAGAGGTTAGACAACAGATAAAACATTACCTTCTCCAGGCAGCCTTGGGTGTTAAATCCACAGTTAGTAGTTTGCTCAACAGACTGCTGGCACTGATTAAACTGGTTAACCTATTCCTCCCTGGTGTATCCCAAAAATTATACAGATCCTTTTCCAAGCCCAGAGCTCAAATGTATGATCATGGTTGAATGACATTCCTACAGGCGAATACATGGAATACATTCCATGGAATGTATTGTACTAGTTAACCAATGATTAGGGATCAGCTGAAATTATTCTGCTCTGCTCGAGTAGCCTGCTTGTGCAAGAGAAACTTAAAATGTCAAGCCAAGAATGTCAAGTATGCTTTTCTATTGTGTTGAACAACAGTAGTTAGTGAGCGCCAGAGAAGGGAAGAGGTGGAAACAGCTTTGCACTCACTGATTTCTTAAGAGTATGCCATAGATGGCTTTTAATTATAAGATTTACTTTAACCAACTCAGATGCATCCAGGAATGTATCTTAGCAGAGGTCAATGCCAACTCAACACCAACAGCAGGCTACTACCAAGTGCAATGCAACGGCTTTTCCAGAGCTTCAAACATTTCTGATGATGAGGTTAGGCAGCCCAGCTCTCCGTTTTAACACTGCCATTCATAACTTGAGAGCTTATTGGAAGGTAAAGCAGTACCTAGCCAAATTTCACTTCCGAGGAGTATTGATCATGTGTTCTTACCTACTCTTTCATTCACCTGTTTAAACAAAATACACTCATCTTGCCAAATCTTTTAGTTATAGTCCCGGGGAAAATTGATTTTCATTACAGTTGCACCATAAATAATTAAATAGTAATAAGTAAATTATGCCAGGAAATAAGTCCAGGACCAGCCTATTTGCTCAGGGTGTCTGACCCTCCAAGGGAGGAGTTGTAAAGTTTGATGGCCACAGGCAGGAATGACTTCCTATGTCGCTCTGTGCTGCATCTCGGTGGAATGAGTCTCTGGCTGAATGTACTTTTGACGGTTTATTGTCTGCTTTTATATAAACAGAACCACCTCATGTCCAACTTTAGCATGAACTCCAAATACAAAATTCAAAGCAGATTCAAGATGTGATCACTTTCTAATACTAATTTACTTTCCCCAAGATTGGAATCAACATGATCTCAAATATTTAACCCTACAAATAGTACTCCAAATCCAACCTCCCTTTCTTCCTCTTCTTCAAAGTCCTGGTATTTCTTGCACACCCCACCCCTTTATTTCATACTATTTGTGCATGGGGTGGCATGGTGGGGGGGGAGGGTAGCATAACACTTTACAGCACTAGCTTTCACCCATCTGGGTTCAATTCCTGCCTGTAAGGAGTTTGTTCTTCCCATGGATTTCCTCCAAGTCCTCTGGTTTCCTCCCAAATTTAAAAAAAGATGTATAGTTAAGATTAGTGAGTGCTGGGCATTCATGTTGGTGCCAGAAGCGTGGCAACACTTGCACAATCCTCACTGATTTGATCTGATGCAAAATGACTCATTTGATTGCAGAATTCGATGTACATATGACAAATAAAGTCAATCTCTTTAAGAAATTATTGTTTGAAATGTGGGGGTGGGGGGAAATCACCCCTACCACAAGCTCCTTTATATACTTTGCCATTCATTAGCCATGGCTTACCATCCCTCTGTGTAAGCCATGGCACTTCCTCCCATAGTCCATTGCGATAAAATTAGACGGCCCAAATTTCCTGGGCCATCACATCCTGTGAGACGTCAGCTAAGTCCACATCGCAGTTGCTGATGCCCTCACATTTCCCAATCCAAATTTCATTGGTAAATTTGAGTGCCCTGCTGTAATATTTGTTTTTTAATACCACTTCTTAACAAACCTCACTGTTGTTTCCACCACACATTTCATGTTGTTTTATTTGCTGTGATCATGCAGTTACCACAGAGTGTCATCCACTTTATAAATTATGAAACTTTGTGTAGCACATACGCTCTAACACGTCTTTGCTAGAATTATTTCCATCCTTTTTTATTATCTTTCACCATTTAATTGCTTAAAGCACTTCAGAAAGGCCAAGAGTTGCAGCAAGAAACCGAAAGAAGCTGCAGAGGGTCGTAAATCTAGTTAGCTCTGTCTTGAGTACTAGCCTACAAAGTACCCAGGACATCTTCAAGGGGCGGTGTCTCAGAAAGGCAGCGTCCATTATTAAGGACCTCCAGCATCCAGGACATGCCCTTTTCTCACTGTTACCATCAGGTAGCAGATACAGAAGCCTGAAGACACACAGTCAGCGATTCAGGAACAGCTCCTTCACTCTGCCATCCGATTCCTAAATGGACATTGAACCCATGAACACAAAAAAGGAATAATGAGGTATTGCTCATGAACTGTTCAGAAATTTAATGGCAGAAGAGAAGCCGTTGTTTGAGTGATTGAGTGTGGGCATTCAGGCTCCTGCATCTCTTCCCCAATGGTAGTAATGAAAAGCGGTAACCTTGAATATTTCTACATACTTTACTAATGATAATCCATGTGTGACCTCCAAGGATCCATGCCAAACACCTTTTTACAAACTAGGTTCAATGTTCTGAGTAACCTTTACCTATCACAGAGTCATAAAGAAAGAGGCCCTTTGGTCCGAAGTCCTTTTAAAAAAAAATTCTCTCCACATTCCCATTAACTCTCCAGGTTTCGACCACTCACCTACTCACAAGGGACAAATTACACTGGCCACATAATCCAGCAATTCCCACATCTTTGGGATGTGGGAGGAAATGTTCCTGGTCACAGAGGATGTGTCAACTCTACAAAGACAGCACTGGAGGTCAGGAACGAACTTGGTTTGCTGGAGCTACAAGGCAGCAGCTCTCCCTGGGTTGCCCATCTCTACTGGTCAATAAGTATAGTCAGCTAAACTACCAGTAGTTCCATTTACTGGCCTTTGAGATACAGTATATTATATTTCATCTCGCCTGAAGCCTTCAGTACGAGCAGAGATAGGGTAAAGGCAAGCAAGCTTTCTCCGCTAAGGTAGGGTAAGACTACAACCAGAGGTCATGGGTCAAGGGTGAAAGGTGAAAAACTTAGGGGAATATGCAGGAAAGCTTCTTCATTCAGATAGTCATGAGTGTGTGGAACGAACTGCCAGCGCAAATGGTGCATGCAAGCTCAATTTCAACATCTTTTTTAAGAAAAGTTTGGATAACTACATGGGTGGTAGGGGTAGGGAAGGCTATGGTCCTAGTGCAGGTCTATGGGAGGACGTAGTTTAAATGGCTTGGCAGGGACTAGAAGGGCCGAAGAGCCTGTTTCTGTGCTGTTCTCTTCTATGACTTTGTTTGAATACTTCCAGGTTCACAGTACTTTTCATAAATGATATTGGGAGAAAGGAATTGAACGTGCCCTTGCTTAAAACTGAGCAATAAACTGGCATATCGATGCTCATGTCCACCTTGACGTCAATCTCCTTCCAGTTTTATCGAACCTTTACACCCCGTTGCTACTTGACAGAATTCCACATTTGCTACACATTTAGATTTAATCTTGCACAGGCATTAGATTGAAGATTTCTAGACTCACTCAATGAACTCATTCTTACAAATTTAACGGCTTATTGATCTTTCGCCTCACTGCCAATGCGCAATTATGTGCACCTGCACGCATCCCTTAACAAGAACCTGAGCAATCAGTGTGTACAGAGAAACAGAGACAGACACCCACTGTTTACACTGGCTTCAGTAATGCTTGGCCTTCCTCTGACTTTCCCTTTTGTTCACAGGTACAGCAGTTAAGTTACTGGACTAATTTTCAGGAGGCTCACAGACTAATAATTCGTAGTCCAAAGTTCAGATCCCAACCTCGCAACAGTAGAATTTAAAGGACTAGTCATTAGCAGCAACTGCCACAAAAAGCATGAGACTGTCAAAAACAAACCTGGCTTACTCATGCTCTTTAAGAAAGCAATTGGCCCTCATACAACCAATGTGGTTCACTCTTAAAATGCCCTCTGAAATCGCCTGGCATTCCAGTTGTTCAATGACAATTAGAAATGGGAAAAGAGTGTAGACCTTCCCAGTGATGTCCTGATCCTGGAAAAACTGTTAACACCTGCTAGAACATACACAATTGGGTTATTGAACACCAACAAGGCTGTATGTTTATCATGCATTTACACAAATTAGCACACCAAAACATTAATAGCCCCTTAAGAAAATGGGTGGCTTGGTAGCGTAGCCAGCAACCCTGGTTCAACTCCCGTCATTGTCTGCAAGGAGTTTGTACATTTTTCCTTTGACTGCTTGGATTTTTTCCAGGTGTTCCAGCTTCCTTCCACATTCCAAAGACGTATGGGCTAATAGGTTAATTAGTTGCATGAGTGTAATTGGGCGGCGTGGACTCAAGGTCCAGAAGGGCCTGTTACTGTGCTGTATCTCTAAAAATAACTATATAAAATACAATTAAATTGTTCACCATAAAGATCAACCCAGCTTCTGAAGGCCGAGCACTGTTTTATCATGTGCCCAATATTCAGGCCAAGTAACCCTGTAAAGTCTATGTAACCTAGCAATGCATCTCCCACAAAAACAAGATTAGATTAGATTCAACTTTATTGTCATTGTGCTGAGTACAGATACAAAGCCAATGAAATGCAGTTAGCATCTGATTGACCAGAAATGCAAAGAAGATTGTTATCTATAAAATAACTGTGAATAAAAAGTAAGTGCTACAGCACACAAATATAAAAGTACTGAGACAGTACGATATGGGTGCAATACTGCTTAGCGCTGTGATGTGAGGTTCAGCAGGTTCACAGCCTCAGGGAAGAAGTTTTTCTTGTGCCTGCTGGTTCGGGAGCAGAGGCTCCTGTAGCACCTACCGGATGGGAGGAGAGTAAAATTCCATGGTTAGGGTGAGATGCATCGTTGATAATGCTTTTCACCCTGCCCAGGCAGCATTTATGGTAGATGTTCTAAATAGTGGGCAATTGGGTGCCAATAATCCGTTGGGCAGATTTCACCACCCACTGGAGTGCTTTGCGGTCTGATACGGGACAATTGCCATATCACACTGAGATGCAGTTGGTGAGTACGCTCTCAATGGCACAGCAGTGAAAGCCCATCAATGTCCTGGGACAGAGGTGAGCCTTGTTGATGCTCCACAGGAAATAAAGGCGCTGTTGTGCCTTTTTGATCAGGATGGAGGAGTTCAGGGACCAGGTGAGATCCTCGGAAATGTGGACACCAAGGAATTTGAAGCTTGATACACGCTCCACTACAGCCCCGTTGATGTAGATGGGGACGTGAGTGTGGCTCCTGGCATGCCTGAAGTCCACAATGATTTCCTTGGTCTTCTGGGTGTTAAGGGCCAGGTTCTTGTCGGCACACCACGTGGCCAGGTGCTGGACCTCGTCCGTGTCGGCCGCCTTGTCATCCCCTCTGATCAGGCCAACCACCGCGGTGCAGTCTGCGAACTTGATTATGGAGTTAGAACCATGTACAGGAAAGCAGTCATAGGTGAAAAGGGAGTACAGAAGAGGGCTCAGCACACAGCCTTGAGGCACGCCGGTGTTCAGGGTGAGAGTGGAGGAGGGGAGATTGTCTAACTTAAACTGATTGGGGTCTGTTAGTCAGAAAAATAAAAGAGCACCTGAGTAGAACCAGTGTTAATTCACTTCCACTGTGCTAAACCACTGCCCGTCAACGAGTGAGCCCAGGTGCTTACTGAATCTGCGAATGCAGCCTGTTCAATTTCACTTTAAATTAGAAAGCTGGATGGAGTGTGGAATGCGATAGAAGGCACACAGTGTTTGCCCGCACTCCAATCCACAGCCAGCATGCCAGCCGGGCAAAAGGGGACAGCCTTCCTCTGAACTTGTTCACAATGTTCTAATTATGTTCTACGTGAAAACCTCCTGCAGATGTCACCTCAGTAATAAAGGCCACACGCCCTCAGAGAGTGGTCAGGCCACATCAGCTTCATTCCATCAATTCCAGGCACTGGATTCAGGATTAATCTTACCATCTCCCAAAAATGAAGAAATGACAACACTATTTTGTCCCTCATAAAAGAGTATAGTTAAGTTCCCAGCCCCATTTCCAGACACCACCAAAGTACCAATCTTGTCGGAGTACAAACGTGGGTTTGAATCAAGGTTAGGCTCCCTCGCCACACGCTATACCCATCACCAAAGCATCTGGGAAAGTTCAAAAGTCCAGCAGTTCTTCCAATCATTAATCCCACTCCATGGAGCGGGGCAGATGCTTCTCCCTCTCTAAATGCTTTTTCTGCCAATAGCAGAGTGCTGTGCAAGCTATTTGCATTGCTAACACTTTTGAGGGTACAGATACAAAGTTAGATTTTTAAATGTAAAATTTGAAATTCTGGAAATTTACTGACAAGAGAATTGCAAGTCCCAAAGCAGAGCTGAAAAGTGCCAGAACTGTTACAGGACCTTCCACCAAAATGTTGAAACCATACACGTCCCAATGAAGGGTCCCAGCTCTGAAATGCCAACTGTTTATCCCACCATAGATTTGCCTGACTTGCTGACTTCTTCCTGCTTTTAGAGGACAGCTTTTGGCAAGTGCCTTCGGCCTTCAAGCTGCCAAAGCTTTCAACTATAAATAATTTATTTTTCCACATATTTGACATAAAAATACAAGTTTGCTGTTTCCTTTAAATCTTCCGAACAATGCAGAATTTATTCCTCCCATGCTTTTCTCTACAATGCAGATTCTTGATTCCACTGCAGCCCACACCACTGCCTTCACACCAGGACCAAATCCAGACAAATCATCAGTTTACTTGACATCTTCTCTCAGTGGACAGATACCCTGACCCTCGGGGAACTCCTTCACAACCACTCATCCCCGATATTCATTACGCACTGGTAAGGGTGGCACAACCAGTAACGCTGCCGCTTCCCAGTGCCAGATCCTCGGGTTCAAATCCTGGTCTTGGTCTATGCGCAGTTTGCACATCTTCTCTGCATATCCCAAAGACCAGCAGTAGGGCAGGTTAATTGGTCCCCAAGTGCGTGCAGGTGAGTAGCCTAAGTTGGGAGGAGTTAAAGAAATGGTGAGGGAGGGGAGTGGAATTTAATATTAGTATAAATAGGCAGCTGATGGTTGGTGAGCCAAGGGCCCCACTTCCATGCTATGTCTAGAATCACTATGACATTGATATTTACATCAAGTGGCACTAAACTCAGGTGAAATGTGATTGACGTTGATTGACGGTTGAAAAGTGCACATCACATCCATGAACTACTGTGAACCATCAGCAGTAACACAAGTATACAACCCAACAGTCTTTCCTCACAGCCCGGTGTGTCCCTTCGTCCATCATAGCAACAAGCCAGGTGATTAACTTCGGTTCAGTGAGGGACACAGAAGATTGCACTGAGCAGCAGCAGGCATGCTTTAAAAATGAGGTGCCAGTCTTCTGAAGCTGCAAAACAAGTCAGCATGCAAGAGAGAGAATTGAATATCTCACAGGCAATGGAGATCAAAGCTCTCCAGGCCTGCAATATCAAATGGAAACCACTGATGTTGGAGTCTGGAGTAACGCACAAAAAGCTGAAGGAACTCAGCAGGTCAGCCATCATCTGTGATAAAGGGTCTCAACCTGAACATCACGTGACCATTTTCCATCACAGATGCTGCCTGATCCAATGTTCTTCCAGTTTTTTGTGTGTTTCCGCAATATCTAGCAATGAATAGTGGTGGACAATCAGACAGCAAATGGAGAGGGTGCAGTCTTCAACAACTCCCTTATTCTCAATGGGGTGTATGGGGTGTCAGGGAGGGGTAGCACCTCTGGTGGGGGAACATGTCGCGTCCTTTTCAGGGCGGTTAGTCCACCTTTGGTCCCCACCTGGCACTCAGCTCTCACCTGTGGCTCCCCGTAGCTGTTTGCATGCGACAGCGGCCACACCCCGGGCAACGGCTTCGACAAGCCGGCTAAACCAGGTGAGGGTAGCCAACGGGTCTCAAACCCTCGGTGAGATAGAGAGTTGTCTATCCCAGCATGTGAAGACAGACTCCGGCGGATTGAGCGGACGAGACCAATGGATGGTCCAACAGTCAAGAAGGCGGTCTCTGCAAGCGTCGTGGAACGGGTAGAGCAGGACAAGACACAGAAGACGTCCTGGTCATCCACTGCATCTAGTCCCATCTCCAGCCGTCTAGACTCTGTCTTGCCACTGGATCCAGATGGGAATTGGGAAGAGAGAGTGAGGCTGACGCTGCGCAACTCTCCCTCACTTAAATCCAAATCACGCGCTAGTCTCGACACCATCATTATGGTGTCGAGGTCCTCATCGACGCCAACGATGGACGAACAACAACAACAACAACATATTCTCAATGATAACAGGAGCCAGCATGTGAAACAAGAAACTGAAGCAACTACATTCAGCAAGAGGAGATAAAACATTCTAGCAAATTCCCAAACCAGAGCATAAACCAGTCCCACGACATCACGGGGCACAACTCAGGAATGTGAATTTCCTCCATTGGCCTGGTCTAGGGTGGATGCCCTATGTTAATCTCTGTGCCAACCAGACTGACAAACATCATCTCATACATCCACTGCCTCCACCACAACTTCAAGGGGTTTCCAACCGCTGCAGATATCCAAAGCTGTTCCAGCAGCACCTCTAATTCAGTAAAACGAGGGCAATGCTGCATCCAGAGTCAAACCTCTTCCAGAAATATGTTGCTGCTTTTTCCAACGTCGGACCAAAATTCTGCATCTCCTCGTCCAGAGGAATTTCGCCACACTGACCGGCGGCCCACTGAGCTGGACCCATCACAAAAGTGGACAATACATTTCAGCTTCACCAATGACATCGAATTTTCCCCAAGTGAAAGATTAATCAGAGGCAACAAATAGACAGTTCACAGAACTGCTGCCTGAAGGAAGCAGCAACAACCCGAGTTCAGTCCTAACGTCTGCTGGTCCTGTCTGGAGTCTGCATCTCCTCCCTGTGACTAGGCCGGTTTGCTCCAGGCGCTCGGCTTTCCTTCCACATGCTTGAGTTGGTTGGTTAATTGACCACTAAAAATTGCTTCCAGTGTGCAGGCGAGTGGGGCGTGGGGCAACAAAAATGAAATTACGATAAATGCATCTTAATGGTCATTGTGAAATCCGTAGGCCAAATGAGGCCAAATTGCTCCCAGGAGGGGGGAGAAGATGGTGGCGCGACTGCAGCGCGCACGGCCTCTCCGGCGATGAATATCTGTTATCTGTCAAGTAGGGGACCGTGCACAATTCTGATTTGATGGAGACAGACGTGACAGCACAGAGGAACATCTGGAAAACTTCTGAATTGCCGCTTTGCTGCCGCTGCTACTGTGTGGTAACCAGAATCTCCGGAGCTGAAGGCCCTGAAATCCTCGGCTTTGCGTGTTTCAGCGGCCGGGGAGAGGTCAAAGGCCCTCAGGAGGCTGTATCGGAGAGGCTGTTCGGTAACTCAAAGTTTTCGGACGGATGGACTCAGTGTCGGCTGTGGTCGACTGCTTCCAAGGTATCGGCAAGTGATGGTGCCTGGAGGTTTATGGCAGGGAGTTTCTTCCTTTTGCCGCCTGCTATCGGGGACTCGGGACTTTGAGACTTTTTTTTTTACTGTGCCCATGGTCTGTTCTTCATCAAATTATGGTATTGCATTGCGCTGCTGTAACTACATGTTATAATTATGTGGTTCTGTCAGTGTTGGTCTTTGGTCTGTCCTGTTTTCTGTGATATCACTCCGGAGAAACATTGTATCATTTCTTAATGCATGTATGCATTTCTAAATGACAATAAAAGAGGACTGAGTGTTCTCATAATCTAATCTAAAAAACTCCTTGCAGTACAATATTTCTCCCTCCCTCCCTCCACGCACAAGCGTACAGACACAAAATGCAGGAGAAACTCAACAATTTAGAGAGCATCTATGAAGGGGAATAAACGTCAACATTTCAAACTCAGACCATTCAGACAGGAAGGGGTAAGAAACCAGAATAAGAAAGGGGGGGAGGGGGGGAGGAGGAGGAGTACAAGCGTGAAGATAATGGGTGAAGTCAGGTGAAGGGGCAGGTGGGTGGGTAGGGAAGGGTGGATGAAGTAAGAAACTTAGAGTTGATAGATGGCTGAAGGAATCTGACAGAAGAGTTTGGATCACAGGAGAAAGGGAAGGAGGGGCACCAGAAGGAGGATGGCTTAGACGGACAATGTTTTAATGATTTCAGTTTGGAGATCATCAGCCAGAGACAGTCTCCCACCTCCCATCAGGGTTAATAGTCAACTTGCTCATGAGTTTGTCAAGGCCAATCGTTGCCATTGGACACTAATCAGGAGACATACTCCATGACAGGCACCAGTGAGATCAGAAAGCTTTTTTTTAAAAAAACCTGCTGAAAAGCTATGCCAAAAGGTATCCATTTCTATAGTTAGTTATTACCTCAGCCCATGTCCTGTATTTTTAATAACTCGGGCAGCTGGGTTACGACAACAATTAGGGCATTGTCCATGTAACAGAATAAGCAGCATTCTGACAGAACAGAATAGAGCCAGGCCCAGTCTTCGTTGTTATGAGCTGAAGCAAATAAACCTGGTAGCAAAATCAATGTGCATGGGTTGGCCCCAGTTGCAGTTTCCTCATAAAACTTAGGAAACTTTAAGAATGTATACGAAAACCATCAACACCTGTCGGAAAGTGTGATGCAAACAGATCTAGTGGCTTACATAATGAAAACTGAATGGGGTGCTGGCAAAAATTATAGTGTTGCAGCACAAAATATCTAGACAACACTTTCAAGCAAACATCACTGACACGATGGGCCAAACATCCACATCCTTTGCTATATGATGAAATGCTCTGATTCGACAGAAATCTCATTAAGCTCAATCAGCAGCACAAAAAATGATCAAAGCAGCAAATTACCCAATCCAGCATGATCATGGTTGTTTACACCACAGTTGGAATGGATGTTACAGCTACATTACAAGTACAAAATATGTAATAGCTTCAAAGTACATTTATTATCAAAATATGCATCCATTATACAACTTTGAGGTTTGTCTCTTTACAGGCAGCCACAAATCACAGAAACCCAAAAGACACCATAAAGACTGTCAAACACTCAATGTGCAGAGAGAGGGGAAAAAAAGCAAATCATGCAAACAATAAAAGCAAGCAAATAGCATTTAGAACAAAAGTGAGTCCACAGACACGAAGCCCGGAGCAAGGACTTTAAGAAAACCTAAAAGAGGCCAACAAGAAATAGGAATAATTTTACAATGAGAAATCATGAAGCAAGCTTTGAGTGTTGGCGAGAGTATGAGAGAACAGAGTTGAGGCAATGTGAACCTTCCAGGAAATGAGACTTATCAAAACTCTGCACAGTAGATGATAACTCCATTTAAACATATTTCAGCCAGACCCAAAATTTAAAAAGCACAGATCTGACATTGGAGATTAAGATTGGCTTTATTTGTCATATGTTAAAGGTATCCGTTAGTCTTGTGAGACCATGGATCTGCGCCTGGAAAGTCTTCACTCTCCAGGGCACAGGCCTGGGCAAGGTTGTAAGGAAGACAGGCAGTTGCCCATGCTGCAAGTCTCCCCTCTCCACGCCACCGATGTTGTCCAAGGGAAGGGCATTAGGACCCATACAGCTTGGCACCATTGTCGTCGCAGAGCAATGTGTGATTAAGTGCCTTGCTCAAGGACACAACACGTTGCCTCGGCTGGGGCTCGAACTCACAACCTTCAGGTCGCTAGTCCAATGCCTTCTCATACGTACATCAAAACATACAGTAAAATGTGTTGTTTGCATCAAGAACCAAAGACCAAGGACTTTCTTGGTAACTGTAGATGACCATGACTTCTTTTGGGCCTTGTCATGCCCTTCGTTCTCCATGAAGCATTGCAAAACCATCTTCCATAACCACCTGGGTGTGTAAATCGCTGGATTTGCACACCCAGTCCACCACAGTTAACTTCACGCTACGACAGGCATGTCCCTTTCTCACCAGGGTATGAGGCCTGCAAGCTACCCTCACTCGATTTAGCCCGTGTGTCAAAGTGGTGTACCAGCTCGTGGTCACTGTTGCATGCAAGTAGCTACTTGAAGCCACAGATGAGAACTGAGTCAAAATTATTAGAAACTAATACAGTTTTATTGTAGCAACACACATAAAAGTTGCTGGTGAACGCAGCAGGCCAGGCAGCATCTCTAGGAAGAGGTACAGTTGACGTTTCGGGCCAAGACCCTTCGTCAGGATTAACTGAAAGAAGAGCTTGTAAGAGATTTGAAAGTGGGAGGGGGAGTGATGGAGCCAAGAGCTGGACTGTTGATTGGCAAAGGGGATATGAGAGGATCATGGGACAGGAGGCCCAGGGAGAAAGAAAGGGGGGGAACCCAGAGGATGGGCAAGGGGTATAGTGAGAGGGACAGAGGGAGAAAAAGGAGAGAGAGAAAAAGAATGTGTGTATATAAATAAATAACAGATGGGGTACGAGGGGAAGGTGGGGCATTAGCAGAAGTTTGAGAAGTCAATGTTCATGCCATCAGGTTGGAGGCTACCCAGACGGAATATAAGGTGTTGTTCCTCCAACCTGAGTGTGTCTTCATCTTTACAGTAGGGGAGGCCATGGATAGACATATCAGAATGGGAATGGGATGTGGAATTAAAATGTGTGGCCACTGGGAGATACAGTAGTTTTATTGTACTGTATTGGTAGTGTTCTAATTTGTTCTGCATTTCATTTAAATGCATAATTTGTTACTCAGTTAAACAGTAGTTTATATATATAACTTTTATACCTTTATAACAACTGCCACGAACCTTTGGCCAATTGGGGCAGTGAATTGGGCCAAAATGTTCTGGATCTGGTATGTACCAATCCACTGTAAATGCAGTTCTGTGGTTAGTCATCTTGCTATAGCAAACAGCAATTAATCTTGTTTCTGATTAAGTTGACTATATTTGCCATGACAATGCTGCTTTCATTTGCTTCGCATGGCCACTACTGGTAAAACTGCACTTTCATCCACAGCACCAAATGCTTCAAGCCAAAAAACCAACTGCACTTTTTGAAATGGGCTGCATTCCTCTCAGCTCAAGAGTGTTCACTGCTCACCATTTATAATTGATTGCCAGGCCACAGAGATAATCAAGGTTAACCATAGAACATCAACAGAAGTTGCATCTAGGACAGAAGTGAAAGGGGGTCTGTTGTGTTTTGCAACATCAAACCATTAAACTAGTTCAAAAGAAGACACAGGAGTCCAGGTTTGACTGAGTTTACAGTTGATGTTTCAGGCCAAGGTTCCTCATCAAAACTGGAAAAAAAAGTTGAGAAGTTAGAGCAAGAAGGTGGGGGGGAGGGGTGGAGGAAGTACAAGGTGGTAGGTGATAGGTGTAACTGGGATGGGGAGGGGCAAAGAAAAGGAAGCTGATTGGTGAAAGAGATGAAGGACTGGAAAGGGGGGAACCTGATAGGAGGGAGTACAAGACCATGGAAGGAAAGGAAGGGGGAGGAGCACCAAAGGACAACACTCCTCCCTGCTTAGCTACAAGCTCCAACTCAATGTAGAATGCATCTCACCTATTTACAGAGCATATTATCAACAAAACTACTATATACAGACATTCACATTAGTAAATTTTAAATTTTCCGTTTCAGGCCTAAAAACTTAATTGCTGTGTAGGATTTCTTACTTTTTTGGAATAATGCCTTTCATTACATGGGTGATGATCTCTCTGTTTGGCAGATGAGACTTGTTGCTGTGAAAACAACCACAAGTTCTAGGGCCTCCTCCATGGTGTTTGTAGGAGATGGCTCTGAGGCTGCAGGGATTTGTTCTGACAGCTCTGGACACCTTTCCTCTTCTTTTAGTTTGTGCATCTTGACCTTGGAAAGATGCATTTAGCTCACTGGAGTATTCTATTATTAATCGTTCTATTGCTCCGTTTATGATCTGAACTCTCCTCTTGGTTTCCTCGTCCACAACATGTGACTATTCGAATTTTCTGTTTGTATCTCTTGTCTCTTTTCTTTTCAGCCTTCCATTCATCTAGCTGGGATTTAGTCTTTATGTCTAGTTTGACAAGCAGCTTTTTGTCTCCCACTTAAAGTTCCTGCAATAACCTTAATGCACACAGTAGATTTTGTTTCTTTATACTCACAAAAGACGAGTGCTTGCAACTTTCCTTAAACTCCTTTATCTCTCATCCAGTTTTAAACAAAACCACACTAGGCCTGATTAACATATCAGAGGCATTCTCAGATCTATTACTTGCACCAACTGTTGCAGCTGAACCATTGCTTTCATCACTTTCACACTTTCTCTGAACAACAAGGTCTTCCCTTGCTTTCCAGCCAATGGGACAAAGGTCGGCACGAACACCAGTTTGCCCTCTGGGGCAATGGCTCATGGTGTTCAGCATGGATACAGCTGTGGCATCACCCAGTACTTTTCTTAATTCGATTTCACTAGATTCTGTGGGGTGGGGGTGGGGGGGAGATGTGGCATGCAAATTGTGGATGGATCTCCAATCAGGTGTTCTTGTTGAGAGGTTATTCCTGGTACCAGTTACCAGATTAACCAAAATTAATCTGAGAGAGAGAAGCAGCTGGATTTGGTCACTTTTTAGATTGGATATTATGATCTCAAAGTTAGGGACAATATTGACATATTAACAATTTGGGATTTAGTGCTATTTACAGGTAATAGGTGAGGACAGGAAAGGAAATACACTGATTTCCACACTTATAGATAATGACAATAAATGGGAGTCAGGGCTGGAGCTCACTTGGAAAATCTAGTGCAGAGATATATTAGCCACAGATCTGTACAATGAACACAGAGCAAAAGTGTTACTGTTGGGCACAGACCAGATATTATTAGCAACTTTGAAAAATGGTTGCCTGTGGTTTGGGCAGAAAATAGTGAAATTAATTAGGAATGGAGATGGTGGGAGAAGTGCTCCAAAGTCACAGGAGTACATACAGAGCCTGAAGCTTGGTGCAGCCAATGCTAAGTTTCTGTGGAGAAGGACCACATTACAGGCACCTTCTCATACAGCACATGGAGAGGCAGAGTTAGTGCGGGGGTGATGGGGTGGGAGGGAGCCTCAAACAATGTATTACCCCAGGGGTCACAGGAGTGGCATCATGCTAAGCTTATTTGGCTTTTTAAAATGTCTACACTTCTGATTGTAACTGTTACGTTTTGTAAGGCCAAAATATAAACCTAATTGCAAGGAAAAGATGGAGCCAGGAACGAGCGTCTAACTTTGGTTTTTACTTTAAACAAGGTGTGCACGTATCATGTGGTGGCCTCAAAGTGAATGCAATTCACTTATTTTTACATAATCCTGTAATGAATTATTTACACAAAGAATGCTTACTCAAATTTAGAAGATTACTCAAATATTATTGAAATATTAAACACACAACAGTAACTACCACGAACATAGATCATTTTTTGCCCCGTTTCTTCCTTGGTATACTTTTCATTCTGAATAAAGTATATTTTTGAAATAAAATTGTACGATTGAAGGTGATGAAAGTGAAGGGTAAAACCCATCCACTTTGAGTGTGAGAGTCAGAACCCAACCTTCATTTAAATCGGAATGTTAATCAGCAAAGCTAACTCAAATATAACTTAAATGTGAAAGCAACTTAAACAGTATCCTGCTTTTAAAATTTTCCACATTCCTGCTCTAACATTTAATTGAAAGTCTCATGATGCACATCACAACCTTGTGATCTGTGATGAAACAATGCCAAAGTCTGTACGGATCAGTGAAAGTGCTCCAAACATTTACATACACACTGGACTGCGGTGTCTTGCCACCACTACAATAGAAGTACAAAACGGACACAATGTCAGGTTGCCCTACAACTGCAGCGCTAACGTGAAGCACTTCAATTTAACATTGTTCCTCCGGTTCTACACTGTAGAATTGTGAACTAGCCCAGTAACATTAAATGTAAGAGCTTCTGCACCACGTTGTCTCAAAACATATTGTTCCAAAACTGAAACCATCCAATGACAGTCTGTACAACACCAAGTTTAGCATTAGTACAAAAGCAATTGCTTTGGTGTTAGCTGTGCCATTGCAGATGCAGCTGGGTAGCATACATCCTCCCCAATGGGGCAAGGGTTTTCAGCATTTCACTTCCTAGGCACAGGTCAAACAGCATCCAAAATGTTTGGGTTGCTACTGGCATACTATGCCATATGCCAAAGAACAATGAGTCAAATCACATGTGTACATTATGAGCCAGATTCACATCTATTTATCACATGACTATAGAAACATACAGTGAAATATGCAACTTGTGAGAACAACCAACACACCCGAGGGTGGGCTGGGGGCAGCCCGCAAGTGTCGCTGCACATTCTGGCACCAACATAGCATTCCCACAATAGAACATACCAAGCAACAAAGCAGCAGCAAAACAAGCCCCTCTCCTCCCTGTTTCCCACCCACACTAATGCAGTCCTCTAACACCAGCAGGCTTGCGGAACCGCAGACATTGGACCCTTTGACTTCCCCAATGGACTCGCAGAGAGTCACAGACTTGGGGTTCCAGCCATCGGGCTTCGATCAACCTTTGCGCTTCGACGTGGACTTCCAACTGGCCGACTAGATCAAAGACAATGCTAAGTAACTATATCCCCTCATTCTAAACCCAATATGTTCCAAATGCATCACACTCACAGCAATGCATCTCTCATTGTTTGGTCCTTTTTATTACCCTCAGTAACTTCAAAAGAACTAGATGCTTGTTATCATGGCCTGCGTATCTCCATTCATCACCAGGACAACTTGTGGATATAAACTTATCTGCAACGTCTCTCAAACCCACTCAAACTCAACTATCAGCCACCTCTAGATGGTTTAACAAGTTCTTAACTGAATTGAGAAATGTCTATTTTCTCAGAGAGCACATGAAAGAACACGGCATTTGTACTTAGTGCCCCTCCCTCATCCCTTTCCATTAACTTGGCAAATAGAAATTTCATGCTTCTAAAAAAAAACAACACACTCTGTATTCAAGTAGACTTGGCAAATTTTCCACAAAACTCTCACATAGCAAGTTTTTGATACAGTTCTCACATATGTTACCACAGGTTGATTTAGATTTTTTTAAAATTTTAAATTGTTGATAAATGGAACAAGTTATCAAATACTTGTCCAGTTGTGCCAATCTATTCAACTGATAAAGAAATCATCCAACATGAATCATAAAATTAAAAAAAAATGTCACTGAGAAGTGACTCATTCAAAGGAATGAGATTTTACAAGACTTAAAAGGAGTGGTATCTAATCTATTCTGCCTCCCTTTACATCACTCCCAATTTAATAATGGTCCTTCCACTCCCTCTGTGCTGACTAATTCTAATACACCTTGATAAAGTGCTTTAGGTAACTGGAACAAAACAGGCAGGTCACACAACTGCCTGTCACCTACTTCTGTGGGTTTTTTAAAAATACTTTTAATGATTGATTTAACCAGTTAAATTAATCATTAAGAGTTTTAACCCCCCCCCCAACAGAATCGCAGATTTTAAAATTGGAATACTACCTAAAAATCCATACTTGTCTAAACAAAAGTCACAAGTGTGCTGGGAAGAGAACAGCAAAATAGGTGAGATTAAGGTAAATTTAGATTCGCCTGGCAAATGACAGCCAGGTAAAGATTCATCAGTACTTGCTTCCACCCTCAAAACACTTCTTACTCAAAACCCACCATACACATAGCTGGCACCTGCCTAGAAACCAAGGGTTCTCATGCTGCTGCATTAACTGGGCATAACTGGCAAGTGACAATGCCAGACCTTTAATGAACTACCCTCTACTAACATCTAGACAATCAATTTCACCAGCGATGACTAAACTGTTGATAGCTGTAACATAAGAGGGAAGGGCTGGCTTTTCAGCTCTTCCATTAGTCATCCATAATGTGGACAATGTGGACAGCTCAATTAAATATGAACTTTACCTCAAGGGTGGCTAGTAGCCTCTGGTTAAAAAAAAAGTGGAAAATAAATAGGAAGGGAATAAATCAGTAACCAAGATTCCCACAGCTGAAAAATAAGAAATAGTAACACACACAAAATGCTGAAGGAGTTCAGCAGGCAGCATTTATAGAAAGGAGTAAAGTGTCAATGCTCCAGGCCGATTTCCAGCACCTGCAGAATCACGTGTTGAGGAAGTCATCAGTGTTAAGCGAAGATAGGGTAAAACTCTGTCGTGGTTTCTTCCACCTCAAGAATATGCCACTGAGCCCCACCACCCTACTTCAGGCTGAAAGAATTGGACAGGTCCAGAACGTGACCCTTGTAGGTACAATAAAATAAGACACTGAACCATACAGCATCTTCTGAAGGTCGCAGCTCAGAAGCGGAACTTCCTGTGCTATCTATGGGTAAAGTACAAGTGCCAATCGGAATTGTTATGGGGAAAGATTAGGTTTGAACTTTTCAAACTCTCTAATCAAGCCCCACTGCCCTGTCATTAATAGCTGTGGTGAAATGAGTTTCACAATACATCCTTCCTGTTAAAATCTGTTGGATTATTTGGTTAATCTTCAATTTTACAGCAGCAGAAATATGGGGATGAATACATTTATACAGTTTAAATTTTATCATGCACACTTTGAAATAAATTATATTTATCCTGCTCATTTAAAACTGGAATGTGCAAGAAGTGAATTTAAAATGGCAACAATCTCCTTGGAAGAATTAAAGAATCTTACAGCCATTCATTATTCTGAAAGAAATCAAGTGCATAGCATCTTCTTTTTAGAGTTAAAAAATAATTTAACTTTTCATAACTTTCCTTAATCTCTTTAAAGAACTACACAAAAATACTTATTTAACTTTACTGCAGACAAATTGTTGGTGCATCTTATAAACATCATTTGATATCTGTGAGTAATCAAAATTGCTCACTTAATTTAATAAGAAATAACACCATCTGAAAATTTGGAATTTATGCCAAGTGCAGGACACTGGATTAACTGTGTCCCTGAAAATAACCAATTTTGACAAGCCTTTGAACCAAAGCAACCATCATCATATTTACATTGAAAGCTAGTCCTTTATTCTACAAGCTCTTTATAATTATCAACAAACCTCATGAGAATTTAAAAAAATCTAAACTGGTAATATCCAATGCATTATCAGTATATTATTACCACAAAAGCTAATAGTAATTGCTGTTTACAACAAGTTGATCATGGTTTTTTTAAATTTAAGTTCTTATTTTATTTGCCACCATGGTTTGTTAGGTAGTTTACAGATTCCACGAACAGAGAAGTTAAGAGTCAAACAGCTGCTCAACTGGTGCAATTTCAACAGCCAAAATGTTACAGTCAGAGCTTCTGCTATTTCTTCCTTAATATCCTAACATTTAAATCATGTGGTATTTTCACACATTTCAGTTCTTTTTCCAGTTACTTCACTATTACCCAACCAGCTCTTCCATCACGTGTATATAACTGTGGTCGAGCAAACTCATGGCAAATTATTCATCTTTTCCTACAGCCACAAGATCTCCTTTTACACCCCTTATGAATCCCATTTCTAATGCCTCATAAAATAAAAAGTTACTTCCTTCAAGTCAACCAAAAGCCTTTCATAATTTTGCTGGCCTTTTTAATCTGCTTTTTAAGCCATCAGTATCTTTCATTAACCCAAACTCGATTTGTAATGTGCTTCAATCTAATTGCAATATGATTAAAAAAGGCCTTATTATTTATCCCAAAGGTCTTTTCTGAGAATGTACACAGAACTGGCAGTGATGTTTGCTACTTAACTATTGCATGCAAAAGCACTTCATACAAGTACAAAGTAACACACACAAAATGCTGGAGGAACCCAACAGGTCAGGCAGCATCTATGGAAAGGAATAAAGAGTCGTTTCAGGCAAGACCCTTTATCAGGGAATCTAGTATCTGCAGACTCTCCTGTGTTTATCATACAAATCCTTTATCATCTCATAATACAAGTCCTTTATATTCTCATTCTGAACGATGATATCTCCAACAGTGTAGCACCCTTTGTACAATACAAAGGTGCCTGCTCACAAGAAAATCAATTTTAAAAATATTGTGTTACAACATCTAAGAAATTGGAGGAAATCAGGATTTCTGTATGTGGTAATGTGGTATTTACATAGAAAGATCACATCTGTGGTTGGAAGTTTAAAATTCTTCATCAGTACAACAGAAAGAAAAAGTGCCATCCAACATTAAATTCCTTACAAGTATTTAACATCTTCAGGTCTTTACAGGCATTGAGCAGTAATGTTTTACATTCATGCCAAATATTGCTCATAGCCTTGGAGTCATAATTCTTCCACACGTGAACCTGTTAAGCAACTATTAAACTTTGAATGAAAGAGGAGGAATGAACAGAGAACACAAATAGACTAATCAGGAATAAGCAGATAGTAGTCAAAGAGAAGGGCATTCAGGCAATTGACAAAAAAAAACATCATTCACCTCGGGTCAAGCATTAAGCCTGAACTCTTTAAAGAAATGTTGCAAACCCCATATCTCGGATATGTACTAGCAAAAAAAGGAGGAAATCATTTAAAAATACAAAAATGAAATTAAGCTTGATCCATCCAGTTTACTTTTAACTGCCGATCACCAGACTGGCTTTACAACTTCTTGCTTTAAAACATACCCGACAAGGCTTCCAGACAGCACCAAAGAGGTGATGGATAATCAGCAGCCGGAGTCAGCATTACGCAGCTGGACACTGGCTCTACAATGAATATTCATCATACTGCAAGGTACTAATTCAACCAACAACGTTGCCCTTGCATTAATAATTCAGTATTTACTGAGATACATCATGGATTAGACCCTTTGAGTCATGACGCCTAGCCTAATTATGGGAAATTTTTACAATGACCAATTAACCTATCAACTGGTACATCTTTGGTCAGTGGGTGGAAACCAGAGCACCCAGAGGAAACCCACACAGTCACGGGGAAAACATACAAACTCCTTACAGACAGCTCCTTAGATTAATAACACAGTTAAACGTGTTAACATTGATATCACAAAGTTAACAGCAGATCATACTCTGTCGCAGAAAACCCCGAATTACGTTTAATGACAAATCTCAAACTTTGAACGTATGTATCCCAAATGCAAGGAAACACAAGAGGCAGGCTGGGGAGAGTGCACAATGCCCTTTTTATGGTTTATCTCCCTATTGCAAGTTAACAAGCCTTCTTGTGCTACAATTTCACACCTGAACAACTGGTACTTCACACTATGTTATTAATCTAACTCTTCAGGAAAACATTGTACAGAAGATCCAAATTGGTCTGTTGCATCAATCCTAGTTCAAGAATTATTATCATTTTCCAACTCATGATCCAGAACTTTGAAGTTCAGAGCATTTCAACAGCATTCCCTCCCTCCCTGCCCCCAAACTCTCTCCCCCCCCCAAAAAAAATAGCATACACACAAACCAACTTTACCTCCGCCAACTACTCAGATAAAATAACCAAACCAGGACTAATCAGGTTCCTCACACTGAAGCCTCATTCTCCATTCAGTGCAGCTGCAATTACAATAAAGGCAGGGACATTTGTACACAAACATTCTATGACTTCAACTTTCTGGATCTATAGGGATGCAGCACCAGCCAGGAACTTCCACCTTTCTGAGGTGCCATGTCCATGGGAAAAATGGCCTATATTTCCTGACTGAAATTCCACAGTTCTAAGCCACACTGCTCAAAGTTGCTAGTTAACTTACAGTTCAGATAATTAGTGCTAACCCAATTGTGACCTAAAATGAAGATTCTGTTTAAAGTTCTTAAATGACAAATTAATTAAAAAGATCTGCAAGTCACATGTTCTTCACATACTCCAGTATCCAATCACAGAGGAGAATCAGTCAGTACATCCAATGAGAGGCAACGATAGGGTAGATGGGCAGAGTCCTTTTCCAGGGGTGGCAAATGGCAATGTGAAGTATTAGAAGGCATAGCTTCAAGGTAAAGGGGAAAAATCTGAAGGAGATTTACATAGAAAGATTTATTTTGGAGAAAAAGGGTGATAGGTGCCAAAATATGCTGCCAATAGGAAATATGTAAACAAATACAATGGCAGTGTTTCAGAGGCATTCAGGATGGCACGTGAACAGGCAAGGTTGGAGGGATTATAGATAGCGTGCAAACAGAAGGAGTAGAGTGATGTGACACCGTGGTAGGTAGAGACAGTGGGTCAAAGGACCCAACCCTAAGTTATGCTGTTCCAAGACCAATTGGCCACCAAGAACATCGATTCAAATCCTAACTCGACAGGTTTTTAATTCGAGCAATATCAACAACATTTGCGTGCATCTTTTGTAAAAGCCAGACTATAAAGGATGCAACTCCCCGCCCCATCCCAAATGAGAAAAGATTAACGCCCCATTAAAGTTTAGTAATAGCCCTGAAGCTTGGTGCTGTGACATCCAAGGGGGGCACTTTGAAATGAATGACTTCAAAATTAGATTTTTCAAGCAGTAAAGCCGGAAATGCATTTTTTGGTGAAAAAAACTCGAAAGCTCCTTCAGCCATTATGGAAAAAATTTCTGACATCTAACTCATGCGTCCGGTCGAACCTTGTTTACAGAAGTAGAGGCAAAAAAAAAGCCTGTTCACAGAAAACGCAACTAAGTAAATTTTCAAGTTATTTTCACGGGGCTAAACTATGAGACAGGTTTATTCCGAGTTTCGCAGTCCTATTTAGCATGAGTTACACACACGCACAAGTTTAGAAGTTGTGAACCCGCGCCCATCATGCTATGTGGTCCACCCGAGAGAGTGGAACCGAGTAGTAATTCACTCCCCATTCTCGCCCCGCACGAAGGCTGAGACTCGGGGGGAAAGGAAGAGAGGGGAGGGAGGAGTACTTTCCCCCCTTTCGACCATTACTCACCCGAGACTCTGAGAGTTGTTGGAGTTTGTACAAAAAAGAAGACAGTCACAAAGTTAACTTCTCCTCGCCCAACCCGCGGATCAGCTGATGGAGCGACAGCCCCTAAACTCAAGGCAGATCAGCGCCGGTTGGATAGAGAGATGAGATCAGTGGTGAGGAGTGATGGCAATCTGAGCAGTCATTTGTTAAGGCGGAAGGTGGAGAAAATGTTGTCTGAAGGACCACCTCAAAACAACGGCGTAATTGGCAACTTGTGACTGAATTTGACTCGAGAAGTAGATTGGCAAAGAGGCGGAGAGCTCCCTTTCTCGTCAAAGGCAAACCTTAGTGCTGAGCAGAGTTCGGAACGGGGTTTAACCTTTTCCACTTTCCGGGATAGGCGATTGCGCGTTCAAACCCACATTTCCGTGAACTTTGCGGCACTTCCGCGCTGACCCCGGTGCCGCTTGGTCTTTCATCGTGCGGCAAAGGTTCATTGTGTAGAAAAGTATCTAGGTGTCGGTAAGCGACGAATATCCAAATGGGATAATTCAAGGTCACAGTCACTAACTTTATAATAAACATAACCTCCTTCAGAAACAATAGGGCGGCGATACAAATGTGCATTCAATTCTGGTCGCCCCATTGTGGGAAGGATATGGAAGCTCAGGAGAGGGTGTAAGAGGTTTATCCCGATGCTGCCTGGTTACACACAAAATGCTGGAGGAACTCAGCAGGTCGGGCAGCATCTATAGATAAAATAAAAGAGTCGACGTTTCGGGCCGAGACCTTTCATCAGGGCAGTGTGTGCTATGAGAAGATGTTGGACAGACTTGCTCTGTAGTGGAGGGTGAAGTGTATACGATTTTCAGAGGCATCGACAGAGTAGGAGCTGGTATCTTTTTTCCCCCCAAGGTCGAAATGTTTAATATTAGAAGGCATATGAATTGAAGGTGAGAGGATGTAAGCTGTGGAGATGTAGGGAGCAAGTTATTTTTAAATGGTGGTGGATATCTGGAATGCATCGGCATTGGGGAGAGTCAGAGGCGGCAAATATCGGAGAAGCGTTTTAAGAAGTAGTTAGATGGGAACGTGAATATGCAGGGTAAGGAAGGATATGCGCAGGAAGAGGAACGAGTTTAGTTAGGCTTTTACGTACTGGTCGAATAAGTTGTGGGCTGAAATACCTATCGTGCTGTACTCACTACTGTCCTACATTCTAGATGAAGGGAAATCCATAGACTCAAGAGGTACAGTTGCTGAAAGAGATGGGCAAAGTGTCAGCATTGATTATGAAGGCATATAAAACAGCAATTAAAATAGGAAATTGTAATTTTAACCACATGTCCCTAGTATGCATCCATTATATTACTCCGAGACAAGAAATATCAGACAGGCAATAAAAAAAAGCCACAGTGAAGGTAATAAATGGAAACAAACAAGTCAAATGTTATTTCAATCATACCGTAACTCGGTAGACGTAACAACAAAAGGTGTTCAGTTATGAAGTGGCAAATAACAGGATGAGACCAAAAATATTCTTTATACTGTGATTGGTTCTTGTTTCCCGTTTGAAATATTCTCCTTCAGAAAACGTCATGCATCAAGTTTCCCTAGGACTTGGAAGGAAGCCATTTTGCTTCAGTAATCTCATTCCCACTCTCTGTCTATGCAAACTACTCTCCGCAGATCCTCATCAACTTCCTCAAGAATATACCACTCTCTACATTCTAAGAGCAATTCATTGTGATCAAATAGTTTATGCTCAACCCAGATAATAAGTTACCCAACTTATCCAACTGTAACTTATCCAAAGGTCATGAGAAAAACATTCTAAAGAAGTGCAAAAACAGGAATTCTGCAGATGCTGGAAATGCTAGCAACACACATCAAAGTTGCTGGTGAACGCAGCAGGCCAAGCAGCATCTATAGGAAGAGGCACAGTCGACGTTTCAGGCCGAGACCCTTCGTCAGGACAATACAACTACAGCTGACTGAAGGGTCTCGGCTGGAACGTCGACTGCGCCTCTTCCTACAGATGCTGCTTGGCCTGCTGCGTTCACCAGCAACTTTGATGTGTGTTGCTTAAAGAAATGCCTCACTTTGATGGTGATCAATACAATGTCGTGCATCTATGAAAAGTCTATATTGAGAGAGGTTCCAAAATCAAAACTCAGGACATTTCACTTCTCCTCATGTCTCTCGGTTAACATTGTTCCATGTTAACCATGGCAGCCTTTCGCCCATTACTTTTTCTCCATCAATTACTTCCACTTTGTTTTGACACCACACAGTCCACTCTAATTTCCTTGCATCTTTCAGTATGACAAGCTTCCATCTTTAGATAATAAACAGTCCAATTCCAAGGAATTGCTACTGCACAAGTGAAGAAATCTCTTCTCATTTCCATTTTGGCTGCATCACTGTCTAGTATGGGAACTGTACCTCCCTAATCACAGGGAGTTTCTCCCTTTTGCCGCCTGCTATCGGGGACTCGGGAGTCGATCGACTCGGGGACTTTTGAAACCTTATTTACTGTGCCCATGCTTTGTTCTTCATCAAATTATTGGTAATTGCTTTGCACTGCTGTAACTATATATTATAATTATGTGGTTCTGTCAGTGTTAGTCTTTGGTTTGTCCTGTTTTCTGTGATATCACTCCAGAGAAACATTATGTCATTTCTTAGTGCATGTATGCATTTCTAAATGACAATAAAAAGAGGACTGAATGTTCTCATAATCTAAAATCTAATCGCAGGACTTTGCACGTGTAGTTGTGAACTTCCTGTGATTCAGGACACTTACAAAGACAGGTGTGTAAAAAGGGCCTGAAGGATCATTGGGGACCCGAGCCATCCCAACCACAAACTGTTCCAGCTGCTACCATCCGGGAAACGGTACCGTAGCATAAAAGCCAAGACCAACAGGCTCCAGGACAGCTTCTTCCACCAGGCCATCAGACTGATGAATTCACGCTGGTTTGAGGGTACTCTATATTATGTTGACTGTTCTATTTATTATAATTTTATTATAAATTACTATGATTGCACATTTTGCATTTAAATAGAGACGTAACACAAAGGTTTTTATTCCTCGTGTATGTGAAGGATGTAAGAAATAAAGTTGATTGAACTCAATACACGTCCTTTATTTTCAGATCATGAATCCTGACCTTAGACTCCCTAGCCAAGCAACAATTCTCAGACACCTCCTTATACCTACCCCTCAAGGAGGACCCCACTCCACACCCTCAAAGATCTGTCTCTGAAACTATCACTGACCTCATCTAGTCTGGAGAACTCCCAACCACTGCCCTCAAATTTATAGTTTCCTTACCCCATACTGTTCACTTCTACCTCCTACGAAAGAGTCATACTGTTTGGGTAGGCATTGAGTCAGAGTGCCAAATCACTCAGTCGAATTCCAAGCTGCACGCCACAGGCTCCAACAATCTCCAAAACTCAATCAAGACAAAAAGAAGAATCAGAAGGCATAGAAAAAGTGAAATAATTGAAGAGATAGGCTATCAGACTTTGACAAATTTCTATTAGATATGTGTTGGAGAGCATATTGACTGGCTGCATCATAGTCTGTTATTGAATCACCAATGCCTTTGAATGGAAAATCCTGCAGAAGTTACTGGATATGGCCCAGTCCATCACAGGTAAAGCCCTCCCCACCATTGAGCATATCTACATGGAGCGTGTTCAGAGAAAAGCTTCATAGTCAAAAACTTTGATGTTCAGCAACTGTTGTCAGGTAGGAAACACTATGGTTAGGTTCTGTAAAGCAAACTCCAACAAACAGTGAGATCTTCACACTTATGAAGCCATCTTCCCTCTCACTATATCACCTTCCAGCCTGTATGCCTTCCCCTCCCCCAACCTTCTTATTTTGGCTTTTTACCCATTCCTTTCCAGTCCTGATGAAGGGTCTAGTGCTGAAACATCAATGATCTATTCCTTTTCATAGATACTGACTCAGGGAGCAATACAGCACTCCATCTGTATGGAACGAATGCTGGCTGGATTGTTGTGCTGGACACTCTGCAGTATGACCTGGACCAACAAACCTCAGACTAAGCGGGAGAATCATACGCTCAGGATCCCACAGCACAGAAACAGCCCCTTCAGTCACGATCAACCACCAGGTTATATGACCCCCTACACTGATTCCATTTTATTCTATTTATTGTACATTCCCGTCAATGAACCTCAGATTCTGCCTCCAATTTACAAAGGGCAGTTAACTACATCGGCACACTGCAAACTCCACACAGACAGCCCTGAAGGTCAGGATGGAACATGGGATCCTGGAGCTCTACAAGCTGGGCCTAATTGTGAACACTGTTGTAGATCCTTGTAAGCATGTAAGCATGTATCTGCTAATACGATTATAACAATTAGTGAATATTAAGCTCATTGTGTTTGCGCTGCCTTATTGGGAAAACTACCCTCAGTTCCCCCCCTTTCTTTATAGGTCTGCAATTCTGTTTTCTTTTGACAGCATTCATTGACATCTTCCTATTGGGTTCCAGATGCTCCCATTTTTTTTCAAAGTTCATTTTTCATAGTTAATACCATTACCTCTGAATTTCTTCTGTCCACATTTGCTGCTTGACCTGGTGAATAGATTGAGCAAGGGGAGTTATTCTTCAGCCTTTATCTCTCATAGACACATAGGCTACTATTAATGCCTCCACATCTTGTCTCCCAACTCATGCACCACTTGCTATTCAGTTTCTGCCCGTCTCCACCCCACCTCAGACACTCCCTCTATTCTCTTCACCTCTCCCATTTAAAAAATGTTTGTCCTTTAACTTTTCCTGGCTTTGATGTACGATAATCAGTCTGAAATGTGAATGTTCCTCTTTTCACGTGCTGCTTGACCAGTCTTTCCCACATTGATCCAGAATCTTCACTTGACAAATCATATTTATTATTTGAAAGTCTTCAAATCAACAATCACAAAATAATAACTTACAGTATATTTCAGATCATGACTACTTCCTGCTGTGTTTTTACTCATTCTAAAATCGATATCTTATCATTCTTGAACAATTCACTGACTGGAACATTTTACTTACCTTATCTAAACTATTCATGATCCTGTACATTTAAAGGTCTAAGACCAAACTTTGAGCGTAATCTTACAGCTAAAATTATGCATGCCTGTTGCTCTGTGGTACCTGTGATGTGGTTACTATGATCAGATTATTTAGCCAGCTGTAAAAAAAACTGCTATTTATGTGCATTAACAGAACCTCTATTTCAGACGTGTACAGAATCAAAATCAGGTTTAATATCACTTGATTTATGAAATTTATTTTTTGCAGCAGCAGTACATTGTAATACATAAGAATAACTATGAATTACAATATGAAGTATACATATATAAAAAAATTAAATTAAAATTGCAAAACAAGAGGGGAAAATACATAAGAAATGTTCATTGTCCTTTCAGAAATCTGGTAGTGGGTGGGGGAAAGTAGCTATTCCTGAAATGTTGAGTTCAGGCTCCTCCTCGATGCTGGCATGAGAAGAGGGCGTGCCCTGGTTGATTGGGGTCCTTAAGGATTGATGCTGCCTTTTTGAGGCATTGCCTTTTGAAGGTGTCCGGGATGCTGGGGACGCTGGTGCCCATGATGAAGCTGACAGTTTACAAGTTTCCACAGCTTTTTCTGATCCCGTCCAGTGGCAGGTGGTGATGAAACCAGTTATAATGCTCTCCATAGCATATCTATAGAAATTTGCAAGTGTTTTTGGTGACATATCAATTCTCCTTTAAATCCTCATGAAATATAGCTGCTGTCGTGCCTTCTTTGTAATTGCATCAATATTTTGGGTCCAGGATAGATTCTCAGGAACTTGAAATTGCTTACCTATTCCACTTCTGATCCCTCGATGAGGTCTGGTGTGTGTGTTCCCTCGACTTCCCCTCCCTGATGTCCAGAATCAATTCCTTGGTCTTACTGACGCTGAGTGCAAGGTTGTGCCAACAATAGTAGTGTTGTCGGCAAGGTAATAGGTAGTGCTTGAGCTGTGCCTATCCACGCAATCATGGGTGTAGAGAGAGTAGAGCAGTGAGCTAAGCACACATCCTTGAGGTGCACCAGTGTTGATTGTCAGTGAGATGTTATTTCCATTCCGCAGACTGTGGTCTACCAGTGAGGAAGGCCTGGATCCAGCTTCAGAAGGAGGTACAGAGGCCTAGGTTTTGGAGTTTGTTGTTTAGAACTAAGGGTATGATTGTGTTGAATGCTAGGCTGTTGTCAGCCTGATGTAGGTAACGCTATTGTCCAGGTGGTCCAGGGTCAAGTGGAGAGCCAGTGAGGTTGCATCCGCTGTTGACATACTGTGGCAATAGGCAAGTGGGATCAGGTCCTTACTTAGGCAGTTGATTCTTGCTATGACCAACCTCTCAAAACACTTCATCACAGTAGACATAAGTGCCACTGGGTGATATTACTGGGGCAGCACAGCCTGCTCTTCTTGGACACTGGTATGATTGTTGCCCTTTTGAAGTAGGTGGGAACCACCAACCGCAGTAGTGCGAGGTTGAAGGTATCTTTGAACACTCCTGCCAGTTGGTTGGCACAGGTTTTCAGAACCTCACCAGTTACACTATCAGGGCCCGGCACCTTGCAAAGGTTCACCCTGTTGAAAGATGTTGAGGTTATCCTCTGATTCAGAGATCACAGGGTCACCATATGCTGCAGAGATTCAAACAGGTGTAGTTTTATTTTCCCATTCAAAGCATGCATAGAAGGCAGGAGCTCATCCTGGAGTACAGCATCACAGCCATTCATAGTGTTAGATTTCACTTTGTAGGAACTAAAGGCCTCGGATTAGTTATTGAAAAGTGAGTACAAGGAAGTTAAAATTAAACCAAACATACTGGAAGTACTCAGGTTTGTGGGGGGGGGGGGGGAAGGTCCAGCATTAAGAGTAGGTAGGGCAATGACCTTTTATAGAATGTCATCAACATGGCCAATTGTAATTATTACTTCAAATAGTCTTCAAAGCATTTTCCACTAAAATAATGTTTACTTTATTAGATCCCAGTGGCACTGCTGTTAGTGCAACTCTTTACAGCACCAGATATAATACTGGGATTCAATTATCTGTAAGTAGTTTTCCTCTGGGTGCTTTGGTTTCCTCCCACATTCCAAAGATGTACAGTAAGCCATGGGCATGTTATTTTATAGTGGCAGAAGCAATAGCAACTCTTGTGGGCTACTCAGCACAATCTGCAATGATTTGATTTGACATAAACAACACATTTCACTAATGACAATGTTAACATTTAAAACATTATAGCATAAATATGGACTTTCCCAAAGACATAACAAAAAGATTACTGATCAGGTAGTAAAAGGGAGTGTTGAAAGCAACCTTGATGGGGATTTTTTTTAAATAATTAAACTTCTAGGACAAAATATTGGGTGTTCAGCAATTTACTAGGAGCAACATCTGGGTCTCTTGGATAATAAGGATGGACAAAATGGACAAGTGAGTAGGAAATGGAATAGTTGGTTGATGGTAAATGAGTTCCTTGCACAAGGAATGTATGCAGTATTTACTTTGTAATCAAGTCCTCACCAGCCCCCCATTTCAATTAACCCTTCAACATTTGAATTATCATTTTTCTTCCATCTTATTTCTTACTCAGGTGCAATGTCTCATTTGTCTTTAAAAGGGAACCCACTTATTGTGTAATCAAATAGCCAACTACTACCACACCCCAACAATGGATTGAAAGCAATATTGATCTTCATACATTCCCAAAGATTGGCTCACTTAGTTTAAAACCAACCCTATTACAAAGTACATCTTGCCTTTCTAAATTAATAATGAAATATGACTCAAATAATTAAGCACCTAATCATTGCTTAAGATACTGTTCTGGTATCACAGGTGATACTGTGACAGCAAGGACACACAAGGCTGCAGGCTGTGTATATTGACCACTTGGTATTAAACTGAAACGTCAGTTTATTATTCTGTATGCCTCCCAACATTGTAGGATTTCAGCCCATGTGCTGATATGGTAATAGACTTGTTGAAATTAGTGCAACGAACTATTTGTTGAGCCTAAATTTGGAGATAATTATTAGCCAAAATTCCTTTAGTTGAAGATCAAGCAATGAATTCATGACATATTACAGTCACTATTTTACTTTTGAACTTTAACAAGCAACTTACAAAATACATAATGTCCCTTCTTCCTGCCCTTCATCTATACTTAGGTGAAAGTGACATGTTGCAATGTTGTACTCAGTTTATAATGAAAGGATCAAATCAGGTTTAAGAGTTAGAGGCAAGCACTGCAGTTGTGATACTAAAATGCTCAATTATCTCCTGCCAATGCTCACAAAAAGGAAGAGAGAATAATTTGCTTAATTGAAGTATTCAGTTTTAATAGATTAAAACTTTATTCAATACAGATTTCAGAGACCATAGTATGTTTTAAAATGTAATGGTTGATTGTCAACAGCAATGACATTAACAATCAGACTTTGTATCCTCTATTGCACTTCAGCTTCCAATTAACCTTACTATTTCTTAGAATAAAAGGTGTGGAGTGGAAATCAAAGATATAGACAATCAGCAATTATAAAGTAATGCATATTGCACCCATTTGTACCGAGAACAAATAGCAAATAGATGCGTATTTGTTCAAGTGATTGAGCTTTGCCCCAATACTAAATACTCGTTTAAATAATATAGGTCTAGACTAGCTCGTGAATATTGCAAATGATCATTCTGCTCTGGTAACAAGTGCAATCCGAGCATTACTCTAACCAGTAAAATGTCACTAGATGGCACTATACACACCTACACTGCAAGCACCTTGAATACACCATTCAATTTTATTGAAATATTAAACACAATATACAATTTACTTAAAAGATTAAATGTCTAACAGCACAAATAAAACAGCAATTTAAAAACATATGTACAAGAAATAACAATACTTGTGGAAATTAAAAAGTCAGTATCATTCAAAAATTTCCAAATTGGAGCACAAAAGGGATAATACACTAGCTTCCCCCCATTGCAAAAATTAGTTGTGCATTTATTCAATGTTACATTAAAAGTGAAGCCTCATGTCCCATTTGTGGCACATGCCTTCATCATAGTGTTCTAGCGAATTCCATGGTGAAGCACACTGGACTGACTGGCCACTGCCATTTTCTTCTTCTTTGCTGGGTCTACAGCAAAACACTTCCAGATGCGGATAGTCTCATCTGCAGCCACAGAGCACACTGTAGTTCCATCTGGACTTAAAGTCAGATTCAGCACACGAGCCTGATGTCCTGTGTTAGAAACAGGATATCTTTTATTCAACATAACTATTTTGTAATATCTTAATTCAAATACAAACAGGAGCAGTATCATTATACACAAGACCCGTACCGAAAAAAAAATCCTATTTCAATTGTGCTCAGACCATCACACATCTTGTTACAGGGTGAGTCTTACCCAACCAATAATTAGGTGCTTAATTATTTGAGCCATACTTCAGGAGTAGTTTAGAAAGGCAAGAAATACTTTGTCTCTCTTACCTCAGGTTTTATAGCATTATAACATGTTTAATCTATAGTGATAATGGAACTAAAGTTTAAAGTTGATGTATTGTAAACACCTGCTGCTTTCATTATATAACATTTCCACAAGACTATTAGTTTCAATAACCCTCGAGTAGTTACACAAAGCTGTTCAGATTAGTTTCTATCAGTTCTCAACAACAGCAATTAAGCTTACCTCACTTCACACAACTCTTTGCTTTCAGAAACCTATCTAATTCACTTCTGCCACGATGTGAATTCTGCCACAATCTGCCCCTCAGCAGTGCATTCCACAACCAAACCCAGTTGTGAGCAGAGCTTCCCTCAGTTTTTAAATGAATGTTTTTGACAATATAAATTTAAATTGTTCTAATAGGACACAAGAAAAATGCCTTCCAAAAGCAAATTTGATCAGATATGTTTAAAATATCTTATACAACTTTACTTCACATATTTTAAGTACATACCTTTCAGCTCAGCAACTTTGGTCAAGTTTGGATATTTCCAGATTACCAACTGATTCTGTGAAAATCCATGTCCTGACACCATTTCTTTGTATTCTGTTGACCAGACTATTGAACAGACCTGGTGAGGTGGAAAATACATAACAGAAATTTAAATCCAAAACTTGCAAAAGAGAAATGACAGAAATATCAAGTGTGCAACATAACCCAGATTGTGTTAGATTAACTAATATATCTCAAGTCACTTAGGCTGGTAATGTCCTTCAACATTCACTGCATGGTTATCAGTAATTATTTTAACTTTATAAAAACTATGGGATGACCTCACTTAAAATTACACTTCTTTGCCATTTAATTTAATCCATGCATTGTCACCCGCAAACTTTGACAGGTACACCACTATTCACTCTTATTCAGCAGATCCTTGAAATTTTAGCACAGCTTGAAAGATCTTCACATTACATCCCAGAGAAGTATTCTTAACTCTAATTTCACAACAAATCTCCAATTTATTCTTCAACCTGCAGAAGAATTAACCCCAACACCTTGCACAATTCCTGCTTGCCCAGATAATGGGCAAACAGCACAAATTATTTTAGGAACTGTGAGAAACAAACTCAGTAACATAGATTGCAAATTGAGAGTCATGAGCCAAATCAATGTCATTCCTACACCGTATCCTCCCAGAATGGAACAAGATCCAGCTTTCTTGTTTGATAACCAGTAACACAGGCTTGTTTCATTGCTATTAACATTCACTAGTATGAATCATATAGAACCAACCTGAGAACGAGTATCCACAGCATTCAAACACGACCCAGAATTAACATTCCAAACACGGATAAATCGGTCACTGGTGCCACCACCACTTGCAAGAATATTTGCTTGCCAAGGGCACCAGGCAACTGCCTGCAGAAAAAGAATGACAAATTGTACACTATTAGGCTGCACAAGTGGAAAATCTCACAAAGGCAGCAGCTCTGGAAAAAAAGATGTTGCTTTAACTGCACTATTCAAGAGCAGAAAAAGCCACCCAACCTCACTGAAAAGCTACCACAGACTAGATTGGAATGTATTAAGACAAAGAGAGCTTGGACAAAATTGGATCATATTTCTCTGGAGTGAGGCTGGGAGCTGCAACCCAAGAAATAAAAGGTTAGATGGTCTTTTCCCTCCATCCTTCCAATTGTTATAGGTATCGAAAGACAAGAGGGCATAGGTGAGGGTGGAAGTTTAGGGAGATTTACCAGGCAAGCTTAAAAACCAAATATGTAGAATGTGATAAGTGCAGTACATGCTGCAGAGGGAAGTGACAGAGCAGATAAGACCGCAATAAATATTCCCAGCCTGGTGTCCACAGACCCCTTGCTAAATGGTTTGGTCCACAGCAGTAAGTTTGGACCCCCAAGAATAGAGGAATCTGACCTTAGTTTATGGTCAGCAGACATGGTGGGCTGACATTTTCCCATGCAGTGTGTTCTTTTTAAAAATCGTCTGTAAGAAATTCTTTTATTTAAAGCACTATTCATCCAGGGGACTTCCGGTAGCGCTCATGGAGTGAAGTCGCGTTCTTGACTCGCTCCATTACCTCTGAGTTTTTTTCTCTATGATCAGCTATACTTTAATTAACCATTAAGGTATCAACTCTTACAATACTTTGAATTAAATTGAACTCTCCGATAACTGGATGCGTCTTAGATCTGCTATGTCTAAGAACGGGAAAAACGGCAAGGATGGTAAACCTCTGGTTAAACCGAAAGGTATGGATTTTCCTCCGACTGAATCACCGGTGACTTTGAAAGCTATATCGGAGTTAATTCAGAGGGAAATTTCAACCTCTGTTACGGAGATGATTCGTACGGAAATCGCTGTCTCTGTTAAGGACCTGATTCATACGGAAATCTCAATTAATCTCCAGAAAATTGCCGATTCAACTGATAAGATGCAAACATCTATTGCGGAACATCAGTCGGCTATAACTGATCTTCAAAAATCCGCGCAACAAAGTGAGCTTAAGATGGGGAAAATCGAAGAAACAATTAATGTAATGAAGAAGAAACTTGACTTTCTGACTTTTAAAAACTCTGACTTAGAATCTAGAATGCGACGGCAGAATTTACGAATGATTGGGGTGCATGAAGCTGTTGAATCTAACAACCCCATGAAGTATTTTTCTCAACTTTTAAAAGATGCATTCCCTACTGTATTTCCTGACCAACCACCGCTACTGGATCGTGTTCACAGAGTCCCATCATACTCGTCTAGGTCAGATAGACCTAGACATGTTATCTTACGTTTTCATTACTTTCAAGACAAGGAGAGACTGTTTCGATTCGCTCGATCTAAAGGTTTCATTGATTTTTCGGATCTTAAGTTCCGATTCGTGGAAGATTTCAGTAAACCAATCTGGGACCAACGGGTTCGCTACAGATCTGTGATGTCGGAATTCTATAAGATCGATTTAAGACCAGCGCTGCTGTACCCTGCACGTCTAAGGATACGCATGTCAGATGGAGTCCTTCGTTTTTTTGATTCTCCATCGGATGCCCAGAGTTATCTGGATCAATTTTCACCTTCAACATCTTAATTGTTATTTTTTTTAACTATCTCCGTTGATCGGAGGCTGTGAATTGGTTGGTTTTAACTTTTTCGTGCCCTATTTGGGCAGAAAAGTTTATTTTTGATTTCTTAATATGGTTGCTGAACTTTCTTTTTAACTGCGTCATTTCTTTCTTTTCCCAGGGGATTCTGGGTGGTTACTTCCTTATTGTCATTTTACGTATTTCCTGTGTGCCCTTAAATTTTGTAGTTTTTTTAAATTTTATTTTGTTTTGCTTTTTATAACTAGTTTATGGTAATAATCTTATTTTTTCTTGTTGTTGTTTTGTTTATTCATGGGTTTGGGGTGTATTGTGGTTTTTTTTAATATATATTTTCTGGCTTTTGTTCTGTTGTGTGTGTATTTTAATTGAGTTACCTTTTTTTCTACTTTTTTACTGTTTTACAATTAGCTGATCTTTTTCATATTTATACCTTTTTTTTAGGGAGCGTATACCGGAAGTCATGGGGGTAGTTTTAGCGCTTGCTTCTTTCGGGCGGGTCTGCTTTAGATTTTGCCTTGGGGTCTTGGGGTGGGGGGTGGTGGGAGGGGCTTCACGTTTTAGTTTTTTTCTCTTTGGGCTATATACATTATTGAAGTACTGGTTGCGTCCTTTTTCCCGGTATCTTTTGTATGTTCTGTTTCCTCTCCGGGTTCGTGGGTCGACCCTATCGTCAATCCTCGCTGTGGGTTGACTTTAGGATTTATGGAGTCTATTATTAATTTTGTCTCCTGGAATACTAACGGTCTTAATCATCCTATTAAAAGGAAAAAAGTTTTTAAAGTGTTCCGGAGACTTAAAGCACAAATTTTATTTTTACAAGAGACCCATGTACGGAGGGGGGACAGACTACGTTTTTTCAAATTCTGGAAGGAACAACAATTTCATTCGAACTCCAATGCTAAGAGTCGAGGCGTCTCTATTTTTATAGATTCCTCAGTTACTTTTATACAACAGGATATTTTTTCTGATCCGAATGGTAGATTTTTATTGGTTAGTGGTTTACTATTTAATAAAAAAGTAGTTTTGGTTAATGTTTATGCTCCTAATATGGACTGTCCGGAATTTTATAAATCATTATTTAATCAGTTTCCGAATTTGAACGAGTTTTCATTGATCTGGGGCGGAGATCTTAATACCCGTTTGTCTCCAGCTTTGGACCGTTCGGCTCCTTTACGGACTTTACCTAATAAATCTGCAACTTTGATTAACTCTTTCCTTTCTGATTCTGGGTCGACGGACATTTGGCGTTTTCTGCATCCTCAGGAAAAAGATTTTTCTTTCTTTTCACATGTTCATCATTCCTATTCAAGAATTGATTATTTTTTTATTGATTCTCGTCTTATTTCTTCAGTGATTAAATGTGATTATGATTCTATAACCATTTCGGATCATGCTCCACTTAAGCTTTCTATTAAAATTATGGCCAATATACAAAATAATAGACAATGGCGTTTTAATTCGCTGTTGCTTCAGGACTCGGACTTTGTTAACTTTATGAATGAACAGATTGAGCTTTTTTTTTTACAATTAACCATACAGAGGATATTTCGGTTAACACTCTTTGGGACACTTTTAAAGCCTATATTCGTGGTCAGATTATCTCGTATTCTGCTGCTTTGAGGAAGAAGCAGAAGCAGGAGGAGATGGTAATTGTGGACAAGATTAAAGAAATTGATAAGAAATATGTTATGGCTCCTTCTGAGGAGTTATACAAACAAAGAACTGAACTTCAAATGGAACACAGTTTACTACTCTCGTCCTCGATTGTAAACCAATTAAAGAAAACAAGAAGTGAATTTTATGTTCAGTGACAAAATTGGCAAGCTGCTGGCTAATCAATTGAAATCTAATTATGTTAAATCTCAAATCAATCAGATTTATAACCAAAATGATCGATTGATACTGGATCATGTGGGGATTAATCAAACCTTTTGTGATTTTTATTCTTCTTTATATCAATCAGAGTCTCCTCGAGATTCTAAACATATGAATGATTTTTTAGATAATTTAGACTTCCCTCAGATTTCACAGGATATGTCTTCTATATTAGATACTTCCATTACTATGGATGAGATTAAGAATGTTATTCTTTCTATGAATTTGGGGAAAGCTCCTGGCCCGGATGGGTTTACCGTTGAATTTTATAAATGTTTTGCTTCTTTATTGATCCCTTGGCTCTGTAGGGTTTTTGAGGCTTCTCTGAAACTTGGTAAACTTCCTGAATCTTTTAATAGAGCATCAATTTCTTTAATATTAAAGAAGGATAAAGACCCTGCTCAATGTGCATCTTATAGACCAATATCTCTATTAAATGTTGATTCTAAAGTTTTTTCTAAGTTATTAGCAAATAGACTAGAAAAAGTACTTCCTTCTATTATTTTGGAAGACCAAATGGGTTTTATTAAAGGTCGTTACTCTTTTTATAATATTCGTACATTGTTAAATATCGTTTATACTCCCTCACAAAATGTTCCTGAGTGTGTTATTTCTTTAGACGCCAAGAAAGCTTTTGATAGAGTAGAATGGCCTTATTTATTTAAGGTGCTTGAAATGTTTAACTTTAGCTTGAAATTTATATCCTGGATTAAACTGTTATATCATTCCCCTGTAGCCTCGGTCCGTACTAACTCTTTAAACTCACCTTTTTTTCCTCTTTTTCGAGGTACTCGACAAGGCTGTCCTCTTAGTCCCCTATTATTTGATATTGCATTAGAACCTCTTGCAATTGCCATTCGAGAATCATCAAATATTACTGGGATAACTCGGGGATTAAAGTCCCATAAATTATCACTCTGTGCTGATGATTTACTTTTATATATTTCTAATCCTGAGAAATCCATTCCTGCTGTTTTAGAGTTATTAGCACAATTTGGCTTTTTTTCAGGTTATAAATTAAATCTTAGTAAGAGTGAACTCTTTCCGATTAATAAACATCTTCCCTTATATTATAAATTTCCATTTAAATTGATTGATAACTATTTTTCTTATCTTGGGATTAAAATTACTTGTAAATATAAAGATTTATTTAAGATTAACTTTCTACCATTAATAGACCATATTACTCAACTTTCATCTAAATGGTTTCCTTTATATTTAACTTTGATTGGTCGTATTAATGCAGTTAAGATTTTTTTTTGCCAAAATTTTTATATGTGTTTCAGGCATTACCAATTTTTGTTCCAAAATCTTTCTTTGATAAAGTTGACTCTAAAATTTCTTCATTTATTTGGCAGAATAAAAATCCGAGACTGGGTAAAATACATTTACAGAAAGCTAAGAGAGATGGAGGTTTAGCATTACCTAACTTTAGATTCTATTATTGGGCAATTAATATTCGACATATGAAATTTTGGTTACTTGACCAGGATATACTATCTATTCCTAAATGGGTAGCATTGGAACTACAATCTGTTCAGGGTTATACACTTGGCTCTATTTTAGGTTCCTCTCTCCCTTTTGATTCGAAACGCCTTAAGCAGGTGTCTAACCCGATAATTAAATATGCTTTGCGTATTTGGTTTCAATTCAGAAAATTTTTTGATCTTAATCAATTCGGGTTAGCGATTCCTATTTTAGGTAACATATTTTTTCCTCCCTCTTTTACGGATCGCGCTTTTCAAACTTGGAAGACTAAGGGTATTTTACGGTTTTTGGATTTATTTTTAGATGGTTCCCTTATGTCTTTTGAACAACTATCTAATAAATATAATTTATCAAGAATACATTTTTTTAGATATTTGCAAGTTAGAAATTTCCTAAGTACTATACTTTCTTCCTTTCCAATGCTTCCTCCTACATATATTTTAGATTCGATAATTAACCTTAATCCATGTCAGAAAGGTGCATCGGCTATGATTTATAATATTATTATGAAACTTAGGAAAGCTCCATTTGATAAGATTAGGGTAGATTGGGAACAGGAATTGGGGCTTACCATTTCTGTGGATGATTGGGGGCAGATTTTACAATTAGTTAATACTTCCTCTATTTGCGCTAAACATTCCCTAATTCAATTTAAAGTTGTTCATAGAGCACATATGTCCAAAGATAAGTTAGCGCGTTTTTACTTGTATATTAATCCTTTTTGTGATAGATGTTCGGGGCAGATAGCCTCTTTAACTCATATGTTTTGGTCTTGCCCTACTTTGGAAACTTTTTGGAGAGACATTTTTAATATTATTTCTAAGGTATTAAATATAGATATCTCTCCTCACCCTATTACTGCTATCTTTGGACTACCTAAAATTTCTAGTAATCTTTCCCCTTCAGCCCGTAGAATGATTGCATTTCTTACTTTAATGGCGAAAAGATGTATTTTACAACATTGGAAAGAGCTTAATGCTCCAACTACCTTTTTTTGGTTCTCCCAGACGATATTATGTTTGAATCTGGAGAAAATTAGAAGTAACCTTTATGATTCTTCATTTAAATTTGAACAGATTTGGGGATCTTTTATTCGATATTTTCACTTAATGTAATATATACCCTTCTTGTTTTTTTTCACTGTTTTTAATGGAGGTCGGGATTGAGGATGTGATTTTAAGTTTAACTCTGTTTGGTTTCAAGTTAGCCCATTGCTTTGCTTTGCTTTTAGTTAGTTGCATGGTGGGTTTTTTTGGGTTTTTTTTTTTCTTTTTATCTATTGATATATATAAAATTTAGTATACTATTATGTTATCTTGGTTTCTTATGTTTAAATTACATTGTTTGTAGTTTTTTTTTGGTATTGATACCTTCTGTAATTTTATTATATTTTAACATTGTATTAATGTTTATATGGCTTACCTTTTGGTATACTTATTCAATAAAAAGATTTAAAAAGAAAGAAAGCAGCACTATTCATCCAGCAAATCTCACTTTTCATTTGGTTTGTTGAGACTCCAGCAAGTATGTGAAGCTCCTCAGACTAGGGCAGCCAATTTATGGTTCTATTGGTAGGTTAAAAAAAAACCTAGCAAAGTGCAGAGTTTAGATTTTTTGTACCAAAATTCAAACCAAGCCAATATTTGCAATCAACTTTAATATAAAATAAAGGGAGCAATGCAAGACATCTGTTTTTTTTTTAAAAATACTGAGATATGGAATTTGCTCTCAATTACTTTTCTAGCTCAGGATTAAGTTAGAAAAAGCAGCAGTAAAAAAAACTGCCATTAAAAGGAATATTCAATGTTTGAAAGGATACAGCAAAGCAACAAGAAATAAATAGCAAAAAAAAAAAATCACCCTGGAAATATGACATTCACTTGTCCGGTGTCAAAATTAAAACCACATTGCATAAAAGCAGAATTAAGCCACTTGGCTCATTGACCTATCCAAGCTGCAGGATGAACTTGAAAAATGAAGGCCTAGTTGTAGAAGTGACATTTGGAGTTAGGTTCTCTTATAATTATGGACTATTGTTAAAGCTAGACAAAGAATTGAAAAGAAACTCTGGCAACAAGAGGGATCAGGGAGCAGAAATACTGTTAACCTTTTGAAACACAGGGTTGAACTCTAACCACTACTACAATCTAGGTAGAACACTGATCAGCAGACAGCTTTCTCAGACATCCCACCTCTCCCGGAAGATCCGGGAGTCTCCCGCATATCGATAGTGGCTCCCTGACGTCCGGAAATTATGTACAATATCCCGGAAATAGATTTTTTTGAGAGGGAGAGCGAGCATCCTGATTGGTCTCTCTTTGTGCTAAGAGGGGCCCCCAACCACCGGGCTGTGAGGAAACAATATGATATGGTGATATGAAACGATATGAGTCATTTGCACCTTTCCTCATTCCCTGTCACGCACTGTTGAACTTGAACGCACGCGAGGTCACTACGCGCGCATCGTCCATGTCAGCGTGGGAAAAAGATCAACTCCTCGAGCTTGCAAATGATGGCGGGCTGAAAAGTATGTTTGACATAACATCTCTGCCGGCATTCTGGATCAAAGTCAAGGCTGAATATCCTGAGACAGCCACGAAAGCACTGAAAACGTTGCTTCCATTTCCAACATCATATCGCTGCGAAGCAGAGTTTTCTGCAATGAATACAACGAAAACTAAATTGCGGAATAGACTGGAACCCCCTTCAAGTATCGCTGTCTCCATTCACCCCTCGATGGCACCGTCTTGTTGCAGGAAAACAAGCCCAGGGCTCCCACTGATTCAGTGATATTGGTGTGTTGCAGTGATTTTATATGTTTATACGGAGAAAATATGTGCTGTGTGTTTAATATCCAAACGTTACTTAAAATGTTATGATGCTATTGACTTATCACCTATATTTCGGTCGTGATTAACCCCCCCCCCCCCCCACCACCACCCCGGTCCACGAGAATATTGTCAATATTAAACCGGTCTGTGGTGCAAAAAATGTTGGGGACCCCTGCTAAGTAGACCTATCAGTTTTCTCTGTGGGCGGGCTTTACAGTCGACCTCAAAAATAATGACAGTGTTGCTCGTTTGCAACAGTGACTTTTCTATTGCCCATGGTGGGTTAAAATGCAAAAGACATGTTGAGGTGAGTTTAACAGGTGTCATTACAGCATAGCTAACGTTATTTAAACTAGCTGGCTAGGTGCTAAGGAGCTACGCTATTGATGTCCTACGTGATGAGGCCAAACTCCCTGTAGACTTGCTTAAAGTTGTAATAGAATAAACATGATAATATAAGTACATATTTTAATGTCACATTTGCTGCATATACCCAACTTGGTTTACAGATTAGACAAAATTAGTAAACAAAGTATTACATACACCCTTGGAGGTCGGGGGGGGGGAGGAGAATATGGTGTTGCGGGGGGGGGGGGGCGGGGGTGCTACCTCCCTGAAATGAGCTTTTGCAGGGTGGGATGTCTGCTTTCTGTATATTCAGATTCCAAATTTCAGTTCTGTTTATCAATGCTAGCAATTCAGATACTGGCCAATAATTCTGTTGCTAAATTTGTGTTACACCAAATTATGTCACTATTCAATTCTGCAAAGCAAATTGCAAATTTAGACAGGGCCCTTATCTGAAAATAGTTACTTACCTTAACAGCACCCTGATGCTGTGTGAACGTATGTAATGGTTGGCATGCTGCATCATTCCCAGTAATGCTTGGCCAGATATTCAGAATGTTGTCATTGCCACCACTAGCAAGACACCTGCCATCAGGTGACCACTTCAAGCCGCAGACTTCTTGTGTATGTCCTGTCAAGGTAGCTACATGGTGTTGTGCGATGCGGACATCATGATGGTGGATTTCACCTATTCTGGAGCCACTAAATTTAAGGGAAAATAGAGAGGTTAGGCCTTTCTTTTGCCTTAGCATTTCCAGAAGAGTTTGATGAATGCTTATTTCACTATGCTTGAGGAAGAACATTCAAACAGCATCTTAATGAGCATGATTTATTACCTGGACAAGATGTAACTGTTCCAACTGAGTGACCCAACTCGTACCGTGTGACTCACCATATTCCTCAGACGTTTCTGGCGTTCCACATCCCAAACCTCAAAACAAATATTTACCGTAAAAGTCCAAACATGTCCAAGCAAGATACATTTTCTGTAAAAGGCCAGAGTTTTAGGAGAGCAAAACATTTTGTAATTCCTTCGCTGGCCATAGAGCAATTGTCTTATTAATGAACAAACAATAAATTAGTTTCCACAAACACAGCCAGTTATTTTCTTTTGTTTGATGAAACAAAGTAAATCATGATCTATTAATGCCTACCTTTACAAATCAAAAAAAGGGTACTTCACTGGGGTCAATTCCAGGGAGCAAGGATGACTTAAAGCCACTCTGGTTTTGTAGATAGAAGGCAAATGATGATGCCAGTGTGTACTCAAGATGCTCTATAACTTCCCTGGTGAGCCTTTTCTCATCTATGATGAATCAGGAATTATAAGAAGCCTGTGGGTTTGTTGTTGTTTTTTTTTAAAAAAAAAAGAACCACACTCCTCACCCAAGGCAGCATTGAGGCCATCCCTTGAACTTTTCCTATGTTCCTTAGATTGCGTATTTTGTAGGAGACTGCATGCCAATGAAGTGGTTTGACCAAATGCAACTTGGGCCACAACACTGGACAGTGGCTCACTTATCCTTCCAGTGAATTAAGGATTTTTCCCCAAGGCCTCAAGCTGTTCGCTGTAGGGAATTGAGTCCGTGCATATAGGATAGAATATCATGGCCATTTGATTATGATTAAACTTGCTGCTCATACTTTGTAGATGACCAGGAAGTACCAGCTGTCTACAAAGTTGAAATCAGAAGCCCCGCACTCTGCTCTTACCTGTACTTCACCATTTCTAGTCCCAACTGCTAAATAATTGCCTTCTTTTATCCAGGACACAGAGGCGATGTAATCTTCCTGACCCTCAAGCTGTACAAGAGGCAGGATATCACCAGACTCAGCATGCCAGAGATACACATTATTTGCAAGTCCCACAGCCAAGTAGTTCAAGGAACTCCAATCAATCAAATTTAGATCTGAAGTATGGGAACAAAAGAAAACAGATGGAGTAAGCTACTTAGAAGTGACCAAATGATTACATTTGTTGTTCTCAGCTGTAGGTGTAATCATTATATCAGCCATTTCCAAAGTTTTAAGCTAAAAGTACAAGTGTCACAACTTACAATAATCATTTCTGATCTCTGGAGCATCCAGAATTCTTTCTGGCATAGAGGGGATGTATCGGGTGGGCTTCTTTGTGGAACTTGGTGTTGTTGACTGACTGTACAGAACTTTCAGGTTGTTCTGGTAACCTAGGAAAGAAATGAGAGAGCATGATTCCACAGGCTACCTTCAGGATGGGATTCCAACTGACAAAACCAGAGCGGAAGCAAGAATTAACCACCACCAAAATAGAAAAATCAATATTCAATTAACCTTGCTTTAAAGAGTGCAAGTTAAAATACCTTCAGGTGCACAAAGAGGTTTCCCACTCAGTCGTAGAATTTTAGCCTGCTCAACATCATAACCATTCAAGTTTAAGGACCAGGATTTCTGCTGTTCCTGAAGAGAAATATTGCAACTTATGATGAGAGCAAACATTCAATTTAGCACAAAGCATTTTTGTTGACTTATCACAAATGAGAACTGCCCCCCCCATAGAAAAGGGCTGGAGAAGGGGTAAATCTGATAAGAGAGGACAGACCACCAAGGAAGAAAGAAAAGGGGATGAGCACCAGAGGGAGGTGATGACAGATAAGGAGATAAGGTGAGAGGGAAATGAGGAATTGGGAGTCTACCCAGACAGAATAGATATTGTTCCTCTAACCTGAGTGTATCCTCATTGCAACAGTGGAGGAGGCCATGGGTTGACATTTCGGAACGGGAACAGGAATTGGAATTAAAATGGATGGCCACTGGGAGAACCCACTTTTTTTGGCAGATGGAGTGTAGGTGCTCAGCAAAGCCGTCTTCCAATCTATGTCAGGCTGGAGGAGCAACCCCACCTTCACTATTCCCCTCATCTCTTATCTGCCCATCACCTCCTCGGAAGGTCCTCTCCTTTCTCTTCTGTCCCAACCTCCCCCACCACACCTACCCCAGTTTCACACATCACCCAACATGTTTCTTCCTCCCCTCTGCCCAACTTCTCACCCTGAGTTTTTTCTTCTCCAGTCCTGATGAAGGGTCTTGGACTGAAAGGTCAACTGTATGCTTTTCCATAGATGCTGCCTAGGCCTGCTGAGTTCCTCTAGCATTTTATGTTTGTTGACTTGCATTCACTCACCTAGCTCTTTCAGGCACCCAATTTTGTTAAATGCTTTTGCCAAAAACATTCACATTTTCCCCCAACAGTTAGTTAGCAAACTGCTAACATTCTATTCATCACTTACAGCTCTTATACATTTGAATACGCCTTTTATAAAATATACCACTAAGATACTTAAATACACAATTTACCAGATACTCACTTCAAACGAAAATGTGCACTTCCCCATGTTTTGGGATGTCAATTTACTTAGAGGAAATAAAGACTCTAAGATGAAAATGCCTGTAACTCTTCACCCCATGCAAAAACAAGGCATTAGTTTCCAAATTCTAAACAAGGACGCCATTGTATAATCAGGGGTAAAATCTACAATGGCCCACTGAATCCAAGAACAGATTTGACAGTTATACATACTATACAAATAAGCACATTTATTCATCAGTGAATTTTTGATACTTACCTTCTTGGTTGGAGATTCATTTTCTTGTTCATTCTCTTTGTTAATCAAGAAATGTGCTACATCCATTTGTACTGCATTGCGGGTTGGAATATAACGATCAGCGCCTGCTTTTGATGGTGTCCCCTGCACTCGGGAACATTTAGAAGATCTAGGGGTTTTTGTCCTGCCTGAAGGCAAAACAAAAATAATTAAAATTCCTTCTCTGTGTCATGTGCCCAAAAAGTTTTGTTCTTCCAAGAAGAGGAATTTTGGCAAATCCATATGAAAGTAATGCCAACTCTAATCTAGAAGGAGCACACATTAGGATTGTTATAGTGGTACACCGTTTCATGGTGTTGTGCATTTAATATTTCAGTAATATTTGAATAATATTGGAAATATTCTATTTGATAAAGAATTCTTTGTAGTTTAATTCATTAAGGTTATCAACATACATCACACTAGCACGTGATACTTGTGCACCTCACTAAAGTAAATATGAAGTTAGACTCTTATTTCAGTCTCCCAAGTCTTCCTTTTGAATTAGTTTGATGTTTAAAGTAAAAAAAAAAACAAGCAGCATCCAATTTTAGATTAGATTAAGGCTCTACAGTAGCAAGCAGTTTGCTGGAGGCTATCATAGCTCAGGATGTCAGAATTCAATTCCAGCACCATCTGTAAGTAGTCTCTGTACATCCTCCCTGTGGAATGCATGGGTACCCACCCCAAGTAATCCGGTTTCCTCCCACAGCCAAAAGGCATACCAGGTAGGTTAAGGGGTCATTGTACATTGTCCCATGATTAGGTTAATCAAGAGTTCTCAGGCCTGGAAGGGCTTACTCTGCATGATCACTAAATAAAATAAAATCCAACACCATAGTGACTGGCCTAGTGTGGCTTCTGCACATTAAATTAATTAGCAAGTTTAAAGTGAACAAACATTGGGCATAGCTTCAAACTTTGGGTGCATGTTAGTAAAACAACTTAGAAAAAGTGTTCAGATGTTCCCATTATCAATGTTGTACATTTAATTGAGAGAAATACAGTCAGGAGGTGGGTGGGCCAAGTATGGAGAAAGAACAAATGGAAATAATGCCCATGACTTACACATCAACACCAAAATAAAAAAGGGCTACCCTTATCACCAACATTTCAAAGCATTAGTATAGAAAATGAAGAAAACCTCTCCAAAATTACGAACATTACCCGACAAGAATCACCTAAAACCAGAGACAATGTGAACTGAATACCTGGTGTCTTACTGGGTGTCAGTTTAGATGTGTTCAGTGACCGGTTTGTAGCTTTCATTGGGGATAAGCCACTAACGTTGGCTGAAGTAGACAAAGAGCCAGTCGCACCATTGCTTTCCTTAGCCTTGCGCTGCCACCTGGCCAGGGGCCCATTTGTTATGGGAGCATCCAATTTCAGAATATTATTAATGTCACTCTCAAAAACAAACTGAGCCATTCTGCTCACACCTGCAAGGGAAATATTTGTTAACAGACACCAGGAGATAATTCACTAACTAAGCAGTTTATTCATACAACTTGCATTTCATGTCCACTCTTTATCTTAAAGTCAGTTTAGTGAACACATTTAGAAGATGCTAGCAAGGAGAGAAACTGAAGTCAAGACTTAGTAACACACATAAAAGTTGCTGGTGAACGCAGCAGGCCAGGCAGCATCTCTAGGAAGAGGTGCAGTCGACGTTTCAGGCCAAGACCCTTTGTCAGGACTAACTGAAGGAAGAGTGAGTAAGGGATTTGAAAGTTGGAGGGGGAGGGGGAGATCCAAAATGATAGGAGAAGACAGGAGGGGGAGGGATAGAGCCGAGAGCTGGACAGGTGATTGGCAAAAGGGATACGAGAGGATCATGGGACAGGAGGTCCGGGAAGAAAGGCAAGTGTGGGGGGGTGGGACCCAGAGGATGGACAAGGGGTAGATTCAGAAGGAGAAAAAGGAGAGTGAGAGAAAGAATGTGTGTATAAAAATAAGTAAGATGGGGTACGAGGGGGAGGTGGGGCATTAGCGGAAGTTTGAGAAGTCAATGTTCATGCCATCAGGTTGGAGCCTACCCAGACGGAATACAAGGTGTTGTTCCTCCAACCTGAGTGTGGCTTCATCTTTACAGTAGAGGCGGCCATGGACAGACATGTCAGAATGGGAATGGGATGTGGAATTAAAATGTGTGGCCACTGGGAGATCCTGCTTTCTCTGGCGGACAGAGCGTAGGTGTTCAGCAAAGCGTCTCCCAGTCTGCATTGGGTCTCGCCAATATATAAAAGGCCACATCGGGAGCACCGGACGCAGTATATCAGCCCAGTTGACTCACAGGTGAAGTGTTGCCTCACCTGGAAGAACTGTTTGGGGCCCTGAATGGTGGTAAGGGAGGAAGTGTAAGGGCATGTGTAGCACTTGTTCCGCTTACACGGATAAGTGCCAGGAAGGAGATCAGTGGGGAGGGATGGGGGGGGGGAAAACGAATGGACAAGGGAGTCACGTAGGGAGCAATCCCTGCGGAATATATTGGCGAGACCCGACGCAGACTGGGAGACCGCTTTGCTGAACACCTACACTCTGTCCGCCAGAGAAAACAGGATCTCCCAGTGGCCACACATTTTAATTCCACATCCCATTCCCATTCTGACATGTCAATCCACGGCCTCCTCTATTGTAAAGATGAAGCCACACTCAGGTTGGAGGAACAACACCTTATATTCCATCTGGGTAGCCTCCAACCTGATGGCATGAACATCAACTTCTCTAACTTCTGCTAATGCCCCACCTCCCCCTCGTACCCCATCTGTTACTTATTTTTATACACACATTCTTTCTCTCACTCTCCTTTTCCTCCCTCTGAATATACCCCTTGCCCATCCTCTGGGTCCCCCCCCCCCGTCTTTCTTCCCGGACCTCCTGTCCCATGATCCTCTCGTATCCCTTTTGCCTATCACCTGTCCAGCTCTTGGCTCCATCCCTCCCCCTCCTGTCTTCTCCTATCATTTTGTATCTCCCCCTCCCCCTCCAACTTTCAAATCCCTTACTCACTCTTCCCTCAGTTAGTCCTGACGAAGGGTCTCGGCCTGAAACGTCGACTGCACCTCTTCCTAGGGATGCTGCCTGGCCTGCTGCGTTCACCAGCAACTTTTACGTGTGTTGCTTGAATTTCCAGCATCTGCAGAATTCCTGTTGTCAAGGCTTAGTAAATTTTTTTTTTTTTAAAAAAAACCTTGTCCAAAATGTTTACAAACCTAACATTTCTTGTATCTGACTGCAGCTGGAAATTATAAATGTCAGGCTCATTTACTTTGACTTCAATGATATGATTGTGGGCTTAATGAAATTTGATCAATAACAATGCAATCTCTTCTTGTAGACTGCAGATTGCAGTAACAGAATCTACCAAGTTTTTAATTGGGGAGAAGTACATGAAACCTAGAGAGTTCAGCAACAGAACAGTGATGTAGTAGAGCACATCGTCATTACGAAGGAGGTGTGAGTGGTCTTGAAGTGCACAAGTGGTTGAATCCCCGGAGCCTGTCGAGGTGCATTGCTACAAGCAGCAAGGAGGAAGACAGAGTCCTGACAAAATTTTACATCTTCAGCGTGAGTGAGGTACCAGATCAGAGGATGGCCAATGAACAACCTGCAGGAGGAACACTGGACAGCAGCATTTGTGGAAGGAAATGTCAACATTTCAGGTTGAAACCCGCAACATTAGTGCGAATTAATTGATTTTGGGAAGTTAAACCAGGCCAGGGTATACACAGATAATAGCAAGGCCCTGGAAGGGCTATTGAACAGCAACAGCTTAGGGTACAAATGTATAGTTCCTGAAAGCAGCAATGCAGACAGACAGGAGCGAAGATGGCAAATGGTATGCTTGCCTTTATCTGTGGAGGCCTTCAGCTGGGTGGGACATCATGCTGTGGTTATACAAACACTGGGGCAGCTCTGGTCATCATAATACAGGATGATGTTCAACCGCAAAGGATAGAAAAGTTACCTGGGCTGGAGGACGTGACAGGTTCAGATTGTTCTCTCTGGAGAGAAGGCTGATTTTGAGATTGATTAAATAAGAGTGCTTAAGCTGAGTAGATAGCACATCCTCCTCCCCCAACTCAGATGAACTTGAACTAGAGGACATGTTTAATTGAGTGGGGAAAGATTTCATGGGGAAAGCTCAGAGAATGGTGGGTTTTCAGCTGGAGGAACTCAGCAGGCCAGGCAGCATCTATGGAAAGAGTACAGTCAACGTTTCGGGCTAACTCTCCAGCAGGACTGGAGAAAAAAAAGATAAGGAGTAGAGTTAAGGTGGGAGAGGAGAGGGAGAAACAAGGTAATAGGTGAAACTGGGAGGGGTGAAATAAAGAGCTGGGAAGTTGATTGGTGAAAGATACAGGGCTGGAGAAGGGTAGAGTCCGATAGGGGAGGAAAGAAGGCCATGGAAGAAAGAAAAGGGGGAAGGAGCACCAGAGGAAGGTGATGGGAAGGCAAGAAGATCAGGTGAGAGAGAGAAAAGGGGATGGGGAATGGTGAAGGCAGTGGTGGCATTCCTGGAAATTTGACAAATCAATGTTCATGCCATCAGGTTGGAGGCTACCCAGATGGAAGTCATGGATAAACATAGCGGAATGGGAATGGGAAGTGGAATTAAAATGGGTGGCTACTGGGAGATCCAGCTTTTTCTAGTCGACAGAGTGTAGGTGTGCGGCGAAGTAGTCTCCCAATCTATGTTGGTTCTCACGGATATAGAGGAGGCCATACTGGGAGCACTGGACACAGTATACAAGCCCAACAACCCACAGGTGAAGTGTCGCCTCACCTGGAGGGAAGGAGGTATAGGGACAGGTATAGCACTTGCTCCCATTTGCAAGGGTAAGTGCCAGGAGGGAGATCAGTGGGAGGGACAAACAGACAAGGGAATCACGTAGGGAGTGATCCCTGCAGAAACAGAAATTTGGGGGAGGGGGCGACGTGCTTGATGGTGGGATCCTGTTGGAGATGGTGATAGTTCTGGAGAATTATGTGCTGGATGCAGAGGCTGGTGGGGTGGTAGGTGAGGACAAGAGGAACCCTCCTCCTGGTAGTGGCAGGAGGATGAGGTGAGGGCACACATGCATGAAATTGAAGAGATGCAGTTGAGGACAGCATTGATGGTGGAGGAAGTGAAGCCCCTTTCTTTGGAGGAGGAGGAGGATATCTCCTTCATTCTGGAGTGAAAAGCCTTATCCTGAGAGCAGATGCAGCAGAGACAGAGGAGTTGAGAGAAGTGGGTGGCATGTTTACAAGTAACAGGGTGGGAGGAGGTATAGTCCAGGTAGCTGAGTGAGTTACTGGGTTTATAATCGACATCAGTAGATAAGCCGTGTCCAGAGATCGAGAAAGGGGAGGGAAGCATCTGAAGCTGACCAGGTAAGTTTGAGGGCAGGGTGGAAATTGGAGGCAAAGTTGGAAGCAGCACCAATGAGTCATCGATGTAGCATAGGAAAAGTTGGGGACAGACACTGCTGTAGGCTTGGAATATAGACTGTTCCACATAGCCGACAAAAAGGTAAACATAGCTGGGACCCATGTGAATGTCCATAACTGCACCTTGTTTGAAGGAAGTGGGAGGAGCCAAAGGAGAAATTATTACTAATGAGGACAAGCTGACTAGACAGAGGAGTGATGGTGGAGGGGAACTGGTTGGGTCTGGTGTCCAGAAAGAAACTGAACTTTGAGACCTTCCTGGTGGGGGAATGGAAGCATATAGGAACCAGACATCCATAGTAAGAATATGATGGGGGCCGGAGAACTTAAAATCATTGAAATGGTGGGTATATAGTTTGGAGGTGTAGCGGCAGATACATGGATCGGTAAGGTTTAAAGGGATATGGGACATATGCAGGCAAATGGGATTCATGTAGAAAGGCATTTTAGTTGGCATTCCCCTTATCCCTTTCATAGAACCATAGAACACTACAGCACAGAAAGCAGGCCATTCGACCCTTCTAGTCTGTGCCAAAACTTTATTCCGCCAGTCCCATTGACCTGCACCCAGTCCATAACCCTCCAGACCTCTCCCATCCATGTATCTATCCAATTTATTCTTAAAACTTAAGAATGAGCCCGCATTTACCACGTCAGATGGCAGCTCGTTCCACACTCCCACCACTCTCTGAGTGAAGAAGTTCCCCCTAAACCATATAACAATTACAGCACGGAAACAGGCCATCTCCTACTGGGCAGAAGTCAGAAAGGAAACACACCACTAGGATCAAGCATAGGATTTATCCCACATTTACAAGGGCCTCAGACAGGTCGGTTCAGTCGACCCTGCCATGGCCCTTGCACTTTTTGTCCACCAGCACTTTCTGTATAACTGCTATACTACGCTCTGCATGGCTTTTTTTTTGTACCACTCTACTTACAGATGCTTGGATGTAAAACATAACTTTTCACTATATCTCAGCACATGTCAAAAATAATGCAATTATATTTATACCCATCAAAGCAGAATAGTTATGCAAAAGTCAAAACCATTTCTGTATTCACCCCCAAAACTGTCAGAAGGGTATAATATTGGATGAATATCTCCGCTATTTGTTTATCCACCTGCCTGCCCTGTTAATACTCCCACCACCGCACTGGATGCCAGAGGCGGCTTGCAGGCGAACCCCCAACACTGGACTGTATCCACCGTTAAATGGGGCCATTCCAACTCGCCCTTCAGCTTCGAGATGCCTGACCCGACCCCCACCCCACGCCTCACCACAGCCTTCAACCTGATGTGGACAGGGACCTTGCCCGTTATCTCACCAGCTCAGTCAGACGCGTCCCGAATCTCCGGCGTATGAAATGGCCACCGGTACCTCGCCAATGGATTTAAATTCCAGTCGCTAACCGGCGCCCGAACGGCTCTCCCCCATTGGGCCAGTTGAATGAAAACAGGCACCCCATTGGAAGAGGGCAAGCGTGCCTCCTGATTTGATGACAACTGAACCACGTTCGCATGCGTTCTAGGGGAGTGCTGCCAAATTGAAGCGGCGGATGCCATATTTGGTCAAGGCAAAATAAGACCGTAAACTTTAATGCTAGCTGCCTTGCGAAGGTAAATAATAATTGTAGAGAGAGTAAATGTCAGGAATGCAAAAAGAGCGGATGAATGGAATGAATAGGGTTAAAAAAAACTAAAATGCTGGATATACTCAGGCAATATCTGTGGTAAAGGAACAGTTAAAGTTTTATGTTAAACAGCAGAATAGACTGATCCCTTGAATTTTCAGTTTCTTTGTTTAAAGTGAAAATTTTGGGTTATAAAGATAGAGCTGGAAAGCATCACAGGTTAAGAAATGGCAGTTAATTTAAAAAAAAATAGAAATATTCAGTAGACCAGGAGCATCTTTGGAAAAAATGAACTGGATTCAAAAGGAAAGTGTTTGAAAAATCCGTAAAGAGGGCTATGGGCAGGACCCCTGGGCTGGAGGCCCTGATGGGCCCCTGCCGACACTGTAAAATGCTGCTGTACCAAGCAAAAAAAGGCAAGAACAAGAGCAAAGGTCGTACCAGTCAAAATATCAAAGCTGTGGACCAAGGCATTGGTTTAGTACAATATGTAGGCTATAAACTTACAGGCCTTAAGAGGGAGGACAGAAAGTAATGCAGATTCTTAGTTTGAAGGACAGCATCTAAAGCACTCAAAAATTAACCTAGGCTTAGTTGGCTTAGTAAAGTTATGAGGGAGACGAAGTATGATGTACCCAATCTTAAATCTTTATTTAGCTATTGCTGCACATACCATTGGCCTTGTTTCTCAAACAATGCCAAAGCATTTTTATCTAGGTATTTTTCTCAACCGTGTGTTCTGAGAAAGTAAAATGGAAATGAGAGACAAAAAGGCCAAGAGGAATGGCACTATGGCAAACTAGGAAACTTGACAATACTCCAACAATCTTTTTGAAAAGTGATATCTAGCACATATTAACCTATTGCTGTGCTGCGTGACTTGCAGAGTAAAGATCACTTATTTGTAGACACACGCTGACTCGAACTGTTTTTGCAGTTCTGTATCCTTCCGCTGTCAGACACTAGTGTAACGTAGGTCAGTATCGTTTTCCTGTGGTGTTCACTATTTTCATGCTCTCCTATGCATGCAGCGGCATGTTTCCAGTCGCTAAAGCCAGTTTCGAATATGGACTGACAGTTACCATCACTGAAGATGCGGCATGCAAAACAAAACACACAGCCGGTGGAAGGGGAATATAAGATCCATTTCCTTGATATGTACTCACCATTTACGAGCTTGTGTTTGAAGTGAAATTTGGAGAAAAAAGTCTCTGCTGTTTGTATACTCATTCTGAAGGGGTCGTGGAGTCAGGAATGAAATCACCTGGCACTCGTAACGGCTGCCCATATACCAACTCAGCCACAGACGACTGCACGTCCTCTTTTGTAGCAGTTCTGAGCACCAGCAGGACCCACAGGAGATGATAATGCCAACGCTCGTAGGTCAGGGAAGCCCTTAGAGCAGACTGTAAGGAGCATAGGCTATTGGACTGCAAGTGATACACCGTGATGTGATGTAGCCTAACGTCAAAGTCCTGGGCCACCGCAGCCCAGAGGTTTGATATCAAATGGGGACTGCTGCCAGAGGAAATATCAGATAGTACGCCAAACTGAACATCCCAGGTGCTGATGAACGCTCGAGCCATGTTTGTGGCCGTCACAGATGCTGGAGAGACGACCTTTGTCCACCTGCTGGTTGGATCCACCATGGTAAGGAGGTGTGTGAAACTGCGGGGGGGGGGGAGACGTGGAAAGGACCAACAAGGACCACATTGACATGGTCAAACCATCGCTCAGGGACCTCGAAAGGTGCCAATGGTGCCTGAACATATGGTTAATTTTTGTCCGCTGGCACTCCACACAAGCTAGAGTCCAATCACGTACATCCTTTCTGAGGTCACGCCAGACAAACTTTAGTGCAAGCGGTGTCTGTGAAGTCTTCCGGCCCAGATGCGAGAGACCATGTATAGAGTCGAAAACACTCTGTCTTCAGTTTGTGGGCATGATGGGGTAAGGGCGACTGGTTGAGACATCGCACAGGAGAGAAATGTCGGAAAAACAGCAGGGCTGTGACTGCTGTTCAGTAAGCTTAGATTTTCTGAGTTACTAACTTGGTTGGCTGCCATGCCGGCACAGTCAATCTCTATGTTTACGGCCTCTATGGCTGGCCGTAAGAGGCCATCAGCTACAGCATTATTTTTCCCCTTGATATGTCATATGTCCATTGTGAACTCCGATATGCAGGCCAGGTGGTGTTGCTGCCTTGCAGGGTCTGATGTTTCGGCCATTGCGTGCGCGAGGAGTTTGTGGTCAACAAATGCTGTGAAATGGCAACCCTCTAGAAGACAACGTAAATGGCAGGCAGCCAGCGAGAGACCGAGAAGCTTACGGTCAAATGTGCTGTGCTTGCTTTCAGGGTGACGGAGCTGCTGACTGAAGAAGGCGAGCAGCTATCACATGTCTCCGATCAGCTGTTCATGCACGGCTCCCACAGCATAGTCTGAGGCATCAGTTGCCATGGCTATAGGTGCATTGGGGGCAGGGGTGCACCAGCAGGGTCATGTTAGAAAGAGTTCATTTGGTATCATCAAATGCCCAGGTCATGTCCGCTGACCAGTCACGCACTTGATTAGGGGTATTGCCTTTAAGCACCCTATACGGTTGCAAGAAAAAGTTTGTGAACCCTTTGCAATTACCTGGTTTTCTGCATTGATTATTCATAAAGTGTCAAATCTTCATCTAAGTCACAATAATAGACAAATACAATCTGCCAAAATGAATAACACACAAACAATTGACCTACTTCTCGTCAATACTGAATACACCATTTAAACAATCATAGTCTAGGTTCAAAAAAGTAAGTGAACGTCTGGGTTAATGCCTTCTACAAAAGCTATTTGGAGTCAATGAGATGAGATTGGAGGTGTGGGTTGTAGAGGTGCCCTCCCCTATAAAAAAGACACACAAAGTCAGGTTACTGACAGAGCCTGTGCTTCTCAAGAAAGATCTCTTTATATGCACTATCCCTAGATCAAAACAATTTTCAGAGGATCTTAGAAGAAGAATTGTTGAAATGCATGAAGCTGGAAAAGGCTACCAAAACGTTTCTGAACACCTGAGTGTTCATCAGTCCACAGTCAGAGAAATTGTCTACAAATGGAGGAAACTCAGTACTGTTGCTACTCTCCCTTTGGAAAAAAATTAACTTTCTGGCTAAACATGCTGCAAAGTCTTGGATGTGTGGGTCTAGGTAACAATCAGGGGTGGTGGCCCTGTTAATGTTTCAGTAATCGCCACATGGGCGGCAACCACCATCGGACATAGGGACCATATGGAGGGTGAAGTCCAGGGGCTATTCGACTGGCGTACAGTTCCAAGTCTTCCCATGTTGGTGTATTTGGCTTTCGCAGTTGCCAGCTTTTCTGAGTCCAGTCTACATGTGCGGGCACGGCCAGTTTGACAATGTGGTGCTTGACTCCATGTTTTGTGACTGTTATGGAGAATGTGAACTTGATGATGTCTGGGAATTCGCCCAGCAGTTATGTAAACTCACGTGCAGTGGTGCGTGTACTTAACAGAGTCATTGTGGAGAACTTACGGGGGGAGCAGAGTAACGACACAAAATGTTTGACATCCACAAGCCGGCAGTTCTTAAGATAGACTAACAGTCCTTGGGCACAGAGGAAATCTGTATCGAGCGGAGGTCTTGCCACTTTAGCCGGGACGAAGTCCCATGTGTAACATCGCCCACTGAAGCAGAGTGTCACCCATTGTGACCTGAAGGTCTGGATCCTGCTTCCACTGGCGACCTCAGCGAGGTTTCGTTGCTCTGTGCCTTCTCATCGATCGGCGTTGCTGGCAGCACGCTCACTTGAGCACCCGTGTCACACTCGAAGCGTTGCCCTGAAAGGGTGTCCGTAATGAACAGCAGATGACCCTGGCGGCTGGAACCCACGCTGTTCACAGACCTCTGATGTTCCGATGTGCTGGCACTGTTGAAGCTGCAAGGCAGTCAACACTTCCTAGCGTTTCTACCAAAGTGAGAGCGGTAAAAGCACAGGCCCGGTGTTGTCTGTTTCGCAGCTGCAGGCATCCTTAAGTTGAGGGTCTTGCTGAACGGGTTAATTGAGGTAGAGAAAGGAGGAAGAATGATGCACTACTGCCAAGCTGAGGGTAGACTATCAGCCATTTTAGCAAGCTCGCTATAGTCCTTCACAGGTGCATTAGCGAGGGCTGTGCGAACTTGATCAGGCATTTTCTGCATGAAGTTCTTTAAAAATAAAACAAGGATGGTGATTTCCCTGGAGAGACAGCATGTGGTCAATTAGCTCCGAAGCCTCACCATTGTCGAGACCAGGTAAGGAGAGCAATTGTTTGGTGCGCTCAGACCAAAAGGGTGTAAAAAGTGAGTTTTCAGCATCGGTATTTATTGTGTTCAGGCGGCCACTCACCACTCTCACAGCCATGGAGTTGCTGAGTGACGCCTCCAGTTAGTAAAATTTGGAGTTATCGGAGATTTCTCGCAGAGCAAACTGGGCCTCAGTTTGCATGAACCAAGCGACGGCATTTTGCTCCCAAAACTCCAGCAGTTTCAAAGCGATTGTGTTGGCCAACATGCTCAATAACTCCGGAATCGTCTTAGAATATCGGGGTCAGCAATGTAGGTTTTCACAAATAAAACAAAGTGAGGCATTTTATGTTTAATGAAACCCATAACAATTTTATTGTACTGCAAAACCTAAACACAAAAGCGTGCTAATAACTAGGTTATCATGTCAGACTAGCCTATTGAAAGGAAACACCAACTCAATATCGGTGGTTGTGAATTATGTACATTTCTCCTGGGGTGTATGGGGTGTCAGGGAGGGGTAGCACCTCTGGTGGGGGAACATGTCGCGTCCTTTTCAGGTGGTTTGTCCACCTTTGGTCCCCATCTGGCACTCAGCTCTCACCTGTGGCTCCCCGTAGCTGTTTGCACGTAACAGCGGCCACACCCCGAGCAATGGCTTCGACAAGCCAGCTAAACCAGGTGAGGGTAGCCGATGGGTCTCAAAGCCTCGGTGAGATAGAGAATTGTCTATCCCAGCATGTGAAGACAGACTCCAGCGGATTGGGCGGACGAGACCAATGGAAGCTTCAACGGTCAAGAAGGCGGTCTCTGCAAGCGTCATGGAACATGTAGAGCAGGACAAGACACAGAAGACGTCCTGGTCATCCACTGCACCTAGTCCCATCTCCAGCCATCTCAACTCTTGTCTTTCCACTGGTTCCAGATGGGAATTGGGAAGAGAGAGTGAGGCTGACGCTGTGCAACTCTCCCTCACTTAAATCTAAATCAAGCGCTAGTCTTGACACCATCATCCTCCACATTGGTGTTGAGGTCTTTATCAACGATGATGGATGAACAACAATATTTCTCCCAATTATGTTAGTCTACAATGGATCAGCGTACAGAAGGGAGATTGAAAATCAGGCTGAGTGGTGCCACAACAACAACCTCTCCCTCAATGGCAGCAAGGCTAAGGAGCTGATTATTGACCTGGAGGTGGCCCATGAGCCAGTCCTCGTCGGAGGATCAGAGGAGGAGAGGGTCAGCAACTTTAAATTGCTCGGAGTAAGAGGACCTGTCCTGGACCCCGCAATTATGAAGAAAGCACAGCAGTGTCTCTACCTCCTTAGGTGTTTATGAAGGCTCAGCATGATATCTGAAACCTTCACAAACTTCTGTAGATGTATGGTGGAGAATTTATTGACTGGCTATATCACAACCTAGTATAGAAACACCAATGCCCTTGAACAGAAAATCCACAAAAAAGAAGCAGTTACAGCCCAGTCTATATTGGGTAAAGCCCTTCCCATCCACACGAAGCATTGAGCACATCCACACGAAGCATTGTTACAGGTAAGCATCATCCATCATCAGGGTCCTCCACCAACCAGGATGTGCTTTCTTCTCGCTGTTGCCATCAGGAGGAAGCGACAGAAGCCTCAAACTCACACCACTAGGTTCAGGAACAGTTATTATCCCTCAAACATCGGGCTCTTGAACCAAAGGGAATAACTTCACTGAACTGTTCCCACAACCTATGGACTCACTTTTCCGGACTGTTCATCTCATGCTCTTGATATTTATTCCTTATTTATTTATTATTATTTTTTTCTTTTTGTATTTGCGCAGTTTGTTGTCTCTTGCATACTGGTTGAACACCCAGTTGGTGCGGTCTTTCATTGATTCTATTATGGTTATTATTCAATTATGGATTTATTGCGTATACGTGCAAGAAAATGAATCTCAGGTTTGTAAATGGTGACATATATGTACTTTGATAATGAATTAACTTTGAATTTGAACCTTGAAGTTGGACTGAAGTGAGAAGGCCCAGGCCAGAGAGCGAGGAACAAGCGGATGTTTGGCCAATTTAAGTGCAGGGCCAGATTGAAAAGGTCAGGATGTCGGGGCCAGAGGTGAGGGACAGGCCGGTTTTCAGATCACTCCTCTGCGAGGTTTACTCATGTCTGCACTGAACCGAGGCTGTGGCCTTGTAATATGAAGGGTTAGTTTACTTGCTGTTCAAAAGCTGCTTCCGCCATGCCGGTCATTGATTGGCCCATTCGGGGGATGCAGCACCTCTTTCCCATTGGCTGCCTTGTGCGCCACGGCACCGGTGTCCGGTTCTGGGCGCCTCAGTGGTATAAGTAGCACGTGCGAGAGACTCACGGGCTTTTCCTTTCTCTCCAGGACTCCTCTTCACACTGAGGGCGCGACCAGTGCTGAAGAGCCACTGGGAAAGTGTGCTGTAAATGTAGTAGGGTCCACACACACTTAGCTAAGTATCTGTTTATTGAATGTTTCGTTTTGTAGTTGTGTAACTTGAGGAGACCTAAGGAAGTTAGAGGTGTTACTGAATAATCAGTGTCACAGTTTTCATAACCTAGGGTGGCTTAGATGTGTTCTTGTCTGACTTAGAAGTTTGGTCAAATGTTTTACTGTTTGTCGGTAAATAAATGGCTAACGTGCTTATTCGTAATCAGTGTCTTCTGTTTCACTTATCAATCCCTTGAACCTGCTTTCCCGTAACAGGCCTGCAACTAACGGGCTCCTCATCCTGCTGCAGCAATAAACTGGCTTCGTGGCTCTGGACTCACTTTTGTGAACTTTAGTTCTGACTGTTGTTTGTTTACTTTTTACTGTTTGCATGATTTGTTCTCATTTTCACACATTGGTTGTTTGAAGGCCTTTTTGAAAAATGGGTTCTGCTGTTTTTAGAACATTGAACACTACAGCACAGGAATAGGCCCTTCAGCCTGCAATGTTATACTGAACCTGCTAAAAAGTAAATCAAAAAAACCCCAAAAACTAATTCTTCCTACCTACACAATGTCCATATCCCTCCATTTTCCTCTTATTCATGTGCCTATCTAAATGTCTGTTAAAAGCTACTGATGTATTTGTCTGCACCACCACACCAGGCAGTGCATTCCGGGTGTTAATGACTCTCTGAGTAATAAACTTAACCCTCACATCCTCTTTGAATCTGCCCCTCTCACCAAAGCATGCCCTCTGGTATTAGACATTTCCACCCTGGGAATAAGATACACTCTGTCCACTCTGTCTGTGCTTCTTATAATCTTATAAACCTCTATCAGATCTCCCCTCGGCCCTGGCTGCTCCAGAGAAAACACTGTCTTGGCCTTAACAGTGTACTGTCTCCTTGCATTTTCTCTACCAGGGTGCAACATCTCACATTTATCTGGGTTAGACTTCATCTGCCATTTCTCAGCCCATATTTGCAGATGATCTATATAGTGCTTTATTCTTTGTCAGTTGTCTACACTATCCACAACTCCACCAATCTTGGTATCTTCATAAACTTACTAACCCACCCATCTAAATTTTCATCCAGGTCATTTATATAACTCACAAACAGCAGAGGTTCCAGCACAGATCCTTGCAGAACATCGCCTAATTACAGACCTCTGATTTGAATAAGCACCTTCGACCACAATCAGTTCTGAGCCCAAAACAGCCAATTCGCCGTGGACCACATGCATCCTAATCTTCTGGATTAGCCTCCTGTGAGGGACTTTATCAAAAGCCCTACTGAAATCCTTGTAGACAACATCCACTACATCCTCATCAATCTCTCTCATCACTTTGTCAAGTACTCAAATCAAGTTGGTAAGACATGACTTGTCCTGCACAGAGCCATGCTGACTCTCCTTAATTAGGCCATGGGTTTCCAAATGATCATATACCCTATCCCTAAGAATTTTCTCCAGTAATTTCCCTACAACTGATGTGAGACTAACCGGTCCATAGTTTCCAGGATTTTCCCTTGCTCCCTTCCTACATAAAGGTACAAAATTAGCCATTTAACAGTCCTCTGGGTTTTTATGACTGCCTGTAAGAAGACAAACTTCAAGGTTGTATGTAGTATACATGCTTCGATAATAAATGTAATTGGAACTTTGAAGTAACACAGGATTGGAACAGGTAGAATCCTTGTGGGTAGAGTTAAAAAAACGGCAAGGGTAAAAAGATCTAGGTGGGAGTTATATATCTGAACAGTAGTCAGGACGTAGGATACAAATTACAATGGGAGATACAAAAGGCATATGTTATTGTTATGCACCAGCATCAATGGATATGAAACTGAGTCAGGTTTTTATAAATAAACAATGAAATTTATTAACCTCTACTTAGAAACATCAAAAAATAAATGAACGACCAACTTAAATGGAAGTTAATGGTGTTATGCGTCTATAGTTATCAAACAGTCGAACTTAAAGACAATTCTTAACAGATCTTACTTAAGCTCAGTCTTAAGGTGATAGTTTAATGTCCATATGATTTATACAGTCATTAGGGAAAGACTTCCCCAAAACAACGATTCCTTCGAAGTAATGACGAATCTGCTGATCACAGCCGAGAGATGCCTTGTCTGAAGAAATCACGAAGAAATAAAGTGTCCTAAATGAACTGACCTTTTGGCTGGAGGGTGGTCACTGCACAAACCTTCCCGAGCTTGCAGGGGTTTAACTCAAATGTGCATGTCACAATTCCCGAATGAAAATTCAGAAAGGTCAATCATTCCCAAGACGCTGAACGACGTTAACTTTACCCAATTCTTTGGGTTCGGATAACACTGTTAATGTCTTCATTCTCCGATACTGGACTGTAAGGGGAAAATAAACGTGCAGCAAACAAAACCGGTGGCGTCTCCAAAACATCCGACCGGCAACAACAATATTGCACCAAAAATAAAAATGAGAACTGTGTCACAGTGGTGGGCTTTTCTTTTATACCATGCCATCACGTGACATCAGATCACCCCATTATCACAAGACCATTACGTTATTCCAATAGCATGAGACCATTACATCATGCTCACGAAACAGGTAACATTATGATGGTCATTGGGGATTTCAATATGCAGGCAGTTTGGGAAAATCAGGTTGGTGCTGGATCCCAAGAGAAGGAATTTGTAGAATGCCTATGAGATGGCTTTTTAGAGCAGCTTGTGGTTGAGCCCATTAGGGGAAAGGTAATTCTGGATTGGGTGTTGTGTAATTTACCAGATTTGATTAGGGAGCTTAAGGTAAAGGAACCCTCAGGAGACAGTGATTGTAATATACTAGAATTCACTCTGCAGTTTGAGAAGCTAAAATCAGACATAAATATAGGAAAAGCGTAAAGGAAATTACTGAGGCATGAGAGAGGAGCTGGGCAAAGTTGACACCAGCAGGGATGACTGCAGAGCAGCAATGGCTGGAGTTTCTGGAATGAGGAAGATGCCAGCAGTATGCCAAAAAATTAAGAGTGTCAGGTAACAGAAGTGAGTGTAGTAGATATTACTAAGGGGAAATTGCTTGGGAAGCTGAAAGATCTGAAGGTAGATAACTCAGCTGGATCCGATTGACTACACCCCAGGGTTCTGAAAAAGATAACTGAAAAGATAATGGAGGCATTATAAACACAAAAAGAAATCCAGAGCAAGACACAGAAAATAATGGAAGAACTCAGCATGTCAGGCAGCATCTATGTAAATTAATAAACAGTCAATGTTTCAGGCCAGGACCGTTCTTCAGGACTGGAAAGGAAGTGGGAAGAAGCCCGAATAAAAAGGTGGGGGAAGGAAGGAGGACTAGCTGGAAGGTGATAGATGAGTGAGTCTAGCTGATTAAATGGTCCACTGCCGGAGGGCAGCAGGGATCACAGGGAAAGCAGTGAGAGAGGGTCTCACTGAACTCCTGTCGAGGAGAAGATTTAAACTTCTTCAGGGTAGACATTCCTCAAAGAGATTTCACAGTGAAGTAGCAAATCATAAACACAAGCCATTCTGCAGATGCTGGAAATCCAGAGCATCACACACAAGATGCTGGAGGAACTCAGCAGGTCAGGCAGCGTCTATGGAGTTAATACATGTGGATTGTTCTGTGTCTGTACCTGCTGGAGTTTAGAAGAAAAAAAGGAGTATCTCATCAAACGCATTGAAACACTTTCAAGGATTCTTCATCTCATGTTATCGATAGTTATTATTATCATTATTATTATTATTTCTTTCGTTTTGTATTTGCAGTTTGTTGTCTTTTGTATACAGGTTGAATGCCCAAGTTGGTGAGGTCTTTCATTAATTCTATTATGGTTATTATTCTGTTATAGATTTATTGCCTGCAAGAAAATGAATCTCAGAGTTCTATATGGTGGCATATAGTACTTTGATAATAAATTTACTTTTTGAACTTTGAACTTTAAATGCCTAGACAGAGTGGATGTGGAGAGTACGTTCCTGATATTGGAGAATCTAGGACCAGAGGATACTGCTCAGAACACAAGGATGTCCCTTTAGAAGTTCAAATTCCAGTTTAATTATTGTTCAACCTACATGAATACAGCCAAATGAAACAGCATTCCTCTGGGGCAAGTTGTATAACATACACAGCACAAAGCACACACAGCAGCATTCAAGATAGCAAGCAAACATACATTCAAGCAAAAAAAAAGTCCGAGTCCCACAAATGGATGGTGCAGTTCCTGGCAGTCCGCAGACAAATGCATGCACGCAATCCAGCTTGTCATTCTGCTGATTGAACGCGGGAGGTCAGCACGACAGGAGAGGCTAACTCCCAGCCAAGCATGGATGCTGCGCTACACTACCTCTGGCATCTCCTCTCACGGACCGCAGCAGCAGGTAATCCGGCAGCTTGAGGCCTAGTCCTTGCCTCAACTGAGGTCACAAAGCTCTCCCGCCATATGTTGTGTCAACAAATAAGGGAAATGGGCCTGCGGAATCTTACATTATCAATATCCAACACGGGGTACTGTGATCGCAAGAGAAACAACTAAGACAATCACCCACTGTTACACTGCCCGGTGCCTTTGCACAGCACCTCTCACGGATTCGATGCCTTCCCGTAGCAGGCAGCAACACAGTCTGCACCGAGTCCAGCTCTTCTGCCAATGAGCAGCTGGCTGCTGGGGTAGACCTTCAGTACCCGGTTCTCAAAGTCCAGCGTTGTCTTGCAACCATAAAAAAGACAAAAACAGTTTTGGTTGGCCTCGTGAGGAGATCAAGTTATTGGGTATATTTAAATGAGATTGATAGGTTCTTGATTAGTAAGGGCATCAAATGTTACGGGAAGAAGGAAGGAGTATGGGGTTGAAAGGAAAAATAAATCAGCCAGAATGGAATGGAGGAGGAGACTCAATAGGTCGTTTGGCCTAATTCTGCTTCTGTGTCCCGTGGTCACCTGCCCAGTAGATTTCCCTTTTAGTCTCTCTTCAGCCCCATGTTTCCGACTATAACCCTGTTCACATGCCGATGGAATATGTGTGCATTTCAGTTTGCACTTAATATTTTCTAATGCTACTTCAACGTCTATCTTGTTTCCTTTTTTTACATACCCTTCAGAACAGTCTGTGGAGAGAACTATGAAGAATGGCCTGGATTGGGATTGACCTAGATCACCCTTGTGTTACCTCGCATGATGCGCTTGTGGTCAAACTGGGCACCACGGTAGTGTAGCGGTTAGTGCAACACTCTTACAGCTCGGAGCATTCCAGAGTTCAGAGTTCAATTCTGCAAGGTGTCTTCCCCAGATCTCACCAAAGCTCTACGTAACGAAAACACAACCACCTTAGTTTCGCACCTAATTCATTCAGCAATAAATTATAACAGTTAGATAACTTTTCTAAGGGAATATTAATTAAACAACTGAAAGGAAAGCATCAGAGGCAAAACATGACATTGTCTCAGTCTCACTATGACATCACAGAATCATTTCAACTGGCTCAACATTTGGTAAATTTGCAGCAGGCATGGAGGAGAAGGCCTGTAATTAAGAGATGAAGGACTTACCTAATGTTTCAATCTGCTGAAATTATTGCTGTCTCACCTTACCGTAAATCTTAAAAATGAGTAACATTCACATTCTGCGTATTTTTTTTTCATTTGCTAGTTAAAAATTCACAGTGAATGATGGCCATGGCCCATTCTGTTCGCGGATACCCACCTGGAGAAAAGTTCATCACTGACATGTCTTGTCTTTTCCTACATGTGGTCAAACTATTTGTTACTGTAGCCTATATCCTGGGAAGGGAAAAATAATGCCTTCTTCAAATGATGCTTAGGTGACATCAAAGATGCCTTCTGCCTGCATTTGGTCCGTGGTCCTCCATTTTTTGTTTATTCATAACTACTACCATTGGGCAGGAGGTACAGGAGCCTCAGGTCCCAAACCGCGAGCTTCAGGAACAATTACTATTGTACAACCATTGGTCCTCCTGAAATGGCATGGACCCCATCTCTGAACTGAGTCCACAACCTACAATCTCACTTTCAAGGACTCTATAAATAATGTTCGCTGTATTATATATTTACTTGTTTAATTGTAAAATTGGTCTTTTTTTGCATTTTGGTTGTTAGTCTTTGTTTATACATAGCTCCTCATAAATTTTATTGTATTTCTTTATTTTTCTGTAAATGCTGCAGGAAAATGAATTTCAAGGTAGTGCGTGGTGACATGTACCCACTTCGATAATAGGTTTACTTTGACTTTGATTTCTAAGGGCCTCATAAACACCTCAATTGTCTCTGCCTTGTCACCACACCTGGCAGTGCATTCCTGGTGCCCACCAATCTCTGAGTTAAAAAAAACTGCCCCCATACATTTCCTTTGAACTTTCACCCTCTCACCTTAAATATGTGCCCTCTGGTTTTAGACATTTCAATCCCGGCTGTCTGTCTATGCCTCTCATAATTTTATAAACTTCTACCAAATCTCCCTTCGGCCTCTACAGCTCCAGAGAAAACAATCCAAGTTTGTCCAGTCTCGAAAAGCACAGGCAGCATTCTGGTAATCCTCTTCTGCACCCTCTGCAAAACCTCCACATCCTTCCTACATGGGGGCCACCACAATTGGAAGCAACCATTCAGATTTGGCCTAACCAGAGTTTTATAAAGCTGCAACATAACTTTCTGACTCTTGAACTCAGTGCCTTAACTAATAAGAATAACATGCCATATGCCTTCAATTTATATGGACATGAGTGCATAATCTACTTCATTAATTCTGCAGAACGCTCTGCTGGGTAACATCTTCATTTATACCTTCACACCCTTTAAATTCAAAAGGAACACCTTCAGCAGATGTTTCACACATCCTCCATTAGAACCAAGCTAACTGAGCTCTAGTTAACTCCAAAACAGCCAAGATTTGATCAGACATAGAATTGTAACAGATATCGGATGGATAATGTAGCTTTTCACATTTTCCTTCAGAGGTTTCTGTAAACAATGTACATCTTTATCCAATAATTCAAGAATCTGAAGTGTTCTATGCAGCAACACACAGAAAAAATGCTGGTGAACGCAGCAGGCCAGGCAGCATCTATAGGAAGAAGTACGCTGCCTGGCCTGCTGCGTTCACCAGCATTTTTTGTGTGTTTTGCTTGAATTTCGAGCATCTGCAGATTTCCTCATGTTTGTGTTCTGTGCAGTATTTTTTTTTGCAGGTGCACGATCTTTAGCTTTCAATAGGCAGCTAATGGTTAGCATTCCTTTATGTTTATTTAAATTAAATACACTTTATACTAATATGTAAATATGCAACATAGTCGTGTGATGTATGCAACATGCGTTATGTAGTGGAAGAGTTAGAACCATAGAACCATAGAAACTACAGCACAGAAACAGGCCTTTTGGCCCTTTTTGGCTGTGCCGAACCATTTTCTGCCTAGTCCCACTGACCTGCACATGGACCATATCCCTCCATACACCTCTCATCCATGTATCTGTCCAATTTATTCTTAAGTGTTAAAAAAGAACCCGCATTTACCACCTCATCTGGCAGCTCATTCCATACTCCCACCACTCTCTGTGTGAAGAAGCCCCCACTAATGTTCCCTTTAAACTTTTCCCCCCTCACCCTTAACCCATGTCCTCTGGTTTCTTTCTCCCCTTGCTTCAGTGGAAAAAGCCTGCTTGCATTCACTCTATCTATACCCATCATAATTTTATATACCTCTATCAAATCTCCCCTCATTCTTCTATGCTCCAGGGAATAAAGTCCTAACCTATTCAACCTTTCTCTGTAACTGAGTTTCTCAAGTCCTGGCAACATCCTTGTAAACGTTCTCTGCACTCTTTCAACCTTATTTATATCCTTCCTGTAATTTGGTGACCAAAACTGAACACAATACTCCAGATTCGGCCTCACCAATGCCTTATACAACCTCATCATAACATTCCAGCTCTTATACTCAATACTTTGATTAATAAAGGCCAATGTACCAAAAGCTCTCTTTATGACCCTATCTACCTGTGACGCCACTTTTAGGGAATTTTGTATCTGTATTCCCAGATCCCTCTGTTCCACTGTACTCCTCAGTACCTTACCATTTACCCTGTATGTTCTACCTTGGTTTGTCCCACCAACGTGCAATACCTCACACTTGTCTGTATTAAGCTCCATCTGCCATTTTTCAGCCCATTTTCCCAGCTGGTCCAAGTCCCTCTGCAGGCTCTGAAAACCTTCCTCACTGTCTACTACACCTCCAATCTTTGTATCATCAGCAAACTTGCTGATCCAATTTACCACATTATCATTCAGATCATTGATATAGATGACAAATAACAATGGACCCAGCACTGATCCCTGTGGCACACCACCAGTCACAGGCCTCCACTCGGAGAAGCAATTCTCTACTACCACTCTTTGGCTTCTTCCATTGAGCCAATGCCTAATCCAATTTACCACCTCTCCATGTATACCTAGCGACTGAATTTTCCTAACTAACCTCCCATGCGGGACCTTGTCAAAGGCCTTACTGAAGTCCATGTAGACAATATCCACTGCCTTCCCTTCATCCACTTTCCTGGTAACCTCCTCGAAAAACTCCAATAGATTGGTCAAACATGACCTACCACGCACAAAGCCATATTGACTCTCCCTAATAAGTCCCTGTCTATCCAAATGCTTGTAGATTCTGTCTCTTAGTACTCCCTCCAATAACTTACCTACTACCAACGTTAAATTTACTGGCCTATAATTTCCTGGATTACTTTTCGATCCTTTTTTAAACAACGGAACAACATGAGCCACTCTCCAATCCTCCGGCACCTCACCCGTAGACAGCGACATTTTAAATATTTCTGCCAGGGCCCCCACAATTTCAACACTAGTCTCCTTCAAGGTCCAAGGGAACACCCTGTCAGGTCCCGGGGATTTATCCACTTTAATTTTCCTCAAGACAGCAAGCACCTCCTCCCTTTCAATCTGTACAGTTTCCATGATCTCACTACTTGATTCCCTTAATTCCATAGACTTTATGCCAGTTTCCTTAGTAAATACAGACACAAAAAACCTATTTAAGATCTCCCCCATTTCCTTTGGCTCCACACATAGCCGACCACTCTGATCTTCAAGAGGACCAATTTTATCCCTTACAATCCTTTTGCTCTTAATATACCTGTAAAAGCTCTTTGGATTATCCTTCACTTTGACTGCCAAGGCAACCTCATGTCTTCTTTTAGCCCTCCTGATTTCTTTCTTAGGTATTTTCTTGCACTTCTTATACTCCTCAAGCACCTGATTTACTCTCTGTTTCCTATACATTTCATACAACTCCCTCTTCTTCTTTATCAGAGTTGCAATATCCCTTGAGAACCAAGGTTCCTTATTCCTATTCACTTTGCCTTTAATCCTGACAGGAACATACAAACTCTGCACTCTCAAAATTTCTCCTTTGAAGGCTTCCCACCTACTGATCACATCTTTACCAGAGAACAACCTGTCCCAATCCACACTTTTTAGATCCTTTCTCATTTCTTCAGATTTGGCCTTCTTCCAGTTCAGAACCTCAATCCTAGGACCAGATCTATCCTTGTCCATGATCAAATTGAAACTAGTGGTGTTATGATCACTGGAACCAAAGTGCTCCCCTACACAGACTTCTGTCACTTGTCCTAACTCGTTTCCTAACAGGAGATCCAATATTGCATTCCCTCTAGTTGCTCCCTCTATATATTGATTTAGAAAACTTTCCTGAACACCTTTTACAAACTCTAAACCATCTAGACCCCTAACAGTATGGGAGTCCCAATCAATATATGGAAAATTAAAATTCCCTACCACCACAACTTTATGTTTCCTGCAGTTGCCTGCTATCTCTCTGCATATTTGCTCTTCCAAGTCTTGTTGGCTATTTGGTGGTCTGTAATACAATCCCACTAATGTGACCATACCTTTCCTGTTTCTCAGCTCCACCCATAAGGACTCAGTAGACAAGCCCTCTAATCTGTCCTGCCTGAGCACTGCTGTAATATTTTCCCTAACAAGCAATGCTACACCCCCACCTTTCATTCCACTGTGTCGATCACATCTGAAACATCGGAACCCTGGAATATTAAGCTGCCAGTCCTGCCCCTCCTGTAGCCAAGTTTCACTGATTGCTATAACGTCATAATTCCACGTGTCAATCCACGCCCTCAACTCATCTGCCTTCCCCGCAATACTCCTAGCATTGAAATATATACACCTCAGAAGATTTTTACCACCACTCACAACCTTTCTATCAGCGGATTTGCTTAAACTTTCAACATCATTTATTTTCACCCCAGCCACACTGTCAGCTCTGGCACTCTGGTTCCCATCCCCCTGCAAATCTAGTTTAAAGCCTCCCCAATAGCACTAACAAACCTCCCTGAAAGGATATTGGTCCCCCTGTAGTTCAAGTGTAACCCGTCTCTCTTGTACAGGTCCCACCTGCCCCAGAAGAGGTCCCAATGATCCAGAAATCTGAAACCCTGCCCCCTACACCAGTTCCTCAGCCAGTTGTTCATCCTCCAGAGCATCTTATTCCTACCCTCACTGGCACGTGGCACAGGTAGCAATCCTGAGATTACCACCCTCGAGGTCCTGCTTTTCAACTTCCTACCAAGCTCTCTATACTCACTCTCCAGGACCTTCTCACTCTTCCTTGTTATGTCATTGGTACCGATGTGCACCACGACATCTGGCTGATCACCCTCCCACTTCAGAATGTCATGCAATCGATCAGAGACATCCTTGACCCTGGCACCCGGGAGGCAACAAACCATCCTGGATTCTCTGTTTCGACCACAGACCTCCTATCTGTACCTCTAACTATCGAGTCCCCTATCACTACTGCTCTCTTCTTTTTCCACCCTCCCTTCTGCACTGCAGAGCCAGACTCAGTGCCAGAGATCCGGCTACTGCAGCTTGTCCCAGGTAAGTCATCCCCCCCAACAGTATCCAATGCGGTATACTTGTTGTTGAGGGGAATGGCCACAGGGGAACCCTGCTCTATCTGCCCTTTCCTCTTCCCTCGCCTGACAGTGACCCAATTTCCTGTCCTCTGCTCCTTTGGCGTAACTACCTCCCTGTAGTTACTATCTATAATCTCCTCATTCTCCCGAATGATCCGGAGGTCATCCAGCTCCTGCTCCAGTTCCCTAACGCGGTTTATTAGGAGCTGCAGCTGGATGCACTTCTTGCAGCTGTCGTTGTCAGGGACACCGGAGGGCTCCCTGACTTCGCACATCCTGCAAGAGGAGCATTCCAACATCCTGCCTGGCATTCTCTCTACTCTAAACTATCTGAACAAAAAAAAACTTACCGGAACCTACCCTGACCTCTGCCTGTTCTTGCCGAAGCCTGTTGAGCCAAAGCCGTCCCACTCTGACTCGGTCCACTCCGACGATGGCCGCTACAACGATGGCCGCTGTACATGGTGGTCTGCTTTTAAACCTTGGCACGCTACGTCACGCGCCTGCGCAGTGCAGACCCTTCTCCCCGAGCAGTGTTTAAAAGAAAGTTGTATAAACGAGGAAGAAGTGTTCTTGAATTTTCACGTTTATTTGCACCCCTTGTTCGACCCACGATTAGGATAAAGAGTCGATGAATCTGCATGGACAAGGATAGACATCACGGGAACCAAAAAGATAAACTTTGTGTGTGGCAGACGAAAAATGAAATATTTTATGTTAAGCAACAAACAAACTGCTCGAAGAACTGTGGGAGGAAAGGAATTGTCGATGTGTGGAGTGCGTCAAGATGGAGAAGATTGTTTGGAATGCATTCCTCCAGCAGATTGTTTGTTGCTCCAGATTCCAGCATCTGCGGCCTCCTGTGTCTCTTTTGTGACAATCGGACAATATTGGTGAGTTTTGAAACTGGTGAACCTAATATGGTTTTACTAAATGGTGGCTCAGACCCAAAGGATCCTAAAAGCTTATTCCAATCTATTTATTTTATTTTGTGTATTTGAGATTAATGAATTATATTCCTGAAGGTTCAAGAACAGTTAGTTCCCTTTAACTACTCAGTTTTTGAACTTACCTGCATGACTCTAATCATTACCCCAGTATAGCAACATTATGACCACTTTGCACTACAATGAGATTTGTATTTTTTGTTCTAATTGTGTTGTTTCTTGTAAAAATTGTGTATAATTTATGTTTCATTTTTCTTGTGAATGCTGCTTATTTGAGCTAAATGCTTGTGATGCAACTAAGTTTTTCATGCACTAATGCATATAATAGTAAATTTGACTTTGACTTTATATTGAACTAGACGGACTTGATGAGGGGCTGAACACTTTCTTAAAGTAGATTCTAGGTATTTTTTCAACTGCTGACGACAATCTCATTGGTCTGGCTTTTCCTACTTACTCTCCCTTTTTAAGAATTGGGTTAAGTTTGTTACCTTCTGTGAGAACAATGGGAATCTATGGGAATCTATGAAGTGCAGAATCAAATATTGCTGTGGTGATTGTACATTCTAGTATCAATTGTTTGGCGACAATAAAGTATAAAGTATATAAGCATAAGACCATAAGATATAGGAGCAGATTTAGGCTATTTGGCCAATTGAATCTGCCATTTTATCATGGCTGATTCCATTTTCCCTCTCAGCCCCGTGCCTTCTCCCCATAATCTATTCATGCCCTGACTAATCAAGAATCTCTCTGCCTTAAATATACATAAAGACTTGGCCTCCACAGCCACCTGTGGCAATGAATTCCACAAATTCACTACTCTCTGGCTGAAGAAATTTCTCCTCATCTCTGTTCTAAAAGGATGCCCCTCTATTCTAAGGCTGTGTCTTCTGGTGTTAGAAACTAAGCAAGATGGTAATCAATGTATCCAATATCTTTTTGGGCACTGTATTTCCAAAAGGTTTTCTGTGCTCTTCTTCCATGATGACAAATAGAAAATAGATTCTTGCAGGTTTAGAGTTGTGCGGCATAGAAATAGGCCCTTGAATTAAACAAATTAATTAAACCTGAATTGAACAAAAATATTTGTTTAATTTCTCTCGTTATTTCTTTCTTCCTGTCTCACTTTGTCTGCGGCCTTCATTAATCTTTGCCTCTCCATGGAGATGAATTTAAATTAAAAATGGTAAAAACAAATGGTACAGTAATTCTGTTCTCATGGGATGCAGACTTACAAACCCTGTGTTTATTTAAAAAAGTCTTCAACTTGTTTTTGTCCAGGTTTCCAACTAATTAAATGAAAATCAAACAAATTGATGCAATATTTCCTGATGATCTGATAGAGGTGTTTAATTCAAAGTCAAAGTACATTTATTATTAAAGTGCAAGTATGTCACCATATACAACCCTGACATTCATTTCCATGGGAAAATGATGGGAATTTAAGACAATTTTGCACTATTACTACATGTTACATCAGAAGTTCTGTTTTCTGTGTGTGCACAGAGGGAAGGACTACTTGTATCTGGTCTGTCCTTTTTCAGGATAATCAAAGCTTGTTTTACCCAATGGCAAACTGAGAGAATAATTCTTTAATCAACAATGAAAGAAGACCTTAATTAAATCTTTCTGCAGAACTGATAAGCAGAAATAAGCTTATAAAAGAAGAAACAGACCACAGCATTTAGTAGAAGTAACCTATTAGGCAATGCAGGTTTTAGCCACTGATACGTCTGTTACACTGCCTTGGTGCTACTGTATAGCTGTCTGCATAAGTTTATTCTTTGAGTAGAGAGCACTGCTGGGAGAAAATATTTGGCTCCAAATCAGAAAGAAGGAGATACGTATGATTTGAAATGTCTGTTGCACTCATTGATCGATAATCAAATGGCACTGGGAAATGCAAGTGAGCAAAGAGGTGGAGCACCTCGTCATAACTGACCAATGGCGTTGGGTGATGTTGTTTTAGGCCGCCAACATTAACTGGCTGCAATGAGGTGAGCTGTTTATTCCCACTGATGTCACTTTGGATATGTCCTTTGTGAGCCTTTGTGTCAGGGGCAGGAAGCCACCTTTGTGACTGGGAGTCATGCACCAAATTACTTTTGTCCTTCTTGCGAAAATTTGTATCTTCCTGAGGAAGAGATGATGAGTCTTGCAGATCCAAAAAAATATAGTTCTGCATCCCGTTGTTGGATCCCTTGGTTTCATCACCTGTTTCTTCTTCCTGCAGCTTGCTGGTGGAGGATTCATTGGAGGGATGCTTCTGACAAATAGCCTCTTGCTTTTCTACACACTTCTTGCCATCATTTCCAATTCCTTCAGAAATGATTTCCAGAATTGAAGGGAGGGGCTCATTGTCAACAGGTTTGTCATAGGTGGGCTGCAAAGGCTGGCAACAGAAAAAGATCACAGTTTTTCATCAGTCTTATTTGCTTTTACATTTTCCACACATTTGTTGCTCTGATTAGTGGATCTTGCCAAAATAAATATTTGTGGAATATTTGCTCATTGGGTTAATTAAAAAACATTATCCTGCCCTTGTCTGAATTAAATTCCATCTACCATTGCTCTGCCCAACTCTCCAGCTAATCAATCTTCAACTATATCTCTATACAACCTTATCGATTATCTACAATTCCAACCATTTTTGTGTTGTCAATAAACGTACTAATAATCTGCTGCTGTAGCCATCCACTTAAAAGTTTAACATTTAGAGATGCTCTTCTGCACACCACTGTTGTAGCACACGGTTATTTGAGTTACTGTGGCCTTCCTGTCAGCTTGAACCAATCTGACCATTATCCTCTGACCTCTCTCGTTAACGAAGTGTTTTCTCCCACAGTACTGCCGCTCACTGGATGTTTATTTTGTTTTTTGCACCATTCTCTGTAAATTCTAGGGACTGTTGTTCATGAAAATCCCAGGAATTCAGCAGTTTCTGAGATACTCAAACCACCCTGTCAGGACCCAGCAATCATTGCACTGTCAATGACACTTCAGTCACATTTCTTCCCCATTCTGATGTTTGGTTTGTATGTCAAATGAACCTCTTGACCATGTCTGCATGCTTTTACTTAATGCACTGCTGCCCTATAATTGACTGATTAGATATTTGCATTAATGAATAGGTGTACAGTACAGGTATACCTAATAGAGTGGCCTCTGAGTGTATATTAAAAAGAAAGTCCCAGCACTGATCCCTGTAGAATGACACTAGTTACAGATTTCCATTCAGAAAATACTCCTGACCCTTACTTTCTGTCTCTTATCCAGTTCACCAGCATATTTTGGATGTTCTGTGTCTCATCCTTCCTGAGCAGCCTTGTTAAAAGCCTTATCAAAGTCCACATGGAAAACATTTACTGCCCTGCCTTCATCATTCTGCTTGGATACATCTTCAGAAAACTCTGTTGGATTTATACAGTACTTGCTTACATTTGCAGAAATGCAATTTGGTTTGAACAGTCAGTCTGAACACATCACTCTTCAGCATCTTGTGACATTTTGCACATATTGGTGAACAAAGTACAGCAGAATTTATGAATTTGGATAAGGTAGCGATTTTGTTTAGGCTTTAAAAGACATTTGGAGAGGTATGTGGATCACATGAATCCCCTTAGCCAGGAGCGCAAACCGTTTTGAGAGTGTGTGCCCAAATTGATGATAATTTTCTAAAAACTTCTCTCGCAAGCCATAACAATTTTGAGCAGAGATTATCATTGGTTACTGAATTAGTAACAATAATTATGGACTTTTTAAAGGGAGAAGGCTGAGTCCTGTTGCTTATTGATGTGTACTCATAGTTTTAATAAATGTATAATTAAGACAGATTGAATGAATCAAACATTTTAGAAAGTCTATTAAAATTATTAATGCTAATCTTTTAAAAAGACAGTAGGAAAAAAAAGCATCACTTCTAAATAGTAGTGCTATTGTAATTGTTTATTGTCCAAATACTGATGTGTACAACAAGTCTGTGAGGATTTCAAAGTGTATCATCTGATGTCAGGTGTCCTTGCAACTGTCTCACTGGCACCAAGCCTATGTGACACGATTCATGTGAAAATATCTCACTGCTCCCTGGTTGTAAAATTCATTCACTGCTTCATTTGGCAGTACAGATAATCATTATGGGTAGGTTTAAAGAATCGAGGGGCAGAACTGCATGCCACTTGCCAGCTTGAGTATGTATGCCATAGGCTTGCCACCTCTACCGTAGGCTTTGAAGGTGATGACCCGAGCACTGGAAGATGGGATAAATATGGTCAATGTGAAAATGGTGGGCTGAAGGGCCTGTTGCCAAGATGTATGTTGTTATGATCTACATAGGCCTTAATTTCCCAGTCTTTCAAAAAAATTGTATCCACATTATATGCTTCTTGCGTGCTGGCTCCAAAACTCACTGGAGCAGAGGATTCCAGAGATGCAATACCTTCTGTGAGAAGAGGATTACTTGTCAGGAATCCCGGTATTCATCCTTTTAAACACATCTTCTATAAACCCATTTACAGAAATAAAAGTGTTTTCTTTACCATTGTATTTTCTATTTCCTCCATGATATCTATCACTTTCTTTGTCATAGGTTATTCCTTAGGATTGAGGATGAATTACTTCCATTTTGGTTTAATGTATTCTGAGGAATCTGAACTTTTTTTTTGAGTGACACTATTTTATTGCTATCTTATATGTGCTACATGCACCCTGTGCTGTGTATGAATGTTGGTATTGTGGTTTGCATCTTGGCCTCGGAGTAACGCTGTTTTGTTTGGTTGTATTCATGGGTTATCATGTATGAGTGAATGACAATTAAACTTGAGCTTGAACATGAAGATCAAGACCTCAGATCTGGCAACAAACTCATGATCATTGGATCCCTGCCCTCCCACAGATCCTGAGATCTGCTGTAACTACACCAAGTACATCATGGTCAGTCAGTGAAGTCAGTGGGTGCTATCCCAAATCCGGGGTTGGCGGCTATACACCTCCATCTTCTTCAATCTTGCGACAGCACCGAGTGCAGCCTCTCCTCCAGTTTGTTCTCGTTGGCTGCCTTGGCACTGCCCACCGCCGCCCCCGCCGAACTCGAGCCCGAGGCCGTGTCGGCCTCCAGCCGCGGCCGCTTCTTCGAGCTCGGCCCTTCCTTAGGCGGAGGCCTTGGGCAGGTGAAGGCACACGGTGCAGCACCCAAGTTCATCATGTCTCTTCTAACTAGGTGCATAGCATACGATTCATAGATACGTGGTGAGGCTTTAATCTCTTCCACGGAAGATGGCCGTTGGCTCACAAGGAGCACATCCGCCCTTTGTCAGGTCTTGTTTTTTAGTCCTGCTTGGGTGTCCTCACACCCTCCTCACCAGACTAAGTCCAGTGGGGGAACCGGCCAAGTCACTGACCACTCGACCACAGCCCCTGGCCAAGCGCCGGACGCCCACCTCCTGCCAAATCTCTCTGAACGTCATGGTACAGGATGGATATCAACAATACTGTGTCTTCAAATTTCAGAATCATTGATGCTCTTCTCACACTCAGTCAGTTACATTGCACATGACATATTATTCATGTATTTGACACCATTCTCCTGAAATTGACACTTTGTTCTGGGATTGTCAGGCAGACTAAGGAAAATATTCAATGATGTGATCAAATTTCCCTGGAAAATCTGGGAATCTTTGGCCCACAGTTGCTCAAAATGGATGGAGATGGAGCACTTGAGATGGTAATGAAAGTCTCGAGGCCAAGCATTGGGAGTGGACAGAAGTCCTGCGTAAACTACAGGAGGGGTGCACTGTCAAATTAACCACTCATTGTAAAGGCGAACATCAAAAACAAAATTCATTATTGCCTTCAGTATGTGTGATCATCCATTGACTGATTAAGGAAACATTCAACATTTGTCGGAGATCACTTGTCTTTTACAAACGTTCACTGACTGATTTCTGTTTATTTTGGTGCAGGGATGCGCTGCTGTGTATGGATTCGTGTGCTGTGGTTTCCTCCCACATTCCAAGTACTGTACATATGAGTTAGGGTTAGTAAGTTGTGGGCATGCTATGTTGGTGCCAGAAGCAAGGTGACACCTGTGGACTGCTCCCTGTATTCCTGGACCGTGTTGGTCAATGACACAAACAACACCATTTACTGTATGTTTCAATGTACTGTACACATGACAAATAAATCGAATCTCTTTAATCTTTAAATTTTCCCCATATTATAGAAATTTGCCCATGGTTGATGGTAAACTGTCTATAGTTATAACATTATTTCTTTCTCCTTTCTTGCACTAATCTCTGCTTGTTATGCTGCTGGCGTTTAGGATAGCAACGAAGGTCCTCCATCTCTGTTATACTGTCACACACAGATAGAGGATTCCTTATTGTTGTTTCCATTACAGCTTTTTTTGCCCAGTCAGGGTTGTTAGCCCTGAGCTGAGCCCCCAGACCTGGAGGATCAGGGGACCACTCTTAGTCCGGCCCCTACCCTCTAACCTGTTTGGCATAGGTGACCCTACCAAGAGTCAAAGCACAAGGCCCTGACTCCAGCCAACATAGCTGTCCAGATCATTGAAGCATATAAGCTTCCAAACCCTATGACAAGGTCTTGGAGGTTTCTTGCACTAATGTTATGTTTAATTTGCTTATTTTGTATAAGTTATGTTAATATAAGTTTATTTCGGTTTATGTTTGACATGTACTATGCTGATGTTGCAAAAAGACCATTTTCATGGCATTTATATCCTGGGCCTGTATGCCCATGGCAATAAACTTGAACTTGAACAGGTTGGTTATGTTGATAATCTTCCAGTCTTCCGTGTTTTCTTTCTTATGAATGTTGAAACAATTATATTCAGAACCTGTGCTATTTCATTCGCTATTCTAGTGTGTCTGTCAGTTGGACCACATGTATTCTCCACCCCTTTGGCAATGTAACCTATTTTTTATTTAGAGATACACCGCAGTAACAGGCCCTTCCAGCTAACTGACCCTATGCTGCCCAATTACACCCAAGTGACCAAGTTACCTACTAAACCGTACGTCTTGGGAATATGGGAGGAAACTGGAGCACCTGGAGGAAACCCAAGTGCCCACAGGGAGAACATACAATCTCCTTACAGCCAGCAGCTGTTGCAAGGAACAGGGAGAAGCTAAATGCAGGACACTGGCACGGCGATTGAGTTAGGGTGTGAGAGCTGGAGCAGAATGGCAAACAGAAGGGTGAACAGGAAGGCAGGAGGCAGGCAGAACTTATCTTGACATGGAGCATAGGAAGGCAAGCAGTGGACAATACTTTTCTTGACACAGAGAGATGGAGTTACACAGGTAAACCTCAGTACTGAAGTAGAACTTAGAATACACAATCCTAAACGGCCAGGAACGTTAATTACCACACTGGCTAAACAACAATCTGGCCATGATGCAAAGCCCGGGTTTTTATGCTGCAGGTCTTGATGAGAACGAAGTAGTCGCCATCAAAGGGAATTAGGAGAAAATGGGGAATTAACAGTCAGACCATGACAGCAGCGGGAATTGAACCGGATCACCGATGCTGTGAAGCATTACGCTAGCTGCTACGCTACTATTCTATATAATTGCCCCATAGCTCACTTTATACCCCAAAAATCACATTTTATTTTAATAGTGAGAAAGCATTCAAGTCTCCTCTATTCCTCTTTGTTCCTGCATTGAACACATAAGGTCAAATAATACCAAAAGTTATCAACAAATTTCCTTCTAAACTAATGATTTTATGTGTCTCAATAGCAGCATTGTTTGTATTATTAAATAACCAACTTACTTGAGAATGTTTCTGGAAATCGATGAGATATCCCTCCAGCAGCCTCTCTAGGTTTGGAATCTGTGGCCACAGTTTTTTCTTCATATTACTGACAAGGAAAGATTACTGTCATGAGAAATTGGTAGTGGTTTTAGTTAAAGTTACATCAACATTCTCTTAGTAAAGATGATCTTCTAAATACTTGAAATAAATACATCTTAAAAAAAGATACCCATTTATGCATTCCCTTTAAACAGAATTATATTACCATTGCTTTATTTCTTCGAGGTAATGGTCTGGAATCCTAGGATTCCCTACCCAACAGCATCGTGGGAGCATTTTCACCACAGGACTTACACTGGTTCAAGAAGATAGTTCATCACCAGCTCTTCAAAAGTGTATGAGCAATAAAAGCCATCCTTGTCAGTGAGGCCCACGTCCCATAAATAAAATAAAACAAAAAAAATGTTAAAGAGCACTTCTTAGAAGAGTAATTGGACTTGTGCGCCACATCTTGAGGTATTCTTAAGGATAAGCTGGCTTTCATGAAGCGTTTTGACCCTTTCTGTCGGTGCTGCCTGGCCTGCTGAGCTCCTCCAGCATTTAATGTGTGTTACTTTAGAGGATGTCCTCTTTTGAGGGGAAAATATGTGGAGGCAGAGGGTATTAGAGTGTAACTTTTGGGCATGACTGCAAGTTGTTAGACCAAAGGAAGTGGGCTTTCACAAGAGGCTGGCACTGGAAGGAAGCATAGTCCTCCTAACCATAAAGGTGGAAGAGGTTATGGAACAAAGGATGGACAAGACCACGGAGATCTTGAATATAAAGACAAATTTTTAAAACTCTAAGGACCAGAATGGTTGCTTTCTGTTTTTTATGATACTTCCTTGTATCCAGTTCCTTGGTCCAGTTCTATAATCACTTAATGCAAGAGTTCCCGACCTGAGGTCCAGAGTCCTCTCAGTTAATGGTAGGGGTCCATGGCATAAAAAAATCTGGGAATCCCTGACTCAGACCCATGGCAATATTTTTATTCCTACAATACTCAAAGCAGTAAAGCTTTTTAAAGCTTACAAGGAATTCTCTCAGTTAGATGTGGTCATGATGTAGGTTAATTTACAGTGCAGTAGTTTGCAAAAATCCTGGGTTGGGTTGATTCCTTCGTTTCTCATTTTATTTTTACTGCATTTTAATCCAGTTTTTTTTCTCCAGTGTAATTTTATTAAAATAACTACAATGGTTAACATAACTCAGAGTGCATAGCCAAAAGCAGAACATTATCACCTACGACTGTGTTACTAATTGCTTGGCATAAAGATTGATTGATATGATTGATCAACCTGTGTGGCACCAATTGTATCGATACAGTCACAAGCTACAGTTGCACATGTTCCAATATCCTTTGTAAGTACAGACACAGATAGTTGTCACCATGTTGCAGAGAAGCTGAGTGACATTCGTTCAAAAGTGTTGTTGCAGGTACCTGTAAGTATTTGGAAAGATGAAACGAGACACGAAAAGTGCTATCGTCAGCAGAAGTGCCACACCAACAACAAGAGAGACAACTGTTGGACCTGTCAGAGAAAGGGAGTTATATTACACCAAACATATTTGTATTCATACGGCACGTGGTGCAAAACAGAGCTTGGTACAACAGATTATTTTGAAAGTTAAATGAACATTCTAATGCAACACATGTTGAAACTTTGCTGGGCACACAACATCAGAAACAAAAGAAGCATGGCAGGTATCTTAATTTCTTTTTGAGTGTACTCAGCTGAGGGTTGAATGTTGTCTTTGCCCTGGAAGGGTTGCCATCTGCATTGTTGTAGAATCTTTCACATCTCCAGAGCTGATGATTTGACCATATCAGCTGGTTCATTTGGTCACCTACTGACCATTGGGCTAGCTTCTAGGTTAAATTTAATGTCAGCCTTCCTTTGACCGGCAAAGTAACGGGACATAATCTTCATGCTTTGAATGTGAGAGAACTGTTGTTTTATCCCCAGACTTGACAGCCTCTTCAAACGCTAGCATTTTGAAATGTCAACAATTCCTTTCCTTCCCCAGATGCGGCTTGACTCACTGTGTGAGCTCCCCCTATCTGTCAACTACACCTTTGATTGGTCTAATGTTAGCCAAGGCCTGCACAGACACTCTGATTAGCTTATGTCTATTAAAAACGTAATATTCTTTGATAGCTCAAAGTTCAAAGTAAGTTTATTATCAAAATATGTATATGCCACCATATTTTTTGCAAGTATTCACAGAACAAAGAAATACAATAGAACCAATGAAAAACTACGCACAAAGAAAGACTGACAAACAACCTATGTGCAAAAACAAAGACAAACCATCGAAATGCAAAAAAGAAACAAATAATAAATAAAATAATACTGAGGACATGAGTTGTAGGGTCCTTGAAAGCGAGTCGGTGTTGAGGTGAGTGAAGTTATCCACTTTAGCTCTTTCAGAAATTTTCTGAGTTAGATATGGTCAGTGTGCAAATAACCTTTTAATATGGTTATTTTCAACAACATTGGGTAGTCTGCATGTCATTTTTAACTGCACTTTTAATTCTGCTTCTTGCAGAGTATTTTAAAAAAAATTAAATACAGTAGTTACTTCATAAAACGGCGTGCTCATATCTGACTGAATGTCATGTTTAGCTGGCGCTGCAATCTCATCATTGGCAGGAGGATGTTGATATAGCAGGACAGCTTTTTGACAGCAACGAATAGAAACATAGAAAACCTACAGCACAATCCATGCCCTTTGGCCCACAAAGCTGTGCTGACATGTCCTTACCTTAGAAATTGTCTAGGGTTACGCATAGCCCCCTCTTTTTCTGAGCTCCATGTACCTGTCCAGGAGTCTCTTAAAAGACCCTATCGTATCTGCCTCCACCACTGTTGCTGGCAGTCCATTCCACAAAGAAATGAAAGAAAAATAGAGGGCTATGTGGGAAGAAAGGGCTAGATCTCGGAGCAGGTTAAAGTGTGATCTCGGCGCAACATGGTGGGCTGAATGGCCTGTACTGTTCTATGGTCTGCGCTCTGTGATGTCTAGTGTAAATGGTGCACTAAAATAAAGAGAATACGTGATGTGAAAATCCAGTTTGAATACATCAGTGCATCGACTAGTCCAATTATCCTGGCCTTCCAATACTACTTTATTGCTTCAGTGGAATTTAGGAGTTTGAAAAATGAACTCATTATTGCCAGACAAGGTTCATTTGTCTGGTTACAGAGGAACTAGGATTCATTGTCTCAGGACAGTTGCCCATATACATTGGTCTGAGTGATACTGTAATTCCTTTCAGCAGGCTCGATGTAATTGGTTGATAGCTGTGTTGCAATTAATTAATGAATGTGCTACCAAGAGTGATGTGTGGTCATCAAGGGTTTGTGTTGCTGGTTCCTTGGAGATTAATTGATGTAATCTATCAACCTGTTTGCATTTGGTAACACCCACAATGCACAGTTTCAATATTCACAATACAGGATTCAAGATTATTTAATGTCATATAATGAGCACAAAATAATTGTTACCTCGCATCTGATGCAGCACAAAAAAAAACACAATAAGGAATGCAATAGTAATAATAATAAAAACACAGTAAATACTGTATAAGTACATAGAATAGCTCATATATGTAGATTGACACTGGGCATAAGGTGACTGACAGGAAATGATAAAGTAGTGGTGGTTGGGGTGCGGAGCAGCGGATTTTTGGGTGGAAGTTTTGATCAGCCTTACTGCTTGGGGAAAGTAATTATTTTTATGTCTGGTGATCCCGGCTACATAGCCTCTTCCCTGATGGGAGTGGGACGAACAATCCACGAGCAGGGAGGGTGGGATCGTTCATGATGTTCGAGTGATATACCGTCATGTTAAAATCTTTGGCTATCGGCTGTTTTGGCCTCAGCTCACCCTGAACTTTCCTGCATGCTTGGCCAAATGCTGACATCGCACACAACACAAATTCACGTGACCTCTCGTTCCAACATTGAACCCAGTGGTGGAGATTAACGCGCTGCCGAGAAAGGCCAGTGAACATTGCAAACGTCCTCAGCTGTATGAACAAGGGTGCTTAAATAGAAGCTTACAGATCCCTGTGGAAAATAAGGCAAGTAAATCTATGATTTATTGTTTTGTAACTATGTTTTTAAATATTATTTTGGTAATTTATATGCTTTAGTCACATATATTTATTTATTAATTTTTTTTCAATTGTGTTGTTAAGTTCCTTTCAGAGCCACTTAAAGTAAGTTCAAAAACCTTTGACAGTCATATGTCTGAGGCACTGTTCTGAACAAACATATCTGCATGACACATTAAAATATTCCCCTCTTTGATCAGAACATTAAAACATTCTTAAGAATGCACATCTTAGAGTGTGTGTGTAAAATTATGAGTTGTGCAAGGTTAAGTACCAGGAGGGAGATACTCTACAACTTTTCTATCTCCAACGGGATCCCACCACCAAGCACACCTTTCTTTCCTCCCCCACTTTCCGTTTTCCACAGGGATCGCTCCCTGCATAACTCCCTTGTCCATTTGTCCCTCCCCACTGATCTTCCTCTCGGTACTTATACTGGCAAGCAGAACAAGTGCTACACCTGCCCCTACATCTCCTCCCTCACTACCATTCAGGGCTCCAAACAGACCTTCCAGGTGATATACTGTGTCCAGTGCTCCCGGTGTGGCCTCCTGTATATCAGAAAGACCTGACGTAGATTGGAGGATGGCTTCACCAAGCACCTATGCTCTGTCCGACAGAAAAAGCAGGATCTCCCAGTAGCCACCCGTTTCAATTCCACTTCCCATTCCTATTCTGATATGTCAGTCCGTGGCCTCCTCTGCTGTCACGATGAGGCCACACTCAGGTTGGAGGAGCAACACCTTATGTTCTGTCTGATAGCCTCCAACCTGATGGCATGAACATCGATTTCTCAAACTTCCAATAATTGCCAACCTCCCCTTTGCCATTCCCCATTCCTGTTTCCCTCTCCCTCCTATCTTCTTACTTGCCCATTACCTCCCTCTAGTGCTCCTCCTCATTCTCTTTCTTCCATGATCTTCTACCCTTTCCTATCAGATTCCCCATTACAAGGATGCTGCCTGGATTTGAGGGCAGACCTTATGAAAGTAGGTTGAGTGAACTTGGCCTTTTCCTCCTTGGAGCAACAGAGGATGAGGGGTGACCTGATAGAGGTGTATAAGATGATGAGGGGCAATCATCATGTGGATAGCCAGAGGCTTTTTCCCAGGGCTGAAATGGCTAACACAAGGGGTCATAGTTTTAAGGTGCTTAGAAATAGGTACCGAGGGGATGTCAGGGGTAAGAATTTCACACAGAGTGGTGGGTACGTGGAATGTGCTGCTGGTGGCGGAGGTGGAAGCAGATACGATAGGGTCTTTTAAGAGCCTCTTAGATAGGTACATGGAGCTTAGAAAAATAGAGGGCTATGCGCTAGGGCAGGGGTCCCCAACCTTTTTCGTACTGCGGACCGGTTTCATATTGACAATATTCTTGCGGACCGGCTGACCCGGGGCGGGGGGAAGGGGTTGCCAACGAACAAGAGTAGCAGTCAGATACGTTGGGTTTACACTGAGAAAGACTACAATGACCATGAAGCCTTGTGCGGGTACCAGTGCGCATGCGTGTACGTGCTGATTTTTCCCTACAAATCGGTTTTGGCGATTCTGTTCGGGGGGCGGGGGTGGTGTTAATCACGGCCAGAATATCGGTAATGAGTGGCTAATACACTCAATTTCGTTTCTGAAAGGGTTTATCTAACGAATTTAATATTAAACACATAGTGCATATTTTCCTCGCATGAATATAGTGATAAGTCAATTATCAGGGGAGCTTGAAGGAAGTGTTGAACAAACTTCCAGTAGAAGTGGTAGAGGCAGGTTTGATATTATCATTTAAACAAAAATTGGATAGACATATGGGCAGGAAAGGAATGGAGGGTTATGGGCTGAGTGCAGGTCGGTGGGACAAGGTGAGAGTAGCTTTCAGCACGGACTAGAAGGGCCGAGATGGCCTGTTTCCGTGCTGTAATTGTTATATGATTATATAAGTCAATAGCATCATAACATTTTAAGTAACGTTTGGATATTAAACACACCGCACATATTTTCCCCGTATGAACATATAAAATCATTTCAACACACCAATATCGCTGAATCAGTGGGAGCCCTGGGCTTGTTTCCCTGCGACAACATGGTCCTATCGAGGGGTGTTGGGAGACAGCGATACTCGAACGGGGTTCCTTATGTCCAGTCTATTCCGCAATGTAGTTTTCGTTGCATTCATTGCAGAGATATGTTGGAAATGGAAGCAACGTTTTCAGTGCTTTCGTGGCTATCTCAGGATATTTAGCCTTGACTTTGATCCAGAATACCGGCAGAGATGTTATGTCAAACATACTTTTCAACCCGCCATCATTTGCAAGCTCGAGGAGTTGATCTCCCTCCCGCACTGACAAAGATAACGCATGCGTAACGACGTCGCGTGCGTTCAAGCTCAACAGTGGGCATGACAGGGAATGAGGAAAGGTGCAGCAGACTCATATCGCCAAATCATATCGTTTTCTCGCGGCCCGGTAGCGCATGCTTTGCGGCCCGGTGGTTGGGGACCGCGGCTCTAGGGAAATTCTAGGCAGTTTCTAGATTAGGCTAAATGGTCGGCACAACATTGTGGGCCAAAGGGCCTGTAATGTGCTGTAGATTTCTATGTTCTATGTTCTCTTCCCCTTTATCTCTTTAACCAATCAACTTCCCTGCTCTTTACTTCACCCTTTCCTCTCTCCCAGTTTCACCTATCACCTACCACCTTGCACTTCGTCGTCTCTTATCCCAACTTCTTAATCTGACCTCATCTTTTTACCAGTCTTGACCAAGAGTCTTGGCCCGAAACTTTCACCGTTTACTCTTTTTCATAGATGCTGCATGACCGGCTGAGTGCCTCTGACATTTTGTATGTATTGTCTTCAACATAACATCCCAACTCATACCCTCATCGTCCTGATTTATTAAAGGCAATGTGCCAAAAGCTCTCTTTTCATGTCTCTATCTGCATGTGATGGCATTTTAAAGGAATTACAGATTTATGTTCCTGTCCCTTTGTTCTATCACAAATTTCAGTGCTTTGTCATTCACTATATAAGTCTTAACCCGGTTTGTCCTCCCACTGCGCAACACCTCACACTTGTCTGCATTAAATTCCTTCTGTCATTTTCAGTCCTTTTCCCCAGCAGGTCCAGATTATTTTGCAAGCTTTGATAGCCTTCCTCACTCTCTATGATGCCCCTCATCCAGAGATTTGTTGATCCAGTTTACCACATTATTATCTGTCATTAATATAGATGATAACAACAATGGACACTGCACCAATCCCTGCAGCAAACTTCCAATCGGAGAGGCAATCATGTAATACCACCCTCTGACTTCTCCTGCTAAGCCAATGTTGAATCCAATTAAGTACTTTCTGAATGCCAAGCAACTTAACCTTCTGGACCAGCTTCCCATGTGGAACTTTGTCAAAGGCCTTGCTAAAGTCCACTGCCTTCGCTTCATCAAATCAGGCTATGTCTATCCAAATACTTATGTGGAGAAAAATAGTAAGACATTGTGATGAACATTAAGGGGTTAATGACCTTTTTCTAGTATGTGAATTCAAAGTCTGTGATCACTTATTTGCGACTAATGTACACTGTGTGACTGAAATGTGCTTTGTAGGCAGGATGGGAAAATAACTATGTCTGTGCTTCCTTGTTGTAAGAATCATCACATGTCTGCGCTTGGGAAAGCCTGATATACTGTCCTGAGAACTAACACTTAAGAAAATGTATAACCACTCAAGGACATATAGTGCAACTTCGCTATTCTAACGAGTTGTAGTTGAAGTTCCCTCCTTTTTCTTCAGATTTAAGTGCTTCTTGTCACATACGGGATATAAATAAGAGTGTAATCCATTGTTAAGCAGAGTTCCAAGATCCCGCTTTTAGGTGCTTGGGCTCTCCATGATATCATGTAAATAAAATCCTTCAGTCTGAAACAACGCTTTGAGTCGGCCTGATCTATTCTGTCTGCTGCTCCTGACATCTATCCGCAACAATTTATATGTTCTGCCCCTTATAATACCTTTCAATATTTACCCACAAGTTATGTCAGGCTCAGCAGCCTATAATTTCCAGGGATTTTTTTAGAGCCTTTCTTAAACAACCAAAGAAGGATAAATCAGGGAAGTTACTCAGAGGACAGGCAGAGGTCAAACCCTTCAAAAGCAAAGTCTGTGCACCAGGGTCTTCGAGAAACTTGGCTGGATGAGTTCATTATGCAACTTTACTACTCTCTGTATTTTGGTGCCTGAGTAATACATGTACACTTTGACAACAGCCTGAAATATGATGCATCATTTTCTTACATAATGCCTCTCACGTGGAGAATCCGAGTCTACTGGGCAGTGGCTCAGGTCCAGGACGACACAGCCCAACAATGTCCATGATACTATAATGAGCACATTGTATGCCACACTTACCGATAGAGCCTGGGATGGTTGCGGTGAAAGTGTCTGACCAACTGCTCCAGTATCCTCTGTAAATGAGTCCATTGGGTTTGGCTCTGAGTTGCATGTAGTAGGTTTTACCATGGGGAAGGTCTAACACCTCACTATGCAACGGCTTTTGGATATGTAGGGTCTGGAAAGAAATATTAGGACACCCTTATGTATGGTCCAAGCCAATCTTTACTTTGTCTATATATATTGATCATCAGCCTGGAGTAATCAACTAAATAATATAAAATAATACACAATCTCCTTCTCAACCTACTTCACGTGAGAACATCTTTGTTCAATCCATTGCCTGTCACCTTAATTTTACATCCTGCTGCCATTCTGACCTCGCTGTCTGAGGCCTCCTAGACTTTTCCAACCAAACTCAACCATAAGCTTAAGGAAAAATTACTTGTCTTTGTGTTTGGAACAAGCAGCCTTCAACAATTTCAGATAATCAGCCATTCCAGTCCAGATTTTTATATTTCCAACGTTCCGGTTTTCTTTAACATTCTCCTCTAAATGCAATCTCAGATTTAATTTGTCTCCATCCACTTTTCCTCCGGAAGTCTTATACCACTACGACTTCTTTTCAGTCAGCACCATCGCCACTTGAGATCTTCACCGTCTCCTGGTCTTGTTTCTATCACACCTTTTTCGCTCTCTCTGCCTTTGATTACTTTCTCCAGTGCCGGCGCAGGAACAACCTTCGCTACCATCATGAGATCTTCAAGAGGCGGTGGCTCAAGACAGCAGCATCCATCACGAAGGACCCTCAGCATCTGGTACATGCACTTTTCCCATTACTACCATCGGGGCAGCCTTGAGACCCAAGCTCAATGTTTTAGGAACAGCTTCTTCCCCTCTGCCTTCAAATTTCTGAGTGGTCCATGAACCAAAACATTCCATCATTTATCCATAATGTGCACTGTTTATTTATTTTGTAATTTATAGTAATTTTATGTCTTGCACTGTAATACTGCTGCAAAACAACAAATTTCACGATATACAAGTCAGTGATAATAACACTCATTCTATGTTTTTCAAGCGTGTTTAGCTTAATTAATATTTTTGGTTATATTTTTCTTTTCAAAGTATTTGACTTGGCATTACTTTAGCAATGTGTGCCATCTCACATCGTGCTAATCATTTTTCGTTCACAAGAAGTTCCAGTGCTGCTGTTCATCTATGTACTCTTCAGTTAGGGTGTTGCAGCTATCACCCAGTCTTAGCACAATGTTATCCGGTAGAAATTGTCACATCAGTCTACTGGCCACGTGCATCAATTTAGCCACATTTTTCAACTTTATTTGAAAATGAATTCATACAAATTATGCACTTTATATAAAAGTTTACTTAACCAAAAACTTTCACAAGTCAGTACCCAAGCTGGTAACATTTGAATACCCTGGTTTCTGTCTTGGCATTATTCCAACAAGTGCAGAAAAAAGTGAAAGTTCACATGCAGAGGAACTCAGCAGGTCAGGCAGCCTCTATGGAGACGATTAAACTGTTGACATTTCGGGCCAAGACCCTTCATCATCATCTCTTGTATTTATAAAGTTCACATGCATATATTTTGTGAACTTGTCCATATTATTAATAAAAGTATGATTTATTCATTTCTTCTTACTGATACCAAAGTATTTTCCATCTGTTTCCCAATAGATGACCAGTGTCTAAAGGAGTGGACATTTCTGCTTTGGAGGTAAATATATGGACATGAACTGACAAACAAGAGAAAATCTGCAGATGCTGGAAATCCGAGCCACAAACGCAAAATGCTGGAGGAACTCAGCAGGCCAGGCAGCATCTATGGAAGAGAGTACAGTCAATGTTTCAGGCCAAAACATCGACTGTACTCTTTCCTGTAGATGCTGCCTGGCCTGCTGAGTTCCTCCAGTATTTTGTGTGTGGAGATGAACTGTATTTTTTTTTGCAGAACAAGTTCATGGAATCACCATTAAATCAGGAGAACATACTGCAAATTCTAGACACGGGGAGTAATGGTGCATGGTGTACATCACTAAGACACCCTTCCTTGAGGGCTGGGTCACAAATGTGGCAGGTTTGGAATGTCTGTAGATTGCTTTTGTCATCATTGAAGAGGCACCTATGATTTTGTGGTGTCTGCTATATTAATATCAGGTTGACAACAAGTTAATCAATTCTGAGGTCCTCAAAACAAACTTTCAAATTGAGGTCTTCCAGAACTGGATGGCTGTGTTCAGACTTCAGTTTGAGCTTGGAACCTCCAAGCACCCTGATTTTCATAATAAGAAGGGTACAAAGTAATACAATTAGGATGCTTTGGATGCCTAGTCACAGTCCACTTGAAGTGTCACTTACCTCTTCACTATTGTTAAATCGATTGATGTCACATTGAGACTGTTAATAGCCCATTAAAGGATGGTGATGGAAGTGAAACTTGACCCTAACAATGATCCACTCACCTTCCATCCTGTCCCATTTTCCTCAGAGTACCTGATCTGATAAACCATTTGATTCTGGAACTTTTTGATCGGTGGCTCCCAAAAGAGACGCAGTTTCCCACCAGTTGTGCTTATATCAGTCTTCATAATTCTTGGGGGATCAGGACGGACTGGGACAAAGGGAAATATATGGATCAGTTTCATTATATTAACAGTGAAGGAAGCTTTTCTTAAGAAGCCATTTCTAGATTCCACAATCTTGGACAGTCGCCCAGAATAAAGGGTGACCTTTGGGTTAGGGTTGCTGACTTGTGGGCATGCTATGTTTGCGTTGGAAGCATGGCAACACTTCTGAGCTATCTAGCACAGTTCTTGCTGGTTTGATTTGATGCAAACAACACATTGCACTGGAAAATTTGATGTACATGTGACAAATAAAGATAATCATATTTTCTTTTTCTTCATTTACCACAATTCTGAACTGTTTCTACAACCTACAGGCTCATTTCAAAGGACTCGTTACTAGTTTTATTATTTATTAACTAGTACTCATGATTATTTTTTTAATTGCACAGTTTGTCTTCTTTCACATATTGGTTGATAATCTTTGTTTATGTATAGTTTTTCATAAATTCTATTGTATTTCTTTATTTTCCTGTAAATGCCTGCAAGGCGTGGTAGTATACAGTAGCATATATGTTATTTGATAATAAATTTTACTTTGACTTTCCTTCCTGAGCTGTTTACTGTTTACCTAAGCTGTGAACTACATGCATTTTAAATTATGTTTATTAATTTATTTGTGGTAATATTTTGTTTTAGGTTCTGAGTGTTTTATACGTTTTGCAGTTGCACCATGGTCCAGAGGAACATTGTTTTGTTTGGTTATGTACAGGTACAGTCAGATGATGATAAACCTGAATTTGAACTTGAACTTGAGTTCCTCCAGTAGATTGTTTGTTGCTTATGTCGTCTCTTGTGTCTCCTTTGCAGAAACAGTGTTGGTTTTATTTTTTTCAGAGCCTTGAATGCCTACCTTGGACAGTCCGGGTCTCAGAAGGTACACAGGAGAGCAGCAATTAAATGTGTCGCCGGTTCAGAGTTAAGGCAACTTGTGCGAAGTGTGCAACTGGAGGTGGGGATGTGAGCTGGGCGATCTCCTCATTATATCTTTTAAAACAACACCCAAACCACCTGAAGAGGGCCAACTGGTTTTGTGTAATAGTTTGCACATCATTAATCTATAACCTTTAGATTTCATAGAGAGGTATAGATGTTGTAAGTGTGATAAACAAATTAGATGAGTGCAGGTTGAAGACACTGTCTTATTGAAATGGAATTACAAAGACTTTAGGGGAAAGAAATACTTAACTTAGGCATGCAAAATCAATAGGAAGCACTGGGGAGTACAGAATTGTGAAACTTGTTGGAATCAGTTGTCCTTTTTTATACTTTTTATAAGATATTAATTGAATTAATGCAAGACTAAAATCATAGTTTTAATCGTATCAGTAAAAAGAAACCATAATTTGTATCATTAACAAACTCAAGTATTTTTCACAGTATGTGGTGTTCGTCCCCACTTACTGGCTGAAGCTGGTACAGCAGTTACAACACACATAAAAGTTGCTGGTGAATGCAGCAGACCAGGCAGCATCTCTAGGAAGAGGTACAGTCGACGTTTTGGGCCTAGACCCTTCGTCAGGACTAACTGAAAGAAGAGATAGTAAGAGATTTGAGAGGGAGAGGGGGAGGGGGATATCCAAAATGATAGGAGAAGACAGGAGGGGGAGGGATGGAGCCAAGAGCTGGACAGGTGATTGGCAAAAGGGATATGAGAGGATCATGGGACAGGAGGCCTAGGGAGAAAGAAAGAGGAGGGGGGGGGAAACCACAGGATGGACAAGGGGTATAGTGAGGGGGACAAAGGGAGAAAAAGGAGAATGAGAGAAAGAATGTGTGTATAAAAATAAGTAACAGATGGGGTACGAGGGGGAGGTGGGGCATTAGCGGAAGTTTGAGAAGTCAATGTTCATGCCATCAGGTTGGAGGCTACCCAGACGGAATATAAGGTGTTGTTCCTCCAACCTGAGTGTGGCTTCATCTTTACAGTAGAAGAGGCCATGGATAGACATATCAGAATGGGAACTGGACGTGGAATTAAAATGTGTGGTCACTGGGAGATCCTGCTTTCTCTGGTGGACAGAGCATAGGTGTTCAGCGAAACGATCTCCCAGTCTGCATCGGGTCTCGCCAATATATAGAAGGCCACATCGGGAGCACCCAGACGCAGTATATCACCCCAGTCGACTCACAGGTGAAATGTCGCCTCACCTGGAAGGACTGCCAGTTTCATTTTTTAATTGGCTAAATGTTAGCACATTATACATGAGTTATAATTGTTTTAATTATCTCACCTTTTGATTGGAGTCTGTTATCTAAGGGATTTTCTGTTATCTCAAATATATAGGTGATAGATTTTTCAAAGGTGCCACATTCTTTATATTGAATCAATGGAATCTCTTTAATCTCTGCTTTGCTTCTCAGCTCCTCACTTAGTTTCAAATGCTATGATCCTTTGTTTAAACTTTAAAATAAATGATTATGAAAATCAAAGTTTCTCACTCATTCCTGAACTCCTAAAAGAACCCAGAGATTGAAAATTTTCGAGATCCATCAAATGCAAAAGAGAATTAAGTGAATTGATTAAGGGTTGAGGTACTGTTAATATTCTGGAGGCAATAAAGAGGGAACTACACAGAAATGCAAGATATAGTAGTAGTCCCAAGGGCAACTGCTTTTTGGAGGATAAAGCTGGAACAGAGATTAGTATGGAAGTTTGATGAAGAGTGGCCCTGCAATAAAGGAGTTAATGAAACCAAGTAGCTTCAAATGGAACCAAGGTGGTGGTGGACTGTGTTAGTAGTGCCAGGTGTTGTATGGTTGGAAAGACATACAAAGCAATACTGTGGCCAGCAAATGGAATTTGGACCAGCACAATGCTGTAGTGACTGCTTGGCATCATAAATATAGGCAGAATCTTTTGTTGAGAATACCATCTCCCCGTCTTTGGAGTTTATAAAGCGCTGTATGACTGCAAGTGTCTGATTAGCTTTATTGGTCACATGCACATTGAAACAAACAGTGAAAGGTGTTGTTTGTGTCAAATCAGATCAGCCAGGATTGTACGGAGCAATCCACGAGTGTCACAATGTCAGCATAGTATGCCCACAACTCACTATCCCTAACCCAACACTCACAACACGCTGGAGGAACTCAGCAGGTCAGGCAGCATCCGTGGAAAAGAACAGTCAACGTTTCGGGCTGGAACCCTTCGTCAGGACTGCAGAGGCCCTATAAAGAAACACACATCAAAGTTGCTGGTGAACGCAGCAGGCCAGGCAGCATCTCCAGGAAGAGGTACAATCAACGTTTCAGGCCGAGACCCTTCGTCAGGACTAACTGAAGGAAGAGTGAGTAAGGGATTTGAAAGTGGGAGGGGGAGGGGGAGATCCAAAATGATAGGAGAAGACAGGAGGGGGAGGGATGGAGCCAAGAGCTGGACAGGTGATTGGCAAAGGGGATATGAGAGGATCATGGGACAGGAGGTCCGGGGAGAAGGACAAGTGGGGGGGGAGAACCCAGAGGATGGGCAAGGGGTATAGTCAGAGGGACAGAGGGAGAAAGAGAGAGAGAGAAAGAATGTGTGTATATAAATAAATAACGGATGAGGTACGAGGGGGAGGTGGGGCATTAGCGGAAGTTAGAGAAGTCGATGTTCATGCCATCAGGTTGGAGGGTACCCAGACGGAATATAAGGTGTTGTTGGAGGAACATCTAATGCCCCACCTCCCCCTCGTACCTCATCCGTTATTTATTTATATACACACATTCTTTCTCTCACTCTCCTTTTTCTCCCTCTGTCCCTCTGACTATACCCCTTGCCCATCCTCTGGGTTTCCCCCCCTTGTCTTTCTCCCCGGACCTCCTGTCCCATGATCCTCTCATATCCCTCTTGCCAATCACCTGTCCAGCTCTTAGCTCCATCCCTCCCCCTCCTGTCTTCTCCTATCATTTTGGATCTCCCCCTCCCCCTCCCACTTTCAAGTCCCTTACTCACTCTTCCTTCATTTAGTCCTGACGAAGGGTCTCAGCCTGAAACGTCGACTGTACCTCTTCCTAGAGATGCTGCCTGGCCTGCTGCGTTCACCAGCAACTTCGATGTGTGTTGCTTGAATTTCCAGCATCTGTAGAATTCCTGTTGTTGGCCCTATAAAGAAGGTGAGTGGAGGGTGGGAAGGAGAAGGCTGGTAGGTGCCAGGCGAAAAACCAGTAAGGGGAAAGATAAAGGGGTGGGGGAGGGGAAGCAGGGAGGGGATAGGCAGGAAAACAATGGGTAGTGGAAGGAGGCGGAACCATGAGGGAGGTGATAGGCAGCCGGGGGAGGGGGCAGAGTGAGACTGGGATGGGGGAAGGGACGGGAAGGGAATTACCGGAAGTTGGAGAATTCAATGTTCATACCAAGGGGCTGGAGACTACCCAGACGGTACTCCGATCTTACAGCTGGCACTGTAATAGTGTTACTCTACTACTGTGCCCCGCAGATACCTGTCAGCATCTTGTCTGATGCCAGTAAACCTGCTTCAACTCCTTTTACTGCTTGGGCTATCAATGGAGCTCTGACAGAGCCATATGCAAATCATCTTCTGAGGAATAAGGCATAATGTACATGCTACCAAATTCTTTTGCCAGATCCAGACCTTCTGCCTTTAGCCCCCCCCACCCCCGCCCACCAAGTTACTTTCTGCTTTCACATTTGCCTCTGTCTACTACAGGTTTTACTCTGCACTGTGAAGTGTGTGGATCATCCTAAGATCATGAAGGATGGCAGCAGAGTTAAATTTTCATTTCACTTAAAAGGCATTGTATATGAACCTGAAGCACACTTAACTCCTTTTCAACTGCGTGTCTGTTTGCTGGAAATGGGAGAAAGTTTACAAGAGCAGAGTCATTTCAGGACTACGTTAATTACTTGTGGTGTAGACAGGTGTGGTGCATATCCTACTATGTATCTATGGTAACTAATCCTCCCTCACTTACCAATATTTTCAGTCTTGAAGGGCTTCTTGTAAAATGTCTGTATGTGATGTGGGTAGGATGCATTAATGATAACGACCGTCTTATTGGCTTCCGATGTTGCAATGGTGCACTGGTAGGTGATGCCATCCCCTCTGGTAGTGTTTCTTTGATTGCTGCATATTTTCCAGACCTCCGGTCTGGCAGAAAAATGAATATTTTGCTCAAGAAATGTTGGCAAACACAAGTAAGAAAATTGGTATCCAGTTACTTCTTCTGCTCCACCTCATTCACTTATTTAATTTGGGAATTTGTACAAACAAAGCATTGGAGACATTGCAAACTCTTTATCTTTCCAAGTCATCAATTGAGCAACTGAAAGGCCAATCACTAACAATGAGCCGTGTGTATCGGTAACTGGAAATAAAACCCATTATCCAGGTGGTAAAATACAGAATTTGCATTCCCACTTCTATAAAATACTCCTGATATTCTTCTCATCTTTCCTCAGCACTCTGACATTTCATGATAATCATACAAAGGCCTATCTGTCCTTTCCATAAGTACCTGAGCATAAAATGCATTCTCAGCCCATAGTAGCACTTACTACTGATCAAAAGGGGTACTCTTAAGTTTGAAGAGAAGATGTAGCGTTCTGTTTTTGATCACTTGAACATTTGCCACATTTTCCATGTTAGTGACCGAAAACACAACTTTACATGTGTCTGTATACAGTACTTGTTGTCACCAGTTCAGATGAAGATTTTAACTGGATGTTCTAATTTCTCAAGCTCTTTTGAAATGTATGAGAAAGCTAACTAGAAAATTTCTTTCTGTAAAAGAATGCAATATCACTAAGTAATGACACACAAGTGCATTTTTTTGAAAAGGTTGGCTTGATAAGGTAAAAGGTGAAAGGATGTTTCCATCCTATTGGGTGTACATAGAACTACGTGGGATAATGGTTCAATGGTTCCATTTAATATGTGAGTGTGAGTTTGAGTGTGAGAGAGAGAGTGAGTGTGAGAATGAGAAAGTGTGTGTGAGAGAGAGAGATAATGAGAATATGATAATTTGGGCCACATGCATTACGAAACATAAATAGAGTTGGCTATCTAAGTTTCTTCTTTAAGACATTCAGAGGAACACAGTCAGCAGAGATGTCATTTATGGGGAGCAGGAGGAAAGTTGCGCTGAACTCAAGTTCAAATGAATAATGATCTTATTAGATGGCAGCCAAGAGCAAGATAAAACATGTTTCGGCATCCTTCTAGCACCCAGTTACTCAATACAAGACTTGGAATTGTGCACCAGGATTGGGTTGTGTTGTGATACGTTGAGCCAGCTCGATACCTTTATCTAGCTCTGGACGATTGGCTTAGAATGATGACATTTAGACCATAGAACATGGATCAGTACAGCACAGGAACAGGCCCTTTGGTGCACAGTGTTGTGCTGAATAAATGAAATTATTAATCAAATGGCTAACTAAACTAATCTGTTCTGCCTATATTATGTCCATATCCTTCCATTCATGTGCCTGTCTAAATGTCTCTTAAAGTCCCTATTGTTTCTGCCCCCACCTGGGGCAGTGCATTCTAGGCACCCACCACTCTGTGTGTATAAAAAATTGCCCCTCACATCTCTTTTGAAATTATTCCTTCTCACCTTATGGGCATGCCCACTGGTATTAGACATTTCAACCTGGGAAAACGATACTCTCGGTCTACTCTATCTATGCCTCTCATAATCTTGTAAACCTCTATCAGATTTCCCTGCAGCCTGCACTGCTCCAGAGAAAACGAACAAAGTTTGTCCAACCTCTCATTATAGCACGGGCCCTCTAATCCAGGAAACATCCTGGTAAACCTCTTCTGCACCCTCTCCAAAGTATCGGCATCTTTTCCATAATGGGATGACCTGAACTGCATTCAGTACTCCAGAGGCCACCTAACTGGAGTTTTATAAAGCCGCAAATATAACTTCCTGCCTTTTGAATTCAATGCCTCAACTAATAAAGGCAAGACATGCCATATCCTCCTTAACCACCCTATCAACCTGTGCAGCCACTTTCAGGGAACTTGGATCACGAGATCCCTCTGCTCATCAACACGGTTAAGGATCTTACCCTTAATAGTATATGTCTCTTTGCTTTTGACCTACCAAGGTGCAACACTTCAAAATTGGCTGAGTTAAACTTCATCTGCTATTTTTCCCTGATCCACCCCATCTGTAACTGATGTGTATTCCATTGTATTCTTTGCCAGGCTTCTCTGCTATCCAAAACACCACCAATTTTATTATCATCTGCAAACTTATTGACCTACCCATCTACATCTTCATCTAGGTCATTTTTATACACCACACACACAGCAGTGGTCCTGGTACAGATCTCGGAAGAACACCACTAATCACAGGTCCCATTGACCTCGACCCTCATTCCTCTATTGGCAAGCCATTTCTGAACCTAAACTCATCATGGACCCTCTGCATGTTAATCCTCTGGATGAAGCTGTCATGAGGGACCGTGTCAAAACTAACATCCACGTAAACTCCATGTAAACTATATCCACATCTCTACCTCCATCATCACCCTCGACATCTTATCAAAAACTTCAATCAAGTTTGCAAGACACAACTTGCCCCACACAAAGCCATGCTAGTTCTCTCTAATGAGGCCATGGTTTTCCCAATGCTCAGAAATCCTATCCCTAAGAATTCTCTCCAGTAACTTCCCTACCATTGATGTCAGTCTCACCAATCTATAGTTTTCAGGATTATCCTGGTCCCCTTCTTGAATAATGGAATATTTGTACATGGAAAAGTTTATAGAAAGTGATGGTACTGTCCAGTCCATCACACGCAAAGCCCACCCCATCTTTGAGCACATTTACATGGAGCACTTTCACAAAAATCCTGCATCCATTATCAAGCTCCCTACCATCCAGGCCATGCTCTCTTCTCACTACAGCCATCAGGCAGGAGGTACAGGAGCCTTAGGTTCCACTCCACCAGGCTCAGGACTAGTTATCACCCTGCAAAAATCAGGCTCTGAACTGGCATGGATAGCTTCACTCACCACAACTCCGAACTGATCCCACAACCTACAGGCTCACTTTCAAGAACTCCAAAACTGATATTCTCAGTATTATTTTATTTTTATTTACACAGTTTTTTATGCAAACTGATTGCTTGTATTCTTTATGTATAGTTTTTCATAAATTTTATTGTATTTCTTTATTTTCTGTAAATGCTTGCAATAAAATGAACTTCAAGGTAGTATGTGACAACATACACATACTTGGTGATAATAAATTTTACTTTGACTTTGTCCATTCTTGATCAATACAATATATCTACCACATATTTTATTCCGCTGTTAAACATGAGAAAAAAATCATAAATACCTCGACATACTGTATATTGAATTTGGCATGCCCATTGTCATGTTGGGTTCTAGTTCACCCCGTCTTTCACCCATCAGTCCATCCTCATTCCACAACCTTCATTTCCATCCCCCAACGGGAGCTCTAGATCGCCAGTGTTTCATGTTTAAACAGCAGAGTTACCTTGTCTGATAGTAGAGACTGTAACGAGTGCCCTCTTCAGTTTTGTTCACTTTCCACTGGCAGGTTATGAACTGGAGGTCAGGGCTTGAACAGCGTAGACTTATTTCATCTGGTAAGCAATGAAAAGAGAAACTCCCCATCACCAGACAGACAAATGGCTTGAAGTAACTAAAAAAAAATTTGTAATTCTTCTACAAGTTAGTTTTATATAATATCCATTTTACCTTGAAGGCAAAAAGAAAAACACAATTATAATTAAGTTTATTAATGTCAGTATTCCTTATAAATAATGTAGATGCTTAGTGAGGAAGTGAAAGTGATTTGGTTTAAAATCACCTGAAGAATAGGGAGTTACAGCTGATACTGTTTCTGACCAGACACTCCAGAAGCCATCAAATGAAATACCATCGGGTTTGGTGCGCAGGCGAACCATGTACCTAATTCCAGCCTTCAGGTCCCGAAGATCATGATACTCCTTGAAACTGACAGTCACACTCTGAAAGAAGAGATTTATCAATTATTATTCTAGCACTGTTGGGGGAGGAGTTATAACATGTCCTTGAACCCAGCTCACATAAATCAAGTGCTCCCTCTCAGGGCAAACGTTTTAGAGGGTAGGAGGAGTGGAAGAAGAATCAGGTTCTGTCTGAGTACCATGTTTGTGGGATGTTGCAAAGTTTACGGGGAATCAGTTGAAATCATTAAATATTGATGAGTAATTATGAATTCTCCAAAATTACATGTGGTGAGATGATGCAGATTGGAATCTATGTATTTTAAAGGTATTGTATTGCACATAACCTTCATTCTAGGCTTCAGCTGATGCCAATTACACGCTACAAGATTGAAACTGAACTCTTGAATGCCCCTAATAAATTATTACATGATTACACCATTAACCCCACACCCACCCACCCACACACACACAGGTGAACATGCATAATACAGACACGCATACATGATGGCCTACACAGAAACACACAACAGATGAGGCTAGGTGTAACTGTGAGATGAAGATTAATTCACACTCCAAAGCAATTTAGCAAGGAGCAAAGGTAACGAAGAAAACAGAAAGGCCAGAATAATTACAGTAGTATAAAAATTAGTTGAGAAATTATCTTCAAAAGAAAACCAAATTGTAATCAGTTTGACAACCCGCTTTTAAAGGATTTATGGTCCCAATATTTAGCCCATCCGTGATGGGCTTACTTTGGTCTTATTTTGTGGTATCTCATCCTTTTCTTAGAGTCATGGAATACCACAGCACAGAAACAGACCTTTTGGCCCATCTAGTCCATGCCAAACTATTAATCTGTATAGTCCCCTCGACCTGCACCCAGACCACCCCCCTCCATACCCCTCCCATCCATTCACCCTCTGAGTGGAAATAATTCCCCATCATGGGCCCCTTAAACATTTAACCTTTCACCCTTAAACCATGACCCTTAGTGCTAGTCTCACCCACCCTCAGTGGAAAAAGCCTGCTGCATTTACCCTATCTATATCCCTCATAATTTTGTATACCTCTATCAAAACTCCCCTCATTCTCCTGCACTTGAGTGAATTAAGTCTGTATTCCCGGATCCCTCTGACCTACTGCCCTCCTCAGTGCCCTAATACTCACCATGTAAATCCTACCCTGGTTTGGTCTCCCAAAGTGCCACACCTCAAACTTGTCTGCATTATATTCCATCAGTCATTTTCAGCCCATTTTTTCAGCTGGTTCAGATCCCATTGCAAGTTTTGATAGACTTCCTCGCTGCCCAATACACCCCACTCTTGCTGATCCAGCTTACTACATTATCATCCAGATTGTTGATAATGGACCCAGCACTGATCCCTGAGGAACACTACGATTGATAGGTTTCCACCATTTACTATCACTCTCTGGTTTCTCCTGCAAAGCTAATGTCTAATCCAGTTTATTACCTCATCTTGAATGTTGAGTGACTGAACCTTCTTGACCAACCTCTCATATAGGAGCTTGTCAAAGACATTGCAAAAGTCAATGTAGCCACTGCCTTGCCTTCATCCATAAGAGGTGCTGGACAAGTCAGGAGGTTGCATCCTAGAAGACTGCATTGTACATGGAGTGCTCAGCTAGCCAGAGGTATTGTTGTTTGGCAATGATTACGAACATTATTGTTGCCTTTCTTACACTCACTATGTTCATGCTTCAAAAATGTTTGGAGTTAAGCACATTGTAATTAATCGGTTCTCTCCTTGTAGAATCTACCTCACCTTTGCAGAAGCAGGGCTGGACTTATCCTTCCAGTAGCTAATTTCATAGATCAGAAATTCATTTATGTCAGGATTTTTTGGTGGAACCCAGTCAATACGGAGTTCACGTGGATTGCCATTCAAATGGACTGAGACATTGGAAGGTGGGTCTAGGAGAACTGAGTGAAGAGAAGAAAGACAATTTTTAAGCAATTGGAAGTGATTAAAGTTCACAAGTACTCCTGAGAAGATGACATTAGATTAATGTTTTCTAAGGGTGAATAGGATCGCATCTGGCTGATTGCCCTCTAAGAGGACCACAACCTTGTCGTGGTTTGGAGAATTATGTGCCACAGTGACCCAGAGAGCTATGTTGGCTGGATTCAGGGTCTTGTGCTTTGGCTCTTGGTAGAGTCATCCATGCCAAACCGGTCAAAGGGTAGAGGCCAGATAAAGAGTGGTCCACCAGTCCTCCAGGTTTTGGGGTTCAGCTCAGAGCTAACAACCCTGAATGGTAAAGTAAAATTGTTAAGGAAACAGCAATGAAGAATCCTTCTACATCTGAGTGCGATGGTATTCCAGCGTCTCCACCCGGAACTTGCATGACTCACAGTAGGGAAAAGCAAGAGGAAGCTACTGACATGATAAACACCACCTTCTTTGCTGCCCTAACACCAGCAGCATAACGGACAGTAATTAAGTAAGTTAGCTCATTGTGTGAGGCTCTGTAAAGGGACCACAAAACAGTGAAATATAACATGAATGTAATATTTTTAAACATGAGTTGTGTTGCAGAGGAAATTCACTAATGTCATTTCAGACACAAATTCTGCTTGTGAGTGAAAGATAAGAATGAGAAAAATTGTCACTTACCTACTGACTCAATTGATACATATTGACTGATTTCTGACTCATTGGAAGATGATTCAATTACTTCAATGAAAAGTGGCTGAAAAAGCACAATATCCTCTACTGGAATAGCACAAACATGTCTCGTTGCATTCCCAGGCACTCTGTATGATGTTGTGTGACATTGCTTCTGTATTCTTTCCCTATAAAATGGAAAATCAGAGTGACACTTGGAAGGGGAATTTATAGCAGAATTAAAATCTTGCCACTAGTTCGGGGAAGCGACCCACTGTATCCATCCTCTGATGGTTTTCCATCTGCTTGATGAAACCGAGAACAGAAACATTACAGACAAAATGTTTGCATGCTTGGGCACACTGCTGCAAGCAAACTAACCCACTGAGGATCAACATTGTGGAAGTTATTGTGGTTGAGAAATAGTACCGAAAAAGACGATAGTATATCAACATTCTGTTTTATTCCTTCCCTAATTTCATGGAATGGCTTTGATGGAATCAACCATTTTAAAAATTCACACCAAACCAAAATTACCTGTTGCAACATTCAGTGTGGATGCCTACACTTGCATATCTTGTAGTCAATTGCCTGGATTTTCTGTTTCAGGTCTGGCCCCTTTGTTGGTACATCTGACAAAAATCTCAGACCTGAGACATTGACTCTGCTTCTCTTTCTGTGGATGCTGTCTGACCTGCTAAATGTTCCCAGCATTTTCTAGTTTTTATTTCAGATTTCCGTCATCTGTGTTTTTTCAAGTTTTTCATGAGCTGGATTTTCCAATACCCTGGTTCCATATGGTATTCAAAAATTGTTGCAGAACAAAATACTGTTCTGCATCAAGTGAATTAAGTCTAAAAGGAATAGTAGATAAGGCTATAAGACAATGAAGCAGAATTAGACCATTTGACCTATCAAGTCTGCTCTGCCATTCCATCATGGCTGATTTATTATCCCTCTCAACCCCATTCTGCTGCCTTCTCCCCAAAAGCTTTGACACCATTACTAATCAAAAATCTCTGCTTTAAATATACCCAATGACTTGGCCTGCACAGCCATCTGTGGCAATAAGTTCCATTGTACCCAACTCCCTATATTCTTTCTTCAGGAACTCCTCCTTTTCTCAATGCATGTTGTTGGTACCAATACATACCATGACTTCTGGCTGTTCACCCTCCCCCTTTAGAATGCTGTGGACCAGATCCGAGACATCATTGACTTTGGCACATGGGAGGCATCACAAAATCTGGATTTCTCTTTCACATCCACAGAACCTGCTGTCTGTTCCTCTACTTATGGAATCGCGTATCACTTCTGCATTCCTCTTCTGCGTCCTTCCCTTCTGGGCCTCAGAGGCAGACTCAGTACCAGAGATCAGGTTGCTGCAGTTTCCCACTGGTAGGTTGTTCTCCCCACTCCCCCCCACCCCCATCAGTATCCAGAGTGGTATACTTATTACTGAGGGGAATGGCCACAGACGTACTCTGCACTGGCTGCCTGTTGTCTTTCCCTCTCCTGACAGTCTCGTATGTACCTGCCTCCACAACTTAGGGGTCTCTACCTCCCTCCTTATTTTCCTGTATAAGCCAAAGGTCATCCAGCTGCAGTTCCAGTTCCTTAACATGGGTCCTAAGAAGCTGCATGGAAGACAGGATGTCTCCCAAAGTTCCCACATCTCACACAAGGAACATATCACAATCCCTGGACCCATTCTCAGTGCACTAGCTATGAACTAACTGGGGGAGGGGGAACTTACTTAGAACCTCTGCCTGTGCTTCCCCAAGCCTGTTCTCATCTAAGCCTGACCACTCTAGCATTGTCCACCTACACAATGGCCACTCCGCTTACACCTCACTTCTTTTTATTGGCCCCTGCCGAGTGACGAATAGATCATTATGATTGCAATCTGATGAATGCCTGTGACATTCAAGGGATTGCAGGTGCTGAAACCTGGAGCAACAAACAAGAAGTCAGAGGAGCTCAGTGAGTCAGGCAGCATCTGTGGAGGGAGAAGGACTTGGAATGTTGATTGAACATTTTCCACAGACGCTGCCTTGACCGGCTGAGTTCCTCCAGTTTCTTATTTGTTGCTGTGATTTTTTGTCTCATTGTTGTAAGTTGTGCTGGAACATACAGCATATGAAAATAATAATATTGTCGGGTTGAATAAATAACCACCATCCTGTGAAATGGATAAGTTTTCTTCTCTGATATAATCACACATTGAGACTTAATCCCCTAAAACCCTTGCATCCAGAGACTGGGCTGAAATACCTAATTCCAACAGAGGTTACACTTGTATCATGTTTCCACCCTCAAGATAGGTTGTTGCAGCAGTCTGTAATTGTTCACTTCTGTACTAAGGATGATTAATACTGACTATTTTCTTTAGAGCAATCACAATCTGAGGGATACAGAATCAGCAAAGTCGATCAATAATACCCAGCAGGATGCCAGCTACCAAGAATGCAGACATTGTGACTAAAGAACAACAGTCACAATGTCAACTGTGTTTATTTATTGAGGTAAAACACAGATACCACAATACAGCCATTTGAACCCCGCCACCCAGCAATCCCCCGATTTAATCTGAGCTGAATCATAGGACAATTTACAATGACAAATTAACCTACCAACCGGTATGTCTTTGGACTGTGGGAGGAAACCGGCACCCCTGGAGGATCTACAAACTCCTTACAGGCAGCAACAGGAACTGAACTCATGTCTCATGTACCATAAACCACTGTGCTACTGTGCTACCCATAAAGTGTTGTGCTACCTGCTTTTAGTGTGCCTGATGCTGGATAGAGCTGGCATATTTAATGACAAGACTGATCAGCTGAGGACTTAAACTAATCAATAATAGTTTACTTAGTAATTATAGGGTAATAACACAGTGTGAGATTTTGTAGTATTATGGTGATATACTCAGTGCTGTAGAAGAACTTGTAAGTGAAATTTGTTTCTTCGCTGTTATCCCAGAAACATGTCAGATCGTCTAACATTCGCGTAAAACACTTCAGATCTTCATCTTGTGACAACAGTGATGAAATACCTGTGGGTAACCAATAAAACGGGTTACTCATTCCTTTTATCACACATCTGAAAATAACAATTTTAAGCCAGTATCAAAATACATAGGAATAGTCAGTTATAAGAAAGGGGAACCTAATTAGGATTCACTTCTCTGGGAAAGTAGATAACTTAATTTGCTTTTGAGGAATGTAATGGGATCAAATCAACTGTTATTATTATATCAACACACATCAAAGTTGCTGGTGAATGCAGCAGGCCAGGCAGCATCTGTAGGAAGAGGTGCAGTCGACGTTTCAGGCAGAGACCCTTCGTCAGGACTAACTGAAGGAAGAGTGAGTAAGAGTGAGTAAGAGTAATCCCTTACTCACTCTTCCTTCAGTTAGTCCTGATGAAGGGTCTCGGCCTGAAACGTCGACTGCACCTCTTCCTACAGATGCTGCCTGGCCTGCTGCGCTCACCAGCAACTTTGATGTGTGTTGCTTGAATTTCCAGCATCTGCAGAATTCCTGTTGTTTGCGTTATTATTATATTCTGTCCTTTTTTTTTAACTAAATTTCTGCAAGGATTTTCAGATCTCCTTACGGCATTCAAGGACACCATTTCAAACCATTGAGTTGACGCTGTTTGACAGAACATTTTATTCTTCCATTAATTTTCCCTTAGACCTATTCTCCCTGCATTCCCAATGGCTCAGCTGCACACCAAAGGCAATTTAGAGTGAAGAATTTACTATGCAACATCCTCTTCTTTGTTGCCAAAATTTTGGTGAAAGTTTGGCATTCATCCAGGATTGACACATAAACTCAACATTCAGGCCCAATGGGAAAAAAAAGTTCTGAAAATGTAAGGCCTATGTTTGCTTTTCTCTTTAATGAAATGCGGAGAGAAACCAGAATAAGAGAATTAACGTCCTAAAGAACAAGATTCATTATGATGAATTTCCTATTCTCAAAATTGGTGGATTATAGTAAATAATTTTCATAATTTCTATTAAGTCCTTTAAAAGTACATTTCAGTAATAGTTCTGGATTTAAGTTATCTGCATGGTTTACTGCTGTCTTCCCGAAACAACATTTTGTGAACTAAAAGAGGCACTGCATACATTGCGATTGAAGCAAATTCTGAATTATTTGAATAAATTTACTTAAAATGTAATGATTATTGGTCTGTAAAGTTTGAAATAATTCAGAACAAACCTTTGCTAGTTAAGATGTTACTAGAGTTAAAAAGAAGAGCTGTGTTTCTGTTGTACATTTCCTGACCTCAGAATATCCAAAATCACTTTACTGTCAATTAAATAATTTTGAATATATTCAGTGCAGAAAACACCCTAATCAATTTATTTACCACAAAACCCACAGTTTGGAATATGTGTTAAAGACTTGGTAGTCCTTTATTTTTGAAGTGATCTTGTCTGAAGGTTAAATATTGGCAACGTATCAGTAGAAACTCACGTTTTATTTGAAATGTTCTCTCAGGATCTAATATGACCAGCTGAGTGAGATCCTGGTTTAGTGTCTCAGTTGAAAGATGAAAAGTGTTTAATTTGCCACCATATGTTGAAGCTCCATATTCTTTTTTTTATCAAGAATAATTAAAGTATTAAACTTTAATCTTCTCTTGATAATATTTATCTTTTTAAACTTCATTGTTATATTTTAGATGTCAGTCTGAAGGTTAGTGTATCATTGAATATATCTTTTCATATATTTTCACTATAAATTATGTTTTTCAAATGCTTTATGCAACAATTAAACTTTGAAATGATATACAGCAGAACTGAAATGAATTACCAAGACAAGTAACAAATTTAGTTCTCTGCTGTGGTTTGCACAGAACCTTTTTGGCAGATATTTTTAGTGTCTTACTATTAGGGTGCAAATTTCTTGCAGATATCTCTGTGCCTTCAAACAATTAAAAAGTTGCCAGTCAGCTTACCTTCCTGGAGAAATGTCCAATTCTCTACACCTGATACAAAGAGAAAGGTGACCGTGTTTAAGTGTACACATGCCACAAACAGGAACCTTACTGCACAGCGAACCATTATTTTCACAACGCACCAAACATTTCTCACTCTCCACTGTTGGCGTGAGACTGACTTAGAACAGAAGGCGTTTACAAGCCTGAAGTAAGAAAAGACACATCCACAGGAAATTAATGAAGCCTGAGGCAGGGCAGAGTGGGTCCACACCCTCATTAAGACCACTGCAGAGATTCATTGGGCAGAACTAGTGGTGATCACCCAGCCATGAACAACTCTGAAACCAGTCCTCTGCCAGGCATTACTGCAAAGGCTTATCTGAAAGGGTGACTCAGTGGCTCGGAGGGTAATGGCTCAGCAGATCATGGAGCTGCCTCAATACACAGTGACCTGGGTTTTGCATAGGAATGCACGAGGCTGCAGAGAGTAGTGGACAGCAGCCAATCCATCACGGGCACAGTCAGCATTGTCAACCGTTGTCAACATTTACAGGAGGCAAACATGAGGAATTCTGCAGATGCTGGAAATTCAAGCAACACACATCAAAGTTGCTGGTGAACGCAGCAGGCCAGGCAGCATCTCTAGGAAGAGGTACAGTCGACGTTTACGTCAGGACGAAGGGTCTCGGCCCGAAACATCGACTGTACCTCTTCCTAGAGATGCTGCCTGGCCTGCTGCGTTCACCAGCAACTTTGATTTACAGGAGGCATTGGCTTAGGAAGGCAGCATTTATCCCTACCATGGGGGTGGCAATGTCCTTTTCTCGCCGTTACCATCGGTTAGAGAATTCTGAAGTAAGCCCCACACCACCAAGTTCAACGGGTTCATTTACATTTACTTTTAGCAACCATTAGGTTCTTGAACCAACCTTTATAACCCTATTCCTAACTCAGAAGTGGAACACTATGGAGACTCTCTTCCTCTGTCACAATAAAACCCTGACTGTGTTTTATTTTTTGCACTAGTGCTTTTTTCTTGACCGCTTTGAATCAAAGCGCCTGTGATGCTGCTCCGACTGTTTCATTGTACCAGTACTTCGTTGTACATGTGCATTTGACAATAAACTCGATTCAACATGTACTATTTTATAAGTTAATTATTTTCTGTAAATTACCCTATGGGTAAGCGACTGAAGAATCAGAATCAGAATCAAAAACAGGTTTATTACCACCGGCAGAACTGGAGAATGTTCATGTATATGTGTGAAAAAATAGATAACTGGGAAATGAGATTGATGGGATTGCTTTGAGGGATAGCATTGACTCAATGGACCAATTATTCTCATGAAGTGATAGTTCTAAAGTGCCAAGAATAAAGGGCACTTTATTCCTTGTCCAATACCAGTGCATCTATGTTTATATGTACTTGTAAAAAAACAATTCTTTGATCATTGTGGTAGGTGATCCCAGTATTTGTAAGATTAGCTGTATGGTTTGCTTGCCCGCTATAACTTACATCCTCATCCCTTCACTGAAGTGAGTCTGTAGGTAGAACCATAGAACACTACAGCACTGAAAACAGGCCATTCGGCCCTTCTAGTCTGTGCCAAAACATTATTCCGCTAGTCCCATTGAACTGCATCCAGTCCATAACCCTCCAGGCCTCTCCCATCCATGTACCTATCCAATTTAGTCTTAAAACTTGAGATTGAGCCCGCATTTACCACGTCAGATGGCAGCTCATTCACACTCCCACCACTCTCTGTGGGAAGAAGATCCCCCTAAACCTTTCTCCTTTCACCCTAAAGCCATGTCCTCTCGTATTTATCTCTCCTAATCTAAGTGGAAAGAGCCTATTCACATTTACTCTGTCTATACTCCTCATAATTTTGTAAACCTTTATCAAATCTCCCCTCATTCTTCTATGCTCCAAGGAATAAAGTCCTAACCTGTTCAATCTTTCCCTGTAACTCAACTCCTGAAGACCCGGCAACATCCTAGATGTAAATAGTAAAGGTCGATATTTTTAAACATAGCTTTAGAACCTTGATGCCATATGCCACACATGCTTGGCATTATCAAAGAAAATAATTGAAATCCTATTAATCTTCAATTAAAGCTTCTAAGATTTTCTTGTCCTTGCCATTTTGCTGACTGAGGGAGTCTGTAGCTGTTGGGCCAGTGAAGATCACCTTCCCTGCAAGATAGCAGGCAGCTTCGCCTGTGATAATTGTTACCCATAAATTGCTGATATGATGAGACTGGATCAAAAGAGCAGAAAATTCAGGGTTTGTAAACTTGATCATAATGAGGGAGAGGATTAACACTGGCAGCAAAATAGCAGGAAACTTCAAAAAAGAAGTGGACTGGTAAACTATAAGGAATAAACTATGATTATTTTATTTATTTAGATATACTGCGTGGAACAGGGCCTTCCAGCCCAATGAACCACATTACTCAGCAACCCATCGATTTCACCCTAGCCTAATCACAGGACAATTTACAATGACTAATTAACCTACTAACTGATATGTCTTTGGACTGTGGGAGGAAACTGGAGCCTCCGGAGGAAACCTTCGCAGTCACGGGGAGAACGTACAAACAGTGCTGGAAATGGATTCCAGACTCCAGCGTCCTGAACTGTAATAGCATTGCACTAACCACTATACTGTGACTATCTCATCTGGCTCTGCTGGGCAGGCTGCATGGTACACCTACCTGATGTCAGATCTCCCACCGAGAAACCACTCCACTCTGACTTCGGTCACCGTAGGAAACTATAAGAAGACAGGGAAAAAACTTGAAGGACATTCTCAAAGCCTTGATGAAAAACTATAACAATCTACCAGCTCTTCGGAATGATTGCCTTCAACTGCTCAAAATGGAGGGAAAGCATCTAGGAAGAGCCTTAGGTTAGTTTAATCAACAACATGCAGATATATAGGTGTGAATGGCAGAAGAGCACAGTCGATCCGAGACTACCCAAGCACCTCCTGCCACCTCTGACAGTCCATCAATCCTACGTTAGCCCAATCAGAAACCTCAAAACTCACAGAGCTGGAGGGAGAGCAAATTACCTCAAAACAACTGTTGGTGAAAGCATCCTGATCCCAAATCAACAGTCTCAGAACAAAGGGATTAGGTAACCAGCCACAGCCAGACAGAATCAAACAAGTTAGCATTTGTTAATGTGGATTGCAAAGCAATAACAAGCCCCTATGTATAATCAGTCACACATGCTCTATGAAGGTTGAAAAATCAGTTTATAACATGACTGATTTGGAGACTGGGTGCATCTTTTGCAAAGGAACCCCATTAGTCTGATCACCATTTAGGACATCATAGCAGTTTGAACAATTGCCTTGACGTTTGTGAATATAATCTTTGTTTAAGAATCAAAGTTCAAAGTAATTTATTATCAAAGCATGTAAATGAAATTCAACTCTGACAAACTTCAAAAGATGCCTAGTGGAGAGTATCTTGACTGGTTGCATCACAGTCTGGCATGAAAATATCAATGCCCTAGAATGGAAATGCCTGCAAAAAATGGTGGATACAGCCCAGTCCATTACAGGAAAAGCCTTCCTCACCACTGAGCACATCTACAAAGAGCGCCACCATAAGAAAGCAGCATCCATCATCAAGGGTCCCCACCATCCAGGACATGCTCTCTTCTCACTGCCACCATCAGGAAGGAGATCCCAAACCATCAGGTTCAGGAACAGTTATTAACACTTCCACCATTCAGCTCATGAACCAGCATGGACATCTTCACCCTTCACAACACTAAATTCATCATTGAACACAGTTTATGGACTCTACAACTCATGTTCTCAGTATCATTTATTTATTACTATTATTGATTGTTTCATTTTGTATTTGCAAGATTTTTCAGTCTTTGTTGTGGGTAGTTTTTCATTCATTCAATGGTACTTCTTTGTGATTGCCTGTCAGAAAATTAATCTAAGGGGAATATTTGGTGACATATAGAGTGCGTTCATTGATAACAAATTTACTTTGAACTTTGAGTTGCTATAAAAGAACATATGATTTAAAATAACACCAGTTTTATGAATCTTGTGTCCCCCACTTGGGAAAGGATCACAGTGTGGTGTTGACTGGGAGCTGGGTGTGGAGTGGGGAAGAGGAAGATGGTGGTAACGGTGGGCATTGTGAAGCCTGATATAACATCAGACCAGGATAAGACATTGCTTGGCTCCATCTGGTAATGGAACCCATCCCACTGTTGCTTTCTCCCTCTCTCCTAGGAAGGTCCCAAAAGCTTGTCATCAAGCTTTATTATGAAATATTAAAATCAGACCCCTTCCTGTTATGGATATACACAGTAAGCAAGGGCAGGAGGGGACCATTCAAGGTAACTGCAGCCTCAGCCTCTCTCTGCTCGGCAGGAGATGGTGGAGTGGGGGAAGGGTGTATAGAAAATCGTAAATGGAAGGTTCAAAACTGGCTCCGTACCTATATGGTAAAAAGATCAGGACATAGTGATATTGACATAATGATATGGGGGTTAATCCCACCGGAACTGTGTCCGCAGCAAGAGCTAAACCTTTATTCATCCCACTGTTGACGCTGAACTGTGAATAAATATACTTATTAGTTCCCAGGATGTAGATATTGCTAGAAATACTCGTGTTTATTACCCCTAATTGCTTCTGAACTGAGAAGGCAGTAACATTGGTGGGTCTGGGGCCACGTACTACCCAGACTAGTATGTGTCTAGATTTCACATTAATGAACCAGAAAGATTTCATGGGGATACCGTTAATGAGAATATCATTAATTTCAGATTGGATTAATTATGAGTTAATATTCCGCAGCTCCACACTGACATTCAAATTCAAGTTGCTGATTAAATAATTCAGAACATTTAGATGTCAGAGGTAGGTGTGTGGAACTGCCAGAGGTGATGGTAGAGACAGACACTGTACATTTGGGACATTTAAGAAACTCTTTGATAGGCACATGAATGAAAGAAAAATGGGAAGGTTAGACTGATCTTTGAGTAGGTTAAAAAGTCAGCACAACATTGTGGGCAGGAGGGCCTGTTCTGTGCTGTCTTGTTCAGTGTTCTATGTTCTAACTCTGACTGCTAGACCAGTTAGGCTAGCTTACTAGTCTAGCAATCAGAGTCAGATCATAATATACTCTGGTACGCTGTATGTGCTAGTTCCAGGAATGAGACATGTTTCGGTAGTTGAGGATGAATGAAAACGTTTGAGGAGAGTGCAACAGCTAAATTTCTTTCTGTACTTTGAAATTCTTCATAATAGTGCAAGCAGGAAGAAGGTCAATTTAAACATTTTTGTGTAGTTTAAGATTGCAGATTGGTAATGTGAGCCCGTGACCTTCTGTTTAAAGAGGCAGCAGATGGTGCTGTTATCTAGTAGTCTGTTAATGCGAGAGACCAGCTGTGTTTAAAAACAACTGCTTAAGGATAACACAGTAACAGAGCTAGCAGAACTGCTCAGTACAGCAGCAGAAACCAAGGTTTAGCCCTCATTTCATGTGCTGTGTTGTGTGGAGTTTGCATTATCTCCCTCTGACCTCTTGGCTTTTGGTCAAGATGACGTTGAGCTACAGTCTCTGTTGAGGTTGCAGCTCAGACTTAGTTGTCTTGTTAGGTTCAATGGGTTCATAGGGAAGGTTTTGGGGACAGACAGGGGTGTTAGGGGTCTAGTTAGGGTTTAAGGACAGGGATGTTAGGGAATTAGAGGTAGGGTGGAGTCTAAGTCGCCAATCCACGTTTGAAGGCCAGCGACGCGGATGCAGGAATTCTCAGCTCAGCTAATTGTTGGTGAGATCAGAGTTCCACACAGGCAGGAGGCATGAGAGCTGGTGCATCCCCACTCCCCACCCCCCACCCCAGGTACGTAAGTTGGCAAGACAGGAGTTCGGGGCCTGATGATCAGGGCCCTGTCATTGACGAGTCCGGAGTTCTCAACCATGTTCTTCATCTGTGGTCATCAGCAGGTCCTGATGGAAGATGGAAGCCTGAATGTCGATCGGAAATCCAGACGTCGAGGCTCGATGCCAGGAGCCCTGAGTCTATGAATCTCTGTGAGCCTGCTAGGAAACCTGTGAGCCCACTCGTGGCTGGAGGCTGAAGATAGCCTATTGTGGGGTTAGAGAACTATGTATTTGTGCTTGGGAGAGAGGAATGGGGTCTGTTGTTGTGTTGCCTCTTGGTTCTGTATTTTCAGTTTTGACGTGTTCTGTGTTGTTCTGCCAAGCCTGGTGGGAATGCTGTATTGGTACCAGAATGTGTGGTGACATTTGCAGGTTGCCCCCAGTAAATGTAGATTGTTAATGCAAACAACATATTTCACTGTATGTTTTGATGTCCATATAATAAATAAATCTTAATCTGACTACGTGGATTTTCTTTCACATTCAAGTTCATGGCATTGATAGACTATTTAGCTGAAGCAAATTGTCCACAGTGTGTGTGTGTGAAAGATAGAATCTACGAAGAATCACTAAGAGTATGGGGAGAATAAAAAATGTGCGTAATATATGGTTAGATTAAATGGGTTGCTGATGGTCAATGCGGACTTAGACCTGGTATTAACTTGCTGTAGAGTCATAGAGTTGGACAGCACAGAAATGGGCCTTTGACCCACAACGTCCATGTTGAATTTTTGGCCATCTACGCTCATCCTGTTATGTCTACATCCTTCAATGCTTTGCCAATTTAAGATTTGTAAATTGGCTTATTAGTGACATACTGTATGTACCAGGCTACAATGAAGAACTTGTCATCCACATCACTCATACAGAACAATTCATTAGAACCAGAATCAGGTAATCAGGTTTAATATCACCAGCATTGGTCGAGAAATTTGTTATTTAGTGGCAGCAGTACAGTGCAATGCATTAAAAGATAATGAATTACAATACAAATCTATACAATGGATTCCGGTTAATTGGGACATCTCGGGACCCGTACAGTTTGGCCCAATTAAGCGGCTGCCCCAGTTAGCTGAAGTTTCATGGAAGTAGCTAAAAGGGTATAAAAAAGACAAACTACCATTTAACTGAGTAACAAATTATGTATTTAAATGAAATAGAGAACAAATTAGAACACTATCATTACTACTACATTACTATAAAACTGTGTATTATTTCCTAATTGTTATCGACGTAGGAATTAACCCAGTACACACTGCTGTGTTCTATTGATTGACTGTAAATGAATAAAATCAGCACAGACACCTAGTGTAGAAAACGGACTGTTTTCGTACAATGCTATTGATGATTGCATCCTCCAAATCTTCATTTTCATTGTAACATTCAAGAAGATTCAAAGATTCAAGGTATGTATGCAGTATACAGCCCTGAGATTCATCTCCAGAGACAGCCACAAAACAAAGAAAACCATGGAACCAGTTCAAAGAAAAATATCAACCACCCACACACCAAAAAAACCAATCGTGCAAATGGCAACATGAAAGAATGAGCAAAAACACAGAATATAAAACATAAAATCAAAAGAGTACATATTCAGTTCAGCTCAGTATTCATTACAGTATCTGCAGGCTTCCTCGATTCAATGTCACACAAAATAGCTACACAAAAAGCAACCAGAATCTACAGTCTAATCCACAACTTGCAGACCGAGAACTTCAGTACTATCTTCTGAAGGCATTGAGAAAGAGAGAGGAAGAATACATTCAAATTCTTCATAGTTGCTAACTTGTTGAAGTAGTGAAGTCATTTCATTTTCACTCCCGGCCGTTTCTGCAGCAAGCAAAACAGTTCTGAATTGCCTTACTGCTTACTTCTTTTTTGTGTGAACACAAGCACAGAAAACTGACACTGTTTAAAAACTGTTCACACTAAGTATGGCGTAGTGTCTCACGGTCAGACACTAATTCGAAAGTGTTTGGCAACAATCTTTAGCCCCAATTAAGCAGCCCAAATAAACGAAGGGAAACTTGGAGGAACTCAGCAGGTCAGGCAGCAGCTATAGAAAAGAGTACAGTCGATATTTTGGGCCAAGACTCTTCATCAAGACTGGAAAAAAAGATGAGGAGTCAGAGTAAGAAAGTGCAGGGAGGGGAGGAAGAACCACAAGGTGATAGGTGAAACAGGGAAGGGGTGAAGTTAAGGGCTGGGAAGTTGATTGGTGAAAGAGATACAGGACTGGAGAAGGGGGAATCTGATAGGAAAGGACAGAAGGCCATGGAAGAAAGAAAAGGAGGAGGAGCACCAGAGGGAGGGAATAGGCAGATAAGGAGATAAGATGAGAGAGGGGAATGGGAATGGGAAATGGTGAAAGGTGGGGAGCATTACCAGAAGTTTGAGAAATCAATGTTCATGCCATCAGTTTGGAGGCTACCCAGATGGAATACAAGATGTTGGTCCTCCAACCTGATTGTGACAGTGGAGGAGGCCATAGACTGACATGTTGGAATGGAATTAAAATGGGTAGCCACTGGGAGATCCTGCTTTTTCTGGTGGACGGAGCATAAGACAAGACCGTTTTGCTGAGCATCTATGCTCCATCCGCCAGAAGACCACTTCGCCGAGCCCCTAAATAAGCAGTGCAAAACGCTAAAAAAAATGTTGAAGCAGTGTTCATGGGTTGGTTTATTGTCATTTCAGAAATCTGATAGCAGAAGGGGAAGAATCTGTTCCTAAAACCTTGAGTGTGTCTCTTCACGTTCCTGAACCTCCTCTCTCATTGTAGCAATCAGAAGATGTCATATCCTCGATGATGGGGCTCCTTAATGATGGATGCTGCCTTTTTGAGGCATTGCCCTTTGACGATGTCTTTGATGCAGGGAAGCCTGGTGCCCATGATGGAGCTGGCTGAGTTTGCAACCCTCTGTGGCTTTTTCCAGTCCTGTGCAGTGGCCCCTCCATACCAGACAGTGACACAAACAGTTAGAACACTCTCTACGGTACATCTGTAGAAATTGCCGAGTGTCTTTGGTGACATACAAAATCTTCAAACTCCTAATGAAATATAGCTGAAGACATGCCTTCTTTGTAATTGTATCATTCTGTTGGGCTCCGCATAGATTTTTGGGGATGTTGATATCCATGAACTTGAAATTGCTCATCCTTTCCAGTGCCAATCCTTTGGTGCATTGACATTTTCAAGGTGAAACAAAAGGAATGCAGAATAAAGTGTTATAATTACAGAGAAAGTGAAATACAGGTCGACAATGGGATGAGTGGTCATAGTGAGGTAGATTGTGAGGTCAAGAATCCATCTTATCATACTATGGAGCTGCTCCGTGGTCTTATAATATTGGGTTACAATCTGTCCTTGAGCAGGACGGTATGTACTTTCAGACTTTTGCATCTTCTGCCCAGTGTGGGGGGTGGGGGAGGTAGGGAGAGGGGAAGAGGAAAGAGAATGGTGTGTGTGCGGTTTTTGATTACAATGGTTGCTTTACCGAGGCAGCGAGAAGCTTTGGCAGAGTCCATGGAGGGAGTCTAGCCTCCCTGATGGATTGAGCCCTGAGCCTGTCCTACTAATGGTTTCTGAGTTCACCACCCCCTCTAGCAGTGAGTTCTAGATATCATAAACACGAGAAGGTCTGCAAATGCTGGAAATCCAAGGCAACACACACAAAATGGTGGAGGAAATCAACAGGCCAGGCAGCATCTATGGAAAAGCGTAAAGAGTCGACATTTTAGGATGAAAACCTTCACCAGGACTGTTCTAGATATCAACCAATATTTGAGTAAAGAAATTTCCTCTCTATAATTGGCTGGTCTTGCCAATAAACACCAGTTTAACACTGCCCTCTGGGAAACATACCTGTATATTCACTGTACACCCATGATTGTGCAGCCAAGTTTCCACTGAACTCAATATATAAGTTTGCTGATGACACCACAATTGTAGGCCGTATCTCAGGTAATGATGAGTTTGAGTACAGAGAGGAAATTAAGAACCTGATGGCATGGTGCAAGGACAATAACCTATCCCTCAACGTCAGCAAGACGAAGGAATTGGTTGTTGACTTCAGAAGGAGTAGCGAACCGCACGACCCAATTTACATCGGTGGTGCGCAAGTGGAACAGGTCAAAAGCTTTAAGTTCCTCGGGGTCAATGTCACAAATGACCTGACTTGGTCCAACCAAGCAGAGTCCACTGGCAAGAAGGCCCACCAGCGCCTTTACTTCCTGAGGAAACTAAAGAAATTTGGCCTGTCCCCTAAAACCCTCACTAATTTTTATAGATGCACCATAGAAAGCATTCTTCTAGGGTGCATCACAACCTGGTATGGAAGTTGTCCTGTCCAAGACCGGAAGAAGCTGCAGAAGATCGCGAACACAGCGCAGCACATCACACAAACCAATCTTCCATCCTTGGACTCACTTTACACAGCACGCTGTCGGAGCAGTGCTGCCAAGATAATCAAGGACACGACCCACCCAGCCAACACACTTTTCGTCCCTTTTCCTTCCGGGAGAAGGCTCAGGAGCTTGAAGACTCATATGGCCAGATTTGGGAACAGCTTCTTTCCAACTGTGATAAGACTGCTGAACGGATCCTGACCCGGATCTGGGCCGTTCCCTCCAAATATCCGGACCTGCATCTCGGTTTATTTTGCACTACCTTACTTTCCATTTTTCTATTTTCTATTTATGATTTATAATTTAAATTTTTAATATTTACTATCAACTTGTAATCCAGGGAGTGGGATGCGCAGAATCAAATATCGCTATGATGATTTTACGTTCTAGTATCAATTGTTTGGCGACAATAAAGTATAAAGTATAATCTGTGAAGAGCAAAATGCTGTACTATTTTATGGAAAGGCAAATTGAGCGTAATTCTCTCAAGTATTCTTGGTGTTACTTGGAATTCTGAAGTGTCTGTCCCTTTAAAAAGTAAGTATGGAGTTGATGCTTATCAGCAACTAGGCTAAGATAAAGTGCTGGTGGAAAAGGCCCCACAGCTCAACAACTGGAGGAAGGAAGCCATTAGGAAGCAGACCATGAATCTCCTAATTTGAACTGCAACTTGGTGTTGACAATTCATCTTGAAGGAGAGGGGAGGAACTTAATCACCCATTACAATTCTCTCCAGTTCTTACTTCTTATTCTGTCCTTTAACATTGTGCATCAGTTATTTCTAATTACAATCCATAGATTACTTCTTGATGAGATTATACATGCACCTCCCTTTTTGTTAACTGTAAGTAGAAATAACTTTATGGTAACAATATTAGTTGCCTTTACATGGATGGGAAACTAGAACAAATTAGCAGCCAAGATGAGAGATAGAAAATGCCAAGCGATGATCAGCATATAGAAACATAGAAAACTTACAGCACAATACAGGCCCTTCGGCCCACAAAGCTGTGACGAACACGTCCCTACCTTAGAAATTACTAGGCTTACCTATAGCCCCACACATAAAAGTTGCTGGTGAACACAGCAGGCCAGGCAGCATCTCTAGGAAGAGGTGCAGTCGACGTTTCAGGCCAAGACCCTTCGTCAGGACTAACTGAAGGAAGAGTGAGTAAGGGATTTGAAAGTTGGAGGGGGAGGGGGAGATCCAAAATGATAGGAGAAGACAGGAGGGGGAGGGATGGAGCCAAGAGCTGGACAGGTGATAGGCAAAAGGGATACGCGAGGATCATGGGACAGGAGGTCCAGGAAGAAAGACGGGGGGTGGGGGACCCAGAGGATGGGCAAGGGGTATATTCAGAGGGACAGAGGGAGAAAAAGGAGAGTGAGAGAAAGAATGTGTGTATAAAAATAAGTAACAGATGGGGTACGAGGGGGAGGTGGGGCATTAGTGGAAGTTAGAGAAGTCGATGTTCATGCCATCAGGTTGGAGGGTACCCAGACGGGATATAAGGTGTTGTTCCTCCAACCTAAGAGTGGCTTCATCTTTAATGCCCCACCTCCCCCTCGTACCCCATCTGTTACTTATTTTTATACACACATTCTTTCTCTCACTCTCCTTTTTCTCCCTCTGTCCCTCTGAATATACCCCTTGCCCATCTTCTGGGTCCCCCACCCCCACCTTGTCTTTCTTCCCGGACCTCCTGTCCCATGATCCTCTCATATCCCTTTTGCCAATCACCTGTCCAGCTCTTGGCTCCATCCCTCCCCCTCCTGTCTTCTCCTATCATTTTGGATCTCCCCCTCCCCCTCCAACTTTCAAATCCCTTACTCACTCTTCCTTCAGTTAGTCCTGACGAAGGGTCTCGGTCTGAAATGTCGACTGCACCTCTTCCTAGAGATGCTGCCTGGCCTGCTGCGTTCACCAGCAACTTTTATGTGTGTTGCTTGAATTTCCAGCATTTGCAGAATTCCTGTTGTTTACCTATAGCCCTCTATTTTTCTAAGCTCCATGTAGCCATCCAGGAGTCTCTTAAAAGACCCTATTGTTTCTGCCTCCACCACCACCGCTGGCAGCCCATTCCACTCACTCACCACTCTTTGCGTAAAAAACTTACCCCTGACATCGCCTCTGTACCTACTTCTAAGCACCTTAAAACTGTGCTCTCTCATGCTAGCCATTTCAACCCTGGGGAAAAGCCTCTGACTATCCATGTGATCAATGCCTCTCATTATCTTGTACACCTCTATCAAGTCACCTCTCATCCTCCATCGCTCCAAGGAGAAAAGGCTGAGTTCACTCAACCGATTCTCATAAGGCATGCTCCCCAATCCAGGCAACATCCTTGTAAATCTCCTCTGCACCTTTTCCATGGTTTCCACATCCTTCCTGTAGTGAGGTGACCAGAATTGAGCACAGTACTCCAAGTGGGGTCTGACCAGGGTCCTATATAGCTGCAACATTACCTCTCAGCTCTTAAACTCAATCCCATGATTGATGAAGACCAATGCACTGTACGCCTTCTTAACCACAGAGTCAACCTACGTAGCAGCTATGAGTGTCCTATAGGCTTGGACCCCAAGATCCCTCTTATCCTCCACGCTGCCAAGAGTCTTACCATTAATACTATATTCTGCCATCATATTTGACCTAGCAAAATGAACCACCTCACTTTTCTCTGGATTGAACTCCATCTGCCACTTCTCAGCCCCATTTTGCATCCTATCAACGTCCTGCTGTAACCTCTGACAGCTCTCCATACTATCCACAACACCTCCAACCTTTGTGTCATCAGCAAATTTACTAACTCATCTCTCCACTTCCTCATCCAGGTCATTTATAAAATTCACAAAGGGTAGGGGCTCCAGAACAGATCCCTGAGGCACACCACTGGTCACCGGCCTCCATGCAGAATATGACCCGTCCACAGCCACTCTTTGCCTTCTGTGGGCAAGCCAGTTCTGGATCCACAAGGCAATGTCCCTTGGATCCCATACCTTCTTACTTTCTCAATCAGCCTTGCATGGGGTACCTTACCAAATGCCTTGCTAAAATCCATATTCACATATTCACTTCATCTACGGCTCTACCTTCATCTACAGCTCTACCTTCATCAATGTGCTTAGTCACATCCTCAAAAAACTCAATCAGGCTGGTAAGGCATGACCTGCCTTTGACAAAGCCATGCTGACTACTCCTAATCATATTATGCCTCTCCAAATGTTCATAAATCCTGCCTCTCAGGATCTTCTCCATCAACTTACCAACCACTGACTAGCCTATAATTTCCTGGGCTATCCCTACTCACTTTCTTGAATAAGGCACCAACATCCACAACCCTCCAATCCTCTGGAACCTCTCCCGTCCTCATTGAGGATGCAAAGATCACTGCCAGAGGCTTAGCAATCTCCTCCCTCACTTCCCACAGTAGCCTGGGGTACATCCTGTCTGGTCCCGGTGACTTATCCAACTTGATGCTTTCCAAAAGCTCCAGCACATCCTCTTTCTTAATATCTACATTCTCAAGCTTTTCAGTCCACTGCAAGTCATCCCTACAATCGCCAAGATCCTATTCTGTAATGAATACTGAAGTATTCAGTAAGTTCCTCTGCAATTTCCTCGGTTCCATATACACTTTTCCATTGTCACACTTGATTGGTCCTATTCTCTCACCTCTTATCCTCTTGCTCTTCACATACTTGTAGAATGCCTTGGGTTTTCCTTAATCGTGTCCGCCAAGGCCTTCTCATGGCCCCTTCGGGCTCTCCTAACTTCATTCTTAAGCTCCTTATAATCTTCTAGATTCATATCATTACCTAGTTTTTTGAACCTTTCATAAGCTCTTCTTTTCTTTTTGACTAGATTTACAACAGCCTTTGTGCACCATGGATCTTGTACTCTACCATCCTTTCCATGTCTCATTGGAACATAACTATTCAGAACCCCACACAAATATCCCCTGAACATTTGCCACATTTCTTTGGTATGTTTCCTTAAGAACATCTATTTCCAATTCATTCTTCCAAGTTTCTGCCTGATAGTCTCATAGTTCCCCTTACTCCAAGTACATGTTTCTGTAACTTGTCTGTTCCTATCCCTCTCCAATGCTATGATAAAGGAGGTAGAATTGTGATCACTATCTCCAAAATGCTCTCCCACTAAGTGATCCGACACCTGACCAGGTTCATTTCCCAATACCAGATCAAGTACAGACTCTCCTCTTGTAGGCTTATCTACATATTGTGTAAAGAAACCTTCCTGAACACACCTAACAAACACCACCCCATCTAAACCCCTCTCTCTAGGGAGATGCCAATCAATATTTGGGAAATGAAAATCTCCCACCACAACAACCCTGCTATTATTATTCCTTTCCAGAATCCGTCTCCCTATCTGCTCCTCGATGTCCCTGTTACTATTGGGTGGTCTACAAAAAGAACCCAGTAGAGTTATTGACCCCTTCCTGTTCCTAACCTCCACCCACAGGGACTCCGTAGACAACCTCTCCATGACTTCCTCCTTTTCTGCAGCCGTGACACTACCTCTGATGAACAGTGCCATGCCCCCACCTCTTTTAATATAATATACTGAGAGATCACATTTGTACCAGGGATGAAGGAACACAGTCCATTAGGAGAGATTTGTTTACATTGTGAGATGCATTAATTACTGGTGAAGCCGGCACTGATTGTCCATTCTAAATACCCTTAAGAAGGTGGTACTAAACTCGAAGTACTGTAGACCTTCTATTGTACTCCCATTGTACAATTGGGAGTGCCTTCAACAGATTTAGAGATCCAGACTTACACCAGGTGACAACGAAGGTCAAATTCCAAGTCAGGATGGTGTTCAACTTGGAGAGTAGATGGTGATGTTCCCATGTGTCTGCTGCCCTTGAGCCTTTTGGTGTTGGAACTTGAGGGCTTGGGAAGTGGGAGTAGTCTATGTTAGCGATTGCTTGCATTTTTTAGATGCTGCACACTATTTGTTAGTGCTGGAGAAAATGAACATTTAGTGTGGTGGGTGGGCTACTATCAAGTAGGCTGCATTGTCCTCGATCATAAGAAGCTTCCTGGAGCTGAAGATGCACCTATTAGTGCCAATTAATTCCTCACTTTTCTGACTTGCGCCCAGAAGATGATAGAATGACTTTGGTGCATCATTAACTGAGGCACTTGCCACAGGATGACCAAAATCTGATTCTCTCTTGCAGTCATTACATTCATGTGGCAGGTCTAGCTGGGTTTTTAAATCACTGGTAAAAGCCTCTCCCAGGATCATGGGGGACTGGGTGACAGTGGTACAATTAGTTAGAATCTCCTGCTGGAGTTACCTGCCACTTTAGTGACATGAATATTATTTGCTATCAATCTGAACCTTTATATTATCTGCAGATGAACATACAAACATCCAAATTAGGACCAGGAATAGGCCACTCAGCCCTTCGAGCCTGTTCTACCATTAAATAAGTTTGTGGCTAATTGAATTCTAATCTCAACTCTACATTCCCATTTATCCATGGTACTCGTCACCCCTACCAGCCTTTGCTTATCTAAAAACCTTGAATCTTGGCCTCAACAACATTCAGTCTTTGCTTCCACTACCCTTTGAAGAACAGAGCCTCAAAGTCTCACAACATTCTGAGAGAATGAAATGGCTGCCTAAATTGAGAAAATGTCTTGCAAGAGGAAATTTCTTCTATATATTGAGGTTGTAGACCTTATGTTTCAATTAAGACCTCTTCTACTCTCCTAAGCTCCAGAGGATGTAAGTTTGAACATCGAACATTACAGCACAATACAGGCCTTTTGGCCCACGATGTTGTGCCGACCTTTTAAACTACTCTAAGATCAATCTAACCCTTCCCTCGCACATAGCCCTCCATTTTTCTATCATCCATATTTGCTTGTCTAACCTCTCCTCATAAGGCAAACAATCAATCCAGATATTCATTTTAGTAAGCCTTATTTTAACTGATTTCAGTGCTTCAACATTCTTCCTTAAATAAGGGGACCAACACTGTACCACCACTCTGGGTGAGGTTATATTACTGCCCTACATAACTGAAGCTGAACTTCCACTCACTGGATTCTTTAAAATTGTTTTTCACACCATTCTCTGTAAACTCTAGAGACTGTTGTGCATGAAAATCCCTGGAGAACAGCAGTTTCTGAGATACTCAAACCACCCCATTCAATTTCAACACACACTTTCTAAGATAAGGGGCCCACAATATTCCAAGTGAGGTCTCACCAATGCTTTATAAAGTCTCAACATTAAATCCTTGCTTTTATATTCCAAGTGAGGTCACAATATTCCAAGTGAGGTCTCACCAATGCTTTATAAAGTCTCAACATTACATCCTTGCTTTTATATTGTAGTCCTCTTGAAATGAATGCTAACATTGCATTTGCCTTCCTCACCATCAACTCAACCTACAAATTAACCTTTAAGGAATCCTGCACAAGGACTCCTAAATCCCGTTATAGCTCAGTTTTTAGTATTTTCTCTGCATTTAGAAAATAGTTAACCCTTTCATTTCGTTTCCCAAAATGCACAACCATAACACTTCCTGAAACAGTATTCCATCTGCCACTTCTTTGCCAATTCTCCTAATCTGTATAGGTCCTTCTGTAGCCTCTCTACTTCCTCAAAACTACCTGTCCGTCCACCTATCTTCACATAGTCTGCAAACTTTGCAACAAAGTCATCCTCCAAATCATTGACATATAATGTAAAAAGAATCGATCCCAACACAGACCCCTGTGGAATACTATTATCATTGGCAGCCAATCAGAAAAGGCTCCCTTTATTCCCACTCTTTGCCTCCTGCCAATCAGCCACTGCTTTATCCATACTACAATCTTTCCTGTAATACCATGGGCTCCTAGCTTGTTAAGCAGCCTCACGAGTGGCACCTTGTCAAAGGCCTTCTGCATCCAAGTACACATCAACCGATTCTCCTTTGTATATCCTGCTTGCTATATCTTCAAAGAACTCCACCAGATTTGTCAGGCAAGACTTTCCCTTGAGGAAACCACGCTGACTATAGCCTATTTTATCAAATGCCTCCAGGTCTCAGTATTTTATCATGAGACCTCATCCTTATATAATTGACTCCAACATCTTCCCAATCACTGAGGTCAGACTAACCGGCTTATAGTTCCCTTTCTTCTGCCTCTCTCCCTGCTTGAAGAGTGGAGTGACATTTGCAATTTTCCAGTCTTCCAGAACCATTCCAAAATCTAATCAGAAACAAGAGAAAATCTGCAAATGCTGGAAATCTGAGTAACATACACAGCATGCTGGAGGAACGCAGGTCAGGTAGCATCTGTAGAAAAAAGTACAGTCGACATTTCGGGCCGAAACCCTTCGGCAGGACTGGAGAAATAAAGCTGAGGAGTAGATTTAAAAGGTGGGGGGAGGGGGTAGACAGAAACATCAGGTGATAGGTGAAACCTGGAAGTGGGGGGGGGGGGGGAGATGAAGTAAAGAGCTGGGAAGTTGATTGGTGAAAGAAACAGAAGGCCATGGAAGAAAGAAAAAGGGGGGAGGAGATGGGTGGGCAAGCAGATAAGGTGGGGGGGGAAAGGGGATGGGAAACGGCAAATGGAGGTGGGGTTGGTGGGGGTCATTACTGGAAATTTGAGAAATCGATGTTCATGCCATCAGGTTGGATGCTCCCCAAACAGATTACAAGGTGCTGTTCCTGCAACCAAAGTGTGGCCTCATCATGAATAATCATTACTAATCATTACTAATACCTCCATAATCTCTTCAGCCACCTCTTTCAGAACCCTGGGGTGTACACTATCTGGTCCAGGTGACTTATCTACCTTCAGACCTTTCAGTTTCCAAAGAACTCTCTCTCTAGTGATGTCAACTTCACACACTTCATGACCTCTGACACCTGGAACTCCCATCATACTGCTAGTGTCTTCCACAGTGAAGACTGATGCAAAATATTTATTCAGTACATCTGCCATTTCTTTGTCCTTATTATTAACTCTCCAGCATCATTTTCCAGCAGTCCAATATCCACTCTCACCTCCCTTTAACTCTTTCTGTATTTGAAAAAACTCTTGGTATCCTCTTTAATATTATTGGCTATGTGACTTTCATATCCCATCTTTAACTTCTTAATGACTTTTTTAGTTGCCTTCTGCTGGTTTTTAAAATCCTCCTAATCGTCTAACTTCCACTAATTGTCACTCTACTACATGCCCTCCCTTTGGTCTTTATGCTGGCTTTGACTTCTCTTGTTAGACATGGTTATGTCATCTTGCCTTTAGAATACTTCTTCCTCTTGGGATGTATATATCCTGTGCCTTCCAAATTGCTTCCGGCCATCATCTCTGCCAGTGTTCTTTTCCAAACGGTTCTAGCCAGCTCCTCTCTCATGTCTCTGTAATTCCCTTTACTTCTCTGTAATACTGATACATCTGACTTCAGTGTTTCCTTCTCAAATTTCATGGTGGATTCAGTCATATCATGATCACCTTCCCCTCAGGGTTCTTTTACCTTGAGCTCTCTAATAAATTCTGGTTTATTGCACAACACCCAATCTTGAATATCTGATCCCCTAGTGGCCTCAACCATGCTTTAAGTAGTCATATCATAGGCACTCTAGAAATTCACCCTCCTGTAATCCAGGACCTGATTTTCCCAATCGACCTGCATATTGAAATCTCTCATGACTATTGTAATATTGCCCTTTTGGCATGCATTTTCTACCTCCTGTTATAATTTGTTGACCATATCCTTACTACTGTTTAGGAGTCTGTATACAACTCCCATCAGGGTCTTTTTACTCATGTAGTTCCTTAACTCTATCCACAATGATTCAACACCTTCTTACCCAATGTCACCTCTTTCTAGTGACTTGATTTCATTTTTTTTTTAACCAACAGAGCAATACCACTCTCTTTGCTTCCAAGCCTGCCCTTTCAATACAATGTGTGTTCTCGGAAATTAAGCTTCCAGCTATAACGTTTCAGGCATGATTCAGTGATGCCTACAACATCATACCTGCCAATTGGCAACTGTGCTACAAGTTCATTTACGTTATTCTGTATACTGCGTGGATTCAAATATAACACCTTCAGTCCTGTATTCATCCTTTTTGATCTTGCCCACCTTTTGTGTTGCAACTCATCCTGTTGACTGCAATTTTACCCTATCAGCATCCTCCCTTCACTACATATTGCCTTTGTTTGTAAACCAGCTACCTCATCTTCAGCACTATCATTCACTTTTCCTATGATACTTCTTGCACCGAAGTATACACGGCTCAGGACACTAGTCGAAACTGTGCTCAACCTTTTGATTCCTAACTATGTCTGAGGTCTTACCAACTTCTGCCTCCACAAGTTCACCACTAACTGTTCTACCACTCTGGTTCCCACCCCCCTGCAACCCTAGTTTAAACCCCACTGTGCAGCATTAACAAGTCTTCCTACTATACTTTATACATTATTGTCGCCAAACAATTGATACTAGAACATACAATCATCACAGCGATATTTGATTCTGTGCTTCCCGCTCCCTGGATTACAAATATTAAATACTAAAAATAGTAAAAATTAGTAAATATTAAAAATTTAAATTATGAATCATAAATAGAAAATAGAAAAATGGAAAGTAAGGTAGTGCAAAAAAAAACCGAGAGGCAGGTCCAGCTATTTGGAGGGAACGGCCCAGATCCGGGTCAGAATCCATTCAGCAGTCTTATCACAGTTGGAAAGAAACTGTTCCTAAATCTGGCCGTACGAGTCTTCAAGTTCGTGAGCCTTCTCCCAGAGGGAAGAGGGACGAAAAGTGTGTTGGCTGGGTGGGTCGTGTCCTTGATTATCCTGGCAGCACTGCTCCGACAGTGTGCGGTGTAAAGTGAGTCCAAGGACGGAAGATTGGTTTGTGTGATGTACTGCGCCGTGTTCATGATCTTCTGCAGCTTCTTCCGGTCTTGGACAGGACAACTTCCATACCAGGTTGTGATGCACCCTAGAAGAATGCTTTCTACGGTGCATCTATAAAAATTAGTGAGGGTTTTAGGGACAGGCCAATTTTCTTTAGTTTTCTCAGGAAGTAAAGGCGCTGGTGGGCCTTCTTGGCAGTGAACTCTGCTTGGTTGGACCAAGTCAGGTCATTTGTGACATTGACCCCGAGGAACTTAAAGCTTTTGACCTGTTCCACTTGCACACCACCGATGTAAATTGGGTCGTGCGGTCCCAATTTAGGATATTAGTTCCCCTCCAGTTCAGATGCAAACCATCCCTTCTGTATGGGTCCCACCTTTCCTGGAAGAGAGCCCAATGATCCAAAAATTGTACACCTTCTCTTCTACACTACCTCCTTAGCCATGTATTGAACTGTATAATCTTCCTAGTTTTGGCTTCACTAGCACGTGGCATGGGTAGCAATCCTGAGATCACAAACCTGGAGGTCCTGCCCTTTAAATTAGCACCCAACTCCCTGAACTCTCTATGCAGAACCTCGTCACTCGTCCTACCCATGTCATTGGTACCTACGTGGACCACGACTTCTGGCTGTTCTCCATCCCACTTAAGAATGCTGAGGACCCGATCTGAGATATCCCAGGATCTGGCACCCAGGAGGCAACATACCATCCGGGAATCTCGTTCTCACCCACAGAACCTCCTGTCCATTCACCTAACTAACAATTCCCCTATCACCACAGTGTGCCTCTTCTACCCCTTTCCTTTCTGAGTCACAGAGCCAGAGACCCGACAACAGTGACTTTCCTCTGTTAGCTCACCCCACCTAACTATCCAAAGTGATATACCTGTTGTTGAAGGGGATGGCCACAGGGGTACTCTGCACTGGCTCCTTAACCTCTTTCCCCTTTCTGACTGTCACCCAGTATCCTGTGTCCTGCACCTTGGGTGTAACTACCCCTTTATATGTCATATCTATCACCCCCTCAGCCTCCTGAATGATCCAGAGTTCATCCAGTTCCAGCTCCAACTCCTTAACGTGGTTTGTTAGGAGCTGCAGCTGGTGCAGTTCTTGCATTTGTAGTCATCCGGGACACTGGTCCTGCAAGAGGATCATTCAACTATCCAGCCTGGAATCTCTACTGTCCTAGCTGAGCAGATATAAAGAAGAGAAGGAAAAAAACTTAACCTATAGCTTTTCTATTGCTTTCTCTGACTGTAGCCTCTCTTTCCCTCACTGTAGCCTCTCTTTGCTGAAGTCTTGAAGAGCTAAAGCCTCAAGATGACCACTCTCACTCTGTCCACTCAGACAATGGCCACAGCGTTTGCCATTGCCTTCCTCTCGTTTGCTGTTGCCAGTCAATCCCAAAAGTCGGCTGGTCAAAGTTCTTTTTCGTAAATTGCTGCAAAGCTCTGCCTTTAAAATCTCAATCACTGTCCTGATTAAAGGTAGCTCTCTAATACACTCCCTGCCGTGGATTGTCCAACTCCGACAAAACCGGTGTGCAGCACAGCTTTTAAATCTTGAATGCAGACCTGACTAAAAGATAGCTCTTGCTATCAGCATTGTCTCTTGCTGATTAGTCACTCTTCAACTCAGAGAAACTGCCGCAAAACTCTGTCTTTAAAATCGCAATTGCTCTCCTGATTAGAAGGTTATCTGTCCCAATTTCCCTTTGCCTTGCTAACAGACCAATGTGACCCAATTAGAGGTGTCACATAAATTCACAATGTTGCAATTATGTGGCACCAATTGGTCATTCCTGGGAATTAGTGCTTGAAATGAATCTGAGATAAGATGGGTTCAAATCAAGGATAAATAAGACAGATGATGATTGACCCACTCACATTATTCTTGGCGATTGCATAAATGAATTTATTGACCATCAGGTAAAATAATTCTGTTTAGATTAAAGTGTGAAAGCAGTGTCTGAACTTTGCAAAGGGTTATGTCACCTTTAAGTAATATTTACAGTGTGTCAGTTTCAAAGTCCAGCGAAACCTGTCCGGGATATGGAAAATCTTGAAATAGGCTTGAACGAATCACAGAACGGGCTTCCTGGAACTCATGGCACATTCACTGGTGAATGGAGTTACGTGGGCAAGCAATCTCTGACCTCTGTCACCATTCTCAGTCAAGTGTCTGCTGTCAAGTTTGCTCATGAATCAAACAATCTACTTTCAAACACGTACCCAAGAAGTCTGATCCAGAATCATCCGCTACAATAGCTGTTGACTGAAATTATGTATGCACACAAACATACATGTGGACAATATACATAGACAATATACTTGTACAGGGCTTATGTAAGAAATAGTATATGTTTCCAGTCCATCTACGTGTCCAGTCACAAACCAAATGAGATGACAGTGTTGCTCCACTAGAACATGTTCCAAATGAAAAATCCCATTTCCAGTTTCAATTAAGTCAGCTCTCATTGCCATGTTGCAAGGAGTATGGACCTTGAGAATCATCCCATTGTCAAGGATATTTCCGCAGCTGATTTCCAAGTGAATCTCGGTACTGGTCATACCACACGAGATGACAGGAAGTTCATCACTCCATCACCGGGGTTAGATGCAGTATTCCACTCTGCCATGGGATTATGCTCAATTCCCAAACGTGCTTTACAATGCCGAGGAATCAACTTGTTTCATAGGTTATTCTGCGTTTTGTTTTGTTTTGGCTCATAGTGCAAGCAGTCAGCGTCTTGGGATAGGTAGCAGAGTCATCGAAACCTGATCCCTTGGCAACAGTACTGGATCTACAGCATCCTGGGTACTGTGGATGTTTGTACAAGTCCAGTGTCACACTTCTTCCGCTGTGGCATCGATTCCAGCATATGTGAAGTTTTCAAACAAAGCTGTGTTCACGTAAGCCTGGGGAGAGATTAACAGGTTGAAATAATTATTAAAGGCATTTTCTTTTGTCTTCACTAACTAACTTCCCTTGCCTTTGTAAGACACTGCTTAATTGCTGGGGATTGTTCTGAAGCCCAAATAACAGTGGATAACAGTGCATTATTTGGCAGTGGGAAGCACCACTGGCCACCAGTGAACTTGTCTTCACCTGACAGCCACAAAAGGTAAACGAATGGTATGTTATAGAGTCATAGAGCATGGAAACAGGCCCTTCGGACCATCTGGTCCATGCTAACCTGATCTTATGCCTAGTGCCATCTACCTGCACCCAGACCATATCCCTTAAAAACCTTCCATAGATGTACCTATCCAAACTTCTCTTAAATGTAACAACTGAACCCACACCAACCACTTCTGCTGGTAGCTCATTCCACACTCACACCACCCAATGAGTGAAGATGCTTCCCTTCAGATTCCCCTTAAATATTTTGCTTTTAACCCTAAATATATGACCGCTATTTCTAGTCGCACCCAACCTGAGGGGGAAATGCCTGCATGAATTCACCCTATCTATACCCCTCATAATTTTGTAAGATATATCCTCATTCTCCTATGCTCCAAGAACTAAAGTCCTAACCTATTCAACCTTTCCCTATAGCTCAGATCCTCAAGTAGATTTTCAATGCACTATGCACTCTTTCAATCTTATTGACATCTTTCCTGTAAGTTGGTGACCAAAACTGCATGCAATCCTCTAAATTCAGCAGCACCATTGTCTTATACAACTTCAACATAACATCTCAACTGCTGTATTCAATGCCCTGATACATGTTCTTGCCACCTCCCTTATTAAGATGAGTTTAGTCAGCTAATATTAAAGATTTCTTGGTCAGTTCACATCAAGCCTCTTTTTTTTTTAAGAGTGACCTCACTTTGCTATTTATATAAGCCTTAAAAAAAAAAACTTCCTTATTTTACCACTGAGGAAACCAAACCATCCATTACACAAGTATAAGGGAAATAGCTGGTTCGGAATTAAATCTGAGCAAAGCATATGCTGTTTGAGTAGGATCACACCATCCCTGAGGGCAGGGTCTGAATTGTCAATTCTGTTTTGCATCAGGCTGTTATTAATTCAGAATCAGGGTTCATATCACTGGCATATTTCATGAAATAGCAAGGTAGTGTTCATGGGTTCATTGTCTATTCAGAAGTCTGATGAATTAGAAGGTATCTCAACTAGTTGGATAGGAACCAAATGTAAATTCCAAAATTAATTCTTCACCATCGTACTGCTCATTTCCCCCATGCCCAGTCCCAATCCTATCGCCGATGTAAAGTAAAAAATTACTGTGTAGAACCGTTACCCACATCCTCCCCAGCCTCTGAACAAGTTGCACCACCACAGAGGCTGCAAACCTCTGCAGCTGCCATGTTTGCAAAATTCTCTAAAGATTCATCAATAATGCTCCCCTGAAAAATACCCGGGAAAGAAATGATGTTTTAAATAAAACTCCCAGGTCTTATTTCGGAGAAACCCAAAGAGGTGTTTAATTCAGTTGAGACTTTTCTTCACAACACTGTTTGTACAAATAGATCTAGCAAACATTCTGGATCTACATCAGCTGGTTTATAGTCCACAGCAGGTGTCATTCAGGCTCAGGGAAAGGATTATTGTATCAACACCAGCTGTTTTGGGCTCATAGGTACTGACACATAGTTAATATTCGCAATTACTTTCCATTTGGTTTCACCTTGGGCAAATTACCTTTCTTGCTTCGAGCATTCGGTTCAACTGCACTGATATCTGAGCAAAGGTTGGTCTTTCATGGGGCCGATCTCTCCAGCACTGTCTCATGAATTCATAGCTAATGGGATTTTAGATAAAGAGAGATGAAAACTTTAACCAATAACTCCTGAAATTAAAAAAAAAATAATGCTTCTGATTCCCCCCCTGTAAAAGCACAGCAATAAGAAAACAAATGTTCCTGTTTACAGTGACACACATGGTAACGCACATTTTATGTTATAGAATTCACCAATCAAAACCCCAAAATTTGAGATGTAGGTTAAGATTCACCCTCATGAAAAATGTGGAGATAAATAAGCATGTTTTTTTTTGCAATGTGTGTTTCTTGAAGCATGCACAGATGATACAATTTCATGTGTCAGAAAATTACAGTACGGAATATTTTCTAGGAATGCAGCCTCTGTCCCGAACCATAACGTATGAGTTGCCTGTAGTTAACTTTCAGCTCTTTGTAGATCATGTAAAGTCAGAAACATTGCGCTTTGATTTGATAAAGAATTTCCTATCGAAAGGTGCTGGAGAAAAGATGGAGCAGCCTAATTCAACAGAGTTTGAGTTTACTGGAAGTAAAGGAGAATTAAACCTCACAAGTAGTAATAAAATGTTTTGTCAAAATGTAAATTTCCCCCAAAATGAGGAAATGCCACTAGAAACAATGCACACCATTATGCGCAGCTGATTGTTATGAATTCTACATAATTATGATTGAATAGCTAGGCAGTATTTAGCCTCTCCCTGGATCTTCCCCTGCATATAAAAGACACTCAGTGGCCACTTTATTAAGTACATTTGCTCATTGATGTGAATATCTTATCAGCCAATCGTGTGGCAGCAACTCAATGCAGAAATGCAAATAGACATGATCAAGAGGTTCCGTTGTCCTTCAGACCAAACTAGAATGGGGAAGGAATGTGATTTAAGTGATTTTGACTGTGGAATTGATGGTGCCAGATGGGGTGGCTTGAGTATCTCAGAAACTGCTGACCTCCTGGGATTTTTCACACACAACAGTTTCTATAGTGTTCAGAGAATGGTTCAAAAAACAAATAGTGAGTAGCAGTTTTGTGGGCGAAAATGCCTTATTGATGAGAGAGATCAGAGGAAAATGGCCAGAATGGTTCAAGCTGACAGGAGGGCAACATTAACTCAAATAACCACGCGTTACAACAGTGGTGTGCAGAAGAGCATCTCTGAATGCACAACATGTCGAACTTTGATGTAGACGGGCTACAGCAGCAGAAGACCACCACAGATTTCACTTCTGTACTGAAATAAAGTGGCCACTGAGTGTGGGAGTGTAGGAGTACAAATACAAACACACAGATCTGGAAACTCTCACAGGAATCCATTAGACTGATGAATTACTTTAAAGCTTTGCTCAGAATGAGAGATATTGCAAGATTTTCAGCACATAGAATGAAATGCTCATTAATGTGAAAAACAAAAGTAAAGTGAAGGGATAACATTATGATGTTAAAAGATCGGATGAGAAGAACACTAGTGCCAGTGTAATGAGCGTGTCGCTCATTCCCTCTCACTGCCAGCCGACCATATGACAGCCTATGTGGGCAATCACTCACACTTCATCATCACAGTTGAGGGGTTTCTCCATTCGGAAGCCTTGAGGTAATTTCTCATAGAGTTCAGCACATGTCATTCCACAGTATGGCGTTCCCCCTGCAATAATCAGAAGGCAATTAATGCAAAATAAATATAGAAGCAGGGTAGGCCTTGGTAACGTTAAGAGATTAATGTGGAAGATCAAGGTCTATCATACAGGCTACCATCAAGCTTGAAGGAGGAAGAGAGAGAAGATTTTTCCAGTGTAACTGCTATGTTTCAACTCATTTCAAAATCATTTTGAGAATGGGTCATTTTTATTGCTGCAGCTTGCTTCACCCCATAAGTGATTCATGGGAGGGTGCTGGTGACAACTGTTGCTTCTCCAGGTTGACTTGCCGTATCAATAATCCCAGGCAGTCTTCCACCCAAGAACTAACTGAGCCCAAATTTGGTTTCTGCGACCAGACCAGATCAGGTTTTCCTGGACTTGCATTACTGGATCAGCAATCCTGAGAACATTAGCGCACTTTTCACTATGTAAATTCAACCAGTTTAAATAAGAATTTGGGAACCCATTGCACCAATCATTTAAAAATCAGCGGGATGATATTGAGAAGGGAACACAGACTGATGTACCGGAAAAGATGAGATTCTGAAGAAACACACAAAAATGAACAGAAATTAAATAGCCTGGAGACTACAGAAAGTCATTGCTGCTATTACTTACCAAGGCTGACAATCTCCCACAACAGCACTCCAAATGACCAGCTAAAGGATAGAAAAAAATCTACATGTAAATCATTTTCTAATTGATTGAGAGAAAACATAATTTGAGCAGTGTGTGATCATAATTAGTAACAAACCTAGAGCTGCACATGGTAATTGGGGCCTCAGGGGGAGAGGTCCATGTTCAAGCTAGGCACTCATTACACAGTGAGCTAATCTGAATGTTTACCACTTAGTGACGGCATTGAGTGTGAAACATTCGATGTACAGACAGTGGCAATGGAGTACTAATCTGACAATTCAAGTAAAGAGCTGTGCACGGTCCATGCGGGGACAAGCCTGAAGTGATAAAAATGTGCATGGACATTTGAAGAACAGGGTTACCACTCCTCAAATGACGTGTGTCAGCAGGGTGATGGCAGGGTGGTAGCAATGCCTTCACTCCTGCAGCCGTCACACCTTATGCATGAACATCCTCTCTCTTTATTCTTGGCTCATCCTTCCCAAGTCTCTTGCTTTCCAACCTTTACTTGAGCAGTTAATGTGTTGGGGATTTCCAAACTGAACACTGCTACAGGTCGACCTTCACTAATCCGACTACCTGTAATCCGGTTCCTTCGATAATCCGGCACTGATTATGCTTAATGTGATCCTTCTGTAATTCAGCATTTTCACTAATCCGGCACTCCTCAGGTCCCAATGGTGCTGGATTAGTGAAGGTCGACCTGTAGCTATTTTTAAAAAATCTCTGCACAACTTGTCTCACATGTTCTCTCCAATTAAAAAAAATCTGAATACAAAGCAACAGAACTTTTTTTTTTGAGTATCTGGACCTCACACCACTGTGGTTGAATGAAGGCAAGCTGCTTCCTGAGGAAAGTTAATTTTAATTGTATCGTTCCAACTGAAAGCATTGGCGAGCTGACAAGCATTTCCCTGAAAATGCAGAAGCTGCTCCACAGGACCGAAAAGTACCCTGCATTGTCAGCATTTAATCACCGAAGTGTGTCAATCCTTCTTTATACATACGAGGGGTGATTGATAAGTTTGTGACCTAAGGTAGAAGGAGTCAATTTTAGAAAACCTAGCATGTTTATTTTTCAACATAGTCCCCTCCTACATTTACACACCTAGTCCAGCAGTCGTGGAGCGTACGAATCTTGGACCTCCAGGAAGTGCCCACAGCAGGGGTGATTGATAAGTTCATGGCCTAAGGTAGAAGGAGATGGGTTATACAGTTCTCGTTACAGGCACATACAGTTCAACTCTTTGAGTGATTATACAGAAAGTTTAAGGTTAATAGCTCATCAGTTAATAACGCATCAGGGGTGATTGATAAATTCGTGGCCTAAAGTAGAAGGGGATGAGTTATTAACTTCAAACTTTCTGCATAATCACTCAAAGAGTTGAACTGCATGTGCATGTAACGAGAGCTGTATACTGCTGAAACGTGAAACTAAATTTAAGTGACGCCCTGGGTGAGGGGAATTCATCACTCCATATATTAATGGAAAATAGGCACATCTACAGGGAGCGCTGTCACAAGAAAGCAGCATCCATCATCAAAGCCCCCATGCTCTCTTCTTGCAGTTGGCATCGGGAAGAAGGTACAGGAACCATAGGTCCCACACCACCAGGTTCAGAAACAGTTATTACCCTTCAACCATCAGACTCTTGAACCAGCATAAGTTCATTTACCCCAGCTCCAAAATAACTCCACAACCTAAGGACTCTCTTTCTCAAGGACTCTACAACTCATGTTCTCAGTATTATCTAATTTTTGTATTTGCATAGTTTGCCTTCTTTTGCACATTGATTGTTTGTCAGTCGTTGTGTGTAGTTTTTCATTGATTCTGTTGTATTTCTTTGTGAATGCCTGCAAGAGTGTGGATCTCAGGATGGCATATGGTGACATATATACACTTTGATAATAAATGCACTTTCAACTTTGAACTAGACAATGACAACAAGAGAAAATCTTGAAATAGGATGAATTTAGAATCTTTGTGACTGTTGTCTTACCTTCTCATTCTTATAGCACTGAGGGCACAGAGGATATCACCGAGTTCAGCCCACTGCGGAAACAGGACCTTTGGCCAACAGGGTCCATGCCTACCAAGATTCCCTCTAAGCTAACTTGCATTTGGCCCTTATCCATCTAAATGGCCTAATTCTGCTTCTATATCTTATGGTTTATGCTCTTAAGTGTTGTTAATGTACATGCCCCAACCACGTCCTTTTGGCAACTCATTCCAGATACTGAACACCATCTGGGTAAAAATATTGTCCCTCTGGTCAATATTAAACCTATCCCTTACCCTTGAAGTTATATCCAGGTCACTCGTCTGAGTGCTACTGGTACCATGTAACCCAGTACTACCTGTCACATGGTCGGGTGGTCGGCGACTAAACTGGCTCCCCCACCGGGCTTGCCTGGTGAGGAGGGTGGCTAGACACCCTGCCGGATGAAAAACAAGACCTGCAAAGGGCGGATGAACCCTCTCGTATGGCCAACGGCCATCTAGCAAACACGTGGCGTGAAGCGCGGAAAGGGCATCCCTTGCATCGAAGCTTGGTCTGGCCATTCACTGCAACAGAACTTCCCCCAGCTGTCTTGGACCTCATCATGCCGCTGGATCCGGGAGGGGATGTCGAGAGGGTGAGTCTGGACCTGTGCAACCCCCTACTCACCTAAAATCCATTCATGCACACACTGTTCCTTTCTGAGGAGTGGGGTATCCTCAAACCCCACTAACTGACTGAAAGGAACCATCATCATCCCATGGGATGGATAGCCAGAGAGAGAGAGATATCCTATAATTCTTAATTCCACAAAGCTGGGCAAAAAAAGACTGTCTGCATTGACCTCATTTATACCCTTCATGATTTCATATACCTCAGTATGATCACCCTCATTCTCCTATGCTCCATTGAAAAATGTCCATAAACACAAAGGATACATGGAAACATTAATGAGTGATGTATTAAAATGAGCAAAACTCCATGATCTAATGGTTGATTACTCACACATCGCTTTTTGTTGTATAGACACTGTAGTTCAAGGACTCAATTGCCATCCAACGTACTGGAAGCCGCCCCTAAACGATTAGCAGAAGGAAAATATTAAGTCCTGAATAAGGTTCATTAGAGAAAGTACAGGTCCAGTGCAAAATACTGATTAGAAAAATATTACATAAAAACATTGCATTTGAAAAAAGTACTTATATTGCTCCACCATTTTGCACGTTCAATTTTAGGAAAATATGTTTCTTACTTAGTGTTAGAGTGATTTTTGGGTTTAGCACATCTAGCAAATAACTTCAGAAACCAAACTTGAAATTGGAATATAGATTGTAGATTTAATTTAAAATACAGCTCTGAACAACAGTTTCCTAAAAGCCTTGAATCACAGACCAGACAATGCTGATTAAAGTACATTTAGATGTCTGTGGTGTCAGTGCAAATTGGGAGGTGTGAAGTTTGTGTATAGTTTCAAAGTATTGTGGATGCATTGTAAGTGTGAAATCGTACTTTGATGTCTAGCACATAAAATATTGAGCCCCACGTTAGGCCAGCCAGACTTTTCTACTGGAAGTGCCTCAATATGATGCCTACAGTATCTCGTTTTGTCAAATAAACAGGCTGCTTCAAAGCTATCAGTACTTTTCTCTGGAGACTTTATTCATGCAACAAAATTTGGTGTCACAACCCATCGTGTGGCCTGCAATCTTAGCAGTTTAAGTGGGTGAGTATTTTTAAAATGAACACTCAAACTTGTCTGTTCAGGTTGGCGGTACATGGGAATGCGAGGTTTCATGAACACAGACAGCTGAAATGGTAGATATCAAAGCAGTGCGTGCACATGCATGTGCTTTTATGTAAGAGACAAAACTTTGCGTGTAAATTGGTGAGACAGAGCCACCAGTTGCAGAGGATGATTATTGGGGCGTGTACACTCATTGCGAGGGCTGCATTTTAGCATACACATTTTGCAAGTGTGTGTGCCCCTGGTGCAACAGTTGGAAGCAAGGAATTACAGCAGGCATCATGAGTTCAGGCGTACAAAAGTGGCAGATTACAGAATACCTACTCTGCGGTTCTAAGTATGTACTGTTTAACTGGTTCATTTATATTTTGCCTAGTGTGGGAATTAGCGTGGAGACACTTCAGGGAGAGGATTTACTCAGATATATCTGTCACGATGGCACCTACTGAGTTCAGGCAACGTCAGGTCGGGGATCCTGATGATCCGAGCCAGCCACTGATGCCGATTAGGACTATTCATAAGCCCTTCACCCCCGGGGAGAAATAGAGCATTTGTCAGAGTTGCCCTCACTTAAAGTTGCATGTGGGAGTTCGGAATTCTGGCCCAAGCTCGAGGAAATGGTTGAAATTCACCAGATGCACCCTAAAGATATAAATGTGTTGATAAAAGCAAAGTGCCCGAGGAATATGTGGGACAGGATGGCCCAAGGGGTGCGGGATGGTACACAGGCAACTACTGGGAACACCAGCAATGAAGAAAGATATCTCTCTCTTAAAGGGGAAGTGAGGCAGGGACTTAGTGGGGGCGGGGGGAGAGCAACTGGGGAACGATAATAGCAGTGATTCAAAGAGCTGATGAGATAGCTATGGATTATCCAGAATGTAAATATCGGGCATATGAGGAGTATTGAGGGTTAGGTAATCCAGGGAGGGACATCCCAGTCTTCCTGAAAATGCCAAAGGAAGGCTTGAGCTCAGCCCACTAGGAAGTTTTGGATTTAGGGATAGCAGTGGGTTTGACCTACTCTGTGATAGTTTCATGGGCCAGTGAGATAGAACAAAGGAAGTGCAAGAGAAATAGTAAAGTGGCTATAGAAGATGCTGTTGCTGTGATGTCACAGAGGGTTTGCTTTGTGTGCCAGCAGCCGGGGCATGTAGCAAGGAATTGCTGGAATAAACGTGGGAGGATAAAGGAGCTGATATGCTATAGCTGTGGCCTATCGGGGCATGGTTGGAGGCAGTGTCCAAAAACAAGGAAAGAAAAACCCCATCGGTGCCCAGTCTGATCAATCTGACTACTGATCAGATCACGGAGCAGGTGAAGATGACTTCTTGGTCAGAAAAAGATGTGACAGTGGCCCCCACTACCAGCGCTGATGAACCGTGGATGTACACAACAGCATTGTTAGGGGGCCGGTAATGCGATATGTTAGTTGACATTGGCATTGGTACCGATAACTGACCTACCCTACCCAATAACTGGACGGGCTATTTATATTAAGGATGTAGGAGGAATAACGGTGAAAGCAGAAATAAGCCAATCGTAGATACTTGAAATTGGTGGGGTGCAGCTTCCAGTGTATTTCTGGGTCTATCCAAATAATGAGGGTACTGTCCTTGAACTAACATACTAAAGGAAGCAGGGGCCATTATAGAATCTGAAAAGGGAGAAACAATATGGACAAGTCAGGGGCAGCAAATATGTACAACCGACAGAGGACACAACATAGCCAGCGTAGCTGCACTGACAGCTGTTCACAAGTCAGTAACGATAGATACGGATGCTGGAATGAATCCCACAAGCTCCATCCTAACAGGGGGGGGAGGCACACGAGTGCCAGATGGAAGTAGAGCAGGAGGAAGATATCGGTGTGAAGGAAGCACTTCTGAAAGGGGAAGCAGAGGAATTTTTTATAGACGGGTCTCGGAGGTACATAGACAGGAAGCCATGGACTTGAAGGGCTGTGGTGAAGGAAACAGATGAAGAATTAGCTTTAGGAGCACTGCCAGAAGGTTGCTCAGCTCAGGTAGTGGAACTGGGATGAACAATGTGATTACCTTTTGGGGCAATTCTGGGTCGTAGTGAGTCCGGACTTATAGAACATAGAACATAGAATAGTACAGCACAGTACAGGCCCTTTGGCCTCAATGTTGTGCCGACCCTCAAACCCTGCCTCCCATATCAGTCCTCACCTTAAATTCCTCCATATACCTGTCTAGTAGTCTCTTAAACTTCACTAGTGTATCTGCCTCCACCACTGACTCAGGCAGTGCATTATAGGGACAGAATGACACAGTATGTGAAACAACTTTGTAACCAACGTAAAATGTTAAAGGACCGAGTAAAACAATAGCAGCACATTGCCGATCAGAGAGAGCCAGAGGGAAGGGAGATAGTCCTCCCACAGATGAATAAATTCTGGTGAGAGTGCTGCTTGAAAGGGCATGGTTTGCTCCCAGATGGATAGGACAACAGATGGTACTTTTAACAAGTGACACTTGTGTCTGTGTGGAGATCTGGCGAGGCAGCCAGTGGAAACACTGGACGCAGGTTAAACTGTACAACTCACCTTCTTGTTGCTCCCCTCCCCACCCCAGTCAGAGCTGGGGATCAAGTGTCCCCAATAACCATGTAATTACAGAGAACCTCAGAGACAAACACCAGCCGGCCACACCAGATGAAAACATACCTGCAGGAAAAGTGAAGGCAGAAGACACCAAGAGCATGACAGAAACCTGTGAACAGCTTGCTGAAGTGTGATGGCGATGGTACTCTGTAATGAACGCTGGCTGCTGAAGGTTTATGATTAGTTGAATAGCACAGAACAGAACAGATATTGGGGGAAATAGATGGGGAGGAATTAGGTGAAAGCAGAGACAGCAGGTTCCACAACTTTGATAGAATGGCAGACTGAGAAAGATTGCACATGATATCTGAAGGCAATCACCCCCAGCCTGGATGGGGAGTGAATACAAATGAGCCTGGCCCTTTTGGCGGCTGGGTCCAGTAATCGACTGGACAGTTCGGAAGGGGGTGCCACTGGGAAGAAGGTCCTTGCAGTAATTCAAATGGACACTGCCTCAGCTCCTTCTTGTGTATTGATGAGAGAGCCTGTGAGCCTGTTGCACTTACCTTGCTGGTGCCCCTGGAAAGAGAGAGTTTTAGTGGCCAGAGAATGAAGGAGTGAAGGCAAGGAATGTGATAAGCTGCAATCGGCCTGCCGGGCAAGAGCCAATAGGCATACAAATGAGGCCGCATATCTAAAGACTGTTGTTCAAATTTCTGGAACAAACTCTCTGCTTAGCATTTTGTAGGTGGCAATTAGGAATGACAGAGTAAATGTAGATGCACATAAAGTAATTGGGTGGAATTGTGAGGCAGGGCATTTTTGCTGCCCTGTTTGGGTAGATCCTCCTTAAGGTTGGTCTTTCTTGTTACAAATTAATTTTTGTCCAGGAGGACCAAGAAGAGGAACTGTTAGTGATTTTTGGGTTTAGCACATCTAGCAAATGACTTCAGTCACCAATCTTCTTATCTGAAAATACTTACAGATTGTAGATTTAATTTAAAATGCAGCTCTGAACGATGGGTTCCTAAAAGCCTTGAATCACAGACCAGACAATGCTGATTAAAATTCATCTAGATGTCTGTGGTGTCGATGCAAATCAGGAGGTGTGAAGATTGTGTGTAGTTTCAAAGAAAGCATTGTGGATGTGTTGTAAATATGAAATCGTCCCTTGATGTTTGGCACATAAAATATCAAGCCCCATGTTAGGCCAGCCTGACCTTTCCACTGAAAGTGTCTTAATATGATGCCTACAGTATCTCGTTTTGTCAAATAAACAGGCTGCTTCAAAGCTATCAGTACTTTTCTCTGGAGACTTTATTCATGCAACAAAATTTGGTGTCACAACCCATTGTGTGGCCTGCAATCTTAGCAGTTTAAGTGGGTGAGTATTTTTAAAATGAACACTCAAACTTGTCTGTTCAGGTTGGCGGTACATGGGAATGCGAGGTTTCATGAACACAGACAGCTGAAATGGTAGATATCAAAGCAGTGCGTGCACATGCATGTGCTTTTATGTAAGAGACAAAACTTTGCGTGTAAATTGGTGAGACAGAGCCACCAGTTGCAGAGGATGATTATTGGGGCGTGTACACTCATTGCGAGGGCTGCATTTTAGCATACACATTTTGCAAGTGTGTGTGCCCCTGGTGCAACAGTTGGAAGCAAGGGATTACAGCAGGCATCATGAGTTCAGGCGTACAAAAGTGGCAGATTACAGAATACCTACTCTGCGGTTCTAAGTATGTACTGTTTAACTGGTTCATTTATATTTTGCCTAGTGTGGGAATTAGCGTGGAGACACTTCAGGGAGAGGATTTACTCAGATATATCTGTCACGATGGCACCTACTGAGTTCAGGCAACGTCAGGTCGGGGATCCTGATGATCCGAGCCAGCCACTGATGCCGATTAGGACTATTCATAAGCCCTTCACCCCCGGGGAGAAATAGAGCATTTGTCAGAGTTGCCCTCACTTAAAGTTGCATGTGGGAGTTCGGAATTCTGGCCCAAGCTCGAGGAAATGGTTGAAATTCACCAGATGCACCCTAAAGATATAAATGTGTTGATAAAAGCAAAGTGCCCGAGGAATATGTGGGACAGGATGGCCCAAGGGGTGCGGGATGGTACACAGGCAACTACTGGGAACACCAGCAATGAAGAAAGATATCTCTCTCTTAAAGGGGAAGTGAGGCAGGGACTTAGTGGGGGCGGGGGGAGAGCAACTGGGGAACGATAATAGCAGTGATTCAAAGAGCTGATGAGATAGCTATGGATTATCCAGAATGTAAATATCGGGCATATGAGGAGTATTGAGGGTTAGGTAATCCAGGGAGGGACATCTCAGTCTTCCTGAAAATGCCAAAGGAAGGCTTGAGCTCAGCCCACTAGGAAGTTTTGGATTTAGGGATAGCAGTGGGTTTGACCTACTCTGTGATAGTTTCATGGGCCAGTGAGATAGAACAAAGGAAGTGCAAGAGAAATAGTAAAGTGGCTATAGAAGATGCTGTTGCTGTGATGTCACAGAGGGTTTGCTTTGTGTGCCAGCAGCCGGGGCATGTAGCAAGGAATTGCTGGAATAAACGTGGGAGGATAAAGGAGCTGATATGCTATAGCTGTGGCCTATCGGGGCATGGTTGGAGGCAGTGTCCAAAAACAAGGAAAGAAAAACCCCATCGGTGCCCAGTCTGATCAATCTGACTACTGATCAGATCACGGAGCAGGTGAAGATGACTTCTTGGTCAGAAAAAGATGTGACAGTGGCCCCCACTACCAGCGCTGATGAACCGTGGATGTACACAACAGCATTGTTAGGGGGCCGGTAATGCGATATGTTAGTTGACATTGGCATTGGTACCGATAAATGACCTACCCTACCCAATAACTGGACGGGCTATTTATATTAAGGATGTAGGAGGAATAACGGTGAAAGCAGAAATAAGCCAATCGTAGATACTTGAAATTGGTGGGGTGCAGCTTCCAGTGTATTTCTGGGTCTATCCAAATAATGAGGGTACTGTCCTTGAACTAACATACTAAAGGAAGCAGGGGCCATTATAGAATCTGAAAAGGGAGAAACAATATGGACAAGTCAGGGGCAGCAAATATGTACAACTGACAGAGGACACAACATAGCCAGCGTAGCTGCACTGACAGCTGTTCACAAGTCAGTAACGATAGATACGGATGCTGGAATGAATCCCACAAGCTCCATCCTAACGGGGGGGGGGGGGGGGAGGAGGCACACGAGTGCCAGATGGAAGTAGAGCAGGAGGAAGATATCGGTGTGAAGGAAGCACTTCTGAAAGGGGAAGCAGAGGAATTTTTTATAGACGGGTCTCGGAGGTACATAGACAGGAAGCCATGGACTTGAAGGGCTGTGGTGAAGGAAACAGATGAAGAATTAGCTTTAGGAGCACTGCCAGAAGGTTGCTCAGCTCAGGTAGTGGAACTGGGATGAACAATGTGATTACCTTTTGGGGCAATTCTGGGTTGTAGTGAGTCCGGACTTATAGAACATAGAACATAGAATAGTACAGCACAGTACAGGCCCTTTGGCCCCAATGTTGTGCCGACCCTCAAACCCTGCCTCCCATATCAGCCCTCACCTTAAATTCCTCCATATACCTGTCTAGTAGTCTCTTAAACTTCACTAGTGTATCTGCCTCCACCACTGACTCAGGCAGTGCATTATAGGGACAGAATGACACAGTATGTGAAACAACTTTGTAACCAACGTAAAATGTTAAAGGACCGAGTAAAACAATAGCAGCACATTGCCGATCAGAGAGAGCCAGAGGGAAAGGAGATAGTCCTCCCACAGCTGAATAAATTCTGGTGAGAGTGCTGCTTGAAAGGGCATGGTTTGCTCCCAGATGGATAGGACAACAGATGGTACTTTTAACAAGTGACACTTGTGTCTGTGTGGAGATCTGGCGAGGCAGCCAGTGGAAACACTGGACGCAGGTTAAACTGTACAACTCACCTTCTTGTTGCTCCCCTCCCCACCCCAGTCAGAGCTGGGGATCAAGTGTCCCCAATAACCATGTAATTACAGAGAACCTCAGAGACAAACACCAGCCGGCCACACCAGATGAAAACATACCTGCAGGAAAAGTGAAGGCAGAAGACACCAAGAGCATGACAGAAACCTGTGAACAGCTTGCTGAAGTGTGATGGCGATGGTACTCTGTAATGAACGCTGGCTGCTGAAGGTTTATGATTAGTTGAATAGCACAGAACAGAACAGATATTGGGGGAAATAGATGGGGAGGAATTAGGTGAAAGCAGAGACAGCAGGTTCCACAACTTTGATAGAATGGCAGACTGAGAAAGATTGCACATGATATCTGAAGGCAATCACCCCCAGCCTGGATGGGGAGTGAATACAAATGAGCCTGGCCCTTTCGGCGGCTGGGTCCAGTAATCGACTGGACAGTTCGGAAGGGGGTGCCACTGGGAAGAAGGTCCTTGCAGTAATTCAAATGGACACTGCCCCAGCTCCTTCTTGTGTATTGATGAGAGAGCCTGTGAGCCTGTTGCACTTACCTTGCTGGTGCCCCTGGAAAGAGAGAGTTTTAGTGGCCAGAGAATGAAGGAGTGAAGGCAAGGAATGTGATAAGCTGCAATCGGCCTGCCGGGCAAGAGCCAATAGGCATACAAATGAGGCCGCATATCTAAAGACTGTTGTTCAAATTTCTGGAACAAACTCTCTGCTTAGCATTTTGTAGGTGGCAATTAGGAATGACAGAGTAAATGTAGATGCACATAAAGTAATTGGGTGGAATTGTGAGGCAGGGCATTTTTGCTGCCCTGTTTGGGTAGATCCTCCTTAAGGTTGGTCTTTCTTGTTACAAATTAATTTTTGTCCAGGAGGACCAAGAAGAGGAACTGTTAGAGTGATTTTTGGGTTTAGCACATCTAGCAAATGACTTCAGTCACCAATCTTCTTATCTGAAAATACTTACAGATTGTAGATTTAATTTAAAATGCAGCTCTGAACGATGGGTTCCTAAAAGCCTTGAATCACAGACCAGACAATGCTGATTAAAATTCATCTAGATGTCTGTGGTGTCGATGCAAATCAGGAGGTGTGAAGATTGTGTGTAGTTTCAAAGAAAGCATTGTGGATGTGTTGTAAATATGAAATCGTCCCTTGATGTTTGGCACATAAAATATCAAGCCCCATGTTAGGCCAGCCTGACCTTTCCACTGAAAGTGTCTTAATATGATCCCCACTGTATCTTGCTTTGTCAAATAAAGAGGCTACTTCAAAACTATCAGTACTTTTCTCCAGTGACTTCATTCATGCAACAACACTTGGGATTAAAGTATATTTGTTTTTATCACTGTAATCTTTAGCACAATAATGGAGAGAAATTCAATTTTAAAATCCCATTTAATGTGAGAAGATGGTGGTGTGACGGCAGTGCGCGCGGCCTCTCCGGTGATGAATATCTGTTATCTGTCAAGTAGGGGACCGTGCACAATCCTGATCTGATGGAGACAGACGTGAGAGTATGGAGGAACATCTGGAAAACTTCTGAAATGCCTGCTTCACTGCCGCTGCTACTGTGTGGTAACCGGAATCTCCAGAGCAGAAGGGCCTGAATCCTCAGCTTTTGCTTGTTTCAGCAGCCGGGGATAGGTCGACGGTGCTTGGCAGAGGATGGCGCTCCGGAGGCTGTAACGGAGGGTCTGGTCGGAGTCTCGAAGGTTTCGGATGGATGGACTCAGTGTCGGCTGTGGTCGGCTGCTTCCAAGGTATCGGCAAGTTGACGGTGCCTGGAGGTTTATGGCAGGGAGTTTCTCCCTTTTGCCGCCTGCTATCGGGGACTCGGGACTTTGAGACTTTTTTTTTACTCTGCCCATGGTTTGTTCTTCATCAAATTATGGTATTGCTTTGCACTGCTGTAACTATATGTTATAATTATGTGGTTCTGTCAGTGTTAGTCTTTGGTTTGTCCTGTTTTCTGTGATATCACTCCGGAGAAACATTGTGTCATTTTTTAATGCATGTATGCATTTCTAAATGACAATAAAAGAGGACTGAGTGTTCTCATAATCTAATACGGTGTTATGTTTTACAATTTCATTGCTTCAAGTTTAGTAAAATATCGACCAATGTAATACAGATGTTAATAATGTTTTGAAACATTAATATTAAATTCTATAAAACCTTGTTTATCAGATGAACATCAATATGCAATTAATATTGATGAACTAGTTGAACTCCCCACTCCAACACTCTTCATGAGAATGGAAGAAAATAGGAAAAGGCACAGGTCACCTGTGGATGGCCTGTTCCTGTGCTGTACTGTTCTATGTTTTGTGTTTTACACCTGTTTTAACCATAAAAAGGAATAGGAAATTATGAAACTAATGTTATGCAGTCATCTTAAATAGCAAGAACTCAAAATTGTTAGTGTTCTGGTTGAGGGAACAATGTTTACCAGAAAAGCAACAGAATTCTCTGCTTTTATTTGCTTTCCTAACATTATCACCTGGCTGACAAGAACAAGCACAAATCATCTCAATGCAGTTTCCTTCAGAAGATCTTTGAAGCGTCAGCTTTGAGAATGTTGTTAATTAAAGATAGTAGAATCATATACTATAGTGAGGGAAAAATAAGCACATCTCACTTCATCTTACCATGGTCTTTTTTACATACACCTCTTCTCCTCGGGACAGCCCAAAGTCTGCGATTTTAGCCACCAGGTTTTCTCCCACGAGAACATTTCTGGCTGCAAGATCCCTGTGAATGAACTGGGAAAAAAAAGACATGCATCAAACTTGAAATCTGAAGCAACATACAGGCTTCGAAATTCAAATCACAGTGGGTCAAAACTCAGGAATGAAACAAACTGCAGCACCAAGGTCCCAACACACTCAGCCACTACTATACTACAATAAGGATTGCCTACCATTCCATGCCTAGACCGCTTTTTGAGAAATCTGATCACTTGGCTGTCCTTCTCTCTTACGCAAGGCAGAGTAGTGGCTACAGGTTTGCTTTGAGTCAGTGGACTGTACTGTGTTCAAGGGTTCATCAGAGGATTTAAATGAATATACCACAGTTGTCACGGACTTTATAAAAGCAGTCATAGACAAGTTTGTGTCCACAAAATCATCAATCTTCTCCAACCAGAGGCCTGAATGAACCAGGAAATGCACAATCGGCTAAGGGCCAGATCAGTCACGTTTAGGTCTGGTGACCAAGATACAAAAGGTCCAGGTACAATCACTGGAAAGCCATCTCACATGCAAAGTGGCAACTCCGGACCAAACTTGAATCTCTGAGGGATGCTCACCAGCTATGGCAGGGCTGGAACGCTATTACCTTTTACCAAGTGAAACTCTTTCAAAGTGAACCCACGGAAAGCATCCGGCACCGATGGGATACCTGGCTTACTGCTGAAGACCAGTGCTGATCAACAGGCTGGAGGGTTCACCGTTATCTTTAACCTCCCTCTTCAGCAGCCTGAGGTATCCACCTGCATCAAGCAGATTTCGATTATACTGGTGCCCAAGAAGAATATGGTAAGTTGCCTCAGTGACCATTTTCCAGTAGCACTTACATCCACCTTGATAAAGTGCTTTGAGAGGTTGGTGATGAAATATATTATCTCCTCCCTGAGAAGTGACTCAGATCCACTCCAATTTGCCAACAAGCACAACAGATCCATAACAAATGCCATTTCATTGGCTATTCGCTTGATCCTGGATTATCTAGATAGCAAAGAAAATACTTCCAGGATGGAATGGCTTGTGATATGAAGAGCGTTTGTTGGCTCTGGTCCTGAATTCACTAGAATCCAGAAGAATGATGGGTGACCTCATTGAAACCTATCAAATTGTGAAAGGCCTTGATAGAGTAGATATGGAAAGGATGTTTCCTGTGGTAGGAGAGTCTAAGACCAGAGGACACAGTCTCAAAATAGGAGAGCAGCCTTTTAGAACGGAGATGAGGAGGAGTTTCTTTAGCCAGAGAGTGGTGATCCTGTGGAATTCTTTGCCACAAGCAGCTGTCTTTACGTCTATTTAAGGCACAGGTTATAGATTCTTGATTGGTCAGGGCATGAAGCAATATGGGGAGAAAGCAGGAGATTGGGGCTGAGAGGAAAGTTAGTTCAGCCATGATGAAATGGCAGGACAGATTTGATGGGCCAAATGGCCTAATTCAGCTCCTATACTATATCTTATGGTCAAAGATGCATACATCAGGATGCAGTTTATTGACCATAGCTCAGCATTCAATACTATCATCCCCTCAAAACCAATCAATAAGCTTCAATATCTTGGCCTCAATACCTCCTTGTGCAATTGGATCGTCGATTTCTTCACTTGCAGACCCCAGTCAGTTTAGAATGGCATCTCCTCCACGATCTCCATCCGCACAGATGCCTCACAAGGCTGTGTGCTTAGTTTTATACTCTAGTCGCTTTGCTCTTATGACCATGAGACCAAGCACGACTCCCATGCCACATTCAAGTTTGCTTTCACCACTGTCACTGGCCAAATCAAAGGTGGTGATGAATCAGCATATAGGGAGCTTGACTCAAAATCTGCCTGAGTCGTGCCGCAACAACAACCTCTCAGTCAACGTCAGCAAGACTCAGGAGCTGATTATTTGGGAGGAGGAAACTGGAGGTCTATGAGCCAGTCCTTATTGGGGAATCAGAGGTGGAGAAGGTCAATAACTTTAAATTCCTCAGTGTTATAACTTCAGAGGACTTGTACTGGGTCCAGCACGCAAGTGCCGTTATGAATAAAGCACGGCATCACTTCTACTTCCTTCGACATTCGTGAAGATTGGGCATGTCATCTAACACTTTGACAAACTTTAATAGATCTCTGGTGGAGAGTATACTGACCAGCTGTATCACAGCCTGGAATGGAAAATCCTACACAAAGTTTTGGACATGGCCCAGTCCATTGCCGATAAAGCCCTTCTGACCATTAAGCACATCTACACGGAGCACTGTCACAGGGAAGCAGCATCCATGACCAAGAACCATCACCACCCAGACCATGCAGCCATCAGGAAGAAGATACAGGGCCTGAGGACTCACACCACCAGGTTCTGGAACAGTTATTACCCCTCAACCATCACGCTCTTGAACCATTGGGGATAACTTCATTTGCTCTATCACTGAACGGTTCTCACAAACTATGGACTCACTTTCAAGGACTCTTTGATACTTATTGTTTATTTATTTACTATTATTGTTTTATTTTTAAAAAATTTTGTATTTGTACAGTTTGTTGTCTTTTGCACATGGGTTGTTTGTCTTGTTGGGTGCAGTCTTTCATTAAATCTATTTTGTTTCTTGGATTTACTGTAAATGTCTGCAAGAAAATGAATGTCAGGATTGTATATGGTGACATGAATGTACTTTGATAATAAATTTATTTTGAACTTTGAAAGAGCAGTTAATGAACAAGGATTAAAATGGCCAATTCAAGCAAAAGCTCAGCATTAAGCTTGCAGGCTGAATGAGTCATTCTGCAGAGCCATAATCATCTGCTTCCCTTGGGTCTTCCCAGCATAATCCTTTTCCTCTTTTGTGATAGGGTTCACTTTTGTCCTCATCTTCCATTCCACCAGCCAATCACCTTTTTATATTAGTGCCCCTTCAATCAGTCTCCTGTGCTGTTTATATTTATTCATTTTCATCTCCTATCTTTTGTGCCTTTAGACTTGCATAGAACTTGTAAGCTCTAATTTTATCTGGTTGTGGCAGAAGGTTATTGATGTATTAACTTTCTTTATAGTTGCTGTCTGATGTGCTGAGTATTTCCAATATTTTCTACGCCCCTTCACACAGCAAACTACAAACCCATGGTTACATGCCCAACACAGCAAAGTCTTTTTCATCCAGTGGTCTACCATGACACATAATAAATCAGCTAACGGCGATGCTCTATCCACTTTGCTTTTAAACACATGCTCACATTTTCAAACCTACATCAACTCAATATGCAAAGACCAGACTTTGTAGTTAACTGCAGGCATTCACAAGCACACCCAAATAGCTTCTGCACATAATACTGGTGCACATGGACCACGTATCCAGAACATAGTATCTTACCATATAGATGTATGTAAACCTATAGAAAGCAAACACATGCCATACAAAGTCATGCAAAGTATATAAATTGGATGGCTCCAATAGAGGCATGTGGAGGAATTTAAATTTGGCTCTTTATAGACACCCACTTAACACAAATGTCTCCATATATTCTAAACAATTACTGGGGAGGAACTGGGTGGGGATATGCTTCTACTTGTCTCATAAAGTCTTCTACTTCCTTTTCAAACATGCGAGCCAAAGTGCATGACTAACTCTCACCCGCTGATTGAAATGTGGGCTGCCTTGCACAACTCTGGATGAGGGATTGTTGCTCTACCTGACACATTTGGGATTGGGGAGCACGGGCAGGAAGCAGCCATCTATAAGTGGGAAGAGGAGAGAAATTACTTCACCTAGATGTTTGTAATCCTTTAGAATTTGGTCTGTGGAGCTCTCTCCCTCAAAAACCAACTGGAACCAGAGTCTTTGAATACAGTACTGTGTAAAAGTCTTAGGCTAAGTCTTTCCAGTTACCAAATAAAACTTACTACTGCTGAGCTAATACAAAGCTAATTACTCATATTTCCGTTTCCCAACAACCTTCCGATTTTAGCCCAAACACTGTACTGTGCGACAGTCTTAGGTACCCTAGCCATATATAGTATATGTGTCTAAGATTTTTGCACAGTACTGTAGATAGAGTCTTGATACTCAAAGGAATGAAATGTTACCCAAGGTGGACACGGATATGGAGTTGAAGTTACAATCAGATCAACTATGTCTTTATTATTTGGCAGAACAAGACTGAGGGGCCGAGTGGCCCACACATGACCCTCATTCATACATTTACTCCAGAGGTTTGGATGCTTGGTTTTGGAGTAGAATCAAACTGAGACTGATTGATTTTTGAATTTAAGAGCAAAAAAAAAGATATAGGGAATGGACGGAAATACTGTGTTTTATTTATTCGTAACTGAAATGCTGACCAGGCGAAAAGAAAGCACTGGCTGGACCATGGTGCTATGTATCAGACAATCTCCTATCCAGTGAGTATTCCATGATTTGCCAATTTTCATATTTCCCATGTACAACAGGTGTGTATACAAGCTCATTCTTGGTGCAGTTCATGATTCTCAGATGTACGCAGGTCTGCAGCAAATAACACCCATAGCGTGCAAAACACTAACTCTACCAAGCTCAGATTTCCTCTGCACCCCCCTCAAAGCTTTTCCTCACCTGCTTCTCACTCAGATACTGCATTCCTTTCGTGACATCAGATGCAAACTGGAGCAGCTGCTGAGAGGTCAGCGTTGACGCAGTTCCGTGCTCTCTTGCAAACACTGGATCTGTCTCCAAAACTCTGCTCTTTCGTAAGAAGTCCAACAGATTTCCATAAGGGGCATATTCAATAGCAATGTACAGGTAACCTGCTCATACAAGAGATGCAGTTAAATAATTATACTTGAACCTGATAACTCCTTTTGATAGATAGCTAGATGCTTTACGATATCCTTATTTTAGTTTTTATTTTGCAAAATCTTTGCTCTCTCCTTATGTATATACTGTAAGCTGATCTTATCTATATAAGTATATAACCACATAACAATTACAGCATGGAAACAGACCATCTAGGCCCTTCTAGTCCGCACCGAACTCTTACTCTCACGTAGTCCCACCGACTTGCACTCAGCCCACCCTCCATTCCTTTCCTGTCCATATATCTATCCAATTTAACATTAAATGACAACAGAGTATGGCCATACTCAATCAGTTACTTGTGCATTGAGTTTTATAGGATTGCTTTTGTATTTATATTTATTGTGTTCTGATGCTTATTGTGTTTTTTTCACGTTGCATCAGATCTGGAGTAACAATCACTTTGTTCTTCACACTCGTGTACAGAAGAATGACAATGGACAATCTTGAATCTTGTGTCTTGATCTTCAACCCGATACCCAACTTTTGACCTAGTAACTCCTGCACGCCTCAGAACATAGAACAGTATGGCACAGGAACAAACCCTTTGGCCCATAATGCTGTGCTGAACCAATTAAATTAGTAACCAAATGGGCAACTGAACTAATCCTTTCTATCTACACAACGTCTATATCCTTCCATTTTCCTCACATTCACGTGCCTACCTGAAAGTCACTTAAAAGTCTCTAATGTCTCTGCCTCTACCACCACCCCAGGCAGTGCATTCCAGGCACCTACCACTCTGTGTAAAAAAAAAACTTGCCCCTCACATCTCTTTTGAAATTAACCCCTTAACTCTTCTTAACTCTTAATTAACCCCTCATCCTATTCATTCATCAATCTAAAGAGTAAATTCTATAGATTTCAAAGCTACTCTTTCAACAATATAAACCTTTTATTTTAAAGCACCTGATACTCATTCTGAGCTCCAGTAGGATCCCTGTCAAGTCAAATAGAATTGAACTAAATGATTGGGTATGTGGCCAATGCAGCAGTTATCAAAGAGGATAATTATCTTGGGTGATGAGAGTGACAAGCACAAGAGAGAGAATTTCCTTGCTGCCCACACACTACCACAGTATCCAATGGGGTTTCAGGAAGTACGGGCAGTCCCCACGTTAGGTAAGGGTTCTGCTCCTGCCAATGTCTCTGAGTTAAAAACATCTGTTTTCTTCAGTAACCCACATATTAGTCTACATACAATTTCTATAGCTTAGACCATAAGGCACAGGAGCAGAATTAGACCATGCAGCCCATTGAATCTACTCTGCTATTCTGTCATGGATAATTTATTATCCCTCTCAACCCCATTCACCTGCCTTCTCCCCATAACTTGTAACACCCTGACAAATCAAGATCCCATCAACCTCTGCTTTAAATATGCCTAATGACCTGTCTCCACAGCCATCCCCAGAATCACCATGCTCTGGCTAAATAAATTCCTCTTCATCTCTGTTATAAATAGATGTTCCTTTATTCTGAGGCTGTGCCCTTTGGTCCTTTACTCCCACACTATAGGAAACATCATCTCCACACCCACTCCACTCTATTTAGGCCTTTCAACATTTAATAGGTTTCAATGAGATCTCCACCCCCCCCACCCACCTTTATTCTTCTAAACTCCAGCGAGCAAATCTTTCATTTCATCAAATATTCACCCAAACTCAATTCCAAAAATAAATAAATGGAACATTTACTGTATTACATTGTTAATAAAGTACATGAACTTATCTTTACTGTCTTGAAAAATTCTTTAAAAATTTATGGGGGAAATTTACATAGAGTTAGATTTGCACAGTTCAAGTCTCCTGTAACCCAAAAAGCTGTTGAATTGGATATTTCTATGTATATTCTGTAGAATGTACATAACTGTAGAATCCTGTGAGATACACTTTCTGTATTTAATCAGCATAAAGGCTGCTGTGGGAAACTCCTCAGATGAAGAGAGTTAATATTTCAAGTGTTGTTTAGCTTTCACCAAAATGGTGACCTGAAACATTAACCCTCTCTCCATAGATGCTGACTGGTCTTCTGTGTGTTTCCAGCATTTTCTGCTTCTGTTTTCAAAAATTTTCGTTTTTATTTGAAATTACAGAGCTGGAATAATTAGCTAGAATCCCTTCATAGTGCTGAGTCCTGTATTCACTTTACTTTTACCTTACGAAGCAACTTTGGCAGTTTTTGAATTCCTACCTCTGTTCTCACAGGCCCCCAGTAGATTAATGATGTTGGGATGATGTCCAAGTTTACACAGAACCTCCAACTCTCCCGCAAAGTCCCTGTGATCATTCTCAGAGGCAAATTCTGTGCAAGTTACAATAGAATAATGTTACATATATTTTACAATGACATCCAATAGTAGCTGCTTACAGGTGCTTTAGCAATAACCATGAAGAAAGTATCCTTGTGCATAGTTACAGAACAAGGTACTTCACATAAACCTTTCACCATTCACCAACCAAGGAAATAAACCACAATCATTATTCAAAAGCACACAGTCAAGAAGCCTGCAAAAGGTTTATCTAATGTACTGTGGAGAGCATTCCAATTGGCTGCATCACTCTCTGGTATGGTGGTGGAGGGGGATGGTGGGGGCTAATGCACAGGATTGAAGTAAGCTTCAGAGAGTTGGAAGCTTAGCTCCATCACGGGGAATAGCCTCAGTAGTATCCAGGACATTTCCAAGGAGTGATGCCTCAAAGAGGCGGTGTCCAACATTAAGGACCCCAATCACCCAGGTCATGCCTTGCTTTTCTTGTTCTTATTGCTACTATTAGGAAGGAGGTACAGAAGCATGAAAGCACACACTCAGCAATTCAGGAACAGCTTCTCCTCTGCCATCCAACTTTTGAATGGACATTGAACCTCACTACTATCTATTTCTATTTTTGCACTCCTTATTTAATTTAACTTATATACTAAATCATACATAATTTACTGTAGTTAACATTTTTTCTCTATTATCATGTATTGCATTGTACTACTGCTGCAAAAATAAATTTCATAATGTATGCCAGTGATATTAAACCTGATTCTGATTTCACAATGAAAAACAAGAGCTGGGATAACCTCAGTAATTTCATTAATTTCCATATTTTCCTTATGAGGCAGAAGGCAATGATTTGTCTCATCAAATCTATGCCAACTCAGACAGCAGTCCCACCAATCCCATTCCTAAACTACTTTTTTCCTGAAACGTATTCTCCCTGCATTCTCATCCAGACCATCTGATTCTGATGAAAGGTCGATGACCCTGACTAGATAACTTCTGTTTTTCTCATAACAGATGATGCTTGCCCTGCTGAAAGTTTCCAATTTTCATAACTCTAGAACTTAAATACTCTGCTTTTTGATTATCAAATACAGTTAAATCAATTCATTAAACTGCAAATGATTTGTAACTTATTTTTCTCTCTTGGAACAGCCTACCATAATAGAAAATAAAACTCTCCTTCATTGAATTCAATGGGAGTAGTGCATGGCCACCAGGATGGACTAAACTGCTCAGAAACTTCAGAAATTTAGTACTTAGGAATCCAATGTCATTGCACAGTCAGCAATTTATGACTGTGGACCTGTCAGTTAAATTCGGGATATCTGATTCTATTCGTTGCAGAGGCACATTCACATGGAAACTGCTGTCACATCTCAAGAGAATCCAACACAAAAAAATTGCCTTAAAATATTCTGTGATACACTTTAGAATTAACTTGGTCCATTTTGATTAATACAACTAAAATAGGTTATTATATTAAAACAAATATTTTAATTCAATTCTAATTTACCACTTCAGAGGAACTGAATTTTAAATTACTAAACACGTCATTATTTGGTAATTATTTAAAGATATAGTATCATTTTTCCAGGTCTGTTGCAGCTAATCCCTTAACACAGTTTTACTCAAAACCTTTTGAAAGTATGCCTACTGTTACCATTGTAATTAAAGATCCATTTTAAATGCTCCTCATAGGACCATTAATTACACTGACTCTAAAAATGATTAATTCACTCCAGGAGTGTGGACTGTTAAAATAAGAGTGGATAGTGAAGACCTGAGTGAGTTGAATGCTATATTTGCTCAGAATTCCACAGCTATCTTAAAATTCAGCTAGTTAGACCTGAAAATTGGAATCGCCATCAACAAAAGCCAACTGAGTAGAAACTCAAAACAATACATGCTGATTTTGTACATTAAATAGATACCTTTCAGCATTTTGATCGCAGCATTCATCTTCAGCCCATCCTTTTTAATTAAGGCTTTGATCACTTGTCCAAAATTTCCTTCTCCAATAACATCCTCAAATTTAATGTCATCCCATTCTAAGATGGGGTAGGTGAGGGGCTCAGGCTGGGGTTTTGGTCGACGTGTGAGCGTCAGAGTTCCAGAGTTAAACTGAAGGACAGTCTCTTCACCCTTAGAACAAACATACAAAACAACTGGTTACCTCAGTGTAGACTTTATGAGGTTCTTTGGCTAAAGCAGGCTATAACACCATATCTAGGCAGAGACAAACATGGTTCAGAAACTACATTTTCTGTCCTGGGTATTATTCTGTCATGATTAAACATCCTATACTTATCTTGTTCTACTTCAGTGTACTATGTAATGATTTGATCTGTATGAACAGTATGCAGGACAAGCTTTTTAATGTTCCTTGGTGTATGTGACAATAATGAACCAATTCCAATTATGAAAATAATTTCAAATGAAAACTATCCCATTTCCATCAAATATATTAAGAGCTTTAAAAAATCTGCAGATGCTGGAAATCTGAAATAAAAACGGAAAATACCTGAGTTGCTGATCAGCTCAGGATTTGTATATTGCGAGAGAAAGAGAGTTACTGACTTAAGTAGATGTCCCTTCATCTTGAAAAATGAGAAAGCAAAGGTGTTTAAAATAGCACAGAAAGGAGGTGGAGGGGTGGAGAGAGCAAAAGAACGAGAGGGTTGTCCTTTCAAGCCAAATTAGAAGGTATAGGTCTGTACTTCCTGCAGTTTATATGAATGAGGGTGGACTTATTCAAATATATAAGATCCCAGAGAGGCTCGACAGAGTTAACGTTGAGATGTTTTCACTAGTGTGGAGGTTGCAAACAAGGGGACTGAACTGCAAGGTAAGGGGTTGTTTATTTAAAACGAGGATGTGTGGAAAACTCTTCTCTCAGATGGTAGTGAATCTTTGGAAATCAGATTTAATGAACATCGAGATAGATAAATATTTGAAAGATGAAAGTATTAAGGGTTACAGGAAACCGGCACAGAAGAGTTGAGGCCAGCAGTGATCAGCCATAATCATTTTGAATTGTTGGGCGGCTTTTAGTTTCCTGGTGACCCATTTTGGCTCCTATTTACTTTCATCTGTTTTTGAAAATTCAGATTTATTTATCACATGCAGTGAAATACATCAACACGAGGAAATCTGCAGATGCTGGGATTTCAAGCAACACACATACAATTTTAGCAACACACATAAAAGTTGCTGGTGAACGCAGCAGGCCAGGCAGCACCTATAGGAAAAGATACAGTCGACGTTTCGGGCCGAAACCCTTCGAAACGTTGATTGTACCTCTTCCAATAGATGCTGCCTGGCCTGCTGCGTTCACCAGTAATTTTTATGTGTGTTGAGTGAAATACATCATCTGTGTTAAAAACCAACACACCCAGTGATGTGTTGGGAGCAGTCTGCAAGTGTGGCCACACATTCTTCAGTGCCTGTGCACTGCCAAGCAAAAAGCATTCTGCTTATCTACACTAGTTACGCCTCTTATTATTATGTAACCCTCTATTGGACCACCCCTCAACCTTCTCTGCTCCAGGGACAACAAGCTCAACCTATCAAATCTCTCCCAATACTTGAAGTCCTTCAATCCAGAGAGCATCCTGGCAAATCTCCTCTGCACTCCCTGCAGTGTATTGAAATGCAGTACTTGGGGTTACAAGAACCTATAGACTAGGGGTTCCCAACCTTTTTTATGCCATGGACCTATTATGCAAAGGGCTTGTGGACCGCAGGCTGGGACTAGATGGGTGAATAGTTTAGCTCATGGGGGAGCTGCGGAGCAGACTCGATGGGCCGAATGGCCTACTTCTGCTCCTTTGTCTTGTGATCTTGTGATCTTGTGAACCCCTGATAGAGGCAGACAGGAAAAAAAAAAGGACAAATTCTCTTACATTTTAAGATTAGGGACCAACAGATATTCTGTTCAGCAAACATTTACCCTTGTTCAATTTTCCTCTGTTTAACTCATGAAATCAAGACTGATGGTTAACAAAGATGTAGGAAAACAGAGTGCAGAGCTGATTCCAAAAAGAGAGAAACCAAGTTAACAGGACAGGAAGGAGATGTAAAGGAAGTCAAAGAGCGGGAAGGATTACCTGCCATTTTGAAGCAGATCCTTTCCCCCTGAATTGCTCCTTTTAAACATCTGAGTGACGTGAAAGAGCATGTAAAGAAAAAATAAGAGTGAGAAAGTAAAGGTGAAATGAGCCTACAATGTGTTGAATTGTCACTTTATGACCTGTTGAATTGGACCAGTAAAAGACCAATCAAAACTGGTAGAGTTAAGACTCTTGTGTTAGAAATCATATGTTTAGCAATCCTCACATAAGTAATTGATTGAAATGCTCAACTGCAAAGCAGGTGAGAAGTATAGGCAGCAACATATCAAGATTTTGTAAAACAATACATAAATTAAAAAGATAGAAAATCATATTATTATATTTATTTTGTGGGCAACTAGTACTTGGTTCCCATCCTTATTTACCAGTGAGAAGATGGCATTAACCACTTTCTTGAACTGCATCAACTCTTCTCATTATGGCATTTAAAATCAGCCTATTCAGTCCATCGTGCCCATGCAAGCTCCAAACAGAACAATCTCATTAATCCTAGTCTCCCTTTTCTAATCTCTATGGGTCTGCAATTTATTCTCACTCTTGTGCACATTAATGCTGTTTTGGTACTGTTGCTTCTTAGCTATACTAAGGGGCAATGTATGGTAACCAATGAACTCATCAGCACAGGGATGTGGGAGGAAATGTTAACACCAGTCCGAAACACAAATGGTCATGGGCAGAGCGTGCAAACCCCACATGGGCAGCAGCCAAGTTCAGGATCCAGTCTGGATTCCCAGTACTGAGGCTGTGTTACCATGTCAACATTTTGGTGGAAGTGCTCCCACATTACTGATGGAGATGGAGTTCCAGGATTTAGACCGGGCATTGAAGAAGCACTAGAGATATACTTCCAAGTCAGGAGGTGTGGAAATTGCAGATAGTGTCCCCAGAAATGTAATGTTCTTATCCATACTGGTAGTAGAGGTTGCAAGTTTGGAGATGCCATTGGAATACCCTGGATGAGTTTTGTAGCCTGACTTAAGTACTTACTGATCCAGACTGGTAAGTGAAGGTTCGACGTCGGTGAAATAGAGTTTTCCGTATGCAGAAGAGGCCCAGGAGCGCCAAGAGGATGGTCATACAGGTGACAGATACTGAGGCCACAATGGCCATTAAGAGCTGCTGGTCACTTCTATGGGGTTTTTCCAAAGGTTCCGTTCTTCGAAACACACTTGATGTAGCTGGGGTAAAGGAAAACATTCAATGTGAGAAAGCAGTCATCTTTTCAGTTTCTTAGAATGATCTTTTTCTTAGCCCGCAGATATCCTTAGCGACCTGGAACTAAGAGAACCACTCAAACAATGTCCAAAGCCAATACAAAAAAAACAACTGCTAGGGTTAAGGCATTGCATTACTTGTGAAAATCTGGGTTGGGACTGATTGTGCTATATAAAATCAGTCTCTAGAAAACCAATGTGAACCTTCAATGAAGATCAGTTCTGAAGGCTCTGCAATGGGAACAGATCTTGTAATTTTAGTCTTGCCCAGACTGCTATTCATTAAACACAATGGGATTTAAACTTAGATGAGATCCTGGAAGTTAGCCTGAGTGCAAATTGCTCTCATTCAATGTTGAGTCAGCTGACCGACATCTACCAATGATCTGAAGTCCTCCCACACACAATTTCCATTCACCCTTTTAGTCACCACAACTAGCAGATATAGCCAGCGTTTCCAATGCCCTAAATTCTTTGCCTGATTTTCTTTTTCTTTTGTTTCCTTCTTTCTTTCTTATTTCATATTTTTTTTCAATTATGTTGTCTTAAGGATTTGTCAATAGGCTGAATTTCTACTCTCAAGAAAGTTCATTCAATCACTATCGATATGTTGGCTGACCTGCACTGAATCCCCATCCAATAAATGCAAATAGATAACAGTCAATCCTTCAAAACTCTTACCTCAAGTTTAAAATTCTTGATCTTGAGGTAAAATCCCTCTGCAGCCCCAAGTTTTAAAGGAATATCAGATTCCCAGTGAATGGTAGAGCTGGAGGATGTTATAACATCCTATATTTATATATAGCATCCTCCAGCCCTACCACTCTCTGGGAATGTGGTATTCATTTAATTCTGGCCTCTTGTACAATACAAATTGCTTCATCCCACCATTAGTGGCTATGTCTTTCTACCAATTTTAAGATTCTGCAATTCTGGAATCACTTCCCAATCATTTCTGCCCCTTTACTTCACTCTTTTCCTTTAAGACACTCCTTAAAACCTCCACAAGGGACCTGGAAGTCCTTGTGCAGAACACTCAAAAGGTTAATTTGCAGATTGAGTTGGTGGTGAGAAAGGCAAATGCAATGTTAGCATTCATTTCAAAAGGCCCAGAATACATGAGACTGTGGCATTATAACGCACTAGTGAGGTCTCACCTTGCGTGTTGTGAACAGTTTTGGGCTTGTCATCTAAGAAAAGATGTGCTGGCATTGGAGAGGGTTCAGAGGAGGTTCATAAGGATGATTCCAAGAATGAAAGGGTTATCATACAAGGAATGTTTGATGGCTGTGAGTTTGTACTCATTGGGAACTTAGAAGGATGAAGGGGGATCTCATTGAAACCTTTTGAATTTTGAAAGGCCTAAACAGAGTAGATGTGGCAAGGATGTTTCCCATGGTGAGGGAATCTAGGACAAGAGGGCATAGCCTCAGGATAGAGGGACATTCATTTAAAACAGAGATGTGGAGAAGTTTCTTTAGCCAGAAGGTGGTGAGTTTGTGGAATTTGTTACCACAGGCAGCTGTGGAGTCCAGGTTGTTAGGTGCATTTAAGGCAGAGATTGACAGGTTCTTGATTGGACACGGCATCAAAGGTTACGGGGAGAAGGATGGGAAGTGGAACTGAGGAGGGGAAAAAATGATTAGCCATTATTGAATAGTGGAGTAGACTCGATAGGCCAAATGGGCCAAATTCTGCTCCTATGTCTTATGGTGTCTTATAAAATCTCTTTGACCAAGTTCAAAGTTCAAAGTAAATTTATTGTCAGAGTTACAATATTCTACATTGAGGCTTATTTTCTAACAGCCATTAACAGTAGAGCAAATAAATATAATAGAATCAATGAAAAACTACACACAATTTCATGTGATTCTTCCTTCTCTTTCCATCCTGATGTCAAATTTAACCTTCTGTCTAATGTTTTTTTTCCCACATTTCCTTATGATGTAGACAGAAGTCATTACAGCCCATCAAGTTTATGCTGGCTCACAAAGCAATCTCACTCACAAAATAATTTCCCCTGTAATCTTTTCTCTTCACATCTTCTTCAATTCCCATCAGGTTCTGTCACTCACCGTATAGCCAAGGGGTGACTTACAGTGGCCAACATCACTTGACTAACCAGCACACCCTTGGGATAGAGTCATAGAAAAGTACAGCACAGAAACAGGCTATTAGGCCCATCTAGTCCATGCCGAACCATTTAAGCTGCCTACTCCCATCGACCTGTACCGGGACCATAGCCTCCATACCCCTACCATCCATATACCTATTCAAACTTGTCTTATACCTTGAAATTGAGCTTGCATGTACCATCTGTGCTGGTAGCTCATTCTCCACTCTCACAACTCTCTGAATGAAGAAGTTTCCCCTCATGTTCCCCTTAAACTTTTCACCCTTCACCTTTAACCCATGACCTCTGGTAGTAGCTCCGCATAACCTCAGTGGAAAAAGCCTGCTTACATTTACCCTATCTATACCGCTTATAAATTTGTATACCTCTATCAAATCTCCTCCCAATCAATGTAGGACAAAACAGGAGCACCTGGAGGAAACCCATGGGGTCAAAGGAAGAACATGCAAGCTACACACAGAAAGCACTAGAGGAAAGAACCTGGGTTGCTGAACATGTAAGGCAGTAGCTCTACTACTCCAGAATCACTCCAGAAGTTCAAAGTATTGGAGATGAAAGCAAAGTTTAATCTGATGCCCTTTAATACATGCACCATTTGAATGCTATTAGTATAGTTTCTGCCTTGCATTATTTGTTGCAAGTGATTCATTACCCTGCATACTGTGTAGGCAAGTGTCTATATGAATTTAGATGCAGACCATAATCAGTTGAGTCTTTAAATCTCTTACCTGGTGGAGTTGCTGCAGTGCGAAGCTCTTTCATTGGGTTTGGGTGGCTTTCACCCATATTGTTCATGGCTACAACCTCCACTAGGTAGGGGGTTTCGGGCCGCAACCCACGCAAGACGTGCTCTGAGGTTGGCGTCTCCGCCAAATTGATCGTTGTCACTTCAGGAGATGTTGTGGCCCCATAGACTTTACACTTTATAACCACAGAGGAGATGGCATGCTTTGGAGGTACCACCCAGGAGATCACCGCAGATGTGTCGGTAATGTTTGATACCTTAACATCATAAGGTGCTGGAGGAATTGCTGGATTTCAAAATAAAGAAAACAATGATTTGTTTCATTTCCCAAGGACTCCTTTAGGCTTCCCTAGACTCCAGGGATGTTGCTCCAGTAATCTTGGGATGTGGGTCTCAGTGACGAGGCCAGCATTTATTGTGCATCTCTGATTGTCTGGGAGTATGGAAGGTAAACTACTTCAGTCCTTCCGGTGGAAGATCATAAGACATAGAAGCAGAATTAGCCTATTCAACCCACTGAGTCTGCTCCAAGAAAGCACACCAACAGGGGTTTTGGGGAGGGGAATGGTAAGGCTTTTGGATGACTTGGATGCAATGATAGTGAGAAATAGCAATATAATTCCTAGTCAGGTTAATGCAACATGGAGAAGGATCTGTAGGTGGTGTTGATGTTATGAACCTATGTTTTCCATGGTGTTAATGATCTCAGCTTGAGAGTGACCTAGGCATAGGCTATTAAAAAGGCAAAACATGGAATTATCTCTGAAGTGAAAAGCTCTTGTGAGCACTCTGATGAACAGAACTTATCTCCAGCACAACCAATTCAGGGAGCAATCACACAGGCGCAGGAAGAGAGCCAGACAAATTGGGGACTTGGTATTGAGCGTTCTCCTTGTTTTATGTGAATTAAAGACCCTGGTTGTACTTTGGACTTTATTGTCCAATTTCTGCCAGCAACAAGCACAAATGATAATGGTACCAAAGAGCATCTTGCACAGAGGGAGTTATTATACCAGTGTGGATATTCATACCACTAGAGACCCAGCTGGGTCTGGCTACCAGTTACAAGGCAGAGAATGACCTGGAGGGTTGTGGGCAGTTGATTGTGGTGGAATGGATGCTTTGTCCCCTTTGGAAGAAACACAAACGTGGTCTTCCCCGTTCGATTATGGGCACTAGCTTCCCCACCATTGAGAAAATTTTCAAAAGGCACTGCCTCGAGAAGCAGCATCAATCATTAAGTCCCCTCACTATCCAGGACATGCCCTCTTCTCATTACTACCATCAGCGAGGAGATATAGGAGAATGAAGACACACATTTAACATTTCAGGAACAGCTTCTTCCCCTCTGCCATCAGATTTCTGAATGGACAAAAAGCACTACCTCTCTTTTAACACTACTTATTTATTTTTATTTAATTCTTATTGTAGCTTATAGTATTTTTCCCTTTGTCTATTGCTCTGCACTGCTGCCACAATACAAGAAATTCCATGACATGCATCAATGCTAATAATCTTGATACTGATTCCTTTGTAAAGAGACCTCCTTAAAATTTTTGAGAACTCAAGGGTTCAGGCCTTAATCCCAACCCACCTATCTTTTTTTTTTGGAGTGATTGCTGGCTTTCAAGACAGACTGCAACAAATTTAATTTTCTTAACAGAATGTGAAAATTACCTAAAATAAAACACAAAGGGGTTCATAAAGTGAGAATGCCAAAGGTGAGAAATCTGTACACTTACAGTCACTGAATGTCCAGCACGTGATGGGAGCACTCCATTCACCTGCAACTTTAGACTGGGCACGGACGCGGAACTGATACAGTGTGCTTGGACTCAGATCCTGAATGGTCTCATTTCTAGCTGCTGTATCAATCCATCTGGGCTCACTGGGCGGTTCCATCTGCTGGTACTCAATGGTATATTTGTTTATTTCCTTAGTGTTGAGAGGTGGCTGCCACTTCAAGCTTATGCTGGTCAGGGACAAGGGAGTGGCCTGGAGCTGTCTGGGAGATGGAGGACCTGCACAGACAGAACCAACAGTTTCAATTATGTACCTCTGACTGTCAAACCGGGCACAGCCAGAGTACGTAAAACAGAATGGAGTACTCTCATACTGAACCAAGATTGGGGCGTTCCATTGGTTAGATATTTAAGCCTCTGCAGCTCTATGTAAGGTATTCTTTTGATGTACCTTGAGGAAATTGGAAAATTGTCAAATGTATCATACACAAAGGATAGAAAACGCCAGAGAAACTCTGCAAGTTAGGCAGCATCTATGGAGGGGAATATTTTGAACCATTCATCACAACTGGGAAGGAACTGGACAAAAGCATTGAGGAAGTGCCTAGGGCAGGGCCACCGGAGTGCTCAGGATTGCCCCGCAGGAGCATCCAAGCCAACGTCAGGGCAGCAGTGAGGGAGCATCCAAGCCAACGTCAGGGCAGCAGTGAGGGAGCATTCAAGCCAACGTCAGGGCAGCAGTGAGGGAGCATCTGGTCAAACATCAGGACAGCGTTGAGGGAGTGCCTGGGTCAAATTCAGAACGGCAGTGAGGGAGCACCTGGGCCAACATGAGGGCAGCAGTGAGGGAGCATCTGGGCCAACATCAGGACAGTGATGAGGGAGCATCCAGGCCAGCATCAGGACAGCAGTGAGGGAGCGCCTGGACCAACATCAGGGCAGCAGTGAGGGAGCACCTGAGCCAACATCAGGACAGCAGTGAGGGAGCACCTGGACCAACATCAGGACAGCAGTGAGGGAGCACCTGGGCCAACACCAGGACAGCGGTGAGGGAGCACCTGGGCCAACACCAGGATAGCGGTGAGGGAGCACCTGGGCCAACATCAGGACAGCAGTGAGGGAGCACCTGGGCCAACACCAGGACAGCAGTGAGGGAGCACCTGGGCCAACACCAGGACAGCGGTGAGGGAGCACCTGGGCCAACACCAGGACAGTGGTGAGGGAGCACCTGGGCCAACATCAGGACAGCAGTGAGGGAGCATCCAGTCTGACATGGGCAACAGGGAGGATCTCAAGTCAGGAGTAGGGGATTTTTGCTCAGCATCAGATCAGCACTGATGCAGCACATAACATCTCCTGCTGCTGTTTATCATTTATAATCAATCATGAAGGACCTCAATAGGATGAATACACAAAGCCCTTTTTCCCTAAGGAGCAGGAACCAAAAACTAGAGGACATAGGTTTAGGAAGAAAGGGAAGAGACTTAAAGGTGACCCCAAGACAACTTCTACACACAGACGATGATGTGTATGTGGAACGAGCTGCCAGAGAAAATGGCTGGGGTAGACAAATTAACATTTAAATTTGGACAGGAAAAGCTTAAAGGAATATGGTCCAAATGTAGAAAAATGGGATGACTTTAGATGGGCATCTTGGTCGTTATGAACATGTAGGTGCAAAGTATCTCTTTCCGTACTGCCTAACTGTACTCTTGCTTCTATGCCTCCAGATCTATCCGCCTGCCTGTATCAAACAACTTCTACCCACCTGCGGTGCAGCCCTGAGCCTCACATAGGTCTCATCAGACTTTTATGTGCCAGAACCCATAAAACTGGAATGGAACCAACTCATTCTCAATCTCAAAGAACTTCCTAAGATCAAAAGTAACACACACAACAACTGAGGTGGAGTAAAGAGCCAATATTTCCGGCCAAGACCCATTATCAAGGCTGCCAAAGATTGACTAATCATGTATTCTGGACCTGAATTTAAGTCTTTGTTCCAACTGACTTGGCAAGTTCATCAGCTAAGCGCTGAATTAAGGCTAATACACAGAGATAGGTGACTGTTTTAGAAAGACTGAGCATAAATCATAGTTAAATTTTCAACATAAGTAGGAAAGTTGGAAACGGGTTCAGAGGGTTCAAATCTGCTCCTAGTGAGAGGATGAGAGGCTTCTCTGTTTGCTGACCAATGAGAGCAAAATTGAATTGTTGCCGCTTCGTTTCTTGTTAGAATTTAAGGTCTGTAAGGAGTTTGTACACTTTTCCCATGACCAGGTGGGTTTCCTCTGGGTGCTCCAGTTTCCCCTGGGTGCTTCTACAAACCTCGCTGATTTGACTTGATGCAAATGACACATTTCAATGTACGCTTCAATGTACATGTCATAAATAAAGTTAATCTTTAATCTTTAGAGTGGCCTGCACTATACAAGAATCATTGACAATTTAATTCAACGAGTAATGACCAGATGGCAGTTATGCTTCTGTGGCCGGGTTAAGATGACTTGTCTAGAAATTGTTCAGTCTCTTTCAGGTCGGTCACTAGACCTGCACCGTGATGCTCGGTTTCACTGAGATTTCCTGAACATGTCAGCAAAGTTGGATAAAATAACGACTCTTTTTGCACACACAGATACCTGGCAGTTGTGCAGTTCCTGTCTGGAGTGCATGTAGAGTTAGCGGCTGCCAAGTTTCCGTCACGCAGTCTGCTTGGAAAGTCTAAAGGACCTTTCCACTGACAGCTGCAGCAGTGTCGGAAGAAGCTGCCGCGAAGGTGGGCTAGAGTACAGGGCGGTTGGGATTGTGGGGGGTGGGGGGGATGAGAGTATTAGGCAGCAACCAGTAATGAGTGTGCCCATCCCCTCCATGTGATCCCATGGCTCCACTCGACTCCCATGCCATCTTTTCTCTGCATTTAGCTGAGATAATTCTGCTCTTGGAGCACTTGGTGCAGACACTAGGTAATATACCCTAGCAGCACAGTGGCATTCTGGTGGTGTAGTGCCTTACAGCACCAACGACCTGGGTTCAAGTTCCCACCGCTCACTGCAAGGAGTTTGTACGTTCTTCCCATGACCGCATGGGTTTCCTCCAGGTGCTGCGGTTTCCTCCCACAGTCCAAAGATGTACGTTTAGGGTGAGTAGGTTAATTGGTTTCAGGGACGTAACAGGGCAGCACCGCCTCATTGGGCCTGGAGGGCAGCCCCCCAAACACGAAGGACCCTCAACTTCATTAATGAAGTAACATAACATTAAAAGAAGAAATACATTAACATGGTCTACAAATGAATGACATCTTCAGTCCTTTCTCCTTCTGGTAGAAAAAAGTAGCCAGAAATATCTTCACTTTATTTTCTGTTAACTTGTAAGGAAGATCTAAGAACAATTCCAAATTACCTGCATCCACTTTTACTAGAACCTTCTCTGATGGGCGCCCAAGGCTACCACAGTAGAATACAATGACATCCACCTCATATCTGTGTCCAGGCTCCAGATTTCTGATCTCCGTGGATCGCACTGAGAAGGACTCCACTCGAACCTCCCTCTTAACAGAATTCTCAAGGTCAGTCACTCGGACGATGAATCCACTTCCATTCCCGTGATCTTTGGAAATATTCCAGCTGACGGAGATGGTATCTCTCTTCTTGGTCAAGACCCGGTCAATCTTTGCCACCACTGTGGGTTCTGAAGGAAGAATTAGTAGTTCATTTGGATGAAATATGCACAGTGAAAAGTGTGATATTGAAATATAAGGCTTCTGAAGGGAATGGATGGAGTAGCTGGGGAGAGAATATTTCCCCATCAGGATACATCTAGAATTAGGGGTCATTGTTTCAAGGGGATGGGAGTTGTCAACTCTTTAAGTCAGAGATAAGATCATGATCCTTTAGGATTCCATAAAGGCTGTCATGAAATATATTCAAGCCAAGATGAGACCATACTTAGAATATTGGGTTCAATGCTGAAATTTATAAGGCATTGGTTCAAAGGTTCAAGGCATTGGTCAGGTCATAGTTGTGAGCAGTGTTGGGACCCTGATCTAAGAAAGGACATGCTGGCATTGGAGAGGGTCCAGAGAAAGATCATGAGGACAATCCTGGGAATGAAAGGTTAACATATGAGGAGTGTTTGAGGGCCCTGGGCCTGAACTTGCTGGAGTTTAGAAGAATGAGAGAGAATCTCATTGAAACTTATTGAATGTTGAAGGGCCTGGATAGAATGGACATGGCGAGGATGTTTCCTATTGTGAGGAGGTCTAGGACCAGAGGACACAGCCTCAGAATAGAGGGACATTCCTTCAGAACAAAGATGAAGAGGAATTTATTCATCACGTATGTCAGGAAAGCACTGGATCCTTTTTCCTGAGAGGAGTTTACAAAACTCAGGAGGGAGAATAAAAAGATGGACAGTTTGAATCATTTTCCATGGTAGGGATGTCTAAAACTACAGGGTTAAGGTGAGAGGGGAGTTACTTAAAGTTGACCCGAGGTGTAATTTTCCACTCAAAGTGTAGAAGGTAGTTGAATAAGCTGCTGGAATGAGTGGTAAAGGTGGGTACAATGTTTGAAAGATAGTTGGACAGGCACTTGGTAGCAAAGATTTGGAGGGATATGGGCCAAACGCAGGCAAATGGGACTAGCTTAGGTAGGCACCTTGGTTAGCATGGGTGAATGGGGCTGATGGGTCTGTTTCCATGCCTTTAAGTTTATGACTCTAAGATAGTCATAGTTTAGAAAGGAGTCGAGTATAACATGGATTGGGGTGCAAAGTGCTTCTGAACCCAAGATCATTATTGATTGTCAGAGCAGACTCAAGGGGTTTTGTGGTTTAATTCTTTTCCTATAGATGCTGCCTGGCCTGCTGCGTTCACCAGCAACTTTGATGTATGTTGCTTGAATTTCCAGCATCTGCAGAATTCCTGTTGTTTGCTCAGGAAAAGTAGGCATGGTTTCACCAAATTGGAAATACAGCATTACCTCTGTAGAAAACATGCACGTTATGTAGCATTAGAGTACTGTGCAAAATTCTTAGACACATATAAATAGCTAGGATGCCTTAGACTGTTGCACAGGATTGTATTTGTCAATGTGGAGTGGAGTGTGAGTTTGTAAATCTACCGGGAACAAAGGATGATGCGAATATGCCAAATGCAGGCAAATGGGACTAGCTTAGGTAGGCACCTTGGTTCAATATGCCAAAGAATGATGTAATGGACAAAATGGGAGGTGAGGACCTCGATAAAATCACTGTCACTAAAGAGTTAGTGATGAGCAAACTAGAGGGCCTGAAGGTAGACAAGTCCCTGGTCCTGATGGGATGCATCCCAGGGTGCTGAGGGAATTGGCAGAAGTTATAGTAGACGCATTAGTAATCATTTACCAAAATTCTCTAGACTCTGGGCAGGTCCTGGCAGACTGGAAGACAGCAGATGTCACACCACTTTTTAAAAAAGGATGTAGGCAAAAGACGTGCAACTATAGGCCAGTTAGCTTAACACCTGTAGCCGGGAAAATGCTTGAAGCTGACATTAAGGGAGAAATAGCGGAACATTTAGAAAGGAGTGATTCCATTAGACAGATGCAGCATGGATTCAGAAAGGGCAGGTCCTGTTTGACAAACTTACTGGAGTTCTTTGAGGACATAATGAGTGCAGTGGATAGAGGGGAACAGGTGGATGTCGTATACTTGGATTTCCAGAAGGTGTTCGATAAGGTGCTGCACAAGAGACTTATAAATAAGATACAGATGCATGGAGTCAGAGGAAGTGTATTGGCATGGATAGTGGATTGGTTAACCAATAGAAGCAGAGAGTTGGTATAAATGGGAGTTTCTCCAGTTGGCAGTCAGTGGTGAGTGGGGTGCCGCAGGGGTCGGTGCGGGGCCCGCAGCTGTTTACCATTTACATTGATGATTTGGAAGAGGGGACTGAGTGTAACATAGCAAAATTTGCTGATGACACTAAACTGAGTGGAAAAGCAAATTGTACAGAGGAATGTGGAGAGTCTGCAGAGGGATATAGATAGGTTAAGTGAGTGGGCCAAGGTCAAGGTCTGGCAGATGGAATACAATGTTGGTAAATGCGAGATCTTTGGAAGGAATAATAGAAGAGCAGATTATTATTTAAATGGTGAAAAATTGCAGCATGCTGTTGTGCAGAGGGACTTGGGAGTGCTTGTGCATGAATTTCAAAAAGTTGGCTTGCAGGTACAACAGGTTATTAAGAAGGCAAACGAGTGTTGCCCTTCATTGTTAGAGGGATTGAATTCAAGAGCAGGGAGGTCACACTGCAACTACACAGGGTACTGGTGAGGCCGCACCTGGAGTACTGTGTGCAGTTCTGGTCTCCATACTTGAGGAAGGATATACTGACTTTGGAGCCAGTGCAGAGGAGGTTCACCAGGATGATTCCAGAGATGAAGGGGTTAACCTATGGGGAGAGATTGAGTCGCCTGGGACTGTACTCTCTGGAATTCAGAAGAATGAGAGGGGATCTTATAGAAACATACAAAATTTTGAAAGGGATAGATAAAATAGAAGTAGAAAAGTTGTTTCCATTGGTAGGTGAGACTAGAACTAGGGAATATTGCCTCAAAATTCAGGGGAGAAGATTTAGGACAGAGATGAGGAGAAACTGTTTTTCCCCAGAGAGTGGTGAATCTGTGGAAATCTCTGTCCAGGGAAGCAGCTGATGCTTCTTCACTAAATATACTTAAGAAACAGTTAGATAGATTTTTACATAGTAGGGGAATTTAGGCTTATGGGGAAAAGGCAGGTATATGGAGCTGAGTTTACGGACAGATCAGCAATGATCTTATTGAATGGCGGGGCAGGCCCAATGGGCCGGATGGCCTACTCTTGCTCCTATTTCTTATGTTCTGATGAATGGTGCGAGTGGAGTGCCGTGGGAGGCATGTGGGACAGGTGGCAGAGAAGGAGTGCCAGGGGAAAGTGGGGGTGGAGCGGCTGCAGACACACCCAGCCCTGAGATACCAGGCAAGGTCATTTGATTCCAAACAATTGATTTATTGGTCATTACAGAATGTCTCTCTGGTGCTTCCTGCTCCCTCCCCTCTCTCTTCCCCTTTACCCAACATGGTTCCCCACTCATTGGCCTCTTCCCACTCTCAGTCCACAATAGAGACCCCTATCGGAATCAGGTTTATCATCACTCACATGTCAAGAAATTTGTTTTTTTCTGGCGGCAGCAGTACAATCCAAACCCAAAACTATGGCAGTACTGTGCAAAAGTCTTAGGTACCCTAGCTATATACATTTGTGACACTATCCAATTTTGTTGAAGATGTATTAGCAACAGGCTCCATTCAGATAAGACTCTATATGTAACTACCTGGGCAATCCGTCTCCAAGATGGCATCAGGACCTGGGGGGCCCTCTCCTCCTTCTCCTGGGCGGGTGAGCTGTACCCGAACTAGGTAACGCGTTGAAGGCTTCAAATTCATTACAGTGATTGGTTCATTAGTATCAACTGAAATAAAATAAAATATTTCTCAATTTTAGACTTATGAGAGACTGCAGATGCTGAAAATATTGAACAACACATACAAATTCTGGAGGAACTCAGCAGGTCAGGCAGCATACGACTCTAGGACATAGGAGCAGAATTAGGCCATTTGGCTCATCGAGTCTGTCTGTCACATCTGTTATTTCCCTCCACAGATGCTGCCTGATCTGTTGAGTTCTCCTCAGCATTTTGTGTGTATTTCTCAATTTTAACCCAGGTATAATTCACCTGTATTAGTTAAACTACAACAGTGCCATTTAAGACGACTGAAGGGATCTGCTAACTTAGTTGTCATAATTCGTTATTTCTTGTTTCCAATGAACTGTCCATAGCATCCCCAAGTTTTCCAGCATACAGAGAGCATACAAATAATACTTCTAATTCTGATTAAAGTATACCAAATAGGCAGGTTTTTCACAACTCCAATGACGATATCATCGGGTTCCCTAAAGACAATTCCCTTTCAGGAATAGAAAGAGAAAGGTGGAAATGTGCTGGATAAATAGCAATACACGAGAGGCTTGCCATTATCTGCAGGCCAGGTCACTGGTCTGAGTGCTACTGGTACCATGTAACCTAGTACTACCTGTCACATGGTCGGGTGGTTGGAGACTAAACCGACTCCCCCACCAGGCTTGCCTGGTGAGGAGGGTGGCTAGACACCCTGCAGGACGAAAAACAAGACTTGTCAAAGGGCGGATGAATCCTCTCGTCGGGTCAACGGCCATCTAGCAAACACATGCCGTGAAGCGCGGAAAGGGCATCCCTTGCATCGAAGCTTGGTCTGGCCATTCACTGCAACAGAACTTCCCCCAGCTGTCTTGGACCCCACCATGCTGCTGGATCCGGGAGGGGATGTCGAGAGGGTGGGTCTGGACCTGTGCAACCCCCTACTCACCTAAAATCCACTCACGCACACGCTGTTCCTTTCTGAGGAGTGGGGAATCCTAAACCCCACTAACTGACTGAAAGGAACCATCATCATCCTATGGGATGGATAGCCAGAGAGAGAGAGAGAGCCATTGTCTGCACGGTGACCTGCACTGACAGGGTGAAGAATCCAGATACTGGCAGAGTTTTATAGCCTACTAGACTCTCCAACTGGCCTGCCCTGTCTTAATTTTGCAGACATAGTGTTTCCCTCCTGTCAAGGCCATGTTCCCTACACCTACGTCAATTTTGTCTGGATCTGTGAGTCTTCTCATTTTTACCAGTACAGTGATTAGAATATTTAATTCAGCAGCATAAAACAGCAGAACTTGCTGCAAAATATACTTGAGGGGAAACAAGAAGATAGGAAAAGAATTATTTATTTTGGAGACACTTGGACTCCGTGCTTTGTCTAAAACAACTGGAGCCAAGTTTTACATAAGTGACATAAGATAATAACAGAAAGTGCCATAAATAGTCAGCAAGTCAGGCTGCACTTGTGCATGAGGACCAGAGTTAATACTTCAGGCTGAAGATCTTTCATCAGAACTCACATCAGTGACATTAGGAAACACTGAAACACACAGTATTAAATATTTGGAACTGTCTTTCACAAATAACAGCTATGTAATGACAACCATTAATCTTAAACAGGTAATTTTTGATTACATAAGATATTAACGTCAGATATGATCTCAGTGAATAGTGAAGCGATCTCAAAGGGTCAAGTAGTCTTCACTGGTTTCTTGTTACCAAAATTGCCAGCAGTCCACTAGAGGGTGTTCTTGTCAAACATTTTATCTGCTAATGCCCTGGCATATGGTTAATCAATTCAATTTCCAAAATTAACAATTTCTTCACTTAAATTCACCAATGATTTACACAGTCTTTTATCCCCGGCAGTTTTCAGTTCATACTGACTCCTTTAAAGTAACTCACCTACTATTGTAGACCATTGTGTCCGACTGTCATTTGGCTTGTAAAGGAGTTTAACTGATTTCACTGGTCCATCTCCAGTGAAGTTTTCAATATTTGGATTCACCTTTAGTTGCTTGCTCTTCTTTTCCAAGATACTTGGGATATTTACTGGAGTAGGAGGAACTGAAACAACAATTGTTACTTGTTCATGAAATAAGAAAGAGACCAATAGCTGACTCTAGCAGGGCTAGAGGAAAATAAAGAGTGAAATGTGACTATTTTTACAGGAGATGGATTTTGAGATTCGTATGAGCAACCAATATGGTAGTAGGTGACTTTGGATCTACTGTTACGCACTGATAAAGAATTAACTAATAATAATAGTAAGAGATTCTTTAAGGAAGAGTCATTGGAATATTATAGTAAGATTAAAGAAAATGTATCACAAACACAAGAAAATCAGCAGATGCTGGAAATCCTAAGCAAACATATAAAATGCAGGAGGAATGTGTCCGAACTTCACGGGTCCTGATAAAGGGTCTTGGCCCGATACGTCGACTGTTTATTCTTTTCAACAGATGCTGCCTGGCCTGCTGAGTTCCTTCAGCATTTTGTGTGCATTACTTAAAGAAAATGTAGACCATCTTGAAATTCTAATTCAAGCAACATGTGAAAGTAGGAAGTGTAGGTTGGTTGCTGTTGATTACGAAACAAAAGTGTTCCAGCTGTGGGTGAGCAAGAGAAATTAAAGATAGCATTAGATAAAGGAAATGACTTGTAACATTGTCAAAAAAAAGGCAGCAGGTTTGTGGATTGTGAAATTCCCAGATTTTAACAAATTAGAATAAAGAAATTGATAAAGGACAGGGGAAAGCAGAATATGAGGACAGTCATCAATCAAGAAACATTAAAGCAGATTATAAATCATTCGATGGATACGTAGAAAATATTAGCCAAATGCATGGTGGGTTACTTAGAAAGAGGGAAATAACATTTTAGAGAAATTAAACAAATATTTTCTTTCCGACTTCACATTAGAAGGTAAAGAAATCCTTATGAAGAGAGTGGAGAATAACAGTTCTCACATTTGATCATGACTTCAGATGTAATCTGTGTGGAGTTTGCACCTTCTACTCATGATTGTCAGCAATCATTGCTCTGCTGGATGCCCCGGTTTTCACCCTGGTCCCCAAAACCTAATTGGCTACTGTAAGTTGCTCTTCAGTGTAAGCAATTGGCAAAGTAAAAAGTTAAAAGGAAGTTGTTGGGCATGTGAAAGGGAACAGCGTAGCAGAACTATAGGAAACTAAAGAGGGAGATGTGAATGATGGAGTTGCTTTATTCAGAGCTGGCAAGGATTTAACAGACTGAGTGGTCTCGTACTGTGTCATAATAAATAAAGGAATTAGTATTAGTTTTAAGAATAGTAGAAATTGATGGGACTGAAGGCAATGAAACCCCATGATGGGTATCCAAAGATTGTGGAAAGATTGCGATGGAGCTAATGCTGATGTCTTTTCTTTCAATGACTTTTGAGGTTTTTCTCTATTCCATGGCTATCTGGGGAAGACGGATATCAGAGTTGTATTGTACACGATACTTTGACAATAAAATGAACCTTTGAACCTTTCTTTTGAACTTTAAAGGATACAATTGTATTTCAGAATTCTGTATTTGCTAGTATGGTTCCATAAACTGGATGATTGATTTACCCCACTGTTTAAGAGAGGAAGCAGGGCGCAAAAGGGGAACCACAAACGGCTTAGCCTAACATTAGCAGTAGGGAAATTGCAAAAATCTTTAGTTAAGTAAGGGGGTAGCAGGGTACCTGGAAATTAATAGTAGGATTGGGCAGAGCCAAGATGATTATATGAAAATTAAATCATGTTTGATACATCAGACATGGGAGAACAAGTAGATATGTTGTATTTAAACTTTAGAAAGCTGCAGATGAAGATTTGAGTTGGAATTTTGACACTGGGGTTAATATACTAGCATAGATTGTTGTTTTTAATTTATTTAGAGACAGAGCATGGTAACAGGTCCTTTCGGACCTTCAAAGCCGCGACACCTAATTACTACACCGTAACCATCGAACTTACTAACCCATATGTCCCTGGAATGTAGGAGGAGCCCCAACATACAATTATCTTACAGACAGTGAAGGGAATTAAACCCTGATTGCTGGTTCTCTAATATTAGTGCTGTGTTACCGTGTCACCCCCTCACCCCTGCACCCTCATTGTAGTCAGTAGCCCCTGTTGTGCTGTGCCTTTCCCTAACTGGATCTACCTGGAACACTAAATCACAGGATTCTCTGTTCTTTTGTAGCTTACAGACCAGCGGCACTTAGAAGCGCTGTTGGTTTGACCTGGTTTTGCAGTGTCAGGTTTATGGTAATGTTGCTATATAAACTGTAATTACATGTTACACCACCTTGCACATCAGCAAAAAGCTGAATATCAAGGCCCAAAGTTTTAAGCCTTTGGGAACTCCTACCTTTTACGATGACTTTGAACTTCCTGGAGTCAGTGCCAGTAGATGTGTTGACCCCACACTCCCATACACCTTCATCCTGTAGACTGACCTGCGGCAATTTGAATTCTGAAGTAGTTAGGTTCCCTTGCATGATCGATTTCATTGCCTGGGATGAAAACACAAGTGACACTTCAAGTCAGTTCTGATATTTGACAACTGGATAACTTGTACTGACTTTATCGTATACCGAATTCCAAACAATAATTAATCCCTTTTGTACAAAATACCAGTGGAAAGGTTTTTCATGCAATGAGAATAGATTGTCCAGTTCATAACATTCAATAAATAAGGGGAAATTTGGATTTTTATCAATTTACTTCGTTTGAGGAAACACAGCATTGAGTAAAGACATGCATGTTCATTCCCTATCGCAGTGTGTTTCCTGGATTGATGCAGGAAAATGCCTTGAGCAGGCTAAAATACTTTTTCTTAGGGATAAAGAGAAAACTGTCAGGCAGGGTTCCCTCTCTGGACCTTACCACAGTATATGGTGTTTATACCACACGATGGTGAACTTGGGCAAGTTATTGATCACACACTGCAGACCCAGAGAAAGCTTGAGATACAATCGGAGGCAAGCTGTCTGACGCAGGGCCAGGAAGACGAGGTTTTATTTAAAGATTGCAATTTCTTTAAAGAAGCAGGGATGGCAAAATGCAATAAGTCAACAGTGGGGATTTTTTTTCTGGAGGGGAATCTTACCCAAACAACTGAGAAATTAATCTGGACCTAACATCGGTGCAGCTACGAAGAAGGCATAACAGCGGCATATTACATGAGGAGTTTGAGAGATTAGGTATGTCACCAAAGGCAATCACAAGTTTCTACAGATATGCCGTGGACAGTATTGTAACAGGCTACATCACTGTCAGTGAGTTTTTGAACAAAATGGCTGTGCAAGTAGAGAATGCACCGGCTGTCATCTTTTAAAATTCCATAGACTCTAAAATGGCTCTCACAGGTCACAAGACAGCAAATGTCATGTTACTATATAAGAAAAGAGGGAGAGAGAATTCTGAGAAATACAGATCACTTCGCCTGATGCCAGCATAGGTAAACTCCTGAATCAGTTGTTCAGGAATAGGTAGCAAGGCACATAGAAAAAAGGGACTTGGCAGAGTTAGGATGTAATGACGAGAGGGAAATTACATGTTAAAAAATTTGTAGAGATACCCGAGATTGTATAGAACAGAACTCAGAAAGTCCTGACGAAGGGTCTCGGCCTGAAACGTTGACTGTACCTCTTCCTAGAGATGCTGCCTGGCCTGCTGCGTTCACCAGCAACTTCGATGTGTGTTGTCAGAAAGGGAGCCAGTGGGTGTGCTGATTTCGACTTTCAGAAGGCTTTCAGTAGGGTGGCAAACCCAAAGTCAAAGGGTATCAAGAAGTACAGCACAGAAACAGGTCCTTCAGCCTATCTAGTCCTTGCCAAAACCATTTAAACAGCCTACACCTTCTTCATAGAAGATTAGAGTACATACTGTAGAACTGGGGTAATATACTGGCCTGGAGTCATGTCTGGCTCTGACAGAAAACAAAGCTGGTTCGGTGTTGTGGGGAGTGTGACTTGAGTCGTGCTACTGAATTAAGATAGAACAAAAATAATTCAGTCAGTGTACAATGAATCCTTGAAATTCTGTACTCAACAGTCAGTGATATCCAGTTGCTGAGGATATTAAGTACAGTGTTTATCAATAGATTTTTGGATATTAAGGAAATAAAGGATTTTAAAATGACTACTCATCAGGTCCAGCAGAATCTACAAACTTTTTTTTATTGCGAGTAACCGATTTTTAGACTGAACTAAAACAGACATGTAACTTCAGGGAAATAAAGGACATGAGGTTGTGCAGGAAAGCAATAGTGAGGTAAGATATCAGCCATCATTTTAGTGGACAGAAAACCGGCCATGCGGGCTGAATGGCCTTCTCCTGCTTCTGTATTTCTGTCTGTTCTTATGTTCTTAGCAGAGCAAAGAGATTGTGCTATTGTCTATATAGGTTGAACTCTATGTTTCAGTGTAGAACTGAGTGGAATCAGTTTGCCACTTTAGAAGTAAGGATACAATCCCGCACTGTATGTCTTTCTTTTGTTTAATAAGGCACCTTTGCTTATTTGATTCACCAACTATTTTCCAGTGTTTTGGAGAGAGAGGGAATGAGCCAGAGGAGAGAAGAAGAGAGATGGAGAAGGGAGGAGAGGGGAAAGGGCAGAGGAGGAGAGAAAATGAGAGGACAGTAAGTAAGAAACGAGAGAAAACAAGGCAAAAGGATGAATTGGGGGCAGGGGAAAGAAAGGTAAAGGGAGAGACACCATTGAGCACAACTACAAGCAGCACTGCCACCGAAAAGCAGGATCCATTATAAAGGACCAACACCATGCATGCCATGCTCTCTTCTCACCACTGCCTTTGGGAAGGTGACACAGGACCCTTGCATCCCACACTGCCGGGCTCAGGGACAGTCATTACCCTACAAACATCAGCCTCCTGAACCACGGTGAGTAACTTCACTCAGCTCAACTCTGAACTGATTCCACAACCCATGGGCTCACTTTCAAGGACTCTACAACTCATTTTCAGCATTATTTACTTACAGTACCTTGTAAAAGTATTCAGCCCCCCCTCCCACCCCCAAACCTTTGTTCACATAAATGAGTATTACGACTGAGGATTTTGATCAATTTAACTGAGAATTTTTATTTCTGAATCACATTCTCATTTCCCCGCCCAACACAGTTGAGCCCCAAAACCAGGGAAAACTGTAAAGCATGAAAAACTAAAAATTTTAAATCTGAAATTGCAGCAGTTCAAAAGCATTCCCCCCACTCCCCCACTTTTGCTCAGTACTTAGTTGAGCCATCTCTCACAGCTATTACAGCCAGTAGTCTTTTTGGAAAAGTCCCTATTAGCTTTGCACAATGTGATGGAACAAGAGTTTCCCATTCCTCCTTCCAGAATTACTCACGTTGTGCCAAGTTAGCGGGGAAGCAGCAGTGGACAGCAATCTGGAGGTCTTGCCAAAGATGTTTGATCGGGTTAAGGTCAGGACTCTGACTGGGCCATTGAAGGCCATCAATTTTCTTCATTTAATGCCACTCCATGGGTGCTCTGGCAATGTGCTTTGGGTCATTGTTCTACCGAAGGATGAACTTCTTCCCCAGTTTAAGCTTTCTTGCAGAGACTAGTAGGGTTTTATCCAGGATCTCCCTGCACCTAATTGCATTCATCTTCCCATCAATCCTGACCAGATTTCCAGTGCCTGCTGCTGAAAGGCACCTCCAGAGCCTGATGCTACCTCTACCATTCCTTACAGCAAGGATGATGTTACCTGGCTGATGCGAAGTATTAGATTTATGCCACACTTAGACCTGAAGCCAAAAAGTTCCACCTTAGTCTCATCTGATCACAAGACCTTCTTCCACATCTTTACAGAATCTTCTAGTGATGTTTTGCAAATTCTTTAAGGGCAAAGATTTTTTTTTGTGGGGGACTGAATACTTTCACAAGGTGCTGTGTGTATGTGTATATGTGTGTATAAAGTTTGTCTTTGTTTGCACATTGGGTTGTCTGTCTTTGCTTATGTGTAGTTTGTGGTTGATTCTGCAGTATTCCTTTGTTCTACAGTGAATGCCTGCAGGAAAATGGATCACAAGGTAGTACATGGTGACATATATATAATAAATTTACTTTGAACTTTGGGACTTTCCAGAAGTGATTTGCCACCAACACACAATAATAGGATATTGAGGAATAGATATTGGCTAGACCAGACAAGAATTCCCTACTCTTATTCCAAATCCAATCATACGTAGCCTTTCTCGGATGTAGCAGCACAACATTGTGATAAGTGTATGAACGAAAGGGGAGGTGTAATTATCATAACAGGTAATTCGATGAGCAGTTTGCCCCTGAAATCAAACTGTTGTTTCTTCAGGGAATCTTACCATAAAGCCAGCAGAGTATTCCCTTGCATTTATTTTACCCCAGCTTCTACATGCCTATTTCTGACTTCAATTATACAGGACTCTTAGGAAACCACTTCAAAGGTATTTCTATAGCAGTAAAGCACATTAGTCTTCCTGAAAAGAATTGGGTGGCCGAGAGGCACAGCTACCAAAGCACCAGAGACCTGGGTTCAAAAGAGAGAGTTTGCTTGCTCTCCTGTGACCTTGTAGTTTCCTCCGGGTCGTCTGGTTTCCTTCTACATCCTAAGGAGGTGCAGAGTAGTAGGTTAGTTGGACACTATGAGCTACCTCCACCGTGCAGATAAATAGTAGAATCTGGGGCAGTTGATGAGAATGTGGGGAGAATAAAGAAAAGGATTCGCATAGAATTAGTATAAATGTTTGGTTGCTGATCAGAGGGAACTCATTGGACCAAAGTGTTTGTTTTCATTCTGTAATGCCCAACTTTGGTGATTTTGAAAAAATCTCAAAAACCATTAATTAACCTTAATCTTACTTCAACTCATATGAGCAACTGGTTCATATCACAAGTCCTGGTTATGCTCTACTGACAATCTCTGAAGAGCATTGAAAATGGCTGGGGTCAGCCATCTTGTAAAGACACCGCCCAGAAGAAGGCAATGGCAAGCCACTTCTGCAGAAAAATTTGCCAAGAGCAATCATGGCCATGAGACCATGATTGCCTGTATTTTATGACATGGCACATCGTGATGGTGATGACTTCGACTACCTTTGCTTTTACTTCTACTGTTTGGACCTATGAAAAGTTAGTATATCCAGTTCTGAAAGACTTCCCTCTAAAGGTCATGCTGTTATCTATACAGATCACAGGCCTCTTCCTTGTATCTGCTGTTTCCATGGAGTACAGTCTTTCCTCAAAATCTTCCTGTAGCCCTTATCCTTCAATATCTGACCACCGAGTGCATGGCTCACACTCCTCTGGATGTGTTGATAATGAGCAATGAAGTGCGGTGAGAAGAGATACGTGTGAGGCATTATCAGTAACACACAGATACAGGACTGAAGGGTTTGTGAAATTCAGTGCAATTCTCTGTCATATTGTCATTGTAAGAATTCTTATTAGTTTTGAAAAAAATAATCAATAAGTTGTTGATTTTATATATTTAAAAAAAATGTGGCATCAGTCTCCTGAGCTATTCTTGGGTGGACAGTGGTGTAAATCTTTACAGGGCCAGCATCGGTGATGTGTGTTCATTTCCTCAAGGTGCTCTGGTGACCTCCCATATTTTAAAGACGCACGACTTAGTAAAACACGAGCATGCTATGTTGGCGCTGGAAGCATGATGACATTTCCTCAGCACATTCTCGCACTGCACTGATCGTTGACGTAAATGACTCGTTTTACTGTATGTTTCAATGTACATGTGACAAATAAAGCTAACCTCTCTTTAATCTTTAACTCGGGCTTGCAACGTCTACAAATGAGAGCACTGCTTCTTAGAAAACTCACCTTTAGAATTACATTGGTTGGCTTACGGATCTGTATTTCTCCATTGATGGGCAACGGTATAGCTGAAGAAGAACATCTCATTATGGGACTTGACTTGAGGTTCAATTCAACTTCGGTAAATGTGTCCAGTATCTTAGGAATGTGATCTTCAAAGGGAAAACAAAAACCAGCCAAATATTACTAAATATCTCTAAATAGATCACAGTTTACTTATCAGGTAGTGAAAATTCTACCAAGTGCACAAGCTAATATATGGAAGTCATCACTGTCAATGTTTCGAGCATTTCCAAAATCCTGGCCGCTCCAGGAACAAGATCATTTACTTTTTGGCATTTCTCCTTGTACTTGTTGTGGGAACATGGGCTTAGCTGGCAAAACTGCCATTTAATCTTCCACTCAGTTCGAAGTGTTCAGAGAAGATGATGGGTGCGGGTGGACCTTCTGTCAGAATCACAGAGAGACTCGACGCTCTACAGTAGCATAAAGGTTAGCACAATGGTTTACAGTACAGGCAATCTGAGTTCAATACCCGCCACTGCCTGTCAGGAGCTTGAACGCTTTCCCCACATCAGTGTGGCCCTCCTCCGAGCGTCCCGGTTTCCAACCACAGTCCAAAGACATACCGGTGGACAGGTTAATTGGTCATTGTAAGTTGTCCCGTGATTAGGCTCGGATTAAATTGGGGGATTGTTGTGTGGCACAGCTCGAAGGGCCAGAAGGGCCTGTTCCGTGCTGTATCTCAATAAATAAACAAATATATAAATAAATTTAGCTGCTTGCCAATGAATTTCAGAAAGGTACTGATGATGCCAGAAGCCTGAAATAAAACAAGAAATGCAGGAAAAAAACTCATCAGGCCGCATCCGAGGGAAGAGAAACAGTTAGCGTTTCAGGTCTGGCATCAATTCTGCTGCTTGACCTGTTGAGTATTTCCAGAATGCCACCCCAAAGGCAGTTAAGAACGAACAGTGACACTCTGGGGACCACACCATACAGGCTCCACCTAATGGACACAGGTCAATCTGTTGGGCATTTTGTCACTTTTACTGATAACTCTGACTTCTCTTTCTAGATTTAAAAATTGTAAGATTTGAATCTTGTCAAACTGCAGTTGAGCTGGGATTTTGGCACACACTCCACTGAATTGTTAGTCTAGAGCTGTTTTAACCAAACCTAAAGCCAGGCCAGGAATAGAAATTAACAAAATTTTATTTCAATACTATTGAGTAAATCATGGAATAGTGAACACTAATGGGTGATGAATCAATGTCTTTTGCACTTTGGTTGTTTGTCAGTCATTGTTTATGTGTAGTTTTTCATTGATTCTTTTGTATTTCTTGATTCTACTTTGAATGCCTGCAAGAAAATGAATCTCAAGGTAGTATATGATGATATACATGTACTTTGATAATAAATTTACTTTGAACTTTGAATCAAGGTTATTTAAATCTTGCGCGCGCGCGCGCGCGCACACACACACACACACACACACACACACACACACACACACATATATATATATTGCATGCTTGTTGATAATCTCAAATTGAAGTAAAAAGAAAATCATTTTTTAAAGATGCGGTGCTCTCTGGAACAAACAACCACTTTTTCAAAGAAAGTACATACACATGTGCATTCCAAGAAAAGCACATGCAAGCACTCACGCGCATGTGCGCACACACACACGCCTTTCTAAGCACCTTTACACGCGTATCGCACACAATGTCTGATACCTGATTTCTCACAGTTTAGGCCGCGCCATCCGGCTGTGCATTTACACCCACGGAATCGATCACATTCTGCTCCATTCTGACACTGACATTTCAGCCTACATTCAGGTCCATAGGTGTTTGGGCTACAAACTGAGAACATACTTTAATTAGGTCAAGCCAAAAAAGAACATCTTAGATCACAACCTCTTTGCCATTAAAGATAACAGTCATATTCATTTAGTGCAGCTACAAGTGTATAAATAGGATTGCTTTAGAATAATAATTCAGCATGGACTAGATGGGCCAAAGGATAGCTCCTGAGCCGCAGCACTCTATATGACTCTATGATTTTATGGTCTAAACTACAGGTGCCTTTGGCGAATCATTTTGCAGTGATCTGTCACCAACACTTTGTGTATTAGTTGTTTCTATAACTGCACACTGCACCCGGGAAACCAGAAATGACCAGGAATCACACCTGACCCTCTGCTCTGCTGCTGGGATCACAGATGAAATGCTAAATGCACTTCATACCCAATGTTTGCCCAGGGAACTTCCTTTCATGAAACAGACAGCCTCACTTTCCAGGATTCTACATATTCATGTTCTCACCGTTATTTCTCTTTCTTTCTCTCTCTCTCTCTCTCACGTTGGTGTGGAAGAGTTTGTTACCGATTCTCGGGTCGGAGAACTCGGGTGGTGGCGGGGGGGGGGTGGAAGCGATGCGATTGACTCTCTCATCGCAAATCAGCGAGTTGTTTTGTTAAGCCTCCCCTCTCACTGTGAATTGTCAGGTGAACAATTAGTTTTCGTTGTACTGCTGATCATATTCTCTCTTGGGGGCTTTGCTATTTGCTTGCTTGGTGGGTGGAGGGTGTTGATGCTTTTTTTGCTGAAGTAATTGGGGTTGGGGGAGGGTTGTTGCTTTACTGCTGCTTGTATGTGTGGGTGGGGAGAAGTAGGGGGCTTTGGGGTTCTAATGGTGTTACTCTAATTCTTTGGGGCACTCTCCTGTTTTCATGGATGCCTGTGAAGAACAAGAATTTCAGGTTGTATATTGCATACATTTTTTTGATATTAAATGGAAATATTGAAACTGTTTAAAAAATTTTTAATTTGCACAATTCGCTTTCTTCTGCACATTGGTTGTTTGTCAGTCTTTATGTATAATTTTCATAAATACTATTGCATTTTTTAATTTTCCTGTAAATACCTGCAAGAAAATGGATAACAGGGTACTACGTGGTGACATGCACGTGCCTCAATAATCTATTTATTTTGACTTTAAACCTGTACAGTTAATAAATCTAATTGCGTGTTTCAGCGGCCAGGGCAAGGTTGAAGGTGCTCAGCAGAGGATGGTGCTCGGGAGGCTGGCCGGAGGCTCGAAGTTTTTGGGCGGACTCAGAGTTGGCTGTCGGGTGCTTCCATGCATCGGCAGTTGTCAGTGCTTGGAGGATTGTGGCAGGGAGAGTTTCTCCCTTTTTGCCGCCTGCTATCGGGGACTATCGGAGTCGATCGGGACTTTGAGACTTTTTTTTACCATGCCCATGGTCTGCTCTTCATCAAATTATGGTATTGTTTTGCACTGCTGTAACTATATGTTATAATTATGTGGTCTTGTCAGTGTTAGTCTTTGGTTTGTCCTGTTTTTTTTTGTGATATCACTGGAGGAACATTGTATCATTTTTTAAGCATGCACTTCTAAATGACAATAAATGAGGACTGAGTGTCCTCATAATCTAATTCCTTCTTGCAGTAAACAACTGAATTAAAAAAAGAGTACCTGACTTAAATAAACAACACCTAAAATAATGGAGCAAGTCAGCCAGAGGGGAACTAACAGTCAGTGTTTCGGGCCGAGACCCGTCATTAGGACTGAATTCAATATCCGTTTGCAGGGTTTGACTTGAAACTTGATCAAATCATTTCCCTGCACAGATGCTGCTTGATCTACTGAGTTCCTGCAGCAGATTTCTCATTGCTCTAACATCTGCAGTGCTGTGCGTCTCTCAGCCGAATTGAAATCTGGGACATCTTCCAGACTCCTGCACAGTGCAGGAAACAAAAATGCTGGTGGAAAGCAGTGGGCAGGTTAAGACTCTTTGTCTAGACTCAAAAAGTGCAGTTGTCATTGCAAAAATGAAGTTTTTCTTTTCTGTTCTGTTTGAGTTTGTGCCAGAGGGAATCGCTGTACAAACACTATCTTGAACATTTCCATTCCAGTGGCCAGTGAACATTGGTGCTTAGGTATATTAAGGGAAATCCTATCATTGTTGCATGATTAATGCTTTCAAGTTCACTGATGTGCTTGATATGCAGGATAAGACCTCCTCGCTCCATCTTCTCAGGAAGACTTGTATATAAATAGCAGTTCTTATAAAACCCTCAGGACATCACTAAGCTTTTCACAGCCAGTTCGTAACACAAAATAATCTGCAGGTGCTGGGAACCCCACCACCAAGCACATCTTTCCCTCTCCACCCTTCTCCGCTTTCCGCAGGGATCCTTCCCTCCGCGACTCCCTGGTCCACACGTCCCTCCCCACAGATCTCCCACCCGGCACTTATCCCTGCAAGCGCAAGTACTACACCTGTCCCTACACCTCCTCTCGTGCCACCTTCCAGGTGAGGCAACACTTCACTTGTGAGTCTGTTGGGGTCATCTATTGCATCCGGTGCAGCTTCCTCTACATCGGTGAAACCCGACGCAGATTGGGGGACCGTTTTGTCGAACATCTCCGCTCCGTCCGCCACAACAGACAGGATCTCTCGGTTGCCACCCACTTCAACTCTGCTTCACATTCCCATTTGGATATATCCATACATGACCTCCTCTACTGCCATGATGAGGCTAAACTCAGGATGGACGAACAACACCTCATATACCATCTGTGTAGTCTCCAGCCCCTTGGTATGAACACTGAATTCTCCAACTTCCGGTAATTCCCTCCCCCTCCCTTCCCCATCCCAGTTTCACTCTGCCCCCTCCCCCAACTGCCTATCATCTCCCTCATGGTTCCGCCTCTTTCCACTACCTATTGTGCTTTCCCCTATTCCTTCTTCACCTTTCCTGCCTATCACCTCCCTGTTTTCCCTCCCCCACCCCTTTATCATTTCCCTTACTGGTTTTTCACCTGGCACCTACCAGCCTTTTCCTTCCCACTCTCCCCCCACCTTCTTAATAGGGCCTCTGCCCCTTCCCTCTTCAGTCCTGACGAAGGGTTCTGGCCTGAAACATCGACTGATCTTTTCCACGAATGTTGCCCGACCTGCTGAGTTCCTCCAGGGTGTTGTGAGTGTTGCTCTTCACAGCCAATTGCTGGTCACTATTGTAATGGATTCCGGTTAACTGGGCAATCAGTTAATAGGGCCGGCTGTTTATTTGGGACTACTCTTAAAGTTGACTCTATTATGCTTATTGGATTTATTGAGTACACCCACAAGAAAACAAATCTCAGGGTTGTATACGGTGACATATACGTACATTGATAACAAATTGACTTTGAACTTTAAAGGCCAAAAACTAAATTGAGAAACTAACCAGGATTCCCTTTGTTAATTTGGGACACAATGCCCCTTAAATAGGGCAGGAGAATGTTGTCAAACAGTTTCTAACTAGCAATACACACAAAATGCTGGAGGAACTCAGCAGGCCAGGCAGCATCAATGGAAAATAGCACTGTTGATGTTTTGGCCGAGACCCTTCGTGTACGTTGCTTGGATTTCCAACATCTGCAGATTTTCTCTTGTTTGTAGTTTCTAACTAGCGTCAGTCACATGTATTTGCATGGCCGTTGTACACTACACTGTGCTCAGAGTGATCAGATTTTAAATAGTGTCTCTTTGTGTTCAAAAAGCAGTGATTTTACTTGGAGAGAAATAAACAGTAAGACAACTCAGAACTGTTTTGCTCACTGTTGTTTCAAGCATTCAGGCTTGGAGATGGTGGAAATAGCCAGGAGTGAAAATGAAACAAATTCACTATTTCAGTAAGTTAGGAGTTATGAAGGTATCGACAATAATTTTGAATGTACAATGAAAATGAAGATTTGGAGGATGCAGTGGTCTAAAGCATTGTATGAAGGTGGTCCATTATCTGCACTAGGTGCTTGCACTGATTTTGTTCACTTAAAGTCAATCAAAAGAACACAGCAGATGAAGTCCTCTGTCGCTAACTATTTGAAACAAATACACAGTTTTAAAGTACTGTAGAGATATTGGTAGTGTTCTAATTTCTCATGTATTTCATGTAAATACACAAATTGTTACTTAGTTAAATGGTATTTTGTCTTTTTTATGGCTTTGAACTGGCTAATTGGGCCAAAATGTGCTGGTCCCAATGTGTCCCAATACCAGAATCCACAGTATAAGGAAATGTATGGACTAATATGCCCATAGCTATCTCCCACAAACAACAATGTGATAATGACCCACATTGAAACAAATGCCCTGCAACTATCTGGAAGAGTTCCTCTTGCCACGTCAAATTTTGTCACTTCATCATTTCCTGTCAGAGTCACCTTATATACAGACACTTGTGGACCAAGAATCATCTTATATACATACAGTCAGACTACGTATATAAGCTAACCTTATAAGACTGTGAGACATAAGAGCAGAATTAGGCCATTGAGTTCACTCTGCCATTCAATCATGGCTGATCCATTTTTTCCCTTCCTCAACCCCATTTCCCGGCCTTCTCCCCGTAACCTTTGATGCTGTGTCCAATCAGGAACCTATCAATATCTGCCTTAAGTACACCCAAAAAACTTGGCCTCCACAGCTGCACGTGGTAACAAATTCCACAAGTTCACCATCACCTAGCTAAAGAAATTTCTCTGCATCTGTTTTAAGTGGACACCCTTCTACCCTGAGGCTGTGCCCTCTTGTCCTAGACAACCCACAATGAGAAACATGGGTGCATTATAAAGCCTCAGCATCACATCCTTGCTCTTGTATTCAAGACCTCTTGAAATAAATGCCAACATGGAATTTGCCTTCCTCACCACTGACTGAACCTGCAAGTTAACCTTTAGGGTGCACCACACAAGGACTCCAAGATTTTTGGATTTTCTTCCCGTTTAGAAAATAGTCTGCACATTTATTTCTACTACCAAAGTGTATGACCATGCATTTTCCAACATTACATTTCATTTGCCACTTTCTTGCCCATTCTCCCAATCTGTCCAAGTCCTTCTGCAGCCTACCTGTTTCTGCAACACTACCTGCCCCTCTACCAATCTTTGTATCATCTGAAAACTTGGCAACAAAGCCATCTATCCATCATCTAAATCATTGATATACAGCATAAAAAGCAGTCTCAACACCAACCCCTGCGGAACACCACTAGTCACTAGCAGTCAACCAGACAAGGATCCTTTTATTACCAATCTCTGCCTCCTACCAATCAGCCAAAACTCTCACCATGTTAGTAACTTTCCTATAATACCATGGGCTGTTAACTTGATAAGCAGCCTTATGTGTGGTACCTTGTCAAAGGCCTTCTGAGAGTCCAAATATACAACATCTACTGCATACCCTTTATCTATCCTACTTGTAACCTCCTCAAAGAATTCCAACAGGTTAATCAGGCAAGATTGTCCCTTCAGGAAATCACGTCGACTTTGTCCTATCTTGTCCTGTGTCACCAAGTACTCCATAACCTCATCCTTAACAATTGACTCCAACATCTTCCCAACCACTGAGGTCGGGCTAACTGGTCTATATAATTTCCTTTTTGCTGCCTTCCTCCTTATGTCCATTATTATCAACCACCAATCACAGCCACCACTTACACATATCCACCCTGCACCCTGCACCCTTTGGAGAACATTATCTCAACTTGAAAGATCGCACTATCAACCATGTGTGCGTGTGTGTGTGTACACACACACACATATTATATATATATATACACACACACACACCTTATGTATATATGGCCACACTGAAACAATTCCTTGTTCGTTATGTTTTATTGGATTGCTTTTATACCTGTATTTTCTTCTTGTTTTTTTTTAATGAATTTTAATGCTCATTGTGTTGCATCAGATCCAGAGTAACAATCCTTTTGTTCTCCTTTACACTTGTGCACTAAGAATGACAATACACAGTCTTGAATACTGATTGAGGGATGAATATTGGCCAGAACACCAGTGATCACTCTTGAAAACAGTGATGGGATCTTTAATATCCACCTGAGAGAACAGATGTAGCCCCAGTTTAGTTTCTCATTTGAAAAACTAATCGACATTCTTGGCATTTAACATTCACTGAGGCTGAGTAAACAGGTTTTCAAACTAGACTCACCAGACAGCTTTGGAGAGGTTACACACATAAGGTGCCAACACTTGATAGCTAACTTTATGCAAAAAGTTGGCTTGAATACCAGGCAGCATTTTGCTCTTTTCCTGATATGATATGTTACTATTATTCTTATCAAACCCCTAATGAATGAAAGTTTGGCTTTCACTACACTCTCCTCTGCAGACATGGTTCCTTTCCAGAGGATTTGGGCAAATGTACCTTGCCGATTCATTTTGCATCTATGCAAATAAGAATATTAGCATTTGTACCACAGTCAGATATTAGATCAGAAGTTCCACACTCGATGCAAGGACAAAGCTCTATTTTGAGTCGGAACTTACTTGGCCTTTGTTCGTGTGCCCTGCGGAACAGGCAGACCCACAGTTCAAAGGGAAAAAGTAGTCCGATCGGCCAGTGAATGCTTCACCTGCATTTGGCACAAACCGGGGAGTGGGGAGAGAGGGAGCTCACTGAAGCCCATCAAATATTGATGTTTTCAATAGTGGGGGAGCCTAGAATCAGAGGGCACAGCCTCAGAACATAGGATGCCTCTGTCGAACGGAGATGAAGTGAATTTTCTTGAGCCAGAGGATGGTGAATCTGAGGAATTCATTTCTGCAGGTGGCTGTGGAGGCCAAGTCATTGGGTATATTTAAAGTGGAGTTTGATAGTTTCTTAATTAGCAAGGGCAACAAAAGTTACGGGATGGGGGGGAGGTAGGAAATTGGGGTTGAGGGGGAAAATAAAACAGTCATGATCAAACGGTCGAGAAGACTCAATAGGCTGATTGGTCTAATTCTGCTCCTATGTCTTATGGACTATGTCTAAATAACAAGGCAAGCTGAAGCATGCCTAACCTACTGCCCTCATCACAGCCCCTCCAATTTTAGCCACTCTGTCCCCTTTCTCTCTCCTCCTGATCTACCAAATTCCTCCTTCACTCACCCTCCTACTAGCACCTGGATCCCCCCTTTCGCCCACTCCATCTGTCCATGAGCCACAATCCTTTCACTGGGCCTCTCTCCCCCCTGCTGTGCCCATCTGCCCACCCCACTTCCCTTAGTTGGTTTCATTCCCCAACTTTCTTTCCCATCAGATTTCATTATTCACAGTCCTTTGTTGCCTCCGTCTACTACACCCCAGACTCTGTCACTCTTTCCACTCTTCTCTCCTTCATCTATCTTTCCTCCTTACATGGATCTGCCTACCACTTGCCAGCTCTTGGATCACCCTGCCTCCTCACCACCTATACTCGCCATCTTCCCTCTAGCTTGTAGTCCAGGTGAAGGATATCAGCATAAAATATCATAGAAACACAGAAATCTACAGCACATAACAGATCCTTCAGCCCACAATGTTGTGCCATCTATGTAACCTACTCTAGAAAATGTCTAGAATTTCCCTAGCACATAGCCCTCTATTTTTTTAAGCTCCATGTACCTATTTATGAATCTCTTAAAAGACCCTATTGTATCTGCTTCTACCACCTTTGCTGGCAGTGCATTCCACGCACCCACCACTCTCCATGTGAAAAACTTACCTCTGACATCCCCTTCCATCTACCTTCAAGCACCTTAAAGCTATGCCCCCCGCTCATGTTAGCCATTTCAGCTCTGGGAAACAGCCTCTGGTTATCCACATGATCAATGCCTCTCATCATCTTATACACCTCTATCAGGTCACCTCTCATCCTCCGTCGCTCCAAGGAGAAAAGGCCAAGTTCACTCAACCTATTCTCGTAAGACATGCTCTCCAAGCCAGGCAACATCCTTGTAAACCTCCTCTGCACTTTCTCTATAGTATCCATATTCTTCCTGTAATGATGTGACCAGAACTGAACACAGTACTCCAAGTAGGGTCTAACTAAGGTCCTATGTAGCTGTAACATTACCTCACAGCTCGTGAACTCAATCCCATGTATGATGAATGCCAACACACCATACGCCTTCTTAACAACACTGTCAACCTGTGCAGCAGCTTTGAGTGTCCTGTGGACACAGACCCCAAGATCTCGCTGATCCTCCACACTGGCAAGAGTCTCATTATTAATACTATATTCTGTCTTAAAATTTGACCTACCAAAATGAACCACTTCACACTTATCTGGGATGAAGTCCATCTGCCACTTCTCAGCCCAGTTCTGCATCCTATCGATGTCATGCTGTAACCTTTGACAACCCTCCAGACTATCCACAACACCAAGTGCCTAGTGACTGCCTATTTCTCTTCACAGACATTGCCTGATCCGCTGAGCTCCTCCAGAGGTTTGTTTTCTGATCCAGAGTCCAGCAGCAGCAGTTTCTCGTGTCTCCCCTTCCACTTGTCGACTTGTTGGAGCCAATGTCTAATCCAATTTACTTCCTCATCCTGAATGCCGAGCAACTGAATCTTCTTGACCAGCCTCCTCAGGACCTTGTCAAGTGCATTACTAAAGTCCATGTAGACAACATCCACTGCCTTGCCTCCATCCTCTTTCTGGTAACTTCCTTGAAAAACTTGGTTTTTCAAAAAAAAAATGGTTGGTTAGATTTGACCTAACATGCTCAAAGCTATGCTGACAATCCTTAATCAGTCCATGTCTACCTAAATACCTATGTATCCGGCTCCTAAGAAAGCATTTCAGTAACTTTCTCATAACTGATGTCAAACTCACCAGCTTATAATTTCCTGGTATATGCTTAGAGCTTTTTTTAAAACAGTGGAACGGCATTAGCTATCCTCCAATCTTCCGGCACCTCTCCTGTTGCTAATTATACTTTAAATATCTCTGCTAGGGTCCTGGCAATTTCTGCACTTGCCTCCTGTAGGTACCGAGAGAACACCTTGTCAGGTCCTGGGGATTTATCCACCCTGATTTACCTCAGGGTAGCAAACACCTCCTCCTCTGTAATCTGTATAGAGTCCATGAAGTTGATGTCATCTTACCTCACTTTTATAGACTGTATTGGTCTGCCGAGTAATAGAAATGCAAAAAATTCATTTAAGACCCCCCCCCCATCTGTTTGGCTCCACACATGGATTACTATTCTGAGCTTTCAATCCTTTTGCTCTTAACATATCTGCAGAATCCTTTAGTATTCTCCTTCACCCTGTCTGCTAGAGCAACCTCATGCCTTCTTTTAGTCATCCTGGTTTCTTTCTTAAGTGTTCAAAGAGGTTAAAGATATCGGTGAACACTCCAGCCAGTTGGTCAGCCTGTCTTCAGGGTACCCAGTCAGGCAATCCATCTGAGCCAGGCACATTCCGTGGGTTCACCCTTGTGAAGGATGTTCTCACATCAGCCTGAAGTTACAGGGTCACCAGGGGCTGTAGGAGTTTGTAAAGATGTCTCCATGTTGTATTGGCCAAAGTGAGGCCTGGTGGCAGGTAAATAAGCTTTTCCTTAAGGTCAGCAAGACAAGGGGGAAGGTTATAGACTTCAAGAGAACTCGCAACACTTACATGCTCCCCCCTTTACATTGGTGGCACAGCAGTGGAAACTGTAAGCAGTTTCAATCTCCCGAGAGTGAACATCACACACAACCTCTTAGAGTCCCAGAACACAAACTACACAGTCAACAAGGCTAACCAATGCCTCTGCTTTCTGAGGAGGCTAAAAAGAGCACATCCGTACTCCCATCATTCTACAGATACGCAGCAGAGAGCATCCTGACAAGCTGAACCACTACCTGGTATGGAAACTGCACTGCGGCAGACAGGAAGGCTCTATAGCACATCTCTGGCATCAGCCTACCTGTCGTCAAGGTGCTGGAAAACTGCCAGTAACATCACGAAGGATAACACACGCCCTGCTCATGGAGCGCTTGACCTACTCCATCGAGGAGGAAGCTACGTAGCATCCACGCCAGGACCACCAGACTCAGAAACAGTGACTTTCCCCAAGCAGTAAGACTGATCAGCACCTCTTCCACTGTTTTATTATTTGCTGCGAGCCGCCTTAGGTGCAGCCTAACATTACTTTATGGACATACAATCAATTTATGTATATCAGCTATCTTTTATATTTATTGTAGATTTTATTATTATTGTTATTCATCTGGAGTAACAATTGAGTTGAATTGACTTTATTACTTACATCCTTCACATACACAAGGAGTAAAAATTTTTGTTACATCTCTGTCTAAAAGTGCAATTCATACTAATTTATAATAAATAGTACGTATAACAGGACAATCAATATAACAGAAATACAGTTGTGTCAGCCAGATGTCCTGGTGGAAGAAGCTGTCCCGGAGCCTGTTGGTTCTGGCTTTTATGCTGCGGTACCGCTTCCCGGATGGTAGCAGCTGGAACAGTTTGTGGTTGGGGTGATTTGGGTCTCCAATGATCCTTTGGGCCATTTTTACACACCCGTCTTTATAAATGTCCTGAATAGTGGGAAGTTCACATCTACAGATGCTCTGGGCAGTCCACACCACTCTCTGCAGAGTCCTGCGTTTAAGGGAAGTACAGTTCCCTTACTAGGAACTGATGTAGCCAGTCAGGATGCTCTCAATTGTGCCCCCGTAGAAAGTCCTTAGGATTTGGGGGCCCATACCAAATTTCTTCAACCATCTGAGGTGAAAGAGGCACTGTTGTGCCTTTTTCACCAGACAGCCGGTATGTACAGACCATGTGAGATCCTCAGTGATGTTTATGCCAAGGAACTTAAACCTGTTCACTCTCTCAACCCCAGACCTATTGATGTCAATAGGGGTTAGTCTGTCTCCATTCTTCCTGTAGACCACAACCAGCTCCTTTGTTTTTGTGACATTGAGGGAGAGGTCGTTTTCTTGACATCACTGTGTCAGGGTGATGACTTCTTCTTTGTAGGCTGCCTCATTATTATTTGAGATTATCAGTGTAGTGTCGTCAGCAAATTTAATTAGCAAATTGGAACTGTGGGTGGCGACACAATCATGGGTGTACAGGGAATAAAGGAGGGGGCTTTGGACACAGACCTGTGTTACAGTACTCCAAGTTCTCCTTTACTCGTGTACAGGAAAGGACGTTAAACAATCTTAAATCTTGAATCTTGAACACAAGGCACTGAGCTTATCTAAGAGCAAAACCTTGATGTCTCAGACTACATGCTGCTTAGTTTTACTTTGTAGGAGGTGATAGCATTAAAGCCTTACCACAGTTGTCGAGCATTATCTGTGATTCCAGTTTCATATGGAATTGTCACTTCACATGTGAGATGGTTTTCTGGAGGTCATACCTGGATCTCTTGTACTTTATTTAGTTGCCAGACCTGAATGCCATTGATCTGGCCCTCTGGTTAGGCCATACTCCAAGTGGACACAGTTCTGGTTGCCTCACTATAGGAAGGATGTGGAAGCATTGGAAAGGATACAGAGGAGATTTACCAGAATGCTGCCTGGTTTAGAGAGTATGCATTATGATCAGAGATTTAGGGCTTTACTCTTTGGAGAGAAGGAGGATGAGAGGAGACTTGACAGAGGTGTACAAGATATTAAGAGGAATAGATAGAGTGGACAGCCAGCACCTCTTCCCCAGGGCACCACTGCTCAATACAAGAGGACATGGATTTAAGGTAAGGTGGGGGGGGGGGGAAGTTCAAGGGGGATATTAGAGGAAGGTTTTTCACTCAGAGAGTGGTTGGTGCGTAGAGTGCACTGCCTGAGTCAGTGACGGAGGTAGATACACTAGTGAAATTTAAGAAACTACTAGACAGGTATATAGAGGAATTTAATTTGGGGGTTTATATGGGAGGCGGGGTTTAAGGGTCAGCACAACATTGTGGGCCAAAGGGCCTGTACTGTGCTGTACTATTCTATGTTCTATATCTCTTGGTTCATCCAGTTTTTCTGGTTGGGAAAGACTAAATGATTTTGTGGAGAGACACTCATCCATGACTGAGTTTACAAAGTCTGTGACAACTGTGGCATCTTCATTCAGCTCCTCTGACGAGTCTGTGAACATGGTCCTGTCAACGGACTCGAAGCAATCCCATAGCTGCTCCTCTGCCTCCTGTGACCACCTCTTCATTGTCCTTACTTCTGGGGCCCTTGCTCTTTAGCCTCTGCCTGCATGCAGGTAGGAGGACAGCTAAGTTATCAAATTTTCTGCAATGAGGCCTGGACATGGAACGGTAGGCATTCCTTATCGTAGTATAGTAGTGGTCAGGTCTGTGGGGACCATTGGTGCTGCAGATGGTATGTGAATGATAATTGGCCAGAGATTTCTTTGAGCAAGCCTGATTGAAGCCCCCCACAATAATCTGAAAGGTGCCAGGTAGGGTTCTTTGTTTGCTTATCGCTGTCATCAATGCCTTGAGTGCATGCTTAACTTTGGATCATACATTGGATCAATCAGGCAAAGATTTTGTTTGTTACAGCTTTATACAATCCTGAGACTTCACCCTCCCAGTTTTCTTGACCTGAAATTTAGCACTTCAGTATCATATTTCTTTCTTCCACTGCATAACAAACTTCACGGCACTTTGGTAAAGTGAACATTATTTTCTGCACCTACCTTCATTGCATTTCTTCCCGTGCCAACCTGCAGCACAAGAGCAGCCATAGGGATCGGGCAGACAGAACCTGTAACCACTGCAGCGCTTTTGAGGTGTACACTCCTCTTGGCAATTGCGACCAAATTTTCCTTCTTCGCAGACTAAAACAAAAACAGATGGATTGCTGAGAATCTGACCATCTTTAGTCCAGCGCACAAGATGAGCTTTTATAAGATCAATCACAATTCCAAATTCTGGATTAGATAGCATCTTGGGAAGATAGTTTGGGTGAGCTAGGGTTTTTCTCTTTGGATAAGGGTTGGCTTGATAGAGATGTGTGAGATTATAATAGGCATAGATCAAGTGGAGAGCCAAAGACTTTTTCCCAGGGCAGAAATGGCTAATATGAGGGGACATAATTTGAAGGTGGTTGGAGGGAAGTATAGGAGAGATGTCAGAGGTAAGTTTTTATTTTTATTTTACTTATTTATTTTTACACAAAGTGATGGGTGAGTAGAACACGCTTCCTGGGGTAGTGGTAGAGGCAGGTACATTAGGGCCATTAAACTCTTAGGGACATGGATAATAGAAAAATAGACGTTTATGTGTGGAAAGGACAGGATAGATTGCTGTTAGAGGAATTTAAAAGATCGGCACAACATTGTGGGCCTTAGGGCATGTACTGTGGTGTAATGTTCTAAGTTTTTTTGTCCTAATGCAACCACAAATGTTAATTTGCTCTGTTATCTCCACCTTTGATGCTGTCAAGCCAATCAAACCTTAATGCATCACCCCTTGCCTTCTCTCTTAGCTCTCACTTCTCCATCTCTCACTGTCACCTCTGTTCATTCCACCCAAATTTGCAAAGTGCACACTTAGCTGTTCTTGACCACAAATTGGCTTATTTCTCCTCGGATCATACTTAGAGACATCATCTGTCATTACCATTCTCCTTCATCTTACAAATACATTCTGCATAGCAAGGATAACATAACTCCTTTTGCATATTAACAACCATGTTCTTATATATTCCTCTCTGTCAATCCACCCTCTCCTTTTAACAGCAGTTTCCAAGAAGCTGGAGACATTTCTGTCACAGGCACTCAGATCCATATTCATCTGCACCCATACCACCCCATCCCTATCAAGCCAAATAGCCCCCCCACCCCAGGCTTGCCCTACTCCTTTCCTGAACCTAAGTACCTATTTGATCTGAGGCAGCATCCATCATCAAGAATCCCTACGACCCAGGACATGCCCTCTTCTCCTTACTATCAGAGGAGTGGTCCAGGAACCTGAAGACACACATTCAACAGTTTAGGAACAGCTTCTTCCCCTTAGCAATCAGATGTTTGAACAGGCAATAAACCCTTGAACACTACCTTTTTATTTTTGCTCTCATTTTGCACTACTTGTTTAATCTTTTAAAACAGTATATATTTATTATTGTAATTTATAATATATTTTATGTATTGCACTGTACTGCCACTGTAAAATAACAGATTTCATGACATGTGCCTGTGATAATAAACCTGATTCTAATTCTGATTTCTCTCCCATCCTCCATCTTGCCCTTTGAAACTTTGCTTATGTGACCCATCTCTTATTCATTAAACCTAAACTACTATTGGGTACTTGCTCATTAATGCAAGTATCTAATCAGCCAATCATGTGGCAGCAACTCAATGCATAAAAGCATGCAGACATGGTCAAGAGGTTCACTTGTTGTTCAGACCAAACATCAGAATGGGGAAGAAATATGATCAAAGTGACTTTGACCGTGGAATGATTTGTTCACCTCAAAAAAACTGATCTCCTGGGATTTTCATGCACAATAGTATCTAGAGCAGGGGTTCCTAACCTTTTTTTATGCCGTGGTCCAATTCCATTAGGCAAGGGCTCTGTGGAGCCCAGGTTGGGATCCCCTGATCTAGAGTTTACAGAGAATGGTGTGAAAAACAAAAACAAAACAACCAGTGAGTTGCAGTTCTGTGGGTGAGAATGCCTAGTAATGAGAGAGGTTAGAGGAAAATGGCCAAACTAGTTCAAACTGACAGGAAGGTGACAGTAACTCAAATAATCACACAATATAACATTGGTGCACAAAAGACCGTCTCCGAACACAAAACATGTCAAGCCTTGAAGTGGATGGGCTACAGCAGCAGAAGACCATGAACATACACTCAGTAGCACTTTATTGGTATAGGAGGTATCTAATAAAACAGCCACTGAGTGCGTGCTTACTAAACAAGTTTTGTGTAATATTGTGTTGGTGTGGTTATTATAATTTGAACTGCAGAGTTAATGAAAGTTTTAAACTTGTAAACTTTAAACTTCATGATTTTACATTTTAGTTCTGTGTTAAGCAAGATATTAGTTGATAGTCACAGGTAATGATCTGGAAATCCCGGTATGCAAAATAGCATTTCTGATTAATAAATACCATACAACTAACAGGCATCACTGGCCATGAGATCCCAATACACTTTTATGGTGTTTGAATGCAGCTTTACATAAGAGAAAATTGTATGACAAAAACGGTCAGCAATTCTTTTTATTCATCTGAAGTTCTTTACATTCTTCGCTTATTGAATGGTGATAGATATTTGCTGAATGATACACATACAGTGTGCAGGGAAGTTTCTACTGAAATCAGCAGAGCACCTGTGGTTAAAATAGCCACAGGTAAGGGTGAACCAATTTACCTAAAATAGCATGTGAAATTTGCCATCGGACTCTTTAACAAAAGAGGATAACTACACTCATTCTATTTCTGGTGGTCCCACAATCAATGATCTCACTTGAAGGACTCTTTATCTTATTATTTCATTCTCTCATTATTTATTGCTACATGTTTATATCTGCATTTGCACATTTTGTTGTTCATTGATCCTGTTTAAAGTTACTGTTCGATAGAAGTATGCCCGCAGGACAAAGAATGTCAGGGTGACATGTACAGCATGTACTCTGATAATAAATTTTACTTTGAACCTTGAAATAGCCATACCCATGGTTAGTGAATGAATTCTGCTGGACAATGCTGCTTTAGATGAATCTGAATCAGGTTTATTATCACTGACATATGTCGTGAAGTTTGTTGTCTTGCGGCTGCAGTACAGTGCAATACATAAAAAAATTACAAGTTATCATTTTAAATATACAAATTAATAAGTAGTGCGAAAAGAGAGCAAATAATGTTCACAGGTTCATGGAGAAATCAGAAACCTTATGGTGAAGGAGAAGCAGCTGTTCCTAAAATGGCAGATGTACATCATCAGGCTCCTCTACCTCCTCCCTGGCGGCAGCAGTCAGAAGAAATCATGTCCTGGATGGTGAGGGTTCTCAATAATAGATGCTGTCTTCCTGAGGTACTGGCTTTTGAAGATGTCCTCGATGGCGCTGGCTGAGCCTACAGCGGTCTGCAACATTTTCGATCCAGGTCATTGGAGCTCCCATCCCAGATGGTTCCAAAGCACAGCTTTTGTTATGCTGTTACTTTTGTTACTCTGTGGGTGTCAGGGTCTGAGCTTCAAGTAAGTTAATTAAATCACCATAAAGCGTGGCCAAGTGGTTAAGGCGTTCGTCTAGTGATCTGAAGATCGCTAGTTCGAGCCTTGGCTGAGGCAGCGTGTTGTGTCCTTGAGCAAGGCACTTAACCACACATTGCTCTGTGACGACACTGGTGCCAAGCTGTAATGGCCCTAGTGCCCTTCCCTTGGACAACGTTGGTGTCGTGGAGAGGGGAGACTTGCAGTATGGGCAACTGCCGGTCTTCCATACAACCTTGCCCAGGCCTGCGCCCTGGAAACCTTCCAAGGTGCAAATCCATGGTCTCATAAGACTAACGGATATAGATATAGAGATATATATATAACATAAATTTCATTCGAAGAATGGTGTGATACAAAAGTCGGTAATTCAGTTCCACAAGGATGCCTGATTTGTGAAATAAGAGTGCTGCTCAATAGTAATCATCTGTTTTCTTACCAAATTGACAATTTTCTCCTGTGTAGCCTGGTCCACAGATACATTCCCCAGTACCTTCGTGACAGATCCCTCCATTCAGACAATCAGGGCATGTTTTATCACATGATGTGCCCCATTTCTTATCAGGACAGGCTGTAACATAACATGAAGATGTTAGTACAATATTAGATCAGTGTCCAATAACGGGTTAATGTTCATGTAACTTTTTTCAGTTATTTCTCCCGGTGATAGGTCACAGCCCACACTGCCACTGAGCTTCATATCATTAACAATTTTAGATGAATTACACATAATTCCTCTCATACAAATACTTACATAGGATGGGAACAGATATGACTCCAGTAAAAATCCATACAGTGCCCCCTTATTCACAACCTTCTAATTTACAAATGACCCATTTATGTTTACTCTGTTTTCTGTCTGGGAAATTAATCACTTATCTACACCAGTATCCTAATCTCAATACTCTGTCCTCCAACTTTGCTTAATAATCTCGTGTAATTACTAAAATTTCCCCAAAATTCCAAAAGAACCCCACATAAATTGGTTTAAACTCAGCTGTACTGCTCGTTACTACATTCAGGCAAGTCAGATTTGATTTTCCTTTCACAAATCTGTTAACTCTCCTCATTCCTATCATTATGTTCTACAAATCCTTTCACCATTTCCTTCATAATAGATTCCAGCATTTCCCTACTACTGATGGCTACTGATTGGTCTATAAGTTTGTATTTTCTCCCACCTTCCCTGCTGTTGTTACCTTTAAATTTGTGGGAACCATTCTAGAATCAAAATAATTTTGGAAGATGACAACTAGTGTCTGTATTACCTCAACCCAACTCCTCAAAGGCTAGTATACAGGTCATCACGTCCTGGGAATTTATCAGCTTTCAGTTCCACCAATTCCTCCAATATTAAGTTTTACTAATCTTTGAAATCCTCATTCATTCTAGACCTGTGGTTCCCAACTAGTAAGCTTTTTGTGTGAATCCTGATGCAGAGTTCTGACCTGAAACTTTGACAGTTCCTTCCCCCACACCCCACAGATGTTGCTTGGCCCTCTGAGTTTCTCAGGCAGATTATGTGCAGCTCCAGATTCTGCCCATCTGCAGTCCCTTGTATCTCCAAACTTCCTGTGTGCACTTCCATGCAGTCAGACAAAAATATTTGTTTCATTCCTCTTCACATTTCATGCTCAGGTTTGGTCAACCCAAGGAAGGAAATACTTATGACTGACGGTGCGCAACAAAGATTAATTAAGATTGATCCTTGGCTTAAATGGCTTGTTGTATGACTTGGAAGACATATAGGTTAAGCATACAGGGTTTAAAGTTTGATGATCTTATCTATGCTGCTAGTTACAATGTTTTGATTAGTTAAATCTGTTTTTCTTTTCATAAACTTATTTTAATAGCTGAGTGTAGATGGACCAAAAAGCAAGTTAAAAACAAATGATCTGAAATATAAATGAAAGGAAAAAATGCAAATGTTCTGTTATGGACAATTATTTTAAAGTATCAGATGTAGATTACTAATGCAGCATCTATTGACAGTTAACCTGTTGACTTTGCAGATTTTGTCATTTGTTTACCTATTGCTGCAATATTAGCCAGCGTTATAGAGAACACATTGTTCAGCATGTGGGAGAGGACAGGTAACTAGGAAATAACTGAGAAAGGGACTGATGGGTATGCTCCAATGGACTCCATAGAGCAAATGGGTTTCTGGGATATATGGAAATATGAGACCTATCATAGATTAGATGACTGAGAAGAAACCAAGCAAAGTCTGAATCTGAGGGATTATCTTGCATTTGGGGTTGATGTGACAAGGCTTGGGGCTCATGATGCAGGAAAACAAAACCACCGAAAACTACAGGTGAGTGTGTGAAAGATTTTAAAAAAAGTGAGATTAAGATAGGATTAGAGTAAAATGAGCTGTTAATGATTGGTGTGGATTTAATGGAACAAAGAGCCTGATTCCATGCTCTTGTGGCTTTGTGACTCGAACTCTCCGCAGTCTTATTACTATATTATGTAAAAACTTTATACAGGGCTTGAAAAGGTATGTGCAACAATGATTTCTTTTCTTGCGGCTGTTTTGAAAAACTCCTTGAAAAATATATAAATGGAGCACTTTTGTTCATACAGTTGAACCCAAAAATATAAAAACTTTTAATCATAATCATTCCTGACCTGTGAGCAACCCAGTCTTTATTGGCTGAAAACAGTTTTTTAACAAATATAGAGAACTACGTTGTAAATAATTACGGGGGCAGCATGGTAGTGTAGTGGTTAGCACAACAGGTTACAGCACAGGAGACCTGGGTTCAATTCCCATCACTGCCTGTAAGGAGTTTGTGCTCCAGTGTCCTCCTACAGTCCAAAGACCTACCAGTTGATTTGTCATTGTAAATTGCCTCATGATTAGGCTAGGATTAAATTGGGGATTGCCTGGTGGCGTGGATCCAAAGGGCCAGAAAGGCTGATACCACACTGTCTCAATATATAAAATAAAAAAAATACAGAAACTGTATGCAGTTTTATAAATTATAAAGGGCATTTAAATTATCTTTCACACCATTCTCTGTAAACTCTATAGTCTACTGTGCATGAAAATCCCAGGAGATCAACAGTTTTGGAGCTACTTAAAGCACCTCATCTGGTTCCAATCATTCCATGGTCAAAGTCACTGCTATCACCATTCTTCCCCATTCTGATGTCTAGTCTGAACAACAACCGAATCTCTTGACCATGTCTACATGCATTTAAGTAGAGTTGCTGCTGCGTGATTGGCTGATTAGATATTTGCATTAATGAGGTGTATTGGTGTACCTAATAAAGTGGCAACTGAGTGGAAGTGCAGGGAAAAAAAAACTATTGGAGAAATCAGAGGTTCAGGCAGCATCTTCGGAGGAAAATGGACAGTCAACATATCAGGTTGAGACCTGTGCATTGTCGTGGGTAGATCCACAGCTTTGTTCATACTTCAACTGTTTCTCCAGCCTCTAGCAGCCTCTGTCATTGAAAGTATGAAAAACCTGTGAACAGTCCTGTTGTTAATTTCACCAACCACCATGAGGCTATCAGCATTACACGGAACTTCTGCAATATTCAACTAAAGGAGACCTTAAAAGGAGTGCAGTACTGTATTGGCATTACTATATTAATCGTTTTTGCAACTTTAAACTTATTAAAAATCAGATTTTATCCAACTTAATCAAAGGAAAACTGTTTAAACAATTAGCTTTTATTAAACATGATTTTATTTAAAATGTTAAATTCAGTTTTCTTGTACTATGAAAGAAATAGCAAGCCTAGGGATAGGTACCTCACATGGTCTCGTCCATCATTTACATAAAACTCCTATCTTTATGAAATATACTAATTTATTCAATTATAACATTTGGGCATCACCAAGAGGCCAGCGTTTACCGACCATCCCAAATCTCCCATGAACTTAATGGCAATCCAAACTGTCTTTAGGGCAGATAAAAAATAAACCATTTTGTTCTGGGTCTGGTGTCACAAATAAGCTAAAGTTTATAGGAACTGGTAGCCCAGATGAGTTTTTATAGATGACAATTCTGGTTTTAAAATTCTAGAGTTTATTTAATTAACTTATTTTAAATTCCTCTGCTGCCCTGTTGAGATTTGAGCTCATGTTTCTTGATCGTCTGTCTAGTTTCGATAGGGCTACTGGACCAAATATGCTGCCGTTTGCCAAATTCAAGAAGAAACTTACCTCGGACTATAAGTCTGAAGAAGGCACCTTGTAGAATATTGCCACTGAGTACTGTTGTGCTATAAACACAGGTGTGAGATGAACTCGCATTTTCAAACTCCAAGGGAACAGTCCCATTTTTTATTTCATTGGTGTGGATTGTACTCACGTAGCTACCTAAGAAAACAAGATGTCACACACTGTGAGACATCGCTCCAGAATTTCATCAAGAAAAATGTAAATAGGAACAAGGAGACAGAATCAGAAAGGCAAATGTACAATTATTTAGAAATGCAGGAATCGGCTGAAATTAGAAATCTAAGGTTGACTCCAATTCCTCTTTCAGCCCTTTACCTTTTCCATTTATCACCTCCCAGCTTTTCACGTCACTCCACCCACCGCACCCATCCACCCACTTTCTCCCTCACTGCTTTCACCTATCACCTGCCAGCTTGTACTCCTTCCCCTTCCCCCACCTCCTTATTCGGGCTTCTTCCCCCTTCCAGTCCCGATGAAGGGTCTCGGCCCAAGACGCCGACTCTTTATTCCCCTCTATAGACACTGCCTAACCAGCTGCGTTCCTCCAGCATTTTGTGTACGTTGCTAAGATTCCTGTAGCTCTCTTTCTACTATATTGGGTGGTACATATCACCAGTAATAAGAGACAATCTCTTTTAATTGTTCTAAAAGAGATTGATAAACCAGTGCCTACTCTCAAGAATGCAACACCTATCACATGCTACATGTTGACATGTCATGCCTCATTACTGCATTCATAATTACCGTCCAAACTCCACACAGGCATGCCCCTCGTGCAGACATCAAGCTGAGCTCCTTCCAACACCTTCAGCAGGGCACTCACTCCTGCAGGAAAGTCCGACAATGAAGCAAACAGGAAGGTTCAAGTCACTCACCATTGCATTTCAACATGACATCCTCGTTTAACAAATTCTGCTTCTGCACTTGAAGGAAAGCAGTTTCGCCCCTGTTCACTGTGGTTGTGAGTCTGTTAGGGTAGAAATCAGCTGGAAAGTCAGAGCAAAACAACTTTAATACCAAAGTAACGAGTGGAAAGTTTAGAGAATGACAAGTTTCATTTCATATATGTTTTAACACTACAAAATCTACCAAGATATTTCAACGGAGCAATATCAAATCTGGCACAGTCACAGAATGAAATAACATTGAATCAGACCAAAAGCTTGTTGAAAAGATGGGTTCAAGAGGCAGCCTCAAAAAGAGGAAGGAGAGATACAGAGGTTAAGAAGTGCATTCTACAATTTAGGGCCATAATGTTCGAAGGAAAGGCCATTGATGAAGGACTCTGGGAAAGATCAAGAGCTTGAAAGGGAAGGAAGTATTTTGGTTTGAGCACTGAAGAAGATAACAGGCTTTGTGGGGGTGGTTAGTCTATTGAGGAACTTGAAAAGTGAAGATTTTTAATTCGAGTAGGTGTTTAATGAGAACCAAATATAGATCATGAAGCTTGGAGTAGAAGAGCGACCACAATGGTATTGAAGATGTTGTCAGGTAGGGAAATTTCAGAAGCTTCCAAATACTGACACATTCAAAGAATGTGAGGGGTAGTTACAAAATGTAAAACAACTTGAGGCGGAGAAGGAGTTAGCAAATATAGACACCATTAGTGAGGGAGGCTCGGGGATTACCTGCAATGGACAGATGATTTGTAGAATTTAGGAAAATATCAAGCATTGGCACACCTACAAATGGGATTAGGAAATTCCCAGACACACCTCATGAAGTCAAAGAAACCTAGCAACAGTCATTAGACAGTTTACCAAACAATGACCTACCTCATGGTGGAATTACCAAACACTGGCATATTAGCAATGAAGGTGATGGAGAAATGAACACAGCAACATTTTGTGATAGAGTTACAGAGCTAACTAGTCATGGGGGTAGGGAGTTACCACACACTGGTACACCTAGCAAAAGAAGTGCGGAAGTTTGCAAACACAGGCTCTGCTGGTTATATTGGTTAATCTTTTACCAAACGTAGTTAGTGATGTCCTCGGTTTGCTTATGAAATTTGGTTCTGAAGAAGTTGTTCAACAAAATCTGAAAGTATTATAGTGCTGCCTCCTCACCGTTCTAGTGACATATGATCCTGACCTTTGGTACTGTCTCTATGGAGTTTGCACATTCTCTCTTTGATTATGTTTATTATGGTTGTTCATGTTTCTTTGCATATCCCAAAGATATGTCCACTGTAAATGACCCCTTAATGGGGACATGTAGCAGCAAAATGAAAGAGCAGCTTTACGGCATATGAGGCAAAATAAGGCAGGAGTGCAAGGAAAGACTGAGACTGATGGGATTGCTCTGCTGGGAACCGGAACAAAGCAGATGTAGAACAATTTGACAAGGTGCCACACCTCAGGCTGCTTAACAAGATACAAGCCCATGGTATTACAGGAAAGACTCCAGCATGGATAAAGCAGTGGCTGATTGGCTGGAGGCAAAGAGTGGGAATGAAGGGAGCCTTTTCTGGCTGGCTGCTGGTGACTTTAGTGTTCCACAGAGGTCTGGTTGGGACCAATTCTTTTTATATTGTAAGTCAATGATTTGGATGATGGAATTGATGGCTTTTTTTGCAAAGTTTGCAGATGATACGAAGATAGGTAGAGGGGCAGGTAGTTTTGTGAAAGTAGAGAGGCTACAGAAGGACTTAGATTAGGAGAATAGACAAAAAAATGGCAGATGGAATACAGTGTTGGAACAATGCACAACACGCTGGAGGAACTCAGGTTGGGCAGCATCCGTGGAAATGAACAGTCAACGTTTCGGGCTGAGACCCTTCGTCAGGACTGAAGAGGGAGGGGGCAGGGGCCCTATAAAGAAGGTGGGGGGGAGGGTGGGAAGGAGAAGGCTGGTAGGTGCCAGGTGAAAAACCAGTAAGGGGAAAGATCAAGGGGTGGGGGAGGGGATAGGCAGGAAAGGTGAAGAAGGAATAGGGGAAATCACAATGGGTAGTAGAAGGAGGCAGAACCATGAGGGAGGTATTAGGCAGCTGGAGGAGGGGACAGAGTGAAACTGGGATGGGGGAAGGGAGGGGAAGGGAATTACCGGAAGTTGGAGAATTCAATGTTCATTCCAGGGGCTGGAGACTATCCAGATGGTACATGAGGTGTTGCTCCTCCAACCTGAGTTTGGCCTCATCATGGCAGTACAGGAGGCCATGTATGGACATATCTGAATGGGAATGTGAAGTAGAGTTGAAGTGGGTGGCAACCCGGATGCTCCCAGGATGAGGCTTTCTGTTCCAGGACATCTCAAATGTCCTCTTTCTTCGTGGTTTCCCTTCTAACGTCATCAATGATGCCCTCACCCGCATCTCCTCCATTTCCCGCACTTCGGCCCTCACCCCATCCTCCCGTCACCACAACAGGGACAGAGTTCCCCTTGTCCTCAACTACCACCCCACCGGCCTCTGGATCCAGCACATTATCCTTCGCAACTTCTGACACCTTCAACAGGACCCCACCACTAAGCACATCTTTCCCTCTCTACCCAGCTCCACTTTCTGCAGGGATCGTTCCCTCTGCGACTCCTGGTCCACACGTCCCTCTCCATGGATCTCCCACCCACCACTTATCCCTGTAAGCGCAAGTGCTCTACCTGTCCCTACACCTCCTCCCATGCCACCATTCAGGGCCCCAAACAGTCCTTCCAGGTGAGGCAACACTTCACTTGTGAGCCTTTTGGGGTCATTTATTGCATCCGGTGCTCCCGGTGCGGCCTCCTCTACATCAGTGAGACCCGACGCAGATTGGGGGACCGCTTCATCGAGCACCTCCGCTCCGTCCGCCACAACAGATAGGATCTCCCAGTTGCCACCCATGAGGAAATGGCAGAGCAGACTCGATGGGCCAAATGGCCTAATTCTGCTCCTGGAGCAGAATTCTGAAGAGGTTGAGGTTTCTCCTCATACATGAGATGGTTATGGTGTTGAGTGGAGGGTTTTGCCAGGGTTTGTAGCGGGCAGATTCATTAGCAGCATTCAAAAGAGAGCTGGATTAAAATCTGGAAAAAAATAGGTTTCTCAGGCCTTGTGAAGGGAATAGAGAAATAGAATTAGGATTTCTCATACAAAGAGCTGGTACGACATTGATAGCTTTTCATTTGTAATCATTCTGTGATTCTGAAATACTGCCACAAAGGCTTTGTGAGTTAAATACCAGCCTGCTTAAATGCAATCCAGTTTATTCTGTCTGTGCTTCCTGCTGCCTTGGGAAAGTAACCAACAGTCAAAGACACCTCCCATCCCAGTCATTCTCTCTCCTCCCCCTCATTGGGCAGAAGAAGCAGAGACATCTCCCACCCCAGTTATTTTCTCTTCTCCCTTCCCTTTTGGGCAGAAGATACAGAAGGCTGAAAGAAAAATGCCCTACCATGCTAAAGGGCAACTTCTGTCTGTGTTATGGACTGTTGTATGGGCCTCTAATATGATAAACGTGAATTCTTGCTCTCTCATTCAGCCAAGTCTTGGGGCTTGCAGTTAACTTGTCCACCTGAACTACAGTTTTTCTGTAACAGCAACAGGTATTGCTACATCCTGCATTGTTATTGCTTTTGCCTTTATAATGCCTCGATGTATATACGTCTGCCTGGATGGCATGCAAAACGAAGTTTTTCAATCTTTCTTGGTACATATGAAAATAACAACCCATTTACCAATTACTGGATGCCAATCAGACGGCTTCCTTATGGTTCAATGTTTTATTTTGTCAAGCTGTATGAGGTCATTAAATTACTGTGGGGGAAACTGGTTGTGGGAGGGGGTACAGAGCAGGGAGTAAATGGATAGGCAGCTTGCTATTAAAGAATTCTAATATCTGCAATGAAATTGAATTTCAGATGTTAAGCATGAAGTAATCATCATATTATTACATTTGTTGAGTGACCCTCCAGACAAATCTCGACTTTAGGCTGTGATTTTCATGAGTGATTTTGGTGTCTAACTCATTTCTGCTCTTTGGTGAAATTGAAGGTTCTGGCAAGAAAACTAAAATTGAAGGTGGTTGTCAGCAAATTCATCCCTGGTTCACAGCACTTAACTAACTAGGCCGTCTGGTGGTCGAGCCACTGGCTGACAGTGCCAGAAACCAGGGTTGAACCCTGACCTCGGGTACTGTCTGTGTGGAGCATGCATATTCTTCATAAGACTGTGTGTGTTTCCTACAGGATGTTCCAGGTTTCTCTCATGTTCCAGTGAGGTACAGATGGAAAAGCTAAATAGCCCCTGAGTGTGCAGGCAAATGGTAGAATCTGGTGGGAGTTGATGAGAAGGTAAATTGACTTAAAAACTGGGATTAATCTAGGATTAGAATATCTAGGTGCTGGATGGTTGACAGGCCAAGGGGCCTTGTTGCATGCTGAACTTCTCTCAGAGCCTAACGAGACAGTCACGTACTCATGCACTCATGCCGAATGCAAAACAATGGTGTAGCATATTGGCTCCAGCAACAAGATTAATATCACCCCTGTTTTTGTCATGTCAGTGATTGTAAAGACTACCTTTAACGCTGTTAATAATTGTCACAACATGTGTTTTCTCCATTTGCCGTCTTGCTTCACAGTAGTAGATGCCCATCTGTTCCCATTCCTTACAGAAGCATCTCCCCAGAACACGATTGTGCTTCTTCGGGTCTCGGTTATAGTGAAACTTGTTTTGAGTCACTTTAATTATCGAACTATCCTTTTCCATTTTAAGTTCCAATCCATCTGGGTGACGCTCACCAGACACACAAGAGAGGGGAAACTCATTCTTAGAATTGAGGTCGGTGATTAGGTAGACGTCTAAAATTGCTCCTGAATGAAGGAAAAAGAAACACAGAACAGAATAATTTTAGAATCTGAAATTCACCCCAAAGTTCTTTGGAATTTCAGATCCTATACTGTATACACACACTCTGATATAAATGTACCTTTGAACAGAGTCATAGAACTCTACAGCACAGAACAGACCTTCTAGCCCATCTAGGCCATGCCAAACTCGTAATTTACCTATCCCAATCTGCAGTTGGACCATAGCCCTTCATACCTCCCCTATCTAAATTTCTCTTAAATTTTGAAATCGTAATCTAATTCCCCACTTCCACTGGCAGCTCATTCTACACGCTCCCCTGTCTCCGAGTGAAGAAGTTCCCCCTTAAGCAGTTCACCTTTCACCCTTACCCCATGACCTCTAGCTCTAATCACACCCAACCTCAGTGGAAAAAAGCCAGTTTATGTTTACACTATCCACAGTAATCCCCTTATTATTTTGAACACCTCTATCAAATCTCCTTTCATTCTCCTACAATCTAGAGCACAAAGTTCTAACCTACAACTCAGGTCCTCAAGATTGGGCAATGATTTTCTAAATTTTCTCTGCACTCTTTCAATCTTATTGATATCTTTCCTGTAGAACTGCATGCAATACTTCAAATTAGGCCTCACCAATGTCTTGTACAATTTCAACATAACATCCCAACTCAGTACATTGATTAATGAAAGCCAAAGTGTCAAGAGCTTTCTTTATGATGTTATCTAGTTGTGACATCACTTTCAAGGAATCACGGCTCTGTATTCCCAGATCCCTCTGTTCTACTGCATTTCTTAGTGCCCTACTGCTTACCATGCAAGACCCACCCTGATGGGTCCTCCCAAAGTGCGACGCCTCAAACTTGTCTGCATTAAGTTCTATCTGCCATTTTTTAGCTCATTTTTCCAGTTGCTCCAGATCCTGCTGCAAGCTTTGATAGTCTTCCTCACTGTTCACTACACCCCCAATCTTGGTGCCATCTGCAAATTTGCTGATCCAGTTTTCTACGTTTTCATCCAGATCACAAACAACAACGGACCTAGCACCTATCTCTGCAGCACTCCACCAGTCACAGGTCTCCAGACAGAGAGGCAACCATCTACTACCACTCCCTGGCTTCTCCTGCGAAACCAATGTTTAATCCAACTCACTGTGAATGCCTAGCAACTGAACTTTTTGACCAACGTTCCATGCAGCACCTTGTCAAAGGCCTCGATAAAATCCCTGTAGACAACATCCACTGCTTTGCCTTCGTCCACTTTCCTGGTAATTTCCTCGAAAAACTCTGTAAGATTGGTTAGACACAATTTACACAAAGTTATGTTGACTATCCTTATTCAGTCTCTGTCTATCCAAATACTTATACACCAGGTCCTTTAGAATACCTTTCAATAACTTACCTACTACTAACGTCAGGTTCACTGGCCTATAATTTCCTCACTTATTCTTAAGGATTTATTTGAATAATGAAACAACATTAGCTATCTCCCAATCCTCCAGCGCCTCAACCAGCAGTAAGGACATTTTAAATATCTCTGCTAGAGCTCCTTCAATTTTTGCACTAGCCTCCCACAGGGTGCAAGAGAACACCTTGTCAGGCCCTTGCTATCTTTTTTGCTCTTAGTATCTCAGTAAAGCCCTACGGATTCTCCTTCATCTTGTCTACTAGAACAACCTCACGCCTTCTTTTAATCCTCCTGATCTCCTTCATAAGTGTTGTCTTCCATTTCTTATACTCCTCAAGTACCTTATTTGCTCCTTCCTGCATATACCTGCTATGCATCTTGTTTTTCTTAACCAGGGTTTTAATATCTCTTGAAAAACAAGGTTCCCTAAACCCATTGTCCTTGTCCTTTATTCTGACATAAACAAGCAAACCATGTACTCTCAAAATTTCATTTTTGAACGCCTCCCACTTATCAAGTACTGTACGTCTTTGTCAGAAAACAACCTGTCCCAGTCCACCCTTGCCAGATCGCATTTCATATCATCAAAATGGGCCTTTCTTCAATTTAGGATCTCAACCCAAAGATCAGGCCCATCCTTCTCCATAATTATCTTGAAGCTAATATCAGTATGATCACTAGATGCAAAGTGTTCCCCTACACAAACTGCTGTCACATGCCATCTTATTCCCAAAAAGGAAATCGCACTCTCTCTTGTTGGGACCTCCATGTGTTGATTCAGGAAGCTTTCCTGGACACATTTGGCAAACTCTATCCCACCCAGCCCTTTTACAGTAAGCGGGTCTCAGTCAATATGTGGAAAGTTAAAATGACCTACTATTACAAACCTTACCTCCTCGCAACAGTCTGTGATCTCTCTACAAATTTGCTCCTCTAAATCCCGCAGACTGTTGGGTGGTCTATAATAATATCCCATTCATGTGGACATCCCTTTCTTAGTCCTCACTTACACCCATAATACCTCACTAGACGAGTTTTTCAGTCTGTCCTAACGGAGCACTGCCGTGACATTTTCCCTGACTAGTAACCTCACCCCTCCTCCTTTAATCCCTCTTGCTATCACGTCTAGAGCAACGGGTTTCCAGAACACTGATCTGCCAGTCCTGCCCCTTCTGCAACCAAATCTGACTAATGGCTACAATATCATAATTCCACATTTTACTCATAAAATACTGTATAATATGTAGCTGTAAGCACTGTTCTAATACTATAAGGAGCTATGCACACTGGAAACACAATTAAAATGTAGGTATCCAATCACAAGCGAGAGAAAATCTGCAGATGCTGGAAATCCAAGCAACACACGCAAAATGCTGGAGGATTGCTCTGCTGTCGGAAAGGAGAGAATGCCTTTTGATTGCTGGGGAGATCACTCCACTATTGGAGAGGGTGGAGGCTGCCGCTGTGCCTGGAGAATGTTTTCTGCATTTTGTATGTGGATTTGGACTTTAGAGCTTTTTTCAGTCTTATAGTTTTTTTTAAATATTCTGTGTTTTTTTTGTCTGATCTTTCTTGTTTTTTGTGTGCGGGGAAGGGGTATGGGGGGGGTCAATGCGCTTGCTGAGTTTTCTTTTTGTTGTGCGGGGAGGAGCGATTAGGGTGGTTGACTGGGCTGCCTTTCTTTCCTTTCTTAATTTTATGGTTATCTGAAATTCCTCTTCTCCAGAATTGTATACTTTGATAATAAATTAACCTTTGAACCTTAGAGACTACCCTCAACCAATCTAGACACTGAATTTAAATAAGATCACGTTGTTCTCAGCCCAGTTCTCCTTGTAAACGTTGGGGAACGGTATCTCGTTTGAATAGTTAAGCAGCAGTCTGACATAGGAATCGTACCTTAAGGAATCTTTGGCATTATCTTAGGCTACCTCCTGTTTCACTGGCAAAACACAGCAATGAGAAGGGAAGGCACTGTAGTAGGGTGAAGAGAAGCCCCCTTGGAATCCTAAACAATGTCTCCAGGTTCCATGGTATTTCAAGGCATCAGATCAAATACTGACAAGGAAGCCTCTTCCTGATTACCACCAATCATCCTTCCTTGAGTAATGAATGCACCTAGATGTGGAATAACACTGAGAGTACCCAGGGCAACAGTATGCACTCTTGGTGGGGGAGCCGCAATGTTCCACGGTGTACACATCACCAAGGATCTCGCGTGGTCTGTACATACCGGCTGTGTGGTGAAAAAGGCACAACAGTGCTTCTTTCATCTCAGACGGTTGAAGAAGTTTGGCATGGGTCCTCAAATCCTAAGGACTTTCTACAGGGGCACAATTGAGAGCATCCTGACTGGCTGCATCACTGCCTGGTAAGGGAACTGTACTTCCCTTAAACGCAGGATTCTGCAGAGAGTGGTGCGGACAGCCCGGCGCATCTGTCAATGTGAACTTCCCACTATTCAGTTCATTTACAGCGACAGGTGCATGAAAAGGGCCCGAAGGATCATTGGGGACCCGAGCCACCCCAACCACAAACCGTTCCAGCTGCTATCATCTGGGAAACGGTACCGCAGCATAAAAGCCAGGACCAACAGGCTCCGGGACAGCTTCTTCCACCAGGCCATCAGACTGATTAATTCATGCTGATACAATTGTATTGCTATGCTACATTGACTGTCCTGTAATACATACCATTTATTACTATAAATTGCACATTTAGACGGAGATGTAACGTAAAGATTTTTACTCATGTACAAGAAATAAAGTCAATTCAATTCACTTACAGTGGCTTGATATCACCACCACAGATCCCATCTGTGTTCTGAAGGTCATTGCTGTCTGACTGCTTCTGCAGCAGATGGTGAGTGAACCAATACAAGGGATATATGTGTGATAAAGTCCCATCTCCACATGGAGGACAGCCTCCTCTTTGTAATGTGGGTACTATAGTTTTGCTAACAGGGATAGACCCAGAAGAGATCAGGCAGCTCAAAACTGGCATCTGTGAGTTGCTATGGACCATCACTGTCAGCAGCCGTAACGACGGCCATTACAAAGTGAAGTCTCATGACCCAGCAGATTCCTCATTCTATTTACAAATAAGCCGGAAATGCAGAAAATGTGTGGAAGTACTCGTTAGGATTATCATGGTAAGTATTTAAAAAATGATGGGAATGAAAATGCTATTTAAAAATTAGGAGAAGCCAAGGGAAGCGACGGTCTCGACATGTGCATCAAACTTCCAGAATCAGCCCAGGACCATTTGTGGAATTAATGGGAATTTGCCTGTTTTCACTTCGATCAATCAACAGAATCTCCTGCCGGTGGATGAGACTGCTGCGCGGAGAATTGTTGGAGGCAAACCACCGTCGTCCATCCCGACACACACACATATCAGCCTAGCTGCAATACAGAACAACTTGAAACATATAAAGCATGAAATGGATAGAGTGAAGCAATTTCACAACCATCAGATTAGATCATAGGTCTTTAGGCAGGAAAGCTGGTGGACAATTAAACTTCCAAAAGGGAGGAAGAAGTTCCAAGAATATCCTCATTCCAAAACGATAGTAGAGGCTAAAGAGGAGCTGGAAATGCCTATTTGATAATTCATCTCAGCTTTCTCCTGAGATTCCTATGAGCCAAAGTGAGATCAAGCCATGGCTGAGAGCACTAGATATGGAAAGGTTTTGGAGCTGGACGTATTCTGAACTGTAGTGCAGAAGACCTGCAATTAGAACCAGCTATGCCACCATCCCAGATGTTCCTGTACAATTATAACCCTGTCAATGTGAAATATATCCCAGCTCTGTGCTATTCTCAGGAACAATCCAATTAATTGACACCTGATCAGTTTACTCTCTATCACCAGCATAGTTACGTAAGTCATTAAGACAGTGCTATCAAGCAGTTGTGGTTATGAACTGGGTTCTGCCAGCACCATTTGGCTCCAGATCTTATCATAACCTTGGTACAAATATACACTATATTAAAGATGTACATTCTAAAGGTGAAGTGAGAGTGATAACTCTTAAATCAAGGTGTCGTTTGAGTGTGACATCACGGTGCCTTGGTAAAACTGACGGCAATGGGCATCCATCATGAAGGCCCCCACCACCCAGGACATACCTTCTTCTCATTGCTGCCATCGGAGAGGAAGTGAAGGAGCCAGAAAGCATATACTCAACATTTTAGGAACAGCTTCTTCCTCTCCCCTATCTGATTTCCAAACATGAACACCAACTCATTATTGTTTGCTCTATTTTTGCACTACTTATTTTTTATATATGTATTTCTTTTATAATTTAATTTATATATTGCACTGTACTTTGAGTTAGTGAACTATGTCATGTTCAAGAACTCATCAGAAGATCAGAACGAGTACACCACTGTTGTCACAGAGTTTATAAAAAAAAGTTGTAGATGAGTGTGTTGGCACAAGATCATTCAGAATCTTCCCCAACCAGAAGCCATGAGATCAGAAATCTTCCAGGAGCCAGATCAGTGGTGTTCAGGTCTGGCGATCAAGCAAAATACAAGAGGTTTAGGTATGACCTCCAGAAAGTCATTGCACATGCAAAGTGGCAATTCTGAACCAAACCTGAAACAACAAGGTTTCGCTCACAGATGAGCTTAATGCCCTTTATGCTTGCACATGGAGGCGTCTTCTTGATCCCCCACGGCCCCCAATGACCCCATGATGTCAGCCTCTGAGGCCAACGTAGGAGCATCCTTCGGAAGGGTGGACCCATGGAAAAATTTCAGCCCAGATGGGATACCTGGTCAAGTATTAAATACCTGTGCTGATCAACTGGCTGGAGCGATGACTGAGATCTTTAACCCCACGCTTCGGCAGTCTGTGGTATCCATCTGCTTCAAGCAGGCTTCAATTATATCGATGCCCAAGAAGAATGTGGTGACCTTCTTCAATGATTATCATCCAGTAGTACTTGCATCCACTGTGATGAAGTGTTTGAGAAGTTGGTGATGAAATATATCAACTCCTGTCTGAGAAGCAACTTGGATGCACTCCAATATGCCTACCATAACAAAAGCTCAGTGGCAGATGCCATTTCATTGGCACTTCATTCAAACCTGGAACATCGGGACAGTGAAGCTGCATACATCAGTATGCTCTTCACTGACTACAGCTCATCATTCAGTACTATTATTACCTCTAAACTAATCAGTTAGTTCCAAGATCTGGGCCTGAATACCCCCCTGTGCAACTGGATCTTCAATATCCTCACTTACAGATCTCAGTCAGTTCGGATTGGCAACAACATCTCCTCCTCAATCATCACCAGCACAGTTGCAACACAAGGCTGTGTGATTAGCCCCCCTGGTCAACTCGCTTTACACTTACGACTGTGAACTGAGCACAGCTCCACTATCATATTTAAGTTTGCTGATGACACCACTGTTGTTGGCTGAATTAAAGGTAGTGACAAGTCAGCATATAGGAGGGAGAGTGAAAATCTGCCTGAGTGATGACACAACAACAATCTCTCAGTCAACGCTAGCAACACCAAGGAGATGATTATTGGCTTCAAAAGAAGGAAACCGGAGGTCCACCAGCCACCTCACTGCGGACTCAGAGGTGCAGAGTGTCAACAACTATAAATTTCTTGGTGTTAACTTTTCAGAAGCCTATAAAAGGTAGTGGATACAGCCCAGTCTATCAGGGGTAATGCCCTCTCCACCATTGAGCACATCTACATGGCGTGCTGTCACAGGAAAGCAGCATCCAACATCAAGGATCCCCACCATCCAAGGCCCTGCTCTTCTTGCTACTACCATAGGGAAGACCTCAATGTCACTCACCCCAACACTGAACTGTTCCCACAATCCATGGACTCACTTTCAAGGAGTCTTCATCTCATTCTTAGATTTTAATTGCTCATTTATTTATTATTATTACTTTTTTTTGCATTTTCTTCTTGTTTTTTGCACATTGGCCAGTAAAGTTGAATGAAGTTATCCTCACTGGTTCAAAAGTCTGATGGTTGAGGAGTAATAACTGTTCCTGAACCTGGCGGTGAGCGTCCTGAGGCTCGTGTACCTTCTCCCTGATGGCAGCAGGACAAGAGCCCATAATCTGGGTGGTGAGGGGGTTCCTGATGATGCTCTCCAAAGCCAGCGCTCTGTGTAGATGAGCTCAGTGGAGGGAAGAGGACTTTATTGGGGATGAAATTGGCCCTTTGATCTACAAATCTGTACTGACATAAGACAATTAAAACAAATCCTATCCACTGATTCATGGTCCACACCCTCCATCCCCTGCCTGATCATGTTCCCATCTCAATGCCTCTTAAATAAAACTATCATATCTGCTTCGACCAGCTCCCCTAGAGTATATTCCAGATACCTGCCACTCCGTGCAAAAAAAGATTTGCCTTGTATAACTCTTAAACGTTTTTCCTCTCACTTTAAATACATACCCTTAAGAATTAGATATTCTGGACCTGGGAACAAGATACTGGCTGTCAACTTCATCTCTGCCTCTCATAATATTATAAATTTCTATCAGCTCACCCAGAAGCCTTTGATGCTCCAGAGAAATCAATCCAAGTTTGTCCAACCTTTCCTTATAGCTAACGCTCATTAATTCTGATGACCCTCTTATGCACCTCATCCAAATCCTCCACAATCTTCTTGTAGCATGGCAACCAAAACTGATAATGTGGCTTCACCTAAGTTTTATGCAGCTATATCATAACATCCCAACTTTTATGCTTAACATCTGACTGATGAAGGCAAATATGTTGTATGCCTTCTTTGCCATCCTTGTGTTGCCATTTTCAGGGATCTATGGATTTGTTTCCTAAGATCCCCAAGTACATCAATGCCCCCGATAGCTGTATCATGTCCTGTGTATTTTCCTCTTACTGTATATCTGACTTCCCAAAGTCCAACACCTCACACTTAGAGTCATAGAGCAATCTGTCTGTCTAGGTACCATATCTGATACGGACTTTGGTGACCATGGTTTTCCATATAGATCTATCCTTCGTTTTTTGGATGAATTTCCAGAATTTCCAATTCCATAGAGCAATACTGCATGGCTATAGGTTATTTAGTCCAGCAAATCCGTGGCGCTTATCCAGTTAGTCCCAATTCCTTGTCTTTGGTCCATATCCCTCTCAGCCCAACACATCCATATACCTATCCAAGTACTTATCAGACTGCCGGAAAATGACACTAAACTGGTAGTAACGGGAGAGAAAGAAATAGCTTAAATAATTAATAATTCAGCTTAATAATTAAACTTAATTAATCAAGAAGATTCAAGAAATTCAAGAGATTTCAATAAGTCCAAGCATGTTGGGGAGCAAAGATGAGTGTAGCTGCTATTACTAAGGAGAAGGTGCTTGGGAAGCTGAGTGGTCTGAAGGTAGGTAAATGACCTAAGCAAGATGGACTATACCCAACGTTCTGAAAGAGGTAGCTGAAGACACTGTGAGGGCGTTAGTAGTGACCTTTCAAGAATCACTAGATTCTGGAATGGTTCCAGACAAATGGAAAATCAGAATCAGGTTTAATATCACAGCTATATGTTGTGAAACTTGTTAACTTTGTGGCAGCAGTACAATGCAATACATTCAGAAATGGGATGGCAGAGGGGAAGAACCTGCTCCTGAATCATTGAGCGTGCCTTCAGGCTTCTGTACCTCTTTCTGATGGGAGCAATGAGAAGAAGGCATGTCCTGCATGGTGGATGTCCTTAATGATGGACGCAGCCTTTCTGAGGCACTGCTCCTTGAAGCTGACCTGGATACTATGGAGGCCAGTGCCCATAATGGATCTGGCTACTCTCTACAGCTTACTTCGATCCTGTGTCAGATGCAGCCAGTTAGAACGCTCTCCACAGTACATCTGTAGAAATTTGCAAGTGTTTTTGGTGACGTGCCAAATCTCACTCTCTCCTCTTCTGATCCCTCTCTGAGGACTGACGTGTGTTCCCTCATCTTACCCTTTCTGAAGTCCACAATCAGTTCTTTGGTGTTACTGATGAGTGCAAGGTTGCTTCTGTGACATCACTCAATAGCTGATATAGCTCGCTCCTGTACACCCTCTCGTCACCATCTGAGAATCTGCCAGCAATGGTTGTATCATCAGCAAATATATGGGTGGTGTTTGAGCTGTGCCTTACTACACAATCACAGGTGTAGAGAGAGTAGAGTAGTGGACTAAGCACACATCCCTGAGGTTGATTGTCAGTGAGGTGAAAAGTGTAAAAATGTCATTCCACTCTTGAAGGAGGGAGGGAGGGAGGGAGGGAGGGAGGCAAAAGACAGGACACTTTAGGTCAGTTAGAATGACCTCAGTGATTGAGAAAATGTTGCAGTCCATTATTGAGGATGAGGTTCTGGGGTACTTGGAAGCACATGATAAAAAAAATAGTCTGAAGTCAGCATGGTTTCTTTAGGGGAATTTGTCTGACAAATATGTTGGAATTCTTTGAGGAAATAACAGGAAAGATAGTAGCATGGATAAAAGATTGGCTGACTGGCAGGAGGGAAAGAGTAAGAAAAAAGGCGGGCCTTTTCTGGTTGGCTGCTGGCGACTGGTGGTCGATGTTGGGACCACGTCTTTTCACATAAATGTCAATGATATGGATGATGGGATTGATGGCTTTGTGGCCAAATTTGGGGATGATACGAAGAGGGACGGGTAGTGCTGAGGAAGCAAGGAGTCTGCAGAAGGACTTAGACAGATTCGAATGGGTAAAGAAATAGCAGATGAAATACAGTGTAGGGAAGTGTATGATCACGTACTTTGGTAGAAAGAATAAAAGCATAGACCGATTTTACAACAGGAAAAAACTAAAAATATCAGAAATCAGAGGCATTGGTCAGACCATACTTGGAGGATTGTGAGCAGTTTTGAATTCTATCTACGACAGTATGAGCTGAAACAGGAGAAGATTCACAAGAATGATCCTGGGAATGACAGGGTTAGCGTATGTAGAGAGTTTGATGGCCCTGGGCCTGTACTTGCTGAAGCTTAGAAGTATCAGGGGAATCTCATTGAAACCTGTCAAATATTGAAAGGCCTAGATAGAATAGAAATAGAGAGGATGATGCCTATATTGGTGGAGTTTAGGACCAGAGAACACAGTCAAAATAGAAGGATGTCCTTTTAGAACAGCAATGAGGGGAACTTCTTTAGCCAGAGAGTGGTGAATTTGTGGAGTTATTGCCACAGGTGCCTGTGGAGGCCAAATCATTGGTGGTACGTAAAGTGGTGGTTAATAGTTTCTTAATTAGTATGGGTGTCAAAGGTTATGGGGAGAAGGTGAGAGAATGGGGTTAAACAGATAATAAATCAGCCACAGTGGAATGGCAAAGCAGACTCAAGGGGCCGAATGGCTTAATTTTGCTGCTACATCTTATGGTCACTGCATGAAAAAGTTTCTTCTCAGGCCCTATTTAAATCTCTCCTCTCACACTAAAATGTACGTTCCCTAGTTTTGAACTCCCCTATTGTGGGGAAAAGACTGTTGCCGTCTACTCTACCCAAGTCTCTCATAATTGTAAGCATTTGTGTAAGATCACCCCTCATCATCTCACAGTTATGTGTGTTTAATTCCAATTGCCATTCTTCAGCCTAGTTCCCTAACTCGTCTGGGTTAAAAAGCATTTGCCAGTTCTCTAGCCATTTTTTCCAACTGATCTATATTCTGCTCAGTCCTTTGACAATCTTTCCAACTATCCACAGTTCACTCATTTTTACAATCAGAATCAGGTTTATGTACTGTAAGTTGTAGCAGTACAGTTGCAAGAAAAAAAAACTACAAGTTACTAAACTAGATAAGACATAATGTGAATCACAAGGTATTGGCCAATTTTGAAATCTCATGGCAGAAGGGAAGGAGCTGTTCCTAAAACATTTATCGTGAGTCTTCAGACTACCATATCTCTTTCTGAATGAAGCAATGGGAGGAGGGCGTATGGCAGATGGTGAGGATCTCTAATGATGGACGCTGCCTCCTGAAGATGTCCTTCATGGTGGGGAAGCTAGTGCCTGCGATGGAACTTTCATGTGGTCTGCATGCTTACTAATCAGCTCATCCACAATTTTGACTGCCATTTATAGATATTGTGATGAGCTTATGACCTGGTAAGTGAAAAGTAACATTGGCTCCAAAAGAGTGCCAGGCAATGGAAATCTCTAACCTAGGTACACGCTGTCATCACTACTGGAATTCCACACCATTAATACCTGTGGGTCAGCATTGTCCAGAAACCTGGATGGACCAGCCACTTAACCATACATGTAGGTCAGAGGCTGGATAATCCATTTCAAATTACTCATTTCTTGACGTTCTAAAGTCTTTCCAACAAGCGCAAGACACAGGTTAAGAGTCTGATGGAACACTTTGCAATTGGCTGCATGAGAACAGTTCCAACTGCTCCCAACTTCATCCAGGACAAAGTAACCTGCTTGACTGGCAACCCATCCACAACCTATACATTCATTCTCTCCTTTACAAGTTGTTACCATGTTTATCGTCCACAAAATTCACTGCAATTACTCACCCAGGCTATGCGATAGTCCTGCCCAGATGCACAAACCCTGTGATCAAATAGGAAAAGGACTGCAGGTGCATGGGAACCTTACAGACTGCTGTCCAAGTCAGATATCATCCTGACCTGGAGATATGTTTTTGGTCATTTGCCACTGCTGGGTACGACCCCTGGAGCTTGCTGCAAACTGCCATCTACATCTTGACCTGGAGATATGTTATTGGTCATTTGCCATTGCTGGGTCTAACTCCTTGAGCTTGCTGCACAAGAGCACTGTGTGAGTGCTTTCACAAGCAAAAGTTTAAGAAGGTAGCTCACCACCACATTATCCAGGACAGTGGGATAATAAATAATAACCAACCATGTCCAATCTCAAAAATAATATATAAAAAGGTGCTCGATTTGAATGTCACGTTCTGCTCAATTCCCAGCAGGGATAACAACTCTTTTCAATTTATTTTGCAAATACTCAGTTCAAAACCCAGATGTGCGAGTTTTAAAATTCATAAGATTCTGAGTTTGTCATAACTGTGTAACTTATCATGATTCCCCCATGTTTCCTGTACATTTTGTATGGATTTGAACTGTAGATGTCATTGATGCATTTAGATTCTATTAACATTTATGCAAGTTCTTTAATAAAAGCTGATACTGAGATAACTGAGACAGATAAGGCACGCAACAGAAGTTTGATCAAGGGGCAGTTGCGGAGGAGTGGCTCAGAGGAAAATTGTTGGCATGAGAGATCAAGAGGGTGAGGGAAGAAGTTCCAAAGAGTAGGAGCTTGTAAGCAGAGGGATGAATACCCATGAGTGTAAAGCAATAAAATATGGCAAGGGAAAAGTATTTCTGGTTAACTAACTGCAATAGCAACTCAATTACTCTTCACAGATGCTGCATGATCTCCTGGGTGTTTCCAGCTTTCACTATTCTTCTGATTTCCAGCAAATTTGCTTATTTTTATTGTTTGCATGATTTGCTTTTTTTTCTGCACACTGGATGTTTGACTGTCTTTTTAAGAAACATGGAGTCTATTGGGTTTCTTTTCCTGGTGGCTGCCTGTAAGGAGACGTATCTCAAGGCTGTATAAAGTATACATACTTCAATCATTGAACTATGAACTGCTGTGCACCACGTCTCATGGTTCTGAAGCATTCTTTCCCTTTTCTTTCTCTCTCACTGCCAGCACCAAGTGCAGTCCCAGATAACTTTGGTTTCTAATATATCAATATTCCCTTCATTCTTACCAACTCTACCTTTCTAGCCCTAAAGAATGGTCATTAACTTGAAATGTTAATCTTGTTCCTCTCATCACAGATGCTGCCTACTTGCTGAGTGTTTCGAGCAATTTATGTTTTAGTTTTAATACATAACCAGGTGTCATATTCAAGTGTTGGGGGCAGAACTGTCATTCACTGATCATCTATGCCATGGACCTTGCTGTCTGCTGGGACGCTGGCTCTCGGTTTATTGATTTGGCCTAGGGCAGCAGTGCACAGCATGCCAGAATCTTCCCAGTGCATGTGGCCATCTACACAGGCAGCATGACTTTGAATTCCAGTGGATTATCAAAGCAACCGTTGAAATTCCAAGACCATAACATGAAGCAGTAGAAATAGGCCATTCAACTCTCCCAGTCTGTTCTGCCATTCAATTGTGGATGACTTTTTTTCCCTCAAACTCATTAGCCTGGCTTCTCCCTATGACACTTAACCTCCTTACTAAATAAGAACCTATCAATCTCTACCTTAAAAGATGTGGCCTCTAGAGCTGTCGGTGGCAACATAGATTCACCAATCTCTGGTTGAACAAATTCCTCCTCACCTCAGTTCTAAAGGGATATCCCTTTATTCTGAGGTTATGTCCTATGGTCTTAGACTTCCAAAAATGGAAAGATCCTCTTTATGTCCACTATATCGAGACCTTTCAGTAGTTAGTAGGTTTCAACAAGATTCCTCCTCATACTCCATCAAGTACAGGCTTAGAGGCATCACATGCTTCTTATATTTTAAGCCTTGCTTTTTCCGGAATCATTTTTGTGAACGTTCTCCAGGGCTGGTACATCTTTCCTTAGATACAGGGCCCAACGTTGCTCACAACATCAGTATCTTTGACTCTGAATGTGTTACAAATTAAAAATATAGACAGAAAGCTAAAGCTTGATCAAAAAATGTGACAATATTAAATACTAAAAACAACTTTAAGCACTTAAATCCATTGAATTAAATTAAATACAACTTTTGTCTCGGTACCCGATTTCTTCCATTCATTCCTATGGATTTGCTTTACTTAACATATAAAATTACAAAAGGAATAGATAAGGTAGAGGCAGGAAAGCTGTTCCCACTGGTTGTTGAGACTAGAACTAGGGGACATAGCCTCAAGATTTGGGGAAGTAGATTTAGGATGGAGACGAGGGGGAACTGCTTTTCCCAGAGTGGTGAATCGTGTGGCATACTCTGCCCAATGAAGCAGTGGAGGCTACCTCAGTAAATATATTTAAGACAAGGTTGGATAAATTTTTGCATTGTAGGGTAATCAAGGGTTATCGGGAAAAGGCAGGCAGGTGGAGATGAGTCCATGGCCAGATCAACCACGATCTTATTGAATGGCAGAGCAGACTTCATGGGCCAGATGGCCTACTCCTGCTCCTATTTCTTATATTCTTAAACTGGATTTAATCTGGTCTAGATTCAGCATGTTGATTTTCACTGCCTGACAACTGGGGAGCTCTGTAGAGGCTGGTATTGCCCTGCTGGTCCCAGATGGAGTCCTCCAACATAGCACAGCACAGGAGTCCTGCCGCTGACAGTCTGTTGAGTGGAAAGCAATGCTACTGTGGAATGGCTCGGTTACAGCAGTTCCCAGCAACAGATCCTTGTGAGGTTTCAGTGAGTTATACTTGATGATCCCTTACATCTAGGTTCCATTAGGGTTCATGTTGCATTATGGTTACTGCCCTTAATTGCTTCAGACACAAATTGCTGGAGGAACTCAGCAGGCCTGGCAGCATCTATGGAAAAGAGGGGTCTTGGCCCGAAACGTTACTCGTTTACTCCTTCTCACACATGCTACCTGGCCTGCTGAGTTCCTCCAGCATTTCGGGGGTGTTGCTTAGGATTTCCAGCATCTATAGATTCGCTTGTGTTTGGGATTGCTTCAGGTTTTGCTTTGCTCTCAGAACATGCTGACCCAGGACATGTTCTCTTCATAATACCACCATCAAAGAGATGGTACAGGAGCTTCAAAGCTCACAGTCAGTGTTTTACGAACAGCTTCTTTCTCTCCGCCATCGGATTTCTGAATGGCCAATAAACCAACCCATGAACTACTTAATTTAAAAATTTTAAATACATTTCTTTTGTCATTTATAGCAGTTATGTGTATTGTATTGTACTGCTGCCGTAAAACAACAAATTTCAATACGTTCCATGAGGGAAATGTGAAGAATATCCTTCACCATTCCCTCCAAACTTCCCCTTTCTGAGGCAGAACATTTTGTCCTCAACAAGCACCTTTCCTTTGTCCCCTTCGCCTGCACATCACTGAGTTCCACACCCGCCACAATGTCGAGCTCTTCTTCTGTTGCCTCCGTCTCCAAGCCTACTTCTTTGGCAAGGATTCCACACGCTGCACTGATGATGCCTTTTCCCCATCTTCATCCCTCCTCCTCCTCTTGGATATTCTGCTCTGGATCTTTTCATCTCGAATTGCAGACGCTACATCAACCGTCTTGACTTCAGTACTCCTTCCTCCTCCTTGAACCTTGCCCCCTTTGGATCATTGTCCTCCACTCTCTGCACAGTCCTGAGCTTATCATGAAACCCACAGATAAAGGATGTATTGTTGTGCTACACTGACCTCTACCCTGCTGAGGCCCGGTGGCAACTCTCAGACACCTCCTCATAACTACCCCTTGAAGAGGACCTCACTTTGTACCATCTGAAAACTGCCTCCAACACTATCGCCGACCTCATCAACTCTGGAGAACTCCCAACCACTGCTACCAAACTCATAGTTCCCTTACTCCGCACTGCTCACTTCTACCTCCTACCCAAGATCCATAAACCAGACTGTCTGGGTAGGCCCATTGTCTCTGCTTGCTCCTACACAACTGAAATCGTGTCTTCATACCTCGATTCCATTCTATCCCCCTTGGTTCAGTTCCTTCCCACCTACATCTGTGACACCTCTCATGCTCTTGATCTCCTCAGTAACTTTAAGTTCACTGAGCCTGACCACCAGATTTTCAGCATGGATGTTCAGTCTCTATACAGTTTTATCCCTCATCAGGAAGGCCTCAAAGTTCTCCGCTCCTTTCTTAACAAAAGAAACACCCAATTCCCCTCTGCCAACCCCGTCCTCTGTCTGGCGGAATTGACCCTCACCCTCAACTGTTTATCCTTTGGCCACTCCCACTTTCTCCAGACTAGAGGGGTGTCCATGGTCACCCACATTGTCCCAGCTATGCCTGCCTCCTTGTTGGCTATGTAGAACAGTCCATGTTCAAAGACCTTCGCGGTAGTACTCCCCAAATCTTCCTCCGCTACACTGACAACTGCACTGGACCTAAGGTCAAGTTTATCAACTTTGCCTCTAACGTCCATTCTGCCCTTAAATTCACTTGGTTAATTTCTGACAACTTTCTCCTCTTTCTCTAACTTTCAGTCTCCATCTCTGGAGACAATCTGTCAACCAATATCTTTCATAAACCTACTGATTCTTACAGTTGTCCTCACTAGATCTTTTCCCCACCCTGTCTCCTGTAAAAATATTATTTCCTTTATTCTGTTCCTTCGCCTCAGCAGCATCTGTTCCCAGGCTGTGGCCTTACTTTTCAGGACATCAGAGATGTTCTCCTTCTTCAAAGGACGGTGTTTCCCTTCCTCCATTGATGCCGTCCTCATCTGCGTCTCCTCCACTTCCCAAGCATCCAGACTCACCCCATTATCCTGCAGCCTTAAAGATGATAAAGAGTTCTTGTGCTTATCTATCAATATATCATCTACAACTTCTACATCTCCATAGGGATCCTACCACTGAACATATCTTTACCTCCACTGCCTCTCCGGTATCCATAGAGATCACTCCCTCTGTAATTCTCTTGTCGATTTGTCCCTCTCCACTAATTCTCCCCCCCCCCCCCCCCCCGGGCACTTACCTCTGCAAGCATCCAAAGTGCCTCACCTGCCCTTTCACCTCTTCCTTGACCTCCATTCAGGGGCCCACGCAGCCCTTCCAGGTGAGGCAACACTTCACCTGCGTATCTGCTGGGGTTGTCTATTGTGTCTGGTGCTCCCAATGTGTTCCCCTCTACACTGGTGAGACCCGTCATAAATTGGAGGACTGCTCATCAAGCACCTCTGCTCCATCTGCCAAAAGCAGAATTTCCTAGTGGCCAAACATTTTAATTCCGATTCCCATCCCCATTCTGACATGTCAGTCCATGGCCTCCTCTTGTGCCAAGATGAGGCCACCCTCAGGGTGAAGAAGCAACTGCTTATATTCCATCTGGGTAGCCTCATATGGCATGAATATTGATTTCTTGTTCCAGTAAAAAAAAATCCCTCCCCCTCCCTCCTCTTCTATTCTCCACTCCAGTCTTTTACCTCTTCTCACCTGCCTATCACTTAAGTCCCCTCCTCCTATCCTTTCTCCTACGGTCCACTCTTCTCTCCTATTAGATTCTTTCTTCTCCACCCCTTTACCTTTCCCATCCACTTGGCTTCACCTATCACCTTCCAGCTAGCCTCCTACCCCTTCCCCTACCTTTTTACTCTGGTGTCTTCCCCCCTCCATTCCAGTCCTGAAGAATGCCGCTTGACCTGCTGAGTTATTCCAGAATTTTGAGTGTTTCTTTTGATTTCCAGCGTCTGCAGACTTTCTTGTATTTAATATGTCAGTGATATTAAATCTGATTCTGATGTTTTCTGACAATTTAACTTGCACTCTTGTTGATAGAAAGGCTTCCTCCTTAAGGCTGTGCGATGCATACAGCAGATATACATCTACAGACTTACCTGAACGAGCCTTCTGTTCCGGTAACATAGAATTCTCCAACTTCCGGTAATTCCCTCCCCCTCCCTTCCTCTATTCCTATGACACTCTTCCCCCTCCCCCAGCTGCCTATCACCTCCCTCATGGTTCCGCCTCCTTCTACTACCCATTGTGTTTTCCCCTATTCCTTCTTCACCTTTCCTGCCTGTCACCTCCCTGCTTCCACTCCCCCACCCCTTTATCTTTCCCCTTACTGGTTTTTCACCTGGAACCTACCAGCCTTCTCCTTCCCACTCTCCCCCCACCCTCTTTACAGGGCCTCTGCCCCTTCCCTCTACAGACCTGACGAAGGATTCCGGCCCGAAACGTCGACTCATCGTTTCCATGGATGCTGCCTGACCTGCTGAGTTCCTCCAGCGTGCTGTGAGTGTTGCTTTGACCCCAGCATCTGCAGGTTATTTTGTGTTTAGGAATATTTGACTGACCTATCTATAATATCCCTTCGAAAGAAGCATGGCTTCCTGGTTGAGGCTTACTTAGTATCTCACTGATGCCATTCCGAAAGGAACTGTCTGGTCCGTGCTCTGTTTATGTTTGTTGGAAAGTCTGTGACCCTCAGGTCACTAAGGCTATGACTGAACACACAGTTGGAGGAACACATCCTGTCCCATTGTCTACGGTCTCATTGTCTTTCAGTGTCACTGTGAATAAAGGACTGGACCTAAAAACTTAAGTCAACTTTGTTGATGTTTGTTCTATGCTAAAACAATGTAAAACCATTCTTACAGTGGAGTAAACATGAACTCGGAGGATCTTCTTCCAATTTATCTTGCCATCAGTCAGGCCCCTGGTAGTCCCTTCAAACCATCTTCCGATTAACTTTTTCCTTTCCAATGCTAGTCATGACTGTTCCATTATATACTGCATTACCCACTCAGTCCTACATTTTACCCTCCCTCTGGCTCTGCTGTCACTCACATTGCCCTCAACCCTCCAGCCACTTCTTCTCCCTTCCAAAGTCGGTGGGGAAGAGTATACATTTTTCTTCCCTTCCTCTTCAAAGAAAAAAAGAATCAAAACTGCAGATGCTGGAATCATAAAAGAACAGAAAATGCTGGAGATACAGTACTCAGCAAGTCTGGCAGCACCAATGGAAGGAGACCCAGGGTTATCATTTCAACTTCAAAACCCATGTAAGACATTCTGACCTGAAACATTAACACTGGTTTGCTTTCCACAGAGGTTGCTTGACCTGTTTAGGTTAGTGATGACCATGCTGAATGGCAAAGCACCCTTGATGGGGTGATGGCCTGATCCTACTCCTATTTACATGCATTTCTCTTGTTTGTGCTTTGTTCTCATCTTGATTTCCAACATTTTCTGGTGTTTTTTGTTCTCTCTTTCCATTCTGCCCGGAATAAGATATCTATTGTGAGTTAGCTCTGGCCTAGTTACTTCTTTCTGCTTCTCTTTTGCCCTCTGTCACAGTTTGGGACAGCAAAAGATGCCTCATAATCAGTTTGCATCGACAGAAACAATCACGGAACTTGCCGGAGTCACTGGATATTTGGCTTCAGGCTTCACATGTTTTGGAAGTACCAAACTGCGGACTCCACCTGAACTTCCACGAGCAGGGAATTTTAATTTCACACTTCCGATTCCTAGGTAAATCCTAGGGTTGGGGCCCATTTCCTGAGGGAGGACAGTAGTTGTGAAAGGGAGAGATTGATTTGGTGTTGGCTGAACGAGTATTCTGTTCACCCTCATCCCACACTCGTCCTAGGTACGTACATAGTTAGAGCTACAAGAGACTACGGATCCTTGAACCTGGAGCAAAAAGCGAACTGCTGGAGTAACTCAGTGAGTCGGGCAGCAGCCGTGGAGAAACCACCCCAGCTGAAGTGTCTTGACCTTGAGGGAGAGCCGGCATACCACTTCCCTCTGCAAATGGTGCCTGACCCACTGAGTTCCCCTATTAATTTGTTATTTGCACATTTACATGGGCTCCCAGTAGCCCCCTTTAAGAACCCCCTTACTTCAGGATAATTCAGGCAAACAATATGAAATGATGGTTTTTCAATGCTGTAGTGCAAAAAAGTTGGCTTTTCAATATGGGACCAACAAAAGTGACAAGAAAGAGCATAAAAGGTTGATCCTATGGATATTCAAGGCCAGAGTGATAGGGAGTGGTCAGTGGAATAGGAGCCAATAAATTATGGTGAGAGAAGTCATTATAGAAACACAGAAAAGCTACAGCACAATACAGGCCCTTCAGCCCAAAAAGCTGTGCCGAACATGTCCTTACCTTAGAAATTAGGGCATTAAAGGTTATGGTGAGAAGGCGGGGGAATGGGACTAAATGGGAGAATGGATCAGCTCATGATAAAATGGCGGAGCAGACTCGATGGGCTGAATGGCCGATTTCTGCTCCTTTGTCTTATGGAAATTACCTAGGGTTAACCATAGCCCTCTATTTTTCTAAGCTCCATGTACCGTTCCAGGAGTCTCTTAAAAGACCCTATCATTTCCGCCTCCACCACTGTCGCTGGTAGCCCATTCCATGCTCTCATCCCGCACTGCGTAAAAAAACTTACCCCTGACATCTCCTCTGTACCTACTTCCAAGCATCTTAAAACTGTATCCTCTCATGCTAGCCAATTCAGCCCTGGGGAAAAGCCTCTGACTATCCACACAATCAATGCCTCTGATTATCTTGTACACCTTTATCAGGAAACCTCTCATTCTCTGTCGCTCCAAGGAGAAAAGGCCGAGTTCAATCAACCTATTCTCATAAGGCATGCTCCCCAAACCAGGCAACATCCTTGTAAATTATGACAGGAAGCAGAAGGATGAAGGGGTACATGAGACTTCAATAGCTATTATAGAACCATATAGCACAGAGATGTGCCCTTTTGACCCAGCTTGTTCATGCCAACTGTGATGCCTATCTACACTAATCCAATTTGCCTGCATTAGGCTCATATCCCCCTATCCTATCCAAATATCTTTTAAAGGTTGTAATTGTACCTGCCTCCCCCATCTCAACCAACAGCTCATTCCAGATATTCACCCTCATCTCTGTGTGAAAAACCTGCCTCTCAGATCTCTTTTAAATTTCTCCCCTATTACTTTAAACCCATGTCCTCTGGTTCTGGTCTCCCCTGCCCTGGGGTAAAGATTCCGCCTCTCAAAACTTTATAAGGCTACCCCTCGGTCACCTATCTAATTTAGAAGTCCCAACCACTTAAAACATTTGTAAGGGGAAAGTGAAATTCATTATGGTGTAAGAATAGCAGCAACTGGATGTGTAGACTCATACAAGTCAAGTCACTTTTTATTGCCACTTCAACCTTAACTGCTGGTACAGTACACAGTAAAAATGAGACAACGTTTTTCAGGACCATGGTGCTACAGGAAACAATACAAAAACTACACTGAACTATGTAAAACAACACAAAAACTACTCTAGACTACAGACCTACCCAGGATTGCATAAAGTGGACAAAACAGTGCAGGCATTACAATAGATAATAAACAAGACAATAGGCACAGTAGAGGGCGGTAGGTTGGTGTCAGTCCAGGCTCTGGGTATTGAGGAGTCTGATGGCTTGGGGGAAGAAACTGTTACATAGTCTGGTTGTGACAGCCTGAATGCTTTGGTGCCTTTTGCCAGATAGTAGGAGGGAGAAGAGTTTGTATGAGGGGTGTGTGGGGTCCTTCATAATGCTGTTTGCTTTACGGATGCCCCTTTGGCCCAAATGGTCCATCCTGACCCTTCTAAGCTAGTCCCATTTGCCCACATTAGGCTCATATTCCTCTGAGCCTTAGCTATTCATGTAGCTCTCTGAGTACCTTTTAAATAGTCTCAATTTACTTACCTCCAACACTTCCCCTGGATCTCACTTGCCCAGAATTACCTGGAAACTGATTTTTTTGTTTGTTTTACATTTGGTAAGCTGTTGGCTGGGGAAGGAGGGTACCTGGCTGGTGTTGCAATACTTGTAAGTAGATTTGCTGCCCTACAGCTCTAGCAACCCAGATTCAATCCTGACCTTTGTTGCTGGCTGTGTTGAGTTTGACCTCTCTCCCTCCGGGTGCTCCAGTTTCCACCTATATTCCAAATACATGTGGATTGGTAGGTTAATTGGGAGATTGCCCCAAGTGAGTGAGAGTGTATGGGTAGAGTTGATGGGAATTTGGGAGAATAAAATGGGATTAATGTGGAATTAGTGTAGCTAGATATTTGATGGTCAGCACAGATTCAGTGGGTCAAGGGAGCTTTTTTTTAATGCTGAGTGATTTGATATTTCTGGGATAAATCACATCTTTCAGATTTAAATAAGACATAAATAATGTGAGGGAATAATGTGACTGTCAAAAAAGCCAGATAAGACCATAAGATATAGGAGCAGAATTAGGCCACTTGGCCCATCGAGTCTGCTTCACCATTTCATCATGTCTAAATTTGGCATGGAATAGAAGGGCTGAAGGGCCTGTTTCTACACAGTAGTGCTCAATGATTCTAAAAAGGTTACCAAATTTAAGCATGAGACAATAGCAAAACGGACACTTTAAACATTGATTTGGATTATATGGCAAAAATTGTGAACACTAATTACAAAGTGAAATGTATATTTCTTTTAGTTCTCAAAAATATTTGGCAACCCACAATGGACCATATTCCTTTTAAATTTATCAGCATTCATCTGTGCACAAAGTGAAAACAATGTTCCATATTTAAAGTGCCACAGAGCTAACATCATTAGTCCTGTCAATACTTTATCAGGCAGACACTGCAGTGGGTGAAGTTCCAGGATCAAATTAAGGACACACAGTAAAAGAGCAGGATTAGACTATTCATCCCATTAAATTTACTCCATGCAATTTGATGAACAAGATATTCATGTCATGTTGTTGGATGGCCTTAAAGTCTATTGGTTGTAGGTAGAAGATGATGACACATCACAATGGCAGTGAAGGCAGAAGAAGGCTTCAGCAGTGAAGAGTTGAGTCATCTTGCATTCCATGCCATTGAACCTTGACCTTGACACTGTCAAGGACCGTGTGATGGCCGGCCATACATCGGCCTCTCCACATTAAACAAAGTCACACACAGGTGTTCTCCGATAAGGGAATTGACCCAACTCCTTTGGAGAGCGTTATACTCGACTCAAGTGCTCACACTGCTATACTCACATGAGACCGTAAGATATAGGAGAGGAATTCTGCCAGAGAGTCAGCTCTCTCATTCAATCAGACTGATTTTTTTTTCAAACCGCATTCTTCTACCTTCTCCCTATAACTCTTAATTATATTACCAGTCAAGAACTTATTAATCCCTGCCTTAAGTACATACAATGATTTTACCTCTACTACCCTTTGTGACAAAGAATTCCATGGATTCATCAGAATCAGAATCAGGTTTATTATCACCGGCATGTGTCATGAAATCTGTTAACTTATCTCTGGGTCCTCTCCTCCTTCCCTTTCTCCTATGGCCCACTCTCCTCTCCTACCAGATTCCTTCTTCTTCAGTCCTTTATCTTTCTAACCCGCCTGGTTGCACCCATCATCTTCTAGCTATCTTCTTCCACACCCCCCACCTTTTTATTCTGGCATCTTCCCCCTTCCTTTCCAGTCCTGAAGGGTCTCAAGCTGAAATGCCAACTGTTTATTTATTTCCATAGATGCTGCCTGACCTGCAGAGTTCCTCCAATATTTTGTGTGTTACACTATATAATTGAGTTATTATCAAAATATCAATATAAGTAACTGAATAATGTGGAAGGAATTGCTCAGAGGCAGACACACAGAAATAGCATACTGTTGGACTATTATAGTGTGGTCTACAGTACTGAAGAACTTCACGGAAAAGTTTTGAAAAACATTTTTAACAAGTGTTTTGAGAGCTTTTGTATTCAAGCATTGCTGCAGATCAATTCATTGACATGGCTCAGAATATTCAGCAGATAACGTAACTCCCAAGACCTAAAAAGCAAAGTCTGAAAACCCTTTTGGGTGGTAGAACATAGAACATAACTGCACAGTATATGTCTGTCAGCCCATGAAGTTGTGCCAAGCTTTTAAAGATCTATCTAATCCACATACCCCTCCATTTTTCTTTCATCCATTGCTAAGAGTCTTTTCAATGTCCCGAATATATCAGCCTCTACCATCACCCCTGGCAGCATGTACCATACACCTAGCATTCTCTGTGTAAAAAAAAAACCTACGCTTGAAATCGTTAGATTTATGCCCCCTCGTATAAGCCATTTCTGCCCTGGGAGAAAGGCACTGGATGTCCACTCTATCTGTGCCTCTTATCATCTTGTACACCTCTATCATGTCACATCTCATCATCTTTCACTCCAGAAAGAAACCCTAGCTCGTTCAATGTACAAAAGATATCTGGTCTAATCCAGGCAGCATCCTAGTAAATTTCCCCTCTAAAGCTTCCACATCTTTCCTATGATGAGGCCACCAGAAATGAACACAATACTTCAAGTGTTGTCTAACCAGAGTTTTATAAAGCTGCAATATTACCTCATAGTTCTTGAACTCGATCCTCTGACTGATGATGTGCCATATGAAGAGACCGTATCTCCTTAACCACTCAATCAACTTGAGATGCAATTTGGAAGGATCTTGGCTGTGGACCCCAAGATCCCTCTGTTCCTCACACTGTTAATAATTCTGTCTTTAACCCTCTATTCTGCCTTCAAGTTCGACCTTCCAAACTGCTGTAATGCCAGATGTGTGGAGGACATGATGTAATATAGAATGTCAAATGGCTGGAATCGCCAACCCTTCAGCTTTGATGTAACCTTTGGAAATGTCAGCATCTTAAATAGGATACAAATGTTTTTATGATAACCTGATTCATTAATTTTTGTGTGGCACAAGAGGGGTCTATGGGCTCACATGTCGGAATGGGAATGGGAATTGGAATTAAAATGTTTGGACACTGGGAAGTTCCACATTTGGTGAATGAGCAGAGGTGCAGAAGCGGTCCCCAATTTATGGCAGGTCTCACCAAAGTGGAGGAGGCCACACTGGGCACACTAGATGACCCCAGCAGATTTGCAGGTGAAGTTTGACCACACCTAGAAGGACTGTGTGGGGTACTGAACGGAGGTGAGGGAGAAGTGAATGGGCAGGTGTAGCACTTTGGCCATTTGCAGGGATAAGTGAGAGGAACAAATGGACAAGGGAATCAGGGAGGGGGCAATCCTTGCGGAAAGCGGAGAGATGGGTGGAGATAAAGATATGTCTGGTGGTAGGATCCCTTTGGAGCTGGCAGAAGTTGCAGAGAATCATGAGGCTTGTGGATGGTAGGTAATGGACAGGGGGAACTCTATTGCTGTTAAGGCAGCGGGAAGATGGAGTGCATGTGGATGTCCAAAAAGTGGAGAGATACGGTTTAGGGCAGCATCAATGGTGTTTGAAGGGAAATCCGGTCCTTTGTGGAAGGAGGACATTTCTCATGTCCTGGAAAGGAAAACCACACAGGAACAGATGCGGCAAAGATGAGAGAACTGAGAAAAAGGAACAACATTTTTATAGAAGTGGGAAGAGATATTGTCAAGATAATTGTGGGAACTGATAGATTTATAAAAAATGTTGGTCAACAGTTTGTCTTCAGAGATGGAGACAGAGAGATCAAGAAAGGGGAGAGAGGTGTCGGAAATGGACCAGGTGAATTTAAGGGCAGAGTGGAAAGTTGATGAAATTGACGAGTTTAGCACGGGTGCATGAAGCAGCACCAATGTAGCTGTCAATGTAGTGGTGTTTCCAGCAAAATTCCGATTGCTTAGTTGTCAACAAGGAACATTTTTTTTTATTACTAATTGCTTCCTAATTTATTTTCTCTTAGTGGACCCTTTGGTCAGATTTGCTGTGAATGACCTTAATTAGCAGGCATACTCAATTAAGTTAGTGGTCAAAGCGTGCCAACGTTACTCCAGTGGTTTATGTACTTCAGGACAGACTTCACACAGCCAGATTAGGAAACAAAAATTGCCCGCGAGCACACTTCCTACTGTGCCTGCACCACTGAGTAGTCACCTATAGAGGGGGCATCTCTCTGTGGTACAGTACCTGTGTTCTGGCCGTCTTTAAAAATATACTTTATAATTACTGAACTAACAGTTAAAATAAACAAAACTCGCAGGCACAGCCTCCTATTTTGTTTTCTCTAGAAGAAATACTTCCTAATAACGTCCCTCTAAAACTTTGCACCTTCAGTTTTCCACAGCTATAATCTGGTAGACGACTGTGCGCGCAATAGCAGCTTTATGCAGACCTGTTGGAATATTTAATTTCCAAATAGCGCGAGTCTCGAACAAGAGACCCGACGGCTTTTAACCCGTCCACCGGAACTTTAAAGCTAACCCGTCTTTACTTACAAAAAATACGATAAAATAATTTTGCTTGAAATACATCAAAAACATTGAAACTAATATTTTTACTCTTTGGAAGACTTACCCGTTATGTGAAAAGAAAGTGCCAACCTGTAGAGATGGAACAAAATCATTCTGCGTTGTAACATGCCGAAAGAATATCCAGGCGTTTTGAATCAAATCCTGATGGAAAAATCCTAGTGATTCCAGCAAAAATACCGTTTGCCGAGTTTTCCTCTCTCCGCCCGAGAACCTCGCCTTGAAGTAGTTACTTTAATTAAGACTAGTTAAAACGAGTCTCTTTTGGATTGATATCTCTAGCAATGAGATTTATTTCCATTTTGAGAGTTATTTTTTTCTTTGTCCCCTTTGCTTCTCTTCGCCGAAGTTTCTGAACTGAGAGCACAGAGAGGAAAAGCGTCACTTGTACTAATGAATCGGGGTGATTCACGAGAACAGGAGTTGTTATCACATTAGATCCGCCCGGAACATCACTGGAATACCCACTCCCCAACTCTACAATTGTTTCACAGCCAAAAAAACACTTCATTGCCCAGTCATTACTCAATTTTAATGTGACATCTATTTAAAATTACACATCAACCGGAATTATTGGTCTATTAATAACACCTCAATACAAGAAATTAAAGGCGGGATGTTGCGCTGGCCATAGAGCATTCCTTTTCCACATGGTTTTTAACTTGCCCATCCACAGCTGTAGGACATTATTTGAAAACCGGCTATCGCCGTCTCCCCGATACCATGGTACCCGGCAAAACACAAACACTTCGAACTGCATCAGGATTTTCACCTTATTACTCTTGAATAGCATTTAAGTAACATTGAATATAAGCAGGCTTTTCCCACGGAGGTTGGGAGAGACTTGAACTAGATGTCATGGGTTAAGGGTGAAAGGTCAAATATTTAAAGGGAAAGTGAGGGTAATCTTTTTCACTCAGTGGATGCAGAGAGTGTGGAACCAGCTGCTAGTGGAGGTGGTTAATGTGAATTCGATTTCAACATTGAGAAACATGGAAAACCTAAAGCACAATACAGGCCCTTTGGCCCACAAAGTTGTGCTGAACATGTCCCTGCCTTAGAAATTACTAGGCTTACCCATAGCCCTCTATTTTTCTAAGCTCCATGTACCTATCCAAAAGTCTCTTAAAAGACCCTATTGTATCTGCCTCCACCACCATTGCCAGCAGCCCATTCCACGCACTCACCACTCTCTGCGTAAAAAACTGAACTCTGACATCTTCTCTGTACCTACTTCCCAGCACCTTAAACCTCTGCCCTCTTGTGGCAACCATTTCAGCCCTGGGACAAAGCCTCTGACTAGCCACATGATCAATGCCCCTCATCATCTTATACACCTCTATTAGGTTACCTCTCATCCTCCGTCGCTCCAAGGAGAAAAGGCCAAGTTCACTCCACCTGTTTTCATAAGGCATACTCCTCAATCAAAGCAACATCCTTGAAAGTCTCCTCTGCACCCTTTCTATAGTTTTCACATCCTTCCTGTAATGAGGCGACCAGAACCGAGCACAAGTGGGTCTGACCAGGGTCCTATACATCTGTAACATTACCTTTTGGCTCCTAAATTCAATTCCACAATTGATGGAGGCCAATATACCGTATGCCTTCTTAACCACAGAGTCAACCTGCGCAGCTGCTTTGAGTGTCCTATGGACTCAGACCCCAAGATCCCTCTGATCCTCCACACTGCCAAAAGTCTTACCATTAATGCTGTATTCTGCCACCGTATTTGCTATACTTATCTGGGTTGAACTCCATCTGCCACTTCTCAGCCCAGTTTTGCATCCTATCAATGTTCCGCTGCAACCTCTAACAGCCCTCCACACTATTCACAACACCGTCAACCTTTGTGTCATCAGCAAATTTACTAACCCATCCCTCCACTTCCTCATCCAGCTCTTTTATAAAAATCATGAAGAGTAAGGGTCCCAGAACAGATCCCTGGGGCACACCACTGGTCACCGACCTCCATGCAGAATACGACCAATCTACAACCACTCTTTGCCTTCTGTGAGACAAAGCAAGGTCCACTTGGATCCCATGCCTCCTTACTTTCTCAATAAGCCTTGCATGGGGTACATTATCAAATACCCTGCTGAAATCCATATACACTACATCTACTGCTCTTCCTTCATCAATGTGTTTGGTGACATCCTCAAGAAATTCAATTAGGCTCGAAAGGCATGACCTGCCCTTGACAAAGCCATGATGACTATTCCTAATCATATTATACCTCTCCAAATGTTCATAAATCCTGCCTCTCAGGATCTTCTCCATCAACTTACCAGCCACTGAAGTAAGACTTACTGGTCTATAATTTCCTGGGCTATCCCTACTCCCTTTCTTCAATAAGGGAACAACATCCGCAATCCTCCAATCCCCCGGAAACTCTCCCGTCCCCATTGATGATGCAAAGATCATCTCTAGAGGCTCAGAAATCTCCTCCCTCACTTCCCACAGTAGCCTGAGGTACATCTCATCCAGTCCCGGCAACTTATCCAACTTGATGCCTTCCAAAAGCTCCAGCACATCCACTTTCTTAATATCTAAATGCTCAAGCTTTTCAGTCCACTGCAAGTCATTACTACAATTACCAAGATCCTTTTCCATAGTGAATACTGAAGTGAAGTATTCATTAAGTACCTCTGCTATATCCTCCAGTTCCATACGCACTTTCCCACTGTCACACTTGATAGGTCCTATTCTTTTACGTCTTATCCTCTTGCTCTTCACATACTTGTAGAATGTCTTGGGGTTTTCCTTAATCCTGCCTGCCAAGGCCTTCTCATAGCCTCTTCTGGCTCTCCTAATTTCCTTCTTAAACTCCTTCCTGGTAGCCTTATAATCTTCTGGATCTCTAACATTACCTAGCTCTCTGAACCTTTCGTAAGCTTTTCTTTTCTTCTTGACTAGATTTACTACAGCCTTTGTACAACACAGTTCCTGTACTCTACCATAACTTCCCTGTCTCATCGGAACGTACCTATGCAGAACTCCACACAAATATCCCCTGAACATTTGCCACATTTCTTCCATACTTTTCCCTGAGAACATCTGTTCCCAATTTAAGTTCCTGCCTGATAGCCTCATAATTCCGCTTACTCCAATTATACGCTTTTCTAACTCGTCTGTTCCTACCTCTCTCCAATGCTATTGTAAAGGAGATGGAATTATGATCACTATATCCAAAATCCTCTCCCACTGAGAGATCTGGCACCTGACCAGGTTCATTTCCCAACACCAAATCAAATACAGTCTCTTCTCTTGTATGCTTATCTACATATTGTGTCAGGAAACCTTCCTGAACACACCTAACAAACTCCACCCCATCTAAACCCCTTGCTCTAGGGAGATGCCAATCTATATTTGGGAAATTAAAATCTCCCATCATGACAACTCTGTTATTATTACACCTTTCCAGGATCTATTTCCCTATCGGCTCCTCGATATCCTTGTTACTATTGGGTGGCCTATAAAAAACACCCAGTAGAGTTATTGACCCCTTCCTGTTCCTAACCTCCACCAACAGAGACTCCATAGACAATCCCTCCATGGCATCCATCTTTTCTGCAGCCGTGACACTATCTCTGATCGACAGTGCCACACCCCCACCTCTTTTGCCTCCCTCCCTGTCCTTTCTGAAACATCTAAAACCTGGCACTCAAGTAACCATTCCTGTCCCTGAGCCATCCAAGTCTCTGTAATAGCCACCACATCATAGCTCCAAGTACTGATCCACGCTCTAAGCTCATCCACTTTGTTCACAATACTCCTTGCATTAAAATAGACACATCTCAAACCATCAGTCTGAGCGCTTCCCTTCTCTATCATCTGCCTATCTTCCCTCACACACTGCCTCCAAGCTTTCTCTACTTGTGAGCCAACCGTCTCTTCCCCAGCCTCTTCAGTTCGGTTCCCAGCCCCCCACCAATTCTAGTTTAAACTCTCCCCAGTAGCGGACCTCCCCGCCAGGATATTGGTCCCCCTGGGATTCAAGTGGAACCCGTCCTGTTTGTGCAGGTCACACCTGCCCCAAAAGAGGTCCCAATGATACAGAAATCTGAATCCCTGCCCTCTGCTCCAATCCCTCAGCCACACATTTATCCTCCATCTCATTCTATTCCTATACTCACTGTCACATGGCACAGGCAGTAATCTGGAGATTACTACCTTCGCGGTCCTGTTTCTCAAATTCCTTCCTAACTCCCTTCAAAGTACATATCTTAGAGTATGTATACTTCATACAATTTTGAGATTTGTCTCCTTACAGGCAGCCACAAAACAAAGAAACCCAAGCAGAACCCATTAAAACAAAAGCAGGTCACCAAACACCCAGTGTGCAGAGAGGAAAGACAACAGATTGTGCGAACATAAAAGCGAGCAAATGGCATTTAGAACTGCAGATCACAAAAATGAGTCCACAGCCCACTCAGAAGCAATTGGATGCAGGCCACAGCCTCAGTTCAGTGCAAAGACGAGTAAACCTTGTGGGGCAGTGAGCTGAAGTGGAATTAATAAAAATAGAGTTAGAGGTTAAGGTACAGATGTGGAATAAATTGTGCATAAATACATATACCTGTATAGCAGCATGTGTTATACAAATGTGTTAAACAGCCTTATACAAAGTTATATTAAAGTGTTTACAGTGCAATCTTTTATTTATTATTTTCAATTTCTTACTCTAGAGAAAGAGACCATTCTGCCCTTCAAGTCAATCGCACATGTCCCACTCCCCCCACTTATTTCCTTGCACCTATTTTCTATCACATAGCCATTAATCCACTGGCCAGTCTCCTGTTGCCCACCCCTCACTAAGGTTAATTAAACTAACTACTAAAACATCTTTGGGATGTGGGGAAAACTGGAACAGCCCGAGGAAACCCATGTTGTCACCGAAAGAAGGTGCAAATTTTGCCGGGGTAGTTCCTGAGGTCAGGATCAACTCTGGGTCACTGGCACTAAGGCAGCATCCCTAACTGCCACAATATTGTGCCAACTCTTCCCAAACCTTAAACTTTCTCAACCCAATGAACAAAATCCACTTGTTTCTGCTTATTGGAGACCGACCAGATGTTTTGAAAGACAAAGCCGTGGAGAGATGGATCATAATCAGCCATTAATCAAATTGGGTGCTTTTTTAATGATCCATGAGGAACCAAGGTAATGTAACCAATGCTAAGATGTCTCTCTTATCATGAAAATGAGCCTGGCTCTTGGTAGGTGGGTGATGCCTTCAGATAGCTAGAGTTCAAGATCAGTCATGATTGCTTCATACTCTCAACTGTATTTAAAATCCTTCTCACTATGCAATTGGTGAATTTTGATAAGAATGGTGGCCACAGGGGTGGCGTGAGTATGAAGGCATTGCTTATTGCTGTCAGGGCAATGTTCACCAGCATGTGTGAGACTAGAGCTCAGTTCTCATCTGCAGTTTACCATCACTTAGTTCATCTCTGGAAAAAGGTGAGGGGGTAGTGGTGGGATGGAGTACCAAGGTGTTCTAATGAGCTTGTTTAAAATTGGAATCTACTATACATCCATGTTAGACCCTTGATTGGACCTCTGATATGATGAAGATGTGCTCTTGATATCTCAGTCTATCTTGTCTTGACACTTGTTGGTCTAACTGAACTTGCTCTGTAACTGAAACACAGTGTTCTCCTTTCTATTATTGTTTTTTTCCTTTTGTACTATCTTGATATACTTAAGTTTGGAATGATTTGCCTGGATGACATGAAACCCAAAGCTTTCCACTGTATCTCAGTACATATGACAATAGTAAGCACATACAGACCGATTTGACAACAATCCAATCAATTGGCATAAATGTATAATGCAGGTTATGTAGATGGTGACAAGGTGACGTACAGGAGTGAGATCGATCAGCTAGCTGAGTAGTGTTGCAATATCAACCTTGCAATCAATGTCAGTAAGACCAAAAAACTGATGATGGACTTCATGAAAGTGCAAGTCAGGTGAACACGTCAGTCCTCATTAAGGGGCCAATAATGGAAAGAGTGAGTAGTTGCAATTTCCTGGGCGCCAACATCTCAGAGGATCTATCTTGGGCCAACCATACTGATGCAACCATAAGGAAGGTACACCAGCAGCTATACTTCATCATGGGTTTGAGGAGATTTGGTATGTCACCAAAGACTGTAGCAAATTTCTGCTGATGTATCATGGAGAGCATTCTGGCTGATTACACCACCATTTGGTATGGAGGCTCCAATGCACAGGATCAAAAAACTTACAATAAGTTACAAAAAGAAATATATCAAACATAAGCAATTAGTGTAAGAAGAGAGCAAAATATTGAGATAGGGTTCATGGGTTCATGGACCCGTCCAGAGGGTTGTGGACTCAGCCTACTCCACCATGGGCACTGACCTCCTTAACGTCGAGGACATCTTCAAAACTGGTGCCTCAGGATGGTGGCATCTGTCATTAAGGACCCTCACCATGCAGGACATGCCCTCTTCAAATTGCTACCAACAAGGAGGAGGCACGGGAGCTAAGGACACACACTCAACATTTTAAGAACAGACTCTTCACCTTCACGATCAGACTGATGAACCCGTGAAAATACCTCACTAATTTGCTCTCTTCTTTGCACTATTTCTTTATTTTTTATATTGCTTGTGGTAACTTATAGTAATATTTAATGTATTGCATTGTAACATCGCTGCAAAGCAACAGATTTCATGACATATTTCAGTGTTAATAAACCTGATTCTGATTCTGATTATAATTTGGTCAATGCTCGTGTATTTTGTGTCTCATTTATACTGACTAATTGAATTGTTTTGCCCACTAAATAACTTCCCATGGTGTTTTCTAGATGTTGGACCTGCCTAATGTTATTCCTGCCTATTGTTAGGAGGAATTATCAGTGTAATAAGTATTTTGGGATGTGGAAGTCACAATGCATCAATGCAGTACTGCACTGATAGTAAATATAGGCTCATATTAGAATGTTTGCATAAGAAGTATCAAGTGGTCAGAATTTGCTTGCCATTTCAGTTATCGAAATGCCATAGAATTTCCTCTTCTATGGTTCAATGCTGATGGGGAGGGTACAGTTAAGTACTCTGTGACCCTTTTAACTCATTTAATGTTGTCTTCTGATGCAGGTCATTATGTACTTTACAGCAAACAATAAAAGCCCTTATATTAAACCCTGGCCTTGTCGCTGTTGAAATGTTTTAAGGCTCTCACATTTTGTGAACAATGTCATGAAAATAAACATTATGATAATTTCGTGATGTTTACATATCTGTTTATGACAACATTACTTGTAGTAGCAAACCAGTGAATAAAATGCTTTCATTGCCCGGTACTGTGATAAATCAGTGTCAGAGCTTGACCGTGGAAAATGTTAATTTTCTCAGCCAATGTCTCTGTGCACAGGAAGGAATTTGCACAGGAAATAGTCGCAGAAACAATCAGCACAGAGTATCAATTTTAGTCAGGACTGGAGATAGCCCTGTGGAAGGAAGTGTCAACTTGGCATGGGTCTTTGGATTGGGTGGGTTAGCAGAACTGGATGCTGGGATAGAGGAAATACTAATGCTGAGTGAACAGAAACAGTCAATCTTTTGACTTAATTTATTGCTTTTAGAAATATAATTTCTACTGACATTATTGTGCTTATATTTCCTATACATGTCCCAGAGGAGAAGATATTAAATAGAACAGTATAGACCCTTTGGCCCAGGATGTTGTCACCATCTATCTATGTATACCTACTCCATGATCAATCAAACTCTTCTCACCTACATGGCCCATAACTCACCATTTTTCTTACATCCATGCAAGAGTTTCTTAAATGTACAGAGTGTATTTCTCTGTGTAAAAAGCCTGCCTCTGACATCTCCCCTAAGTTTTTCTCCACTGGCCTAAAACTGATGTCCTCTGGTATTAGCTTTTGCCACCCTGGGAGAAGGGCACTGCTTATCTACTCTGTCTATGTCTCTCAGAATGTTATACCTCACTTTCAATTCCCCTCTCATACTCCTTCGCTCCAAAGAGAAAAGCCCTAGCTTGCTCAACCTTTTATCTGAAGTCTTGAACAAGATTGGTAGATTCAGAGTATATTCCCAAAAATGAAGAACATCATTGTCTTTCCCATTTATTTATAAAGCATCAGCCTAAGTATTAGGCTGTTATTCCACATACTAAATGGTGCTAAGTTATTCATTCATACTTAATTCCATTGTTTCTTAAGTAATTCTCAAGTTAGGGGATTTGTCCTCTTAGCAAATATCAAGTACTGTATCTTAGCTGCGAAAAGCTCAGAAGTAAAATATCAGTGAACTGTTTTATAGGATTTGTTCAATATCAGAAGATCACAATTCTTTTGGTGGCTTCATTTTTTAACAGTGTGATATCCAGTTATTTATTTACTTAACTGTGATTTTAATTATATCCAATTTCAAATCTGAATACCAACACTGGCAGAAAAGAACATTTATTTCAATGCATAAAGCACATTTCAAGGTTGGATCACAACAAACAAAAATCCATGGTGAGTAAAGGCCGGGACAGCAAAGGTTTTCAAGTTAAGCATTCAGAGAAAACTAAGACCCTGAATGGTTAATACAACAAATACTTCCTCAGATGTCATATCCATTTGGAAAAATATTGTCTCTTATTTAAAGAGATACATGTGCTTGCAAAATATTTGTACAATTGTGATAATCATCCTCCAAGTGTTTTTTGCCCTCCTTGATGTACTGCACACCATAATCAGGTCTTTTTTCTTTTTTCTACATCTCTCATTTAGCCTCTGCTTCTACTGGGCTCTCTCAACTCTCCACAATTCTAATGTGAAAATGAAAGAACATATTTATTTATTTATTTATTTTTATCTTTCCATTCCTGCTATCAGGAAGAAAGTACAGGGGTCTCAGGACTCACACCACCAGGTTCAGGAACAATTACCACTACTCAACCATGAGCAAAGTGATAACTTCACTCACTCCATCACTGAAATGTTCCCACAACCAATGGACCCACTTTCAAAGACTCTTCACTTCACATTCTCGATATTTATTGCTTATTTATTGATTATTATTATTTCTTTTGTTTTGTTTGTATTTGCAATGCTTGTTGTCTTTTGCACACTGATTGAACCTCCAAGTTGATGTGGTCTTTCATTGATTCTATTATGGTTATTATTTTATTATGGATTTACTTTGCATGCACGCAAGAAAATGAATCTTAGGGATGTATATGGTGACGTACATATATGTACTTAGATAATAAATTTACTTTGAACTCTGAGTCCTTCTTGGGACAATTGTCTTTTAATACTTAAACATTTGTCATCAACAAAATGTCTTTTCTACAATACAGCATAATACTTTATGTACAGAGTAGTAATTTAGCCCTTTTGAAATGTCATTCATTTAGAGAATTATTGTCAACATTTAACAGAATTTATATATATAGTGTGCATACATGAATCTTTTATATATAAATAACAGGAACAAGAGAAAATCTGCAGATGCTGGAAATCCGAGCGACACACACAAAATGCTGGAGGAGCTCAGCAGGCCAGGCAGCATCTATAGAAAAAAGTAAAGTCAACGTTTAGGGCCGAAACCCTTCGGCAGGACTGGAGAGAAAAAGCTGAGGATTAGAGTTAAAAGGTGGGGGGAGGGGAGAGGGAACCAGCAGATGATAGGTGAAACCTGGATGGAAAGGGATGAAATAAAGAACTGGGAAGTTGATTGATGAGATGACGTGAGAGAAGGAAAAGGGGATGGAAAATGGAAGGGGCGTGTGTTGGGGGGCATTACGGGAAGTTTGAGAAATTGATGTTCATGCCATCAGGTTGGAGGCTACCCAAATGGAATATAAGGTGTTGTTCCTCCAACCTAAGTGTGGCCTCATCGCGACAGTGGAGGACGCCATGGATGGACATATCGGAATGGGAATGGGAAGTGGAATTAAAATGGGTGGCCTCTGGGATATCCCGCTGGTTCTGGCAGATAGAGAGTAGATGCTCAGTGAAGCACCTATCACTCCACCAGCCTTTGCGTCCAGCACATAATTCTCTGAAACGTCCACCACCTCCAATGGGATCCCACAACCAAACACATCTTTCCCTCCCCCCACTTTCTGCTTTCCGCAGGGATCGTTCCTGTATGACTCGCTTGTCCATTCGTCTCTCCTCACTGATCTCCCTCCTGGCACTTACCCTTGCAAGCCGAACAAGCACTACACCTCCTCCCTCACTACCATTCAGTGCCCTTCACCTGTGAGTCTGTTGGGGTTACTTACTGTGTTTGGTGCTCCCAGTGTGGCCTTCTGTATATTGATAAGACCTGATGTAGAATGGGAGACCGTTTCCCCGAGCATCTATGCTCCGTCTGCCAGAACCAGCGGGATTTCCCAGAGGCCACACATTTTAATTCCAATTCCCATTCCCATTCTGATATGTTCATCCATGTCCTAGAAAATCATAGATTTTATGTAGAAATGATGGAATTAAGAGTAGGTGGCGTCCACAAAAGAACGGACCATGACAGGGATCAGTCCTGGCACCTCTACTATTTAACGTTTACAAAAATGACCAACCAACCTTTCCTAACACATGCAGGTTTATCTATGCAGTTGACCTATACATAGCAACACAAGCTAACTCCTTCCAAGAAGCTGAAGTACGACTTCCAGCAGTCCTCGAAGCAATGAAGCAGTATTATGAAAAATGGTCTCTGAACCCAAATCCATCAAAAACTCAAGTGTGTGCGTTCCAGCTGAGGAATCGAGAAGCAGCTCAGAAATGCAAGATCTTCTGATGTGGGAAGGAGCTCAAACACCATCCAACTCTAGTTTACCTGGGTGTGACACTGGATAGGACGCTCTCATTTGCCACCCACATCCAAAAACTCCGAGGGAAAGTTAGCTCTCGCAATTCTCTCTTGAAAAAATTAGAATACTGTGCACCTGTGTGGGGCAGATCAGCACACGCGAAGAAAATAGACCCGTTGCTTAATGAAGTCTGCCCAATAATCACGGGCACACTGCGCCCCACACTCACTAACATCATTTACAGACTTGCAGGCATTGCTCCCCCAGAGATCCAAAGACACACTACAACAAAAATTGAAAAAGGTAAACAGAACTCGGATCCACGGTGCCCACTACATCATCATGTGCCAGTTTCCAACCGCCTAAAATCGAGAAAAAGCTTTGCTACAGTGGGGGAACTACCGCACGGAACATCCCCCCAAACATACAGGATTGACCTCTGGCAACAAACAGAAGCCAAAACCCCACCAAACAATACAGTGCAAGACCCCACAGGAATGCTACCAGACGGGGCACTGCTTGACAGACGGAAGTGGTGCACCCTTGGCAGAGCGAGAGCGGGAGTTTGTAGGACGGGAGACAATATGGTGAAGTGCGGTTTAAAGACCAGAGAATCCTGTGAGTGTGGCGAAAGGGTGCAGAACATTGAACACGTTCTGTGCAACTGCCCACTCTCACCTGATTTAGCTGACACTGACCTGCTCAATATCAACCAGACAATACCAGAGTGGCTGGCTGTCTGGTGTGACAAGCTATGATGATGATCCATGGCTTCCTCCACTGTCGTGATGAGGCCACACTTAGGCTGGAGGAACGACAGCTTATATTCTGTTCTGATGGCATGAACATAGATTTCTCAAACTTCCGATAAATGCCACCCCTCCCCCGCCATTCTCTAATCCTATTTCCCTCTCCCTCCTATCTTCTTACTTGCCCATAACCTCTCTCTAGTGCTTCTCCTCATTCCTTTTCTTCCATGATCTTCTACCCTTTCCTATCTGACTCCCCCTTCCCTTGCCCTTGATTTCTTTCATTGATTTCTCAAACTTCTGGTAATGCCCCCTCTCCTTTTCCATTTCCCATCCCCTTTTCCCTCTCTCACCTCATCTCACCACTCAGCATCCCAGCTCTTTATTTCATCCCTCGCCCTCCAGGTTTCACCTATCACCTGGTGGTTTTCTCTCCCCTCTCCCCACCTTTTAACTCTGCTCCTCAGCTTTTTCCCTCCGGTCCTGCCGAAGGGTTTTGTTCTGAAATGTTGACTGTACTTTTTCCATAGATGCCACCTGGCTTGTATAAATAACAGGAGTCCTGTTCATTCTGATTAGAAATACTGTTAGTTGAGGCTAAATGGAATGAAATACAGTACAGCAATGGCAAACTGATCCACAATCCTGAAGGTGGATTTTTAGACTGAACATTAATAACATAAAGTGTGAAATACTCCTTTACTTTTGTTCTATTAAAATAATGCTTCATTCTTTAGAGTACAATAGGAAGCAGGACCAACTGTATATGGAGCTATTTTATGATAATGTTACATTGTTTATCTTTTACATAATTTGCAACCATCCTCTCAACTACCATGACTCTAGTCCCTGAAATACCTTTCATAATTCTTTTTCCATTCCTTTGCTTTTTCTTAGCAGCTACAGATACAATTGTGCTTCTGCTCATCTACCGTCAGAAGCATTACCAGGACAAGAGCTAATGTAAGTCAGAAAGTGGTGCTCGGTGAATAGAGCTTTGTGTGAGTCGGGAAACAGGAAGACAAGGTTTGGATAAACAAGAGTGTCGTGGAAGGTCTGGAGAATAACTGAGTCCAGAGACATGTAAGAGGATCCCAGCAGCTGAGTGGAGAGAAGCAGAGTCTTAGTAACGGAAGTGACATACATTTGGAAAATCACCTATAGGATCAAATTAGAGAACAAGGCTGCAAAAGTTCAGTCCCAAACAGATGCAAGGAAAAGGGACACAATTTTGTTTTCACTGAATAATTAACTAAAAAAACCCCATATAATAATATAGCACAAAGAGGGTTAATTTACAACAAATATCTTAAAAGTGTCTTTCCTATTTTGGAGTGGTTAGTAGAGTCAGAATCAGCTGTAATATCACTGACATATGCCATGAAATTTGTTGTTCAGTGACAGCAGTACAGTGGGATACATGAAACAAAATTAAATAGTGCAAAAAGAGATCGATAAATAGTGAGATAGTGTTCATGGGTTGGCCCTTTGTCCATTCAGAAATCTGATAGTAGAGGGGAAGAAGTTGTTCATAAATCATTGAGTATATGTCTTCAGGCTCATGCAGCACCTCCCAGATGGCATGAATGAAAAGAAGGCAGATACTAGTAACAAAAGACATGTGTCATAATAAACATCTCTGGCTCATTTGCTGCACTATACAACCTTTTACAGAACTGAATGAAGTATTTTGAAGCTGATAAACTCAAAATGATTTTCTTGTTTTCAGTTTCTCATCCCTTATAAGGCATATCTTATAAATGATCCCTTATAAACGTGCAGACATGAGGAAATCTGCAGATGCTGGAAATCCAAGCAACACACACAAAAATTGCTGGTGAATGCAGCAGGCCAGGCAGCATCTCTAGGAGGTGGTACAGTCGACATTTCGTGTCGGGACCCTTCGTCTGGACTAACTGAAAGAAGAGATAGTAAGAGATTTGAAAGTGGGAGGAGGAGGGGGAGATCTGAAATGATAGGAGAAGACAGGAGGGGAGGGATGGATCTAAGAGCTGGAGAAGGGAGAGGATCATGGGACAGGAAGCCTGGGGAGAAGGAGAACGGGGTAGTGGAGCCTGGAGGGTGGAGAGCAGGCAAGGAGTTATAGTCCGCCAGAGAAAGCAGGATCTCCCAGTGGCCAAACATTTTAATTCCAATTCCCATTCCCATTCTGATATGTCTATCCACGGCCTCCTCTACTGTCAAGGTGAAGCCACACTCAAGTTGGAGGAACAACACCTTGTATTCTGTCTGGGTAGCCTCCAACCTGATGGTGTGAATATTGACTTTTCTAACTTCTGTTAATGCCCCTCCTCCCCTTCACACCCCATCCCTTATTTATTTATTTAATATATTTTTAATATATTTTTTATTTTCCCCCCCTTTTTCCCTCTCTCTCTTTTTTCTCTCTCTGTCCCTCTCACTATAACTCCTTGCCTGCTCTCCACCCTCAAGGCTCCCCTCCCCCCTTCTCTTTCTCCCCAGGCTTCCTGTCCCATGATCCTCTCCCTTCTCCAGCTCTTAGCTCCATCCCTCCCCCTCCTGTCTTCTCCTATCATTTTGTATCTCCCCCTCCCCCTCCCACTTTCAAATCTCTTTCTATCTCTTCTTTCAGTTAGCCCTGACGAAGGGTCCCGGACCAAAACGTCGACTGTACCTCTTCCTATAGATGCTGCCTGGCCTGCTGCGTTCGCCAGCATTTTGTGTGTGTGTTGCTTATAAACGTGGTCTGTTTGACAGTTCAGCCATTGTTACTTCTTTTACCATTGGTTAATCACTCCCACAGAGACTGAGGCATACACCAAAAGCATAAATTACCTTTCAACTAACCACATGTTAATGATTCCTTACCCTGAATAAAACCAATAAGAAAGTTACTTCTTAATTGTTTCACTTGATATATCTGAATGTAGTTAATATTGTTTAAAAAAGAGAGCAAGCATAAAAACAGTAACTCAAAGCCAGTCAGCTTAAGTCTTGTTACTGAAAATACCTTTAGAAACACTAATCCGTGACCTGCTAAGTCACCTGCATGAAAAGGATTGTTAGCAAGCCTGCCTGGATTTATTAAAAGCAAATAATTTTTAACCAGTTTGATAGATTTTTAGATGAGCTATTGGGGTTGAGTACAATGCAATAGATTTGGTTTATATGGACCAAAAAGGATTTTGACATAATGCTGCACAATAGATTTATCAACAAACTGCAGAGTTATCAATCGATTTATCAATAAGCTGTAGAACATTGCATAAAAGGAATATAGATAACATAGTAATGAAGTTAGATGAGTAACAGATAAGAAAACGTTGCAATGTGGGATTGTATTTCAGACTGGTGGAAGATGAGTGGTGCTGTTTCTCAGAGATTGTTGTTGCTTTTTGTTCTCTATTAACACCTGGACCGAGGAGACCCCAAATTTCTAAATTTTGTAGATGATAAAAAGTGTTGACAGTATTACGAACTGCAAGGGGAATAGTGATACACTACAGCAGAATGGCACTAATGCGATCACCCTGGTTGAGTGTAATGTTCTCCTAAGGAGCTGTCTGCGGGTGGGTCCTCATCTAGCTGTAGAGGTCATTTTGGGACTCGCACATTAATGGAGAACTCCTGTGCAGGACTTTGTTTAACATGGGGAGGATGAAGCATGGGAAATGACCTCACAGCCTTTGACAGATCCAGTTGCACGGAATACAGGATGATTGAAGACCCTTCACCACAGCTGTTTTCCTCCACCTTCACTGCCGTTGTGATGTGTCATCATCTTCTGCCAGCTCCACCATTGAGGTCTTGGTTAGATCACAGTTGGTCTGGAACCTCCCTCTTGATCTTACCACTATGGCTGGCCCCTACTCCAGACGGTATTGCTCTTGGAATCTCAGGGACTCTCAAGCCTCTCCACCGTGACAAGGTGCCAACCCCTGGAGAAGACAGTAGGACATAAGCAGACTGGTGTAATGGGCAGATGCCAAGCAGGTGAAGCCTAATGCAGAGGACTGTGAAGTGATGCATTTTGTAGGTAAAGTAGCAGAGAAATACTGAATAAATGGTTTATGAAGATAGAAATAAATAGCAGAATATGTGCATAAATCATTGAAAATTGTCAAGCAGGCTCAGAAGGTGGTTGTTACTGTCAGAGGGTATACAGACGTTTGTGCATCATCTATTGATGCATGGAGTATAAGAGCAATTGTTTTGCTAGGCCAGTCTAGCCTCAAAAGAGGCATTGTGTCAGGTCTGATTGCCATTTCAAAAGAAGATATGTAGGCATTTGGGGAGATCTAGAAAAGATTCACAGGATCAGACCCTGGATTGAGGGACTGTAATCACAAGGACAGGAGCGGAACAGTTTTCCTTGGAGAAGGGCGAAAAAACAATATAAAATAATGAGGTTCTGGACAGAGAATATAAGTAGGAAGTTGTTCCTTTTAGTGGAGGAGGTCAACAATTTGAAGTCACAGGTATATAACCAAAGGAGAAGAGAATAAGAGTGTCATAAGCAAAAATACTTTTAGGTACTATGTGGAATCTGGAATCTAGGAACTAGAATGCAATGCCTAAAGATGTGATGGAGGGAGGTTCCACTGTATTCAAGAGCGAACTGAATAAATACATGGTGGAGAAAAATTTGCAGGGTTCCAGTAAGGGTTTGCTAGGTGGAATTAGAAAATTGCTCCTGTGGAGAGTGTTACGTACCCCATAACTGGGTTGCCAAAGCAGCAGAAATGGATCACTCAGTTGGAGTCTGAATTACTAGAACTAAGAAAGTGTTATTAAAGGAACAAGCAACACAGTCCTCTAATCAAAAGGATAATGAATGCAACAGTTCAGCAATGATAAACATACATTTACACAGAATTCAGATAACAGGATCAATCAAGCTCTATCGTTGTCTAGGGGTAAATGACCAGTTTCAAAATGACGCAAAGTTCAGTTCAATTTAGTTCAGTTCAGTTCGCAGTAATCGCTGCCGTGGCGATGGACAGTGTGGGGGAAGGAGAGAGAGAGCAAAAACGAATGAATATTCAAGGCTTCCACACAGACCTTCGCAGTCAGCTTTCGGGCGAGTCCTTTGTGATGTCATCTGAGGTCACCGACCGTGACCCCTCCGTTTCCAGATACGATCGTTTCCCTGCGCTGAACCTGGCACCCAGGCAAGGATGGACACACACCAGGTTCCCGCCGATCGTGCCTTTCCACCCTGTGCGCTTATGGCCCGGTACTTCCTACCGACTTGTGAGAGATGCACCGCTTCCAGGGTCTTGTTACCTCGGGTGTCGTGTGTGTCCTGCCTTAGTGAACCTGTCCCTTTTAATCCCCCTGCTGGGGTATCGCCTGTCCATCACTTCAAACAGTTCAGTGTTCAAAGGGGGAGCCGATCTTGACAGCTCTCCTTCCTTCATTAACATTTCCAAATGCTGCTCCATTGTTTTCCTTATCTCTCTCTCTCCTGAAGACAGGTGGCAGACCAACTGCTGATTCCACGGGTGCCAGCACAGGACACATACATCTTAATCTATGTGTATTCTTGTCACAAGAGCCAGTACAGACATGCTGGGCCAAGTGGTTTCTTTCTGTGTTCTATCCATTCTATGGCCTATGATATAGGGCAGAAAATCATCAATGAAAACCATCTAGCTACTCTCAAGAATTAAAATATACCAAGTAGGTTGTGTTTCAGTTGGCTCAGAGTTATCAGTCATCCAGAATCTGACTTAATCATGTGCCAATGTAAAAAGCATTGTAAGTCTCTCCTTTTAGATAACCCCACCAGCTCTCCTGTGTTTAATTCTAACTTTCTGTGGACTTGCTCTGCACTCCCTTCACTACCACTCTCAGATGCAATTGGGATGTTTCTGCATGTTAAAGTTGCCACATAAATTCAACTCAATTTTGTTCTTACATAAGTGAAAGACAATATTCAATACTCAGGTGATATCCAAAAATTCTTTGCTATCTCACCTGTAATTCAATGTCAATTGTCTCTGTTAGATTGGGAGCACAGAGAGAAAAATGCTAATTAAATAATTGGTTCAGTAATTTAGGAGTCAGATAAAGACATCAGAATGTAATCAATTGTGATTCTTCTTTTACTGGCAAGTAGTTCACATTCCCAGACAAGTAGCTCACATTTGTCCCTAACTTCCCCTGTAACCTATTCTTCCCTTTGAGAATGACTTACTTTTTGTTCTGGTTTCAATGGGTTCTGAGGTAGCTAAAGAGGCCAATGTGGGGGACAAGCATCAACAGTTTCTTTTGTCTGCAGACTCATGTACAGGTAGGACCTGGGGGTCAGTGGATGGGGAAATTTTTTTGTACCTTTTCTGATTCATGGCAAAACTGTCACCATCTTAGACTCTAGGAGCAGTAATTCCAATCTTTTCCAGAGATCCGGCCACTATTGTGACTGCAATCTGACAGTCTGCCAGTAGGAAGGGAGGAGACGTACATGCATAAAACTAGAGTTTTTATATCACTATCCTTAGCCCACAAAGGCATGCTTTTCACACTGACTTAACAAGAATTGTACAGAGCAAATTAGAAGACTGAATAAATGGATTAGGATGGATAACTATCAGGATCATTATTCAGTTTGTAATTTTGGAAATCTAAATATCATATCTTAATCTGCAATTCATTTCCTGGTAATATATTAAATTCATTTTTATCTTTATTCGACATAAAGTCAGGGGTCCAACTGAAGCTGAACTGAATATGTTGAGAACAAAATATCACTGGCCATTGACTAAAAAAAAAGGCTTTTCCCCAAACTGATCTGTAGGAACAGAAGCCTCTGCAGAACATAGGTCATTGTATAAAACTGTATTCCATCAGGATTAACCTCCCATCATATGGTAAGCCTCTTACAATATCTGCCTTCAATAGAATTAACTTCCCGTTATACATTGAGCCTGTTAGAATATCAGCACTGTGTCGGGATTAATCTCCCTCGACACATTAGCTCTTTTCTAATCTTGTATTTCACAGCATATAAGTAATAATATAGTGAAAGTCCTGATGTAGAGTTTAAGCCCGAAACACTAATAATTCCTTTCCTCCCACAGATGCTGCTTGACTTGCTGAGTTCCATCAACAGATTGTTTGTTGGTCCAGGTGCCCGCAACTCCAGTTTCTTGTGTCTCTCTCAGAATGCGCTTTACATCAGCCTTCCTATAGAATAGTGCCAACAATGCACATAATATCTGTTGTACTAGATCAAGCTTGAATAACCAAAAACTGGAGTATAGTCAGATTACACACATCAAAGTTGCTGGTGAACGCAGCAGGCCAGGCAGCATCTCTAAGAAGAGGTACAGTTGACGTTTCGGGCCGAGACCCTTCGGTTAGTCCTGACGAAGGGTCTCGGCCCGAAACATCGACTGTACCTCTTCCTAGAGGTGCTGCCTGGCCTGCTGCGTTCACCAACAACTTTGATGTGTGTTGCTTGAATTTCCAACATCTGCAGAATTCCTGTTGTTCGCGTATAGTCAGATTGTTCTTTATCCAACAGTTTAATCCCCACCACACTTGCTCATGGAGCCAGAGATTCTTATTCATATTTCCTCTATAGGATGAATGTGCAGGCAGCTCGGACAAAAGAAAAATAGATACAATGGATTCCCTTTCCATCTCTCTTCATGCCACGGAAGCAAGATGGACATGAAGAATACCAACAGGCAAGGAAGATATTCTGTACACTGGAAGCACGGAAGCAAAAGGCAGTAAACAGGAAGATGATCTCAATGGAATGTAAATTTCCTTTATCTCAGTGTCACACATTGGTACAGTAGCATTTCTTGTTGCTCATTGTGCTTATTTTTCGTTCTTCAGTTGTGACTAATGATGATGTCACTGTGTTTCATTGTGTTTTCTATGATGTCCATTTTCCTGGTCGCGTTTCCCAAGTGCACCAAGAGTTTGGCAGCAAGGGGTGCAAGGAGTCTGTAGAAGGGCCTGGAGAAATTAGGAGAAGGGGCAAGGAAGTGGCAGATGGAACACAGTGTAGGGAAGTGTATGCTCATGCACTTTGGTAGGAGGAATAAAGGCACAGGCCATTTTCTAAACAGGAAGCAAAGTCAGAAACTGTGGTGCAGGGGGACTTGGGAGCCCTTGTGCAGGATTCCCTGAAGGTTAACTTCCAGGTTGAGTCAGTAGCAGGGAAGGCAAATGCAATGTTAAAATTCATTTTGAGGGAACCAGAATTTAAAAGCAAGGATGTAATGATGAAAATTTATAAGGCATTCGTCAAACCTCATTTTGAGTAATGTGATCACTTCTGCGCTCCTTACTGGAAAAAAAGATGGTAATGGAGAGGCTCCAAAGAAGGTTCATGAGAAAGGCCCCAGGAATGAAAGAGCTAATGCATGAGGAGCATTTGAAAGATCAAGACCTCTTCGAAACTGAATGAATATTGAAAGCCCTAGACAGGGGGATGTGGAGAAAATGTTTCCAATAGTGGGAGAGTGTAGGACCAGAGGGCACAGACTCAGAATAGAAGCACACCCCTTTAGAACAGAGAGGAAGAGGAATTTTGTAAGCCAGAGGGTGGTGAATTTATGGGATTCATTGCCGCAGATGGCTACGGAATCCAAGTTATCAGGTTTATTTAAAACGGAGGTTGATAGGTTCTAAGGTAAGGGGAGAAGGCAGAAGAATAGTATTGAGGGGAAAAATAAATCAGCCGTTATTTAATGGCAAAGCAGACTCAATGAGTTGAATGGTTAATTCTGTTCCTATGTCTTATGGTCTTATGGATCTGAGCTGTGTCTAGGCCATATAAGACTATAAGACCACAAACCGTAAAACATAGGAGCAGAATTAGGCCATTTGGCCATTCGAGTCTGCTCCTCCAATTCATCACAGCTGATCCATTTGTCTTCTCAGCCCCAATCTCTTGCCTTCTCCCTGTATCTCTTTATGCCCTTACAAATCAAGGATCTTCAACCTCTGCCTTAAATATACATGAAGACTTGGCCTCCACAGCTATCTGCGGCAACAAATTCCACAAACTCACCGCTCTCTGGCTAAAGAAATTCCTCCTCATCTCTGTTATAAAAGGACACCCCTCTATTCTGGGGCTGTATCCTCTGGTCCTAGACTCTTCATCACAGGAAACATCCTCTCTACACCCACTCTATCAAGGTCTTTCATCATTCGATAGGTTTCAATGTGGTTACATTTCATTCTTCTGACTTCCAGGGAATACAGGCCCGGAGTCATCAAACACACTTCTAATGACTAGCTGTTCAAACCTAGAATCATTTTTTGTGAACCTCCTTTGAACTCTCTGCAGTTTCAGAACATCCTTTCTAAGATAAGAGGCCCAAAACTGCTCACAATACTCCAAGTGAGAACTTGCCAGTGCTTTATAAAGTCTCAACATTACATCCGTGCTGTTATATTCTAGTCCTCTTGAAATGAACACGAACATTGCATTTGCCTTCCTCACCACGGACTCAACCTACAAATTAACCTTTATGGAATGCTACACAAGGACTCCCTAGTCCCTTTGCAACTCAGCTCTTTGTATTTTCTCTCCATTTAGGAAACAGTCTCACCTTTCATTTCTTTACCAAAGTGCACAAACATATACTTCCTGACCATATACTTCCAACTACCACTTCTTTGCCCATTCTCCTAATCTGTCTAGGTCCTTCTGTAGCCTCTCTACTTCCTCCAAACTACCTGCTCCCCTACCTATCTTGATATCATCAGCAAACTTTGCAACAGAGCCATAAATTCCATCATCCAAATCATTAGTAGATAACGTAAAAAATAATTCGTCCCAACACAGACACCTATGGAACACCACTAGTCACTGGCAGTCAACCAGAAAAGGCTTCCTTTATTCCCACTCTTTGCCTCCTGCCAATCAGCCACTGCTTTATCCATGCTACAATCTTTCCTGCAATATTATGGGTTTGTAGTTTATTAAGCAGACTCATGTGTGGCACTTTGTCAAAGGCCTTCTGAAAATCCAAATACACAACATCAACTGATTCTCCTTTGTCTATCCTGCTTGGTATTTCATCAAATAATTCCAATAAGTTTGTCAGTCCAAATTTTCCCTTGAGGAAACCATGCTGACTACAAGCTAGTTTATCATATGTCTCCACGTACACAAAACTATTTCTTTAGAAATCATTTTCAACATCTTCCCAATCACTGAGGTCAGAATAACTGGCCTGTTATTTCTTTTCTTCTGCCTCTCTCCCTTTTTGAAGAGTGGAGTTACATTTGCAAAACTCCCAATCTTCCAGAACCATTCCAGAACCTAGTGATTCTTGAAAGATGATTAGCAAAGCCTTCACAATCTCTTCATCCACTTCTTTCAGAACCCCAGGTGACTTATCTACTGTTGGACCTTTCAGTGTCCCAAGAATCTTCTCTCTAGTAAAGGTAACTTCATGCACTCCATGACACCTGGCACTTTCACCATAATGCTAGTGTCTTCCACAGTGAAGACTGGTGCAAAATACTTATTCAGTTTCTCCGCCATTCCATTGTCCCCCATTACGACCTCTCCAGCATCATTTTCCAGCAGTCCAATATCGACTCTTGCCTCCTTTTTGGTATCCTCTTTTATATTATTAGCTAGCTTGCTTTTGTACACCATCTTTACCTTCTTAATGACTTTTCAGTTGCCTTCCATTGGTATTTGAAAGCTTCCCAATCCTCTAACTTCCCACTAATGTTTGCTCTATTATAAAATTTTGCTCTGTTATATGCCTTCTCTTTGGCTTTTATGTTGGCTGTGACTTCCCTTGTTATCCATGGTTGTGTCATTTTGCCTTTAGAATACTTCTTCCTTTTTGGGTCGTATATTCTGCACTCCTTTGAGGGAGTGCAGCGTAGGTTCACAAGGTTAATTCCCGGGATGGCGGGACTGTCGTATGTTGAAAGATTGGAGCGACTAGGCTTGTATACTCTGGAATTTAGAAGGCTGAGAGGGGATCTTATTGAAACATATAAGATTATTAAGGGATTGGACACGCTGGAGGCAGGAAGCATGTTCCCGCTGATGGTTGAGTCCAGAACCAGAGGCCATAGTTTAAGAATAAGGGGTAGGCCAATTAGAACGGAGTTGAGGAAAAACTTTTTCATCCAGAGAGTGGTGGATATATGGAATGCTCCACCCCAGAAGGCTGTGGAGGCCAAGTCGCTGGATGCTTTCAGAAAAGAGATGGATAGAGTTCTTAAAGATAGCGGAATCAAAGGTTATGGGGATAAGGCAGGAACTGGATACGGATTGTGGATGATCAGCCATGATCACAGTGAATTGTGGTGCTGGCTCGAAGGGCTGAATGGCCTACTCCTGCACCTATTGTCTATTGCCTATTGTCTATTGTATATATCCTGTGTCTTCCAAGTTGCTTCCAGAAACTCCAGCCATTGCTGCTCTGCTATTATCCCTACTGGTGTTCTTTTCCAATCAATTCTGGCCAACTCCTCTCCCATGCCTCTGTAATTCCCTTTACTCCACTGTAATACTGATACCTCAGACTTTCATCTCAGGGTGACTTTGATCATATAATGACTACTTACTCCTAGTGGGCTCAACCACGAGCTGCTCGAGAGAACCACCTTGTAGGCATTCTAGAAATTCCCCCTCTTGGACTCCAGCTTCAACTTGATTTTCCCAACATACCTTCATATTGAAATCCCCTGTGACTATTGCAAAACTGGCCTTTTGACATGCATTTTCTATCTCCTCTTGTAACTTTTAGGCCACATCCTTACTAATGTTTGGGGGATTGTATGTAACTCCTGTCAGCATCTTTTTACCCTTGCATTTCCTTAGCTCTATCCGCAGTGATTCAACATCTTCCGAACCTTTGTCACCTCTCTCTAATGATTTCATATTTTACTAACAGAGCAGCCCCACCCTCTGTGCCTTCCTGCCTGTCCTTTCGATACAAGGTGTGTCTTTGGACATTAAGCTCCCAACTGTAATATTCTTTGAGCCATGATTCTGTGATGCCTACAATGTCATACCTGCCAATCTGCAACTGTACTACAAGTTCATCTATCTTAATCCGTATACTATGCGCATTCAAATATTACATCTTAATTCCTGTATTCACTTTTTTCGGTTTCTCCATTTTTTATATTTCAACTCATCTTGTTGACTGCAATTTTGTCCTATCATCAGCCTCTGCTTGCTAGGAGTCTCTCTACACATTGCCTCTGCTTGAAAATCATCAACTTCATCTTCAGCACTATCACTCTGGTTCTGATCCCCGCCCACCCCCCCCCCCACCAAATTAGTTTAAACCCACCCAAACAACTCTAGCCAACCTGTCTGCAAGGATGTTGGTCCCCTCGGGTTCAGGTGTAACTCTTCCCTTTTGTATAGGTAATACCTTCCCCAGAAGAGATCCCAAAGGTCCAGAAATCCGAAGCCCTGCCCTCTGCACTGGTTCTTCAGGCAAACATTCATCTGCGAAATCATCCTACTCTCTCTGATGCACGTCACAGGCAGCAATCCAGAGATTATTACGATGGAGGGCCTGTTTCTCAGCTTTCAACCTAGCTCCCTAAAATCTCTCTTCAGGACCCCCTCACCTTGTCACCTATGTTATTGGTGCCAATACATACAAAGACTTCTGGCTGCTCACCCTCACCCTTGAGAATTCCATGGACCTGATCTGAGAAATCCCTGATCCTGGCACCAGGGAGGCAACATACCATCCGGATATCTCTATTGCACCCACAGAACATTGTCTCTGTTCCTCTGACTATGGAATCTCCTATCGACACTGCGCCCTCTTCACCTCTCTGCTCTTCTGAGCCACAGCACCAGACTCAGTGCCAGAGACCCAGGTCACTGTGCTTCCCCCAGGGAGGTCATCCCCGTCAATAGTATCTAAAGTTAAATATTATGATTGAGGGGAATGGCCACTTGTGCATTTTTCCTCTTTCTCCTGACAGTCACCCAATTACCCGTCTCCTGACACCCTTTGGTGACTACTTCCCTGTAGCTCCTGTCTATCACCTCCTTATTCTCCCGTATGAGTCAAAGGTCATTGAGCTCCAGCTCCAGTTCCTTAATACGTTCTCTCAGGTGTATGAGGGGAATCTTCTTTCCCTGAAGAACATTAATAAACTAGATAGTTCTTTATAGCCATTCAGCAGCAACAATGATCTTGCTGTACTGTGGGTTCAAGGATTGTCAGGTTTATAGGTTCACTCGGCCAGCAGAGTGGCACATTTAGTGGAGCAACTGTCTCATACTACCGGAGGCTTGAGTGCTGTCTGTGTGAAGTATGCATGTGAACATTGAATATAGATCAGTTCAGCACAGAAATGGCTCTTCAGCTCACAGTGCTGTGCCAAACTAATTAAACTATTAATTAAACACCTAACTAAACTAATTTCTTTTCAAGATTCAAGATTCGAGATTCAAATTTATTCAAGATTCATGATTCAATGTGACAATGGGGGGCATTGGGAACTGACCCAAATGCAAGACACAGACACTGAAGTACAAGGAACAGAACTTGAATAGAGTTGGGATGTGACAGGATACAGACAAGGAGCAGAGACAAGAACGCAGACTTGGGCTTGGACCCTGAGCCAGAGACTGGACAAGGACCCTGAACCTGGATCTTGCCTCGGGCTCCGGCCCCAGATCTAGGCAAGGACATGACATGACTGCAGGACTGGAGGCTGGGGTCTTGAGGCTTGAGCTTGGAGACAGGCTGTAGCAGCGACACCCGATGCATCAACATCACGTCTGCTAAGAGAGCCGCACGTCCCTGAACCAGAACCCTACGCCGGAGATCTCGGGAAGTGCCAGGCTTTTCTGCTGCAATGCTCCTTGGTGTTTGAGCAGCAGCCATCCACGTACGCCACGGACAAGTCTAAGATAGCTTACATTATGGGATTGTTGTGAGGAAATGCTTTAGCGTGGGCCACCGTGATTTGAGATAATCAGCCAGAGATCTGCTCTTCCTTGCCCACCTTCATCTCAGAAATAAGGAAAGTTTTTGAACATCCTGTCCGCGGTAAAGATGCTGCTAAGTGGCTACTCATCCTCCATTAAGGCTCACGCAGTGTTGCCGAATACTCCATGGTGTTCTGGCCGACTCGGGCTGGAATGATGAGGCACTCCAGGAGGTATTCCGGCAAGGCCCCTGTGACAAGGTAAAGGACGAGTTGGCGGCTAGGGATGACACTAACAGCCTGGATTCATTGATCTCCCTAGCCACCAGGCTGGACAACCGACTCCGAGAACATCAGAGGGAGAGAACTGGTCGTCCAACTCCTTTGGCCACCCCACGGCACGCTTTACCATCTACTACCAGTCCTAACCTCTCTCCTCCTCCTGCTTCTAGAATAGCATCTGGCCTGGCTGTTTCCACCACCCCGGGAGAGGAACCAATGCAGCTGGGACGGAGCCGTCTTTCTCTCACAGAGCGTCTCCGGAGATTAAGAGCAGGGGATTGTTTCTATTGCGGTCAGTCTGGCCATTTTCATGCTACCTGTTCCTTTCGGCCAAAAGGGAAGGCTCACCAGTAGAAAGGGGGACCTTGGTGAGTCAGACCACATTCCCTTCTGTCCCCCAATCCCGGATGCAAATCCAACCCACTGTAAGCTACAACCAACAGACCCTGTCCTTGTCTGCCTTGATAGGTTCCTGTGCTGAGGGGAATCTGTTGGATGAAAATCTAGCTTCCTAAGCCAGAATTCCTTGGGAGCCGTTGAGTACCCCTCTGGAAGCCTGGGCACTGGACAGAAGACTTCTGGCCTGAGTCACTCACTGTACCCCACCAATGTCTTTGGTTCTCTCTGGGAACCATCAGGAACAGGTACAATTTAATTTAATCTCCTCTCCTCAAGCTCCAATAATTCTTGGGTACCCCTGGTTAAGCCGCCATAACCCTTACATTGATTGGTCCATCCTTGTGAAATACTTCGTTGTCTTGTCCGATTAGAACCGTTAGTTCTAAGTTTAGTTCCAAGTTCAGCTCTAGTTTCCAGATAGTCCCTGTAAATCCCGTCTCCTTGTCAAGATTCCTCCGGGTTGCTGTTCTACATCTACATCTACGCCAGCATCCCCAATTCAGTCGACTTGCCGGTGTCCTGCACTTGGGTTCTCCTCAGTCACCCCGTGCAACATTCAAATTTATTTATCAACTGTACTTCAAAACATACATTGAAATATATCATTTGTATTAACAACTAACATACCCAAGGTGTGCTGTTGGTGGACTGCAAGTGTCACCATACATTCTGGTGTCAACATAACATACTCAGATTGCTCGGCAGAATAACAAAGAGAAAAAAAAACTGAACATAACAAGCGATACACCAAAAACATCAAAACAAGCTGCAGGAGATTATTAGATCTCATTCCTGTCATGGTCCAGTCCGTGAGGTCCGCATTCTGGTTCCCGGTCTGGTCCATCGATCTTTGTTCCAGGTTTTCTTGTTTTCTCCCTTGTTCTGTTGGGAGCCTTAATTGAGGCAACTTATTCTCATTTCACTCTGGCACATAATACCTCTGCAAACCAGGGATTGTTGGCTGCACTGTTCCCTTCCTTCTGAAACCTTCGCCTGAAACCTCATCAGTATCCTCGTCAATTTCAATTGCCGGAGTGAGACCAGAGCATCGCCACGCCAAGATAAGGAACTATCTATTGTTGAGTTTTGAACTGTCTCTTTGTGCCCCAGTGTTTAGTGTCCATGTCAAAGAAGAGTCCTGGCCCTTTGTCCTGTGCTCCCCAAGGAGGGGTCCCGGCTCTGTGTTCTGTGTTCTGTGTTCCGGTGCTCAAATCCAAGGCTCTGTGTTCCTGTGTTCCTGTGTTCCAAGTTCAAGTCCAGGCGTCATGTTCCAGCTCTATCCAAGTCTGAGCTTCATGTCCTTGCCCAGCCTAGGAGTACCTCACCCAGCCCAATGCTGGAGTTCCCTCATCCTGTGCAAGCCACATCCAAGAACCTCGTCCAGTTCATGTGCTAGTCCTGTGCAGGAGTTCCATGTCCTGTCCTGTGGCCACGTCGTGTCCTTGCCAAGATCCTAGTCCCAAGTCCTAGCCTAGGCCTGGATTCAGGCTCCGAGTCCCAACCAAGACCCAGGTTCCGGGTCCTTGTCCAGACTCTGGTTTTGGAGTTCCGAGTTCCTAGTCTAGCTCCTCGTTCCACATCCAGGTCCTGTGCTTCTAGCCCAAGTCCTAGCCCAGGCCCTGAATCCTAGTCTCGTCCAGGGTCTGTGTCAATGTCCAGCGTCGTTTCTTCCTTGCTCACCTTGCTATCTCAATAACCCTAGTCCTGTTCCTAGTACTTCAGTGTCTGTGTCTTGCACTTGGATCTGCCATCAATGCCCACTTGTAACAATTCCTCCTGCCGGCAGAGTCCTCCAAAACCTGCTAACAACTCACTGACTGGGGGCACCAGTCCTTGTCCGTGCTGTTCTGCTGGCCCAATATCCGATACCCGACCACAGGTGTCCCACGTCTGCGTCACTGGCCTTCAAATGCAGTGTAGAGGCTTAGACTCTGACCTAATCTAAAAGACAACTAAATATGAGCCGTGACCCAACAGAGATAGAAACTCAGCGCCAACACACCCTCCACAATGTTCTTATCTTCCTGAACATATGTACAAGCCTATGTACAAGCCTCTTAAATGCCTATAGTCATAGAGCAATACAGCATGTTTAACGCCCTTCCGCCCAGCAATGTTGCCTTTCCATCCTGTCCCAATTTCCAGTGGCCTGTATCCCTCTAAGCTCTGTCCCGTTGATTTTACCCCCCTCACCTTAAACGCATATCCTCTGACCACGTGAGTTTTGCCTGGCAAGGCCAATTGGTCAATATGAATTGCTTCAAGAATGTAGATGATTGGTAGATTTTGGAGTGTGGGGGTTGGGGTAAAGGGGACTTGATGATATAATGGAGAGAATAAAACATGGCATTTATGTATGATTAGTGTTAAAGGGTGGTGGAGAGTCAGTAGGGACTCAGTGGGCTGAACGGCCTTTTTCTGTACTGTATGTCCAGATAACTCTATACTATCCATAAGTTGAAATGATGGGATATAAGTTCACATCCTATTGAGCTTTCAGTCCAGTGACAGAACCCCAATGGGTTGCCATACCATTTTACCTGCTTCTTTTGAAGATCCCATGTGTGAATCTGTCATGCCTTCCTTATGAGTGAGTTACTAGCGACAAACCAGATGTAGCAAGTTGTTCAGAGCATATGCATGGTCTGTTCCATGGATTACAAGGTCTAACATCAACTTCACTTTCGAGTTGAGATCCACGTCAAGTTCAAGTGATAGTTAGCCACAATGGAAAATGGTGCTCAGCCTCAGCAAGTAGATTCAGACAATATACAGAACATAATTTATACATGAATTATACAATATACTGAAGCAAGATATTAGTGCAAAAAAGCCAGAATCAAAGACAAGTCCATGGTAGTGCAAGAGTATTGTTCCATTGCTGAGCTAGGATTAGGGTTGTGCAGGTCGGTTCAAGACCTGATGGCCATAGGAAAGGAACTGTTCCATTTCATTGGATCATCATACAGCTCTGGAACCCCTGGACAATAAAGATGTATATATCAGCATGCTGTTCATTGACTACGGCTCAGCATTTAACACTATCATCCCCTCAAAACACATCAATAAACTTCAAGACCTGGGCCTCGACTTCCTCACATACAGACCCCAGTCAGTATGTGCTGTTAACAGTATCTCCTCCACCATCACCGCATGTGCTAAGCTCCCTGCTTTACTCAGCTGATGACACCAAATTTGTTGTTGGTCCAATCAAAAGTGGTGATGAATTGGCTTATAGGAGGGATATTGAAAATCTGTTTGAACGATGCCACAACAACAACCTCTCGCTGAATGTCAGAAAAACTAAAGAGCCGGTTATTGAGTACAGGAGGAAGAAACCAGAAGTCCATGAGCCAGTCCTCATCAGGGCATCGGAGGTGGAGAGGATCAGTAGTTTTAAATTCCTTGGCATTATCACATCAGAGGATCTGTCCTGGAACCAGCGATTAATTGAGATCACAAAGATGACAGTGCCTCTACTTTCTTAGAAGTGTGTGAGATTTGGCATGTCATCAAAACCTTTGACAAACTTCTATAGATGTATAAGACCATAAGATACAGGGGCAGAAGTAGGCCATTCAGTCCATCGAGCCCGCTCCACCATTCAATTATGGGCTGATCCAATTCTTCCAGTCATCCCCACTCCCCTGCCTTTCCCCATGCTCATCGACGCCCTGGCTAATCAAGAACCTATCTACCTCTGCCTTAAATGCACCCAATGGCTTGGCCTCCATAGCCTCTTGTGGCAACAAATTCCACAGATTTACCACCCTCTGACTAAAGTAATTTCTCCTCATTCTGTTCTAAATGGACATCCTTCAATCTTGAAGTTGTGCCCTCTTGTCCTAGAATCCCATACCATGGAAAATAATTTTGCCATATCTAATCTGTTAAGGCCTTTTAACATTTGGAATGTTTCTATGCAATCTCCCCTCATTCTCCTAAACTCCAGGGAATACAGCCCACGAGCAGCCAAATACGGTTAGCCTCATACGGTAACCCTTTCATTCCTGGAATCATTCTCGTGAATCTTCTCTGAACTCTCTCCAATGTCAGTATACCCTTTCTAAAATAAGGAGCCCAATACTGCACACAATACTCCAAGTGTGGTCTAATGAGTGCTTTATAGAGCCTCAACATCACATCCCTGCTCTTATATTCAATACCTCTAGAAATGAATGCCAACATTGCATTCGCCTTCTTCACCGCAGACTCAACCTGGAGGTTAACCTTCAGGGTATCCTGCACAAGGACTCCCAAGTCCCTTTGCATCTCTGCATTTTGAATTCCCTCCCCATCTAAATAATAGTCTTCCCATTTATTTCTTCCACCAAAGTGCATGGCCGTACTCTTTCCAACATTGCATTTAATTTGCCACTGCTTTGCCCATTCCCCTAAACTATCTAAGTCTCTCTGCAGGTTTTCTGTTTCTTCAACACTACCCACTCCTCCACTTATCTTTGTATCATCGGCAAATTTAGCTACAAATCCACTAATCCCATAGTCCAAATCATTGACATACATCATAAAAAAGCAGCAGTCCTAACACCGACCCCTGTGGAACTCCATTGGTAACCGGCAGCAGCCAGAACAGGATCCCTTTATTCCAACTCTCTGTTTTCTGCCGATCAGCCAATGCTCCACCCATGCTAGTAACTTCCCTGTAATATCATGGGCTCTTAAGACCATAAGACCATAAGACAAAGGAGCAGAAGTCGGCCATTCAGCCCATCAAGTCTGCTCCACCATTTTATCATGAGCTGATCCATTCTCCCATTTAGTTCCACTCCCCCGCCTTCTCACCATAACCTTTGATGCCCTGGCTACTCAGATACCGATCAATCTCTGCCTTAAATACACCAAATGACTTGGCCTCCACTGCTGCCTGTGGCAACAAATTCCATAGATTCACCACCCTCTGACTAAAAAAATTTCTTCGCATTTCTGTTCTGAATGGGCGCCCTTCAATCCTTAAGTCATGCCCTCTCGTACTAGACTCCCCCATCATGGGAAACAACTTTGCCACATCCACTCTGTCCATGCCTTTCAACATTCGAAATGTTTCTATGAGGTCTCCCCTCATTCTTCTAAACTCCAAGGAATACAGTCCAAGAGCGGACAAACGTTCCTCATATGTTAACCCTCTCATTCCCGGAATCATTCTAGTGAATCTGCTCTGTACCCTCTCCAACGTCAGCACATCCTTTCTTAAATAAGGAGACCAAAACTGCCCACAGTACTCCAATTGAGGTCTCACCAGTGCCTTATAGAGCCTCAACATCACATCCCTGCTCCTATACTCTATTCCTCTAGAAATGAATGCCAACATTGCATTCGCCTTCTTCACTGCTGACTCAACCTGGAGGTTAACTTTAAGGGTATCCTGTACGAGGACTCCCAGGTCCCGTTGCATCTTGGAACTTTGAATTCTTTCCCCATTTAAATATAGTCTGCCCATTTATTTTTTCTGCCAAGAGCATAACCCTGCACTTTCCAACATTGTACTTCATTTGCCACTTCTCTGCCCATTCTTCCAATCTATCCAAGTCTCTCTGCAGACTCTCCATTTCCTCAGCATTCCTGGCCCCTCCACCTATCTTCATATCATCAGCAAACTTAGCCACAAAGCCATCTATTCCATAATCCAAATCGTTGATGTACAATGTAAAAAGAAGCAGCCCCAACACGGACCCCTGTGGAACACCATTGGTAACCAGCAGCCAACCAGAATAGGATCCCTTTATTCCCACTCTCTGTTTCCTGCCAATCAGCCAACACTCTATCCATGTATGTAACTTTCCCGTAATTCCATGGGCTCTTATCTTGTTAAGTAGCCTCATGCGTGGCACCTTGTCAAAGGCCTTCTGAAAATCCAAATATACAACATCCACTGCATCTCCCTTGTCTAGCCTACTTGTAATTTCCTCCAAAAATTGTAATAGGTTTGTCAGGCAGGAATTTCCTTTAAGGAATCCATGCTGAGTTCTGCCTATCTTGTCATATGCCTCCAGGTACTCTGTAACCTCATCCTTGACAATCGACTCCAACAACTTTCCAACCACCGATGTCAAGCTAACAGGTCTATAATTTCCTTTTTGCTTCCTTGCCCCCTTCTTAAATAGCGGAGTGACATTTGCAATCTTCCAGTCCTCCGGAACCATGCCAGAATCTATCGACTTTTGAAAGATCATCGCTAATGCCTCCGCAATCTCCACAGCTACTTCCTTCAGAACACGCGGGTGTATTCCATCTGGTCCAGGAGATTTATCTAACTTTAGACTATTCAGCTTCCTGAGTACTTTCTCTGTCATAATTGTGACTGTGCACACTTCTCTTCCCTGCCACCCTTGAGTGTCTGGTATACTGCTGATGTCTTCCTCAGTGAAGACTGATGCAAAATACTCTTATCTTGCTAAGCAGCCTCACGGGTGGCACCTTCTCAAAGGCCTTCTGAAAATCCAAGTGCATCACAACCACTGTTTCTCCTTTAACTACCTTGCTTGTAATTTCCTCAAAAAATTGCAGTAGTTTAGTCAGGCAGGATTTTCCTTTCAGGAAACCATGGCCTATCTTGTCATTTGCCTCCAGGTACTCTGTAATCTCATCCCTAACAATCGATTCCAACAACTTCCCAATCACTGATGTCAGGCTAACAGATCTATAATTTCCTTTCTGCTGCCTCCCTCCCTTCTTAAATAGCGGAGTAACATTTGCAGTTTTCCAGTTATCCAGTACAATGTCAGAATCTATCAATTTTTGAAAAATCATTGTTAATGCCTCTGCAATCTCTCCAACTACTTCCTTCAGAACCCAAGGGTGCATTCCATCAGGTCCAGGAGATTTATCCACCCCTAGACCATTAAGCTTCCTGAGCACCTTCTCAGTCGTAACTTTCTTTTCAATCTTTTTATTAATTTCAGCATCATAAACATTACAAAAAATAGATACAGAGAAATTGGGATTACATTATTGATAAATAGTTTATACAAGTATGAGCTCAATTGATATATAATTGATGAGCCTCCCAAAATCTCAGATAGTACAAATATAATATTGGAAAATATAAGGTGAAAATATAAAAATAACATGAAAAAAGAAAACAAAATTATACCCCAAAAGAAAAAAAATCTAACCCGATTAAAAGAAAACTAAACTAAACTAAAGAAAAAAAAAGAAAAAGAATGGGCTATTATGATACCTCAGATAAGACCATTGGTGTCATTGACTCCGCTCTTCTTCCTGAATATGGAGTAACAAAATAGAATTGGAAAGGGTCAAATTACATCATATGAAAATATTGAATAAATGGTCTCCAAATCTCTTCAAATTTAATAGAAGGGTCATAAATGACACTCCTAATTTTTTCTAAATTCAAGCAAGACATAGTTTGAGAAAACCATTGAAATGTAGTAGGAGGATTAATCTCTTTCCAATTCAATAATATGGATCTTTTAGCCATTAGCATAACAAAAGCAATCATCCAACAAGCTGAGGGGGTCAGATGGTGTTGTTCTATCATTGGTAAACCAAAGATTGCAGTGATAGGATGAGTTTGTTTTCAGTCGTAACTTTAACTGCACATACTTCACTTCCCTGACACTCTTGAATATCTGGTATACTCCAGATGTCTTCCACTGTGAAGACTGATGCAAAATACACATTCAGTTCCTCTGTCATCTCTTCGTCTCTCATTACAATATCTCCAGCGTCATTTTCTATTGGTCCTATATCTACTCTTAACTCTTTTTTTCCCTTTATATACTTAAAAAAGCTTTTAGTATCTTCTTTGTATAGTAGAGAGAATGATAACTTGTTGCATCACCAACTATAATGGAAACACCAACGCTCAGGAATGGAAATATCTACAGAGGGTGGCGCATACAGGCTAGTCCATCACTGGCAAAACCATTGACCACATTCACCTGGAGTACAGCCACAGGAAAGCAACATCCATTGGTAAGGACTCCCACCATTCAGGCCATGCTTTCTTCTCAGGAGGTAATAAAGTTGTAGGTCTCACACCACCAGGTTTGGGATCAGTTATTACATTACAGCCATAAGGCTCCTGAGTTGGTCAACTTCACTCACAATTACTCTGAACTGATTCCACAATCTATTCTTCACTACTCATGGTCCCAGTTTTTTTTATTTGCAAGTTTGTCATTTGCATATTGGTTGTTTGCCAGTCTTTGTGTGTAGTTTTTCATAAATTCTACCGTAATTCTTTATTTTCCTGTAAATGAATCTGAAGGTCGTATATGGTAACATATATATATTTTGATAATAAATTTTACTTTGAATGTTTTGTATTTGATCTTTGAACCGAATGATGTGAGACTTCATGCTTCAACACCTCTTGCCCAATGGTAGCAACGAGAATAGGGCATGACCCAGACGGTGGGGATACTCATTGATAGATGCTGCCTCCTTTGAGGCAATGTACTTTCAAAGGTGGGCAGCACGTAGGATGGACCAGGCTGTATCTACTACGCTTTTCAGCCTTTTCCATTCCTGTGCATTTTATTTGCCAGGATGCAACTAGTCAGGATAGTTTTTGAGCCTGTCTTACTGACTTTCAGAAATTGCTGGAGCTGACTATGGTCAAAGTTAAATTAATTATATATTTGTGGAACTAAATCAATTGTACGTATTTCCATAAAAAGTCTGATATTATCTGGTTTAGATAACAAGAGGCAACTATCCAAACTGATGCTGTGCACGAATGTGATTACTCCCAGTGGGGAATGGCACTGTTGGGTATGGAAGTTTCAGTTAGGAAACTGGGTGTGTTTTCATTTTAATTAGATTTTCATTCTGTTTCAGGTGACAGAAAAGGAAATGAGATCCAGTTGCTGCTTGGAAATTGCAATTTCCCGTGGTATGTAAATAAACTATTCTCAGGCTTCTGATCAGATAATGCAAATGATTAAACAAACCAGAGGCTGGTGAGATAAATGTGGCATTAATATATCACTCGTCAAAAGCAATTAGAACATTGGAACTAAGCAGTAAATGAAAAGGATATGAGTTTTAGTTAGAATTCCTTTATTAACCCACAATTGTTTCAAAATCAGAATCAGAATACTTAGTTTAAATTAGGTTATCTCCTGGAATTGCACGGAATGAACAGTACAGAATCAGTCCGTTTGCTTTACCTGGCCCGGTATCTTCACTTAATTAATCAACAATTTTCAGATGCTTCATCAGTGGACATCCCTTTGTCATAATGTGACAAGTGGCTCCATTTACTATTAAAATTCCAGAGGAACTCATCAGGTCAGGTAACATTTAAATAATCGATGTTTCTGGCCGAGGTGAGCACAATGTTAGAGGAACTCAACAGGTCTGGCAATGTCTATGGAGAGGGAAAAAACAGTTCATGTTTCAGGCTGAAATGAAGGGTCTCGGCCTGAAGCATCGACTGTATATTCCTCTCCACAGATGTTGCCAAACCTGGTGAGTTCCGTCAACATTATGTGTATTGCTCTGGATTTCCAACATCTGCAGAATCTCTTGCATAAGGTTCAGCTCATAAACTTAAGCCTGAAATCAAAGCAGCAGACAGACCTAAATATTCCTGCTTCATTTAAAGAAATATTACTTTCCTGGTCTTAGATTTAATCAAGGCCTTTGCAACTTATCCAGAGACTTGTGTTGATATGTAGCTTTGTCAGAGAATATAAAAAAACTTCCTCTTAGTTACATAAATCTTCTTTTTACAACAGTGAAGCAAAGGGTCCATCAAAAGTATATTTACTCCACACTCTTTCATCTACAACTGGAGAACACAGGGTCAAAATATTATTTCTATCGCTGTAACAATCTGTATTTCAGTTTGAATGATAAATTAGTGTTAATCGTCTTATTGGGATATACAGGCAGCAGACATTGAAGAAGTTGTCAGTAACTTCTGCTGAAGTCTGATAATTGTCATCTCCTCCTTCTCATCAAGGCCTCTCATTGTGATTAAAAATTAATGGTATAGGAGGGAGTGGACAGCTTAAGAGGAATTTTTATGCAAACACTTCTGCAATTATCTCTACTGAGCAAGGTGAGATCTTCGTGGTGCTTGTGTTTGGATTACAATACGATTGTTTGGCTAGGGTACAAAACTACTCTTCTCTGGTTAAACTATTAAGTCAGCTGATAGTCATTAATCCATGCAAATTCCAGGTGAACTTCTCTGCTTCCTCTCCAAAGTAACCATAACTTTCCCATAATGTGGCAACCATAACTGCATGTGAAACTCCAGATGTAGGCTAACCAATGTATTATACTGCTGCAGCATGTCCTCCCAACTTTTTTATTCTATGGTCTGACCGATGAAGTCAAGCATTCCCATTAGTGGACACAGTTGTTACTACCCTATCCACTAGTAATGCCACTTTTAGGAAGCTTTGGACTTTCACCTCAAGCTCTCTGTATACATCAATGCCATTTATAGCCTCTAGAATGCCAAATTCTGGGCTCTGAGATCGTCATTATTAAGATGAGAATTTATTTCCCACCCTTAATTACTCTTGAGATCTGCCCTTACTGAACAACTGCAGCCCTTCTGATGAAGGTAGACTAGATTATGAGAACACACAGTCCTCTTTTATTGTCATTTAGAAATGCATGCATGCATTAAGAAATGATACAATGTTTCTCTGGAGTGATATCACAGAAAACAGGACAAACCAAAGACTAACACTGACAGAACCACATAATTATAATATATAGTTACAGCAGTGCAAAGCAATACCATAATTTGATGAAGAACAAACCATGGGCACGGTAAATAAAGTCCCAAAAGTCCCTGAGTTGATTGACTCCCGAGTCCCCGAAAGTGGCGGCAAAAGGGAGAAACTCCCTGCCATAAACCTCCAGGCACCGTCAACTTGCCGATGCCTTGGAAGCAGCCAACCACAGCTGACACTGAGTCCATCCGTCCGAAAACTTCGAGCTTCCGACCAACCTCTCCGATACAGCCTCCCGAGCTCCATCCTCTGCCGAGCGCCTTCAACCTCACCCCCGCTGCTGAAACACACAAAGCCGAGGTTTCAGAGCCTTCTGCTCCGGAGATTCTGGTTACCACACAGTAGCAGCGGCAGTGAAGTGGGCATTTCAGAAGTTTTCCAGATGTTCCTCCGTACTGTCACGTCTGTCTCCATCAAATCAGGATTGTGCACGGTCCCCTACTTGACAGATAACAGACATCACCACCGAAGTGGCTGCGCGTGCTGCCGTCGCGCCATCATCTTCTCCTTGCATTGTAGGTTCTCCACAATGGTGTTGGAGAGGAAGTTTGAGGACTTTGACCCAGCAATGAAGACAAACTTGCAATATAATTCCAAGTTTGGCTGGGTGACAACTTGGAGAGATCCTTTTATGGTGTTTCCATATTTGAGGACGGATAGTTGCTGGCAAGTCCTGGAACGTCCACATTCTGCGAACAAATGCATTGAACAAGTCTGTGTATTGTGTTGAGGTCACTTTTATTGGCACACCTTGGAAATACTTTGAAAAAAAAGTATTTCTCATTCTTTCACTCAGGGAACCTAGAAACAAAAAGCAGTTGATTTTGTACCCATTTCCTGTTTCTCCTGAAGGCACAGATTCATGCTGGCTTAATTTTTTATGCACATCATTCAATTTGCCATTCTGAATGTCAGTCTAACAGTAGGCACATCAAATAAAAGTCACAAGTAGCAATGAATTTATGAAAACTTTCCATTCAGGTTAAGTTGCTTTTTGTACAGGGCAGTCAGAAAAAGAAAAATCCCTGCAAGCATCTGGAATCTGAAGCGTAATATACCTAAATCAATTTATCTGCTCTTTGAACTCTTCAAGTGAGCATCAGTTTCCATTCATAGGAAATTATATAGGCCAGACTAGTAATCAATTAAAGAACTCAGCAGGCCAGGCAGCATCTACTGAAAGGAGTAAACAGTCGATGTTTCAGGCCAAGACTCAGTTTACTGTTTTCAATAGATGCTGTTGAGTTTCTCCAGCATTTTGTGTGTGATGCTTTGGATTATAAGCATCTTGCAGATTTTCTCATACTTATCAATTAAAGAATATCTTTGAGGGCCACCCTAGTTGATCGTGGTGCCATGAAAGTGTATATCCTAGGTGCCAATAGTAATGTTTTTCTTATGAGTGCACACAAAGCTGGAGAAATTTCAGAATTCTGGTGCATTCAGCGATACTAAACTATGTTAATTCCCATCATGTTTGAACATCTCAAGACAAAAGAAAGGCAAAAGATTAGCTTTAATTGCCACTTGCTCAGCATACAAGAGTAGAAGAGCTTCTAGGGCTTGATGTTTCAATACCAAGCAGTGGGCTTAGAGTGGTGACCAGGAGAGTAGGTATGTCATCGGGGTCATCAGGTGGGCACCCTCCTTCTTTGATGTTTCGTTGATAAGCCCACGACGTCTCCAGAGGGCTCACCGGTGCTACCTGCCGTCCCAGGTCACCCCCCTCAGTTCCACACTGTCCTGTCTTCATCTTGTAGCCCAGTTGTTGTCTTTCCTTTTAATCCAAATCCAATTGCTGCTTTTTTCTGCTGCATTTGACAAGGACTTGATTGCTTGCTGGAGGGAGTGACCCCTCACCCCATCTTCTTCAATAGACTGGTCGTAGATGTAGCAACAAATCCCTTGCATCCCACTTCTACAGGGAAAATCTTGGTCTTCCAGCCATTCTGGGCAGCTTCAGTTGCCAGTTCAGAGTACTTGGTCTTTTTCCTCTCATAAGCTTCTTCAGCACCATCTTCCCATGGTACTGTCAATTCCACAACATATGCCAGCTTGGCTGTTGTGGACCACAGGACCATGTCTGGCCATAGTGTTGTAGCGCAATGTCTGGGGGAAACACAAGCTTTTTTTCTAAGTCCATGTCCATTTTCCAATCCCGAGCAACCTGCAGAATTCTTACATTTTTTGATGTTATACGGTGCTCTGGAGGTTGGCCTGCTGGTACAAATCGTGTGATGTGGACATTTCCTGCTGATGTTTGTGGGAGAGCATTTGTGGTGATTCGCCTCTGTTCCAAGATTGATGCCAGCTGTCTGAGAACTTGGTTATGCCACAAAGTGTACCGCCCCTGGGTGAGGCTCGTAGTGCATCCTGTTAAAATGTGCCTTAGTGATGCAGGTGCTTGACAAAGAGAGCAAGCGGGGTCTTCTCCTCACCACTGGTTCAGGTTCTGGGGTGTGGGTAGGAGGTCATAAGTGGCTCTGATGACAAAACTTAGCCGAGATCCCTCCATCTCCCAGATGTCACGCCAGCTAAGTTTCCTCTTTCCTAGGCTCTCCTAGTTAGTCCAGTGGCCCTGCTTGGCCATTGAGATGACCCTGGTGTGTCACTCTGCCTCCTCCTGTCTTCTCAGCTCCTCCACCACAAGCCGTCTCTTCTGCACTGATGTTGCCTTGTGCCACTGAGGAGGTTTTGGGACAAGTCCGAGCCCGGCACTCCCATCAACACACATCAAAGTTGCTGGTGAACGCAGCAGGCCAGGCAGCATCTCTAGGAAGAGGTACAGTCGACGTTTCAGGCCGAGACCCTTCGTCAGGACTAACTGAAGGAAGGGTTAGTAAGAGATTTGAAAGTGGGAGGGGGCGGGGGAGATCCAAAATGATAGGAGAAGACAGGAGGGGGAGGGATGGAGCCAAGAGCTGGACAGGTGATTGGCAAAGGGGATATGAGAGGATCATGGGACAGGAGGCCCGGGGAGAAAGACAAGGAGGGGGGAACCCAGAGGATGGGCAAGGGGTATAGTCAGAGGGACAGAGGGAGAAAAAGGAGAGTGAGAGAAAGAATGTGTGTATATCAATAAATAACGGATGAGGTACGAGAGGGTGGGGCATTAGTGGAAGTACGAGAAGTCAATGTTCATGCCATCAGGTTGGAGGCTACCCAGATGGAATATAAGATGTTGTTCCTCCAACCTGAGTGTGGCTTCATCTTTACAGTAGAGGAGGCCGTGGATAGACATGTCAGAATGGGAATGGGATGTGGAATTAAAATGTGTGGCCACTGGGAGATCCTGCTTTCTCTGGTGGACAGAGCATAGGTGTTCAACAAAGCGGTCTCCGAGTCTGCGTCGGGTCTCTCCAATATATAGAAGGCCACATTGGGAGCACCGGACGCAGTATATCACCCCAGCCGACTCACAGGTGAAGTGTCGCCTCACCTGGAAGGACTGTCTGGGGCCCTGAATGGTGGTAAGGGAGGAAGTGTAAGGGCATGTGTAGCACTTCCGCTTACAAGGATAAGTGCCAGGAGGGAGATTAGTGGGGAGGGATGTGTGGGGGGGGGAACGAATGGATAAGGGAGTCGCGTAGGGAGTGATCCCTGCGGAAAGCAGAGAGAGGGGGGGAGGGAAAGATGTGCTTAGTGGTGGGATCCCGTTGGAGGTGGCGGAAGTTACGGAGAATAATATGTTGGACCCGGAGGTTGGTGGGGTGGTAGGTGAGGACAAGGGGAACCCTATTCCTAGTGGGGTGGCAGGAGGATGGAGTGAGAGCAGATGTGTGTGAAATAAGGGAGATGCATTTGAGAGCAGAGTTGATGGTGGAGAAAGGGAAGCCCCTTTCTTTAAAAAAGGAGGACATCTCCCTCGTCCTGGAATGAAAAGCCTCATCCTGAGAGCAGATGCAGCGGAGACGGAGGAATTGTGAGAAGGGGATGGCATTTTTGCAAGAGACAGGGTGAGAAGAGGAATAGTCCAGATAGCTGTGAGAGTCAGTAGGCTTATAGTAGACATCAGTAGATAAGCTGTCTCCAGAGATAGAGACAGAAAGATCTAGAAAGGGGAAGGAGGTGTTGGAAATGGACCAGGTAAACTTGAGGGCAGGGTGAAAGTTGGAGGCAAAGTTAATAAAGTCAACGAGCTCAGTATGCGTGCAGGAAGCAGCGCCAATGCAGTCGTCGATGTAGCGAAGGAAAAGTGGGGGACAGATACCAGAATAGGCACGGAACATAGATTGTTCCACAAAGCCAACAAAAAGGCAGGCATAGGTAGTACCCATACGGGTGCCCATAGCTACACCTTTAGTTTGGAGGAAGTGGGAGGAGCCAAAGGAGAAATTATTAAGAGTAAGGTCTAATTCCGCTAAACGGAGCAGAGAGATGGTAGAGGGGAACTGGTTAGGTCTGGAATCCAAAAAGAAGCGGAGAGCTTTGAGACCTTCCTGATAGGGGATGGAAGTATATAGGGACTGGACATCCATGGTGAAAATAAAGCGGTGGGGGTCAGGGAACTTAAAATCATCAAAAAGTTTAAGAGCGTGAGAAGTGTCACGAACATAGGTAGGAAGGGATTGAACAAGGGGGGATAAAACCGTGTCGAGGTATGCAGAAACGAGTTCGGTGGGGCAGGAGCAAGCTGAGACAATAGGTCTGCCAGGACAGGCAGGTTTGTGGATCTTGGGTAAGAGGTAGAAACGGGAAGTGCAAGGTGTGGGAACTATAAGGTTGGTCGCAGTGGATGGGAGATCCCCTGAGCGGATAAAGTCGGTGATAGTATCGCTTCCTACGCGCCTCCCTTGTCCATTTGTCCCCCCCATCCCTCCCCACTGACCTCCCTCCTGGCACTTATCCTTGTAATCGGAACAAGTGCTACACATGCCCTTACACTTCCTCCCTTATCACCATTCAGGGCCCCAAACAGTCCTTCCAGGTGAGGCGACACTTCACCCGTGAGTCGGCTGGGGTGATACACTGCGTCTGGTGCTCCCAATGTGACCTTCTATATATTGGAGAGACCCGACGCAGACTGGGAGACCGCTTTGCTGAACACCTACGCTCTGTCCGCCAGAGAAAGCAGGATCTCCCAGTGGCCACACATTTTAATTCCACATCCCATTCCCATTCTGACATGTCTATCCACGGCCTCCTCTACTGTAAAGATGAAGCCACACTCAGGTTGGAGGAACAACACCTTGTATTCCGTCTGGGTAGCCTCCAACCTGATGGCATGAACATTGACTTCTCGAACTTCCGCTAATGCCCCACCTCCCTCTCGTACCTCATCCGTTATTTATTGATATACACACATTTTTTCTCTCACTCTCCTTTTTCTCCCTCTGTCCCTCTGACTATACCCCTTGCCCATCCTCTGGGATCCCCCCCAACTTGTCTTTCTCCCTGGACCTCCTGTCCCATGATCCTCTCATATGCCTTTTGCCAATCACCTGTCCAGCTCTTGGCTCCATCCCTCCCCCTCCTGTCTTCTCCTATCATTTTGGATCTCCCCTTCCCCCTCCCACTTTCAAATCTCTTACTAACTCTTCCTTCAGTTAGTCCTGACGAAGGGTCTCGGCCTGAAACGTCGACTGTACCTCTTCCTAGAGATGCTGCCTGGCCTGCTGCGTTCACCAGCAACTTTGATGTGTGTTGCTTGAATTTCCAGCATCTGCAGAATTCCTGTTGTTTGCCGGCTTTCCCATGTTGGCCTTGGCCAACCACATCCCTGAAGCGAAGAGCAGACTTAGCACTCTGAATGGCTTCAGATGGGGCCCACTTCCTCCCCATTGCCACACGGGATGGGGGGCACTGTTTCAATAACAGTATCTTCAGATTCAGTGAGGATCATGACCAATCTTGCTTTGGTGCATTTGAATTCTTCCACAAGACTTGCAACTGGTAATTTCAATTTGCCGTTCCTGTACAGTCCAACGGGACTTAAGCATCGCAGAAGTCCAAGCCACTGTTTTACATATGTGCTGATCATTCTTTCGAGCTTTTCAACCTTGCTGATGGGGATTTCATACTCTGTTAAAAGCCACATGAGTCTTGGGAGTATGCTGAACTGGAAGCACCACTGCTTGAGTTTTCCTGGCAGCCAGGTCTTGTTGATGCGAGCTATGTACATGATGGTATCCTTTTTCAGTTGATTAAACTCAGTACTCTTGAGCTTAGCTTCATACCATTGGCCCAAGCTCTTCACTGGCATTTCTGAAACAGTTGGGACAGGTGTCAATGTGACATCTTTTATCTGTGACGTGACCTTTGACAATGGAGATGCTTCTACACTTGCTGGGCTTGATCTCCAAACTTGCCCATGTGATGTTTTGATGAAGCTTCTCCAGAAGTCTCTTGGTGCAGGGGATAGTTGTCATTAATATCGTTATTTCGTCCATATAGGCTCATATCAGTGGTAACCGTTGACCAGACAGTAGCCCTTTTCCTCCTACAACCTATTTTGAGGCTCTGATAATGAGCTCCATTGCCATAGTGAAGGCCAAAGATAAGGTAAGGTAGTAAATCAGCTTTGTGGAGAAGCCAGAGGCTGGCAGTAGATGGTTGCCTCTCTGATTGAAGGCTGTGACTATTGGAGCACCACAGGGATCAGTGCTGGATCCTTTGCTGATTATCATCTATGTCAAAGGTCTGAGAATGTGGTCAATTGGATCAACAAGTTTGTGGATGACACCAAGAATGGGGTGTAGTGGATAGCAAATAAGGCTATCATAGCTTGCAGAGGGATCCGGATTGTCTGGAAGAATGGCAGATGGAATTTAATGCAGACAAGTGCAAGGCGTTTACTTGTGTAGGACTGACAAGGGTAGGACTTACACAGTGAGCGGTAGGACACTGAGAAGCAAAGGAATCTGGGAATACAGGTGCATAATTCATTGAAAGTGGCATCTCAGGTAGAGAGGGTCATAAAGAAATATTTTGGCACATTGGCCTTCAAAAATCAAAATATTGAATACAGGAGTTGGGATGTTCAAGGCAAAGCTTAGCAATCAGTGTCTTAATATTTAGTGGAACTCCAGCAACGCTACCGAATGGCGAAGTAGCAAAAATATGTTCTTGAGCAGCAATACATTTTACTTAAGTGTTAGTTCTCAAAAAAAATATATCAGGCAAGCTGGCTCAACCGCAGACATATGAAAATTCTCAGAAAAAAGAAGTACAGATGCAGTTATTTTTATATCTCGGTTGCGAGGCACATTTCAGTCACACAGAGTACATTAGTTACAGATAAATGATTGTGGACTTCGAATGCACATTTTAAAACAAATCATTAGCCCCCAGTGCCCAATACAATGCAAGGCCTTGATATTTTCTTCCACTGTTCCCTCCTTGTTAATCTTCTAGATTAACACTCCTTACTACGGTATTGCATCCTCCTGCTCATAAGGGGGTTCATAAGGGGAAGGGCCTCTCCTTCCCTGGGTACAGCTCTGCACCCCAGCAATGTTCCTTGCTGGCCTTTCATCATTTGGGGTACCACAGGGACACCTTGAGGGCCAGACAAGGCTTTTTTCATTAATTGATAACAGCACAATCGCAATGCTCCACGTATACAACACCCTAAAACACATATCATCGCCACTATAGTTATTCCATGCATTATCCAGCTTCCCCAGCCAGAAAACCATCCCTCTATTATCTCCCACCACTTTTTCCCTGAATCAAAATCCTTGAACTGTTTCCCTATCTTTCTAATCTCCTCTATCTTCACTTTTATGTGCTGGCTAAGGTCAGTTATATTTTCAGAGGCATCGGGGATCCAGGTGCAACATTCTTTCCCTACTAACGCACAGACCCTTCCTTCTTAGGCTAATACGTCTCCTCCACTTTCCTGTTTCTTTGTATTTGCCCTCTGACGCTGTTAGGTAATCAATCGATCCCACCCCGAATATGATTATTACCACTACTTCCTTCATGTTAGTCCTCTATTGAGTATATATTTTGTTAATAATCAGTCACTATGTATATAACATGAGGTGCAGGTTAAAATAAATTTATGTTCCAGTCTCTCAGTAACACATTGCTCTTGGTTCACAGCGCCATTCCTCTCTCTCTTGGGGAAGATGTCACTTGTTCAGTGTTTTATTTTGTCCTTGTCGTGGTGCAACTTGCACCTGCTGGCATGTATTCAGTCAGGTTTCCCCTTCTCCTTAACGGCTGTATGGGTCCTCAGCAGCCTGGGAGAGAAAGAATCCTTATTCATTGATCTCACATATATTCTCTCTCCCGGCTTAACAGATGCATGTTACCTTCAGTTAAAGGTGCCTGGGCTTGCCGGACCCTCTCATACAATTTCCCTGCCTCCTGACAGAATGCTTGTGCATATTTCAGTGTCTTTTCATCATTCCATATTAGCACTACCTTTTCCGGGGTCATGGGAGGCTTAGTTCCTGTTGTCATAGTCCGCCCCATCAAAATTTCATGAGGGGTAAGTCCTGTATTTCTATTCTTCTGATTTCGCAGAGTGTACGTTACTATTGCCTCTGGCCATCCGAGACCGTTTTGCTGACAAACTTTTGTCAAAGCTGCTTTTATTTGCCCGTTTGCTCTTTCCACCATACCTAAGGACTGAGGCTGGTAGGGGACATGCAATTTCTACTGGAACCCCAAGGCTTCCTTCAGTCCCTGTACTAATTTATTTTTAAAATGGGTTCCCTTTTCACTATTTATCTTTAGGGGAATTCCAAACCTAGGCATAATTTCTTGCATCAATATGTTCACCACAGTTCTTACATCATTCCTCCTAGTTGGATAGGCTTCCGCCCATCTAGAAAATATGTCTACTATTACCAATATATACTTAAACCTCCTTTCAGCAGCCATATGTACAAAGTCATTTTTCAGGGGCGTACCATTGTTGAGTGATGACATGCTGTGTCCCTCCTTTGCCCATTGTGAGCCTGGCCATGTGCTAGGCGAGCCGGGGACAAAAATAAACTATGCGGGCACACTACTTGGCAGTCTGGGTGATGCCATAGCCTGGCGTTCTGGTAACATGCAGATTTACTTCCAGGCACATTTCTCTTGCTGTGAGGCAAGATTCTGGGCTTCCTGCAACTGCTAGATGTCAATACACACGGGGAGCTTCTTCCTTCCTGATTCAAGCCGAGGGGTCTATAGCACAGGTTGTCGCTGAAGGACCACCTGTTTTGCTATCATGTCTGCAAACCGATTTCTCTTGGAGACCTCTTTCTCGGCTGAGGTGTGTGCCTCAGACTTAATTATTACTAAAGTCTGTGGCAACTGTATAGCTTCTGAAAGTTTCAGGACAAAGGAGGCGTGTTTAATTGCTTTCCCCAATGAGGTGATAAATCCTCTATTTTTTCCACAATTGCCATCATAACGGGATCAATAGGTTCGCTCTTCAGATCTGGTGGGGAAGTATTAGTGGCTTCCACTGCGAGCAGAGAGTCATGGTTATCCCCATTCTGCTGTGCAGATGGTAACGGAACAAAAGTAGCTGGATTAATAGCTGGAGATCTTTTGTACGTACAGTTGGATCGAGAGAGAAGAATCACCTCATAACCTGTCCTTCTGGCTGTGGTAAAATGCTGAGTAGCAGCTGAATTCTCCCACAAGCAGGAATTGAACCCCGATTGGTGAATCTTAGCACTATAAAGTGTTGCACTAACCACTATGCTATTCTGTCACCCCAACTAGAAGAAAAGCAATGAATGATGGAAGAGTCAGTGTGGCTTAGAGAAAACTGATGTGAAGAAGACAGGCACTGACTGAACTGAACTTAGAGTATTTTGACATGAACCCAAAATATATTGTAGAGTGGATTTGTACAGTGTTTTGATAAAGGATTTGTTTATCTTAATGACCCCACACATCCAGTCAATACCAGTGGAATTGTCTATAAAGACCAGCAATGAACAAACCAAAATGCTCAGCATACCTCCATTCCAACACATGGAGTTATCACTTACCTCCACATAGATAATCAAACATGACAGACGTGATATAGAAACATACTTGCAAATATCCACAAATGCCCTTCCTTCTCCCTTGCAGGAGATTAAACTGTTATCAACAACAGCAGCTTAACATGAGGCACTGCCACAGTGGAGGAGGGAGCGTTGGGAATAACCATCAGAGAATCTTTCACCAGCTATCACAATGCAGAGTCTGATACTTCTGAAGCCACAGCTCAATTTCTGGGTCAATGCAGTGCAGCTATTGGGTGAGCGGGAAAGGAGGGATAACCTTGAATGTCAAGGAGAAACGTTGATGCAGTGCACGCTTGCCTGGTTCTTCTGTGGTATGATGGTAATTCACCATTTAACATTCCAACTATGAAAGAAAGTAAAATCGTTCTGCTTTCAGGCTGGTCTGCCTTTTTGTTTGTGAACCTCAGGGTCAGAAAATGTGTTCTGATGGAATGTGTAGTGTCTCTTTACATAATTGTCTCCCTTTATTCCAGCACATAACAAGTATTGAAGGAACTCAGTAAGTTAGAAAGCAGCTCTGAAGGGAATCGACCATCAACATTTTGGACTGAGACCCTTCATCACCTTTCAGAATTGATGAAGGGTCTCAGCCCAAAACATTGATTGTTTATTCCCCTCCATGGATGCTGCTTGACTTGCCAAGTTCCCCCAGCATTTTGTGTGTGTTGCTCAAGATTCCAGCATCTGCAGAACGGCTTGTGTTTATGATTTGCTGTCCTTATTCCATCCTCCTCCTCTTCCTTTTACCTCACTCTTCCAGCTGTACACCAGGCAAGGTCTGTAGCCTCTCAGTTACCAGATCATGTTACCGTGCACACCTGACCATGCAAGCCTCCGGGGTTTAGACCCTCTGAGTCTCTGGAGTATGGATAACTGGCATGGTCCCTTTAAAGATCCTGGCTCACTCCACTAACTGCTGGCCTGTTTTGGAACCAGGGTTTGGATATTAAAAGAGCACCTGAACTCAGGTTCAGTGCTTAACTGTCAGCTCAACTTTGGTTCAGTCTACGGTTGCAGTTAGGATTTGCAGGATAGACAAAGGAGAATCAGTTGATGCTGTGTATTTGGATTTTCAGAAGGCCTTTGACAAGGTGCCACACATGAGGCTGCTTACCAAGCTACAAGCCCATGATATTACAGGGAAGATTCTAGCATGGATAAAAGATTAATTGGCTGGCTGGAGGCTCAGAGTGGGAATAAAGGGAGCCTTTTCCGGTTGGCTGCCGGTGACTAGTGGTGTTCCACAGGTATCTGCGTTGGGACTGATTCTTTTTATGTTGTCTGTTAACCATTTGGATGATGGATTGATGGCTTTTTTGCAAAGTTTGCACAATGATATGAAGATGGTTAGAGGGTCAGGTAGTTTTGAGGAAGTAGAGAGGCTACAGAAAGAACAGACAGATTAGGAGAATGGGCAAAGAAATGGCAGATGAAATACAGTGTCGGGAAGTATATGGTCATACACTTTGGTAGAAGAAGTGAAAGGGTTAACTATTTTCTAAATGGAGAGAAAATAAACGGAGCTGTAGAGGAGTCCTTTGCAGGATTCCCTAAAGGTTAATTTGCAGGTTGAGTCTGCGGTGAGGAAGGCAAATGCAATATTAGCATTCACTTCAACAGGACTAGAATATAAAAGCAAGGATGTAATGCTGGAACTTTATAAAGCACTTTATAAAAAACTTTATAAAGAACTTTATAAAACACTTGCAGTATTTTGAGTGGGTTTGGGCCCCCGATCTTAGAAAAGATGTGTTGAACCTCGAGAGGGTTAAAAGGAGATTCACGAAATTTATTCCAGGATTAAATGGCTTGTCATATGAAGAGTGTCTGATGGCTCTGGGCATGTATTCACTAGAATTCAGAAGAATGAGGGGTGACCTCATTGAAACCTATTGAATGGTGAAGGCCTTGATAGAGTGGACATGGAGAATTTATTTCCTATGGTGGGAGAGTCTAAGACCAGACGACACAGCCTCAGAATAGAGTGGTGTCCTTTTATAATGGAGATGAGCCAAAAGCCGTGGATGAACCAGGATGTATGTCATCTGCTGAAGGCCAGATCTGTGGCATTCAAGTCCGGCAACCCACGCCTGTACCAGAAAACCAGATATGATTTGCGGAGGGCTACTTCAAGTGCGAAGAGACAATTTCGAACGAGGTTGGAGGCAACATTGGATGCACAGCAACTCTGGGAGGGTCTGCAAGACATTACTTCTTACAAAGTGAAACCCAATAGCATGAATGGCAGTGATGCTTCATACCAGATGATCTCAATGCCTTCCTTGCCCGCTTTGAAAAGAAGAACACAACTACAGCTGTGAAGATCCCTGCTGCACCTGATGACCCTGTGATCACCGTCTCAGAGGCCGATGTTAGGCTGTCTTCAAAGAGAATGAACCCTCGCAAGGAGGAAGGTCCTGATGGAGTACCTGGTAAGGCTCTGAAAACCTGTGCCAACCAACTAGCGGGAATTTTCAACCTCTCACTGCAACGGGCCGAAGTTCCCACTTGCTTCAAAAAGGCAACAATTATACCAGTGCCTAAGAAGAATAATATGGGCTGCCTTAATGACTATTGCCCCGTAACATTCACATCAATAGTGATGAAATGCCTTGAAAGGTTGGTCATGACTTGACTGAACTCCTGCCTCAGCAAGGACCTGGACCCATTGCAACTTGCCTATCACCACGATAGGTCAATGGCAGACACAATCTCACTGGCTCTCCACAGGACTCTAGACCACCTGAATAACACAAACACCGACGTCAGGATGATGTTCATCGACTGTAGCTCAGCATTTAATACCATCATTCCCAAAAACCTGATGGAGAAGTTGCAGAACCTGGGCCTCTGTACGTCCCTCTGCAATTGTATCCTCAATTTCCTAACTGGAAGACCACAATCTGTGCAGATTGGTGATAACATATCCTCCTCACTGACGTTCAACACTGGTGCACTTCAGGGGTGTGTGCTCAGCACACTGATCTACTCTCTATATACACATGACTGTGTGGCCAGGCATAGCTCAAATACCATCTATAAATTTGATGACAATGCAACCATTGTTGGTAGAATCTCAGGTGATGACGAGAGGGCGTGCAGGAGTGAGATATGCCAACTAGTGGAGTGGTGCCACAGCAACAACCTGGCACTCAATGTCAGTAAGACAAAAGAGCTGATTGTGGACTTCAGGAAGGGTAAGACGAAGGAACACATACCAATCCTTATAGAGGGATCAGAAGTGGAGAGAGTGAGCAGTTTCAAGTTCCTGGGTGTCAAGATCTCTGAGGATCTAACTTGGTCCCAACGTATTGATGTAGTTATAAAGAAGACAAGACAGCGGCTATGCTTTATTAGGAGTTTCAAGAGATTTGGCATGTCAACAAATACACTCAAGAACTTCTATAATAGTACCATGGAGAGCATTCTGACAGGCTACATCACTGTCTGGTATGGAGGGGCTACTGCACAGGACCGAAAGAAGCTGCAGAAGGTTGTAGATCTAGTCAGCTCCACCTTGGGCACTAGCCTACAAAGTACCCAGGACATCTTTAGGGAGCAGTGTCTCAGAAAGTCACCTTCCATTATTAAGGACGTCCAGCACCCAGGGCATGCCCTTTTCTCACTGTTACCAACAGGAAGGAGGTACAGAAGCCTGAAGGCACACACTCAGCAATTCAGGAACAGCTTCTTCCCCTCTGCCATCTGATTCCTAAATGGACATTGAATCTTTGCAACTGCCTCACTTTTTTTTAATATACAGTTTTTCTGTTTTTGCACTTTTTAAGAAATCTATTCAATATACATAATTGATTTACGTGTTTATTTATTTATTTGTTTGTTTGTTTGTTTGTTTGTTTATTTATCTTCTCTGCTAGATTATGTATAGCATTGAACTGCTGCTACTAAGTTAACAAATTTCACGTCACATGCCGGTGATAATAAACCTGATTCTGATTCTGAGGAGGAATTTCTTTAGCCAGAGAATGATGAATCTCTGGAATTCTTAGCCACAGGCAGCTGTGGAGGCCAATTCTTTATGTATATTTAAAGCAGAGGTTGATAGATTCGTGTTTGGTCAGGGCATGAAGAAAACGGGGTGAAGGCGGGAGACTGGGGCTGAGAGGAAAATTGAATCAGCCATGTTGAAATGGCAGAGCAGACTCAATGGGTGAAATGGCCTAATTCTGCTCCTATATCTCATGGTCTTATTGTCTTATGGTATAGGAATTGCAGCTTCAGTAGCTTAATGGCATTTTGCATTAAACTGCTCTTGGACTGTGACTAAGGTTGTAAAGATTCTTATTTCAAAAGTAAACTTCATTCGTAATAAAATATCTATACAAAGAAAGAAACAGTGCAAGAGCATTCATGGTCATTACACTGAATAGTGTAAAGTTGTTTTTAAAAGAAAATTGAATAAACCATGCACCTCATGTGGCCACCTGTGGTGATAGATCATTTTCATTGCTCAAGTGTCTTCCTGACCCAGCTCTGCCCTTTCAAGCACTGTAGTGGAAGAACCCTAGATGCGGTTCTACTCCACAGAGACTTAGCATTGGCTAAGTTTCAGTGCATTCCTCAGTTGGATAGAGAAAGTGAAGATTTAGAAATGGAAAAGCCACTCCAAGGTAATCATAATCAATTGGTTTATGGCTAATTTCAAAGGATGAGAACAATTCTGGACTGGTAAATTATATGGCAGAGCCATAATTGACAATTGGTGTCTCTTAGGGTGGAGTTCTTTCAATTACAATCCAGGTACTTTCTCATGAGGGAGAACAAGAGGATCGTTCAAATCAGAGCTCCCTGAATGACCAAAAAGAAAGTAAAATAGAGCTGAAAAGAAAATGTTGATTGATGCTAGGTTGTTAAAGGAATGATTATAGAGAGTTCAGTGCTGAATTTAAAAGAGAGGAAAAGAGAAAGGAAATTTTTTTTTGCAATCACTCAAGTCGAGTATGATGTTGTACCAAGGTGTTATTCCCTTAATGGAGAATGCCTGTTCATGACTTTGTTTAACATGGGGGAGGCTGATGCAAGCCAACACACGATCCTTGACAGATTGGTATCAGGGTCCTGTGGCATGAAATGCAAGATGAGTGGTGACCCGTGACTTCTGCAGCCTTCCTCCACCTTCCACCACCTCCACATTGTGATGTGTCTTCATCTTCTCCCAGCTCCACTGCTGAGGTCTTGGTTGGATCGCTCTTTGTCGGGATCATTTCCCTTGACCTTACCACCATGGTTGACCCTACCCAGGATCAAGGCTCCATATAGCTTTGCTCTTCGGATCTTAGGAACTCACGAGCCTCTCCACTACGACAAGGTGATGATCCTTGGAGAAGAATATGACTGTAATGACCTGATAACAGTTAACCCACAATTCAATGCTGGAGCAGACACAAAAAAATGTGGGCTACTTCATCTACTTCTATGGCAGTCTCTCAGGGTTCAAGCTGACTTGTTTGCATGAAAAAATGAAGACAATATGGGATCCACAGATAGGGCAGAGGTTCTCGACAGGACAGGTGGATGAGCAATTGTTATGTGTTCCTTCCACTGTTTGTGCAAGTGCTCCATACTCTCATGTAGTTCTCAGACACAATGTTCTCAGTTAACCCGTTGATATGCCATGGTCAGTGATTTCCAGGGATTGATGAAAAGAGATTTTGATAGTGTTATGTGATTGAAATTCTGGGGTCTAGAGTTTACATAGGTTTTTAAAAAATGAATAATAAACACTGTCCTGATGAAGGGTCTTGGCCTGAAACGTCGACTGCACCTCTTCCTAGAGATGCTGCCTGGCCTGCTGCGTTCACCAGCAACCTTTATGTGTGTTGCTTGAATTTCCAGCATCTGCAGAATTCCTGTTGTTTGCGAATAAACACTGTGGATCATTTTTTGTCCTTCACCAAGGGGCTGAGCTAGAACCATGATATAATTAGTGATCTGCTTTGATTATCTGTGACCAGAATGCTATGAAGATTGGCTCCGCTCATGCTGTGTTATTTAGTAACGCATTTCAATGAATTAACAAATCCTTCTTTCTCATGTTATTTGAAACCAGGCTGTCCAAAAAAGAAAAAGCTCCAAACAAAGCAACAGCCTTGCAGGTTTTACAAATTCTCAATTCTCAAGCCATTTTACTGCACATTGCTCTTGATACACTTACAGGAACACTACCTGTACAAGACCTCTCCAAGAATATACTCTGGGTCCACCGAAAAGCAATAGTAAGTTGATGACAGAATATGGAGTGTCCAGTACAGAACAGAACAATTTAAGTTCTTTGCAATACATTGAACATGACTCTAAGGCTTTAGCAAGCATATTTGTTGCTTGAAGAACTTTATAAATGTTGGCGCATATATGTAGTAACTGAACCGAACTCACAGTGGGACTCAATTAAAATGCTTGGAATTATTTTCTGGTGTGAAGACACCACAGGAACAGCTGTCCTTTGAAAGTAGATGGTATTTCATTCCACAAGCTGCACACTGGTTTCTTCTGAGAAATGTTTTTGACAGAAGACACAAGAACAAGAGACTTCACAATAGCCTGGCTGAGAAATGAGTCCATTTATTTATTTATTTATTGAGATACGATGCAGAATAGGCCCTTCCGATTCTTTGAGACACGCTGCCTTTTGTCGACAAGATGGACGAAACAGATATTTTGATCATTCAGGGTGACTGGAATGCCAAGGTGGGCAGAGACGCACAAGATGAGTGGGGGTATATCATCAGCCCCTCATGCAATGACACCTCTAATGAGAGGGGACTACACCTGCTGGAATTTGCCAGTTATAACAACATGGTGCTGTGGAACACACGTGGAAAGCACAAAGCATCCCAAAGATGGACCTGGCATTCCCCCAGTGGTCAACATCACCAGATTGACTACAACCTGGTGCAAAGACAGCACAAATCTGGTGTGAACAGACTGAAGACCAGAACATTCCCAGGAGCAGACGTGGGCAGTGACCATGACCTTGTCGTGATGGATATCAGAGTATGCTTGAGGAGAATCAACAAGCCAAAAAACAGCTGGCTGAGATTCAACCTTGAAAAACTGAAAGACCTCGCCACCTCTGAAGAATTTCAGGCAGCAGTTGGGGGGAAGTTTGCACCAATACTCCTCCTTGATGAAGACCTGGAGATCACTACGAATAGCTTTAACAGTGATGACGGAAACAGCAAGCAAGATTCTGGAGAAAGACCGCCGTAAGTCTAAACCATGGGTCACTAACAAGATATTGGATATGTGTGACACAAGAAGGAAATTAAAGAAAGATAAAAACACAGCAGAGGGAAGAACAGAATACAGGAAAATCAACAAGGAAATCAGAAGGGAAATGAAGGAAGCAAAGCAAAGATGGATAGCCGAACAATGTGTGGACATTGAAGACAGCCTCTCCAACAATAACACAAAGAAGGCATTCCAACTGGTGAAAGATCTTACCAAAGAAAAACAAGCCAAAGTGAACACCGTCCAAGACAAAAATGGCAAATGTCCCACAGAAGGAAAGGAAATAATGGAAAAGTGGACATAGTACTGTTCAGAACTGTACAACTACCAGAGCAGAGGGGATCCAAGCGTGCTGAATGTGCAGGAATCTTCCAATGAGGATGACTATCCAATCATGCGTGAAGAAGTTGAAGCCGCAATACGATCACTGAAGTGTGGGAAGTCAGCAGGAGTTGACAACATCTCTGCTGAACTGCTGAAACATGGAGGAGAGGCCATGATAGACATGCTTACCACCATCTGCAATAAGATCTGGCAGACAGGTGAATGGCCGACACCTTGGACTCAGTCGCTGATCATTGTGCTTCCCAAGAAAGGCAATCTCCAACTTTGCCAGAATTACCGTACCATCAGTTGATCAGCCATGTAAGCAAGGTAATGCTCAGAATCATCTTGAACAGACTGAGAGTTCAGGCAGAACACATCATTGCCGAGGAACAAGCAGGCTTCCATAAGAGCAGAAGCACAACTGAGCAGATTTTCAACCTCTGCACCCTCTGTGAGAAACACCTTCAGCACCAGAGAGAGTTCTAACACGTCTTAATAGACTTCAAGAAGGCGTTTGACAGAGTCTGGCATGATGCCTTATGGGCCACCATGAAGAAATCCAACATGGGGCAGAAGCTGATTCATACAATCTATCAGTTTTACGCCAAGGCAACCAGTGCAGTACTCACTCAGGGCACCATTGGGGAGTGGTTCCATACCTCTGTAGGAGTCCGTCAGGGCTGCCTCCTCTCCCCCACTCTCTTCAACGTCTTCCTGGAACAAATCATGAGTGTTGCCCTTGAAGATCATGTGGGCACAGTCAGCATCGGAGGGAGGAACATCACAAACCTAAGATTTGCTGACGACATTGATGAACTTGCAGGAAAAGAGGATGAACTGGCCAACCTGGTCAGCCATCTGGACAGAGCCTCCTCAAAGTTTGGAATGGAAATAAGTGCCAAGAAAACCAAGCTCATGGCAAATGCCAACAGTGCCATCACAGCAGACATCTCAGTCCATGGTCAGAAACTTGAGACAGTGCAGCAGTTCAGATACCTGGGGGCAATCATCAGTGATGAAGGATCAAGACCAGAACCACACAGACAATGACTGCACTATCTAAACTCAAGACAACATGGAGGGACAGCAACATCACTATGAAGTACAAGATCAGACTCCTGCGTGCGTTGGTATTCTCCATCTTCCTGTACACATGAGAGACATGGACCCTCACAGCAGAGCTACAGAGAAAGATACAGGCATTGGAAATGAGATGCTATCGCAACATCTTGGGCATCTCATACTTGGACCACATCACAAACGAGCAGGTCCGCAAGACCATCCAGCACCACATTGGCCCCCATGAAGACCTTCTCACAACGGTGAAGAAAAGAAAGCTGAGATGGTACGGCCACATAACAAGATCCAGTGGCCTTGCAAAGACCGTTCTACAAGGAACTGTGGAGGGAAAAGAAGGAGAGGCAGACAGAGGAAAAGATGGATGGACACCATTAAAGAATGGACAGGAAAAGTATTTGCGTTGACCCAGGCTCTGGCACACAACCGCGACAGATGGAACAGGCTGGTGCAAAGTTTGTCATGACGGCGCCCTGACGACTCCACCAGGAGTTAAGGGCACAAGGCAAGGCAAGGTAAGGCCCAGCAATCCCCTGATTTAACCTGAGCTGAATCACGGGACAACTTACAATGACCAATTAACTGACTAACTGGTACGCCTTTTGGAATGTGGGAGGATTCCAGAGCACCCGGAGGAAACCCATGGGGTCAAGGGAAGAACACAGAAATTCTTTGCAGGCAGCGGTGGGAATTAAACTGGATCGTCTGTACTGTAAAGCAATGTGCTAACCACTAATTTACCGTGCTACCCCATGATTTCATGATAATATCTGTAAATGCTTCATTAAAAATAATTTAGTAAAAGACTTATTTCGTTTGGATAACACTTGCAATTCTTTAATCTCATAATGTAAACTCAAAACTTTAATATTCTAAAGTAACACAAGGCAACCCTATCTAAACAATATATGTTATTTAGCTCTTAAAGTGCTGTGTGATTCCCCTGCCATTAGTAATCTTCTTTTAAGATTCACAAAATGCTGGAGGAACTCAGTCGGTCAGGCAGGATTTATGGAGAGGAATAAAGATTCGAGATTTTGGCTTGAGATCCCACATCAGGACTTTAAAAAAAGGGGAAAGTAGCCAAAATAAGAAGGAGAGCCCCTTTCAGTCCTGACAAAAGGTCTCTGCCCAAAACGTTGACTCTTTATTGCTCTCCATAAATGCTACCTGACCAGTTGAGTTCCTTTAGCATTTTGTATGTGTTACTCTGGATTTCCAGCATCTACAAAATCTCTTGTGTTTATCCTTTAATATTTCTTGCGTCGAGTAAAGGAGTTCTTATCTCCTCCTCACTAACCAAGCAGCAGCTGGAATTTTGAGTCAAGTAGACAATATGCCTTCAAAGTGAGAGTTATTCAACGTCACTCAGTACAACTAATGGTGCCTACTTACTGCCATTCTATAGAAATAAGATTGCTTTGTTGCTTTCTCTGAGTACTTGAATTGCCAGGCTGAATATATCTGTCATATTTGACATTAGGCAAAAGAAGCTGAGAAGCTGAGACTGGAAAATCCAGTCATCATTGTCGTTAGAGCAAAGAAGGGCAAGAGATGTACAGGTTTACAACTAATTTAGTTAAACAGAGAGATGCTGTTCCCAGTGAGAGCAGATGGTTCAAGCATTAGAGGACACAGATTTGAAATGTTAGGCAAAACATGTAAGAAGGATGTGAGGAGAATCTTTTATTTCATTAATTATCAGCTGAAATTCCTTGTCTGTAAAGGTCTTTGATATTGGAGCTTTCAAAAGGGGATTGGACAGGCACTTGAGTGACAATAACAGACAGTACTGTGGAAAAGAGTGGGAATGTGATTTACTGGATTGGTTTACTAATAACTGGAACAGTCTTGCTGGGTTGATTAAACTCCTGTAACAATTCTATTCTATTCCATTATTAGCATAATTTGGTGTGAGATACAGTGGACTAACTTGGCTGGAAACGAAAAAGTAGTATCTGCCTCATGGCTTAGACACTGGCGCTAAAATAGGCAATCATAAAGGTTCAGTTTTCTTAAAGAACTCTACATACTGTATATCAAACTTGAAATGAAACATGACACTGGTACCTTAATTTGTCTGACTAATTTTAATAACAGTAGCAGACTCTCTCTATGGATCCACAATTTGCAGCAGTCATTACCGAATATTCTCGAAGCTGTGCACAATATTTTTATACATCTAAGCTTCTATAAAAATTAGGCAATCTGCATTTTTATATGATAATTTTCTGCTGACTGCAAGGTAAACCATTAAATGGAAGTTCATTCAAAGCATTATTTGATGTACTTCAATGAGTTTAAGCACATACACTAATGGTTTCATGGCTCTATACCCCTGTCCTATCCCCTCCACCCCACAGCATTACAACTATTACAATGTATGGTAAAGTTCAAACTTTAAAGTTCAAAGTACATATGTCACTAGATACTAGCTCGAGATTCGTTTTCTTATAGGCATTCACAGTAAAACAAAGAAATACAATAGAATCAATGGAAAGACAGACTAAAACGGTACAAAAGAAGGCAAGCTGTGCAAATAAAAAAGAAATTAATAAATAAGTGAATAAATGATATTGAGAACAAGAGTTGTAGACTCCTCGAAAGTGAGTCCATAGGTTATGGAATAAGTATGGAGTTGAGGTGAGTGAAGTTGTCCATGCTGGTTCAGGACCCTGATGGTTGTAGGGTAATAACTGTTCCTGAACCTCATGGTGTGGGACCGAAGGCTCTTGTATCTCCTTCCCGATGGCAGCAGTGAGAAGAGAGCATGGCCTGGATGGCGAGGGTCCTTGATGAGGAATGCTGCTTTGTTGGGGCAGCGCTGCTTGTAGATGAGCTCAGTGCTAGGGAGGTAAGGTGGGGACTCAATGGTGGACATAGGTTTCTGACTAGTAACTAGAATTGTGGGCCATTAATTCTGAAACATGAGTTGTTCAAAGTAAAATTTACTTTCAGAGTACATACATGTCACCGCATACAACTCTGAGATTTTTTCGTGTGGGCATACTCTGCAAATCTATAGAGTAGTAACTGTAAACAGGATCAATGAAGTGGCAAGAACGTAGAAGACGAACTGTTGAAATGTATCTATAAATAGCAATAAAATATTGAGAGTATGAAATAACAGATAAAGACTCCTTAAAGTGAGATCATTGGTTGTGGGAACATCTCAATAGATGAGTATAGTTATCCTCTTTTGTTCAAGGGCCTGATGGTCGAGGGTTAGTAACTGTTTTTGAACCTGCTGGTGCGAGTCCTGAGGCATTTGTACCTTCTACCTGATGGCAACAGTGAGAAAAGAGCATGGCCTGGGTGATGAGTATCTTTGATGATGGATGCTGCTTTCGTATGACAGCGTTTCATGTAGATGTGCTCAATGGTTGGGAGAGCTTTACTTGTGATGTACTGGGCCGAAATCTCTACCTTTTGTAGGATTTTCCATTCAAAGGCATTGGTGTTCCCATACCAGGCCATAATGCAGCCAGTCAATATACTTCCCACTACACATCTATAGAAGTTTGTCATGGTTTTTAATGTCATGCCGAAACTTCGCAGTCTTCTAAGGAATTAGAGGCATCGCCATGCTTTTTTTGCAATTATGTTTATATGATGGGTCCAGGACAGGTCCTCTGAGATAGTGACACTCAGGAATTTAAAGTTACTGACCCTCTCCACCTCTGATCTTCTGATGAGGACTGGCTCATGGACCTCTGGTTTCCCTCTCCTGAAGTCTACAATCAGTTCCTTGATCTTGCTGACATTGAGTGGAGGTAATTGTTATGACAACACTCAGCCAGGTTTTTAATCTCCCTCCTGTATGCTGATTCATCACCACCTTTGATGCAGCCCACAGCAGCGATGTCATCAGCAAACTTGAATATGGCATTGGATCTGTACTTAGCCACACAGTCACAGGTGTAAAGTGAGTAGAGCATGAGGCTGAGCACACAGCCCATGTGCTGCACCTGTGCTGACGGAGATTGTGGAGGAGACGTTCTTGTCAATCCGAACTGCCTGCAAGTGAGGAAATCCAGGATCCAATTGCACAAGGGGTATTGAGGCCCAAGTCTTAGAGTTTACTGGTTACTTTCAAGGGGATGATGAATGCTGAATTGTATTTGATGAAGAGCATCCTGATATATGCATCTTTGCTGTCCAGATGTTCCAGGGTTGTGTGAACAGCCAGAGGTGGCATCTGCTGTTGACTTGCTACTCTGGTAGGCAAATTGGAGTGGATCCAAATCACCACTCTGGCAGGAGTTGATATGTTTCAACACCAGCCTCTCTTCACTGTGGATGTAAGGGCCACTGGGCAATAGTTATTGAGACAGGTTACCATGCTTTTCTTGGGCACAGGTGTGATTGAAGCCTCCTTGAAGTAGGTGGGCACTACACACTGCTGAAGTGAGAGGTTGAAGACATCTGTGAACACACCAGTCAGTTGGTCAGCACATGTCTTCAGTACTCGGCCAGGTACTCCATCTGGACCGGATACCTTCCATGGATTTACCCTCTTTAGATACTGACACCAAAGGATCATCAGGAGACGTGGAGGTGCACGATGATTCCTTCATGTTCTGGTGGTCAAAGCGAGCACAGAAAACATCTGGGAGCAAAGCTCTGCCATCCCCCGTGTCCCTTGATTTAACTTTGTAGGAGGTTATGGTATTCAAACCCTGCCAATCTGTTAAGCATCTCTCGATGCTTCCAGTCTAGTCCAAAATCTTCACTTCACTCATGAGATGGCATTCCGGAGATCATACCTGCACCTCTTGTAGCATTCTTGATCTTCAGACTTGAATGCCTCTAATCTGGTCTTCAGCAAATTCTGGATTTCATGCTTCATCCTGGGCTTCTGACCAGGGAAGGCTCAGAATGATTTCGTGGGGACGCACTCATCTACAGCTGTTTTAGTAAAGTCTGTTACAACCCTGGTGTATTTATTCAGAGTCACAGATGAGTTCTTGAACACAGCCCATTCCACTGACTTGAAGCTATCCTGTAACTGTTCCTCTTCCTCCCACGACCACCTCTTGGTTGTCCTAAATTCTGGCGCTTTGCTCTTGAGGCTCTGTTTGTATGCAGGTAGTAGGAGTACAGCCAAATGAACCAACTTACCAAAGTGTGATCTCAGAAAGGAACGATGGGCATCCCTTATCGTAGCGTAGCATTAGAGCCTCTGGTGCAACAGGTTACACGTTGGTGACAACAGCAATCATAGCAGCTTGAAATAATCAGATAAATATGCGTAGCCCCCCGGCAAGCCTCAGGATTGCTCAACTCGCTGTTGTCCGGGGGAGCAGCCTTCGGCCCTGCTAAACTGGGTAATCAAGTTTGTGTGGAAGCTGTGTGATGTACCTCACCCCACCAAATAACAGACAATACACCATATATGATTAAATGATTACAATCTACAGATATTACTGGAACTATATAATTAATAGAGATAAAATATAAAAGGAAAGTAAAAGGTGCCAAACTTATCAAAGTTCAACCTCTTCATGCACACCAGTTGGAGCTCTAGTAACAGTCTTCTTTTCACCATTTGATCCCCTCTGACCACCTCGACCCACCTCCTGGGACCAACCACGGTGGTTGACCGGATGCTCCACACGAGTCTGTCTTTGTCTCCTCTCCTCACTGAAGACCCTGGACCTCAGACTCCGGCTCGGGGTCCGTCCTGTCGGCCAGCTCACAGCATCGCGTCCACTCTCTCTCTCCCCATTGCGACTTCTGCCCCAAAACCCGCGTATCACAATAGCTTACAGACACACAAGAAGGAATAACATCTATCCCAATTGGTTAGCAACAGAATATAACTCTCTCTATAACCCAAACAAGCTGCTAGCGAGAGAACTTTCTCAGCAGTTAACATAACAAAGAAGCCATTTTAATTAGCCTACGCAGCAACATAAAAGAAGAAACCCCTGACATATGGAATTAATAAAAAACAATCTTGCCAATAATAAATATTCATTCAGTTTGCTGATGCTTTTTGGGAAAAGGAATCTGCCATCCTTTCTTTGTCTGGTCCATGTGATCCCAGATCCAACTGAAGTTGAATGTTAACTCTCTCCTCAGTTCGGGACAATTAGGAAAAGACAGTAAATGGTGGGCGATAATTGACAGCATGATCTACAACCCGTGAATGAGTTGTAAATGAAAATCTCCATCTAACATTTGTGAAGCCAATACCTGGAAACAGTAATTCAGAGCCCCACAGTTGACTACATATAGGGTGAACACTCAATCGATCCCTAGCAAAAATTCATGAAATTGTCCAAGCAGTGTTAGTTTGGTTTACATCCAGAAGCTCGTACTAAAATGAGATCCTTATGGGACTTGGCTTGTTTATCTTCTGATGATGTACTGTGCGCTGTTCTTTGCAGGATGTCAGCTCTTAAAGGCACACTCCCCATGTCAGGCACACAATAGTGCACACACTTGGCTGCAAAGGAGGATAAAGAAGTTGTGAGGAGAGGAAGGGTATTCTCATTTTCACTCAATGGGACATGGAAATCCTCATCCCAAGGTTAGAAGGCAACAAGGAGTTTTAATACATAAGAAGATTAAGGGAACTTCCAGAATCTGGAAACAGCTTTCTCTTCCAGGTGTGTGAATCCTCACCTAACTGTACAACATAAAAGTAAATGTCATTCCCACTACTAAGTCAAGGGAGCTGCATGTCACTGCAGGCAAGTTCAGAAATCAGGGACTCATTCATTCACAGATTATGATTAATGCAGCCATTAATCATAATAGTAAATAGAAACATAGAAACATAGAAACATAGAAAATAGGTGCAGGAGTAGGCCATTCGGCCCTTCGAGCCTGCACCGCCATTTATTATGATCATGGCTGATCATCCAACTCAGAACCCCGCCCCAGCCTTCCCTCCATACCCCCTGACCCCTGTAGCCACAAGGGCCATATCTAACTCCCTCTTAAATATAGCCAATGAACTGGCCTCAACAGTTTGCTGTGGCAGAGAATTCCACAGATTCACCACTCTCTGTGTGAAGAAGTTTTTCCTAATCTCGGTCCTAAAAGGCTTCCCCTCTATCCTCAAACTGTGACCCCTCGTTCTGGACTTCCCCAACGTCGGGAACAATCTTCCTGCATCTAGCCTGTCCAATCCCTTTAGGGACCAAAACTGCACACAATACTCCAGGTGTGGTCTCACCAAGGCCTTGTACAACTGCAGTAGTACCTCCCTGCTCCTGTACTCGAATCCTCTCGCTATAAATGCCAGCATACCATTCGCCTTTTTCACCGCCTGCTGTACCTGCATGCCACTTTCAATGACTGGTGTATAATGACACCCAGGTCTCGTTGCACCTCCCCTTTTCCTAATCGGCCACCATTCAGATAATAATCTGTTTTCCTATTATAATAGTAATAATCATATTGAAGTCACCCAGGCACTGCATTCATGAAGAAGTTATTTCATCTACTTTGATTTTACTGAGTGACTGGTGACATCTCAAGCATTGCGATTGTCCAACATTTCAGCTATTGCCATCCCTCGTGCCAAGAGAGGATCTGAGGTTTATTCTTCCCCAATTTGTTAGATGATAATTGGTAAACTATAAGTTTGTAAAGCATTGTAGTGGTCTCTGCTTCCATGCTGGTGGACATAACCTAAGGGGCTTCTTCTGAAAGGTTCTCCTCTTTGAAGGAGTCTCCTTTAGCTCATGCAGTCAATGTGTCCTTCCGCTGCTCTTCAGGGAAATGATGTTGATAGTTTTCTGCCAGTAGCCATGGTGACCATCTTTGTCATCTTAGCTCCTCAAGTTCCTGCTGTTCTTCAGTCTATACTTCATGTCCCTTAGGTTCTAAGTCTCCTTGCCACCCTTCATCTGGCACCAGTTGCTGTATTTAATTGGCTAGTTTGACTAGTATATGGCATGAAATAATGGAGTGTCTACACCTGCAGAAAATATCTGGCATTTCAGATAGACTGAGGATTAATGTGTCATATGTGCTGGTTGCAAATATAGCCTTCACCATCAGGAAATTCTCATAGTTCACAATCACCAGATCTTTGAGGGCTGGAAAGTTTTGTGTGTAGAAGGAAAGTCCTGATAAATGGGAAGCCTGAGTGGGCTCATGAAGACAGCCAGTAGCTGCAAAGCTAGAAAAATCCCAGCGGCCGAGGTGCCACCAATCGCTCACTGAATTTAAAACAGAAGGGATAATTTCTTCATGAAGCCATAGCTTGGGGGACTTCACTGATGCACTGGTGAGAAGCAAATCAAGAGAAAAGGCAGAGAACTATGTGGCTCTTTGCAGAGGTCCAGAGACAAGGAAAGTAAGGGCCAAAGTGACTATGATCTCCACAGACAGAGCATTACTGGCATTCAAGCATGGGTGGAGGTATTCCCAAAGGATATCCACTGACGACAAACTTGGGAAAACCTAAGCTTATGTATAAGATATTCAGCAGAAAGGTCTAGGTAGGATGTGATTTCTTTGGATACTTGCTGGGAGGACAATCTTCACTAATGTACATGTCATTGCCCACCACCACGAGGACCGCTGGATCATGCTGTGTACTGAGTTCTTGTCGCATTGATGTCTGAAGTAATGCATAGCTGCCTGATATCTCCATTATCACTACCAAGACACCGTGGAATGAGTACCTCAATAGTAAACATTGGGGAAAGCTACTTTTATTATTTGCCTTAACATATCCTGTGGACCCTGGAAAGTTTGAACAGTTTGTAGTGAGCTCTGAAGTTGGACAGATAGGTCTACCATTTATTGAGAATATACTTGACAAAATAGCACAGTGTGCTCCTGGTTTGAATGCTATTACCTCTTACAATGTGAAACCAATAACATATGTGACACACATCAAAGTTGCTGGTGAACGCAGCAGGCCAGGCAGCATCTCTAGGAAGAGGTACAGTCGACCTTTCGGGCCGAGTCCCATCCAGTAGCATTTACATCCTCTTCCTAGAGATGCTGCCTGGCCTGCTGCGTTCACCAGCAACTTTGATGTGTGTTGCTTGAATTCTCAGCATCTGCAGATTTCCTCGTGTTAACATATGTGACAACAAGGTTTCTCTCCCGGATGAGCCCAATGCCTTTTATATTCACTTTGACTGTCAAAACATGGAGGCACGAATTCCCACCACCGACCCTGCGACTTCAGGCTCTGAGGCTGACATGAGAGTATCCTTCAGGAGGGTGAACCTGTGGAAAGCATTTGGCACAGATGGGGTGCCTGGTCGAGTACTAAAGACCTGTGCTGATCAACTGGCTGGACTGTTCACTGAGGCAGCCTGAGGCACCCACCTGCTTCAAGCAGGCTTTAGTTATACCAGCACCGAAGAAGAACGCGGTAACCTGCCCCAATGACTGTTGTCCAGTAGCACTTACATCCACAGTGATGAAATTCTTTGAGGGATTGGTGATGAAGCGTATCAACTCGCGCCTGAGGAGTGACTTGGATCCGCTCCAATTTGCCTGCTGTGACAACAGGTCAACAGCAGATGCCATTTCGTTGGCTCTTTACCTAACTCTAGAAGATCTGGATAGTGAGGGTGCACACATCGGGGTGCTCTTCTTTGACAACAGCTCTGCATTCAGCTTTACCCATCCCCTCAAAACTAATCAATAAGCTCCAAGAATTAGGCCTTAATACGCTCTTGTGCAAATGGATTCTCTATTTCCTCTTTTGCAGACTCCGGTCTGTTCAAACAATTCTGTTGGACAATTCTGATTTGATGGAGACGGATGTGAAAGCACAGAGGAACATCTGGAGAAATTTCTGAAACGCTCGTTCGCTGCTGTCGTTACTGCACAGTCAGGAATCTTCCGCAGGGAAGGCCTCAAAATCCCTGGCTTTGCCTGCTGTTGGTGACCGAGATTGAGGTCGAATCGTTCGGACGGCGATGGCGCTCAGTACTCAGTGTCGGAGAGCTGATTCCGAGGCTCGAAGTTTTCGGATGACTCAGAGTCGGATTGTGGTCGGGCATGCCAGGGAGAGTTTTTCTTCCTTCTCCCGTCTGCGTGAGATGTGGAACACTTAAGAAACTTTGAACTTTTTACTGTGCTCATGGACTTCTTCATCAAGTTATGGTATTGTTGCACTGTTGTAACTATATGTTATAAATATGTGGTTTTGTCAGTTTTTTCAGTCTTGGTCTGTCCTGTGTTTTGTGATATCACACCGGAGGAAATATTGTATCACTTCTTAATGCATGCGTTAGTAAATGACAATAAAAGAGGACTGCGTGACTTCATAATCTAAAAAAATTGGCAGTAACATTTCCTCCACAATCACCATCAGCACGGGTGCACTACAAGGCTGTGTGCTTAGCCCTCTGCTCTTCTCACTTGATACTTATGACTGCGAAGTCTAGTACAGCTCCAATGACACCGTTGTTGTTGGTTAAATCAAAGGCGATGCCTTCAGCAAGGAGGTGTGTCATTGCAGTGCATCTTGTAGGTAGTACACGCTGCTGCAAGTGTTCATTGATGGTGGAGGGATTGGATGCTCGTGGAAGGGGTAGCAATCAAGTGGGCTGCCTTGTACTGGATGGTGTCAAGCTTTTTAGTGTTGATGGAGCTGCGCCCATCCAGGCGTGTGGCGAGTATTCCATCACACTCCTGATCTGAGCCTTAGGATGACTTGTTCAGAAAGTGACTCTGGGCTGTTCATAAGGTGATTGATGGGAAACAATAAAATAGTGGTGAAGTTAGTGGGTGGGGGTTAGTGGGTGTTGATCAGCCTTATTCCTCCGGGAAAGTAACTGTTTTTGAGTCTGAGGGTCCTAATGTGATTGCTATGTAGCCTCCTCCCTGATGGGAGTGGGGCAAACAGCCCATGAGCAGGGTGTGTGAGATCCTTCATGATGTTATGGCACCTTTCTGCCAATTTTTGCCATTGGAACCTCAGTAACAGGAACCTGATGCACTTCAAGAGAACGTGAGATTCTCTTGTTTCAGACAAGAAATACCTGCATCAGCAAACAGAGAAAAAAATCTCTGAAAGTCTTGAAATATTAATGAAACTGAAGTGTCACATATACAGTCGATGAATGGCAGTTAAGGTCACGGTGCATTTGCAGGTGTATATGAAGAAAATTCCCTCTCTGTTCCTATAATGGAACCATAAATCCTTTTACAATGAAAAGTTTACTACTTCCTGATCCACATGGATTTTTCAGAATACCCAACACATTCCAAGCCAGCAATTGGCCTGGTTTAGTTTAGCGTGCATTAAAAGTGTTGGTATTGTTTAAAGTTAAGAGGCATTAATGTTGGTGCCTTGACGGGTCCTAGCCATGTAATTGTTGCTTGGAGACTGTTTAAGCCATATCAAGGAGATTTGGAAAAAGAGGTAGGAATCTTCATTCAGGGTATTTTCTATATTGGCATCAAATGCAAATCATCATATATTAAATATAAAACTGGCATTGAAATAATGTCCCAAGGTACCTCACAATGGGTTAAAGCTGAAGCTTTGTTTGGTCTCTACAGTTTCCTCATGCTCCAGACTCTTTGGATCTCAGCCCAAAATGTTGACTGCTGTCCTGTAGTTCCACACCACTATACTATCTTCGTTTACACGACTGAACTAGGAGAGCCCAACTTGTCCCTATTGCATTTGCAGGCATTGCAGACACAGAACAATCAGTCAATAGCACTACGGCTTTTGGTTTCCAACCTGCCATTAAATGTGTCGGCTCTTTAGGCATGCATGTGGGGTAAGACTAAATGAAATACAAATATAATCACAAACATGAGAAAATCTGCAGATGCTGGAAGTCCTGATGAAATGCCTTGGCCCAAAGCATTGGCTGTTTTTATTTCCATAGATACTGCCTGACTTGCTGAGTTCCTCCCGCATTGTGTGTGTTTTACAAAAATAACAAGCTAGAACTCTCATGATAAGACCATATGACCATGAGGCATAGGAGCTGAATTAGGCCATTTGGCCCATCAGGTCTGCCCTGCCATTCAATCAAGACTGATCTTTTTTTCTCCTACTCAGCCCCACTCCCCGGCCTTCTCCCTATAACCTTTGATGTCATGTCCAATCAAGAACCAATCAAATACACTCAATGATCTGGCCTTCACAGCTGCCTGTGGTAACAAATTTCACAAAGTCACCATCCTCTGGCAAAAGAAATTTCAGAATCAGAATCAGAATCATGTTTATTATCACCGGCATGTTACGTGAAATTTTTTAACTTAGCAGCAGCAGTTCAATGCAATACATAATCTAGCAGAGAAAAACTAATAATAAAAAATAAATTAAAACATAATAATAATAAACAGGTAAATCAATTACGTAAATTGAATAGATTTTTAAAAAACGCTCAAAAACAGAAATACTCTATATTAAAAAAAAAGTGAAGTAGTGTCCAAAGCTTCAATGTCCATTTAGGAATCAGGTGGCAGAGGGGAAGAAGTTGTTCCTGAATCGCTGAGTGTGTGCCTTCAGGTTTCTGTACCTCCTACCTGATGGTAACAGTGAGAAAAGGGCTTCCCTGGATGCTGGAGGTCCTTAATTATGGATACTGCCTTTCTGAGACACCGCTCCCTAAAGATGTCCTGGATACTTTGTAGGCTAGTGTCCAAGATGGAATTGACTAGATTTACAACCTTCTGCAGCTTCTTTTGGTCCTGTGCAGTAGCCTCTCCATACCAGACAGTGATGCAGCCTGTCAGAATGCTCTACACGGTACAACTATAGAAGTTTTTGAGTGTATTTGTTGACATGTCAAATCTCTTCAAACTCCTAATAAAGCATAGCCACCGTCTTGCCTTCTTTATAACTACATCGATATGTTGGGACCAGGTTAGATCCTCAGAGATTTTGATACCCAGAAACTTGAAGCTGCTCACTCTCTCCATTTCTGATCCCCCTATGAGGATTGGTATGTGTTCCTTCATCTTACCCTTCCTGAAGTCCATAATCAGTTCTTTCATCTTACTGACATTGAATGCCAGGTTGTTGCTGTGGCACCATTCCAATAGTTGGCATATCTCAGTCCTGTACGCCCTTTCTTCACCACCTGAGATTCTGCCAACAATGGTTGTATTGTCAGCAAATTTATAGATGGTATTTGAGTTATGCCTAGCCACATAATCATGTGTATATAGAGAGTAGAGCAGTGGGCTAAGCACACACCCTTGAGATGCGCCAGTGTTGATCGTCAGTGAGGAGGAGATGTTATCACCGATCTGCACAGACTGTGGTGTTTTGCACAAGGCCTCCCAAGTCCCTTCGTATTTCAGATTTTTGGATTTGCTCCCCATTTAGTAAATAGCCTACACATTTATTTCTTCTACCAAAGGGCATGACTGTGCATTCTCCAACATTGTATTTCATTTGCCATTTTCTTGCCCATTCTCCTAATTTCTCTCCATCTCTGTTTTAAATATCCTTGATTCCTCCACCATGGGAAACATCCTTTCCACATCTACTCTGACTAAGTCTTTCAACATTCAAAAGGTTTCAATGAGATCCCCATTCATCCTTCTGAATTCCAGCGAGTACAGACCCAGAGCCATCAAATGTTCCTCGTATTATAACCCTTTCATTCCTGGAGTCATCCTTGTGAGTCTCCTCTGGACCCTCTCCAATGCCAGCACATCTTTTCTGAGATGAGGAGCCCACAACTATTCACAATACTCGAGGTCAGGCTTCACCAGTGCCTTATAAAGCCTCAGCATCACATCCCTGCTCTTGTATTCCAGACCTTTTGAGATGAATGCTAACATTGCATTTGCCTTCCTCACCACTGACTCTACCTGCAAGATAACCTTTAGGTTGTTCTGCACAAGGACTCCCAAGTCCTTCTGTGGCCTACCTGCTTTCTCAACACTACCTGCCCCTCCACCATTCTTCAAAACATCTGTAAAATTGGAAATAAAGCCATCTATTCCATCATCTCTATCATTGATATACAGCATAAAAAGAAGCGGTCCCAACACCGACCCCTGTGGAACACTGGGGAAGACTACTTGCACTTTTTCGTCCAAAAGACTGAAATGCAAATCAGATACATTATTGCAATAGTGTAAGCAAGTAAATGATAAATTAGAAGTGCTACCAGTTTCTTAACTTTCATATCATATTTGCTCTAGATGTAAAAGGAAGTTATGCAGCCCGATAAACCTTTGCAAGCTCTCAGAGTAATTCTACTCTCCCACTTATTTTCAGCTAACCTATTCTCCTTCACATGCTGTATTCTTTATCCACCTACAGGGAACATCTCCAGGAGCCAATTCCCTACCAGCCAGCGCATCATTTGGACACTGGATGAACTGGAGAGCCGGGGGAAAACCAGTCATTACTGGGAGGCACATGTGGATTTCACACAGAGATTCCTGGAGTTTAGGATCAAAGCTGGGACACTGGAAATGTGTGACAGCTCCATAATCTGCTGAACCATTTTACCACCACTTAATAACTTAAGCAAAGCTTTATGGAGCATTTTACTCCTGCTACACAAGTGAGGAACATCAAAGCAGATTTTCAACAATCATATCAGTGGAGTTATTTACTAAAATGTTAGAATAGGCTGTAAAGTTCAAGTTAATGAGAGCTTTGATATTTTTATGCATTTTTTCCAGTTACCCTCATGGTTACATTTTTCCTTTGTGCCCTGAATTGAGTTTCCATTAAAACCAGAAAATGATTCATGTTTGTAAAATGTTATGAAGCACTTTCGAGAAATGTAAATTGGCAATATGTAAAGCTAAGGCTCTCTCATTTCTCTGTCAGTGGAATTATTTGCATCAAGCAGATTCGTATAACTTCCAGAAAGGAAGTGCCCCCATAAAGACACAGAGTTGTAGAGCACGACAGCACAGAAGCAGGCTCTTTGCCCCACCTAGTCTGTGTGAAACTGTTATTCTGCCTAGTCCTGTTGATGAAGGCTGCCATGCTGCCTAACCTATGCTACAGTGCTACTGAACATGCACACACTTCAAGGCAGGGTGAATTGAATTGAATTGACCTTATATCTTACATCCATCACATACATGAGGAGTAAAAATCTTTATGTTATGTCACCATCTAAGTGTGCAATATGCAATCATAGTAATTTATTATAAACAGAACAGTCAATGTGTCATAGAATACACTCAAATCAGCGTGAGTTCATCAGTCTGATGGCCTGGTGGAAGAAGCTGTCCTGGAGCCTGTTGGTCCTGGCTTTTATGCTGCGGTATTGCTTCCTGGATGGTAGTAGCTGGAATAGATTGTGGTTGGGATGGCTTGGGTCCCCAATGATGCTACATTTTTACACACCTGTCCATGTAAATGTCCTGAATCATGAGAAGTTCATAACTACAGATGCGGACATCACTCTCTGCAGAGTCCTGCGATTAAGGGAGGTACAGTTCTCATACCAGGCAGTGATGCAGCCAGTCAGGATGCTCTCAATTGTGCCCCTGTAGAAGGTTCTTAGGATCTGGGGCCCCAACCGTCTGAGGTGAAAGAGGCGCTGTTGTGCCTTTTTCACCACACAGCAAGTGTTCACAGTCTACGTGAAGTCCTCGGTGATGTGGATGCCAAGGAACTTGAAGCTGTTTACCCTCTCAACCCCAGATCCATTGATGTCGATAGGAGTTAACCTGTTTCCATTCCTCCTGTAATCTACAATCCACAATCCTTTGTTTTTGCGACATTGAGGGAGAGGTTGTTTTCTTGACACCACTGTGTCAGAGAGATGACTTCTTCCCTATAGACCATCTTGTTATTGTTTGAGATAAGGCCAATCAATGTAGTGTTGTCGGCAAATTTAATTAGCAGATTGGAGCTGTGCGTGGCGATACAGTCATGGGTATACAGGGAGTAAAGGCGGGGACTCAGTACACAGCCCTGAGGAGCTCCTGTATTGAGAGTCAGAGAGGTGGAGGTGAGGGAGTCCACTCTTACAACCTGCTGGTGATCTGACAGGAAGTCCAGGATCCAGCTGCACAAGACAGGGTCAAGGCCAAGGTCTCTGAGATTCTTGCTGAGCCTGGATGGAACTATGGTGTTAACTGCTGAATTGTGGTCCAAGAACATTCTCACATAAGCATCCTTCTTCTCCAGATGTGTAAGGATGGTCTGTAGAGCAGCGGCTATTGCGTCATCTGTCGATCGATTGTGTCGGTAGGTGACTTGTAGGGGGTCGAGTTTGTGTGGTAGCAAGCTGCAGATGTAATCTTTGACCAGCCTCTCAAAGCATTTGCTTATTACTGAGGTGAGTGCAACAGGACGCCAGCCATTCAGACATGTTATCTTGGTCTTTTTTGGTACAGGGACAATGGTGGATAATTTGAAGTAGGAGGGCACTCTACGCTGGGAGAAGGAGAGATTAATAATGTCTGTAAACACACCTGCCCGTTGTGCTGTGCATATCCTAAGTACTCGTCATGGGATGGGGTAGTAACTGCAGAATACATTCTGGCAGTGATGCAATTGAAGCCATAGGATCATACAGCCATAGAAAGATACAGCAAGAAAACAGGCCTCCTAGGCTCCTTGACTCCACACTCACCATCCATCACCCATTTACATTAATCCCAGCATTCCCTCCCAAAAGGCATTGTGGGTATTCCTATGCATCAAGGACTACAATGGTTCATGAAGGCAGCTCGCCACAATCTTCTCAGGAGCAATTTAGAAAGGGCAATTGAATACTAGCTCTGTCTGTGGAGCCCATCTCTCTTGATTATTTTTTAAATTATTACTAATTTATTCAAGGAATATGGGCTTTGCAGTCTGAGGCAGCATTTAAGTTTCCCATCCCTAGTTGCCCTTGGGAAGGTAGTGGTGAAGTACCTTTTTGAACCGCTGTAGTCCTTGAGGTGTGGGTCTGCCGCAATGCTGTTAGGGAGCATGTTGAGCCAGTGACGGTGAAGGAACAATGTTACGGTTCCTGGTCAGAATGGTGTGTATCTTCCAGATAATGCTATAGCTGTCCTTGTCCTTCTGACTGGTAGAGTGTGTGGGGATGGAACCTGCTGTCTAAAAGCCTTGGCGAGTTTCTGTATTGCATTTTGTAGATGGTACAACTTGCAGCTCCTCTGAATCAATGATGGAGTTAGTAACTAGGTGTGGATGGGTTGCCTATCAAGTGAATTGCTATGTCTCGTATGGTATCAGGCTTCTTGCAAGTTGTTGAAGCTGCACTCATCTAGTCTAATGGAGAATCATTCATCACACTCCTGATTTTATCCTTTTAGATGGTAAACACGCTCTGGAGAGTTAGGAGGTGCGTTACTCACTGCAGGACTCTGAGCCTCTGACCTGCTCTTGTATCCACATAGCATTCATGGCTACTCCAGTTCAGATTCAGGCCAATGGTAACCACCAGAATATTAAAAGAGAGGGAGTCAGTATTGGTAATGCCATTGAACACCAGGGGTTCAAAGCTGGTTCAAAGATTCCCTCTTTTGTAATCCAGCACCACCTCATTTTCCCAATCTACCTGTATATTGAAATCCCCACGACTATCTCTCTTGTTGAATACCATCATTGACTGCTACTTGTGTAGCGCAAACATTATTTGCCACTATCAGCACAGGCCTGGATATGAGTAAAATAAAACAAAAGGCAATTTATAGTGACCACCTTTAACCTACTAACCTGCACACCTTTGGGATGTGAGAGGAAACCCTTACATTCATGAGGAAAACAACCCTGCTCTACACAGACAACCCCCACGGTCAGAGACCGTGCTATGGTGAAACAGTGCCTCCACAAAGTGTTCCCCTCTGTTGTCTACTTACCATGCCACTATGCTGCCCAGGTCAAGACTGAACACGCAAGACTGTTCAGTGACAGACTATTCTTTAGTTAATTTCATTGTGACTATGTTTGATGGTTCTTTGCGTAATGTCATGCTGACTCATAGTTTTTTTCCTGAACCATGTAAATTGGAAGCTCCTGATGCAGTCAGGGGTTCGTGAAATAACTTGCGCAAGGATAATTGATTCAAAATGAATGAGTTTTCTTTTAACTCAGTTTTGCAGTTGGTATAAACATGATTCGAAAAAGAGTATGGTTACATTGATGACATAGGCTGTGGTCAGCCATAAAGAGGACCTGCACCATGGAAAACTAGAGATGCTCAATAAGTGCTGGGCTTGTCCCATGAAAACTTATTTGCAAAACAATTAACTTATTTAAGAAACTGTCTACCAAAAATTCAACCGAAGTGTAAAATGTTAAAGGAGCAATATATTAGTAATGCCATTGATGCAACCCTCTTTAGTAGGTTAGATAAGGATTCTTTAACTAGAAACACTAAATGTTTCCATTTGCTTAAATTCTGCCTGACTAGCTGAGGGGTTCCAGCAACTTCTGTTTTTATATTAGACTTCCAGTATTCAGGGTTTTTTTCTAAATTATTTTTTATTCAATTTTCAAATTTAATTACATAGAATAATATCTACCCTCCCCCTTCCCCCTGTAACATACCCCTACCTAAAAAAAAAGGAAAACAGAAGAAAGAAAGAAAGACTGCCTGGATATTGGAAGGTCTCCACATGCTCCATGGAATTCAAAATAAATTTAATATATGTATTTGTTTCTTTCCCCAGAGGATCAACATCTTTATCATCGGAGCACCTATATATACAATCCTATCTTTTGTAAATAAGGGCGCCAAATATTCAAAAGTGTATCATATTTATTCCTTAAATTATAAGTAATTTTTTCAAGTGGAATACAGCTAAAGATTTCATTATTCCAATGATCCATACTTAAATACGAATCCGATTTCCAAGTATTTGGCTTTTTGGCTATGGCCAATGCAATTTTTATAAATTCTTTCTGATATTTATTCAATTTAAGTTTTGGTTTTATTCCTTCAATGTCACCTAATAAAAATAATATTCAGGTTTTTGATTTTCATTATTAGTGCTTCTGTGACTTCTTGAATGCAGTTGATGGCAAGATTCTTTTGCATTCTTTTTTGGAATCCAGGTGGATTCTGTGACAAGGAAACTCAATCTTTAGAGATATACTTAATGCAGCAACAAAACAAAGAACACTGACTTAGATTGCTGTTGAAATCATATTCACCTTGAATTACTTTATACTTTCTTCAGCAGGGAGCAGTCAATTTTTTTTTCTCCTAATCATATGTGGGATGTGGGGGTAAGACTGACACTTGTTTTAAAATGAAATTAGCTTTATTTTTCACACGGACATTGAAACAATGAAACGTACAGTGAAATGTATTGTTTCGCATCAATGACCAACACAGACCGAGGATGTGCTGGGGGCAGCCCACGAGTGCTGCCACACTTCCAGTGCCAACATCTTAAGTGCCCAACTTACTAACTCGTAATAGGCCCTTGGAGCCACCTTGCAGACCTGATGCAGTCCTGGGGGAACGGATATTCCCAGAACTTTGCTGGTTAAGGTATTCCAGGACTTTGACCCCAGTGACAATGAAGACACGTTGATGTACAGTATTCCAAATCCATATGGTGTGTAACACTGAGAGGAACTGGTAGGGCAATAGTGTTCCTTGTGCCTGCTTCATTTCTCCTTCTAGGTGGCAGGTTGAGAGATGCCATTGATGAAACCTTGTTGAATTGCTCCAACACTTATTGTAGATGGGTATCACAGCAAGTCTGTGGCCTATATGATTATGATTATGATTATGAGGACACGCAGTCTCCTTTTATTGTCATTTAGTAATGCATGCATTAAGAAATGATAAAAATGTTTTTCCAGAATGATATCACGAAAACACATGACAAACCGACTTAAAAACTAACAAAAACCACCTAATTATAACATATAGTTACAACAGGTCAAAGCAATACCGTAATTTGATAAGAACAGACCATGGCACAGTAAAAGTCTCAAAGTCTCTCGAAAGTCCCATCATCTCACGCAGACGGTAAACCTCCAGCACCGCAAACTTGCCGATGCAGCATCCCGGAAGCATCCAACCACAGTCCGACTCTGAGTCCATCCGAAAAACTCCGAGCCTTTGACCGCCTATTCGACATCGGGCACCGAGCACCATCTCTGCCGAGTGTTTCCACCCCGGCCCCGGCAACAGGCGATATGCAAAGCTGAGGATTTAGGGCCTTTTGTCTCCGGAGATTCTCCATCGCACAGTAGCAGCGGCAGTGAAGCAGGCATTTCAGAAGTTTCTCCAGGTGTTCCTCTGCGCTTCACGGCTGTCCCCATCAAATCTGGATTGTACACGGCACCCCTAGTTACACATATTGATATTCATTCGGAACGGCCATGTGCATTGTGTCGCGTCGCCATCTTTCCTCCCTCCTATATAGTTGATGAATTGAATGATTTAGTGGGTCACTAATCCACTAATTCTGCCTTTCCCTCAGAGATATCAACCTACTCAAGATTTTATCAGGACTAGGAACATCCAGTTAGATGGAGGATTTTCAATCAGACCTACAAAACCTTCTGGATTTTGGAAGGTTTTGGGGGAGTCAGGTGGTGAGTCACTAGGCATAGAATACCCAGTCTTTAATTGCTCTCGTACCCACTATATTAACGTGGTTGGTCTTGTTCATTTTCTCTAGTTAACCTCAGGATGCTGATATTAGGAATTTGAAAGGGAGCTGGCTATGCATTCACTTTTTGAAGACAGACACTTGTCTGGTATTATAATTATATGCTAATTCCCAGCCTGAGTTCAAAAGTTGCCCAAGTTTTACTGTTTACAAAATGGATGGATTCTCTATTTGAGGAGCTTTAAGTGGGCTGACATGCTATGTAATGGACATCAATCATCTAATTAAAACAATTTGATGGATTTTTGACCAAGTAGCTGAAGACATTTGATCAGATATAAGGATGTCCTAGGTTTGAAATGTGTGGCACCCATTCACAATAATCATTTTCTTCTGCACCAAATATGTTCCATCTAGAACAGAAGCATAGAACATAAAGCAGTAGAGAACAGTACAGGCCCTGAGCCCACAGTGTCATGCCAACCTTTAACCCACTCTAAGACCAATCTAACCCACATCTTTCATCTACATGCCTACCTAAGTTTCTGAAATGTCCCTAATGTATTGGCCTCTACCACTACCCCTGGCAGTGCATTCCATTCACCTACCACTCTCTGTGCAAAGAACCAACCCTCTGACACCACCCTTCTCTTTACTTTCGTCCAAACACCTTAAAGTTATGCCTACTCTTATTAGCCATTTCCACCCTGGGAAAAAGTCTCTGGCTGTCAACTCTATCAATGCCTCTTATCATCTTACACACCTCTGTCAAGTCACCTCTCATTGTCCTTCACTCCAAAGAGAGAAGCCCTAGCTTGCTCAACTTATCCACATAGGACATTTCTCTAATCCATTTAGCATCCTGGTAAATCTCCACTGTATCCTCTTTAAAGTTTCTGCATCCTGTCTATAATGAGGCAACCAGAACTGAGCACAATATTCCAAGTGTAGTCTGACCAAAGTTTTATAAAGCTGCAACATTATCTCACAGCTCTTGAACTCAATCCCCCATCTGAGTGACATACCACAGTATCAACTTGCACTGCAACTTTGAAGGATCAGTGGAAATGTGTTCCTACACACTACAAAGAATCCTCCCATTAACCCTGTATTCTGCCTTTAATTTCAATTTTCCAAAGTGAATGACTTCATACTTTTCCAGTTTGAACTTCATCTGACACTTCTCAGCCCAACTCCGCAATCTATCACAACACCACCATTCCTCATGTTATCTGCAAACTTACTAACCCCAGCTTCCACTTCATCATCCAAGTCCTTTATAAAAATCACAATGAGTAGGGGTTCCAGAACAGATCCCTGTGAAATACCAATAGTCAACAACCTGCAGGTAGAATATACTCCATCTACTAACACCCTCTGCTTTCTTTGGGCAAGCCAATTTTGAATCCACGCAGTCAAGTTTCCCTGGAACCCATGCCTCCTGACGTTTTGAATCAGCTGACCATATGAAACCTTGTCAAATGCCTTGCTAAAATTCATAATCACCACATACACTTCTCGGCCTTCATAAATTTGTTTAGTCACTTCCTTAAAGAATTCAATCAGGTTCATGAGGCATGACCTGCCCCTCACCGAGCCATCTTGACCATCCCTAATCAGACTATGCCTCTCCAAATGGTTGTAACTCCTGTCTCTAAGAATTCTCTCCAACAGTTTGCTCTCTACTGATATAAGACTTAATGATCTATAATTGCCGGGGTTACCCCTACTTTCTTTCTTGAACAAAGAAATAATATTTGCCATTCTCCAGTCTTCTGGTACAACTCATATGGCCAGTGATGAAGCAAAGATCTTTGCCAAAGGCACGGCAATGTCTTCCCTCGCTTCCTGTATATCCCGTCTGGCCTTTGGAACTTATCTATCCTAATATTTTCAAAATTTCAACATATCCTCTGAATGTTGAAATGTTCCAGCATATCAGTCTCAATCTGACACATTTGTCAAGATAATAGAAACTTTTCTCCTTGAATCTAATAGGCATCAGTTCCGCTAAGACTCCTTAACGTCATATTTGGTCAAATTCTATTTGATGTCAAGAGCATTCATTCTCACCTCACCTCTGGAACTCAAGTCTTTTATTTATGTTTTAACCAAGGCTACAATAAGCCCTGGAACCATATGGTCCCGGTAGAATCTAAACAGAGCATTAAGGAGATGTCAAAATCTTACAGCGGTACAGAGTACTACACTAAATTTGCCAAAATTAGTCTTTTTTCCATATTTTAACCATAGCTACAAAGAGCCCTGCTGCCTTGTGGCCCTGACAGAATCTAATTGAGGAGTTATAATTGAGAAATTGTAAAAATCTTACTGTAGTACAGAATTTAACATTAAATTTGCCTAAAGAAGCCTTAATGGTAAAATTTCGGTTGTTTGCTAACAATAACTGAATGCGAACTTTGCAAGTGATTCAAAGATTCAAAGTACATTTATTATCAAAGTATGGATACAGTTTACAACCCTGAGATTTGTCTTCCCACAGACAGCCACCAAACAAAGAATCACCATGGGACCCATTGAAAGGAAAACATCAAACTCCCAATGTGCCAAGAAAAAGAACAAATCACCCAAATGGCAAAAAAAGAGTGAAAAACACAGAATATAAAACATCAAAACACAAAGTAATTGAAACAGTCCAGGAATGTTTAATTTAGTTCAGTTCAATTTAACGTGTGTTGTTCATTGACTGCAGGGTACAGAGCCAGTCCACCTAAACATCCTGTACTTCCATAAATAAGAGTTTATATTACTATTTATTCTCATTAGCAGCAGCTTATATTTACATTCAAAGGAGCTGGAAGAACTCAATGGGTCAGGCAGTACTTATGGAGGGAAACGGACAGTTGCTAATGTGATCAAGACCCTTATTCGGGACTGCTTCTGTTGAAAGGCCTCGATCTGAGATGTCGGCTGTCCCTATCCCTCCATAGATGTTTCCTGACCTGCTGAGTTCTTCCAGCTCCTTTGTGTATTGCTCCAGATTTCCAGCATCTGCAGTCTGTTCTGCCTCTTGTATTTACATTGTAATCTTCACATTAAAAATTCACATCACAATTTTTATTCTCACAAGTCAATGAATATGTTGTAAAAAAAAATCACTCCCTACTTTGTACATAGTTTTCTTCTTCTGATTGTTCTTTCTTTCCTCTCCTTTCTATAAGTGCACAGCTCAGATAAATATTATGTGGAGATTTGTGACAAATATGACTATATGATATATATGTACAGTATCTGAAATACGCCTTATGGAAAGTTTTGTTTGATGATGAACTTCAATAAAAAATAAATTACAAAAAAAAGAATAAGGAAGTTGAAAGCTGGGTGTTAAAAACAGTGGCAAATAATGTGATGAGAAAGGGGCCTTCAAGAAAGGTGGAGCTTATGTGGATAATGTAATAAATATAGTTTAATCTTATATGAGGTGGTGACAAAAAACGTTTCCCCAAAGATTTAAGGACCTCTACTAGGCTATACACAGAAATCTACAGTCTGTGCAAAAGTGACAGGAGGTTTTGCACATTGCATTTGGGAAGAGGCATGGGAATGTAATCTTCCTTCTAAACTGATATCTGAACTTTGAGCATTAAGTTATAAAATATAATTGCCCAAATTAATAGCTAACTTGCAGTTGAAAACTACTGTGGAAAAAAAATCTCTCTGTTCTATGAGTTTTCATCAGGAAGCAGATAGATCCTTGAGATATCAGTGTTATTGTTTGAATGTCTTTCATGAAAGCACAGCTTTCACTGTGAGGAAACAAATACACTCTGCCCACTACTCCCTTTGCCTTCAGAGAAGGAGACAAGATAAAAGGGTCTGGAACAAATCTTATAAAGTAGAACTTCCTGAAACGGCAGCTCACGAGTGCTTTCACTGTGAAACCTAGTTAATTAGATCAAAAGAAATCCAGTTTCAAAATAAAACAGAGCTCATCGAAAGTTAATGAGAATTTTGCCCTTTGAATTCACACTTTATTATAGCTGAACAGTAATGGTCTAACACTGTATAATTGTGGATGACATTTGGCGGCAAGGTTCACAAAGCAATATAAACTTGAACAACATTTTACATAACATGATGATTGCTTAAAAGTGATGCAGGAAACCAAAATAGAGGCCAAAACACGGCAATGGCTGACAGCATTGCAAAGAAGTTGCAGGAGAATAGATTTGAGCTTTGTTTTAAAATGGGACTGATACGGGACTGTAGAACAGAACTGTAAGGCGAGAGGGTGGGTGGGTGGGGAGATATTTGATTTTGTTTGCCAGTGTTTAAACATACTCCAAATATCAGACATTTTTCTGTATGTCCAGTTGTTTCAGCTTCACAGGAGGGACTTGTTTCAGAGATGAGTATGACTAGTTGCTGAACTACTAGTTTGAATTTAAGCAACTGAAATATCAATTTCTTGCAAAGAAATCCAATGCTGAATTTTCACCTTATTAACCTGACAAAGAGTAAGCCTAACACTTCAAACCCTGACGTGTTCCTGACTGAAAACTGTGAGGCTGGACTTCTGATGTACTTGGCTGTGATTCCCTCAATGGCTTTGGTTTGCTCTATGCCTTCAAGAAATTTGCAGCTTTAATAACTTTGGTTTTCTTCAAGATTGAGGCAGTCCAGCAGGTGGATCCATACCTAAAGTTTTAGGCCTGCTTTGTGACTAAGACTAGAACTATGGTGTTAGTAGTTCAGGACGAAGATTACTTGATTGATTCCCTACCATTTTGGAAGACTCCCTATGCCTTAAGCTTCAGCAAGGAATTCTAAAGCAATTATGTAATAGTTGATAGCAAACTAGGATGCAAATTGGAGGTTGCCAAAGCTTAGCTTATGGAAATAAAGTTTCATGACATATGTGCTGATGATACACCTGATTCTGATATGGGCCTCCATTATGGACTGAGAGATGGAAGGGGCCAGGGAGAGGGGAATCATGGTTCTGTGATGATCAATTAAACCACTTGTTTGGGATCAAATGACCTTGCCTGGTGTCTCAGGGCTGGGTGTATCTGGACCCTTGCCACCTTCCACCCCAGCACTCTTCCTCTGCCACCTGTTCCACACCCCTCCTGTGCTGCTCCACTCTTGCCATTCCCAACATCCTTTGCTCCTGCTAGATTTACAAACTTGTTCTCCACTCCTCATTGACAATACATTGCATTTGCCTTCTTTACCACAGACTCAACCTGTAAATTAACCTTCTGGGAGTCTTGCACGAGGACTCCTACATCCCTTTGCACCTCTAATGTTTGAATTTTCATTTAGATAATAGTCTGTTCCTTTTACCAAAATGCATTATCATACATTTCCCAACACTGTATTCCTACTGCCACCTTTTGCCATTCTTCCAATTTGTCTAAGTCCTTCTGCAAACACATTACTTCCTCAGCACTAACTACTCCTCCATCTATCTTCGTATCATCTGCAAACTTTGGTAAAAGCCATCCATTCCATTATCGACATAATTAACAAACAAGGTGAAAAGTAGCGTTTGTAATACTGACCCCTGCGGAACACCACTAGTCACTGGCAGCCAACCAGAAAAAGACCCCTTTATTCTCACTTGCTGCCTCCTTCCTGTCAGCATTCCTCTATCCATTCCAGTAACTTTTCTGTAATGCCATGAGATTTTATCTTGTTAAGCAGCCTCATGTATGGCACCTTATCAAATGCCCTTTTAAAATCCAAGTAAATGACATCCACTGCCTCTCCTTTGTTCACTCTGCTTGTTACCTACTTTTACAGAAACCATGCTGACCTTCCATGCAGATGCTGGAAATCCAAGCAACACACAGTGAATATAGTGTAGTTAGATTATCAAAAAGTATTTGATAAGGTGCTATACATAATAAGGGTGATAAGATTGTGGGTCAAACATTAGTATGAACAGAGGATTGGTTAAAAGACTGAAAGCAGAAAAATGAAATAAATTCACAAACACGAGGAAATCTGCAGATGCTGGAATTTCAAGTAACACACATCAAAGTTGCTGGTGAATGCAGCAGGCCAGGCAGCATCTCTAGGAAGAGGTGCAGTCGACATTTAGGGCTGAGACCCTTCATCAGGACTAACTGAAGGAAGAGCTAGTAAGAGATTTGAAAGTGGGAGGGGGAGGGGGAGATCCAAAATGATAGGAGAAGACAGGAGGGAGAGGGATGGAGCCGAGAGCTGGACAGTTGATTGGCAAAAGGGATATGAGAGGATCATGGGACAAGAGGCCTGGGGAGAAAGAAAAGGGGGAGGGGGGGAAAACCCCAGAGGATGGGCAAGGGGTATAGTGAGAGGGACAAAGGGAGAAAAAGGAGAGAGAGAAAAAGAATGTGTGTATATAAATAAATAACGGATGGGGTACGAGGGGGAGGTGGAGCATTAGCGGAAGTTTGAGAAGTCAATGTTCATACCATCAGGTTGGAGGCTACCCAGATGGAATATAAGGTGTTGTTTCTCCAACCTGAGTGTGGCTTCATCTTTACAGTAGAGGAGGCCTTGGATAGACATATCAGAATGGGAATGGGACGTGGAATTAAAATGTGTGGCCACTGTGAGATCCTGCTTTCTCTGGCATAATGAAATAAATTAATCTTTCTCAGCTAGACAAAATACTATTACTTGGGTACATTAGGGATTGATTAGTCCTAGGTCCTTGGCTATTTACAATTAATATTTTGTTTTGATGAGCTAGTTGAAATGATACACTGTAAGGGAATGCAGTGGATGTTGTATATTTGGATTTTCAGAAGGCCTTTGACAAGGTGCCACACATAAGGCTGCTTTCCAAGTTAAGAGCTCATGGTTTTACAGGAAAGCTAATAACATGGTTAGAGCACTGACTGATTGATAGGAGGCAGCGAGTGGGAATAAAAGGATCCTTTTCTTGTTGGCTGCCAGAGACTAGTGGTGTTCTGCAGGGGTCGGTGTTGGGACCACTTTTGTTATGCTGTATATAAATGATTTAGATGATGGAATAGATGGCTTCGTTGCCAAGTTTGCAGATGGTACGAAGATATGTGGAGGAACAAGTAGTGTTGAGGAAACAGGTAAGATGCAGAAGGATTTAGACAGATTAGGAGAATGGGCAAAAAAGTGGCAAATGAAATACAATGTTGGAAAATGCATGGTCATGCAGTTTGGTAGTAGAAATATTTTCTAATATTTTCTAATATTTTTTAGTGCGGAATACTTTCTAAACGGGGAGAAAATCCAGGAATCTGAGATGCAGAGGGACTTGGGAGTCTTTGTGCAGAACACCCTGAAAGTTAACTTGCAGGTTGAGTTGGTGGTGAGGAAGGCAAATGCAATGTTAGCATTCATTTCAAGAGGTCTAGAATACAAGAGCAAGGATGTGATGCTGAGGCTTTATAAGGTACTGGTGAGGCCTCACCTTGAGTATTGTGAACAGTTTTGGGCCCCTCATCTTAGAAAAGATGTGCTGGCGTTGGAGAGGGTCCAGAGGAGGTTCACAAGGATGATTTCAGAGATGAAAGGGTTATCATACGAGGAACGTTTGATGGCTCTACGTTTGTACTCGCTGGAATTCAGAAGATGAAGGGGGAATTTCATTGAGATTTTTTGAATGTTTAAAGGCCTAGACAGAGTCGATGTGGAAAGGATGTTTCTCATGGTGGGAGAGTCTAGGAAAAGAGGGCACAGCCTCAGGATAGAGGATCGCCCTTTCAAAACAGAGATGAGGAGTAATTTCTTTAGTTAAAGGGTGGTGAATTTGTGGAATTTGTTGCCACATGCAACTGTGAAGTCTAAGTTTTTGGTTGTATTTAAGGCAGAGAATGATAGGTTCTTGATTAGACATGGCATCAAAGGTTATGGGGAGAAGGCTGGGAACTGGGGTTGAGGAGGAGAAATAAAAAGCACCAGCCTGATTGAATGGCGGAACAGACTTGATGGGCCAGATGACCTAATTCTGCTCCTATGACTTATGGTCTTATGGTAAGGAATCAAGATTGTTGATGGTACAAAGATGGTGAGAAATTGAGCTGTGATGTGGATGCATAGTTTGCATCATGTTGCGTTTTCTCGGTGTAAATTCTAGCAAGTTTCAGGAATCCTACACAAATGGGAAAATCCTCACTTTACTGATTGAGATCCGTTGTTTTTTTTCCAACTGTGCTCTGCCTTATAGGGTCTGAAAGAAGAGCAAAGCCTTGTGGGGATTCATCAGCATTTATAGTGAGTTCTGCACCAGAATAAAACATTAGTTCAAGCGATGATACGAGAGATTGCAGATGTTGGAATCCAGAGCAACAAAACAACAAACTGTTGGAAGAACTCAATGGATTAAGCAGCATTTATGGAGGCAAAGGGATGGTCCATGTTTCGGGTGAAGGATTGAGAGTGTAGAGGGAAGGCAGCCAATCTATAGAAATAAGAGGGAGGAGTGTGACTGAGGTTGATAGATGTTGGTTGGAACCAAATAATGGTGTAAATGATGGGCAGATGGTGCCAGCTGGGGAAGGAAAGGGGAATGTGGAGGCAAATGCTGCTAGGCGATAGGTGGACCAAGAATAGGGAGGGGTGATAGGAAGATGGATCCAATGGAGGATGGAATAGCAAAGGTGAACCAGGGAAGAAGAAATCCCATGAGGTGCCATGGTAGCATAGTGGTTTGTGCCACGCTACTACAGCTTGGGCTGTTGGCGTTTGGAGTTTGATCCCTGTGTCCTTCCTGTGGAATGCGTGTGTTTCCTCCAGGTGCTCCATAGTTCAAAGACATACGAGTTAGTAGTTTATTTGTTCATTGTAAATTGTCCCAGGTTTAGGCTAGGGTTAAATTGGGAGTTGCTGGTGGCATGACTCGAAAGGCCTGAAGGGCTTATTCCACGCTCTTTCTCTGAGTAAATCCAGGTGGATAGTATATGCGTGATGGGCAGATGGAACCATTTTGGGGAGGGTAGCGAGTCTAGGTAATGCGACAGGTGGGGATTAGAATAGAATACGAGAAACAGAACTTGGTTGGACCAGTAGGAGTTGGAAAGAAACATGATGGAGTGGGTTATCTGAAATAGGAAAATTCAATGTTTATACCATTGGGCTATAAGTTACACATGTAGGATATGAGATGCCGCTATTCTAGTTTGCATTTGACGTCACTGTTGCATTTGACAATGGTGAAGGCCATGGATAGACAGGTCAGTATGGGAAGGGGAAACTGAACTGAAATAATATGCAACTTGTAGCTCAGGATGGCCAAGGTGAACAGATTACAAATGTTCTGCAATGTGGTTGCCTAGTCTTCATCTGGTCACCTTCTTGGGAAAGTGAGACTGCCGCATGAGGAAAAATTGTGTCAAATAAGGCTCTATCTATTAGAGCATAGATGAATGAGATGTGATCTTATTGAAACCTTGGATCATTATTTGATCTGCACTCTCTAAAATCCAAATCTAAGATGGTTAAAGGAGTCACCCTCGAAGCACTCTATGCGGATGACTGTGCTCTAATGGCCTACATGGAGTCTGATCTGCAACTGTTTATTGATAGGTTTGAAGAAGACTCGTGTCTGTTTGGCCTCACCATCAGTCTGAACAAAGCAGAGGTCTTATTTCAGCCTGCTCCTGGGTCCAATGCTGTGCAACCTTTCCATCACCATTGAAGGTACAACACTGAGGGTAGAAAAGGAATTTAAATACCTCGGCAGTATCATCCCCAGTGATGGTTCCTTGGACAAAGAAAACAATATCAGGATTTGCAGTGCTAGTCACATGCGATCACGTGTGCTAAACCAGCACAATATCCAAATGTCCACTAAGAATAACTTGTTCAAGGCTGCTGCCCTCACTGACCTCCTGTGTGGTAGTGAACAAAAGGCAACTCAAACTGCTGGAGCAGTTTCACATGCGCACCCTGAGATCCATTATGGGCATCTGCTAGCTGACCATATCGCAAACCTGGAAGCTCGCAATAGGACAAAGACTACCAGAATTGATTCCATGATCCTGAAAGCACAACTTCATTGGACTAGACATATTATATGCCTGGAGGACTCCCTCAGCAGCAGCTCCTCTATTGCCTGTTATCATAGGAAAGCAAAAGCCGCGGTCGACCTCGTTTGAGGATTAAAGACTGTATGAAAGCATTGCTTACATCATGCTTTCTCCCCGGCATCTGGAACACAGACAGACAGAACTGGCTGGCATGCCTTGTTTAAACTTGCTCTCAGAAACTTAGAAGATGGGTGTCACGCCGGCCTGGAGACCACCCAACAGACGAGGAAAGCAGCGACAACACTGTGTCTACGGAAGCAGGACAGCTCCCTTGTCCCCACTGTGAAGGTCTATGCCATTCAAAAACTGGTCTCTACAGTCACTTCCAACCACACTTCAGAGGAGTCGGGCAAATGCATCCATCATCATCAAAATCGACGGACAACCAGCATACAGAGTATGTAACTGGGGGCATAGTCTCAGCATGTGATTGACTGAAATAAAAGGCAATTTCTTCAGAGACAGGGTTGTAAATCTTTGGAATTTTCAACCACAATTGATATTCAGCCATTCAAGCTACATGTGGCTGTTAGATACGTTTTTGGACGCAAACGGAAATATACTGTATTACCTTGAATACATAACATTGAAGGGAGACATGGGATCAGGGAGATAGATGTTCTGATGAAGGGTGTTGGTCCGAAAAATTGTCTGTTTATGCCCCTCCATAGATGCTGCCTAACCTGCTGAGTTTCTTCAGTTTTTTGTGTGCTGCTGAAGAATTCCAGCATCTGCAGAATCTCTTGTGTCTGGGATCAAGGAGATAAAGCGTCCAGTCCTGCTTTTATTTCTTATTCCATTGTCCAAACTCTCATAGCACTGACAGAACTGGTTAGTAACTCCTGTGTTTGACAGTTGTGACAGATCTGGGTACAGACCCTGTGTCTGACAGTAATGACTGAGCTGGTACGGGGAACTGCCCTTGTATCCTTTAGAAAAGATTCAAGATAAGCGTTATGTTTTGTAACTTCAAAACATTAAATTAATTCAAAGGAAACACGTGAAGTCCAAAAATAAGGGTGTAACATCATCTTTATTTTAAGTGAGGCACACATGTATCACGTGGTAGCGTGATGACTTATGAAATTAACATATTTACACATGTAACCCGTAACTAATATCTAAATGAACAGGAACGCTTATTCAACCAATATATATGCAAGATTACTCAAATATTACTGAAATATCAAATACACAACAATAAAGATTAGCTTTATTTGTCACATGTACATCGAAATATACGGTGAAGTGCGTCACTTGCGTCAAATCAAATCAACGAGGATTGTGCTGGGCAGCCACAAGTGTGATCGTACCTCTGTTGCCAACACAGCATGCCCACAACTTACTAACTAACCTGTATGCCTTTGGAATGTGGGGAAGACCGGACCACCTGGAGGAAACGTACACGGTCAGGGGGAGAACATACAAATTCCTTACAGACAGCAACAGGTATCTGTTAACACTGACATATCTGGAATCGACCCTGTACTTGGCAGTGATAACTGATCTCAGTACAGAGCCTGTTTCTCACAGTATAGTACTGATTTCCCGGTGTCCAACAGCAGTGACAGATCTGGGTACCGACCCTGTAGTTACGGAACTGGCTACTGAACCCAGTGTGACAGCGGCGGTAGAGCTGGGTGCTGGCAAGCCCATGTCTTACAGTAGTGACAGAGCCTGGTGTTGGATTTGTATCTGACACAGCACGGAGTCAGTCACTAACTCTCTGTCTCACCATTGACAGATCTGGTTACGACTCTGTGTCTGACAGCATGGTGCCCAGGATTGGATTTCCGTGCAAGCAGGAAGTACAAGGAGGCCGGAGGCCTGGTGATTCGGCTTGCCGGCGTTTCGAGCCTGTGGTTCGAGGTCACCTCATTGGCTATTCTAGGGATCAATACTGAAGATCAAAGCCTGAAGGTTTATCAGATGTCTGGAAGTTGTACCCTGGAGACTAGAGTCCTGTTTTGGAGTTGGAGGAACTGTCCATGTGTGCGGGTGGGTAGGAGGGAGAAGGGCTGAGGAAGGAAAGAGGCTTGTTTTGCTGTTGTTGTGTCCTGTTGTGTTATTTTCTGTGTTATTCTGCTAAGCATTGTGGGTATGCTATGTTGGTAAGGGAATCTGTGGCGATGGTATTAAATTAAAAGCTCATGTGTACAAAGTCGCAAAGGATAGTGGCAGACTGGAGGATTGGGAAAACTTTAAAAGGCAACAAAGAACGACTAAACAAGAAATAAGGAAAGGGAAGATAGAGTATGAAAGTAAATTAGCACAAAATATAAAAAACAGATAGCAGAAGTTTTTATAAATATATAAAGTGGAAGAGGGAGGCTAAAGTCAACATAGGTCCCTTGGAAGACGAGAAGGGGAAATTGATATTGGGTGATAAGGAAATGGCTGAGGCATTGAACTACTATTTTGTGTCGGTCTTCACAGTGGAGGAAACATCTAATATGCCAGAAAATGATGTTATGGACGAAATGGGAGGTGAAGACCTCAATAAAATCACTGTCACTAAAGAGATAGTGATGAGAAAACTAGAGGGCCTGAAGGTACTTAAGTCCTCTGGTCCTGGTGGGATGCATCCCAGGGTGCTGAGAGAATTGGCGGGGGTTATAGTAGATGTGTTAGTAATCATTTATCAAAATTCTCTAGACTCTAGGCAGGTCCCGGCAGACTGGAAGACAGCAAATGTCACACCACTTTTTAAAAAAGGATGTAGGCAAAAGACGTGCAACTATAGGCCAGTTAGCTTAACATCTGTAGTCGGGAAAATGCTTGAAGCTGTCATTAAGGAAGAAATAGCGAAACATTTAGAAAGGAGTGGTTCCATTAGACAGATGCAGCATGGATTCAGAAAGTGCAGGTCCTATTTGGCAAAATTACTGGAGTTCTTTGAGGACATAATGAGTGCAGTGGATAGAGGGGAACAGATGGATGTTGTATACTTGCATTTCCAGAAGGCATTTGATAAAGTGCCGCATAAGAGACTTATAAATAAGATACGGATACATGGAGTCGGAGGAAGTGTATTGGCATGGATAGTGGATTGGTTAACCAACAAAAGGCAGAGAGTTGGTATAAATGGGTGTTTCTCCAGTTGGCAGTCAGTGGTGAGTGGGATGCTGCAGGGGTCGGTGCCGGGTCTGCAGCTGTTTACCATTTACATTGATGATTTGGAAGAGGGGAATGAGTGTAGCATAGCACAATTTGCTGACGACACTAAACTGAGTGGAAAGCAAATTGTACAGAGGAATGTGGAGAGTCTGCAGAGGGATATAGATAGGTTAAGTGAGTGGGCCAAGGTCTGGCAGATGGAATGTTGGTAAATGCGAGATCATCCACTTTGGGAGGAATAATAGAAGAGCAGATTATTATTTAAATGGTGAAAAATTGCAGCATGCTGTTGTGCAGAGGGACTTGGGAGTGCTTGTTCATGAATCACAAAAAGTTGGCTTGCAGGTACAACAGGTTATTAAGAAGGCAATATTGGCCTTCATTGATAGAGGGATTGAATTCAAGAGCAGGGAGGTCATGCTGCAACTGTACAGGGTACTGGTGAGGCCGCACCTGGAGTACTGTGTGCAGTTCTGGTCTCCATACTTGAGGAAGGATATACTGGCCTTGGAGGCAGTGCAGAGGAGGTTCACCAGGTTGATTCCAAAGATGAAGGGGTGTAAAAGTCTTAGGCACAAAGGTATAGCCAGGGTACCTATGACTTTTTCAACAGTAGTGTACACGTGATCAATAGATCTGAATCTGAATCACTGAATATGCTGATTACTGATCTATGCGTGACAAAAGTAATTGAGTTAGTTACTAACTTATTGTCTCACAGCAGTCACAGAGCTGCCTACTAACCCTGTGTCAAATAGCAGTGAGGGGCTAGGTTCCACAACAGGACTTCCTGGAATAAGGAAGTGATTTTAGAATAAAGAAAGAAATTTTTTCTCCCCTCACCCCCACCCCCCGAGCCCGCCGCCAATTTAAAGCATTTCATTACAGGAAACTTTGTCTGGTTGGAGAAATATTTCATATCACTGATCCTTTCCCACTCTCTCTTGCCAAGGTCACATGACTGTGTTGACAGCAAAGTTCAGAGGCCGATAGTCATTCTAGTCAGCAGGACATGGAATATTGTTTTTGTAAGCTCATATCTAACTTCCTCCCAACCCTGTAAATCAGACTTGCTTGATTACATTGCGGAAATGGTCTTTATTCCCTAAAAAACAATCCCAGGTTAGTAGCCCAAGTGTTAACCTTGGTATGGGGCTCAGTGCTAAAGTTTAAAGGATCGAAGTATTTGGATTTCCATTTTATTTTTAGAAGACAAAATAAAGATCCTTATGGAAGAGACCTTTGCAATATTGGAATATAACAGAGGGCAAGTCTGTGAGATTAATAGAAGGTGTAAGCCAGAGATTTATTAATGAATTTGAGAGGTTAAATGTAGGCAAAGGTGGGTTGGAATTAGGATTGATCTAGGACAATTCAGAATGGGTGAGAGATGAGATTGTGAGAGAGAGCGGAGGTATGAGAGAGCAAATCATGGATATAATTCAACAAAAACTGAATCTATGATTCAAAGGAAAAGGGCAATTTGAATCATGAGAGAAGTTCAGAAGGAAACAGAAGTGAGGGCCTGTATTCACTGGAATTCAGAAGAATAAGAGGTGACCTAATTGAAACCTTTCATTGTTTGTGGCTACCTGTAAGCAAACAAATCTCAAGGTTCAATAATGCATTTATTCTTTTAAAATAAATGTATTTTGAATCTTGAATCTTTAAAAAGAGAAGAATATTTCCCCTGGCTGGAATAAAGGGCAGATGTGAGTATGATCAGGTTCAAGATCAGATTATTGTCATTCTACTTGATGTGTACCCCCAAACGAAACAACGTTCCTCCGGACCAAGGTGCACAACACAATACCTATAACTCACACACCTAATACATAAAGTAATATTAACCCATAATAAGGTGCATTTAAGACACAAGTTAAAAAGTAAACAGTATAGCACCAGTGGTGTTTCATGTGTGATGAGACCTGGTTGGTGGCAGGGAGTTCAGTAGTCTTACAACCTGGGGGAAGAAGCTGTTTCCCATCCTAACAGTTCTTGTACCTCCTGCCTTAAGGTCAAGGAAATTGTTGAATGAATGGGAGGGATTATTGACAATATTAAGGGCTCTGCAAACGCAGCGCTTCTGATAAATATTTCTGATGGGTGGAAGAGACAGTCCAGTGATCCTTTCAACAGTCCTTGCAATCCTTTGTAGGAACCTGCAGTCAGGTGCCTTGCAAATTCTTGTCTGCAAACCAGAGGGAGGGAGCATTTAAATGGGTAATGATAGATCATAAGTTCTTCAGTCTCAGACCAAAAGAAAAGATTAAAGATAATTGTTTAATTCTTTTATTTAAAGATTAGGTCTATTGGTCACCTGTGCATCAAAACTGACAGTGGGCTGCATTATTTGCTTCAAATCAAATAAGTGAGGATAGAGCTGGGCAGCCCACAAGTGTCACCAAGTTTCTGGCACTAACAAAGCATGCCCACTAACCCTAACCCTATGTGTTTGGAATGTGAGAGGAAACCCACACAGTCACGGGAAAACGTATAATCTCCTTACAGACAGCGGCAGGAATTTGATCCTGATCTGACAGCTGGTGCTGTAAAGCATTGTCTACGCACAACACTACCGTGTTGTACAGCCACTTGGAATGGTTGTGCAGGCTGTTGCTTGTGCTGTTAGAAACAACCAGAAAGAAAGGGAACTGCTTCCCTCAGGCATTCAACAACCATGCTCTGACACTTTAAAGGTTAATTTTGCACTTGTAGCATTTTGCTGCCTTACTGTGGAGATCAATGAGAAATGTTTTTGCAACAACATTCCTCTGAAACTATGCAATATCCACCCATCCCTACCTGACTAGTCACCTGGAAAATGTGTCCTGTATTTCACTGATGACAGGCACAAGAGACTGCAGAGAGTCCTAATGCAGGGTTTCGACCCGAAACACTGACAGTCCATTTCTCCCCACAGATACTGCTTGACCTATTAAGCTTCTGAAGCAGCTTGCTTATTGGATTAAATCTCCATGGATGTTTAGAGTTGCTTCTCTAACATTTGACCTGCCGGAAAAGGTATGCTAACAGGAAGTGTTGTTGATAGAGCAGAAAATCAGCTCAGAAATGGTTAAACTGCAAATGCTCACAATCAAACTTCACAGTCGACTGACATTTCAAAATAAGCATTGTTTTCTTAGGCATTCTCAGCTACTAGGGAAGTAGTGCAAACTGCTGGTGTGTTTGACAATATGTAATTGCTACTTTCAGTTCACTACCACCATAGTGAATGATTGGAAAGGCAGAATCCAAGTTTGATTCGATTGTCTGGTTAAAGATTAGCCAGTATTCGTCTTGTATAGATCAACCACAGCGAACAGTTTACAGCCAGGACAAGATTACCAAAAGCTTCAACCTTTGCCCTGTGGCACTCCTCTATTACAAACACATTTGAATTTGGTGAGAGAAAACGACAGCGAGAAACCAGCCTCTTATTTTTAAGTTAACAGCCTCAGGTAAGTGATTCCTCGTTTGTCCACTTTTTAAAGCAAATGTTAAAAGGAAAGGCCTACTTCCTCCTGTCTGCCTACTGAGCAATTGCGTTAACGACATGTGCAAAGGCAGACTTACTTCCTCTTAGCCCAAAAAATGCACTCAGTGGCCACTTTATTAGGTACAGAAGTGGGACTCAGTGTGGCTTTCTGCTGCTCTAGGCCATCCACTTCAAGGTTCAATGTATTGTGCTTTCAGAGATGCTCTCCTGCACACCACTGTTGAAATGAGTGGCTATTCGAATTACTGTCCCCTTCACGTCTGCTTGAACTAGTCTGGCCTTTCTCGTCTGACCTCTTTCATTAACAAGGTGTTTTTGCTCACTGGTTTTTTATTTTGTTTTTTTTTTGCCCCATTCTCTGTAAACTCTGGAGACTGTTGTGCATGAACACCTAGAAGATCAGCAGTTTCTGAATTACTCAAATCACCCTGTCTGGCACCAATAATCAGTCCATGGTCAATGTCACTTAGATCACATTTCTTCCCCATTCTGATGTTTGGTCTGTAAAATAACTGAACCTCTTGACCATGTCCTCATGTGCTGAGTTGCTACCACATGACTGGCTGATTAGGTGTTACCATCACTGTGCAGGTGTACAGGTGTACCTGTAATGCAGCCACTGAGTATAGATCCAATGCCCTGATGTTTAAATTGCGCAGCCATGGGAGAAGCAACTGTGGATGAAACCACATAGGACCATACACAACATTGACGTTAAGTGGAATAGAGCAGATGGGAAAATGTGGAAGGCTTTAAAATGGAGTAACAGGAACATGGAGTTGAATCGGAATCAGAATCAGGTTTGATATCACCAACACGTGTTGTGAAATTTGCTGACTTTGTGGCAGCCATAAAAATAGAGAAGAAATGAATTACAATAAGTATATATATTAAATAGTTCAATTAAATAAGTAGTGCAAAAATAGAAATAAAAAGTAGAGAGATAGTATTTGTAGGTTCAATGTTCATTCAGAAGGGAAGAAGCTGTTCCTGAATCATTGAGGCTTCTGTACCTCCTTCCTGATGGTAGCAATGAGAACAAGGCATGTCCTGGGTGATGGGGGCCCTTAATGATGGATGGCACGTTTTTAAGGCATCGCTTCTTGAAATTATCCTTGATACTGGGGAGACCAGTGCCCATGGTGGAGTTGACTTTGTTTACAACTCCCTGCAGCCCTGATCCTGTGCAACAGCCCTCCACCCCCCGCCCACCCACCACCCCCAAACCCAGATGGTGATGCAGCCAGCTAGCAGGTTGTTCTTCCAGGTAGAGGAGGAAAACAATCTGCATATTTTTAACTCAAGGCTCCCTTTTAATTCTGCACATCATTTTATTGAATATAAGAGAGCAGAGATTAGGCCATTGTGCACATTTCCTCTTAGAGTGCTGCATCACCCTGTAATAAAGACTCAAGTACTGTACTAATATAGGGATAACCAAGAAACAATAATTTATCTGTGTTTAATTAAACAGAATATCCTATGGCACTTTATAGGAGTGGTACCAAGCTAAAAGTAAAATTAACACTAGAATCACAAGTAACTACAGATGCTGGTATCTGGGGCAACACATAAGATGCTGGAGGAACTCAGCAGGCCTGGCAGCCTCTATGGAGGGAAATAGACATCAGTGTTTTGAGTTCAGAATCTTCAAATTAATTAATAAACCATAAAAGAACTTGAGGAGGACAGGATTAGAATTGAAGGAGGAAACGGGCAAAATTTTTGGAGGTAAGGACAATTGAAATCACAACCTGCAAAATTGGAAGGATTATATCGAGAGATGTAATATATTACGTCTGGAAGGTTGTAGAGCTGGAGGAAATTGAAGAAGTAGAGACAAGGTCAAATATGGAGAGTTTGAAAATGGTGGTGGAGAACTCAGTAAAGGCCACAGAACATAGAAAGTAAATAGGGTTGATAACAGATGATCTGTCATTAACTACAGCAAACAATGAACAAGTGAATGCAGACAGGACTGGGATTCTCTTACCTCCTGATAATCAGCCTGTAAAATAATGGCCCTGATTGGATCAATGGACCAACAGAAGACTTCAAGACTATAAAAAGCGTTGGTTATTTTACTGCACATGTAATTCCTCATACTGTCTGAAAAGAGAGGTATAGACCGACACCCTCTTTATGTTTAGAAAGTATGAGTACTTGATGCCCTGTGGATTACAGAGCTACTGTTTGAGAGTTGGGAATTGGGATTATCTTAATAAATTATTTATTTTCCCAAGATAAATACAGGGGAAATCTCCCTGTGCTGTAAATTTCTAGAATTCTATGGTTGGCTTAGAATGAGAGAAACAAGATTATTCACAGAAGGTAATCAATTAGATGAGTAACACTTTCTTTTCCAAGTGCTGATTTTGTTTTCCTGACTGGATTGACGACATTATGGACTACATTGTTCCCCTGACATGCCAAGTATATAACACAGGGGAAATATCAATAACAACACTCAAGGATGCCAATGTATTTAAGTGAAGGCTTGCTGCGATCTTGACAGCAAATGACTATGACCTAGGATCAGGTAAGATCACAAATAAATGCATTGTGGACATAACGGGCACTAATGGTTAACAATGTGGAACTGCAAGTGGCAGTCTAATCTGATAGAAGTTGCAAAAAGCTCCCACGTTTAGAATCTTGTTTAATAATAATGTCTTGAACTACAAAGTTACACAGGAGGAAGTGCCAAATTTATATTACACATTGTTTTTACAAAACAATGGTTGCCCTCCCCTCCATGAGAAACCTTGGAGCTCCACCGTTTGTTTACTAGTTGGACCCTGGAGGTTCTGGCTCTGACTCCAGGCAACTTTATGGTCTAACTTGCTGAGCACTGGAATAATATTTAAGTGTTCCTCTGGCTATTTTCCACATTAGTACTGTGTTTAAACAATGGGTCTATCACCTTGTGAACACTTCCGAACGCTATTTTCTAAAGAACAGACAGGAAAGAAGTTCTGAGTTCTGGAGAGGCCCATATTCTATGAAAAAATAATCTCTTTAATTATAGACAGATTACTGGCCATACTTAGAGTAAGAAGGCATTAGAAATTCATTGACTAGAATATTAATAATCAATTTGAAATATGGTTCATCTGTATTTTTATTATTTATTACAAATCACTGCTTATTTTTGACCATCTGATTATTAGATTATCAATATTTATGAAATATCATAAATACCAAATTATGATATTAGATCATCGTAGAGTCATTGGGTCACAGAGCACAACAGCACAGAAAAAAAGGCTCTTTCACCCATCTAGTCAGTGCCGAATTGTTTTTCTGCCTAGTCCTGAATGCAGAACATAGCCTTCTATACCCCTACCATCAATGTACCTATTCAATCTTCTTTTAGATGTTGCAACTGAACCTGCATCCACCCCTTCCATTGGCAGTTTGTTGCACACTCACAAGACCATCTGAGTGAAGAAGTTTCTCTTTAGGTTCCCTTTAAATATTTCACTTTTCACCCTTCACCCTATGACCTCTAGTTCTAGTCGCTATCAGTGTTGTTGATTTTTGTTACCATCATTAATTCCAACAATATTGCTCTGCAACACTTAATATCATTAGATTTTGACATTATATATGAAAATATGAACTTCTGATTCACAAATAGTCATAGTCATACTTTATTGATCCCGGGGGAAATTGGTTTTCATTACAGTTGCACCACAAATAATAAATAGTAATAGAACTATAAATAGTTAAATAGTAATATGTAAATTATGCCAGTAAATTATGAAAAGTCCAGGACAAGCCTATTGGCTTAGGGTGTCTGACCCTCCAAGGGAGGAGTTGTAAAATTTGATGGCCACAGGCAGGAATGACTTCCTATGACGCTCTGTGCTACATCTCGGTGGAATGAGTCTCTGGCTGAATGTACTCCTGAGCCCACCCAGTACGTTATGTAGTGGATGGGAGACATTGACCAAGATGGCATGCAACTTAGACAGCATCCTCTTTTCAGACACCACCGTCAGAGAGTCCAGTTCCATCCCCACAACATCACTGGCCTTATGAATGAGTTTGTTGATTCTGTTGGTGTCTGCTATCCTCAGCCTGCTGCCCCAGCACACAACAGCAAACATGATAGCACTGGCCACCACAGACTCGTAGAACATCCTCAGCATCGTCCGGCAGATGTTAAAGGACCTCAGTCTCCTCAGGAAATAGAGACGGCTCTGACCCTTCTTGTAGACAGCCTCAGTGTTCTTTGACCAGTCCAGTTTATTGTCAATTCGTATCCCCAGGTATTTGTAATCCTCCACCATGTCCACACTGACCCCCTGGATGGAAACAGGGGTCACCGGTACCTTAGCTCTGTTCAGGTCTACCACCAGCTCATTAGTCCTTTTCACATTAAGCTACAGATAATTCTGCTCACACCATGTGACAAAGTTTCCTACCGTAGCCCTGTACTCAGCCTCATCTCCCTTGCTGATGCATCCAACTGTGGCAGAATCATCCGAAAACTTCTGAAGATGACAAGACTTTGTGCAGTAGTAGAAGTCCGAGGTGTAACTGGTGAAGAGAAAGGGAGACAAGACAGTCCTCTGTGGAGCCCCAGTGCTGCTGATCACTCTGTCGGACACACAGTGTTGCAAGCAAACATACTGTGGTCTGCCAGTCAGGTAATCAAGAATCCATGATACCAGGGAAGCATCCACCTGCATCGCTGTCAGCTTCTGCCCCAGCAGAGCAGGGCGGATGGTGTTGAATGCACTGGAGAAGTCAAAAAACATGACCGCTGGCTTGTCCAGGTTGGCGTAGACACGGTTCAGCAGGTAGACGATGGCATCCTCAATAGTTAAAAGGGACAGAATCAAACAATCTTGTAAAAAGTGAAAGTATACTCTGATAGTGATGGCAAGGATATGTTGATACCAAAGTCATGAGCAATTTGGATCAATGACTAAAGAATTTGTGGAGTGGATTGAGGTCAATGGCTCTGTCTTTCCCAACATTTTGCAGGAGAAATTTCAGCTCTATGAACATCTGTTACAAGATAAATTGGTGAACTATATAGAGATAGTGTAAGGTTCAAGAGAGATGGTGATGATCAAACAGAATAGGAGGTTATCAATGTATACAGGGAATCTGACATTGTGTTCGAGCTCACTAAATCCAACCAGACATGGATAAGCTGCAAGATCTGGTTCTCCTCTGCAGCCAGGATTCAGGAACCAAGATTTGACTGGCAATTGGGCTTGAGATGTCGTGAAGGCGAGTCTTTGACAGAAGCAAAATGAAGGGATATTTAGCACTTTTTAAATATTTCTGATATAGGAACTGTATGAGGGAGATTTTAACATGCTAGTAGATTGGGAAAATCAGGTCGGCACTGGATCTCAAGAGAGACAATTTGTAGAATGTCTGCGAGATGGCTTTTTAGAACAGCTTGTTGTTGAGCCCACTAGGGGATCGGCTGTACTGGATTGGGTATTGTGTAATGAACCGGAGCTGATTAGAGTGATTGAGGTGAAGGAACCCTTAGGAAGCAGTGATCATAACATGATTGAGTTCACTGTGAAATTTGAAAAAGAGAAGCCGAAATCTGATGTGTCGGTATTTCTGTGGAGTAAAGGAAATTACAGTGGCATGAGAGAGAAACTGGCCAAAGTTGACTGCAAAGGGACATTGGCGGGAAAGACAGCAGAGCAGCAGTGGCTGGAGTTTATGCGAAAAGTGAGGAAGGTGCAAGACAGGTATATTCCAAAAAAGAAGATATTTTCGAATGGAAAAAGGATGCAACTGTGGTTGATAAGAGAAGTCAAAGCTAAAGTTAAAGCAAAGGAGAGGGCATACAAGGAAGCAAAAATTAGTGGGAAGACAGAGGATTGGGAAGTTTTTAAAAGCTTACAAAAGGAAACTAAGAAGGTCATTAAGAGGGAAAAGATTAACTATGAAAGGAAGCTAGCAAATAATATCAAAAAAGATACTAAAAGCTTTTTCAAGTATATAAAGAGTAAAAGACAGGTGAGAGTAGATATAGGACCGATAGAAAATGATGCTGGAGAAATTCTAATGGGAGATAAGGAGATGGCGGAGGAACTGAACGAGTATTTTGCATCAGTCTTCACTGAGGAAGACATCAGCAGTATACCGGACACTCAAGGGTAGCAGGGAAGAGAAGCGTGCACAGTCACAATTACGACAGAGAAAGTACTCAGGAAGCTGAATAGTCTAAAGCTAGATAAATCTTCCGGACCAGATGGGTTGCACCCGTGTGTTCTGAAGGAAGTATCTGTGGAGATTGTGGAGGCATTAGCGATGATCTTTCAAAAGTCGATAGATTCTGGCATGGTTCCGGAGGACTGGAAGATTGCAAATGTCACTCCGCTATTTAAGAAGGGGGCAAGGAAGCAAAAAGGAAATTATAGACCTGTTAGGTTGACATCGGTGGTTGGGAAGTTGTTGGAGTCGATTGTCAAGGATGAGGTTACGGAGTACCTGGAGGCATATGATAAGATAGGCAGAACTCAGCATGGATTCCTTAAAGGAACATCCTGCTTGACAAACCTATTACAATTTTTTGAGGAAATTACCAATGGGCTAGACAAGGGAGATGCAGTGGATGTTGTATATTTGATTTTCAGAAGGCCTTTGACAAGTTGCCACACATGAGGCTACTTAACAAGATAAGAGCCCATGGAATTATGGGAAAGTTACATACGTGGATAGAGCGTTGGCTGATTGGCAGGAAACAGAGAGTGGGAATAAAAGGATCCTATTCTGGTTGGCTGCCCGTTACCAGTGGTGTTCCACAGGGGTCCGTGTTGGGGCCGCTTCTTTTTACATTGTACATCAACGATTTGGATTATGGAATAGATGGCTTTGCGGCTAGGTTTGCTGATGATACGAAGATAGGTGGAGGGGCCAGTAGTGCTGAGGAAATGGAGAGTCTGCAGAGAGACTTGGATAGATTGGAAGAATGGGCAGAGAAGTGGCAAATGAAATACAATTTTGGAAAGTGTATGGTTATGCACTTTGGCAGAAGAAATAAACAGGCAGACTATTATTTAAATGGGGAGAGAATTCAAAGTTCTGAGATGCAACGGGACTTGGGAGTCCTCGTGCCGGATACCCTTAAGGTTAACCTCCAGGTTGAGTCGGTAGTGAAGAAGGCAAATGCAATGTTGGCATTCATTTCTAGAGGAATAGCATATAGGAGCGGGGACGTGATGTTGAGGCTCTATAAGGCGCTGGTGAGACCTCACCTGGAGTATTGTGGGCAGTTTTTGTCTCCTTATTTAAGAAAGGATGTGCTGATGTTGGAGAGGGTACAGAGAAGATTCACTAGAATGGTTCCGGGAATGAGAGGGTTAACATATGAGGAACATTTGTCCGCTCTTGGACTGTATTCCTTGGAGTTTAGAAGAATGAGGGGAGACCTCATAGAAACATATCGAATGTTGAAAGGCATGGACAGAGTGGATATGGCAAAGTTGTTTCCCATGATGGGGCAGTCTAGTACGAGAGGGAATGACTTAAGGATTGAAGGGCGCCCATTCAGAACAGAAATGCGAAGAAGTTTTTTTATTCAGAGGGTGGTGAATCTATGGAATTTGTTGGCAAGGGCAGCAGTTGTGGCCAAGTCATTGGGTGTATTTAAGGTAGAGATTGATAGGTATCTGAGTAGCCAGGGCATCAAAGGTTATGGTGAGAAGGCGGGGGAGTGGGACTAAATGGGAGAATGGATCAGCTCATGATAAAATGGCGGAGCAGACTCGATGGGTCTAATGGCCGACTTCTGCTCCTTTGTCTTATGGTCTTATGAGGAACATAGAAGTACACTTAATGAAGAAATCAAGAGGGCAAAAAGAGGACTTGAGATGGTTTGGCAGATAAAGTAAAAGCGAATCTTAAGATATTCCCTAAAAGAACTAGGGAAAGAATAGGATCCCTTCAGGATCAATGTGGTCATCTATGTGTGAAGAGATGGCACATGGTAAAGTCTTAAATGAATGCTTTACATCTATAATTACCATGGAGAAGGTCATAGAAGCTAAGGAATTCAGGTAACAGAATAGTGGTGTCCTGAAACATATTGACTTTACAAACAAGGATGTGCTGGCACTTTTAAAACACATAAAGGTCAATAAATCCCTAGGACTTGAATAAGTGTATCATTGGATACTGTAGCGACATTTGAATCATAGTTAGCCATGGATGGCTAACGTCGTGTCTTTATTTAGAAAAGATTTCAATGTCAAGCCTGGTTGACAAACCAATGAGCTAACCTCAGTGCTGGATTCCATGTCGAGATCAGCAATGGACATTGAGACAAATTTGGAGCCATTCAGTAACAGTTGAATTCGAAAACTTAAATGAAGTTTCAAAGGCTGAATACAGGCAGTTTCATTCAGAAGTTTGACACTCTCCAGCAAGATTTACCCCATTGTGTTGTTTCTGGATGATATTACCAAGGGGAATCACAGGAGGGGATAATAGGAGAGAGTGAGTGATAGATCGTGAGAACACTTTAAGGTAATGTTGAGTGATAGGCAGAGGAGCCATTATTTGTGATTCTCTTCTTCAGTCTGGAAAATATAGGATGGAACCAAGTGAATGCAGCCACTCAGCTGGATGGAGATAATGAATTGTAAGTGTCAATCCTGTTGAAGAAATAGATGAGGAAGGACAAATTGTAACAGTCACTTAGAATATTAGTTGTGGCTTTGATAACCACTTCAGTAAGATCTTAATGGTGAAAATCTCAATGACTCAGTGGTCTGGATAATTGCAAAGCTCATAATACTTAAGATGTTTTTATTGATCCTCGATTTCTCCTGCAATTTAATGCAATTTTTAAAATATTAACTTTAGTTAGGACTCTGGGACAGACTATGACAATAACTCGGCAGAATTGTATTTGCTTGTTCTTGTTTTCCTTGGGAGACCTGGTGGCTGTTCCACATGCAATGAGTGCTTACGAAAAAAAGCTTACAGTAAATGACTTAGAAATTCCTTTTATTTGGATCTAAGACTAACAGGTCAGGTTGTTGTGTGGGGAAGGTACTTGTAAGATATCTTCCACAAGATTTGGCCTGATGTGCAATTTATAGTCAGAATTATAATCACATAGACTACCCAACTACCCAAGGCTGCATTTATGCTTTGCATTTTATAGCAATAATCTCTTCTTATTACTTTTAAACGGAGAGAAAATTCAAAAATCTGAGTTGTGAAGGGACCTGGGAGACCTTGTGCAGGATTCCCTAAAGGTTAATTTGCAGGTTGAGTTGGTGGTGAGAAAGGCAAATGCAATGTTAGCATTCATTTTGAGAGAACTAGAATATAAAAGCAAGGATGTAATGCCAAGTCTTTATAAGGCACCGGCAAGACCTTTGTTAAGAGCATTGTGATCAGATTTGGGCACCTTATCTAAGAAATAATGTGCTGACACAGGAGAAAGTTCAGAGGAAGTTCACAAGAATGATTCCAAGAGTGAATCAGTATAAATATATATAAAAAGGAACATTTGGAGGCTTTTGGCCTATACTCACTGGAATTTAGAAGAATGAGGGGAGATCACATTGAAGCCTAGTGAATGTTGAAAGACCTAGATAGAGTGGATGTAGGGAGGATGTTTCCTATAGTGGGGGAGTTTAGGACCATATAACCATATAACAATTACAGCATGGAAACAGGCCATCTCGGCCCTTCTAGTCCATGCCAAACGCTTACTCTCACCAAGTCTCACCGACCTGCACTCAGCCCATAACCCTCCATTCCTTTCCTGTCCATATAGCTATCCAATTTAACCTTAAATGACAATATCGAACCTGCCTCTACCACTTCTGCTGGAAGCTCATTCCACACAGCTACCACCCTCTGAGTAAAGAAGTTCCCCCTCATGTTACCCCTAAACTTTTGCCCCCTAACTCTCAACTCATGTCCTCTTGTTTGAATTTCCCCCACTCTCAATGGAAAAAGCCTATCCACGTCAACTCTATCTATCCCCCTCATAATTTTAAATACCTCTATTAAGTCCCCCCTCAACCTTCTATGCTCCGAAGAATAAAGACCCAACTTGTTCAACCTTTCTCTGTACCTTAGGTGCTGAAATCCAGGTAACAGTCTAGTAAATCTTCTCTGTACTCTCTCTATTTTGTTGACATCTTTCCTATAATTCGGTGACCAAAACTGTACACAATACTCCAAATTTGGCCTTACCAATGCCTTGTACAATTTTAACATTACATCCCAACTCCTATACTCAATGCTCTGATTTATAAAGTCCAGCATACCAAAAGCTTTCTTCACCACCCTACACACATGAGATTCCACCTTCAGGGAACTATGCACCATTATTCCTAGATCCCTCTGTTCTACAGCATTCTTCAATACCCTACCATTTACCATGTATGTCCTATTTTGATGCAGCACCTCACATTTATCAGCACTGAACAGACGGCACATCCTTCTATTCAATATTTGATTCAATCTTCTGTTTTAATATTCGATAGGTTTCACTGAGTTACCCCTCGTTCTTCTAAACTCCAATGAGTACAGAGTCAGGACCATCAAGCACTCCTCATGTGTTAAACCTTTCATTCCTAGAATTATTTGTGTGAACCTCCTGTGGACTATCTCCAATGCCAGTACATCCTTTCTTAGGCAAGTGGCCCAAAACTGCTCACAATACTCAAATTACGGTCTTATCAATGTCTTATAAAACTGCAGGATTACATTCTTGCTTTTATACTCTATTCCTCTCGAATTGAATGGTAACATTGAAATTGCCTCATTCACCTCCCACTCATCCTGCAAGTTAACCTTCTGGGAATCCTGCATCTGGCCGCTTTTGATTTCTGAAATTTTCCCCCTTTTGACAACTGTCTATGCCTTTATTCCTTCTACCAAGGTGCGTGATCCTACACGTCCCTACATTATTTTCCATCTGCCACTTCTTTGCCCACTCTCTCAAGTCCAAGAATTCCTGCAGATTGCCTGCTTCCTCAACACTATCTGTCCCTCCACCAACCTTCGTATCATCCATAAACTGAGCCGCAAAGCCATCAATTCTGTCAACCAAATTATTGACATATAACATGAAAAGAATCAGTCCCAACATTAATCCCTGCAGAACATCACTAGATACTGGCAGCCAATTTGAAAAGGCTCCCTCTAATCCCACTCTTTGCCTTCTGCCAGTCAGGCACTCCTCTATCCATGCAAATATCTTTCCTGTAACACCATGGGCTCTTATCTTGTTTAGCAGCCTCATGTGCAGCAGCTTGTCAAAGGTCTTCTGTAAATCCAAGTAAACAATATTCACTGACTCTCCTTTGTCTAGCTTGCCTGTTATTTACTCAAAGAAATCCATCAGATTTGTCAGGCTTGATTTCCCTTTCAGGGAACCATGCTGTCTTTGGCCTATTTTGTCATGTTCCTCTAAGTACCCTGAAACTGCTTCCTTCGTAATGGACTCCAGCATCTTCCCATCCATTGAAGTCAGGTGAACTGGCACCTATTTTCCTTTCCTTTGCCTCCCTCTCTTTTTAAAGAGTGGAATAATATTTGCAATTTTTCCAGTCCTCCAGAACCAATCCAGAATCTAGAGATACTTGAAAGATTACTACTATTGCCTCTACAATCTCTTCAGCCACCTCTTTCAGAACCCTGCAGTGTTGTCCATCTGGTCCAGGTGAATTATTTACCTTCAGACATTTCAGCTTCCCATGCAGCTTTTCCTTAGTAATAACAACCACACTCATTTCTGCCCCCTGACATTCTCAAATTTCTGCTATACTGCTAGTGTCTTCAAAGTGAAGCCTGATGCAATATACTTATTAAGTTCATCTGCCATTTCTTTGTTCCCCATTACTGCCTTTCCAGTGCATTTTCCAGCTCTCGCTGTTCTTTTACTCCTTATATATCTGAAAAAACTTTTGGAACCTATTTTTATATTGTTGGCTACCTTACAAGTTCAAGTTCAGGTGTAAGTTTACTGTCATCTGACTGCAACCAAACAAAACAAAGTTCTTCCAGATCATGGTACCCAGAAAACATACATCACACACAGCACATAATATTACCATAAATAAACTTATTATAAATAAGTTAATAAAATGTAATTCAAAATGTATGTAGTGCACAGCACAGGTAAACAGTACTGTGTCCAGGTACTGAGATCTCATTGGAGGCATGGTATTAGTCTCACAGACAGAAGGAAAAAATTGTGTTTTGCTATACTGTATGTCCCTTCTTTTGCTTTTATGCTAGCTTTCACTTCTCTTGTCAGCCACAGATGCCTCCTTCTGCCTTTAGAATTCTTCTTTTTTGTGATGTATCTGTCCTGCACTTTCCGAATTGCTCCCAGAAACTTCAGCCATTACTGTTCTGCCGTGATCCCTAATAGTGTCCCCTTCCAATCTACTTTGGCCAGCTCCTTTCTCGTGCTTCTGTAATTCCCTTTACACCATTTTGAATGTAGTTCCCAGGAGTCAGCATGTTACATTGGTAATAATGTTACAAAGGTACCTGCAAATCTTCCTGGCACTAACCAGTTGGATTTGTCATAAAACTTAGTAAATATATCTCATCCAGAGAACACTGAGAGGAGATTGCAGGCACTTGGAAATCTAACCTTCCTCGTCTCTTAAACAATCATATCTTGTCTCTAAACTGAGTGGAACTTGTGAACTTGGAGATACTCAGGGTGTAAAATCTGAATAACTGCAAATTAATCTGCTTCTGCCCTAAGTAGTCTCATATCTTATAGATACTGATTCTGAGCAATAATGTCATAGAGTATGGGCCCTTTGGCCCACAATAAAAGGACTTGAACAGATTAAACGTCTTGGTGCTTCAGCAGTGTGAGGGAATTGTCAGCACTGAATCTGGAACATAACAAGCTGACCAGAATGACTGACTGTAATACCATTAGCAAAATTTGAAGCAAAAGATGAGGTTTGGCTGAAAGGAAATCCTTGTTCTATGATCAGGCACTGCTTCCACTTCAGATCAGGCTGGAGCTACAACTGGGAAAGCGATTAACAACTAGCAATTTCAACTCAGTTTCAGATAAGCCTGCGGAGTTTCTGGGGAACATTGGAATGAGAACTAGAACCAGGTTTATTATCACTGACCTATGTCATGAAATTCGTTGTTTTGTGGCAGCAGTACAGTGCAGTACACAAATAGATCCACAGGAAAAATAAATAAATAGGTGATTAATACTAGGTGCTGGGGGTGAAATGTCTAATACCAGAGGGCATGCATTTAGAGTGAGGGGCAAGCTTTTTACACAGAGAGACATGGGTGCCTGGAATGCGCTGGATAGAATAAGATATATCAAGGATTTTTAAGAGACATTTAGATAGGCACATGAATGTGAGGAAAATGGAGGGGTATGGACATTGTGTAGGCATAAAGAATTAGTCTAGTTGGCCATTTGATTACTAATTTATTTGGTTCAGCACAACATTGTTCCTGTGCTGCCCTGTCCCTGTTCTATGCTCTATTTTCGAAGTCAATAAGTAGCGCAGGAACAGAGCAAACTGGTGAGGTAGTGTTCATGAGTTCATGGACCATTCAGAAATCTGATGGTGGAAGGGAGGAAGCTGTTCCTAAAATGCTGAATGTGTGCCTTCAGGCTCCTGTACTCTTCCCTGATGGTAGTAACGAGAAGAGGGCCATCAGTGTGATCTTTGAGCCTGATGTTTCTCCACAACATCAGGACTGAAGTATGAGTTTTAACCAAAGCTTTACATGGTAGGACACCGATCAGTATGCAATTGAAAAGGACTATGGACTGGCTGTAAAATGAACTGTAAAATGTAAAATGAGTTTATCCTATTAATTGGATTAGATTGAAATAACCTTCTGAATGTCAACCTAACATACACTTTTGATTTCAGTATACACTCAGTGGCAACATCATTAGGTATACCTTTATGCCTACTCATTAATGCAAATATCTAATATGGCAGTAACTCAATGCTTAAAAACATGCAGACATGGTCAAGAGATTCTGTTGTTGTTCAGACCAAATGTCAAAGTGGGGAAGAAATGTGACCTATGTGACTTTGATCATGGAATGATTGTTGTTCTAAACGGGGTGGTTTCAGTATCTCAGAAACTGCAGATCTCCCAGAATTTTGACACACAACTTTAGATACCAAAAGATTCTTCAGATACATAAAGTGTAAAAAAGAGGCAAAAGTGGATATTGGACCGCTGCAAAACAATGCTGGAGAGATAGTAACGAGGGAACTATGAGATAGCAGACAAACTGAATAAGTATCTTGCATCAGTCTTCACTGTGGAAGATACTAGCAGTATGGTGGAAGTTCCAGGTATCATGGGCATGAAGGGTGTGAAGTTATCACAACTAAACACAAGGTTCTTGGGAAACTGAAAGGTATGAAGGTAGATAAGTCACCTGGACCACATGGTATACACCCCAGAGACCTGAAAGAGGTGGCTGAAGAGATCATGGAGGGATTAGTAATGATCTTTCAAGAATCATTAGATTCTGGAGTGGTTCTGGAAGACTGGAAAATTAGAAAAATGTCACTCCAAGAAGGGAGAGAGGCAGAAGAAAGGAAACTATAGGCCAGTTAGTCTGACCTCAGTGGTTGAGGAGATGTTCGAGTCAATTATTAAGGATGAGAGCCTTTTCTGGTTGGCTGCTGGTGACTAGTGGTGTTCCACAAGGGTCTGTGTTGGGACTCCTTCCTTTTATGTCATAATGTAAATGACTTGGATGATGGAATTGATGGCTTTGTTGTAACATTCGCAGACAATATGAAGATAGGTGGAGAGGCATGTAGTTTTGAGGATTTGGGGAGGTTATGGAAGGACTTAGATAGATTAGGAAATGGCAGATGGATTACAATGTCGGGAAGTGTATGGTATGCACTTTGGTAGAAGAAATGAAAGGGTTGACTATTTTCTCAATGGAGAGAAAATACAAAAACTCAGGTGCAAAGGGACTTGGGAGTCCTTGTACAGAATTCCCTAAAGGTTAATTTGCAGGTTTAGTCTGAGGTGAGGAAGGCAAATGCAATGTTAGTATTCATTTCAAGAGGACTAGAATATAAAAGCAAGGACGTAATGTTGAGACTTTATAAAGCACTGGTGAGGCCTCACGTGGAGTATTGAGAGCAGGTTTGTGCCCCTTATCATAGAAAGGATGTGCTGAAACTGGAGAGGGTTCAAAGGAGGTTCACAAAAATGATTGCAGGATTGAATGGCTTCTCATATGAAGAGCGTTTGATGACTCTGGGCCTGTATTCACTGGAATTCAGAAGAATGAGGGGTGTCCGCATTGAAACCTATTGAATGGTGAAAGGCCTTGATAGAGTGGATGTGGAGAGGATGTTTCCGATGGTGGGAGAGTCTAAGACCTGAGGACACAGCCTCAGAATAGAGGGGTGTCCTTTTAGAACAGAAATGAGGAGGAATTTCTTTAGCCAGAGAGTGGTGAATCTGTGGAATTCTTTGCCACAGGCAGCTGTGGAGGCCACCTTTATGTATATTTAAGACAGAAGTTGATAGATTCTTGACTGGTCAGGGCATGAAGGAATACGGGGAGAAGGCAGGAGATTAGAGCTGAGAGGAAAGTTGGATCAGCCATGATGAAATGGTGGAGCAGACTCAATGGGCCAAATGGCTTGTTGGCCTAATTCCGCTCTTATATCTTATCTATCTTAACTGACAACTGTCGCTGGAGTTTACAGAGAATGATGCAGAAAATAAGCAAAAAAAAAAAATCCAGTGAGTAGCAGCTCTGTGCGCAGAAATGCCTTTTAATGAGAGAGGTAAGGGGAGAATGAACAGTCTATTTCAAGCTGACCAGAAGGCGATTGTAACTCAAATAACCACACGTTACAACAGTAGTGTGCAGAAAAGCATCTTTGAATGCATAACATGTTGAACATTAATGTGACTGGGCTCCAACAGTAGAAGACCACGATCAGGAGGTACCTAATAAAGTGGCCTTGCAGGAATATAATACATGCCTAAGGCTAGACAATACCTAGGGTGTCTGTAGCACGTGGCAGTCTGTAGCACTGTTCAGAAGTGTCACTGTTTGGTCCCAGAACTCGCTTACTACATAGACTGCTGGTATTGCTACTGTCATTGCACAGCAGTCATTTGCTTGCTCAGTATAGTGGTTGTTGCCCTTGAGTCCGAAAGTTAGTGTTACTTCTGCCGCCTTTTGTAGAGAGGCTGACGCTTCAGTGACCAGCAGAGGGAGCACTGCACTGACAGATGTGATGGCTCAGCATGTAGCACGCTCATATGCAGCCTGCAAGGGAATAAGGGGAGGAGACTGAGCTGGGAAATGGAGGGGGTTGGGGGAGTCACAGGAAAAGGCTCTTTCAAGGTCCCCATCACTTGGCGCCAAGTGGCTTTGTGCGGTAGATATGTCTATCCACGGCCTCCTCTACTGTAAAGATGAAGCCACACTCAGGTTGGAGGAACAACATCTTATATTCCATCTGGGTAGCCTCCAACCTGATGGCATGAACATTGACTTCTCAAACTTCTGCTAATGACCCACCTCCCCCTCGTACTCCATCCGTTATTTATTTATATACATACATTCTTTTTCTCTCTCTCCTTTTTCTCCCTCTGTCCCTCTCACTATACCCCTTGCCCATCCTCTGGGCTTTGTTCCCCCACCTCCTACTTTTTTTTCTCCCTAGGCCTCCTGTCCCATGATCCTCTCGTATCCCTTTTGCCAATCACCTGTCCAGCTCTTGGCTCCATCCCTCCCTCTCCTGTCTTCTCCTATCATTTCGGATCTCCCCCTCCCCCTCCCACTTTCAAATCTCTTACTAACTCTACTTTCAGTTAGTCCTGACAAAGGTCTTGGCCCGAAACATCGAATGTACCTCTTCCTAGAGATGCTGCCTGGCCTGTTGTGTTCACCAGCAACTTTTATGTGTGTTGCTTGAGATTACTTGTGGTGTTGTCAGGGGGATTTGCCATTGAAGCAGTTGAAGCAATGCAGAGTGTGTGTCTTTGTGAGAGGGGCATGCAATGGTGATTGGAATATTGTGGCCATCAGGGCATCGGTTTGCCAAGTTGTCAGAAGATGGTCTGGTGTTGGGTACCATTCTTGGGCAGTGTTGGAAAGAAAGTAAATAAGAAACTTACTGAATAAGAGAAAGTAAGTAAAGTAAATGGCAAGCTCCCATTCCTGCGGTGTGCAATGAAAGCGTGGTTGTCTAGGAAATGACAGCAGACATTAAATTATCCAAGAGGAACATTGCACAGCGAACAGCATCGCAACTGGTACTGAAATTATATGAGGCGTACAAGTGAGCTTCACATTGGGATTTACAAATTGATATTTTCACCAAGAAATGGTTGTCACTGTCTGTGACTCTGAAACAAATAGTACTGCATAAACACGAATAACCTGCAGATGCTGGAAATCTAGAGCAACACACACACAATACTGGAGGAACTCAGCAGGTCAGGCAGCATCTATGTAACTGAATAAACAGTCAATGTTTTGGGCCAAGACCCTTCTTCAGGGCCGCAAAGGAAGGGGGAAGATGCCAGAATAAAAAGGTGGGAAAAGGGGAAGGAGGATTAATTGGAAGGTGATCGATGAAACCAGGTGGATGGGGAAGATAAAGGGCAGGAGAAGAAAGAATCTGAGAGGAGAGGAGGGTGGACCAAGGGAGAAAGAGAAGAAGGAGGGGCACCAGGGGGAGGCGATAGACAGGCAGGGAGAAGATGTAGGTGGCCAATGTGGGGAATACAAGGGGGGGCGGTGGAGGAAAAACATTTACCAGAAGGAGAAATAGATGCTCAAGCAAAAGAGGTTGGTAAAATAGGAGGCCGTGGACTGACATGTCGGAAGGGAGTGGGGATAGGAATTAAAGTGATTGGCCACCAGGAAATTCTGCTTTTGGCAGATGGAGTGGAGTTGCTTGACAAAGCAGTCCTCCAATTTACGGCAGGTCTCACCAATGTGAAGGAAGCTGCATCGAGAGCACTGGATACAATAGATGACACCAACAGATTTGGAGGTGAAGTGTTCCCTCATTTAGAAGGACTGTTTGGTGCCATGAATGGAGGTGACTGATATGTTGGATGCGGAGGCATATGGGGTGGTAGGTGAGGACGAGAGGAACTCTATCCCTGTTAAGGTGGTGGGAAGATAGGTTGAGCACAGATCTCTGGGAAATGCAGGTGGGAATAACATCAATGGCGAAGGAAAGAAAACTCCATTCTTTGAAAAAGGAGGAAAGCCTTATCCTGGGAACAATTGTGGTGGAGACGAAGGAACTGAGAAAAGGGAATAGCATTTTTACAGGAGACAGGGAGATAAGCAATATAGTCAAGATAGCTGTGGGAATAGGTAGGCTTATAAAAGTTATCGGTAGACAGTTTATTTCCAGAGATGGAAACAGAAAGATCAAGAAAGGTGAGAGGGGTGTCAGAAATGTACCAGGTGAATTTAAGGGCAAGGTGGAATTTGGAAGCAACTTTGATGAAATTGATTAACTTAGAATGGGAGCATGACAGCAGCAATGCAGGCATCAATGTAGCGCAGGAAGAGCTTGGGAGTGTTACTGTGGAAGGCTTGGAACATGGATTATTGCATGTAGACAATGAAAAGGCAGGCATACGGGGGCTTACTGGGTGCCCATGGTTACTTCTTGAGGATGGAGAAATGGAGAAGAGCTGAAAGAGAAATCGTTCAGAGTGAGGACCATCTGCCAGGCGGAGGAGGTTGGTGGTGGAGGGGAAACTGGTTGGGTCTTTTGTGGAGAAAGAAACAGAGTGCTTTAAGCCCACCTTGATGGGGAATTGAAGTCTATATGAACTGAACATCCTTGGTGAAAATGAGGCAGTCAGGATCAGGCAATTGAAAGTTGTTGAGGAAATTGAGAGTATGTGAAGTGTAACGGATGTAGGTGGGAAGGAACTGAACCGAGGGGGATAAAATGGAGTCAAGGTGTGTAGACACAAGTTCAGTGGGGTACAAGCAGGCAGAGACAATGGGCCTACCTGGACTGTCAGGTTTGTGGATGTTGGGTAGGGGATAGAAGTGAGTAGTGTTGGGTAAGGATTCTATGAGTTTGGTGAAAATGGATGGGAGTTCTCCAGAATTGATGAAGCTAGTGATAGTGTTGGAGATAATTTTCTGATGATCCAAAGTAGGGTCCTTTTCAAGAGGAGGTGCTCTGCCAATCCTTCATCTGCATCCTTCTAATTTGATTGCCAGTGTCTAGAAAAGTGCAGTGACATCTGTTTGAAGATTTGGAAGACTTGCACTGCATGCTGTCACCTGACTGCCGGTAAAAAAGATCTGCTGAATCTGGACCTCTCTCATGTGTCCTGTTTGCAGACATATGCAAGATTTTGATGCAAAGTTCATGAAATGGCGTCACTGACAACTTCCGCCAATCAGAGTAAGCAAAAGTCTTTGTATATATTTGCATATTCTCATATTGCTTGCTGAACGTCACATGCTGTGCTTGGCAATTGTAGTATGTGACAGGAGAAGAAGGATTGACTACTTAACCCATCAAGTCAACAGCAGGCAGATACGGATCACTGGTGGATATTGAGGGCTATGGATTGAGTCCAGCACATGCTTCATGGTTTCACAAACAAAAGTTAGAAACACAGGCCATCGAACACATGTTCACAGTGGAAACAAGACTACTTCCATTACTTTCTTTTCAACCATCTTGAGGCTGTTCATAATACAGAGCATAGAACACAAAACAGTTCAACACAGGAACAGGCCTTTTATTCCATGATGCCAAAATTAAATGAATCCTGTCTACCTGCGCAAAATCCACTTCATTCTCTTACCTGTCTGTATGTAAACATAGCTATCACATCGGCTTCTAGCACCTCCCTTGGCACAATATTCAAAGCACCTGCCACTTTTTTAACAAAAACTGGGCTTGCAATCTACTTTAAAATTTCCCCTTGACCTTAAAGCTATGCCCTCTAGTTGAAATTTCCAAGCTGAAAGACTCTGTCTACTTTCTCTGTACCTCTCAATTTTATGTACTCAGAGTTCTATCATTTATTGTATATTTCCTTCTTATATTTAATGTCCCAAAGTGTCCCGAAGTTTCCAATATTAAGCTCTGTTTGCTATTCCTCTGCCCATAATTTCCCACTGATCTATATCTTTCTGCACCCTATTCAACCTTCCTTACTATCCATAACTCCGGCAATTTCTGTGTTATCTACAAACTTACTAATCAGCCCACCTTAATTTTTGTGTAATAACGTGTATGCCACAGGCAACAGAGGTCCCGGCTGAGACCTCCAGTCAGAATAATACTCCTCCACCATTATACTCCCTCTTCCGTTAGTTTTAGTCACGTGAATTCCATGTGCCTTAATCTTCTTGATCCTCCTTGTCTGGAAAGGCCTTATATTGCAATACAAATTATTATTGTTGTTCCAGAAATGTTATTCTGTATATTTCTGCTGTTATAAATTTCACCCCACCTCAGCATATTCCCGTCTTGATCCAGGGCCTTGACCCAAACTGTCAACAATTCCTCCCTTCCTACAGATGCTGGTTGATCTCCTGAGTTCCTCCAGTTCAAGATTCCTACATCTGCAGTCTCTTTTGTCCCTTCTGTATTCCAAAACTGTTCAATACCTATGAACAATGCAGCATTAAAAAGTTGCCAGAGAGTTGAGTGTAAATAAGAGGCGAATCTTGAGGAAGCACATTTACTGCCCAGTAAAATACACAGTAAAGTTCCTCTACATGTTAATTCCTTAAATTTACAATAATAGTAAATGAGTACAATAAATACTTGTAGAAATTATGTTTGTGGTAATTATTTTTCCTCTACTGAATACTATTTTGTTATGAAGATATCAAACTTCTGTAACCATTGCTTTATGCTAAGGCTTCCTGTTTATTTCCTTTACAGTTCAATGCATTTGTTCCCTCCCATAAATGAATTGCTTTTCAATATTTGAGCTCTTTTCAAAGGTCATTTTGTTTATAAATCTCTATGTATTCACGCTGAGTTCAGCCACTATGTTTAAGCATGTTTTTTTTTGGAGAGGAAGTCTTATGTACATTTTTTTTAAAAATCTGTTCAATTTGTTTCATGAGAACAGAATGACAAATTGAAGTTGCTGATACACCGAGTCAAATAGGAACCATAAGATTTGAAGGTGGGAAGTTTGAATAATCTGATAGAATAATTCTTCAGAATGTCACTGCCTACCTTACCCAAGAATTTAGGATCCACAGCCCAGCACTGGGTTTGACTTAGCCAACCTAAGATTTGTTAGCTTGAATCACTTTCCCAAATAAGACCATAAAACATAGAAGCAGGATTTGGCCATTTAGCCTATCGAGTCTGCTCCACCATTTCAACATGGCTGATTTATTATTCCTCTCAGTTTCATTCTCCTGCTTATGTCCTGTAACAATAAGGCATTCTTACTGTCTAATGCGATGGTGTGTCTGAGTGATATTGAGCTAGAAGGTATTTTCAATACCTTTGATCTGATACTACCGGTTTTCCAGATTTTGTAAGTTCCAGTTTGCAACGTTCAACAAGTTAGTTACTTTTGCGCTTGCCGCTTTATAGTGGAAACTTGCTCAGAAAATATAGAGTCATAGAACACTATGACTACATCACAGAAACAGGCCCTTCAGCCCATCTAGTCTGTAAAAAAGTATTAATCTGCCTAGCCCCATCGACCTGCACCCGGACTATAGCCCTCCATACCCTTCCCATCCATGTACCTATCCAAATTTCTCTTAGATATTGAAATTGAAGCCAGACCCACAGCTTCCACTGGCACATTGCTCCACACTCTCTCAACCTTCAGAGTGAAGAAAATCTTTAAACATTGAGAAGTATGATGAACTTTGATATTTATGTCTATCTTTAATATTGTGTTGTGAGGAAACCTTCCAGAAAAGATCTGGAAAATTCCCAAGACAAGGCTTCCTTTCCACATTCGGTCCATTTGGCAAGAACTCATATTAATTTTGAAATAACATTCTTCATATGGCTCACATATATTGTATAAATATTCATTGATATATGTCCAGATAAGTATTTAATTAACACTGTGTTTATTGAAATCTTCAGCTTCATACGTGTCACCAGAAGGCGGCAGCAAGGCATGGCACTATCTTGTTGGTGTACTGGTGACAGCGATTTGCCTCTCAGCATTGACTGTCATTTGTGCAAAGTTTAAACTCTTCCGCAAGTACTTTACCAGCTACAGCCACCAACTGCTGCCAGAAGTGGCCACCCAAGATAATGACACAGTTAGTGTAAGCATGGTATATGATGGCAACATGAAGGAAAATAGAAATCAACCCATGTATCCATCTGAGGGCCTGGAAGAAGATGACGGATACATTGAAGATAATTACATTCAGATGGGAGCGAAATCTGAAGATGACGAAGAGATGCACGTTACCATTTAACAACAGCAGATCCACCACCTCAATATTTTCTAAACCAGTCTGTTTTCACCAGTTTGAGAGCTTGAGTCTTGCTGTCCACTTTATCATACGCGATGGTTAAAGTTTGTTGCTCAGGCACTGGAACTTGCTGAAGCCTCTCCCCGTTGTGTATGAAGAAGAAATTGCAACTGTCAGAGAAAGAAAATGAATCAAGTTCAAAGTCCAAAGTAAATTTATTATCAAATACGCATATTGCATGTCACCATATACGGCCCTGAGATTCATTTCCTTACAGGCATACAACAGATCCAATAAAAAGCCACACACAAAGACCGACAAACAACCAATGTGCAAAAGAAGACAAACTGTGCAAATACAAAAATAAATAAGCAAATAAATCAAAACGGTGAACATGAGATAGAAGAAGAGGTAATATCTGATATTGGTGTTGTCCATTGCTTCTCATGTGACATCCATCACTTGCAGCAATTGGCCAAATACTTTTCCAGATGAAGAAATGCCACAAGTTCTTCCTCCAGTGCCCGCCTTCCAGTTTCTGCTGCTTGTTGTGAGCTCTCCTCTGTAACAAAAGAGGGATAAATGTTCACTGAATTTGACTGCAAATGTGGTTCAGTCTAAATGCAGTATAACATTAAAACACTTCCTCCAAGTCTCATCCTGATGCTCTGTATTTGAGTCGTTCTACTGTTTCAATAATGTTCAAGAGGAGGTTAAGTATCATCTTTCTCCTGTATCCAATGTGAAAACTGAAACAAGCGACCTGAGGCATCAAATATCTAGCTGATTTTCTTTGTAGCTGGGTATGAGTAGAGTGGGATGGAAAAAGGATGGAGTAGATTCTTCTTTGCCCGGTGGATCATAATTTCTACAGGGTGTCTGAATCTGCAGTGTTAACATCCCTTCTTGTTTCAGTTTGAATGGTGACACTATTCCTTTCCAAAATTCACTGCTTTGATTTCAGGTGCATCGATTGAATCACAGAAACTTTACAACACAGAAGGAAGCCATTCAGCCCACCTTACCTTTACCAATTGAAAAGAGCTTAACCCACTATTCCTATCTTCCAGATCATAGTCCACAGCTCTTCATGTACACAGCTTCAAGTTCAAGTTTGACCACACATTCAAATACCTGCCAAGCTTATGAATCTACATTTAAGGAGCTAATTGTACTCTATCCCAAAACTCAACCCTCCTATTTTCTCCCCACAAGACGCATCACACAACAAATTACAAAGAAAAATGGAGCCGAGGTTGAGTGAAGATATGGGAGGAAGGAACTGATAGAGTTCTGCTATTGCAAATCCAATGAATCAGCTGTCTAGAAATCTTTCCTGAGAGTTTTATTGGCCTTTTACCTTGACTCCATAGACTTTCTTCTACTATATCTAGTTACACATTTCTCTGTCTTTTTACTGGAGTAAATTTTGCTGTTTGGATTCAGGGCTTTTGATGGAAACTGCTGGTTTTCAGCTTTTGAAACTTCAGGAGGCCTTGGATTGCCTTCCACAGGCTCCCAGAACTTATATTGTCCACTACTTATATTGTTAATAATGTGATAAATCTAGCCTCATGTTTCAGTTCTGTCCATCTTGGATCCCATCTTTGCCTGGATCCCCTGGTATTACAATGGAAAATGGGAATAAGATGGCAAATAATTTGAAGCTCCAAATAATGGGACTTCATTGGCCTGTGAATGAAATGGCAAATGGGAAGACAAGTTTCTTTGTAATTATTTGATTTTAGTTCAATGTTTCTACACTTGCCAAGTTATCCTGTCTTTTCTTTAACTGATACTATGGACCAGATGAAGGCCTTCAATATTTGATCCTGATTTGTATCTTCGATTTGTTCAAGTTATGAAAATTCCTCGGTTGTTTCATTTGGAAATATTTAACGTAAGGTTAATATTGTGCACTTCAGCAGGACTTTGATAATAAATGTACCTTGAATTTTGAACTTTGACTCCACAGAAGACGTTCTTATCCTTCATCAACAATAATATACTTCTAGTCCTCAGGTGAATAATAAAGCTAAGCCTTCCCATATATGGTATAGGTGATGACTGAAAGGACACATGGGTTTGTGTGGAATTATGTTTCCTTAGCCACTGACATCAGACATCTGTGGATGTACTTAGGACTCTGAATACCTTCACAAATGCTCTTTCTCCATTTTGATAAGTTGAGGACCAGAATTTCCCAGGAGTGGGTAGAAATGTTGCAATTGTTCAGTGAAGCTTCTGTCCAGCTCTAGACCTCTGTCCATGATAGAGCTAAGAATAGAGACTCTGCTTCAGGAGTCAGGGTTTGTACATGATTAAAAAAAACTGCTTGTCCAGCATGGGCAGGGGTTCCCCACCTGAGATCCAAGGACCCCTTGCTTGATGCATTTGGTCCATGGCTTAAAAAAAGGTTGGAAGCCCCTGACTTAGAATAACTATAAGACCATAAGACATAGAAGCAGAATTAGGCCATTTGGCCCAATGCGTCTGCACTGCCATTCAATCATGGGTAATCCTTGTTTTCCCTCTCCTCAGCCCCACTCTCCGGCCTTTTCCCCTTAACCTTTGATGCCATGGCCAATCAAGAACATATCAAGCTCTGCCTTAAATACACCCAACGATCTGGTCTCCACAGCTGCCGATGGTAACACATTCCACAAATTCACCACCTTCTGGCTAAAGAAATTTCTCCGCTTCTGTTTTAAATGGACACCCCTCTATCCTGAAGTTGTACTCTCCTGTCCTGGACCCCCCTCCCTATCATGGGAAGCACACTTTCCACATCTACTCTGTCTTTCAACATTTGAGAGGTTTCAATGAGATTCCCCCTCATCCTTCTAAATTCCAGTGAGTACAGGCACAGAGCCATCAAATATTCCTCATATGATAACTCTTTCATTCCTGTAATCATCCCTGTGAACCTCCTCTGAACCCTCTCTAATGCCAGCACATCTTTTCTTAGATAAGGAGCCCAAAACAGTTCCCAATATCCAATACCTCACCAGTGCCTTATAAAGTCTCAGCATCACCTCCCTGCTCTCATATTCTAGACCTCTTGAAATGAATGCTAACTTTGCATTTGCCTTCCTCACCACTAACTCAACCTGCAAATTAACCTCCTCTCTCGTACCACTGTAATTTCTTTTACTCCACTGAAATACTGCTATGTCAGACTTTACTTTCTCCCTATCAAATTTCAAGTTGAACTCAATCATATTGTTGATCATTTCCTCCTAAGGTTCCTTACCTTAAGTTCCCTAATCACCTCCAGTTCATTACGTAACACCCAATCCAGCAGAGTTGATCCCTATAGGCTAAATGATACACTGCTCCAAGAAGCCATCTCGTAAGCATTCAGCAAATTCACAGTCTTGAGCTCCATTACCAACTTGATTTTCTCAATCTACTTGCATGTTAAAATCTCCCATGACTATCACAACATTGCCCTTTTGACATGCCTTTTCTATTTCCTCCTGTAACCTGTTGTCCACATCCCAGCTACTGTATAACTGCCATCAGGGTCCTCTTACCATTGCATTTTATTCAACTCAATCCACAAGGATTCAACATCTTCTGATCGTATGTCACATCTTTGTAATGATTTGATGCGATTCTTTACCAACAGAGCCACACCACCCCCTCTGTCTGCTTTCCTATCCCTCCGATACAATGTGTAACCTTGGACGTTCGGCTCCCAACTACAACAGTCCTTCAGTCACAATACAGTGATGACATCCTACCTGACAATCTGTAAAAGTGCAACAAGATCATCCACCTTATTTCTTATACTCCACGCATTGAGATATAACACCTTCAGTACTGTATTTGCGACCCTTTTTGATTCAGTCCCCCCTAGTGCACTGATACTCACCCTGCTGGCTTGCAATTTTGTCCTATCATCTGCTTGCCCTTCCTGAAAGTCTGACTGCCTGCTATCTTTGCTTTTTTACCATCTGTCCTATCATCAGTCCCCTCACTCCAGTTCCTATTCCCCTGCCAAATTAGTTTAAACCCTCCCCAACAGCTCTAACAAACCTGTCCACAAGAATATTGATCCCCTTGGGTTCAGGTGCAATCCGCCCCTTTTGAATAGGTCATACCTCCCCCAGAAGAGAACCCAATGATCCAAGAACCTGAAGCCCTTCCCCCTGCGCCAGCTTCTCAGCCACACATTTATCTGCCCAACCCTCATTGGCACATGGGTAGAGTTCCAGAAATTACTACCTTGGAGGTCCTGCTTCTCAATATGTGCCAAGACATCCGGTAGCTCTCCCTCCCTCTCCAAAATGCTGTGGACGTGATCTGAAATGTCCCTGACCCTGACGCATGGGAGGCAACATACCATCCGGGTGTCCCGTTCACATCCACAGAATTTCCTGTCTGTTCCTCTGACTACAGTGTGGCTTATTACCATCAGTCCCCTCTTCTCCCCCTTTCCTTTCTGTACCACAGACCCATGATCAGTGCCAGTAACCTGGTCTCTGTAGCATTCCCCTGGGAGGTCCCCCATAACAGTATCCAAAACGGTATACTTATTATTGAGGGGAATGGCCACAGGGGTGCTCTGTGCTAACTGCCTATTCACCTTTCCATTCCTTTTCCTGACGATCACCCAGCTACCCACCTCCTGCAGCTTAGGGGTGACTACTTCCCTGTAACTCTGATCGACGATCTCCTCAGTCTCCCGTGCAAGTTGAAGGTCATCCAGCTGCTGCTCCAGATCCCCAACACGGTCTTGAAGGAGCTGCAGCCAGATGCATATCATGCAGATATAGTTCCCTGGGAAACTCTGGAACACCCAGGACTCCAACATCTGGCGTGAGGAACACACAACAGCCATTTAAACTACACTATGTACCCCTGACACAGTAAGGAAAAAGGGAAACTTAACAGAAACTTATCCCGATAACTCACACAGAGCCAATGCCTCTTCTGAGACAGAGCGTCCTTTGAGCAAAGCCTGACACTCCCACTCTCGCAAATGGCCCACTCCCAACAATGGCCGCTCTGCTTGTCGCTTCTGTACTTTTATTTACTCCTCTTCTGTGCTGCTCCTGCCACTGATTGGGCCATCGGATTGACACCGAGTGCCCGCGAAGCTCTCCTTTTAAACGAGCACCACCCACCTGTGAGTAACCTTTTCACTGTGCGCTACCCCCCGTCACTGATCAGGTGCCATAGCTATAACCTTAACACTGGATACAGGAGTGTTGACAGAACAAAGGTATCCTCGTTATGGATATAAAGTGTTTAGTGGAAGTCTTAAATAGAAAACAGGATATATGCCTGAAATGATAAATGACGATTTGCAAAATCTGCTTTCATTTGTCAGATTCTTTTTTTGTTTTTGCATTATGGAGTCATTTTAAATATGAGTCTGAAGAAATGAAAGGAAATTGAATCATTGTTTAATGAATACTTCGCTTCCTAGACACACATGAAATAATATTTCAGATGCCTGAGGATGAGAAAAACAAAACCACAAGACTTCCAACACCCAAAGAATCTGTAGACAGTACAGTTGAATGGTAGCACTTTTTTTTAATTAACTGAGTGCTGAGGTATTAACATGGATGCCCAGAACTAGATAAAAGCTGGTAATAGTGAGGAAATAACGAATGGGGGAACCGTGGTGATTTGAGAATCCTGCCTTAGATCCCTTGAGTTCTGTTTACCACACCATTCTAAAGGGCAGTGAAATAAGTAGCAGATCTTCGCCTCCCTCTGGTGCTCCTCCCCCTTTTTATGGCCTTCTGTCCTCTCCTATTAGATTCCACCTTCTCTAGCCCTGTATCTCTTTCACCAATCGACTTCCCAACTCTTTACTTCACCCCTACCACCCTTCCCGGTTTCACCTATCACCTTTTGTTTCACCACCCCCTCCAAATCTGACTCTTCATCTTTTTTTCTCCGGTCCTGATGAAGGGTCTCGGCCCAAAATGTTGACTGTACTCTTTTCCACAGATGCTGCCTGCCCTGCTGAGTTCTTCCAGTGTGGTAGTAGATCTTCCATTGTTGCTAAGACTTTTTAAGACCATGTTAAGGAGGTTCTAGAAAGAGATTATACAGAAAATATAAAATCATCGATCGCAGGAGTCCATGCTATCAGTTAACAATCAGTTTGCCCACTCTGCTGGTGATAATGTAAAAACACAGAAGGTAATCACCTCAATGGGATATATCTGTGAGTTGAGTATTTCCACAAAGCATCTGTTTTGCAGGATAAAGATGGCAAAGACTAAGTATCCACTCAGATGGTCAGCAGCAGGCTTATGAGATCTGTTGCAGATATCATTCACTCTTGCTACTGTAATGAAAGGTGCTGTGAATGGGCATCAAGACAGACAGCGTCAGTGGAGAGAGGAAACCAGAGAAGACAATTGAATCCATGGTCTTTTGTCAAAACTAGCAAGGGCCAGAGACAAAACAGGCTTTAAGCATGCACAAAGGTAGAGAAAATATTGGGTGGGAGTTGGTGTGTGCCAGATGAAGGTAGGTGATTGGAGACAAATATGTAGATAGCAGGAGGAATTAAACAAAGGAGAAATAATGACACAAGAGATTCTGCAGATGCTGGAAATCTGGATCAACACACACAAAATGCTGGAGAAACTCAGTAGATCAGACAGCATCTATGGATGGAAATAGACAGTTGACATTTCGGGTTGAGGCCCTTTATCAGGACTGAAAAGTAACAGAACAGAAACTAAAATTTAAAAAGAAGTAAGGGCAAGGGAGCAGCTTGGGCTACAGGGTGATAGATGAATCCAGGTGAGAGAAATAATAATGGGAGATAAAAGTAATTGGTAATACGACAAGAAAAGAAACAGAATATGGGTCTTGAAGAGGTATAAATGGCAACAATGGTGTTCTTATCTGCAGATATTGAATAAACACTGGCGGCTTTAGATCTGAAATTGTTGGCCTCATGAATGAACCTGTAAAACAGCTCACTGAAAGGTGATGCTTATTCCTTGAATTTTCATGGAGCTGTCTGAGAACACTGTAGATGGTTAAGATCAAAATGAATATGAGGCAGAAAATTCATTATTTTATATTTACATCAGTGACTCTTTCAAGAAGCACAAATTGAATATTTCTATAGGGGGCCAATGGCAGGTTTCCATTTGCACAAGACATTCCCATTTTTTCAGTGCGAAAATATGCCCATATTGAGAAGAGATATTTTTATTTGAAAACAATTCAACTTGCCTTATGCTTGCTGATGTAATCTTAACAGTACTGCAATTTCCACCACCAAAGCTAGAGTATAAGATCACAAGTAACCTGATGCCCAACTGCTGTAGCCCTGAAACTCAATAAGATCTCATTAATATATCTCTCTGTGTATGTCTGTTAGCATAGATCAGTACTGTAATGCTCCATTGCTGTAGTTCTGCTTGTTTTAGATGATGCGATTATAATGTCTGTTTTCTGTAGTTTTGACATAATGTAAAACATGATTGTTGTAACGTTGCATTAGGGCTTTCCCAGTAAACCTCAGTATAGAAATATCCTATAGCTACAATTCAGCCAGAGTGAAATAGTAGTAATACTATCCCACTGGTATTGTCATAATACAGCAAAGGATGCCAAAGATACAATGTCTCTCTCTTAGAATAAAAATTGTTATTTATTGAGAGAATACATTTACATGGTCAATATACTCTTCAAGATGACCTTATTTAGGAAATACAAAACAAATATTAATAAAACACATATAAAGCTATTATGCAAAAACATACTGCCTCTCGTTTTTTTTGCACTACCTTACTTCCCATTTTTCTAGTTTCTATTTATGATTTATGATTTAAATTTTTAATATTTACTAATTTTAACTATTTTTAATATCTTTAATATTTAATATTTGTAATCCAGGGAGTGTGAAGCGCAGAATCAAATATCGCTATGATAATACCAATTGTTTGGCGACAATAAAGTATAAAGTATTTTTTCCTGATAATACTTTGTAATGATTGCTGAAATTGAAACATATCTATGGTGTCGTGGAGATTGAAATAAATTATGCCAGGCCTGTCACTGGAGTAGTTAATATTCAGTGAATAATAATATGTTCTTGAAATGATGAAGCTTGCCACATCAAGCCACGGATGGTTTGTTTGGAAATGTAGCCATTCTACAATGAGTTAATCAGGTTTTAATGACATTGCTTGAGGGAAAAATAGCTTCAATACTCTGGAATAATCTTCCAGATTTCTTCAAAATACTGAATGAGATCATTAATGTTGCCCAGAGCTGGTTGGGAGAGAGGGGATGGAGTCAAAAGTGGAAGGAAAAGTGAATTATGATGGAAAAGAAGATCTGCAGGAGGAATTGGAGGAAAGCATGGAGGAGCCACGAGGAGGGAGGGAGGGAGGGAGTTATAAGGAAAGAGAAGAAACTGTAAAGAAAAGCAAGGGAGGACAGTAAGGAAGAAGTTGAATGTATGAGGGAAGGGAAGGAGGAATGGTGAAGGAAGAAAAGAGATAACAAGGGAAGGGGGATGTTCAAAGAATTAATGGGAGGTAGGTCAGAGGGATTGGAGAAAAGTCTGTGAGGGAGGAGTTGCTGGACAATAATGGAGTGAGGGAGTGGGGCAATGCGGGAAGCAGGCAGCGAACAGTAGGGAGGAGGTTTGAATAGAAATGGTGGGGAAGGACAATAGGTAAGGGGAGATGCTGTGAAGAAAGGAGTGGAGGTCAGTGACAGGGCAAAGGGGGAGATAAAGAAAAATAGTGAGGATGAAGAGGTGGGTCAATAAGGGAAAAGGAGGGGCATGGTGGAATGGAATGAATGGCCAAAATTGTATAGATTATAGATTATGAAGACACGCAGTCCTCTTTTATTGTCATTTAGTAATGCATGCATTAAGAAACGATACATTATTTCCTCCAGTGTGATATCATACAGGACAGACCAAGACTGAAAAAACTAACAAAACCACATATTTATAACATATAGTTACAACAGTGCAACAATACCATAACTTGATGAAGAAGTCCATGAGCACAGTAAAAAGTTCAAAGTCTCTCAAACATCCCACATCTCACGCAGACGGGAGAAGGAAGAAAAAATCTCCCTGCCATGCCGACCACAATCCGACTCTGAGTCGTCCGAAAATTTCGAGCTCTGATCAGCTCTCCGACAACGAGAACTGAGCACCATCTCTGTCCGAACGATTTGACCTCAATCTTGGTCGCCAACAGCAGGCAAAGCTGGGGATTTTGAGGCCTTCCCTCCGGAAGATTCCCGACCGCGCAGTAACGACAGCAGCAAACGAGCGTTTCAGAAATTTCTCCAGATGTTCCTCTGTGCTTTCACGTCTGTCTCCATCAAATCAGAATTGTCCACGGCCCCTATTTAACGGAAACAATATCATTTTTCACCAGAGGGCTGCGCACGTGCGGCGCATTGCTCCCTCTCCTCCCGCCGTTAAACAAGGAGATGTAGAGTGAGAAGAGGTTGGTCAGTGAAAAAAGAGAATGGTAAGTCATAGAGCACTAGTCATACATCATGGAATTAGGCCCTTTGGTCTATCACATCTGTGCAATTAAACACTCATCTATATTAGTTCTGACATAATGCAAAACTTCATTGTTGTAACATTACATAGATGCAACATCTACATTACAGGAATCCCAGATCTTATTCTCCTCATATTTCCATCAAATTCCACACCCCCAGAAGATTCTACCAATCACCTTGAGGCAAATTACAGTTGTCAATCACCTTGAGGCAAATTACAGTTGTCAATTACCTTGAGGCAAATTACAGTGGTCAATCTGCATTCTGGGACATGCAGGAAACTTGCACACTCGGAGAGAAAACATGCAAACTCAACACAAACAACACCAGAAGTCAGGAGAGATCCTAGTTCTCTGGGAGTTTGAGGCCACAGATCTCCAGCTACATTCCTGAGCAGCCCGTGTCTGTGGGAGAGGGGGGAGAGGGGAAAGAGGGGCAGTAAACAGGAGGAGCTGTCTGCGAGGGGAGAGGAGGAGGAGTTCAGTGAGACACAGGGAGGAGAGTTCAACAAGAGAAGGGGAGGAGGAGTAGGGAGGGGAAGTTCAGTGAGGTAAGGGGAGGTCAGTGAGGGAAGGTGAGGAGAGGGTCAGTGAGGAAAGTGGAGGATAGATAGGGAGAAGCAGGGCAGTGAGGAGAGGGGAGGAGGGTAGGGAGGATAGGGTGAGTGAAGGAGGACAGGGTCAGTGAGGGAAGGGGAGGAGGAGAAAGAAGATCATTGAGGAGAGGGGAGGAGAGTATCAGTGAGGGAATGGGAGGAGAGGGTCAGTGAGGGAAGGGGAGGGGTTGTGAAGAGACGAACAGTGAGGGGAAGGGAGGAGTGGGTCAGTGAGGGAAGTGGAGGAGGGTAGGGAGGATAGGGTGAGTGAAGGAGGGGAGGAAGGATAGGGAGGACAGTCAGTGAGGGAAGGGGAGGAGGAGGAAGAGGATCATTGAGGAGAGGGGAGGACAGCATCAGTGTGGGAATGAGAGGAGAGGGTCAGTGAGGGAAGGGGAGGGGGTGTGAAGAGATGAACAGAGAGGGGAAGGGAGGAGCAGGACAGTGGGAGGAAGGTAGGGAGGAGAGGGTCTGTAAGGGGAGGAGACTGACGAGGAGAGGGTCTATCAGGGAAGGGGAGTGTGGTAGGGAGAAGAGTGTCAGTGAGCGATTGGGACAACGGGTAGGGAACAGTAGGTCAGTGAGGGAAGGGGTGGAGGATAGAGAGGAGAGGGTCAGTGAAGGGAGGGGTGTAGGGAGGAGAGGGTCTATGAGGGAAGGGGAGGCTGGTAGAAGGGAGAGTGTCAGTGAGGGAATAGGAAAATGTGTAGGGAGGAGACGGTCAGTGAGGAAAGGGGTGGATGGAAGGGTCAGTAAGGGAATTGGAGGAGGGTGGGGAGGAGAGGGTCTGTGAGAGAAGGAAGTATGGTAGGGAGGAGAGTGTCAGTGAGTGAATGGGAGGACAGGTAGGGAACTGTGGGAGGGGAGGAGAGGGTAGTGAGGAAAGGGCTGGAGGGTAGGGGGAGAAGGTCAGAGGAGGAGAGGGTTGGTGAGGGAAGGTGAGGGAAGCGGAGGAGGGGTAGGGCAGAGAGGGTCAGTGAGGGAAAGGGAGGAGGGATAAGGAGAAATGCGTCAGTGAGGAAAGGGGTGTAGGGTAGGGAGGAGTGGGTCCATGAGGAAAGGGGAGGAACACAGGGAGGAGAGGGTCAGTGAGGGAAGGAGTGGAAGGCTAGGGAGGAGAGTCAGTAAAGGAAGGGGTGGAAGATAGAGGAGGGTCAGTGAGGGGAGGGGAGTAGGGAGGAGAGGGTCTATGAGGGAAGGGGACTATGGGTAGGGAGCAGAGCATCAGTGAGGGAATAGGAGGAGGGGTAGGGAAGTGGTCAGTGTGGTAAGAGGAGGAGAGCGTTAGTGAGGGAAGGGCTGGAGGGTACAGAGGAGAGCGTCAGTGAGGGGAGTGAGGAGAGGTTCAGTGAGGCAAGGGGAGTAGAGAGGAGAGTGCCAGTGAGGGAAGTAGAGGGGTAGGGAGGAGGGAAGGATAGGGAGAAGGAGGTCAGTGAGGGAAGGGGAGTAGAGGGGAGAGTGCCAGTGAGAGAAGGAGTGGAGGGGTAGGGAGGAGGGAAGGATAGGGAGTAGGTGGTCAGTGAGGTAAGGGGAGGAGGGTTTGGATGGAGATGGTCAGCGAGGGGAGAGGAGGAGTGGTAGGGAGGAGAGTGTCAATGAGAGGAGGAGAAGTAGGGAGGAGGATCGGGGAGCAGAAGGGAAGGGCACGGAGAGGAAGGTCAGTATTCACAGGGAGGAGGGTCAACAGGGCTGTGAGCGAGGGAACAGACGATTGGTGAGGTAGGGGAGCAAGGTGCGGTGAGACATGGAGTGTGGCAAGGTTGGATGCAATGAGGCTGCAGATGACTGAGGGGGGTAGGTGAGGATAGCACTAGCGTGTGGAAGGGTCGGAAAAGGTCAGATACAGTATATCGGATTGCTTGTGAAGCTGAAATACATTGTATATATATGCAGGCCTTCCTCTATATACATTTCCCGTGTTATCTCGGATATTTACGCATGGATGGGCGCCACTGCTGGAACATGCAGGCTCCCACGATCTCCAGAGCTGTCGGTATCACTGTCCATGACGCGGAGGATGCGGAAACAAGTAAGACAACCCCAGCAAGCCGGCGGGAGCGGGGATCTGGCTTCTGAGCTGCTGCGCGGAACATGTCAGCCTCGGCCGTCTTCGTGCTCGATCTGAAGGGGAAGGTAAGGCCCCGGGACGCGCTCTTGCTGCTGGTTTGTCAGCAACAACTGGGCGGCGAGGAGAGGTTGGGAGGAGCAGGTCCTGCACCTGAGAGCGCAGGTGAGCCGGCGTCAGTTTCTCTCGAGTTTTGCCCATTTCTGCTGCAAGAGAAAATAAGTTTGCAGCAACGGGTTTCGATGGATCGGCAGCTCTTTGTTTGGGTCATTCCAAAGGAGTTCCGAAGAGGGCGTTCTTTTCCAGTGAAATGGAGCAAAAGTTACGGCTGGAATTTAGTTTAAAGCTACAATTATAGAGATTAGTTCTTATCATGGCTGTTTCTCGGGGCCCAGCTTGTCTTTCCCCAGCCTCTCGGTGATGTCCGGATGACTGATTAGTTCCTGGGGACTCGCCGGTTTCCAGGGAAGGAAAATAACAATAAATACATTCCAAACTCGCAAACTGCAGCTTTTGGTTTTGCTGATCACACTGTTAAATTCTGCGGGTTTCTTGCCCTGTGATTAGTGTAGAGCATATTAAGCACTCTACGGATTGCTATCCTGTAATCCTACTACAGGTAAAACCTGTTTACATTTCCCCCTGCCGTCACTTTCTAAAGGCGGGGTTGGGGTTGTGTGTGTGTGTGTGTGTGTGTGTGTGTGGGGGGGTGCTCTGGGGTTGAATGGCGAAGGAAACAGCTCATGCTGGGCAGGTGGGGAGGGGGACGGTGGTGGAAGGAGGAAAGGTGATGGATGGGCCAGTCGTCTCCATCCAGAACTGGTTCTGTTCTGCGTTTTATATTTTGCAAATTCCTACCCGCACCAGTCTGTCAAAAAAAAAGAAGCAGTGGTGCTGGGACCTGAAACAAGAGTGCACTTGGATCTCAAGATCCCGATGCAAGTAATGAGGACGAGGTTAGAAAGAGTTTTTGACTGGTTATGGGGGTTAGTGTTGCAGGAGAGATAGAGGGAGTCTGCAGCCATTGAATCCCTCTGTCCCGTTCATAAGGGTCCACAACACTGCCCCCCACATTCAATGAGATTATGTCTGCCCCCTCTCCTAGTTCACCATAAATCTCAATTCTTTGATGTGTCTACTTCCTCTTAAAATACCCTCAATGATTTAAGGTCCACAACTCTCCTGGGCAGAAAATTCCAGAGGCTGGCTACACTGTCCCCTAGTTCTGCAGGTGTAAATATGTTCTTTCATTTAAGATTGTCCCACTTGTAAAAACATCTTGATATCCATCTTTCATACTCCCCAGTGATCCTACATGTTTCATTCTTCTCAAAGAACATAGACCGTTCAATTCCGTCATCCCAAATATCATGACCAAATAAACCATATCATTCCTGGTTTTGAAATGTTCATTTGACTATCATCATCATCAACAAAAGAGAGAGAAGAGATCCAAATTTCTGTTATTTCTCTGTGTAATTAAACACTGTGGAACATCAATTTCTGAACGGTACAGATCCAATTATGTGGGCCGGTGGTGTAGTGGCATCAGCACTGGACTTTGAGGCGAGTGGTCCCAGGTTCAAATCCGACTGGCCCTTTGCACACTTTCCATCCATGCTAGGTCGAGCATTGAGCTAACAACTCCATCTTGTAAAAAACAAGCAAATGCTAAAGCAATGGCAATAAAATGCCGCCCGATGCACCACAAGGCGTGAAAAGGAACAACAACAGCAGATCCAATTCTCATCACATGGTCTCCTTTGGCAGGGGAGCTGCAAAGTGTTGCAAGCTTGGCATTAGCCTCCCCACCACTGAGGAGATCTTCAAAAGGTGATGTCTCAAAAAGGCAACATCCGTCTATAAGGACCCCTATCATGTTCTCTTCTCATTATTACCAGCAGGGAGGAGGTATAGGAGCCTGCAGACACACACTCAACATTTTAGTAACAGATTCTTCCCCCTGCCATCAGATTTCTGAATGGACAATGAACCCATGAACACTACTTCATTATTTTTGCTTTCTTTTTGCACTACTTACTTATTCAAAAATATACAGTATACAATTCTTATTGTAACTTTGTATATTTTATGTATTTCATTGTACTGCTACAGAACAAATTTCATGACATTGCTCCTGATGTGCAGTGCCCAGCTCAGAATGTATTGCTCAAAATAGGACCTAATCACAGCTTCAAATGATGGCAAAATAACTTACACCTCTTTCTGCCCCAGCTCCTTTGAGATAAAGAACAAATTAGCTTTTCAACTTCTTTTCGTCTTCCCATCAAGGCTTAAGTAAAAGAAATGCACAATCTTTTACAAATCTCTGATCATTCACAGCTGTGACAATTGTGTCATTTACTACTGTATCTTTTAGTTAGTTTCCCCATTTGCCATCGCCAAGTCATGTCTTCTACCATTGTGATTTCCTTAGTTTATAATTGAGACGCTGATTTCAGGTTGAGCTGGATATCTTTCAATACCTTGATATAAAATTCCATCAGATTGTGATCACTCTTCTCTGAAGGACTTTAATCACCAGATTATTAACTAATGATCTTTCATTGCATAATACTAGATGTAAAAATGCCTGTTTCTTTGATGTTTCCTCAGAATACCATTCTCAAAAATCATTTCTTATACACTCCTTGAATTCATCCACCACAATATTACTGCTTATTTCGTCTATATGTAGGTTGATGTCCTTCACTAACCAATATCTTGTATTAATATTGTAACATGTGCCTTTGAATTCTCAATTTATACCCACTACAATATAGATCCTGTAATAAACACCCACCTATGTTTTATTTCTCCCACTATTAATGGGCAACATCCAAACTGATTGTAATAAATGATTGTTTTGAACTAAGGTTTCTCTTTACTGCCTTTATCCTATATTATTTTATCAGGGCTGCCACTTTTTCCTTTTTTTTATCTTTGCCCAGTCCTTCTACGAGGGGTGATTAATAAGTTCGAGGCCTAAGGTAGAAGGAGTCAATTTTAGAAAACCTAGCATATTTATTTTTCCTACATTTACACACTTAGTCCAGCGGTCATGGAGCATACGGATCCCTTCTTTGTAGAAGTCAGCGTCTTGGACCTCCAGAAAGTGGTCCACAGCAGTGGCGAACAGCAGTGGCGATTGATAAGTTCGTGGCCTAAGGTAGAAGGAGATGAGTTATTAACTTCAAACTTTCTGCATTTTCACTCAAAGAGTTGAACTGCATGTGCATGTAACAAAAGCTGTGTAACTAATCTCCTTCTACCTTAGGCCACGAACTTATCAATCACCCCTCGTAAAAGTTATGTCTTCTGGAATATTTAATTCCCAGTTTTGGCCACTATGTCTTTGTAAAGGCAGTTGCATCATATACAGTTGTTTCTTTTTACTTATGTGCTGTGTATTAATCTTTTTTTTTGCAGAGCCCGCATATGTTCGGATAAGATGCCTTCAGTTCTATCTTTGTATCATTTCCCCTTGATTCTAACTGGAGATATACTCATGTGTTTATGTGCTCTGTTACTTCTTGTCACTTTCTGGTTCTATGTTCCCAGCCTGCACTATTGCCTTGCCCTTTTTCTCTTTAACTTCCAAATTCCCCCTCCCCAGAACCTTCCCCTCTGCTACCCGACCATCCACAATATCAGGTTTAAAACATTATCTACAATCTTACATACAGTATTCAGTTTTAATGGACAATAGTTCCAGCCCAACAAGGTGTAGTCTGACCCAAATGAACAGCTTCCTTTATTCCCAGTACAAATACCAGTGAACCGTGAATTGAATTCCATTCTTCTACACCTATCTTTGAACCAGATATTTAACACTCTGTTCTCATTGACTCCATGCCAGTTTACATGTAGGATAAAGCTAATTGTGTCCTAATCTAATATTTATTAGCTTTATGCTTCTTCTTGTTAATTTGAAGCTCAGAATCAGTAGATCCTTTTCCTTTGCCATATCCATGCTTACAGTTGCTATGATGACAGTAACTGACCCATGAAGAAGGTTATCAAAAATTACAGGAGAATCTTGATTGAGTAAGTGGGCCAAGGAACGGCAAATGGAGCTTAATTTGGATAAATCCAAGAATTACCATTTTGGAAAGCCAAATCCAGGTAGGACTTTCACAGTGAATGGAGGGCCCTGAGACAGGGAGATACTGCAGCACAAGTACATGGTTTACGGAAAGTGGAGTCACAGGTAGACAGGGTGGTGAAGAAGGCTTTTGGCACATTGACCTTAATCAGTCGGGGCATTGATTATAGTATGTGTGAGATCATGGAGTGCTTGTACAGGACACTGATGAGACCACACGAGGAGTATTGTTTTCAGTTTTAATTGCCCTACTATAGAAAAGATGTCATTAAACTGGAAAGAGTAAAGAAAATATTTCTAAGGATGCTGCCAGGACCTAAAGGACTGAAGCATAGGAAGATCTGGGCGAGGTAAGATTTTACTTAGAGCGTTGGAGTCTGAGAAGTGTTCCCACAGCAGTGTATAACAACATGAGCATAGATAGGGTGAATGTACTCATTCTTTTCCCCAGAGTTGGGGAATCAAGAACCAGAGGGCACAGGTGTAAAGTGAGAGGAGAAAGATTTAAGAGCAACTTAAGGGACAACACCTTTACACAAAGGGTACTATCCATGTGGAACCAGCTGCCAGAGGAAGTGATTAGGGTAGATACAACAACAACTCTAAAAATACAGTTGGACAGGTATATCGATTGGAAAGGTTTAGAAGGTTGTTGGTCATAAGTTGACAAATGGGGCTAGCTTGGATTGGACACCTTGGTCAGTAAAGACCAGTGGGCTGAAGGGCCGGTTTCCATGCTCTATGACTCTATCACACTCCGATTGCCTCTCTGGTTCTCTTATCCATGCACTGGACAGAAAATAGTCTTTGGGACCCGTGTCCTTGCTCAGGGAAATATCCACACTACTGAGACACTCAGTCATCTTCAACGTACCTGACTCTATCATCTGTTTGCCTGGAATTCATAACCAGTGCTGTACTCTTGTCACAGTGAGTGATTTCCAGGAACAAAGAGAAAACACATCAAGGAATCACAGGCTCCTCAAACAAAAGTAATATCCCTACTGGGAATGTTATTTTTCCCTACTGACTCGAGAGAATATTACTTGGTCGTGACCATGCAAAATAGAGAAGGAGGAACTAGGAGGTCATTGAACACCTTATACTTCTGTGATGTGACCATGTGAAAATAGTTTAGAACCTACCTACCTTGTTAACCACTAAATGCCCCGTCTGTGACATGGTCTGTTGATCCCACATGGAACATTTCAGCCATCTCATAACCAATGGAACAGAAGTCATATTTCACTGCAAGGAACTACCTAAGAAGAAGACAGAGAACTTAAAAACTTAAAATAAGATGTTCAACTGAGGGTCAGTTTGGCATTATATGGATGTAAAAGATCCCATGGACTGTTCATTGAAATGCATTGAAGTTTACTTCACTGTGCTTCTCCCAACTTCAATAGATCATCTGGTCATTGTTGTTTTGCCATTTGCAACAACGTGCTCTGCACATATTGGCCTCTTTGTATTCTAAAGTATTTTTGTTTACACCAAATTGGCACAAACTAAGGTCAGTAAGGTACTCCGCCAGTTTAGGCTGCTTATTAAATTCTTTCCATCCATGTTTGTACACCAAGAGAGTTAAAAATGTAATTGGTAGGGCTAAGCAGATTGAAGATCCTTTCTCTGGAAGGCAGACTAAAAGGATAGAGGTCATTAGTGTGAAAAAGGCATTATATAAGGTGGATGTGGAGCAATTACTTAAAGTGATGGGTGAGGAAAATATAAGAAGACTCTGCAGATTTTACGTACTTACTTACTGCCTGTTACACCATTGGTGTTTAGGGTAGCAACGAAGGTCCTCCATTTCTGTCTGTATGCATGTTTCTGTAGCAATTTTTTTGATCAGTCAGGATTGTTAGCCCTGAGCTGAACCCCTAAACCTGGAGGACTGGTGGACTTCTCTTAATCTGGTCCTTATCCTTTGATCTTGTAGCCATGGGTAACCCTACCAAGAGCCAAAGCACAAGGCCCTGACTCCAGCCAATGTAGCTCTCTGGGTCATTGAGGCACACAAGCCTCCAAATTCTACAACAAGGTTGTGATCCTCTTGGAGGACTGCAGATTTAAAGATTAATTTTATTTGTCACATGTACATTGAAGGTTTGATATTGTATGTGGAATAAATTAAAGCAGATTTTCTCACAGACAGTTGAGGCGATGGAATTCATTGTCAAATTGGTGTGATGTGGACAGCCAGCCATATACTTATCATTAACACATTTATAGATAACTTTAAGTACATATGATAGTGAAAGGAGTATTGGCTTGTGGAGCATTACATTTACAGAATGCAGGAGATGTAGGTGAAGAGTGGAAAGGCCATATCTTAATGGCCATTTTTGAAGCTTTAAAGAGGGTTCAGAGGAGATTTACCAGGATGATTAAAGAACATTTCCTACGGGGAAAGGTTGGGAAGGGTTGAGCAAGCTTGGGCTTTTCGCTTTGGAGTTATGGAAGATGCGAGGCAACCTGATAGAGATGCATAATATTATGAGAGGCATAGAGTGGACAGCCAGCAGCTCTTTCCAAGGGCGACAACAGCCAATACCAGAGGATATATGTTTAAGCTGATTAGAAGGAAGTTTAAAGGAAGTTTCAGGGGAAGGTTCTTTACACAGAGAATGGTGGGTGTTTGGAACACACTGCTGGGGTAGTGGTAAAGGCTGATTTAATGAGGACACGAGAGACTTGGATAGGCACAGAGATGTAAGGGAATTGGAGGGTTATGGGCTGTGTAGCAGGGAAAGTTTACATTTATATGGGCTGGCACAGCATTGTGGGCTGAAGGGGCTGTACTGTGCTATACTGTTATTGTTCTGTGTACTAATTGCCCTTGAGATGTGGTAATGAGCCACTTTCTTGGAATCTCTTGTGATAAGTTATTTGATAATAAATCTACTTTCAACTATGAACTTTGAACCCTTGCAGTTCTTGGGATGAAGGCACAATTATCATGAAGCTTGCCCCCTTTGGCTGTATCTGAGAGTTAAACCGAGGACACTGCCCTGAGTAATCCCTGCGCAGGTTTCCCACATAAAACACTCATAGCTCTGTTGGCTGAATTTGCTATAAACTCCATGAAAAGTCCAAGCTGTGAACAAATTTCCAGTCCCAGTAAATTAAAATAGGAGCCCCCAACTGAAGATTAGCATTGTTTAGATTTTATAATTGCTCAAAAGCACGGCATTAAAGTCATTAAGCCTATTATGATACTTACAGTAGAAAGTAATGGAAGTACTAAAATCATTAAATCCATGCTCAAGTGAATTTTTAATAGTGTTTTGATCACATCTTTTTTAGATTGAGGTCCCTTGACACTAACCTTTGTTGTTCAGATTTTTGTTTGTTTCTTCATAAATACACTACATACCTTAGAGGAATGGAAATGAGACCAAATAGCATCTAGCTTGACCTTGGGTGTTATATGTCAGCATAACATTATGAGTGTATCTGAGTCAGAGCACTGTGGGTTCTAAGACTTCCTCCAGAGCCTGGGTGTGTAATACAGGCTGAGGCTTCAGTGCTGTTCTGGTGTCATGTTGCTTTGACAGATTAGTTTTTTGGGTAATATTTCAAACTTTCTTATGAATATAAATCACCCTAAACTGTTACTTGAAGAAGACCGGGGGAGTTCTACAGATATTCTTCCATCAATGTCACTATAGCAGAATGGCTGACCACTCATTGCTTGGTACCATTTGGTTGAACACAGTAATTATAATTTACATTTAGTTCTTCGACATACCCTTAGCCTGTGACATAAAAGCAAGTTTGTTTTCTTTAGAAAGCGAAGGCTGCAGCTGACGAACTTTATTTGGAAGTGTACTCTGTGATAAGCCTTCCAGATTGTGGTGTTCATATCACACTGCTGTGTGAAGATAAAATGGTATTTGTGGCAAACTCTGATCATAAGGAGTTGGCTAAGGACTATGTATGGCAATTTCCATACATTTTCCCATTAGCATTGCAAACAAGCCCTAAGGGAATGCACATGAACAAGACGTAGTCAGTATTGCTTAGAAATCTGAGGTCAGAGGGAAACACGGCAAGGTGTCCCATGACCCAACAAAAATGCATTGCTTTTAACATACGTATACAAATGACATGGAAGTTAGGAATTCATTGTTCATAGATTATATCGCATTGAGGGGAGTTGGGAGAAAATAGAGGAAACAGCTTTGAATCTATATAATTACAAAAAATAGTAAATTGGCTGAATAACTGTAATTATAATATTAATGCTTAAATGCTAAGGCTGAATACACAATTGCTGGAAATTGGAAATAAAAATAAAATTGCCTGAAATACGTGGCTGACCATTTGATGAACGGCCATGGACCTGAAATGAAAACCTACATCTTTCTTCACAGATGTTGCCTGATTTTTTGAGGGTTCCCAGTGTTTTCTGACTTTATTATGAATATATTGTATATGTGCTAATAAAGTTGGATGTTAAGAACATCTAATGCTTTCCAAATATGTACAATCTAACAAAATATATTGGAAATTATTGGTTGTTATGATTGTGCATGCAACATAATGACAAGACTCTAAAGGACAGGAAGATGTTTCAAATGAGATCTACAAGAACTATGGTAAGATTTCATAAATTGGAGTGATATAGGATACTGCATTGGAGAATTTGAGGTGTCATTACAGAATGTTGCAATAGCCTGATCCAGTCAAATGCCGGGGTTAGGTGGGATTAATGCAGAGGGGCGGCCACTAATCAACATGGATGAGGTAGGCAGTGTCCATTAAAGACCCCCACCACTCAGGACATACCGTCTTCACACTGTTACCATTAGGAAGGAGATACAGAAACCTGAAAACACACTCAGTGATTCAGGAACAGCTCTTTCCCCTCTGCCATCGGATTTCTGAATGGACATTGAACCCATGAACACTACCTATTTTTAAAAATTATTTCTTTTTTTGCGCAATTTTTTATTTAACTATTTTATATATATATATATATATAAATGAGGCCTAGGGAGAAAGAAAAGGGGGAGGGGGGGAAACCCAGAGGATGGGCAAAGGGTATAGTGAGACGGACAGAGGGAGAAAAAGGACAGAGAGAAAAAGAAAAAGAATGTGTGTATATAAATAAGTAACGGATGGGGTATGAGGGGGAGGTGGGGCATTTGCGGAAGTTTGAGAAGTCAATGATCATGCCATCAGGTTGGAGGCTACCCAGACGGAATATAAGGTGTTGTTCCTCCAACCTGAGTGTGGCTTCATCTTTACAGTAGAGGAGGCCGTGGAAAGACATATCAGAATGGGAATGGGACGTGGAATTAAAATGTGTCTACTGTGAAGATGAAGCCACACTCAGGTTGGAGGAACAACACATTATATTTTGTCTGGGTAGCCTCCAACCTGATGGCATGAACATTGACTTCTCAAACTTCCGCTAATGCCCCACCTCCCCCTCGTACCCCATCCAATATTTATTTATATACACACATTCTTTCTCTCACTCTCCTTTTTCTCCCTCTGTCCCTCTCACTATACCCCTTGCCCATCCTCTGTTTTTTCTCCCCTCCTCCCCCTTTTCTTTCTCCCTGGGCCTCCTGTCCCATGATCCTCTCATATCCCTTTTGCCTATCACCTGTCCAGCTCTTGGCTCCGTCCCTCCCCCTCCTGTCTTCTGCTATCATTTTGGATCTCCCCCTCCCCCTCCCACTGTCAAATCTCTTACTAACTCTTCCTTCACTTAGTCCTGACAAAGGGTCTCAGCCTGAAACGTCGACTGTACCTCTTCCTAGAGATGCTGCCTGGCCTGCTGCGTTCACCAGCAACTTTGATGTGTGTTGCTTGAATTTCCAGCATCTGCAGATTTCCTTGTGTTTTATGCTGCGGTGCTGCTTCCCAGATGGTAGCAGCTGGAATAGATTGTGGTTGGAGTGACTTGGGTCCCCAATGATCCTACGGGCCCTTTTTACACACCTGTCCTTGTAAATGTCCTGAATCATGGGAAGTTCAGAACTACAGATGCGCTGGGCTATCTGCATTACTCTCTGCAGAGTCCTGTGACTAAAGGTGGTACACTTCCCAAACCAGGCACTGATACAGCCAGTCAGGATGCTCTCAATTTTGCCCCTGTAGAAGGTTCTTAGGATTTGGGGGCCCATATGAACTTCCTCAACCGTCTGATGTGAAAGAGGTGCTGTTGTGGTTTTTTCACCACACAGCTGGTGTGTATAAACCATGTGAGGTCCTTGGTGATGTGTATGTCGAGGAACTTGAAGCTGTTTACCCTCTCAACTTCAGATCTATTGATGTCAATAGGGGTTAGCCTGTCTCCATTCCTCCTGTAATCCACAACCAGCTCCTTTGTATTTGCGACATTGAGGGAGGGGTTGTTTTCTTGACACCACTGTATCAGAGAGATGACTTCTTCCCTGTAGGCCCACTTGTTATTGTTTGAGATAAGGCCAATCAATGTAGTGTCATTGGCAAATTTAATTAGCAAATTGGAGCTGTGGGTGGCGATACAGTCATGGGTATACAGGGAGTAAAGGAGGGGACTCAGTACACAGTGGGAGGGGGAGGGGGAGATCCGAAATGATTGGAGAAGACAGGAGGGGGAGGGATGGAGCTAAGAGCTGGAAAGTTGATAGGCAAAAGGGATTTGAGAGGATCTCCCTCTCCCTCTCCCACTTTCAAGTCTCTTACTAGTTAGGCCTGACGAAGGGTCTTGGCCCGAAACATAAACTGTACCTCTTCCTAGAGATGCTGTCTGGCCTGCTGCGTTCACCAGCAACTTTTATGTGTGTTGCTTGAAATTCCAGCATCTGCAGATTTCCTCGTGTTTGCGTTTTTAAACCTACTTGGTATGTCTTTGGACTGTGGGAGGAAACTGGAGGGTCTGGAGAAAACCTATGCATACCCCAGGGAGGACATACAGGGACTCCTTACAGAATTGGGCCAGAATTGAATTCCAAATTCCAGAATGCCCCAAGCTGTAACAGCATTCAGCTAACCACTACACCCTGTGATGCCCAATTTTTACTCTTTCTTTGATGGTTTCCAATAACTTGCACATCCTCTGGCTTATACTTAGGTAACACTCGCTTTGTCTAGTGGCATGATCTCGGGGTGATAACCCTCTGCCCGGCCAAACCTTAGAACTCTCGTTTGGGTGAATGCTGTGCGATGTGCCCCCTGTTTCAAATGAGTACCCTGTAATGACAAGCCGTACACAGGATGCGGTTAAATAATTAAGATTTTATAATTTTTACTTGAACTATGGGGTTAGTAGAGAACCAAAATATAAAATTTTTTAAAAAGGCGCCACTATATCTTTATTCAGTCTGTGCGCAAATAATTTGTTGGAGCTCACGCAATATCCACTTTCCACCATTCGATCTCCTCCGAACTCCGCCGGGTCCCGAGCTCCCGCTCAGGATTCGCTCTGCTCACTGGGTCACAGCATCTCTTCGGGTGCGTCTTCTCTCTTCTTCCCCATGGCGCGTTCTGACCAAATCCCACGCGAACAGCAGCTTTCAGATGCACAAGAAAGAATAACACCTGTCCCAATTGGTTAACAAATGAATACAAGTCCCGTTATCACTAATTATAACCCAAATATGCTGCTACACAGAACCCCATACATCAGCAGTTAACATTACAGAGAAGCCATCTTATTATAACACTACAGAGAAGCCATTTTATTAGCCTTAGCAAATAACATGAAAGCAGAAACCCCTCACACTTAATTTATTACAGCACTGTATGCCTTTTCTTTAACATTGATACCATCCTTGACTTACTTAAGTTGGTTGTTTGTCTGTCCTTGTCTGTTTATGTACAATTTTTTTTGTAAAATTCTATTATGTTTCTTTTTTTTCCTCTGTAAATGCCTGCAAGAACATGAATCTGAGGGTAATATATGGTAACATATGCATATTTTGTGAATAAATGTAATTTGAACTTTGAACTTGTTAGCCATGAACATCACATCTTTCTCATAGAATCTTCCTTCCCCAGCAGAATAAGATCAACATTAATTTTTGACTTTTTGGAGGGGAATTTAAATGCACGTTATGCATTTATGTACAAGTGTACACATCCTAAATTTGGGGAAGCCCATGATCTCTCTGCAACCCCATTTCCCCAAATCTGCATATTCCTAAAAGCAAACTACCTGTTTCAATGGAAGATTTTCAACAACTGCTTCTCTAAATGAACTGCTCTATCAGTGAATTCATTAGCTATCACCTCAACCAAATCAGCAATTAAACTGTTGCCCTGTGGATTTGTGCATGACATGAATAATTATTGAAACTCATTTTGTTTCATGTTAATGGAATGCGTCCAATGTTTGGTGCAAAAATGAGTACCAGCAATTTCAAGTTCAAGTTTAATTGTCATTCAACCATACACAAATACCCATGAACACAGCCAAACTAAACAACATTTCTCTGGGCCCAAGATGCAAAACACAATACCACATCATGAGTCCATGAATGTTGCAGCAGTCGCAGTATAACATAATATAGCTTGTCTTCTGCTGAGTGAATGCTGGGGGGGGGGCGGGGGATAACACCAACTCCAGTAGGGTGGCTTGCCACACCAACTCTGGTGGAGCACCCCAACTCTACTGCCTCTCCCCGGGCGTCTGTTAACAGGTGACACCCTGGCTTGAGGCCTGGTCCTCTGTACAACTGAGGCCACACAGCTTCCTCGCCATTTTGCCTCTGCTCCCCGGCAATAAATCAGTGAATCGTGCTTACAGCATTCTAAATTAACAACGTTCAACTCTGACTCCTTTGACGCAGGCAACAGTACCGTCCAGACATAGACCAGCTCCTTCAGTTTCCCCTCCAATGAGCAAATCTCTGATGGGGTACACCTGCAGTACTGTTAAGTTCTTAATGTCCAGCAGGGTCTTGCAATCATAAAAAATATGTTTATAAAAGACAATAACACCTCTGGTTGACCCTGTAGAAGCTGCTGCGATCAAATGTGCCACCATCTTATCAGAACGTAATGAATGTAATGACTTACAGTCCTTAATGAATGTGAGGTGGTGTAATGGAACTATCATAACTGATTTGATTTTTCATCGCTATTCATCTCCTTTAAGGGGGATCAGTTTTTTTTTATGGAGATACAGTGTGGTACAGGCCCTTCCAGCCCTTCGAGCTGCACCACCCAACAATCCCGATTTAATCCTAGCCTAACCACAGGGCAATTTACAACGACCAATTAACCTACCAACTGGTACATCTTTGGACTGTGGGAGGAAACCTATGTAATCATGTGGAGGACGTGCAAGCTCCTTAAAGGCAGTGGCGGGAATTGAACCTAGGTCACTGGTACTGTAAAGCATTGTGCTAACCACTATGCAATTGTGCCACCCTAACTAATAGTTCTCATGTCTAATAATTACTTGGTCTAAAATGCTTGAGATTGCAAAACAAGGTCTCTAGCAGCTATGTTCATTTCATACGGAGTTCTTATATTTAACATATTCTTTTGCCAGGTTCTAATATGCAGAAACTACATGGGTGATGTGGACATGAATGAGATTGACTACTTCCTACCTGTGCTGACACAGAAAGAGGATGAAGGGACTAGCTCCCCATTCCTCGTCCATGGACGTGTTCATTTCCTCTGGATAAGGCACAATAACTTGTACTGTATCCTTTAAAGTAAGCCCAGTTTTGGGGCGGATTTCTGTAGACGCTATTGGTGTGATCCACAGCAATACATAAGAGTAATACTTAGCATGGCCTTGATTGGGAAGAGATTGGAGATACCTGTTGTTTATTTGGTTTTATTTAGAGATACAGCACGGTAACAGGCACTTTTAGCTCAATGAGCCCTCGCTGCCCAATAACAGCATGTGATCTACTAACCCACCAATCCCACGTGTCTTTGGAATGTGGGAGAAAACCAGAGCTTCCTGGGGGAAAGCCATGTGGTCATGGAGGAAACACACAAACTCCTTACAGACAGCGGGGAACTGAACCCGGTGGCTGGGGCTGTAATAGCGTTATGCTAACCAATACACTACCATGTTGTCCCCATTTTGTTTTTACCAACATGATGCCAAAGCAAAAAGAGGCTATTTGGCCTATTGTACCAATATAATTTGGTATAGTAGCCCTGACCTGAGGAAGCATAACTTGTAATGAAGAGATTTACCAGGATGCTGCCTGGTTTAGAGAGTATGCATTATGATCAGAGATTAAGGGAGCTAGGGCTTTACTCTTTGGAGAGGAGGAGGATGAGAGGAGACATGATAGAGGTGTTCAAGATAGTAAGAGGAATAGATAGAGTGGATAGCCAGCGCCTCTTCCCCAGGGCACCATATGGAGGAATTTAAGGTGGGGGATTATACAGGAGGCAGGGTTTGAGGGTTGTCACAACATTGTGGGCCGAAGGGCCTGTAATGTGCTGTATTATTCTATGTTCAATGTTCTATGTAATACCCTCATAGTTGCACTAAGGTTAACAAAATTTTGGACCTTTTAAATTTTATTTGATGTTTTCAGTCATTTGCACGTTGTATTCACTTGGAGAAAGATGTGGGGTCTTGTCTATCTATAAAGGGCCATAGTATTGCAAATAAAAGAGGAGAAACTGGGCAGAATTTCACTACCGTGGCAGGCGGTCAGTTAGAACTCCTTTTCCTTATACCTGTGAACACAATGAGTTCTCAAACATTATCTGTTGGGGTTAATAGACAATGTTGATTTTGAATGGGGTATAATACTGGATGATTTGCAAGTAGTTGGCATGCATATAATAGGAGAATGCCTAGGTACACATTAAGACCAATATAAAATTGTTCAAAACCCAAAATTTTGACAATACAAGATATTACTTATATGCTTAGACCAATTTTTGGACATTTCCTTATGATTGCTATTTTAACACAGGAATTATGTTACATTTACATTAAAACAATGAATAGTAGAACATTACGGAATGTGATAATTGTTTATCCAACAAAATGCAGCAATAATTTCTAACCGTATATCACAAAATATTCTTGTTATACTGGATGCACTTAAATGATAATCAGATGTATGTTTATATCTCAAGGACATAGCCTCAAGATTCTAGGGAGTAGGTTTGGGATGGAGATGAGGAACTGCTTTTCCCAGAGGGTGGCGCATCTGTGGAATTCTCTGCCCATTGAAGCATTGGAGGCTACCTCAGTAAATATATTTAAGACAAGGTTGGATAGATTTTTGCATAGTTGGGGAATTAAGAGTTATGGGGAAAAGGCAGGTAGATGGAGATGAGACAATGGCTAGAATGACGGAGCAGGCTTGATGGGCTAGATGGTCTACTCCTGCTCCAATTCCTTATGTTTATGTTCAGTTTTATATTGAAATCCTGTAATTTTTAAAACCTATAACAGTGAATTGAAGTGGAACAAATTAATTGCTGATTCAGAACTTTATTGTAACAAAATGGCATTTAGAACTTTCCATACGGTTCAGGGCTGATAGATAGATGGATTAGATATCGTGACCAGAAAATACCCGCTCAACTGTTCAACCTGCTGTTTAACAACTTAACTTCTTTAACCTTGAACACCAAGTGGTAGCAATGACAAAGAAAAATGCAAATGCAGCTCTGGTTTTTGCTTTTTTATATAAAATTATTCAGGTGGGTGTCGTTCTTGTGTTTTGGAAACATGAAGATTAACTCTTCTGCCTACACAGTTGGATTTTATTGGTCTTGATTTTAAACATTGTGCTGTACTGAACAAAAAATATTACTTTTATTTTGTATTGACGTACTATTATTCGCAGTGGCCACTTTATTAAGTACATGAGTGGAACCAATGTGATTTTCTGCTGTTGTACCCCGTCCACGTCAAGGTTCGACAAGTGTGTTTAGAAATACTCATCTGCACACCATTGTTGTAACATATGGTTATGTGAGTTACTGTCGCCTTCCTGTCAGCTTGAATCAGTCTGGCCATTCTCCCCTGACCTCTCTCATTAACAAGGCATTGTCACTCTTTAGAACTGGATGTTTTTTTTGTTTCTCACATCTGTAAACTCTAGAGACTGCTGTGAGTGAAAATCCCAGGAGATCAGCAGTTTCTGAGTTACTCAAACCACCCTATTTGGCACCAACAATCATTTCATGGTCAAGGTCACTTAGATCACAATTCTTCCCCTTTCTGATGTTTGGTCTGAACAATAACTGAACCTCTTGTCCATGTCTGCATGCTTTTATGCCCTGAGTTGCAGCCACATGATTAGCTGATTAGATATTTGCATTAATGAGCAGGTGTACAGGTGTACCTAATAAAGTGGCTACTGAGTTAGATTTTCTACTGGCATAAAGAATTGCCGATAAGCTTCAAAACTGGAATTAGTTCTAGAAGTGCAAATCTGCGTATTGGCAAAATCTATCATTTTAAAGTTAACAGCACTGGGTAATTACTTTGTTATTCTTACCTCATCATTCATGACAGAATCAGTTCATTAACACTCTTATGTCAGACAAGAATACATTCGCACTCTCACACTCTCAATGCCATGATCTCTGGAACCAGTTCTTCTTCTTATCTATGTGGTTTCAGGTTTCAATGTAAAGGTCAAGCAAACAGGATATAAAGGAGATAGAATGTATGTTCCTAAAAGTTGCTTGAAATTCCAACATCTGCAGATTTCCTCGTGTTTGAGAATGTATGTTCCTGTCATTTTGTTACATTGCAGAAATACATGTTTTTCTATCAGCAGAATCCTCTACCCCAGTTTCCCAACTCCCCTCTCACTCCACCCACAACTCAAAGTTCAAAGTATATTTATTATCAAAGAATGTATAAATTACACAACCTTGAGATTTGTTTGCTTACAGGTAGCCACAAAGCAAGAAATCTGAAAGAAACCAATTAAAAAAAAGATCAACGGCCGATGTGCGAGAGAAAGGGGGAAAAAACCCCAAAAGTCATGCAAACAATAGAAGTGAGCAACAACATTCCAAACCAAATTGAGTTCTTAGGTTGGAACGCAGGTTAGCCCGGAATAGGCCCAAAGCCTTGGCATTAGTTCATTATATTAGTGGGCTTGGACCGGGGCAGTCATCATAGCCACAGTGCCATGGAGAAAGGAGTGAACACAGCAGAGAGCGAGCAAAATCAGTTCACGCCTCCAGTTCAACCTCACCGCCCAGCCCCAACCACTTTACACTGTCGCTTTGACAAACAGTGATTATTATGACCTGCTGACTCTGCCTTCCAGCCCTCTGATCCCTATCTCCCTGTCTGGCATCCACACAGACCTATAAGACCTCTCCCTCCAGTCCACATATCTTTTTTACTGGATCTGCCCAAATAATCATTGCTCTGACACCGTACTTCCACTTTTAATTTGTGTTGCCCTCAGGTTTTCACAGAATATTTTAAAGAGGTTGAAGAAGAAAGTATTCGAGATAACTTTGTTATCGTTTACGAACTTTTGGATGAGGTGATGGATTTTGGATTCCCACAGACAACTGATAGTAAGATACTACAGGAGTAAGTATAGAACTGAGGAATTTAATTTTATCCATAACTTACTGATGTTCATCTGCACTTTTGTCTCTAGTAAATTTCTTTTTTTGTCGAAAGCTATTACATATATGTTCTTTAGTTATTTAGAGATACAGCAGGGTAACAGGGTCTTCTGGCCCAACAAGTCAAGTACACCCATGTGATCAATTAACCCTACTGACCCGTATGTCTTTGGGATGTGGGAGGAAACTGAAGCACCTGGAGGAAATCCATACACTCATGGAGAGAGCGTACAAACTCCTTACAGACTGCGGTGGGATTGAACCCATGTCGCTGCCGCTGTGATGCTGTTACACTAGCCACTTCTCTTTCAGTGCTTGGAATAACAGTTATGATACATCACAAGCTCCAATTTGTTAAATCTGTAAAAGTAATGTTTTTTCGATTGATTATCCGTCATAGGAGACTGAAGGTTCTGAATCACAGGTCAAACAGTACTCCCTACTGGAATATTATAAAGTCACACCTTGTTGGTTGCATACCTTGGATCTACCCACCTATCCTTATCAGTCAAAGGCGTTGCTATTTTCAGAATTCTGGTCAGAACTCAACTGAACCAGCCTTTCAAATAATGTAGCAGGTCAAAGGCTGAGTATCCTCGGGTAAGCAATTCACCTACTGACATCCCAAAACTAATCCACCATCCACAGCACCTACAGGTAGAAATTGAGATTAAACACAAAATGCCAGAGTAACTCAGCGGGTCAGGCAGCATCTACGGAGATGAATAAGGGGTTGATGTTTTGGGCTGAGACCCTTCATCAGGACTGGAAAGGAATGGAGAAGAAATGTGCGGGGAGAGGAAGGATTATAAGCGGGAAGGTGATAGTTGAAGCTAGGGGGATTGGGAGGATAAAGTGAGAGGCATGGAGGAGATAGCTGGGAAAGGTAAAGGGCTGAAGAAGAAGGAATCTGATAGGAGAGGACCGTGGACTATGGGAGAAGCAGGAGGGGCACCAGAGGGTGGTGATAGGCGGTTAAGGAGAAAAGGGGCAAGAGGGAAGGCAAAATGGCGAATGGAAAAGGAGAGATGTGGAAGGGGGTGGGTGAAATTACTGGGAGTCAGAGAAGTTGATCTCCGTGCCTTCAGGTTGGAGGCTATCCAGATGGAATTTGAGGTGTTAGTCCTCCAATCTGAGAGTGGCCTCATTGTGTCAGTAGAGCAGGCTATGGATTGACATTTTGGAATGGGAATGGGAGTGGAATTAAAATGGTTGGCCTCCAGGAATCCTCCCTGTTGCAGACAGAACGAAGGTGCTTGACAAAGGGGCCCCCAATCTAAGTTAGGCCTAATGGAGTACTCTACATATCTGGATGAGTGCAGTCCTAGCAACACTCAATTTGCACTTCTCCACCCAGGACAAAGCAGGCCACTGTTCTGATACCCCATCCATTGCAGCAAACATTCATTATCTTTGCCTTGTGCCATCAATGCACTGCACCTAGTTACTGTGGTTACTTGGATAGCACCTTCCAGTCCTACAATCTGCATCATCTAGAACAGATATCATTGAGAACAGGGTTCCCAACTGGGGTCCATGGATCCCTTGGTTAATAGTAGGGGCCCATGGCATAAAAAATGTTGGGAGCTCCTGATCTGCAAGTTTGAGAGCAGTTGGTGCATGGGAACAACACCACAGCAACTTTCTCTTCATGTCTTTCATTAGCTTAATTTTGCTCCTATGCCTTATGGTCTTATCCTGCTTTGGAAATACATTACTAGTCCCTCAGGATTACTGGGCCCATATCCAGGAACCAATATGTTCCTGTAGACTCAACTGAAGAACGTTAGTCTTTCACCATCTTCTCAGGACAGTTAATAATAAGTGACAAATGTTGGTCTTGACATGGACATCTACATCTCAAAAACAAATGAATAAATAAAATCATTGTGGTCTGTTGTGTGGCATGTGAAGGTGATTCCACAGTATTCCTTAGGCAAAATGATTTGAACTGTCATATCATGCAAGCACTAAGAAACTGCAAGGATAAATGTCAACATTGATAGTGCTTAACCATAATGATTTAAAACTAATCATTTAATTCAGGAACAGCTGAATGATTGTATCACAATCTAGTTCACTAATTGGATTAGTAGTCCTGCACAGTTCTAAATAATGTTGCCATACACTTTGATCTTTGTAATCACAAACAAGAGAGAATCTGCAGATGCTGGAAATCCAAGTAACACACTCAAAATACTGGAGGAACTCAGCAGGCCAGGCAGCATCTATGGAAAAGAGTACAGTCGACGTTTCAAGCTGTGACCCTTCGGCAGGACTGGAGAAATGTAACTTTTCTTTTTTGAATTTTCGTCTTCCACATGATCTTCATAACGTCCTTTGGGGTATCATGCAGTATCCCACCATCTTGATTGCTTTCTCTGGAGAGAAACGAAGTAGGAAACCATCATTCACTATAGTCTAAACTGTTCCAAAACTGGCTGGAAATGGACGCGTTATAGCACAATGTGAGGGCATTCTATCAACAGATCTGCGGGCTCCTTGAAGCGTACAGTATTTAACAGCCAGGCACATTACTGTTCCTCCAGTGCCAAACCAAGTCACTTTCCTTACTATTTCCGGTAGGTGTAAGCCATTCAGCCATTCAAACCTGCTTCACCATTCAATTAGTTCATTTGATCATTTACAGCAATACTATTTAGCTGTTCTCTCCTATATCCTTTGACTCCTTCGGTATCAAGAAATGCATTTATCTCTTTCGTAAAAATACTCAGCATCTTGACATCTAGAGCCCCTGTGGGTTTTCATCACATCCCTGCGCCTTTTGGTGATCACCCTATATCTTTTAATTAGGCTACTGAATGAAGTGCCAGTCAGGCAGGCTGATTCACCTAAGAGTTTGAACAAAGTCAGGAAAGCCTAGAGATTGATTTTAAGTGACGAGTAGAAGGCCCAATTGTAATTACATGAATCAGAATCAGATTTAATATCACTGACATCTGTCATGAAATTTGTGGATTTGTGGTATCACTACAGTGCAATACATAAAAATACTATAAATTACAATAAGAAATAGATATAAAAATAAGTTAAATAAGTAGTACAAAAAAAGGGCAGAAATGGTGTTCACAGTCCGTTCAGAAATCTGATGGCGGAGGGGGAGAAGCTTTGGGCTCCAGTACTTCCTCTGATGTTAGAATTAAGAATAGAGTATTCCTGAGTGATGGGGCTCCCTAATGGTGGATGCTGCCTTTTTGAGGCATTGATGCTAGGGAGGCTTGTGCCCATGATGGAGCTGGCTGAGCTTGTAACCCGCTACGGCTTTTTCTGATCCCACGCAGTGGCTCCTCCATACCAGATGCAACCAGTGAGAATGCTCTCCATGGTGCATCTTTAGACATTGCTAGAGTCTTTGGTGACACCCTAAATCTCCTCACACTCCTAATGAAACATAGCTGCTGACATGCCTTTTTCGTAATTGTATCAATATGTTGGGCCCACGATAGATCTTCAGAGATTTTGACTCCCAGGAACTTGAGACTGCTCACCCTTTCTACTGCTGATCCCTCAGTGAGAGCTGATATGTATTCCCTTGACTTCCCCTTCCTGAAGTCTACAATCAGTTCCTGGATTTTAGTGATATGGTCCTGACTTGTACTATCCATTCTTTTAGGATACAGTGGAATATATTTATCAAGAAAGGAAAATAAGTGTCACATGTCATCCAATTCCTTGCCTTTTATCCTTTTGGTTAGAAATATAAAACAAATTTATATAGCACTGGTGAAGAAATTAGAAGACAGGAGCCCCCCTTACTGTAGTTCACTAATAGGACATAACATTTTAAGAACACAAGACATAGGAGCAGAATTAGGCCTCTTGGCCTATCAAGTCTGCTCTGCCATTCCATCATGGCTGATTGATTATTCCTCCCATCTCTGTTCTAAATGGTCGTTGCTGTATTCTGAGGTTATGCCCTCTGGACCTGGACTCACCCACTATAGGAAACATTCTCTCCACATCCACTCTATCTAGGCCTTTCAGTATTCAATGTGATTCAGTGAGATCGCCCCCTCATTCTTCTAAACTCCAGCGAGTACCATCAAATGCTCTTTATACGTTAACCCTTTCATTTCATAAGACCATAAAATATAGGAGAAGAAGTAGGCCATTCAGCCCATCAAGTCTGCACCACCATTCAATCATGGGCTGATCCAATTCTTCCAGTCATCCCCACTCCCCTGGCTTCTCCCCATATCCTTTGATGCCCTGGCTAATCAAGAACCAATCTATCCCTGCCTTAAATACACCCAATGACTTGGCCTCCAGAGCCGCTTGTGGCAACAAACTCCGCAGATTTGCCACCCTCTGACTAAAATAATTTCTCCGCATCTCTATTCTAAGTGAACGTCCTTCAATCCTGAAGTTGTGCTCTCTAGTCCTAGACTCCCCTACCATGGGAAATAACTTTGCCATGTCTAATCTGTTCAGGCCTTTTAACATTTGAAATGTTTCTATGAGATCCCCCCTCATTCTCCTGAACTCCAGGGAATACAGCGCAAGAGTTTCCAGACGTTCCTCATACAGTAACCCCTCATTCCTGGAATCATTCTTGTGGATCTTCTCTGAATCCTCTCCAATGTCAGTATATCCTTTCTAAAATAAGAAGCCTAAAACTGCACACAATACTCCAAGTGTGGTCTCATGAGTGCCTTATAGATCCTCAACATCATGTCCCTACTCTTATATTCTGTACTTCTAGAAATGAATACCAACATTGCATTTGCCTTCTTCAAAACTGACTCAACCTGGTGATTAACCTTTAGGATATCCTGCCCAAAGGCTCCCAAGCCCTTTGCATCTCTGCATTTTGAATTCTCTCCTCATCTAAATAATAGTCTGCTTGATAATTTCTTCCACCAAAGTGCATGACCATACACTTCCCAACCCTCTATTTCATTTGCCACTTCTTTGCCCATTCCCCTAAACTATCTAGGTCTCTCTGCAGGCTCTCTGTTTCCTCAACACTACCCGCGCCTCCACCTATCTTTGTATCATTGGCAAATTTAGCCACAAATTCATTAATCTCATAATCCAGATCATTGACATGCATCGTAAAATGCAGCGGTTCCAACACCGACCCCTGTGGAACTCCACTGGTAACCAGCAGCAGCCAGAACAGGATCCCTTTGTTCCCACTCAGTGTTTTCTGCCAATCAGCCAATGCTCCACCCATGCTAGTAACTTCCCTGTAATTCCACGGGCTCTTATCTTGCTAAGCAGCCTCATGTGCGACACTTTTGAAAGGCCTTCTGAAAATCCAAGTATACCACATCTACTACATCTCCTTTGCCTACCTTGCCTGTAATTTCTTCAATAAATTGCCAGCATCATTCTAGTGAACATCCTCTGGACCTTCTGTCAGAACGTCTTTTAGACCATAAGACCATAAGATATAGGAGCAGGATTAGGCCATTTGGCCTGTTAGGTCTGCTCTGCCATTTCATCATGGCTGATCCATTTTTCCTCTCAGCTCCAGTCTCCTGCCTTCCCTCCATGTCCCTTCATGCCCTGACCAATCAAAATTCTATCAACCCCTGCCTTAAATATACATAAAGGTGGCTTCCACAGCTGCCCATGGCAATGAATTCCACAGATTCACCACTCTGGCTAAAGAAATTCCTCCTCATCTCCATTCTAAAACGACGCCCCTCTATTATGAGGCTGTGTTCTCTGGCCTCATACACTCCCACCATAGGAAACATCCTCTTTACATCCACTCTATTTAACTTTCACCAGTTGATAGGTTTCAATTAGGTCACCCCTCATTCTTCTAAATTCCAGTGAATAAAGGCCCAGAGCCATTAAATGCTCTTCATAGACAAGGGGACTACAACTGCTCACAATACTCAGTGTGGTCTGCCTTTTAAAGTGTAAGCATAACATCCTTGCTTTTAAATTCTAGTCCCCTCGAAATGAATACCAACCTTGCATTTACCTTCCTTACCACCGACTCAGCCTGCATGTTAACACAGAACATAGCACCGGCCACAATGTTGAGCCAACCTCTTAACAATCAATCTTGCTCCATAAACTGCAGTTACACTCAGCCACTTCTCACTGAATCCTGGTTGCCCACATTTATATTTACTCCTCAATAAAAGCTACCCATAAATAATGATGAATTAGTTCTCTGCTTCTCTACCTGAACAGAATTCCTGGAAGTTCAAACAGCCATTGTCGTGATTAATCGCCTGTTATTTAGTTATGTGTTCATGCAGCAGAGGATGATGGAAATAATAGTATCACTCCCTTGAGAATGCCTGATTCAGTGTCAGAGCTTGAAATGTAAAAGAAAATACACATAGAACCCTATTAATAAAAGACACAAGTATTTAACCTTATTTAAATCCATACACAAACAAATATGCATTTTCTGCAATTCTAACCCAACGAAGATCATATGTTACAATGATGTTAAATGGCGAGATCACCCAAATAATACATTTGTGGAGTTTTGTTTGGGATGTTGCCACTTGATTTCTTTTCCTAAGTGTTGTTTAGTTTGAAAAATTGGTTTTGATAAGGTTGGGCTGGGGGAGGGGAGGGAGTGCTGGTATCTATGTGCGAGGGCTGAGTTTAAATGGTGTTATTTTGAATCCAGTAAGAACTATACAAATCCAACATAAATTTGCTTAAGAATGAATGTAAGTATTTAAATGCAAGATACTGCAAGTGCTGGAAATCAGAAATAAAAAACTAATGCTGAAAATGTTGAACATACCAGTGAGTGTTTAGTTAGAGGATCATTAATTACAACCAATAACGTCTGATTCATTTCTGAGATTTTTGAACTCTTTGGGCATTGATGTGAGAATTCTGAAGTTATTAAAACGAATACATAAACCCACTATGATTTTATAAAGCAATACAGTAACCGAAAGAACTCGATTCATCTTAAGACAGTTGTGTATTCCCAGTGAAAGACCATCCCTACAGAGACACAATATGATTTTTCTTTTAGCTAAGGCAGATCTTTGCTGCAATGGATGAACTGAAGTGATAGCAACAATAGTCTTGCTCAGACACGACGTGTCAGGAGTAGATAAGTTACAGTGTGTGTAAAAGAATGGACTGAAAAAGTGCTGGATGAATTGATTTGTTGTATCACAAAAGAGCGGATGGGGAAATTCAGTCATCTGAAGTTTTTGCATCGGATGCTTTTGTTGGGAAATCAGAAAAACTTCCACACACGTTGAACTAATGTGGCATGTCTGATATTCTTTAATACAATGATGTAATATAGCCACTGGAAGATGTAAACCAGGTAGTTAAGATATTCAAAATAAATGGCAGATTATTAAGCAACACACATCAAAGTTGCTGGTGAACTCAGCAGGCCAGGCAGCATCTCTAGGAAGAGGTACAGGCAGATTATTAACATGGAAGCAAAATACCACACAGATTGAAAGCCTGAAATAAAAAAGAAAACTAGAAATACTCAACACCAGAGTAACTCACACAAAGTGCTGAAGTGCCGGAGGAACACAGCAGGTCAGGCAGCATCTGTGGAGAGGAAATGAGTCGATGTTTTGGACCAAGACCCTTGTTTCTAATACTCAACACCAGTCTGTAGAGAACGAAGGAAAGTTTAAAATTTCACTTACACAAGAGATTCTGTAGATGCTGGAAATTCAGAGTAACACACGCAGAATACTGGAGGAGCTCAACAGGTTCAGGCAGCATCTAAAGAGGGAAATAAGCAGTCGACGTTTCGGGCCAAGAACCTTCATCGTGACTGAAAAGGAAAAGGAAAGATGCCAGAATAAGAAAGCGGGGGAGGGGACAGAGTACAAGCTGGCAATAGGTGAGACTAGGTAAGGGGGAGATGGTTGGGTGAGGAAGTGGGGATGAAGTGAGAACCTGGGAGGTGATGGGTGGAAGAGGTATAGGTCTGAAGGAGAAGGAATCTGACAGGAGAGGACAGTGGACATTGGGAGAAATGGGAAGGAGTAGGGGCACCAGAGGGAGGTGATTGACAGGTTGAGGAGAGGAGGAGAGGTAAGAGAGGAGACAGAATAGGGAACAGAAAAGGAGAGAAGGAGGAGTATGGAGAAATTAGCGAAAGGTCTAGGCCTGAAATGCTGACTGCTTATTCCCTTCTGACCTGCAGAGTTCCTCTGGAATTTTGTGCATATTACTTAAAATTTAATTTATTCTATGACCAGCTATACTTTAGTTCTTTTTGTTTGTAGGTACTGGACTAGTATTATATTAACACTACACTACTTAACCCATGTGACAACATGCCCAGTATATTATATGTTTAGGTGTGTTTCTGTGTTCTTGTAACAAGGTGTGTCTTAATCCTATTTGGAGTGAATTCCATTGTTTATCTAATGTCTCTTGTTACCCTTAATTTTCAGGTACATCATTCAACAGGGACACAAGCTGGAGATTGGAGCACCACGTCCTCCTGCTACCCTAACAAATGCGGTGTCCTGGAGGTCAGATGGTATTAAATACAGAAAGAATGAAGTGTTCATTGATCTGATTGAATCTGTCAACTTACTGGTGAGCAGCAGTTTCTGCAGCAGTGGGATCCCATCAAACCACTTTAAATCTCTACGTAGCTCTTATAGGGAGAGAGGAATTTGCATTAAAACACCTTGACATGAATGTTGCAATGTACTGCCCTCCTTTGGTGAGAGTTACCATTTATCTGAGATTGTGATGTCCATTTCATTTTAGTAATTGGAGGATGTTAATCCTGTTTGAGTTAAATTCTTGTTAATTCTTGTTAGTAGACCCATCGTAAGTGCATATGTTAATGACTGAGAAGCTCTATACTCTGTACATGCATAAATACATTCTAAAAATTGAAGTGCTAAGGAATTAGTCCCTTCAGCCAACATAATTAGCAAACAGGTGGAAACCAAAAAAAACATCATTGAGGCGTTATAAATACATTTTTGGGTTCAGTGACATCGGTCATGCATATAAAGACCATTACATGAATGGCCTTCAGTCTGTGTCAGCGTATAATACTGATGCAGACAAAAGACCATTCATACAATTGTGCCCATGCCAGTTCTTCAGTAGTACTGTCTTTAATTTCACTTTCCAAATTGAATCCACATAGCCTGTATTTATTTCCTCTTTTTTATCCAATCATGTTGGAAAATTTGCCATTGTATGTACTTCCATAGCATGTTCAGTAATCTATTCCAGCATTCAATTACTCATAAATGCACAAATAAGATGCTACTGCTATTAAGAGTTTCTCCTGACTCAGTGTATCAGAATTTTCTCTTGTCAGTCAGTGCAAGTCAACTGCTGTCAGAGTTGATTTGTGTTCAATAGCATAACCCAGCATTGTGGCTTTGTGATTTAGACCAAGTACTTTTACTTTTCACTCATGTGCTGAGTAAGGCAGAAAAATGTAGGTAGTCAGTGGGTTTGGCAAACGTAAGCAGAGCACATGCAGATCAGCACATAGTGGTCAATGTGAAGCCTTGGTGAGGTCGCTAGAGGAGGACTCTGTTTAACTCTGTCTAACTTTTTGCCAGGTCTGATGAAATATCATAAATTTGAAGTATCAGCTGTATTCCTTTGTTTCTGTCTCCATGCATACTGCCTCACCTGCTGAGTGTTTCATTAAGTTCATCACTGATGTCAGAAAAAAGCTTAGATATGTAAACATGAATAGCCACGGGAAGTCTGATTCACAATTAACACTTTTTAGAACTTCTCATTCCTTTCATAAGAAGTGTATGAAATAATAGGAAGGGTGCAGAAGAGGTTCACAAGGATCGAGGGAGAGTAGAAATGAGCAATAATCTGCTTACAGTCTGGCAGAACTGGAAGTTATTTAAGTATGTGTATATAGGTTTATGTGTGTGATTTTAGAACATAGAACATTACAACACTTTACAAGCTCTTTAGCCCAAGATGCTGTGCCAACCTTTTAACCTACTCCAAGATCTAAACCTTCTCTCCTACAAAGCCCTCCATTTTTCTATCATCTATGTGTCTAAGAGTTTAATAAATGTCTTGAATATATATGCTTCTGCCATCACCTTCAGGGAGTTCTATGCACCACCAAGGCATTCTACTTACCACTACTCTCTGTATGTGAACTTTTCTCTGACTTTCCCCTGAACTTTGCTTCAATCACTTTAAATTGATGCTCTCTTGTATGCGCCATTTCCACCCTAGGGAGAAGACTCCGGATATCCACTTGATCTATAACTCCTATACACCACCATCAAGTAATCTCTCATCATACTTCACTCTAAAGAGAAAAGCCCTAGCTTATCCTCATAAGGCAGGCTCTCCAGTTCAGGTAGCATCCCAGTAAATCTCCTCTGTACCATCTCTAAAGCTTCCACATTCGTCCTATAATGATGGGGGCCAGGTCATGTGTATAATCTTGAGTATAGATTTGTGCATTTGTGTGTATGTCCATGTGTTTTTATACTGTATGGATATGTGTCATTAAGTGTACAGCTTTTGTACGTGAGTGTGTGAGAGAGAGAGTGAGAGTGTGTGCATACGGTTAGATGTGTATAACCCTGTGGGCATGTGTTTGCAGTGTGTCCTATTGTACATATATACACACACGTATGTACGTGTATGTGAATTGCCACAGAATGCTATTGATTTTCTGCGCGCTGGGTGTTGCCTGCTTCATTGTATCCTGTTTCTCCAGGTGAGTGCAAATGGCAATGTCCTGAAAAGTGAAATTGTTGGAAATGTAAAACTGAAGGTTATACTCTCAGGAATGCCAGAACTCCGGCTTGGACTCAATGATAAGGTCCTGTTCGAGATCTCTGGAAGTAAGTAGAAATGGGCATACTGACAAATGAAATAAGAGCAGGACTAGGTCACATGTTCAGCAAGTATCTTAACTACACCTGTTTAAAAAAATATAAGAAAGGCCCTGCTTCCATTGCCCTTTCAAGAAGAGCTCCAAAGACTCATGAACATCTGGGAGAATGAATTTTGGCTCACTCCTGTCCTTGGTGTATGTCCACTTATTTCTGAAAAATGATACTTAGTTCTTGATTCTCCCAAAGTAGGAAACATTACCTCAACAATCACTCTACAAAAGGTTTCTTATATGTTTCAATTGTCTGTTCACTCTTAAACACACCCCCATTCTAGTTATTAATCTAGAAACCTCTGAACTTAAATAAGACATCAGAACTGTACACACTGCTTCAGATGAAGTCTCAGCAATGCCTTATATATCTGAAACACAGCCTCCCTATTTTTTACTTGGTTCCTTTGGTAATAAATAATAAAATTCTCTTAGCTTTCCTAATTACCCACTGCATCAGCTTACCTTGAATGAATCATGCACCCAGATGGCTCAGCATTGCGCCATCATTTAGATAAAATGCTTCTTCTGCCAAAATTGACAATTTCATGTTTTAAAAAAAATTGCATTCCATTTACCAGAACTTTGGCTCAAAGTCCTTCCACAGAATGACACATATTCCGACATCAACAGTCATCAAAGAAAACCTGCACAAGGAAATACATTCTAAGAGCAAAAGAAAAAGTCTAGATGCTAGAAATAGAAATAAAAGCAGAAAACTATGGAAACAATCCACAAGGGAGGTTTTGTAACTTTTTGCCAGGTCTGATGAAATACCATGAATTCGAAGTATCAGCTCTATTCCTTTGTTTCTCTCTCCGTGGGTACTGCCTCACCTGCTGAGTATTTCATTAAGTTCATCACAGATGTCAGAAAAAAAGCTTAGATGTGTAAACATGAATAGCAACAGGAAATCTGATTCACAATTAACACAATTTTACTTGGAAATAATGTAAATGTAATTTACTTCTGGTGAGGTGATCATAGAATGGAAATGACAATGCAATTTTGAAGCATTTATAGGAATGTGACTTCTTAAAACTTCTCTCTCTAAGCTAAGAGCAGCAAATGTTAAGTATAAGACAGATTGGTTTTTGACTTGAAATGAAACCAACGGTCATGCGAAACAAGAAGCAAAGTAGAGTTAAGAGCAAATCAGATTGTCCATGATCTTATTGAATTAGAGAGCAGGCTCTGGTTCCCTGCTCTTTGATATGTTTTTGCATTGGAAAGTTTGCCGGCCTATTACTGAAATACTATGAGTCAGGCAGAGCCAACAATACAACTCAGCACTGAAAGGAGATTAAAGACCACACATGTTCTAGGAAAAAAATAATTGCAGCTTGTAGGTTCCCAGACACTGACCTTGTGTAATACCATCCTCATTTTCAATGACTGGGACCTTGTCAACCCTTTAGAAAATATCACTCCCGAATCAACACGCCCAACATGCTGGAGGAACCCAGCAGTTCGGGCAGCATCCGTGGAAACAATCAGTCAACGTTTCGGGCTGAGACCCTCGTCCTGAAACGTTGACTGTTCGTTTCTACGGATGCTGCCCGACCCGCTGAGTTCCTCCAGCGTGTTGTGCGTGTTGCTTTGACCCCAGCATCTGCAGAGTATTTTGTGTTTACGAATCACTCCTGAATCACCTCATTTTGCAAAGTCTTTTTTGCTCAGCTTCTTCTCTAACTGTTGGCACATTTTATTTTTTGCTTATGTTAGGGGACAAGTCTAAATCTGTGGAACTGGAGGATGTAAAGTTTCATCAGTGTGTGCGTCTATCCCGCTTTGAAAATGATCGAACTATATCCTTCATCCCTCCAGATGGAGAATTTGAACTCATGTCCTACCGGTTATATACACAGGTACGTAACAGAGTAGCTGTACAGTAAATGTACACTCAGGTATTAGTATACTGGCAAATGTTACACTAGTCATGAAGTATACTGTACTAAGTCATTGATTCTCTGCACTGAACAAGAGAACATGGTTAATATCAAGTATTCATAAGGCAAAGGCCCTTTGCTGAACTGTGGATTATTTTCCATACCTCTGGAGCCACCTCTTAGCAGGAATAGAAGCTGATGATGAAATTCACCATTTCTCCCAAACCAACATTGTTACCTTTGACCATCTGAGAGAAAAACATTGTTACAATGTTCAGGGCAGTAGGAAAGCAGCATCCGTCATCAAAGGTCCCCACCACCCAGGTCATGCTCTCTTCTCACTGCTGTCATCAGCTAGAAGGTACACAAACCTCAGGACTCGCACTACCAGGTTCAGGAGCAGTTACTACCCTTTAGCGATCAGGTCCTTGAACAAAAGGCCTGCCCAATGATCCCACTTTAAGGACTCTTTATTTTGTTATCTCACATTCTCGTTACTTATTACTATTTATTTATATCTGCATGTGCACAGTTTGTTGTCTTCTGAACGTTACTTGATTTTCATTGTGTCCTGTATCTTGTTATAGTTACTTTTCTATAGATTTGTGGAGCAAGCCCACAGGAAAAATAATATCAGGGTTATATGTGGTGACATTTATGTATGTACCTCGATAATAAAATTTACTTTGAACTTTTAACTTTTCTGAGGCATTAATGGGAATCATAGCTTAATATGGCATGAAAATAGGCCTTTTGGCCCAACTCATGCATGCTGACCATCGGGCCCACAAAACAAGGCCTATTTGAGGTTTTAAGAGTTTTAAGTTCATCAAAACATTGAAACATGCAGAGGAATGCGTAGTTTTGTGTCAAATCAACTCAGAGAGGATTGTGCTGGGTAGTCTGCAGATATTGCCACGCCACCATATGCCCACAAATAAGAGAAAATCTGCAGATGCTGGAAATCCAAGTAACAAACACAAAATGCTGGAGGAACTCAGCAGGCCAGGCAGCATTTCTGGAAAAGAGTACAGTCGACATTTCGGGCCAAGACTCATCCTGCTGCAGGATGTATGCCCACAACTCACGAAGCCTAACCATTCATCTTTGGAATGTGGAAAGAAACCCACTCAATCGCAGGGAGAACGTCTAAACTCCTTAAAGATAACAGCAGGAATTGGACTCTGATCAGTGATCACTGTGCCTGTAAAGCGATGTGCTTACTGCTACACCACCGTGCTGCCCCTAATTGCCTGCATGCATCTAAACCTCTCTTGTCCATGTCTTATCAAAATGTCTTTTGAAAGTTGTTACTGTACCTGCTTCAATCCCTTCCCTTGGCAGCTTGCTTCACATGAGCACTGCCCTTTGCATGAAGATATTGCTCCTTTTAAATCTTTCGCCTCTCTCCTCAAACATATGCCCTCTGGTTTTATGTTCCCCTTCCCTGAAAAAAAATCACGTGCATTCACCCTATCTATGCCCCTTGTGATTTTATGCATCTCTATAAGATCATCTCTCAGTCTCCAATACTCCAAGAAATAACATACTAGTCTGCCCAACATCGCCCGATGACTCAGGATCTCAGGTCTTGTCAGCATCCTCATAAATCTCCACTGCATTCTCTCCATTTTAATGATCTTTCCTATAAGAAGGCAACACAAGCTGCGTACAATTCTCCAAGTGTGATCTCACCAACATCTTGTAGAATTGTGATAGAACAGCCCAACTCCTGTACCCAGTGCTTTGACTGACAAAGAACAATGCAACAAATGCCTTCTTCACTATGTCTTTCCTGCAACAATCATCTCGGGCGTGGCAAGTCCCATCAAACCTAGTGGCAGGATAAAGCGGCCAATGCCAGTGACCCGTGCCTGCCCAACATCCCCAACTTCCCCAACTTCAAGCCTCTAATGTGTGGGCCACATTATCTCTGTGCTAGACATCAGACTCAGAGAAAGATATTGTGTTACTGAGTTTCTTCAAGGCACAGGATTTCTCATATGGCACTTCAAGGATATTCCTAAAGACTTTTTGAAAATCTCTAACTTATAGGAATCCCTGGACCATAACCAGATAAAATAGAAAAAGAGGAAGCTTGTATGGCACATAGCTCCGGGTTTGTTCTCCAATTGGTTTTTTTTTCCCTTTTTTAAAAGTTATCAGGGGTTTTCTCTGTTTTAGTTAGTAGGGGTTCTTTTTTTTCTTTCTTTCCTTTTTTCCATAAAAAAAAGCTTTAATACTTTGTTTTTTGATTATTATTGATATACTGTTCAGCCTGGTCGATAGTTTAATTCTTACTCTATATATGGATATGTTATCTTGATTATTTTGATGTATTTTTCTCTGTTGTTGATTTTCAATAATAATTAATAAAAAGATTTAAAAAGAAAAGAAAATAGAAAAAGAGCATCTGAGATAACACCAAGAATCCATTTAAAGTTTGTTCCACTAGACCATGTAAAGTTCAGCATTCAAAGCTCAAAGTAAATTTATTATCAAATTTCTTGTGGACATCCGTAGTAAATACAAAGAAACACCACAAATCAAGAGAAAAAATGCACAAAACAAGACGGACAAACAACCAATGTGCAAATGACAAGAAACTGTGCAATAACAAAAAGAAAAATAAAGCAAATAAAGTGATAATAAAAAATAAATAAATAAATAAATAATCAATAAATATTGAGAGCATGAGATGAAGAATCCCTGAAAGTGAATCCATAGGTTGTGAGAACAAATTCAGTGTTGGGATGAGTGACGTTGAGTGAGGTTATCCCCTCAGGTCAAGAGCTTGATGGTTGAGAGGTAAAAACTGTTCCTGAACCTAGTGGCATGGTTCTTGAGACTCCAGTACCTTCTTCCTGATTGCAGCGGCAAGAGGAGAGCATGGCCTGGATGGATGGTGGGGGTCCTCGATGATGGATGCTGCTTTCCTGCAGCAGCACTCCTTGTAGGTGTGCTCAATGGTGGGGAGGGCTTTACCCATGGATTGGGCTGTATCCAATATTTTTGGTAGGCTTTTCCATTCAAGGGCATTGTTTTTCCCATACCCTATAACAACACCAGACTGAACACAGAACCCTTCCCTGTTAAGCATCTTCTGCCCAGCTAGATAAGGTTATGGGAAGCAGTCATCCTTAATGGACTGTGAAGGAGAGAGAGGGAGTAACATTCAGGTTCATTACATGTTCAGAATTAGTACCACAATTGTATACCATGTATTGTATCCATAGGTATCCTCTAACTTCCCACTAGTTTTTGTTCGATTATATGTCCTCTGTTTGGGTTTTATGTTGGCTCTTGTTAGCCAAAGGTGACACGACTGTGGCTAACAAGAGAATTCAAAGCCAACGTAAAAGCTAAAGAGAAGGTATATTATAGAGCAAAAATTTGTGGGAAGTTAGAGGACTGGGAACAGAAGGCAACTAAAAAAGTCATTAAAAAGGTAAAGATGGAATACGAAAGTAAGCTAACCAATAATATTAAAGGGGATATCAAAAGTTTCTACAGATACATAAAGTGTAAAAGAGAGGCGTGAGTAGATATCAGACCGCTGGAAAACGATGCTGAAGGGGTAGTAATGGGGGACAACGAAATGGTAGATGAACTGAATAAGTATTTTCCATCAGTCTTCATGGTGGAAGTTCCAGGTGTCAGGGGTCATGAAGTGTGTGAAGTTACCATAACTACAGAGAAGGTTCTTGGGAAACTGAAAGGCCTGAAGGTAGGTAAGTCACCTGGACCAGATGGTGTACACCCCAAGTTCTGAAAGAGGTGGCTGAAGAGATCGTGGAGGCATTAGTAATGATCCTCCAAGAATCACTAGATTCTGGAATGGTTCCGGAAGACTGGAAAATTGCAAATGTCACTCCACTCTTCAAGAAGGAAGAGAGGCAGAAGAAAGGAAATTATAGGCCAGTTATTCTGACCTCAGTGATTCGGAAGATGTTGGAGTCAATTATTAAGGATGAGACCTCAGGGCATTCGGAGGCACAATGATAAAATAAGCTGACAGGCCATTTTCCTCAAGGGAAAATCTTGCCTGACAAATCTGTTGGAATTCTTTCAAGAAGTAACAAGCAAGGTAGACAAAGGAGAATCAGTTGATGTTATGTACTTGGATCTTCAGAAGGCCTTTAACAAGGTACCACACATGAGACTGCTTAACAAGCGACCTCAGAAGTAACATTCAGATTCATTACCTGGTCTTACGATATTACAGGAAAGATTCTAGCATGGATAAAGCAGTGGCTGATTGGCAGGAGGCAAAGCATGGGAATAAAGGGAGCCTTTTCTGGCTGGCTGCCAGTGACTAGTGGTGTTCCACAGGGGTTTGTGTTGGGACTGATTCGTTTTCCATTGTATGTCAATGATTTGGCTGACAGAGTTGATGAATTTGTTACAAAGCTTGCAGATGATATGAAGATAGGTGGAAGGGCAGGTAGTTTTGAGAAAGTAGAGAGGCTACAGAAGGACTTAGACAGATTAGGAGAATGGACAAAGAAATGGCAGATGGAATACAGTGTCAGAAGGTCATGCATTTTGGTAGAAGAAATGAAAGGGTTGCCTATTTTTTAAAATGGAGAGAATATACAAAAAGCTGAGGTGGAAAAGTACTTTGGAGTGCTTGTGCAGGGCTCCCTAAAGGTTAATTTGCAGGTTGAGTCTGTGGTGAGGAAGGCAAATGCAATGTTAACATTCATTTCAAGAGGACTAGAATGTAAAAGCAAGGATGCAATGTTGAGACGTTATAAAGCATTGGAGAGGCCTCACTTGGAGTATTGTGAGCCGTTTTGGGCCTTTTATCTAAGACAGGATGTACTGAAACTGGAGAGGGTTCAAAGGAGGTTCACAAAAATGATTCCAGATTGAGTGGCTTGTCTCATGAAGAACGTTTGATGGCCCTGGGCCTGTATTTGCAGGAATTCAGAAGAAGGGTGACCTCATTGAAACCTATCAAATGGTGAAAGGCCTTGATAGGGTAGATGTGGAGAGGATGCTCTCTATGGTGGGAGAGTCTAATACTAGAGGACACTGCCTCAGAATAGAGGGGCGTTCTTTTAGAACAGAGATGAGGAGGAATTTCTTTAGCCAGGGAGTGGTGAATCTGGCAGCTTTGGAGGCCAAGGCTTGATATATATTTAAGGCAGAGGTTGATAGATTCTTGACTGGCTTGAATGGATACAGGGAGAATGCAGAAGATTGGAGCTGAGAGGAAAATTGGATCAGCCGTGACGGAATGTTGGAGCAGACTCCCTGGACCAAATGGGCTAATTCTGTTCCTATATCTTATGGTCTTATGGTCTTGTAATATTACTCATAATCGTGTCCTCCAGTACATAAGGTGCTTCCATGTAGCACTCATAAATATAAACCCGGTTATAGGACACACACGTGTATCTGTACCAGGAAAACAATTTAATTAATATGCTTTGGGTAAAGAACATATTTTGTGTGTGGCTTTTTTAAGAAATTCAGCTTGATTTGGCAATGTAAAACTAAGCTTGATGTAAAAGCAATTTTTGCGTAATATCGACGAGATTGGGATGTTATGTATTTATTGAGATACAGTGTGAAATAGGCCCTTCCGAAAATCCCTGGACTGAATCCTTGCCTAATCACAGGACAATTTACAATGACCAACTAACCTATGACTGAATTATCAGCCAGTACGTCTTTGGGCTGTGGGAGGAAACCCACACAGTCACAGGGAGAGCGTAAAAATGTGCATTTTCATTTACACTAGTTATATGTTCTTCTCTCATTACTTGCTGAAGAATGAATATTTCACCTGCATGTTACCTTACATCATGCTTGACAGTGAGCAAAGAATTTTGTCAGAAGTACATGTGGTAAGATAGTTCGTACAGATACCTATGCTTTGCTTTGGAGGTAGTTCTGGCTAACTACTGAGATATCTGCACTTACAGATTGGAAGCATATTGGGTAATCCCAGTATACACGTGTGGTTTTGTTTGAAACATTTATTCATTGAACATTATTAGTGAATGTTAGTTATTATTATAAAAAAGTGACATGCACACAGTTTGTCACAATAATTTGTTTTGCAGGTAAAGCCCTTGATTTGGATTGAGTCAGCAATTGAGAAATATTCACACAGCAGGGTGGAGATTATGATAAAGGTAAGATTGACGGTAAAAACCCTGTTATGGAGGTTTACTACGTTTCCTCAAGGATTCTGGCTCCTATTGTCTGTTCTGAAGTTCACAGAGTCGCATTGTCTAATGAGGGTGTGGGTCCATAAATCTTGTATGAAACACAGTTCGCAGCTTTCTGGCTCCACTCCTACCCCTTCTCCTCAACTGCTCATTACCTCCATCTGAGGCCCCTCCTCCTTCCCTTTCTCTCATGGTCAACTCTCCTCTTCTATCAGATTCCTTCTTCTTCAGCCCTTTACCACTTCCCATCTTCTCACTTTGTTCCTCTCCCCAAACCACCCACCTTTCCCCCTCACCTGGTTTCAACTATCACTTGCCTGTTTGTACTACTTCCTACCTATACCCCCACCTTCATATTCCTGTTTCTTCCCCCTTCCTTTCCAGTCCTGATGAAGGGTGTCAGCCTGAAACCCCAACTGTTTATTCCCCTCCATAGATGCTACCTGACTTGCTGAGCTCCTGCAGCATTTTGTGTGTGTCTCTATTCCCAATTTTCACCCCTTCCACTTCTCCATTCCACTCCTGGGCTACAGCCTGTTGATCCTTGATCTAAATGGCCAAGCTCATCTGGTGGCTGTACAGTCCCCAGCTAAGACAGCCCAGCAAGATTTAAGAGCACAAGATGGACCAGGAGGTTATTCTTCTCCTCAGGCCTACTCTGCCATTCAGTTACGTCCCAATCACTTTCGTTACAGATATATCAGTTCATAAGATGCTGATTTAGTGAGCTTAGTGCTCCAGCCCTCCCCAAACACACTATTTATTCTAACAAACAGCACTGATCATGGAGTCCAATCCTAATCGCTCCCTGTATGAAGCCACAAGGGGGGAGAAGATGAAACATGAAGATAAGCTATCCAATAATATCAAAAATAATATCAAAAGTTTTTCTCAGATCAATAAAGAGTAAATGAGAGGTGAGAGTAGAGATTGGATTGCTGGAAAATGATGCCAGACAAGGAAATGGCAGGTCAACTGAATAAGTATTTTGCATCAGTCTTCATTGTGGAAGACGCTAGTAGTATGCTGGAAGTTCAAGGAGCAGAAATGACTGCAGTTGCTATTACTAGGGAGATGGTACTTGGGAAACTGAAAAGTCTAAATAAGTCACTCGAACCTGATGGACTACACTCCAGTGTTCTAAATGAGGTAGCTTGAAGAGATTGTGTAGGCATTAGTAACGATCTTTCAATAATCAATAGATTCTAGCATATTTCCTGAGGACCGGAAAGTTGCAAATGTCACTTCACTCTTCAAGAAGGGAGGGAGGCAGAGGAGAGGAAATTATAGGCCACTTAGCCTGACTTCAGTGGTTGGGAAGATGTTGGAGTCGATTATTACGGACGTGGTTTCGGGGTGCTCTGAGGCGCATAGCAAAATAGGCCAAAGTCAGCATGGTTATCTCAAGGGAAAATCTTGCCAGACAGATCGGTTGGAATTCTTTGAAGAACTAACAAGCAGCATTGACAAAGGAGATTTGGTGGATGTTGTGCAAGGTGCCGCACGTGAGTCTGCTAAATGAGGTAAAAGCCCAGGGTATTACAGGAAAGATACTAGAATGGATAGAGCGTTGGCTGATTGGCAGGAGGCAAAAAGTGGGAATAAGTGATCTTTTTCAGATTGACTGCCAGTCACTAGTGGTTTTCCAAAGGGGTCTGTACTGGAACCAGTTCTTTTTATGTTACACATTAACAATTTGGGTGATGAAATTGATGACTTTGTGGCAGGTAGCACTGAGGAAGCAGAGAGGTTGCAGAAGGACTTAGATTAGTAGAATGGGCAAAGAGATGGCAGATGGAATATAGTGTCGGAAGTGTATGGTCATGCACTTTGACGGAAGGAATAAAAGCATAGACTATTTTCTAAATGGGCAGAAAATTCAAAAGTACAAGGTGGAAAGGGATTTGGTAGTCCTCGTGCAGGATTCCCAGAAGGTTAATTTGTGGGTTGAACAGGTGGCAAGGAAGGTAAATATGATGTTTGCATTCACTTCAAGAGGACTTGAAAATAAAAGCAAGGATGTAATGCTGAGTCTTTATAAGGCACTGGTGAGGCACTTGGAGTATTGTGAGCAGTTTTGGGCCTCTTATTTAAGAAAAGATGTGCTGATATTGGAGCGGGTTCAGAGGAGGTTCACGAGATTGATTCCGGAATTAAAGGGTTATCATATGAGCAGCCATTGAAGGTTCTGGGCCTGCACTCACTGGAATTTAGAACAATGAGGGGTATCTCAATGAAACCTATCAAAGGTTGAAAGGCCTAAACAGAGTGGATGTGAAGAGGATGTTTCCTTTGGTGAGGGAATCTAGGACTAGAGGGCACAGCCTCAAAATAGAGCGAAATCTATTTAGAACAGAGATGAGGAGGAATTTCTTTAGTCAGAGGGTGATGAATCTGCAGAATTCATTAACACAAGCAGTTGTGGAGGCCAGGTCATTGGGGGCAGTTAAGGCAGAGGTTGATAGATTCTTAATTAGTCAGGGCATGAGGGCTATGGGAGAAAGCAGGAGAATGGGGTTGGGAGAAAAATGGATCAGCCGTGATGAAATGGTGCAGCAGACTCGAGGGACTGAATGGCCTAATTCTGCTCCTTTGTCTTATGGTCTTATCGCGTGCTTTCATACCATTGTGAAGAACAGTCATACCATAGGCAAATATTTAAGGCATCCCTGCCAAGGAACCTCAAAAAAAATTGGCATTAACTATTTCCTTTATGCTAAACAGCAAAATGTTCAGAGGCTTTGCTATAAATAGTCAATACTGTCGTGTTAAGACAAGGTGTGGAGCCAGAACAAGTATGGTTGAGCAAAGGGCAAAAAAATAACTGAGTAAGCGATGGAATGTAGCACATCTTAAAGTCAAGGTGTATCTGACAGCATCTTGTTTATCCACTCTATTTACAACAGTGGTGATTAGGGGAAGAAACAACACACTGTGATGAAATATGTGGAATTTGAAACATATTTATTTAGTGGTGAGTGTTCACCAAAAGAAAACTTCTGAGCACCTGCTGAGCCTGTTGCCATTTGGGAAAAGCACAGATGCTAGGAAAGGAGCTGAGAAATGCACGATCAGAGACAAACAACAACAGCAGAAGAGCTGAAGAGACGGGGGAACAAAAGGGCTGCACGTCTCCAGAATGACGACGAGAGGCATGAGGGTGGCAGATAAACCAGAAATGATGCCATCAAAAGTGTCCTTCGTTAAAAAAGGAGCAGCTATGTTTGCTTTGCTACGTGTTGTTCTTCAATAAACTGAGGTTTTGTACTTCAGTTTCCAAAGCAAAGCCATACCAATAGCATTCAGGAAAATTTAATGTTCATCCTGGTCACATCAGATTGCACTACCCTTCTCTCATAGGGTGCCCCAACGGGTCACCCCATTGTCTAGTTACGAATATTACTGAGATCATTCCATTGAGCAGGTATAGCTTTGATCTCTCAAACTGATACATTAATTTACAATGCCTGTTCCTAATCTACTATATGGTATATTTAGTATAAATCTTTTGACTTAAATTACTGTTAATTTTGTGTGTGTGTGTTGTTACAAAAATCACCCCTTGTAATAATTATCAGTGAGGCACGGAGAATCTGTATTTACTGATAAGCAACTTTTATTGTTTCAACTAAAAAGCACGTGGGTTTGCAAATTATCTACCTGTGTGCACCCTACTAGATATCCCTGACCCTCCATGAACAGTCAATGCAGAGAAAAGGTATTACCCGGGAAAGGAATCTATGCTGGCCAGGCTTTCCTCGTGGTCCCAATCTCCTCGCGTCTTTGGGGTCCTCCTTTCCGCGATGGTTGGTCTCTGGTTGCTGGAGATTCATCATCTCTACGTATTGAGAGCTCCTGAGTCTTACACTGTTCCTCATCATTTGAACTGTTGGATCTCCATCCCGTTGGCTCAAGGTCACCTGACCTACCTGGGTCACCTTCTTGCTAGTCATTGTACAGGGCTAAAACCCACATTGTTTCATGGTTCTGCCCACCCCAGCCTTGTGTATTTGTGTCGACGCTGACTGATCCAAACCAGTTAAATGAGACAACCCAACCCAGATCGAGTCTAACGACATTACTGATTGCTTCTTTGATAGGTCTGGCATTTCACATAATCAGTAGCTACTCTTCTTGTTTCAATGATCTCAGATTTAGTCGGTCAGTACCTGAAGTTTCTTGTGTCCGCATTCAGTTGCTCTGATTAGATTGTCCCAGAGTCAAGAATTAGTTTAGAGTCCACACCCTTCACATAACAAATAGCTACTTGTTTGAGAATAGTCTTAGGTTTAGCAGGGCATCACCTGAAGTTTCCTGTGTCCACATTCAGTTGCTCTGATTAGATTATCCAAGAGCAAGAAACAGTTCACAGTCTACAAAATGGGGGGAAACAAAGACAAATGGTTTGTCTGCTTCCCCTGTTCTTGATTAGACTGTAGTTTCTTATGGCCGTGTGTGTGTGTGTGTGTGTCTGTGGTGTGTGTGTTGGGGGTGGGGTGGTTTGGAATTCGGCGTGCTTTTGCCTGTAAGGATTGTTATCGGGTTTTTTTTGGAATGTGTTTATGTCACATATCTATTATATCTTCTTGTTACCTTAATTTCATAACTGAAATTGTTGTACTTCCTCAAATTCAGGCAAAAAGTCAATTTAAGCACCGTTCTACTGCAAACAATGTCGAGATATTTGTGCCAGTTCCTAGCGATGCTGACTCACCAAAATTCAAGACCAGTACCGGCAATGCAAAGTGGCTGCCAGAAAAGAATGTTGTTGTCTGGTCGATCAAGTCTTTCCCTGTGAGTAATATGTGGATGGTTGAAGATAGTGCTGTCATAGTGGTTCAGCAAACCAGAACGGGTAAGGTGTCTTTATCCTGCCCTTCCGCTGTTTAAACACTGGGAAAGGTGAAGCTGCAGGAGCTTCTCAAAGGGAGGTCTACGCAACAGATTTGGTGAAAACCTTTGAACAGTTTTCTGGGATTACAACTTGACAAATTTTCCATCCAAATTACTCTAGTCCAAGTAGAATGGAGAAATTATTAAGATTGATATATTATTTGAATTATTTGGATTATTTACTCTGGGTAGGAAAGCAGTTATTTTATTTAAGAAAATACATTTATTTCCATGTTGAATTTCATGTCCATCATGAGAAGTCGTAGAGCAATTTATACCCAATGAAGTATACCTGAAGGGTAGTCAATATAGTAGTTTAAGCAATGTGGCAGCCTGTTTGCATCCAGAATATACAACAGTGAAATAACAACTATATTATATAAAATATTGAATAAGGGATAAATATTGAAAAGGATTCCTGTCCTCCATCAACCGGGAAATGCCCTCTTCTCGGGAAGGAGGTACAGGAGTCTGAAGACACGCACCCACCATTTTAAGAACAGCTTCTTCCCCCCTCCCCCTCATCAGATTTCTGAACGGACAAGAAATCAACCCATGAACTCTATCTCACTATTTTTTTTTACTCTTTTTGCTCTACTTATTTAATATACAGTATTCACCCTCCCACTTGGAAATATTTGTGTTATATTGCTTTACAACATTGAATCACAGTGGATTTAATTTGGCTTTTTTTTGACACAGATCAACAGAAAAAGACTCTTTCACGTCAAAGTGAAAAGAGATCTCTACAAAGTAATCTAAATGAATTAAAATAAAACTCAAAATAACTGATTGTATAAGTATTCACCCTCTTCAAGTCTGTATTTAGTAGGTGCACCTTTGGAGGCAATATACAGACTTGAGTCTGTGTGGAGAGGTCTCTATCTGAACACTACAATTTTGCCCCATTCTTCTTCAGAAAACTGCTCAAGCTCTATCAGATTACATGGGGAATGTAAGTGAACAGCCATTTTCAAGTCGAGCCACAAAATCTCAATTGCATCGAGATCTGAACTCTGACTTGACCATTCCAGGACATTAACTTTATGGTTTTTTAAGCCATTCCTGTGTAGCTTTGGCTTTAAGCTTGGGGTCCTTGTCTCGCTGGGGAAAAAAACATTCTCCCAAATCGCAGTTTTCTTACAGACTGCATCAGGATTTCCTCCAGGATTTCCCTGTATTTTGCTGCAATCATTTTATCCTCTACTTTCACAAGTCTTCTAGGGGCCTGCTGCAGTGAAGCAGCCACCACCATGCTTCATGGTAGGGATGGTGTGATTTTGATGATGTACGGTGTTTAGCTTACACCAAACGTAGCCAAGATTTCATGTGAGTTTCTTTCAACACTGGCTTTCTCTTTGCCACTCTCCCATAAAGCTGCAACTGGTGAAGCATCTGGGCAACAGTTGTTGTATGCACGGTCTCTCCCATCTCAGCTCTGAAGATTGTAACTCCTCCAGAGTTGTCATAGGTCTCTTGGTGACCTCCCTCACTAGTCCCCTTCTTGCACGGTCACTCAGTTTTTGAGGATGGCCTGCTCTAGGCAGATTTACAGCTGTGCCATATTCTTTCCACTTCTTCATGATTGTCTTAACTGTACTCCAAGGGATACTCAGTGACTTGGAAATTTTCTTGTATCCATCTCCTGGCTTGTCCTTTTTGATAACCTTTTCACAGAGTTGCTTGGAGTGTTGTTCTGTCTCCATGGTGTAGTTTTTGCCAGGAGACTGACTCAACAGCAGCTGGACCTTCCAAATACAGGTGTATTTTTACTACAATCAATTGAAACACCTTGTCTGCACAGGTTTTCAAAAATAGATATTCATTTAGCTAACCGTGTGACTTCTAAAACCAATTGGTTGCACCAGTGATGATTTGGTGTGTCATATTAAATGGGGGCGAATACTTTTATCAATTATTTTGTGTTTTATACTTGTAATTAATTTAGATGATTTTGTAGAGATCTGTTTTCACTTTGGCACGAGAAAATGTTTTTCTGTTGATCAGTGTCAAAAAAAAGCCAAATTAAATCCACTGCGATTCAATGTTGTAAAATAATAAAACATGAAAACTTCTGTGGGGGGGTGGTGAATACGTTTTATAGGCACTGTATATATAGAATAATTATTGTATTTTATAGTTTTTTGTGTATTTCACTGTACTGCTGCCGCAAAACAACAAATTTCACAACATATGCCCGTGATATTAAACCTGATTCTGAATCTGGGCAACTGTTATATCTTAGCCAAAGAAAGAGGCTGAGCTTTTTTATTTTGACAGTTTTATTAATCGCATTGATGCATCAGCACAGATCGAGCAACCACAACTCTTAAGAGAAAACAACAATGGCTTCTGCCAGAGTTCCAGCTGTAACAAGATAATCACCAGTTGATTAATGGCCCCTGAAAGACTTGGGAAAAGTAGCAGTTATGTATTATAGAGAACTCTCCTTTCTCTCTTCACACTGGTGCCGTATTTTATATCTCCATCTGAAAGGGTAATTTAATGTCTCGTTTGAGAACCAGCACCTCCAACAATTTCCGTGGCATGGTGACATAGTGGTCAGTGCAATGCTTTACAGTACCATTGATCTGGGTTCACTTCCTGATGCTGTCTGTAAGGAGTTTGTGCATTCTCCCTGTGACCGTTTGGGTTTCCTCTGGGTGCTCTGGGTTTCCTCCCACAGTCCAAATACATACTGTTTGCTAGGCTAATTGGTCAATATAAATTGTCCCATGATTAGGCCAGGGTTAATTCAGGGTTTGTTGGGCAGGTGCAGCTTGAAGGTCCTGAAGGACCAATCCTGCGCAATCTCAATAACTATTGTGTTGTAAACTTCAGAAACTCTTGTGTCTCCATTTCAGGAATGCTTTCAAGTTTAAGTGTATTGTCATTCAACCGTATACAATTATACCAGCAAATAAACAATGTTCTTTTGGACCAAGTTATACAACACAGTACATATAACTCATACACAACATATAGAGTAATATTACCATAAATTAATCACAAATAGTGTGATATTTCCCAAAGATTGATATTTAACATAAGGTGCATTTATGACACAAGTTAAAAAGTAAACAGTATATCACTATACTGGTCAGGACAGTCTGTATGGTGCTCTTGTAAAAATTAGTCAGAATGGTGTGGTGGGGGGTGGGGGGAGAGAGATGTGGTGCTCACCTGCTTCAGTCTCCTCAATAGTACCAACACTTAAGTGGAATATGAAATCTGTACCAAACTTGCCAGCAGTGCTACATTCTGCTTTTGTGAACACTTGGGCTTATTCCAGCATTTGTAATATTGCCCAATTTTTTTTTTGTCTTTTCAGGGTGGTAAGGAGTACTTGATGCGGGCACACTTTGGTCTCCCAAGCGTTGAGGGAGAAGAGCAGGAGGGAAAGCCGCCCATTACCATCAATTTTGAAATTCCATATTTTACTGTCTCTGGAATTCAGGTCAGCATTTCAGTTAAGGGAGGAAGCTGGAGTTTCCAATTTTACATTCTTTTTGTTTGTTTCCAGAAACTTACAATTTTGTTCATTTGCATTAAAATATAGCACTTGGCTTTGAAGAAGTTCCTACAGACTGCTGACCAATCCTGTTAGATTGTAGTTACCTATTTTAACTCTACTTCCACTTCCCATTCTGACATGTCTGCCCATGGCCTCCTCTGCTGCCTTGACGAAGCCAAACTCAAGTTGGAGGAGCATCACCTCATATTTCTTTTGGGTAGCCTCCAAACTGAAGGCATGAACATTGGCTTCTCGAACTTCTGGTAATTTCTTCCCCCCTCCCTCTTTCTTCCTTTATCCATTCCTCAATCTGGCTCCCCTCTCACCCATTCTCCTCTCCTCACCGGCTCATCACCTCCCTCTGGTTCCCCTCCTCCATCCCTTTCTTCCATAGTTCACTGTTCTCTCCTATTCGGTTTCTTCTTCTTCTGCCCTTTACCTCTTCCAAGCATTCCCTCCCATCTTCTTACTTCAGCTCCCCCCATCACCTGATCTCACCTATCACCTGCCAACTTGTACTCCTTCCCTTCCCCCACCTCCTTATACTGGCTTCTGCTGCCTTCTTTTCCAGTCTTTTTCAGGCCTCAGCCTGAAACATTGAGCATTTTGTGTGCGTTGCTCAAGATTTCCGGCATCTACAGAATCTCTTACCTAATTTTGCCTATCACCAAAAAATTCATGAAACACCATACAAATTGAAGCAAAAATAAAAATTTTAAAAATTATGTCTAATTATAGTTGCAATTTCCTGTCATGACTCTCCCTCCCTTTCTCCAACTCTTCTTCTCTCCCTGCTTATTCTCTCACTCTCCTCCTTCACTCTTCCTCCTTTCTCTGTGTCCCACCTTCCCCAAACTTCCTTCAACACACATCAAAGTTGCTGGTGAACGCAGCAGGCCAGGCAGCATCTTTTTTTTTGGAGAATAATATGTTGGACCTGGAGGCTGGTGGGGTGGTAGGTGAGGACCAGGGGAACCCTATTCCTAGTGGGGTGACGGGAAGATGGAGTGTGAGCAGATGTACGTGAAATGGGGGAGATGCGTTTGAGAGCAGAGTTGATGGTGGAGGAAGGGAAGCCCCTTTCTTTAAAAAAAGGACATCTCCCTCGTCCTGGAATGAAACTCCTTCCCTCTGTTTTGCTGTCCTCTCCCTCTTCCCCCACCTTTCTATACTCTAGCCCCAGCAGAGAAAAGTTAAAATGACAGTTGTAATATGAAATATCACTGGAAAATGTTTGGGAAAATTCACTACATGCATGCTTTTTTATCGCCCACTAGGTCCGCTATTTGAAGATCATCGAGAAGAGCGGTTATCAAGCTCTCCCTTGGGTCCGATACATTACCCAGAGTGGAGGTAAGCAATTTGGTAAAACAGAGAAGTCCAAAGTTTGCCTTCTGTACTATGAAATTTTATGATTCTCAGAGTTAATAGTTACTATTTATTAGCTCTCAGATTTAGCTCACATCCTTTTTAATGGTTCAATGATAACTCCGGATTATTTTTTGCAAAATCTGTCAAATCTATCATCAAATTCCTAAGTGCCGGAGAAATGGCACTCCCTGAAATATTTTCTCCAATCTTGAGTACACAATGATGCAATCTTTTTTCAATGGGCATAAACCATTTGGATAATTTCCAAATTGATAGGAATGGATTATTCTGTGGAAATAATTCTTTGAATTTATCTAATTCCTTTGTGAAAAACATATAAGAGTCTAGCTTTGTACAAGTGCATGGTTGTAATCACCCTAAAAAGCCCAGCAAATATATGAACCTTGCACCATTAATAACTTGGGCTGCTGTTTACTTAGCAACTCTCCGAGTAAGCAGAGTGCATTAGATTACAGAGAAATCATATCCACTCTATCCTGAAGCAAATTCATACTCACATGTTGTAAGAAGAAAAATTAGTTGATGAAAGGGAAGAGTGAATGGTGAAAGTTTTATTTACTCACCAGTAGGAGATCTGAAAGGTCGATGTTGATATAAATTTAGGTCAATATACAGATATAGGTATTTGGAAGAGAAATGGTTTAACAGGGGAGGGTTTGTGTTGAACCATATATCTGTGACTTATAGTTGCCCTGTTCCTGTTACTTAATGTGTCTTCTGTTATGTTCTAGATTATCAATTGCGCACCAACCAATAGGAACACTGCTCTCCAATGGAATTCCCAAGTTTGAAGGACACAATTTAGTAAAGAAGTGGAAAATGATGGTCCTAAATCCAAGTCCACAAGGCTTCGGGACACTATTACATGGCAAAGCGTTGAAAGAGAGCTTGTACCAATCAAATAGGAAAAAGCAGCTACTACTGACATAGCATTTCTTTGTAGCAAATGAATGAGTGTTAGGTTATCATTTCATTATTTATCCTTCCTGGTTTTGCTGCTACCTGGATATGGTCAATTGAAGGCTATGTCCAGGCTAATTGCTGTTCTCTGCTGGGATTTCTGTCTTACTTCAAACATTCTGACATGCTGCAAACATTTTCATCAGGCTGATACAGAGGGGAATCTGGTGGTATTGACCTAAGAAAGGTCCAGGAGGGCAGTGGATGAGATATGGATTATGTTTCCTTTTACTCAATCACATCACATAGTGGTTACTTTCCTGAACTAAAACCAGGGGTTAGAATATTCTTGAAATCTTACAATGGCAGCTGGGGGATTTAAGTTAAAGTCATTTAAAGAATCTGGAATTAAAAATAGATTTACAAAGACTTAAACAAAGAAGGCATCTGGTTAACTAATATCCTTCAGGGAAGAAAATCTGCCACCCTCGTTCACCTGTGACTCCTGACACAATAATATGGTTGACTCTTTAACTGCAGCCTCAGTTCAGGGGCAACTAGGGAAGGACAGTAAATGCTGGTATTACCAGCAACACCTGTAACTGATGAATTAATAAATAAACAAAAGATAAGTCTAACCCTTGCTCCTCTTTCCATCCATTCTCCCAAAGAAAGTCCAAATTGCAGGTTTCTCACCCCAGGCTCTTCACATTGACATTAACACTTTGAATTGTGCACATTGACACCATTACAGTGTGTCTACTTCCCTGAATTCTCTCCATGTCTTCACCTTGACTAATTGTCTGAGGCAAAATAATTGGGACGTAGTTACAAATACAAAGTGGAAAAGAAGTTGAAAGCAGTAGAAGGAAAGAGTTTTTCCTCCACTGCCTGGTGATCTACAACTGCCTGATCTGGTGCTCCTCCATTTCACAAATCATTTACCATTTTAGTTCCAGCTAGAAATCATGATGTCCTATATGCCACCTTCCATCAATTTAGCCCTCTTTCAATTACCTATCAAGGTAGTACAGATGTTATTTGTTACTGAGTTTTCTACTTGGGAAAGGATTGGGAGCCCAATACTGCGCTGCTTACTGTTGGGTTTATATTGCCCATTCTGACAGAATCTGCAGGATGTCAGCCTGCCTGTGGCAGTTTGCAGGAGTAGGTTGATTGTTTGCTTTCCTCCTCAAGGTGAAGAATGTCAGAAGCCAGACATTCAGAAACCTTAGACTTCAGTGAAGCTGTCACAGCTGTCAGTGACAGGTCCATTACCCTGTCCCGTGATGTCGCTGTCAGGAAAACCAGATCAATATGTGGCCTAATCAGCAGTCCTTCAAGGGAGTATCCAGGCCAGTAACTAGAAACGGTCTGCTTTTTATAATTCCCATACTTGAATGTGGAACCAGGATGTGCACACTGCCTCTCCCAACCTATGGGAATGATGGAGCAGACTCAATGGACTGAATGGCCTACTACTGCTCCTCTATCTTATGGTTTTACCCCACATTAAAAATCTAGGGCATTTGTCCAGTGTTTATCTCTATGTCCTCCTTCACTTCTGCACCCTTTTCTTCTTACTCCCGATCATGTACCTGGATGAAAACCAGAAGATAATCAACAAAGCTATGGACTAATTCTCTGAAAGTGTCTTTTTAGGCGAGCAAGAGCATGATTGGTTAAATGGTGTCCAGTTGTGTAACAAATGTTTATGTTTTAATTTACAACGTTTGTGTTTAGAGATACAATGCAAGTCAGACCCTTACGGTGCAACGAGCCCCATCGATTTAACACATGACAATTTACAATGACCAGTTAACCTACGAACCAGTACGTTTGGACTATTGGAGGAAACCAGACCACCCGGAGGAAGTCCAATAGTCACAGGGGAAGAACTTAGAGACAGTGCTGGAATTGAACTCCAAACTCCAGAATGCCCCAAGCTGTAGTGGCGTAGCACTAACCACGACACTATTATGGCACCATTTTTATGCAAGAGTAAGGTAGTTCAAATACTTTCAGATTACTTTAGCAATGAGCTGACACAGTGATTGTGAGTTCAATGCCCTCTGTATTGTAAATCCCTGAACATATAATTCCACAAAGCATAGTAGCAGAATTAGGCTATTCAGCCCATCAAGTCTGCTCTGTCATTCCAATGGTTGATTTATTATTTCTCTAAACCCCATTCTTCTGCCTTCTCTCCATAACTTCTGACTAATCAATGACCTATCAACCTTTGCTTTAAATATACCCAATGATTTGGCCTCCACAGCCCACTGAGGCAATGCATTCCACCAATTCACCACCCTTTGGCTAAAGAAATTCCTTCTCATCTCTGTTCTATACTTATCTTTGGTAAATGGGAGTTATCATAGCTAGGTTTGATGGTTGTAAAAATATCATTGGCAAAGATCTGGAACCTGAAGCCTGAATAACAATGGTTGGAGTCTCTATTGTAATAATGCCTGGGTGCTTTGTTACCAAGGATCCTTCCACACTTTGCAATCAGTGAACTGCATGGGATGTGGTTGACTACATTGCCTCAGTCCTTTAAATGGCATGTTAACCTGATGTTGGCCCTTCCTCCACATTGTTTGACATTGTGTCCAAGCTCCCTGACAGGTATTCCAAAACACTGAACTGCTCTCAGTGCAAAGCTGCCATCTTTTTATAGCCTGGAACTTGGGTGAAACCGGCTGTCACTGAGGCAAGGCTGGGTATGGCCATACTCTCCTGAATATTAGTAAAATGTTAGACATGTTAAAAGTGGAGTTGATGCTTCTCTGGGCAAATGGTATGAGGGACCAAGGTATGTCGGTATTAGGGGTCAGCCATTTAGAACAATCATGAAGAGAAAAAGAAATAATAACTCGGTATGGTCTAGATGGGATGAAGGGCCTGTTTGTGTGCTGTAGTGGTCTGTGGCTCTTTAATACCCCCAACATAGGGTTTTGACCCAAAATGTCAACTGTCCTTTTGCTTCCACAGATGCTGTAGTCCTGATGTGTTTCTCCAGCAATTTTTGTTTTTTTTTGCTGCTGATTCCAGCATCTGCAGTCTCTTGTGCTCCCAATGATATGAAGGATTTCTATCACACAGAGGTTCTGTCACTGAATATAATCAAGCTGGAGATGAATATACTTTTCGAGTTTAAAAGAATCAATCAAAATTAGGTGAATGCAGAAAAGGTAGTGCTGAGGTAAAAAAAAAAATCAGCCATGATCTTAGAAGAGTGAGTTAAATTGAGAGGTGACTTGATAGAAGTGGACAAGATGATAAAAGGCATACACTGAGTGGACAGCCAGACTTTTTCCAAGGGTGAAAATGGCTAATATGAGACAGACTAATTTTAAGGTGATTCAAAAAGAGTATCGGGGAAGTACCAGATATACTGTAAGTTTTTTATTCTGAAAGTGGTGGGTTTGTGAAACGTGCTGCCAGGGGTGGTGATGGAGGAAGAAACATTAGGGACAGTTAGGAGATACTTAGACAGGCTCATAGATGATAAGAAAATGGAGGGATATGTAGGAGGGAAGTGTTAGATTGATCTTAGAGGAGGTTAAAAGATCGGTGCAACATATTGGGCTGAAGGGCCTGTACAGTGTTGTAATGCTCTATGTTCTTTAAGTAGAGCTGAAAGGGTTAATGGTGCAATTCCATGTGTTTTTTTTTGTTGTCTGAAGGTATGAGGCCCCACTCTTTCAATTCCAGGGATGCACTCATAGCTAATAATCAACTGAAGCCAGAATGGACAGCCCAAATATTACTGAGTAACTTCGGTGAGCATCCATTGTGCGAGTACAGAAAATTTAAGAATGTTCCAAGTTTTTCAATGCTGAGTTGTTGGCTCAGATACTGGAATGGGGAAGCTTCTAAAAAAAAAGTAGGTCCACCTAGACAAGAGCATCTGAGTTCAGTGGGCAGGAATGCTCACTGGAACTTGTTGTCTAGCCACTGGTTAATAAAGCTGAGTGTTTGCTGAGAAAAATCTGTCCCTTCATATTCAGAACATCCCAGCAGGACTGCAAACTTGTGTAACATTAACTAATCAATAATTCATGCATGGAAGGATTGAGAAGATTGAACTTCCTCAGGAATAGAGTAATACAAAATGTCACGGGGGGCAGCGCGGTCAGAAACAAATAGATAGACTCTTTCAGAATTAATAGCTATAAAATTGCAGGTATGGAGAAATCTCCATTTGACTAGGTGGGGTGGATCAAGGTTGGAAGTTCTGCTTTGAGCCTTCTAGAAGCATGTTCATCATTATGTGCAATAATCTACCACACTCCTCCAGAACAGTTTCCCAAAAATGCACTGACAATAACAGTACACTTAACTTTTGATAGATAACGAATAGATAAGGGTGTTACTCCTGCTGAGAAATATACTCAGTGTCTGGCAGAAAGCTGAAGCCATTGCCCACAGGTATCTGATGTGGCTCGGTTATTTCACTTGTCACTGTGTTCCTCACCCGTGACCAGATCAGACACTCCAATGCTGTTGCTGGACTGACATTAAGCCAAGCTGCCCCTTCATTTAGGCTTACTATCCCATGGTGTTGGTCTGAGCCACAGGAGCTGGATCCCTGGTGTCAAGGCCACCGCTTATTTCTGAATACAGGATTAACTTTATTCACCATACACATTTACGTGTATTAGAAATTTGCTCTGTAAAGTTAGAGGTTAACGTACAGATATGGAATAAAATGTGCATAAATACCAGCATGTATTTACAATATAAACAGCATTGTAAAACGTGGTTTAAAGTGTTTGCAGTGTAGTGCAGTAACCAATATAATAGAGGAGGGTGTGGGACTAACTGGAATGGTTGATTAGATCAGCTGTCTGGGGTAAAAAAATCTTTAAGATGGTGGGTTTTAATAGCTGTACAGCACTTTCCAGAAGGAAGCTTTCAGAAAAGGATAGGGTCCGCAATGATTTTCCTTGCCCACTTCTTTGTCCTAGACACAATATATTGGAATCAACATTATAAAAGAGGTTATCAGTCCGTTAGTGCACTGCTGTTGGTAGAAACATCTCGTTCACATTAGCAGCTGTGTTTTCCTACCTTGCAGCTGCGATCACACTTCACCAGTACCTCGTGGTTTGTGAAGGTCCTTGGGGTGATGGAAGCTGAGAAAGCTGCTATGCATGCGCTGGAGAGCTGCATCAGTTCCAAAGCAGAATAGCTACGGCTTGGAAGTATTCCGACAGCTTTGAATGGAATCATTTTAGTGTGCAAGAGGGAGGAGGGGTTACTGCTATGTGTTCTCTTAAGAACTAAAATAAACAGGTCCCCTGGAGAGTGAAGCTGCTGACATGCCTGGGCAGAGCTCAGTTATTGTTGCACATGAGCGTCAGGCAGAGGGCAAGTTGCACCACAGTAACCTGAACCTGTCAGCTTCTCATGACCTTGACCCACCTGAAACAATATTGTGTTGAGTTACATAGAATGTGCTTGCCCGAAACCAGGCCATTCGGTCCAAATTCACGCTGGTGTTGCTGCTCCATGCAAACTTCCTCCCAACCCCCTTCATCTTTATGTTCCCTCATATTTTCATGTGCCTTTCTCTCTTCAGAGCTAATCCAATTTCTCTCTGAATGAATTACTTCAGTAGTGAGTCCCTCATTCTAACCTATGTCTGATTGAAACGTATAAGATCCTAAAGGGATTGGACAGGCTAGATGCAGGAAGATTGTTCCCGATGTTGGGGAAGTCCAGAACGAGGGGTCACAGTTTGAGGATAGAGGGGAAGCCTTTTAGGACTGAGATTAGGAAAAACTTCTTCACACAGAGAGTGGTGAATCTGTGGAATTCTCTGCCACAGCAAACTGTTGAGGCCACTTCATTGGCTATGTTTAAGAGGGAGTTAGATATGGCCCTTGTGGCTACAGGGGTCAGGGGGTTTGGAGGGAAGGCTGGGGCGGGGTTCTGAGTTGGATGACCAGCCATGATCATAATAAATGGCGGTGCAGGCTCGAAGGGCCGAATGGCCTACTCCTGCACCTATTTTCTATGTTTCTATGTTTCTATGTCTGAATAAAACCTCTCCCCTCTGGATTTATTAGGGACTAAGTCACTGTTGTGGTTCCCCTCAAGTGGCCTTAACCATTTATGTCTGTCCCTTCAAACTATTTACTAGTCTAAAAGACACCTGTTAATTCTTCTTCTGTCTGGGTAAAGAAGGCCTGGGCTGGGAACTTACATGTCAACAGATCCTGAGCCTTTTCAGCCATAGGCTGCAGGGTCCAAGATGACAACTACACAACCACAGCATTGTGTGGAGAGGGATTCAGATAGGTTATTTTTATAAATTACTAGAGATACTGACAGAAATCCAGAGTTTCCAGACATTGTCAATGTTTTGTTTACAGTGGAAGAGCATGAAATTTGTGTGTGTAAAAATCAATAGTTCTTAAAGTATTCTTATAATTATTTAAGATTCTATAAATGAAGCAAATAAAATAATTCTATAAAATGCTCTGTAAGGTTTCCACACAATAGAACTTGGTTTTCTTTACACTTACCAAACCTATTGAAAATTGAAAGGTCTTGACAGAATGGAAATGGAGAGGATGCTTCCAGTAACAGGGGAGTCTAGGACCAGAGGCCACAACCTCAGAACAGAAGGGCATCCATTTAGAACAGAGAGTAATTTAGGGGAGAAACTTATTTAGGGGAGAAGTTCTTTAGCCAGAGGGTGGTGAATCTGTGGAATTCATTGCCACAGATGGCTGAGGAGGCCAACACATTGAGCATATTTAAAGTGGAGGATGATAGGTTTTTGATCAGTCAGGGTGTCAAAGGTTATGAGAAGGAGGCAGAAAAATGGGGTTGAGGTGAATAATGAACCAGCCATGACAGAGTGGCAGAGCAGACTCGATGGGGCGAATGGCATAATTCTGCTCCTATTTCTTATAGTCTTATGACTTATTCTGTGGCAACATAAATGACAAACTCAAACTAAAATGAGTGGCACAATTTTAAGGTGATTGGAAGAAGGTATGGCGGGGATGTCAGAGGTAAGTTTTTTTACACAGAGTGTAGGTATGTGGAATGTACTGATGGGGTAGTGGTAGAGGCAGATACATTAGGGACATTTAAAAGACTCTTAGATAAGACGTGGATGAGTGAAAAATGGAGAGGAAGGTCAGGTTGATCTTAGAGTAGGTTAAAAGATAAGCAGAACATTGTGGGTTGAAGACTCTGTACTGTGTTGTACTGCTCTTTGTTCTATATTCAATCTCTATCCTTGTCACACATAACAAAAAGATGATTTAAATGGCTAATACATTCTGTAAGTCTGAAGTTGTAAGAATGTGGCATTTGTGTGGTTGTCTTTTGTGTACACCTGGAGTATTTTTGGTACCACAGCAACTAAAGATTAAATTTCCATTACCTGTTGTAAAGGTTGAGAAGGAAGGTCATTAGCAAGAACATCACTAATTTTCACATTCTGTGAACAATTTTATTCATCAGTTTTATAAAAACAAAAATGAAAATGGGAAAAAATTTCTGTCTATAGTGAAGATTAATCCAATTGAATAACGTAGTCTGTTCTTTTTCCAATTGGGATAGGAGGTGATGGTTACTGTTGTATGAGACAACAACAACAACCTAGGGTTGGGATATTAATGGTGGAGGAGGGGCTGTCCTTGAGATGACCCAACTAGAGTTGGCAAACCAAAACATAAATCAGGATTTTTCAGCATATGGTTATCTTTGTGAAAAGATCTTTTCTGAAACCGTATGATATTTGCACTTGGATACCTCTGTAGTTTGGTTCATATATGTCATCATATCAACACAGATTCATTTTCCCGTGGGCATAAATCAATAGATCTATAGAATAATAGCAATAACAGGATCAATGAAAGACTGCCCAACTAGGCCATTCAACCAGAGTGCAGAAGACAGCATACTATGCAAGTACAAAAATAAATAAATTGTATGAATAAATTAGCATCTCCTGAAGTGCATAACCAGCTCATCAGTTTTAATAACATTGAGTTAGAGGTGGTTGTTGTTACACCGCTCAGCCAGACTTTCAATCTCCTTCCGAAATGCTGATTTATAACCAACTTTGATTTGGCAACAACTTTGGTGCCACCAGCAAACATGAATAAGGCATTGGAGCTGTGCTTGGCCACACAGTCATAAGTGTAAAGAGAGTAGAGCAGGGTACTAAGTAACATAGCCTTGTGATGCAGCTGTGCTGTTGGAGATCATGGAGGAGATTTTGTTGTCAATCTAGACTGACTGAGGTGTGCAAGTGTGGAAATCCAGAATCTAATTGCACAAGGAGGTATTGAGGCCAAAGTCTTGGAACTTGTTGATCGTTTTGGTTGTTTGATAATGAATATTTTGCTTAAAAAGATGAAACAGGAGATTATGAATGGTCTTTTACACATTTTGCAATCAATTCCCAATACAGTCTTCTAAAACAAGACATTGTATAAAAAGATAGGAACTCCTATCACAAAACTGAAGGTCAAGTGGATGTGTGTGATAAAAGGGAGGGAGTATCAATGCAGTGGGAAATTTGCACCATATGCAAAGGTTATAGGAACATGTAATGAAAGATTAGGGGGTTAAAACATAACTTGATAAATCCAAGCAGACAACAAAGGTAAGAACAAACCTGTACTAATATTACACATTAATAGCTCATTGATTACTTTTGATGTCTTGTCAGTGAAATGAGGCAGCTAATTCCCTCACCGAGTGATCCCACAAATAGTAATGTAATGTAGAAATCTGGCATAAATGATCTGTTGGGATAAACATTCCTTCGGTAGGACAGATTGGATATCTGTTAAACACCTTAATTAATTTTAAGCCAACATAGCTGACATTTCTAATCACCAAACACTCTAATAAACTTCTACGGAATCAACACACATAAAATACTGAAGGAACTCAGCAGGTCAGACAACATCTATAGAAAAGAGAAAACAGTCTATGTTTCGGGCTGACGCACTTCTTCAGGACTGAAAGGAAGGGGGTTGATGCCAGAATTAAAAGGTAGGGGAGGGGAAAGAGGCTAGCTGGAAGCTGATAGGTGAAGCCAGGTGGGTGGGGAAGGTCATGGGCTGGAAAAGAAAGAATCTGATAGGAGAGGAGAGTGGAGAATGGGAAAAAAAGGACACCCGGGGGAAGTAATAGGCAGGCGAGAAGAAGTGAAAGGTCAGAGATGGAATGGAAGAAGGGGGAGGGGGAAAATATTTTTCACCAGAAGGAGAAATTGATACTCATGCCATCAGTTTGGAGGGTACCCAGATGGAATATAAGGTGTTTGCTCCTCCATCCTGAGGGTCGCCTCATCTTGACACAAGAGGAGGCCATGGATTGACACGTTGGACGGGAATGAGAATCGGTATTAAACTGTTTGACCACCGGGAATTCCCGCTTGTGGTGGATGGTGCAGAAGTGCTTGATGAAGCGATCCCCCAATTTACGACGGGTCTCACCAATGTACAGGAGGCTGCATCAGGAGCACCGCACACAATAGATGACCCCAGCAGATTTGTAGATGAAGTGTTGCCTCACCTGGAAGGACAGTTTGGGGCCCTGAATGGAGGTGAGAGAGGACAGGGATAGCACTTAGGCTGCTTGCAGGGTTAAGTGCCTGGGAGAAGGGGCAAATGTACAAGGGCATCACAGAAGCACCGATCAGTGTGGAAAGGTGGGGGTGGGGGGAGGTAAAAATATGTTTTGTGGTAGGATTCTTCTGGAGATGGCAGAGGTTGGGAGGATAATGTGTTGGATGTGGAGAATGGTAGGGTGGTAGGTAAGGACAAGAGGGAGTCTATCATTATGGCAACAGGAAGATGGGGTGAATGCAAATGTATGGGAAATGAAGGAAATGTATTGAGGGCAGCATCGATAATAAAGTGAGGGAAACCCTGTTCTTTAAAGAAGGAGGACATCTCAGATGTCCAGGAATGGAAAGCCTTGAGAATAGATGTGCAGAGGTGAAGAAGCTGAGAAAAGGGAATCCGGTGGGAAGAGGTATAGTCCATAAGGTCATAAGACATAGGAGCAGAATTAAGCCATTCAGCCCATCGAGTCTGCTCCACCATTTCATTATGGCTGATTCCAGATCCCATTCAACCCCACACACCTGCCCTCTCACCATATGTGATGCCCAATGAGGAATCTATCAACTTCCACTTTGAAAGTACCCACGAAAGGATCCACTGCAGTCTGTGACAGAGCATTCCGCGGATTCTTTGGCTTAAAAAATTCCTCCTTACTTCTGTTCTAAGAGGTCACCCCTCAATTTTGAGGCTGTGCTCTTTAGTTCTGGATAAATCCACCAGGGGAAATATCCCTCCACATCCACCCATTCTAGCTCTTTCAATATTCAGCAGGTTTCAATGAGATTCCCACATATCCTTCTAAATTCCAGTGTGTACAGGCCCAAAGCTGCCAAGCACTCCTCATATGTTAATCCGTTCGCTTCTGGAATCATCCTCGTGAACCTCTTCTGGACTCTCTCCAATGTCAAAACATTTTCTATGTTTCTATGTTTCTAACCTTTCTGAGATAAGGGGCTCAAAGCTGTTGACAATACTTGAAGAGCAGCCTGACTAGTGTCTTATAAAGTTTCAGCATTATTTCCTTGATTTTTTTATTCTGTTCCCTTTGAAATAAATGCCAACATTGAATTTGCCTTCTTCACCACAGACTCAACCTGTGAACTAAGCTTCTGGGAGTCTTGCATGAGGACTCCCAAGTCCTTTAGCACCTCTGATGTTTCAAATTTTCTCCCCATTTAGATAATAGTCTGCACTACTGTTCCTTTTACCAAGATGCATTATCAAATATTTCCCAACACTGTATTCAAGATAACTATAGTCGAGATAACTATGGGAATTAGAACGTTTGTAAAAGATGTCGGTTGACAGCTTGTCTCCAGAGATGGAGACAGAGAGATCAAGAAAGGGGAGGAAGGTGTCAGAGATGGACTAAGTGAATTCAAGGGCAGAGTGAAGACAGAGGCAAAGCTGATAAAATTGACGAGCTCAGCATGTCTACATCTATCAGCAAGGATTCCCACTAAACAGGCCATGCCACTTTCACACAGACAACCACTAGCAAAAGTATAGAAGCTTGAAGTTCCGCACCAATAGGTTCAAGAACAGGTACTTACCTTCAACCATTTGGTTCTTGAGCTAACCAGCACAACCCTAATCACTGCAGTTTATCAAAACTGACCACTACGATCACTTTTGTGACGGGGTCCTGAATTACCCCTATGAACTGTGCTCGATTACCCCTATGAACTGTGCTTTTGAAAAAAGAGAGAGAGATTATTTAACACTGTCATCTTGTTTTTAAAGAGAGAGAGAGGCGAAGACTGCTCACAGTATGTTTACATTTCTACAAGGACGCTGCCTGCTTGGAAATTCTTACAGACAGAGAAGGGAGGAGCTGTTTGAGTGACAGTTGGTCTTCAGCACGGGGAGATGAATAGAGTGTCAGATGATAAACTCCAGACACATGGTTTTGAACACTGAATGAGCTTTGTTGTGCCCATATAAAAAGTGGGTTTTGGAGGATTGATCAGGCAGATTGATCAGTGGCTCTCGCAGTGTGAACAGGGCATGACCAGTGGGGAGTTATTTGTGTGTCCAGCCCTCGTCTGGGTTGATAGCTCCACCACAGAAGGACAGTCCCCTTTTGTTGCGGTCATAGTCGGTGACTTCTAAAGGATTTCGGAGGACAATGGGAAGATCGACGGCGTCAGCTCACCTGAAGACTCAAATCTCTCCCTCTCTCTCTCTCCATCACTACTCAACTCAATACCATGAACTGAACTGAACTTTACTCATCATCATAAGACTGTATCTATTTACCCCTAGACTTGAAGAAGCTTGGTTTTCATATATTTCCACACTTACTTATATATAATCATTGCTAACCTGTTTGATTTATCTGCATTTACATTACTCTATTGCGTAGTTACTAATGAATATTATTAGTTAATAGCAATACTGGACTCCAAAGTGTTTTCCATTTCTGCTGGTTCTTTAACCCGTCATGGGGTACATGACACTTTGCACCAAAATGGATTTCTTTTTGTTCTAATTGTATTCCCTTTTCTTAAAACAAAGTAGAATTTGTGTTTAATTATTTTTTCTTTTGAATGCTACTTGTGTGATGCTACGTGCCTGTGATGCTGCTGCAGTAAATTTTTCATTGTACCTCACATGTTATAGAGTCATATAACACTATGGTACAGAAACAGGCCCTTCAACCTATCTAGACCGTGCCAAACAATTATTCTGCCTAGTCCCATCGACCGGCACCCAGACCATAGCACTCTATAACCCTACCTATTAAAATGTACCAAGTAAAATTTCTCTTAAATGTTGAAATCAAACCAATATCCACCATTTTCACTGGCAGTTCATTCCACACACCCTCAGAGTGAAGAAGTTCCCTTTAAACATTTCACCTTTCACACTTAACCCATAACTTCTAGTTCAAGCCTCACCCAGTTTCACTGCAATTAGTCACAGTTGTGTCATCTTGTTTTTAGAATGCTTCTTCTTCTTTGGGATGTATGCATCCTGCGCCTTGTGAATTGCTTCCAGAAATTCCAGCCATTGCTGCTCTGCTGTCATCCTGCCAATGTTCTATTCCAATCAATTTTTGCCAGCTCCTCTCTCATGCCTCTGTAATCCCTTTTACTCTACTGTAATACTGATCCACTTGACTTTCGCTTATCCTTCTTAAATTGCAGGGTGAATTCTGTCATATTATGATCACGTACCCCTAAGGATTCCTTTACCTTAATACATTCTGGTTCTTTGCATAGATCCCAATCCAAAATAGCAGATCCCCTAGTGGGCTCAACTACAAGCTGCTCTAGAAACCCATCCCGTAGGCATTCTTGGGATCCAGCACCAGCCTGACTTTTCCATCCTACCTGCATATTGAAATCCCCCATGACTATCGTAACATTGCCCTTTTGACATGCATTTTCTATCTCCTGATGTAATTTGTAGACCATATCTTTACTACTGTTTTAGGGTCTATACATAACTCCCATCAGGGTCTTTTTACCCTTGTAGTTCCTTAGCTCTACCCAGAACGATTCAACACCTTCCAATCCTATGTCACCTCTTTCTGATGATTTGATTTCATTTTTTATCAACAGAGTCCCACCACCCCTTTGCCTACCTGCCTGTCCTTTTGGCATACAATGTGTATCCTTGAACATTAAGATCCCAACTATAATCTCCTTTTAGCCATGATTCAGTGATGGCGACATCATGCATGTCAATCTGTAACTGTGCTCCAAGTTCACTTACCTTATCCTGTGTACTGCACACATTCAAGTATGTCACTTTCAGTCTAAAACAATGAAATTCCAGAACATGGAGCTGTCAGTCATGCCTCTTCTGCAACCAAGTCTCACTAATGACTATAGTGTTATAATTCGAGGCAGCCTACAGAGAAGAAGTCATCACCCTGACACAGTGGCGTCAAGAAAACAACCTCCCTCAATGTTGCAAAAACAAAGGAGCTGGTTGTGGACTACAGGAGAAATGGAGGCAGGCTAACACCTATAGACATCAGTGCATCTGGGGTTGAGAGGGTGAACAGCTTTAAGTTCCTCGGCATAAACATCCCTGAAGATCTCATGTGGTCTGTACGTACCGGCTGTGTGATGCAAAAAGCACAACAGCGCCTCTTTCACCCCAGACAGTTAAAGAAGTTTCGTATGGGCCCCCAAATTCTAAGAACTTTCTACAGGGGCACGATTGAGAGCATCCTGACTGGCTTTATCATTGCCTGGTATGGGAACTATACTTCCCTTAACTGCAGGACTCTGCAGAGAGTGGTACGGACAGCCCAGCGCATCTGTAGGTGTGAACTTCCCACTATTCAGGACATTTACAAAGACTAGTGTGTAAAAAGGGCCCAAAAGATCATTGGGGATGCGAGTCACCCCAACCACAAACTGTTCCAGCTGCTACCATCTGGGAAACAATACTGCAGCATAAAAACTAGGGCCAACAGGCTCCAGGACAGCTTCTTCCACCAGGCCATCAGACTGAGTAATCCCTGCTGATAAAAATTGTATTTCTATGTTATATTGACTGTCCTGTTGTACATACTATTTATTATAAATTACTATAAATTGCACATTGCACATTTAGATGGAGATATAACATAAAGATTTTTACCTCTCATGTATATGAAGGATGTAAGTAATGAAGTCAATTCAATTCATTTCTACGTGCTGGTCCATGATCTAAGCTCATCTGTCGTTCCTACCATAATCCTTGCATTGAAAAATACACAGCTCAGAACATTAGTCCCACCATGCTCAATCTTTCAATCCCTGACTTCGTATGTAAACTTAACAACATCTTTTCTCATAGCCACTTCACTATCTGCTCTGGTACTCTGGTTTCCATCTCACTACAACTCTAGTTTAAACCCCCAGGTGAAGCACTAGCAAACCTTCCTACGAGGATATTAGTTCCCCTCTAGTTCAGATGCTAACCATACGTTTTATACAGGTCCCACCTTCCCTGGAAGAGAGCCCAATGATCCTAAAATTAGAAGCTCTCCCTCATGCACCATCTTCATAGCCCATAAATTGTATTATTTTCCTAGTTATGGCCTCAGTGGAATGTGGCATAAATAGCAATCCTGAGATCACAACCCTGGTGGTTCAGTCTTTAACTTAGCAGCTAACTTTCTGTACCCATGTACCTGTAACTTATTACCCATGCATCTTTTGGTGTTGGACATGTGAATGGCATGGCCAGTCCTTGTGTCAGGGCCTTGTTACTGGCGAATGCTGTGTATTTAATATTTCAATAATATTTGAGTAATCTTATATATATTGTTTTGATAAAGTATTCTTGTTTGTTTAAATAATTAGTACAGGTTATATGTAAAAATATGTTAATTGCATACATCATCATGCTAGCACATGATATGTTTGTGCCCCGCTTAAAGTAAAGAGAAAGCCAGAGCTGCAATTTTGGACTCTGCGAGTCTTTCTTTGGATTAGTTTAATATTTTGAAATTACCAAAAATATCAGTGAAGGTAGACACTGATGATGCAGTGTGTTTACATAGACTTTGGTCAACTGAAAAAAGAGGTATTTGAAGAACAAGGCCTCAGACTTGGCACAAAACTGATAGTCTATCAAGATGCAATGGTTTCATATGCTTCAGCAACCTGGATTTCTTCCAACAAACACTTAAGGTGCACTGGAAAGCTACCATTAACACTGGGATGAAACAATTACCTCATTTCCTACTCAGCAGTGATGCTACTGAGTTTTAGCCTTTTTAAAGTACAATATATGAAAAGCTGTGTGTTGGGTATCTTCCCCTTTCCTCTCCAGTCCTGATCAAGGGTCTCAGCCTGAAACATCGATTGCTTATTCCTCTCCATAGATGCTGCCTAACCTGTAAAGTTCCTCCAGCATTTTGTATGCGTTCCTCAAGATTTTCAGCATTGGCAGAATCTCCTGTGTTTATGAGATGGGCATAGCCGTGCCACATGACACATAAAGAGGTGTACTATGTTCCACAGGATGTGACTGTGGTAAATAAACCATGTGACTACACTCTGCACTCTACCCAAACCTTCTGATCTAATTGAGATAAAAGCTCCTAAGACTTTTGAGATGCTTAACTAGCTTCAAACTAGATATAAATCCAATTCTGCAAACTAACCAAATGAAATAATTAAAGTAGTAAACATTAAGCTGAAGTAATTTGTTAACAAAGAATGAGTAATATAAATACCTTAACAATATAATAACAGAAATGTTAAAGTAAGTAACACCCTATGAACATATTTTTACTAGAACACTGCAACAGTTAAATATTAAATGAAGGCAATGAAGAAAGATCAGGCAGATCAAATACTAGAGGTGCTCTCGTGACAGGTGAATAGAAATCAATCCCACTCTTGAATATTTAACATTTATTTCCATTTATTTTCAGCAGCTAAACAGTACCTTTTGTTCCTGACTTGGCCAAAGCAAAGTGCGTTTGTGTTTGACATTAATTTCAGTTTGCTCCCCTGACATACCAGAAACAAAGTGCTTTGTGCGAGTGCCATTCGTGACAACTGCAGTGGTTAGTCTACAGTTATTGATTAGCAATGGATTAATATTTTCATAAGGTGATATCAAATTTCTGCTTGTATGTTGTGCCAGATTTCCACCAGCCTACTAAAGTTTAAGATTAGACTCAAACAAATTTGATTTTGGTATTAATTAGTTAAAAGCTTATTCCTGCTGTTATGTGTTCTGTGTCCACAAAAGCGAGACAAACTGGTCATTTCACTGTTTAAACAATTCATTATTTTGAGCAGGAGTGCCCATCCTATATCAGGTTGGCTGTACTGGAAGAGACTTGTCTTTGTCTCCCCTCTGTAACAGCTGCTGGTATGACATAAATGCTCAGTTCCGCTCTACCTGAAGTCCCAGTTACTATGTGGGGACAAAGCTTGAAGATTAAACTGTAGAGAAGGAGCAGGAGGAGAATGATAGAGCCGAACAGTGTAATAGCAACTCCTGCAATTAACATGTCACTCCAGGACCTGACTGAGAGATGAGGATCGGAATTTGCCAGGATTATCAGCACATAACCACATATGAGTATTACAGATCCAGCAATTAAAATAAGCAAATAATCAATTGACCCTCCACTTCTTAGCTTGTTAATTTGGGTCCGGTTCCTCATACAGTTCATATCCTGGATTGCAGAGCTCAGCAGCTGCTTTAGGAGGATGCCTAAAGCTAGGAGGCACAGGACAGTTCCAACTCCCAGACGCCATTCACTCGATTTACTCGTGGCTGTGGACAATAAAACGATTCCTCCCAATCCAGTGGCCAGGATCAACACCACAGCCACGGAGTAACATAAGATTGAGCGCTTAAGGTCCTGGAACCACCACAGTTCCACCTGATCCTCCAGAATGCTCTGTTGGATACGAAAAGGATTTGCTGGTGGTCGGCCAGGTGTGATCTCAGATTGCTCAGACATCTGGAGAAATTGTCCACAGTCATTCAAAAGGAAAATCAATATCTATCTAAGTCTTAGAAATATACAAGATTTTGAAAACACATATAGCAAAACTCAAAATTGTTCTACTGATTGAATAATTATTTGACAAAAATCTTCAAAGTTGTTCAGATTAATTTAGAACCTATAGATAACAAGAGAACCGTGGTCTTAATAGATAGTCATGTCACATCAGATCAGAGAACAGAAACTTCAGGAATTGGAAAGCAGTATTCACCACATTTTTGAACATGATTTTCATTTGAATAGACATTATAAATTCCATGTTATGCTTTTCAGTATCACCTTTTCATTCATGTTCTTCAGTACATCCTTGATACCACAAATAAAGCAGCCTTGGATATATATGCCCGGACTTTTATTTGTCTTGGATGTTAGTAAGTTTGCAGAAGTTCACAGGAAAATCATAGGTAACATTATTCCAACCATCCATAAGTCTGAGCCTGTCTTATGAAATCACTCAGTGAATTCAAACACACTATCTTCTCTAATTCTCTTCCTTACTCAGTTCCATAACGATGAGGTGAATTTCCCATCTCTCATAATGTGGTCAAGGAAAAGATGCACTTCTGATGATTTGCTGAGCCTGGGGCTATCTCAGAAAACAGGATAACATAAAGTTCACCGATGGATGACTATTGCTGCTTTTCTTAATGCAATCTTCAATTCAGAGCTATCTCTCTGTGTTAAATCTCGCCAGCATCCTGCTCCTTATTAGTAATGAGTTTCAGCCAATGGTGCAATTTCACACCGGATGGCTTTCTCAAGGTAAGGCTAACGTCTAATGAAGATGCAACTAAGAGGTGCAAACCTGATGTGAAAGAAGGCAGTCCTCCAGTCCACAAATAGTCCATGCGCACAGATTGTGATGGTATTCTGCAGTTCCAAAGGGTATTTGCTGTTTACAAGCTGAGTTTGCAAACAGTGAGAATTCTCCAGGCTTTGTTTATCAGGGTGAGCTTACTGTCTCATTCCAATTACGCTGACTCCAGGTTAGACGTTTCTTCTGCTATATCACCTTGATCTTTTCCAGCCTGTCACAGGGCAAGGTGTTTAATTTCCAGATCGATTACTGCCGTCTTAAAGCAGGTAACTGATTAGTCCAGCTCTGGTGGTGGAGTGAGTTGCTGCTTCAGACAACTATCTCGGAGAAGAAAGTAAATCCATTGTCAGTTTTCATCCTGCAGTTTGGCAGATTTTTCCAGAATCTTGTGGGTGGAGCTTGCTGTGCTGTTTTCCAGTTTCAGGTAAATCTCTTGTGAGCAAGCTTTGACTCTGCCTCCACTTTTGCTCCCAAGAAGATTCAGGTCCTACTATTGTTAGACCGTGCCTTTTGACAAGCTTTGTGTTGTGTTCAAATAATCCAGCCACTTGGGCAGTTTGCAGACAGAATGGCTTGTACAACAAGCCAGTCAAAGTGCTTTGTTTAACTAAAACCTTCCTTGGTGCATTTATAATTTGGGTAGTTTACTCCAGTGTTTCACCTGGAACAGTCAGCCACTTCCACTTAAGGTGGACTTCAGCAAATACAGAAAAATTTTACATGTACTAAAAGAAAATCTCTGATCCACAGAAACATAAAAAGAAAATGCTTGTAATTTTAAATATGTGTGCCAGATCCCATAAAATATCATTAATATTAAAAATAGTAAATTAATGTCAGATAGAGTTTTCTAGTTTCCCTTGAAGAGAAAAAGAGCAAAACAGTTTTATATTAATACAAAGGCTTAACTCACTATCTGGCACTTTTTAAATATGTCTAATGAGTATTGGGTCAGCCTTTGCCTGGATTACACACACACTTCCTTTGTTTTCTTACTGCCATGAGCTTCTCTTGCTTCATGCATTATACTTTATTTCTGGTCCCTGGTGTGTGAGTGTGGTCTTTGTTCAATGAATAGATCCTTTCTGTAGTTGTTATGCAGCTGGAAAATGGTGGAATGGTCGACTGGTGCTTCTGAAGAGCTGAAATGTCAGCTGGTGCCATCTCTCCATAGGTAACATGTCCTCTTGTCTTATAAATAATGGAGTCCTTTGGGGTATGACAATTGTCCTAATCTGAATGCCTGGCCACGTGGTGTAATGATTTAGTGGTGTGATTAGCATAATACTGCTGGTATTGTTGGAAGTTTTCTGAAAATAAAATCCCAATAATTTATCAGCTTTTTGACAATGTCATTCGATTGAATCAAATATAGAGGCAAACCTTTCAGCCCATCAAACTAGTGGAAATGCCTTAAATGAGATAACCATTTAATTGATTCTATTTCTTACCCTGGCCTCTTACCTCTTTCACTCACCTACCTATCACCTCCCCCCAGGTGCCCCTTCTTCTTCCTTTTCTCCTATGGTTCACTCTCTTTTCCTATCAGATTTCTTCTTCTCCAACCCTTTACTTTTCCTACCCACCTGGCTTCACCCATCACTTCCACCCCCACCCCCCTCAAATTTTCATTCTTCCTTTCCAATTCCGAAGAAGGGCCTTGGCCCAGAACATCGACTGTTTGTTCACTTCCATAGACGCTGCCTGACCTGGTGAGTTCCTCCAGCATTTTGAGTGCATTGCTCTAGATTTCCAGCATCTACAGAATCTCTTGTGTTAATATATTTGGCTTCGTCACTCGTTCTGTCTTCTTTGCCTTGAAAAATGCTCCCCCTCAAGGATTTATCTGGTCTCATTTTGAAAGATACCTTTGAATTTTCGCCTTGTAATAATCCAGAAAGAACACTCCAAATCATGTTGCATGCAACTCTCAATAACCCTCACTAAGTCTTTTGTCTTTTCTCTTTCAGTTGTCCTGAGACTTGTCCATTCAAGTCAAGTCAAGTTTATTGTTATTTAACCATGTACATGTCAAACGAGGCAACATTTCTCCGGACTGGGATGTGAAGCACAGTAGTACACATAACACACAATAACTTCGAAAAGTAAGAATTACGTCTACAAGTAAATTATGCGTAAATGAACAAAGTGCATAGATTAAATATTGTAAGGTACAGAACAGATTAACTAGTGACACATTGAATGCTATGCAGTAGGGAGTTCAGAAGCCTAATGGCCTGGGGGAAGAAGCTTTCTCCCATCCTGATTATTCTTGCCTTTATGCATCAGAGTCTCCTGCCTGATGGTAGAACGTCAGATGCTGGATAGATGGGTGGGATCTTTGATAATACTAAGTGCCCTGCATACGCAGTACTCCTAATAAATGTCCCCGATGGATGCTAGGGAGATCCCTGTGATCCTTTCAGCCATTCTCATAGTCCTTTGTAGGGACTTCTGGTCCTATGCTCAGCTGCTTCCATACAGGATGAAGATGCAGCCTGTCCGGACACACTCAATGCTGCTTCTATAAAATGCTTTTTCTGAACCAACGTGAACAACCTCAATTGCTGCCTCAGTAGAGCAACACTATAACCACTTTGGCCACTTTGCACCATGATGGACTTTTTTTTGTTCTATATGTTTTCTTCTTGTAAAAAAATGTGTATAATTTATGCATAGTTTATGTTTTTCTTGTGAATTTTGCTATGTGCCGACACAGTCATTTATAAAGATTCTTAAATTCTCTTGACTCTTCTGCAGCCAAGAGGAACCTCATATCAGGCATCAAGAGGGCCAAGGCTGCCTATGCACAAAAACATTCAGGAACACCTGACCAATAATGATCCACTGACTTGCGTGGCTGGGTATCAAGGGCATCAAACAGTATGGCTGATTCACACCTCCGCTCACTAATCCACTCCTCCACAACCCCAGATACCATGACTTCATCATTTCTTAGCAGTCACGTTGTGCCTAGCATTACTTTATGGACATACAATTAAACGATCTCATGTATTTATATTTACTGTGTTTATTACTATTATGTTCTTCATCTTTTGTTACACTGGCTACATCAGATCCAGAGTAACAATTATTTCATTCTCTTTTACACTTGTCTAATGGAAATCTTAAAGATGAAGATGATTTTAATTTTCCTCTGTGTCTCTCTTTAACACTCCAGTTGTAAAATTAGCCTTCTTGTATTGTCCTTCCTTGATGACAGGTGAACATATATATCCAAGGTTTCTGGTATTATATACATTAAAATTATACTATTTAAGTTATATTATCTCCTCAAAACACAGCAGAGGAAAGTATGACAGCCTGTGTGCTAGTGTGTAGCTGCAGTAGCAATGTTGATGGGTTTCACCGGGCTCATGTGAGAAAGTATATAAGAGAGAATTCCTCAAGTAACACACATAAAAGTTGCTGGTGAACGCAGCAGGCCAGGCAGCATCTCTTGGAAGCGGTACAGTCGATGTTTCGGGCCGAGACCTTTCGTCAGGACTAAGGGTCTCGGCCCGAAATGTCGACTGTACCTCTTCTTAGAGATGCTGCCTGGCCTGCTGCGTTCACCAGCAACTTTTATGTGTGTTGCTTGAAATTCCAGCATCTGCGGATTTCCTCGTGTTTGCGTTTTTAAGAGAGGATTTCAGATGTTTTGAAACATTCATCTGATCCTGCAGCCATCACACTTTCCCATTAACAATTATAACATAAAGATAAGTTTGTTTGACAAATCTACATCAAAACACCTCACTGCCCAAATCACAGACACACTCTCATCCTGCACTGGCCATTTATTGCTGCTGTTTCACAGATTTGCATGTCTGCTTGTTTTATTATAATAATGCCAGTAACTCCACACTGTCTTACATAAGCATGCACCTCACCGTTTATGTCATACTGTTAATATTCAGGCCATGCCACTCAGAGACTTTTTCTAATCTTATTTTGTAACTGTATGAGCTGGATCATAACTATACAGTATGCGCGGTGTGTGACTACATGGACTGTGCCTTGCACCTTCACCCCAGAGGGACAATGTTTCATTGAGCTGTATCCATGTGTGTGGTTGAATGACAATAAACTTGGGCTTGAAACATACAGTGAAGCGCATCCCTTGCATCAAATCAAATCGTCACAATTGTGCTTGGCAGCCTGCAAGTGTCAGCAAAATCCCAGCATGGGCCACAATTCACTAATCCTAACCATAACTCTTTGGAATGCAGGAGGAAATTGGAGCACCCAGAGAAAACCCACATGGTCATGGGGAGAACGTAATTGAGCCCCGATCGGTGATCGTTGGTGTTGTAAAGTGATGTGCTAACCACTATACTTCTGTGCCAGAACATATATGAGCAGTGCTAACATTTAATGTGACTTCAGTGTCCGAAGTAAAGTAGGAATGTTCAAATACAGAGAAGTAATGTGCTTAGATGACGTACTGCCTGCTAATAAGATCTGAGGATTTGTTGAATGATGAGTTCTCTGCTACACCTGTGAGTCGGCTGGGGTGATATACTGCGCCTGGTGCTCCTGATGTGGCCTTCTATGTATTGGCGAAACCCGACGCAGACTGGGAGACCGCTTTGCTGAACACCTACACTCTGTCCGCCAGAGAAAGCAGGATCTCCCAGTGGCCACACATTTTAATTCCACATCCCATTCCCATTCTGACATGTCTATCCATGGCCTCCTCTACTGTAAAGATGAAGCCACACTCAGGTTGGAGGAACAACACCTTATATTCCGTCTGGGTAGCCTCCAACCCGATGGCATGAACATCGACTTCTCTAACTTCCGCTAATGCCCCACCTCCCCCTCGTACCCCATCCGTTATTTATTTTTATACACACATTCTTTCTCTCACTCTCCTTTTTCTCCCTCTGTCCCTCTCACTATACCCCTTGCCCATCCTCTGGGTTTCCCCCCCCCTTGTCTTTCTCCCCGGACCTCCTGTCCCATGATCCTCTCATATCCCTTTTGCCAATCAACTGTCCAGCTCTTGGCTCCATCCCTCCCCCTCCTGTCTTCTCCTATCATTTTTGGATCTCCCCCTCCCCCTCCCACTTTCAAATCTCTTACTAATTCTTCCTTCAGTTAGTCCTGACGAAGGGTCTCGGCCTGAAACGTCGACTGTACCTCTTCCTAGAGATGCTGCCTGGCCTGCTGCGTTCACCAGCAACTTTGATGTGTGTTGCTTGAATTTCCAGCATCTGCAGAATTTCTGTTGTCTCTGCTACATCTGTTTGTTTTTGCAATCAAGTACACAGTCTAATTACACTGACTGTTCATTATGTTCGAGCCCCTGCCCCCCACTCCCGTGACATTGAAAGGTTGTGCCACATCCCACTATCTCAGTGAAAGGAACAGACTTGAGATTTGCTTGGGTTCAGGTGCTTATTTAGGTCATTATCTGGTATCCCGTGCAGTACCCTCACCAGGACCTTCTCAACGTTCTCAAAATTCACAAGCAAAAGAAAATCTGCAGATGCTAGAGATCCAAGCAACACACACAAAATGCTGGAGGAACTCAGCAGGCCAGGCAGCATCTATGGCAAAGAGTACAGTTGACATTTGGGCCTGAAACATTGACTGCCCTTTTTTCTATAGATGCTGCCTGGCCTGCTGAGTTCCTCCAGCATTTTGTGCAGTCCCCAAATTTCTTCTGCTCCTGCAGCAGCGATTTTCAATGATGAAACACTGACATGCATTCGATTCTGGCCCACTGTTGATGTAAATGGTGACCATCAATCTCAAGTGCACCAAACCCTTCAGAATGCAGTTCACAAGCTTAGAAGAGTTTTATTGTGTGAGGCATATACCACATCATAAAGTCCCCAAAGCGAAAACTAATGAAAACTGACAAGGGGGAGCGGGGACTTTCAACAGGACCAGTCATAAAAGGAAATGTGACAAGAAACAGAATGAATTAAAGTGTTGCAAGGAGCGAAGGAAGCGAACCCAAGTGCAGGACACAGGCACGGAGATTGAGTTTGGATGTTTACACGGGTGTAAACGCTGAACAGCAAGCAGGAGGGTTCTTGACACGGAGCCTTGACTCAGAGACTTGACACGGAGCCTTGATTCAGAGAAACGGAGTCTCATAGGTAAACCTTGAAACTGGAGCTAAACTTAGAACAAGTGGTTCTAAGCGGTTGGGAAACGTAGTTTACTCACAGGAAAAAGACCAACGATCTGGCGACTAGTGGTTGTGATGCCGGAGTTCTTATACTGCAGTTCTTGATGGAAACCAGGTGTGCTGTCATCAAAGCGAATTAGAAGCAATTGGGAAATTAACAGTCGGAACCGTGATGCAATCAACAGAAATTAGAAGCAAGATAGGGAATAAATGATCGGGATCATGACATAAAGACTTTCTGAATTTTTCCCATCTGTAAAGAATCAAAAATTATAATCTTACCATGGACCAACCACATAGACATGAGAAAACAAAGATACCCCACTGATCTAAAAAATGATTATTTTCAAATATACTCCAGAAAGTACTTGCACAAAATGTTGCAGTTGAAGATAATGTGTAAGCCTTACTGATTTCTTGATTTTGTGTATATACTGAATTCTAAAATTAGCTTTTGTATATTGGTAGTGAAGTAGGCCATGATAGTTTGATAATTAAACAATTGACTGAGTTGTAAGAAATAAACACAATCAATTATATTTACATACAGAAAAATGTAACTGTAGCCCTCTCACTGGGGCTCATATGCAAAATTGGATTGATAGATAACTCCACTAACAGCCACCTGACTCTGCAATGAGAAGGCAATATGTTATAATAATATACGTCTGGGTCGGTATGGTTTGTGTTTCAACTAAACAGGAAAGCTGGGAAGTTCTGATTAAAGGAACCTTGATATGAACCTTGATAAATACCGCCATACAGAATTACTGGTTGCCAAGAAATGACAATTCGTACACCAGAACATTTTACCAGCAGGACACACTACTTTTGCAAAATACTACTAAAATGAATTACCTCACAGCATAGCAGTAGAAATTTTAACCAGGGCATTACATTCACTCCCCCACCAAAAATAGTTATGTCCTTTTGACTTTGGAACTTATTAAATCCATTTGGAATTTATTAGATCGTCACAGTATCCAAATGAATTTCATGATTTCAGGGCCCACACCCCGCAATCCATTTGTAAATGGCAGTAACATATCTCATTATTGGGATAGCCATAACACTCTGTTTCCCCAGTGTGTTATATGCCAGCCTATCTGGGGGTTTCCTGACTCTCTGAGACATTCTTATCTCATCTTCAGCCTCAGGCACTCCTTGGGACTGTTCCTGTTTACTTGTGGGTGCTTCCCCTTATCCATCACTTGTATCTTCCAGCAGCTCAGGTCCCCCTGTCACCTGACTGAGCTCGGCTACATCCCCAATTACATTGGAGCCCAGTTTCCCCTCACTGACTATCATCATGTCTGCCTGTCCACTGCTAGTCCCCCCACCCCGCTACATCTGAGTCAGAGTTGGGAGATTCAAACATCTCTTCATCAATTCTTGGAGAGTTTGCATAAGGGAAAGCATACACACTCATCCCCTGAGTCTGTACGGTATTCCAGTATTCAGTGTTTGGTTTCTTTTCAGTTCTTTCTGCTGATTGCCTTTCTGTTCTCCTCCTTCTGTGTAGAGTTCCAAGTCAGGTTCTGGACCAACACATACCTCCTGCCCTAAAGGCAAAAAGTGATTCCAATGGAGATTTTGACTGGGCCATTCCCATCTTCTGGCTTCAGCACCTATACAAGGGTCATCTCGCTTGGCGGCTGCCAGTTCCGCAGGATTCAAGGCAGGCAACAACTTCACATACCGAGTGGTCAAGTTGCAATATGTTTGTGGAAGGGTACAACCAGAAGCTCCTAAATGATCCACAGCTCTATCATGCCATAGCCTTTCCTCTGATTTCCCCACTGTGCAAAGCAGGCACATTGCATTAACACCAAAGGCAGAAACACCCTCCCACTCTCCGTCCATTTCTGGCACCTCATGGGAATGTCGGGACAATGCATCTGCATCGATGTTCCGCCTCCCTAAACAATATTTAAGGCTGAAATCATAAGCAGATAATGCCACCAACTAGTGATGATCCATGGCATCCAACTTCGCTGAGATCAGGATATAAGTGAGTAGATTGTTGTCAGTCCTCTGCTTGAACTTGGCACTATATAGACAGTCACTTAATTTATCCACCACACCCCATTTCAATGCCAGAAAATCCAATTTGTGTATAGGGTAGTTTCGTTCAGAGGGTGACAGACTCTGGTTGATTAAAGCAACAGGTTTCAACCGTTTGCCCTGGTCCTGATATAGAACACTGCCTAAGCCCTCACGGCTGGTGTTGGTATGCAGTACGTACAGAAACTGGGGGTTGATTCAAAGGGTGGCTTACTCTGGAATAGTCCTTCACAAATCTCCCACAGAATCTCCCATGGTACCCACAGAATCCAAGGAATGAGCAAAGGGTGCTCACGTTCTTGGTCCCTGGTCATATGGTCACCGCCTCTTTCTTGGGAAGATCTGTAGCCACTCCATCCTGAGAAACTATGTGCCCGACGTGGTTGACTGATGTCTTACAGAACTGGCACTTGTTCAGTGACAGTTTTAACCCTTCAGCTTTCAGGCAGTCCAGCACCTTCAGTTGCCTCGTCTCATGCTTCTCCAGTGTACACCCGAACACTGTGAGATCATCCAAGAACGCCATTACTCCAAGCATAATCATGACCCCAACAGTCTTCTCCACAACACATTGGAAAGTAGCTGGTGCTCCTGACATACGCTGGGGCATTCTTTCAAACTGGAAGAATCCAGGTGGACATATAAATGCCATATTCTCCTTATCAGCTTCATTTATGGGTATCTGATAATACCCACTCCTTTGGTCCAACACACTAAACCATTTTGCTCCACTCAGACAGGCCAGAGCATTCTCAATCTGTAGAACAGTACTTTGGTCCAGGACTGTACATCAGTTCAATGAACAATAGTCAACAGACATTTGTACCTTCCCATTCTTCTTCCTTGCCACCACTTGCCTCAGTGATAATTCCAGCTTCCTTCAGTTTCAGCAGGTGCTGCTGAATATCTTCCACCTCTGCCGGTGCTAACTGTCAAAACCTTTTGCTGAAAGCGGTGTCCTTCATCACCTGAATAGTGTGGAAAGCAAACCACATTGAACTTATCAGTAGAGAAGACATTTTCGAACTTTAACATCTTCTCCAATGTTCTCTTTTTTCCATCCTTCAGGTACCGAGGAGTCATGTAAGTTGATTGACTTTGCTGTTAACTTTCCTGATCCAGGAGATTGTCTCTCTGCCGGTTTTCTCACCGGAAAACTGGAGATTACGGTCACTGGGAAAAGGTATACCATCAGCATCCCATGTATGAAGGTGACCTCGGTCTCCAAGCTGCTCCTAACAATCACTGTCATCCTGTTTATGTGGAGGGCCAAAGGTTTCTGCAGTTCAGATCTCACCATCACCCCAGCAGATCTCTTCTTCGTGACCCTCCGGAGCATCCACTAGGCATCAGGCATACCAGGGAATTTGGGGTTCCCTGGCACTCTAGCTACTTCCCCAGGATGTAAAAACGAAGGGTTTGGATTGCTTAGGAGGAACTTGCACCTTCTAAAAAACAGTTTGAACATAGGGTGAATGGACAAGGTTTTCAAAAAATTATCTCCATTTCTCTCCTTGCATGCTCCCCGAGCCTTCTCACAACGGGGGTATTTGTTCCCATAATAACTGGAAGCTTCATCTTTTTCAGCTGGATCTAGACAGACCAACTCCAATGTAGCAAGTGTCTCAGCTACTCCAACATCTGCTTCCAAAAACTCCAGCTTCAATGCCAAGTAACCATCATCCAGGTAATCATCAGTATTAAGGCCCCAAAAGGGAGGAGAAGATGGCGGTGCAACGCAGCTCGCAGCGGCCACGCCGGTGGTGATGTCTGTTATTTGTCAAGCAGGGTGCCGTGCACAATCCTGATTTGATGAAGACGGACGTGAGAGCACAGAGGAACATCTGGTGAAACTTCTGAAGTGCCTGCTTTGCTGCTGCTGCTACTGTGTGGTCCAGAATCTCCGGAGGGGAAGACCCCGAGTCCTTGGCTTTGCTTGTTGCTTGGCAGCCAAGGCGGGGTCAAAGCGCTCGGCAGAGGATGGTGCTCGGAGAGGTTGTGTCAGAGGGGCTGGTTGGAGGCTCGAAGTTTTCAGACGGACTCAGAGTCCGCTGCGGTCGGGTGCTTCCAATGGTGCTGCATTGGCAAGTTTGCGGTGCTTGGAGATTCATGGCAGGGAGAGTTTCTCCCTTCTACCACCTGCGTGAGATGATGAGTCTGTAGGGACTTTGAGACTTTATTTTTACCGTGCCCATGGTCTGTTCTTTGTCAAATTATGGTATTGCTTTGCACTGTTGTAACTATATGTTAGTGGTTTTATTAGTTTTAGTTTTGGTTTGTCCTGTGTTTTCTTGTGATATCATTCTGGAGGAATGTTGTATCATTTTTTAATGCATGCATTTCTAAATGACAATAAATGAGGACAGAGTGTCCTCATAATCTAATCTAATTTGTCGGGCACTGAGTGGCATCAATGGTAAATGCATCAAATACCAGATGAAAAATGATCAGTAAAGTAGAGTAACCTAAGAACCTGTGTCAAGTATGGCTCTAGCATAAATACCTTCAATCCCTACAATTGATATGGATACACCTGAGCTTGGTGCCACTAAACCTTCAGGAATGGGGTCTTGCACTTTTCCTTGATACAGTGATTGCAACATGTTCTCTCTGAGACACCATGCTGTTCCCTTACTGGATCATTCCAAAGTTTGCTGACTTCCTTTTCTGTCTAAGGAAATGTTGGGTTACTTTCTGAAGGTTTTCCTGTCCTTCACATTCCCGGTTGAAATGTCCATCCTTACCATAGTTGTAACAGAAAATACTGGTCGCTTACCTTGTCAAGAGACCCTGTCAGCAGCAACCCTCTGCTTATTATGTCCGACTGGTGGGCCTGGCTTCTTATGAGACCTGTTACGCTTGGAGGCAGCACAAGCCATCATCAACCGAGATACCGCTGGTTTTTCACTACATCCTGCAAACCCCAGGGGTCGCTTCAGCAACAGAGGTTACTACTGAGGACTTTGCCCTGCTGATGGAGGCCTTCCACTCCTCCAGTGTATTTTCTTCCTTTCTTAATTTAATTCTCTGATCAGTTCAACGAATGAGGGAAGGGGAAGAATCTTATGAAATATTTGAATGCTTAAAGCAATCACATCACATGACAGTGCGCCCTTCACCACTAGCTCCATCCTTAATTGATTTATCTCAGCCAGTTGAATGGCCCTTTTATAGCACAAGCAATGCAATTGTCTCTCTAGCCTGAAAATGTAGGCAGAAAGTTTCGCCCCTTTCTCCTGGAATGTGTGCCTAAACTTAATCATTAGCTCTGCTGGGTTGTTTGTTGTGCCAAAAACATTTTCTAATGCTTGCATGTTCTCTACGGGCTTGACCAACGGGTTTTCTGCCTTTAGAGATCTTACCACCTCAGTATCCGGACCTTGTAGACTCTCTACCAGTCGCTGTCTTTTCATAATATCTGAGCACTGCCTCTCATCTGATAACTGACCCAAGTCTCATGTTCTTCCTCCCCACTGGGGGTGGGCTTGATCCCAGAGAACATTCTCAGCCTACAATAACTTTGGTTCCCCATAGGTACACTTTGGCATTTATCAACCAGTGATGTAATTGCCAAAGCCAGCTCAAAATTTCCATCAACCGCTGAAGGACCCATTAGACCTTTCACATTAGATAATGCCTTCCACTCACTTCACAGAGATGAGAACAACTTGCCTTTAAGATCTTCACCCTCAGCTACATGCCCCACTTCTCTAAAAATATGGACTGCCCATGGCTCCGCCTCTCCAGGTGCCCTTGTCCTATCAGGCACTGCAATTTGAATTACGTCACTACTAGTCTGGACTGACATGACATCCTTACCAGCTAATTGATCAAAACACCATTCAACCGGCATAACTTTCCCCAATACTTTTATAGAACTCAGCACTCTAATTAGCAGTTCATCAGGGCTTCAGATGCCCACCCCATTCAGATCAAAAGCATTTATTTGTGGATAACCTCTTTGAAACACACCAAACCTTAATCCCTGCGGCGTCCATAATAAAGTATCTTGATCACTTCCCCAACTCTAGTTTAAACACAGGCTTAAACACATAAACTGCTTAATCAATTCTTAAACAGCATTCACACAGCATCTGGATCCCGGGTGGACCCCCACAAATGTAACTCTCTCACCAGGGCTTGTATACAAACTTGGTTAGATAACTAACTCTGCTAACAGCCACGTGACTCAGCAGTGAGAAGGCCACATTTATAAAAATATATGTCTAAGGTCGGTATGATTTGGGGTTCAACCAAACAGGGAAGTTGGGATATTCCAATTAAAGGAACCTTGACTTGAGGGAATGTTGAGTAAACACTGCCCATACAGAATTACCGGCTGCCAAGAAATGATAAATTGTACACCAGTATAAAATTATAAAGAAAGTATACTTACCAATTTCAGCTATATCAAACAGTTATTAAGAGAAAGAAGAAAAAAGGCCCATTAAAATTTGATTGGTCTAAATATGCACATGACCTTTGGAGCTCATCTCTTCCAAAAGCTGGGTATAACCATTACTCATGACGCTGAATTCTCATCGCCAATCACTTGTAGAACTTCCCATCTTGAACTACTTCGTCTCACAAAGGACCCCTTGCAATAATGTCTACCCATCAGATTAAATCTTACGGGCGTCTTCCCAATCTTCTCCTCTCTGCATCTCCTGCCAAAAAACCATGAACCCAACCACTGTCCATCACTAATCTCTTTCTGCCCAGCTCTCTCTAGAACCTTCTCCTGATCCCGCCATCCTGATTGGCTGACACAATATTTCTAAGTAGAACAACATGGCTCCTTAACTTTAGCCGAGATCAAAACAATCTACCAGCAGGACACACTGCTTTTACAGAAAACTACTAAAATGAAATTCCTCACAGCATAGCAGTAGAAATATCAACAAGGGCGTTCCTTATGCAAATGTTAGCTTCACACTGGATAAATTAAGACTGCAATTTTATTCCTAGACTAACAGGATTCAACACCCAATACTAGGTGCCAGACTCCTAAATCATGTACAGCTTTGTCAGCAATGCCTTCATCTGATAAATACATTACAAATGTGCACTTATCTTTCCAACTCTGCACTTCATTAAATATGTTTTATAAACCAACTTCTTTAATAAAGTAACTGAGGATCATAATATATATTTGAGTGGCTCTGGTAAGTTTGGTCAAAGAGTCATAGAGCACTACAGTGCAGCAACAGGCCCTTTAGCCCATCTAGTCCATGATGAACTGTTCATCTGCCTAGTCCCATTGACCCAAACCTGGGCTAATCCCTGCATAGCCCTTGTGTCCACGTACTTATCCAAACTTCCTTTAAGTGTTGATATCAAACCTGTAACTACTGCTCCTTCTGACAGCTTGTTCCACAGTTGCATCGCCATCACCTTTTACCCTTAACCTATAACATCTAGTTCCAGTTTCACGCGACATCAGTGGAAAAAGTGTGCTTGTATTAATCCTCTCTCTACGCCTTGTAATTTTGTATAGCTCTATCAAATCTCCTCTCATTCTCCTATACTACAGAGAATAAAATCCTAACCTATTCAATCTTTCCCTATAACTTCAGTCCTCAAGTCCCAGCAACATCCTTTTTGGCCTGAAAATGCTTCCCATAGATGCTGTCTGACCTGATCAGTCCCTCCAGTGTTTTGTGTGTGTTGCTTGGTACATTTGGCTGTGTAATGTAGAATTGCCACAGCAACTGCATTACAAAAACGACCATCTTTCTCAACAGACTGATTCAAGCTTCATCCCTGCCTACAGTGCAGCCTACAATTCCCACTCCCTTTACCAGAAACCTTCTCCACTCCCTTTGTGCTGATTATCAGCAATGCTGAGCAATCCTTAGATAAGAAAGGAGTCAGAGGTCAAAGTGCTAACTTCTGATAAAAGTAAGTAAGACACACGTGATGTGGGGTGAGTTGGAGAAGGCTGAGCGGTGAGCTGTATGTACATTGCTCACATGTCTATAATGCAGAAAGTCATTGAGAATATTGGCCAGAAACAGTGCAAATTGTTTTACATGTTATAGGACTGTTGAGGAACTAGATAAAATTTACTATTTTTTCGATTTGTGTACTTTGTAAATAAGCTTTTGAGTACATTTGCTTTTGTTTCCTGCCATGGGAGCTCTCATTGCATGTGTGATTGGAGAAAGATGTATGCTTATGATAATGAAATCATTTGCAGTTCACATAGGACACATTTATTCTTGTTTGATAGATATTAGGTAATAAAGGTAATTTCAGATTATGGGTGATATGTAATTCTTTCACAACAGAGACCAGTGAAGATGAATACAGGCAACATATAGAGTGAACCTAGAATTTGTGATAATATGATCAAAAACATTAAGAAACATTTGCTAATATGAGAACCACTTTTTAATTTTATTTACGGAGTCACTAAAAGGCTTATTCTATTTTAAATCTGCTCCCTATTCTGATGATTATTTAGATGTACAGTCTCTGAGCCTGAAAATGTTTCAGTTTTAAAATGAAATCTTGAAGTGAAATGAAATTGAGTCATTCAGCACAAAACCAGACCCTTCAGCCCAGCTCATCTATTCCAACCAAACCCTGTCCTGGTTTTCTTCTCCTCAACTGCCCATCTCCTTCCTCCAATGCCTCTCCTTCTTCTCTTTATTTCTTGATCCACTGTTCTCTCCTATTAGATTCCTTCTTATTCAGCCCTTTACCTCAATCACCTATCACATCTCACCTTCTTATTTTTAACCCCCCCCCCCTCAGCTTCCATCCACCCACCTTCTCCCTCACTTGGTCTCACCTATCACCTGCCATCTTGTACTCTGTCCCCAACACACCTTCTGACCTCCTTTCCAGTCCCAATAAAGGATCCTAGTCCGAAACGTCGACTGTTTATTCCCCTATCTGACTTGTTGGATTCCTCCAGCATTTTTTGTGTTGTGCAAGATTTCCAGCATCTGCAGAATCTCTTGCATTCATTTCCTCTGACACCTCATTCCATTTACACATCACCCTGTGTGTGAAAAAATGCCTCAGAGGTTCATATTAAATCTTTTCCCCTCACCTTAAACCTATGTCCTCTATTAGGGCACAGTTACCTGCAGTCTAATTCCATATCACCATTTCCCCTAGCAAATGTGAGGTTTAAAATAAACAATTGTATCATTGCCTCTCTTTAGACTTCCAATGTTTTTAGTTTTTCACCATTTATTTTGATCCTCTTTTAGATTTTTAGTAAATTTCTAATTTTTAAATGGGGATAGAGATATGTAGGAAACTGAGGAACATCGGCCTAGATGTGCAGTTTAAATTGACACCATGGTCAGCACAGGTTTCAAAGTGTAAAATTCAAAGGCAGATTTCATATGCAGAAAATTCTGTTCCTGTACTGTCATATGTTGTATGTAAGCAAAATAAGTCATAACTAGTCATAATTTTTCCAATTTTCTCAATCTCTTTATTTTATGGTTCCATTAATGCTGTTCACAATATCACCAATTTCATTTAGAAATTAGGATACCTGATAGTTCAGTAACACAAATTGCACTGAGGCTTCTGTTTATTTTTAGCATCACTGGACAATGCCTTGAATGTCCAGTTATAAAAGATGACCAGAGGTAACAGAAGGGATTAAATTAGATTAGATTACGAGGACACGCAGTCCTCTTTTATTACCATTTAGTAATGCATGCATTAAGAAATGATACAATGTTCCTCCAAAATGATAACACAGAAACACAAAACAAACCGACAAAAACCACATAATTATAACATATAGTTACAACAGTGCAAAGCAGTACCGTAATTTGATAAAGAACAGACCATGGGCACGGTAAAAAAAAGTCTCAAAGTCTCTCGGAAGTCCCATCATCTGACGCAGACAGTAGAAGGAAGAAAAGCTCTCCCTGCCATGAGCCTCCAGCACCGCAAACTTGCCGATGCAGCACCCTGGAAGCACCCGACCACAGCCGATTCTTGAGTCCGTCCGAAAACTTCAAGCCTCCGACCAGCCCTCCAACACCGAGCACCGAGCACCATCTCTGCCGAGGGCTTCGACCCCGGCCCCGGCAACAGGCAACAGGCAAAGCCGAGGATTTGGGGCCTTCTCCTCCGGAGATTCTCAATCGCACAGTAGCAGCGGCAGTGAAGCAGGCATTTCTGAAGTTTCTCCATATGTTCCTCCATGCTTTTCATATCCGTCTCCATCAAATCAGGATTGTGCACGGTACCTACTTAACAAATGCAATATCATTTCAGAGCGACTGCGCGCGCTGCGTCACGCCGCCATCTTCTCCTCCCCTCCCCTTACTTATTTGCAATTGTATTGGATTCAGTCACAGAAATGTTCATATAAATATCATGAAAGCATAATAGCAGACCCAAAATTTCAAGATTTATTACTCCAAAAGTCTTTGTAATCTAAAATTAATATGTTCATTGATTTTTTTTTTAACTTGCCAAACATCAATAAAATTTATCATGTTGGTAAGTTCTCTGTTGATTGAAAAAAGCACATAATTACCAGTGTGAGATTTTGCCATTGCCATCCAGCTCGTGTAGTGGCATCCTCACTGGACTTCAAGGAGAGTGGCCCAGGTTCGAATACAGCCGGCTCCTTGCATGCTTTCCATCCATGCTGGGTTGAATGTCGAGCGAGCAACTCGGCCTCATCAAAAAAAAACAAATGCTAAAAGAATGGCAAGTTGCCACACAATGTACCACAAGGCACAGAAAGGAACAACAATAATCCAGCTTGTGTGCTTTATTCTTACAACTTTTAATGAGTGACAAAATAGTGGTAAGAGAAGTAAACTCTAAATTATGGAGAATTTAGTAAACCCAGTTGTGGAAAACACAAATGAACTCAAGAGAATAATCAGCATTTATTGGAACAAAACCAGAAAATTCTGAAGCTACCCAGCAAATCAAACAATATCCACAGAGAGACATACAGTTGAAGGCCAATGAACATTCAGGGACAGATAGATTTTAAGGTGCAGAGAATGGAGGGAAGAGTCCAGCTATGAGGAGTTACATGATAAAAGGGGTGATTGTGCTGGATAATGAAGTTATAGACTGAAAATGTGGAATATTAACTAAATTACTACATAGATATGGAAAGATTGCAGGATTTATGAACATTTGGAGAGGCATCATATGATTAGGAATAGTCAGCGTGGCTTTGTCAAAGGCAGGTTGTGCCTTACAGGCCTGAATGAATTTTTTGAGGATGTGACTAAATACGTTGATGAAAGTAGAGCTGTAGATGTAGTGTATATGGATTTCAGCAAGGCATTTGATAAGATACCCCATGCAAGACTTATTGAGAAAGTAAGGAGGCATGGGATTCAAGGGGACATTGCTTTGTGGATCCAGAACTGGCTTGCCCACAGAAGGCAGAGTGATTGTAGATGGGTCATATTCTGCACGTAGATCAGTGACCAGTGGTGTGCTTCAGGGATCTGTTCTAGGACCCCTTCTCTTTGTGATTTTTATAACTGACCTGGATGAGGAAGTGGAGGGATGGTTTCGTAAATTTACTGATGACTCAAAGGTTGGGGGTGTTGTGGATAATGTGGAGGGCTGTCAGAGGTTACAGCGGGACGTCAATAGGATGCAAAACTGGGCTGAGAAGTGGCAGATGGAGTGTGAGATGGTTCATTTTGGTAGGTTAAATATGATGGCAGAATATAGTATTAATGGTAAGACTCTTGGCAATGTGGAGGATCAGCGGGATCTTGGGGTCTGCAGGCTGACAGATGGCATACAGTGTATTGGTCTTCATCAACCGTGGGACTGAGTTTAAGAGCCGAGAGGTAATGCTACAGCTATATTATGTGTTCGTTCATCGTCGACGTCGATGAGGACCTTGATACCATTATGATGGTGTCGAGACTAGCACGTGACTTGGATTTAAGTGAGGGAGAGTTGTGCAGCATCTGCCTCACTCTCTGTTCCCAATTCCCATCTAGATCCAGTGGCAAGACAGAGTCAAGACAGCTGGAGATGGGACTAGGCGCAGTGGATGACCAGGACATCTTCTGTGTCTTGTCCTGCTCTACACGTTCCACGACGCTTGCAGAAACCGCCTTCTTGACCGTTGGACCTTCCATTGGTCTCGTCTGCTCAATCCGCCGGAGTCTGTTTTCACATGCTGGGATAGGCAACTCCCTATCTCACCGAGTGTTTGAGACCCGTCGGCTACACTCACCTGGTTTAGCTGGCTTGTCGAAGTCATTACCTGGGGTGTGGCCGCTGTCGCATGCAAACAGCTACGGAGAGCCACAGGTGAGAGCTGAGTGCCAGGTGGAGACCAAAGGTGGACGTGACATGTTCCCCCACCAGAGGTGCTACCCCTCCCTGACACCCCATACACCCCTACAGCTATATAGGACCCACTTGGAGTACTGTACTCAGTTCTGGTTACCTCACTACAAGAAGGATGTGGAAACTATAGAAAGGGTGCAGAGGAGATTTACAAGGATGTTGCCTGGATTAGGGAGCATGCGTTTTGAGAATAGGTTGAGTGAACTCGGCCTTCTCTCCTTGAAGCGGCGGAGGATGAGAGGTGACCTGATAGAGGTGCATAAGATGATGAGAGGCATTGGTCGTGTGGATAGTCAGAGGCTTTTTCCCAGGGCTGGAATGGCTAGCACGAGAGGGCATAGTTTTAAAGTGCTTGGAAGAAGGTACAGAGGAGATGTCAGGGTAAGTTTTTTTACGCAGAGAGTGGTGAGTGCGTGGAATGGGCTGCCGGCGGCGGTAGTCGAGGCAGAAACGATGGGGTCTTTTAAGAAACTCCCAGATGGCTACATGGAGCTTAGAAAAATAGAGGGCTATGGGTAACCCTAGGTAATTTCTAAAGTAAGTATGTGTTCAGCACAGCATTGTGGGCTGAAGGGTCTGTACTCTGCTGTAGTTTTTATATGTTTTTATATTTCTACCTCTTAAAACAGCCAGAAATGCTGAAAATCTGAAATTGTGGAGACCAGCATTAAAGCTCAGAGGGCAGAAATGTTTCTATTCAAATGTGATACTGCTCTTTGACCTTCTGATGATCTGTACTGGAATAGGAACCCAAGATCAGAGTAATGGTTATGATGTTATTCAACTTCATTACATTAGTACTGAGGGTTTTCGCAAATAAAATGGCAGAGGTGTTTTAGGTTTCATAAATGCCGAAGCAACTCATTCATTGAACACCCAAAAACTGAACTCAAAGCACACTAAAAGCCCTTTATGCAATTACATCGTTACATCAGACCAGCCTCTTAAAATGAACCCCAAATCAACGGTGGTTGTGAATTATGTATATTTTCACCAATTACATTACCCTACACAGGTACCCCACCCCCACCCAGAAATCATTAAAACTGGCATCGTGAGCCAATCTGGAACCCAGATAAACCACCAGGTTTGGGTCCTATGTTCCAAGGGTGGAGGAACAGCAGGTGCCTCTGGCTCATCCAGAGGTGCGTTGACATGCTATTGGTCAGGATGAGACGGCAGGGGCATGGTAGCGGAATCCTCCAAATCTTGGTGGGCCTGTTTTAGGTCATTTACCAGAATACATTCAGGTTTACCCCTCCTATCTATGATAAAAGTCTTTTCTCCCCGTTCCAAAATGTGGAACAGGCCATTGTAAGTGGGCCTAAGGGGACGTTGCTGTGCATCGTGGTGGACGAAAACAAACAAGGTGAATAGGTGAACAGGAATTGACTTTACTGGCGAAGGTGAATGCTATTCAGAGGCCAACTAGGGGCTTATAGAGTTAGGAATGAAATCACCTGGCACTCATAACGGCCGTCTGTATACCAACTCAGCCACGGACGACTGCACGTCCTCTTTTGGAGAAGTTCTGAGCCCCAGTAGGACCCATGGGAGATGATAATGCCAACACTCATCAATCAGAGAAGCCCTCAGAGCAGCCTTTAAGGAGCCATGAAACCATTCGCTTCGGCCATTGGACTACGGGTGTTGCGCTGTGGTGTGACATAGCCTAACGCCGAGGTTCTGGGCCATTGCAGCCCAGAAGTCTGATATTTCCCCGGTCAGAGGAAGTATCAGATGGCATGCCAAACTGAGAAACCCGGGTGCTGATGAACGTCCGAGCCACGTCTGCAGCCATCGTCGATGCCAGGGGGACGACCTCTGGCCGCCTGGTGGTATGGTCCACCATTGGTAAGGAGGAGTGTGAAACTGCTGGAAGGGGGGAAGAGAACCAACAGGTCCACATTGACCTGGTCAAACCATTGCTCAGGGACCTCAAAAGGTGCCATTGTCGACTGCAGACGAAGGTTAATTTTTGCCCACTGTCACTCCACACAGGCTGCAAAAGCCATGCCACACAAACTTCAGTGTAGCCTGTGAGGCCTTCCGGCCATGTATGGAGTCAAAAACAATCCGCTTCCAGCCTGTGGTCACGATGGGACGAGGGTGACGGGTTGAGACATCAAACAAGAGAGAAACCCCAGCTTCTCCAAACTTAAATGTCTGTCTGTGACTGCTGTTGAGTAAGCCTAGACCTCTGGGTCAGCAGCTTGGTCGGCTGCCATGCCAGCATAGTCACCCCCTCTGTGTACGGCCTCAATGGCTGGCTGTGAGAGGTGATCAGCACCTTCTGCAGAGATGCAATGGCTGGGAAAGTCAATGGTTGATAACCCAAACTGGCAGTTAGCAGGGTTTATAATCAACCTGTGTTGGCTTAAGGGCTCGAAAAATGTTGGGAGATGGAATACATGTTTGGATTTCAATGCACCAGTGACAAGTATGCCATCCAGGTAAACAAAAAGAAAATCTAAGTCTTTTAATACAGAGTCCATCAGCTATTGGAAAGTCTGTGCTGCATTTCAGCACAGAAACTCAAAAAGGCCAAATGAGGTTATCTCAGCTGTTTTGTGACTGTCCTCTGAGCACACTGGCACCCGATGGTAGCCCCTAACTAAAAACTGGAAAAAAGTGACTTTCTGGCTAAATGTATTGAAATATCTTGGATGTGTGGGACCGGGTAGTGATCCGGGGCAGTGACCTTGTTAAGGTGTCGGTAATCACCACATTGTCGGCAACCACCATTGGACTTAGGGACCATATGGAAGGGTAAAGTTCAGGGGCTGTTTGATTGGCGTACAATGCCAAGTCTTTCCATGTTGGCAAACTCAGCCTTCATGGTTGCCAGTTTTGTTGGGTCCAGTCTACGCATGCAGGCATGGACTGGCGGACCAGTTGTGGGAATATGGTGCTCGACCCCTATGTTTTGTGAGTTTTGTGGAGAACGCGGACTTGGTGAGGTTTGGGAGTCCACCCAGCAGTCGAGTAAACTCACATGTGGTGGTGCATGCGCTTGACAGAGTTGTTGTGGGGAACTTACTGGAGGAGCAGCGGAATGACCCAAAGTCCTTGATATCCACACGCTGGCAGTTCCTAAGGTTGACCGACAGTCCTTGGGCAGACAGGAGATCTGCACCGAGCAGAGGTCTAGCCACTTTAGCCAGGACATAGTCCCATGTGTAACTTCGTCCACTGAAGGAGAGTGTCACCAGACGTGTCCTGTAAGTTTGGATCCCATTGCCATTGGCGGTCTCCAGTGAGGTTTGATCACTCTTTGCCTTCTCATCAATAGATGATGCTGACAGCACACTCTCCTGAGCACCTGAGTTACAGAAGAAGCTTCGACCTGAAAGGGTGTCCGTAGTGAACAGCAGATGGCCCTGGCAGCTGGAACCCATGGTGTTCACAGACTTCTGAAGTTCCTATGTGCTGGGACTGTTGAAGCTGCAAGGCGGTCAGCACTTCCTAGCGTTCCTACTAAAGTGAGAGTGGTAAAAGCACTGCTCCGGTGTTGTCTGTTCCGCAGGTGGGGGCTTTCTTATGTCGGGGGCCTTGCTGACCAGGCTAATTGAGGTAGAGATAGGAGGAATGATGCACTGCTGCCTGGCTGAGGGTAGACTATCAGCCATTTTAGCAAGTTCCCTATAGTCCTTCACAGGTGCATTAGTGAGGGCTATGTGAACTTGATCAGACATTTGCCACATTAAGAGTTCTTTAAAAATAAAACAAGGATAGTGATTTCCCAGGAGAAACTGCATGTCGTCCATTCACTTCTGCAACTTACCATCGCTAAGGCCAGACAAGGAGAGACACTGTTTGGCGTGCTCAAACTCCGCTAGTCCAAAAGTCTGTAAAAGATGAGATTTCAGTGATCGGAATTTATCATTTTCAGGCAAGGTGTTCTAGTAAACTCATCTTGCTTGCAGCATGGAGTTGTTGAGCAATACTACTACATAGAAATATCTGGTGTTGTTGGCGGAGATTTCTCGACATGCAAATTGAGCCTCTGCTTGTACAAACCAAGTGATGGTGATGGCATTTTGCTCCCAAAACTCTGGCAATTTCAAACTGACTGCATTGGCTGACATGTTCAATAACTCTGGAATCGCACAAGAGCATCGGGGGTCACCAACGTAAGTTTTCACAAATAAAATGGCGGAGGCATTTTGGGTTTCAGAAAAGCCGTAGCAACTCATTTACTGAACATCAACAAGCTGAGCTCAAAGTGTGCTAAAAGCCCTTCATTTTATTCTGTCGTCATATCAGACCAGCCTCTTAAAGTGAATCCCAACTCAATGGTGGTGGTTGTGAATTACGGAAGTTTGGTTGATCGGTGAGCTTGGCAAAATGTTTGCAGACGTTTCAGCTCCAATTGAGAAGCCATCATCAGCGTGCAGGTGAGGGTGTTGTCTCCTCAGAATGCCGGCTTATATACTCCTCTGGGGTCCAAATGGATATTGATTAGAAGTCATGATCTGCTTGACTGGTTTGAAACACTGTGAACAGTTTAGCAGTAGAAGATTCTGGTTGGCTAGTTTCGAGGGAGGTCCATTGGAAGTGATTGCTTTGCTGTCGAGATCCCGACATTACTGGTGATTCATTAACTATTGACGTCATTGTTTTTCTTTTCACCGTAAGGGTTCATATACCAGATCGATGTTGACATGTTTGTTGATGGATCCTTTTGCAGAGAACCACTCTTTGAGAAATTCTCATTCTTTTCTCGTTCTTGCTTGAGTCAAGACTCTGGTTGTCATCCAGTTGAAAGCATTCTTCTTCGCCTTCGTGAGCGAAAGTGGGTCGTGCCTTCTGCTCGCTAGCTGATGCTTTTGTAGCCTGGCTGATTGTTTTCTTCCCATTTGACCAAAGTAGTACTTTTCACAGTCACTACACTGGATTTTGTAGTTAACATTTGTTCTATCAGTCACATGATGTTGCATTTTGAGTTTTGATAGGTTCCTCCTTAAAGTTGCAAACAGTTCGTGAGCGACTGTGATGTTATGTTGCTGAAACAGTTTTGCTGTCTTTTCCAAGATATTCTTTATGTATGGCATACAATTCATTTAGATTAGATTAGATTAAATTATGAGGACATGCAGTCCTCTTTTATTGTCATTTAGTAATGCATGCATTAAGAAATAATACAATGTTCCTTCAGAATGATATCACAGAAACACAAGACAAACCAAGGCTAAAAAAACTGACAAAAACCACATAATTATAACATATAGTTACAACAGTGCAAAGCAATATTGTAATTTGATAAAGAGCAGACGATGGGCATGGTAAAAAAAAGTCTCAAAGTCTCTCGAAAGTCCCATCATCTCATGCAGACGGATGAACCTCCAGCGCTGCAAACTTGCCGATGCAGCACCCTGGAAGCACCCGACCACAGCCGACTCTTGAGTCCGTCTGAAAACTTCAAGCCTCCGACCAGCCCTCCGACACCGAGCACCGAGCACCATCTCTGCCGAGCGCTTCGACCCTGGCCCCGGCAACAGGCAATAAGCAAAGCTGAGGATTTGGGGCCTTCCCCTCCGGAGATTCTCGATCGCACAGTAGCAACAGCAGCGAAGCAGGCATTTCAGAAGTTTCTCCAGATGTTCCTCTGTGCTTCTCACCTCTGTCTCCATCAAATCAGGATTGTGCACAGTACCTACTTAAAAATATGACATCATTTCGGAGCGGCTGCGCGCGCTGCGTCACACGGCCATCTTCTCCACCCCCTCCAAAAATTCGTCGTTTATGTAGTTTGTATAATTGGGTTTCTGACCTTGAAGAATTATGGATGTTTCCACCAATTACTTTACCCTGCATTTTGCTTGTATCACAGCTATGGACCGGGCATTCCTTTGTTTTGACTTCTGTGATATCCTAGGTCATTATCTCATTCTGCACTTCTCATCATCACTGTATGATCTCTCACTTGTCAGAACATTCTCTCATTTCCCCTCTAGCTACTCCAAACAGATAACCCCTTAATATCACAGTTATTCATATGATCCCATTGGATACAGTACTTCTATCAACACATGATATTCTTCTGCGCTCACAGACCATAGGGAATCATGGAGATAATAAAGCAGCTAGCAATTAAATACCTTGTCTACTTCAAACTATTTCTCTGTTCTCAACCTCCAAATAAACTCGAGGAACAACACTGCTTTTGATTAGACACATCTCTGTCCTCTAGAGTCATAGAGCACTACAGCACAGAAGCAGTCACTTCATCCCATCTAGTCCATGCTGAGCTGTTATTCTGCATACTCCCGTTCAGTCACACCCTCTATACCCCGCTCATCCATGTACTTACCCAAACTTCTCTTATGTGTTGCAATCAAGCCCACATCCATGACTTCCACTGGCAGCTTGTTTCACACCTGCAATCATTTGTAAGTGAAGAAGATCCCCCTCAGGTTCCCCTTAAATATTTCACCTTTCACCCTTAACTTATGAACTCTATTTTTAGTCTCACCCAACTTTGTTGGAAAAAGTTTGTTTACATTTACTTTATCTGTATCCCTTATAATTTTCTATACCTATCAAATCTCCTCTCATTCTCCTACACTCCAGGGAATAAAGTCCTCACCTGTTCAGTCTTTCCATATAACTCTGGTCCTCAAGTCCCAGCAAGATCCTTGTAAATTTTCTCTTCACTCTTTCAATCTTATTGATACCTTTCTTGTAGGTAGGTAAATAGAACTGCGCTCAATACTCCAATTCAGGCCTCACCTATGTCTTTACAGCTTCAATGTAACATCCCAATTCATGTGCTCAACACTCTGATTTCTGAAGGCCAATGTGCCGAAAGGGCATCTCTATGATGTTTTCTACCTGTGAAGCCACTCCCAAGGAATTATCCAAATGGATTTTGAAAAGAAGCATCTCATAGATGTTGCTAAGATTTTTCAATGTAGTTGGACAAAGAGGGATGCCGTCTCTGAACTCTATATTCTCTCCTCGCATATGGTTGTTGGGTTTATCGTCATATGCTCAAGGGCATTGGTAGAAATGCTTTGTTAATTCAAAGGGTGAGTCACTGTGGTATACTCTTCCAAAGAAATTAATCTGATTATTTGTTGTAACTGCACACTAATATTGCAGTTTATATGTTATAAATAAAGATGAGGAAATGGTGGTGCGGCGTCTTATCCTGAAATGTTTGATGATTCCTTTTTCCCTCTCAACTCACTGAGTTTCTCCAGCAGTTTGTTTCTTTCTGCAGATTCTATCATTAGCTGTCTCTCTTTAATTTCTTTGAATGTACAAGTTGACACGATCATATTGAAAGCAACACTGCGATGCACGAGTCCCAAATATCTGAGTATCTGCTGTCTCATCTGATTAAGTTCTGCCTACTAAGTGCATATTCTTTCCTTGGTTAGTGATTGGATCACACATTCTCAGATTTCTAGGTAACAATCGATGATTCATTACTTGGAGAAACACAGCACCCACTGTAAGATTTCCGGGCCTGGTACAGTTAGATTTGTTCAGCTTGCCCATAGCTGCAAAACTAGACATAGGCTGGTTTAATAACAGCAAGACAAATCAGTAGATGGCTGAACCTATCTGTTTCTCAACAATATAAACTTTAGTCACAGTCATCATCATCTAATTAATGAACCAGGTTTTGGGGGAAATAAAATACCACAGAGTGGGCAGCCAGTGCCTTTATTCCCCAGGGTCAAGAGGGCATAATTTTTAAAGTGATTGGAAAAATATTTAGGGGCGATGTCAGATGTAGCTTTTTTTTTACACAGAGAGTAGTAAATGCATGAAATGGCCTGCCAGGATTGGTGGTAGTGGCAGATACGCTAGGGGTGTATATGAGCTCGTTCCACATGTTCTATCAGTGATGATTATTATCCTTCAGGGATGTTTTTATGAAGCATATCAGTTTAAAAGTCACAATCATAACATAAACCTACTGGAATGAATTATACTGTGGTATCTGTGAAGTGATGGTAGTTCTGAATTTGCGCGATGCTCTCTACCCTTTAAATGCCTTTGTACTAATTGCTTATGTAATATTCACTGAATTCATTTCAAAGACAAATGCATGATATATTTTGTTTGTATTTGAACCCCCACATATGCTACACAGATAGAACAAAAAAAAGAGTCCCAGTAATCAAGACTTTCATTAAGTTGGATTGGATTTATGTGAGACCATAAGAAATAGGAGCAGGAGTAGGCCACCCAGCCCGTCGAGCCTGCTCCACCATTCAATAAGATCATGGCTGATCTGACCATGGACTCATCTCCACCTACCTGTCTTTCCCCCATAACCCTTAATTCCCCTATTATGCAAAAATCTATCCAACTTTGTCTTAAATATATTTACTGAGGTAGCCTCCACTGCTTCATTGGGCAGAGAATTCCACAGATTCACCACTCTCTAGGAAAAGCAGTTCCTCCTCATCTCCATGCTAAATCTATTCCCCTGAATCTTGGGCTATGTCCCCTAGTTCTAGTCTCACCTATCAGTGGAAACAACTATTCTGCCTCTATCTTATCTATCCCTTTCATAAATTTTATATGTTTCTATAAGATCTCCTCTCATTCTTCTGAATTCCAAGTACAGTTCCAGGTGACTCAATCTCTCCTCAGAGTCGAACCCCTTCATTTCTGGAGTACTCCAGGTGCAGCCTCACCAGTACCCTGTACAGTTGCAGCATAACCTCCCTGCTCTTAAATTCAATCCCTCAAGCAATGAAAGCCAACATTCCATTTGCCTTCTTGATAGCCTGCTGCACCTGCAAACCAACCTCTTGTGATTCATACACAAGCACTATAAGGCCCTCTGCACAGCAGCATGTTACAATGTTTTACCATTTAAATAATAATCTGCTCTTCCATTTTTCCTTCCAATGTGGATGACCTCGCATTTGCCAACATTGTATTCCCTAGCGTTGTATTCCCTAGAAAGTTGTTTCCCATGATGGGGGAGTCTAGTACGAGAAGGCATGACTTAAGGATTGAAGGGTGCCCATTCAGAACAGAAATGCGAAGAAATTTTTTTAGTCAGAGGGTGGTGAATCTATGGAATTTGTTGCCACGGGCGACAGTGGAGGCCAAGTCATTGGGTGTATGTAAGGCAGAGATTGATAGGTATCAGAGTAGCCAGGGCATCAATGGTTATGGTGAGAAGGCAGGGGAGTGGGACTAAATGGGAGAATGGATCAGCTCATGATAAAATGGCGGAGCAGACTCGATGAGCTGAATGGCTGACTTCTGCTCCTTTGTCTTATGGTCTTATTCTCTTATTCCATCTGCCAGACCTTGCCCACTCACATAGCCTATCTATATCACTCTGCAGACTCTGTATCTTCTGCACAATTTGCTTTTCCACTCAATTTAGTATCATCAGCAAACTTAGATACACTACCCTTGGTCCCGTCTTCCAGATCATCAACATATATCGTGAACAGTTGCAGGCCTAGCTCCAACCCCCCAGGCACAAGGCTCACCAGTGATTGCCAACCAGAGTAATACCCATGTATCCCCACTCTGCTTTCTATTAGTTAACCAATCCTCTATCCTTGCTAATACATCACCCCCAACTCTATGCATCCTTAAATCTTTTATGTGGCACCTTATCGAATACCTTCTGAAAATCCAAGTAAATAACCTCCATCTGTTTCCCTCTATCCACTGCACTTGTTATATCCTCAAAGAACTCCAGTAAGTTGTCAAACAGGATCTGCTTTTGCTGAATCCATGCTGCGTCTGCCTGATGGATCCATTTCTTTCCAGATGCCTCACTATTTCTTCCTTAATGATAGCTTCAAGCATTTTCCCAACTACAGGTGTCAAACTAACTGGCCTATAGTTACCTGCCTTTTGCTTACATTGTTTTTTGAACAGTGGCATGACATTCGCTATCTTCCACTCCACTGGAACCTGCCCAGAGTACAGAGGATTTTGGTAAATTATCACCAAAGCCTCTGCTATAACTTCAAACACAAAGAACAGGAATTCTGCAGATGCTGGAAATTTAAGCAACACACATAAAAGTTGCTGGTCCTGACGAAGGGTCTCAGCCTGAAACGTCGACTGTACCTCTTCTTAGAGATGCTGCCTGGCCTGCTGCGTTCACCAGCAACTTTTATGTGTGTTGCTATAACTTCTGCCATTTCTTTCAATACCCTGTGATGTATTCCATCAGGACCGGGGGACTTATCTATCTTCAGGCCCACAAGTTTGCTCAGCACTACCTCTTTAGTGATAACTATTGTATCGAGGTCTTCACCTCTCATCACATCCATGACATCTCTCTTTGGCATGTTAGATGTGTCCTCCACTGTGAAGACCGACTCAAGATAGTCATTCAAAGCCTCTGTATTTCCTCATTACCCAATATCAATTCCCCCTTCTCATCCTCCAAGGGACCTATGTTCACTTTAGTCACTTTTCCACTTTATGTAACTATAAAGACTTTTACTATCCGTTTTTATATTCTGTGCTAATTTATTTTCATAATTTATCTTCCCTTTCTTTATTCCTCGCTTTGTGGTTCTTTGTTGCTTTTTAAAGTCTTCCCAATCTTCCAGTTTCCCATTACTCTTGGTGACTTTGTACACACGAGCTTTTAGTTTGATGCCTTCTTTTTTTCCCTTAGTTATCCAAGGCTGGCTCTCCCCACCTTTATTGTCCTTGCTTTTAACTGGAACATACTTTTGTTGAGCACCGAAAAAATCTCTTTGAAAGTCTTCCACTGTTCCTCAACTGTCCCACCATATAGCCTGTGTTCCCAGTCCACACTAGCCACATCCTCCCTCATCACATTGTAGTCTCCATTGTTTAGGCATAATACACTGGTTTTAGATTGAACTATTGCTCCCTCCATTTGTATGAAAAACTCAATCATACTGTAAACAACAGGAATTCTGCAGATGCTGGAAATTCAAGCAACACACATCAAAGTTGCTGGTGAACACAGCAGGCCAGGCAGCATCTCTAGGACGAGGTGCAGTCGACGTTTCAGGCCGAGACCCTTCGTCAGGACCAATCACCTGTCCAGCTCTTAGCTCCATCCCTCCCCCTCCTGTCTTCTCCTATCATTTTGGATCTCCCCCTCCCCCTCCAACTTTCAAATCTCTTACTAACTCTTCCTTCAGTTAGTCCTGATCAATCATACTGTGATTACTCTTTCCAAGAGGATCCCTAACTACAAGATCACTAATTTTACCTGTTTCATCGCAGAGGGCCAGATCTAAGATAATATGTTCCCTTGTAGGTTCAGTAACATTCTGTTCAAGAGAGCTATCATGAATGCGTTCTATGAAGTCCTCCTCAAGACTGCCTCAACCAACTTGATTCACCCAATCTATGTGCAAGTTAAAGACCCCACGATAACTGCTGTTCCATTCTTACATACCTCAGATATTTCTCTGCTTATTGCCTGTGCCATTGTAATGTTATTATTTAGTGGATGATAGACAACTCCCACTAGTGATTTTTTTTCTCTTTACTATTCCTAATCTCTACCCAGATGGATTCAACATTCTGCTCTTTAGATCTTATATCGTCTCTCACTATCGCCCTGATCTCATCTTTAATTCAGAGCGCTACCCCACCTCTTTTACCTTCCTGTCTACCCTTCTGTATTACCTGATATCCATGGATATTTAATTCCCATTCCTCCCCACCCTGCAACCACGTCTCTGTAATGGCTACTAAATCATACCTCCTTGTACTGATTTGTGCCACAAGTTCACTAACCTTGTTTCGAAAACGACAGGCATTCAGATAAATACTATGTCCATCACTTGTGATTTAATCTATAACCGCCTGGCATGGTGGTCCTTTACCTGGCCTCAATCAAGTTTGGGTAAGGGGCGAGTCCAGGCGGCAGGGCCTGTGCCTGAGAGAGAGGAACGGGCCGGTGTTTGGATGTTGTTGTAATGGACGGGGCTGAATCAAAGCGGCTGTGTCCAGGTCTCAGAGTGAGGAATGAGCCAATATTTGGCTGATTTAAGCACTGGGCCAGATTGGAAAGGTTGGGGTGTCAGGGCCGGAGGCAAGGGATGGACCAGTGTTCAGCTCGCTGCTCTGTGAGGTTTACTTGTCTCTGCGCTGAACTGAGGCTGTGGCCTGCATCTAGCGGGCTCCTGGGTGGGCTGCAGTGATGACTTATTTTTGTGAACTCTTGTTCTGAGTGTTATTTACTTTTTATTGCTTGCATGATTTTGTTTTTGCACATTGGGTGTTTGACGATTTTTTTATGGGTCCTACTGGGTTTCTTTGTAAAGGAAATTTTAAGGTTGCATATAGTACTCATGCTTTGATAAGGAATATACTTTGACCTTTGAAATGTGGCCTTTTCTGCCACTAAATTCTAACGAAATTGGTGCATTAGGTTTTAAACTATGAATCATGTTTGTTGATAAGACACCAAAACCACCAAAACAAGCAATTCATGTTTACATTTTTAGTGGCCATGGCATTTCTAATGTAATATATTAGTAAATGGAAAATGCAGTCTGCAGAATTCTCCTGTAAATCAACAGTCACTAAGAAAGAAATCAGGAAGCTCAGGGAGAATAATAAAAATCATCGGTAAGTTCAGTCTTCAATAAAGGTATACCTCTTTGATACCCTGGGAAACATGTCTGAATTATACCACAATGACATTGGAAATCATCTTTCAGTAACTAAGTAATAAAGGTCAATATTTGCATAATTTAGATTACTGTAAATACAAGAGAGTTCATTCAATCCAAACACTTCTTTGCTTACATCTACTAAGCACCCCAGCACATATTTTTCCATACACTCTTGGTCTAACTGTGCATGTGTACACAAATCCTTAAATATTTAAATAGGTATAAAATAAAAATCCAAATTAGACTTAATTAAGCCCCAAAATAATTTATTTTAATTGGTGTACCAATAGTGGTGAGACAACACTATCTTCACATTCTTCATTGACAAGGATTTAAAACAGAAGTCTAGATAACTGATTTACTTCTGAAAAAGTCTGTAACAGTATTACATTCTAACTGACTTTACCTTAATTAAGTTTTATATTTGCATTCAGTTCAAACTTCTGAATTGAAGTATTATAAATTATAGTAAAGAATTTGTAGAACTGTTTATACTTCTTAAATTGGTTTCATTAATATAAATATTAACATGATTGAATTTGTTCACACTTTACTCTATATATACGGCTCCTGTATTTGGAATTTGCCCAAGATTATATTGCAAAGTTCACAGCTGGTCATAATGGCAAAGAATCGGGTCTAGTCCTGCCCTCGGGTGCTGTGTGGAATTTGTAGTGTATCCCAATGACCATCAGGTGTTCCAGCATCCCAGTAATGGGCTGGAAAGTTAACTAATTTCTCTAAATTACCCCTAACAAGAAGAAGTAAATTGCTGGGCTATTGGGAAAAATATGAAAAAAGGAAAATGGGATCAATGGGGTTTGGGGGGGTCAAACTACATCAGAAGTATGTGATGTAGTTTAGAGTATTCCTTTAACGTTCTCCTTATTAATAATAGTCATACTGCCATACGACACATAGACAAACCCTTTAGCTCATTGATTCTATGCTATCAAGCACCCACTTAGACGAATGTGCTCTACATCAATCTCTAGTATTATTAGTGCAATCACTCAAGTAGAGTAAGATGTTCTCCTACTGGTGGCTCCTCAGGTGGCTGTAGAGGAGAGTCTGGGATCCACATAATCTGGTGGGGTGTGGGCAAAATTAAGTGATGACTGAGCTTGGTGGTCAGGTCCTTTCATTTTCCCAGTCTCTCCTTTCACAGCTGCCACATTCTCTGAAGCAGAGCAGAGGCTGTTGTCATGTAGCACAGCTCCCTCTTGAACAGATTTCTCCAAGTGTATCTTTTATGTGCAATGTCTTCCCAGTTTTTAGACGTAATGGTGAGTTTCTTCAGGCTGGTTTTGATGTTCTTTTTAACATGTTTCCTTTGCCCACCAGGGGCTCACTGACCTTCCTTCAAGTGATGGTAAAGGATGTGTTTGGGGGAATGTGAGTTAGGTATCTGGATTTCATGACCTGTCCATTGGAGTTGGTATTGTTTTATCATGGTGGAGATGCTCCACTATTAGATCAATCACACTTTATTGTCCCCACATTGACAACAATTCCCTCAAAATGTACCACTCACCTATGTACCAGGGATAATTTACAGTAGTCAGTCAATCCTCGCACCCTTGGGACTGGGAAGAAAGTGGAACACCAGTTAAGTGTGTGTGAGAGAGAGAATGTGGATAATCCACACAGGCAGTATCCAAGGTAAGCACATGTTCGGCACAGCTTTGTGGGCCTAAGGGCCTATAATGTGCTGTAGGTTTTCTATGTTTCTAAGGTCAGTAATTAACTCACATCACTGGAGCTGGAAGGAAGCAGTTCTAGTTGCACAACTGTGCCACCATATTAACAAAATCCAGTAACTGATCTCAGACGATTGATTAGGAAGTCGAGATGAACTATCCTTCACTGTACAGTGTTCTCAATATTTGATCAGTTGGTTATCTTGCAATGAACTCGGCCATTGCCTATCTTATAATATGTTGGAGGTACTAGCAGAGATTTCTGTTCGGCTCTCTACCACATTGCTTCCTGAAATAGTAAAAACATTTTGCTCCCTTCTGATTGTGGACCTAGCTACTATATAGGAATATAGTTTGAAGATTAACACATAGAAAAATAGTACAATCAGAATGGTGGAACCGATCACTGTTAGAACTACCCCTGCGATCAACTTATCACTCCAGTATCTAACTGGAGGGTAACGTTCAGAATTTGCCACAATTATCACGCTATAACCACAGGTAAGTACTATGAATCCAGTGAATGAAATAACCAGATAATCAATTAATCCACCACTCCTTAACTTGTCGATATAAGCCCTGTTCCTCACACAGTTCATGTCCTGGAGGGCAGAGGTCAACAGTTGTTTAAAGAGAATAACTAAAGATAATAGGCACAGGAGAATTCCTATGCCCAGTCTCCATTCACCAGATTTACTGATGGTTGTAGATATCAGAACAATCCCCCCTATTCCAGTCCCTAACATCAAGAACAACGTCACGAAGTAGCACAAGATCACTCTTTTCATGTCCTGGAACCACCATAATTCAATCTGATCCTCCAAGATACTCTGCTGGATTCGGGAACGATTTGCTGGGAAACGACCAGCTCTGATCTCAGAAAGCTCAGACATCTGGAGAACTTGTCGGTCAGTATCTAAAATGAAGAAACTTAACATAAATCTTCAAAACACCAGACATTAAATAAGCTAATGATTAACTTTTAAAGAGTTTGGGAATGTTGCCACGATGATACAAACGCCCAATACTCATAAACGTAGTACAGAATTTATCAAGATGTCACTATATCTGGTACAATCTTTGAAGCATAAGTTATAAGGCAAGTTCTTCATTTCTACGTTCTGTAGATATGTTACAACATTGTCTTAAAATAAATTATAGGAAAGCATAACTCGTTCTCACCAAAAACTCCTCAATACAACAGAAACATTTTTTTTTGCAGGATGCAACGACACTCCTTGGAAATTCTGCACTTTCAGTGGCTGTGGAAGTTCACCTGGAGTTGGAAGCACAAGTGATTCTAAATTTTGCAAGTATGCAGCAACCCCGTATCCAGGAGCCCACTTTAATTCTTCATCACTTGCCTTTTTCATTAACGACGTTGTTTATTTCCCATGTTTTAAATCCGCATTTCATTAAACGTCCAAGCACTCAGCGAGTTTTATTCCACGTAGAAAACTAGCGTCAGATGGAATGACTATGTACTGTACACTGCCATCGGAGAAACTGCCATACAAAATCAAACCAAGTACACCAAAACTGTTTAAAGTTGCTGTGGATTAAAGTTTCCCTCAACAGTTCCATCTCACTTTTAGTATTTAACTGCTTGCATGTTGTACTTTTGACATCTGGTGCTTTACACCGTATTGAGTTGAATTTCTTAGTTCAGGATTAATTTCCAGTAAAACATCGGGGTTCAGCTGCATACAGGCTGACTGTAGTACAGCACTACATTATGCCAGGCTCAGTTTCATATTCAACAGGTATAACTCGCTGCTCTGCTGCATCATTGACTGCAACTCCGGGTTCGACGTAGTTCCTACCAGGTGCTTTTGACCCTTTCCGACAGAATCGGCAACAAAATATAACATCACCAATCCTTGTTATTTTTCTGATTCCTCCCGCCTTCAATACATTGCGTACTTTATTTTTCTTTTATTTCCTGGTTTCCTTCATGGGTCTGTCTTCTCAAATTTGGCCCTTGTTTCATTTCCTGGTTATACGTCGGTGAATTCTTTCAGTCTCCGTGTCTACTGATTGATATATTCAAGTTGCCACCATTCAGCCCTAGTCTGCGTTCCGTCAGCGCTCAGGTGAAGGATACCATAGTTTTCAGTTTTCCTTCAGGTCCTTCCCCCGGCCACGAAGGTGTCCCTTTCGCGTCACACTTTTGTTTCTGTTGGATACGGTGTGATTACATTCTGACTCCACCCTCGTCTGCTGTAGAACAGGTTTAACGTGGAATGCACAAGTACGTCTCCGAAGGGAAGGGCTACTTGCAAAAGTTACCCGGAATCGTTTCTCAGGCATGGATATCTGTGAACTGAGATTTTATTGCACCAGGTTTTTTCCACGTTGCGTTACAAATCACTGGGGCTTCTGAATCTCGCGAAGAAAGACTCAGATTGAATGCTGTAATATGTTACGTTTGCTTTTGTTATCCAAAGTCCCCAAATTTCACAGAAAAATTGCCAAATTTATATTAATTTTCAGAAATATAACAATAAAAATAAAGGTTGCTTTCATATAGCTCCATAATTCATTAGATATGTTTCAAAACAATGTGAACTTCTTTGGTTTGTGATTGCAACAGGAATATTGAAAAAGGTAACACACATCAAAGTTGCTGATGAACGCAGCAGGCCAGGCAGCATCTCTAGGAAGAGGTACAGTCGACGTTTCAGGCTGAGACCGTTCGTCAGGACTAACTGAAGGAAGAGTTAGTAAGAGATTGAAAAAGGTGACGTGTTATGCCATGTTAAACTTCCTTGTTCACTTTGAGTTTGTTTATCTTAGATAATATTGAGGTACATTTACCATGTCAGAGAAGGAGATCACAACTGTAATAGAGAGCTGTTCTACTATCAACCCCAACTCTTACAAAATCTCAAAGACTTCCATTTTGGTGATCCTGCCTTGATATAAAAAGCTATTTTAACAGGATCCCACCAACAAGCACATCTTCCCTCCCCCCCTCCCACTTTCTGCAGCGATCGCTCCCTATGCGACTTCCTTATCCATTTGTCCCTCCCCACTGATCTCCCTCCTGATACTCATCTTTGCAAGCAGAACAAATTCCACACCTGCCTCATCACCTCCTCCCTCACTACCATTCAGGGCCTCATACAGTCCTTCCAGGTGAGGTGATACTTCACCTGTGAGACTGTTGAGGTCAGCTACCGTATCCGGTGCTCCCGGTGTGGCATCCTGTATATCAGTGAGACCCGACATAGATTAGGAGGCTGGTCAGCTGAGTACCTATGCCCTGTCTACAGAAAAAGCGGGATCTCCCAGTGGCCATCCATGTCAATTTACCTCCCATTCCCATTCTGACATGTCAGTCCATGGCCTCATATCCTGATGTGATGAGGCCACACTCAGGTTGGAGGAGCAACACCTTATATTCTGTCTGGTTAGCCTCCAACTTGATAGCATAAACATTGATTTCTTGAACTTCCAGAAACTGCCCTCCTTCACCATTCACCATTCCTGTTACTCTCTCTCTCTTTATGTTCTTACTTGACCATTACCTCCCTCTAGTGCTCCTCCCCCTTTCCTTCCTTTCATTGTCTTTACCCTCTCCTATCAGATTTCCCTTCTCCAGCACTCTATCTCTTTCACCAATCAACTTCCCAACTCGATTTCACCTCTCCCCCTCCCAGTTTCACCAATCACTTATTACCCTGTACCTCTTCCTCCCCTCCCCCCACTTTCTCATTCTGATTCCTCATTTTTTTTCCAGTCCTGATGAGGGGTCTTGGCCCGAAATGTTGACTGTTGACTCTTTTTCATAGATGCTGCCTGGACTGCTGAGTTCCTCCAACATTTTGTGTGTGTGTTGTAGATTTTCTCGTGCTTGTGTTAAAAATCCTCTTCTTCGTTTTCAAGAGCTTCTTCGGCGGCTTAGTTGCCAACGGTTGAGCTCCTGATCAATGGCTCAGAATAGGACAGTATCTTTAACAGTGGGTCATGGTCCGGTCCGTGAAGTCCGCATTCCGGTTCACGGTCCAGTCCGTGGACTCAGGACTCCGGGTCTTCCAGCTGTCCCTTGTTTTGGTTGAGTTAATCATAGGCACCTGATTCCCATCTTGAGGCTTGGAATATAAGTAGCCTTGGGGACAAACCTGTGGGCTGCTGAGCTGATTGGATGGTGATGGTGTGTGGCTGAAGCAGCAGTGATATGGACTGGAAAATGGTAGAGAGAGAACATCAAGGAAAGAGCCAAGCTGTTGAAGGAAGTTTTTGGTGGGAGTGGAAGTGAACTAGAGATGGAGGTTGGTGGGAAAGAGGAATGGAATGGAAAAACAAGAAAAGAAAGCAGAGGTATGGGATATCAAACTCTGAAGATGTCATTGTCTGGTCTGTGAAGTCTGCATTCTGGTTCATGGTCTGGTCTGTGGACTTAGGACTCTGGGTCTTCCAGCTGTCCCTCATTTGATTGAATTAATCATAGGCACCTGATTCCCATCTTGGGGCTTGGGTTTGTCTTGTCAGTCCCCCTTGGAGCAACCTGCTGATGGAAGGCTAGTGAAACCATTTGTGATCTTTAGGCCTGTTTGGAGAACCATTGCTTCATGGAGCCTTGCTGTTGGTAGTTCGAGCTGTTGTTGTGGTATGGATTTGGCTGTTTCCTGCCAGCTGAGTGGCTGCCATCCACTCCAAGCTAGGTAGGGATCTGGCTGTTTCTGTAGCCAGCTGAGGTTGCTGGCTGAACTGAGACTTGGAGCTACCCTGGAGCAGAGATGGAACTGTCTGTTGTTCATCGGTGTTTGTCTCTTCTTGTCCTTGCCTCTGTGGGGTAAGTCAGGCCATTTTGCTGTTGACCTGTGAGGGGCATGTCTTGTCTTGTCCTTGCCTTTGCTGGGTAATTCTGGCCATTCTGCCATTACCTGACGGAGGGACCTGCCCACCTTGGTGTGGAGATGAAGTTGAGTCCCGGCTTGTCTTAGGATAAGTCCTGGCTCTATGTCTATGTTCTGTCCTGTTTCATGTTAGTGTCATGTTAAAGATGAGTCCTGGCTTGTTGAAGGATAAGTCCCAGCTCTATGTTGATGTCGGTTCCCAGTCTCTCTGAGCTGCTGCCTCTGAGTTATCAGCCTCAAGCCCCAAGCGCTAAGAACCCAAGCCTCGCGGATCCCGCAGCCAAGCGCCAAGAACCCAAGCCTCGCGGATCCCGCAGCCAAGCGCCAAGAACCCAAGCCTCGCGGATCCCGCAGCCAAGCGCCAAGAACCCAAGCCTCGCGGATCCCGCAGCCAAGCGCCAAGAACCCAAGCCTCGCGGATCCCGCAGCCAAGCGCCAAGAACCCAAGCCTCGCGGATCCCGCAGCCAAGCGCCAAGAACCCAAGCCTCGCGGATCCCGCAGCCAAGCGCCAAGAACCCAAGCCTCGCGGATCCCGCAGCCAAGCTCAAGATCCAAGACCCCAGCCTGCAGCCATATCATGTCCTTGCCTGGTTCTGGGGTCCACGCCTGAGGCAAGACCCAGGTTCTGGGTCCTTGTCCAGTCTCGGGCTCAGAGACCAAGCCTCGTCTTGTCTCCAAGTTCAGGCCTCTAGACCCCAGCCATGTCTTGTCCTGAAGCCATGCCATGTCCTTGCCTGGTTCTGAGGTCCGAGCCTGAGGCAAGACCCAGGTTCTGGGTCTTTGTCCAGTCTCGGGCTTGCAGTCCAAGCCTTACCTCCTAGTCCATGGTTTCTAGTTCTGGTCCCGCTTTCCCTAGCCCAAGTCTGCATTCTTGTCCCTGCTCCTGGTCTGAATCCTGTCACGTCCCTACTCTAAAGTCCTGTTCCTTGTACTTCAGTGTCTGTGTCTTGCATTTGGGTCTGTTCCTAGCACCCCGATTGTGACAGAGGAGTCAGTGGATGATCAAAACAGGACAGCAAAACAATGGAAAGATGAGATTAAAGCAATTATAAAACTAAGTGAAGATGGGGTGCCTTTTGGTGATTAGAGCCTGATTTGTTTAATGAAGATGCTCAACAAAATTATAGGTGAGATTAAAGGAGCAAAGATTTTATGAAATGGATCGCTATTAGTGATTTGTCGGGTTAGTACTCAGCAAGGCAAAGTGATAAGATTATGTAAAATAGATGACAAAGAAGTACAATGCTCAATACCCAACAATAGAAAGTGGACTCGAGGAGTTATTTCGGGGATACCAACAAAAGTTACTATGGATGAGATTAAACAGAACATAAAAGGAGCAAAAATTATTGAGGCCAAACGTTTGAAAGTTACAAGAAACAGGAGAAAGTTAACTTTGATGAAGAGAGATTGCCGACTAACGTTTACTTAGGGTATATGTGTTATGCGGTTAGAATATATATACCACTGCCTTTAAGATGCTATAAATGTCAGAAATTCGGGCACATTGCGGCGGTCTGCAGGGGAAAACAAAGATGTGGGAGATGTGCTGGAGAACATGAATATGGGAAATGTGAAGCGGGAGCTAGGCTGAAATGCTGCAATTGTGGTGAGGAGCACAGCGCAGCTTACCAAGGGTGCATTTATAGCAAGAAGGCGGCTGAGATACAATATGTAAAAGTAACTCAAGGAATCAGTTATGCAGAGGCAGTGAAAGAATTTGATGAAAAAAGGCTGTCAAGCAAATAAATACAGGGAATAATAAACTGGTGAATTGTGAGAGCTGTAATATGAAAAATAAGGATAATTATTAATGAGTAGAAAGGATTTCGTGCTTTTTATGGTGGATACAATTAATTGTTCAGTGCAATCAAGCAAAAGAACTGAAAATTAGAATTATCGTCAAGTCTGCAGAAATGTATCTTGATATTAAAGGGATTAGGTGGGAAGAGGTCAAAGGAACGCTGAATGGAGGATCCAACAGTTCACAGGCAGGGGAGATGGAATCTTAATGGCAGTATATTTATCGCAAATGATCAAGAATTTAAGAAATGTTTCAGAACTTAAGGAAAATCCTCAGATCTTACGGTTGATGCCCAGGGTAAATGTGCAGAACTCCAACAACAAATAGAAGTACCCGACAAGAACAACAGTGAGTTGGAAAGAGATTGGAAAATGGAGGAAATTATTACAAGGATACAAAAGGAAAAGGAATTTGTTGTGAAGTGAATTATCTACATTCAGATTATAAAATGAAAACATGGAAGCAAATGAAGAAGAACTCCGAGGTTTCAGTAAACAACTGTAGGCTGTGATCCAAGAAAAGGAAAACCTGAAAAAGCAGATAGACTTGGAAAAACAGCAATTTTAGAAGTATAACATGTGATAATCACTATTCTTTAACAAGACTATTTTAGTCTTACAAGTGATGTAGATGAAATCAATGTAATTGAGGTAATGCAACTACACGAAAACGTGACAAAATTAGGGCAGAATAGTAGTTTGTGGCATTATCTAATGAGTGCATTAAGCATTCATGAGGAATTGAATGATGCTAATAGAGAACTGCAGGCTGAACTAGATTGTCTAAAGTAGAGAACTCCAGGACACATTTGGTTGGAACACAAGAAGTCTAGCAGGTGGTGGTAATGTGCTGAAAACTGGTTGCCAACTGCCATAAAACAAAGAAGTCTGTGAGCTGCTGGTTTGTCTTGTCAAGATCCCCTGAGAACAACCTGCCGGTGGAAGGCTAGACTGGCCACTTGTCATTTTTAGGCCGTGTTGGAGAACCATTGCTTCATGGAGCCTTGCTGTCGGTAGTCAGAGCTGTCTTTGCAGTTTGGATTCGGCTGTTTCCCGGGCCAGCTGAGTGGCTGCAGCCACACCAAGCAAGGTAGGGATCTGGCTGTTTCTGTAGCCGGCTGAGGCTGCTGGCCGAACTGAGTCTTGGAGCAACCTTGATGGAGAGATGAAACTGTCTGTCATTCTTCGGTGTTTGTCTCTTCTTGTTCTTGCCTCTGTGGGGCAAGTCAGGCTGTTCTGCTGTTGTCCTGCAGGGGGATCTGTCTTGTCTTGTCTTTGCCTCTGTTGGGTAGGTCCGGCCATTCTGCCGTTACCTGATGGATGGACCCGTCCCACCTTAGTGTGGAGAAGAATTTGAGTCCCAGCTTGTCTAAGTATAAGTTCCGGCTCTCTGTCTATGTACTGTCCTGTCTCATGTTGGTGTTGTGTTAAAGATAAGTCCCGGCTCTGTGTTGATGTACAGTTCCCAGTCTGTCTCTGAGCTCCAGTCTCCGAGTTATCAGCCTCAAGCACCAAGACCCCAGCCACGTCCTGTCCTGTAGCCATGTCATGTCCTTGCCTAGTTCTGGGGTCCGAGCCCGAGGCAAGACCCAGGTCCTGGGTCCTTGTCCAGTCTCTGGCTCGGAGTCCAAACCCAGGCTCCAGTTCCTAGAGATTGAGTGAGACACTAAAAGAATGGAACAATTACATGACAAATAGTTCCTTGTCTGGGTTCCCTGTGTCTAATCCATGTACTAGCCCAAGTCTGCATTCTTGTCCCTGCTCCTTGTCTGTATCCTGTCACGTCCCTACTGTAGTCAAGTCCTGTTCCTTGTACTTCAGTGTCTGTATCTAGCATTTGGGTCCACCATCAGCCCCCCCTTTGTGACACAGTGAATAGTCAACAAATATATCTAGATGAAAATTGACAGGCATTTAATGTACAAAGATAACCGGATGAAAATAAAAAAAACTTGCAAGGGGGGAAAGAGAGTGGGAAAGAGGTGTTGAAGGCAAGATTTTCCATTATGATTTGATATGAGCAGATTTGAAAGCCCCATTGACCTTCATGTGCTCCTGATTCTTCTATTCTTATTTTATACCCAGAAGGAAGACCTTTTCTAGGCTGGAATTCTTTTATTACAATAATGTATCACAATGTGCACTGGAAATATTGAAACCCAAGTCTGGAAGAAACTCTGATGTAGAGATGGTGACCAAACTTATTCATGAGGATTCCAACTGAACATGAGTGACTTGGCCATGTGACACCACGAGATGTAACATCCTCAAAACTAGGACTCTGCGATTACCACTAATTAGGTGTCTGCTTAAATAGTACAAAGTAACATGGAATCCCTGAGCCTATTGACATAAATTTAACAATTTTAAACAGAAAGCAGCTGGAGACTGCATTACGGAAAGCAAGTTCCTTGAGGAATAACACAAGGGCCTCTAAATGATTAATAACTCATTAAACCACAATTAACCAATTCAGGTGCTCTAAAAACCTGAGCTCAATGCTGTTGGCTCATTGCACAGGCCTGAAGAGCTCAATTCATAATGTCTTCTCCCCACTCTTAATAATTTCTTCCATGCATTCACAAGGGAACCTGTGGGTGACCAACAGCCACAGGAAGCTCTTGGGACTAGAAGGTTGCAGCTACCAAAGTTTCCCTTTCCAGACTCGTAGATCAGCAGTTAGATTTGTCATGGGTTTATTCTGTTGAGATTGAGTGAGACACTAAAAGAATGGAACAATTACGTGACAAATAGGTGAAAAATATCTCCATGCGAGGACAGGAAAAAGCAATGTATATTTTTTATATCAAAGCCCAAGGGCAGAGAAGTACTAAGCTCCTTGAACCTACTGCCATTTGGTGTGTTCACAAATGATCTGAGACAAAATTCCAGTCTTTTCACAATAGTTTTGGTTAATTGTAGAATTAAAATTAACAAGTAATCTGGAATCAAATGTCATTTACAGAATTCCAAATTTCTATCACCTTCATCTCTGCTCGCCTTCATCATAGAACATAGAATAGTACAGCACAGTACAGGCCCTTCGGCCCACAATGTTGTGCTGACCCTTAACCCTGCCTCCCCACCTTAAATTCCTCCATATACCTGTATAGTAGACTCTTAAATTTCACTAGTGTATCTGTCTCCACCACTGACTCAGGCAGTGCATTCCACGCACCACCACTTTCTGAGTGAAAAACCTTCCTCTAATATCCCCCTTGAACTTCCCACCCCTTACCTTAAAGCCATGTCCCCTTGTATTGAGCAGTGGTGCCCTGGGGAAGAGGCGCTGGCTATCCACTCTATCTATTCCTCTTATTATCTTGTACACCTCTATCATGTCTCCTCTCATCCTCCTTCTCTCCAAAGAGTAAAGCCCCAGCTCCCTTAATCTCTGATCATAATGCATACTCTCTAAAATGGGCAGCATCCTGGTAAATCTCCCCTGTACCCTTTCCAATGCTTCCACATCCTTCCTATAGTGAGGTGACCAGAACTGGACACGGTACTCCAAGTGTGGCCTAACCAGAGTTTTATAGAGCTGCATCCTTACATTGCGACTCTTAAACTCTATCCTTCGACTTATGAAAGCTAACACCACATAAGCTTTCTTAACTACCCTATTCACCTGTAGGCAACTTTCAGGGATCTGTTGACGTGAACCCCCAGATCCCTCTGCTCCTCCACACTACCAAGTATCTTGCCATTTACTTTGTACTCTGCCTTGGAGTTTGTCCGTCCAAAGTGTACCACCTCACACTTCTCTGCGTTGAACTCTATCTGCCACTTCTCAGCCCACTCCTGCATCCTATCAATGTCTCTCTGCAATGTTTGACAATCCTCTACACTATCTACAACACCACCAACCTTTGTGTTGTCTGCAAACTTGCCAACCCACCCTTCTACCTCCACATCCAGGTTGTTAATAAAAATCATGAAAAGTAGAGGTCCCAGAACTGATCCTTGTGGGACACCACTTGTCACAATCCTCCAATCTGAATGTACTCCCTCCACCACCACCCTCTGCTTTCTGCAGGCAAGCCAATTCTGAATCCACCTGGCCAAACTTCCCTGGATCCCATGCCTTCTGACTTCCTAAATAAGCCTACCATGTGGAACCTTATCAAATGCCTTACTAAAATCCATATAGATCACATCCACCGCACTACCCTCACCTATATGCCTGGTCACCACCTCAAAGAACTCTATCAGGCTTGTTAGACACGATCTGCCCTTCACAAAGCCACCCTGACTGTCCCTGATCAGACCATGATTCTCTAAATGCCTATAGATCCTATCTCTAAGAATCTTTTCCAACAGCTTTCCCACCACAGACGCAAGGCTCACTGGGTCTATAATTACCCGGACTATCCCAACTACCTTTTTTGAACAAGGGGATAACATTCGCCTCCCTCCAGTACCATTCCCGTGGACAACTAGGACATAAAGATCCTAGCCAGAGGCTCAGCAATCTCTTCCCTCGCCTTCTGGAGCAGCCTGGAGAATATTCCGTCAGGCATCAGGGACTTATCCATCCTAATGTATTTTAACAACTCCAGCACCTCCTCTCCCTGAATATCAACATGCTCCAGAACATCAACCTCACTCATATTATCCTCACCATCATCAGGTTCCCTCTCATTGGTGAATACCGAAGAGAAGTATTCATTGAGGACCTTGCTCACTTCCACAGCCTCCAGGCACATCTTCCCACCTTTATCTCTAATCGGTCCTATCTTCACTCCTGTCATCCTTTTGTTCTTCACATAATTGAAGAATGCCTTGGGGTTTTCCTTTACCCTACTCGCCAAGGCCTTCTCATGCCCCCCTCTTGCTCTCCTCAGCCCCTTCTTAAGCTCCTTTCTTTCTACCCTATATTCCTCAATTGACCCATCTGATCCTTGCTTCCTAAACCTCATGTATGCTGCCGCCTTCCACCTGACTAGATTTTCCACCTCACTTGTCACCCATGGTTTTCACCCTACCATTCTTTATCTTCCTCACCGGGACAAATTTATCCCTAACATCCTTCAAGAGATCCCTAAACATCGACCACCTGTCCATAGTACATTTCCTTGCAAAAACATCATCCCAATTCACACCCGCAAGTTCTAGCCTTATAGCCTCATAATTTGCCCTTCCCCAATTAAAAATGTTCTTGTCCTCTCTGATTCTATCCTTTTCCATGATAATGTTAAAGGCCAGGGAGCAGTGGTCACTGTCCCCCGGATGCTCACCCACTGAGAGATCTGTGACCTGACCCAGTTCATTACCTAATACTAGATCTAGTATGGCATTCCCCTGAGTCGGCCTGTCAACATACTGTGATAGGAATCCATCCTGGACACACACAACAAACTCTGCCCCGTCTAAACCATTGGAACTAATCAGGTGCCAATCAATATTAGGGAAGTTAAAGTCACCCATGATAACAACCCTGTTATTTTTGCACCTTTCCAAAATCTGCCTCCTAATCTACTTCTCTGTATCTCTGCTGCCACCAGGGGAGCCTATAGAATATCCCCAATAGAGTAACTGCTCCCTTCCTGTTCCTGACTTCCACCCATACTGACTCAAAAGAGGATCCTACTACATTACCCACCCTTTCTGTAGCTGTAATAGTATCCCTGACCTGTAATGCCACCCCTCCTCTTCCCCCCCCCCCAATCCCTTTTAAAGCACTGAAATCCAGGAATATTGAGAATCCCTTCCTGCTCTGGTGCCAGCCAAGTCTCTGTAATGGCCACTACATCATAATTCCATGTATGTATCCAAGCTCTCAGTTCATCACCTTTGTTCCTGATGCTTCTTGCATTGAAGTACACACACTTTAGCCCTTCTACCTTCCTACTTTTACACCCTTTATTCTGCTTCCCTGTCCTCAAAGCCTCTTTATATATTAGATCTGGCTTTGCACTATACTTGCAGTTCTCGCATGACCTTTATCCTTCTCCACCTCACTATCTGCTCTAACACTCTGGTTCCCTTCCCCTTGCAAATCTAGTTTAAACCACTCCCTCCCCCCCCCCCCCCCCCAGGAGCTGCACTAGGAAACCTTCCCGAAGGGATGTTAGTCCCCCACCAGTTCAGGTGCAACCCGTCCTGTCGGACAGGTCCCATCTTCCCTGGAACAAGGTTCAATTGTCCAGGAACATGAAGCTCTCCCTCCTGCACCAACTCCTTAGCCACGTCATATTCAAATGATAGCCATGGTCTTAGCATTTTGAATCAGTAGTAAGGGCCTTGTTCCATGTATTCTATCAGTTCATGTCAACTTTGGGGAAAAATCCACCAGTTAACAAATCCCAGGAAAGCCACTTTGTAGTGAACACTCCATGTAATTTAGCAGTTGGAATTCCAGTATCATTTGGACACATCTCTTCTGATTTATTAACTTTCAGGATCATTAACTTCTCAAAGGTTTTTTTCACTAATTCTAATTTACTTCATCAGTTGCATTCAGAGGGTTTTAGTATCTCATGAAGGCAGACAAAAAGTATTTGTTTACTTTCTCCAGCGGAAGCAAGGTTTTATAAACTTGAACCATAATCTCCCTACTTCTGCACTCAATGCTCCAACTAATGAAAGCCAGTTTCACTTTTTTTGCACAAATAATTTAGTTTTTAATATACTGTATATTTACTGTAATTATAGATTCTTTACAATGTATTGCAATGTACTGCTGCTGCAAAACAACATATTTCATGATATATGCCAGTGACAATAAACCTGAGTCTGATGTCTAAACTACAGTAGCTACCTGTGCTGCCTAACATCAAGGATCACTGGACTTCAACTCCAAAGATTCTCTGTTCCTTTGCACTCCCTGCAATCCTACCATTCAGGATGTAAGTCCTAGCTTCACGGCCCTCTTAACCTGCATCCCGTTTCGGTTGTCTGAATTAAATACCATCTACCATTTTTTTCAGCCCATTTCGCATTGATATCTCTCTGCAGACTAAAACTACCTTCCACGCTATCCACAACTCCACCATTGTTAGCGTTATCCACTAACTTATTGATCATGCCTCCCACATCCACAGATTCTGCAGATGATAGAAATCTTGAGAAGCACTCATAAAATGCTGGAGGAACTCAGCAAGCCAGGATGTATTTACAGAGGGGACAACAGTCGATGTTTCAGGCTGACCCTTCAACAGGACTGGAAAGGAGAGGGGCAGAAAGTCAGAATAAGAAGGTGGTGGTAGGAATGTAGCTGGTACACCTCCTCTTCCCCCACCACCTTATTCTGGCTATTCTGCAGAAACACTTGTGTTCGCGTTCTGGTTTCTGCCCTTTTCCTTCCAGTCCTGATGAGGGGTTTTGGGTGGGAGCATCAACTGTTTATTTCCTTCTATATATGTTGACTGACTGGCTGAATTACCCCTGCATTTCCTGTGTGTTGCTCATGTATAATACAGACATCTTGAAAAATGTGCATATTTGAACCAGCTCCCTTGGCCCTAGGAGAATCATCATCCACATCTCCCCTAGTCTATGTTAGTGTCATAAAAATGACACCCGTTATTGTTGTAAAAAGTACAAAGTAAATTTATTATCAAAGTACATATATGTCACCATATACAACCCTGACATTCATTTTCTTGTGGGCAATCAAGAAAATATAAGAGACACAATAGAACCAATGAAAGATATTTCCAGCAACACACGTAAAAGTTGCTGGTGAACGCAGCAGGCCAGGCAGCATCTATAGGAAGAGGTAACAGTCTTCTGTTAATGCCCCACCTCCCCCTCATACGCCATCTGTTATTGCCCATCCTCTGGGCTTCCACCCTCCCCCTTTCTTTCTTCCTCGGCCTCCTGTCCCATGATCCTCTCAAATCCCTTTTGCCAATCAACTGTCCAGCTCTTGGCTCCATCCCTCCCCCTCCTGTCTTCGCCTATCATCTCTGATCTCCCCCTCCCACTTTCAAATCTCTTACTAGCTCTTCTTTCAGTTACTCCTGACGAAGGGTCTCGGCCCGAAACGTCGACTGTACCTCTTCCTATAGATGCTGCCTGGCCTGCTGCGTTCACCAGCAACTTTTACGTGTGTTGCTTGAAATTCCAGCATCTGCAGATTTCCTCGTGTCTGCGTTTTTAAAAAGATATTTCCATACCAGGCCGTGATGCAACACTACTCTCCACTACACATATATAGAAGTTTCTGAAAGTTCTAGATGACATGCCAAATCTTCACAGACTACTAAGGAAGTAGAGGCACCACCATGGTTTCTTCATAATGGCAGATACATGCTGGACCAGGACAGATTCTCTGAAATTATAACACCAAGGAATTTAAAGTGTGCTGAACAGTTCCCCCTCTGATTCCCTGCTGAGGACTGGCTCATGGACTTTCGGTTATCTCCTCCTGAAGTCAATAATCAAATTCTTGGTCTTTCTGACATTGAGTGAGAGGTTGTTAGTGTAGCACCACTCAGCAGATTTTCAATATCCCTCCTATATGCTGATTTGTCACCACCTTTGATTCGGCCAATAATAGTGGTGTCATCAGCAAACTTAAATGTGGCATTGGAGTTGTGCTTGGCCTCACAGTCATAATTGTAAAGTGAGTAGAGCAGGGGCTAAGCATACCATCTTGTGATGCACCTGTGCTGATGGAGATTGTGGAGGAGATGTTGCCAATCCAAACTGACTGGGGTCTGCAATTGAGGGAATTGAGGATCCAGTTGTGCAAGGTGATATTGAGGCCTAGGTCTTAAAGTTCATTGACTAGTTTTGTGGGGATGATAGCACTGAATGCCACACTGTAGTCGATAATGAGCATCCTGATGTTTGCATTTTCACTATCCAGATGTTCCAGGGTTGAGTGAAGAGTCAATGAAGTGGTATTGTTGACCCTGTTGTAACAGAATGCGAATTGGAGCAGATCCAAGTTGCTTCTCAGTAAGAAGTTGGTATGTTTGATCACCAACTTCTCAATGCACATCATCGCAGTGGACGTAAGTGCTACTGGATGATAATTATCAGGGTGGGTTACCGCGTTCTTCTTTGGCACCAATATAATTGAAGCCTCCCCGAAGCAGCTGGGTACCTCAGACTGCCAGAGTGAGAGGTTAAAGATATCAATGAAAACTCCAGCCAGCTGATCAGCACAGGTCTTTAGTACTTAGGCAGGTCCCCATCTGGGCAAGATACTTTCCATCACTTCACCCTCCTGAAGGATGCCATCACATCAACCTCATTGATGCAAAGCACAGAGTCATCAATGGCTATGGAAGTTTGTGAAAGTGCCTGCATGTTTTGATGGTCAAAGTGGGCATAAAAGGTATTGAGCTCATCTGGGAATGAAAACGCATTGTCACCTACATATTTTGCATCATTTCATGTTGTAGGGAGTGATAGCATTCAGACTCTGCCAGAGTTGTAGATCATCCTTCAGTGATTCAAGCTTGGTCTGGATTCGTCACTTTTCACAAGACATTGCCAGACATCCCACCCTGCAAAAACTTATTTCAGGGAGGTAGCACCATCAATTTGCGGGAGAGTCCCGGAACGTCCGGGAGAGGTGGGATGTCTGCAATAGAGTAGCTCCTTAGCAGCTAGCCAGCTAGTTTAAATAATGTTAGCTATGCTAATGAATGAATGACACCTGTTAAACTCACCTCAACATGTCTTTTTCAGTCTTAACCCACCATGGGCAATAGAAAAGTCACTGTTGCAAACAGTACAGCAAGCAACATTGTCATTATTTTGACCCCTATTAGGCAGGGGTATACTTTAGTGTAGTCTGGGGTGACGTATGTTTTATTTTTTCTTTTTTTGGAACACTCTGCCACTCTGACTTTTTTTGGAACTCGCTCTTGCTCTCTCTCTCTCGCTCGTGGTCGCTCTCTCTCTCTCTCTCGCTCGCTCTCTCGCTCTCTCTCACGCGCTGTCTCACGCTCACTCTCAAAAAAAATCAATTTCCGGGACATTGTATATAATTTGCAGGCATCAGGGAACCACTATTAATATGCGGGAGACTCCTGGAACTTCTGGGGGAGGTGGGCTGGAAATCATACCTGGACCTTGTGTACTTAACTTGGTGTTGGAGCTGAATGCTAATGATATGGCCCTCAGCAGATTACGAATCCCATGGTTTACCCAACGCTTCTGGTGAGGGAAGACATCGATTGATTTTATGGGGACACACTCATCTGTGATTGTTTTTATAAAGTCTGTGACAACTGAGGTGTATTCTCTTGATATTGGTCAAGGGATAAATGTGAGGCAGCGTACTGAGGAAACTATCAGAAAGTGCTGATAAGTAACACAAGATATTGGTTTAATATTTAAAGTGTGGTCTTTCATTGGACAGTGGCACAGACGCAGTCCAAGTGTTCCTACACAGTCCAGAGCAGAGCATGAAAAACCCAGTCGCGATAAAGGAGAGGTTCTGTCTAGCGGAGCAGTTCATCATAGGAGTGGTCTGAGTCAGAGTGGTAAAGCTTTGGCTCAACAGGCTTTGGTGAAGTAAACAGGTAGGTTTATTTCTTATTTCGGTTTACTTTCTTTTTTTTCTTATTTAATGCTTGAAAAACTGGGAGGCATGTCTGCAGGACCAATGTTCTGTTCTGGGTCTCAGATGTGGTATTTCCAGGAGACTTCCAGCTTCCTCGATGGCCACACCTGCACCAGGTGCATCAAGATGCAGCTCCTTAGAGACCGTGTTAATGAACTAGAGCTGCAGCTCGATGACCTTCGGCTTGTTAGGGAAAGAGGAGGTGATAGACAGGAGGAAGTCACCCCAAGGCTACAGGAGACAGATAAAGATGGAAGGGAAAATATCAGATAGTGGAGAGCACCTGTGTGGCCATCCCCCTCAAAAGAAAGTACTCCATTTTGAGAACTGTTGCGGGGGGATGACCTACATGGGGAAAACAACAGCAGCCATATCTCTCAGTCTGGCCCTGTGGCACAGAAGGGTAGAGGACTGAAGAGGATGGTAGCAGTAATAGGGGCTCTATAGTTAGGGTGACAGAGTCGATTCTGTGGACATGAAAAAGAAACACACCTGGAGTGCTGCGTGCAGTTCTGGTCTCCTTCCTTGAGGAAGGATATATGGGCTTTGGAGGCAATGCAGAGGAGTTTCACCAGGTTGATTCCACAGACGAGGGGGTTAGACTATGAGGAGTGATTGAGTCGCATAGGACTGTACTTTCTGGAATTCAGAAGAATGAGAGGAGATCTTATAGAAACATATGAAAGGGATAGATAAGATAAAGACAAGAAGTTTGTTTCCACAGGAGGTGAGGCTAGAACTAGGAGACATAGCCTCAAGTTTCAGGGGCGTAGATTTACGATGGAGATAAGGAGAAACTGCTTTTCCCAGAAAGTGGTAAATCTGTGGAATTCTCCGTCCAATGAAGCAGTAGGGGCTACATCAGTAAATATATTTAAGACAAGGTTGGATAGATTTTTGCATTGTGGGGTTTAAGGGTTATGGGGAAAAGGCAGGTAAGTGGTGTGAGTCGATGGCCAGATCAGCCATGATCTTATTTAATGGTGGAGCAGGCTCGACGGGCCAGATAGCCTACTCCTGCTCCTATTTCTTATGTTCTTATGTAAGTTAAGAACTGCATAAAAGCCAAGGAAATGGCATATGAGGTAACAAAAGTGAGTTGGAAGTTGGACGACTGGGAAGTTTTTAAAATCCAACAAAATGACACCACATTGATTGGCCTTGTTTCTCAAACAATAACAATGTGGCCTATGGGGAAAAAATCATCTCGCTGACACTGTGGTATCAAGAACCTCTCCCTCAATGTCGCAAAAACAAAGGAGCTGATTGTGGATTACAGGAGGAATGGAGACGGGCTAACTCCTATCGACATCAATGGATCTAGGGTTGAGAGGGGTAAACAGCTTCAAGTTCCTCGGCATCCACATCACTGAGGAGCTCACGTGGTCTGTACACACCAACTGTGTGGTGAAAAAGACACCACAATGCCTCTTTCACCTCAGACGTTTGAGGAAGTTAGATGTGGCCCCAAATCCTAAGAACTTTCTACAGGGGCACAATTGAGAGCATTCTGACTGGCTGCACCACTGCCTGGTATGGGAACTGTACTTCCCTTAATTGCAGGACTCTGCAGAGAGTGGTGCGGACAGCCCAGCTCACCTGTAGTTCTAAACTTCCCATGATTTAGGGCACTTACAAGGACAGGTGTGTAAAAAGGGCCCGTAGGATCATGGGGACCCAAGCCATCCCAGCCACAATCTATTCCAGCTGCTACCATCCAGGAAGTGGTACCGCAGCATAAAAGCCAGGACCAACTGGCTCCAGGACAGCTTCTTCCACCAGGCCATCAGACTGATGAACTCCCGCTGACTTGAGTGTACTCTATATTAACTTTTCTATTTATTATAAATTACAATGTTTGCACATTGCACATTTAGATGGAGACGTGACATAAAGATTTTTATCCCTCATGTATGTGAAGGATGTAAAAAATGAAGTTAATTAATTCATTCATTCAAAAGCAACTGAAAAAGTTATAAGAAGGGAAAAAATGTAATCTGAGGGCAAACTAGCCAATAATATAAAGCAGGACACTAAAAGCTTTTTCAGTTACATAAAGAGTAAAAGGGAGGTGAGAGTTGATATTAGAGCATGGGAAAATGATGCTGGTGAGGTAGTAATGGGGGACAAAGAAATGGCTGATGAACTTCAGTACTTTGCATCAGTCTTCACTATGGAAGACACCAACAGTGTGCCAGAGGTCCAAGAGTGCCAGGGAGCAGGAGTGAGTGCTATTGCTTTTACAAAGGAAAAAGTGCTAGGCAAACTCAAACTCAAAGGTGGAGAAGTCATCAGGACCAAATGGACTACATTCCAGAGTTCTGAAAGAAGTTGCTGAAGAGATAATGGATGATAGTTATGATCTTTAGTTATGATCGTTCAAGAATCACTTGATTCTGGAAAATGTCACTCTACTCTTTATGAAGGAAGGAAGGCAAACGAAAGGAAATTATAGGCCAGTTGGCCTAACCTCAGTGGTTGGGAAAGTGTTGAAGTCTGTTATTAAGGATGAGGTTTCCTGGGTGACTGTAAACATGTGACCTCACAGATTGAGGTCTAATCCTCATTCTGACCAAGGCCAGCAGCTGCCCTGCCATCTGACCCTGCCGTCCACCAATACATCAGTGAATCAGAGTTACAGAAAAACAATGTCCAACAGGGTCTTGCAATCACAAGAAAAGCGACTAAGATGATCACTCGCAGTAAGGCTGCACACCGCCTTTGTGAACTGACTCTTCCAACGTCTCCCTGACATAAGCAGCACCACAATCTGCACCAAGTCCAGCTCCTTCAGTTTCTCTGCCCACGAGTAACTCACTGATTGGGTAAACCTGCAGTACTTTAGTTCTTAATGTCCAACAGGGTCTTGTGATTGTAAATAATAAATTTAAAAAAGCAGTAACACATTTGGCTGACCCAATGGAAGCTGCTGTGATTGATCGAGCCACCATCTTGAGGAGGGAAGTACAGCTGGTGTTTTGATTTTTTTTTCCCCTATTCATTCAGTGACAGCAATCTGAGAAGAAGTTTTTCCCCAATAAATGAATACATAAAAATCAGGAGGAACAAAGTGCACAGTTCCATTGGAAGTTCAAATGAACAAACAGAAGCATGAAAATATGAAGACAATAGTTCCTTTAATTTGTTAACACCAATTGACATTTAAATTTCAGAATTATAATTTGTGCAGCACCCAGTTGTTCTATGATAATTGAGTAATAAACAGTTTTTTCTATTCTCTCATCACAAACATAGAAATTCTTTGACTGAACATTAAAAAGGCAAAATCTGATCTGGTTAAAATGAAAAAAAAAACAAGTTAATGTGAAGCATCTCACTGTACAGGAAACAATTTTGCTTAATGAAATGAATGTAATGAAAAAGTTAATAGTGTAATATTAAAGTACAGATCACTTTATTGCTTTGAAACAGAAGGGATTTAAAGAGGTTTCAAAAGGGGAGATAAACTGACAGGTTTAATATTAAGCATTGTACATTGTAAGTTTCGTGCCAGTTTATACATAAATGTTTCTCAAACGTTCATAAGACATTCAGTGCAGGTAACACTATACCAGGGTGTTGCTGGTGTTCCTCTACTGTCTGAATTTTTTCTCGAAGTTGCTTAATTTCCAGTCGCTGTAGTTCAATGATCCGTTCTGACTCCTGGTCGAAATTAAGACGTGTAACTGTACCACTTCTTGAACAATTGTCTGGAAAGGAGCAAACCACATTTGTTCTTTTATCTAATATTCTGACATTAAACAAAAATAAGTATATGTACCTGCTCCTTGTGTTGATGTGTGCAATGAAAGACTATCTGAGTGATGAAAAACATGGTCATAAATTAATTATGGGTGAGTGCCCATTAGCTGGCATGGAAATGGTGAGTTGAGCAGCCTGTTTCCATGCTCTATGACTCTAAAGGGCTTATCCCCAGCACCATTATACAGTGCCTATAAAAGGTATTCATCCCCCCCTTGGAAGTTTTCATATTTTATTGTTCTACAATATTGAATCACAGTGGATTTAATTTGGCTTTTGTTGACACTGTTCCACAGAGACAAGACTCCTTCCTGTCAAAGTGAAAACAGATCTGAACAAAGTGGTCTAAATTAATTACAGATACAAAACACAAAATAAATGTTTGCATAAGTAATCACCTTCTTTAATTCAGTACTATATTTAGTAGATGCACCTTTGGCAGCAATTACAGCCTTGAGTCTGTGTGGATAGGTCTCTATTGGCTTTGCACATCTGGATGCTGCAATTTTTCCCTATTCGTTTTTATAAAACTGCTCAAGCTCTGTCAGATTGCATGGGGATCGTGAATGAACAGCCCTTTTCAAGTTCAGCCACAAATTCTAATTGGATTGAGGTCTGGACTCTGACTTGGCCACACCAGGACATTAACTTTGTTGTTTTTAAGCCATCCCTGTGTAACTTTGGCTTTATGCTTGGGGTCATTGCCTTGCTGGAAAACAGATCTTCTCCCAAGTCACAGTTCTGTTGCAGACTGCATCAGGTTTTTCTCCTCAGGATCTCCCCGTATTTTACTGCATTCATTTTACCCTCTACCTTCACAAGCCTTCCAGGGCCCACAGTAGTGAAGCATCCCAACAGCATGATGCAGCTACCACTATGCTTCATGGTAAGGATGGTGTGATTTTTGATGATATGCAGGAAGGCGTGGAGCTTAGGAGATGATGGCGCCTAATGGCGACTTCTTTACTTGCATCTTCGGAAACAGCTCTGTTTCTATCTTTAATATCTCTATTTTTCCCTTTGAGGGTTCTTTTGAAGACCCTGACCTGGAGTCATATGCTGACTTCGGTTCTTTGTGGGAATGGGACCCGCTCTTGGGGTCTCACGACTGGCTGCTATTCGATATATCAAGGACAAGGGGAGAAAAAAACCAGAGGACATGGGTTAAGGGTGAGGGGGGAAAAGTTTAAAGGGAACATTGGAGGGGCTTCTTCACACAGAGAGTGGTGGGAGTATGGAATGAGCTGCCAGACGAGGTGGTAAATGCAGGTTCTTTTTTAACATTTAAGAATAAATTGGACAGATACATGGATGGGAGGTGTATGGAGGGATATGGTCTGTGTGCAGGTCAGTGGGACTAGGCAGAAAATGGTTTGGCACAGCCAAGAAGGGCCAAAAGGCCTGTTTCTGTGCTGTAGTTTCTATGGTTCTATAGATGTGGCCTAGAAGACTAGCGCGTCTTCGGGATTATGGGATATTGTGGCTTTGGAGGCGGGGCGGACTCACGGTCGGTGCCTTTGCAGGAACCTGATGTGTTGTTGGAGTACATGGAAGTTTGAAAGCAGCTATCTGGCTGCTGGCTGTGTGCCCAGAGACCCGAGTTCTTTGGGCACAGAGGTCGGAAAAAACAATGCAACAGACTTTTAACATCATAACTCAGCGAGTTGTTTTGTTAATAAGGTGGATGAATTGAAAGTGCAGATTGTTATTAATGATTATGATATAGTTGGGATCACAGAGACATGGCTCCAGGGTGACCAGGGATGGGAGCTCAACGTTCAGGGATATTCAATATTCAGGAGGGATAGACATGAAGGAAGGGGAGGTGGGGTGGCGTTGCTGGTTAAAGAAGAGATTAACGCAATAGAAAGGAAGGACATAAGCCGGGAAGATGTGGAATCGATATGGGTAGAGCTGCGTAACACTAAGGGGCAGAAGACGCTAGTGGGAGTTGTGTACAGGCCACCTAACAGTAGTAGTGAGGTCGGAGATGGTATTAAACAAGAAATTAGAAATGTGTGCAATAAAGGAACAGCAGTTATAATGGGTGACTTCAATCTACATGTAGACTGGGTGAACCAAATTGGAAAAGGTGCTGAGGAAGAGGATTTCTTGGAATGTATGCGGGATGGTTTTTTGAACCAACATGTCGAGGAACCGACTAGAGAGCAGGCTATTCTGGACTGGGTTTTGAGCAATGAGGAAGGGTTAATTAGCGATCTTGTCGTGAGAGGCCCCTTGGGTAAGAGTGACCATAATATGGTGGAATTCTTCATTAATATGGAGAGTGACATAGTTAATTCAGAAACAAAGGTTCTGAACTTAAAGAGGGGTAACTTTGAAGGTATGAGACGTGAATTAGCTGAGATAGACTGGCAAATGACACTTAAAGGATTGACGGTGGATATGCAATGGCAAGCATTTAAAGGTTGCATGGATGAACTACAACAATTGTTCATCCCAGTTTGGCAAAAGAATAAATCAAGGAAGGTAGTGCACCCGTGGCTGACAAGAGAAATTAGGGATAGTATCAATTCCAAAGAAGTAGCATACAAATTAGCCAGAGAAAGTGGCTCACCTGAGGACTGGGAGAAATTCAGAGTTCAGCAGAGGAGGACAAAGGGCTTAATTAGGAAGGGGAAAAAAGATTATGAGAGAAAACTGGCGGGGAACTTTAAACGGACTGTAAAAGCTTTTATAGATATGTAAAAAGGAAAAGACTGGTAAAGACAAATGTAGGTCCCCTGCAGACAGAAACAGGTGAATTGATTATGGGGAGCAAGGACATGGCAGACCAATTGAATAAGTACTTTGGTTCTGTCTTCACTAAGGAGGACATAAATAATCTTCCAGAAATAGTAAGGGACAGAGGGTCCAGTGAAATGGAGGAACTGAGTGAAATACATGTTAGTAGGGAAGTGGTGTTAGGTAAATTGAAGGGATTGAAGGCAGACAAATCCCCAGGGCCAGATGGTCTGCATCCCAGAGTGCTTAAGGAAGTAGCCCAAGAAATAGTGGATGCATTAGTGATAATTTTTCAAAACTCGTTAGATTCTGGACTAGTTCCTGAGGATTGGAGGGTGGCTAATGTAACCCCAATTTTTAAAAAAGGAGGGAGAGAGAAACCGGGGAATTATAGACCGGTTAGCCTAACGTCGGTGGTGGGGAAACTGCTGGAGTCAGTTATCAAGGATGTGATAACAGCACATTTGGAAAGCGGTGAAATGATCGGACAAAGTCAGCATGGATTTGTGAAAGGAAAATCATGTCTGACGAATCTCATAGAATTTTTTGAGGATGTAACTAGTAGAGTGGATAGGGGAGAACCAGTGGTATATTTGGATTTTCAAAAGGCTTTTGACAAGGTCCCACACAGGAGATTAGTGTGCAAACTTAAAGCACACGGTATTGGGGGTAAGGTATTGGTGTGGGTGGAGAATTGGTTAGCAGACAAGAAGCAAAGAGTGGGAATAAACGGGACCTTTTCAGAATGGCAGGCGGTGACTAGTGGGGTACCGCAAGGCTCAGTGCTGGGACCCCAGTTGTTTACAATATATATTAATGACTTGGATGAGGGAATTAAATGCAGCATCTCCAAGTTTGCGGATGACACGAAGCTGGGTGGCAGTGTTAGCAGTGAGGAGGATGCTAAGAGGATGCAGGGTGACTTGGATAGGTTGGGTGAGTGGGCAAACTCATGGCAGATGCAATTTAATGTGGATAGTATTGTGTGCAGTTTTGGTCCCCTAACCTGAGGAAAGACATCTTTGCCATAGAGGGAGTACAAAGAAGGTTTACCAGATTGATTCCTGGGATGGCAGGACTTTCATATGAAGAAAGACTGGATGAACTGGGCTTGTACTCGTTGGAATTTAGAAGATTGAGGGGGGATCTGATTGAAACGTATAAGATCCTAAAGGGATTGGAGAGGCTAGATGCAGGAAGATTGTTCCCGATGTTGGGGAAGTCCAGAACGAGGGGTCACAGCTTGAGGATAGAGGGGAAGCCTTTTAGGACCGAGATTAGGAAAAACTTCTTCACACAGAGAGTGGTGAATCTGTGGAATTCTCTGCCACGGGAAACTGTTGAGGCCAGTTCATTGGCTATGTTTAAGAGGGAGTTAGATATGGCCCTTGTGGCTACAGGGGTCAGGGGGTATGGAGGGAAGGTTGGGGCGGGGTTCTGAGTTGGATGATCAACCATGATCATAATAAATGGCGGTGCAGGCTCGAAGGGCCGAATGGCCTACTCCTGCACCTATTTTCTATGTTTCTATGTTATGTCTCCTGTCTCGCTCTGAAACGGGGTCATCACTTTTTCCCTTATTAGGGAGAGAGCGAGCCTGTGGTATGTCGAATTACCGGGTGAACGAATAGTCTTTGAGGTACTGCAAGTCTGTATCTTTATTGATGCTTTGCTGCACGCTTCAGTGCTTGGTGGGGGGTGCATATGCTTTTTTTGCTGGTGGGGGAGGGGGGTCGTTGCTTTGCTGCTGCTTATGCGTGGGAAGGGGGAGCTTGTGGTGGCTTTGGGGTTCTAATATTTAACTGTCATTCATTCTTTGGGGCACTCCTCTCTTTTCGTGGATGCTTGCAAAGAAAAGAAGAATTTCAGGATGTATATGGTATATATTTTTTTGACATTAAGTGTACCTTTGAAACCTTTGACAACTTTGATATGCGGTTTTTGGCTTATGCTAAACATAGCATTTAACCTGATGGCCAAAAAACCCAATTTTAGTTTCATCAGACCATAGAACCTTCTTCCAGCTGACTTCAGAGTCTCCCACATGCTTTCTGGCAAACTCTAGCCAAGATTTTGTGTGAATTTTTTTCAACAGGTGCTTTCTCGTTGCCACTCTCCCATAAAGCTGCGAATGTTGAAGCACCAAGGCAACAGTTGTTGAATGTGCAGTCTCCTATCTCAGCCACTGAAGCTTGTAACTCCTCCAGAGTTGTCATAGGTCTCTTGGTGTCCTCCCTCACTAGTTCCTGTCTTGCACAGTCACTCAGTTTTTGAGGATGGCCTGCTCCAGGCAGATTTACAGCTGTGCCATATTCTTTCCATTTCTTGTACTGTCCTTAACTGTACTCCAAGGAATATTCAGTGACTTGGAAATTTTCTTGTATCCGTCTCCTGACTTGTGCTTTTCTATAATCTTTTTACAGAGTTACTTGGAGCGTTCTTTTGTCTTCCTGGTATAGTTTTTGCCAGGATACTGACTCACCAGTATTTGGACCCTCCAGATCAGGTGTATTTTTACTACAATCAATTGAAACACCTTGACTGCACACAGTGATCTCCATTTAACTAATTGTGTGACTTCTTAAACCAATTGACTGTACCACTGGTGATGTCATTTTGGGGGGGTCAATATTTATGCAATCAATTACTTTGTGTTATACATTTGTAAATAATTTAGATCACTTTCTGGAGATCCGTTTTCACCTTGATACAAAAATCTTTTTCTGTTAATCAGGGTTAAAAAAAACAAATTAAATCCACTGTGATTCAATGTTGTAAAACATTAAAACATGAAAACTTCTGGGGGGGGTGAATACTTCTTATGGGCACTGTAACTAGCAATACCACATAGTCCTATTCAACATAGGGGACATAACTTGTCTTGATGTTGCTTTCTAAGAAATAAAGCAAAATGTGGAATTTATTGCCACAGACGATTGTGGAGGCCGTCATTGGGTATATTTAAAGCAGAGGTTGATGGTTTCTTGGTTATGGGGAGAAGGCAGGAGGAAGACAATGAAGAGAGATAATAAATCAGCCATGATGGGCCTTACGGCCTAATGCTGCTCGTATGTCTTAATATCTGTCACTTAATTATGACAAAGTAGCTGCCCATCTTTGGCCAATTATTTTAGAAGACAATTAAATTGTTAATATATTATTATATAAGTATTGTAGGTATCCATTTACAGACAACATTCTGTCTTAGGAAACATATTAACTCTTTCACAAAACCAGTCTGTGGACATGCAATCAACACACTGCTATTGGCTTTATGAAGGATCAAGATGGTTCAAAGATCAAGGATCATCTTTATTCACCATACTGTATACAATTACAGTATATTAGGAAAATGAGTCAATCAAACTAAAAGTTAACAGTTAAGAACATGTTACTACTCAGTTGTCAGTTCAAGTTTATCCACAGAGTTTATAATGGTTCAGGGCAGTAGCTACCAAGCCTTAAAGAGAATTATCTCATGACTTGGTATGTCCTTCAATACTATCATGAACAAAAGTACATTTTTAACATAAAAATGAGGCTGGTAAACAGCAGTTAAACGAAAGTTTGCCTCTGGAGGAGACAATAGAAGTGAACTTCCACAGGACTTCTAACTTTCTTTGACTGTATAACTTTGGAATAATGCAGTAATTTAGTGAAATAACATCAGAAGAGTTCCCTTGAAATTTCACCCATAGTTTCATAACTGTATAAAAAAAGTCTTGAGAGGTAGGCTTTTCTGATCAAGGGTGTGGACTATGCTCATAAAGGAGCCTGCATAATACTCTGCCTAAAGAAAGAATCTTAACTTTTTTTTAAGGGCAAACAAGAGAAAATCTGAAGATGCTTTTTTTTAAAGGGTTTTGACTTTCCTATATTTGCTTTATTAGGAAAGCCAATAGCGTCACGTGCAAAATAACTGGTAATTTAGTGAGGTTAAATTCAATGAAATTCTTTGGATTTATTTTAAATTACAATGAACCCACTTCCAGTCAAATCTGCCAAGTGAACAGAATTCTGCTATATGTAATTCTGTTCAATCAATATGCCCTGGATGAAACTCTGTTCATGAGATTAACTGGACTTTCCTGGTTTCATCGTGATGCTTCCCTGTAAACCACAGGTGAGATTGAAATAGTTTACCTTTAAAGTCAACAGCACATGGTTTCTTGGTCTTCTTCAGAGTTCCAAGAGTTACTTCCAAATCATGTACCTTGATTCGAGAAATCTTCAGTTCCTGCCTCAGGTCATTTATCTCCTTAATTAAAGCAACATTTTCCTGAGAAAATGAAAAAGATTGGCTTAGAACAACAGGAATTCTGCAGATGCTGGAAATTCAAGCAACATACATAAAAGTTGCTGGTGAACGCAGCAGGCCAGGCAGGATCTCTAGGAAGAGGTGCAGTCGACGTTTCAGGCCGAGACCCTTCGTCAGAACCCTTCGTCAAGATTGGCTTAGAAATTTGTTCCCAACTAAAAGCAGAGTGAATACCAGAAGTGGTTACAATATTGTGTGTCTGTAATTACAAGGAAAAATGGGGAAGTGATAACCACCTCCTGTTAGACTGTTTGAGGTAACTTATTTTTCATTCTTTCGTACTTGTCTTCTAATATTTATATATCTGTGTATTTGTAATGCTACTGTGATACTGTAATTTCCTTTGGGATCAAAAAAGTATCTACAGTATCTCTCTATAATGGATCCCAATAGTTCAACAATAACTAGCTTAAGTTTAAAATGGAAGCATAACTTTCTACAATGGTTCTTGATTAAGTCATATGGGACCATGTTATAAATGAGCAATAATGGTAAACAGTCATATTATTAAAATTATTTTTTATGTTTTAACATCATGATTCATTTAAAAAAAAATCTTTCTGCAGACTCTAATGCCAACATCATTATACAACTCCTTATAGTACATTCATTTAGTACACTTAACTTCCCCAATGTGCTTAACTAATGATTATCAGACCCAAACAAGATGCAGAGATGGAGAAGAAATGATCAAAAAGAACTGAATTTTAGAAAGGGCTAGATAGAAGTCAAAGGTAGAGATACAGACGTAGCAGGGAGCTTGTTGATAGCTTCAGTCTTTCTGCTGCAAGGAAAATGGCTCTTTATACACCTGATGCTGGAGAGTGAAAGAGACGTGAATGGAGGATCTGAGGAAGAACAGAGAGTGGATAGGGGAGGATATTACTGCCAATTGGTTATAGATTTTGAGACTTAAAGATATCCAAATTTAAAGAATTTGCTGATGTAACATCAACTTAGCATGTTGAGTACTTCTCTGAAATATTTTCCAATTTTGATGCTTGAAATCACATTTGAGGAAGGTACTGCTTCAATTCACCTGTAACACACCCGTTACTTTCCAATCGTCAGCTGACCAAGGGGAGAACATTTTGTTCTGGCAGCTGGGCTGACCATGTCACAATTAGGGCTTCAAACTCAAAGGATCAGGTTCCTGAAAATATGTCCTCTAAATAACTGTTTAATGCTGAAAGCTTTTTTACGCTCACATGTAATGTCCTATACAATGTGCATTAGAGGGTGACTGTACATAAAAGAATGCAAGCCTATAATAGAACATAACTAATCTTCCAACAATTAATTTAAGTGGATGATAACTCGGATAGTTCCAGAACATTTTCCGTCACATTTTCCTCGGTGCTTCTCCAGGTGATTATTTAATGTCTAGCACAGCTAAATCTGTTTATTGTGAAGGACAATAACATTAATTCAAACACACATTAGTTTATGCAATTCTTATGAGGGCTGCTGAATGTTTAGAGATTGTTTATTGTAATTCTTCAGTACACAAGGGTAAAGGAGAACTAAATATTATATGATATTATTCCATGAACACTTAAACATAGTGATGTTGAATTTTCCATGGGAAAATTAATAACAAGATAAATATAACTAAAATGCTAGGCTTCAGTCATTCACAGGATGTAAAATATCTAGTCTATCAGACATGTAGAAAACAAACTTATTAAAGTTTATTACAGTTAATTAAAATTATTAACCATTAATGTAATATTCTGTTGCTTCGACTGGGATTTCCTACCTGCATGATACGGACATTGTCAATACGATGAATTTCTGCATCTGTCAGTAGTTTTTTCTGAAGTGTTGCAATGCTTTTTTCCAGGTGATTTCTTTGTCGCCCAAATTCTTGCTGAATGTCTAAATCAATGGCTGCAATATCAAACTAACAAGTAGAAAATAGTTAAACCTGAAAAACTATTTAATTTGGTGTATTAAATTAAAAAATAGATTTCCTCATGCAAATGGAAAAGGCGTGTCAGAAGGGCAATGTCATGATAATCGTTGGGGATTTTAACATGAAAGTGGATTGGAAAAATGTGGTACTGGACCTTAAGAGAGAGAATTTGTAGAATGTCTAAAGGATGGCTTTTTAGAACAGCTTGTTGTTGAGCCCACTAGGGCATTGGCTGTGCTGTATTGGGTGTTCTGCAATGATCCAGAGGTGATAAGAGAGCTTAAGGTTAAGGAACCCTAAGGGAACAGTGATCACAATATGATCGAGTTCACTTTGAAATTTGAGGAGAAACCAAATTCCAATGTGTCAGTATTTCAGTGGAATAAAGGAAATTACAATGGCATGAGAGGGGAACTGGTCAAAGTTGACTGGAAAGGGACACCAGCAGGAAGGACAGCAGAGCAGCAATGGCTGGAGTTGCTGTGAAAAATGAGGGAAGTGAAGATACAATTGAAGTCAGAAGTTTACATACATCTTAGCCAAATACATTAAAACTCTGTTTTTCACAATTCCTGACATTTAATCCTAGAAAACATTCCCTGTATTAGGTCAGTTAGGATCACTACTTTATTTTAAGAATGTGAAATGTCAGAATAATAGTAGAGAGAATGATTTATTTCAGCTTTTATTTCTTTCATCACTTTCCCAGTGGGTCAGAAGTTTACATACACTTTTTTAGTATTTGGCAGCATTGCAATTTAAATTGTTTAACTTGGGTGAAACGTTTTGGATAAATTTCCACAAGCTTCTCACAGTAAGTTGCTGGAATCTTGTTCCACTCCTCCAGACAGAACTGGTATAACTGAGTCAGGTTTGTAGGCCTCCTTGCTCGCACTTGCTTTTTCAGTTCTGCCCACAAATTTTCTATTGGTTTGAGGTCAGAAAATGATATCAAGTCTGGTTCATCCTTGGGAGCAATTTCCAAATGCCTGAAGGTACCACGTTCATCTGTACAAACAATAATACGCAAGTATAAACACTATGGGACCACGCAGCTGTCATACCACTCAGGAAGGAGATGCATTCTGTCTCCAAGAGATGAACGTACTTTGGCGCGAAAAGAGCAAATCAATCCCAGAACAACAACAAAAGACCTTGTGAATATGCTGGAGGAAACAGGTAGACAAGTATCTATATCCACAGTAAAATGAGTCCTATATCAACATAACCTGAAAGGCTGCTCAGCAAGGAAGAAGCCACTGCTCCAAAACCACCATAAAAAAGCCAGACTACAGTTTGCAAGTGCACATGGGGACAAAGATCTTACTTTTTGGAGAATTATCCTCTGGTCTGAGGAAACAAAAATTGAACTGTTTGGCCATAATGACCATCATTATGTTTGGAGGAAAAGGGGTGAGGCTTGCAAGCCGACGAACACCATCCCAACCGTGAAGCATGGGGGTGGCAGCATCATGTTGTGGAGGTGCTTTGCTGCAGGAGGGACTGGTGCACTTCACAAAATAGATGGCATCATAAGGAAGGAAAATTATGTGGATATATTGAAGCAGAATATATTGAAGCTTCTCGAGACATCAGCCAGGAAGTTAAAGCTCGGCTGCAAATGGGTCTTCCAAATGGCCAATGACCCCAAGCATACCTCCAAAGTTGTGGCAAAATTGCTTAAGGACAACAAAGTCAAGGTATTGGAGTGGCCATCGCAAAGCCCTGACCTCAATCTGATAAAAAATTTGTGGGCAGAACTGAAAAAGCGTGTGCGAGCAAGGAGACCTACAAACCTGACTCAGGTACACCAGTTCTGTCTGGAGGAATAGAACAAAATTCCAGCAATTTACTGTGAGAAGCTTGTGGAAGTCAACCCAAAATGTTTCACCCAAGTTAAACAATTTAAAAGGCAATGCTACCAAATACTAACAAAGTGTATGTAAACTTCTGACCCACTGGGAAAGTGATGAAAGAAATAAAAGCTGTCAAGTATGATGCACAATTATGATTTGATGGAGGCAGACGTGAGAGCACGGAGGAACATTTAGTGAAACTTCTGAAATGCCTATTTCGCTGCCGCCGCTACTGTGTGATCTAAAATCTCCGGAGGGTAAGGCCCTGAATCCTTGGCTTTGCTTGTTGTTTGGCGGCCGGGGTGGGGTCGAAGTGCTCGGCAGAGATGATGCTTGGTGTTCAGTGTCGGAGGGCCGGTCAGAGGCTCGAAGTTTTTGGACGGACTCAGAGTTGGACTGTGGTCGGGTGCTTCAGGATGCTGCATTAGCAAGTTTGCGGCGCTGGAAGCTCATGTCAGGGAGAGTTTCTCCCTTCTACCGTTTGCGTGAGATGTTGGGGCTATTGGGACTTTGAGACTTTTTTTTAACTGTGCCCATGGTCTGCTCTTATCAAATTATGTTATAATTATGTGTTTTTTGTTAGTTTTAATCTTGGTCTGTCTTGTGTTTCTGTGATATCATTCTGGAGGAACATTGTATCATTTTTTAATGCATGCATTTCTAAATGACAATAAATGAGGACTGAGTGTCCTCATAATCTAATCTAAAAAAGCTGAAATAAATCATTCTCTCTACTATTATTCTGACATTTCACATTCTTAAAATAAAGTAGTGATCCTAACTGGCCTAATACAGGGAATGTTTTCTAGGATTAAATGTCAGAAATTGTGAAAAACTGAGTTTTAATGTATTTGGCTAAAGTGTATGTAAACTTCTGACTTCAACTGTATATTCCAAATAAGAAGAATTTTTCGAATGGAAGAATGACACTAAGAAGGTCATTAGGAAGGAAAAGATGAATTATGAAAAGAAGCTGGCAACTAACATCAAAGAAAATATTAAAATATTTTTTAAGTATTTAAAGGGTAAATAAGAGTTGAGGGTAGATATGGGACCAATAGAAAATGATGCTGGAGACATTGTAATGAGAGACACAGAGACTGCAGTGGAACTGAATGAGTATTTTGCATCAGTTTTCACAGTGGAAAACACCTGTAGTATACCAGACTTTCAAGAGTGTTAGGGAAGTGAAGTATGTGCAGAGAAAATTATGACGGAGAAGGTGCTCAGGAAGTTTAATGGTTAGAGGGTGGATAAATCTCCTGGACCTGATGGAGTGCGCCCTCTGATTCTGAAGGAAGTAACTGGAGAGATTGCCGAGGCATGAACAATGATCTTTCAAGAATTGATAGATTCTGGCATTGTACCGGATGACTACAAATGTTACTCCACTACTTAAGAAGGGTGAGAGGCAGTAGAAAAGAAACTATAGACCTGTTCGCCTGACATCAGTGGTTGGGAAGTTGTTGGAATCGATTGTCAGGGATGAGATTACAGAGTACCTGGAGGCACATGACAAAATAGGCCAAAGCCAGCATGGTTTCCTGAAGGAAAATCCTGTCTGACAGACCTACTGCAATGTTTTAGACCATAAGACCATAAGACAAAGGAGCAGAAGTCGGCCATTCGGCCCATCGAGTCTGCTCTGCCATTTTATCATGAGCTGATCCATTCTCACATTTAGTCCCACTCCCCCACCTTCTCACCATAACCTTTGATGCCCTGGCTACTCAGATACCTATCAATCTCTGCCTTAAATACACCCAATGACTTGGCCTCCAGTGCTGCCCGTGGCAACAAATCCCATAAATTCACCACCCTCTGACTAAAAAAATTTCTTCGCATTTCTGTTCTGAATGGGCGCCCTTCAATCCTTAAGTCATGCCCTCTTGTACTAGACTCCCCCATCATGGGAAACAACTTTGCCACATCCACTCTGTCCATGCCTTTCAACATTCGAAATGTTTCTATGAGGTCTCCCCTCATTCTTCTAAACTCCAAGGAATACAGTCCAAGAGTGGACAAACGTTCCTCATATGTTAACCCTCTCATTCCCGGAAGCATTCTAGTGAATCTCCTCTGTACCCTCTCCAAGGTCAGCACATCCTTTCTTAAATAAGGAGACCAAAACTGCCCACAGTACTCCAAGTGAGGTCTCACCAGCACCTTATAGAGCCTCAACATCGCATCCCTGTTCCTATACTCTATTCCTCTAGAAATGAATGCCAACATTGCATTTGCCTTCTTCACTACCGACTCAACCTGGAGGTTAACTTTAAGGGTATCCTGTACGAGGACTCCCCAGTCCCATTGCATCTCAGAACTTTGAATTCTTTCCCCATTTAAATAATAGTCTGCCTGTTTATTTTTTCTGCCAAAGTGCATAACCATACACTTTCCAACATTGTACTTCATTTGCCACTTCTCTGCCCATTCTTCCAATCTATCCAAGTCTCTCTGCAGACTCTCTGTTTCCTCAGCACTACCAGCCCCTCCACCTATCTTCGTATCGTCAGCAAACTTAGCCACAAAGCCACCTATTCCATAATCCAAATCGTTGATGTACAATGTAAAAAGAAGTGGCCCCAACACGGACCCCTGTGGAACACCACTGGTAACCGGCAGCCAACCAGAATAGGATCCCTTTATTCCCACTCTCTGTTTCCTGCCAATCAGCCAATACTCTATCCACATATGTAACTTCCCCGTAATTTCATGAGCTCTTATCTTGTTAAGTGTGTCATGTGTGGCACCTTGGCAAAGGCCTTCTGAAAATCCAAATATACAACATCCACTACATCTCCCTTGTCTAGCCTACTGGTAATTTCCTCAAAAAATTGTAATAGGTTTGTCAGGCAGGATTTTCCTTTAAGGAATCCATGCTGAGTTCTGCCTATCCTGTCATATGCCTCCAGGTACTCTGTAACATCATCCTTGACAATCGACTCCAACAACTTCCCAACCACCGATGTCAAGCTAACAGGTCTATAATTTCCTTTTTGCTTCCTTGCCCCCTTCTTAAATATCAGAGTGACATTTGCAATCTTCCAGTCCTCCGGAACCATGCCAGTTTTGAGGAACTTACAAGCAGGGTAGACAAAAGAGATGTAGTAGATGTGGCGTACTTGGATTTTCAGAAGGCCTTTGACAAAGTGCTGCACATGAGGCTGCTTAGCAAGATAAGAGCCCATGGGATCCATTGATCATGTGGATAGTCAGAGGCTTTTTCCCAGGGCTGAAATGACTATCACGAGAGGGCACAGTTTTAAGGTGCTTAGAAGTAAGTACCGAGGAGATGTCAGGGGTAAGTTTTTTTACGCAGGGTGTGGTGAGTGCGTGGAATGGGCTGCCGGTGATGGTAATGGAGGCGGATACAATAGGGCCTTTTAAGAGACTTCTGTTCAGGTACATGGAGCTTAGGGAAATAGAGGGCTGTGGGTAACCCTAGGTAAGTTCTAAAGTAAATACATGTTCAGCACAGCATTGTGGGCCGAAGGGCCTGTATTGTGCTGTAGTTTTTCTATGTTTCTATGGAATTAGACGGGAGTTACTAGCATTGGTGGAGCATTGGCTGATCAGCAGAAAATCAAGAGTGGGAATAAAGGGATCATATTCTGGGTGGCTGCTGTTACCAGTGGAGTTCCACAGGGGTCGGTGTTGGGACCGCTGCTTTTTATGATGTATGTCAATGATTCGGACTATGAGATCAATGGATTTGTGGCTAACTTTGCCGATGATACAAAGATAGGTGGAGGAGTGGGTAGTGTTGACGAAACAGAGAGCCTGCAGAGAGACTTAGATAGTATAGGGAATAGGCAAAGAAGTGACAAAGGAAATTCAATGTTGGAAAGTGTATGGTCGTGCACTTTGGTGGAAGAAATAAATGGGCAGACTATTATTTAGATGGGGAGAGAATTCAAAGTGCAGAGATATAAAGGGACTTGGGAGTCCTTGTGCAGGATACCCCAAAGGGTAACCTCCAGGTTGAGTCGGTGGTGAAGAAGGCGAATACAATGTTGGCATTCATTTCTAGAGGTATAGAATATAAGAACAGGGATGTTATGCTGAGGCTCTATAAGGCACTTGTGAGACCACACTTGGAGTATTGTTTGCAGTTTTGGGCTCCTTATTTCAGAAAGGATACACTGACACTGGAGAGGATTCAGAGAAGATTCACGAGAATGATTCCAGGAATGAAAGGGTTACCGTATGAGGAATGTCTGTCAGCTCTTGGACTGTTTTCCATGGAGTTCAGGAGAATGAGGGGGGATCTCAGAAACATTCTGAATGTTAAAAGGCCTGAACAGATTAGATATGGCAAAGATATTTCCCATGGTAGGGGAGCCGAGGACAAGAGGGCACAACTTCAGGATTGAAGGCCATCCATTTAGAACAGAGATGCAAAAAAATTACTTTAGTCAGAGGGTAGTAAATCTGTGGAATTTGTTGCCACGAGTGGCTGTGGAAGCCAAGTTATTGGGTGTTTTTAAGGCAGAGATAGATAGGTTCTTAATTAGCCAGGGTATTAAAGGGTATGGGGACAAGGCAGGGGAATAGGAATGACTGGAAGAATTGGATCAGCCCATGATTGAATGGCAGAGCAGACTTCAAGGGCTGAATGGCCTACCTCTGCTCCTGTAACTTATGGCCAGATGGTCTAACGGGAGTTAAAAATTCTGGGAGGCAAGAATCACAATTTTGCAAATAGTTAGGCACATTAATGATTGAAATGGACAAAACATACCTTTCAAGACAACTAGTTTTTAATCATACAGCCTTGAACTTGATTAGACTGTATCCATTCCTATACTTTATTTATTTAACTGGGTATATGAGCATTTTTGCATAGCAATTATTTCAATAAAATTATGTTTTAGGTTACATTTTAATAATTGATGAAAAGCTACAAAAATAGACCTTATAAGTTCTGGGATCTTATTCATACTTCGAACTAAGTTGATTCTGTGTACTTTAAAGGTGAGACTGGTGGTCAAAACAAAGTATCACAGAAGCATTGTTCCTTTTAAATCAGTCCTGATGTGCATGTTGTAACATCGTTGATATGATTTCAACTTTCACAAAACTTCCATTCCCTAAACGTGCACATTCCTTGGTCCTTAAACAAGTCTCTGATCTTTCCATATCCAACATGACTTTGCCCAAAGTTTTATTAGGCTAACAGATTGTTTTATGTTATATTAATGCATTATCAATACTAGAAATTGCATTTTTAACAGAACTGATGTCAATGACTTTCCCCTAGAGCAGAGAAGACAAAGATAATCTAATTTAATATTTTAGAATTATGCATTGTTTGATATGATGACTTGAATTTTTTTCCCTTTCAGGAAAGGTGTGGAGGCTTTGGAGATAATGTAGAAAAGGTTCACCAGAATGTCACTTAGACTGAGGGTTGTTAGCTATAACGAAAAGTTGGACAAACTTGGATTGTTTGCTCTAGAGCAGTGGTTCCCAACATGGGGTCCACAGACCCTTTGCTTAATGATATTGGTCCGTGGCATAAAAAAGGTTGGGAACCCCTGCTCTGGAGTGTTGGGAGGCTGGAAACTGAAAGAACTATATAAAATAATGAAAGACATCGATGGAGTAAATAATTAGTCTTTTTCTCCCCCAAGGTAAAAATATTGAATACTAGAGGGAATAGGTTTAAAGTGATAGGGGAAAGTTTAAAGGAGATGTGCAAGGCAAGTTTATTTTGTAACAGAGTGGTAGGTGCCTGGAACACATTGCCAGGGCAGATGGTACAAGTGCACATGATAACAATGTTTTAGAAAGATACAGGTACAGACAGGGAACAGACGGCTAGAGACCATGTGCAGGCAGGTTAGGTTAGTCAGAAAGGGCTATTCCTGCACTCCACTGTTCTATGTACAAATGTGAATGCAACAGCAAGGCTACATCAGTTTAAACAAGTTCTTAGGCTTTATCTGGTGAAAACAGAAAGGAAGTTCCTGCACAGACAGTGTTATCAGGATATGAAGTGTCTTAGTGACTGAGTAGTTGAAGCACAATATGCTATGGGAAAACTGCAAGGATACTAGAATAGCTTTAGATTATACTAGCAAGGAGCTAATAAAGACAGGGTCAGGATATACTTAAAACGATACTTATTGATATAAATTTCTGATCCTTGCACATTTTGTTCCAATTTGTGGACATTGGAAAGCAGTGAAATTTCTAGGAGTGTATATGCTAGAGGCCACCGGCAAGGGGAGGCAAGTTCAGTTGACAGGTAAGTAAACGAGGGTTAAATGCAGCATCTCCAAGTTTGCGGATGACACGAAGCTGGGTGGCAGTGTTAGCAGTGAGGAGGATGCTAAGAGGATGCAGGGTGACTTGGATAGGTTAGGTGAGTGGGCAAATTCATGGCAGATGCAATTTAATGTGGATAAATGTAGGTTATCCACTTTGGTGGTAAAAACAGGAAAACAGATTATTATCTGAATGGTGGCCGATTAGGAAAAGGGGAGGTGCAACAAGACCTGGGTGTCATTATACACCAGTCATTGAAAGTGGGCATGCAGGTACAGCAGGCGGTGAAAAAGGCAAATGGTATGCTGGCATTTATAGCAAGAGGATTCGAGTACAGGAGCATGGAGGTACTACTGCAGTTGTACAAGGCCTTGGTAAGACCACACCTGGAGTATTGTGTGCAGTTTTGGTCCCCTAATCTGAGGAAAGACATCCTTGCCATAGAGGGAGTACAAAGAAGGTTCACCAGATTGATTCCTGGGATGGCAGGACTTTCATATGATGAAAGACTGGATGAACTAGGCTTATACTCGTTGGAATTTAGACGATTGAGGGGGGATCTGATTGAAACGTATAAAATCCTAAAGGGATTGGACAGGCTAGATGCAGGAAGATTGTTCCTGATGTTGGGGAAGTCCAGAATGAGGGGTCACAGTTTGAGGATAAAGGGGAAGCCTTTTAGGACCGAGATTAGGAAAAACTTCTTCACACAGAGTGGTGAATCTGTGGAATTCTCTGCCACAGGAAACAGTTGAGGCCAGTTTATTGGCTATATTTAAGAGGGAGTTAGATATGGCCCTTGTGGCTAAAGGGATCAGGGGGTATGGAGGGAAGGCTGGTACAGGGTTCTGAGTTGGATGATCAGTCATGAACATACTGAATGGTGGTGCAGGTTCGAAGGGCCGAAGGGCCTACTCCTGCACCTATTTTCTATAAGTTTCAGAGAATAGCTTTCAAGAGGATCTTCTGTGAGGGAAACTGAGGGAATCAAAATTGGGGTGTGCAACCATGCTACCTAGTGGAGAAGTGCCACTCTTCTTGGTTCAACTTTGCCACCTATGCATTCACAGCTTGGACTGAGTAAAAGAGGTTTTACTCTTCAAGTTGTCATGATAAAATCTTCCAAATCTACTGGCAAGATAATTAACCATGTTTGTTTTACTGAGTGCTCTGGTTTCTTCCCACATTCCAAAGACTTACAGTTAGGATTAGTGATTGTGGGCATGCTATGTTGGTGCTGGAAGCATGGTGACCCTTGCGGGCTGTTCCTCACTGATCTGATTTGACGTAAACAATGCATTTTGCTATACAGTATGTTTCAAAGACAAATAAAGCTAATCTTCCAAAAAAAAACTAACATTGGACCCCTCTCTCAGGACTACATCCCCAGCACTGAGGCTATAATTACACTCGGTCAGTTCCGATGAGCCAGCCACGCCATTAACATGCCTGACAACACAGCTTGAAGATTACCAGAGAGACAGAGGAAATGATTCAGGTATGTTCTTAGAGTCTCCTGCCCAGGGACTGAGAGACACAAGCCTGACTGGCTTCCTACAATTACAGGCAATCATCAGATGTACTCACGCCTATTAAAAACACAGACAGTTTTAGGAACATGAAGCCTTCCCACTTCCTGAAAGTGAAGGTTATTGTTGACCCTAAGAAGAAATTCCTGATGATGAACGTGATGAAGCAGTCTGAAGAAGTTCCCACTACCAGACATTCTCACTGTCTGGCATTATTCTGAGGGAGGAGACCTTGGAAGCATGAGATCTCGTGATGCTGCATGATTACCAAAAGACCATTGCAAGTAAATGAGAAAGCTAACAGATGGTAGTGCCAATTGCGAAGAGAATCAAATACAAGTCACAGAATTCCTGAATATGTTATATAGATAAGCAAAAGAGTCAGAAATGAGCAATTGAAGTTACAATGAGACTAGCCATGATCTTATTCAATGGTAGGGCAGATTTGGAGATCATGGACCTAATCCTGCTCCTGTCATGGTTGGGATCGGGGTCCCTTTAAATTTACCTTGTTTATGTTATGATCCGGACCGTTGATTCCCTGTTTTCCCGAGTCCCTCGACTTTGGTGATTAGAGGCAATAAACATTCAGCTGAACTGGTAGTTTATAGTCTCCGGCTTTCAGCCGTTCGGCGCAGGAGCATCTGCAAAGTCATCCAAGGTATGGTGTGCCGATGTCATCTGGCCGGAGCAAACCTAGTCTCTGCCGAAGCGAGTCCCGGTAATTCGCCTCTCCTCACCGGAGCAACCCTGTCCAGATACCTCGCCAAAGCGAGCCTGCAAAGTTTCCTCACCGAGGTGGGTCTGTCAGTTAACCTGCCGGAGGGAATCAAGAACCACTGTCTACTGTTCCCGGGCCAAGTCGAGAGCTCGCCACTACCCGGAGGCTCCAAGTCAAGTCCTGGCTCCGGCGGCATTCAAGCACCAAATCAAGTCCTGGCCCTGGCGGCTTCCCAGTTCTGAGTCAAGCCCTGGCCCTGGCGGTCTGTGATTCCTGTCCTGCCCCCTTGTCTGAATCCCTTCTCTGCCACTCTCACCTCTAGCCCTCGTCTGCAGCCCCCACCTGCACTTTGGTCTAGTTCCATCACCGGAGCTAGATAGGTACTGTCTGGTGTTCATTCGTGTTGGTCTTGTCTTGTCTTCTCCTCGCCTCCGTGGGGTAAGTCAGGCCATCTTGCCGTTGCCCCGGGGGGGGGGGGTCATGTCTTGTTGTGTCTTATCCTTGCCTCCGTGGGGTAGGTCAGGCCATCTTGCCGTTGCCCCGCGGGGGGTCATGTCTTGTCGTGTCTTCTCCTCGCCTCTGTGGGGTAGATCAGGCCGTCTTGCCGTTGCCCCGCAGAGGGTCATGAGTCCCGGCCCTATGTCCTGTACCCAAGGAGGGGTCCTGGCTGTCTGTTCTGTGTGCGAGTCCCGGCCCTATGTCCTGTACCCAAGGAGGGGTCCCGACTCTGTGTTCTGTGTATGTGTCCATGGTTCCATGTACCTGCTCCCCGAGACCGAGGCTCTGTGTTCCCATGTTCCTCCTCTCCCTAGCCCATGTCATGTCCTTGCCTGGTTCTGGGGTCCGAGCCCGAGGCAAGACCCAGGTACTGGGTCCTTGCCCTGTCTCTGGCTCGGAGTCCATACCCTAGCCTCTTCATGTCTCCTCTAGTTCTGGGAGCTGATCCTGAGTCCTAGTCCAGACCCTTGGTCCCAGCCTAGTCGTAGTCCTGAGTCCTTGTCCAGTTTGCTATTTCCTGCTCCTGCCTTGCTCTCCTGGTATCGAACAATAAACTAAATCTAAGTAACCTCACAAGATGTGTCTTGCATTTGGGTCCACCCTTGCTCCCAATGCCCTCATCAATGTGACAGCTCCTTCATACATTCTCTCCTTCTCTCTATCTTTCACTTCTATGGTTGCTCACACCACTGTGCTTTTCATTACACCAACTGAAGCACTCAGATAGCAAGTGAAAAACATTGTAGTCTCATCAACAGGAGATTTTTCTAGAGCACCTTGTAGGACAAACCAAACAGATGTGGAGATTTGACCCTCATGTACTGTATAATAAGCTAAAGTGAAGATAGCAAGGGGTGGTTATGGTGGTTCTTGAGAATCATGATGGAGGTGGTGAACATGCAACAAAGAATTAGGTGGAGGGTAATTGCTGCAGGACCCAGTATAGACCAGGGCTAAATACCTTACCTCTGTGCCATTAGAAATTAAGAAAAATTGACATGATACTGAAACAACTAAATAGAAGGTAGGTTTAACAAATTTTGAAAATTGTCCATTTCCAATATGACAATCTGAATCCCATGCAGATAGTTAACTGGAGAAACAAGTTTCACAATGGATACAGTTCCATGTGATAAATTGTTGTCAGACTTCAACAGCTATACAATTCAACTGCACAGAGTAGAGAAGGTACAATTTTTATTATGATGCACACTGTAAATGTTTAAATTATACAAATGGTCTTACCACATCTGTCTGGGGTACATATTTCTCATACAGTTGCCGCACACTTTCTTTCAGTTTTTTTGGATCTTGGATAAATCCCACACAGCTGTACACATCAGTCTTAAAACGTTTGACAACAGATTCAACACGATGCACCTGAAAGTGAAGAAATGGGAAACCATTAGAATTGAAAAGTATCACAAAGATGGAGAAAAAGAAGAATTTTAAAAAGAATAACATCAGTTATTTAAAATATTTGTAGTTTTAAATTGGATTTACCACTGATTTGGTGCAGACCCGATATTATGCAGATAGCACAAAGCATCAAATTGGGGTTTACCAAGATGTCATGAATTGGCTCATGCTTGCTATTATTGTGATGCCACCAACTTCTAATAATATAGATGTCTAAAACTAGAGGATAGAGTAACTCAGATTGCAAAGAAATTTGTACTACATGTGATGATATTTTACAGTAAAATTAGTACCAAAAGTATGTTTAACAATATAAAGGATTATTTCCACTGTGTAATTTTCTTCATTGAGCATTAACATCTTATGAATTAATTTAAACATCTGCCTCAAAAAGATGAAAAAAAAATAAAGGCGTGCCTTGCATATATATAAATCATGACTACCAGGTGTCCAAGGACTCAAAAAAGTACTTTTTGAAACAGAATCATATTGTCATGTAAGAAATATGGCAGCCGGTTTAGAAACAATATTTTTAAGTATTTATTGAGATAAATATTGATCAACTGTCAGAAAGAATGTCCTTGCTCTTCTTCAAAGTAGTGCCACAGATCATTTACAAAAGTCAAGAAGTAAATTTTATTATCAAAGTACGTATATGTCACCAAACACTAAACTGAGATTGATTTTCTTGCAGGCATTTATAGTAGGACAAAGAAGTAATACAGAACCAATGGAGGACCACTCACAAATGAAGACTGACAAATAACGCAAATACTAAAAGAAACAAGTAATAATAAATAAATAAACGAATAGATAGATAGATAAATAAATAAATAATACTGAGAACATGATATGTGGAGTCTTTGAAAGTAAGTCCAAAAGTTATGTTCATTGACCAGTTCAGTGTTACGGTGAGTGAAGATATCCATGCAGGTTCAAGAGCTTAATGGTTGAAGTGTTGTAACTGTTCCTGAACCAGATGGTATGGGACCTAAGGCTCCTGTATCTCCTTCCTGATAAGAACATGACTCCGATGGTGAAGTTCTTGATGATGGATACTTGAAATTTACACCCACTTCAAATGGAATCTACATCTTCTCTATAATTCCTCATGCTGAGATGGTACCTCCAACATGGGAGTATTTCATTGGTGGGACATTGAACTGTGGAATGTAAAACGCAGAATCATGAATCATCAATAATTTCATCAGGCAAGAGCACTTCACTAATTCATGGACATCTCCTTTTAGGTTCTGGTACTGGTGTATATGCTGGTAATAACTACGGGGTGATGGTTAAAGAGAATGAGCATTAAACGGTTAAGGTGCATATCAATATAATCTTATAGAATGGCAGAACACAGCTGAAGCATGAAATAGCTGAGTCCTGTCCTTATTCTGTTAGATGCTATTGGTAAAAATCTGCTGAGGATAGTTTTCCTTAAGGGCTGTTCAGTTCAGAATTAAATCAACAAAAAAAAGTTGGTATGAATGACCAATTAAAACTTCATTTGTCTTCTTTCCTTTCAAGTAATACTGTTTGAGTCAAAACCCATCAATATCACAACAGCATAGTTTATTTTAAATTTGAAATAGATAAGGTTTTTATAGTCTAAGTAATTTTTGCATGCATTTGGAGAATTACCCACCAAAATGTTTGTTGAAAGGTCATTTTGATTATATATTTAATACAATACTAAACGAGAAAGCTTATACGTCTGTCTATGTCGATGTTTAAATGCATACATGGTTAAATCTACTCAAACCTTCTCCATTTCTTTATGCATCTCCGCTTCTGTTGCTTTCAGTTTCTGTTTGAGCTCTCCGATATTAAGTTCCAGTTGTGCATTATGCTTATGGAATAATTCCAACTCATTTTCCATCTGTAAAGATACCAGAAGAAATATCGTTAGAAATCTCAGGATAATAAAATTTACTGAAGGAGGCTTTGCTTTGTACACAATTCATAGCTTCTTTAAAAAGAATTTAGATAGACATGAACAGGCAGGGAATAGAGTAGTATGAACCTTGTGCAGGCAGATGGGATTAGTTTACATTGGCATCATGGTTGGCTCAGACATCATGGGCCGAAGATCTTGTTCCTGCACTGCACTATTCTTTGTTCCATGTTTAAGTACAAAAGGTCTTCCTGCCTGCAAACTGTAAGAGATGATTAACTACATAACTATCCTTTTGTTTAGTTAATTTGATACTTTAAATATCAACCTTACGTTATGTTTCTGCTTAGAAAACAATATTTTAAAATGATAATGTTCCAAAAATTGGAACGTTATATCATTAGATTGAGAACTTCAAATCTCATCTTTTTTAAAAAATGGAATAGGAAGAAACTACAGATCTGTGTCAACTGTAGAGAGGGGGAACGTTAACTCAGACCATGAGAGGCCTGCGTCGGGCATTTTCATACCTTACAAGGCGCAGAGTGGAAGTCTGTGTGGGGTGCCACTCCTCACACAGACTAGAGCAATGTGTGATTGAGTGCCTTGCTCAAGGGCAGAAACACGCTGCCACAGCTGAGGCTCGAACTAGCGACCTTGAGGTAACTAGACGAATGCCTTAACCACTTGGCCATGTGCTCAACACAGCTGTGGGGAAGAGTTTGGAAACTATCATTAGGAAGAGGGTTGAATACTGAATCTAAAAGAATCTAATCTCATATCAAACTAAACTGAAGTTGGCAAACACTGGTGGGTAGGTCTAAGCTTATTTCCTATATGGACTTCCAGAAGATTGTTTCTTAAGAGAAGATTTTTGATCTTCTTACTACCGAGAGATCAAATTCTGGAAGAGAAAAGTTGTTTATCTGTCTAAGTCACTATATACTGTTGGTCAGTGAGATTCCACAAGACTGAGTATATTGCCCTTTGCTTTCAGAAATTTAAAGGTTATAGGAAGGGGTGAAAGTAAGGCACTGAAGCCATGTTGTAATAAAATCAATATCAGTAAAATATTTCAGGTAACTGGCTGAAATGTTAACTGTATTTCTCTCTCCGCAGTTGATATTAAACCTGCAGATTTTTGATTAAGTTATACTCACCCCTGGAAACAGGTCATCTCAATAAAATAGTTTCAAAGGAGGCGACACTTCACCTGTGAGTCTGTTGGGGTCAAATACTGTGTCTGGTACTCCCAGTGAGGCTTCCTGTATATTGGGAGACTGCTTCGCCAAGCATCTATGCTCTGCCTGCCAGAAGAAGCAGGATCTCCCAGTGGCCACCCATTTTAATTCCACTTCCCATTGCCATTCTGATATGTCAATCCATGGCCTCCTCTACTGTAAAGATGAGGCCACATTCAGATTGGAAGGAAAAAAATAACACCTTACGTTCCTTCTGGGTAGCCTCCAACCTGATGGCATGAATATCGATTTCTCGAAATTTTGGTAATGCCCCCCAGCCCCTTCACCATTCTCTCACCTTATCTCTTTGCCTGCCCACTGCCTCCCTCTGGTGCTCCTCCCTCCTTTTCTTTCTTCCTGTCCTCTCATATCAGACTCCCTCTTCCCTAGCCCTGTATCTCTTTCACCAATCAGCTCCCAGCTTTTTACTTCATCCCTCCCCCTCTGGTTTCACCCATCACCTTGTGGTTCTCTGTCCCCTCCCCCCCCCAACATTTTAAATCAACCCCTCATCTTTTCTCCTCCAGTCCTGGGGCAGTGTCTCAGTCCAAAACATGGACTGTACTTTTTTCCATAGATGCTGCCTGGCCTGCTGAATTCTTCTAGCATTTGTGTGTGTTGCTCAGATTTCCAGCGTCTGCAGATTTTCTCTTGTTTGTCAGAGGAATAAAAGCAGTTTTATTTTATTAAGGCACAAAGTATAAGAGCAGGGATGTTGTCCTTGAACACCAGCAAGGCTGCAGCTAGTTGAAAGACATTAAGATAAATACGTAGATAGGAGAGATTTAGGGAACACAGTCAGCATAGGTGCTTTAGGCTGAAAGCCTGTTTCCATGCTGCATAACTCTATGACCTTTAATCAGTATTTGAAAATGTACATAAAAAGTTGTGAATTACAGAACTGTGGGCGTGGGAGCATGGTTGAATAAAGCAGTGGAACTCTTTCATATAATTTAAAAATGTCAAGTTCTGCAACAACCCAAATACTTAAAATATTGAGTGAATGACCAAATCTAGGACCTTAGAGCAATAGTAGAATACCATTTCTAATGTACAGTAAGAGAAGTCAGAGCAACAGAGCAGTCTAAAAATGTTGAAGTTAGTGATCAATACATTTTTTTGAGAATGTGGCATGACAAATAAATGTGATTGTGACACTGAGTTTCCATTATTTAATTGCATAGTGAAAGAGAATAAAGCATTTGACTGTGTTTCTAATACATTTAGACTCTTTCTGAACAAGTAGTGCTCACTTATCAAGAATACAGTAGCAGTATCATGAGACCACAAAACTTATTCAGTGCACTTTGTACTTAAGAGCATACCAAAAATAAATGGAGCAAAAACAATTTTATCTTTGCACTAGACCATGAAAGCATGCTTACATGAATTCTGATATGCATTTTATTATTCAATAATATACTTTGAGTGGTGAACAATGTGGTGTAAGAATCACCTTACCATGCTTGATGGTTAAGCATATAGTTCATGAGGGGGAGCAAGTTTTCTTTCTCAAAGTTAACCTTGTTAATCATGTTCCAATGTCAGAAGGAAATATACAAGATTTTTCTGTTCATGGACATCAGCTTGCTTCACTCTTGCCTCTGACTCTGAAGATTTGTGGATTAATTTATTAATCCTAAACCTGAGCATGTAAAGAAAGCTGAGACTGCAATGCAAGGAGAGTGATACACTGGCCTAGCTACTGTCTTTCAGATAGGATGGTATCTCTTGGTGCTATCTACCCTGATCAGGGGAACGATCAGAAAAATCTTACAGGCACTATTACAAGAGCAGAGACTTATCTCAAGTAGCATTCCTCCTTTAACCAATGTCATCAAAAGACAGATGAACTGATCATTTAATTCAAGGGTCTTACAGGTACAGAGGAGGCAAGCATTTAGATTCTTGAACAATTGGAATCTCTTCTGGGATAGAGGGGACCTGTACACGTTGAGCAGGGCTTACTTGAAGCAGACATAGACCAATATCCTTGCGGGGAATTTGCTAGCACTGCACAGGTGAGTTTAAACTAAATTTGTGGAGGATGGGGCAGTGAGCTGTGGGACTCTAAGCAGCAGCAAGTAAGACCGTAAGATAAAAGAGCAGAACTGGACCCATTCCATCATGGCTGATTTATTATCCCTCTTAATCCCATTTTTCTGCCTTCTCCCTGTCATTTTTGACGTCCTGGTCAATCTGCTTTAAATATATTCAATAACTTGGGCTCCATAGATGTCTATGGCAATGATTTCCACAGAATCACTACACCTCAGGCAAAAGAAATTCCTCCTCATCTCTATTCTAAATGGACATCGCTCTATTCCGAGGCTGTGCCCTCTGGTTCTAGACTCACCCACCATAAGAAACATCCTCCCCACATCCACTTTATCCAGGCCTTTCAATATTCGATAGCTTTCAATAATATCCCCCTTATTCTTATAAACTACAGTGTGCATGGGTCCAGAGTCATAAAACGCTCCTCATATGTTAACCTATTCATCCCTGGAATCATTCTCGTGAACCTCCTCTGTACCCTCTCCAATGTTAGCACATCTTTTCTTAGATAAGGGGCCAAAAATTCCAAGTACGGTCTGAACATTGCCATACAAAGCTCAACATTACATCCTTGATCTTGTATTCTAGTCCTCTCGAAATGAATGCCAACATTGCATTTGCCTTCCTTACCGCTAACTCAACCTGCAAGTTAACCTTTAGGAAATCCTGCACAAGACTCCCAAATCCCTTTGCATCTCTGATTTTTGAATTTTTTTCCCCCATTTAGAAAATAATCAACACTTTTATTCCTTCTATCAAAGTGCATGGCCATATACTTCCCTACACTATATTCAATCTGCCACTTCCTTGCCCATTCTACCAATCCGTATAAGTCTTTTTGCAGACCACCTGCACCTCCATCTATTTTCATATTATTTGCAAACTTGGCCATAAAGCCATCAATTCCAACACCCAAATCATTGGCATATAACATAAAAAGAAGCGGTCTCAATAACGATCCTTGTAGAACGCCACTAGTCACCGGCAGAAGAGGCCCCGTTTATTCCCACTCCGTGCCTCCTGCGAATCAGCCAATCTTTTGTCCGTGCTTGTGCCTTTCCTGTAACACCATTGGCTCTTACCTTGTTTAGCAGCTTCATGAGCAGGACCTTGTCAAAGGTCTTCTGAAAATCCAAGTAAACAACTTCCACTGACTCTCCTTTATCTATGTTGTTTGTTATTTCCTCAAAGAATTCCAACATATTTGTCAGGCAAGATTTCCTCTTGAAGAAACTATGCTGACTTTGGCCTGTTTTGTCATGTACATCCAAATACCAATACCATGAAACCACATCCTTACTGATGGACTCCAAAATCTTCCCAAGCACTGAAGTCAGCCTCACTGGCCTATAAATTCCTTTCTTCTGCCTCTTTCCAGCCTTTAAAGAGTGGAATGACACTTGCACTTTTCCAGTCCTCCTGAACCACTCCATAATTTTGTCACAATCCCGGCCGCTTAGGATTGTGTATTCTAAGTTTTGTTTCAGTATTGAGGTTTGCCTGTGTAACTCTGTCTCTCCATGTCAAGGGAAACATTGTCTGCCACCTGCCTTTCCGTTCATCCTCCTGCTTGCCGTTCAGCTTCAGCTATGCTCCGTGTCAAGATAAGTATTGTCTGCCACCTGCACTTCCATTCATCCTCCTGTTTGCCGTTCAGCTCCAGCAACGCTCCGTGTCAAGATAAGTTTTTGCCTGCTGCCTGCCTTTCCGTTCATCCTCTTTTTTGCCATTCATCTCCAGCCACGCTCACGCCCTCGTCTGCATCCCAACTCTATCTCTGTGCCAGTGTCCTGTGTTTGGGTTCACCCATTCTTCGCAACAGAACGATCTGGCCACCATGGACCCAGCGGACACAAACACCCTTCAACAAGCCCTCACCAGCCAGGGTTCCCTACTGGGACAGCACGACCAACTCCTCCAGGAGGTCATGGAGAACCTTCGTTCCCTGTCTGCTGACGTCACACAGATCGGTAACCAGATGGACCGTGTTTCCACTCATATCACTCAACCCATTCCTGGAACCCAGCCTAGCCAGCCCAGACCGCCTGTAGTGGCAAACCCCAAGCTTCACCAACAGCCCTACCCAGACAGCCTCATGTACCAGAGCCAGAGCACTATGCGGGAGATGTGGGGAAGTGCTGGGGTTTCCTCCTTCAATGCTCCCTGGTGTTTGAACAGCAGTTGTTGACTTACTCCACAGATAAGTCTAAAATTGCTTATGTCATGGGGTTGCTGCGGGGGAGCGCATTAGCGTGGGCCACAGCAGTTTGGGACAACCAAGTTTATCGCGGAGATGAGAAAAGTTTTCGACCACCCCGTCCATGGTAAAGACGATGCCAAGTGTCTACTCATTCTCTCCCAGGGCTCCCGCAGTGTTGCTGAATTTTCGGTGGAGTTCCAGACGTCAGCAGCCGATTCGGGTTGGAGCAATGAGTCACTCCGGGGATTTTTCTGAATGGACTCAGCCACCTGGTGAAGGACGAGTTGGCAGCAAGAGACGACACTAAGTTTTGTTTCAATATTGAGGTTTGCCTGTGTAACTCTGTCTCTCCATGTCAAGAGAAACATTTTCTGCCACCTGCCTTTCTGTTCATCCTCCTGTTTGCCATTCAGCTCCAGCCACGCCTACGCCCTCGTCTGCATCCCAACTCTATCTTCATGCCAGTGTCCTGCATTTGGGTTCACCTGTTCTTTGCAACCAATTTAGTGATTCTTGAAAGATTATTACTAATGTCTCCACAATCTCTTCAGCTACCTATTTCAGAGCACTAGAGTGTAGTCTATCTAGACCAGGAGACTTACCTACAGTACCTTCAGCTTCCTAAGTACCTTCTCCTTAGTCATGACAACTACACTCACTCCTGAATTTCTGGCCTACTTCTGCTGTCTTCCACACATAAACTGATGCAAGATACTTATTAAGTTCATCAGGCATTTCTTTGCCCCCTGCCCTGCCATTACTACCTCTCCAGTATATATGTACTTTGAGAATAAATTTACTTTGATTTTGAACTTTGAAATACAACAGAATTAATGAAAAGTTACACACAAATGTGACTGACAATCAATGTGCAAAAGAAGACGAATTGCAAATAAAATAAATGCATAAATAAATAAGACTGAGAAACATGAGCTGTAGAATCCTTTAACGCGAGTCTGCGGGTTATAGAATCTATTCAGAGATGAGGTGAGTGCCATTATCTTTGCTGGCTGAAAAGCCTGATGATTATAGGTTCATAAGTTCCTGAACCTGGTGGTGTGGGAGGTAAGGCTCCTGTACATCCTTCCTGATGTCAGCAGTAAGAAGAGAGCATGGCTTGGGGGTCCTTGATAATGGACACTACTTTCTAATGGCAGCTCTCTTTGCAGATGTGCCTAATGGTACATGATTGAGAGCAGAAATGGCAGCTCAGTATTCCAGGATACAGATGCTACAGGTGTAACAGAGGTAGAGGTAAGTGAAGAGGGGGTGTACCATTTTTGATAAGGGAGGACATAACAACAGTACTTGGAGATGGCATTCTTCGGTACCTCATGAGGTCATATGAGTCGAAATTACACACAAGAAGGCAAGAGTTACTACTGGAGCTGTATTATGGACACATACATAGTCAGTGGGAACTTGAGATGCAGGTGTGTAGAGAAATTGCTCATATTTTTTAAAAATAATAGGGTTGTATTTGTCAGAAATTTTAATTTCACTGGTATTGTCTGGGCCAGCCAATAAACAGGAAATTAGAAATGTGTGCAATAAAGGAACAGCAGTTATAATGGGTGACTTCAATCTACATGTAGACTGGGTGAACCAAATTGGTAAAGGTGCTGAGGAAGAGGATTTCTTGGAATGTATGCGGGATGGTTTTTTGAACCAACATGTCGAGGAACCAACTAGAGAGCAGGCTATTCTGGACTGGGAATTGAGCAATGAGGAAGGGTTAATTAGCGATCTTGTCGTGAGAGGCCCCTTGGGTAAGAGTGACCATAATATGGTGGAATTCTTCATTAACATGGAGAGTGACATAGTTAATTCAGAAACAAAGGTTCTGAACTTAAAGAGGGGTAACTTTGAAGGTATGAGACGTGAATTAGCTAAGATAGACTGGCAAATGACAGTTAAAGGATTGACGGTGGATATGCAATGGCAAGCATTTAAAGGTTGCATGGATGAACTACAACAATTGTTCATCCCAGTTTGGCAAAAGAATAAATCAAGGAAGGTAGTGCACCCGTGGCTGACAAGAGAAATTAGGGATAGTATCAATTCCAAAGAAGTAGCATACAAATTAGCCAGAGAAAGTGGCTCACCTGAGGACTGGGAGAAATTCAGAGTTCAGCAGAGGAGGACAAAGGGCTTAATTAGGAAGGGGAGAAAAGATTATGAGAGAAAACTGGCAGGGAACATAAAAACGGACTGTAAAAGCTTTTATAGATATGTAAAAAGGAAAAGACTGATAAAGACAAATGTAGGTCCCCTGCAGACAGAAACAGGTGAATTGATTATGGGGAGCAAGGACATGGCAGACCAATTGAATAATTACTTTGGTTCTGTCTTCACTAAGGAGGACATAAATAATCTTCCAGAAATAGTAAGGGACAGAGGGTCCAGTGAGATGGAGGAACTGAGTGAAATACATGTTAGTAGGGAAGTGGTGTTAGGTAAATTGAAGGGATTGAAGGCAGATAAATCCCCAGGGCCAGATGGTCTGCATTCTAGAGTGCTTAAGGAAGTAGCCCAAGAAATAGTGGATGCATTAGTGATAATTTTTCAAAACTCGTTAGATTCTGGACTAGTTCCTGAGGATTGGAGGGTGGCTAATGTAACCCCACTTTTTAAAAAAGGAGGGAGAGAGAAACCGGGGAATTATAGGCCGGTTAGCCTAACGTCGGTGGTGGGGAAACTGCTGGAGTCAGTTATCAAGGATGTGATAACAGCACATTTGGAAAGCGGTGAAATGATTGGACAAAGTCAGCATGGATTTGTGAAAGGAAAATCATGTCTGACGAATCTCATAGAATTTTTTGAGGATGTAACTACTAGAGTGGATAGGGGAGAACCAGTGGATGTGGTATATTTGGATTTTCAAAAGGCTTTTGACAAGGTCCCACACAGGAGATTAGTGTGCAAACTTAAAGCACACGGTATTGGGGGTAAGGTATTGGTGTGGGTGGAGAATTGGTTAGCAGACAGGAAGCAAAGAGTGGGAATAAACGGGACCTTTTCAGAATGGCAGGCGGTAACTAGTGGGGTACCGCAAGGCTCAGTGCTGGGACCCCAGTTGTTTACAATATATATTAATGACTTGGATGAGGGAATTAAATGCAGCATCTCCAAGTTTGCGGATGACACGAAGCTGGGTGGCAGTGTTAGCAGTGAGGAGGATGCTAAGAGGATGCAGGGTGACTTGAATAGGTTGGGTGAGTGGGCAAACTCATGGCAGATGCAATTTAATGTGGATAAATGTGAAGTTATCCACTTTGGTGGCAAAAATAGGAAAACAGATTATTATCTGAATGGTGGCCGATTAGGAAAAGGGGAGGTGCAACGAGACCTGGGTGTCATTATACACCAGTCATTGAAAGTGGGCATGCAGGTACAGCAGGCGGTGAAAAAGGCGAACGGTATGCTGGCATTTATAGCAAGAGGATTCGAGTACAGGAGCAGGGAGGTACTACTGCAGTTGTACAAGGCCTTGGTGAGACCACACCTGGAGTATTGTGTGCAGTTTTGGTCCCCTAATCTGAGGAAAGACATCTTTGCCATAGAGGGAGTACAAAGAAGGTTCACCAGATTGATTCCTGGGATGGCAGGTCTTTCATATGAAGAAAGACTGGATGAACTGGGCTTGTACTCGTTGGAATTTAGAAGATTGAGGGGGGATCTGATTGAAACGTATAAGATCCTAAAGGGATTGGACAGGCTAGATGCGGGAAGATTGTTCCCGATGTTGGGGAGGTCCAGAACGAGGGGTCACAGTTTGAGGATAGAGGGGAAGCCTTTTAGGACCGAGATTAGGAAAAACTTCTTCACACAGAGTGGTGAATCTGTGGAATTCTCTGCCACAGGAAACAGTTGAGGCCAGTTTATTGGCTATATTTAAGAGGGAGTTAGATATGGCCCTTGTGGCTAAAGGGATCAGGGGGTATGGAGGGAAGGCTGGGTTCTGAGTTGGATGATCAGCCATGATCATAATAAATGGCGGTGCAGGCTCGAAGGGCCGAATGGCCTACTCCTGCACCTATTTTCTATGTTTCTATGTTTCTATGTAAAATGTGAGGAGTCTAGATGGGGTGGAATTTGTGATAGATGTCCAGCAAAGGTTTCTAAGTCAATATACAGCGGGCCCTTTTCAGGAGGTTGCAATACTGGACATCCTCTTTGGGAACGAGGCAAGGCAAATAACTAAAGTGCAATCTGGGACCACTTTGGCTCCAGTGACCATAATTCTAATTCTCCTCTTTGTTTTATGCCTTTATTGTAATGGAATTCAAAACACTGAGGGTTGATATCAATACATATCATGCACATTGTTTCATTTCTTTCCCCATTTGTTTATTTGTTCCCTGAAGACTTACTTGCTGAATTTGCTCTTTCATCTCTTTTATGTCATTTTCTCGTGGCTCAATCTGCTGTTTTAACTCCTTAATCTTGTAATCAAGAACAAATTTAAATTTCTCCAGTTCTTGATTCTTCTTCTTGAGATCATAGATGCGCTTTTCCTGTAGAAGATCAGAATGTTAGATATAATTTTTGGAGTTGTCATTCCTTGCTTATGTGGAACTTAGAAGGTAATTCTGTCCTCCACTGGAATGACACTGAAAGCAGCAGAGTTCAAAGAAATTTACATTCATTATGTTGGACTATGCTTAGTTCTATGCTGATTTGCTGTAAGTGAAAATGTGCTGTTTCCAATAACCCTTGCTGAAATAGCTAGTCTTATTCAATGATTGATATTACATCATTTGAAGATCGTCAAATCTTTGTCACTGTTCAGCACAACACAGCACTTTTATTTTCTTCCCAAAGCAATATTTGTATAATTTTCAATGATATGAGTGTTTTGCCACTGATCATTTTTGGTCTCAGAAGTTAAACAGATTCCTGCATGTTGATATTTGAATGGGATTCCAGTTGAGCTCACAGAAAGACAAGGAGCATCTCACCATATTATTCTGCCTGAGAATTACCCAATATTGTTGCTCCTAAGGTGTTCCAAAAGTAAGTGTTATCAGGCCTGGCTTTGATCTTGATAAAAGTTTTGAAGTAACTAAAGTTTATGGAAAGAGAAGCATAGAACATTATTATTTAACTTTGGTAACAAATGACCATCAGACGATAAGACATAGGAGAGGAATTAGGCCATTCTGTCCATAGAGACTGCTCCGCCATTGCATCATGGCTGATTTATTAACCCTCTCAACCCCATTCTCCTGCCTTCTTCCCATATCCCTTAACATCCTGACTAATCAAGAATCTATCAACCTCTGCTCTAAATATACTCAGTAACTGGCTTCCATAGCAATCTCTGTGATGTACTCCATGGATTCACTATCCTCTGGCTAAAGAAATTTCTCTGTTCTAAAAGGATGTCCCTCTAGTCTGAGGCTGTGGTCTGTGATCCTAGGCTCACCCACCACAGAAAACATCCTTTCGACATCCACCTAATCTCGGCCTTTTAGGATTTGATAGGTTTCAATAAGATTCCTCCTCATTCTTCTAAACTGTACAGGCACAGAGCCATCAAACACTCCTCATATGTTAACTCCTCATACATTTCTGGAACAATTCTTGTGAATATTCTTTGGATCCTAGCATATCTTTTCTTATCTTTTCTTAGACAAGAGGTCCAAAACTGCTCACCATTCTCCAAGTGGGGTCTAACCAAAACCTCATAAAGCCTCAACATAAGATCCTTGCTCTTATATTCTAGTCCTCTTGAAATTAATTCTATCATTGCATTTGTCTTCCTTATCACCGACTCAACCCGCAAGTTAATCTTTAAGAAATCCTGCACAAGGACCTCAAGTCCTTATGTACCTCTGATTTCTGAACTTCTTTATTCCTTCTGAACGTCTTTATTCCTTCTACCAAGGTGCGTAACCATACACTTCCCTACACTATATTCCCTCTTCTATTAAGAAGAGCTTATTATAAAGGAAGGAGAATATTTAGATTCAAAACTTGCACTACACGATTAACATCACTAATTATTTTTAAACATGATAATACACGTGTGCATTTTTGCATAATCCCATTCTTTGCTTTGTGTATAATTGCCATTGGGTTCTCTTCCACTTAGGCAAATTCATTTTCCCTTCCTTGTTATTTCCCAGCTGCCTCACCTTGTCCTGTATCGTCTCATCCCGTTCTAAGATTTCTTTCTTCAATCCTTGGATATCTTTCTCTAGAGATTTGATGACTCCATGTAACTTATGATGTTCTGCCTTCAGTTTCTCAATTTCTCCTTGTCTGTCTTCAATTTCCTTTTGCAAGCTGGTAAACTGTGATAAGGAGGAACATTGGAAAGAGATGAAAGGATGGACCAAAATCATTAGACTTTCACACTCAGAGAATCACAAAGCAATTTTCAAGATAACTAGGTTTCTTGGGTAATTATTCAATGATTGTTAGTGATATTATTGAGAAGATAATATTCTATAAAATAATATCATTGTACCATATAAGACAATAGGATTTTAGTTCAGAAAAAGATAGAATGCTCATCATTTTTAGATAACTTGCTGACACACAGATCAAAATTTTTTTCCAACTGCCGAGGGGAAATATGGAAGTGACAATCTTGTAACCCAAATTGTTTTTTTATGAAAAAGGACCTTTCCATACCTTTTTTCGCATGATTCCTGTTTCTCCTTTCAGTCGGAGATTTGCCTCCTTCTCATCTCTCAAATCCCGTTCATATTTAATTTTAATGTCCTGAATTTCTCGGTCACAATCCTCCTCTATTTGTTTCTTTGTTTCATCAGACTCTTTAATCTGCTGCCTGGAGTCATCCTGCAACTAAAATAATTAAGAGTGGAATGATTAGTACAACAGTCAAAAATTTATTAAACTTATTAAGCTGTGAAAGTGTATGTTTAACTTCTAAGAGGTTAATTAAAATTAATTCCTATTTCATGTTCTTCTATTTTACCTGTGTAATAAGTGTGCCCCTCTCCTGTAGTTTGGTCTCGTAGTACTCTGTCAGCTCCTCTAATGCTTGGGTCTTACTCTCATCCATTTCACTCAACTGTCTTTCATAATCTTCCTGCATTCGCTGGGACTTGATTTGCAGCTCCTGGTATTTTTCATATTCCAACATTAATTTCTGATTGTTCATTGTTTCTAAAATTAGAAATATGCATGGAAGTAAATTTGTCTATAAATGCACGCAATAGATAACTTGATTCCAGCCTCCACTGGATTATGGCATCTTGAATATATGCATTACACCAAGGAACACAATGAGATAGGACAGGGCAACTGGAGTGACCATCACCTTGACTTATTCATTGCTTCAGAATCACTTGTTTAACCAAGATTTTAGTTTCTGACCAAGATATTAACCTATACTTTTCCTTTACGTTCTAATAAGCCTGTTGCATACTTCTCATAAATCTTTATGTGTTTTTTATTGCCATCTAAGCACACAAGAGTGGTGAATCCATGGAACTCTTTGCCTCAGGCAGCTGTGGAGGCCAAGTCTGTATGTATTTTAAGGCTGAGGTTGATAGATTCTTCACTGGGCAGGGCATGAAGGGATTCGGGGAGAAGGCAGGAGATTGGGACTAAGAAGAAAATTGGATCAGCCATGATGAAATGGCAGAGCTGACTTGATGGGCCAAATGGCCTAATTCTGCTCCAATATCTTACGGTCTTATACAAACATATATTATAACAACAAAACATGAAATGGCTACCAGTAAGCAGAGGGTCCCAAAACTTTGTAAGCTGCTGTCAGCTTGAACAGCTTCCAAGATCAATAATAAATAAAGGTCAATTAGAGAACTGACCACAAGTATAAGATTTTTGCAGTATCATCTATGAATGTATGTCTCCCTGTCAGAAAGGATTCCAAGGCTGATTAGTGAAAATGGGAAGCTGTATGTACCCTCTGCTGGCAAGAAACGGCAGATAAAATTGTGAATTTTATCAGTGGCAGGCTGCAGGACAGGGCGCAAGCTGATGTTTGGCTCCATTTCTTCGAGTAAAACTCCCATTGTTTGCCGATTACAATGAGGAGGGAGACTGAAGCATTGAAGTGAGTACAGACGGTGAACGCCAGCTGCCTTTCTTTTGATTCGGTTGCTCTGTACTGGAGAGGGAAGGGTGGAGAGCCTGCTGCTGTGTCTGGGCCAGAAAGTACTGTCCAGGTTTTTTTCTGCATTTTGAATTTGAACTTTGGACTACAGACTCTATTTTTCAGTCTTATAGATTTTATATTTTGTGTTTTTTCACCTGATCTTTTTTTTTGTTGGAAGAGGGGGATCTGGGGGTCATCGATGGGCCTGTTCCATTTTGTTCGTTTTTTGTCTGGGATGAGGGATTTGGGGGGGTTCAATGAGTCGTTTTGTTTTCTTTTTGTGCAGTGAGAGGGATTTGGGGGTTGATGTGCCTGTTCCATTTCTGTTCATCTTTTTTTTTTGCAGGGAGATGGGATTTGGGGGTGATGACCTTGCTGCCTTTCTTTTCTTTTTCTTTCTTGGTGTCATGACTACACGGAACATTGTAGAATTTCAGAGATGTATATTTTGAAAATAAATGAAGCTTTGAATTTAATACATGAAGAACAATTAATAGTAGAAAAGGAGAAATTAGAATAATGCTCTAACATTGTTTTTTGCTATTGTTATTGAATATGTATTTTTATAAAATTGCACTTCAACTAATTAGCTTAATTGACTTAAGGAAAGAACTTTTAATTTCAATCTACAATATACATTCAGTAACCACTTTATTAGGTATCTCATGTACCCAATAAAGTGGCCACTCAGTGTATGTTAATGGCCTTCTGCAGCTGTAGCCAATCCACTTCAAGGCTTAATGTGTTGTCCATTCAGAGATGCTCTTCTGCACAACATTGTTGTACTGCACGACTATTTAAGTTACTGTTACCTTCTTGTCAGCTTGAACTAATTTGGTCATTCTCCTCTGATCTCTCTATTTACAAGGTGTTTTTGCCCACAGAACTGCTGCTCACTGGAAGAAGCACAGTCGACGTTTCAGGCCGAGACCTATGTCAGTACTAACTGAAAGAAGAGATAGTAAGAGATTTGAAAGTGGGAGGGGGAGGGGGAGATCCAAAATGATAGAAGACAGGAGGGGGAGGGATGGAGCTAAGAGCTGGAAAGTTGATTGGCAAAAGGGATACAAGGCTGGAGAAGGGAGAGGATCATGGGACGGGAGGCCTACGGAGAAAGAAAGGGGGAGGGGAGTGTCAGAGGAAGATGGAGAGCAGGCAAGGAGTAATTGTGAGAGGGACAGAGAGAGAAAAAAGAGAGAGAGATAAAAAAGGGGAAAATAAATAAATAAATAGATAGATAAATAGATAGATAGATAGATAAATAAATAAATAAATAAGGGATGGGGGTAAGAACGGGAGGAGGGGCATTAACAGGTTAGAGAAGTCAATGTTCATGCCATCAGGTTGGAGGCTACCCAGACGGAATATAAGGTGTTGTTCCTCCAACCTGAGTGTGGCTTCATCTTTACAGTAGAGGAGGCTGTGGATAGACATATCAGAATGGGAATGGGATGTGGAATTAAAATGTGTGGCCACTGGGAGATCCTGCTTTCTTTGGTGAACAGAGCGTAGGTGTTCAGCGAAACTGTCTCCCAGTCTGCATTGGGACTCACTAATATACAGAAGGCCTCACCAGGAGCACCGGACGCAGTATATCACTCCAGCCGACTCACAGGTGAAGTGTCGCCTCACCTGGAAGAACTGTCTGGGGCCCTCAGTGGTGGTGAGGGAGGAAGTGTAAGGGCATGTATAGCACTTGTTCCGCTTACAAGGATAGGTGCCGGGAGGGAGATCGGTGGGAAGGGATGGGGGGGACGAATGGACAAGGGAGTCGCGTAGGGTGCGATCGCTGTGGAAAGCAGAAAAGGAAAGATGTGCTTAGTGGTGGGATCCCGTTGGAGGTGCTTAGTGGTGGGATCCCATTGGAGGTGGCAGAAGTTACGGAGAATTATATGTTGGACCTAGAGGCTGGTGGGGTGGTAGGTGAGGACAAGGGGAACCCTATCCTTAGTGGGGTGGCGGGAGGATGGGGTGAGATCAGATGTGCGTGAAATGGGAGAGATGCATTTGAGAGCAGAATTGATGATAGAGGAAGGGAAGCCCTTTTCTTTAAAAAGGGAAGACATCTCCTTTGTCCTGGAATGAAATGCCTCATCCTGAGAGCAAATGTGGTGGAGACGAAGGAATTGCGAGAAGGGGATGGCATTTTTGCAAGAGACAGGGTGGGAAGAGGAATGGTCCAGGTAGCTGTGAGAGTCCATAGGCTTATAGTAGACATCAGTAGATAAGCTGTCTCCAGAGACAGAGACAGTAAGATCAAGAAAGGGGAGGGAGGTGTCGGAAATGGACCAGGTAAATTTGAGGGCAGGGTGAAAGTTGGAGGCAAAGTTAATGAAGTTAACGAGCTCAGCATGCATGCAGGAAGCAGCGTCAATGCAGTCATCGATGTAGCGAAGGAAAAGTGGGGGACGGATACCAGTATAGGCTTGGAACATTGACTGTTCCACAAGGCCAACAAAAGGGCAGGTATAGGTGGGACCCATACGGGTGCCCATGGCTACACCTTTAGTTTGGAGGAAGTGAGAGGAGCCAAAGCAGAAATTATTAAGAGTAAGATTAACCTACGCTCTGTCCACCACGGAAAGCAGGATCTTCCAGTGGCCATACTTTTTAATTCCACGTCCCATTCCCATTCTGATATGTCTATCCATGTCCTCCTCTACTGTCAAGATGAAGCCACACTCAGGTTGGAGGAACAACACCTTATATTCCGTCTGGGTAGCCTCCAACCTGATGGCATGAACATTGACTTCTCTAACTTCCGTTAATGCCCTTTCTCCCATTCTTACCCCCATCCCTTATTTATGTATTTATATATTTATTTGTTTGTTTGTTTGTTTATTTATTTATTTATCCATCCATCCATCCTTTTTTTCTCTCTCTGTCCCTCTCATAATTGCTCCTTGCCTGCTCTCCATCTTCCTCTGGCACTCCCCTCCCCCTTTCTTTCTCCCTAGGCCTCCCATCCCATGATCCTCTCCCTTCTCCAGCCTTGTATCCCTTTTGCCAATCAACTTTCCAGCTCTTAGTTCTAACCCTCCCCCTCCTGTCTTCTCCTATCATTTCCGATCTCCTCCTCCCCCTCCCACTTTCAAATCTCTTACTATCTCTTCTTTCAGTTAGCTCTGACGAAGGGTCTTGGCCCGAAACGTCGACTGTGCTTCTTCCTATGGATGCTGTCTGGCCTACTGCGTTCCACTAGCATTTTGTGTGTATTGTTTGAATTTCCAGCATCTGCAGATTTCCTCATGCTGCTCACTGGATGTTTTTTTGGGGTTTTTTTGCACCATTCTCTATAAACTTTAGACACTGGAGTTGTGAAAATCCCAGGAGATCAGCAGTCTCTGAGATACTCAAACCACCCCATCTGGCACCAACAATCATTATCACTAACAATGCTCTTATGCATTGAATTGCTGCCACATGAATGGCTGATGAAATATTTGCATTAACAAGCAGATGTACCTAATAAAGTAGCTACTGAGTGTATGTCTGCCATTTACTGATTGATTAATTAGCAGTCTGTTTGGCTTTAAAGACATTATGATTAAAAAATGCACTAGGCAATTTACCTAACTCCTCAATTTCTTTGGAGTGGTTATCCAGAATCATCACTGTATCCTCCTTATGTTTTACCTCGACCTTATCTTTCTCAGTCTTCAGAACCTGTAGCAAATCACAATATTTCATTATTTTGAGGTATTGATTTAATAATCACCAGTTAACATATCTCAGGTCTCAAGTGGTATATATCTTCTCTAATGATTTTGTTGAAGAGTCAGTGGAATCGAATTGTGACCTTGATCATTTGCACTGAATGTGTAATGGCGAGTCGGCTACGCATCATGAGCAACACCCACAAACTGCTGGAGAAAATCAGAAAATCAGGCAGCATTTATGGAAGGAAATAAACAGTCAATGCAGTCAAACCCGCTCATCAGAACTGGAAAGAAGGGGGGCAGAAGCCAAAATAAGAAGGGGAAGGAGTTGAGTGGGAAGGGAAGAGCTGAGAAGTGATTGAGGGCTCAAGGAAAAGTAATCTATTAGGAGAGGACAGTAGACCATAGAATAAAGGAAAAAGGTGGGGACCCAGATAGAAATAACGGGCAAGTCATGAGAACTATGGAGGAAAAGAGAAGGGGTGAGAGCGCAGTGGAATGTGGGGAGAAACAGTAAAAGTGATGGGGGTGGGGACAGTGGGCAGTGGTTACAGGAAGTTGGAGAAATCAATGTTCATGTCACCAAGTTGGAGACTACCAAGATGGAATATGAGATATTGCTCCTCCAACTTGGGTTTGGCCTCACTGTGGCAGTTCAAGAAACAGATATGTCAGTGTGGGAATGTGAAGAGAGAATTGAAATGGGTGGCCACTGGGAGATCGTGAGTATGCATTGTGTCCTGCTTCTTACATTACGCTTAATCAAACAAGGTGGAATATCTACCATAATCATTCCATATTCGTACATATTATTCAACCAAACAGGTGTCCTGTGTCAAAGTTAAAGGAATTTAAGCAACAAATATTCTTCAAGCATTTTTTCTGGCCTCGATTTTAGCTCCCTGTTTCGTTACCTACCTGATTTTTTGTTTTCAGAACTTCCATTTCCTGAATAAATTTCTCAGTTAATTCTTTGATTTTATCATTATAATTCATGTCCTTCAGTCTGAGTTGATATTCATTCTCCATCTTCAGTTCCTCAACACGGCTTTTCAACTCCACTGTTAATTGATTCTGTTAAAAAAGATTAAATATTTTTCTGCTGTCAGATTAACCTTGATCACAAATTGTACCAGTGACACCAACGCCAAACAGAAATATGAACTTCCAGCATCTTTTCTCTTCCTGTGCCTTGTCTCCAGCAAGCAAGGGGCCTGGGATTAAACCTGGAGTATATTTGTCAGTAATACAAATGCACACACTAAATTATCAGTTCTATTGATGGGTTTTCAACCATGCATTAGTGCAAGTGTGTAACTCATTTAAAATTGAAAGTTGGAATGTTTGGGGTGAGGTAAAGGCCAATAAGAAATTTAAATATAAATAGAAGAATTTTAATATTTATGTGTTGGGGAATGTGGAGACTGTAGTTTAGCAAGGATAGACAATGAATAAATAGAGGTTAATGCAGGATTAGATATAGAAAGCAAAAGTTTTAGACAAAATTATGTTAATTAGGATCATACAATGGAAAACCATGTTTTTTTTTTCATGCCATTACAGGTAATTCCATTGTATATGAAGAATGAATGAGAATAAAAGTTAATGCAGTTAACTCACATGATACTCAATGATCAGCATAGAAACATAGAAAAACTACAGCACAATACAGGCCCTTCAGCCCACAATGCAGTGCTGAACATGTAGTTGCTTTAGAAATTACCTAGGGTTACCCATAGCCCTCTATTTTTCTAAGATCCATTTACCTATCCAGGAGTCTCTTAAAAGACCCTATCATATCTGCCTCCATCACCATGGCCGGCAGCCCATCCACGCACTCACTACTCTATGTGTAAAAAATTTAACCCCTGACATCTCCTCTGCACCTACTTCCAAGCACCTTAAAACTGTGCCCTCTTGTGTTAGCCATTTCAGCCCTGGGAAAAAGCTTCTGACTATCCACATGATCAATGCCTTTCATCATCTTATACACCCCTATCAGGTCACCTCTCATCCTCCGTCGCTCCAAGGAGAAAAGGCCAAGCTCACTCAACCTATTCTCGTAAGGCATGCTCCCCAATCCAGGCAACATCCTTGTAAATCTCCTCTGCACCCTTTCTATAGTTTCCACATCCTTCCTGTAGTGAGGTGACCAGAACTGAGCACAGTACTCCAAGTGGGGTCTGAGCAGGGTCCTACATAGCTGTAACATTACCTCTCAGCTCTTAAACTCAATCCCACGGTTGATGAAGGCCAATGCACCGTATGCCTTCTTAACCACAGAGTCAACCTGTGCAGCAGCTTTGAGTGTCCTATGGACTCGGACCCCAAGATCCCTCTGATCCTCCACACAGTCAAGAGTCTTATCATTAATACTATATTCTGCCATCATATTTGACCTACCAAAATGAACCACCTCACACTTATGTGGCTTGAACTCCATCTGCCACTTCTCAGCCCAGTTTTGCATCCTATTGATGTCCTGCTGTAAACTCTGACAGCCCTCCACACTATTCACAACACCCCCAACCTATGTGTCATCAGCAAATTTACTAACTTGAATGAATAAATTCAGTCAATGAATAAATAGCAGAATGAACAAAATAGAATAGCCAGGTTGCACATAAAATAGCACAAAGAAGGTAAGACAAGATGGGAAGATATATTTACTAGTAGATAGAAAGCCATTGTTTTAAAATGTTTACGTTTCCTCAGTCATTGACTATCATTTCCTTTTTTTTAATCCTTGTTACATTAGTCTTTATAGATTTTTATCTCTCTTCTCTTCCATTTTTACTCTTTCTCATCAGTCTTCTTTGATACACTGTCCCTTTTCTTTACATTGAGGGCATTACCTCTCTGTTGCTCTCACCTGGATTTTCTGTTTGGTGCAGAGAGGTTAATAAGCCTAGAGAGTAAATTAGCTACTTTTAGCTAAAGTGCAATCTTTAAGTTGTTGCTTTAACTGACTATTAAGCAAAGCTGTCATGCTCTCAAAAGCCATATTCTGGAGCACGGATGTTTTATCATAATTTTTGTGTCACATGGGGATGTGGATGAATTAGATATCCTCCACTAGTACAGGCAATATGTTTAGGCTTAAAATTATTATTGAAGGTAGTGTTCATGAGGAGCCAGTGAGAATGAGTTTGAGGTATTATAACGGAAAAAATAAACTATAAGGACAATTATGTTTATTATTATATTGTAAATGTTATTTAAAGTGGTTTATGATACAGAGGACAAAACATTTTGCTGAATGTCTTAAAGACTTTTGGTACAATGTAATTAACAATTTGAATTAAAAATCAAAAATAATACAACAATTAACCCTGCAATCTGGTTGTAAATTTCAAACAAAAATATATAATTAACAATCTTCAGGATAATAAACTTGGTATTGAAGGTGTCAATATGTCAAGAACTTTGAGAAGAGTATCCCAATGCCTGAAAGTACTGTACATTCAATTGGCTGCACCTACAGGACATAAAAATGATTGCATTGAGCAGCTGCTTCTGTATTTTTTTTTACAAAGTGCATGCCTTTGCAAAATTTGCTCAAAGAATTTCATGACATATGGTCCAAAATCTAGAAGAGAAAAGGGCTAGGTTTGGGTCCAGGTCAGCGGGGACATTGCATGGGGCTGAGGAGCTGGTGGTCACTGGCAGATATCTGAGACGTCAGTCGGGGATAATAAAAAATCTTGAAGGTTATGTTAGGGTTTTAGAAATAGTCAAGTTTGGCAATTTGTTGGAGGGTTGGTGTCATAATAACATTGGCATGAATTTATGACTATTTGGATAAACATTACCTTTTTCCTGTTAATCTTTTAAAATTATGTGGCAAACCATGGGAATAAAATCTAAAAGTTACATTCATTTTACATAATTCTTTATAGCTTTTGCATTTATAGTCCTCATCAATATTTATAGCCAATACATCACCTTCTCTAGCAAATCTGACTTCGTGATCAGGATTTCTTCTGAATGACCAAGTCCCTTATCTTGTTTCAGCACCCTTCCCTCTTTATCAGTAATCTTCCAGATCATAAGACATGAATCTTCTGAAACCGTCAGCAAGTACTGGTCGTCATAAGTAATGGCCATCTGTGGGGAGAAGAAGGACTGGCTATAACAAGATAGAAGATGTCTTCTGAGGATTTTGAAAAGAAGACTTTGTTGAGAAAAAAATGTTAATATTTAGGAAAAAAATTGGAGAAACTGTGGGTCTCATTATATTTCAACTGATGTGTGTTCATGTGAGGGTAGCTATTTTGAAATTAGGTTCCTGGTTGATGACAAGGCAATTAATATTGACACAAGAAGATGCAGATTCTGGATCGCGGTGTGTTGCTGGCAATGGAAGAAGTGAAAAAAATGAATAGGCAAGTGAAAAATGATGGAGCGATTTTAATGCAATAGGTGACATATAACAGAATTAAAATCAGGATATGTATACTGTAATAATTACATGTGTGCAAAACAAAAGCATTTTGATAAAGTTGTTTTAAAGGTTTTTCTGTACATCAGCTGAAAATGTTATTAAAAGGCCAATCAAGTCCAAGAACAACTGATTGTAAGTTGAGCCAGGTCATTTTAATCACCTGCAAAATCATTGTTAATGCTATATTTACATTATTGTGTAATTTTGCAAAAACTATTCTTATAAGACACTTGCTTCATGAAGGAATTTTCAGGACAAAACATGAAGTTTAACATTCATCAGAAAAAAATACACTTGCTCTCTTCTACATAGCCACAGTGGAATTGCAAAATATAGCAGAATCTGCTTTTGCTCATATTGGAATAAGATTATTTGATAATAGGTAGGAAATTATAATCTAGTCTTTACATAAGCAACAGTACTTATGTATTAGTCTGGAGGAACATTGTTTCTTTTGGCAGTATACATGTATATGGTTGAAATTACAATAAACTTGAACTTGAGATACATTAAAAATAAGAGTAAGACTAAGAATGTAATATAATATCCAGATTGCTGGTTGCATTATAGCTTATACATAAAATCACTACTACACCTTAGTAATTGGCCCACGGTGTGCCTCATATTCATTCCATTCCTGCTTTATAGACAGTGGGACTTTCATACTTCGTACTGTTCCATTGGCAGTGCCAACAAACAACATCCGCCCAGAACGTGATAAAACAATGGAGGTATATGCAACATCATATGATGGATATTCACGAATAATCTGGATGGGTGGAAGCAAAAAAAAGATAATGATTATGGGAGATCCAAAAATAGAAACAATGCTAATCTGTTAAGGACAAAGTATCAACCAGAAAATAAAACTCTTAATTTTGGTTGTTTAATAAGTTGAGAATTGCTAATATTGGTGTTGAAGTATACCATTTAGGAATATTCGACAATTCAACAAAACTTCACATAGAAGAGTAAACTATATGATCTTGCTGATATATGAAATTAATATACTGCTTCTAACATTCTTTCTTTGAACCTCATGTACTTCCTTTCCTAGAATCAAAATTTAAATTATGTTTCTTGCATTGGTGATGCTCAAATTATAATGCAGATGCATGAATCATTATTACCCCATTCATACTTATGCATCAAAAATAGTGCAAAGAGAATGTAGTGCTTTATGCACTAATGTAGAAATATTAAACAATATTCCGGGGAATTTGGGCCAAATTTTCTACCTTTCACTTATTTATGAACAGAACAGTTTTTCAATGCCAATTAGCCACATGATATAACAGCAATTCCATTTCACTTCATTCTACACACCTGGGAGTCAGTAATTTCTTTCAAAGTTCGATCAGATCCTACTGCAAATATGCATTTCCCATCAGGTGAGATACTAATACCAGTATAACTGCAGGTCTTCAGTACACATTCAGATTCTCGCTTTCCAGAGAGTGTATTCCATTCATATACTGCACCATCCATACCGCAGGAAACCAATTTACTGTCATCTGAATTCCAGGCAATAGCACGAATCTGCAGGATGATGAAAATGAACAGTATCAGTATGTAATCTCTCAACTGCTTACATTGTTCCATGTGTTTTACTATAATCAGATACAATGCTATAGGATTTACTATTTATATTGGACAGATGCAGACTTAAGGAGCAACACTGGAGCCACAGCTTTCTAAGTATAAATGAATAGGAATAGCAGTCTTCATGCACAGGCCAGTGCCTATAAAAAGTATTCAACTCCTTGGAAATTTTCATGTTTTATTGTTTCACATAATTGAATCACAATTGATTTAATTTGGCTTTTTTCGACACTAATCAACAGAAAAGACTCTCATGTCAAAGTGAAAACAAATTTCTACAGATTGGTCTAAATTTATTACAATTATTAAACACAAAATAATTGATTGCATAATTACTCACCCCCTTTAAGTCAGTATTTAGTAGATGCACCTTTGGCAGCAATTACAGCCTTGAGTCTGTGTTGATTGTTTTCTATTAACTTTGTACATCTGGACACTACAATTTTTCCCCACTCTTCTTTACTGCTCAAGCTCTGTCAGATTGCATGGAGATCATGAGTGAACAGCCCTGTTCAAGTCCAGTCACAAATTCTCAATTAGGTTGAGGTCTGGACTCTGACTTGGCTAACTCAGGACATTAACTTTATTGCTTTTAAGCCATTCCTGTGTAGCTTTGGCTTAAAAACAAATAAGCTGGTTGTGAACTACAGGAGGAATGGAGACAGACTAACCGCTAGACATCAATGGATCTGGGGTCAAGAGGGTGAACAGCTTTAAGTTCCTCGGAATAAACATCACGGAGGATCTCACGTGGTCTGTACATACCAGCAGTGTGGTGAAAAAGGCACAACAGTGCCTCTTTCACCTCAGATGGTTGAGAAAGTTTGGTATGGGTCCCCAAATTCTAATAACTTTCTACAGGGGCACAATTGAGAGCATCCTGACTGGCTGTATCACTGCCTGGTATGGAAACTGTACCTCCCTCAACTGCAGGACTCTGCAGAGAGTGGTGCGGACAGCCCAGGGCATCTGTAGATGTGGATTTCCCACTGTTCAGGACATTTACAAAGTCAGGTGTGTAAAAAGGGCTTGAAGGATCATTGGAGACCCAAGTCACCCCAACCACAAACTGTTCCAGCTGCTACTATCCAGGAAATGGTACTGCAGCATAAAAGCCAGGAACAACAGGCTCCGGGACAGCTTCTTCCGCCAGGCCATCAGTCTGCTTAATTCATGCTGACACAACTGTATTTCTATGTTATATTGACTATCCTGTTGTACATAATAGTTATTATAAATTACTATAATTGCACATTTTACATTTAGATGGAGATGTAACAAATATTTTTACTTCTCATGTATATGAAGGATGTAAGTTATAAAGTCAATTCAATTCAATTATGCTTGGGGTCATTGTTATGCTGGAAAACAAATCTTCTCCCAAGTCATAGTTCTTTTGCAGAGTGCATCATGCTTCCCCCATGATTTCCCTGCATCATGCTGCATTCATTTTCTCCTCTATTTTCATAAGCTTTCCAGGGCCTGCTGCAGTGAAGCATCCCCACAGCATGATGCAGCTGCCACCATGCTTCATAGTAGAGATGGTGTGTTTCTGATGATGTGCAGTGTTTGGCTTACGTCAAACATAGCGTTTAGTCAAATGGCCAAAAAGCTGAATTTTGTTTTCATCAGATCATAGAACCTTCTTTCAGCTGAATTCAGAGTTTCCCACATGCCTTCTGGCAAACGTTAAGCAAGATTTCATGTGAGTCTTTTTCAACAGTGGCTTTCTCTGTGCCACACTCCCATAAAGTTGCAACTGGTGAAGTACCTGGGCAACAGTTGTTGTATGCACAGACTCTACCATCTCAGCCACTGAAGTTTGTAACTCTTCCAGAGCTGTCACAGGTCTCTTGGTGGCCTCTCTCACTTAGTCCCCTTCTTGCATGGTCGCTCAGTTTTTTTAGGATGGGCTGCTCTAGTCTGATTTACAACTCTGCCATATTCTTTCCATTTCTTGATGATTGACTTATCTGTACTCCAAGGGATATTCAGTGTCTTGGACATTTTCTTGTACCCATCTCTTGACTTGTGCTTTTCAAAAACCTTTACGCACGGTTGCTTGGAGTGTTCTTTTGTCTTCATGGTATTTTTGCAGGATACTGACTCACCAACAGTTGGACCTTCCAGATATAGGTGGATTTTTACTATAATCAGTTGAAACACCTTGTCTGCATACATCTCCAAAAACAGATATTCATTTAGCTAATTGTGTGACTTCTAAAACCAATTGACTGTACCAGTGATGACTGCGTGTCATACTAAAGGGAGTGAATACAGATGCAATCAATTATTTTGTATTTTATATTTGTAATTAATTTAGATCACTTTGTAGAGATTTGTTTTCACTTTTGACACAAAAGAGTCCTTTTCTGTTGATCAGTGTCAAAAAAGCCAAATTAAATCAACTGTGATTCAATGTTGTAAAACAATAAAACATGAAAACTTCCAAGGGGAGTGAATACTTTTTATATGCACTGTACCTCATGTGGTGAACCTAATTCAATCATTATGACTTTCAATCTTCACTAAAATGATAGAAGTTCCATCTCTGAGATTGGTGTAAGCCCCTACTGATACAGCAATTTGGATGTACATAACACAATGAATGTGACAGACTGAATCAATCTGGTCCACATGAACATAATAAGAAAAAAAATTGAAACCGAGTCATCTAGGGTAAATGACAAAAATGAGGATCAGAGAGAGGATTTTAAGGAGCATAGGACTCAAGATATCTAAGTGCTATTGTGCTGGACAAAAGTACAGAGATGAATCTGAAACCAAGCATGAGAATTTCTAAACTGAGTTGTTCCTGGAGTGCTGCGAGCACAGGTTTAGGCTACACAGTGTTTTGGATTACCTTAAGTCTATAGATGGTAGGACACAGGAGTCCTGCCAGAATTGCACTGGCAAGTCTAATTCTGTTAGAATAAAAGGCCCGGATGAGTATATCAATTGCACATGAAATGTGGCAAACATAGAATTGGACCGTATTTTCATTTGAGGTGGAATACACATATGGTTTGAAGTTTCTATCAAAATCAATTGTGCCACCAATGTGAATCCTATAAAACCCTACAAAAGGTAGTGGATTTGGGCCAGTACATCATGGGTAAAACCCTCCCAACCATTGAGTACATCTACATGAAACGTTACTGTAGAAAAGCAGTATCCGTAATCAAAGATCCTCACCACCCAAGCCATGCCCTTTTTACGCTGCCATCAGGTAGAAGGTATAAGTGCCTGAGGTTTCACAACACTAGGTTCAAGGAGAGTTACTATCCCTCAGCCATTAGGCTCTTGAACAAAAAGGGGATAGCTACACCCATTTAAGGACTCTTTTATGTTGTTATTTCATGCTCATTATTTATTGCTATTTATTTATATCTGCATTTGCAGCTTGTTTATAATCTACAGTTACTGTTCTATAGATTTGCTAAGTATGCTCATAGAAAAAGAATCTCAGGGTTGTATGTGGTGACATAAGACCATTAGACCATAAGACAAAGGAGCAGAAGTCGGCCATTCGGCCCATCAAGTCTGCTCCGCCATTTTATCATGAGCTGATCCATTCTCACATTTAGTCCCACTCCCCCGCCTTCTCACCATAACCTTTGATGCCCTGGCTACTCAGATACCTATCAATCTCTGCCTTAAATACACCCAATGACTTGGCCTCCACTGCTGCCCGTGGCAACAAATTCCATAGATTCACCACCCTCTGACTAAAAAAATGTCTTCGCATTTCTGTTCTGAATGGGCGCCCTTCAATCCTTAAATCATGCCCTCTCATACTAGACTCCCCCATCATGGGAAACAACTTTGCCACATCCACTCTGTCCATGTCTTTCAACATTCAAAATGTTTCTATCAGGTCTCCCCTCATTCTTCTAAACTCCAAGGAATACAGTCCAAGAGCGGACAAACGTTCCTCATATGTTAACCTTCTCATTCCCGGAATCATTCTAGTGAATCTTCTCTGTACCTCTCCAACGTTAGCACATCCTTTCTTAAATAAGGAGACCAAAACTGCCCAAAGTACTCCAAGTGAGGTCTCACCAGCACCTTATAGAGCCTCAACATCACATCCCTGCTCCTATACTCTATTCCTCTAGACATGTATGCACTCTGATAACAAATTTTATTTTGAACTTTGAATACTCAATCTCAAAGTTGCCAGAGAAAAGGATGGCATCAGTGATAAAAGGATAGAGTTTATGCTGGGAATCAAAGCCATCAGCTGCTATTACTGTAATATTTCATTGCAACAAATTTCTGCTTTTCCAGTACTGAATATTGACAAGTATCTAGTATGTTACCAAAGTCACTCGCTAATATCTACAGATGTACCTTGGAGAGCATTCTAACAGGCTGCATCATTGTCTAGTATGGGGGGAGGAAGAAATGTACAGGATTAAAATAACCTGCAGAGAGTTGTAAACTTTGTCGGCTCCATCATGGGCACTAGCCTTTGTAGCATCCACGACATCTTCAAAAAGCGATGCCTCAAAAAGACAGTATCCATCATGAAGGACCCCCATCACATAGGTCATGCCTTGTTCTCATCGTTACCATCAGGAAAAAGGTACAGAAGCCTGAATGCACACTCTCAAAGCTTTTTCTTCTTCTTCTTCTTCCCCTTTTCCATCTGATTTCTGAATGGACATTGAATCCATGATCACTACCTCACTACTTTTTTATATTATTGAGGAGCTTCATGTAGATTAGAAGTGGGCCACAGGCAAGGATTAATTCCTGGAATACAGAGATAGCAGTAGTATTAGAGAAAGAAGAGTCTACAAGTAATTCTCTATGACTGGACTGATAACTAGGATCAAGCTGGAGTGGTTCCACCTTGGTGGATACTGTTGGAGAAAGACACTGCCACCAACTGTATCAAGAAGTTGGTCAAGAAGTATGACCAAGAAGTCTTCCTTTTCTTCTTTGAGATATACCTTTTCTGAACTGATGATTGATTGCAACCAGTAATTTTCCTTATAAAGACATATTTTAGAGTAGACTAAACTTTTGCGATCTCCTAGGGTATTCACTGAGGATGAGAGCGGAGTGTGCAGCTGCGGCTAGGGCGGCCTTTGCTGGGGTTGGCTGCATCAATTCCTGATGATGGAACATGAACCCGTGATTGGCTCCATTACTCCGCCTGGATTAAAGCATTGAACAAGATTAAAATCGTAGGAAGCAAGAGCAGAAAACAAATGCCATCGGCCTGCGTTTGACCAGTCTCCCTCTCTTCCTGCTGCTACCGGAGCGGGAGATGCAGGAATCTTGAGTTCCACACCGCCAGGTTCAGGTGCAGTTGTTGGGCTGTAGCGATCAGGCTTTTTTTTAGATTATGAGAACACTTGGTCCTCTTTTATTGTCATTTAGAAATGCATACATGCATTAAGAAATGATACAATGTTTCTCCAGAGTGATATCACAGAAAACAGGACAAACCAAAGACTAACACTGACAGAACCACATAATTATAACATATAGTTACAACAGTGCAAAGCAATACCATAATTGGATGAAGAACAGACCATGGGCACAGTAAAAAAAGCCTCAAAGTCCCGAGTCGATCGACTCCCGAGTCCCCGACAGCAGGTGGCAAAAGGGAGAAACTCCCTGCCATAAACTTCCAGGCACCATCAACTTGCCGATACCTTGGAAGCAGCCGACCTCAGTCGACCCTGAGTCCATCCGTCCGAAAACTCTGAGCTTCCAGCCAAGCCAACCAGTAACCCCCAATTTAATCCTAGACTAATCATTGGGCTTGCATTCACTCTATCTATACCCATCATAATTTTATATACCTCTATCAAATCTCCCCTCATTCTTCTACGCTCCAGGGAATAAAGTCCTAACCTATTCAACCTTTCTCTGTAACTGAGTTTCTCAAGTCCTGGCAACATCCTTGTAAACCTTCTCTGCACTCTTTCAACCTTATTTATATCCTTCCTGTAATTTGGTGACCAAAACTGAACACAATACTCCAGCAACATACATCAAAGTTGCTGGTGAACGCAGCAGGCCAAGCAGCATCTATAGGAAGAGGCGCAGTCGACGTTTCAGGTCTTCGTCAGGTCTCGGCCTGAAACATCGACTGTGCCTCTTCCTATAGATGCTGCTTGGCCTGCTGCGTTCACCAGCAACTTTGATGTATGTTGCTTGAATTTCCAGCATCTGCAGAATTCCTGTTGTTTGCGTTTAAACAATACTCCAGATTCGGCCTCACCAATGCCTTATACAACCTCATCATAACATTCCAGCTCTTATACTCAATACTTTGATTAATAAAGGCCAATGTACCAAAAGCTCTCTTTACGACCCTATCTACTTGTGACGCCACTTTTAGGGAATTTTGTATCTGTATTCCCAGATCCCTCTGTTCTACTGCACTCCTCAGTGCCTTACCATTAACCCTATATGTTCTACCTAGGTTTGTCCTTCCAACGTGCAATACCTCACACTTGTCTGTATTAAACTCCATCTGCCATTTTTCAGCCCATTTTTCCAGCTGGTCCAAGTCCCTCTGCAGGCTCTGAAAATCTTCCTCACTGTCTACTACACCTCCAATCTTTGTATCATCAGCAAATTTGCTGATCCAATTTACCACATTAACATCCAGATCATTGATATAGATGACAAATAACAATGGACCCAGCACTGATCCTTGTGGCACACCACTAGTCACTGGCCTCCACTCAGAGAAGCAATTTTCTACCACCACTCTTTGGCTTCTTCCATTGAGCCAATGTCTAATCCAATTTACCATCTCTCCATGTATACCTAGCGACTGAATTTTCCTAACTAACCTCCCATGTGGGATCTTGTCAAAGGCCTTACTGAAATCCATGTAGACAATATCCACTGCCTTCCCTTCATCCACTTTCCAACTTGACAGCAGAGGTTTAAGGTGAGAGGAGACAAAATTAAAGGGGACCTCAGGGACAACTTTTTCACACAGAGGGTGGTGGATATGTTGTATGAGCTGCCAGAGAAAGTGGTAGAAATAGGTACAATTATGACATTTAAAATACATTTGTATAGCTACATATGTAGGAAAGGTTTAGAGGGATATGGGTCGAACACAGGTACAAGTTGGGCTGAAAGGCCTGTTTCCATACTGTATAACACTCTGACTCTTTGATGTACAAACCAGAACTGTCAAGTTAATATTGCCTGAAAAAATAGTAGTTATGAAGAGAAGTTAAAAAAGGAAATATATTTAAATATAAAGGTGCAGCCACATTTATGGAGAAGTTAAAACAAAGTGATTGCCTGAAATTGTCAAATTCTACATTAACTGCAGATGGAAGATGAGAGACTGTTCCTCAGATGTACAGATACATAGAAAAACATAGAGAATAGGTGCAGGAGTAGGCCATTCGGCTCTTCGATCCTGCACCGCCATTCAGTACGATCATGGCTGATCATCCAACTCAGAACCCTGTACCTGCCTTCTCTCCATACCTCCGATCCCTTTAGCCACAAGGGCCATATCTAACTCCCTCTTAAATATAGCCAATGAATTGGGCCCAACTGTTTCCTGTGGCAGAGGATTCCACAGATTCACCACTCTCTGTGTAAAGAAGCTTTTCCTCATCCCAGTCCTAAAAAGCCTTCCCCTTTATCCTCAAACTGTGACCCCTCGTTCTGGACTTCTCCAACATCAGGAACAATCTTCCTGCATCTAGCCTGTCCAATCCCTTTAGAATTTTATACGTTTCAATAAGATCCCCCCTCAATCTTCTAAATTCCAGTAAGTATAAGCCTAGTCGATCCAGTCTTTCATCATATGAAAGTCCTGCCATCCCAGGAATCAATCTGGTGAACCTTCTTTGTACTCCCTCTATGGCAAGGACGTCTTTCCTCAGATTAGGGGACCAAAACTGCACACAATACTCCAGGTGTGGTCTCACCAAGGCCTTGTACAATTGCAGTGGTACCTCCCTGCTCCTGTACTCGAATCCTCTCGCTATAAATGCCAGCATACCATTCTTTTCAACTGCCTGCTGTACCTGCATGCCCACTTTCAATGACTGGTGTATAATGACACCCAGGTCTTGTTGCACCTCCCCTTTTCCTAATCGGCCACTATTCAGATAATAATCTGTTTTCCTGTTTTTGCCACCAAAGTGGATAACCTGACATTTATCCACATTAAACTTGCCCATTCAGCTAACCTATCCAAGTCACCCTGCATTCTCTTAGCATCCTCCTCACAGCTAACACTGCCACCCAACTTCATGTCATCCGCAAACTTGGAGATGCTGCGTTTAATTCCCTCGTCTAAGTCATTAATATACATTGTAAACAACTGGGGTCCCAGCATTGATCCTTGCGGTACCCCACTAGTCACTGCCTGCCATTCTGAAAAGGTCCCATTTATTCCCACTATTTACTTCCTGTCTGCCAACCAATTCTCTATCCACATCAATACCATACCCCCAATACTGTGTACTTTAAGTTTGCACACTAATCTCCTGTGTGGAACCTTGTCAAAAGCCTTTTGAAAATCCAAATATACCACATCCACTGGTTCTTCCCTATCCACTCTAGTAGTTACATCCTCAAAAAATTCTATGAGATTCGTCAGACATGATTTTACTTTCACAAATCCATGCTGACTTTGTCAGATGATTTCACCGCTTTCCAAATGTGCTGTTATCACATCTTTGATAACTGACTCTAGCATTTTCCCCACCACCGATGTCAGGCTAGCCGGTCTATAATTCCCCAGTTTCTCTCTCCTTCATTTTTTAAAAAGCGGGGTTACGTTAGCCACCCTCCAATCCTCAGGAACTAGTCCAGAATCTAAAGAGTTTTGAAAAATTATCACTAATGCATCCACTATTTCTTGGGCTACTTCCTTAAGCACTCTGGGATGCAGACCATCTGGCCCTGGGGATTTATCTGCCCTTAATCCCTTCAATTTACCAACACCACTTCCCTACTAACATGTATTTCCCTCAGTTCCTCTATCTCACTAGACCCTCTGTCTCCTACTATTTCCGAAAGATTATTTATGTCCTGCTTAGTGAAGACAGAACCAAAGTAGTTATTCAATTGGTCTGCCATGTCCTTGTCCCTCATGATCAATTCACCTGTTTCTGACTGTAAGGGACCTACATTTGCCTTAACCAATCTTTTTCTTTTCACATATCTATAAAAGCTTTTACAGTCAGTTTTTATGTTCCCTGCCAGTTTTCTCTCATAATCTTTTTTCCCTTTCCTAATTAAGCCCTTTGTCCTCCTCTGCTGGACTCTGAATTTCTCCCAGTCCTCAGGTGTGTCGCTTTTTCTGGCTAATTTGTATGTTTCTTCTTTGGAATTGATACTATCCCTAATTTCCCTTGTCAGCCACAGGTGCACTACCTTCCCTGGTTTATTCTTTTGCCAAACTGGGATGAACAATTGTTGTAGTTCATCCATGCGATCTTTAAATGCTTGCCATTGCATATCCATCGTCAACCCTTTAAGTATCATTTGCCAGTCTACCTTAGCTAATTCACGTCTCATACCTTCAAAGTTACCCCTCTTTAAGTTCAGAACCTTTGTTTCTGAATTAACTATGTCACTCTCCTTCTTAGTAGAATTCCACCATATTATGGTCACTCTTACCCAAGGGGCCTTTCACGACAAAATTGCTAATTAACCATTCCTCATTGCTCAATACCCAGTCTAGAATAGCCTGCTCTCTAGTTGGTTCCTCGACATGTTGGTTCAGAAAACCATCCCGCATACATTCCAAGAAATCCTCTTCCTCAGCAGCCTTATCAATTTGGTTCACCCAATCTATATGTAGATTGAAGTCACCCATTATAACTGCTGTTCCTTTATTGCATGTATTTCTAATTTCATGTTTAATGCCATCCCCAACCTCACTACTACTGTTAGGTGGTCTGTACACAACTCCCACCAGCGTTTTCTGCCCCTTAGCGTTATGCAGCTCTACCCATATCGATTCCACATCCTCCCGGCTAATGTCCTTCCTTTCTATTGCGTTAATCTCCTCTCTAACCAGCAATGCTACCCCACCTCCTTTTCTTTCATGTCTATCCCTCCTGAAAATTGAATATCCCTGAATGTTGAGCTCCCATCCTTGGCCACCCTAGAGCCATGTCTCTGTGATCCCAACTATATCATATTCATTAATAACTCTCTGCACTTTCAATTCATCCACCTTGTTACGAATGTCCCTTGCATTGACACACAAAGCCTTCAGGCTTGCTTTTACAACACTCTTAGCCCTTTTACAATTATGTTGAAAAGTGGCCCTTTTTGATTTTTGCCCTGAATTTGCCTGCATGCCACTTTTACTTTTCACCTTACTACTTTTTGCTTCTACCCTCATTTTACACCCCTCTGTCTCTCTGCACTTATTCCCATCCCCCTGCCACATTAGTTTAAATCCTCCTGAACAACAGTAGCAAATGCTTCCCCTAGGACATTGGTTCCAGTCCAGCCCAGGTGCAGACCATCCTGTTTGTACCAGTCCCACCTCCTGCAGAACTGGTTCCAGTGTCCCAGAAATTTGAATCCCTCCCCCTTGCACCATGTTTCAAACCACGTATTCATCTGAAATATCCTCCTATTTCTACTCTGACTAGCACGTGGCACTGGTAGTAATCCAGAGATCATTACCTATGTGGTCCTACTTTTTAGTTTATCTCTAACTCCCTAAATTCACCTTGTAGGACCTCATCCTGTTTTTTCACCTATATCATTGGTACCTATGTGCACCACGACCACTGGCTGTTCACCCTCCCACTCCAGAATGTCCTGTAGCCACTCAGTGACATCCTTGACCCTTGCACCAGGGAGGCAACATACCCTCCTGGAGTCTCGTTTGCGGCCGCAGAAACGCCTATCTATTCCCCTTACAATTGAATCCCCTATCACTATAGCTCTCCCACTCCTTTTCCTTCCCTCCTGTGCCGCAGAGCCAGCCATGGTGCCGTGAACTCGGCTGCTGCTGCCTTCCCCTGATGAGACATCTCCCCCAACAGTATCCAAAACAGTATATCTGTTTAGGAGGGAGATGACCTCAGAGGACTCCTGCACTACCTGCCTACTGCTACGCTGTCTTGTGGCCACCCATTCCCTTTCTGCCTGTGTAGTCTTTACCTGTGGTGTGGCCAACTCACTGAACGTGCTATTCACGACTTTCTCAGCATCGCGGATGCTCCAGTATGAATCCAGTCGCAGCTCCAGCTGCTCAATGTGGTCTGCCAGAAGCCGCAGCTGGACACATTTCCTGCACACATAGTCGTCAGGGACACTGGAAGTATCCCTGATTTCTCACATGCTGCAGGATGAACAAACCACGGGGCCGATCTCAGCTGTCATGAACTACCCAATACGCTACAGCCTCGCCGCCTTCCTTGCTTCAAATAAAATACCGCTGCAGACCGTTCTCTTTTTCCAATACGAGGGGTGATTGATAAGTTCGTGGCCTAAGGTAGAAGGAGTCAATTTTAGAAAACCTAGCACATCTATTTTTCCTAGATTTACACACTTAGTCCAGTGGTGGTGGAGCATACAGATCCCTTCTTTGTAGAAGTCAGCGTCTTGGACCTCTAGAAGTGGTCCACAGCAGACGTGATTGATAAGTTCGTGGCCTAAGGTAGCTGGAGATGAGTTATTAACTTCAAACATTCTGAATTTTCATTCAAAGTGTTGAACTGCACGTGCATGTAACGAGAGCTGTATAACTCATCTCCTTCTACCTCAGGCCACAAACTTAATAATCACCGCTGCTGTGGACCACTTCTACAAAGAGGGGATCCGTATGCTCCACAACCGCTGGACTAAGTGTGTACATGTAGGAGGGGACTATGTTGAAAAATAAATATGCTAGGTTTTCTAAAATTGACTCCTTCTACCTTAGGCCACAAACTTATCAATCACCCTCGTAGGTCAAAGTGGGAGAGGGATAGAGCAATAAAATGATAGGTGACTGGGAGCTCAGGGTCACCACTGCAGACTGCTTTTGATGGAAGCACAGAATGCAAATTCACATGGGGGTAGGCTTGAGTGAGTAAGGGCAGTAGAAAATTTAAAATAATCAATGTTGCACAGCCAGTTAATAAAGAATAAATCTTGAGACAGGAGCAGTTTGGTTAGCAGAAAATACAAAGGAATTTAATATCACTTAAAATATCTACTTTTTTGATATTTCAAATGTCATTAAAGGATGTTTTTCAAGTTCAGGTTCAACTTCAAGTTTATTTTCATTCATCCATACACATGTATAGAGCTAAATGAAATAATGTTTTTCAGGGACCAAGGTGTAAAACACAGTACAAGTATCAGATATAGCACATAAAATAAAATTAACACAATAATATTAATAAATAAATAAAGTATTCTGTAGATGTACAATTTGACATAAAGTGCATGTACAACATAGAGTTAAATAAACAACAGTATTACAGTTACTGGTGCCGTCATAAATAATGTTTACTGGGTGGTAGCAAGGTGTTTAGAAGTCTCACATTCTGGGAAAAGAAGCTGTTATCCAGACAACAGTCCTTGTTCTTATACTACAGTACCTTCTATCTGATGGTAGGAGGTTAAAGAGATTGTGGGACGGATGGGAGATGTCCTTGACAATGCTGAGGGTTCTGTGAATGCAATGTTTCTGATGTACATATGCCCTGGATGGAGTGGAGAAGGAGACCCTGATGACTCTCTCAGCAGTCCTCACAATCCATTGTAGGGTCTACGGTCAGATACCTTGCAATTCCCATAGCAGCTGGTCAGGACACTGTCAGTGGTGCTCTGGTAGAATGTGGTTAGAACGGGGTTGGGGAGGCTTCACCTGTCTTAATTTCCTCAGAATGCCAGAACACTGCTGAGCTTTCTTCACTAAAGAGGTGATGCTAAGGGACCAAGTGAGATGTGCACTCCAAGGCTTTATGTGCTTGGGCTCTATGTCTCAATTTTATTGAAACTGAGTAGTTTCTCGGACTGTTCAATATGGATGAAATGTTAGTCATCACCTCAATTTTCTGTTTCCGTGATTACATTGCAGCTAAATATGCAGCAATAGTAAATATAACTTGTTTTTGTTTCTATTTAAAATCTACTTTATCGCTCCTATTATTATCCTTAATATCCTTTTCTATAACCATTATCAACATAATTTTAATATGTGTATACTGAATGAAATAACTATAACTTTTAATGCCCTTATTCGTTCACATGAAAGTTTACATATGTCTAATTGTATATATCCACCTGAGAGTCCATAATCTGAAATTACCCTTGGTGGTTTATTAATCTATTGTAAACCATATTATTTTTGCAGAGCAGAGGAATATCATATTCATTTGGATTTAACCCTACTTACTGATACTGAATTGCATTTCCCAAGTCTCACAAATGTACCATGTTTAAAAGATCCATAAATCTTCATGGCAGCAGCCACAGAAGATCATAAATCAATAAAATTACTAGATTCTATAATTGCCCCAATTCTCACCTTTCCATTATGGCCTTTAAGATTAATCAGGTTTTCAAATGTGGTTGTAGAATAAATATGAATAACATTTCCATTTACAACAGCAAATAGGTGTCCACCATGACTGAAGGAACACTAAAAAAAAGCAGAAAAAATTAAGTTCCATGACAATAACAGTACAGTAGATTACAAATGACAAAATGATTCGAGTTATTAATTTCATTTATTTGTTATGATCTGGGTTGTGAAAGAAGGATAGACATTTATTGCCCGCATGATATATCCTCAAGAACTTGGTTAGCACAGCACAGTGTGGCATTCTGAATGAATCACAGCATCTGCCCTGAATCACTTCAGGCAATAAAATTTTACTGTGAAAAGAACAATGATATTTTTCATACTATCCTGGCACCTCGAAGGCTCCTGTTGATTCTACGTTCAACTACTTTCATTATTGAGCAAATTAATGTGAGGATCCAAGGAAAAGGTGAATAACCCTGGACTCCTGGAATCCATCACTTTAGTACTGGCCACTAAAATTGTCTGGCAATGTGGATTCCCTCAGAACAAAGCTGTCTTCCCAGAAATGTAATGCTCACTATGATGGAATTTTCACATTATCTTGAACCATCTGCAAATTGAGGGAGTGGAAATGTTTCCTTTCCAGCAAAGGGTCCAGGGTTTTAAGGGGATCCCTTCTGGGTATACCGGCAGTCAATGTTTTCCTGTACTTATGGGAAACCAACAATGATGAGAGAAAAATAGGCATCGCAAATGTCTGGGCAATTTTATTTTTGAAATGAAATAAATACGTCACTAAATAATGAAATATCAATGCAAGTGATTTGACTAGGATGTCATGTTGCAGCTATGAAAACATTGGTGAAGTCACACTTGGTGCTATGTACAGTTCTGATCTTAATTAAAATTAATTCAGAATATACCAAAGCTACTTAAAATCACTCTTGTTAATTAGTTGACAGCATATTGTTTGAGTTTTGTGATTCTTGAAATTAGGGTAAGAATTGAGTGGTAGAAATGATGGTATAAAAACACAGATTACAATAGTCACAGATTTTAATTTTATCATTAAAAAAGACCAAGGAAGTTCAAGTCTTATAATAAAAACAAATCTGTCTTGTTCAGCCATCCCATTTTTTTGTATTGAATTGATCTTTTGAGACAAGTTGGAAACAGATAACTTGTTAGAAATTATCTTTAATATCATACTTTATTCTAACAACATCATCAATAGGATACAGACCTCTCGACAGCTGCGAATTGTGAATTCTTTGAAAGATCGGATATCATCAATTAGAAGATTCATAAGCCGTAGCTTGTCAGAAAATCCAACAAGAATAAACAGACCAGATGGGTGCAAAGCAACACTGTATGCCTCTTCCTGGAACTCCTTATAAAGCTCCAAAGCACTAGAAGAAAGAATAAACACAAATAAAAATAATTATTTAAAAAATACTGAGAAGGAGTTCACCCAGACCTAATCATGTGATAACGGTATTTAGCTCACAGTATATTAAACAATGGATTGTTTTATTCCAGACGAAGTCTATAAATTTTATTACATAGTTTTATTCAATACCAAAGAGAATTTTATTCAAACTGGAATACTAAACACAGTGGTGTATTTAGTATTCCAGTACCATATTTTAGTTCCACATTGTAGCATAAACACAAGAAATAGGAGCAGGTGCAGCTCACAGCTTGAAGGCAGGTTTTTGTACTGACATTTACCATGTGAGATTTCCATGTGCCAGCACTACTAGTCATGCAGGGAGATATCAGACAGCAAGTAATATTTATCTCGAAGTCATTTGCACTAAGATGGGCGTGTTAAGGCAGAGGTCTCAAACTCTAAACGTGCCTGTAACCCGGGGAAGACCCGTCACATTGAAGGGGAATATGGAGGTTCCAGCTTCTTCCTGCTAAGGTCTTGTTTGTGTGATTTTCCCAGCTTTCAGTTCCATAGCATGCCACACCACCCCCAAAGTCTTCTGTGTATTATAATAGTCATAGTCATACTTTATTGATCCCAGGGGGAAATTGGTTTTCGTTACAGTTGCACCATAAATAATAAATAGTAATAGAACATAAATAGTTAAATAGTAATATGTAAATTATGCCAGTAAATTATGAAATAAATCCAGGACCAGCCTATTGGCTCAGGGTGTCTGACCCTCCAAGGGAGGAGTTGTAAAGTTTGATGGCCACAGGCAAGAATGACTTCCTATGATGCTCTGTGCTGCATCTTGGTGGAATGAGTCTCTGGCTGAATGTACTCCTGTGCCCACCCAGTACATTATGTAGTGGATGGGAGACATTGACCAAGATAGCATGCAACTTAGACAGCATCCTCTTTTCAGACACCACCGTGAGAGAGTCCAGTTCCATCCCCACAACATCACTGGCCTTACAAATGAGTTTGTTGATTCTGTTGGTGTCTGCTACCCTCAGCCTGCTGCCCCAGCAAACATGATAGCACTGGCCACCACAGACTCGTAGAACATCCTCAGCATCATCCGGCAGATGTTAAAGGACCTCAGTCTCCTCAGGAAATAGAGACGGCTCTGACCCTTCTTGTAGACAGCCTCAGTGTTCTTTGACCAGTCCAGTTTATTGTCAATTCGTTATCCCCAGGTACTTGTAATCGTCCACCACGTCCACACTGACCTCCTGGTCTTTAGCTTCTTAGTCTTTTTCACATTAAGCTGCAGATAATTCTGCTCACATCATGTGACAAAGTTTCCTACCATAGCCCTATACTCAACATCATCTCCCTTGCTTTCTTTCTTTTTAAATCTTTTTATTGAATAAGTATACAAAAAGGTAAGCCATATAGGCACTAATACACTGTTAGAATATAATAAAATTACAGGAGATATTAATACAAAAAAAATGATACAAACAATGTAATTTAAACATAACTTACTAAGGTAACATAATAGTATACTAATTTATATATATATATATCAATAAAGAAAAAGAAAAAAAACCCACTGTGCAACTAACTAAAAGCAAAGCAAAGCAATGGTCTAACTTGGAACCAAGCAGAGTTAAAAAACTTAAAATCACGTCCTCAATCCCGACCTCCATTAAAAACAGTAAAAAAAAAACAAGAAGGGTATATAAATATGGAGCAAAAAAAAGAGGAGAAAAAAAAATTACATTAAATGAAAATATTGAATAAAAAATCTCCAGGTCTGTTCAAATTTAAGTGAGGAATCATAAAGATTGCTTCTAATTTTCTCCAAATTCAAGCATAATATCGTCTGAGAAAACCAAAAAAAGGTAGTTGGAGCATTAAGCTCTTTCCAATGTTGTAAGATACATCTTTTCGCCATTAAAGTAAGAAATGCAATCATTCTACGGGCTGAAGGAGAAAGATTACTGGAAATTTTAGGTAGTCCAAAGATAGCAGTAATAGGGTGAGGAGAGATATCTATATTCAATACCTTGGAGATAATATTAAAAATGTCTCTCCAAAAAGTTTCCAGAGTAGGACAAGACCAAAACATATGAATTAAAGAGGCTATCTGCCCCAGACATTTATCACAAAAAGGATTAATATGAGAATAAACATCATCTCCCTTGCTGATGCATCCAACTATGGCAGTCATCCGAAAACTTTCTAAGATGACAAGACTCTGTGCAGTAGTTGAAGTCTGAGGTGTAAATGGTGAAGAGAACGGGAGACAAGACAGTCCCCTGTGGAGCCCCAGTGCTGCTGATCACTCTATCGGACGCACAGTGTTGCAAGCACACATACTGTGGTCTGCCAGTCAGGTAGTCAAGAGTCCATGATACCAGGGAAGCATCCACCTACATTGCTGTCAGCTTCTCCCCCATCCTTTAGCATTTCCTTAACAGGTACTCCCTGTAATATCACTTCCTTGTCCAAACCCCCCAGAATAATCATTGTTCATATACAAATCATTCTTCTGATCGATTCTCTTGTAATTCTCTCTACTTTTTGTACTATTGTCCATCTGCTTGTAGATATCTTCTCTCTGAGCTTCTTTACCAACCCATCCCACACCTACATTTACCTTCCAAGCTCTTGTCTGAATGACCTTACTTCACTTTAATTGCACATAAACTCAAAGAGGGCAAATAATCCATGTATGTTTTATATTTCTGCTATGTTTAGTGTGCAAAATCCTTAGAACGGTTAAAAGAAATAGAAAGCATAGGGTAGAGTGGCCTGTAAAATGCTCAAAAGAAAATTATTACTCTTAATTTACATACTGAGTGGTCTACATTTTTTTAGATATTTGCGACAATAGGATGGTCACTGAAATAAGTAAAGCCGTATATTATTCTCTATATATTCATATTTTAAACTTCATACTTATTTTCATAGTTCCACAAGCGAACAGATCGATCTATAGAGCTGGTGACAAGGAGAGGTTTTCGAATGCAAACATCCAGACCCGTGATTACGTTGGAGTGGAAGGATTGTGAGAGTATTTCAAATTGTGGTATTTCTCCCTGTTAAAATGTCATAAAATATGCTTTTAAATATGCTGTTAAGTAGAATACAGAAACATCAGCTTCCAAACAGACGGAATGTATGCAGGGCTCTCCTTCACATGTTCTACCACACTGTTGTTGCCAGTACAATCTCCTATGCAGTGGTGTGCTGGGGGAATGGCATCAACACCGGTGATGCCAACAAAATCAATAAACTGATTAGAAAGGCTGGCTCTGTTATTGGAGTCAAGCTAGACACACTAAAGACTGTGGTAGAACAAAGCACCCTCCAGAAAATCCTGGCAATTCTGGACAATGTTTCTCACCCTCTACATACCACCTTGACTAAACAGAGGAACACTTTTAGTGATAGACTAAGACAACTGCACTGCTCCAACGAGTGCTATATGGGGTTATTCTTAGCCTTAGCCATTAGGCTCTATAATGAGTTAACTGATAGCCAGGGAAGTGGTGACCCCCTCCTGTTAGACTATTTGAGGTAACTTATTTTTTATTCTTTCTTACTTCTCTTCTAATATTTGTATATCTGTGCTACCTGTAATGCTACCGTGACGCTAATTTCCTTTGGGATCAATAAAATATCTCTCTGTCTATGTTGATAATGCAGTGAAATACCACTGTTGGGCAAATGTTTATAACTTAAATCCGGGAAATTGTGAAGTGATTCACTTTGGAAATTTGAACTTGAATGGAGAATACAGGGATAATGGCAGGATTCTTAGCAGTGTGAAGGAACAGGGGGACCTTGGGGTTCATATCCATAAATCCCTCAAAGTTGCAGTAGAAGTTGATAAGATGGTTAAGAAGGTGAATAGTATGTTGGCCTTCATTAGCTGTGTGTTGAGTTCAAGAGCTGCAAGATAATGTTGTAGCTGTATAAAACACTGGTTAGATCGCACGTGGAGTATTCTGTTCATTTCTGGTTGTCTCATTATAGGAAGGATGTGGAAGTTTTAGAGAAGGTGCAGAGGAGATTTACCAGGATGATGCCTGGATTAGAGAGCATGTCTTATGAGGGTAGATTGAGAGAGCTAGGGCTTTTCTCTTTAGAGAGAAGGAAGATGTGTGATGACTTCAGAGAGATAACAGGCATAGATAAAGTGGATAGCCAAAGACTTTTCCCAAGGTGGAAATGGCTAATACAAGGGGGCATAAAACTTTAACGTGTTTGGAGAAATTTTAGGGAGGATGTTGAGGTAGTTTTTTTTATGCAGAGTGGTAGGTGCATGGAATGCACTATCTGGAGTGGTGGCAGAGGCAGATACATTAGAACCATTTTAAAAACTCCTAGGTAGGCAAATGGATGAAAAAAAAGTAAAGGGCTACGTGGGAGAGTAAGGTTAGATTGATCTTGGAGTACATTAAAGGATTGAACAACATTGTGGGCCAATGGGTTTGTATGGTGCTATAATGTTCTCTTTTCTATGTTTTATGTTGTATGGTCATTAAATTACCACTTTTGGTATGTATATGTATATATTGTATATATTATATTTAGATTTAATTCTGTTCTGTATATTTCTGATTGCTTGTTATTCTTGAGCAGCTTACCTTGCTCATTTCTCCATAAGATAATGTGAGACTATACAGCTGATTCTTATTGGTGCCGGCAATTAGAGTCTCTTCTGAAGGGCTAAGACACAGAGTTAAAATTTCTTGTTGTTCTGCTTGGGTTGGATCTGTGCTGAATGGATCTTGTGGAATCTGAAAGAAACAAAGATTTTAGTCCACAAGTTGACATCATTGTTGAACCGTGAGGCAGGGAATGGGGGGCCTGATCCCTCATATGATTAAATATTAATATGAGAAGTATCTCATACGACATTGCTAAACAGAAAAGGAATTCATTATCTTTAATATTCTGGGGAAATTTAAGACTGAATTGCTTTGCCAATCTGATTCATGCAAGGAGATGAGGATTGTCCATTTGATCCCTATATCAATCTAAGGAAAAGATACCCCCAGGGGTGCCTGAGGGGGTGGGGGGGGGGTCGGATGAGCACCCCAGTCAGATGGACACAACGACATCAGACCCAGGCAATAAACAAACGACGATGAGGAAGCAGTGTGCATGTGGCAAAATCTGCAAGAACGATCGCGGCTTGAAGATCCACCAAGCGAGGATGAAGCGTTTGGCGGGAGCAGGAGCAGCACAACACACAGGTGTCCAACCTGGTGAGACGAAGGAGGGGCCAGGCCCAGAGTCACTCCATAGTGCCTGGAACCTCCAAGTGTTGCAAACTAATCCCTCGAACATGAAGTCTAACAGGAGGCGGATCAAATGGCCTGCAGCTAACATGACTTCACTGTGGAAGCAGTTTGATGAAGATGTTAACCAAATTCTGGAGGCAACGGCGAAGGGAGGTGTTGATAGGAAGCTGCAAGCCATGACAACAATTATTGTCAGTATCGCAGCTGAACGGTTCGAAGAGGAGAAGGAAGGCTCCAAAATATCTTACTCAAAGAACCAAAGAGCATTGAGGATCCACAACATCAGGCAGGAGATGAAAGCGCTGAAGTCCCAATACAAGGAGGCAGGAGAAGAGGAGCAGATTGGCTTGGCCCAGCTGATGTGCACAATACGAAAGAAGATCAGGGTCCTCCACCGGGCAGAGTGGCATCGGAGGCGGTGTCGTGAAAGGGCCCGAAAAAGTGCTGCCTTTATCGTCAACTCCTTCAAGTTCACCAAGGAATTGCTGGGGGAGAAACGCAGTGGGAAACTGGCCTGTTCACAGGAAGACATAGACCAACATCTGAAGAAGATATATAATGATCCTGAAAGAGAGCAGGAGTTGGGAGAGTGCGACATCCTAATAGACCCACCTGAACCGGATGTGCAGTTCGACATGTCAGAGCTGCAACTAAAGGAAGTCAGAGAGGTCGTCCGCAAAGCAAGGGCAAGCTCGGCTCCAGGACCAAGCAACACCTCGTACAAAGTGTACAAGAATTGCCCCAAACTCCTGCTGCGTCTGTGGAAGGTCCTGAGAACCTTTTGGAGAAGGGGGAAGATCCCAGAACAGTGGAGAGTGACTGAAGGGGTGTGGATCCCGAAGGAGGAAAATGCCACCCAGATAGATCAGTTTCACATCATCTCCCTGCTGTGTGTCGAGGCGAAGATCTTCCTCAGTGCAGTTTCTAACCGGCTGTGCACCTACCTAGCAAAGAACACCTATATTGATACATCAGTCCTGAAGGGTGGCATTTCAGGGATGCCGGGCTGTCTGGAGCACATCGGTGTGGTGACACAGCTCATCAGGGAGGCCAGAGAGAACAAGGGCAACCTGTCAGTGTTGTGGCTCGACCTGGCAAATGCATATGGCTCCATTCTGCACAAGCCGGTGCAGCCCACAATGACCAAATATCACGTCCCCAGAAGAATCAGAGACCTTATTGCTGATTATTACAGCAACGTCAGGATGAGGGTCTCTTCAGGAGCAATTACATCAACCTGGCACAAGGTGGAGATCAGCATCATCACAGGGTGCTCTATCTCAGTGACACTGTTCTCCCTAGCCATGAACATGCTCACTAAGTCTGCTGAACCAGAGTGCAGAGGGCCCAGAATGAATTCCGCTCAATGGCAACCACCTATCAGGGCATTCATGGATGACCTCACAGTCACCACAGAATCAGTCCCAGGCTGCCGGAGGATTCTGCAAGGGTTCGAAAAGCTGGTGGAGTCGGCCCGGATGCGTTTCAAACCTGCCAAATCAAGATCGATGGTGCTGAGGAAAGGGAAGGTGGAGAACAAGTTCCGGTTCAGCATCGCAGGCACAGCCATCCCAACCATCACAGAAAAGCCAGTCAAGAGCTTAGGCAAAGTTTTTGACAGCTCTTTAAGGGACACAACATCCATTTAGGCAACCTGCACCGAGTTGGATGGCTGGCTGAAATCTGTGGACAAGTCTGGCCTACCTGGGAAGTTTAAAGCCTGGCTGTATCAACATGGCATTCTTCCCAGAATCCTGTGGCCCCTCCTCGTCTATGCAGTTATGATCTCAACAGTCGAAACCTTAGAGAGGAGGGTTAGCAACCACCTCAGGAGATGGCTGGGGCTGCCAAAGAGCCTGAGCAGCATCACACTCTATGGACACCACAACAAACTGCAACTGCCGTTCAAATCCTTGGAGGAAGAGTTCAAGGTAACAAGAGCCAGAGAAGTGCTACAGTATAGGGACTCAAGTGACCCGAAGGTGGCTAGAGCAGGGATCCAAGTAAGTACTGGCAGGAAGTGGAGGGCAGAGGAAGCTGTTCAGGAGGCAGAGGCGAGGCTGCGTCACAGGAGGCTGGTGGGAGTGGTCACACGAGGCCGAGCTGCGCTAGGATCCTTTCCAACTCCCCAAATGGACACGAGAGGGAAGGAAAGACGTCGTCTAGTTCAGGAGGAGGTGAGAGCAGTAGTGGAGGAGATGAGAGCCTGCAAGGTGGTGGGAATGAAGCAACAGGGAGCTTGGACAAGATGGGAGAATGCGGTTGGGAGGAAAGTGACCTGGGCTGATCTTTGGAAAGCCGAACCACACCGCATCCAATTTCTCATCCAGGCAGTGTACGATGTGCTTCCAAGCCCATCAAACCTGCTGCACACATGGGGCAAGGCAGAGTCATCTGCGTGCCCACTGTGCTCCAAGCGAGAAACCCTGGAGCACATCCTCAGTGGCTGTGCAAGGGCACTTGGTGAGGGATGGTACAGGTGGAGGCATGATCAGGTCCTGAAGATCATCGCTGAAGCCGTCAGCGCAGGAGTTGAGTGGGCGAAGCGGTCCCGACCCTCCAAGCAGACCATTGCCTTTGTCAGAGCTGGGGAGCAGCCAATACCTGCCAAAAGAACATCTGCAGGCATTCTGACCTCTGCAAGGGACTGGCAGCAGTTGGTGGACCTCGAAGGGCAGCTGAAGTTCCCCAGCCATATCGCAGCCACCACCCTGCAACCAGACATTGTCCTAGTGTCTGAGTCTACTAAGCAAGTGGTGCTGCTGGAGCTGACAGTCCCATGGGAAGATAGCTTGGAAGAGGCCTTTGAAAGGAAGCTCTCCAAGTACGCAGGACTGGTCAGTAACTGTCAGCAGGCTGGATGGAGAGCGAGGTGTCTCCCAGTGGAGGTTGGTTGTAGGGGATTCGTAGCCCATTCTTTAGTTAGAGCCTTCAGCATTTTGGGCATCGAGGGAGAGAGGAAGAGGAGAGCCATCCGCTGTACCACCAATGCGGCAGAGAGGGCCTCAAGATGGCTGTGGCTCAAAAGAGGGGAGCCATGGAGTCATAAGTAGCTAGCCATCTGGACACAAACTGGGGTCTGATCAACCCTGGCTTGGTCACCTAGAGGAGGTTGTATGATGTTGAAAGACCTGAAGCACCCAATGATTCCAGGAACATCACTGAAGATGTGTCCAGAAGCATCAATAGATGTATGTACACAGCATTAATGGGATTTGTAATGGTGAACTCCCTGAGGTGAGTTTTTCCATGGTTAATTACAAAAAAAAATTTGCACTCCAATGCTATAATCAAAAACCGATTCTTCCTGAACACTACTACTACTACGTTGACTCAGGTCTAGGGGGCCGGCGTCGGGCACGATGATGGACTTTCCACTTCTCCTTCTCCCTCATCAGTGTGTTCAGTTCATCTACATTAGCCGTGCCACTGTCTTCTAGGAGCGTGTTGACCATAGTCTTGTGGGCACCCAGGGTTCATCCTCCCATGCTTGGGCTCCCATATGATGACTAGGCTGGCAGGTAGCTCAGGGTGGCGTAGACAGTGCCCCGCGAGTTGCAGTCTTCTCACCTCGATTTTAGTGGAGAGTATCGGTAAGTTGTTATAGAGCTCAATGTTCGTCATGTGCTGTTGCCAACTCACATCAAGAGCCATCCGGAGCATTCGTGTATAGCAACCATCTAGAGACTTTCACATAGTCTTGGTGAGTGTCCACATCTCACATCCGTACTTGAGAATAGACTCTATGACTGCTAAAAAAAAATCCTCTTTTTCAGCCCTCTGGTCAGGTTCGATTTCCAGATTTCCTTCATGTCATTCATAGCCCTCCACGCCAGCGCCTTCTGTATCTTTATGTCCTTCTCTGAACTCATCATTTTTGACCCGCGGTACTTGTAGTCGAAGACTTTCTTAATGGTATCATTCTCTACGGTCTTGAGAGTACCTTCGTCGCAGTTAAACGCCATGTATTCTGTCTTTTTAGCGTTTAGGTGAAGTCCAACTTTATTGCATTCTATTTCCACTTTTGTCAGTAGCTGCTGTGCTTCCTCCAACTAGTCAGAGAGTAGGACTATGTCATCTGCAAAATCGAGATCTGTGAGTGTAACTGGTCTGACCCTTTTGGTTTGCCCTGGTTTTATGGTAAAACCAAGTTTGTCATGATCTTTACTGGCTTGACGCAGAGCGTAATCAAGGACGATTATAAAGATGTAGGGTGCCAGAGTGTCTCCTTGCAGCACACCAGCTAGGAGCTCGAACACTGCTGTTTCTCTGTCTGGTGATACAACTTTCGCCATGGTTTTGGTATAGCTGGACTCTATTGCTCTCAGTAGATGGTCTGACACTCCGTAAGCTTTCAGGATCTTCAGCATTTTACCTTCCTGAACAACTAGCCAGAAATTTACAAACACTGTGTATTGGAAAACATTCTACATTTAACTGGTTAAATTTTAGCAATATTTCACTGCATACTTCAGTCCTTAGACCTCAGATGCCAAGATATGCATAATTAAGGATGCTTGTTCTATGACTAGTGATACAAGATTGCTACTCAACTTCTGGCATCTTTCAGTAATACCAGCCTAGAAATTGGATTGGCCAGATAAGGCATGATTTTGGTCCTGTTTGGACATGTTTACATACATTTCCTTTTAAATGTCCATTGGTTGGGAAACTGGTCAAGCATTTTTGAGTAGGATTTTTCAATGTGATTAATGTTGCGGATCATATTATTGATGAAGGGTCTGACGAAGGGTCTCAGCCCGAAACGTCGACTGTACCTCTTCCTAGAGATGCTGCCTGGCCTGCTGCATTCACCAGCAACTTTGATGTGTGTTGCAACTTTGATCTGCTCCAGTTTGAGAGAAATCTGCAGTGACTACTTGTTATTGACAAAGTTCAAAGTCAATTTATTATCAAAGTGTGCATGTACCATATATACCTTGAGATTCATTGTCTTGCAGCCACTTAAAGAAAAGAAAAATAAATACAATATAATTTATGAAAAATTATACATAAGACTGACAACCTATGAGAAAAAAATGCAAACTGAGCAAATAAAAATAATGACACTGAGAACAAGAGTTGTAAATAATCCTTGAAAGTGAATCTGTAACTTATAAATGAGTTCAGAGTAGTGGTGAATAAAGTTATTCACACCTGTTCAGGAACTTGATAGTTGCAGGGTAATAGCTGCCTGAACCCAGCAGTGTCATGATGAAGAGAAAATTGTCAACTTGTAGAATCCTGTTGCCACTGGAGGCAATGAGATGCTCATTAGTATCCTTCCTGTGTCCACTTACAGCTAAAATCTGTTCACAGAACATCAATAAGAAGAGCTCATCCATTGCAGCCTTTTGCATTACAAGAACATCAAGTTGCTTGCAAATGGAACTTTGCATTCCCTTATAGTACAAAACTGTGCACATATGACAAATATCTACATTCCTCAAGTAGTCTTCCTTTGTACCTCCATACAGCTGTGCATTTTACCAAATGGATAGGGTTGATGCTGAGCCTATGTAAGGAAGTGGTAATCAATTCCAGAGAAAAGGCTCCTGGAAGAACATAGAGACGAATTCCACATGTTTCTTGTCATCTGCTGTAATTGCTCTGGAAGGTTCAATTTGCATTCAGGGTTCACATGATTGTTGCCATGAAAACATCCCAGTTATGGCTCTCATCCAAGAGCACTGGGGCGATATGGGTGCATGAAGCCACACACCCAATGGTGGAGACCCCTGCCGCAATTGCACACAACCCCATATTGATGCTGCCTGAGACTATACTGTTGGGTGACAGGCATAATGACACCTGTGCTCAACATCTCTTTCTTCAGTCCTTGAGCTAATGATTTCTTTCCACTTGCTTCCCTTCCAAATTCCCTCTTACCCCAGCATCCCAAGAAGATCCTCCTACTCTGTTTCCTCATCCTCCTCAGAAAGGAGGAGAGTAGGAGACATCTGCTGATAACTGCAGGGACAAAGCAAGTATAATTGCTGACATGAGAAAATCTGCGGATGCTGGAAATCCAAAGCAACACACACAAAATGCTGGAGGAAGTTGGCAGCCAGGCAGCATTGATGGAAAAGAATAAAAGTTGATGTTTTGGACCGAGACCCTTTATCAGCACTGGAAAGGAAGGGGAGAAATCAGAATAAGAAGGTGGGGGAGGGGAGGAGGAGTACAAGGTGCAGGTGACAAGTGAAACCAGGAGAGGGGGAGGGATGAAGTAAATAACTGGGGCGTTGATTGGTGAAAGAAGCAAAGGGCAGGAGAGGGGGGCAGCTGATAAGAGAGGACAGAAGTCCATGGAAGAAAGGGAAGGAGGAGGAAAACCAGAGGGACATGATTGGCAGTTAAGAAGATGATGTGTGAAAGATGGGGGGGGCAGTAAAATCAATGTTCACGCCAATCAATGTGTCCAAAATGGAACAGATGTGGATGAGGGCAGCACTGACGGTGGAGGAAAGGAAGCCCCTTTCTTTGAAGGAGGACATTTTAGTTGTTCTGGAATGAAAAGCCTCATCCTGAGAGCAGATGTGGTGGAGACATTGGAACTGAGAAAGGGGAATGGCATTTTTACAAGTGACAGTGTGGGGAGAAATATAGTCCATATGCCTGTAAGAGTCACTGTGTTTATAAAAGATATCAGAAGATAAATTGTCTCTGGAGATGGAGACAACAGAAATCAAGAAAGGGGACAGATATGTCAGAAATGGATCACGTAAGTTGAAGGCAAAATTGATGAAATTGACAAGCTCAGCGTTGGTGCAGGAAGCAGCAATGTAGTGTAGGAAGAGTTGTGTAGCGATGTTAGTGTAGGCTTGGAACATAGATGACGAAAAGGCAGGCATAGCTGGGAACCATGTGAGTGCCCATGGCTACATCTTGGGTTTGAAGGAAGTGGGAGGAACCGAAGGAGAAATTGTTGAGGGTGAAGTCTAGTTGCACTTGATGGAGGAAAGTGGTGGTGGAGGGGAACTGGTTGGATCTATCGTCCAGAAAGAGTCTAAGTCTAAGGCCTCCGTCGGTCAGAGTTGACCATGACTATTGAATCCTAGCTGTATAGATGTGCAAGCCTGGACAGAACAATATGGAGAGCAAGCAGTTGCCCATGTAGCAAACTCCTCCTCTCCATGTATCTGATAAACCCAAAGGAATGGCAGAGACCGATACAGTTTGGTACCAGAAGTGATGCAGGAGTTGCCAGTCAGCATTGAACTCAACGTAGGACTGCCTTAGGGACTCCAGCTCCGGATTTTTCTCTTGGGGTTTACTCCCGAAGCCTTCCCCATGACTGGGTATAGCTGCAAGGCAGCAGAGGTTAGAAATCAGAGTTTTCCTTCTCCGAGTTGAGCTGCCAACCTCAGCTGATGAGCCCCATCTGCCCGAAGCGACTGGTTTTAAGGTACCAGGGCCTTTGTCCCTTCCTATATCAATAGAAATGGTTCCACTGAGCTTAGTAGCTAAGCCACATGTGAAGGCCAGGAGCTGGAATTGGTTGTCAGAGGCTACTTGAGGCACATGCCTTTGGGAGCGCTTAATAAGTAGTGAGAGCTTGCCCCCCATTACTTCACCCAGGTATAACAATCCAAAAAGAAGAGGAGAGCATTAAGGCCATCCTGATGGGAAATAAAGTGTATAGGAACTAGATATCCATAGTGAAAATGAGATGATTGGATCCAAGGAACTTAGTGATTGAAAAGATCAAGAGCACGTGAAATGTCATGAATGTAAATAGGAAGGGACTGAAACAAAGGGAATAAAGCAGAGTTGAGGTATGCAGACATGAGTTCAGTGGGGCAGGAGCAGGCAGAAACAATGGGTCTACCTGGAGAGTCAGGTCTGTGAATCTTGGATAGGAGGTAGAAATGGGAGGTACAGGGTAATTGTTGTTTTGAGCTGGAGTAGAAAGAGTTTTATGTCGGTGCAGCAAGACAAATGGCAATGAGGGTATGCGCAGCTGATAAAATGCAAGGGGGCATACTGAATATTTGTTAGTGAGTATACCAGATACATTCCTTATTTTAATGACTATACAGATCTCACAGCCCTTAAGTCTTAAGATAGCAATTTCCATGAGTGAGAAGAGGTGGAATTGACTGGAAAATCGCAAATGTAACTCCACTCTTCAAGAAGGAAAAGAGGAAGAAGAAAAGAAATTGTAGGCCAGTTAGTTTGACCTCAGTGGTTGGGAAGATATTGCAGTCAATTGTTAAGGATGTGACTTTGGGGTACTTGGAGGTACATGTTAAATAAGTCGTAGTCAGCTTTGTTTCCTCAAGGGAAAATCTTGCCTGACAAATCTGTTGAAATTCTTCGAAGAAATAACAAGCAGGATAGACAAAGGAGAATCAGTCGATGTTGTGTACTAGGATTTTCAGAACCTTTGACAAGGTGCCACATGTGAGCCTGCTTAACAAGCTACAAGCCCATGGTATTCCAGGAAAGATTCTAATATGGATAAAACAGTGGCCAATTGGCAGTAGGCAAAGCATGGGTATAAAAGGAACCATTTTTGGTTGGCTGAAGGTGACTGGTGGTGTTCCACAGGAGTCTGTGTTGGGACTGATTTTATATTATATGTCAATGACTTGGGTATTAGAATTGATGGCTTTGTTGCAAAGTTTGCAGACAATAATTAGATAGGTGGAGGGGCAGATAGTTTTGAGGAAATAGGGAGGCTACAGAAGGACAGACAGATTAGGAGAATGGACAAAGAAGTGGCAGATGGAATACAGTATTGGGAAGTGTCCGGTCACACACTTTGATAGAAGAAATGTAAAGGTTGACTATATTCTAAATGGACAGAAAATACAAAAATCTGAGGTGCAAAGGGATTTGGGAGTCCTTCTGCAGGATTCCTTAAAGGTTCATTTGGAGGTTGAATCTGTGGTGAGGAAGGCAAATGCAATGTTAGCATTCTTTTCAACAGGACAAGAATATAAAAGGCAGAATATAGTATTAATGGTAAGACTCTTGGCAGTGTGGAGGATCAGAGGGATCTTGGGGCCCGAGTCCATAGGACGCTCAAAGCAGCTGCGCAGGTTGACTCTGTGGTTAAGAAGGCATACAGTGTATTGGCCTTCATTAATCATTGAATTGAATTTAGGAGCCGAGAGGTAATGTTGCAGCTATATAGGACCCTGGTCAGACCCCACTTGGAGTACTGTGCTCAGGTCTGGTCGCCTCACTACAGGAAGGATGTGGAGGCTGTAGAAAAGGTGCAGAGGAGATTTACAAGGATGTTCCCTGGATTGGGGAGCATGCCTTATGAAAACAGGTTGTGTGAACTCATCCTTTTCTCCTTGGGAGCGACGGAGGATGAGAGGTGACCTGATAGAGGTGTATAAGATGATGAGAGGCATTGATCGTGTGGATAGTCAGAGGCTTTTTCCCAGGGCTGAAATGGTTGCCACAAGAGGACACAGGTTTAAGGTGCTGGGGAGTAGGTACAGAGGAGATGTCAGGGGTAAGTTTTTTTACGCAGACAGTGGTGAGTGCGTGGAATGGGCTGCCGGCAACGGTGGTAGAGGTGGATACGATAGGGTCTTTTAAGAGACTTTTGGATAGGTACATGGAACTTAGAAAAATAGAGGGCTATGGGTAAGCCTAGTAATTTATGTTTGGCACAAGTTTGTGGGCCAAAGGGCCTGGATTGTGCTGTAGGGTTTCTATGTTTCTATAAAAGGAAGGATGTAATGTTGAGACTTTAGAAAGCACTGGTGAGGCCTCACTTGGAGTGTTATGTGCAATTTTGGACCCCTTATCTTATAAAGGACGTATTAAAATTGGAGAGGGTTCAAAGGAGATTTACAAAAATGATTCCAGGATTAAATGGCTTGTCATATGAAGAGTGTTTGATGGCTTTGGGCCTGAATTCACTGGAATTTAGAAGAATGACGGGTGACCTAATTGAAACCTATTGAATGGTGAAAGGCCTTTATAGAGTGGATGTGGAGAGGATATTTCCTATGCTGGGATTGTCTACGACCAGAGAACGCAGCCTCAAAAGAGAGGGGCATTCTTTTAGAACGGAGATTAGGAGGAATTTCTTTAGCCAGAGAGTGGTGAATCGGTGGAATTCATTGACAAAGGCAGCTGTGGAAGCCAAGTCTTTACATATATTTAAGGCAGATGTTGATAGATTTTTGATTGTTCAGTGCATGAGGGATACAGAGGGAAAGCAGGAGATTGGGGCTGTGAGGAAACATGGGTTAGCCATGGTGAAATGGCGGAGCAGACTCAATGGGCCAAATGGCCAAATTCTGTTCCTATATGGACTTAAATGTTCCTTAAAACTATTACCAATCTTTTATTCCTCCAGCATTTTGCGTGTGTTATACAGCTTTTATTGTGATCTTTTCGGAAGGTCAACTTTATTTGCACAATTTATCTTCTTTTTCACATTGATTGTTTGTCAGTCTTTGTTCATGTGTAATTTCTCAATAAACTCTATTTCATTATTTTCTTGTAAGTGCCTGCAAGAAAATGAATCTCAAGGCTGTATTTGGTGACGTAAATATACTTTAATAATGTATTATATAAGATGAGGTATAGTTAGAATATATATGGTGAGGTGAGATGGAAGATGGTACAGGAAGGAGAGTTGTGCATGTGTAGATGGAGTTATTTAGCATGTGACTATCAGTAAAATGTTTGTGTAAGGAGTAGTATTGAAATACAAATGTAGATGAGAAGATCACCCTGACAAATCTAATGAGTCTTGAGATTTCTTCCGGCATTGTTCCATTGTGAGTGGATTCTAAGTCCTGGAGGTGACTCTTCTGTCAGATCTTTTCCTGTCAGGCTTCTTGTTGGATGGTTGTGGTAGGTAGCTTGTTTCCCTGCTCCAGAGAACTTCACTCCTGGCCTCTATCACTGTCATGAGTAGCATCCACTGCATAAACCTGAAAGCCCTACCTGCACCATGAAAATCATATTATCCTCCCTATTGCCATAATGTAAGTTGATGATATCTGCATATGAAAAGGAATGTGCCTTGAACATCCAACACCTCTGCAGGATTCTGGTGCAAGAATGATGAAAACATATCTCATATTTCCTTTTTCAAGTTACATGGTGACTTTCAAACTTAGACCCTACTAGTATAAACATCTCCAATTACTTCAAAATATATAAAATACTGGAGTTATTCGCTGCCTTACTCATTTGTAGCATGCATTACTTATCTGTTACTGTCACATTTAGTGTGAAACTTACTTTAAAGACTCTGGTTTTCTTGAAGGTATCCCTCTCCTCTCCTTTTTCAAACACATACACCACAGCAGGTGCAGGAGAGCATAAGAAGCCTTTGGAATATACTGTCATTGCTGTAACCTTGGGTATAGGGGGTGGAAGGGAGGTCAATTGGCTGTAGGACATAAAGAACACAGATGCCATTGTTTATTCCACAATAAGAGTTCCAAAACAATACTTCAACCAGAGAATCTCATTTTCTACAATGTTTAGAGAATCTAAACATTATAGAAAAACTGAACTACTAAAAATGTGTGGCTTGACAAAAATTGTTTAAAACACTTGATGCAAGAGAATAATCCACAATGTACTACATGTTAATCTCAAGAGCTCAGCAAGTCTTCAGTTAGCTTAATTGCAAACTCATTTGTCACATGAATGCTCAAGTATGCTAGAAGCGATATATTTCTGTTTTTCAAACCTAGTAAATTTATTTAAGATGCTAACATTCCTAATAATGTTTCCTAAAAAAGTAGCATTCCTTTCACTAAGCATCTCAAGAATTCAAAAAGGAAGGTCATAAGACACAGGAACTGAATTAGGCCTTCGGCCAATCGAATTTGATCAGCCATTTGATCATAGCTGATTTATTTTCCCTCTCAGCTCCAAATCTCCTGCTTTCTCCCTGTAACCTTTGACACCCTTATTAATCAAAATCCAATCAACCTCCTATTTATAGATACCAAATGGCTTGGCCTTCACAACTGTGTGCGGCAATGAATTCCACAGACTCGCCACCTTGTGGCTAAAAAAAAAAAATCCCTCCTCATTTCAGTTCTAAAGGGATGTACGTCCTTGTATTCTGAGGCTGTGGCCTCTGGTCCTAGACTCTCCCACTAATGGAAACATCCTTCAAACATCTACTCTATCTTGGTATTTCAGAATTTGATGGGATTCAATGAGATCCCTCCTCATGCTTCTAAACTCCAGTGAGTGCAGACTCAGAACAATCAAACACTCCTTATACATTAACCCTTTCATTCACAGGATCTTTCTTGTAAACCTCTTCTGGACCCTCCCCAGGATTTTCCAAGAGTTTCTAAATATTTAAGTAATCAATAATATAAAACATTATTGAGAAAATAAAGAGAACATGTAAGAGGGTTATCATTCCAGTTGTACCTGTCCTCCAGTGTGATTTTGCATTCCCAGCGTAGCTCTGTCAACTCGAAAAGATAAAGTTTTCCCTTATCAGTGCCAACAATGATGTGGTCATCAGGCATCCAGGCATGTGTGAGGAAGTTCTGTAACTCTAACTTTTGGAAATTTGTCTGTTTGAGATTTCCATCAGCAAATCGCAACAGCTTTAAAACACCGTCCCCAACCACACAGATCTGTGCATTATCTTGAGGGTTAAAGCTGACCTAAACTCCAAAAAGAAAAAGTACTAGTTAGTGTACGGTATAGTACTGGAAAGACAGTTCCTTATAAGATACAGTTCAGTAGGCTCTGTGACACTTAAGGTTGATACAGAAGGAGAACTCTGCAATAGATCCAATTATAGGATCACAACTTGTACCTTTTCAATTCTAATAGAAAGACAATCTTTGAAGATCAAACATGAAGAATATGTGCTAATAAAGGAGTCAGAATTGGAATCAGTAGAAAATAGTGTATTAAGATAATCCACAAATTAAAGTGTTGCACCAACAGATCTTCAATAGATCTGAGTCAGTCATGTAAAGTAACCAAGGACTGGGCTACAGCTGTAACCACAGGTCAGCTGACACACTACTGTGTGGAGTTCTCCAGCGCATTTTCAAACTGAGTCTCAGACTGAAAAAGGTCCCGACAGTGTGGAAAACATCATGTGTGGACCCAGTGCCCAAGAAGGGCTGACTGAAACTCCTGAATGTCTACCGTCCAGTGTTCCTGACTTCACACATCTTAAAGGCCCTAGAGAGGCTGGTCCTGGCTCACCTCCGACCCCTGATCAAATCAGCCCTTAATCCCCTGTAGTTTGCCTACCAGGAGTACATTGGAATCAATGATGTTATCATCTACCTGCTGAACAGAGCATACTCCCATTTGGTTAAGAGGGGCAGCACTGAATGTTATTTTGATTTTTCCAGTGCCTTCAATACCAGACAGCCCTCGATGCTGGGGGAAACGCGCCATTTAATGCAGGTGGACACTTTCATTGTGTCCTGGATAATGGACTACCTGCCTGGCAGACCGCAGTTTGTGTGGCTTCAGAGCTGTGTGTCAGACATGGCTATTAGCAGCACTGAGGCCCCACAGGGGACTGTGGTGGTTCTCTTCCTGTTTACTCTGTGTCATCATCATCATCGTCAGGTGCCGTGCCCAGTTTGAGCTTTGACTGCCATGGCCCACACACTCCTGTTTCAGGTCAAGTGGATCAATTCATTGGTACTCATTTCCAGTTCTCTGGCTCCTGTCTCCATCATCATTTGTCCTTGTCTTCCAATTGCTTTCTTTCCTTCAATCTTTCCCATAATTACCATGAATTCTAACTCCTTGTTCTATTAGAATGTTCATGACATCCTCATTAGATATTCGTTTCATCCATGATATTCTTTGCATCCTCCTCAAAAACCACATCTCTGCTGCTACAATTCATTTCCTCATGTTACTAGATATTGTCCAACATTCTGAGCCATATAACATAACTGGATAAACGTAACATTTCAGTGCTCTGAGGCGGGTTGTCATGCCTAGTGTAGTATTGGTCAATATACTCTTCATTCTTGTAAAGGTGTCTTTTGCCATCCCTACTCTTCTTTTGATGTCCATGTCGCACCTGCCATCTGATGTCACCCAGCTTCCTAAGTAGCAAAAATTCTGTACTTGTTTTATGTCTTCCCCGTTTATTCTCAGCCTGCAGATAGGATTCTCCTTGTCTTTGAATATCACCATACATTCTGTCTTTTTGCAATTGATAGATAGACCCATTTTTGCACTTTCTTCAACAATTATATCAATTAAGTTTTGTAGTTCTCCCTCTGTACTTGCAATTAACACTGTGTCATCTGCATATCTGAAATTATTGATGTTTTCACCGCCAACTTTGATTCCCAAGAAGTCTTTTCTTTTTGTAATATTGTTTCACTGTACACATTAAATAAATCAGGGGAGAAAACACATCCTTGTCTAATGCCTTTCTTGATTTTTGTAAACTGACTCACTTCTCCATCTATTCTTACAGCAGCAGTTTGTTCCCAGTACAGATTTCTGATTAGGCGGAGGTCTTTCAAATCTAGTTCTAGAGTTTTCTGTAATTTTTCAAATAACTTATTGTGTTTCACTTTATTAAATGCTTTTGTGTAGTTGATAAAACAAACAAACAAATCTCTTTGCACTTGAATAGCTCTTTCTGATAGTATCCTTAACATCAATATTGCATTTCTTCGACCTCTGTCGTTCACAAAACCACATTGTTCTTTACCTATTTCAGCTTGTATTTCAGATTTTAGCTCTTGTCATCAAAATTCTTAGAAGTATCTTGGTGATATGACTCATTAAACTTATGGTCCTATGTAATTCACATTCTATTGCTCCAGCTTTCTTAGGAAGAGTGATAAATACTGATTTTTTTCATCTCTTCTGGTATTATTCCAGTCTCATAAATGTCATTGATTAAATCAGTAAGTTTTCCAATTCCATAATCTTCAAGGGTGATAATTTGTTCTATTACTAATTCATCAGGACATGTTGCCTTTCCTTTCTTCATCTTATTTGTTGCATTACGAACTTCAGATTTTAAAATACTTGGACCTTAAATATTTTTCTTAATTTCTGGTTTTTCACCTCAATCGTCTTCAAACAATTCCTGAATATACTCAGTCCATCTGTTCATAATCTCATCTTTTTCCATAATAATGGTACCGTCCTTTGATTTCAAACATCCACCTGAAGAACAGAGGAGCTTTTTACTGGTGATATTCTTGATTTGTTGATGTAACCTTCTTTGATCAGTAACAGGGATTCTTTCTATTTGCTCACATTCCTGGTTTAACCACTCTTCTTTGGCTTTTTGACATAAGCTTTTAACTTTTTAATCTAAGGAGATATATTCTATAGGATTTGCTTTCTTCCGTCTCCTTTCTTCTATTAGATTTTTGATTTCATCTGCCATCCATTTATTCTTTGTGCTTTTTCCTTTTTTTAGGAATCACTGACTTTGCTGATTCTACCAAGGCATCCTTTAGAGTTAAATTTCATTTCTACATGATTGCTATCATCTTCAACAGATTCTGTTTCTAGACTTTGAAATCTATTCCTTACTTCAATTGTAAATTTTTGTCTTAAGTTTTCTTCTTTAATTAATTGCAAGTAGTCAGGGATTGGTCAGGTTTTTGCTCCTTTAGTTTTTTAAGTTTTACTTTTACATGACATATACTGGGTTATGGTCACTATTACAGTCTGCACCTGGATATGTTTTGCATTGAGTCACTGAGTTTCTAAATCTTTGGTTTATAGCAATAAGGTCAATTTGATTTCTAGTGTTATCACCTGGACTTTTCCAGGTCCACAAGCGTCTTGGATGGTTTTTAAAGTAGGTATTCATAATGACCTGATTATTTATCTTGCACCATTCTACCCATTTCTCACCTCTTTCATTTCTTTCCCCTAGTCCAAATTTTCCTATGATATTCCCATCAGCACCTTGTCCTACTTTAGCATTTAGATCTCCCATGACAATAACAATATCTTGAGATCTGCATCTATTCTTTGCTTGTTCAGGCTCTTCATAGAATTTATCTATATCTTCATTTGTTCCATCTGTTGTTGGTGCATATACCTGTATAACTGCTAAATCAAATGGTTGTCCTCTGAATCTAACAAGGAGCATTCTTTCTGATATTGCCCAATGTCCTAAAACACTTTTTCCCATGTTTTCATCCTTAAGAATTCCTACTCCATTAGTATGGGACGTTCCACAAGAATAAACTAGTGTTTTATTTCTAATCTAACGTGTTCCAGCACCTATCCAACGAACTTTGCTAATTCCCATGATGTTAATCTTTAGTCTTTCCATTTCATTTATCAATCTTCCTGCTTGATATAGGGTTCTTACATTCCAAGTGGCAATAATTTTTTTTTGTGTTATTTGAATTTTATGAGCAGTAGTTTGATGACGGTCAGGGATCCCCTGCTGGCCAGAATCAACCCTATCGAGTGAAGCATCGTCAGAATTGTCTTGAAGATCTTCTTGACGCTATTGTTGTGTGATATATTTTGTGAGTTTGACCATGTTTTTCTTAGCAAATAGATTTTAATATCTAGCAATGGTGGTTTGCTATTGCCTACCGTTGGGCGAACTGAAGAAATCGCCATTTCTCCTCCCAAATGTTCATCCGCCTGTACTATAGCCATTGACATTTGAGTTCCTAGCTCATCCGCCTTCTCCGTCATGTTCAGTTACTGAACCTGCCAGATCTGCCGTTGGCCTTCACTCGTATCCTGAGCAGGAACCCTTGCAGGTGCTACGACTCCAGGTCAGAGCGGCCCTGGGAGCAATGAATGACTAAGGGGTAACTCCACTTTCCCCAAAGCTCTGAAAGTCCCCAGTCAGAGCCTCATCACCAGTTGCAGTTTAGAATCATACCCAGGACAATTACTCTGTATACCTCAGACTTTAGATACAACACTGACTCATGCCATCTTCAGAAAGTCTCTGATGACTCAACAATAATTGGGTGTATAAAGGGAGGACAAGATGATGAATGCAGGGCCCTGGTGGAGGAGTTTGTTGAATGGTGAAAACTGAATCATCTGCAGCTCAACATCAGTAAGACAAAGGAGATGTTGATGGACTTAGGAAGGCCAAGCCTACACTGCTCCCTCTTACTATTGATGGTGAGGATGTAGATGTGATGAGGACCTATAAGTACCTGGGGGGGGGGGGGATGCAGCTGAACAACAGACTTGAGTGGAGAACAAAAAACAAAGGCTGTGTATAAGAAGGGCCAGAGTCACTTCTACTTCTTGAGGAGACTGAGGTCCTTTGGAATATGCAAGCCTCTTCCTTCAGTCTGCTGTTGCCAGTTCAATCTCCTATGCAGTGGTGTGCTGGGGAAATTGCATGAACATGGGTGATGTCAACAGGCTCAATAAACTGATTAGAAAGGCTGGCTCTGTTATGAGTGTCAAATTGGACAAACTGGAGGTTGTGGTATAACAAAGAGCCCTCTGGAAAATCCTGGCAATTCTGGATAATGGATACTCCGCATGCCACGTTGGCTGAACAGAGAAGCACTTCTAGTAATAGACGAAGACAACTGTGCTGCTCCAAAGAGCACTATATAGGTCATTCTTACCCTCAGCCATTAGGCTGTATAACAAGTCAAGCTGTAACCAAGGAAGTGATGACCCCTTCTTGTTAGACTGTTTGAGGTAACTTTTTTTTTATTCTTCTTACTTCTCTTCTAATATCTGTATATCTGTGCACCTGTAATGCTACTGTGACACTGCAATTTCCTTCGGGATCAACCATGTTGAGACAATGGAAGATCAACAAGTAGGTGAAGAAGTGGCTTGGAGTACCGAGCAGCCTCACCAATGTTGCAATCCACAGTAGCCAGACAAAGCTTACCGTCCCAGTGCAATCCCTTGTTGAGAAGGTCAAGGTGGCCAAGGTAAGATCATTCTTGATGCTTCGAGACTCAAAAGACCCTGTCATCAAGAACTCCCAGCTGGATGTGAGATCAGGCAGGAAGTGGTCAGCCCGTGTAGCAGTTGATGAGGCAGAGTCTAGATTGAAGCACAAGGAGACGGTTGGGGCTATCCAGCTAGGCTGCTAGGGACTTGGATGGACAACCCACAAGTGGTGGTCATCTTCTACAGGTAAGGAGCGCCGTGAGCTTGTAACACAAGAAATACGAGAGGTAGAAGAGGAGAAGAAGTTAACTAAAACAGCTGGCCTGGCCAAACAAGGGGCTTGGACCCGGTGGGAAAGTATTGAACAACGACACCTATCTTGGAATGTTCTGTGGCAGATGGAATCGCTCTGCATTTCTTTTCTATGCAGAGCAGCGTACGATCTGCTCCCAACACCTGCCAACCTCAGCACCTGGTATGAAGATAAGACAGACAGGTGTGCTGCTTGTGGCGAGAAGGGAACACTTCAACATATCTTGAGTGCATGCAGAGTCAATCTTTCCAGCGGCATGTACACTTGGAGACATAACAACATTCTCAAAGTTGTAACAGAAGCGGTTGAGCAGAGAGTACTGCAGCACAACTTATCTCATGCCCCATGCTGCACAGAACATCGCATATCACTTGTGAAAGAAGGCTCCAAGTCAAGGGTCTACAGCACAGGCTCACGATCAAGCATGTTTTCTTCAGCCAATGGTTGGTGTGTCAATGCTGACCTGGACGGGAAAGGCAATTTTCCAGAGCAAATAGCTTTCACAGCGTTGCGTCCAGATATAATCGTATGGTCTAACACCAGTAGAAGAGTGGTTATTGGTGAACTCACAGTCCCCTGGGAAGACAACATCGATGAGGCCCATGAGCGCAAGTTAACCAAGTAGGCAGAATTAAGATCAGAGTGCAGAGACAGAGGGTGGAAGGTCTCATGCTATCCATTTGAAGTAGGCTGCCGTGGGTTTATTGCATTCACTCTCCAGAATGGCCGCGTGACCTTGGCTTCACTAGAAGAGAGATCAAGTCAACCAGCAGGGCTGTAGCTGAGGCAGTAGAGAAAGGATCAGCATGGGTATGGACCAAGTATGCCCAGAGGGGCAGATAGTCAGACAGTGTATACATCTTTTGCAAACCCTTCAGTAGTTTCATAGACACCTGAAGAGCAGACTATCTGTTGGATGGAAGTGACCAACAACTCTGATAGAGGCAGATGCCAAGTTTTTAAGCTCACCAGTGGGAGGTGGTGCTTTAGCACTGCTGGCCCATCACCTCGAAGGAGTCTTGCCGATCAACTGATGATCCCACTGGTGATAGCACAGGACAGTTAACATCTTAGTCCACGTGTATTCTGTAACTCTATCTATCTATGCTGATAATGCAGTGAAATACCACTGTAAGACAACTGTGCTGCTCTAAAGAGTGTTATATGAGGTTATTCTTACCCTTGGCCAATTAGGCTCTATAATTAGTCAACCTATAGCTGGGGATGTGATGACCCCTCTCCTGTTAAGACTGTTATTAACCTCTGTTTATCACACTTCTGTTTAAGCTCTGTTTAGTTCTGTTTACTACAGCCTGCTATTGCAGACACCCTGTGCAATACTACCATCACTTCCTATCTGGATGGTGTGAATGTGCACCTGTTACTGTATAATATTACGGTATTTCTTGCACTACCACCTTATCGGTGTGAACTTGGTAATCTTGTAAATCTTGCAATCGTTGACTTGTAAATTTTGTACATCTTATTTTAAAGTAACATTTGTTTTTTCTGTCTTCTCTTCGAATATTTGTATGTCTGTGCACTTGTAATGCTACTGTGGCACTGTAATTCCCTTTGGGATCAATAAAGTATCTATCTATCAAATTATGTTCACCCAGGAACACATTTTGTTGTGTTCTGTGTTGTTCTGCAGAGCATTGTGAGCATGCTATGGTGTTGCTGGAACGTGTACCCCGTGTGTGTTGGTTGCTAATACAAATACAGCATTTCATTGTATGTTTAAATGTACATGTTATAAATAAATCTGAATCTGAAGAGGCACCAAGGTTTAGTTAGAAGAGTGACCTGTGCAAATATTCTCAGGACACAGGCTATATGGCCCCTTCCAGTTAGATAGTAGTGCACATACACACAGCCGCCTCTGGGGGGCCAACTGAAGGTGCTTTTTTCCATGTTACCTGTGTTTTTATACATAGTAAGACTATTATTGACTCCAATAACTACCTGTACAGCATGTTCACCACATCAGTGAGCTGGTTATTGTTCAGAGTAGCCAGCCAGCAGTTTGGAGAAGAATTGGGTCATTGGGCCGGCAAGGTGGAGATAGGCTGTTGGGCTGGGGAGGTCGACATGAGCCATTGGGCCACAGGAGACTGAGTTTGGAAGAGCTGACCTGAATGGAGACTGTGCTGCTACATGCTAGTCAGAGGCACTGGAGTTGGTGCGAAGGCAGCATGCCAGACATCCCACCTCTCCCGGAAGTTCCGGGAGTCTCCCGCATGTTAATAGCGGCTCCCTGATGCCCGAAAATTATATACAATATCTCGGAAATCAGTTTTTTTGAGAGCGAGCGCGCGTGAGAGAGAGAGAGAGAGAGAGAGAGAGTAAAGTGTACCCCTGCCTAACAGGGGTGAAAAATAATGACAGTGTTGCTCACTGCACTGTTTGCTACAGTGACTTTTCTATTGTCCATGGTGGGTTAAGACTGTAAGACATGTTGAGGTAAGTTTATCAGGTGTCATTCGTTCATTAGCATAGCTAACGTTATTTAAACTAGCTGGTTAGCTGCTAAGGAGCTACTCTATTGCAGACATCCTACCTCTCCCAGAAGTTCCGGGAGTCTCCCGCAAATTGATGGTGCTACCTCCCTGAAATGAGTTTTTGCAGGGTGGGATGTCTGGCATGCAGAACTGTGAATGAGTGACTGTCTTGGACATTTCTTTTGCGATTGCAAGACCATGTTGGACATTGATTGCTGCAGGCCTGCTTCCCTTGTTTGGTGGTGAGACAGGTGGCAAGGCAGCAGTGTCACCTCAGGTTAAACTAGGACCAGGCCTCAGTCCTCCAGCTTGCATTGTAGCATAGCGTCCGAGCTCGGTTGAGGGTGGCCTATCCTGTTGGTGCTGCCCTCCAGTGGTAGATCAGTGGAATTACAAGCAGGACTGCTGGGAACCATCAATTTTTGGGACTTGTCACTTAGGAATTTGGTCTAAAATTTGTTTTCTTATGTGACTAGGTTCTTTTTTGCCTTTCTAGTTATTTTGAATATTTTTGCACTTTGTCCTTAGAGGAATACTGTTTCATTCAGCTGTATCCATGTATGGTTTGAATGACAATTAAACTTGATTTGATTTGAGTTGCAGAAGGACTCTGCTATTCTAATGTTAGTAAGAAACAATGTTAATGAGAATTCTCTCTCTTTATGCTTGCAGGTCCACAAGATAAACACCTCTGTTCTCAAACCAGCTCATGTCCCTAAACAGAAATCCCAGGTCATTTTTCCCAAGTTTGATTAAAGCACTTGGGCTGCATTAATTCTTCTTACTGTTTATGTTTAACCTTATGCCTTCCATGAGAAATATGCTTGGAAGGTTGAGCATTCTTCAGGATATACAAATATGGACAGTTATAACTTGCTGGGAATCTGACAAAAATCCAGCCATAATCATTTATATCACATATCTGTAATATATTGACAATTCTAATACTTTGCACGTTATTGAACCTTTCCTTCTATTTTACGAAGGAGAGCTTTACAAGTTAGAAACATCTATGTTTAACTTAATTGTCACTTTTCTCAAAAAGATGTTTTTCTCAAAAACATGGCAGCTGAAGCTACTGTTCAGAAGTACTAAAATTACCTGGTAAATTGGGTTTGTATTGATAGTAGTTTTCATGACACCCATGATTTTCTGTTTCTTCCATAACCAGTAAATCAGTGTCCAATCTGGTTGTCCAGACTGTGCAATCAAGTATTTAGAGTCCGGCGAGAAGGCAATACTGATGAACTCTTGGGCTTGGAGATCATTCACACTAAGTGACTTTCTCTTTCTACTTTGATCATGCTGAATATCATAAATGCTCACACTAGCTTTTTCACCTTTTTCAGAAATGGCCAGATATCGCCGATTGGGACTTAAGGCAAGAGCCAATATTCCTTGGCTTTTTTCAGAACCTGTATTCAATGCAAAACAGGTTATTGGTTAGTACATTGTAGAACTGTGATATGATGTGGCCCCATGTCAGAAGTAAAATTTTATATTTTCTTTAATGTAAGAATGAAAATGTGATCTGTTGGTGTTGAACTAAGAGCCAAAAAGCACCAAGGTGTGATGGATGGCAAAATGTAGATTGTTGCATGGTAATCCCACAGAGATCTAGTTTAGGTAATGAAAATAAAAATAAATTCAAGTACTAGGAATCTGAGACAAAAACAAAAAACAAGCTGGAAACACTCAGCAGATCAGGCAACATCTGTGGAAAGAGAAACAGAGTTAAGCATTTAAGCAAAATCACTTTGTCAGATGCTACCTGACCTGCTAAGTGGTTCCAGCACGTTATGTTTTTATTTCAAGCTCAGGTATACAGAGTAAAGCTTCTTCCAATGTAAAAGTGAACCATCTCAGATGCTATGGTTGACTTGCTGATTTCAGAAGCATAGCAACAAGGGAAGTCTTAACTTTAGGAACTTTAACTTTGTGCTTAAGGGAAGTCTTAACTTTAGGAAAAAACAAAAAGGAAGACATTTTCATTAAATAACATCGTTTCACCTCATCCCAGGTCTTAAATACACAAGGGTTGCAAGTGGGAGATCAGGGGAACAAGATAGTGGACAGCAGATAAAAAAATAAACTTATAAATCTCTGTGTAAAATGTGGTACTTCATCACTATTTCTGCCAATGCTAGTAAATGAGTGCTGAATACCAATGTAAAGAAACTCTGATCAAGGAGAATCCATGCAAATACAAGGAAACTCTTATCTACTCTGAAATAACAATGTATATTAATGTCAATCTCAAGATCAATTAACCAGGATTTAATTTAAATCTAAATAAAAATACAGATGCTGGAAAACTAAAACAAAAATGGAAAATGCAGGAAAACCTCAACAGGTCAGACAGCATCGGTGGGAAAGCAACTGACCGCAGTTTGGGTCTGTAATGTAACTCTTTGTTAGAACTCACACCAGTTCTACGCAAGGAGTTCACACCTGAAACCATGTTGTTATGGATGCAATGATTATTTTAAACTGCCTTTGTAGTAGAACTGACTAATACAGCTACAACCTTTAACCTTTAATAATTGCTCCTTTTGCAAGTTCAAACTGTTGTATGTTATTTATGTCACACGTTATTAATAATATACACGGTACCTGGTTACCTTTTCAGAATGGCAGGCGGTGACTAGTGGGGTACCGCAAGGCTCAGTGCTGGGACCCCAGTTGTTTACAATATATATTAATGACTTGGATGAGGGAATTAAATGCAGCATCTCCAAGTTTGCGGATGACACGAAGCTGGGTGGCAGTGTTAGCAGTGAGGAGGATGCTAAGAGGATGCAGGGTGACTTGGATAGGTTGGGTGAGTGGGCAAACTCATGGCAGATGCAATTTAATGTGGATAAATGTGAAGTTATCCACTTTGGTGGCAAAAATAGGAAAACAGATTATTATCTGAATCGTGGCCGATTAGGAAAAAGGGAGGTGCAACGAGACCTGGGTGTCATTATACACCAGTCATTGAAAGTGGGCATGCAGGTACAGCAGGCGGTGAAAAAGGCGAACGGTATGCTGGCATTTATAGCGAGAGGATTCGAGTACAGGAGCAGGGAGGTACTACTGCAGTTGTACAAGGCCTTGGTGAGACCGCACCTGGAGTATTGTGTGCAGTTTTGGTCTCCTAATCTGAGGAAAGACATCTTTGCCATAGAGGGAGTACAAAGAAGGTTCACCAGATTGATTCCTGGGATGGCAGGTCTTTCATATGAAGAAAGACTGGATGAACTGGGCTTGTACTCGCTGGAATTTAGAAGATTGAGGGGGGATCTGATTGAAACGTATAAGATCCTAAAGGGATTGGACAGGCTAGATGCAGGAAGATTGTTCCCGATGTTGGGGAGGTCCAGAATGAGGGGTCACAGTTTGAGGATAGAGGGGAAGCCTTTTAGGACCGAGATTAGGAAAAACTTTTTCACACAGAGAGTGGTGAATCTGTGGAATTCTCTGCCACAGCAAACTGTTGAGGCCAGTTCATTGGCTATGTTTAAGAGGGAGTTAGATATGGCCCTTGTGGCTACAGGGGTCAGGGGGTATGGAGGGAAGGCTGGGTTCTGAGTTGGATGATCAGCCATGATCATAATAAATGGCGGTGCAGGCTCGAAGGGCCGAATGGCCTACTCCTGCACCTATTTTCTATGTTTCTATGTTTCTACTTTGTGGTCCTTAGGCTGGCAATCAATATGGTTGAAACATCAGGTTGAAACAATATGTTGTAATCAAATATACTAGAAAATAGTGTTCATTTTTGCTCAATCATTTGTTTCTCTAGTATTCTGTTCAGTTTAATCCATAGAAATTTCCCCTTGGTGCATGAGAACTACAAATCAGAAGACTATTTTTTCAATAATTCTGGATGTTACACAGGGGTTCAGAATAAATTACAGAACAGAATATTGGAAATCAGCGAAATGATCTTTAACTGGAGACAAATGAGGCATAAATAAATTCTGACATTTTGATTGAACATTGCTTTCCTGTGAGTAGCTGAATATCGAAACATTTGTTTTATATTTTTCAGCTGGTTAAGTTCAAACATTCCCAAGTTAAAAATACTTCTTACCTGTAATGAATTTCTGCCATTTTTGGTCAATGTTGTAACGCACACAGCCGCTCCCAGAAGGGAATATTATACTTTGATCATCAAAATAAAAAACATTATTGACAACAGAGCTTTGAAACCCAAAAATATGATGAGCCTGGACCACTGGAGTTGTCATTGTGGACTACTGTCAATATTATTTTCTTTATCTATACTTTTTAGTATCAATCATTCAAATAAACTGTATATTCATATCCCTAGCACACTTTGTCTTTCTCCTCTCTGTTGTATATTCATTCTACCTCTATTCTTTACACACTGTGTATTTATCACTTATACTTTCTCAATAAACCGTCACTTTATGTTCCCCTTTCTTCGATTTTCTAAATATCATTCAATATTGTGTTGTACACCTTTCTCATATAACCTCTGATATATTTCCTATCTGTCATAGATTTTATAATATTATCTCCTCTTCTTTCAAGCAAGCCTGTCTCATTTTAATGACCTTTATGTCTAAAATTTATTGAGCTTTATCCACTGGAGTTTTCCCCCTTGTCCTCTAACTCACTCTCTATCTAATGCACAGCGAACCACTGCATTCTCTCTACCACACTCCCTCTGCAGGTCTCCAGTAATCTGTTCTTTTGCACTCGCCCTGTCACTTTCCTTCTTTCTTTATCTGCAGTAATCACTTTTTCTCTAAATATCCACGCACCACACCTTTTAATACCCCTTTATCATTATTATTCTTTCTTAATCCCTTTACTTTCTCTATTACTCGCGCTATCACTTTCAATGAAGTTTGCTTGTTTGCTTAATCTCTCTACCTCTATCACTATCTCTAACTGCGTCTCTAACTCAGTTCCTCGCTCTCTCTCTCCCTCTACTATCACACTCTCGCCATCTGTCTCTGTCGATCTGTCTTTTGCTCTCTACGTTACTCCCTTGTTCTCCCTCTATCTTTTCTTTTATCACTCTCGATCCGCTTGCAGTACAGACCCTGGTTTCTTGTCCTGTAAATAATGCTGTTGCCATGGACACGGGCCGGAAGCTCCTCACCGGAAGCGATCGGCCGCGGCTTGCCGGGGCTCTGGGAATTGTAGTTCAAAAATTTAGCACACGAGATTCTGCAGATGCTAAGAATCCTGAGTGACATACACAAATCTTGCTGAGTTCCTCCAGCATTTTGTGTGTGTGTGTGTGTGTGTTGCTGAGGGTTAAAGCAGTGGTGGAATACGTTTTTACTTGAACCAGTCATTGCTATGCTCTAATCGTTCCTGTAAGTTTCATCAGTTTTGCATGCTGCACTTTATAGTATTGACTATAGGTGACGCTTTGCTACCAGCTCCAGAACGGTAAGAAGACTGAACGACCAAATGCAATTGATACAACAAAAAAAACGCTTCGGAAGTAAACTGGATTCCCTGCTGAGATACAAAAGCAAAGAGTAATTTAAATTTCAAATTTATAGTTTCATCTCGCACATCTAGCAAGAGAAGGGCATGCCAGAAGATATCAAAGACACCAGAACTGTACCATTTCAAAAAAGGAGATCACTCCAATTGCGGAGGCGTCAGAGAGATTTCCCTACTGCCTGCAAATAAGAAAAGTAGTCACTCGGATCCTTCTTAGCTGTCGCTACCAGGGGGCCAAAGTACTTCTTCCTGAATGCAACACACATCAAGGTTGCTGGTGAACGCAGCAGGCCAGGCAGCATCTCCAGGAAGAGGTACAGTCGACGTTTCAGGCGTCCTGACGAAGGGTCTCGGCCTGAAACGTCGACTGTACCTCTTCCTAGAGATGCTGCCTGGCCTGCTGCGTTCACCAGCAACTTTGATGTGTGTTGCTTGAATTTCCAGCATCTGTAGAATTCCTGTTGTCTGCTTCCTGAATGACAAGTTTCTGTTTCCCAGATTTGATGAAGCATCCTGGAACTTAAGTAGTTTAAGCAATTTCTGGTTTATACATGATTTCCAGTACAGTTACTTGCATTTTTTAAAATGTAATTTCCTGAATTGCAAGGTGGTTTCCACACAATGGGCATAAAATTAAATTTCAAAACATTGCCGGGAGTAGCAACAACCACTTTATGTGGCCTGTTTTGACCTTAAAAAAACTTTAATTTAGATCAAGAAGGATTTTAGTGAATTCTGAACTTTGTCCACAGGAATTAATCCCCATTTTACATCAGCTACATCATTGCATCTTAAACATGGTCCACAACAAGCTCTAAATCATGATGAAAACATGTCAAGCAAAAATGTGTCATTCTCTCAAAACTTTTCTTAATCTTTCTCACTGCAGTGAAAGGTCTCCGACGTGTAATGCTAACATGCGTGTTAACTCACTAACACACAGAGCAACACACATAAAATGCTGGAGGAACACAACTAGTCAGGCAGCGTTTGTGAAGAGGAACAAATTCCACTGAAGTCTAGGTGGGGTGGTGAACTCAGTTTTTAAAAGTAAAGGGTCAATTGCAGTGACCAGAGAATACAAAGGCATTTTTAAAAATAGCCTGTAATCATCAGACTCTTTGCAAACAATTATTAACCTTAATTCAATAACTTTTTCTTGGAACCTCCCATCTGATTGAGAGTCAGAGGCAGATGTCCATAATTTGGAGTAGCAAGATGTGTTGCTTTACCCCTTGCCCATCCTCTGGGTCCCCCACCCCCCGCGTCTTTCTTCCCAGACCTCCTGTCCCATGATCCTCTCGTATCCCTTTTGCCTATCACCTGTCCAGCTCTTGGCTCCATCCCTCCCCCTCCTGTCTTCTCCTATCATTTTGGATCTCCCCCTCCCCCTCCAACTTTCAAATCCCTTACTCACTCTTCCTTCAGTTAGTCCTGACGAAGGGTCTCGGCCTGAAATGTCGACTGCACCTCTTCCTAGAGATGCTGCCTGGCCTGCTGCGTTCACCAGCAACTTCTATGTGTGTTGCTTTGAAAAGGCTTTGTATTTACATAAATGGGGTTCCAGTTATTTAACAGCAAATCTTCACAGGCAGGAAGAACTAAATGATCAAGCAAGCAGCAACGCAAAGATAATGCTGGAAGAACTCATCAAGCCAGTCATCTGTGTAGGAGGGAAGCATTAAATGTTCACTGACATACCGAGTATTTGCAACACTTTGTTTTTATTACATTGATATTGTAATCACAAAAGTGCATTGAAGGCAGACTTCTCACTTGATTAATCTTCTGACTCTTCAAAGTCTACCCGTTACTTCTGAGACAATGCAGGAGTGTGATAGAATCCATTCTACTTGCTTGGATGACTGCACTTCATGTATACTTGACACCATCTAGAACAAAACAGTGCTCTTCATTGACACCCCAAGCAGCAGTTAAAACAGTCACACCCTCCATGGTCTGAGTACCGTGGCCACACAGCATCCCATCGCTAAAATGCAGACTGATAGGTGGTAGATATTATAGCTGCCACAGTAACACAGTAATACTTGGTAATGATCATCTTGAAAAATAGTGAATCTAATCACTGACATTCCATGGCATTAGCACTACTGAGTTCCCCACCTTTAACATCCTGGGGGCCTCAACTGATTAGAAACTCAACTGCAACAGCCACATTAAGACTATGATTATAGGAGAAGGTTAGAAGCTGTGTGTCCTGTGGAGAATGTCTCACTTCCTGATGTCTCAATGTCTTTCTGCCATCTACAAGGAGCAGGTCAGGAGTGTAAACAGTCTCCACTTACCTAGGTGAGGAAAGCTCCCACAGCTCTCAAGAAGCCATGCATTATTCAGGACAAAGTAGGCCACATGTTTGGCACCTCATTCACCATCTTAGGTATGAATTCTCTCCACTCCCCTATACAGTGGCTGAAATTTGTACCATCTCCAAATTATGCTACTTAGACAACTCCCACAGCACCTACCAAGCCTATAATCTCTGACACCTAGAACAATAAAGTGAGTGAGCCACTTCCTTCAATAACCACAACGTGCTTACTTTATCTCTGCTGAATCAAAGTCTTGAAAATTTCCCTGTTCAAGAACACTGTGGGAATTATGTAGATTGTAGTGGTTCACCTTAGCAAGAAGAAGAAACAATGAGTAACTTATGTTGCCAATGTCAATGGCAGTCTCAACCTTATGTTACGTACCCGGTAACTGGGTTGCCAAACCAGCAGAAATGGATCACTCAGTTGGAGTCTGGATTACTAGAACTAAGAAAGTTTTATTAAAGAAACAAGCAACACAGTACTCTAATCAAAAGGATAATGAATGCAACAGTTCAGCAATGATAAACATACATGTACACAGAATTAAGATAACAGGATCAATCAAGCTCTATCGTTGTCTAGGGGTAAATGACCAGTTTCAAAGTGACACAAAGTTCAGTTCAATTTAGTTCAGTTCAGTTCAGTTCGCAGTAATCGCTGCCGTGGCGATGGACAGTGGGGGGAAGGAGAGAGAGAGCAAAAATGAATGAATATTCAAAACGGCTTCCACACAGACCTTCACAGTCAGCTTTCAGGTGAGCCCTTTGTGATGTCATCTGAGGTCACCGACCGTGACCCCTCCGTTTCCAGATACGATCGTTTCTCTGCAGTGAACCCGGCACCCAGGCAAGGGTGGACACACACCAGGTTCCCACCGATCGTGCCTTTCCACCCTGAGCGTCTATGGCTTGATCCCGCGACCAGCCGTCCAAAAGCTTCCCACCGACTTGTGAGAGACGCACCGCTTCCAGGGTCTCGTTATCTCGGGTGTCGTGTGTGTCCTTGCCTTAGTGAACCTGTCCCTTTTTATCCCCCTGCTGGGGTATCGCCTGTCCATCACTTCAAACAGTTCAGGGTTCAAAGGGGGAGCCGACCTTGACAGCTCTCCTTCCCTTCATTAACATCTCCAAATGCTGCTCCATTGTTTTCCTTCTCTCTCTCTCTCCTGAAGACAGGTGGCAGACCAACTGCTGATCCCACTGGTGCCAGCCCAAGACAGCTAACATCTTTATCGATGTGTATTCTTGTCACACTTTTAATAGATGAAATAAACTTCCTGATGAAGGGTCTCGGCCCGAAACGTCAACTGTACCTTTTCCTATAGATGCTGCCTGGCCTGCTGCATTCCACCAGCATTTTGTGTGTATTGATGCAATAAACAGTTGGTTTTGGCAGTTTTATAGTCCTACATTATTAATTATCAACGAGTGTGGTGATTTTTTGTGTACAGCTCCCAAGGGAATCATCAAATATTCCCGTTCAGATCAATTACAGCTGAAATCTGCAGCCGTACTGCTGTGAGAAGCCTTGTTTCAAGTCTTTGAACTTTGAAGTCATTTAAAAAGTATAGCAATCTTTAAAATGGTGCATATATGGAATGCTCTGCCCCAGAAGGCTGTGGAGGCCAAATCTCTGGATGCTTTCAAAAAAGAGATGGATAAAGCTCTTAAAGATAGCGGAATCAAAGGTTATGGGGATAAGGCAGGAATTGGATACTGATTGTGGATGATCAGCCATGATCACAGTGCTGGCTCGAAGGGCCGAATGGCCTACTCCTGCACCTATTGTCTATTGTCTAAAATTAGCACAGTGGGGACTGCAGATCACCCAGGTTCAAGATTAAAGACCCTCTCTACCCAGGACATGTCCCCTTCTCCTTTCTACCATCACGGAGGAGGTACAGGAACCTGATGATTCAAACTCAAAGTTTTAGGGACAACTTCTTCCTCGCTGCCATCAAATTTCTGAATGGGACATGAACTCATGAGCACCAGCTTGCTATTCCTGTTTTACTCCATTAATTAATTAATTTGTTGATTTATATTGTGATTATAGTATACCTGCAGTGTACTGCTTCCAATAAACAAGAAATTTCAAGACTTGTGTCAGTGACAATAAACTTGACTCTGATTTGTAAATATTAAGGAAATGCAAATGATCAATCAAAACATTAATTTCAAAGTTCAAAGGTAACTGATTATCAAAGTACAGATATGTCACCATACACAACCCAGAGATCCATATTCTTGCGGGCAATCACAGTAAGTACAAGAAACACAATAAAATCAAAGCTTGCACCCAAAAGGAGTGACAAACAACCAATGTGTAAAAAGAAAGAAAAAGAGAAATAATAATAATAATACATAAATAAATAAACAATAAATATCAAGAACATGAACTGAAGAATCCTTGAATGTGAGTTCATACGTAGGTTGTGGGAATAGTTGAGTGATAACTTCTCCACCAATGCTGGCTGAACTGCAGAATATTTCCTGTGACCTTTTTATTTGAGATATTCATGTGTTTTGCATGCAGTTCAATCTACTTCTCAAAAAAATCCACTACCCCCGACGTTACCACAGTATAAACCAGTGTCAGTTTCATTACCCGATCTCTTAGTTTTCGCCCTATCACCTTTAATGACAATATACTAATCTTCCAAAGTATTGGCCTTCTTCTCACCATAAGGCTCCAAATATCGTACCCAGGTAAAGCACTAACTATACACATTTTTGGAACCCTTATTGGCTACTCTCAGAGTTGGTGGGATGGACTGTAGAGTAGGCCATTGCTACACAGAACACCTCCATTCAATCACTATGCATGATTCTGACATTTCATTATAATTTTAATTTGCATTTCCACTCCTTCAGAGGTTCTGATGAACTTCTATAGATGCAGAACAGAGAGTAGCTTAACTGGTTGCCTCGCAGCCCGATGTGGGAACACCAATGCCCAAGAACGGAAAAGACTATGGAAAACTGCTGGATACAGCCCAACTCGTCACAGGGAAACCCCTCTCCACCACCGAGCACATCTACAAAGAGCACTGCTACAAGAAAGCAGCATCTGCCATCAAAGAGTCCACCATCCGGACTATGCTCTCTTTACGTTGCTGCCATTGGGAAGGAGGTACAGGAGCCTTAGATCCCACACCACCAGATTCAGGAAGAGTTATTACCCTTCAACCATCAGGCGCCTAAGCCCGTGTGGACATCGTCACTCGCATTCAACACAAGCTATGGGCTCACTTTCAAGGACTCTAACAACTCACATTTTTAATTATTTATTTATTATTTATTTCTCTATCCATCTATCAGTTTCTTTGTTTGCTTGTTTGTTTCTCTTTGTCTTCATTTGCACGTTGGTTGTTTGTCAGTCTTCATTTGTGTGTAGTTTTGCATTGATTCGATTGTACTTCCTTGTCCTTCTGTGAATGCTTGTGATAAAATTAATCTCAGGATAATATCTGGTGACATATACAGTATGTGATAATAAAGTTACTTCAAACTTTGATCCCTGTCTTTGGCCCACTAAGCTGTTCTAATTAAGTTCAAGGAATAGCGATTCTTCTCAAGACATTTTACATCCTTTTGTACTCAGTACGAACTTCTACAATTTCAGATCACTGTCACTGCCAAATCTGTTTGGAATAACAACAGCAAATACATTTTCAACCCCATTTACTCCTCCTCCAGATCCATCTTTTTTCCATAGTAATGCAGCCCATTAACAATGCTTTTTGCTTGTTGTCCAGTTTTGCACCCCATTGTTCACCTTCTTCTTGATCCCTAGTTGAACTCTGCCACATCATCACTTTTTCCCCAGTTATAATGCAAGATGGCGGGTTGGAGTTATGCCTCTCTCAAAGGAGGTGTAAAGCACTCCTTCCCTCCACTGGTCTGCAGGTCACCCTTGGGCAAGATGCAGCACCTGCTTAGGCTCCGTCCCAAATGATCAGGCTCATGTGAAGTCATGAGTAGGTGGTGGACGGTCATATGAGCAGCAGGTGCACCTCACGTCCTGGTTATGCAACCACTGAAGCCAGGCAGACGATTTTTGAAGAGTATTGATAATGGCTGCAGTCACCCATCTTGTAAAAATACTGCTTAGAAGAAGGCAATGGTAATTTTCATTTGCTTTTAATTTTTTACTCTTTACTTTAAATCTTATGGATTCATATCTCATTTTAAATACACATCCCTGCAATTTTCTGCACAACCTCCACAGCAAAGGGCTGTATTCTAGACAGATTGCCTCTATTATTTCCCCTTTTCTTCAGATCTTTCACTTTCAAATACCCATCAGTACCCCAAATGTCATTCTACTTCCGCATGCATTCTGAAATGCTACCCAAGATGTCTTATGTAATTATTTCTATTAATTTCTCTCGTTACAGTAAATTCTTTGATTAGATCAACTCTTAGCCTTACAAGTGCAGGGCTTAATAAGAATTGTAGGCCATTTTTCCCTTCGAGCCTATTTTGTTATGTAAAAATACACAATTATTTACTGCGTCTTGACAGGCAGGTGAGCAGAGAGAATGATATGAAATCGAATCCTGAGAAAGAGATGACATAGGAGTGGAAGATGTAGAATCCTTGGGGGTACAAAAAAGAAACTGCAAGGGCAAGAAGACCCTGATGGGAGTTATATACCTTTCTCAAAGCAGTAGCCAGCATGTGGGCTACAAATAACAATGGGGAATAGAAAAGACATGTTTAAAAAGGCAATGTTACAATTGTCATGAGAGATTTCAATATGCAGGTAGATTGGGAAAATCAGGTTGGTACTGGATCCCAAAAGAGAGTTTGTAGAATGCCTATGAAATGGCTTTTTTTGAGCAGCTAGGAGATCAGCGATTCTGGTTTGGGTGTTGTGCAATGAACCTGAATTGATCACAGAGCTTAAAAGTAAAGGGACTCTTGGGGGGGGGGGATTGGAGCGGTGGGGAGCAGTGACCATAATGTGATAGTATTCACCTTGCAAGCTGAGGGGGAAAAGCCAGATATATCAGTATTACACTGGAGTAAAGGGGATTATAGAGGCTTGAGAGAGGAGCTGGCCAAAGTCTCTTGGAAGGGAACACCAACAGGGATGGCAGCACAGAGCAATGGCTGGAGTTTCTGGGAGCAATTTGGAAGGCGCAAGATAGATAAATCCTAAAGTAGTATTATAAACTCAGTCACAGTTGCATCATCCTGACAAGGGAAGTCAAAGTCAACAGAAAAGCAAAAGAGGGGCATATTAAATCAAAAATTAGTAGGAATTTAGAGGATTGGGAAGTTTTTAAAAACCAACAGAAGGCAACTAAAATAAAAAGCCAGGAGGGAAAAGATGAAATATGAAAGTAAGCTAGCCAATAATATCAAAGATTACACCAAAAAGTATTCCTCCCCCCCATATAAAGAGTAAAGGAGAAATGAGAATAGATATCAGACTGTTGGAAAGTGACACTGGAGAGGTAATAATGGGGGACAGGGAAATGACAAATGAACTAAGTCAGTATTTTACATCATTCTACTCTGTAGAAAACAAGAGCAGTGTGCAAAAAGGTCAAAAGTGCCAGGAGGCAGAAGTGAGTGCAGTTGCTATTACTAGGGAGAAGTTGTTTGGGTAGCTGAAAGGTCTGAAGGTAGACAAGTGACCTGGACCAGATGAACGGTACCCCAGGGTTCTGAAAGAGGTGGCTAAAGAGATTGAAAGATCATTACTAATGCTGCAGGGGCAGATAGTGTTGAGGAAGCAGGGAATGGACAAGGAAATGCAGAAGGAATGGTGTCAGGAAGTGTATGGTCATGTAGTCTGGTAGAAGGAATAAAAGCATAGACTATTTTCTAAACTGGGAGAATATTCAAAAATCCAAGGTGCAAAGGGACTTGGGAGTCCTCATGCAGGATTCCCTTAAGGATAACTACAGGTTGAGTTAATGGTAACAAAATAGATGCAGGAGTAGGCCATTCAGCCCTTCGAGCCAGCACCGCCATTCACTGTGATCATGGCTGATCATCCACAATCAGTACCCTGTTCCTGCCTTCTCCCCATATCCCTTGACTCCACTATCTTTAAGAGTTCTATCTAACTTTTTCTTTGAAAGAATCCAGAGAATTAGCCTCCACTGCCTTCTGAGGCAGAGCATTCCACAGATCCACAACCCTGTGTGAAAAAGTTTTTCTTCAATACTGTTTTAAATGGTCTACCCCTTATTCTTAAACTGTGGCCTCTGGTTCTGGACTCTCCCAACATCAGGAACCTGTTTCCTGCCTCTAGTGTGTCCAATCCCTTAATAATCTTATATATTTCGATCAGATCCCCTCTCATCCTTCTAAATTCCAGTCTATACAAGCCCAGTTGCTCCAATCTTTCAATATATGACATTCCCGCCATCCCTGGAATTAACCCAGTGAACCTACACTGCACTCCCTCCATAGCAAGAGTGTCCGTCCTCAAATCTGGAGACCAAAACTGCACACAATACTCCAGGTGGGGTCTTACCAGGGCCTTGTACAACTGCAGAAGGACCTCTTTGCTGCTGTACTCAACTCCCCTTGTTATGAAGGCCAACATGCCATTAGCTTTCTTCACTGCCTGCTGTACCTGTATGCTTACTTTCAGTGACTGATGAACAAGGACACCCAGATCTCGTTGTACTTCCCCCTTTCCTAACGACACCATTCAGATAGTAATCTGCCTCCCTGTTCTTGCCACCAAATTGGATAACCTCACATTTATCCAGATTAAACTGCATCTGCCCACTCACCCAACCTGTCTAAGTCACCCTGCATTCTCATAACATCCTCCTCACATTTCACACTGTCACCCAGCTTTATGACATCTGCAAATTTGTTAATGTTACTTTTAATCCCTTTATCTAAATCATTAATGTATTTTGTAAATGGCTGCGGTCCCAACACCGAGCCTTGCGGTACCCCACTAGTCACTGCCTACCATTCTGAAAAGGACCCGTTAATCCCTACTTTTTGTTTCCTGTCTGCCAACCAATTTTCAATCCATGTGAATACCTTACTCCCAATACAATGTGCTCCAATTTTGCCCACTAACTTCCAATGTGGGACCTTATCAAAGACTTTCTGCAAGTCCAGGTACACTACATCCACTGGCTTTCCCGTGTCCATTTTCATAGTTACACTCTCAAAAAATTCCAGATTATCAAGAATGATTTCCCCTTCGTAAATCTATGCTGACTCGGACCTATCCTGCTACTGCTATCTAAATATGCCACTATTTCATCTCTTATAATTGACTGCAGCATCTTCCCCACCACTGATGTCAGTCTAACTGGTCCATAATTGTCTAAAATGCAATGTTAGCATACATTTTGAGAGGACTAAAATATAAAACACAGATGTTATATTGAGGATTAATAAAGCACTGGTGAGGCCTCACTTGGAACAGTGAGAGCAGTTTTGGGCTCCTCATCTAAGAAAGGTGGTGTTGTATTGGAGAGGTTTCAAAGGAGGTCCATGAAAATGATTCCAAGATTGAAAGGCTTCCTATAATGAGGGAGTCTAGGATCACAGGGCAAACCCCCAGAATACAAAGATGTCCCTTTAGAACCAGATAGGAAGAGGAATTTTCTTTGCCAGAGTGTGGTGAATTTGTGGAATTCATTGCCACAGGCAGCTATGGATGACAGGTCATTGGGTGTATTTAAGGTGGAGGTTGATAGGTTCTTGATTCATGAGGACATGCGAGGTTACAGGGAGAAGGCAGGAGAATGGGGTTGAGGGGTAAATGGATCAGCCATGCTGAAATGTGGAGAGGACTCAATGGACCAAATGACCCAGTTCTGCTCCCATGTCTAATGGTCGTAACTCCATACACTTATCACTATTACATATTCATGACCGACTTTCATCCATCAGATTTTAGAGCACATTTGCATTGTGTGCCGTTCCGTTTGCCATGATACAAGAATGGAGGCCTTGGACAGGCCTGAATTTCAGAATATTAATTACAAGGAAAGGTTGGACAATCTTGAATTGATATCCTCTGGACTGGAACTGAAGGACAACCTGAGAAGTCTATAAAGTTATGAGAGACATAGGCATGGTAGATAGTCTTTTTCCCCCAAAATTGAAATGTCAAATAGTAGAAGGTATGGTTTTAAGATTTGGGGGGGGGGGGTAGGGTGAGAAGAGGAATAATTTACAAGGCAATTTAAAAAGTTACAGAATACACAGCTAGGACAGTGGTGGAAGTATATGCAAAAAGAACATTAAAAAGGCATTTAGACAGACACATGAACAGATAGGGAATGGAAATTGGAATATGTGCAAGTTTACAGCATATACCCAGCTTTATAACATCATGGTTTGTGCAAAATGTCATTGCATTATATTTTACCCAATTTTATAAATTGAGGAGACAAGTGGATATTTGGACCATAATATTACCTGGTTTCTAAGCCAGTTTTCTTTTGAAAAAAATAAAGACACTTGCTAGTCCATGAAGAGAAAAAAATTGTTGCTTAGGATATATACAATCTATATTTACTGTATCACTATTTTGTACACAAACCTCAGTCAAACCAGAATTTCCCCATAGGAATATTTATTCTAAACTCCCTCCACACTAATTTCCTGTTGTGTTGAAGCACACTCCTCTGTATTATTTCACCTTGCCATTGTAATCCCCATGCTTAAAAATCTCCCCCTTAGTGCGCTCTGCTTCTTGTTACTAATCTTTCGCCTAATCAGTTTTGGTTAAAATGGAGACATCTGAACACGAGACATCCTGGGACATGAAGAATATTAAAAAATGAAAAAAAAGAGAATAATTTTTATTGCTAAAAATCTTAAATGTTTATTTTGTACAATACAATAGCAAGATAATTATCAGATACAAGGCTTAATTTCAGGCATAGTAGTCTACATCACAGGCTCTTTGATCCAAAATATGCACGATCTAGTTAATTGCTTCTGAAAGTCAACATTGTGTGGAGCTTCCGTAATTAATATCAAAAGTAATGATGCAGATGAACTGTCACTTTGAAATTACATTGTAATCCATCCACCCTGAGCAACAAGAGAGTGATATTGCTCAACTGCAGAGCTGAAGGGACTTTGTTCTAGTGTTCAAAGTCAAGGCCAAGACACCCATGTTTACAAATCATTGAATCATTTAGTCCAGGAAGCCATTAGGCAAAGGGTGAAGGAAAATTAACAATTAAACCACAGTAGATGCTTTGGATGTAAATTAGTACTCTGAATCACTTCACAATTGTTTTAGCTTCAATGAGCAACATCTTTCATCTAGGGCCAAGGCTTCACAACTACGAATTTAAGACAGTCATACTATTTCAGTTTGCTTTAGGAGCTTACATCGGTTCCTCCCATGACATCATCACCATCCTGTTGAGTATATTAAGAGTTAAAAACAAAAAGCATATAATAATTACTTACAATTCTTTGTAAGACATTCTGATATACAAATTCATGGGTGTGATAATTAAATGCCTTCTTGATCTTCAAAAAGGTGGGATTCATTAGCTCACTGTAGAATCTTGACAGGCTAATAATCATCTTTCTGCAACCATAAACAATCGTAAAAACCAGGATCAGACTTTTCAAATTGGCTCAAGTGTTTAGTTGGGGTATGACTCATGTTGAAGTCTTCATGATACCAAGCCAGTGACCAGTAAGGATCCGTAACTGTCTTCATTGCAAAATGAAATGTTATGTTTGGCCAATTCCCACAAGGACTGCTATCAGAAATGCCAAGTTTCCACACAGGTACACCATAAATACGAGTAAGAAGGGCTTCGCCTGTGAAAACAAAACAAAACACTTAATCCTTCTGAAAACATATAGTTAGCAATGTTGCTCAAATTAGGAATTGGTAAGCATTCTCAGAAATTATTGTCCAATCAAAGTTTTCAAAGGCTTCCAATTGCTCTTATGGCTTAGTTGGAGAATTGTATTATTATGCAGATAAAAAAGCCCCACGTTTAAAGCTCTATCAATTGATCACAATTTAGACAAGTATTATAACATCAACAAAGTGGCATCAGCATTTTCACACTGGAAGGGAGCAAAACTGGAGAAAGTTTCAAACACTTGATCATCATCCTAGAGACCTCCAAAGAATGTGTGTTTGTAAACATGGCGAGGAATTTGGTGATGATCAGAATTTTCCCCAATTCTGATTAAAGGACTGAGAAGAGGAGAATTCTTTTAGGACGCATTATCATATTTTGGTTATAGGAGACTGTTCAAACTGTGCAAGCTCCACAAAGGAGGAAAGTAATGGTTCAAGTCGCCTTCCACTTCAAGTGCTGCAAGTTATCTTTCAGATGTTGATCCAACTTCCCACAAAATGTTATAGATGGATTTTACCCCATGACTACACTGACTGTGAAAATAGTTTAAAAACAAAAAAGTTCTTCAGATTTCCTTACAACCTCCTGTAATCCAACTATAAAAATCCCAGCTAAATCTCATCTAAAAGGGTGGGTTAGTAAGATTGCTGATGGCACAAAGGTTGGGGGTGTTGTGGATAGTCTGGAGGGCTGTCAGAGGTTACAGTGGGACATCTGTATTATGCAGAACTGGGTTGAGAACTGGCAGATGGACTTCAACCCAGATAAGTGTGATGTGGTTCATTTTAGTAGGTCAAATTTGATGACAGAATTAGTATTAATGATAAGACTGTTTGCAGTGTGGAGGATCAGAGGGATCTTGGAATCTGAGTCCATAGGACACTCAAAGCTACTGCGCAGGTTGATTCTGCATTAAGGCGGCATATGATGTATTGGTCTTCATCAACCGTGGGATTCAGTTTAAGAGCCGTGAGATAATGTTACAGCTATACAAGACCTTGGTCAGACCCCACCTGGAGTACTGTGTTCAGTCCTGGTCATCTCACTACAGGAAGAATGTGGATACTATAGACAGTGCAGACGAAATTTACAAGGAGGTTGCCTGGATTGGAGGGCGTACCTTATGAGAATAGGTTGAGTGTACTTGGCCTTTTCTTCTTGGAGTGACAGAGGATGAGAGGTGACATGATAGAGGTGTACAAGATGAGAAGCATTGATCATGTTGATAGTCAGAGACTTTTTCCCAGGGCTGAAATGGCCAACATGAGTTGGCATAGTTTTTTTTTTAAGAAAGGTGCTTAGAAGTAGGTACAAGGGAGATGTCAGAGGCATGTTCTTACACAGACTGTGGTGGGTGTGTGGAATGGACTACCGGTGACAGTGGTGGAGGCAGATACAATAGGGCTTTTAAGAGACTCTTAGATAGGTACATGGAGCTTAGAAAAATAGAGGGCTATGCGGGAGGGCAATTCTAGGCAGTTTCTAGAGTAGGTTAGATGGTTAGCACAACATTGTGGGCCGAAGGGCCTGTAATGTGCTGTAGATCTTTACAACTCCCGCCCCCCCCGCCCCCGAAATGTGGTGCACAGAATTGGACACAATAATCCAGAGATGGCTACACTAATGGTTTTAGAATAAGATTTGTTGTTTCCATACATGGTATGAACCCCAAGATCCCAAAATATTTTTTAAAATTTAATAATAATACCTTCACGTGAATTTTGTATACCTACAGATCTGAACTTTTGACATTGTGTCTTTGGTTCCTTCCTCTCATCCTTACTAACATGTACACATCAAAATAAGAGTACACTCAAATACTTTGGAAATGCAACACTTTTTGCTAAAATCCTCTGTTGTACAACAAAGGACTGCTTGGCGAATTACAGTTCAAATTAAGAAAACACTTCAATCTATAGCACTTCTGATATATTGCACACAGAATGCGTCTTACAACCTTCAATTGACTTTGAACAAGTTTTAATTTGTTCATTATCTCCAAATCCAAGCATCTCTTCTGTGGATTGCTAACCTACAGTTGCCAGTTTTGAATTTTAATTTCTTACGAAATACAGCATTTACAGGCAAGTAGTTAAAAAAATAATTACCACTTTCTTCGTGTCTTTGCAACTACAAGTTGCTAAAAAACAAGAGAAGAGAATCCAAAGTTAGTTTGCATCATTTCATCCCTCCTCCTACAATTATTAGATTTAATAACTGAGGGAAAAGAAACAAATTCTAAACTTTGCCTTACCTCCATTTCCAAAACAGAAGATCAGGTTAAACAGAATGTGGACAAGGAATTCCCATCCAACAAAACCACCCAATACCTTTACTGGCCACTTACTGGGTGCCGAATTTATTAGTAAAATACCTAGGAATAGTGTTGCCACTAGAAGAGAAAACAAGAACAAAATAAAAATAAAAGGTTATTCCATGGAAGTTGACTCAAAAACTGACAAGTCCACCCCCCAGTCACTGTCACCTTATTTCCTGTCAGTCACCTTATGTTCAGATACTTCTGCAACAAGTGTCACTTCATGTGCACACAGTCTATGTGTTTTAAGCTAATTCTATGTATACAAGGCCACAATCAACAGTTGCTTGTACTATGTTTTATAGGACATTAATGTAATTTATACATTTTTATTATTCTGCACTGAATCAGAAATAACATTCATGTTGTTCTCATTTATACTTGTGTGAAGAATGACAAACAACCTTGCAACTTTTCAACAAGCTACCGCTGAAACATCCGAAATATCCGCAAATCCGATTTGCATTTGGAATTTAAACATTGTCAGTACAAAATTTATTAGGCGAGCTCACTCCATCCACTGACATAACACCAGCAGATGTCTAGTTTACATTGTAACGCTAAGTTTTCCTTCCCCCTCAATATGCTGCTGAAATTAGCATAGCTGAGGAGAGTTTTATTTGCACTTACACCAAATCACTGACATCAAAAATACATGTTGAATAATTGACTCCTGTTAATGAAGGCACAAATCCATTTATCACAACCACACTAAATGAAGAGTGCATGCAAAACTGATAAAAATGAAGGGCTGAGTTTGACAACACTATTTGGAGATACTCATTTCAATCTTTAAAATTTATGACTGTTCATACTTTGCATGTTTAGTAGTCACATACCTGCAATAGGTCTGATCGCATAGGCCACTGCTGAATGAAAATATTTGAAAATCCACCGCCTGAAAAAAAAGCAACAAAAACTAGAGTAATCTTACTTTTATGATAAACACTATTGGATGGAAAAGTGGAATAGACAGTTACACTTTTATTTCAGTGGACTGTGTAAATTTTGATATACCCGCCCTCGTGCCATACACTTTGTTACCCTGATCAATCATGAAACTATCAATTTTCAATTTAAATATACCCATCGTCTCAGCCACAGCTGTTTGTAGCAGAGCATTCCACAGATTCACTACCTGTCTTGCTAAAAAAAAGTTCCTCCTTACCTCTATTCTAAAGGGTCACCCCTCAATTTTAAGACCGTGCTCTGTAGTTCTGGATACCCCAACCATAGGAAACCTGACCAGTGTCTTACGAAGCTTCAGCTTTTTAGAAACATAGAAAACCTACAGCACAATACAGGTTCTTCAGCCCACAATGCTGTGCTGAACATGTACTTATTTACTTAGGGGAGCAGAGAAGGTTATTGGGGTCTCCCTACCTTCTGTCCAAGACCTCTTTCAGTCGATGCCTCTAGAAGACACGGTACATCATTAAAGACCCCTCACACCCTCTCCATGAACTGTTTGTTCTTCTGCCATCAGGCAAACGTTACAGGAGCATCAAAACTAAAACCACAAGGCTACTAAACAGCTTCCTCCCACAGGCAGTCAGACTGCTAAATAGCTGCTCTACCTGACTCTGCTTTGGACACTTCTAACTTGCACTGGACACTTATAACTGATTTTAACTGACATGTGGCAGTTATGTTTTACTATTTATTGTTATGTTTATTATTTAGTGTTGTGTTTGTTATGTTATGATTGCACTGCTCCTGAGAAACGCTGTCTCATTCTGCCCTGCAGAGCTGATGTACGGTTAGAATGACAATAAAGTTTTTTTGAATCTTGAAATTACCTGGGCTTACCTATAGCCCTCTATTTTTCTAAGCTCTATGTACCTATTCATGAGTCTCTTAAAAGACCCCATCATATCTGCCTCCACCACTGTCGACGGCAGCCCATTCCATACACTCAACTCTGCATGAAAAACTTACCACTGACATCTCTTCTGTACCTACTTCCAAACACCTTAAAACTGTGCCCTCTCACGTTAGCCATTTCAGCCCTGGGAAAAGGCCTCTGACTATCCACACAACCATTGCCTCTCATCATCATTTTTCTCCTATTCTTATATTGTTTCCCTTGAAATAAGTGCCAACATTGAATTTGCCTTCTTTACCACAGACTCAACCTGCAAATTAACCTTTTGGGAGTCTTGCACAAGGACTCCCAAGTCCCTCGGCACCTCTAATGTTTGAACCAAACCCTCCAGTTAGATAATAGTCTGCACTTTTGTTCCTTCTACCAAAATCCATTAATGTACATTTCCCAAAGCTGTATTCCATCTGCCACTTTTTTTGCCCATTCTTCTAATTTGTCCAAGTCCTTCTGCAACTGCATTGCTTCCTCAGCACCATCTACCCCTCCACCTATCTTCATATCATCTGCAAGCTTTGCCACAAAGCCACCAATTCCATTATCTGAATCATTGACGAAGAATGTGAATGGTACCAATCGCAATACTGACCCCTGAGGAACACCACTTGTTACTGGCAGCCAACCAGAAAAGGCCGTTTTATTCCCTACCTCCTGCCTGTCAGCCATTCCTCTATCCATGCCAGTATCTCTCCTGTAATGCCATGGGATTTTATCTTGTTAAGCAGCTTGGTGTGGCACCTTATTAAATGCATTCTAAAAATCCAAGTAAATGACATCCACTGCCTCTCCCTTGTCCACTCTGCTTGTTACTTCCTCAAAGAAGTCTAAATGATTTGTCAGGCTAGAAGTCACTTAACAGAAATCATGCTGACTGACTTATTTTATCATTAGTCTCAAGATAAATAATGATAATTTATTATCCAAGGACCTCAAAACATCATCCTCAATAATGGACTCCAACAATTCCCAACCACTGAGGTTAGGCTAACTGGCCTATCATTTCCTTTCTTTTGCTTTCCTCCCTTCTTAAAGAGTGGAGTGATATTTGCAATTTTCCAGTCCCCCAGAAGCATGCCAGAATCAAGTGATTCTCGAAAGATCATGACCAATGCATCTGCCATCTCCTCAGCAACATCTGCCAGAACTCTGGGGTATAGTCCATCTGGTCCATGTGGATTACCCACCTCAAGACCTTTGTTTGCCTAGCACTTTTTCCTTTACAATAGCAATGGCACTCTTGGTTCCTGACATACATGGAGCTCTGGCACACTGCTAGTGTCTTTTACAGTGAAGATTGATGCAAAATACCTATTAGCATCTGCCATTTCTTTGTCCCCCATTTATCCCTCGCCAGCATCATTTTCCAGTGATCCAATATCAACACTCACCTTCCTTTTACTCTTTATACAACTAAAAAGCTTCTGGTATCCAGCTTTATTTTATTGGTTAGTTTGCCCTCATATTTGATCTTCTTCCTTCTTATGTTTTTTTTTAAGTTGCTTTTTGTTGAATTTTTTAAAAAAAGCTTCCCAATCATCCAGCTTCCACTCACTTTTGCTACCTTATATGCCCTTTCCTTGGCTTTTATGCAGTCCTTGACTTCCCTTGTCAGACACAGTTGCCTACCCCTGCCATTTGAGAACAACTTCTGTGGGATATATCTATCCTGCGCCTTGAACTATCCCCAGAAACCTCAGCCACCTCTGCACTACCATCATCCCTGCCAGTATCCTCTTCCAATCCACCCGGGCAAGCTCCTCTCTCATGCCCCTCCAACTCCCTTTATTCCATTACAATACTCGTACATCTTACTTGCATTTCTCCATCTCAAATTGCAGTACAAATTAAATCATATGATCACTGTCTCCTAAGGGATCCTTTACCTTAAGCTCCCTAATAAAATCTGATTACACAACATACCCTTTCCCCAAGTAGGCTCATGCACAAGCTGCTCTAAAATGCCATCTCATAGGCATTCAACAAATTCTCCATCTTGCGAACTGACAACAACCTGATTTTCCCAATCTCCTAGTGTACTGATGTCCAATTAAAGTTGTGATGGGGGACTTCCGCATGCGGCTCAATGGAGTAATACATAAATTTTGCGGCTGCCTTTAATTCCTCCTTTTCCCCAGTTTAAACGTTGACTTTTTAACTTTTATTTCTTGCATCTTAGAGGGAAATAGTTGTCATTATGTCATATCCTTTAAGAAGTGGAAAGCAGCCTTTTGAATCCAGCAATGGAAAGGGAAAAACTTTGAAAGAAAAATCAGAAGATATGCCTGTCTGGGCTGAGCTTTGGAACGTGCGTTGATGGCTCTCGACAACAAAATAGACAATAACACTTCTGAGTTGAAGTCGTTCCAACAGAGTTTTCGGAATATTGAAGAAAATATTATTTCCTTGAATACTGAGTTTAAAAAATCGAAACGTCAGGTTGTGGATATTTCAATCCACTTGGAACAGGCTCAACATAAAATTGTCGATTTAGAGGCTAAGTCTCGTCAGAATACCATACGAAATATCAAACTCAAGGAAGGTTCTGAGAGTGGGAATTTAATGGACTATTTTGCCAATTTGTTTCAATCTTTGTTTCTGGATATTCTACCTCAACCTCCTGATATTGAAAGATCTCATCGAATTTCCATATCGAATTCTCAGACCTCAGGTAAATCTCGCCCTATTTTGGTCAACTTTCTGTGCTTTAAAGGCCAAATTATAAAATGTGCGAGGAAACAGTGTTTTAAAATTGAACGGTTCTGAGATCCCTTTTTACGAAGATTATCCATGGGAAATTATGGAACAGTGGATCAAATTTGCCCCAGCGATGAAAACTGCTTATGAAAAGGGACTTTTTCCATCGCTTCGCTATCCAGCAAGATTAAAATTATTTCCTAAAAATTCTACACCTCGTTTGTTTTCGGATTCCCAAGCAGCATTGGACTTTGTTAACTCTATTGTGGAGTCGGCTGACACATGAAGGATATTTGGGTTGCTGAATAATTTTCTGAAAGAAAACAGGCTTTGAAGACTTTTGATATGCTGAAAATTCCCTTTGACTGATGAACTATTTAAAGAAGTGGTGAACTTCTTGGTTTGACTAATGAATGACTTTTTTGAAGTCTGTTTGGTATATGGAGTGAACTAACACAGTGGGCAGATTATTAACTGGTTTGATTATCTGCTTCTTTCTTCCTTTTCTTTTATTAAGTGATAGCTTTCATAGTTTATATAGATTCTTTCTTATATAGTGAGGAGTGTTTAGAATAGATAATTAGCTTTAGTTTTAAGCTAAAGGAATAATGGTGTCTTTTTCTTGTTTGAGAATGTACTGCTTAGGTTTAAATAGCGTTGTTTTGACGCCTTTGGAGACTGTTTTTGCATTCCTAGTTTATTTTCAATGATTAACTATAAACATCTTTTTTCTGTTTCTCTGCTGAGCTTTTCTTATCTTAGGGTCATGTGATTTCTTTGTAAAGGGGAGGGGGGGAAATTGGGAGAGAAACTTTTAAATCACTATTTATATTGAGCCGCATGTGGAGTTCCGCTTTTCTCTCTTTCTTTGGGAAGGCATTCCGGCTTTTTCCTTCCTTTTTGCCGGATTTCTACCTTTTGGGATGGGGGGAGGATTTGGGGTTTTTTTGCATTTTGGGGTTTATGATAGGGTTTCTTTTTCAGGGTTTTTCCCCATTCTGGAGCTCCGGAGGATGCGTGTTTTCTATATGGTTATACTCATCATCGCCATCTTTGATTAGCCCACAATGGTATGCGTGTATTTTTGTGTTTAAAACAATATTCTATGGTTAATAAACAGACAAATGTTATTAGTTGGAACATACGTGGCTGGAATCATCCTATTAAGTGAAAGAAGACTTTAAAAATTATTAACCGATTCCAGCCTGATATAATTTTTGTTCAAGAAACGCACATCAGAATGGGCGATCAAAATAGATATTTTTAAAACGTGGAAATATCATGCTACTTGTCAAAATAAAACAAAGGGAGTATCTATTTTTATTAAAGTTAATATTTTATTTATCCAACAAGATAGCATCTCAGATATCAATGGTAGATTTTTAATTATTAAAGGATCAATCTGTAATAGAAAAATTGTCTTGGTTAATCTATATGGACCTAATGTAGATGATCCTTTTTTTAAAAAAATGTATTTGGTTTATTACCAGACTTAAATGAATATATGCTGCTGATGGGAGGTGACTTCAACTGTTGTTTAAACCCTTTGATTGACCAGAGTTCAACGAATCAGCAGCTTCCAAGTGATTCAGCATCACTTATTAATTCCTTTTTAATTGATTATGGTTTGATAGAAATCTGGAGAAATCTATATCCTAATGATAGAGATTATTCTTCTTATTCACATGTCCATAATTTGCGATTTTTTTCCCCAAAGTCCAGAAATGTGAATATGATGCTATTGCTGTCTCAGATGATGCACCTTTAAGCTTAATTTTTGAATTGAATGATGTTAGCAATGTAAACTTGCCTTGGCGTTTTCCAGAAAACTTATTACAAAGTTTGGATTCAGTTAAATTTATAGAGATTCAAATAAAAGATTTTTTTCTTTTTAATAATACAGAAGATATGTGGAAATTGATTATATGGGATACATTTAAAGCGTATTTGCGAGGTCAGATAATCTCCTATTTGGCTAAGCTTAAGAAACAGACAAAAATAGAGTTAGATAGGATTTCAAAACAAATTAAAGACTTGGATTACACTTATGCAGTTTCTCCTAATATTGACTTATTTAAACAAAGGGTTGAACTTCAATCACAATATAATTTATTATTAACTTATCCTATTGAAAGAAATTTGCTTAAATTAAAAAGTCAATTTTATGTGTTTGGAGATAAAGGTAATAAGCTACTAGCATCCCAACTAAAAGCAGTTAGAGCTAAAAGACAAATTTTAAAAATTCGTAAGGGAGATGGTAGTTTAGCTTGTAACTATGAAGATATTAATAACATTTTTCAAGACTATTACAGTGAACTTTATAAATCTCAGTTTCCAGCTGATCCTTCTAAAATGAATGCCTTTTTAGAAAAGATTGATTTTCCTAAAATATCTGTTGAAGATCAACAAATTCTTGATACTCCTTTTGCTGAAAGAGAAATTCAGAAAGCTATTTTTTCCCATGCAATCTAGTAAAGCTCCTAGACTGGATGGTTTTTCTGCAGGATTTTAGAAAACATTTGAAAATTTGCTTACTCCTTATATGTTGGAAATGTTTAAAGATTCTTTTTTGTTAGGAGAGTTACCTTCTACATTTTATGAAGCTTCTATTTCTTTAATTCTTCAGAAAGATAAAGAGCCTACGGATTGTGCTTCATATAGACCCATCTCATTATTAAATATAGATGCAAAAATTCTTTCAAAAATAATGGCTAATTGGTTGGAAAATATACTAGCTAAAATTATTTCTCAGGACCAAACAGGTTTTAGAAAAGGCCGTTATTCTTTTTCTAATACTCGGAGACTGTTAAATGTTATATACTCATCCCCCTCGAAAACCCCCCAATGTGTTGTTTCTCTTGATGCTGAAAAGGCATTTGATAGAGTTGAATGGAAATATTTATTTAACGTTTTAGAGAAATTTAACTTTGGTACTAATTTCAATAAGTGGATTAGAATGATATATAAAAGCCCTATTGCCACTGTAATTACTAATAACTCTAGATCCCCCTTTTTTTGACTTTCGCGGGGTATTCCTTTATGGATGTGTTTCAAGAAGGCCGATTTATGTCCTTGGAGAAATTAGTAACTAAATACTCTTTCATACTCACACTTTTTGCAATATCTTCAGGTCAGACTTTTTTTTTTTTACAAGAATATTTAAGTAATTTTCCATATATACAAGATTCTGACCTGTTAGACACTATTTTAAAAATCAACCCTTTAGTGAAAGGTTTTATTGGGAAAATTTATAATTTAATATTACAACAGGATAATTATCCTCTATTTAAGATTAAGCAAGATTGGGAAAGAGAGCTTAACATGACCTTGATAACAGAGGATTGGTTGCGAATTTTGAAGTTGGTTAACTCTTCTTCGATTTGCGCCAGTCATTCTTTGATTCAATTTAAAATTGTACATCGTGAATATCTGACAAAGGAGAGACTGTCTAAATAATTTCCTAATGTTAATAGTCAGTGTGATAGATGTAAACCTGAGATAGCTACATTGACACATATGTTTTGGTCATGTTCTGTACTAAAACAGTTTTGGAAATCTATTTTTTCTACAATTTCTAAAGCTTTAAAAATTAATTTACAACCTAATAAATTGACAGTTTTATTTGGTATAATTCCTCAACATATTCATGGTATTTCAATATCAGACCAATATGTAATTGCACTTGTTGCATTATTACAGACATCCCACCTCTCCCAGAACTTCCAGGAGTCTCCTGCATATTAATAGTGGCTCCCTGATGCCCGCAAATTATATACAATATCACGGAAATCAATTTTTTTGAGAGCGAGCGAGAGAAAAGCAAGAGAGAGCGCGAGAGCGACCACGAGAGAGAGCGCGCGCGAGAGCAAGCGAGAAAGTGAGAGAGTGAGCAAGCAAACGAGAGCGCTTGAGAGCACGTGAGCGAGAGAGAGAGAGCGCGAGCGAGAGCGTGCCATGGCAGAGTGTTCCAAAAACATATAAAACGTACATCACCTCATCCTACACTAAAGTGTACCCCTGCCTAATAGGGGTCAAAAATAATGACAGTGTTGCTCACTGCACTGTTTGCAACAGTGACTTTTCTATTGCCCATAGTGGGTTAAGACTGTAAAAGACATGTTGAGGTGAGTTTAACAGGTGTCATTCGTTCATTAGCATAGCTAACGTTATTTAAACTAGCTGGCCAGCTGCTCAGGAGCTACTCTATTGCAGACATCCCACCTCTCCCAGAAGTCTCCCGCAAATTGATGGTGCTACCTCCCTGAAATGAGCTTTTGCAGGGTGGGATGTCTGTTATTGGCTAGAAGGGCTATTTTATTAAAATGGAAAGATGCTTCTGCTCCCACTTCGATACAATGGTTCTCTCAGGTGATGCTATGTCTTAGTTTGGAAAAAAATCAGGTCGAACTTCTGATCCTCAATTTGACTTTGAGAAAAGGTAGAGCTCCTTTGCCTGCTACTATCATTTGATTTGAGTTAATTAAGATGGTTCCCTTCTAATTCTTGGGTAAATGGATTTGGTTGGCAGATTGATGTCTTTTTTTTTTAAATAGAAGCTTGAATGGTGTATAGCTCCAGGTTTGTGCTCCAAATGGGTTTTTTTCCTCATTGTTTTTGTTTGTTAGTTGGTTTTTTTTGTTTTAGTTTGTAGGGGTTCTTTTTTCCTTTTTTTCCCCCCAAAAAATATAGCTTTAACATTTTGTTTTTTTTAAAATTATTATTGATATATTGTTTAGTTTGGTTAATAGTTTGACTCTTATTATACTTACAGATAAAAGAAATTAAAAACAAACAAAAGTTGTGATATTACCCTTATTACATGCCCTTTCCAGCTCCATTTGCAATCTCATCCCCATAATCAAGGCTACTATTTGAAGGCTTATATATGATTCCTATGTTTTTTCTTACCCTTGCAATTTCTTAACTCCACCCACAGATTTGACATTCTCTGACCCCATGTCACCTCTTTCTAAAGATGTAATTCCATCTCTTACCAACAGAGCCACAGCACTGCCTCTGCCTTCCTGCCTGCCCTTTCGATATAATGTATATCCTTTGATATTACGCTCCCAATTACGACCTTCTTCCAGCCATGACTGAGTGATGCCCACAGCATCATACCAACCAATCTCTAATTGCACCACGAGTTCACCCCCTTATTTCAAACACTACATGCATTTAAATATAACACCTTCAGTCCTGCATTCTTTGCCTTTTGAATTTTGCTTCTGTGGTACAATTCAACTCTTCACACTATCTGCATTTGTACTCGGCCATTGGCTTGTCCTTCCTTACATTCATGTTAGACCCATCATCTACTTGTAAACCTGCTGGCTCATCCTCAGCTCTATCATACTGGTTTCCATCCCCCTGCCATATTAGTTTAAATTAATTTAGTAACAGCTTCAGCAAACCTGCCCGCAAGGATATTTGTTCTCCTCGGATTCAGGTGCAACCTGTCCCAGAAGAGGTCCCAATGATCGAGAAATCTGAATCCCTGCTTCAATTCTTCAGCCATTCATTTATCTGCCACCTCATTCTATTCCTATCCTCACTGTTACGTGGCTGTAATCCCGAGATTACTACCCTTGAGGTCCTGCTTTCCAATTTCCTTCCTAAATCCATGTTCTGCTTTCAGGACCTCCTCCCCTTTTCTACCCATGTCCTTGGTATCAAGGTGTACCTCAGCTTCTGGCTACTCCCCCTCCCTTTTCAAGATATTGGGGATTTCAGGATATTCAGAAACATTGTGGACCCTGGCACCTAAGAGGCAAACTACTATCCAGGTTTCTTTTTCACATCTACAGAGGTCCATGGTATAAAAAAGGTTGGAAACCCCTGATTTGTGACCAACTTTCACAACACTGTTCAACAACGTAGAATACTAGTGCATGAATATTAAAATGCAGAGTTAATTAAAATCAGATAACAAGTGGCTCAATGAAAGTCATTTAAATTTCTAACATCAGTGACATGCTAGAAGTGCTAGGTTTGGACTTGCAAATCTTGAACTGTTGTTAAGTCAGGTGGTTCTGAGGCAGATAAAGGCCCACCAGCCCAGGATCTTATACAGATTAGGCATCAAGGAGTTTCTAATGCTCCTTTTTATGACTATCAATATTGACATCATACAGACAACCAATTTGCATTTAAGTGCACCAGTCCAACACGAGAACAACAGTTAAAGTTGGCTAGATTTAGGGCTGGGCTTACCATTTGTTATAGCTTATGAAGCGGGTAGACTTTTTTCCTCACCATTCAGGTCAGATCAAATAGATCTGCAAGTCCCCATTTGGAGAAATGACTGAAAGACTCATGTCCTCACTTTGTTTACAGTTAAGAGAAGATGGAGATGCCCTTTAATGCTTGTACAAGCAGGAACATTGGTTTGTTCTCAGCTTTGGTGGTGTAATAAGACTTCTTGGACCAACCTAATGCAAGGAGGACCAGTATCCCAATAAAATGAGATATCCCCTGTTCAGTACAGGACTGTTTGTGATCAAGAGCAACAGCAGAATTGTCGAGTTTCCTGATGGGAATAGAAAACTCTGGTGACTCCTGACAGGCTTAGAAAAAGCAGGCGCTCAGGTGCTTCTCTTCCTGGACAAGCTCAAAGCAAAGCATTGGACAAGAATCAAAACTTGAAAAGTAACTACATGCATGCTTCTAATTGGAAGCCAAATACTGGAAATGCGGCTAAAAATATTGAAAAAGGGTCATCTAAATTCTGCTCTCAGCCTCCAGAAATTCAACAAGCTGACAACATACCTACTGACTATGCAACATAAATGCCACCTTCCTGTTGGAAATGCACACCCTCCTAGACAAACTGAACATTCTCAAGTGTTATCAGAATTAGACTGCCTGGTCTTTGTTTAATTATCGAACAGATGCCTAGAGAATGATCACTGCCAGAACAAAACCCAGGTTTTAAACAGAAAATATCACCCAACATTAGAAGTTGCCATTTAACTGACCTCTTGTGATCTGGTGGAGGACGAAAGATGGCTGCTGTAGGTTGAATCAGTGCTAGCCCCATAACTATACATCCCAACACAGGGTGAGACCCGGCACCCTACAAAAAAAGAAAAGGAAAAAAAAAAATTCACATGCAGAGAAATGCAGTACTTCACAAATCTAGTGAAGAAAGGTGGTATTGGCGGAACATTGTTTCATTCGGTGGTCTACATGTATACGGTTGAATAACAATAAACTTGACTACTTAATCCAAGGTAAATCAAGTTGTTTGTTCTGAAATGAAAAACATTAAATATTCTATCCTCATTACTATCAAACCTAAATGGAAACAAGTTTTGCTTGAAATGTCAGTGACCAATCTGATGAATTATTCTCAATCCTCTCCTCTTTTGCTGTATAACTAGTTTGTTATCTATTCCGCTGCTCAACCTCACACGCCAAGTACCTTCAACATCAGTTAACCTAGCTGATCACCTTTAAAAGTGATTCCAAAGTTCATAAACAAGCCAGGATTAAAGGAACATTAGCAAGATGGAACCAAATTTCCAGTCAGAAATTAATCAGAGGCAGACTCAATCCTAACATCCCAACACCCTACAGACATCTAATAACTCAAAAGGGTTAGAACAGTTCAGCACAGGAAGAGGCCATTTAGCCCACAGTGTTGTGCCGAACCAGCTAAAAAGCAAATCAAAGATACCCAAACATTAATCCCTCTTACGTAAACAAAGCCCATATCCCTCCATCTTCCTTATATCCATGTTCCCATCACAACATCTCTTAAAAGCCTCTGATGTATTTGCCTCTACAACCATACCAGGCAGCGCATTCCAGGCATCCACAACTCTAAGTAATTAAAGGAAAAACTTGCCCCTCACATCCTCCTTGAATCTACTCTCTCACCTTCTTAGACATCTCAACCCCAGGAAACAAATACTCCCTGGCTATTCAGTCTATTTTATAAACCTCTATCAAACCTCTGCTCAAGCCTCCAGAGAGGGGGAAAAAAAAATCAACCCAAGTTTATCCGGCCGCTCCTGATAGCACATGCCCTCTAAACCAGGCAGCATCCTGGTAAACAACTTCTGCGCCCTCTCCAAAGCCTCAACGTCCTTCCTATAGTGGGGTAACCAGAACGGTACGCAATACTCCAGATGTGGCCTAACCAGAGTTTTATAAAGTTGCAACACAACCTCTTGACTTTTGAAGATTGAATATTTTTTCTTGAAGAATGCATTTACAACAAGCACTCCGTCACCATTCAGGACAACAAAGCCCTCGTAGCTGGCACCCCATCCAGCCTAAACATACATTGCCCCACCACCATCTCACTGGGCACTGCAGTTACTCATCTCAGCTCTTTTCACAGCACAAACTTGCAACTTCTTCTGTCTGGGTCAAAGGCAGCAGGAGAACGCTTACATCTGCAGTGTTCTCTGATCACATCATCTTGGGGCACAAATTCTACAACCCCCTCCCTAGGGCAGAGCAGGAATACATTTATTACAAGAGTTACAGAGAGTCAAGCTGTTGGTTCACTACCATCTTCATGGACAAAAGTTGGTACACTGCTAGTGACACTCGTATTCCAAAACTGAATAAAAGACACACATGACAGGCAAAGTCAGTAAACTCCTCAGAAGTAGAAATTTAAAAAAAAATAATAACTTCAGTTCCAGAATCTGGAAATTCAAAAAACTCTGCATCAGGCAGCATCTGCTGAGAGAAAGAATTAACATTTCAGAGCATGGATCCTTTAGGTGATATGTCTTTGACCTGAAGCATCAACATAGTTTCTACAAATGCAACCTGACATACTGAGGCCACTTCCTCAGAAATAAAATCATGTTGCTTAGTGTGAAATGGTGTCAGCTTGGAGGACCAACTGTCACAATACAGAGATGGTTAACTCAAACTACTTAACTGATCATTACACCAGAGGGTTGAAATTCGTTTAAGGACTGTCACAATACATAAAACAAATTATGCTTGTTATACATGTTGCAAGATTTTTGAGGAAATTACATTTCATATCAACATTTGATTTTGGGGCTGAAACTTAAAAAAGGAATGTTACATGCACAAGAATGTTTCAAATTATTTAACCAATAAACACATTTAAAAAATATCAAAACTTACATGACTCCAACCTTTTACTTGGACGAATGCCAGCACAAAGCCAATTATTGTCAATACAACAGTCAGTATCATCAGAGGCCAGTGCAACTAATTAAAGAAGAAAAAAACTATATTACCTTTACATGCTAGATATGTTAATAATATAAATCTCACAAAAACATGCAAGGATTCGGATTTGATAATTAAAATAAAAATGAAGAAACTCTTCTGACAACACTTGCAGTAATAAACAGAGTGCCCTGTGCATAGCTCGAAATCCTGAGATTTGTGGGCATATTAAATTTGGTAACAAAGTGCAGAACCCCTCCAGGAGGCCCTCCATAATTCAAAATGGGACAAATTTTAAATTCTCTCATTTGATTTTTCTTGTTTTCCAGATCTATCTTTTGAGGTATTAAATACTGTTGTGTACCCAACCTACTTACTTTGATTTACCTGAACCTAAACAATATCATAGATTGTGGATATGTCAACGATAGTTTTGATTGTATCATCCAGCATTTATATTCTATACTTGACCTATGAAAATGTGCCTTCTATCTACCTGTGTTTTTACTCTTATTGTGCTGGATACCTTTAGATTAGATTTCTACACATCATATCCAATATGCTGTTCTAGCATTTTGCATTTTATTTGACCAGAATTTACACTGAGTCTGGAAGGCTGCTGTGCTATTTGCCCCACAAATATGATGAACTGAGACCGAGGCTCCAGGGATTTGGGCCTAGGGAATTAGTTTGGTTTGGAAAGCTGTGCTCACTTCTATTGTATGTGTTGTTTGTAATTATTTTTCTCTCTGCGCATTGGGTGTTGGTCTTTATTGTTTTTTTAAAAATTGATCCTTCCTGGTTTCTTGCTTTGTGGCTGTCTGTAAACAGCCAAATATCAAGTTTGTACAATTTATGCATTCTTTGATAATAAATGTACTTTGGGAATCAATGATTAAGTTGAGAATCAAAGAAGTTATCCCAAACTTCAAAAAGCCCGAAGCACATGTTAAAAAAAATTTTTTAAATCTGAAGTCAAAGTTATTAAAAGACAATGCTCGAGTTGAAAAATGGTAGCAATGAAGCACATGGAAAATACAGTGGAGTAAAATAACACATTCTGAAATCAGAAAATCTATAAATTGTACCTGAAACCAAAGGTCCTTGCCAAAAATCTTTTTTGTATTTCCTATGCACTTAAAATACTGGGCAATCAGCATACCAATACTTCCAGTCGTCATCCAAGCTATTAACATCAGTGCACCTTTAAAGAGAAATGAAAGGGCTTTATTTATTATATACCATTTTAATAGCACAACTTTGGATGGTTTATTTCTGGGTTCAGTTTCTCCAATGAGGGAGAAGTCTGGTGTACTCCCTTGACCAAAAGTTATAGTACAGATTTATCACATGTACATGGAAACATACAGTGAAATGTACCATTTGCATTGAGATCCAACACATCCTAGCACCTGCTGGGAGCAGCTGGCAAGGTTCTGGTTCCAACATAAAGTAAACAATATCATAGATTGTGGATATGTAACAATAGTTCTGATGGCATCTTTGAAGCCACGTGTCAGTCACAAGAGTGAACTGTCCAGGGGTGGCCATACGTCAATTTTTTTCCCCACACACAAGTTCAGATGTGCCATACAACTCTTGTACCCCATTCAATTCTGGTAAAAAATGTTAATATAGAACCCGTGCATTGGGGTGGGGGGAATGCGTCTGAACTCATATGAAAAAATTGATGCATAGAATGTAAAAGGTTAAGCAAATGATCAAAGACTGGTTTACTCTCAGTTCCCAAGCAATGGAAACTATGAAACAATTGATCTTCCACTGATACCTGCAATAATTCTATTGAGTAATGTTTTGCAATGGACCCTAAAGTTAATTTAATATTCATTGAAAGTTTTGCACTCTCTTGACATTACAACCATTGCCATTGAACCTTACACTCATACTTTCACAGGTTAACCTGTTTGATAATATAAATAGCTGGTCGGAAAATTAATTTAAGGAAATTCAATTAAAGTTGGTCACAAATAAATTGGACATAGACTTTGAACTGACTAAAGAATACCTTTGTTCATGAATAAGAGTGGCTCACTAATAGTGTAAGCACCAGGTCTTCCTCATCGCCAGATCTGTCAGAGAAATCACTCAAAAACACCAGTTTCGGACGGAAGTAAAGAGAACTTTATTCATGATATCATGGGGAGTGTAACCACTAACAGTGGGTTTTGAACTCCAAATATACAGGGAGCACAGCTCCTTTTATACACGTACAAATTGATTTGCAAAAGCAAAGTCTGTTCGATTCCCTTGTGAATTACCTTGTTTCCCTTGTGAATTACAAAAGCTAGGTTCTCATGCAGTTCCCTTGGGATAAGCTGCACCCATTGCAACAGCCAAAGTTTTAAAATATTCTGTCAAAGACAGTTTGCCCATCTGCCTGAGGCTGATTCTTACAAAATAAGCTACTGCAGGAAGAGTATTTATTCTCTGAATTGTCTCTGCTAAAAGCCAAGCCCATATCTATATAAACTATGCTGCAAACTAGTTTCCACACTCACAAAAGGCAATATTAACCCAAAATACTCTGCAGATGCTGGGGTCAAAGCAACACTCACAACACGCTGGAGGAACTCAGCGGACTGGGCAGCATCTGTGGAAACGAATAGTCAATGTTTCAGGCCGAGACCCTTTGTCAGGACTGAAGAGGGCAGGGGCAGGGACCCTATAAAGAAGGTGGGGGGAGGGTGGGAAGGAGAAGGCTGGTAGGTGCCAGGTGAAGAACCAGTAAGGGGAAAGATCAAGGGGAGGCAGGGAGGTGATAGGCAGGAAAGGTGAAGAAGGAATGGGGGAAAGCACAATGGGTAGTAGGAGGAGGCGGAACCATGAGGGAGGTGATAGGCAGCTGGAGGAGGGGGTGGAGTGAAACTGGGATGGGGGAAGGGAGGGGGAAGGGAATTACCAGAATTTGGAGATGTTTGGAATGTTTATGCCAAGGGGCTGGAGACTACCCAGACGGTAGATGAGGTGTTACTCCTCCAACCTGAGTTTCGCCTCATCGTTGCAGAAGAGGAGGCTATGTATGGACATATCCAAATAGGAATGTGAAGCAGAGTTGAAGTGGGTGGCAATCGGGAGGTCCTGTCTGATGCACCATACAACTCTTGTACCCTGTTCAATTCTTGTAAAAATGTTAATATAGAACTTGTGCGGTGGGGGGGGGGGGCGGTAGAAGAAAAACACACCTGAACACGTGTGAAAAAAATTGATGCAAATGATCAAGTACTGGTTTAACCTCAGTTCCCAAGTAATGGAAATTATGAAACAATTGATCTTCCACTGATACCTGCAATAATTCTATTGATTAATGTTTTGCAATGGACCCTAAAGTTAATTTAATACTCATTAAATTAACATTAAAAGTTTTGCACTCTCTTGACATAACATATACATGGTAAACGGTAGGGCATTGAAGAATGCAGTAGAACAGAGGGATTTGGGAATAATAGTGCATAGTCCCATGAAGGTGGAATCTCATGTGGATAAGATGGTGAACCTACTTTATTAGGTTAACCTGTTTGAAGAAAGCTTTTTGTATGCTGGCCTTTATAAATCAGAGCATTGAGTATTGGAATTGGGATGTAATGTTGAAATTGTATAAGGCATTGGTAAGGCCAAATTTGGAGTATTGTGTACAGTTCTGGTCACTGAATTATAGGAAAATGTCAATAAAATTGAGAGAATACAGAGGAGATTTACTAAAATGTTGCCTGGGTTTCATCTCCTAAGTTACAGAGAAAGGTTGAACAAGTTAGGTCTTTATTCTTTGGAGTGTAGAAGGATGAGGGGGGACTTGATAGAGGTATTTAAAATGATGAGGGGGATAGATAGAGTTGACGTGGATAGGCTTTTTCCATTGAGAGTGGGGGAGATTCAAACAAGAGGACATGAGTTGAGAGTTAAAGGGCAAAAGTTTAGGGGTAACATGAGGGGGAACTTCTTTACTCAGAGAGTGGTAGCTGTGTGGAACGAGCTTCCAGCAGAAGTGGTTGAGGTAGGTTCGATGTTGTCGTTTAAAGTTAAATTGGATAGATATATGGACAGGAAAGGAATGGAGGGTTATGGGCTGAGTGCAGGTCGGTGGGACTAGGTTAGAGTAAGAGTTCGGCATGGACTAGAAGGGCTGAGATGGCCTGTTTCCATGCTGTAATTGTGATATGGATATACAACAACAATTGCCATTGAACCTCGTACTCATTAACTACTTTATTAGGATAACCTTTTTGATAATACAAATAGCTGGTCGGAAAATTAATTTAAGGAAATTCAATTAACGTTGGTCACAAATAAATTGGACAGACTTTGAACTGACTAAATACCTTTATTCATGATATCATGGGGAGTGTAACCACTAACAGTGGGTTTTGAATTCCAAATATACAGGGAGCACAGCTCCTTTTATACACGTACAAATTGATTGCAAAAGCAAAGTCTGTTCGATTCCCTTGTGAATGACCTTGTTTGCCTTATGAATTACAAAAGCTAGGTTCTCATGCAGTTCCCTTGGGATAAGTTATACCCATAGCAACAGCCAAAATACTGCAGGTACAGTATTTATTCTCTGAATTGTCTCTGCTAAAAGCCAAGCCCATATCTATAACAAACTAAGCTGCAAACTAGATTCCATACTCACAAAAGGCAATATTAACCCTCTGTCTATCAAAATATTAACTCACAATCTTTTCCTCCACACTGTGAATCTTAAGTTTTTATTAATATTGGTTAAAATTTGGTTGATACAGTACTATACAAATGTCTTGGGCACTCTAGCTATATACATGCAACCAAGACTTTTGCACAATACTGTACCTTAAACCTTTCATTTCTGGAATTATTCTCATGAAACTTCCCTGGACCTTCTTCAATGCCAGGACGTCTTTTCTTAGACAAGAAGCTGAAAACTGTTCACAATGCTCCAAGTGCAATCTGACCAATACACACTGTACTGTATTCTATCTGACACTTCTTTGCCCATTCTTTTTATCTGGCCAAGACCTTCTGCAGACTCCCTTCTTCCTCAAAACTACCTGTGCCTCCATGCATCTTCGCATCTTCCACAACCTTGGCCACAAAGCCATCAATTAACCGTATAACAATTACAGCACAGAAACAGGCCATCTCAGACCTTCTAGTCCATGCCAAGTTCTTACTCTCACCTAGTCCCACCGAACTGCACTCAGCCCATAACCCTCCATTCCTTTCCTGTCCATATAGCTGTCCAATTTAACTTTAAATGACAACATCGAACCTGCCTCAACCACTTCTGCTGGAAGCTCGTTCCACACAGCTGCCACTCTCTGAGTAAAGAAGTTCCCCCTCATGTTACCCCTAAACTTTTGCCCTTTAACTCTCAACTCATGTCCTCTTGTTTGAATCTCCCCCACTCTCAATGGAAAAAGCCTATCCACGTCAACTCTATCCCCCTCATAATTTTAAATACCACTATTAAGTCCCCCCTCACCTTCTACGCCCCAAAGAATAAAGATCCAACTTGTTCAACCTTTCTCTGTAACTTAGGTGATGAAACCCAGGTAACATTCTAGTCAATCTTCTCTGTACTCTCTCTATTTTGTTGACATCTTTCCTATAATTCAGTGACCAAAACTGTACACAATACTCCAAATTTGGCCTCACCAATGCCTTGTACAATTTCAACATTACATCCCAACTCCTATACTCAATGTTCTGATTTATAATGGCCAGCATACCAAAAGCTTTCTTCACCACCCTATCCACATGAGATTCCACTTTCAGGGAACTATACACCATTATTCCTAGATCCCTCTGTTCCACCGTATTCTTCAATGCCCTACCATTTACCATGTATGTCCCATTTTGATTAGTCCTACCAAAATGTAGCACCTCACATTTATCAGTATTAATCTCCATCTGCCATCTTTCAGCCCACTCTTCTAACCAGCCTAAATTTCTCTGCAAGCTTTGAAAACCTACTTCCACAAGTCCACCCTTCTTAGTATCATCTGCATACTTACTCATCCAATTTACCAACCCATCATCCAGATCATTAATGTATATGACAAATAACATTGGACCCAGTACAGATTCTGAGGCACACTACTAGTCACCGGCCTCCAATCTGACAAACAGTTATCCACCACCACTCTCTGGCGTCTTCCATCCAGCCACTGCTGAATCCATTTTACTACTTCAATATTAATACCTAACGATTGAACCTCGCTAACCAACCTTCCATGTGGGACCTTGTCAAAGGCCTTACTGAAGTCCATATAGACAACATCCACTGCTTTACCCTCCTCAACTTTCCTAGTAAGCTCTTCAAAAAATTCAGTAAGATTTGTCAAACACAACCTTCCACGCACAAATCCATGTTGACTGTTCCTAATCAGACCCTGTCTGTCCAGATAATTATATATCCCATCCCTAAGAATACTTTCCATCAACTTACCCACCACTGACATCAAACACACAAGCCGATAATTGCGAGGTTTACTCTTAGGACCCTTTTTATACAATGGAACAACACGAGCAATACACCAATCCTCCGGCATCATCCCCGTTTCTAATGACATTTGAAATATTTCTGTCAGAGCCCCTGCTATTTCCACACCAACTTCCCTCAAGATTCTAGGGAATATCCTATCAGGACCCGGAGACTTATCCACTTTTGTATTCGTTAAAAGCTCCAGTACTTCTTCAATCGTCATAGTTTCCATAACTTCCCTCCCCGTTTCCCTTATCCTACCCAATTCAATATCCTTCTCCTTCGTGAATACCGAAGAAAAGAAATTGTTCAGAATTTCCCCCATCTCCTTTGGCTCCACACATAGCTGTCCACTCTGATTCTTTAAGGGACCAATTTTATCCCTCACTATCCTTTTGCTATTAATATAATGGTAGAAACCCTTGGGATTTATTTTCACCTTTCTTGCCAAAGCAACCTCATATCTTCTTTTAGCTTTTCTAATTTCTTTCTTAAGATTCGTTTTACATTCTTTATATTTCTCGAGCACCTCATATACTTCATGATGCCTATATTTATTGTAGATATCTCTCTTTTTCCGAACCAAGTTTCCAATATCTCTTGAAAACCATGGCCCTCTCAAACTTTCAACCTTTCCTTTCAACCTAACAGGAACATGAAGATTCTGTACTCTTAAAATTTCACCTTTAAATGACCTCCATTTCTCTATTACATCCTTCCCATAAAACAAATTGTCCCAATCCACTCCTCCTAAATCCTTTTGCATCTCCTCAAAGTTAGCCTTTCTCCAATCAAAAATCTCAACCCTGAGTCCAGACCCATCCTTTTCCATAATTATATTGAAACTAATAGCATTGAGATCACTGGACCCGAAGTGCTCCCCAACACAAACCTCCATCACCTGCCCTATCTCATTCCCTAACAGGAGATCCAACACTGCCCCTTCTCTAGTTGGTACCTCTATGTATTGCTGAAAGAAAAACAACTATCTTGCACACATTTTACAAACTCCAAGCCATCCAGCCCTTTTACAGTATGGGCTTCCCAGTCTATGTGTGGAAAAGTAAAATCTCCCACAATCACAACCTTGTGCTTACTACAAATATCTGTTATCTCCTTGCAAATTTGCTCCTCCAATTCTCGCTCCCCATTTGATGGTCTTAATACACCCCTATAAGTGTTACTACACCTTTCCCATTCCTCAATTCCACCCAAATAGCCTCCCCAAACCAGCCCTCTAATCTATCCCGCCAGAGCACCACTGTAATATTTTCTCTGACAAGCAATGCAACACCTCCCCATTCAAATCTATCATGCAAATCATTTACAATGCGATAAGAAATTTTCCCAGCCCCTACAGAATGCCACTAGTCATTGGCAGCCAACCAGAAAAGGCCCCCCTTTATTCCTACTCTTTGTCTCCTGCCAGTAAGCCAATGCTGTATCCATGCTAGAATCTTTTTCATAAACACATTTGGACTCTTATCTTGTTTAAGCAGCCTCATGAGTGACACCTTGTCAAAGGCTTTCTGAAAATCCAAGTAAACAACATATACTGACGCTCCTTCATCTATCATGTTGTAGAAAAGTACAGCACAGAAACAGGCCCTTCAGCCCATCCAATCTGTGCTGAATCATTATTTAACCTAATCCATTGACCTGCATTCAGACAATAGCCCTCCATACCCTCCCATTCATGTACCTATTCAAACTTCTTAAATGTTAAAAATTGAACCCACATCCAACAATTGCATTGCAGTTCATTCCACATTCTCACCACCCTCTGAGTGAAGTTCCCCTCAAAACATTTCACCCTTTGCTCTTGACCAATGACCTAGTCACAGTCTCACCCAAATTCAGCGGAAGAACAGCAGGCCAGGCGGCATCTATAGGAAGAGGTATAGTCGACGTTTCGGGCTGAGACCCTTCGTCAGTCCTGACGAAGGGTCTCTGCCCGAAACATCAACTGTACCTCTTCCTATAGATGCTGCCTGGCCAGCTGCGTTCCACCAGCATCTTGTGTGTGTTGCTTGAATTTCCAGTATCTGCAGATTTCCTCGTGTTCAGCAGAAAAAGCCCGCTTTCATTTACCCTATCTAGACCCCTTAATTTCCTGAAAGAATTCCAACAGATTTGTCAGGCAAGATTTCCCCTTCAGAAAATCATGCTGACTTTGGCCTATTTTATCAGGTGCCCCAAATACCCCAAAACCACATCCTTACTAATGGATTCCAACATCCTCTCAACCACTGAAGTTAGACTAACTGACTCAATTTCTTTTCTTCTGCCTCCTTCCAGTCTTAAACAGTGGAGTGGCGTTGAAATGTTCCAGTTCTCTAGAACTATTCTAGAATCTAGTGACCTCCTGGGACTTTCATGTCTCTGGAGCTTACAGAGAATGGTTTGAAAAACAACAAATATCCAGTGACTGGCAATTCTGTGGGAGAAAATTCTTTGTTAAAGAGAGAGGTCAAGGAGAATTGCCCGACTATTTTAAGTAGACAGGAAGACAGTAACAACTCAAACACCCACGCGTTACAACAGTGGTGTGCATAAGAGCATTCTGAATACACAGCCTGTCAAATCTTGAAGTGGATTGGCTACAGCAGGAGATCATGAACATAAACTCGGTGCCCATTTTATTAGGTAAATCAGGATATTCTTTAATGACCACAGCTCAGCATTTAATACCATCATGCCCTCAAAACTAAAATACGAGCTTCAAGACCTTGGCTGCAATAATCCCTTGAGAAACTGGATCCTCATTTTCCTCACTTGCAGACACCAGTCAGTTCGGATTGGCAATAACATCTCCTCCACAATCTCCATTAGCACTCATGCATCACAAGGCGATGTGCTTAAGCACCCCGTTCTACACTGACTTATTGACAACACCACTGTTGCAGGTCAATTCAAAAGGTGATGACAAATAAACATACAAGACATAGGAGCAGAATTGGGCTATTTGATCGATAGAGTCTGCTCCATCACTTCATCATAGCTGATCCAGATCTTCCTCTCTGCCCCAATTTCCTGCCTCTGCCCTGCATCTCTTCATGCCCTGACCAACCAAGAATCTATCAACCTCTGCCTTAAATACACAGCTGCCTGTGGCAAAGAATTTCAGATTTACCACTCTCTGGCTGAGGAAATTCCTCATCGCCATTATAAAAGGACACCTCTTGATTCTGAAGTCTTGTCCTCATGTTAGACTCTCTCACCATAGGAAACATCCTCTCCACATGCACTATCAAGGCCTTTCACCATTTGATAGATTTCAATGATGTCACCCCTCATTCTACTAAATTCTAGTTAATATAGGCCCAAAGCCATCAAACGTTCTTCATATGACAAGCCATTCAATCCTGGAATCATTTTTGTGAACCTCTTTTGAACCCCCTCCAGTTTCAGCATATCCTTTCCAAGGGACTCCAAACTGTTCACAATACTACGAGCAAGGCCTCACCAATGCTTTATAAAGTCTCAACACTACATTCTTGCTTTTAATGTTCAAATCCTCTTGAAATGAATGCTAACATTGCATTTGTCTTCCTCACCAGACTCAAATTAAACTGAAGAATCCTGCACAAGGACTCCCAAGTCCCTTGGCGCCTCAGTTTTTTTTTGTATTTTCTATTTAGAAAGTAGTCAATCCTTTCATTTCTTCTACCAAAGTGCATAATCATACACTTCCTGACACTGTATTCCATCTGCTACATTCTTTGCCCATTCTCCTAATCTGATTAAGTCCTTCTGTAGCTCCTCTGCTTCCTCATACAACATAAAAAGAATCGGTCCCAACACAGATCCATGTGAAACACTACTAGTCACCAGCAACCAACCAGAAAAGGCTCCCTTTATTCCCACTCTGCCTCTTGCCAATCAGCCACTGCATTATCCACGCTAGTTTCTTTCCTGTAATACCACAGGCTCATAGCTTAAGCAACCTTGTGTGTAGCACCTTGTCAAAGACCTTCTGAAAATCCAAGTACACAAAGATTCTCCTCTGTGTAACCTGCTTGTTATTTCTTCAAAGAATTCCAACAGATTTGCCAGGCAAGATTTTCCCCTGATGAAACCACGCTGACTACAGCCTATTTTATCATATACCTCCAAGTACCCCATAACATCATCCTTAATAATTGACTCCAACATCTTCACTGAGGTCACACTAACTGGCCTATTATTTCCTTTCTTCTGACCCTCTCCCTTCTGGAGGAAAGCAGTGATATGTGCAAGATTCTAGTCTTCCAGAACCTAGTGATTCTTGAAAGATCATTACTGATGCCTCCACAATTTCTTCAGCCACGTCTTTCAGATCCCCAAGGTGTACACCACCTGGTCCAGGTGACTTAACTACTTCAGACCTTTCAGTTCTCCAAAAACCTTCTCTCCAGTTATGGTAATGTGACGAGAATACACATAAATTAAGATGTTTGCTGGCCTGGGCTAGCACCAGTGGCATCAGCAGTTGGTCTGCCACCTGTCCTCAGGGGAGGGAGAGATAAGGAACACAATGAAACAGCATTTGGAGATGTTAATGAAGGAGCCATCAGTCTGGGTAATGTCAAGATCGGCTCCCCCTTTGAACCCTGAACTGTTTGAAGTGATGGACAGGCGATACCCCAGCAGGGGGATAAAAAGAGACAGGTTCGCTAGGGCAACACACACGACACCCCGAGGTAACGAGACCCTGGAAGCGGTGCGCCTCTCACAAGTCGGTGGGAAGCTCTTGGACGGCTGATCGCGGGATCAGCCTTAAACGCACAGGGTGGAAAGGTACGATCAGCGGGAACCTGGTGTGTGTCCGCCCTTGCCTGGGGTGCCAGGTTCACTGCAGAGGATCGACCGCATCTGGAGGAGGGGTCACAGTCGGTGACCTCAGGTGACATCACAAAGGACCCGCCCGAAAGCTGCTTGTGAGCAATATCGCAGGTCTGTGTGTGGAAGCCATTTTGAATGATCATTCATTCTCGTTCTCTCTCTCCCTCCCCCCACATTGTCCATCGCCATGGCAACGATTAATGCGAACTGAACTGAACTTTGCGTCACTTTGAAACTGGTCATTTACCCCTAGACAACGATAGAGCTTGGTTGATTCTGTTATCTTAATTCTGTGCACATGTGTGTTTATCATTGCTGAACTGTTGCATTCTTTATCCTTTCGATTACTGTGTTGCTTGTTTCTTTAATAAAACTTTCTTAGTTCTAGTAATCCAGACTCCAACTGAGTGATCCATTTCTGCTGGTTTGGCAACCTAGTTACGGGGTACGTAACATAAGTGGGGTTCTCGTCCGCGATTTTGAACGCTAAATTTGGGACGGAGTAAATTGATTGGGTCAAAATTCTTGAAAGAAAGAAAAGACAAACAGCAGAAATGGAGGCTGAGGAATTTATAAAGGCGCCGACCTTGGAGGCATTAGAGGATGCCAGGAAATCGGAATTGGTAGCTGTGGCCAAACGGTTGAATCTTGCTAAGGGGAAGTCGACAATGAGGAGAGAGGAGATACACAGAGCTATCGTAGAGCCCTATGTACCTAAAGGCGTGTTTCCCCAAGGCGAGCTGGAGGTGGTGTCTATTGAAAAACCTGCTGGAGACGCGGTACAGGTGCAGCTCGAAAAACTGAGACTCGAGCACGAGTTCCGGGTACGGCAGTTGGAGCGAGAAGAGAAAGAGAGGGACAGACAGTTACAGCGAGAAGAGCAGGAGAGAGAGTTAGAAAGGCAAGAGAGAGAGAGACAGTTGGAGAGAGAAGAGAAAGAGAGGCAATGGGAGCGAGAAGAGAGAGAGAAACAGAGGGAAAGGGAATTTGAGCTGGAGAAGTTAAAGATAAGGGCCGAGCAGGGGCTCGTGCTGAACCAAGGTGGAGGGTTCCGGGCGACCCAGGAGGTTAGGTTGGTTCCCCCATTTGACGATACCGACGTGGATCGGTACTTCCTCCATTTCGAAAAAGTGGCTATAAGTCAGGACTGGCCGAGGGATAAGTGGGCTGTTTTACTTCAGTATGTACTGAAAGGGAAAGCCCAAGAAGCTTACTCAGCTTTGTCCGCGGAAGATGCCCAGAGGTATGAGGTGGTGAGAGAGGCCATCCTCAGGATTTATGAGTTGGTCCCGGAGGCATACCGGCAGAGGTTCCGGAATTGCGAGGAAGCAGTGGGACCGCACGTATTTAGAGTTTGCCCGTGAGATGCAGACATATTGTGAGTGTTGGTGCGCCTCGAAGGGGGTAGAGGGGGATTATGACAGACTGCTACGGCTGATCCTGATTGAGCAGTTTAAAGGTTGTGTCCCTGAGGGTATGAGACCCTATCTAGATGAGAAAGAGGCAGCCACGTTAGCCGCAACTGCTAAGTTAGCGGATGAGTATGCGTTGACGCATAAAATGAAGTTTGCCCGAAGTAAAGGCTACCAGAAGGGTAGTCAGGACGGTGGGGAGAGTCCGCCGGAAAAGTCAGAAAGTAAGCCGGGGACTAGTGAGAAGGATAAGGTAGACCGGGAGCAGTCTGGCAGGAAGTCTCCTGGGGTCGTCTGTTATAATTGCGACGGCAACGATTACTGCGAACTGAACTGAACTGAACTTGGTGTCACTTTGAAACTGGTCATTTACCCCTAGACAACGATAGAGCTTGGTTGATCCTGTTATCTTAATTCTGTGCACATGTGTGTTTATCATTGCTGAACTGTTGCATTCATTATCCTTTCGATTACTGTGTTGCTTGTTTCTTTAATAAAACTTTCTTAGTTCTAGTAATCCAGACTCCAACTGAGTGATCCATTTCTGCTGGTTTGGCAACCCAGTTACGGGGTATGTAACAGTAACTTCACACACTTCATGACCCCTGACACCTAGAACTCCCTCCATACTGCTACTGTCTTCCAGTGAAGACTGATACAAAATACTTATTCATTTCGTCCGCCATTTCCTTGGTCCCCATTACCACCTCCCCAGCATAGTTTTCCCAATGGTCTGGCAGAGGGAGATTGGAAATGTGACTGTGTGATACCATTACAATAACCTCTTACTCAAGACAAAGGAGCTGATTATTGACTTCAGGAGGAAACCAGAGATTCATGAGCCAGTCCTCAAAAGGATCAGAGGTGGAGAGGGTCAGCAAATTTAAAATCCTCAGTGTTATTGAATTGGACCTGTCCTGGACCCAGCACACAAGTGCAATTATGAAGAAAGCACAACAGTGCTTCTACTTCCTTTGGAGTTTGCGAAGATTTGGCATGACATCTAAAGCTTCCACAAACCTCTACAGATTATGCATTGGAGAATACATTTACTGGCTGCATCACAGCCTGGTATAGAAACACTAATGCCCTTGAACAGAAAATCCAATAAAAAGTAGTAGATGTGGCCCAGACAATAATGGGCAAAACCCCCGCCATCATTGAACACATCTACAAGAAACGTCCGATTAGGAAAGCAGCATCTATCATCAGATCCCCACCACACAGGCCATGCCTTCTTCTCAATGCTGCCATCAGGAATGTAGTAAAGGAGCCTCAGGACTCACATCACCAAGTTCAGGAATAGTTATTTCCTCTCAACAATCACGCTCTTGAACAAAAGGAAATAACTTCATTTGCCCCATCATCGGAATGTTCCCACAACCTATGGACTCACTTTCAAGGACTCATCTCATGTTCTCAATATTTATTGCTTTTTATTATTTCTTTTTTATATTTGCATGATTTGTTGTCTTTTGCACACTGATTGAGCACCCAAGCTGGTGTGGTCTTTCAATGATTCTGTTATGGTTATTATTCTATTATGGATTTATTGAGTGTGCCCACAAGAAAATGAATCTCAAGGTGGTATACGGTGCTATGCATGTACTTTGAACTTTACTTTCTGTACCTAATAAAGTGGCCACTGAGTGCATTTCTGTTCCACAGTTTATATTGCACTACAGGGCACACTTGCTACAAATCTCACAAGATCCAGAGGTTCACTGCCAAAAGAACTGTAATATAAATACAAGTTAAGCACATGTCAGAAGTCATCTGAGCAGTGGCTGCAAAGTTTTGTACAGATGCTGAGATTTTCCCCATGACATTATTCAGGCTTTTAAAATTTGAAGCTCAAAACTCACATGTCCCTCTTCATTGGTTTCTCCATCCAGTAGGATGGCCCACAGACTGCCATCCTGGTTACACAGTTAAAAATAATACCATGATAAGTCAACGGTGAACAGCCATCTTCTGTCTACAGCATGTGGGATTCTTCAGTACAAACCATGTGCCAAATTAAGCAATTTATATTGTAGCACAATTGTCTTAGAGAGCCCCACCAACTGATGAAAAACAGATAAATGATTTTATGTTGTTGGCCAAGGTCAGCATTTATTGGACTTCTTCAATTGGGCCCCAAGTCCACTAGATTATTGGGTCACACACACAAAATACTGGAGAAATCCAGCAAGTCAGGTCGCATCTACAAACGATGTTTGTATGAGTGGACTAAACAGTTGACATTTCGGGCCATAACCCTTCCTCAGAATGTAAATATCAGACTTGATGAAGGGTCTTCACCTGAAACATCAACTGTTTAGTCCCCTCCATAAACACTACCCGATTTCCTCCAACACTTCATGCACATTGCTCAAGATTTCCAACATCTGTAAAATCTGTTCTGTTTGAATTATTGAGTCAGGTCATATGTCGTCCAGACCAGGCAAAGATAGCTGATTTCCTTCTTTGAAGTATTAGATGGGATATTACATCAATCCAGAAGTAGCATGACTATGTCATTGAGAAGACTTCAACTCAAAATTCCAGAAATTTAGAATATCAAGTACTTGGATTTCAATTCTCCAAATCCACACTAGAGTTCACTACTTCAAATGTTGCAGAACTTTACCTGCTAGTCCAGTCAATAACATACACGACTACTCCACATACACTGGGTAAACAATGATTAGTTAAATGCTAATATTCAGTGGTGAAATTACCTGTCACAACTCTTACCGTGAGTCTTGATAAGGACAGGTGTGTCATTGTTCCCAGAGGCTGACTGTGCAACTGCTACATTTACTTTCTCCATTGATATGAATGGAGAATCTTGATGCTTGTTTATTCTTCCTGAAAAATGAAAATTGTTAGAAAGTTACACTAAAACAATAATTTCCATGATAATGAAGCCGATTCTAATGCACATTTTGGGATGTCATTTTGGCAAAAGATGTTGTTGCTCATTACTACTACAACATTATCTCTCTGCCATCTCATCTACTCTAATTCCTCCATCCCACAATCTTGTAGAGCTGATTGTGGACTTCAGGAAGGGCAAGACGAGGGAACACAAACCAATCCTCAGAGGGATCAGAAGTGGAGAGTGTGAGCAATTTCAAGTTCCTAGGTGTCAATATCTGAGGACATAACATGGACACAACATATTGATGCAGCTATAATGCAAGTCAAGACAGCAGTTATATTTCATTTGGAGTTTGAGGAGATTTGGTTTGTCAACTAAAACACTCAAATTTCTACAAATGTACCGAGCAGAGCATTTGGACTGGCTGCATCACTATCTAGTATGGGGGAGTGGGGGGGGGGGGGCAGGGGGAGGGATGCTACTGCACAAGATCAAAGTTGTTGCAGAAACTTGTAAAATCAGTCAGCTCCATCATCATTTCTAACATCTGTAGTATCAACAACAACTTGAAGGAGCAATGCCTTAAGGCAGTGGTGTCCATCATTAAGGATCCCCACCACCCAGGACTCTGTTGCACACACACACAACTCAGTTTTGTCCCTCCTCTATATTTATCATGTATTTCATTGTACTGCTGCCATAAAGTTAACACATTTCATGACACAAACATGAGGAAATCTGCAGATGCTGGAATTAAGCAACGCACATAAAATTTGCTGGTGAACGCAGCAGGTCAGGCAGCATCTCTAGGAAGAGGTACAGTCGACGTTTCGGGCCGAGACCCTTTGTCAGGACTAACTGAAAGAAAAGCTAGTAAGAGATTTGAAAGTGGGAGGGGGAGGGGGAGATCCAAAATGATAGGAGAAGACAGGAGGGGGAAGGGATGGAGCCAAGAGCTGGACAGGTGATTGGCAAAAGGGATATGAGAGGATCATGGGACAGAAGACCTAGGGAGAAGGGGGACGGGGGGAAGCCCAGAGGATGGGCAAGGGTTATAGTGAGTGGGACAGAGGGAGAAAAAGAAGGTGCAAATAAATAAATAAATAAATAAATAAATAAATAATGGATGGGGTACGAGGGGTTGGTGGGACATTAGCGGAAGTTTGAGAAGTCAATGTTCATGCCATCGGGTTGGAGGCTACCCAGACGGAATACAAGATGTTGTTCCCCCAACTCCAATTTCATGACATATGCCAGTGATATTAAACGTGATGTTAAGATCTGGGCTCATTTCCCACTGCTGACTGCAAGGAGTTTGTACATTCTCCCCATGGCTGCATGGGTTTCCTCGGGGTGCTCCAGTTTCCTCCCACATGTCAAAGGCACACAGGTTAGGGTTAGTAAGTTATGGGCATACTATGTTTGTACTGGAAGTTTGGTGATATTAGTGTGCTGCCCAGCAAAGTCCTCACTGATTTGATGCAAACACATTTCACTGTGCACTTTGATGTATATATGTAATAAAGAAAGCTAATCTGTACATCTTTATTTCTCATGTTTCATACAGATTAGAATATGTTTGGGCTGTACCTCAAGAAGTTATTGCAGATGTCACTGCGGCACTTACCACCACTTGAAGTTCCATAAGCAAAAAATAAGTAGTACGTATTATTGGCAGCTCTTTGGGCTGTTGAAATGACGTTTCTTGTTACAAATGAGCATTGAATTATTCCATTTTTATTTGCCACACTTATACCATCTACTTCACCCTGTAAAATAAATCATTATGTTTACACAATACAGAATTAATAATGTATATGTTTCAAGTGCTCCACCCTTGGCCATGGTTGGGTTAATGGCATTGGTAGCTGACATAATCAAGGATCCCTCCCACTTTGCTCATTCTTTTTCTCCTATTCTGTTGGACAAAAGATGGAACAGCTTCAAAGATTAGCTTTGTCACATATACATTGAAATGTACAGTGAAATTTGACATTTGCTTTACTGGTGCCAACATAGCGTGCCCACAGCCCACTAACTGTAACCACTTGTCTTTGGAATGTGGGAGGAATCTTGAGCACCCAGAGGAAACCCACAAGGTCATGGGAAGAACACAGGAACTTCTTAAAGAGAGCAGCAGGAATTGAACCCCATTAGTGATCTCTGGCACTGTAAAGCAACTATGCCAACCACTGTGCCACTCCAAGCCTGAAGGAATGTACAACCAGACTCATGGAGAACTTTTATCCCACTTTCATCAGGCTCTTGATCAGACCTCTCATATACTAAAGATGAGCTCTTGATCTCTCATTCTTTTCCATCATGGCCCTTGCATTGTTTACACACCCTCTCTAGCTTTAACATTATATTCTACACTGTCTTCTCACTACTTCAATGTACAGTAATGTGTCATTGTCTATCTACATTGCACACAATCGAAAGCTTTTCATTACATTTGCTACATGTGACAATAATAAGCCAATGTGAATGCATTTTTATTTCGGCTGTTATGTACCCCCAGGGTTCATATTTCCTGGGGACTGTCACTTTAAAACGTCGGGAAAATGAGACACTGTTTGAGCTGCTGCAGAGAGAGAGGGTCAAAGCCTGCCTTCCAGGTGGTGTTTATACAAACTCTAAAGTGTGTTTACACTTATACAAGGACGCTGCCTGCTTGTGAGTTCTTACAGAGAGAGCGCGCAACGAGCAGCTCGTGGGTTGCCATGGTGACTGAGGGTGGCGTTAATTGATGGACAGCTGGTGTTCAGCATGCTGAGATAAATACAAGGTCAGCTGGTTGTTAAACAGAGACACATGGTTTTGGACACTGGATGAGCTTGGTGTGCTCACAGAAGGGTGGGTTTTGGAAGACTGATCTGGAGAATTGATCAGCGGCTCTCACAGTGTGGAAAAGGTGTGACTGGTGGGAAGTTATCAGTCTTGCCTGGGTTGATAACTTTACCACAGAAGACGGTCTCCTTTTATGTGGTCACATTCAGTGACTTTAAAGGAAGAGGGGAGAGGAAGGTTTGAGACAGAAGAAACGTAGTGACAAAGAGGTCACTGTTTGGACTCTCTCTCTAAGTAGCCCATAAGAGTGAGTTTGAGTTCCATTTGAATGCAAAGGTGTGACTGTCACATAGTTAATCCACAGGAGTGGGTTCTCTGGTGAGGGGAGTACCTTTGTGAATACCACTTGTGTTACCCTTGTTTGGGTGTGGTAGTTCACTGAAGAAAGGCACCCCTGTGGCAAATCACTGTTGGACTTATTTTGTATGTCGTGGAACTGGATAAGTGGCTATCACGTCATGTGTTTGGGGTAACCGTGTGGAATCTACTGGTGTGTCGACCCTTGCCTGGGTGATGGTTCCCTTGGAGTGTCCCCTTTGTGATAAGCTACTGTTGGTGATAATCCATACCTGGATTCTGTTGGACTGTCCTGTAGCCACCACTTTGGGATAACCTATAGCTGAATTTGGGTGTGGTACCACTTGTGTTGACAGGATGCTCGTGGAAGATCACTGTCGGTGATATTTTGTGTGTGGAGTGGAACAACTTCAGAGATAAAACCTTCTACTATTGTCATTTTGTATTGCTATCGTGGAATATCGACATAATTGCCTTCTCACAACATTTGCCTTTTCGATTACAAATATCGCTCATTAATTAACCTGAGCATTGAACTGAACTATCTTACATTCCATCATAAGACTGTATCCCATTACCTAAGGTTGACTTTTATATATTCCCACATTTATATATGCATGAACTTTGCTAACCTGTTTGATTTATCTAATTTTATATTACTGTATTGCGTAGTTACTAATAAAATAGCTTTAGTTAACAGCAATACCAGACTCCAGGCATTTTCCATTTCTGCTGACTCTATAACCCGTTACGAGTTACGTAACAGGACGGACAACATTCATTCAGGTGCCTTGCCGTTCGGCATGGGCGATCGTGTCTCTCCATTCATCATGGTCCCTGACCCTCCGAATCGTAGTTGTTGCCTCCCCTGTTTCTAACCATGATGTTATTCCATCTATCATTTTCATTCTCTGTCAGCCTCTGCTTCTTTTTCCTTCCAGCTTTTCAGTTGTAACTAAATGTTCTAATGTCTCTCTTCGCATGATGCGTCCAAAGAATTTTGATTGATGTTTTCTAATTTATTTTTTTTATATAAAGGTAATGCAAGTTTTGTTTTCGTTCTCTGTAGAACTTCTTCGTTGGTTATCCTGTCCGTATACGATATGCATAGCATTCTTCTGAGGAACCACATCTCTGCTGCATTGATTCTTTTTTCCATTGCATTTGGGATGGTTCATGACTCGCAGCCATACATCAATATAGGAAGAATGTAGCAGCTGAGAGCTCTAAGGCAGATGTCAATTGCTATTTTCTTGTTCTTTAAGATGTTTCTCATTTCTGTAAATGCTATTCTTGCCAGTGCTATTCTTGCTTTTATGTCTGTTTCGCATTTGCCATCAGATGTTACCCATGATCCAAGGTACTTGAAGTTGTGAACTTATTTCAGGATTTCATTTCCCAATACGATCCTACAGTTTGGGATATCAGGTTTCTTTGATATTACCATTACTTCAGTTTTCTTTTTGTTTAAGGTTAGGTCAAGTCTTTCGCTCTGTGTTGATGGTAGATACTAGTTTCTGTAAATTTACTTCACTGTTTGCTATCAGCACTATCATCCGCATAGCGGAGGTTGTTGATATTGTATCCTCCTATACTTATTCCAGGTAGGTCTTGTATGTTTCTCATGTTTTTACTGTACAGGAAGAACAGGTCTGGTGACAGAACACAACCCTGTCTGACTCCTCGCTTTATTGGCTGATATTCACCAATCTCATTGTCTATCCGTATGGTTGCACTTTGTTGCCAGTAGAGATTGCTGATTATTCTTAGATCTTTTCTGTCGATATTAATATCTTTAAGCATTTTCATGATGACTTGGTGTTTCACTGTGTCAAAGACTTTTGTGTAGTCAATGAAACAGAAGTATAGGTCTTGTTGTACTTCTATTGACCTTTCAATAATATTCCTAAGAATATAAGTAGCGTTTGATGTTCCCTTGCCTTCGACAAAGCCGCACTGTTCTTCACTGATCTCCGGTTTAATTTTGTTTCTTATTCTGAGCATGATGATTCCAAGTGGAATTTTTGTGAGGTGGCTCATTAAACTAATTGTTCTGTGTTGTCCACACTCTGTTACACCTGGTTTCCTTGGCAACGCAATGAATACTGTCTTTAAAAGATCTCCTGGTACTTTGCCACTGTTGTATATTCTATTCAATAAGATTGTTAATTTCTCTACACCAAAATCTTCTAGCGCTTCATACAGTTCAACTGGAATGTTATCTGGTCCTAATAATTTCCCCTTTCACATTTTCTTCATAGCATGTTCCACTTCTTTCAGTATTACTGAGCCCTCGTTGTTGTTGCCAATATCAAAGTTGTCCTCTTGGTCTTTGTTGTCATATAGGTCTTTGATGTATTTATGACCATCTTTGCATTATTTTTCCTTTTTCCATAATTGCAGAGCTGTCTTTTGCTTTTATACATCCTGTTGTTGCCCCGCTTTCCTTCCGATTTGTGACCTCTTTGATCTCGTGGTGCATACGTTTGCTATTGTTGGTCTTCTGCCATTGTTCTATTAACTCACATTTATTCTTAAGCCACTTTTCTTTAGCTTCCTTGCACTTGGTTGTTATCTGTGCATGCAAGGATACGTAGGCTTTTTCGTTTTCCTTATATTTTCTTCTTTGTTCCGTAAGATTCAGAATTTCTTCTGTCATCCATTTCTTTTTAGCTTTTTTCTGTTGTTTGGGAATCACCTCTTGTGCTGTTGTGTTATGCTGTCTCTGAGATTTTCCCATTGCTGTTCTATAATGTCAAGTAGGGTATCGTGCACAATCCTGATTTGATGGAGGCAGACGTGAGAGCACGGAGGAACATCTGGTGAAACTTCTGAAATGCCTGTTTCGCTGCCCCTATTATTGTGTGATCCAGAATCTCTGGAGGGGAAGGCCCCGAGTCCTCGGCTTTGCTTGTTGCCCGGCGGCTGGGGCGGGGTCAAAGCGCTCGGCAGAGATGGTGCTCGGTGTCAAAGGGCTGGTCGGAGGCTCGAAGTTTTCGGACAGACTCAAAGTGGTCTGTGGTCGGATGCTTCCAGGGTGCTGCATCAGCAAGTTTGCGGCGCTGGAGGTTCATGGCAGGAAGAGTTTCTCCCTTCTACCGTCTACGTGAAATGATGGGCTATCGGGACTTCGAGACTTTTTTTTTTAAAACCATGCCCATGGTCTGCTCTTATTAAATTATGGTATTGCTTTGCACTGTGGTAACTATATGTTATAATTATGTGGTTTTGTCAGTTTTATTCTTGGTGTCCTGTGTTTGTGATATCATACTGGAGGAACATTGTATCATTTCTTAATGCGTGCATTACTAAATGACAATAAACGAGGACTAAGTGTCCTCATAATCTAATCTAATAGTGATGTTTTGTAGCGCCTCGAATTTGTTCTTCACTGTTTTTTGGAATTCATTTTTGATGTCACTGTTTTTTTCTCAAAAGTCCCAAATTCAGCTTTGGCTCCTCTCGGTCTTTTAAGCTCCGAGTCTCAGGCACATCACGCTGATTATTGGTACGTGATCACTAAAGCAGTCTGCACGTTTTGCATGATTTCAGAGCATTTCCATACCTTCTCCTTGTAAGCACGTAATCAATCTGGTTTCTGGTGTTGTCCCCTGGGCTCTTCCATGTCCATAGTTTTCTTGGGTGTTGCTTGAAGACGGTATTACCAATTATATAACCTTTTTCTGCGACTCATGTAGCTAGTCGTTCACCTCTGATTTTTCTCACCTATCCCGTAATGCCCAATTTTGTCCTCGTCCCTGGTCTTGCCTACTTTTGCATTGAAGCCATCTGAATAATGGTATTTTCAGCGCTTTTACATGGTCTTAATGCTGTTTCTAGTTCATCACAAAATTGATCGATGCCTTCTTCCCTGCTGTCTGCTGTTGGGGCATAAACTTGAACGATGTTAATGTCAAAAGGTTTTGCATGTAGTTTCACAAGTAACATTCCATCTGATTTGTCCAATAGTCTTTTATTAATTTTGCATGTTCTTCATCTAACATAATTCCAATACCTTTTTCATGTATTTCCCCTCCTGAGTAAATGATGGTATATCCCTCTGAGCTTGTTTTACCAGCTCCTTTCCACCTCCTCTCGCACATTTCCAAGATGTTGCTTTTTTAATCTTTCCATTTCCTGTCTGATGTTGTCTAGTTTACCAGGTTGGTTAAGGGTTCTTGCATTCCAGGTTGCTAGTCTGATCTTCTTTGCTTTTAATCTGCCAGCAGTTGCTGGATAACGGTTGAGGTTGACCTGTGGTGCATGAGATCCTCTACCGGATGAGGCTCCTTCGGTGAAGGCTCCATTCACATCTTTGAGCTGAGATCGTAGTTGATTTGAGTTCATGATTGTACAAAGGAGGAATACTGAAGTGGTTTCCCATTGCCTTCTTCAGTTGCAGTGTCCATACTGGACAGGTAACCCTGGCCATTGATCAGCAGATTCATCTGCCCAGCATTTTTAGTTTCACAACCATAAATTCCAATTGTAGAATCTGCTTGTAAAACCATCCACCACCTGCAAACCATGGCTTCACGTGACCCTGATTGGGAGGCTAAACAGGTTCTACAGCTTGCCCAAGTGTGATCTGTAGGCTACCGGATGAAAGGAGTGCTTTACACCTCCTTTTGCTGAGCAATTGCACAGCACCGACACCGCAGGGTGAACAACAGAGGAACGAAAAAGTGATTTTGCAAATGAGGTGGGTACCACTTGCCAATCAAACTGGCCATACCTATTGGCCTTCCTACAAAATATCCTCCCTTTCATTGGTTTTTAAAATTTTCTCCAGTCATAATTATGAGATATTTTTGGACAGGGTTACATAATGCTGTCTTATTGTTCAGCTTTAATTAACAATGGTCTACCACTTCCTGTTCTACTGCAACCCTGTTTCATCATATGTATTTCCTGGCAAGTTTCAAGAGTCAGGTCTAAAGGATATTTATGATTTTTACAGGACCCACCAATTTTGCTGGAATTTTTTGCTTCTCTTGGCCTCAAAACAATTTCTGCACAATGTCACAAAACAAGAGAAAAATCCACAGATGCTGGAAATCCAAGCAACACACACAAGATGCTAACGGAACTCAGCAGGCCAGGCACCATCTATGAGCCAAAACGTCCACTGTGCTTTTTTCCCCCCCATACTTGCTGCCTGGCCTGCTGAGCTCCTCCAGCATTTTGTGTGTGCTGCTCCGCACAACATGAATGATCTTCAATTCTTTTGCAAACCTTCCAGTAATTCCTCAATATTCTATCCTTCATATGGCTTCCAGAGGTTACCCATCTGGGGCAGCATGGTAGCATAGTGGTTAGCACAACACTTAAGAGACCTGGGCTCAAATTCCCACTGCTGCCTGTACATTCTCCCTGTGACTATGTGGGTTTCCTCCAGGTGCTCGCGTTTCCTCCCACAGCCCAGAGACATACTGATTAGTAGGTTAATTGGTCATTGCAAATTGTCCTGTGATTTGGACAGGATTAAAATCGGGGGTTGCCAGGCGATGCTTTTCAAATGGCTTTCTCTGCGCTGTATCTCAATATATCCCCCTTATTCACAGACTTAAACCATAGTTCAATGCTCCACACCAAGAGACTTTGATCAATTTTAGTCCACCAAGGGTTAGTGGTCTATAGATAGTGTATTCCCTTCCACTGCCCCTCCATTTTCTGATCGCAACTTCCAACTTTCCTATGATGAGGGACTATAATTACAAGAATGGGTCAGAGGGCTGGGACTGTTTTGTATTAAGATAACTGAGGGAAGAGGGGTCAGGGCAGAACAGATAATGAGAGGCTGTCTCCTTCAGAGGAACAGAGACCTAGAGATAGCAAGGAACAAAAAATAAAAACTTGAGTATCGTGAGGAAAAGCATTCTAAATGCTGCATGTGGTCTGAATTTGGAACGCACTGCCTGCCGCTGTGGTAGAGGCAGGTTCTGCTGTGACCTTCAAGTAGATCAGAGAGTGATACAGCACAGAAACAAGCCACTTAACCTACCACTTCCAAGTCAACCAGTGGTCACCCTTTGGTATTAATCCCATCTTCCAGCAAACAGCCCACAGCTTTCTATATCTAGGCAATTCAGGTGATTGTTTAAACACTTAAATACCATCAGCAACTGATTCCTCCACTCTGAGGCAGCCCATTTCAAGTACATAGCACTCTGGGTGGAAAAAGCAATCCCCTCAAATCCCTTGCCCCTTACCCCAAGTCTATACAAATTATTTTTCTTTACCTCTGATACGGGGAAGTGTTTCCTTTAGTCTACCCTATCCATATCCCTCATCTTAACATATCTCAATTAAATTCCATTTTAACCTTTCAAAGACCTTGCAGCCATTAGTCATTTGCCCCAAGATCTCCTTGGTTTCAGACATTGTTTGAAAATTTACTGCAGGACAGACATGAAAAAGACCCATCATCAAAAGTTATATAGAAAGGATTTGGAAAATGGGAATTTTAACCCAGTTGCTACAGACTGCAAGAGAAGTCAGTGCCAATGGGCCAAAAGAAAAATAAAGGTCTATTAGCATTTGTACTCCACCCAGTTCATTAATCAGGATTTTAGTACTGCATGGTACAAATTTAGTGACAACACAATTCTGGAATGAATATCAATTCTACAGACTTCTCACCTAAAAACAAAATCACTAAACAATCTCAATGCTCCACTGTACTTTTATAGTAGTGCTTCTCACATAGATCTTTAACGTAGAATCTGAAAATAGTTACCAGCGACATACGGCTCGGGGGTGTTCTTCCTGTGGAATAGGCTCGTTGAACTTCTATTCGTCCAGTGTTAGTTATACTACAAATGTATATATCATCTTCACCCTAGGAAAAATAATGTAATGCACCAGTGACTGAGGAGTCCTCATATTTAAATTAAGATACTGCAACTGACAATAAAATTAAGTCAAGCATATCCAATGTAGATTAATCTACAGGAATTTAAACTATTTTAAATCAGCCAAGCAATCCAACATGATGCAAGTGGATTATTGAAGCTGAAACCAGTGTAAGATTCAATATGGTTAAAGATAAAGTTAAAAGTAAACACTCGTTACCCTTCCAGCTCTTGAAGAGGACCACAACCTTGTTGAGGTTTGGAGGCTTGCATACCTCAATGACCCAGAGGGCTATATTGGCTGGAGTCAGGGCTTTATGCGTTGGCTCTTGGTAGAGTCACCCACGCTAAACGGGTCAAAGGGTTGAGGACAGAGCAAGAGCGGTCCACTGGTCCTCCAGGTTCAACTCAGGGCTAACAACTGACTAGCAAACCAAAATTGTTACTGAAACAGCAATGAAGAATCCTTCTACATCTGAGACCAACAGCATTCTTGTGTCTCTACCCGGGACTTGCACGATTGACAGTAGTGAGAAAGAGCTACTGACAAGCTGAAGGCAGCCCTGAACACTGTCAGAGATGGAGGACCTTCACTGGTGCCCTAAATGCCAGCAGCATAATGGGTAGTTGCAACCTCTACACCAGAGGTTATCAGAAGAAAAATCCAACTTTGATGGACATTACTGGTTCTTCCACTGGTAACTGCAGAAGACAGGCCATTTGACCATTAGCAGAGGGACATGTGCTAATCATGCACCACATGCCATTTAAAAAAATTCTAATTTCCTCAACACCTATATCCATATTTTCCCCATTTGGAATGACTAATGAACTAACTATGCAGCAAGTTATATGCAATGTAATACCTGGCGATGTACATTGACAAGAATCAGCTCAAATACCATTAGTAATGCTAGACTAATTTCTCAGGTTTCACGGTACATTTTTTTCCAAGACTCCTTACCATTATTTTGTCATCCGAGAAACCGACTGAGATGTAGCCACTTGCCTTTCCTCTCATTTCAAATCGTAACCCTTGGTTACCCAGTGGAGTGGATGACATAAAGTAACAATTTGGATCTGTGGCTGGGTTGCATTGTGAAGGATTACTGAAGCAAAATTTAGTCGTCCCACATCCTTCACTGGAGATCTAAACCCAAATGACAAAAATAAAAATGGTTATCACCCAATACTTAACACAGCTTTGTACATCGTTCTGTGCTCTCCAAATTCTGAGTAGTCACTTAAGAAGCATTAGGGTTTAGATGCTTATTCTGCTTTAAGGTTTCATATTCTTGAGCAGGGTTAACAATTGTTTTGTAGTCTCCTGAAGGCCCTAGGGCCAACACATTGATGCAATCACAAAGAAGGTACACCAGTGATTCTATGCAATTAGGAGTTTGTGGAGATTTACTATGTCAAAGAATCTGATGTGCAGCGGAGAGCATTCTGAGAGGTCGCATCATTGCCTAATGTGGAGGCTCCAATGCTCAGAGTCACAAGAGGATGCAGAGCGTTGCAGACTTAGCCAGTTATATCACAGGAACAACCCTCTCCACTATCAAGGATACCTTCAGGAGGCAGTATCTCAAGAAGGCTTTATCCATCAATGAGGATCCTCACCAACCGGGACATGCCCTCTTCTCATTCCTGTACTCCCTGATGGAAGTAGCGTGGACACCACACAATGAATTAGAACCAGCTTCTTCCCCTTGTCGTCAGATTTCTGAATGGTCCATGAACACTACCCCATTCCTTTTGTCTTGCACTATTTAGTAATTCATGAAATTTTTTATGTCTTTGCACTGTACTGCTGCCACAATAAATTTGTCATATAAAAGACATAACAAACGGAATCTGTTTTTTCAAAAAAAAACAGAATGTAATGCTGATTTTCCCATCAGCAAGTGAAAGATCAGAAATACCCAGTGGGGTGGGGGAAACACCAAACAAGAGGGTGGAGAGTGCATCGTTGGCACAAACGTGAAAATAAAAGAAATTCTTCAGATGTTTTCCCCAAGATGAGGCACCGATAGAATAAATGACTACTCTAATAAAGATCATTTTAAAAAGGTTTTGATTTATAACGATATCATATGAAAGTGATTTGCAAAGGGCACAGAAGCAGATGTCACAGTCACAGAGCCAATGAGCACAGAACAAATAGTTCTCCTCTTGTTTTTCTGCATTTCTCAGCTATTAAGTCATTTCAATAATATCACTTGGGAAGATTAACCAAAGTTTTGAGTAGCAAAAAAAGGTCTCAACTTACAGCATCCAGGTTTGAACTAGCAGTCGAGGTTAAGTTGCCCCCTTGATTCTGAGAGCTAGTGGACAGTGGAGGCACAGTGGGGGCAGAGGAAGACCTTTGAATGATTGAGGATGATACGCCTGTCCAGAAAGTTTGCTTAGATTTCACAAACGTAGCTCTACATGGAGAAATTAAAAATTGTTAATGTGATATAACTGCTGCAAAACATTTAAATGTCTTGAGGAAATATCCACCACAAGAATAAATAATCTCCAACTGATCTTATTTGCAATAAAACAATTAAGAAATTTGGCTGGGCTTCAGAGAGCCAATGCTTATAAAGGCTGCACTGGTCAATCTGAACACTTGAACTTTACCTTGCTATCCCTCTTATGCAACATATAGTAATTTATATGCCTTGCACTGTACTGCAGCCAACACCTGTTAGCAATAGCCAGCACCAGAGGACATCCTCTTAAAATTAGTAGTGGAAAGTTTAGGTGAGATGGTAGCAGTAGGTTTTTAAAAAAAAACCGTAAACACTCAGAGTGGAATGTGCCCAAATCGCACTTCTGGGGTTTGTGGTGGAGGCTGATACATTAGGGACATTTAAGATACTTTTACTTAGGAACATGGATGAAAGAAATCAAGGGCTATGGGTTATGTAGGAGGGAAAGGCTAGATGAGCATGGAAAATGTTTATATAGGTCGACACAACATTGTAGGCTGAAGAGCCAACACTGTGCTGTGCTTTTCTATGTTCTCTGTGCAACCGTGGTATGTAGCCAAATCACAATGCCAAAAAGTCAGATCTGAACTCTCCCCAAAACTCTAATGATGGTCTATCATTAGGGGGGAAAAAAAAGTCAGTGAAAGATTTGAGGAACAACATGTTGGAAGCTGGGAACAGAACCACCTTTCCAAACTTTATTTGGGAAATGGGAAAGAATAAAGCAAACAAAATGAAAAAAAAATTGCAAATATAAAACTACCTGAATACAATGTCGTTCGAATTTGGTGCAGTCCAGTTGACAATGATCTCTGATTTTTCACTTGATGATACTTGACTAACAGCAGAATCCTTTGGAAAGACATTTTTTTTTAGTGAAACAGTAATGCAAATAAAACATAAACTAAGAATTTTAGTTTCTCACTATGTCTTTTGGGTGACTAAATAATAGAAATCAAGGACTGATTTTGAAAAATAAATACAAGAATCCATTTCAACAGGTTATCAAATTGAAATTACTGGTGATATGCAAATTGTACCTTTAAAGTAGAATTCTAGGATTTATATTGCAAGCTGCATAATTTCTCTCCAACAAACTGTGGTTAAGAAGGCATACAGTATATTGGCCTTCATTAATCGTGGAATTAAATTTAGGAGCCGAGAGGTAATGTTGCAGCTATATAGGACCCTGGTCAGACCCCACTTGGAGTACTATGCTCAGTTCTGGTCGCCTCTCTACAGGAAGGATGTAGAAGCTATAGAAAGGGTGCAGAGGAGATTTACAAGGATGTTGCCTGGATTGGGGAACATGCCTTATGAAAACAGGTTGAGTGAACTCGGCCTTTTCTCCTTGGAGCGACGGAGGATGAGAAGCTTTTTCAAGCATAGATCGCCATCCTCAGAACAATTTTCAATAATTTCCCTTCCATTGATATTAGTACAAGTGACTTGTAATTATCTGGTTTATCCCTGCTGCCCTACTTGAACAAAAAAAGTACAATAGTCACAGGCTTCCAGTCATTTGGAACCTCACTGGTGGCCAATGAAGATGTAAATATCTCCATCAGGACCTCAGCAATCTCACACTAAAGCCTGGGATAAATCTCAGCAGATCCAAAGGAGTTGTCCTCCTTAATTCTGCCAAGGCATCTACATCCTCCTTTATAAACTTAATATGCTCAATTACTACTTTGTTCTTGTCCTCTGGCTCCATACACAGTAGATTGTAGGATACTTTGTCCTATAGCAGAGGTACCTTAAACTAGGTGCCATTGCTCTGGAGGAAGGGGCAAAAAAATTTAGAGGATGCAAGGAAGAAGTTTCTCAATCAGAAGGTATTTGGACGTGGAACATGCTGCCTGACTGCCAGCTACATTTAAGTACCTAAGTGAACACTGGAATTGCAAAGGCACAGTCGGCTACAGACCAAGTACCGGTAAATGGGATTAATATAGAGCAGGGGTTCCCAATTTTTTTTATGCCATGGACCAATACCATTAAGCAAGGGAGTCTGTGGTTCTAGGTAAGAAACCCTTGGTATGGAGAGATACTTGAAGGATAGTTAGCTCAAGAGCACTTCTTTGGTATCTGGTACAGTGATGAAGGAATACCAAGGGGCAACAGTAAAACACTGAGGGCAAATTTAAGTCACTGATAATTTTTCCTCCTTACAATTTGCTTTACCCCCCACCCAGAGGTCGGTACTAAGTGGAAGACTGGAATTCATTGAAGTACTGGCACTACAGTTACTAGACTAGGAGGCTAATAGTGTGATTAGATCAGTGAACACAGTCAATAAGCACAGACACAGTGGGAGATAAATAAATTAGATCCAAATTCAACATTCTTCTGTTTATGGCGGAGTAGGAGTCGGAGTCGGAGTCGGATCTTCTACTATAGCAGTTGATAGTAAAATGTGGTTATGCAGTTGTCATACCAAGCTGCTCATGCATCCAAATTGAATGCAGTTTTATGCTGCATCAAATTTAAAAATTGGTAAGGATGAACAGGGAGATGCTGAATTTTTTTCCCCCAGCACATTGTAGGAACAAGTCACCCGTCTATGGATGCTGCCTATACTTCTCACTCACTCAGTTAAACATCCAACATAATCAACAACCTCACCCATACTAGTCATTCTCTCTACTCCTAACAGGAGGAAGATTTAAAAAAAACTGAAAGCACGTACCAACAGGCTCTAGAACAGTTTCTATCCCACTGTAATCGGACTGTTGAACGGACGTCTTATATGACAAGATGGATTCTTGACCTCATAATAAAGTGCAAGATCATAATGAACCTTATTGTTTACCTGCATTGAATTTTTTTTCTCTAGCTTTTCCACTTTATTCTGTATTGTTATTGTTTTACCCTATTCTACCTCAACTGACCCTATTCTACCTCAACTCACTGTATAATGTTTTGATCTGTGTGAACATCATGCAAGACAAGCTTTTCACTGTTATCTTGGGATATGCAACAATAAACCAATGTCCATTTATTGTTGAAGGGTTCAGTGTATCACTGGCAAAGAATGATAGTTGCAATAACTTACTTCGTAGGTAATACCATCAACATCACAGTTAAGGGGTTGAGCTTGAGAATCATCTGTAATGAATTTGCCAAGTGGAGTTCTCAAAGAGGACCAAGCATCTCGAGCTTCCAGCAAAAATCCTTTAAAGGTTTCACTTGAATTGCTTTTCAATGTCACTTAAAAAAAAGTGCAGAATTCAGCATTAATTGAAGTTAGATGCTTCAATGTTTTAAGATGGATACCAGATTTCAGTAGGAAAAACCATACATAGTAAAATTTGCAAAATGTTCCAAATAATAAAATGTACAAAGGTCAAACAAAGCACATGATGCAAAACTCCATGCCCTTCCCTTGCAGATTTCCAACTTTAAAATTCTTGAGAGTACAGTGCAAAGGACCAAGTCTCTCAGCACCTGGTTTCTTCTCTTCCCCCCCCCCACCCCACCCCTATCGCACAAAAGGGACAGCTTTACTGGAATGGAAAGCTCCTGACCAAACATGCATTAAAAAATTCTCTCTGGAATAGAGTTTTTGCACAGTTTCATAACAAAGGAAGTCTCACTTCCACCATAGATATAATGTCTTCTTTTAAAAAAAATCACAGCAACATAATGGCATTTTACAAAACAAGTCTCTGCAGGAAACAAAAAGATAGATAGAACATAAACAATTTTGGAAATACTGGAGTCTGGCAACAACAATGGAGGAGAAACAGTTAACGTTTCAGATCAATCATTATTCAGAAATAAGAAAACAAACAGGTTATATCACAGAGAAAGAAAAGCAAACCAAAAAGAATGGCATGATACTTTGGGGATGAAAAATTAGTTACAGGATTTGTAGCACCTGACATTACTTTCTCCCCAAAGCGGATAGGTAAAACTAATCAAGGGCACTACTAAATTACAAGTGTCACTGGACAAATATAGTCCCTATGAAGGGACCCAACGACATTCATTGTGAGGTACTGAGCGTCCCAGGTATGGATCAAACAGAAAATACACATCCGATCCATTGACACAAGAAGTACTGCAGTTGCTGGAAAGCTGGAACAATACACACAAACTGCTGAGGAAGCTCATCAGGTCAGGCAGCATTGACAGATGGCAGTAAACAATCAATGTTTCAGCCCAAGACCCTTCATCAGGACTGGTCCTTTGTTTCAATTTGGGGCAAACTCTCACTTTTTGTTTAATTAATAGTACTCTAAAACGAGTATTTTTCCTATATTGGAGGGAAATGTTGGTGAAGGTGGGGTACACAGCAACAATTGATTTTTGCTCATTAACAATATGGGGCATATGTGGGGTGGGGTTCAGGGTAGTTTGAAATAGAATTCCTACACATCTCATCTATTTCCTGCATCTCAGCTTTAATACATTCGCCTGAACAGCAGGAACAAATTTCCTCTGCTCCTTGCCTTCCACCCCATCAGCATCTACGTTCAACAGATTATACTTTGCAATTCTTGCCGGCTCCAATAAGATTCCACCACCAGCTACACATTCCTCTCCTTTTTCCAGAGAGTCACATCAGCAGAATTACAAAAGGATTCACTCATTTTGACTCCCTGATTCACTCTTCTGTCCCCACTTACTTGTCCTTTTGTAAGGCACTTCCCCATGCAGATGCTGGAGTTATAATACCACAGTTTTCACTTCACTCATTTTCAGTCTTTTTATTCCCCCAGCTAAAGCAGCATTTCACTTGCACTTCTTATGGTCTAGTGTCCTGTAGTCTCGAGAAATCAAATGCAGATTGGACGTTTGCTTTGCAAGACATCTATGTGCACAGTCTGCACGCATAGCTACTATGTTCTCCCGCTGCTTCTCTCATCGCAATCTATGCACCATGCTTTCCCCCATGAGGTGGTACCTGCTGTACTTGTCCCAGTTGCTAAAATTTCACCAGACCTGCTACCATGTTAATTCACCTTCATGCTCCATTTCTGACCTCAGTCTGTCTCCTGTCCACTTACAGTGAGGCCCAAGGCAGCTTGAGAAGCAATACCTCATCTTCCATCTGGGCACGTTGCAGCCTACCACACTTCATACCAAATTCTTCAATGTTAAATAACACTTTTTGTCAAGGTAGGCCAAATTTCCCTGCCCTTTTCTGTTTACTTGTATCATCTGGCCTATTCGGTGTATTTCAGTAGACCAGACCTCACAATATTACATGGATTATAACGGCCGTAACAGCCACATCATTCCAGCCCATCACAGCTATTCCCCTTGTTTCACTAATTAGCCACCTCCGATCTCTGCTATCTAGGTTAGCCATTTCCTCTCCTTGGTTGGGATGGTATGAAAAGACAGCAATGCTGCATGACATGTTGAATGCTTCCGATTTTTTTTTGTTGCCGTTTTTATTTCACTCTGACATTTGGCAAAAATATACAGTCAAAAAAAAAAGGCTGGGCACTATTGCTTGAGACAGATAGCTGAAGGGTTATTACCTGTGGATACAAATGGATGAAAACCACACACTCCTCCAGGCTTCCATCTTTATCAAATGAGACATGCCCCGAGATAAACCTTTCACTCCATAAACTGCCATTTTATAAAATCATAGCAAAAAGCTTCAAATTATTTGCACTCCAAAAGGGAAAAGTAGTTAACTTGTAACAAAAAGTGACCAGATATGCAGTACATAAAACTTAATTGCACAAGTTTCATCTGCAGTTTAGATACATTCACTCATGGGGTACCTTGAATCGTATCTCCTGGATTAAAGGTGGTATTGCTTGCAATGACTTGATATGGAGCAACAGATGTCTGTGCAGTGCTCTTATGGTTGGGAACCATAGTTTCACAGACACTTTCAACTTTTCCATTTGAATACCCAGAAACATCCACCAGGAAGAAGGAAGTAATAAAAAGCACCACAAAACGAGTACGGCCTCCCATCTGCCAGGAGAGAAAAATAATGTTAGCCAATTCTGACCTGCTACCACCCAAAAAAGAATTTATTTTCACCACAGGGTTAAGAGTACACAAATATTAAAAGCTGCAAGGTACTCAGACGAGGAAATACCAGGACAGCTCAATTTATTTGAGTGTTAGCCAAAAGCAGGATTACAAAATGATTTTCTGTATTTAACAACAGCTATTGTAATGCTTCACAGTAATTAAACACTGCCTGGATTTCCATCATGCTAATGTATTATTACCAAATCAGAAACAGTAATTGCAGACACTGTATATACCCACATTGCAATGAATTGTCAGCAAACACCAAGACTAGAGTACGTGGCAATCTGCGAAGAACCCATACAGTCCAAATAAAAATCAATTGAAGCCAGGAATATTAAAATTTATGTTTATTTCTAATTGAGATTTTTGTATTTAACCAGGCTCAAAAAGGTAAGAGAAGCTATGAAAAGAACCAATCTTTCTTAAAAATTGTAGGTAAAATTCCTGGCAGTTCCAATTATAACTAATACTTGAGTTGCAATTGATGGGAACCCAAGCTGCCATAAAACCACTATGAAACACAAGTGCAACACATACAAAATGGTGGAAGAACTCAGCAAGTCAAAAGGAATCTATGGAGGGATACAAGCAGACACCGTCAAGCCAAGAGCATTCATCAGGACTGTAAAGGAAAGATGCAGAAGCTAGAAAAAGGTAGGGCAAGGGGAAAGACTACAAGCTAGCAGGTGATACACAAGACCAGGTGAGGAGAAAGATGAGTGGGTGCAGAGAAGGGAGGAAGCAAGAAGTGATAGGTTGAAGAGGTAAAGGGCTGAAGAAGAAAAAAATCTAACAGTAGAAGACAGTGGACTATGGAAGAGGAGAGGAATCAGAGGGAGGCAATGGGTAGGTAAGTAGAGAAGGGGTGAACATAGAACAGTACAGGCCCTTCGGCCCACAATGTTGTGCTGACCCTCAAACTCTGCCTCCCATATAACCGCCCCACCTTAAATTCCTCCATATACCTGTCTAGTAGTGAGAGGGTAACCAGAACAGGGAATGCAAGAGAGAAGGGCAGAGGGTGGTTTGATCAATGCCTTATAAGACTTCAGCATTACTTTTATAGATTCAAATACTCTTGAAATGAATGCCAACATTGCATTTGCTTTACTTACTAAAGACTCAATCTGCAAATTGGCCTACAGGGATTCCCAACTCCCTTTGCATTTCCAATCTCTGAATTCACTCCCCATTTAGAAAATAGTCTACAGCTTTATTACTTCTACTAAAGAGCATGACCATGCACTTCTCTACACCATGTTCCATCAGCCAAATTTTTGCCCATTCTCCTAACCTGTTCAAATCCTTCTGCAAACTCACTGCTTCCTCAACACTACCTGCCCCTCTACCTATCTTCGTATAATCTGAAAACTTGGCCATAAAGCCATCAATTCTGTTATCCAAATCATTGACATTGAACATAGAAATCTACAGCACGTTACAGGCCCTTCGGCCCCCAATGTTGTGCCGACCATGTAACCTACTATAGAAACTACTAGAATTTCCCTACTGCAAACCCCTCTATTTTTCCAAGCTCCATATGCCTATCTAAAGGCCCTATTGTACTACTCTACCACCGTCGCTGGCAGTGCATTCCATGCACCCATCACCATGTGAAAAACTTGCCTACAACATCTCCCCTGTACCCACTTCCAAACACCTTCAAACTACACCCCCCATGTTAGCCGTTTCAGCCCTGGGAAAAAAAAAGCCTCTGGCTATCCACATGATCAATGCTCCTCATCATCTTATATACCTCTATTAGGTCACCTCTCATCTTCTGCCACTCCAAGGAGAAAAGGCCAAGTTCACACAACCTATTCTCACAAGGCATGCTCTCCAATCCAGGCAACAGCCTTGTAAACCTCCTCTGCAGTCTCTATAGTATCCACATCCTTCTTGTAGTGAGGTGACCAGAACTGAACACAGTACTCCAAGTGGGGTCTGACCAAGGTCTTATATAGCTGTAACATTAGCTCACAGCTCTTGAACTCAATCCCACAGTTGATTAAAGCCAACACACTATTCACCTTCTTAACAACACTGTCAACCTGCGCAGCAGCTTTGAGTGTCCTATGGACACAAACCTCAAGATCTCTCAAATCCTCCACACTGCTAAGAGTCTTACTTTATTATATTGTCATCAAATTTGACCTACCAAAATGAACCACTTCATACTTATCTGGGTTAAACTCCATCTGCCACTTCTCAGCCAGTTCTACATCCTATCAATATCCCACTGTAACTTCACAAAGAGGAGGGGTCCCAGAGCAGATCCCTATGGAACACCACTGGTCACTGAACTCCATGCAGAATACGAACCATCTAAAACCAGCCTTTGCTTTCTGTGGGCAAGCCAGTTCTGGAAACACAAAGCAAGGACTCCTTGGATCTCATGCCTCCTTACTTTCTGAATGAGCCTTGCATGGGGAACCTTATCAAATGCCTTATTGAAATCCATATACACTACATCCACTGCTCTACCTTCACTGTGTTTTGTTACATCCTCAACAAATTCAATCAGGTTGGTAAGGCATGACCTGCCCTTGACAAAGCCATGCTGACTATCCCTAATCAGATTAGGTCTCTCAATGCTCATAAATCCTGCCTCTCAGGATCTTCTCCAACAACTTGCCCACTACTGAAGTAAGAGTCACTAGTCTATAATCTGCTCGGCCATCTCTACCCCCTTTCTTGAACAAGGAAACAATACTTGCACCTTCCAATCCTCTGGTACTTCTCCTGTCCCTATTGATGACGCAAAGATTATCGCTTCCCACAGTAGTCTGGAGTAAATCTCATTTGGAACCAATGGCTTATCTAACTTAATGCTTTACAAAAGCTCCAGCACATCCTCTTTCTTAATGTCTATATGCTCAAATGCTCCAGTCTGCTGCAAGTCATCCCCACAATTGCCAAGGTAATTTTCCCAGGTAATTACTGAAGCAAAGTATTCATTAAGCACCTCCACTACCTCCCCCAACTCCATGCACACATTTCCCCTATCGTTCCTGATTGGTCTTATTCTCACACGGCTCATCCTCTTGCTCTTCACACACTTATAGAAGGCCTTGGGGTTTTCCTTAATCCTGCTCACCAAGGCCCTCTCATGGCCCCTTCTAACACTCTTAGTTTCATTCTTAAGATCCTTCCTGACAACCCTATAGTTTTCTGGAGCTCTAACAGTATCTAGTTTCTTGAACCTTTTGTAAGCTTTTCTTCTTAACTAGATTTCCAAATCCTTTGTACACCATGGTTCTTTTACACTGCCATCCTTTCTCTGCCTCAATGGAGCATACCTATGCAGAACGCCATGCAAATGTTCCCTGACTATTTGCCACATTTCTGCCATACATTTCCCTGCGAACATCTGCTTCTAATTTATGCTCCCAAGTTTCTGCCTAACAGCATATTTCCCCCTACCCCAATTAAATATTTTCCCAAATTGTCTGCTCCTATCCCCCTCCAGTGCTATCGTGAAGGAGATAAAGTTGTAATCACTACCTCCAAAATGCACTCCCACCAAGAGATCTGACACCTGACCAGGTTCATTTCCCAATACCAGAACAAGTACAGTTTCTCCTCTGGATGGCTTATCTACATATTGCATCAGGAAACATTCCTGAACATACATAACAAACTGCACCCCACCTAACCCCTTTGCTCTAAGGAGATGGCAGACAATATTAGGGAAGTTAAGAATCACCCATCACAACAACCCTATTATTATTATTGCACCATTCAAGAATCTTCCTCTATCTGCTCCTCGATGTCTCTGTTACTATTGGGGGGGGGGGGGTGGGTGTGGTCTATAAAATCACCTAGAGTTATTGCTCATTTCCTGTTTCCGACTTCCACTCACAATGACTCAGCTGACAATCCTTCCACGACTTACTCTCTTTCTGCAGCCATGTTATTTTCCCTGATTAGCAATGCCACACCCCCAACTTTGTGCTTTGCCTCCCTCCCTGTCCTTTTTGAACCAGCCAAAGCCCAGCACACTCAGCAGTCATTCCTGCTCCTGATTTGTTAGGCAAGATTACCCCTTGATGGAACCATGCTGACTTTGGTCTATTTTATCATGTACCTCCTATTTTATCAAGTACTCCGAAACCTCATCCTTAATAGTGGACTAACTTCTTGCCAACCACTAACTGGCCTATAACTTACTTTATTTTGCCTCTCTTTAAGAAAGGAAGGAGGAGTGACATTTGCAGTTTTCCAGTCCTCTGAAATGATTCAAGAATCCAGTGAGTCTCAAAACAAAAAAAAACACCACTAATACCTTCACAATCTCTTCAGGTACCTCTTTCAGAACCCTTGGGTACAGAACATTTGCTTACCAGCAACCCCTGAAAACTGTTACATACCCCGTTGCCAAACCAGCAGAAATGGACCACTTAGTAGGAGTCTGGATTACTGGAACTAAGAAAGTTTTAATAAAGAAATAAGTAACACAGTACTCTAATCGTAAGGATATAAATGCAACAGGTTAGCAATGATAAAACACACATGTACACAGAACTAGGATAATAGGAATCAATCAAGTTCTATCGCAGTCTAGGGGTAAAATGATCAGTCTCAAGTGACGTAGAGTTCAGTTCAGCTGAATACAGTTCGCAGTAATCGCTGTTGTGCCATTGGAGAGAGAGAGCGAGAGAGATAATATGCAAATTCTGATTCACACAGACCTTCCTTCTTCGCAGTTAGCTTTCGGGCGAATCCTTTTATGTCTTCTGTGGTCACTGACTGTGACCCCTCCGTTCCGGATACGACCGTTCTTCCGTGGTGAACCCGGCACCCAGGCAAGGGCGGACACACACACACCAGGTTCCCGCCGATCGTACCTTTTCACCCTGTGCGTTTATGGTTGGTCCCGCGACCAGACCTCCAAACTCCTACCAACTGGTGGGGGCACACCGCTTTTCCAGGTTCTCGTTATCTCATGATCTCATGGTGTCTGTCGTGCCTTAGCAAACCTGTTCCTTTTATCCCCCTGCTGAGGTATCGCCTGTCCATCAAACTTCAAACAGTTCAGGTTCAAAGCAACCGGTCTGTCAATACTCAGAACTGTGACTCTTTTCGTTAATCTCTCTCCTCTCTCATTAACATTTTGAACGTTTCTCCATTTGTCTCTCTTATCTCTCTCATCAGCATCAATCTTCTGGTAACTTGGTTTTTCGTCACAAAACTAATCAATAAACTTTAAGTCCTAGGGCTCCAAACATCCTTGTGCAATTGGATCCTTTATTTCCTCACTTGGAGACCCCAGTCAGGTTGGATTGGCAACAACATCTCCCCCACAATCACCATCAGCACAGGTGCACCACAGAGCTATGTATATAGCCCCCTGCTCGACTTGCTTTATACTTATGACTTTAAGGCTAAGCACAGCTCCAATGAGATATTTAAGTCTGCTGATGACTCCACTGTTGCGAATCAAGCAGTTTTGAGCCCCTTATTGGGAGGAGGGATGTGCTGGCATTGGAGAGTGTCCAGAGGAGGTTCACCAGAATGATTCTGGGAATGAAAGAGTTAACCTACAAGGAGTTTGATGCCTGTAACCATTGGAGCTTAGAACAATGGGAGGGATAGAGAGGGATAATCTATTGAAACCTATTGAATATTGAAAAGTCTAGAGTGGACATGGATATTGCCAATAGTGGGGGAAACTAGGACAAGAGGAAACGTCCTCAGAATTGAAGGACATCCCTTTAGTATAGAGTTGCAGAGGAATTTCTTTAGACAGAGGTTAGTGAATCTGTGAAATTCATTGCCACAGACAGTTGTGAAGGGCAAGTCATTGGGTACATTTAAAGTGGATGTTGATAGTTTCTTGATTAGTAAGGTCATCAAAGATTAGAGAGTAGGGAGGAGAATGGGTTGAGAGGGATAATAAAACAGCCATGATGGAATGGCAGAGCAGATTCAATGGGCTGAATGGCCCAATTCTACACTTCTGTCTTATGGTCTTCAACCTTATTTCAACTCCCATTCAGTTTGATTAACCTTTCACCTTTCATATTCTCTCACCCTCCCTCATTGGAGATACCCCCTCCCCACTTCCACTTTTCCCCCCATGTTCTCCACAGATACACACTTCCCAGTCCAGACACATCCACCCTTTCTGTCGAATAGATGGTGCGAGGAAACTGGAGGTGCTCCCAGTTCCCAGGGGAAGGTGGAGTTAGCGATGTTTTCATACGAATAACCAAGACAGAAGTTCCTCCGTGAAAAACAACGAGAGTTATGGAATCGCTTGACACAATCTACAAGAAACCTCGCACAAATATCCAACGTTATTTCATTCACAATTGACACTTCTCCTGCGGTATATATAATACAAACCGTGTAACTGGGGAAACAGAACATCTTACCGGAAATCGGTGCACAATTAAAAGTTACTCTACCAGTTAAGCGATTAACTATTGTAAAGTATCGACCTGAAGCGAAAAGTACCCGTACAAACACAACATAGTTGGATCCCCTACCTTACGTTTCCTTCCAACACCGCATATACCACGTTACGTATAAAGCGAGCCTACAAGGTGCGCAAGTTATACAATGCTAGCTCCACCCACTGCTGACGTAAGGGATGTTTATGATAAACGAATCGTCATTTTCTCACAATTGTAATCCGATGTATTTGGCAGTCAGCGCTAAGAATGTTTCTCGATGGATTAAGTTATCCATTCTTAGCAGTGATTGCAATCTGTGTGCTTCTCGGCTCAAATGAGCATTTGCACGAGTCAGTGAAGTATTCCCCAGAATGGTGCGTCCGTGTCCCATTGCGCGTCACGCCACTCAGTCCAAACAAAAAACAAGAAGAGTCGAACAACATCCAAGGCGAGAGAAACGAAGTCTTCGGGTCGCATCTCTGAAATACTGTAATCCCATAGTGTGTGTCGGAATACTGATGGCGCGGTGTTTTCATCAATTTAATTAATTAAAGTCCACCGGTGGCTGATCGACCGTAAATTGTTTCTACGTCCAATGTGCTTTGTTTTTGCTATTTTGCGCGTAGCTAGCATTTTTTTAAAATCAAGACAATACCATGGTGCAAAGACTAGCTATTCGCGCGGCATCTATGCGGATAACATTAACTGTAAGGGTCGAATAAAATATACAGTACTTGAAATATAATCACGCATTGATTCTGTCTCAGCAAACGATCACGAACCTGCTGATTATTTGCAACATTTTATTTCAGATTTCCAGTAGCTGTCATGTTCATTTAGAATGCCATTAAATGAACATAGAGCATATCAATTTACAGCCCATTACAGGCCCTTCAGCCCACAATGTTATGCTGACCATGTAACCTACTCTGGAGACTACCTAGAATTTCCCTACTGCATAGCCCTCTATTTTTCCAAGCTCCATGTACCTATCAAAGAGGCTCTTAAAAGACCCTATTGTATCCATTTCCACCACCACGGCCGGCACTGCATTTCACACACCCACCACTCTCTGTGTGAAAAACTTACTCCTGACATCACCTCGGTACCTGTTTCCAAGCACCTTAAAACTATGCCCACTTATGTTAGCTATTTCAACCCTGGGAAAAAGCCTCTGGCTATCCACACGATCAATGCCTCTCATCATCTTATACACTTCTATTAGGTCACCTCTCCTCCTCCGTTGCTCCAAGGAGAAAAGGCCAAGTTCACTCAAACTGTTCTCATAAGGTACACCCTCTGTTCCAGGCAACATCCTTGTAAATCTCATCTGCACTCTCTCGATGGTATCCACATCCTTCTTGTAGTGAAGTGACCAGAACTGAACACAGCACTCCAAATGGGGTCTGACCAAGGTCTTATATAGCTGTAACATTACCTCACAGCTCTTGAGCTCAATCCCATGTTTGATGAACACCAACACACCATACGCCTTCTTAACAACACTGTCAACCTGGACAGCAGCTTTGAGTGTCCTATTGATATGGACCCCAAGATCTCTCAGATCCTCCACGCTGCCAAGAGTCTTTCCATTTATATTATATTCTGTCTTCAAATTGGACCTACCAAAATGAACCACTTCACACTTATCTGGGTTGAAGTCTGTCTGGCACTTCTCAGCCCAGTTCTGCATCCTATTGATGTCCCACTGTAACCTCTGACAACTCTCTAGACTATCCACAACACCCTCAACCTTTGTGTCAACAGCAAACTTCCTAACCCACCCTTCTACTTCTTCATCCAGATCATTTATAAATATCACCAAGAGAAGATCCCTGCGGATCACCACTCTTCACTGACCTCCATGCAGAATACGAACCATCTACAACCACTCTTTTATATTTCAATAATATATTAATGTTTAATGTCTATTAATCTGCAGCATTAGCTATGTAATTCAAAATGTTTTTAATCATGTCATGTACCCTGTGATGGGAATAAAGAACCAGCAGAGATGGAAAACACTTTGGAGTCCAGTATTGCTATAAACTAATAATATTTATTAGTAATTACGCATACAGTAATATAAATGCAAATAAATCACACAGGTTAGCAATGATTATATATCTAAGTAAGTATATCAGTAAGTGTGGAAATATATGTATGAAAAAAACACCGTACTGGGTGCCACCTGTCATTCAAATAACTCCTCCTTCCTCTCTGTGAAGAAATGCACAAGCAGGCGAACTGTCCTTGAAGTATCAACAACCTGCCTTTGGTCAGCATAGCAACTTCCGAGATGCTCGGTGCTGTCTCCATCTCCAATCCCAGTAGAAATCCAAAGTTACTTCCAGTGCCTCAAAGTGACAATCCAACTGTTAATCTTTGTCTCCCTCCCTCTCTCTTACAAACAAGCTGCTAAATAACTCTCTCTCTCTCTCTCTTTACAAAAGCACAGTTAATAGGGGTACTTCAGGAACCCCTCACAATCAGAAATCTTAAATCAGTTCACAACAGAAAAATAATGTTTGAAAACTGCAGATAATTGAATGGTTAACATGCCTTTATGAAATTTGATATACCCAACTAAACTGGAGTAAGGAGAAAATTATTCCTTTAATTATAGTGCATCATTCAGTTGCGGAAAGTTAAATTGCATTGTCACCTCAGTTACTAACACAAGGTGTTATTTCGCAATGACAAAGCAAAAACTAAGCAAAATGTTTTCATACTTTTGTACTGCACAAAAATGTGCTTCCACCTTCAATGCTGACTGATGAAAGAACAATTCATATTAGATTAGATTAGAAGGACACTCAGTCCTCGTTTATTGACATTTAGAAATGCATGCATTAAAAATGATACAATGTTCCTCCAGAATGATATCACAAGAAAAACAGGACAAACCAAGACTAAAACTGACAAAACCACATAATGATAACATATAGTTACAACAGTGCAAAGCAATACCATAATTTGATAAAGAGCAGACCATGGGCACGGTAAAAAAAAGTCTCAAAATCCCAATCGACTCATCATCTAACGCAGGCGGCAGAAGGGAGAAACTCACCCTGCCATGAACCTCCAAGTGCCGACAACTTGCCGATGCATTGGAAGCACCCGCCGCAGCCGACTCTGAGTCTGTCCAAAAACTTCGCGCCTCCGACCAGCCCCTCCGAGCACCATCCTCTGCCGAGCGCTTCGACCCCCACCCCGGCCGCCAAACAACAAGCAAAGCCGAGAACTCGGGGCCTTCTCCTCCGGAGATTCTGGACCACACAGTAGCAGCAGCAGCGAAGCGGGCATTTCAGAATTTTCACCAGATGTTGCATTAGATACAGGACTGTTTTGAATCAGTGCACGGAACCATATTCAGAGGTTTATTCATCAGCATCATCAGGTGTCGTGCCCAGTTTGAGCTTTGACTGCCATGGCCCACACACTCCTGTTTTGGGTCAAGTGGATCAATTCATTGGTATTCATTTCCAATTCTCTGGCTGCTGTCTCCATCATCATTTGTCTTTGCCTTCCTCTTGCTTTCTTCCCTTCAATCTTTCCCATAATTACCGTACATTCTAATGACTAATCACATGTCCAATGAAGTTACGTTGCCTTTTCATGATCTCATACATTATTTCTCTTTTTGTGTTTGCTCTGTTCATGACATCCTCGTTAGATATTCGTTTCATCCATGATATTCTTTGCATCCTCTTCAAAAACCACATCTCTGCTGCTACAATTCATTTCCTCATGTTACTAGATATTGTCCAACATTCTGAGCCATATAACATAACTGGATAATCATAACTTGTCAGTACTCTGAGGTGGGTTGTCATGCCTTGTTTAGTATTGGTCAGTATACTCTTCATTCTTGTAAAGTTGTCTTTTGCCATCCCTATTCTCTTTTGATATCCAAGTCGCACCTGCCATCTGATGTCACCCAGCTTCCTAAGTAGCAAAAGTTCTTTACGTGTTTTATGTCTTCCCCATTTATTCTCAGCCTGCAGATAGGATTCTCCTTCTTTTTGGATATCACCATACATTCTGTCTTTATGCAATTGATAGATAGACCCATTTTTGCACGTTTTTCAACAATTATATCAATTAAGTTTTGTAGTTCTTCCTCTGTACTTGCAATTAACACAGTGTCATCTGAAATTATTGATGTTTTCACCGCCAACTTTAATTCCCAAGATGTGTTTATTTTTTGTAATATCGTTTCACTATACACATTAAACAAATTAGGGGAAAAAACACACCCTTGTCTAACGCCTCTCTTGATTTTCGTAAACTGACTCACTTCTCCATCTATTCTTACAGCAGCACTTTGTTACCAGCACAGATTTCTGATTAGGCCGAGGTCTTTTGAATCTAGATCTAGAGTTTTCTGTAATATTTCAAATAATTTATTGTGCTTCACTTTATCAAATGCTTTTGTGTAGTCAATAAAACAAACAAAAAAATCGTTTTGCACTTGAATAGCTCGTTCTGATAGTATCCTTAACATCAATATTGCGTTTCTTGTACCTTTGTCTTTCACAAAACCACATTGTTCTTTGCCTATTTCAGCTTGTATCTTACTTTTGGCTCTTGTCATCAAAATTCTTAGGGGTGTCTTGGTGATATGACTCATTAAACTTATGGTCCTATGTAATTCACATTCTATTGCTCCAGTTATCTTAGGAAGAGTGATAAATGCTGATTTTTTTTTTATCTCTTCTGGTATTATTCCAGTCTCATAAATGTCATTGATTAAATCAGTAAGTTTTCCAATTCCATAATCTTCAAGGGTGATAATTGGTTCTATTACTAATTCATCAGGACCTGCTGCCTTTTCTTTCTTCATCTTATTTATTGCATTACGAACTTCAGATTTTAAAATACTTGGATCTTCAATGTTTTTCTTAATTTCTTGATTTGTTGATGTATCCTTGTTGGATCAGTAATAGGGATTCTTTCTATTTGCTCACATTCCTGGTTTAACCATTCTTCTTTGGCTTTTTGACATAAGCTTTTAACTTTTTTATCTAAGGACTTATATTCTATAGGATTTGCTTTCTTCCTTCTCCTTTCTTCCATTAGATTTTTGATTTCATCTGCCATCCATTTATTCTTTGTGCTTTTTTATTTTTTTGGAATCACTGACTTTGCTGATTCTACCAAGGCATCCTTTAGAGGGTTAAATTTCATTTCTGCATGATTGCTATCATCTTCAACAGATTCTATTTCTAGACTTTGAAATCTATTCCTTACTTCAATTGTAAATTTTTGTCAAGTTTTCTTCTTTAATTAATTGCAAGTAGTCAAGCGATTGTTCAGGTTTTTGCTTCTTTAGTCTTTTAAGTTTTACTTTTACGTGACATACTATTGGGTCATGGTCACTATTACAGTCTGCACCTGGATATGTTTTGCATTGAGTCACTGAGTTTCTAAATCTTTGGTTTATAGTGATAAAGTCAATTTGATTTCTAGTGTTATCACCTGGACTTTTCCATGTCCACAAGCATCTTGGATGGTTTTTAAAGTAGGTATTCATAATGACCTGATTATTCATCTTGCACCATTCTACCCATTTCTCACCTCTTTCATTTCTTTCCCCTAGTCCAAAGTTACCTATGATATTCCCATCAGCACCTTGTCCTACTTTAGCATTCAGTTCTCCCATGATAATAACAATATCTTAAGATTTGCAACCATTCTTTGCTTGTTCAAGCTCTTCATAGAATTTATCTATATCTTCATTTGTTCCATCTGTTGTTGGTGCATATACCTGTATAATTGTTAAATCGAATGGTTGTCCTCTGAATCTAACAAGGAGCATTCTTTCTGATATTGCCCAATGTCCTAAAACACCTTTTGCCATGTTTTCATCCATAAGAATTCCTACTGCATTAGGATGGGATGTTCCACAAGAATAAACTAGTGTTTTATTTCTAATCTGACATGTTCCAGCACTTATCCAATGAACTTCACTAATTCCCATGATGTTAATCTTTAGTCTTTACATTTCATTTATCACATTGTCCAATCTTCCTGCTTGATATAGGGTTCTTACAGTCCAAGTGGCAATAATTTTCTTTTGTGTTACTTTAATTTTATGGGCAGTAGCATGATGATGGTCAGGGATCCCCTACTGGCCAGAATCAACCCTACCAATTGAAACATCTTCAGAGTTGTCTTGAAGATCCTCTTGACACTGTTGTTGTGTGATCATGAGTTTGACCATGGTTTTCTTAGCAAATTGCAATGGTGGTTTGCTATTGCCTACCGTTGGGCGAACTAAAGAAATCGCCATTTCTCTTCCCAAATGTTCATCCGCCTATACTATAGCCATTGACATTTGAGGTCGTAGTTTATCCACCTTCTCCGTCATAAGTTCAGTTACTGAACCTGCCGGATCTGCTGTTGGCCTTCGCTTGTGTCCTGAGCAAGAACTCTTGAGGGTGCTACCGTTCTGGGTCAGAGCGGCCCTGTGAGCAACGAATGACTAAGGGGTAACTCCACTTTCCCCAAAGCTCTGAAAGTCCCCAATCAGAGCCTCATCACTGGTTGCAGTTTAGAGTCATACCCAGGACTGAAATTTGGAACCTACCCTCGCCTCTGCCTGTTGAGCCAAAGCCATCCCACTTTGATTGATTTCAGTGCTAATCCATCTTGTTCACCAGCTCATTCTGGAAGGAGGGATTCACTTGGCTGTCTCCTGATGTGGTTTAGATGTCGGTGGCATACACCACCACCCTCAAGTGCTGAAGTAATTTGTTGGCTCTCTTTCACCACCAGTTCTCCCTTCACCCACCTTTGTCTCTCAGGGTTCAGGTGAACATAAATTGGATCTCCTGCCTCAAAGTTTCAACGTCTCATATTTGAATTGTACCGCACTTTCATTGTCTTGAGTCTGCCTCTTACTCAGTCTTCCAGCTCCAGCTGCAATAAATTCAATCGGGAATGCAACCTGTGGCCCATCAATAGTTAAGTTGGAGTGAAATCTGTGGTAATTTGTGGGACTGTTCAGTACTAGAAGAAAAATCAATTTATCCAGATGTGTACGTCACCATTCAACAGTTGGATATTACTACTACTATTACTACGTCGACTCAGGCCTAGGGGGCCGGCATTGGGCACTGTTGGATCCCTACATGAACAGTCCTTTCAGCCATGACATTTGACGATGGGTGATTAGGGGACGCACATTGCAATCGGATTCCATTCTCTTGATAAAATAGTTGAATTCCTCAGTTCAACAGAGACCATTATCACAGACCACAGTATTGGGGATTCCACGTATACAAAATAGTGTGCATAAAACGTTTATCGTCGGCTGGCCGGGTCAAAGTCTTCACCACTTTGGCCTTGATCGATTTAGAATGGGCATTGGCGACTACCAATTGCATGTGACCATCTAATGGACCTGCGTAGTCTGCGTGTAAATGGCTCCAGGATTCGGTTGGCCAATGCCATGGAGCCATAGGTACAGAAGCGTGTAAAGATCGAGGCTGCTGACATGGGTTGTATGCACAAACAATGTGCTCAATGTCTTCAGCAGTTTTCGGCCATCAAACATAATTCCGGGCTGGTGCCTTCACATGTGATATTCCTGGATGCACACAATGTAAATTCCAGGAAAGGGGACCGTAATTGTGCAGGAATTACAATATGACTTCCCCACAGTAGACAACCACCGTAGATGCTAAGCTCGTTTTGATGTCTGGCAGAGCTTAGCACAGTTTTGGGCAGACTAGTTGGTCATCCCTCTTCTATGCACCTTTTTACTTGTACCAATGTTACATCTTGCTCAGTTTTTTCTTTTACCTGAGAAGCAATGATTGGAGATGTGTTGGCCCAGTTCATCAGTAGTACCAGTTCGCTTGGAAGTTCTGACTCACACAGATTTTCATGAAATGGAAGATGGCTTAAGGCATCTGCAGTGTAATTGTGTCTACTGGGAACTTAAGATATCATGTACTGAAGAGCGGACAGGTATTGGGCCCACCATTGCATCCTTGGTGAAGCCTTGTGCGTGGAATGGGCTGCTGGAGACGGTGGTGGAGGCAGATACAATAGGGTCTTTTAAGATGGAGCTTAGAAAAACAGAGGGCTATGGGTAACCCTAAGTAATTTCTAAAGTAAGTACATGTTCGGCACAGCATTGTGGGCCAAAGGGCCTGTATTGTGCTGTAGGTTTTGTATGTTTTTATCTGTGGCACACCCTTGCTCTCACCAAGCAATCACACCAATGGCTTGTGGTCCAGATGAATCTCGAAACTATTGGCCGTACAAGAATGGCAAAAACAATTAAAGGCAAACCCGGAGGTTGGAACAGAACGTTTATCACGTACAGTTCAGCCGAGTCATTCTGTTTGACTCGTAATCACATGTAAGTAATGAACACGTGCACGCACACTGGGTGAATGGGTCAAACATTAATTGATAAATGGACAGGCCCACAAAGTTGACCAATCAAGTGATGTCACATGAGAGACCAATTACAGTCACATGGTGGATAGGGCACATTCAGGGGTTCATCTTCAGAGCCAAAATCTGCGTTCCCTCCTGAACATGGCACACATGTAGATAGAGTGTTAAAGAAGGCATAGAACAAGAGTCAGGAAGTCATGATGATCAGTCTGAACCCTGAGTAATTTGCACAATTCTGGTCACTCATTGAAGGAAGGGCGTAGAGGCTTTGGGGAGGACGCAGAAGAGGTTTACCAAGATGCTGACTGGATTAGACGGCATGTGCTATCCAGAGAGGTTTTCTATATAAAGTGGTGTTTTCTCTCTAGCCCTGGACAGTGAATGTCAATCATACAACTAAGTGGAAAACAATGAGGTTGCTTTCATGAATTCAGCTCAGCTTCTTCAAGGCAACCTAGATTCCCATGTAGGCTAATTCCTTTTGTCTGCATTTGACTCCTACCTCTCTGAACCTCTTCTATCCACACATCTGTTGAAATGACTTTTAAATATTTTTATTGAACCTACCTCAGCCACTTACATACCACTCTGTGTGTGGAAAAAATATTTCCCTTGTCCGGTGACCTGTTACATCTCTCCTCTCTCATGTTAAATTAGCATCTTAAGGACTATAAGGCATAGGAGCAGAATCAGGCCATTCAGCCCATCAGTTCTTCTCTGACATTTTATCGTAGCTGATTTATTTTCCCCCTCAACCCATTCTCCTGATTTCTCTCATAATCTTTGATGCTGTTACTAATCCAATGACTTGGCCTCCACAGACCTCTGTGGCAATGAATTCCATAGATTCACAACCCTCTAGCAAAAGAAATTCTTCCTCATCACTGTTCTAAATGTTCATCCTTCTATCCTAAGCCTGTGCCCTCTGGTCCTAGACTCTCCCACTATTCGAAACAGCCTCTCACCTCATCCACTCTATCTAGGTCTTTCAATATTCCGTATGTTTCAATGAGATTCCCCCTCTTTCTTCTAAACTCCAGTGGAGTAACTCTATCTCCTTTGCCATAGCATTGGAAAGGGATAGGAACAGACAAGTTAGGGAAGTGTTTAATTGGAGTAAGGGGAAATATGAAGCTATCAGGCAGGAACTTGGTAGTATAAATAGGGAACAGATGTTCTCAGGGAAATGTACAGCAGAAATGGGTTAAATTGTCAGGGGATATTTGCATGGTGTTCTGCATAGGTATGTTCCAATGAGACAGGAAAAGGATGATAGGATATAGGAAATGTGGTGTACAAAGGCTGTTGAAAATCTAGTCAAGAAGAAAAGAAAAGCTAACGAAATGTTCAAAAAACTAGGTAATAATAGAGATCTAGCAGGAAGGAGCTTAAGAACGAAATTAGGAGAGCCAGAAGGGGCCATGAGAAGGCCTTGGTGAGCAGGATTAAGGAAAACCCCAAGGCATTCTACAAATATGTGAAGAGCAAGAGATAAGACATGAGAGAATAGGACCAATCATGTGTGACAGGATGTCACTAAACACATTGATGAAGGTAGAGCAGTAGATGTAGTATATATGGATTTCAGCAAGGCATTTGATAAGGTACCCCATGTAAGACTTATTGAGAAAGTAAGGAGGCATGGGATCCAAGGGGACCTTGCTTTGTGGATCCAAAATTGGCTTGCTCACAGAAGGCAAGGAGTGGTTGTAGATGGGTCATGTTCTGCATGGAGGTTGGTGACTAGTGGAGTGCCTCAGGGATCTGTTCTGGGACCAGTTCTCTTTGTGATTTTGCTCCGTAAAGACTCAGCATTATATTGTTGTTTCTATTTTGGTACACGTGACAATAATAAAACAAAAAACTTTTTGTGCTCAGATTTCTGGAGTGGGACTCAAACCCAAAGCCTCTAAATTGACAGGTGAGGGAGTATGGTTACCTTAGTTCATAGTTGAAGATGTGCACTGAATACCTTGGATTGACAGGAATCTTGAAGCAGATCCCTTATATCAAAAGTTCAAAGATACATTTATTATGTATGAAGTATACAACTCTGAGATGTGTCTTCTCCAGACAGCTACGAAATAAAGAAAAACACTGGAAGCCATTCAAAGAAAAACATTAACCCCATCCCCCACCATGCACAAAAAAAAACAAATCACACAAATGGCAACATGAAAATCAAACCCCTCTACGTGAAAAAAAATCCTGCAAACAGCAACAAAAACAGCAAACTCCAACACCCACTCCCGCAGCCCCACACAAAAAAATCAGAAACAAAAAAGAAGGGGTGAAAACACTGAGTTTAACAACATAAAACTGAAAGACTCCAATTTGAACCACAATCCACAGTCCAATCCATAAGTTGAAGAACTTCAATAACATCCTTTGATAGTATCAAGGGAGAAAGAGGCCATTCGAATGTAGAGGTCTTCCCAGAGACCGTCACACATAGCTACCTTCTCCGGCAGATAAGAGCAAGTGACCGTCACATGCAGACACCTTCTTCAGAAGAAGCGAGCGAGAGGTCATCTTACACAGAAACCTTCTCCAGAAGAAACAAGCGAGAGGCAGGTAATTGGCGCTGAACACTCGCTCACCTTCCACATTTGCCTCGATGTTTTGATCTTTGTCATTGCTTTAATCAGAAAGAAATGGATTTGATCACTGGCTCGTGCCCCATCTCTAAGCTTCTCCACTTCGAGGCCGCTCACCTCCTGGTATTTCCTCAGCGACAACAAAGCACTAGATCACTCAATCAATCTTCAAGCTGTAAATTGCAGGCTGCAACAGCACCAGAAATGCATTTAAAATTAAAAAAGAATACGTAGCAGAAGTGAAATAAACAGTTTCATGGACTATCTGGAAGATGTCACCTGAGGAAGCATTGTTCACTGGTGCCATCTTGACCAGAAGTATGCTGAAACAATTTGTAGTTTCCTACAAGTTGTTTTTCTCTCAACAGTATGGCAACTGCTAGTTCACAGAAGGTGGTGAGGGAGTGAAGGAATATCATTTAAGAGATTGCTTTGTTAATTTCCAAATAAAATCTTTTAACTGGCTAGCAGCTAGCTGCCCTTGGAGAGACAAGTGACTGCAGATGCTTACAACATTCCAGCCTTCAGTGTGAATAAACACATACACTTTAAATGCATATCAAATATACAGTAGGTAAGGTAGTTTAATGATATAACTCACAATATGTAACTGTGGTTGTTTAGGTTTATAATTTGCATTTAAACTTGTTGGCCCTGGTTCAGACATTTTGAAGGTAAATAATATAGGAAACTCTTCAAAAAACTGAAAGATGGCAAAATTAACCTACTGCACTAAAATAAAACCTGGCATATTGTCTGTGCATCTGTCATGAAATGCAAGTTAAAAAAAAAATAAAAATAAAAAACTATTGTTGCTTTCACATTTTGTGCTTATTTATTTGATTTCTATTTCTCACATAGATTCCATAAGAAATTATTCTGTATCTTGGATCAGATGTCTTTCTTGTAACAGGTTACTCTGCTATGGAACTGATAATTTCAAGTTGGAGAGGGTGCAGAAGAAATTTACACGGATGTTTCCTGGACTAGAAGCCAAAGATAGGGAGTGGATAGCCATGTTGGATTTTAGAATGAGGGGTGACCTCACAAAAGCTTGTAAAATCATGAGGTGTACGGATAAGGCAGTCGTAGTCTTTTCGCCAAGGTTAGTGAGTCCAAAACTAAAGGGTACAGACATGAGGTAAGAGGGGAGAGATTTAAAAGAGACCTGAGAGGTAAATTCTTTACAGAGAGGGCAGTGAGTACCTGGAATGAGCTGCCAGAGGAAGTGGTTGAGTTGGGTACAATTGCAATAAGAGGGATTTGGATAGGTACATCGAGGGGAAGGGCTTCGAGGAGTATAGGCTGAATGGAGGCAACTGGGACTATCAGGGAAGATGCTGCATCCAGCATGGATCAGTCGGGCTGAAGGGCCTGTCTCCGAGCTCCATGACTTTCTGATTCTTGTACTAGTTGATGTTTCAGGTGAAAAACCTGTTTCTCTTTCCATGGATGGTGCCCGACCTCCTGAATGCTTCTAGCATTTTCTGATTTTGTTTCAGATTTGCAGCATCTTCAAATTTTCACACTATTACTTGAAGAAAGAGAATTTTACCGATCATCAAGTTTTTAAATATTTACTACTAGTGAGCCGGTGGGTGAGTTTTGAAAGCCAGGAGGAGATTTTTAATATTGAGATATTTTTCAATATAAGTCACCATGATTAAGAAAACACTGGGGTGTTGGATGGAACAGAATTTGGTGCAAGTTAGATAGAAGTAATAAGCGTTTGAATGGTCTGAAGCTTATGAATTGTGAAAGGGTGAAGACAAGCAGGAAGTCTGTTGGAATAGTAAATCTAATTCTGAGAACCATCAGTCCTCACCCTTCAATTATTAAACAGCCACTGCTCAACATGAGCCTGTTAATAATCGTGGTATTGAAGATTCTGTTAACAAATGAACTGAAACTAGGGAAGAGCCAGATGATACTTCAAAGGTGGAAATGTGTAGCCTTAACAATAGCTGGAATTTGTGACCTTAATGCTTATGCCGGAGTTGAATCTGATGCCAAGGTAATAACATGTGATTCTGTTTACCAAGGGGATTGAACAGTCGCTGAGGAAAAGAGTTTGTGTTTGGAACCAATGGCTTTAAATCTACTAATATTTTGCTGGAAGAAATTCCCAACAGGGAAAAAAATAAACACATAAGTAATTCTAATACTATAGCAGCTCTACAAACAGTGACTTCAATTTATTTACATAATAACAGTTGCGCTGGGTAGTTCTTCTCCACAGGGAAGTCCATTACATAGTAAAATCTGTTGTTTCCATAACCTTATCAACTGCTTGTAATTTTGTTTCATTGATACAATCATACAAAAGGTAAGCAATAATATTCTATGCATGTTTCTCCTAAAATTAACATTAACCCAGTTCACTGACAACATTAAAAGTGTTTCAAGAAATTTCACCATAAATTATGCAAACCAGCAACACTCTGTGTTTTGTATGATTTGATCATATTGGAAATTAACTGGCGCTCAGCACACCTCTCCTATCTGTGTGCAGATGCAAAAGGAATGAATAAATAATAAACAATGATGTGTCAGCATGCAAAAAGGAGGTGAAAGGCTTGTCAGCTGGTGTGAGAACAATAACCCTGCGTCTGAATGCGGACAGGACAAAGGAGATGATTGTGAACTTCAGGAAGGCACAGGTTAGCAACATTACACGTCAATGGTTCTGCCATGGAGAGAGTGAAGAGCGCAACGTTTCTCGGTGTGCACATAACAGATGATCTAACCTGGACCCACAACGCCTCCGCATTAGTCAAGAAAGCAGAGCAGCGTCTACACTTTCTGAGGCATGCAAGGCTCTCAGCCCTCATTTTAACAGCTTTCTCCGGGAGCATCATCAAGGGTATTCCGTCTGGCTGCATCATTGAGTGGTATGGAAGCTATAAGACATGAGACCACAAAACCCTATGGAGGATAGTGAAATTCATTGAGAGGATCACTGGAGTCTCCCTATTCCCTACTTGCGACTTTTACTGCGAGTGTTGTATACAAAGGGACCGAAGCATTGTTGAAGGTCTCTATCACCCATCCCACAATCTCTTTGACCCACCACTGCCAGGAAGGAGGTATAGGAGCATCAGGGCTAGGATGCCCAGACTGGGTTACAGGTTCTTCCCTCAGGCTGTGAGACTAATGAATACGCTGCCGTCACTAAGGTATCATAATTAGGACAGCGAGCGTTATGTTGTTTGACCTGGGCTCTGCACTACATGCATTTCGCATTATATTTTATTAAGTTATTTGTGGTACTATTTTATTTTTGTGTTCTGTGTGTGATATACATATTGTGGGTGCACCCTAGTCTGGAGGAACGCTGTTTCGTCTGGTTGTATATATATACTGTATATATGTATATCTCTCTCTCTGGCTATCCATCCCATAGGATGATGATGGTTCCTTTCAGTCAGTTAGTGGAGTTTAGGATTCCCCACTCCTCAGAAAGGAACAGCGTGTGCGTGAATGGATTTTCAGTGAGTAGGGGGTTGCACAGGTCCAGACCCACCCTCTCGACATCCCCTCCCGGATCCAGCGGCATGGTGGGGTCCAAGACAGCTGGGGGAAGTTCTGTTGCAGTGAATGGCCAGACCAAGCTTCGATGCAAGGGATGCCCTTTCCGCGCTTCACGCCACGTGTTTGCTAGATGGCTGTTGGCCATACGAGAGGGTTCATCCGCCCTTTCACAGGTCTTGTTTTTCATCCGGCAGGGTGTCTAGCCACCCTCCTCACCGGGCAAGCCCGGTGGGGGAGCCGGTTTAGTCACCGGCGCACACACACACACACACACACACACACACACACACACACACACACACACACACAGGCAGTCACATGACAGTAAACTTGAAATTGAATTTGAACTTGAAGAAAATAAATAATACTGAGAAGATGAGTTGTAGCGCCCTTGAAAGTGAGTCCATGAGTTATGGAATCAATTCAGAGCTGAGGTGAATGAACTTATCCAGGAGCCTGATGATTGAAGGGCTATCACCAGCAGGTTGTAAGAGTGGGCTCCCTCAGTTCCACCCGTCTGACTCTCAATACAGGAGCCCCTCAGGGCTGTGACCTGAGTCCCCTCCTTTACTCCCTGTATACCCATGACTGTATCGCCACCCACAGCTCCAATCTGCTAATTAAATTTGCTGAAGACACTACATTGATTGGCCTTATCTCAAAAAATAACGAGGTGGCCTACAGGGAAGAAGTCATCTCTCTGATACAGTGATGTCAAGAAAACAACCCCTCCCTCAATGTCACAAAAACAAAGGATTGTGGATTGTGGATTACAGGAGGAATGGAGATGGACTAACCCTTATTGACATCAATAGATCTAGGGTTGAGAGCGTATAAAGGTTTAAGTTCTTCTGCATCCACATCACTGAGGATGTCACATGGTCTATGCACACCAGATGTGTGGTGAGAAAGCACAACAGCACCTCTTTCACCTCAGACAGTTGAGGAAGTTTGGTATGGGCCCCCAGATCCTAAGAACTTTCTACAGGGGCACAATTGAGAGCATCCTGACTGGCTGCATCACGGTCTGGTATGGGAACTGTACCTCTCTTAATCGCAGGACTCTGCATAGAGTCCAGTGCGCTTGTAGTAGTGAACTTCCCATGATTCAGAAAACTTACAAAGATGGGTATGTCAAAAGGGCCTATAGGATCACTGGGGACCCAAGCCATCCAACCACAATCTATTCCAGCTGCTACCATCCGGGAATCGGTATCTCAGAATAAAAGCCAGACCAACAGTTTCTTGCACCAGGCCATCAGACTGATTAACTCACACTGATTTGAATGCATTCTATGTTACATTGATGGTTCTATTTATTATAAATTATTATAAATTACTATAATCGCACATCGCACATTTAGATGGAGATGTAACATAAAGATTTTTACTCCTCATGTATGTGAAGGATGTGAGAAATAAAGTCAAGTCAATTCAATTCAGTAACTGTTCTTGAACCTGATAGTATGGGACCTCAGATTCCTGTACCTCCTTCCTGATGGCAGCAGCAAGAAGAGAGCATGTTCTGGATTGTGGGGCTCCTTGATGATGGACGCTGCTTCCCTGTGTTAGAGCTTCTTGTAGATGTGCTCAATGGTAGGAAGTGCTTTCCCTGAGGTAGAATGGGCTGTATCCACCACTTCTTGTAAGCTTTTGCATTCTTGGACATTGGTGTTTCCATGCCGGTCTGCGATGTAACCAGTCAGGATACTCTCCACTCTACGTCTATAGAAGTTTGTCAAAGTATTAGATGACATGCCGAATAAGCACAAACTTCTAAGAAAAGGAAGCTCTTCCTCCAGTTGTTCCACACACTCACCACCCTCTGTGTGAAATAGGTGCCCCTTGGGTCCCTTTTCAATCTTTCCCCTCTCATCCTGAACCTAAGCCCTCAAACACTAGACTTCCCTACCCTGGGGGAAAGAATATTACCATCCACCTTATCTATGCCTCTCTCCTACAACAGGGTGAACAAAACTATACATGGTCCTCTAAGTGTGGCTTCATCTACAACTTGTACAATTGCTACATAATGTCTCAACTTCTATATTCATTTGCCCTAACTGATGAAGACCAGTATGATGAGTACCTTTCTCTCCACCCCGTCTACCTGTGATGCTATTTTCAAGAAAGTATGCACTTGTGGTCCTAGATCCCTCTGTTCCATTTCTCTCTCCAGTGCTCTACCATTCATAGTATATGTCAAATGCTGTTTTGACTTTCTAAAATACATTACGCCACTCCTTCCTCACTAATCCCAACCTTACTATAAAACCCGCCAATGAGGGGGGTGCTCTTTGTAGTCTGGTGTACTGACCTCTACCTTGCCAAGACACAGCGACAATTCGCGTATACCTCCTCATATTTACCCCTTGATCATGACCCCACTAAGGAGCACCAGGCCATTGCCTCCCACACCATCACCAACTTTATCAGCTCGGGGGATCTCCCATCCACTGCTACCAACCTTATAGTTCCCACACCCCGCACTTCCCGTTTCTACCTCCTACCCAAGATCCACAAACCTGCCTGTCCAGGTAGACCGATTGGCTCAGCTTGCTCCTGCCCCACCGAACTCATTTCTGCATACTGTTACGAGAATACACATAAAATTAAGATGTTTGCTGGCCTGGGCTAGCATCAGTGGCATCAGCAGTTGGTCTGCCACCTGCCCTCAGGGGAAGGAGAGATAAGGAACAATGGAGCAGCGTCTGGAGATGTGTAATGAAGGGATGTGGGAGGGAGAGCTGTCTGGAGCGGCTCCCCCCTTTGAACCCTGAACTGTTTGAAGTGATGGACAGGCGATACCCCAGCAGGGGGATAAAAAGGGACAGGTTCGCTAAGACAGACACACACGCCACCCGAGGTAACGAGACCCTGGAAGCGGTACGCTTCTCACGAGTGGGTGGAAAGGTACGATCAGCGGGAACCCGGTGTGTGTCCGCCCTTGCCTGGGTGCCGGGTTCACTGCAGAGGATCGACCGCATCTGGAGGAGGGGTCACATTCGGTGACCTCAGGTGACATCACCAAGGACCCGCCCAAATGCTGTTTGTGAGCCATCTCGCTGGTCTGTGAGTGAAGCTGTGCTGAATGATGAGTTGTTCTTATTCTATGTCTCTCTTCCCCCACGTTGTCCACCGCCATGGCAACGATTACTGCGAACTGAACTACTAAACTGGACTGAACTTTGAGTCATTTTGAAATTGGTCATTTACCCCTAGACAACGATAGAGCTTGATTGATGCTGTTATCTTAATTCTGTGCACATGTGTGTTTATCATCACTGAACTGTTGCATTTATTATCCTTTCGATTACTGTGTTGCTTGTTTCTGTAATAAAACTTTCTTAGTTCTAGTACTCCAGACTCCAACTGAGTGATCCATTTCTGCTGGTTTGGCAACCCAGTTACGGGGTACGTAACAATACCTTGACACGGTTTTATCCCCCCTTGTTCAATCTCTTCCCACCTATGTTCGTGACACTTCTCACGCTCTGAATTTTTTCAAAGATTTAAATTTCCCTGGCCCCCACCGCTTTTTTTCACCATGGATGTCCAGTCCCTATATACTCATCCCCCACCAGGAAGGTCTCAAAGCTCGCCGCTTCTTTTTGGATTCCAGACCTCTATCAACACTCTCCTCCACCTAGCGGAATTAGTCCTTACTCTTAATAATTTCTCCTTTGGCTCCTCCCACTTCCTTCAAACTAAAGGTGTAGCCATGGGCACCTGTATGGGTCCCAGCTAGGCCTGCCTTTTTGTTGGCTTTGTGGGACAGTCTATGTTCCAAGCCTATACTGGTATCCTTCCCCCACTTTTCTTTCGCTACATCAACGAACGCATTGGTGCTGCTTCCTGCACGCATGCTGAGCTCATTGACTTCATTAACTTTGCCTCCAACTTTCACCCTGCCCTCAAGTTTACCTGGTCCATTTCCGACACCTCCCTCCCCTTTCTTGATCTTTCTGTCTCTATTTCTGGAGACAGCCTATCTACTGATGTCTACTATAAGCCTACGATCTCTCACAGCTACCTGGACTATTCCTCATCTCACCCTGTCTCTTGCAAAAATGCCACTCCCTTCTCGCAATTCCTCTGTCTCTGCCGCATCTGCTCTCAGGATGAGGCTTTTCATTCCAGGACGAAGGAGATGCCCTCCTTTTTTAAAGAAAGGGGCTTCCCTTCCTCCACCATCAACTCTGCTCTCAAATGCATCCCTCCCATTTCACGCACATCTGCTCTCACTCCATCCTCCCGCCACCCCACTAGGAATAGGGTTCCCCTTGTCCTCACCTACCACCCCACCAGCCTCCGGGTCCAACATATAATTCTCTGTAATTTCTGCCACCTCCAACGGGATCCCACCACTAAGCACATCTTTCCCTCCCCCCGACTTTCTGCTTTCCGCAGGTATCGCTCCCTTTGCGACTCCCTTGTCCATTCGTCCCCCCCATCCTTTCCCACCGATCTCCCTCCTGGCACTTATCCTTGTAAGCGGAACAAGTGCTACACATGCCCTTACACTTCCTCCCTTACCACCATTCAGGGCCCCAGACAGTCCTTCCAGGTGAGGTGACACTTCACCTGTGAGTTGGCTGGCATGATACACTGCACCCAGTGCTCCTGATGCGGCCTTCTATATATTGGCAAGACACGACGCAGGCTGGGAGACCATTTCGCTGAACACCTACACTCTGTCCGCCAGAGAAAGCAGGATCTCCCAGTGGCCACACATTTTAATTCCACGTCCCATTCCCATTCTGATATGTCTATCCTCGGCCTCCTCTACTGTCAAGATGAAGCCACACTCAGGTTGGAGGAACAACACCTTATATTCCTTCTGGGTAGCCTCCAACCTGATGGCGTGAACATTGACCTCTAACTTCCGTTAATGCCCCTCCTCCCCTTTGTACCCCATCCTTTATTTATTTATTTATTACTAATATTTTTTTTCCTTTCCCCCTTTTTTCCTCTCCTTTTTCTCCCTCTGTCCCTCTCAGTATACTCCTTGCCCATCCTCTGGGCTTCCCCCCTCCCCATTTCTTTCTCCCTAGGCCTCCTGCCTCATGATCCTCTCGTATCCCTTTTGCCAATCAACTTTCCAGCTCTTAGCTCCATCCCTCCTCCTCCTGTCTTCTATCATTTCGGATCTCCCCCTCCCACTTTCAAATCTCTTACTATCTCTTCTTTCAGTTAGTCCTGACGAAGGGTCTCGGCCTGAAACGTCGACTGTACCTCTTCCTAGAGATGCTGCCTGGCCTGCTGCGTCCACCAGCATTTTGTGTGTGCGCTCATTATGCCATACTTATCTGGTATTGATATCCTTCGTCACTCTTTGGCCCACTTCCTTAGTGGATCAAGTTCCTTCTGTAATCTCGGGTAACCATCTTAACTATCAACAACACCTTTTAGTTTTGCGTCATCCCCAAAATTACTGTTCAAGCCTTGTGCATCTGCATCCAAATCATCAATATAAATAAAGGATAAAAAGGGTCCCACCACTGACCCCTGCAGCACACCACTAGTCGCCAGACTTCGTTCTGAGAAACAACCTTCAACCACCGCTCCCTGCTCCCTACCTCTGAGCCAATTTCGAGAACATCTAACTAGTTCTCCTTGGATTCCAGAGAATCCAACCTTCTTGGCTAGTCTACCATGTAGTTGAAGCCCAAATAGATGGCATTCACTACCTTTCCCTCTCATCTATCCTTTTTTTGTTACCTCTTCAAAGTACTCCAAAACTTTCAATACACACAAAGCCTTGCTGACTCATAATCGGACTGTGCCTATCCAAATGCTGATAGATCCTGTCCTTCAGAATTTCCTAGCTTCTCATGGTGATGTCTAACTGACCAGCCTATAGTTCCCCGGCTTGTCCTAGGTCGCTTTCTACCTTCCAGTCATTGGGAACTTTGAAAGTGGCTAACGATGAAGCAAGTGTATCCACAAGAGCCTCTGCATATACATCTCTAGCCTCCCTCAAAGTCCAAGAATGCACTTGGTCAGGACCTGGGGATTTATCTATCTTAATGCACTTTAAAACAGTAAATACCTCCTCCTTGGTCATATGGATGTTTTCCCAAACATTCCACTTATTTCCCTTATCTCTTGAGCAATCATGATTTTCACCTCAGGAAACACAGGGAGAAATGTTTGTTAAAAATCCCACCCAGCTCTTGTGGCTTGAGGTAGAGGTGGCCCTGCTGATCTCTAAAGGGACCTACTGTCTTTCTGGTCACCCTCTTAATATAGCCATTGAATGTCTTTGGATTTCCTTTACTTTACCTGCCAGATCCACCTTACATCCCCTCGTTGCCACCCCCACTCCACCGATTTTCCTCTTCAAAGTATTCCTAATCATTTTATGTCATCAAGGGCCTCACTTGTACCTGACCTCCTAAACAAACCCAATGCACATTTCCTTTTTCTTGACCAGAGCCTCAATATCCCTCATCAGTTAAGGTTCCCTGAACTTGCTGGGTTTGCCCTTTATCCTCGATTGCTATCTAATCCTTTCCCTTTGTACATGCCACCACAATTAACCTCTGCTAGGTCCTACCTAAATCCCCTAAAATTAGCCCTGCTCCAGTTTAGGATCCTTATGTGGACCTGTCCTATCCTTTTCTAACATGATCTTAAAACTAATAACATCATATTCACCAGAGTCCAATTGCTTGCTGTGTAAAGATAATTGTGTTGGAGAGATCAGAATATTCTGTTTTACTTGAATAGGAATTGAGTCATCAAAGAAAATTTCTAAACTTTGGTCCAAATATACAGAAGGAGTGGCAGAAACAAATGACACCAGCAGAGCAGCTCGGTGCCCCAGGCTATAAGAAGTTCTTTTGATAACATATCACATATTGGTTAAGAAGCTCACAGTAGCAACAACCAAGGCAGGGTACAATGATTGCATATAGCCTGACTGAACCTCTGTTCTGGGTCAATTAGGAATGGGAATTACAATTCCAAGGTTGCCAAAGACAGCCACACCTACTGTCATGTTACAAGTTGGCACCAGAGGTTCTTGTTGGGTGGTGCTGAATTATGACAGGCTCAAGGTATCAGAGGTTATACTCATTTAGGACTTGAAGTTGAATGACAGAACAGCAACAGCTGTGAGAGCCAATGCTGGAGAAGGAAATTTGGGCGTGAGCAACATTCTTCATGGTTGAGATTTCCTTGGGATTAAGTAGGTAGGCAAAGTGAAGGGATTATGAATGAATTCCATACTGGTTTCATCAAATATGGTAAAGATGATGGAGGAGATGTGGCGACTGCATTGGATCAGAGAAAAAAAAAATGCCAGAGCACAGTTCCAGAAATGTGAGGAGCAAGGGAACAGAAGGTCAGTGGAACGATGGCAAAGGCAAGCTGGTACAGAAAGCATGGATGGCAATCACATGCAACTTCTCCACGGATATGCTGTATAGCTTTGTAGATCCAGGTCCAGAGCTCCCTAAAAATATCAACACACGTCAAAGGGAGGTGAAAAAGGCATATGCCATGCTTGCCTTCATTGGTTAGGGCAGAATATATATATATATATATGAATTATGCTGCAACTTTACAAGCCACTTGTTAGGCGACATTGGGATATTGTGTGCAGTTCTGGTTGCCGCATTATAGAATGTATGTGTTTGTGCTGCAGAGAGTGCAGAAGTGATTGATCAAGATATTGCCTGGATTGGAGGACCTTTGTGATGGGGCAAAGTGGACTAAGGGTTGATTTGGTAGAAGTATGTAAGATTATGAGAGGCATAGATGTGGTAGATAGTCAGAATGATTTCTTTCCTATGATAGGGGTATCAAAACATAGGTTTAAGAAGGGGTTCTCAAGCTTTTTTATGCCATGCAACAACAGTATTAAGCAAGGAGTCTGTGGACCCTAGATTGGGAAGTCCTGCCTGAAGGTAAGAGGACGAAGATTTAAAGGGGAAAAAAAGGGCATGGTTTCTTTTTACAGAATGGTTGATACCTGGAATGTGCTGCCAGAGGAGGTGGTGGAATAAAGTACATCTACAATGCTTAAAAATATTAAAGAGATACAAATAGGGAAGATATGAAAGGATATAGTCCTAATGTGGGCAAATGTGATTAGTATAGAGGGGCAGAGTGGTCAGCGGGGATGTAGTGAACTGAAGGGCCTGTTTCTGTGCTATATAACTCTGATTCTATGGCACTTCTTCCAGGGATTTTGAGCAACTGATGATAGAAGATGATTTTTCACAAGTTGTGGGGAGGGGGAGGGAGTATTGGGGTGTGGTGGGTGGAGTCTGGATTGCTCTGCTTGAAGACGTGGTGGATGCGGATACTGTCACGGCACTTACGAAGCATGTAGACAAGCACTTGAATCGTCATAAAGGTAACAGACCAACTATTTGCTATTAGCTATTTTAGCTATTTCAACCCTGGGAAAAAGCCTCTGACTATCCACACAATCAATGCCTCTCATCATCTTGTACACCTCTATCAGGTCACCTCTCATCCTCCATCTCTCCAAGTATAAAAGGCCAAGTTCACTCAATCTATTCTCATAAGGCATGCTCCCCAATCCAGGCAACATCCTTGTAAATCTCTGCAATCTCTCTATATTATCTACATCCTTCCTGTAGTGAGGTGACCAGAATTAAACTCAGTACTCCAAATGGAGTCTGACCAAGGTCTTATATAGCTGTAACATTACCTTACGGCTCTTGAACTTAATCCCATGGCTGATGAAGGCCAACAAACCATATGTCTTCTTAATAATACTGTCAACCTACATAGCAGCTTTGAGTGTCAGACCCCAAGATCTCTTAGATCCTCAACACTGCCAAGAGTCTTACCATTAATATTATATTCTATCTTCAAATTTGACCTACCAAAATGAACCACTTCACACTTATCTAGGTTAAAGTCCATCTGCCACTTCTCAACCCAGTTCTGCATCCTATCAATGTCCCACTGTAGCCTTTGACAACCCTGCAGACTATCCACACCACCAACAACTTTCTGTCATCAGCAAACTTATTAACCCATCCTTCTACTTCTTGATCCAGGTCATTTATAAAAAAAATCACAAAGAGAATGGGTCCCAGAACAGATCCTGTGGAACACCACAGGCTACTGACCTCCATGTAGAGTACGAACCATCTACAACCGCCCCCTGCCTTCCGTGGGCAAGTCAATTCTGGATCCACAAAGCAAGGTCTCCTTGGATTCCACGCTTCCTGACTTTCTGAATGAGCCTCGCATGGGGAACCTTATCAAATGCCTTACTGAAACCCATATATACTACATCCACTGCTCCACCTTCATCATTGTGTTTTGTTACATCTTCAAAGAATTTAATCAGGTTTGTAAGGCATGACCTGCCCTTGACAAAACCATGCTGACTATCCCTAATCAGATGATGTTTCTCCAAATGCTCATAAATCCTGCCCCTCAGGATCTTCTCCAACAGCTTGCCCACCACTGAAGTCAGACTCACTGGTTTATAATTTCCTGGGTTATCCCTACTCCCTTTCTTGAACACGAGGACAACATTTGCAACCCTCCAATTCTCCGGTACTTCTCCCGTCCCTATTGATGGTGCAAGGATCATCGCAAGAAGCTCAGCAATCTTTTCCTCGCTTCCCACCGTAGCCTGGGGTATATCTCATCCAGTCCCAGTGACTTATCTAACTTAATGCTTTTCAAAAGCTCCAGCACATTCTCTTTCTTAATGTCTATAAGCTCAAGCGGTTCGGTTGGCTGTAAGTCATCCCCACAATTGCCAAAGTGCTTTTCACTGGTGAATACTGAAGCAAATTATTCATTAAGTACCTCATTCAGAATTGATTATGCTTGTTTGTTTTTAAAAATAATTACCTATATACAGTAATTGTTCAGTGAGTTTTATAGTGGCTGCAGTTTTCTTTATATTTTTCTGGAAACTTCTCATCTTCAGTGCTTGGCATTGCATTATTTGAACAGAGTATATTTTTATTGGTTATCTGTTATAAATGGAATTTCAATGGAATTAGTGGTCTGGCAAAAGGAAGATCAGACTTCCTTGGTCTGCTCTCTTTGTTCTTTCCCCTGCCACTCAGCTCTCTTCCCTTTCCCTATATTTTCTTTGTTATTGTAATACTTAATAAAATGATTGTAAGCAATAAGCTTTAGACATCATTCAAACTGGGGGCTTGTCCGGGATATGAACAAAATTGGAGCTTATTGATTGATTAATTATCGATCTCATTGGCTACTACACTTTTGATTGACTTGTGTGGGGAAACCAGCAGCAATGGATCTTGGGGCATTTCTGGCGTCACCAGACCCTAAGGCATTGGGGGATGCCAGAAAGGGTGACTTGTTGGCCATTGTTAAGGAGCTGGGACTTGCTGCGGTAAAATGGGATATGAAAAAGGTACAGATTCAGAGGAGAATAGCTGAGCACTATATTTGTTTGAGGAAGTTTAAAGAGGGGGTGTTAGAAAGGTTTACTGAAAGTAAGTTCAATGATCTTGAGCTCTAGTACAAGTTAAACTAAAGATGGAAGCTGAGTTAAAACAAAAACAGCTCAAGGCTGAGTTAAAACAAAAACTGTTCGAAACTGAGTTAAGAGGAAAACAGCTTGAGGCCAAGGAAACAGAAAAACAGAGGTGGTTTGCAGCTGAAGAAGCAGAAAAACAGAGGGAAGAAGCAGGAAAACAGAAGGAGGAAGCAGAAGTATAAAGGAGTTAAAGAAGATAGAGAAGTTGCAGCAAAGGGGTCTAGTGTTTCACTCTGCTGATAAGTTTTTTGCCAGTCGGGAAGTTAAATTGGTCCCTCCATTTGATAAAATTGAGGTTGCTAAATACTTTCAGCATTTTGAGAAAGTGGCTCAGAGACTGAAGTGGCCAAAAGAAAGTTAGTCCCTCTTGTTAAAGTCTATTTAAGGGTGAGGCTCAACAAGCTCATTCTGCCCTATCAATTGAAGTTGCAGTTAAATATGAGATTGTGAAACAGGCTGTGCTTAAAGCCTATGAACTGATTCCAGAAGCCTATAGGCAAATGTTTAGGAATTTGAAGACTCGTGGAATTTGCTTATGAGAAATCTGTGTGTTTTGAAAGATGGTGCACATCTAAAAATGTGGATGATAATTTTGAGAAACTGAAAGAGTTAATTTTAATTGAAGAATTTAAAAGGTGCATCCATGATGATATAAAGGCATATTTAGATGAAAAGGATGCTGCCACTTTACAAGAATCTGCTAAATTAGCAGATGAGTTTGCCTTAACCCACAAGTTTAAGTTTACTCTAAGTAAGACCTTCCAAATGAGTAGCATGGATAGTCAGGGTAAACCAGAAATCAAATCTGGATCTAGTGACAAAGGTAAGGATGAGGGGAAATAATTAAAGGAGAAGCCCTCTTGTCCTACTTGTCACTATTGTAGGAAACCTGGTCATGTTATGGCTAACTGTTTCCTCTGAAAAAGAAGAAGGAAAAGGAGGCAGTTCCAGATGCCTGTGTTCAAAATATTGAAACACCTGTAAACCCATGGGGTTCTGCACATTCTCATGAAGCTCTGTCAAAGACTAAAATGTCTGGTTAGGTTAGGAAAGAATTCCTTCATTTTACGTCAGATGGGTTTGTTTCAGTAAAGGAAGGGTCAACCCTGATACCAGTGAAAATTCTGCGAGATACTGCGGCTTCTCTGTCACTAATGTTAGACAGTGTTCTAAAGTTTGGTAATGAGACTGCCACTGGTGAGGTAAATCTTATTCGAGGTATTGGGTGCGATATTGTTCCTGTACCTCTGCACAAGGTAATTTTGAAGTCAGAGTTAGTTTCAGGACTTGTTAAAATAGGACTACAACCCAGCTTACTGGTGGAAGGTATTTCTTTGTTGTTAGGTAATGGCCTAGCAGGTGGTAAAGTTGTTCCTGCAGTGCAGCTGACAACTAAGCCAATCAATTATGATTCAAAGATAGACCCTAACATTTATCCCTCATGTGCAGTAACTCGAGCTAGGGCCAAAAAACTTGTCAATGCAGATGGTCCTGTGCACCATGATTCGGCTACTCATGATAGCCCAAATAGGGAATCAGATTTTGATGACTTGTCAGGGACTTTTCTGCCTTCATTGTTTCACCAGGATCCAGGTATTAAAACTGATGATAAAGATTTGTCTCTGTCTAGGAAAGAGTTTATAGAAGATCAGAGCAGAGACCCTGAGATTGAAGCTTTAAGAGAAAAAGCTCTCTCAGGCGAGGAGATTGATAAAGTGCCAGGAGGGTTTTATTTCAAGGATAGAGTGTTAATGAGGAAGTGGAGACCACCTAATATTCCTGCAAGTGAGGAATGGGCAATTGTTCACCAGGTTGTAGTTCTGAAAGCCTATAGGAATGAGATTTTAACTTTGGTCCATAGTAAACCCTTGGGTGGACATCTAGGTGTGAAGAAAACTGTGAACAAAGTTTTAAAATAATTCTTCTGTCCTAGCTTGAGGAAAGATGTGGCAACATTTCGCAGGACTTGTAACACTTGTTAGGTTGTGGGTTGTTCTTGAGTAAGCTGAAAAACAAAAACAGAAGGTTGCTGAATTGGAGTTTGATTTTGCAAGAGTATGATCTCATGTTAACACATTAAAGGCAAAGATAATGTAATTGCCAATTGTCTTTCCAGATGTTAAACATGCAATTTAATTTTAATAATGGAGTGGAATTTAATATTTGTATATGCTCCTGCAATATGTTGTATTACTTTGTAGTGTGCTGTATGATAACCGTATATGTATTGTTCCACATTTTGTAGATTGTAGTTAAAACGTTGCTCCTGCAGATCAAAATGTTCTCTTCTTGGGGAGAGGTGTTATGTGTCCACAGTTTTGTTTTCCTGGGAGTCCATAGTTTCATTTACTGTGAGCGTCACGTGTCCCCAGATTCATTGTACTGGGAATTCACAGTTTCGTTTCTGTGAGCGTTATCTTATGATGTATGTCAATGGTATAAAAGAGGGAGTCGAAGGAAAGAGAGAGAGAGTGAAGATCACAGACTTTGGGCTATCTGGGAACAGCTCACGGTCAAGGAGGGTAAAGTCTAATGCTTACCCAAACCCAAAGGATTGGGTTAATCAGCGGCACATTGTGTATTATGGAGACGTGTCTGTCCTTTGTATGATCCGTGGGTGTGGATTTCGTGACAGTCAGTTTGTAAAATCACTCTTCGTGGACTTTGGAACAGTATTCCTTGGCTGGGATCCTCAGTAACCGTTTTCTAGTTCGCTAACTGTAGAATCTTTGGAATTCGTCGTGATCAGCTCATTGCTGCATTGTGAATGCACAAGTCTCTCCTCTCATCTACTTCATGAATTACTGGGACTCTCTGAACTGCCACTGTAAGACTGTGTTTGAGTAAGATTTGTAAGAACGGGTTCTAAGTTTGACTGTAAGGGAGCTATAGACACATAACACTGTTAACTCCTGTTTAAGAAAGTAGTTTATTTAATTTTCTATATTTTTGAGTAGATGTAAATAAATATGGTGGTTTTAATATTAAAACCCGACTCAATTTGTCATCTCTTGCTGCTGGTACATTACAAAATCGTAACATCTGACTCTGCCTGACCTGTTGGATTTCACTAGCATTTTGTATGTGTTGTTTCCTAAACATTAAATGTCCTTGATGATCATCACCATAATAGCAATTATATCACATCCATCTACCTACATTTACACAGATCACTTTATCCACCCAGCTACAAATCCTATGGTAGGGCTCATTCATCTGCGTATCATCCAGAATCCCAAGAGGCCTTAGAGAGAGATTCCATTTTACCCTCAAAACCATGACTAACACATTCTGTACTGAAAATGAGAAGGATTGGGATGAGGGAGTTCATCTGCTTTTATTTTCAGTAAGGGAGTCAGTAAAAGGATCCCTAGGCTTTAGTCCCTTTGAACTTGTGTTTGGTCACCAGGTCCGAGGACCTTTGGCATTGTTAAAGGACCAGTGGGTTAACAATAACCTGCATGTTAATTTGCTAGATTATGTTTTGAAGTTCAAGGACAAATTGCAAAGGGCTTGCAACATAGCAAAGGAGAATTTAAAATCAGCCCAGGAAAGAATGAAAACTTGGTATGATAAACAAGCCAGAATGAGGTCATTCAAGCCAGGAAATAAAGTGCTTGTTTTGTTTCCTGTACAAACAAACCTTCTACAAGCTAAGTTTCATGGTCCCTATGAAATTGTGGCTAAAGTTAATGATGTGGACTATGTAGTCAAAACGCTAGATAGACGAAGGCCAACAAAGCTTTGTTACATAACTATGCTTAAGCTGTATCATGAAAAACCAACTGCAGCTGTGGCGGTTGCTGTAAACAGAGATGGATGTGAGCTCTCTGGAAATTTATGAGCTGATCCATCTGAGGCCTATTTTAAACCTAACATTATTTCAGCCAGATTGACAAATTTGACTATTTTGGAAAATATTGATGAGAAAATGGCTCATTTACAGCCACAGCAGCAGCAGCAGATGAAAGAGTTAATTATGAAATTTACGGATTTATTTCTGGATATCTCAAATAGAACCACAGTGGCTTTACATGATTTAGATGTGGGTAATAACAAACCTATAAAACAACAAACATATCGTATGAATATTGAAAAATGTTAACTTGCTGAACAAGAAATTGAGTATATGTTAGAAAATGATATTATTAGACTTTCTACTTCAGATTGGAGCCCATCTTGATTATGTTGTAGGACAAGGCAGGTTGGCTCCTGTTCAGGCAAAAGATCAGGCAACTTTTGAGGTTCCCATTCCAACCAGGAAAAGGGCTTTTAGAAGATTTCTGGGAATGGCCGGATATTATCGCAGGTTCTGTGAGAACTTTGCTGATGTTGTTCTCCTATTGACTAACCTCCTGAAGAAGGGTGAAAAGTTTGTTTAGACAGAACCTTGCCAGGAGGCGTTTGATAAATTGAAAGCTATCTTATGTCACCAACCTGTGCTCAGGTCACCTGATTTTGCCAAGCCATTCTCCATAGCTCTGGATGCCAGTGATGAAGCTGCAGGAGCAGTGTTACTGCAAAAGGATGATTATGATGATGTTGACCATCCTGTGGCTTACTTTTCAAAGAAATTCAATGAGCATCAAAGAAATTACTCCACCATAGAGAAGGAATTATTATCACTTATTTTGGCTTTGCAGCATTTTGATGTGTATGTTTGCACAGCTCAGAAACCACTTGTGGTTTATACAGATCATAATCTGTTGGTGTTCTTGAGTAAGCTGAAAAACAAAAACAGAAGGTTGCTGAATTGGAGTTTGATTTTGCAAGAGTATGATCTCATGATAACACATTAAAGGCAAAGATAATGTAATTGCCAATTGTCTTTCCAGATGTTAAACTTGCAATTTAATTTTAATAATGGAGTGGAATTTAATATTTGTATATGCTCCTGCAATATGTTGTATTAGTTTGTAGTGTGCTGTATGATAACCGTATATGTATTGTTCCACATTTTGTAGATTGTAGTTAAAATGTTGCTCCTGCAGATCAAAATTTTCTCTTCTTGGGGAGAGGTGTTATGTGTCCACAGTTTCGTTTTCCTGGGAGTCCATAGTTTCATTTACTGTGAGTGTCACGTGTCCCCAGTTTCATTGTACTGGGAATTCACAGTTTCGTTTCTGAGCGTTATCTTATGATGTATGTCAATGGTATAAAAGAGGGAGTCGAAGGAAAGAGAGAGAGAGTGAAGATCACAGACTTCGGGCTATCTGGGAACAGCTCACGGTCAAGGAGGGTAAAGTCTAATGCTTACCCAAACCCAAAGATTGGTTAATCAGCGGCACACTGTGCATTATGGAGACGTGTCTGTCCTTTGTATGATCCGTGGATGTGGATTTCGTGACAGTCAGTTTGTGAAATCACTCTTCGTGGACATTGGAACAGTATTCCTTGGCTGGGATCCTCAGTAACCTTTTTCTCGTTCACTAACTGTGGAATTTTTGGAATTCGTCGTGATCAGCTCATTGCTGCATTGTGAATGCACAAGTCTCTCCTCTCATCTATTTCATGAATTACTGGGACGCTCTGAACTGCCACTGTAAGACTGTGTTTGAGTAAGATTTGTTAAGGACGGGTTCTAAGTTTGACTGTAAGGGAGCTATAGACGCATAACACTGTTAACTCCTGTTTAAGGAAGTAGTTTATTTAATTTTCTATATTTTTGAGTAGATGTAAATAAATATGGTGGTTTTAATATTAAAACCCGACTCAATTTGTCATCTCTTGCTGCTGGTACGTTACAAAATCGTAACATCTGACTCTGCCTGACCTGCTGGATTTCACTAGCATTTTGTATGTGTTGTTTCCTAAACATTAAATGTCCTTGATGATCATCACCATAATAGCAATTATATCACATCCATCTACCTACATTTGCACAGATCACTTTATCCACCCAGCTACAAATCCTATTGTAGGGCTCATTTGGATTAAGCACCTATGAATATATTTTTGATATATTAGTGTTTTCTCATACAAATGCCCTGTTTATAATATTACCAAGTCTTTTCCTACCTTTTTCACTCTTCTGTAATTGTTTGCCCACTTATTTCTTGTTCTTATGCAAGGAGCACAGGACAGGCCCTTTGGCTCACAATGCATGCCAATCTAAATAAACCTATTCCATGATTAATCTAAGCCTTCCCCCCAATGTGGCCCATAATACTCCATTTTCTCTTACATCCATTGCCTATTAAATGTCCCCATTCTATCATCCTCCATCATCATGATGAACAGCAGTGCATTCCCAGTCATTCGCTGCACACTTTGTTTAAAAAAAACGGAAAATTAACTCTGACAGCATCTCTAAACATTCCTCCCCTCATTGTAACTGGATATCCTCTGGTACTGGTCATTGCTGTCCCGGGAAAAAGGTGCTGGTTCTCTATTCTATCTATGCCTCTCATAATCTTATATAACTCTATCAATTTTCTTTATTGCTTCAAAGATAAAATCTCTAGTGCAGTCAATATTTCCACACAATACATGCTCTCTTATCCAGGCATCCTCCTGGTAAATCTCCTCTCCACCCTCTTTAAAGCTTCTACATCTTTCCTACAATGAGGAAAGCAGAACTAAATATAATACCCTATGTGTGGTCAAAGCAGTGTTTTATGGAGCTGCAACATTACCTCGCTACTCTTGAACTCATTCTCCGAATTAACGCACACAATATAGCTTCTTAACTGCTCTATCAACTTGCATGGCAGCTTTGAGGGGTCTATGGACATGGACATCAAGATCCTTCTCTTACTCCAGACTGCTAAGAATCCTGACATTAAACTTGTACTTTCCTCCAAGTTTTCAAAGTGTATAATTTCACACTTTTTCAGATTGAACCCTGTCTGATACTTCTCCACCCACTGTTGCTCCCTGTCTATAGACTCTGAGATGCAATGGGACTTGGGAGTCCTCGTACAGGATACCCTTAAGGTTAACCTTCAGGTTGAGCCAGTGGTGAAGAAGGCCAATGCAATGTTGGCATTCATTTCTAGAGGAATAGAGTATAGGAGCAGGGATGTGATGTTGAGGCTCTATAAGGCGCTCTTGAGACCTCACTTGGAGTACTGTGGGCAGTTTTGGTCTCCTTATTTAAGAAAGGATGTGCTGACCTTGGAGAGGGTACAGGGAAGATTCACTAGAATGATTCTGGGAATGAGAGGGTTAACATATGAGGAACGTTTGTCCGCTCTTGGACTGTATTCCTCGGAGATAAGAAGAATGAGGGGGGACCTCATAGAAACATTTCGAATGTTGAAAGGCATGGACAGAGTGGATGTGGCAAAGTTGTTTCCTATGATGGGGGAGTCTAGTACGAGAGGGCATGACTTAAGGATTGAAGGGCGCCCATTCAGAACAGAGATGTGAAGAAATTTTTTTAGTCAGAGGGTGGTGAATCTGTGGAATTTGTTGCCACGGGTGGCAGTGGAGGCCAAGTCATTGGGTGTATTTAAGGCAGAGATTGATAGGTCTCTGAGTAGCCAGGGCATCAAAGGTTATGGTGAGAAGGCAGGGGAGTGGGACTAAATGGGAGAATGGATCAGCTCATGATAAAATGGCAGAGCAGATTCGATGGGCCGAATGGCCGTTTCTGCTCCTTTGTCTTATGGTCTAATGGTCTTATACCCTCTTGTAACCTACAACTTCTACACTATCCACAACTCATCCAACCTTTGTGTCATCTACATACCTACTAACATCCCCCCCTTCCACTTTCTCATCCTAGTCATTTGGGAGCAAGTGTCCCAAAACAGATCCCTGCGGAACATCACCGGTCATTGACATCCAGGAAGAACATGCTCCATCTAACACGTCCTGACTTTTTGGATAAGCCTGCCGGGGGAAATCTTGCCAAACCTTATTAAAATCTATATACACCACACTCACATCTCCACCTTCAATTTGTTTTCTTACATCCCCGCAACTTATTTTGGTTCGTGATATATGACTTACCTTAATTAAACTATGCTTTCGCAAATTCTCGTAAGTCCTGTTCCTTTTAATCCTTTCCATTAGTATGGCCACCACTGGTTTATAATCCGTAGAATTATCCTTATTATAATTCTTAAACAATGGAAGAATATTTTCCATCCTCCAACCTTCCGGTACTACTCATGTGGCCAGGGAGATTGAAAAGGTCATCATCAATGCCCCAGCAATCCCTTCCCCAAATTCACAAAGTATTGTGGGATACATTCCTTGCAGCCCCAGGGACTTGTCAATCCTGAAGTTTTTCAGGAACTCCAAAACTGCCTCTTTCTTAACATATTCCATCACATTGGCCTGACTGATTTGAAGCAGTTGAAAGCTCTGTTGCCCCAGAAATTAATTTTACTCCCCATTTAAACTAGGCAAATCCCTTAATGAACTCAACTTTGATTTTTTTCAACTCCAGCTTTACAATCTTGAATTCTATTTTTGTGTCGACATTTCGATCCATGCAGTATTCTCATTTTCTAGTTTCTGTACTCTCACATCAGTCACTTCAGAGATGGATATTTGGCTGGTTCGTGTACTAAACACAGAGTAATCAAGATAAAATAGATATTTTGGTATTTGCTGCTATGTTTACTTTCTTACACATAAAACATAATTGAAGTTGAGAAGGAACATGGATTTCCAATTTCAGGTAGCCCACACATCCTTTGTTTCTTTCTCTTTCCTAATGTGCCCCAGCCCTCATACACACACCTTCCTTTCCATCTTCTCCAACCCACCCCTCATTAATTTGCTTCTTTCACCACCTCCACTTGGTTCCACCTGCTTATCACTCAACCCATCTTACTTGTCGATCCAAGCTAGCAACAGCAAACAATGCTACCAAAGGTGACATACTCAAGACGGTTTATTAAGCAACTCCTTTTAGACCTTCTTTTATTTCAGATGTTGCTCTGCTACTGTTGGGGCTGTTTATCTACATTCCAGTGGTGAGTTTTCAGGCCAATCGGGCGATCTGGTGCTTCGCTGTTTCCGAGAGTGTTCCACAGGCTGCTGGCAAAGTGTGCAGCATGGAGGCCAGGAGGTCATGATTGACTTTATCTCTCAATGATTAACGAGCTGAGGAAGATTGAAATCACTGAGGTGGGTGTGGAGAGCAATCAGGTGTTCAGTGCAATCTTTCAGCCTCTCGCTCGTGGGAGGAGGGTGTCTGCGTGGGGTGGTCTCTCTCTCCCCCTCTTGCCCACTGCTCTTGAGGGAAGCTCCTTGCATTTCAGTGATCTCTCTCTCCCATAATGCTGTCAAAGGATGGTGCTGGAACTAGGTTTAATTGCTGTGGTTTGTGGATTTGGATTCTAATTCAGGTTTATGATGTGTTATAGTACTGATCACTCCTTTTTCTGTTGCTACTTTTAGACAAATTTTGAGTCAGGGCAGCCTTCAGATAATGAACACTGAGCTGAACTGCAATATGCTTTTTGATTGTGTGTTTTATATCCTGAGTTTTTGTTTGTTTTTTATTAAGCAATTTTTTTTTTTTTTGAGCGTGAGGGTTTGAGGTTTTTCTTTGTACGGGTTGGTTCCAAAGTCCTTTGTTTCATGACCGTGTGTGGAAGACGAATTTCAGGGTTGTGTGCTGCATACATACGTACATACTTTGATAATAAATGTACTTTGGATCTTCAAACCCACTCAACTGCCTTGTTCTGTCCCTTCCCCCCAATTTCTCCATCTGCCCAGTAGCCTTTCTTTGTCAGGTTCCACCCATTATTCTCCTTTTCTGTCAGATTCCATAATCTGCAGCATTTGTTGTCACCATTACCCACCTCTGACCTCTCATATTTCAGCAGTTTGCTGAGAGAAAAACAGAGTGAATCAATATAAAAACCAATTGCCACATCCCAGTGTTACCATGGATCTCTTACTAACTCTTCCTTCAGTTAGTCCTGACGAAGGGTCTCCGCCTGAAACGTCGACTGTACCTCTTCCTAGAGATGCTGCCTGGCCTGCTGCGTTCACCAGCAACTCTGATGTGTGTTGCTTGAATTTCCAGCATCTGCAGAATTCCTCTTGTTTGAGATAACAGGTGGTTTATTTAGTGCCCTGACAATATAGCATTATCTAAAAATTTACTATTAATATATTCTCATTTTTTAAATTTTAAAGTTACAATAGGATTTCTGGACAGAATATTTATAACTAAAATGCAATACATTAAAACTCATTTACAAACACAAAAAAAAACTTCACATTAATGAGAAATCACACAAACACAAAAAAAAGCCTTTGAGTGATTTAATGCAATAATATGTTTAATCATAGCAGTAAATAATGTCAATGTCTGATTCATAGCTATCTGTCCTTGCAATACACAAAACAGATGTACAAATTGCTGTTGTTTTAAACTTAATTTTCCACAATTCCAAACAAAACTTAATACTATTTTAAAATAAATGCATGTCAAGTTTCTTCAATATTTGGAAAGATTAAATGAAAACTGAATGCTGAGGATTATACTTAGGAATAAAAATGTATATTTGTCTGTAGGACAAGACCGAATATCTCAATCAGCTTCTCTGCCCAGTACAGTACTAATTGATTGAGAGGCAAATTTAAAATCTGCTGGTTTAATGCATTGAAATGGTCAATTCTTGCACTTGGCAAGAACATCTACAGAGGAACAACAAATTAAACATTTACAGCAGACTTTAAAACCTGATGGAAATGCTATAATCTTATTGGCTGAAATGGATCAGTCATTAATGTGCATTTGAATTTTTTTTTCCGTAGTGAGATAGAAAAATACATGCATATTAATTGGTTCTTTACTTATACACTATGGCAACCTTAAAATAATCAGTTAATATAAGACTAACTGTACCATCAAGACTTTGAAGATATTATGACTCCAAATCTCTTTCTTTTGAACACACAAATAGTTCTTGCATAGTACAATTTTAAATGTGCAAATTTCATGCAAGTACTTAAAATAATTTTCACTCCATTAGCTTTAAACTAAGCTGGTGTACAGTGTTATACAAGATAATGTTTTGCTTCCATATTCATTCACCATTGCTGCAAGAATTAATTCTGAAAGTGGTTTAAAAATTATAGTAATTTTTTACTCCATTCATAATGTGTAAATTCAGATTCTTTGTACTTTGGCCAATTAAATAATAGTGGTAGTTACAATGAGGCTCAAATTTTGATTAGTGCATTTCATGCATTTTAACCAAACTATCTTTCAAGATGTAGATTCTATTCTATTATCAATTTAAAACTAGCTTTAGGGTTGCTAACAGCCACACAAGATTATAACAGTTAATATCACAACCACATTAAAATATTAATTTGAGAAGCTCCTTTTATGTGAATCCTATCAGAAGAGTGCACGTGTATTACATATCACATACAAGGTCACAACATTGTACTGTTCAAGCAATGTCAATGAGGTTTTTAATTGTATCACCAAACTCATACAGTTAAATGGCAAGTGGCATTTAATACTCTGGAAAGACACACACAAAGACTGCCCTCAGTAGAACTGCTGCACCGCAGTTGGCAAGAGGAAAATATTGCACTTCAGAGCTCATACAGAACTTCTATAATAGTAGCTATTGACCAAGCCTGTGTTTCACAGCTAAACGGACAGTACCCTCCATTTTCATTGGTAAGCTCTGGAAGACCTTTCCAAGGAGACCTAAGGAATTAAACAAAACATAATAAATAAAAGCACTACAATTCATTTTAATTGGTAACTGTCACATTTTGAGGTTCTGAGAATGGTTATTCATTAGGACTTGGATACACTCTTAACAGCATAATCTTATTTAAAAGGAGTTGACCCTCCAAGACAACTCCATGCTATGTTAACAATCTGTTGTCAAAATATAATTTACACAGGTTGATCAGCAAAAAGATTTTGGAGTCAGGCAGCGACAACTCTCGCAGATGTGGAGCACCTCACACTGCACACGTTGAAATGGCATCGGAACCACGAGGAACACCTAGACTCTTCATCCTGAGTTTTAGCCTTTCTATTCTTTGTTTGTGGAGTGTCGGCGAAACATATTAAATGTGCACACAGGTATTCGGCTGTGTATATTCATGTAAGACCATAAGGCATAGGAGCAGAATTAGGCCATTCAGCTCATCAAATTTGCTCCGCCATTCCATCGTGGCTGATCCCGGCTACCACTCAATCCCATACACCTGCTTTTTCAACATATCCTTTGATGCCATGACCGATCAGGAAATGATCAAATATACGCAGAGACTTGTCCTTCACCACCAGACTGTGGCAGAGCATTCCACAGATTCACTACTCTGGTTAAAGAAACTCCCCCTCACCTCTGTTCTGAAAGGTCACCCCTCAAGTTTGAGGCTGTGCACTCTGATACCCCCACAATAGGAAACATCCTCTTCCCACCCACCTTACATAGTCCTTTCAACATTTGGTAGGTTTCAATGAGATCCCCACGCATTTTTCTAAATTCCAGTGCGTACAGGCCCAAAGCTGCCATATGTTCCTCGTATATTAACCCCTTCATTTCCAGAATCATCCTCGTGAACAACTCTCTCCAATGGAAACACATCCTTTCTGAGACACAGGGGCAAAACTGTTGACAATACGCCACGTGAGGCCTGACTGGTGTCTTATAAAGGCTCAGCTTTATCTCCATGCTTTTATATTCTATTTCCCTTGAAATAAATGCCAACATTGCATTTGCCTTCTTTACCACAGACATGACCTGTAAATTAACCTTCTAGGAGTCTTGCGTGAGGACTCCCAAGTCCCTCTGCACCTCTGATGTTTGAACCTTCTCCCCATTTAGATAATCTTTTGTACTATTGTTCCTTTTACCAAATACATCATCATACATTTCCGAAAACTGTATTCCATCTGCCACTTTTTTGCCCATTCTTCGAATTTATCCAACTCCTACTGTAATCACCTTGTTCCTCAGCACTACCTACCCTTCCACCTATCTCCGCAAACTTTGCTACAAAGCCATCAATTCCACCATCCAAATCATTGACAGCCAACCAGAAAAGTCCCCTCTTATTCCCACTCACTGCCTCCTGCCTGTCAGCCATTCCTCTATCCATGCCCGTATAGTTCCTGTAATGCCTAACGATTTTATCCTGTTAAGCAGCTTCATGTGTGGCACCTTATCAAATGCCTTCTGAAAATCAAAGTGACATCCACTGCCTCTCCTTTGTCCACACTGCTCGTTAATTCCTCAAAGAACTCCAACAGTTTTGTCAGGCAAGTTTTCCCTTTACATGTTTGTGAACTGAGCCAATAAAGGTACTTGTCAATAAATACAGATCCTCTTTGTGCCTAATTGATCATTATTATTTAGGGGTAAACCTTGTAACAACTGTTCTACAGCTATGAATTGGATTGATAAACTTGTAACCCTATTTGGCCAACTACTTCAATATAACCTTGAGTACCATTCAGTTATAAATTAAAGTAGTATTTTCTTAAGAACATAAACACGAGGAATTCTGCAGATAAAGTCCAGGTTCCTGCTGGATCCCTTTGCATGCTGTTTTGCATTTAGAAGGTAGAACACAGAGGTACAGCACAGTCAATATGTCCTTCTTGCAACCTGATTTCTGCATCAACTAATATATGCGCTTCAAGTACAAAAGCAAATCACAATCCTAACAAATATTGCGATATTCATTATGGAAAACTATTTCTGTTAAAAATCAAAAAAATCTTTTCAGTCACAATGACTCACACCCCACAAACCAACTTATTGTAATGACTTGATATGAAGCAGGGTGTTACAGCAATGGTCAAAAATCAAAATGTTCCTAAGGAAATTTGCATAATGTAGACAAGTAAATTATACCCTTACTTTGACAAATGATCGTAATGATGGGAAAGGATGTGCTTCACTAAAATTATAGTGTCTTCATACAATTTCTTTTCCATTACTTTTGAAAAGTGCAACTTTGCACGGAGGAAATACCCCATAGGCCACACCCATTCCTAGAAAACAAAAGAAATGCAAGTCACATGTCTTTTGTATTAAATGTCCTATATATTTTAGCTGAAATAGATTAAACATAGTATAAATAATTACCGGCCCTTGATGGTAATTATAGCCCTTAGCAATGTTGAAGTTGTCGCAATCCATCGAATTGTCATAGACACCACCGTAAACAAGGTCACTAACCAAAAAGAGAAATCGAATTTTACTGTCAAGACACACTAGCAGATAACCACCACAGTAAATAGGGATCAACAAACAGCTCACTAAAAGAAATACAAACACAAGAGATTCCGCAGATGCTGGAAATCTAGAGGAACACAAAATGCTGGAGGAACTCTCAGGTCAGGCAGCATCTATGAGGAGGAATAGTCAATTAATTATATTGAGATGAATGGTATCTGCCCAAAACATTGAAATCTTTATTCCTTTCTATAGATACTGCCTGACCTGCTGAGATCCTCCACTATTTTGTGTGTGTTACACGAAAGGAAACATCTTAGATTAACTATTGCACACCATTTCATTTTACTTGTAACACGCTGCAGGAACTCAGCAGGTCGGGCAGCATCCGTGGAAATGATCGGTTGACGTTTCGGGCCAGAACCCTTCGTCAGGACTGAAGAGGGAAGGATCAGAGGCCCTATAAAGAAGATGGGGGGAGGGTGGGAAGGGGAAGGCTGGTAGGTTCCAGGTTTGGAACCTCCAGCGTGTTGTGAGTGTTGCTTTGACCCCAGCATCTGCAGATTATTTTGTGTTCATTTTACTTGTACCAGGAATAACTCAACTCACTCTGGGTCTAAAGTTTTCAATCCCAGCGGTCCAAGCAGCTTTTCCTCTATAGCTTTCAGAGCTTTCCATGCATTTTCTGGTGTAAAAAGTTCAGGGGCCTGAAAATGCAAAGTGATAGTTTTAGTGCTATAAATAAAACTTTAGTTGGGCATTCATGTAGTTTCAAATGAAAATTATGATGAAAAGATCAAGGTTTTGCAGGAGACATGACTGAATGGAAATGGAATCAAACTCAGTTTAAAACATGTGATAACTACTCCATTGTTGGTCTCAATTACAAATATTTGTACTGTCACATATTTCTTCAAAGTAATTCTTTTAAAAAGATAGAATTAAAGCAGAAGACACTTATTTAAACAAATAGGATCACTTACCACAACCATAGCAACTGGAAAATTTGGTCTCAGTTGGTAGTCACACCATGGACTGGAAGCTCCATAACAGTCTTTATATATGCTCTTTTTGTGGACAAGGTTAGGAAATTTTTCATTGGGATCATTTGGATCCCCAGAAACAAAAAAATGCTTTTCGAAGTTCTGTTGTATTCTACGGTTCCACTCCTCATATGTGATAAATATTTCTTTTCCTGTACAATACAATCAATTTTATCATCCAATATGGCATGTTTAGGAAAATTATAATTGAAAATTCAATTACAAACATTTAGAAACTTTTTCAATAAACAATGTAACATGACTAACATTTGACTAATTATAGATCTCAAAGATGATCATTTTAAGTGTTGAAATAAAACTACTACCAGCATTGCACGCTCAACCAGATTTGACCAATAAATAATAATTCACTATCACACCTGAACTCCAAGTTGGCAGGGCAAATTTCAAGTTGTAAGTTTAAGAGTTCTACAGCTGGGAATGAGCCACTTGACTAGATTATCTTTTAGGCAACAAAATAGATGATTGGCTGAATACTCTTCAGTGCATAGTATTTAAATCTTTGACACATCTTTCTACAACTAGAGACTACCCATAAACTAACATAAAATGCTGAAAATATGCAGGTCTAACTTGGTTCCATCAAGGAACCTTATTGGAAACTTTTATTTTCTCAGATGTTGATAGCACTACAATGTGCCTCTATTTTTATTGCTGCTTCTTGGCCATCTCCTTGAACGTAAAGTCCACTTCATTACGTGACTCTAAGATTTAAGGAAGACAGTCTTATTTATTTAGAGATACAGGGTGGAACAAGTCCTTCCAGCTCAATGAGCTGCACTGCCCAGTAACCCATCTATTTAACCTTCGCCTCATCACAGGACAATTTCCAATCACCAATTAACCTACTAACGGGTACGTCTTTGGACTGAGGGAGGAAACCAGAGCACCACAGGCTCACGGGAACAACATTCAAACTTCCTTACAGGGGATGCCGGAATTGAACTCCAAACTCCAATGACCCCAGCTGTAATAACGTCATGCTACTGCTACACAACAGCGGCACTTTCTCCATTAAGTTTGGTATGTATTAATTACAAAAGTTGGTTAAATAACCTGCACATAAACAACTTGCAATTGTACGGTTGAAAAACACTAGAAATACACAGCACATCAGTCAGCTCTGGAGGAAAGATATGGGTTAAAATTTCAGGTTTACAGCCTTTCATCTGAACTTTCCCATACCAACTGAATATTTCCAGCTTTTTCAGTTCTTTCAGATTTCTACCATCAGAAATTCACAAAAGAGGAAAGGCATATGGGTAGGGCCCAAGAAAAGATAGCTTAAGAAAGATGATTAATAAAGTATTTGGAGAGAAGCTGAGAGTTATTTCTGTTTTTAAATCAAAATAACAATATGATAGAAACATTGGGACAAAGGAACTCTAGATTATAGATTTGAAAGACCAAGACAGATAGAAAACTGGGATGATGCAACTCATGTGCCTCACAGGAATCTGCTGGAAAGTCTGATGGACTCATTGTCTTTATCAGTAGCTATGATGGACTAAGACAAACATATTCACAACGGACAATACTGATAAATATAGTCAATACTGCAGACTGATTGAAACATTATAGCTGGGCAGGTACATGGATTCAAAAGGTTAAAGGGTTATGGGCCAAATACAGGCAAAAGGGACTAACTTAGATAGGCTAAAATAGGGGTCGCCAACCCGTTGATCGCGATCGACCGGTCGATCTTTGAGACTTTCCCAGTAGATCCCGAAGAAAAATCAAAAATAAATACACAAATACTGTTGTAATGTGAGCATTATAAAAGTAATACTAATTAGGATAATGGTAATATAGCAATATTTTCACTAAAAAGCTGTTTGTAAAGAGAGATTGTTTCCGGGTTGAGGGGGTTTAGTTCCGTTCTTTCTGCCCAGTGCGCATGTGTGTAACTCCCCCGCCAGGCACCGCGTTTTCAGCGTAGCCTGTGCTGCATCTAAGTGACCAATCAGATTAGGTAAGAGTACAGACTGTCGTAAACATCGATATACGGCAGTGGTCCCCAACCTCCGGGCTGCGAAGCATGCAGGGGTGCAGCGGTAGTCGGGACGCACCCAGCACATCTTTAAGAAAAGAAGCCGAAATAAACCAGCTAATTAATTAGGTGCCACCCGGCACGTGAATGTCGGCCCAGATCAGAGGCGATGCAATCGGCAATTGCTCGTGATATTCTGATAGCATAGTGGAGGCTCCACGAAAGAAGGCGAAAACATACAAATTCCATCCAGAATGGGAAGAGGAATTTCTATTTACCTTGGTGAAAGACAAGTGTGTATGCATGTTGTGCCACCAAACACAAGCACGGACTAAAAGAGGGAATCTGGAGCAGCACCGCAACACCAACCACCAGGAATTTAAAGACACCTACCCGCCAAAGAGCGTAATTCGTGCCTGGAAAGTTGAGCTGAAATCGGGGTTGAAGGCCCAGCAATCGTTTTCCACAAAACATGCTGCTCAAAATAAGGCTGCTATTGAAGCATCATTTCGTGTAAGTCACCTTTTGGCTGAACACGAGAAGCCTTTTACAGATGGCAATTTATTCAAGGAGGCAATGGTCATTACCGCAGAGACTGTTTTTAATAACTTTAAAAACAGGAACGACATCACAACCGCAATACATAATATACTGCTTGGCCCTGCAACAGTGACAAGGAGGGTAGAGTCACTGTCAGAGGATGTGAATATTTTTCACTACAGTTGGATGAATCCCTGGATGTAATGCAAACAGCTCAGCTTGTTGTATTTGTCAGAATGGCTTTCCAGGATTTTACAACAAAGGAGAACTTCCTCACTCTTTTGCAATTAAAGGAAAGAACGAGAGGTGAGGATATTTACAATGAGATTAAAAAAATGTCTGTGAAAATGACATCCCCATTCATAAACTGGTGGCAATTACTACTGATGGGGCCGAGTAATGTGTGGTGTGTGCGTTAGTTTTATAGCACTAAAAGTCAGTGCCTACTTTGGGTCAACTTATCCATGTGAAATTGCATTTTCACAGATGAAAATTATTAAATCTAAGTACAGGAGCTGACTTACTGACAGACACCCCACTAGGGCTGCCAACTTTCTCACTCCCAAATAAGGGACAAAAATAGCAGTCAAATCCCGGGACATTTGTGTTTACCCCAAGAAAGACTACCATGACCATGAAGCTTTGCGTGGGAACCTGTGTGTGCATGTGCATACGTGCCGATTTTTTTTACCCCATGAATCGGTTTTGGCTTAATTTTCATTATTTCTACTTCATATACGCTGTGTATTTATCATATCATTCCTGCTTTTACTATATGTTAGTGTTATTTTAGGTTTTATGTGTTATTTGGTATGATTTGGGAGGTTTTTTTGGGGGTCTGGGAACGCTCAAAATTTTTTTCCATATAAATTGCTTCTTCGGCGTAAAGCATTTCGGCACGAAAGGTTTCATTGGAACGCTCTACTTTAGCGGGGAGGAATACGTGACAGTTGGCAACCCTACACCTCACAGGCTGTCTCAGACTGGCTGTCTGTAGTTATGAGCCAAATTTCAGCCAACTAGCAGAAAGTATTAAGCCCCAGTCATCACACTGAGTGCAACAGTCAATATTTATTCATTTATTTTTCGTGTTGAAATAAAATTAAATAATGAAACTTAGAATTAAAGGTGTGAAGTATTGTAATATTCTTAAAGAAAGACAGCTATGGCCTGTTTGATATGCTAGTTACAGTGTTTTCTTGTTCGAATTATTTTGAAAGTTTGACAAAAGTATTTTGTGTAATTCAAACACAATTCGCCCAAATAAAAGGCTTCAAATTGGAAGTACAATCTGAGCTGTTTTTTCTCTAAACGATTTAGTAGGTAGATCTTGCCTTTCACTGAGGTCGAGGTAGGGGATCTTGGGCTTAAAAAGGTTGGTGACCACTAGACTAAAATGTCTGATTCCATTCTTTACAACTCTATGACTCCAATACTGGAAAGAGAGACTAAAATGAAGTTATCGGATAAAACTTAGGGACATGTACTTGCCTCCTTTGAAATCCAAGTCATTAAATTTGGATACAGTAGAAAACATACCAAAGTATAAATGGTGAAACAGAAATATTGTCCATTGTTAACACCACGAATAGCTACAGACTAATAGAAAGCTGGGCTTTATATGCAGCTTCTGCAGATGCTGGAAATCAAGAGAATACACACAAAACACTGGACGAACTCAACAGGTCAGGCAGTATCTATGAAGAGGAATAAAGAGATAACATTTTGGGCCGAGACCCTTCATCTGTGTGTTTTTGTATGTGTTTTATTTTATATCTAGAATGCAAGGTATACAAAGCTGTAGTTAGATCATAGGCACGGATGGCTAACAGTATGAAAAGATATTCCAGAGTAGACTCACTATAATAGTATCCAGAATCCTATGAGGTAATTTATGAAGGGCAATAACACAAACTCGGATTGTACCGAACATAGAACAGTACAGCACAGTACAGGCCCTCTGGCTCAGGCTAATTGTCTAACAGATAGGATGATTTCAACGTTTTCAAGATGCAATGAAAAATTAATATGGCACCAATTTGAGAAAGTAGAAATGAGAGCTATGCTTCCACCTGCCAATGGCACTGCAATTTCAAATTCTGCCATATACAGCAGTTGAATTCTGGTCAATTTATATCACACATTAATATATGTGCATACAGGATGGGTTCAGCTACCAATTGAAATAGTGCTGAAATAAGTCTACGTGATTTACAAAGCCTACGTCTATTCCAAAAGTCAGCCACCAAAGGGAGGAAAGGGACAAGGTGTGGGTGGCAGGATGGTATGTTGCCTCCCCAGACATCCCACCTCTCCCGGAAGTTCCGGGAGTCTCCCGCATATTGATGGCAGCTCCCTGACACCTGCAAATTATATACAATATCCCAGAAATTGAATTTTTTTTTTTTGAGAGGGAGAGCGAGAGGGGGAGCACAAAGAGATACCAATCAGTTTTCTCTGTGGGCGGGCTTTATAGTTGAGCTCTGTCTCTCCATCAGTTCAGTTTCGTGTCCTGCACGGCCATGGCAGAGTGTTTCAAAAAAATATGTAAAATGTATTTCACCCCAGACAGGTCAAAAGTAATGACAGTGTTGCTCGCTGCACTGTTTGCAACAGACTTTTCTATTGCCCAGATGACTGTAAAAGACAGGTTGAGGTGAGTTTAACAGGTGTCATTCATTCATTAGCATAGCCAACGTTATTTAAACTAGCTGGCTAGCTGCTAAGGAGCTACGCTATTGATGTCCTACGTGATGAGGCCAAACTCCCTGTAGACTTGCTTAACATTGTAATAGAATAAAAAAAAACGACTCCATGATAAAGATAGCGGAGTGAAGGGATATGGGGAGAAGGCAGGAATGGGGTACTGATTATGGATGATCAGCCATGATCACAGTGAATGGTGGTGCTGGCTCGAAGGACTGAATGGCCTACTCCTGCACCTATTGTCTATTGATAATAATAAGTACAGAAATAGCAAAAAACTATGCCTGCTCATCAACCAAGACAGCAGCAATTGTGAACGTGGCACTGGAACCTGAGTGTTCAGAGGATCTGTACATTCATCCAGACCGATAAAAGGCCATACAGTATTTTGGTTGACAAAAGCAACGATATCATGTGTGAAAAGGAATGTGCCATTTTAGCCAGGTACTAGAATGAAACACAGGATTAGGTAACAGTTGGATTTGTAGACATGCCAGTGTGCAATGAGGCCAAAGCTGAAAACATGTTCAACTGCATTGCATTATCCATGCATGACAAGGGCTTTGAATGGTCTAATTTTGTAGGGTTTAGCAGTGACAACTGCAATGTGATGATTGGCAAAAACAACTCTGTCTTATCAAGAGTGAAAGCACAGGCCCATCATATTTACAGCGTTGACTGTCCAAGTCACCTGGTCAACATTTGTGCCAAAACTGCTGTTAAGGAGCTCTCAATGTCACCTAAAGAACTGTTCACTGACATCTACTACCACTTTGAGAAAAGTTCCAAGATAAGACCTAAAACAGTTTCAAGAGTTCTGCAATGTTGCCCAGCAGGGAGTACAAAAGCATTGTTCTACGTGCTGGCTTTCTTTAAGAAAAGGTTTGGACCATCTGCTCCACCAATGGCCAGCCTTTATTTCATATTTTGAGTCAAAGAGTGAGAATCAGAAGTTATCTCATATTCAGAAGAGGCTGAAAGACCCCCAAATGAAAACATACACATGCTTTCTCCATAATGTCACACAATGTTTTGATAAATTCAATTTGATTTTTCAGAACAAGACACCTATCCTCTTCAAGTTGGATCAGAGTGTTGAAGAGCTCCTGCATGACATAGCCAGCAGATTTACTGAGCTAAAGGTATTGAGAGAACAAAACATTCAGGAGATAGACGTGAGCAACCCTGAAATTCACCGCCCAGATGAAGAGCTTTTTACTGGGTACCTGGCAAGGAGGCAGTTGCTAAGTGAGGAAGCACAACGGATCCCCCCTTACAAGACAAAGCAGTTCTTCAAAGATGCCAGAGCATTCTATGTCAGGTGCTTTCAAAAAATCTTGGAGAAGTTCCCAATGAGAGACCAAATCTTGAAAAATCTGTCAGTGGTCAATACAGAGAGCCAAGATGAGGTGAATCCAGACCACATTTTGACTTTGGCAGAGAGATTTCCAAATGTGATCAAGGCAGATGCAAGAGAACAGCTCCACTTGGAAGTCCTGGATTATGTTAACTTTTGAGGAGCAATTGATGGCTCTGGGTCTGTACTCGCTGGAATTTGGAAGAATGAAGGGGAATCTTATTGAAACATATCGAATATTGAAAGGCCTATATGAAGTGGATGTAGAGAGGATGTTTCCTATAGTGAGTGAATCTAGGACCAGAGGACACAGCCTCAGAATAGAGGGATGTCCATTTCGAACAGAGATTTAGGAGGGATTTCTTTAGCCACAGTGTACTGAATCTGCATTATTTCATTGCCATGGATGCATGTGGAGGCCAAGACACTGATTATGTTTACATTGGAGACTGATAAGTTTTTGATTAGTCAGAGGATCAAAGCTTATGGGAAGAGGCAGTAGAATGGGCTTGAGAAGAATAATAAATCAGCCATGCTGGAGTAAATCTGATGGGCTGAATGGCCTATTTCTGCTCCTATGTCTTATGGACACTGGTGGAAAAAGTTTTTGGGCGGATAGAATACTAGAATTTTTCATGGTGTCACTTGAAGGAACACTGTAGAGGTATTGAACAACAATTATTTCTGGGTTGCATACAGAAAGCTAAAATTGATCAATATAGGCCTGCAGTGTACATTGGTTCAAGATTTCCATGGAGTTTAAAAAAAAAAAGCTGCTGGATCAACTCAGTTGTCAGGCATTGTCTGTGCAGAGAAATGAACAGTGAATGTTTTGGTTCGAGGCCTTTCCTCTGTACTAAGATTGGAGGGGAGATAGTCAGTACAAAGAGGTGAAGGGGAAGGTGGATGAAGAGCTTGAAAGTGAGAGGTGGATCCAGGCGAGTAACGATAAACAGACAGAAGGACAAATGAAAATCAGGACAGAGATTGGGAGGACAAAGGTGGAGAAAACAAGGGACTGCAGATGATGGAATCTGAGAGGACAGGAAAGCAGAACATGGAACCAAACAAGAGGTGGGGTGGGCAGATAGAGTGGGTGGAGGGGAGGAAGGACAGTGTATTACCATTGTGGACTCTAAGATTTCTATCCTTCTCTATTCCAACTCAATATTTACTCTCTTATTTACTGAGTATTTCTTGTCACTCATGCACCTCATCCTTTTGTAAATGTCATTTACAATGTTCTGTCCAATTTACCAGATAATTGTCAGAAAATTAGTGTTCTCACCGTTCAGCTGAGCCTTGACTCCATTGTAAGGAAACAAAGAATTTTTGGAAAGGGTCATCAGCCAGCGAACAGTTGATTTGCAAAGGCCAACAATTTCAACAGCAGATCCATCTCTGAAAAATAAATACATTTGAAAAGGTTACTTTAAGAAACCGGATTCTTCTCACCAGAGCAGGGATTCCCAACCTAGGGTCCACAGACCCCTTACTTCATGGTATTGAGAATCTCCACTCGAGAGAAAATAAAACATAGGAAACTATTCACCAGATTGCTATTATATAAAGGTTTTGATAGAAATATGCATCTCAAACAGTGCACAGGAAAACAAACTCCAAGTCAAAAGAATCCCAAAGATTAGGAGACAGAATAAAACATTTAATCAGAGAGGTAATTCCAGGGGGGGGGGGTTAAAGAGCAGTGGGTGATAGAATGACAATGTTTTATTGAGGAAATTACAGGATGAGGCTTATGTGGATGAATGAATGTACAGCTGTCAATGACAGGATAACACGAATGGATGGAGAAACACACAAGAGCCTCCTGTCAATGGAACACTGTTCATGAAAAAGAGATAAATAAATAATCAGTAAAACCACTCCTTGTATTTTGCTGGCTTTGACTGAATGGGCAAAATGAATTGGGCAAGCGAAGCATCCTCAACAGGACAAGCATGAAGTAATTGAAGAAGCTGGTGCAATCCACTGTGTTAGAGACTGCCGATAGCTTGAGGAGGGCGAGGAGCTACAGCATACCGAGCTCACAGCTAAGTGGGCACAATTTCAAGTTCCAAGCAAACTTATTGTTAATATATATGATAAAATACACCATTGTGAGATTCACTTTCTTTCATGCAGTCACAGTAGAACAAAGAAATACAATAGAATCAATGAAAAACTACACACCAAGACTGAGAACTAACCAATGTACTAAAGACAAACTGTGCAAATACAAAAAACAACTAATAATTGGTGACTTTGATAAGCAGCTTTTCAGTCTTGTGGCAAGGGTGGAAGTCCAAATGTAGGAGTGTAAGCTTTGAGGAGTAGGGAAGATGTCCAAACATTTGGGATGCAATAACACATATTGCCAATGAAAGGATGGTTAGAGAAGGAGCAGTTTACAGGGACAAAGAGGACAAGCTTCGGAAAAGCAAGGTATTACAGAAAATAGAGAAAAATACAGTACATTCATTGTCAATGCCATGGACGATTTTGGAGCCCAACTCACTGAGTATACTTAAAGTGGAGATTGATAGAGTTTTAATTAGTCAGGGCATCAAATGTTATGGGGAAAAAGACTCAAGCATGGGGTTGAGAGGGACAATAAATCAACCATAATGCAATGGTGGAACAGTCAATGGGCTGAATGGCTTAATTCTGCTCCCATGTCTATGGTCTTTTTAGAGAGAATGATACTTTCTTTATCAATCTTTTTATTAATTTAAAAAAGTACATATATACAAATAAGAGGATTATCTCAGATATCTGTAGCGATAACAATACATATAAAAGGTAAAATAAACATTATCAAGATCATATAGTATTAATCTAATAGTATATAATAAAAAATAAGTTAATCAATTCTCCTCTTATCATTTATAATAAGAAAAAATAAAGAAACTTTTATAATTTTTATATATATAACCCCCACCCCAACATTTCTCTATAAACAAAAACAAAAAAAATTTAAAAAAAGAAAAAGGGGACTGGGCAGCCCATATTGAGAGTAGAAGCAAGAAAAAAGAAAAACTTTCTGATCAAATCCAAAGTTTCGAGAAAGTAACTGGAAGAGCAATTAATCAAACCACATGAAAATAATGAATAAAAGGTCGCCAGGTTTCTTCAAATTTAAAGGATGTATCAAATGTCTGACTTCTAATTTTCTTTAAACTTAGACAGGACATAATGGAGGAAAGCCAATTAAAAAAAAAACAGTAGGTGGATTAGAGTCCTTCCATTTAAGCAAAATGGCTCTCCTAGCCAATAAAGTTATAAAAGCTATCATCCGTTGAGCAGAAACAGGAACATATCCTGCTCCCGGTGGAATGATCCCAAAAATTGCTGTAAATAAATTCCATTGTAGGTCCAAATTCAAAACTTTTGATAAAGTTGCAAAGACATCTTTCCAAAAATGAGAATCATACTGTACAGAGACAGGTTCTTCAGCCAAGCAAGTCCATGTCAACCACCAGACCACCACACATTAATCCCATTTATATTTGTCTCCCAGATTCCACCACTGAGCATCCTGCAGTCCTTTAGGATGTGGAAGGAAATACAGCAGCATGAGGAAATCTGCTCAGTCACAGCAAGAACATGCAACCTCCACACAGGCAGCACGCGAGCAAGGTGATTTTATTATCACTAGTTTACACACACACACAGTATATATAATTAAATTAAATAGGTAGTGCAAAAAGAGAGGGGAAAATAGTGAGGTAGTGTGCATGGGTTCATTGTCCATTCACAAATCTGACGGTGGAGAGGAAGAAGCTGTTCCCAAAATACTCAGTGTGCACCTTTGCACACCTGTACCTCTTCCCTGATGCTAGTAATGAAATGAGGGCATGACCTGGGTGATGAGGGTCCTTAATGAGGGTAGCAGGCACCAACAGAATCAACAACCTCATTCGTAAGGCCAGTGATGTTGTGGGGATGGAACTGGACTCTCTGACGGTGGTGTCTGAAAAGAGGATGCTGTCTAAGTTGCATGCCATCTTGAACAATGTCTCCCATCCACTACATAATGTACTGGGTGGGCACAGGAGTACATTCAGCCAGAGACTCATTCCACCGAGATGCAGCACAGAGCGTCATAGGAAGTCATTCCTGCCTGTGGCCATCAAACTTTACAACTCCTCCCTTGGCGGGTCAGACATCCTGAACCAATAGGCTGGTCCTGGATTTATTTCCTGGCATAATTTACATAATACTATTTAACTATTTATGGTTTTATTACTATTTATTATTTCTGGTGTAACTGTAACGAAAACCAATTTCCCCTGGGATCGATAAAGTATGACTATGACTAATGACGGATGTCCTTTTTTTCAGGCACACACTTTTGGAGTTGTCCATGCTGGAAAGGACAATGCCCATGATAGAACTGGCTGAGTTTCAATTTTCTGCAGCTTTTACAGCCCTATGCAGTGGCCCTTCCATACCAGACAGTGATGGGACCAGTAACTGCACCAATATGTTGGGCCCAGGATGGATCTTCAGAGATGTTGACACCAAAGAACTTGAAGCTGCTCACCCTTTTCACTGCTAATCCCTTGATGAGGACTGACGTGTGTTCCTTCAACTTGCCCTTCCTGAAGTCCACAATGAATTACTGACACTGAGTGCAAGGTTGTTGTTGTGACACCATTCAATCAGCTGATTTATTCCCCTCCTGTACACCTCTCCACATCCAGCAAAATACAGCTGCAGCACCATCTGTTGTGCCACCATCGGACCCAATAATAATCTGTCCATAACAACTCACACTTAGAGCCAAGTGCTTTTCTAATGTGTTTACCAATTATGATGGCTCTGCTCGAAAATAAATGTAACTAACTGACGACTATGGGAACTTAACCTTCATGCAAGTCAAAGAACTTTCTCCCACAGTGCATTTTTATTATTCATAGTACCTACCACTGTTACGTTTGTCTGAACTTTTAGCAAAACTTTCAGTATTAAAATTCAAGTTACGACATCACAAAAAAATTATTTTCATTAAAGCTCAAGATATTCATGGGTTCATTAAATGGTTATTAAAAACAAATTTTAGAACAGTTTTGAAAATGTTCTTGAAATACAATATTTTAAATCTCATTTTACCTTGGGGTGGCTGGAATTCCTCTGTTTTGAGCTCTGTCACTTTCTCCCATGTTATCCATCCAGGTACCACAGTTGAACCGATGTCCACCAAACACAAAACCTGTCTCTAGGTTGACCCCTATAGAAACATTGAAACCTAGAAGGAAAATAAACTCAATGTTTAAAATGTCTCAAAATTCATTATAATTTAAAAATGACTTGGTGCCTTATTTTTAAGCAGTGTATAGGTACCAAAATTGTTGCATAATTACCTTCATCTTTCATGCGTGTGTCCATATGAGGTCCAGCATTTCTTTCTCTGTACTCTACGCCTTCCATATGGCGCTGCATGGCTTCCTGCATGACATCGTGTAGTGGCTGCTCCTAATACAGAACATTTCAACACAAACGCAATTTAACAAAAATTGCTACGCCAATACCGAAATTGGACCAAGAGGGGAAATATATCTTCCAACATCAGGTGTCTACTGCAATGTGCTAGTTAATCCACTCCCAACTTTTTGGGTGCTTGGCCTCCTTAGCATGTCTTACACCCACTTCTGCAGCAGACCTCATGGGTCAAATCAATGTTGCAGGGCCAATTGCTTCACCATATCTGGTTACACTCACTAAGGGCAGTCATTCGTAAGGCCAGTGATGTTGTGGGGATGGAACTGGACTCTCTGATGGTGGTGTCTGAAAAGAGGATGCTGTCTAAGTTGCATGCCATCTTGGTCAATGTCTCCCATCCACTATATAATGTACTGGGTGGGCACAGGAGTACATTCAGCCAGAGACTCATTCCACCGAGATGCAGCACAGAGCATCACAGGAAGTCATTCCTGCCTGTGGCCATCAAACTTTACAACTCCTCCCTTGGAAGGTCAGACACCCTGAGCCAATAGGTTGGTCCTGGACTTATTTCATAATTTACTGGCATAATTTACATATTACTATTTAACCATTTATGGTTCTATTACTATTTATTATTTATGGAGCAACTGTAACGAAAACCAATTTCCCCCGGGATCAATAAAGTATGCCTATGACTAAACTTCCTTTGCTCTCAAGGTTCTAAGTTCAAAAGTAAATTTTACCATCAGAGTACACATATGTCACCACATACAACCCTGAGATTCATTTTCCTGTGGGCATACTCAGCAAATCTACAGAATAGTACCATAACAGGATCATTGAGTAGAGTGCAGAAACCAACAAACTCTGAAAATGCAAATATAAATAAACAGCAATAAATAGCGAGAACATGAAATAACAAGATAGAAAGTACTTAAAGTGAGATCATTGGTTGCGGGAATATCTCAATAGATGGGCAAGTGTGTGTAGTTATCCCCTTTAGTTCAGGAGCCCAATGGTTGAGGAGTAGTAACTATAGGTCAAATCTGGTGGTGTGAGTCCTGAGGTTCTAGTACTTCTACTAATATCAGCAGTGAGAAAAGAGCATGGCCTGGCTTGTGAGGATCTCTGATGATGGTCAAACAGGGTTAACTAAATATCCCCTCTGGACTTTCCACTAGACTATAACAATGCACTAAAGTGCACCAAGGGAGAATATATCAGAAAGAAAACATTGCTAAGACACACAAAATGCTGGAGGAACTCAGCAGGCCAGGCAGCATCTATGGAGAAGATTTCAGGCTGACCTTTTGTCAGATTTGCCGATGAAGGGCATTGACCTGAAACATCGACTGTTTATTCTTTTCAAAAGATGCTGCCTAGCCTGTTGCATTCCTCCAGCATTTTGTGTGTGCTGCTTGGAGTTCCAGCATCTTCTGATTTTCTTGTGTTTGTGATTAGTTAAGACAAATCATTTCACAAACACGATTTAATGGCAAGATTTATAACGTTCTAATAAAAAATATTGTCACTTTATTTTTCATGATTTTTTACAAGTTACTGCAATTAACAAATATTAAATGTTAATTTTCAACAAGTTTGCTTATTAGCAACATAGTTACATCACTTTGGGAGCTGTTCATTGACTACAGCTCAGCATTTAATACCATCATTCCCACAATCCCGATTGAGAAGTTGCAGAACCTGGGCCTCTGTACCTCGTTCTGTAATTAGATCCTTGACTTCCTAACCGGAAGACCACAGTCTGTACAATAGCCCAGTTGCAGCATAAGTAGAGTTCTACAAAGCTGCAGCCCAACTATCCAATTTTAACTCAACTCTTTGATAATCAAAGGCAAACATGTCACTCTATCAATCTGTGTAGCTATGAACTTGGACCCCAAGACTCCCTGCTCATCAGCATTGTTAAGGGCTTTGTAGTGCACTGTCTCTTTACACTTGATTTCCCAATGCCTCACATTTGGCTGGGTTAAACTCCATCTGCCAGTTCTCTGCCCATATCTGCAACTGACCTATCTCTCATTGTATCTTTTGCCAATCTTCAACGCTATCCACAATACCACCAATCTTTGTATCATCTGCAAACTTAACACACATCTATGATTTCAGCCAGGTCACCAACAGCAGAGGTCCCAGTACAGATCCTCTGTAGAACAACACTAATCACAGACCTACAGCCGGAATAAATCCCATCTACAACTATCTTCTGTTTTCCATGGGAAAGACAATTCTGAATCTAAATGGCCAATTCACCATGGCTGTCATGCATCTTAATTTTCTGGATTAGCCTTCCATAAGGGACCTTGTCTAGCTCCTTATTAAGATTCACATTGACAGCATCCACAGCCCTATGTTTATCAATAAACCTCATCACCTCCTCAGGAAATTCAATTAAGTTAGTAAGATATGACTTGTCCTGCACAAAACCATGCTGTGCAAGACGCAACTTGCCCTGCACAAAACCATGCTGAGCAAGACACAACTTGCCCTGCACAAAGTTTGCTAAGTAGAAATAGCAAGAATCACTCACTCATTATACTAGGGCCTTTCTGCACTGGAATGTTGTTAGTAGAGCTCAAAAACAGCATGCCTTCCTCTAAAAGAAATAGGGAACCTTGGTGCAGGACAAACAAATGACAAAGAACTGTATGCTACCTCTGGTGAAATTAACATGCCTTTTATTGATCTTTTCCTTTCCCACTTTCCCAAGGCTACTCACACATACCACCAAAAAAAAGAGAGGATTCATTCTTGTTTAAATAGAAACATAGAAAACCTACCGCACAATACAGGCTGTAAATCTCCTCTGCACCCTTTCTATGGCTTCCACATCCTTCCTATAGTGAGGCAACAACTGAGCACAGTACTCCAAGTGGGGTCTGACCAGGGTCCTATATAGCTGCAACATTACCTCTTGGCTCCTAAACTCAATCCCACAATTGACGAAGGCCAATGCACCATATGTTTTCTTAACCACAGAGTCAACCTGTGCAGCAGCTTTGAGTGTCCTATGGACTCGGACCCCAAGATCTCTCTGATCCTCCACACTGCCAAGAGTCTTACCATTAATACTATATTCTGCCATCATATTTGACCCACCAAAATAAACCACCTCACACTTGTCTGGGTTGAACTCCACCTACCACTTCTCAGCCCAGTTTGCATCCTATTGATGTCCTGCTGTAACCTCTGACAGCCCTCCACACTATTCACAACACCCCCAACCTTTGTGTCATCAGCAAACTTACTAACCCATCCCTCCACTTCCTCATCCAGGTCACTCATAAAAATCACGAAGAGTAGGGGTCCCAGAACAGATCCTTCAGGCACACAACTGGTCACTGACCTCCATGCAGAATATGACCCGTCTACAACCACTCTTTGCCTTCTGTGGGCAAGCCAGTTCTGGATCCACAAAGCAATGTCCTCTTGGATCCCATGCCTCCTTACTTTCTCAATAAGCCTTGCATGGGGTACCTTGTCAAATGCCTTGCTTACGTTACATTCACTCAATACATGGAGTGACACCGACCGACACCAACAAGGAAGTACTGTAAGTTGCTCAGGGGCATACCTAAAATTGCATTGCCCAACCTTCTCTTCCACTTAGACAGATACTAGGGACTGAGGTTGAGTTGTTTCCTCTCCACTTCTTTTACAGCCGACTGATGACTGTGTTGGTCATTGAGTAATATATTTCACGCATGCTTTGATGTAATCCGGGAAATAAAGCTAACTTTTTTTCCTTCGTCATTCAAGAAATTAACGTTAAGGTTCAGTAAGAGTGACATTCAGGTTTGCCACTGTAGGGCTTATTCATGATTTTCCAGATCTCAGTCTCTATTCTGAGCAATGGCAAATTTCCACAAATGATATCTTTTTCTCTGGAGTGTTTACTGCATACCAAACAGCACAACGTCATGACAAGGCAGGTTCTAAGTCAAAAAAGGCAGGTTCTTAGTCAACGATAAGGAGGGGGTAAGATGATTGGAGACATATGTAGCTCTACTGCTCGTACTTATCACATCTTTCAATGCACAAACAGGACGGACAGGCACAAGCTGTCTGCGCACACAGACATGCACAAGTTCCACACTTCTTATTCATGCCTACCCCCAACTTTTCATCTCCTTTTTCCTCATCTTCCCTTCCCTCAATTCTATCACAATACCCACCTCACCGAGAGTCATTCTTTATGATCCAAGATACTTATATTACCACATCTGTACTTCGTGCCTCATATTCAAACTTTCACAAGATCTTTAGCAAAACCCACATGGACAACCATCATAAACAGAATGATTTTTCACATTATTGCTATTTTTTCAATTTTACAATACCGATTCCCTGGAATATCTTTGACTCATAGGAACATTCCAGCTGGTGTATTTTTGTACATTTGGCTGGAAGAATTCTCATTACCACTGTCAACCTCTAAACTAAGATCAGAAGATTGTTTGATTTGGCTGATGCATGGGGCGTAATGCAAATGCTAAAGGAATAAACTGTGAACAAGATCACTCAAGATAATTAAATACACTTCTCCAGCTCGAGTGGATCTTCACAGTTTTATAAAAAAAAAAATTTTAAACCTTAGATGCAGACAAGAAGAAGTACATTTTGCAATAAATAGCTTGAAAGACTTTGAACTTCGAAGATAGGTATGTGCATGCGTCAGCGGACAAGGGTGGGAAGCATCAGACATCATTCCTAAATAACTGCTGCCTCAAGCAAATTTGAATAAGTGAGTAAGCTTGTGCTTCTGATAATACTTACAGTAAAAGACCATTACTTTTAGTTTTTTTGTTTGCAGGTTATTCTTTAGACAGAAGCATCAGATTATGTATCATTCCTTTCCACTATAATCATGCATATGACCTGTACTCACTAGAATCAGAAGAATGAGGGTGACCTCATTGAAACTTATCATATGGTGAATGGCCTTGATAGAGTGGATGTTTTCTGTGGAGGGAGAGTCTAAGACCAGAGGACACAGCCTCAGAATAGAGGGGTGTCCTTTTAGAACAGAGATGAGGAGGAATTTCTTTAGCCAGAGAGTGGTGAATCTGTAGAATTCTAGGCCACAGTAAGCCGTGGAGGCCAAGTCTTTATGTAATTTAAGGCAGAGGTCGATAGATTCTTGATTGGTCAGGACATGAAGGGATACGGGGAGAAGGAAGGAGATTGGGGCTGAGGGGGAAGATAGATCAGCCATGATTAAATGGCAGAACAGACTTGATGGGCCAAATGGCTTAATACTCTTCCTGTATCTTATAGTCTTATATGAAAACTAAAATGAACTTCTTTTAATTTGATTTGATTCAATTTGGCTCTGTGTTTGGCTGAAGGCCCTGTTCCTCTAGTGTACTGTTCCAGGTTCTAATTCTACCAGATCTAAATCCTAACATGGAAGATGTAGATAAAGTAATAAAGGAAATATCTTGGATAATTTTGCATCAATAAAATCATAAAGACTTGTCACTTTTAAAAAAGTCAGTTACACCATAGCTATACAAAGCTGGAAATAACTAGAAGAAAGTAAACAATTACCACAGAGCCTGGAGCAAGAGCTGGGGAACGGTCAGTGGGATATAGCCGACTGACAGGACATTTGAGAATTTCCAATCCATTCTCAACCATTTTGCAGTAATCCTGAATGCACTGAAGCCACCACCAGACAGCATCCCTGCAATTATATCGTGCATATATTCCATGTCCGAGCAGATTTGGAATTAGACCATGTCGTAGAGTACCAGCAAATGCAAGGATGATATTCCTATAATCAAATGAAATAATTTGAGAACTGAAACAACTGACAGATTTAAAAAAAATAAAGATGTGGTTAATTTTTATTTGTATCAAAACACAACCCAAGTCAGTAAACCAAAAGGACTGACTTGATTTGAGTACTTGATAATTTGGATTCATGTTCAGCAAATATCTTTGATCAAATTTTGAACTTGCACCAGATGATTTTAACATAAACCAGGCAATAGATAAATTATAAGGTGAAAACAAAATATTGCAGATACTTTACATTGGAGAAGGCAAGCTTTATCATTCACAACAAAGTAGTGCCCTTACACAAAGAATGTGTTTAGAGAAAAACAGATCGATATTTAGAGACTGTCTTTAATGAACAGGTAACACAGAATGCAAATCCAAAGAATGTTCTTATTATGAAAATCTCAAACCCAACAAAGAGAATCAAGAGGTCAATCAAATAGTATGGCTTGCAATTCCTTCATGAATATACCCCAGTAGAAAATTGGGAATGGACAATAAGAGAGTTCTCACCACTTCCGATGTAATCTGGGCAATGTGCTTTTCTGTTAATAATTTTAGCTTTAAACTTGATTTCCCAACAGTATTAACAGTATAGTATATCAAATCCACTAAATTTTAGTCACTCTGAAATAATTTACTTTTTGTAAGATACTAATGTGCTTAATTTCAGAATTATGCTTGCATTCATTAATTTATTTTTCTATTTGAATGCTAAGTGATAACATTGTAAAAAAATGTTTTCCATCTACAATCTTTATTGACCATTTTAAATTGCGCCAGACTTCAAATGTTCTCTGGAAAAACACTACCCAGATTACAGACGGTTTCCGGCACTTTGTTTTCCTTTTAACCCAAGTTATCTCTGAGTTCAAACAGGCCAAAATGACATAATTGTATACTTCTATTGCATGCAGGTTTAATATCTGACTCACAGCATCAGGAGATTGATTATCGTCGCAATCACAGTGTGGTTAAGAATTTTTATAAGAAATGTTTGCTGACTCAATGTCTACAGTACAGAGAATGAGAGAATATGCAGAACAAAACTTAGAAGGGAAAGAAAGACCAACATGATCAGAAGACCCATTTCTGGCGACATAAAAAGGAGGAATGAGTTGAGAGATGCTTCTTTACCAATGACACAGGAAAACATGAAAAATAACCTCTTCAGTATTGCCATCACCTAGGATTCCGGGACATCATTTCTTCTTACCTAGCTTCTATGGTACGTCCTGTGACTAGTAGTAGTCCTCTGAGAGAAATGAAAGTATCTCTACCCCAACAGCGGAATAAGCCAGAACCAAAATGCGGCAGCCCTTAATAGCAAACAAGAAAACCCTTATTAGAGGAGATGGAATTGAACACTGAAATGGCACAATAGCTTTTTGGCTTAGCAATGTAAATGAACTTTATTCTACAATATTGGGAAAGTGTTCCTTGGTAAGTGATAAATCCTGCACCTTATACAAGTTAATGCAATGAAGACTTCTATTAAAACCAAAGGTGCATTATAGAGTCAAAAGATACTCTGGTCAATGTCAGTTTGCAAAATTTTGAATAATCTTGGTATGGAGCAGGGGTTCCCTACCAGGGTTCATGGATGCCTTGCTTATTGGTATTGGTTCATGGTATAAGGAAGGTTGGAACTCCTGTTATAGACAGTGGAAGACCAAATATATGTAATGGTTCAAGATGTATAGCAATATCTTACATTTAACTTATGAATCATGACCTTTCTTTCAAAAGAAAAGGTTTTGAAGAAAATAGGAAATTTTTTCAGCTTTATTGACCTCCCCCCCCCCCACCCAACCCCCAGAACTGCAACTTTGGGTATGTTTTTGTGAAACGTGTTTAGAACCAAAACATTTAATTTTTGCTAACTTACCGGCTGCTAAGGAAACACAGCACTGTTCCTTCTCACCAGTTATATAATTCGATCTATAGGGAACATTTTTCAGGGAAGATGACAGTTGTGGAAGTACAGGAAATCGGCCGATTCCACACATCTGCAGTGAAGCCATAGCAAGTTGCTTCACAAATGTTGAGCCATGCTGCACAAAGCTAAGAGAAAATTACAAAAGTAGAAATCAGAGAACTAACAATTACAATTTCTTTACTAATAATCATTCATTTACCCATTTTGCTTTAAATGTCCCAGGTTTACGCATTGAATTATTGTAAAAGATAGACATATTTGAGGATTAACCAACTAAATTTTGAATGGTAATCCAATGGAAATAATTATATCTCACTAGTCATGGAAAAATATTGAAGACCATAAAAAATTGGAGCACAATTAGGCCATTTGGTCCATCTAGTCTGCTCTGCCACTCCATCATGGCTGACTTATTGTCCCTTTCAACCCATTCTCCTGTCTTCACACCTATAATCTTTGACACCCTTCCTAATTAAGAACCTCTCAACCTCTGCTTCAAATATACCCAATGACTTTGTCACTGTGGCAATGATTCATTATCCTCTGACTAAAGAGATTTCTCATCTCTGTTCTAAATGGACCCGCTCTATCCTGAGGCTGTGCCCTTTGGCCCTAAAGACCCCCCACTATAGAAAATATTCTCTCCACATCCACTCTATCTAGGTTTAATATTCAATAGGTTTCAATGAGATCCCCCTTCATGCAGGAGGAGAGGGAGCAGCGCGCCGTACATGCGCAGCCCTCCGGTGAAAAATGATATCGTATCCGTTAAATAGGGGCCGTGGACAATTCTGATTTGATGGAGACAGACGTGAAAGCACAGAGGAACACCTGGAGAAATTTCTGAAACGCCAGTTCGCTGCTGTTGTTACTGCGCAGTCGGGAATCTTTCAGAGGGAAGGCCTCAAAATCCCCGGCTTTGTCTGCTGTTGGCGACCGAGATTGAGGTCGAATCGTTCGGATAGAGATGGCGCTCGGTACTCGGTGTCAGAGAGCTGATCGGAGGCTCAAAGTTTTCAGATGACTCAGAGTCGGACTGTGGTCGGGCATGGCAGGGAGAATTTTTCTTCCTTCTCCCGTCTGCGTGAGATGTGGGACATTTGAGAGACTTTGAACTTTTTACTGTACTCATGGACTTCTTCATCAAGTCATGGTATGTTGCACTGTTGTAACTATATGTTATAATTATGTGGTTTTGTTAGTTTTTTTTCAGTATTGGTCTGTCCTGTGTTTTGTGATATCACACCGGAGGAAATATTGTATCATTTCTTAATGCATGCATTACTAAATGACAATAAAAGAGGACTGCGTGTCTTCATAATCTAAATGAGTACAGGCTCAGAGCCATCAAATGCTCAAGTTAAACCTTTCATTCTTGGAATAATTCTTGTGAATCTCCTCTAGATGTTCTCTAAAGCCAGCACAACCCTTTTAAGATAATGGGGCTAAAACTGGTCGAAAACTACAAATGCAGTCTGACCAATGCCTTATAAAGCCTCAACTTTTTAAAGCATTTATAAAGGATTTTTATTCTTTTGATTTGCACTTTTGGTCCATTTCTAAACAGTGTTACAAGGTTATCTCTAACTTAGTGCACCTGCAAACACCTGATAGGCAGAATTTCACATACCCCACCATATTTATTTATTCATTTTTGGGATCTGGGTTTTATTAGTAAAGCCTATGTTTATTATCCATCCCCACTGCTCTTCTCAAACCGAGCTGTCTTCTCACTGGTAAAGGTAAGCCCATAATGCTGTTGGGGAAGTAGTTCTAAGATTTAGACCCAGTGATAAAGAGAGGATAGTAATTCAGCTCTAAATCATGTTCAGAGGCAATGAGGAGTCTTATAGAGTCATAGAAAAATACAGCACAGAAAAAGGCTCTTCAGCCCTTCTAGTCCATGCCAAACTATTTAAACTGCTTACTCCCAATGACCTACACCAGGACCATAGCCACTATCATCCAGGCCCCTATCCAAGCTTCTCTTAAACGTTGAAATTGAGCTTGCATGCTCCACCTGTGCTAGCAGCTCATTCCACACTCTCACGATACGCTTATGTTCCCCTTAAACTTCTCACCTTTCACCCTTAACCCATGACCTCTGGCTGTAGTCCCACCCAACCTCAGTGGAAAAAGTTTGCTTGTTCTTACCCTATCTATATCTCTCATAAAGTTGTATACCTCTATCAAATCTCCCCTCAATCTTCTATATTCCAAGGAGTGTACATAGTCAGAGTGGTGATCCTAAGGTTTAATCTCTTTGAGGCTTCACTCAGGGAAAGAAAAGCTCAAGTTTATTTTTTTTTCTTCTCTTCTTTACATCTGCTCAACTAGGTAGAGATGACAGTGAGGATAGTGTAATGCTCCTCTTGTGGGATGTGGGAAAGGCAGGGAGACCTCCAGTACCGTTGACGACTACAACTGCGAGAAATGCATCCAGCTGCAGCTTCTAACAAACAGCATTAAGGAGTTGGAGCTGGAACTGGATGAACTCCAGATAATTGGGGAGGCTGAAAGACTGATAGATATGATATATAGAGAGGTAGTTACACTCAAGGTGCAGGACACAGGAAACTGGGTGATAGTAAGCGGAAAGGGGTTAAGGAGCCACTGCAGAGTGTACCTGTAGCTATTCCCCTCAACAACAGGTATAACACTTCAGATACTGTTGGTGGGAATGACCTAACAGAAAAAGTCACAATGGTAGTCTCTGGCACTGAGTCTGCCTCTGTGACTCAGACAGGAAGGAGGAAGAAGATACACGCTGTGGTGATAGGGGATTCATTAGTTAGGGGAATGGACAAGAGGTTCTGTAGGTGAGAACGAGATTCCCAGATGGCAAGTTGCCTTCTGAGTGCCAGATGTTCAAGAAGGGAAAGAGGCAGAAGAAAGGAAACCATAGGCTAGTAAGTCTGACGTCAGTGGTTGGGAAGACGTTGGAGTTGATTATTAAGGATGGGGTCTCAGGGTACTTGGAGACACATGATAAAATAGGCCGTAGTCAGCATGGTTTCCTTAGGGGAAAATCTTGCCTGGCAAATCAGTTGTAATTCTTTGAAGACATAACAAGTAGGATAGACAAAGAGAATCAGTTGATCTTGTGTACCTGGATTTTCAGAAGGCCTTTGACAAGGTGTCATGCATGAGGCTGCTTAACAAGCTACGAGCCCATGGTATCACAGGAAAGATTGTAGCATAAATAAAGCAGTGGCTGATAGTCAGGGGGCAAAGAGTGGGATTAAAGGGAGCCTTTTCTGACTGGCTGCTGGTGACTAGTGCTGTTACACAGGGGTCTGAGTTGGGACCAATTCTTTTTGTGTGATATGTCAATGATTTGGATGATAAAGTTGTTGACTTTGTTGCAAAGTTTGCAGATGAAATGAAGATAGGTGGAGGGGCAGGTAGTTTTGAGGAAGTAGAGAGGCTACAGAAAGACTTAGACAGATTAGGAGACAAGACAAAGAAATGGCAGATGGAATACAGTGTCGGGAAGTGTATAGTCATGTATTTTGAAATGAAATGAAAGGGTTGACTATTTTCGAAATGGAGAGAAAATACAAAAAACTGAAACGCAAAGGGACTTGGGAGTCCTTATGCAGGATTCCCTAAATGTTAATTTGATTCTGTGGTGAGGAAGGCAAATGCAATGTTAGCATTCATTTCAAGAGGACTAGAATATAAAAGCAAGGATGTAATGTTGAACCTTTATAAAGCCCTGGTGAGGCCTCACTTGGAGGTCTGGGTCCCTTATCTTAGAAGGGATGTGCTGAAACTGGAGAGGGTTCAAAGAAGGTTCATGAAAATGATTCAAAGATTGAATGGCTTGTCATATGAAGAGTGTTTGATGGCTCTGGGCCTGTATTTACTGGAATTCAGAAGAATGAGAGGAGACCTCATTGAAACCTATCGAATGGTGAAAGGCCTTGATGGAGTGGATGTGAAGAGGGTGTTTCCTATGGAGGGATTGTCTATGACCAGAGGCTACAGCCTCAGAATAGAGGGTCGTCCTTTTAGAATGGAGATGAGGAGGAATTTCTTTAGCCAGAGGGTGGTGAATCTGTGGAGTTCTTTGCAGCTGTGGAGGCCAAGTCTTTATGTATATTTAAGGCAAAGGTTGATAAATTCTTGATCAGTCAGGGCATGAATGGATACGGGGAGAAGACAGTAGATTGGGGCTGAAAGGAAAATTGGATTAGCCATGATGAAATGCCAGAGCAGACCTGATGGGCCGAAAGGCCTAATTCTATTCCTATATCTTATGGTCTTATGAATCAGTCTTATACAATCTTTCCTCATAACTCAGGTCCTCCCATCTCAGCAACATCCTTATAAATTTTCTCTGCACTCTTCCTACCTTGTTTACTTCTTCCCTGTGGATAGGTGACGAAAACTGCACACAATGCTCCAAATTCGGCCTCAACAACGTCTCATACAACTTCAACGTAACATCCCATCTCCTATACTCAATACTTTGATTTATGAAGGCCAATGTACCAAAAGCTTTCTTTACGACACCATCTACTTTCAATGAATTATGTACCTGCGTTCCTAGATCCCTTTGTTCCACAGTATTCCTCAGTGTCCTAACATTCACTGTGTAAGACCTACCCTGGTTGCTCCTACTGAAATGCAACACCTTGTACTTATCTGCATTAAATTCCATCTGCACTTTTTCCAGCTGATCCAGATCCAGTTGCAAGCTCTGATATTCTTCCACTACACCCCAAATCTTGGCATCATCCACAAATTTGTCAATCTATTTAACCACATTATCATCCAGATTATTGATTATAGATGACAAACAACATCAGACCCAACACCAATTCCCATGGAACTCCACTGGTCACAGTGGAGAGGGAACCATCTACTCCCACTCCCTGGCTTCTCCCACAAAGCCAATGTCTAAATCAATTCACTACCTCATCTTGCATGCCGAATAACTGAACCTGCTTGACTAACCTTCCATGTGGGATCTTGTCAAATGCCTTACTGAAGTCCATGTAGACAACATCCAATGCCTTGCCTTCATCAACTTTCCAGGTAACCTCCTTGACATGACCTACCATGCTCGAAGCCATACCCTAATCAGTCTGTATTTATCCAAATACACAAATATTCTTAAGAGTTCATTCCAATAACTTTCTCACTGCTGATATCAGGCTCACCAGCCTATAATTTCCTGGTTTATCTTTAGAGCCTTTTTTAAGCAGCAGAACAACATTACTTACTCTCCAATCCTCTGGTACCTCTTCTGTTGCTAAAGATGATTTAAATATCACTGCTAGAGCCCCTGCAATTTCTGCACTTGCCTCCTGCAGGTTCAAGGGAACACCTTGTCAGGCCCTGGCGATTTATCTACCCTAATTTGCCTCCTCCTCTGTAATCTATATAAGGTCCAAGACCTCACCACCACTTTGCCTCACTTCTGTATCTGTCTCGCAAGCAAACATAGATGCAAAAAATTGATTTATGATCTCCCTAATCTCTTTTGGCTCCACACATGCATTACCATTCTAATCTTCCAGAGGATCAATTTTGTTCCTTGTAATCCTTTTGCTCTTAACATGTGTAGAATCCCTTAGGATTCTCCTTCACCTTGGCTGCTCTGGCAATGTCATACCTTCTTTTAGCCTTCCTGATTGCTTTCTTAAGTATTCTCTTGCATTTCTTATACTCCATAAGTACCTCATTTGGTCCTACTTGCCTATACCTGCCGTGCACCTCTTTCTTTTCTTAACCGGAACATCAATATCTCTTGAAAACCAACGTTCCCTAAATCTGTTATTTTTACCTTTTAAGCTTTATACTCTCAAAATTTCACCTTTGAAGGCCTCCCACTTACCAAGTACACCTTTGACAGAGAACAGGCTGTCCCAATTCACACCTGCCAGTTCTTTTTCTGATACCATCAAAACTGGTCTCTTCCTAATTTTGAATCTTAACCTGCAGACTAGATGTATCTTTTTGCATATTTCCTTTGAAACTAATGGCATTGTAATCACTAAATGCAAAGTGTCTCCCTATGCAAACTTATGTCACCTGCCCTGTCTCATTCCCTAATAGCAGATCAAGAAGTGCACACTCTTTCACTGGCACTTCTACATAATGATTCAGGGAACTTTGACAAACTCTGTCTCATCTAGTCCTTTTACAGTATGTCATTATATGGAAAGTCAGAATCACCTACTATAACAACCTGAAGTTTCTTGCAATGGTCTACGATCTCATTACAGATTTGCTCCTCTAAATCCCTACGACGGTTGGATGATCTGTAATATAGACCCCTTGACGTGGTCATACCTTTCTTATTTCTCAGTTTCATTCTTAACACCTCACTAATCGAGTTCTCTGGTCCGTCCTGATGGAGCACTGCCGCAACATTTTTCCTGACCAGTAATTCCACCCGTCTTCCTTTAATCCCTCCTCTTCTATCGACTCCAAAACACTGAACCCTAAAACACTGAACTGTCAGTCTTGCCCCTCCTGCACTCGTCTCACTAATAAGTACAGTATTATAATCCCATGTTGATCCATGCCCTGAGCCCATCTGCCTTTCCTAAGATATTTCTTGCATTGAAATATACACAGCTCAGGACATTTGCTGCACCATGCTCAATCTTTTGATTCCCATCTTTGTCTGAGAGCTCAGCAACATTTGTCTCCACAACCTGTTCTGGCACTCTGGTTCAAATCCCCCTGCAACTCTTGTTTAAACCTACTCCCTCCCTCCCCCACCCCCACAACCCATGCAGCACTAGCAAACTTTCCCAGTATGATATTAGTCCCCCTCCAGTGCAAGTGCAAACTGTCTCTTCTGTACATCCCACCTTCCCTGGACAAGAGCACGATGATCCAAAAATTTGATGCCCTCTCTCCTACACCAACTCCTTGGCTATCCCAGATCGAGTCCTCAGCACTCTTAAGTGGGATAGTGGATAGCCAGAGGTCATGGTCCAAGTAGAAACTGATTATATAGGTAGAAGAGTGACGAGATTCTGCAAAACTATATAAACTTTGCATTTCTGGCCTCACTAGCATGTAGCATGGGTAGCAATACTGAGATCATGGCCCTCGAGGTCCTGCCCTTTAACTTAGCACCTAACTTCCTGAACTGACTTTGCAGAGCCTCATCACTTTTGCTACCTATGTCATAGACCATGACCTTTTCCACCCTCCCACTTAAGAATGCCGAGGACTCTATCTGAAATACCCCAGACCCCAGCACCTGGCTGGCAATATCCAATCCAGGAATCTCGTTCTCATCCATAGAACCTCTTTTCTGTTCCCCCAACAAATCCCTCATCATCCCAGCTTGCCTCTTCTGTGAGCTGGTGATGGAGGAAAGGAATAATTAGGGTTGAGGGTGGAGGATGGAGTACCAACAAAGCAGGCCACTTTGTTCTGGATAGTGTTGAGCTTCAATCTACTTAAGAGCTGCAGTGATTTTGGCTTACCAAGAGTATTCCATCACATTTATGGCTCATGCCTCCAAGGTGATGAAAAGGCTTTGGGTGATTTAGAAGGTAAGTCATTGTTGCAGGAGACTGCTCTCATATTTATCTGATTAGTCCAGTTGAAATGCTGCTCAATGGAGACTGCTAGGATGTTGATGGCATGTGCTTCAAGATCCCAGTAATCCTCCAAACATCTCAACATCACGTCATTACACCGGGAAAATAGTCTTGTACTGAGTACATAATCAGTCACACAAGACAAGATAGGGGTGGAAGGGTGTGGATAAGAGGGAAGGACGATGAAGATGTCTGCATCTTTATGGCACATCAATGATGCAGATGGTTTGCTCGTTCTGCTCCATTTGATCACGATGTCTCACATGATGATGCTCATCGCAGCTGCTATGTGAGGTGTTACAAAGTGAGTGAAAAAAAAACAATATGGTAATAATATCTCTTCCACAAACCTCTCTAATCTCACTTTCTGTCTTTGCTTGTTTTACTGATTATAAGCCAAGTCCATTTTGTCTTCTTAAATTGATTTAAACTTCAAAGCTTGATTCATGACCCTCTCTAATCTCCCTCGGAAACCTGGTATCAAATTTAACATCTTAATCTCTATTTAGGCAATATTCTCCATTGTGAGATGCTAACAAATTCTTGAGTGATGCATTACTAAATCCAGCAGAGCTGGTACAGATCTAGGTTATTTTTATGTGCAGACTTTTGACATGAAGTATATTTGCATAGCAGTGTTACCTTTACATGTTGATGTATTTTTTGCTCTGTTAACAATACTCACCTAGACATTCGGTCCCAAGTTATATCCATGATAACTGAGTAAGCTCCTATGAGGATTGCATCAAAGTAGCATGGAATAAGGTAACGGGGAAGGACTTTGAGGTAAGAAAACATTGCTTCAAACCATTTACCAACCTGGTAGAAAAGAGAACATTGAGATAATAGATTTCCAGCAAGTACAGTTAGAAGTTAACCAATTTGCGGGGTTTCAAATTAGATATTAATATCATTCATAAGGAATAGGAGCAGAATTAGGCCATTTGTCCCATCGAACCTGCTATGACATTCCATCATGGCTGATATATTATCCTGCTCAACCTCATTCTCTTGCCTTCTCCCCGTATCTTTTGATGCCCTTGAACCTCCACTTGAAAAACACCCAATCACCTGCCCTCCATAGCCATCTATAAATAAATTCCACGGATTCAGCACCCTCAGGCTAAATCAATTCCTTCTCATCCCTGTTCTAAAGGGACAACTTTCCAATCTGAGGCTGCGTCTCAATTCTCTTGATGGGATGAATGACCCAGTTCCACTCTCATGTCTTATGGACTTAAATCCTGCATCAGGACCCTGCAGCAGAGGGATGTAATATATCCCACTATCAGATTGTTAACACATTCTGATCTGTTGTGCATTATTAAATCCAGTACAGTTATTTCAGACAATTACCTAGGTTAGTTTTACATGCACTCTTGACATAAAGCACTGGAATACCCCTGTACCAGCATTATCCTTATCCACTGACATATTGTTTCTTCTACAGCATTGTAGGAAATAGTGAAATGGCTTTGTAACACTGCAGTAAAGAACAGGAGAATGTCACGCTGCAGAGAGATATATGGATACTCTAGAGCAGCCTTTCTCTGGAGGAACCCTTGAAATAATTTTCAGGTCTCAGGGAACCCCTGCGTAAAAAAAATGTTATATCTTCAGCTCGCAGTATGATCACAGTGTGATCAGTACGTTGTATATATAACAATGAAAAAATAATTGACAATGCTCTTTTGAGTAGGGAATGAATTTTTAGTCAACCTTTCTTGAAAAAAATAGGTAGCTAAGCTTAGCTTACTTTTCTTGAAATTAATCTTTCTTTCCCTTTCATAAATTTTAAAAACTCATAAGACAAATATAACAAGCACACATGGATTTCGCCTGCAATTGAAGTGAGACAATTTCTATCTTTGCTCGATGCTTGTTAAACAAGAAAAAGCTTGCTCACACATATAGGAAATTGAAAATTGCAGTATAGTGTTTGTTGCTTTCGTATGAATGGCAGAATACTCCTCTTTCATAGAAATCTAGAACATGGCCAGGGGCAGGTCAGTAAATCTCATCTTGAGTGCACAATTAGAATGCACCTCACAAAGTTCTTCCTCTTCTTTCTAATTCAAGTTCTCAGGCTGAGCAGAAGATTCAGGGATAGGGTCCCTCACCCAGTCATACACTTGCATTGACAGGAAGGAAAAATATTGTTCAATTTTGTTCTGCAGTTCTTCTAGGTGGTTTTCAATATGACTCGAGACTTTCTGATATCCTTACTTACTCTCAAGCCCAACCAGCAGATTTCCTTTTGCAACATGATTTTTCCCAAAGATTCAGTTTCCTTTTAAATCCAAGAATCTTGTCACTTGAGTCAAAACATTTTCTCTAGGGTCTTGCAGAAACTTGTTCAACTGGTTCATATGATGAAAAATGTGTTAAGTAGACAATTCTTCATCTTCAATTATTTTCTTGAAAGTTCTCCTGCAATTCACCTTTCAGCTCAAACACCCTGTTGAGAACTTTTCCTCTGCTTAGCCACTGGATTTCTGTTTGTAGCAGGAGACTGATGTGCACTTCATCTAATATTTCACACAGTTATTTTAAATCATTCTCCAGTGATCTGGTCTTTCTTTAATAAAGTTAACTACTTTTGAGGCATCATCTAGGACTTTTCTCATTACAGCTCCAAGAGTTTTTGACATCAGCACCTCTCTGTGAAGAAAGCAGTGTGTTGTGACAATGTCGGATTTTCTCCTTTTTTTAAAACATGAGAAATGAAACCTCATGGAACCAACCACTGATGGGAGACCATCAGTACAGAGGCCAACACAGTTCCTTCAAGACAGACTTTTTGTTTTGTAATGGGATCCTGGATTACCTCTATTAACTGTGCTTTCGAAAAGACAGAGAGCGTTATTTAACACCGACAACTTGTTTGTAAGAGAGAGAGATGGAGAGATAGAGAGAGAGACAGACAGACACACACACGCATGGATGAAGATTAACTGTTGGCCTGTCACTTTAAGAACTGGTTAACTTTTGGATTTCTGCTGAGTTGGAGAGAGATGGCACCGAGCAGCTCAAAAGTTGCTATGGTGACGGAAGACAGGTTGTTGATACTTCAAGGACTTTTTGCCTGTTTGTGCATTTCTTCACAGAGAGGAAGGAGGGATTATTTGAATGACAGTTGATGCTCAGCATGGGAAGATAAAATAGGAGGTCAGATGGTAGACCTCAGACACATGTTCTGGACATTGAATGAGCATTGTTGTGCCCACAGAAAAAGGGGGTTTTGGAGGATCGATCAGGCGGATCGATCCATCGCTCTTGCAGTGGAAAGAGGAAAAGGTTTGACTGGTGGCGAGTTGTCCATGTGTCCACCCTTGCCTGGGGGATAGCTCCACCACAGAAAACCGGTCCTCTTTGTTAAAGTCACAGTTGGTGACTCTTAAAAGATTTCGAAGGACAACAGAAAGATCGACGGCGTCAGCTCACCTGAAGACTCAAATTTCTCCCTCTCTCTCTCTATCACTACTCAACTCAATACCACAAACCGAACTGAACTTTACTCATCATTGTAAGACTGTATCTTTTTACCCCTAGGCTTAAAGAAGCTTGGTTTTTCATACATATATTTCCACACTTACTGATATATATAATCATTGCTAACCTGTTTGATTTATCTACATTTATATTACTGTATTGGGTTGTTACTAATAAATATTATTAGTTTATAGCAATACTGGACTCCAAAGTGTTTTCCTTTTTCTTTTTAAATCTTTTTATTGAGTAAGTATACAAAAAAGGTAAGCCATATAAACATTAATACAATGTTAAAGTATAATAAAATTCCAAAAGATAACAATACCAAAAAGAAAATACTACAAACAATGTAATTTAAGCATAAGAAACCAAGATAACATAATAGTATACTAGATTTTATATATATCAATGGAAAAAAAGAAAAAAAAAACCCCAAAAAAAAACCCACCGTGCAACTAACTAAAAGCAAAGCAAAGCAATGGGCTAACTTGAAACCAAACAGAGTTAAACTTAAAATCACGTCCTCAATCCCGACCTCCATTAAAACAGTGAAGAGAAAACAAGAAGGGTAAATATTACATTAAATGAAAATATCGAATAAAAGGTCCCCAAATCTGTTCAAATTTAAATGAAGAATCATAAAGGTTACTTCTAATTTTCTCCAGATTCAAACATAAAATCGTCTGAGAAAACCAAAAAAAGGTAGTTGGAGCATTAAGCTCTTTCCAATGTTGTAAAATACATCTTTTCGCCATTAAAGTAAGAAATGCAATCATTCTACGGGCTGAAGGGGAAAGATTACTAGAAATTTTAGGTAGTCCAAAGATAGCAGTAATAGGGTGAGGAGAGATATCTATATTTAATACCTTAGAAATATAAAGTGTTTTCCATCTCTGCTGGTTCTTTATTCTGGTCCCGGGTCCCTCACAAAATTGGGGCCTGCGTCCGCGATATGAACAAATTGGTCAGGAGGCTGCTTTGAATTGATTGGGGAAAATCCATTTTGATTTGGTTATGTGGAAATACAGCAAAAATGGATGTTAGTGTTGAGGAGTTTATGTTGGAACCAACCCCGGAAGAGTTGGATGATGTTACGAGGGCTGTGCTGTTGGGAATTGCTCAGAAGTTAAAACTAAAGGTGACCACAAGAATGAGGAGAGCTCAAGTGCACACGATAATAGCCCAGCATTATATAGATAAGGGAACGTTTGATGAGGAGGTGTTGAAAAGGTTCGTGGAAGGTAAACTTATTGAGAATGAGCTTCAGCTTCAGTTGGAAAAATTAAGAATGGAGTATGAATTGAAATTAAAACAGTTCAAGAGAGAGGCTAGAGAGGCAGCAAAACAGAGAGCAGAGGCAGCAGAACGGAGCGACGAGGCAGCAAAACAGAGACAAGTGGCAGCAAGACAGAGACAATAGGCAGAAAAATGGAAAGAAGAGGCAGAAAAACGGAGAGTTTGAAAGGGAGAAATGGCAACGTGAAGATCACGTGGCAGACTAGCAGAGGCTGTTCAAGCTGGAAAAGATAGAGATGTAGCAGCAAAGAGGTTTAGTGTCAGACCCTGGTGATTTTTGCAGCTTAGAAGGGCTTGTTTTGTGTGGTGAATTTAAAAGGTGTGTTCCTGATGAGGTAAGGGCATACCCAGATGCAGAGGATGCCGCTACCCTGAAGGGGTTTGATAAGAAAGCAGACGAAGAAGTTTTAACCCACGGGGTTGAGTTTACTCCAGATGAGAGTTTGCCAGAGAAAAGCTGGGAGGTTTGGGGTGACCTTGAATTTGAAATTGGGACAAAGGATGACAACCCAGAAGAGGCAGCTGTTCCGACTGAATGTGTTCAGGTTATGGAAGTACCTGTGAATTCACAGAGTTCTGAACCTTATGTTAAAGCTCAGTTAAAGTCTGAAGTGTCTGACTTGGTTGAAAAGGAATGCAGTCTTTGTGTGTCAGATGATCTTGGTTCAGTGAATAAGGGGTTAACTTTGGTACTAGTGGAATGTGAGGATTCTCAGTCACTTGTATTAAGTAGTGTTTTAAAGGTTGGTGAAGAAGTGGAAATTGATGAGGTCAGTGTTGCTGAAAATAATGGGAAAAGTGCTGTTCCTGGACTTTTGGATAAAGTGCTGGGAAAGGTTGGATTGGTTGTGCAACCTTTGACCCTGCTTGCAGACAGAGGCCTGCTGAGAAGGGATGTGCTCGTCTGTGGAATTTTGTTTGGACATTTGGAAGTAAGCACCTGCAAGGTCATGCTGTTATTCAGTGTAATGTTCTGCAGGTAAGTCAGAGAAAGTTGATAAAGAGATTGTTTGGCCTCTTTCATAATGCATACATGATTCTCATCAGCCTGCTGATGGTACTGAGTTTTGTAAACAATGGGGGTATGTTGACACCTCTCCAAGATAAGAGTGTTTCAGCAATTCAGCTGATGAACAAAGCTGCTGTTGAGGCCTACAATAGCAAAACCAGAGGTTTAAATTATGATGTGTCACAGACTTTTCTACCTTCTAAATTTCAGCAGGACTTAGAGGGTAGTAAAGCTGAGAGGAAGAAGGAGGAAAGGAAAGGTTTGTCTTTATTGAGGAAGGAATTTATAGAGGAACAGAAGTGAGATTCTGAAATGTTGGCTTTAAAGGAGATGGCTCTCACAGGAGAAGAGGTTCAGAGAGAGTCAGCGGGATATTACCTTAAAGATGGGTGCTGATGAGGAAGTGGAGATCAGCTACAGTGCCTGCAAGTCACGTGATGGTTCTGAAAGTTTACAGGGCTGAAATTTTAAACATGGCTTACAGTATGCCTTTAGGTAGACCTCATGGAGTGAGAAAGACAGTGAACAGGATTAAGAAGAAATTTTACTGGCCTAGTTTAAGGAGGGACGTTGTGAATTTTTACAGGATCTGCCATACCTGTCAAGTTGAGGGGATATTTAATCAGGTTATTCAAGTCACCCTGCTTAAACAGATACCTGCTTTTGGTAAATCTTTCCCTAGGGTCATAGTGGATTGCGTAGGCCCACTGCAAAAGACTGCAGTTGGTTATCAGTATGTGCTGTGTCTAGGTCCCCTGAAGCAGTGTCTTTTGAAAACACCGAGGCCAAGACTGTCGTAACAGCATTCAGTAAGTTTTACACACTGGTAGGTCTACCCAAAGAAATTCAATTTGACCAGGGCAGTAACTTTACTTCGGGAACATTCTAGAGGGTAGTTAGAGAATTAGTAGCTAAGCACATGGTGTCATCTACATATCACACAGAGTCCAAGGGAGGCTTGGAATGGTTCAACTCAACTCTTAAGACCATGATTAAAGCACATTGTGTGAGAAATGGAAAAAATTGGGATGAGGGGGTTCCCCTCCTCTTATTTATTGTTGGAGATTCGATTCAGAAGGCAGTGAAGGGTAGTTTGTTGGAAACTGTATTCAGCTACAGGCCAAAAGGATCTTTGACCCTACTGAGAATTCTGGAAGGGATTTAGTAAGCTTTGTGTCCTTGCAAAGGAAAGCTTACAAGATGGTCGAATCAAACTAAGACACTTGTTTGCTAGAATAGCAGCTGGGAGAATTGTTATGGAACAAAATGGAGTCGTGGAATCTGATAATGAAGTGGAAAAACATGTTTACCCATTAAATCCAGACTCACCCAGATGTCAGAATTCCATTGTTTTGGAAAATATTACTGATAAAGTCTATCAGTTGGACCCAAAATCGCAAAAACAAGTTAAAGGACTAATTGGCATTTTGAATTGGCAGTGCATCACGTCATTATAGATTCAGCCCAGCCTATGAAACGGCATCTTCACAGAGTCAATTTTGAGGAAAGTAAAAGGGTTGAAGAAGGAATTAGAAACAAGAAAGAACAAGGAAGGAGAATGGATGATTGTATTGGTAGAGTGGGGAAAGCTAAAAACCTTATTAAGATTAACTTGTTAAAAGAATACTGGGGTGTTCCTTTAACAGAGAGGACTAAGGAGATATCAGCATTTGGGATACCGTCTCGACTGTATGAATACAATGTTTTACACTTCGGGATGAAAAATGCACCAGGGACATTTCAAAGAATGATCAATTCTGTGACTGGAGGGTTAGAAAGCACAGGGGTTTATATCAATGATTTAGTGATCTGGAATGACACGTGGGAAGAGCTTATTGCAGCGGTAGAAAAACTGTTTCACAGACTTTCCAAGGCCAATCTTACTGTGAACCTCGCTAAAAGTGAGTTTGGCCATGCCACAGTTACATATCTGGGTTATGTGGTAGGCCAGGGCCAAATGACTCTTGTACAGGCCAAGGTTCAAGCTATTGCTGAAGTTCCTGTTTTGATGGGCAAGGAAGCTTCAAGAAGGTTTTTGGGAATGGTTAGGTATTACTATAAGTTATGTAAGAACTTTGCTGACATCGCTCTCCCCGTAACAAAACTCCCGGGGAAGAGTGAAAGATTTGTATGGAGTGACCTTTGCCAGGAGGCATTTGAATGCCTGAAAACCATCCTATGTTATCATCCTGTGCTCAAAGCACCTGATTTTTCAAAACCATTCTCAATAGCAACAGACGCTAGTGACGAAGCTGCTGGGGCAGTACTGTTACAGAAGGGTGTGGATGCCATTGAACACCCAGTGGCTTATTTCTCAAAGAAATTTAATGTGCACCAGAAAAATTATTCAACTGTTGAAAAGGAGTTGTAGCACCTATTCTGGCCTTACAACATTTTGAGGTTTATATTTGTCCTGCTCAAAGACCCCTTGTGATTTACGCAGATCATAACTGTTGGTGTTTTTAACTAAAATGAAGGTAAAGAATAGAAGGTTGTTAAATTGGAGTCTGATATTGCAAGAATGTGACTTAACAATCAAACATGTGAAAGGTACTGACAATATTATAGCTGATTGCTTATCCACATGTTAAGTTGGAAACTGTATACATTTTCACTGTCATCTGATGATTTTTACCTGTATTGTTTCAAACTCTGTTATTTACATTTAGACAAAAAAAAAATCGGCTTTGTCAATTTTTTTTCTCTGAGGAAGGGGAGTGTGATGGGATCCTGGATTACCCCTATTAACTGTGCTTTTGAAAAGAGAGTTATTTAACACCGACAACTTGTTTGTAAAAGAGAGAGATAGAGAGATAGAGAGAGAGAGAGAGAGAGAGATAGAGAGATAGAGAGATGGAGAGATGGAGAGAGAGAGAGAGAGAGAGAGAGATAGAGAGAGAGATAGAGAGAGAGAGAGAGAGAGAGAGAGAGAGAGTGAGAGAGATAGAGAGAGAGAGAGAGAGAGAGAGAGAGACGGACGAAGACTAACTGTTGGACTGTCACTTTAAGAACTGGTTAACTTTTGGATTTCTGCTGAGTTGGAGAGAGATGGCAGCGAGCAGCTCGAAAATTGCTATGGTGACGGAAGACGGGTTGTTGATACTTCTTCAAGGACTTTTTGCCTGCTTGTGCATTTCTTCACAGAGAGGAAGGAGGGATTATTTGAATGACAGTTGATGCTCAGCATAGGAAGATAAAATAGGAGGTCAGATGGTAGACCTCAGACACATGTTCTGGACACTGAATGAGCATTGTTGTGCCCACAGAAAAAGTGGGTTTTGGAGGATCCGTCAGGCGGATCTATCCATCGCTCTTGCAGTGGAAAGAGGAAAAGGGTTGACTGGTGGGGAGTTGTCCATGTGTCCACACTCGTCTGGGGGATAGCTCCACCACAGAAAACCGGTCCCCTTTCTAAAAGTCACAGTCGGTGACTCTTAAAGGATTTCGAAGGACAATAGAAAGATCAACAGTGTCAGCTCACCTGAAGACTCAAATTTCTCCCTCTCTCTCCCCATCACTACTCAACTCAATACCACGAACTGAACTGAACTTTACTCATCATCATAAAACTGTATCTTTTTACCCCTAGACTTAAAGAAGTTTGGCTTTTCATACATATATTTCCACACTTACTGATATACTTACATATTATTTCTATATATAATCTTGCTAACCTGTTTGATTTATCTACATTTATATTACTGTACTGCATAGTTATTAATAAGTATTATTAGTTTATAGCAATACTGGACTCCAAAGTGTTTTCCATCTCTGCTGGTTCTTTATTCCCGTCACGGGGTTCGTGACAATTTCCAGTTATGAAAACAAAACATTAAATATACCTTGGCCTTTGCTCGTTTCAGGCAGCTCTTTGCAGAAGAAAAAACCTTTCTTGAATTTCACCATCATTTACAAATCTTACAATATGACATTTATTGGTGAGATCTGTTGACTCATCAACCTGGATAGAGACACTATTATTTTTCAGTTTATCACACAAAACCTTTTCAGCATCATGCGATAGATAGGTCATCAAGATGTTGACTTTATGTACTATTTGAGAGTGAAACCTTTTCCAATTTCTCGGTACTGCATCTTGTCCTAGCATTTTATCCACTATAATTTTACATACTGGCATTATTAGGTTCTCACCAACTTGTGACTTTTCCAAGTAATAAGTTCTGCTGAGTCACGGCACATAGAAATTCTTTAGAATGAAAATTTCCCTCCCATTTTCTACTACACCGGTAGAGTTTGTTCATTCCCATAAGTCAGTCAGCAGTGCTCAAGGGGAAGTTGCAGATAGTAACTCAGGAGGGAGAGGCTGACGTTACAGCCCAAGTTGGGCGAGTCCATTGAATGCCTGGAAAATGACTTCATGCTCCTCACTAGCCTACTGTCCTCCCATCCGTGCAATACAGCGCTCAACGATTATCAACGACCTCCCCTATCTCACGCCAAAAACTGAGAATGGACTCAACCAAACACACATGGTCGTACTGTACACTCCCATATTGATCTGAGAGACCCCCAACGAGATGGTGAATGGGACTGCTCAGTCACTGCCCAGCACTGTGAGCACTGGCATCACACAAAGTTCAAAAAAGGTGTTTATTTTTTTTTAAAGTACAATCTCTCGCAGAACTTTTAGCGACCTCTCGCTAGTAACCCCAGTTGAGAAATGATGCTCTAGAGGGTTGGTACCTGCCGTAGAAAATCTGGAACTGGTTCAAGTAAACCCAAACTGCAGCTAAAGTGAACCATCATAAACTCATAGCTGTTTACCAGCCTAATAACAATCCCATAAACTCCAGCATGGAATTTTCCCATTGTACATACAAAGTAAAGATAGAACTGCACATAGCTAATGTAGCATACAAGGCTCTCTTAATATATAGGCACTGAAGTCTCTGCAAAAGGCTGACTTCATTCTACATATACACAGCATATGCAGGATAGAGACAATGGGACTGTGGAGGGAATGCTGATACAAAATAGTATAAGAATAATGGAATCTTTGGATCGGGGTGTTTTCATTCCTGGACAAGTGACTCACCGTTGATGTCAGTATGTAATAAAGAGGAAGCCCTGAAGGAAAAGGATTCCGTGTGAATTCCACCCATCTACAATTGTTAGCACAATACTCACCCTGACATTCAGCTCCCGGGTTATGTCCAGTAAGCGCCCATGAGGATTGCATCACAGTACAATGGAATAATGTAACTGGGAGGGTCTTTCAGGTATGATAACATTGCTTCAAACTATTTACCAACTACTGTACCAGACTCCAGGAGAGCTTCTATTCCACTGTTATAAGATTATTGCCCTGACCGCTACACAATAAGATGGACTCTTGACCTCACAGTCTACCTTATCATGGCCTTGCACCCTATCATCTGCCTGCACTACACTTTCACTATAGCACTAAATTCTGCATTGTTACTATTTTCTCTTGTACTTGTCAATGAACTAATTAGAATTGAAAATACACGTGGACTAAGATGTTAACTGTCCTGTGCTATCACCAGTGGGTTCATCAGTTGATCTGTCACCTGTCTTCAGGAGTTTCGGCCCACTTATGATCAAGACTCCCTCAAGGTGGTGGGCCAGCAGTGCTAAAGCACCACCTCCCAGTGGTGAGATTAAAACTTGGCATCTGCCTCTATTAGAGTTGTTCGTCACTTCCATCCAACACATAGTCTGCTCCTCAGGTGTCTGTGCAACTACTGATGGGTTTGCAAAAGGTGTATACACTGTCTGATTATCTGCCCCTCCAACTATATGGATGGCATGCAAAACAAAGGTTTTTACTGGACCCAAGTACATGTGACAATAATAAACCAATTTAACGATTTCATTTACTAATTTAATGCAGGGGATTAAAGTACATCATTCAATAAACCATCATCTGTTTAAAACAAAAAAGGACTACTTTTTACTGAAACTATAATTTTTTGACAACATTTGGAATTCCATTTGTTCAAAGAAAAAAATAATGCAATTGCAAGATATTGCACAGTTAATTAAATATTTTTAAAATGAACTATTATCATGGTAGGAAACAAGGCATTAAACTTACAGAAAATTGTGGTTCTGCAAACAGTAAGTTATGCTAAAAATAATCTTATATTGTGATTTTGTTTGAAGGATAAATATTGACAAGGGTGTGGAGTAGAATGCAATGCTTTTCAAAATAGGGAAACAGGATTTTGTTTTTAACACTTAATTGAAAGAACAAATGTGGCCTCAGTTTAATGCTTCCTCTTAAAGATGCTACAACCCAACGTTGAAGAACTTCCATGGTACTGCACTGGAATGTGAGTTTAGGTTATAAACTTGTCTCCAAAATAGGGTTCACCATGGTCTAATTCAGATGACAATGTCTTCAGTTTAAAACTCAGATTGTATTTTTAGACCATAAGACATAGGAGCAGAAGAGTAAGCCAGTCAGCCCATCGAGTCTGCTCCGCCATTCAATCATGGGCTGATCCAATTCATCCAGTCATCCCCACTCCCCTGCCTTCTCCCCATACCTTTTGATGCCCTGGCTAATCAGGAACCTATCTCTGCCTTAAATTCTCCCAATGACTTGGTCTCCACAGCCGCTCATGGCAACAAATTCCACAGATTTACTACCCTATTACTGAAGTAATTTCTCCGCATCTCTGTTCTAAATGGATGTCCTTCAATGCTGAAGTCGTGCCCTCTTGTCATAGACACCCCTATCATGGGAAATAACTTCGTCATATCTAATCTGTTCAGGCCTTTTAACATTCGGAATGTTTTTATGAGATCCCCCCCCATTCTCCTAAAATCCAGGGAATACAGCCCAAGAGCTATCAGACATTCATCATACGGTAACCCTTTCATTCCTGGAATCATTCTCGTGAATCTTCTCTGAACCCTCTCCAATCTCAGTATATCCTTTTTAAAATAAGGAGCCCAAAACTGCAGACAATACTCCATGTGTGATCCCATGAGTGCCTTTTCGAGCCTCAACATCACATCCCTGCTCTGATATTCTACACCTCTAGAAATGAATGCCAACATTGCATTCGCCTTCTTCACCACTGACTCAACCTGGAGGTTAACCTTTAGGGTATCCTACACAAGGACTTCCAAGTCCCTTTGCATTTCTGCATTTTGAATTCTCTCCCTATCTAAATAATAGTCTGCCCGTTTATTTCTTCCACCAAAGTGCATGACCATATGCTTTTCAACACTGTATTGCATTTGCCACTTATTTGTCCATTCCCTAAGCTATCCAAGTCTCTCTGCAGGCTCTCTGTTTCCTCAACACTACCTGCTCCTCCACCTATCTTTGTATCATCTGCAAACTTAGCCACAAATCTATTAATCCCATAGTCCAACATTGACATAGATCATAAAAAGCAGCAGTCCCAACTCCGACCCCTGTGGAACTCCATTGGTAACCGGCAGCCAGCCAGAAAAGGTTCCCTTTATTCCCACTCTCTGTTTTCTGCCGATCAGTCAATGCTCCACCCATGCTAGTAACTCCCCTCTAATTCCTTGGGCTGTTATCCCGCTAAGCAGCCTCATGTGCGGCACTTTGTCAAAGGCCTTCTGTGCAGTAGGTTTTCACATCTACTGCGTCTCCTTTGTCTACCCCACTTGTAATTTCCTCAAAGAATTGCAATAGGTTAGTTAGGCAGGATTTTCCTTTCAGGAAACCATACTGACTTCGGCCTATCATGCCAGGTGCCTCCAGGTACACCATAATCTCATCCCTAACAATCAATTCCAACAATTTCCTAACCACTGATGTCAGGCTAACAGGTCTATAGTTCCCTTTCTGCTGCTTCCCATCCTTCTTAAACAGCGGAGTAACATTTGCAGTTTTCCAGTCATCCGGTACAATGCCAGAATCTATCAATTCTTGAAAGATCAATGTTGATCAATCTCTCCAGCTACTTCCTTCAGAATCCGAGGGTGCATTCCATCAGGTCCAGGAGATTTATCCACCCTTCTCAGTTGTAATTTTCACTGCACGTACTTCATTTCCCTGACACTCTTGAATGTCCAGTATACTGCACATGTCTTCCACTATTTCTCTGCCACCTCTGCGTATCTCATTACAATATCTCCAGCATCATTTTCTATTGGTCCTATATCTACCCTCAACTCTCCTTTATCCTTTCTATACGTAAAAATGCTTTTAGTGGGGGGGGGGGGAGAGAGAGGCAGAGACGGAGTAAGAGTGAGAGTGAGAGTGAGAGTGAGAGTGAGAGTGAGAGAGAGAGAGAAAAAATTCAGGTGGAAAAGTGTAATTAAAAGATCAGCCATGATCTTACTGAGAGTTAGAGAAGGTACTAAGGTGAAAATTGCCTTCACTTGCTTCTATATACAAGTTATATGCATGTGACCACATAAACAAACACACAAACCAACATCAGCTCACCACTGCAAGACTGCCGCCATGTGTGATCAAACGACTACTTATGAAGTCCATCATCCAGTCTCCAGCCCGCAGGTTTTCACACAAAGGATGCCCTAGGTCATTGTTGGGTCGAATATCTGCGAGTACTGACATGAATCCTAGTAAAGCACAGTAGTTCAATTACATTTACTGAGGGAAACCATTTGTATTAGAAATCCTATTATATACTAATTGTCCACTATATTTCAGTCAAAAAATACGATATTTAAATTCAGAGCAAACAAAAAAAGTTGTGAAGGAATTCAGCAGGTCCAGCAGCATGTGCCAAGGCAGAGTGATGGTCACCATCTTTGGATCCTGCAGGGATCCTGATTTAGGGTCCCCGTCCGAAACACCATCTACCTCAACAGATGTTGCATGACCCACCAAGTCCCCCAGCAGTTTGCATTATGCTCAAAATTACAGCATATGCTATCTCATCTCTCCATTTAACATCTGAATATTAATTTACCATAAATCTGTTTTAGATTATATCTCTCAGGAGATTGAGCATTCATTTACACAAGATTAAACTGACCCTCAAGAGGTTATTTATGTTGAATACAAGGTGTGATTAAATGGCACTGGTTTGATTTGTGAAGAATCAAGTCATTTCACCTGCGCCATCCAGTGTGTCCAATAGGTATTACACCTGTTCAATTACCTATTCAGTACCATTTAACGCCTTGATCCTTTCTGTAAAAAGTAGTGATTATGTATCCTTAAACATCTCACCAAATAATTAACCAGCACAGTGAATACTTCATGGGCTAATCAGTGGTGAAATGCCATCCAGATATGCACTTTCAAAATTGGTTCCTGAATAGAAACACTGGACAACAATTTTTTTTTTTGGAAAGTGCTGCTTCCTCAGATTTTTTTTTTGTTTATGATAGACTGCTTGAAGCTGAACACAAATAATAATTTCAGTCTACTTATAACATGTAGGAATTTGGAGAAACAATAAATTAACTTTTACTGAACATAATACATTTAATTGCCTAATGATGCTCCTGTTTTGTAATAATTCAACTAAGTTAAAAATGTTTGGTTGATGATTTTTATTTGTACTCAGTGCTTGAGGCTTCTGGTTTCAATGTCCAACAATAATCAGACAGCATTAATGGATTCCAGTTGCCCTGATACGGTTTCTCCAGGACAGCAGTGTCCTGGTGAAATCTTTCACCATGCTCATTACAGACAACATCAAGATTTGCAGGGAAGTCTTCTAAATGGGAAGTCAGAAATTGAATCTTTAGTGACATGTTGCACTTCATGGCATGTTGTCAACCAGCTGCATGTAGTTTGATGCTCTGTAGTTGCCAAGAAAATTTTCAACAACATCCTTGAATGCCTTCTATGCATTTTCCCTGGTCCCACTAGAAGTTCTTCATCCTTCAATGCCTTCTACATATTTTCTCTGGTCCCACTAGAAGTTTTTCAAATTGCCTGTCACTGATGACGCGTTTGATTTGTGAACCAACAAAAATGCCTTCTTTAATCTTGGCATCAGTTCTGAGTTACTCCTGACGAAGGGTCTCGGCCTGAAACGTCGACTGAAACTCTTCCTATAGATGCTGCTTGGCCTGCTGCGTTCACCAGCAACTTTGATGTATGTTGCTTGAATTTCCAGCATCTGCAGAATTCCTGTTGTTTTTGTTTCAGTTATTCTGAATTGAATTATGAATTGAAATGACAAATATAGGCAATTACAAAAAAATGGTGTGTCATAGGGAAATTTCATAGTGATTTTCATGATCAGCAGTCCAAAATCCACAAGATAAACTCAGAAGTATTTAGGAAGCAAAGTTTTTGCTGTCCAGTGTAACCACGGAGGAAAAAAGCTGGCTAATTTGTTCCTTTGTAATCAATGTCCAGGGAAGTCCATTACAAATTCTAGCTTCTACCTTGTTGAAATCACTCAGCCCAACGTGATCAACACAAATGCTTGTTCATATGTATGGGGGGTCCAAAAGTCATGCCTTTGCAGTCCAGGGAGTACCCCGAACATTCAGTCCTAATACACAAATATTAATATCCAACTCCTAATCTGATTAACAAGGGTTGAACCAGTCACAAATTAATCAAAGCAAATCCTTAAAAAAGCACTAAAAATATTTGACATAATTTAATCAAAACAAAATTAATATTTAATTGTGCCTTAATTTGATTAGGCCCAGTATCCTTGCAAACCAGATTCACATACCTTGCAAACCTGCATATTTCAAATGCCCAAAATTTGAAATAAAGTAGCAGCCACCACCATCTTCCTGTTCCTCACTATCACATCGATACAGTAACATGTTAAGGTCAGCCAATGTAAGATTGGTAGTGGTTCTATTGATGAAAAAGAAATAGGATAATTACTTGTTGACAAAATACCACAATACAAAATACTACTATTTACAGGAGAGTACCGCAGCTTCAACAAGTTGATAATGTGTGTTTTGTTATGTAGAAATTCAGTTTTGTCAATTCAAACTCCCATTTAACAAAGAATGATATAAAAGCAACATTCTGAGGATGATAGGAATCTGAAATAAAACAAGCCCAAAAATACTCTGGTCAAAAGCAGTTGTAAATATTCTGCTTTAACAGCAAAGTATTTGCAGTATTTTCTGCTCTTAACATTGTCTGAATGAATAAAACACCTTAGCTTTTCCTTTCGGGAGGAACCTAGGTTCTATCCAGTTATGTGAAAAACCCACAGAAGGAACCTGTTAAGCATTAAAACACAAATTAGATTTCCAAATAGAATTGAAGTATTGATCTTAATTAAGGGCCCATTTCCCTTTTGTTTTAATGTTTAGGAAAAGACCACAATTATCCCCACTCAAAGACGTTTTGAAATTCAACAATTGAAGCTCTTTGATGAATTAGTCAAAGTTTATGGGAATATCAACCAAAATAATCTCTCATTAACAAACGCTACATTAGAAGGAATACAACGTTAAAATAATTCTCGTGAATTTTGAGATTAAGACGGTTTGGTGGCCTTGTTCACAAATGACATGGAATTTCAACCATTTTTATGATGTGTTGTTGCACAGACGGATCTGTGTTTCACCTAGGTCCACTGTTTAACAATCACCAGAGATTAACCAACAAGCAGTTGCCTCCGAATTTGTGATTCATGCCCTTTTCTGGTTCGCAGATGGTGACTAGCAGTGTTCACAGGGGTCGGTGTTGGGACTGCTTCTTTTCAAGTTACACAGTATGTTGATGATTTGGACAATGGAATTGATGACTTTGTGGACAAGTTTGCAGATGATATATGAAGATAGGTGGGGGGCAGGCAGTGTGAGGAAGCAGGAAGTCTGCAGAAGGATTTAGACAGATTAGGAGAATGGGCAAAGAAGTGGTAGTTGGAATATGGCGTAGGGAAGTCTACAGTCCTGCACTTGGGTAGAAGGAATAACAGTGTGGACTATTTTCTAAATGTGGAGAAAATTAAGAAATCAGAGGTGTTAGTACAATGCTTTACAGTACAGGCAATTTGGATTTAACTCCTGCCGCTGCCTGTAAGGAGTTTGTACATTCTCCTCGTGACTGGGTGGATTTCTTCTCACAGTCCAAATATGTAGTAGTTGGTGGGTTAATTGGTCATTGTAAATTGTCCCGTGATTAGGTTAGGATTAAATTAAGGGATTGCTGGATGGCGTGGCTCAAAGGGTTGGAAGGTTCTACTCTGCACTGCATTTCGAACAATTAGTCAATCAATAAATAAATTATTCCAGGAATGAAAGGGTTAACACATGGGGAGTGTTTTATGGCCCTGGGCCTGTCCTCACTGGAGTTTAGAAGAATGCGGAGGATCTCATTGAAACCTATCAAATATTGAAAGGCCTAAATAGTACGTGGATGTGGAAAGGATGTTTCCTATAGTGGGTGAGTTTAGGACTGGAAGACAGTCTCAGAATAGAAGGATCTCCATTTAGAACAGAGATGAGGAGGGATTCCTTTATCCAGGGTATGGTGAATCTGTGGAATTCATCACCACAGACGACTCTAAATATGCCCAATGACTTGGCCTCCAAAGCGAAAGTTGATAAGTTCTTGATTAGTCGCGTCACAAATTAGTTAGGTGGAGAAGGCGGGAGAATGGAGTTGAGAGACATAACAGATCAGCCATGATGAAATGATGGAGCAGACTTGATGGGCTGAACGGCCTAATTCAGTTCCTTTGTCTTATGGCCTAAATCAGCCAGTTTCCTAATTCAAGAAAAGCAATAGATATACATACCATTGAAAAATAAAGTGAATGGTAACGATGTTTCAGAGAGACACTTATAGAAAATTGTATTAATAGAAAATATGTTGAGAAAAAAATTACAAGCTTGACTATTTCTGGTAAATAAATGATTGAATTTAAATTTTTTTGTTGAAAGCTTACTCGTCTACAAGTATATTTTAAAATCCAAAATAAATAAGGCACTCACGATATAAACGACTGAGCCAGTGCTGGCGGAGCACTCTTATCGACAATGCTGCCAGCTTTGTAAAATGGATTAAACTGGCTAAGATGATAGCGAAGTACTCCAACTGCATGCTGAGCCTTTGGATCGAGACTCACCCTGCAAACATGGTGATTATTACGTATAAAATGTTTCACAAAATCAAATGTCACAATATAATTTTTTAAGATTACTAAACAAATTCATTTTTAGTCACTGTATGGAAGAAATTCACTTACCGGAAGACAATGATGCTGCCAGGAGGAAAATTTTCAAATGCAAGTTCATAGACGTAGTCACTGCGATCCTTGGAAGTTACCTTTGCTTTAATAATCCTGCTTTCATTTAACTAGAAAATAAATACAGAATTGGCTCTTGAAAAAAAATAGATATTGTGGTGTTTATTTTGCTGTAATACTGTCTTGACTGCACCTGTCTGCTGCCCAGCACTCCACTCTGCTGAACTTTATCTCGATCGAAAAGGCTGAACAAGCAAACCCTCTGACCTGAGGGCCATTCCCCTTGGTGCATTGGGCTCTGATCAGAATTCAAGCTTTAGACATCACCCCAAGGCTCCAACACAAGACCATTACGATGACGTTGGTTCAAAGGCTAGTTGCAAAAAACACTTAACACCCTCTTAAAAGGCCTGGACAACCAAAAATCATTTAAAAACTTTTCAAGTCAATGAAAACAATTAAAATGGTAAATATGTTAAAATCATTAAAATACTAACAAAAAAAGAAAATTATGGTTTCAATTAACAGAGTAAATAAGTTTCAATGGCTTTGTTCATGAATAAGTGATTGAGAGTTAGCCCCTGGCTTGGGCGTCACTGTAGTGTTACGGCTAGTGTGGTGCCATTACAGCTTACTGCTTAGGTGTTCGGAGTTCAATTCCAGTTTCGGATTTTCTCCGGGTACTCCAGTTTCCTCTCACAGTCCAAAGACATACCGGTTAATAGGTTAATTGGTCATTATAAATTGTCCTGTTGTTGGGTGGTGTGGCTCAAAGAGCTACAAAGTTCTACACTGCATCTCTGAATAAGGTAAATAAATGTGTAGCTGGATGTGTCCATAATGACATATAGACAGACCATGTAAGATCCTTCCCAGAAGTAGTTAGTGAATAAAATGGGTTTTTTACAACAATCTAATAATTTCATGGTCACCATAAGTGACACTTCTAAATTGCAGATTTATTTAGTTACTGGAATTTAAATTCCTAAAATGGTACATTGGAACTTTGAAATCACACTGCCAGATCAGTAATCCAGACCTTGTAAACTCTGTTCCAATTGCTTAATCACTATGCTACTGTAAGAAAATGTGCATCTTTACCTGCAAATGTTCCTTGATATCCACCATATATTGTGGCAACCCATTAATAAAATGCTTATCTTTTTTGTAAGGAGCAGTTTTCCTTTGTACAGTCATGGCTTCCAACACAATCTCTTCTATTTTACCTACAATAAAGATGAATGGTTTGAATTCTCAGTACATTCAGTCAAAACGCAATGAGAAACAAGGTGAACAAGGAGAAAGCTATATATTATGACCAAAAGTACAATTTTACATGTAACTTATCTCATTGCTGTTTGCGAGTCATTACTGCATGAAAATTGAATTCTGTGTTTGTTTACTACATTAGTGAATTATATTCAATAGACAATAGGTGCAGAAGCAGGCCATTCGGCCCTTCGAGCCAGCACCACCATTCACTGTGATCATGGCTGATCATCCATAGTCAGTATCCAGTTCCTGCCTTATCCCCATAACCTTTGATTCCGCTATCTTTAAGAGCTCTATCCATCTCTTTCTTGAAAGCATCCAGACACTTGGCCTCCACAGCCTTCTGGGGCAGAGCATTCCATATATCCACCACTCTCTGGGTGAAAAAGTTTTTCCTCAACTCCTTTCTAAATGGCCTACCACTTATTCTTAAACTGTGGCCTCTGGTTCTGGACTCACCCATCAGCGGGAACATGCTTCCTGCCTCCAGCATGTCCAATCCCTTAATAATCTTATATGTTTCAATTTAAGATCCCCTCTCAGCCTTTAAATTCCAGAGTATACAAGCCCAGCCACTCCAATATTTCAACATATGACAGTCCCGCCATCCCGGGAATTAACCTTGTGAACCTACGCTGCACTCCCTCAAGAACGTCCTTCCTCAAATTTGGAGACCAAAACTGCACACTGTACTCCAGGTGTGGTCTCACTAGGGCCCTATACAGCTGCAGAAGGACCTCTTTGCACTTATACTCAATTCCCCTTGTTATGAAGGCCAGCATGCCATTAGCTTTCTTCACTGCCTGCTATACTTGCATGCTTGCTTTCAGTGACTGATGTACAAGAACACCTAGATCTCGTTGTACTTCCCATTTTCCTAACTTGACTCCATTTAGATAATAATCTGCCTTCCTGTTCTTACCACCAAAGTGGATCACCTCACATTTATCCACATTAAACTGCATCTGCCATGCATCTGCCCACTCACCCAGCCTGTCCAAGTCACCCTGTATTCTCATAACATCCTCCTCACATTTCACACTGCCACCCAGCTTTGTGTCATCGGCAAATTTGCTAATGTTACTTTTAAATCCCTCATCTAAATCATTAATATATATTGTAAACAGCTGCGGTCCCAGCACTGAACCCTGCGGTACCCCACTGGTCACCGCCTGCCATTCCGAAAGGGACCCGTTAATCGCTACTCTTTGTTTTCTGTCAGCCAGCCAATTTTCAATCCATGTCAGTACTCTGCCCCCAATACCATGTGCCTTAATTTTTCCCACTAATCTCCTATGTGGGACTTTATCAAAGGCTTTCTGAAAGTCCAGGTACACTACATCCACTGGCTCTCCCTTGTCCATTTTCATAGTTACATCCTCAAAAAACTCCAGAAGATTAGTCAAGCACAATTTCTCCTTTGTAAATCCATGCTGACTCGGACCAATCCTGTTACTGCTATCCAGATGTGCTGTAATTTCATCTTTTATAATTGACTCCAGCATCTTTCCCACCACCGACTTCAGGCTAACCAGTCTATAATTCTGTTTTCTCTCTTCCTCCCTTCTTGAAGACAGGGACAACATTAGCCACCCTCCAATCCATAGGAACTGATCCTGAATCTATAGAACATTGGAAAATGATTACCAATGCATCCACGATTTCTAAAGCCACCTCCTTAAGTACCCTGGAATGCAGACCATCAGGTCCCGGGGACTTATCAGCCTTCAGACCCAACAGTCTATCCAACACCATTTCCTGCCTAATATAAATTTCCTTCAGTTCATCCATTACCCTAGCCCTAGGTTCTTTGGCCACTATTATATCTGGGAGATTGTTTGTGTCTTCCCTAGTGAAGACAGATCCAAAGTACCTGTTCAACTCGTCTGCCATTTCCTTGTTCCCCATAATAAATTCACCCGTTTCTGTCTTCAAGGGCCCAATTTTGGTCTTAACTATTTTTTTCCTTTTCACATACCTAAAGAAGCTTTTACTATCCTCCTTCATATTCTTGGCTAGTTTACCTTCGTACCTCATTTTTTCTCTGTGTATTGCCTTTTTAGTTACCTTCTGTTGCTCTTTAAAAGTTTCCCAATCCTCCGGCTTCCCACTCCTCTTCGCTATGTTATACTTCTTCTCTTATTTTTATACTGTCCATTACTTCCCTGGTCAGCCACAGCCTCCCCTTACTCCCCTTAGGATCTTTCTTCCTCTTTGGAATGAACTGATCCTGCACCTTCTGCATTATTCCCAGAAACACTTGCCATTGCTGTTCCACTGTCATCCCTGCTAGGGTATTGTTCCATTGAGCTTTGGCCAGCTGCTCCCTCATAGCTCCATAGTTCTCTTTGTTCAACTGTAATACTGACACTTCACAGAGACTTCATTGGCCGTGAGGCACTGAGGATATCATTAGGATAAATATATTAAGCTTTGGTTTTATTACAGCAGAGGTTTGGATAACCTTTGTGCAGAAAACCAACAACCTAATTTGTGGTCTTCTGGTTTTCCCTCACCAGACCATGGAATCTCAGGAATCCACCAACCCTCCCCGATCACCCCATCATTCTCCACTATCTAATCAGGCAGGTTTCCATCAGTGCTCCTACCACTCCTCCACCCCTACAATCCTAACCACACTATCCAAAACTGGTTGGTCCTATGGCCACTTGCTCTCATCATCTTTCCCCAACCTAGCCTCTGAAAGGCATACAAGGTGGTACAGCAGGACTTAGACAGCTTCATACACGAAGTTTCGAACTCTTGGGGCAATGCCCCTGCATCTATCAGCTATTCTCCAAGGGAAGTTGAAGGAATATTAAAAGAAAGATTATGGATTTAAAACATAAATATACAACCCTTTCAACATTAATGAAACCTCAGTCTCATCCTTACTCTCACCAATCTGGATATCCTCATAGGATACACAAAGTTAGTTTGTCATTGGTTAAAGATTACTTCAGTCCTAGATAAAAATGCAGTGAAGGTAAAAGTACAAAACATTGCATTGTCAATGTGGACTCAATGTGGACTTGGTATTGGAAGCAACCAAGCTGATACTTAAGAGGTGCAAACTAGTTGAAGGGGTTACTTTTGTTGCTCATCTAACTTAATGATGCAAGTACTGCATTGGGAAGAATATAGAGTGTTCTCATTTTTGATGATAAAAACACATGTTTAAAAAGAAAAGTAGAAGCAGTACCTGGGATGCACATTGAAGGTAGGTCAGATTTGTAGTGATATTTTGTTGGGTCTCTAAATGCAGTACGTGACACGGCCACTACCGAGTGGTGGGTATTTGGGCAATGTCGTGTTACTGCCACAATGTCCTCATCAACTTGATCCACATACACCTTAAAATACATATCAACACAGTTGAAGAAAGATCTCGTAATCCTGATGCAATTTCAGTTCATTCAAGTCACGCAAGTTAGATCAATATTTCTGCATTTAAATAAAAAATTGTTGCATTTTGCGTCACCTGATTGAATAACTGAGCTCCTAGTTGACGATGAAGAAAGTTAATTGCTTGTTTTCCTGCAATGATTCCAGAGTTTTCACTGATCTCCCCTGCAGATTCTGGAATAGCATCAGGATTATACTTGGGATAGAGCCTCTCTTCCCCAACCACAGATATCTATTAACATGTAAAGGCAGAAAACAGAAACTTCAATGTGCAGGAAATCAAAATATGTACTGTATATTGTATTTTAATTGCTCCTAGTTACTGTTACAACTTCAATTATGATAATGTCGCAGGTAGACAGGGAACAGATAAACAGGTAGTATTTAATATGCCAAAAAGCCAAGGTAAGAATATCAGAAATTCTAGTAAACCAAACAATAGAGACATGGCATGCATGCTCAGAATTAAAAATAAATGAATAGAAATGTTTTTCTTATAATATTTAACTCACCATTATTACTGGAGGTATAAATAAACAAATTTTCAAATGAAACACCTTCCATACATCTTTTTCCTACATGATTGCAAACATTCATGCTAAAGAATCTGGCCAAATCAAACTTACAAAGCTAATAACTGGGAAAATGCATAGCTCGGGTGGATGATAGTTGGGTTGAGTTGTCCTTTGATCTATGGATTGCTAAGATCAGAGAACACATCAACCCAACTTGCAAAGCTGATGATCTATTTTTTATATTGCAAATAAGAAATAGAAGTAAGAGCAAACTATCCAGCTCCCTGAGATATACCGACATAGGTCATTATCAAATCTGATCCAGTATTTCCCATCTCATTTCCCTAACATACATAATATACATAAATCTGTCAATCTCAGTCCTCGATGTGAACTGAGAATTCAGAGACATGGCTATGAGTTGAGAACTCAAAGACATATCTATGAAAAGTTGCAAAGTTGTATGAGAAGCTATTTCAGGTTACTTTAGCGCTAATCAGCTAACCTTGAATTCTGTGACTTTATCCTCTAGTCTTTAAACTTTCCACATATAGAAAACAGCTGACATACATCCTATATAGATAAAATAGCTTTATTTGTCACCTGTACATTAAAACTGTAGTGAAATGCGCCATTTGTGCCAACGACCAACACAGTTTGAGGATGTGCTATGTGCATCTCACAAGTTTCGCTATTCCTCTCATGCTAACATTGCATGCCCACAACATACTAACCCTTTGGAATGTGGGAGAAAATTGGAGAATCCAGAGGAAACCCACGTGGTCACGGGCAGAATGTACAAACTCCTTACAGACAGCAGTGAGAACCTTTAAGGCGTGTATGCAATGTTGCCTTCTGATGTTTTAATACAAGGTTCTTCCAAAAGTCAGGAAAGAGGCACAACATTTATTGCTTCACAGTATATTTTTAAGTATTGATAGAAAGTTGAAACACACCGTGATAGAAGCTTGGTAAGCAAAAGGGAGACAAAAGCAAAAAGAACTAAGATGGTGCAGCTCTTTTTATACTACACAGATAAGGAAAATTCCATTTAAATTAGTAGATAAGAGTCAACCAATGAGGTACCCCCTATTCAAATAATGCAGCACTATAAGAATCCTCCAGAGCTTACCAGAATTATACCAAAATAACAACTAGGGGATACACTGAACAACTACATATTTACACTGTGACAACTATGAAGCATACTAGACAGTTACTTGCATATAAGCATATAAAATACAAGCAGACAATTAATTGTTAAACTGCAAAGAAAATATTGATTAAACAGTCGGATCCAACAATAACGAAATCTATCATACTTGTAAACTCCAACAAGCATAGGCCAGACATGATTAGAATAATATCTGTAGTTACCACCACTTTGTACTTCATATCTGAAAAAGCACATTTTAAACTAAACTAAAAAGAATGAAATTAAAATTTGAGTTTGGAATAGAAAATGAATAAAGTATTCCAGCTTAATGGAAAGCAACCATTTCACACAATTGCTTCACTATCTTCAGAGTTAATGTTTTAGGTCAAATTTCCACCTGAAACGTTAACATTACTTCTCTTCAGCCAGATGCAGCCTGATCTGCCGAATGATCTCACCATTTGATTTTGCTTTAGATCCACCAGAACAGTTTTCTTATATTGAGAGATTCTGATTAATCAGGATTTTAATATCAGAATACGGAACAAAACTTAAAAATGCAAATATTTTCTACTTTACATAAAATTATGCACCTCAAACTAACCTGATGTGGAACTAAGTGATCAAAGCCCATTGTACTTCCTGAGGCACAGCAAGCCATTGAAATAATGGTTGCACTGGGAAGAGCATCAAATGCAGAACGGCACTGTAAACAAAAGAAAATAAATTTATGCATTATGAAGATTAGTAGACCAGTCTGAATCAAAAGGATATTATTCAGTAACTTGTATGCCAATTGTTAATTTGTTGGTTCAAAGAAAATGAAAATATGTTCCAACATAAAAAGCAACATATTATAGTGCACTCCACGTTAGAATAGCGTTTGATCTCAGTTTCAACTCATATTGCTCAGTAATTTCCCATCAACTTGCATTCCTATTCAAATTTAGATGAGAAACATACCATCTTTGAGAAGGATTTGCACTTTCTGAAAAATTTGATAATCACTTTGCCAGACACTTTTAAATATCAAATATCTCTTTAATCAGCAAGTAATTTAAGGCAGGTTTTCCTGATCCGATAATTTTCCTAAGAGCATACAGACATGCAGTATGATTTAGAAAATGAAGCTGGAATTTTTGTAATACAAAGGAATTTCTGTGTCACCCAAACAACCTCTTTGATAATTTATCATCATTATGTGCTGTGGCATATTACTGGGCAATTATGATCTTCCTGTCCCTAACCATGATTGTTCTTGGTACATTTTTCTACAGAAGTGGTTTGTCATTGCCTTCTCCTGGGCAGAGTCTTTACAAGATGGGTGACCCCAGCCATAATCAACACTCTTCAGAGATTGTCTGCCTGGCTTCAGTGGTTGCATAACCAGGACCTGAGACATCCACCAACTGCCCCCTGGCTTCACGTGGCCCTGATCCGAGTGGGGGGGGCGGGGGGGGGGGAGTAAGCAGATGTTACACCTTGCCCAAGGGTCACCTGCAGGCTAGCAGAGGGAAGGAGCTTCTTACACCTCTTTTAGTAGAGATATATCTCCACCTGCCATTTTGTTGAGTAATGATAACAAAAATAATAATGATATGCTGTACCTGAATCAATGACTCGTTGTCATGAGTAACATCCATAAACAAAGCATGTGCAATTTTTGGTACCAGAGGCCTTACAAGTAGCTGTGCGAATGATCCAACAGGCACACCACCATAACGGTAAACCAGCCTCCCTTCTTCATGGCTGTCACCTGCACTCATTGCCTCTATTAGACAAAAACATGAGAAAGTGAGACATATTATATAGCATACTTTAGATCTAGGTTGCTGAGTTGTTCTTTGCATTATATTTTTAAAAATTCATTTAGTTGATTTGAGTGAGCAGGTTGGGAGAGAGAAGTGAGCAACTTTTGCAAAGACTAGAGGCATATAGTGTATACAGCACAAAAGCAGAACCTTCACCCCAGTTCCTCCATGCTGACCAAGATGTCTATCTGAGCTAGTTAGTTCCATTTCTCTGCATTTGGCCCATATCCTTCAAAACCCTTTCTGTCCGTGCACCTGTCCGGATGTTACTTTAATGGTATCCACCTTTACAGCTTCCTCTGTCGTACACTAACCACCATCTGTATGAAAAATGTGTCCCTCAGTTTCCCTTTATGTTTGTCCCCTTTCAGCTGAAACCTCTACTCCGTAAGTTTTGTCTTTCCTACTGCGGGAAAAAGACTGTGACCATCCATGTTATTTACGCTTCTCGTGATTTTATATACTTCTATAAGGTCACCTCTCAGCTTCCTACATTTCAGGGGGAAAAAAGGTCTCAGCCAATCCAGCTTCTCCTTAAGACTAAGGCCCTCCAATCCCAGTAACACCTTCATGAATCTTTTCTATACCCTTTGCAGCTTAGTAACATCCTTTCTATAGCTGGGCAACCAGAACTGAGTAAGATACTCCAAGAGTAATATCACTCACAACTTGTATAAACATTGGGATTTCAACTTTGTTCTCAGGGTTCCAAATGCCAATTCACCAATCTTTCTATGTTGCAACTTGCAGGGAACAGTGCATCTGTACCCTGGGTCTCTCTATTTTACATTACTCTTTAGGACCTAGCATTTCATCGTCCACTGCACCGCCAATTTTAGTGTTATCCACAGACTCTCTGACCATGTTAACAACATTATCATTCACATCATTAGTATAGATGAGAAACAATCGTAGACCCAGCACCAGTCTGAGGCACACTACTAATCTGTGTAACAGACCTCTATTACCACTGTCTCCCTCCTTCCACAAAGCCAATTTTGTTTCCAATAGACTAGTTCACCCTAGATCCCATTTGATCTCACTTAACTTTCCAGGCTAGCCTACCATGTGGGACCTTGTCAAAGACTTTGCTAAAGTCGATGTAGGCAACTTCCATTGCCCTGCCCTCCTCAAGCCTCCTTGGCACTGAGGCACAATTTCCTAGCACAAAACATCACTAACTATCCCGTAACAATAGACAGATGCTGGAAATCTATCACAATGCACACAGTGAGCTGGAGGAGCTCAGCAGGTCAGGCAGCTTCAATGGATAGGAATAAACAGTCAACATTTCCGGCCGAGACCCTTCATTCCTTATCAGTTCCTGCTTTTCCAAATGGGGGTAGATCCTGTTCCTCAGCATGCCCTCCAGTAACTTTACCACCACTGATATTAGGCTCATTGACCGGTGGTTCCCTGGCTTCTCCTTGTAGCCTTTCTTAAACAAAGGTACAACATTAACCACTATCCGGTCTTATGGTATTTAAATAATTATTAAATCACATCCTCAATATTGAAACCTCCATTCTGTTTATAGCTGTTGATACTAAAATAAAGGCAGTGGGGTGTAAATGAATATAATTTTTTTTTCAGGGTGAATAAATCAGATGAGATTTCATAACATTTTTTCCTTCAAACTGCATCTCCCACAGAGCCATCTTAATATACAACCCAGAACATTGTATTGCTAACTCTAAGTTAATGCGTTACAGCAACTGAAAACCGTCAGCTGAAACAACTGACAGATTAGAACTGCGTAATTCAGATGCATGCTCACAATTTATGTTGAACTAGTATGCATATTGTGTGCTGGCATCCTATTTTTTTTAACCCACAAACTCTGGAGGAGGTATCAACTGGAACTATAGCTAGTCAGTTTTTGCAGAATGCTGTAAAGTTGGATTCTGAATTCAATCTGCCAGCCAGTAAGGTGTCAGGGACTTACTCCTGCTGGTAAGTTCCTCCACAATCACAGTGAAAAAGCACTTGCATATTTTCCATAACTGAGCCAAAGGAGAAGTTTAGTTAGTGGTGGCAATGCATTGAGACACAGGATACTCAGAAGCAATTCAAAAAGATGCACCAAAGAACATTTTTTTTTAGATTTATATGACACAAAGGTTGCATTAGCATCCAACTAAACTGAGATCAAAAATCCAACTAACCCACTTCAGTGCAATAATGGCTTCCTTGAGCAATATTTGTTTTTTTTTTAAAATGGCAGATTGTCTCAGCACTAGCTAACTTCTCATTATTTTAATCGCAAGATAGTGAAATTAATTTGTAAAATTTTCCATAACTCACTCAGCGCCCTGTTTGGGTAGATCCCTTTGCATGCTCATGAGCACTTTTCAGAATTCATTTCCCCCCCAGCACTTAAATATTTCAATGGTTGGTCCTCCAGCTTAGTCACCTCAGAATACACGTTAGTTCAACACATACAAAATGCCGTTGTGTACATACATCTATTGATGCTTCTGGACACATCTTCAGTGATGTTCCTGGAATCATCGGGTGTTTCGGGTCTTTCAACATCATACAACCTCCTCCAGGTGACCCAGTCGGGGCAAATCAGACCCCAGCTTGTGTCCAGATGGCTAGCTACTTATGACTCCATGGCTCCCCTCTTTTGAGCCACAGCCATCTTGAGGCCCTCTCTGCCACATCGGTGGTACTGTGGATGGCTCTCCTCTTCTTCTCTCCCTCGATGCCCAAAATGCTGAAGGCTCTAACTAAAGAATGGGCTACGAATCCCCTACAACCAACCTCCACTGGGAGACACCTCGCTCTCCATCCAGCCTGCTGACAGTTGCTGACCAGTCCTGTCTACTTGGAGAGCTTCCTTTCAAAGGCCTCCTCCAAGCTATCTTCCCATGGGACTGCCAGCTCCAGTAGCACCACTTGCTTAGTCGATTCAGACACTAAGACCATGTCTGGTCGCAGGGTGGTGGCTGCGATATGGTTGGGGAACTTCAGCTGCCCTTCGAGGTCCACCAACAGCTGCCAGTCCCTTGCAGAGGTCAGAATGCCTGCAGATGTTCTTTTGGCAGGTATTGGCTGCTCCCCAGCTCTGACAAAGGTAATGGTCTGCTTGGAGGCTTGGGACCACTTCACCCACTCAACTCCTGTGCTGACGGCTTCAGCGATGGTCTTCAGGACCTGATCATGCCTCCACCTGTACCATCCCTCACCAAGTGCCCTTGCACAGCCGCTGAGGATGTGCTCCAGGGTTCCTCGCTTGGAGCACAGTGGGCATGCAGATGACTGCCTTACCCCATGTGTGCAGGTTTGATGGGCTTGGAAGCACATCGTACACTGCCTGGATGAGAAATTGGATGCGGTGTGGTTCGGCTTTCCAAAGATCAGCCCAGGTCACTTTCCTCCCAACCGCATTCTCCCATCTTGTCCAAGCTCCCTGTTGCTTCATTCCCACCACCTTGCAGGCTCTCATCTCCTCCACTACTGCTCTCACCTCCTCCTGAACTAGATGATGCCTTTCCTTCCCTCTGGTGTCCATTTGGGGAGTTGGAAAGGATCCTAGCCCAGCTCGGCCTTGTGTGACCACTCCCACCAGCCTCCTGTGACGCAACCTCGCCTCTGCCTCCTGAACAGCTTCCTCTGTCCTCCACTTCCTGCCAGTACTTACTTGGATCCCTGCTCTAGCCACCTTTGGGCAACTTGAGTCCCTATACTGCAGCACTTCTCTGGCTCTTGTTACCTTGAATTCTTCCTCCAAGGATTTGAAGGGCAGTTGCAGTTTGTTGAGGTGTCCATAGAGTGCGATGCTGCTCAGGCTCTTTGGCAGCCCCAGCCATCTCCTGAGGTGGTTGCTAACCCTCCTCTCTAAGGTTTTGACTGTTGAGATCGGAACCGCATAGATGAGGAGGGGCCACAGGATTCTGGGAAGAATGCGATGCTGATACAGCCAGGCTTTAAACTTCCCAGGTAGGCCAGACTTGTCCACAGATTTCAGCCAGCCATCCAACTTGGTGCAGGTTGCCTGAATGGATGTTGTGTCCCTTAAAGAGCTGTCAAAAACTTTGCCTAAGCTCTTGACTGGCTTTTCTGTGATGGTTGGGATGGCTGTGCCTGCGATGCTGAACCAGAATTTGTTCTCCACCTTCCCTTTCCTCAGCACCATTGATCTTGATTTGGTGGGTTTGAAACGTATCCGGGCCCACTCCACCAGCTTTTCGAGCCCTTGCAGAATCCTCTGGCAGCCTGGGACTGATTCTGTGGTGACTGTGAGGTCATCCATGAATGCCCTGATAGGTGGTTGCCATTGAGCGGAATTCATTCTGGGCCCTCTAGACCTCCATCAGAATGAAAGGTCATCCTGATGAAACATGAACCGTTTATTCTCCTCCATAGGTGCTGCCTGACTGGCTGAGTTCCTCCAGCATTTTGTAGGTGTTGCCCCAAGATTTCCAGTATCTGCAGAATCTCTCCAGTTCTGTGGGTTTTGAGGTGACTATTGAGGGCAATGTGGCAACTGCAGACTCTGCCTTAGGTGAAGCAGAATTTGCCCGTTGACGCAGCTTAATGGGTAGGATATCAGGCAATGTGCTGCTTATGCTATTTTCACAGTGCTCTCATATGTCCAAATCAAGGTGCAATCCAAACTGCTTTTGTCCATCTATCATCTTCCTCAAATACAATTATGTAATCATATTCATCAAAGGTTAAGGGGAGAAGGCCGGGAACTGGGGTTGAGGAGGAGAAATAAAAAGGATCAGCCATGATTGAATGGCGGAGCAGACTTGATGGGCCAGATGGCCTAATTCTGCTCTGATGTCTTATGGTCCTGTTCCTCCTTTCTTCCTACACTTCCACCCAAACCATTTTGTTATCTATTCTATATATCACCCCTTACCCCACTTTGGTTTGACTATACTCCTACACTCTGATTAGGATCACCCACTTGTTCTCGACCCTATGTGCAAAATGTCATGAACACATGAGACTCTGCATATGCTGGGAATCTTGACTAACACACACAAAATACTAGATGCTGTCCGACTTGTTGAGCTCCTCCAGCATTTTGCGTGCAGCACGTCATAACTGATCGCATACAAAAACCAATATGTTGATATGCAGCTTAATCCAAACATTAAACAAAATATTCAGAAATAGTTAACAGGTGGTTGTGTATAGTAGTACTATTATTCTTACCCACCTTGGTTAATTTTTAATTTAGAGATACAGCGCAGGAAGGTCAGATAAACCTGTGCCACCCAATTACACCCTTGTGGGCAATTAACCTACTAACCCTTACATCTTTGGAATGTGAGAAGAAACCAGAGCACCCGTAGAAAATCCACACGGTCACCGGGAGAACATTCAGACTCCTTACAGGCAGTGGTGAGAATTGAACCCAGGCCACTGTTGCTGTAAGAGTGTTATGCTAACTTCTACACTATCGTGAACAGAAAATCCTACAAAAAGTAGCGGATATGGCCCAGTCCATCACAGGTAAAGCCTTCCCCACCATTGAGCACATCTACATAAAACGCTGTCACAGGAAAGCAGCTTCTATCATCAGGGACGCCACCCCCCCCCCCGCCCCACTACCCAGGACATGCCCTCTTCTCACTGCTGCCATCAGGACGAAGGTACAAAAGCCACAGGACTCACCCCCAGGTTCAGGAACAGTTTTAACCCCTCAACTGTCAGGCCCCTGAACCAAAGAGGACAACTTCACTCGCCCCACCACAACCTATGGACTTACTTTCAAGGACTCTTCATCGCATGTTCTCGATATTTATTGCTTATTTATTATTTAATTTTTGTATTTGTATAGTTTGTTGTACAGTTTGCAGTGACTGAACACCCAATTTGGTGTGACCTTTCAATGATTCTGTTATGGTTATTATTCAATAGCTTTATCGAGCATGCCTGCAAGAAAATGATTTGCAGGGTTGTACATGGTGACATATCTGTACTTTGATAATAATTTTAAACTTTGAACCATGCCACCCTATGATTCTGTTAGCAATAATATTTTTCATACCAAATGCACAACACAATTCAGACATACTACACTAGCTATAGTAGAATAATGTGCTGATAAAGCCAACATGCTTACCTCGTATTAAAGAGCTTATGCCCAATCTGGTCACAAAGACATTATCCATCTCTTCACTTCCAGTGAACAATTCTGCCACGACATACAAATTAGGTCTCAGTCTTCTAGCAGTGTCCAGCATGTACTGCAATAAAATAAACAAGAACCAAGAAAGAGAGATAAAATAGGAAAGTAGACAAAAAATATCTACTGGGCAAAAAGCGAGATCAAAATGAAGTAATGCAAGGAAACAAAATACTTAGCAAAATAGAAAATAAGTGATTTTTTTTGCCAAGTTAGTGAGTTGTTGGAAGAAAAATACAAAATAAAAATCAATGTATTAGGTTTAGCAGATTCAATTAATAAACATGATTAAATAATTCCCACCATATGAAAGTAGAATTTGCATGTCAGAAAATTGATGGAAAAAGAATTCCAGTATGTATTCTTTAAAAGGTATTCAATACTTCCTTAACTCACATTTACGTACAAAGAAACAATAAATCCCAGATAATTGGCAAGGATTATATCTCTGTTTCTGTAGAGTATGTGTTTGTCCAAGTAATTAAGTCAATATTTCTGGCAGATAGTAACTTATTTGCAAAAACATATTTTTAAATATATTCTAAAATTAAAGCATGGTGTCATTGGCCAGGATATAAGAAAATGTAAAAGCCTGCATAACTGTAGACTGGTAGCTTTAAAAAAGTAATGTCACATAATTCATTGCAGTAAAGAATTTCAGTTTAGCCTTTTAATTCGTTATTTAAAGTACTCTTAACATTTAAAAAAAATGCAACAAATTCAATTCTCTAAAAAGCAATAAATTTGATTAAAATGAAGGCTCAAACCAGGCTGACTTCATTATATTAACTGTCAAGTTGAAAAGAATTGGTTAATAAGCTTCAGAACTTCATTTACATGGATAGTAATTAATACACATATTTTTGTTTCCATTTTACCCTCCTTTCCTTCACAAAAACAGCACTTTAAAATGGAATTAAACCGTGATTTGAACCTACTGTCCCTTTAAAAGAGATATTCAAAAAAAGTCCCAATTTGCTACATACATAAAACTAAACATAAACTTCAATTAATATTTATAGCAATTTTCTATTCCCTGTACTTATCAACTAAATGTTTGTACAACGTAATATGGCAATGCAAATTGGAGCACAACTGTAGCTCTGGTAGAACAATGTTAAAGACTGTCATTTTACCTGCAAAATAATTCATAAATAGAATATTAATTTCTTTTGAATGAGACACAGATATAAACATTGGATTAATTGAGTAGCACTAGTCAGTTAGCCAAGGATTCATTACAATTCCTGAAATGGAAATCACTCCATCATCATGAAGTGTTTCGAGAGGCTCGTCATGAGGCACATCAAGACCCTGCTGCTCCCCTCACTGGACCCCCTGCAGTTCGTGTATCGTCCCAACCGTTCACAAGATGACGCAATTGCCATCACCCTCCACCTGGCCCTAACCCACCTGGACAAAAGAGACACATACGTTCGAATGCTGTTCATAGACTTTAGTTCAGCATTCAACACAATCATTCCTCAGAAACTGATTGGAAAGCTGGGCCGACTGGGCCTGAACACCTCCCTCTGCAACTGGATCCTAGACTTCTTGACTGGGAGACCCCAGTCAGTCTGGATTAGAAGCAGCATCTCCAACACCATCACACTGAAGATGGCCCCCCCCCCCCGCCACCCCAGGGCTGTGTGCTCAGTCCACTGTTGTTCACTCTGCTGACCCACGACTGTGCTGCAACACACAGCTCGAACCACATCAACAAGTTTGCCGATGACACAACCATGGTGGGTCTCATCAGCAAGAACAATGAGTCAGCATACAGAGAGGAGGTGCGGCGGCTAATGGACTGGTGCAGAGCGAAAAACCTGTCTCTGAATGAGAACAAAAGAGATGGTTGTTGACTTCAGGAGGACACGTTATGATCACTCTCTGCTGAACATCGACAACTCCTCCGTAGACATCATTAAGAACACCAAATTCACCTGGCGGAGAATCTCACCTGGTCCCTCAACACCAGCTCCATAGCAAAGAAAGCCCAGCAGCGCCTTTACTTTCTGCGAAGCCAGAGAAAAGTCTATCTCCCACCCCCATCCTCACCATATTCTACAGAGGTTGCATTGAGAGCATCCTGAGCAGCTGCATCACTGCCTAGTTTGGAAATTGCACCATCTCGGATCGCAAGACCCTGCAGCGGATAGTGAGGTCAACTGAGAAGATAATCGGGGTCTCTCTTCCCGCCATTACAGACATTTATACCACACGCTGCATCCGTAAAGCAAACAACATTATGAAGGACCTCCACGCATCCCTCATACAAACTCTTCTCCCTCCTGCCATCTGGCAAAAGGCACCGAAGTATTCGGGCTCTCATGACCAGACTATGTAACAGTTTCTTCCCCCAAGTCATCAGACTCCTCAATACCCAGAGCCTGGACTGACACCAACCTACTGCCCTCTACTGTGCATATTGTCTTGTGCACCTTATGCAGTCCTGGGTAGGTCTGTAGTCTAGTGTATTTTTGTGTTGTTCTAATGTAGTTCAGTGTAGTTTTTGTATTGTTCATGTAGCACCATGGTCCTGAAAAACGCTGTCTCGTTTTTACTGTGTACTGTACCAGCAGTTATGGTCGAAATGACAATAAAAGTGACTTGACTCGACTCATGTACTGTATAATTGGCTTAATGTAGTTACTTGGAAGAAGCATCCTTAAAGCAGACCTATCGAACTTTTGGCTACAAAACTATATAAAAACTTCAGCCACAATAATCCAAATCTTGACTCCTGGAGACATTTTGCCCATTTGTAAAAGTTTAGCCTTACAAAATTGAGACATGACTTATTTTAGTACCAGTTGCTAATAGAGGATAAATCTCTCAAATGGGGTCTAGAATCCAGATTTCTTTAGTTACATGTAAATTAATGTTGGGTCTTTCCTCAAGGCCCTCACCACAAGTGATATGTGCGCAGTCAAAGACAAAAAGAACCTCCAGAAGCATGCTTCATGGAAATCACAGAAGGCAAATGGATTAGACAAGATGGCACCATGAAGACAATAGTGTTCCAGCCTTACCAGGATGCTGTTTCCAAGCTCCAAAGACCAGCCTTTGGTACCGGTGTTTGCTCCAACATCTCAAAGATGAGAGAGTTGCCAGTTAAATGGCCACTGTAATTTGTCCTGGCCGTAGGAGAATCGAGATTGTAGGGATGTGGAGGTGGTTCCTGTCTGAGTGGGTGGGTATGAATTATGGAAATTATGGATGATGCATCAATTTACAAAAGATTTGAGTGAAGATAGGCCCAGCATTTTACAGACAATTGGAAAAAATGTCCCAAATTAAAACTGGAAACATTGTTAAATGTGACCTTGCAATACATTTCAGAGCATGTTATAAACCATAGTCACAGACAAGAGAATGCTTTATTTGTACCTCAGCAACATGTATTGGTGTTGAATGGCAGTTGTCTAACCGCACGCCATGGAAGATTTTGGCCGTTATTTCTGTGTACTTCTGCATGTGAGCCCAAAGGTAAGGGCAATCTTCTGGCTTCTTTCCATATCGTAATTTAACACTGTCACCCCAACAAATTAATTCTCTTCTTAGGTAGACATTAGAACCTATGACAGTACAATACAAGATGTTTATAATAGCTACTATTTTGAATTATTTGCAAACACCTTGTAAACAAATAAAACGTTTATGGTATTTACATTAGAAGCCAAAGTATTTATTTATTTACTGAGAATAAATAAATAGGCCCTTTTTTTTAAAAAAATCCTAGCCAAATCATGGGACAATTTATAATGCCCAATTAACCTACCCACAGGTACATCTTTGAACTGGGGAAAACTGGAGCGCCCAGTGGAAACCCCCGTGGTCATGGGAAGAACATACAATCTCATTACGGGCAGCAGTGGAAACTGAATCTGGGTCACTGGTACCATATAGCGTTGTGCTGCCCACTACACTATGTGCTGTGCCAAGCTAATGTAAAAACATTTACAATTCTGAGATAGGAGGCTTCATGGTTCAATGCATTCAACCTTTAGAGGATCTCATCACATTATTAGGTCTTCAGAGATCTTTGATCTCATGTAAATTGGCCTGCTCGACAAAGTAAATGCATTCTAATTTACTTATTTAACTGGTTTTCTTCCTCAGTGAATATTTTCCAAAAGAATTAGATAGCAAAGCTCAACTAAATGGACACTGCATCATACTTGTGAGGTGATAACTGGTCACAAAAAAGTTGAAGAGTATAGTCAAGGACTTTTCAGACAGCAGGATTGTCATGGCCTTAACATCATCAAGCGTTGCTTTCAACAATTTTGATGATGCCAAGGCAGAGGCTGGGTATGGAGACGGTGAACAGCACATTCAGGTTTTTAAACTCCCTTTAAATTTGACAAATGTGGAAACTCCAACATGTAACAATGGTCAGGGAACTGCAAAGGAACAATCTAAAGCTCTACGTTTACTGTCTGGGATCAGTGAAGAATGGCTCATAAAACAGCTACTGATGCACTACATCAAATGGTACATCAAATCTTAAATACCATAATCAATTATTCAGAGGTGTCATTCTAGTGCAGCTGGAGATTCCAATAAATATTACCAGTAATTTCATAAGGCACTAAAATAATGAATTAAATGCCTCTATGAAATAGAAATATATTTTGGAAAATGTTACACATACACAAGGAATATTGTGTATTCTAAGACACTTCAACTTCAAAATCAAGTAAATTTACGTATTTTGCATAGGTGCGTTATCTACATATTGTTGGCCAGAAAAGGTAGATTTTATGAAGAAAGCATGTCTGCTTGAGCTTAGTCATTGGCTCGAGATGTCTGCAAATGGAAGTAACTTGAGCCCAGTAAATATGTGACGTGGCTGAAATGGTTTGAATCAACCTCAGATTCGAGTCCTCATTTGGGAGCAGAGCAATGAGCTAATTTTGCCTGCAAACTTAAGCCAGATTGAAGAGGGTGAGTGGCATAGACGAGCCTGGTAAGAAGGAACCTTCAAAGTTGAAAAACAAGGGTGTAGAACTGATGAGAAAGAGACTAATAATGAAGTATTTCAGATTTTGAAGAAGTGAAAACTCTGGAAACCAATCACCACGGAAGTGGATGATCTTATGTCAGAGATGTGAAGATTAAGTCGAGATGTAGAAGCATCCTTGGCAAATGTTAACTCATGATTGACTATTTAGGGAAACCTTGTGAGTGTGGGTACAGACAATTAATCTTGTATCTAAACAGCCCGATTGGCATGTTTATTTATAAATGAATCAATAAGGATAACCAATAGTTATACAAGAAACACACAGAAAATGCTGGTGGAACTCAACAGCCCAGGCAGCATCTATGGAAAAGAGTACAGTCAATGTTCTGGGCCGTTTCAGTCCTACTGAAGGGTTTCGGCCCGAAACGTTGACTGTACTCTTTTCCATAAATGCTGCCTGGCCTGCTGAGTTCCTCCAGTATTTTGTGTGTGTTGCTTGGATTTCCAGCAGCTGCAGATTTTCTCTTGTTTGCAATAGTTGCACAGATTCTCTCTGCACCTAACAAGCCATTGATGTGCAGTGCAGGAATACTGGCAACATTATGAACTATATTAAATATAATGTGTATGTTTACAGTGCGTATATTCTTTTCGGTAACTTCAGTTACATGATATAATTTTAATACCCTAATTCGTGGAGTATTTATGAATTTAATTTAGATTTCTATTTCGTTTACAATGAGCATTATAAAAGCCTAATGTATAGAAGTAAAAACAAAAGCATAATAATCCAAACAACATTAGGTATAGCAGCTTGTCATTTATAAAAGGAGTCAGGGACAACACCGAGACCTTGAGCTGAGAGAAATATTAACCAACGGTTCTCCACTGCACAGAAATTAAAGCCAGAATTTGGAGCAATTTACTAAACAATTGATGGTGACACACAGATTCAAACCAAAACAGACTAAACATCACACCTGGAGCATGTTTACTCTGTGACCAGATGGTCTACTGGTTTATACCACTTTACCCCAATTGCTTCATCTTTCATTACAATTTTCCATCTTGATGCAAATATAATTAATTCACCTGGCTCTGCAAAGTTTCTTAAAGGGTCATCACCCATCACCCAGCCATTGTGGGCCATGAAATACACCGCCTTTTCTGGCTGATGCATCATCAGCTCTTCCTCTTCTATAGACATGTCTTCAAAATCATATGTAAAGTACCTATATGTAAAGTAAGCATACAAATTCAACCGTTTTTACTAGAAACATTTCAGAAAGTTCAATATCTAAGTTCTTATATGGCTGAAAACAGCACAGCATTAAAATCTAATGCTATTTTTCCCCATGATAAATATTCATTATCACATAATACCTGAAGGTAAGTCATAAGTACATAGTTTCTAAGGGCGGGGGGGGGGGTGAATCCACAAAGAACAGCTCCACATTTCAGTCTGAGTCTGGGACCATGCCAAGTGGAGTGGGCTTTATGAATCATCAGTCAGATAAAATTGACTTCTTTCCTAATAATCTTAAATGTCAGACTTGAAAGTTGAATGCTTAACACACTTGCCAAGTCCATTTTATTTGAAGACTATGTCACCTCACCAATAAGTACAATACATCATCAGCAGTAGCGATCTTTCCACATGAACTACAGGATACAACAGGGTCTTTTAAGAGTCTCTTAGAAAGGTACATGGAGCTTAGGAAAATAAAGTGCTATGCACTAAGGAAATTCTAGGCAGTTGCTAGAGTAGGTTACACGTCGGCACAACATTGTGGGCCGAAGGGCCTGTAATATGCTGTGAATTTCTAAGTACTATGTTTACAGCATAAATCTAGTAATAAGCAATTAATAGAAACTTTCCCGATGATAATGTAATTCTACCAATAAAAAATACTGTGCAAGTTTATGCTTAGTTATTTATAAGTGTACCTGGTTACTAAGGGATCTTTTGCTGTAATGGGTCCAAGCTTGGGGCCATGGTCTGATAAGCGTTCATAGTTTATAGTCCCCAATGTACAGTTAACAGCCTGAAAGTACATAATTCAGTATTTAAAGTGCTTGTAACAAAGTCATGTGCAAAGATATGAAAAATCAATAGGGGATGTAAGGCAGAGGCAAAATGTCAAATAAGATATACCTGTTCTTGATGATGATGTATTTCTTGATAATGTTCCATATTTAACTCTTCCATTCTTCTAAAGACCCAACCACAGCATTCATCTATCTCATTAGGACTATTGCTTCAGAAAGCAAAGAAGAATAATTAGCAAAATAATAGCTATCAAAGAGCTTCTAATTGCAATTTTCATGATCTTGAGACACAGTATTTTATAAGTAGTGAAGTAGACGTAGATATTGTTTACTGCAATGAGACAGCCAAACTTTTTCTGGAAGGTCTCAAAGCTTCAAAACAATGATGAAACAACCTGTTTTGCGGAAATGCCTGTCATAAGGTGAAGACCACACAGACACTTCCTTTACTCTCCCCACTTCATACCCTTCTATTGTCGAATCCCAAATTTTCCCAGATCTCCTCAAATGCTACTTGACCTTGTGCATTTTCCATTTTTATTTCTGGTTTTAAAAATTGTGGTTGATGGATTCAGATTGACCAAAATGCCAAAAGAACTCACTTTTGCATCACCCAGAATTGCAAATTAGGTTACATTTTAAATGACAAAGAAAGAATAGACTGTAATTGTGTGAATGTTCTACATTTCTAATGAGTGAGAATGGCTTCGATAACTTACCCATGAGGTACAAACATTTTCAGTAATAAGCTCATATTAACACTGCAGCCAAATCTTTTAAATTCAGGGTCCTGAATAACCTTAAGTGGCTGTTTAGTGTCACAGTTTGTCTTCTCACCTCAAAAAGAATGAGAGATTTAAAAATTGTTAGCTATGCAAACTACCATGTTTAACAGTAAATTCTGTAAAAACGGGGAAAAAATATCTCAAACTGTTTTTGTACATGCTAATTGGTCCTCCGCTGTACCGTGCACGAGTGCATTGCGGAAGTCAGCAACAACTTTTTTAACATTCACTTGAAAGAATTCCCATAACCGTAGTTTAGGATAGATTTCTTCCCACATGATTTGACGAACACACTGTCAAAAGAATAAACATTATTAAATCCTCTTTTAGAATTTTATCAAATGGACAACCTTAGCTTGATTTGAATGCTGTACGTAACTACTGGTGCTGCATACAGGCTTTATTCCATCTTAAGTTTTCTGACCAAATGCTTGAAATTATTCTACTTCATGCAAGTATCTCGGTTTTCCATTATTTCTTTCATGTAATATACCACATCAACATCACGCAGAAGGAAGTTACACACTCACCGAGGGTTAAAGTAGTTTTGTCTGAATTATTTACAGAATTAATTAGTGGCTACCTAATATTCATGGCCTCTAGGTTGGTACTGTCCATAGACAAAACTTGCCTGTGTATGGATATGATGATTTGTTTTACGAAGTGAACACATAATAAAGTGGCCATTTTATTATTAGGTACAGAAGGTTTGTGCTCTTCTGCTGCTGAAGTCCAAGCACTTCAAGGTTTGATGTGTTGTGTGTTTAGAGATGCTCTTCTGCACACCACTGTTGTGACACGTGATTGAGTTAATGTCTCCTTCCTATCAGCTTGAATTAATCTGGCCATTCTCCTCTGACCTCTCTCATTAATACGCCATTTTCTGCCACTCACTGGTTGCTTTATGTTTTACACACCAGTCTCTGTAAACTCTAGAGACTGTTGTGTGTGAAAGCCCCTGGAGATCGGCGGTTTCTGAGATACTCAAACTACCTCATCTGGCACCAACAATCACTCCAGGGTTTGAGTCACTTAGATCATATTTCTTCCCCATTCTAATATTTGGTCCGAACAACAGCTGAACTTTTTGACCATGTCTGTATGCTTTTATGGATTGTGTTGCTGCCACGATTGTCTAATTAGATATTTAGATTAATGGGCCGGTGAACAAGTGTATCTAATAAAGTGGCCCCTGAGTATACATACTATTTACCATTATAATAGCATCAACCTTATACAAACTATTTTCACTACTTACCTGCTGTGCAATTTGTGTCAAGATTGAAAGCTTAAATTCTTGAACACTAAAATTTACATAATTCAACATCTTTTCCCCAATGTTCTAAGTGATTGGGGGCATTATCCCTATTTGAAACACAGGACGGGAAAAGTTGCTAAATTCATGACAGTTGTTATTTTAGGACTATGCTTTTATGGCAACAATGTTAGTTTTATTTTGGAATTGGAAGGGGGAAGCTCTGGCCAAAATGTCTGTTCCTTATTCCAAAAATGTTAAGCTTAAATAACATTTTTGGAATAAGTAACAGACATTTCAGCCAGAGATCCCCCTGCCAATTCCAAAATAAAATTCATTTTCCCTTCTTGCAAACCTGCCTGAAGAGAAAATGATTTTTTTTTTTTAAACTGAGAAGTATTTTGAAACAGTTACTTAACCTTTACAGCAGAAATGGTCAAGAAGGAAAGTTGGGGCAAGTAAAAGTGATCTTGCACTTACATTAAGGTGGTCTCCACTTTCAATAAGAGCAGGAAGTCCTCTATTCTTATATTTTCCTTCAGACACATCAACAGAGAAATGCCACAATGCTCGGTCTAAAAGCCAAGCTGGTTTTAAATGGGGGGAATTCAAAATGTTGTATGAACATTCTGGGTGCTTCTTCAGCCAAATACTATTGGCAGCTATTGAGAAAGGAGAAAGAAAAATATGAACAATGCACAACATTGCTTATTGATATTAGAATGATGAAATAGGCATGAAGTTTATTGCACCTTTTCTTCATGTTAAATATGTAATCAGAAAAATGTTAACCGACCATAGAAAAGTAACAGGGGCAAGCCAGTGTTCTTATTTTACCCCACAGAGGAGACAGACTAAACATTTCACTCTTTTACCTGAACCTCGTTTCTTTCCTCATTTTCTTCTCTTGGGATAGAGACACAATATAGAGTTATAGAATTGTACAGCATGAAAACAGGCCCTTCAGCCCAAATCATCCATGCAGACCAACTTATCCACTTGAGCTAGTCCTATTTCCCTGTGTTTAAGCCCATATCCCTCTAAGCCTTTCCCGTTCTCATATCCACCTAAATGTCTGTTAAATGTTGTAATTGTACCCACCTCCACTGCTTCCTCTGGCAGTTTCTTCCATATTCACCATCTGTGTTAAAAGTTGCCCTCAGCATTCTTTATTCCTTCCTCTCTCACAAACCTATTTTCTCCAGTGTTGGATTGCCCTACACTGGGGAAAAAGTTATGGCTATTCACCTTATCTATAGCCCTCATTATTTTACCAAGCTCTTTAAAGTAATGCCTCAGCTTCCTACACTCCAGAGAAAAAAATTCTAACCTATCTAGTCTCTCCTCATTGGCCAAGCCCTCCAGCTTAGTGACATCCTTCCTATAGCTTGACGACGAAAACAGCACACGGTTTTCCCAGTACAATCTCACCAACAGACATGTGTTTCACGTAATAATGAAAGTTTTAAAAAAAAACATCTTCTGATGAATAAAAAGCTAAATGCTTTAGTGCTTGTTTATGGTTGATCTATAATTTTAAGATTGGAGGTTTCAAATTAATTATATTCTTAAAACAAGTGCTAAATATTAAACAAATGGCATCTTATTATCTCGTTTACAACATCCCAATAAAGTGATTTTTCAGTTCTTAATTGTGGCTAAGTACATCAATAAGAAACAAATGTTTTCAAATATCAATCTTAAAGTATTTCCTGTACAGTTCACAAGAAACAATTTATGAATACTAATTCTGTTCAGGAAAACAAGCTCTAGTACATAACTAAATTGCTCTTGTCGTATGAAGATCAGTTCTAACTTGCCATTTAAAAAGCCGAGTATCAAATTAATGCAGGAGCCTGACCTTTACCAAAATAAAACAAGGTCGGTGTCTGAAAGCACCAACAGCTCCGAACATCTCCTAGTATAAAGTACAGCTCCTGACATAGCAAAAATGAAATACTGAAACTTTAAATAGCTGTATTCACCTTTGACATTTTAAGCTACCTCCTACAGACTACCACTTTGAATCTAATTATTCAATGGAAGTCTTGATTTTTCTCTTTATAATATAATTGTAAGATTACATTTGTTTTGGAAATTCAAGTCAGGTCGCAAGTACGGCAATGCTATTTGATCTTGGGTCATAGTCATAGTGCAGTTATTGCACTAATAATCTAGAAACTAGAGTTCAGATACACGAATGGCAGCCTTCCCATTGTGAAGAATGGTTGTATTGTTAAAGCTGGCTGCAACAATGATACAGTGAGTGGTCCCTGCACTATAATCACTCAGCTCCAACTTATTACAGTTCAGTGAGTGGATTCCACTCGCTCCAGACTTATGCCAGCGCATTACCAACATGTCGTTCTTCTGTACTCACTGAAACCTATTGAAAGGCCTCGATAGAGTGGATATGGAGGGTATGTTTCCTATTGGGGGGGGGTGGGGAGAGTCTAAGACCAGAGGGGACTACTTCAGAATAGAGAGGCATCCATTTAGAACTGAGATGATGACGATTTGTGGAATTTGTTGCCACAGGTGGATACTGAGGTCAAGTCTTTATGTATTTTTAAGGAAGAGGTTGATAAGATTCTTGATTGGTTATGACATAAAGGGATGGGGGAGAAGGCAATAGACTGGGGCTAAGAGAGAAAATGAATCAGCCATGATGAAACGGCAGAGCAAACTTGACGGGCCAAGTGACCTAATTCTGCTCCTATATCTTATGGCCTTTCATCCTCTGACTGTCACTTACTTACCTATGCATGTTGACACATCACTTAGTGTGCTACCTCAGAATTCCCACAACCTGGCTTATTCTATGGAATACACACTCTCAAAGGTTAATTAATTATCAAAGCACACAACTCTGAAATTCTTCATTTCTTCGGGTTGCCATGAAACCAAGAAAGAAAAGAAAGTCAGCACTGTCATCAACCCCCAAATCCCTCTTCCCGCACAAAAACTGAGCAGAAGGCTTCAGATACATCAACTCCCAAATCCCTCCTCCTGCACAAAAAACCGAAACAAAACAGATCAGCCACATTGGCCCCCAAATCCCTTCTTCCATGTCAAAAAACGCTAAGAAGATTGGGCAAAACCCCCCACCCACAAATATAAAAGATATAAGACATAAAAAAAAGTCTATAGACCAAGTCCACATCCAAAATGCAGAATAAACCTGGGCAACACTCTCTGGGTGCAGCGTCAGGCTCTCCTCTCTTCAGTACAGAACAACTGATTGAAAGGCAAGCTCACTCTCTGCACTCACTTCGATACTTTAATCACCCTTGTCGCTTTGATCGGCCAACAATGGAAGCTATAATCAGTGAAATGGCGTCAATCCCGCGGCCTTCTCGCCACGAGGCTTGCTCATGCTGCTTCTGCCTCCCGGAATCCTCACGGAGACTACAGAGCACTGAAGCATCCAAATGATGCAAGCAGCAAAACACAGGATCCAATAGTTCCAGAATCACATTCAAGATATTGCATTCAGTTTGCAACAAAGAATGCAGGCTCAGATGATGGTAGAAAAAGAACACACTTTTTACACAACATCTGTAGTTTATGAAGTCCATTTGATGTTTATCTGGGATCATCTAATTTAAAAATTAGAATACATTTTTAAAGCATCAACAATTAAACTGTCCACTCACGATATTTATTACAACTTCAAGTTTGTAAATTCAGTGTATTTAGGAAGTATTAAGACTCGATATAGACCAAAGTGCACTCCAGGTGTAATGGTCCTTTCTCACACATTTTGAGAATTATAATTCAAAAACTGATAGCTCAATAACACAATACAATATGTGGGAAAACAGTATTATGAGAAGTGTAGGCCTAAGGAATTGCTTGGTGTGAGGGACCAATTTGTTGATTCCTTTCAAAAGTGATTGACTTCGCAGATTAAATATTGTGAGCAAAAGTTAAGCTTAAGAAACATCTTTTCTACTTTGTGAATCTCCTCCCAACGTAAAGAATTTGACAACTAATTCCGTACCTGTGTGATTGTAGACGACATCTGTTATGCAGAGTACATTCCATTCATTCTTTAACTTATCGACCAGCCTTGCGACATCGGTCCAATTGTAAGTTTTATTAGGACGAGAAAATTCAGGGTTGAATTCCAACTGGTCAGCCAAGGAATAGCATGATCTGGATAATCCAAGAGTTTGTGTCGGGGTAAAATGGATCATATTATAACCTGTTAAAAAGAGTTATCATGTTGAATGTATTCAAATAAATTAATGTAGGGCAGTAGATCGATGTTAAGGAACCTAAAACACTTCAATTCTGGTTTACTACCATTTTTTGAGATAAGCACCATTAAGTATTATAAAAGAAAATCCAACATTCCAGTACCATCGAGTATTTATGAAATGATTAGTTAACCTCTTCTGGTAATGCTATTAATTCAAAGATCAATGCTGATCAGAAGCTCCCAGGCTTTCTTTGAATCCCGTTGGACAAAGTAGACATTGCCAAAGCAAAATACTTAACAAGACACGACATCAGAGACGAAGGGAAAGAAGATTCGAATGAACATGACACATTATCTTGTTTGGAATTTGGATATCACTGTTTAGAAAACTAGCAACTATAAACAAGTACAGTTTAAGATAGCCAAATAGTATAAAAAAAAGACAACATTCATTTCCAAATGTTATATGTTCCCAGAAAAGTCAGAAACCCCTTGCCAAGGGGAAGAATCACACTGGTCAAGTTTAGAACTAAAGGCAATGACAGTAATATATAAAAGACCGTTATTTAAAACCACACAGACCAGAGACCCCATAATTAAATGTTACAGAATAAACGTTATTTATTCAATGACAGAGCATGGAGTAGGTCCTTCCGCCTCTTCAAACCACACCACTGCAACAACCTCACAACCCGACTAACCCTAACCTAGTCACGGGACAATTTACGACAACATCTTTGGAAGGTGGGAGGAAAACGGAGCACCCGGGAAAACCCATACAGAGACTCCTTACAGACAAGGTTGGAAGTGAACTCTGAACTCTGGATCACCATGAGCTGTAACAGCATTGCACTAACTGCTATGCTACTGCGGTGCCAATATAGTAATTGCAGTAGGATACTTGCAATCATTCTACTTTGACACAGCTTTAAAATACAAAGTGAAAGGTTGAAGGACACTACATTGTATGCGCAAAGTCTGTTGGAAATTGAAGTAGCTTTAAACAGGTGAACCTTGGATCCCATTTTTTTTTAAAATGGAAATGTTGGTTGGATCTTCAACAAAGACTCCAGCGGATTTGGAACTTACTGCTAACCTCCATGTCACATATGGAGCTGCCATAGAGAGGTATTCTGTACATATACTTGGATAATAAATGTAATTGTACTTTAAATGTACTTTGAATGACTGTAAACTGCAATTTATTATTTTGAAAATTCATTGTTACTTTTATTTTCTAGAAACAAGAATGAATTATCATATCCAAGTAGAAATTACTTTAAGCACGAGCTTGCGTTGTGACAGTATTCTGTTTAGATGTTCTCTGTTTTGAGATCCTTTCATTTAGTATAGTAACAGTCACGAAAAACACAAGCAAACACAGGAAGGTTAGCCATTCAGAAATTTGTTAAGAAGCCAAGTGGCTATGTGAATGAAAATCCAATGTTTAATAAGGCAATATAAAATCTGTTACCTTATAATAACTTATGATATTTTATATTTGATCCATAGTTATAAAGCAGACCAATATTTTATATATTCTTATATTTTTGTAAATGTTTTGCATACATCTTCTAATTTTTTCCCCCAAAATTAAAAAAGTCACTTTATAGGTGCTTGTGTGATTGACAACTACTGTACATATTGCTAAAAACAGGTTTTGAATTTTTATTAATTGATCATTAGTGGGAAAAAGCTAAGAGGGGTTGGAGTAAACACAAACTCATTTATCATTTGGAGCATAAATGGAAACAAACCTGGTGATATACGCTTGATGTGTCAGAAATACAATTACTGCCTGATAGAATTGTAGGCACAGAAATCACAAAGAATTGGACATTTTTAATTAATAAACTTCTTCAAACTCATCACTGGCAAAGCTAATATTGTGACTCAAAAAGGCACAAATATTTACATATTGGATAACTAAATGCACAGAATTACTTAAGAACGAGAGTTAAAATACATGACTAAATTTATCAGAATCTCAAAGAATTGTGAAGTATTAATTTTTTGTTATTTCCTTTCGTGACAACTACACAATGAAAAGAATGAGAAAAGTGTAGTGAATAAGCAGCCATGTTTTAATTAGAAAGATGGGGCAGGGAGGGGAAAACAGGATAGACCAAACATTACTATGAAATTAGCTGTAAAGGTGGTGACCATCTTGAAATATTCTAGTTCATCTGGTGAAGGTATTCCCACAACATTGTATAATAGAGCGTTCTAAGATTTAGACTTAACAAAAATGCAGGAGTGAAAATGTTTTTCGAAGACGGAATGGTCACAAACTTGGAGGGGCACCGGCAGTTGGTGATGTTCATTCACATGCTGCCTTCTAACTTCTTGGTTATAGAGATCACAGATTTTTAAGGTGTTGTCAGTGTGACCTTGACAACTAACTGCAGCCACAGGGCGAAGGTGCTGGATTTTAAGGGTGGTGAATGTAATGCCAATCAAGAAGAGTTCTTTGTTCTGGAAGGTGTTGAGCTCTCCAAGTGTTGCTTTACGAAGTTTATCATGATCTCAAACAGAGCTAGAAACAGAGACGGGAGAGTAAGTAGTTTCCTGAATTCTATGTAATAGTTTTAATAAAAGAAAACTCTGCCCTCAACCAAAGATATTATCACCTTTTGTATCACTTTTGACTTGTTTGTTTATATTGCAGGTTAAACTATGATAAATCACTTCAAATTACAGCTATATTTCATAACATTGGATTAATATTTAGCACTTGAATAGATTTTCTTTACCTGAATATTTGGCAACTTTTAGCCTATCCTCCCATTCGTCGAATGGTCCCAAACATTTGGACAAGTAAGTCTGAGCACATATGCAGTCCAGAGGTAGAACTTCATTGTTATATCCAACTCGTAGTACAGGATCAACAACTATAAAGCCCGAACCACCTTTTTGTTTGTTTCTTTAAATTAAAGCAAAGTTAATCAGTAAGTCATTCAATGTTTCCAATTGTACATAGAAATATCTTGATTCCTGGGATGCTGAGATTGTCCTGTCAGAACAGACTAAGCAGAATGGGTCTATACTCTCAAGTTTTAAAGAAACATGCAATTCACATGAAGGTTAGTAGAGAAGAGCAGGGAGGATGTTTTCCAGGCTAGGATACCTAGAATCAGGGTTAACAGTCTCAAACTAAGAACAAAAATAATAATTGGTTTATTATTATCACATATACTGAGGTACAGTGGAAAACTTTGTTTTGCATGCCATCCATATTGGTCTTTTCATTACATTGGTACATCAAAGTAATGCAGAAAAAAAAAGATGGATTCAGAACGGAGAAAACAGGAAACAAAAGTCTTCACCCAAGGGTGGTGAATCATTGGAATTGTGGGCTGTGGAGGTTTATTTCACAAAACGTTTCTACAGATCTACTGTGGAAAGCGTTTTAAACTGGCTGCATCACAGACTGGTATGATGGGGCCACTTCACAGGATCAGAGTAAGCTGCAGAGAGTTGTAAACTTGGTCATCTCCATCATGAGCATCCAGGACAACTCCAAGGAGTGATGCCTCAAAAAGGTGGTGTCCATCATTAAGGACCACCATCACCCAGATCATCCCTTGTTCTCACTGATACAATCAGGAAGGAGGTACTGAAACATGAAGGCACATATTCAACGATTCAGTTACAGCTTCACCACCTGATTTCTGAATGGACATTGAACCTATGAACACTACCTCACTACTTTTTTTTATTTCTACTTTCTTTTCTATTGAATTTAACTACTTAATATATAATCAATACTTACTGTAATTCAGTTTTCCCCCTCTATTATGTATTGCATTGTACTGCTGCCACAAAGTCAACAAATTTCATGACATAGGTTGATTCTAAACCTAGAGCACTAGAGCACTACAGCACAGTACAGGCCCTTCGGCCCTCAATGTTGTGCTGACCCATATATTCCTAAAAAAAAGTACTAAACACACATTACCCCATAATCCAATATTTTTCTTTCATCCATGTGCCTGTCCAAGAGGCTTTTAAATACCCCTAATATTTTAGCCTCCACCACCATCCCTGGCAAGTCATTCCAGACACCCACAACCCTCTGTGTAAAAAAAACTTACCCCTGATGTCTCCCCTAAACTTCCATCCCTTAACTTTATACATATGCCCTCTGATGTTTGCTATTCATGCCTTGGGAAGCAGGTACTGGCTAGCCACCCTATCTATGCCTCTCATAATCTTGTAGACCTCTATCAAGTCCCCTCTCATCCTTCTACGCTCCAAAAAGAAAAGTCCCAGCTCTGCTAACTTTGCCTCAATCCAGGCAACACCCTGGTAAATCTCCTTTGCACCCTCTACATAGCTTCCACATCCTTCCTATAATGAGGTAACCGGAACTGAACACAATACCCTAAGTGTGGTCTCACCAGAGATTTGTAGAGTTGCAACATGACCTCTCTACTCTTAAAATTAATCCCCCTATTAATGAAACCTAGCATCCCATAGGCCTTCTTAACTATCCTATCAACCTGTGCAGTGACCTTGAGGGACGTATGGATTTGAACTCCAAGGTCCCTCTGTTAGTCCACACTCTTAAGTAACTGACCATTAACCCTGTACTCAGCCTTCTGGTTTGTCCTTCAAAAATGCATCACCTCACACTTATCTGGATTGAATTCCGGCTGCCACTTTTCTGCCCAACTCTGCATCCTATCTATATCCTCTTGTAACCTTCGACAACCTACAGCTCCATCCACAACTCCTCCAATCTTCATGTCATTCGCAAACTTACTCACCCATCCTTCCACCTCTTCATCCAGGTCATTCATATATTAAAAAAATCACAAAGAGCAGGGTCCCAGGACAGATCCTTGCGGCACTCCACTAGTCACCGACTTCCAGGCAGAATACTTTCCTTCCACTACTACCCTCTGCTTTCTTCTTGCAAGCCAATTTTTTATCCAAACAGCCAAGGTTCCACTGATCCCATGCCTCATGACTATCTGGATGAGACTCTCGTGGGGGACCTTGTCAAATTCCTTGCTAAAATCCATGTAGACCACATCTACCGCCCTACCCACATCAATTTCTTTTGTTACCTCTTCAAAAAACTCAATTAGGTTCGTGAGGCACGACCTTCCCTTCACAAAGCCATGTTGACTATCCTTGCGTAGACTGTACTTCTCCAAATGCTCGCAGATCCTATCCTTAAGAATCCTTTCCAATAGTTTGCATACCACTGACGTAAGACTCACCGGTCTATAATTCCCAGGATTCTCCCTATTACCTTTTTTAAACAAGAGAACTACATTTGCCATTCTCCAATCCTCCGGCACCTCCCCTGCAGCCAAAGAGGATTCAAAGATCATGGCTACTGCTCCAGCGATCTCTTCTCTCACTTCCCACAGCAACCTGGGGTATATCATGTCCAGCCCTGGGGACTTATCAATCTTGATGTTCTTAAGAAGATCCAACACTTCTTCTTCCTTAATCATATTGTCCAGCACACAGGCCTGTTCTATTTCGACCTCACCCTGATCAAGGTCCTTTTCTCTCGTGAATACTGAAGCAAAGTATTCATTTAGGACCTCCCCAACCTCCTCCGCCTCCAGGCACATGTTGCCTTCTTTATCCTTTAGTGGCCCCACCTTCATTCTTGTCATCCTTCTGTTCTTCACATACGCATAGAACGCCTTGGGGTTCTCCTTAATCCTACATGCCAAGGCCTTCTCATGCCCCCTTTGAGCTCTCCTAAATCCTTTCTTAAGCTCCTTCCTGGCTACCCTATAATTCTCAAGAGCCCCTCCTGCTTCCTATATCTAACATATGCTTCCTTCTTCCTCTTGACGAGTTGCTTCACGTGTTTCATCAGCCACGGTTCCCTTTTCCTACTATTTTTTCCTTGTCTCAGTGGGGACAAACCTATCCTGAACCCAGCACTAGTGGTCCCTAAACTTCCTACACATGACTTCTGTGCTTTCACGCTTGAACATCTGTTTCCAATTTACTCTCGCTAGTTCCTGCCTCATCCCTTCATAGTTAGCCCTTCCCCAGTTAAGCACTTTCCCATTTTGTCTGTTTTTATCCTTTTCCATAGCTATGCTGAAGCTAAGGGAGTTGTGGTCACTCTCACCAAAATGCTCCCCCACCAAGAGGTCTTCCACCTGACCAGGTTCATTACCCCGAGCTAGATCCAGTATGGCCTCTCCTCTCATTGGCCGGTCCACATACTGTGTCAGGAATCCTTCTTGAACACACCTGACAAATTCAGCCCATCTATCCCCCTTGCTGTCAGGAGGTGCCAGTCAATATGAGGGAAGTTGAAATCACCCATAACTACAACCCTGTATTTCCTGCACCATTCTAAAATCTGCTTGCTTATCTGCTCCTCGGTGTCCCAAAGGCTATTTGGGGGCCTACAGACTACTCCCAGCACAGTGATTGATCCCTTCCTATTTCCAACTCAGTGGACCCTCCCTCTGCAGTGTCCTCACTTTCTATAGCCGTGATACTAGCCCTGACCAGTAATACTACTTCCCCCCATCTCTTCTACCTCCCATCCTATTCCTTTTAAAACACCTAAACCCCGGTACCTGCATCAGCCAATCCTGCCCTTCCTCCAGCCAAGTTTCAGTAACTGCCACAACATCGCAGTTCCACGTACTGATCCACGCTCTAAGTTCATCCCCTTTATTCCTAATACTCCTAGCGTTGAAATCGACACATTCCAACCCCTCTAACTGGCTACATTTATATTTCTGATTTGCTGACCATACTAAGATGGATCAATAGATTACTGGATATTATGGAAATAAGGGAGTTAACATATGAAAGTGGTAGCCAGTTTAAAGTTACGCCATCATTTTTAATGGCAGAGGAGGCACAACACCTACTCCTTCTTCTATTTCTCTTTGTATTCCAAATTTGTTCAATTCATTGCCACACACATGCGGCTGTTGAGGAATAATTTCTAGCCCTCCACCATCAGATTTCTATACAGTCAATGAACCAAGCTATGAATACCACCTTACTATTTTTGCACTACCTAATTTTTAAAAATTTATATATATGAAGTTGTAATTTATATTTTATGTATTGCACTATAATGCTGCCGTAAAACATGGACTTTCCTGACATATGTCAGTGATATTAAATCCGATTTAGACTCTCTGATACTTTCCAGTCAATTGGCTTGTAGTCACTCACTGCTTGGATCTAATAAGCAAAAACAAGCAGGATTAGAGGAAAAGTTTTGAACCACAGCCCAGAATAGTTCAGCAGCCTTAGCAGAGAGAATTGGAAGGACAACACTAATTATAATTGTGAAATCATTTTTACAGGTTAATTGCTTGCTTATGAAATGAAGGAAATATTCATTTGAGCTCACCCATAGGTAAAATAAAACTGAAATGATCCAGAAATCTGAAGGTTGATTGCACAGAATTTATCAGAGTCATCTCCTCCTGTTGTATTGTGCCACTCAAGTAAATGAAATCGATGGCGGTCAAAGGTTCCTCTGTCGACTGGATAGCTTGTGTGCACGTGGATATCTTCCCCTTGTAAAGATGGTCCAAGCCGAAACTGCAGTTCATACCCTTGAAGACAAAAGATAGAACAAGTGTTGTTTTGGTTGGAACTCATCTAGCTTGGCTGCACAACAACAAATCTAACTATTTGCATGCTGCTCCCTACTCAAGCACACCCTCTCCTCACATTCCTATATTCATTTCATATTTACCAGCTCACTTTTGAATGTTAGTGAATGCACCTCCAACAATTTTGCCGTTAGTACTATTATTCCAAGCAAACTCATCACCAAACTCCAGACCCAGGGAATCAATGTCTCCCTCTACAACAAGATCCTTGACTCCCTGACCAACAGACTGCAATCTGCAAGTTCAGGCAGCAACACCTCCACCACGATTATCCATAAGGTTGTGTCCTCAGTTCCCGACTCTACCCCCGTACACTTGGGACTATGAGGCCAAATTCTCCCCTAACCCCATCTGCAAGTTTGCAGATGATACTACTGCAGTGGGTCACATCTCAAATAATGATGAGTCAGAGTGCAGGAAGGAGTGACGTGGTGTCCTTTCCCTTGATGTCAGCAAAATAAAAGAGCTGGTTATTGACGTCAGAAAAGAGGGTCCTGTCTACATCAATGGGGTTAAGGTTGAGAGGGTTGAAAGCTTCGAGGTCTCAACAGCCTGTTCTGGTCCAACCATGTTGATGTCATGCCTTTTCTTCCACAGGAGGCGAAGGAAGTTTGGCACCTCCCCATTGACTCCTACCAATTTTTAATTCAAGTTTCAAAGTACATTTATTATCAAAGAATGTATAAATTATACAATCTTGAGATTTGTTTGCTTATAGGCAGTTGCAAAGCAAGGAAAAACAAAAGAACCCAATTAAAAAAATAAGACCTACAGAGAAAGAGAGGGAAAAAAAAGAGCAAATCATATAAATGATAGAAGTGAGTAACAACAGCATTCCAAACCAGAATTGAGTCCTTAGATCCAAATCCCCAGAGTAGGCCCAAAGGCCAGGTATTCAGTTCATCATATTACCCGGGAAAATTGCCGCAAAGTTCGCAGACACAAAGCACGTCAGCTAGGAGCAGTCTCACACGCCTTACTGTCGCAGACAGAGAAGCCCCTAGTCTACCTGGGCCAGCGTTTAAATTGTCTGAACCTCGCTCCATCATGCACCACAAGAAGCATTCTATCTGAATGCATAACCCCTTGGCATGGCAACTACTCTGTATGGGACAGCAGAGCTATGGACATAACTCAGCACATCATATTGTCTGATCATTTGTCCTGCACTTTCCTGCATAGAGGCAGAGGCTAAAGAACAAGGTTCCAAATACAAGGTCAATAAATAGGTGGTCATAGGAGGCAGAGGAGTGGCTACAGGAATGCATCGAGTCGGCGGACTGGGCCGTGTTCAAGGACATCAGAGCATCTGAACAAATATGTCAGGGACCTTATAAAAACAGTCGTGGACGATTGTGTCCTAACAAAATCATTGAGAGTCTTCTCCAACCAAAAGCCCTGGATGAACCAAGAGATCCGCAATGGCATTAAGGTACGGCAACTAAGTAAAGTATAGGAGGTCCAGCTGCGACCACTGGAAAGTCATCTAACATGTGAAGTGACAATTCTGGACTAAATCTGAATCACAGAAGGATGCTCAACAGCTGTGGCAGGGCTTAAATGCTGTCAGCTCTTACAAAGTGAAACCAAGCAACATAAGTGACAGTAAGGTTTCACTTCTAGATGAGCTCAATGCGTTTTATGTGCGCTTTGACTGTCCAAACATGGAGGCATCTTCAAGAACTCCCAAAGCCCCTGACAACCCTGTGATTTCAGTTTCTGAGGCTGACGTGGGAACATCCTCAGGAAGGTGAACCCATGAAAAGCATCTGGCCCAGACGGGGTACCTGACTAAGTACTGAAGACCTGTGCTGATCAACTGGCCGGAGTGTCCACTGATACCTTTAACCTCTCGCTTTGGCAGTCTGAGGTACCCACCTGCTTCAAGCGGGCTTCAATAATACCGGTACCCAAGGAGTACGTGATTACCTACCTCAATGACTATCATCCAGAAGCACTTATATCCACTGTGATAAAATATGTTGAGAAGTCGGTGATGAAATATACCAACTCCTGCCTAGGAGCAATTTGGATCCACTCCAATTTGCCTACCAGCACATCAAGTGCTATTTCATTGCTTCTTCACTCAACCCTGGAATATGCGGACAGCAAAGATGCTTTCATCAGGATGCTCTTCATTGACTACAGCTCTGCATTCAGTACTATCATCCCCTCAGAACTAATCAATAAGCTCCAAGATCTTGGCCTCAATACCTCCTTGTGCAACTGGATCCATGATTTTCTCACCTGCAGACCCCAGTCAGTTTGGATTGGCAACAAAATCTCCTCCACAAAATCCATCAGCACAGGTACACCACAAGGCTGGGTGTTTAGCCTCCTGCTCTACTTGCTTTATACTTATGCCTGTGAGGCTAAGCACAGCTCTAATGCCATATTCAAGTTTGCTGACGGCACACAGTCGTTGACTGAATCAAAGGTGGTGATGAATAAGCATGTAGGAGGGAGATTGAAAATTTGGCTGAGTGGTTCCACAACAACAACCTTTCACTCAATGTCAGCAAGACCAAGGAGATGATTATTGATTTCAGCAGTAGGAAATTGAAGTCCATGATTCCCTGATTGGGGATCAGAGTTGGAGAGGGTCTTTAAATTCCTCGGTGTTATCATTCCAGAGGAATTGTCCAGCATGAAAGCCCCATTACAAAGAAAGCATGGCAGCACTCCTTTCTTAGAAATTTGTGAATATTCGTCATGTAATTTAAAACTTTGACGGCCTTCTAGATGTGCAGCGGGGTGTATAGTGACCAGGTACATCACAGCCTGGTATACAAATACCAATGTCTTTGAATGGAAAAGCCTATATGAAGTAGTGGATACAGCTCCGTCCATCACGGTTAAAGCCCTCCCCACCACCCAGGTCACACTGTCTTCTTGTTGCTGCCATCAGGAAGAATGTATAGGAGCCTCAGGAGCCACACCACCAGGTTCAGAAATTATCCCTCAACCATCAGGCTTTTGAACCAGAGGGGATAACTTCACTCAATGTCATCCATCCCAATACTAAACTGTTCCCACAACCTATGGACTCATTTTTAAGAATTCTTCATCTCATGTTCTCAATACTTATTGTTTATTATTATTATTATGTTGCTTTTTTTTTGTTGTTTCTTTATATTTACTGTCAATGCCCACAAGAAAATGTATCTCAGGGTTGTATATGGAGGGACATATGTACTTTGCTTTGAACTTTGGAACCACAGTCCCTCTATAGACTTCTCAGTGCCCCAGTAAAGCAGCCAGCTTAATCAAAACCCTACCCAGCCCAAACATTCTCTCTTCTCCCCTCTCTCATCGGGCAGAAGCCTGAAAGTACACACCACCAGGATCAGGGTCAGCTTTGTTATCAGACTCCTGAGTGGACATCTTGTTGGATAAAATGGACTCTTGACGGCACAGTTGAGCTCGTTATGATCTTGCTCTTTATCATTTACCTGCTCTGCACTTCTTTGGTAGCTTTTAAGCTTAATTCTGCATTGTTATTGGTTTACCTTATACTACCTCAATGCACTGTGTAATGACTTGATCAGTACAAACAGTATGCAAAATAATCTTTTCACTGTATCATGGCACATGTGACAATAATAAATCAAAACTTGTAATCACCTTGGCAGTGTACTCCAGACCCCAGCCTCTTTGGCTCAAAACTATTTTCTTCCTCCGAGTTCATTCATTTAACTCTACACTGCCTGGGATCTTGGCACCTCTGCTGTAGCTTTTATACTTGAGATCAAACTGGTGTTTTATGAAAGGTACATTACAGCTAATTTAGAAGGGCTGCTGCTAAGGATATTAAAAATTGTCTAGTTTTTCCAGGAGGGTCCCAAGACCTTTTTACATACTTTTTTAGCTGAATCATGAGTAGCTTCTCAGTTTAAAATCTAATCCAATGAAAAACACACAATATGGTGTATCAGGCAGATAAGTGTGTCAATCCTTGAAAAGATTTCAGCCCTGTGGTTCAGAGGCAATAATTCAAGTTCAGCATCACTTGTGCCATCAGGACATACCAATGCAATTCACAATTAAAATACTTGTTAAATTCGACTCCATTAAAATGTACAAAATGCAGCTCTCAATCAATGCACAATAATGTACAGCAAATACAATTACAAGTTCAAGCTTATGATCATATATACATGTACTGCCAAATGAAATCACAATCTTCCGGACCAATGTGCACAACACAGCACGTATAACTCACACAAAGTAATATTACCTCAAACAAGTTAACAAATAATAACATATATTCCAGACCAACAGTCTCTTTACCCCCACCCCACTATTAACTCAAGTGAATGTTCTTCACTTCAAGAATGATGAATCTCTGAAAAGGCTAGTGGAGGCTCACCATTGAGTCTAACCAGATATTGATAGATGATTTATATATCTCTATGGAATGAAGGGATATAGAGGTAGATTGTGTTAACAGTGAAAGTTCAACAACCAGTTCTTTTGGAACGTAGTCTTTACTTGGTCCCTACATCAAGATGGCACCAGCGAACAATCATTCCTCAGGTGACATCTTTCAGATAGCCAAACTGATCAATTATTCCACTTTTTCTACGCCCTCTGCTTGTTCTTTCTGTCTTGTTTGTGTTTCGGAGACTACTGGAGACTGACGTGCAGTTTGAAGTTCGATCAAGTGTTCCGGAGCTCTGCTGTCCCTGGGGAGGACCACGAGTACGGGCTGCCTCTTGCAGAGCACCACAAATGGGGCACGGGGCTATGGTCGACTCCGTTTCAAAGCGTTGAAGATTGAGGCATCAAGGCGGATGCGGAGGGCATTAGTGGTGGCTCTCTACGGAGGCCACGGGTCGACAGCGGTTGCTAGCCACTGCCGACGGCGGCTGTTGCTTTTTTGTGTGTGGTAGAGGGGGTTGGGGGTTGGGGGTTTGGTGCTGGTGTTGCTGTTTTTTTTGCAGAGCAGGACGTTGGGAGTTTGACATTGTTGTCACTGGGGTTTTTTGCGAGGGAGGGGGTTCGGGATTTGGGGTTTGTTGTTCCAGCTGCCATTTTTCATGTGTGAGATGTGTTCATATTTTTGTACAAGGGAGGGGGTTGGGGATTGGGGGGGTTGCTGTCCCAGCTGCTGTTTTTCATGTGGGAGATGTGTTAGTTTTTTGTGCGAGGGAGGGGGTTGGGGGCTTGGGGTTTGTAAGTTTTGTTTCTTTTTCCTTTTCATGCGGGGGGGGGGGATGATGTCTTTTCTTTCAATGACCCCTGTGGCTTTTCTCTATTTCATGGCGATTTAGAGCAGACAAATACCAGAGTTGTATTGTACATGCATACTTTGAAAATAAGATGTAGTTTTGAACTTTTGCTGCATTTCCCGATTTCATTCATCACAAGTATATCTTCAACTCCGCCATGTACTGTCCCAAACCTGGATGCAAAAGGAGGAGGGTTGGGCATGGGGCTACAACCCCATCCTATAAAAACGGAGCGTTACAGAATGATCTTAAGACCTCATCCCTGGAGCAGAAAGGATCTTTCATGGGCTACATCCCCGCCAGCCTTTCAGTCCTTCCAGGACAGGGAACTCTGGCGAGCAGCTGTTGGCACCTATGCCCCAGTAGGGATGGTTGGCTTACAAAGAAGTAGTAGTATGTCTCTTTTAGGAAACGGACAAGACCTATGCATGATATCCCAGATGCAGCCTCACTGTGGCTCTATAGAATTACATCAATCTATTTGCAATGAAGGCCAAACTACTATTTTTCCCTATTAATTGCCTTTTGAGACTGCACAGTAAGTTACAGTAATTCATATACAAGTATACCCAAGATTCCTTTAAAACTTACATCTTTCAGTGCCTCACCCTTAAAAATTTTCTTTTTTTTTTTAAATAAAGTAAATGAATATGCATCTTTCCATTTTAAAGGCCTTCTGCCAAGCTCTTGTTCACTCACCCAGCCTGTCTATATCCAAGACTCCTCTCTACATCTTGCTCAATCAACACTGTCACCTAGGTTTGCATTATCAGTAATCTAGATATATTACATTGGATCCTTTCATCCAGATTAATGAAAGAGGTTAGGTATAGCTGGAGGTTACCACCATTTACTATGGTAATCTTCTGGTCACAACTTTCCAAGCCAGAAATGACACTTTTATTCCCACTGTTTTATTTTGACTATTAATTAATTCTCACTCCACACCATTAACCAGAAACTATGTGCCATAACTGTGCTTATCACCTCAGGCAACATTCAATAGAATGGTCTTCTGGAAGCAGGGATGCACTCTAACAACTGGTTTCTTCTTAACTATTCTGCTGGTTTCAGTTCCAACACAGTCCTCCAGATTTGTCAAGGAAATTTTCGTTATAAACTAATGACAACTCAACCCAGTTGCACTATTATTTTCCAACTGCCTCTTTTTGTCACTTACATCATAGGTTGTAGAATTTTTTCAAAGTACTGGCATCAGGTTAGCTGATCCACAATTCCATGATTTTTCTCCCCTTCCTTTCTTAAATAATCAGATTACATTTACTACTTTCCAATTTGTGAGAACTGTTATAGGATCTATGAAAATTTGGATAATTGGTATGTACTCGACTTTCAAAACTATTTCTTTGAAAATCCTGGGATGAAGGTTATCAGGTGCCGGGGGCTTAGAGATTTTAGCACAATAATTCCCACAGTTCAAGTTTACAAATGCCCATTTCTTTGTGTTCTCCATTTTCTCTAAATCTGTAGTTCTCCACCACTTTTAGGAAGATTCTGCAGCTTCTTCCCTGAAGGCTGATCATTTCCTGAAACATTATCTATAAAACATTGAATCATACTAATGGACCACAGTGACTTCCATGATTAATTTCTCTGTCATGTTCTTATCCTGTCTCATTCATTAAGGAAACATTAACTTTTGCTAATCTTTTCTTTCTTTGATAAAATATGGAAACAGATTGTAAAAGCTATGTTTCATTGTTTCTCACTGGCCTGCTTCTATATAAAAAAAATCTACTTCTCCTTTCCTTAACAATGTCTTGATCCCGGCCAGCTGGTGGCGCAATGGCATCGGCGCTGGACCCGGGAGTGGAGGATCCCGGGTTCGAAACCAGTCAGGTCTGCTCCCAAGTACGCTTTCCATCCGTGCCGGGTTGAGTGTCGAGTTTGCAACTCAACCTCGTAAGATAAAGGGAAAATACTGCGAGGATGTCTGTGTGAGGAGTGGTGCGCCATACAGTCTCTCTCTCTCTCGCTCCGTGCCTTGTAAAAGCCATGAAAAAGACATCATCACAGACACACGCACAGACTCGCACGCATGCAGGCACACACACCAAAAAAAAAGTCTTGATCCTCTTTTGTTGAAACTTGAATGTTTTCCCTATCTTCAAACTTACTGCTTCTGGAAAAAACACAAGACGTTTCCTTTAGTTCAGTACCATCCTTGATTACTCTTCATAGCCAAAGCTAGATCACTTTTCCTGTTATTTTGTTTTGCCTTGAAAGAAATGTATATGATTTTAAAACCACAAGTCAACTCCTTAAAACTTACCTATTGTTAGGTTACTATCATACCTTTTGATTTAGTTTCAAAGGACTCAAAGTATATTTATTATCAAATTATGTATGCAGTGTACAACCGTGAGATTAGTCTTCCACAAACAGTAATGAAACAAAGAAAAGCACAGAACACTAAGAAAAACATCAAACAATTCCATGCAAATGGCAACTAAAAGAATGAACATTAACATAGAATATAAAACACAAAAACAAAAGAGTCCATATTCAGTTCAGCTCAGCGTTTATCCTTTGATTCAAAGCCCCAAAAAACACATCATAATGTGAACAACAGTCCAGTCCACAAATCGTGGATATTAAATCTTGCTCTGGCACCATCCTCCGACAGCATTGAGGGAGGAGTGATCATTTGAACGCAGGGACCTTCCTTTAATAGCAGCGAGTGAGAGAGACAGAGACACACTGTCACATGCAGACACCTTCTTTGGCAGCAGCGAGCAAGGGGATGGTAGATAGCGCTGAACACTTGCTTCCCTTTGCCATGCACCTCAATATTTTCAATTCTTTTTGAGGCTTTAATCAGTGAGATCAGTAAGAAACGTAGTCGATCATGGGCCCTTGTTCCACCTCCAAGCTTCCTGGCCTCTAGTGTCCCTGAACCCTCTTGGAGACAGCAAAGTGCCAGATTGCTTAATTGGCCCAAAAACCCATCAAACTGTAGATCACAGGCTCCAAAAGTACCAGAACGAAATTTGATTTGAAAGAAAAAGAAAATGTAGAAGTGAAAGAAGCAGTTTTGTGGACCATCTTGAGGATGTTCACCCGTGGTAGTGTTGTTCGCTGGCACCATCTTTGTCAAGTTCTATCTACCGAAGGTAGCACACTCCTTCATAGTTTGAGCAACACACACAAAATGCTACAAAAGCTCAGCAAGTGAGACAGCATCATGGAGAGGAATAAACAGTCAACATTTTAAGCCGAGTCCCTTCATCAGGAATGGAAAGGAAGGGGCACGGAAGCTGGAACTCCAAAACTTACTTTATTCAGGTACAATAACTTGGTTTCAACTGAACTAAATTACTATCCAATTTCATTAAAAAGTAGTGGGTTTTTGTGCATGTAGTTCATTAATACCTGTGCCTGTACCCAAGGAATCCAAAGCCCTTCCCCCTGTACCATCTTTTTAGCATGTCTGTTCTCCTATTTCTATACTCAGTGTATCTGAAGATTGCCAGACTTGACGTCCTGCTTCGGAATTCCTTTTCTAACTTCTTGAAATCTTCCTGCAGGATGTCATCCTTTTTTTTTAAAAAATCAGTGTCATTAGTACTGAAATGGACTTTTGGCAGTTCACCCTCTCTGAAACTTCATGCAGCCATCCAATAATATGATATCTTCATCCCTAGCGCTGGGAGGAATACACGATCGCAGAATTATGCCTGCAGAAATGCTGATCGATAGAATATACCACCCTCAAAGCATAGAATCCCCTGCAACTATTCACCTCCTAATCTTTACCCTCTCATAGAAAGTTGAGCCACTCAATGTAGCCTTAGCTCTTCCTTGGAATCTCCTAGAAGACCTGTCTATTTTTATTTCCTCCATCTGTTCTATCTCTGCCAGTACTCCAGTTGCAGGTTGGAAGTTTCCCAAAACATTACACACAAACTACTTGAACACACGGATAGATCATAGCGACCTCAGCTGCCCCTCAAGCTTCCAAGCCCCTGATAATCCAGTTCCTTCCTTCAGCTGTATATATTCATCAAATTAATTTCCCGATAAAAATGATTAAAACTATTAGTATTACATTATTTACTGTTTTATGTACCCTAAACAAAGTTTTATGAATCCCTGGCCTTTTGTTTAAAGCAGTTTCCTTTTCCCATGTTCCTTTTAAACTCTCTGGGGCTCTGTCTCCTGCACTTCATTCAAGAACGCAACACAGCACAGGATCAGACCCCTCAGCCCATGATGCATGTGCCCCCCCCATGATGTCAATCAAAACTAACAGTCTATATTCCTCCACTCCCTGTCAGTTCATGTGCCTGTTTAAATGCCTCCTAAAGATTGTTATTGTATCTGCTGCCACTGCTTCTCATGGTAGTATACACCAGACACTTATTGTTGTCTCAACGACCTGCCTTGTAAATCTCAATTAAACTTAAATCTCCCACCTTACCTTATAAGCTGCAATTGAAATTACACAACTAACGTGCATTTGCCCTAAGTGGGGACCAAAAGCAGACTTCAATGATAAATGCACAGAACCCTAACCATTAAACCACAAGAAACTGTAACAAGTTTCTTTTTCCTGAAGAATGACAATGGCCTTGAGGAAAGAGAGAGAATTTAACAGGCAAACTAGTGTTGAAAAGGAAGAGGTTAGTACTTGCACAAAAGAGCAACCTATAATGTTAGTTACTTCCTGTGCCAATGAGGGAAGTAATTTGGGTAACAGCCGATCACAGATCGGCAAGAAGTTTGTTCTGAACACAAGATCACAAGCTGGCCCAATCGGGCAAAATTCAAAAGAAGCTGGAGGGAGATGCCTTTTTGTTGGAGGAGTTACAGGATGTCCTGCTCTACAGACTCAACAGCTCTGAAACTTTGACTCTCACCCCCAAATACGTCTAACATCCCCTGCCCTTTTCCCCAATTAGCTTCGAGATAAAAATATCTACACCTATAAGTTCTTCTTCATTTATGGATGGTTGAGCATGCTGTGGAGTAGGGGAAAGCAGGGCAAGTGCAAAGCAATGTATTCTGGTCAACGTTTCAAACTATGTTTAACTATAGCAGGCCTTTCAGATTTGGAACAGGTTCAGGTACAGGAACCCATGCTATGGGCAGAACAAAATTACGAAGCTGAAAAGCCCTGCTATCTGAACAAGTGCACTGATTCAGGTTGGGAAATCATTAAGGTTAAAGAGAACAGGAAAGAAGGCAGTAATGACAAAAAGGTTCATCACGCAGTACTTCAACGTTATATAGATTGTCCCAGGAAGAAATCTGCCACTTCAAAGTTTCCAATTAGAATCAGGTTTGATAAACAACAGAGTGCATAGCCAAGAGAGACTGTAACCACTAACCCTATGAATACAATCCACAGTGTTTGCTGAAAGCAAAAAAAAAATTAAACAGCACCTGATATATTATAAGCCAACTACTGGACAGTGAACTTCTGTGATAGCAGTTTTACTATTGGTCATTGACATCATCATCATGCGCCCTGTCCTATGACATAGGTGATCTTCTCACCATGATTGTTTTTGGCAAACTTTTCTACAGAAGTGGTTTGCCATTGCCTTCTTCCGGGCAGTGTCTCTACAAGACGGGTGACCGCAGTCAGTATCAATACTCTTCAGAGATTGTCTACCTGGCGTTAGTGGTCGCACAACCAGGACTTGGGATATGCACCAACTGCTCATCTTGATCAAAGGTGACCTGCAGGCTAGCAGAGGGAAGGAGTGCCTTGCACCTTCTTCGGTACAGACCCCGTCCAAATTGACACTGACACTGAGTCATTGACACTACTCCCAAATTAGACCGAGCCACAAGCTATCTATGTCCACATCTAAAACATGCTTTAAAAAGTGCATCTGCTGATATGCCTGTACCAAAGGTTTTTAACGTGCAAATGTGTCAGAAACCGGAAGCAATCAACACTGGAACTAGACGTTGAAACAATGGTCCTTACAGGCAAAACGCTAAATAAATGTCAGCTAACACGCACAAGTTCAACTCAGTTCTGCCAGTTCTTTTATCTGAGCTTGCAACAGATGTCTGCATAGGAACACCGGCTATTAGATACACACTAACCTTGTTTGAGACGAAAAAGCGTTCTTTCGAGCTTGTCGAAGCGATTTAAGTGAAGAATTCGAACTTGTTTAGGATGCTGCATGTTTCAATGTTAAACGTAACGTTTCTCCCCAGCAGAAAGTAAACAAGGTTAAATCAGCAACCCCTAAAAACACACATAAAATGGACAGTATGTCAAATGGACGATTCCCTACCATAAACATTTTAACATTATAAGCACCAGCGGAGTAGGCGAAAAGCAAGGAAAGACTGTTACATTGAACGGCAGCAACACCAGCCCCAGCTACGCTCAACTAATTTCCTCCCAAAGGGCCGTTGGCTTGAGAAACGTTAAATTAACGGCGAGCTGGATTCAGTAACAGCCACTGGTTGATTGGTGCAGGCGCAGTAGGTTAACATTATCACTCAAACCACTGACTTCATGGCTACTGCGATCTACAGGGGGAGCGATCACTCCCCATCGCAGCCTCTGTGGGACAGTTTGTACGAATATAAATATAGGAGATTCTGCAGATTCAAACATTCAGAAATTATCAACGTATGTATGCAGCTTACACCCCTGAGATTCGATACTGGAAATCCAGAGTAATATACACAAAAATGCTGGAGGAACTCAAAAGGTCAGGCAGCATCTATAGAGAGGAAAAAACAGACCGTTTGCCTGTCTCAGCCCGAAACTTCGACTGTTTTCTATTTTCCATGGATGCTGCCTGACCTGCCGAGTTCCTCTAGCACTTCTTGTGTGTGTTGCTCTGGATTTCCAGCAACTGCAGATTTTCTCGTGTTTGTGACCTTTTGCCTGACCTGCTGAGTTCCTCCAGCACTGTGTGTGTATCGTTCTGTACGACCACACCGCTGAATTGTGGACAACTCCCACCAATCCCTTACACCCACTCGGGCTCTCTCCATCTTCTGACCCCCTCCAGCACACCCTAATCCAATACTCATCATGAGATCTTTCTCTACCCTCTGACATGCCCCATACTAATCCCGAGCCTTCTAAATCCCCTGACCCTCTCAACTCATATCGACTTCTCAGTATACCCCTGAATCAATCAATAGTCATTCGCGGTTCAATCTATTCTCTGACCATCGCTTCCCACCCTTACCCAGCACCGGGCTCTCTCTACCCTCTAATTTCCAAGTGCATCCCTCCCCAGCTCTCTGATTCCCTCTCACACACTCATCACGGGCTCTTTCTACCCTTTGATCCTCTTTATCTGCCTCCCGCCGTATTCACCCAGGGTTCTCTTTGCTCGCTATCCCTCTTTTGTCATGCCTGTATTTTACTACTGTCACAAAACAAATTTCACGACTGTCAGTGGAAATAAACTCGATTCTGATATACCCTCAGACTCGAGCTCTCTGATCCCCACGTCCTTCGGCTTCTCTAGCACCTGCCAATGCCCCCTCCTCCCAGCCTTCCTCCCTCTCCATTGCCCCTCCACCCCCCACAACTCACTCCCAGTTCTGACCCGCCAAATTCTTGCCGTTGACCCAGTTCTTTCTGCTCTCTCCAGATACCTTCCCGTTGCCACCTCAGATCATCCCGCTCTGACCCTCAAAGTCACCCAAAACCAACGCCTGACCTGGGCCAGATCTCTCAATCCACCGTCCCGGGTCCCCAGCTCAGCCCCGGCCGCTCGGGTCTGGGATTACGCCTCTGGCAGCACCTCCTCTGCAAGAACAGGACCTGTCTCTCAGTTGTCGCCTCCTCGGATGAAGCTGACTCCTGAGCAACGGAAAGGGAGGCTGGTGCAACACCGGGTACGTTCTACCCAGTCAGATAGACCCGATGCCCCACTCAGGCCTAGAGAAGGGCGAGCGCCGCCATGTTTATGCGGGGCAGAAAAAGGCTCCGCCCACTAACCTGCAGTCATAGCTTCAGACTCTAAAGTTCAGACATTGCTCGCTCCAGCTGCTGTCCTTTTTCTCTACTCGGCTGTTTCCCATTTCCCACAACTTGGCATCTTTTGCAGTGAAATGTAATGCGGCTCCCCCACTCTCACTGTGGGCCAGTCTACTGTGATGTCACTGTTGTAACATCATGACTGTAAATTGCGATTGATGAAGGTCACATTTATTAGGGGCTTTACAGTGCAGAATTACATTGATATTGCAGCATAGTAATAATTACTTCGCGGCTGAGCAATTTCCAAGGGACAAATGTAGCACCCGTATCATCAAAGTAGGGAGGAAATGCGCAATCTGTGCACAATTCTGATAATGTGGCTTTCTAAGGCTTAAAAATCTCGATCTCAAGTCTGCCACTACAGTTTTTAAGATTAGGTGGAGACCTGACATGAAGTGAAAGAGTAGTTTTTTTTTAAAGCTGCATATGTTAAAAGCCTGAAGTAAAAACAGAAATACAGGAGATATTTAGGTCAGACTGTATCTGCAGAGAGGGAAGCATCTTAGCCAAACACAAACACAAAATGCTGGAGGAAGTCAGCAGGTCAGACACATCTATGGGCGGGAGTAAACAGTCGACGTTTAGGGCGGAGATCTTTCATCAGGACGGATAAGGAAAGGGGAAGAAGCCTGAAAAAGATGGTAAGGGGAGGGGAAGAAGTACAAGATGCAAGGATGAAAGTGAAGCCAGGTGTAGGGAAGGTTGGGTTGCTGGGGGACGGGGTGGGGGTGATGAAGTAAGAAATTGGGAGGTGATAAGTGTTCTTGTAAATTTAATAGCGCTTGCAGACCAACATAAGGTATATTAGTGCCACGTACCAAGGTAGAGTGTGGAGTAAGAAGAGAGGAAGAATACCCACTAACCTCCCCCCATCCCAAATAACATCAATAAGTCTAATGCTTTTCAGAATGTCAAACACGCAGTTATATACATTACGATGGCAGAGATATCCTAACAAACTTTCCATGTTAAACTGTGTCTGTCCCAAAGATCTTAATTTAGCAATTAGACCTTACCTTCGCACCTTGTAGGAACTTCATTCAAGCAATATATGCTGCACCGTTTCTTGACAAGTGCACTCCCTACAAATGCCTCCATCGTGCTTATTACTTCTGAACAGGGAATTAGGCAATGGAGTATGTTGAATAAGTACACATACATGTAAGTATAACTTCTTTCCTTTTATACCCATCTCCCAGTTGAGTTCCCATTGTCTTCTGAATTTTATATAAATACCATCCTTTCTTTTTATCCCAACTTTGTTACCACCATGTTCAAATGTCTTTTTAATTATGGCTTTCACCTCCCCTTTATGGAAAGCCACCACTACATTTACAAATGTACATTCTTGGTAAGTGATTGCCTGGCTAGAATGTCTGCCACCTTGTTTTCTTCAACCCCAACATAGACTTTGTCTGATGATCTTCTCTTAATAGTCACCTGAAACTTTGGAACATAAACAGAAATACCTGAGTAACCTGTCACTGGAACCCTTGAAAGTGTGGAAGAAAAATAGTAAGACATTGTGACGAATGTTAAGGGGTTAATGACCTTCTTCTAGTATGTGAATTCAAAGTCTGTAATCGCTTATCTGCAACTAATGTACACTGTGTGACTGAAATGTGCTTTGTAGGCAGGATGGGAAAATAACTATGTCTGTGCTTCCTTGTTCTAAGAATCATCACATGTCTGCGCTTGGGAAAGCCTGATATACTGTCCTGAGAACTAACACTTAAGAAAATGTATAACCACTCGAGGACATATGGTGCAACTTCGCTATTCTAACGAGTTGTAGTTGAAGTTCCCTCTTTCAGATTTAAGCGCTTCTTGTCACGTACGCCTGGGGTATAAATAAGAGTGTAATCCATTGTTGAGCAGGGCTACGGAGCTCCATTTAGCAGTCTGGGCTCTCCATGATACCATGTAATAAAACCCTTTAGTCTGGAGCAATTCTCTGAGTCGGCCTGATCTATTCTGTCTGCTGCTCCTGAGATTTTTATTCCGCAACAGAAAGATCTATATAAATATGCAAGAAGCTATAATATCTGCCTTGCATATATTGCTGAACTTCCTGTGCCACTATTTAGAATCAACCTTCATCTTGATCTTTTCTTGAAGACTTCAATCAACCACAGGTAAAACCATAGAGGAGTGACCGAAAGGGCTACACTGGGAACATATTCCAAATTCTTGCCATGCCCTCTTCTAGTTGCTGCTATCGGGAAGAAGGTACAGGAGCCTCAGGACCGACACCTGTTCAGGAACAGTTATAACCCCTCAACCATCACGTTCTTGAACCAGAGGGAATAAATTCACTCAACTTCACCTGTCCCATCATAAACTTCTCCCTCAACTTATGGACTCAATATTTATTCATCTATCTATTTATTTATTTAGCATTTGCACAGTTTGTTCATTCTGCACCTATGTTGTTTGTCCATCCTGTTGGGTACGATCTTTCACTGATGCTATTAAGTTTCTTGGATATTATGAATATGCCCACTTGAAAATGAATCTCTGGGTAGTATATGGTAACATATACAGGTAAGCACTTAGATAATAAATTTATTTTGAACGTTAAACAACCCCAATTTTGTGTCCACTCATTTCCCATCCACTAAAACTGAAGACCTTACAAATGCAGTGCTCCCAGTGCTCTACTAATGTTGCCATTATTGGATGACCAACTTTATATCCTCTTTGTTAACCCAATTATCTATTGTTAACTGTAAACTGTGTAAATGTAAAGATATTCCATTTCTACCAGTAATGCTGAATTTGGGGATGATTTAATAGCACCACAACATAATCTCAAAGGTTGAGCTTGAACTTCATCTAGGGGCTTTAAGACTGTTGGTGAGGCTGACCCAAAAACGAAACATCCATAGTCTGAATAAAGCAGTATACATTTGATTAAGTGACCTTGCACCCCATCACATCCAAATAAGCACCTGAGCACATTAAGGGCTTTACTATACATCTCTAGAATTCTATTCATATACACCTTCCATGTTACTCTTGCGTCCGTCCACGTACTTAGAAACTTTACTACTGACTCTTGTTTAAGAGATTTAACAAAGAACTTGAGGTCAATTGTAGGTAACACACACAAAATGCTGGAGGAATTCAGCAAAGTTTCTCCAGCATTTTGTCTGCATTACTTGAATTTCCAGTATCTGCAGATCTTCGCTTGTTTGTGAACAATTGTGGGTGTAATGTTCCTTTTAGAAAAACAAATAACTTGAGTCTCTTCAACAGATCATTAAAACCCCCACCGACGTCCCCATTCTTCTACTTCATTAATAGCTGCCTGCATTTTCCTAACTATAATCCTGCTTCTCTTCCACACCACACTATTGTCAGGATATAACAATTTAGAATTGTCTGAGCCAACATTTTAAAAAATCATTAATTAAGGTCATAGGTGGAAGAGGTAAAAGGCTGAAGAAAAAGGAATGTGGTAGGAGAGAAGAGTGGACTACGGGACAAAGTGAAGGAGGTGTGGCACAAGAGAGAGGTAATAGGCGGGTGAAGGGAAGGGAGGGGATACAAGGGGAATCAGAATAGGGAGTTGTAAAATAGAGAAAGGAGTTGGGGAAAATTACTGGAATATAGATAAATCAATGTCTGGGAAATGGAAGAGATGCATGTGAAGACAGCAACGATGGTAGAGAAAGTTAACCCCAATTTTTTAAAGAAGGAGGATGGGTCAGATGTTCTGGAATGGGAAACCTCATCCTGAGAAATGATGTAACAGAGATGGAGGAAATGTGAAAAGGGAACAGCAATTTTACAAGTGACAGGGTGGGAAGAGGTATAGTGATGATAGCTATGAGAGTCGGTAGGTTTATAAAAGATATCAGTAGACAGTCTGTCTCCAGAAAGACTGAAAAAAGGGAGAGAAGTATAACTTACAGAGATAGACCTCACAGAGAAAGACCTAGTAAATTTGAGAGCAGGATGGAATTTGGAGGTAAATTGATGGCGAGCTCAACAGGGATTCAGGAAGTAACACCAATGCAGTTGTCATATAGGGCAAAGAGTTGAGGTTTATCAGTGTAGGCTTGGAACACGGACATTCCCATAGCTGCCAAAAAGGCACACATAACTGTGGCCCATTTGGACACTTACAACTTGAATTTACCTTGGAACATCTGGACAGCAAAGATGTATACATAAGGATGCTCTTTATTGATTACGGCACAACACTTAGTACCATCACTCCTTCAAAACTAATCAGTAAGTTCCAAGACCTTGGCCTCAATACCACGTTGTGCAATTGGATCCTGGATTTCCTCACTTGTAGACCCCTATCAGTTCAGATTGGCAGAAACATTCCCTCCACGATCTCCATCATAACAGGTGCACCACAGGGCTGTGAGCATAGACCGCTGCTCCATTTGCTTTACACTTATGACTGTGTGGCTAAGCACAGCTCCAAAACCATATTCAAGTTTGCTGATGACACCACTGTTGTGGGCTGTGTCAAAGGTGGTGGGATAAATCAGCATACAAGAGGGAGATTGAAAATTTGGCTGAGCGGTGTTATAACAATAACCTCTCACCCAATGTCAGCAAGCTGATTGTAGGCTTCAGGAGAGGGAAACCAGAGGGCCATGAGCCAATCCTCGTTGGAAGATCAAAGGTGGAGAGGGTTAGTAACACTAAATTGCTGGGTGTCACTATTTCAGAGGATCTATCCTGTACCCAGCATGTAAATGCAATTGTGAAGAAAGCATGACAGTGCCTCTTCTTCCCTAGAAGTCTGCGGAGATTCGGCATGACATCAAAAACTTTGACAAACTCTATGGATGTGTAGTAGAGAGTATATTGACTAGCTGAATCATGGCCTGGTATGGAAAGACCAATGCGTTTGAATGGAAAATCCTACCAAAGGTAGTGGATTCGGCCCAGTACATCACGGATAAAGTCCTCCCAACTATTGAGCACATCTACATGAAACGGCTGTCAGAGGAAAGTAGCATCCATCATCAGAGATCCTCACCACCCAGGCCAAGTTCTTTTCTCACTGATGCCATCAGGTATAAGAGCATTAGGACTTGCACTACCAGGTTCAAGCACAGTTACTACCCTACCCCTGAACCATCAGATTTTTTAAAAAAAGGGGATAACTGCACTCACACCCACCCATTGAATGATCCCATAACCAATTATCTCACTTTAAGGGCTCTTTATCTTGTTATTGCATGTTCTCATTATTTTTTGCTATTTAATTATATTTGCATTTGCACTGTTGTCTTCTGTATCCTATTTGATCTTTCATTGATCGTGTTTTAGTTACTATTCTATAGATTTGCTGAGTATGCCCGTAGGAAAGTGATTCTCAGGGTTACATATATGTACCCTGATAATAACATTTATTTTAACTTTGAACTGGGGGAGGAGCTGAAAGAGAAATTGTTGAATGCAAGGGCCGGTTCCACCAGAAGGAGGAGGGTGGTGGTGGAGGGGAACTGGTTAGGGCTGTTGTCTAGAAAGAAGCAAAGAGCTTTAAGACCTTCTTGACGGGACATAGAAGTGTAGAGGGATTGGATATCCATGGTGAAAATTTGGTGAGCAGGGCCAGGGAACTGAAAGTGGTGGATTGATCGAGAGCATGTGAAGTGTCACAGGTTTCAAACATCCAGTTTAGATGTTTGTTTGCATCAAAGGCTCTGAAGATATTCCCAGTTATTTTCATTCTTTACTGGACATTACAGATATCAGAAAGATATTGGAAGATTAAGTGGCTGGGAGAGAAGCTGGCATATGTTGTCTCATGTGGGAGAAAAATGAAGTTGTTCATCTTAGAAGGAACTACAAAGAACAAATGGAACAAAACTGTTGAAGCTGCAGGTAGAATTATTTAGGGAGTCCTTGTTAATAAAATACAGAAAGCTAACACACTAATGCAACTGGTAATAAGGAGAGCTAACATCCCATAAGCTTTCTTAACTACCCTATCTACCTGTGAGGCAACTTTCAGGGATCTGTGGACATGTACCCCCAGATCCTTCTGCTCCTCCATACTACCAAGTATCCTGCCATTTACTTTGTACTCTGCCTTGGAGTTTGTCCTTCCAAAGTGTACCGCCTCACACTTTTCCGGGTTGAACTCTACCTGCCACTTCTCAGCCCACTTCTGCATCCTATCAATGTCTCTCTGCAATCTTCGACAATCCTCTACACTACCCACAACACCACCAACCTTTGTGTCGTCTGCAAACTTGCCAACCCACCCTTCTACCCCAGATCCAGATCGTTGATAAAAATCACGAAAAGTAGAGGTCCCAAAACTGATCCTTGTGGGACACCACTAGTCTCAACCCTCCAATACAAATGTACTCCCTCCACCGTAACCCTTTGTTTTCTGCAGGCAAGCCAATTCTGAATCCACCTGGCCAAACTTCCCTGGATCCCATACCTTCTGACTTCCTGAATAAGCCTACCATGTGGAACCTTGTCAAATGCCTTACTAAAATCTATGTAGATCACATCCACTGCACTACCCTCATCTATATGCCTGGTCACCTCCTCAAAGAACTCTATCAGGCTTGTTAGACACGATCTGCCCTTCACAAAGCCATGCTGACTGTCCCTGATCAGTCCCTGATCGAGCAACTCACTGATGGGATAGTCCTGCAGCATTTGATGTTATTAGAATCATAGAAACATAGAAACATAGAAAATAGGTGCAGGAGTAGGCCATTCAGCCCTTCGAGCCTGCACCGCCATTCAGTATGATCATGGCTGATCATCCAACTCAGACCCCTGTACCAGCCTTCCCTCCATACCCCCTGATCCCTTTAGCCACAAGGGCCATATCTAACTCCCTCTTAAATATAGCCAATGAACTGGCCTCAACTGTTTCCTGGGGCAGAGAATTCCACAGATTCACCACTCTCTGTGTGAAGAAGTTTTTCCTAATCTCGGTCCTAAAAGGCTTCCCCTTTATCCTCAAACTGTGATCCCTCGTTCTGGACTTCCCCAACATCGGGAACAATCTTCCTGCATCTAGCCTGTCCAATCTCTTTAGGATTTTATACGTTTCAATCAGATCCCCCCTCAATCTTCTAAATCCCAACGAGTATAAGCCTAGTTCATCCAGTCTTTCATCATATGAAAGTCCTGCCATCCCAGAAATCAATCTGGTGAACCTTCTTTGTACTCCCTCTATGGCAAGGATGTCTTTCCTCAGATTAGGGGACCAAAACTGCACACAATACTCCAGGTGTGGTCTCACCAAGGCCTTGTACAACTGCAGTAGTACCTCCCTGCTCCTGTACTCGAATCCTCTTGCTAAAAATGCCAGCATACCATTCGCCTTTTTCACCACCTGCTGTACCTGCATGCCCACTTTCAATGACTGGTGTATAATGACACCCAGGTCTCGTTGCTCCTCCCCTTTTCCTAATCCTGCTTGTCAGTACCTTCAGTTGAACTTTGTCTTTTTGTATGTTTCCCACCAGCCGTCAGTCTGTGGTGCCAAAGGCTGAAATAGATTTCTAATCAATAAGGCAATCAAGACTTATGGGGAAAGAGCAGAAAGGGGACTTGAGGAATGTCAGATGAATCATGATTACTGGGGCAGATTTAAGCAGCTGAATGTCATAATTCTGTTCCTACTCCTACTTCTTATTGTCTTATGGTATAGGCTATACAGCCCTACTTGATTGCGTTGCTTCTATCTTCCATATAAGTAGCAATCCACACCTAATCCCAGGTATCTTCTCTATTCCTGTATGATATTTCTATATTTTTACACTATATCGGCTATTTTAGTCATAAATTCAGCAGTTCATTTCTCAGAAGCATAGCTGTGTAAAGTGAGTTTCTTTTTGGTCTCTCTTTCTCAAATCTCATCATATATCAAAATGAATAGGATATAAAAAAACAGGCTATTTGAACAAAGAGATGCACCGTATAGTTTATATTCCACATAAGTAATCTCCCACTCTATTTACCCTTTGTGCTATCTAATCTATGTCAATAAAGAAATGTGTTTCTGCATTCAGATTGGTTACTCAGTTACCTTCTGCTTTGGCAGCAATGATTTCATTAAAACTCTTACACATTTTCAAGTTCAAGTTTCAAGTTTAAATTTAATTGTTATTCAACCATACATGAATATGGTCAAATGAAACAGAGTTCCTCCAGGGCCAAGTTGCAAAATGCATTATCAATAGCACACTGCACGTAGTACATAGCACATAGTGCAAATAGAACATATGGTTATGATTTCAAGAAAACATGTAGTCACAAAGAAAAAAAATAATATAGCCCAAGTGGGGAGGGTTTAAACTAGATTTGCAGGGGGATGGGAACCAGAGTGCCAGAGCAGATAGTGGAGTGGGGATGAAAATAAATGATGTTAAAAGTTCATGCAAAGTCACAAATAGAAGGGTCGTGTGTGGTGGTAATAATCTTCTGTGGTGTGTCTATTTCAATGCAAGGAGTATTGTGGGGAAGGCTGATGAGCTGAGGGTGTGAATTGACACATGGAATTTCGACATTATAGCCATTAGTGAAACTTGGCTGCAGGAGGGGCAGGACTGGCAGCTTAATGTTCCAGGGTTCCGATGTTTCAGACATGATAGAGGCAGAGGAATGAAGGGTGGCGGGGTGGCACTGCTAGTCAGGGAAAATATTACAGCAGTGCTCAGGCAGGACAGATTAGAGGGCTTGTCTACCGAGGCCATATGGGTGGAGCTGAGAAACAGGAAAAGTATCACCACATTAATGGGGTTGTATTATAGACCACCCAATAGTCAGCAAGAATTGGAGAAGCAAATCTGCAGGCAACTGCAGGAAACATAAAGTTGTGATAGTAGGGGATTTTAATTTTCCACAGATTGATTGGGATTCCCATACTATTAAAGGTCTAGACGGGTTAGAGTTTGTAAAATGTGTTCAGGAAAGTTTTCTAAATCAATATATAGAGGTACCAACTAGAGAGAATGCAATATTAGAGTTAGGACAGATGACGGAAGTGTGTGTAGGGGAACACTTTGGTTCCAGTGATCATAACACCATTAGTTTCAACTTGGTCATGGATAAAGATAGATCTGGTCCTCGAGTTGAGGTTCTAAGCTGGAAAAAGGCCAAATTTGAAGAAATGAGAAAGGATCTAAAAAGCGTGGATTGGGACAGGTTGTTCTCTGGCAAGGTTGTGATTGGTAAGTGGGAGGCCTTCAGAGGAGAAATTTTGAGAGTGGAGAGTTTGTATGTTCCTGTCAGGATTAAAGGCAAAATGAATAAGAATAAGGAACCTTGGTTCTCAAGGGATATTGGAACTCTGATAAGGAAGAAGAGAGAGATGTATAGGAAACGGAGCAAATAAGGTGCTTGAGGAGTATAAAAAGTGCAAAAAAAACTTAAGAAAGAAATTAGGAGGGCTAAAAGAAGACATGAGGTTGCTTTGGCAGTCAAGGTGAAGGATAATCCAAAGAGCTTCTGCAGGTATATTAAGAGCAAAAGGATAGTAAGGGATAAAATTGGTCCTCTTGAAGATCAGAGTGGTCGGCTATGTATGGAACCAAAAGAAATGGGGGAGATCTTAAATGGTTTTTTTTGCGTCTGTATTTACTAAGGAAACTGGCATGGAGTCAATGGAAATAAGGCAAACAAGTAGTGAGGTCATGGGACCTATACAGATTAAGGAGGAGGAGGTGCTTACTATCTTGAGGCAAATCAGAGTAGATAAACCCCCAGCACCTGACAGGGTATTCTCTCTGACCTTGAAGGAGACTAGTGTTGAAATTGCAGGGGCCCTGGCAGATATATTTAAAATGTCGGTATCTACGGGTGAGGTGCCAGAGAATTGGAGGATAGCTCGTGTTGTTCTGTTGTTTAAAAAAGGCTCTAAAAGTAATCAGGAAAATTATAGGCCGGTAAGTTTGACGTCGGTAGTATGTCAATTATTGGAAGTACTAAGAGATAGGATCTACAAGTATTTGGATAGAGAGGGACTTATTAGGGAGAGTCAACATGGCTTTGTGCGTGGTAGATCATGTTTGACCAATCTATTAGAGTTTTTCGAGGAGGTTACCAGGAAAGTGGATGAAGGGAAGGCAATAGATGCTGTCTACATGGACTACAGTAAGGCCTTTGACAAGGTTCCGCATGGGAGGTTAGTTAGGAAGATTCAGTCGCTAGGTATACATGGAGAGGTAATAAATCGGATTGACATTGGCTCAATGGAAGAAGCCAGAGAGTGGTAGTGGAGGATTGCTTCTCTGAGTGGAGGCCTGTGACTACTGGTGTGCCACAGGGATCAGTGCTGGGTCCATTGTTATTTGTCATCTGTATCAATGATCTAGATGATAATGTGGTAAACTGGATCAGCAAATTTGCTGATGATATAAAGATTGGAGGTGTAGTGGACAGTGAGGAAGGTTTTCAAAGCTTGCAGAGGGACTTGGATCAGCTGGAAAAATGGGCTGAGAAATGGCAGATGGAGTTTAACACAGACAAGTGTGAGGTATTGCACTTTGGAAGAACAAACCAAGGTAGAACATACAAGGTAAACGGTAGGGCACTGAGGACTGCAGTAGAACAGAGGGATCTGGGAATACAGATACAAAATTCCCTAAAAGTGGCGTCACAGGTAGATAGGGTCGTAAAGGGAGCTTTTGGTACATTGGCCTTTATAAATCAAAGTATTGAGTATAAGAGTTGGAATGTTATGGTGAGGTTGTATAAGGCATTGGTGGGGCCGAATCTGGAGTATTGTGTACAGTTTTGGTCACCAAATTACAGGAAGGATATAAATAAGGTTGAAAGAGTGCAGAGAAGGTTTACAAGGATGTTGCCGGGACTTGAGAAACTCAGTTACAGAGAAAGGTTGAATAGGTTAGGACTTTATTCCCTGGAGTGTAGAAGAATGGGGGGAGTTTTGACAGAGGTATATAAAGTTATGATGGGTATAGATGGAGTGAATGCTAGCAGGCTTTTTTCCACTGAGCCTAGGGGAGAAAAAAAACAGAGGACATGAGTTAAGGGCGAAGAGGGAAACGTTTAATGGGAACATTGGGGGGGGGCTTCTTCACACAGAGAGTGGTGGGAGTGTGGAATGAGCTGCCAGATGAAGTGGTAAATGCGGGTTCTTTTTTAACATTTAAGAAAAACTTGGAGGGTACATGGATGGGAGGAGTATGGAGGGATATGGTCCGTGTGCAGGTCAGTGGGACTAGGCAGAAAAATGGTTAGGCACAGACAAGAAGGGCCAAAAGGCCTGCTTCTGTGCTGTAATGTTCTATGGTTCTATGGTAAGTCCCGGAGTGACAGGTCTGTAGATCATCCTGAACTCAGCTTGTTCTTCCACTGAGTGAACACGAGAGAGCAGCACAGCTGGGAGGAGTCAACCCCAACGCAGTACCGATTCCAACATGCCCAGCAGAGGCTCCTGCTCTGCCCCACATCGCTTTGGATCTCTTTCCCTGGACAGCTGCAATAGGCGACACTGCAGCCTCGGCCTAGGCCTAGTGCTTGCCAAAACCAAGGTGAACCAGTGAAGCTGATTTGAGCTATTCTATGTTACCAATGTCCAATAGGGTCCTGCAATCACAATAAAAATGACAAAGACAATCACTCACTCTGTTTGTTGGATTGTGAACACAATGGTATGCAACAAAACCAGGCGACAACAGAACAACGGTACAAATAGGTCCAGCTCCATTGCTGTCGAGCAACTCACTGATGGGATAGTCCTGCAGCACTTGATGTTCTTAGTATCCTGCAGCAACTTGCAATCATAAAAAAGAGATACAAGATGAACGAGTACAACTTTGATTGGACCCAGAGCGGCTGCTGTGTCCAAGTGCGCCACCAGCTTTTCTCATTAAGCTTGAAATTTCTAACATTCAATGTTTCTATACCTGTTGGTGACACACTTTAATAATACGAACAATACTTTGCACACTTATAGTCTCGACTCTGCAGTTCGCCTTTCCATTATTATCTCTAAAGACAGTGTGAGTAGCTTTAACATGAAAGTCAATACTTCACATTGACTACATAAAATATGTGAAGAAGAAAACAAGAATCAGTTCGAAGAGTTGGCATGATGGTAGTATGGTGGTTAGCGTAACACAATTAAAATGCCAGTGATCTAGGTTCAATTCTACCGCTGAATGTAAGCAGGTTGTATGTTCTCCCCATGACCATGTGGGTTTCCTGTGGGTAATCTGGTTTTCTCCCATATTTCAAAGTAGTTTAATTGGTTACATGGGTGTAATTGGGTGGTATGGGCTCAGTGGAATGGAGGTGCCTGTTACAATGCTGTACCTCTAACTAAATAGATAAATGATTCATGGCATCATGGTTGGCACAGATATGTTGCGTGGAAGGGCCTTCTGACCATGATGCCAAACCAAACTAATCCCATTTGCCTGCATATACTGTGGTTTATTTCCTTTTCTCTCCCTGCTTGTTCATAGGCTGTTTAACTGCCTCTTAAACGTTGCTGTCATATTTGTTTTTTTATTATTTAGAAGTCGTCATCATCATCATCCTGTGCCGTGTTGTATGACGTAGCCGATCATGGTCTCAAGACCATGATTGTCCTTGGCAAGTTTTTCTACAGAAGAAGTCTGCCATTGCCTTCTTCTGGGCAGTGTCTTTTTACAAGACAGGTGACCCTAGCCATTATCAATACTCTTCACACATTGTCTGCCTGGCATCAGTGGTTGCATAATTAGGACCTGTGATGTGCACCAGCTGCTCACATGACCATCCACCACCCACTCCCATGGCTTCACATGACCCTGATTGCAGGTATTACACCTTGCCCTAGGGAGACCTACAGGCTAGTGGAGGGAAGGAGCACCATATGCCTCCTTTGCTAGCAATGTATCTCCACTCCATCACCCATTTAGAGATACAGCAATTTCTGGCCCAATAGGACTGCACTACCCAATTATAGCCATGTGACCATTTAACCTCCTTTGGAATGTGGGAGGAAACTGGAGCACCCGGAGGAAACCCATGTGGCCATGGGGAGAACGTCCAAACTCTTTACAGACAGTGGCAGGAATTGAACCTAAACCCATGTCACCTGGTATTTTCCTAAACTTTCCTAAACCTATGTCACCTGGTATTTGATGTTTCCATCCTGGGAATATGACTGACTATCCCTATAGTTAATATACTCCATTTGAGGGATTATCCTGGTGAATGACTTCTGAGGCCTTTCCAAAACTTCCAGATGTTTCATTTATCATACATACCATAACCATAGATTCATACAACTGCAACAGGGCTTCCAACTTTTAATATTCAGTGCCCTGACTGATGAAAACAAACATGCTCTACACCTTCTTTACCACCCTATCCATTTGTGTTGAATAGAAATGAGAGAAGCTTTGGACAGATCCAACAGTAGAATAACTACAACTCTGAATTATTTGCTCTTGCTTCTAATTATCAATGTACAGTGTTGAAATATTTATGCTGTGTGCACTTGCTTCTAGGATTTCATTGTATGAACCCATTGGTAAGTGTATGCAAGTGTGCTGACCAGCTGCATCACTGTCTGGTATTAGAACTGCAATGCAAGACCCTGCAATGGATAGTGAAGGCTGCTAGAAACATCATCAGGGAATCTTTTTCTCCCTCTCCCTCCCAACCCATCCCAGGCATATATCAGAAGGGCTGCATCGCCAGCATTGTCACACATACCTCTCATACTTCCCACAGGCTCCTTGACCTCCTCCCCCAGCATAAGAACAAGAACTGTTAGGCTAGTGAACAGCATCTTCCCCCAGGCACCCTGCTTCCACCCAGCATAAATGTACTCCTTGTCCTCTCAACTCACTGACACACTCTCATCCTGCACGAGTCACTTTTCATCTTCTATGCTACAGTTTCGCACATTTAATCTGCTGCCTGTTTTATTAGAACACTGTCAGTAACAATTATATTGTCTTATATAAACATGCATCTTGTACTTCATGTCAACCCGTCAATCGTCAGGCCATGCCATGCCACTCAGAGACTGTGCTAATATTATTTTGTGACTGTATGTGTTGGATCGTAATTAGATGTGCTCGTGTGGCTATTTGCACTGTGTTTTACACCTTGGCTCCAGAGAAATGATGTTTTGATCAGCTGAACATGTATATAGTGGAATAGCAATAACCTTGAACTTGAACATACACACAAGAAATTGTGCAGGTGCTGGAATTCCAAAGCAACAGACACAAAATGCTGAAGGAACTCAGCAGGTCAGGCAGCAGCTATGGAAATGAACAAAAAGTCAACATTTCGGGCCAAGACTCTTCTTCAAGACGGGAAAGGAAGGGGAAAGACGCCAGAATTAAAAGGTGGGGGGAGGGAAAGGTGATGGATGAAGCCAGGTGACTGGGAAAGTGAAAGGATCTAGCTGCTTTAGTGCTTACCTCTGCTGTGCTTGTCAGATTATTGAACTCTTTACAATATGGAAAAGATCTGCTCCAAATTTGACATAGAAAATGTAAACCATGAGTCATGTTGCAAAAGCTAATCCACCGAGAAGTTCCCAGGAGAGTGACTCCAAGGTCTAGTACAGGTACTGGAACCACTGCTTTGTCTAATTCACGCTGGTCGGCTTGGTTCCCAAATTTAAGGCAAGGTATTTTCAGATATCAGCAAACTGAGAGCAACAGTCTACATGGGAGCAGTTGAGCAGAGAGAATTTCCAGACGGGCTACTCAGACCATACAAGAAACGACTTCAGAAATGAAAATAAAGTAAAATGGTCTGGATAAGACTCATGGAAACGCTGCATTGAGAACGAGGCCAGGAGCGACAGGTTCAAGTCAGTAACAGGTAACTTTAGAACTGATCTGCTCGTTCAATTTTAGTTTCTCGTGTTATCTGAGAGCGCAGGGCCCCATCTCAACCTGATGGGAGTCTTTCTCTGGTAAAGGCACGCAAATTCCAAGTACCCAGGTAAGTGTGAGGAGCCTCCTGCATGTTTAAACAGTAAAAATGTACTTACTGGTACATTTAGTGCGGTACGTAGTTTGTGTGTGTGTGTGTGTGTGTGTGTGTGTGTGTCCGTTGCAGAAGGAAACGGAGCGCACAAAAGGGAGAAGTGTACGGAAGTGGAAGTGATGATAACCACCTTGGTGTGCGTAAAGATAAGTTAAAATAAGATTGCGTTCAATTAGAATAAAGAGGATTTTAAATTTTACTTTCTCCTGCGGTTCAGTGCTTTCTTTTTTCGGTCATTTTCACAAAGCCTGCGAACTGTAAAGCTCGTCCGTCTGACAACTGGATTATTTATAAATGTTCCGCAATCCTGCTATCAACTCAATCGCGCAGGAAATTCGCATCGCTGCAGAAATAATCCCGCCGGGGTTTCGAGGTAGTCCTCAAAACACTAACATGAGTGAAACCAGAAAATGCTCCCAAGCAGGTCAGGCAACATCTGTGGAAGGAGAAACGGGGTTGACAGGTTCTGTTGAAGACCTGGCCGTAATTCAGGAGCTAATGTTTCATTGCTCATTTTTTGGAGACTCATTTTGCTGGCAAAATTCAGATTGTTAGTCTTGCGAGAGAGATGGAAGGGGATGGCGTGGGGATTAAGATGCTTCTGCACATTGTTCCATGATTACGCGAAGCCAGTGAAAACAGCTCCCCTCCAACAGTAAAATATATTCCAATCGAGTGTAAATCTGTCCCTCCCTGATCTGATAACAAGATCAACCACTTTGTGCTGTCTCACTAACAGCAAGATGCATTATCAAACAAAAAATATAGCTAATCAAATCCGTAAATTATTAATCTGGCGGGAAGAAGGCAGAGAAGAATAATAAATCAGTCATGACCCAAAGGCGGGCAGATACAATGTGTTGAATGGCCTAATTCTGAGTGAAATTTACAGGACGATGGCTAGGGACCACCACTCATTGAGGGAGATTTGGCTCCCTTAGCCCTGGGACAAAGTCGTAGAGGCGTCTCCCTACCACTCCTGCAGCTTTCATTGGGATTAGGCTCTCCCTGTCACAATGGCGGGGCATTGGGAGCGAGGGTGGACCCAAATGTAACACACATCTTGTGAGGTTACTTAGATTTAGTTTATTGTTCGATACCAGGAGAGCAAGACAGGAGCAGGAGTAGCAAACTGGACAAGGACTCAGGACTACGACTAGGCTGGGACCAAGGGTCTGGGCTTGGACTCAGAATTGGCTCCCAGAACTACAGGAGACATGAAGAGGCTAGGGTATGGCCTCCGAGCCCGAGACTGGGCAAGGACCCAGTACCTGGGTCTTGCCTTGGGCTCGGATCCCAGAACCAGGTATGGACATGACATGGGCTAGGGAGAGGAGGAACATGGAAAACAGAGCCTCGGTCTCGGGGAGCAGGTACATGGAACCATAGACACATACACAGAACACAGAGTCGGGACCCCTCCTTGGGTACAGAACATAGGGCCGGGACTCATGACCTTCCATGGGGCAACGGCAAGACGGCCTGAATACCCCACGGAGGCGAGGACAAGACAAGACAAGACATGACCCCCCGCGGAACAATGGCAAGACAGCCAGACTTACCCCACGGAGGCGAGGACAAGACAAGACATGACTCCCCACGGGGCAACAGCAAGACAGCCTGACTTACCCCATGGAGGTGAGGACAAGACAAGACCAACACGAAAGCACACCAGACAGTACCTGTCTAGCTCCAGCGATAGAACTAGACCGAGGTGCAGGCGAGGGCTACAGACGAGGGCGAGAGGCGAAAGAGGCAGAGAAGGGATTCAGACAGTGGGGTAGGACAGGAATCACAGACCGCCAGGGCCAGGACTCGATTCGGAACTAGAAAGCCGCTGGGGCCAGGACTCGACTCGGAACTCGGAAGCCGCCAGGGCCAGGACTCTACTCGGAACTCGGAAGCCGCCAGGGCCAGGACTCGACTCGGAACTCGGAAGCCACTGGAGCCAGGACTCGACTCGATACTTGAATGCCCCCGGAGCCAGGACTTGACTTAGAGCCTCTGGGTAGTGGCGAACTCTCGACCCAGCCCGGGAACAGTAGACAGTGGTTCTTGATTCCCTCCGGTGGGTTAACTGACAGACCCACCTCGGTGAGGAAACTTTGCAGGCTCGTTTTGGCGAGGTAACTGGACAGGGTTGCTCCGGTGAGGAAAGGCGAATTACTGGCACTCACTTCGGGCAGAGACTAGTCTTGCTCCGGCCAGATGACATTGGCATGCCGTGCCTTTGATGACTTTGCAGACGCTCTCGCGCTGAATGGCTGAACTACCGGTTCAGTCGAGAGTAATTGCATCCAATCACCAAAGCCGAGGGACATGGGAAAACAGGGAACCAAAGGGCAACAGGGAGTCAACGGTCCGGATCATAACATAAACAAAGTAAATTTAAGGGGACCCCGATCTGGACTATGACACTCCCCCAATTTCTGTTCCTCCTCTTCAGCCATAGCCAAAAGCTTCCCCTTTCTGCCTCTTCAGCCAACTCTCTGGTGGCCCTTCTTAGCTGTGACATATGTGTGTAATTTGTTATAAACAGCAACAGTAAAATGCAAGACTTAATTATTTGCTATAAATTACAAAATGAATAAATAGTGCAAAAGACACATAACCAGGTGAGGGTGTTCATAGGTTCACAAATCTGGTGGTGAGGGGAAGAAGCTGTTCTTATAATATTGAGTATGTGTCTTCAAGCACCTCTTTGACGGTATTAACGAGAGGGGACATGTCCTGGATGTGAGGGTTATAATGATGAATGCCGCTCTCTTGAAGCGCTGCCTCTTGAAGGTGTCATCAATATCTGTAGAAATTTGTAAGAGTGTTGGGTGACATTCCAAATCTTCACAAACTCCTAACGAAACTTCGCCGCTAGTATGCCTTGTGATTGCACCAATATGTAGGGACCAGGATAGATCCTCTGAGATATTGACACTTCACAAAATCGAAGCTGCTCACCCTGTCAACTGCTGAACCCTCAACGAGGACTACTGTGTGTTTTCTCGATTTTCCCTTCCTGAAGTGGACAATCAATTCCCTGGTTTGATGACATTGAGCCTGAGATTCTTGTTGCAATACCACTCCACCAGCTGATCTGTCTCACTCCTGTATGCCTCCTTATCCAATTTTGACATTCTGCCAACAACAGTGGTGTCATCAGCGAATGTTTGGATGGTGTGATGGATTGAGCTGTGCCTAGCCACACTGTATGAGTAGAGAGTGCACAGCAGTGGGCTGAGCACACATCCCTGAGGTGTGCCTCTGCTGATTACAGTGAGGAGGAAGATGTCATTACATATGTCTTATCTTTACGGTGCTAATAAAATCTGGACAAACTGTATTCACCTGACCAAGTTTGAATTCATATAATGGAAGATTTGCTTTGGAAGACAATCACACAAAGTGCTAAAAATACTCAATGGGTATGATAGGACCATCAGAAGAAAATTATGCCCTGAGCCCTGGAATTGATTCTAATTTTGGGTCCTCCTGATATTTTGATTTTCAGGGCAAATCTTCACTTGCTCAGAACTCTGAGAACCATTCTTTGTCATTTTGATTTCTCAAGTTAATTGGAAAAGAGCAAGCCAGTGGGAAAGAGTTGGTGGTTTGAGAGTGAGCAGATCATTATATATTTACAACTCTTTCCTGAAAATTTTCTACATTGTGCCTGTCTAGTTTTCCATGAAACTGAATCCTGCCCATAAATTATGGTGTTGTGTCTCAACCAAAGGGATTAGTTTCATTATACATTGGTAACAGTATCAACATAGCGACAATGTTGTTAGTCATGCGTGTGGCATAGAATTAGATTTGTGAGTTGTGACAATCCTCAAATGTTACACACAGGGGAGGTGTACAGTAACACCATTCCATCAAAGATCAGATATCCAGTCCCTTGGAATCTAACTTACTCATTATGAGACAGGTGGCAGCCAGTCAGTCTGCTAGGTTCATGCTAGTTCCTAACAGAGTGACCCTATTAGTCCCATTCCCCTTCTCTTTAGCCCTGCTACTTGCTCTCACTCACCCCCACCTTCTCCAAGGATCGTTGTCATGGTGGACGAGCTTGTGAATTCCAGCGATCCTGAAAGTGACGCCATCTGGAGCCTAGCTCCTGGTAGGGTCACCCATGGCAGTAAGGTGAAGGGGGCAGGTTCCAAACAAAGAGTGATCCCAACCAAGGCTTTAATGGTGGAGCTGGCGGAAGATGATGACGCATCACAGTGGCAGTGAAGGCTGAGGAAGGCTGCATCAGTGAAGGGTCCCCAGTTATCTTGCATTCCATGCCACTGGACCCTGACCCTGATCTGTCAAGGACCATGTGGTGGCTGCCCGTGCATTAGCCTCCCCATGTTAAACGAAGTCACACGCAGACGTTCTCCATTAAGGGAATCACCCCCTGAGAGAACATCCTACTTGACTCGGGTAAATGCGCTACCTTTGATTCATTTACCATTAACGGGTAACTGACTGTATGTAGCCTATTAAACCTACCAGCAGATCTTTAAGAAACGGGAGGGTAACTGTAACAACCAGAGGAAACTGAAACGGCTACAGGGAAAATGTAGAAACTGCACACAGGCAGGATCCAGGATCAGGATCAATCCCAGACCTCTGGAGTTCTGAGGCAGAAGAACCAACTGTTGTGTTGGGGAACTTAAGATCAATTAATAACTCTCATGTTAAAATATTATAAAGGATTAAATCAGTTATTTCTTCAAGACATTTTATGACAAGTTTGAAATTATAATGCTGTTGATAATTACATTTTAGAGGTTGGTTTAAATGCAAAAGTAATAAACCAGGACCACAGCAAAATCTTCTAAGCTGTGGGTCCAGTTGTTTTTCTGACTGCAGGTTTTGCTATTGTCTCCAAGAAAGCCAGTAACATTCTGCCTACAAGAGCAAGGATCCCTGACTTTGGTGGGTGAACAGATCAATAAATTGTTAACTAATATTCCAACCATTCATATGCCGATGTACCGCAGTAGAGTTTATAAAAATAGAGTGAATAATACTGCCTGTCAATGTTTGAGATTACATAAATTCGAAAGATACCCAAGAGAATATAGATGGTCAGGTTTGGGGCAAATTGACCATTTGCTGGGTGCATTCAATAGACTGAGTGGCATTTGTAGGGGAAAGGAATTACCAACTGTTTGGATGGAGACCCTGCATCACAACTGAGAGCATAGAGGAAAGATAGCCAGTGTAGAAGAGGGGGAGTGGTGAGACAGTGGCAAGTGATGGATGGACTGAGGAAAGGAGCCAGGCAGGGGAGGCAGTGGGTGGGGTTGGGGTCACCTGGAGGCAGAGTAAGTAAAGAGGTCCAGTAAAGAGGGCAGATAAAGCTAGTTGGTCAGAACAGAAACATGAAGGTGGAGACAACTGATGGAGGGTGATATGTAGGAATACAAAGGCTGCACCTATTACTCGAACTTCCAATGCCCCTCTTCCCACATGTGCCTGTCCAGTCTCCCCTGGAAGTTCCATATTCTCACCACTCACTATTGAATATCTTAGTGATTATCTTATGATAATCGCCACCATTAGGTGCCTCCTCACTAACAAATGATCCTTCCTGCATACACTCTATCAAAATCCTTGAGCCGCTCCTTTAGGTCACCCCTCAAGCTTCTTTTCTCTAGAGTAAAGAGAAACAGTCTATTGATTCTTTTTGAATTGTCTTCACTTTCCTGATATTATCCTTGTAAATCTTGGTTGCACTATCTCAGGTGCCTGTATATCTTTTCCATAATATGTTAACCACTACTGTATGCAATAATTTTAAACTACAATCTACCCAAAGTCTAATGCAGTCTGGCATAACCACACCAATTTTCAATTCATTCCCTTCAGAAATATATCTCTATGTTGGGTTTGTTTTTTTATAGTAATCAAGCAAACCTGTGACACAACTTTTAGAGATTGGTATATCATATCGCACAAACAATAAGTGATTTTTCTAATGATCCTTCCAAAAATGTATTGCCATGCATTTATCTGTGTTAAAATTAACATGCTAATTATTTGGCTATGCTGCAATTTTTTAAATGCTCCTTGTAATTTATTGCAATCTTTTTCATGAATGACTGCCCTTCATCACAAACAGATTAATACCATCATAAATTTAGTAATTATGTCTTTGATTTGAGAATGTAAATCTTTCAGTTATAAATTGCATACAGCTGTGATCCCAGCCTTGATCCTCGTGGAATATCACTGTTTTGCTTTGCTCAACGATGAATAGTTGCATTTTACTCCCACTCTGCTTTCTGTCCTGAAGCCAGTTAACAACTCATTCTACTGCTTGTATCCTGAAAGTATTCTCTGATGCTATCTTTGTGCTTCCACCCCGTGGAGTACGTGATGGGTTAACTGGCCATTGTAAGTTGTCCCGTGATTTTGTTAGGATGAAATCGGGGTTATCGGGGTTGCTGGGCAATGTGGTTTGAAGGGCTGGAAGGGTCTATTCTATGCTCTATCCCTAAAAATTTTCACTGAACCTCCTTGGACTGTCTACATTCCTCGCTTTCTCAGTAAAGCAGCCAACATAATCAAAGACACCTCCCTCCCCAGGTATTCTCTTATCTTCCCCCTCCCTTTGTGCAGAAGATATAAAGGCTTGAAAGCATGAACCACCAGGCACAACGATTACTTCTACCCTGCTGCCATAGAATATTTAATGGCTCCCCAGTACAATAAGAAGAACTCTTGACCTTACAATCTACCTTGTTGTGACCTTGACCTTATTGTAATTGCTCTGAATTTCTCTGTAGCTACAATACTTTATTTTGCGTTCTGTTATTATTTTACCTTGTATTACCTCAATGCACTGTTTTAATAAATTGATGTGTATGAATGATGTGCAAGAAATGTTTTTTTACTATACATTGATACATGTGACAATAATTAACCAATTTACCAATGCAAATGAGTTATTTTATCCATATCCGTAAGAGCAGGATTAAATTATTTGACTCACTGAGTCTGCTCCGCCATTCTATCATGGCTGATTTATTATTTTTCTCAAACCTGAAGGGATTATGTTTTACGCCAAGGCTCTTTACATCTACCTTGCTGTGTGGAAGGGGGGTAGGGTGTGTGAGGGCCGACAGGACACCTGACAGTCATACAACATGAACATTAAAAAATCTGCAGATGCTAGAAATCCAAAGCAACACACATTAAATGCTGGAGGAAGTCAGCAAGCCAGATCGCATCTATGCAGGTGATATCAATGTTTTGGGCCAAGATCCTTCATCAGTACTCTTGATACCACACCATATGGAAAATACACTAACCTGGAGGTTCCCAAAATTAATTCAGAATCAGAATCAGGTTTAGTATCACTGACATATGTTGTGAAATTTGTTGTTATGTGGCAGCAGTACATTGTCATACACAATAATAAAAGCTGTGAATTATGCTAAGTATATTTGTGTCTATATACTTTTATATTCAATAGTTAAATAAGTAGTGCAAAAATAATGAGGTAGTGTTCATGGGTTCAATGTCCATTCAGAAGGGAAGAAGCTGATGTTAGCAATGAGGAGAGGGCACGTCTTGGGTGATGGGAGTCCTTAATAATGGATGCCCCCTTTTCGAGACATGACTCCTTGAAGATGTCCTGGAAGTTGGGGAGGTTAGTGCCCATGATGGAGCTGACTGAGTTCGCAACTTCCTGCAGCTTCTTTCCACCCTGTGCAGTAGCCCCCACATACCAGACGGTGATGCAGCCAGTTAGAAGGCTCTCGATGGTACAACTGTAGAAATCTGCAAGTGTCTTTAGCGACATATCAAACTTCCTCAAATTCCCAATGAAGTATAGCCGGTACCGTGCCTTCTTTGTAACAGCATTAATATTTTGGGCCCAGGATAGATTCAGAGATGTTGACACCCAGGAACTTGAAATTACTCACTCTTTCCACTTCTGATCCCTCGATGAAGACTGGTATGTGTTCCCTTGGTGCTACAGGTATGTACAGTATGTTCCCAATACTTTATTTATTTATCTTGCTTTCCACTCCCAATGCTCTGATCAAAAACATTATATGTATTTTTATAATTAAAATCCTCTGATTTTCTAATTTTAGCCACCCTTTGGATCCATTATGGTCTCCCATTAAAACACAGTGACTAGTGTAAGCAAATATTTAGATCAGCACATGACTCCTAACCTTCTGACTCACAAGTGAGACGGGTTTGACACTGGAAATAAACTAAGGTTTTCTGCTAGTTGCAACAATTTGTTTTTAACCAAGTGGTTGATTATCATTAACAGTACAAGTATTACTAATTGCTTGTGAAAAACTTGCTAGCACAATAGAAATTAAAATTAATTAACATGATTCTTGTCTGATTCCACACTAGTATGGGGCAGCATATTCCTGGTCTGCTTGCTGTGCTTAGCATATTTGTGGAACCTATTGCTGGCTTTGGAAATGGTCAGGTGACTGTGGCTTGTGACTCCATGATTCCAAAGCATGGTGCCATTCCTCAGATGTCATCAAGCCCTGCCATCATCACTGTGGACAAACATGAAATCGATGCTAGTGATCAAATAAAAGGTACAAAAAGTTTTAATAGCTAAACAATCCCTGTCATATTTATGTTATAGCAATACATCACAAAATGCTGGAAGAAATCAAGTCAGCCAGCATCCAGAGAGGGGAGTAAACAGTCAATGTTTCGGGCTGAGACCCTTCATCAGAGCTGGAAAGGAAAGAGGAAGATGCCAGCGTCAGATTCCTTCCTGTTCAGCCCTTTACTGCTTCCAACTATCACCTCCCAGCCTTTTACTTCAACCCCCATCCATTCTCTTTCCTCCCACCTGGTTTCACTTGTCACCTGCCAGCTTGTATTCCTTTCACTCCCCCCCCCCACTCCATCTTCTTATTTTGGCTTTTGACCCCTTCCTTTCCAGTTTTGATGAAAGGTCTCAGCTCAAAACATTGACTGTTTGCTTCCTCCATAGACGCTGTCTGACTTGCTGAGTTCCTCCTGTATTTGCCGTGTGTTACTTAAAATTTACAGTATTTGCAGAATATCTTGTGTTTAAGTTTATGCTATAATTACCTTCAGGTATTCTTTTCTGTTGAAATCTATTTTTTAAAGTTTAAAGCAAAACATGTCCAGGTATAATTTTTTAGCTGTGTTGTATTATTCAGAATGCTCTCTGTGCTTTCTAGTTTGTTTTCATACTGCTATGGGATGAGATGTACTCTGAAGATATTCTGTCCTATAAACAGAGAACTATTGGATCAACTTGAATTATGGCTTCATTAATGCTCCTTGAGCCTAACTATATCACAAGTGATGAACCTCATGGTGAAGTGAATCGTGATGTAAATCATCACCCACAAGTTTCTATGACCATCTTGGTGATAATCAACTTCATTTATGCACACCAATGAAAATACCAACAATCACTTGAGAGCAGGTTTTCAAAGATTCAAGGTGCATTTATTATCAAAGTACAATGCCTATAAAACATATTCACCACCCCCACCCCTTGAGAGTTTTCATGTTTTATTGTTTTACAACATTGAATCACAGTGGATTTAATTTGGCTTTTTTCACACTGATCACAGAAAAAGACTCTTTCGTGTCAAAGTGAAAACAGATCTCAGATCTCAACAAAGTGATCTAAATTAATTACAAATATAAAACACAAAATAATTGATCGCATAAGTATTCACCCCTTCAAGTCAATATTTAGCAGATGCACCCTTAGCAGCAATTACAGCCTTGAGTCTGTGAGGATAGGTTTCTACCAGCTTTGCACATCTGGACACTGCAATTTTTCTCCATTCTTCTTTACAAGACTGCTCAAGCTCTTTCAGATTGCATGAGGTTCATGAGTGAACAGCCCTGTTCAAATCCAGCCACAAATTCTCAATTGGATTGAGGCCTGGACTCTGAATGGTCACTCCAGGACATTAACTTTGTTGGTTTTAAGTCATTCCTGTGTATCACTGGCTTTATGCTTGGGGTCATTTCTTGCTGGGAAAAAGAAATCTTCTCCCAAGACGCAGTTCTCTTGCAGACGGCATCAGGTTTTCCTCCAGGATTTTCCTGTATTTTGCTGCATTCATTTTAATCTCTACCTTCACAAGCCTTCCAGGGTCTGCTGCAGTTAAGCATCCCCACAACATAATGCACCCACTGCTATGCTTCACAGTAGGGATGGTGTGTTTTTGATAATGTGTGGTATTTGGCTTATGCCAAACCAAGCGTTTAGTCTGATGACCAAAAAGCTCAATTTTGGTTTCGTAAGACCATAGAACCTTCTTCCAGCTGACTTCAGAGTCTTCCAGATGCCTTGTGGCAAACTTTAGCCAAGGTTTCATGTGTGTTTTTTTCAAAGTGGCTTTCTCTTTGTCACTCTCACATAAAGCTGCAACTGGTGAAGCACCCAGGCAACAGTTGTTGTCTGCACAGTCTCTCCCATCTCAGCCACTGAAGTTTGTAACTCCTTCAGAGTTATCATGGGTCTTTTGTGGCCTCCCTCAATAGTCCGCTTCTTGCACGGTCACTTCGTTTTTGAGGACAGCCTGCTCTAGGCAGATTTACAGTTGTGCCATATTCTTTCCACTTTTTGATGATTGACTTAACTGTACTCCAAGGGATATTCAGTGACTTGGAAATTTTCTTGTATCCATTTCTGGACTTGTGCTTTTCAACAATCCTTTTGCGGAGTTGTTTGGAGTGTTCTGTAGTCTTCATGGTGTAGTCTTTGCCAGGATACTGACCCGCCAGTAGTCACACCTTCCAGACACAGGTATATTTTTACTGCAATCATCTGAATCAATTTGACTGCACACAGGTCTCCAAAAACAGATGTCCATTTAACTAATTATGTGATTTCTAAAACCAACTGTCTGCACCAGTGATGATTTGGTGTGTCATATTAAAGTGAGGTGAATATTTATGCAATCACTGATTTTGTGTTTTGTATTTGTAATCAATTTGGACCATTTTGTGGAGATTTGTTTTTACTTTGATATGAAAGAGTCTTTTTCTGTTGACCAGTGTCAAAAAAGCCAAATTATATATACAGTGATTCAATGTTGGAAAACAATAAAACATGAAAACTTCCAGAGGGGTGGTGAATACGTTTTATTGGCACTGTATGTATGCAGTACACAACCCTGAAATTCGTCTTCCCCACAGACAGTGAGAAAACAAAGAACCATGGAACCTACCCATTTAAAGGAAAAGATCAAACATCAAACCCCTCCCCAAGTGCAACAAAATCACCCAAACAGTAACAAAAAAAAAGAGCGAAAACACAGAACATAAAACACAAACTCAAAAGGCATATTTCAGTACAGCGTTCCTTACCTGCGGGCCACTCTGATTCAAAAATCGCCCATGAGTAGTAACAAAAAAAAGTGACCAGAACAAGAACTAGAACTAGAACACATCAAAAGTCTGAATTAGAGTCCATATCTACAACCTGCATCAATTAAACCTTGCTCCGGGACCATCCACAGACGGCATCAAGGGAGAAAGAGGTCACTCGAATGCAAGGACCCTCCCCCAGGAATAGCATGTGAGAGAAAACGAGACACCGCCATCTTCAAATGAACGAGAGACTGGTAGATGGTGCTGAATGCTCGCTCGCCTTCCACACCCGTCTCTGATGATTTTGATCTTCCTCAACACTTTACTCAGTGAGATTGGCAGGAAGTGGAGTTGATCATGGGCTCGCGCCCCACCTTCTGGCTTCCTGGCCTCCATGCTGCCTTGTGAAAGATTTTCGGAGAGAGCAAAGCACCAGATCACCCAACTGGCCTGAAATCACACCACCAGAATGTAGATTACAGGCTCTAACAATAGCAGAACCGTATCTGAAATAGAAAGAAGATGATAGAAAAGAAGTGAAAAGAATTTCTTCAGGACCCATCTTGAGGATCTCGCTTTTGGTAGTGTAGTTTGCTGGCGTCATCTTCCTGCCTTCTCCTCTTAACGTTTGGTGCCTAGACTAATTCTCAACAGTTTTAATTCAGAATCAGAATCAGGTTTATTATCACTGGAATGTATTGTGAAATTTGTTAATTTAGCAGCAGCAGTTCAATGCAATACATAATACTGAAGAAAAATAATAATAAATAAATAGGTAAATCAATTACAATATATGTATGTTGAATAGATAAAAAATTGTGCAAAAGCAGAAATAATATGTTAAAAAAGTGAGGTAGTGCTCAGGGGTCCAATGTCCATTTAGGAATTGGATGACAGAGGGGAAGAAGCTGTTCCTGAATCGCTGAGTGTGTGTTTTCAGGCTTCTGTATCTCCTACCTGATGGTAACAGTGAGAAAAGGGCATGCCCTGGGTGTTGGGGTCCTTAATAATGGATGCTGTCTTTCTGAGACATCGCTCCTTGAAGACGTCCTGGGTATTTTGGAGGCTAGTACACAGGATGGAACTAACTAAATTAACAACCCTCTGCAGCTTCTTTCAGTCCTGTGCAGTTACCCCCCGCCATACCAGACAGTGATGCAGCCTGTCAGAATGCTCTCCACAGTACGTCTATAGAAGCTTCTGAGTGTTTTTGTTGACATACCAAATCTCTTCAAACTCCTAATGTCTGGCCTTCTTTATAGTTGCATTGATATGTTGGGACCAGGTTAGATTCTCAGAGATCTTGATACCCAGGAGCTTGAACCTGCTCACTCTCTCCACTTCTGATCCCTCTATGAGGATTGGTGTGTGTTCCTTTGTCTTACCCTTCCTGAAGTCCAAGATCAGCTCTTTCATCTTACTGACATTGAGTGCCAGGTTGTTGCTGCGACACCACCCCACTAGTTGGTATATCTCACTCCTGTATGTCCTCTCATCACCACCTGAGATTCTGCCATCAATGGTTGTATCATCAGAAAATTTATAGATAGTATTTGGGCTATGCCTAGACACACTGTCAACTAACTTCTCTACAAAGTCTGAAGAAGGGAACATTTGACTAAAGTCTTGAAGAAATAAAATCAATTGTTGTGGGGAAAATAGTTATTTTTGATTGTGATTGGGATTTCACAGACACTCTACTCCGACCACCTCCAAAGTAATTCAGTCATTAAAGGTATCAAAGTTTTTAGGTTAATTAATTACATTGTCATGAACAATGGGTTGAATGAGCACAGGGTTGGATAGACATTAATGATGCAAATATGGTAATAAATTATTGCAGATGTGAATGGATTTTATTTAGAAGAAAAAAACACATCCCATGGATTTTTTCCTTCTATTTTGCTTTCCTTGACATTCAAAAGCTGATGTGACAGGCTTATTTCAGCTTTTGAACTGGTCACCTGTGAAAGCCTGGGATGAACCTCTCACTGATTTTCCTGTCCACTTGACAGGAAGTTGCCTGGCGCCCTTCTCGTCACTCTTGGTCAACTACTGAATACAGTAATGATGACTGCTTGTTTGTGGGCTGTTTGCTTCCCCTATCTCAAACTGTTTTCCCTTGGTTGCAGTTACCCTCACCGTGAGGCAGTCTGGAACTTCACTCCAAGGATTTTTTATACAAGCACGAGATGCTGATGACCTAAATGCTGGACCTCTTGGGAACTTTACTTTGATTGATGATCAGAACTCCCAGCTCTTGACGTGTGGGGGTGTGAAAGTGTGTATGCCATCTTGTGAATTTTAAGACTGGTGCAAAGTTACTAGACCAGGAAATTTTTTTTTTTATTCATAATCGACTGTAGGACATAAATCTCCTGTTGCTGGTGGGATTTGAATATGTTCCTCCAGATCATTGTCTTTAGTTTGCTAATTCAGTCCCCAACCTCCATGCAACCATTCAAATTGTAGTAGAGATCATCATATGGTAATCAAATAGATCATCATAAGTCTGTTGAGGCAAGTAAAGAAGTAAAAAGGCAAGAAGTTCATTCACATACCTCTTAAAGAAAGTACCGTGTTTTTGAAATTTTTGATTTACCCAGAGTAGAGCAATCTCTAGATGTCTCAGTTCTTCATGACAAATTTGCGTTCTCCAATTTTTTTTTTTTGCTTTAATTTTCCCTTTTTTTCTGATGTAAGATTCCCTTAATCTATATCAATGATCGCATAACAAGTAACATTTGGCTATCAAAAAATTTAAACCTCATTCATACCAAAAATGTCAGTTCTGACTTGCGAAACAACTAGCTTTTATGAAACACTTCACCAAGAAACTGTGGCATTAAATGGGCAACTCTTAAACTGCATTTTTTTCTCATATTTCAAGACCTGGGCATCCTTGGCAAAGTTAGCATTCAATTGTCCTTGAATTAAATGATTTGCAAGCCCATTTCAAAGGACATTTATGAAAGAACACATTTGTGAGTCGAGTTTCATCCAAGTCCAGACTGGTCAAGGATGGCTGATTTCCTGCCCTGAAGGTCATTGGGTTTCTACAGCAATCTGATAATTTGATGTTCATCATCACAGTCCACAAAATTGTTAACTGGATTTAAATTCCAGGTCTATCATGATGTGAATTGAACTCTGGGAGCCTGAGTCACTATTACAGTAATTTAACTCACAAACATGAGAAAATCTGCAGACACTGGAAATCCAAGACAACACACACAAAATGCTGGAGGAACTTAGCAGGTCAGGCAGCATCTATGGAGGGGTATAAACAGTCCTGATGAAGGGTTTCAGCCTGAAACGTTGACTGTTTATACCTCTCCATTGATGCTACCTGATCTGCTGAGTTCCTCCAGCATCTTGTGTGTGTTGCCATAGTAATTTAACTGCCGTGCCAACATGGAGATTTTATATCTCCTAAAACTTTAAATATATCTTTTCAAGTGTTCCCTCATAAAGGTCAGGATCATGGTCATGGACACTCTCCTGAGGCTAGGACCCTTAAGCGTCTGCTGGTGATCTTTGCCATCTATGATAGTTTACTGCTGTATTAGGGAAGTCACGCAAACTTCCGCCCACAAGGTGATTTTATCTACTTCCTCTTCAGTCTGCAGGACTAGGTAGTAGAGGAATGATCAATTGCCTGCATTGGCTTCCCCACATTGTGGCAATCAGGATTATTCCTTCATTGAGACATCCCTACCTGTAGTCCTGTATAGTTTACATGATGCCCATCCTGACCTCTACTGCTGTCTGGGTGGAATTTTCCTATCCTCCCTGTGACTACTTTGGTTTTCTCCAAGGACTCTCAGAGAGTTTTTCCCACTCCCCAATGATATATAGGTTGGTAGGTTGATTGGTCATAGTTAATTGCTCCTGGTGTGAATGGGAGGGTTAGGATTTGTGTAAACGGGTGATGGTTGCCATGAACTGGATGGGCCAAAAGGCCTGTTTTTATGATGGACTACTTTATGACTATACCTCTAAGCTGTCTCCAGCAGTATTCTCTTTCACGAACCTGTCCAAGTCCCAGTCCCACTGAACCTCCGGAGAACTCTTCTCCATACCTCTCCCACAACTTCCCATTCCTCACACTCTCACCAAACCCACTACTCTGACCATCAGCAGCACTTGTTTCTAGTGAGAGAGAACATTGCCTGCAGAGATTACATCTGCTGTTTCTGCTTCTGCTTGGTACTGCGCAAGCACTTCTGGATGGCTGTTATAACGCGCAGTCGATGTGAACGGCGTGGGAGTTAAATTGTTAAATAAGCTTTTTTGACTAGGTCCCCTAAATTGATTTGATTTAGTCTATCCTTAAAAATGTTAATGTCAGAAATACTGCGCAGGTCTGGCGGCAGAAGATTCCACTCTCTTGTTGATCCTGGGTAGAGGGAGTACTGGTAGCAAATCTTATTGAATGAAAGAGTTTCCTATATGTGAGGTCCAGTTTGCTGTCGAGTTGAACTGACTCTGTGACGAATTTGGATGTTTGATGGAGTAATGTTGTGACCTTCTTTGAAAATGAAAATTAACTGTAGTTTAATATGTCGGTTTTCAAGTGGTTCCCACTGAAGTTTAGAGAGCATGTAGGTGACACCAGATTTCCTGCTGTAATCATTTAACACAAAACGAGCAGCACGGCATTGGATTTTCTCAATGGACTTCTGATTGTTAGCTTGATGGGGATCGCATATGGCCGTGCAATACTCAGGCTTTGGATGGAAGAGTGTCTTGTATGCCATGTCCTTGACGGATTTACTACGAGTGGAGGTTTCTTCTCAGGATACCCAGTATTTTATTTGCTTTGGCTGTAATTTGATTGATGTGAGATGACCAGTTAAGATCCTTGCTAATTTCAACACCAAGATATAGGTGGTGAATGACTGTTTCAAGAATCTGTCCATTCATGTTATATGTCGTGTTGATTGGTTTAACTTTGTGACTGACATGCATAGCTGTGGTAAACCATATTTTTTATGTTGTAACCGGGTTAACTGTCTGGACACGCCCCTCTGCTGACTGCCCCTGTGGCTCCTCACACACGTCCCTGAATAAAGGCGATTTCGCCCTGCTCCTCCCCCTCAGACCAGGGACAGACACTCAGCATGGGGGTCACGTTTTACTGCGAATAAAAGCCTTTCAGTATTTACCCTACTTCAGTCGTTTGGAATTATTGAAGGCGCTTCAATAGCATAACATTTAGATGAGTTGAAGGACATTTGCCATTGAGACTCCCATTGACATAATGAATCAATATCGTTTTGCAACAGCTGAGCATTTTGGTCATTTTTTTATCTCACAGTAGATTGTGCAGTCATCTGCAAAAAGTCTGACTTCGGACTTGACTATATTGTTTAACATTGGGACATTAGATCAGCAGAGAACTGTGTTGGTATCAGAACACTGGAGAACGCAACAGCACTGTTCTGTAGACTGCAATTGGAGTTGTCTTCTGTGCAGCAGTAGAAGTCTCACAATGGTGCTTAAACAGCAAAAACAAAAAGGTGTGGAACAATTCTTAACTTTCTATATAATCTGCTTAATACACAACTTATGTTGAGCATTGTTTCTCTTCCATAGGATTCAACAGTCAGTCACAAAAGCTCATCAGGAAAGCACACAATTGAGGTCCTTTGGAACCCACCTATGCCAAAACCAGATCACATCCAATTCCTGTAAGCATTACAGTGCAATTAACAGACAACATTCACTGGATATAAGACTGTTGTAAGCCAGCCACATCTTTTTCACAGAGAGTAATTGTGGCATGTCTAAGATGTAAATGTAACATACAAATTAGTGAATGTATGGGTGCAACTTCTAAAGCTTAGGAGATGATTAGCCTCATTTTAAGTACATTGAACAAATAATGTGCAAAGGGTCAAGAAACATTTGCTAGGGACCTGTTATTGTGAATTATATTGGATTTTGAGTCCTACTCTGTTGTGCATGTAGATTGAACAGGTCTAATCTTGTAAAAACATTAACCCTCGTACACAGAAAGTCACATGAGTTGAGCAGTGAGTCTCAGGTCCAGGGTGGGATGGGGGAAGGCGAGGAGACTTGTAATGTGACAAGAAGCCTTGAGCAATCAGTTGCTTGACATCAGCATGTGTTATGATAAAGATCGGTAGGAGGGTTGAGATGGAAGTTGATATTACTTGGGTTAGGCAGCATGTTGGTAGTGGTGTTGTGGGGAGGGATGGGGGAGAATTGATCGGTGTCCTCTAGTTTGGTACTCATGAAGAGTCATTTCCACAGATTTTGAAGAAGTTCTCTGATATTCTTACAGGCAGGGGTTGTGGGATGGGGACCTAAAAGTGAATGTGAGGTAGGACATGGGTGCCAAAAAGGGCAATCTATTGTGACACATTAAAGTGAACCTTCCTGTTACAGTTAGGCCCCAAATATTGCTGAAACAGGCCTCACAACCCTCTGTATGAATGGTTTGTTCTAGCTGTGACTGGACATGTAAAAGAAAATTGCAATTCTTTGCATCCATTTATGCATGCCTGGGCCCTTGTGCATGATTTCTCACGATCAATGTAACAGTGACAACATCCAAATGTGCATTGCTCTGTAGGCAGCTCCGTTGTGCATATAGACTGAAACACATAAATGAGATTCATGGTAATCTCTGAGGAAAAAAAACTCTTCCTTCTTAATGTGGTATTTTAAAAGTAGTACTGAGGATGAGGTTGTTAGGACAGAGATGAATACATTTTGGGCTTGAATTTAATATCATTGATCCACCCGCTGTCCAGGTGCAGAGAGGGGTTGTACAGCACCTTGCTGATTGCTTGATTACAGGCAGATGTCAAGTCAGGTTAATGAGATAACTTAACACTTTTGTATTCAAAATACTGTTCCACTCACTGTACTTTGGGTGTAGATCAATAATGAAACATTATCCAGCTCCCCTTCCTATCCATCCCACCATCTCCCCATTGCTAAATTTATAGCCTGGTTTAACTTTTAACCTTAAAACATAGCACAAAAGTAATTAATTCTTCCTTAATTTAAACTTTTTTTTTTGCTTTTCAGGGCCACAGTGGTTCAGAGGTTCAATATTTACTGGGTCAAAATACGTGGTCCAATAATTTCTCAAGTAAATGCTTCTTCTTTGTCACAACAACTTGCAACTGAATCTCCAGCAAAACTACCAACAACCATCCAGCTTGCTAAACCAGTAAGCACTTGTCAAATAGATTAAGGATTTGGGTTCACAGTTCAAGATGAAGGGTTGATATGGGATGTGTAAAAATAGTATTCATTTATGTTTATAGTGGACAAATGGATAATTTACTGAATTTGACTTATTCTCAGGCCTTCCAGATGAGAAGCAAACCTTTATTTCATGGGCTTAATATTGTGGGAATCCTTCTCACATTTATTTAATTTGTGTAGGCATATGTATATCAAACTAGAAACCTCAAGCCCTATAGACTTAGAAAAGCATCTATTTGAAGCCAATAATGTAAAATCTATGTAACCATCAAGCATTAAAGCCAGGACCAACAAGCGGCAGGACAGCTTCTTCCACCAGGCCATCAGGCTGATTAATTCACACTGAAACAATTGTATTTCTAAGCTATATTGACTGTTCTGTTGTATATCTTACTGTACATACTCTTTATTACTATAATTTGCACATTGCACTTTCAGACAGAGACATAACGTAAAGACTTTGACTCCTTACGTATGTGAATTCAACTAATTCAAGTTAGTTCATGTTCTTTTGAAAATCTTGAGTTACTTTCTAAAGACAAATTTTTACATAAAATGGTGCATTTTAGATAAAGGGTTTGTGTCAGATTTCCAAGAAATGAAATGGATTCCAATTTCTTAGTCAGGATATTTTATATATATAGTGACTTCCATCTCTGGTAGTTGAGCATTTTAAGCAATTTTCTGATAGGAAACAAACAATCTTGACCATTTAATGTTGAATATTACTCTTCAGGAGATCTGGACTATTCCAGTGGTGTTTAGTATTGTGGCTTTCTGGAGATTTACATGAATATTGCTGTGTAGCCCTAATCATTCAATGCTGTCGTGTAGTGACTTTGGGATGATACCAGTTGTAGATATTACTATTGGAACAATGTAATTGTAATTGGAACCCTGGTCATGTTCCATAGTCTTTCAATTTACTTTTTTAATTCAGCATATTGCAGGTGTTGTTCACTTACTGATTCTGAAAGTTGTGTGTATTTGGAATGGCTAGATCTATTAAGTAAGTTGTTATTGCTTGTTTATCCTGTAATATTATATCTGGATGGTTATTATGAATTGTCCCATCTGTAATAATGGATTGATTGTAATATAATTTGTGGGACTCTGACTCTAATTCTAAAAGTGGATCAGGTATAGTTTGTTTTATGAGTTTGTATTTTAAAGCAAGATTTTGGTGAATGATGTTTGCCACTTGATTGTACCTGTGTAAGTAATCAGATTAAGTTAAACTACTCCAGAATCCTGTAATGTGTTGGATTGTTTCTGGTTTCTCTCGACATTTTCTGTATTTATCACCTTGAATTAGTTGGACTTCTATGATGTATTTTTGATTTTTTTTGTGTTAACCACCTGTTCCTATATTGCCACAAGGAACTTTTCTGTTTCTGGGAAGAGATTTCCAATTATTCATATTCATTATTTATTATGTAATCTATAGTACTGCTGCTACAAGAGAAAGTTTCCTATAGTGGGTGAGTTTACGACCAGCTGGCACAGTCTCAGAATTGAGGGACGTCCATTTGGAACAGAAATGAGGAATAATTTCTTTAGTCAGAGGTTGATGAACCTGTGGAATTCATTGCCACAGACAGCCGTGGAAGCCAATCATCGTATGTCCGACACATATTTAAGACAGAGGTTGATCAGTTCTTGATTAATCAAAGGCATCAAAGGTTATGGGAAAAATGCAGGAGAATGGAGATGAGAGGGATAATAAATTAGCCATGATGGAATGGTGGAGCAGACTCCATAGGCTGAATGGCCTAATTCTGCTCTTATGCCTTGTGGTCTGAGGTTTTAAAACAATAAATTTCACCAGCTAAAGTCTTGAGTACAAGAATTGGGAATGATGTTACAGTTGTATATCATAGAGGAGACATAAAGGACTGCAGATACTGGAATCTGGAGCAACAAACAATCTGCTGGATAAGTTCAGTGTGCCAAGCAACATCTGTAGGAGGAGATGTATAGTGGGGACACAAGAGACTGCCTTCATGCAGGATGTCAACCTGAAATGCTGACAATTCCTTTCCTCCCACAAATGCTGCTTAACCCCTCCAGTAGATTGCTGTACATGACATTGGTTATGCTGCAGTTGAATTATTGTGTGCAATTCTGATAGCCAAGCTACCAGCAAGATGTAACTGAATTAGGGACACAGAGAAGATTAATAAAGCTGTTGTCAGGAATAGGAGCCTTGGATTATAAGAAGGCTGGGTCTGTTTACCATGGAATAAAGGAGACTGAAAGTTGACATGATAGAGGTATATAAAATGATGTCTATTGCCAGGGTCTATTTTTCATGAATGAGTGCCAAAAACTAGAGGGTATAGGTTTAAAGTTACAGGGAGGAGGTAAAAAAAAGGATCTAACAGCTAAATGCTTGATTCAAGGGGTAATTACTATCTATCTGGAATGAGCTTCCAGAGAAGGTGGAGGAGGCAGGAATGGTAACAACTTTGAAAAGGCATCCTGACAGGTACCTGAATGAGCAGGACAGATGGATATGGAATTAAAGCAGACAAGAGGAATTAGAATAGATAGGCATGGTAAATGACGTAGAAATGGTGGACCATATAATTTGTTTTTTATGTTGCACATGTTGAAGATGAGTTCATTGTCATATGCACAAGTCCAAGTATGCACAGGTGCAATGAAAAACTTACTTGCAGCAGCATCACAGACACAGAGTTTCGTATAAGCAGCTTTCACCAGAAAAAAACTTAAACATAAACTTTTCACAATTTTACAAGACAGAACACAATTGTAAGACAAAGGTCTTTTTAGTGGAAAGTGATTAAAGTTGCCATAGTGTTGCTAAACTATAGTGATTAAGGTTGTACTGGTTGTTTCAAGAAATGAATGCTTGAAGGGAAGCAACTGTTCTTTTATTTTTTTTTAATTTTGAGGTAAAACATGGCAACAGTACCTTTCGGCCTAATGAGTGCACCACCCAATTAGATCTTTGTGAACAATTGACGTACAGACCCGTACGTCTTTAGAATGTAGGAGGAAACTGGAGAATGTACAAACTTTGTACGGACAGCGGCGGAATTGAACCTGGATCACTGACATTGTAATAGCGTAATGCTAATTTCTATTGCTACTGTTCTGCCCCTGTCCTTGACCATGGTGGAGGGGAGTTCAGGCCTCTATACCTCCTTCCCGTTAGTGGCTGCGAAAAGATGGCATGGTCCATTGATGAGGATTGTTGATGATAGCAGCACACATAAAATGCTGGAGGAACTCAGCAGGTCAAGTAGCACCTATGGAAATGAATAGATAGTCGATATTTTGGGCCAAGGCGCTTCTTCAGGACTTAGAAGCAAGGGGAAAGATGCCAGAATAAAAAGTGTGTTTGGGGGGTGGGTGGTAGAGTCTAGCTGGAAGATGATAGGAGAAGCTAGGTGAGTGGGAAAGGTCAAGGGCTGGAGAAGAAGGAATCTGATAGGAGAGGAGAGTTTGATGATGGATGTTGCCTTCTTGAAGCAGCGGATCCAGTATTGGGTGGAGTCTACTCTGTCTACTAATGTCTGCAGCTTCTAACATTCATGTGCATTCGAATTGCTTTAGAAGACCATGTACAACCAGTCAGGATGCTTTCAAAGGTACATATGAAAACGTTTGGATTGAGTGTTCAGTGACAAGAAGAAAGTATGTTGCCACACTTGTCTTATGATTGCATCTATATGTTTGACCCAGGACAGGTCATTCGATTTTTAAAAAAGGAGGGAGAGAGAAACCGGGGAATTACAGACCGGTTAGCCTAACGTCGGTGGTGGGGAAACTGCTGGAGTCAGTTATCAAAGATGTGATAACAGCACATTTGGAAAGCGGTGAAATCATCGGACAAAGTCAGCATGGATTTGTGAAAGGAAAATCATGTCTGACGAATCTCATAGAATTTTTTGAGGATGTAACTAGTAGAGTGGATAGGGGAGAACCAGTGGATGTGGTATATCTGGAATTTCAAAAGGCTTTTGACAAGGTCCCACACAGGAGATTAGTGTGCAAACTTAAAGCTCATGGTATTGGGGGTAAGGTATTGAGGTGGATAGAGAATTGGTTAGCAGACAGGAAGCAAAGAGTGGGAATAAACGGGACCTTTTCAGAATGGCAGGCAGTGACTAGTGGGGTACCGCAAGGCTCAGCGCTGGGATCCCAGTTGTTTACAATATATATTAATGACTTGGATGAGGGAATTAAATGCAGCATCTCTAAGTTTGCGGATGACATGAAGCTGGGCGGCAGTGTTAGCTGTGAGGAGGATGCTAAGAGGATGCAGGGTGACTTGGATAGGTTGGGTGAATGGGCAAATTCATGGCAGATGCAATTTAATGTGGATAAATGTGAAGTTATCCACTTTGGTGGCAAAAATAGGAAAACAGATTATTATCTGAATGGTGGCCGATTAGGAAAAGGGGAGATGCAACGAGACCTGGGTGTCATTATACACCAGTCATTGAAAGTGGGCATTCAGGTACAGCAGGCGGTGAAAAAGGCGAATGGTATGCTGGCATTTATAGCGAGAGGATTTGAGTACAGGAGCAGGGAGGTACTACTGCAGTTGTACAAGGCCTTGGTGAGACCACACCTGGAGTATTGTGTGCAGTTTTGGTCCCCTAATTTGAGGAAAGACATCCTTGTCATAGAGGGAGTACAAAGAAGGTTCACCAGATTGATTCCTGGGATGGCAGGACTTTCATATGAAGAAAGACTGGATGAACTAGGCTTGTACTCGTTGGAATTTAGAAGATTGAGGGGGGATCTGATTAAAACGTATAAAATCCTAAAGGGATTGGACAGGCTAGATGCAGGAAGATTGTTCCCGATGTTGGGGAAGTCCAGAACGAGGGGTCACGGTTTGAGGATAAAGGAGAAGCCTTTTAGGACTGAGATGAGGAAAAACTTCTTCACACAGAGAGTGGTGAATCTGCGGAATTCTCTGCCACAGGAAACAGTTGAGGCCAGTTCATTGGCTATATTAAAGAGGGAGTTAGATATGGCCCTTGTGGCTAGGGGGATCAGAGGGTATGGAGGGAAGGCTGGTGCAGGGTTCTGAGTTGGATGATCAGCCATGATCATAATAAATGGCAGTACAGGCTCGAAGGGCTGAATGGCCTACTCCTGCACCTATTTTCTATGTTTCTATAAGCTAATGCCCAGGAATTAAAAACTGATGATTCTCTGCCAATTTCCCAGTGTAGACTGGTGCCTAATCGTTCCCTTCCCCTTGATGAAGCCAACAATCCTTAGCTTTACAGTTGCTGAATGAGAGGTTCTTGTATCCTACCTCACTGCTGTACACTGACTCATCACTATCTGTGATTTGTCCAGTAACAGTGATGTCATCAATAAATTTGTATGTGGCATTGGAGCTGTGCTTAACCGCATCATTTGCTTATAGATTGTAGAGCAGGGTCTAAACACATAGTTTTGAGGTGCACCCATGTTAATGGTCAGTAACAATGAGATGTTGTTACCAATCCTCATTAATTGAAATCTGCTGATGAGGAAGTTGACAGTCCAGTTGCAGAGGGAGTACATATAACCATATAACCATATAACAATTACAGCACAGAAATAGGCTATCTCGGCCCTTCTAGTCCATGCCAAACGCTTACTCTCATCTAGTGCCACGGACCTGCACTCAGCCCATAACCCTCCATTCCTTTCCTGTCCATATAGCTATCCAATTTAACTTTAAATGACAATATCGAACCTGCTTCAACCACTTAAGCTTGAAGCTCGTTCCACACAGCTACCACTCTCTGAGTAAAGAAGTTCCCCCTCATGTTACCCCTAAACTTTTGCCCTTTAACTCTCAACTCATGTCCTCTTGTTTGAATCTCCCCTACTCTCAATGGAAAAAGCCTATCCACGTCAACTCTATCTATCCCCGTCGTAATTTTAAATACCTCTATCAAATCCCCCCTCAACCTTCTACGCTCCAAAGAATAAAGACTGAGGCTACATAGGCTCATGTCTTTAAGATTGATAAAGGAGAGAAAATCTGAAGATGCTGGAAATCCAGGCAACACACACAATATGCTGGAGAAGCTCAGCAGGCCAGGCAGCGTCTATGGAAAAAAAGTACAGTCAAGGTTTCAGTCCTGCTGAAGGGTCTCGGCCTGAAACGTCGACTGTACTTTTTTCCATAGATGCTGCCTGGCCTGCTGGGTTCTTCCAGCATTTTGTGTGTATTTCTTTAAGATTGATAATGAGTTTGGATATGATGGTTGTGATGAATGCTGAGCTATAGCCAATGAATAGCAGCCTGACATAAGTACTACTGTCTAGATGGAAAAGCCAGAAAAATAACTTCTGCTGTTGACAAATCTATGACCTGTAAGGTGGTGACGTGTCAGGCCAGTGGATAATGGAAAGATGAAATTAGGCTGGAACCAGTGGAAAATGGGAGTTGCAGCTGCAGTGGGGTCTGCAGGACTTGAGAGAGCAACGATAAGAGAAAATACACAGAAGGAGATTCCTAAGACTGGTGCCCAGCACATCTATATTTCAGCTTCATGTAAGGCTTGGAAAGTGTGGACTTTGTCATAAGTTCCTGATATTCCTTAATATCATAGTGTATGGGCATGTGGCCAAGTGGTTAAAGCATTCAACTAGCAATCTGAAGGTCGTGAGTTCGAGTCCCAGCTGAAGGAACGTGTTGTGTCCTTGAGCAAGGCACTTAGTCACACAGTGCTCTGTGACGACACTGGTGCCAAGCTGTATGGGTCCTAATGCCCCTCCCTTGGACAACATTGGTGTCGTGGAGAGGGGAGACTTGCAGCATGGGCAACTGCTGGTCTTCCATACAACCTTGCCCAGGCCTGCGCCCTGGAGAGTGAAGACTTTCCATGTGCAGATCCATGGTCTCACAAGACTAACGGATGCTTTTACTTTATTTTTGCAGTGTGAACACCCTTGTGCCATCTGAAATTATTCTCTTCCAAGAAGCCAAATTAATTTTAATACTAGAGCAAACAAAATCCTTTGTAAAGAAATTTCCACAGGTTTCTCCACAATCACTGGAATGGTAGCATAATGGTTAGCACAATGCTTTACAGTTCAGGCGACCGGTGTTCAATTCTCGTTGCTGCCTGTAAGGAGTTTGTACGTTCTCCCCATGTCCGCATATCTTTCCTTCTGGTGCTCCGGTTTCCTCCCAGCACCCAAAGACATACCAATGGTAGGTTAATTGGTCATTGTAAATTGTCCCGTGATTAGGCTAGCGTTAAATCGGCAGTTGCCAGGCAGTGTGGCTTGAAGGACCAGAAGGACCTCCTCTGCGCTGTATCTCAATAATAATAAATAAATAAATAAATAAATTAATTTCCCACCACTGATTAAATAAGCCACATAAGTGGTTGATTTTAGGTACTTAATCTGTTTCTGAGGTGATTTCATATGTTCTACAATTACTAGACGTATTTTTCAAAATGGATTACTTCTTTAAATCAAGCGTCTAGTTTGCAATTGAAAATCTTTGCATCGTTAGATTGAATTGGTAAGGTTCAGTGCCTATTTTAGCTTTTTACGTTGTTAGGTTAATGCTACAGACTGTGGTAATAAGAAATCCTGCCTGCGGAACCCCACCGGATGTGACCCTGAGCTCGACAGATTGTGCTTCTTCCTCTCGTTTACACCACAAGGCTCCTCTGTACTTTTTGAGTTGAGTGGACCATCTAATGGGTACATATCATTTGCCCTGTCTGATGACAAATGGATGGTGAGTACTATTATTGCCCTGGATAAAAGTAATGACATTGATTATGCTAGCTGTTAAGAGTCCAGAGTCTGTGCCATCAATCCATTCACTTTAGGAGAATTTGTTTTTGTTGCCAGCACTAAATCCATGCAAAAACGTAAAGCAGCATTGGTTACTCGAACTTTAAGCATACATCTCTACCACTTTTCAGCTCAACTGTTGCCTCGCTCACCCTCTTAGAAACATAGAAACAGGCCTTTCAAATCAACGAGTCTGCACCAACCATAAAACACCCATTTACACAAACCTACATTAGCCCACTTATTTTCATTCTCTCACATTCTCCACCTCTCATTTATACCCTTTCTTGCTTCAGAAAATATTCTCCAGTGTACTCCTGGCCTCCTATAACCTTAGGATCATCCAAAACCCCGCTGCCAATATCCTGAACTTCACCAAGCTTTCTTCACCTGCCACCTCTGATATAACATACACTGGTTCCTAATTAAGTAATACCTTGTTTTAAAGTTTGCCACTCTTCTCACCAAACCCCTTTGTGACCTTACTTCTCCTCACTTCTGCAATTTCCTCCAGTCACAGAACTCTTAGAGGTATTTGTACTTCTGCAAATCTGTCCTCTTGAGCATCTACAATGTAATTGCTCTACTATTAGTGCTCATAGCTTCAGCATCAAATATCCTCAAGATCCTGTGTTTCTTCCCCAGATCGTTCTGCATTTCTATTCTTTTAAAAATCTTCAAAAAACCTAAATCCTAATGAAGGGTCTCAGTCTGAAATGTTGACTCTTTATTCCTTTCCATAAAACTAAGCTCCTCCAGCTTTTTGTGTGTGTTACTCTGGAATTTCAGAATCTTCAAAATCTCTTGTGTCTCCATAAAACCTACCTGCCTGGTCATGTTTTTGGTCATCTGCCTGAAATATTTATGCATGATAACATTTCTAGGAAGTGCATTTGGGAGCTTGGCTTCATAAGGAAGCTGCTACTGGAAATAGTCGATGCTATAGTATGGCCAGAAAGAGCAGGAAGGATCCATCAGTCTCTAGTAAGACAGCTGTTGAACACAATGAGTTTGTCTGATTTTGTGGAACCTGTAGGTGAGCTTTTGTTTCTTAATGCTCCTTCAACTTATCTTTGGGAACCTCTTTGCTAGGACAGTTATTGAATATCAGGCACACTGTATATGACTGCCTAATGTAAGCTGGTGGAACTGATAGAGGAAAAATATTCTTCACCATTCTGAGCAAAATGCCAGGTAGGAGGCCTCAAAATCTTTCCTATTAGGGTTTTCAATCATAATAAAAATAAGGGCATATTAAAATATACTGTTAATGGGAAAGAACAGTATACAAGGAGGCTAAGGACAAACACGTCTGCAATCCATTCTTAAAGCTTTATTTAATTTTGTCAGTGAAAGAACAAGATGCACAATAAAAAATGCAGCAAGCTGATTTGTTAGTATTGAATTTGAATCTCTACGTAATTAAAATCTTCTGTTTCAGGGTGATGATGATGTTTACTTGTGTGTTGTTAATGATCGAAGTGTACAGATCAATCCAGCCCATTCCACTGGCCGCTCACATCCAATATTGGATTCACAGGTAGGTGAGCCCGAATGGGGCTTCTGACTGCAAATTTGCTATGTACACTTATAAGGTGAGTAGGGTTTTCTCCAGTTTATAACAATTTCTTAGCCTTGAGCAAAGACTAGAGTTAGAAAACCTTATGTTTGCATTAACTTATGAAGATAGGTTGAATAAGCTAGGGCTTTTCTCTTTGGAGTGAAAGAGGATGAGAGGTGACTTGATAGAGGTGTACAGGATAATAAGGGGCGTAGATTGATTGGGTAGCCTGAGACTTTTGCCCAGTGTGGAAATGGCAAAAATGGGGAGGGGCATAATTTTAAGGTGATTGGAGGAATGTATGGGGGAGAATGTCAGGGTTGTGTTCTGTACACGGAGAGTGGTGAGTGTGTAGAATACCCTACCAGGAGTGGTGATAGATACTGATACATTAGTGCTGTTCAATAAATTCTTAGATCGGCACATGGATGATAGAAAAATGGAAGGTTACATAGGAGGAAAGGGTTAGATTGTCCTTGGAATAGGTTGAAAGATCAGTACAACATTGTGGGCTGAAAGGCCTGTAATGTGCTGCAATGTTCTATATTCTATGTTCTAATAACAGTGGACGTGGGAAAGAACAATGTGGAAAAGATAAATGATTCAGGGTTGATTAGTAAGCTTAAGAGGATGTGGTATTCATAAACATTGATGAAGGGCAGACAAAAGCTCACTGAGATTTTTATCAGAAAGAAATTAAGGGGAAGACATTCACCCTGAACAATGGTGTATTGTCATTTTATGATCCACCCATCCTTTACTTTTAAACCAGACTTTTCTAAAATAGGATTCAATAGATGGAAGTTTAAGATATAACACTAGATCCGGATTCCAGAAATAATGATGTTTATGAGGTGATGAACTCTTCTTACTGGATTTTAAAAACATTTTCTTATGTTCTGTTTATGCTATTCAACGGCAACAGATAGCTCAACTTTGAAATAATTGTAACAATGATTTCTTTTGGCAGGTTTCTATTTATGACATGGCATGGAGGTTAGAAGATGGGGTGACCCAGTGTTCATTCAGGAGGAAAACACGGCTCCCTGAATATAGTGACCGTTTTGACCTGGACAGAAAATATTATATTTTTCTAGCAGACGGGAACACAGAAAATGGTGGGTTTGCCATTTACAGATAATGCACACCTTTACCATGCACAGTTAGCGCATGATATCGCTGAGAGACCAGAGCAGCTTCAATTTATGTAAGCGTATTGTGATATTGGGTTTCATCCATATTTCATGGGCCATCCAAATTATTCCATCTCCAGAGATGAACACAGTGGTCGTTCCCTTGTTTTACAAAAACACTCTCTTCTTCTCTTCTCTGGAGACATGATTCATCTAATTCGAGCGGTAGCATAGCGGTTAGCATCATGCTATTATAGTGCCAGTGACGCTGATTGAATTCTGCTTCTGTCCGTAAGCAGTTTGTACGTTTTCCCAGTGACGGTATAGGTTTCCTTCCACATTCTAAAGGTGTATGGGTTAGTAGATTATTTGGTCACATGGTGTAGGAAAGGCTTGTTACTGTACTGTATCCTTAAGTAAAATAGAAAATAATATTGTGGATTCCAGTTACTTGGTCCATGGGTTAATCAGGGCAGCCCACATATTTGGGACAACTCTTAAAGAACAAAAATTAATCGGGAAAATAGCCAGGATTTTCTTTCCTTCTTTATTAATCTTTTTATTGATTTAGAGAAAATATATTTGTGGTAGAGGCAGGTTCGATATTGTCATTTAAAGAAAAATTGGATAGGTATATGGACAGTAAAGGAATGGAGGGTTATGGGCTGAGTGCAAGTTGGTGAGACTAGGTGAGAGTAAGCGTTCGGCACAGACTAGAAGGGCTGAGATGGCCTGTTTCTATGGTGGTTATATATACAGACAAGGGGAGAACTATCTCAAATATATATATCAGCAACAATGTAAACAAAAAATAAAATAGATAGTATCATAATCATATATAGTAATAAGCAAATATGCAATATATAATAGAAAAGACAACTAATTCTCCTCTTATCACTTCATAAAGAGAGGAAAAAAACTTTAAATTTAAAATGAAGGGGAAAACCCCCCACTGCAATAAAAAAAGAAAGAAAAGAAAGGGGACTGGGCAGTCCATTCGGAGGATACAACCAAGAAAAAAGGAAAGACTTTCTGATCAAATCTAAAACTTCAAAAAAAAAATAATTGGAATAGTAATAAATCAAATCAAATGAAAATATAGAATAAAAGGTTGCCATATTTGCTCAAATTTAAAGGATGTATCAAATGCCGGACTAATTATTTTCTCTAAACTTAAAGAGGACATAATGGAGGAAAGCCAAAAAAAGACAGTAAGTGGATTAAAATCCTTCCACTTCAATAAAATGGCTCTCCTAGCCAATAAATTCGAAAAGGCTATCATACGTTGAGCGGAAACAGTAATATTTCCTGCTTCCGATGGGATAATCCCAACAATTGCCGTAAGTAAATTAGGTTGTAAATCCATATCCAAGACTTTTGATTGCATTTTAAAAACGTCTCTCCAAAAGTTATCTAGCTTTATACAAGACCAAAACATATGAGTTAAAGTGGCCACTTCAATATTACTAATTATTAATAGGAAATAACTCACTTTTATGTAAATTTAATTTATACTCAGAAAAGCTACTGAATTCAGAAAATATGGATAATATAGAAGGAATAGATTTCCTAGGATCTGAAATATAAACTAACAGGTCATCTGCATATAACAAAACCTTGTGTATTTTGTCCCCTCTCTTAATACCCTGAACAGTATTAGAACCTCTAAGAGCAACAGCAAGGGGTTCTAAAGCCAAGTCAAATAATAAATGGCTAAGAGGACATCCCTGCCAAGTACCCCTATATAATCTAAAATAGGGAGATTTTTGATTATTAGGTATAACCACAGCCATGGGGGAATGATAGATCAATTTGATCCAAGAAATCAATCCCGAGCCAAAATTAAATCTTTCCAAAACCTCAAAGAAGTAAGACCACTCCACCCTATCAAAGGCTTTCTCTGCATCAAGAGAAACAACACATTCAGATTCTTTAGATGGAGAAGAGTGAATAATGTTTAATAATCTTCAAATGTTAAAATGTAAGTATCTATTTTTATCAAATCCAGCTTGGTCATTGGAAGTAACAGTAGGTAAAATACTCTCAAGTCTATTAGCCAAGATCTTAGAAAGAATTTTAAAATCCACATTCAATAGAAAGATTGGTCTATAGGAAGTGCATTCAGATAAATCTTTATCCTTTTTTAGAAATTAAAGTGTTTGAAGCTTCATAAAAAGTTTTCGGGAGAGTCCCAGAGGATATAGAATCAGTGAAAATTTGACATAAATGAGGTGTAAGTGTATCAGTGAAAGTCTTATAAAATTCCACTGTATATCCATCCGCTCCCAGAGCCTTAGCTGGTTGGAGAAAGGATATAGCCCTTGCTGTTTCCTCTTGTTTAATAGGTGCATCTAATGTATTCATATCTTGAATAGAAATTTTAGGTATATTCAATTTTTGCAAAAATCTATTCATAAAAGTAATATTGTCTGAAAATTCAGATTTATGAAGATTAGAGTAGAAATCCATAAATATCATTAATTTCATAAGGATCTACCATTTCAGTTCTATCAGGTCTTCGTATTTTCAGGATCTGTCTTCTAGCCATATTTGCTTTTAACTGACCAGCTAATAATTTGCCTGACTTATCTCCATGTATATAAAATTGGCTTTTGGATTTAAAAAGTTGCTGTTCAATGGGAAAAGTCAAAAGCAAATCATGCTGTGTTTAGAGTTCCCCCCTTTCCTTAAAGAGATTTTCACTAGGCATTATTGAATAAATTTTATCTATTTCTTTAATCCAATTAATAATCAGTAAAAGCTCCGCCTTAGTTTTCCTTCTTAAACCTACTGAGTATGAAATTATCTGTCCCTTAAGAAAAGATTTCATCAAATCCGATTTTCTTAGTTTATTTGGGACACTATGCCATTTAATTGGGACATGAGACTGTTCCTGAACAGTTTCTAACTAGCAATAGTTGCGTGAACCAGTGTGGCCGTTAGACACTACACCATGCTTAGAGCAAGCAGTTTTTAAATAATGTTAGCTGCATGTGTTTGTGTTCATACAAAAGTGATTCTTGTCACTGATAGTTGGTGAGAAATAAGCAGCAAGACAATTTAGAACTGTTTTGCTCACTACAATTTCAAGCATTGAGGCTTGGCGATGCCAGAAATGGACAGAAGTGAGAATGAAACAATTTCACTCTTTCAGCAAGATAGGATCTATGAAGAAATTGAAGATATGGCAATCTTGAAGATTACAATGAAAATGAAGATTTGGAGGATGTAATCATCGATAGAATTGCGTGAAGGCAGTCCATTACCTGCATTAGGTCTGCACTGATTCTGTTCATTTACTGTCAATCGACTGGACACGGCAGTGTGTCAGTTATCCACTGTATTAGAGCATGAGAGTGAAATCTGTACAGGAGAGATTATAAAGTGGAAAAAATTCACACTCTACTCTCTCAACCTTGGAAGCCTGGGTCCAGTGGTACTAATAGTTGTCACAAACTGGGATTTCCACTGGATGCCAGTCAAGAAAAATCCCCTGAATCTTCCTCCCTTCTCCCAAATGGAGGAAATTTGAGCCTAGTTGCAACTGCATATCTCACCAGGTTGTGTATTAATTTCATCAGACCACATGCATGTAAGCCTGTGAACAATACAGAATGGCATCCATATTAAAAGGATATGAAAGCACTAGAAGATACAAAATACATTTATTAAAATGGTGGTAGAACTGAGATTAGATCTGTGGAGAAAGGTCAAACAGGTTGTGGCTTATTTACTTTAGAAAAAGAAGTGACTTGCAAAAGGTCTCAAGACCAAAGCAAGAAGCCATAAACTGAAGGTAGACACTAATAAATTCGACAATTATTTCAGAAGAAATCTCTATTCATTATATAGTTAGAATACAGAAACATCTACAGGGAGGAGTTGAAGCAAAGGGGAAGCCAAATAAACAAACAAATGATAAAGGAACGGAATGTTGTTTTAATACCATTACATGAAGGTTGGAGGGGGCAGATTGGTACGAGCAGGCATATACTGGCCTCTAGGATAGAAAGGTTTGTTTGCATTTTTTAAATGTATTGCAGTACTAAACAGTTTTCTGATTATCTGTAATTATCTGATAATCTAGTTGGAATGGCTGTGTTCTGTAAAAGATGCTCCCCAATTGTTCTATGGAAAACTAGTCTTAACAGTTTTTAAATTATTTAACTGATGTTTTCTTGATGTTCAACTTTAGATAATAATATTTACTTTCTCTTAATTAAAGTTTACCTTGTGCTCTGACACATTTAGCTAAAGGTTCCATTGCTAATTGTTTCTTTATTATCATATGAGATTCATTATAACCATTCCCGGAACATGATTAAATATCTAAGTATTCAATTATTGGTAAATTGCCTAACAAGTGTAATAATACTATTATTATTTTTATTATTAAAGGAAGAATTCATAAACATCATCAGCAACCACTGATTTCGCAGGAGAAGGTACATCTGCATGGTTCCCTGAAAGAACTGAAGGGTTCTCGGTCTCCAGGATACATTAAGGCTCATGGTTAGTTTCTCTCAGTTACTTTGTCTTCTGTTTTCTGTAAGGTAAAGATTCTCTGTGACTGATAATAGAATAATAATCATATAAATGAAGTTTGCCTGAGCTTTCAGATTTGATCCCAACAATATATACAGGGTTGAAAAATAGAAGTCTTAGGTATTCATGAACACATCTGGGGTATGATGGGTGTGTCCATCATAGTTATTAATTGGGCATTTAGTTTTATTACTTATTTAAGCCCATCACCCCTGCTGGGGCATATACTGCTGACAGCAACTCATCAGAGTCCTCTTTCCTGGGCCAGGCTTTTAAGTTGTCCCCAGGTGTAACCCATCTTCAAAAATCCTCACTCTACTAGGGTCTTTGGCGCTTCTGTTGGCATTTCAGCTCTTCGTTTTTATAGGATGGGGTTGCTAGCCTCACGCAAACCCTCCTTTTGCAGCCGGGCTTGGGACCGTCTATGGTGGAGTTATTTAATTTTAATGATGACTCTTTAATTTGCTATTTGATGGACAAATAATGATGAGATAATAATTGGTCAATGCATAACAAAATTCTGAGTTGGACAATCCACACCAGGGGTGCATGAAAAGAGCTACTTTTTAATCAGGGCGGCGACCAGGATTTTGAAGGCAAAGTTTTGCGGCAGTTTTTCTAAGTTGAGGAGCGACCAATCATCAAGCGGCGGTGCATAAAAAGAGATTCGTTTTAGTCAGGTCCGCGTTCAAGAATTAAAAAGCAGAGCTTTGAGCCAGTTTTCTCTGAGTTGGACAATCCACACTAGGCGTGCGAGTAAAGAGCTACTTATTAATCAGGGCAGTGATCAAGGTTTTGAAGGCAGAGTTGGCAGCAGTTTTTTCTGAGTCGAGGAGTGACCAATCAGCAAGATGGATTCATCGGAAAAGGCCCATAAGAATAATTCAAGTGCAAGCGGAGTGGCCATTCTTTTGGAGTGTGCCCATCTTTAGAGTGGCTTTGGCTCACCTGGTTCAGGCTTGGGTGAGACAGATTGTCTTGTAAGTTACTCTCGCTCTGTTCTTATTTGTTCATTCCTCATTTACTAGTGCATAGTGTAATGGGAATGGCTCCAGGGGCAGTGTTTTGTACTGTATGTGGGATGTGGGAAGTCTGGGAGACGCTGAGTCTCCAAGGTAAACACATCTGCCCCAGGAGCAGGCGTTGCAGCTTCTGGGAGAATGTATTAAGGAACTGGAACTGTTGCTTGATGACCTTCAATGCATATGGGAGAATGAGGAGGTGATAGACAGGAGCTACAAGGAGGTAGTCACTCCTCGATTGCAGGAGACAGGTAACTGAGTGACTGTCAGGAGAAGGAATGGAATTGCACAGCCAGTGCAGAGTACACCTGTGGTCATTCCCCTCAATAATAATTGTGAAACTTTAGATAATATTGAGAAGGAATGACCTACTGGGGGGGGGGGGGGGGGCGGCCGCGGGGGTGAAGCACAACGACCGGGTCTCTGGCACTGAGTCTGGTGCTGTGGCTCAGAAGAGCAGAGAATTGAAGAGGACTGCAGTGTTGATAGGAGATCCCGTAGTCAGAGGAACAGAGACGAGGTTCTGTGGGTGCGATAGAGACATTTGGATGGTACGTTGCTTCCCTGGTGCCAAGATCAGGGATGTCTCTGATCGTGTCCATAGCATTCTCAAGGATGAGAGCGAGCAGCCTTGGTACATATTGGCACCAATGAAATAGGTAAACAAGTTGAGGAGGTCCTGAAGAGAGATTTTAGGGAGCAAGGTAGAAAGCCGAGAAACAGAACCTTCAGGGTAGTAATCTCTGTACGTCGACGTTTCAGATGAAGGGTCTCAGCCCGAAACGTCGACTGTACCTCTTCCTAGAGATGCTGCCTGGCCTGCTGCGTTCACCAGCAACTTTTATCTGTGTTGCTTGAAATTCCAGCATCTGCAGATTTCCTCGTGGTTACGTCACTTTATTCCCACTTTTTTCCTCCTGACTATCAGCCACTGCTTTATCCATGCTACAGTCTTTCCTGTTGTACAATGGGCTCATAGCTCATTAAGCAGCCTCATGTATGGCAGCTTGTTAAAGTTTGAGAAGTCAATGTTCATGCCATCAGGTCTGATAAACTTTCACTAATGCCCTACCTCCCCCTCGTACCCCATCCATTATTTATTTATATACACACATTCTTTCTCTCTCTCTCTCTCTCTCTCTCTCTCTCTCTCCTTCTTCTTCCTCTGTTCCTCTCACTATACCTCTTGCCCATCCTCTGGGCTTTTCCCCCCCTCCCCCTTTTCTTTCTCCCTGGGCCTCCTGTCCCATGAACCTCTCATATCCCTTTTGCCTATCACCTATACAGCTCTTGGCTCCATCCCTCCCCCTCCTGTTTTCTCCTATCATTGTGGATCTCCCCCTCCTCCTCCCACTTTCAAATCTCTTACTAGCTCTTCCTTCAGTTAGTCCTGACGAAGGGTCTCAGCCCGAAACGTCGACTTTACCTCTTCCTAGGAATGAAGTGAACCTTTTATGGTTGGCTGCCTGTGATCAGTGGTGTTCCACGGGAGTCTAGTTGTGACCGATTCTTTTAAAGTTATATGTCGATGATTTGGATGATGGAATTGATGGCTTTGTTGCAAAGTTTGCAGACAATATGATGATAGGTGGAGGGGCAGGTAGTTTTGAGGAAGTAGAGAGGCTACAGAGGAACTTAGACAGATTAGGAGAATAGACAAAGAAGTGGCAGATGAAATACAGTGTCAGGAATGTGTGGTCATGCACTTTGGTGGAAGAAATGAAAGGGTTGACTATATTCCAAATGGAGAAAAAGCACAAAAAATAACAGGTGTAAAGGGACTTGAGAGACCTTGTGCTGGATTCCCTAAAAGTTAATTTGCAGGTTGAGTCTTTAGTGAGAAAGGTAAATGTGATGTTAGCATTTGTTTCAATATGACTAGAACATAAAAGCAAGGATGTAATGTTGAGACTTTATAAAGCACTGGTGAGGCATCATTTGGATCAGATTCAGATTAATTTATTTATCATACATACCTCAAAACATTCACTGAGATGTATCAATTGTGTTAACTGCCAACACAATCTAAGGATGTACTGTGGGCATCCTGCAAGTGTTACCATATATTGTGGCGCCAACATACAGTAGCAGGCTCACAATGCTCAGCATAACAACAGAGGACACACCAAACAGAACACAGCAAGTAACAGAATAACAACAGCAAAGCAAGTTGCTTTCCTCCCTCCCACCCACACATCGACATTCCTCCAAACCCAGGACAAGACTCCAGTCCTTCAGTCTCAAGTCTTCCGGTATCGGGCTTCAACTTCTGGACTTCTGATCAACATTTGAGCTTCGCTCTTCGGTACTGATCCCCGGACAAGTTGATGATGGAACTCCGAACTCCAGGACACTAACTCCGAGCTCGCCGACTCACTGGAACTCTTGCCTCCTGCTGAGACGGACATCTAATCCCAGGACACAACTGACCTGGGACAGCCCAAAATCCACACGTGTCCTTCATCACCTATCCACATCACTAGTCCTCGAGCACGATTCAATATGGTGTCGTTCACGATTTCCATTTTCCTCTCCGTACTTGACTGCAGAGTTGAAGTGCTTTGCACTGATCCCTGGTTTTTGGATTCACTAAGATTCCATCATGTAAGTTTGGTGTTGAGAGAAGTGTGATTATTTTCTCTGGTGTATTAGAGAGCTGCTGTTGCCAATATATATATTCCAGCACTTAACATCACGTCAACTGAACCAAGTTGACTGGACATTGGTGATATAGGAGCAAACTGAAAGCTACATGGAGTCAGTGTTTGAAGTAATGGATGACTTATTCAAAAAAAATTCTGGTGTGCACCAGGAGCCCAGTCAAAGCTGATCTACCTGAGCATCAATTTGGTATAGCTTTTCCATTCTCAGTTGACGAGATTCCCAGTAAAACTACATTTTAATAACAGGATAATGGCTATAGGAACACTTAATTATGCAACAGGCTAGGTCCTGATTTCAGAATAAAATAATTATCCATAGGTCTAACAGCAAATCCAGTTTTCTATTACAAAAGTGGTTGCACACTATAACATAACTAGTGTAATTCCTGAAACTTTGGTGTCATCACTACTGTATTCCTTGTCTCTACTTCAAGGCTTTGTCTGCAGATCCCTTTTATTATACTAGCATAATCCACATCGCTTGTAATTAGGCCTCATCATCTTTCCCTTACAACCAGTGGTATTTTAATCTGAATTTGAAAAACAACACAATTTTCGGATTTAACCACAAAATTTTTGGAATATTTTACTAATGACAGACCAGAATGACAAATTTATCTATCACCTCCCAGTTTGTTTGCCTTCCCCTCTCCTTGCCTTCTTATCATGGCTTCTTCCCCCTTCCTTTCCAGTCCTGATGAAGGGTCTTGGTCTGAAACATTGACTGGTTTTTCCTCTTTATCGGTGCTGCCTGACTTGCTGAGTTCTTCCAGCATTTTGTGTGTGTTGTTCACAGGCTTGTAATGTTCAGTAAATTACTGAAGATTCCTGGGCAATGGTACACGAAATATTGAGTCTCTTGATAGTTTAATTTGATAAGACCTTTCAGATTAAATTCTTGTGGCAATAATAAGTTCATTTTTTATTTATTCTTCTTAGGATCATTAATGTTCATTGCATGGGTGACAACAGCCAACACTGGTGTTATCGTAGCTCGATTCTTTAAATCTGTCTGGCCATCTACCACAGTGTTTGGGAAAAAGATCTGGTTTCTGGTATGTGGTTAATGTTGCTTCATTTCGTTAGCCTTGGTTGATCACAAATGTTTTAGTTTCTGGGAACTCAGCATCACCTGGAAGGCATCTGAGGAGCGTTGATTGTCCATAAGGATCACATCAGTATGTGAATCACTAATGTGAATGTGGAAAGAAAAATCAGATAGTTTCTGTAACTGTTAGGCTGTCTTGCAGGGATTTCCCCATCAAGGCACTACTCTTTATGCTTGGCTGATAAAGTTCAAAATTTATCCCTATCGTATTTAAGAGACTGAAATACCTTTCCTTTTGCATGTACCTGTGTGACCACGAGTCTGTGTGTCTGCGACTTTGTGTGCGTGCATGCGTTTGTGATGATGGATTTTTTTATGGCTTTTTACAAGGCACAGAGCGAGAGAGAGAGACTGTGTGGTGCGCCACTCCCCACACAGACATTTTCGCAGCATTTTCCCTTTGTTTTACGAGGTCGAGTTGCGGTCTCAACACTCAACCTGGCATGGATGGAAAGCATGCTCGGGGGCGGACCCGACTAGTTTCGAACCCGGGAACCTCCGCTCCCAGGTCTGGTGCCGATGTTGTTCCGCCACCAGCTGGCCCAAGAGACTGAAATTTCTATAAGAAGTTGGACTATGAATTCACTTCTGATGCATCTGATTTATAGATGCCAGGTCTGTGACTTTTCCATCCTGGGCTCCACTGAAAATCTCTATGAACATGATATACCTAATACATCTGTAATTATTAATCTAGTGGCTGTGTGAAGTGAAATAAGAAAGTTTGCAACACACGTGAACAGCTGAGAGTTTTGAAAGTGTCAGTATTTCACCACTCCTATCTGTGCACCTGCAGCAAACCTTGCACTGTAGACTTTCCATGATAATATTTGATTCTAAGATGTAGAGTTTGATTGTTTAGCATGCAAGCAAGCAGCTGAAAAGAAGCACCCTACCGATTCATGGAAGTGTGTAAAATTAAGGTTTAGATGATCTGTTCTTTTTATAAATCTCAACACCTATGTCAGGATGCTGTTCATCGACTATAACTCAGCACTTAACACCATCTTGGTTGATAATTTACAGAACCTGGGCCTCTGTACCTCCCTCTGCAATTGGATCCTCGATTTCCTAACTGGAAGACTTCAATCTGTATAGATTGGTGATAACATCTCCTCGTCACTGCTGATCAACACTGGTGCACCTCAGGGGTGTGTGCTTAGCCCACTGCTCTACTCTCTCTATACCCATGATTGTGTGGCTAGGCATAGCTCAAATACCATCTATAAATTTGCTGATGATACAACCATTGCCACTTTTCTGCTGTACATTTCCCCAAGAACATCCGTTACCAATTTATGCTTCCAAGTTCCTGCCTAATAGTTTCATATTTCCCCTTACTCCAATTAAACGCTTTCCTAACTTGTCTGTTCCTATCCCTCTCCAATGCTATGATAAAGGAGATAGAATTATGATCACTATCTCCAAAATGCTCTCCCACTGAGAGACCTGACACCTGACCATGTTCATTTCCTAATACCAGATCAAGTACAGCCTCTCCTCTTGTAGGCTTATCTACATATTGTGTCAGGGAACCTTCCTGAACACACATAACAAGCTTCGACCCATCTAAACCCCTTACTCTAGGAAGATACCAATCAATTTTAGTGAAATTAAAATCTCCCACCATGATAACCCTGTTATTATTAGACCTTTCCAGAATCTGTCTCCCTATCGGCTCCTTGATGTTTCTGTTACTATTGGGTGATGTATAAAAAACACCCAGTAAAGTTATTGACCCCTACCTGTTCCTAACTTCCACACTGAGTGACTCCATAGACAATCCCTTCATGACTCCCTCCTTTTCTGCAGCCATGACACTATATCTGATCAGCTGTACCATGCCCCCACCCCTTTTGCCTCCTTCCCTGTCCTTTCGGAAACATCTAAAGCTTGGCACTCTAAGTAGCCATTCCTGCCCTTGAGCCATCCAAATCTCTGTAATGACCACAACATCATAGCTCCAAGTACTGATCCATGCTCTAAGCTCAAACGCTTTGTTCATGATGCTTCTTGCACTAAAATAGGCACATCTCAAACCATCATTCTGAGCATATCCCTTCTCTATCACCTGCCTTTCCTCTCTCTCACACTGTCTACAGGCTTTCTCTATTTGTGAGCCAACCGCCCTTTCCTCTGTCTCTTCAGTTTGGTTCCCACTCCCACCAGCAATTCTAGTTTAAACTCGCCCCAAATAGCCATAGCAAACCTTCCTGCCAGTATATTGGTCCCCCTTGGATTCAAGTGCCACCTGTCCTTTTTGTACAGGTCACACCTGCCCCAAAAGAGGTCCGAATGATCCAAAAATCTGAATCTCTGCTCCCTGCTCCAATCCCTCAGCAGTCGTAATCTGATAAAATAGCTCAGTCCAATACATGTTGAGTGATGACATGACTGATCTACCATCAAACTGCTGTTGCCCTGGAACCAAACCCAACTTGTGTTAAAGAGAAAATGAAACAAGTAGGAGGAGATTCAGGGCAAAGGTTTGCAAAAAGATAAGTTTTAGCTGTAATGTGTCAAGTTTCTAATGTAAACATTTCTCCAAGCCAAAGACCATATTGCCCTGGCAAAGATGTTCTGGCAAAGAAGCATAGAAACATAACATGAAGCAGCAATCATAATATGACAGAATTCACCCTGCAGTTTGAGAGGGAGATGATAAAGTCAGATATATCATTATTACAGTGGGATGAAAAGAATTACAGAGGCATGACAGATGAGCTGGCCAAGGTTGAATGGAAGGGGACACTAGCAGGGATAATGGCAGAACAACAAAGGCTGGAGTTTATGGAGACAATTCAGAAGATGCAGGATAGATATGTCCCAAGGATGAAGAAGTAAAGGGAGCATGAGGCAACTGTGGCTGACAAGGAAAATCAAAAACAGCAGAAAAGCAAAGGAGAAGGCATACAAAATAGCAAAAAAATCCTTGAGAAGTTATGATTGGGAAGCTTTTAAAAACTAACAGAAGGCAACTAAAAAGCCATAGGGAGAGAAAACATGAAATATGAAGGGAAGCTAGCCAATAATATTGTGGTAAACCATATATATATATATGTTGTAACTGTGTTACCTGTCTGGACACGCCCCTCTGCTGACTGCTCCTGTGGCTCCTCCCACAGATCCCTGAATAAAGGTGATTTTGTCATTGCTCCTCCCTCAGTCCAAAACAGATACTCAGCATGGACGTTGGTCCATTTACTGTTAATAAAATCCTTTTCAGTACTCTACTTCCAGTCTTTTGGAGTAATTGATAGTGCATCAAATTTAAAAGAGGATACCAATTTTTTTTTTTCAAATATATAAAGAGTAAAAGTGAGGTGAGAGTGGATGAATTTCCAGCATCTGCAGAATTCCTGTTGTTTGCGTTTAAATTCACTACTGTGAAGCCTCTTCCGGTGATGCCTACACCAAAGAAGTTTAGATCCGCTCTTCGACGGGAGTTCAGTGAAACCATCTCTCACTGCTCAAATCCCTTACTCACTCTTCCTTCAGTTAGTCCTGACGAAGGGTCTCGGCCTGAAACGTCGACTGCACCTCTTCCTATAGATGCTGCTTGGCCTGCTGCGTTCACCAGCAACTTTGATGTATGTTGCTTGAATTTCCAGCATCTGCAGAATTCCTTTTGTTTGTGAGAGTGGATATTGGACCATTGGAAAATGACATTGGAAAAGTAGTAATGGGGGACAAACAAATGGCAGATGAAATTAATAAGTATTTTGTGCAGTCTTCACTGTGGAAGACACTAACAGTATGACAGAAATTCAAGAATGTTAGGGGGCAGAAGTGAGCATTATTGCTATTATTAAGGAGAAGGTGCTTGGGAAGATGAAGGGTCTCAATGTACATATGTCACCTGGACCAGATGAACTATACCCCTGTGTTCTTAAAGAGGTGGCTGAAGAGATTGTGGAGGTATTAGTAATGATCTTTCAAGAATCAATAGATTCTGGCATGGTTCTGGAGGACTGGAAAATTGCAAATGTCACTCCACTCTTTAAGAAGGGAGAGAGGCAGAAGAAAGGAAACTATAGGCCAGTTAGTCTGACCTCAATGGTTGGGAAGATGTTGGATTCCTCTATCAAGGATGAGGTTTCAGACTACATGGAGCTGCATGATAAAATAGGTCAAAGTTTCGTAAGGGAAAATATTGCCTGACAAATCTATTGGAATTCTTTAAGGAAGTAACAGGCAAGATAGATACAGGAGAGTCGGTGGATGTTGTTTACTTGGATTTTCAGAAGGGCATTTGGCAAGGTACCACACATGAGATTGCTTAGCAAGATAAGAACCCAAGGTATTACGGGAAAGATACTTGCATGGATAGAAGATTGGCTGACTGGCAGGATGGATAGAGTGGGGGAAAAAGGGGGTCTTTTCTAGTTGGCTGCTAGTGACTAGTGGTGTTCTGATATGGATGGTGTTGGGACCACTACTTTTCACGTTATTTGTCAATGATTTTGGTGACTGAATTGATGGCTTTGTGGCCGAGATTGTGGACCATACAAAGATAGGTCAAGTGGCCTGTAGTATTGAGGAAGAAGGGAGTCTGCTGAAGGACTGAGACAGAGTGAGAATGGGCAAAGAAGAGCCAGATGGAATATAGTGTCCAAAAGTGTCTGGTCATGCACTTTGGTAGAGGGAATAAAGGTGAAGACTATTTTCTAAGTGGGGAGAAAATTCAAAATTCAGAGGTGCAAAGGGATGTGGAAGTCCTTGTGCAGGATTCGTAAAGATTAACTTGCAGATTGAGTAGGTAGTAAGAATCAAAAAGGCACAACAGCATCTTTATTTCCTGCGGAGCATCAAGAAAGCTCACCTCTGTCCCAGGATACTGACGGACTTTTACCACTGTACCATTGAGAGCATGCTCACCAACTGCATCTCAGTGTGGTATGGCAATTGTCCCGTATTGGACCACAAAGCTCTCCAGCGTGTGGTGAAAACTGCCCAGCGGATTATCGGCACCCAATTTCCCACCATTGAGAACATCTACCATAAACGCTGCCTGGGCAGGGCGAAAAGCATTATCAAGGATGCATCTCACCCTAACCATGGACTTTTTACTCTCCTCCCATCCGGTAGGCGCTACAGGAGCCTCTGCTCCCACACCAGTGGGCACAGGGAGAGCTTCTTCCCTGAGGCTGTGACCCTGCTGAACCTCACATCACAGCGCTGAGCAGTATTGCATCCATATTGTACTGTCTCAGTACTTTTATATTTGTGTGCTGTAGCACTTACTTTTTATTCACAGTTATTTTGTAAATAACACTATTCTTTGCATCTCTGGTCAGATGCTAACTGCATTTCATTGGCTTTGTATCTGTACTCGGCACAATGACAATAAAGTTGAATCTAGTCTAATCTAATCTAAATTCAATGTTAACATTCATTTTAAGAGGACCAGAATAGAAGAGAAAGGATGTAATGCTGAGGCTTTATAAGGCATTGATCAGACTGCACCTTGAACACTTGGAGTACTGTGAGCAGTTTTCAGCCCAATATCTAAGAAAAAAATGTGCTGACATTGGAGCAGGTCCAGAGGAGATTCATGAGAATGATTTTGAGAATGAAAGGGTTAATGTATGAGGAGTGTTTGATGGCTCTGGGCCTGTATTTGCTGGAGTTTAGAAGAATGAGGGGCTATCTCATTGAAATCTATCAAATATTAAAAGTTCTGGATTGAATGGATGTTTGTCACGGGAGGATGTTTCCTGTAATGAATGAGTCTAGGATGAGATGACACAGCCTCAGGCTAGAGGGACAGCCATTTAGAACAGATGAGAATCTGTAGATTTCATTCCCACAGGCAGCTATGGAGGCCAAGTAATTGAGTATATTTCAACTGTAGGTTGATAGGTGCTTGATTAGTTAGGGTGTCAAAAATTATGGGGAGAATGCAGGAGATTGGGGTTGAGAGGGATAATAAATCAGCTGTGATGAATGGCAGAGAGGACTTGATGGGCCGAATGACCTAACTTGCTCCTGTGTCTTCTGGTCTTATGATTGGGGTCTACATTCACATAACCTGAGTTTTAATGTTAATTGCATGTGTCAAACCCAATACAAATTCAGCAATAAGCCCAGAATTCAAATTGCTGAATTCTCTCGAATGATCATGATAATGCAGCAGGCAGTGCCACCTTGTGGTTATGCTTTTACAGTTTTCAGAAATATAATACAGTTTTCTATCATAATTCTTTCAGGCTAGAGAAGTAGGGGCTCAGAGTTTGACTTTGCTGTTCAATAAGATTATACCCAAGCCTTCGTTACTTTTATTTCCAGTATGATCCTGAAAATATTTCTCTAAGTGTCTAAAATACTATCAGTTTCAGTCTTGATTTCATTCTGTCTGGCTCCATACAGGTTTAGTACACCTGATTTGTATCTTGCCTATAAATACACGCAGACAGGCAGTATGGATTTAAAAGAATTTAGTCATTAGTCTGAGATTGGCTCAGGCTATATGTGTTAATGTTAGCTATTATGAATGGCAAAGCAAGACTTAAACTGCTTCTCCAGATTATCCATTCCTGTGGGATAACCCATCTCTTCAGGCAGCCTCTGCCATTTGACTTGCAAACATTCTGGGTTATGAATAGTTCTCAGAAATGGAACCCTGCTGTAACCTGAGGAGAATCATGAGCCATTTGCAGAGGAGAATCCCAAAGATTCAGAATACAGTGGAGTCTGGTTAATTGGGCCATCAGTTAATTCAACAGCCGTTTATTTGGGACGTCTAAAGTAACAAAAACTAAAAATCAAGAAAAAGGCTGGGATTTCCTTCATTTATTTGGGACAATATGCCATTTAATTGGGACAAGATCCTGTTGCCAAATAGTTTCTATCTAGCATCAGTCGCATGCATTTACATGGCCATTAGACACCACGCCGTGCTTAGAGTGATCAGTTTTTAAATAGAATCAGAGTGTAGTTTTGGTTCAAAAAGCAGTGATTTGGAATTGTTTTGTTCACCATGGTTTCAAGCCTTCTGGCTTAGAGATGTCAGAAACATCCGGAAGTGGAAATGAAATAGTTTCACTGCTTGAACAAGTTAAGAACTGCAAAGAATTTGAAGATGTTGACAATCATCTTGAATGTTACAATGAAAATTAAGATTCAGAGGATACAATCTGCAATTATCTAAAGCATTTTATGAAGAGATTCCATTATATATACTCGGTGTGTACACTGACTTTGTTCATTTGCAGTCAATCAAAAGAGCATGTTGGATGAAATCTTCAGTGGATAACTATTAGGAATTAATGCACAGATTTATAATACTGTAGAGGTATTGATAATGTTCTAATTGGTTCTTTTTAAAATTAAAATACATAAAATGTTACTCAGTAAACTAGTTTTTTTATAGCTTTTAATTATTTCCATGAAACTTCAGCTAATTGGATCAGCCACTTAAATGAGCCAAAATGCACGGCGCTGATGTGTCGCAATTAATAGTATCCATTGAACTCATACCTTGTTCTTTATCCTGAAAGTTTTAGCCCTTGAAAAGCCAAGCATCTCCCTACTGTGTATCAATTCATAATGTTATCAAATATGACAATGGTTCTGGGTCTAAGAACTTGATCCATCAAGTTGAATTTCTCAATAGACTGCAGCAATTTAATCAATCTGTAAAATGCTTGTCTCCCTGTTTCATAAAGTGATTTACTCTTAATAAAAATTATTATTTTTTGTAACAAAGCTTATTAAAGAGGAATCAATACCTGAGCAACAGTTTTTAAAAAAAAACATTTTATACCTAATCCTATTTCCACTAGTTTGAGTTTCCCAGTAAAATGAGTCTCATTGATAAGAACAAAAGGTTTACTGATTTGGGTTGTATCATTAGTGCATTCAAAATGCATATATATCACTGTATACAGAATAGTGAGATATATTGACTGTTCAGGTGTTGACATTTCATTGTGTTGCATATAATTGTTGATACCATACACCATGTTCTGGACACACAGCTGTGCACTTAGACAGTGAGGGAATTAATCTAGAGTCATTGTTTTTAAAGTGCATGTGCTCCATTATCGTTTCAGTATCCTGTCTTGTTTTAGGTGCACAGCATTCTGATGATGACCACAGTATTGTTTACCTGCATTGGTTTTATTCTTCCTTTTATTTACAGAGGAGGCTGGAACCAGGTAAGTCGGCATTTACTGTTTTGGTAGTAAGTGGAAAATAGTATTTTTCTTTACTTTTCGATGCTAAACTAGCATAATGCATGAACAGTCATAATTCAGTCAATTGTTCATTACAAGTCCATGAACATACCAATATTTTCTATGCCTTTGTACACTTACACACACATAGAAGCTCTATTTTGCATGCTCTAAAGTTATGTTTTAATGTGGTAAAGGAGATAAGTGTGGTATATATCACATCAGGAGATATCTGGGCAGATGCCAAAGAGAATTTTTTTAAGGAGAGGAGGAGACAGGGTGTCGAGATAGGAATCAGAGTTTTTTAATTCTTATTAGCTCTTTAGTTTTAAGTATATCCATCTAGTTGATTTATTTTATGGTTCGGACTTTATACAGATGTATTGTTCTGATTTGAACTTCTGGCTTGGTACTCTGTTTTCCTAATGTAGCCCTCAATCCTCCCTTGTCTAAAGCCATTGATTCCTTGCACTAGTATATCATTTGCTATCTCTCCAAAGTAGAAGTGACCAGGAATATTTTCACCTAATTGCTTGAATGAACCCACAGAAGGCCAACATTTGTCTTGTTTTGATTAAGGATTTATGTGGTAGACCCAGCCAATGATTGTAAATAGTTGGGGTCTGGCTGCTGTGGGGAAAGGAGATCAAAGGCTGGGTTGGGGTTAGAGGACATGCTAAGGGCTTGGTGCCTAGAGTCAGGAATGGATTGTGGACCAAGGCCTAAACATCTGGGATCACAGCTCTGGAAATTGCAATAAGGTATTGTCCTTTGCAGACAGGCTTCTTATCTTATTGTGCAAGCAATCTTGGACATCTTTTCCTAAGAACCAATATAGTTTGGCTGACTCAGGGCAAGCCAATATTACCATGGACAAAATAACAGTGATATTATGCCCATTTTATGTGTGTAGAAAATCTCTAAAGCATGCTTCGGATATTAGTAGCGGACATCTCTACTTTAGTCTTGCCCAATATCGTCCATGGAATATAGAGAATTCTGTGACCTCACTAAGCAAATACCATTGCAGTGTTCAGTGAAGTCACATAAGTTTCATTAAGAGAATTTATGGGAATCTTTACGAAAGGAGCAATTGAAGCAATCTGTAAAATGCTAGTCTCACTGAATTTCACGTGGTGATTGTGTTTCACTTTCAATAAAGTAAAGCACCTTAAGGGTAGTAATCTCTAGATTATTCCCAGTGCCATATACTAGTAAAGAAAGAAATAAAAAAAGACAGCTCAGATGAATGTGTGGCTGAGGAACTGGTGAAGGGGGCAGGGATCTAAGAGCTTGGATCTTGTGTCAAGAATTCAGGGCCTGCATGATCTTGTGAGAGTGAAAGACAAGGCTGATTGACAAGGGATGTTGAGACTCTGGTTAAGAAAAAGAAGCATGCACTGCACATAAGCAATTGAGAACTAGTGAATTTCTTGCTGATGACAAGAAGAGTAGGAGTGCACTTATAAGGGAGGTTAAGAAGGCAAAAAGAGAATACGAGAAAGACCTGGCAGGCAAGTTGATGCAAAATCCCGGGATATTCTACAGGTAATTAAGAAGTAAAAAGGGTGGCTAGGGAGAGGATAAGTTCCCTTAAATATCAAATCGTCCAAAAGGAAATGGGTGAGGCTTTCAATAAATATTTCTCTTCAGTTTATGCTGTGGAGGAAATTATGGGAGGTAAGGAAATGGAGCAAATGAGTGGTTTTGGCTTAAGGCACATACAAATTATCAGGGAGGAGGTATTAGAAGCCCTAAAGTACATAAAGGTGTCTAAATCTCCAGGGCCTGACCCAGTGCATTCTCAAACCTGATTGGAAGTTAGAGATAAATTGTTAAAAGAGCTGGCATGATATAGTTGAGGTTACAGCACCAATGATCTGAGTTCAACTCAGCCAACCAAGGGCAACTAGGCCTTAGATGAGAGATCTAGCAACTCCAAATTCAGAGTTCCCTGATATCCACTATTACAGTGCCTGTGTCCTGGGTTCATTTCCCAATTCTACTTGTAAGTAGTTTGTATGTTCTCCCCACGACCACATAGGTTTCTTCCAGGTGCTCCAGTTTCTTCCCCAGTTCCAATGACATAGGAGTTAGTAGCTTAACTGGTCACACGGGTGTAATTGAGCAGCGCAGGCTTGTTGGGCCAGAAGGACCTGTTACTGTGCTGTATCTACAAATAATAAATAAATAAATAAAAATTGTGGAAGCCTGTGCAGAGATTTCTGTTCTTTCTCTGGTCAGAGGTGAAATTTTGCAGGACTGGAGACTAGATAATATGGCACGATTGTTGAAGAGGGTAGCAGAAACTACAGATCAGTGAATCTGACACTGGCAGTCGGTAAACATCTGCAGGAAATTTTCAGGGACAGGATCTCCAGCATTTGGAGAGATAGGGTTTGATTTAGGACAATCAGCATGGCTTTGTGCATGGGAAGTTGTGCCTAATAGATCTCTCAGAGTGCTTCAAGCAGGTAACTAAGAAGGTAGGTGAGGGTAGGGTCATGGATGTTGTCTGCATGGACTGTAGCAAGGCTGTCAATGAGATCCCTTAATGCAGGCTAGTCTGGAAGCTGAGATCACATGGGATTTGGGGGTGGAATCACAGATTGGATTCATAATTGACTCAGTGGTAGGAAACAAAAGGTGATGGTCAAGGATTTTTTCACCTACTGGAGGCTGGTGTCCAGAGGTGTGCCACATGAGTCGGTACTGGGAATTTGTTGTTTTTAATTTATATAATTGATTTGGACATGAATGTACAAATCATGGTTAGTAAGTTTGCAGATGATATTAAGTTAGGTGGTGTTTTAGATGGTGTTGAAGGTTAAGAAAAATTACAGGGGTATTGTATCAGCTTGGTGTTTGGCTTTCAATCCTTGTAAATGTGAAGTATTGCCTATGGAGAGAAAATCATGATAGGACCCTGGGAACATTAGGGACAGAGGAACCAAGGAGTACAAGTGCATATTTTGCTGAGAGTAGTGTCACAGGTAGATAGGGTGGTGAAGAAAGCATTTGGAATACAGACTTTCATCAGTCTGGGCATTGAGTATTGGATTTGGGAAGTTATGTTGCACTTATATACACTAGGAGATTGGTGAGGCTGCATGTGGAGTATTAAGTACGGTTTTGTCACCTTGTTATGGAAATGATGTTATTAAATTAGAGAGAATTCAGAAAATATTTCTTAGAATGTTACCTCAACCTGTGTGCCTGAGTAACAAAAAGATGCTTCATGATCAAGGACTTTATTCCCTAGAATACAGGAGATAAAGGAGTGATGTGATAGAGGTATATACAATCATGACAGGTATAGAAAGGCTGATTAAGACAGATTGGCATAATCAGTCTTTTTCCCAGGGAGGGAGTGCATAAAGCAAGATGGCATGCAGTAGGTTTAAGATCAGAGGCAAGAGATTTAAGAGACATCAGGGACACCCTTTAGCGGAATGGTACTTCATGCAAAGAATGGTCAGTATCAGGAATTAGCTGCCGGAAATAGTGATTGAGGTAGATTCATTATCAACATTTAAAAGACATCTAGAAAGTACACGGGTAAGAGAGGTTTAGGAAGCTGCAGGTAGATGGAATTAGCTCGTTGGGCAACACTCAATACTCTAGAGCCTGATTCAGTTGTTGTAAATAAGCTTTATATTATTAGGAAGAATCAATACTGTAGCAACAATTTTATTTTAGCTATGATATTTTATATTTAGTTCAGTAACAATTGACTTTTGAAATATTGCTGATACAATTCCCATTCCTCAGTGATGACATGACTGATCCACCATCAAACTGTTGTTGCCCTGGAACCAAACCCAAATTGTGTTAAAGAGAAAACGGGACAAGAAGTAGGAGTTTCAGGGCAAAGGTTTGCAAAAAGATAATTCTTAGCTGTAATGTGTCAAGTTTCTAAGGTGAACATTTCTCCAAACCAAAGACCATATTGCCCTGGCAAAGAGGAATGACAAACTCAAATAGTAATAAACAGCTGAAAACAATTAGTAGCTCATGTGACACCCATGTGGTAATCATACCTAACATTTGCCTGGTAGAATATAATGAAGGCAAGGCAACTGGGTGCTAGTGCTCAGTCTATGATCACATTCATTCAAAATTTAAGATGTGGGAGGAATGAAATTTCAATGGTCTATTTCCCTCCACAGATGCTGCCTGACTCACTGAGTTCCTCCAACATCTGGTTTTTGCTTGACTTTCAGCATCTGCAGTCCCTTGTTACTCCATCACATTCATCCAGTTTACTTGCCTTCTCTGACCTCTTCTGTTCATCCTTTCGCACTGTCATTTTGGTACTAAATAGCACAGTCCAGGACCATTACTTAATGTGAACAAATTAACTTTGTATGATCCGATATAAATACTTTGAGTTAGAAAACTCATTTTAAAAAACTGTGTATACGTCTCTGCCCGCCCACCAAGGATGTTCTCTTTTCTTCGCTCTCCCATTGGGCAGAAGATACAAAAGCTTAAAAGCACATACCCCAAGGCTCCAGGACAGCTTCTACTCCACTGTTACAAGACTCTTCAATGGACCTCTTGTATAAGACCATAAGACCATAAGAAATAGGAGCAGAATTTGGCCATTGGGCCCATCAAGTCTGTTCTGCGATTTCATCGTGTCTGATCCAATTTCCCTCTCATCCCCGATCTCCTGCCTTCTCCTGTATCCATTCATGCCCTGACCATTCAAGAATCTATCAACCTCTGACTTAAATATAAATAAAGACTTGGCCTCCACAGCTGCCTGTGGCAAAGAATTCCACAGAGTCACCACTCTTTGTCTAAACAAATTTCTCATCATCCCTGTTCTAAAAGGATGCCCCTCTATTCTGAGGCTGTATCCTCTGGTCTTAGATTCTCCCACCATAGGAAACATCCTCTCCACATCCACTCTATCAAGGCCTTTCACCATTCAATAAGTTTCAATGAGGTCATCCCTCATTCTTCTGAATTCTTGTGAATACAGGCCCAGAGCCATCAAATGCTCTTCATATGACAAGCCTTCAATCCTGGAATCAATCTTGTGAATCTCCTTTGAACCCTCTCCAGTTTCAGCACATTCTTTCTAGGATAAGGAGCCCAAAACTGCTCACAATACTTCAAGTGAGACCTCACCGGTGCTTTATAAAGTCTCAACATTACATCCTTACTTTTATATTCTAATCCCCTTTAAATGAATGCTAATGTTGTACTGCCTTCCTCACCAAAGGCTCAACCTGCAAATTAACCTGCACAAGGACCCATAAGTCCCTTTGCATCTCAGCGTTTTATATTTTCGCTCCATTTGGAAAATAGTCAACAGTTTCATTTTTTCTGCCTAGTTGCATGACCATACACTTCCTGACACTATTCCATCTGCCGTTTCTTTCCCCCTCTGCTAATCTGTCTAAGTCCTTCTGTAGGCTCTCTACTTCCTCAAAGCTACCTGCTCCTCCATCTATCTTCATATCATCTGCAAATTTAGCAATAATGCCATCAATACCATCATCCAAATCATTGACATAATGTAAAAAGAACTGGTCCCAAACCAGACATCTGTGGAAAACCACTAGTCACCGGCAGCTCGACAGAAAAGGCTCCCTTTATTCCCACTCTGTCTCCTGCCAGCCAGCCAGCCACTGCTTTATCCATGCTAGAATCTTTCTTGTAATACCATGGGCTTGTAGCTTGCTAAACAGCCTCATGTGTGGCACCTTGTCAAAGGTCTTCTGAAAATCCAGGTACACAATATCAACTGATTCTCCTTTGTCTATTTTGCTTGATATTTCTTAAAAGAATTTCAACAGATTGGCCAGGCAAGATTTTCCCTTGAGGAAACTATGCTGACTACAGCCTATTTTATCAATGACTCCAAGTACCCTGAGACCTCATACTTAAAAACTGTCTCCAATATCTTCCCAACCACTGAGGTCAGACTAACTGGTGTATAACTTCCTTTCTTCTGCCTGTCTCCCTTCTTGAAGTGGAGTTACATTTGCAATTTTCCAGTCTTCCAGAACCATTCCAGAAGCTAGTGATTTGTGTAAGATCATTACTAATGCCTCCACAATCTCTTCAGCCGCCTTTCAGAACTCTGGAGTGTCCACCATCTGGTCCAGGTGACTTATTTACCTTCAGACCTTTCAGATTCCCAAGAACCTTTTCTATAGTTATGGTAACTTCATACACTTCATGCCCCCTGACACCTGGAACTTCCACCATACTGCTAGTGTCTTTCACAGTGAAGACTAATGCAAAATGTTTATTCAGCTTGTCTGCCATTTCCTTGCCTCCCATTCCTACCTCTCCAGCATTGGTTCCAGTGGTCTGTTATCCACTCTCGCCTCTCTTTAACACTTCATGCATCTTAAGAAACTTTTGGTATCCTCTTTAATATTATTGGCTAGCTTACTTTGCTATGCCATCTTTACCTTCTTGATGACATTTTTAGTTGCCTTTTGTTGGTTTTTAGAAGCTTCCCACTAATTTTTGCTCTATTACATGCCCTCTGTTTGGCGTTTATGTTGGCATTGACTTCTCGTTAGCCATGGTTTTGTCATCTTTCCTTTAGAATACTTCTTCCTCTTTGAGATGTATATATCCTGTGCCATCCAGATATGGACTCAACCTCACAACCTACCACATTATGATCTTGCCAATTTATTGTTTATCTGAACTGCACTTCTCTTTAGCTTTTACACTTTATTCTGCATTTTTATTGATTTACCTTGTTGCCCACTGTAATAATTTGATTTGTATGAATATTATATGCAAGCTTTGAACTGTATCTAGGTACATGTGACAGTAATAAACCAACCATCACCACCATTGTGTGTCATATTGGATGATGTGGGTGATCATGGTCTCCATGACCATGATTGTTCTTGGCAAGTTTTTCAACAGAAATAGTTTGCCCTTATTCTGGGCAGTGTCTTTACAAAGCTAGTGCCCTTAGCTATTACTAATGCTCTTCGTAGATTCTCTGCCTGATGTCAGTGGTCATATAATCAGGATTTGTGATATGCACCAGCTGTTCATATGACCATCCACTACCTCCTTCCATAGCTTAACATGACCCTGATCACGAGGCTAAGCAAGTACTACATCTTGCCCAAGAGTGACCTGCAGGCTAGTGGAGGGAGGGAGCACCTTATACGTCTTTTGATAGAGACATATCTCCACCCAGCCACCATAAAGCAGTACCAATATCAATACAACAATGTATTGTGGAAAAACAACTTACGTTACAGAAGAAAACTGTTCTGCAGACATTACTTATTTCAATAATAGTAAGGTATAGGAATGTCTAAATGTACAATCAATGAATGGATGCAAGTCATTTTACATTTACTAATTTAAATTCTCTTAAGTAGTTTCAATACCCATAAGCTTCAGTTCTTGAAAGAGCTCTGTATAATTTGGTATGTTTATTGTTTGTAATGTGGGTACATGAACTTCTATCTCCCTGTAGAATGCCGGAGCTCATCCATACTTTGGCTGTATAATACTTACACTGGTGATTCTACAGGCACTTGTGGCCATACTCAGACCCAATCCGTATGCTCCCAGGTAGGTCTATCAGTAATTGTAATACTTCCCTGTAATCTCTTCTGACACAACCTTTGATAATAAGAAAGGAAATCAATGTAATGTTAAAATACCTTAAACTAAGATCAATGGGGAATATAGTATGTTTTAAAATAGCAAGCCATATCACTATAACTTCTACAACTTGTTTATTTTAATATTCATCATCTATAGGCGATATCTCTTTAACTGGTTTCATTGGACTACAGGCACTTTTGCTCGTATAATTGCGGGTAAGTTTAAAGAAAAATGTTTTTAATTAATAAAGACTTTCTAATAAATCTTGATAAAATGGGCTTAAATGCAGACCAGTTACAGCAGGACTAAGGATTTATTAAATCAATGGACATGCCTCATGGTGGAATTCTGAAAACTGGTTCTCAGCTGATTTTCATTAAACAGTATGGAAACTTCCAATGAGAATTACAGAATACAGGACCTTATGTTAACTTGTGACTCCTTCAATCTGCAATGAATGATCACCTTCAGAATTAATTTCCTGTGCACCTTGACTAGTAAGTAATGCAAGGGTTCTTCAAAGGGATAGAAAAAAGAACATATTGAATACACAAGGAGGTGTGTGGGGGGGAATATATGCTTTTAAAATGGTAACAATGTACAAGTGAAAATCTGTACAAAATTTAATAAAATAGAAGACCATGCCTTCACTAAGTATTATCTGTTATTTGTACACTATATAATTCTAATGAGGTTCCTTAAGGCTGTTATAGCTGGGGGTGGTAATGGGGACAATTTCCCACTGATATAAGATGCTCCCAACAGAGTGTGCCTCAAATAGCCTCCGCCAACTAAGTCCAATTCTGGCCTTCACATGTGGCTTAGCCACTAAACCTGGCGGAACCATTTCTACCAACAGAAGAGGGAGCAAAGGTGAAGTACTGGCGACTTTCAATCCATTGCTTTGGGCAGATGGGGCTTGTCAGCTATGGGGAAGAAAACCTCTGATCTAAAGCCTCTGCTGCCTTGCAACTACACCCACTCATGGGGAAGGCTTTGACAGTAAACCCGAGGGAAAAATCCAGAGCTGGAGTACATTGAATTCAATACTGACTGGCAACTCCTGTAACACTGCTGGTACCAAACTGTATCAGTCTCTGCCATTCCTTTGGGTTCACCAGATGCGAGGAGAGGGGGAGCTTGCTACATGGGCAGCAGCTTGTTCTCCATATCGTACTGCCCTGGCTTGTGTATCTAGACAGCTAGGGCACAACATCCACGGTCGACCCTGACTGACGGAGGGTCATACCATACCAATTCCAATGAACGTGATGGTTTTTTGCCTTCATGGGAGACGATATCTTTTAATTTCAGATATTCTTCCATAGTGGCCATAGCTTGGATTATCCTTTCACAGTGGACATCTGCCCAACTTGTATTATTTCACCAGAGTTATTGTGGAAAGTAATATCAGTTTTTACTTTTATTACATTATTGGGTATTCATTAGGAATTGCTGACTAGAATGAATTGCTGACATTTAATTTAATCTTCACACAGTTGGATCGATCTTTCTTGGAATGGATCTACCAGCCCTGGATCTCCATAACCCTTGGGATACATTAGTAATGGTTGGATTCATAATTTGGCATGTGGCAACAGAACTAATTCTAGAAGCACATAATTACATAATTACTAGTAAAGGTCAGGGTTTGTTTATATCACTTGTAGTTAATTTTAATGTTTCTTACATTACTGTGAGAATTTGTAAGACCACTGGGATTCCAAACCACCTCAACAATTTAGAAGTAATGAAACTGCTAGACATTTGATTTAATGCTACCGTCAGGGGAAATATTTCTCAGTAATCTCTTCATAGTGCTTCATATGCTGATGAATAATGGTTGTATCATCAGCAGTTTACACCTAAGCACTGAAACTCCTGCTCTCAATCTCTGATTTCTTTTAAGCTGCTCCTTAAAACCTCTCTTTGCCCATGCTGTGATTGTTGACTTCAATATCACATGTTACTCAGCAATAAGATTTACATTTTCCAGCACTCTTATAGTTTGATTTACAATGTATAAATGGAAGTTTCACTGTTACCTTAGATCTTGCTGAAGATGAATTTTGATTTCATCTTTTCGTAGCACGGAAACGAGAAGAGGATAAAATGGAGATAATGGATTCGAGTGAATTGATTGATCCACAGGTAACACAATGTTGGCTTTTGATTTTTATTATGGCTGGAAGCATCAGAATTACATAACTCTTTCAGTGACTTTCATTTAAGTAACAATGCAGAAATATTGTAACATAGCAGGAAAGTAATTTCAATTTGAATTCATATTTAATCCTACAATTACAGGGTCATAGGCTTAAAATGATGATATTAACAATCTACATCTGTGGAAACCTAACATTTCTGATAACATTACTTGTTGGAATTAGCCTTATTTGACGGTCACTCCACTGCCTCCTGCATTTTTGCCTCCATCGAACCGGTCTTTGCTGATGCCATCTGATCTTTTTCTGACGAGACTGCTGCTTTCCTGCTTGTCATGCACCGAACTGAAGATCCATCAGCAGGGAACTGAAATGCTGCACCAAAAGACTTACTGTTTTACTTTCTATTTAGGAAATAGCACGAGTGTGAATTATTTAAAGATTAACAGTGTTAATAATAAGCAATAAGGCAGAATTCGGCGAAACTGACTTTGAATGAAGTGTGAATAGCAAGCAGTTACAACGTTTGTAGTTATGGATTACTTTAGTGGTTTTGGATTTTTTAATAGATACAGATGTTCACTTGGTCTACAAAATAATAATAAATGTAATGTGGATCAAAAGTAATGTTATTAAAAAGTAACCTCAAATTAATAGTGATTCAATGTGTTTTTTAAAATTGTTTTGTAAGTGAACTTGTCCTATTAAATTAGCAATTTAATGGACTTTAAAAAAAGTTTCCTTTTCCAACTCAGCATAATTTGAACTAGTATATATTGAGTTTGAACAATTGTATCGATAATTTTTACATCTATTGCTGTGTGTATTGCATTCATGATGCCACCTTGATTTTTAATTCTTAGTCCAAGGAGTTGAATTTTAATATTTGTGAATTATGGAAACTGTGTTTTCTAGTTTGATCGATGTGATTGTATTTTAACTTTATAGTGTTAGTTGAAGATATACACAATTCAGAGAAAAAAATTCTCTTAGACCATCATCATTTCTGTATGCATCTTTTAAACCGGATTCTCAGAATATTATGCCGCAGCGCAAGTCTTTCCAACATTGTAGTGAATTTGTAGACACATAAACACTACATATCAATGAATTTTTGGTAGCAAAACTGCAAAACAGGATAAAGGCTGCCAGATACAATCATTAATGTAGAAATATTAAATAGTAATGTTTCATATCATTAGAGATTGCACTCTACAAAAGTACATAAAAAGAACCCATGCACAGATTACATTTAATAATAAAATAATACCTTAAGTACAAAACAGGTCAAACAGCCATGAAACTGAACATATTACCTAATTGTTCTCTTTCAGATGTTGATCAATGCTTTTACTTTTGTTATCCATACATTCATAATTTTTATCAGCATCTTGTTCCAAATGTGTTTCTTATTCAAAAGGGTAATATATATATATACAAAATTTGGGTGAAGTATGGTCAAAGTGTTCTGTTCTGATCACATATTATGCTCCACTGAATAATATTTCTTAAGGGAATTCAAAGCCAAACCACCATTTAAAACTATGTTAGACCCCAATGCATCTCAGATGACATTATTTCATTGCAAAATATTTTAGGTAATCTAAAACTGTATCATTGCCTTAAGATTGCCAATGATCTTTCAGATAAAATATGAGACCTCAAATAATAGTTTTGCACCTCCACCGTCCACCCCCATGCTCCCCATCTTGTCCAGCCGAACCCAACTGCCAGTCTCATGCAGCTATTGTTTTCTGACATGCTTATGAAACGATTGACACAAGGGCGACTGCTTATCCTAGAAATCTGGAGCAACACACACAAAATACTAGAGAAACTCAGATGTGCAATTGTGTGCAAAGGAAATTGAGACCCTTTCAGAGGTCTCAGCCCAAAATGTGAACTGGTCAATTCTCTCTGCAGATGCACCCTGACCTGCTGAGTTCCTGCATCATTTTGTGCATTTTGCTTATGAAGTTCTTTTTGATTTTGTAGTTGCTGGCACATCTAGCAATCTCTAGGTTCAGTGCCAGGGCATTCTTGTGATGAGTTCTTATTGATCTTGTGCCCTGCAGACAAATGATATATTGTTAGTGCATCTACAGAGGCTCATCCTGCACCAATTGCTTTAATGGAGGAATTCAACTGAAAGGTTCCAAGTTATTGCAGATACCATAAAAGATTACAGCTGGAAAAGTGACAGGTCATAGCAGAGGGTGGCCGTACTTATACCTGGTGATCTTGAGGAAATATAACGGAGAGCATTTGGTGTCAGATTTAATACAACTCATCTGCAATAATCTTCAGTTTTTATGGCAGAAAAACAAAAATACATAGGTAGATCCAAAATAAGAGTAACAATAACATTATTGTTGAACAACGTAAATCAAGAAAGGTTTCAAAGAAGGGAACAGTTTTCCACTGAACTCCTAAAGAAAGAATGGAAGGAGGTTTAGGTTTCAACTTACAATTAAATAATAATAAACTCCCCTAAATGCCTCAATGATTTTTTTCTCTTTTATCTGTAAATTAATGTCAATTTTGTGAATTTTGTCGGTTCATTCACTTTGCTTTAAGAATATTGTGCATGGCTTTTAAAATGCTCATATTGCCCACTGACAAATCCCATGAGTCTGTGAGTTATACTGGGCGGTGAAACAAGCTGGAAGAATAAAATACACACTGTAAATTCCCAGCAAAAAAATAGTTGTCCACTGTTGCATGAAAAAAATGAAGAATTTGTTAAAGAAATAATTACAAAGTTTGAACATAGATTATAGAATAATACTGCTAATACAGGCCTTTTGGCCCATGGTGTTATGCCAATCTACTCCATGATTAATCTAACCCCTCTCTCTTATACAGCCTATAAACCTCCATTTCCCTTACACCTATTTGTCTATCTAAGAGTCTTTAAAAGGCCCCTACCGCAACCCCAGCAGTCCATTCCAAGCACCTACCACTTTCTGTGTAAAATAACCTAGTTCTGATATCTCCCTAAACTTTCTTCCACTCACCATATACAGATGTCCTCTAGTATTGTCGGTGCCACCATGTGAAAGGGACACAGCACTGTAGAGCAGTAGTGAACACAGTTGGATGGAACTGAAAAGGATGTGAAAGGAAATGTAATGGAATAGATGGACCTAGGAGTGCATAGTTTGTTAAAAGCAGCATCACGTGGTGGTGTAAAAAGCACATAGGACACTGCCATCATCAGTCAAGGCACTGAGTAGGGAGCTGGGACATTATGTTGCAACTAAGTAAGGAATTGATGAGGCCACACTTGGAGAACTGTGTAAAGTTTTATTCACCCTGTCTGGGAAAAACATGTTTAAACTGGAAAGAGTGTTGAAAATATTTACCAGGACTAGGGGGCCAGAGGCATAGGAAGAAGTTGGAAAGTTTATGCCTTTAAATTTTTAGAAATGTTTAAAATTAAAAGGGGCATAGATAAGATGGATGGTAGCAGTCTTGTCCCCATTGAACTCCAAAACTAGTGGGCATTGGTATAGGGTGAGAGGGGAAAGATCTGAATGGGACCTAAGGGATAACCCTCTCATGTTGAGGGCAGTGAGTATATGGAATGAGTTGCCAGAGGAAGTGGTTGAGGCATGTACAATAATATGTTTCATGAAGCACTTGGATAGGGACATGGAGAGGCAAGATTTAGAGGGATATGGGATGAACTTAGGAAATTGGGTCTAACTGGGTGAGCATTGTGATCAGCATAGATTTGTTGGGCTAAAGGCCCTATATCTGTGCTATACTGCTCTGTGACTCACCTCTCAAATTTAATTGGTTCAACTTTACCTGAGAGTAAATTATTGGCTGCATTTGAAGATCCCAAACTCTCCTCAGAAGCTCTTGCTGCTTCATGGAGACTACACCTTTGCTTACGGAGCTCATTCTCCCTTTGTAGAGCTTCTTTGATCTCCTGACTAATGATGGAATGAGCTCCATGTGAGCGGAGTTTGAAGAAGGGGTTATTTTGCTGTGTGTCTTCTCTTTGGATTGATGAGTTAGAAGACAGTGGTAAGCATGAAGAACGTTGTATGATCAGGTTTGGTGTTTGCAGTATTACGACGTCAGCAGTTTCTGTATTTGAATAGTTGAGATTCAATACAGAATCTTTAACATTTGCCTTGTCTTTCTCAGAAGCCAGTAGATCATCTTGCAATATAAGTACATTGGAAACTTTGGTTTCATTACTGAAGGGATTCCTTATAGGAGGTGAAACCAGCAATGTGGCTGGAGAAGTAATAGATGGAGCTAACATTTTATTGGGAAATGAGAATGGGAAGGGATTTTGCTGATCAAAAAACTTCCTTTTCCCCTCTATCTCTGGAATCACACTTTTGTTGTACCTTCCCGAAATCTTTCCCTGCTGTATAAGATCTTCCTCTCTGTGCCGTTCAAGTAACATTTCACGTTGTATTTGCATCTCAGCAAAATGATTATTTTTGACCTTAGGCGATGAAGAGGGAGAAACAGGCAGCAAGCTCAGAGGCCTGGATTTGATCTCCGTGTATTTTTCAGAGCAAGGAAGTGTGATCATGCCTCGGGCTTTTCTAAGACTCTCCTCGCGCTTTAGACTGAGGCGAATCTCCTTTTCAATAGGTGTCTCAGGCTTCTCATTCATCATGGGCAGGGAATGCGATGATTCGTTCTGAACTACAGGCTCAAGCAAGTTGTTACCTTGAAGTCTATGTGTCCTGTCGTCCAGTCCAGAATCATTCCCTTCTGGGCAAGGACTACAATAATCCAATAATAAATTCTGGTCTATAGCCCCTGTCGTGCCATTCTTCTGTTGTGATGCCACCACATCCTGTTCTTTATTTGGATTTGTTGAATTTCTCATGCATTCATCTGTTAGAGTTTTGATTCCTGTTGACCCCTTGCTTTGCATGTTATCTTCTGAGAGCAAAGGTCCAGAAAGGGGTGAGGCTACTTCATTTTCTATTGATTTATTGATGGAAGAGTCATCTTCTTTCTCTTTAGTAACATGTTTGGTTACCATTTTATTCTTCTGCTCTTTGACTGATGGCCTGTAACTGTGTGTCCTGCTCATCGCTTCCAGCCTCAGCCACTGTTTGCGAGCCGTGGCAAAATCCATGTGTTCCATGTCCACACTTTGACTGTCTGACACCTCAGTCTCGTGCTTCACCCCTTGAAATGGCTTAGCAGATTGAGTTTTAATACCCCAGGGCTTGAACTGCGTTTCGTCACTCTGGCCTGGGCTATTTCTCTGTCTTTGATGCTGCAGTTCCATTATCTCCAACACAAGCTTCCTATTGAGAGAAGTCAAGCTTTCAGCTGAACCATATCTTTTAATGAACTTACGGTTAAGTTGATTTGTCTCTGTATGTTTTTGGAGGCATTTGAACTTGTTCGTCTGATCTGATCCCAACTCTTCTGCATATGGCACTGGAGGAGTGGTGATTGGCAAAGGTTCATTTTGAATAGCAGTTGAAATGTTTTTGGACTCCTGTTGATATATCAACCTGTTGCATGGTGTTTGATTACTGTTGCTGCCTGAATAAGCAATCCTTCCACTTTCATCCATCACTGACAGATTAATTAAGTCTTTATTGTCCTGTGGCATGCCTAAAATATTTGGACTTTCCTTGGTCAACTTAGTTAAATCAGTTGAGGAAAAATTATTCGGCTTTTCTTCATTTTCACTCATTTTTGAAGAGTTTTCAGACATAACTCCATTGGAGGTTAATACTGACTGATTTGATGTTGATTCCTTTTTAGATTTGGCGCTTGCTACCGTAGCTTCATTTCCAGTTTGGAAATTGTCCACCATTTTTTCTTGGTAGACCTCAATTGGAACAGTGGCAACTGAAAGAGGTTTCTTGGCAAGGATCTGTCCTGTCACCTCTAAATCCTTTTGTGCTAATGTGCCTGCAGTTTGGGTAACCAGTACTGTAGCTGGAAAGTCTTTGAAGTACTCTTTGTGTGTTGTGCCACAGGTTACTTTTGACATTTCATAAGATGAAGGCCTTGTTTCAAACTGCATAGCATGATCGAAAACCTTTTTGATTTTGAGAACTTCGCCTTGAAGATCATGGTTTAGGTTTTCTGAATTGTCATTACAATTTTCATTATGTTTTGTTGAAGTGGATTTTGCTATTAATTTGCAACTATTGAAGGTTTCCTTTATGTCTTTTAACACAGCGCATTCGTGTGTGGCATTCACATGAAGTCCGCCTTGTGGATCAATGGCCTTCTCTGTTAGTTTTGTTTCCATGGTAATAGGTTTCGACACATAAGCTCTTTCAGAACATGAGAAGTCTACACCAGAGTCCATAGTTACAGCTGACGAACAAGCATCTCTAATGTCAACATCATTTTCTTTTCCATTCTTGACCTCCTCAGTCAGAACACCACTTTGCTGCATAGTCAAATATGCACGTAAATTAGTCACAAGATGCTTTAAACAAACTTTTCCACAAAGCACATGATACATTCACTCCACAAACTGCACAGAAATTTCTATTCACTGGATCAGATTTTAAACAGAGGTCACGTGGAGAAATCACATGGTATTTATTTAAGTAACAAAAGAGTTCTGTTTATCAGATGGCACTTATCCCGGGGCCTAGATGTGAAATACTGTAGATAATGTAAATTTTTAATTCTTGCTTGTGAGACCACGTGTGTATTTTTGTTTTGCACATTGAAGTTACTCCATTAAATGTAAGGGCAAAGGAAATGTCTATGTACATATATATTTAAGTGCTTTCTGTAATATTTCAGAGACTGCATCAATACCTTCATATAGTGATTGTACTGTTTAGCAGTGCAGTTAGTTCTTGCACAGTATTTTGAAAACATTTTAATGAGACAACATTTTTGTGAGAAAACCCGTCAGTTCATGGATCATATACAAAATAAACACATCTGTAATTCCACTTCCTATTTCAGAGGTTTTCTAACATATGCAACAGAGTTTCACATCTGTACACTTTAGCTGAAAAGAGGTAAACCCTCAGTGGCAATCATGTGACAGCAGCTCAATGCATAAAGGCATACAGACATGGTCAAGAGTTTCAGTTGTTGTCCAAATCAAACATTTGAATGGGGAAGAAGTGTGATCTAAGTGACTTTAACTATGGAATGGTTGTTGGTGCCAGATGGGGTGGTTTGAGTATCTCAAAAACTGCTGATCTCCTAACATTTCCACATACAACTGTCTCTAGAGTTTACAGAGAATGGTACGAGAAACAAAAAAAAACATCCAGTGAGCGGCAGTTCTGTGGGTGAAAACGCCTTGTTAATGAGAAAGGTCAGGTGTTCTTGTACATCAGTCACTGAAAGCAAGCATGCAAGTACAGCAGGCAGTGAGGAAAGCTAATGGCATGCTGGCCTTCATAACAAGGGGAATTGAGTATAAGAGCAAAGAGGTCCTTCTGCAGCTGTACAGGGCCCTGGTGAGACCACACCTGGAGTACTGTGTGCAGTTTTGGTCTCCAAATTTGAGGAAGGACATTCCTGTTATTGAGGGAGTGCAGCGTAGGTTCACAAGGTTAATTCCTGGGATGGCGGGACTGTCATATGTCGAAAGATTGGAGCGACTGGGCTTGAATACTCTGGAATTTAGACGGCTGAGAGGGAATCTTATTGAAACATATAAGATTATTAAGGGATTGGACACGCTGGAGGCAGGAAGCATGTTCCCGCTGATGGGTGAGTCCAGAACCAGAGGCTGCAGTTTAAGAATAAGGGGTAGGCCACTTAGAATGGAATTGAGGAAAAACTTTTTCACCCAGAGAGTGGTGGATATATGGAATGCTCTGCCCCAGAAGGCTGTGGAGGCCAAGTCTCTGGATGCTTTCAAGAAAGAGATGGATAGAGCTCTTAAAGATAACGGAATCAAAGGTTATGGGGATAAGGCAGGAACTGGATACTGATAGTGGATGATCAGCCATGATCACAGTGAATGGCGGTGCTAGCTCGAAGGGCCAATGGCCTACTCCTGCACCTATTGTCTATTGTCAGAGGAGAACGGCCAAACTAGTTCAAACTGACTAACTCAAATAACTATGTGTTACATCAGTGGTGTGCAGAAGAGCATCTCTGAATGCACAACACATTGAGCCTTGAAGTAGATGGGGTACTGCACCAGAAGAACCCAAAGATACTTCTTTATTAGGTACAGGTGGTATCTAATAAAGTGACCACAGAGTGTATAAATAATGCTAAATATAGTCACATGACATTGCAATCTGGTGTACAGTGACCTGATGAGTTATTTACTACTGTGGTAGTGTAGCACACTGGAAAAATAATCCAGGGACATGAGTTCATATTAAATTTTGTGTATTTTGGGAAATTAAGTAAAAATTAACTGAAGAAAGTGGCATTGGCAATAATGACTATAGAAATATCAACTGTGATGAACTAAAGATAATAGTTAATCACTGTCTTTTAAGACAGAGTTTTACAGTCATTCCATCTGTTCTTTGGTCTCATAACAGAGTGGTTGAGTTTTACCTCAGCAAGCCATTCAATTCAAGGATGTCTGTGCGCCCTCGCCAGCATCACTCACATCCTGTCCATCAGTTAGAAACAAAAAGCCATTGTAATGTACTAGCTAAGTGAAAATAACACTATGTATACAATATTGGGATAAAGTAATTTTCCTGATTAGATTAAAACAGATTAGACTGAATAGTTTACCTATAATAGTTTACACACTACTGGGAATGATGAAGGTCAGAAACAGTTAAAACAACAAGTTTATTCGGAAGTCAGATAAGATTATAAATGCTTGCAAAATACGGTGTAAATATAATAAACATTAATATGTATTGAATTTTTAAATAATTGGAGTATAAAAAGCCTAAGGTTTCATCTCAATTAATACTGGAAATTTAAAAAAAAATTATCTTAGATTTTCTGTCCTTTTGCCCAAATATTTTAAGGATATATACATAACTACTTTCAATATATTACTGTAATGTATCCATGTTCATCCTTCCATTGGAGTTCCTGACAAAGGAATAACAGAAGTAACATTTACTATAGCCTAAACAGTTTCTCTATTTTAAGTTTCACTATTTCCTTTTTTTTGGCGTGTGCGTGCGTGCACGATGTTGGCAGGACGATGTCCTTTTCATGCCTTTACAAGGCGCAGAGCGAGAGAGAGAGAGACTGTGTGACACGCCACTCCTCACACAGACATTTCACAGTATTTTTCCCTTTAATTTACGAGGTTGAGTTGCGATCTCGACACTCAACCTGGCACGGATGGAAAGCGTACTCGGGAGCAGCCCTGACTGGGTTTGAACCCCGGAACCTCCGTTCCAGAGTCCGGCGCTGATGTCATTGCGCCACCAGCCAGCCCTAGTTTCACTATTTCCAATTTTGTAAAGTTTCCATTTGTCCTTACTGACAAAAAAATTGGCAATGTACCCAAAATCCTTAAAAACGCAGGACTGTAAAATACAATATTCTTATTTGGTGATATAGGAATTTTACACTGAGCTTTGAAACCAGTCAAAATTATTTGAACTGTACTTAACTTCAGGGTACTGCTGGTAAATGGCCACTCATTTTGGGTTTCCATGGAAACATGGAAGTCAGAGAGGACCTGAAGGTGAAATGCTGTCATATCTAGCTTCCTACTGTGTGGCTAGACTGAGTCTAGCAGTATAGCGCAGACATATTAGGGAAAGGAGGCAGGCGCACTTTTCAACTCTACCTCAGTCTTGTCTGCAAAAATAGGTTACCACAAAAATTTGAATGGGTTGCTGTAGACTTTCCATTTATTTAAGAAAATATATTGATACCGCACAGTAATAGGATCTTCCAGCCCAATGAGCTCGTGATGTCCAATGACCCCGTGACCAATTAACCTATCAAACCCCAAAGGTTACCTGCCATGTTTAATTTGTGGGAGGTTAGCTAGGAATTTCCTCTACATCCATGTCCCACATCCTATAATACCTTGGAGGGATTCTTATCAAATACTTTATGGAACTCCACTTACGGAACATTCATTGACATTTCCCCATGCACTACTACGACTACCAATTTAAAATTTTATTTTCCTACTGGCAGACAACATCACGTTTAAGGAGGGAGTTTAAGAAGGCTGTGCGCATGGTAAGTGCTGAGCTTGTGAACTAAGTGCAGAAGTTTTGACAAGGAAGGTTTCAGTGAGGAGGCTGGGTTGCAATACAGTAAGGCAAAGTACAGTCTTCCTCTTCTTTTCAACCAGTAGGTACTTGAGAGTGATATAGATCAGCAGAGTGTGAGAGATGAGAGATCAAGGAGAAGCCAAATATCCCTTATGACCATATTTTCAGGCAGTGTGTCTTGCTGCAGCTCCTCTCCGACCACATGGAATAGGTTGGGACAATATTCCCTGAAACGTAGGAGACAGGGAGATTTGACAGAGGTATACAATATTATGAGGGGCACAATTAGGGTGGGCATTTTCCACTGAGAGTGGTTGAGACTAGAACCAATATGTTTAAGGCAAAAAAGTGAAATATTTAAAGGGAATCTGAGGGGGATCTTCATCACCCAGAGGTCAGTACAAGTGTGGAACAAACTGCCAGTGGAAATGATGGATGTGGGTTCGATTTCAAGTAAGAGACGTTTGGATAGGTACATGGGATGACAGGGTTAATATAAGTAAGCTAGTCCGAATCTTTTACCGAGGGTGGGAACATGCAGAACTCGAGTGCAAGATGAGAGGTGTGAAATTGAAAAGAGATCAGAAGAGTAGGTTTTTCCTCAAAGAGGGTGGAATGAGCTATCAGAGGAGATTGCAAAGGCAGATACAACATGTAAAGAAGGCATTTGGAAATGTACTTGCATAACAACATCATGTTTACAGTTCATTCCAAAATACTTGATGGCTTGGCACCCATCACCCAGTTTATATTGAGTGACTCTCCAACCTTTTGGTCTCCTTACATTCCTGTGCTTCTTCATAAGATTCCATAAAACTGCTCTTCACAAACATCCCATTGCAAAGTTTTGACCTGCAATACCAATAATTATTTTCCTCCCATGGACGCTGGTCAACCTGCTGAGTTCCTACAACAGATTGATTGTTATTCTAATGCAAACTTAATCAGTTCCTAAAGAAACCAAAACCGTTTCCATGAGATGAACTAGAGTCACAGAGCACTACAGCACAGAAAATCCCATCTAGTCCATGCTAAACTATTAATCTGCTTAGTCCCATCGACCTGCACCCAGATCATAACCCTCCACACCCCTCCCATCCCTGTACCTATCAAGATTTCTCTTAAATGTTGAAATTGAACCCACATTCTCCACTTGAACTGGCGGCTCGTTCCATACTCTCACTACTCTCTGGGTGAAGAAATTGTCCCTCATGTTTGCCTTAAACATTCCACCTTCCACCCTTAACCCATGACTCATATAAGCTCAGTGGGGAAAATAGCCTGCTTACATTTGCTCTATCTATACTTCTCATAATATTGTATACCTCCATCAAATCTCCTCTCAATCTCCTATGTTCTAGACAAAATCCTAATCTATTCTACTTTTCCCTATAATTCAGGTCCTAAAGTCCCAGCAACAGTCTTCTAAGTTTTATCTGCTCTCTTTCAATCTTATTTACATCTTTCCTGTATGTAGGTTACCAAAACTGCACACAAAACTCCAAAGTAAGCCTCACTGATGTCTCATACAACATAACATCACAACTCCTGTACTCATTACTTTGATCTACGAAGACCAATGTGTCAAAGGCTTTCTTTATCACCTTATCTACCTGTGATGTCTCTTTCAAGGAATTATGGATCTGTATTCCTAGATCCCTCTATTCTACCACAGTCCTCAGTACCCTACTGCTTACCATGTAAGACCTACACTGGTTGGTCCTAATGAAGTGCAACACTTCGCACTTGTCTGCATTAAGAACCATCTGCCATTTGTAAACCCAATTTTCCATTTGTTCCAGATCCCACTTCAAGCTTTGATAGCATACCCAATCTTGATGTCATCCACAAATTTGCTGATCCATTCAGATCATTGCCATAGATGACAAACAACAATGGATCCAGCACCGATCCCCCGTCACTCCACTAGCCACAGGTCTCCAGTCAGAGAAGGAACCATCTATTAACATTCTCCTGCTTCTCCCTCGAAGCCAATGTCTAATCCAATTTATTACCTCATCTTGAATGCCAAATGACTGAAACTTTTTTACCAACCTCTCACGTGCGATCTTGTCAAAGGCCTTTCTAAAGTCCTTGTAGAGACCATCCACTTCATTGCCTCCACCAACTTTCTCGGTAGCTTCCTCGAAAAATCTATAAGATTGGTTAGACATGACTTACCACACATGAGGCTATGATGACTATCTCAATCAGTCCTTGTCTATCCAAATACTTAGATATCCAATCCCTTAGAATACCTTCCAGTAACTTTCCCACTACTGATGTCAGGCTCACCAGCCTACAACTTCCTAGCTTACTTTTAGAGCCTTTCTTAAACAATGGAACATTAGCTATCCTCCAGTCCTCCGGTGCATCACCCATGGCAAAGGATATTAATTGATAGGCTCCCTGCAATTTCTGCACTACCCTTCCACAGGGTCTGAGGGAATACCTTGTTAGGCCCTGGGGATTTATCCACTCTAATTTGCCTCAAGACAATAAACATGTCCTCCTCTGTCATCTGTATAGGGTCCATAACCTCGCTGTTGCATTGCCTCACATCTATAAACTCTGTGTCCATCACCTGAGTAAATACAGAAGCAAAAAAATCCATTTAAGTTCTCCCCCATCTCTTTTGGCTCTACACATCAATTACCACTCTGATCTTCCAGAGGGCCAATTTCGTCCTTTGCTACCGTTTTGCTCTTAATAAGACTGTAGATGCCCTTCAGATTCTTCTTCACCTTGTGTGCCAGGGAAAACACACCTTCTTTTAGCCTCCTGATTTCCTTCTTAAGCATTCTCTTAATATATTATACTCCTCAAGTATCTAATTTGTTTGTATCTGCTAAGCACCTCCTTTTTCTTAATCAGGGCTCTATATCTCTTGAAAACCTAAAACCTATTATCTTGCCTTTTATTCTGACAAGAACATACCAACACTGTGCTTTCAAAATTTCACTTTTGAAGGCCTCCCACTTAGTAAGTGGATCTTTGCCAGAAAACAACTACACCCAGTCTACACCTGCCAGATGCTTTCTGATACCATTAAAATTGGCCTTTCTAAAATGTGGACTCTTAAGCCGAGGACCAGACCTATCCTTCTCCATACTTATTTTGAAACCAGTGGCATTATGATCACTTGATGCAAAGTTTTCCCCTACACAAGCTTCTGTCACCTGCCCTATATTATTTCCTAATAGGAGAACTAGTATTACATTCTCTCTAGTTAAGACTTCCATGTACTGATGAAGGAAACTTTCCTGAACTCATTGGACAAACTCTTTCCCATACACTATGGGAGGCCTACTCAATATGTGGAAAGCTAAAATCACCTGCTCTCACAACCTTATGTCCCTTGCACCAGTCTATGATCTCTCTACAAATTTGTTCCTCTAAATCCCATGGGCTGTTGGGTGGTCTGTAAAATAATCCTGTTAATGTGGTCATACCTTGCTACCACCCAGACTGGACCCCCTACAATTTGCCTACTGATCAACAGATGACACAATAGCCACTGCTCTACATATCGTCCTTACACATCTGGAAAAGAAGGGTGCTTCTGTGACAATGCTGTTCTTGGACTACAGTTCAGCATTCAATACCACAGTTCCACCCAGGCTCGACAAGAAGCTCAGAGACCTCGACCTTGTGCAGCTGGATCCTGGACTTCCTGTCAGATTGTCAGCAGGTTGTAAGAGTGGACTCCCTCACTTCAACCCTCTGACTTTCAATACAGGAGCCCCTCAGGGCTATGTACTGAGTCCCCTCCTTTACTCTCTGTATACCCATGACTGTATCGCCACCCACAGCTCTATTCTGCTAATTAAATTTGCCAACAACAGTACATTGATTGGCCTTATCTCAAACTATAAGGTGGCTTACAGGGAAGAAGTTATCTCTCTGACACAGTGTTGTCAAGAAAACAAAGTCTCCCTCAATGTTGTAAAAACAAAGGAGCTGGTTGTGGACTACAGGAGGAATGAAGATGGGCTAACCCCTATTGACATCAATGGATCTGGGGTAGAGAGGGTAAACAGCTTCAAGTTCCTTGGCATCCACATCACCGAGGACCTCACGTGGTCTGTACATGCCAGCTGTGTGGTGCAAAAGGCACAACAGCGCCTCTTTCACCTCAGAGGGTTGAGGACGTTTTGTATGGGGCCCCAAATCCTAAGAACTTTCTACAGAGGCACAATTGAGAGCATCCTGACTGGCTTTATCACTGCCCGGTATGGGAACTGTACCTCCCTTACTCACAGGACTCTGCAGAGAGTGGTGCGGACAGCCCAGCGCATCTGTATTTGTGAACTTCCCATGATTCAGGACGTTTACAAGGACAGGTGTGTAAAAAGGGCCCATAGGATCATTGGGGACCTAAGTCATCCCAACCACAATCTATTCCAGCTGCTACCATCTGGGAAACGGTACCGCAGCATAAAAGAGCCAGGACCAACAGGATCTGGGACAGCTTCCTCCACCAGGCCATCAGACTGATGAACTCACGCTGATTCGAGTGTACTCTATATTACATTGACTGTTCAATTTATTATAAATTACTATGATTGTGCATGGCACAATTATATGGAGAAGTAACATAAAGATTTTTACTCCTTATGTATGTGAAGGATGTAAGAAATAAAGTCAATTCAATTCAATTCCTTATTTCTACCCATAAAACCTCACTAGATCTGTCCAGTCTGTCTGACTGAGAACTGCCAGGATAGTTTCCCTGACTAGAAGTGCCATCCCTCCCTCTTTTAATCCCTCCCGCTCTATCATAGAAACATAGAAAATAGGTGCAGGAGTAGGCCATTCGGCCCTTCGAGCCTGCACCGCCATTTATTATGATCATGGCTGATCATCCAACTCAGAACCCAGCCTTCCCTCCATACCCCCTGACCCCTGTAGCCACAAGGGCCATATCTAACTTCCTTTTAAACATAGCTAATGAACTGGCCTCAACAGTTTGCTGTGGCAGAGAATTCCACAGATTCACCACTCTCTGTGTGAAGAAGTTTTTCCTAATCTCGGTCCTAAAAGGCTTCCCCTCTATCCTCAAACTGTGACCCCTCGTTCTGGACCTCCCCAACATCGGGAACAATCTTCCCGCATCTAGCCTGTCCAATCCCTTTAGGATCTTATACGTTTCAATCAGATCCCCCCTCAATCTTCTAAATTCCAACGAGTACAAGCCCAGTTCATCCAGTCTTTCTTCATATGAAAGACCTGCCATCCCAGGAATCAATCTGGTGAACCTTCTTTGTACTCCCTCTATGGCAAAGATGTCTTTCCTCAGATTAGGGGACCAAAACTGCACACAATACTCCAGGTGTGGTCTCACCAAGGCCTTGTACAACTGCAGTAGTACCTCCCTGCTCCTGTACTCGAATCCTCTCGCTATAAATGCCAGCATACCGTTCGCCTTTTTCACCGCCTGCTGTACCTGCATGCCCACTTTCAATGACTGGTGTATAATGACACCCAGGTCTCGTTGCACCTCCCCTTTTCCTAATCGGCCACCATTCAGATAATAATCTGTTTTCCTAACCTCTGGAAATTAAGTTGGCAGTCCTGCCGCTCCTGCAACCATGTCTTAATAATGGCTACAGTGTAACAAATCCACATGCTAATCCATGCCCTAAGCTCATCCACCTTTCCTCCAATACTCCTTGCATTGAAATATATGTGACTCACAACATTAGTCCCACCATCCGCTTCCTGACTTTGTATATCAGCTTAACAACATCTTTCTTCTCAACCACTCCACTATCTGTTCTGACGCTTTGATTCCCCTCTCACCCCCACTCCCTCTCCCTGTAGCACTAACAACCCTTTCCATTAGGCTATCTATAACCCTCCAGTTCAGATGCAAACCATTCCTTCTGTATTGTTCCCAATTTCCCTGGAAGAGAGTGCAATGATCCAAAAGCCCTCCCTCCTGCACCATCTCCTCAGCCAAGGGTTGAAATGAATGATCTTCCTACTTCTGCCCTCACTAGCATGTGGCAAAGGTAGCAATCTGAGATTACAACCCTAGAGATCCTGTCCTTTAACTTAGCACCTAACTCCCTGAACTTACCTTGCAGGACCTCATCACCCCTCCTACCCATGTCCCTGGTACAGACATGGACCACAGCCTCTGACTGCTCAGCCTCCCTATTAATGCTGTGGACTTGATCTGAGACGTCCCTGACCCTAGCACCCAGGAGGCAATATACATCTGGGTATCCCACTCTTGTCCACAGAACCTTCTTTCTGTTCCCCTCTTCAACAAATCCCTTATCACTACAGCCCACCTCTTCCATCCCCTCTTCTTCCGAGCCACAGAGCCGGACTCAGTGCCAGTGACCTAACCGCTGTGGTTTTCCTCTGCTAGGTCAAACCACCCCCACTCCCCCACCCCAAACGGTATCCAAAGCCGAATACCTGTTGTTGAGGGGAATGGCCATGGGGGTATTTAGCACTGGCTGCCTTACTCCTTGTCCCCTTCTCATGGTCACCTAGTTACCTGTGTCCTGCACCTTGTGTGTAACTAACTCCCTGTATGTCCTGTCTATTAACCCCTCAGCCACCAGAATGATCCACTGTTGATCTAGTTCCAGCTCCAACTCCTTATCATAGGGCTGATAGAAGCTAGAGGTAGGTACAGTCATCAAGTCTCCCTGCCTTCCAACATCCAGCAAGAGGATAGAGCGAGGCATCTGGAAAGAAATGGATCTATCAGGCAGACGCAGCATGGATTCAGCAAAGGCAGGTCCTGTTTGACAAACTTACTAGAGTTCTTTGTGGATATAATGAGTGCAATGGATAGAGGGGAACAAATGGACATTATTTGCTTGGATTTCCAGAAGGCGTTCGATAAGGTGCTGCATAAAAGACTTATCCATAAGATAAGGACTGAATTTAAGAGCAGGGAGGTTATGCTTCAATTGTACAGGGTACTAGTGAGGCCGCACCTGGAGTACTACTGTTCTGATCTCCTTATTTGAAGAAGGATATACTGGCTTTGGAAGCGGTGCATAGGAGGTTCACCAGGTTGATTCCACAGATAAGGGGGTTCGACTATGAGGGGAGATTGAGTCGCCTGGGACTGTACTTGCTGGAATTCAGAAGAGTGACAGGAGATATTATAGAAACATATAAAATTATGAAAGGGATAGATAAGATAGAGGCAGGAAAGTTGTTTCCACTGATTGGTGAGACTAGAACTAGGGGACATAGCCTCAAGATTCAGGAGAGTACATTTAGAATGGAGATGAGGAGGAACTGCTTTTCCCAGTGGGTGTTGAATCTGTGGAATTCTCTGCCCAATGAAGCAGTGGAGGCTACCTAAGTAAATATATTTAAAACAAGGATGGATATATTTTTGCATAGTAGGGGAATTAAGGGTTATGGTAAAAAGGCAGGTAGGTGGAGGTGAGTTCATGGTCAGATCAGCCATGATCTTATTGAATGGTGGAGCAGGCTTGATGGGCCAAATGGCCTACTCCTGCTCCTATTTCTTATGTCCTTATGTTCTTATTCCACTATCCTGCCTGGCATCCCCTCTGCTCTAAATGTGCAATAAGAAAGAAAGAATTAACAATGAGAAAAATCCACCTGCACCTCTCTTTGCCAAAGCCTCAAATTCCCACTCTAACACTATCCCATTCTCACAATGACCGCTCCATTTAAACCGAACACCTTTTTATTGGATCTTGCCAAATGCCTAATTATGCACAGTTCAGTTGCCTCCTCAGGAACTGTGGTGCACAAATTGTGCTGACTGCCCCTGCTCATTTCTTTTAAACTCTCCCTCTATGCAATCCAATATCTCCTTGGGAGCTTTAGTGTGCATAATTGCTGATTGCTTCTGCTCACTAATGTAAATATCACAACTCATATTTTGCATCAGTTTTGTTGAAATAGTCATAGAATTATACACATATTAAGAATTCTTTTATAAAATAAATCCCAAGTGCCTATGCAAATGAAGTTTTGTGCAAGAGTTGTGGGGTATAGAGGGCTATGTCCAGGTTAATTAGACTAGGCAGAATAACAGTTTGACACAGACTAGATGGGCTGAAGGGCTTCTTTATGTGCTGTAGTGCTCTATGACTATGACTCTAGAACTATGGCAATGTTTCATTTCAATGAAAGTGACATGAGATCTGCTACTAATGGAATACTTCTGTATACTGTAGTTCTAATGTACTGCTGGAAGCTCAGCAAGTTTATTGCACATTCATATGTCTTTTTCTTTTGGCTTCCTGTACATTGAGGTATTGAGGAGAATGAGTGGGTTGATTATTTTTCCAAAAAAGCTGTTGAAAGTTCATCTGTGGATATAGACCTTCCACTTAGCAAATCAGAAGCTAAGGGATTGGTGGTGCTAAGAATTTGGGGATCATGGGCATAAGGAGAGACCCCTTTAGAGAATACATAAAACTGTGGGATTGATGGGAGAAGGGGGTAAGACAAGAAGGGAAGGAATTATATTGACTCGATTTAGAATTGGGCATATTATGCTTAATTATTCCTGGTATCTCGTTGGAAAACATCACCCTGGGGTGTGTAGGTGTTGTCATCATTATGAAACAGTTGAACACACCCTTTTACAATGTGAAGCATACGAGGTTGAAAGGTAGCAATTGCAGGCTTCACTACTAGCTTTGGGGGTTGACAGTTTTCATTTTAAAACTTTTCTAAGTCATGGAAGGTACTTTAATTTAATTCACAATATTGTCTTTCATTGTTTAAAATCTATAGGGCTTTTTGGGGTAATTTAATTTTCAAATGATAAAGAACCAGTAGGGGTTTTAATTCCTGGCTCTCTACACCACACTCCAGTCCAACTGGTGGCGGTACTGCACCTTTTAGTTGGCCTTCCAGCTGCCATTAAAAGTCAGCAGAAGAAGAAGAAGAAGGTCCAACAGTTGGTGAGTCAGTATACTGGCAGAAACTACACCCTGAAGACAAAAGAACTCTCCAACCAGCTTTGTGAAAAGGTTCTTGAAAAGCACAAGTCAGGAAGTGGGTACAAGATGTTAACCAGAAAGGACTACTGTCTGCTAATCAAAGAAGTTGAATGAATTAAGAACAGTGGAAGTAGATCGACCAGTTGTCTTTGTTTAGACCATAAGACCATAAGACAAAGGAGCAGAAGTAGGCCATTCAGCCCATTGAGTCTGCTCTGCCTTTTTGTCATGAGCTGATCCATTCTCCTATTTAGTCCCACTCCCCCGCTTTCTCACCATAACCTTTGATGCCCTGGCTACTCAGATGCCTAGCAAGCTCTGCCTTAAATACACCCAATGACTTGGCCTCCACTGCCGCCCGTGGCAACAAATTCCATATATTCACCACCCTCTGACTAAAAAAATTTCTTCGCATTTCTGTTCTGAAAGGGCACCCTTCAATCCTTAAGTCATGCCCTCTCGTACTAGACTCCCCCATCATGGGAAACAACTTTGCCACATCCACTCTGTCCATGCCTTTTAACATTTGAAATGTTTCTATGAGGTCTCCCCTCATTCTTCTAAACTCCAAGGAATACACTCCAAGAGCGGACAAACGCTCCTCAGATGTTAACCCTCTCATTCCCGGAATCATTCCAGTGAATCTTCTCTGTATGTGCTTAGAGATGGGGGCTACCATTTTGTGGAACTGTTTTACATCCTCCATTTTGTGTTAGTTGCTTGGCTTCATCAATGTTTTAAAGAAGACACAGTGATGCCACAGGTAATCTGTTGAACTAGGGATCATTTCCAAATAAGAAGTTAATTGTGAGGTGTTCTTTGATTGGATATAACATGCATGTTTATGAATGATGGTCTGTGTGATTCAAACTGATTGAGAACAAAGAGCCATTAATTACCGATTGACACTTGCTGGGAAAAGGATGATAAATGGATGCTAGCCTAGAGCAGAACCAATAAAAGATGTTATAGGTCAGACACATGATCAACAGCCAATGATACTGGGATGCAATATTTGAATTGGTAAGAAATAGATATAAAAACAGACACTTCAAGTCTGCTGGCAGTGGTAACTCTGTGAGAGAACAACAGTTGTGGATGAGAGGTTCCCCACAGACAGGTGAAGATTCAAAATGGAACTACAAGGAACATGTGGCCAGCAGAAGAAACTCATTTTCAACTGGTAATATGTATTCTGTTCTTTGACTGTTCATGGAAGGTCAGGAAAACTTAATTGGTGTGCACACAAGATATTTAGTGTATGAATTCACATAATTGTTAATTTAGACAATAAAGCTACTTGTCAGTTAATACTGATCTCTCTGTGCCTCTCTGATCATTATTACAAGGGGTGATTCTTGTAACAAAGTAAATTTCCAAGTCACTGAATATCCTGTGGAGTAGTTATTTCAAGAAGGGAACTAGTGAGGGAGGCCACCAAGAGACCTATAACAACTCTAGAGGAGTTACAAGCTTCAGTGGCTGAGATGGGAAGACAGCACATCCAATTGTTGCTTGGTTGCTTTACCAGCTTTATGGGAGAGTGGCAAAGAGAAAGCTACTATTGAGAGAAACTCACATGAAATCCTGGCTAGAGTTTGCTACAAGGCATGTGGGAGACTCTGAAGTCGGCTGGAAGAAGGTTCTGTGGTCTGTTGAAACCAAAATTGAGCTTTCTGGCCATCAGACTAAAGGCTATGTTTGGTGTAAACCAAACACTGCACATCATCAAAACACACCATCCCTACCATGAAGCATGGTGGTGGCTGCATCATGCTGTGGGGATGCTTCACTGCAGCAGGCCCTGGAAAACTTGTGAAGGGAGAGGGTAAAATGAATGAAGCAAAATACAGGGAAAATCCTGGAGGAAGACCTAATGCAGTCTGCAAGAGAACTGCGACTTGGGAGAAGATATTTTTTCCAGCAAGACAATGACCCTTTTCAGCATAAAGCCAATGGTACACAGAAATGGCTTAAAAACAACAAAGTTATTGTCCTGGAGTGGTCAAGTCAGGGTCCACTAATTGAGAATTCGTGGCTTGATTTGAAAAGTGCTGTTTACACATAATCCTCATGCAATCTGACAGAGCTTGAGCAGTTTTGTAAAGAAGAATGGAGAAAAATTACAGTGTCCAGACGTGCAAAGCTGATGGAGACCTAACCACACAGACTTAAGGCTGTAATTGCTACCAAAGGTGCATCTACTAAATGCTGACTTGAAGGGGGGTGAGTAATTATGCAGTCAATTATTTTGTGTTTAATATATTTTAATACATTTAGATTTTATTTTAATACATTTAGATCAATTTGTAGAAATTTGTTTTTACTTAGACATGAAAGAATCTTTTCTGTTGATCAGTGCCAAAAGAGCCAAATTAAATCCATTGTGATTCAATATTCTAAAACAATAAAACATGAAAACTTTGAAGGGGTGGGGGGAGTGAATACTTTTTATAGGCATTGTATTTGTATAGAAGTTGAGATCTGTTGTATATTAAGCAGGGAGGAACATGGTGTATTTAATATTTCATTAATGTTTGAGTAATATTGTAAATCTGTTGTTTGAGCACCCTTTGCTTAAATAATTCATTATGGGTTATACTTAAAAGTATGCAAATGGCATGTGTTATCATGCCACCATGTCATGTGTGTGTAACTCGCTAAAATTAAAATGAAATGAGACATTAGTTATCCTTGGCTCATCCATGTTTTTTTCTCTTTCGATTAATTTCTAGAGTTACAAAACATAACATTTGTAACATAGAAAAGATGTGTCATTTACCAGGAAGAAGGAAGAGTACAAAGTTATTGCAAGTTATTTACATAAAGTAACAGTAAAAATCCTTGTATGATACCCAGAGCAACTGTATCTGACAATATGTTACACTTCTGTCTTAATTCAGTACATTTATTCTTCTGGCCAAAACCAAATGGCAGCTTCCTTTGGCAAAGCCTCCAAGCAGATAAGGGGTTTACACATGAAGTAATCTTAGATTAAGTGTCCAAGGAAATGTGAAGGCTTTCACTAACTGCTATTGTATGATACAGTTTATGACAAGATAGATTTGGTTTCATAGCATATTGAACTAACCTGAAGAATGTTATTACAAAAACAGTAATACAACCATAATATTGCGGCCTTGTGGTACTTCCCCTTGGGGTTCTGAAAGTACTTTTCAGAATAAAACAGCAACTTTATAGCATATTGTCTTCTCAGGCATTTCACTAACACAAGTCTTGAATGTACATTACCTTGACTGTAAGCAAGAGGACTAAGTAAAATGGCATTACTGAAATGTGCCACTAGTTTGTTCTAGGGTGGCACTGGTGAATCTCGGTGACATTCTGTGGGGCTATGTACAAAACTTCTAAATATTCCTCTTTTGAATTACTCTCATTAATCTGCAGCATGTATTTTGAACTAATTTCATTCACAGATTCTGTCTCAACATCTATCAAACAAATACAGTACCTAGCAATATAGCCATCCATGGTTTCCTCCTAAACCTTTTCACTACAGTAGAAAACTGTCTGTTCTAGTTTTATCTGTGTCAGAAGACATAAGACCTTTGTCAACTATAGAACCTTATATCTACTAAATAGTTAATTAACGGGGTGTTTGGGGTGTCAAGGGAGGGATAGCACCTCTGGTGAAAGGGCTTGCTGTGTCCAGTTTGGGGCAGCTCAGTCACCTTTGGTCCCCACCAGGTACCTAGGTCTCACCTGTGGTTCCAAGTAGCTGTCTGCACGTAACAGCGGCCACACCTTTGTACACTGCTTCTACAGGCGGGCTGTAGCCTTATACCCTGGTGAAATGGAGACATGCATATCCTAGCATGCAAAGTCAGCTCCAGTGGACCGTGCAGATGAGATCTACAGTGAGGTTCAATGGCCAGGAAAGTAGTACTGCAACACTCCATGGAGAGTGAAGGGTATGCCAAGGTACAGGAGATGTCATGGTCATCCACTGCAACTAAGGAAGATCCCAAACACGAGGAAATCTGCAGATGCTGGAATTTCAAGCAACACACATAAAAGTTGCTGGTGAATGCAGCAGGCCAGGCAGCATCTCTAGGAAGAGGTACGTCCTGACGTTTCGGGCTGAGACCCTTTGTCAGGACTAACTGAAGGAAGAGCTAGTAAGAGATTTGAAAGTGGGAGGGGGAGCGGGAGATCCGAAATGATAGGAGAAGACAGGAGGGGGAGGGATGGAGCCAAGAGCTAGACAGTTGATTGGCAAAAGGGATATGAGAGGATCATGGGACAGGAGGCCTAGGGAGAAAGAAAAGGGGGAGGGGGGAAAAACCCAGAGGATGCACAAGGGGTATAGTGAGAAGGACGGAGGGAGAAAAAGGAGAGAGAGAAAAAGAATGTGTGTATATAAATAAATAATGGATGGGGTATGAGGGGGAGGTGGGGCTAGCCTCCAACCTGATGGCATAAACATTGACTTCTCAAACTTCCTTTAATGCCCCACCTCCCCCTCGTACTCCATCCGTTATTTATTTATATACACACATTCTTTTTCTCTCTCTCTCCTTTTTCTCCCTCTGTTCCCCTCACTATACCCCTTGCCCATCCTCTGGGTTCCCCCCCTCCCCCTTTTCTTTCTCCCTAGGCCTCCTGTCCCATGATCCTCTCATATCCCTTTTGCCAATCAACTGTCCAGCTCTTGGCTCCATCCCTCCCCCTCCTGTCTTCTCCTATCATTTTGGATCTCCCCCTCCCCCTCCCACTTTCAAATCTTTTACTAGCTCTTCTTTCAGTTAGTCCTGACGAAGGGTCTCGGCCTGAAACGTCAACTGTACCTCTTCCTAGAGATGCTGCCTGGCCTGCTGCATTCACCAGCAACTTTTATGTGTGTTGTAAGGAAGATCGCAGCTTTTGATGACTGACATACCACTGGAGACTGGACCTGAACGTCCGAGGTCAAGAGAGTGGAACTTCCCCGGTGCAACAGCTTTTTCATTTTAAAAACTCTCCCACACAGGATTCCTGTCATCATTGGACACAATGGACAACTACCAGTTCATTTATAAACTCCTTCCTGGCTTCTATTTCAGTCAACGATGCAAATGATTGTTTTTCTTTGGACACTCTCCACCTATCTTCAACAACTGCTAAGTCAATGGTATTTATCTTTTACCTCAACATTCTTTCCAACTTCAAGGTTCAAAAACGTGGTGTCACTTCCCAAATCTGTGCTCGTTTTTATTATAACTTCATTCGAATCCTCCCACAGCACAAAATGCTACTTGATTCGTAAAAATATGCTCTTAGTTTTCTGTCACTATATTACATGACTTCTCCTCATCCTCTCCATCGTTTTGACAACCACATTATTTTTTTTTCAACAGCACAGAAACAGGCCCTTTGCCCCATTTAGTCTGTGCCAAACTTTCACCCACCTGCACCTGGACCATAGCTCTCCTTACCCCTCTGATCCATGTACTTATCCAAATTTCTATTAAGCGTTGAAATTGAACTTGCATACAGCACTTCTACCGGCAGCTCATTCAACACTCTCACCTCCCCGAGCGAAGAAGTATCCTCTCACATTCCCCTTAAAAACTTCCTCTTTCACCCTTATCCTAGGATCTCTAGTTCTAGTTTCACCGAACCCAAGTGGAAAAGGCCTGCTTGCATTTACTGCTCAGTTCTTGTTTTCTGTTTTACTGGGACAGGCTTTGGCTGGCTCCATTCTTACTTGTCAAAGCTCTTCCTGTCGATCTGTGATAGCACATTCAGACAGTTATAGGGTCTTTCCTCATGGTTGTATCACAGTGCACATTCAATAGTTAACCTCAGGGATGGCTGGAAATCTAAAATATTATTGTAAGATATGCAGGATTTAAACTCGTAGACAAGATGGCGTGTCACTCTAATCTGCAGAAATCTACCTTCTCCAGTGTGGTGGAAAATATACATACAGCCGCAAATGTACACACCTAAGATTTTGTAGATGCAGAAATTCCAGAGCAACACACAAAAAATGCTGGAGGAATTCAGCAGGTCAGGGAGCATCAATGGAGAGAAATAAATGGTCAACGTTTTGGGCCAAGACAATTCATCAGGATAGTTCTGATAAAAGTTCTCAGTACAGATGTACGTGCACCATTGCCTCCAGTATTAATAATGACAGAGATGCTTCAGACCCAAAATTAACCGCTGCCAAATAGTTAACTTTCCTTTGCCCACTATGGTGTGAGCTTGGACATCTAAGTTGCAAAACGGCGACTCTTTTGCTTGCATCTTCCAGAAACAGTTCTATTTCCATCTTTAATACCTCTATTTTTCCCTTTCAGGGCTCTTTTGAAGACCCTGACCTGGAGTTACACACTGACTTTGCTTCCTTGCAGTAATGGGACACCCTCTCCTGGTGTCATGACTGTCTGTTATTCGACAGGCTAAGGTGCGGCCCAAGAGTTCAGCTCGCCTTTAGAGGCCTAGGATCCTGGGGCTCTGGAGATGGGCAGATCTAAGGTTGGTGTCCCGGACTGGTGTGTCATGGGAACTGGAAGATCTTTGGCTGTGTGCCCAGAGACCTGAGCTCTTTGGGCACAGAGTTTGGAAAAAGCAATGCAATGCACTTTTAACATTGTAAACCAGTGAGCTGTTCGTTCTGTCTCCTCTCTCACTGTGAAATGGAGACATCTCTTTCTCTCTTATTAGGGAGAGAGAGAGAGAGAGAACCTGTGGTATGTCGAAACCCGGGTGAATGCATAGTCTTTGGGGTACTGCAAGTCTATGTCTTTGCTGTTGCTTTGCTGCACACTTGAGTGCTCGGTGGTGGGAACTGATGCTTGTTTTTGCTGGTGGGGGGGGGAATTGTTGCTTGCTGCCACATACGCGCGGGAGGGAAGGGAACTGGGGGGAGACTTTGGGGTTCTAACATTTAACTGTCATTCATTCTTTGGGGCACTCCTCTGTTTTCGTGATTGGTTGCGAAGAAAAAGCATTTCAGGAAGTACAGTATATTGTATACATTTCTCTGATATTAAATGTACCTTTGAAACCTTTGAAATCCTCTACCTCTCTTGACATTATTGCTGGCTTTCTACCATCTGATATGCAGTCTGTATCCTGTAGCTGAAAAATGGGAACAGCACATCCAGATATTGTATATCCTTGAAACAGCCACTATCAAGTTCCCATCAGTCTAACCCTAAATTAGATTGGTTGTACACCTGATATAACAAGTGACACGGAAGAGAATCTGTGCCTTATGTGCTCTCTCTTTCAACTTCTTTCACCTATAAATCCAGTTGCTGTAATGCATTGTACATAATATTGAATAAAAGTCAGATTTCTAGATCATGAATCCAAAGGCATGAGGAATTCAAATCCCACCATGGCAACTGCACAACTTAAATTGAAGTAATCAAACAGAGAAATAGAACATAATCTTAGCAAAGGTAATCAAAAAAAAAACACTAGTTTCTTGTAAAAAAAAAAATCTAGTTTACCTCAGGGAAGAAATTGACCTTTCACATCTGATCAGACCCACTAATGCAAATGATTTTAGACTGCATCTACAGTACTGGGAAAGTACAGTAAGCGATTCATAATGATGCCAGCATTAATAGCGTTGTCTATAGGCATTGAATGCCTAAATAAAAACTTCACCTGCCTCTGGTACTGACTTAGCTACAGTGCCCTTGAAATTCTAAATCATGTTTTTAGTCACATCAAGGTGTAATGACCTAAAATTATGTTGGGTAATATTTGTTTTTCAGTTCCTACATGACATGAGGCACTGAAAATAGCAGATTAACACTGATCATATTGAATAAGAACAAACTTGTTTATTAATCCAACTCTAAGATGACTTTTCTCCTAGGCAGTCAACATCAATGCTGTAATGGGAAAATAGCTTCACAGGTATCTGTACTACGTTGGTGTAGAAGGAAGAATGTATCACGTCATTAAAGTCAATTACAATTGTTGACAACATATGACTTCTAGCTTCCTACCATCAGTCCATTTTCCCAGATGTGCCTTCATCATAATTGCATCCCTTTATCTTCTATAGACTTCAGGTCATCCAGATTTCTACTACTTATCAGAATCAGGTTCACTATCACTGACCCATGTCATGAAATTTATTGTTTTGTGGCAGCAGTTCAGTGCAATACATAAAATATACTATAAATTCCCAACTACCGTGAGCAAAATCAGGCTGTGAATATAAAAATATGCTTGACAAATAGCCTAGTTGTTCACTGAATCATCGATTCTTGCAGTACTGGAGGGCATTGAGCTACAGTTTTGGAACAGTACCTTGTTTTTTTCTCTGCATTTCATCAAAACAGAGATCATGGGGGGAGGCCATTTGGTGTGTTGTGTCCACATGAGAGAACAAAGCTGTTAGTTGACTCACACTTCATGGTCCCCTTGTCTAGGTTCTTCAAGTGCTCATGCAGATATCTTTTAAATGCCATAGCACTTACAATTTTTCATATTCAAACATTTAAACAATTTTTAATAATAATTATGGGCTTTGCATTCAAAATCATCTCTGACAGTGTGCTCTAAATCATAGCAACCTAGATTAATAAATAAATTTGATATCTATTTGGTCCTTTTAAACAAGTGTATTAAATATATTCTCTGTTGATGCCTACACATTGATCAGAAGTAGAAGTTTTCATTATAGACCTGAGCTAAATACTAAATTTCAGATCATCATTTCCCATGAGCTTATATGAAAAGAACCCTATTTTTTTATATAATTTTCTCCAAATAGAAGTGTCTCATCAACAAGATTTTAGTAAACCTGTTCACTATCTTCTGGTGAATTTAGTATTATTTATATTAATAAGATCTCCATGTACCAATCCATTTCAATTTAACTTCCCCTTCTCATTCCAACATGTCTGTCCATGTCTCTTTGACTGACATGATGAGACCAAACACGGGCTGAAGGAGCAGCACCTCATATTCTGACTGGGTAGTCTCCACTTAACGGTATGAACAATGATTTCTCTAACTTCCGGCAATTTCTCCCCCTTCTTTCTCTATTTTGCCATTCCCCATTCTGGTTACCCTTTTACCTCTTTTCTTCTCGTCACCTGCCCATTCACCTAACTCTGGTTCTCCATCTCCTTTCATTCTTCAATGGTCCACTGTCTCTCAAATAAAATTCCTTCTTTTTCATCCCTTTACCTTTTCCACCTATCCCTTCCCATCTTTTCACTTTGTTCCCCCTCACTTGGTTTCACCTATGACCTACCAGCTTGCATGCCTTCTCCTTTCCCCATCTTCCTCTTCTGGCTTCGTCCCCCTTCTTTTCCCGTCCTGATAAATGAAGCCCAAAACATCAACTGTTTATTCCCCTCCATAGATGTTGCCTGATTTGCTGAGTTCCTCCAGTATTTCGTGTGTGTTGCTCAAGATTTCCAGCATCTGCAGAATCTCTTGCATTTAATAATATCAAGCAACACACATCAAAGTTGCTGGTGAACGCAGCAGGCCAGGCAGCATCTCTAGGAAGAGGTACAGTCGACATTTCGGGCTGAGACCCTTTGTCAGGACTAACTGAAGGAAGAGCTAGTAAGAGATTTGAAAGTGGGAGGGGGAGGGGGAGATGCAAAATGATAGGAGAAGACAGGAGGGGGAGGGATGGAGCCAAGAGCTGGACAGTTGATTGGCAAAAGGGATATGAGAGGATCATGGGACAGGAGGCCTAGGGAGAAAGAAAGGGGGGAGGGGGGAAGAACTCAGAGGATGGGCAAGGGGTATAGTCAGATGGACAGAGGGAGAAGAAGGAGAGAAAGAAAAAGAATGTGTGTATATAAATAAATAATGGATGGGGTACGAGGGGGAGGTGGGGCATTAGCAGAACTTTGAGAAGTCACTGTTCATGCCATCAGGTTGGAGGCTACCCAGACGGAATATAAGGTGTTGTTCCTCTAACCTGAGTGTGGCTTCATCTTTACAGTAGAGGAGGCTGTGGATAGACATATCAGAATGGGAATGGGACGTGGAATTAAAATGTGTGGCCACTGGGAGATCCTGCTTTCTCTGGTGTACAGAGCATAGATGTTCAGCGAAACAATCTCCCAGTCTGTGTTGGGTCTTGCCAATATATAGAACAGGGGTCCCCAACCTTTATCGCACTGCAGACTGTTTCATATTGACAACCTTCTTGCAGACTGGCCGACCGGCCGGTGGGGGGAGGAGGGGTAGGGTTGCCAACAGACAAGAGTAGCAGTCAAAACGTTGCGTTTACCCCGTGAAAGACTACAATGACCATGAAGCCTTGCGCGGGCACCAATACGCAAATGCCGATTTTTTTCTGCTTATTGTTTTTGGCAATTCTGTTCGGCGGGGGGGGGGGGTGTTAATCACTACCGCAATATAGGTGACAAGTGGCTAATACACTCAATTTCATTTCTCAAAGGGTTTATCTAACGAATTTAATATTAAACACACAGCGCATATTTTTTCTCGCATGAATATAGCGATAAGTCAATTATCAGGGGAGGACAGGGGAGTTTGAAGTAAGTGTTGAACGAACTTCCAATAGAAGTGGTAGAGGCAGGTTCGATATTATCATTTAATGAAAAATTGGGTAGGTATATGGACAGGAAAGGAATGGAGGGTTATGGGCTGAGTGCAGGTCGGTGGGACAAGGTGAGAGTAGCGTTTGGCACGGACTAGAAGGGCCGAGATGGCCTGTTTCCATGCTGTAATTGTTTTATGGTTATATAAGTCAATAGCATCATAACATTTTAAGTAACGTTTGGATATTAAACACACAGCACATATTTTCCCCGTATGAACATATAAAATCATTGCAACACACCAATATCGCTGAATCAGTGGGAGCGCTGGGCTTGTTTTCCTGCAACAAGGTGGTCCTCTCGAGGGGTGATGGGAGACAGCGATACTCGAACGGGGTTCCTCATGTCCAGTCTATTCCGCAATTTAGTTTTCGTTGCATTCATTGCAGAGATATGTTGGAATGTTGAAAATGGAAGCAACGTCTGCAGTGCTTTCGTGGCTATCTCAGGATAGTCAGCCTCGACTTTGATCCGGAATGCCGGCAGAGATGTTATGTCGAACATACTTTTTAGCCCGCCGTCATTTGCAAGCTCGAGGAGTTGATCTCCTTCCCGCGCTGACATGGATGACGCGCAGGTCATGACCTCGCGTGTGTTCAAGCTCAACAGTGGCCGTGACAGGGAATGAGGGAAGGTGCAGCTGACTCCTACCGCCAAATCATATTGTTCCCTCATGGCCCGGTAGCACATGCCTTGCGGCCTGGTACCAGTCCGCGGCCCGGTGGTTGGGGACCGCTGATATAGAAGGCTATATCGGGAGCACTGGACGCAGTACATCACCCCAGCCGACTCACAGGTGAAGTGTCGCCTCACCTAGAAGGACTGTCTGGGGCCCTGAATGGTGGTGAGGGAGGAAGTGTAAGGGCATGTGTAGCACTTGTTCCACTTACGAGGATAAGTGCCAGGAGGGAGATCGGTGGGGAGGGATGGGGGGGACGAATGGACAAGGGAGTCGTGTAGGGAGTGATCCCTGCGGAATGCAGAGAGAGGGGGGGAGGGAAAGATGTGCTTAGTGGTGGGATCATGTTGGAGGTGGCGGAAGTTACGGAGAATAATATGTTGGACCCGGAGGCTGGGGGGGTGGTAGGTGAGGACAAGGGGAACCCTATTCCTAGTGGGGTGGCGGGAGGATGGAGTGACAGCAGATGTGCGTGAAATGGGGAAGATGCGTTTGAGAGCAGAGTTGATGGTGAAGGAAGGGAAGTCCCTTTCTTTAAAAAAGGAGGACACCTCCCTTGTCCTGGAATGAAAAGCCTCATCCTGAGAGCAGATGCAGCGGAGACGGAGGAATTGCGAGAAGGGGATGGCATTTTTGCAAGTGACAGGGTGAGAGGAGGAATAGTCCAGATAGCTGTGAGAGTCAGTAGACTTATAGTAGACATCAATAGGTAAACTGTCTCCAGAGGTAGAGACAGAAAGATCTAGAAAGGGGAAGGAGGTGTCAGAAACGGACCAGGTAAACTTGAGGGCAGGGTGAAAGTTGGAGGCAAAGTTAATGAAGTCAACGAACTCAGCATGCGTGCAGGAAGCAGCGCCAATGCAGTCGTCGATGTAGTGAAGGAAAAGTGGGGGACAGATACCAGAACAGGTTTGGAACATAGATTGTTCCACAAAGAAAACAAAAAGGCAGGCATAGGTAGTACCCATGCGGGTGCCCATAGCTACACCTTTAGTTTGGAGGAAGTGGGAGGAGCCAAAGGAGAAATTATTAAGAATAAGGACTAATTCCGCTAGACGGAGCAGAGTGGTGGTAGAGGGGAACTGGGTAGGTCTGGAATCCAAAAAGAAGCAGAAAGCTTTGAGACCTTCCTGATGGGGGATGGAAGTATATAGTATAATAAAATCATCTCCTTTTTAAAATTAGCACCCAATTACCCATACACTTTTAATAAATGTATGAGTGAATTCCAAATCACTCTTCTTTCATACAATACTTTGTAGAGAAGGGTAGTAGCTTTTCAGCAAAAAAGCATATGTTTTAACGCTGTTGACATTCTTTTGATCTGTAGTCATTTTCTAATATGAAGGTCAATGCTCAAACAGCTAATGCAAATGTGAAAAAAATACAGTATTGCCAACTTACCTTCAAATTGTATTCCCTACTTATCAGCTACAAAAAAAATCATAAATCTATAACCCATAATCTAATTTCTAAGATTAAGTTGCATGCATTTAACAAATAATACAGACACTATTGGTAAAGAGTCCTACCCTTAAATTAAGGAATTCCTTCCAAATTATACAAAGATTTACCATTTCCTTAGTTTAAAATTGTATTACATTTTTGGTGTAACTTACCAGGAAGTTTCTAAACATCAGCCAAACTGAAATCATTTCTGACAGAACAAAAATTGTGCTAGAGAAGTTGTTGAACAATGAAAAAAAATCTTGTCAAGGGCAAAAAAAGCTCATCCCTTTTTGTATTTATAGTTATCGATCTGAGCCATCAGTAAACAAAAGAGATGAGATGCTAACTGACACACTGATAGAACTCCAATAAGCTATTCTTGACACGCGTCCTTGAATGTTGCTTTGTATTATTATAGAATGATGCAATGAGAGACGAGGTGAGAAAATGTATTAATCTCTCAGTTATTAAAGAAAGCCAGCTGATATTTAATACATCCTTTTTAACCACAATAATATTCAAAGGATAGATTTGCAGAACAATACCATAGATGAAAGGTTTCTCTGGAGACACAGAATTATTGGGAACTAATTTTATGCATATCCTGAACACAGATAATGAATGGCCAACTAACTGAATTTGCATGCAAGAATTTGGGTGCAGTGTTATCATGCCTTAGACAGTTTTATCATTTTTAAAAAATATACATGAAGTTTCAAGGATAATATATTTTAGTAAGAACCAAATTATAGTTATGTAGGTGAAAATCAAAAAGTTGCAGGTGCTGGAAATGTGAACTCACTTCTGAGCAATGAGTAACTTTCTCTCAACAGCACATGTGGAAGTCTTACCATAATCTAGTGTTTCATGGTGATTTGCAACACACTGATAGAACTCCAGTAAGCTACTCCTGATATGCGTCCTTGAATGGTCCTTTGTATTATTATAGAAAGATACATGAGAGATGAGGTGAGAAAATGTATTAATACATTAATTTAAATGTATTAATTTAACAGTTCTTAACAAGTAACCATTTATACTATCTATCAAGTTCAATGTTGAAGTATTGTTGCCTAAGAACATATTAAAATACGTATTTATTTTTAATTTATGACTAATAATCTCCAAACGCACAGAAAGATGATCTCCCACTCCATGGTAACACAACAAAAAAGAAGTGTTTGCATCAGCTTTTTCTCTTCCCTTTAAGCCCACCTCCTCCATTTCTGAAACATTCGTTCTGCATGTTTTTAGTGGGCTTTCCTCTCTTTTCTCATCGCCAGCCTCCCTAAGACCTGCAGCTTCAACATCTGCATTGCAGGGGGATCTCCCTGGCCACGTAACTGAAAATGGAGAAGGCTGCACTACTGGACAGTATGGGCTGGAATGGGTTTATTACACAGCCTGGAGCAGGCTGTGAGGCCAGAGAGAATTATTACCCAATTAACCAGGTGTGCGGTGAGAGGAACAGGGTGCTTGACAATGGGCAGAGTAAATATGACAACTGCACATGGACCCAAACTTGTAGCAAACACCAGGAGGGAAGTTGCTTACTGTAATGAGATGTTAGAGATTAAAGTTTTCTTAAACTAGTGCAAGCTATCCCTGAGTTAGGAATACCCAATTTAAGGACACCTAAACATAGGAACAAGCTCCGATAATACTAAATCCAGTGTTTGTTCCTATGAGCAGAAGTAGTTTTCTCACTCCACTTTTTAGCAAATGTTACATAGAAACATAGAAACATAGAAAATAGGTGCAGGAGTAGGCCATTCGGCCCTTCGAGCCTGCACCGCCATTCAGTATGATCATGGCTGATCATCCAACTCAGAACCCTGTACCAGCCTTCCCTCCATACCCCCTGATCTCTTTAGCCACAAGGGGCATATCTAACTCCCTCATGTTCTTCTGTTATAAATCTTACGTGCTTTTGATGTTATACATCGGAGGTATGGGTACCATACCAAGTAATTTTTGCGTATTTTCCGACTTTCGGATTAAAAATAAACGACTTATGGATGTCTGTAAAAACAGAACCCATTTATTCTCCAAGGACGATGTGTATAAGAGACTTAAAATGCTGCACCGTACAACGACCAGCGCCTCCAACTAAATACAAAAGCAGAATACTACAGATGCTGGAAAACTGAAACAAAACAGAAATACAATGGCATCGATACGTAAAGAAATAAAATTACCATTTAAGGTTCATGACCTTGCATCAGAACTGTTCAATATTCTGTTTTGTTCCAGAATCCTAGACCTCAAGAGAAATACCAATTGGAATGTACTTATAATTAGGTCATTCAGATGAATAATTGCATTATCAAGCGTCAATATCAATATAAACTTGTCAACATTATTTGCTGATCTGTCATCTTATGGGCGGCATTCTTGACATGGCATCTGAAAGGCAGCGATTTAAAAAAACCATTCCTACTCTATAAAAGAATGGTTGAATTAGTGGCCCTTTTAAACGTGACCTTGTTTGAATTTTAATATTTTGAATATTTTTGGAGCATGAATGGTCCCTTGAATTCTGGAAATCCGTGTGCCTTCATTTCTCTTGGCCCCCAAAGAGACAACGGCATGGGGAAAATAAATGCTTTGGTTAGCACGCAGAAGCACATTATAAATCTGCAGTGGCTACAAGAAGTCAATCAGGCATCCTAGGATCCTTCCACAAGTGGTTTGGTAGGCTGTTGTGGAAAGCAGACTGACTTCTGCACCACATCTGTTGGAACAAGGGTGGTATGTGGGCATCTTCTATAAAACGTGACCCATTTGTAAAATTAAACGCGTTAAGTATTCTTGCGGAAGACCTCGGGTTTTGGAAAGGGTAACGGATCAAGTAGATCAATTGTAAGGTCAGAAAGGAGCTCCCATTTACCTCCAGCCACTCATGCAAAGCCTCGCACCATTGTCAACCGGTGGTGGTGGTGGTGGGGGGGGGGGGTGCGGAAATTCCCCCGATTCTTCAGTTCCTTCAGACTCGGACCTCTCCTTACATCCCTGCTCCCACCCCTTATTCTGCATTAAATCTAAATTCCTTCAAATTAGCTTTAAAACACGCTAAATGGAAGCGATGCCTTTTTAAAAAAAAGTTAAATGAACTTTTATTTGGTGATTTAGATCACACTTGTACAATCCGTTATACGCAAAATCCTGAAACTTCAAATCATCTCCAGGGAGATGGCTGACTGAAGGCATCCATTACCCTTTACTTACCCGGTTCACTGCGGACAGCCTCCGGGCGTCAACACCTTTAATCCAGCTGCCAACTGTGGACCAGACCGTTTATTAAAGCTGCATGCTAATGTCTGGGCTCCTTCACAGCGACAGCCTCGCACGAGTCAAGGTTGTATCAACGTATCTCCATGGAAACTGCGGAAACGAATTTTTTTTGCGCTGCCTTTAAGTATGGGTGAAGTTACACATGGACTTCTGTGCCCTAAAATTTTCTCCGAATCAGACCTATGACCGCAGTCTACTTAAAGACACATTTTTTTCTGGTTTTGATCTGCCTGTGATGGTGACGGGAATACCCTCAGAACTGGGTGCACACTTTAAGCAAAATAGTCTATAGATGAACATGTAAAGGGAAGAGAGTAGGGCTGAATTAACCAGATCTAGAAGATGTTGTCAAGAGCTTGATGGCATGAGTGGCCTCATTCTAGGCAATACTGATACAATGCCTGATATTGCCCAGAGATTATATTTTAGAAGAAAGTGAGGGAGAGTTGTCAGTTCTTGTTTAATAACATGATGAAGTAAACAAAGTTAAAGAGAACAAGCAGGTTTAGAACCTTCTATTTACAGCATTTTCCCAATTTGTTTAGTGAAAGGACAAAGCCACCAACCATTAGAAATATGAATGAGCATTTTCATGTGCCACTATGATATTTCTTCAACCTCTAGACTGCTACATTCAGGACAGATCAATGGCTCAGCAAGTGGAGATCATGCCAGCAGCCTTGGCTCTATTCTAACCTGGTGTTGTTTGGCTGGAGTTTGCACTTTGGGTTCTCCATTTTCCTACCACATCCCAACAATGTGCAGGCTGATAGGTTCACTGCAAATTGCTTCAAGTAGGTTACATGGTCGGCACAACATTGTGGGCTGAAAGGCCTGCAATATGCTGTGGATTTTCTATGTCTTATGCTCTGAGTGTACAGTTGAATGGTAGAATGAAAGGAAAATTGAAATGATTATCAGGAAAATAAATGTTATTGGTGCAGGATTAATATAAATGAATGCTTGATGGACGAAGCAGACCTGATAGATTAAAGGATCGGATTTCTGTACTGTATGAGTAGGCCTATGATTTTCTTTTCATTTTCTTTTATGTTACAGAACATAGGACATTACAGCACAATACAGGCCCTTTGGTCCATGATGTTGGGCTGACCTTTTACCCTATTCCAAGGTCAATCTAACGTTCACTCCTTTAGAGTTCTCCATTCTTTATCATTCATGTGCCTACCTAACAGTTTCTTAAATGTCCATGGTATATGTTCCTCTACCACCATCTCTGCAGGCATGTTCCACCACCCACTATTTTCTGTGTAAAGATTAAGGAATATCTCAGGAAACTCTATAAATGTATTGAGTAAAAGGGTGGTTAGGGAGAGAGTAAGCCTCCTCGGAGATCCACAGTGTTGTATATGTCTTCAGCTGCAGGTGGGTGGGATTGTTAATGAATATTTCTCCCTAGTGCTTACTGAGAAGAAAATCAAGATTGCTCAATAAATGAGGGAAACGAGTGGAGATGTTGTGGAGAATATTCATATTACCAAGGCTGTTGTGAGGGCAGCAGCTTAGTGGTCCTGGTCGATCTAAACTGGCTATTGGCGAGTAGGTGCTGCTGAATGGCACTTTAACTAATATTTTCCATCACTTTGCTGATGATTAACCATAGACTGATTGAACCATAATTAACTGGATTGGATGGGTCCTGATTTTTGAGAAACTGATGCACTTGAGCAATTTTCCACATTCTTTACTTGACCTTTGTGTTTTAATGGTACTGGAACAAGTCAGATATTTCTGAAGTATAACGCTTCAGGCTGCAACTGGGCTTTGACATTCCCTAATCTTACATACCTTGAATAGTGCTTCCTTTTCCTTTCTATCTCATGGAGTTGGTTAAAGAACGCCTTCTGAGTTAATGGTGGTCTTTGAAGGTAGTGGATATGGATAATTCGCTCCACATTTCTGGTTCAACCTGATTTGTGAATATTTCAGCTTCTACCTTCACACTCATGTACCAGGTCCTGCCATCACAGAAGATGCAGAGATCCTAGAATAGGTTAAAAGGTCAGCACAACAAAGGTCAGCTGAAGAACATTACTGTAATGTAATGTTCTGTGTACTATACCCTTTGGGTAGAAGTCACTTTGTGGACCAAAAATGGAAATCCTGAACTAATTTTCAAGTTCAAGTTTAAATTTAAATATCATTCAACCATACATGAACACCCATGATTATAGCCAACGAAACAGTGTTACTTCGGGGCCAAGGTGCAAAACACAGTACCAACAATCATATACAACAGAAGGCGCATATAGCACATATAACATAGCAAGCACATATAGATAGAATCACATATAAGATATCAGTAAAATACAGTCACTCAAAAAAATGTAGTTCAAAACCCTGAGTCCATAAATTCTGCAGCGATCTGCAGTTGAACACAAAACAGCTTGTCTTCTGCCAAGCGAACACTGGGGGAAGCACTAACTTCAGCTTGGATACTGCGCCAAACCGTCTCCAGTGGAGTGCACCAACACTGACACCTCTCTCCTGGGTGGTTGTAAACGGGTGACACTACAGCTTGAGATCTAGTCCTTGCTATGATCGAGGCCACAAAACTGCCCCGTCGTCTTTCCCTGCTACCCACTAATAAATCAGTGAATCAGGCTTGCATCATTCCATATTAACAATGTCTAGAATCATAAGAAAAGCGATTAAGGTGATCACTTGCTTTTAAACTGCACACTGTCTTCGCATACCGACCCCTCTGATGCCTCTCCGACGCAGCACGATCGCACCAAGTCTAGCTCCTTCAGTTTCTCCGCCAATGAGCAACTTGCTGAAGAGGTAGACTTGCAGTATTTTAAGTACTTAATGTCCAGCAGGGTCTTGCAATTGTAAAATGTATGTTTAAAAAGGTTGACCCCGTAGAGTCGATGTGTTACCACCGCTTTCAAGGTTAGTTTTATTAGCTGTTTAACATACCTGTTGCCTTGTCTTAAATGTATATGTTCAGAAAGCTAAGGCTCGCTACACAGGGCAGATTCTGTACATTTTCAAATTCAGTACTTCCTCCTTGTGTTGATCAAATGACAGTGTGCTGATGCATCAGTTGAGGGAGCTGTGGATGGTAATCAGCCAGAGGTTTCCTTGCTGTACTGAGCTGATTCCCTAAGCGGGTGTTGTGGACCTTTGAAGATTCCCATGGCTTCTGTGCTGCTCCTTTTTGCTATATTGCTATTGTGCCTTCACCCAAAACATTCATCATAGATCTAAAGTATGCTAATAAATTTGTGGATTTGAATCTTAACATGTTAATTTAAATCACAATGTGGCAACTAGGACTTTAAATTCAAGTCATTACATGCTTCAGAAATAAAAATGTAATAATAATATTGAATATAAAATCACCAGGTTGTTCTACAAATCCTTCTGGTTTACTAATGTCCTTAAGCATCTTCCCTAGCACAGTCTTAATGCAAATCTAGACTCATTTATGTGACCAACAGTTAACAGCCATGAGAAATGTCTGACTAAAACTACTCACTGGGGTAATTAAGGGGTGCTAATAAAAGCTGGAATTACAGTGCAGTCTACAAGATGAGAATGAACATCAACAACATTCTACTAAATAAAATTGACACAACAGCCAAGGTTTTAAATCTAAACTTTGTTACATTAAAAAAAGTTTCACCCCTCCTAATGCTTCTTGAAACAACTGTAAACCTTAAATTACTTTGATGGTTAATTCTGTAAATATTATGTTAATTTTCAAAGTACAAACCTGTATTTTGTTGAGTTGTTTAAATCATTTAAGTATTTACCATTATATTTGGCATTTACTGGGTTCATACTTCAATATGCATTTTAGATTTCAGCTCCAAATTATTTACTATTCTGATGGGAGAGTTGCTGGTTTGCAATTTCCACACTGAGCTTGTGACATTTCTTAGCAAAATTACCAGTAAGTCTTTAGGTCATTCGAAATTCTCCGGTGACATTCTAGTTGTACTTTATTGCCAAATTCATCACAAATCCAAATCAAGAAACCCCCTGAGATCGCCCAACTGTGCAATTTCTCCTCTAATCCTCCATCTGGTGGACTAGTCCTGGGATCAACAAACATCTTCATTTGAATAGGAGTAGAGAAGAATAAGATAATCAGTTGTTTATTGCACTCAGTATTTTTATTTTTAAGCAGTTTTAAGTTAATTTATTTTTGTTTTTTAAATTAGCATTGTTCTAAAAATTATTTATGTTCAATGGTTTAAAAGGTTTCCAAATGTCATAGATATTAAAAAGTATTGAACGTGACATAAATTATTTTAAAACTTATTCTGGCCTCCTCATTTTATGTTTAGTGCTGTTTGCTCCTAGGACATGTGGGCCTGTGTGATTGATTTCCACAGTAGAAGATACATTTGGAAGAATGAGGAATGCAGTGAATCTTTTCTGAAACAAATACAAAGCACCTTTCAAAATAGGTTTTTTACCTTTTATTTTCTGACCCAAAATTCCCCATGACTCATTATTTATAAAGGTATAAATCTGATTTGGTCAAATTGTACACAGAATGTGAATTAAACTCATCTTTTATCACAAACAAAAGAAAATGTGCAGATGCTGGAAATCTGAGCAACACACACAAAATGCTGGAGGGTGAAGGGTTTAGGCCCGAAACGTCAAGTGTACTTTTATCCATAGGTGCTGCCTGGCCTGCTGAGTTCCTCCAGCATTTTCTGTGTGTTGCTCATCTTTTATATGAGTTTTTTTTTAAGATGAGTCATAAGGTTATTTTGTTAACAAATAATGGATTATGATAGAGAATTTTTTCCATCCTTTGAAACTAGATAATTTCATCTCAATAAGGAAATTGTTTGATTGAGAAAAGGCTAGAAATGCTCAGAAATTCCTGCGATGAAGTCTTGCGTTCATCTTGATTTGCATGTTGCTGAGAGTCACGCTTACTTCATTAGACTACAGATTCTAAAACACCAACAAGTGGAAGAAGCTGCCAACTGAAATGATAGATGTAAATACAATTGTAACATTTAAGAAACATTTGGATAGCTATGTAGGCGAGAGCAGTATGGGGGCCTATGCTCCCTGTGTAGGTAGATGGGACTAGACAGATGACCTGGCCAGTATGGACTAGATGGACTGAGGTGTCTGTTTCTGTACTGTAGTGCTCTATGACTCTATAACAACTTCAAGCAGCGCCTAAGTTTCTAGTTATGTAAAATTAAGCCTTCAAGGTGTATGGAAAGAGAATAGGAATTTGGTATTCAGACAGAGAATCGACCATGGTGGGTCAAAGTGCCAAATGGTTTATTCCTGGTCCAGATTTTAAGTATCAATGATAAGTGCATCTATAATTGTGTGAAAATAAAAGGAATATTTTATATTCTGTCTAGGTAGCATCCAACCTGATGGCATGAACTTTGATTTTTCTAACTTCTGGTAATTTTTTTTCCCACTGCCCCCTCCCTCATCTTCATTTCTCCACTCTGGCCCTCCTCTTATCTCTTCTCTTCCCTTGCCTATCACCTCCCTCTGGTTCCTCTCCTCCTTCCCCTTCTTTCATGATCACTCCCCTCTCCTATTAGATTCCTTCTTCTCCAGCCCCTTACCTTTTCCAGCTATCACCTCCCTGCTTTTACTTTATCTTCCCCGCCCCCCCCACCCAGCTGGCCTCACTTATCACCTCTAGCTTGTCGGCCTTCCCCATCCCTCCCCTTCCTTTCCAGTCCTGATGAAGCATCTCCATAAGACCATAAGATTTAGGAGCAGAATTAGGCCATTCGGCCCATCGAATTTGCTCTGCCATTTCATTATGGCTGATTCAATTTTTCTCTCAGCCCCAATCTTCTACCTTCTCCCCGTATCCCTACATGCCCTGACCAATCAAGAATCTATCAACATCTGACTTAAGTATAAATTAAAGAATTGCCCGCCACAGCTGCCTGTGGCAAAGAATTCTGCAGATTCACCACTCTCTGGCTAAAGAAATCCCTCTTCATCTCCATTCTAAAAAGACACCCCTTTATACCGAGGCTGTGGCCTTTCACCATTCAACAAATTTCATTGAGGTCACCCCTCATTCTTCTGAATTCCAGTGAATACAGGCCCAGATCCATCAAATGCTTTTCATATGACAAACCAGTCAACCTTGGAATAATTTTCTAAAATCTCCTCTGAAACTTCCCCAGTTTCAGCACGTTCTATTTATGATAAGGGGCCCAAAACTGCTCACAAATCTCCAAGTGAGCCCTCACCAGTGCTTTATAAAGTCTCAACATCCTTGTTTTATATTCTAGTCCTTTTGAAATGAATGCTAACATCACATTTGCATTCCTCTCCACAGATTAAACCTGCAAATTATAGACCATAGACCTTAAAACCATAAAACATAGGAGAAAAATTAGGCCATCTGGCCCGTTGAGTCTGCTCTGCCATTCAGTCATGGCTAAACGTTTTTTTATATGTCCTCCTCACCCCAGTTCCCGTCCTTCTTCCCATAACCTTTGATGCCATATCCAATCAAGAACCTATCAATCTCTGCCTTAAATACACCCAACAATCTGGCCTCCACAGCTGCATGTGGCAACAAATTCCACAAATTCTCCACCCTTTGGCTAAAGAAATTTCTCCGCATCTCTGTTTTGAAAGGATGCTTCTCTTTCCTGAGGCTGTGCCCTCTTGTCTGAGACTCTCCCACCATGGGAAACATCCTTTCCGCATCTACTCTTTCTAGCCCTTTCACCATTCAAAAGGTTTCAATGAGATCCCCCCTTATCCTTCTGAATTCCAGCGAGTACAGACCCAGAGCCATCAAACGTTCCTCGCATGATAACCCTTTCATTCCTGGAATCATCCTTGTGAACCTCCTCTGGACCATCTTCAATGCCAGCACATCTTTTCTAAGGTAATGGGCCCAAAACTGTTTATTATACGCAAGGTAAGGCCTCACCAGTGCCTTATAAAGCCTCAGCATCATATCCCTGCTCTTGTATTCTAGACCTCTTGAAATGAATGCCAACATGGCATTTGCCTTCCTCACCACGAACCCAACCTGCAAGTTAACTTTCAGGGTGTTCGGCACCAGGACTCCCAAGTCCCTCTGCATCTCCGATTTCTGGATTTTCTCCCTGTTTAGAAAATAGTCCGCACATTTATTTCTACTACCAAAGTGCATGACCATGCATTTTCCAACATTGTATTTCATTTGCCATTTTCTTGCCCATTCTCCTAATCTGTCGAAGTCCTGCATTCTACCTGTTTCCTCAACACTACCTGCCCTTTCACCAATCTTTATATCATCTGCAAACTTGGCAACAAAGCCATCTATTCCATCATCTAAATCATTTATATACAGCATAAAGAGAAGCGGTCCCAACATCGACCCCTGCAGAACACCACTAGTCACTGACAACCAACCAGAAAAGGATCTTTTTATTCCCACTTGCTGCCTCCTACCAATCAGCCAATGCTCTAACCATGTTAGTAACTTTCCTGTAATACCATGGGCTCTTAACTTGGTAAGCATTCTCATGTGTGGCACCTTGTCAAAGGCCTTCTGAAAATCCATATATACAACATCCACTGTATCCCTTTTATCTATGCTACTTGTAATTTCCTCAAAGAGTTCCAACAGGTTTGTCAGGCAGGATTTTCCCTCAAGGAAACCATGCTGACTTTGTACTATCTTGCCCTGTGTCACCAAGTACTCCATCACCTCATCCTTAACAATTGACTGTAACATCTTCCCAACCACTGAGGTCAGGCTACCCATCACTTTTGAACAGGTCATACCTCCCTTAGAATAGATCCCAATTATCCAAGAACCTGAAGCCCTGCCCCCTGCATCAGCTTCTCAGCCACACATTTATCTGCCGAATTATCCTGATTTTACCCTCACTGGTGTGTGGTACAGGCAACAATCCTGAAATTAGTACCCAGGAGGTCCTGCTTCTCAGCTTTCTACCTAGCTCTCTAAATTCTCTTTTCTGAACCTCATTGCTTTTCCTTCCTATGTCATTGGTACCAATGTGTACCAAGACATCTGGCTGCTCCCCCTCCCTCTCCAAATTTTGTGGACATGACCTGAGACATCCCTGACTCTGTCACCTGGGAGGCAACGTACCATCTGGGTGTCCTGTTCACGTCCACTGAATCGCCTGTCCGTTCCCCTCACTATCGAGTCCTCTATCACTACCACTCCCTTCTTCCCTCTCCTTCCCTTCTGCACTATGGACCCATGTTCAGTGCCTGTAACCCGGTCGCCATGGTATTTCCTTGGGAGGTCATCCACCACAAAAGTACCCAAAGCGGTATACTTGTTTTTGAGGGGAATGGCCATAGGGGTGCTCTGCTCTAATGGCCTCTTTCCAGTTCTCCTGACGGTCCCCCAGCTACTCGCCTCCTGCAACTTCGGGGTGACTACTTCCCTGTAACTTTGACCAATTAAATCCTCGCTCTCCCGTACAAGCCAAAGGTCATCCAGTTGCTGCTCCAGATCCCTAACACAGTCTTCAAGGAGCTGCAGCCAGATGCATTTCATGCAGATGTAGTTCTCCAGGAGATTCTGGGTCTCCCAGTTCTCCAACATCTGGCACGAAGAACACACCACAGCCATTTTAAATGGCAAAGAGAGGAAGGAAAAAAAAACAAAAAGGGAACCTTATCAGATGCTTTACACAGAGCTGACACCTCATCTGAGCCAAAGCCTGTCGATTCTACTCTTACTGCTGGCCTACTCCCAACAATGGGCAATCCTCTTATCCATTCTGTAATTTTATTTCATTCTTAGAGCTCTGTTGACATCGCTGATCTTTTGGGAATCCTGTACAAGCACTCCCAAGTCCTTTGCACGCCAGTTTTTTTTTGTATTTTCTCTCCATTTAGAAAATAGTCAACAGTTTCATTTCTTCTACCAAAGTGCATGACCCTACACTTCCTGACACTGTATTCCATCTGCCATTTCTTTGCCCGTTCTCATAATCTGTCTAAATCCTTCTGTAGCCTCTCTACTTTCTCAAAACTACCCGCCCTTCCACCTATCTTCATATCATCTGCAAGCTTTGCAACAAAGCCTTCAATTCCATCATCCAAATCACTGACATATAATGGAAAAAGAATCAACTCAAACCCCTGTGGAACACCACTAATCACCGGCAGGCCAGCCAAAAAAGGCTCCCACTCTTTGCCTCCTGCCAATACACCATTGCTTTACCCTTGCTAGAATATTTCCTGTAATGCTATGGGCTCGTAGCTTGTTAGGCAGCCTCGTGTGGGACCTTGTCAAAGGTCTTCTGAAGGTCAAAGTACACAACATCAACCAATTCTCCTTTGTCTATTCTGCTTATTTTTTCAAAGAATTCCTACAGATTTGTCAGGCAAGATTTTCCATTGAGGAAATCATGCTGACTAGTCTATTTTATCATGTGCTTCCAAATACCCTGAGACCTCATCCTTAATAATCGACTCCAATGTCTTCCCAACCACGGAGGTCAGACTAACTAGCCTATAGTTTCCTTTCTTCTGCCTCTCTTCCTTCTTGAAGAGTGGAGTGACATTTGTAATTTTCCAGTCTTCCAGAATCATTCCAGAATCTAGTGCTTCCTGAAAGATTATTACTTATTCATCCACAGCTCTTCAGCCACCTCTTTCAGAACTCTTGGCTTTATTCCATCTGGTCCAGGTGACTTATTCACCTTCAGACCTTTCAGTTTTCAAACAGCCTTCTCTCTAGTTATGGTAACTTCACACACTTCATGCCCCTTGACACCTTGAACTTCTACCATACTGCTAGTGTCTTTTGCAGGGAAGACTGATGTAAAATACTCATTCAGTTCATCCGCTATTTCATTGTGCCCCATTACTAACTCTCCAGCATTGTTTTCCACTGGTCTGATATCCACACTCGCCTCTCCTTTACACTTCTCTTCTTGGCCCGAAATGTCAGCAGTTTACTCTATTCCATAGATGCTGCCTGATCTGTTGAATTTCACCAGAATTTTGTGTGTGGTTTTGCTCAGGAAAAGTATATTGTTGATTCATAATGCAGTTCCAAATGGAAATTGATTGAGTTACAAGAATCTAACTACAGTAACACAATTTAGAAACTATGAATCCATCATGATTTGGAAAAAAATGTACAGGGCAGATAGTTTGCCAGGAATATTTTATTATTTAAGAACACAGGGAACCAAAGTAAAAAGCAGTTCCAAAGATTAACAACAACTTAACATTATTTTTCAATAGCTAATTGAATCAATTATTAGTTTTCTATTAGAATATTGAATACATACATACTGTAACAGAGTTATATTTGGGTAAATGATAGCTATAACAAATGCAGTGGATATCACAATTTGAATGCATACATATTGTGAATGAATAGTAGCAGTACAACTTTGATACATGTTCATTTTAACTTGCCTGTCCTGTATTAAGTTCCAATACCTCCCGTAGTTCCAGGTAGAAGCAATGGCCTTTGTTATGGATGTATCGCTCCACTTTACATCAGCACTTTTTTACCTAGCCTGGCCATTTTAGTTTCTAAGGCTGTTGATTGAAGAGGAAACAAAGATGATTATTGTTACTTATCATTCCAGGAAATGTTATAAACTTAACTAAATTTTGAAACTTAATGGCATAAGAAGAAATATACATACCACAGTATTATGCTGAAGCCTTAAGCACATGATTAGTTGTGAGAAGCTGCCATGCGCTTAGAGCATAGAAAGGATATGTGCAAAGGTATTAGCGTATTAGATTAGTGAAGACTGAAGTTCCTGTTGTAACAGAGAACATTAACAGATTCTAAGTTCCTGTTGATTCAATATATTCTGTAAATAAAATCTTCAATTCATACTTCACATTAATTTTGAAACGCTCTGGGTTAAATAACACCCAACACAATATCAATAATATTACCACTTTCATTGAAGTGCTACTGAAACAAACACACAATCCAAATTGTTGTCCATCAGAATGTGTCTGCCTTTGTCAGTCAAAATGTAATGACATAGTATATTTTGGAAAGGCAGAGTAATCCTATGCTGGGCTGAAATGGTATTTGTGAGCCTCTGCCAGTAGTTATTGTATTAGACAAGGTATATATTTTGAAGCCAAGGTGGTATGTGACAGGCAGCTGCAAAACCTAAAGATAGTTAATTAAGTAATCTTGAATTTGACAAGAAAAACATTGAAACATGTTTGCTTCACTAATATTATTCTGGGAAGGATATCTGCTGACCTTACCTGGTTTGGCCCAAATATGACTCCTGACTTATAGTAATCAGATTGACTCAGAACTACTCTCCAAGTATCAAAATGCTACATTCACTATCACTTATTTATAATAACATTTTCTTGAATATTTAAAGTCAGAAAACAACTAAAGAATTTTCAACTTATTGTAATAACTTAAATAATTACATGTTTTATTTGTCTGCTTAAAGGCAAATGGGAAAGGCAAAGGATTCAGTATTTACCATTTTGCTTCAGTATTGCATAGAACCATAGAACCATAGAAACTACAGCACAGAAACAGGCCTTTTGGCCCTTCTTGGCTGTGCCGAACCATTTTCTGCCTAGCCCCACTGACCTGCACACGGACCGTATCCCTCCATACACCTTCCATCCATGTATCTGTCTAATTTATTCTTAAATGTTAATAAAGAACCCGCATTTACCACCTCATCTGGCAGCTCATTCCACACTCCCACCACTCTGTGTGAAGAAGCCCCCCCTAATGTTCCCTTTAAACTTTTCCCCCCTCACCCTTAACCCATGTCCTCTGGTTTTTTTCTCCCCTTGCCTCAGTGGAAAAAGCCTGCTTGTATTCACTCTATCTATACCCATCATAATTTTATATACCTCTATCAAATCTCCTGTCATTCTTCTACGCTCCAGGGAATAAAGTCCTAACCTATTCAACCTTTCTCTGTAACTGAGTTTCTCAAGTCCTGGCAACATCCTTGTAAACCTTCTCTGCACTCTTTCAACCTTATTTATATCCTTCCTGTAATTTGGTGACCAAAACTGAACACAGTACTCCAGATTCGGCCTCACCAATGCCTTATACAACCTCATCATAACATTCCAACTCTTATACTCAATACTTTGATTAATAAAGGCCAATGTACCAAACGCTCTCTTTACGACCCTATCTACTTGTGACGCCACTTTTAGGGAATTTTGTATCTGTATTCCCAGATCCCTCTGTTCTACTGCACTCCTCAGTGCCTTACCATTAACCCTGTATGTACTACCTTGGTTTGTCCTTCCAACGTGCAATACCTCACACTTGTCTGTATTAAACTCCATCTGCCATTTCTCAGCCCATTCACCAGTGAAAATGGCCTTGGCAATTGTAGGGATGACTTAAAGCAGATTGAAATGCTTGAGTGTATAGACATTAAGAAAGAGGATGTGCCAGAGCTGTTAAAGGTATTAAGTTAGGTAAGTCACTGGGACTGGACAAGAGATACCCTACAGTGGGAAGCGATGGAGGAGATCGCCGAGCCTCTGGCAATGGTCTTAACGGATGGAAAAGTACCAGAGGATTGGAAGGTTGTAAATGTTGTTCCCGTGTTCAAGAAAGGGTGTAGAGATAACCCAGAAAATTATAGAACAATGAGTCTTACTTCAGTGGTGGGCAAATTGTTGGAGAAGATCCTGAGAGACAGGATTTACGAGCATTTGGAGAGATATAATCTAATTAGGATACTCAACATGGCTTTGTCAAGGCCATTTCGTGCCTTACAAGCCTGATTGAATTCGTTGAGGAGGAAACATAATACATTGATGAAGGTAGAGCAGTGAATGTAGTGTATATGGATTTCAGTCAGGCATTTAATAAGGTTCCCCATGCAAGGCTCATTCAGAAAGTAAGGAGGCATGGGATCCAAGGAGACCTTGGTTTGTGAATCGAAAATTGGCCTGCACACAGAAGGGAAAGGCTGGTTGTAGATGGTTCGTACTCTGCATGGAGGACAGTGACCAGTGGTGTTCTACAGGGATCTTTTCTGGGATCCCCTCCTCATTGTGATTTTTATAAATGACTTGGAGGAGGAAGTAGAAGGGTGGGTTAGTAAGTTTGCTGTTGACACAAAAGTTGGGGGTGTTGTGGATAGACTGGAGGGTTGTTAGAAGTTACAGCGGGACATCAATAGGATGCAGAACTGGGCTGCGAAGTGACAGGTGGAATTCAACCCAGATAAGTGCGAAGTGTTCAATTTGGTAGGTCCAATGTGAAGCCAGAATATAATATTAATGATAAAACTCAGGGCAGCGTGGAGGATCAGTGAGATCTTGGGGTCCATGTCCATAGGGCACTCAAAGCTGCTGCGCAGGTTGACAGTGTTGTTAAGAAGGCGTATGGCATGATCGCCTTCATCAACTTTGGGATTGAGTTCAAGAGCTGTGAGGTAATGTTAAAGCTATATAAAACCTCAGTTAGACCCCACTTGCAGTACTGTGTTCAGTTCTGGTCACCTCACTACAGGAAGGATGTGGATAGTATAGAGAGAGTGCAGAGGAGATTTACAATGACGTTGGTTGGATTGGAGAGCAAGCCTTATGAGAATAGGTTGAGTGAACTTTGCTGTTTCTCCTTGGAGCAATGGAGGATGAGAGATGACCTGATAGAGGTGTATAAGATGAAGAGAGACATTGATTTTGTGGATAGCCAGAGGCTTTTCCCCAGGCTTGAAATGGCTAACATGCGGGGGCATAGTTTTAAGGTGCTGAGAAGTAGGTACTCGGGGGATGTCAGAGGTAAGTGTGTGGAATGCTCTGCCAGCAACGGTGGTAGAGGCGGATACAATAGGGTCTTTTAAGAGACTCATAGATAGGTACATGGAGCTTAGAAAAATAGAGGGCTATGCAGTAGGGTAATTCTAGGCAATTCCTAGAGTAGATTACATGGTTGGTACAACATTGTGGGCTGAAGGGCTTGTAATGTGCTGTAGATTTCTATGATTCTAAGAATAAGAGCTATTACTTATTATTTGCAACAAATTATAAACTGAACTTGTATCTTTGCACTAAGTTCTTTTTACAATGGGAAGTGAGGTTATTTTCCAGGCAAAAGAGTGCAAACGTTTAACATAACATTCAGACTGAATAAAGGAAAAGGAAGAATACTTGCATATTTTTAAAGTTTATAACATATTTGTATTTAATCATTATCACTGTCAACTGTGAATAGGGACATTTTAGTTTATTAAAGGAAGTATTGTGAGAGACAGTTGTCCATTTAAAGCAGTACTTTGTAAACTCAAAGTGAATTGACTTGCAGCTGAAAAGTGAGTTTCATGTCTTTTGCTAAAATCATCCTACAACCTGCATTAATATTTTACATAATAGCATATATTTTAGAAAGCTTAGGTATTAGAATTATTAATGTGGACCAGACATAATGTATGTTAAATAGAGCATAGGATGTATAACATTAAAACACAGTAAGGCCCTTCGGTCCACAAGATTGTACTGACCTTTAATTTACTCTAAGATCAATCTAACTCTTCCTTCTTGCATCACTGCCCCTAATTTTCTATCATTCATGTATCTATCTAAGACTTTAATACTCCTAATGTATCTGCTTTTACCTCTATCCCTGACAGGGCATACCATGGACCAACTACTCTTTCCCTGACATTCCCCCCCCCCCCCCACTTTCCTCCAATCACTTTAAAATTATGCCACCTTGTATTAACCATTTCCACCCTTGAAAAAGGGCTCTGGCTGTCCTCTCCATCTATGCCTCTTATCATCTTGTCTACCTCTATCAGGTCACATCTCATCCTCTTTCATTATAAATAATGTAATTATATTATAATAAAATCTGTTTTTGTCACTTTACATTTAATGCTGCGAAGTGAGTTGGTAAATTACAAATTTTACACATATTGTTATATTTGCATACACATGCACTTAGAATTCCCTGATTTTCTCATCTTGTTAAGGTTCATGGATCAGTGGAATCAGAATTTTGCGCAATACTGACGCTGATTAATGCTCAGAGAGTTCAGTATTGGTGTGGTTAGCTGTACATACAGCAGATGTGCACATGTTTTTTTTTAAGACACACTGTCCTATCTTGGCAAAATGTAGGTTCTAAGTTCCTTTACGTCTAACTGGAGCACATTTTCAGGCCATTGCTAAAGGGGAAGGTGTTAAGTATGAAAGCAAGGTAACTAACCTTCCATGTCTAACTAATGGGAACAGTGGCAAAGTCTCAGAGAAATAATTAAACAAACATACAAGCATTTGGAAAGGCTCCTACATTCTCTTCTAGCATCTCATTTCATAAGCCATCCTGAAGACACTCATCCCACAAATTAATGAAGAGCTGGGGCATTTCTTTCTGAGATTACACCCCCACCAGCCAGCCACCCTGAGTTTCTGATCAGTAAATGATGTGGAGCTTGTGCATGAATGCAGTGCATTAAAATTACCCAGTACTTCTGCAGCTCAAGGTAGCTCTATTCTGCTCTCTAGACTAGTACAGGGCTTTATTTCCAATATATAATTATTTGTTGGGATACAGCGTGGAATGGGCCCTTCCAGCCCTTGGAGATGTGCCCAGCAATCCCAGCAATTAAACCCTAGCCTAATCACAGGACAATTTACAATGACCAATTAACCTACTAGCCAGTACGTCTTTGGACTGTGGGAGGAAACTGGAGCACCTGGAGGAAACCCATGTGGTCATGGGGAGAACTTACATACTCCTTACAGGCAGCGTTGGGAATTAAACCTATGTCACTGGTTCTGTAAAGCATTGTGCTAACCACTGTGCCACAGTGTCACACCTATCACCATCCTTTCTCATAAATTATATTGTTTAATGGATGAAAAGCATATTAAAATAAAAAATAGAAATAAACTATTGATGATAATCAACTGATTTGTTATGTATAGTAATGATGCATCTTGTATTCTTTTCATACAAAATAATCAGAAATATAAAGTAAATATGAAATCATAACAAAAGCAACTTCTTGAAAGCAAACATGAGAAAATCTGCAGATGCTGGAAATTCAAGCAACACACATAAAATGCTGGTGGAACGCAGCAGGCCAGACAGCATCAATAGGAAGAAGCACAGTCGACGCTTCGGGTCGAGACCCTTTGTCAGGACAAATGGGAAAAAGAGATAGTAAGTGATTTGAAAGTGCGAGGTGGAGGGGGAGACCCAAAATGATAGGAGAAGACAGGAGGGGGAGGGACGAAACTAAGGGCTAGGAAGTTGATTGGCAAAAGGAATACAAGGCTGGAGAATGGGGAGTATCAAATTCCCAGGTCTTAGCTTCGTCCCTCCCCCTCCTGTCTTCTCCCATCATTTCGGGTCTCCCCCTCCCCCTTCCACTTCCAAATCACTTACTACCTCTTTTCTCCATTAGTCCTGACGAAGGGCCTCGACCCGAAATGTCGACTGTACTTCTTCCTATTGATGCTGCCTGGCCTGCTGCGTTCCACCTGCATTTTGTGTGTTTCTTGAAAGCAACTTTAAATTATTTAAGCAACACACATAAAAGTTGCTGGTGAACGTAGCAAGCCAGGTAGCATCTCTAAGAAGAGGTACAGTCGTTTGTGTTTATAAATTATTTAAACATTGCAGTCCAAAAGCACGAACAATTAGGAATATTTTCCAGGCAGTTAATTGTCTTACACATCAAAAGTATAATACAGTCATTATTTATGTTGCATCAGATATTTGTGGAGGTATGTCAATGCTGCAGAATATTTTTGTTTATATAACTATCAATAATTACGACAAGAATAAGAAGTTAAATGAAATGTTTATTTACAGAAAGATGATCACATGAAAATTTATTTTACAATGTAATAGTGTTAGTGGTATGTTCAAACTACAGATCTACAGCATTATACCAGAATCAAGTGTACAAAAGTAGAAAAGCAAAAGAAGATTATTTGTATAGTTTGCATTTGATTTGCTGTTTGTCACTGACCGGTATTAATTTCAGAGATACTTTCAGAGTGATGAATTCTGTAGTGAAATGTTGACTGAGAGCAGCATATCTTCAGGATTATAGAATTAAGATTTTATTGTTTAAAGTTATAATTGGGATAGATATTCAACACTGGATCACATTCCATGAAAAAGACAGAGATCAAGGTTTATCTGTACTTTAACTCTGTTGAATCCTAGCATTGACAATCAAAAACATCTATCAGCTAGTCTTATCAAGTTCAATTTACCCATTCTTAACAGCATTGCAGTCAAGAAAGCTCCAAATTTTTGCTATCCCCTGTGCAAATAACTGCTTGCTGACATCTTTGTCATAGGGTCACATCGTCATACAGGCCCTTTCGCCCATCAATTCCATGCTAATCATTAAGTATTTGTACTAATGCTATTTACCAGCACTTATTCAGTTCTCTGCCTCAGCAGTTCATTGTGGGTTATCTCCATCCATTTCCCCATCAGATAGTGTATTCTAGATTCTAACCACACACTCTCTGAGGGAGAAAAGGTCTTCCTTAGATTTCCTTTCATCCCTTATCCTAACCCTATGCCATCTAGTTGTGGATACAGTGCAATGGGGAGAATCTTCCATCTCCATGATCCTCATAATTTTGTGTATGCATACAGATCTCCCTGCAAACTCTTCCACTCCACGGAAAACAAAACCCGGTCCATTCAGTTTCTCCTTGAAACTGAAAACTCACAGGCAACAACCTCTGCGTCCTTAATAATGCAATGCTGTCATTGCTAAAGTGTGATGGCTAGAACTGTACACAGTACTCCATTGTGGCCTAACAATGCTACTGTAACTTCCCTGTTCTTATATTCTATGCCTTAGTCAATGAAGGAAATATCCCTCTGCCTCATTCACTACATTATCTACCTGTGCTGACATCTGTACAGATAACATCATGTACAATTTGGTCTCCTTTCCTTCTGGAAAAGACTGATTGCAGAAAGAGTGAAGCAAAAATTCACCAGACTGGTTCCTGAGTTATCAGTCATGTCTTACATGCTGTTATTGAGCAGACCTGAGCTCTAATCTCCAGAGTTTGAAAGGTTGAGATGTGTCCTCATTGAAGAACAGAAAATATTTTGAGGGCTTGACATAGGGCAGGTGCAGGGAGGGTGTTTCCCCTGGCTACTGAGTCTAGAATTAGCGGTAAGTGACAGGATATTCAAGAGGGAAATGAGTAAAGATTTCATCATTCATTGGGAGATGCATATTTGAAATTCTCTATACTGGAGGAGTATGGAAGCTCAGATACTGTTACATTTAAAATAAAGATTGTAGATTTCTAGATATTAGGGGGATGGGAAGGAAAACAATGTCTGAGGTAGAAGGTCTCATGTTTGTGGTAATGGAACAATGAGTGTGTGTATGCATATCAGCTCTCTCTCTCTCACACACACACAAACTACATACACAACCATTTACACACACACACACACACACACCCTAGAGTCACACTCTTCATACTCATACACACAAACCACACAAAAGGCAGTTTGAAAGTAGATGGTGTTTGCAAGTTCAAGAGGGAATTTCTTAGAAATTTGTAAAGCAAATGATTAGAAGTCTTGGAAAATGCTGCGGTATAGATTGTTCTTCAAATGCTGGGAAAAGTGATGATAGACTTTTCTGTTCCTGTGAATTCTAATGTGCTCAGTGCAAAGTAGGACTTCCCTTCCTGTTATGCCATGGAGCCTTGCCATTAACCAAGGGGTCCGTGAATTCAAGGTTGGGAGCCCCTGGTGTAAAGCATGAAATATACCAGGAAGGTACGATTCCTGGTCAGATGTTGCAGAAGTGGACACTATGGAGTCTGTGCAATTGATAAGGTTTCCCATGCACAGTTAGGTTTTAATTACTTTCTTTGCCTTAAAGCTTGTTAGTGGATGAGTGGCGTAACATTAAAGAAAATAATAACCAGTAGCTTTACATTCAGGATACATGTTGTCCATTCTGCACAAGATTAACCCATTAGTAAGTAACAGCAAGAAAGGCTTTCCATTTCAAATATAGCTCAATAATTTGTCACATAATAGAACAACAACGACACTTCTGTTTGTTATTTGTACCTGACACTGTGGAGTCACTGTAGATTCCATCTTTATCCACCTGGTCACCAGAATAATTTCTGTAGGGAGAATGATTATTGTCTCGGCCTGAGATCAAAATGGATTTCCTTGGGAGAGAGTTATTCCCTGCAGATAGAGTTATGGCAGCATATGATGTTTTATGTATCTCATTCCCAGTTGAAAGAGGAACGGGATGGAATACAGGATTAGTGAGGTCATTTGCTTGATGTGGATTCACTTCATCATCCTCATCATCATCATCGCTGATCATGACCAGTTCTGCTCGGATCGCTCCTTCAAACCCTAAAACTTTGCTGGTTTCATTCTCGTCATTGACGTTGTGGTAGCCCATGAAGACCATAGTAACTGGTTCCTCAGTGTCAATGACAGAAGGCGAGGAACGGCAAACATTAAACCCACTGTCTAAATTTTCAGACATAGTAGTAGCTCTGCCATCATGATTGAGTTCAGAATTGACAAACACGGCCTTGCGGTAATTGTCCCTTGGCGGGTGACAAGGAAGCTGTGCTGAATTCGGCTCATTTTCAGGTAATGATGACTCATAACTTTGTCGACTCTGGCTTCGTGTGGAACTCGGAGACCAGCAATTAGATATTGGGCAGGATAAGGAAGTAGTAGGAGTGACCATTGCCTGTTGATAACTGGGCAAATTCCTTTCCAGATCTGTGTCACCATCATTGGTTCGGTAAACTTGAGCCTTCACTGGGTCATGCCTCTCAATTCCTTCACTTTCAGCCATGTTTTCTTGAATCCTCGGCTCAGAGTCCATCTGCTCATTGATAAACATTTTAGGATAGTAGGAGCTGCTGTAGGAACTTGAGTAAACTGGGGCATGGCAAGCCACAGGAATATTCGTCTGTTTCTCACCAGCCTTTTGTAACAATGCTTCCACTTCCTCATGAGTCATGTCACTGACACCATTCTGAATCAGTCTCCCATCACTATGCAAAGCATATACTGATTTCACCCCATCTTCATAGACCTTCACACCTTTGTTTTGGATTTCATCGATCATCACTGGTGCAGTCGACAGAACGGTGCTTTCTCCTGTCTTCATATCCTTTTGGACATTGATTTCCACCGCAAACAAAGCTATTCAGAAAATATTTATAAAGATTAGCAAAAACTTTTTCCTTAATCATCACAAGATCAATTCTTATTGTTATAAAAAAGTTGTTTCTTGACTGACTAATAATCAAAACGATTTCTCATTGTTTTGGGAAAAAATGTGCCCATTCTTTCTATCATTGGGCTTTGTTACTGACTTTCTTTATTTCGCATTTCTTTGGTGAAGCATATTTAAACTTAACATGTTTACTGAAAAATACTATGTTATTGTGTAACATATAAGAAAGTAAATGCAAAATGAACTGAAGCAATTTCCAAAAATGAAACAGATGAGACAGGTGCAGGAGTAGGCCAGATGGCCTGTCAAACCTCCTGCGCCATTCAGTACGATTATGTCTGAACTGGCTGTGCTACCTTACTTTTCCCCATAACTCATAATACCCCTGCTATGCAAAAATCTAACTAACTGTTTCTTAAATATATTTAGTGAGGTAGCCTCTATTGTTCACTGAGCAGAGAATTCCATAGATTCACTACTCTCTGGAGAAAGCAGTTTCTCCTCATCTCCATCTTAAACCTATACGCCCAAATCTTGAGGCTATGTCCTCTAGTTCTAGTTTCACTTACCAGTAGAACTAACGTTCCTGACTCTATCTTATTTATCTCTCACATTTTTTCATATGTTTCTTTAAGATCTCCTCTCATTCATCTGAATTCCAGCAGGTAGAGCTCCAGGCAACTCAATTTCTCTTCCTAGGTTAACCCTCATCTCCAGAAACAACTTCAGAGAATCTGCCAGTCTGGTATGGTGTTTTATAGGCATCCGTTAGTCTCGTGAGACCATGGATTTGCGCCTTGGAAGGTTTCCAGGGCGCAGGCCTGGGCAAGGTTGTATGGAAGACCGGCAGTTGCCCATGCTGCAAGTCTCCCCTCTCCACGCCACCGATGTTGTCCAAGGGAAGGGCATTACGACCCAGACAGCTTGGCACCGGTGTCGTCGCAGAGCAATGTGTGGTTAAGTGCCTTGCTCAAGGACACACACGCTGCCTCAGCCAAGGCTCGAACTAGCGACCTTCAGATCACTAGATGAACACCTTAACCACTTGGCCATGTGCCAACACAGTGTAAATCCTAAGCATACTGGATTAACAGAGTTCCACTGTAACTAATGGTGCTGATTTTCAGTGGTTGGCAATCTATAGCAGGTCATTGAATCCAACAGCACGAAGCATGTTTTTCCAGCCAATCAGACCACACCGACATTTAAGTAGCACTAACACCACTCCGATCCCATTTTAGTCTTTACGCAGTCCTATTAATTCCCTCCGCAGAAGAATAGAAAAACATCTTTAAATGGAGAGGGACAGCTGAATGCTGCTATCCAGAATGCTCCAGCTGTCTTTGTAGCCTGCAGTTACAGTCAACAACTAGCAAGGTGAATGGTCTTAATTGTAAAGGGAATCTTGTGCAAAAGTAAGATAATCTAGCTTTAACTATACAGGATATTTGTGAAATCATTGAAGGAGTACAGTAAGAATTTTGCCTCTTTGGTGAGAGGGATATACTCACTCTACTTCTGTATTTATTTATTTAGGAAAATAGCGTGGAACAGAACCTTCTGGCACCTTGAGCCGCATCGTCCAGCAACCCACCGATTTAACCCTAAACCTAATCACAGGACAATTTACAATGACCAATTAACCTATGAAGCAGTATGTCTTTGGAATGTGTGAAGAAACAGGAGTAAAGTCTTTAAAAGTCTTGTTGAATGAAGTGGAATTAAGTTTTTAAATCACATCCTGTTACAGTTGAACAAATTCTCAGGCCATGAAAGATTAAATTTGTCCAGATAGATTGTGATTGAATAATGTTTAAACATTTACGGTTTCAAAAATTAGTATTTTTAAGAACTCATATTTCATATTTTATGATGTTTCTCTGTATATATGATCCAACTTTTATTTTGTTCTCTATTACATGCACTGGGTATTTTTTCTTGCTTCCTGATATTCTCCTTATAAGAATTCTTTAGCCCAGTTATGCAGTTAGCTTTCTCCACATTGCTGCTGGATGGCACAGAGTTTGATTCGGTGTTAATAAGCAGAAAAGTTCCTTCAAGATCAGCAAAGATCCTGGTTTTCATTGTTCCCCATAAAATCTGAGCCTTTGGAAAGAAATGAAAGGTACCCCAATCACATGAACCCACCTGCTTTGGAACCTCCTGAGCCTTGTGTTTCAAATTCTGGACTTGCTTTTCTCTGCTTTACCTGAGACTGATATTTTTTTGCAGGATTTGAAAATTCCGAGTGTACAGACTTTACCTGATCTATGAACAGGGATACAATAGTCATCAATATAATGCAGAAATTAGCAGAACATAATTGAAAATTACTATGAAGCAAATATTAACATGGTTTTCTTACTTCGATCACTCTCGGCCTGTGCTGCCTGTAAAGAGATAATAAAAATAAATTTTTATAAAAATTGATTGTGTTCCTGGAAAAAAAATGATCTTATATTAAATACAAATGATCTTATGTTAAATACAAGCCTCGCTGTATTGCATTGACCTTATTAAGAATTCATTAAAAAAAATCTTGTAAGAGAAATACGTAACTTGTTAATAAATGACAAGTTCTTGGATCGCAATTTCCTCACTTGCAGACCCTAGTAAGTTTGGATTGACAACAACATCTCCTCCACAGTTTCCATCAGCACTGATGCACCACAAGGCTGTGTGCTTACCCCCTGCTCTATTCGCTTCACACTTATGACTATGTGGCTAAGCACAGCTCTAAGGCCATATTCAAGTTTGTTGATGAAACCAGTATTGTAGGCCAAATCAAAGGTGGTGATGAATTACCATATATATGAGGGAGATTGAAAATCTGGCTGCGTGGTGCCATAACAATAACGTCTTACTTAATGTCAGCAAGGCCAAGGAGCTGATTATTGACTTCAGGAGAACAAACCAGAAGTCCATGAGCCAGTCATCATTGGAGGGTCAGAGATGGAGAGGGTCAGCAACTTTAAATTCCTTGGTGTTATTATTTCTGAGGACCTGTTCTGCCCAGCACGTAAGTGTAACTTTGAACAAAGCACGTCAAAGCATCTACTTCCTTAGGAGTTTGCGAAGATTCAGCATGACATCTAAAACTTTGACAAACATCTATTGATGTGTAGTGGGGAGTACATTGGCTGGTTATGTCACAGCCTGATACGGAAACACTAATTCCTTTAAATGGAAAATCCTACAAGTAGTAGTAGATATGGTCCAGTCCCTCACAGGTAAAGCCTCCCCACCACTGAGCACATCTACATGAAACGCTGTCACAGGAAAGCAGCTTCCATCGTCAGGGACCTGCTCTCTTCTCGCTGCTGCTATCAGGAAGGAGGAACAGCAGCTTCAGGACTCTCACAACCATGTTCAGCAACAGTTCATTATCATCAGGCTCTTGAACCGAAGGGGTGCAGTATTTCATTGATTCTGCCGTGGGTCATTATTCCACAGATTTATTGAGTATGCTCACAAATAAATCTCAATGGTGTATATGGTGACATATATGTGTTTTGATAATAAATTTACTTTGAACTTTTAGCTTTGAAGTCTGAAGCCTGAAGACTGGGAACTGGAAACTGAAGCCCTGTCCTGGACTTGAAGGATTTTCCAAGTGTGCGGGTGGGTAGGAGGAAGGAAAGAGTCTTATTTTGCTGTTGATGCTTGGTTGCTTGTTGCGCTCTGTTTTGATGTTTCTGCTGAGCATTGTGAGTATGATACGTTAAGCCGGAATTAGAGGCGACACTCGCAGGCTGCCACCACCAAGTCCTTAGATATGTTGATTGTTAATGCAAATGACACATTTCACTGTATGTTTCCATGTACACGTGATCAATAAAGTCTGAATTGGAGATCTAAAGAGCTTAAGAATATGAGATAGTGGTCCTTTGAATGACATGTAAATGAGTATTTCCATTATATATTCATAGAATGACTTCTATTTCCTAATACTTACTGACAGGGTCAGCAACCACTCATATATCCCAAAATATGAGCTAAAGTATTTCAGTTTCTAAGTAGCATGCTTACATTTGGGATGAGGATGATTTTGGGAAGTATAAAAGGCTATTCTATTTAATAGTATGTTGGTTACTAAACATTTACTTTATGTATGGGCTACCAGTAAGGAGTGAACCAGGTGTGACTTGCGGAGGGCTATTTCAAGGGTGAAGAGACAATTTCAAATGAGGTTGGAGGTGACATCAGATGTATGACAACTCTAGCAGGGTTTGCAAGACATTCAAGCGAAACCCAATAGCATGAATGGCAGTGATGCTTTACTACCAGATGAACTCAATGCCTTCTATGCCCACTTTGATAAGGAGAATATAACTACAGCTGTGAAGATCCCTGCTGCACCAGATGACAGTGTGTGTCTCAGAGGCCGATGTTAGACTGTCTTTAAAGAGAGTGAACCCTCGCAAGGCGGAAGCTCCAGGTGGAGTACCTGGAAAAACTCTGAATACCTTTGTCAACCAATTGGCAGGGGCATTCAAGGACATTTTCAAACTCTCACTGCTATGGGCGGAAGTTCCCACTTGCTTCAAAAAGGCAACTATTATGCCAGTGCCTAAGAAGAATAATGTGAGCTGCTTTAATGACTGTCGCTCAGTAGCATGCACATCTACAGTGATGAAATGCTTTGAGAGGTCGGTCATGACTAGACTGAACTCCTGCCTCGGCAAGGACCTGGACCCACTGCAATTTGCCTATCGCCACAATAGGTCAATAGCAGATGCAATCTCAATGGCTCGTCACACAGCCTTAGACCACCTGGACAACACAAACACCTACATCAGGATGCTGTTCATTGACTATAGCTCAGCATTTAATACCATCATTCCCACAATCCTGGTTGAGAAGTTGCAGAACCTGGGCCTCTGTAGCTCACTCTGCAACTGGATCCTCAGCTTCCTAACTGGAAGACCACAATCTGTGCGGATTGGTGATAATATATCCTCCTTGCTGATGATCAACACTGGTGCACCTCTACTGTTCTACTCTCCATATACACATGACTGCGTGGCTAGGCATAGCTCAAATACCATCTATAAATTTGCTGATGATGTAACCATTGTTGATTGAATCTCGGATGGTGGCGAGAGGGTGTACAGGAGTGAGATATGCCAACAAGTGGAATGGGGCCGCAGCAACAACCTGGCACTCAACGTCAGTAAGACGAAAAAGTTGATTGTGGCCTTCAGGAAGGGTAACGAAATAACACATACCAATTCTCATAGAAGGATCAGAAGTGGAGAGAGTGAGCAGCTTCAAACTCCTGGGTGTCAAGATCTCTGAAGATCCAACCTGGTCCCAACATATTGATGCCGTTATAAAGAAGGAACGACAGCGACTATACTTCATTAGGAGTTTGAAGAAATTTGGTATGTCAACAAATACACTTGTTACATGCCTCATGGATATCTTGTGACTATCTTATGACCATGATGTAATTGGGTATCTTATGAGCATGATGTAATGGTCTTGTGGAGGTCACATGGTGTAATTTTCCCACCGATGTGAGGTCATGTGATGACATGTTCACCACAGGTATAAAAGGGAGACCCCTGGGGTAACATAGTTAGTTTTAAGTTTAGTTCGTTATTTAATTCATCAGATACTCCGTTATGCTGCGTATTTGTCTTATGATGCAGTTTCATTTTAAAGTGCAGTTCTACTTTCTATTGTAAGTAGTATTGGAGAGTGAAGACCTTACTAAAGTACAGGAACTCGCAGAATCGAGTAAAGCTGATATCGTTCGGCGGTTTTGGAAAGGATCGACCTTTATTGATTTTTCGTTCAAGAAATAGTGACCTGCATCTGAGATATCCTGTGCTAAAGCAGGAAGGATTGTGCAGTGTCTATTCTCCAGAGGAAAATGTCAGTTCCTTTAAAGCGTTTTATTTCCGTCGTCGTGAACCCTGCAGATAAGGCAAGTTTCGGCTGGGATCAGCAGTAACGTCACGTCTTTGAGGAAAGCTTTACTTCAGAAAAGTCTCTCCTTAATTGACTGTATAAATCTCTTGGACTTTCGAATTTACCATTCTAAGAACTGTGTTCAAATTTACCACTTTAAGAACTGTTTTCGCATTCACCCTTTCAAGAACTGTTCCAGAGTTGCCATATTGCAGTTAACTTCCGGTTAAATTAGTTGTTTGAATATTTTTCGTTATTGTTGAGCAGAGTTTAATAAATGTTTGTTTGTTTTTATAAAATCTGACTCAATTGATATTCATTGTTGCTGGTCACGTGACACACTCAAAAACTTCTATAGATGTACCGTGGAGACAATTCTGACAGGCTACATCGCTGTCTGGTATGGAGGGGCTACTGCACAGGGCCGAAAGAAGCTGCAGAGGGTTGTAAATTTAGTTGGCTCCATTGTGGGTACTAGCCTACAAAGTAACCAGGACATCTTCAAGGAGCAATGTCTCAGAAAGGCAGTGTACATTATTAAAGGCCTCCAGAACCCAGGGCATGCCCTTTTCTCACTGTTACCATCAGGTAGGAGGTACAGAAGCCTGAAGGCACACACTCAGTGATTCAGGAACAGCTTATTCCCCTCTGCTAGCTGATTCCTAAATGGACATTGAACCCTTCAACACTACATCACTTTTTAAATATGTATTATTTCTGTTTTTTGCATGAGTTTTAATATCTGTTCAATATACATATACTCTTTATTTATTATTATTATTTTATTTAGTTTTATTTCTTCTATATTATGTTTTGCATTGAATTGCTGCTGCTAAGTTAACAAATTTCACGACACATGCCGGCGATAATAAACCTGTTTCTGATCCAGGAATGCAACAGATCATTGTAACTCCTTGTAGCATTTAAAATTAATAGCTTGAAAGTTCTTTTACAGATTCCACATAAGCAGCAATAAATTGAGAAATACGGTAATTGACTCCTAGTAGCAAAGTCAGCCAAGCCTACGAGAGAATTTAGCTCTTTGTTCTTTGATAAGTATTTGTGCAAGGTTGTTAAAATCATACAGTGCTGTTTCAGGCAACTTAGTGTTGCATCCAAATACAACACCAGTGATTGAAGTAACACGCAAGAAATCCTGGAGGAACGCTGCAGGTCAATCAACATCTATGGAGAGGAATGAACAGTTGGCGTTTCAGGCCAAGACCTCATCAGGACTGGAATGGAAGGGGAAAGAAGCCAGAATAGATGGGGGGGTGGGGAGTACAAGCTGTAGGAGTGATCAGGGAAGCCAGATGGACAAAAATAAGTGGGGGGGAGGGGGAATAAACTGAGAAGCTGTGAGGTGGTAGGTGGAAAATTTAAAGAGCTGGGGAAGAAGGAACCCGATAGAAGAAGAGAGAGAGGACCATGGAAGAGAGGGAAGGAAGATAGAGGGAGGTGATAGGCATGTGAGGAGATGAGAAGGGGTAAAACGGGAGCCAAAATGGGGAATGGGAAAAGATGTGGGGGGGGGGAGAAACTACTGGAAGTTAGAGAAATCAATGTACATGCCGTCAGGTTGGGGGCTACCTAAAAATTCCTGTACTGCTTCGTTGACTCAATCTGGAAAACCTGCTCAGTTTGGGGAGGATTTTAGCCTCCTAATTTTTGACAATTTATAGTACGTAAGACATGAAATTCCAAACATTAAATAATAGGAAGAAAAACAATTATTGCAAGCAACGCACACTCAGCTTCAGCTTGCCTTTGAATATGTGCAATTGTTCGTTAGGTAGGTTTATTGTTTCCCTTTAACTGATCAGTGTAGATTGAAAAACCCTGGACTCTACAGACTGCTTAAAACACCTCTTATCTGTCTGGAAAGTTTGGCTCCTTGAAATAGGGTTACTTTCCTGGAAACGGTTCAGAAGTTTAAGACTAATTAAGGTAGTGAACAGCCAATCAAATAAATAGCTCGTGTGCAACACTTTTATACATTCAACATGTGCAAACAATTTGAAGGCAAAATTATACAGTATTATATTATCCTCCAGTAACAACATATTAGAACTATTAATGTATCATGAATAACACTGGATAATTTACCTTAATTATATCTGCTGTCGATCTTTCTGTTGCTTTCAGTTTTTTCAGTAACAGTTGTTCATTAGATGAAATTTGGGCTTCTTGGTTTTCAAGAGCTTTTATTTCTTCTTCGAGCCTGTAAATAACACTTAGCTTTAGAGAGTGGGAATTCTACTCAGATGTACAATCTGAATGCAGTTTCAATTTCAACGTTTAAGAGAAACTTGGATGGGAGAGGGATGGAGGGCAACGGTCTGGGTGCAGGACAATGGAAATTGGCAGTTTAAATGGTTCAGCATCAACTAGCTGAGCCGAATGGCCTGTTTCTGTGCTGTAGCTTTCGATGATTATGTAAATATCACATAGGACATGCCTTTAAGGTGAGAAGGGAAAGTTTAAAGGAGATGTGAAGGGCACGTTACTTTTTCTTTTACACAGTTATTGGTAAGTGTTCGGGGTGGGTTACTGGGGTACTGGTGGAAGCAGATATGATAGTGGCATTTCAGAGGCTGTTAGACACATGAATATGCAGGGAATGGCAGAATATGGGTTATGTACAGGCTGAAAAGTTTTTATCTAATTCGGGTTCTTCTGGGCTGAAAAGCCTGTTTCTGTGCTGTTCTGTTCTCTTGTTCTATGCTGGTGATAGTTTGTACATTTGCTGCATTGTAACCTGCTGTTAAATGTATCTGCTTTCATCTGGCACATATCGAGAGAGGAAGGTCAAATTTACACTCCATAGAAATTTGCTGTGAACTCAGTTCCCAGAACAGAAGTTTTTACATGTTAAATCTATTAACTGGATAACAAATTTGTCATCTTTACCTTTGTAGTCTAATAAGCATGTTGGGGATATTAATGAACGGGCTATTGTATTGTCTCTATTGTATTTATCCTCTGTAGTCTATATCATATGTGATGATACTTCCAGCGCTTGCATATTATGTCATACATATACTACACTGCAATGTGTTTATTACCATTTAATCTTCACAATCATAAATATCCCAAAGCAAAGGTAAAGACAGGGAAAAAGGGATGGGAAATGGAGAAGGGGGTTGGTGTTGGGGGGCATTACTAGAACTTTGAGAAATTGATGTACATGCCATCAGGTTGGAGGCTACCCAAACAGAACATAAGGTGTTGTTCCTCCAACTTAAGTGTGGCCTCAGCACGACAGTGGAGGAGGCCATGGATGGACATATCGGAATGGGAATGTGAATTGGAATTAAAATGGGTGGCCACTGGGAGATCCGCTTGTTCTGGTGGACGGAGTGTAGACACTTGGTGAAGCAGTATCTCAATCTACAGTTGGGTCTCACTGATGTACAGAAGGCCACACCAGGTGCACCAAGGACAGTAAGTGACTGCAACAGACTCACAGGTGAAGTGTCACCTCATCTGGAAGGACTGTTAGGGTCCTGGATGGTAGTGAGGGAGGAACTGTGGGGGCAGGTGTAGCACTTGTTCCACTTACAAGGATAAGTGCTAGGAGGGGGAATCAGTGCGGAGGGATGAATGTACAAGGGAGTTGCATAGGGAGTAATTCCAGTGGAAAGCAGAAAATGGGGCGGGAGGGGTGGTGTGATTCCATTGGAGGCGGTGGTAATTTCGGAGATTTATGTGCTGGATGTGGAGGCTGGTGGGGTGGTAGGTGAGGACAAGAGGAACCCTATCCCTGATAGGGTGGCAGGAGGATGGGTTAAGAGCAGACGTGTGTAAAATGGAAGAGATGCGGTTGAGGGCAGTGTTGATGGTGGAGGAAGGGAAGCCCCTTTCTTTGAAAAAAGAGGACATCTCCTTTGGTCTAGAGTGAAAAGCCTCATCCTGAGTGCAGATGCGGTGCAGACAGGAATTGAGAGAAGAGGATGATGTTTTAACGAGTAGCAGGTGGGACGAGGTATAGTCCAGGTAGCTGTGAGAGTCCGTGGGTTTGTAATAGATATCGGTGGATAAGCTGTTTCCAGAGATAGAGACAGTGAGATCAAGAGAGGGGAGGGAAGTGTAGGAAATGGACCTGGTGAATTTGAGGGCAGGGTGGAAGTTGGAGGCAGAGAGGATGAAGTTGACGAGTTCAGCAAAACAGAGGATGATGGCTTAAACTGTGATGACAAAACCCCCAAGCCATCAAACTCCTTAATATCCAGAATCTAGACTGACATCTACATCATTTATTCTTATATTGTAATTTTTCCTCAACTGTGCCTATTGTCTTGTTTATTATTTATTGTACTGCCTTGCACTGTTTTGTGCACTTTATGTAGTCCTGTGTAGGTCTGTAGTCTAGTGTAGTTTTTGTGTTGTCTTACGTAGTCTAGTGTAGCCTTGTGTTGTCTCACTTAGTCTAGTGTAGTTGTGTGTTGTTTCACATAGCACCAATGTTTCGTTTTTACTGTGTACTATACCAGAAGTTCATGGTCAAAATGACAATAAAAAGCAACTTGACTTGACTTGACTTGACTTGACTTAGCTAGCAGGTGAAGTCAGATGCTAATACAATCCATTCTGTCTCTGGATCCACATTTCATTTCTTTCACGTCTTTTATGTTTGTTTTTAATCTTGAGTATGATCCTGGGACTGTTGGGAGTCTGTGATTTGCAGTTTGGAGATCGCTTGTGTGTTTCAGCGCTCTGCAGTCTCCAAGAGGATTCTGGGAGACAGAGGCAGAGAAGGCTGCAAGACAAGGCGCGAGCTGATGTTTGACTCCATTTCACCGATTAAAGCTTCCATTTCCCTGAATAAAATGATGAGGGAGATTGAAATAATGTGGAAGGTTAGCGCTGGCTGCCTGATTTTTGATAGCTGGTGGGATTTCTTTGCTACCAGAGAGGGGAGACCACCTTTTGATTGCTGGTGGGATCACTCTACTGCCAGAGAAGGACAGGCTGTCAATCTGGCCATTGAATTTTACCCAGGTTTTCTGCGTTTTGGACATGGACTCCGTCCATGGACTTTTTTGCAGTCTTATAGTTTTTTTATATTCTGTGTTTTTCGCTTGATTTTTCTTGTTTGTTTGTGTGTGGGTGAGGGGGATTTGTGGATCGCTGTGCCTGTTCCATTTTTGTTCATTTTTTGTGCAGGGAAGGGAAACTTAGGGATTTCTTGGTTCTGTGGCTATCTGGAGAAGAATTTCAGAGTTGTTACTTTGATATTAAATGAGCCTTTGAAACTTTGATTCAGTAATGAAACAGCAACTTCCTGAAGAGAGATTCATGATGTTTTACATTTGGAAGGACTGCCTGCGCACAGCTGCCTCATTGGTTAGATTAGAGTTGCTTACCCTTTCAGAAAAGGTCAGGGAAGATAAGTATTTAAATTATTTTACCTTGATTTTTAAATTGTCTGTTTCATTCAAAAGTTTTCAATTTAATTTAGTTTTCATTTTTAAATATATTTTATATTATTTAATCCTATTTGAAAAGCTATTAAATGTTGCAGTCAAAGATACTTAAAATTGTGAAAAAACAACCTTTGGCAGCTAGAAGACTGTCAGGATATTCTGGGTAGGATCTCAACTTATCTTCCCTGGTGCCTGCTCATGATTTGGAACCCACTTGACTTTCCCCACAAACTCCATTTTGTCCAAAGGTCTGCTGAATATATCGTGCCTGTTCAGCTTGCTATATTCATCAGCCTATAGCAGTTGAGGCCAGACACTAATGCCCTCACCAGTCCATTCTGTCTCTGGATCCACCACTGATTCTGTAATGGTACCACGACTTGCTGAAGAGAAGCTCATGATGTTTTACACCCAGAAGGACTGCATATGAACAACTGCCTCATTGGTTAGATTGGAGTTGCTTACCCTTTCGGGAAAGGGAAGGGAAGATAAATATTTAAGTTTAAAACATCAAACCCTGTCTTCAGCAAATCACCTATTACCTTAAATTGACAATATACTTCTTTATATTTAGAATCTCTCCTTGACTTTATCCATTCTTCCCCTGGATATGCTTCCGATGCTCTGTCCCTGTGTATTCTAATCCCTCCATAGCTAATATTGGCCGCATATCCATTCTTCTATTCTGGCATTAAAACCGTATTATTAGAAACATAGAAACATAGAAACCCTACAGTACAATACAGGCCCTTCAACCCACAATGCTGTGCCGAACATGTGCTTACTTTAAAAATTACCTAGGGTTACCCATTGCCCTCTGTTCTTCTAAGCTCCAGGTACCTAGCCAACAGTCTCTTGGAAGACGATATTGTATTTGCCTCCACCACCATCACTGGCAGCCCATTCCACACGCTCTCCACTCTCTGCGTAAAAAAACTTACCCCTGACTTCTCCTCTGTACCTGCTTCTAAGCACCTAAAAACTCAGTCCTCTCGTGTAGCCCTAGGAAAAAGCCTCTGACTATCCACATGACCAATCCCCCTTATCATCTTATATACCTATCAGGTCACCTCTCATCCTCCGTTGCTCCAAGGAGAAAAGGTCAAGTTCACTTAACCTATTCTTATAAGGCATGCTCTCCAATCCAGGCAACATCCTTGCACTCTTTCTATAGTTTCCACATCCTTTCTGTAGCGAGATGAACAGAACTGAACACAGTACTCCAAGTGGGGTCTGACCAGGGTCCTAAAAAACTGCAACATTACCTCTCAGCTCTTGAGCTCAATCTCACGGTTGATGAAGGCCGATACACCCTATGCCTTCTTAAACACACAGTTAACTTGCGCAGCAGCTTTGAGTATCCTATGGACTCGAACCCCAAGATCCCTCTGATCCTTCACACTGCCAAGAGTCTTACCATTAATACTATATTCTGCCATCATATTTGACCTACCAAAATGAACCACTTCACACTTATCTGGCTTAAACTCCATCTGCCACTTCTCAGCCCATTATTGCATCCTATTGATGTCCCGCTGTAACCTCTGACACTCCTCCACACTATCCACAACACTCCCAACCTTTGTGTCACCAGCAAATTTACTAACTCATTCCTCCACTTCCTCATCCAAGTCATTTATAAAAATCATGAAGAGAAGGGGTCTCAGAACAGATCCCTGGGGCACACCACTGGTCACCAACCTCCATGCAGGATATGACCCATCTACAACCACTCTTTGCCTTCTGTGGGCAAACCAATTCTGGATCCACAAAGCAACGTCCCCTTGGATCCCATGCCTCCTTACTTTCTCAATAAGCCTAGCATGGGGTACTTTATCAAATGCCTTGCTGAAATTCATATACACTACATCTACTGCCCTACTTTCATCAACATGTTTAGTCACATCCTCAAAAAATTCAGCCAGGCTCATAAGGCATGCCCTGCCTTTGCCAAAGCCATGCTGACTATTGCTAATCATATTATGCCTTTCCAAATGTTCACAAATTCTGCATCTCAGGATCTTCTCCATCAAATTACCAACCACTGAAGCAAGAATCACTGGTCTATAATTTCCAGGGCTATCTCTACTCCCTCTCTTGAATAATGGAGCAACATCTGCAATCCTCTAATTCCCCAGAACCTGCCCCATCCCCATTGATGATCATTGCCAAAGGCTCAGCAATTTCCTCCCTCGCCTCCCACAGCAGCCCGGGGTATATCTTGTTCAGTTCCGGTGACTTATCCAACTTGATGAATTCCAAAAGCTCTAGCATATCCTCTTTCTTAATATCTATATGCTCAAGCTTTTCAGTCCACTGTAAGTCATCCCTACAATTGCCAAGGTCCTTTTCCATAATGAATACTGAAGCAAAGTATTCATTAAGTAACTCAGCTGCCTTCTCCAGTTCCATACACACTTTTCCACTGTCATACTTGATTGGTCCTATTCTCTCACATCTTATCCTCTTGCTCTTCACATTCTTGTAGAATGCCTTGGGGTTTTCCTTAATCCTACCCACCAAGGCCTTCTCTTGGCCCCTTCTGGCTCTCCTAATTTCAATCTTAAGCTCCATCCTACTAGCCTTATAATTTTCTAGATCTCTATTATTACCTAGTTCTTTGAACCTTTCGTAAGCTTTTCTTTTCTTCTTGGCTAGATTTACAACAGCCTTTGATTAGCATGGTCCTTGTACCCTACCATCCTTCTCCTGTCTCATTGGAACATACCTGTGCAGAATGCCAAGCATATATCTGCTGAACATTTACCACATTTCTGCCGTACATTTGCCTGAGAACATCTGCTCCCAATTTATGCTTCCAAGTTCCTGCCTGCTATGGTGAAGGAGGTAGAATCATGATCACTGTCTCCAAAATGCTCTCCCGTTGAGAGTCCTGACACTTGACCAGGTTCATATCCCAATACCAGATCAAGTACAGCCTCTCCTCCTGTAGGTTTATCTACATGTTGTGTCAGAAAACCTTCCTGAACATACCTAACAAGCTTCACCCCATCTAAACTCTTTGCTCTAGGGAGATACCAATCAATATTGGGGAAATTAAAATCTCCCATCACGACAACCCTTTTATTATTGCACTGTTCCAGAATATGTCTCCCTATCTGCGCTTCGATGTCCCTGTTACTATTGGGTGGTCTATAAAAAACACCCAGTAGAGTTATTGACTCCTTCCTGTTTCTAATTCCCACCCACAGAGATTCAGTAGACAATCCCTCCATGACTTCCTCCTTTTCTTCAGCTGTAACACTATCTCTGATCAACAGTGCCATGCCCCCAACTCTTTTGCCTCCCTCCCTGTCCTTTCTGAAACATCTAAAGCCTGGCACTCTAAGTAGCCATTCCTGCCCCTGAGCCATCCAAGTCTCTGTAATGGCCATAACATCATAGCTCCAAGTACTGATCCACGCTCTAAGCTCATCCGCTTTGTTCATGATACTCTTTGCATTAAAATAGATACAACCCAATCCATCAGTCTGAGCGTATCCCTTCTCTATCACCTACCTATGCTCCCTCTCGCACTGTCTTCAAGCTTCCTCTATTTGTGAGACAACCACCCTTTCCTCCGTCTCTTCAGTTTGGTTCCCATCCCTCATCAATTTTAGTTTAAATCTCCCCAGCAGCCTTAGCAAACCTCTCTGCCAAGATATTGGTCCCCCTCGTACAACCCACCCATTCAAGTACAACCCATCCTTATTGTGCAAGTCATGCCTGCCCCAAAAGATGTCCCAATGATCCAGAAATCGGAATCCCTGTCCCCTGCTCCAATCTCTCAGCCACACATTTATCCTCCACCTTACTCTATTGCTATACTCACTGTCACGTGGCACAGGAAGTAATCCCGAGATTACTACCCTTGTAGTCCTGCTTCTCAGCTTCTTTCCTAACTTCCTGCAGTCTGTTTTCAGGACCTCTTCCCTTTTCCTACATATGTCGTTGGTACCAATATGTGCCACGACCTCTGGCTGTTCATCCTCCCACTGCAGGATATCGTGGACGCGATCAGAAACATTCTGGGCCCTGGCACCTGGGAGGCAAACTGCCATTTATCTTTCTTTCCTGCGTCCGTAGAATTGTCTGTCTAACCCCCTAACTATAGAGTTCCCTATCACTGCTGCAATCCTCTTCCTTTCCCTACCCTTCTGAGCCAGAGGCACGGCCACTGTCGCTTCCCCCAGGTAGGCCGTCCCCCCCCAAATGCACTCAAACAGGGGTACTTATTGTTTAGGGGGACAGCCACAGGGGTACTCTCTAGTACCTGACTCCTGCCCTTCCCTCTCCTGACTGCTACCCACTTATCTGTCTCCTGAGGCCCGGGTATGACTACTTGCCTATAGCTCCTCTCTATCACCTCCTCACTTTCTGTGACCAGACGAAGGTCTTTGAACTGCATCTCCAGTTCCCTAACCTGGTCCCTATGGAGCTGCAGCTCGACGCACCTGGCACAGATGAGGCCGTCCGGGAGGCTGGGAGTCTATTATTCTAATCTCTTTATTATATTTGCATGCCATAAATGAGTACAGGTTAGTTGGTCACATGAGGGTTGGATTGGAAGGGCCAGTTACCGCATTGTTTCTCTTAAGAAATAGACCATTCTCCTTATACAAATGTTTGTAATTATCTACTTAATTCCTCTCGTGTACAGCTCCATCTCTCTCTCTTAACAATCCTTTATAAATTCCATTGCTTGTCCAAATAGAGCAATTAGAAATTTAGCAATTTTAGATGACTGGAGACATTATATATTAAAAGAATTAAGCAGTTCATATGATTCAGATGAATCAAATCTCTACACTTTGAAGTGCTTAATGTAATACACAACTAATCTCAAGTAAAAATACGTCTAATGACCTTGTATGTCATCCTCAGCATTACAGGACTTGCAATTATTGCAACAAATTAAAACTAATTACAAATTACTTCAAAGAGGCATGCCTGAAATTTTGCTATAAATTAAAAATAATTACGTTTTTCGGCATTGAACCAGGTTTCAACTTCTTACAATAGGCAGCCAGAAAGATTTGAGTACTGGCGATTTGAATTTTTGTACTATGATTGTCATGTTTTGACATTATTCTTGCAGATATTCCGAGAGTAGCCTGTTGAGTTCTCAATCTGCATTCCCAGCAATTGTGTCAAGTGTAGAGATTCACAGCAGACTGCACCTAGTGATAATACTCAAGCTAATGAGGGTTGCTGGGGATCAAACTGTTATAAGTGGCTACGAATGAATTTATGGACATAATTAGAATATAACTATCTGTCATGCACTGCATTTTTCCAGAGAAACTGTTTTGTTTTTAAAGAGCAAAACTTTCCGCGGTTTCTATTTCCTTCCTGCTTTAAGTAAATTAACTAGGTTGTGGTGAATTATATTCCCTGCCCCAGCTCCAACTCATTGGCTGATTCATTATTGTCAATGCTCTGTTCATATAAATACCCCTAAACTATTCCATGTTCCCTAAACTGCACAAATACCATCCCTACTTTAGAGTTGGGATGTTAAAGGGAACCAGGGAGTCATTTTGATTAACTTATGAGAACTTATGAGACTATGTGTTGCACAATGGTTGCTTGAGTATGGTTATTTTCTGGAGTATTTACTGACGTTAACTTCTCCCAGCTGCATTGATAACTCTTCCAGTTCCTCTAAGTTTAGAAATGGAACATGTATCCCTCATGAATTAAAGGCAGATTAAAGGCATCCGTTAGTCTTGTGAGACCATGGATCTGTACCTGGAAAGTCTTCACTCTCCAGGGCACAGGCCTGGGCAAGGTTGTATGGAAGACCAGCAGCTGCCCATGCTGCAAGCATCCCCTCTCCACGACACCAATGTTGTCCAAGGGAAGGGCATTAGGACCCATACAGCTTGGCACCAGTGTCGTCGCTGAGCACTGTGTAATTAAGTGCCTTGCTCAAAGACACAACATGCTGCCTCGGCTGGGGCTCGAACTCTCGACCTTCAGATCGTTAGTCGAATGCCTTAACCATTTGGCCATGTGAATTAAAGTGCTAAGAATCAAGTCAATTCATTTATGATTGGAAAATCATCAGTCTGAAATGTTTACCAGTTCTTTCTTCAATTGCATTGCAGCATTTTCAATTTTTATTAACTGGTATTTGCCTCTGGTCACTCCAAAGTCAATGTTGTTTTAAATCAAGAAGGACTGGAAATGACTCTGAGGCAATTGATTTTTGAACAGTCATTGAGCTCAGCAGAATGAGCCATTTAAACAATTAGAAAATGCTGATTTCATCACACGTTCTTTCAAATGACCCTCAACCACTTCACAGAGAAATGTTACTAGTGATCTATAAAAATGCTTGCCTTCTGAATTGTGCTGAATCTAATGCAATAGGTAATGCATTTTTAACAGAGCTCTACTAGTCGACTTTACGGACAAGCTGCTCAGAATGGGGGAAATTTAGTGAGATTGGAAACCTTGCTGAAAGATAGTTACTATTTGCTACTTCTAGGACAGTTACAGAGGAGTTCTTTTGGAATACATTTGTAGAAAGTAACCCTTGGGTGCTATGGTTCCAATCTCATTAATATGGATGTAGAGAGAGGCAAGTAGGCTCCCCCCATGTATGTTACAGAAGTATTCCACTGGCTGCAAAATGTGCAAAGTCAATACAGTATACTTCATTTTTTCAAGTAAACATACTTCAGCGTATGAATTCTAAAAGTTGACCTCAACTGAACCTGAAATGCTTCAATAAATTGTCTTTCACTGCTTTTCTGTGGTTTAGTATCATTGAATGATGTTAGCGGTTCACTTCATAGTATTAACACAGGAGATTCTGCTGGAAATCCAGAGTAGCACACATAGAATGCTGGAGGAACTCAGCAGGTCGGGCAACATCTATGGAGGGGAATAATGAGCTGATATTTCAGGTCAAGACACCTCATAGCTTTAATGTTTCAGCTACTAATGGGGAATTTTGATATGTAGTTTTATTGATAATTACAATTACTCCTAATCTAGTGCGTTGCAGTAGAATTAGGGGAGGTTATAAGCATATAAGAGAGAGTAGGACGTAAGTAGGGAGTGGAACCTGCTTCAAAAGGGCAACAGTTATACCAGTGGCCAAGAAGACTCGGGTGAGCTGCTTCAATGACTATCGTCTAGTAGTACTCACATCTATGGTGATGGTGCTTTAAAAGGTGGGTTATGGCTGGAATGAACTCCTGCCTCAGCAAGGGCCTGGACCCACTGCAGTTTGCATATCACCACAACAGGTCAACGGCAGGCGTGATCTCATCAGTTTTCTGGACAATACAAATACCTATGTCAGGATGTTGTTTATTGACTGCAGCTCAGTTTTTAACTGTAATGGTGTCTCAAAAATGCAGCGTCCATCATTAAGGACCCTCATCACCCAGCTCATAGCCTCTTCTCATTGCTACCATCAGGAAGGAGGTACAGGAGCTTGAAGGCACACACTCAATGATTCACGAACAGCTTCTTTCTCTCTGCCATCCGATTTCTGAATGGGCACTAAACCAATGAACGTGACCTCAATAGAAACTTAGAAACATAGAAAATAGGTGCAGGAGTAGGCCATTCGGCCCTTCGAGCCTGCACCGCCATTTATTATGATCATGGCTGATCATCCAACTCAGAACCCCGCCCCAGCCTTCCCTCCATACCCGCTGACCCCCGTAGCCACAAGGGCCATATCTAATTCCCTCTAAAATATAGCCAATGAACTGGCCTCAACAGTTTCCTGTGGCAGAGAATTCCACAGATTCACCACTCTCTGTGTGAAGAAGTTTTTCCTAATCTCGGTCCTAAAAGGCTTCCCCTCTATCCTCAAACTGTGGCCCCTCGTTCTGGAATACGTTTTATTTCTTTTTTTTTAATGTACTACTTATTTAAATTAACTATTTAGTATATATATTCATACCGTAATTCAGATTTTTTCTATTATTATGCATTACATTGTACTGCTGCTGCAAAGTTAACAAATTTCACGACATATGCCGGTATTATTAATCCTGATTCTGATTCTAAAACGATAAGACTGATCTGAGAGCTAGTGTGAACTCAATGGGCCAAATGTACTCCTTCAATATTGTAAGGAAATATGAAAAATGCATTTAAATATTTTCACAAAATATTTTAAAACGAACCTGATAAGTTGTCAATTGAAAGAACTTTATATTTTACTCAAATTTTAAAAGTTTTATAGTATATTAGGCATAAACTCAACCATTAGAATCTTGAACGAGAGGGGTAACTTAATTCGCCTCGTCACTGAACTGTACCCACAACCTGTGGACTCACTTTCAAGAATTCTTCATCTCATATTCCGATATTTATTGCTTATTTATTTTTTATTATTATTGTTATTATTTTTCTCTTTTGTATTTGCTTATTTTTTTTATCTTTTGCATGTTGGTTGTTTGGCCATTCTATTGTGTGCAGTGTTTCATTGATTCTATCGCTTCTTGGATTTACCATGTATGCCTGCAAGAGAACGAATCTCAGATTTGTAAAGGTGATATATAGTCCTTCGATAATAAATTTACTTTGAACTCATTCAACAGAACAGAATTAAATTAATTTATTTTGACTATAACACAGGATCAGAATAACCTCAACACAGTATAGTAGTTTATTGAATGAACATTAAATCCAAAGTTATTAGTCATGATTAGATTCTGATTTAATTTAAATGCTGGGCTGATGGATTCCATGTCTTCAGGGTAAACAGCTTGTTGTTGGCTGCTTTGCAGTTCTTGCGAAGTGCTCTAGTGCCATACAGTGGTAGAAAGAATGTTTACTGCTAACCTACTCTTTGTGCTATGGGCTAGAAGTTGTTCATGCTGGGAAAGGCAGACTGAATGCAATGCACAGTGGGCCAGCTAGTGTTGAATTAGTTATTAGTCTACTTGGTACTAATGGAAGAAGCCCACCCACCAATCAAAAAATCATTTGTTTACATGGCATTATACCTTGCGTGTTTAATGCAATGAAAGCCCTTTCCTCTGCTCACTGTACCTTTGTAGAGTAAGGGCCAGGTCGTGCAGAAGATGGTGAAGAGAAGCTCAAGGATGAGGAAGTAGAGAGTGATACCCGTGGGTGTGTGTGCAAGAGTAATGGTGAGACAATGTGAGAAAGTTGAAGTTGAGTGGAAGTCGGGTGTCAGGGTCAGAGAGAGTTGCGTGAGGCTGTTCAGTTGGTTTAGGGGAGGCTGGGGGCAAGGAGGAGCCAGGGAAGTTTTGTCACTGAAAGGCAGGTTCCCAGGCTACACTGCATGGACAGGGGAGTGGCTAGGCTCCCTGAAGGTAACCTCGTATTCATTTAGAAAGCTGCTGCCACACAAATGCACGCGGGAGTGAATCCTGTGGAGGTGACATCCAGAGACATATTGTAACTTATTGCATGCCACTCTGCTCATGCACAATTGCCTCTGTGCGTGAGCACATCAGCGAACCCAGAGGAAACTCCCTAAGCTCGAGTTTGATGTACTATGTTGGTGATAGGTGAATGCAATTGGTTTTCTGACGAAGTTCCACCCTGAAACCTGTAGAAATGTTAAATGCTACAACAGGCCACAGTTGGAAGCTAGTCAGGAAACATCAACCCGCATGAGTGCCATTGCTCTGATAGCTACTTAACAAGCACTATACTGTAAAGGATTTTATAGAGAGAGAAGCGATTTGACTCCTTTGCCTGAAGGTAACGCAGTTATCAATCTCACAGCATGGTAAACCACAATGTAGAACAAACTAATTAAAAACAGATTGCTAAGGTGGCCTCCGAGACTGTTGCAAACATTTTACAAACTTCTGCTCGAAGAAATCGTGCAGTGCAGGAAATCAAGCCTTGAATCGACCTTAAAGATAAGTAGCTGAAGTGGTTTCTTTTGATTTGTTTACACTAGCCTGATGTAGAGGAACTATTTTTATTGCACAAGGAGTCTATGATCATGGCATAAAAGTTATAGCTAAGTCACTTAAGAGTGAAATTAACAAAACAAGTTAACACACAAATGTCCTGACGAAGGGTCTTGGTCCAAAACATTGGTTCTTTATTCTTCTCCATAGATGCTGCCTGATCTGCTGAGTTCCTCCAGATTTTCTGTGTGACTCTACACACATAGGCTGCCCCAATACTTCCTCCCTCTCTCCACTGACTTTCAGTAGCACCTGTCACTTGTGTGCTTAGACCAAGTTTAGCTCAGGATTGCTACAGAAGGGAGCTCTTTTAATCAGTTGCGTCATGCAGTCCTGCAGGGGCAAATTACTTCATAAATCTATTCTCTGATCAGAGCAGATATAGTCTATCTACAGAAAATGGTGCAAGCATCTTGAGAGAGAGAGAGAGAGAAAAAAATCACATATAAGCATTCAAACATTGTAAATATTCCAAATCATATATAAAATTTGTTAAGAAAAAATTGTTTTCAAACGGAAAAGGTATGTGTTTGATGAGTGTGATAACTGAAGTATGCACTTAATTTTAACCAGGCAGTGAGTTGGCTGCACTCATTCCAAACATGTCATCAGGAAAGCTATTTGAATGACTGCATTACTTGATATATTTGTGCAGCTACTAGAATTGGTTGTACAGTACTTGTCAATGTTTAAATATAGGAGCAGAATTTGACATATTTTCCATATTAATCATTTTAATTTCAGTGCTTCCTGTTATTGAGAAAGTCACAAAAGAAATGGAAAGTAGGAACTTTATATTAATGGAAAGCCAGTTAGTTGAAACACCCTCTTCAGTGTGATTCATATTTATCTCACAATGGACATAACATTCTGTCAATGGGTTAAAGGAACATTTTAACCTTCAAATATGCTATCAAACAGAACATGGTCTAATTTTATCCTTGGAAGACCAAAACACATTCTGCAATACTTCTCAAATAATAAACTTCATTACTCAAGGCAACTTACTTCTTTTTAATTTGCAGATTCAGGACCCTAATGCCATTTAATATTGATAGCAACATGTGTTATTTTATCCCTTTTTGTAATAGCAACCTTCAGTAACTTTCAGCCTTGTATAACTAAGCTGCAAAGGAATTCAAACTATCTTCTGTAGCAGCTACGGCTGAATAATCCTCTGCTTCCTGAAAACACATCCAGAGAAATGAAGCAACAAGAGGCTTGCAATCTAGGACAAGGTTAGATATCCTGCAGCTTGCTGCGACCACTGGGCAGGAGTGCTGCATCTAAACATACTCATTATCATCACTTTTTACCGTTAACTCACGCTTGGAAATCATACATTTTCTAGCACATGGATTAAACTAATAGGGTAAATGTAAAGCATTCAATCATTCTTTGCTATACTGTTCCATTGTGCAGTGTACAATACATTTGAAAGGAATTAATAGCATGCTATCTGTAGTATTAGAGCCACTGGAGAGTACTCCCTATTAAAGATGAGCAGAGTCCATGACAGGGTAGAGAATAGATGGACTATGCCTGACTGATGGGATAACTTTACATTCCTTGAGCAAGATTGCTTTTTATCAGCCTTGTGCATATATGGGTTATGTTGCTAAGCTTTATGTTTTAAAACAAAGAAATAACTGTCAGATTGAACCACTCTGGTCCATGAAATTTAATACATCTATTTTCATTTTAGAACGTAGAACATAGAGCCCTGTACAGGCCCTTTGGTCGATTATATTGTGCCAACTTTTTAACCTACTCCAAGGTCAATCAGCTGCTTCCCTCCCACATGTTTCTTTCACCTTTCACCCGTGTGCCTGTCTAAGAGTGTCTTAAATGTCCCTAATGTGTCTGTCTTTACCATCATTGCTGGCAACGCATTCCATGCACCCACCACTCTCCGTGTAAAAAACCTGCCTCTGACATCCCCCCTATACATTTCTCCAATCCCTTTAAAATTACCTCCTCTCGTATTAGCAATTTCTGCCCTGTAAAAAAAAGGCACTGGCTGTCTACTCAATCTACGTCTTTTACCATCTGATACACATCTATCAAGTCATTGCTCATTCTTCTCCACTCCAAATTGAAAAGCCCTAGCTTGGTCAGCCTTTCTTCATGATAAGCACTCTCTAATGTACATAGCATTGTGGTAAATCTTCTCTACACCCTCTCTAAAGCTTCCACATCCTTCCTATAATGAGGTGACCAGAACTGAACACAATTTTGCCAGAGTGGTCTAACCATAGTTTTATACAGCTGCAACATTACCTTATGGCTCTTTTACTCAACTGCCTAACTAATGAAGGCCAACACACCACGTGCCTTCTTAACTACCCTATCAACTTGTGCTGCAACTTTGAGGGATCTGTGGCTGTGGACTCCAAGACCCCTCTGTTCCTCCACACTGTTAAAAATCCTGTACTCTGCCTTCAAGTTCAACCTTCTGAAGCGAATCACTTCATACCTCTCCAGATAGAACTCCATCTACTACCTCTCAGCCCAGCTTTGCACCCTATCAATGTCCCATTGTAACCTGTGACAACTTCTACACAATCCAAGCATCACCAACTTTCATATTTTACTTCCAGAGAAACTAAGTATTCTAAATAAAGGCAAAACTATATGTTAAGCTTGAACCATCATTGTGGAATGGCCCAATTTTGCTAATGCCATCAGAAGTAATATTGGGTAGAGGGTAAAATCAGCACACGACTCCCCAGCCCGCTATATAAAAGGAATATGGGCGGAAGGGCCTGTACTGAGCAGTCTTGTTAAATGTTCTACATTGAAGTGGAATTTCCGTTTTAGTAATAGAATTACAAGCTGCACTCATAAATTTAGCTTACCGGAGAATCTTTTGTTCCATTTGCTTGGATTGGTGCTGGTCTTCCAGATGCTGCTTTCTTATTGCCTCTTGTTCTTGAGGAGTGATGTTGGCCACTCCTTCCAGAAGCCATTGTTCTCTCAAAGTCTTTGACTGTTCAGAACAGCACAGTGTTAGAAATTTCCAGTATTAGCACAATGCATTTTATTGTTTTCATTCAGTAATTTTCCAACGAAGTTTGGCTTCATTCTGAGGTCACCATGAGTAATAGCCACTGGTCTAGAAGGTGAAAGCATGTAGGAGGAGGAGTAATTCACCTGCACATTTAGTAAGATCATAAGAGACTGGATTTTCATCTCAGCTCTTTTTCTAATCTACCTTTCGTTAACTTTCACTCCCTTATTTATCAAGAATCTATTTCTGCTTTTAAGAAGATTCAAAGACTCTGCTTGAGGAAGAGAATTCCATGTAATCATGATGCTGTGAGGGGACATATTGTTGCAGTCTCACTGCATGAAGTTGGAGACCTCCTATTTTTAAACAGTGAACTCATAGCCTGGATTCTCCACCAGAAGAGACACCCTCTCCATGTCCACCCTGTCAGAACTCCTCTGGGTCTTATATTTCTGAATTAAATCTTCCTGCATTCTGACTGATAAGAGGAGTCGTCTTCATTTCTGTTACTCTATCCTTTCATGCCATTGGAAGTACAAAATCCTCCTCCAGCCTTGATTTTCTTTATGTTGCATGGACAAAACGTTTTTCAACCGGAGGAAGAGCAATGTCAGATTAATAATAACTGATATTTATTGAGGCAGCTTCATACAGGATTCACAGTGATCAGAAAGTCTGATAGATACCTTTATTTTATTTTGGCCAATCTATAAACCAGATCAATGTTGATCTGAACTGATTGATAAACAAAATCACTAATAACAGTGTGAACGACCAGATCAATTAACTGAACAGAAAGTCCAAACTGAATCTATCTGTTCAAATTTCATTGTAATTGAATTAATCTTTAATGCTTCATTGTATATAATGTTCTTCATATATTTATCCATTCCTCCATGGACAAAAACAGAACATTTACTAACTGCTGTACCTTTAAGTGCTTAAGCTTCAGCTTCTCCTCATCCACTTCAAACCGTTGTCTTGTGATTTTCTCCTGGACTTTCCTTTTTTCCTGCCAAGTTAGAATTGAAATGTGAGAATGCTGTCCAGCCATTTTAATTAGTTTTCTAATGCTACTTGGTAAAGTTGTGCATATCGAAGATGGACGCCTTTCCTCACTGAATAATGTAACATTCCATAGTGTAATCATATACAGGTATATTAATTATTATCCCTTTTCACTGTTTAGTATCACTCTTTACTTGGAAACTATACAATCTCTAGCACCAATGAATTAAACTAACTGGGTAACTGTAAAATTTCAGTCAATTTTTTCTGTATTATCTCACTATGAAGTGCATAATGCCTGATATTGTGGCTGTATTCTGTCATTAAAATTATTTTAATTTGATGTATAAAACTGATTTTATTATATAGAAACATAGAAACATAGAAAATAGGTGCAGGGGTAGGCCATTCGGCCCTTCGAGCCTGCACCGCCATTTATTATGATCATGGCTGATCATCCAACTCAGAACCCCGCCCCAGCCTTCCCTCCATACCCCCTGACCCCTGTAGCCACAAGGGCCATATCTAACTTCCTCTTAAACACAGCCAATGAACCGGCCTCAACAGTTTGCTGTGGCAGAGAATTCCACAGATTCACCACTCTCTGTGTGAAGAAGTTTTTCCTAATCTCGGTCCTAAAAGGCTTCCCCTCTATCCTCAAACTGTGACCCCTCGTTCTGGACCTCCCCAACATCGGGAACAATCTTCCCGCATCTAGCCTGTCCAATCCCTTTAGGATCTTATACGTTTCAATCAGATCCCCCCTCAATCTTCTAAATTCCAACGAGTACAAGCCCAGTTCATCCAGTCTTTCTTCATATGAAAGACCTGCCATCCCAGGAATCAATCTGGTGAACCTTCTTTGTACTCCCTCTATGGCAAAGATGTCTTTCCTCAGATTAGGGGACCAAAACTGCACACAATACTCCGGGTGTGGTCTCACCAAGGCCTTGTACAACTGCAGTAGTACCTCCCTGCTCCTGTACTCGAATCCTCTCGCTATAAATGCCAGCATACCGTTCGCCTTTTTCACCGCCTGCTGTACCTGCATGCCCACTTTCAATGACTGGTGTATAATGACACCCAGGTCTCGTTGCACCTCCCCTTTTCCTAATCGGCCACCATTCAGATAATAATCTGTTTTCCTATTTTTGCCACCAAAGTGGATAACTTCACATTTATCCACATTAAATTGCATCTGCCATGAGTTTGCCCACTCACCCAACCTATCCAAGTCACCCTGCATCCTCTTAGCATCCTCCTCACTGCTAACACTGCCACCCAGCTTCGTGTCATCCGCAAACTTGGAGATGCTGCATTTAATTCCCTCATCCAAGTCATTAATATATATTGTAAACAACTGGGGTCCCAGCACTGAGCCTTGCGGTACCCCACTAGTCACCGCCTGCCATTCTGAAAAGGTCCCGTTTATTCCCACTCTTTGCTTCCTGTCTGCTAACCAATTCTCCACCCACACCAATACCTTACCCCCAATATCGTGTGCTTTAAGTTTGCACACTAATCTCCTGTGTGGGACCTTGTCAAAAGCCTTTTGAAAATCCAAATATACCACATCCACTGGTTCTCCCCTATCCACTCTACTAGTTACATCCTCAAAAAATTCTATGAGATTCGTCAGACATGATTTTCCTTTCACAAATCCATGCTGACTTTGTCCGATCATTTCACCGCTTTCCAAATGTGCTGTTATCACATCCTTGATAACTGACTCCAGCAGTTTCCCCACCACCGACGTTAGGCTAACCGGCCTATAATTCCCCGGTTTCTCTCTCCCTCCTTTTTTAAAAAGTGGGGTTACATTAGCCACCCTCCAATCCTCAGGAACTAGTCCAGAATCTAACGAGTTTTGAAAAATTATCACTAATGCATCCACTATTTCTTGGGCTACTTCCTTAAGCACTCTGAGATGCAGACCATCTGGCCCTGGGGATTTATCTGCCTTCAATCCCTTCAATTTACCTAACACCACTTCCCTACTAACATGTATTTCACTCAGTTCCTCCATCTCACTGGACCCTCTGTCCCTTACTATTTCTGGAAGATTATTTATGTCCTCCTTAGTGAAGACAGAACCAAAGTAATTATTCAATTGGTCTGCCATGTCCTTGCTCCCCATAATCAATTCACCTGTTTCTGTCTGCAGGGGACCTACATTTGTCTTTATCAGTCTTTTCCTTTTTACATATCTATAAAAGCTTTTACAGTCCGTTTTTATGTTCTCTGCCAGTTTTCTCTCATAATCTTTTTTCCCCTTCCTAATTAAGCCCTTTGTCCTCCTCTGCTGAACTCTGAATTTCTCCCAGTCCTCAGGTGAGCCACTTTCTCTGGCTAATTTGTATGCTACTTCTTTGGAATTGATACTATCCCTAATTTCTCTTGTCAGCCACGGGTGCACTACCTTCCTTGATTTATTCTTTTGCCAAACTGGGATGAACAATTGTTGTAGTTCATCCATGCAACCTTTAAATGCCTGCCATTGCATATCCACCGTCAATCCTTTAAGTGTCATTTGCCAGTCTATCTTAGCTAATTCACGACTCATACCTTCAAAGTTACCCCTCTTTAAGTTCAGAACCTTTGTTTCTGAATTAACTATGTCACTCTCCATGTTAATGAAGAATTCCACCATATTATGGTCACTCTTACCCAAGGGGCCTCTCACGACAAGATCGCTAATTAACCCTTCCTCATTGCTCAAAACCCAGTCCAGAATAGCCTGCTCTCTAGTCGGTTCCTCGACATGTTGGTTCAAAAAACCATCCCACATACATTCCAAGAAATCCTCTTCCTCAGCACCTTTACCAATTTGGTTCACCCAGTCTACATGTAGATTGAAGTCACCCATTATAACTGCTGTTCCTTTATTGCACACATTTCTAATTTCCTGTTTAATACCATCTCCGACCTCACTACTACTGTTAGGTGGCCTGTACACAACTCCCACCAGCGTCTTCTGCCCCTTAGTGTTACGCAGCTCTACCCATATCGATTCCACATCTTCCCGGCTTATGTCCTTCCTTTCTATTGCGTTAATCTCTTTTTTAACCAGCAACGCCACCCCACCTCCCCTTCCTTCATGTCTATCCCTCCTGAATATTGAATATCCCTGAATGTTGAGCTCCCATCCCTGGTCACCCTGGAGCCATGTCTCTGTGATCCCAACTATATCATAATCATTAATAACAATCTGCACTTTCAATTCATCCACCTTATTACGAATGCTCCTTGCATTGACACATAAAGCCTTCAGGCGCTCTTTTACAACTCTCTTAGCCCTTTTTAATGCTTGCCCTGGATTTGTCGGCCTGTTTTGGTTTGTTTATCAACGTAACCATCTTGATTGTTTTTGAAGCTATCATTAGTGATGCTGTATTATTCAGGAGGTGGGAGTCAGAGATTCTTGGTGTCTTACATGTTAAGAGATACGAAGAGAGCTGTCAGAACACACGCAGGGCAGGTTTCCATCGCAACGCTGCTCTTGTGGTCACATATCGATGTTGGATGCAGCTCAAATCCATTTATAGTGCACATAAGTTCAGTTTGCAAAGGAAACTGCTCAGTCACAGGTTTTGTAGTGGGGGATTACAGACGAATACGTGAAACCAGAAGCAGCAGACTCAAGAGACTGCAGATACTTGAATCTGAAACAACATTCTATCTGCCGCAGGAACACGGCAGGCTGAGAGCAGGCTCAGAGGGCCGAGGGGTGGTTGGTGAGGAAAGAAACCACAAACGTTTCAAGTTGAAACCCTGCTAACACTGCCTGAAACTTCCCCTGCCTTGCTGTAGATGTAACACTTGTCCTTACACCTGCTCTTTCACCACCACCCAGTCCTCAGCAGGTCAGGCAGCATCTGAAGGGGAATAAATAGTTGATATTTTGGAAAGATAACAGCCCGCATCACAACTGTTTATTTCCCCTCCATAGATACTGCCTGACCTGCTGCGTTCCTCCAGCATTTTGTGTGTGTAGCTCTGGATTTCCAGCATCTGCAGAATATTTTGTGTTTAGATTAAACAGTCCTTCCAGGTGAGGCAAAAGTTCACATGGATTTCCTTCAATCTCGCCGATTGCATTTGGTGCCCCCAACGTAGCCTCCTCTATATTGGTGAGATCAAACACAGACTCAGTCACTGTTTTGCTGACCACCTACGCTCAGTTTGCAAAGGAGAGAATAAAAACAGTAGGATAGAAGCTGTCATTGTGCCTGGTGGTGTGTGCTTTCAGGCTTTTGCGTCTTCTTCCCTATGGGAGAGGGGAGAAAAGAGAATGCCCAGGGTGGTGGGGTCTTTGCTTATGCTGACTGCTTTACTGAGGGATCAAGAAGTATAGATAGAGCCCATAGAGGGGAGGCTGGTTTTCATGAAGTGTCGAGCTGTGTCCACAACATTCTGTGGTTTCTTGCGGTCACATGTAGAGCAGTTGCCATACCAAGCCATTATGCATCCAGACAGAATGCTTTCTGTGGTGCATCAATAAAAGTTGTTGAGAGTTGACAGAGACTTGCTGAATTTCTTCAGCTTCCTGAGGAAGTTGAGGAGATGGTGCACTTTCATGGCCGTGACATCAAGGCAGTTGCACCAGGACAGGGTTTTGGTCTGAAATGTCAGCAACTTCCTTCCTTGTTCCAATGTTGCTCAACCCTTGGTGTTCCTCCAGCAGATTGTGGTCTGCTCCAAAAGTAGGGGTTGGCAACTGTCCCCTCACACCTACCGTGTCATTAAATATGATCCTGTCCAATGTGCCTCAGACCTCAGCTCTTACAGTGTGCCAATTCCACATAGTTCAGAATTCCTCAGCCTTCCAAAAATGTAGGATATCTACCTCCTCTCTAAATACCCCCAGTGACCTAACATACGTAGCACACTGGGGTAGAGAATTCCAGAGGTTCACTGGCGTCTGTGTGAAATAATTCCTACAAATTTCAGTTTTAAATGACTCCTCTTTTGCTCTTTTATCTTACAAGTACATCTTCTCATTCAAGTCACTCCCACTAGTGGAAATGTTTCAGTACCAACCTAGTCATGCTTCTGATATTCATGTCCCCTTATTCAGAATCAGATTTAATATCACCAGTAAACGTTGTGATATTTGTCATGTTTGTAACAGCAGTACATAATAATGGAGAAAAAAACACTGCACTTTACAGTAAGTGTATACATACATATATGTATTATGATTACATAATATTTCTCTATTTCTAAACTTCTGTTCCACTTGCAACAACAGCCAGTAAAGGCTCTTTGTAGCCAATACAACCTTTCTGAAATTTAGTTTCAGTTGTAAAGAATTGGATGACTACTTAAAGAATAAAATGTTTAAGATAAAACCTTCACACATAAATATATTTTATCATTCTAATAGTTAGAAAACACCTGAATGACATTGAAAACATCATCAAGCATTTTTACCTCATAAGGGAAACACTGTATATTAGTAAAGAGATCTTAGCATAGTGTTTGGTAAAGTGAGTTAATTACCTTGACCATGAGAGCACCACACCACAGGAATACAGACTTCTTCATTTCATAAAACTAATTTTATGCCTTTAACAGTTATGCATTTAATAAGGGTACTTATCTGTAAAATGACAGCAAAGGAAATTTGTGCATGGAAATTTAATTTTCTTCACACAGTTTTATCCATTCATTAGTCACTCATTTAATTGGATATGACTGGACTAAATTTGCCTGAAATCTGCAGTAATGAATTTCCATATCAGTAAAGACCTAACTGCAAATAAAACTAAAATTTTAAATACCGTGCATAATTGGTCCATACGTGGCTAATTGTTCTCTTTAGAGAGTTTGAATCTAGAACCGGATCTCTAAAAGATATAAAAGGCTGTTTTGGAGAATACGTAAATAAAACAATTAAAAGGACTGTACCAGGTTGCAGGACGCTACATTAAGAGGAGATGGCTCTGTTTCCTGTGGAGAAGCAACGACTCCAAGGGGGTATAATTGATGTATGGTAGGATAAAGTACTTCCTTTGTGCTAGTTTATCCTTTATTAATCCTACTTACACTCCCATGTACGGAAATATCAACACTTATGATCTGGGCCACACACAGAAAATGCTGGAGGAACTCAGTAGACCAGGCAGCATCTATGGAAAAGAGTAAACAGTCAACATTTTGGGCCGAGACTCTTCTTCAGGACTGATGAAGGGTCTCGGTCCAAAATGTCGATTGCTTACTCTTTTCCATAGATGCTGCCTGGCCTGCTGAGTTTCCCTGGCGTTTTCCATGTGTTGCTTTGGATTTCCGGTGTCTGCAGATTTTCTTGTGTTTGTGGAACATTTATGACCTATTCTTATTTAGAGTAAAAAAAAAATCACTATTTTGGAAATAGGTTAGATTAGAGGGACAGTTTTATAAGACTACATTTCTAGTGGGTATCCTCTGCTGCCTTTCTGTCCAAGTACCCGTCCAAAAGTCTTCTAAATGCCACTGCTACCAGTTTGTTCCAAATATTCACCACACTCTGAGGAAAATGCCCCTCAGGTCTTCTTTAAATTTCTCCCCTCTCACCTTAAATTTATGCCGTCCAGTTCTAGATTCCCCCACCTTGGGGAAAAGTTTCTATCTCCTATCTATACTGCTCATTGTTGTAAACCTGTATAAAGTCATTCAACAGTCTCCTATCTTCCTGAGACAATAAACCCAGTTTATTCAAACAATTCTTATAACTACAGCTCTTCATTGCAGGCACATAGTGCTGAACCCCTTCTGCATTCTCTCTGTTGCTACCATATCCTTCCTGTGGTATTGTAAAAGAACTGAATGGAACATGTACGGTCTAACCAATGTTTTCTTACAGTTGTAACATTACATCCCTACTTTTATTCTCAATGCCTCTGAAGGTAAGCATTCCCAATGTCTTTTTCACTATCCTATCCACTTCTTCTCTATATATCCTTGGAGAATTTGACTCCCCAAACTACATTACCTCACAATTGTACCATTGAACCATTGAATTGTCTGGATTATATTCCATCTGCCATTACAGATGATCTATGTAACACTGTATCTTTAAAGAACCATTTTCCTTATCTCTGAGTTCAGTAACTTCTGTGTCATCTGCAAGTTTACTAATCAGTCTGCTACATTCTCATCCAAATCATTTAATTAATACTCAGTGGCCACTTTATCAGGTGACTCTTGTACCTAAAAAAGTGGCCACTGAGTGTATGTCCATGGTCTTCTGCTGCTGTAGCCCAACCACTTCAAAGTTCAACGTGTTGTACATTCAGAGATGCTCTTCTGTTCTCTACTGTTGAGTTACTGTCACCTTCATGTCAGCTTGAACCAGCCTGATCATTTTCCTCTGACCTCTCTCATTAACAAGGCATTTTTGTCCACAGAACTGCCACTCCCTGGATGTTTGTTTGTTTCTCACACCATTCTCTGTAACCTCCAGAGACTGTTGTGCACGGAAATCCCAGGAGATCAACAGTTCCTGAGATACCCCAATCTCCTCCCCCCACCCCCCATTCTAGCACTAACAACCATTCCACAATCAAAGTCACTTAGATCATATTTCTTCCCCATTCTGATTTTTGGTCTGAACCATGTCTAGATGCCGTTATGCATTGAATTGCTGCCACATGATTGGCCGATTAGATATTTGCATTAACAAGCAAGTATACAGGTATACCTAATAAAGTGGTCACTGAGTGTAAATTTCAAGCAACAAAATTCCCAGCACCAATACTTCTGCTATGTCACTTGTTACAGCTTTCCAGGCAGCAAAGCACCCATTCACCACTAACCTCTGCTTGGTAACAAGCGGCCAATTTTGAAACCAGTTTGCCCACTCACATTGGATTATCTGTGCCTTAATCGTCTGTACTAATATATCAAGAGTAATTTTGTTAAAAGCCTCACTACAGTCCATATAAACAGCATCTACTATCCTGCCTTCATAAATCACTTTGGTTACCTCCTTAAAGAGTCTATCAGATTTGCGAGACGCTGCCTCCCCTACACAAAACTGTGCTGAATCCTTTTAATCAGTCCCTGCTCTTTCAAGTGACATAAATCCTGTCCCTCAAACATCATCCCAACAACTTTCTGTCTGTCTGTCTGTATCTAGTTTTACGGCGGTTGGCATCCAGCTTAATGGTGCATTACCGCCACCCTCTGCTCCAGAATGTGCACTAGACATACATTCTAAATCCCTTCACCCAATCGCTCGCTCGCACGCACGCACGCACGCACGCACGCACACACACACACACATACATATATATATATATATATACAAACCTACACTTCACCCTCCCATCTTTGACCATCCTAGTATCCTATTCCTGTTTATTCAACAACTTTCTGACTACCGATGAAAAGCTCCTTGGCCAATAGTTTCCAGGCTTATATTGATGGCCCTTTATGTACAAAGGACAATGTAGGCTATCCACCAGTCTTCCAGAATCTCACCTATGGTTAACAAATATGCAAAAATTTCCAACACAAAGAAAAATGGGCGGCTTTGGGGAGTGGAAGGGAAGGATTAGATTGATCTTAGATTAGGTTAGAAGGTCAGAAGAACATTGTGGGCTGAAGAACCTGTACTGTGTTCTTTCTTCCCTGAGCATCCTGGGCATTTATCCATAATGCCATAAGATATGGATACGATAGGGTCTTTCAAGTGACTCCTAGTCAGCTACATGGAGCTCAGAAAAATAGAGGGCTATGGGTAACACTAGGTAATTTCTAAGGTGAGGACATGTTCGGCCTGGTAGGCAAGCCACACGGTAGGCTTATTCAGAAAGTCAGAAGGCATGGGATCCAGGGAAGTTTGGCCAGGTGGATTCAGAATTGGCTTGCCTGCAGAAGGCAGAGGGTGGTGGTGGAGGGAGTACATTCAGATTGGAGGATTGTGACTAGTGGTGTCCCACAAGGATCTGTTCTGGGACCTCTACTTTTTGTGATTTTTATTAACGACCTGGATGTGGGGGTTGAAGGGTGGGTTGGCAAGTTTGCAGACGACACAAAGGTTGGTGATGTTGCAGATAGTGTAGAGGAATGTCAAAGATTGCAGAGAGACATTGATAGGATGCAGAAGTGGGCTGAGAAGTGGCCGGAGAAGTGTGAGTCCTGACGAAGGGTCTCGGCCTGAAACGTCGACTGCACCTCTTCCTAGAGATGCTGCCTGGCCTACTGCGTTCACCAGCAACTTTGATGTGTGTTGCTTGAATTTCCAGCATCTGCAGAATTCCTGTTGTTTGCGTTTTTAAAAGTGTGAGGTGGTACACTTTGGAAGGACAAACTCCAAGGCAGAGTACAAAGTAAATGGCAGGATACTTGGTAGTGTGGAGGAGCAGAGGGATCTCGGGGTACATGTCCACAGATTCCTGAAAGTTGCCTCACAGGTGGATAGGGTAGTTAAGAAAGCTTATGGGGTGTTAGCTTTCATAAGTCGAGGGATAGAGTTTAAGAGTCACGATGTAATGATGCAGCTCTATAAAACTCTGGTTAGGCCACACTTGGAGTATTGTGTCCAGTTCTGGTCACCTCACTATAGGAAGGATGTGGAAGCATTGGAAAGGGTACAGAGGAGATTTACCAGGATGCTGCCTGGTTTAGAAAGTGTGCAATATGATCAGAGATTAAGGGAGCTAGGGCATTACTCTTTGGAGAGAAGGAGGATGAGAGGAGACATGATAGAGGTGTACAAGATAATAAGAGGAATAGATAGAGTGGATAGCCAGCACTTCTTCCCCAGGGCACCACTGCTCAGTACAAGAGGGCATGGCTTTAAGGTAAGGGGTGGGAAGTTCAAGGGGGACGTTAGAGGAAGGTTTTTTACTCAGAGAGTGGTTGGTGCGTGGAATGCACTGCCTGAGGCAGTGGTGGAGGCAGATACACTAGTGAAGTTTAAGAGACTACTGGACAGGTATATGGAGGAATCTAAGGTGGGGGCTTATATGGGAGGCAGGGTTTGAGGGTCGGCACAACATTGTGGGCCGAAGGGCCTGTATTGTGCTGTAGGTTTTCTATGTTTTTATGTCTATATAGGAGCAGAATTAGGCCATTTGGCCCATCAAATCTGCTCCACCATTTCATCATGTCTGGTCCATTTCATTCTGAGCCCCAATTTCCTGCCTTCTCCCCATATCCCTTCATGTCCTGACTAATCAAAAATCTATCAACCTCCACCTTAAATATATATAAAGACTTGGCCTCCACAGCCACCTGTGGCAACAAATTCCACAGATTCATCACTCTCTTAGTAAAGAAATTTCTCCTCTGTGTTGGGACCGCTGCTTTTTACGATGTATGTCAATGATTTGGACTATGGTATTAATGGATTTATGGCTAAATTTGCCGATGATACAAAGATAAGTGGAGGAGCGGGTAGTTTTGAGGAAACAGGGAGCCTACAGAGAGACTTAGGTAGTTTAGGGGAACAGGCAAAGAAGTGGCAAATGAAATACAATGTTGGAAAGCAAAGATCATGTACTTTGGTGGAAGAAATAAACGGGCAGGCTATTATTTAGGTGGGGAGAGAATTCAAAATGCAGAGATGCAAAGGGACTTAGGAGTCTTTGTGCAAGATACACTAAAGGTTAACCTCCAGGTTGAGTCAGTTGTGAAGGAGGCGAATGCAATGTTGGCATTCATTTCTAGAGGTATAGAATACAACAGCAGCGATGTGATCTTGAGCCTCTATAAGGCACTCGTGAGACTGCACTTGGAGTATTGTGTGCAGTTTTGGGCTCCTTATTTTAGAAAGGATATACTGACATTGGAGAGGGTTCATAGAAGATTCATGAGAATGATTCCAGGAATGAAAGGATTACTGTATGATGAACGTTTGGCAGCTCTTGGACTGTATTCCCTGGAGTTCAGGAGAATGCGGGGGGGGGGGGGAGGAGGAAATCTCATAGAAACATTCCGAATGTTAAAAGGCCTGAACAGTTTAGATATAGCAAAGTTATTTCCCATGGGTGGGGGAGACTAGGACAAGAGGGCACGACTTCAGGATTAAAGGACGTCCTTTTAGAACTGAGGTGTGGAGAGTCAGAGGGTGGTAGATCTGTGGAATTTGTTACCACAAGCGGCTGTGGAGGCCAAGTCATTGGGTGCATTTAAGGCAGAGATAGATAGGTTCTTGTTTAGCCAGGGCATCAAAGGGTATGGGGTGAAAGCAGGGGAGTGGGGATGACTGGAAGAATTGGAACAGCCCATTATTGAATGGTGGAGCAGACTTGATGGGCTGAATGGCCTACTTCTGCTTCTATATCTCTTTGGTCTTATGGTCTCATATCCATTCTAAATGGACTTACTTCCAGTCTGAATTCCAGTGAGTACACGCCCAGAGCCATCAAATGCTCCTCCTATGAATAAGCCTTTCAATCCAGGAATAAGTTTCGTGAACCTCCTTTGAACCATCTCCAGTTTCAGCACATCCTTTCTAAGATAAGGAGCCCAAAACTACTCATAATACCAAATGAGGCCTCACCGGTGCTTTATTGTCTCTATATTATATTTTGTTTTTATATTCTAATCCTTTTGAAATGAATGTTAGCATCGCATTTGCCTTCCTCACCAGAGACTCAACCTGCAAATTAACCTTTTGGGAATCCTGGACAAGGACTCTCAAATCCCTTTGAACACTTTATTTTATTTTCTCTCCATTCATTTCTTCTACCAAAGTGCATGACCATTCACCTCTCAACACTGTATTCCATCTACCACTTATTTGCCCATTCTCCTAATCTGCCTCAGTCCTTCTGTAGCCTTTATACTTCCTCAAAACTACCTAATTCTGCACCTATCTTCAGATCATCTGCAAACTTTGCAACAAAGCACTCAATTCCATCCAAATCATTGATATATCCCATCCCAGACCCCTCTGAAACACCATTAGTCACTAGCAGCCAATCAGAAATGGCTCTCTTTACTCCTACTGTTCTTCTTTCCCATCAGCCACTACTTTATCCATGCAAGAATCTTTCTTGTAATACCATGGGGTTGTAGCATGTTAAACAGTCTCATGTATGGCCCTTTGAAAATCCAAGTACACAACTTCAACCAATTCTCCTTTGTCTATTCTGCTTGTTATTTCTTCAAAAAATTCCAACAGATTTGTCAGGCAAGGCTTTCCCTTGAGGAAAGCATGCTGACTGTGGCCTATTTTGTCATGTGCCTCCAAGTACCCTGGACTTCATCCTTAATAATCGACTCCATCATCTTCCCAACCACTGACATCAGACTAACTGGCCTATAATTTCATTTCTTCTGCCTCACAGTCACAACCTGCCAATCTGAGATTGATCCATTTATTTCCACTCTTTGCTTTCTGTCCAATACCAATTCTCGAACATTATCCCCAGTTCCACATGGTCCAACTTGGTCGACCAAACTCCTGTGGGACCTCACCAGAAGCTTTTTGAAAATCCAAAATGTGAACCTATTTCAGTTTGTGGTGTACTGGAGTTCGGGCTTCTGTTATGGTGGCATCTGTAAGGAGTTTGTACATTCTCCCCATGAACCGCATGGGTTTCCTCTTGGGACTCCTGTTATCTCCCACAGTCCAAAGATGTATCTTTTAGTTGGCTAATTGGTCATTGTAAATTGTCCAGTGATTAGGCTAGTGCTAAATAGGTGGGTTGCTGGGCGGTGTGGCTTGTCGGGCTGGAAGGGCCTGTTCCACACTGTATTTCCAAATAAACAAAAAAAAATAAAAATAAAAATAATAAAATAAAATAAAATAAAATAAGATAAATAAGACACACTCTCTAGCCCAGGCAGCATCCTGGTACATCTCCTTTGCACCCTCTCAAAAGCTTCCACACCCTTCTTATAATGGGCTTGGAGACTGTTCCCCAGGTTTTCTGTATTTTGGATGTGGACTTGGACTATAGAGTTTTTTATTCAAATCTTATAATTTTTTATATACGCAACACACATAAAAGTTGCTGGTGAACGCAGCAGGCCAGGCAGCATCTCTAGGAAGAGGTGCAGTCAACGTTTCAGGTCTGAATATACCTGATGATCAGGTATATTCAGACCTGAATCGTCGACTGCACCTCTTCCTAGAGATGATGCCTGGCCTGCTGCGTTCACCAGCAACTTTTATGTGTGTTGCTTGAATTTCCAGCATCTGCAGAATTCCTGTTGTTTGAATTTTTTATATACTTCTGGTTTTTCGCCCAATCTTTCATGTTTTTCATGCAGAGACGGGGATTTGGGGGTTGATGTACCTTTTATGCTTTTGTTCATTTTTTTGTGTGAGGAGGGAGATGGGGGGGGGTTTGATGTGCCTGTTATGTTTTCACTCATTTTTTTGTGTGGGAGGGGGGATTTGGGGACTGATGTGCCTGTTTCGTTTTGTTCATTTTTTGTGTGGGGGAGAAAATGGGGGCGGGGGTCGATGTGTCTGTTCTGTTTTGTTTGTTTTTTTTTGTGAAAGGAGGAGGATTTGGGATTGATATGCCTGTTCTGGTTTTTTTTGTGCAGGTAGGGGATATTTTTGGGGATTGATGATCATGCTGTCTTTCTTTTCTTTCTTGGTCTCATGGCTACTCAGAGAGGAAGAATTTCAAGTTGTATACCTTGATAGTAAATGACCCTTTGGATCTTTTGAACTTTACACAATATTCCAACTGTTGTCCAACCATGGTTTTATAGACCTGCACATTACCTTGTGACTCTTTAATAAAGAAAGTCATAACAGAATACCTTGGAAAGAATAATGGAATTGAACAAGGTTGACATGGATTCAAGATGGGAAAATTACATTTGATTAATCTACTGGATTCTTTGAGGACATGCCTAGTTTAGAGAACAATTGGATGCTGCATCTTTGGATTTTCAGAACGCTTCTGATAAGATCCTACAGGAGTTTGGTCAACCAAGTTAGACGACATGGAACTGGGGATAATGTTCGAGAATTGGTGTTGGACAGATAGCAAAGAGAAAGAAAGGAAATAAATGGATCAATCTCAAGTTGGCAGGTTATGAGTGGTGAGGTAAATTGTACTGAGGTAGCAGATCAGCTATAGTCTTAATGAATAGTAGAGCAGGCCCACTGGGACAGATAGTCTACGCCTGTTCCTATCTATTGTTTTAAATTGTTAAAACTACCTGTACAATTCTAAAACTGGTTCTTGAGGGTTTGGAAGGAAGAGGAGAAGTCAGGCAGGGAAAATATTGTGAAATGTAATCAGGAAACTATAAATGGAAGATTCAGTTGAGTACTTTAATGGATAGGAAGGTTTCAGGGACAAGGATTTCAAAAAAAATTTATTATCCAAGTACATTTACATCACCAAGATTCGTTTTCTTGCTGACCCGACAGAATCAATGGAAAATCACAAAAGATAGGCAAACAACAATTGTAAGGGACTACTGAGAAAACAATGATCTACATTTGTATGTAAATGGAATGGATTATTAGATCAAATGGTCTTTTTCCTGTTCACAAAAGCATCTGCTTCTGGTCCCTTCAAAACATAATAGCTACTTGACAGCCAGAGGTGGGCTATGACACCAACTCTATTGAAGTTCTGAACTTCAATAAGGAGCACAACGATTCCAAGTTCAAACCTCCAGTAAATGCACCAAACTTTCTGTCCCAGAATGCTACAAGGAATCAGGGATCTGTGATGAACTTGTAAAAGAGGCTGTGAACTGAGAAGCACTGAGCAGGCAATTTCATACAAACACAAACTGGATGCTATTGGAACATAATCAGTTGTGACCTTCTCTGAAACGCTGCAGTGAAGCTGTCAACAGATAAGTGAATGTATAGGTCACAAAGATGGTCCCAGTTTTGACTCCAAGGCCCTTTGAAGTTACAAAATGTCAGAAATGCCATAAGAGTAAAGCATTAATCTGCTTTTAGAGGTGCTGATAAACTCAGACCTTTCCTCAATGTTTTTGTTGATCATCAAACAGGTGGCGTTCCTATTTCAACCATTGCATGGACTTAGAACAGACAGGAAAGAGGTGATAAGATAGCATAGGAGGATCCTGTATTAATTAAACAATTAAAGGTATGATTTTTATATTATAAAATGGGGTGGGGGAAGGCAGAACCAGGGAAAACTTTGCAATTTGCAGGGAACAATAGATAGGATTGATTCCCTGCACAAATGGTAACATATTCTTCCATGTGTTCACCAGTGTGTTATTAAAAATCAGAGTTAAGTAATGAGTAACTTGGAAATGTGAAAGGCAGTTTGCAAGGGAATTAATTACTAGCTTTGCAGATGATGACAAATTTCTTCAACTGATCACCGGTTTCAAATGTGTTCAGAGTCAGAGTTAGAGAGAAATGTAAGTAAGCAGAGTTTACAGTTATAGTTGAGGATTAAAGCTATTTCAACTCATTAATGCATAGAAGACATATTGGTCCACAACACTCACAACACGCTGGAGGAACTCAGCAGGTTGGGCAGCATCCGTGGAAAAGATCGGTCGACGTTTCGGGCTGGAACCCTTTGTCAGGGACTGTAGAGGGAAGGGGCAGAGGCCCTATAAAGAAGGTGGGGGGAGAGTGGGAAGGAGAAGGCTGGTAGGTTCCAGGTGAAAAACCAGTAAGGGGAAAGATAAAGGGGTGAGGGAGGGGAGTCAGGGAGGTGATAGGCAGGAAAGGTGAAGAAAGAATAGGGGAAAACACAATGGGTCGTAGAAGGAGGCGGAACCATGAGGGAGGTGATAGGCAGCTGGGGGAGGGGGCAGAGTGACATACGAATAGTGGAAGGGAGGGGGAGGGAATTACCGGAAGTAGGAGAATTCTATGTTCATACCAAGGGGCTGGAGACTACCTAGACGGTATATGAGGTGTTGCTCCTCCAGCCTGAGTTTAGCCTCATCATGGCAGTAGGGGCGGCCATGTATGGACATATCTGAATGGGAGTGGGAAGCAGAGTTGAAGTGGGTGGCTACTGGGAGATCCTGTCTATTTTGGCGGACAGAGCGGAGGTGCTCGACGAAGCAGTCCCCCAAATGTCAGAAGCATCAATACTGCTGAAGGAGGAGTACAATAAAGAGGTTGTCTAACAATTGGAAACCAAAGAATTTTGGACTGCTGTTTATTTACAAAAGTTGCTATGTTGCCAACAACACTGAGAGTTATGCAGCTGGGTTTATCCCAGGTGATAACCTTGCAATGTGCATTGAGTAGGCTGTCAGCACCCATTGACAGCAAAAACTTAGCACAAGGCTGGAAGCACGACTGCAGTGAAAAGGGGCGCCGGCCCACTTAGTCGAGGAATTCTTTTCCAACTTTACAATTGGGTGTGCCAGTTTGGACTAAACTTGTAGTTATGGAGGAATCATTTCCTTAGTGCAACTGTGAATATAGGAAGAATTATATGATAATGTGAATTGAAATCCAACAAGTATATTTGCTCTTCTTTCACCACCCAATAATGAGTATAACACCACTGTTTTCTTTCCCTACAGAGATTCAGGCTGGATCTTGTGAAAGCTGAAATATTTAAGGGGAATTTGAGGGGTAACTATTTCATTCAATCAGTGGGGGAAATGTGTAACAAGCTGCCATTGGAAGAGGTAGATGTGGGTTCAGTTGTCATATTTAAGTGACGTTTGCTTCGGTACATGGATGGGAAGGGTATAGTTCGGGTGCAGCTGGGTGGGACTACAAAATGTGCAGAAGATACGGGGAGTCTGTAGAGAGGTATAGATACGTTAATTGAGAGGGCAAGGATCTGGCAGATGGAGTACAATGTTGTAAATGTGAGGTTATCAACTTTGGAAGGAAAAATGGAAGATCTGATTTAAATGGTAAAAAATTGTAGCATGCTGCTGTGCAGAGGGACTTCGGAGTGCTTGTGCATGAATCACAAAAGGTTGGTTTGCAGGTGCAGCAGGCTATCAAGAAGGCAAATGGGATGTTGTCCTTCATTGCTAATGGGATTGAATATAAGAGCAGGGAAGTTATGCTGCAACTGTACAGGGTACTGGTGAGGCTGCACATGGAGTACTGTGCGAAGTTCTGGTCTCCTTCCTTGAGGAAGGATATACTGCTTTTGGAGGCGATGCAGAGGAGGTTCTCCAGGCTGATTCCAGAGATGAGGGGGTTAGACTATGAGGAGAGATTGAGTCACCTGGGACTGTACTCACTGGAATTCAAAAGAATGAGAGGAGATCTTATAGAAACATATAAAATTATGAAAGGGATAGATAAGATAGAGGCAGGAAAGTTGTTTCCACTGATAGGTGATAAAACTAGGGGACATAGCCTCAAGGTTTGGGGGAGTAGATTTAGGACAGAGAAGGTGAACTGCTTTTCCCAGAGGGTGGTGAATCTGTGAAATTCTCTGCCCAATGAAGCAGTGGAGGCTGCCTCAGTAAATTATTTAAGACAAGGTTGGATAGATTTTTGCACAGTAGGGGGAATTAAAGGTTATGGGGAAAAGGCAGGTAGGTGGAGATGAGTGCATGGCCAGATCAGCCATGATCTTATTGAATGGTGGAGCAGGCTCGATGGGCCAGATGGCTGACTCCTGCTCCTATGTTCTTATGTTCTTAAATTCTTATGACTGGACAAAAAATCAGACTGGTATGGACTAGATGAGCTTAGGGGCTTGTATTGTGCTTTAGTGACTCTATGACTATATTCAGAATGTGTATAGTCTGGGCTACTGAGACTATACAGACAAGACAAAAGACAAAAGAGCTACTTAAACTGGAGAATCCAATAGCAAATTCTGCTAAAATATGCCCAGACAGAAGATCAGGTGTTGTCCCTCGAGTTGCATTGTGCCTCGTAACAGTACAGGAATGAGAGGTCATTGAGGGAATGGAATGGTGAATTAAAGTGTCAGGTAACTGGAAGCTGAAAACTTATCACATTCAATGGTTATGATTCCTGATGACTTGTTCTAGCTGAGCCATGACCTGGTAGATCCAGTGAAAGGCTGGGGAACACTGGCAGTGGAGTGTCATTGTATAGAAGACAACACTTTGGGCTGTGAAATAAATAGATAGATAGATAGATACTGACAAAGATAGATACTTTATTGATCCCAAAGGAAATTACAGTGTCACAGTAGCATTACAAGCGCCCAGGTATAAATATTAGAAGAGAAGTAAGAAAGAATGAAAAATAAGTTACCACAAACAGTCTAACAGGCGGGGCTCATCACTTCCCCAGTTATAGTTTGACTAATCATACAGCCTAATAGCCAAGGGTAAGGATGATCTCATAAGTGCTTTTTAAAGCAGTGAAGTTGTCTTAGTCGATTACTAAAAGTGCTCCTCTGTTCAGCGAAGGTGACATGCAGAGGGTGAGAAACATTGTCTAGAATTGCCAGGAATTTCCGTAGAGTCCTTTGTTCTACCATGGCCTCCAGTGTGTCCAGTTTGATTCCTATTACAGAGCCAGCGTTTCTATTCAGTTTATTGAGCCAGTCGGCATCATCTGTGTTGATGTCATTTCTCCAGCACACTATCGCATAGAAGATTGTACTAGTGACAACAAACGGGTAGATCATGTGAAGGAGAGGCCTCCAAAAGATCTCAGGCTCCTCAGGAAGTAGAGGTGACTTTGGCCCTTCTTGTTGGTGCTCCACTCAAATCTGTCATCAAGTACTCGTAGGTCTTCACCACATCCATTTGTGTGGAGGGGAAGTCTCAAAACCAAAGGTTCCCAACCGAGGGTCCACAAATCCCTTAAAAAGGGTGGGAACTCCTGCTCTAAATCATTGTCCTACAAAGCACATGGTTATTGATTTGGATGATAATAATAGTGCTATAGTATTTAATATATGGTTCAGGTTAGTGATTTTCAGATCATTCAAATAGGGAATGCATCACATCCAAGCTTGGTTCATGGTATTTCGTGTGATTGGAGATCAACATGTTGTGAGAGCAACTGATTGGGAAAGAAAGATTATATTTTACATGTTTGTACAATATGGTTCAGAATATATAGGTTAATTAGGTATAAGGTTAGTTGCACTGTGTTTAATGACAGTGATTTAATTAATTACACTTGCTCTTGGTCTTTGCGAGAAGCAAGTGGAAGGGTGGGAGTAATTAAAGCTTATGTTCGAGTATTCCTCAATGTGACTTTTGCTGCAGTTCAATTTGTTAATTGCAGAATTAAACAAAAATTCTTCAACATGTGTAATACAAAAAGCAGGAAATGTTCGTATTTGCATAATGGTTGGGAATAGATCACTCATTTCAACATGGAAGTTTTTGTTGGTAGTATTTCAATGACACTCTCTTACATTTTCAGTACAATGGCAGGTTGAAGTTTTGCTTTCTACATTAAAGTCTGTGAAAGTTACATATCCACATTTTAGCCACGTTTCCTTGCCTAATGCTATTTGATGTCTAGTTCTCAAAAGAAATGGGAACAATGAAGATCATACATTCATCGAGTCATTCACAGAGGGTGGTAGCATACTCTACCCACTCTCAAATGGTAGTCAACTATCATTTGTATAGTACGTTCAAGATGTTGGCTGAATTGTTCAGTCTCTACAGGGCAGAAGTGAAGTTTTTATCACATGGATGGTGGGGAGAAGAAACAGTAGGTAGGAGTAACAGCAATCCCTTCAAAGATACTTTGACGGTATTCCTTTTAGAAAAGCATTGCATGGGATGATACCCGGCTGAATTAGCATTTGAAGTAGAGTTCATGATATTTGTGTTAAGACCATAAGGCATAGGAGCAGAATTAGGCCATTCGGCCCTTCCAGTCTGCTCCCCCTTTCCACTATGGCTAATTTATTATTACTCTCAACTTCATTCTCCTGTGGGTAACTCCATGAATTGCAATCTGTTGAGGGCTAGATCAGAGGCGTTCAAGTCTGGCAAACAAGAAAGTTACAAGAGGGCTAGGTGCGATCTCTGGAAAGCTATCTCATGGGCGAAGTGGTTGTTCTGGACTAAATTTGAATTAATGAAGAAAGCTCCGCAGGTGTGGCAGGGCCTGAATATTATCACTTCTTACAAAGTGTAATCAAGCGACATGGGTGTCAACAGGGCTTCGCTTCCAGATAAGCACAATGCCTTCTATGCTCACTTTGACCATCATAATATGGAAGAGACCTCATGATCTCCCACAACCCCTCATGAGCCTGCGATTGCAGTCGCAGAGACCAAAGCAAAAGCATCCTTCAGGAGGGTGAACCCAAAGAAAGCTTCAAGATGAGGTACCTGGCTGACAACTAAAGACTTGAGCTGATTAAATGACTGGAGTGTTCACTGAGATCTTTAACCTCTCACTTCAGCAGTCTAAGGTAACCACCTACTACAAGCAGGCTTTAATTATACTGGTGCCTAAGAAGAACGTGGTAACCTGCCTCAGTGACCATCATCCAGCAGCACTTACATCAACATTGATGACGTTTTTATGAGAGGCTGATGACGAAACATGTCAACTCCTGCCTCAGAAGCGACTTGGATCTGCTCCAATTATGCACATCTGCACAACAGGTCCACAGCAGATGCCATTTCATTGATTCCTCACTAAACCTTGGACATTTGACCAGCAAAGATGCACACATCAGGATGCTCCTTATTGCGTATAGCTGGGCAATCAATCATCCCCTCAAAACTAATCAATAAGCTTCAAGACCATGGTCTCAAGACCTTTTTGTGCAATTGCATGCTCAATTCCCTCTCAGTTTCCCCATTCAGTTTGGATTAGCAACAACATCTCCTCTACAATCTCCATCAGCACAATTTCACAACAAGGCTGTGTGCTTCGCTTCCTGCTCCACTCGCTTTACACGTATGGCTGTAAGGCTGAGCACAGCTTGAACGTCATCTTGAGTTGGCTGATGACACCATGGTCATGGGCCAAATCTAAGGTGGTAATGAATCAGCATATAGGAGTGTGATTGAAAATCTGGCTTAGTGGTGCCACAACAACAACCGTTTGCAAGACCAAGGAGCTGATTATTGACTTAAGGAGAAGGAAACCAGCGGTCCATGAGCCAGTCCTTTATCAGGGAATCAGAGGTGGAGAGGGTGTTATCATTTCAGAGGACTTGTCCTGGGCCCAGCACATAAGTGCAATTATGAAGAAAGAACATTGTGCCTCTACAGTACTACTTTAGAGGTTTGTAAAGATTCAGCATGACATCTAAAACTTTGACAAACTTCCATAGATGTGTAATCAGGAACATATTGTCTGGCTGCATCACAGCCTAGTATGGAAGCACCAAGGCCCTTGAGTGGAAAATCCTCTAAAGAGTGGTGGATATGGCCCAGTTCTCCATGGGTAAGTCCCTCCCCACCACTGAGCAGACCTACACAGTGTTGTTGCAGGAAAGCAGCATCCATCATCCAGAACCCTTGCTGCCCAGGTCATGCCCTCTTCTCACCGCTGCCACCAGGAAGGAACCTCAGGACTCACACCACCCGGTTCAGGAATGGGTATTACCCCTGAACCATCAGGCTCTTGAGCCAGAGGGATAACTTCACTGAACTTTACTTGCCTCATCACTAAACTGTTCCCATAAACTATGGACTCTTTTCTGAGGACACTTCACCTCATGTTCTTGATATTTATTGCTTATTTATTTATTTATTTATTATTTTCTTTTTGCATTTGCATTGTTTCTTGTCTTTTACACGCTGGTTATCCGCTCTGTCTGTGTGGACTTTTCTTGATTCTATTATGGATATTTTGGGTAGCAGGGTGAGGAGACATCTTAACAAAGGAGGTGTAAGGCACTCCTTCTCTCTGCTAGCCTGCAGGTCACCCTTGGGCAAGGTGTAGCACCCGCTTAGCCCGCGATCAGGGTCACATGAAGCCATTGGAGCAGGTGATGGATGATTGTCTGAGCAATGGTGCACATCACAAGTCCTAGTTATGCGACCACTGGCGCCAAACAGACAATCTGTGAAGAGTATTGATAATGGCTGAGGTCACACTTCTTGTAAACACACTGCCCAGTATAAGCAAATGGAAAACCACTTCTGTAGAAAAATTTGCCAAGAACAATCATGGTCATGGAAAGACCATGATCACTTAACGTCATATGACATGGCACATAACGAACAATTATTATTATTGGATTTATTGAGTATGCCTGCAGGAAAATGAATCTCAGGGTTGTATATGGTGACATATATGTACCACGAACTGCCTTCTCCTTATAACCTTTGATGCCCTTACTAATCAAGAACCTATCAACCACTGCTTTAAATATACCCAATGACTTGGCCTCCATAGCCGTCTGTGACAATGAATTCCACAGATTCACTGCCCTCTGGCTAAAGAAATTCCTCCTCATCTCCCTACTAAAGGGATGTCCCTATATTCTGAGGCTGTGCCCTCTGCTTTCTGGCTCTAGACTCCCCACTATGGGAAACATCCTCTCCACATCCACTCTATCTGGGCCTCTCAATATTTGATAGGTTTCAATGAGATCCCCCCTCATTCTTCTAAAGTCCAGAGAATTCAGACCCAGGACCATCAAATAACCCTCACATGTTAGCCCTTTCATTCTCGGAATTATTCTCATGAACCCCCTCAGGACCCTGTCCAATGCCAGCACACATCTTTTCTTAGATAAAAACTGATCTGCCCCCTGACCTCAGCAGCAGAGCAAGAGGATGGCTATATTGGCCCCTGACTTTAGCTTGTCTTTGACTTTTGTGCTCCAGTGTGCAGGTAAGCAAAGACAAAAAGACCCCTATTAGACACCTGGCCATCATTTTCCAATGAACAACCAAGCTGAGAGCTATAATGTTCTGCACCATTAAGTGAACAAAATAAAAACTTTTCATTGTGTTTGATAACAGAGGTACCAAAGAAAGGAAACTAAATTCTCAACAGTCAGAACTAATGTGAAGTATAGAGATAGATAGGATATACTAATCACTATAGGTGGAGATGTTTGTTAATACAGCAATGGAAAAGGCAAAATTGTTTTTTGGGTTTCATATCAAGAGTGATAGAATTGCAAAGTTGAGGTTTACATATATTGACTTTTAGGTGGAATACTGTGGAACACAACTGGAGTACTGTGAACTGTACAAAGACCCATTGGAGACATACAGCATTCGATGCTTCATAGACACCCCATCCACATCAATTCACTGACTTGAGCCATTGATCGTCTGGATAGTCAGAGGCTTTTTCCCAGGGCTGAAATGGCTAGCATGAGAGGGCACAGTTTTAAGGTGCTTGGAAGTAAGTACAGAGGAGATATCAGGGGTAAGTTTTTTATGCAGAGAGTGGTGAGTGCGTAGAATGGGCTGCCGGCGACAGTGGTGGGTGCGGATACAATAGAGTATTTTAAGAGACTCCTGGACAGGTATGTAGAGCTCAGAAAAGTAGAGGGCTATGGGTAACCCTAGGTAATTTCTCAGGTTAATACGTGTTCGGCACAGCTTTGTGGGCCAAGGGGCCTGTATTGTGCTGTAGGTTTTCTACGTTCTGTTTCTATGAGTCCACTGCCGAAACACAGTAGGAGCAGTTTACAGCATCTACAGATGCACAGCAGCAAATCACCAAGGAGCATCAGACAGCATCTTTCAAACCCGCAAAGAGGACAAAAGCAGCAACAGCATGGGAACATCACCAGCAGGAAGTTGCCCTCCAGGCCGCACACAATGCTGGCTTGGAAGCATATTGCCGTTGCTTCAACATTGCTGGGCAAAGATCCTGGAACAACATCGATGGTAATCTCCACACTTCCATATCTGGAACAGTTCAAAGAGGCAGCTCACCACCACCCCAGGGATCGGCAATTATATACTGACTCACTGGTAAAAGCAACAATACTTTAATGAATAAAAAGAAAGTATAGGCATATTTATGAGTCAGTTAGTTGTATGATTGAAAAGAAAAGAATAAATGGAATTGTGAAGAGGACTATGTGAAGATGGAAGGCAGGAAGTTTGCATAGACCATAAATGCTGACAAAGGCCTGTAAGGGCAAATGGACAGCCTCATTCTATAATATTTTCCACATAATTCAGTAATTTATTATATTCTTCTTCCATTGTACTCATCCTACCTGACAATGTGGACCATGGTAACCATACCTACCTGACAAAACCATACCTACCTGGCAAAATGCAGGACAAATCTATTGCAGCAAATTACTGCTCAATCTGTCTTCTCTCAGCAATGAACGAGCTGATGAAAAGTTTTTATGACTCTGCTTTTAAATGAAACCTGCTTACTGATGTCCAGTTTGGGCTTAGCCAAAAATATTGAGCTTCCAACTTCATCAAAGCCTTGGGTCCAAATACGGACCCAGACAACAGAATTTCAGGGATGGGCAAGATAAGTGCCCATGGCAATAAGGCAGCATTTGGCTGGGAGTGGCATCAGGTGTCCTAGTAAATATGACATTAATTAGAATCAAGGGGAAACTGCTCTAATAGTTGGAGCCAGAGCTTAAACAAAGGATGGTTGCTGAAGGGGATCATTTACAGCATCATTTCAGGGTGTCCTTGAGGCTGTGTCCTATGCCCAACTGTTTTTGGATGCTTCAATAATAACCTTCCTTTCACTATAAAATCAGAAGTGGCAACATATGCTGATGATTCCACAATGTTTAATTCTATTCGCAATTTCTCAGAAATAGAAGCAGTTCGTGTCTGCATGCAGCAGAACCTATCCAACCTTCAGGGACAATATTTACATTACAGAAGTACCAGACTATCTCTCGCAAGAAAATCTAAACACCTATCCCTCATATTCTAGGCTGCCGGAAGCAGGTCTTCGGGTGACAGTCAGCGGGGGGAAAGCGAAGGTTAATAGACAGGTCGTGCAGAGCACCCCTGTAGCCATTCCCCTGAATAATAAGTTTACCGTCCTGGATACTGTTGGCGGGGATGACCAACCAGGTGTGAGCCACGGTGGCAGGGCCTCTGGCACTGAGTCTGACCCTGTGGTGCTGAAGGGTGGGACAGAGAAGAGGAGAGCTATCGTCATTGGGGACTCTATAGTCAGGGGAGCAGACAGGAGATTTTGTGGACATGAGAAGGACACCCGCATGGTTTGTTGCCTCCCGGGTGCCAGGGTCCGGGATGTCTCTGACCGGGTGCACGACATCCTGGTATGAGAGGGAAAGCAACCAGAAGTCGTGATACATGTTGGGACCAACGACATAGGCAGGAAGAGGGATGAGGTCCTGAAGTGTGAGTTTCGGGAACTAGGCAGAAGACTGAAGAACAGGACCTCAAGGGTGACGTTCTCAGGATTGCTGCCAGTGCTACGTGATAGTGATGGTAAGAATTGGAGGAGATGGCAGTTGAATGCGTGGCTGAGGAGTTGGTGCAGGGAGCAGGGTTTTAGATTTTTAGATCATTGGGATCTCTTCTGGGGAAGGTGGGACCTGTACAGACTGGATGGGTTGCACCTGAACTCGAGGGGGAGCAATATCCTTGCAGGTAGGTTTGCTAGCATGGTTCGGGAGGGTTTAAACTAATTTGCAAGGGAGATGGGACCTGGAGCGATAGGGCAGTGAAAGAAGTGCATGGAGTAAAGCCAGATCTAACATATAGAGAGGCTTTGAGGAAAGAGAAGCAGAATAAAGGGTGTAAAAGTAGGAAGGCAGAAGGGCTAAAGTGCGTGTACTTCAGTGCAAGAAGCATCAGGAACAAAGGTGATGAACTGAGAGCTTGGATACATACATGGAATTATGATGTAGTGGCCATTACAGAGACCTGGCTGGCACCAGGGCAGGAATGGATTCTTAAAAGGGATAGAGAGGGGGAAAAGGGGAGGAGGGGTGGCATTACTGGTCAGGGATACAATTACAGCTACAGAAAGGGTGGTAATGTAGCAGGATCCTCTTTTGAGTCAGTATGGGTGGAAGTCTGGAACAGGAAGGGAGCAGTTACTCTATTGGGAGTATTCTATAGGCTCCCAGAGATACTGAGGAGCAGATTGGGAGGCAGATTTTGGAAAGGTGCAAAAAATAACAGCGTTGTTATCAGGGGTGACTTTAACTTGCCTAATATTGATTGGCACCTGATTAGTTCCAAGGGTTTGGACGGGGCAGAGTTTGTGAAGTGTGTCCAAGATGGATTCCTGTCACGGTATGTTGACAGGCCAACTGGGGGAATGCCATACTAGATCTAGTATTAGGTAACGAACCAGGTCAGGTCATAGATCTCTCAGTGGGTGAGCATCTGGGGAACAGTGACCACCACTCGCTGGCCTTCAGCATTGTCATGGAAAAGGATAGAATCAGAGAGGACAGGAAAATTTTTAATTGGGGAAGGGCAAATTATGAGGCTATAAAGTTAGAACTTACGGGTGTGAATTGAGATGATGTTTTAGCAGGGAAATGTACTATGGACATGTGGTCGATGTTTAGGGATCTTTTGCAGGATGTTAGGGATAAATTTGTCCCGGTGAGGAAGATAAAGAATGGTAGGGTGAAGGAACCATGGGTGACAAGTGAGGTGGAAAATCTAGTCAAGTGGAAGAAGGCAGCATATATGAGCATTAGGAAGCAAATATCAGATGGGTCTATTGAGGAATATAGGGTAGCAAGAAAGGAGCTTAAGAAGGGGCTGAGAAGAATAAGAAGCGGGCATGAGAAGACTTTGGCGAATAGGGTAAAGGAAAACTCCAAGGCATTCTTCAATTATGTGAAGAAAGAAAGGATGACAGGAGTGAAGGTAGGACCGATTAGAGATAAAGGTGGGAAATGTGCCTGGAGGCTGTGGAAGTGAGCGAGGTCCTCAATGAATACTTCTCTTCGGTATTCACCAATGAGAGGGAACTTGATGACGGTGAGGACAATATGAGTGAGGTTGATGTTCTGGAGCATGTTGATATTCAGGGAGAGGTGGTGTTGGAGTTGTTAAAATACATTAGGATGGATAAGTCCCCGGGGCCTGACGGAATATTCCCCAGGCTGCTCCACGAGGCGAGGGAAGAGATTGCTGAGCCTCTGGCTAAGATCTTTATGTCCTCGTTGTCCACGGGAATGGTACCGGAGGATTGGAGGGAGGCGAATGCTGTCCCCTTGTTCAAAAAAGGTAGTAGGGATAGTCCGGGTAATTATAGACCAGTGAGCCTTACGCCTGTGGTGGGAAAGCTGTTGGAAAAGATTCTTAGAGATAGGATCAACGGGCATTTGGAGAATCATGGTCTAATCAGGGACAGTCAGCATGGCTTTGTGAAGGGCAGATTGTGTCTAATAAGCCTGATAGAGTTCTTTGAGGAGGTGACCAGGCATATAGATGAGGGTAGTGCAGTGGATGTGATCTACGTGGATTTTAGTAAGGCATTTGACAAGGTTCCACACGGTAGGCTTATTCAGAAAGACAGAAGGCATGGGATCCAGGGAAGTTTGGCCAGGTGGATTCAGAATTGGCTTGCCTGCAGAAGGCAGAGGGTCATGGTGGAGGGAGTATATTCAGACTGGAGGGTTGTGACTAGTGGTGTCCCACAAGGATCGGTTCTGGGACCTCTACTTTTCATGATTTTTATTAACGACCTGGATGTGGGGGTAGAAGGGTGGGTTGGTAAGTTTGCAGATGACACAAAGGGGGAGGGATGGAGCCAAGTGCTGGACAGGTGATTGGCAAAAGGGATACGAGAGGATCATGGGACAGGAGGCCCAGGGAGAAGGAAAGGGGGGGGGGAACCCAGAGGATGGGCAAGGGGTATATTCAGAGGGACAGAGGGAGAAAAAGGAGAGTGAGAGAAAGAATGTGTGTATAAAAATAAGTAACAGATGGGGTACGAGGGGGAGGTTGGGCATTAGTGGAAGTTTGAGAAGTCAATGTTCATGCCAGCAGGTTGGAGGCTACCCAGACGGAATATAAGGTGTTGTTCCTCCAACCTGAGTGTGGCTTCATCTTTACAGTAGAGGAGGCCGTGGATAGACATATCAGAATGGCAATGGGACATGGAATTTCTCCCTAGGCCTCCTGTCCCATGATCCTCTCATATCCCTTTTGCCAACCAACTGTCCAGCTCTTGGTTCCATCCCTCCCCCTCCTGTCTTCTCCTATCATTTCAGATCTCCCGTTCCCTCTCCCACTTTCAAATCTCTTACTAGCTCTTCTTTCAGTTAGTCCTGACGAAGGGTCTCGGCCCAAAACGTTGACTGTACCTCTTCCTAGAGATGCTGCCTGGTCTGCTGTGTTCACCTGCAACTTTTATGTGTATTGCTTGAAATTCTAGCATCTGCAGTTTTCCTCATGTTTGTGTTATATGTCACCGCATACTATCTTGAGGTTTTTGCAGGCATTTACAGTAGAACTGAGAAATACAATAAAATCAATGAAAAACTACTCGCAAACAATGTGCAAAAATCGATAAACTGTGCAAATAAGAAATAAGGAAATAAATAATTTCCATATTTGCATTGTCCTTGAAAGTCAGTGCACAGGTTCTGGAGTCAATTCAGAGTTGAGGTGAGTGAGGTTATTCACGCTGTTTCATGAGTTTGATGGTTGAAGGGTAATAATTGTTCTTGAACCCTGTGTTGTGGGACCTAAGGCTAAGTAGGCATCCGTTAGTCTCGTGAGACCATGGATTTGCACCTTGTAAGTTTTCCAGGGCGCAGGCCTGGACAAGGTTGTATGGAAGACCGGCAGTTGCCCATGCTGCAAGTCTCCCCTCTTCACGCCATAGATGTTGTCCAAGGGAAGGGCACTAGGGCCGATACAACTTGGCGCTGGTGTCGTCGCAGAGCAATGTGTGGTTAAGTGCCTTGCTCAAGGACACAACACGCTGCCTCAGCTGAGGCTCGAGCTAGCGACCTTCAGATCACTAGACCAATGCCTTAACCACTTGGCCACGCGCCAACAAGGGCTAAGTACGCCAGTCACATGGGGACACCACCACTCACATGGTCAGCTTCAAATTACACAGCATCCTGACTTAGACGCTTTCTGTTTCATTGTCATTGGGTCTGTGTTACAGTACCCTCCCACCCATACATTATTGACATACCTTTACCCAGCTTTTATTTTCTCCATGTAAAAGGACAGCTCAGCCTACCTGTTCTAGGGCAATAAATGATGCACAATATATCCCAGTGATGTCTAGATTGTAAAAAAATAAATGACCATATATATAAGTGAAAAACTAAACTCCTGGAGGTGAACACCTTTGCAGATTGTGAGGTTTATGCATTGATTCTTGAGTATGAATCATCAATATAAATTTTGAGTGATTGTGGTCCCACCACACTTCCAATAGAAAACCACCTGACACATTTTACCATTATGAGTAGCTATCCAAACAATTTACCTTCTGGTTTCTCTTTTGTGGTTTACTAATAGGCACCTGTTCCTTGACTTCACATGTTCTGAACCGCCTATTGCTTTCCCTTATCAAAGTCCTTTTCAAAATCCAAATGAAATGCAGCTGCTGCATTATTGTTGCCTGCGTACGTTGGTCCTGACCTTTCAAAGATTTCAATAAGCTTGATTGAATGTGATCTTCCTCTTAGAAATTTGTGTTGGCGATTCTTTGATATATTTTTGGTTTCTGAATTTCAGTTGATTACATCTTTTAGTAAAAAAAAATCAACTAACTGATGTAATCAATTTTGTTTGCAATTTTCAGGATTTGTTCCACCTCTTTCTTTTTAGTAACAGAACAACCTTAGCTGTCTTCCAGTCTTCTAATACTGTTTCCTTTTCAATTATTTTTGCAAATCTATAAATCCTTTGATATTTAAGATATGGTTCATTCAAAACTGGGGTTTTATTCTCTTATGTGATAATTGTTTGTTGCTGGACTGCTAACATTATTGCGAAGTTTTCTGTACAGGTTCAGGTAGATAAAACAATTGTGAGACATTAACATAGAAAATCTACAGTATATTACAGGCCCTTCGGCCCACGTTATGCTGACCATGTAACCTACTCGAGAAACTGCCTAGAATTTTCCTAGCGCTCTATTTCTCTGAGCTCCATGTACCTATCTAAGAGGCTCTTAAAATACCCTTTAATTAAAATTAACCTTTAACTGGCATTAAAACTTTAGATCAGTATCTCAAAGAAAATTTGTTATTTTTGAAACAATGCAAAAGTAATTTATTTCCTCATTTTCCAAAGAAGTTTAATGCTTGACACTTCTGTACAAATACAGTACAACATTTTTTTTCTGGGCTTAGAGACTGGATAATGTAATGATGTGTCAATTTCTAAATTAAGTTTTAAATCTTATGATCAAATTATTGGCTGTCATTAATATATTATTCAGTAGACACTCAAGAATAATCATTTCCAATTGCAAGTAATTATGGCAAATGCAGTTATCTTAACTATTATTAATACATAGCAAATATATTTTCAAATATTTTAACTATGTAGATCTCTAAATGAGATCCAAACTAATAGAAATACTTTGAGGAGGTATCCTGTCAGCCATGTATAACATCTGTCTTCCTATTGCTGTAACATATTTTGAAAAATCACAATAAAAATCTTTTAGACCATGGTTATTACAAGAATGTCATCATGGCATAGAGAGAAACGTTATAATTAGATTGATGTGGCATCAGGCTTTAGTCTCAACTAGAAGAAAATAGCCTGCCCTTAGACTCTGACATCACATGAAAACAGATACTTTAAAAATCATTTGCAGGGACATACGCCTCTGCTACACTCTCTTGTAGATTTCAATTCTTAATTTTTTGACTTCAATGGTTATTTAATCCAACAATGAAAATATACAATTCTACCACTGTACAGGGAGAGATCAAATGCGGGGAATATTTTGATATAAACATCGCGAGTCTTTAATTAACTAATTCTTGCCAGAAAGGAATACTTAACTGAAGTTGAAGATCCTTGGAGACTTTGACCTGAAAGTGTCCTTCACGCATACTTACAAACAATACACAGATTGGATTACACAAAAGGCAAATTTAGAGGACTTACAGTGATGGCTTGTAGTCTTTCCTTTAGTAGGTAAGTCTCGTCCATCCTAAATCAAAACAGAAAGAGCAAAAGTAGATGGCTGGCGAACATGAGCAGGAGAGGGAGACGCGAGTGCAGGCGTGTGCTACAGCTGGGGTGGAGAATATTCCTGGCTTGTCAGGACGTCTCCCAGCAGATGATGGTACTGGCCTGACTCAGACAGGCACATGCGATGAAGGTTGCAGAAGCAGATTGCTGGCCTGACTGTCACATTTGAGTGACAGACCATATGTTCTCCTTGGCCCAGAATTCCTTTTGTTCAATTGTTTCAGGAGGTGAGGCAGCTTCCTGCTATCCAGCATTCAGAGAAAATACAGTTTCTTACAGATAAAAAAAGATTGCATGTCTGCAATAAGAACCAAAAATGCAGAATGCTACTGAACAGTTAACATGTACAACTAATATTAAAGATATAAAGTGGGTATATTTCAGAGGTTCAGAATGAAAGAAAAAAATGAGTTTTATAAAAGAATTCCTCAATTGTTCTGGGACTCCTACTCTTCGTGATTTTTAGAAATGACCTGGATGAGGAAGTGGAGGGATGGGTTAGTAAATCTGCTGATGACGCAAAGGTTGGGGTTGTTGTGGATAGTGTGGAGGGCTGTCAGAAGATACAGCGGGACATTGATATGATGCAAAACTAGGCTGAGAAGTGGCAGATGGAGTTCAGCCCAGATAAGTGTCAGATGGTGCATTTTGGTAGGTCAAATATGATGGCAGAATACAGCATTAATGGTAAGACTCTTGGCAGTGTGGAGGATCAGAGGGATCTTGGAGTTTGAGTCCATAGGACACTCAAAGCTGCTGCGCAGGTTGACTCTGCGTTAAGAAGGCATATGATGTATTGGTCTTCATCAACCATGGGATTCAGCTTAAGAGCCGAGAGGTAATGTTGCAGCTATATAGGACCCTGGTCAGACCCCACTTGGAGTACTGTGCTCAATTCTGGTCGCCTCACTACAGGAACGACGTGGAAACCATAGAAAGGGTGCAGAGGAGATTTACAAGGATGTTGCCTGGATTGGGGAGCTTGCCTTATGGGAATAGGTTGAATGAACTCGGCCTTTTCTCCTTGGAGCAACGGAGGATGAGAGGTGACCTGATAGAGGTGTATAAGTTAATGAGAGGCATTGATTGTGTGGGTAGTCAGAGGCTTTTCCCCAGGGCTGAAATGGCTAGCATGAGAGGGCATATTTTAAGGTGCTTGGAAGTAGGTACAGAGGAGATGTCAGGGGTAAGTTTTTTTACGCAGAGAGTGGTGAGTGCGTGGAATGGGCTGTCGGCGGCGGTGATGGAGGTGGAAATGATAGGGTCTTTTAAGAGACTCCTGGATATGTACATGGAGCTTAGAAAAATAGAGGGCTATGGGTAAGCCTAGATAGTTCTAAGGTAAGGACATGTTTGGCACAGTTTTGTAGGCCGAAGGGCCTGTATTGTGCTGTAGATTTTCTATGGTTCTATGTTTCTAATTCTTTGATGGTACAGAGATACAGTTGGTAGAGAAGCTGCTTCACAGCTCCTGTAATCCATGTAGAATCCAGACCTCTGATGCTGTCTATGTGGAGTTTACATGTTCTTGCTGTGACTTTGTGAATTTTCTTTGGGTTCTCCAGTTTCCTCCCAATGCTCTGCCACTTAGTGGGTTAACTGGGCAAAATACATTGCCTCTTGTGTGTAGCAGAGCAGTAGAATCTAGGGGGGGTTGTTGGGAATTGAGGGAAGTTGTGAGAGTAAGCATGGTAGGCATGCTATTTTGGCCTGGAATGTGTGGCAATATTTGTGGGCTTCCCCTAGCACATTTTTGGGTGTGTCTGTTGCCAATGCAAATAAAGCATTTCACTATATGTTTCGATGTAGGTGATAAGTAAATCCGAACCTGATTTTGTAAATTGTGAAGTATCTGTGCAGTGATATTCACATCCCAGAAAGAGCAAAAGTTACAGCTAACAATGTATTTTTGAAGTGTTGAGACTGTAGTGGTGCACGGCAGTGGGGGCGATTGGGGAATTTCAAGATCTGAGACTGAAGGATCCTTATCGTTTTCCGATTAACCACCTGCAGCCTGTTCCTTATTTTCATGCTGCTGGTGAGATGCCCACATCAATCTGCTGGGAATGTGAGGAGGTGTGAGCGTCTGGTGGCTGCTGAACTCTAAGTAGCATCAGCGATTGGCCAGATGGGGTGATTGGTATTGGAATTACATTTTCCATCCCTTCTTCTGCCTGACGCCAGCTCAGAGTACTGTGGCCAATTGCACTGTGTCAGAATCTTTACTCATTATTAACTTCGTATAGAAAGGAGATGTTGCAGAAGACATTGGTCGTTGCCAGTATTCTAAGCAGTCTGATGTCAGAGTGTCTGCTCTTCCTCGGCAACAGATCAGTTTCTTGTATAATGCAATCAGCCATGTTTATAATGCTGACATTGATCAATTACATGCCTCAACATAAGAGAGACCTTCTTTGGCCATGTGGCTCAACACTGTCTGATGGTGAATCATCAACTTAATTTAGAATCACAAACAATAACCTTTTGGTTTATTCTTGATCAAAGGACTTTGTCTCTGCAAAAAAAAAAATGCTGTTTGGTAAGTGTAATGATCAAAATTAAAATGTCTTTTTTAAACACGTTATCAGACTGCAAACGTTATCGAGTAAATAATTGCTGAGTTGAGGAAAAACTTTTTCACCCAGAGAGAGGTGGATATGTGGAATGCTCTGCTCCAGAAGGCAGTGGGGGCCAAGTCTCTGGATGCTTTCAAGAAAGAGATGGATAGAGCTCTTAAAGATAGCGGAATCAAAGGTTATGGGGATAAGGCAGGAACTGGATACTGATAGTGGATCAGCCATAATCACCATGAATGGCGGTGTTGGCTGGAAGGGCCGAATGGCTTAATCCTGCACCTATTGTCTATTGTTTCTAAGTCCACATTTTGTTCATTTACCCTGATAACGGTTTTATTTTTGGCTTTAACCCAAAGGTAGAGCAGCATGGTAGTGTAGCGATTAGCGGAACACTTTACAGTGCCAGCTACCAGAGCATGGTTCGATCCCTGCCACTGCCTGTAAGGAACCTGTATGTTCTCCTCATGACCACGTGGGTTTCATCCGGGTTCTCTAGGGAAGAGCCCTAGAGTGGTTCTTCCCACACTCCAAATATGTACAGTTAGGGTCGATAAGTTGTGGGCATGCTACGTTTGAGGAGGAAGCATGGCGGCACTCCCTCAACCATCAGACTCTTGAACCAAAAGGGATAATCTTGATTCAACTTCACTTGCCCCATCATTGAAATGCTCCCACAACTTATGGACTCACCTTCAAGGACGCTTCATCTTATATTCTCAATATTTATTGCTTTTTATCTATTATTATTATTTCTTTCTTTATATAATTGTGCGGTTTGTTGTCTTGTGCACGCTGGTTGAACACTCCATTTGGTGCGGTCTTTCATTGATTCTATTACGGATTCATTCAGTATGCTCTCAAGAAAATGAATCTCACGGTTGTATATAGTGACATATATGTACTTTGAATTTTGACACTTTCAGCTGCCCCCAGCACATCCTATGTTGGTCATTGCTGCACACAATGTATTTCACTGTATATTACAATATTTCAATGCCCATGAGGCCTATAAAGCTAATCTTTACACATTAAGTATTTACTCTGTTTATATCCTCCAGACGATGATTTTGGTTTTGCTGTCATTGATGTGATAGATGCCTCTAACCATGGCTGATTTCTGGACTAAGTTGTTTTCAGTCACGTTTTTCCACTTTCCCCATTTGAGTAACTTCGTAGCAGTTAGTTTTACTCTCAGTGGCAAGCTCCTGCTCAGTGACGACGTTTGAGGAAGAGGGATGAGAGGTGTTTCAGAACAAACCTTAGGCATGAAATAGATGACAAAGCATTGACAACTATCTAAGGCATGTTTTTTTTTGAGATACAGCATGGAATAGTCCTTGCTGCCCCTTCGAGCTGCACTGCCCAGCGATACCCCAATTTTAATTCTAGCCTAATCATGGGTCAATTTATAAAGACCAATTAACACACCGTGTGTCTGGACAGTCTAGCCTGTGGGAGAAAACCGGAGCACCTGGAGGAAACCCATGCGGTCATGGGGAGAATGTATAAACTCCTTACAGGCAGGGTCAGGTCGCCTGTACTGTAAAGCTCTGTGCTAACCACTCCGCTAACAGGCCACTGTACCGTGCATGTGTTTTGGCTTATATGACTGTCAAACCTATTAGATATTTCAATCGTAAACACAAAATAATCTGCAGATGCTGGGGTGTCCAATCCCTATACAATACATTCCACATGAAGGAGGCCTCAAAGCCTCCGCTACTTTCTGGATAATAGCCCTCACCAGTTCCCCACCACCACTACCCTCCTCCGGTTGGCGGAACTGGTACTCTCACTCAATAACTTCTCTTTTGACTCTTCCCACTTTCTTCAGAACAAGGGTGTAGCTATGGGAACTCGCATGGGCCCTAGCTATGCCTGCCTCTTTGTTGGTTATGTGGAACAGTCTGTGCTCCAAACCTATTCTGGTACTGCTCCCCAACTTTTCCTTCGGTACACTGACGACTACATTGGTGCTGCTTCCTGCACCCATGTTGAGCTCGTCAATTTCATTGACTTTACTTCAAACTTCCACCCAGCCCTCAAATTCACTTGGTCTATCTCGGACACTTCTCTCCCCTTTCTCGATCTCTCGGTCTTCATCTCTGGAGACAGACTGTCCACTGACATCTTCTACAAGCCTACTGACTCTCATAACTACCTCGACTATACCTCTTCCCACCCCGCCACATGCAAAAATGCCATTCCCTATTCCCAATTCCTCCGTCTCCGCCGCATCTGCTCCGAGGATGAGGTTTTCCATTCCAGGATATCTCAAATGTCCTCTTTCTTTAAGGATTGTGGTTTCCCTTCTGCTGTCATCAATGATGCCCTCACCCGCATCTCCTACATTTCCCGCACTTCGGCCCTCACCCCATCCTCCCACCACCACAACAGGGACAGAGTTTCCCTTGTCCTCTCCTACCACCCCACTAGCCTCCGGATCCAACACATTATCTTCCGTAACTTCCGCCACCTTCAACAGGACCCTACCACTAAGCACATCTTTCCCTCTCCACCCCTCTCCGCCTTCCGCAGGGATCGGTCCCTCCCCACGGATCTCCCACCTGGCACTTATCCCTGTAAGTGCAAGCGCTAAACCTGTCCCTACACCTCCTCTCTTGCCACCATTCAGGGCCCTAAACAGTACTTCCAAGTGAGGCAACACTTCACTTGTGAGTCTGTTGGGGTCATCTATTGCATCCGGTGCTCCCGGTGCGGCCTCCTCTACATCGGTGAAACCCGACGCAGATTGGGGGACCGCTTCGTCAAGCACCTCCGCTCCTTCCGCCAAAACAGACAGGATCTCCCAGTAGCCACCCACTTCAATTCTGCTTCCCACTCTCATTCAGATATGTCCATACATGGCCTCCTCTACTGCCATGATGAGGCTAAACTCAGGTTGGAGGAGCAACACCTCATATACTGTCCAGGTAGTCTCCAGCCCCTTGGTATGAACATAGAATTCTCCTACTTCCGGTAATTCCCTCCCTCTCCCTTCCCCTATCCCTATTTCACTCTGCCCCCTCCCCCAGCTGCCTACCACCTCCCTCATGGTCCCGCCTCCTTCTACTACCCATTGTGTTTTCCCCTATTCTTTCTTCACCTTTCCTGCCTATCACCTCCCTGCCTCCCCTCCCCCACCCTTCTATCTTTCCCCTTACTGGTTTTTCACCTGGAACCTACCAGCCTTGTCCTTCCCACCCTCCCCCCACCTTCTTTATAGGGCCCCTGCCCCTTCCCTCTACAGTCCTGACAAAGGGTTCCGGCCCGAAACGTCGACCCATCGCTTCCACGGATGCTGCCTGACCTGCTGAGTTCCTCCAGCGTGTTGTGAGTGTTGCTTAGATATTTCAATATTTTTGAATGTCATTGACATTCGGAAACACGAAACTAAATTCAACAATTGCAGTTAAAAGTCCTGTATTGTTTTTATTCAAATGACTGAAGGCACTACTCTGCTTCAGGCTCTTAGAGTAGATTTCTCCCTGCTTTACATCTTTCACCTTTGCCACTTGCATCCCTGAGAAAGTGGGGTTGAGAAAAGGCTGGCAAAGATTCGTTATTGTCTCTGTACCTGGTCTGTGAGACATGGCAGCTTCTTATGAGAATGCTTACATCATTATACTGTGCACAGAAGGTTTTATGCACCACTAAGTCTGAGTTAGAATCTATCATCTGGGAGGAGATGTTACATTAAGACCCCATCCGTTCTCCCAGGTGGATGTAAAAGATTTTATGGTATTTTAGAGTAATATCACATCTCTTGGGTATCTCTTGTGCCCAAACCCTATGGTTAATCATGGAGGTATTAGAGTTGTAGAACACTACAGCACAGAAATAGGCTATTCAGCACTTGCACTGCTTTCTTGGGGTTGCAAACGACAAAGGACAAAATTGTAAATCTACTCTAACAGCTTGAGGTAGGTTAGTGCCTCCGTTCATTTGAATGGAGACAACTGTTATTCAGCCTAGTTCCTATCAACCCACACTTGGGAACTAGCCCTCCATTCCCCTCCCATCCATGTTCTTACCCACACTTCTCTCAACTGCTGCAATTGACCTGCATCCACACCTTACTGGCAGCTCATTCCACACTCACACCACCCTCTAAATCAGGGGTTCCCAGCCTGGGATCAATGGACGCCTTGCTTAATGGTATTGGTCTATGACATAAAAAAAAGTTTGGGAACCCCTGCTCTAATTGAAGAAGTTTCTCCTCAGGTGCCCCTTAAATATTTCACCTTTCACCCTTAACCTATGAACTCTAGTTGTAGTCTCACTGAACCTCAGTGGTTATCATAATAAGACTAAAAAAATCCCCATCATGTGGTCAGTGTCACATTGTTTCTGGAATTTGCTGGGTGCAAACAGGTTGCTATGTTTCCTATACACCACTTCAAAGGCACTTTATTAATTGAGAAGTGCTTTGGGATGTGTTAAATGGGATATAAAATATATTATATAAATGCAAGTCTGTCTTTATATCTGTGAAGTTTCTCCTCTATTTCTCTTATTGTCTTTTTCTTTCATTCAATCTTTCTTTCTTTTGGCTTCCTTCCCTCCCTCTCTCCCTGTTGTTGATAGCCGGAAGTTCAAACCGCCGCTGATGTAGTTGTGTTATTTAAGTCAGAACACACACAGTTCCCTGTAGAGTGATTCACAGTATCCAAATCCGTAGCAGAGCCAGATATGTCAGCACTTTCTGGCTGCATTCCATTGCTGTTTGCATCATGTTCAGATTAGGACTTGTCTGGAGGACTTGAGCAATGGCATTGAAATTTAACAATGTGAAGAACAGTGCAGTGTTTATTGCATCTGTCACCCTCATCAGGATCCAGGAGCAACATAAGCACTGCCTTCTGGACAAATAGTCAATTAACTGCTATCTTGAAACGTGTCTAAATGATCTATTTCCTGCCCCCAATTCCCACTTCCTGATACGTTACTCACGCGACAGTATATTTGTATATTGTATGGTCCCAGAGCAGTACAAAGATAACCATGTTGCAAAGAAAAAACCTCATTAGGTTCCAGTTCCATATCCCCCGTAATGGCATCTCTTACCCTTTGTGATTCATTATTGAGGCAATATGAATTATTTGCTGACACTTTCTCTAACCCCTATGATCCCATTATTAATGCACACCATCTGTTCTGGAATCTATCATGAAGTCTGGACCTCTGCTTCCCAGAAAAGCAGATCAATAGACAAACAGGTTGAATATAGAACATAGGTCATTACAGCACAGTACAGGCCCTTTTGCCCATGATGTGGTGCCAACCAGTTAACATACTCAAAAATCAATCTAACCATTTCTTCCTACATAGCCCTCCATTTCTCTATCGTCCATGTGCCTATCTAAGAGCTTCTTAAATGTTTCTATAGTACCTGCATCTATCACCACCACTCACTCACCAATCTCTGTGTAAAATACTTAACTCTAACATCACCCTTATACTTACCTCCAAACATCTTAAAATTATACTACGATTAGCCATTTCCACCCTGGGGAAAAAAGTCTCTGGCTAGTCAGTCAATCTATCCTCTTATCATCTTGTACACCTTTGTCAAGACACCTCTCATCCTTCTTTACTCCAAAGGGAAAGGCCTTAGCTTGCTCAACCTATCCGCGTAAAGATATGCACCCTAGTCCAGGCAGCATTCTGATAAACCTCCTCTTCAAACTCTCTAAAGCTTCTATGTTCTTCCTGTAATAAGCAACCAGAATTGAACACAGTATTCCAAGGGTGGTCTAATCTGTGTTTTATAGAGCTGCAATATTACCTTGCAGCACTTGAGTGCAATCCCTAGACTATTGAAGGTCAACACACCATAAAGTTTCTTAACAACCCCATCAAATTTCATGGCAACTTTGGAGGACCCCCAAGATCTCTCTGCCTCTCCACACTGCTAAGAATCCTGCCTTTAACCCTGTATTCTGCCTTCAAATTTAACCTTCCAAAAGAGAATAACTTCACACTTTTCCGGGTTGACCTCCATCTGCTACTTCTCATACAAACTCTACATCTTGTCAAGCATGAGGCATCCAAACTGATTGAAATATAATTTTTTTTCTCTCTGGAGTAACTTGAATTTGAGACAAATTGTCTGCTTCTCTCAATGTCAGCAGATGAAAAATGAGGCATGTGATTTATTGTCACTGCGGCGGATTGGGCAACATTGACCATTTTGGCCCTGGTTTTATGAAATAAAGAGATTGAATCTACCATAATTCACTATGATTGGAGTGTGGAATTGACATCATATTCCAAGAACAAAATTATACATTTTGACCAGGAAATACAAAAAATTGAAGGCATCAACTCCCTGGATTTCCTTTGGGAAAGAGATCGTGTAGCTTCTTTGCTTTCTCATAATCTTGAGGGACCAGTAAGTTGACCATGAAGTTTTCATAATATACAATAGCTTAAAATTGTTAAATTCTCTTTTATGTGTTTTAAGCAGGGAAGGGTGCAATAAACAATAATTACCTCTCAGCAAACTCTCTATTCCTAAGAAGATATTTTATTTTTAAATGTATTTACCTATGAAGATGCCACTGAGAGGAAGAGATCAATACTCCCTACTCCTTCTCACCAAATGGTATGTGGAGACTCAATCCTACTAGCTGTTGCATTGCTGAGTTTAACTGTGTATATATCTATTCCAGAAGATGTTAGCAATTCTATGTTATATTGACAGTGTTACCATCATTCCAAACACAAATGTAGTAACTAGTTATATTTTACTATTTCTTGTAACTTCCATTTTTTAAATTTGAGGGCCTGCAACATGCTTGGAAGACATTGTGCTTTTTTTTTTGCTTCCTGGTTTGTTGTCCTGTAAGAATTCTTCAGTCTGATTGGTTGCTCAGTCATCTTGATTATACCGCCGATGCTCAATAACAGGAATGCTGGTAAACTGTTATCTGTCTACCATAACATCTAAAACTTTGACAAACCTCTATAGATGTGTGGTGGAGAGTATATTGGCTTTCAGTATCACAGCCTAGTATGGAAACACCAATGCCGTTGAACAGAAAACACTACAGAAATTAATGGATACGGCCCAGTGCATCACAGATAAAGTCCACCACAACATTGAGCACATCTACACGAAGCGATGTAGCAGGAAAGCAACATCCATCATCAGAGAACCCCCATCCCCTAGATCACGCTCTCTTCTCACTTCTGCTATCAAGACGAAGGTATTCTATCATGGATTTATTGAGTATGCCCACAAGAAAATGAATCTCAGGGCTTTATATGGTGACATACATGTACTTTGATAATAAATATACTTTGAACTTTGATGGTGGAAAAAGGTAAACCTCTTATCGCAGAGCTCTCCAGATCTTTCTGTACAAAGTTAGCGATGTTAGCTTTTGAGAAAAAAAGAAAATAAACCTTATAACATTTGAATCATGATTGTTGAATGTTTGACTTTTGCCTTAGAATGTTAAGCAGGGAGTCAAGAACTGTTGCAGGTCAGCTGTTGAAGGACAAGACCAGCTTATTGTGTCTGTTGTCTGTCACCATGAAGCAGTCAGCTGCTGGTATATCAATAATTTTGTTGGCTCCTGCATATTAGTTGGCTTTGATGCCGCAAAGCCAGGAGTTAAGCACTTACTGGGGTGAAGAAAGAATGGGCTATCCGGGATAGAGGCTTCCCCTGGATCCACGAGAAAACAATTGGTATTCATCTCACCTGATCTTAAGCAGAAATTCAAGTTTTCTTTGTTTATATAAATGCATATATCCAAGTCAGGAGAGCCTACAGAGGTTACCTGAATTTAAGGGACTGACTTATAGGGAGAGGTTAGGACTTTTTTTTTTCCCCCACAGAGCATTGAAGACCGAGAGGTGATCTTATAGAGGTGTACAAGATCACCAGGGGCATGGATAACATTAATACACTCAGTCATTCCCAGGGTTGGGGTACCAAGAACTAGAGGACATCGTTTTATGATGAGAGGGGAAACATATGGTAGGAACTTCTTCTTTTCTTCTCCCCCAACACAAAAGGTAATACATATGTGAAATGATCTACTGGAAAAGTGCCTTAGGTGGATACAATAACACTTTAAAGGATAGTTGGAAAGATATGATCAAACAGTGGCAAATCGGACAACCTTGGGTATCTTGGTCAGCATTGACCAGTTGGATTGAAGGGCCTGTTTTGGTGCTCTATGATTCTGTGACACTATCTCAGTTGCTTGAGAAAGCAATAGCATTGAAACAACCAGGCGGTATTAATCAAGTGACAGGAATACTGCCTGCATTTTAACTCGCATTCCACATGATTTCTATTGGATGGAGGTTGTTAAAATGGTTCCTGTAATTTTACATTTGCAATAGCTGTCTTTTTTCATTACATTTAAACCAGCATGAGCTGCAATACAAATAGATGAAAGACAGCTAAACCTGTTAAAATAACACACATAAAAAAAACTGGAGGTACTCAGCAAGTCAGACAATATCTATGGAGGGAATCAATGCTCAGCCCCAATGGTGGGTCTCAGACCGAGATGCTGACTCTTTATTTTCCTCCATTGATGCTACCTAACCTGCTGAGTTCCTCAAGCATTCTGTGCATGTTGCTCAAGGCTTCCAAGGGTGGCTGTTAAAGGAAGATAGCCTGATTTCATGAAAACATGTAATGATGTGGATGGTGTTCCTGGAGGTTGAGAAATGAGTACAATAGAAATAACGTCCATTCCATAATACACCATGTGGGAGCATACACCTTTCTGCAAAACTTAAAAACCATGGCTCTCGCCACTTTTTAGTAATTATACTAGAAAGAAAAATGAGGAAAAAGATTTATTAACAGTTGGGGTAATACTTTTTGTGTGGCACATAGGCTGTCTTGTCTCTGGAGAGCATCGGGTACAACAGAAGTAGTGATTGGCACAGTTAGAGAGTAAGTTATCAACCATAGTAAAAAGCACCAGTACACCTTCCCTTTAATGTACAGATGTGGTGTGTACATTTTACAATAAATATCTCCCTGGGTGTCAATTTTTGGAAAATTTTATATCCTAGGAACAATATCTTACAGTCATGTTTGTATATCAGCATCAGCTGCAAATATAGATAGGAAAAGATTAAAAGCTCAAGCTTAGAGAGTTCTCAACAGATCATTTGCCAAGACATCTATTGTTCCACATTATATTAGTCCACTGAGGACCAAAATAGTTTTCATTTTCTTTAAAACCACTACCATATTAGCACAATATGTCTCTTAGACATACTTATGTATCTTAAGGTGATGACAACTAGTGCAATCCTTCTGGAGAGTGGAATGGGAGAGTTAATAAATGGATAGTTGACATTACCGAATTTTGGATGAACCCATATTTCAAATAGATCAGGACAAAAGTAAAGCCATGGAAGATGATTGCATTGCATGTTCATCTCCAGAATTTCATCACGATTTTAAGTCATTTATTTGATATCTCAGTTAAAACAGCCACAGATGGAATTATTGATGACAAGACTTGTTTAAAGCCAGAGACAGAATTTGAGAAATTATGTATTTTTAAAATAATCGACAATTTATAGCATATCTTAATCTTGACAGAAAATAGCTTAACAGACTAATTATACATTGGACTTCTAATTGTTTCAGTTTAAATTACATTTGTCTGAAGTTATATTTTACAATGCAAGTTCTAACACTTGCATTGGATGCACTTAAGGTGGCAGCAATGAGCCCAGTAAGAGTAACAGGACAGAGTAAAGTATTCTTGAAATATTTTGCCATTTTTTATACTTTGCGAAAGTGAAGAGGGTATAAGAAATAGAAGCAGAAGTTAGCCTTGTGTTTCAGGAGATCTGTATTACTATTCATTAAGGCATGGTCGAACTTTCGCATTACATGTTCCTGCTCTCTCCCCTCTGCTTTATTTTCCCTGTTGTCCTATTCCAAGAACTGATTAAGATTTAAGTTTAGATTCAGATTTAAGTTTAGATTCAGAATTACTTATCACACGTACATTAAACATAGTGAAATGTGCCATATGCTTTAACAAACAATGCACTCAAGGAAGTAATGTGGGCAGCTCACAGGCATCACCACATACTCCAGTGCCAACAAAGCATGCCCACAATGAATAAGTCCTGAATGTACACATAGGCTAGGATCTGCAGTCCTCCAGTAGCAAATTTGAAAGATTCAAAGGCCTAATAATGTTTTAATCCTCATCTCATTCCTAAATTTCTGATCCCTTTTCCATTAATCTTATTGCTCTGTTCCGAAAGGGGAAGTTTCTTAGCATCCATCCTGCTGTGATCTCCCACAAGTTTGTACCTTTCCAGTGAATCACACTATAAACTCCAGTGAATACATGTATAACATACTCAATAGTTGATTTAATCAGGTAAACACATACTTAATTTTTACCCATTTCTTCAAATTATCGCATTTGCCCTGCTAACTGACAATATTACTTGTGCATTAAAAAGTAAAGAATTCAAAACACCTTAAATCATGAGGGTGTGGAGGAAATTAAAAGCCTTAGCAATGTAAACTGAATAGCTCTCGTAGACAGTGTGGTTCTCCTGAAACTATTTTTATCTTAATTCAGTCCTGAAGCTACTCATCGGCTGAGCATCCCCAATCCCTTAGACTAGAGAATTCCTGAGACTGGAATAGGAACACAAGTGGCTCAAATAACTTGTTGATCCTATTCAGTACTTAAATAAATTCCTAGTTCAAACTCAACCTTGACTCTGCTTGAAGAAATAATGTATTACTAATTTGGAACAAATTGAGAAGTAAAAATATTTCGACTGAAGGGATGGAAGGATAATCTCAATAATCTCAAGATTAGGACGTGTTAAGATATAGTGAATATAGATAGATTATTTCACTAGGTGGGAAAATAGCAACTAAGTGAAGAGAAATTTATGAAGATAAAAAAGGTTAGAAAAACATTGGATAGCAGAGCAAGATACAGAGCAAGATTAGATCAGCCATGATTTTATTAAATGGCAGAGCAGGATTGACGGGCCAGATGGCCGACTCCTGCTCCTATTTCTTATGTTCTTATGTTATCATTGTGAAGACAGTTAACTGGTGTCCATTCAGCCCAGAACAAGTTGCTCATGTAATTCACAATATTTTTGTACATAGGTTATAGCTTGTAGATGAGATGAAAAACTGTGAGATACCTGACATGAGTAGAAAGCAACTACTTCTACTCTGTACTCCAATAAAGATATCAATGTGACAATAATGTGACAAATAAAGGTATCAATGATCATGGAGGTGCATTTGCAGATGACTGGTACAAACTCTTAAAGCCTTTGCAAGGAGCTTCTACGCAGAACTCTTCTATCATCTCTATTTGTCCCATTGAAGAAAAGTTTTGGACTGTAAGCAAAGGATAGATTAGAAGGTAGAAGATAGATAATAGTAGCTGGTAGATGGTAGACATTAAAACTTACTAGGGAATATGTCAAGTATTTATTGTTAGTGAAATGTGCTTAAATTGACTGCATTAAATTTAAATTTTTTCTCAATGTAAATAATGCTTATTTCTGTTTTACTTGGTTAGACCACACTTGAAATATTGTATTCAGCTCTGGTGACCTCATAATAGGAAAGACGTGAAAGCTTTAGAGAGTGTGCAGAGAAGTTTTATCAGGATGCTGCTTAGGTTTATGAGATTGATTGAGTTATCTAGGGCTTTTCTTTTTGGAGCGAAGAAGGTTGAGAGATGATAACTGGTCACAGCTTACACCTGCAAACAACACAGCAGTGAGTGCACTTTGAATGAAAAATAAATTAAGACAAAAATTGCTGGAAACACCCAGATCAGGCAAGAAGGACTAAGTCTCGGCCTGAAACGTCAACTGCACCTCTTCCTAGAGATGCTGCCTGGCCTGCTGCATTCACCAGCAACTTTGATGTGTGTTGTTTGCCTCATAAGACTTGTTTTCCAATCCAGGCAACATCCTGGTAAATCTCCTCTGCACCCTCTCCATAGCTTCCACATCCTTCCCATAATGAGGTGACCAGAACTGAACGCAATACTCTTAAGTGTGGTCTCACCAGAGATTTGTAGAGTTGCAACATGACCCCTCTACTCTTGAACTCAATCCCCTTATTAATGAAGCCTAGCATCCCACAGGCCTTCTTAAATATCATATCAACCTGTGCAGTGACCTTGAGGGATGTATGGATTTGAATCCCAAGGTCCCTCTGTTCATCCACACTCTTAAGTAACCAACCATTAATCCTGTACTCAGCCTTCTGGTTTGTCCTTCCAAAATGCATCACCTCACACTTATCCGGATTGAACCCCATCTGCCACTTTTCTGCCCAACTCTGCATCCTGTCTATATCCTCTTGTAACCTTCAACAACCTACAGCTCTATCCACAACTCCTCCAATCTTTGTGTTGTTTGCAAATTTACTCACCCATCCTTCTGCCTCTTCATCCAGGTCATTTTTAAAAATAAAACACAGAGCAGGGTCCCAGGACAGATCCTTGTGGCACTCCACTAGTCACCGACCTCCAGGCAGAATACTTTCCTTCCACTACCCTCTGCTTTCTTCCTTTAGGCCAATTTTTTATCCAAACAGTCAAGGTTCCACTGATCCCATGCCTCATGACTTTCTGGATGAGTCTCTCATGGGGGACCTTGTCAAATGCCTTGCTAAAATCCATGTAGACCACATCTACCGCCCTACCCTCATCAATTTCTTTTGTTACCTCTTCAAAATACTCAATTAGGCTCATGAGGCACGACCTTCCCTTCACAAAGCCATGTTGACTATCCTTGAGTAGACTGTACTTCTCCAAGTGCTCGTAGATCCTATTCTTAAGAACCCTCTCCAATAGTTTGCATACCACCGACGTAAGACTCATCGGTCTACAGTTCCTAGGATTCTCCCTATTACCTTTTTTAAACAAGGGAACTACATTTGCCATTCTCCAATCCTCCGGCACCTCCCCTGCAGCCAAAAAGGATTCAAATACCATAGCTACTGCTCCAGCGATCTCTTCTCTCACTTCCCACAGCAACCTGGGGTACATCATGTCCGGCCCTGGGGACTTATCAATCTTGATGTTCTTAAGAAGATCCAACACTTCTCCTTCCTTAATCTCCACATTGTCCAGCACACAGGCCTGTTCTATTTCGACCTCATCCTCATCAAGGTCCTTTTCACTTGTGAATACTGAAGCAAAGTATTCATTTAGGACCTCCCCAGCCTCCTCCGCTTCCAGGCACGTTGCCTTCTTTATCCTTTAGTGGCCCCACCTTTATTCTTGTCATCCTTCTGTTCTTCACATACGCACAGAATGCCTTGGAGTTCGCCTTAATCCTACATGCCAAGGCCTTCTCATGCCCCTTCGAGCTCTCGTAAGTCCTTTCTTAAGCTTCTTCCTGGCTACCCTATATTTCTGATGAGCCCCTCCTGCTTCCTGCTTCTTATATCTAACATATGGTTCCTTCTTCCTCTTAACGAGTTGCTTCACGTGTTTTGTCAGCCACGGTTCCCTTTCCCTACCATTTTTTCCTTGTCTCAGTGGGATAAACCTATCCTGAACCCAGCACTAGTGGTCCCTAAGCTTCCTCCACATTACTTCTGTGCTTTCATCCTTGAAGATCTGTTTCTAATTTACTCTCGCTAGTTCCTGCCTCATCCCTTCATAGTTAGCCCTTCCCCAGTTAAGCACTTTCCCATTTTGTCTGTTTTTATCCTTGTCCACTGCTATGCTGAAGCTAAGGGAGTTGTGGTCACTCTCACCAAAGTGCTCCCCCACCAAGAGGTCTGCCACCTGACCAGGTTCATTACCCAGAACTAGATCCAGTATGGCCTCTCCTCTCAATAGCCAGTCCACATACTGTGTCAGGAATCCTTCTTGAACACACCTGACAAATTCAGCCCCATCTATCTCCCTTGCAGTCAGGAGGTGCCAGTCAATATGAGGGAAGTTGAAATCACCCATAACTACAACCCCGTATTTCCTGCACCATTCTAAAATCTGCTTGCTTATCTGCTCCTCGGTGTCCCAAAGGCTATTTAGGGGCCTATAGACTACTCCCAGCACAGTGATTGATCCCTTCCTATTTCTGACTTCTACCCACACCAACTCAGTGGACCCTCCCTCTGCAGCGTCCTCTCTTTCTATAGCTGTGACACTATCCCTGACCAGTAATACTACTCACCCCCACCTCCCATCCTATTCCTTTAAAACAGCTAAACCCCAGTACCTGCATCAGCCAATCCTGCCCTTCCTCTAGTCAAGTTTCAGTAACAGCCACAATATTGTAGTTCCACATACTGATCCATGCTCTAAGTTCATCCCCTTTATTCCTAATACGCCTAGCGTTGAAATGGACACATTTCAACCCCTCTAACTGGCTACATTTATGTTTTGTCCCCTGCCTGTCCTTCCTCACCAACTCAGAACACATAGCATCATGCCCTTGTCCTTCTACCCTAATCTCTGCACTCACATTCTCATTCCCACCCCCTGCCAAACTAGTTTAAACCCTCCCCAACAGCTCTAGCAAATCTGCCCGCCAGGATATTGGTCCCTTTCCAGTTCAGGTGCAGTCCGTCCTTTTTGTACAGGTCAGACCTTCCCCAGAAGAGTTCCCAATGATCCAGAATCTGAACCCCTGCCCCCTGCACCAACTCTTCAGCCACGCATTCATCTGCCATGACTTCCCGTTCCTACCCTCTCTGTCTCGTGGCACAGGCAGCAATCGCGAGATTACCACCCTTGAGGTCCTGCTTTTCAACTTCTTTCCTAACTCCCTATATTCCTTCTTCAGGACCTTATCCCTACTCCTATCTATGTCATTGGCCCCCACGTGGACCACGACATCTGGCTGCTCACCCTCTCTCCTGAGAATACCGAGAACTTCATCTGAGATATCGTGGACCCTGGCACTGGGGAGGCAACAGATTATTAGGTTATTAGATTATATTGTGTGAAGAATTTGGTAAGGATGTAGGAAAGGAAAAAAAAAATCAGAGTTAGCATGAGGATTATAGGGAAATGATAAAAACAAAAAGCCGATAAAAAGATTCTGTTCAGAAAAAAAAAGAAAATTGCAAAGCTGGTTGAGATCAATAGGAACAAGAGAAAGAAATTAGCCAGCAATGTGATGCTTTAGGGGGTAGCTGTCACAACATGATTTAGCTTCTGGCAAAGAAGCCTTGCTTTTGGAGATCAAACAAATATTATCAAGGCTAAATCACATAATGACTGAAGATTCCTGCAGAATAAATTAAGTCAGATGAAAGATTTATGTATTAAATAAGGACCAGGTTAGAAACCATACAAGGCAATGCGCGATAAAGAGGGTATTCAGCTTGATGAATGGAATAAGCTATATATCAGAGGAGTTTTATTGCAGGTTTGAGCAGTATAACAAGAAAATGCTGTCATTGCTGATTGTGTTTTCTCTACTATAACACTCTGGTTGTAAATTCCAATGCACGCTGAAGTAGAACATATTGAAGGCATTGAAACCTGGACCACCAACACGTTATATTACTGCTCATGTGAAAAACAATTTTCTTTTAAAAGCATGTAGAATTATTTCAAAATGGTCAGCGATAACCAGCAAACAGTCAGAACATTTAGAGGCAATAATATGTCTAGAAAAAATATACCGATGCATGTTAAAAATAGATTTATTTCTTCCAAATATTTTTCCAGATGTGGGAACTCTGGGAGACCTCCAGTTTCCCTGACAACTACATCTGTACAAAGTGCATCGAGCTGCAGCTCCTTAGAGACCATGCTAAGGATCTGGAGCTGCAGCTCGATGACCTTTGGCTCATACAGGAGAATGAGGTGGCAATAGATAGGGAGGTAGTCACCCCTAAGTTACTGGAGATGGGTACCTGGGTGACTGTCAGGAGAGGGAAAGTGAATAAGCAGCCAGTGCAGAGTACCCCTGTGGCTGTTCCCCTCAGTAATATACTGCTTTGGATGTTATTGGGGGTGGGGGGGTGTAACCTACCAGGGGGAAGCAGCAACAACAGTGTCTCTGGCACTGAGTCTGGCCCCGTGGCTCAGAAGGGAAGGGAGAAAGAGGAGGAGCGCAGTAGTGACAGGGAATTCCATAGCCAGAGGAGCAAACAGGAGATTCTGTGGATGTGAAAGAGATACATGGATGGTACGTTGCCTCCCAGGTGCCAGGGTCAGAGATTTCTCAGATTGGGTCCACAGCAGTCTACAGTGAGCAGCCAGAAGTCGTGGTATCTATTGGCGCCAACAACGCAGGAAGGAAAAGGAGGGAGGTCCTGAGAAGGAATATAGGGAATCTCTGGATTGCTGCCTGTGCTATGCACCAGTGAGGGTTAGAATAGGACGATTTGGCGGATTAATCCGTGGCTGAGAAGTTGGTGCAGAATGCAGGGTTTCAAACTTGTTCAAAGTTCATATTAATTATCAAAAAACAGATGTGACCACACATAATCATAAGATTAATTTTCGAGCAGGCATACTCCATAAATCCTTAATAGGATAATAACCATAATAGAATCAATGAAAGACCTCATCAGCAAGGTGAACAAACAACGAATGTGCACAAGACAACAAACTGTGCAAATATAAACAAGAAAAAAAACACTAAGTATCAAGACCATGCAATGAAGAGTCCTTGAAAGTGAGTCCATAGGTTACGGGAATAGTTCAGTGATGGGACAGGTGTAGTGAATGAAATTATCCTCACTGGTTCAACAGTCTGATGATCGAGGGGTAATAACTGTTACAGAACCTGCTAGTGTGACTCTGAAGGTTCCTGTCCTTTCTTCCTGAAGGCAGCAGAGAGAAGAGAGTATGACCTGGCTGGTGGAGATCCCTGCTTTCCTGCTGCGTGGAGACACGCTCAATGGTGGGGAGGCATTTACACGTGATGGACTGAGCCGTATCTACTACATTTTGGAGGATTTTCCATTCCAGGGCATTGGTGTTTCCATACCAGGCTGTGATGCAGACAGTTAATACACTCTCCACTGCACATAGAAGTTTATCGAAGTGTTAGGTGTCATGCTGAATCTTCACAAATTTCTAAGTACTCCCATGCTTTCTTTGTAATTGCACTCTCATGCTGGGCCCAGAACAGATCCTCTGAACTGAGGACACTAAGGAATTTAAAGATGCTGAATTTTCTATCTCCCTCCTGTATGCTGATTCATCACTTCCTTTGATTCGGCCAACAACAGTCGTGTCATCAGCAAACTTAAATATGCCATTGGAGATGTGCTTAGCCATACAGTCAGAAGTATAAGTGTGCAGAGGAGATGGGTATGCACACAGCCTTGTGGTGTACCTGTACTGATGGAAGTTGTAGAGGAGATGTTGTTGCCAATCCAAACTGACTGAGGTCTGCAAGTGATGAAAGCGAGAATCCAATTATGCAAGGAGGTATTGAGACCAAGGTCTTAAAGCTTAATGATATCTCTATCATTGGGATCTCTTCTAGGGAAGGTATGACATGTACAAAAAGATTGGGTTGCATCTGAACCCAAAAGGGGCCAATATCAGTTTGGGCAAATTTGCTAGAGCTGTTGGGGAAGGTTGAAACTAATTTAGCAGGGGGAATAAGAACTGGAGTGATAAGGTAGAGGATGGGGCAGTTGGTTTACTAGTAAATGCCGTGTGTAACAGTGAGGAAGGGCAGGGAGATGATAGGGCAAAATTGCAGTCAGTGGGATTAGTTGAAATATAATATGGGGATAAAATTGAAAAGGGTGATGAATACAGAACTGACGATGTTATATTTGAATGCATGCAGTATATGAAATAAGGTTAGAGATTGGCAGGTATGATGTTGTGGGTATAGCTAAGTCATAGCTGAAAGAAGATCATAGTTGGGAGCTGAAAATCTAAGCATACACATTGTATCAAAAGATTAGACAGGTAGGTAAAAAGGGGGTGGTGTGGCTCTGTTGGTAAAAATGAAATCAATTCCTTAGAAAGTGATAGCATTGGAAGGTGTAGACTCCTTGTGAGTAGAATTAAGGAAATGCAAGTGTAAAAAGAATCTGATTGGAGTTATATACAGGTCCCCAACCAGTAGCCAGGACATGGGATACAAATTGCAATAGGAAATAGAAAATGCATGTAAAACGGGCAATGTTATGATAGCCATGGGGGATTTCAATATGTAGATTGAGAAAGCCTGGTTGGTGCTGAATCCCAAGAGAGGAAATTTGTAGAATGCGTATGAGATAGATTTTTAGAGCATCTTATGTTTGAGTCCACTAGGGGAAAGGCAATTCTGGATTGGGTGTCGTGTAATGAACTAGATTTGATATGGAAGCTTATTGTGAAGGAACCATTAGGAGGCAGTGATCACATTATGATAGAATTTACCCTGCAATTTGAGAGGGAGAAGTCAGATGTATCATGTAATCCAGGCTGATTAAATTCAAAAGATGTAATGTTAGAAAACTCTACCAGTGGATTGACAAAAACAAGGGTTACCAAATTAAAAAAAGAGGCAACTTGAAAACAAAATCTCTTTGAGAACAAGGCGTGGCTGATGAGGCGTAGACATGCATCAGAAACACAGCAAACCATAGAAACTAACTAAAGATAAAAACTGTTGAAAGTGGAATTAGTAGTCAGTATCTCTATCCTCAGGGTGAAATCCCTGGAGGGAGATATGTCTATGAAGGTTCTCAGTCATTCAGGTTATTGTATATCAAGCAGCAAATCAAGGCAACTGGACTTGCTATGTTGTCTAGAAGATGTTTTGCCACTCAACCAAGAGACTTCTGCAATTCTAATCCATGGTGGCTGGTTTTTCAATTTATAAACTCTGTTGCTTCAAGGTATAGCAATCACGTGAAGGTCTCATCTTTGCATGAATGGATGTGTGAACTGTTGTGAAAATGTCAGGGTAGAGATGTTAGGGCTGCGTTGTAAGTAACTGATAGGTGGTGTCGTACCTGGAGGGAGACAATATCGATAAAAGATTTATTGAAGCTACAGCTATAACGAGCACCAGCTCTAGTGAGACGATATCAGTATGGAGCAGTGTACAAGATCTCTACCATGTAACTGGGAATTAGTTGTTAAATCATGCCAAGGGTTTTGGTGAATTAAAACACTTTTACTGTTCCGAGTGTATAATTGGTCTGTAAAATATGTTTAGTAGTAGTAATTGAGAAATATTTGGAAATGACAATGTGATATTGAGTTATTTTGAAATAGAAAATAGAATGCACATAAGAATTCATGGATTGTAATCCTGTTGTGTACAGGCCAGTTTTTTTTTGTGTAAGTATTGTGAATCCACTTTTCATGGATGACCCACTATTTCATCCAACAAACCAAGAAACAAGATAGCAGCCACCCAAGATCAAAGAATCAGATCAGGAACAGAATGATCCACAGAGACATAGAAGATTTAATATGGTTGGATGTACAAGTTTATTTATCGTTCAAAGGATTTGAATTTGATTTTCTGGAAGAACTAATTATTTTTAGAAAGACATTGATAAGTTACTGAATGAGATTTACTTTGTTTAAAAGTTGTGATGTTGGAGAATTGTTGTGAAAGCTATTATGCTGTATATGTACATATATCTGGTGTTGAATTTGAATTTGCAGTCATACTGACCTGAAACCGAAACTCTGGTTAACTATAACAATTAAAATCAGAATTCAATTAGTTTCCTAACTAGAAACAAGAAAAATTCTGCAGATGCTGGAAATCCGAGCAACACACACAGAATGCTAGAGGAACTCGGCAGGCTAGGCAGCATCTAGGAAAAGAGTACAGTTGATGTTTTGGGCTGACTAGGGATAAATAGAAAGGCAAATGTTAGTCTGTAAGCCTTTAAGTAGGGAATAACACGATCTAATTAGAGAAATTGGAGTAATAAAGGTTATTGTATTGTAACTAAAAAGGAATTTGGTTTTTGTTTGATATCTTAGATTTGGTCCCTAAACAGAATGCTGGAATTTTGAATTGTTCTTACTCATGTTGTAAATATTATGTATGTATTACTATTTTTGTAAACAAAACTTCTCTAGAAGTGAGTGTTTTCTATTCACTACATTCTTCCAATACCTAGAGTTTCTGATGGCCCACTAGTACCTAGTGTGGTATTATGTAATCTGATTTTCTCATTAAGAGTGCGGCGACCAGTCATACGAAATAAGACAAGCACTACACAGGTGCTACAATGTATTATAGTGGAATACAGGGAATTACAGAGGCATGAGAGAGATGCTGGCTTGTTGATTGGAAGGAGACAATACCAGGGATCAAATCAGAACAGCAATGGCTGGATTTTCTGGGGGCAATTCAGTAGACGCAGGATCCAAAGATGAAGGAGTCTTCTAAAGGGAGAATGAGGCAACTGTGGCTGACAAGGGAAGTCACGGAGAGCATAAAAAGAAAAGGGGGGCATCTAATATAGCAAAATTGATTTAAACGACTGGGAAGCTTTTAAAAACTAACAAAAGGAAACTTAAAAAGTCATAAAAAGAGAAAAGTCAAAATTTGAAGGTAAGCTAGCCAATAATATAAAAGAGGATACCAAGCCTTTTCAGATATTTAAAGATTAAAAGAGAATTATGAGTGGATATCAGACTGCTGGAAAATGACACTGGAGAGGTAGTAATAGAGTATAAAGAAGTGGTGGATGAATTTAATTAATATGTTGCGTCAGTCTTCACTGTGGATTATACAGCAGCTTGCCAGAGCATCAGGAGGCAGTGTGAGTGTAATAATCTTTGAAGAATCACTAGATTCTAGAACAGTTTCGGAAGAGTTGATGCTACTCCATTACTTAATAACAGAGGGAAGCAGAGAAAGGGAAATCATAGGCCAGTTAGCCTGACTTCTGTGGTTGGGAAGATGCTGGAGTCCATTATTAAGGTGTCAGGATACTTGGAGACACAGGATAAAACAGGCCAAAGTCAGCATAAATACCTTCAGGGGAAATCTTGCCTAACAAATCTTTGAAGACATAACTGGCAGGATGGTGAAAGATGAGTCAGTGGATGTTGTTTACTTGGATTTTCAGAATGCTTTTGTCAAGGAGCCGCACATGAGACTGTGAAACAAGATAAGAACCAATGATACTACAAGAAAGATACTAGCATGGATAGAAGATTGGCTGACTGGCAGGAGGCAAAGAATGAGAATAAAATGTGCCTTTTCTGGTTGGCTGCCAGTGACTTGTGGTGGGTGTTCCACAGGGGTCATTGTTGGGATTGCTTCTTTTCACGTTATATGTCAATAACTTGAATGACAGAATTGGTGGTTTTATGGCCAAATTTGAAGAATATAAAGATTGGTGAAGAAGATAGTATTGTTGAGGATGCAAAGAAGCTGCTGATGGACTTGGACAGATTGGGAGAATGAGCAACGAAGTGGCAGATGGAATGCTGTGTAGAAAAGTCTATGGTCATGCACTTTAGTAGAAGGAATGATTTAAGACTACAGTTCATTGGCTCTGCATAGATGATTTTCAAAAGGGGGAGAAAATTCATAAATCGGGGTGCAAAGTGATGTGGGAGTCCTTGTGCAGTATTCCTGAAAGGTTAACTTGCAGTTTGAGTCAGTGACAAGGAAGACAAACGTAATATTAGCATTCATTTTGAGAGGACTGGAATATAAAAAGCAAGAATGTAATGCTAAGACTTTAAAAGGCATTGGTCAGACTGCTCTTAGAGTATTACGATACTTTTGGGCCCCTTATCTAAGAAAAGATGTGCTGACATTGGAGAGGGTCCAGAGGAGGTTCACAAGAATGATTTTGGCAATGTAAGGGTTAACATATGAGGAGCTCAGGGCCTATACTCGCTCGGGTTTAAAAGAATGGTGGGTACTGGGGAAAACTAATTGAAGCCTATTGAATATTGAAAGGCCTGGATAAAATGGATATGGAGAGATGTTTCCTAAAGTGGAGGAGTCTAGGACCAGAGGGCACTGCCTCAGAACAGAGGGACATCCATTTAAAACAAAGATGAGGAGGTATTTATGTAGCCAGAGGGTCTATGGAAGTCATTGCCACAGACAGCTGTGGAGATCAAGTCTTTGAATATATTTAAAATGGAGGTTGATAGGTTCCTGATTGGTGAGGATGTCAAAGGTTATAGGGAGAAGGCAGGAAAAAGGGGTTGAGTGGGATAATAAATTACCCATGATGCAATGGTGGAGCAGACTTGATGGGCTGAATGGTCAAATTTGATCCTATGTCTTATGGTCTTGTAATATATTTCTTTTCTGTACTGTAATTCAGACTAATCAACTAAACTGCAGGTGGAAAATCAGCTTTAATAAAACAAAATACTACTGTTAAGTTCCTTGTTCCTAAAATTACAACTGGAATTGAGAAATCATTTCAACAAAATGGCTTTCTAATTAATTAAATTTCAAATGCACTTCAAGTAGCCTATGGCAGTTCCACAGGGCACAGCAGGCTTACTCTCCAGAATATTTGTCACGGGGAACTGGAAATCATTAGGGTGCAAAATATTTTCTTTCTGTCTCCATGATAGATGGTACTAAAGCCACCTCACTATTCCCCAAAGAAATTATGGAGGAACCTGTGGCCTAAGGGGAAAGAGAAAGCTGAATCAGATAATGATAGATTTGTTGTAACACAGAGCAAACATTATTTTGACCATGGAGTCAATGCTGGTTCCTAGTACAGAACACCTGTCAGTTCAATTCCTCAATTCTTTCCTCATGGTGCTGTGGATTATTATATCTCAAGCATAATCCATTTCCCCTTCGAAGGCATTGATTGTTTCCACCAGCCTAACAGTAGTGAATTCCAACTGCTAATCACTCTCTCAGTAACGTTTCTCCTTACACCCCTATTGTAACCTTTGCCCACATTTTAAAATCTGTGCCCACAGTTTTGTTCAAACCATCTCCATTTGTTAGTCTCTCTAATACACTCATGATCAACTGTTCCTCAGTCAAGTATCCCCACAGCCTTATTTGCTTCAAGGAGAATTTCCCCTGCTTTTCCCTTGTAGCTGAAATCCATCATTCTACAAACCACTGCGATAAATCTTTTCTGCTTCCGCTCTTTGACCCTCACATCCTTCCTAAACTGTGCAGACCAGAAATGGACATAACATTCTATTTCTGGCTTAACCTGTAAAAATTCAACATAACTTCCTTGATTTACGCCCCTTGATTTGATTTAGGCACCTCACTATCCCATATACTTAACAAGTTACTCTCTCAAGTATTTGTTTCTACATCCAGGTTCTCCACGGATTCTTTAGAACTGTGGTATTTATTCTATTTTACTCTAAGTACGTATTAAAAATAATTAAAGTTGGGAAAGGACATATACTTGTAGAATTAATGGAACTAAAGTCCCGTGAATTCCTTGAACTTGGCTGCCTTTATCTTAAGGCACTGTAAATGAGCATTATGGAGACATTTCCTGCATTAGTCGTAACCTTCCCAGTTTGCCTAGAACTGTAAGTCAGCAAATATAATACTGCTTCCAAGATGTGACAGAGAAGGTAGAAGACAAGGGATTGGTAGGTTGACATTATCCACTGTCTATCATGATGGCACAATTCTACAGCACTTAGAAACTGATAATTTGATTTCTGAAAGGTAATTTGTATTGGACAAAACCAATAGAGTTTGCTGAGTGTAACTTGTAGGAAGATTCATTGGATATAGTTTCCTTGATATTCAGCCCCAGACAGCAGTGCTCAACATATTTTATAGTCATGTTAGAGAGTAGTGTTCTGTTGCTGAAATTTATTTCATTGACTTCAATGGAATAAATTTCAGAGGTAAGGTACAGTGTGCTGGTGTGACAATGTAGCACTTTTAATGACAGCAATTGGAATTAACTTTCTGGCAAATGTTTGATGTTCCTAATGATGCCGAGTAAAGTATCACATAAGATAAATATTAATAGGGATAATTCACTTCCTTCTTTTAAAAAGTACTCTGAATTTAAAGTCCCACCTAAGACTTGGAGTATTGCGTCCAGCTCTGGTTAACTCAATACTGTATTGGAAGGATGTGAAACCTTTAGAGAGGGTGCAGTAGAGATTTACCATGCTGCTGCCTGGATTAGAGAGCATGTCTTATGAGGTTAGGTTGGGTGAGCTACGTTTCTCTTGTAGGAGAGAAGGAAAATGAGAGGTGACTTGATGATATGAAGAGTAGACAGAGTGGACAGCCAAAGACCTTTCCCCAGGATGGAAATGACTAATATGAGGGGGCATAACTTTAAAGTGTTTGGGGGAAAGTACAGGGAGATATCAGAGATAGATTTTTAATGTAGAAAGTGGTAGGTAGATAGACAATGCTGCCAGGGGTAGTGGTAGAGAAAGATCCATTAGGGACATTTAAGAGTCTCTTAGATAGGCATGTGGATGAAAGAAAAACTAAGGGTTATGAAGGAGGGAAGCATTAGGTTGATCTTTGAAGGCTCGTCATAACATTATGGGCTGAAGGCCTGTTCTGCACGATGCTCTAAGAGGACAGTTGGGACTTTGGTTTAACGGCATATCTGAAATTCCAATGTGTCGGTATTACAATGGAATAAAGGAAATTACAATGGCATGACAGGGGAACTGGCCAAGATTGACTGGAAAGGGACACTAGCAGGAAAGACAGCAGAGCAGCAAAGGCTGGAGTTTCTGCAAAAAATGAGGGAAGTGCAAGTCCAAATAAGAAGAATTTTTTGAATGGAAGAAGGCAATACCATGGCTGACAAGCGAAGTCAGAGCCAAAGTAAAAGCAAAAGAGAGGGCATACAAGGAAGCCAAAGTTAATGGGAAGACAGAGAATTGGGAAGCTTTTAAAAACTTGCAGAAGGAAACTAAGAAGGTTATTAGGAAGGAAAAGATGAATTATGAAAGGAAGCTGGCAATTAATATTAAAGAAGATACTAAAAGCTTTTTTTAAATATATAAAGGGTATAGGAGAGTTAAGGGTAGATATAGGACTAATAAAAAATGATGCTGGAGATATTGTAATGAGAGACACAGAAATGGCAGAGGAACTGAATGTGTATTTTGCATCAGTCTTCACAGTGGAAGACATCTTCAGTATACCAGACATTTCAGAGTGTTAGGGAAGTGAAGTTTGTGCAGTGAAAATTACGACTGAGAAGGTGCCCAGGAAGCTTAATGGTCTGAGGGTGGATAAATCTCCTGGACTTGATAGAATGCACCCTCTGATTCTGAAGGAAGCAGCTGGAGAGATTGTAGAGGCATTAACAATGATCTTTCAAAAACAGATAGATTCTGGCATTGTACTGGATGGCTGGAAAACTGCAAATGTTACTCCGCTATTTAAGAAGGGTGGGAGGCAGTAGAAAGGAAACTGCAGACCTGTTAGCCTGACATCAGTGGTTGGTGTTGTTGGAATCGATTGTTAGGGATGAGATTACGGATTACCTGGAGGCACATGACAAGATAGGCCAAAGCCAGCATAGGTTCCAGAAAGAAAAATCTTGCCTGACTAACCTACTGCAGTTTTTTGAGGAAGTTACAAACAGGGTAGACAAAGGAGATGCAGTAGATGTGATGCACTTGGATTTTCAGAAGGTCTTTGACAAGGTGCTGCTCATAGACTGCTTAGCAAGATAAGAGCCCATAGAATTACAGGGAAGTTACTAGCCGGGGTGGAGCTTTGGCTGGTCGGCAGGAAACGGAGGTGGGAACAAAGGGATCCTATTCTGGCTGGCTGCAGGTTACCAGTGGAGTTCCACAGGGGTCGGTGTTGGGACGCTGCTTTTTACGATGTATGTCAATGATGCGCAGTACGTGATTAATGGATTTCGGCTAACTTTACCGATGATACAAAAATAGGTGGAGGAGCAGGTAGTGTTGAGGAAACAGACAGCCTGTGGAGAAACTTAGATAGTTTAGCGGAATGGGCAAAGAAGTAGCAAATGAAATACAATGTTGGAAAGTGTATGGTCATGCACTTTGGTGGAAGAAATAAATGGGCAGACTATTATTTAGATGGGGAGAGAATTCAAAATGCAGAGATGCAAAGGGACTTCAGAGTCCTTGTGCAGGATACCATAAAGGTTAACCTGCAGGTTGAGTCTGTGGTGAAGAAAGTGAATGCAATGTTGGCATTCATTTCTAGAGGTATAGAATATAAGAGCAGGGATGTGATGTTGAGGCTGTAAAAGTCACTCGTTAGACCACACTTGGAGTATTGTTGCAGTTTTGGGCCCTTTATTTTAGAAAGGATATACTGACATTGGAGAGGATTCAGAGAAGATTCACGAGAATGATTCCAGGAATGAAAGGGCTACCGTTTGAGGAACGTCTGGCAGCTCTGGGGCTGTATTCCCTGGAGTTCAGGAGAATGAGGGGGGGGATCTCATAGAAACATTCAGAATGTTAAAAGCCTGAACAGAATAGATATGGCAAAATTATTTCCCATGGTAGGGGAGTCCAGGAGGAGAGGGCACGACTTCAAGATTGAAGAATGTCAATTTAGAACAGAGATGCGGAGAAATGACTTTAGTTAGATGGTGGTAAATCTGTGGAATTGGTTGTTATGAGCGGCTGTGGAGGCCAAGTCATTGGATGCATTTAAGGCAGAGATAGATAGGTTCTTGATTAGCCAGGGCATCAAAGGGTGGGGAGAAGGCAGGGGAGTGAGGATGACTGGAAGAATTAGATCGTGACATGATTGAATAGAAAACAGACTGGATGGGCCGAATGGCCTGCTTCTGCTCCTATATCTTATGGTCTTAAAACTAACATCTCCAATGCAACTGCACCTTAGTATCAGCCCTCATTTTCCTGCTTAAGCCTCTACAATGGGACATGAACCTACAACCCTTTGAATCAGAGGCCATGATGCTATTAACTGCATCACAGATACATGACATATGTGTGCCTGTGTCAACTGAGTAAGCAAATTTTGAAATGAAATAAAACAGAAGAGAACTATTGAATAACTTTTTGTCTCAGGTAACATAAATTTGTTTTTTATTCAGATCAGAGCACAGCAATTCTGCATGTCCTGGGCATGAAAAGCTCTCAGATATTTCAATATGAACTGTGTGACAATCAAAATGCCTGCATCAAGCATTTGCTTAAATATTTTAGGCAAGGAATTCTCAACTTTCGCATTCTTCAAGGCAACATATATTCTGTGCAAGATGGCGTCAGTGACTGACAAGACTAATGGCAATGTATTGTAGACAGTTCACAAAACTACTTCTTCTCATTCTTGTTCTTTAAATACTTCTATACAGTACTTCTACTACTAACCTGTGTGCAATTGGAGCCTGTAATTTACATTTTGATAATCTGCTTTTGGGCTGACCGAGCTATCCGGCAATTTTGCTGTTTCTATGGCCTAATGGTGGAGCATGAACTCATGATCAGCTCCATTTCTCGCTGTTCTTGCCAATTAAAGTGTCAAGCAAGATTTAAATCAATGAGGAGGAGAGCGGAAGGTGAGAGGGTGCCCAGCACCATCTGCCTGTGTTTGATCAGTCTCCCTCTCCCTTTCACCTGCTGTTGCCAGAGGAAGGTGGAGGAGTATTATTTCTTGGGCAAGGTTTGAGCGGGCAGCGGAGTGAGAGGCGGCAGAGTGATAGGGCTTTGGCTCAATGGGCTTAGGCGGTAATGGGACGAGATGAGGTAAGTTTACCTGTGTTAATTGCTGAAAGGAAGTAGTATGCGTGTGAGGCCGGTTTTCTGTGCTCGGTGTCAGGTGTGGGAGGTCCTGGAGTCTCCCAGTCTCCTGAACGGCCATATCTGCACCCGGTATGTCGAACTGCAGCTCCTAAGGGACGGAGTTAGAGAACTGGAGATGCAACTTGATGACCTTTGCCTGGTCAGGGAGGGTGAGGATGTGATAGAAAGGAGTTATAGGCAGGTGATCACACCGGGGCCATGGGAGACAGACAAGTGGGTCACAGTCAGGAGAGGGAAGGGGAAGAGTCAGGTACTAGAGAGAACCCCTGTGGCTGTACCCCTTGACAATAAGTACTCCTGTTTAAGTATTGTTGGGGGGGACTCCCTACTTGGGGGGAAGCAACAGTGGCCCTGTGGCTCAGAAGGGTAGGGAAAGGAAGAGGAAGGCAGTAGTGATAGGGGACACTATAGTTGGGCAGTCAAACAGGCGATTCTGCGGACGCGGAAAAGGAACTCGGATGGTAGTTTGCCTTCAAGTTGCCAGGGTCTGGGATGTTTCAAATCGTGTCCAAGATATCCTGCAGTGGGAGGGAGAACAGCCAGAGGTTGTGGTACATATTGGTACTAGTGACATAGGTAGGAAAAGGGAGAGGTCCTGAAAGCAGACTACAGGGAGTTAGGAAGGAAGTTGAGATGCAGGATCACGAAGGTAGTAATCTTGGGATTGCTGCCTGTGCCATGCAACAGTGAGTATAGGAATAGAAGGAGGTGGAGGGTAAATGCGTGGCTGAGGGATTGGAGCAGGGGGCAGGGATTCAGATTTCTGGATCATTGGGATCTCTTTTGGGGCAGGCGTGACCTGTACAAAAAGGACGGGTTGCACTGGAATCCCAGGGGGACTAATATTCTGGTGGGGAAGTTTGCTAAGGCTACTGGGGAGAGTTTAAACTAGAATTGTTGCGGGGTGGGAACCAAACTGAAGAGACTGGGGAAGAGGAGGTTGACTCACAAATAGAGAAAGCTTGTAGACACTGCAACAGGGACGATAGGCAGGTGATAGAGAAGGGACGCGCTCAGACGGACGGTTTGAGATGTGTCTATTTTAACGCTAGGAGTATTGTGAACAAAGCGGATGAGCTTTGAGCGTGGATCAGTACTTGGAAATATGATGTGGTGGCCATTACAGAGACCTGGATGGCTCAGGGACAGGAATGGTTACTTCAAATGCCATGTTTTAGATGTTTCGGAAAGGACAGGGAGGGAAGCAAAAGAGGTGGGGGCGTGGCACTGTTGATCAGAGGTAGTGTCACGGCTGTAGAAAAGGTGGACGCCATGGAGGGATTGTCTACAGAGCCTCTGTGGGTGGAGGTTAGGAACAGGAAAGGGTCAATAACTTTACTGGGTGTTTTTTATATGCCGCCCAATAGTAACAGGGATATTGAGGAGCAGCTAGAGAAACAGATCCTGGAAAGGTGTAATAATGACAGAGTTGTCGTGATGGGAGATTTTAATTTCCCAAATATCGATTGGCATATCCCTAGATCAAGGTCTTCAGATGGGGTGGTGTTTGTTAGGTGTGTCTCTTGACACAATATGTAGATAAGCCTACAAGAGGAGAGGCTGTACTTGATTTAGTATTGGGAAATGAACCTGGTCAGATGTCAGATCTCTCAGTGGGAGAGCATTTTGGATATAGTGATCATAATTCTATCTCCTTTACAATAGCATTGGAGAGAGATAGGAACAGACAAGTTAGAAAAGTGTTTAATTGTAGTAAGGGGAATTGTGAGGCTATCAGGCAGGAAATTGGAAGCTTAAATTGTAAACAGATGTTCTCAGGGAAAAATACGGAAGAAATGTGGTAAATGTTCAGGGGATATTTGTGTGGAGTTCTGCATAGGTACATTCCTATGAGACAGGGAAGTTATGGTAGGGTACAGGAACCATGGTGTACAAAGGCTGTAATAAATTTAGTCAAGAGGAAAAGAAAACCTTACAAAAGGTTTAGAGAGCTAGGTAATGTTAGAGATCTAGAAGATGTGACGACAGACCAAATTATCAGAAGATTGATGCCGATAAGAGGACAATGGGGGAACATTCAGAAATGTTAATGAGAGACGAGAGGGATTAACGAAAAGGAGACACAGTTCCGAGTATTGTCAGAGACCGGTGGCTTTGAACCCTGAACTGTTTGAAGTTTGATGGACAGGCGATACCCCAGCAGGGGGATAAAAAGGGACAGGTTCGCTAAGGCAACAGACACACGACACCACGAGGTAACGAGACCCTGGAAGCGGTGTGCCCCCACAAGTTGGTGGAAGTTTTGGAGGTCTGATCGCGGGACCAGCCATAGACACACAGGGTAGAAAGATACGGTCGGGCGGGAACCCGGTGTGTGTGTCCGCTCTTGCCTGGGTGCCGGGTTCACCGCAGAAGAACAATCATATCTGGAACGGAGGGGTCACAGTCAGTGACCTCAGAAGACATTACAAAGGGCTCACCTGAAAGCTAACTGCAAGGAATATCGAAGGTCTGTTTGGAATCCGTTTTGAATATTCATTCGCTTTTGCTCTCTCTCTTCTTCCCCGCCCCAACGGCACAACAGCGATTACTGCGAACTGAACTGAACTAAATTGAACTGAACTTTGCGTCACTTGAAACTGATCATTTACCCCTAGACTGTGATAGAGCTTGGCTGATCCTATTATCCTAGTTCTGTGTACATGTGTGTTTTATCATTGCTAAACTGTTGCATTTATATCCTTTTGATTAGAGTACTGTGTTGCTTATTTCTTTAATAAAACTTTCTTAGTTGCAGTAATCCAGACTCCAACTAAGTCTGTCCTTTTCTGCTGGTTTGGCAACCCAGTTACGGGGTACGTAACATAAGTGGGGTTCTCGTCCGCGATTTTGAACACTAAATTTGGGACGGGGTAAATTGATTGGGTTAAAATTCCCGAAAGAAAGAAAAGGCAAACAGCAGAAATGGAGATTGAGGAATTTCTAAAGGCGCCGACCTCGGAGGCATTAGAGGATGCCAGGAAATTGGAATTGGCAGCTGTGACCAAACGGTTGAATCTTGTTAAGGGGAAGTCGACAATGAGGAGAGAGGAGATACACAGAGCTATCGTAGAGCATTATGTGTCTAAAGGTGTGTTTCCCCAAGGGGAGCTGGAGGTGATATCTATTGGAAAACCTGGTGGAGACACAGTACAGGTGCAGCTTGAAAAATTGAGACTCAAGCACGAGTTTCGGGTACGGCAGCTAGAACACGAAGAGAAACAGTTAGAACGACAACGGCAAGAGAGAGAGAGGCAGTTGGAGCGAGAAGAGAGGCAGAGGGAAAGGGAATTCGAGCTGGAGAGGTTAAAGATAAGGGCAGAGCAGGGGCCGATGCCGAACCAAGGTGGAGGGTTCAGGGTGACCCAGGAGGTTAGGCTGGTTCCCCCATTTGACGATACCGATGTGGATCAGTACTTTCTCCATTTCGAAAAAGTTGCTGCAAGTCAGAACTGGCCGAGGGATAAGTGGGCTGTTTTGCTTCAGAGTGTACTTAAAGGAAAAGCCCAACAAGCTTACTTGGCTTTGTCCGCGGAAGATGCCCAGAGGTATGAGGTGGTGAAAGAGGCCATCTTCAGGATTTATGAGTTGGTCCCGGAGGCATACCGGCAGAGGTTCCAGAATGCGAGGAAGCAGTGGGTCCGCACGTATTTAGAGTTTGCCCGTGAGATGCAGACATATTGTGAGCGTTGGTGTGCCTCAAAGGGGGTAAATGGGGATTATGTCAGACTGCTACAGCTAATCCTGATTGAGCAGTTTAAAGGTTGTGTCCCTGAGGGTATGAGACCCTACTTAGATGAGAAAGAGGGAGACACTTTAGCCGCAACTGCTAAGTTAGCGGATGAGTACGCGTTGACACCTAAAACAAAGGTTGCCCCGAGTAAAGTCTACCAGAAGGGTAGTCGGGACGGCGGGGAGAGTCCGCCAGAAAAGTCAGAAAGTAAGCCGGGGACTAGTGAGAAGGATAAGGTAGACCGGGAGCAGTTTGGTAGGAAGTCTCCTGGGGTCGTCTGTTATAATTGTGAGAAAGTCGGACACTTTGCGTTCAGGTGCTTTGCCCCAAAGAAGGAGATGGGAAAAGGAAAGGCGGCGGTTCCGACTGGCTATATTGAGTTGGTAAGCAAACCACTAGGAGAGAAGAGGTCTGACAAAGTTCAGGAAGGGTGCGTGAGGTTTATCTCGGCCGGATTGGTGTCGGTGAAGGAGGGGTTAAACCCAGTTCCAGTACGGATCTGGAGAGACACGGGAGCGTGTCAGTCATTGATATTAAAGAGTGTGTTAGACTTTAGTTCAGAGATCGAGACTGGGAAAGTCAGGGTCATAAGAGGCATTGGGAAAGGGACTGAGGCAGTACCTTTGCACCAGATACACCTAAAAAGCCACTTGGTCTCTGGACCGGTCACGGTCGGGGTGAGGCCCGAACTACTGATGAAAGGCGTGGAAGTCTTACTCGGTAATGACCTCGCCAGCGGGGAGGTGTACCCAGCAGTGAGATTGACAAGTCAGCCTGCCAGCATTGAGGCCTCGCCCATAGACTCACAGGTTTATCCCGTTTGCGCAGTGACTCAGCGTATGTCCAGGAAGGCTGCCGAAGTAAATTTAGCTGAGACGTTTCTACCAGCCTTGTACCAGGGGGAGGTAGAAAGTGAAAAGGAGCGTAGTGAAACTGGAGGAGGTGAGGGGGCTGAGGCAGACTTAGCATTAGCCAGAAAGGAAATTGTACAGGCGCAGGAGCGAGACGAGGAACTGAGGGTTTTGGTGGAGACAGCTGTCTCTGAAGCAGAATTAAAAAGGGAGCCAGTAGGCTATTGTGTGGAGGAGGGAGTGCTAAGGAAGAAAGGGAGACCAAGTACCGTGCCCGCAGATGAGGAATGGGGGATGGTGCCAAAAATTTATGGGGATAAGATTCTTAACCTGGCCCACAGGATACCCCTCGGTGGACATTGTGGGGGGAGGGAAACAGTCGGCGGAATCATGAAAGAGTTTTACTGGCTGCACAGAAGGAAGGATGTTATTGACTATTGCAGATGTGAGTTAACACAGTTGAAGGATATTAACATGTTAAAAGCTCACAACGATCAGAAAACAGATCTAGCTGGTGATATCATGAAAATTAATGACACTAGGGTGCCACCTGATAAGGGGAAAACCCATTTTGAAAAGATAAGTGTGGTGCTGACCAGATGGGAGAACTCTATTGTGTTGACCGACTTTGCTGATGAGTTCTCTCCCTTAATCCCCGAACAAAGCGACCTGCTAAGAGAGCTAATTAAACGGCAGCCCACATAGGTCCAGATGTCCCGAGGCCATGCAAAGCGCCGGGACATGGAGCTGTTGACACATCAGGTTAGCCTAGTGAGCAACACCCCTATAGAATGATTAATTCAGTGACAAACGGGCTAAAGAACACAGAAGTGTATATTGGCGATGTAGTGGTCTGGAGTAACACATGGGAGGAGCTGTTTAAACGGCTGTCTGAAGCCAGCCTGACAGTGAACCTCGCAAAAAGTGCGTTCGGCCACACGAAGGTCACTTATCTGGGATTTGTGGTAGGACAGGGGCAGCTGGCTCCGATGCAAGCTATCTCTGAAGTCCCCACCCCGACAGACAAGAGAGCCCTGAGAAGGTTCTTGGAGATGGTGGGGTACTATTGGAAGTTTTGCAGAAAAAAAAACAACTTTACGGATAGTACCCACCCTCTTGCTAAGCCCTTGCCAAAGAATGCTAAGTTGGTATGGGACGACTCTTGTTATCTGTGTCCGGGGCGAAAACCACTGAGAAGTTACACTGATCACAAATTCATTAGTGTTTTCGGCCACTATGAAGTTTGCTAAGTTGGAGCTTGGTTTTAGAGGATTATTAAAATAACACATATAAAAGGAACAGAAAATGTGATTGCTGTCTGTCAGGTGTTGACAATTTAAGATTCTCTGTATTAGCCAAATAGCTGATAAACATGTGTATTTGTGTGTAGCTGATAGTGTATACATGACTATAACTTTTACCCCGGTAAAAATCCTTTGAAGGATAGGGGTGTGACGACAGACCAAATTATCAGAAGATTGATGCCGATAAGAGGACAATGGGGGAACATTCAGAAATGTTAATGAGAGACGAGAGGGATTAATGAAAAGGAGACACAGTTCCGAGTATTGTCAGAGACTGGTGGCTTTGAACCCTGAACTGTTTGAAGTTTGATGGACAGGCGATATCCCAGCAGGGGGATAAAAAGGGACAGGTTCGCTAAGGCAACAGACACACGACACCACGAGGTAACGAGACCCTGGAAGCGGTGTACCCCCACAAGTTGGTGGGAGTTTTGGAGGTCTGGTCGCGGGACCAGCCATAGACGCACAGGCTAGAAAGATACAGTTGGACGGGAACCCGGTGTGTGTGTCCGCCCTTGCCTGGGTGCTGGGTTCACCGCAGAAGAATGATCGTATCTGGAACGGAGGGGTCACAGTCGGTGACCTCAGAAGACATTACAAAGGGCTTGCCCAAAAGCTAACTGCGAGGAATATCAAAGGTCTGTTTGGAATCCGTTTTGAATATTCATTCGCTTTCGCTCTCTCTCTTCTTCCTCGCCCCAACGGCACAACAGCGATTACTGCGAACTGAACTGAACTAAATTAAACTGAACTTTGCATCACTTGAAACTGATCATTTACCCTTAGACTGCGATAGAGCTTGATTGATCCTATTATCCTAGTTCTGTATACATGTATGTTTTATCATTGCTAAACTGTTGCATTTATATCCTTTTGATTAGAGTACTGTGTTGCTTATTTCTTTAATAAAACTTTCTTAGTTGCAGTAATCCAGACTCCAATTAAGTGGTCCATTTCTGCTGGTTTGGCAACCCAGTTACGGGGTACATAACAAAGATTATAAGCCTAACAGGAAGGAGTTTAAGAAAGAAATTAGGAGAGCCAGAAGGGGCAATGAGAAGGCCTTGGCGGGCAGGATTAAGGAAAACCCCAAGGCATTCTACAAGTATGTGAAGAGCAAGAGGATAAGACGTGAAAGAATAGGACTTATCAAGTGTGACAGTGGGAAAGTGTGTATGGAACTGGAGGAAATAGCAGAGGTACTTAATGAATACTTTACTTCAGTATTCACTATAGAAAAGGATCTTGATGATAGCAGCGATGACTTGCAGCAGACTGAAAAGCTTGAGCATATAGATATTAAGAAAAAGGATGTGCTGGAGCTTTTGGAAAGAATCAAGTTGGATAAGTGGCTGGGACCGAATGAGATGTGAGATATACACCAGGCTACTGTGGGAGGCAAGGGAAGAGATTGCTGAGTCTCTGGAGATGATCTTTGCATCATCAATGGGGACAGGAGAGGTTCCGGAAGTTTGGAATGTTGCGGATGTTGTTCCTTTATTCAAGAAAGGGAGTAGAGATAGCCCAGGAAATTATAGGCTAGTGAGTCTTACCTCTGTGGTTCGTAAATTGATGGAGAAGATCCTGAGAGGCAGGATTTATGAACATTGGGAGAGGTATAATATGATTAGGAATAGTCAGCATGGCTTTGTCAAGGGCAGGTCATGCCTTACGAGCCTGATTGAATTTTTTGAGGATGTGACTAAACACATTGATGAAGGAAGAGCAGTAGATGTAGTGTATATGGATTTCAGCAAGGCATTTGATAAGGTACCCCATGCATGGTTTATTGAGAAATTAAGGAGGCATGGGATCCAAAGAGACATTGCTTTGTGGATCCAGAACTGACTTGTCCACAAAAGGCAAAAAGTGGTTGGAGATGAGTCATATTCTGCATGGAGGTCGGTGACCAGTGGTGTACCTCAGGTATCTGTTTTGGGACTCTTACTCTTCGTGATTTTTATAAATGACCTGGATGAGGAAATGGAGGGATGGGTTAGTAAGTTTGCTGATGACACAAAGGTTGGAGGTGTTGTGGATAGTGTGGAGGGCTGTCAGAGGTTACAGCGGGACTTTGATAGGATGCAAAACTAGGCTAAGAAGTGGCAGATGGAGCTCAACTCAGGTAAGTGTGAAGTAGTTCATTTTGGTAGGTCAAATATGATGGCAGAATATAGTATTAATGGTAAGACTCTTGGCAGTGTGGAGGATCAGAGGGATCTTGGGGTCCGAGTTCATAGGACGCTCAAAGCAGCTGCGCAGGTTGACTCTATGGTTAAGAACGCAGATGGTGTATTGGCCTTCATCAATCGTGGAATCGAATTTAAGAGTCGAGAGGTAATGTTGCAGCTATATAGGACCCTGGTTAGACCCCACTTGGAGTACTGTGCTCAGTTCTGGTCGTCTCATTACAGGAAGGATGTGGAAGCCATAGAAAGGGTGCAGAGGAGATTTACAAGGATGTTGCCTGGATTGGGGAGCATGCCTTATGAGAATAGGTTGTGTGAACATGGCCTTTTCTCCTTGGAGCGACGGAGGATGAGAAGTGACCTGATAGAGGTGTAGAAATTGATGAAAAGCATTGATCGTGTGGATAGTCAGAGGCTTTTTCCCAGGGCTGAAATGGTTGCCACAAGAGGACACAGGTTTAAGGTGCTGGGGAGCAGGTACAGAGGAGATGTCAGGGGTAAGTTTTTTTTAAAACCTTGAGAGTGGTGAATGAGTGGAATGGGCTGCCAACAATAGTGGTGGAGGCGGACACGATAGGGTCTTTTAAGAAACTTTTGGATAGGTACATGGAGCTTAGGAAAATAGAGGGCTATGGGTAAGCCTAGTAATTTCTAAGGTGGAGATATGTTCGGCACAACTTTGTGGGCCGATGGGTCTGTATTGTGCTGTAGGTTTTCTATATTTCTAAGGTTTGATCGGTGCAGTTTGTGGATTGGTCTCATTTAAAGAGGACTCTACAGTTTATGTTATATATGTTTCTGGTTACTCCTTTTTTATTGCTATTTTGCAAGATTTTGATCAGGGTGGACTGGCTCTGTGGCTTTCAGTCAACGAATGACCCAGTGCCAAACTGAACTGAACATTCCTAGACTGTTTCACGGACTCTGTGGTTTGATGTGTAACATTGTGTGTGCTATTCGCTTGTTTTTTTGGTGTTGCCACCATTTGTTCCATTCTGGTGTTTTATTTTTGAAGGGATTCCATCTTGTTTCTTTGTTTTGAGGCTGTTTGGGAAGCCAAATCTCAGGGTTCTATACTGCACGCATTTTGATAGTAAATGTGTTCTGACTTTGCTATACTCAACAGGACATTCTCAAGTTATATGTTTCACAAACTAGAATAAAGAGAGAATTTTTTTGCAATTAATCGTTAGTGTAGAACTACCAGTACCCCTGTATAAATAACTAGAAGTAAAATACTTCAGTTAGAAATGCAAAGAACAGGAACAAACATTGTGTCTCTTGGACAGCACTTCATTATTAATTATCGTGATCTCCAGTCATCTGACGGTACAAAACAGATGAAGAAAATTTGAGCTCAGTTGAACACTGGGCTATTACGCTCTTTGGGGCTGATTTGCGAAGGATTCTCAATCTGTGGTAATATGAATTGCATGTTTTATAGCCCTACTGCATTCTGGCCTTCTATAAACCATGTCCCCATAAAAATAAGTGGCAGTGTGACATTTGAGAATGTAAACAGTCCCAGTGTTTATTTTCTGATTAGTGGCTCTGGCTGTCAACCAGTTATTTTTAATCAGTTTTCTCATTTCATTGGTACTGGCACACGGCTTGAATAGTTGAGCTTCTGATAAGTCGCGTTGTTTATGAACGTGCTGTAGCAAAGGTCCTTGAAGTGACAATGAATAATCCAAGTGGAAGGTGTGGAATTTCCATTACCTCTTTATGTGAGGGAGGAAAAGTGCTTGTTTTGTTGTTATTGTTCTGTTGAATATTGTGTGCGTGCTCTGTTGGCGCCAGATTATTTAGCAACAATTGCAGGCTGCCACAAGCACACTTATTTAATTTAGAGATACAGCACTGTAACATGCGTTCTGGCCCAACGAGTCTGCACCGCCCAATTACACTCACGCAGCAATTTACCCTACTAAACTATATGTGTTGGAAAATGGAGCAGGTAGAGAAAACACATGCAGTCAACTCCTTACGACAGCGGTTGGAATCTTAAGCATCCTTAAATTGTGCTGTTTGTTAAGACAAACCACACATTTCTCTGTATGTTCCAATATACATGTAATAAACAAATGAATCTGAAATCTAAAGTCTAACTACCGATATTTCTCACACAAAAGAATACAGAAATATAAACAGCAAAATAAATTGCAATTGCATTGGTTGAGACATGTAGATTGGAGTCACTCAAGTGGTTAATGAACTGAAAAGAAGACCCGTCACATCTTTTTAAGATTAAAACTCTGAATAGTTGAAGGCAAATAATGAATCTATCCAAATTGTTCTTGGGCTGAAACCACTTGATTGTACAACATCAATGCCATGGACTAAGTCTGGTCAAGCGTGTGACATTTTAACTAAAGAGCTGTTTTGGTGATGAAGGTACAGGGAATGGAATGATACAACTTGGAATGACACTGTCCCCGTACATTGCACTCGGTGGCCAATTTATTAGTTACCTCCTTACCCAATATACGGCCACTGTATCTTCATGGTCTTCTCCTGCTGTAGCCCATTCACTTCAAGGTTCAATGAATTCCGCATTCAGATGTGCTCTGCACTCACTACTGTTGTAATGAATGTTTATTTGAGTTACTTTCACCTTTTGGCCTGCTTGAACCAGTCTGGCTGTTCTTCTCTGACCTCTCTCATTAACAAGGCGCTTTTGCCCACAGAACTGCCGCTCACTGGATGCTTGGTATGTCTCTTGCACCATCCTCTGTAAACTCTAAGGACCGTGCGCGTGAAAATTTCAGGAGATCAGCACTTTTTGAGATACTCAAACCACTCCATCTAGCACCAACAATCATTCCACAGTTAAAGTCACTTAGATCACATTTCTTCCCTATTCTGATTTTGTCTGCAGCGGAGATTACAGAGTGAGTTAGAGACAGTTCCTTGCTGAGTTTGTGTGCCAGTTTTAAAAAGCGAGCGGGGCCTGTTGGGACTTCTTTACAAATTCAGCTCCTGACTGGCAAGGTCAGGACTTGGAGCTGCACGTACTCAGGACTGACTGGGACTCTGAGAACCTCAGAGATGAACCTTTTACCGAGGTGGTCACACCCAGAGTAAAGCTTCCAATAGTAGATAGGTGAACTCCAGGAGAAGTAAGGGAAGTAAGCAGTTAGAACAGGGCTCCTCTGTGGCCATTTCCCTCAGCAGCAAGTATACTTTTTAGGATATTGCTGATGAGAATCGCCTATCGGGACAGGCAGCAGTCAGGCCAGTGGCACAGCATGTAAGGGCAAGGTCAGGCAGAGTGATAGAGATACGAGACTCACTGGTTAGGGGGACAGAGAGGAGAGTTTTTGACCATGAAAGAGATGCCAGTATGGTATACCATTGTTTTGTCAGCTGGACACAGGTCCATATGTCCATAAGACATAGGAGCAGAATAAGGCCATTCAGCCCATTGAGTCTGCTCTGCCATTCCATCACAACTGATCCCATATGTCATGAAATTTGGTCTTTTTGTGACAGCAGTACAGTAAAGTACATAAAATTACAGTATTGCACAAAGGTCTTAGGCACCATATATGTGTCTAAGACTTTTGCACAAGTACTGTAAATCTACGTGCCTGTGATGCAGTTGCGAGCTTGTTTTTCATTATACCCTTACCTCCCTATACTTTTGCATATGAAAGGAAATTTAACTGTGCACAGTAATCCTGGCTCTCCCTGAGGGACTGACATATGGACAGGTTATGTTTCTTGAGTTAAACCATCTGCTCAGTGAGGAGGAGGTAAAAGATCCCATGAAACTATTTTGAAAAACAATTGATTTGTTCATATAATGCAGGTCAATATTTTACATATAATATTGTATTGGCTTATTATGGTACATGTACCAAGACACTGAAAAGCTTGTCTTGTGTACTATTCATGCTGATCAAATCATTACACAGTGCATAGAGTTAAAACAATAATTCAGGGGAGTAGATTTAGGACGGAGATGAGGAACTGCTTTTCCCAGAGAGTGGTGATTCTGTGGAATTCTCTGCCCAAATAAGCAGAGGAGGCTACCTCAGTAAATATATTTAAGACAAGGGTGGATAGATTTTTGCATTGTAGGGGAATTAAGGGTTATGGGGGAAAGGCAGGTAGGTGGAGATGAGTCCATGGCCAGATCAGCCATGATCTTATTGAATGGCAGAGCAGGCTCGAAAGGCCAGGTGGCCGACTCCTGCTCCTATTTCTTATGTTCTTACAACAATGCAGGATTCTTAGAGACAGGAATTTAAATTTAAAAGTGTAAAATGATTAGTAATAGAAGAAAGGAGTGAAACTGCAGGAAGCAGCTTGCAGTAAGTTGAATTAGTTTAGGACTTTATTCCCAGGAGTTGGCAGCCATTTGGATCCCCATGTGCTCCGGACTCTGCCTGCAACTCACCAAAGGCAGGATTTCATCAGGAATGAGACACCTACTTTCTCCAACATCTCTTCCTCTACTGGGCTCACCATTAAGTCCAAATAAGGAACACTGAAGTGTGGAGGGAGAATTGGGGTACACTCCAACAGTCTTACACTGGGGAGGGGCAGGTTGCACACCACATCCACTCTTCTGCTTTCACAGAGTCTTCCAGCATGGAGAACGGCTCCTTAGTAAACTGAATCAAACAATTATCAATCACCCATTTTTACTCAACATACAACTTATCTTTAAGTCTTTCACATGGGATGAAGACTGTTACCCATCTAGCTCATCTATGGCTTTGTGATTATATATAATTTTATAAGGTCACCTCAGCCCGGTACACTGTTGGGTAAATAGCCCCAGCCTTCCCAGTCTCCCCTTGTATCTCATCCCCTTAATACCAGTATAACATCCCTTAGAATATTCTCTGCTTCCTTTCCAGCTTAATTACATCTTTCCTATAGAGCGACCAGAACTGCAAACATCAATACTCCAGATGAAGTCTTACTAACTTCTTATATAGTTAGAATAGGGCATCCATCTCTTAGACCATAAGACATAGGAGCAGAATTAGGCCATTCAGCCCATCGAGTCTGCTCTGCCATTCCATCATGGCTGATCCCAGATCCCATTCAACCCCATACATCTGCCTTCTTGCCCTATCCTTTGATGCCCTGACCATCAGGAAATGATCGACTTCTGCCTTAAATATATCCATGGACTTGGCCTTCACCACAGTCTGTGGCAGAGCATTCCACAGATTCACTACTCTATGGCTAAAAGAATTCCTCCTTACCTCAGTTCTAAAAGGTTTCCCCTCAATTTTGAGGCTAGTTCTCTAGTTCTGGATACCCCCCGAGGAAACATGCTCTCCACATCCACCCTACCCAGTCCTTTCAACATTCAGTAGGTTTCAATGAGTACAGGCTCAAAGCTGCCAAACGCTCCTCATATGTTAACCCCTTCATTCCCGGAATCATCCTCATGAACCTGCTCTGGAATCTCTCCAATGACAGTACATCCTTTCTAAGATAAGGTGCCCAAAACTGTTGACTATACTCTAAGTGTGGCATGACTAGTGTCTTATAAAGCCTCAGGATTATATCCCTGCTTTTGTATTCTATTTCCTTTGAAATAAATGCCAACATTGTATTTGCCGCCTTCACCACAGACTCATCCTGTAAATTAACCTTTTGGGAGTCACATGAGGACTCCTAAGTCCTTCTGCACATCTGATGTTTGAACCTTCTCCCCATTTAGATAATAGTCTGCACCACTGTTCCTCTTGTACTCCCAAGTTCCTCCCTAGTGTTTCAGTAAGGTAATCCCTCTTTTAAATTCCAATGTGTGAAGTCCCTAACTTTTCTACCTAATCTACCTAACCTTTCCTTGCTGGATAACCCTTCGCTTCTCAAGATCATCCTGGTGAAATTTCTCTGAAGCAAAAATAAAATCAGTCCTGATGCAAAGTTTCAAACTGAAATGTCAACATTTTCTTTCTTCCCACAGATGCAGCTCAACCTGTAGAGTTCTTCCAGCAGGTTAATTGCATCCTTGCAGCAACCTTCTGGTTTGGGAAAAGATACAGGCAAATTCTTTCCATGTTCTGTAACCAACACATTGTGTACTGTTGCGCCGAGACAGTGCATAGTGTGAGTGATTGCCTTGGATATTTTTATTGTGATCGCAAGACCCTATTGGACAATGGTCACACAGAATACTGCAAGTCCAGTTGGCTAGTGAGACCGACATCAGTGGAACAGTGTTACTTCGGTTGCGGTGAGGACTGGATCCTCACTGTGGGGATCACCTGTTGCAGTCACCCCAGGGTGGGTGGGGGGAAGATGCTGGAGGTGTTGTGCGAGAGTGTCGTGGCCTCTGTGGGTGCGCTGGAATTCATACTGGTTAGGGGGCTGGCCCCTCCGTGTGCTGCTCTCCAGTGTTTGCTCGGTGCTGCCCTCTGGTGTTTGCTTGGTGAAAAAACAAGCTGATCAGGACAACTTACCATTTACCTACAGTCATGCCACTCAGACTTGGGGATATATTATTTCTTTGTGACCGTGTGTTTTTTCGATATCGTAACCATATCTGTAGTTTGTGCTGTATGGTATGTGCAATGTGCTATGTGCAGCTGGTAATGTGTTATGCAACTTGGCCCCAGAGGAACACTGTTTAGTTTGGTTATATTCATGTAGGGTTGACAGATAATTAAACTTGAACTGGAATTAAACTTGAACTAAGGTAGTAATCTCTGGATCACTCCCATTACCATCTGCTAGTCAGGGCAGGATTAGCATGGCAGTATAGATAAGTGAGTGGCTGAGGAACCAGCTAAAGGTTAACTTACAGGTTGAGTCAGCGCTGAAGTGGGCAAATGCAATGTTAGCATTCATTTCAAGAGGTCTAGAATACAAGAACAGGGATGTGATGCTGAGGCTTTATAAGGCACTGATGAGGCCTCACTTTGAGTATTGTGAACAGTTTTAGGACCCTCATCTTAGAAATGATGTGCTGGCATTGGAGAGGGTCCTGAGGAGGTTCACAAGGATGATTCCAGGAATGAAAGGGTTATATACAAGGAACATTTGATGGCTCTGGGTCTGTACACACTGGAATTTAAAAAGATGAGGGGGGATCTCATTGAAACCTTTCGAATGTTGGAAGGCCTAGACATGGTACATGTGGAAAAGATAGTTTCCGTGTTGGGGGAGTCTAGGACAAGAGGGCACAGCCTCAGGATTCATGATAGAGGGGCGTCCATTCAAAACAGAGATGTGGACAAATTTCTTTAGCCAGAAGGTAGTGAATTTGTGGAATTTGTTGCCACATATAGCTGGGGAGGCCAGGTCATTGGGTGTATTTAAGGCAGAGATTGATAGGTTCTTGATTGGACAGGGCATCAAAGGTTACGGGGAGAACTTGGGAAATGGGGTTGAGGAGGAGAAAATAAGGGATCAGCCATGATTGAATGGCGGAGCAGACTCGATGGGCCAGATGCCCTAATTCTGCTCTTATGTCTTAAGGTCTAACTCAAGAAACAATTAGGAAAGCCAGGAGGAGCCATAAAAAGTCCTTGACAAGTAGGATTAAAGTGAATCCCAAGGCATTCTAAACATACATCAATAGCAAGCATGGATGTGGAGAATGTGGGTGAGGTCCTTAATGAGTACTGTCTGTATTTATCAAGAAGATCGAGGTGGAGAATAGGGAGAACAGTGTTGAGCATATGGATATGCTAGGGCATTTTGACATTAAAGAGGAGATAGTGTTGGGTCTTTTAAAGAGCATTAAGGTAGATAAGATCTCACAGCCTGATGGGATACACCCCAGGTTGTTGAGGGAGCCAAAAGAAGTAAATGCTGGGGCCTTGACCAATACCTTCCCATCCTCTCTATCAATAAGCAACATCCTGGAGAACTGGCAAGTAGCTAATGTTGTTCCATTGTTGAAGGAGGGAACCAGGATAATCCTGGAGACTATAGACTGGTGAGTCTTGCATCAGTGGTAGGGAAGTTACTGGAGAGAATTCTTAGGGATAGGATTTATGAGCATTTGGAAAACCTTGTCCTAATTAAGGAGAGCCAGCTTGGCTTTGTGCAGGGCAAGTTGTGTCTTACTAACCTGATTGTGTTTTTTTTTAAACAAGGTGACAATGGTGATTGATGAAGGTAGAGCAGTGGATATTGTCTACATTGATTTTAGTAAGACGCTTTGCAAGTTTCCCTATGACAGGCTCATCCAGAAGATTAAGATGCATGGGATCCATAGTGAATTAGCCATTTAGATTCCGAATTGGCTTACCCATAGAAGCAGAAGGTAGTAGTTGAAGGGACTTATTCTAGCTGAAGGTTTGTGTATAGTGGTGTTCTGCAGAGATCTGTACTGGGACCTCTGCTGTTTGTGATGTGTATGAATGACCTGGATGAAAATGTACATGGTGGGTTAGTAGGTTTGTGGATGATACGAAGATTGGTGTGTTATGGATAGCATTGAAGAATAGTAAAGAATACAATGAGACAGATTGGTTGCAGATATGGGTGGAAAAATGGTAGATGGAGTTTAACCTGGCTAAATGTGAAGGGTTGCACCTTGGTAAGTCAAACACAAAGAGATAGTGCACTGTTAAGACCATAAGATATAGGAGCAGAATTAGGCCATTTGGCCCATCACATCTGCTGTCATTTTGTCATGGTTGATGCAATTTTTCCTCTCAGCCCCAGTCTCCTGCCTTCTCCTTGTATCCCTTCATGTCCTGACCAAGCAAGAATCTATCAACCTTTGCCTTAAATATCTATAAAGACTTGGCCTCCACGGCTTACTGTGGCAAAGAATTCCACAGATTTACCACTCCCTGGCTAAAGTAGTTCCTCATCTCCATTCTAAAAGGGCGCCCCTGAAGTTGTGTCCTCTGGTCTTAGACTCTCCCACTATATGAAACATCCTCTCTGCATCCACTGTATCAAGGCCTTTCACCATTTGATAGGTTTCAATGAGGTTACCCTTCATTCTTCTGAATTTCAGGGAATACAAGCCCAGAGACATCGAACACTCTTCATATGACAAGCCATTCCATCCTGGAATCATCCTCGTGAACATCCTTTGAACCCTCTCCAATTTCAGTACATTCTTTCTAAGATAAGAGGCTTAAACCTGCTCACAATATTCCAAGTTACGGGCAAGATCCTTAACAGTGCCAATGAGTAGATAATGAGTAAAAGGTTCTGGGGGAGGGACTGTCAAGTTCATAGCTCCCTGAAAGTGACTACACAGGTTGATAGGGTGGTTAAGAAGGCGTTTGGCATGCTTGCTTTTATTAGTTGAGGCATTGAGTTCAAAAGTCAGGAAGTTATGTTGCAGCTTTATGAAATTTTAGTTAGGTTGCATTTGGAGTATTTCATATGGTTCTGGTCACCCCATTTCAGGAAGGATACTTTAGAGAGAATACAGAAGAGGTTTACCAGGATTTTGCCTGGGTTAGAGAGCATGTGCTATTATGAGAGGTCAGACAAACTTGGACAGTTTTCTTTGAAGTGGTGGAGGCCGAAGATAGATCTGGCAGAGGTTTATAATATTATGAGAGGCACAGACAGATAAAACAGACAGACAACATCATTTCCAAGTATTCAAATGTCCAAACCACAGGGCCTGCACTTAAGTTGTGAGAGGATCATTTCAAAGGAGACACGAGTGGCAAGTTTTTTATCCCCAAACACAGAATGGTGAGTGACTGGAATGCGCTGCTTGGGGTGGTGGTACAGACAGAAACGTAAGAATTTTAAGAGACGTTTAGATAGGCACATGAATGAGAGGAAAATTGAAGGATATGGACATTGTGTAGGTGGAAGAAATTAGTTTAGTTAGCCATTTGATTATGAATTTAATTGGTTCGGTGCAACATTGTGGGCTGAAGTGCCTGTTTCTGTGCTTTGTTGTACTCTACTGTTCTATGTTCTGATATTTAGTCTGAATGACAACTGAACCTCTTGACCATATCTGCATACTTTTATGCATTGAGTTGCTGCCACATGATTGGCTGTTTAGATATTAGCATTAACAACCAGGTGTACCCAAGTATCAAATTTAGTAACCATTGATGGTCTGTTTAAAGGCAGATGAAGGAGGTGCCCCATGAGGTATTAGCAATGGTATTCATTCTATTAGTGTCACAGAAAGAATAGGGAAATGTATGACAATCACAAACACAAGAAAATCTGCAGATGCTGGAGATGAGATACAAAGCAACACACACACACACAAAATGCTGGGAGCAACGCAGCAGGCTAGGCGGCATATAAAGAAAATAAACAGTTGAAGTCTGCTCCCCTTCCTTTCCTGTCCTGAAGAAGGGTGTCAGCCTGAAATGTTGACTGTTTACTCTTTTTCTTTGATGCTGCCTGGCCTGCTGCATTCCTCCAGTTTTTTTTTAATGTGTGTTGCAAATGAATGACAATAGTTGACCATTTGTGCCTTTGGGTGGAAGATCCAAAATCATAATCAGAATCATCGTAGCTTTCTCTCTGACTCCTATGTGTTTTGTAACATCTTCTGGCTCTTTTGGGTGCTGCAGTCACAGTCAAACCAGCAGAGGAGGCATATGAAGGTTGGGGAGAGAGAGCGAGAGATTTGAAAAAGGAGCTTTCGGGGATTTCTGGTTTCTTTTGGTGGTGGAGTCACTATTCGTTAGGAAGAGCAAATCAAAATAAGGCAGGGATGAGCACAGCGACCATTTCTTTGGAGCGACCATTATGTGAGTGGACCAGGGTTAGGGTGGGGTGGCTTTGGCTCATCAGGCTTCAGTGAGAACAGACTTGGACAAGAGAAATATCTTCATTCTCCTTTTTTTTTTCCTTCTTCATACCAGAGGGAGATTGAAAACTTAGCTGAGTGGTATAATAGCAACAACCTCTCACTCAATGTCAATAAGCCCAAGGAACTGATTATAGACGTCAGGAGAGGGAAACCAGAAGTCCATGAGCCAGTAATCATCACAGGATCAGAGGTGGAGAAGGTCAATAACTTTAAATTCCTAGATGTCTCCATCTCAGGGGACCTGTTCTGGACCCATCATATAAAAATTATTGCGAAGAGAGCACAACAGTGCCTCTACTTCCTCAGGGTCTGCCAAAGTTCAGCATGTCATAAAAAACCTTGGCAAATGTCTATAAATTTGTGGTGGAGAGTGTGCTGACTGGCTGCATTACAGCCTGGTATGAGAACACCAATGTCTTTGAACAGAAAATCCTACGAAAGGTAGTGGATTTGGCCCAGTGCATCACAGGTAAAACTCCCCCAACCACTGAGCACATCTACATGAAATGTTGCCTTAGAAAAGCAGCAACCATCATCAAAGATTCTCAACACCCAGACCATGCTCTTTTCTCGCTGCTGCCATCAGGTGGAAGGTACAGGGGCCTCAGGACTCGCACCACCAGGTTCAAGAACAGTTACTACCCCACAGCCATCAGGCTCTTGAATAAAATGGGATAACTACACTCATTTAAGGATCCTGTTATATTGTTATTTCATGCTCTTTACTTATTGCTATTTATCTGCATTTGCGCAGTTTGTTAACAGTTAACAATCCCTGATGTTTACGGTTTACAGTTACTGCTCTATAGATTTGTTAAGTACACCTGCAGAAAAAGAATCTCAGAGTTGTATGTGGTGACATTTATGTAATCTGATAATAAATTTTACTTGGAACTTTGAACCTTGCTTCTTCTCCCTTCATCTGTTAGTACATAAAGCAGTTAGAATGACGCTGGGGGCTGTGTTACGTTCTTTGTAAGAGATGTGAGAATTCAGGGAGACCTCCAGCTATCCAGATAACCACATCTGCATCAGTTGCACCGAACTGCAGCTCCTCAGAGAATGTGTTAATGTAGGAAAACCAAGGCAGTCCTGAAGAGAGAATTTAGGGAGCTAGATGAAAGGTGAAAAGCAGGACCTTCAGGGTAGCAATCTCTGGATTGCTGCCAGTGCCATGCACCAGTGAGGATGAGAACAGGATGATTTGACAGATGAATGCACGGCTGAGGAACTGGTGCAGGGGCCAGAGATTCAGATTTCTAGATCATTGGGATCTCTTCTGGGGAAGATATAACCTGTACAAAAGGGATGGCTTACACCTCAACCGGAGAGGGACTAATATCCTTGCAGGCAGGTTTGCTAGAGTTACTAGGGAGGGTTTAAACTACTCGGGCTGAGGATAGGGTTATTGGTTTACAAGCAGAGACAGAGTACACAGACATTGTGAGGAAGGACAGGCAGATTACAGAGAAAAATTGCAGTCACAGGAATGAATTGCTGTGTAAAAGGGAGACAAAAAGCAATTACGAGTACAGGGCTGAAGGTATTATATTTGATTGCATGCAGTATATGGAAAAAGGTATATAAGGCCTGATGGAGTACCTGGTAAGGCTCTGAAAACCTGTGCCAACCAACTGGCGGGTGTGTTCCAAGGCATTGTCAATCTCTCACTGCTGCAGTTGGAAATTCCCACCTGCTTCAAAAGGGCAGTATTTATACCAGTGTCCAAGAAGAGTAGTGTGAGCTGCCTCAACGACTATCGCCCCAGTAGCGCTCACATCTATGGTGACAAAATGCTTTGAGAGGTTGGTCATGGCTGGAATCAACACCTGTCTCGGGAAGGACCTGGACCCACTGAGAGGGTATTTAATAGAGCAAAAATTAGTGTGGAGTTAGAGGATTGTGAGACTTTTAACAACTAACAGAAGGCAACTAAAAAGTTAATTTGAGGATGAGTTGGTGGTGAAGAAGGCAACTATGATGTTAGCATTTATTTTGAGAGAATTAAAATATAAAGCAAGGACATAATGCTAAGGCTTTATAAGCCACAGGTTCTCACTCAGAGTATTGTGGACAGTTTTGAGCCCCTTATTTTAGAAAGGATGTGCTGACTTTGGGGATGCTTCAGAAGGTGCTCACAATAACGATTCCAGGAATGAAAGGTTTATCGTATGTGGGGCACTTGACGGCTCTAGGCCTTCTAGGCGTGTATTCACTGGAATTTAGAAGAATGAGGCGTAATCTCATTGAAATCTGTCAAATGTTGAAGTGGGTAAATAGAGTGGAATAGGAGAGAATATTTCCTCTACAGGAGGAGTCTAGGACCGGAGGGCATATCCTCTCAACAGAGGGATGTCCACTTAGAACGGAGATGAGGAGGCATTACTTTAATCAGAGAGTGGTGAATCTGTGGAATTCATTGCCGCAGGTGGCTGTGGAGGCCAGGGCATTGGATATATTTAAGGCAAAGCTTATATGTTCTTGATTAGTCAGGGCATGAAAGGTTACGGGGAGAAATCAGGAGAATGGGGTTGAGAGGGCTGGGCTGGGCAGCTCGTCTACCTGCTTTGCACTTTCTTAGCAGCTGTTACACTTCATTCTGCATTATATTTGTTATTTTACTTTGTTCTACCTCAATGCATTGTGTAATGAATTGGTCTGTATGAATAACATGCAAGGCAAGCGTTCCTTTATATCTCAGTACATGTGACAAGAATAATAAAATAACAATTTTAATTTCAATGTAGACAAGAGGATATGCAAAACAGAGATGGCCTACCTCTGTCACAGTCAAAACTGGCAGCCTGTTTTGGGCTGATTCCCTGCTCTACCTCTTTCTTAAAGTGAATGAGGTTTTGGGAAGGAATCAGAAGAAGGAGAAAGAGGAGATTGTTGGTGAGGAGGGGGCATGGGGTGGGGGAGGGGTATGATAGTGTAGGTGGTGGGAGGCAGAAAAGAAGGGAGGGATCGATGGATGAGGTGGACGGAGGGTCTGGCAGAGGGGGAAGGGGTATGGAGAGTTTAAGGGGAGGGAGGAAAGGAAGGGAAAGGATGAAGGGGAGGGGAGTAGGGAGAGGGCAAGGATGAGTGAGAAGCCATAAGCTGTGGACTGTCAGAACTCATGGTAGTATGAATCTCTGCTAATCAATTGCAGAAGATGGGACTGTTGATGGGGAGTTAAAACAGCTTTAGCAAGGGCCTGTGTTTGTTAGCTGTTTATCATTAATAAAGCATGAGAATAGTTCAGAAAGCAATCATGGATGAAGAACAATACATATATTCACTGCTGAATGTGCTTGGAAGAGCACAGATGAAACATAGCAAGTATTTATTCAATGCATTTGTGTTTTATTATGTTTTACAAATAGTATGTTATACTGACAAAAAGATAGAAATAACAAGTTGAGCTTTGCAAACATGTGGCATCATTCAGACTTTGATTCCATTTTAATTCAGGTGTATCTAATCTCTTGTTTGAAGTAACCAGTCAAATCTTCTCAAGGAGCAATCCCACACAACATATCGTTTCAATATAAAGATAGTTCAGGAGATCTGAAAGCTGCTGAACTTCTTTAGAACCACGTCCACTTCACAAATGGAACAATGAACATAGAATAACACAGGCCCTTCAGCCCATGATGTTCTGCTGACTTCTTAAGCTTTCTAAGATTTATCTAACCCTTCCCTCCCACGTAACCCTCCAATTTTTTCATCTATGCGACTACCTAAAAGTCTCTTAAATGTCCATAATATAACTGCCTCTAACACCACCTCTCACAGTGCACTCCACGCACCTACCTCTAACATCCCCCTCTACACTTTCCCCCCAAATCACCATAAAATTATGGCCCCTCATTTTAGTCATTTCCACCCTGGGAAAAAGTCTCAGGGTGTCCAGTCTATCTTTGCCTCTTATCTCATACACCTCTATCATGTCACGTGTCATCCTCCTTAGCTCCAAAGAGAAAACCCTTAGCTCTCTAATCCAGTCAGCATCCTGGTAAATCACCTCTGCTTCCTCTCTGAAGCTTCCATGTCTTTCCTATAATGCAGGTGAGTATGGAACAAAATACCAGGGTTTTATTGAACTGAAACATTACCTTGTGGCTCTTGAAGTCAATCCCGTTTTTGACTTACACCCACACTGACTCAGTAAACAATCCTTCTATCATGCCCTCCCCTTCTGCATGTGATACTATCCCTGATTAGCAATTCCACTCCCTCTTCTCTTTTACCTCCCCCTAGACCCTTTTGAAACGTCCAAAACCTGGAACATCCAGCAGTCATTCCTGCCCTTGTGACAACCAAGTCTCTCCAATGGACACAATGGATTGTCCCATGTACTGATTTATGTCTAAGCTCATCACCCTTGTCCTGCATTAAAAAAAGACATATTTCAACCCATTTACCTGACTGCTGTTATGCCCTATGCTTCCTTGCAATTTCTCTACACTTTCCATTGTCCTTTACACCAATGGCTCCATCTTTGGACCTATCACTCTGGTTCCTATTTCCTTGCCAAACTATTTTAAACCTTCTCCAACAGTTCTACCAATGCGACTTGCCTTTGCATATTGGGCACACCACAGAGTTCCGGTATAACCTGTCTTTTTTGTACAGATCATACCTTTCCCAGAAGAGATCCCAAGGATCCACAAACCTGAAACCCTGCCCCTTACACCAATTCTTTTGTCTCACATTCATCTGCTAAATCATCAAATTCCAAATCTCACTGGTGTGTGGTCAGGGCAGCGATCCAGAGATTACTATCCTTGAAGTCCTGCTTTCCGCTTCCTACCTTGCTTTCTATATACTTTCTTCAGGACCTCATCCCTTTTCTTACCTCTGCTGTTGGTACTAATATGTACCACAACTTCTGGCTACTTCCTTGAAGAATGTTTTGGGCCTGATCCGAGATGTCCATGACTCTCGCAAGGAGGCAATAAATTTTACCGAAGTGTTTGTCGATGGAACACCATTGGAACAGATCATTCCTTTTGTTAATCAATGAGCAAAAAGTTTTCAAGAACAACTAAAAAGGTTTGTAAACTTTAGACCCTGTTTTATAATCACCAAATTTCTATGCCTTCTGGGAGAAACAAGAAGGAAATGCATGCCTATTTAGATAATGTAGCCAGGGATTTATTTACTGTAAATATCACAGCTGAGAAAGTGGCAGATGTTACAGAGACTATCTTAGAAATTAATGGATTGTAAATTATCTCTGCCCATTTGATTGGTTAATTTACATCTGCGTATTAAGCCTAATCAATTGGAAAGATGCTCTTGTGAATAGCTATTTCACTGTTATGGAGCTCATCATTGCCAAGAATTGAACACTTTCTTATTAGAAATGCACAGTATGCTTTCAACAAGATTCTCTGCATGGGTTTCCAGCAATCTGGGGCTGTTTTATTACTATCCTAACTTATAAGGTTAGGAACAGATAAGCTTTACATAGAACAAAGAAGAGTACAACACAAGAGCAGGTCCTATGGCCCACCATGTTATGCTAAACATAATTCAATTAGCAAATCAACGCCCAACTAATCTAACCCCTTCAGTTTACAAAACATCCAATCTGTTTGTCCCAAAACAAAATTATTGGTTTGGTAAAGAGTGGACGTTTACCTGTAAGACCCTAGCTCTATAGCTTACCACTGATTAAGTGAGTAGAGCATCATGGAAGTATACAGAAGAAAAAGAAGTCACTTAGTCCATTGTCCATACCAGGTGTAAATATATAGTCCAGCAATTCCCATTTCCCAATTGGTAATCAGTAATCTTGACTTTGTTCAATTCATCCCTCTCATGACCAGTTTGTTAGTATTTATTTAAACTTGACAAATGGACTTCAATTCTTCATAATTAATATGGCCAATGCAGACAACAACAGCAACATTATTCCTGCCATACAAACCATTTTTTTTGTGTGGTAGAAAAGATCAAATTATATGAATATCAAAAGAGTACAGAATGTTGAAACTTTTACTTTAAGTTCAGAAAATAACTGGAAAGACTCAACAGTTTAAGCAGCATCAATGGAGCCATGAACAGAGTTAATGTTTAAAGACCCTTCATTAGAAATGCTCAGACATAATTTGGGCCCCAATGGAGTTTTAACTAGCTCTTGGTGAATTGGTTGAAAACCCAGCTCCGGCCAAAAGATTTTGTAACATTCCCAGCCTATAATCATCCCGCTTTGAACGGCCTTCTTCACCTTTCCTGCTCTGCAGCTGTTGTTATCCAACAGAAACTGAGATCCAACCATCAGCTTTCATTTAAGGCCCAGAGGTTAGGACATGCAATTTACCTCATTGACATTACTAATTTGTCACAAACCAGGGTACAGTAGGCTCAGTAGACCATTTAGGCTCAATTTTAACCAAAACTCCATGAGTGAGATGTTACAGCTCAAATCCTTTGTGGACTACACTTATCACACACACACATGAATCACATGAAATTCTTTGGTTCAAATAATAAAAATTCTGAAATAAGCAAAAAGGTGAATTCCAGGTGTTCTGGGGCTATCTTCCAAAATGGTTTCAGTTTACATGCAAGTGTAAACTGCTTATTTCTGGTTGAATAGTGAAATATTTAAATAGATTTTATCATTTTCAAGATTGTCAGCCATATTATATCCGGCATATTATAACTTCTGGAATGCTATTTCATTCCTTTTGAAATTCAATCTGGTTTAAAATTGCATGAGGAATTATTATTGTGTCTTTGATAGTTGAGCAGTCATTCCCAGATGAGTTCACATAAAGGTTAAAATACACTCGGTGGCCACTTTATTAATTACATCTGTACATCTGCTCATTAATGCAAATATCTAAAGAGTCAAACATTTTAATGCATAAAAATATGCAGACATGGGCAAAAGGTTCAGTTGTTCTTCCCATCAAACATCAGAATAGGGATCAAATGTGATCCAAATGACTTTGATTGCAGAATGATTGCTGGTGCCAGACAGGGTGGTTTGAGTATTTTAGAAACTGCTAATCTCCTGGGATTTTCACACACAGCAATTCCTAGAATTTACAGAGAATGGTGCAAAAATAAAAGAAGAATCCACTGAGCGGCATTTCTGTGGGGAAAAGCCTAGTTGCTGAGAGAGATCAGAGGAGGATGGCCTGACTGGTTTGAGCTGACAGGAAGGCGACAGTAACTCAAATTACAACAGTGGTGTGCTGAGGAGCATCTCAGAACTCACAACATGTCAAACCTTGAAGTGGATCATCTATAGCTGCAAAAGACCATGAATGTACTCCTAATTTCTAATAAAGTAGCCACTGGGTGTATATTTTAAACATTTAATCTTCCTTACTGCAGACTGTAATGATTCTGTTAAGAATGGTTAGTCAGGTTAATTATATACGATTTTACTGCACACAACTGGTCCAGTACTGATTGCTTTCAAAATAAGACAGTTGCAGAGATATCCTCAGATATTCATTAGTTGTCCGATCTGAAAATGCACAGGCACTTGTGTTTGGGTTGGACTTAACTCCCATTTTCCCTCTCACCCCAGAATGATCATGTCTTTGCTGTCTAACTGAATGAACCATGAATGAACAAACATGGGACCATCCAATTTCAGACAGAATCTTTTGAATCCATTAAATGAAGGGTAATTTTTATCAGCCCATCTTCACATGACACAACATTTTATCAAATGCAAAATCTGAGGACCTTATTGGGATTGCAGTTGAGTTAGAAATCCATGCCTCACCCCAGTGGAAAGTGATCCAGCTCCTATTTCCATATGGCTCTGAGAAAGTGTTATAATGTAGGAAATTGCAGTCTTTTGAACGAGATGGTAACCTGAGTATTAACTCCCAACAAGGATCAGGATGGTCTGAGTATTTGAGAGGGGAGGAGGATGAAGAAAGGAATGATGCAAAATGATAGGGACTTTAAAATGAGTGTTTTGACCCAGGCTTTTGTCTACTCAGCCATTTCTGGGTCTAGGCAGTATGGTCCACTGCCTGTGCTATATGTTGTTAGTTGTTGGACTTTGTAGTGACTGCTTGGTTTCCTATATATTTATGGTCTCTCTTTAACAGTAATTTGTCAGTTCTGAAGTGTGTGGAAAATCATAGTCATAGAATTAAGAGTTATACATCATGGAAACAGGCCTTTTAGCCCAATTAGTCCATGCCAACCATGACACTAATCCCATTTGCCAGCATTTGAAACATTACCTTCTAAATCTTTTCATTCCATGTATATATCTGAGTGTCTTTTAAAAGCTGTAATTGTATCTGCTTTAGCCACTTCCTTAGGCAGCTCATTCCACTTACACACCACTCTCCATACAAAAACAATGCACCTCGAGTTCCAATTAAATCTTTTCCTTTTCACTTTAAATCCATGCTCTCTAGTTCTTGATTCCCCAGCCCTGGGAAAGAAACAAGTGCAATCACTGTATCATTGGCTCTCATTATTTTTTATAACCTTTTATCAGATTAACTCTCAGTCTCCTTGCTCAAAAGAATGAAGCCCGAGACTTTAAAAAAAGAGAATTCTCTTTTTAAACTGTATATTCTGAGCTGGAACACAGCGTCATCATAAGAACTGGCAATATCCTTACAAGATACCCTAGTTGTGCAAACTTCATGAAGAGGATTACTTCAGCAACAGTTGAAATGTTATATTCCAACTGCTTAAATGTTTTGCGTTAATTTTGCTTTACGACAGCGCAATAACAATTAGGCTTCAATCTCTGCTTCAAATTGTGGTACAGGAATTTAATGCTGAAACAGTGAGAAAAATATAACAATTAAAAAGATTGTCCTTGCATAGTAATAAACCTGCTTATGCTTTCTCTGAGTTGTTTGAATGTAAATAGACATTGCTATGCAGACTACTAGTCTACAAAGTCACTATGTTGCATCTAAATTTTCCAAGCTACGATGTACTCAACAAAACAACTCTTAAAGAGGCGGTACTTGCAAGTTCTAATCAAAGGAAATGCTTTTACGCCTACCTGGATATGTCCTTGTGCAGATTAGACAACAATCAAAATTCCTCAAGGGATGAAGGAAACACTTTGTACATGAAAGATTTCTCTCTGGAGCATTTCAAATGTTTAAAATAATCAGACACCCAAGCAGTTCAAGAGATTAGTCACAGCCCAGTTGCTACATTTCAATATCATGTACAAATGCCTCCCCCTCTCTCACCATTCCTGACAGTATGAATCAGTGCTCAAATCCATCCCACCGTTTTGTGCTGGCCACTCAAAGTTGTCTTGCTTTTCCTTGGCCCGACAGCTGCACTCCGCGACACACACTAGCAGTCAGAGGCAATTAGCTAATTACTTTTCTCTTAAATTAGCTTAGTGCGCGTTGGCGTCACGTCAGTCAGCTTGTCCTTTCAAGCTGCCATCCATACGTTTTACAAACAAGCAGCAGCTGAGAGAATGACAACACAATTACACCATTTTTTTTAATATATATATGTACCTTTGTCGCTGGTTCCTGTCAGTTACATCTGTCTAACACTGCTTGTAACCGTGCTCTCTCCAATGTTCTCATGTTTTTCTGCAGAAGGCTAGAAAATCCTCTGTGAAAAGTGGAAGTCAAAGCTGCTTTCCTGGCAGTGGGAAATCAAAAGACCCCACCCACTGTTTATTTTCTAGGCATGCATTCACAAAATCTGGGTGTCACCAGCCATTGTGTCTCTTATTGTCCATCCTTAATCACTCCTGAACTGAATTGCTTACTCTCAGTTAACATTGCTGAGAATCTGGTGTTTTATAGAAGCCATGGCAGGAGATTACATTCCCTGAAGGATGAGTTTGCAAAAAAAAAATCCACGTCCCCCATGTTCATCATTATTAATGCCAACTTTTTAAATCCAAGATTTAATAATTACTTGAATTTATTTTTCCCAGCTTCCACTGTGGAAATTGAACAATAGCCCAGATCTCTGACTCTAAGCCAATAATTTAAGCTTTATTCTGCAATATTTGAAAACAGAAGTAAATACATCAACATTTGGCAACATATAAAAGAGAATATTTATTCCACAGAATGGTGAAGGGCCGATGTGTGTTAACTCTTTCATATTTTAAAAAATGTGCAGCCTGCTGGATATTTTGAGGGATGAACTCATGAGTCATTAAATTCTCTTCATCAATATCACATAACAAGTTCAACAACCTACACTTATTTAGTGCCTTTTGTCAGTACTTCATGAGTGTAAGCAAACAGGATTTGATACTGAATGCAGTCCTGATGCAGGGGACATCAACTTGCACTACTGATCCACTGAGTTCTTCCAGCATTCTGTTTGTTATTCCCATTTCTTGCATCAGCAGTCTCTTTGTCTTCATTTGTGTCTGCTGTTCTTTCCCACTAACTCATTGGATCAAGCCACTAACATTTCTTCTCATTCACCATCAGATTTCTGAATGGAGCAGAAACCCATGACCACTACCTCGTTTTTCATCTTTAGCAAGATATATTTATTTTTGTAGCTTAGTGTAACGTTTATGTTTTTGTACTGTAGTGCTGTCACAAATTATGTCAGAGGTAATAACCTCATTCTGATTCTACTCTGGTCTTTTGACCAACAGAAATTTTAATCAGAAAAGGAATCCATGCTCAGCCCCATTACTATGTGCTGATTAAAGCAGCAAGCAGGATTAAAGCGTCGAAGTCCAAGAGCAGAAAAAGAACAGGAGTTCAGTGCCGTCTGCCCGCGTTTGTCCCATCTCCCTTTCTTTTTGCTACTACAGGAGTTGCAGAAGTCCTGGGTCCCTCGCTGCCAGGGTCAGGAACAGTGGCTGTCCTGCAGCCATCGAGCTCCTGGACCGACCTCACTTGACTCAGCGATAAACTGACTCCGCAGCCTGTAGACTCGCTTTTGGGGCTCTTCAGCTAACGTTTATGCATTATTTGCATGATCTGTTCCTCTTTTTCACATGGGATGTTTGTTGGCCTTGGTTGTTTGTGGTTTTTCATGGATTCTATTGTGTTTCCTTATTTTGTGAGTACCTTCAAGAACATGAATCTCAAGGTTAGATATGGTATACGTAATTGAAAATAACGTTACTTTGAAACTTTAATCATCCGACTATTAGCAACAGACTCAGAATTCTGTCCCTGACACCTCTGTCTTTCTGCTCTCCTTCCTTCTTCAAGGCTCTAATCATCTTTGGCTTTGATTCATTTGCTCTAAACTCTCCTTGGTGTGACTTCCTCTCGGTGAGCCCTGCTGGCTTGCTAGTCAACGATTCTTTATAACCGCAAGAAATTCAGTTGAAAGACGGTCATCTTGAAACAGGGTAATTGTGTTTTGCTCTGTAGAGAGGTGTGCTGCCTGCCTGCCAAACACATCGTTTTCGATTTCAAATTTCCAGCATCCACATTATTTTTCTTTTGTGCTGCTGTTTGCTAAAGATATTAACTGAGCATGCCACTTGATGGTTCTCCACAATACTCAGCCTGACAGCTCTATAACATGCACGGAAAGCATGGCAGCTAATAGATTCCTTAATTTGCAAACTCATTAAGGAAGCAAGGTGCTTTTCATACAGATTGCCGCGACATGCTGACTCATTGGAGGATGCAAATGACACTACTGATCAGAGATACTGAAATGAAAAGATCCTATTAATGTCAGCTATATGCCAAAATCTGCAATAGTGTTTAGTCATGCTTAGAAATATTATTTAACTATGGCTCAGACTTAGTAAGTCTGAAGGGTGATCTAATAACCAGGAAATAAGGTGGCAGCAAAAGCTTCAGAGGAATATCATGAGTTTGGGCAAACAAATTTGTGATCAATGCATAAAATGATAAATTTGTTGAAGACAGTCTGCACAGATTCTGAACGTATGCCTTTAATGCAGGAAGTCAAAATGAGCAAACATATAAAAAACCTTAGTAAGAGTACATGAAAGGGAAATGAGCGGTGCTCCCGATGCTTCTGTACCTGACAGGTGATAGTAGTGAGAAGAGAGCATGTCCTGGATGGTGAGGGTTTTGCCTGTGATGGACTAGGATGTATCCACCACTTCCTGTAGGTTTTTCCATTCCTGGGCTACGTTGTTTCCACACAAGGCCATAATGCATCCAGTCGGGATTCTCTCCACTGTGCACAAATAAAAGTTTGTCAAAGTTTTAGATGACATGCTGAATCTGAGCAAACTTAAAGAATACAGAGGTGCTGTTGTGCCTTCTTTGTGGTGGATCTGGGAGAGATTCTCTGATAGGATAACACCGCTATATTTAAAGTTACCAACCCTCTCCACCTTCGATTCCCTAATGAGGGTTTGTTCATGGAGCACCAGTTTCTTCCTTCTGTCGTCAATAATTAGCTCTTTGGATTTGCTGACATTGAATCAGAGGTTGTTGTTGTTGTGGCATAATTCAACAAGATTGTCCCAGTATTCCACAACTTTGAACCTTTACAGACCGTCACAATTGATCCACCTTTGCTTTATAACTCAATTTCTCCAGTCCTGGCAACACCTTTAAGAATTTGTTCTGCGCTCTTTCCAGCTTAATGACTTCCTTGCTGCTGAAGTACAAGGTCTGCCATGAACATGTTAACTGTCGGTGCATGCTCAAAGGACCAGATGCCTACTCCTACACTTAATCTTACATCCTCATTAAAAAATGTTATCCACTGTGTCTTCGTGCATCCAGTACTATAATAGCATTCTCCCACCAAAGCATTCAAGTGGGTGTATTTGGTGAATTATTTAATATGCCATAAATTTATTTTTATAACATAATACTGTATGTTATACTTATTTATTATTTATGACATAATACCACTGGTTTATTTGCCTCTTGGACATTCTTTGAGCCACAGATCATAAAGCCAATTATGCTTCAAATGTTGGATAAATGATTCTTAACAAGGGAACTCATTTATTTGCTGTATAGAAAGGATTAAAGGAGCCAAATCAACCTTTCACGAAATAGGAAAAAGTTCTGTACAGCCAAAGTAAACGGCTTCAGAGTGAAAATACTGCAACATTTATACAAAGAGGAACAGTTATTGCTTCAGGGAATGACTATCCCCATTAGAACTGGGAAAGACAAAATACAAGCTAGTTTCAATGCAGAGGCTGGGTGTGAATGGAAAAGAAAGGGGGATATCAGAATTAGAATCAGAATAAGGTTTATTATCACTCATGTATGTTGTGAAATTCATTGTTTCATGCAGTAGTACAGCAGAAGACAAAGAATTACTACAAGTTACAATTTAAAAGGGAAGGAACCATGGGTGACAAGTGAGCTGGAAAATCTAGTCAGGTGGAAGAAGGCAGCATACATGAGGTTTAGGAATCAAGGATCAGATGGGTCTATTGAGGAATATAGGGAAGCAAGAAAGGAGCTTAAGAAGGGGCTGAGAAGAGCAAGAAGGGGGCACGAGAAGGCCTTGGCGAATAGGGTAAAGGAAAACACCAAGGCATTCTTCAATTATGTGAAGAAAAAAAGGATGACAGGAGTGAAGGTAGGACCGATTAGAGATAAAGGTGGGAAGATGTGCCTGGAGGCTGTGGAAGTGAGCGAGGTCCTCAATGAATACTTCTCTTCGGTATTCACCAATGAGAGGGAACTTGACGATGGTGAGGACGATATGAGTGAGGTTGATGTTCTGGAGCATGTTGATATTAAGGGAGAGGAGGTGTTGGAGTTGTTAAAATACATTAGGACAGATAAGTCCCTGGGGCCTGATGGAATTTTCCCCAGGCTGCTCCACGAGGTGAGAGAAAAGATTGCTGAGCCTCTGGCTAGGATCTTTATGTCCTCGTTGTTCATGGGAATGGTACCGGAGGATTGGAGGGAGGCAAGTGTTGTCCCCTTGTTCAAAAAAGGTAGTAGGGATAGTCTGGGTAATTATGGACCAGTGAGCATTACGTCTGTGGTGGGAAAGCTGTTGGAAAAGATTCTTAGAGATAGGATCTATAGGCATTTAGAGAATCATGGTCTGATCAGGGACAGTCAGCATGGCTTTGTGAAGGGCAGATCGTGTCTAACAAGCCTGATAGAGTTCTTTGAGGAGGTGACCAGACATATAGATGAGGGTAGTGCAGTGGATGTGATCTATATGGATTTTAGTAAGGCATTTGACAAGGTTCCACACGGTAGGCTTATTCAGAAAGTTAGAAGGCATGGGATGCAGGGAAGTTTGGCCAGGTGGATTCAGAATTAGCTTGCCTGCAGAAGGCAGAGGGTGGTGGTGGAGGGAGTACATTCAGATTGGAGGATTGTGACCAGTAGTGTTCCACCAGGATCTGTTCTGGGACCTCTACTTTTCGTGATATTTATTAACGAACTGGATGTGGGGGTAGGAGGGTGGGTTGGCAAGTTTGCAGACGACACAAGATAGTGTAGACGATTGTCAAAGATTGCAGAGAGACATTGATAGGATGCAGGAGTGGGCTGAGAAGTGGCAGATGGAGTTCAACCCGGAGAAGTATGAGGTGGTACACTTTGGAAGGACAAACTCCAAGGCAGAGTACAAAGTAAATGGCAGGATACTTGTGTAAGGGGGTTTCGATTTTTATGTTACTGCGGAGGCTAATTAAAATGGCGTCTTTGTTATGTTAATCTGGGGAATACGGCTTTGTTGTGTTAAACGCTGAGAAAGTTTGCACTAGCAGCTTGTTGCGGTTTAGAGGGTGATAAGAAATACGTTATTAATCAATTGGGATAGTTGTTATGGTTTTGGTGTATTTGAAGATACTGTATGCGTGGGGTTTTGGGGCAGAAGTGGGGAGAGCGAGACAGAGGATGGACGAGGTGCTGTGTGTCCGCTAACGGGGTCGGACCCCGAGCAGGACGTTCGGGGAGGAGACGGAGACGGACTCGTGTGGAGCGTCTGGTCGACCACCGTTGTTGGTCCCAGGCGGCCGGTCAAGGTGGTCCGAGGGGGTCGCAGGGTGAAGAAGAAGGTCCTTGAGCTCCAATGGTTTTTGTGCACGAAGAGATTGAACTTTGATAAGTGTGGCGCCTTTTATTTTCCTTTTATATTTTATTCTCTTTTAATTATATAGTTCCAGTAATATCTATAAACTGTAAATCATTTAATTGCATCTGGTGTATTGTCTGTTATTTGGGTGGGGTGGGGTACCTCACACAGCATCCACACAAACGAATTATCCAGTGTGGCGGGGCCAAGGCTGTTTCCCTAGACGACAGCGAGCCGAGCGACCCTGAGGGTGGCCAGGGGGGCTACACTTGGTAGTGTGGAGGAGCAGAGGGATCTGGGGGTACATGTCCACAGATCCCTGAAAGTTGCCTCACAGGTAAATAGGGTAGTTAAGAAAGCTTATGGGGTGTTCGCTTTCATAAGTCGAGGGATAAAGTTTAAGAATCACAATGTAATGATGCAGCTCTATAAAACTCTGGTTAGGCCACACTTGGAGTACTGTGTCCAGTTCTGGTCGCCTCACTATAGGAAAGATGTGGAAGCATTGGAAAGGGTACAGAGGAGATTTACCAGGATGCTGCCTGGTTTAGAAAGTATGCATTATCATCAGAGATTAAGGGAGCTAGGGCTTTACTCTTTGGAGAGAAGGAGGATGAGAGGAGACATGATAGAGGTGTACAAGATAATAAGAGGAATAGATAGAGTAGATAGCTAGCGCCTCTTCCCTAGGGCACCACTGCTCAATACAAGAGGACATGGCTTTAAGGTAAGGGGTGGGAAGTTCAAGGGGGATATTAGAGGAAGGTTTTTTACCCAGAGATTGGTTGGTGCGTGGAATGCACTGCCTGAGTCAGCGGTGGAGGCAGATACACTAGTGAAGTTTAAGAGGCTACTAGACAGGTATATGGACGAACTTAAGGTGGGGGCTTATATGGGAGGCAGAGTTTGAGGGTCGGCACAACGTTGTGGGCCGAAGGGCCTGTACTGTGCTGTGCTATTCTATGTTAAAAAATAAATAGTGCAAAAAAGAAGGAACAGAGAGGTAGAGCCCATGGGTTCATGGATTGTTCAGAAAACTGATGGCAGAGGGTTGGAGCTGTTTTAAAACACTGAGTATGGGTCTTAAGGCTCCTGTACCTCCTCCCTGGAGACACTGATGAGAAGAGGGCACGTCCTGAATGGTGAGGGTTCTGTGATAGATAGCATCTTTTCAAGTACCACCTTTTGAAGATGTTCCTATGGTGGTGAGGGGTGTGCCTGTGATGGGTTTATGAATTTCCAGTAGGGTACAACTAGGACTACTGTGGGAATATTTATAGGTATCATCATCTAATGAAGGGGTTCCCAACAAGGGGTCCATGGAGCCCTTGCTTAATGGTATTCGCCATTTATCATGCACTCACAAAGGATTGGACCCAGGTGTGGAGGAACAGCAGGATCCCAGGACAAGATAGAAACAAGAGTTTAAATATCAGAACCAGAGCCTCAAAGGCACAACCAAGCAACTCCCCAAGAACACACCCTGTCCAACACATTACCCCCACTGAGGCCCTGAATGAGAGCTTTCTTTAAAGAATCATAGAATGGGAAACACCTATGATTATTTAACAATTATCTTGACAAAATTAAACTGAAAACACAAGGGCTTAATAACTCTAGTCAAGATAATGAATATTAAATACAGGTGCTCAAAAACCCAAGCAGCTCAATGCTCTATGGCAAGCCATAGGAATCATGACACCATTGGCATAAAAAAAAGTTTGGGAACTCCTTCCCTAATGGATTAAAGGGGAGAGCTGGAGAACGATAATATAAATAATTAGTGTGAAAAGATGCAAAATATCCAACTATAGAAAATAGGGATCAGGTCAGGCTGTGCTAACAGAATGAAAGTAACAAGCTAGTATCACAGAGAGCTTACACTAGAAATGACGAGCACCAATACGGGCAGAAAAGGGGAGTTATTTGTAGTTGCAGAATTTCATATTGAGTCCAAAAGGCTGCCACACATCCAGAAGGAAGATGAAGTATTACTACTCAAGCTTGAATTGGTTTCATTGCAACCTAGTTCAAGCTTGAGGATACCACAGACAGATAGGTCTGAGTAGAAGTGAGCTGGAGGACCAAAGATTTAAAATTGAGTTTATTTGCTTATTTTGATATATATTTGTTATGCATGTTCATTTCTCTTGTAAGAATGGACCTTATCATGTGCAATCCACTTCATTAGTATTACAGTTTTAGTGAGTGACTCCCAAAAGGGATGTTATGAAGAGTTGATATTATAGCTCAAACCTGTTGCTCACTTTATAGTGTCTAACTTAAAGTAGTTCAAAGTGAATTTATTATCAATGTGAATGTTATATATGTCCCTATATGCTACCTTGAGATCCATTTTCTTGCAGGGATTCACAGTAGAAAAAAGTACAACAGAATTAATGAAAAACTACACACAAAGAATGCCAAAAAAACCATGTGCAAAATCAGGCAAGCTATGCAAATAATAATATTCAGAACATGAATTGCAGATCCCTTGAAAGTGAGCCCATCGGCTGTGGAATCAGTTCCTATACAAGGTGAATGCAGTTATCCACGCTGGTTCAGGAGCCTAGTTGTTGTAGAGTAATAACTCTTCATGAATCTGGTGGTGTGGGAGCAAAGGCTCCTGTACCTCCTTCTCTACAAAGTACTATCACATTGAAATTTATAATAGCAACAACACGTGTGCATTTAAATTCATAGCAACTTTTTAAAATTCTCAACCTTCACTTTACTGACCAACACATCTCATAAATAATTAGCAGACTGTATCTGTTACTTGAATGCTGAATGAATATTTTTAAAGCAGTGCAGATGACATTGTAAAGGCAGCGTTCTTGTCATTTATTTCAGTCAATAAATGTCAACACACAGAATTTATTGGTGAAATAATTAGTAATATTTTACTAATTTAATCTTCAGAAATAATTGAGGCAGGTGACTGTTGCCAAATGGGTTCTAAACAACATCAGTTGTGTGCAATTGTGTGGCCATTAGAAGCTATGCTATGCCTAGAGAGAACAGTTTTTAAATGGCATCAGTTGTGTGTGTTTGTGTTTAAAAAAAACAGTAATTTTTGTCACTGGTAGTTGGTGGGAAATAAGCTGTAAGACAATTCAGAACTGTTTTTCTCATGGTGGTTTCAACCATTCAGGCTTGGAGATGCCAGGAATGTCCGGGAGTGAAAGTGAAATGATTTTGCTACTTCAACAAGTTAGGACAATGAGAAATTTGATGGTATCAGCAATTATCTTGAATGTTACAATGAAAATGAAGATGTGGAGGAAGCAATCGCCGATAACATTGTTTAAATGTAGTCTATTATCTGCACTTGGTGTCTGCTTTGATTTTGTTCTTTGCACATACTGGATGAGTTCCTCTGTAGATAACGATTAGGAACTGATAGATAGTTTTATAATATTGTAGTATTATGATAGTGTTCTAACTTATTGTGCATTCATTTAAATATGTAATTTATTACTCAGTTTGTGTTTTTAATACTTTTTTTTATCTATTTCTATACAGTTACCTACTTAGCTATTTGGCTAATTGGGGCAGCTGCTTAATTGGACCAAAATGTGCTGGTCCAATGTATTCCAATTAACCGGACCCTCTGTATTTGGAAATGCATGCAGTGTGGTACATTGCTTTGCAAATACACTGACATTAAGACTTTGCATCTGTAAAGTTGGTTATAGCAAGAACAATAATAATCACACTAACTTCACTTAAAATGGAAAAGTGGCCCAAAAAGCATTATCAAACAAGAAATGAAGTCATGGGATATAATGAACTAACAATGATGCTCTGCTGTTCTCTGCAAATCTTTAGACTTAAAGGTAGAGAGACAGAAAGAGCTTCATAGAGGAATTTTCAGAGCTTAGTGCTTCAACAGCTGAAGGCATGGTTGTCAATGATGAAGTGCTTAAATCTGTGATTGGAGAAGAGGTCAGAATTGGAGGCATACAGATATTTTATGGAGTTACAGGTCTGGAGGGCATTGCAAAGTTAGGGTGGGGCAAGACCATGGATAGACTGGAAAACATTTGCAAGAACTTTATATATCCATTTCATGAAATCCAAGAACAGGGCCAGAATCTTATGAAAGAGGTGGGCACCCTCTCTATTTCTGGATTTTGTCTAATATCTGTCAGAATAATATGTTGATTGATGGCCATAGGAGTATCAGACCAACTCCCACCAGAATAAAGCCATTCAATGCAGGGGATCAGTGAATAGAGAGTGACAAAATTAATGAGGGATTTTGAAATTGGTATTTCAGAGTCTTCAAACATAGAAAGGTTCTGTTTTTTTACTGGCTTTGAAAAATCATTGAAAATCACTTAGAGAACAATGAAATCCAAAGAAAAATGGAAAGAACTAAAATTGATTATTCACATTTCACTTTATACTTCAAAATAATATCTGCAGAATGTTGAGATGAAGGGAATTTAAATCAGATACATGGTTCGTGAAATTGAATTGTGTGTTACTAAATGATTCAGGAAATGGTTTAAAACCTTTGTCCTTCCTTCTTATGTATTATTCAGTCAGAAGCGCTGGTCTGTCTTTGGTTATGTTCAGCCTAAACTGAGGTCTCCTCTGAATGGTGACCTTGACCTTGATATCTGATACTTTTTAATACTATGATGTTCTGTATCAATGTACAACTTGCTTACACAGCCAAATTGGATTCAGTTCAAGTCAAGCAGAGTACTCTCATTCATTTATTACCTTGTTCATTGCTTATTTTCCCAAGTGGTTTTAATGGTATTCCATCACTTAGTATTCCATGAATAGTTCTCATGTACTTCAATTAGAAACACAGGGAGAAGGATGAACAATAAACTGCGTTAAGCTTGAAGGATAAAGAAATGAGAGGTAATTTTCAATCATTTTGCTCCTTGGTAGGAATGGACTGATTTTTGTTGGACTGATAAACGTATCAGCAAAAGAATAAATGTACTGTATGTAACTCATGGCACTGAAAAGATGCTGAGATACATACAAAAATGCCCCAACTAGAAATTTTTTCAGTTGAATGATGGCAGTAGATCTTCAGCTCTTCTAAGATTGTCAGGCATCCGGCCTTGAGCCACACTGATTCTTCCAGTGTGGTTCCCACTAGCCCTCCACTGGGAGCCCAACTCCTGGCATGTCCGCATGACGTGGTGCAGCATGAGTTGCCTCATTGCCCTCTCAGAATGGTCTTGACAGCTGATGTGGCCCCACCCCAGGATCACCAGCTGTCTATTCTGTCACTGGTGTTGAATATCTGTAAATGCCTTTGACATTCACAGATGTTTAAAACCATATGGAAACTGCCAGTAAATAAATTAAATTTATAAAAATAAAATTATTTCTAAAAAATTGAAAATCAAAAGCCTGACCACACGCATGCTCAAAAATATCTTTAAACTAGCTCAACTAAATCAAATAGAAGGATATATTTATGATTCCTCCCATTCATTTTGAAGGGGGTAATTTTACATGCTCCAACACAGGGTGTCACAATAGCACAGTTAGGACAGTTACTGCCACATAGCTCTGGCAACCAGTGTTCAGTCCTGAGCTCTGCTGCTGTCAGTCTGGAGTGTGCAAGCCCTCCCTGTAACCAGCACACACAAATGCTGGAGGAATTCTCAGCAGCGGCATCTATAAGGGGATAAACAGTCGACGTTTCAGGCCAGGACTCTTGATCAGGACTGGAAAGGAAAGGTTGTGTGGTTCCTCCAGGGGCTCCAGGTTCCTTCCACATCCCAAAAAATGTGCAGGTTAAGTAAATTAGCTAGTTAAGTAAGTTGGTCACTCTGAATTGAGCTTAGGGAACAGAGGAAGATCAAAATTAATGGGAAGATGGGGAGAAAAAATTGAGTTAGAATATTAGTGTGGATAACTTCACTTACCTCAACACTGACTGATTCCATAAGCTGTGGATTCGCTTTCAAGGATTCTATAGCTCATGCTCTCAGTATTATTTATATATAGTTGTTTATTTATTTATTTGTATTTTCACAGCTTAAGTTCTTTTGCATGTTGGTTGTTTATCAGTCATTGTGAAAAGTTTTTCATTGATTGTATGTTCTTCTGTGAATACCTGCAAGAAAATGAATCTCAGGATAGTATATGGTGATATATAAGTACTTTGATAATAAATTTACTTTGAACTTTGAAATTTGACTAGTGTAAATGAGTGCTTGATAGTTGGGTCCAAGCAATACACACTCACCGGCCTCAGCCTGAAACCTTGACTGTACTCTGTTTCATCGACACTGTCTGGCCTGCTGAGTTCCTCCAGCACTGAGTGTGTGTTGTTTGCTATTTGGGTACAAGAGAGTGATTGAAAATCTGGCTGAGTGGTCTCATAACAACAACCCCTTACTCAATGTCAGCAAGACCAAGGATCTGATTATCGACTTCAGAAGGAGGAAATCAGAGTTCCATGAGCCAGTCCCCATCAGAGAATCAGAAGTAGACAGTGTCAGCAGCTTTAAATTCCTTGGTGCTATTATTTTGGAGGACCTGTCCTGGGCCCAGCATGTAAATGCAATTACAAAGAAAGCAAGGCAACACTTCCTCCTCCTCAGGAAAAGATTCAGTATGACTTCAGTCCGAAGTGGATCCCTCAGCCAATGTTTTAGCACTTTCTTGCTGACGTACCACAACACACATTATGCCACCACCAAAGTGGCTCCAGCCACCGCACTGATGAAAAGACAGCTTCGCCCCCGGCTTGACCTCCTTAGACCACAAAACAGATAGTGCTAAATGAACTGAAAAACCAAGCAGAGAGACGTGTGAAAGTGAAGTATCGATGTTTCACAGCAGGTGCAAGTAGTTGCTCGGAACTGCATCTCTGGAACAATGTGGATGTTTGCTATGGAGGTGGCACAAACGAGTCCTGTGCCATACACAGTGGCAACTAGTAACCACAACATTTGGAGAAGGCACGTTGATCAGCTGTTGCCACTTCTGCAGCTACTGAAAGCCAACACAAACTGAACAATCCAGATCCATTTGTAGAAATGGTACAGGATTCTGAGACAATGACTGCAAAACCTCCACTAAGATTAAATAACAGAGCCAGTGTTTCCCTATCACCTGTGCTTTCTGAGTGCTCCTTACTGATAATGCAGTACCCATACAGGAAAGGAATGGAGGGTTATGGGCTGAGTGCAGGTCGGTGGGACTAGGTGAGAGTAAGGGTTCGGCACGGACTAGAAGGGCCAAGATGGCCTGTTTCCGTGCTGTAATGGTTATATGGTTATATGGTTAAACCTAGATATAGACATACACCACCAAGAGATAAAATGACTTTGGTGTCATCTTCTCAAACCCTCACAGAAACAGGCAGCCTCTAGACAGATTGAATCTCCAGTTTAGTAACATGCTCAGGAGTTTGTGAAGATTCAGCATAACACCTAAAACTTTGACTAAATTTATAGATGTGTCATGAAGAGTATATTAACTGGCTGTCTCACAGCTTGGTATTGGAACACCAAAGCTCTTGAATGGAAAATCCTACAAAAAGTAGTGGATAGGTAAAGCCTCCCCACCACTGAGCATATCCACATGAAGCACCGTTCATCATCAGGGATCCCCACACCCCCAGGACATGCTCTCATCTCACTGCTGCCATCGGGAAGAAGGCATAGGAGCCTCAGGACTCTCACCACCAGGTTTAGGAACAGTTATTATCCCTCAACCATCAGGCTCTTGAACCAAAGGGGATAACTTCACTTTCCCCATCATTGAAATGTTCCCACCGTCTACGGACTTACATTCAAGGACTCTTCCTCTCATGTTTTTGATATTTATTGCTTATTTATTTATTTTTATTGTTTCTTTTTTTATCTGCTCAGTTTTTTTGTCTTTTGCACACTGGTTGAACAAAAGACAAATAGTCCATCATTGATTCTATTGTGGTTATTAATCTATTATGGATTTATTGAGTATGTCCACAAGAAACGAATCTCAGGGTTGTAGATGGTGATATATATGTACTTTGATAATAAACTTACTTTGAACTTTGGTATGGAATGAATGGTCTGACAGGCATGTTTCTGTGCTGTATCTACAGGAAGTCAAATCCCGCTAAGGGGATGAAGTTCCCAATCAGGGATCTGGTGAAGCTGTGAAATTTGTCTCAGCTCCACTTGGCCATAACAGCCCACCAGCACAGCACTGGTGTCCTGGTGCTGGAAATCAGCTGAGCTGCTACTATCTACAACTGGGATTAGTTCTGTAGATATAGCTGGATCCTTGCAGCAGATCTGTCCTCTGATGTTACTGTCAATAAGACAGTCAGCTCCCTCTTGTGCCACCAGCAGAAGGAGGTATTAAGCACCTGGAAGGAAACAGTGCATTCCTTCCCTTAAGTCAGCTGGACTCTGAGAATAATGGGGAGGTGGAAAAAGTAGCCAAGGAAATCACACTTCACTCCTGCCTCTCCACAGTTTCTGCCCATTGGGAAATAATGTCACATCATTGCATAATAGAAAGTCAAATGTATTATATTAATAATGGGGGGTGGGGGTGGTAGAAACTGTCCTTGAGACTGGAGGTACATCCTTTCAGGCTTTTGTATCTTCTGCCCCATGGAAGAAGGGTCATGTATATCCAGTGTGGGGTATGTCTATGGACATGTTTCTCATTTGCCCTTCTGCAGGTGAGTCCATTATTTCGAGCATAAGTTCATGAAAATGCTCTGATACAGCTGTGAGCTCTGAGTACTTTATGGTGGAGAAATGTCATAACCTGGGGAACTTGAAGTTTACTGGGACTGGTGAGAAGTTATAGACAATAGACAATAGGTGCAGGAGTAGGCCATTCAGCCCTTCGAACCAGCATCACCATTCACTGTGATCATGGCTGATCATCCACAATCAGTACCCCGTTCCTGCCTTCTCCCCATATCCCTTCACTCTGCTATCTTTAAGAGCTCTATCTAACTCTTTCTTGAAAGAATCCAGAGAATTGGCCTCCACTGCCTTCTGAGACAGAGCATTCCACAGAACCACAACTCTCTGTGTGAAAAAGTTTTTCCTCAACTCTGTTCTAAATGGTCTACCCCTTATTCTTAAACTGTGGCCTCTGGTTCTGGACTCCCCCAACATCGGGAACATGGTTCCTGCCTCTAGCGCGTCCAATCCCTTAATAATCTTATATGTTTCAATCAGATCCCCTCTCATCCTTCTAAATTCCAGTGAATACAACCCTAGTTGCTCCAATCTTTCAACATATGACAGTCCCGCCATCCTGGGAATTAACCTCGTGAACCTACGCTGCACTCCCTCAATAGCTAGAATGTCCTTCCTCAAATTTGGAGACCAAAACTGTACACAATACTCCAGGTGTGGTCTCACCAGGGCCCTGTACAGCTGCAGAAGGACCTCTTTGCTCCTATACTCAACTCCCCTTGTTATGAAGGCCAACAGGCCATTAGCTTTCTTCACTGCCTGCTATACCTGTATGCTTACTTTCAGTGACTGATGAACAAGGACACCTAGATCTTGTTGTGCTTCCCCTTTTCCTAAGTTGACACCATTCAGATAGTAATCTGCCTTCCTGTTCTTGCCACCAAAGTGGATAACCTCACATTTATCCACATTAAGCTGCATCTGCCATGCATCTGCCCACTCACCCAACCTGTCCAAATCACCCTGCATTCTCATAACATTCTCCTCACATTTCACACTGCCACCCAACTTTGTGTCAACTGCAGATTTGCTAATGTTACTTTTAATCTCGTCATCTAAATCATTAATGTATATTATAAATAGCTGCGGTCCCAGCACCGAGCCTTGCGGTACCCCACTAGTCACTGCCTGCCATTCTGAAAAGGACCCATTAATCCCTACTCTTTGTTTCCTGTCTGCCAACCAATTTTCTATTCATGTCAGTACCCTACCCCCAATACCATTTGCTCTAATTTTGCACCTAACCTCCTATGTGGGACCTTATCAAAGGCTTTCTGGAAGTCCAGGTACACTACATCCACTGGCTTTCCCATGTCCATTTTCATAGTTACATTCTCAAAAAATTCCAGAAGATTAGTCAAGCATGATTTCCCCTTCGTAAATCCATGCTGACTCGGACCTATCCTGCCACTGCTCTCCAAATATGCCACTATTTCATCTTTTGTAATTGATTTCAGCATCTTTCCCACCACTGATGTCAGACTAACTGGTCTATAATTGCCTGTTTTCTCTCTCCCTCCTTTCTTAAAATGTGGGATAACATTAGCTACCCTCCAATCCACAGGAACTGATCCTGAATCTATAGAACATTGGAAAATGATTACCAATGCATCCACGATTTCTGGAGCCACCTCCTTAAGTACCCTGGGATGCAGACCATCAGGCCCTGGGGATTTATCAGCCTTCAGTCCCCTCAGTTTACTCAACACCATTTTCTGCCTGATGCGAATTTCCTTCAGTTCCTCCGTTACCCTAGGTCCTCTGGCCACTATTACATCTGGGAGATTGTTTGTGTTTTCCTTAGTGAAGACAGATCCAAGGTATCTGTTCAGCTCCTCTGCCATTTCCTTGTTCCCCATAATAATTTCACCCGTTTCTGTCTTCGAGGGCCCAACTTTGGTCTTAACTAATTTTTTCCTCTTCACATACCTAAAGAAGCTTTTACTATCCTCCTTTATATTCTTGGCTAGCTTACCTTCGTACCTCATCTTTCCCCCCCTCCCCCCATATTGCCTTTTTAGTTATCTTCTGTTGCTCCTTAAAAGTCTTCCAATCCTCTGGCTTCCCACTCATCCTTGCTATGTTATATTTCCTCTCTTTTATTTTTATACTGTCCTTGACTTCCCTTGTCATCCACGGTCATCCCTTACTCCCCTTAGAATCTTTCTTCCTACAAGTTGCTACATTTGCATTCATACAATCAGAGAAGTTGAGAAATAGCTCGAACAAATACTACATTCATGGCTGTAGAACAGTTTCGAATAGAGCCAATGCCGTATGAAGTCAAAGAATTGCGCAAAGAGCACAGTGGGACATGAGCCTGTCATAATCAACATCCTTACCAGCCATTCAGATGAAAGTGCATTGACCTGAAGTGATAACTCTAATTTCCCTCTCCATACTGCTGCCAGTCCTGCTGAATATTTCCAACACTTTTGTTTTTATTCTCTAACTAGTTAGCAGCAATGATAATAGAGGCCCTCCTTTGGTCGGTGCCGACCATGGATTTTGAAACCATCGTCTACGTGGTATGCAAGCCAGAGCAGTATGATATGGAGAACAAGCGGTTGCCCATGTAACAAACTCCCCTCTTTCCTCTCCGCGTAGCTGCTGAATCCAAAGGAGTGGCAGAGACTGATACAGTTTGGCACCAGTAGTGTCAAAGGAGTTGATGGTCAGCGTAGAACTCCTTAGGGCCATAAAACATAGGAGTAGATGTAGGCCGTTCAGCCCATCGAGTCTGCTCCACCATTCCATCTGGCTGATCCTTTGATGCCCTGAATGAATAGGAAACTATACATTCCCACCTTAAATATACACATGGACTTGCCCTCCACCGCAGAATGTGGGAGAGCATTTCACAGATTAACTACTCTCTGGCTAAAAAAAAATCCTCCTTACCTCTGTTCTAAACTGTCACCCTTCAATTTTGAGGCTGTGCCCTCTAGTTCTGGATACCCCCACCATAGGAAATATCCTCTCCACATCCACCCTATCTAGTCCTTTCCACATTCAGTAGGTTTCAATATGATTCCCCCTGCATTCTTCTAAATTCCAGTGAGTACAGGCCCAAAGCTGCCAACCGCTCCTCATACGTTAACCCCTTCATTCCCAGAATCATTCTTGTGAACTCAACGTAGGACTGCCTTAGGAACTCCAGCTCTGCATCTTCCCTCAATGATTACTTCTGAAGCCTTCCTCATGAGTGTGTATAGCCGTAAGGCAGCAGAGGTTTGACAAGTCCCATCTGCCCAAAGTGACTGGTTTTAACACACCAGTAACTCCCCTTTGCCCCTTCTCCTGTCAGTAGAAATGGTTCCACTGGGATTAGTAGCAAAGCCACTTGTGAGAGCCAGGAGCGGGGCTTGGTTGTCAGAGGCTATTTAAGTTGCACACTATTGAGAGTATTTAATAGGTAGTGGGAGCTTATCTTCACTACAAGCCCTGACTAAAACACCTGAAGGAACCAAGATTTTAAATAACTGGACAGATACTTATATATATCAAAATCAGCTGATTCTGGCATACATTGGTATACATTGTGAAACTTGTTGTTCTGCAGCAGCTGTACATTGCAATACATAATAACAATGGTAATTTACAGTAAGAAGTATATATATATATTTGAAAAGTTAAATTAAATAAGTAGTGCAAAAAGAGAGGAAAAAAATGAAAAAGTAGTGAGGTAGCCTTCATGGGTTCAATGTCCATTCAGAAATCTGATGGTAGAGGGGAAGAAGCTGTTCTTAAATAATTGAATGTGTGCCTTTAGGTTCCTGTACCTCCTCCCTGGTTGAAGCAATGAGAAGAGGGCATGACCTGGCTGATGAGGGTCCTTAATGACGGATGCCATATTTTTGAGGCATTGTTCCTTGACGATATCTTAGATGCTGAGGAGGCTAGTGCCCATTAATGAGCTGACTGAGTTTGCAACTTTCTGCAGCTTATTTCAATACCGTGCGATGACATTTCACTCCCCACCTCCCCCCACACCAGACAGTAATGCAGCCAGTTAGAATGATCTCTATGGTTCATCTATAGAAAATTCCAAGTGTCTTTGGTGACATACCAAATCTCCTCAAACTCCAAATGAAATATATCCGCTGTCATGCCTTTTTGCAACTGCATCAGTATGTTGGCCCAGGATAGATCCTCAGAGATGTTGACTCCCAGAAACTTGAAATTGCTCACTCTTTCTACTTTTGATCCCTTTATGAGGACTGGTGTGTGTTCCCTCATCTTACCCTATCTGAAGTCCATAATCAATCCTTTGGTCTTACTGACACTGAGTGCGAGGTTGTTGCTGTGACACCATCAACCAGCTGATCTATCTCACTCCTGTGCGCCTTCTCATCAGCATCAGAAATGCTGCCATCAATAGCTGTCGTCAGCAAATTTATAGATGGCATTTCAGCTTACCTAGCCACACAGTCATGGGTATAGAAAACATGGAGCAGTGGGCTATGTACACATCCTTGAGGTGTGCCAGTGTTGATTATCAGCAAAGTGGAGATGTTATTTCCGATCTGTACAGACTGTGGTCTTCTCTTGAGAAAGTTGAAGATTCAGTTGCTGAACAAATTAAATGTGTTTTCTGCTGGGATAAACTCCGTCTCCAGAAAATTTTTGGAATTAAACTAATCCATAGCAATAGTGCAAAGCTGGTGACAGTAATTCAATTGCCTGTTTTAACATCCCACAAAATATACCTTTTTCAAAACCATGGCGGGAGAAACCTCTGTTGATTGATAGAATCACTTGTCAGGGATAGATTAAATATTAGAGTCTACTCTGTTTCTAAGTATAAATCTTGATATATGTAGCCAAATTAGTTTCAGCATCTCTCCAACCACCTGTATCAATTTTATATCTAAATATTTGCAATTCCAAAATTGCAATAAAGGTGATTGTCGAATAGATCCAGTCAGTGGATTCATACCAGGGAACAAAATGTAGCTGCAAAGAATTCTGAAACAAAACTTCGGGAGGGCTTACATTATAGCAGTTCAAAGGGGTGGCTAACTACCAACTTCCCAGGTCAGTTAGGGAAAAGCAATAACTACTGACCTTACCAATATTGTCCACATCCTGTAATAGAATTTCAAAAGGGCTTGGTTCACAATGTTACTTTAGAGACCTCTATTGTTGCAGCTTATCTGTTATCTATAGATCTTTTTAGTAAATATACTAATTTAAAATACTTACGATTGACTCTCAGAAAACAAGGCACATTTTAATATGACGTTCTCCCTCAAATTAGAATACACCATACAGTAATATCTGAATAATTCCTAACTCAACCTCATCCTTGTACCCTTTAACACAACTTTCTGAAAGATTAATACAAGTAAACTGCATTCCTTGTAGAAAAGGCTAGTCAAGATACAAACATAACAAATAGATGTATATGTGAGAGAGAGCGAGAGAGAGAGAGAGAAAGGAAGGAGGGGGGAGGAGGGGAAGAGAGAGGGAGGGAGGGAGGGAGAGAGAGAGAGAGAGACAGGGAGAGAGAATACAGCTGGATAACTTATTTCTCCTTCATCAGAACTTGGAATAGAAAGAGCCACTTGTGATGAAGAGAAAATAAATTAACTTAAGTCGTAGATTTTAGTACTCAACCAAGAAGGCTACAATGTATCCGAAGTGTAAGGTTCTGTTCTTTAAAATTCATTGATCCTTGTTCTTGTGGTACAGGAGGCATCGGGTAGATAGGCCAGTGTAGGATGGAGAATTAAAGTGGCCGATGAAAGTTGACAGCAAAAATTATGAAATGTTTATGTTGTGTATGAATCAAGAGAATAGTACCGATGTTCAGTAATTGTTGATGTACAGGATTTGGAGTGGTCTGATTAAGAATGAAATAAAGACTATTCCAAGTATCTCACAAAAAATAGTAGTATAGCTTGGGTCCCTGTGGGTTCAAACAGATATACATGTGAGAGGAGTCGAAAGAGAAGTTGCTCAATGGTGATTGAGTGTGTTGGTGGAGAGAACACATCTTGGAGATGTTGCCCTTTTTCTTCTAGGTGGCTGAGATGGCATTTGGGAGATGGTATCCGTGTACTCTAGTTGAGACATTGCAGTGCCTTTTGTAGATGGCGTATACCCAGTGGCAGTTTGACTTACCCTGCCCTTGTTCAACCTATACATATGCAAGCCAGTGGAGGGTATTCCAACTTACCCCAGAATTGTTCTATTCAATTATTGAAACTCCCTCTGCCAGATTTCTAAATACCTATGAACACTACTGATAATAAGCTGGTTGGTGGCGTAGTGGCATCAGCGCTGGACTTTGGAGCGAAGGGTCCCGAGTTCGAACCCACCTGACTCCCCAGGCATGCTTTCCATCCATGCTGGGTTGAACGTCAAGCTAGCAACTCGACCTCGTAAAAAAAGAAATTGCCTGCTACAGAAACATCAACAGCAAAAAGCTGATGGCCTATGCTCTCTCGTGAGTTTAAAAGGCAATTTCCTTTTCCTTTCCTACTGATAATATTGATAACAACTTCTTGAATTGGTGGGATGTCAGGTCATTTCTAAACATGGATCTTCTCTTCAATTAAAGAACTCAATCAGAAAAACATTAAACTTACTTTAGATTAATTTATCTTTTTGCCCGCTGGCAGTGTACCTTGTTGAGAAGGGGATATTTAAAGTTACTTCGTTGTTTTATTTTTAGCAGCCACATTCTGGTACCCTCCTTAAAAGCTTTCTTTCATGGACAGTAAAATATCAGTTTACCTGATTGCAGAATCCAATATAAAATAAGATGAGCAGAATAAACAGCTTGTATTTAAATTTCACAGGTCCCCTACCCCGGAACAATTTGGAATTGGATACTTCCAACAAATTAAAGAGGGAATTGAACAGATTTTAGACAAAAAGAGATTTAAGTCGAGAAATGGGAAAATATGAGACCAGATAACTCAACAAAGTTTTCAAGTCCAGCACATTCCTATAGTCCTATGCAATCTTTCCTATGGCATATTATACAAGATTGATTGGTTCTTCCGTTTTGTACCTTTTCCAAACAATGAAGAAACACAATACTTCATCTAAGGTCATAGTTGCACACTGTAAAATTTTAATTTTATGGTTACCCATCAGCCCTGTTGCTTTTGATCCAGAAATGTTATAAAAGACACAAAGATCAAAATACTTTGTCCTCTGACATGAATAGCACATCTGAGTTATGGATAGAGAGAGTTGGCAGTGAAGAACTGTAAGTATATGGGAGTAAACATCACCCCAAGCGTTAAATGAATTTCAGCATAATTACTGACAGCTGGCATGGAGCTGGAGGTTTAGAAACTTCTATTTTAAGTCTGAATGTAAATTGAAGCAGGTGTTTTCTGTCTTGATGTGAAGTGACTGTAATATTTTTGTTGTAAATAAATGTCCCTAGTTCATTTAAAAACCAATATCTACATGATGTATCAAATGTATTTTATTTTTATGATATAGTATTAAAATCCAGCAGGACCAATGTAAAGATTTTGAATAAACTACAATATTTAAGCTTGGAAGATAAAAAAAAGTTTGCAAGTTTAAATTTGGACATGTATGATCAACAGAAGTTTTCTATCAAATAGTGATATCTTAAAACTTAAGTGCATATTTCAATAACAACCTTGAAAAGTTTTGACCTGGAATGCTATCACAAGACGCATCATAAACACCGAGTGGCCACTTTATTATGTATGCCCGTGCAGCTTGCTCATTAATATCTAATCAGCCACTCATGTGGTAGTACATCAATGCATAAAAACATGAAGACATGGTCTAAAGGTAGACGTAGTCAGACCAAACATCAGAATGGGGAGGAAGTGGGATCTAAGTGACCTTAAGCATGGAATGATTGTTGGTACCATATGGGGTGGCTGGAGTAGCTCAGACATTGCTGATCTCCTGGGACTTTCACACACAACAGTCGTCAGAGTTTATGAAGAATGGTGAAAAAAAAACAAAAAGCATCCTGCGAGTAGCAGTTTTGTGGGCAAAAACACCTTATTAATGAGAGCTGTCAGAGGAGGATGGCCATACTGTTTTAAGCTGACACAAAAATGGCAGTAACTCAAATAAGCATGTGTTGCAACTGTGGAGTGCAGAAGAGCATTTCTGAGTGGAAAGTATGTTAAGCCTTGAAGTGGATGTGCTACAGCAGTGGAAGACCATGAAAATACATTCAGTGACCACTTTATTAGTTACTGGAGGTACTGAAGGTATTTCTACACGCAACTGACAAAGGTAGTTCTACACACAACTGACAAAGGTATAGAATTGAAAATCATCTTTAAAATTTAACCTTTATGTTATACTTGCATTTAACCTTTCAAAATGTGAAAATATTTCTCAAAAATACTCATTTAAGTTTCTTCTAAATTTTTTTGGGCTTTTTGTGAACTGTCCATGAGCAAACTTACTTTGAGGACAACGGATCGTCCTTTAAATCTACTGCAATGACCTCAATGTTTCAGGATATACACTCAAGTGATTAGGTCTGACATGCTGTCTTTGTTCAAAGGTTGCAGCTTTGAGTCCAATCTTTGACATGCCTCTTCACTCTGTCAGTGCAATCATCGCCCTTGCTGCATCACTAACTAAATTTCATTGAAGTGCAACATTCACACCTCTGGCCTAGTTACATGAATTAATCCACAGCTCTGTGAAACCAGCAGGTCCTTATTTTTTCCCCTTCATTACAGTTTAAATTTGTGATTGCTGTTACTTTCTGACTCATGGGTTCCTCTGCATATGGCTACATGTCACTTTTTCCAGAGTGTAACGTTTTAAGCAGAATCCTTTCAATTCAGTTTCCAAAAGGAAATGATCAGATGTAATCACCCTGGGGATCAGAAATAACGTACAATAGACCCTTAATAATGAATGTTCCATGGGTTAACCCCTCCAACACTAAAATTTCTTATTAATTTGCAAAACTATAACTGAAAACTGAAGACTGACTACATATTGAGGCAGGTTTAAGATCCATGCATTTAGTGACACATTTAACAGAGCAAAATAATTGCAACAGTTTTGAAACTGAACGGCATTTGGCTTTCTAAATTGTCTGCACTCAAGCTTTTTTAAACCCAGTGGTTGAGCATTACACCCTGTTATTGGTTTCCACATAGAATTCAGGTGCAGAGTTCCATTTTCACATTCAATATGCTGCAAAATTCATTGAAGGGCCAATGTAGAAATTTCAAATCATGGACATTACTTAACATTGGTAAAAAGAGAGATTACTCTCAATTTTGACATAGAGATGATTCCACCATTTAGTCATATCTTAAAGACTCTCAAAGCTGGTTTCCATTGAAGTTCCTGAGATATTTTGTTGGAGAATATTATTCCAGGGTGAATTAATAAACATTCCACTTGTAAGGTTCAATTTATAGAACTATTCATATCAATTTTAAAACCTATCCACTGTGCTTTAGGGTAACAATAAGTACCAAAAAGATGTGAAGTTGTTTTAAATGTTGAACCTCTATGCTCGTTGGGTAATCACCTCTCAGATTCTCAGCAGAGTAAACCTGATGAGAGGTCCGTGACGCTATTCATTTCAATGGAAATTGGAGGGTTCCAGACGTTAAACATAAGTAGATTCCTCTCTATTTTTAATACTGTGTGTGTTTATCTTAATGATTTCATTAAATTTCATCTTCATTTAAGTAGCACATCAAAATGCTGCAGGAACTCAGCAGGTCAAGCAGCATCTATGGAAAGGAATAAAGAGTCAATGTTTCTGGCCAAAACCATTCTTTGGGACTGACTTTATTCCTTTCCTTAGATGTTGCCTGACCTGCTGAGTTCCTCCAGCTTTTTGTACGTTTACTCTAGATTTCCATCATCTGCAGAATCACTTGTGTTTATCATTTTTATCTAACTCTATTTTCTTTTTTTTTAATGAGGTTATAATTTACCTTATTCAATAATTTTTAAAAGGAACTGAATGTCAGGGACAATGCTCAGGGCCTCAGGCATTACTTGGTCTTAAGCTTCAGGGAGATTGTGCTCCAAAGAGCAACATCATAGCTTCTGTCTCCATTTTCCTAGTCTGACCATACTTCTGGAGCTGGGAATGGTTTATATTCCAACCTCTGTATCTAGACTAAGTAGGTATGGGTGTGGAGACATCTACCTGGTACAAAGTCCAGGTAGGTGTCCTTCTAAACATGTGACTGAATTGGGATGTCATTCATTGATGCCCAAGAACAGGTTAAGTCTCAGAAATGGAGACCTAAGATTTCTTAAGGATTTATGTCACCTAGTTGTCCAGTTGCCATCAGTTTTGGGACTTTTCCATTCAGCCTTATGAGGGTGAAACTTTGCTTTCCGCTTGTAAGGTCAATGACTTCAGGGCATGGTGTGTTGTGTTTTGTGGGTACCTGGTGGAAAGTGGGTAGCACAGTCTAATTTCTTGGTTCTGTCAGAACGTGAGATTTCATTGGAGGTTAGTACATCGATAAAGATGAGGTGCAGCGTACAAGTGAATCCAATGAAGGCAAAAGTAATACTCCAGGTCAGGAAAGTAAACTCCAGTCCCCAAAACAGGGAGATTATTATTGGGAAAGGATAATGCATTATTATTGAAAAAAATGGATTTATGCACTTCCAACGGGAGCTGGAAAAGTGGTATTTTAGGCAAAAGTTGCCAGTACTGTGGGCATCTTCTTCCTCACAGACTGAACCAGTTCCAATGTGGTCAGGGTAAGGCAGCATTAAGGGCTGCAAGGATGTCATATTTAGCCTTTATACAGCAACGGTGAGGCCTCACGTGGAGCATTGTGAGCAGTTTTGGGCCCCTTATCTTAGAAAGGATGTGCGGAAACTGGAGGTTCACGAAAATGATTCCAAGATTGAATGGCTTGTCATATGAAGAGTGTTTGATGGCTCTGGGCCTGTATTCACCAGAATGCTGAAGAATGAAGAGTGCCCTCATTGAAACCTATCGAATGGCGAAAGGCCTTGGTACAGTGGATGTGGAGAGGGTACTTCCTATGGTGGGAGAGTCTAAGACCAGAGGACACAGCCTTGGAATAGTGGGGCGTACTTTTAGAATGGAGATGAGGAGAAATTCCTTTAGCCAGAGAGTGGTGAATTTGTGGAGTTCTTTGCCGCAGCAAGCTGTGGAGGCCAAGTCTTTCTGTATATATTTAGGCAGAGGTTGATAGATTCTTGATTGGTCAGGGCATGAAGGGATACAGGGAGAAGACAGGAGGTTGGGGCTAAGAGGAAAATTGGATTAGCCATGATAAACTGGCAAAGCAGACACGATGGGCCAAATGGCCTAATTCTGCTCCTATATCATATGGTCTTATGGTCTTATGGACTTGATGGTGGTATTAGCCCCACCCTCATACATCTGAAAACTTATCCTGTTTTACCTTGTCACCAACATTGCCAGACCTTCTACGTATTTCCCACCTTTTCAACTTACAGACAGATACTGATAAAAGGATGCTACAAATTGCCAACACATTTTTGAGAAATATTTCAGAAAAACTTTAATCTGATGCTGTATAATAATAACTGTCAGGCAGACACTATTGATCATTTTTTATTAATGCAGAAATCTCTTTAATTTTTGAAAGAAAATAAGGTCACAACTGATTGAAAAATATATCTTTAGATATATAAAATAGCAGATTTGACACATGAAGGAAGGAGAGGTACCACACTGAAATGAAAAGCTGTCATTTATGTTTTCTCAGTGGATTTTTTTTTGTGCAGAGATCAAGGTTCAGTACTTGTGAAGACATCTTCCTGGTCCAGACATAATGAAGGATATTCACGATCAATATCCAACAAGAGCTCAGGGCAAGACTGCTGAACGATTCAGGCAGTTAACTGTATCACATAAACACTTACTTGTCTTTGAGAAAAGATCTATAAGGAGATTCAGTATGTTGAAAGCTTGCTGCGTTAGTGATCTCAAACCATGCCAGAATTAATGAAATGAAGTTGCTTTGAAATTACACAACCACGAGAATTAACATTAATTTTGCCAGTTATATTAATCAGAACCTTAAAGAGCTCCAGTCTTAGCAATATAATGTTTAACCAGGTTGATTTGAATAACATATAACATTTGCTGAAGTGAGTTTGACTATTGAACACAAAAGTTTATAAAACTTTGACAACTTTCACAGTAAAAGAAAACAGCAGAAAAATAAATGAAGGCAGATTTATCATTCATTGGAAGGTTTGTCACTGACCTTACCTTGAAGGCAGTAGAGTGGTGAAGGCTTCCCCGCCTGTTTGTGGAGTGAAGTGTTCAGTCGGGGAGCTCCTCAGATTTTCGCCTCGCAGCTGTTAAGTGCTGCAATGTATCAACATATCATAAATTCCTCAGGTCACAGTCTGGCACAGGAAATCATTTAACAAAATAATGAAAGCTATGGTTTACGGCGACACAGTTATCCTGCAGAAATTAAACACAGTAAAACTTATGCTCCCTTATCAATATTAAATTCAGATGCACCAGAAAACTTTGCAACTGAAGAAATCTGCATTAGTGGTTAATTTGAAAGAGCTCAATTTTTTATTTGATTTTCTTATTATGCAATTGAAGGTAAGATTTTAAAAACGCAAACACGAGGAAATCTGCAGATGTTGGAAATTCAAGCAACACACATCAAGGTTGCTGGTGAACGCAGCAGGCCAGGCAGCATCTCTAGGAAGAGGTACAGTTGACGTTTTGGGCCGAAACCCTTCATTCAGGACGAAGGGTCTCAGCCCGAAACGTCGACTGTACCTCTTCCTAGAGATGCTGCCTGGCCTGCTGCGTTCACCAGCAACCTTGATGTGTGTTGGTTGAAGGTAAGATTTTGTTACTTTTATATGGCGATTTGGTAGGATATAAAGTAAGCATATCTCCACATAAATATAAATTGTAATGCATTATATCTATGTGGCATTTTCTTTGTTACTTTTAGTTTTAAAAATCTTGTAAAGAGCTGGTTTCTGACGCAGGGTCTGGATAATTTTGACTCCCTCTGATTTCAACCTTGTCTGCCTTTCCTCTTCTACTAACCACTCCCCTTCTACAGCTTTTACCCAGAAGGTTGCTGTAAATGCAAAACCCTCACAAAATGCCAGAGGAACTTAGCAGGTCTGGCAGCATCAATGGAGGGAAATGAACAGTTGATATTTCAGGCCATGACGTTCATCAGAACTGGAAAGGAAGGGGGAAGATGCCAGAATAAGAAGGAGGACAAGCTACAAGGTGGTAAGTGAAGCCAGGTGGGTGGGAGGGTGAATGAAGAAGCTGGGAGTTGATGGGTGGAATGAAGGACTGAAGTAGGAATCTGATAGGAGAGGAGAGTGGACCATGGGAGAAAGGAAAGGTGGAGGGATTCCTTCAGAGGTGATAGGCAGGTGAGGAAAGGCAATGAGGTAAGAGGGGCACAGAGTGGGGAATTGTAAAAGCTGGTGGGGGGGCAAGGGGAAGAATCACTGGAAGTTGGAGAAATCGATGTTTATACCATCTGGTTGGAGGCTACTCAGACGGAATATGAGATGTTGCTCCTCCAATCTGAGAGCAGTGGCCTCGTTGTGGCCATCAGAATGGGAACGGGGATTGGAAATAAAATGGTTGGCCACTGGGTACTCCTGCTTTAGATGGATGGAACAGAGGTGCTCAATAAAGTGGTCCCCCAATCTAGATCAGGTCTCTCTTATAATGTGTAGACCTAATGCTTTTAGAGCAATGACTCCCTGTAGTACTACGTATGGACTAATAACTTACCAATGTGCTTTGATCTGTTGTCACTCTTTCTCTCTCTCACTGCAATGTGAATACACCAGTTAAAGCCATCTCCCACGTATATGATTTTATTTAATTGATATGTAGGTGCACAGACACAACAAATTGGCGATGAGTACAAACCTGAATGTCAGAGAATATCACCAATTGCACTGGCAGTTACGGGATGATTACAGAATGAGACAGCGAGAGGAAAGAGTTAAACAATATGGAGTACGCTGTCACAGACGCTAACAAAGGGACACGTGAGTATTTGCCTAGCACCCAGTGTAAGACGCACAACGAGCAAAGTTAAAGTAAAAATAATGTAGCGATGGCTTTAGTTGGGAAAGTTGAATACAGTAATTTGATAATGCTAATGAAGGCTGGGAGTCATATATTGAGAGGGTTGAACTGTATTGTAATGTGAACAATATGGATGAGGAAAAGAAAGCTCCCAAGACTCTTAGCTTAATGGGTGCTTAAATGTACGGTTTCTTACACAACCTGGTAACTCCTGAAAAGGCAGGACAAAATTGCTGCAATTTTACAAAATCACTTGGGCACAAAACCACTGGTAATAGCTGAGACATTTAGAGTTCACAAAAATAACCAGTCAAAGCATGAAAGCATTTCTGAATACATTACAGAACTGCACAAACTTTCCCAATACTGTGACTTTAGAGTTGGACTTTTTGATACATTAAGGGACAGGCTTGGATGGGGCATGTATAGTCAAAGCACTCAAAAGAGGCTACTGTCAGAAAGAGACCTAACCTTAGAATGGGCATTGAACATTGCAATATATTTAGACACTGCAGCCAAGGATGCAGCAGAACTACAGAAAAAGTGGTTAAATGTGAAATACACAAAATGCCCCTGAATAGTGCAAAAAGCCAAATATGTAATTGATGTGGCAATTCCTCCCATGATTCAAATGACTCTTGGTTCAAGAAAAAGTCTGCAGAAGGTGTCATAGACAAGGTCACGTAGAGGGAATGTGCAAGGCAGACAAAAAGCACACCAAGTGAAAGGTTTCACACACAAAACTAGCAAATGCATTAAGTGACCGAATGTGAAACAGAATCAGACAACACAGGTGAGCTGTCATGCCTAGAACTGCATAGTATTACTGAAGCAGATCACAAAATCATCTGGATCACAACAGATGTGTCTGGTGTAAAACTGAAAATGAAGCTGGATATGGGGTCAGCTTTGTCTATAATTTCAGGGGCTGACAGCAACAGACTGTTTTCTAAGCTACCATTAGAGAAGACCTTAGTGACGCTAAAGACCTACGCAGGTGAAAAGGTGTCTCCCAAAGGTAAACTGAAAGTGGATGTGATGTTTGGAGGCCAAAGACAGCAGTTAGAGCCTTATGTGTTGAAAAGTGGAAGGCCAGCACTTTTCAGATGTGAACGGTTGAGAAAAGTCCAACCAGACAGGCACACAATCAAAGTTCTCAATGAGTCGTCAACAAGTAACTGCACCCCTGATGATAGCACTAACCAGAGACTGGCACAACTGTTTAATGCTATAATGAGAAGGTAGTAGAGATGAGCATGAAGGACACCTGGGTACAGATAAGATGAAGAGGCTCGCCTGGAGCTACATGTGGTGACCGGGAATAGATAGACAGATTGAAGACGTGACTAAAAGCCTTCTGGGATGCCAAAAGGTTTGAAATGTAACCCCACAGACACCGTTGTACCCATGGGAGTGGTTGTTGTCACCATGGCAAAGAGTTCATATTGATTTTCCGGGCCATTCATGGATTCTATGATTCTGAGTGCTCATTCAAAATGGCTGGAGGTCATACCAATGAAGTCAACCACCTCAGAAAAGGCTTTCCACTCTGAGTGCTATCTTCACCAGAAATAGCTTACCTGAAAAAAATTGTGAGTGATAATGGATTACAATACACATCAGAAGAGTTCAGACTGTTCATGAAGAAAAATGGCATCAGTCATTTCAAGTTAGCTCCTCACCACCTGGCAATGAATGGATTAGTTGAAAGGTTTATGTAAACCTTCAAGAAGTCCATTAAAGTTATGGACAATGAGAACATTTCTCCACAGCATAAGGTGGACAATTCCCTTTTTGTGTATCGGAACTCTGTTTATGTGACAACAAAGCAAACACCTGCAATGCTGTTCATGAGTGGGAATCTGAGATTTCACATAGACCTCCTGAAACCAGATCTACAGAGGGAAGTACAGAATAAACAGTTCAGCCAGTTGCCAAGTGAAGCAGCAAGGAGCTTCATGATTGGACAGGAAGTCCTAGAGCATGCTCACCAAGAGGCCAAGTGGACACCTGGTAGGATAGCTACAAGAACTGGACTACTGTTCTTCACAGTCGACGTTGGAGATGGACACGTCATGTGGACGAGATACTGGACGCTCAACTGAAGAACAAAGTGGAGTCAACCGCATCCAACAAGACAGAAAAATTGCAGTCACCGGATTTACCTCTCAGTGATGATCATGTCACTGACAGCAATGTGACACCAGAAACCAAGGATGTTGCCTTTGACAAGACACCTGCCAAATTTAATGGATCCAGAGGTGCTACAAGAACATTGGCTTTGATAAGGCACCTACCAAACCTGAAGTCACTCCACAGGTCCAGTGGCACTATCCTGCAAGAAACAGAGCACCATCCAAAACACTGAATCTTTTACTATAGTGAAGTTGGTAATGGACCATTATTGTGAAAGCATGTTTATTTGGAATACAGTTTCTAAAAGGGAAATTGAATGTTTTGTACCTATACAGTTTTATATTACATTAATCTAAAGGGGGAAGAAGTGTAATGTATGGATCTATTTCTTTTAGAGCAATGACTCCCCTTAGCACTATGTATGCACTGGTAACTTACCTATGTGCATTGATCTGTTGTCTACACGTGTATTGATTGCTCTCCCTCTCTCTTTCTCTTGCTGCAGTGTGAATACATCAGTTAAAGCCATCTCCCATGTGCGTGCTTTTATTTAGTTGATATGTAGTTGCACAGACACAGCATCACCAGTGTAGAGGAGGCAGTATCAGATGCACTGAATACAGTAGACAATCCCAACAGATTTTCAAGTGAAGTCTTGCCTCTCCTGGTAGTTCTGTTTGGGACCCTGAATGGAGATGAGGGAGGAGGTGAACAGGCAAGGGATAAATGCCAGGAGGGAGACTACTGGGGAGGGATGAATGGACAAGAGAATCATGGAGGGAGTGATCCCTGCAGAAAGTGGAGATTTGGGAGGAGGGAAAGATTTGTTTGGTGTTAGGGTCCCATTGAAGTTGATGGAAGTTGGGGAGAATGATATGCTGGATGTGGAGGCTCATGGGGTGGTAGGTGAGGACAAGAGGAACTTTATCCCTGTTAAGGTGGTGAGAAGATGGGGTGAGCATGGATATCTAGAAAATGGAGGAGATATGGGTGAGGGCAGCATCAATGGTGGAGGAAGGGAAACTCCATTCTTTGATGTCCTGGAAAGGAAAGCCTCATCCTAGAAACAGATGTGGCAGAGACAAAGGAATTGAGAAAAGGGAATAGCAATTTTACAGACAACAGGGTGGGAAGAGGCCTAGTCAAGATTGCTTTGGGAGTTGGAGGGTTTATAAAAGACGTCAGTAGAAATTTTGTCTCCAGGGATGGATCAGAGTTCAAGAAAAGGGAGAGGAGTGTCAGAAATGGACCAAGTGAACTTAAAGGCAGGGTGAAAGTTGAAGGCAAAGTTTATGAAATTGATGTGCTCAGCATGGGTACACGAAGCAGCAACAATGCAGTTGTCCATGTAGTGTAGGAAGAGTTGGGGAGTATTAGCTGGGAAAGCTTGGAACACTGACTGTTCTATGTAGCTAACAAAAAGGCAGTTATAACTGTGGTTCATGTGGGTGCCCTTGGCTACTCCTTGAGTTGGGTGGAAGTGGAGGAGCAGAAGGAGAAATTATCGAGTGTGAGGGCCAGTTCTGTCAGGTGGAGGAAGATGGTAGTGGAGGGGAACTGGTTGGGTCTGTTGTCGAGAAAGATGTAGAGAGATTTAAGGTTTTCTTTATGGAGGATAGAAGTCTATAGGGACTGGGAATCTGTAGTAAAAATGAAGTGACTCTCCTCCCTTATCAGATCCCTTCTTCTCCAGCCCTTACCTTTTCCACCTATCAACTCATACTTCATTCTCCCTACCCCACTCACCTGGCTTCGCCTATCATTTTTAGCTTGTACACCATCCTCTCCCACCTTATTATTGCTTCTTTTCCTTTCCTTTCTGGTTCTGATGAAGTGCCTTAGCCCAAAATGTTGATTATTTATTCCCTTCCATAGATGCTTCCTGTCTCACTGAGTTCTTCCAGCATTTTGTGCGTGTTGCTCAAAATTTCCAGCATCTACAGAATTTCTTGTATTTATGAGATGCAAAACCTGTACTTTTACTTCACAATAATTACTGCAGAGTATAGGGAACTAATCAGTTCCAAGTGAGGTAGTGAGTCACTTGCACCAAATTTCACTACAACTGTTGACAGAGCCATTGACTACAACATTTTTTCTGCACTTGGAAACTCCTCACCAGACAAAGCAAAGACAGAGATCCCTTGGTTCTCCCTTTCCATGACTTCAGTGTACATTTTCCCCTTCCCTCCACTTTCAGCATTCTGAAGGGAACAATCCCTTTGTGACCCCCTGAGCTCCTCTTCTCTATCTGTCAACCACCCTCCTTCTCATAACACCTTACCACACAACTACGTGAGGTAGTTTCCTGCCCGCCAACCAAGGACCCAAACAGAATTTCCATCTGAAGCAATGATTCAATTGCTGTTTATTTTCAGTGCCTGCAGTTTTTCACTTTGATTTTCACTTGGCACATGTAGTTTTAGAGATGCAATTGATTTCTGAGCCTTTCATCTATAAATGAAAATAAAATCATTGATTTTAAGAGAAAGATATATTATCAACATGATCTCCTATTATTTTCATTTTCATATCATTTTGGACTCCTCTTAAATATCTATATCATATTCCAGCTATTCTCTGGTTAAGAAGTTTCTCCCAAATTGCTGAATGCATTCATGATTCTTGGTTTTGCATTACTTCATGAAAGAACATTTTTTTCTGTATATTGTAGCTATCAAATTATTCAAGTTGTAATTTTAGTGGCCCACATTGGACACTCTCCTTTATAACGAGAGTGAAGAAATAATCAATGTCCTGGCCTCAAGCCGAGTTGCTCTGCGGTACAGCAAAAGTATATCAATTAAAATATTGACTGTGTATTTCTATGAAAGCTCCATTATTTCAGTTTGTTGGAAATTTCTCCACATGTGAAGAGAACCATTGTCACACTGGGTGCGCCGAGAACGGACCCCAATGCGAGACACGGACACTGAGGTACAAGGAACAGGACTTATCCTGTCACGTCCCTACTCCAGTCAAGTCCTCAGCGCCCCCAGTGTGACAACCATAACTCCAATAACTCAAAAGAACATGAACACCATCTGTACACCAACATACAGAAACTAATAAAACACCAACACTAAGATGCAGAATAAACCAGCCCACTAATATGGAATCGGAATCACTGACGAATGTCTTGAGATTTGTTTTGTGGCAGAAGTACAGTGCCGTACATAAGGTATACTATAAGGTAGAACAAAAAATAAAAAAAACATAAATAAATAGGCACAAAGAGAGCAGTGTAGTGACACAGTGTTCAAGAGTTCATGGGCTGTTCAGAAATATGATGGCAGAGGGGAAGAAGCCGTCTCCAAAATACTGAGTGTGTGTTTATGTAGGTCACTGTACCTCCTATTTGATGGTAGTAATGAGGAAAGGACATGTCCTGGGCAGTGGGGTCCTTCCTGATGGATGTGGCCTTTTTCACAACCCTGAACATACATGCTCATTTTATCCTTAGTCCATGAAATGAACCCGATATGTTCATTCGTTCTTTATGTGCCATGTCGTAAGGCATGGATGATCGCGGTCTTGCCATGACCATGACTGTTCTACAGAAGTGGTATGCCATTGCCTTCTTCCAGCAGTGTCTTTACAAGACAGGTGACCGTAGTCATTATGAATAACCTTCGGAGACTGCCTGGCTGGCGTCAATGGTCACATAACCAGGACTTGTGATATGTACCAGCTGCTCATATGACCGTCCAGCACCTGTTCCCCTGGCTTCAAGTGACCCTGATCATGGGGCTAAGCAGATGCTACACCTTGCCTTGCCCTAGGGGTGACCTGCAGGAGTGCCTTGAACCTCTTTTGGTAGAGATGTATCTCCACCCCACCATTCTTTCCACAGAAAGACTCCAAGCTCCAAGGGAATACCTCCACTAGAATAACAGCTCCCAGGGAACACCTTCACTAGACGAACTGCAAGATGGAGAAGATGACACACCAATATCTCCTCAAGGCCAGCTGGGGAAACATATTGCCAATGATGTTTGCATCCCATAAGTGAATATAATAAAGACATTTGAGGAGTATAAAGAAAGACCTTGTAATGTATCTCTTTGTTGCAACTCTCTACAATCAGGAACTAACAATTGGGTGGGGAAATAAGAGTTGGATCTCTGTATTGCACCTTCCTCTGAAAGGGGTTAAAATCTTGAAATACACATTTGCAACTAGGTGGGAAGTATGATCTTTGTCTAACTGTCAGAGAAGAGCAGTGGTCATAACTATAGGCTCATAGTAGTTGTTTGTGCAATGAACAAAGTGAATGTAGTCTGAAAGTAGAGTTTATTGAAAGATCACAGGGGAAAGAAAACAAGGCAGAACTTACAACAGCCACAATTATAAGGACAGCATAAAACTGCAGGGAGTAGAAGATAGCTATCACATTGATTGACAGTAGATGTGATTGATAGTAAAATGACCAAGTCTTTTGCAATTTATCAGGGAATAATATCAACAATATATGCAAACTTTCCCCTCTGCCATCCGATTTCTAAATGTACATTGAACCCATAAACACTATATACCTCAATACCTTTTATTTATTTCTGTTTTTGCTACTTACTTTAACTTAACAATTTAATTACTGTAATTCTTTTTTTCTCTATAGTTATCATGTATTGCATTGTGCTGCTGCTGAAAAGTTAACAAATTTCACGACATATGCTGCTAATATTAAATCTGATTCTAAAACCCGCTTAAAAATACTGTTTCATTAAAAAGCGATGTGACTCTTTTGGGGTGGGGAATTGTCAGGACAACAAATAATAGCAGAAAGGTTCAGGGCCAAGCATTATAGATTGTGATGCTTTAAACCAAGTTGTAAATGGAGAACTGCATCTTTGTTTTGGTAACACACATCAAAGTTGCTGGTGAACGCAGCAGGCCAGACAGCACCTCTAGGAAGAGGTACAGTCGACGTTTCAGGCCGAGACCCTTCGTCAGGACTAACTGAAGGAAGAGTGAGTAAGGGATTTGAAAGTGGGAGGGGGAGGGGGAGATCCAAAATGATAGGAGAAGACAGGAGGGGGAGGGATGGAGCCAAGAGCTGGACAGGTGATTGGCAAAGGGGATATGAGAGGATCATGGGACAGAAGGCCTAGGGAGAAAGAAAAGAGGGAGGGGGGGGAAAAACCCAGAGGATGGGCAAGGGGTATAGTCAGAGGGATATAGGGAGAAAAAGGAGAGAGACAGAAAAAGGAGAGAGAGAGAGAAAGAATGTGTGTATATAAATAAATAACGGATGGGATACGAGGGGGAGGTGGGGCATTAGCGGAAATTAGAGAAGTCAATGTTCATGCCATCAGGTTGGAGACTACCTAGATGGAATATAAGGTGTTGTTCCTCCAACCCGAGTGCGGCTTCATCTTTACAGTAGAGGAGGCCGTGGATAGACATATCAGAATGGGAATGGGATGTGGAATTAAAATGCGTGGCCACTGACCCATAATCCTGTCCCATGATCCTCTCATATCCCTTTTGCCAATCACCTGTCCAGCTCTTGGCTCCATCCCTCCCCCTCCTGTCTTCTCTTATCATTTTGGGTCTCCCCCTCCCCCTCCCACTTTCAAATCTCTTACTAGCTCTTCCTTCAGTTAGTCCTGACAAAGGGTCTCGGCCTGAAACGTTGACTGTACCTCTTCCTAGAGGTGCTGCCTGGCCTGCTGCGTTCACCAGCAACTTTGATGTGTGTTGCTTGAATTTCCAGCATCTGCAGAATTCCTCGTGTTTGCGTCTTTGTTTTGGTGTTTTATTTATTGTTTGGAGCATAATTTCAATCACTATGGCCATTCAATATGCTGCACTGGTCTAAAACATTGGATGTTATGAACTTCTATTACCATAAGGCTTGAATACCCAGCCCAATATGGACAGTTACATGCAAATAAAGTAAACTCAATAATGTGATTTTGTTCCAGCGCTGCTGAGGTTAAAAATTTTTAATTTCAATTATCCTCTAAGGCAGTTGGCATGAACTAATGATGAAGAATGATAGATTTTTTTTAGGAAGCTATAGGCACAACCTTGAAGTGATCCAGGTGAAAATAAAGGTACTGTGCTTCATATGAAGGCCTGCTCTGTGGGGTTTGTCCCGCAATTACAGTGGTTGTGGACAAGGTCAATTCTATTGAAAGAGGAATTCCTGTTTTTATAGACGTGCCTGTTTAAGCTTTTGTATTTGCACTATCAGCTAATTAATCTTCATGGATCATAGGGAAGTAGCAAACAGTAGTCAGTTATTTGCCACAGTAGCATGGTGGTTGGTATGTTGTATTACAGCCTGGGGCATTGCAGCTTTTGCAGTTCAATCTGACACTGCCTGTTAAGAGTTTGTACATTCTCTCTGTGAATGTGTGGGTTTTCTCCGGGTGCTCTGGTTTCGTCCCGCAGTCCAAAGACATATCGGTCAGTAGGTTAATTGTTCGTTGTAATTTGTCCTGTGATTGGGTAAGTGTTAAACAGGTGGGTTGCTGAGTGGAGCGACTCGTTGGGCCAGGCGGGCCTGTTTCATGATATATTTCTAAATAAATAAATAAATAGTCATCCAAATGTACTGCTATTAATCTCATGATAACATTATTGTGTCATAGTGGACAGCAGTGCTATATGAATGATTTAGAAATTGTTCTTTAATATTATTATTCTTGATAATCTGTGATGTTACTAAGCAGTTTACCTGTCCTTGGCCACTAGAGGACCTGTTTGAGCTGGAAATATAATAGAGACCTCCATCTGAATTCTCATGCCGCTGCACTGTTGTATAACGATAATGACACAGAAGAACATCAAATACAAAGCATCACATAGAAAATATGGTACTTGTACGGTGCAAATGGGCCATGCTTCACTCAGAGTCTGTCTTTTGTTTCCTTCTCCAAGAATGTAATTTTAGCCCTTTCCTCTATTCTTCCTCATATACTGTATTTGTCCGTGCTCTTCTTAAACAAATCAGCACTATTTCATGTGCTGGTGAGTTTCACATTCTTAGTATTCATTGCGTAAAGGAATTGGCTCAGAGTTCCCTATTGGATTTCTTGGTGATTTTCATGTATTGATGGCCTCTTGCTATAATTCTTCCTTGTAAGTACAACTGTTTACTCTCTATCTACTTTAGCAAAACTTTTCATAATTTTAAAAGCTTCTATTAGATTAGTTTTCAGCATTTCACATCCAGAGAAAAGGGATCCAGTCTATTCATAGTTTCCTGAAAAGTAGACCTTGTCAACCTTCTTTGCATTTCCTCCATTATCATTGCATTTCTTTGTGTAATTGGATGACCAGAACAATACACAATACTCCAAATGTGGTCTAATCAAGGATTTCTGCAAAACTACCCCATGATTCAATTTTATCCGTTAGAAATAAAGCCTACTTTTTACAGTTTGCTTTTTCTTATTGCCCTGAAAACATGTGGCATGATTTAAATGATGGATGCATTTCTATTCGAAGATCTCTTTGTTGTTCTGCCACATCTAAAAATGCACTGTTTAAATAATATTATTTCCCACTTCTTTCCACCAAAGTGTATCTGTTGAAACTTACTTGCCAATAGTTTACCCATCCTTCAAGTGTTTTAATAAGCCTCCTTATTGGCTGTTGTGCTCTTTTGTATTGATTAACAATGCTAAAGTTCCTTAAGTTTGCTATTGATTCCAAATTCTGAATTATTAATATAAATTAATCAGTTCCAGCACTGATCCGGCGAAATGCCACCATTCATTTACTTCCTTATTCTCAGTTCCCAAAGTCTGCATTCCACCTAGGAGTCATCCTTCCTGCTATTTTCTCCAGCCTCCACATTCTCTGGCAGTCATTAGTTTATTATGAAATCTCTTCTCAAATATCTTTTGAAAATCCATTTAAATTAATTCTGCCATTTTACAGTTTTCTGCCCTCTGTGTTTTCCTTACAAAAAATGCACTACTGTTGGTCATGTAAGTATTTCTATTCTGAAGTCATGTTGAGTATTCACTTTCAAATCTTCTGTACCTAAATATTCTCTTTCTTCTTTAGATGGTGATTCCATTTCTAGTACTATTAGCTCTACGCTTCACTGGACATTTCCAGGCCCATCTCAAAATGGGCATTATGACAAACATCTCAATAGGTCAATAGGTACATTTAATGTCAGAGAACTGTATACAATATACACCTGAAATTCTTTTTCTTCGTAAGCGTTCACGAAAATAGAGGAGTACCCCAAAGAATGAATGACGGTTAAATATTAGAATCCCAAAGCCCCCTAAGTCCCACCTCCCACGCACAAGCAGCAGCAAAGCAACGGCCCCCCAGCTCCCACCAGCAAAAAAACCTTGACCCCCCCCCACTGAGCACTCAAGTTTGCAACGAAGCATCAATAAAGACACAGACTTGCAATACCCCAAAGACTACTCGTTCACCAGGTAATTTGACATACCACAGTCTCTCTTTCTCTCCCTAATAAGGGAAAAAGAGATGCCCCATTTCACAGCGAGAGGGGAGACATAACAAACAACTCACTGATTTATGATTCTGTTGCTACTAGTTCTTTGGCATTGAAATCTTTTCTGATTATTTGATAAATATACACAGTAATGCCTATGCTATCTCTTCACTAGAATCCTATCAAATGAGTCAATGCAATCTATTCTATCATGGGTTTGTTTATTTTTATTAAATGCGTGTATAAGCTCTTTATCTGTTTTCTACATTTATTGTGTCATCACCCAATATTGGGTCTAGTTGCACTCTCTCCATATTAGGTATGAACTCATGATTTAATATTTCTGCAAACTCCTTGTTGTTCACTGTGTTACTTTGTTACCGATCCTTTCATGGTCCTAAATTCATTATGAATTTCCTTTCTTTTAAATGAAGATGCAGTTGCAGTTCTCACAGGATGTTATTATAAATCTGGAACAGATTCAATAATCTCATGTTCCCCACACAATTTGTAATCTTTGTGGAACACCGCGTGTTTCTGTGTGATACTGTAAGCATCGCCATCTCCACAAAAGAAAAATAATTGTTCTACGCTGGGTAATTGAATAGGAAATGTAAATACAGATATATCCAACTGAGATGAGAGAGAGTATATGCCTAGTTCAATGGCGGAGATGTTTTATCTGCATTTGTCATTGCTATGGACGCTGTATCTGTAGATGCCTTTGGTGTACCTAAGGAATACAGGAATTAAAATAAAACCTTTCATTGTTAGAGCTGTCTCGCATCTTCCAGAATAGAAAACAATCATAGCAATCTCTGTAAGGGATTGTGTGGGACTGAAATTCACAATGTTTATCATTTACACTCAGTGGCCATTTTATTAGGTACCTCCTGTGGCCGCTGAGTGCATGTACATGGTCCTTTGCTGCTGTAGCCCTTTCACTGCAAGGTTCAACGTGTTGTGCCATCAGAGGTGCTCCTCTGCACTCCACTGTTGTAACACCTAATTATTAGAGCTACTTTTGCTTCCTGTCAGCTTGAACCCATCAGGCCATTCTCCTTTGACCTCTCTCAATAGCCAGCAGCTTTCGCCCACAGAACTATCGCTCACTGGATTTTATTTTTGGTTTTTTTGCACCATTCTCTATAAACTCTAGAGACTGTTGTGTGTGAAAATCCCAGCAGATCAGTAGTTTCTGAGATACTCAAACCACTCCATCTGGTACCAAAATTCATTCCAGGGTCAAAGTCACATTTCTTCCCTGTTCTGATGTTTGGTCATCTACGGCATATCTGCCCTCCTTCTTCAAAGAAAAAGGCTTCCTTTCTCCACTGTCGGAATAAGGCCACACTGAGATTGGAGGAACAACACCTTATATTCCGTTTGGGTAGCCTCCAACCTGATGGCATGAACATCAATTTATCAAAACTTTCTGTAATGCCTCCCCCCCCACCCTTCACAATTTCCCATCCCTTTGTCCCTCTCCCATGTTATCTCCTTGCTCACTTGTCACCTCCCTCTGGTGCTCCTTCCCCCCCCCACCCTTTTTTCTTTCTTCCATAGCCTTCTGTCTCTTTCACCAATCAACTTCCTACCTCTTTGTTTCATCCTTCCCCCTCCAAGTTTCACCAATCGCTGGTGTTTCTCTCTCCCCTCTCTTCACACTTCAAATCTACTCCTCAATTTTTTATCTCCAGTCCTGCTGAAGGGTTTCGGCCCGAAATGTTGACTGTACTCCTTTTCATAGATGCTGCCTGGCCTGCTGAGTTCCTCCAGCATTTTGTGTGTGTAGTTCGGCTTCCCTTCCACCACCATCAATGCTGCCCTCACCCGCATCTCTTCCATTTCACGCATGTCTGCCCTCACCTTCATCCTCCCGCTGTCCCACCACGGATAGGGTTCCTCCTGTCCTCAGCTACCACCCGACCACCCTCTGCGTCCAGCACATAGTTCTTCATAACTACTGCAAACTGCATTGGGATCCCACCATCAAGCACATCTTTCCCTCCCCCCACTTTCGGCTTTCTGCAGGGATCACTCCCTATGTGGATCCCTTATCCATTCATCCCTCCCCCTCCTGGCACTTAACCTCGCAAGTGGAACAAGTACTACATCTCCCCCTACACCTCCTCCATCACTACCATTCAGGGCCCCAAATAGTCCTTCCAAGCAAGGCAACATTTCACCTATGAGTCTGTTAGGGTCATTTACTGTATCTGGTGCTCCCGGTGTGGCCTCCTGTACAGCTGTGAGACCCGGTATAGATGACGGGATCACTTTTTGAGCACCTACCCTCCATCTGCCAGAAAAAATGGGATCTCCCAGTGGCCACCCATTTTAATTCCACTTCTCATTCCCATTCCAATATGTCTATCCATGGCCTCCTCCACTGTGGTGACGAAACCACGTTCAGGTTGGAGAAGCAACACCTTATACCTGTCTGGATAGGCCCCAGTCTGATGGCATGAACATCGATTTCTCAAAATTCTGGTAATGGCACCCCCTCTCCTTCACCTTTCCCTATTCCCATTTCCCCCTCTCAGCTCATCTCCTTACCTGCTCATCACCTCCCTCTGGTGCTCTGCCCTCTTTCTTTTCTTCTATGGCCTTCTCTCCTCTCCCATCAGATTCTCCCTTCCCCATCCCTTATCTCTTTCACCACTCAACTTGTCGGGTCTTTACTTTACCCCTTCCCTGTCCTGGTTTCATATATCACCTACTACATTTCCTTCCTTCCTTTCCTTCCCTCCCCCCACCTTCTTCCTCTGACTTCTCATCTTTTTTTCTCCAGTCCTGATGAAGGGTCTCAGCCCAAAACATTGACTATTTACTTTTCTCCATAAATGTTGCCTGACCTGCTGAGTTCCTCCAGCATTTTGTGTGTGTTGCTTGGATTTCCTGCATCTGCACTTCTTCTCTTGTTTGTAATTGAACCTCTTGACCATGTCCACGTGCTTTTATGAACTGCGTTTCTGCCACATGTTTGGCTGATTAGATATATGCATTAACGAGCAGGTGTACAGGTATACCTAATAATGTAGCTACTAAGCGCATGTGTGAGTCTAACTCCGTCAACTTCCCACCAGTCCCCTGCCTCTACAAATACCACTTGTAGTCCTCTTACTCTGACTGACATCTTTTGGATTTTTTTCTATTTCACTTGCTGTATTCATAATTTAGGTTATGCCACCATCTCATTGAGTTGCTGGAAAGTGCACTCGGTGACATCTGGCAAGGGTTAAGAGTCAGAAAACTGGACTCAATAGCTTAAATGGGAAGTAGCAGCTAATCAGACAATTCTGCCCTGTTGTCAGTGGGAAGGTACTATAGTTGCCTCCAATAATAGAAATATTGGGCTACATTGCATCCAAATCAGAGTCAGGTTTATTGTCACTGACTTGGATGTTGTGAAATTTGGTGTTCTCTGGCAGCACTGCAGTGGAAAGCCATAAAAAGTCTGTAAATTACACACGTAAATAGTGCAAATAAAGAATAATGAATTAGTGTTCATGAATTCAGGAACTGCTGATTGTGGAGGGTTTCTAGCCTCTTATGCTTCCTCCCTGATGGTAGTAATGAGAAGAGGGCATGTCCCAGATGGCCAGGGTCCTTAATGATGGATGCATCTTGATGGTGGGGAGCGTTGTGCCCATTTTGGAGATGGCTGAGTCGACAACCCTCTGAAGGCTTTTGTAATCCTGTCCATACTAGGCAGTGATACAACCAGTCACAATACTCTCCACCGTACACTTGCAAGAGTCTCTTGATGACGTAGCAAATCTCCTCAATCTCCCATAAAAGTAGAGCCAGTGGCGTACCTTCTTCACGATTGCATCAATGTGTTGGACCTAGGACAGATCCTCTGAAACGTTGACACTGAGGAACTTGAAGCTCCTTACCCATTCCACCTCTGACCCCTCAATGACCCCTAGGGTGTGTTCTACCATCTTCTAGTTTTTGAAGTCCTGAATGACATTTATTCAAGACATGGAGGTTGTGCTGGCTTACAAACTGAGTGTCACAACCTTCCCAAGTTCATGCTAGTTTACATACAATTACATTGCAAGCTACTGACCTGAACACCTTTTCAGTCAAATGTCCTCAAATGGCTATCAACCTCAACCAACAACACAACCATGAACAGTTTCACCTAGCTCTATAAAACAGTTGTGTGGGAGAACACTGGAACTTCATTGATCATATCAAAACAGTGAGATGTTGATTGTTTGAGGAATACATGTACAACTTGAATGGGGTGGGTGACTTACCCTTTTTGATAATTCATCTGGGAACGTGGATAGTAAAACAGATCACTTTCTTTCTGTAGTGTGAGGTGGTCTCCAACGTTGTGTCAGTCTCATTTTAACTATTTGTTTCTCAGTTCAGTGGTCTTGAGGTCTTTGATGTTCCATTTCCAACAGGTTTTTTTTGCAATCTCTCTCCTCTTTTCCTATTGATACTGCTTCCTCCTTGAAGATGCTCCAGATTTTCAGATGATCAACTAGAATTTGTGATTGCCATCCTCAATCCCATCCCCAGAGATGCCCATCAACACCCACAATTATTTAACTAATCTGACTCTGAATCTTTTAAAAAATTATTTATTTCGAGATACAGTGTGGAATAGGCCCTTCTGGCCATTCAAGCCACATCGCCCAGCAACACCCAACAATCCCAGATTTAACCCTTACATAATCACGGGACAATCTACAACGATCGATTAACCCACTATCCAGTACTTCTTTGAATTGTAAGAGGAAACTGGAGCACCCAGAGAAAATGCATCCAACAGGGAGGGCAGACAGACTACTTATAGAGAGCAATGAGGGGATCGAATCCCGAACTCCGAACTTTGATGCCCCAAGCTGTAATAGAGTCGTGCTAACTGCTTCGCTACCATGGCACCCAAATCTGCCAGGATCAGTAATGGGGGCAATAATTGCTTGACAGTGAGCCTGTTCTACTTAAGGAATAGAATGAACATCAGCCAAACTTGACACACAATTTTAAACTAAAGATTTAAATGCTGGTTTGATCATTATAAATACTTGCACTATTTTTAAGTGCAAAGAATTGTTTCTTTTACCCCGTCATATTTGTTCATTTGTCTTTTAAATAAAATATATTCTTTACAACCAATATTGTGAATAAAGCATCTGAAACATATGAAGGAAGATAAAACCAAATGGCGTTTTTGTGAAGGTTGAATGTTAGGAATTCAAACATTGGACTCTGCTAGGATCATAGCTGGTGCAAATTCATGGTGGCAAAGACAGCTTGCTGAGTGGAGCAATCATTTTATGCTGTTGTTATGGCTACAAGCATTACTGGCTGCAATTTGTGGTTCTCACTATCTCCTCCAGCAGCCAGTTTTGGAAGAATGCAACTTCAAAACTTCTAATAGTCTTCAGTCCTTTCTTGCATATCAGAATGAGGCGATTAAATTGTGCATTCTGCTTATCGTTATTTTTCTAAAGGTCAGCTTTAATGATATACAATGTCTGACTGAAAGACTGATTTCTGCATGACAGCTATGAAGTCTGCTTTTACAAGCAGCTAAGGAAATTTGTTATTTTCTCTTTGGTTTCCCTGGTAACTGTACAAACCCTTCTATGTCTATAGAACCTGCTGACAAGAATGAGCTTTAGAAATCTCTCAATGTTTTCCAAATGGGCCACTTCTGCTGGTTAATAATTATTACACCAAATGAAAAAACACTTAACTCATCACAAGACAAACACATAGAAGCGAGTAACCTAACTTGTAGGCTTGGATTAACATACTTACTAGGACCCATCTGATTATTCCAATAAACTCAGAGCACAGTGTTTCCTGGTTAGTTTGGCTCTGGAATATTGTATTTGACTTCATTCTTTTTCAAGAATGTAGGAATCGCTGCCAAAGTAGGCATTTATTGCCCATCCTTAACTGTTTTGGTGAAGATCATGATGAGCTGTCTTCTTGAACTACAGCAACCCTTTTAGAGATTTCCCCCCTTATGTTGTTGGGTGGAACTCCTAAGATTTCAAACCAGTGACAATGAAAGACGCAGGTAAATGAAAGCAGCATTAGGCTGTCTGGTCCCTAGCATCTTCCACCCCAATTCAATACAATAGTAAGAGTGGTCACATCTCCAAATCAGAATGGTGTGCGACTTGGAAGGGGGACCTCCAGTTGGTGGTGTGGCCCTGCACTTCCTGTAGGTGGCGGTCATGAGTTTGCACAGTAGCCAAAGCCAATAACAGTAATGCATTTTGCAGCTGGGTACTGGTACAAAATGCATTCACTCTGTGTTGATGGTGAAGTTGAATTCATCCAGGCAAGGGGAGAGTATTCTATCACGCTCCTTACTCATGCTTTGTATGTATGGCATACTTAACCTTCTTCAGTTGAAGCATCAAGTATAAAAGTTGGCTAGTTATATTGCATCTGTATAAAGCTTCAGTTAGGCTATCTTTGGAGTACTTTGTGCAGCTTTGGTCACTGCAATACAGACCGAATGTGGAAGCTTTAGAGAGGGTGCAAAAGAGATTCACTAGGATGTTGGCTGAATTGGAGAGTATGAGATATAAAGAAAATACAGACAAATATGGATTGTTCTTACCTGGAGCGCCTACGGCTGAGGAGTGACTTGATGAAAGTACAGTACATTAAAGAGTAGACAATGAGTGTCTTTTTCCCATGGTGGAAATTTCAAATACCAGAGGGTATTTGTTTAAGGTGAGAGGAGGAAAGTTTATAGCAGGTGTGTGAGGCCTGTTTTTTTTACATGGAAAATGGTAGGTACCTGGAACGTGTTTCCAGGTACAGTAATAGAAGCAGAAACAGCAGCGGTGTTTACGAGGCATTGAGGTAAACACGTGAATAGTCAGGGAAAAGAGGTTACAGACCATGAGCAGGCCCATGGGATAACTAGACAGGCATCATGTTTATTGCAGACGTGGTGGGCTACATAGCCTCTTCTTGTGCTGTACTATTCTATGTTCTACTGTACTCCAGTCATGGAACCCTGGTACTTTTATAAAATCTCAGTAGAGTGATCCATAGAGACAAGAAATGATGGGAATAAGTCTTTCATTGAACTGCTGTGTTTTGTAAAAGTTTGAAGGCAAACTGAAGGGCACACACTCATTTCATTGAACATCTGAAATCCTTGCAGAAAGCAGTAATTATTCTGACTCATACTGGCAGTTCTATATTCAAGCCACCGTTTTTTCAAAGCTCTGCAGGAATGATTTGGTCTTTCCTGAGGTGAACAATGCAGTATTTTATGAATTATTTCACCACCATCACCTTGAGGCATTACTGCATGTCATGTGATTTAATGAATACTTTACATCATGTCTAGCATCGATCTTTTCCTCCAATTAGGAAAAGGCTGGAGTATAAATTAGAAAATGGGCTTCCTTAATTCAAATTAAGACATTTGGAATGTTCTTACTGATTTCCATTTTATAAATTTAATGCTGACAAGTTCCTGTATTTTATGCCTGGTTTCATATTCATTGGGTACATTGTATATTAATGTTAGTGTGTGACAATCCTTCTGATCAGGTTAGGATAGGAATGGTGTTGTATTAAGTCCAGTTAAAGCAACTTTAGCTGAAATATTCACTCTCCAGTTCCCTTCACAGATGCTGCCTGATCTGCTGAGTTCTTCCAATGCCTTGATTATTGCTCCAGATTCCAGTGTCAGTAATTTCTTGCGTCTCCATAGCATTACTCTGTCTGTTTTACCTCATAATTTGGAACAAGAGAAAATGGGTTAATGTTTCAGGTTGAAGATCCTACATTAGAACTGATGAATGGTCTGTTTCACTTCCCAGAAAAATAGCCTGGCCTGCTGAGTATTTCCAGTGTTCCCAGCGTCCAGTGTCCCGATGAAGGGTCTTCGCCCAAAACGTCGACCGTTTATTCCCCTCCACAGATGCTTCCTGTCCAGCTGAGCTCCTCCAGCACATCGTGTATATTTCCAGTGTTTTCTGTTTTTACTTTACACTTCCAGCATCTACAGTTCTTCAAACAATATAAAGTATCACTTACTTTATAATTGTCAAGTTTGATTCTATGGAATTGCTGAAAACAGAATTCGGCTTGTTGTAGCTATAACAGGACTAGTCAATTAGTCTCGTTGTCTTCACCCTAACAGTGGACCAGCAGTTTTTACTGTCTTTTCAAGTATTTATTCAACCCCTCATGTTAATTGTCTTTGAAAATAATTTTTGGATTTGATTTCCTTTCAGGTGATAAATATTTGTTCACACTTTTTCTCCCATACATAACCAATGATCCTTTATCCATTTGTTTTCAATGCACAGAGAGTAGTGGGTGTATGGAACATGATGCCCAGGCTTGTGGTAGGCATACTATAGTTACATGAGGGGCATTTAAAATAAAACTCTTAATGATGGATGGATCGAAAAATGGAGGGCTATGTAGGAGGGAAGGGTTAGATTGATCTTACAGCAGGTGAAAATGTCGGCATAACGTCATGACCGAAGGGCCTGTATTGTGCTCCAATGTTCTATGTTGTGTTCAGTTCCATAAACTCATTATAGGAAGGATGCTTTAGAGTGTGCAGAGAAGATTTACCAGGGTTCTGCCTGGATTAGAGAGCAAGTCTTTTATGGATTGGTTGAGTGATCTAGGGCTTTGCTCTCTGGGGCAGAGGAGGACAAGAGGAGACTTTTAGGTGTACAAGATGATAAGAGTGGATATCCAGAGACTTTTTCCCAGGGTGGAAATGGCTAAAATGAGGTGGCATAATTTTAAGTTGACTGGAGGAACGTATAGGGGGAATGTCAGAAGTAATTTTTTTATACAGAGATTGGCAAGTGCGTCGAATCAAGGGTGGCAATACAGGCAGATATATTAGGGGCATTTAAGACATTCTTAGCTAGGCACATGAATGATATAAAATGGAGAGCTATGTTTCATGCATCTGTATCATGAATTTGCCTATTCCCACAGTTTCCCCACCACAGATATTATAGTTGTAGTTATCCAGTTTATCTCACACTGGATAACTACAACTATAATATCTATTTATGGACAAACAGAGAAATATCTATAAATTTTGAGGATGCTGGCACCATTTCCATATAAAAGTGGCACTGCTCTGAAGCTCCTGAATTTCTACCTTTATCTCCTAGAGATTTTGAAGCCAGTGACTTTTCAACTTTATCTGTTGCTGACCTTTTAAGCACAACAGTTTACCTATATTTATTCTTCTTAATTTCACTATTTTCTCCATTGTAACATCAACAATAGTCTCATATTTATTCAGTGAAGTGCAAATGGAGAACACTGATTCCATGTCTTAGACATTCTGTCCACCTTTACAAAAGGATCTCCATTGTGGACTCTAATTGGACCCTTCTCTTGACAATCTTGTTCTTGTGTTTTTGGAAAATATGCATTTCTTACATAACCTGTTAATCTATTTTCACACCATTTCCCGTACTGAGCACACCTCCCTCAACACTCCCCATTTTTTCTAATATCATTCTTTCCACGCTTTTTATATTCAACTTAGTTTTCCACGTTCAATGAGCAACTGCGTAGAAAACCACCTATCATTCAAAATCATTTATAGAAACATAGAAACATAGAAAATAGGTGCAGGAGTAGGCCATTCGGCCCTTCGAGCCTGCACCGCCATTTATTATGATCATGGCTGATCATCCAACTCAGAACCCCGCCCCAGCCTTCCCTCCATACCCCCTGACCCCTTTAGCCACAAGGGCCATATCTAACTCCCTCTTAAATATAGCCAATAAACTGGCCTCAACTGTTTCCTGTGGCAGAGAATTCCACAGATTCACCACTCTCTGTGTGAAGAAGTTTTTCCTAATCTCGGTCCTAAAAGGCTTCCCCTCTATCCTCAAACTGTGACCCCTCGTTCTGGACTTCCCCAACATCGGGAACAATCTTCCTGCATCTAGCCTGTCCAATCCCTTTAGGATCTTATACGTTTCAATCAGATCCCCCCTCAATCTTCTAAATTCCAACTAGTACAAGCCCAATTCATCCAGTCTTTCTTCATATGGAAGTCCCGCCATCCCAGGAATCAATCTGGTGAACCTTCTTTGTACTCCCTCTATGGCAAAGATGTCTTCCCTCAGATTAGGGGACCAAAACTGCACACAATACTCCAGGTGTGGTCTCACCAAGGCCTTGTACAACTGCAGTAGTACCTCCCTGCTCCTGTACTCGAATCCTCTCGCTATAAATGCCAGCATACCATTCGCCTTTTTCACCGCCTGCTGTACCTGCATGCCCACTTTCAATGACTGGTGTATAATGACACCCAGGTCTCGTTGCACCTCCCCTTTTCCTAATCGGCCACCATTCAGATAATAATCTGTTTTCCTATTTTTGCCACCAAAGTGGATAACTTCACATTTATCCACATTAAATTGCATCTGCCATGAATTTGCCCACTCACCCAACCTATCCAAGTCACCCTGCATCCTCTTAGCATCCTCCTCACTGCTAACACTGCCACCCAGCTTCGTGTCATCTGCAAACTTGGAGATGCTGCATTTAATTCCCTCATCCAAGTCATTAATATATATTGTAAACAACTGGGGTCCCAGCACCGAGCCTTGCGGTACCCCACTAGTCACCGCCTGCCATTCTGAAAAGGTCCCGTTTATTCCCACTCTTTGCTTCCTGTCTGCTAACCAATTCTCCACCCACACCAATACCTTACCCCCAATACCGTGTGCTTTAAGTTTGCACACTAATCTCCTGTGTGGGACCTTGTCAAAAGCCTTTTGAAAATCCAAATATACCACATCCACTGGTTCTCCCCTATCCACTCTACTAGTTACATCCTCAAAAAATTCTATGAGATTCGTCAGACATGATTTTCCTTTCACAAATCCATGCTGACTTTGTCCGATCATTTCACCGCTTTCCAAATGTGCTGTTATCACATCCTTGATAACTGACTCCAGCAGTTTCCCCACCACCGATGTTAGGCTAACCGGTCTATAATTCCCCGGTTTCTCTCTCCCTCCTTTTTTAAAAAGTGGGGTTACATTAGCCACCCTCCAATCCTCAGGAACTAGTCCAGAATCTAACGAGTTTTGAAAAATTATCACTAATGCATCCACTATTTCTTGGGCTACTTCTTTAAGCACTCTAGGATGCAGACCATCTGGCCCTGGGGATTTATCTGCCCTTCAATTTACCTAACACCACTTCCCTACTAACATGTATTTCGCTCAGTTCCTCCATCCCACTGGACCCTCTGTCCCTTACTATTTCTGGAAGATTATTTATGTCCTCCTTAGTGAAGACAGAACCAAAGTAACTATTCAATTGGTCTGCCATGTCTTTGCTCCCCATAATCAATTCACCTGTTTCTGTCTGCAGGGGACCTACATTTGTCTTTACCAGTCTTTTCCTTTTTACATATTTATATTTCACAAAGTCCATTCGATCTGTCATTGACTTGAATTTGGCAATTGGAATGAGTCTCAAATGTTCAAATTATCAAGTAATTCAAATGAAATGTCTTAGAATTCAGACAAGAAAATTTCAGTGTAATATATCTTTTCCATCATTTCAATACAAGACTATTATACTCTTTGTCTGACTGAAGTGCACTCTGTTTTAATTATGACAGGCTCTTATTAATTTTTGATGCTTCATCTTCTTCTTACTAACATTATTTATTATATTTTATTAACTAATGCATATCCTAGTGGGGCCCACAGTATGATGTAGTAGGAGGTAAATTATAGGAATGAAGGCCATTTCTATCTCCCAATTTTGTCTGACAGGAAAATATTTGTCTACTTTTGAATTCATAATTTCACATTCTGCAGTAATTTGATTATTTGCTTTGAAAAAATGCTTTAACCTTTTATATGTGAAATCTATATTGCAATGCTTTGAGCAGATGTAGGTTTGCTTATTCAGTCTGTGGTGTGCTTGATAGAGTGTATTGAGAGTTATCAAGGCATAAACTACCTCGCAGACACAGACAATGTAGTTTAATTCGTCTGAAAAAGTGTGCAAAGATTTATCACACTAGAATTTATTTATGTGAGATCAAAGTCATTTATATAAAATTGCCAGATAACTTGAGTGGTTGAGATTCATTCCAATTGCTTAATTCAAATTATTATACCATTCGAATTAACGAATTGGGAAATAAAATAGTTTTGAATTATTAGTAGACTATATTTTTCTGTATCCACATTGTGCAGAAATTGAATGCATAATTGGGAAGCAGTGAAGGCATCTATATTATTCAAAAGTGTGACAAAATTCAATTTTGAATTTAATAGTTAAGCAGAAATATAAAATAAATATTCCCCAATATACTTTGTACAAAAAAAGGTCTAGGTAGTAATTTTCTCATGGAAAAGATCACTGCAACTCAATTACGTTTGTGACATTTATTGCCCTTTACTGGTGAAGGAACCACTAACACCTTTGAGATAGCATGTTAATTATAATTCTCTCACTCTAGTATGGACGATACTGTGGTTGTTCACAGCAGGAAAAGGTCCCTGAATTAATGTGATTAATTGACCTACATCTGAATTTACAACGGCTGTGGCAGCTCACAGCTTCACTCAACCAACATGCTGTTCTGGGTTAACTGCAAATTTAGTTAAGTTAAATAGTAAGTTGCGTATTTATATTTAGACCCTCTGATAGCCTGGCAAAAAGTCAACTACAATAAACCTGAAGAGTTCTCCGCTTCAGACCTAAGAATTTCTACACTTAATAGAAGTTTGTAACTCTATTAGAGAGAGAGAAAAAAAAACGTCCAATACATTGGAATAATTTTCACCTTCATTTTGTGGATGGTAATTGGATGGAAAAATGCACCACTCTCTTGCAGAATCTGACAATCAACGACCTCAAAATGGCGCTTGAAACAAGGTAAGTAATGGAAAAGGGAAGACACATGATATCCTGAGATTCAACTGTGTGAATGTATAAGAGACAGCTGCAGTTTTAGGCGATACCATCAGCTAAAAGTTCTGCATGTAGATGGTTAACTAGCCTGTTCCCAAGGCAAATCCACAGCAAATTTCCATTACTCCATGTAATGTTCCACAAAACACAACACAGACAATGAGGCACAACACCAATCAAATGACAATGCCTTTCAGATTACTGTAATTAGACACTTCTCAATAATATTGAAAATGATCTGGGTTATTTTCATTCTATAAAGTGAAGTTAATTAATTCAGCCTCTTACTAACCCATATATCCCATCCTATTGGTCTGTAAAGTGGTAAAAGGAGTTATCACTAAGTTTGTGATGCTTGAATTAGATTTCAAACAGCATGAATTAACTTCAGTTTTCACTTTGTGCATGTGGACTTCAACTTGATAGAACATAGAACATAGAACAATTCAGAACAGTACAGTCCATGATGTTGTGCCAACTTTTAACCTAGTCAGTGATCAATCTAACCCTTCCCCCCGCACAACCCATAACCCTACACTTTACTTTATCTATGTGCCTATCTAAGAGTCTCTTAAATGTCCCTAACGTATAGAACATTCATAAGGAATGTGAAAGTAGTTGCCCAATATTGGGTGAGTTACTGGCTAAACTGTATTGCTTTGGTTTAAGCCCAAGCTAATAGATTTTTATGGGTTTGGTCATCTCAATATCTATAAGGGTACAGGCTAATTCAAATACCTCCATTTTCCACAACATCAAGTTAGATAAAATTGTTTTAAGATATAGGAGCAGAATTAGACTATTTGGCCCATCAAGTCTGTTCCACCATTCAATCAAAGCTGATTCTTTTTTTCTCATATCATTCTCTCACCTTTTCCCCATAACATTTAACACTTTCATCAATAAATTATGCCTTTCCGTCTTGTTTGTGGATCAGAATATTGTTCTTTTGATAAGTGCCATCATGAGCATTTCTAATCACCTTGAAAGAAGTGGGATGCATCAAATACAAATTGTTAATCTTCCCTTTTCACAAACAGAAGCAAGCAGATAGAGTTCCAGCCAAAATCAAGAATTTCAATCTGTATTTTTCTTATACATGACAGAGAAGAAATAAACCACTCATTTTGCTTCCCTTTCAGCCTACTTAATTTTGGCAATAACTTTTTTTTTCCAAATTCGTCCAGCTACAGACACTAATCCATAGCAGAGGTTATAATCTCAGCCAACTCCATCAAAAGCTCTAGCCTCCACATCATCAACGACATCTTCAAAAGATCCACTCACAAAATGCTGGAGGAACTCAGCAGGTCCCAGGCAGCATCTATGGAAAAGAGTACAGCTGAGACCTTTCATCAGGAATGGAGAAAAAAGATGAGGTCAGAATAGGAAAGTGGGGGAGGGGAGGGATGGAAGAAATACAAGGTGATAGGTAAAACAGGGAGAGAGAGGGGAGGAGGCGGAGTAAAGAGCTGAGAAGTGGATTGGTGAAAGAGATACAGGACTGGAGAAGGGGGAATATGATCAGAGAGGGTAGAGAACCATGGAAGAAAAAGGAGCAGCACTAGAGGGAGCTGATGGGCAAGTAGGAGATGTGGCGAGAGAGGGAAACAGGAATGGGAAATGGTGAAAAGGGGTGGGTCAATCACTGGAAGTTTGAGATATCGACATTCATGCCATCAGGTTGGGGGTTACCCAGACGTAATATAAGCTGTTGCTTCCCTAACCTGAGTGTGGCCTTATTATGACAGTAGAGAAGGCCACGGACTGACATGTTGGCATGAGAATGGGAAGTAGAACTAAAATGAGTGGGTACCAGGAGATCCCACTTTTTCCTGATGGGCAGAGAGCAGGTGCTCAGCGAAATGGTCTCCCAATCTACTTCGGGTCTCACTGATATACAGGAGGCCACACCGGGAGCACCGGATACAGTAGAAGACCACAACAGACTCACAGGTGAAATGTCGCCTCACCTGGAAGGATTGTTTGGGGCCCTGAGTGGTAGTGAGGGAGGAGGTATAGGGGGTTGTGAGTCACTTGTTCTACTTGCAAGGATAAGTACCAAGAGCGAGGTCAGTCAGGAGGAACGAATATATAAGGGAGTTGAACAGGGAGTGATCCCTGCAGAAAGTGGAAAGTGGGGGAGGGAATGATGGGCTTAATGGTGGGATTCCATTGGAGGTGGCGGAATTTACAACGAATTATGATCTGGACACGGTGGCTAGTGTGGTGGTAGGTGAGGACAAGAGGAACTCTATTCCTGGTGTGGAGGTGGAAGGATGGGGTAAGGGCGATGTGCATGAAATGGAAAAGATATGGATGAGGGCAGCGTTGACGGTGGAGGAAGGAAAGCCCTTTCTTTGAAGAAGGAGGACACCTCAGTTGTTCTGAAACAAAAAGCCTCATCCTGAGTGCAGATGCAGTGGAAACAGAGGAACTAAGATAATGGGATGACATTGTCACGTGATTTTTACATCTTCAAAAGATGATGCCTCAGAAAGGTGGCATAAATCATTAAGAAATCCCACCAACCAGAACATACCCTCTTGTCAGCATCACCATAATCGTCATTGCATACATACCATATACGGACGTGTTTGTGTGTGTTATTTATTTATTATTGTAATTGGCAGTATATTTATGATGAAGGGTCTTGGCTAGAAATGTCAAATGTTGACTATTTATTCATTTCTATAGATGTTGCCTGACCTGCTGAGTTCTTCTGGCATTTTGTGTGTCTTGCTGGGTACATTTTATGCATTGCTCTGTAATGCTGCTATAAAGCAACACATTTCACAACAGTCAGTGATATAAACCTGATTCTGAAACTGATTCTATTCAAGTAAATGTATTATCAAAGTAGATATGTATCACCATATACAACCCTGAGAATCAATTTCTTGTGGGCATACTCAATAAATCTATAGAATAATAACCATACCACAATCAGTGAAAAACGACCCAACTTGGGCATCAATCAGAGTGCAGAAGAAAACAAACTGCAAATACAAAAAGAAAGAAATAATAATAATAATAAATAAATAAGTAATAAATATCAAGAACATAAAATGAAAGAGTTCTTGAAAGTCAGTCCATTGTTTATGGGAACATTTTAATGATGGGACAAGTGAAGTTGAGTAAAGTTACCCCTTTGCTTCAAGAGCCTGATGGGTGAGGGGTAGTAACTGTTCCTGAACCTGGGGTGTGAGTCCTGATGTCAAGACACCATGTCTTGGGTGATGAGTGTCCTTGATGATGGCTGCTGATTTCTTACGAAAGTGTTTCATGTAGATGAGCTCAGTGGTGGGAGAAGGCTTTACCCATGGTGGACTGGGCCATATCCACTACTTTTTGTGGAATTTTCCTTCAAGAGCATTGTTACTTCCATGCCAGCAGTGATGCAGCCAGTGAAAACACTGTATACTAACATCAATAGTAGCTAACCAAAGCTTTAGACGTCATGCTGAATCTTCACAAACTCCTAAGGAAGTATAGGCACAGCCGTGCTTTTTTCATAATTACACTAGCATCACGTTCCGGCTCATGTACTGCAGTATTTCTTCTCAGACTCTGACTATCGATGGGATTCCTGTATTCATGGCCGAGAATGTCAATGATTGTCAAGTCACTGTTCCTTCATCATACCTGTAGAAGGGAAAACTGAAATCACCTGTAAACCAGTCTCCTTCCAACTTGCAGCCCCTCAGATAATGAAACAATCGATTCCTGAGTGCAGCAAGACCCGGAAAGCCTTCAGACATTTCGCCCAACTGCCGTCTAACTATCTACATTTATATTTAATGCCCCAGTAGCAGAACCCTGAGACCCACATTGATTAGAAACAGAGTATCCACAGGACATGGTTGGACAATAGTGATGTTACTGGCCTGGCAGCCACAGTTCTGGATTATTGATCCATGTATTGAATTTCACCATGTCAAATGGGTGGGGGGAGGTGTTTAAGTTCAAATATTGAAGTCAATCTGGAACTAAAAATAAAGAAAAACTAGTAACAATTACTCTATTATCAGATTACTGTAAATGCCCATCTGCATTGGGAAAAAAAAATCTGCAGTTTTTAGGCATTGGGACTTTATGTGGCTATAGGTCAGCAGCACCTTCCTCTGTTCAGGACAATGAGGGATGGACATCACTTGCAAGTGTTGTCGGTGAAGTCCCCATACTGTGAGGAAATAAACTAAAGTCTCAGCACAGGAAACATTTCATCTCTCTGCACAGTACACGCTATCAGTGTAATGGAACAGTTTACACTTACCTAGATGAGTGAATTTGAATTCATTTATTTAAATCTTACATCCATCCCACAACGTGAGAGAGTAAAAATCTTTGTGTTATGTCTCCGTTACAATGTACTGCCATGTGAATTTATAAGTCTAATGGCTTGTAGAAAGAAGCTCCCCCCCCCCCCGGTAGCTTGTTGGTCCTTCCTTTAATGTTGAGGTACCGTTTGCCAGACAGAAGCGGCTGAAACAGTTTATGGTTGGGGTGACTGGTGTCCCTGATGATCTTCCAGGTCTTCTTTATGCACCTGCTGCTATAAATGTCCTCAATGGAGGGAAGTTCATGTCAACAGATGTGCTGGGCTGTCCGTAACACTCTCTGCAGTGCCCAGTGATCAAGGTTGGTGCAGTTCCCATACCAGGCGGCGATACAGCCAGTCAGGATGCTCTGAATGGTGCCCCTGTGGAAGGTCTTGAGGATTTGGTGGCCAATGCTGAACACCTTCAGTCGCCTATGGTAGAAGAGATGCTGTTGTGCTTTTTTTTTTGCCAGACAGTCGGAGAGTACAGTACAGATGGGATCATTGGGGATGTGTATACTGAGGAACTTGAAGCTACTCATCCTCTTAACTGCAGACCCATTGAGCCTGTCTCCATTACTCCTGTTATCCACAATCAGCTCCTTTGTTTTTTGGACATTGAGGGAGAAGCTGTTATCTTGGCACCACTGTGTCAGGGTGTCAACCTCTCCACTGTAGGCTGTCACTGCTAGAAATAAGGCCAATCAATGATGTGTCACCTGCAAATTTGATTAGAAGATTGGAGCTGTGGGAGGCAGCACAGTCGTGGGTGTAAAGGGAGTAGTGGAGGAGACACAGGACACAACTCTGGGGGGAACCTCCGTTGAGGGTTAGAGGGGCAGAAGTGATGGAGCCCATCCTTACCACCTGTTGGTGATCCAATAGGAAGTCCACAATCCAGCTGCACAAGACAGAGTGAAAGCTGAGGTCTCTGAGCTTCCTGTCAAGTCTGGAGGGAATTATGGTGTTGAATGCTGAACTATAGTCCAGGAACAGCATTCTAATGTATGCATCCCTCTTCTCCAGGTGAGTGAGGATGGTGTGTAGTGCTGTGGCTATGGTGCTGTTGGTAGACCGGTTCGTCAGTAGGCAAATTGTAGGGGGTCTAGTGCGGGTGGTAGCATGCTGCAGATGTAGTCTTTAACCAGCCTCTCAAAGTATTTGCTTATTATTGGGGTTAGTGCTACAAGGCGCCGATCATTCAGGCATGCTACCTTGGTATTCTTAGATACAGGGATAATGATGGATGATTTGAAACAGGAGGCACTACACAGTGCAGGCCCAATATAACAAAAACTTGTTATGACCCTGATCAAAACAGTTTCGTCAATTAACATTCCATGTACCATCCTAAGCATTTGCTCCCTCTTCCTGTAATGCACGTTTTACACAATTCACTGTGGCAAGACACTAAAGACTCTATTCAAGTATGTAACATCTTCCATGAAAGAGCAAGCGAGAGGCAAATGGGTTCACCAGCTGTAAAACTGTCATCCTGATTTAGTCTCACATTACAGTTCCTTCATTTTTCCCTACGAACTGGTGATCACTATCCAACTGCCATGTTTAGCATCAGTAGTTCAAAGAGATAGCTCAACACCATCTTAAAACAATTCTGGTGTGTGATTCATTCTGGGAGGGCACTCAAACCTGAATAAATCTTTTAAATCTGAGTCATTTTAGTTCAAAGCACAATTCTACTGTACACCAAGATAACCACTGCCATCATGAATGGATGTCTATTAAACAAAATTCAAGGGAATGAGTGTATTTAGTCATGGGACTTAGAGGAAAGTTAAATATAGAATCGTAGAATAGAAGGGCTGTGCACAGAAGGAGGTAATTTAGCTCACTGAGGCCAAGTTGCTTGTAGAGAAAGTGCCATTCCTCTGCTATTTCCTTGTAAATTATTTTCCACCAACTATCCAATTACCCCTTGAAATCTCTATGTTTCTGCCTCATTAACAGACAATGAGTTCCAGATTATAAGTTATCTCTGTGTAAGCATAAAGTCAAGTAAAATTTGTTTTCAGCACATGGTTGAAGCTACTACCATTTTGAGTATTCTATAATTTACTGCTTTAAGGTTCAGTACACTTCCACTACATCCTGTCCTCTAAGTAGCTAGGTGGCAGGAAAATTGGTTGGGGAGAAGGGCAGTTAATGGGCATTTGAGGGAGCACAGGAAATGGGCTTGTTCTGAGAGCAAGCATAGACTCAAAGAGCTGCATAGCCTCTTTCTGTGTTGTAAGGATGTTCAAAATATGAGGAAGGATGTGATAGCGCTACAGAGTATGCAGAGGAGATTTCCAAGTGTGCTACAAAGGCTGAAGGGTTACAGTTATGCTGACCATCTTGCACCTATTTATTATAGAAACATAGAAACGTAGAAAATAGGTGCAGGAGTAGGCCATTCGGCCCTTCGAGCCTGCACTGCCATTCAGTATGATCATGGTTGATCATCCAACTCAGAACCCTGTACCTGCCTTCTCTCCATACCCCCTGATCCCTTTAGCCACAAGGGCCATATCTAACTCCCTCTTAAATATAGCCAATGAACTGGACTCAACTGTTTCCTGTGCCAGAGAATGCCACAGATTCACCACTCTCTGTGTGAAGAAGTTTTTCCTCATCTCAGTCCTAAAAGGCTTCCCCTTTATCCTCAAACTGTGACCCCTCGTTCTCGACTTCCCCAACATCGGGAACAATCTTCCTGCATCTAGCCTGTCCAATCCCTTTAGGATTTTATACGTTTCAATAAGATCCCCCCTCAATCTTCTAAATTCCAATGAGTATAAGCCTAGTCGATCCAATCTTTCATCATATGAAAGTCCTGCCATCCCAGGAATCAATCTGGTAAACCTTCTTTGTACTCCCTCTATGGCAAGAATGTCTTTCCTCAGATTAGGGGACCAAAACTGCACACAATACTCCAGGTGTGGTCTCACCAAGGCCTTGTACAACTACAGTAGTACCTCCATGCTCCTGTACTCGAATCCTCCTGCTATGAATGCCAGCGTACCATTCGCCTTTTTCACCGCCTGCTGTACCTGCATGCCCACTTTCAATGACTAGTGTACAATGACACCCAGGTCTCGTTGCACCTCCCCTTTTCCTAATCGGCCACCATTCAGATAATAATCTGTTTCCCTGTTTTTGCCACCAAAGTGGATAACCTCACACTTATCCACATTAAATTGCATCTGCCATGAATTTGCCCACTCACCTAACCTATCCAAGTTACCCTGCATCCTCTTAGCATCCTCCTCACAGCTAACACTGCCGCCCAGCTTCATGTCATCCATAAACTTGGAGATGCTGCATTTAATTCCCTCGTCTAAGTCATTAATATATATTGTAAACAACTGTGGTCCCAGCATTATATCCTATTTACCGGCACTTGGTCTGTAGCCTACCGATATATTGGAAATTTTGCTGCTCATTTAGATGCCCCTTCAATATTCCAATTGTATCTGTCTCCATTTCCTTCTCAGTTCCACACTGCAACACACCTCAGGTGAAAATAATCTTTCATCAGATCTTTGCTGAACTTATCCTGCACTTTAAAGTTATCCTGAACTTATCCTGTCCTGACGAAGGGTCTCGGCCTGAAACGTTGACTGTACCTCTTCCTAGAGATGCTGCCTGGCCTGCTGCGTTCACCAGCAACTTTGATGTGTGCTGTACTTTAAACCTACACCTTCTGGTTTTAGTTATTTCTGCCACAAGAAAAATGTTGCTATTATCCACCTTGTCGATGCTCCCTGTCATAATTTTATCAATTAGGTCCACATTTGGACTCCCTCACTCTAAGGAAAACAAACCTAGTCTATACAGAGCTTCCTTGTAACTAAAACATTCCATCTGAAGCAACATGCTGGTGAATCTCTCTGCATATTTTTCATTTATGATAGGCCAAGTTGTCTCAAATGCTGCAAAATTCTAAAATTCAACGACATAGATAGGACAGAGCGATCCTTTTGGATCAGGACTACAGACCGTCATGGGAGCTGAATTCTGAAGGAAGGCAGTTTGTTTAAAAACTTCTTCGAGTGCAAGGAGGACGAGACTGCGCAGGCGCATGACGTCAACAGGACAACGCGGAGGGTTTAAAAAGGAAGGTTGCTACCAACGGCTGTCTTTTGGATTCGGACTACAGAGCGTCGTGGGAGCTGAATTCTGAAGGAAGGCAGTTTGTTTAAAAACTTCTTTGAGTGCCAGGAGGATGAGACTGCGCAGGCGCGTGACGTCAACAGGGCAGCGCGGAGAGTTTAAAAAGGAAGGTCTATGTACCAATGACATGGATAGGACAAAGGAGGAGGTCCTGAAGAGAGATTTCTAGGAGTTAGGAAGGAAGCTGAGAAGCAGGACCTCCAGGGCAGTAATCTCGGGATTGCTACCTGTGCCACGTGCTAGCGAGGGCAAGAATGGTAGGATCAGGCAGATGAATGCGTGGCTGAGAGACTGGTGCAGGGGGCAGGGCTTCAGATTCTTGGATAATTGGGATCTCTTCTGGGGGAAGTATGACCTGTTCAAAAAGGACAGGTTACACCTGAACCCGAAGGGAACCAATGTCCTGGTGGGAAAGTTTAATAGAGCTGTTAAGGAGGGTTTAAACTAATCCGGCAGGGGGATGGGAACCGGAATGACAGAGCGGAGGAAGGGGAAAACAGAAATAAATCTAAGATAGTGAGCAGTAAAGATGTCAGGAAAGACAGGCAGGTGATGGGGCAAATTTGTAGCCATTGGGATGACTTGCAGTGCAATAAAGTTGCAGTGAAATCAAAGTGAAAAGTACCAAATACTGGTCTTAAGGTGTTATACTTAAATGCACGCAGCATAAGGAAAAAGGTGGATGATCTTGTCGTACAGCTACAGATTGGCAGGTATGATATTGTGGCCATCACTGAGATGTGGCTAAAGGATGCATGTCTCTGGGAGCTGAATGTCCAAGGATACATGGTGTATCGGAAGAATAGGAAGGTAGGCAGAGGGGGAGGCGTGGCTTTATTGGTCAGAAATGATATTAAATCATTAGAAAGAGGTGATATAGGATCGGAAGGTGCAGAATCTTTATGGGTTGAGCTAAGAAATCGCAGGGATAAAAGGACCCTGATGGCAGTTATTTATAGGCCTCCAAACAGCTGCAGTGATGTGGACTACAAATTACAACAGGAAATAGAAAAGGCTTGTCAGAAGGGCAGTGTTATGATAATTGTGGGGGATTTTAACATGTGAGTGGATTGGGAAAATCAGGTCAGCACTGGATCTCAAGAGAGAGAATTTGTAGAATGTCTGCGAGATGGCTTTTTAGAACAGCTTGTTGTTGAGCCCACTAGGGGATCGGCTGTACTGGATTGGGTATTGTGTAATGAACAGAAGGTGATTAGAGAGATTGATGTGAAGGAGCCCTTAGGAGGCAGTGATCATAACATGATTGAGTTCACTGTGAAATTTGAAAAAGAGAAGCTGAAATCTGATGTGTCGGTATTTCAGTGGAGTAAAGGAAATTACAGTGGCATGAGAGAGGAACTGGCCAAAATTGACTGGAAAGGGACACTGGCGGGAAAGATGGCAGAGCAGCAGTGGCTGGAGTTTATGCGAGAAGTGAGGAAGGTGCAAGACAGGTATATTCCAAAAAAGAAGAAATTTTCGAATGGAGAAAGGATGCAACCGTGGTTGACAAGAGAAGTCAAAGCCAAAGTTAAAGCAAAGGAGAGGGCGTAGAAGGAAGCAAAAATTAGTGGGAAGACAGAGGATTGGGAAGTTTTTAAAAGCTTACAAAAGGAAACTAAGAAGGTCATTAAGAGGGAAAAGATTAACTATGAAAGGAAGCCAGCAAATAATATCAAAGAGGATACTAAAAGCTTTTTCAAGTATATAAAGGGTAAAAGACAGGTGAGAGTAGATATAGGACAGATAGAAAATGATGCTGGAGAAATTGTAATGGGAGATAAGGAGATGGCAGAGGAACTGAATGAGTATTTTGCATCAGTCTTCACTGAGGAAGACATCAACAGTATACCGGACACTCAAGGGTGGCAGGGAAGAGAAGTGTGCGCAACCACAATTACGACAGAGAAAGTACTCAGGAAGCTGAATAGTCTAACGGTAGATAAATCTCCCGGACCAGATGGAATGCACCCTCGTGTTCTGAAGGAAGTAGCTGTGGAGATTGTAGAGGCATTAGCGATGATCTTTCAAGAGTCGATAGATTCTGGCATGGTTCCGGAAGACTGGAAGATTGCAAATGTCACTCTGCTATTTAAGAAGGAGGCAAGGAAGCAAAAAGGAAATTATAGACCTGTTAGCTTGACACTGGTGGTTGGGAAGTTGTTGGAGTCAATTGTCAAGGATGAGGTTACGGAGTACCTGGAGGCATATGACAAGATAGGCAGAACTCAGCATGGATTCCTTAAAGGAAAATCCTGCCTGACAAACCTATTACAATTTTTGGAGGAAATTACAAGTAGGCTAGACAAGGGAGATGCAGTGGATGTTGTATATTTGGATTTTCAGAAGGCCTTTGACAAGGTGCCTCACATGAGGCTACTTAACAAGATAAGAGCCCATGGAATTACGGGAAAGTTACATATGTGGATAGAGCATTGGCTGGTTGGCAGGAAACAGAGAGTGGGAATAAAGGGATCCTATTCTGGTTGGCTGCCGGTTACCAGTGGTGTTCCACAGGGGTCCATTTTGGGGCTGCTTCTTTTTACATTGTACATCAACGATTTGGATTATGGAATAGATGGATTTGTGGCTAAGTTTGCTGATGATACGAAGATGGGTGGAGGGGCCAGTAGTGCTGAGGAAACGGAGAGTCTGCAGAGAGACTTGGATAGATTGGAAGGATGGGCAAAGAAGTGGCAAATGAAATACAATGTTGGAAAGTGTATGGTTATGCACTTTGGCAGAAGAAATAAATGGGCAGACTATTATTTAAATGCAAAAGAATTCAAAGTTCTGAGATGCAATGGGACTTGAGAGTCATAGTACAGGATACCCTTAAGGTTAACCTCCAGGTTGAGTCGGTAGTGAAGAAAGCGAATGCAATGTTGGCATTCATTTCTAAAGTATAGGAGCAGGGATGTGATGTTGATGCTCTATAAGGCGCTGGTGAGATCTCACTTGGAGTACTGTGGGCAGTTTTGGTATCCTTATTTAAGAAAGGATGTGCTGACGTTGGAGAGGGTACAGAGAAGATTCACTAGAATGATTCTGGGAGTGAGAGGGTTAACATATGTGGAACGTTTGTCCACTCTTGCACTGTATTCCTTGGAGTTTAGAAGAATGAGGGGAGACCTCATAGAAACATTTCAAATGTTGAAAGGCATGGACAGAGTGGATGTGGCAAAGTTGTTTCCCATGATGGGGGAGTCTAGTATGAGAGGGCGTGACTTAAGAATTGAAGGGCGCCCATTCAGAACAGAAATGCGAAGAAATTTTTTTAGCCAGAGGGTGGTGAATCTATGGAATTTGTTGCCACGGGCGGCAGTGGAAGCCAAGTCATTGGGTGTATTTAAGGCAGAGATTGATAGGTATCTGAGTAGTCAGGGCATCAAAGGTTATGGTGAGAAGGTGGGGGAGTGGAACTAAATGGGAGAATGGATCAGCTCATGATAAAATGGTGGAGCAGACCCAATGGGCCGAATGGCCGACTTCTGCTCCTTTGTTTTATGGACTTATGGTCAATAATGAACTGTGATGAAACTCTAACCCTGAATAAGATCAAAGAAAGTAGCGCAGTCCATTGAAAGCTTTGCCTCCTTTCAATTACATCTTTATGTGTAGGACATCAAATCTCATCCAACAATATTTGCAGTTGAAAAAATCTCTAAGAAGTGCCAGTATTTGATAAATTCAAAATTTTGCTTTCTTATATATTAAATGCTATCAGATTATCAGATTTTCACGAAGAAAGGAAGTTTAATTTGCTCCTACATTCAGAAAAAGATTATAAGTTAGATAATAGATCAGCACAAAACAGGAACAGGCCCTTCAGCCCATCAAGATGATGTCAAATTAAAACCAACCAACCTATCTCTTAAGCAAGATCCATATCCCTCCATTCCCTACATGTTAATATCACTGCTTAAATGCTGTTAAACACCACTCATGCCTCCTTCCATCACCATCCTTGGCAGTGTGTTCTGGGCACCTTAGCACCCTCAAAGCAAATAAAAAGATAGTCCTGGGGCATATAAAGCTATGTCTTCTAATATTTGACATTTCTATGCTGGGAATAAGACTCTGACTGTAAGGATGCTATCAATGCTTCTCTTAATTTTATAAACCTCATTTAGGTCTTCCCCCAGCTTTCGACACTCCAGAGAAAACAATCCAAATCGGTCCATATAAATGAATGGAGAAATAAATACAACCCCTGGTGAGATCTGTGTCTGGCACTACAAACACAGTTCATTTGACATTACATTTCCTCTGTAGTAATGGGTTGATATTTCAATGCAAATGGACTGGGAAATGCATACAAAATAAAAACCATACAGCAATATGTTATTCTTATCCTTACCACTTGGCAGTCTTAGACAGATTTATTTTTGTATTCACAACGGAAAAGCTGGTAAACAAAACAGGCATTGATTTTACAGAAGCGTGAACTGGTCATTTTTCAGTGAGATTTATCATTTCACACTTGAAAGCAGTTAATCATCGGGCAGAGAGGCTTAACTTCTCTAACCGCCAACTGACTTTTGTAAGTTGGTTAAGAATAGTGCACTGTCTGCTCCATGATATGATGGCACTGTCATTTCAAAGCAAGGTCCTGAAGAGCAATGCTGAAAGAAATTTGCTCTAAGCTTCCATATGAATGAATCCAGAAAAGATCTCATGGTTGCCTAACCTGATATTGGCCATTCTACATAATCTCTCAGAATCTAATTAACCCTATTGACTCAGAGAAGTAATTGAATCCCATCTCAGCCGTTTTCACAATTGTCATAGATTGCCATGTAAATAGAAATATTGTCAATTATACAACCAACTGCACATGCATAAAAATATTCACTTTTATGATCTAATCATTGTGCCATTTGGAAGTAAATGCTGAGTAAATATTATTAAATAAATTCACAATTTTTATGGGAAGCCTTTATGCTATAAAATTAATGAAGCTAATTTCATTTCTTTTCTTTATTCATTCTGTTGAAGCTTTATCACATGGATCAATTCTTAAGACAATAATATTTTAAATTCATTCTGTTCTAAAGGTCTGTGACAGTGGGTAGAGTACAAATTAGTGCAGACACAGAAATGAAATACAGGAGCAGGGAGATTATTCTCATACTGTCAAAAATAAATGATAAGCCATTTAGTACCCTTCTGAGCAGCTCTGTAGGTGGTGTGATGACATCAGAGATGATATAGAGATTTATCGGGTTGTTTTCTGGATTGCAGAATTTTATCTAATTGGTAAATTTAGATGGGTTAGGTGAAGAGGAAACTGAGGGGAGGTTTGGTTAGGGTCCCTAAGTGTAAGGGGCCCAGGCAGACAGTGAGTAATCACAAAAGTTAATAGAATATTATTTGTTGCAAGAGGAATTGAGTGCAAATGTACTCAGTTAAGTATCACACCAGTGAGACTGAGTTTGATGCCCTGTGTTCAGAATGGGCCTCTTTATTTAAGGAAAAATGTCGGAACTAGTTCAAAGAAAGTGTGATTTGGGGGTAATAACTGGAATGGTTGAATTATCTTCTGAGGAAAAGTTATGGTGTTTCACACTTTATAAAATTTTTTATATTGTAAGTACATGCTGATATTTATGTATTTACGTACATTTAATTTCATCTCCAAACTTTAACCTTTAACTTTATATTTACTCCTTGTAGTTGTTGAATGGCACACCGATCAGTATCAGAATCGGAATCAGGTTTAATGTTACTGGCATATGTCATGAAATCTGTTGTCTTTGCAGCAGCAGTACAGTGCAGTACATAATAATAAAACAAGTGATGACATAGTGTTCATAGGTTCAATGTCCATTCAGAAATTGGATGGCAAAGGGGTAGAAGATATTCCTGAAACATTGAGTGTGTGCCTTCAAGCCTCGGTACGTCCTTCCTGATGGTAGCAATGAAAAGAAAGTATGACCTGGGTGATAGGGGTTCTTAATGATGGATGCTGTATTTTTGAGGCATGGCTACTTGCGGATGTCCTGGATACTACAGAGGCTTGTGCCCATAATGGAACTGACTAAGTTTACAACTCTCTGCAGCTTACCAGATGGTGATGCAGCCACTCAGAATGCTCTCCATGGTACATCTATAGAAATTCGTGACAAATATAGTCTTTAGTGACATACCAAATCTCCTCAAACTGCTAATGAAATATGGCCTCTGTTATGCCTTTTTTATAGTTGCATTGCTATGTTGGGACCAGGTTAGATCCTCAGAGATCTTGACACCCAGGAACTTGAAGCTGCTCTTTCTTTCCACTTCCGATCCCTCTATGAGGACTGCTATGTGTTCCTTCATCTTACCATTTCTAGAGTCCTCAATCAGTTCTTTGGTCTTATGTTGAGTTCAAGGTTGTTGCTGTGACACCACTCAACTAGCTGACCTATCTCACTACTGTACATACTTTGAAATTCTGCCAATAGTTGCATTGTCAGCAACTATAGATGGCATTTGAGCTGTGCCTAGCCACACAGTCCTAGAGAAAGTAGAGCAGAGGGCTAAGCACACAGTATTGAGGTGGAGATGTTATTTCCAATTTGCACAGATTGTGGTCTTCAGGTTAGGAAGTCAAGGATCCAGTTGCAGAGGGAGGTACAGAGGCCCAGGTTCTGGAGCTTTTTGATCAGAACTGTAGGAATGATTGTGTTAAGTGCTAAGCCACAGCAAATTCCAAATGCATATAAATGTATATATCGAATAAAGTTGATCCTTGATTTAAGACAAAGATGAAGTGAAATATTTTAATTTTAGAGGGTCATAAGTCTTTGAAACTCTTCCTCAAAGAGCTTGGAAGCAATGTCTGAATAGTTTAAACTTTGATGTAAATACTTAGATACTTGTTAAGCAAGGGTGTGAAAATTAGCACAGGTAGATGGGAATCAAAATTTAGATTACATTTAAATAAGCCATGATCCTATAAAGAGGCAGAGAAGGCTGAGTGGCCTAATCCCATTCCTAATTATGTCTGTTCAGCTGTATAACGTAATTAAAGTTGAGTTGATTTTCAGAAGACTTGGTGGGGGGGGAAACTTGAAAAATATTGCCACTCAGAGGATGATGGGAGTTTATAATGTATAAGTTACAAAGAAGGCAGAAAAGCTCGTCATATTTAAAAATCACCCGGTGAAACACAAAACCCTAAAGGAGTATGGACCACAAACAGGAAAGTGAAATTAGGCTGGAAATCTTTTCAGCTGGGATGGTTATAATAAACCAATTATCCACCTTTTCTGTTATAATCATTTATGATTCTACTCCAAAAGAATAGGAATGTCTATATTTTTGACCATAAGACCATAAGACAAAGGTGCAGAAGTTGGCCATTCGGCCCATCGAGTCTGCTCCTCCATTTTATCATGAGCTGATCCATTCTCACATTTAGTCCCACTCCCCCACCTTCTCACCATAACCTTTGATGCTCTGGCTACTCAAATACATTTCAATCTCTGCCTTAAATACACCCAATGGCTTGGCCTCCACTGCCACCCGTGGCAACAAATTCCATAGATTCACCACCCTCTGGCTAAAAAAATTTCTTCACATCTCTGTTCTGAATGGGCACCCTTCAATCCTTAAGTCATGCCCTCTCGTACTAGACTCCCTCATCATGGGAAACAACTTTGCCACATTCACTCTGTCCATGCCTTTCAACATTCGAAATGTTTCTATGAGGTCCCCCCTCATTCTTCTAAACTCCAAGGAATACAGTCCAAGAGTGGACAAACGTTCCTCACATGTTAACCCTCTCATTCCCAGAATCATTATAGTGAATCTCCTCTGTACCCTCTCCAAAGTCAGCTCATCCCTTCTTAAATAAGGAGACCAAAAATGCCCACAGTACTCCAAGTAAGGTCTCACCAGCGCCTTATAGAGCCTCAACATCACATCCCTGCTCCTATACTCTATTCCTCTAGAAATGAATACCAACATTGCATTCGCCTTCTTCACTACCGACTCAACCTGGAGGTTAACCTTAAGGGTATCCTGCACAAGGACTCCCAAGTCCTGTTGCATCTCAGAACTTTGAATTCTCTTCCCATTGAAATAATAGTCTGCCCGTTTATTTCTTCTGCCAAAGTGCATAACCATACACTTTCCAACATTGTATTTCATTTGCCACTTCTTTACCCATTCTTCCAATCTATCCAAGTCTCTCTGCAGACTCTCTGTTTCCTTAGCACTACCAGCCCCTCCACCTATCTTTGTATCATCAGCAAACTTAGCCACAAAGCCATCTATTCCATAATCCAAATCGTTGATGTACAACGTAAAAAGAAGCGGCCCCAACATGGACCCCTGTGGAACACCTTATCCACATATGTAACTTTCCACCAATGCTCTATCCACATATGTAACTTTCCCGTAATTTCACGGGCTCTTATCTTGTTAAGTAGCCTCATGTGTGGCACCTTGTCAAAGGTCTTCTGAAAATCCAAATATACAACATCCATCACATCTCCCTTGTCTAGCCTACTTGTAATTTCCTCAAAAAATTGTAATAGGTTTGTCAGGCAGGATTTTCTTTTAAGGAAACCATGCTGAGTTCTGCCTACCTTGTCACATGCCTCCAGGTACTCCGTAACCTCATCCTTGACAATCGACTCCAACAACTTCCCAACCACCAATGTCAAGCTAACAGGTCTATAATTTCCTTTTTGCTTCCTTGCCCCCTTGTTAAATAGCGGAGTGACATCTGCAATCTTCCAGTCCTTTGGGACCATGCCAGAATCTATTGACTTTTGAAAGATCATCACTAATGCCTCCGCAACCTCCACAGCTACTTCCTTCAGAACACGCGGGTGTATTCCATCTGGTCCGGGAGATTTATCTACCTTTAGACTATTCAGCTTCCTGAGTACTTTCTCTGTCGTAATTCTGACTGCGCACACTTCTCTTCCCTGCCACCCTTGAGTGTCCGGTATACTGCTGATGTCTTCCTCAGTGAAGACTGATGCAAAATACTCGTTCAGTTCCTCCGCCATCTCCTTATCTCCCATTACAATTTTCCAGCATCATTTTCTATCGGTCCTATATCGACTCTCACCTGTCTTTTACTCTTTATATACTTGAAAAAGCTTTTAGTATCCTCTTTGATATTAATTTTGCATTTGTCTCTTCATATATACCAGCATATGCTTAAACTACACTTCATCTTGTAACTGATTTTGAAAAAAAATCAAGTCAGCCGTTTAAATAACACCATGACCTTTTAAAATGATTTCAAATTCAAGCTCTTGCTTTATCCATACAAAGTAAAAATGAAGATACTTTTAAAATCTAGTCCCCTCATTTAATATTCTGGCCATTGTAAGTAGATGGTACTTAAAAAGAATTATTTTATCATGATTCCATGTGATTGATCCTTGCTATAATTAACCACTTGGACTACAATGCAGCTGCTTCAAAAATAAAAAAAAAACATTTTTTTGTGTCTGACATTCTGTGTGCATATATTAATGTGTTTCATTGTAGTGGGCTTTGCCATGACTGGAGAGGGGTAAGTGCCTGGAACAGGCTGCCGGGATAGTGGTAGTAGCAAATATGATGATAGCTTTGTTCTGCTGACATAATAACTAAGTTATTGAGCTGGCTGGCAATGTTCTGGGCCATAGATCCAGAGAAACAAGTTTTATTCCACTATGGCATCTTCTTAAGGAGGTCTTTTAAAAAGCACATTTTTATAAGTGCATAGATATGAGGGTTTTAAAGGGATAAAGTGGACAAATAGGACAAGCTTGGTGGACACGTTGGTCTGGATGGATGAGCTGGGCTGGAGGGCCTGTTTCCGTGCTTTATTACTTCATAGCTCTATTTGGGGAATTTAAACCTAAATAATGTCCTTTAGGGCGGAAGGCTCTCATCCTTACCAATTTGGTCTACATTTAACTCCCAAATCGAAGCAATGTGGTTGGGCCTCAAACAAAGCCCTTTGGATTAGACATTGGCTTTGTGGGAGACGCCAGGGAGTGGTGGTAGATGGTTGCCACTCTGAATGGAGGCCTGTGACTAGTGGAGTGCTGCAAGGATTGATAAAAATTATCTGGATCAGATCTGGATTATGTGGTTAACTGGATCAGCAAACTTGTGGATGAAGGTTGAAAGTGTAGTTGACAGTGAGGAAGACTATTAGAGCTTTCATGGGGTTCTGGACCAGCTGGAAAAATAGGCTGAAAATGGCATTTGGAACTTAATGCAGCTGTAAGGGAGTTTCGATTTTTATGTTACTGCGGAGGCTAATTAAAATGGCGTCTTTGTTATGTTAATCTGGGGAATGCGGCTTTGTTGTGTTAAACGCTGAGAAAGTTTGCGCTAGCAGCTTGTTGTGGTTTAGAGGGTGATAAGAAATATGTTATTAACCAATTGGGATAGTTGTTATGGTTTTGGTGTATTTGAAGATACTGTATGCGCGGGGTTTTGGGGCAGAAGGCGGGAGAGCGAGACAGAGGATGGACGAGGTGCTGTGAGTCCGCTAACGGGGTCGGACGTTCGGCGAGGAGATGGAGATGGAGATGGACTCATGCGGAGCGTCTGGTCGACCACCGTTGTTGGTCCCAGGCGGCCGGTCGAGGTGGTCCGAGGGGGTCGCAGGGTGAAGAAGAAGGTCCTGGGACTGGTGAAGAAGATGTTGCTGGGACTGGAAGACCTGACTTATAAAGAAAGATTGAATAGGTCAGGACTTCATTCCTTGGAATGTAGAAGATTGAGGAGAGATTTGATAGAGGTATATAAAATTATGAGGGGTATAGATAGGATAAATGCAAGCTGGCTTTTTCTGCTGAAGGTGGATGAGACTACAATTGGAGGTTATTTGTTAAGGTGAAATGTTTAAGGGGAACATAAGAGTAACTTCTTCACTCTGAGGGTTGTAACAGTGAGAAATAAGCTGCAAGTGGAATTGCTGGATGCAACTGCAATTTCAACATCTAAGAGAAGTTTAGATAGGTACTTGGATGGGAGGGACATGGAGGTCTATTGTCAGGGTGCAGGCCAATGGGACTAGGCAATTTAAGTGGTTCAGCATGGTCTAAGTGGGGCCAAAGGCCTGTTTCTACGCTGTACTTTCCTACGAATCCATGACTCTATAAATGGTACTGTGTTGTTTATGGCAGTAAGGATACATGAAGATTAACTAGTATAATCACAGGAGTAAGTGGCCTTTTTCAAGGCTCAGTTTTACTTCCTCAGAAGCTGTGGTGCAGCATTGCTTACTGAGGCAGAGTTATATTATACTGACTGTTTTTTGTTCCAACATTAGTTACGTTGAGACAGTTTTTATTAGTTCTTTCAGTTATGGTTGGATATGTAGGAAGGGTAGAACATAATTTTGCTGCAAATGACATCATGGGGGAGAAGAGAGAACCCACTCTCCCCATGTCTGTGTCTGCTGGGAGATACGTTGATTAAAAACCTTGCTGGCTGCAGCCAAACCGGCAGGTAAGATATTTGTCCTAGAATGATAGAGAGATACAGCACAGAAATAGGCCCTTTAGCCTATCGGGTCGCAACTGGTTATCAACTGCACATTTATCCAAATCCGAAACTGAATCCACTTTGCTTTATTCATTCTCCCCTCTCCTTCCCCATCAGCTTACCTACCCCACCGCCCCACACCATCCCTGCCAAGTTCAACTGCTCATCTACACACTATGGGAATTTACACTGGCCAATTAACCTAACAACCCACAACCCATAGCTTTTGGGACATGGGAGGAAACCAGAAGGCCAGAAGGAAAATGGAGCATCTTGCAATCGTTGGCAGAATGTGCAAACTCCACACAGAGAGCATCCTAGGTCAGAGTTCAGGTTGGGTGCTGTGAGGCACTGACTTTACCATCCATGATACAGCATTGCTTTGCCCAGCTATGCTACTTTGACTAGTGAACTGGCTGAACAGAAGGCGAGCCTCACTCCCTCATCCTTTGGTCTAGTGCTTCAGCAATCAGTGTCCTAAGGAAATTGTTATAGGCTTTCTACAGTGAACATCTCCTGCAATCTTTAAGTAAAGTGCACAGGATTCAGAATCACAAATGGACAAAGAAGCAAACTGCTCCAGGAATTGAAAGAGTTGCTGCTACGTTCAAAAGCCCTTACTTGTAATTAATCTGATGTTGAAGTTTTCTGATGGCATTTGTGTAGTGTGGTCACAATGTATGCAGAACAGAGATATGTATTAGATTAGGCTCGCTTTTCAAATTACAAGGAAACTCTCACAATTTGGCAATGTATTTTTTTATAATCATTCACACAGTTACAGAGTTCCATAGTAATTGTACGGCAGGAACTTGTCAACTTCACAAGCCTCTGCATGTATTTTTTTTTGCTGAATCAAATAGTGATGTCTCTAATAGTCTCTCTAGAGTGCAAACATAGGTATTAACATTGGCAACATACAATACATTCTGGAGTACAAAAGTGAACACCCCAATCAGAATATGAATGTTCTACATTCGCTGCTGGTTGGTAGCACCTCCATTAATATTGGGGAACAAGTATACAAAGATAACATACAAATAACTACCCCGCTTATTACCTGGATATGATATGATGCTATCTTCACACAGATAAACAAATCACATTTAGCATTGAAGGCAACCAGAATGTGAAGATGACACAATCGCCACATCTCAAAAAAGGTACAAATAAAGCACCCAGAATGATGCTGATTTTCAGGGATCCAGGGTGGAGGAACACTTACTGTAAAGCAGAGGTTCCAAACCCTTTTTATCGCATGGACCAATACCATTAAGCAAAGGGTCCGCGGACCCCGGTCGGGAACTCCTGCTCTGAAGCGCTTGCATGAAGGACACAGGTAATTCTCACAGCAAGTAAGTTGCTAGGATTTTTGATACCGAAAATACGGAATATGCTGTACTGTGCAGAAGTTTTAGGCATGTATATATAGCTAGGGCGCCCAAAACCTTTACACAGTACTGTATTTATCAACACGGAGCAGAGAATGTGTTTGTAAATTTGGCGGTAGCGAAGGATGTTGGGAAAGGATGTGGGGCATCACAGGACGGGTGTGTGGCAGGTGGCAGAGAAGGAGTGCTGGGGCAGGGGTGGCGTGGATGCAGACACATCCAGCCCTGAGTCACCAGGCAAGGTCATCTGATCACAAACAATTGGTTTATTGACCATTACAGAGTAGTGCTTCCTGCTCCCTCCTCTCTCCCTTTCCCTTTTCCCAACCACAATTCCCCTCTCCCTGCTCCCTTCCCACTCTCAGTCCGCAATAGGGACCCATGTCAATATCAAAATTATCATCACATATGTCATGAAATTTGGTTTTATTTTTTGTGACAGAAATAGAGTGCAATACATGAAATTACTACAGTACGGTGCAAGTCTTAGGCACCCTAGCCATATATATTTGCCTAATACTTTTGCACAGTACTCTAAATAGAAACTGCTGCAAATATTCAGCAGGCCATGAGGCAGCTGTAGTGTTAGGGACAGCCCAACAGCCTGTTGTAATAATCCCACCCTCTCATGAAACATCAGTTACCAGAAGTATCAAATCTGTAATTTAAAGAAGCTGCAAAGATTGCCGAGGTGATGGAGTGGCATGACTTGGGTTAAAACAAGGGTGACAATGAGGATAAGCTGTAAACAACATAATCTAGTCATTGGGTGAATTAACAGATACAGGATGAGAACATAGGCCAAAGTCGGTAAGATTGCAAAATTCAGGGCAGGAAGACACGCAAGGCAAGTCAGGGTGGACTTGTCCTCTACTCCCAGAGGGAAATAAGAAGAAGAAAATAGAGGAGAACCATACAATCTGAGGCAATATTAATATTAGTTGATTTCTTCTACAGGTTGATTATTATTTTGCATGCGAATATTTCTAAATCACATGTCACATGTAACACATTGCTCAGAGGGTGTGAGACAGAGCTGACTGCCTAACGAGTCCTTGAAGAGTATACAGTGGTGAGCTGTCATACAGAGCAGCAAAAGCTCTCGGTTTATGTCAGTTTCTTTAAACTGTCTAAGTTACTGAATACTCTCCAAGATGATTAATAGTACATTGACATTATGTTCTATTTCTGCAGCTCTGCATTTAGTATTGCTAAGTCGTGACAGAAATATTTTAACTGGCAAGTTGTATTGACTGTAATGAAAGCCAGGACCTCAGTGATTTGTTTCAAATTCTGAATTCATTTTGATGGAATCTTTTGCACATATCTTTTCTGGCTGTGCCAGTATTCTCTCCTAAATGTAGTGAAGCATCCATATCAGAGTATTGTCACCCCAATGGCTATGGTAGGTTTCATACACTGAGTACTGCGAGACTGAAAAGGAGGAACGTATGTTTCAGTTCCAGCAGGTGGTCCCTGCTTGACGATTAGTATCAGGGCTCTTGGCTGATTTCCTTTTTCTTATAGCTGGTCAACTGGATCATCCAATTCCAATCTGCCTTGTTGGGCTTAGCTTACTGACTACATGCCAACAATCAAACATGAAACTCTCTATATGCTGCCCTATGCTTTACTGAATCAATGCTTTAGGGATTAGTGAACTTTGCAAAGCTTCTATCCTATACATCCAGTAGATTGATGGGGACCACATATAATATTGTAGTTACTGTCTCCATGCTGTATAGTCTGTATGAAACATAGAAGCAGAATCAGGCTATTTGGCCCATCAATTCCACTCCCCATTCCATCATGGTTGATTTATTATCCCTCTCTGCCCCCCTTCTACTGCTTCTTTGTAACCTTTGACAGCCTTAATAATTAGGAACATATCAACCTCCGCTTTAAATATACCCAATGACATGACCTCTACAGCTATCGGTGGCAATAAATTCCATTGATTCATCACCCTCTGGCTAAAGAAATTCCTCCTTCATCTCTGTTCCAAAAGTAAGTCCCTCTATTCTGAGACTATGCCCTCTGTCCTGGACTCCCACATTATAGAAAACATCTTCTTCACATCCGCTCTTTCTAGGCCTTTCAATATTCAATTGGTTTCCAAAAGATTCACCCTTCATTTTTTAAACTCCTAAAATTATTGAAAGAAAAATAGAAAAGTTTATGCAAATATAATAATGCAAACATACACAACAAAATTAAAAATATTTACAGGAACTTTGAACACACATATATTATCCAGCATTAGTTGCCCCTAAACTGAAGAGGCAGTTAAGAGTCAATTATTCTGATTTGTCTGAAGTCACATATGGATCAGATGGTTAATAATGGTACATTTTCTGCCCTGAAAAGCATTATAAAACAAGAAAGTAAAGTTTAAAAATCTGAAAATACTGGAAAACTGACAGAGAAAACAGAAAAAGCTCGATATATATTCAGCAGAACAGGCAGCATCTGTAGAAAGAGAAACATTTTACAATCCAAATCCAGGAGCCTCTGTCAGAACTGGGCAAGAGGGAAAACAAATCTATTTTAAGTAACAGAGAAAGTTGAGAGAGGTGATGAGTAGAAATAACTCCAGGGGAGACTAAATGACTTGTAGTTGGCATTTACATAGCTACTAAAATCAGCTTAAACTTCCTTGTCTGTCCAGTGTTTTAATGGTAAGGTTGTGAGGCAACCCTAGCAGGACAGAATCAAGAATAAAAAAGTAAAACTGACCCAGCGTGACAGATAGAAATGGCCAATTCTGACACACAGAGAGAAAGAGAGTTATCTGATTTGGAGACTTCAGTATTAAGTCAAAAAGATTATAATGGTAGAGAAAGATGAGGTACAGTTTCCTAAGCTTGCATTGAGCTTTATTGCAACAGTGCAAGATGGCCATGTGTGAATGGGATGGTGAATTAAAACGCCTGGCAATTGGAAGCTTGGGGTTATTACACAGGTGCTCTGCAGAATGATCACTTAATCTATTTTTTTCTCTCTCCTGTATAAAGGAGGTCACATTACGAGCAATGACAGCAGTTCACTGGATTGGAAGAAGTGATGATGAATTGAGCTTTACTTGGAAAGACAGCTTGAGTCGCTGGATGATGGGAAGGGAAGAGAAGAAAAGATAGGCATTTCACCTCATGTGCTTGCATGGCAAGTAGACAAACATGGTAGGTTGGGGAAACATTTGCTGCTGATGTAGAGGGCAGAGGCAACTTTAAGCAAAGGAGTAGGTTCATGGAGAACATCAAGGGAGGAATCATCTATGAAGATGGTCATCCATCATTTACTATACTTGAGTGTGGGGAAAGTGTTGGTTACATTGCTGGGGATAAACAAAAGACCTCCTACAGGATTGACAACTTTGACACACTGGCTGTGATTCAGATAAAACTGGCCTTCGTAATGAAACAGAAAACTCTCTCCAATTAAGCCCTTATCCTTCATTTGTAGCTATTAGTATTCAGAGGTCTTGGACATCCAAATAGGTTTCATACAATTTTAGTGAAGATAAATGTTGCACAGGGTCAGATTTGATGGCCAGTGACTTCCATGATCATTTATATCATAACCATGAAGAACTGGAAACAAATGCTCAGAACTATGCATGCTGCACAGAAAGGACTTGATTGGAATTTAGACTAATTTTTGAATATATAAAGACAACTTTGTGCTATAATGGTGACATATGTAGATGTAGTTAGATGCCTTTAGCAAGAAAATGGAACTCCATATGAACAAAATATTGACCAAAATTAAAAAAAAATAGACATTCCTATTGCAAAGTAGTTCAGGGGATTCAATGCCAGTGCTAAACTTTTTAAACAATCTGTAAGGTGGGAAGGAAATTGTGAGTGTTTATGCAAACACCGGGCTTTCCTCGGCACTCCAGCTATGTGACAATGCCACCAACGTAACAAGTCATTGTATAAATAACAAGATTCCTGTGTTTCTAGCTCTGAACTCAAGATGCATTCACAAGTGTAAACATGATGGGAAATAATCATTAAGAAGTTTTAGACTGCTGTTATACTTGAACTTTTCCCCATCAAATTATCTCTGTCATTCTAGTGTTTGGGCATCAAATGTTGGACAAAAAGGATGGAGACAGTAGAAGTCAAAGTCAAGTTTATTGTCATATTCATAAGTACATGTATGCACAGGTGCAATGAAGAACTTACTTCCATATAACCTATGAGTTCTTCATAAATTAATGTAGAGTTAAAGGATTGATAATATTTAGAGTTAATGGAAATGGAACAGAATTGATCACTGTGTGGAACGAGAGACAAAGAGACAGACAGACAGATGGAGACAGGGACAGACAGAGAGAGAGAGAGATGGACTGACAGACAGACACTAGGAGATAGATTAAAGATTTTAAAATGATGTAATATACAGAACACAGTACACAGAACACAGTATAATTTCATGATTTTAGTAATTTAATATTAAATTTTAAATCCCATTTTTGTCATGTTTGTATTTATAGTATTTTATTTGTGGTATTTGGAAAGGTTTCACTAAACTTTTTAAAGGAATGCTGAGTTGTGCTGCTCTGTGAGCCTTAACTGGCTTTCTCAACCCAAGTGAAATTGAAATCCAAAGAACAATTGTGGGAGAAACTGCCCATGAAGGAATTTAAATTTGCTGAACTTTGGAGGGGCATAGTCATGTATTCTAAACTTTATAAACCAAACATGTAAATGTGTTTATGACCTCACTTTACTTATAGTTCTAATGGCAGACTGAGCTCTCCCAAATTACACATGAAATTTGGAACTCACATCTATTTTGAAACATACAGTGAAATGCACAATTTGCATTAAGAGCCAACACACACAAGGATCTGTTGTTTGGGCAGCCTACAAGTGTCACCAACATTGCATGACCACGGTGTTCAGCAGAACAAAACAAGCAGGAACAACAGCAACAGAACAAAACAAGATAACAACAGCAGAATAAGCCCCTTCCCCACCCTCCCACCCACTTGCATCCATAGGCAGATCTCCAACCCCCGGATAGACTGCCTTCAGGCCTCTAGTCCTTGACCCCGGACTCACAGACTTGCAGTCATTAAGCCTCCAACTTCCTATCCCTGGCCCTGACACACAGACTTGACTTTTGGGCCTCAGCCTCTGGACTTACCAACTTCAGACTTTGACCTTGCCTTCTGCCTTTAGATTTTAATATCAATTTAATGAATATTGTAACATCTTTAGATCTGAGCCAGAAGGCCTGAACATCAATGTCTTTAGTTATTTATTCAGCAGCATCCAGTTATTTGTCTGTGTGTGTAAACTGGTGTCAGACAGGGAGTGGAACATTAGCTTCTCTTTCAGTTTATTCAAAACGAGGACAATTCCTTCAAAACCACACAGTGTGAGATGGAGAACTGTGCAAAAGGAACTTAACTAATATGCATCCAATGAAGGTACCACATTCTTACCATAAATATTTCTGTTACATTGTAACCCAAAGGCTGCAGAGGGTTCTCAATGTATCCAGAAAGTATTCCTTTATTTATATATGTATGCATATTTTATTTCATGTTTGTACTTTAAACTCTAACTATTATTTCTGTTCATTTTTCTTTGTAATTATTAATCAATGTTGTTGATTTTGTTCTATGCCATGCTCTGACCAACACAAAGTAGCAAATTCCTAATTCTTGTAACTGTACATGGCAAATAAAGTGATCCTTGATCTTTCAGAAACTACTTTTTGAATTGAATTGTGGTCCATCCCAGAGACAAACTCATTTCCAGATTCAGATTATGTCAGTTCTATGTTTAATTGTTTAGAGGAAGTTTAGTTAACTATAGTCCTAGTAACAAAGTAACATGCTCTATTATGACCGCTTTGCTGAACACCTACGCTCTGTCCACCAAAGAAAGCAGGATCTCCCAGTGGCCACATATTTTAATTCCACATCCCATTCCCATTCTGACATGTCTATCCACGGCCTCCTCTACTGTAAAGATGAAGCCACACTCAGGTTGGAGGAACAACACCTTATATTCCGTCTGGGTAGCCTCTAACCTGATGGCAAGAACATCGACCTCTAACTTCCACTAATGCCCCACCTCCCCCTCGTACCGCATCCGTTATTTATTTTTATACACACATTCTTTCTCTCACTCTCCTTTTTCTCCCTCTGTCCCTCTGACTATACCCCTTGCCCATCTTCCGGTTCTCCCTCCGCTTGTCTTTCTCCCTGGACCTCCTGTCCCATGATCCTCTCATATCCCCTTTGCCAATCACCTGTCCAGCTCTTGGCTCCATCCCTCCCCCTCCCGTCTTCTCCTATCATTTTGGATCTCCCCCCCTCTCCCACTTTCAAATCTCTTACTAACTCTTCCTTCAGTTAGTCCTGACAAAGGGTCTCGGCCTGAAACGTCGACTGCACCTCTTCCTAGAGATGCTGCCTGGCCTGCTGCGTTCACCAGCAACTTTGATGTGTGATGCTCTATTATCATCAGACCCATTTAATATTTTATTAAATATTAAAGTCCTGTTCAGTCCTGATGAAGTGTCTCAGCCTGAAATGTCAACTGTTTATTCACTTGCTGCCTGACCTGCTGAATTCCTTATACATTTGTGTGTGTTATTCTGAATTTCCAGCATCTGGAGAATCGTAAGCACGAGGAAGTCTGCATATGCTGCAAATACAAACCAACACATACAAAATGCTGGAGGATTCAACAGGTCAGGCAGCATCTATGGAGAGGAATAAACAGTCGATGTCTTGGGCTGAGACCCTTAGTCAAGATTCCCTTGTGTTTACTACTTTTATGTCTTTTTCTTCACTCTCCAGGATTAAACACAATTTGACCACTAGATGGCAATAAATTACAACTTAGCTCTTTGCCACACAACAAAAAATTACATGCTAAGCTTCACTCAAGGCGAAAGAAGTGACCTTTAAAATATAACCAATAAATTGCTCTTATATGACTGCCCCCTATGTGTAAAAATCTGTTTATGGCATATAAATCAACTCATAGGTTGAGGCTGAGCAAGGTGACTGACAACCTTATTTCAATTTCAATATGTTGGTAACCTTTAATTGCTAACCGAATAATGTTCTACAAATAGCATTATTTTTGCTTCAGAACAATTTAGCTTTTTTTTCCCAGCTCATTGTCACTGGCAAGAATGGTACTAGGAGTGATTGAAAAAGGGAGAGAAAAGGCGTCCCTTGTGTAACATCCAGTAGACCTTGCTAGTTCCTGATTGGAATGCCTAATGATTTTGTTCTTAAATTGCGGGAAGATGCTGAGGGAAAAAAGACTGGCTAAACGTATCTGGGGATAGATCATGGGCTGTTTTATTATGCAGTTAGAACACATGTGAAATATAGTTTAGGTACAAATACTACATTTGTTGCTTGTGATATAATGTAAACCAATCACTTCTGTCTTAACTCATACCATAATAAGACAATTTTATTTGACGCTGTACATTTATTTAGACTAGTTCAACAAAGAAATCCCCTTTGAAACAAAGCTCTTGAAATACCTATTTTTTAAAGTTTATAAGTTTATACAAGGTTCATTACTTGTTCCAGCAAGAACACAATACTCTAATCAACAAGATAGTTGTACTTGCCTGAGTTTACAACCAATAATTCAATTAATAATTGAATTATTGGTTGTAACCAAACACCCTCCAGTATTGAGTGAATTTGAGGAACAGTAGTTAACAGATAAATGTATTTCTCATTAAAATATTCTTCAAATGAATGTGCTTTACAGTCTTTATTCAATAAAAGCTTTCATTGATGGTAGAAAATTATATTCTGAGACCAGGATTAGCTTTGAATGCTAAACTGACTGAACCACTCACATCATTTACGTCTACTATAAACCAACAGAGATTAAATCTTCTGTTCATGTTTCACTTTCATTTTACTGACAGTAGCCCTCTTGACTAGAAAATTAAATAAGCATTTAATATTTTTCATAGCTTTCCCTTTTGGTATCTGCTTGCTTTATCCATGTGGTTTCAGTCTGCAGTATGACCAGTGCTCTTTCATGAAAACAGTATTATACATTTCATTCCATTTAGAAGCACTATGTTACTTAAAGTGAGCTCTTCTGCTGACATTGACAGAATTAGAAATAATGTGCACGGGGATATGAGCTTGGAAGTGGACTGCAAAGGCATGATCTCCAAACAGTTGATAGGATAGGAATATTGAGTGAGAGGAATAAATATATTTTAATGGTAGGATGTTACCAAATACACCTGATACCAATATCTGTCCACAAGTGAAACTCTTTTACAGGCTGTGTAAATCATAGAAAATTGGATCAAGATAACTATTTCCCATCAGATACATAGTCATAGTCATAGTTATACTTTATTGATCCTGAGGGAAATTGGTTTTCGTTACAGTTGCACCATAAATAATTAAATAGTAATAAAACCATAAATAATTAAATAGTAATATGTAAATTATGCCAGGAAATAAGTCCAGGACCAGACTATTGGCTCAGGGTGTCTGACCCTCCAAGGGAGGAGCTGTAAAGTTTGATGGCCACGGGCAGGAATGACTTCCTATGATGCTCAGCGTTGCTGCAATACTGGTGGGAGCATGTGGATACATTAAGCATTAGACTGGGATCTGGAGATTTTTGAATGACCAGCTTGGCTAGAACCTGATGCATTGCCAAGCTTGCCAAAGGGGCAATGTAGTCCCTGCCTAGAGTTCATTTAAAGAGTTATACAGCATGGAGACAGGAACTTTGGCCCACATAGTCAGCACTGATCAACAAGCACCCATTAACACCGATACTATACTGATCCTATTTTTTTCTTTATTCTCTCCATATGAAACCCCATAATGCTGAGACCAATACAAACAGGTTGACACATATGTTGCTGGTGTCAACTCAGGTCCGTGTGGGGAATAGTCTGTTAGCTTCAAATGATATGGGTGCAGAAGGGGTGAAAAAGGGAAATGAAGAATAGAGGAGAAGTGCAGGAATAGTGAGCAGCTGTTGTACTTCTCAAGTCAAGCAGCATCCGTGAAGAGAGAAGATTGATGACACTCCTACAGAACTGACCAATTCTGATATGAACTGTGAAGATCAGTGACCTGGACATGTTGGACCATAAACGTGAGCAGAAATAGGCCATTCAGCCCATTGACTCTGCTCCACCATTCTATCATCACTGAGTTATTATTCCTGTCAAACCCATTCTCCTGTCTATCCTCTGTAACCTTAGACCCCTGGAGTAATCAAGAACCTATCAGCCTTCACTTTAAACATATCCAATGACATGGCCTCCACAGATGTCTGTGGCAATGGATTCCACAGAATCACCACCTAAAAGAATTCCTCCTCAACTCTGTTCTATAGGGACATCCTCGTATTTGAGACTGTGCTCTCTGGTCCTAGAATCCCTCACTGTAGGAAACATCCTTCATGCCCACTCTATCTAAGCATTTCAATATTCGATAGGTTTCAATGAGACACCCCTTCATTGAATGTTGAATTTAATATTCATACACACACACACATAATGTTGGGGGAACTCAGCAAGCCAGGCAGCATCAACGGTGTTGGCATTTATTCCCCTCCTTCGATGCTGCCTGATTTGCTGAGTTCCTCCAACATGTTGAGTGTGTTGTACAAGATTTCCAGCATCTGCAGAATCTCTTGTGTTTAGAATTTAATATTGAGACCAGAGGGGCTATTACATTCCTAATAAAACGTTAAGAAGATTTTCATCAAGTTCAAATTAATTGAGTTTCACCGAGATGTTATCGGGGAGGGGGGTGGGTCAAAGGAAGAGAGGTCAGAGTAGAAGTGGTATGTAGAGATAAAGTGAGAGGGACTTGGCTCCCCATGGACTGAATGGGAGTATTCAGTGAACTGTCACCCATTTTGTACCTGATTACTTCATTGGGGAGGTGCCCATATGGTAAACACCAATCACAATACTTTAAATTGGATGAAGTGCAAATGAGCCACTGCTTCTTTTGGGATGAGTGTTTGGGTTTCAGAATGGAATTGAAGTAGAGAAGTAAGAGGGCGCCTCTCCTGCAGAAGTATGGGAAGATGCCATCATTTATTGTTGATGGAGATGGAAAAGTAAAGCAGGGAAACACAGGGAAATTTATTTTTGGAATGCTGAGAAAGGGAATCTTGGGAAAGATGTATCTGATGGTAGCATTGTAAATAATGATCTGTTATAGAGATATGTGGAGTGGCAAATGACAAGGGGAACACTATTCTTTATCTGAAAGAAAACCAGAAAACAGTGGAAATACTCAGCAGCCAAGGCAGTATCAATAGAAACAGAAACAGGCTTAACTTTTCAGGTTGAAGACTTCTGATCAGATGTTCTAACAAAAGATCTTCAAAATGAAATGCTAGCTCTGTTTCTTTCTCTACATATGCTGCCTGACTTGTTTAATATTTTCATAATTTTCATATTTATTTTGTATTTCTGGCATCTGCAGTTTTTTGATCTCTATCTGGCTTTGGGCGATGAGAGAAGGACTGAGAGTAGAAATGTGACATGTGGTTGAAAGCCCAATCAACTATAGTAGAGGGAGACCACTGACAGGGATAAATAGACAAAACCCCTGAAGCACATGCAAATGATGTTAAATGAGTCACAGAGAGTAGGAGAATGGAGTAGAGTCCTCAGAGCAAGCTGCAGACGTGTAATGAATACTGGCGCAAGTTTAGATTCTGAAGTGGGAGATAGAGAAGTCAAGGAATTTAGAAATAGAAGCAGAGTGAAATTGACAGTAAAATGGAAAATAACTTAACAGGTTCAGTTTAACTGTAGGAAAAAGAAACAGTAATAATCTCTCACGACAAATACCTCTCACTCAATGTCTGTAGAATCAAAGAGCTGATTATTGACTACAGGAAATTTATGAGTAACTCCCAATTACGGGTTCAGAGGTGGAGAACTTTAAATTGCTTTAAGAGTCCTCAGAATTCTTAATTGGGAGGGTGAACAGGCAGAAGTTGTGGTCAATGTAGGTACCAATGACATGGGTAGGATGAGTGATGAGGTTTTGCAAGGGATTTCAGGGAATTAGGTGCTGAGTTAAAGGGCAAGGCATCCAGGATTATGACTTGAGGATTACTACCCATGTCACGTGCTAGTGAGGCTAGAACTAGGAAGATTATACAGTTTAATTTGCGGCTAAGGAGTTGGTGTTGGAGGGAGGGTGTAAGATTTTTGGATCATTGAGTTTTCTTCCAGGGAAGGTGGGACCTGTACAGAAGAGATAGTTTGCACCTGAACTGGAGGGGGACTGATATCCTAGTGGAAGGTTTGTTAATACTGCATGGTGGGGTTTAAACTAGAGTTGCAGGGTGAAGGAAATCACATTGGCAGAACAATTAGTGGAGAGTTTGTGGAGCCAGATGTTGGTAAGACCTCAGACAAAGTCAGGAATCAACAGGTTGAGTATGGTGTGACTAGTGTCCTGAGCTGTGTATATTTCAATGCAAGAAGCTTCATAGGAAATGTGGATGAGCTCAGGGTATGGATCAACACCTAGAATAATGACATTCTAGCCATTAGTGGGACTTGGTTGCAGAACGGGTAGCACTGGTAGCTTAATATTCCAGGGTTCTGTTGTTTTAGATGTGATAGATCAGGAGGGGTGATGTTACTAGTTAGGGAAAATGTCATGGTAGCTTCCATCAGGACAGACTGGAAAACTCAATTAGTGAGGCATTATGGGTGTGACTGTGAAATAAGAAAGGTATAACCACGTTAATGAGGCTATATTACAGATCACCGAACTGTCCTAAGGATTTAGTGGAACAAATTTGTAAAGAGATCACAGACCATTGCAAGAAACAGAAAGTTGTTATAGCAGGCGAGTTTAACTTTCAACATATTGACTGGGAATCCCATTCGGTAAAAGCACTAAATGGATAGACTTTATCAGATGTCTTCAGGAAATGTCCCTTCATCCATATGTAGAAGTCCTAATGAGAGAGCATGTGATACTGGATCTGTTATTAGGGAATGAGACAGGGCTGGTGACAGAAACTTGTGTAGGGAACACTTTGCATCCAGTGACCACATGCCATTAGTTTCAAAGTAAATATGCAAAACAATAGATCTGGTCCATGGGTTGAGATTCTAAATTGGAGAAAGACCAGTTTTGATGGTATCAGAAATGATCTGGCAAGTGTCAATTGGGACAAGCAGTTTTCTGGCAAAGGTGTATTTGGAAAGTGGGAGAACTTCAACATTGAATTTTCTGAGAGCACAAAGCTTGTATGTGCCTGTCAGGATAACAGGTGTAATGAACCTTGGTTTTCAAGAGATTTTGAGGCCGTGGTTAAGGGGAAAAAAAGAGGTGCCGAGCAAGTATATGCAAGTGGAAACATATGAGGTAGTTATGGAGCACAAGAAATGCAAGAGGACACTAAAAAAAGAAATCAATCAGGAAAGCTAGAAGACGGTATGAAGTTGCCCTAGCAGACAAGGTGAAGGAGAATCCTAAGGAGTTCTACAGATCTGTTAAGATCAAAAAGAATGCAAGACACAAATTTCGTCCTCAGGTAGACCGAAATGGTAATCAATGTGTGGAGCCAAAACAGATGATGATATCTGAACTGAATTCTTTGTATCTGTATTTACTCAGAAGGTAGAGAGTCTATGGAGATAAGGGAAAGTGGCATCAACTTCATGGACCCTGTACAGATTACAGAAGAGGAAGTGTTTGCTATGCTGAGGATAAATCCCAAGGGTCTGACAAGGTTATTCCTCGGATGCTATGAGAGGCAAGTGCAGAAATTGTCGGGGACCTAGCAGAGATATTTAAAACTTCCTTAGTGACAGGGGATGTACCAGAATATTGGAGGATAGCCAATATTGTTTCGCTGTTTAAAAAGGCACTAAATATAAAGCAGGAAATTATAGACCAGTGAGTCTGACATCATTTGTTATTGGAAGGTATTCTGAGGGACTGGATATATAGTATTTAGATAGACATAGTCTGATTAATGATAGTCAGCATGGTTTTGTGTGTGGTAGGTCATGTCTAATCAACCTAATGGAGTTTTTTGAAGAAGTTATCAGGAAAGTGAATGAAGGCAAGGCAGTGGATATTGTCCATATGGAATTTAGTGAGGCATTTGATAAGGTCATGCATGGGATTAAGATCAAGAAGTTTCAGTTGTTCAGCATTCAGGCTGAGGTAGTAAATTGGAATATGCATTGGCTTTGTGGGAGAAGCCAGAGAGTGGTAGTAGAGGATTGGCTCTCTGAATGGAGGTCTGTGACTAGTGGTGTGCCGCAGGGATCAGTGCTGGGTCCTTTGCTGTTTGTTATCTATATCAATGATGCAGATAATAAATGGATCAGCAACTTTGCGGATGACACCAAGATTGGGGTAGCATTGGACAGTAAGGGCAGCTATCATGGCTTGTGGAGGGTTCTAAGAGAGTTGGAAAAATGACAGATAGAATTTAATGCAGACAAGTGCGAGGCTTTACACTCCAGCAGGACCAGCCAGGGTAGGTCTTTCAAACTGAATGGTAGGGTATTGAGGAGCGTGGTAAAACAAAGGGATTGGGAATGCAGTCCATAATTTGTTGAAAGTGGCATCACAGATAGATAGTGTCAGAAAGAAATCTTTTGACACATTAGCCTTCATAAATCTATTTATTGAGTATAGGAGATGGGTTGTTATGTTGAAGTTATAAGACATTGGTGAGGCCTAATTTGGAGTATTGTGTCACCTACCTACAGGAAAGGTGTAAACAAGGTTGAAAGAGTACAGAGAAAGTTTACAAGGATGTTGCCAGGTCTGGAGGACCTGAGTCATGAGGAAAAATTGAATAGGTTAGGATTGTGTTCATTAGAACATCGATGATTGAGAGAAAATTTAGTAGAGGTATCCAAAATTATGAGGGATATAGATAATGCAAGCAGTCTCTTTCCACTGGGGTTGAGCGGGCATACAACAAGAGGTCATGGGTTAAAGGTGAAAGGTGAGAAGTTTAAGGGGAACAGGATGGGAATCTTCTTCACTCAAAGGGTCGTGAGAGTGTGGAATGAGCTGCCAGCACAAGTAGCACATGCGAGCTCGATTTGAACATTTAAGAGAAGTTTGGATAGATACATGGACAGTAGGGATATGGCGGGCTATGGTCCCAGTGCAGGTCAATGGAGTCGGCAGTTTAAATGGTTTTGGCATGGACTAGATGGGCTGAAGGGTCTATTTTGGGTGTCCTACTCAATAATTCTATGACTCTATATGCTATGGACTCACTTTCAAGGACTCTACAACTCACGTTCTCCATATTATTTATGTACATATATTGGTTGTTTGTCAATCTTTTGTTTGTAAATCCCCTTGGTTAAGCTGGGTAGCACCAGGAAACTGTAATGAGTTACAATGATGAAGAGTCATTAATATCAGTGGAAAGAGAATGAACAAGAGGAGAAAGAAGAGAGTCCATTCAATTCAATTTTAATTGTCATTTAACCATATGTGAATACTCATGAATACAGCCGAATGAGACAGTGTTACTATGGGGTCAAGGAGAAAAGACATTACCACAGTCACACACATATAGGGAACTATGGGGTCAAGGAGAAAAGACATTACCAACAATCACACACATATAGGTAAATGTAAGTTTTGGGATCAAGAACTGTCTGAGAGAATGATTCCAGTATGAAATCCTTTATGTGGATCTTGGAGAGGAAGTAGAAGCCTCCTGCACATGAGTGAGCAACCGTGAATATAAAAGTCGGAGACGGAAATCGTCAGAGAAAATAGGTTAGGAGTTGCTGGAGAGAAAATTAACCTGATGTTTGTTACTGGACTCATTGGTCTTGTGGAAGAATGAGCTGTGTGCTGCTTGTAAATGCTATTTCAATTCAAAGGTTGGTGGTTCTGGATGGGCAATGCTTTCCATAATGTTAAGGATGTCCATGCAGAGAAAGGGGTGAAGGGCAGAGGAGTCAAAATGGAAGGTGTGGTTATGAGAGAGTGAGCACAAAGTGAGATGAACAATAGAAACATTGTTTAATTTGAGTGAACAAAATAGATCCATATAGCATTACCGACACTGAGTTCTAGGGGACAACAGGTCAATCAGCATTCAGTGGTGGACAAGTTAGCATTAAGAGTGATTCGGAATCTATTGCAGAGGCAGAGATGGAGTTTATTGTCATTAGCATGAGAAGCTGACTCTTTGCTTGCAATTAACGACAATTGCTAATTGACCCTGGCAATTAGCATGGGAGGTGATAGGAAATAATGATTATGCATATTAGTATTGAAGATAAAAGAAGACCCGGGACGATCTTGTGACAAGAATCAATGAAAACATGACAGAACCATGAAGAGGTAAGAGGGAAAATTGGAATGAAAGTTATTAGTATGATAGTGTCCAAAATGACTTAGGAAATAGACAGAAGTACATCAAACTAGAAATAAGCATATGCACATAGCCTCCACACAGGGTTCAGTGATGAATAATTCAATGAGAAATGCTGGTGAATTTTGCACTAAAACTTAATTAAAAACATACAAATGAAAAAGTAATTTAGCAGGTCGGGCAGCATCCGTGGAAAAGATCAGTCGATGTTTCGGGCCGGAACCTTTCGTCAGGACCTGAGAAATGAAATTTATAGTGGAATTTTCCTGATAACCACCTTTCATTTAGCCAAAGTAATCAAATTACAATTCCAGAAAGTTTATTTTACATAAAATGGGATTTTTGTGTACTGCTTGATTTTTAACAGAGTGGCCTGATGGTGACAGTAGATCTTTAGAATAGAGAAGGAAAAATGTTGTGTTGGTGGGGCTTACGACTTTGAGCAGTATTGGCTTCTCCTGCAACAAACCACAACCCTCATTAATGCTCTTGATAATTAGTGAGAAATTGCTCCTTTGTTTATCCACAGGAATGTGCAAGCTGCCTGCAACAACAGCTTTAAGTGCTCATCCTTGATTGTCTTTGGACTGATTGCTTTACTTACAAAATGCTGTAGGAGCTCAGCAGGCCAGGCAGCATCTATGGAGAAGAGTAAACGGTGAACATTTCAGGCCGAGACACTTCATCAGGTCTGGAAAAAAGGGATTGGAAGTCAGGATTAGAAGGTAGGGGGAAGAGGGGAAGAAGTGCAAGGTAGATTGTGATAGGTGAAACAGGAAAAGGGGGATGGGTGAAATAAAGAGCTGGAAAGTCAAATGGTGAAAGACATTTGGAGGCTACCCAGAGGAATATAAGGTTTTGCTTCTCCAACCTGAGTGTGCCCTCATTGCAGCAATAGAGGAGGCCATGGACTGACATGTTGGAATGTGAATGGGAAGTAGAAATGAAATGTGTGGCCACCGGGAGATCCTGCTTCTTCTGCTTGATGGACTGTAGGTGCTTGGCGAAGCAGTCTCCCAATCTACATTGGGTGTCACCGATACACAGGAGCCCACACTGTAGATGACCTCAACAGACTCACAGATGAAGTGTCACCTCGCTTGGAAGGACTGTTTGGGGCTCTGAATGGTAATGAGGGAGGAGATGCAGGGGCAGGTGCAGCACTTGTTCTGCTTGCAAGGATAAGTGCCAGGAGGGAGCTCAGTTCCCCTGTGAGTCTGTTGGGGTCATCTACTGTATCCAGTGCTCCTGCTGTGGCTTTCTGTATGACAGTGAGATCCAAAGTAGACTGGGAGACTGTTTCGTTGAGCACTTTTGTTCCATCTGCCAGAAAAAGCAGGTTCTCCCAGTGACAACCCATTTCAATTCTACTTCCCATTCCCATTCTCTCATGTTAGCTCATGGCCTCCTCCAATGCCGCAATGAGACCACACTCAGACTGGAGGAGCAGCACCTTCTAGTCCGCCTGGGTAGCCTCTAACCTGATGGCGTGAATATCAATTTCTCGAACTTCTGGTAGTTGCCACCCCCCACATCTCACTTCTCCTTCACCATTCGCCATTCCCATTTCCCTCTCTCACCTTATCTCCTTACCTTCCTAGCACCTCCCTCTGGTGCTCATCCCACTTCCCTTTCTTCCATGGCTTTCTGTCCTCTCCTATCAGATTCCTCCTTCTCCAGCCCTGTATCTGTTTCATCAATTGACTTCCCAGCTCTTTACTTCACTCCTCCCCCTCTTCTGGGTTTACCTTTTACCTTTTACCTTCCCCCACCTTCTTAGCCTGACTTCTAATCTCTTTGTTCCAGTCCTGGTGAACAGTCTCAGCCCGAAACTTCGACTGTTTACTCTTTTCCATAGATGCTGTCTGGTCTGTTAAGTTCCTCCAGCATTTTGATTTACAGTCTATAGATTTTCTCTTGTTTGTGATTGCTTTACACATCCATTTCAGAAGACTGTTAAGTGTTAGTCAGAATGGTATAAATTTGAAGTTACCCAGACCAGATTGGGGAAGGTGGGCAGAATTCCTCTCCTAACTGACATTGGTGAAACAGATAAAGTTATAATGATATTCCAGCATATTCATATCACTATTATTTGCTTATAGGTTCTAAATTCTAGTTTAGAGTCATGAAAGAAACTATGAATCCTTCAGATTAACAATCCCAATATTTTTCACCAAATCATTCAATGCTATTATGCGCACTAATTCAAGGAACTGTGATGGAGGAACATTACAGAGAAACAGGAAATGGAGTATGTTATGGGCTATTTGGGTGTGTTCCATCATTCAGTAAGATTATGACAGATTTGAAGTTGGCTTCAGCTTACTTTTCAAAGTTTGAAGTACAAAGTAAATTTATTATCAAAGTATATATATATGTCACCATATACAACCCCGGGATACATTTTCTTGTTGACATACTCAGTAAATCCAAGAAACATTATAAAATCAATGAAAGACCATACCCGACAGGAAGGACAAACAACCAGTGTGCAAAGACAACAAATTGTGCAAATACAAAAGAATAAAAAAAGAATTAATAATAATAAATAAATAAGCAATAATTATCAAGAACATGAGATGAAGAGTCATTGAAACTGAGTCCATAGATTGTGGGAACAGTTCAGTGATGGGGTGAGCGAAGTTACTTTCCGTTTAACCATACCCTTGGGTTATCTTTAGCTCAAATATCTACCTGGCTCATCCTTGGATGTATTTAGTAGCTCAGAATTCACCTATTTTTGCTTCAACAAGGTTATCTCTCATTCTTCTAAACTCCAGTAAGCATTGGCCAGTCCACTGCAGCTTCCCTAATTTTCGATACCCTTTTTGAACTGTTTCCAATATATCCTTCCTAACATAGAGAAACATAGAAAACCTACAGCACAATACAGGCCCTTCAGCCCACAATGCTGTACCGAACATGTACTTACTTTAGAAATTACCTAGGGTACCCATAGCCCTCTGTTTTTCTAAGCTCCATGTAACATAAATAGATCAAAAAAGCCTAGAGTGCTCAGGTGTGGTCTCACCAATGCCCTTTAAACTTGATGTATACTCTATCCTCTTTGCAATAGACATATTCCATATGCCTCCCTAAATACTTACTGTTAGCTGCATGATAACCTCATGTTTCAGGGAAAAGGGCATCTTGATCCTTCTAGAGAGCAATCTTCTGTAGTCTTCTTTCATTTGAATAATAATATACTGCTTTTCTTTCCTTCTGAATAAAGTGAATAACCTTATATTTCCCCTCATTATACTCTAACTGCAAATTTTTTACTATGTTATTCGATTTCATTTCATCCCTTTGAAGACCTTCCATGTTCCCTCAAAACTTACTTACCCACCTTACTTTATCATTGACTACTAATACAATCAAGCTCTTAGATGTTAACATGTTTATCTCTCCCAATGTCATGAACTCTTACTTTGTGTATCAACATTTTACTTATCAAATGCCTTTTCAAAATCCAAATATATTATATCTACTGATTTTACTTTATCCACTTTACTCACTACATCTTCAAAGAACTCTGATAAACTTAACAAACATAAATTTCCTTCCATAAAAATTTAAGGGTATGGATAATTATATTATGATTTTCTATTATCTTACTATTATTTTCTATGATAGGGGGCGGGCCCATGATTGACTCCATTTCTTGCCAATTAAAGCGTTCGAGGAAGATTGAAATATCAAGGTGAATGCGGAGAAGAGCGAGTAATCGAGTGGTCACTTTCCTTGGAGGATCACACTGCTGTGTTTGAGCGATCACTTCTCTTGATGCCGTCGGAGGTTGGTATTGAAATTCTGATACGTATGTGATTATTAGTGTGGACTATAGTTCAGACTAACCATAGTTCATATCAGTCTCCAGTTTTCTGTGTTTTCTTTCTTGTTGCCATATGGCATCTTGGGGGTTTGGGGTTTGATGCCATTGTTGCCATTTTCTGGGTTGGCGATATGTTAGTTTTTTGAGTGAGGGAGGGGTTGAGTTGGACTGTTTAAAATTCTTGTTGTTGTTTTTCCATCTGGACGATATGTTAGGTTTTTTTGCGAGGGAGGGGATTGGGGGTTTGGGGTTCTGATTTCTTAGCTGGGTGATGTGTTAGCTTTTGTGTGGGAGAGTAGATGTTCTTTGTTTCGTGATTATCTGGAGAAGACGAATCTCAGAGTTGTATACTGCATATATACTTCAATAATAAAATTAACCTTTGAACCTTTAATAACGAATTCAAGCATTTCTTAATATTTCAGTGCATGATCAAGGATTAGAACAATTTCTGATTTATTTTTACTTAGTGAATTGACTTTAAATTCCAGGCGTCAGGATAATCAACCGAATGTATCTATCACATTAACATGCAAATTCTGAGCTGAGGGCAGATTTGAACCGAGTCTAAGATAAATATTGGAGAACAACTCTGTTCAGGGTAGATTTCTACAAGAGCACTGAACGCCTTAAATAGAGATTGCTCTTCCCTTAATGAAAACTGTATTTCAAAAGCAAACAATAGCAAATAAAAATAAATCAAATTAGAACAAGTAAAGAACTATAAGTATTGAAAAAATGACTAGATTTGATTGTCCTTTGACTTAAATCTGGCAGATCTATAGTGGAACTCACAGGAAACAACAAGTGCTTACTCTTCTTGGAAGAGCTGGTCTGTCTAGGGTGAAACTTCTTTTTGACCCATACTTGGCAGCTGTTGTTCAGGGTGTAGCCAGGTCTTAGGACTTCCTAAGCTGTGAATTTCTAAAACAAATGTCTTTCTTGGTTATAGGGGTTCAGTGAAAGGAAATAGAAGGAACCGACATCCGGTGATGTTAGACTATCAAGAGAAATAACTGGTTGACCACCATCAAAGATGGGAGAATGCAACATTTTCTAACTGCACTTCTAATTGGGTCAAAGTTGGACACATCCCATCCTGTGTATCATTCCTGCACATGACAAGCTCATACACAGAGAGAGAGAGAGAGAGAAGGGTATTGACAACTATTTTCAACTAATTTTTAGTGGAGGTCATATGTTGCAGAAGTAATACTTTTTCTAAACATCGTTTCATGTGCTATGAGGGAAGAACGGAACAGGGTTGGGAGTTATTGACAAAGTTTGTATGTTGGTGCTACTTGCATTTCTAAGAACAATTTTGCTTTGGGCCATCTTTCTATAGTCGCAATTTATTTGTATTGTGCTTCCAGTGTCTGTTTATTACCAATCAAGTTCACTTTTACAGATGTGGTAAATACTCTTGGCTTTAAAACTTCTCTATCCTCCTTTGAAATAGGTTTTACAAAAGCCCATCATTTTGACTGAAGTATACGTCACTCCGAATCTCCCTCTGTGGCTCTCCATTCTTTAACCTTTTTCTTCTACTGATGAAGTACCTTGAGATGTATATTTTACGTTAAAGCTTCTTTATTAATATATGCTATTTTGCAGAATGAGGTTAATAGTCCCAAACCTCACTGGATTCGTGAATATTTCATTCTTTTTTCTCTTCTGAAGATGCTCATTTGTTGCTTGGAGGCTAATTTGGAGGCCCTCCACTACTCTTCTTGGGTAATCATTATTCATTCATGAACATTATTTACCATCAATGCAGTGAGTTGATTCAGCACAGATAACTATTACAACCGGTAGTTTGATTGATGTGTAGCTACTTACTAGTTAAACCCATTAAGTTACCCGGAAGATTGCTTATCTTTTCTTTCCCTTTGTTCCCAGTCTGATCAGCTACCTCTCTTAGACAGCCATAAGAGTATAAGACCATAAGGTAGAGGAACAGAATGAGGACATTTGGCCCATTGTGTCTGCTCCACTGTTCAATCATGGCTGATTATTTTTCAACCCCCTTCTCCTGCCCCCCCCCTTACCAATCAAGAACCTCTCAATCTCTGCCTTAAATATGCCAATAGCTTGGTCTCCACAGCTCTATAGCAATGAAATCCACAGATTCACCACCCGCTGACTGAAGCTGTTTCTCCCCATCTTAGTTTTAAAGAGAACTCCCTTAGATACTGGACTCTTCTACTAATGGGTAACAGCATCAAAACAACTATATCACCCAGTCAGGCTAGTTCTTCACTGTTCCAAGGTCATACCTTTCTACTCTGTATCTCCCAACCCCACCCCACTCCCCACTGTAAATCTTAACAAAAGGAACACTTCTTTCCTCATCTTTTCAGTTCTAACAAAGAGGCCTAGACCTAAAACATTAAATCTCTATCCACAGGTGCAGTCCAGCCTGCTGCATAACTCCAGCACTTTCCTCAAGTATTATATATAATCTTCTATTTTGTTTGAGACTGACCAAAGGCAGGTTAAATAAACTGTCCCTCCCATCAGCAATACAGATTATTCATAAGTATGTTAACATTATTGAGTTAACATTGTAGGCCCAATCAAGCCTTTCCTGTGGTGATAAACTAAAGCTATAGTTTCATCAATTTTTTTGTATAAACACAGTGGATAATTGGCACTTTGCAAATCTAAATTGCACTGGAGTGATGAAAATAGGGTAATATTTATTCTTTGGCAGTTGGCTAGGAAAATCATTGAAGCTTTTGCCTTGATTGCATTTAAATTCAAAGCAGGTTCAAGAGACGATGGAAAAGAAGCAACCAGTTAGTCATTAAAGAGGTGAAAGCAGCTGGTACCATGTTCTGCAATTCTCTCAGCTTTGTTACCATGGTGATTATTTACCAGGACTGGGATGGCTGTGAGATCAGAGTTTTTCGTATACTGAAATCAAGCTGCAAGCCATTTCATCTAGAAAACCAAAGCTTTTTATTGCTTCATGCACTCTGATGCAGAATATTAAAATCAAATTCCTTTCAATTTACCAAAAGATTTTTTGTGAGTTATCACTAATATATAGTATTCCAAAAGCATGGAGGGGAAGGAATATCTTAGTTTTACATTATTGCAGATGTAATCCTACGACAAATATATTCTGCAAGAAAATAGAATGCAAACTGCAATACCTGGTCAGACTTTGTAAGTTTTAACAGAATATGCCCAAGTGCCTGTTTTACACACAAACACACATATTACCGATGAACTCTGTATAAGTAGGTATAAATAAAAATAAATAAAATCATGAGCATTCATTATTAATTAAGCTTAGGAAACTAGCTCTTGAAATGCCTTGAATAGTGTAGATGAAATCAATATTGATGTTATTAACCCACTATGCCTTCTGAAGAAAGCACGTACACAGAAGAATACATAATTCATTTGAAGCCCCTTCACACGCTTCATAATCATACCATGAAACTAAAAGGGTGGTGGAAACACATTTGATCATGACTTTCAAAAATGAATTGTGTAGATTCACAGGGTGGGGATGTGGGTGAAGATGGGGAAGGACATGGATAAGTATGTACATGAGGGGAGGGTCTTGGAGGGTTATGGGCTGAATGCAGGCAACTGGGACTATCAGGGAGTATGCTGTATTTGGTATGGACCAGACTGCACTGTGCAGAAACCTTAGGCATATATATTTAGCTAAGGTGCCTAAGACTTTTGCAGAGTACTGTAGTAATTTTATGTATAGCACTGTACTGTTGCTGCAAAACAAAACAAATTTCATGACATAAGGGAGGATGATAAACTGGATTCTGATATGAGTCAGAGTGGGAAGGGAGCAGGGAGTGCAGAATCATGGTTGGGAAAAGGGGAAGGGAGAGGGGAGGGAGTGTGAAGCACCAGAGAGATATTCTATAATGATCAGTAAACCGATTGTTTGGAGTCAAATGTCCTTGTCTCGTGTCTCAGGGTTGGGTGTGTCTACATCTATGCCAATCCCTGCCCCTGGCACTTCTTCTGTCCCACACCCCTCTCTTTCTGCTCCACCCTCACTATTCTCAACAACGTACAATCATCACAGCGATATTTGATTCTGTGCTTCCTGCTCCCTGGATTACAAATACATAGTAAATATTAAAAAATTTTAATTATAAATCGTAAATAGAAAATAGAAAAATGGAAAGTAAGGTGGTGCAAAAAAAACGAGAGGCAGGTGCGGATATTTGGAGGGTACGGCCCAGATCCGGGTCAGGATCCGTTCAGCAGTCTTATCACAGTTGGAAAGAAGCTGTTCCCAAATCTGGCCACATGAGTCTTCAAGCTCCTGAGCCTTCTCCCGGAGAGAAGAGGGACGAAAAGTGTGTTGGCTGGGTGGGTCGTGTCCTTGATTATCCTGGCAGCACTGCTCCTACAGCGTGCGGTGTAAAGTGAGTCCAAGGACGGAAGGTTGGTTTGTGTGATGTGCTGCGCCGTGTTCACGATCTTCTGCAGCTTCTTCTGGTATTGGACAGGACAACTTCCATACCAGGTTGTGATTCTATAAAAATTAGTGAGGGTTTTAGGGGACAGGCCAAATTTCTTTAGTTTTCTCAGGAAGTAAAGGCGCTGGTGGGCCTTCTTGCCAGTGTACTCTGCTTGGTTGGACCAACTCAGGTCATTTGTGATATTGACCCCAAGGAACTTAAAGTTTTTGACCTGTTCCACTTGCTCACCACCGATGTAAGTTGGGTCGTGTGGTCCGCTACTCCTTCTGAAGTCAACAACCAATTCCTTTGTCTTGCTGACGTTGAGGGATAGGTTATTGTCTTCGCACCATGCCACCAGGTTCTTAATTTCCTCACTGTACTCAAACTCATCATTACCCGAGATATGGCCGACAATTGTTGTGTCATCAGCAAACTTATATATTGAGTTCAATGGAAACTTGGCTACACAATCATGGGTGTACAGTGAGTACTGCAGGGGGCTGAGTACACAGCCTTGTGGGGCACCGGCGCTCAGAGTGATTGTAGAGGAGAGCTTGTCCCCTATTTTTACAGCCGGGTCCTGTCTGTGAGGAAGTTGAAGATCCAGCTGCAGATCTGAGTGCTAAGGCCCAGGTTCTGGAGCTTAGGAATCAGTTTATTTGAAATGATGGTATTAAAGGCAGAGCTGTAGTCAATGAAAAGGAGCCTTACATATGCGTCTTTATTCTCCAGATGTTCTAAGGAGGAATGTAGGACCAGAGAGATGGCATCTGCCGTTGACCTGTTGCTCCAGTAGGCGAATTGCAAAGCGTCAAGGTTGACCGGTAGGATGTGGTTGATGTGTGCCATAACCAATCGCTCGAAGCACTTCATAGCAATTGATGAAAGAATCAAGATTTCAGTTGAGAAGGAAACTATTTCTCATGATTTGAAATAGAACTGTCAAGTATTCAAAACTAAATTAGTTGCTGAGGAAGAGTGAGGTTGTGAACCAAAGGGTAACTCCTCTAAGTATCACAAGCATAATGAAGGGCTGCCTGGTCATTATGGTTTGATATTGGCAGATAGGGTCATCTCAGTAAGTGAACAGAATCTTAGATTAATATTGTATCCAATTATTTAGCATGTACAAAATAAGACAGCACTTCTTTGGCACTGCATTGAGGTGTAAGTCTGCTGCTCTAGCTCATGTCTGGAAGTTGGAATTAATGTAGAATGAAAAGTGTTGGAATCTGACCCTAGATGATGCTCTAATTGAAAGAAGAGGAGAATTTCAATAAGGTTCAACAAGGTGAAGGTAGAGTGTGATAACCCACTTGAAATCCAATTAACTTCTTCCAATCAATTTTGCTGAAATGTGTCATTTTTCATGGCTCTGGCAATGCGTCTCTCCTTTTAAAATAAAACTGTAAACAGCTTTAACATATGCTGAAACAAATAGATACTGAAATATGAGTGAAGTGCACAATAAATTGTTTAATAAAAACAAATTAAGGAGCCTGGATATTTCTAGCATGAGTTCAATAATAGCTAATGTTACCAATTCTACTGTACATACATTGTCAAATGTAACTGACTCATGAGGCTATGGGATTTGGGCTGTCATCTCAATTAATATTAGTTGAGCCTCTTGGGACAAAATCTTTCATTATGACTGCCACATTATTCTGTAAAGTTTTAATAATTTAATAGCATCCATTACTTAAATAGGCTCTTTGTTTAGTTTTATCTGTATTTCTGCAGATAATGTACAAATACTCTTGCTGAGTCACAACCTGACTGTAATTAGAGTTCAGCATTCATACAGAATTGTGCAGTTATGTAATTGGAAACAACACATATCAACTTGTGTCTAGAATTTTTCCCTTATGCCATCTTTTAATCTACAAGAAGTTGTGGAGAAGATTTCTTCACTCATGGAACATGTGGGATGCAGGGAATGCAGAAAAGTCAGAAGGGAGGGGCATGTTTGCCATTCTGTCTCTACCTGTTAACATAAGGGTGCAGAAGAACTGGACACAACTGCCCAGGAAACAATGAGATTTGTTTCAGATGAGACACTGATCTTTGGTCATCCAGAAGCTGCTTGAGTATATTGAAGACAATGATAAATCCCATCATCTATGTCTCTCTTTTCTGAATGCTAACTCCCAAGATATGAGAAGTAGTCCATATTTTCCAAGGTACTACCATGGACTGTGTTCTGCTGCCAAACAAGCTTCTGTTCCTGTCTAATAGGAAAGTTACTGAATGTTAAACTAAATTCTTAAATTATTAGCTACAGTTTGTCAGTTTTTAACATAAATCACCAATATTCTTGTGTGAATTTTTGGAACAAACATTTCAAGAGCTTTATACTGACACTGATGCCAATAGAAATGAATTCAACCTATGTTTTAACCTTTGTACAGAATGAATAGTATGTGCATGCAAAGAAAACTATCACTGTACACAGATTAGACAAATTAGCTACCAGTAACAAAGCTTGCAAAATTAACTGAAGATATAACAAATTCCATGGTAAAAGTCAAACCTTATCAGAAGTAATGGACCATGTAAAATGGTGGTTATTTCTACTCTGACATGTAGAGTAAAATATAGAATAATTCATGAATACTAGCATAAATCCAAGATGCTTCAAAAATGGAATTGGGAAAAGCCTGGAATCCTTTGTGTTACTGGATTCAGAAACTTCAGAGAATTGTTGACTAATTGAATTACAAAATTATATGGAATTGCAGAGAAACAGATCTCACTTATCAATGGACCTGGTAGAAAGTATCCTTTTTTATATATTATGAAATTATTAGTTCTGGTAAAGTTGATTTTTACGATACTTTTCACAAATTATTCCATTAAATTTGTCAACTTGAGCAATCTCATTGGGATACATATTAGAGAATTGTTCTTTAGCTGTTAATACTGCTGAAAGGTTAGAAGTAACACACACAAATGGCAGCATCTATGGAAAGGAACAAACAGTCAATGTTTCAGACTGAGATCCTTCATCAGGACTGGAAAGCGGGGGTGGGGGGTGGAAGAAGTCTATCAGATTCCTTCCTCTTTGTCCCTCCACCTTTTCCACTCACCCCATCCCTCCCCCACCCCACCCATCCACTTTCCCCCTCACCTGGCTTCACCCAACATCTGCACTCCTTCCCCTCCTGCCACCCTTTCACTCTGAGCTCCTTCTTCCTCGACCCAATGAAGATTAGAAGTCTTTATTATCAACACTAATGACAACATAGACATTACAGCAATTAATGTTTCAATTCAAACATAATTGTAATTTTTAATAATTTCTGTCAGTGTCTGATCCATTGGGGCTGTTTTCTTTTCAAAATATTTTTCCTCTCTCCTCATATCTTTCATGACATTTCCCACTCGTATTAACCATGTTTAATCATATCATGCATCAATGTTATGTTATAAATAAAATGGAAGAAATTTATATAAATTATGAACAGCTTAGCTACACATATCAACTCAAGGACTTTGGTTTTAGCTTTTACACTTCAGTTGTAATCTGTCTAACATACACAAATAGGGATGTGGTGTAGATGAAAGCTGTTTAGTAATTCCTTAAAGGTGAAATGAAGAAAACTAGAGTAATACACTCAGTGACCACTTTATTAGGTACAGGGAGACTTCTGACACTGTAGCTCATCCACTTCAGGGTTTGATATGTTGTGTATGGTTGGCTTCCTGTCAGCTTGAATAGTCTGGCCATTCACTATAAATTCTAGAGACTGTTGTGCATGAAAATCCCAGGAGATCAGCAAGTTCTGAGATACTCAAATCACCCTGTCTGGCACCAACAATCAGTTCACTGTCAAAGTCACTTCGATCACATTTCTTCCCCATTCTGATGTTTGGTCTGAACAACAACTGAACCTTTTGGCCATGCCTGCATGCCTTTATGCACCGAGTTACAGTCATGTGATTGGCCAATTAGATATTTGCATTATTGAGCAGCTGTACAGATGTATCTAAAAAAAGTGGCCATGAGTGTATGATGCATTTCAAAATGGCATAGCAAGAAGGCTTGTTTAATGTTCCTTTCATTCAGAAGAAGTGTTCTGAACATTAACCTGATTCTTTTACCATAGATGCTGCCTGTCATGTTGAGTGTTTTCACTATTTCTGGGCTTCATTTCAGATTTACAGCACCTGCAGATTTTTAAATTATCATTTAGTATGTTCTAATTTTTTTTTTGTATTGTCCACGCAGACTCTAAGATAGAAGATACCAGGTTAGAAATCATTTTATGTGTGAAAGCAAGTATGAAACCAACACTGTTCATGGGAGCCATGCAACATTCTGAGGGCAGAACATTTGCTGATGCACTGTCTACTTAAGTGAACCATTCTTGAAATGGAGGTCCAAGGTTACTGTCAAAATCACCACAAGCATCGTGCATCTTGTTATCTGATGCCCTACTGCAGTGAGAGCTTTAGAAATAATGTGGCGCAATGGGAAACACTACTGTGTTTGGTTATGCGATTCTGAGGGAGGTTTGCCCTTGAATCGTATCATTGTAGTCACCTAGATATCCCTAAGTACTGGTGGGAAATTCTCCCTCTAAAGGTGAGCACTTGAACTTATTCAGCCGACCCTACATGAAGGTCAATAGGCTTGTCCTTGAGAAGGAAAGGAAGATCCAACTCAGCTGAAAATGTCACTACCAGATCAACTCAAGGCCCTATAAGTTTGTTTTATATATTTTTATACAAAAGATTACCAAGTATCAATTCTTGAGCATTGCCATTTTAGAAAGTGCTCCATTAAATCTAGGCAACAGAGAGAATCTGTCACTCCATGAATATGATATTGGTTCTTTACAGTACTTCGGTTTAGCATTAATTTGGGATGAATTGTGTACTGTACAAAGGTTTTAATCTTCGAGAACTGATTATTCTTCATAGTTTCTTGAGCAACAATATGCATCTGTTTCCCCACACTGCACTGAATTTAGATCCACGACCTGGAAGTGAAAATGCAATATCTGATAGACAAGCCTGGTCACTGGATGAAGCAGAAATACGGTTAAAATAATGTGCAGGGTGTAAAATACACCAGCCTTTCATATAAAGAAACATGAACTTGGGTTTCAGAATTAAAACAGAAAATCAGATCAGCTCTGCTTTAGTGTTCGAGTCTAAATATTAACTAGCATCTTCTTTCTAAAATATGTGCCTGTACACTTCCAGCAGAATTCTTCTTTTGTTTAGAGGTAGGATCTATTTGCAGCTGTAATGCTTACTCATAAAGTAATGGCAAGGAGACTAGAAGTGTCAATTTTCCAATCCAATTCAAATTTAGCCTTCATCTCTGAGGAGTAATATTCAGTGTGAGGCAAATACATTAAGGACATTTAAGAAACTCTTACATGGACACATGGATGATAGAAAAATGGAGGGCTATGTAGGAGAGAAGGCTTAGATTGATGCTACAGTAGGTTAAAAGGCAAGCATAACATTGTAGACAAAAGGGCCTGTATTGTGCTATAATGTTCTATGTTCTATATGCAAATATCATTGCTTTCTCAGATAAGCTTACACTGGGCAGATTGCTGGCAATTTGCTGTTGAACCATTGACTAACTGGAGGGCACAGTTCAGCAAACTCCATGCTTCCATGCCTGCACATTGAAACATTTCAATACACAGCATGAGGGATGACAGGTATTGGACATCTGATCCCTTTCACTTTCCCTGGACTTAGCACTGAGAGCAGGGCTGTTCTACATTTCACACCAATCTGAAATTGGCAAAGAGCTATATGAAAACTGTTCTTTCTTTTTCATTACGGTTGCTTGCTTTGACATCTCTCTCTCTCTCTCTCTCTCTTCCCCTATCCTCCTCTTAAGTTCAAATCCATTCCAGCTGCAATCTCCAACTGAAGGATTTCCCTTCCCTTCGGGACGAAGGGTCTCGGCCTGAAATGTCGACTGTACCTCTTCCTAGAGATGCTGCCTGGCCTGCTGCGCTCACCAGCAACTTTGATGTGTGTTGCACCCTTTCAATTTGGCTGGTTGTCCACTGAAAAAGAAGAACTTGAGAAAGGGTTCTGGTGTTAAATCTGGCAGACCCTCATTAACTGGAATTTCCAGGCTTCACCACCTAACACTACCTGACTGCAACCTCATTCCCCCTCTGCCCCAGTCTATCATGTTTCATATTTACCTTCTGTAATGAGGGCTAATCATGATACTTTCCCAAACTAATGGAGCCAATTATCCTATTCATGTTGACAGCCAGCAAAACATCTTTGTAGTTAATATTCTGTATATATTATATATATATTATCTGGCTCTATCAAGGTGTGATGATGTGTGATGACTAGTGAGACCCTGGGTACTGTATTTACTGACAAACATCTCCTTAACAAATTATGATGGCATTCGGAATGAGGGCTCACTATTGTGGTGAATAAATAGGTTGAAATAGTTATACAAGTACGATGAAGAGCAGATTCACAAAGTTGAAAAATAATCACAGCATAAGGTATACTTAATGTATAGGTATTTACCTTCACAATTCTGGCAGTGTAATTCTTGTGATAGATATTCACTTCTATCTCATGCTTGCTTTCTAAATAGTAGCTGCCGTTTGAAAGGGCACAAACAGTTGTAAGAAAACTTCCAACCATATGTCTTTGTTTAACTTCTATTCAGTCTTCAGTTCTTAAAGTGTAAATGGAAAGTACCTTGAAGTTAAAAAAAAACAATCTTTATAGAACAGCTTTGCAAACAGACCCTATATTTTGAAGATGCTCTGTCTGTAAAGAGTCACTCACCTGTTTTATTACTACTCAAGAGTGGAATGTAAGGCAATGGATTGTGTAATTTGGGTGGTTTCAAACAGACAAGCTGACTCTTAAGTTACTTATTTCAAGGTAGCTTGCAGAACCAGATAGAAAGTATCATTTAGTGTATCAATAACTGATGTGCTATAGTTGGAAGAGTTCTATGTACTCAGAAGTTAGCTTTACAACATCAATGGTAGCTAGCTATGATCTATATCTCCAAGAATGCTTTCAGACTCTTAATGTCTCCTAAGGCTAGCTGAGGAAACATCACATGCTTGTAAAGTCACCCAAGTGGCTGGAAAGGGTATAAATATAGAGAGCAGTTCATGCTTGTTAGTAATGAGATAAGGAACATTGTGAAACATGGCAGAACTAGAGTCCATTCATCCAGCTTCAGTTTCTGCAATGGACAACTTGTTTGGCTGCATCTTTGATATGTCATCTGAGTTGATAGGAATTGTACCTGTGTTTTTGAAATCCTTAATCCTTCATGTTTGAGATATGCTTTGTGCTTTGTGCTCTCCAAATAGCTTCTGTTTTAGAAATGGTTTGTAATTGGAAAATGTTTAAGATAGTAATCCTCGGTGAGGTTTAACTGTGTTTTAAAAGTGGTATGTGGATTTAAAGATGTATCACTGTCTTCTTCATCTTCATGTGCCTTGCACATTACACGCTTGGGCGATCATGGCTCTCCACATTGAACGATCCCATGCAGTGTCAATGATATCTCGCACACTTAGATCTGTTAGTTCTTTCACAGTGTCCATATATTTTCTTCTTTGCCTTCCTCTTCCACGTTTCCCAGGCATTCGGCCTTGTAATGTAAGATATTCTATTTCTCCCTTTCTGATGACATGGCCCAGGAATTTAAGTTTCCTCTCATTTAATATTCTCATTAAAGATCTTTTTGTATGGGCATGTTGGAGTACTGTCTCATTAGTTACCCTATCTCTATATGATATTTTCAGCATTCTTCTAAGAAACCACATTTCTGTTGCTTCTAAGTTTCTTTGGAGTTCTGGTGTTATAGTCCATGTTTTGGAAGCATACAGCAAGATTGACCAGATGTAAACCAATTTCCTCCAGGATCAATAAAGTATGACTATGACTATGGCTATGACTATGACTATGTAACATTTTAGTATCCTAAGCCTTGTTGTCATAGAAATGTGTTTATTGGTAAAAATGGGTTTCATTTTTTGGAAATTGGTTTTGGCAATAACAATTCTTCTTTTTATTTCTACTTTACTTCTAGCATCTTGTGATATAAAACTACCAAGGTGATTAAAGCTGGACTTTTGTTCAATCTCTTGGTTATCGATGTACAATTGGCAGTTGGGAGTATCCTGCTGTTTTGATATTACCATACATTTGGTTTTTTTACAGTTGACGGTTAGACCAAAATCTGCACTTATTTGTACTACTTTGTCTAGGAGGATTTGTAGGTCTTCTGCAGAACTTACTGTTAGGGTGGTATCATCTGCATATCTTATATTGTTGATGTTAACACCTGCAATTTTTATCCCATTTAGGTCTTCTATTTCTCTCAGAATCATTTCAGTATAGACATTAAACAATTCTGGTGAGGCAACGCATCCCAGTCTAACTCCTCTTTGAATTTTAGTCCAACTTTAGCATCAATTTTTACCACCTTCGTTTGGTTCCAATATAAATTTTGAAGCAGTTGTTGGTCCCTTCCGTCAATGTTTAGTTTACCGAGAATTTGAAATAATTTTTCAAGTTGCACTTTATCGAACGCTTTAGTGAAATCAATAAAACATAAAAAGACATCATTTTGATATTCAATTGCCCTTTCTGAAAGCATTCGTAGTATGAAAATTGCGTTCCTAGTTCCTCTATCCTCAATAAACCCATATTGTAGTTTAGAAGTTTCCGGTCTTAACTTGTTTTTAATTCAACTCAGAACAATTCTCAACAAAATCTTTATTTTGTGACTCATAAGATTGACTGTTCTATAATTTTCGCAGTCAATAGTTCCAGAAATTTTTGGCAGAGTTATAAATACTGATTTCAAGAGATCGTCAGGCAATACACCCGAATCATATACGCCATTAAACAGTTCAAAAAGAATATCTATGCCCAGATCATCATTTCCACTGAAATTTCATCAGGTCCAGTGGCTTTACCATGTTTCATGCTTTTCATTGCTTTAGTTATTTCTTCTTTGGTAATAGGTGAGCCAGAATTAGGGTGTTTAATATCTGGGGGTTCCCCTCTGTTATCCTCAAACAGCTGCTCTATATACTGAATCCACTTCTCACATACTTTATCTGGATCTGTTAGTATGGATCCGTCTGCTCCTGGGTAGGCTTTAGAATTTGTGATATTATTTCTAAAGCGTTCATTGATGGTAATGAAATCTACTGATTCCTTGTTCTGTCTTGTTGTATCACTGTAAATAAATGAATTATGTTTTAAACTACTTTGTTAGCTGAAAGTATCTTCCCCTTGGTAGGGAAAGGGGACCCACAGCTCAAATAGTGGGTATTGGCAGCTAAACCAAACTGGAGAATAAGCAGGGAGGTAAGCTAATCTTTGAGGATTAGATAGTTACAGTATAATCTCCCTTTAGTGACAGTACTCATGGCTATTTATATGTGATAGTCTTTGTTTGAGTTTAGAACTTCATGTAGACAGCAAACCCAATACCATCACAGTCTCCCTTCTGTTCTCAAATCCACTCAATTGTTAGTGCACTTACTTTTCTCCAAATACTTTTTGCACTTCACATCCCTGGAGTGGCACTTAATAATTATGGCCGATACTCCAATGTCTCACAGGAAAAGAAAACCTGTGGCAGCTCAATTCATTTTATTTTTATGGCTTTTTTTTTTAAAGAAAAGATGAACAAAAAAGCTGCCAAACAGTGAAGCTTGTAAGGATGCTAATAGATCCCTGGAATGAGCTGGCTATCAGTAACAGGAAATGCCTGGGGCTTTCCAAGGTACTGTGTAGAATGAACGGTAACAACTTCCATAAATACAAGTGTAGGCATATGTTAGATTTCCTAACTCTGCATAGTCGCTTGATGCCTTTTAAAGGGAGAGATGCAATAACTGTTCCAAATATGATCCTATAACAAGGCAATCTGCTGTTCAAACTGTTCTCAGGTGGGTGTAGTGCAACTGCTTACAGAAAGTGAAGGATCCAGCAGTAAGAGTGCTTACTGAGGTCCAAGGTAATGATGCCACAAGATTTTGTGAATTAAGCTTTAAGAACTCATAATATACAGGTTTGTGAGAAGACACAGGCATGTGTGCTGGGAAAGCCCTCTGGCTGCTGTTGCGAAACAACAAATTTCATGTCATAATGATAATAAAGTTAATTCTGATTCTGGTTTGGTTGGTGCAGAAACGGGGAGTTAAAGGTTGATCAACTCCAATCCAAACTCTATTATCAATAGGTACATTTAATGTCAGAGAAATATATACTATATACATCCTGAAGTTCTTCTTTTTTGCAAACGTCCATGAAAACAGAAGAGTGCCCCAAAGAATGAATGACGGTTAAGTGTAAGAACCCCAAAGTCACCCCAACACCCCCTCCCACACATGAGCAGCAACAACGCAAAGACCCTTCCCCCTCTTCCACCAGCAAAAAAAGTATCGGCACCCCTCACTGAGCACTCAAAAGTACAGCAGGCAGTGAAAAAAGCTGATGGCATGCTGGCCTTCATAACAAGGGGAATTGAGTATAAGAGCAAAGAGGTCCTTCTGCAGCTGTACAGGGCCCTGGTGAGACCACACCTGGAGTACTGTGTGCAGTTTTGGTCTCCAAATTTGAGGAAGGACATTCTTGCTATTGAGGGAGTGCAGCGTAGGTTCACAAGGTTAATTCCTGGGATGGCGGGACTGTCATATGTCGAAAGATTGGAGCGACTGGGCTTGTATACTTTGGAATTTAGAAGGCTGAGAGGGGATCTTATTGAAACATATAAGATTATTAACAGATTAGACATGCTGCAGGCAGGAAGCATGTTCCCGCTGATGGGTGAGTCCAGAACCAGAGGCCACAGTTTAAGAATTAGGGGTAGGCCTTTTAGAATGGAGTTGAGGAAAAACTTTTTCACCCAGAGAGTGGTGGATATATGGAATGCTCTGCTCCAGAAGGCTGTGCTGATATCTGGTCTAGGAGATGAGATTTCCTGGAATTATAGTTCTGACGTTTGAACTATAGTCAATAAACAATAGTTTCATAGATGTGCCTTTATTGTCCGGATGCTCCAGAGATGAAAGTAAGGCATCTACTGTAGACCTGTTTTGCTGGAATGTGACTTGTAGTGAGTTCAAGTTGTCTGAGAGGCTCTAGTTAATACATACCATGAACAGCCTTCCAAACACTTCTTGATGGTAGATATCAAAACTACTGTGAAGTTGTTATTAAGATATGTTTTTCTTAGGTACCAGCATTTTAGTGGTCTTATTAAAGCAGGTGGGAATCTCAGACTGAAGCAGGGTGAAGTTAAGAGTCTCTGTAAATTCATATTCAGCCGATCTATGCAGGATCTAAGGTCACGGCCAGGGGTACCATCGGGACCAAATACTTTCCATGGTTTCATTCTCTGGAAGACTGATCTTATGTATACAATGATGACTGAGGGTTTAGGTTAATTGTTGGCTGTTGGGGTGGGTGGTGTTATTCCAATCCTCTTCTGTTCAAAATGTGCATAAAACCTGCATCAGGGAGGGATGCACTGTTGTCAGCAATGGTGCTTGACTCCATTTTTAGCAGATTAGAGCACCTGAAGCACCTGTCATAAAATAGGATTTGTAGAATAGAATAGTACAAGCACAGTATAAAGCTGTTTTCCAACTGAAGTTTGTCCTGGCTTACTGCAAGTATTCACACTCCTCCACTCGATTCAGAAAATGCTCTGTTGCACATCTATCTCTACTGATTTGTGATAAATTTCTAGGCAGTTGTGTTCAGATAGGATGCAGACTGTTGATTCATCTAGCCACTCAGGTAAATGTATCTGAAGAATGGCAAGTAAGTTTCCCCTTGTTAACAATTAAACAGACCACAAAGCCAAAGGCAAGGTGCAAGATGGCACCGGTGAACCATGGCAACGAGTTGCGGGCTGCTTACAAAACTTCTAAATTTACCTCTTTCAAATCACTCTCACTGTAATCTGTAGCTTGTAATTTCTCTTAAAAGATATATTATCACAATTCTTTCTTCATCTTTTGCATTTACATTTCTCTCTTCTGCTGGGTGCAGTCTTTCATTGGTTCTATTATGTTTCTTGGATTTACTGAGTATGTCTGTAAAAAAGCAAATCTTAGTGTTGTATATACTAACATATATATATATTTTTTTTTGATTAAAAAAAACTTTGAACTTTTAACAAGGAACAAGAAATTAAATATATAAAGTCATTGAGTGGTACTGCATGGAAACAACAGGACTATGCTGACCCATTTATGTTAATTTTATCTTAAAACTCTTCCAGTCAAGACGGCGGCAGCGAACAATGATTCCTTAGACGATGTCTTTCAGATAGCAAATCTATCCAATTATTTCACTTTTTCCTCCGGTTTCTACTTGTTCTTTTTGTTTTGTTTGTGTTACGGAAACTGTCGCAGCCTGTGACATTCAGTTTGGAATTTGATCGAAGGATTTAGTGTTTGGCTGTGTCAGCTCTTGGAGATCAGAAACATGGGGGGGGGGGTGCAAAATGGAATGAAAGTACAAGCTGACTCGTGGAAAAGACCAGAGATAAAGCGTGGGTCATGAACGACTCCATCTCAAAGTGGTAAGGAAGACTGAAGCAATGAGGTGAATGTGGATGGGATCACTGTTAGCTCAACAGAGATAGTCAGCATTTGGATAAGCACATTTGGAACTGGGTCGGCGGTCACTCTTCACAGAAGGAATGAGTTCATGCAGTTGCTCTCCTCATATGCAGCCAAAAAGATATTTCTTATATTCTAAGATTTATGTGATTATTGGACTGTACTTTATATTGGTTTGCTTCAGTTTTTTGGTGTTTCCTTTCTTGTGGATGATTGGCAGGTGGGTGATCTGTTAATTTTTGTGTGTTGGGGAGGCTGGGGTTTTGGTGCTACTGTCACTGTTCTTTTCTACGACTGAAGAGGTCAGGGATTGTTATGTGTAGGGGGTCGGGGATTGTTATTGCAGTTGTTTTTTGCTACGAGGAGGGGATTTTGGGGTTTATGAGTTTTTTTGTGCAGGAGGTGGAGTTGATGTCTTTTCCTTCATCAACACCCATGATATTTCTCTATTTAATGGCTATCTGGAGTAGACAAATACCAGAGTTGTATTGTACATGCACTTTGACAACAAAATTAACCTTTGAACCCATTTTGTTCTTTTCTCAATCTCATTGAAGACTACATCCTAGCACTCAACTACACACTGATGACAACTTATAATGGCCAAGTAACTTTCCAACGTGCATGTCTTTGAGATGTGGGAGGAAACTGAAGTACTTGGAGGAAAGCCTTACAGGGAGAGGGTATGAATTCCACACAGAGAACATGGTTGGCTAGGACTGAATGTGGATTAATGGAGCTGTGAATGTACAGCTCTTCTGGCTTTGACACTGTGCTGTCCTTTATGTGGAAAGTAGGCAACATATGGATAGCAAATGCTGTTTAATAGGTCGGTAGCTGCCAATTCAATCTGTTGGACAGGCCAACCTATTTGCATACTCAAGGTCAGTCTACAGTAAAGAAAGGGATTGCCTGATGGACAAAGAAAATGATTTAAGAATGGGTACTAATCTTGCTTGACAAAATGCAATTTCTCCCCTGACTCCTGACTAGCATCAAGTAAAGAAGGAGCAAAGCTCAAGAAACTTGAGTCCATGCATCAGACATGTTGGAAGGAGTGCATCATGTTGTAAAGTACCCACTCACCCAGGCTGCTGTTAGCTCCCGCCCACTCCTCTGTACTCATATAACTCAGAGTACCAGAATGGAAGCAAGTCCAAAGTTCACTGTAAATTTGTTATCAAAGTGAATACTGTATATGTCACTATATACAACCCTGAGATTTATTTTCTTGCAGGCATACTCAATAAATTCATAGAACAATAACCATAGCAGAATCAATGAGACTGCATCAATTTGGGCATTCAACCAATGTGCAAAAGACAACAAACTACAAACACAAAAAGAAGGAAATAATAAAAGTAATTAATATGCAATAAATATTGAGAACATGAGATGAAGAGTCCTTGAAAATGAGTCCAAAGGTTGTGGTATCAGTTCAATGATAGGGCAAGTGAAGTTGAGTGAAGTTATCACCTTTGGTTCAAGAGCATGATGGTTGAGAGATAATACCTCAATTCCTGAACCCAAGTTCCTGAACCCAGTCCTAAGGCTCCTGTATCTTCTTCCTGATGGCAACAGTGAGAAGAGAGCTTTACCTGGGTGGGGGGTTGTGGGTGGCTTGATGATGGAGCTGCTTTCCTGTGGTATTGTTTGGTGTAGATGTGCTCAATGGTGGAAAAGTCTTTACCAGTGATGGACTGGTCTGTATTCATTACTATTTATAGGATTTTCTGTTCAAGGACATTGGTGTTTCCCTACCAGAATGTGATGCTGCCTTTTAAAATACTCTTCATTACACATCTATAGAAGATGACAAAGTTTTAGAAGTCATGCTGAATCTTCGCAAACTCTTAAGGAACTACAGGTGCTACCATGCTTTCTTTGTAAATGCACTTACATGCTGGGCACAGGACAGGTCCTCCAAGATAATAACACCTAGGAACTTAAAACTACTGACCCTCTCCACCTCTGATCCTCTGATGAGGACTGGCTCATGGACCTCTAGTTTTCTTCTCTTGAAGTCAACAATCGACGCCTTGGTCTTGCTGATATTGAGTAAGAACTTGTTGGTATGGCAACAATCAGCCAATTTGTCTCCTATATGCTGATTCATCACCACCTTTGATTCAGCAAATGACAGTGGTGTTGTCACAGACTTGAAAATGGCATTGGATCTATGCTTAGCCACACAGTCTAAGTGTAAAGTGAGTAGATCAGAGGGCCAAGCATGCAGCCTTGTGGTGCGCCTGTGCTGATAGAAGTCACGTAGGAGATGCTGTTGTCCATCCAAAGTGACTGGGGTTTGCAAGTGAGGATGTTACACATCCAGTTGTACAAAGGGGTATTGAAGCCAAGGTTTTGGAGCTTATTGATTAGTTTTGAGGTGATGATAGTATTGAATGCTGAATTGTAGTTGATAAAGAGCATCCTGGTGTTTAGACATTCCAGGGTTGAGTGTAGAGCCAATCAGATGGTGTCTGCCGTGGACCTGTTGCTTTGGTAGGAAAATTGGAGTGGATCTAAGTAATTTCCTAGGCAGGAGTTGATATGCTTCATCATCAACCTCTCAAAACACTTCATCACTCTGGATGTAAGTGCCACGGGATGGTAGTCTTTGAGGTAGATCACCATGTTCATCTTAGTCACCAGTATAATTGAAGCCTACTTGAAGCAAGTGGGCACCTCAGACTGCCAAAATGAGAGATTAAAGATCTTGGTGAACAATGCAGTCATTCTTGCTCCTAGGGCATTGACTAAGAAGAGAATGGAGAAGGATAACCTTCGCAAGGAATTGCGTGAACATTTTCAAAAGTATTGCAGATATGTGAGAGGGAAAGCAAAAGGTTAGTTTTTGTAAGAATTGTCACAGGTCAATGACCTGAAAAACCTCTTCTGATGTACTGATTCTACAAAGTTGACATAGGAAGGTTGCTACTTAAGTTCATTGAAAGAAGCATTAAAGATTGATTTTTTAAAGATGAATTCTTGCCTGAAATCATCTTGATACCAATGTCGATGTGGGTTAGAGTTTAGTTCAATGATCAAAGTTAAGTTCAAAGTAAATTTATTATCAAAGTACTTACATGTCACCATATACAGCCCTGAGATTCATTTTCTTGTGGGCGTACACAGTAAATCCAAGAAACACAATAGAATCAATGAAATCCCACATCCAACAGGACAGACAAACAACCAACCAATGTGCAAAAAAGAACAAACTGTGCAAATACAAAAGAAAGAAAAAAATAAATGAATAAACAATAACTATTGAGAACATGAAATGAAGAGTCCTTGAAATTGAGTCCAAAGGGTTGGGAATGGTTCAGTGATGGGGCAAGTGAATCACAAACACAAAATAACCTGCAGATGCTGGGGTCAAAGCAACAATCACAACACGCTGGAGGAACTCAGCAGGTCGAGCAGCATCCGTGGAAACGATCAGTCGACGTTTTGGGCCGGAACCCTTAAGAGGCCCTATAAAGAAGGTGGGGGAAGGGTGGGAGGGAGAAGGCTGGTAGGTTCCAGGTGAAAAACCAGTAAAGGAAAAGATAAAGGGGTGGGGGAGGGGAAGCAGGGAGGTGATAGGCAGGTAAGGTGAAGAAGGAATAGGGGAAAACACAATGGGTAGTAGAAGGAGGCAGAACCATGAGGGAGGTGATAGGCAGCTGGGGTAGGGGGCAGACTGAAATAGGGATAGGGGAAGGGAGGGGAGGGAATTACTGGAAGTTGGAGAATTCTATGTTCATACCAAGGAGCTGGAGACTACCTAGACGGTATATTGAGGCGTTGCTCCTCCAACCTGAGTTTAGCCTCATCATGGCAGTAGAGGAGGCCATGTATGGACATATCTGAATGGGAATGGGAAGCAGAGTGGGTGGCTACCGGGAGATCCTGTCTGTTAAGGTGGACGGAGTGGAGGTGCTCAACGAAGTGGTCCCCCAATCTGTCTCGGGTTTCATCGATATAGAGGAGGCCGCACTGGGAGCACCGGATGCAATAGATGACCCCAAAAGACTCACAAGTGAAGTGTTGCCTCACCTGGAAGGACTGTTTGGGGCCTTGAATGGTGGCAAGAGAGGAGGTGTAGAGACAGGTGTAGCACTTACGCTTACAGGGATAAGTGCCAGGTGGGAGATCCGTGAGGAGGTACGTGTGGAACAGGGAGTCGTGGAGGGACCGATCCCTGCGGAAAACGGAGAGGGGTGGAGAGGGAAAGATGTGCTTAGTAGTGGGGTCCTATCCTCCGCAACTTCCGCCACCTTCAACAGGAATAAGATGGAATATTCAAATGGAATAAGATACATGAACTTGTAGCGCAGTTAGAGACTGGCAGGTATGATGCTGTGGGCATCAGTTAATTGTGTCTGAAAGATTATAGCTGAAAGTTTAACATCCAGTTTAACATTGTATCAAAAGGACAGGCAGGTAGGCAGAGGGTGTGGGTGGCTCTTTTGGTAAAAAATGAAATCAAAATCCTTAGAAAGAGGCGACATAGGATCAGAAAATGTAGAATTAATGTAGAGTTAAAAAAGACAGTTACATGTGCTTCCTGGATTATGAAAAAGCTTTTGACCGAGTCAATCATGAACAGCTGGTCAATTGCCTGAACTCATTGGGGCTGGATGGGAAAGATGTTCGACTGATTGCGAGTCTGTACTGGCATTAGAAGGCAGTAATAAGAACTAGTGATGGGAATTCACCGGAAGCTGAGATCTAAAAAGGGGTTCGCCAGGGCTGCATTATCTCCCCTTTATTATTTAACATTTACTCAGAGGTAATCTTCAGGGTGTTGAACGATGAAGCTGGTGTCCAAACTGGTGGAGTGACGGTGAACAACTTGAGGTATGCAGACGATTCCGTGTTGTTAGCCGAGACTGAGGACGAGTTACTCAGAATAGTCGATAAGATAAATGCTGAAGTTGAACGATTTGGAATGAAAATAAATGCTGCAAAGACGAAGATGATGGTAGTATCACGGAAAAAAGAAGTTCTCAAAATCAGTATCAAAATTAACGGTGTGGGCATAGAGCAAGTCAAGAAGTTTGAGTACTTGGGACAGATGGTCACAGAGGATGGGAAATGTGATACAGAAATTAGACGAAGAATTGAGATTGCGATAGGGGACTTCCGGGTCATCAAGGGAATGGCGGCGTAAGGAAAAGGTCTCTCGACAAAAAAGAAGGTAAACTGCCCCAAAATCGAATTTAGACAAATACTTAATATTGCATAACTATATTAATAAAAGGGGCAAGGATGATGTCTAAGAACAAGAATAAAAAGTCCGCTTCGAAGGCTGATAAACATAAAGAGACGCAGCAAGGCGACGGGCCTAGCTCCCCCACGGCAAGCCAGGACGGAGATAATGAGGGGGAATCGGTGACTCTGTCTTTGATTCTCGGAGAGATTCGCGAGTTCCGACAAGATAACAGCAAACAGCTGGAAGATATTAAAGGAGAAATAGTAAAAACTAACTCGCGGATAGATGAAGCCGAAGCGAGGATTGTTGGAATTGAAGAGAAGCTACAAAACGCCGAGGAAGTGATCGCAGAAATGCTGAAGCTACAAGACCAGTTCCAGTGGAAACTAATAGATCAAGAAGGCCGCTCGAGAAGGGAAAATGTGAGGATCTACGGAGTTCCCGAAGGAACCGAAGGTAAACCCGGATTGATGATTCCCTTCGTGGAGAAGCTGCTTAGAGAGAACCTTGATATACCGGCCGCAAAAGACCTACAGATAGAAAGGGCTCACCGCGCGTTGGCACCACAGCCTCCGGCAGGCGCCCAGCCCAGATCGATTCTGATCAGATTTCTCAGTTACAGAACGAAGGAAGAGGTGCTTAAAAGAGCATGGCAATAGAAAGGTTTCATGTGGAACAACTGCAAAATCAGTTTAGACCACGACTACACACCGGGGATTCTTGCCAGACGGAAGGAATATGCGGAAACATGGAGAGTCCTGAAGGAAAACAACATCAGATTCCAGACCCTGTATCCAGCTCGGCTGAGAGTCTTTTACGACGAAGGGACAAAAACTTACGCTACGGTGGAGGAGGCAACGTTGGACCTGGCGGACTGGGGACTACCTATTAAAGTTATCACCCAACCGGAGTCGCTACTGGAGAGGATTCGGCAGAAGTCCTGGCAGTTAGTGGGGCGAGGACGCTCCACTCGAACCAGAGTGTCAAACTACAAGGAAAAGCTGCAAATATTCAGACGCGAATGTACAGAGAATACAGATTAATTAAGAGAAATGACTGAAAAGAGTAAATCGGACTTAAAAGTAAAATGAAAACTGGTAACTGAAAATAAACTAGGCGGAATAACTTGAATGATAGCAATATGGTCGAGATATAAATAGGAGAAAATTCTCTATGATTATTCAAACTGCTGAGGGCCCTCTAACACAGGGTGAAGATAGAGGTTATCCCTCTGAACTGAGGCGGGTCGGTGCTCAGGCCTCACTGTGGGAAGTTGGGAAAAATTTTCAAATGTTATACGTTCAGAAATGTCTAGGGTGTGGTTATATGTCTTGGTTTACTGTTGAGAAGGGATTGCTTACTGTTTGGTTAGAAAAGGAGAGTGCTTTTTTTCTACTAGAGAAAAATGCAAACTGAATTGGTAAAAATAATTTCCTATAATGTTAATGGGGTTTTGAACCCAATTAAAAGAAATAAGATTATGTCTAAATTGAAAAAAGAGAGGGCACAAATAGCTTTCCTCCAGGAAACACATATGAGCCAATCTGAACATGGAAAATTAAAAAGAATGGGCTTTAAGCATGTATTTTATTCATCATATAAATTGAGTCACAAAAGAGGGGTAGCTACTTTAATATCAAGTACTCTTAATTATGAACATATTTCAGAGACTAGAGACAAAGGACGGTTTGTAAAAATCACAGGAAGAATAGAAGGTACAGAAATAACATTGCTGAATGTTTATGCTCCTCCAGGTAGTGAATGGTCATTTTATAGACACATTTTTGACCTAATGGTCAGTTCTTGAGGGGTAGTAATTTGTGGAGGGGATTTTAATATTAGATTAAATCCTATATTAGATTCTTCAAGAATAGTTACTCAGAATAAACCTCTGACTCGGAAAGTGAATTCATTGATGGAGGAGTTGGGAATTATAGATGTCTGGAGGGAATTACACCCTACTAGTAAAGATTATACATATTACTCTTTCCCTCATTCAGCCTATTCAAGGATAGACTATTTCTTTATCTTTAATACAGATAGACTCAGGATAAAAAACTGTAATATTGCAACAATTGATCTGTCGGATCATAGCCCAGTCTCTATGTCTCTAATCCTGGAAAGGAAAATGAGGAAAACACTATGAAGGCTAAACTCACATATACTCAATAACCCGAAAGTAATGGAGAGATTAAGGGGAGAAATCAAAGAATATCTAGACCTTAATGACACGGGAGAAACATCACCAGTGATTTTATGGGATACATTGAAAGCTGTACTGAGAGGGAAAATTATTTCCATTACTACTCACATGAAAAAAATCAATGCACAAAAATTAGCAGACCTTCAAGGAAAATTAAAACAACTTCAAGTTGTAGATAGCAACAAAAGTAATTCAAATCGAAAACAGGAAATTAGGAAATTGCAAAGTGAAATTGATGATATTTATACGTTGGAAACTCAAAGAAATTTTCTTTACCTGAGACAAAAGAATTATGAAGTAGGAGGTAAATCAGCTAGATCATTAGCATATAAATTACGAAAACAACAAGCAGACAATACAATTCATAAAATAAAGAATCCAAAGACAAAGCTTGTGGAGAGTACAATAGGGAAAATTCAAGAGAGTTTTGAAACATATTATCGAGAGCTGTACTCCCAACCCCGGGCCCCCAATGAGCCCTATATAGACAGTGTATTGAATTTTTTAGATCTACCTAAACTTACAGATTTACAAAATGAAAGTTTATTAGAACCAGTAACTGTCAAAGAACTGAACGTGGCCATCTCTAGGTTAAAGGCCGGAAAGTCCCCGGGTTCTGATGGGTTTACCTCAGAGTGGTACAAGTCCCTGAAGACACAGTTAGCCCCATTACTACTTAACACCTTTAATTGGATCTTGCAGAGAGGAGAAACTCCACCTTCCTGGAGAGAAGCGATTATTTCAGTTATTCCTAAAGAGGGTAAAGATAAACTAGAATGTGGCAATTATCGGCCAATTAGTGTTCTTAATTTAGATTACAAACTATTTACATCTATATTAGCGCGCAGATTGGAAAAGCTTTTACCTGGCCTAATCCATTTAGACCAGACTGGATTTATTCAACAAAGACAAACACAGGACAACATAAGGAGAACTCTGCACATATTAGAACAGGTTAATAAGAACGAGACAGAGACAATGGTAGTAGGATTGGACGCTGAGAAAGCTTTTGATTCGGTTAGTTGGGCATTCCTATACAGAGTGTTAGGAAGATTCGGCTTTCAAGAAAGGTTTATTAAAGTAATTCAGACTCTATATGACAGCCCTACAGCCCGAATTAAGATAAATGGGGACCTCTCTGACTCCTTCATTTTAGAGAGAGGCACTAGACAGGGATGCCCAATTTCTCCTCTCCTTTTTGCGCTATATATTGAACCACTTGCCCAACTAATAAGACAGAGCGAAATCGTAAAAGGTATCAAGGTGGCAGGGATTGAACAGAAAGTGGCGTTATTCGCAGATGATGTTTTGGTCTATCTGAGTGAACCAGAAAAATCATTTATAGGATTGTTTACACTGTTGGATGACTTTGGGAAAATATCAGGTTATAAAATAAATGTAAAGAAAACGCAGGTTATGTCCCTAAATTATACACCATCCAAAAAATTGCAGGATACATACGATCTTAAGTGGGAAGCTAAATCATTAAAATATTTAGGAATAACCCTGCCGAAGGATCTTTCAACACTGTCACAGGTAAATTATGGGCCATTAATCTCGGAGATAAAAGCAGATATGCATAGATGGAATCTTATCCCCTTTTTAAGTTTAAATTCAAGGATAAATACTATAAAAATGAATATTCTTCCTCGGTTATTATATCTTTTCCGTACTTTACCAGTGGAGGTGGATGATAATCAATTCAGGGAATGGGACAAATGGATTTCCCGCTTCATTTGGCAAGGAAGGAAACCTAGAATTCGATATAACACCTTACAGTTAGGGAAGGAAGGAGGAGGTATGGTTCTTCCTTGCCTGAGAAATTATTTTTATGCCTCACAGATAACCCCTCTGTTATATTGGTGTAATAGGGAATATAAGGCTAGATGGAAGGAAATAGAATTTGGATTAGTTGACAGTTTTCCTCTTCAGGCCTCAATAGCTGACAAAGGATTGATGGCCCAGTTGGAAAAATTTAATAATGCTTGGATAAATCTTACATTAAAAGTATGGCAGAAGGTGGTTAATTCATGTGGAATTAATAACATGTTAAAACTCTTTAGATGGTGTGCATATGATACCGAATTCCTTCCCAACAGAGGAGATAAAAGATTTGAGCTATGGATAAAGAAAGGTCTTACAACCTACCTCTCATTTATAGATAAAAGAGTATTACAAAGTTTCCAAATCCTGCAGGACAAACATGGCCTAGAACATAATGACTTTTTTAGGTACTTTCAAATACGAAACTATGTTAACCAGAGTTGTAGATATACAGACCCATCAACAGTAGAATTAGAATTTTTCAAGATTCTGAATTCGGCTTGCAGTTCAATACCTAGTAAATCAGTTTCTCACCTATATAATGCACTCTCCCATGCTAAAAATGTAAATACACTGTATATTAAAGAGAAGTGGGAGAAAGAAGCGGGGTTGGTACTTTCAGAGGAGGCTTGGGGGAAAATCTGCAGCTTTCAATGGTCCTCGACTAATTCTTTGACTTGGAGAGAACATTGTTGGAAAAACATTATAAGATACTTCAAGACCCCATATCAGGAAAAATATAAAGATACAAATGTGATGTGTTGGAGAAGGAGCGGCTCCAAGGAGGCAAATCATTTTCATATTTTCTGGGATTGCCCTAAATTAAGTCTATTTTGGGAAGGTATTCATAGAACATTAGTTAAGGTACTTAGGTCCCAGATACCTCTGAACTTTGAGACGCTCTATTTGGGGCATGTATTGTTCCTTGAACAGAAGGAAGATATAAAGTTGCTGCAGGCCCTCGTAGCGGCAAGTAAGAAATCAATCACTAGAAAATGGCTAAATCCAATACCACCTACATTAGAAGATTGGTACGAAATTATCTTGGAAATACTTAAAATGGAAAAGTTGACTTCCCTGAGAACTCAAAAAGAAACATTTTATCAAATCTGGAATAAATGGATTGAATATATAACCCCAATGCGAGCAGACTTTAGATGACTCTCCTAATGATTTATATTGCTCTTCTCATCAACACAGTAATATTGCTAATGTAAGCACCCCTAGTCTAAATGTTTGTTTTTTTTTGGAAAATAGAGAATTAACACAAGTAAAGGGAAAGATTTGGGAAAGGGATAAAAAAAAAGAAAAAATTAAGTAAATAAGTACATAGGGATTGGATAATTATGTCTGCGGGCAGGAACAAGCACGAACAAATTGGGATATAAACACCTACAATGGTTGGTATATAGGCTTGTATGCAACATTTTGGACCAGTGGAAATGGTCCAGAAGGGTTGTATGGAAACTATTATTACCATTTTTCTTAACAACTAATTTCATTACTTAGCCTAATAGGTTAGATTTACCACAGTACATAATTATCTATTTAAATGTTTATTTTCCTTTTATATCATCTCAATGTGTACTTAAGAATGTATAAATAATTGTAGTTTTATACATATAAAAAAATGGAAAAGGTTATATGTGTGAAAAAAGTACATGATAATTGTGAATTCCTTATCCAAATAAAAATAAAATTATTAAAAAAAAAGAATTGAGATTGCAAGATCGACGTTCTGGAGCCTGAGTGATGTGCTGTGTGGCAAGAGGTTGGACTTTGGGCTGCGTTGTAGAATTTGGAAATGCTACGTCCAGAGCAGTCTGTTGTGTGGAGTCGAATTGTGGACCTTATGCAAGGAAGCGCAATGACAACTGGGGGCATTTGAAGTGTGGTGTTTAAGGAGAATGCAGAAAATTAGATGGGTGATGAAGGTCAGTAATATGGAAGTGTTGAAGAGAGTGAGGAGAGAAAAGGAGTTGCTGAAGAATGTGCAGAAAAGGAAGCTGGAATATGCCGGGCACTTGTTAAGAGGTGGTGGACTGCAGAAATTGTTATTGGAAGAGATGGTAGAAGGAAAGAGGGAAACAGGAAGCCAGTGAACTACTTGGTATGATAGTGTGAGGCAATGGACTGGGTTCAGTTATGCTGAGGCCAGAAAAAGAGCACAAGATTGAAGAAGATGGAGGTGCATAGCCACCAACCCCGGATTCAGGACAGCACCCACTGACTGACTGACTGACTGAGAGTTAAAAAAAGCTTCGAGGGTAAAAAAGACCCTGATGGGAATTATATACAGGCTTCTGAACAGTTGCCCATATGTGGGCTACAAATTACAGTGGGAAATATAAAAGGCATGTCAAAAGAACAGTGTTACAATATTCATAGGGGATTTCAATATGCAGGTAGATTGGGAAAATTAGTTGGTGCTGGATTCCGAGAGAGAGAATTTGTAGAGTGCTTACAAGATGGCTTTTTACAGCAGCTTATGGTTGAGCCCATTATCGGATCAGCTATGCTGGATTGGGTTTTGTGTAATGAACATGATTTGATTAAGGAGCTTAAGGTAAAGGAACCCTTAAGAGCCAGTGATCATGACATGATAGAATTCACCCTACAATTTGAGAGGGAGAAGCTAACATCAGATGTGCAGTAGTACAGTAGATAAAGAGAATTACAGAGGCATGAGAGAGGAACTGGCCAAGGTTGACTAGAAGGGGACAATAGCAGGAAGGATGGCAGAGCAGCAATAGCTGGAGTTTCTGGGAGCAATTCTGGAAGGTGCAAGGTGGATACATCCCAAAGAAGAGTATTCTAAAGGCAGGATGATGAAATTGTGGCTGACAAAGGAAGTCAAAGCCAACATAAAAGCAAAAGAGAAAGCATATGATAGAGCAAACATTAATAGGTAGTTAGAGGATTGGGAAACTTTTAAAAACCCACAGAAAGCAACTAAAAGCCATAAGGAGGAGAAAGATAAAATATGAATGTAAATTAGCCCATAATATCAAAGGGGATATCAGAAGTTTTTTTTTCAGATATATAAAGGGTAAAAGAGAGGTGAGAATAGATAATAGACCACTGGAAAATGACACTGCATGGCTAATAATGGGAGACAAAGAAATGACGGACAAACAGAAGAAGTATTTTGCGTCATTTCTCACCGTGAAAGACACTAGCAGCATGCCAGGTGCTTGAGAGTGTTATGGCACAGAAGTGAATGCAGTTGCTTTTACTATGGAGACGTTGCTTAGGAAACTGAAAGAGCAGAAGGTATATATCTCACCTGGAGCAGATAGACTACACCCTAGGGTTCAGAAGGAGGTAGCTGAAGAGATTTTGGAGGCATTGGTCATGATCATTCAAGAAACAATAGATTCTGGCATGTTTCTGGAGGACTGGAAAATTACAAATGTCTCTCTATGTTTTAAGGAGGGAGAGAGGCAAAAGAAAGGAAATTAAATGCCAGTTAGTCTGCCCTCAGTGGTTGGGAAAATGTTAAAAGTTGATTGTTAATGATGTGGTTTCAGGATAATTGGAGGAACGTGTTAAAATAGGCTGTAGTCAGCGCAGTTTCCTTAAGGGGAAATATTGCCTGACAAATCTGTCAGAATTCTTTGAGAAAATAACAAGCAGGATTGAAAAAAGGAGGATCAGTGGTTGTTCTGTACTTGGATTTTCAGAAGGTTTTTGACACGTTTCTGCACTTGAAGCTGCTTAACAATATAGGAGCCCATGGTATTACAGGAAGAATACTAGTATGGAGAGAGCATTGGCTGGTTGGCAGGAGGCAAAGACTGGGAATAAAGGGAGCATCTTCTGATTAGCTGCTGGTGACTGGTGGTGTTCCACAGGGGTCAGTGTTAGAACTACATCTTTTTACGTTGCATGTCAATGATTTGGATGATGGAATTGATCGTTTTGTGGCCAAATATGTGGACTATAGGAAGATAGGTAGGGAGGCAGGTAGTGTTGAGGAAGCAAGGAGGCTGTAGAAGGACTTAGACAGATTAAGAGAATGAACAAAGAAGTGGCAGATGGAATACAGTGTCCGAAAGTGTGTGGTTGTGCACTTTGGTTGAAGAATTAAAGGATAGACTATTTTCTAAATGGAGAAAAGGTTCAATAATCTGAAGTGCAAAGGGACTTGTGAGTCCTCATGCAGGATTTCCGTAATGCTAATTTGCAGATTGACTTGGTGGTAAGGAATGCAAATGCAATGTTAGCATTCATTTCAAGAGGACTAGAATATAAAAGCAAGGATGGAATGCTATGGCTTTATAAGACATTGGCGAGGCCTCACTTGGAGTATCATGAGCAGTTTTGGGCCCCTTATTTAAGGAAGGATGTGCAGACATTCAAGAAAGTTCAGAGGAGGTTTACAAGAATGATTCTGGAAATCAAGGTTTATTATATGAGGAGAAATTGATGGCTCTAGGACAGTAGGCACTAGAATTTAGAAGGAGTGGGGTGGGGGGATCTCATTGAAACCTATTGAATGTTGAAAGGCCTAGACAGAGTGGATGTGGAGAGGATATTTCCGTTGTCGGGCGAGTCTAGAACCTGAGGCACATCCTCAGAATTGAGGGACATTATTTAGAACGGAGATGAAGAGGAATTTCTTTAGCCAGAGGATGGTGAATCTGTGGAATTCATTGCTACAGGCAGCTGTGAAGCCATGTTATTGGGTGTATTGAAAGTGAAGGTTGATAGATTATTGATTAGTCAGGGTGTAAAAGATTACAAGGAGATGTCAGGAGAATGTGGTTGAGAGGGGAATGGATCAGCCGTGATGAAATTTCAGAGCAGACTCAATGGGCTGAATGGCCTAACTCTGCTCCTATGAGCTTATGGCTCATGGATAGTTTCTACCTCACTATTATGGTCTTACAGTCTAAGGGCTTTTCTGAATGCACAATACGTCAAACTTTGAAGTGGATGGGCTACAGCGCATAAGTCCCTGAATATACTCCGAATGTCAGCTACAGGAGCTACATAATAAAGTAGTCACTGAGTGTATAACTATTGATAGAGTGCTATTTCTTCTGTTTCCTGTGTATCTTGGAACTTGGGATTTTGGTGTGGCACCTTCAAAGTAAAGTGTTAAAATGTCCTTGTAACATTGAGAAGCTGACAATAGCTGGGAATCCCCCTTTCAATCAGACTGGTGCTCCAAAACAAAGCAACTATTGATGAATTCAGCTGTCCTTGAATGCTCACATCTGTTACTCCTTTAAAGCCATATGAATCAGCTTTGTAGAAATTGGTAGCATTGGTTACCATGACTACAGCAGGAAAGGTTGTCCTGCTGTGAAGCTTCAGCATCTGACAGATCTCATTTAACACCTTCCTTTAGGAACAGTCTTCTTATACATTACTCATTGGTCTGGTTGACGCAGGTATACTGCTACCAGAAACTCTTCTTTGGAAAGGGCTTCTTGCAAGGGGCTTTTCTGCTCCCCTCCTCTTCCTTCCACTTCTGACGGATGGCTCTGCTCTCCTTTGCACTTACTGATTTTTGACATTAAGGTGAACCTATAACTACCTTCATGTTGGTTGGGAAATGATTGAGCTGAAGTTAGATTGCACATTCATCCATAAGAGGACCTTCTCTCTTAAGGCATTTCATGACCAACATTGTCTAACAATAATGCACAAGCAACCAATTTTCTACTGATCTTCTCCAACAAATATAGAAGTCATGAATGCACCTTTTAACTTAGGTCAAACAGGTACTGGGACTTTTCTTTCAGCTGCTGAATATTGATGTTTCTGTGAGGCACAGAGCATCTTACTGGTTGAATTGTCCCATTCCTACTTCGAATCACAGATATCAAACTAGCTTTGTATATGGATCAGCTTAGTGCCAGTAAGTGAATTCTAGTTAATAGGGCCATTGGTTAATCGGGGCAGTCGCTTATTTGGGACAACTCTTAAAGAACAAAAACTTATCAAAAAAATACCAGGGATTCCCCTTGTTTATTTGGGATACCATGCGATTAGTTGGGACAGAAGACTGTTGCTGAGCAGTGCTATCTAGCGCCAGTCGCGTGCATTTGTGTGACCTTTAAACGCTACCCTGTACTTAGAGCAAATGGCATTTGTTACATGTGTTTTTGTTCAAAATAGAGTGATTTTTGTCACTGATAGTGGTGAGAAATAAGCAGTAAGACAAGTTGGAATTGTATTGCTCAGCGTGGTTCAAATATTCAGACTCTAAGATGCCAGAAATAGCCAGGAAATGAAATGATTTCGCTACTTTAACAGGTTAGAAACTACAAAAAAAATTGAAGGTATCAGCAACACACACAAAATGCTGGAAGAACTCAGCAGGCCGGGCAGCATCTACGGACAAAAGTACAGTCAATGTTTCGGGCCAAAACCCTTTGGCAGGACTCAAGGTATTAGCAATCATCTGGAATGTTACAATGAAAATGAAGGTTTGAAGGATGCCATCATCAAAAGCATTGTATGAAGGCAATTCTTTATCTACACTAGATCTCTGCACTCATTTGGTTCATTTAGAGAAGGAGGATGAGAGGAGACATGATAGAGGTATACGAGATATTAAGAGGAATAGATAGAGTGGACAGCCAGAATCTCTTCCCCAGGGCACTACTGCTCAATACAAGAGGACATGGCTTTAAGGGGTGGGAATTTCAAGGGGGATATTAGAGGAAGGATTTTTACTCAGGGAGCGGTTGGTGCGTGGAATGCACTGCCTGAGTCAGTGGTGGAGGCAGATACACTAGTGAAATTTAAGAGACTACTAGACAGGTTTATGGAGGAATTTAAGGTGGGGGTTATGTGGGAGGCAGAGTTTAAGGGTCGGCACAACATTGTGGGCCGAAGGGCCTGTACTGTGCTGTACTATTCTATCTATCTATCTATTTACATCAATCAAAAGAATATGGCTGCACACTCCAAATGAATTCCTCCATCAATAACTAGTAAGAACTAGTATACAGTTTTATGGTGCTGCAGAGGTATCGGTAGTGGCTTAATTTGTTCTGCATTTCATTTAAATACATAAACTGTTACTCAGTTAAATTGTCATTTGTTTTTTTTTTATACCTTTTTAACTACTTCCATGGAACTTTGGCTAATTCAAGCAGCCACTTAATTGGGCCAAATTGTACTGTTCCCGATGTGTCCCAATTAACCAGAATCCACTGTATATGTCGAGTGGAAAAATACTGTTAGTCTTCTAAAATATGGCAGATAATTCACGCTTAAAAAAAGAATATATGTGTGTGCTTCTTAATTGACATTTAAACCAAATGGGCACAGGCAATACCAAAGTAATGGGCTACACTTAGCCGAATTTTATAGTTCCAGTACCTAATAATTACAGCATGTAAATCTATCGTTCAAGGGTAGCACTGAATTAGAACATTTAGCATTTAATAAAATAGACACTAGTTCAGAATCAGACTTAATATAATAATAGTAACTTTATTTATAGAGCAATTTTCATATAGATGATGTACATATGAACATAAGAACATAAGAAATAGGAGCCATCTGGCCCATTGAGTCTGCTCCACCATTCAATAAGATCATGGCTGATCTGGCCATGGACTCACCTCCACCCACCTGCCTTTTCCCTATAGCCCTTAATTCCCCTACTACGCAAAAATCTATCCAACCTTGTCTTAAATATATTTCCTGAGGTAGCCTCCACTACTTCATTGGGCAGAGAATTCCACCGTAGTTCAAAGAGATTTATAATAAAATAACAAACATGAAAATAAAATACAAAAAAATGTTAGTTAAGAAGCCGAGTTAAAGAAATAGTTGTGAGCTGGTGTTTAAAAGTCACAATTGAGTCTGCATCCCTTATATTTTTAGATATTGAATTCAATAGTTTAGGAGCATGGTTCAAAAAAGCTGATCTGCCAGTTACCTATTGAGAGCGATTGTTTAAATTTAAGAAACCAGTGGAACAGGATCTGCAAGCTCAAGCAGGATGATAAAATAAAAATATTCTGTGGTATCAGACCATTAAAAGCTTTAAAACAAGTAAGGGAGTTTTAAAATCAATTCCAAAAAATCCAGGAAGCCAATGCAGAGAAGCTAATATAGGAGTGATATATCCCCTCCTCCTGGTTTTGGTGAAAAGTCAAGCAGCAGCGTTCTGAATTAGTTGAAGTTTGTCAATAGGTTGCAATGGAAGGCCAGTAAAAAGTGCTTTGCAGTACTTGAACACGAGGAATTCTGCAGATGCTGGAAACTCAAGCAACACACATCAAAGTTGCTGGTGAACGCAGCAGGCCAGGCAGCATCTCTAGGAAGAGGTACAGTCGACGTTTCTGCACGTCGATTGTACCTCTTCCTAGAGATGCTGCCTGGCCTGCTGCATTCACCAGCAACTTTGATGTGTGTTGCAGTACTTGAGTCTATTTGATATAAAGGCATGATTTAGTTTTTTCGGCATCATTACATGATAGAAATGAAAGGACTTTTGCAATAAGTCTAGAAATACTGATCTGGTCGCTTTCTTTATATGGGATTTAAAATTCAAATCTGAATCAAGGATAACACCAAGGCTAGTTACTTCTGATTTTACAAGGGGAGTGAAGTTCCCAAGTTTATTGAGAAGTTTATCTCATTGGCGTATGTCATGAAATTTGTTGTTTTGTGGCAGCAGTACATTATAATTAAAAATCTATAAGTTACAATGGGAAGAAAGTAGATTCCAATTCACTGGGCCACTGGTTAATTGGGCCAGCAGCTTATCTGGGACAATTCGGCAGTGTTGGCAGAGCAGCTTATTTGTGCCATAAGATGGAAGGATGTTGAATCCTTGTGGATTGAGTGAAGAAACTGCAAGGGTAACAGTACTCTGATGGCAGTTATATAAAGGGCTTCCAACTGTAGCTATGATGAAGACCACAGATTACAATAAAGAGAGTGAGTTTGTTGAATACCTACACGGTAGCTTTTTAGAGCATTTTGTCTTTGAGCCTACTAGGGGGATCAGCTATACTGGAGTTGGTGTTATATAATGAACTGGAGGTGATCAGGAGCTTAAGGTAAAAGTACCCTAGGAGCAAGTGATCAATATGATTGAGTTCAACTTGAAATTTGATAGGGAGAAAGTAAAGTCTGTCATAGCAGTATTTCAATGGAATAAAGGAAATTACTATGGTATGAGAGAGGAGTTGGCCAAAGTAAATTGGAAGGAGATGCTAGCAGGGATGACAGCAAGGCAGCAATGGCATGAGTTTCTGGGAAGAATGAGGAAGGTGCAGGATAGATGGATTCCAAATATGAAGAAATACTCAATTGGCAAAAAAATCTAACAAGGGAAGTCAAAGTAATGTAAAAGCAAAAGAGTACAACAAAGCAAAAATTAGTGGGAAGATGGAGGATTGGGAAGCTTTTAAAAACCTACAGAGAGCAACTAAAAGCATCATTAGGAGGGAAAGGATGAAATATAAAAAAAAAGAGAGCAAATAATATCGAAGTGGGTAGTAAAAGCTTTTTCAAGTATGTAAAAAATAAAAAAGAGATGAGAGTGAATATAAGACTGCTAGAAAATGAGGCCGGAGAAATAATACCGGGGGCCAAGGAGATGGTAAATGAACTAACTGAGTATTTTGCATGGATCTTCACTGTGGAAAGCACTAACTGTGTGTCAGTTAGTCCTGCCGAAAGGTCTCGGCCTGAAACCTCGACTGTACCTCTTCCTAGAGATGCTGCCTGGCCTGCTGCGTTCACCAGCAACTTTGATGTGTGTTGTCAGATATTAAAGGGTGTGAGGGAAGATAAGTGAGTGTAGTTAGTATTGCAAGGGAGAAGGTGCACAAAAATCTGAAAGTTCTAAGGTTGCATAAGTCACCTGGACCAGATGAACTGCACTCTAGGGTTCTGAAAGAGGTAGCGTTAGAGATTATGGAGGTATTAGCAATGATTTTTCAAAAATCATTGGACCCTGGTATGGTGCCAGAGGACTGGAAAATTGCAAATGTCACTTCACTCTTTAAGAAAGGAGGAAGGCAGCAGAAAGCAAATATGGACCAGTTAGTCTGAACTCAGTGGTTGGGATGGTGGTGGGATCAATTATTAAGGATGGGGTTATAGGGTACTTGGTGATGCAGGACAAGATAGGACAAACTTAGTGTTGTTTCCTTATGGGAAAATCTTGCCTGACAAACCTGTTGGAATTCTTTGAAGAGCTTACAAGTAGGATAGATAAAGGAAATGTAGTGGATGTTATATATTTGGACTTTCGGAGGCCTTCGATAAGGTGCCACACATGAGGTTGTTTAGCAAGTTAAGAGCCCATGGTATTACAGGAATGTTTTGGCATGGTTAGAGCAGTGGCTGATTGGTAGGAGGCAACGAGTGGGAATAAAAGGATCCTTTTCTGGTTGGCTGCCAGTGACTAGTTGTGTTCCGCAGGGGTCAGTGTTGGGACCGCTTCTGTTTATGCTGTATATAAATGATTTAGATGTTGGAATAGATGGTTTTGTTACCAAGTTTGCAGATGATATAAAGGTTGGTGGAGGGGCAGGTAGTGTTGAGGAAACAGGAATGTTGCAGAAGGACTTAGAGAGATTAGGAGTATGGGCAAGAAAGTGACAAATGTTGGAAAATGCATGGTCATGCACTTTGGTAGTAGAAATAAAGATGCAGACTATTTTCTAAACAGGAAGAAAATACTAAAATCTGAGATGCAAAAGGACTTGGGAGTCCTTGTGCAGAACACCCTAAAGGTTAATTTTCAGGTAGAGTCAGTGCCAAGGAAGGCAAATGCAATGTTAGAATTCATTTCAAGTGGTCTGGAATACAGGAGCAAGGCTGAGATACTGAGGCTTTATAAGGCACTGGTCAGGCCTCACCTTGAGTATTGTGAACAGTTTTGAGATCTTCATCTAAGAAAAGATGTGCTGGCATGGGGAAGGTTCAGAGGTTCACAAGGATGATTCCGGGAATGAAAATTTATCATACAAGGAATGTCTGATAACTCTGGATCTGTTCTCACTGGAACTTAGAAGGATGAGGAGGGATCACATTGAAATCTCTTGAATGCTGAACTGCCTAGACAGAGTAGATGTCAAAAGGATGCTTCCCTTGGTGGGGGAGTCTAGGGCACAGACTCAGGATGGGGGGGTGGGGTGTCCATTTAAAACAGAGATTTCTTTAGCCAGAGTGTGGTGAATTGGTAGAATTTGTTACCACAGGCAGCAGTGGAGGCCAGGTTGTTGAGTGTATTTAAGGCAGAAATTGATAGGTTCTTGATTGGATACGGCATCAAAGGTTACAAGGAGTAGGCCAAGGAGTGAGGCTGAGAAGGGGAAGAAAGGATCAGCTATGATTGAATGGCAGAGCAGACTCAATGGGCCAAATGGCCTAATTCTGCTTCTATGTCTTACAGTCTAATAATCTTATAACTCTTAAAGAACAAAAACTAATGGAAAAAATAGCCCTGATTCCCTTCGTTTATTTGGAAGCACCATGCCGCCAAAATGGGACAGGAGACTGTTGCAGAACAGTTTCTAACCAGCATCAGTCATGTGCTAGATTAAACAGTTTTTAAATAGTGTCAGTTATATGTGTTTGTGTTCAAAAAGCAGTGTTTTTTGTCACTGATAATTAGCGAGGAACATACAATAAGACAAAGTAGAACTTTTTCGCTCACTGCAATTCGAGCATTCAGGCATGGAGATTTCAGATGTGGTCAGGGGTGAAGACGAAATGATTTCACTACCTCAGCAAGTTAGGAACTACAAAGAATTGGTAGGCATGACAATATTTATAGTCATAGGTTATAGAGGCATGGAGAGCAAAAGCACAGAGAAAGCCCTTTTGGCCAATGAGACTGCATTGAGCATCAACTACCCATTTACACTAATCATAGGTGAACAGAAAGGATTATACTTATATACACAAGGAAAGAAGAAATGATGGCAGTTATAATTGGAAAAAATAAGTCATTTATTGTTAAATTGGTAAATTGATTTATTATTGCCACATGCATTGGCATACAGTGAAAAGCCCATATTACATTATTTGGTAATTATTTTGATTTGATTGACCTTAATTACTCTGTGTTTCTTTTAAATATAGGATATTCACATTTTATTGCTTTCAACAACAGTATTGCTCTGCTTACTTTAAAAATTAGGATTATATATATAAAACAAATCCTCAATTTAAGCACAAGCAAGGCTAAGATGTAACTATGGCAACAATTACCTACTAAGAGCTGCTTTGCTCTTAGAAGTAACAAGGCCATAAGCAGCAGCATTGGAAAGTCTCATGCTTCCTTTCAATATCTACCTGTTGCCATGGCAAGTTACTAGGCACTTTGGTCCCACTATCACAATATAATTAAAGCTCATGTTGCTAACAAAATTATATTGTAACACGTGATTTTGATTTCTTTTCATCACAATGTTCTTTAGGTATAGAAACGTGAATAATCAGCATATGAGTCATTTTCAGTATTTCAGCATTATTTTCCTCATTTTTAATTAAAGCAGTAATGCCCTCAAATAAGTAGGTCAAAACCATTTTTGACATGATAGGCATCAATGAGTCATAGAGTCATAGAGGAGTACAACACAGAAACAGGCACTTCAGCCCATCTAGCCCATGCCAAAACCATTAAACTGCCTACTCCCATTGTCTCACTGGGACTATAATCCTCTATATCCCTATTATCCGTGTACCAATTCAAACTTCTCTTAAATGTTGAAATCGAGCTCACATGTACCACTTGTGCTGGCAGCTCATTCCACACTCTCTTGACCCTCTGAGGGAAGAAGTTTCCCCTCATGTTCCGCTTAAACTCTTCACCTTTCACTCTTAACCCTTGACCTCTGCTTGTAGTCCCACTCAACCTCAGTGGAAAAAGCCTGCTTGCATCTACCCTATCTATACTCCGCATAATTTTGTATACCTCTATTAAATCTCCTCTCAAACTTCTACATCCTAAAGAATACAGCCCTAACCTATTCAATCTTCCCTTATAACTCAGGTCCTCCAGACCCAGTAACATCCTTGTAAATTTTCTCTGTACTGTTTTAACCTTGTTTACATCTTTCCTGAAGGAAAACTGCACACAATACTCCAAATTAGGTTTCACCAACATCTTATAGAACTTCAACAAAGCATCCCAACTCCTATACTCCATACATTGTTTTATGAAGGCCAATGTGCTAAAAGCTTTCTTATGTCTCTATCTACATGTGACACCACCCTCAATGAATTCTGGACCTGTATTCCCAGGTCCCTTTGTTCTACCACACTCCTCAGTGCCCTACCGTTCATTGTGTAAGACCCACGCTGGTTGGTTCTCTGAAGCGCAACAAGTCACACTTGTCTGAATTAAATACCATCTTCCATTTTCATCCCATCTTAACAGCTGATGCAGATCCCTTTGCAAGTCATGATAGCTGTCCTTACTGTCCACTACCCCCAAACTTGGTGTCATCCACAAATGTTCTGATCTGTTTGACCACTTTTGTCATCCAGGTCATTGATATAGATGACAAACAAGAATGGACCCAACATCAACCCCTGCGTCACACAACTAGTCACAGGCCTCCGGTCTGTGGCACAACCCTCTACTATCACTCTCTGGCTATCACAAAGCCAATGTCTAATCCAATTTACTAGCGCATCTTGAATGCCAAGTGACTGATCCTTGTTAACCAGCCTCCAATGCAGGACCTTGTCAAATGCCTTGCTAAGGTCCATGTAGACAATATCCACTGCCTTGCCTTCATCCAGTTTCCCGGTAACATCCTTCAAAAACTCTATAAGATTGGTTAGACATGACCAGCCATGCACAAACCCATGCTGTCCATTCAAATAGTTATGTATCCAGTCCCTTAGAATACCTTCCAATAACTTTCCTGCAACTGATGCAACTTCATGCCTTCTTTTCGCCTTCTTGATTTATTTCTTATCTTCTGTTGTGTTTCTCACCTCATTTGTTCCTACTTGTCTATACCTGCTATGTACCTCCATTTTTTTCTTAACCAAGGCCTCAATATCTCTAGAAAACCAAGGTTCCCTCCACTTATTTCCAAGCAAATCTTTCACTCCCCCTCAACTTTACGGCTTTCCACCTGGATCGCTCCCTGCATGACTCCCTTGTCCATTCATCCCTCTCTGCTCTGAGTACTTATCCTTGCAAGCAGAACAAGTGCCACACCTGCCTCGACACCTCCTCCCTCACTACCATTCAGGGCTCCAAAAGTTCTTCCAGGTGAGGTGACACTTCACCTATGAGTCTGTTGGGGTCATCTACTGTATCCAGTGCTCCTGGTGTGGCCTCCTGTATATCGGTGTGACACAATGTAGATTGAGAGACCGCTTCACGCACCGGACACCAGAAAAAGCAGGATCTCCTGGTGGCTATCCATTTCAATTCTACTTCCCATTCCCATTCTGACATGTCAGTCCATGGCCTCCTCTATAGCCGCGATGAGACCACACCTTATATTTTGCCTGGGTAGCATCCAACCTGATGGCATGAAGATCACTTTCTCAAATCTCCGGTAATTTCCCCCCACTTCTTCACCATTCTCCATTCCCATTTCCCTCTCTCACCTTATGTCCTTACCTGCCCATCACCACCCCCTGGTGCTCCTCCCCTTCCCTTTCTTCCATGGTCGTCTACCCTCTCCTATCAGATTACCCCTTCTTCAGCCCCTTATCTCTTTCACCCATCACCTACCACCTTGTACTTCTTTCTCCTCTCCCCCCCACTTTCTTGCTCTAATTTCTCATCCTTTTTTCCAGTCCTGATGTAGGGTCTCAGCCTGAAACATCGACTGTTTACTCCTTTCTAATAATGCTGCAGTTCCTCAAGTTTTATGTCTGTGTTACTTGGATTTCCAGCATCTGCAGATTTTCTCATCTTTGTACCTGACACTTGTTATATAATTTCCTGGTTTATCTTTAGAGCCTTTTTTAAACAGCAGATCAACATTGGCTATCCTCCAATCCTATGGTACCTCCCTTGTCACTTAGGATGATTTAAGTATCTCTGCTACAGCCCCGACAAATTGTGCACTTCCCTCCCGTAGGGTCCGAGGGAAGAACTTGTCAGACTCTGGGGATTTATCCACCCTGATTTGCCTCAGGTAACAGACACCTCCTCCTCTTTAAACTGTATAGAATCCACGAAGTTGATGCCACCTTGTTTCACTTCTATAGACTCTGCATCCATCTCCTTAGCAAAGACGGATGCAAAGAATTCATTTAAGATCTCCACCATCTGTTTTGGCTCCAGACATAGATTACCATTCTGGTCTTCCAGAGGACCAATTTTGACCCTTGTAATGCTTTTGTTCTGTAGAATCACATAGGATTCTCCTTCATCCTGTCTGCTAGAGCAATTTCTTCCCTTCTTTTAGCCCTCCTGATTTCTTCCTTAAGTGTTCTATTGCATTTCTTACACTTAATAAGCATCACATTTGTTCCTACATGCCTATACCTGCTATGCACCTCTGTTTGTTTTCATAACCAAGCCCTCAATATATCTTGAAAATTAAGGTTCCCTACACTTGTTATCTTTTCCTTTTGTTCTGACAGACACATACAAGCTCTGTACTCTCAAACATTCACTTTTGAAGGCCTCCCAGTTGCCAAGTACACCTTTGCCAGAAAACAGCCCGTCCCAATCCACACTTCCGGATCATTTCTAATACTATCATAGTGGTTGTTCTCCAATTTAGAATTTCAACTCGCGGATCAGATCTATCATTTTTTTTTACATTCACTTTAAAACTAATGGTATTGTGGTCACTGGATGCAAAGTTTTCCTCTAGACAAACTTCTGTCACCTGTCCTGTCTTATTGCTAATAGCAGAGCTGGTATTGCATGCTTTCTCCTTGGGACTTCTATGTGTCAATGAAGGAAACTTTCCTGAACACATTTGACAAACTCTGTTCCATATAGTTCTTTTACAGTATGTGATTCCCAGTCAATATGTGGAAAATTACAGTCACCTACTATCACAACCTTATGCTTCTTGCACCAGTCTGCGACCTCTTTACAAACTCGTTCCACTAAATCCTGAGGACTGTTGAGTGGTCTGTAATATAATCCCGTTAACATCTCCATACCTTTCTTATTTCCCAGTTCCATTTGACTCAGTATGACTTCTGGTTAAGATGGCGCTACCTTATGCCTGTGATAGCTCACTGGGAGTTCAGATGGCAAGAAGTTCAACTCAAAACACCTTTTCTGAGGGAAATTGTGTTTAATTATCGCCGCAAACAGTGAGGGGGTGAGTAATAGTGAGGTGAGTTCAGGTGATGAGCCGAGATGGTGTGTTGCAGGTGGAGTGCGCCATTCAGAGAGGAGAAGAGGACTTTCGATGTCCATAAAGTTGACCTGGGTGTGAGGCTGGATCGTTCTGGGTGCCGAAAGGAGAACTCAGGACAGAGGAGGTTCAATGTCTGTACAACTGGCCCAGGTACAAGTTTGGATCGCCCTGGGCACCGAGCTGGTTTGAAGAACTTGTAAGCACCTCCAGGCTGGACTGTGAAATCTGGGCCTGGAGCAAGTCACTGGGTGGTGTGGTCTAGGCCCTGAGCCTAGGAGTAGCTGGATTCCAATGTGAGGTGTGATCTGCTGTTTTGACAATTTAAATTCCAGCCCAGATTGGAGGCAGGAGTTGATTTCGCTTGCTCTCTGCGATGTTCATTCCTCCCTCCACAAATCCAGGTGCTAATCCATGCCCTGAGCTTATCCACTTTTCCTCCAATACTTCTTGCACTGAAATATTTGCAGATCATGATACTAGTTGCATCCTGCTCAACCTTTTGATTCCTGACTTCTTCTGAGGTTTTACGAGCATCTGTCGCCACAACCCCTTCACTAACTGTTTTGGCACACTGGTTCCCACCCCCCTACAGTTCCAGTTTAAACCCCACCGTGCAGCATTAACAAACCTTCCCACGAGGATAATAGTCCCCCTCCAGGTCAGGTGCAAACCATCCCTTCTGTACAGGTTCCACCTTCCCTGGAAGAGAGCCCAATGATCCAAAAATCTTATGCCTTCCCTCCTACACCAACTCCGTAGCCACGTATTAAATTATATAAACTTTCTAGTTCAGGCCTTACTGGCACATGGCATGGGTAGCAATCCAGAGATCAAAAGCCTGGAGGTTCTGACATTTAACCTAGCACCTAACTCACTGAACTCTCTTTGCAGAACCTCCTCACTCATCCTACCAATGTCATTGATAACTATATGGATTATGACCTCTGGCTGTTCACCTTCTTACTTAAGAATGCTGAGGATTCCATCAGAGACGTTCCAGATCCTGGCACCTGGGAGGCAGCATACCATCAGGGAATCTCATTCTCACCCGCAGAACCTCCTGTCCGTTCCCCTACCTTACGAATCCCCTAACACCACTGCATGCCTTTTCTCCATCCCTTCCCTTCCTAGTCACAGGAGACCTGACCACTGTGACTTTCCTCTGTTAGGTCATCCCCTTCAACATTATCCAAAGTGATATACCTGTTGATGAGGGGGATGGCCACAGGGGTACTTTGCACTGGCTCCTTAATCCTTTCCCCTTCTTGACTGTCACCCTGTTCCCTATGTCCTGCACCATGGTTATAACTACCTCTCTATGTGTCATATTGATCACCCCTTCAGCCTCCCAAGTGATCAGGAGTTCATCCTGTTCCAGCTCCTCAACGCAGATTGCTTGAAGCTGCAGCTGGATGCACTTCTTGCAGCTGGAGTCGGCTGGGACACTGGAGGTCTCCCTGCCTTCCCACATCCCGCAACTGGAGCCTGACATCTCTACTATCCTAACTGAGCAGATGGAAAGAAGGGAAGGAAAAAATAAATTCTACCTGCAGCTTTTCTTTTTTGCCTTTTCTGACTAAAGCCTCTCTTCGATGGAGATTCGAAGAGCAAAAGCCTCATCACTCTAACTCTGTCCAATCTAATGACAGTCACTGTGACGAAGCCTGCTCACTTGCCCCTCTATTCTTTAATTTGCTCTTACTAATCAATCCCAAAGAGTGATTGGTCACTGTTCAGAGCTCCAATTAAACTGCCACAAGCTGTGACTCCTTTTTCTACTCTGTCAGTAGACCTGAGTGAAATCCACTCAAACTTCTGATGACTGAATTGGATTGAAATGAATTGACTTTATTACTTACATCCTTCCTATACACGAGGAGTAAAAATCTTTACGTTATGTCTCAATCTAAATGTGTAATGTGCGATTTACAGTAATTTGTCATAAATATTACATACAACAGGACAGTCAATATAAAATAGAAATACAATTGTATTAGCATGAATTTTTTTTATATATAATTTTTATTAAATTTTCAAAAAGAATACATGAAAAGATAAAATCTACCCCCCCTCCCCTTAACCCTCCCCCCCCCCATATGTAGTCCTACCTAAAAGAAAGAAGAAAAAAAAGAGAGCCGCCTGGATATTGGAAGGTTTCCACATGCTCCATGGGATTCAAAATAAATTTGGTATAATTATTCGTTACTTTCCCCAAGTAACCAAATTCTTTGTCGGAGCACTTAAATATGACATCCTATCTTTTGTAAATAAGGGCGCCAAATATTCAAGCATGTTACATAATTATCTCTTAAATTATAAGTAATTTTTTCAAGTGGAATAGAACTAGCCATTTCATTATTCCAACGATCCATACTTAAATACGAATCAGATTTCCAAGTAACTACTATAGTCTTCTTAGCTACTGCCAATGCAATTTTTATAAATTCTTTCTGATATTTATTCAATTTAAGTTTCGGTTTTATCCCTTCAATATCACCTAATAGAAATAATACAGGGTTATGTGGAAGTTGAATTCCAGTAATTTCTTCCAATAAGATTCTTAAATTTATCCAAAAAGGTTGAATTTTAAAACAAGACCAAGTAGAATGTAAAAAAGTACCAATTTCTTGATTACACCGAAAACATTTATCAGATAGATTTGAGTTTAATCTATTTATTTTTTGTGGTGTAATATATAATTGGTGTAAAAAATTATATTGTACTAATCTAAGTCGAACATTTATTGTATTTGTCATACTGTCCAGACAAAGTCTTGACCAATTTATTTAATCAATATTAATATTCAGATCTGTTTCCCATTTTTGCTTTGACTTATGGGTTCCTTGTTTAATTGTCTGTTCTTGAATCAAATTATACATACAAGAAACAAATTTTTTAATTTTTCCTTTTTGAATTAAAATTTCAATTTCATTAGCTTTTGGCAAAAACATTGTTTGACCCAGCTTACCTATCAAGTAAGCCCTTAACTGAAAATAACAAAAGAAAGTATTATTAGATATTTTATATTTATCCTTTAATTGTTCAAATGACATCAATATACCTTGCTCAAAACAATCTCCTATAAATTTAATCCCTTTTTGGTACCAATTATATAAAAGTTGATTGTCCATTGTAAAAGGAATAAGTCTGTTCTGAAACAAAGGTCTCCTTGCTAATAGATATTTCTGCGTTTCCTTATCAACATTTATCTTATTCCATAGATCAATCAAGTGTGTTAATATAGGAGATTCTTTCTTTTCCCGTATCCATTTAGATTCCCATTTATATATAAAATCTTCAGGTTTATTTTCTCCTATCTTGTCTAGTTCTATTTTAATCCATGCTGGTTTTTGATCATCGAAAAAAGATGCAATAAATCTAAGTTGATTTGCTTTATAGTAATTTTTAAAGTTTGGAAGTTGTAACCCTCCTAACCTAAATTTACATGTCAATTTTTCCAATGATATTCTTGACATTTTACCTTTCCAAAGAAATTTTCTCACAGATTTATTTAACTCTTGAAAAAATTTCTGTGGCAATTGTATTGGTAATGTTTGAAACAAATACAGTAATCTTGGAAATATATTCATTTTTACAACATTGATTCTACCTACTAATGTTATTGGTAGTATCATCCATTTGTCAAGATCTTCTTGAATTTTTTTCAATAGTGGTAAATAATTAAATTTATATAAATTTTTTACATCACTATCAAGTCTTATACCTAAATACTTATTCTTTCTTAATTTTAGACGTATAACTTATTATCTGTCCCCTAAGATATGCTTTCATCGCATCCCATAATATAAATTTATCCTCCACTGAATGAAAATTTGTATCCAAAAAAAATTGAATCTGGTTTTTCATAAAATCACAAAAATCTTGACGTTTTAATAATGTTGAATTAAATCTCCATCTATAAGCCACTTCTTCCTTATCAGCCATTATTATTGTCATTAATAAAGGAGAATGATCTGATAATATTCTTGCTTTATATTCCATATTTTTCACTGTGTTGAATATGTATTGATAATAGAAAAAATCTATCCTTGAATAAGTTTTATATCTATGGGAATAGAACGAATAGTCTCTTTCTTTAGGATTGATTCTTCTCCATATATCAATCAAATTTAAATCTTTCATCAATGATAAAGTTAGATTTACTACCTTCGATTTTATAACAGCCTTGGTTGATCTATCTAAGACTGGGTCTAAGCAAAAATTAAAGTCTCCTCCAATTAATATTTTTTCAAGTGCATCCGCCAAATTCAAAAAAGTTTCTTGTATGAATTTTGCATCATTTTCATTTGGTGCATAAATATTCATAAAAGTCCATAGTTCGGAAAAAAGTTGACAATGTATAATCACATATCTCCCCGCAGAATCAGTTATTACATTTTGTATTCTAATTGGTAACGTTTTATTGATCAAAATTGCTACTCCCCTCGCTTTTGAATTAAATGAGGCCGCAACAACATTACCCACCCAATCTCTCTTTAGTTTCTGATGTTCTGTTTCTGTTAGGTGTGTTTCCTGTAAAAAAGCTAAATCTATCTTCATTTTTTTAATATATGTTAAGATTCTTTTTCTTTTCACTGGTCCATTAAGCCCATTAACATTAAAACTCAAAAAATTCAATAAATTAGTCATTATTCTTAACAAAGTTACTCCAATCTAAAACATTACTTATCTTCTCAACTCTCATAGTTCCTTGGGGAATCTCTTTAAACTTCACCATGATGCTATGTGTCCCCCCCCCCACCAACCTTCCAGGCAAAAAGAGAAAAAAAAAGATAGGAAAAAAAAGAAAAAACAAAATACCCCCCCACTAATGTTGTGAATGAAAAGATATACAACACTACCCCCCTCCATTTTACGGGTCGCGGCAAAAGCCACGGTTGCACACATGATTAATGTGGCAATCGATCAGTGCTTCTTCCAGCTCCCCCGCAACAAAAAGTTATATATATATAGACAAAATTAGTATTATTATTCCCAACTAATTTCCTCCAGTGTTAACCTTTCTTACCCCCCTCATATAATTAATACTATATTTATACATTCATCCAGCTTCAAAAATCCAACAAATCCATTCTTAAGCCCAATCTTCATCTTCAATCTTTCTCGCTCTCCTGAGTTTGTTCTTGTATCTGGTGAATATTCAGAGAATCTTGCACAAACTGCTCCGCTTTCTGGTAGTCATCAAAAAATCTTTTTTCTCCACCAGACAAAAAAAATCTTCAAAGTTGCAGGATAACGCAGTATAAATTGATAACCATGCTCCCATAGGGTTTTTTCCACTGGATTAAACATCTTCCTTTTCTTCAAAAGTTCGTAACTTATATCAGGGTAGAAAAAAACTCTTTTCCCTTTAATTATCAATGGCCCTTTTCTATCTTTGGCAGCTCGAACAGCTGCCTGAAGAATCCTTTCCTTGTCTTGAAATCTTAAGAATTTTATTAAAATCGATCGTGGATATTGGTCATCTTTTGGTTTTGGTCTTAAAGCTCTATGTGCCCGCTCAATGTCAATTGGTTGAACCTCCTCTCCCATTTGCAAAACCTTCGGGATCCATCTTTGAAAAAATTCTATTGGCTTATCTCCTTCCATACCTTCTGTAAGACCAACAATTTTAATATTATTACGTCTACTGAAATTTTCCAACATGTCCACTTTCTCCAAGAGTCGATTTCTTTCCGAGTTCCAGACAAGCAAATCATTTTCTGTTTTTTCCACTCTATCATTCATAAGCCCCATTTCTCTTTCCATCTTCTGAAGCTTCTTTTCCATTTTGTCCTGTCTTTCCATAACTTTATTATAGCATCTCTTTGTGTCTCTAAGCTCCTCTCTTACTTTCCTTAATTCAGTTGTTGATTTCAATACAGCCTCTCTTATGTCTCTATCATATCCTTTACTTCCACTCGCTTCCAATTCTTCCTCCTCTTCTTCATCTGTGTTCTCTGCAGAATCCAGTTCTGGCTCTGAGTCACTTTCAATTGCAGTGGGTGTCGGTTCTTGTAGTTTGCGCTGTGCCGATTTGCGCATGCGCAATTCCGTTGTCTTCTTCGGAGCAACCGTTGCCACCGCCATTGCTCCCTGTTCTACCGAAGGAGATCCAACCTGAGTCCAAGGCTCCATCGTTGCAGTAGGCCCTTTTTTCTTCCCATCTCACGGCTGCTTCGTAACAGCAGACTTCTTTTGTTGCGGTTTAGGAGGCATATCGTAAAGTAATCTTACAAAGTTTATAAATAGTTTTCAAAAAATATTTACCAACTTTGTTTTATTTAAACGGTACTTTACTGATTTGTTGCGGGAGAGCTGAATTTACACGTCTCAATCCCACGTCATCACGTGACGCCCCCCTATTAGCATGAATTAATCAGTGTGATGGCCAGGTGGAAGAAGCTGTCCTGGATTTTATGCTGTGGTACTGTTTCCCAAATGGTAGCAGCTGGAACAGTTTGTGGCTGGGGTGACTCTGGTCCCCAGTTGTCCTTTCTATACCCCTACCTTTGTAAATGTCCTGAATAGTGGGTAGTTCACATCTACAGACGTGTTGGGCTGTCCGCACCACTCTCCACAGAGCTAGTCAGAGCTCAAATTTATACAATAATATTTCCATGACATTACTTCAAGGTCAAGTTGTCTCCCTGCACTTATCACTTCCTGACATCTTCACTATTTGATTTTTTTTTCGGACATTCTCTTGGAAGGCCCTCACTTTCAACAAAAAGCAACTCCTTTTTGTCCATTGGCATGTATTCAGTATCAGATTTATTTACTTGTCACATGTACATCAATACATGCACTGAAACAGATCATCTGTGTCAAAAATCAAGAATCTGCTGGGGCAGGTGTGCCCACACAGTCCAGAACCAACATAGCACGTCTAGAATGCTTGGCTGAGCCACACAGATCACAACAAGCATCAAAAGCAACAGCAAAACAAGCTCCAGTCCCCCCTCCCACCTAGCCACCCACGCACATACTGCACACAGATCTGTAACCCCAGGACAGGCCATCTTTGGCTGCCAGGCTCCAGAAGACTCATGGATTTGCGGTCATTGAGCCTCTGTTTTCCCCAGCAGACCTGCAGAGATTCACAGAGTCAGGGCTCCAACAACTGGAGCTTGACTTCGGCGGATCCGATCGACCTTCGGACTTTGACTGGACTTCCTGCTGTCCTCACCGGCTGTCCTGCTCCTCTGGCCCCTGTGTGAATCATCCACTGCAACTGCATCAATTTTAGTGAAAGAATCACAGAAATCTTAGATAAAAACAAAACAGGTGAGAGTCTAACTACAGAAATTTACTGTCCAAGATCTTTGAGTCTTTCCATGGTCTCATCTACATCTACCTCAATGATAGTTTATATAGCTCTAGGCACTTTTGTGCTTCTATAACACTTTTCTGTAATGGCTTCCACAACTGATTAGCCCCATCATCATGGCCTCTTCACTTGCAAAGGGTCCTGACTTAAAACATTGACTGTCCTTTCTCTTCTGCAGATGATTGCTGACCCACTGAGTTCCTCCAGCAGCTCATTATGTTGCTCCAGAAATGATCTCCTGCTTCTATTTCTTCCCTAAGGGGGTCTGTGCTTTTGCTGGAGCAGGTGAGGGGAGGGGAGGGCTAATACTGTTGCTGCTGCTTGTGTACGAGGGAAGGGGGCTTTGGGGTTCTGATGTTTCGGTCATTCATTATTTGGGTTGTTTTCTGTTTTTTGGAGACCTCTGAAGAGTAAGAATTTCAGGCTGTATACTGTATACATTCTCTGAACCGTTGAACCATTCCTACCTTTCAAACTTTGAATGGCAGCTCCATCTAGGAAACAATAACAACAACAAAACAGAAGCCCTCATATCAGGGACTGTTTGATGGCCTTAACCTTGTTAGCTATTCTTAGCACATAATAGCATATTTTACCTGCTGCTTTAGAGGAAATTGAGCACAATATGCATCTTGGAAGAAGGGTACTGTGAACAGTGTAAAGTCACGATTAGTCAATGCTTGCAATAATAGGTACTTAAGGCTTGGCAATTTTTCCTTCTACTGCTAATTTCTTTGAGTTCCTCATTTATCCTGAACCTGCAGTCTTTTGCTATTTCCAGAAGTGTTCATCCGTTTTTGTTTCTTTTCCACTAAGATGCATTCCTGTGCAAAAGCGCAAACAACAGGAATTCTGCAGATGTTGGAAATTCAAGCAACACACACCAAAGTTGCTGGTGAACGCAGCAGGCCAGGCAGCATCTCTAGGCAGAGGTACAGTCGACGTCTTAGGCCGGGACCCTTCGTCCCGTGTGTTTCCTGTGCAAAAGTGTTAGCTGGGGTGCCTAAGACTTTTGCACAGTACTGTATCTACTAAATTAACAACAACGTAAGACTCACAGATATTGCTGTTTCAAGGGAAGATAAAGAGAGGATGGAGATGGATGCCTTTCCACCATCTGCTTCTTTTTCTTCTTACAGAAACATCTGCATGATGCTAAACTAGGACACATCATCAGTGATGCTACCTGGGGTCGTCAAGTGTTTCGGGTCTTTCAACATCATACACCCTCACCCAGGCGACCCGACCGGGGTTGATCAGACCCCGGCCTGTGTCCTAGCAGCAACCCATGGATCTGCCCTCTTTATCCAGAGCCATCTTGATGCTTTCTCTGCTGCATCTATGGTGGTAGAAATGGCTTTCCTTCTTATCTCTCCCGTGATTCCAAGTGCAGTGTACACTTTGCAGAGTGACTGGCCTGTAAAGCCACGTCACCCGACCTCCACGGGCCAACACTTTGCTCTCCAGCCTCTTCTTTGGCAGTTGTTCTTCAGATCTTCATACCTGGCTCTTTTCCGTGTCGTAGGCCTCCTCCATGCGTTCTTCCCACAGTACGGTAAGCTCAAGCATAAGAACATGCTTCAATGAGTTGGACCACAACACAATGTCGGGCCACAATGTAGCCTCTGTGATATGGGGAGGAAACTGCAGCTGTTTTCCCAGGTCTGCTTTTAGCTTCCAGTCCTGCGCGGTGAAGAGCAACCCGGTTGCTTTCCAGTGTTCTGTTGGTCTTTCCCCCTCTTTGACAAAGCAGATAGTATCCTTGACCGGACTTGTTTTCCGGCAGATGTTAAAGGTGCTGCAGATTGTCTCAGCAATTGTCTGAAGGACCTGGTCATGCCACCACCGATAAAGGCCATCAGCAAGAGCTCTGGGGCAGCAGCTCAGAATATGCTCCAGCTCACAGAGGATCTTCTCACAGAGGGGGCAAGCTGGTGGTTCTGCAAGGCCCCAGTAGTACAGGTTGCATGGACTAGGGAGGACGTCATAAACAGCCTGGATAAGGAATTTGATGCGGTGTGAATCCACCTTCCAGAGATCGTTCCACGTGACCTTTCGCTCGATCACCTGCTCCCATTTGGTCCAGGCTCCTTGCTGTTTCATTGCCACTGCTCTGCTGGTCCTCTCCTCCTCCACAGCTGCCCTTACTTCATTCTGGACCAGTTCTCATCGCTCTTTCCCTTGTACTTTGTCAAAATGGGGGAGCTTCCGAGTCCAGCTCTTCCCTTGGTGACTGCCCCCACCAGCACTTTGTGGCGCAGTCGCACCTCAGCTTCTTCCACTGCAGCTTCTGCTCTCCGCTTCCTTCCAGTTCTCACTGCCACTCTTGCTCCGGCAACCTTTGGCTCCGAAGGTTCCTGGAACTGCAGCACCTCTCTTGCTCGCAAAACCTTGAACTCCTCCTGGATGGATTTCAGGGGCAGCCTCGGTTTGCAGTTATTCCCGTACAGAGCGATGCTGCTGATGTTCCTTGGTAAACCTAGCCATCTTCGCAGGAACCGGCTGACTACTCTCTCTAATTCAGCAACAGCGGAAATTGGGAACCCATAGAGAAGCAGTGGCCAGGGGATTCTTGGTAGTGTACAGTGCTGGTAAATCCATGCCTTAAACTGCCCTGGAAGACCTGTCCTGTCAACCTTTTGCAACCATTGTTCAAACTGCCCACAGGTGTTTCCTATCGCCGCCTTATCTCTGAGTGTTGCATCAAACATCTTCCCAGGACTTTTAACAGGGTTCTTTGTGATGTTAGGATTTGAAACGTCCTCAATAGAGAAACAAAATCTCTCCTGTACTCTCCCCTTCTTCAGCACTACAGATCTTGATTTTTCAGGCTTAAAGGACATCCTTGCCCACCTCATCAACCTTTCCAGCCCCTTAAGAATCCACCTAGCACCAGAAACTGACTCCGTAGCGATAGTCAGATCATCCATGAAGGCTTGTATTGGTGGTTGGCAGAACCCAGATCTTGATTTCATGCCTCGACACTCTGGCTGTGCAGATTTTACCAGCACGTTCATTGCCAGGGCGAAAAGAATGACTGAGATGGTGCAGCCTGTGATGATACCAGTCTCCACCCTGCACCAGTCTGGTGTTATTGGCCCTGTTGAGACTCTCAGGTGGAACTCGTTGTAATAGTCCATAAGCAGGCCTCTGATTCCTTCAGGAACATGGTGCCTCTTCAGAGCGTCTGTAATAACTTCGTGGGGGATTGACCCATAGGCACTGGCCAAATCCAACCACAAGACCACTGAGTCACCCTTCTTCTCTCTGGCCTCTCTCAGGAGCTGTGTGATGACTCCAGTGTGCTCCAAGCAGCCTGGTACCCTTGGAACGCCACCCTTCTGGACGGAGGTGTCGATGTAATTGTTCCTCAGGAAGTACTCTGTTAGGCGCTTTGCCACCATGCTGAAGAAGATCCTCCCTTCAACACTCAGCAAGGATATTATCCTAAACTGGCTGATGTTCTCGGAGTTCTCTTCTTTTGGAATCCACACTCGGTTTGCATACTTCCATTGCTTGGGCACTTTGCCTTTCTTCCAGACAACCTTGAGGATTCTCCACGGCTGCCGGAGAAGCCAGGGGCAGCGTTTGTAGATGTTGTAAGTGGTGCCGCTCGGACCAGGAGCTGAGCCAGCTCTGACTTTCTTGACTACTTGCTGAACCTCCTTGAAGAGAGGCTCTCGAAGGTGGAAAGCCTCTGTTGGTTCTGTGGGGGCGATGAGGGCATCACAGTCTCTCAGTTCAACTTCTCTGACCGGTTTACTGAAGGTGCTTCGAAGATGGTGGTCTATCAGTTCCTTTGTGCAGGACAGCTTTCCACTTCTCTTCTGACCCAGCAGCTGTTTGGTGAACTGAAATGGATTACTGATAAATACAGATCTTTCCTGTGTTCTTTCTCTCCTGCGCCTCTGATGTTGCTCCGCTCTCCTCAGAGTTATGAGCCTTTTCCTCAGCATCAAGCTCAGTTCTTCCAGTGGTGCCCTTTCCTCATGGTTTGCCAATTTATGTTGTTGCTTGATCGCCTTGAGTTCTTTCTGGATGTTGTGGATTTTGGTGGCCCTGTTGTTTTTAACATATGGCTGTTTGGCCCGTTTCTCTTCCTCAGTACCAAATCTTTCTGCTGCCACAGTTATGATCACTGTTGTCATTAACCACCTCCCCCCCCCACCCGCCTCTCGGGCTTCCCTGGGGGTATCTTTCCATTCTTGGATCCGAAGCTTTCTCGGGTACTCCTTTATAGGAGCTGCGGTTCGGGCTGCTAACCCACCCCACCCCGGTTTTCTGTCTTTCCAGGCTGCCAACTGTTTTTCCAGTAGTCACCAAACTTTCTTGATCGTCAACCAGACTCTTCAAATCAAATCAAAATTTACCCATGCAGAAAGTGATACAAAAAACAGCCTGTGCAAGTCTTAGGCAAGACTTTTGCACAGTACTGTAGGCATTAAATATTTGTTTTTTTAAAATAATTAACACCATATTTGTCTTATTCAGTCAGTTAGGGTCTCACATTAAGTTGCAGTAATCTTTTCCTTTTTATGTATGTGTCGATTCTCATACAATCTATATCTGTTTCTTCCTGGCCTACTCTTGTATTGTGTCTTTGCTTTCCTTATCGATGTCTTTTCTGAGAGCTGATATATTTCTAATCCACAGGTTTGTGGCTTTTATTCTGAGATACAACGGACTGGAATCTGGTGTGAGAACAAACTGCTGGAGGAACACAATGGGCCAGGCTGCATCTATGCGTAGAAGTGGACAGTTGACATTTCGGGATCTGGACTGCTGAGGGACCTCAACCCAAAATGTCATCTAGCTACTTCCCTCAATAGGTGCTGCCTGACCTGCTGAGTTCCTCCAGCTGCTTGTTTCTTTACTAACAGGTTTTCTATTGGCAAGGTTAGAAGTCTTTATTTCTAATTTTAGCATTTTGTAATACCACTGAGCTTACAAAATAAATTAAAAAAAACCTATGTAAGAAAACCAGCATGAAAGAAAGATTCGGGGAATAAAGGAGAACATTGGAATCCAGCCTGCAATCCAAGCAGTTTACCACTGTAAGTACATATTTTCCTCGCAAAATTTCAGTGCTGGATATCCTGAATATTGCACAGATGTTCTGGGCACATCTTACACCGGAATCCATTAAAACAGCATCCAGTAATGTAAAGCTATAATTTTTTATTTTCTTTTCAAAATTGTTTCAAATTTTTTTTTTCTTTTGTTCCCTATGTAGTTATTTTGTCTCATTTAACAGGTGTTAATTACACACCATCCATTTTCCACAGGTCAGATCAAACGAGTTTATTATATCAGTAAAGAGTGGTAAGCTGCTCTAACCAAAAATGTATGTTTTTTTGGATGTATAACCATTTCAACATGGTTCTCATTGATAGGCAGGATTATATTTATTTGGGAATAAGAACTGTCAGATTGTGTTGGTCTCAGGTGGCACATGAACACAATAATCACAAGAGCTAAGAAGGAGAAAAGCACATTCATTCATCACATCAACACTTGTTTCCATACGCTAACTGAATGATTCCAGCATTCTGGTCTCCACTATACTATCTGAATGCAAATTGGTTGGTGTGACTAAGTGATTTTTGACATCAAAATGAATACACCTTTTGCTAATTTCTACCCAGTTTACATCTTTGCTTATTATTATTATTATACTTCAAGCAAGAGTCAGTTGCTTTTCAATTCTTAAAACATAAGGTTCCCATCATATACAGTCATAGACACTTTATTAGGTACTTCCTGTACCTAATAAAGTGGCCACTGAATGTATATTCATGGTCTTCTGCTGCTGTAGTTCATCCACTTCAAGGTTCAACATGTTGTGCAATCAGAGATGCCTTTCTACACACCACTGTTGTAATGTGTGGTTATCTGAGTTACTGTCTCCTTCCTGTCAGCTTGAACCAGTCTGACCATTCTCCTCTGTCCTCTCTCAGTAACCAGCTGTTTTCACCCACAGAATTACCCCTCACTGGATGATTTTTGTTTCTCACACCATTCTTTGTAAACTCTAGAGACGGTTGTGTGTGAAAATCCCAGGAGATCAGCAGTTCCTGAGATACTCAAACCACCCCATCTAGCACCAACAATCATTAGTTCCATGGCCAAGGTCATCTGGATCACAATTCTTCCCCAATCTAATGACTGGTCTGAATAACAAATAAACTTGAACATGCCAGAGGCTTTCATGCACTGAGTTGTTGCCACATGATTGGCTGACTGCATATTTGTATTAATGAGCAGGTGTACAGGTGAACCCAGTGAAGTAGCCACTGAGTGTATGCAAATAAATGTGACACTTCTGCATGATGTGTTTGATGATGCAAGCACCATTTTGCATATTTGCACAGCACTCAAGTGAGCCTGATATTCCCGAAAGAGCTCTTTGTGCTTCCTCTTACTATTCTTCATCTTCTGTACATTATTTAACAAAAGATTAGGAACTCACAGGAGCATTTATGGTACAATGGTGATGGTACCCAAGACCAACGAACTGATCGTGCATTTCAGGAGGGGAAATTGAAGAGATCAACAGGGGTAAGCAGTTTCAAATTCCTGGGTATCAATAACTCTGGAGATCTATCCTGGGTCTAACATACCGATGCAATTACGAAGAAGGCATGCCAGTTGTTATATCTCATTAGGAGTTTGAGGAGATTTTGTACGTCTAGCAAATTTATACAGTTGTACCAGAGATAGTGTTCTAGCTGGTTGCATCACATTCTGGTATGGAGGGACAACTGCACAGGATCTGAAATCTGAAAAAGCTGCAGAGGTTTGCAAACTCAGCCTGCTTCATTATGGGCACTTGCCTCCTCAGCATCGACAGCATCTTCAGAAGGTGATGTCTCAATCACTAAGAACCTCCATCACCCAAGACGTGCGCTCTTTTTATTACTACCAGCAGAGAGAAGGTACAGGAACCTAAAGATATACACAGCATTTTACGAACCGCTTCTTACCCCCCCCCCCACTATCGGATTTCTGAACGGATAATGAACCAAACTATGAACACTACCTCACTATTTTCACTCTCTTTTTGCACCACTCATTTATTTATTTACATTTTATATATATATAAATATAAAACTGTACATATGATAAGAATGTTTTCTCGAAACCAATAGAAAACCTAATAAAAATTGGCATGGATGTATCTGCCAATTTAGAAAATGCTATTATTTCACACAAGACAATGGTTGTTTCATTTGATGAGATGATAGGTTACGGAATCACTTGAAACTATAGAAACCACAGAAAAAACTACAGCACAGAAACAGGCCTTTTGGCCCTTCTTGGCCGTGCCGAACCATTTTCTGCCTAGTCCCACTGACCTGCACACAGACCATATCCCTCCATACACCTCCTATCGATGTATTTGTCCAATTTATTCTTAAATGATCAAAAAGAACCTGCATTTACCACCTCGTCTGACAGCTCATTCCATACTCCCACCACTCTCTGAGTGAAGAAGCCCCCCCAATGTTCCCTTTAAACTTTTCCCCCCTCACCCTTAACCCATGTCCTCTGGTTTTTTTTCTCCCCTTGCCTCAGTGGAAAAAGCCTGCTTGCATTCAGTCTATCTATACTCATCATAATTTTAAATACCTCTATCAAATCTCCCCTCATTCTTCTATGCTCCAGGGAATAAAGTCCTAACCTATTCAACCTTTCTCTGTAACTGAGTTTCTCAAGTCCCGGCATCCTTGTAAACCTTCTCTGCACTCTTTCAACCTTATTTAAATCCTTCCTGTAATTTGGTGACCAAAACTGAACACAATACTCCAGATTCGGCCTCACCAATGCCTTATACAAACTCATCATAACATTCCAGCTCTTATACTCAATACTTTGATTAATAAAGGCCAATGTACCAAAAGCTCTCTTTACGACCCTATCTACCTGTGACGCCACTTTTAGGGAACTTTGTATCTGTATTCCCAGATCCCTCTGTTCTACTGCACTCCTCAGTGCCTTACCATTAACCCTGTATGTTCTACCTTGGTTTGTCCTTCCAACGTGCAATACCTCAAACTTGTCTGTATTAAACTCCATCTGCCATTTTTCAGCCCATTTTTCCAGCTGGTCCAAGTCCCTCTGAATATGGCACTTTCTGAGAAGTGATAAATTTGTTACCAGAAAGTTCATTCAAATCTGGCGGTAGTTGTATTAGTTGTATACAATAGTTGTATTGAGGAATCTGTCTTGGCAGTACAATTTTGGAGTTTTCTCATTTGAGCACTCTGGGACAGGTTTATGTGGTGTTTGTCAAATGAGCAAATCTAAACTAAATTATTAAATAGACAAGATTTAGCATTTGAACATGCATGAAAAATCATCAGATCAATGGAAATGCTAAGAAGTTCTAAAAAGTTTGATCTGGTGCAATACGTCAGGCTTAATGCTGTAAATAGTCGGATGGAGGTAGCAAGGGTAGGAACTCAGACACAAAGCCCAAAGCTTATTTGCAATTTTGGCATGAAAGGAGAGAATGTCAGGTAATGTTACCACTTACTGTATGTAACAGAGATAATTCATCATCCAGTTTGGGGCAGTGAAGTATTTCAGCTACAAAAGGAGAGGGTAGGTAGCTCCAGTGGGCAAGGCTAGAGAGAGAAATGCAAACCATAATACTGTCAGCCAAGTAGGTTCTCAACGTAAGAGTAACATTTATAACAGAGAACCTGAAAGGTGGGCTTGTAGAGTATTGAAGTTGATGAATAGTTGGGAAAGTTAAACCTAAACAGATTAAATACCATCAATAGTGAAAATGCACTAAAATTAAAGTGTAAGTTAATCATTTGAATACAAATAAAGTTGCTGATTGCTGTTTATTACAGGGGTATACACATTTCTTAAAAATCAGCAAATTGTTATTAATAAAAAGCACACCGAGATTCAACACATGCTCTATTCTGGCACAATATTGGCGCAACAAGGTTTCTTGTTAGAAACAAAAATTGAAGCTACCAAACAAAAACAGAGTACTCCATTGTGAAAGATTTTATCAACAAATAAAAAAGCAAATGGAAGAATGTACTGCATTTAGTGTGAGCATTTTGCAACCACATCCAGATAAACTTCTGGAGAAATATACAGATTATAGTCACAAATTTGTATGCTGGCATGAAGGCACACAGCACTCATTTGTCTGTTGAGCCAAGCCAGGTTATTGCAGGTCCAAGCTAATACCTTATGTACTGAAGGAGTTGAACAAACTCAAATAACCCAGTGCATTGAACAAAACTGCACAGACAGACTGGGTGGCAGGCATTGCTGTTGATCTCAAAATGAATAGCACACGTGAACAGCTAACTTGAACGAATTACAAGGAAATGCCCGGCAAAGGCATAGAAAATGAATAATACCCATTAGCAATTTCGTAGGATATTTGTGCTGAATTTAGAGAGCCCTAGGTCTTTAAACATTGAACATCAGCAATAGAATGTGGATAAAGATAGCTAACCCTATCTAGTAATCAGCACCGAGAGATTCATGAAGGTATATACAGAAAATATATGTACATAGATGTATACAGCATACAGTATATGAAGATGTAAACAGAAAACTTCATTAAATTATTGAAGACTAATTGTACGTTTGGATGAGCAGTTAAAAACAAGAGATTCTGCAGATACTGGATATCTTGAGCAATATGTTCAAAATGTTGGAGAATCCTAGTAAGTCAGGTAACATCTGAGAAGGGGAATAAACGGTCAACATTTTGGACCGAGGCCCTTAATCAATTTCTGATAAATGGTATTGGACCTAAACGTGAATTGTTTATTCCCTTCCATAAATGCTGCCTAACTTATTGAGTTCCTCAAACATGTTTTGCCTTTGGATAAAAAGATCTGAACTCTGACATGAATGGTCACAAGTCTGTCTGCAAAAGCAGGAGGGTTGGGCATGGGGCGAGCAATTCCATTCCAGAAAAACCCGGTGCTACAGAAAGGACAACAAAAGCTCTGGAAGCCTCATTTCTGGAAGAGGAAGGATCTTTGAGAATGGGCTACACCTGAACCAAATAAATTAGTAATCAAATAGCCAACTAAACTAATCCCTTATGCCTAAACAATCTTGATACTCTTTCATTTTCCTCACATTTATGTGCCTATCTAATTTAGAAGTCTCTAATATTTTTGCCTCTACCACCACCCCAAGCAGCGAATTCCAGGCACCCACCACTCTTTGTATAAAAAAACATCTGGATGTGAATGTGGCACCAGTGAACAATGCAACCAAGGGCGACATTCTTCAGACAATTCACGAAACTACTTATTTCACTTCTTTTAATTCTTCTTCTTCTTTGAACTATGATTCTGCTACGGTTGGAACCTGTGACTTACATTTTGATGGTGTGTTTTCGGGCTGATTGAGTGACCTGGCACTTTGCTTTCTCAGAGGAGTTTGCTGAGGTTTTGAGCAGAAGCCAGGAATCCTGGAGATGGTGCGCGAGACCATGATCGACTCCATTTCGTGCTGAACTCGCTATTGCAAGTGTTGAGCAAGATTGAAATCAATGAGGCCGAGAGCGGAAGGAGAGTGGATATTCAGGTCTCTCTCTCCCTTTCACTTGCCGCTGCCAGAGGAAGATGTTTGCGCTTGTTCATTACTGCTGGAGGATGGTGCCGGAACCTTACAGGCTTGGACAAGGTTTAATCAACACAGTTTGTGGATTCACCTCTGCAGTTCATGTTATATACAGAGGTAAATACAGGACTAAAGGTGTATATTTGATTGCACGCAGTATATGGAATAAGGTCGATGAAGTTGTAGCACAGTTACAGATTGGCATGTATGATGTTGTAGACATCACTGAATCATAGCTGGAAGAAGATTATACTTGGGAGTTTAATGTCCAAGGAATGAAATTGTACTGAAAGGACAGGCAGGAATGACGGGGGAAAAGTTTAAAGGGAACATTAGGGGGGGCTTCTTCACACAGAGAGTGGTGGGAGTGTAGAATGAGCTGCCAGACGAGGTGGTAAATGCAGGTTCTTTTTTATCATTTAAGAATAAATTGGACAGATACATGGATGGGAGGTGTATGGAGGGATATGGTCCGTGTGCATGTCAGTGGGACTAGGCAGAAAATGGTTCGGCAGAGCCAAGAAGGGCCCAAAGACCTGTTTCTATGCTGTAGTTTTTCTGTGGTTTCTATAGTTTCTATGAATGCAGAAGGGGTTACAACAGGAGGTAGAAAATGCATGCCAAAAGGGCAATGTTGCAATAGTCATGGGGAATTTCAATATGCAGGTAGATTGGGAAAGTTAGGTTGGTGCTGGATTCCAGGAGGGGGAATTTCTAGATTGTCTTTGAGATGGCTTTTTAGAGCAGCTTGTGGTTGAGCCCACTAGTGGATCAGCTATTCTGCACTGGTTGTTGTGCAATTAACCAGAATTGATTAGAGAGCTTAAGGTCGAAGAGCCCTTAGAGCTAGTGATCACAATATGATCGAATTCACCCTGAAATTTGAGAAAAGTAGCTAAAGTCTGATGTATTGGTATTGCTGTGCAGTAAAGAAAATCACAGGGGCCTGAGAGAGGGGTTGGCCAGAATTGATTGGAAAAGAACACTGGCAGTGATGATGGCAGAGTGGCTGGAATTTCTGGAAGCAATTCGGAAGGCACAGGATATAGAAACATAGAAACATAGAAAATAGGTGCAGGAGTAGGCCATTCGGCCCTTCGAGCCTGCACCGCCATTTATTATGATCATGGCTGATCATCCAACACAGAACCCCGCCCCAGCCTTCCCTCCATACCCCCCTGACCCCCATAGCCACAAGGGCCATATCTAACTCCCTCTTAAATATAGCCAATGAACTGGCCTCAACTGTTTCCTGTGGCAGAGAATTCCACAGATTCACCACTCTCTGTGTGAAGAAGTTTTTCCTAATCTCGGTCCTAAAAGGCTTCCCCTCTATCCTCAAACTGTGGCCCCTCGTTCTGGACTTCCCCAACATCGGGAACAATCTTCCTGCATCTAGCCTGTCCAAGCCCTTTAGGATCTTATACGTTTCAATCAGATCCCCCCTCAATCTTCTAAATTCCAACGAGTACAAGCCCAGTCCATCCAGTCTTTCTTCATATGAAAGTCCTGCCATCCCAGGAATCAATCTGGTGAACCTTCTTTGTACTCCCTCTATGGCAAGGATGTATATATACTAAAGGGGAAGAAGTATTTTAAGGGTAAGATGACACAACCATGACTAACAAGGGAAGTCAAAGCAACATAATAGCCAAAGAGAGGACATATAACAGAGCAAAAAAATGATGGGAAGTTAGGGGATTGGGAAGCTTTTAAAAACCAACAGAAGGCAAGCAAAAAAAAAATTGAGAAGGTAAAGGTGGAATACAAAAGTAAGATAGCCAATAAGATTAAAGAGGATACCAAAAGTTTCTTCAGATACATACAATGTAAAAGAGAAGTGAAAATGGATATCAGACCACTGGAAAATGATGCTGGAGAGGTAGTAATGGGGGAAAAGGAAATGGATGTTGAACTGAATAAGTATTTTGCATGACTGGACACTGTGGAAGACACTAGAGGTTTGGTGGAAGTTCCAGGTGTCAGGGATCATGAAGTGTGTGAAGTTACCATCACTAGAGAGAAGGTTCTTGGGAAACGGAAAGGTCTGAAGGTAGATAAGTTACCTGGACCAGATATTGTACACTCCAGGAACTGAAACAGGTGCCTGAAGGGATGGTGGAGGCCAGCAATAATCTTTCACAAATCACTAGATTCTGGAAAGGTTCCAGAAGACTGGAAAATTGCAAAAGTCACTCCATTCTTCAAGAAAGGAGAGAGCCAGAAGAAAGGAAATTATAGGCCAGTTCGTCTAACCTCAGTGGATGGGAAGATATTGGAGTCCATTGTTAAGGATGTGGTTTTAGGATACTTGGAAGCACATGATAAAATAGGCTGTAGTCAGCATGGTTTCCTCAAGGGAAAATCTTGCCTGACAGATCTTCTGTAATTCTTTGAAGAAATAATAAGCAGGATAGACAAAAGAGAATCAGTTGATGTTGTGCTGGACTAGACACACCCAGACATCATCCCTGAAGACATTGGCAGAGTCTGTCATTGAAATGTTGGTTATAATTGATATCTGTACCTGATTGGGAGCCAAGAAGAGTTTATTCTAGAAGGCATACATTTAAAGTGAAAGGGAGCAAGTTCAAAGGAGATGACTGGGGCAAGCTCTTTTCATAGTGTGTGGTGTGTGCTTGGAACACACTGCTAGGCATCGTGAAATAGTCAAATACAGCAGAGACATTAAAGAGACTCTTAGGTAGGCATGTAAATGTGAGAAAATGGAGAGTTATGCTGATGCTCCTGCTACGGCCTCCTCCACAATGGTGACCTGTCATAAATTGGGGGGGGGGGTGGGGGCGGAGGTTGGTGCTGCTTTGTCAAGCACCTCCACTGCATCTGCCAAAAGCAGAAATTCCTGGTGGCCAAACATTTTAATTCCAATTCCATTCTGACAAGTCGGTCCAGGGCCATCTCTTCTGCCAAGATGAGGCCACACTCAAGGTGGAGGAGCAACACTTTATATTCCATCCAGCTACCTCCAAACTGATGGCATGAACATCCATTTTTCCCTTCAGTAAACAAGATCCCCCTCCCCACTTCCTGTATTCCTCACTCCGACCTTTTATCTCTTTTCACCTGCCTATCACTTCCCTGTATGTTCCCTCCTCCTTTCTTTTCTCCTTTGATTCTCTCCTCTCCTATCAGATTCCTTCTTCTCTAGCCCTTTACCATGCCCACCCACTTGGCTTCACCCATCACCTACCAGCTAGTCTCCTTCCCCTTCCCCAACCTTTTTATTATGGCATCTTCCCCCTTCCTTCTCAGTCTTGAAGAATGGTCTCGGCCCAAATGTCAACTGTTTATTCATTTCCATAGATACTGCCTGACCTGCTGAGATCCTCCAGCATTTTGCGTGAGCTGCATATGGACATTGTTTAGGCAGAAGGGATTAGTTTAGTTAAGTGATAACTTGATAGTTTAATTGGTTCAACATAACATCATGGCCAAAGAGCCTGATTCTGTGCTGCACTATTGTATATTCTATGTTCTTTGACTTTTGTTTCTTTCTAAGGGAAGCAGATACAAATAAGTCTCATGGATTCTTGGTTTCATGTCTCTGCTAGGTGACACCTCTGACCTTCAGTAAGGCACTGAGCTTTCAGTACAGAGCATGGGCTGTGACCTGTGGAGTGAGATTTTAAAACACAACCTTTTGAAATGATGCCAATAATGATGCCTGTGCCCCTTGGTTGAGGTCTCACTTATTCACCTGAAGAAAGATATCGAGGCCAAATAAAGCTGTGGTGATATGTGTAAATTTTCCTGCATCATTTGGACGATAAACCATATCCCACTCAAAGAGGAACACCACATAGTGATTTTTCTATTTCACAGACAATCAATCTTTAAGGTCGTTCTGAGAATGTCTGCCCAGGAATCTAATCAATCCTGCATGCAATCTCCACATTGTAGTGAGGATATCAATCCTTTGAGCATCAGACCAAGGTTGACAAACGTATTTCAGTGAAGACTATTGATATCCTCCAGAGGCTATCCATCCACCAGGAACTGACCCAACTGAGTCTGCGGGTTGAGAGGAACTGTGTCTGAGATATCAGTTTTTTAGTCTGTAGATACCACTTGTGTGCATTTTGGTACTGGTATTGGTTTATTACTGTCACGTGACAAGATACAGTGAAAATCTCATCTTGCATACTGCTCATTTAAGATTCAAGACTCAAGATTGCTTATTGTCATTCTTCAGTACCCGAGTGTAAAGGAAAACGAAAGGATTGTTACTCCAGATCTGATGTGGCATAAAAGAACACAGTAAGCATAAAAAATACAAGAAGTATAAAAGTAAAAGGAATCCTATACAACACAATGTACAAGTAATTGTTTGAGTGTGTCTATATGTATATAAGTTTAGCTTATATACATACACTGATTGTATGTACATCAGTGATGCTGGGTGCGGGAGTATCTGAACATAACGCTGATTCAGATAGGAAGTGTTGAAGTGACAAATTGACTCTTGGCAAGAGCAATATTTAGAGCCATACAGTTATAGTACAGAAAGAGGCACATTGGCCCATCTAGTCCAGGCTGAACTATTAATATGCTTAGTCCCATCAACGTGCACCCAGACATTAACCCTCCATACCTTTCCCATCCATGCACCTATCCAAATTTATTTTATATTTTAAAATTGAACCTGCCTCCACCATAAGACCATAAGACCATGAGATATACGAGCAGAATTAGGTCATTTGGCCGATCAGGTGTACTCCGCCATTTCATCATGTCAAATCCATTTTCCCTCTCAGCCCCAGTCTCCTGCCTTCTTCCTCTAATCAAGAATTTTTCAACCTCTGCCTTAAATATACCCAATGATTTGACCTCCATAACTGCCCGTGGTATCAAATTTCACAGATTCACCACTCTCTGGTTAAAGAAATTCCTCCTCATCTCTGTTCTAAAAGGACGCTCCTCTGTTCTGAGGCTATATCCTTTGGTCTTTGACTCCTCCACCATAGGAATCATCCTCTCCACATCCACTCTAACAAGGCCATTCACCATTCAATATGTTCCAATGAGGTCACCCCTCGTTCTTCTGAATTCTAGTGAGTAGAGACCCAGAGCCATCAAAAGCTCCTCATATGATAAGCATCAATCCCAGGATCATAATTTTGAGCTTCCTTTGTACTCTATCCAATGTCAACACATCCTTTATTAGATAAGGGGCCCAAAACTGCTCACAATACTCCAAGTGAGGCCCTACCAGTGCTTTATAAAGCCTCAAAATTATATCTTTACTTTATTCCATCTACCACTTCTTTGCCCATTCTTCTAATCTGTCCAAGTTCTTCTATAGCTTGTCTTCCTCAAAACTACCTGCCCCTCCACCTATCTTTGCATTGTCCATGAACTTGGTCACAAAGCCATCAGTTACATCATTCAAATCATTGACATATAATGTAAAAAGAAGCGGTCCTGACACAGATCCTTGTGGGAAACCCCTGGTCACCAGCAGCCAACCAGGAAAGGCTCCCTTTATTCACACTCATTGCCTCCTTCCAAATAGCCAGTGCTCTGTCTATGCTAGAATCTTTCCTGTAATACCATAGGCTCTTAACTTGTTACGCAGCTTCACAAGTGGCACCTCGTCAAATGCCTTCTGAAAATCCAAGTACATAACATCCACTAATATTTCTTTTTCTATCTTTCTTGTTATTTCTTCAAAGAATTGTAACAGATTTGTCAAGCAGGATTTTCCCTTAAGGAAACCATGCTGACTATGGCTCATGTGTCTCCAGATACCCTGAAACCACATCCTTAACAGACAACTCCAATATCTTCCCAACCATTGAAGTCAGAATAATTAGCCCATAATTTCCTTTCCTCTGCCTCTCTCCCTGCTTGAAATGTGGAGTGACATTTGCAATTTTCCATTCTTCTGGAACCATGCCTGAATCAGTTGATTCTTGAAAAATATTTACTAATACCTCCACAGTCTTTTCAGCCATCTCTTTCAGAACCCTGAGGAGTATGCCACCTGGTCCAGGTGACTTACGTACCTTCAGACTTTTCAGTTTCCCAAGAACTTTCTCCCTAATAGTGGCAACTTCACACACATCTGCCCCCTGACATTCTCAAACTTCTAGTATACTGCTAGTGCCTTCAACAGTGAAGACTGATGTAAAATACTTATTCAATTTATCCACCCTTTCTTTGTCCCCATTACTACCTCTCCAGCGCTATCTCCAGTGGTCCTATAACTACTCGCACCTCCTTACACTTTATGTATCTGAAGAAACTTTTGGTATCCTCTTTAACATTATTTGCTAGCTTACCTTTGTATTCCATCTTTTCCTTCCTTATGACTTTTTTAGTTGCCTCCTGTTGGTTTTTAAAGGCTTCCCAATCCTCTAACTTCCCACTAATTTTTGTTCTATTATATGCAGTCTCTTTGGCTTTTATGTTGGCTTTGACTTCTCCTGTTAGCCATGGTTGTGTCATCTTGCTTTTAGAATACTACTTCTTCTTTCTTCCTGTGCCTTCAGAATTGCTCCTAGAAATTCCAGACATCATTGCTGCTCTGCCATCATCCCTGCTAGTGTTCCTTTCCAATTAATTTGGCCAGCTCCTCTCTCATGCCTCTGTAATTCTCTTTACTCCACTATAATACTGATACATCTGACTTTAGCTTCTCCTCAAATTGCAGAGTGAATTCTATCATACTATAATCACTGGTCCCTAAGAATTCCTTTACCTTAAGCTTACTAGCCAATTCCGGTTCATTGCACAACACCCAACTAAGGATAGCTTATCCCCTGATGGTTTTAACTATGAACTGCTCTAAAAAGCCATCTCGTAGGCCGTCTAGAAATTCCCCCTCATGAATTCCAACAGCAACCAGATTTTCCCAATTTACCGGCATATTGAAATCAAAGTTCACAATTTCAATGTTCAAAGTACGTATAAATTATACAACCTTGAGATTTACCTGCTTACAGGCAGCCGCAAAGCAAGAAACCTGAAAGAACTCAATTTAAAAGAAGTCCAACATCCAACGCATAGAGAGAGAGAAGAAAAACACAAATCATGCAAGCAATAAAAGCAAGCAACAGCATTCAGGACCAAATTGAGTTCACAGACCTGGAGCCCGGAGCAACTGGAGTCAGCCCACAGCCTCATTCTCAGTTTATCACACAGCAGGCTAAATCACCACGATGCTTGCAGACACGAGGTTGGAGCAATCTCACAGCCTCAGCACTGCAGATAAAGGAGTAATCATCATGGCAGAGTGAGCAGAGTCAGCCCAATCCTCGCTTCTGGTCCTGACACCCTGCCTTGATGGTCTCTCCGGGCTGGTGTTTAAAACATCCCAACACTGAGTCATCACCCACTCTAGGACATGGGCCCTGCCACAGTGATATGCTTTGGGGCTGTAACACGTCACTCCACCCATGACTATACTTGACCTTTCCAAATCTTTCCAAATGTTGCTTAGATCAATCGAACCTCGCTCCCTGTTTAGGTGAACGGACTCCGAAACTCATGCGCACTGACTCCTCTCTGATTTGCTCGCTCCAACTCCAACTTGACCATTCCTTGTCCTTGCTTCTCCTTGAAAATAATATGCTCCGACTTTGCATCACACCCACATGGCTCAACCCTCAAGTCAGCCTCACCTTCACTTGCCTCTTTATTGTTTGCAGTGATAATTTAATGTGTTATTAATAAGGTATTTAGTCATATTTATTGCCTTTTGAACTACCAGTAAGCTGTTGCCTGACTTCACTAGCACCATCTTCATCCTCCATGAACGTTGTAATATTGCCCTTTTGACATGCATTTTCTATCTCCCATTTTAATTTATAGACCACATCTTTACTACTGTTTGGGAGTCTGTCTGCAACTCCCATCAGAGTCTTTTTACCCTTAGCTTTGCCCACAACGATTCCACGCTTTTGAATCCTATGTCCCCTCTTTCTAATGATTCGATTTCATTTTTTACCAACTCCTCCCACCCCCACCTACCTGCCTGTCCTTTCGATACGTGTATACTTGAACATTGAGCTCCCAGGTATAATCTTCTTTCAGCCACGATTCGGTGATACCCATGATGTCATACATACAAATTTGTAAATGTGTTACAAGTTCATCTACTTTATTCCGTATACTGCATGCATTCAAATATAACACCTTCAGTTCTGTATTAACTCTTCTGATTTTGTCCACCTTTTACTTTGCAGCTGTCTAAAGAGTGGACAGTCGCAAGGCTGTGGGACTGGACGGCATCCCAGGGCGGGTACTCAGGATGTGCGTGGCACAACTGGCAGGTTTGTTTACAGACATTTCTAATCTCCCTCTCTCCCAGTGTACAGTGCCCTCCTGCTTCAAAACATCCATCATTGTTCCCCTACATAAAAAGACCAAGGTAACATGTCTGAATGACTGGCGTCCTGTCGCACTCACCTCAATAATAAGCAAATGCTTTGAGAGGCTGGTCAAGGACTACATCTGCAGCTTGCTACCACCCACGCTGTCCCCTACAATTCACCTACCAACACAACCGACCGATAGACAACGCAATAGCCACTGCTCTACACACCGTCCTTACGCATCTGGAAAAGAAGGATGCTTATGTGAGAATGCTGTTCTTGGACTACAGTTCAGCATTCAACAGCGTAATTCCCTCCAGACTCGAGAAGAAGCTCAGAGTCCACGACCTTCACCCTGCCTTGTGCAGCTGGATCCTAGATGTTCTGTCAGATCGCCGGCAGGTGGTAAGAGTGGGTTCCCTCACCTCTGTCCCACTGACGATCAACACAGCAGCCCCTCAGGGCTGTGTACTAAGCCTCCTCCTTTACTCTCTGTATACCCATGACAGTGTCGCCACCCACAGTTCCAATCTGCTAATTAAATTAGCTGACAATACTACACTGATTGGCCTAGTCTCAAATAATAATGAGGCAGCCCACAGTGGTGTCAAGAAAACAAACTCTCCCTCAACATCACAAAAACAAAGGACCACACAACAAAGTTGCTGGTGAACGCAGCAGGCCAGGCGGCATCTCTAGGAAGAGGTACAGTCGACGTTTCAGGCCGAGACCTTTTGTCAGGACTAACTGAAAGAAGGGATAGGAAGAGATTTGAAAGTGGGAGGGGGAGGGGGAGATCCAAAATGATAGGAGAAGACAGGAGGGGGACGGATAGAGCTAAGAGATGGAAAGTTGATTGGCAAAAGAGATACAAGGCTGGAGAAGGGAGAGGATCATGGGACGGAAGGCCTAGGGAGAAAGAAAAGGGGAGGGGAGCACCAGAGGAAGATGGAGAGCAGGCAAGGAGTAATTGTGAAAAGGACAGAGAGAGAAAAAAAAGATAAAAAAGGAAAAAATTAAAAAATAGACAAACAAACAAACAAACAAATAAATAAATAAGGGATGGGGTAAGAATGGGAAGAGGGGCATTAATGGAAGTTTGAGAAGTCAATGTTCATGCCATCAGGTTGGAGTCTACCCAGATGGAATATAAGGTGTTGCTCCTCCAACCTGAGTGTGGCTTCATCTTTACAGGAGAGGAGGCCATGGATAGACATATCAGAATGGGAATGGGATGTGGAATTAAAATGTGTGGCCACTGGGAGATCCTGCTTTCTCTGCTTTCTCCATCTTCCTCTGGACTCCCCTCCCCATTTCTTTCTCCCCAGGCCTCCCGTCCCATGATCCTCTCCCTCCTCCAGCCTTGTATCCCTTTTGCCAATCACCTGTCCAGCTCTTAGCTCCATCCCTCCCCCTCCTGTCTTCTCCTATCATTTTGGATCTCCCCCTCCCCCTCCTACTTTCAAATCTCTTACTATCTCTTCTTTCAGTTAGTCCTGATGAAGGGTCTCGGCCCGAAACGTCAACTGTGCTTCTTCCTGTGGATGCTGTCTGGCCTGCTGTGTTCCACCAGCATTTTGTGTGTGTTGCTTGAATTTCCAGCACTTGCAGATTTCCTCGTGTTTGCTGAATAGCGGGAAGTTCACGTCTTGGAATGGGGCCTGGAGTCAACGACGCCTGGGGGAAATCGATGGAGGACTAACGGATGGGAAACCGTAAGCGCCAACATGCACATTAGACTGTTTCATTAAAATGGGCCCTTTTCTTTTTTGTTTTTTTCTTTACTAACCCTCTAGTCAAATTAAGAATTATAAAGCTAAATCGTTTAATTGCGTATAGTGTACTGTTTGTTATTTCGTGGTATTGATTTGTAACAGGGGAACACATCACGCAGCATCCAAACAAACAAGAGGTTTTGCACCTTAGCTTTCACACGTTTGGCGGGGCCAGATGCTGTCTTAGAATAACGCCGCCAGCCGAACCTGAGGGTTGCACCTTCGTCAACTTTCCTGGTAACTTCCTTGAAAACCTCTATTAAATTGGTTAGACACAACTTACCACACAAAGCTATGTTGACTGCCTCTACTTATTCCCTGTCTATCCAAACTATTTCCAGTCCCTTAGAATACTTCCCAATAGCTTTCACACTACTGATGTTAGGCTCACCAACCTATAATTTCCTGGCTTATTTTTACACCCTTTCTTAAACAAGGGTTTAAGAATGGCCTATGGTCAGGCCACACTTAGATCCCCTCCAGTTCACCTACCAGCCCCGACTAGGAGTTGAGGATGCCATCGTCTGCCTGCTGAGCCGTGTCTACTCCCACCTGGGCAAGCCAGCGAGCACTGTGAGGGTCATGTTTTTTGACTTCTCCAGTGCATTCAACACCATCCGCCCTGCTCTGCTGGGGGAGAAGCTGACGGCGATGCAGGTCGATGCTTTCCTGGTGTCATGGATTCTTGATTACCTGACTGGCAGACCACAGTACGTGTGCTTGCAACACTGTGTGTCCGACAGAATGATCAGCAGCACTGGGGTTCCACAGGGACTGTCTTGTCTCCCTTTCTCTTCACCATTTACACCTCGGACTTCAACTACTGCACAGAGTCTTGTCATCTTCAGAAGTTTTCTGATGACTCTGCCATAGTTGGATGCATCAGCAAGGGAGATGAGGCTGAGTACAGGGCTACGGTAGGAAACTTTGTCACATGGTGTGAGCAGAATTATCTGCAGCTTAATGTGAAAAAGACTAAGGAGCTGGTGGTAGACCTGAGGAGGGCTAAGGTACCGGTGACCCCTGTTTCCAACCGGGGGTCAGTGTGGACATGGCGGAATATTACAAGTACCTAGGGATACGAATTGACAATAAACTGGACTGGTCAAAGAACACTGAGGCTGTCTACAAGAAGGGTCAGAGCCGTCTCTATTTCCTGAGGAGACTGAGGTCCTTTAACATCTGCCGGACGATGCTGAGGATGTTCTACGAGTCTGTGGTGGCCAGTGCTATCATGTTTGCTGTTGTGTGCTGGGGAAGCAGACACCAACAGAATCAACAAACTCATTCGTAAGGCCAGTGATGTTGTGGGGATGGAACTGGACTCTCTGACAGTGGTGTTTGAAAAGAGGATGCTGTCCAAGTTGCATGCCATCTTGGACAATGTCTCCCATCCACTACATAATGGACTGGTGAGCACAGGAGTACATTCAGCCAGAGACTCATTCCACCGAGATGCAACACAGAGCGTCATAGGAAGTCATTCCTGCCTGTGGCTATCAAACTTTACAACTCCTCCCTTGGAGGGTCAGACACCCTGAGCCAATAGGCCAGTCCTGGACTTATTTCCTGGCATAATTTACATATTACTATTTAATTATTTATGTTTTTATCACTATTTAATTATTTATGGTGCAACTGTAACAAAAACCAATTTCCCTCGGGATCAATAAAGTATGACTATGACTATGACTAAACAACAGAACAATTTTATCTATCCACCAATCCTCTGATATCTCACCTGTTGCTAAAGACATTTTAGGTGTCTATGCTAGAACCCCTGCAATTTCAGCACTAGCCTCCTATAGGGTCTGATGGAGCATCATGTCAGACCTGGGGGATTTATTCACCGTAATTTGCTGAAACAGCAAACATTTCCTTATCTGTAATCTGTCTAGGGCACATGACCTCACTGCCATGTTGCCTCACATATATAGACTCTGTGTCTGTCTCATGAGTAAATACAGATGCAAGCATTTCATTTAAGATCTCACCCATCTCACTTGGGTCCATGCATAGATGACTACTGTGATTTTCCAGAGGACCAGTTTTGTCCCTTGCAATCCTTTTGATCTGAATATATCTGTAGAAGCTCTTGCGACTTTCCTTCACCTTGACTGTTCCTTTTTTCTATTCACAAAAGAAATCTCATGCCTTCTTTTAGCTATCCTGATTTCCTTTTTAAGTGTTCTCTGCATTTCTTATACTCCTCAAGTACCTCATTTGTTCCTTCCTGCCTATACCACCTTCTTCTTAACTAGGACCTCAATATGTCTTGAAAAGCGAAGTTCCCTGAACATGAGAAAATCTGCAGATGCAGGAAATCCGAGCAACACATACAAAATGCTGGAGGAACTCAGCAGGCCAGGCAGTATCTATGGAAAAAAGTACAGTCAACATTTTGGGCCAAAATGAACCGCAACATCTGACTGCTTACTCTCCCACTTAAGAATAATGTAGAATCGATCCAAGATGTCCCTAACCCTGGCACTCGGAGGCAACACATCATCCTGGAATCTCTTGCCTCCAAAGCCAACTGTCCATTCCCTTAATCATTGACTCCCCCATCACCACTATTCTGCTGTCTTCCCCCTTCCCTTCTGAGCCACAGAGCCAGAGTCACTGCCAGAGACCTGACCTCTGTGGCTTTCCTCTCAAATGTCACCCCACACCACCCCCCAGCCTCACCAGTGTTCAAAGCGGTACACTTGTTATTGAGGGGAACAACCAAAGGGATACTCTGCACTGAATGCCCATGTCCTTTCCCTCTCCAGATAGTCAGCCAGTTACCTGCCTCCTGCAACTTGGGTGCCCCCACCTTCCTATATATCCTATCAAACAACCCCTCAGCCTCCCAAATGACACGATGTTCTTACACAGCCTGTAAGAATCTGCAGCTGGATGCATATGGAGTCGCAGTAGGTCTGTGACAGTGTAAGTGTGGGTTTGAGGTGTGGCGTGTAAGCGTAAAGTGATGAAGGATGCTGAGGTACAGATCACACAGTGCATTAAGGTAAAACAATATGGTGCAGTTGCAGAGCATAGCATTTAGCATAAAGCTGTTACAGCGACTGTGACCTAAGTTCAATTCACCCCCTGAGCATGTGGGTTTCTTCCGGGTGCTTCAACTGCCTTCCACGTTCCAAAGACATACAGGTTAGTAGATTAATTGGGTATAGGGGTACACCTATAGGTATATAGGGGTATAATTTGGAGTGGTAGGCTCTTTGGGATACAGAGCCTGTTACAATGTTATATTTCAAAATATAAATAAATATATAGGTAGATAAATAATGTGGAATAAAGTGGAAAAGGTACCAAAAAAGTGCAGGTCTTAATGGGGTAGATTGTGAGGCCAAGAGTCCACCTTATAGTATAAGGTGTCCATTCAGGAGTCTGATAATAATGGGATAGAAGCTACCCTTAAGACTGATGGTACATGCTTTCCTATCTTCTGCCTGATGGCAAAGGGGATTAGAGAGAATGGCCAGATAGGTGATGAATTTGATTTATGCTGGCTGCTTTACGGAGGCAGCAAGAGATTTAGATCAAGTCAATGGAGGAGAGGCCGGTTCCCGTGATTTACTCAGTTGTGGCCACAATTCTCTGCAGTTCATTGCAGTCACGTGCAGAGCAGTTGACATATCAAGTCCTCATGCATCAGACAGAATGCTTTCCAAGCAACACACACAAAATGCTGAAGAAGATCAGCAGACCAGGCAGCATCTATAAAAAAGAATACAGACAATGTTATGGACCCAGTCCTTCAGAGTTGATTTTGGACCACTGGAAAATGATGCTGGTGAAGTAGTAATGGGGGACAAAGAAATGACAAATAAACTTAATGGGTACTTTGCATCTGGCTTCACAGTGGAAGACACTAGCAGTGTGCCAGAGGTCTGTGAGTGTCAGGGAGCAGGAGTGAGTGCCATTGTTATTACAAAAGAGAAAGTGCTAGGCAAGTTCAAAGGTCTTAAGATGAATGTTACTTGAACGAGATGTTATACATCCCAGGGTTCTGAAAGAGGTGACTGAAGAGAATCATGGAGGCATTAGTAATGATCTTTCATGAATCACTTGATTCTGGCATGGTGCTGGAGGACTGGAAGATTGCAAATGTTACTTCACTCTTTAAGAAGGGAGGAAGGAGGGAAATTATAGGCCAGTTAGCCTAACTTCAGTGGTTGGGAAAGTGTTGGAGTCTATTATTAAGGATGAGGTTTCAAGGTACTTGGAGACTAATGATAAAATAAGTCAAAGTTAGCATGGTTTCTGTAAAGGGAAAACTTGCGTGAAAAATCTGTTAGAGTTCTTCAAGGAAGTAACAAGCAGGGTGGACAAAGAAGAGGCAGTGGATGTCATTTACTTGGATTTTCACATGAGGTTCTTAGCAAGATAAAATCCTATGGCGTTACAGGAAAGATACTGGTATGGGTAGCGGAATGGCTGACAGGCAGGAGACAGTGAGTGGAAATAAAAGGGACCTTTTCTAGTTGGCTGCCACTGACTAGTGGTGTTCCTCAGGGGTCAATATTGGGACCACTGCTTTTCATATTGTTTGTCCATAATTTAAATAATGGAATTGATGGCATTGTGGCAAAGTTTGTAGATGATATGAGGATAGGTGGAGGGGTAGGTAGTGCTGAGGAAGCAACATGATTGCAGCAGGACTTCGACAAATTGGAAGAATGGGCAAAAACGTGCCAGGTGAAAAGTGTTGGGAAATGTATGATAAAGTATTTTGGTGAAATGAGCAATACCGTGGACTATTATCTAAATGGGGAGAAGGTTCAAACATCAGAGGTGCAGAGGGACTTGGGAGCCCTCATGCAAGATTCCCAGAAGGTTGAGTTTGTGGTAAAAAAAAATCAAATGCAATATTGACATTTATTTCAAGAGTAATAGAACATAAAAGCAAGGAGATAATGCTGAGCCTGTATAAGACACTAATCAGGACGCACTTAGATTACTGTCAACAGTTTTGGGCCCATATCTCAGAAAGGATGTGTTGTCATTGGAGAGAGTCCAGAGGAGGTTCACTAGGATGATACCAGGGAATGAAGGGGTTAACATATGAGGAGCATTTGGCAGCTTTGGTCCTGTACTCACTGGAATTTAGAAGAATGCAGGGGGATCACCTTGAAACCTATAAAAATATCATTTACTGTTGTGTCTGCTCTTTTTCCTTATTTCTCCATTGTTCACAACTCAATTAAGCTGCAAGAGCTTGAAGATTACTAGTAGACTGACTGACTTGTTTGAAGTAGGATAGCTCACTTAGATGATCAGCCCTTTTAACATTGTTAGATAAATCATGGTAAACTGGGTTTAGCATGAAACAGTGAAGAAGCTGTGACTTCACAATTTAACTTGCAGCTATTTCCTAACTTTTGAGTATTCATCTTGACATTCAGATAGCACGATTTAGTGAATCTTAATGTATTAATATTGTACATTTACTTGATGATACCAGTCTGCAATATACCCCAATTTTAGATGAAGCTTTCATAGGCCCTATTTATATTGCAGACCTATCTCTGGGAGACACTTATTTGCCTTAGTCTCAGTACCTGCAGAATTGGTTCTTCATTTCCTTCCAACTTATCGTTAAGGATGGAATGCTGAATTTGATGGCCTTGCAAGGTAAATACAAGGCAAGCTGATAAGATCATGGCTGAACTTTTACTTCCACACCACTTCCGCAGGACTAACTTCATGCTCATTACAGGTCCATTCTGCAACCTAATTGAGCATATGTGAGTATATTTGAAAGTGGTGTCGCAGGTAGATAGGGCCATAAGGAGAGTTTTCGATACATTCATAAATAAAATTATTGAGTACAGGAGTTGGGATGTTATAGAAACATAGAAACCCTACAGCACAATACAGGCCCTTCGGCCCACAAAGCTGTGCTGAACATGTCCCTACCTTAGAGCTACCCAGGCTTTATCCATAGCCCTCTATTTTTCTCAGTTCCATGTAGCCATCCAGGAGTCTCTTGAAAGACCCTATTGTTTCTGCCTCCACCACTGTTGCCGGCAGCCCATTCCACGCACTCGCAACTCTCTGCATAAAAAACTTACCCCTGACATCTCCTCTGCTCCTACTTCCAAGCACCTTAAAACTATGCCCTCTTGTGCTAGCCATTTCAGCCCTAGGGAAAAGCCTCTGACTATCCACACAATTATGTTGAATTTGTATAAGACATTGGTGAATTGTAATTGGTAGTATTACGTGCTGTTCTGATCACATACCTACAGGAAAGCTATCAACGAGAGTGCAGAGAAAACTCATATGGATTTTGCTGGGAAGTGATTACATAAGTCATACGGAAAGGTTGAATAAGTTAAGACTTTATTCCATAGAATGTAGGAGAATAAGGGGATTGTTGACAGAAGTATACAAAATATTGAGGACTATAGATAGGGTTCTTCACCGAGGTCGGGTGAGATGTTGAGTTAAGGGTGAAAGATGAGATGTTTAAGGAGAACATGAGGGGGAATTTCTTCATTCAGAGGGTGGTGAGAGTGTAGAATGATCTGCCAGAGGAAGTGGTTGATGTGGGTTCAATTTGAACATTTTAGAGAAATTTAGATAGGTATGTGGATGGGAGGGGTATGGGGGGCTGTGGTCAGAGTACAGGTTGATGGGACTAGGCAGAAAAATAGCTCAGCATGTACTAGATGGGGTGAAATGCCTGCTTCTGTGCTGTAGTAACTATGTAAAGAACAAGACTTGTGCTTATTTTTTTAATTCAAATGCTCCGGTAGAAGACCTGTATGAATTACGCATTGTCTAATGTCCTGAAGTTTGGCTGACTGAAATTTTCTTTCTTCAGCCGGCAGCTATTCATCAGTGTTAGAATCAGCAGGTCAGTGAAGCCCTGTAAGCTACTTTTGTTTGATGGCACATGCTGTCCATCACCCAGTGTGGCATGCCTTCTTTGTGGCCCTCAAAGGCGCTACAACTGCTACCAGCAAACACATACCAGCATGGCACCATCCACAGCTACCAGTCTACAGTATGCATGTGTATTTAGTATAACTATTACAATGATAATTTGTAATACTTTTAGCAAAAAAACACTTTGATTTTTATGAAATATTTGTGCTTGGGAAAGGTAACAGGCAGGGTCCCTAAAACCACTGGAGGCAGTAGGCCTGGACTTTGTGTGTGTGTGTGTGTATACAAGTATGCACGTACACGCGTGTATGGGTGGGAGGTATTTTGCTGTTATCTTTTTGTTGTTCATGTTGTTGCTTGTGCTGTTCTGTGAACATGGTGGGCATTCTATGTTGGCGCTGGAATGTGTGGTAACATTTGTGGGCCTGCACACAATACATACTTAAATTGTGTTAGTTGTCAGTGCAAACAATGTACTTCACAGTGTGCTTCAATATACATGTGATAAACGAATGAATCTCAGTCTCAAACCTTCTCTCTTATTAATTTCTTCACTTAGGTTCTGACTAATCATTAATTCATTATTCCAGCAGTGTACAAAATAATTGATTCCAGTAAATTTACGGACTAGAGTTCATTTATAGAATGCTAAAGCAGAACTATTTTATGCTGTTAAAATATTGAACATAGAAAACCTACTTCACAATACAGGCCCTTCGGCCAACAATGCTGTACCGAGCATGTACCTGCTTTAGAAATTACCTAGGGTTACCCATAGCCCTCTATTTTACTAAGCTCCATGTACCTATCCAAGAGTCTCTTAAAAGACCCTATTGTAGCTGCCTCCACCACGGTCGCCGGCAGCCCATTCTACGCACTCACCACTCTCTGCATAAAACACTTACCCGTGACATCTCCTCTGAACCTACTTCCAAGCACCTTAAAACTGTGCCCTCTCCAGTTAGCAATTTCAGCCCTGGGAAAAGGCCTCTGACTATCCATATGATTAATGCCTCTCATCATCTAATACACTTCTATCAGGTCATCTCTCATCCTCCGTCGCTCCTAAGAGAAAAGGCTAAGTTCACTCAACCTATTCCCATAAATCATGCTCCCAATCCGGGCAACATCCTTGTAAATCTTCTCTGCACCCTTTCTATGGTTTCCACATCCTTCCTGTCGTGAGGAGACCAGAACTGAGCACAGTACTCCAAGTGGGGTCTGACCAGGATCCTGTACAGCTGTAACACTACCTCTCGGCTCTTAAACTCAATCCCATGGTTGATGAAGCCCAATGCACGGCTTGCCTTCTTAACTGCAGAGTCAACCTGCACAGCAGGTTTGAGTGTCCTATGGACTTGGACCTCAAGATCCCTCTGATCCTCCACACTGCCAAAAGTCTTACCATTAATATTATATTCTGCTATCATATTTGACCTACCAAAATGAACCATCTCACGGTTATCTGGGTTGAACTCCATCTGCCACTTCTCAGCCCAGTTCTGCATCTTATCGCTGTCCCTCTGTAACATCTGACAGCCCTCCACACTATCCACAACAACCCCAACCTTTGTGTCATCAGCAAACTTACTAACCCATCCCTCCACTTCCTCATCCAGGTCAATTATAAAAATCACGAAGAGAAGGGGTCCCAGAACAGATCCCTGAGGCACACCACTGGTCACTGACCTCCATGCAGAATATGACCTATCTGCAACCACTCTTTGCCTTCTGTGGGCAAGCCAATTCTGGATCCACAAAGCAAGGTCCCCTTAGATCCCATAACTCCTTATTTTCTCAATAAGCCCGGCATGGGGTACCTTATCAAATGCCTTGCTGGAATCCAAATACACTGCATCTCCTGCTCTACCTTCATCAATGTGTTTAGTCACATCCTCAAAAAATTCAATCAGGCTCGTAAGGCACAACCTACCTTTGACAAAGCCACACTGACTATTCCTAATCATATTATGCCTCTCAAAATGTTCATAGATCCTGCCTCTCAGGATCTTCTCCATCAATTTACCAACCACTGAAATAAGACTCACTGGTCTATCATTTCCTGGGCTATCCCTACTTCCTCTCTTGAATAATGGAACAACATCTGCAACCCTCCAATCGTCCGGAACCTCTCCCATCCCCATTGATGATGCAAAGACCATTACCTGAGGCTCAGCAATCTCCTCCCTCACTTCCCACAGTAGCCTGGGGTATAGCTCCTCTGGTCCCGGTGACTTATTCAACTTGATGCTTTCAAAAACTCCAGCACATCTTCTTTCTTAATGTCTATATGCTCAAGCTTTTCAGTCTGCTGTAAATCATCCCTACAATCGCCCAGGTCCTTTCTCGTAATGAATACTGAAGCAAAGTATTCATTAAGTACCTCCGCTACCTCCTCCGGTTCCATACACACTTTCACTGTCACTCTTGATTGGTCCAATTCTCTCACATCTTATCCTCTTTCTCTTCACATACTTGTAGAATGCTTTAGGGTTTTCCTTAATCCTGCTCGCCAAGGCCTTCTCATGGCACCTTCTGGCTCTCCTAATTGCATTCTTAAGCTCCTTCCTGCTAGCCTTATAATTTTCTAGATCTCTGTCATTACCTGACACCTGACCAGGTCCATTTCCCAATACCAGATCAAGTACAACCTCTCCTTTTGTTGGCTTATTGTGTCAGGAAACCTTCCGGAACACACCTAACAAACTCCACCCCATTTTAACCCTTTAAAGTAGCATTAACGCAGAACAGCAGTTTAGCGTTGGGTTTTTTTCTGGGTGAGTCAATGAAAGGACATTAACTCTTAATTCTTCAGTGATATTCCCATGTTTGCTAGCTCTTTTCTTCTAATATGGAACTCACCTAAGTAATGTCAACAGTATTGTCATACATAAAGTTGATCATCACCAAGATTTTCAACCATGCTGACCTGAACAATGACATTCCTCTGCTGAAGAGAAAATCTTCAATTTAGTGAGATTGCTACACTCTGCTCTGGACACAGCTTCCACAAGAATACAAATTGAAGCAGGAGGAATCCTCTCATCTTCTCAAACATGCCCCACCATTTAATATGATCTTGGCTGATCTCTCCCAGCCCTCAAATCTTCTTCCGTGCCACTTAGCCATAGCTCTCAAGTTCCTTGCCTTTCAAATGTATATGGTATACATACTTCAATAATAAATGTATTTTGAACTGAAAAATCTATCTATCTCTGCTTTAAGTGCATCCATGATACAACCTCTACAACCCTCTGGGCAGGAGAATTCAATATATTCACCACCCTTTTCGAGAAGAGGGTTCTGTGCACCTCAGCTTTAAATGACCACTTCTTATTTGGTATCTATGTTGCCTTGTTTAGGACTATCTGTCTAGCAATAAGCTTTAGTAAGATCAGCCCCTCATTCTTCTAAACTTCAAAGACAGCATATCTAATTGTTTTAGCTATTCTTGTTGGAACAGCTATCTCTTTCCAGTAGTTAGCACAGCAAATCTCTTCTGGACTGCCTTCAATGTTGGTGTACACAATACAGAACAGGCTCAAAATGGTACACAATATTCTAGATGTAGCCTCTCATCACTCAATAAAATTGGAACAAACATCTCTACTTCTAAACTCAGAGGTCAACATACCATTTACTTCCTAACTAGATTGTGTTTTTTGTTTCTCAAGACAAAAACACATAAAACTCTTTGTATTCTCTCCAATATTTCTCCATTTAGATAGTGGTCGCCTTTTGTTTCCTCTTATCAAGTGCATGGCTATTTTTGCATTAAACTTTCTTTGCCAAGTATTAGTCCCATTCAATTAACCAACATTCAGTGGCCACCTTATTAGGTATACCTGTGCATCTGCTTGTCAATGCAAATATCTCACCAGCCAATCATGCTGCAGCAACTCAATAGATAAAAACATGCAGACGTGGTCAAGAGGTTCAATTTTTGTTCGGACCAAACATCAGAATGGGGAAGAAATGTGATTGAAGTGACTTTGACCATGGAATGGTTGTTGGTGCCAGACTAGGTGGTTTGAGCATTTCAGCAACTGCTGATCTCCTTGGATTGTCATGCACAACAGTCTCTAGAGCAGGACTTCCCAACCTTTTTTATTCCATGGACGTTTAACATAACCTGAGGGGTCTGTGGCCCCCAAGTTGGATACCCCTGTTCTAGAGTTTACAGAGAATGATGGGGAAAAAGCTTTAAAAAACCTACTGAGCGGCAGTTCTGTGGGCAAAAATGCTTTGTTAATGAGAGAGGTCAGAGGAGAATGGCCAGACTGGTTCAAGCTGACAGGAAGGCGACAGTAACTCAGATAGCCACATGTTACAACAGTGGTGTTCAGAAGAGCATCTCTGAGCACACAACACTTCAAACCTGGAAGTGGATGGGCTATAGCAGCAGAATAACACAACAAACTCTCAGTGGCCACCTTATTAGATACCGGAGGTATCTAATAAAGTGGTCAATGAGTGTGTATCCTATTTCAGAGTCCAAATACCCTCCACACTGATCAGCACTGAAGAATGGCTCTTCATTACATCTTCAAACACGTTTCTGTGGCTATAGTAGATAAGCAATGAATTCTTGTCAAAATCTATCGCTGTCCTTCATGTTTGACATTGACTTGCAACAATGATCTTCTGGACACCACAGACACCAATGGGATCTGTGCACAAGAAGAAATTAAATGGCCCAAATCTTTACTAACCCAAATTACTCTGGGAGCCACAGTCTTCTTCATCTTTCTCAAAGAACCATTTTCTACTCAGGTTGGGCCTCCATGAGATGGTTCCACTTCAAGCATCTGACATCTTATAAAGTCTCAAGTATAAGTTTTACATGCAGTTGGAGTTGTTTGTGACTTTCTGTTTCAAAGTCACAGTCTGAGCACCTTAGCCTCAGGGCCATTCTAGCCCACCACAACCGATAGTTGCTGCATTCCAAAGCTTCTGCTCACTGCATTAATTTGATTGTTGACACTCTTTACTCCTCAAAGGGAGGCTTCATCTACTTCTGTAACAACCCAAACGAGCAGGGTTATAGCTACAGGCATTTGCCACTGTATGAGAATTCCCCAAAGGGCATCCTCTTACAGGACAAGCATGGTAAATTCAGTTCTGTTTCTTAATTACTTATTCAAAGGAAGGGACTGTATTCTCTCAGCATGCACTTAGGGGTCGACCATCAGAGGATTTTTCAAAATGTCAAATCCAGGTACACTGGTAACTTACTTGGTTAATTCATTCCTAGATAGTGGCAAGGATCTTATGCCTATCAGAATTTGCAACAGCCTTCCAGATGCTGCGGTTGGAAACACCTGCGACGATGGGGTCCAAGCCCTCAAGAGTTGAGTGCACAAACACCTACCATCTCTGGGAGGGAAGTCACATGCTTCTTCATAAGCTATCATGAAGGGAACAGGATTGCAATGCTTGGTTGTTGGTAGGTAGGGTTAATACCTGACTTTCAAGAGCACTTGTGAGTTATGTTCTGGCTGGACTTAGTCCTCAAACTGCTGGAGAACAGTGCGGAAAGAACAGGTGCTGTTTTCTCCCGGTAAGGATTAGTTTTTAGTTCCAAGTGCTCCTGTTTTGTCACCCTGCAACCTTATCTTTCAATCTCTTTGAATTATGGAGGACAGCATATGTATAAATGTCTCTCTCCAGAAGACGTCATCATGACCATCAAGACTTCAGTATTTCTACTATTTTTTAAATGTTTCTTAATTGTACATATGATTTTTTTGTGTTCTGTCGCTGAGCAGCAGTGAACCATCAGAGTTCTCTTTGGGAACTAGTTGACTTGATCAGCATTTCTGATCTGGCTATTGTTCATATTGCACTTAATAAATCAAAAAAAATGAGCCACACTGCCCCAGAGATGAATTTTGGGGAAACAAATCTTATTGCCTGCTCAACTTTTAATTGTTTATTTAATGTCTGAGATCTGGGCATCACTGGCAGGTGAACATTTGTGACCCATGCTAACAACACTTAAGAGAAAGGTGGTGAGCTGTCATTTTCAGGGTGGCACGATAGCGTAGCAGTTAGCTCAATGCTTTACAGCTCTGGCTGTAAGATTGAGGTTTGATTCCAGCTGCTGTTTACAAGAAGTTTGCACATTCTCTGACTGCCAGGTGTTTCCTCCTGGTGTTCTGGTTTCCTTCCAAAGGCATAAGGATTAGGGTCGGTGGGTTGTGGGCATACTATGTTGGCATCAGAAGCGTGGCGATACCTGCAGGCTGCCCACCACCATCCTCGCTCATCTTTATCTTGAATGACTGCAGTCCTTCTAGTAACAATACACCCAATGTGTTGTTGGGAGTTCCAGAAATAATGATGGTCCAGCAAGATATCTCCAAATCAGGATTTTCTGTGATTTGAATTGAATTGACTTTATTATTTCCATCCTTCACATTCGTGAGGAGTAAAAATCTTTATGTCCCATCTCCATTTAAATGTGCAATGTGCAATTTATAGTCATTTGCAATAAATAGTATGTACAACAGGTCAGTTAATATAGCATAGAAATACAATTGTATCAGAGTGAATTAATCAGTCTGATGGCCTGGTGGAAGAAGCTGTTCCAGAGCCTGTTGTTCCTGGCTTTTATGCTGTGGTACCATTTCCTGGATGGCAGCAGATGGAACAGTTTGTGGTTGGGGTGATTCAGGTCTCCAATGATCCTTTGGCTCTTTTTACGCACCTGTCGCTGTAAATGTCCTGAATAGTAGGAAGTTCACATCTACAGATGCGCTGGGCTGTCTGCACCAAGACTTTGTCTGCAGAGTCTTGCAATTGAGAGAAATGCAGTTCTCATGCTAGCTCGTGATGCAGTCAGTTAGGATGCTCTCAATTGTGCCACTGTAGGAAGTCCTTAGGATTTGGGGAGTCATACAAAAATATGCAGGAAGTGATGTCCCCATGTACCTTTCTTGGTGTATGAGGATTGTGGGTTTTGGAGATGCTGTCAGAGTAGCCTCATGAAGTACCCACTGTTCATTTTGAAGATGGTATACACTGCAGCCTGTTCACTTAATCAGAATTGCAGACCTGACAGCTGAACTGAATACAGCTACAATGACAGCCACTGCACAACCAAGAGCTTAATGGAGACCGCGGCAGAGGTGAGAGATCACTGTGTGCACCTTTGTAATGATCTATGATGCATTGCATAATTCAGCCATCAGGTATACTCAGCCACTGAACACTTCAGAACAACAGAGTTATTCAATGAAGTCAGAAAGGCACTTCTGATTCTAAATCCCTTCCTGATTTAGTGTATGTCAGCTGCAAATGGGTATTGTCTCACTTTTCAGGAAATACACTCAGTAAGTCTAATGGCCTCATTTGAAACTACAACTGGATGCAAAACTCTGCAGCCCAGTTGACAAATCAGTCCGTTCCATCACAGATCCAGCTTCATACTTCAGTCATTTCCATCAGTCAGATTCCATTCTTCCCACAAACACACTGAAAAAGAAATAAGGCACTGGAGCTGTGCAATAAAGCAATTGAGGCAAATGCATCTGTCCTTCCTCATGAGACTCTTCAAACAACCATAACTTTCCAATGACAGATGAGTTTCAAAGTCCAAGGCATGAATGATGGCCCAGTTCTCCGAAGTCTGTCATCTTGTATGCTCACAGTTCCAAACGTATCTCAAATCATTGGTAGCTGTCTCTGCCAATGGGATTAGACGCAGCTTGGCATCACATTGTATTACAGCTTTTTTAGGATAACCTGCCATCGTACGGTTCTGAATCACTGGTTTGAATCTACTAAATTGCTCATATGACCTAAAGTGAGGTTGACAACTGTAGTGTTACATACCTCAAGGAGATCTTGTGAGAATGATGTAATGGTCTTTTGGAGGTCACCTGATGTAGTTTTCCTGCCGATGTGAGGTCACGTGAGGACATGTTCACCATGAGTATAAAGGTGAAGACCTCTGATGACGCAATTAGTTTTTTCCAGTTCGAATGCTAATGAGATACTCCGCTCCGCTGTGTATTTGCATTATGACGCAATTTTGATTTTAAACGGAGTTTTATGTTCTAACGTAAGGTACAGAAGTACTGGGCCGGCAGTTTGACCAATCGCTGCTAGGTTTGTTAACGTATCTTTTCAGTAACATTGGAGAGTGAAGACGGGACCCTGAAGGAAACGTTCGATGGGTTTGGAAAGGATCGACCATTACTGAATTCGTTCAAAAAAGAGTGATCTGCATGAGATAGCCTCTGCTAAAAGTGGCAGGAAGGCTGTGCAAGATTATTCTATGGAGGAAGGTCAGTGCCTTTAAAATTGTTTTATTTCCGTCGCCGTGAATCCTGTGGAAAAGGCAGGATCCGACTGGGTGTGGCAGTGATGCTGTGTCTTCGAGGAATTCGTTACTTCATGAAAGTCTCTCCTAATTGACTATATAAATCTCTTGGACTTTAAAATTTACCATTCGAAGAACTGTGTTTGAATTTACCGCTTTACGAAATGTTTTCACATTTGTCGCTTTAAGAATCAGTACCGAGTGATGATTTGTTGAACGGCCGCATAGCGGTTAACTTCCGGTTAAGGTTTTAATTTGTTTTTTATTGTTTATCCATGTTTAATAAATGTTTGGTTGTTTTTATATAACCTGTCTCGATTGATATTCATTGTTGCCATTTGTGTAACAGTAGAGGCAGTAATGATTGCTGCCTGATGCTACAGTGCGCAAAGTAACATCCTAGGTTGCTCTCATATAGTTGGGTTCAATATGCTCTCTTGTGAATGTTGTGTAGGGTAAACGTTGAGAAACGGGCAAGCACTGTCTCAATGTACGCAGTCACCTAAAACATTCAATAATGCATAGGAATAAAAGCACAAACTGATTAAAGTTCAATAACTGGAAGTTTTAGCTTTGTCTCTCTCTCCACAGATGCTGCCTGACTAGCTAGCATTCAAAGCAATCCCATGTAACGTCAAATAGCGGGCAACTACTTTCAATTTAGAAGCCTCCAATTAAAATTATGTGGAGAGGGGGATCATTCTGATGAAGGGAGAAAAGTTCAAAGTAAATTTATTCTGAAAGTATGTACCGTATATGTTTGAATATATTATTCTGACATTTACTTTCTTGTGGACTTTCACAATAGAACAAAGAAATACAAGAGAATCAATGCAAAATTACACACAAAGACAGACAAACAATGTACCAATCCATTATTACTGATAGGACAATCCTTAATAACCGTCCAGATATAATATTACAGGATAAACAAGCAAGAACAACTTACTTATTAGATATAGCCATTCCAAACATGCATAACGCACAGAAATCAATAAGTGAAAAACATCAGAAATATGCTGAATTAAAAGAGGAAATTGAAAGACCATGAAATATGAACAGGATATATGTTGTCCCAACAGTAAGATCTACATCTGGTATCACCCCAAAGTCATTAGACAGTAGCATTAAACATTAGGCCAACACAGCAATTTTTATGTAAATCTCCAGAAAGACAGAATACTAAACACAACTTGAATAGTCTAGAAGCTCCTAGCAATTGAGAAATGAGTGTGTTTGGTTATGCCTGTACCTCAGGTTTTACCAGCTTTAGCTGAGAAAAAATAAAAAGATATTAATAATAACTAAGTACTAAAGACCTGTGCTGATCAACTGGCTGCAGTGTTCACTGAGATCTTGAACCTCTTGCTTCGACAGTCTGAGGTACATATCTGCTTCAAGCAAGTTTCATTTATTCTTGTGCCTAAGGAGAACGTAGTAACCTGCCTCGATGCCTATTGTCCAGTAGCACTTACATCCAGAGTGATGAAGTGTTTTGAGAGGTTGGTGTTGAAGTATATCAAACCCTGCCTGTGAAGCAACTTGGATCTGCTCCAATTTGCCTATTGGAGCAACAGGTCCACAGCAAATGCCACCTTATTGGCTCTTCACTCATGCCTGGAATATCTGGACAGCAAAAACAGCAACAAGATGCCCTTTATTGATAATAGCTCAGCATTCAATACCATCACCCCCTCAAAACTAATCAATAAGCTTCAAGACCTTGGAGACAATACATCCTTGTGCAATTGGGTCCTTGATTTCCTCACTTGCAGACCCCAGGCAGTACAAATTGACAACAACATTGCTTCCAGAATCTCCATCAGCACAGATACACATAAGGCTGTGTGCTTAGCCCCACGCTCTACCCTTTTTATACTTTTGGCTGTGTGGCTAAGCACAGTTCCAATGCCATATTCAAATTTGCTGATGACACCACCGTCGTAGGCCAAATCAAAGGTGGTGATGATTCAGCATATAGGAGGGAGATTGAAAATCTGGCTGAGTCATGGCATAACAACAACCTCTTACTCAATGTCAGCAAGACCAAGGAGCAGATTATTGACTCAGGAGGAGGAAACCAGAGGTCCATGAGCCAGTCTACATCAGAGGATCGGAGATGAAGGGGTCAGCAACTTTAAATTCCTCAGTGTAATCATTTCAAAGGACCTGTCCTGGGCCCAGCACTTGAGAGCAATTATGAAGAAAGCATGGCAGTGCCTCTACTTCCTTAGGAGTTTGCAAAGATTTGGTATGACATCTAAAACTCTGACAAACTTCTATAGGTGTGTGAGTGGCTGCAACACAGCCTGGTATGGAAACACCAGAACTCTAGTGTATATGGTCCAGTCCATCTCGAGTGAAGTCCTTCCCACCATTGACCACATCCACATGAAACATTGTCGCAGAAAAGCTGCATCCCACAAACCTGCCTGTCCTGGCCGACCTATGGTCTCAGCTTGCTCCTGCCCCACCTAACTCGTTTCTGCATACCTCGACACGGTTTTATCCCCCCTTGTTCAATCCCTTCCGACCTATGTTCATGACACTTCTCACGCTCTTAAACTTTTCGATGGTTTTAAGTTCCCTGGCCCCCACTGCTTTATTTTCACCATGGATGTCCAGTCCTTATATACTTCCATCCCCCATCAGGAAGGTCTCAAAGCTCTACGCTTCTTTTTGGATTCCAGACCTAATCAGTTCCCCTCTACCACCACTCTGCTCCGTCTAGCAGAATTAGTCCTTACTCTTAATAATTTCTCCTTTGGCTCCTCCCACTTCCTCCAAACTAAAGGTGTAGTTATGGGCACCCGTATGGGTCCTAGCTATGCCTGCCTTTTTGTTGGCTTTGTGGAACAATCTATGTTCCGTGCCTATTCTGGTATCTGTCCCCCACTTTTCCTTCGCTACATCTACGACTGCATTGGCGCTGCTTCCTGCACGCATGCAGAGCTCGTTGGTTTTATTAACTTTGCCTCCAACTTTCACCCTGCCCTCAAGTTTACCTGGTCCATTTCCGACACCTCCCTCCCCTTTCTAGATCTTTCTGTCTCTATCTCTGGAGACAGCTTATCCACTGATGTCCACTATAAGCCTACTGACTCTCACAGCTATCTGGACTATTCCTCTTCTCACCCTGTCTCTTGCAAAAACGCCATCCCCTTCTCACAATTCCTCCGTCTCCGCCACATCTGCTCTCAGGATGAGGCTTTTCATTCTAGGACGAGGGAGATGTCTTCCTTTTTTAAAGAAAGGGGCTTCCCTTCCTCCACTATCAACTCTGCTCTTAAACGCATCTCCCCCATTTCACGTACATCTGCTCTCACTCCATCCTCCCGCCACCCCACTAGGAATAGGGTTCCCCTAGTCCTCACCTACCACCCCACCACCCTCCGGGTCCAACATATTATTCTCCATAACTTTCACCACCTCCAATGGGATCCCACCACTAAGCACATCTTTCCCTCCCCCCCCCTGCATTCCGCAGGGATTGCTCCCTACGCAACTCCCTTGTCCATTCGTCCCCCCCATCCCTCCCCACTGATCTCCCTCCTGGCACTTATCCGTGTAAGCGGAACAAGTGCTACACATGCCCTTACACTTCCTCCCTTACCACCATTCATGGCCCCATACAATCCTTCCAGGTGAGGCAACATCTCCCAGTGGCCACACATTTTAATTCTACATCCCATTCCCATTCTGACACGTCTATCCATGGCCTCCTCTACTGTAAAGATGAAGCCACACTCAGGTTGGAGGAACAACACCTTATATTCCGTCTGGGTAGCCTCCAACCTGATGGCATGAACATTGACTTCTCTAACTTCTGTTAATTCCCCACCTCCCCCTTGTACTCCATCTGTTACTTATTTTTATACACACATTCTTTCTCTCACTTTCCTTTTTCTCCCTCTGTCCCTCTGAATATACCCCTTGCCCATCCTCTGGGTCCCCCCCCACCTTGTCTTTCTTCCCGGACCTCCTGTCCCATGATCCTCCCTTATCCCTTTTGCCTATCACCTGTCCAGCTCTTGGCTCCATCCCTCCCCCTCCTGTCTTCTCCTATCATTTTGGATCTCCCCCTCCCCCTCCAACTTTCAAATCCCTTACTCACTCTTCCTTCAGTTAGTCCTGACGAAGGGTCTCGGCCTGAAACGTCGACTGCACCTCTTCCTAGAGATGCTGCCTGGCCTGCTGCGTTCACCAGCAACTTTTATGTGTGTTGCTTGAATTTCCAGCATCTGCAGAATTCCTGTTGTTTTCCTTCATTAGGAGATCCCACCACCCAGTTTGTGCTCTCTTCTCACTGCTGCCATCAGGAAGAAGGCACAGGTGCCTCAGGACTCACACCACCAGGTTCAGGCACATTTAGTGCCCATCAACCATCAGGCTCTTGAATCAAAGAGGATAACTTCACTCAACTTCACTTGCCCCATCATTGAAATGTCCCCCAACCTATTGACACACTTTTAAGGACTGTTCGTCTCATGTTCTTGATATTTATTGCTTATTTATTAATTCCGATTATTTATTTCTTTTTGTATTTGGTGAGGTCTTTCATTTATTCTATTATGGATTTGTTGAGTATGCCTGCAAGAAAATGAATCTCAAAGTTATACATAGTGACATATATAAGAAAGCATTATTCTATGGTGCACCACAACCTGGTATGGAAGTTGTCCTGTCCAAGACCGAAAGAAGCTGCAGAAGATCGTGAACATGGCGCAGCACATCACACAAACCAATCTACCCTCCGTGGACTCACTTTACACCGCACGCTGTCGGAGCAGTGCTGCCAGGATAATCAAGGACATGACCCACCCAACTAACACAGTTTTCGTCCCTCTTCCCTCCGGGAGAAGGCTCAGGAGCTTGAAGATTCATATGGCCAGATTTAGGAACAGCTTCTTTCCAACTGTGATAAGACTGCTGAACAGATCCTGACCCGGATCTGGCCCGTACCTTAAGTACCCTCCAAATATCCGGACCTGTCTCTCGGTTTTTTGGCACTACATTACTTTCCATTTTTCTACTTTCTATTTATGATTTATAATTTAAATTTTTAATATTTACTAATTTTTACTATTTTTAGTATTTAGTATTTGTAATCCAGGGAGTGGGAAGCGCAGAATCAAATATCGCTCTGATGATTGTACGTTCTGGTACCAATTGTTTGGCGGCAATAAAGTATAAAATATAACGTATATGTACTTTGATAATAAATTTACTTTGAACTTTGAACTTTACTACTGAAAACATGTGCTGTAGAGTCCTTGAAATTGAGTCCATAGATTGTGGAATCAGTTCAGTGTCAGAGTGAGCGAGTTTATCCATGCTGGTTCAAGAGTCTGATAGTTGAAGAGTATTACCTATTCCGGAACCTGCTCGTGTGGGGTCTAAGGCTGCTGTACCTCCTTCCTGATGGCAGGAACAAGAAGAGAACACTGGCCTGGAAGGGCCCTGATCATGCATGCTGCTTTCTTGTGGCAGAACTGCATGGAAACTTAGAAACTTCACATGAAAAACTCGTGTAAAGTAACAAAATAAGTATGATAACTCAAATCTCAAATCTGTCAGCAAAGGATAGAAAATACAAAGTAAGTATAAGCCGATTCAGAATCAGGTTTAATATCACAGGCATTTAGAGGCAGAATTCATAGCATGTAAGTAAATTAATAGCTAAAGGAGAAATAAATGAACACCATCTAAAGCTATTACAGAAACATAGTTGCATAGTGATCATGCTTGGAAGCAAATATTCCAGATTGTTATTGGTTTGCAAAGCAGCAAAATGTAAGAGGAAGTGGGGTGGGTGTAACACTAATAATGAAAGACAGGATGCAGGTTGTAGAGGGTTCTGGGCAAATGAAAAGTGGTGATGAATCAGCATACAGGAGGGAGATTGAAAATTTGGCTGAGAGGGTGACCAGATATCCACGAGCCAGTCCTCATCAGAGGATGAGGGATGGAGAGGGTTAGCAACTTTAAATTCCTGGGTGTCACTATTTCATAGGGATTCATTCTGGACCCAACACACTAGTGCATTTGCGAAAAAAAACACAGTAGCGCCTCTACTTCCTTAGGAGTCTGCAGAGATTTGACGTGACATCTAAAACTTCGACAAACTTCAATACATTTGAAGTGGAGAGTGTACTGACTGGCTGGACAGTGATAATGTAAGATGCTGCAGTCCTGTTACCTTTGCCTGGTGGAGGGATGGTTGACACAGGAGCTGTGTAGCCTTAGCTGTAGTGAGAACTAGGCCACAATCCTTGGGCTTTCCTGCTGCTGCAGACCTGGTGAAAATGCAGAAGTGCTACAGTGTGGTGAGCTCGGCCAGGGCCTTCCCTTGCCCATAGATGCTGCCCCCCCCATGTTCAAGTGGTGCAATGACAGGCTTGATTGTGTGCGCCTGTGCACTGCTGGGAGTCTGTACCACTGTACCACTGACTGCCGGACATTGTTGCTCAGGGTCTTGGACCATATATATGTTTTTTTTTTGAGTGAATATGCTTCTTTGAATTTGTTACTCGCTTTTTTGAATGTTTGCTTGCTATTTTTGAATGTCTTCCACCTTGGCCCCAGAGGAACACCGTCTCATTCAGCTGTATCAAAGTATGGCTTGAATGATAATTAAACTTGATTTGATGTGATTTTGATTCACATCACTGCCTGGTATGGAAGCACCATTGTCTTTGAATGGAAAATCCTACAAAAGGTTGTGGATTCAGCCCAGCACATCATGGGTAAAGCCCTCCCAACCACTGAGCAAACCTACATGAAATGCTATCGAGGGAAGGAGCATCCATCATCAGAGATCACTACCACCCAAGTCAGGCTCTCTTCTCACTTCTGCCATCTGATATAAAGTACAGGAGCCTCAAGATTTGTACCACAAGGGTCAAGAACAATTACTACCCTTCAACCATCAGGCTCTTGAATAAACAGGGATAACAACAATTACTTGCTCTATCATTGAGACATTTCCCACAACCAATGGTCTCACTTTAAGCACGTTTTATCTGATTTTCTCAAGTTCTCATTATTTATTACTATTTATTTATATTTGCATTTGCACAGTTTGTTGTCTTCTGCACTCTGATTGATCTTTCATTGATCCTGTTCCAGTTACTGTTCTGTGGATTTGCTGAGTATGCCCACAGGAAAATGAACTCAGGGTTGTATGTGGTGACATACACTGTATGTACTATGATAATCAAATTTACTTGGAGCTTTGAAATTTGATTAATGCTCAGAAAGTCAAGTGGTACATAAGAACATAAGATCATAAGAAATAGGAGCAGGAGTAGGCTATTTGCTCCATCAAGCCTGCTCTGCCATTCAATAAGGTCATGGCCTATCTGGCCATGGACTCATCTCCACCTACCTGCCTTTTCTCCGTGACCCTTAATTCCCCTACTGTACAAAAATCTATCCAACCTTGTTTTAAATATGTTTCGCCTCCACTGCTTCATTGGGCAGAGAATTCCACAGATTCACCACTCTCTAGGAAAAGCAGTTCCTCCTCATTTCCGTCCTAAATCTACTCCACCAAATCTTGAGGCTATGTCCCCTAGTTCTAGTCTCATCTGCCAGTGGAAACAACTTTCCTGCCCCTACCTTATCTATTCATTTCATAATTTTATATGTTTCTATGAGATCTCCTCTGATTCTTCTGAATTCCAGCGAGTACAGTCGCAGGCTACTCAATCTCTCCTCATAGTCTAACCCCCTCATCTCTGGAATCAACCTGGTGAACTTCATCTGCACTGCCTCCAAAGCCAGTATATGCTTCTTCAAGTAAGGAAACCAGAACTGCACACAGTACTCCAGGTGCAGCCTCACCAGTATCCTGTACAGTTGCAGCATAATCTCCTTGCTCTTAAATTCAATCCCTCTAGCAATGAAGGCCAACATCCCATTTGCCTTCTTGAGAGCTTGGTGCACTTGCAAACCAACCTTTTGTGATTTACACACAAGCACTCCCAAATCCCTCTGCATAGCAGCATGCTGCAGTTTTTTTTAACCATTTAAATAATAATCTGCTCTTTCATTTTTCCTTCCAAAGTAGATGACCTCACATCAGTGGGGGTGGAAGGACTCTCCCACCTCCACCGATGACCCCTTCTCCCGTCTTCAACCCTCCTCCTCTTCATGGACAACCCCGCTCTGGTTTTCTGCTTTCTCTGGATCTCTTTATTGCTAACTGCCGACGGAACATCAACCGTCTCGACTTCACCGCATCTTGTTCCCATTCCAACCTCACTCCTTCCGAACGCTGGGCTCTCCACTCCCTCCGCACTAATCCTAACCTTACTATAAAACCCACCAATAAGGGGAGTGTTGTTGTAGTCTGGCGTACTAACCTCTACCTTGCTGAGGCACAGCGACAAATAGTGGATACCTCCTCTTATTTACCCCTCGATTTTGACCCCACTGAGGAGCACCAGGCCATTGTCTCCCACACCATCACCAACTTTATCCGCTCAGGGGATCTCCCATCCACTGCTACCAACCTTATAGTTCCCACACCTCACACTTCCCGTTTCTACCTCCTACCCAAGATCCACAAACCTGCCTGTCCTGGCAGACCTATTGTCTCAGCTTGCTCCTGCCCCACTGAACTCGTTTCTGCATACCTCGACACGGTTTTATCCCCCCTTGTTCAATCCCTTCCTACCTATGTTTGTGGCACTTCTCACGCTCTTAAACTTTTCGATGATTCTAAGTTCCCTGGCCCCCACCGTTTTATTTTCACCATGGATTTCCAGTCCCTATATACTTCCATTCCCCCTCAGGAAGGTCTCAAAGCTCTACGCTTCTTTTTGGATTCCAGACCTAATCAGTTCCCCTCTACCACCACTCTGCTCCGTCTAACGGAATTAGTCCTTACTCTTAATAATTTCTCCTTTGGCTACTCCACTTCCTCCAAACTAAAGGTGTAGCTATGGGCACCCGTATGGGTCCTAGCTATGCCTGCCTTTCTGTTGGTTTTGTGGAACAATCTATGTTCTGTACCTATTCTGGTATCTGTCCCCCACTTTTCCTTCGCTACATTGACGACTGCATTGGCGCTGCTTCCTGCATGCATGCTGAGCTCGTTGACTTTGTTAACTTTGCCTCCAACTTTCACCCTGCCTCAAGTTTACTTGGTCCATTTCCGACACCTCCCTCCCCTTTCTAGATCTTTCTGTCTCTATCTCTGGAGACAGCTTATCCACTGATGTCTACTATAAGCCTACTGACTCTCACAGCTATCTGGACTATTCCTCTTCTCACCCTGTCTCTTGCAAAAATGCCATCCCCTTCTTGCAATTCCTCCGTCTCTGCCGCATCTGCTCTCAGGATGAGGCTTTTCATTCCAGGACAAGGGAGATGTCCTCCTTTTTTAAAGAAAGGGGCTTCCCTTCTTCCACCATCAAATCTGCTCTCAAACACATCTCCCCCATTTCACGCACATCTGTTGTCACTCCATCCTCCCGCCACCCCACTAGGAATAGGGTTCTCCTGGTCCTCACCTACCACCCCACCAGCCTCCGGGTCCAACATATTATTCTCTGTAACTTCCACCACCTCCAACGGGATCCCACCACTAAGCACATCTTTCCCTCCCCCCCCCCGCTTTCCGCAGGGATCGCTCCCTTTGCGACTCCCTTGTCCATTCGTCCCCCCCATCCTTCCCCACTGATCTCCCTCCTGGCACTTATCCTTGTAAGCGGAACAAGTGCTACACATGCCCTTACACTTTCTCCCTTACCACCATTCAGGGCCCCAGACAGTCCTTCCTGGTGAGGCGACACTTCACCTGTGAGTCGGCTGGGGTGATATACTACATCCGGTGCTCCCGATGTGGTCTTCTATATATTGGCGAGACCCGACGCAGACTGGGAGATCGTTTTGCTGAACACCTACGCTCTGTCCACCAGAGAAAGCAGGATCTCCCAGTGGCCACACATTTTAGTTCCACAACCCATTCCTATTCTGACATGTCTATGCACAGCCTCCTCTGCTGTAAAGATGTAGCCACACTCAGGTTGGAGGACCAACACCTTATATTCCGTCTGGGTAGCCTCCAACCTGATGGCATGAACATTGACTTCTCCAACTTCCGCTAATGCCCCACCTCCCCCTCGTACCCCATCCATTATTTATTTTTATACACACATTCTTTCTCTCACTCTCCTTTTTCTCCCTCTGTCCCTCTCACTATACCCCTTGCTCATCCTCTGGGTTCTCCCCCCCCCCCCACTTGTCTTTCTTCCTGGGCCTCCTGTCCCATGATCCTCTCATATCCCCTTTGCCAATCACCTGTCCAGCTCTTGACTCCATCCCTCCCCCTCCTGTCTTCTGCTATCATTTTGGATCTCCCTCTCCCCCTCCCACTTTCAAATCTCTTACTAACTTTTCCTTCAGCTAGTCCTGACGAAGGGTCTCGGCCTGAAACGTCAACTGTACCTCTTCCTAGAGGTGCTGCCTGGTCTGCTGCGTTCACCAGCAACTTTGATGTGTGTTGCTTGAATTTCCAGCATCTGCAGAATTCCTGTTGTTTGACCTCACATTTACTGACATTGTACTCCATCTGCTAGACCCTTGCCCACTCAGTTAACCTATATATATCTCTCTGCAGACTTGCTGTATCTTCTGCACAGTTTGCTTTTCCACTCAATTTAGCATCATCAGCTAAAATCAGTTTAGAGAAAAAACAAAGGACATGTGCAGCCCCAACTATAGCGTAATGTCGGTAAAATATAAATTAGGATGCATGAGAGAACTTTAATCTTCTGGGCAGACCAAATTAACAGTGGTAATGTAGAAGTCAAGTTCATAGAATGAATAACAGATCATTTCCTGGAACAATGTGTTGGGAAGACATTGAAGGAAGAGATACTTCAAGATCTAATATTATGCAGTGTGAGTATTAATTCATAATCTAGCTGTTAAAAACACTTAGGGTAGACTGATCATGATATAATCAGCATATAAAATCTGAAGCTATGTTTGCCATGAAGGTATAAGGCACAAGCTGTCCATGGGATACTGTCATTATGTTAAAAGATATGACAGCGTACAATTAGTTGCTACCATTAAAATAGTTAATAATTTACAATCCACATCTCTTTAAGGCAGCCAATAGGAAAAGCAGTTCAACCTTGGCTAAGGAGAGAAATTTAAAAGTATTAAAAAATCAAAGGAAAGTTTTTATATTGTTGCTAAAAAGCATTATAAACGTGGGGATTGGGAAAATTCAAATATGCACCAAAACATTGATAAGGAAAGTGAAAATATAATATGGAAATAATCTTGCAAGAATATTAAAAAAGATTGTAAAAGCTTCTTTGGATATACAGTATAATGGGGAAAAAAGTTAATGTTTGTGTTTCATAGTATGAGAGAGGAAAAGTTAGATTATGGAATAAGGAAATGGCAGAAGTTCTAACTAAATATTTTATTTCTCTTTTCATGGAATAAGGCACAGACAACCTTTCAGAAATATTGGAAAACAAGTGCTTTGAGATGGAATGAGGAAACAAAAGCAATTAGCATTAACAAAAAATGGAGAAATTAATTGGTAAATTATTAGGATTTGACGAGCTTTATTCCAAGGGTTAAAGGTTCATATCGAGATGGTAGTTGAGCTAGGTTCAAAGGGTCAAAGATTCATTTATTATCGAAGTACACAACTCTAAAATTTTTCAATTCTCCAGTAGTTGTGAAACCAAGAAATAAAAGAAAAGCAGTATGATCATCAAACCGGAAACCCCACCTCCAATCAAAAAGAAGAAGAAAAATGGAACAGGTACTTCAGCCCCCAAATCCCTCCTCCCACTCAAAAAAACAAACAAACTGGATCAGGCACATTGCCCCCAAATCTGTCTTCCTGTACAAAAAAATGAACAAAACAGATCAGGCACATCAACCTCAAATCCCCTCCCCGCACAAAAAAAACGAGAAGATTGGGCGAGAAAACACAAAATATAAAAACTATGAGACTGAAAAAAAAAAGAGTCTATAGTCCAAGTCTGCATCCAAAATGCAGAAAACTCCTGGGCACCAGTTGCCAGGCAGTGTGACAGGCTCTCCCCTCTCCAGTACACAGCAACCAATCAAAAGGCAAGCAGCCTGTGCTCACCCTCTGCACTTGCTTTGATGATTCATTCTCCCTTGAATCTTTAATTGGCGAACAATGGAAGCTTTAATCAGCAAAATGGAGCCAGACATCGTCTGGCACCCTATCTTGCAGCCTGCCTGCCATTAGGCTCGCATACACTGCCTCTGCCTCTGGGAATCCTCTTTGAGACTGCCGAGCACTGAAGTACCCAAACTTTCTCTAAACAGCAAAACAGAAACTCCAACAGTTCCAGAATCACATTCAAGATGAGAAACAAACGTAAAAAACATTTAAAAAGTGAGGAAGACGGTTTCATGATCTATCCAGAAGATGCCAACTAAAGGAGAGCTATATGCAGGTGTCATCTTGAACTCAGCTCTATCTTCCAAATTGTCATATATTTTAGAACTGCCCCCACAGATTAGAAGGTAGCCACTGAAAGAATATAGGAAGTTATATACCAGTTAGTTTGGTATCAACTGGAGGGGAAAGGCTATAATCTATTTATCAGTAAATGATAGCTTGGCTCTTAAAGATAATAATAATAAGACTGAATCAACATGAATTATGAAAAGAAATTCTAGATATACAGATAAAGAGGAATGTACTTTTCACAATCTGTTTCAATGATTCGGATGCATAAATTAAATTTAATATATCCAAGTTTGGTGATACCATGAAGACGAGTTGCTGTATGGGTTGTAAGGAGGACATTGACTGGATTTAGAAGGACATTAACATGAGAATGGATAAGAGAAGGCAGATAAATTGTGAAGTAGAAAAATGTGGGATCATCCTTTTTGGTGCAAAAAAGTAGAAAAACAGTTCCTTTCTGTAAATATTGGGACGTTAAAAGTTGCTGGTGTTCAGAAAATCTGAGTGACTCATATACAAAACACAAGAAGTTAGCATGCTAGTAGAGTATTCAACTAGAAAGGCAAATGGTATTATGGACTTCAATGTAATGAGATGTGGGGAAAGGATTCTTACTGCATTTATATAGATACTTCAGGGACTGCACTAGAATAGAGTGCTTTCTGTACCAAATGAAGCACACGATTGCAATAGTTGGGAAACTCAAGGTTAACTAGAATGAAGGTTGTCCGATAAGGAGAGATTAAGCTCTGGTGATTAAATGAATGAGAGGTGATCTCAGCAAACATGCAAAAATCCTATGGTCTTTAATGAGGTAAATGCAGAGAAGATATGTCTAAGGTGTCTAAGCTGAAGATGAAGGCCCTTTCGCTAAGCATAGTCAAGAGAGGAGAGATTTGATACATTACCTGCTCAAAGGTTATTGCACAAAATATAGGCTCATAGTATTGGAAGTAACAATTGTTGTAGACAGAAGATTAGCTGGTCCATAGGAAAAAGGAAGGATACATAAAAAAGATCTTTCTCTGGTTGGGAAGACATAACTAGATGATTCACAGGGATCAGTGTTGCGGCGCAGTATTTTACAGGTTCTGTCTGTGACTTAGATGAAACTTCAAAAGATTATTTAAAATTAGCTTTATTTGTCACATGTATCCTATGACCATTAGACATAGAAGCAAAATTAGGCCATTTGGGCCATTGAGTCTGCTCGCCATTCCATCATGGCTGATTTATTCTCTTTCTCAAACCCATTCTCCTGCCTTCTCCCCATAACCTTTGACATCCTGACCAATCAAGAACCAATCAAAACTTTGCTTAAAATATACCCAATGACCTGGCTTCCATAGTTGCCTGTACATCGAAGTGTCAATACATACAGTGAAATGCATCGTTTTACATCAGTGACCAACACAGTTTGAGGATGTGCTGGGGTCAAGTGTCAGCATACTTCTGGCACCAACGTAGCATGCCCACAACTTACTAACTCCAACCCGTATGTCTTTGGAATGTGGAAGGAAACTGATCCTGTGGATAGCCTGAGGCTTTTTCCCAGGGCTGAAATGGCAAACACAAAGGAGCGTATTTTTAAGGTGCTTGGAAGTAGGTACAAGGGGGATTTCGGAGGTAAGTTTTTCACACAGAGAGTGGTGGGTGCGTGGAATGCACTGCCAGTGATGGTGGGGATACAGTAGGGACTTTTAAGAGCCTCTTTGATAGGTACATGGAGTTTAGAAAAACAGGGGGGTATGCAGTAGGGAAATTCTAGACAGTTTCTAGAGTAGGTTACATGGTCTTCACAACAACATGGGCTGAGGGGCTGTAATGTGCTGTAGATCTCTATGTTCCATGTTCTATGAAGAATTTGGCAGAAACCCAATGGTTACGGGGACGGAATTGTTGCTAAATTTACAGAAGGGAGGAGATTAAGTTGTGAAGAAGACACAAGGAGAACATGTTGAAGGTGCGGGCAAAGGTTTAGCGAAACCTGAAGCTGCAAGGAAGACTAAAAAAGGAACATATTATGAATGTAATGGCTTCTTTGTAATGTTCACTGCTGGGGTAATGGTTTCTCTGTGGCAGCAATGTTTGGGTTATGGCTAGAGGTAACAGGGCTTTGGAATGCAGGGGTTAGCCAATGAGGAAATGTTGTTCTTTCTTCTGTGTCTTGGAGCCGGGCTTTTCGCAGTCTTTTGTCGAGGAGAGATGAAGAGGGAAGACACATGTGGAGAGAGCTGGTGGACCACCGGACGGAGTGGACTGGGATCTGAGGGTCCGAAGGTCGGCGACGTTCAGAGGAGACCGATGGTGGAAGAATGACTATGTGAGATCCAACGTGATTCTCACTTGACTTGGGTCCTTTCTGCTTTTGTTTATTTTCATTACTAACTCTATATTCAGATTAAGATTCATAAAGTTCTGTCATTTAATTGCATATGGTGTACTGTCTGATATTTTGTGTTGTGGGTTTGTAACTGGGGGTACATTATACAGCATCGACACAAATGTGATTACCCAGTCTGGCGAGGCCGAAAGCTGATACTCCTAGATGAACACAAGCTGGGCGAGCCTGAGGGTTTACATAAAGAAAGCGTGATTGCATAACTGTGAAATGCAGAAGGATATAGATATCTTAGTTCATCATCACCAAATTCTAGTGTCAAGGAAGGCCAAGGAATTAAGAAAGTTAAAAGAATTCTATTTATTATTGCCAGAGGATCTGAATACAAAAATAGGGAGCTCAGTTCATACTTCACTGGCGCTCATAGAAACATAGAAACGTAGAAAACCTACAGCACAATACAGGCCCTTCGGCCCACAATACTGTGCCAAACATGTACTCACTTACAAATTACCTAAGGTTACCTATAGCCCTCTATTTTACTAAGCTCCATGTACCTATCCAGGAGTCTCTTAAAAGACCCTATCGTATCCACCCCCACCACTGTCGCTGGCAGCCCATTCCATGCACTCACCACCCTCTGCGTAAAAAAATTACCCTGACATCTCCTCTGTACCTACTTCCAAGCACCTTAAAACTGTGCCCTCTCATGTTAGCCATTTCAGCCCTGGGAAAAAGCCTCTGACTATCCACATGATCAATGCCTCTCATCATCTTATACTCCTCTATCAGTGGCCACTTTATTAGGAGGTCCCGAATAAAATGGCCACTGAGTATTTATAGGGTATTGGTGAGACCTAATTTAGAGTTCTGGTAAGTAGGATACTCTCCAGTGTGCACTTATAGAAGTTTTTCAAAGATTTTGTGACATGCTAAATTCAACATAAAATTCTAAGAGAGTGCGGGGGGGGGGGGGGGTTGACATGCTTCATTTGTGATAACACTTAAGTTCTGGTCCCAGATGCCTCCAGATCTCTATGTTAATATTTCAGGTTACAGTAACACCTTCATTTAGATGTCCTGTGGTTATTTGTGATTAATGCATCCCTCTAAATTTAGCTTTACAAACAATAAAAGCAGCTCATTACTGTCTGATAACTATTCACCTAAAGCCTAGTTCCACCCTCAGAAAGTACAGGGAGATCTCCATTCTTCTATGCAGACCAGATCAAGCTGAACCTCAATTAAATTAAGCTGCACAGTGAGAGTATCTTCAAGGACATTGCTGGCATATATTTTAACAAGATAAGACACAAGATATTTGCAGTCCTTCTCCACAATTGGTGAAGAATATGCAAACAACATTCAGCTGTGATATAGAAGATATACACCCTAGTCATCACTAAAATCACTTTGCAATACTCTTAAAGTCACATTCTGATAAAGAGAGGGCTCCAGGATTTTGACCCAAAAATAGTGAAATAATGCAATATATTTCCAAATCAGGATGGTGGGTGATTTTGAAAGTACTTCTCTTTTGCTTGTTGCCTTTATCCTTTTAGGTTACAGATATTATAGGTTTATGAATGAAAGTTGATACAGAAGTATATACTAATCATAGATCATTAGACATAATTGAATGAATTATCGTGTCTTGCACTAACTTTTCATTGTAAGAGTAAACAGTTCAAACTTGACAACACTGAATGAACACGAGAAAGTCTGCAGATGCTGGAAATCCAAAGCAACACACACAAGATGCTGGAGGAACTCAGCAGGTCAGGCAGCATCCATGGAAATGAGTAAACAGCCAACGTTTCATGCTGAGACCCTTCATCAGGACGGGAAAAGAAGTGGGAAAGTCAGAATAAGAAGGTGGGGGGAGGGGAAGAGGAAGTACAAGGTGGCGAGTGTTAGGTGAGACCGAGAGAGGGAGAGTGGGTGAAGAGAAGAGCTGGGAAGTTGGTTGGTGAAAGAAATAAAGGGCTGGAGTAGGGGAAATCTGATAGGAGAGGACAGAAGACCATGAAGGGGGAGGAGACGGAATAAAACAACACAACTGACTTGGAACACAGATCAAAGTTGCTTGAATTTCCAGCAGCTGCAGAATTCCTCATGTTTACAACTGACTTGGGACAGTCAGACCTTTGGGTAATGCTTTATGATCATTATGCATCACAAAGACATGGCTAGATAGATAATGTGTTTTACTGTGATTTGAAATAGTAATTGCTAATGTAGGTTTAAAAATGCCATGAAGTGACAGTGATGAACAGTCAGCTCCAATAAATGATCTCTTCACTCTATCCTCTGAAAAAAATGAATTGGTTCAGATCTTGTGTTAACTTATAAGCAATGAAATGCTGACAGCCAGTATAACACATCATTCTGAGAAATTTATAGAAAACAGATTTCACTAGAAACTATCTTCACCCAGAAAATGCCTGAACGTTTTGTTTTTTTCCCTGTGCACATCATAGGGAGCAGTAAACTGTTCGGAAAACAGCACTGTGGAACAACACAGCTGGCAGTAGGACAGAGCCCTACAATTTATGTGCTTGCCTCTGTGTCGCTGGAACAGACTTTCAGTGAAGGCTGCAATTTTGCTGCCAGTCTTAAAGGACATGAACTGGTGGTGGTAACATTATCTGAGGAACTCATTCGATTCAAAATGCAGCAATGTCCATGTCACATTTTTCTTTTTACGAATGGAGAAAGGGAGACCCTGAACCATCTAGGTGCCAACAAGTAGCTGGAAGCTTGATGAAACCACAATGCAACCTCTAAACTTGGTAATTTGCTTGGCCAAGCAATTATGTTGTAGCACTTGAAAGACTGAGAATTGCAGACAAACAAGGAGGAGAGCATATTTGTTTTTCTGTAGCAAACAAAGCAGCCACAGAATCCCCATTCCTTTGGCTGTGATACTCTCCAGGCAGTGGCCAGTGAATGGCACCACTGTGCACCCTGGAAACCAATGCAGCAAGATTAACAGACACCACATTATTTATAGCAGGCTGTAAGGCGTTTCATAACTTAGTTGTTTAAATAATGAAAACAATTAAAAAGAGATGCAACAGAGCATTTGTAAATTTATTTGTTTATTGAGATACATCGCAGAACAGGCTCTTCCGGCCCTTCAAGCTGAGCCGTCCGGCAACCCCCCACTTAACCCTAGCCTAATCACAGGATAATTTGCAATGACTAATTAACCTACCAACCAGTACTCCTTTGGACTACAAGAGGAAACCGGAGCACCTGGAGAAAATCAACACTTTCCACGGGGAGGACGCACAGACTCATTACAAATGACGTCAAAATTGAACTCTGACGTCTGACGCCCTGATCTGTAATAGCGTTGTGCTAACCGCTACGCTACCGTGAAGCCCCAAAATGGATGAACGTCAGAAACGAAATTCCTTTGCAATCTGCAACAAAAACAGAGAATACCAGATTGTAATTAATCTATGCCTGCCTTTTTGTTGGGTTTGTGGAACAATCTATGTTCCGTGCCTATTCTGGTATCTGTCCCCCACTTTTCCTTCGCTACATCGACGACTGCATTGGCGCTGCTTCCTGCACGCATGCAGAACTCGTTGAATTTATTAACTTTGCCTCCAACTTTAACCCTGCCCTCAAGTTTACCTGGTCCATTTCCGACACCTCCCTCCCCTTTCTAGATCTTTCTGTCTCTGTCTCTGGAGACAGCTTATCCACTGATGTCCACTATAAGCCTACTGACTCTCACAGCTATCTGGACTATTCCTCTTCTCACCCTGTCTCTTGCAAAAACGCCATCCCCTTCTCGCAATTCCTCCGTCTCCGCCGCATCTGCTCTCAGGATGAGGCTTTTCACTTTAGGACAAGGGAGATGTCTTCCTTTTTTAAAGAAAGGGGCTTCCCTTCCTCCACTATCAACTCTGCTCTTAAACGCATCTCCCCCATTTCACGTACATCTGCTCTCACTCCATCCTCCCGCCACCCCACTAGGAATAGGGATCCTCTGGTCCTCACCTACCACCCCACCAGCCTCCGGGTCCAACATATTATTCTCCGTAACTTCCACCACCTCCAACGGGATCCCACCACTAAGCACATCTTTCCCTCCCCCCCTCTCTCTGCATTCCGCAGGGATCGCTCCCTACGCAACTCCCTTGTCCATTTGTCCCCCCCATCCCTCCCCACTGATCTCCCCACTGGCACTTATCCATGTAAGCGGAACAAGTGCTACACATGCCCTTACACTTCCTCCCTTACCACCATTCAGGGCCCCAAACAGTCCTTCCAGGTGAGGCAACACTTCACCTGTGAGTCAACTGGGGTGATATACTGCGTCCGGTGCTCCCGATATGGCCTTTTATATATTGGCGCGACCCGACGCAGACTGGGAGACCGCTTTGCTGAACATCTACGCTCTGTCCGCCAGAGAAAGCAGGATCTCCCAGTGGCCACACATTTTAATTCCACATCCCATTCCCATTCTGACATGTCTATCCACGGCCTCCTCTACTGTAAAGATGAAGCCACACTCAGGTTGGAGGAACAACACCTTATATTCCGTCTGGGTAGCCTCCAACCTGATGGCATGAACATCGACTTCTCTAACTTCCGCTAAGGCCCCACCTCCCCCTCGTACCCCATCTGTTACTTATTTTTATGCACACATTCTTTCTCTCACTCTCCTTTTTCTCCCTCTGTCCCTCTGAATATACCTCTTGCCCAACCTCTGGGTCCCCCCCCCCACTTGTCTTTCTTCCCGGACCTCCTGTCCCATGATCCTCTCGTATCCCCTTTTGCCTATCACCTGTCCAGCTCTTGGCTCTATCCCTCCCCTTCCTGTCTTCTCCTATCATTTTGGATCTCCCCCTCCCCCTCCAACTTTCAAATCCCTTACTCACTCTTCCTTCAGTTAGTCCTGACGAAGGGTCTCGGCCTGAAACGTCGACCGCACCTCTTCCTACAGATGCTGCCTGGCCTGCTGCGTTCACCAGCAACTTTGATGTGTGTTGCTTGAATTTCCAGTATCTGCAGATTTCCTGTTGTTTGTAATTAATCTGCTGATTTAACTTGATTTTTCTGTTAAAGTTGACATTTGTCGAACTGCAGAAGAATTTTGCACATCTGGAAATATCTGTGGGGGAATAATCAACGTATTGGGTTAATACTCTGCGACAGAACTGGGAGTGTAAAGGGCAGAGAGCTGGTATGAAGGGATGAGCAGGAAAAGTGAGTCAGGAGTTGGAAAATGATACCGAGATCAAAGAGCTGATGGGCAAATGGAGCCAAATGGGAGAGGAAGAGTTGAGATAGCGACAGAGGGTGATTAGTGGAGAAAACAAAAGGGTTACAGACTATGGAATCTGATAAGAATGAAAAAGAAAAGGAAAAAGAGGAGTTAGGGATCTTATTTGGTTCCCTGACTCCCTGATTGTCTCCAATAGCTTGTTTTTTGATCCAGATCCCAACATTTGCAGTCACTTGCATATTGATTTTCGTAACCAATGTTTGTAGCTGAGTCTATCTAGACCTACCAAATGAGGATCCTACCTTTAACCTAACTACAAGTCTCCGCTTCATCTGGAAAGTGGTGCACATGCTGAGTTGAATCGGGAAGGATATCCCACACCACCAGGTTCAGGGACAGATATTACCCTACAAACATCAGATTCCTGAACTGGTGTGGATAACTTCACTCACCACAACTAGGAGCTGAATCCACAACCTACACTTTCAAGGCCTCTACAACTCATGTTCTCAGTATTATTTATTTTTGTTTGCATTATTTGTCTTCCTTTGTACATTGGCTGTTTGTCAGTCTATATTTATGTATAGTTTTTCATAAATTCTAATATACATCTGTACTTAAATTCCCTCAAGACAATGAATCTCTAGGTAATATATGGCAACATAAATGTATGTACTTTGTTAATAAATTTATTTTGACTTTGACTTTTGACTTGAATGTGATCCGTGTAGGTGTGGAAATGGACAGCATTCAGGATGTAGTTTATCTGAGAAAAGCAGTTGATTAACAAGAAAAGATAGCTGATAATAGATCCATGGAGGAATTAAGAGACAGTGAGACAATGAGGCATTATTGAGATGCTCTGATGTAAATACAAATTAAATCTTCCAAAGTTCATAGTCACTATCTCTACCTTCTTGAATAAGGAGGGGATGTTGTAGTGTGCCGTTATCGTGTTAAAATGAGGAATTCCAGAATAGTTATTACGCAAGGCAATGTCAAAATAAATTTATTATCAAGGTGTACATGTGACCACATATTACCTTGAGATTCATTTTCTTGCAGGCATTTACAGGAAAATGAAGGAATACAACAGAATTTATGCAATCAATATACAAGTAAAGACTGACAAAGAACAAATGTGCAAAAGAAGACAAATTGTTCAAAAAATAATACTGAGAACATGAGTCCTTGTAGGTTGTGGAATCAAGTCAGGGTTAAGGTTAGTGATGTTATCCATGCTGATTCAGGAGTCTGACAGTTGAAGGGTAATAACTATTCCTGAACTTGGAGGTGTGGGTCCTATACCATACCATACAGGATCTATGTCCTGTACGTCCTGCCTGATAGTGGTAGCAGAAAAGTGCAAGGGATGGATGATGGATGTTGCTTTTTTGTGGCAGTGCTCCTTGTTGATGTGATCAATTGTGGGAAGGGCTCTGCCTCTGATAAACTACGCTGTATCATCACTTTCTGCTGACTTTTCCATTCCATATTCTGTCTAGGTAGCCCCCAAAATAATGGCATGTACATCAATTTTTCTAACTTCTGTTAATTTCTCCACCCCCTCTTTCTCGCTCTTTCCGCTCCCTATTCTGGCTCCCTGCTTACACCTTCTCTTTTCCTCACCTGCTTTAATATCAGTCTGGTGCCCCCCCCCTTCCCTTTCTCCCACAGTCCACTCTCCTCTCTTATCAGATTCCTCCTTCTTCAGCCCTTTACCTTTTCCACCTATCATCACCCCCTCCTCCATCTACCTACCTTCCCCCTCACCTGGTTTCACCTATCAACTACCAGCTCATATTTCTTTCCTTCCCCCAAATTTCTTACTCTGGCTTTTTTTCTTCCCTTTCCAGTCCTGATGAATGGTCTTGCCCCAAACCATTGAATGATTATTCTGCTCCATAGATGCTGCCTGACCTGATGAGTTTGTCAGCTTTTTTGCATGTTACTCCAAACATCATATGATTGATGCTTTTAAAGTAAGAATTGTATGAGATAGTTAGTAAGGCTTTATTTATGAACAAAACATAAACTATAATTCTATAACCAAATTCATCATTATTGTTATTCTCCATGTGAAATGCTGTGAACTTCATTTTCTGAAAAATATAAGTGTCCTGTGTTGTGAAATTCTCTTCCAGTAAACCAGATATTTGGATAGAACCTTCTCCATTTCTATAACAAAAAATCAATTTACATAAAATCATGAGGTGGTCAGGTGCCCACTCTTGCCTCTCTTTCACACTTTATATATAATCATGGTCCCGTCTGGCAATTCCCCATCTTGCTATCACCTCCTTAATTGGGCCTTAATCCCCTCGTCTGATTTCCAATCATTTGCAGTTCCACTAATTACAGCACACCTGATTCCCATTAGCAAACATAGGATAAAACCTGGGCAGCAGAGCCATGCTTTGCCAGTTTGTTGGTTGACTTTATTGTGAGTAAACCTTGTTTCTTGATTCCTTGGGACTGTTAGTTTTGAGCTCTGCATCATTTCCTGGATACTCTATATAAACCTTGTCTCTGTGTAAAGACTCTCCTGGATACTGGTTCCCCGTTAGCGGTGGTGCTAATGTCTTGTGACTCTGCCTCTGTGCCTGTGTTCTGCACTTGGATTCATCCTTAGCCTTGTCCTTACAACAGAACAAACTGGCCAAGAATGAACCCAGTGGACATGGACCCTGTGCAACAGGCCCTTGCCAGCCAGGGCTACCTACTGGGCATCCATGACCAGCTGCTCAGAGAGGTCACAGAAAATCTTTGCGTGCTGTCCATGAATGTGAGGAAGGTCAGTGAGCAGGTTGACTGGGTATCTGTTTCCTTTACTATGTCCCTTCCAAAAACCCTGACTGACCAAACCGCACAGCCTGGGATGGCTACGCCCCTTGGATTGACAACATGCATTAGCGGAAGTTAGAGAGGTCACTTCACCTGTGAGTGGGCTGGGGTGATATAATGCGTCTGGTGCTCCCGATGTGGCCTTCTATATATTGGCGAGACCTGATGCAGACTGGGAGACCGCTTTGCTGAACACCTATGCTCTGTCCGCCAGAGAAAGCAGGATCTCCCAGTGGCCACACATTTTAATTCCACATCCTATTCCCATTCTGACATGTCTATCTGTGGCCTCCTCTACTGTAGAGATGTAGCCACACTCAGGTTGGAGGAACAACACCCTGTATTCTGTCTGGGTAGCCTCCAACCTGATGGCATAAACATCGACTTCTCTAACTTCTGCTAATGCCCCACTTCCCCCTTGTACCCCATCTGTTATTTATTTTTATACACACATTCTTTCTCTCACTCTCCTTTTTCTCCCTCTGTCCCTCTCCCTCTGTCCTTGCCCATCCTCTGGTTCCCCCCCCACCTTGTCTTTCTCCCTAGGCCTCCTGTCCCATGATCCCCTCATATCTCTTTTGCCTATCACCTGTCCAGCTCTTGGCTCTATCCCTCCCCCTCCTGTCTTCTCCTATCATTTTGGATCTCCCCCTCCCCCTCCCACTTTCAAATCTTACTAACTCTTCCTTCAGTTAGTCCTGACGAAGGGTCTTGGCCTGAAACGTCGACTGTACCTCTTCCTAGAGATGCTGCCTGGCCTGCTGCGTTCACCAGCAACTTTGATGTGTGTTGCTTGAATTTCCAGCATCTACAGAATCCTCGTGTGTGTCCTACTGCAGAAGTGTTTTGGCTTTGTCTAAAGATGAGAAGTAATTTTGTCCAACTTAGGAAAGTTGTGTCAGCCAATTGTAACTTTCTGCCCAGTGGAAGATTTGGGAGAGCTGGGCAGGATCAGGTTTCTGAAGGAGAGTATTCTAGTTTGGGGTCTTTTGGCAGGAGCTGCGGTACAGGGCACAAATGGAGATGCAGCAGAATGTCTTTGGAAGGTGAGTCCCTGTTGCAAGAAGTGCTTTGTGCTGATGAATGGCTCCAAGGAGGAAGGGCCAATACTCCTGAGAAATCCAATTCATTTGAGGTGGTCTTTGAGGGACGTTCGCGCAGACCATGGGTCCAGCCTGTGAGTGAAGCAATACAGCCCCAACAACTCCAAAACTGAGCTGCAAATTTCAGTGCACATTCAGGCTGGATTAACTGTAATGGGCCCTTTTACCTTTTTCTTTCTCTGTTAAATGTTTGATAAAGTTGGAAATTGGTAAATATACTTTCTTTATAATTTCATGCTGGTGCACAATCTGTCATTTCTGGGCTATGGAGAACTGTGTATGTCAGTATTTACACCGCATTCACTTAAATCAAGGTTTTGTTGAATCGGAACATCCTGATGTTTCTATCTGGTTGAACCCCAAATCATACCGACCCTGGGCGTTCATTGCTTATGAAAGGTGGCTTTCTCACAGCTGAGTCACGTGGCTGTTGGCAGAGTTGGCTAATGAGGTAAGTTGGTGCATGAGCAACTCACAACTTGGTGTATGAGCCCCAGTGAGAGGATTGCTCTCCCAGCAGGGAATTTTTACCCTTGCATTTCAACTCTACCCACAAGGTTTTAATATCTTCTTATCATATCTTATTTCTTTCTAAGGCTTTGATTTCATTTTCAACAACAAATCAACCCCGCACCTTCTGTCCATTCAATATGATGATCATCTTTGGGTGTTAAGCTCCCAGCTGTGAACATTTTTCAAAACATTACACTGTGATGCCAGAATGTCATATCTGCCACCTTCTACAAGATTATTTACCTTTTATCATATGCTGTGTGCATTCAAATATGACACTACCTGTCCTGTATTCACCACCGTTCTTTTCAATTCTGTCTCCATGCTGCCTGAAATTAAATTCTCATTCTTGTCTTATTCTTTATTCTGGAGATTTCAGTAACCTCTCTTGCACTCTTTTCTTTCTATTAGTCCATACTTAATATCAACTCCTGGCTTCGGCTTCTATTTTCAAAGATAAAGATCTTTAAAGATTAGCTTTATTTGTCATGTGTATATTGAAACATATAATGAAATGTATCATTTGTTTCTCATCAAGTCCATAAGGATTATTCTGAATGTCGCTACATTTCTGGAGCTAATATAGCATGCCTATATCTTATTAACCCTAAACGTAAGTCTTTAGAATGTGGGAGAAAACTGGAGCACCTGGAACAAACTCACATGGTCACAAGGAGAATATACAGACTCCTTACAGACAGCAACAGGATTCGAACCCAGAGTTGTAAAAGCGCGCCTGAAGGCTTTGTGTGTCAATGCAAGGAGCATTCGTAATAAGGTGGATGAATTCAAAGTGCAGATTGTTATTAATGATTATGATATAGTTGGGATCACAGAGACATGGCTCCAGGGTGACCAAGGATGGGAGCTCAACGTTCAGGGATATTCAATATTCAGGAGGGATAGACATGAAGGAAGGGGAGGTGGGGTGGCATTGCTGGTTAAAGAAGAGATTAACGCAATAGAAAGGAAGGACATATGCCGGGAAGATGTGGAATCGATATGGGTAGAGCTGCGTAACACTAAGGGGCAGAAGACGCTGGTGGACGTTGTGTACAGGCCACCTAACAGTAGTAGTGAGGTTGGAGATGGTATTAAACAGGAATTTAGAAGATTGGGGGGGGGATCTGATTGAAACGTATAAAATCCTAAAGGGATTGGACAGGCTAGATGCAGGAAGATTGTTCCCGATGTTGGGGAAGTCCAGAACAAGGGGCCACAGTTTGAGGATAAAGGGGAAGCCTTTTAGGACCGAGATTAGGAAAAACTTCTTCACACAGAGTGGTGAATCTGTGGAATTCTCTGCCACAGGAAACAGTTGAGGCCAGTTCATTGGCTATATTTAAGAGGGAGTTAGATATGGCCCTTGTGGCTACAGGGATCAGGGGGTATGGAGGGAAGGCTGGGGCAGGGTTCTGAGTTGGATGATCAGCCATGATCATAATAAATGGCGGTGCAGACTCAAAGGGCCGAATGGCCTACTCCACCTATTTTCTATGTTTCTATGTTTTTCACTGCTGGCGCCATAAAGTGTGGAACTAACCATTGTGTTGATTCTTGTCTACTTTGATGTTGCTGAATCTAAGGGGCTTTTTGGAATTCAAATCACTATCAAATAAGAAAGCTATGGATTGTACTTACAAACAACCAAACAATCTAACTGCTAGCTAGTAGATTCCATTTCCAGGAGCTCATCATTTAGTTATGCCCCTCAGTACTATTTGTCTTTTCCCCCTCTCAAGGTTCGTATGTTTGTTTCTTTCCAGATTGTTGCCATTCATTCTTACTTCATTCAGCGATCTTAACAGAAAGTACAATTCTGTGATAGGAATTAACTAATTATCATTCATTTGAATTTGAATATGGTCCTTGCTAAAGAGTTTGCAGTCATGTAGATCAAAGAACTGAATAGACTGATGGTCACTGGGCAAAAGGATAAAATTTATTATCTTGATTAGTTGCAATCATACAAGATAGAACTAATTTTCAGTTATTATGGACTCCTGTGCTTGTGCATTGCACAAATAAAACAACACAATTTTGCATGTTCAAAGAAAAACAGAAAAATTTCTCTCGAGAAAACTAATGCCACTTGTTCATTGAAATTTATTTTTCTTGTATTACACTTGATCTATTTTTTTAACTATCTCAAGTTATATGACAACTAGCTTCCAAACAGCATTTATCCCAAGCATGCATAAAGTTTACAGCTTTACAAAACCCTTTGTCAAAGTCTGACAGCACTCCCACACATAAAGTAATTTCAGCACTTTTATAAGAAATTCTTTTCAGAAGTAAAATTGTGCTTTTATTAATCCTTCATGCAGTGGATATTCTTTTAAAATCCACATTCTGTAAAATATTTGCAGTACTGCAATATAAAATATGACATTGCAAAGTGAGTGGAATGTTTGCAAGAACAATGAACACTATAACAGTTGAATATTATGGAGCACGGATGACTTCCCGTCAATATGGCACCAGTGAACAATGGTTCCTTGGGCACCATCTTTCAGATAGCCAATCCCTTCAATAATTTACATATTACTATTTAACTATGGTTTTATTACTATTTATTATTTATGGTGCAACTGTAACAAAAACCAATTTCCCCCGGGATCAATAAAGTATGACTATGACTATTTCACTTTTGCTATGTCTTCTGCTTGTTCTTGATTGTACTTTGGAAACTGTTGGAGCATGTGATGTGCAGTCTGTAATTTGATCGAATGATCTAGCACTCTGCTGTGTCCGGAGAGCAGCCTCGAGGAGAAGGATGGGGTCCCAAAGAGGACCGAGAACATGAGTTGACTCATGAAAAAGACCAGAGATGGGGTGCAAGGTTGCGAATGACTCCATTTCGAAGTGTCAAGGAAGATTGAAGCATCAAGGCGATTGGAGAGGAAGTCAGCGGTTGGTCGCTCTCAACGGAGGCCACGGGGGCAACAATAGTCGGTGATCCGGTCACCGATGTTTAGACCCGGCGTGCTGGTTGTTCTTCACAGAAGGATTGAGTTCATGTGGCCGCTATCCTTGAATGCTGACAGGAAGATGTTTTTAACATTCTGATCTTTGTGATTATTGGATGGCATGTTTATATTGGTTTCCTTCAGTTTTTCAGTGTTTTCTTTCTTGTTGCCAGTTGGCAGGTGGGGATCTGTTAGTTTTTGTGAGAATGAGGGCCTTGAGGAATGGGGTCTGATCTCTTATTGGTGCTTCTCTGTCTGGCTGATCTGTTAGTTTTTTGTCAGAGGGGGTTGGGGGTTTTGATGCTATTGTCACTGTTCTTCTCTGCTGGTGAGGGGGTTAGGAATTTGATGCTATTGTTGCTTTTTTTTTCTGTGGGTGAGGGTTTGGGGATTTAGTCATAGTCATACTTTATTGATCCCAGGGGAAATTGGTTTTCATTACAGTTGCACCATAAATAATAAATAGTAGTAGAACCATAAATAGTAAAATAGTAATATGTAAATTACACCAGTAAGTTATGAAATAAGTCCAGGACCAGCCTATTGGCTCAGGGTGTCTGACTCTCCAAGGGAGGAGTTGTAAAGTTTGATGGCCACAGGCAGGAATGACTTCCTGTGACGCTCTGTGTTGCATCTCGGTGGAATGAGTCTCTGGCTGAATGTACTCCTGTGCCCACCCAGTACATTATGTAGTGGATGGGAGACATTGACCAAGATGACATGCAACTTAGACAGCATCCTCTTTTCAGACACCACCATTTAATGCTATTATTACTGGTTTTTTTTCTGCAAGGGAGGAAGTGGGGTGGTTTTGGGTCTGAAAATTTTTTTCTATTCCTTTTTCATGGCGGGGTGATGGTGGTAGGTGGGGGGGTTAGCTGTTGTCTTTCAACAACTCCCATGGTTTTTCTAATATTTCATGGCTATCTGGGGAAGATGAAGATCAATTGTTTTGTACATACTTGGACAATAAAATGAACCTTTGAACATATACTCTGCTGTATATGTTCAGTGTCCAGAAACCATTACAATTTCCTTTTTATTCCTCCTTTAGACTCTGCATCAAACAAAATAATAACATGATTGAACGTTATAACCACATTTTCTTCCCCTCAATGTTGGAGGAAATTTAGCTTGCTCACATTGCGCTGACTCCAAGTCAAGTGCATCAGGGAGTTCCTTCATCTTGTAGATTCAAGAAGGCAGTTCATTGCCACTTTCTCAAACGGCAATTAGATGTGGGCAGAGAATGCTGGTTTTGCCACCTGCACTAATGAATAAAATCAACTTTGGCAGATGATCGGGAAAAAAAATCTCCTTCCCCTCAATCCCTCCACTTGCTGATCTCTGCTCTGGTTGTCTCCCTCCTGTCTAGTTTCAATAATCCTGGGTAGCACTTGCAAGCCTCCACACAAGGATACAAGTATTCTTCTTGTGAGGTCCCATTTGCTCAAAAACTTCTAAAGTTGTACAGTGGAGAGCATTCTGACAAGCTGCACCTCTGTCTAGTATGGAGGGGCTACTGCACAGGACCAAACCTTGCAGAAGGTTGTAAATCTAGTCAGCTCCATCTTGGGCACTAGTCTACAAAGTATCCAGGATACCTTTAAGGAACGGTGTCTCAGAAAGGCAGCATCCATTATTAAGAACCTCTAGCACCCAGGGCATGCCCCATTCTCACTGTTACCATCAGGTAGGAGATACAGAAGCCTGAAGGCGCACACAGTGATTCAGGAACAGCTTCTTCCCTTCTGCCATCTGATTCCTAAATGGACACTACCTCACTTTTTTTTTTACTATACAGTATTTCTGTTTTTGCATATTTAAAAAAAATCTATTTGATACACTTAATTGATTTGTTTGTTTATTATTTTATTTATTATTTTTTCTCCCTGTTAGATTATGTATTGCATTGAACTGCTGCTGCTAAGTTAACAAATTTCACGTCACATGCTAGTGATAATAAACCTGATTCTCTAGAAGACAGCCAGTGGATCCATGCAACTGGCGCCCTCCTGCTGTACCAGCTTCATAGCCTGGTGAGACACTTCATTCTCACAGCAAATAGCATTAAAGAATTTGCCTGTGTAAATTATAAGAGTGGAAAGACTATTTCATGCCAACAGAGCTTTTCTGATAGAACTAAGCTAATGATGCTTCTATACCAGATCTTTGGGGGTGGCAGTAACAGGAGAAAGCAGGAAGCTGGATTTTCACTTCAGAGTGTTTGTTTCAGGTCGAGCTAAATGTTCTGGAGTCAACTTGTGCATCAAACAGTTAGTAGCCCTTTTGCAGGTCGTTCCTCTCACAGGTGCCACACAATCCAGAGTTAATCCAGCAGAATGCTTGTACAAACTACTCAAAAACCTCTGTTTTTAATGGATATCTAGACACGAAGGTGGCACTTGGTCTTGGACTATTCGGACAACAGCAGTACCTATGTCAGGCTGCTGTTTATTGATTGCAGCTCAACGATTGACGCAATCATCCTCTCAGTACTAATTAACGAGCTTCAAAACCTGGGCCTCGCAGTCGAGCTACAGGTATTGCAGCTGCTTCAGGTTTCTTGCAATCAACAGAATGTTAAAATAGTGTCATTAGGGGGTGACTATTTGTGTTGAGCTCTCATGAGGATCATCAATTATTCCCATTTAGGGCCACTGCAGCTGAAATCAATTCATTGTCATGTGTACTTCAGTAAGCAGCATCGTTTAAAGACATTTTTAAAAATCTATCTATACTCAAAATCGACAAACCTCGGACAGCAGATTCAGGTTGAGTGCAGTTCCCCTTTAAGAAAATGGAAGTGGGAATGGCAGGCTGATCTTTAAGTATAATTGAAATGCAAAGAGTTTAGACACCTGCTTCCAACTATCCCGTTGCTGAATATACAGTCTTTGGAAAATATAATTGAAAATCTCAGAGCAAGATTGCTAAACCAAAGGGACATCAGGGACTGCTGTGCAATTTGCTTCACAAAACCATTTTGGATGCAGCACTGCAGCTTGATAACTTCACAATTCTCTGCAAAAACAGGACAGCTGAGTTTTGTTAAAGGTAGAGGAGGTGGAGTATACTTTATGATTAACTTGTACTCAGTTCAACTCGCTCGACCTGGAAAATCTAGTAGTCAAATGTTGGCATTTTATCTGCCCAAGGAGTGATGGGTTTGCAAAAGGGAACACAGTTCCTCTTATTTATCTTTCTAATACTACCCCTACTGAGCTGATTTTGGTCAATGACATCTTTAGTTTTTTAACAGGTCATGGGGGGGGGGGGGTCATCGTGATAAAGAAATCTTTAATTTACTGCCGATAGCAGCTTAATAGGCCCAGAATCCTTCTCAGTTCTCCCACTGTACTTGGCCTCTTCCCTTTCAGCACTGTTACTGCCAATGTGTCTGCAGGATCCTTTACTTGCATTCTTGGAAACAGCTCTAGTTCTATCTTTGTATCCTTTTTTTCCCTTTTGAAGATCCTGACCTGTAGTTACGCTCTGACTTTGGTTCTTTGCGGAAATGTGTCCCGCTCTTGGGGCCTCACAACCGGCTATTTTTTTAATATCGAGGATGTGGCCTGGAAGATTAGCATGCCTTCAGGGTGCCAGATTTTCATGGCTTTGGAGGCGGGTGGATCCAAGGCCGGTGCCGCCATCACCTGATGCATTGTGGGAGATGGAAGATTGTAAGCAGCGAGCTGGCTGTGTGCCCAGAGACCCGCGTTCTTTGGGCACAGAGCTCGGAAGAAACGATGCAACAGAGGTTTAACACCAGAAATCAGCGAGTTGCTTTGTTATGTCTCTCTTCTTGCTGTGACACGGGAACACCTCTTTTTCCCTTGTTAAGGAAAGGGAGAGACTCTGGTATGTCAAATTACCGGGTGAACGAGTAGTCTTTGAAATACTGCAATTCTGTCTTTACTGATGCTTTGCTGCACGCTTGAATGCTCAGTGAGGGTTGCTGTTGCTTTTTTGCTGGTGGGGGAGGGGGGAACTGAGGGGGCTTTGGTGTCCTAACATTTAACTGTCATTCATTCTTTGGGGCATTCCTCTGTTTTCATGGATGTTTGGGAAGAATTATTTCAGGATGTACTGCATATTGTATACATTTCTCCAACATTAAATGTACCCATTGAAACCTATTGAGGAAGAGGCTTTTCATTCTAGAACAAAGGAGATGTCCTCCTTTTTCAAAGAAAGAGGCATCCCCTCCTCTACCATCAACACTGCCCTCAACTGCATCTCTTCCATTTCACACACATCTGATCTGTTCTTACGCCATCTTCCTGCCACCCTACCGGGGTAGGATTCCTCTTGTCCTCGCCTACCACGCCACCAGCCTCCGCTCCAGCACATAATTCTCTGAAACTTCTGCCACCTCCAACTGGATCCTACCACCAAACACAACATCCTCACCAACCTCCCCCCACCCCCCCAAGACTTCCTGCTTTCGGCAGGGATCACTCCCTACGTGTCTCCCTTGTCCATTCCTCCCTCCCCACTGATCTCCCTCCTGGCTCTTATCCTTGCAAGCGGAACAAGTGCTTCACCTCCCCATACACCTCCTCCCTCGCTACAGTTCAGGGCCCCAAACAGTCCTTCCAGGTGAGGCAACACTTCACCTCTGAGTCTGTTGGGGTCATATACTGTGTTCAGTGCTCCCAGTGTGGCCTCCTGTATATCGGTGAGAACGACGTAGATTGGGAGACTGCTTCACCAAGCATCTATGCTCCATCTGCCAGAACAACCAGGACCTCCCAATGGTCTCCCATTTTAATTCCACTTCCCATTCCGATATGTCAATCCATGGCCTCCTTCACTGCTGGGATAAGGCCACACTTAGCCTGGAGGAAGAACACTTTATATTCCATTTGGGTAGCCTCCAACCTAATGGTATGAATATCAATTTTTCAAATTTCCAGTAATGCCTCTACCAACCTTCCCCCCCCCCCACTTCACCATTAACGGTCCCCTTGTCCCTCTCTCATGTTATCTCCTTGCCCACCAATTGCCTCCCTTTAGTGCTCTTCACCACACCTCTCCCTTCTTTCTTCCAAGGCCTTCTGTTTCTTTCAACAATCAACTTCCTAGCTCTTTGCTTCATCCCTCCCCCTCCAAGTTTCACCTATCATTTGGCATTTCTCTCTCCCCTCCCCCCACCCCGCCCCCCCCCCCCACCTTTCAAAGCTATTCCTCATCTTTTTTCCCTCCACTCTTGCCAAAGGGTTTTGGCCTGAAATATTGACTGTACCTTCTTCCTTAGATGCTTCCTGAGTTCCTTCAGCATCTTGTGTGTGTGTTGCCTGGATTTCCAGCATTTGCAGACTTTCTTTTGTTTGTAGTGCCTGAGAATGATCAGTTGTTGAGCTTGTCTGCATATGAACCAGTACCAGTTCCAGTCATCTGAACCAAGTCGCCTGGGTGATTTTCCTGCATCTCAACCAATACCAGTTCCTGTACTTACTCCGGCAAATGATAAACCAGGCAACTAGATGGAGCAAAGACAAGGGAGCTCAAAGATTCCTCAGAGAGAGTGACGTTCCATGGGGTCGCTCTCCAACCTTTGATCTCCCAGCCTCGACAGTGCCTGTCTTCCAGGCCGTTCCTGAAGATAGCTAAGCGTTAGGCTACACAGTCAGTCAGAAAGTCTATCGCTTGTATAGAACAGTAGTTTGAACTGCAGATCACAGACTCTGATAGAGCCACAACTACCTTGAAAATAAAAGAAAGACATAAGAGATGAGAAATAGGCTGTTTTGTGGACAAACTGGAAGAAGTCACCTGGGTCTGAGGAATTTGCTTGCTCCACCTTTACTTCACTAAGAACCTCTTCAATCTCTGCTATTCCAGGTACACTTTTCTCCATATTGAAGAACTCAGTGAAGTCAAAGTCATCCAATCAGTTCATGCAGGACTGCTTCCTGGGGCAGCTTCCTTGGTCAGCTTCTGATGCAGAAACAGTAGGTACCTCTGGTTGGGCTCTACCATTACATTCTACACCTTCTTTAAGAGTTTCTGATTGGGTGCTTCACCTCTTTGCCCATCTTGGACCCTCCTATAGCACAATATCATCAACTATCATCTGCATTGTTTCTGATCGACTAGTGGGCCAACAAAAAACTATTCTGCTTCCTCTTCAGTATAGGAATCACATCTCGTCCGCTCACCAAAAATGTGTTTGCTATTACCCACTCTCTCCTAAAGCACTATTCTTTGTAGTCTCCTTCCCTTCCTTTTACAGCATCTGTCATGCAAATCTTTGTCTCTGCCATCCAGATCAAAGGTTCTTGATGTTATTATACACCCTGTTCCAATTCTCAGGCAACCCAACCCACAAATATTTTCATTCTCTTTATTTTCCAGTGGGGTTCCAGATCATTAACTATTGAAAGTATTGGTCACATGAGAACATAAGTAGTAGGAGCAGGAGTAGGCCATCTGGCCTGTTGAGCTCTGCTCATTCAGTAAGATCATTGCTGATCTGGCCATGGACTCTTCTCCGCCTACCTGCCTTTTCCCCACAATGCTTAATGGAAAAATTAAGGGTTTTGCAAAAATATAGTCAGCCTTGTCTTGAATATATCTACTGAGGTAGCCTCCACTGTTGCATTGGGCAGAGAATTCCACAAATTCGCCACGTTCGGGGAAAAGCAGTTCCTCCTCATCTCCATCCTAAATCTACTTCCCTCTGAATCTTCAGGCTATATCCCCTAGTTCTAGTCTCATCTATTAGTGGAAACAACTTTCCTGCCTCTTTCTTATGGATCCATTTCATAATTTTATATGTTTCTACAAGATCTCCTCTCATTCTTCTGAATTCCAGTGAGTACAGTCCCAGGCGACTTAATTTCTCCTCATAGCCTAAACCCCTCATTTCTGGAATCAACCTGGTGAACCTCCTCTACACCACCTCCAAAGCCAGTATATCCTTCCTCAAGTAAGGAGATGAGAACTGCACACAGTACTCCAGGTGTGGCCTCACCAGTACCCTGTACAGTTGCAGTGTAACCTCCCTGCCCTTAAATTCAATCCCTCTAGCAATGAAGGCCAACATTCCATTTGCCTTGATAGCCTGCTGCACCTGCAAACCAACCTTTTGTGATTCATGCACAAGCCCTCCCAAGTCCCTCTGCACAGCAGCATGTTGGAATTTTTTTACCATTTATATAATTGCTCTTCCACTTTTACTTCCAAAGTTAATGACCTCACATTTACCAACTATGACAGACAGCATCAAAGCTTCAGCATTGAGGACAGAGTACAACATCAGGATCTTCTGCCTTTTTTCTCTCTGGTGGGCCTGCAATTCCTTGCTTGAAAACTATTCACTCCAAATTTGAAGAATAGTCCTTAATCCAGTGGTGAACTTCTGCCAGAACTGGGATACAAGGATTCATGCTATTTTTCAGGGTTCCAGATGCCTTCATGGTCATACTTTTCCAAAAGACATGCCGGTCTCTATCTTACACATGGGTATTCTTTGATTTCTAGCAGCTTTTCCTTGGAATATCTATATGGTTTCTTCATGCCGTATATTTATTGCATCAATTAAATGATTTTTTTCTTCAATTCATTTTTTTTTTTTTTTTTACCTATACCACCACTAAGGCCCAGCAGCCACTTCCATCGCTCTGCTAAGAGCCTGGCTTAACAGTGATTCTTTTCATACTGCCTGGTCCTCTGTTGGATACTTCTGCGTGTTTCTTTAAAACCTCTTGTATACCAGTGCTGCCACCAATCAAGTGCATTTCTTAAGTTTGATCTGTTGCAACCATGAATGGCCTAGAAATGCTGGACAGCTATCTTTAACAGTGTACAGTGGAATTTTCTTTCCTCTTTCATTAACCTCTAGGGTAACATTTTCTACTCCCCTCACTGGAGTAACCTCTCCAGTGTTTAAAATCAACCTTGCCCCTACTGAGAAGATGCTGGAATTTCTCCTTGTAAACTATCTCTGACATCAGTGGTACTGCAGTATCCATGTCCATCTGCATCCTTACTGTTGCCCTATTCCACCAAGAGATCACTCAATAGCCACCTTTGTGTCCTGAAACAGATAAAACATTCAGAGCTTCTTCAACTAAAGAGTGAGAGTCACTCAGTCCATCCTCTGTCTGTCCCATCTGGTTCATATGTTTCTTTTGTTTTTTCAAAGGATATTTTCCTTTTTTTTCCCACCCCCAAAAGTCTGTATTATGGTGGTTTTTGTTTGATAGTGTCTTTACTTTTACAGTCACTATCAATGTGTTTATTTTGCCACAGCTTCAGCAATCTAAATCCTTATGCCAGCATTCTTCTGCTGAATGCCCAGTTGTGCCACAATGGTAACACTGATTGCCAATAGGTGTCTTATTCTTAGTCAGTAGTAACTTGATGAACTTGAGAAGATGTGCGTAATAGGGGTATATTGCAGACTGGTATCATCAAGTAAATGTACAATATTAATACATTAAGATTCACTAAATCGTGCTATCTGAATGTCAAGATGAATACTCAAAAGTTAGGAAATAGCTGCAAGTTAAATTGTGAAGTCACAGCTTCTTCACTGTTTCATGCTAAACCCAGTTTACCATGATTTATCTAACAATGTTAAAAGGGCTGATCATCTAAGTGAGCTATCCTACTTCAAACAAGTCAGTCAGTCTACTAGTAATCTTCAAGCTCTTGCAGCTTAATTGAGTTGTGAACAATGGAGAAATAAGGAAAAAGAGCAGACACAACAGTAAATGATATTTTTATAGGTTTCAAGGTGATCCCCCTGCATTCTTCTAAATTCCAGTGAGTACAGGACCAAAGCTGCCAAATGCTCCTCATATGTTAACCCCTTCATTCCCTGGTATCATCCTAGTGAACCTCCTCTGGACTCTCTCCAATGACAACACATCCTTTCTGAGATATGGGCCCAAAACTGTTGACAATAATCTAAGTGCGTCCTGATTAGTGTCTTATACAGGCTCAGCATTATCTCCTTGCTTTTATGTTCTATTACTCTTGAAATAAATGTCAATATTGCATTTGATTTTTTTTACCACAAACTCAACCTTCTGGGAATCTTGCATGAGGGCTCCCAAGTCCCTCTGCACCTCTGATGTTTGAACCTTCTCCCCATTTAGATAATAGTCCACGGTATTGCTCATTTCACCAAAATACTTTATCATACATTTCCCAACACTTTTCACCTGGCACGTTTTTGCCCATTCTTCCAATTTGTCGAAGTCCTGCTGCAATCATGTTGCTTCCTCAGCACTACCTACCCCTCCACCTATCCTCATATCATCTACAAACTTTGCCACAATGCCATCAATTCCATTATTTAAATTATGGACAAACAATATGAAAAGCAGTGGTCCCAATATTGACCCCTGAGGAACACCACTAGTCAGTGGCAGCCAACTAGAAAAGGTCCCTTTTATTTCCACTCACTGTCTCCTGCCTGTCAGCCATTCCGCTACCCATACCAGTATCTTTCCTGTAACGCCATAGGATTTTATCTTGCTAAGAACCTCATGTGAAAATCCAAGTAAATGACATCCACTGCCTCTTCTTTGTCCACCCTGCTTGTTACTTCCTTGAAGAACTCTAACAGATTTTTCACGCAAGTTTTCCCTTTACAGAAACCATGCTAACTTTGACTTATTTTATCATTAGTCTCCAAGTACCTTGAAACCTCATCCTTAATAATAGACTCCAACACTTTCCCAACCACTGAAGTTAGGCTAACTGGCCTATAATTTCCCTCCTTTTGCCTTCCTCCCTTCTTAAAGAGTGAAGTAACATTTGCAATCTTCCAGTCCTCCAGCACCATGCCAGAATCAAGTGATTCATGAAAGATCATTACTAATGCCTCCATGATTCTCTTCAGTCACCTCTTTCAGAAACATGGGATGTATAACATCTCGTTCAAGTAACATTCATCTTAAGACCTTTGAACTTGCCTAGCACTTTCTCTTTTGTAATAACAATGGCACTCACTCCTGCTCCCTGACACTCACAGACCTCTGGCACACTGCTAGTGTCTTCCACTGTGAAGCCAGATGCAAAGTACCCATTAAGTTTATTTGTCATTTCTTTGTCCCCCATTACTACTTCACCAGCATCATTTTCCAGTGGTCCAAAATCAACTCTGAAGGACTGGGTCCATAACATTGTCTGTATTCTTTTTTATAGATGCTGCCTGGTCTGCTGATCTTCTTCAGCATTTTGTGTGTGTTGCTTGGAAAGCATTCTGTCTGATGCATGAGGACTTGATATGTCAACTGCTCTGCACGTGACTGCAATGAACTGCAGAGAATTGTGGCCACCACTGAGTAAATCACGGGAACCGGCCTCTCCTCCATTGACTTGATCTAAATCTCTTGCTGCCTCCGTAAAGCAGCCAGCATAAATCAAATTCATCACCTATCTGGCCATTCTCTCTAATCCCCTTTGCCATCAGGCAGAAGATAGGAAAGCATGTACCATCAGTCTTAAGGGTAGCTTCTATCCCATTATTATCAGACTCCTGAATGGACACCTTATACTATAAGGTGGACTCTTGGCCTCACAATCTACCCCATTAAGACCTGCACTTTTTTGGTACCTTTTCCACTTTATTCCACATTATTTATCTACCTATATATTTATTTATATTTTGAGATATAACATTGTAACAGGCTCTGTTGGCCCAAAGAACCTACCACTCCAAATTATACCCCTATAAACCTATAGGTGTACCCCTATACCCAATTAACCTACTAACCTGTATGTCTTTGGAATGTGGAAGGCAGCTGAAGCACCCGGAAGAAACCCACATGCTCAGGGGTTGAATTGAACTTAGGTCACAGTCGCTGTAACAGCTTTATGCTAAATGCTATGCTCTGCAACTGCACCATATTGTTTTACCGTAATGCACTGTGTGATCTGTACCTCAGCATCCTTCATCACTTTACGCTTACACGCCACACCTCAAACCCACACTTACACTGTCACAGACCTACTGCGACTCCATATGCATCCAGCTGCAGATTCTTACAGGCTGTGTAAGAACATCGTGTCATTTGGGAGGCTGAGGGGTTGTTTGATAGGATATATAGGAAGGTGGGGGCACCCAAGTTGCAGGAGGCAGGTAACTGGCTGACTATCTGGAGAGGGAAAGGACATGGGCATTCAGTGCAGAGTATCCCTTTGGTTGTTCCCCTCAATAACAAGTGTACCGCTTTGAACACTGGTGAGGCTGGGGGGTGGTGTGGGGTGACATTTGAGAGGAAAGCCACAGAGGTCAGGTCTCTGGCAGTGACTCTGGCTCTGTGGCTCAGAAGGGAAGGGGGAAGACAGCGGAATAGTGGTGATGGGGGAATCAATGATTAAGGGAATGGACAGTTGGCTTTGGAGGCAAGAGATTCCAGGATGATGTGTTGCCTCCGAGTGCCAGGGTTAGGGACATCTTGGATCGATTCCACATTATTCTTAAGTGGGAGAGTAAGCAGTCAGATGTTGCGGTTCATTTTGGCCCAAAATGTTGACTGTACTTTTTTCCATAGATACTGCCTGGCCTGCTGAGTTCCTCCAGCATTTTGTGTGTGTTGCTCGGATTTCCTGCATCTGCAGATTTTCTCTTGTTCAGGGAACTTCGCTTTTCAAGACATATTGAGGTCCTAGTTAAGAAGAAGGTGGTATAGGCAGGAAGGAACAAATGAGGTACTTGAGGAGTATAAGAAATGCAGAGAACACTTAAAAAGGAAATCAGGATAGCTAAAAGAAGGCATAAGATTTCTTTTGTGAATAGAAAAAAGGAACAGTCAAGGTGAAGGAAAGTCGCAAGAGCTTCTACAGATATATTCAGATCAAAAGGATTGCAAGGGACAAAACTGGTCCTCTGGAAAATCACAGTAGTCATCTATGCATGGACCCAAGTGAGATGGGTGAGATCTTAAACGAAATGCTTGCATCTGTATTTACTCATGAGACAGACACAGAGTCTATATATGTGAGGCAACATGGCAGTGAGGTCATGTGCCCTAGACAGATTACAGATAAGGAAATGTTTGCTGTTTCAGCAAATTACGGTGAATAAATCCCCCAGGTCTGACATGATGCTCCATCAGACCCTATAGGAGGCTAGTGCTGAAATTGCAGGGGTTCTAGCATAGACACCTAAAATGTCTTTAGCAACAGGTGAGATATCAGAGGATTGGTGGATAGATAAAATTGTTCTGTTGTTTAGTCATAGTCATACTTTATTGATCCCGAGGGAAATTGGTTTTTGTTACAGTTGCACCATAAATAATTAAATAGTGATAAAAACATAAATAATTAAATAGTAATATGTAAATTATGCCAGGAAATAAGTCCAGGACTGGCCTATTGGCTCAGGGTGTCTGACCCTCCAAGGGAGGGTCAAAATCACAATGATAAGACAGTTGCTTCAGTGCCACTGCAAACCAGTGGTGTAGTGGCATCCATACTGAAATTTGGGGTGAGTAGTCCCCGGTTCTTTGCACGCTGGGTTGAGCATTGAGCAAGGTTGCTGCCCAAAGCACCACTGGCCATAGAGAAGAACAACAACCACTACAAACAGTTAATCACTTTTTCGAAATCTAAACCTCTCAGCTGTAATCAAAGGTTTAAATGAATTCTGGTCTTTAAAACTTTATCTATGTTCCTCATAGGGCTCATCACCAGGCTTAGCAGGTTGTACTAGACTGTGTAATAAATTAAACATTTTTGCACCATCACAGTCAGAAAAGTTGGAACATGAATATCATCTGATATTTGATTTGCTAGTCCAAAATATTCAAATCTTTCAGTTTATGAACTCCATTGCTCTTATTTTGTCATACTTCCAAACATTGACACCACCGTCAACCCCAATCACATTCCAGAAAGGTTACCTAGTCTTATCCATACTCTCTAATTTGTTGTATTTAACTGAACTGTTCTCTGCCCTCAGATTTTTCACCCACCATGCTTCCTGCGACCATTTTTTTTACGTGCGCCATCTTCTTTTCACTCACCCACACTATACAGCAGTACACCATCAGAGTTGCACACAAACATTTTTTTTTGTGCTGAAAGGAACAAAACCATAAGTACCATGTGAGGCCTTGTCATCTTGTCACCTGCTTGTTATGCTTGTGCTGCTGGGAAGCTGGGTGGCCCTGAATAACACATGAGAGACAGAGGAGTGAGGAACAATGAGCTGTTTAGTTTAATTGTAGCTCACCTACCCAGAAGGCCCTCTCACATTACATTCAGATTTACCAAATACTCCTCATAAGTTAAACTTTTCATTCCCAGGATCATTGTCATAAACCTCTTCTGGACTCAGTACATTCTTTGTCAGATATGTGGGGTTCCTTAAAGTGGTTATAGCTGGGGGTGGTAGTGGGGATAAGATCCCACAATCTATTAAATGCTCCCAATGGTGTGCATCTCAAATAGCTTCTGACAGCCAAATCCAGCTCCTGGCCTTCACATGTGGCTTAGCTACGAAGCCTGTCACAACCGTTTCTATTGACAGAAGGGGCAAAGATATATATTGTTGCCTTCAATCCAGTCGCTTCTGGCAGATGGGGCTCATTAGCTATGGTTGGCATCTCATTGAGAAGGGAAACTCTGATCTCAAACCTCTGTTGCCCTGTGGCTATATCCCCTCACGGGGAGCGCTTCAGGAGAAAATTCTTTAACGTTGTCCAACGTTGAGTTGAATGTTGACTGCTAATTCCTGCCACACCGCAGGTGCTAAGCTCTATCTGTCTCTACCATTCCTTTGGATTCATCAGATGCTTGGAGAGGGGGAGCCTGCTACATGGTCAATAGCTTGCTCTCCATACCGTACTACTTTGGCTTGCATATGGCAGAGAGAGTTGGGAGGCAGCTTTCGTGGTCAACCCTGAAAGCCTCCGATATTGGTTCAGAAATATAAGCGCTCAGAGCTGCTATCATGATGACTGAGAGATTTCTCAGTAGCTTTCACATTCAGTAACATTCTTATATTGCTAGATGATGAACTTTAATATCTGCTAAGTCTTCAAGCAAGGCAAAATTATTCCTGACTGAATTAGCATGGGGGCAGATTGCACATCAGCATGTGGCCAACTAAAGCTAATGCGAGTTTGAAAATCAATGTCTGTATAAATTACACCCACTTACCCAAATGATTACTATGTTGGTTGTACTTAGCCACAGAGAAAATTGCAGTTCTTATTCTAAAGTGAATTAACCAAACCTTCTTAACAAAGCACTTTGCCCATGTCATTACATTGGATTAGTTGAGCTCCTGACAAACAAGACTGCTTAAAGCACTCCATAAAAAGCTTATGAGTTAGGCACATCTTCCTGGGGGTTAGAATGTTGCCTTACCATGCTACAGGTTAACTGGAAATACACAATTCTAAATTTCCAGATGTCTACAGGAAGATATTCTTGATCCTGAGCAAACCTGACATAAGCATGGGGTCAGGAGTGGTGTCATTGCTGGTTCAAATAGATTGCAGTGGGATAGAGTCAAAGGCATTCACTTCAAGAGCATATTTCAGTTGAAAGAGTTCCTTCCAACAGGTGTTGACTCACTCTTTGTCCTTCAGGAATTCACCCCCTTTCCTGGTTCTCTGTGGGGTGCCTTGGGTGCCCAGGACATAGACTCAAGAGTAACAAGGCCGTTAGAAGCTTTTAACATTATAGGAGGCATTGATAGACAGCTGGTGTCTTTTTCATAGGGTGAAAATGTCTAATACTATAGAGCATGCATTTAAGGTGAAAGGGGATTCAAAGGAAGTGCATGAGGCAAGTTTTTAACACAGAAATTGGCAGGTGCCTGAAATGTGGTAGTGGAAGCAGATATGATACAGACATTTAAGGAGTTCTGAGAGAGGCCCATGAATGTGCAGAGAATGGAGGGATATGGACATATTGTAGGCAGAAGGGATCAGTTTAGTTAAGGGCTTAATTAGTTTATCACAACATCATGGGCCAAACAGCCTATTCATGTGTTGTACTATTCTATGTTCTCAGGCCTTGGGAGAAGACATTTTCCTGCTGAAATCCACATCTACAAAAAGGGGATGCCATAACGATGATTACTTTCAAGAAAGAAGACAAATCCAGTTATGGTAACTAAATAGAAATCGCTCTGCTGTCAAATTAACAAATTTCTTTATCCTCCTGTAGAAGTTGGATAATGTGTCTTTTACTTCATACAGTAGTGAGGCAGTTAGTGTGAATTTATTACAGCACCAATCACTTGAGTTTCATTCCACCATTCTCTGTCTGTAAGGAGTTTGTATGTTCTTCCCATGACTGTGTAGGCTTCCTCTGGGTGCTATAGTTTCTTCTCACATTCCAAAAACATAGTTTAGTAGATTAATACAAAGGTAGCATGGGTGTAATAGGGTGGTGTGGGCTCATTGGTTACTGTGCTGTATCTCTAAACAGAAAATAAAAATTTAATTTTTTAATCATATGTCAGCTTCATTTATTTCTCATGCTTTATCAATTAAACTTTCAAACTGCTTCAGAAGCTGCAATTTACAATTTGTTGTAAATTGGATGTGTGGAATAAAAGCAAAGAACTTCAGAAATAGTCAGCAACTCATCGACCTAATACATAAATTGCATTTCTCTGTTCACGGGTTCTGCCTGATCCACTGAGTGTTCCAGTATTTTCCCTTTTCTTTTTACAGCCGAATGCTTCTGCAAACTTCTGATGCTTAAAAAATTAAACAGATTTATGTTAAGAAGTAATTGGAGGAATGAGGAGATGGCTGAGGACCACAAACTGCTGGAGGTAATCAATAAGTCAAGCACCATCTGTGGTGATAGTTGACATTTCGGGGTGAGGCCCTGCATCAGGTCTGAGTGTGTAGAGGGGTGATAGCCAGCACAAAGAGATAAGAGAGAGGAGTGAAGAAACAGCTGGCAGGTGATTGGTGGAACCAGAAGAGTAATGGGCTGATGGAACCACTTGAAAGAGAGCACAGGGAACCCAAAGTGTGTGTGCAGGCAGATGGAACGACTTGAGGAAGAGAAACAAAACCAGGTGATAGGGACACTGATGAAAGGGATTTGGAAGAAACTATGTGGATCTGAAGAAGAGAGGAAGGAGCACAGGGAGTGTGGTTCACTTGTAATTCAATGTTCATACTATTAGACTGTGGGCTACCCAGATGGAATATGATGAGCTGTTCTTCGAGTTTGCACTTGAACTCATCCTGACGGTGCAGAAGATTGAGAATAGAGAGGTTGGTATGGGACTTGGAAGGAAAATTGGAATGACATACAACCAGGTCCTCAAAGTGGCTTGTGAACAGAGTGCAGGTGTTTTGCAAAATGATCCTCATCTTCGCTTGGTTTCACGGACATAGGAGAAACCACGTCAAGAACACCATGCATTAGACGAGGTTGGAAGAGGTGTAAGAGGATATTTCCCTCAAGTTTGTCTCCACTTCTTCCCTTCCAGCCTCTGTCTGTATCACCATATTCTCCTTCCCCTACCTGGCTCCAACATCACACTCCTCACTCATAATCCACCAGCCCCTGCCTCACCTTTCCCTCTCACCTTCTTTATACTACCTCCTCGGGCTAGGAGAAAGGCTGTCTCCTTTCTACACCCTGAGTCCTGAGGCAGGGTCTCAATCCAAAATGTTGACTAACCATTCCTTTTCCCTCATGGATCTTGTTCAGTTCCTTCATCAGTTTTTCTGCCCCCTCCTCAGCTGCTTGTAGTATCTGCAGTCTCCTCTATCTCTGATTAAGGTGACTGTTGTTAGATAGAAAGTTGATGAGGAAGTGACGGTTAATTATATAACTGCAGAACTGGCTGAAAATTGATCTGACATGCTGAAGCTCAAATGCTGTGTGTTGTTATTCTCGTCACTTCTATCTCTGCTTTTTAATAAACACAGCACATCAGTGCTGAAGGCAAGATAAAGCTTGTGCTGAAACTAATCAATTTCTGTCCGACAATTGCTGCCCTTCCTTTTAAAATCCATTATTAATTGATTCTCCTTTCACTTTGAAATTGTCATTCTATTTTATTCCCAGTGCTTCCTCCTTTAATCTTTCTTTGCTAAGGCACGAATTGTGTTATTGGCTTCCTTCATTGGAGAGTAGGACAGGGTACTTATATTGGTGATCGCAATGCTGTGCAGAGTGTCAGTCATCTAGAAGGAAAGAAATGCATTAATAGAGCAGATTTTATGACTTTGGCATGTCCCCTAAGTTGGTTAGCAGTCAATGAAGTACGTATAGTAATCACTAATGTTTTGGAAAAAACACAGCATTCAATTTTGCACACATTAATTCTGTTGCCTCTCACTAACAGCATTGACATAATGACCAGACCACCTGCCCATTAATGAAACTAGCTAGATAATGAACATCTGATTAAGTGCCGCATAGAGGTGATGAAACTCTTTTGATATTACACTCTTGCTGAGAAACCTCAGCACTGGAGGTTCACTTCATAGATTCACTTTGTCACGTGTACATTGAAACATCGAAACATACAGTGAAATGCATTGTTTACACCAACAACCAACACAGTCTGAGGATAAGCCGGGGGCAGCCCACAAGTGTCAAAATGCGTCCAGAGCCTACATGCATTGCCTACTCTTCCTAACCCTAACCTGTACACAGAGGAAACCCATGCAGTTATGGGAAGAACATACAAACTCGCTTGCTTTGTAATAGCATTACGCTAACCACTATCTACCATTAGTAATTTGGTCACATAGTATTTTCTAGCTACTAAAACTGATACGAACAACCATTTTTTTCATGCTGTTATCAAAGGACAGAGCCTTTGTGTTGACATAAGAATATCACAAATCTATATCAAAACACTACTCTAAAAATTAAAAATACAAAAATACTTGAATTTATATATTGCTATTCTTGACAGCACAAATCAAAATACTTTGCAGATATTGGAATCATTTCTTGTGTTGGTGTTATTATAACAGAAAGAAGTTTAACATATGAGGATGTTTAATGGCTCTAGGCTTGCATTCACTGGAGTTTAGAACAATTAGGAGGGAGGATCACATTGAAACCTATTGAATATTGAAAGGCCTGGATAGAGTGAAGGTAGAGAGGATGTTTCCAATCATGATAGAGTCTAGAACAAGAAGGCACAGCCTCAGTATACAAGGATGTCCCTTTAGAGCAGAGGTGAGGAGGACAGTTCTTTAGCCAGAGGGTGCTGAATCTGTGGAATTCAGTGCCATAGACGGCCATGGAGTCATCAGAGTCTTACAGGATAGTCACAGGCCTTTCAGCCCAACTTGTCCATGCTGACTGTGTTGTCCAGCGAGCTAGGCCCCTCTGCCAGATTTGGTGCATAGCATTTGAAACCTCTCCTAACTGTGCAGTTATTTAGATGATTTTTAAATGTTGCTAATGTGCACTCACATCAGCATACAGGGCCTTGAAAAAGTATTCCGACCCCACAACTATTTTCACGTTTTACTGTTTCATTTTCTAAATTTAAAATATATTGAAGTAAAATTTTTTGAGCTAATCTACAACGCAAGAGAAAAATTCCAAAACCTGTCAACAATTTACTAAAAATCAAAAAACAAAATTTTGAGGCTGAAAAAGTATTCATCCCCTTTGTAATTGCTAGCCTCATTTTCCTCAGGTGCGATACTGTTTATTAGAATCAGAATCACGTTTATTATCACCAGCATGTGTTGTGAAATTTGTTAACTTAGTAGCAGCAGTTCAATGCAATACATAATATAAAAGAAAAAAAAACAATAAAATAATAAATAAATCAATTACAGTATACATATATTGAATAGATTAAAAATCAGGCAAAAATACAGAAATTTTATATATTAAAAAAGTGAGGTAGTGTCCAAGGATTCAATGTCCATATAGGAATCAGATGGCAGAGAGGAAGAAGCTGTTCCTGAATCGCTGAGTGTGTGCCTCCAGGCTTCTGTATCTCCTTCCTGATGGTAACAGTGAGAAAAGGGCATTACCTTACCAACTCACCCAATTTATTGATGTACAAAATTGGAGGATCACCTGCTTTCAACGAACTCATAAGAATAAATACCCCCTCTCTCTGTAAGGTCCAATAGTAAGATTTTCAACAGACTAACCCAAAGTGAAAGCAAAAGAGCAGTCAAGACAAGCTAGGGAACTGATAATAGAGAAGCACAAACTTTGGGAAGAGCACAAAACCATCTCGAAGGGACTGAACATACCTCGGAGCTCAGTGAAGTCCATCATGAAAAGGTAGAACAACATGAAACCACAGCCATGATGCCTCGGTCAGGACGCCCTTCTAAGTTTAGTCACTGAGAGAGAATGATACTTGTGTGAGACACTACTGTGACATCAATAGTCACTAGTGGTTGCAACTGGAGATCAAGTTCATGGCATCACAATCTCTAAGTTCTTGCACAAAAAGGGTAATTATGGAAGAAGCCTGGCTAAAATCAAAGAACATAACCTTGCCTGTAAGGAATTTGCAAAGTGTCACTTAGGAGATAATGTAAAGATGTGGAAGAAGGTCTTGTGGTCGGATGAGACTAAAGTGGAACATTTTGGCCTCAACACTAAGCAGTACTTGTGTAAATCTAATACTGCCCATCAGCCAAGTAACACCATCTCTGCTCTATAGTATAGTATAGCATAATAGTATATCCCTGCATCTTGTTACAGGGATGCTTTTCAGCAGCACAGAAACCTGGTCAGGATTGCTGCGAAGATGAATGTGGCTAAATACAGAGAAATCCTGGATTAAAAACCTGCTAGCCTCTGCCAGAAAGCTTAAAATGGAGAGGTTCATCTTTTAGCAGGACTGCTGGGTAACATAACTGGGGGAAATATACTGTACCTAATTCACAATCACTGACACTGAGCCAAGGCCCCACCCCCAAGAGGTCGGTGCAACCTAATGACGCCACTACGCAGAACCCCCCAGCAAGTCATTGGGTATATTTCATCCAGAAGTTGATAGGTTCTTGATTCGTGAAGATGGCAAAGGTTATGGGAGAAGGTAGAATAATGGGGTTGAGAGGGATAATAAATCAGCCATAATCGAATAGCAGAGCAGACCTGATGGGTTGAATGGCCTATTTCTGCTCCTAGAGCCTTATGGATTGCTTTTACACAGCAAACTATCCATCAACACCGAAGAAATAAATGACTAGACTATCTGCTTCTGGGATGGTTGAAGAAGTAGGCCAGAGGATTGAGAGAATTTTTCTGATCTTCAGATGGTTCCATGGTATCAGGGGAGGGAGACATGGGCATGATTTAATGCAAGGGAGTAACCAACAATGGAGCTCTCCTTCAGTTCACTGCAGATGTATCAGCTTCAAACATGTGCTCAAGGAGATGTATTCTGACTGAATATATACAATGTTTTAGCTCAAAAAACAGAAAATTAAGCTTTAAACAGGAACCTCAGCTTATCTTGAACCCACAAATGCTACCTCACTACTATTTTAAATTTCTAAATTTTCCACTATTTATTTAAATATATATATAATATGTACATATTTACAGTAATTCTGTTTTCTTTTTCTCTCTGTTATCATGTATTGCATTGCACAAACTTCATGAAATATGCCAATGATATTAAGCCTGATTCTGATTTTCCAACTTCACAGTCTACTTTGTTGAGATCTTACACAAATTGTCTTCCTGTGCTTCACTTTCTCTAGAGCTGTTGCACTTTATTCTGCATTCTGTTATCATTTTACCTTGTAACTACCTCAATTCACTGTGTAATGAAATGATCTGTATGAACAGTATGCAAAAGGAGATTATCACTGTACTTCAGTGTATGTGACAATAACGAGCCAATTCCAATTCCACTTCCAATTTCAATACTCTTTGATGTTTCAGGTAATTATTCTGCCCTTAAGCCTCTTCCAAATATCTGTTACTTTACAGCGTTACTCCTCTCCTTTCTTTCTACCCTGTCATTGTTCTTTTCTTCTCTTTTTTTGGATCTAATAACTTGTTATTTCTCTAGGTTTTCCTAATTAACCTGTATCTTTTATTTTGTTTCTCCACAGATGCTGATTGACATTCGGAGCATTTTCAGCAATTTCTGTTTCCATTTCTTCAGGATTAATCTGAAGGCACTTTGTACCATTCAATCCCTTCATGTCCTGCTGAGACCCCAACAGAAAAATATTGGGAATTCAAGAACTTCTTTCCTTGGTCCTCAGTGGTAAGGAGGAGCAATGTCTGAAGCCTGTCTGAAGCTGAACGCTTCCCAGCAATGTGGGATACATCCTGCTGCAATGGAATTTGAGAATATTCCTGAGTTAGCTAAAGGAGGAAACAGCAGATGAAACACTGAGTGTGACTGAGGAGAGGCAAATGAAGTTGGCAAAACAGGTAGTCCGGATCTTTAGATACAACTTAGGGCTTTCTGAGTTTGTTCAGGACATGGATTTGGGCTCACATGGAGCACAGCTCAAACACAGCATTTCATCCTGCTATTTGTAATCTTGGTAAAATGCCTATCCAGTTTGAGGTATTTATATCTGACTTGATTGTAACCAGAACAAAAACATGCAAGTACTCTACAGATATTATATTCTCCAGCACGTCCTAATTAGACATAATATACTCTGATTCAGTTCTAATCATTGTGCACTCCAATTTATTCTGATTTGTTTTATCTTGATTTTCTGGTGACATTATATTGAGAGATCCAGGGAAGGGATTTTTCATTTTAGATAGCGACTTGAACACATGAACAGATAAATATTTCATGTGACATGGCAGAGGGATCCATTAAAATAGTAAATCTCTTATTAGATTCTTGCTAAATGAACAGTTTGTCAGACATTTTTTCTGAGTTTCTTCCCCTAATGATTGAGCCCCTCCCCAAAGGCAATATCTGCAGTGCATAAGAAATTCTGCTGGTGCTGTAAATCTTGAGTGCGTGCACACACACACACACACACACACACACACACACACACACACACACACACAGAGTATTGGAAGAACTCAGCAAATCAAGCAACGTTTATGGAGAAGAATAAACAGTTGGTGTTTTGGTCTGGGACTCTCCATCAAGTCCTAAGGAAGGATCACAGCCCGAAGTGCCCACTGCTTATTCCTCCCCATAGACGCTGCTTGACCTGCTGAGTTCCTCTATCATTTTGTGTATGTTGTATAATGCACAGCAGGCCACAACAAAAAAACTTTGAAATACTCAGCAGGTCAGGGAGCGGCTGTGGAAATAACAAAAGCAGTGTTTCAGGTGAATGACCTTTCAGCAGAACCCAGGAAGCAGGCAACTAGATGCTGCAGAATAGCGAAGAAGCAGAGAGGACAGAGAAAGAAAGGTGTGATAAGATGGAGAAAAGGAAAGTTTATATGGCAGAGTGGTGGGGAGCCAAGTGAAAGTGGGTGGTGAAGACATTGAGTGAATGACAGAAAGTAAATCTAGAGATGTTATAATTAGGAAGATGCAAAATATTATATATTATAAACAGGTGGCAGATCAACTGATGATCCCACTGGTGATAGCACAGGACAGTTAACATCTTAGTCCACGTGTATTTTTAACTCTATGGGAAATTATGGAAGTCATCGAATCATAGAGCTATACAGCATGGAAACAGGCCCTTCGGCCCAACTCATCCATGCTAACCAAGATGTCAATGGGAGCTAGTCCCATTTGCTTGTACTTGGTCTATATCCATCTAAACCTGTTCTATCCATAAATGTTTCCCATGTGTCCACCTCTACAGCTTCATCTGGCAAGTGTGGGTGGAAAATAAAACCAATGAATGCTGGAAATATGAGATAGGAGTCTAAAACTGCCAATTATGTGAAAGTGTTGATTGTACTGAGCCAGAATAGGTGTAACTCACCCCTCTGGGAGAAGAGATGTTGTTCTAATAACCTTAGCTATTTTAACCATCCTAGATTCCTGAGGGGTAACTGATAAACATTTTTTCTTTGACAGTGGGATGGTCTGCTCCAAGTGACATGGTAGGCTGCCTTCAGATCCTGTTCATTCCTGTCAAAATGGTTATGATTCGCCCTGCCTCTCACGCTAACAACTAGGGCTGTATCTTGCTGCAACTACAGTTGGAGGTCTGTCATTAGTAGTGTTCTGCAGGGTTCTGTACTGGGACCTCTGCTGTTTGTGATGCATGAAAATGACCTAGATGAAAATGTGGACGAGTGGGTTCATAAGTTAGCAGATGATATGAAGATTGGTGGTGTTGTGGATAGCATAGAAGATTTGCAAAAAATACAGTGGGATATAGATCATTTGCAGATATACTGTAAGTGAAGAAATGGCAGATGGAGTTTAACCTGGCCAACAGTGAGGTGTTGTACCTTACAAGGTCAAATTTAACGAGGCAGTACACTGTTAAGGGCAAGACCCTTAACAATGTTGATGAGCAGAGGGATCTTAGGGTTCAAGTTTCTTAGCTCCTTATAAGTCAGGGGATCCCACCCTGGGTTCTGCTGACCCCTTGGTTAATGGTAGGGGTCTGTGGCATAGAAAAGGTTGGGAACCCCTGCTATGTTGATACACAGGTTGATTAAGAAGGCATATGGCATGCTTCCTTTATTGCTTGAAGCACTGAATTCAAAAGTCAGGAAGTTATGTTGCAGTTTTCTAAAAGTCTAGTTAGACTGCATCTGGAGTATTGCATACAGTTCTGGTTGCGCCTTATAGGAACAATGTGGAAGCTTTGAAGAAGGTGCAGAAAAGGAATACTAGGATGCTGCCTGGATTAGAGGGCATGTGCTATAACAAAAGGCTGGACAACTTGGCTGTTTCCTCTGGAGCGGCAGACGTGAGGAAAGATCTGACAGAGGTTTATAATATGTTGAGAGGCATAAATAGAGGCATAAATATTTTTTCCCACGGTTGAAATATTTTCACATGGAGAATGGTGGATGCCTCTAATGCATTACCTGAGGTGGTGGCAGAGGCAGATACATTAGAGATTGTTAAGAGCTTTAGATTGGCACATGAATGAGAGGGAAGTGGAAGGAAAGGGACATTGTGTAGGCAGAAGGGATGAATTTAGTTGGCCATTTGATTATGGATTTAATTGCTTCTGCACAAAATGCGGGTTGAAGGGCCTTTTACTGTGCTGTACTGTTCTCTGTTCTATATATAAATCAGCAAGGGTCTCATCTATCATGCAGGTAGACTGATGTAGACTTTTATATTCTTGGCACTCTTGTGAAGGTCTAAGAAGGCATGATTTTACCAATGCTTTCAGTAAGACATGACACTATAATTACTTCCCTCACTGTAGTTATTTTCCTTGTCTATACATCTTATTATGTTTTCTTTCTTTGCTGAGTCCTAAGATTTTGAAAATGACTCACATCGAAATTTTCTTCTAAGATCAGTCCCACAGACTTTGCAATAGAAATAGTGTGATAATTTAAGAGAAATAGTTGTTCATCATTTTGTATATTCAGACTTGAAAATACTCCTGCTGTGTTTTTATTTTGACCTCAGGTTCAAAGAATTGGAGCACATTAAATCACTGTCTTCAGGGAAAGCATATTTCATGAAACATTGGAACTCTTACACTGTCACATGTCAACTCAATTTTCATTTAACAATGTAAACTAGACAGCCCACAAAGCCTAGTTTCAGGCCTGAAGGTAGAATTTAATCATCCTGAAAAATATTTGCCAAAAATTAGTTTTATGTACAAGTAGCTGTTAGAAGCCATTTGTTAGATTGTGCCAATGATCATTTCATGCTAAATTTGTGATCTTTAGGAACCTGGTCCTTGAAGTCGCAGGTACAATGTACCTTAGCACAGTTAGTGTTTGCTTGGAATAAGTTGCGGAGCTAATGGCACAACACACCTCGGCTTTCCTCTGTTGGTGGAAGGAACTGGAGTTTTTGAGAGAAACTTACTATATTCTGTGCTAACATCCTAAAAAAGTAGCACACTGAAAAGTAGAGGATGTGACATATTCTGCACACAAAATATTTCAGTCTCACTTTCAATGGCCAGCAGTCCATTACAGGAAAAGCCCTCCACACCACTGTGCACATCGAACGCTGACATAAGAAAGCAGCATCCATCATCAATGACCCCCTCCATGCAGGCCATGCTCTCTTCTCGCTGATGCAATTGAGAAGAAGGTTCTGGAGCCTTAGGTCCCACACCACCAGGTACAGAAACAGTTACTACCCTTCAACCTTCAGTTATTACCCTCCTTGACTAGCGTGGATAACTTCACTAACCTCAACACTGAACTGATTCCACATCCAAATGAATGACTTCCAAGGACTCTAAAACTTATATTCTCAGTATTATTAACTATTTATTTAATTAATCAATCATTTTTTTTTGCTTGTATGTTTGTTTGTTTTATTTGGGCACAGTTTTGCACATCAGTTGTTTGTCAGTCTTTGTATAGTTTTTTTTTATTATTTCTATTGTATTTCTTTGTCCTACTGCCTGCAAGAAAATTAATCTCAAGGTAGTATATGGTGACATATACGCACTTTGATAAAAATTTATTTTGAACTTAGAAATGTTGAACTTTGAGCATTGTGTTAGCTCATTCGCTAGAGCTCCCTCCCTTCCCTGATCAAGGTTCTTTCATTGCCATCATTTGCATTCTGCATCACTGGCAGCTCAAAGTAGCTTGGGGGACACTCATGTCATTAAATTAGATTGGGTCAGATTGTCCTGCATGGGTGAACATAGTTTCAGTGCTGTGTTCTTCTCTCCCTACATTCGCAAGTGTGACAGAGCTGCTATCTCATAACTCCAGTAATCTGGGTTCTACCCTGACCTCTAGCGCTGCCTGTAAGGAAATTGAATGTTGTCCCAATGACCTTATGGGTTTCTTCCAGTTGCTTTGGTTTCCTCCCACAGACCAAAGATGACCTGATTAGTGGGTTAATTAGTCATTGTAAATTGTCCCGTGTTTGGGCTAGGACTAAATCAAATTGTTCCACTTCTAGGGCCATAAGGATCTGTTCCACACTGTATCTCAGTAAATAAATAATCACCAGGGATATAATGGCCAAGAGAGAGTGAATAGGTTATTAGGGAAGGGGCTTCAGAGAATTTCTCTGAGTGGTGGATGAATGGGCTCTTTTTTAAACATGGAAGAAGATTGTTAGCGAGAGAGTTCTTTAAACTAGCAAGTGAGAGGACAACATCTTGCAAACAGCAGATATTGTCAGGAGTAAATTTTATTTGAGACAATAAAAAAGAAGTGAAGTGTTAGTGGAGCAATTGTTTTGGAAGTGGCCATTGTTGGTGTGGGCCAGTGTTAGAATGGATTGGCTTGAACTCAATAGACTTCAGTGAGAGCAGGGGCAGGCTAAGGGTGCAACATCATTTGTTTTTGATTATGAAACTTGGGCTTGAGTAATTAGAGCCAAAGGGAAATGGATCAGCAGTGATGAAATGGTGAAGCAGACTCAATAGGCCAAATGACCTAACCCTGCTCCTATATCTTATTGTCTTATGATGCATTAATATCTGCCTTAAATATACCAAAATATGGCCACTAACCCTAGACTCATCCACAATAGGAAACATTTTCTCCCCATTGTCTCCATCAAAACCTTTTAATACTTGATAGGTTTCAATGAGATCCCCCTTCAAGTGGCCCTTGAAGGTTCCCCTTGGCAAATGGAATACAATGTTGGAAAGTGTATGGTTATGCACTTTGGCAGAAGAAATAAACAGGCAGACTATTATTTAAACGGGAAGAGAATTCAAAGTTCTGAGATGCAACAGGACTTAGGAGTCCTCATGCAGGATACCCTTAAGGTTAACCTCTAGGTTGAGTCAGTGGTGAAGAAGGCGAATACAATGTTGGCATTCATTTCTAGAGGAATAGAGTATAGGAGCAGGGATGTGATGTTGAGGCTCTATAAGGCACTGGTAAGACCTCGCTTGGGGTACCGTGTGCAGTTTTGGGCTCCTTATTTAAGAAAGGATGTGCTGACGTTGGAGAGGGGTCAGAGAAGATTCACTAGGATGATTCCAGGAATGAGAGGGTTAACATTTGACCGCTCTTGAACTGTACTCCTTGGAGTTTAGAAGAATGAGGGGAGACCTCATAGAAACATTTCGTATGTTGAAAGGCATGGACAGAGTGAATGTGGCAAAGTTGTTTCCCATGGTGGGGGAGTCTAGCACGAGAGGGCATGACTTAAGGATTGAAGGGTGCCCATTCAGAACAGAGACGCGAAGAAATTTGGTGGTGAATCTGTGGAATTTGTTGCCACGGGCAGCAGTGGAGGTCAAGTCATTGGGTATATTTAAGGCAGAGATTGATAGGTATCCGAGTAGCCAGGGCATCAATGTTTGTGGTGAGAAGGCAGGGGAGTGGGACTAAATGGGAGAATGGATCAGCTCATGATAAAATGGTGGAGCAGACTCGATGGGCTGAATGACTAACTTCTACTCCTTTGTCTTATGGTCTTACGGTCTTATGGTCTTCATTCTTCTAAACTCCAGCAAGTATAGGCCCAGAGCCATCAAATGCTCCTCGTATGTTAAACCTTTCATTTCCGGGATAATTCTTGTGAACCTCCTCTGGACTTTCTCCAGTATCCTTCCTTAGATAAGGTTTCCAAAACTGCTTACAATACTCCAAGTATGGACCACCTAAAGCCTTAAAAAGCCTCAGCAGTGCATTGTTGCTTTTCTATTCCAGTACTTTCAAAATTAATATTAACATCGCATTTGCCTTCCTTACTACGGACTCAACCTGCAACCAATAGAGTCAGAGTGGTGATTTTGAGGCTTCAGTGAAGGGAGACTTCACTCAGAGAAACACAAGAAAGACAAGAAAAACCCAAGGTTAAGCTTTTTTTTCACCTTCACTTTTTTATATCAGCTCAGCTAGGACTGAGAGATACCAGGCAGGATAGTGGAATGCTCCTCCTGTGGTTGGTGGGAAGGCAGGGAGACCTGCAGTGTCCCTGACGACTACAACAACGAGAAGTCCATCCAGCTACAGCTTCAAACAATCCTCATTATGGAATTGTAGCTGGAACTGGATGAACATCAAATCATTCGGGAGACTGAGGTGGTGACAGATGGGACATATAAAGAGGTAGTTACAGCCAAGGTGCAGGAATGCAGGAATACAGAAAACTGGGTAACAGTCAGGAAGGTGAAAGGGGTTAAGGAGCCAGTGCAGAGTACTCCTGTGGCCATTCCCTTCGACAACAGGTGTATCACTTTGGATACTAATGGGGGGGGGGGGTTGGGGTGACCTAACAGAGAAAAGTCACAGTGGTTGGGTCTTGGCACCGAGTCTGGCTCTGGAACTCAGAAGGGAAGAGGGGAGAAGAGGCACGCTGTGGTGATAGGGGATTTGTTAGTCAGGGGAATGGGCAGATTGTTCTGTGGGTGAGAATAAGATTCCCAGATGGTATGTTGCCTCCCGGGTATCAGGGTCCAGGATATTTCGGAATGAATCCTCAGCATTCTAAAGTGGGAGGGTGAACAGCCAGGAGTTGTGGACCATGACATACGCAGGACAAATGATGAAGTTCTGCACAGGGGGTTCAGGTACTAAGTTAAAGGGCAGGACCTCCAGGGTTGTGATCTCAGGATTCCTGCCCATGCCACGTGCTAGCGGGGTCAGAATTAGGAAGACTACACAGTTTAATACGTGGCTAAGGACTTGGTGTAGGAGGGAGGGCATAAAATTTTTGGATCATTGGGCTCTCAACCAGGGAAGGTAGGACCTGTACAGAAGGGTCATTTTGTATCTGAACTAGAGAGGGTCTAATATCCTCGAGGGCAGGTTTGTTAATGCTGCATAGTGCATTTTAAACTAGAGTTGCAGGGGGATGGGGACCAGAATGCCAGAACAGTTAGAGGGGATTTTGTGGAGGCAGATGTTGTTAAGACCTCAGAGAGAGTCAGGAATCAAAAGGTTGAGCAGGGTGCAACTAATGTCCTGAGCTGTGTATATTTCAATGCAAGAAGTTTTGCAGGAGAGGACGATGCTAGTGCTGAAGAAGAGGTAGGTGGTTTACAAACAGAGGCAATCTGAAATGTGGAGAGGTTGATGATAGGGTAAAATTGCGGTGAACGGGATGAGTTGTAACCCAAAAGCTGGTCAAAATCAAAAAGGGTGAATGTGCTACCTATTTGAATGTGTGCATATACAAAATAACTTGCAGCACATTTGCAGATTGGCAGGTATGATGTTGTAGGCATCGCTGAATCATGGCTCAAAGAAGATTATAGCTGGGAGCTCAGTGTCCAAGGATATACATCGTATCAAAGGGACAGGCAGGAATGCAGAGGGGCTGGTGCTGTTCTGTTGGCAAAAATGAAATTAATTCATTAGAAAAACGTGACATAGGGTCGAAAGCTGTTAAATCACTGTGGATAGAGCTAAGGAACTGCAAGGGTAAAAAGACCCTGATGGGAGTTGTATACAGACTCCCAAAAAGTAAGAAGGGTGTGGTTTACAAATTACAGTGAGAGACCGAAAATGCATGCCAGAAGGACAAAGTTACAATAGTCATTGGGGATTTCAATATGAAGGTAGACTGGGAAAATTATGGTACTGGATTCCAGGAAGGGAAATTTATAGATTGCCCATTGAATGGCTGTTTAGAGCAGCTAGTCGTTCAGCCCACTAGGGGATTGGCAATTCTGGATTGGGTGTGGTGCAATGAACTGGTATTGATTAGAGAGCTTAAGGTAAAAGCACCTTTAGGGATCATAATATGATCAAATTCACACTGAAATTTGAGAAGAAGAAGCTAAAGTCAGATGTATCTGTATTATCAGTGGAGTAAAGGGAATTACAGAGCCATGAGAGAGGAGTTGGCCAGAACTGACTGGAAAAGAACACTGGCAGGGATGATGGCAGAGGTGTAATGGCTGGAATTTCTGGAAGCAATTTGGAAGGCACAAAATATATACATCCCGAAGAGGAAAAGTATTCTAAAGGAAAGATGACACAACCATGGTTAACAACAGAAGTCAAAGCCAACATAAAAACCAAAGGGAGGACATATAAGAGAGCAAAAATTAATGGGAATTCAGAGGACTGGGACACTTTTAAAAACCAACAGCAGCAAATGAAACACTTATTAAGAAGGTAAAGATGAAATATGAAAGTAAGTTCGCCAATAATACTAAAGAGGATACCAAAAGTTTCTTCAGATACATAAAGAGGCAAGCATGAATATCAGACCGCTAGAAAATAAAGTTCCAGGTGCCAGGGGGCATGAGGTGTGTGAAGTTACCATAACTAGAGAAGGTTCTTGGAATACTGAGAGATCTGAAGGTAGATAGGTCACTTGGACCAGATGGTTCTGAAGATTGTGGAGGCATTAGTAACGATTTTTCAAGGATCACAAGATTCTGGAATGGTTTCAGCAGACCGGAAAATTGAAAATGTCACTCCACTTTCAAGAAGGGAGAGAGGCAGAAGTAAAGAAACTGTAGGCCAGTTAGTCTGACATCAGTGGTTGGGAAGTTCATTAATAAGGATGAGCTCTCAGGGTACTTGGAGGGGCATGATAAAATAGCCCTTAGTCAGCATGGTTTCCTCAAGGGAAAACCTTGCCTAACAAATCTTCTGGAATTCTTTGTAGAAGTAACAAGCAGAATAGACAAAAGAAAATCTGTTGGTGTTGTGAACTTGGATTTTCAGAAGGCCTTTGACAAGCTGCCACACATGAGGTTGCTTAACATGTGGTATGACGGGCAAGATTCCGGCATGAATAAAAGCATTGCTAATTGGCAGCAGGCAAAGATTGGGAATAAAGGGAGACTTTTCTGGTTAGCTGACGATGAATAGTGGTGTTCCACTGTGTTGGGACAGACACTTTTTAGGTTATATGTCAATGATTTGGATAATGGAATTGATGGCTTAAATGAAAAGTTTGCAGATGATATGAAGATGGGTCTGGGATATGAGACATTACACCTCTGAACTTGGGCCTTTGAACCACATTTGAAACACAGGTGTGATAATGCCTCATACACAAAATGCTGAGGAACTTAGCAGGTCATGCAGCGTGTACGGAGATGAATAAAATGTCGATGTTTTGGGCCAAGGCCTAACTACAGGACTGGAAAAGAAAGGGAAAGTCACCAGCAACTCCAGGAAAAGTCTGGAGCAGAGTGCTTGTGGCAAAGTCTCAGTACTGCCAGTAGGGAGTTTCTCCATTCTCCCCATAATCACATGAGTGTCTTCCCACTGTCTGAAGACATACCAGCTGGTAGGTTAGTTGGTCATTGTAAAACGTCCTGTGATTAGATTAGGATTTTTTTTTAAAAAGATGAAATATGAAAGCTAGCTAGCAAGCAATATCAAAGTGGATAGTAAAAGCTTTTTCAAGTATGTAAAAAAATACACTGGAATTTAAAAGGATGAGAGGGGATCTGATTGAAACATATAAGATTATTAAGGGATTAGACATGCTAGAAGCAGGAAACATGTTCCTGATGTTGGGGGAGTCCAGAACCAGAGGCCACAATTTGAGAATAAGTGGTAGGCCATTTAGAACGGAGCTGAGGAAAAACTTTTTCACCCAGAGAGTTGTGGATCAGTGGAATGCTCTGCCTCAGAAGGCAGTGGAGGCCAATTCTCTGAATGCTTTCAAGAAAGACTTAGATAGAGCTCTTAATGATAGTGCAGTCAAGGGATATGGGGAGAAGGCAGGAACGGGGTACTGATTGTGGATGATCAGCAATGATCACAGTGATTGGCGGTGCTGGCTTGAAGGGCCGAATGGCCTACTCTTGCACCTATTGTCTATTGTTTATTGTCTAAAAGAGAGATGAGAGTTGATATAGGACCGCAAGAAAATGGGCCGGAGAAATAATAATGGGGGCCAAGGAGATGGCAGATGAACTAAATATTTTGCATCAGTTTTCACTGTGGATGACACAAGCATTGTACCAGATGTTGAAAGGTGTGAGGGAAGAGAAGTGAGTGCAGTTACTATTACAAGGGAGAAGGTGCTCAAAAAGTTGAAACACCTAAGGGTATATAAGTCACCCGGACCAGATGAACTGCACCCTTGGGTTCTGAAAGAGGTAGCGGTAAAGATTGTGGAGACATTAGTAATGATCTTTCAAAAATCATTACTGGAAAATTGCTAATGTCACTCCACTCTTTAAGAAAGGAGGAAGGCAGCAGAAAAGAAATTATAGAACAATTAGCCTTACCTCAGTGCTTGGGAAGATGTTGGAGTCAATTGTTAAGGATGAGGATATGGAAAACTTGCAGACACAGGACAGGATAGGACAAAGTTAGCATGGTTTCCTTCAGGAAAAATCTTGCCTGATGAACCTGTTGGAAATCTTTAAGGAGATTACATGTAAAATGGATTAAGGGGATTGTGACGAGAATACACATAAAATTAAGATGTTTGCTGGCCTGGGTTAGCATCAGTGACATCAGCAAGTGGTCTGCCACCTGCCCTCAGGGGAAGGAGAGATAAGGAACAATGGAGCAGCGTCTGGAGATGTGTAATGAAGGGACGTGGGAGAGAGAGCTGTCTGGAGTGGCTCCCCCCTTTGAACCCTGAACTGTTTGAAGTGATGGACAGGCGATACCCCAGCAGGGGGATAAAAAGGGACCGGTTCGCTAAGGCAGGACACACACACGCCACCCGAGGTAACGAGACCCTGGAAGCGATACGCTTCTCACGAGTGGGTGAGAAGTACCAGAAAACGCCCAGGGTGGAAAGGTACGATCAGCGGGAACCCGGTGTGTGTCCGCCCTTGCCTGGGTGCCGGGTTCACTGCAGAGGATCGACCGCATCTGGAGGAGGGGTCACAGTCGGTGACCTCAGGTGACATCACCAAGGACCCACCCAAAAGCTGCTTGTGAGCCATCTCGCCGGTCTGTGAGTGAAGCCGTTCTGAATGATCAGTTGTTCCCGTTCTATCTCTCTCTTCCCCCCACGTTGTCCATCGCCAGGGCAACGATTACTGCGAACTGAACTACCAAACTGGACAGAACTTTGAGTCACTTTTAAATTTGGTCATTTACCCCTAGACAACGATAGAGCTTGATTGATGCTGTTATCTTAATTCTGTGCACATGTGTGTTTATCATCGCTGAACTGTTGCATCCATTATCCTTTCGATTACTGTGTTGCTTGTTTCTTTAATAAAACTTTCTTAGTTCTAGTACTCCAGACTCCAACTGAGTGATCCATTTCTGCTGGTTTGGCAACCCAGTTACGGGGTACGTAACAGGATATAGTGGAAGTTGTATATTTGGATTTTCAGAAGGTCTTTGACGAGGTGCCACACATGAGGCTTCCTACCAAGATAAGACTCATGGTATTACAGGAAAGTTACTGGCCTATTCAGAGCATAGGCTAATTGGTAGGAGGCAGCAAGTGGGAAGAAGATGATCCTTTTCTGGTTGGCTGCCAGTGAATAGTGGTATTCTGCAGGGATCGGTGTTGGGACCCCTTCTTTTTATGTTGTATATCAACGATTTAGATGATGGAATAAATAGCTTTGTTGCCAAGTTTTCAGATGATACAAAGATTGGTGGAGGAGCAGGTAATGCTGAGGAAACAGGTAGGCTGCAGAAGGACTTGGGTTAGGAGAATGGGCAAGAGAGTGCCAAATGAAATACAATGTTGGAAAATGCGTGGTCATGCACTTTTGTAGTAGAAAAAAATGTGCAGACAATGTTCTAGACGGGGAGAAAATCCAAAAAATCTGAGATGCAAAGGGTCGTGTGAGTTGTTGAGTAGAACAACCTAAAGGTCAACTTGCAGATAGAATTGGTGGTGAGGAAGGCAAATGCAATTTTAGCATTAATTTCACGAATTCTAGAATACAAGAGCAGGGATGTGATGCTGAGACTTTATGAGGCAGTGGTGAGGCCTCACCTTGATTATTGTGAACAGTCTTAGTCTCTTCATCTGAGAAAAGATCTCCTGGCATTGGAGAGGGTTCAGAGGAGGTTCACAAGGATGATTCCAGGAATGAAAGGGTTATCATACCAGGAACGTTTGATAGCTCTGGGTCTGTACTCGCTGGAATTTAGAAGGATGGGGGGATCTTATTGAAACCTTTCGAATGTTGAAAGACCTAAACGGAGTAGACGTGGAAAGGATGTTTCCCATGGTGGGGGAGTTTAGGACAAGAGGGCACAGCCTCAGGATTGAGGTCGTCCATTCTAAAACAAGATGCGGAGAAATTTCTGTAGTCAGAGAATAGTGAATTTGTAGAATTTATTACCACAGGCAGCTGTGGAGGCTTTGTTATTGGGTGTATTTAACGCAGAGCTTGATAGGTTCTTGATCTGACATGGCATCAAAAGTTATGGGGAGAAGGCCAGGGAGTTGGACTGAGGGGAAAAACGGATCAGCTATGATTGAATGGCGGAGCAGATTCGATGGGCCCAATGTTTTATGGTCTTATGGTCTTAACTGAGGTGATTGCTGGGTGGCATGGTTCAAAGGGCCGGAAGGTTTCATTCTGCTTTGTAGTCAATAAATAAATAAATAAATGTCAATGAGAAAGTGCCACTTAAAGCACTATTGAAAATATCTTCCACAATTCCATGAATGATAGAAAATGTAACTGCATTGGACTTGTCCTGCATTTTGTGGATTCTTAACAAGATTATCTCTGCAATTAACAACCCATTATCACCTCTGAACTGTTAGTATGCTAAAATTATAAACATTTACTGCGCAGAAGAGATCATTAAGCTTATCAAATCCGTGCCAGCTCTTTTCTACTGCCGTTTAAAATTATCTCACTGCTCTTTATGGTGTTTACATTTCCATTATTCAAAGCAAAGCTTGCAAGTAAAATGTTTGAAGAAAAAGCCAGGGAATCACTTTTTCACAGACTTTATTTGTCTTTATTAATAATGGATTTGACATTTTTTAACAGTTTTATGGTGCTCCCCCAGAAGAAACTCCACATGATAATATGTCTCCAGATCCTGTGATTTTACTTTCCTTGCTTATGTGGGAAGTTGATTTCTACAATACCTCATGATTTACTCTAATTATAGTGGTTATCGTGCCTTACACCAAGTAGCTAATTAACATTGTTTTGAGCTATCAGCCTCAAGTTTGATTCATTATTTTTTGTTACAATCTAGGCTAATTTTAGTTATCAAACCCTCAAAACTTTTAGGTCCATTATTGCTTAAACTAATGAATTTTTACTATTCTATATTTAAACTCGTGTGTATTGTATAGGTGCAACATGTTTGAACTTAGTTCCAATCTAATATTGAGATATAATAACAACTAACAATAATATTAAGTACTTTATTGATCACAAATGGGAAATTATTTCGTTACAGCAGCAACATTTAAAACATATTTAGCAAATAATAATGATAACTAATAAAGTACAGAATAATAATATACACAATAATAATTTACCAATGCGCAATAAGCTGCCAAAATTATGTACAAAATAATAAAACAGACTTCCCATTCCCATTCTGACACTCCAACGGGATTCCACCACTAAGCACATCTTTTCCTCCCTCCCTCTCTCTGCATTCCGCAGGGATCGCTCCCTACACAACTCCCTTGTCCATTCGTCCCCCCCATCCCTCCCCACTGATCTCCCTCCTGGCACTTATCCGTGTAAGCGGAACAAGTGCTACACATGCCCTTACACTTCCTCCCTTACCACCATTCAGGGCCCCAAACAGTCCTTCCAGGTGAGGCATCACTTCACCTGTGAGTCGACTGGGGTGATATACTGCGTCCGGTGCTCCCGATGTGGCCTTTTATATATTGGTGAGACCCGACGCAGACTGGGAGACCGCTTTGCTGAACATCTACGCTCTGTCCGCCAGAGAAAGCAGGATCTCCCAGTGGCCACACATTTTAATTCCACATCCCATTCCCATTCTGACATGTCTATCCACGGCCTCCTCTACTGTAAAGATGAAGCCACACTCAGGTTGGAGGAACAACACCTTATATTCCGTCTGGGTAGCCTCCAACCTGATGGCATGAACATTGACTTCTCTAACTTCCGCTAGGCCCCACCTCCCCCTCGTACCCCATCTGTTACTCATTTTTATGCACACATTCTTTCTCTCACTCTCCTTTTTCTCCCTCTGTCCCTCTGAATATACCTCTTGCCCATCCTCTGGGTCACCCCCCCCCGTCTTTCTTCCCGGACCTCCTGTCCCATGATCCTCTCGTATCCCCTTTTGCTTATCACCTGTCCAGCTCTCGGCTCCATCCCTCCCCCTCCTGTCTTCTCCTATCATTTTGCATCTCCCCCTCCCCCTCCAGCTTTCAAATCCCTTACTCACTCTTCCTTCAGTTAGTCCTGACGAAGGGTCTCGGCCTGAAACGTCGACTGCACCTCTTCCTATAGATGCTGCCTGGCCTGCTGCGTTCACCAGCAACTTTGATGTGTGTTGCTTGAATTTCCAGCATCTGCAGAATTCCTGTTGTTTGCGTTTACTGTACTATGATATGTGTTCTCCTGTTGCACAGAGATGAATTGTTGTATATGCCTCTTACATTTAGTAGGAAAGATTTTCTGTAACGATCTTTGCGACCGTGAAGCTGAATGAGCCTGTTCGAAAGGGTGTTCCACTGCTTATTCAGTAGGTCATGGAGATGATGTGCCCCATTACCATCATGGATAACAGTTTGTTTAATGACCTCCTCTCATCACTAACTCAAAAGAGTTCATGGAGGAGATGTGAAATGTACCTAACAACACCTGCTTATCCAGTTGTGGTTCCTTTTATTCAGGTATTATTGATGGAACCTCATTGATATTTTAGTTTTTGATACTTGATACAATATAAATTGCTTGTGATAACAGCAAAAATAAGATTTTCTCAACATGTCATTCTGATAAAGGAGGCAACTGGGAAAAATGTTTCTTTCTGGTAAGATTATCTGACCCATATGCTTGATGAACTGAATTCATGTACTGTACATTCTACTTAAAAGTTAATTGTTTCTTCATAACCCCAATGGTAATTTAGACCTCTTTCCTATATCACTTGGTCCAGTTCTTCTTTTAGCAGCCTTCCATATTCCCAGAATTATTGATGTTCACCACATTAACCTATCCAGACATAAAAAGCAGCACTTATACTTGGCAATATAAATTGAAAGAGAGCTGTGACCTATTTCACGGTCTCTTGAGTTGTACTTTTTGATGAGTTCTTATCCTGACGTACAAATTAAGTTTTACTGAAAATAATACAAATTAATTAGGCCTTACTCAAACAATTCAGTAACAAAGAATTTTTATGCAAGCTGATAAAAAATAAGATAAAGGAAATATATGGAATTAGTTAGTGCAAATAGTAAAGATTTTGAGGTACATACAGTGCAGGTTTAGATCTCCAGTAGGTATATTTCTATACCATACCAATTATCGTACAATAATGGCTGTCTAATATTTGGAAAGTAAAAGTTCATTTTAGAAAAAAAATTCTGGTGTACGTATCTTATGTAATTAAAATTCCAATTAATAGCAAGTACTTGAATTACTGGTTCAAACGTGATTTCCGAAACAGAGGAGTTTTTGGTGCTTGTGTCATGGTTCCATTCATGAAATATGATCAGATTAAAGTCATTCTGGTTCCTCCAGCATTTTATGTGTGTTGCTTCGATTTCCAGCACCTGCAGATTTTCTCTTGTTTGTCATTATAACTAATCCTTTCTTTTTTGCATTGGGCTTGGTAATCCACAAAGCACTGGGGCAATGTAGGAGGAGGGATATATTGGAAAGAGAGGTTATAGTTGTGTGATGTTGAGAAGATTACCGGTCATACAGTCCATTGGGTCCACATGACCATTAATCTCCCAGTTGGAATGACCCTACATTGATCCCATTTTTATCCTCCCTACATTCTCTGCAGGTTTCTCCAGATTTTGCCACTCACATACAAACTCAGAGCAATTTAGAGTGGCTAATTAACCCACCAATGTGGAATGTGGGAGGAGACCAGTTCAACAGGAAGAAACCTATGCATTTATAAGAAACAAACAAATTCCACACCACACTGATAGGACCCAGGGTCAGGATCTGGAGCTGTGAGACAGCAGCCCTACTAGCTGCACAGCTAGACCATCTGAACGTGAGGGGTAAGAACTGGATAAAGGAACAGGAAGAGGTAACAAGAGAACACACACAAAATTATGGAGGTACTCAGCAGGTCAGGCAGCATCTATGGAAATGAATAAATAGTCGATGTTTCGAGCTGAGACCATTGTTTAGGGCTGAAAAGGATGGCGGAAGATGCCAGAATGAAAATATAGGGGGAGGGGAAAGAGAATAGCTAAAAGGTGATAGGTGAAGGCAGGTGGGTAGAAAATGTAATGGGGTGATGAGGAAGAGATCGGACCAAGGGAGAAAAGGAAAGAGGTGGGGACCCAGGGGAGGTGATAAGCAGGTGAGAAGAGTTAAGAGGCCAGAGTGGGGAATAAAAGAGGGGAGGGGGCAGGGAAATTTTTTTATACCGGAAGGAGAAATCAATATTCATGCTATCTGGTTGGATGCTACCCAGACGGAATATGAACGATTACTCCTTTACCCTGAGAACCAACATGTCGGAATGGGAATAGGAATGGGAATTAAAATGTTTGGCAATTGGGAAGTTCTGTTTTTGGCAGTTAACGTGGAGGTGCTTGACGAAGAGGTACAGTACCCCAATTTGTGTTGGATCTCACCAGTGTAGAGGAGACTTCATTGGAAGCACCAGAAAAAGTATTTAATGAATGCTTTGTGCAAAAGGCACAGAGGTTGCTTAACAAAATAAGGTGATGTGGTGAAAATAAAGTATTTAATGGAATCATGAACAACTGTGGTTCTGAATTCCAGTGAAGATTTGGCCTGGTTTCCTGATATAATTGTGGTGTAAAGTGATTGTTACTTATTAATCTGGGTTCTCCAAGAGTCCCACTGAGTTTCCATTGAAGGTAGTGCATGATGTCTGGAAATCTCCTTGGAAATTTCAACCCCTATCTTTTCAACAATGTAGACAGTGAGGAGTTGACTTATTGTGGCTAATTATATGAGTGGGTTCTGCGATTGGAGAAATGGGGGCAATACAGGTTCAAACTTACAAACTCTGTCTCTCCACAGGTGAAAGAAACTTCTGAAGCTAGGGAGCAACACACACAAAGTGCTTGACAAACTGAGGAGTTCAGGCAGCATCTACGAAAAGAATAAACAGTCAACATTTTGGGCTGAGACCGCTCATCGGGATTGGAGAAGAAGGGCAAAGCCATCAGAATAAAAAGGTGGAGGGACGGGAGGAATGAGAAGCTAGAAAAAAGATAGGAGAAGCCAAGTGGGTGGGGGGGGGTGATAAGGTAAGAAGGTGGAAAGTGATAGGTGGAAAAGGCAAAGGGCAGGAGAAGAAAGAATGTGATAGGAGAGGAGAGACAACCATAGAGGGAAGGGAATAAGGTGAGGCACCAAGAGGAGGTGTGATAGGCAGGAGATTAGAAGAGATAAGAATGTGGAACAGAAGAAGAGAGAGGGGAGGGAAAAATATATGAGATGGAGAAACTGTTGGTCACACCATCAGGTTGGAGGCTACAGCACCTAGATGGAATATCAGGTGTTGCTCCTCCTTCCTGAGAATGGCCTCATCATGGCAGTAGATGAAGACGTGGACTAATATGTCTGAACGGGAATGGGGATAGGAATTAAAATGGTTGACCTTCGAGAAATTCCACAGTTTGCAGATGGAGTGGAAGTGCTTGACAAAGCAGACCCCCAATTCAAATCAGATCTCACCAGTACAGGAAGCATATCAGGAGCATCGGTACAATAGACAAACCCAACAGATTTGCAGGATCCACCTGGAAGGACGGTTTGGGGCCGCTGAATGGAGGTGAGGTAGTAGGAGATTGGGTAGCTGTAGTATTCTACAGCTTGTAGGGATACATGCCTGGTGGGAGGTTAGTGGGAAAGGATGAATGGACAATGGAATCACAGAGAGAGTGATCCCTGTGGAAAGCTGAAAGTGGGGTTGCTGGGGGTGTGGGACATAACAATGTGTTTGATGGTCGTATCCTGTTCAAGATGGCTAAAGTTGTGGAGAATAAAGTGTTGGATGCACAGGCTAATGAAGTGGTAGGTGAGGACTAGGGGAAGACTATCTCTAAGGTGGTGGAAAGATGGTGTGAACCGTGGATGACCCAGGAAGTGGAGCAGATGTGGGTGAGGAGAGCATCAATGCTGGAGGATGGGAAAAGTTGTTCATTGAAGAAGATATCTCTGATATCCTAGAAAGGCAAAACTAATCCTGGAACTATATTTGAAGATTTGGCCTGGGATTGCCATCTACTACCAGATCATGTCTGGCATCAAATCCATGCCAAGTTCAGTGCCATTGGATTTTAATAAACCTTGAGTCAAAAAAAACCTAGCTTCAATACCCATGAAAATATTCCATTATTGTAAAAATTCACCTATCTCCATCTCGGAAGAAATTGTGTCATTCTTCCCTGTGTGTGACTGCTGACCAACAGTGCTGTGGTTGCCTCCTAAATGCCCCATTAAAAAGCCCTTCAAGATACTCAGATTAGGGACTTTTGGAGATGGACAATAATGCTGCTCTTGCCAATTACACTCACATGCTGTGAATTAATAAATGAAATCTCATCACTCTCTACAAAGCATTTTGTATTTTATCTTAATTCTGTCTTGTGACTTTTCTTCTATCTGTCCATGCCATCTCCATTTGAGTCCCTCATTTTCTGTTGGAATCACAGTGGTTTGTACCCACTGGCCAGCTGGCTGCTATAATCAGTAACATCAAGTGCTATCAGATGTGTAAAACTGTTGCTGAATAGACCATAAGACATAGGAGCAGAATTAGCCCATTGAGTCTGCTCCGCCATTCCATCATGGCTGATACTGGATACGACTTAACCCCATATCTCCATATCCTTTGATATCCTGACCGATCAGGCCTTAAATATACCCATGGACTTAGCCTCCATAGCAGTCTGTGACATAACATTCCACAGATTCACCAATTTCTGACTAAAAAAAAAATTCTTACCTCTGACCTAAAAGGTTGCCCCTCAATTTGGAGGCTGTGCCCTCTAGTTCTGGATGCACCCACCACAGGAAACATCCTCTCCTCATCATCCACCCTATCTAGTCCTTTCAACATTCGGTAGGTTTCAATAAGAATCCCCCCCCCCCCCCAACACCGCATTCTTCTAAATTCCAGTGAGCCAGTGAGTACAGGCCTAAAGTTGTCAAATGTTCATCATGCATTAACCCCTTCGTTCCCGGAATCAACCTCTTGAACCTCATCTGGGCTCTCTCCAACAACAGCAGATCCTTTCCTACAGAAGTGGGAAAGTGCAGCCTGAGTAGTATCTTATAAAGGCACAGCATTATCTCTCTGCTTTTATATTCTATTCCTCTTGAAATACCAACATTGCATTTGCCTTCTTTCCCACAGAATGACCGTTCAGTGGTTCTATTTGTGCCATTTGCTTGATTGAAACCATCAGCACATTAAAAAAAATGCTGCTTAACTTAAATAGATCTAATTAGTTCACAATCCCAATGTGAATAAAACATCTCAGCTTCTGCGCACAATGACCAGATATGTAGCATCCAGCAGTCAATGGCTGAAATAGGAGCATATTAGTGCCCTGCATTGACGCACACTGCTATTTTAGTTACTTAAACTCAGGCACCACACTCTTGGGCTCTTCATGATATTGGCTGGGCTTGTGTCATTGTGGTTTGTGAGATTCAAAAGCACTGTTTGCGTTAGTTTTCCTGAGATCACATTTCCCAAATCCTTTATTGGTGATGGAGAACTTTGTGAAATAAATAAGGACAAGAAGAAAGTGTAATACTTTTAATTCAGGTGAGTGAGGGATGTCCAGAGGTGTGAAAGAGAGGGGCCAAATGGATTCTATTTCAGACAAATAGTGCAGTATTTGCTCACATATCCAAGTGACTTGGTTTCCTAATGGATAATAATATAAAACAACAAAAGTTTAAAATAACTGCACGATTTAATTTTTTTTTATCACGTGCAATCATGAACAATAGCCAGATCAGAAATGCTGATCAAGTCAACTAGTTCCAAAGAGAACTCTGATAGGCAATCAGATGGTTCACTGCTGCTCAGCGATAGAACACAAAAAAATCATATGTACAATTAAGAAACATTAAAGAATAGTAGAAATACTGGAGTCATGATGATCATGATGAAGTCTGCCGGAGAGAGACATTTATACACATACTGTCCTCCGTAATGCAAAAAGATTGAAGGATAAGGTTGCAGGGTGACAAAACGTGGCAGGAGCACTTGGAACTAAAAACTAATCCCTACCGGGAGAAAACAATACCTATTCTTACTGCACTGTTCTCCAGCAGTTTAAGTCCAGCTGGAACATAACTCACAAGTGCTCTTGAAAGTCAGGTATTAACCCTACCTACCAACAACCAAGCATTGCCATCCTGGTCCCCTTCATGATAGCATATGAAGAAGCATGTGACTTCCCTCCCAGAGATGATAGATATTTGTGCACTGGACTCTTGAAGGCTTGGACCCCCATCGTCGCAGATGTTTCCAACCACAGCATCTGGAAGGCTGCTCCAAATTCTGATAGCACAGTGAAGGAAGCTTCTATCCAGTGAGTAGGTTCTCGCATCAGGCATAGAAACAGCATGAGCAGGCATAGATAAACTTGATCGTGTGGTACGCCATCTCTCATAAGATGAAGGCAGCATGGCGCGAAGGTCTACAGGGCTGTGGCTGGAGTGCATTTTGTATAGCACAGTAGCTGCAGCAACCTGTCGTCTGTGGTGTAAGCTACTGATGTCTTGCTTCTCATGAGCTGCAGCTTCATCTACACCTATAATCCTGAGAGCCTTACTTTGAATGGAATCAAGCTGGCTGAGAACACACTGTGAGGCATTCATCCATGATAAGCAGGCATACTCCATTATACTTCATACCTGGGCTTTGTAAACAGTGGCCCTGCCCTCTTTGTCTAGTTTGGATGCTATTTTCCGCAGAGCTCCAAGCCTTTGTCCAGCCTTGTTTGAAATAGTGGAAAGGTATTTATCCCACGCCAACTTGCTGTCAATATTAACACCAAGGATTACTACCTCCTTCTTTAAATCCAGCTTGAAGTTCCCAAAATACAAGTCGGGGTTAGATGGATTCCTCTTCCTAGACATCACCGTCGCCTTGCACTTAGTAGGCTCAAAGGTGACATCCCAGTCATCTGCCCAGGCTTTCATCCTTTGCAACAGAATACACACGAAATACTGCAGGAACTCATCAGGTCCCAAGCATCCATGGAAATGAACAAACAGTTGAGCTTTTGGGCCGAGACCTTTCATCAGGACTGGAACAGTAGAGGGAAGATGCCAGAAGAAGTAGGTGAGGGGAAGGGAAGGAAGAGAAGCTAGAAAGTGATAGGTGAAGCCATATGGGTGGGGAAAGGGCATGAAGTATCAAGCTGGGAGGTGATAGGTGGAGAAAGTAAAGGAAGTAAAGGGGTGGAGAAATTAGGAGAGGAGAATGGACAATGGGAGATAGAAAAGCAGAAGGGGAACCAGAGAGGTGATGGGCAGGTGAGGAGAAGAGGCCAGAGTAGAGAATAGACAAAGCGGGAGGGGGGAGGAAAAATAATTATGTAGAGATAGCTGCATCAAGAGCACCAGATACAGCAGATGATTTCGACAAATTGGACAGTGATGTGTTGCTTCACCTGGAAGCTCTGTTTGGGGCTCTGAATGGAGATGAGGGAGGAGGTGAATAAGCAGTTGTAGCACTTTGGCCACTTGTAGGGATAAGTGCCAGAAGGGAGTTTAGTGAGGAGGGAATCAAGGAGGGAGCAATTCTCCCTCCATGCATGATTATTTGCATTTATAGTGCAATGTATTTGACAACACTATGAATTATATATTCACAAACCAAAAATCAGATGCCCTGAAAGATACGGTGTCTATAAAAAGTATTCACCAACTCCTCCTCTTGAAAGTTCTTATGTTTTGTTGTTTTACAACTATGAATCACAGTGGATTTAATTTGGCTTTTTTGACACTGATCAACAGAAAAAGATTCAGATGTCAAAGTGAAAACAGATCTCCACAAAATGATCTAAATTAATTACAAATATAAAACAGAAAATAATTGACTTCATAGGTGTTCACCCCTTTCAAGTCAATATTTAGTAAATACAACTTTGGCAGAAATTACAGATTTGAGTCTGTGTGGATAGATCTCTATAAGATTTTCACATTTGGACACTGTAATTTTCCCCATTCTTCTTTACAGATCTGCTCAAACTCTATCAGATTGCATAGGGATTGTGAGTGAACAGCCCTTTTCAAGTCCAGCCACAAATTCTCAGTTAGATTGAGGTCTGGACTCTGACTTGGCCACTCCAGGACATTAACTTCATTGTTTTTAAGCCATTTCTGTGCAGTTTTGGCCTTATGCTTGGGGTCATTGTCTTGCTCGAAAACAAATCTCCTCCCAAGTCGCAGTTCTCTTGCAGACTGCATCAGGTTTTCCTCCAGGATTTCCCTGTATTTTGCTGCATTCATTTTACCCTCTACCTTCACAAACCCTCCAGAGCCTACTGCAGTGAAGCATCCCCACAGCATGGTGCACACCATGCTTCACGGTAGGGATGGTATATTTTTGATGATGTGCAGTGTTTGGTTAATGGCAAACATAGTGTTTAGTCTGATAGCTAAAACACTCAATTTTGGTTTTGTCAGACCATAGAACCTTCTCCCTGCTGACTTCAGAGTCTCCCACTTGCCTTCTGGCAAACTCTAGCCAAGATTTCATGTGAGTTTTTTCAACAGTGGCTTTCCCTTTGCCACTCTCCCATAAAGCTGTGACTGGTGAAGCACAAGATCAACAGATTGACAGCTGGATGCTTTGACCACTATGATCAAAAAAGAAGCTAGCATTTCATCTGGACCAGGATTCCCAACCTTGTTTATGCCATGGATCCTTACTATTAATTGAAGAGTCTGTGGACCCCAGGTTGGAAACCACTCCTTCAAACCTCATACAATACTGTTAGGGGTCTAGATGGTTTAGAGTTTGTAAAATGTGTTCAGGAAAGTTTTCTAAATCAATATATAGAGGTACCAACTAGAGGGGATGCAATATTGGATCTCCTGTTAGAAAACGAGTTAGGACAAGTGACGGAAGTGTGTGTAGGGGAGCACTTTGGTTCCAGTGATCATAACACCATTAGTTTCAACTTGATCATGGACAAGGATAGATCTGGTCCTAGGGTTGAGGTTCTGAACTGGAAGAAGGCCAAATTTGAAGAAATGAGAAAGGGTCTAAAAAGCATGGATTGGGACAGGTTGTTCTCTGGCAAGGATGTGATCGGTAAGTGGGAAGCCTTCAAAGGAGAAATTCTGAGAGTGCAGAGCTTGTATGTTCCTGTCAGGATTAAGGCAAAGTGAATAGGAATAAGGAACCTTGGTTCTCAAGGGATATTGCAACTCTGATAAAGAAGAAGAGAGAGTTGTATGACACGTATAGGAAACAGGGAGTAAATAAGGTGCTTGAGGAATATAAAAAGTGCAAGAAAATACTTAAGAAGGAAATCAGGAGGGCTAAAAGAAGACATGAGGTTGCCTTGGCAGTCAAAGTGAAGGATAATCCAAAGAGCTTTTACAGGTATATTGAGAGTAAAAGGATTATAAGGGATAAAATTGGTCCTCTTGAAGATCACAGTGGTCGGCTATGTGCAGAACCAAAAGAAATGGGGGGGATCTTAAATGGGTTTTTTGCATCTGTATTTACTAAGGAAACTGGCATGAAGTCTATGGAATTAGGGGAAACAAGTAGTGAGATCATGGAAACTGCACAGATTGAAAAGGAGGAGGTGCTTGCTATCTTGAGGCAAATTAAAGTGGATAAACCCCCAGGACCTGACAGGGTATTCCCTCGGACCTTGAAGGAGACTAGTGTTGAAATTGCAGGGGCCCTGGCAGATATATTTAAAATGTCGGTGTCTACGGGTGAGGTGCCGGATGATTCGAGAATGGTTCAAGTTGTTCCGTTTTTTGAAAAAGGATCGAACAGAAATCTGGGAAATTATAGGCCGGTAAGTTTGACGTCGCTAGTGGGTAAGTTATTGGAGGGATTTCTAAGAGACAGAATCTACAAGCATTTGGATATACAGGGACTTATTAGGGAGAGTCAACATGGCTTTGTGCGTGGTAGGTCATGTTTGACCAATCTATTGGAGTTTTTTGAGGAGGTTACCAGGAAAGTAGATGAAGGGAAGTCAGTGGATGTTGTCTACATGGACTTCAGTAAGGTCTTTGACAAGGTCCCACATGGGAGGTTAGTTAGGAAAATTCAGTTGCTAGGTGTACATGGAGAGGTGGTAAATTGGATTAGACATTGGCTCAATGGAAGAAGCCAAAGAGTGGTAGTAGAGAATTGCTTCTCCGAGTGGAGGCCTGTAACTAGTGGTGTGCCACAGGGATCATTGCTGGGTCCATTGTTATTTGTCATCTATATCAATGATCTGGATGATAATATGGTAAATTGGATCAGCAAATTTGCTGATGATACAAAAATTGGAGGTGTAGTGGACAGTGAAGAAGGTTTTCAAAGCCTGCAGAGGGACTTGGACCAGCTGGAAAAATGGGCTAAAAAATGGCAGATGGAGTTTAATACAGACAAGTGTGAGGTATTGCACTTTGGAAGGACAAACCAAGGTAGAACATACAGAGTAAATGGTAAGGCACTGAAGAGTGCAGTAGAACAGAGGGATCTGGGAATACAGATATAAAATTCCGTAAAAGTGGCGTCACAGGTAGATAGGGTTGTAAAGAGAGCTTTTGGTACATTGGCCTTTATTAATCAAAGTATTGAGTATAAGAGCTGGAATGTTATGATGAGGTTGTATAAAGCATTGGTGAGGCCGAATCTGGAGTATTGTGTTCAGTTTTGGTCACCAAATTACAGGAAGGATATAAATAAGGTTGAAAGAGTGCAGAGAAGGTTTACAAGGATGTTGCCGGGACTTGAGAAACTCAGTTACAGAGAAAGGTTGAATAGGTTAGGACTTTATTCCCTGGAGCGTAGAAGAACGAGGGGAGATTTGATAGAGGTATATAAAATTATGATGGGTATAGATAGAGTAAATACAAGCAGGCTTTTTCCACTGAGGCAAGGGGAGAAAAAAACCAGAGGACATGGGTTAAGGGTGAGGGGGGAAAAGTTTAAAGGGAACATTAGAGGGGACTTCTTCACACAGAGAGTGGTGGGAGTATGGAATGAGCTGCCAGACTAGGTAGTAAATGCGGGTTCTTTTTTAACATTTAAGATTAAATTGGACAGATACATGGATGGGCGGTGTATGGAAGGATATGGTCCATGTGCAGGTCAGTGGGACTAGGCATAAAATGGTTCTGCACAGCCAAGAAGGGCCAAAGGGCCTGTTTCTGTGCTGTAGTTTTCCTATGGTTTCGATGGTTTTCTAATCTCATTCAGCAACCACCCATGGAGAGAGGAATTTCAAGTGTTGTGATAACTCCATTTCAAAAGATGAAATCAGGGCCCAAATATTATTATTTTGTTTCACTTTTATTTTGAACATAGTAGATTCTGATTATCTGTCATAGAAGTGTTGTGGTGAGATATTTTATAGAGAACATAAAATATTCAACTAGATAGTGTTAGTGAGAATTCTCATTACAGGTGAATGATAGAATATTGCATTACTTGACTGATGTGCCATTTTATAAGGTAGTAGATATAATAAATGAGTGAATAATAATGAATGCTTTAAGACAGCCACCTCTTTATAACTTATGTGATGTGACTAACAGTTCATAGATCTGCAGCAATATTTATTGAAAGTTCCATAGGCTGTGAAGGACCATTGAATAATTTTGAACCGCATTGCTTGAGCTCCTTAGGCCTCATCTGTACCAGTGTATGCATCCTGCAACAGACTTAGCTCGAAGCTGAGAACTCAGAGTGCACAACCCTTGCACTGTTGACAATGGCAATATGAAGTACAGAGGTCGCAGGAAGCCATTTGTCTGCTTGTTCCTGCTCCACCACAAGTAAGGTAATACTGATTTTTATCTCAGGGATCACTTCCATTGATTTCTTTAATATCTGAAAACGTATCAGTAACTGTCTTGAACATACTCAGCAAATAGTCTCCATCGTACTCTGGGTGAATAAATTTCTTCTCACCTCTTTATTGAATGGCCTACCTCCTTGGAGCTAGATTTTGCTGCCAGTTAAACATTGTTTCTATATTTACCCTATCAAGCGCTGGAGGGATATGACGTATTTCAGTGAGACCACATCACTTTCTTCTAACATCATGAGAGGGTGCCCCAGTTTGGACAACACAGCAAACTGGACAGTCCAGGAATCAACCCAGAGAATCTTCGTGCATTCACTCTATCCCTTCATTAAGTGGAAAGTTTAAACCTGTATACAGTATTCCAGATAGTCTCATCAGGGCCTAATATAAGTGGAGCATAATGTCTCTAATGTATATTGAAAACCTCGCACATACCACTTACTTTCTTAATTGCTTGAAATAACTGTATTTAACTCACAGGGAGTCTTGTATAAGGACACCCAGGGTGCTACTTAACACCAACACCTTTCAGTTTCTAACTGCTTAAAAATCAGAGCTGTAAAAAGTAGTAAAGTTGTTGAAAATACTGAGTGAGTCTGAGAAGCTGCTGGTGTGGACTTCAGCACAAAGTGGCAAGTCCAGTGTACCTGTCAGAATAGAAGTTAGTGCAAAGTAACTGCAGTACCCAGACTGGTTACATTGGATACACGGGTAGTTACAACAAAGCACAGAAATCCTTTAATCCATACATTAACTGGATAAAATATTTAAGCATTAATAGCATAATTAAAGTAGAGGATGAGGCCAAAACTATTCAAATACAGATATCTCACTGAGGTAGGCTAAATGAATTAAAGTGGCAAGAAGGTATCAGAGTGACTGGGTGACACTGGCTCTGCAGAGATTGTAAAGTTGAATGGTGGATGGGAAACAGTTCCTTCTGTTTATTACAAGCTTTGAATGCTAAATTGACAACTCTTCAATATTCATTTATTAAGATACCGTATGGAATAGGTTCTTCTGCCTTTCAAGCCACGTTGCCCAGCAACCCCCGATTTAATCCAAGCCTAATCATTGGATAATTTACAATGACCAATTAACCTACCAATGGATATACAGTATCTTTGGAATGTGGGAGTAAACTGGAGCACCCAGAGGAAACCCACATGGTCAGGAGAAGAATATACTCTGGCGGGAATTGAACCCAGGTTGCCTGTACTGTAAGGCATTGTGCTAGCCACTACACTACCGTGGCACTATAGATCTCTCCTATGTACAATTTCAGCCTAATGTTGAGGAAGAAAACAAACATTATTTGATAATTAATTCCCACAAGAAGTTACATTTATAGTCAAGCTCTTTATGCGTTAGGGTTAGAAATAGTTAAAATCATCACAGAAGACATTCTGGATGACCATTAATAGCTTGCTGTAGGTGGTCAAGTGTTGTTTGTGCAATTAGAATGACAGTCTAATTGCAACAACCACAGAGGAGGAAACAATTAGGTTGTTGAAGATGCTTTGGAAGTCCTCTCCAAGGCCCTCCATTGCTCAGAGTCAACAATGGATGTTGCTTTCTAGTTCTCTACGTTATATGCAAGCCTGGGCATATGATATGGAGAGCAAGCTATTGGCCATGCCATAGACTCTCACTCTCCAAGCAGCTCATGAATCCAAAGAACAGCTGAGACTGATACAATTCGGCACCGGCAGCATCACAGTAGTTTAAAGTCAGCATTGAACACAACATAGGACTGCCTTAGGGACTCCAGCTCCAAATTTTTCCTTGGATTTCACTTCCAAAGCCTTCCTCATGAGTGGGTATAGCCACAAGGTAGCAGAGGTTTGAGATCAGAGTTTTCCTTCTCCAAGGTGAACTGCCAACCATAGCTGATGAACCACATCTGCATGAAGCAACTGGTTTTCAGCTGCTAGTAACCCATCCTAGCCCTTTTCTCCTGTCTGTAGAAATTTTTCCACTGTACTTAGTAGATAAGTCATACATGAAGTCCAGGAGTTGGATTTGGTTGTCAGAGTATGCTTGGGACGCATGCCATTAGGAGCATTTAATAGGTAGTGGGAGCTTATCCCCGCTACCTCCCATAGCCATAACAACCTTAAGGAACCAGAAGGTTGATGTCTCATCGACATAATATCAAGCTTTAAAATGGAAGTTGACCAATTTAAGGGTTTTGTCATATGGCCAGCAGTGTGTAAGAAACAATAATAAACCATTGGAAGAATTCAATGTGTCAAGCAGCATTTGTAGATGTAAAGGGTATGTTTCAGGTCTCCACCTGAAACATTGACCATTGCTTTGTGAATACGGATACTGGGTCTCAACCTGAAATGTCAACCATCCCTTTGTTTCCACAATTTGAATCACTAAGTCTTTCAACAGTTTACTCTTTGTTCCAGATTCCAGTCGCTGCAGTTTCCTGTGTCTCTAGTTTGTAAGAAACCCCTGAATTAAGTAAACCCAGTCTGAGACAAGCCAGATTGATTTCATCTGTGGCTGAACTAGCACAAGGTAAGGAACTACTGCATACTTGTTCTTGCAGAAACATGGCTCCAGCACAACATCCCATGCAACATCAATCTTCAGGCTATGTCACTCAGGGGCATGTGCTAATATTATTTTTAGTTGACTATGTGCTATCATAACTACATGTGCTATGTACTGTGTGCTGAGTGTGACTGTATGTACAATCTTTTATACTTTGACCCTGGAGGAATGATGTTCTGCTTAGCTGTATACATGTGTATGGATGAATGACAATGAAACTTGAACTTGAACTCCTCATGTCTCTTGTATGACAACAGTCTGTATGCTCAGCAATAGACTTTACTCGAAATTAAGGGCTGGCTGAATGAATACATACCTTTTACATTAGGACGCAACTTTTCCTATATGTATTCCATGTGGAGGGCTTTCAAATATACTAAGGATGTCTGCACCAATTGAAGAGGGTGAATAGTGTTAATGAGGAAAGTTGAATTCAAATAAGCTGAGACATCCAAATAGGACAAGCGCTGAGTAGATGGAGAAGCCCGATGCATAGTCTGAAAGTAGGCACAGACAGGACCATTCACCAGATAATATTGTTCACAGTTTATTCCCATGGTCTTTGCAGTTTTACCCTATCAGAAATATCCAATCTCACTTCCTCTCCCTCCAGTTTAACAAGCTACTTCTGTCTCCTTCCCAGCTCTGAGCAAACTTATTTATCCCGAACATTAGCCATGTTTCCCTTACCAGTGATATGGCAGAGTAACTCCACATTTTTTGCTATTTTTATTTCAAAATTCCAACATCTGCAGCGATCTTTTTTTAACTTCACTGGCCTGAAGTAAGAATGTAGAGTTCAACTGAGAAACCTAAAGAAGAAATATAATATTAAAATTATTAACTTAATTTATTTTTCATCTGAAAACTAATCCTTACTTATTGTTTGACCGTACAATGTCAGGGTCACCTTATATACAGACACTCCTGTGCCTAATGTCTCTTTATGGACATGCAGTCAATCTTTGTATATAAGCTATTTTATTTGTTTTTAGTGTGTTTTATTTTAAATTATCATTGTACTACTTATCTTATTTTTTGTGCTGCATCAGATCTGGAATAACAATTATTTTGTTCCCCTTTACATCTGTGCACTGAAAATGACATTAAACAATCTTGAATCTCAGCATTTCCTTATCCTTACAATTTGCACTCAATACCCTAAACAGCTCATTACTGAAATGTCACTAACGAGCTAGCTTTAATAGATCCCAAGTGATTAAAGACTTCACTTTGCTGACACACTTTACTGTATCTGTGAAGATGCAGATTTTTAAAAATTTTCCCAAGTTCTGATTTTCTAATATAAGTACAACTTCTGCCAGCAAAATTATAATTTTTGCTAAACATCAAAAATCATGAGCAGCAGATACCAGCTGTCACCCTCCCAGCAAGTGCTCTAAAAGATATATAAACCTTAATTTTCAATATTATAAAAGCTATGTTTCAATCCAGTGTTCTTCTCCTCATAAGACCATAAGACCATAAGGAACTGAATTAGGTCATTTGGCCCACCGAGTCTGCCATTTCATCATGGCTGATCCATTTCCCTCTGAAACCCCATTCTCCTGCCTTTTTCCTGTAACCTTTCATACCTTCACTTAAACGAAAGCCTATCAAGCTCTGCCTTAAGTATACTTAATGAACTGGCCTCCACAGCCACCTTTGGCAATGAATTCCACTGATTCACCATCCCCTGGCAAAAGAAGTTCCTTCTCATCTCCATTCTAAATGAATGTCCCTCTATTCTGAGGCTGTGCTCTCTAGTGTAGACTCTCCCACTAAAGAAAACATCCTCATCTCATCCACTCTATGTAGGCCTTTCAACATTCGATAGTTTTCAAAGAGAGCATCCCCGTTCTTCTAAATTCCAGTGAGTACAAACCTAGAGCCATCAAATGCTACTCATATGATAACGCTTTCATTCCTGGAATCATTATTGCAAACCTCCTCTGAGCCCTCCTCAATTTCATCACATCCTTTCCTAGATAAAGGACCCAAAACTCCTCACAATACTCCAAGTGAGACCTCACCAGTGCCTTATAAAGATTTAGCATTACATCCTTGCTTTTATGTTCTAGTCTTCTCCAAATTGATGCTAACATTGCATTTACCTTCCTCACAACTGACTCAACCTGCAAGTTAACCTTTAGGGAAACTTGCATGGTGACTCACAAGTCCCTTCGAACCTCATATTTTAGAAAACAATTTAAGCTTTTTCTCCTTCTGCCAAAGTGTTTGACCATACACTTCCGAACACTGTATACCATCTGCCACATCTTTGCCTATCTGCCTAATCTGTCTAACTTCTGTAGCTTCTCTGCTTCCTCAAAACTACTTGCTTCTCTACCAGTCTTTGTATTGTCCACAAAATTGGCTACAAACCCTTCAAATTCCTCATCTAAGTCATTGGTATACAACATAAATAGCAGTCCCAACACTGACTCCTATGGAACATCACTAGCCACAAACAATCAGAGAAGACTCCTTTTAGTCCCTCTCTTTGCTTCCTGCCAATCAGACAATGCTCTATCCATGTCAGAATCTTTCCTGTAATACCACGGTCTCTTATCTTGCTAAGCAGTCTCATGTGCGGCAGCTTGTCAAAGGCCTTTTGAAATCCAAGTACACAATATCCACCAATTCTGCTTTGTCAACCCTGCTTGTCATTTCCTCAAAGAATTCCAACAGATCTCTCAGGTAAGATTTTCCATGAAGGAAATTCTGCTGACTTTGGTCTATTTTATCATGTGGCTCCAAATACCCTAAAATCTTATCCTTAGCAACACCTTCCCAACCACTGAGGTTATGCTAACAGGCTTGTAACTTCCTTTCTTCTGCTTCCTCTCTCTTCTTGAAGAATTGGGTGAGATTGGAATTTCCCCAGCCCTCCAGATCCATGGCAAAATCTACTGATTCTAGAAAGATCACTAATAATCTTAACATATTCTACGCAAGATTCGAACAGAAGAGGAGCATCCCGCTCCCTCGGGATGAACTGCACCCGGAGGCATCGAGATTCATCGTCACCGAGGAGGAGATTAGAAGGGCCTTCCTGAAGATAAATCCAAGGAAGGCGACGGCCCCAGATGGCGCCCCAGGATGGGTTCTCCGGGTCTGTGCAACCGAGCGAGCTGGAGTGTTTGCTGGCATTCTCAGCTGCTCTTTGCTTCAGTCTAAGTTCCCCTCATGTTTTAAGAAGGCAATGATAATCCCGATGCCGAAGAAGAGCAAGGTGGCATGCCTGAATGACTATCGACCTGTGGCTCTGACATCAATTGCTATGAAGTGCTTCGAGAGATTGATTATGGCACACATCAACTACAGCCTACCGGTCAACCTCGACGCTTTGCAATTCACCTACCGGAGCAACAGGTCAACAGCAGATGCCATCTCTCTGGCTCTACATTCCTCCTTAGAACAGCTGGAGAACAAAGACGCATATGTAAAGCTCCTTTTCATTGACTACAGTTCTGCCTTTAATACCATCTTTCCAAATAAACTGATTCCTAAGCTCCGAAACCTGGGCCTTAGCACTCAGATCTGCTGCTGTATCTTCAACTTCCTCACAGACAGGAGCCAGGCTGTAAAAATAGGGGACAAGCTCTCCTCTACAATCATTCTGAGCACCGGTGCCCCACAAGGCTGTGTACTCAGCCCCCTGCTGTACTCACTGTACACCCATGATTGTGTAATCAAGTTTCCATCGAACTCAACATATAAGTTTACTAACGACACAACAATTGTAGGCAGTATCTCGGGTAATGATGAGTTTGAGTACAGAGAGGAAATTAAGAACCGGGTGGCATGGTGTGAAGACAATAACCTATCCCTCAACGTCAGCAAGACGAAGGAATTGGTTGTTGACTTCAGAAGGAGTAGCAGACAGCACGACCCAATTTACATCGGTGGTGCGCAAGTGGAACAGGTCAAAAGCTTTAAGTTCCTCGGGGCCAATATCACAAATGACCTGACTTTGTCCAACCAAACAGAGTCCACTGCCAAGAAGGCCCACCAGTGCCTTTACTTCCTGACAAATCTTCAAAAATTTGGCCTGTCCCCTAAAACCCTCACTAATTTTTATAGATGCACCGTAGAAAGCATTCTTCTTGGGTGCATCACAACCTGGTATGGAAGTTGTCCCGTCCAAGACTGGAAGAAGCTGCAGAAGATCGTGAACATGGCGCAGCACATCACACAAACCAATCTTCCGTCCTTGGACTCACTTTACACCGCATGCTGTCGGAGCAGTGCTGCCAGGATAATCAAGGACACGACCCACCCAGCCAACACACTTTTCATCTCTCTTCCCTCCGGGAGAAGGTTCAGGAGCTTGAAGACTCGTACGGCCAGATTTGGGAACAGCTTCCTTCCAACTGTGATAAGACTGCTGAATGGATCCTGACCCATATCTGGGCCGTAAGCTCCAAATATCCGGAACCGCATCTCGTTTTTTTTGCACTACCTTACTTTCCATTTTTCTATTTTCTATTTATGGTTTTTAATTGAAATTTTTAATATTTACTATCAATTTGTAATCCAGGGAGCAGGAAGAGCAGAATCAAAAATCGCTATGATGATTGTACGTTCTAGTATCAATTGTTTGGTGATAATAAAGTATAAAGTAATGCCTCTATAATCTCTTCTCTTACCTCTCTTTTACTATTAATGAGGGGTGATTGATAAGTTCATGGCCCAAGGTAGAATGAGTCAAGTTTAGAAAACCTAGCATATTTATTTTTGAACACTGTCCCCTCCTACATTTACACACTTAGCCCAACGGTCGTGGAATAGACGGATCTTGGACCTCCAGAAAGTGCCCACAGCAGAGGTGATTGATAAGTTTCTGGCCTAAGGTAGAAGGAGATGAGTTATACAGCTCTTGTTACATGCACATGCAGTTCAACTCTTTGAGTGATTACACAGAAAGTTTGAAGTTAATAACTCATCTCCTTCTACCGTAGGCCACAAACTTATCAATCACCCCCCCCGCGATAATAACTGATGAGTTATTAACTTCAAACTTTCTGCATAATCACTCAAAGAGTTGACCTGCATGTGCATGTAATGAGAACTGTGTAACTCATCTCCTTCTACCGTAGGCCACGAACCTATCAATCACCCTTGCTGTGGGCACTTTCTGGAGGTCCAAGATCCGTATGCTCCAGGACCACTGGACTAAGTGTGTAAATGTAGTAGGGGACGATGTTGAAAAATAAATGTGCTAGGTTTTCTAACATTGACTCCTTCTACCTTAGGCCACAAACTTATCAATCACCCCTTGTATGTATCTGAAAAACACATTTGGTATGCTCTTTGGTATTACCAGGTACCTTACTTTCATATTTCAGCTTTTCCCTCCTTATGTCCTTTTTAGTTACCTCCTGTTGTTTTTTCAAGATTCCCAGTCCTCTAACTTCCCACTAATTGTTGCTCTATTATAACTCTCTTTTGCTTTTATGTTAGCACTGATTTCTCTTGTCACTCACAGATGCTTCATACTGCCTTTAGAATACTTCTTCTTTGGGATGTATCTATCCTGCACCTTCCGAATTGCTCCCAGCTCCAGCAATTGCTGCTCTTCTGTCATCCCTACCAGTTGCTCTTTTCCAATCAACTTTGGCCAGTTCCTTTCACACGCCACTGTAATTCCTTTTACTCCACTGTAAATCAGATATATCTGACTTTAGCTTTTCCCTCTTAAATTTCAGGGTGAATTCTATCATACTTTAATCACTGTCTCCTAAGGGTTCTTTTAACTTAAGCCTCCTAATCATATCTGGGTCAGTACATAATACTCAATGCAGAATTGCCGTTCCCGTAGGGGGCTCAACCTCAAGCTGCTCGACAACTCGTAGGCATTCTACAAATTTTCTCTCTTGGGATCCACCACCTGCCTAATATTCCCAATTATCCGCATATTAAAATCCTCCATAGAACATAGAACATAGAATAGTACAGTACAGTACAGACCGCTCGGCCCACAATGTTGTGCTGACCCTTAAACCCTGCCTCCCATATAACCCCCCCACCTTAAATTCCTCCACATACCTGTCTAGTAGTCTCTTAAATTTCACTAGTGTATCTGCCTCCACCACTGACTCAGGCAGTGCATTCCACGCACCAACCACTCTCTGAGTAAAAAACCTTCCTCTAATATCCCCCTTGAACTTCCCACCCCTTCCCTTAAAGCCATGTCCTCTAGTACTGAGCAGTGGTGCCCTGGGGAAGAGGTGCTGACTGTCCACTCTATCTATTCCCCTTAATATCATGTATATCTGTATCATGTCTCCTCTCAGTCTCCTAAGGGTAAAGCCCTAGCTCCCTTAACCTCTGATGATAATGCATACCCTCTAAACCAGGCAGCATCCTGGTAAATCTCCTCTGTACCCTTTCCAATGCTTCCACTTCCTTCCTATAGTGATGCGACCAGAACTGGACACAGTACTCTATGTGTGGCCTAACCAGAGTTTTATAGAGCTGCATCATTACCTCGCAACTCTTAAACTCTATCCTTCGAGTTATGAAAGCTAACACCCCATAAGCTTTCTTAACTACCCTATCTACCTGTGAGGCAACTTTCAGGGATCTGTGAGCATGTACCCCCAGATCCCTCTGATCCTCCACACTACCAAGTATCCTGCCATTTACTTTGTACTCTGCCTTGGAGTTAGTCCTTCCAAAGTGTACCACCTCACACTGCTCCGGGTTGAACTCCATCTGCCACTTCTCAGCCCATTTCTGCATCCTATCAATGTCCCTCTGCAATCTTTGACAATCCTCTACACTATCCACAACATCACCAACCTTTGTGTCATCTGCAAACTTGCCAACCCACCCTTCTACCCCGACATCCAGGTCATTAATAAAAATCATGAAAAGTAGAGGTCCCAGTACTGATCCTTGTGGGACACCACTAGTCACAATCCTCTAATCCGAATGTACTCCCTCCGCCACGACCTTCTGTTTTCTGCAGGCAAGCCAATTCTGAATCCACCTGGCCTTCTGACTTTCTGAATAAGCCTACCATGTGGAACCTTGTCAAATGCCTTACTAAAATCCATGTAGATCACATCCACTGCACTACCCTCATCTATATGCCTGGTCACCTCCTCAAAGAACTCTATCAGGCTTGTTAGACATGATCTGCCCTTCACAAAGCCATGCTGACTGTCCCTGATCAGACCATGATTCTCTAAATGCCCATAGATCCTATCTCTAAGAATCTTTTCCAACAGCTTTCCCACCACAGACATAAGGCTCACTGGTCTATAATTACCCGGACTATCCCCACTAACTTTTATGAACAGGGGGACAACATTCGCCTCCCTCCAACCCACAGACAACATTCCCGTGGACAATGAGGACATAAAGATCCTCGCCAAAGGCTCAGCAATCTCTTCCCTCACCTCGTGGAGCAGCCTGGGGAATATTCTGTCAGGCCCCGGGGATTTATCTGCCTTAATGTATTATAACAACTCCAACACCTCCTCTCCCTTAATATCAACATGCTCCAGAACATCAACCTCGCTCATATTGTCCTCACCGTCATAAATTCCCTCACATTGTTGAATACCGAAGAGAAGTATTCATTGAGGACCCCACTCACTTCCACAGCCTCCAGGCACATCTTCCCACATTTATCTCTAATTGGTCCTACCTTCACTTCTGTCATGCTTTTGTTCTTCACATAATTGAGGAATGCCTTGGGGTTTTCCTTTACCCTACTCGCCAAGGCCTTCTCATGCCCCTTTCTTGCTCTCCTCAGCCCCTTCTTAAGCTCCTTTCTTGCTACTCTATATTTCTCAATAGACCCATCTGATCCTTGCTTCCTAAACGTCACGTATGCTGCCTTCTTCCACCTGACTAGATTTTCCACCTCACTTGTCATCCATGGTTCCTTCACCCTACCATTCTTTATCTTCCTCACCGGGACAAATTTATCCCTAACATCCTGCAAGAGATCCCTAAATATTGACCATATGTCCATAGTACATTTCCCTGCAAACACATCATCCCAATTCACACCTGCAAGTTCTAGCCTTATAGCCTCATAATTTGTCCTTCCCCAATTAAAAATTTTCCTGTCCTCTTTGATTCTATCCTTTTCCATGATAATGTTAAAGGCCAGGGAGCAGTGGTCACTGTCCCACAGATGCTCACCCACTGAGAAATCTGTGACCTGACCCAATTCGTTACCTAATACTAGATCTAGTATGACATTCCCCCTAGTCGGCCTGTCAACATACTGTGACAGGAATCCATCCTGGATACACTTAACAAACTCTGCCCCATCTAAACCATTGTAACTAATCAGGTGCCAATCAATATTAGGGAAGTTAAAGTCACCCATGATAACATCCGTTATTTTTGCACCTTTCCAAACTCTGCCTCCCAATCTGCTCCTTGGTATCTCTGCTGCTACCAGGGGGCTTATCGAATGCTCCCAAAAGAGGAACTGCTCCCTTCCTGTTCCTGACTTCCACCCATACTGACTCAAAAGAGGATCCTGCTACATTACCCATCCTTTCTGTAGCTGTAATAGTCTCCCTGACCAGTAATGCCACCCCTCCTCCCGTTTTTCCGCCCTCTCTATCCCTTTTAAAGCACTGAAATCCAGGCATATTGAGAATCCATTCCTGCTCTGGTGCCAGCCAAGTCTCTGTAATGGCCACTACATCATGATTCCATGTATGTATCCAAGCTCTCAGTTCATCACCTTTGTTCCTGATGCTTCTTGCATTGAAGTACACACACTTTAGCCCTTCTACCTTCCTACTTTTACACCCTTTATTCTGCTTCCCTGTCCTCAAAGCCTCTTTATATATTAGATCTGGCTTTACTCCACGCACTAAACTTGCAGTTCTCGCATGACCTTTATCCTCCTCCACCTCACTATCTGCTCTAACACTCTGGTTCCCCTCCCCCTTCAAATCTAGTTTAAACCCCTCGGAGCAGCACTAGCAAACCATCCCGCAAGGATGTTAGTCCCCCTCCAGTTCAGGTGCAACCCGTCCCATCGGAACAGGTCCCACCTTCCCTGGAACAAGGCCCAATTGTCCAGAAACATGAAGCCCTCCCTCCTGCACCAACTCCTTAGCCACGTATTTAGCTGCATTATCTTCCTACTTCTAGCCTCACTAGCACATGGCACGGGTAGAAATCCTCAGACTGCAACTCTAGAGGACCTGTCCTTCAACTTTGCACCTTACTCTCTAAACTCTCTTTGCAGGACCTCCTCCTCCTTCCTATACACGTCATTGTTCCCTACATGGACCACAACATCTGGGTGCTCACCCTCCTTCCTGAGAATACTTAGAACTCGATCTGAGATATCACAGACTCAGGCGCCAGGGAGGCAACAGGCCATCCGGGATTTTCGATCTCTCCCACAGAACCTCTTATCTGTCCCCCTAACTATCGAATCCGCTATCACTAATGCTCTCCTCTTTTCCCTCCTTCTTTTCTGAGCTGAGGGTCCAGTCTCAGTGCCAGAGATGCGACCACTGCAACTTGTCCCTGGTAGGTCATCCCCACCAATAGTATCCAAAACAGTATACTTATTGTTGATGGAAACGGCCACAGGGGTGCTCTGCTCTTTCTGTCTATTCCCCTTCCCTCTCCTGATAGTCATCCAGCTACCTGCCTCCTGACTTTTAGGGGTGACTGACTCCCTGAAACTCCTGTCTATTTCTGCCTCTGCCTCACAAATGATCCGAAGTGCATCCAGCTCCAGCTCCAGCCCCAGTTTCCTAACTTTGTTTGTCAGGAGCTGCAGCTGGATGCACCTTTTACAGGTGGAGTCATCAGGGACAATTGTGCTCGCCCTGACTTCCCACATACTGCAAACGGAGAACCCGACTGACCTAACTGCTGCCTCCACTACCTACTTCTAAGTTAATTAGATTAATTAAAGGAGCTTGCCTGGCCTTACCTCACTGGGAGCAAGCTCGTCCTCAGCCTCTGCTCGCGGAAGCCTCTCAAGCCAAAGCCTTCCTACTCTGTCTCCCACTACTCCGTCGCCTGCTCCGTTAATCTGCTCGCTTTTTAAACTCTCCTGCTATCATAACATTGCTTTTTTTGACTATCATAACATTGCTTTTTTGACATACCTTTTCTATCTCCCATTATAATTTGTAGCCCACATTCTGGCCACTGTTCGCAGACCTGTATATAACTCCAGTCAAGGTCTTTTTCCCCTTTCTTAACTCTACTCATATCTATTCTACATCTCCGGATCCTATGTCATCTCTTTCTAAGGATTTGATTTCTTTTATTTTATCAACAGAGCCATGCCACCCCCTCTGCCTGTCCTTTCGATACAGTGATGATAAGCTTCCAACTATGATCTCCATTCAGCCATGACTCACTGATGTCCACAACATCATACCTGCTGATTTCTACCTTATTCTGCATGCATTCAAATATAACAACTTCAGTCCTGTATTCATCACCCTTTTCAATTTTGTCCCCCATTGCACTACAACTTTTCCCACTGACTGCAATTTAGCCCTGTCTGCCTGTCCTTTCTGACAGTCTCACTGCACACTGTCTCTGCTTGTATACCTACTGCCACAATATCAGCCCTATCACTCCCTTTCCCATCCCCCGCCAAATTAATTTAAACCTTCCCCAACAGTTCTAGCAAACCTGTCCGCAAGGATATTAATCTCCCTTGGGTTCAGTTGTGACCCATTGCTTTTGCACAGGTCATGCATCCACACAGTGGAGATCACAATGATCCAGAAATCTGAAGCCCTTCTCTCTGCACCAGTTCCACTGCCACACATTCATCTGCCAATCATGCTATTCTTACCCTCAATTGCAGGTGGCACAGACAGCAATCCAGAGGCTATCTGAGGTCCTGCTTTCCAGCTTTCTACCAAGATCCCCAAGTTCTCTCTTCAGTTCTTCCTCTATTTTCCTACCTATATCATTAGTCATAAGAAGTGAGTTAACTGGGCCCTATTAAATATTTGCATGTTGTGTATTTAATATTCCAGTTGTATTTGAGTAATATTGTAAATATATGGTTTGATTGTGTTCTTGTTCACTTAAATAACTAATTATGGGTTGTATGTAAAAATATGTGAATTTCATATGTCATGAAGCTACCATGTGATTTGTGTGCACATTTTTTAAATTAAAAAACTAAGTTAGTGTTGCATTTTGGACTCTCAATCTTTTCCTTTAAATCAGTTTAATTTTTTGGAGTTACAAAACAACAATGGCAATGAGGAAGTTTTAAACAAAACTGAGATGACTACCTACCTGTTGAAGTGCAGTGAGATGTTCAAGATTTTAAAAAACTGCATTACAGCACATTTCAGAAGGGAAGACATGATTGAGTTAAACAAAAGGCAGAAAATGGAAGAAATAATCATGGGTTCAGAAATAGTGAGTTCTGGGTAAATGTACTCATAAAAAAATGAGCAGAAGTGGCTGGCTACATCGGAAAGATAGATGTGTTTGATAGCACAAGAGACAACTGGATTTTGTATACTGAATGTATTGAGCAGTGTTTTAAAGCAAATGGAACAGCCAACGAGAAACAAATACCTGTTTTGCTAAGTGCATTGGCTGGAAAAGCATACAATTTGTTTAGGAGTTTGACTATTTCAACCATACTAGTTGATGTTGTGAAAGTAATCCTTTAGAACTGAAACCACTGTTGATTGCAGAACACTTTAGGTTTCATGAAAGGGGAGTCAAATTCAGCATATGTGGCTGAGTTGAAGAGACTGAGCATTGTCAGTTCAATGATGGTCTTAATGCTGCACTGAGAGATTGTTTAATTTGTGGAATCTTACAAAAAAGCATTCAAGAACAACTCCTGACTGAGACACAACTTACATTTAAAAGAGCAGTTGAAATAGCTGCATCAATGGAAACAGCAGAGAGAGATGCAACTGAATTGCAGTCAGAAATGAATGTCAGCATGAATAAAATTGTAGCATCTAGATGGAGTCCTGTCTGGCTGAACAGATTATGTTACCATTGTGGCAGGGCTCACATACTTCAGACAAATGCAGGTTTAAAGGTGAATTTTTTTGAAAATGCAACAAAGCAGGACACAGAGAGAGAGTATGTCAGGCAGACAAAAATAAATGAAAGATAAAAAGTCAATTTTCAGTTTCATGGAGAGCACTAAACTGTTTACTGTCGATGAAAATTCTGATAATGATGAGACTAATACAGGATTGCATAGCCCTGCGATTTACAATGTGAAAACTAACAATAGGTAAGCAATATGGTTTACTCTAGAAGTGAACGGCAAATTAATTAAAATGGAATTGGACACTGGATCGAGTCCTCAGATTTCACCATGATCAACTCTGGTTGCTATGACCCTGGGTGCCTCAAATAAAAAACCTCCAGTCTGATGGCATGAACATTGATTTATCTTTCTGGTTAAAAAAAATCATCTCTCCCATCCACTCTTCTTCAATTCCCCACTCTGGCCTCTTACTTATTCTCATCTACCTATCATCTTACTCTGGGTCCCTCCTCCTTCCCTGTCTCCTATGGTTCACTCTCCTCTCATCTCAGATTCCTTCCTTTACAGCTCTTTCCCTTTCCCACCCATAGGTGAAAGGTCTTCACCTATCACCTTTTAGCTCTCCTCCTTCCCCTCCCTCCACCTTTTTATTCTGTCATCTTCCTCCTTCCTTTTCAGTCCTGAAGAAGGGTCTTGGCCAAAACATTGACTGTTTATTCATTTCCATGGATGTTGCCTAACTTGGTGATTTCCTCCAGCATTTTGTGTGTGTTGCTCTGGACACTGGCTTGGCTGTTTCAGTCACTCCACAAAATGAGTTTGAGCAACATTTCAAATAGACTATATGAAGCTTGCAGATATCCAACAGAGGACTTATGCTGGAGAAAAGATAACTCCTGGGGGAATGACATTCGTAGCAGTGATATACAACAAACAACAAACTACATTAGGCTTGCATGTCGTAAAAACAGGAGGGCCAGCATTGTAGGTCACGAGTGGCTAAGACAACCACAACTTGATTGGAGATCCATTCATCATTTGCATGCCACATATCTTGTAATAGAGTCAACTGAAAGCAAATTTAAAAAGGTACTGGATGATACCACAGCGGTATTCAAAGATGGCAGTGGAAAACACAAACATATCAATGGTAAAATGGTAGTAACACACACTAAATTCTGGAGGAACTCAGCAACCAGGCAGCATCTATGGAAAGATTAAACAGTCAACGTTTCAGCTGAGACCCTTCATCAGAACTTGGTCAGAAATGTCGATTGTTTACTCTTTTCCACAGATGCTGCCTGGCCTGCTGAGTTCCTCCTGCATTTTGTGTGTATTACTTTGATTTCCAGCATCTGTAGATTTTCTCTTACTTTTGAAAGGTAAAATAGTGCCAAATGGAAATGTCACACCCAAGTTTTGCAAAACCCATTCAGTTGCTTATACCATTGGTGATAAAATAACCAGAGAGCTTGATCGCATGGAGGCTGAGGAATTCTTTCCAAGATTAACTGGAGCCCATGGGTAACAGCAGTGGTCGCAATAGGCAAGAAGTACAAATTCTTTAAACCAAGCATCACTTACTGTGTTCACACCATATGACACTCAAGTATTGCACAAGTGTGCTGAGAAAATTCGGGCAGTGATGGATGCGCCAAGACCAAAGGATGTGTCACAGTTCCAGTCCTCTTTAGGATTTGTCAATTTGTAACAGGTTCCTGCCAAACCTGGCTAGTGTTCCACCTCTTGAACTTATCAATACAGATCAAGAAGAACTGGCAATGGAAAAGCAGTGTGAGGTGGCCTTCAGAAGGAAGTGGTGATGTCAGACAATGTACTCACTAATTATGATCCACATCATCCTGTGAAGCTTGCCATGCCCTATTCAGGATGCCAACCCAGAAGAAAGGTGTCCAGAGCTGACAAAGCCACTTCCTGCAGTCCCAGAATCAACTCCGATGACCGTCACAGAGGAGGCACCAGAACCTGAGATTGTTTCATAGCCACAGATCTCTCCGGCCATTGTCAGGAAGGACGTTAACCTACAAGAGTAAGAAATCCTCCACAGCAATTAAATATTTAGCTTCGATGGAACAATTTAAAATTTACTATGCTGTGGATATCTGTATTATAGAGAATACTGTGTATACAGTTGAGATGCGTTCTATATTGAGTTGGAGTTTATACAGTGGCATGCAAAAGTTTGGACACCCCGGTCAAAATTTCTGTTCCTGTGAATAGCTAAGTGAGTAAAAGATGACCTGATTTCTAAAAGGCATAAAGTTAAAGATAGAACAGTGCACCACCACTCCAGAGTCTGATAAATCTTCCAGAAGGTCTTTTGCAGTCAAACGGGGGTTTTGATTTGCCTTTCTAACAATCCTACGAATAGTTCTCTCAGAAAATTTTCTTGGTCTTCCAGACCTCAACTTGACCTCCACCATTCCTGCTAACTGCCATTTCTTAATTACATTACGAACTGAGGAAATGGCTACCTGAAAACACTTTGCTATCTTCTTATAGCCTTTCCTGCTTTGTGGGCATCAATTATTTTAATTTTAGAGTGCTAGGCAGCTGCTTAGAGGAGCCCATGGCTACTGATTGTTGGGACAAGGTTTGAGAAGTCAGCGTATTTATAAAGCTTTGAAATTTGCATAACCTGGCCTTTCTTAACGATGACTGTGGACTAGCCATAGCCCCAACAAGCTAATTAAGGTCTGAGACCTTGGTAAAAGTTATCTGAGAGCTCAAATTTCTTGGGGTGCCCAAACCTTTGCATGGTGCTCCTTTCCTTTTTTTTGCTCTAAAATTGTATAAAACAAAAATAATACACTAATCTTGCTTAAAATGTTGAAGAGAATGTTTCATCTTTAACTTTATGACTCTTGGAGATCAGTTCATCCTCTACTCACTTAACTACTCACAGTAACAGAAATTTTGACCGGGGTGCCCAAACCTTTGCATACCACTTTAGCTAAGCAGGAAGGAGTGTTGTGCATTTAATATTTCAAGTAGCATTTGAGTAATATTATAAATATATTGTTTAATTAAGCATTCTTGTTCATTAAGTAATTCATTATGGATCATATATAAAATTAAGAGAATTGCATACATCATGGCGGTACCACATGATATATGCACACCTCGCTAAAAGTAAAAAAACTAAGTTAGACAAGTAACACACATAAAAGTTGCTGGTGAAAGCAGCGGGCCAGGCAGCATTTCTAGGAAGAGATACAATCGACGTTTTGGGCCGAGTACCTCTTCCTAGAGATGCTGCCTGGCCTGCTGCGTTCACCAGCAACTTCTATGTGTTTTGCTTGAAATTCCAGCATCTGCAGATTTCCTCGTGTTTGAGAAACTAAGTTAGACTCACATTTTGGACTTACTGTCTTTTCTTTGAAATTTCTTTAATATTTCGGAGTTACAAAACTTAACACGTTCAATTAGTTGGTATTGGTTTGTATCAAGATATGAATAATTCTTGGCAGAGTACATTACTTTTGATTTCCAGTTTGCATGTTTGAAGCTTTATTTGTTTCATGTTCATGAATCACATTAACATTCAGCTGCATTTCCACCTACTACAATCCGCAATTTTTTTTTATCACTTCAGTCCCCTGCTGATTTTAGTTTTTGCAGCCCTAACAGAATAGGGTTAGATGACACACCTTGCATGTAGACTGATGCTATATTTGATTCTGATATTTCTGTTATACAACAGAAGCTAAGGAGATTCATAAACGCAAACATGAGGAATCTGCAGATGCTGGAAATCCAAGCAACATACACAAAATTCTGGTGGAACGCTGCAGGCCAGGCAGCAACTATAGGAAGAAGTACAGTCGACATTTCCGGCCAAGACCCTTCGTCAGGACTAACTGAAAGAAGAGATAGTCCTGACAAAGGGTCTTGGCCCAAAATGTTGACTGTACTTCTTCCTATAGATGCTCCCTGGCCTGCTGTGTTCCACCAGCATTTTGTGGGTGTTGCTAAGGAGATTCATGTCTCCTTACAGGTTCTCTTTCATTGTGTGTCTTTTTTCACTATCATCCTTAACGTAAATACATTTTAGAAGAAAGTTGAAGGCACACAATATACTTTCACATGTTTTACTGTATCAGGTTCAGGAACAACCTCAGCCTCATCCTCAGCCTTGAACCTCAGGCTCCTGGGCCAGGATGGATAACTTCATTCATCTCAACACTGAACTCATTCCACAACCTATGGACCAACTTTCAAGGACTCTACAATTCAGGTTCTCACTATCATTTATTTACTTTTTTTTAGTATTTTCAGTTCGTCATTTTTTTGCATACTGGTTTTTTGCAGTCTTCATTTGTGTGTAATTTTTCATTGATTCTACTGGATTTCTTTAAGCCACTATGAATGCCTGCAAGGAAATGAAGCTCAGGGTAAGGTATAGTGATGTATATATACCTTGATAGTATATTTACTTTGAACTTTGGTACAGCTCAATGAAGGATCAATGCAATTGGGATGAAATGAAGTTGCACTAACGGGATCTCTCAAATGCTGAGTGCAAGAGTGAATAGGACAGTATACTTAGCTCATGTGTGGGAGGTGGTGGAAATTCGAGCTTTCATTCATTTACCTAAGCCTGTTCCTGTCTCAATTTAGCGTAAGATTCTTGTTGAATGGATAGTTGTCTATGCGATTACATTGTGTCTCTTATTTAGTTAATTAATATAGATCCTCTTCTCTGAATTTAGTGTTCAGGAAGCATCCATAAGTTATATAAATGAATAATGATGTTCCTCACAGGGCTTTAGATTTAGATTTAGATCCAACTTTATTGTCATTGTGCCGAGTACAGATACAAAGCCAATGAAATGTATTTAGCATCTGATCAGAAATGCAAAGAAAAGTGTTATTTACAAAATAACTGCGAATAAAAAAAGTGCTACAGCACACAAATATAAAGGTACTGAGACTGTACAATATGGATGCAATACTGCTTAGCACTGTGATGAGAGGTTCAGCAGGGTCACAGCCTCAGGGAAGAAGCTCTTCCTGTGCCTACTGGTGCGGGAGCGGAGGCTCCTGTAGCGCCTACCGGATGGGAGGAGAGTTAAAAAGTCCATGGTTAGGGTGAGGTGCATCCCTGATAATGCATTTCACCCTGCCCAGGCAAGTATTCCTCTGACACGTCTGTGTACTTTAATACCTCTTTACCTGCGAGCATTACTGAGTGGATTTTCATTACTCTTCGCCTTCCACACTCCAACCCCCACCATTACTGTAAAGTTGATTTTCTGTCCCTCCAATCAGAAGGATGCAAATGGCAGCCTGGGAATTATATTAATATAAAACTTAGAGGGAAGAATTGACCTGGCTTCCTCCTGAGAGAAAAACCAGAACACACAGTTTGCATCTAAAATATAAATAAATCCCATGAGTGAATTAGAGTTCAAAACTTCAAGTGGTAAAGTTAATACAGAAAGTTAGTTTCATGGTTTAAGCTAAAAAGAATCTTACAGGTAAGGTGTTTGATTATCAAAAATCATTGCATTTATGTATTTGGCTGTCTGTTGCACTACATTTAACACTTTTAATGGCTATCGGCTTACCTTCCAGTGTGTGTCAAGCCAATTGATACTAAAGTCCAACATCATCAACATGCTGAAGATCAAAGGATCATGAATGATAGTCCATCTGGACGGCTCTATGGAAGTGAATTCAAAAAAATCATCATTTTCAGGAAGATTTAACTTTAATTCATCAATATTAAACTGCATTTTTTCTTTGAGATTTAATTTTCAGTTGTAGTTATCTAATGTTGTCAACTTGTCTTGAGTTTGAGCCAAGGTTAGCTGATATTTCTGTTTAATGATGGAAAAGATCAACCTTCCAGAGAGACTTTGCAAGACTTTATGATCATGCTTTCAGGCTTAATCTCTGTCTTTTCATCCAAGATAAAAAGTAACAAAGAACGCTGTTGATATTCATAGTTTTTGAGTTGATTCTACTTTGGGAAATAAAATTCTACTTTTGTGCGAGCCTTTACAGAGCTTGGATTCCAGCTGAATGAGATCCAGATGCAGCACAGTAATCCAACTCAGAGTTATCTTCAAAATGGCAGTGCGTCCAGTCGTAGCAGCACTCCAGCTCCAACTAATGGTTCGTCCTTTACATATTTCTTATGATCACAAGAAGGATATTAAGGACACCAAGTTCTGCAAATTCACCTCACCAGCGAGTTGTTAGATAGCAGATGAGCCCCACAGCATGGGCTTTCTGTGGACTGTGCCATTGCCAGCTACGGCCACCTAGGGGAGATGTCGTCTGAAATGGTGTGCAAGGAAGTAAAGCACGGAAAGCATGCTGGCAAGTTCTCTCATCGATTCTGCTTTCAAACGCATGATCACTAGAAAATGAACTAGACTAGCTGCATCTGAGACCGAATCAGCCGAGAGAAGAAGGACAGTTGCGGGCTCATCCGGAAGGAATCACGGCTCCACGATTCCACTCCTGAGGCGGCCATTCCAGCTAGAGGGTTTCATCTCTCTTCAGACTGACAGAATTCCCATGACCTTTGTTAAGATCCTCAGTATGTATCTATGCTATGTTATTAAGAACTTGTGTGTGAACACTTTGGTAGTGACAACTTATTGTTCGCCTCTGGTGGAGTTTTTAACGGTGAAGTGCAGGCCCTTCTATTTATCCAGGAAATTGCTGCTATTGTGATTGTGGCTGTATACATCCCTCCCTGTGCTAATGCTGGGGAAACTCTGTGTGAGCTCTACAGCACAACCAGTGACCTGCAAACCAAACGCCCCGTTGGCTTTCTTTATTATTGCTGGCGACTTCAACCATGCTAACTTAAAAATAGTCCTGCCTAAATTCAATCAGCATGTTGACTTGCTACTAGAGGTGAGAATACATTAGACCTGATTTACACCAACATCCCTGGTGCATACAAAGCTGCTGCCCGCCCTCACCTAGGTTTCTCTGACCACTTATCTGCTATGCTAATTCCTGCATACCTACCAATTAAACATGTCAAACCAGTTCAAAGAGAGATAAAGACCTGGTCAGAAGGAGCAATCACTGCATTACAGGACTGTTTTGAAAACACGGACTGGAGCATGTTCAGGGAGGCAGCTACCTATGACCATCAGCTTAATATTGATGAATATGTGAGATCCGTGATAGGATACATGGAGAAGCACATCCATTAAACATATATGAGGGCAAATCAGGAGCCATGGTTGACAGCAGAGGTCTGGGCACAGATGAGAGAATGGGATTACCTTCAGATCGAATGATAAAACAGCTCTCAGGTCAGAAAGAGCTGCACTTTCCTGTGCTCCTGGTGCGGCCTCCTCTACATCCGTGAAACCCGACGCAGATTGGGGGACCGCTTCATCGAGCACCTCCGCTCCTTCCGCCAAAACAGACAGGATCTCCCAGTAGCCACCCACTTCAACTCTACTTCCCACTCCGATTCGGATATGTCCATACATGGCCTCCTCTACTGCCATGATGAGGCTAAACTCAGGTTGGAGGAGCAACACCTCATATACCGCCTAGGTAGTCTGCAGCCCCTTGGTATGAACATAGAATTCTGCAACTTCCGGTAATTCCCTCCTCCTCCCTACCCCTATCCCTATGTCACTCAGTCCCTTCCCCCAGCTGTCTATCACCTCCCTCATGGTTCCGCCTCCTTCTATTACCCATTGTGTTTTCCCCTATTCCTTCTTCACCTTTCCTGCCTATCACCTCCCTGCCTCCCCTCCCCCACCCCTTTATCTTTCCCCTTACTGGTTTTTCACCTGGAACCTACCAGCCTTCTCCTTCCCACTCTCCCCCCACCTTCTTTATAGGGCCTCTGCCCCTTCCCTCTACAGTCCTGACAAAGGGTTCCGGCCCGAAACGTCGACCGATCTTTTCCACGGATGCTGCCCGACCTGCTGAGTTCCTCCAGCGTGCTGTGAGTGTTGCTCCTTCCTGTACCATCAGAAAGGCAAAATGGGATTATTCACAGAGAATATAGAGACATTTGTGTGACACCAGAGACACGAAGCATATATAGCAGGGCATTCAGATCATAACAGACTACAAGCCAACCCTGCACATCAATGACAGTGACGCTTCTCTTCCTGATAGGCTGAATGTCTTTTATGCTTGATTTGATGCCTAGAATGAAGGGCCGGAGAGGAAGGACCTCCTTCCCCTCAAGGAGCAGGGACTCCATCTGAGTGCAGCGGATGTGAGGAAGACCCTAGCCAGTGTCAGCCCATGTAAAGCTGTGGGGTCTGATAACATACCTAGCTGGGTGCTGAGGGACTGTGCAGCCTAGTTTACAGGAGTTCTAGCAGACATGCTCAACATCTCTCTGGAGCAGTCCATTGTCCCCTCAAGCTTCAAGACAGCCACCATCATCCCAGTGCCCAAAAGGGTGACAGTAACCTGCTTCAGTGATTATACACTGACACAACAATGAATTGCTTTGAATGGCTGGTTATAGATTAGATTAAATCCCATCTTCCAGCTTCATTGGATCCTTTCTAATTCATTCATCACTCAAATCAATCCACTGATGATGCCATGGCTTCTGTACTCCACTCTGCCCTGCCCCAATGGGAAAATGGTGCCTCATACGCCAGGATGATATTTACCACTTTCAGCTCAGTGTTTAATATGGTCCTCCCTCAGAAGCTGGTGAGTAAACTCTCCTCACTGGGTCTCAATTCCTCTCTCTGTAACTGAACCCTGGATTTCGTCAGTCTGTGTTGGCAGAAGCATTTCTAGCTCCATCACGCTGCGCACTGGTACTCCCCAGGGCTGCGTACTCAGCCAGCTGCTGTTCACACGACTGACGCATAACTGCACTGCTACATCCAGTTCAAACTGAATCATCAAGTTCGCTGATGACTCAACAATATCTGGCCTCACCAGCAATGACTAGGAGACAGTGAACAGGAAGGATGTAAAAGTGGCTGTTAGGATGGTGCGAGCACGATAAATTGAGTCACAACATGGACAAGACCAAAGAGATGATTGTGGGCTTTAGGAAGGTACAGGCTAACAGCTCCTCATTGCACATACATGGCTCCTCTGTGAAGAGCAATAGCAACACCAAGTTTCTGGGAGAGCACATGACAGGCGATCTCACCTCAACACGACATCTTTGATTAAGAAATCAGCAGCATTGTGTCTCCATTTCCTGGGGAGAATAAGGCAAAGAGTCTTCCCCCACATCCTCCCACCCCAATTCTAACCAACTTTTGCAAGACCACCACCAAGAGTAAGTGAATTGCAAGGCATCTGATTGCAAGTTCCGACAATAGATTGTGAGGACTGCTGAGAAGATCATCGGGTCACTATTCCACCAATCAGAGATATTTATCCGGAGTACTATGAACGTTGAGCCTTTAGCATTGTCAATGAACCCTCTCATCCGTTCAACAATCTCTTTGATCCCCTACCATCAGGCAGAAGCTACCGTAGCATTAGGGCTAAAACTGTTAAGATGAGAAACAGCTTCTTCCCCCAGGGTATAAGACTACTGAACTCCCTTCCACCACCCAGGTCTCATCACTTATGAAGTACCAGTTGCATTATACTGGTTACTTTTTAACGTGTGTTGTAAATGCACCTTATTATTTGTTAATTTATTTTGTGGTAATGTTTGTTTGAGTTATATGTACTGTGTTGTGTACTTTGATCCAGAAGGACGTTGCTTCATTTGGCGATATACATGTGTATGGTTGATTGACAATAAACTGAACTTGACTTGACATAATGTTCGGCCGATTCAGCCATGAAGAGCCATCTAGCTGCCACACACACCTGCTGCTGCCAGGCCAGCCACTGGGGAGCTGTGTCTGTCCAGCTGAGATCTGCCTCTGCACATTGATTCCTGCAAGCCTTTGCCCTAGTTCATTGGTCGCTCCAAAATTACCCATCGCATCAATCTAGTCACTCACTATCTCCAGATGCCACAGCCCTGAGGATCACACCTACATATCCTGCCACAAGCCCATTGTGTCAGTTCTGTGCAGGCTGGCACGTCCCATTCTCAACCCAACTAACAGGAATCATCTGCCACTTTTTTCCAACTCATCACCTGCAACCTATTTAAACCCAGCTCTCATCCACAACCCTTGTTCACTCATTGAAACAGCCAGCCTCAAGCATTTGCTCCTAGCCTTCAGTTACCTTGTTGCCTGTTGTGTTTAGTGTCTGTTCTCTCTTGTGGCCCTTCGCGGCTTGTTACTTTGCAGTTTATTAGCAAAGTATCGTTTACCACTAAATTGTCCCTGCTGCTCTGCTTTGGGGTTAAGCGTCTTCTACATTTCCTGACAGAATGTGTGAACCAGCAATTGACCCAACAGAGCTTGCTTGCCTAAAGGAACTCATCCATTGACATAAGCACACAAACCAGAAGCAGCAGGAAACTATCGAACATTTACTTCAGGGTTCCCCAACCTTTTGTGCACCGCGGACCGGTTTAATATTGACAATGTTCTTGTGGACCGGCCGACCTGGGGTGGTGGTGGGGGGGGTTGTTCAACTAGGGATAAACTCACCTCAATATGTCTTTTACAGTTAAGTTTGGCTTCATCTTCCCGACTATACTGTACATACATTATTTCTACTTTATATAGGCTGTGTATTTATCATATCATTCCTGCTTTTACTATATGTTAGTGTTATTTTCGGTTTTATGTGTTATTTGGTATGATTTTGTAGGTTTTTTTTGGGTCTGGGAATGCTCAAAAATTTTTGCCATATAAATTAATGGTAATTGCTTCTTCACTTTACGCCATTTTGGCACGAAAGGTTTCATAGGAATGCTCTACCTTAGTGGGGGAAATACGGGACAAGGGCTGTCCCGTATGGGACAAACCAATTTAGCCCAATGTATGGGATGTCCCGGCTAATACGGGACAGTTGGCAACCCTATGTTCAAGTTCAACAGTACGTGACAGGGAATGAGGAAAGGTGCAGCTGGCTCATTATTGTTTCTTCGCAGCCCGGTAGCACATGCTTTGCAGCCCGGTACTGGTCGATGGCCCAGTGGTTAGGGACTGCTGATTTACTTGCTCTTCTCAACCAGCTTTCTGTCCCAATACAGCAACCTTGTGCCAATACAGTAACCCTGTCCCAATACAGCAACCCTGTCCCAGTACAGCAACCCTGTCCCAATACAGCAACCCTGTCCCAGTACAGCAACCCTGTCCCAGTACAGCAACCCTGTGCCAATACAGCAACCCTGTCCCAGTACAGCAACCCTGTCCCAGTACAGCAACCCTGTCCCAATACAGCAACCCTGTCCCAGTACAGCAACCCTGTCCCAGTACAGCAACCCTGTCCCAATACAGCAACCCTGTCCCAGTACAGCAACCCTGTCCCAGTACAGCAACCCTGTCCCAATACAGCAACCCTGTGCCAGTACAGCAACCCTGTGCCAGTACAGCAACCCTGTCCCAATACAGCAATCCTGTCCCAGTACAGCAACCCTGTCCCAGTACAGCAACCCTGTGCCAATACAGCAACCCTGTCCCAATACAGCAACCCTGTGCCAGTCAACCTCCTCCCTCAGAGCCCCAGATTCTGGTGCCTGAATGTTTCAATGGATCCCCAACCCAATGCTGCAACATCCTGTCCCAGTGTGTCTTGCATTTCGAGCACCAGCCATCTCTGTCCTTTATGGAAAGAGGCAAGATGGCCTTTGTCATCCTCTCTTGACTGGGCATGCTCTGACCTCGGCCACCTCTAACTGGACGATAATACCTCCATTTGGAATAGATATGAGGATTTCACCAGTGAGATGCACAAGTGTCTGGAAGGGGAAGTGAGGCAGCAGATCAAAGGCTTTGCCCGTGTCAAGTCTTATGCTCAGTGCTGGATTACACTGTGGAATTCAGGATCATCGCGGCAGGGTGAGGTAGGAATGTGGAAGAACTGCTGGCCACTTACCATTACAGCCTCTTGGAGCACATGAAATATGAGCTGTTTACTCAGGAGATGCTCACCAACTTCAAAAGCCTCACTCTGGCCCTCCATACTGACAAGCATCTTATGGAATGACCCTCCAGATCATTTACCAGACCCACAGTTCCATTCTCTGAACCATTTCAGACTGCAATAACACTCCTCAGCAATGCCTGCAGAAGTGGCAGCTAAGGAGAGCTCCCTTAACGCCCCAAGAGTGGAAGTGTTGAAGGAGAAATAACTTGTGTTCCTACTGCGGAGCAGCTGACCACTGACGCATCAAATACCCACTGCTTCCAGGAAGTAGCATCAACATGAGGGGATTCTCTCTGTAAGCTCCCCCTGGCCTCTCATTCCAACACCATAGCCCAACCTCACTCTCACCACACCCTTGTGCACAGGAGGCTCTGGTAGATTCCAGCGCAGCAGGCAATCTTTCTGGACTGAACTCTGTGTAAGCAGCTTGGACTTCCTACCAAGCCTATCTCTAACCTCCTTCTGCATCATAGCTATTGAAAAGCACACCTAAAGGTTTGGGATGGTCAGAGTGCTCACGGCCTGTCCATCCAGTTCCTCCTGATCGACTCACCCAAACTCCTCTCATCTTGGGTTACCTCTGGCTCTCTATTCATGACTCCTATTTCACCTGGTCACCTGGCTCACTGCCTAGTTGGGGACCCAGCTGCCCGGCCACCTGCCTGTAACCTCAGGTGACTTCCCCCCTTAAATCTATGGAGATGGAGGAAACCCTCAACATCACCAAACTCCCACAGGAATACCCCAGCCATTGCAGGGTTCTTCTTTGTCAAAAAGAAAGATGGGATCTTCATCCCTGCATCAACTACCATGGACTCAACAATACTATTATAAAGAACCGTTACCCTCTCAGTTACCATTGCCATTATCCAGAAGATGGATAGTGTATTTGAAACACTCCACAGGCCCAGATCTTCTCCAAACTGGATCTACGGGGTGTGTACAACCTGATCCGCATCTGCCAGGGCATGAGTGGAAGACAGTGTTTATAGCACCCACTGGCCAATACAAATACTTGGTGATACCATTCAGAGTTTCCAACAATCCAACCTTTTTCCAAGCCTTCATTCACAAAATGGTAGACATTCATTTACATCGATGACATCCTTATCTTTTCCAAGGATCTTCAGGACCATGTCTGCTACATCCATTCAGTCCCTCAGCATCTCCTCAAATAATAACTGTACTGCAAGTTAGAAAAATGCCAGTTCCACATGCTGGTCATTGCTTCTTGGATTACATCTTTTCACTCCAAGGCATAGCCATGGCCATAGAGAAAGTGCACACCATCATTCAATGGCTTCGACCACATTCCCTCAAATAGCTATAGTGCTTCTTGGGTTTCAACTTCTATTGTTGTTTCATCTGAAATTACAGCCAAATTGCTGCTGGTCCCACCTCCCTCACTGAATCACCTACCTCATGACAGTTCTCCAAAGTGGCCCACATCACTGCCCTCCCCAGACGTCCATCAGTCACTAAGACAGCGGTCCTGGTTCTCCAACGTGTGCCATAGTTCGACTCCATGGTTTTCCTCGGTACATTGTGTCAGACCAGGGCCCACAATTTGCCTCACACTTCTGGTGAGCCTTCTGTTCCCTCCTCCGCACCTCAGTGAGTTTCTTCTCTGGCTTTCATCGTGGACCAGCAGGCAGTCACAAAGAGCCAATCAGCAATTGGAGAAGTTCCAGCAATGCTTCCCCCTCTCTTACTCTTCCACATGGAAGAAATATCCGCTCTTGTGTGCATTTGGATGGATAGAGGGCTATGGTAACCCTAGGTAATTTCTAAGTAAGTGCATGTTCCGCACAGCATTGTGGGCCAAAGTGCCTGTTTATTGTGTTGTAGACTTTCTATGTCTTCATTGTTTTATGTTTTACTGTGATAGTTTAAGATCTGATCTGTATGTGTTCCCTTGTGATAAATGGATGTTTCTAAAGTGCTCTCTGTGTTTGCAAATGGATTGCCAAGATTGGAGAACAGTTACTGCTGACAGGCCAACCACCAGTGGTGCCCAGCTGGACTACTCTGGCCTGGGCCCTGGGGACCATGTCTGTTCATCCAAGATCTGCCCCTGCACACTGACCCCCGCAAGCTCTTGCCCCAGTACATTGGTCCCCTCAAGATTACCCATTGCATCTGTACCTCTCGCTTCGGCTAGTGGCTTAATATAGGGGGTGATCGTCTCCGGTCTGGCCAAACTTAAGAAATCTCATTTGGGTGGACGCTGCGCGATGAGTCCCCTATTACAAATCAGTACCCTGAAATAACAAACGGTACTCAATATGCGATTAAATAATTGAGCTTTATCATTCTTAATTTGACTATATGATTAGTAAAGGAAACAAAAAAAAGAAAAGGGGTCCATTCTCATGAAATAGTCTAAAGCACAAACGTTGGAGCTCACTGTTAAGCCGTTCGTCCACCATCGACCTCCTCCGATTGTCGCTAACCTTCAGACCCTCACTCCAAGTCCTCTCCATCCGGTGGTCTACCAACTCTTTCCATTCCTGTCTTCTCTCCTCATCTCTCCCTGGCAAAAGGCTGTGAAAATCTCTCTTCCAGACACACAACAAAGAACAACATTTCTCTCAATGGATGGCCCCAGCATTCCAAACCCCATTATCTCTAATCATAACCCAAACATTGTTGCTACAGAGAAACCATTACATTAGCAGTGAAACCTCACAGCATGTTACACATCAATCCAGTCATTCACTGTCTGCAGCTGCCACCGTCCATCAGGATCACACCTCTCTACATGTCCCACAATGTATCAGGCCTGTACAGGCACCTCCCATTCTCTATCCTGCTGACAGGAATCATCTGCATCTGCCATTCATTTCCTACTCATCAACTGCTGCCTATTTAAACCCATCTCTCATCTATAGACCTCGTTCACTGATTGAACCAGCCATCCTCAACCATCTGCTCCTAGCCTTCAGTTACCTTGTTGCCTGTTAAGTCTAGTATCTGTTTTTTTTTTGTATATTGTAGCCCCTCGTGGCTTGAAATTTTGCAGCTTAGAAGTAAAATCTTTTTCACTGCTAAATCAAATCTACTGCTCAGCTTTTGGGTCAACTTTTCTCTACATTTCCTGACACTCAGAAATTCAGATTCAATCTTAATCTATGTGGGATTTAAATATTCACCTTCTTGTTACATTGACTTTGTTTCTTTGGGTGCTCTAGTTTCCTCCCACATCCTGAAGATGTCTATAGATTAATTGGCTGCTGTAAATTGCCTCTGCTGTGCAGGTGAGCGGCGAAATCTAGAATTGGTGATAATGAGGAGATGTATTAAAAATGGGATTAAAGTATGACACTTATAAGACATTTAGGCAGGTACCACATATGCAAAGGAAACGCTTAGAGGGATACAGACCAAATATCGGAAATTGGACTAGCTCAAGTAGACACCTTTGTGGACAAGGATGAGTTGGTTGAAAGAGCCCCTCTAAGGGTCCCATGCTGTACAACTCTATGACTCTCAGATAAATGGGTGGTTGATGGTTGTCACAAGCTCCATGTGCCAAAGTTCCTTTTTCCAACCTGATCTTTCTTTAACTCTATGTCTTATGCACAACTCTTGCATTTAACATGGCTAAATGTCGCTGCTCATCAGAACAAAATGATACCAGGAGATGCAAGTTTCCATTGTGGGGTTAAGAGACCTACTGTAGATTAGGCAGGGTAAAGACAAGGGTTGTCCTAACGTCCTTAAAGGTTTCAGTTGTATGCAACATTGATGAAATGAGTTATACTAAATAAGAAGGCCCTGAAGAAAGGCAATTGAGAAGGGGGATTGACGCTTAGAAGGGATTAGTCCAGAACTGAAAACCACAGAGGGCATGAGCAGCTGAATAGAATCAGAATCTCTTAAAAGGAGAACGGGGGAACATAAAAACTTAACAAAAATGCTGACTCCTTTTTATCTACAATTGCTGATTTTTTTCTTTTTGTTCTGGCCATCCTTTTATTTTAGATTTCCTGCATTTTCAGTTTCCTTTTTTATCAGGTGTGTGGTTTTGTTTTATTAGTATGCCAACACAGTTTGCCATAACAAATGACTAAGAAAGAAACTATCAATCCCTTCTTTGACAAATGGTAAATTACTTTGAAATGATAGCGGCTAAATAATTTACATCTGCTGCAGCAGCAAATTAAACTCTTTACAATCACAGGGGTTTATTTTTCTATGCCATAGTGCATTCATGTTTGCTTTCCAAAGCAGCATTAACACTTTGACAGGCAACCAATCCAGAGATCAGGAACTTGACTCAGGTATGCCGACCGAGTAAAAAAGGCAGCAACTCGCAACAGTTTTTTGGAACTCTGACCAGCAGCCAATCTGCGTTTGGGATTGATTGGCAAGAACAAACTAAAGGAAAGCAGGGGCAACCACAGCAGCCAATGTTGGACTAGACAGAATTAAAGTGGTGATATTGAGGCTTCAGTCAGAGAAGGCGAAACAGAAACTCTGGAAGTCGAGTTTTCTCCTCCTCCTTTCTTTACATTTGTTAATTTTGGACAGTAAAGATACCAGGCAGGAGAGATTAAAGGAGGAGGGGTGGTGTTACTAGTCGGGGAAAATGTGATGGCAGTGCTCCGTCAGGACAGACCAGAGAACTGGACTAGTGAGGTGTTACAGGAGAGAATGAGAAATAAGAAAAGTATGATCACATTAATAGGGCTATATTAGAGACCACCCAAAAGTCCTAGTGATTCAGTGGAACAAAATGTAGAGAGATCGCAGGCTGTTGCAAGAAACACAAGGTTGTTATAGTAGGTGATTTTAACTTTTCACATATTGACTGGGAATCCCATACTGTAATAGGTATAGATGGGGTAGAGTTTGTTAAATATGTCGGTTATAATCGATATCTGCACCTGGCTGGAAGCCCAAGAAAAGTTCTTCGTCATACATGTCTGGAAGGCACTAGATCCTTTTTCAAGATTTTTGATGTTTAAATCAATATAGGCACTACATAATCAAATGGTAGAAATTTCAGAGTTATAACAAAAGCCTATCATTCACAGAAAACATGAAATGCTGTCATAGGAAAGCAGCATCCATCATCAGAGGTCCCCACCAGCCAGGTCATGCTCTCTTCTCATTACTGCCGTCAGATAGGAGGTACAAGAGCCTCGGAACTCACACAACCAGGTTAAAGAAGAGTTACTACCCCTCAACCATCAGGTTCCAGGATAAAAGGGGACAACTGTACTCATTTGCTCCATTATTGAAATGTTCCTCCAACCAATAATCTTACTTTAAGGAACACACACAAAGTGCTGGAGGAATTCAGCAGGCCAGGCAGCATCTATGGAAAAAAGTACAGTCGATGTTTCGGGCCAAGACCCTTCAGCAGGACTTTACCATAAGGGCTCTTTATCTCATTATCTAATACTCTCATTATTTATTGCTATTTGTTTATATTTGTAGTTGCATAGTTTGTTGTCTTCCACACTCTGGTTGCTCTTTCATTGGTCCTGTTATATTTACTTGGTCTGGAGGAATGTTGTTTCATTTGGCGGTATACATGTGCACATTTGAACAGCAATCAAACTGAATTTGACCTTGATACATTGGTGCAGTTTTGACCAATATGATTTAGCTGTTCTTCCAGCTTCATTCAGATGGCCTTGAAAATTTTGTCATTTAAGGCCTTGTTTTTTCTCTGGAAGTTGTCACATTGCTTCAACAGTCGCACACAATTTGTTGTAATTAGGCATGAGGGAGGAACTGCTTCCACCGAGACTGAGCATTTCCTGTACAGTCCAGGCAATACACTTTACTGTACTGTTGTGGCAGGAAGGTATAATTTTCCCGAGTGTCTCCAAATTTAAGAGCAGCTTAAGTACCAGCTGCATAAAGTAACTAACTGTTGATTTAATAAAGTTTTGTCCATTGTATAGCATGGCACCAACTGAAATAAGAGCAAGGGTATATTGTCACAGTAAGTAGGGCAAGAATAATTGTTACTTTCACGGCAAAGTAACTTCTTAATCTTCTTAATTCATTAATTTCTTTATTGGTGTCACACAGCTCCCACCTGAAAATAATCTTTCAAATTGTCATGTCTTTATCTTTAGAATCAAATACCCAGGTGGATGGCTTGTTGGGAATGAGCCTCAGCAGGATACAGAAGCACTACATAATTCTACCGCAATAGAAAGTTACAAATGACTTACATTTGCCTACAATAGTTACAATAGCCTACATTATTCCTGGCAAAATAGTAAGAAGGATAGCACCATAGTTAGGCCACAAGACATGAGAGCTATAAATTAAGAGTAGGACATCTGGCCCATTGAACCTGCTCTGCTATCCAATATGACCATGGTCAATCCAACTTTTCTGAAGTCAACTTTTACCATAACTCTCAATCCCTTCATTGCTTAAAAATTGATCACGGCTTTGAAAGTATTCAAGGATTCAACGTCCACAGCTTTCTGGAGCAAGGAATTCCAAAGACACTGTATTGGATTTCAGTAAGGCATTTGATAAGGTTCCCCATGCAAGGATCCTTCAGAAAGTAAGGAGGCATTGGATCCAAGGAGATCTTGCTTTGTGGATCCAGAAATTGCTTGCCCACAGAAGGCAAAGGGTGGTTATAGATGGTTCATATTCTGCATGGAGTTCGGTGACCAGTGGTGTTCCGCCAAGTTCAGGAACAGTTACTACCCCTCAACCATCAGGCTACTGAACTAGAAGGGATAACATAATTCATTTTCACTTGCCCCATTAATAACCTGTTCCCACAACCTAAGGACTCACTTTCAAGGACTCTTCATCTCATGTTCTTGCTAATTATTGCTTATTTCTTTATTTTTATTTTTTTTCTTTGTTTTTATATTGTATCTGCACACTTCATTGTTGTTTTGCACTCTGGTAGACTGCCCATTGGGTGCAGTATTTCATTGATTCTATTTTGGTTATTAGATTTATTGAGTAACCATATAACAATAACATATAACCATATAACAATTGCAGCATGGAAACAGGCCATCACAGCCCTTCTAGTGCGTGCCGAACTCTTACTCTCACCTAGTCCCACCGACCTGCACTCAGCCCACAAGAAATTGAATCTCAGTGTTGTATGTGGTGACATACATGTACATTGATAAAAAATTTACTTTGAACTTCAAGTGTGCATTGGAGGAGAGCTCCAGGGGTATGGGTTCTGTGAAACTGGAAAATTCAGTGTTCAAGACTTTGGGTTGTAAATGTTCCAAATGAAAAATGAGAAAATTTTCTTCTAATTTGCATTGTTCCTCTCCAGAGAAATAGAGAAGGCCGAGAACAGAGGAGTTGGAGTAGGAAGGAGAGTTAAACTGACATACAACTAAAAGCTCAAGATGAATATTGTGGGCAGTGAGTAGGTGCTCTGCAAAATGGTCACCCTTTCTATACATGATTTCACTAATGTAGAGGAGGTCACATCATGAGCACTGAATGCAGAAGACCAGGTTGACAAAGGTGCAAGTGAACATTTGCCTGACTTGGAAGGTCTCTTTAGTACCCTAGATGGTGATGAGGGACAGGTGTTGCATTTGATTGCAGGGATGGGGACCAGTGAGTGGGGAAGGTTGAGTGGACTTGGGAGTCTGAAAGAGATTGTTCTCTGTGGAAAGCAGAATGGAGGTAGAGGAGAAGGTTTGACTGGTGAGATCATGTTGGAATTGATAGAAATGGGTTGAATGTAGATGCTAGCAGAATGGAAGGAGAGGACCAACTATCAATGTTTTGTCCACGGTGAATGCAGCCTAGAGTAGAAATGTGGGAAATGGAGGAAATGCATGTGTGGACTCCATTGACTATGGCAGGGGGGAAGCTATGTTTCAGGAAGAAAGAGGACGTTTCAGAATAGAAGGCCTTGAGAACAAATGTAGCGGAGATGGAGAAACTGAGGAAAAGGGGATGCCATCCTTACATGAAGCAGGATGTGAGGAGACACAGTTGAGGCAGCTGGCAGCAGGTGGTAAAGGTAACAAGATTGATGGGTTCTGCATGAGTGCAGGAAGCAGCATTAATTCAGTTACTGATGTCATGGAGAAACAGTTGTGGGGTGCGAGGTGCCTGGAAAGACTTAAAACAAGGCAGACCCCCTCAGATACTCTCAAACTTACTGCCTTACTTTAAATTTTTTTCTACCTCTAAAATGAGGAAAGGTTTCCTGTAGTCTATTCTATTTGCTTTCCTAAGTAATGATGCCACTCAACCCCCTTCATGCTAGGGTGAACAGACCTTGCTTCTGCATTCTTCACTCATAAATGAACTGCTCCACCCCTGGTGGCATCCTTTGTGCCTTATACTGAGAAATTACATTCATTCTTTGTTTTTTTTATTTAGAGATACAGCACGGTAACAGGCCCTTCTTGCCCACGAGCCAGTGCCACTCACTTATACCTATGTGACCAATTAACGTACTAATCCATACATCTTTGGAATGTGGGTGGAACCAAAGCACTTTGAGGAAACCCATAGAGTCACAGGGAGAACAGACAAACTCCTTGTGAATTTGCTACCATGCCACCCACAATTTTGATCACTATGCTTTCTATAGCACAGTACTCCAGATGACCAAGATAATATTAAGTTGGAGCATAGCTTCTCTAATTCTGTATGAAATGCCCCAAAATAACAAGACAAGTATTCTATCTACCTTCATAATCACATTACCTACCTGTGTTGCCACCTTCAAGGAACTGTGGACTTGTACTCAAAGATTCCTTGTTTCCTCAAACTCCTTAAGAACTTACTATTCATACTGAGTGTTCTAGCCTCATTAATACACCCATTATATATCACCTCACATTTGTCTGAATTAACCTTTACCTGCCACTTTTCAGTCAATTTCACCAACACATCAATATCTTTCAGCAGCCTAAGTCAACCTTCCACAAGATGAATGATGTAGTCTTAGAGCATGAAATGTTAAATATACAGTCAACATAAGTAAGTAATTTGTGATGTGTTCTTTATTGTCAGGGATAAAATTGATGCACAGTATCAATTTCAATTTGACAGGACTAGTATGGACTCAGATCAGTGTAGCTGTTGATTCTATTGTCAAATTCATAGACACTTCTTTGTGTTCAAGGTAAGTGTTCTTCACAAGGACTGCTGAGTTTCTAAGTGAATAAATATGGAGCATAATATTTCTTGAAAAGGACTCACCTTACTTAAATTTTAAAATTTCTGGTACTGGAAGCAGGGAAATATACATTTGTCTGAAGAAATTTCTTATAATTCTAAAAGGGGATACATTTAACTCCATAGCCTGACATGATAGCCTGACATCTCCACCCTTCAATAAATTGCTTTGAACCTACCTAATGTCTTTGCATATGCTGCATTTACTTGGCTTTGGATCTGCTTCCAGTGATACTCATTCATAGCAAGGCACACAGAGTATTCATTCTTGTAAATTGCAGGAGGGAAAGTCAAACTTAGGGGCTAATACAAATGTTAGAGTCAGACCAGTAGACAAAGCTCTGGATCTCCTGGCAGGAATAAGTGAGGCTAAAAGAGCTTACTGTTGTGGAGTTAATTGGACAGCAACATCTGGAGTCTGGGTGAAAGCATGATTAAAACTGAAATTAGGAAGTTTAAGTACAAGTTATCCTCTGATCCACAGACTATGCTGCCCAAACACAATACCAATAGCCTTGTATTAAAAGCCATTTCAATTCTGTGATGTAATTTGTGCTAATTAAGTTCATAAACACTGAAAAGTTAATGTTACATTTCCAGCATTGAGATTTTCAGGATGATTTCTTTTTAAGACAAACCATTTCCTTCTATCAGTACATGCAAATTCATATTTCCTGGTTTATATTTATTATGCCTCCTTGACAAAAGCTCTGACCACATTTCCATATCATCCCTACCTACCTGCATCTCCACAAAGGTCTTGGTTGCAGCTCATCTTAGACCTAGAACAACCTCCTAGACTATCCATAATTCAACCAACCTATAGTGTAGGCTGGTGCTGTTGTGGATAGTGAAGAAGTTTGTCATAGTTTACAACAAGACTATGATAGGATGCAGAGCTGGGCTTATAAGTGGCAGATGGAGTTCCATCTAGAAAAGTCTGAGGAGCTACACTCTGGAAGGTCAAACTTGAAGGCAGCATACAGGGTTAATGACAGAATTTAGAGCAGTGTGGAGGAGCAGTGGGATCTTGGGGTCCATGTACATAGGTTCTCCAAGTTGCTGCACAAGTTGAAAGGTTGCCTAAGAAGGTGTATGTTGTGTTGGCCTTCATTAGTCAGGGATTGAATTCAAGCTTTAAAGAGGGTGCAAAGTGGATTTATCGGATACCACCGACACCACCGACGTTCCTATTAAGCAATGTCTTAATTTTAGAAATACTCCTTAATCTGAAATCAATCCTGCTCTTTTCATTGGTTTCATTTTCTCATTTCATTGATTGTTTCCTCAAGCCCTACAATTCTCCAAGGTACTTACATTTCTGTATCTCTGGCCTTTCAAGTGAGTTTTAATTGGCTCACCTTTGGTGACGTGGTTTTCAATTGCCACATCCTAGACTCTAGAATTCACATCATCTCTCAAATATCCTATCCTTCTTCAACTTAACTTTAAATCCAATTACATTGTCTATGATTTTGGTCCAAGATAGAGAATGAGATTTTAATGACTTGACTCATTCTGTGGTAGAAAGTAGGTAGACTCTCAGTTTTAAATTCAATTTGAGATTTTTGTCTATTGAGAAAGAAGACCAAATTGGAATAATTATTACCAAACTCTAAAACTAAATTTAATTGACAATTTAACAATCAAAAGTGACAGGTTATTCAGTATTTTGATACAGATTTTTAACTGAACTGGTGTCAAGTAAAAACAGTAATAAACTCTAACTGGAGTACAACTTCCATATCTCAAACGAGAAAAAATCTGCAAATGCTGGAAATCCAAGCAACACACACAAAATGCTGGAGGAACTCAGCAGGCCAGACAGCATCTATGGAAAAAAATACAGTTGATGTTTCAGGCCGAGACCCTTCAACAGGACTGGAGAAAAAAAAGATGAATATATTTTAAAGGTGGGGGAGGGGAGAGAAAAAGATAAGATGATAGGCAAAACTGGGAGGTGGGGGACGAAGTAAAGAACTGGGAAGTTGATTGGTGAAATGGATACACTGGGTAAGGAGGTGTCTGATAGGAGAGGACAGAAGGCCATGGAAGAAAGAAAAGGGGGAGGAGAACCAAAGGGAGGCGATGGGCAGGTAAGGAGATAAGGTGAGAGAGGGAAACGGGTGGGCGGGAATGGTGAGGGGTGGGATCATTTCTAAAAGTTTGAGAGATTGATCTTCATGCCATCAGGTTGGAGGCTACCTAGATGGAACATAAGGCATTGTTCCTCCAACCTGAGTGCGGCCTCATCGCGACAGTAGAGGAGGTCATGGATTGGCATATCAGAATGGGAATGGGAAGTGGAATTAAAATGGTTGGCCACTGGGAGATTCTGCTTCTCCTGGCAAAGGAGCATAGGTGTTCGGCGAAGCAGTCTCCCAGCCTACGTGGTCTCACCGATATACAGGAGGCCACACCAGGAGCACCAGACACAATATATGATCCCAACAGACTCAGAGGTGAAGTGTCACCTCTCCTGGAGGGACTGTTTGTGGCCCTGTATGGTTGTGAGGGAGGAAATGGAGAGCAGGTGTGGGAGGGGCAGGTGTAGCACTTGTTCTGTTTGCAAGGATATTGGGTAGGAGGTAGAAATGGGAGGTGCGGGGTGCAGGAACTATGAGGTTGGTGGCAATGGATGGGAGATCCCCGGAGCTAATAAGGTCAGTGATGGTGTGGGAGTCAATGGCCTGCTGGTCCTTTGTGGGATCCTGTCCGAAGGGTAAGTAAGAAGACTTCAATATCATTGACTTAAATGGGAAAGATTTGGATGTGACTGACAATAAATTGTGTGATTTTGTCATCATGGTTAATCCCTCATGCAAGGAGTTTGAAACCATTTACTTCCCTGTGGTATGAATGGTACTGGGGAGAAGCTATCGGCAATGATACCACTGAGAAATAGGTTGGAGATACTGACTGACAATAATGCAAATATACAGCACAGTGCTGCAACAGGGAGTGAAATAATGACTGCTCACCTCTAGTGCCTCCATCTTGAACTTAATTTGCAAAAAATAGCATTGCTGACAGTAAAGCATCTTTCCAGATGGTAGGAAGTAAATCATCATCATTGCCCCTGATGTGCAGGATTCCCTAAAGGTTAATTTGCAGGTTGAGTTGATGGTGAGGAAAGCAAATACAATGATAGCATTTATTTCAAGAGGACTAGAATATAAAATAAGGACGTAAAGTTGAGGCTTTATAAAGGCACTGATGAGGCCTCACTTGGAGTATGATGAGCAGTTCTGGGCCCCTTATCTAAGAAAGGATGTGCTGGCATTGGAGAGGGTTCAAAAGAAGTTCACAAAAAAGGATTCCGGGATTGAATGGCTTGTCATATGAAGAGCCTTTGATGGCTCTGGGCCTGGAATTCAGAAGAGTAAGGGATGACTTCATTGAAACCTATCGAATGTTGAAAGGCCTCAACAGAGTGGATGTTGAGAGGATGTTTCCTGTGGTGGGGGAGTCTAGAACCAGAGGACACAGCCTCTGAAAAGAGGGGTGTCCTTTTAGAATGGAGATGAAGAGGAACTTCTCTCGCCAGTGAGTAGTGAATTTGTGGAACTTGTTGCCACAGGTGGCTGTGGAGGCTGAGTCTTCGAATACTGTATATTTAAGGCAGAGGTTGAGAGATTATTGATTAGTCAGGGCATGAAGGGTTATGAGGAAAAGGCAGGAGATTAGGGCTAAGAGAGAAAATGGATCAGCCTTGAAATGACAGAGCAGACTGGATGGACCAAAAAGCCTAATTCTACTCTTATGATCTTATGATAAAAAAGCCATGTCTTTTGAAGGATAGTCAAGACATAAATGCGTGAAAAATAGACAGAACTGAATAGAGTGTATTTAAAAATTATAAAACAGTAAGGAATATTTCACTGAAATTGGGAGATTCTCAGGATATATTTACTGTATTTGCAAAATAACTCCACATTCAAGTGATTTATTTTAAGCTTAAAGGCTCTGGGAAGAAAACAAGAGGGATAATAGCACTGAAAGGTCATGTAAATTTCTGAGTAATTCTGCTGAAGTCGATTGATCTAGCTTATAGCTTTAACGGTTACCATGGTTACACAACGAGGGCACTAGATCTGACCAAACTAAAGCAAATGAATTATATTACTTTTAGTTGCTATGGGAAACAAGAGACGGTGTTTCTATAAATCCAAGTTTGGAACTGATGTAAGATTCATTGTTCAATGAACTGAAACTGAAGAAAAGCATACTTGTGAAAATATATTTATAGTTTACTAATCTTTACAGCATGAAGTTGCAAAGAAAATAGTTTCTTTCAAACTAATTTTCAGCCTCCAGTGTGGTATTCAACTTGAGTGATTCAAACTGTCCATTACTTTTTCTGTTGAGACATCCTGGGTGTTTTGTTCAAAGAAAGGAATACATTAATCTGAGTTCAATTGATTGCCTCTTTCTTCTTCACAACACATTGTGCACCTTTCTCTTTATTTTTTTCTTCAAGTGTAATTCTGCTTCCATTATTACACACTTCCAGTATATAAAACATCCAGTGTTTAAGGGATTTGAGAAAACTGGCTAGTCCCAGACCATTGTGATACTGTTATTTCTCAAACAGCAGAAAATGTAGAATAGTAATAAGTGTCTACCCTCCTTAATTTCCTTTCTTCCTGAGGATGGTGCTTGAACATTTCTGCAGCATGGTTACATTTGGGAGCTCAATAAGAAATAATGCTTCCCACCTTCTTCAAACCTCTGAGTTTCAGCTTATCTAGTTGGCCTCAATATTCTGGGCAGTGACTTTGAAACCATTTAATACCTTAATCAAACATATTTCTATTGGTATTGGTATTGGTTTATTGTTGTCACAATAAAAATTGTCACTAAGATACAGTGAAAAGCTTGCCTTGTATGCTCTTTACACTGATCCATTCATTACAAAGTGGACTGAACTAGAATAAAGTAAAACGATATATATAAAGCGTAAAAGCTACTGAAAAAGTATAATACAGGTATTGTAAATGATAAAATTCAAGATCATAATGAGGGAGATTGTGAGGTCAAGAGTCCATCTTATCATACAAGAGGTCCATTTGAGAGTCCGACAACAGACGCTTACAGTTGCTCCCTGTTCTTCTATTTTTGCCCTGACTAATGGACAATGCATGCTTCGTGCCTTCTCAACTGCATTATTTTAATTTACTGTTGCCTCCTGTGTGATCTTTGGATTCCTATCCCAATGTCCTTTCCTTCTTCACTGCCCCCTATCGTATTACCACCCATTGCAAGCATCCCAGCTTTACCATCCTCATAGAATGCATCACCTCACATTTTTTAGGTCTATATTCCATCTGCTTACACTGTGCCCATCCCACCAATATCATTCTGCAGCTGAGAGTTATTCTCTTTGCGATCAGCATCATCAGTTTTTGTGTCATCTGCAAGCAATAACCTTACCTCCTACATTCACATGTAATTCAATAACATATCTATAAAAACCATTATACATGTATATATATATAGAGAGCAAACAACTGTTGATCATCATCCGCTTCCTTACAATTTCTGACACAATTTGCCAACTTCCTCTGGATCCCGTGGGCTCTTACCAGTCCTTTATGTGCAACCTTGACATTAGCTTTACTGAAGTAAAATGCATGTTTCTGAGTGATTTGAATATCAAAGCATTTATGTCATGATCTTGACTGAACAGTGGCAAGCGTTGAAGTTTCGGCGCTCCAGTTCCCAGAGTGTGGTTAGCTGCTGCTGTCCCTTTATGACTCAGACTGCTAACTACTGCCTACCACATTTTTTCATGGAAAGTTTGTACTTAAAGGTCTCGTGCTGAGCACTCGATGCTCAATCATAGGAGATCTATTTCTAGTACTATTGCTTGTGATTTCACCATTGGATTTCATTTGTGTTGTCTTGTTTATTTCAAGTCCAAATTAATTTGAGACCTTACTCTGTACTTCAGTTCACCACCATCCATAACTCCCTCATTTATAAGCAAATGAAATATTTATAAACTGCTTAAAAATTAAAACATAGTTTCATAAAAATTAATAATATATTAATTTAAGAAAATATATAATTTGGGACAAACTTCAGAATAGCTTGCTTCTCAGCTCCAGAAAAAAGGATTTGATCCTGATGTCTGACACTGTCAGTATGGAGTTTGCACATTCTCCCTGTAAATGCACAGCTTTCCTCTGAATGTCTTCATTTCCTTGCTCATGTATTAATTAGCTACTAATAAATGTCCCTAACGTATAGGTAGCAGTAGAATCGGGGTGGGTGGAATTGATGGGAATGTGGACAGAATGAAATGAGTTAGCTGGGATCAGTATAAAAATGGGTACTTGATGGCCAGCACATGATGGCCAAAGGACCTTCTTCCATATAGTTTCTCTGTGCCTCTATGGATATGGGTAGAAGAGATTGCAGGGAAAATGACTGGGTAATGCTGTTGCTTTGTGAGCTGGCATGCACTTGCTGGGATGAGTAGCCTCCTCCTATGAAAATATTAGAGTTAAGCTTCAAAAAAATATTCAATTTATGTTTTCAAAGTCATTAAAATATTGATTAGAGAGAAGAAAAACTGAACCCTTCAGTATTATTTGGGGCAGCACCATAGAGTAACGGTTAGTGTAATCCTATTACAGCGCCAGCAACCCCAGTTCATTTCCATCACTGTCTGTGAGGAGGTAGTACCCTCCCCCCGTGACTACATGAGTTTCCTCCGGGTGCACTGCTTTCCTTGCACATTCCAAACATTTACCATTTAGTAGGTTAATTGGTCACAAACGAGAGAAAATCTGCAGATGCTGGAAATCCAAGCAACACACACAAAACTGTGGAGGAACTCAGCAGGGCAGGCAGCATCTATGAAAAGAGTAGTCAACATTTCGGGCCGAAACCCTTTGGCAGGACTGGAGATCACATTAGTGTAATTAGGCAATGCAGGCTCGTTGGGCCAGAAAGGCCTGTTATCTTGCTGTATATCTATTTAAATAAATTTACCTTTTCTATACAGATTACAGTCTTCATTGAAAGGTCACCCTTTGACCTACCATGGTTGGCATGGACACACCGGGCTGTATTACTCTGGGACTCTAAATGATCCACTGGAGATCCAAGATATAAGAGTGGTGAATCATTGCCACAGGTCGCTGCGGCAGCCAAGTCTTTACATATATTTACTGCAGAGGTCAATGGATTCTTGATTAGTCAGGGCATGAAGTAATTATGGGGGATTGGAGCTCAGCGGGAATATGGATCAGCCAGCGATGATGAAATGGTGGAGCAGACTCGATTGGCCAAATGGCTTAATTCTGCGCCTATATCTCATGGTCTAACTGGTCTTATGTTTCTGGTGTAAAGGGACCAGGTATCAAGTGTATCTGACCACCAATTTCAGTACCTGAAACCTGCTTTGAACTTATTACTGAATCCAAGTGCCCAGCGAGAACCTCAGTATATTCTGTATTTATGTACAATGTATAAATGTGGGGTTAAGATTATGATCTAGCTGGCGTCCCCAGACTACACCCCTCCTTCAAACAGCTACGTCAATGAAACCCAGCTCACTGTTTCCAGCATTATTTCTCTGACTTTGATGATAAGGTCTGATAAAAACAAATCACCACAGAGCTATACACAGTTAACTATATTGCTTTAACACTTCAATACTTTGTCCAAACTCAGTTCAACTTTAATCTATTAATTAATTAAATACAAACCACAATGAAGCAGCTATCTATTAATGCTCTCCTCCCTTCCTGATATGCTTATTGAGTAATTTATTTCTCTATCAGCCTCTCAAGTGAAATCCATGAAACTACTGTTTGTGCTCAGCATGTCGTTTATTCCTGAGCCAACCTGTTCTCATGACTGGTGCTAAATAGTCCTGGCATGGCCCTGTTTCTCAGAAGGTACGGATAACTTCTACAGGGAATTGATTTCAAAGTTAACTCTTTACTGCAACAGATGATAGATGCTAACCCTTCTGAAGGTAAGGTGATTTTTTTTGTTCCAGATAAATACATGTATATTTATGTTACAGCCGATGCCTAGAAATTGGATTACACGTTTTAAATCACAAGGATACAGAAGTATTCCTGAATGTAGTGCTACTGGAAAGCTGGGACCCCCTCAGAAATGCCAGAAAGCAAATTAGCTAGAAACAAATGTGCAGCAGAGTTAGATTGTTTTGTGCTAACATGCTGTATAAAATTATGAGAAGCAAAGCTAAGCTGGATGGTCGTAGTCTCTTTCCTAGGGTAGGGGAGTCTAAAACTAGAAGACATAGCTGTAAGTAAGAGACAAATCATTTAAAAATACCCAGGGGCCAACCTTTTAACACTGTATGTGGTGGACATTTAGAACATAGAACTTAGAACAGTACAGTACAGGGACAGACCATTTGGCCAACAATTTTGTGCTGTACCAGCTAGGAAGCAAATCAGAGATACCTAAATTCTAATCCCTCGTACCTACACAATGTTCATATCCCTCCATTGTACTTACGTCTATGTGTCTGCCCAAACGTCTCTTAAAAGCCTCGAGTGGATTTGCCTCTTCCACCATAAATGGCAGCGCATTCCACACATTCACCATTCTGAGTAAAAAACTTAGCCCTCACGTCTCTTTGAACCTACCCCCTTCACCTTCAATGCATGCCCTCTGGTATTAGACATTTCAACCCGGGGAAACAGATACTCCCGTCTGCTCTATTCATGCCTCTCATAATTTTATAAACCTCTATTAAATATCCACTCAGCCTCCTGTGCTCCAGAGAAAGCCCAGTCTTTCATGATAGCACATGCCCTCTAAACCAGGAAGCATCCTGGTGATTCTCATCTGCACCCTCTCCAAAGCCTCAGCACCCTTCTTATAGTGGGGTGACCGGAACTGTGTGCAATACTCCAGAAGTGGCCGAACTATAGTATTATAAATTTGCAATATAACCTCCTGACTTTTGGACTCAATGCCTCGACAAATAAAAGCAAGCATTCCATAAGCCTTATTCAACTTATTGACCTGTGTAGCCACTTTCAAGGAGCTATGAATTTGGATCCCAAGATCCCTCTGTTCAGCAACAGTGTTAAGGATCTTGCCTTTAACAGTGCACTGTCTCCTTGTATTTTCCCTACCAAGGTGTAGCACCTCATATTTTTGTGGGTTAAGTTCCATCTACCATTTCTCTGCCCATATCTGCAACTGATCTATATCGTGCTGTATTCTTTGCCAGTCTTCTACACTAGCCACAACTCCACCAATCTTGATGTAATCTGCAAACTTACTAACCTACCCTTCTACATTTTCTTCCAAACATCACAAACAACAGAAGTCCCAGCACAGATCCCTGTGAACACCACTAATTACAGACCTCCTGCTCAAATAAGTCCCTTCAACCTCTACCCTCTGTCTTCTATCCAGAAGCCAGTTCTGAATTTAAGCAAATAATTTTCCATGGACCCCATGCATCTTAATCTTGTGGATCAGCCTCCTGTGAGGGACTTTGTTGAACACCCTACTAAGATCCATGTAGACAATAGCCGTTGCCCTACTCTCATCAATCTCTCTCATCACCTTGTCAAAAAATTCAATCAAGTTTCTAAGAGACAACCTACCCCTCACAAAGCCATGCTGGCTCTCCTTAATTAGGCCATGAGTTTCCAAATGCTCATATACCCTATCCATAAATTTTTTCTCCAGCAGTTTCCCTACAACTGATATGAGACTCACTGGTCTATTGTTCCCACAATTTTGTCTTGTTTTCTTCCTAAATAGGTGTACAACATTAGCCACTTGCCAGTCCTCCAGGACCTCACCTGTGGCTAAGAATCACACAAATATACTGGTCAAGGGCTCAGTAAATTCATCTCCTGCCTCCTTCAATAACTTGGGGACTTATCCACCATAACACTCAATAGGAGGCTCAACACTTCCTCCTCCTTGACCTCAAAATTCCTCAGCATACTTATACCCTCAGCACAGCTCTAATGGTCCTCCATATCGATTTCCTTGCTAAATACTGGTGCAAAGTACTCATTAAGTACCTCACTCACATCCTCCACATCCTAGCGAATGATCACCCTTTATCTTGAGTGGTCCCACCCTTTCCCTAGTTATCCTTTTGTTCACAATATATGTATGCAGTGCCTTGGGATTCACCTTAATCCTTGCTGAGGACTTTTCATGATCCCTCATGGGTTTCCTAATATCCTTCTTTAGTTTTTTTCTGGTTTTCTTATAGTCCTCCTGTACTTCGTTTGATCCCAAAATCTGAAGATTTATATACGTTTCCTTTTTCTTCTTGACTAAACTCATTACCTTTCTGGACATCTAAGGTTCTCTTATCTTCCCATCCCTGTCCTTCCTTCCCTCAGGAACACAGTTTTCCTGTACACTGTGCAATTGATCTTTAAACACCCTCCACATGTCTGATATGGATTTGCCTGAGAAATGTGTTCCCAATTAAGTCTTTTTTGTTTTTGCCTAATGCCCTCGTAATTTTTCCTACTCCACTTTAAAACTCTCCCACAAGGACCATACCTATTGTTATCTATAGCTATCCTGAAAGTTAAGAGTTGTGGTCACTGTTCCATAAATGTTCACCCACTGAAATGTCAGTCACCTGGCCAAGCTCATTACCGAACACCAGGTCCAGCACAGCCCTTCCTCTCATTGGACCATCCACATATCGATTTCAGAAGCCTTCCTAGATACACTTAATAGATTCTGCTCCGTCTAAACCCCTTGAACTAAGAAGGTTCCAAATTATATTAGAGAAGTTGAAATCCCCATGGCAACAACCCTATTACTCTCACACATTTCCTTAACCTGATTGGATATCTGCTCCTCAAAGTCTTGGTGGCTGCAGGGGTTTCTGAAGTACAAACCGGTCAGACTGATTGCACTCTTCCTATTCCAGAGCTGGACTTCAGTGGGCTCAGCATCTGACCCCTCCGTTATGTCTCCCCTGAGTGCGGGTGGCTGTGATATTGTCCCTGATTACTCCACCCTCCACCCCACCGTTTACCTCCTCTATCTTTTCGAAAACGTCAAAAACTCGATACATTAATCAGCCTTTCCTGCCCCTCTCTCAACCAAGTTTTGGTAATGGCTGCAACATCATTAATTCCATGTACTGATCCACGCTCTAAGTTTGTTATCCTTACCCATAATACTCCTTGCATTAAAATGTACACATTAAAATTATCCAACCATCATATCTGTTACTTTGATTTTGCTTTTTGATACTTTACCTTCCAGTCTGATCCCTTACTGACCTGGAACAAAGTGCCAGAGGAAGTGATAGAGGGAGGTGCAAATATAATGTTTAAAAGATGTTTGGACAGGTGCATGGAAAGGAAAGTTTTACAGCAGGGGTTTCTAACCTGGGGTCCATGGACCCCTTCTTACTAGTATTGGTGAGTGGCATAAAAAAGTTGGAGACACCTGGTTTTGAGTGATATGGGGCAATGCAGACAAATTGAACTTGCTCAGACAGACATCTTGGTCAGCATGCATGAGCTGTTTTGAAAAGCTTGCTTCTTTGTCATGAATAGCTCGGAGACTGCACGATTAAGTAATTGGGTCAGGATTCATTAATTAAGGTGAACAGTTGGTGTAGGTAGAGCTACAAAACAAGATGCGGGCAAAGTTTATGCAGTGTCTGCGCCCTCCCAGCTGATTATTAGTACGTAGTGAAAATGGTAATGAAGGGACTGTTTACCGAAGTACCTGTTATCACTGGGGTTAGTGTTTTGCTGGCTACTTATGAGATATCATTCTCTATAAGTGAGATATTACCCTCCTAAATTAGCCTGATGCAAAATAAAAACAAACTGCAGGAGAAACAATGGGTCAGACAGCATCTCGGGAGGGAATGGACAGTTACCCTTCACCTGGCTGGGTTCCTCCAGCAGTTTGTCTTTTGGTCTGGTTTCCAGCATCTACAGATTCTTGCACGGCTGTGAAGCTAGGCTGATATTGGACGGTGAATCCTCAACAGCATGCAGCTCACCCTTTTCTCCCTGATTCCCTTCAGGACTTGACTCTGGGCCTCTGGTATTGGGTAACCTCGCTTTCTCCTTCAGCTTTAGCTGCAGCTTGCAAGGAAGGGCAGTGGGCAGTATGCTATGGTGAAGACAATGAACCTGCTCGGTCATGTAACACAGGGACTCCCTGGACTAATAAATGCAACAGGACCTCATCTTGAGAAGATCAATGAAGTTCTCTACTACTATCCTGATATCTTTTGGCTTTTGTCATAGCTTCACTCAGCTGGTATAGATGCAGCACAAACTGTTGTGTGTAGACATGGGATTAGAGAGTTGCCTTGATGCCAAGGGTCCATTCTCCAGGCAGTATTGCCTCTGAAAATGTTCTGAAGATGTGAAAAGCAGCAAACAAAAATATGGCATGGATCTGCTGGTACCAGTTGGATGATCCAATGGCTAGAAAGTTGAGAGCCATTTTGATCTACACGAAGTGAATAATCTGAATAATCAAGGGCATAGCTGAGATTGTCCCATAAAATGTCTCACATCTCCCTTTTTACTGCCTTGTGAAAACTTTAGCTTGAGAATACATTGCTCAGGTTCAGGGACAAACTGTTTCTTGCATCCTGCCCTAAGTGCCCCTTTCTGAATGTCCTGGCATGCTTTTACCCAAATATTCTTAGAGATAAGATCTATAGGCATTTGGAGAATCATGGTCTGATCAGGGACAGTCAGCATGGCTTTGTGAAGGGCAGATCGTGTCTAACAAGCCTGATAGAGTTCTTTGAGGAGGTGACCAGGCATATAGATGAGGGTAGTGCAGTGGATGTGACCTACATGGATTTTAGTAAGGCATTTGACAAGGTTCCACACAGTAGGCTTATTCAGAAAGTTAGAAGGCACGGGATCCAGGGAAGTTTGGCCAGGTGGATTCAGAATTGGCTTGCCTGCAGAAGGCAGAGGGTGGTGGTGGAGGGAGTACATTCAGATTGGAGGATTGTGACTAGTGGTGTCCCACAAGGATCTGCTCTGGGACCTCTACTTTTCGTGATTTTTATTAACGACCTGGATGTGGGCGTAGAAGGGTGGGTTGGCAAGTTTGCAGACGACACAAAGGTTGGTGGTGTTGTAGATGGTGTAGAGGATTGTCAAAGATTGCAGAGAGACATTAATAGGATGCAGAAGTGGGCTGAGAAGTGGCAGATGGAGTTCAACCCGGAGAAGTGTGAGGTGGTACACTTTGGAAGGACAAACTCCAAGGCAGAGTACAAAGTAAGTGGCAGGATACTTGGCAGTGTGGAGGAGCAGAGGGATCTCGGGGTACATGTCCACAGATCCCTGAAAGTTGCCTCACAGGTGGATAGGGTAGTTAAGAAAGCTTATGGGGTGTTAACTTTCATAAGTCGAGATATAGAGTTTAAAAGTCGCGATGTAATGATGCAGCTCTATAAAACTCTGGTTAGGCCACACTTGGAGTACTGTGTCCAGTTCTGGTCACCTCACTATAGGAAGGATGTGGAAGCATTGGAAAGGGTACAGAGGAGATTTACCAGGATGCTGCTTGGTTTAGAAAGTATGGATTATGATCAGAGATTAAGGGAGCTAGGGCTTTACTCTTTGGAGAGAAGGAGGATGAGAGGAGACATGATAGAGGTGCACAAGATAATAAGAGGAATAGATAGAGTGGATAGCCAGTGCCTCTTCCCCAGGGCACCACTGCTCAATACAAGAGGACATGGCTTTAAGGTAAGGGGTGAGAAGTTCAAGGGGGATATTAGAGGAAGGTTTTTTACTCAGAGAGTGGTTGGTGCGTGGAAGGCACTGCCTGAGTCAGTGGTGGAGGCAGATACACTAGTGAAGTTTAAGAGACTACTAGACAGGTATATGGAGGAATCTAAGATAGGGGCTTATATGGGAGGCAGGGTTTGAGGGTTGGCACAACATTGTGGGCCAAAGGGCCTGTACTGTGCTGTACTATTCTATGTTCTATGTTCTATGTAAATATCTAATGGTATGATCTTGCCAGTGATGTTGTCATTGAGGTACCATAGAATGAGAGGCTCAGCACCTAATGACCGAAACCCCTCTCTGTAAGGTTAGGTACACTCTGTGGACTCTGGAGGTTGCACAGCGTTTTGAAACTGCTTGGTCAGCAGAATGTCCTTTTAAGTTGGAAATATAATGTGAACATTTCACACTGTACTCCCAATTCTCCTGAGCGGGTTTCATGACAGTTCTTGCTTATTTATTTATTTATTTATTGGCGTACAATGTGGAGCCGGCCCTTCTGGCCCTTTGAGCTGCACTCTCCAGCAATCCTCCAATTTAATCCTAGCCTAATCACGGGACAGTCTTAGGGAGAACATACATGCTCTTACAGGCACCGGCAGAGATTGAACTCAGCTCACTCGCACTGGAAAGCGATGTGCTAACCATTATGCTGTCGTGCCGCCACTTGTCTGAAGCTTTCGGCTCCAGTTTACGTTGATGCTGCTCAAACAAGCTTTCTGTGATGCCTGGGATCATTAGGTTTGGAAAATGGCAGGCATGGGAGCATGATTCAAATCTGGAAGTGCCTCATCCAATTTTGAGGAGTGATTAGTGTAATTTCAACAGGAAATAATAACAAATTCAATTTATTTCTGAATAAAATTGATATGGCTTTGCGCCGAAAACCCTCCAGCACAACTTAATCTAAATTCTTGATCCAGGCTTTTTGTCCCTCATCAAGTATGATGATAACCAAAATTAAAAACCCAGTAATACGTTGTATGTTTTTTTTAAAAAAAGATACTAACCAATCTCAATTGGTTTCAATAAATTATATTTAGAACATAGAAGAGCTCTGAGTTGTTGTTAATGGTTCTCTTTCAGTTTTAAAACATTGCACTAAATTTCCAGGACTAGTGGAAAGTGTAAACTGATAATTGTAAATTGAGAGACCAGTTATATTTGATCAACAGTGAATACTGTTATCTGTTTATCTGTGGAATTCTCTGCCCAATGAAGCAATGGAGGCTACCTCTGTAAATATATATAAGACAAGGTTGGATAGATTTTTGCACAGTAAGGGAATTAAGGGTTATGGGGAAAAGGCCGGTAGGTGGAGATGAGTCCATAGCCAGGTCAGCCATGATCTTATTGGATAGCGGAGCAGTCTCAATGGACCAGAGGCCTACTCCTGCTCCTATTTATTATGTTCTTATGTAATGGCAATCACAAGGCTCTGTTTAGTCAAGCTGACTAAGAAGAGCACAATTGCTTCATTGTTATACCTTTCTCAGACTTACGCAGATGATGGAATTTATCGGGGATGGATCCATGACTTCCATTTCACATCTGTGGCATTGTTTAATCATTTTAGTGGCCATACGGCAAGGCAAAACATCTCTTCTAGTGAAGACACCCCTCAATCTGGATTACAAATAGAATGAGGCTTGTAGTTGTGATGATGATTCAATTTTACATTTTGGATTGGGCATTGAAGGCATTCCGTTTCAATGTAAATACTGAGCTGGGATTTCAAGATTCCAGAGTGAATTTGTAAATGAGAATCGCACCATTTCTGATTGTTGGAAGAGCAACAAGGGGATGCATTTAGAATAGAAAGATTTGTTTAGACCTCATGTGCAGAAAGGGTTCCTTAGGTTGTCATAACTGAGGGAGGTAGTGGGGATAAGCGGTGTGAGTCTCACAGCTCCTCTGACAACAAGTCCAGCTCCTGGCCTTCACTCGTGGCTTAGCTACTGAGCCTGGTAGAACCATTTCTACTGACAGGAAAAGGGGCAAAGGCAGGTTACTGGCCTTAAAACCAGTCACTTTGGACAGAGGAGGCTTGTCAGTTTTGGTTATCAGCTCGTCTAGGAAAGGAAAACTCAGATCTTAAACCTCTGCTGTCTTTTGGCTATACCCACTCTTAGGGAAGGCTTTTGGAGTATACTCTGAGGAAAACACCAGAGCTGGAATCCCTACGGCTGTCCTATGTTGAGTTCAATGCTGACTGGCAACTCCTACAATGCCACTGATGCCAAACTGCATCACTTTCTACTGTCCCTTTGGATTCATCAGATGCGTGGAGAGGGGAATCGTAACCACAAAATACTCTGCAGATGCTGGGGTCAAAGCAACACGCACAACACGCTGGAGGAACTCAGCAGGTCGGGCAGCACCTGTGGAAATGAACAGTCAACGTTTGGGTCTCGGCCCAAAATGTTGACTATTCGTTTCCATGGATGCTGCCCAAACTGCTGAGTTCCTCCAGCGTGTTGTGCGTGTTGTGTGAAGAGGAGAGCCTGCTGCATGGGCAACAGTTTGCTCTCCATATCCTAATGCCCTGGCTTGCGTTTCATGTAAACAGCAGGGGTACAGCAGCATGGTCGACCCAACCAATGGAGAGCCTCAAGTTGTGTAGAACTAGGTCACTCCAAAGGACCCCAAGCACTCACTTAAACTTTTACAAAGAGTTTTGTATGAAGCTTGAGGACCTGTTGAATCTGTTGGAGGAATGTCTCTGTTCAGTGCTGCATCACAAATTCACGGTATATGTTGCTTTGACATTGGCAGGGAAAGAGACTCCAATTTCCTCACTATGCAACTTCTATCTTGGGGTCACCAGCAAATTGCATTAAGATCAGTCAACCGATTGTGTAATCATCTCTTTGATCAGTCTTTCAAAGGCTCATGACATGATTCAGAGTCACTGGATTGTCCAGCATTATTGGACCAAATGATGTTCATGCAGTGTTGTTATTCCTAGTTGTAGAATACACCTTCTGGTGCTAATTGGACATGTCTTCAGTGATGAACCCAGGGTCATAGGGGGTTTCGGGCCTTTAGTCATCAGATAACCTCGACCGGGTGACCCAGCCGGAGGTGATCAGCCCCTGACTTGTGTCATAGTCGCACACTAATCTACGAATACCCCCTCCGGATCCACAGCCACCGCGAGGCCTTTTCAGCAGCCTCCAGAATGTTCTGGTGGCTGTTCTATACTGCAGTTCTTTAACTCCAAGGAGATTTAGAGTCCGCTGTAATGAATGGCCCGCAAAGCCCCGGCACCCAACTTCGACTGGCTCACAGCGAGCTCTCCAGCCATTGCTCCATCATTCTGCAACAAGATCTGTGCATCTCGCCCTCTTGTGCTCGTTGGCCTCTTCAATCCGGTCTTCCCAGGGGACAGTAAGTTCCAGCAGGACCACTTGCTTTGTAAACTCCGATATTAACACCATGTCCGGGCGGAGCGGAGTGGCTGCGATGTTCTCTGGAAACTCGAGCTGCCTCCCTAGGTCTGCTTGGAGCTACCAGTCTCGTGCAGTGGAAGCAGCCCTCCCAAGGAGACAGGCCGATGTTAAGCCTTCTCCCCCGCTCTAATAAAGGTGATGGACTGTTTGGGAGCGTGCTGATTTTTGCTGTCTTGAATCGCTGTGCTGATTGCATCCGCCATAGACCTTAGGCCTCGGTCATGGCGCCAGCGGTATCGGCAGCAACTTAGGATATGCTCCAAGGTGCCCCTCTTCTGGCACAGTTGGCATGCTGGAGTGTTTGCCATGCCCCACCTGTGCAGGTTGGCCGGGTTTGGGAGAACATCATAGACTGATTGGATAAGAAACTTGATGCGCATTGGTTCAGCTCTCCAGAGCTCTGTCCGGGTGAGCTTGCGAGGTTCCGCATGCTCCCATCTAGTCCAGGCGCCTTGTTTGTACATGCCGGCCATCTTGCTGTATCGTTCTTCCTCCACTTCCGCTCGTATCTCATCCTGAACCAGTTGATACTTCTCCTTTCCACGGGTTTTGTCGTAGCGTGGTTTGGGAAAACAGCCCAGTCTTTCCCGCCCCACCGCCACAGTGGCCACCAAAATGTTGAGCCGCAGCCGTACCTCCGCTCTGTCGACAGCTTCCTGTGCCTGCCACTTCCTTCCGGTCTTTACGCGGATTCCTGCTGAAGCGACTTTAACATCAGAGGAGTCTCGGTACATCATAACCTCCCTGGCTCGAGTGACTTTGAACTCCTCTGATAGGCCGCTGGCGGGGAGCTGCAGCTTGGTGGAACACCCATACAGGACAATGCAGCTTGAGGTCCGGGGGAGACCCAGCCACCTCCGGAGAAACTGACTGATGGTCTTCTCCAGAGCCTCCACTGTTGACATTGGCACCTTGTAGATTAGAAGGGGCCAGAGTAGCCTTGGCAGGACTCCGTGTTGGTACATCCAGGCTTTGAAATTTCCTGGAAGCCCCAATTTGTCAGTCATGGTGAACCAAGTTATCGAGTCACTCCTGGTTTGTTGAAGTGCGGCTGTGTCCTTCAGGGAACTGTCAAAGATCTTGCCCAGGCTCTTGACTGGTTTTCCTGTCACTGTTGGAATCTGGATCCCTCCCAGGGTAAAGCAGAACTGGTCGGCCACTCTTCCCTTCTTCAGGACCAGAGACCTGGACTTGGCTAGATTAAAGCTCATCCTTGCCCATGAGATGAGTCATTCCAGCCCATGAAGGAGCCATCTGCACCCAGAGACGGATGTTGCCATCACCGTCAGGTCGTCCATGAATGCTCTTATGGGGGCTGCCGAGTACCAGATCTAGACGTGGAGCCTCTACATCCCACCTCCGCTGACTTGACAATCAGGTTCATGGCCAATCAGAAGAGTGGCACCGAGATTGTGCAGCCAGTGATTGTGCCCTTCTCCAGCCGATGCCAGGCGGATGTTACTGACCCTGAGGACGCTCTCAACCTGAAGTCGCTGTAATAATCCAGAATGAGGTTTCAGATCATCTCTGGAACGTGGTGTCTTGTCAGTGCTGTTTCAACGAGTTTGTGTGGGATGGATCCATAGGCATTGGTTAGGCCTAACCAGAGTGCTGCAAGGTCTCCTTTTGCCTCCCGGATCAGCTGGACCACCACTCCTGTGTGCTCTAGGCATCCGGGTACTCCTGGGACTCCCCCCTTCTGTACTGAGGTGTCTATGTGTCCATTCTTCAAGAGGAACTCAGTTAAACGATGGACCACAATCTTGAAGATCTTCCCTTCAACGCTGAGCAGCAAGATAATATGAAACTGCTCGATGTTGCTTGAATCCTCCTCTTTTGGTATCCAGACACCCTCCCCATGCCTCCACTGAGCAGCGACCTTTCCTCTCTGGCAGATCAACTTTAAGATCTTCTAGAGTCACACAAGAAGCCTTGGGCACTGCTTGTAGACTTTGTAAGGCACTCCACTGGGGCTAGGGGTGGAACTTGCTCTTGCTGCTTTGACTGCTTCTTTGACCTCCTTCAGGGTGGGTTCAGAAATGTCGAATTGGGTCACCGGTTCTGGAGGTATCACCAGTGCCTCACATGGGCCGAGGTCCTGCTTTCTTGAGGTGGCACTGAAAGTGATACTGAGATGGTGGTTTATCTCCTCTACAAAACAAGTGAGGTGGCCATTTCGCTTCTGTCCTAGTATCCTCTTGGTGAAGCCGAAGGGATTGGTAATGAAAGCGCTGTGCTTTGGGCCCTCTCCTTGCCCTTCCTTCGGTGCCACTCAGCCCACCTGAGTGTGATGAGCCTCCTCCTCATGATATCTGTGAGGTCTGACAGGCCAGTCTTCTCCTCCTCCTTGGCCAACTTAAATTGGTACTTCAGAGATTTGAGGTCTTGTCTCAGCTGGCTGATCTTCAGTTCCTGCCGGTTTGGTCTCGCTGGATTACTTGTTCCATGCTTTTCCTTGACGCCAAACCATTCTGAGCCTATGCTCATTATGAGGGTGCACATAGTCCAGAGCCTCTGGTCAGCATTGACCTTCGATATCACCTCCAGAATTTTGTCTACGTCCTTATCCATCTGGAGCCACTCCTTCTTGTTAGTGGCAGGCCACTTCGCCTGACGCTGTTCTGACTTTCTGCTCACTGGGAAGACTTGTGTTGCTTGGAGGTTCCGGGCACTGTTGGGTGACTCCGACTGGGCTCCTCCTCTGTCTGACCAGGTTCTGTAGTCAGCACCACAGAGCTTGTAGTACTAGCTACTGCTCCTGTGCGTTGTTTCACTCGTTTCCTCCTCGAGCAGGCCATCTTTGTCTGGTGGATCTTCAGACCTCTCAGGTATTTGTACACCTTGCCACAGATACAAACTACGCTCATAGTCGATCGTCCACCTGCTTGAGTCATTGCCAATAGGTCCGTCCGATTGGGATGCTCATCCTCCCCCCCCCTCTCGAGCATCCCTGGGGGTATGTTTCAGAAGGGTTCTTCGTAGCTTGTTTGGGTGCTCCCTCACAGGAGCTGCAGTTCAGGGTGCTAGCCCTTGCTGCCCCGTTTGCCGTCTTTCCGTGCTGTCTGCTGTCTCTCCAGCCGTCACCATTCTATTCATGGCCGTCATCCAGACTTTCCTACAGGTCACAGAATTCACCTTCTGGTGCTACTTGGACACGTCTTCAGTGATGAACCCTGGGTCATAGGGTGTTTCGGGCCTTTAATCATCAGACAACCTCGACTGGGCGACCCAGCCGGGGGTGATCAGCCCCTGACTTGTGTCCAAGTGGCGCACAAATCCACGGATCCCCCTCCGGATCCACAGCCACCGCGAGGCCTTTTCAGCAGCCTCCAGAATGTTCTCGGTGGCTCTTCTGCACTGCAGTCCTTTAACTCCAAGGAGTTTAGAGTCCGCTGTAATGAATGGCCCGCAAAGCCCCGGCACCCAACTTCGACTGGCTCACAGCGAGCTCTCCAGCCATTGCTCCTCAATATAATAAGGGTAGCATAGCGGTTAGTGCAACACAAATACAGCTCGGGGCGCTCGAGTTTAGAGCTCAATCCCAGTGTCCCCTCTCAGGAGTGTGTGCAATATACGGGTTTTCTCTGGGTTATCTGATTTCCTCCCTCAGTCCAAAGATGTACAAGGTAGGTTAATTGGTAATTATAAATTTTCCTGTGATGAGGTCAGAGTTAAATTAGGTTTGTTGGGGGTTGCTGGGCATTGCAGCTAGAAGGGCCAGAATGGCCTATTCCATTCTGTATCTCTAAGTTATTTGAAATGCTACAGAAAACTCTAGATCTAGATTCAAAAGACCTTCGCCTAATCAAAAATCTATACTGGGAACAAACTGCCACTGTAAAAATAGATGGAGAAGTGAGTCAGTTTACAAAAATCAAGAGAGGCATTAGACAGGGGTGTGTTTTCTCCCCTGATTTATTTAATGTGTACAGTGAAACAATATTACAAAAAATAAGAGACATCTTGGGAATCAAAGTTGGCGGTGAAAGCATCAATAATTTCAGATATGCAGATAACACTGTGTTACTTGCAAGTACGGTGGAAGAACTACAAAACTTAATTGATATAATTGTTGAAGAAAGTGCAAAAATGGTTCTATCTATCAATCGCAAAAAGACAGAATGTATGGTGATATCCAAAAAGAAGGAGAATCCTATCTGCAGGCTGAGAATAAACAGGGAAGATATAAAACAAATACAGAATTTTTGCTACTTAGGAAGCTGGCTGACATCAGATGGCAGGTGCAACATGGACATCAAAAGAAGAATAGGGATGGCAAAAGACACCTTCACAAGAATGAGGAGTATACTGTCCAATACTAAACTAGGCATGACAACCTGTCTCAGAGTACGGAAACGTTACTTTTATCCTGTTATGTTATATGGCGGGGTGTATGGAGTGTCAGGGAGGGGTAGCGCCTCTGGTGGGGTAACATGTCGCGTCCTTTTCAAGGCGGTTAGTCCACCTTTGGTCCCCACCTGGCACTCAGCTCTCACCTGTGGCTCCCCGTAGTTGTTTGCATGCGACAGCGGCCACACCCCGGGCAACGGCTTTGACAAGCCGGCTAAACCAGGTGAGGGTGGCTGACGGGTCTCAAACCCTCGGTGAGATAGGGAGTTGTCTATCCCAGCATGTGAAGACAGACTCTGGCGGATTGAGTGGATAAAACCAATGGAAGGTCCAACGGTCAAGAAGGCGGTCTCTGCAAGCGTCGTGGAACGTGTAGAGCAGGACAAGACACAGAAGACGTCCTGGTCATCCACTGCGCCTAGTCCCATCTCCAGCCGTCTCAACTCTGTCTTGCCACTGGATCCAGATGGGAATTGGGAAGAGGGAGTGAGGCTGACGCTGCGCAACTCTCCCTCACTTAAATCCTTTCTTTTTAAATCTTTTTATTGAGTAAGTATACAAAAAAGGTAAGCCATATAAACATTAATACAATGTTAAAGTATAATAAAATTCCAAAAGATAACAATACCAAAAAGAAAATACTACAAACAATGTAATTTAAGCATAAGAAACCAAGATAACATAATAGTATACTAGATTTTATATATATCAATGGAAAAAAAGAAAAAAAAAACCCCCAAAAAAAACCCACCGTGCAACTAACTAAAAGCAAAGCAAAGCAATGGGCTAACTTGAAACCAAACAGAGTTAAACTTAAAATCACGTCCTCAATCCCGACCTCCATTAAAACAGTGAAAAAAAAACAAGAAGGGTAAATATTACATTAAATGAAAATATCGAATAAAAGGTCCCCAAATCTGTTCAAATTTAAATGAAGAATCATAAAGGTTACTTCTAATTTTCTCCAGATTCAAACATAAAATCGTCTGAGAAAACCAAAAAAAGGTAGTTGGAGCATTAAGCTCTTTCCAATGTTGTAAAATACATCTTTTCGCCATTAAAGTAAGAAATGCAATCATTCTACGGGCTGAAGGGGAAAGATTACTAGAAATTTTAGGTAGTCCAAAGATAGCAGTAATAGGGTGAGGAGAGATATCTATATTTAATACCTTAGAAATAATATTGAAAATATCTCTCCAAAAAGTTTCCAAAGTAGGGCAAGACCAAAACATATGAGTTAAAGAGGCTATCTGCCCCGAACATCTATCACAGAAAGGATTAATATGCGAGTAAAAACGCGCTAACTTATCTTTGGACATATGTGCTCTATGCACCACTTTAAATTGAATTAGGGAATGTTTAGCACAAATAGAGGAAGTATTAACTAATTGTAAAATCTGCCCCCAATCATCCACAGAAATGGTAAGCCCCAATTCCTGTTCCCAATCTACCCTAATCTTATCAAATGGAGCTTTCCTGAGTTTCATAATAATATTATAAATCATAGCCGATGCACCTTTCTGACATGGATTAAGGTTAATTATCGAATCTAAAATATATATAGGAGGAAGCATTGGAAAGGAAGGAAGTATAGTACTTAGAAAATTTCTAACTTGTAAATATCTAAAAAAATGTATTCTTGATAGGTTATATTTATTAGATAATTGTTCAAAAGACATAAGGGAACCATCTAAAAATAAATCCAAAAACCGTAAAATACCCTTAGTCTTCCAAGTTTGAAAAGCGCGATCCGTAAAAGAGGGAGGAAAAAATATGTTACCTAAAATAGGAATCGCTAACCCGAATTGATTAAGATCAAAAAATTTTCTGAATTGAAACCAAATACGCAAAGCATATTTAACGATCGGGTTAGAGACCTGCTTAAGGCGTTTCGAATCAAAAGGAAGAGATGAACCTAAAATAGAACCAAGTGTATAACCCTGAACAGATTGTAATTCCAATGCTACCCATTTAGGAATAGATAGTATATCCCGGTCAAGTAACCAAAATTTCATATGTCGAATATTAATAGCCCAATAATAAAATCTAAAGTTAGGTAATGCTAAACCTCCATCTCTCTTAGCTTTCTGTAAATGTATTTTACCCAGTCTCGGATTCTTATTCTGCCAAATAAATGAAGAAATTTTAGAGTCGACTTTATCAAAAAAAGATTTAGGAACGAAAATTGGTAATGCCTGAAACACATATAAAAATTTTGGCAAAAAAAACATCTTAACTGCATTAATACGACCAATCAAAGTTAAATATAAAGGAAACCATTTAGATGAAAGTTGAGTAATATGGTCTATTAATGGTAAAAAGTTAGTCTTAAATAAATCTTTATGTTTACAAGTAATTTTAATCCCAAGATATGAAAGGTAATTATTAATCAATTTAAATGGAAATTTATAATATAAGGGAAGATGTTTATTAATCGGAAAAAGTTCACTCTTACTAAGATTTAATTTATAACCTGAGAAAAGACCAAATTGTGCTAATAACTCTAAAACAGCAGGAATAGATCTCTCAGGATTAGAAATATATAAAAGTAAATCATCAGCATAGAGTGATAATTTATGGGACTTTAATCCCCGAGTTATCCCAGTAATATTTGAAGATTCTCGAATAGCAATTGCAAGAGGTTCTAATGCAATATCAAATAATAGGGGACTAAGAGGACAGCCTTGTCGAGTACCACGAAAGAGAGGAAAAAAAGGTGAGTTTAAAGAGTTAGTACGAACCGAGGCTACAGGGGAGTGATATAACAGTTTAATCCAGGATATAAATTTCAGGCTAAAATTAAACATTTCAAGCACCTTAAATAAATAAGGCCATTCTACTCTATCAAAAGCTTTCTCGGCATCTAAAGAAATAACACACTCAGGAACATTTTGTGAGGGAGTAAGAACGATATTTAACAATGTACGAATATTATAAAAAGAGTAACGACCTTTAATAAAACCCGTTTGGTCTTCCGAAATAATAGAAGGAAGTACTTTTTCTAGTCTATTTGCTAATAACTTAGAAAAAACTTTAGAATCAACATTTAATAAAGATATTGGTCTATAAGATGCACATTGAGCAGGGTCTTTATCCTTCTTTAGTATTAAAGAAATTGATGCTCTATTAAAAGATTCCGGAAGTTTACCAAGTTTCAAAGAAGCCTCAAAAACCTTATAGAGCCAAGGAATCAATAAAGAAGCAAAACATTTATAAAATTCAACAGTAAACCCATCAGGGCCAGGAGCTTTCCCCAGATTCATAGAAAAAATAACATTCTTAATCTCATCCATTGTAATGGAAGTATCTAATAAAGAAGACATATCCTGTGAAATCTGAGGAAAGTCTAACTTATCTAAAAAATCATTCATATATTTAGAATCTCGAGGAGACTCTGATTGATATAAAGAAGAATAAAAATCACAAAAGGTTTGATTAATCCCCACATGATCCAATATCAATCGATCATTTTGGTTATAAATCTGATTGATTTGAGATTTAACATAATTAGATTTCAATTGATTAGCCAGCAGCTTGCCAATTTTATCACTGTGAACATAAAAATCACTTCTTGTTTTCTTTAATTGGTTTACAATCGAGGACGAGAGTAGTAAACTGTGTTCCATTTGAAGTTCAGTTCTTTGTTTGTATAGCTCCTCAGAAGGAGCCATAACATATTTCTTATTAATTTCTTTAATCTTGTCCACAATTGCCATCTCCTCCTGCTTCTGTTTCTTCCTCAAAGCAACGGAATACGAAATAATCTGACCCCGAATATAGGCTTTAAAAGTGTCCCAAAGAGTGTTAACCGAAATATCTTCTGTATGGTTAATTATAAAAAAAAGCTCAATCTGTTCATTCATAAAATTAACAAAGTCCGAGTCCTGAAGCAACAGCGAATTAAAACGCCATTGTCTATTGTTTGGTATATTGGCCATAATTTTAATAGAAAGCTTAAGTGGAGCATGATCCGAAATGGTTATAGAATCATAATCACATTTAATCACTGAAGGAATGAGACGAGAATCAATAAAAAAATAATCAATTCTTGAATAGGAATGATGAACATGTGAAAAAAAGGAAAAATCTTTTTCCTGAGGATGCAGAAAACGCCAAATATCCGTCGACCCAGAATCAGAAAGGAAAAAATTAATCAAATTTGCAGATTTATTAGGTAAAGTCCGTAAAGGAGCCGAACGGTCCAAAGCTGGAGATAAACAGGTATTAAGATCTCCGCCCCAAATCAATGAAAACTCGTTCAAATTCGGAAACTGATCAAACAATGATTTATAAAATTCCGGACAATCCATATTAGGAGCATAAACATTAACCAAAACTACTTTTTTATTAAATAGTAAACCACTAACCAATAAAAATCTACCATTCGGATCAGAGATAATATCCTGTTGTATAAAAGTAACTGAGGAATCTATAAAAATAGAGACGCCTCGAATCTTAGCATTGGAGTTCGAATGAAATTGTTGTCCCTTCCAGAATTTGAAAAAACGTAGTCTGTCCCCCCTCCGTACATGGGTCTCTTGTAAAAATAAAATTTGTGCTTTAAGTCTCCGGAACACTTTAAAAACTTTTTTTCTTTTAATAGGATGATTAAGACCATTAGTATTCCAGGAGACAAAATTAATAATAGACTCCATAAATCCTAAAGTCAACCCACGACAAGGAGGATTGACAATAGGCGCGACCCACAAACCCGGAGAGGAAACAGAACATACAAAAGATACCGGGGAAAAGGACGCAACCAGTACTTCAATAATGTATATAGCCCAAAGAAAAACAAACTAAAACGTGAAGCCCCTCCCGCCACCCCCCAGCCCAACACCCCCAGGCAAAATCTAAAGCAGACCCGCCCGAAAGAAGCAAGCGCAAAAACTACCCCCATGACTTCCGGTATACGCTCCCTAAAAAAAAGGTATAAATATGAAAAGGATCAGCTAATTGTAAAACAGTAAAAAAATAAGTAAAAAAAAGTTAGCTCAATTAGAATACACACAGAACAGAACAAAAGCCGGAAAATATATATTAAAAAAAAAACCACAATAAACCTCAAACTCATGAATAGACACAGCAACAAAAAAAAATAGGATTATTAACATAAAGTGATTATAAAAAGCAAAACAGAATAAAATTTAAACAAAAACTACAAAATTTAAGGCCGCACAGGAAATACGTAAGATAACAAAAGGGAAGTAACCACCCAGAATCCCCTGGGAAAAGAAAGAAATGACGCAGTTAAAAAGAAAGTTTAGTAGCCATATTAAGAAATCGAAAGTAAACTTTTCTGCCCAAATAGGGCACAGAAAAGTTAAAACCAACCAATTCACAGCCTCCGATCAACGGAGAAAATTAAAAAGAAAGCAATTAAGATGTTGGAGATGAAAGTTGATCCAGATAACTCTGGGCATCCGATGGAGAATCAAAAAAACGAAGGGCTCCATCTGACATGCGAATCCTTAGACGTGCAGGGTACAGCAGCGCTGGTCTTAAATCCATCTTATAGAATTCCGACATCACGGATCTGTAACGGACCCGTTGGTCCCAGATTGGTTTACTGAAATCTTCCACGAATCGGAACTTAAGATCCGAAAAATCAATGAAACCTTTAGATCGAGCGAATCGAAACAGTCTCTCCTTGTCTTGAAAGTAATGAAAACGTAAGATAACATGCCTAGGTCTATCTGACCTAGACGAGTATGATGGGATTCTGTGAACACGATCCAGTAGCGGTGGTTGGTCAGGAAATACAGTAGGGAATGCATCTTTTAAAAGTTGGGAGAAATATTTCATGGGGTTGTTACCTTCAGCGGCTTCCCTCACGCCAATCATTCGTAAATTCTGCCGTCGCATTCTAGATTCCAAGTCAGAGTTTTTAAAAGTCAAAAAGTCAAGTTTCTTCTTCATTACATTAATTGTTTCTTCGATTTTCCCCATCTTAAGCTCACTTTGTTGCGCGAATTTTTAAAGATCAGATATAGCCGACTGATGTTCCGCAATAGATGTTTGCATCTTATCAATTAAATCGGCAATTTTCTGGAAATTAGTTGAGATTTCCGTATGAATCAGGTCTTTAACAAAGCCTGCAATTTCCGTACGAATCATCTCCCTAACAGAGGTTGAGATTTCCCTCTGAATTAACTCCGCTATCGCTTTCAAAGTCACCGGTGATTCAGTCGGAGGGAGATCCGTAGCTTTCGGTTTAACCGGAGGTTTACCATCCTTGCCGTCTTTCTCGTTCTTAGACATAGCAGATCTAAGTTCCATCCAGTTGTCGGAGAATTCAGTTTAATTCAAAGTATTGTAAGAGTTGATGCCTTAATGGTTAATTAAAGTATAGCTGACCATAGAGAAAAAAAACTCAGAGGTAATGGAGCGAGTCAAGAACGCGACTTCACTCCATGAGCGCTACCGGAAGTCTCCCCTCCCTCACTTAAATCCAAGTCATGCGCTAGCCTCGACACCATCATAATGGTGTCGAGGTCCTCATCGACGTACGATGGACAAACAACATGTTATATGGCTCAGAATGTTGGACAATATCTAGTAACATGAGGAAATGAATTGAAGCAGCAGAGATGTGGTTTTTGAGGAGGATGCAAAGAATATCATGGACAAAACAAATATCTAACAAGGATGTCATGAACAGAGCAAACACAAAACGAGAAATAATATGAGATCATGAAAAGGCAGCATAACTTCATTGGACATGTGATTAGGAAAGAGGAGTTAGAATGCACGGTAATTAAGGGAAAGATTGAAGGGAAGAAAGCAAGAGGAAGACAAAGACAAATGATGATGGAGACAGCAGCCAGAGGACTGGAAATGAATACCAATGAATTGATCCGCTTGACCCGAAACAGGAGTGTGTGGGCCATGGCAGTCAAAGCTCAAACTGGGCACGGCACCTGATGATGCTGATGATGATCTCTAAATAAAATAAACAAATAAATAATATTGATCTAAACTTGAGGGTAATTTTCACCCTGTCCCCAGCAATTAAAACAGTAAGCAGAATGGTAGATGTTTGCTTTTGTTGCACTAATGATATGCTAAGATCAAATCCTAACTTGGACCATGCAGTTTTTGATTTTTAGAACATAAAACTTTACAGCTCAGTACAGGTCCTTTGGCTCACAACGTTATGCAGACCTTTCAACCTACTTTAAGATCAATCTACTCCTCCCTTCCTACGTAGCTCTCCATTTTTCTATCATGTTTGTGCCTACCTAAGAGTTTCTTAAATGTCCCTTTTCCGTCATAAATGTGTGATGATCTTAGCATTCACTCAGATCATCATGGCCAGATTTGAAACCAGGTTGTAGACAGAAATGGCACCAGAGAAGCTGCAGGAAGGTGAATGATTTTAATTGTTTAGGGATTCCTTAGCCTTCCATTTCCTCTGATCTCTGTTTCCCTGCAATAGATATAGGATTTTTATTCTATTAAATGCATTCGCTGTGCATTTTGAAATAACCTTACAAGGTCACCAGTGAGAGATTCCAGTGAGGGCTTATTCAATAAATCCAAAGAAGGAATGGAAAAATTCCAGGCTTATCTATAGTGAAGTACATATTTGCTAGGTCAAGTGGCTTTCTCCTGTGTGTAACTATTCTATGATTCTATTATACTACAAAGGAAAATTGGTTTCTGCAGGACCTGAAAGATGGGCTGATAGTATTTTTTGTTTCTATTTGAATGGGAATAGTGATGGTTGTTCCAGTTTTACATCATATAAAATAAACAGCCAGTGTTTCAGGTTCTGATAAAAGATCTTGTCCTAAACCATCAATTGTTTATTCCTCTCCATCGATGCTGCCTGACCTGCTGAATTCCTCCAGCATTTTGTGTGTGTTACTCTGGATTTCAAGCATTTTAATAATCTCTTGTATTTAGAAGATTTAGTTGGTTTATGATTAGTTCAAACCACAAGTCCTTGAATGGCCAATGGAAGTAATGAGCTCTGAAGCAAAATGATTGGCATAATGGTGAAGAGCTCTGTATGTAATTGGTGAAACAATGATCTTGCTTCTCTTAGCTATATTTAATGTTTCTGAATGCATTTCCTTAATTAAACCACTCTCTGAATGCAATCAATTGTCACCCATTGACACAGCTCTCATCTCAAACAATGTATTTTTTTGCATTGTGTCTCTCAGAACTGAAGCCCTAAATCAAGGAGACTACATTTTGACTGAGAGCAGGTCACATTTGGCTTTTCAGAATTGGTTGAAGCAAGCTTCATAAGATTCGTATTGAGCTTTTTCTCTCATTGGAAATTGCACATGGATCACTTCCCTGCATATAATAATAAACTTGAATTTGACTTTGATGTAGGAGCACAGACTTATATAACCAAATATTCAAGAAACACATAAAAAATGCTGGTGAACGCAGCAGGCCAGGCAGCATCCCTAGGAAGAGGTGCAGTCGATGTTTCAGGCCGAGACCCTTCGTCAGGACTAACTGAAAGAAGAGCTAGTAAGAGATTTGAAAGTGGGAGGGGGAGGGGGAGATCCAAAATGATAGGAGAAGACAGGAGGGGGAGGGATGGAGCTAAGAGTTAGAAAGTTGAGTGGCAAAAGGGAATAGAGAAGATCATGGGACGGGAGGCCTAGGGAGAAAGAAAGGGGGAGGGGGGAAGACTAGAGGATGGGCAAGGGGTATAGTGAGAAGGACAGAGGGAGAAATAGGAGAGACAGGAAAAAATTAATAATAAATAAATAAATAAATAAATAATGGATGGGGTACGAAAGGGAGGTGGGGCATTAATGGAAGTTAGAGAAGTCAATGTTCATGCCATCAGGTTGGAGGCTACCCAGACGGAATATAAGGTGTTGTTCCTCCAACCTGAGTGTGGCTTCATCTTGACGGTAGAGGAGGCCGTGTATAGACATATCAGAATGGGAATGGGACGTGGAATTAAAATGTGTGGCCACTGGGAAATCCTGCTTTCTGTGGCGGACAGAGCGTAGGTGTTCAGCGAAACGGGCTCCCAGCCTGCGTCGGGTCTCGCCGATATTTAGAAGGCCACATTGGGAGCACCGGACGCAGTATATCACCCCAGCCGACTCACAGGTGAAGTGTTGCCTCACCTGGAAGGACTGTCTGGGGCCCTAAATGGTGGTGAGGGAGGAAGTGTAAGGGCATGTGTAGCACTTGTTCTGCTTACAAGGATAAGCGGAAATATTCAAGAAGTTTATTACCAAGCCAAATATTTGTGTTTCTAAATGGTTTTAATTATATAGGAATATATTGGTAAGTCAACATGGAATTCTTGACATTTCCCTTTGGAGCTGTCAATAAGTTTGAGATATAGAACAAATCCAGAATCTCTGAATGCTTTCATAAGTACTGCGATTTCCAAGCAATCCTCCTTATAGAGTTTTGTGATGAGAGACGATCACTGAAGACAGACAGAAAAAAAACTGTTCACCTGGAGGGCTGTGAATACTTGGTCATTGAATATGTTGAAAGCAAAAATTTATTTAAGGGAATCAAGGAACATGGGGTTAGTGCAGGCAATATTATTGAGATCTTGCTGAAAAATAAAACAAAAATGAGGGGTCTATTTCTTGCATGCAATTACTTTCTCTTGTCTTGATAGATTTCTTTAACCATTCTGTGATATCATTTCAGATAGAATTTTTCTCTTAATCCATAAATAAATCTGATGTTCAGGTTTCTTTTTTATGTCCTTATGGCAAAGTAATCTTTCATTTGAATCTCCGTATTGTGTAAAAAGGTTGAATTTAGTGATAAGCTGCTAAAATCAGTTTGAATGTCACCAGGTATAATATATGTCAGTGGTCCTTTGCGTAATGTGCTGAACTTCAGTACTTAATTATTCACAATAGTAAAGTCACTTTTCATATTCTTTCGCATGAATAATTACTGGCACTATCTTCTTCAGACAAATTGGCCATATCATTGCAACAGAATAGATGCCCCAGGAGTCTATATAGGAAGACTTGCATCATGGAAGTACATTTTCCAGGTTGGGCATCCTATGATTCTTCCTGCCCCCTTGTGTATTTGTCCTCACTTCTCACATGCCTGGTTCTCACCACTTCACTTTACATTTCCTTTTGTTAATTTCTAAACCTTAGGATTACACCTCATTTACCTTTGAAGGCCAGGTTGCTACCTGTGCTTGATTTCTTTCCCTAATTAATTGCCTAAATGAGGACCTCATTTATACACAATTATTGATAATAAGTAAATATTGGGGAATAATGTGAGCTGCTTCAACAACTATCACTCGGTAGCATTGTGATGTACTGTGATGAAGGGATATGGGTGGTTCATGATGGCTAGAATTAAGTCCTGCCTGAGCAAGGACCTGGACTTCAGGCAATCTCACTGGCTTTCCACTGGGCTTTGGACTATCTTGGCAGCAGCAATATCTATGCCTGGCTGCTGTTTATTAATTACTGCTTAGTGTTCAACTCCATTAGACTCTCAGTACTATCAGCAAGATTCAAAACCTGGACTTCTGTACCTCCCTCTTCAACTGAATCCTTCACTCCCTCATCAGGAGACCACAGCCATTAAAAATTAGTGATAACATCTCCTCCTCACTGACAATCAGTACAGACACACCTCAAGGATGCACACTTAGCCCACTGCTCTACTCTCCGTACACTCACAACTATGCAGCTAGGCACAGCTCGAACACTGGCTACAAATTCGCCAATGATTTATCTGAATCCCAGATGGCAATGGGGAGCGAAATAGATTGGCTGGTCAATTGGTGTCACAACAACCTTGCACTCGATGTCAGCAGGACCAAGGAATTGATTATGGACTTCAGGAAGGAGTGGTGGGGAAAGCATGCCCCAATCCTCATCGAGGGGACAGCAGTGGAAGGAGTGAACTGTTTCAAATTTCTGGGCAACAATATCTCAGAGGATCTATCCCTTGCTCAACAGGATCCTGACCATCTAGGACGTGCCCTCTTCTTATTACTGCCTTCATAGAGGAGATACAGGAGCCTAAATATCCAAACTCTGATATGTCTATCCACGGCCTTCTCTATTGTAAAGATGAAGCCACACTCAGGTTGGAGGAACAACACCTTATATTCCGTCTGGGTAGCCTCCATCCTGATGGCATGAACATTGACTTCTCAAACTTCTGCTAATGCCCCATCTCCCCCTCGTACCCCATCCATTATTTATTTATATACACACATTCTTTTTCTCTCTTTCCTTTTTCTCCCTCTGTCCCTCTGACTATACCCCTTGCCCGTCCTCTGGGTTTTTCCCCCCTCCCCCTTTTCTTTCTGCCTAGGCCTCCTGTCCCATGATCCTCTCATATCCCTTTTGCCAATCACCTGTCCAGCTCTTGGCTCCATCCCTCCCCCTCCTGTCTTCTCCTATCATTTCAGATCTCCCCCTCCCCCTCCCACTTTCAAATCTCTTACTAGCTCTTCTTTCAGTTAGTCCTGACGAAGGGTCTCGGTGCGAAACGTCGACTGTACCTCTTCCTAGAGATGCTGCCTGGCCTGCTGCGTTCACCAGCAACTTTTAAGTGTGTTGCTCAGAGTTTTAGGATAGTTTATTGCACTCTGCATCAGACTTCTAAACAGACCATGAACCCATGAACCCTTGTTGTTCCTCTTTTGCACTATCTATCTATCAACCAATCTATCTACGTGTCTGTTATTGGAACCAATCATATCTATTATTGTGATCTATATTGTGACAGTATTTCTGATTCTGATTGCACCTCTGTTAAACATACAAAATGAGTGTTGCAGCAACGTACACACATTGAACTCTAGCTCTCCGGTTGATTTACAATACGATCAATGGAATCTAATTTCAGAAGTGAAGTTCAATGTGCCTCCATTTTATGTGCAGTTAATACAACAAAGGAAGTAGTTCAGCTCTAAAAAAGAAAGACAATGTTATTAATTCACGGTAGATTGGGAAATATTGATGTTTAAAGGGATTTTGGTGTCATCATACACAAACAATTGGAATCAAACATATAAGAGTAGAATCAGAATCAGGTTTATTATCTCTACTAATAGGATGTGAAATGTAATGTTCTGCTGCAGCAGTACAGTGCAAAGAGATAAAAATTGCCACAAGTTATAAAAATAAGTAAATAATGCAAAAAAAAAAGAATAATGAATAGTGTTCATAGACTGTTCAGAAATCTTATCATGGAGGTGACAAAGCTGAGTGAGGGTCTTAAGGCTTCTGTAGCTCCTCCACAATGATAATAATGGATGGTGATGGTCCTTAATGATGACTTCCACTTTCTTGAGTCACTACCTTTGTCATGGTTCGGTCCGTTAACTACTCATTTCAGTTAATTTCCTTTTCCCTGTGTTTCACCGGGCTCCTTGATTGGATCTCCTGATCTTCATCTGAACCGGCAGGATAAAAACCCTGGCTTACAGCTACTCGGGGCTGGTTCGTCACTGTAGCCAGGGCGGCGATGAATGTTCTGAGCCACCAAGAATAAGAGACCGTCTTCCAAGCCGCCAAGAATAAAGGACCGTCTTCCAAGCCGCCAAGAATAAGGGTCCGTCTTCACGAGCTTCCCTGTGTCAAGATTCGTATTGTCTGTTGTTCTTTGTTTGTGTCGGCTCGTATCCAGCTGAGTGTTGCCGGCCATTTTGCCGCTGCTCTGAGCCGGGATGCGTGCGGTCTGTCATTGTTTGTTTTTGTCATCTCCTGTCCAGTTGAGTGTTGACGGCTGTCTTGCCGCTGCTCTGAGACATGATGCAAGTGGTCTGTCGTTGTTTTGTTTTGAAGGCTCCGAGTCCCAGTCCAAGTCAAGGCTCCGAGTCCCAGTACAAATCAAGGCTTCATGTCCAGTCAAGGCTTTGTGTCACGTCAAGTGATTGCTGCCCGTTTGCCACTTCACGAGCTTCTCTGTGTCAAGATATGTATTGTCTGTTATTGTTTGGTTTAGTCGTCTCATTTCCAGCTGAGTAGGTCCGGCTGTTTGCCGCTACTCTGAGTTTGGAATTCTGTCTCTTCGTGTCCCACTCCAAGTCCAAGCTCTGTGTCCAAGTCAAGTCCAAGTCCGTCTCCATGTCAAGTCTCCATGCCTGTGTCCTGCATTTGGATCCGCTTCCCAAATGCCGCATTGCAACAACCTTTTGAAGATGTCCTCAGTGATGTCCCGGGATGGAGCTGACTAAGTCTACAACACTTTGCAACCTCTTTCAACCCTGCACATAGGGGAGCTTCCACATCAGACTGTGATGCAACCAGTTATACTGTTCTCCATGGCATATCTGCACAAGTTTTCAAGTGACTTTGGTGACATATGAAACTTCCTCAGATTCCCAGCAAAGTGGTCTGTAAGGCAAATGTCAGGTTCGTCTTTACTGCAGTCAAATGCTCTATCAGTGTTACAGCAAGTACTTGCTTCAGTCATAAATCTGCTCATCTTTAAGAGGTGAGATCCAGTTTTAAATAAGGCAGGTAGGCCTTAGCTAGAACTGGCTATTCATTGTCTCCATATAATCAATACTATGGCTGTGTGGATGAAGCTGGTTTGCTGACTGTTTGATAATCAATTTACTGATTAATTGTACAGGTCCATCTGCTGTTGTGACTATTAATTCAGCCCCTCTATTTCTAATAGATGAAGAATTAAAATTGGAAACATTCCATTTATTGCTTTATCACCTACAGTTCTGGAGTTGTATAATGCAAAAGTTCAAACTGAATAAGGATTTACAGCAGCACCACATCCACTTACATTGATTCTTAAAATTAATATTTTATAACTGGTTCAATAAGCCATTTTCTGGATTATCATAATTATAAATTTCAGTTTTATTTATTTTAATAACCACAAATGGTTAGAAAGTTGCATGAACAAACCATATATTATATCCTAATACTTCTTTCAAATGGAAATAGAGTTGCTTACTGATGGTATCAACATTCATTACTGCTATTTAAAGCAAATAATTCAGTCTTCTGATGGAAAATAAATCTAATCATTGTCATATAAATAAGCCAAGGCTGAAATTTCCTCATATTTCAACTGAGAAAGGTAGTTATTGTATAATTTTTGTGCTACATCAAAATTCAGAATTAGAAGTTAATCCTGGTCTTGCCGCATAGTTTCCAGATATGATTCTTATAGGTCAAAGGTTAAAGCTGTGAAGGGGAAATTTTCATGGAGCAAATTTTTACACAGTCAGTGGTAGGATACAAACCTTAGTTCAAAGTTTGGTCAACTGGTAACGTTTATATTAAAAAGTGACTCCCATTCATTATTGAGTATTCAATCCTTAACCTATATTTTATTTATCAGTGGCAAAACCTTGCACGTTTATCACTGCTACACAATGCAAAATGCAACTTTACTATATAAGGAGGTTTTAACCTTTTTGCCATAACCAAATCCCGCAAAAGATGCTAACAGTGCAAAGCTGCTGTGTTGAATTTTGCAAGCCATTGTCGGTAAGTTAACTAAACTTACCCACACAAGCAGCATCCAAAGTCAGGATGGAATTCAGACATGTTGAAACTGTCCGTAGTGTCAATGAATTACAAGTTCAGTTTGGTAAAGGACATGGCCCAATGTTAACTCGGTGGAGTACAAATCCATCTCTACTTCAGCCTTTAATTAATAGAGTATTGGTCATGAATTGATTTGGTGTTTGTCTTAATGCACATGTGAGCCTTGTGTTGCTTAATAATTGGCTTTGAATCTTTCAACATTTCTCTAGAGCATTATCCAGATGGATTGAAAAGTCCTTACGTGTTCTATGCTATATTTTTATTCTTTGATTCCATCTTTCCCAATAGAGTGGTTGGTGTAGCTAGCCCCTATGTTTGGTAATTTCAGTTTTTGATCCTTATGAGAAAATGCATATCCAGTCTAACACAGGCATTTTTGATTCAGCATGTTTTTTTATTAATGACATTTTGCTGAACTTTTTAACGTACATAAAATTTCAAAGGTCAAAGTAAATTTATTATCAAAGTACATATATGCTACCATGAGATTCACTTTCTTGCAGGCATTGACAGGAAAGTAAAGAAATACAACAGAATTTTTGTAAAACTATAAACAACAAAGTCTGATAAACAGCCAATGTGCAAAAGAAGAAAAATCATACAAAAAAAGACCCTGCCTATAATCAAGTTGTCATAAGCTGTATTGATGTTTATTGTTGTTGTTCGTCCATCATTGACGTCGATGAGGACCTCGACACCATTATGATGGTGTCGAGACTAGCGCGTGATTTGGATTTAAGTGAGGGAGAGTTGCGCAGCGTCAGCCTCACTCTCTCTTCCCAATTCCCATCTGGATCCAGTGGCAAGACAGAGTCTAGACGGCTGGAGATGGGACTAGGCGCAGTGGATGACCAGGACAACTTCTGTGTCTTGTCGTGCTCTACACGTTCCACGATGCTTGCAGAGACCGCCTTGGTGACCGTTGGACCTTCCATTGGTCTCGTCCGTTCAATCCGCTGGAGTCTGTCTTCACATGCTGGGATAGACAACTCCCTATCTCACCGAGTGTTTGAAACCCATCGGCTATCCTCACCTGGTTTAGCCGGCTTGTCGAAGCCGTTGCCCGGGGTGTGGCTGCTGTCGCATGCAAACAGCTACGGGGAGCCACAGGTGAGAGCTGAGTGCCACGTGGGGACCAAAGGTGGACTAACCACCCTGAAAAGGATGCGACATGTCCCCCCACCAGAGGTGCTACCCCTCCCTGACACCCCATACACCCCAATATAAATTATGTTTATATTGACATAATGATCATTAACTTCCACTTGAATTATAATTGCTGCATTTTCCTCTATGCTTGAAAGTGGCATAGTTGCTGTTCTTGCTGCTCAAAAGCTATAATTTAGTACAGCAACTTTGTGTGCCTCCATTATAAGTAATGGGGAACCCATATTCTGGCTTGCAATCCACAATTTAGCTTTGTATGCTGAAGTTGTATGCCTTTTCTTTCTCCAGTGGCAGCAGTGCACGACTGACAACCTACTGATGGATGACCTCCAGCACATCAGATACAAATTTTCTCAACAGTCCCACCTGAAGCTAAATTCATTCAGATAGTTCAGCCTGCATATCTGAGCACTCACTCTTGCTACAGCTCACTCTTGTAGCATTAATATTACTATTTCTCATTATACTTTGTCTTCTTAGACAATCCTTCTGGATTCAGAATAACTTGCTTTCACTCCAGCTTTGTGGGTTTTGAGATGACTGGTGAAGCCAACTGCAGACTCTTCCGCAGATGGACATGAGGTAGCCGCTAGGTTAGGTGGTGTCAATAGTTTGAGAGGGTTTTCACACAGAGAGTGGTGGGTGTATTGGCCAAGCGTTCAGAGAAAGTGGTAGAGAAAGGTACAATTACAATGCTTAAAAGATGTTTGGACAGGTACATGGACAGGAAAACTTTAGACGGATATGGACCATATAACCATATAACAATCACAGCACGGAAACAGGCCATCTCGGCCCTTCTACTCCGTGCCGAACTCTTACACTCACCTAGTCCCACTGACCTGCACTCAGCCCATAACCCTCCATTCCTTTCCTGTCCATATAGCTATCCAATTTAACTTTAAATGACAACATCGAACCTGCCTCAACCACTTCTGCTGGAAGCTCGTTCCACACAGCTACCATTCTCTGAGTAAAGAAGTTCACCCTCATGTTACCCCTAAACTTTGCCCTTTAACTCTCAACTCATGTCCTCTTGTTTGAATCTCCCCCACTCTCAATGGAAAAAGCCTATCTATGTCAACTCTATCTTTTCCCCTCATAATCTTAAATACCTCTATCAAGTACCCCCTCAACCGTCTATACTCCAAAGAATAAAGACCCAACTTTTTCAACCTTTCTCTGTAACTTAGGTGCTGAAACCCAGGTAACATTCAAGTACATCTCTCTGTACTCTTTCTATTTTGTTGACATCTTTCCTATAATTCGGTGACCAAAACTGTACACAATACTCCAAGTTTGGCCTCACCAATGCCTTGTACAATTTCGACATTACATCCCAACTCTTATATTCAATGATCTGATTTATAAAGGCCAACATACCAAAAGCTTTCTTCACTACCCTATCCACATGAGATTCCACCTTCAGGGAACTATGCACCATTATTCCTAGATCCCTCTGTTCTACTGCATTCTTCATTGCCCTACCATTTACCATGTATGTCCTATTTTGATTAGTCCTACCAAAATGTAGCACCTCACATTTATCAGCATTAAACTTCATCTGCCATCTTTCAGCCCACACTTCTAACTAGCCTAAATCTCTCTGCAAGCTTTGAAAACCTACTTCATTATCAACAACTCTACCTATCTTAGTATCATCTGCATACTTACTAATCCAATTTACCACCCCATCATCCAGATCATTAATGTATATGACAAACAGCATTGGACCCAGTACAGATCCCTGAGGCACACCACTAGTCACCGGCCTCCAATCTGACAAACAGTTATCCACCACTACTCTCTGGCTTCTCCCATCCAGTCACTGCTGAATCCATTTTACTACTTCAATATTAATACCTAACAATTGAACCTTCCTAACTAACCTTCCAAGTGGACCTTGTCAAAGGCCTTACTAAAGTCCATATAGACAACATCCACCACTTTACCCTCGTCAACTTTCCTAATAACCTCTTCAAAAAATTCAATAAGATTTGTCAAACATGACCTTCCACGCACAAATCCATGTTGACTGTTCCTAATCTGACCCTGTCTATCTAGATAATTATATATACCATCCCTAAGAATACTTTCCATCAATTTACCCACCACTGACGTCAAACTCACTGCCGATAATTGCTAGGTTTACTCTTAGAACCCTTTTTAAACAATGGAACAACATGAGCAATATGCCAATTCTCCGGCATCATCCCCATTTCTAATGACATTTGAAATATTTCTGTCAGAGCCCCTGCTATTTCCACACTAACTTCTCTCAAGGTCCTAGGGAGTATCTTGTCAGGACTCAGAGACTTATCCACTTTTATATTCCTTAAAAGCTCCAGTACTTCCTCCTCTTTAATCATCATAGTTTCCATAACTTCCCTACCTGTTTCCCTTATCTTACACAATTCAATATCCTTCTCCCTAGTGAATACCAAAGAAAAGAAAGTGTTCAGAATCTCCCCCATCTCTTTTGGCTCCGCACATAGCTGTCCATTCTGATTCTCTAAGGGACCAATTTTATCCCTCACTATCCTTTTGCTATTAATATAACTGTAGAAACCCTTGGGATTTATTTTCACCTTACTTGCCAAAGCAACCTCATATCTTCTTTTAGCTTTTCTAATTTCTTTCTTAAGATTCTTTTTATATTCTTTATATTCCTCGAGCACCTCATTTACTCCATGCTGCCTATATTTATTATAGATATCTCTCTTTTACCAAACCAAGTTTCCAATATCCCTTGAAAACCATGGCTCTCTCAAATTTTTAACCTTTCCTTTCAACCTAACAGGAACATAAAGATTCTGTACTCTCAAGATTTCACCTTTAAATGACCTCCATTTCTCTATTACATCCTTCCCAGAAAACAAATTGTCCCAATCCACTCCTTCTAAATCCTTTTACATCTCCTCAAAGTTAACCTTTCTCCAATCAAGAATCTCATCTCTGGGTCCAGACCTATCCTTCTCCATAATTATATTGAAACTAATGGCATTGTGATCACTGGACCCGAAGTGCTCCCCAACACAAACCTCCGTCACCTGACCTATCTCATTCCCTAACAGGAGATCCAACACTGCCCCTTCTCTAGTTGGTACCTCTATGTATTGCTGCAAAAAACTACCTTGCACACATTTTACAAACTCCAAACCATCCAGTCCTTTTACAGTATGGGCTTCCCAGTCTATGTGTGGAAAATTGAAATCTCCCACAATCACAACCAGGTGCTTACTACAAATATCTGCTATCTCCTTACAAATTTGCTCCTCCAGTTCTCGCTCCCCATTTGGTGGTCTATAATACACCCTCATAGGTGTTACTACACCTTTCCCATTCCTCAATTCCACCCAAATAACCTCCCTAGATGAGCCATCTGATCTATCCTGCCAGAGCACTGCTGTAATATTTTCTCTGACAAGTAATGCAACACCTCCCCCTCTTGTCCCTCTGATTCTATCACTAACGGTGCAAACAACTTTACTGTTTTCTTTTTCTTCCTTCTCCCCTACATCTGTTCCTACACTCTGGTTCCCCTCCCCCCCCCTTGTATCTAGTTTAAATCCACTGGAGCCTCTCTAGCAAACCTATCTGCAGGAATATTTGTCCCCCTCCAGTTCAGATGTAAACCGTCCCACCGGAGCAAGTCCCAACTTCCCTGGAAAACTGTCCAATTATCTATAAATCCGAACCCTCCCTCCTGCACCATGTCTTCAGCCACGTGTTGATCTGTGCTATCTTACTATTACTAAGCTCGCCTGCATGTGACACTGGTAGCAATCCTGAGATTGCTATCCTGGAGGTCCTGTCCTTTAACTTGGCGCCTAACTCCCTAAACTCACCTTTCAGGACCTCCTCAAATAAAGACCAAATACAGACAATGGGACTACCTTGGATTGCTTTGACACATTGGGCTGACAGACCTGTTCCTACGTTGTGCAACTCTTTGACCATGACCCCAGGCTGTCTGCACTGCAGGATCTCTGTTCTCCCAATGCATGGCTTTGAGGTTTTCAACATCATCCTGGATGCTCTTTTTCTCTGTTGAGCTGTCAAAGGCCAGATATTCCCAGTAGTCAGTGGATACTTTGAGTGCATCCTTGAATCTTGTCTATAAGTTCATGTCAGATTGCCTCCGTGCACACAACAAGATACAAGCAAACATGTAATGCAGTGATATCACACTTCTTTTTACACAGAATTATTTCTATAAATCATGGTGCTGGTATTCCTGCAGTGCCTGGCAAATTCTCGATTTTCAGCCAGCAGCAGGGAATGTCATGTCTTGTACAAAGTTGCTGTTTCTACAGGATTACTTCAGAAACACAACGGATCAGCTTTAGGGGGCTCTGTACTTGGTGAAGTGTGTGCTCTCTCTTTCCCCTTGATAAGGGAGAGTTGGTTGCGAAATCTCGAGTCGGAGAACTCAGGGAAAACAAAGCAACATGGCAGACTTAAGCACTATAAATCAGCGAGTTATTTGTTTTTCTTGGTCTTCCCTCTCTCTGTGAAAGGATGACACCACTTGGTCTCTTTGTTAGGGAGAGAGAGAGAGAGCCCATGGTATGTCAAATTGTTGGGTGAAAGATTAGTTTTTGTTGTACTGCAGATCATGGTCTTTCTTGGGAGCTTTGCTATTGCTTATGTGGTGGGCAGAGGGTGCTGATGCTTTTTTTATCACTGAAGTAAGTGGGGTAGGGGAAAGGTCATTGCTTTGCTGCTGCCGTGCTTTGGGGATATAGGGGGGCTTTAGGTTTCTAATATTTTTACTGTCACTCATTCTTTGGGGCATTCTTCTGTTTTCGCGGATGTCTGCGAAGAACAAAAATTTCAGGATGCATATTATACATATTTCTCTGATATTAAATGGAACTCATAGAATTGAAAGGGAACTGGACTTAAGCACAGGGAATATTTTCATTTAATTTGATTTATTACTCTTCCAAATTTTTTTGAAGTTTTAGATTTGATCAGAAAAGTCTTTCTTTTCTTTTTGGTTGTATCCTCAGAATGGATGCCCAGTCCCTTTTTTTAAAAGTTTTTTTTTACATAGGGTAGTGGGGTTGTTTTTTTCCTTCATTTAAAATTCAATGTTTTTTCCTTCCTTTTCATGAAGTGATAAGAGGAGAATCGCTGTTTTCTTTTTTTTAATTATATATTTTATACCACCTTAACAATATGTATGATTTTGATAATGTCTATCTTAATTTCGGTTTGTATTGTTATTGATATAGATATAGATAATTCTCCTCTTGTTTGTATTTATGTTTCTATTAAATCAATAAAAAGATTAATAAAGAAAGAAAGATCTATTGTTCTACTCTGTGCATATGTTGTCTAAAAGCCAATGTATAATCATATGATTCAGTCCTGCTCCTTCAAACCATGTCAGTTAAAAATCTTGAATAATCACAAAAGATTCTGCAGATGCTGGAAATCTAGTGCAACAAACACAAAATGCTGAGGAACTCAGTGGGTCAGGCAGCATCTATGGAGATGAATTACAGGCTGACAAGTTTCCAGCTGAGACTTTTCATTAGGATTGCATTCAAGAAAAGTCTCGAATGTTTGAAGTAAAGCACATGTTTGAGCAACATAATTATGGAATCAGAACATGCTCAGAACTAATACAGACATTTCTTGGTGAAACATAGTACTCCATTTAATAACTCTATAGTGGAAGTGTATCTTTATTGCTCAGAAGTCTGCCATTGAATAAAACAGTTAACAATTAGGACCTTTTAAACTATTCTTCATTAGTTCGTAAATGAAGTAACATTGGGGGAAGATGTTGTAATCCGGATAATTCAGGTAGATTTATTATCGTTCATTGTCAACAGCAAAGTCGAGAAAGAGGAAAATTACAGAAAAAAAGCCAAGTCCATTTTTGTGCAAAGTGAATGAAGTAGTCATAGTGTTGCTAAGCTGGAGTGTTTAGGGCTTTACTCTGAATGGTTGAAGGAATATAACTGTTCGTGAAACTAGTGAGGTGGGATTGCAGGCTTCTGTACCTCTAGCTCAATGGTAGTTGTGAAAAGATAGCAAGGCCTGATAGTGAAGATCTTTGATGATTGATGTTGCCATTAGACCACGAAAATAGCAATTATAAGTTTGATGTTTTAGTGAGAAAATGCTTTCCTCCAAAAGTATTTTCCAATGTAATTGAAGAAAATTATTTGTTGATGAGAAGATAATGTATTGGGTGGTTATTATTCTAAAAATCCTATACTTTGTTAGACATGTTATAAGATTCTGAGCTATTATAATCGCTTAGCAAATTCTCTGCCCCTAATCAAGATAAATCTCTGTATGGGTATTGCAATTCCCTCACTTTAATAATTCAACATAGACATTCTTCCACACTGCAAAATGTGTATTAATACAGTAATGTTGAAGATTCACAGATGACAACATTCAATGACTTGTGGAGCATAAGAGTCAAGTGAGCCATAAATTGCAGAGCACCTAGAATCAGTACTTAATTTTTGTGGTATGGCTGAGGAACTGGTGCAGTGGACAGGGCTTCAGATTTATGGATCATTAGCATCTCTCCTGGGGAAGGTACAGCCCGTACAAAAAGGATAGGTTACACCTGAATCCGAGGGTGTCCAATATCATAAGACTGTAAAACCATAAGGTACAGTAGCAGAATTAGGCCATTTGGTCCATCCAGACTGCTCTGCCATTTCATCATGACCGATCTAATTTTCAGCCCCAATCTGCTGCCTTCTCCCCGCATCCCTTCATGTCCTGAGCAATCAAGAATCTATCAACTACTGCCTTAAATATACATAAAAGCTTGACCTCCATAGCGGCCTGTGGCAAAGAATTCCATAGATTCACCACTCTGGCTAAAGAAATTTCTCCTCATCTCCATTCTAAAAGGATGCCCCTCCAAATCATTGACATATAACATAAAAGGAATCGGTGCTAACACAAACGCCTGTGGAACACTGCTATTCACCAGCAGCCAACCAGAAAAGGCTCCCTTTATTCCCACTCTTTGCCTTCTGTCCATCACCCACTACTTTATCCATGCTAGAATTTTTCCTATAATGCCATGGGCTCATAATTTGTTAAATCGTCTCATTTGTGGCACCTTGTCAAAGACATTCTGATAATCCAAGAACACAAAATCAACCAATTCTTCTTTATCTAACTTGCTTGTTATTTCTTCAAAGAATTCCAACAGATTCGTCAGGCAAAATTTTCCCTTGAGGAAACTATGATGACTACGGCCTGTTTTATCACGTGCCTCCAAGTACCTTCAGATCTCATCCTTAATAATTCACTCCAACATCTTCCTAACCACTGAGGTCAGACTGACTGGCCTATAATTTCCTTTTCTCTGCCTCTCTCCTTTCTTGAAGTGTGGAGTGACATTTACAATTTTCCAGTCTTCAGGGAGCATTCCAGCATCTGGTGATTCTTGAAAGATCATTACTAATGCCTCCATAGTCTCTTCAACCCTCTCTTTCAAAACCCTGCAGAATAAACCATCTGGTCCAGGTGACTTATCCACCTTCAGACCTTTCAGATTCCCAAGAATCTCCTCTCTAGAAATGGCAACTTCACACACTTCATGACCCCTGATACCTGGAACTTCCACTATACTGTTAGCATCTTCCATAGTGAACATAGAATAGTACAGCACATTACAGGCCCTTCGGCCCACAATGTTGTGCTGACCCTCAAACCCCGCCTCCCATATAACCTCCCACCTTAAATTCCTCCATATGCCCGTCCAGTAGTCTCTTAAACTTCACGAGTGTATCTGCCTCCATCACAGTCTCAGGCAGTGCTTTCTACACACCAACCACTCTCTGAGTAAAAAAACCTTCCTCTAATATCCCCCTTGAATGTCCCACCCCTTACCTTAAAGCCACGTCCTCTTGTATTCAGCAGTGGTGCCCTGGGGAAGAGGCGCTGGCTATCCACTCTATCTATTCCTCTTATTATCTTGTACACCACTATCATATCTCCTCTCATCCTCCTTCTCTCCAAAGAGTAAAGCCCTAGCTCCCTTAATCTCTGACCGTAATGTATACTCTCTAAACCAGGCAGCATCCTGGTAAATCTCCTCTGTACCCTTTCCAATGCTTCCACATCCTTCCTATAGTGAGGTGACCAGAACTGGACACAGTACTCCAAGTGTAGCCTAACCAGAATTTTATAGAGCTGCATCATTACATCGCGACTTTTAAACTCTATCCCTCGACTTATGAAAGCTAACACCCCATAAGCTTCCTTAACTACCGTATCCACCTGTGAGGCAACTTTCAGGGATCTGTTGACATGTACCCCCAGATCCCTCTGCTCCTCCACACTACCAAGTATCCTGCCAATTACTTTGTACTCTGCCTTGGAGTTTGTCCTTTTTAAGTGTACCACCTCACACTTCTCTGGGTTGAACTCCATCTGCCACTTCTCAGCCCACTTCTGCATCCTATCAATGTCTGTCTGCAATCCTCGACAATCCTCTACACTATCTACAACACCACCAACCTTTGTGTCGTCTGCAAACTTGCCAACCCACTCTTCTACCCCCACATCCAAGTCGTTAATAAAATGAAGACTGACACAAAGTACTTATCCTTGGGGACAAACTGTTCAGGAGGGATTAAACTAATTTGGCAGGGACTGCAGTGATAGGGCTGATGATGAGCAGACTCAATGTGTAGTGAGACTTCTAGCAAGGAGAGGCCGAAAATTGGCCAAAATTGCAATGAACGGGATGAGGTACAATGTAAAAGAGGGACAAAATCGAAAAGGCTGACTAAAGGTGTTCCATTTGAATGCAGGCAGTTTACAAAATAAAGTAGGTGAACTTGTAGCACAGTTACAGATTGGCATGTGTGAAGTTATGGGCATCACTGAATCGTGGCTGAAAGAACATTATAGCTGGGAGCTTAACGTCCAAGGATTCACATTGTATCAAAAGGACATGCAGGCAGAGAGGATGGGTGGCTCTAATAGTAAAGAATGAAATCAAATCACTAGGAGGAGTTGACGTAGGATTGGAAGGTGGAGAATTGTTGAGGGTAGAGCTAAGACATTGCAAGGGTAAAAAGATCCTGATGGGAGTTGTATACCGATCTCCAAACAGTAGTAAAGATGTTATATACAAATTACAATGGAATATAGAAAATGCATGTGAAAAGGACAACGTTATGGTAGTCATCAAGGATTTCAATATACAGGTAGATTGGGAAAAGTAGGTGGTGCTGGATCCCAAGACGGGGAATTTGTAGAATGCCTACAAGATGGCTTTTTAGAGCAGCTCGTGGTTGAGTCCACTAGGGAATCAACAATTCTGAATTGAGTGTTGTGCAATGAACCCGAATTGATTAGACAGCTTAAGGTAAAGGAACCCTTAGGGGTTATAATAATCATAATATGATAGAATTCTCCCTGCAATTTGAGAAAGAGAAGCTAAAGTCAGTTGTGTCAGTATTACATTGGAGTAAAGGGCATTACAGAGGCATTAGGTGCAGAAGAGATGTCAGGGATAGGTTTTTTACGCAGAGAGTGGTGAGTGTGTGGAATGGGCTGCCAGCAGCGGTAGTAGAGGTGGAAATGATAGGGTCTTTTAAGTGACTCCTGGATAGCTACATGGAGCTTAGAAAAATAGAGAACTATGGGTAAAGCCTAGGTAGTTCTAAGGTAGGGACATGTTCTGCACAGCTTTGTGGGCCGAAGGGCCTGTATTGTGCTGCATGTTTTCTATGTTTCTATGTTTCTATATGAGAGAAGAGCTGGGCAGAATTATTTGGAAGGGAACACTAGTAGGGTTATGCTAGAGTAGCAATAGCAACTAAAAAAGTCATAAAGAAAGAAAAGATGGAATATGAAGGTAAGCTAGCCAATAATATTAAAGGAAATACAGAGTGATATATATCTTCAGCTATATAAAGTGTAAAAGAGGGGCAAGAGTAGATATTAGCTGCTGGAAAATTATGCTAGAGAGGTAGAAATGGGGGACAAGAAAATGGCAGATGAACTGAATAAGTATTTGCATCAGTCTTCACTGTGGAAGACACTAGCAGTAAGATCGAGAGTGCCAGGTGGCAGAAGTCTACCAGGTTGCCATTACTAAGGAGAAGCTGTTTGGGAAAATGAAAGTTCTGTTGGTAGATAGGTTATTTAGACAAGACAACCTGCACCCCAGTGTCCTGAAAGAGGTGGCTTAAGAGATTCTAGAGGTATTATTAACGATCTTTCAAGAATCAATGGATTCCAGCATGGTTCCAGAGGACTGGAAAATTGCAAACGTTACTTTGCTCCTGTTTAAGATGTTGCTGGTGATGCCCACTGTCCTACTTATTGATGGCAAAATACAGAACTAGGAAAACTACTGAACACCTTATGAGTGTCACTTCATTAATAACGATCACCACTAATATTGGGGAGGTGTGCAGAGGTGAGACTAGGGGAGGTAGAGGTGGAAGACAATGCATGGTAGAGGTAAGTGGAAGTGGGACTGAGGAAAGTCTCGCTGTCAGGTCGGTATAAGTGCCAGGCCAAATTGGAAAGGTCAGGTATTGGCCAAATCGTGGTGGCAGGGTCCAGGTCCCAGAGCTGTCTGAGAGTGTTTGGATGATTCGAGCGCCGGGGCAGATTGTAAAGGTCAGGGTTTCGGGACTGGAGGTAATGGTTGGGCCAGTTCTGCTCACTGCTCCGCAAAGTTTACTCAGATCTGCGCTGAACTGAGGCTGCGACTCGTTCCAGCTACAGGGGTGCCTGGCTTTGTGTATGTGGTCCTACAACATTTAATTGGCCCTATGATGAACTGAGGCTGTGGGTTGCTCCAGCTTCTGTCATGTCTGGCTTCATTCTGAGTGTTATTTGCTTGCTGACACTGTTTGCATGATTTTGTTTTTCTCTGTGCATTGGGTGTTTGATGTTTTTTTTAAATGGGTTCTTTTGGGGTTTCTTTGTGTAAAAGAGTTATGTTATATGGCTCAGAATGTGGGACAATATCTAGGCAACAAATTGCAGCAACAGAGATGTGGTTTTTGAGGAGGATGCAAAGAATATCATGGACAAAACGAATATCTAACAAGGATGTCATGAACAGAGCAAACACAAAAAGGGAAATAATGTATGAGATCATGAAAAGGCGATGTAAATTCATTGAACATGTGATTAGGAAAGAGGAGTTAGAATGCACGGTAATTATGGGAAAGATTGAAGGGAAGAAAGCAAGAGGAAGACAAAGACAAATGATGATGGAAACAGCAGCCAGAGAATTGGAAATGAATACCAATGAATTGATCCACTTGACCCGAAATGGGAGTGTGTGAGCCATGGCAGTCAAATCTCAAACTGGGCATGGCACCTGATGATGATGATGAAAGGAGATGAATCTCGGGGTTGTATAATGTATACGTACTTTGATAATGTACTTTGAACTTTCAAGAAGAGAGTGAGGCAGAAGAAAGAAAACTACAGACCAGTTAGCCTGACCACAGTGATTGGGAAGATGTTGGAGTCGATTGTTAAGGTTGTGGTTTAGGGATACTTGGAGGAACATGATAAAATAGGCTGTAGTCAGCCTGGTCTCCTAAAGGGAAAATCTTGCCTGACAAATCTGATGGAATTCTTTGAAGAAATAACAAGCAGGATAGACAAAAGAGAATCAGTTGATGCTGTGTAGCTGGATTTTCAGAAGGTATTGGTTGATTGGCAGGAGGCAAAGAGTAGAAATAAAGGGAGCCTTTTCTGATTGGCTGCTGGTGACCAGTTGTGTTCCACAGAGGTCTATGTTGGGACTGTTTCATTTATGTTATATGTCAATGATGGAATTAATGGCTTTTTAGCCAAGTTTGTAGACGATAGAAAGATCTGTGGAAATGGAGGTAGTATTGAGGAAGTAGAGAGGCTACAGAAGGACTTAGACAGATTAGGAGAATGGGCAAATAAGTGGCAGATGGAATGCAGTGTCAGGAAGTATACGGTCATGCACTGTGGTAGAAGAAATAAAAGCATAGACTATTTTCTAAATGGAGGGAAAATTCAAAAATCTGAGGCCCAAAGATCTTGGAAGCCCTCATGCAGGATCCCCTAAATGTTAATTTGCAGGTTGAGTCAATGGTGAGGAAGAAAGATGCGATGTTAGCATTCATTTTCAGAGGACTAGAATGCAAAAGCAAAGATGTAATGTTGAGACTTTATAAAGCACTGGTGAGGTTTCACTTAGAGTATGATGAGCAGTTCTGGGCCCCTCATCTAAGAAAGGATGTGCTGCCATTGGAGAGGGTTCAAAGGATGCTCACGAAAACGATTCTGGGATTGAATAGCTTATCATATGAAGAGCATTTGATGGCTCTGGATCAATCCTCACTGAATTTCAGAAAAATTAGGGTGATCTCATTGAAACCTATTAAATGTTGAAAGGCCTTGATAGATTAGATTTGGGTCGTTGTTTCCTATCGTGGGGGAGTCTAAGACCAGAGAGCACAGCCTCAGAATAGAGGGATGTCCATTTAGAATGGTGATGGGAAAGAGTTTCGTCAGCCAGAGAGTGGTGAATCTGTGGAATTTGTTGCCGCAGGCAGCTGTGGAGGCCAAGTCAGTGGGTATGTTTAAGGCAGAGATTGACAGATTATTGATTAGTCAGGCATGAAGGGATACAGGGTGAAGGCAGGAGATTGGAGCTGAGAAGGAATGGGGAGTGGACCCAATAGGTCAAATGGTCTAATTATGTTCATATATCTTCTCATCTTCTGGTCTTAAGTTCAGAATCAGAATCAGAATCAGAATCAGAATCAAGTTTATTATCACCAGCATGCGTCATGAAATTTGTTAAGTTATCAGCAGCAGTACAATGCAATACATGATAATATGGAATGAAGAAATAAATACATAAATAAATAAATAAATTACGGTAAGTATTTATATGTATATTGAATAGTTTAAAATAGTGCAAAACTGAAATAATATGTATTTTAAAAAAAAGTAAGGTTGTGTTCATGGGTTCAATGTCCATTAGGAACCATATGGCAGAGGGGAAGAAGCTGATCCTGAATTGCTGAGTGTGTGCCTTCAGGCTTCTGTACCTCCTTCCTGGCGGTAACAGTGAGAAGTGGGTATGCATGCCCTGGGTGATGGGGGTCCTTAATAATGGACGTCGCCTTTCTGAGGCACCATTCCTTGAAGATGCTTTAGGTTCCACAGAGGCTAGTACCCAAGATGGAGCTGCCTAATTTTATGAATTAAGACTAGCTTCTTTCAGTCCTGTGCAGTATCCAACCACCCCCCCCGCCCCTTACTGGGCAGTGATGCAGTCTCTCAGAATGCCCTCTACGATACATCTATAGAAGTTTTCAAGGGTTTTAGTTGACAAACCAGATCTCTTCAAACTCCTAATGAAATATAGCCACTGACTTGCGGCCTTTATAACGTGGCCAAGTGGTTAAGGCGTTTGTCTAGTGATCTGAAGGTTGCTAGTTCAAGCCCCAGCTGTGGCAGCGTGTTTGTGCCCTTGAGCAAGGCACTTAATCACACATTGCTCTAGTCTGTGCGAGGAGTGGCGCCCCACACAGACTTCCAATCTGTGCCTTGTAAGGCATGAAAATGCCCGACACAGGCCTCTCATTGTCTGAGTCGACGTTCCCTCCCCCCTATATGTTGGGACCAAGTTAGATCCTCAGAGATCTTGACACTCAGGAACTTAAAACTGCTTACTCTCTCCACTTCTGATCCCTCTATGAGGACTAGTCTTAATTTTCAGTTTGTAAACTCTCACACCCATACTGACTATCTGTCTTCTGCCTTGTTCACTCCACAGTGAGGTCTAATACAAGCTAGAATTGCAGCACCCTGGTCGCATGCAAACCAATGGTATGAATATAGAATACTACAGCCCCGGTAACCCACACTCTCAGTATTGTTTCTCACTCCCATCAGTCCACCAAGTTTCTTTCTCATTTTCCACACTTTGTACTATCATAAACAGAACCAACTCTACAGATAAGAAAATTCTTTTGGCCAGAACGGTCTCTGATACAATCACAAACACGAGGAATTCTGCAGATGCTGGAAATTCAAGCAACACACCTTGAAGTTGCTGGTGAACGCAGCAGGCCAGGCAGCATCTCTAGGAAGAGGTACAGTCGACGTTTCGGGCCGAGACCCTTCGTCAGGACTAACTGAAGGAAGAGCTAGTAAGAGATTTGAAAGCGGGGGGGGGGGGGGTCTCCTATCATTTTGGATCTCCCCCTCCCCCTCCCACTTTCAAATCTCTTACTAGCTCTTCCTTCAGTTAGTCCTGACGAAGGGTCTCGGCGTGAAACGTCAACTGGACCTCTTCCTAGAGATGCTGCCTGGCCTGCTGCATTCACCAGCAACTTTGAGGTGTGTTGGTCTGATACAATCAATTTATATCATGATACAGGCTGCAGACAAAGGAGCTACAAAAATACAGAACCGGTCCTACTACAAATAACTGAAAATCCACTGATCCTTTACAGACAAACAGGAGATTATACAAAGATATAAGCAAGCACAAAGAAGGTTAAACTACAAGAAAACCATCAATTTAGACCTAATGCAACACTGCCTAATCATCTCCCCTATTCCCATGTAATGCCCTGGTTCGTATCTTTACTGTTATGCTGTAGGTATTTCATTTAGCAGCTCTAAGAACTGTTTGTTCTGCTTTCAGCCTGTTTGGGTTATTGTTGAAGATAAGAGATGATGTGGAATGTGTGCCATCCAATCTGCTGGAAGTTTTTCTTGGTGAGGGACAATAAGGTTGGTCTTGGGTTTTTTTTGGAGAGGAGATGAAGAGAGAAGTTGTTGGGAAGAACCGGTCGTAGCATATAATCCAGTGGGAGACCGGTTTGTTCGAGATGGATTGCGAATGACACTCGGAAAGTGGTGTGTGTTTTCATGTTGACCAAGGACCCAACGCATGAGTGACAGAGAATTTCAAGATGAGCTCCAACTTGTGCACATTTGACTGTTTAACTAGAATGGGCCCTTTTCTTTTTGCTATTCTTTACTAACCCTTCAGTTAAAATTCATAAATATAATTCCCTTAATCGTATACAGTGTATTGTCTGCTATTTCCTGGCATTAATTTGTACAGGGTAGCAAATGACGCAGCATCCACATAAACTGAGGTTTGGGGTGGGATCAGGTGAGCTTCAATCTCTAAAGTTTGGCAGGGCCTGAGGTTGTCTTCCCTGGACTTACATAGCCAAGGAAACCAGGGTGTTTCACCCATTTATAAATTCCCGTCAATTACCTGCCGGTCTCTATCACAACTCCCTTTGCCTTCCCCACCTGGCGCCATCAGTCGATTATTTAGTTCCTTCTGTCACCAACCAGTCTCATTGAAATACTGGCTATCTTCCCATTACACTCCCAGTTCTGACACAGTGTCTTAACCTGAAAGATCAATCATCCCTTTGTTTCCACAGATGCTGCTTGGCTGCTAAGTTCTTCATCCAATTTAATATTTAACACTATTCATAGTGGGAAAGAGCAGAAATGGGGCCGATGCCAAGCGAGAGGGTGGAGTGTCTGAATTGAGAAGTGTTACACAAATATGGCATTAAGGGTGACTATGATGCTCACCATATAGGCTGGAAATTCGGTTGGATGACACTTTTATCAAGGTTATGCAGACAAATTTTGTTTTTTTTTGTTTGGCAGAATGAAGTACACTAACTACAATTTTCAACTCTTCCCTTTGATCAGATGCTATGTGGCTAATGTTCCTCATTTGTTGTGATTTCTGCTTCAGCTATAATTAGGTTGATGCCATTCACTATATGCAATATTTCTCTTTTCTGAGCATCCCAGAGAGACTTGGAGTATGTTGTCCTAGGATCACACTCCACTGGGCACTGAAGTCACAATGTGATCAATCTAGCACAGTGCCAGACTAGAACAGCTGTCAGGTACTGTATGTGAATTACCTTCACCACTAGGATCACCTTATTTCACAGAGGCATCCATCCCAGTCACTAACTGAACATCACTGACCTGCAACCCTTTTGCCCACACTGCCTCACACTGCCGGATGCCTATTAATATAAGGCTGTATTTCAATCCCAAACATCTTAACACCCAGCAATCCTCCCAGCCACCCCCTCTTTGCAACTACCAGCTGCTGGCCTTAGCATCCAAATGAATCTCTTTCCTCACACCAAGTCTAGGCTTCAATTCCACTTCCACCTCCAGCCCAACTTACAGGAGAGCATAAGGTAATCAGAATCGGAGTCACTTTATTGCTAGTATGTGAAAGTGGTTGTGGTTCGATGGCAGGCATAAAACACAGTTCAATACCATAACAGACAACACAATAGCAACCAACATCTTACAAGACAATAGTGCAAACAACCATGAGCAATCAACAATTGGCAGAGCGATCACATGTGCAAATGTCAATAATTAAGCTTAAATAAATGTGAACAAATGAACAGACTCAATAATTATCAACGGAACAAGGAGAGCTGGGAAGACCATTTAATGGATGCTTTGCAGGGACAGTTTTGATAAGAAGCTGGAGAGCTACAGGAAAGAAGTTTCAGAGGTGACATGTAGCCCTGGTGGTGATGGATGTGTAGCATCTCTCTGGCAATTTGGTTAATAGGATGGATGGAGTCAGCAGTAAAATTTTCAGCTCTTTTCTTTGCTCTGGCAATGAACAGGTCTTTTAGTGTTGGCTGCTGACAGCCAATGACAGCAACAAAGCCAAAGGGGTCCAGCCTGTCATTGTTTAGTTGTGATTTAATAGATTGAACTGGGATACTTCATTTTCTACCTTAATCTTGTATCCGGAACTGTGTAAAATATTATGCAATTACCTAAAGATGAGTTTGATCTTTCTGTATCTGAGAACCCTTTAACATATTACCTATCATGCAAATGTTTATGAAATTAATACTTGTGCTGTTTATTTCTTGTTTATCTCTCTTCGAGAAACCTTTAATGGGATTGGCTGCTCAATCAGCTTTCATTATTAGTTTGCAGACCCATCAATTCACCAATGTCTCATGTATGCCCAGACTTGAAATCAGACCAAGGAAAAAGGAGTGACAAACAGCATGAAAAAGTGGAGGAGTGGTGGCTGCATCACTCATGAGAAATGAATGGCTTCAAATCCTCAGCTGTAGGTGTCAATAAGATTTTAATTCACAGATGTGGCAGGTCCAGCACCAGAGGGAAGGAAACTCCAAGAAGGGACTAAGGAATGTGAAAGGGAGAAGTGGAAGGCAAAGAAATGATGAACAAAAAGATTGGTGGTATTGTGTTTGGAGCTGATGGTTGTCATGGGTTGAAACAGGACATTGACAAGAGGATACACACAAAATACTGTAAGAATTGAGAAGGCAAGTGTAATAAAGATTTTCACCTGAAACATTGACTATTTGTTCTTTCCTATGGATACTGCCTGACCTGCCGAGTTCCGCCAGTATGTTGGTGTGTTGCTCTGGATTTCCAACGTCTTGCGTTTATGACATAGGTAGGCTGCAGAGTTGGGCTGAGAGTTGGTAGATGCAGTTAAATTCGGAAAAGTGTGCCATCATACACTTTGGAATGTCGAACTTGAATAGGGGACATGGTTGATAGCAGGATTCTTAGCAATGTTGAGGAACAGATAGATCTTGAGCTTCCAGTCCATATGTATATTTGTCAAAGGTGCTGTGCAAATTGGTAGGGTGGTTAAGAAGGTTTATGATATGTTGGCCTTCATTAGTCAACCTTGAGTTGAAGACCCGTGAAGTATGTAAGAGCTCTGTCAAACTCTGTTTAGACCATACTTGTGTTTGGTCTGGTCACGTCATTATAGGAAGGATGTAGAAGCTTTAGAGAGGTTGCAGTGGAGATTTACCAGGATACTGTCTGGATTAGAGAGTATGTCTTATGAGGGAAGACTGAGTGAGTGAAGGCTTTTCTGTTTGGAGTGAAGGAGGATTTTTAATGTCGTATAGGATTATAAGAGGCATAGAGTGGACAGCCAGCACCTTCTTCCCATGGTGAAAATGGCTAATACAAGAGGGCGTAATTTTAAGGTAATTGGATGAAAGTATAGAGGGATATCAGAAGTAGTTTTTTTTTACACAGCATGGTGGATGGCAGGATGAAGATAAATCTCTACCAATGAAAGTGTCAGATGCTCCTTCCCTCCATTAGCCTAGGGGTCATCCTTAGGCAAGGTGTAGCACCTGCTTAGCACTCCCCCCCGCCCCCGATCAGGTCACATGAGCAATGGGAGTAGGTGGTGGATGGTCATATGAGCAGCTGGTGCATATCACAAGTCCTGGTAATACAACCACGAACACCAGGCGGACAATCTCTGAAGAGTATTGATAATGGCTAGGGTCACCTGTCTTGTAAAGACTGCACAGAAGAAGGCAACGGCAAACTACTTCTGTAGAAAATTTGCCAAGCACAAGCATGGTCATGGAAAGACCATGAATGGTCCATGTCATACATCACGGTACATAACAAATAGAGGATGTGTGAAACATGCTGCCAGGGTGGTAGTAGAGTCAGATACGTTAGGTTTATTTAAGATAAATAAACACATGGATGGATGATAGAGAAATGGAGGGCCTTGTGGGAGAGGAGAGTTAGACTGATTTTGGAGTAGATTAAAAGGTCAGTACAACATTATGAGCTGAAGGGCCTGTACTTTGCTGTACTATTCTATTGTCTAAAGTGAGCAAATAATGAAACAAAAGAGTCAGAAGCTGGGCTGAGGTGGTAGGAGTGGGACAGGGTGGAGAGAATGCAGTTTGATTGATGGTAGTTATAGCTGTGGAGGTTGGAGATTTTGAGAAAGAATTATCTGCACCTCCTACAAGAAGGAAATCATAGCTGAAATCCATATGGGTTTCCATGGCGACATATCTTAGTTGGAGGAGGTGAGCAGAATTGAAAGCAGGGCTGTTCAAGGTGACAAAAAATTCAGCTAGGTGGAGGAGGATGGTGGTGAATGTGAATTGGGTAATCAGCCAGAAGGAAGGAGATACTCCTAATGAGAGATGGAGGTGGAGAAAGACTTCAAATTCGAGTTGATAAACAGGTTGTCAAGGTTGAAATCATTAGCCTTGTGATGGGAGCTTAGAGGAGTCACAGGTATTTAGATAAGGTCGTAGTTCATTCAATTGTATCATTAAGCTTTAAAATCGAAAGAAAAGACATTAGAACTGATTTAAAAGCTAATGCAAGCCAAATGGTATTACAGCTATGTTGGTGATGCTAACTATTTAGGAATGAAACATGAAAAATAGTTAGTTAGGGCATAATATAGTGCTTGTGAAGTTAATTAAGTGTGTTAATCCAACCTGAGTTCAAAAACTTTGATCTTGGTTAACCCCTCCAAAACAAAACTGTTCTCTTCAGTATGGAGAGTTTCAGGCATATAATAGAGATGCATTATCAAATACAGGTCACTGAAAGGAAGGCTTCGGAAAGTGTCACATTCAGGTTCATCAGTATAAAGCAATACTCTTCATTAACTCAAAAACTAATAAGGAGCTTACCTTCTGGATATTATCATTTAATAACATTTAAGAACTTAGCAGGAGCATCTAAATACTACTTAATACGTGAATTCCTTTTCTGGTTAGAAGCACAACAAGTAAAATCGCCCTGCCAATCTAAGCTCCATATGGCAACTGGCACCTTTATCCACTGTCTCGACTTAACTCTTATGCACTCATGCGCAAGTATTCTGTAAGCATAGATACCTCAGACTACTGTGATTCAATGGTGAAAGGTTTTCAACACATGAATCCTTACAGCATCCAGCTGGGAATCATAAGACCTGACATTTAAAGCTCTATATTTTAAAAATTAATGATTAATTGCAGACTTGAGCTTGATAAACTGGATTTTCAAATGTTTTCCTCCCCTACCCGGGAGCTAAGGCAGAACAATTCCCCAGGGGGAGTGCTGTCTGCGTCCAGAATTACAATCACTTCAATGTCCTAATTAAAAGTCGTTAAATTTGCGCTGGGGCGTTGGCATTGCAGGAGCAAAGTTAAAAATCCTGATTCAATTGGGAATGGCGAATGAAGATTTTAAGAAATGTGATCTTAATCTTGTGATCATCAAATCAATTAGTCATATTGGCCAGGCATTCTGCTGTAGGGTTCACATATAAGGATAACACTTGAAACTGGAAACAATAGAAATGCTCAATAAAATCCATCTTCTGCATTGGGATATTAAGCTAAGGCATCCAGCTTGGATAGAAAATAAATCCCACACAAAATCTTCTTAAAGGAAAATGATTAAAAATAGAAATGTTCTATGGTCATCATTTACAGCAATGACAGTTGTATCAGTCTAAAGAAAATACGGGCAAATTGGAGGTGACTTTTAGGTTTTTATCAAATAAATTGAAAAAGATTCAGGCCCTATCCATATAATGACAATAAATACACCAGATATAATTGATTTACTGCATTAGAAAATCCTGAGAATATGATAAAATTCTACATAAATGATTGTCATCACTTTGTGTTCTAAGCTTTACTTGTAATACTGTGATGGATATAATGGAATAATATAATATATTCTGGCAATATGTTTAGTTAGAGGGTTATAATAAACAGAAGTAAAATATACATAAGTGAATTGTATAATATGGGAATAAATACATGTTGTTTGTGATATGCAGAAGATTAAATTTGTCATTAATTCTCCCCGAGGTGAGCTAATGACTTTGCCAAGACACTTAGTTTGGGAGGATCACTGCGAAACCAACTGCACTATTCTTGGTATTCATTCTCCCCATTATCTACTAAATTGCAGAAATGAGGCACTAAAATAAAATATCCCTTTTATGAAATTCGTTTACCATATGCCATTGATCTGCAGCTCCAAACACTTGAGCAGAATCCCCACAGAAAAAAAAAGTTCACCACTAGCAATAAATCTCTGCCAGTCATTGTGATTTATTTCAAGGCTTAGTGCCAGCATTAATGTACAATGTCAGAGGCTATTTGAGGCGCACGCCATTAGGAGCATTTAATAGGTAGTGGGAGCCTCAAATAGCCTCTGATAACCAAGGCCAGATCCTAGCCTTCATGTGTGGTTTAGCTTCTAAGCCTGCAGAACTATTTCTACTGACAGAAGAAGAAGCAAAGACGGACTACTGGCAGCTTAAAACCAGTCGCTTCAGGCAGATGGGGCTCGTCAGCTATGGTGGGCAGTTCATCTAGGAGTATGTAGACTCTGATCTCAAACCTGCACTGCCTTGCAGCTTTACCCACTCATGGGGAAGGCTTTGGGAGTAAACTCCGAGGGAAAAAGCCAGAGCTGGATTTCCTAAGGCGGTCCTACATTGAGTTTAATGCTGACTGACAGCTCCTGTGATGCTGCTGCTACTAAACTGTATTGGTCTCTGCCGTTCCTTTGGGTTCATCAGATGTGTGGAGGGGGGAGCTTGGTAAATGAGCAACAGCTTGCTTTACATCTCGTACTGCCCAAGCTTGTGTACCTAGACAGCTGTGACGCAATATCCGTGGTCAACTCTGACATTAAGGCCTCAACTTAACACACAATGTACAATCTATTCAAATATAAACTTTTCCCTAGAAAACTTAACTAATCAGTTATATGAAAGACAAAATCCTGATTTAATAGTCCTGTTCAATCCTTTTTAGACAAATATGTTCCCTTATTTCAGGTCTTTCTTTAACTGTTTTTTGACATCTTTGTGCACACTTCTGAAAGTTTCACAGGATAAGAGCACAGAAAGTTAGAGTCACCCCTCAAAGCTCACTAAAAGTGACCAGTTGACATCCATCTACTTGCTCGATTTTGGTAGGTGCTCTTATGGTTTACAGATCAGTTGCCCACCAATGTACTTCCCAAGTATGATGAGGCTTTCAACCTCCACTACCTTTTGATACAGGTTCAAAATCCACGCAACTCTACGAGCTACTACCGTCAGGTTCTTGAATGAAACTGAATAATAGTAATCCATTAGCACTAACCAAGTGAAGCCATTGTCTTCATTTCCCACCAGCACCAACTTCATTTCATCGACACAATTTCTGATTTCTTCCTGTAACTAACAATGAACTTTTGTTCACAATCTTTGCATTCTATATTCATGCTAATATCTGAAATTTATTTGATGATAATCTTCCAAAAGATATCTGAGCATTTCACTAAGTCAAAGTCAGGATCAACTTAAAAAACTTTTCATGATTCAAGATTTAATATAGTTTATTGTCATTCTTCAGTACATGTGTTTAAAGACCAAAATCAAGTCAAGTTTACTGTCATTTAACTATATACATGTACATCGTCAAATGAGACAACATTTCTCTGAACCAGGGCGTAAAGCACAGTGGTACACATAACACACATATAACACGTAATATCTTAGGAAGGTAAGTATAAAATCTGCAGACGAATTATGCATAAATAAACAAAATTAAATGAATAAGTTAAATTTTTTCAGGTATAGAACAGATGAACCAGTGACACTTTGAATGCAAATTTATTTTTATTCCTCGTAAATGCAGCATAAGAAAACACTATCAACATAAAACCACAATAAAAAAACACGACACAACGAATATAAATAGAAGCAATCCTATAAAACACAAAATACAAGTATCTGTTATATACATAGACAGACAGATGCAGAGGGACTTGGGAGTCCTTGTGGAGCCCACCCAGAAGGTGAACTCACAGGTTGAATTGGTGATGAGGAAGGCAAATGCCATATTAGCATTCATTTCAAGCGGTCTAGAATACAAGAGCAAGGATGTGATGCTGAGGCTTTATGAGGCAATGGTGAGGCCTCACCTTGAGTATTGTGAACAGTTTTGGGCTCCTCATCTTAGAAAAGATGTGCTGGTGTTGGAGAGAGTCCAGAGGAGGTTCACAAGGATGATTCCAGGAATGAAAGGTTTATCATACAAGGAATGTTTGATGGCTCTGGGTCTGTACTCGCTGGAATTCAGAAGGATGAGGGGGGATCTCATTGAAACCTTTCGAATGTTGGAAGGACTAGACAGAGGAGATGTGGAAAGGATGTTTCCCGTGGTGGGAGAGTCAAGGACAAGAGGACACAGCCTCAGGATAGAGTGGCGTCCATTCAAAACAGAGATGCAGAGAAATTTCTTTAGCCAAAAGGTGGCGAATTTGTGGAACTTGTTGCCACAGGCAGCTGTGGAGGCCAGGTCATTGGGTGCATTTAAGGCAAAGATTGATGGATTTTTGATTGGACATGGCATCAAAGGTTACAGGGAGAAGGCTGGAAACTGGAGTTGAGGAGGAGATAGAAAAAAATGAATAGCCATGATTGAATGGCGGAGCTGACTCGAAGGGCCAGATAACTTAATTCTACTCCTATGTCTTATGGTCTTATGGACTGTATGTGGATAAAGTGACGCCAGGTGATATTGCATTATTTGTACATTTTTGTTACTCTCATTATCATTTTAAAATGACAAAGAAGATCTCATAAGACAGTGAGCCAATGGGCTAGAAAACTCCTGCAACATCATTTTGTATTTCAGTTGTATTATCCTACAACTGTGTTTGGGGTATCATTATCTGAGGGCTTGAGATAATCCTTTTATGTTGCCATAGGCTACTCCTTTCTAGTGGCCTTGGGGGGAAGTAAGATATCAGAGAGTGGAAGAGAGAAGAATAATAGAGATGGAACTTTCTTTACTTTGACTATCTACTTATAATTTTGTTTCTATGTACAAATGCATGTTTCCATCACCCTCAAGGAACACACTAATTTATCTTACAAGGGCAATTAGATTACTAATTTATAATCAAGGTTTTCGAATCAAAACTTTGCAGATTTAAATCAGTTTAACTGGAAAACTTCTACTGGCCTAATTGTTTCCTACGGATACAAAATATTGCATTATAAAGCCCAAACCTTTGCTTGTGTTCAGTGTTTTACATTTCATTTCCATACATACTGTATACCTGATCAATTTGTAGCAGGAATTCCCAGAAAAGAGAATGCGCTGGTCTGTTATGATTTTCCTTCATATTCATGGCAGTCACATATGATAATAACATTCACAATTTTAATTTGTGGCTGTAAGGTAGCAATACAGTATGTTCTATTGTATTCTGAAAGAAGATTACTGGACAAAATTAAATGCTGCGTCGTAATATCAGAGATATTACAAAGATAGAGAAGAGTGATTCCATGAGGGATTTGAAAATAAGAAAACAACGCCTTCCTAAAGACTAGGAGTCAATATTCTTTCATTTAAATGTGTGCTGCACATATACAAAATATCCCCTATTTAGTCAAGTAGTCAGGTAGTGATTATTATTTTTCAAAAGGGATCGATATGATTTGCATTTGAATTGCTTAACACCATCTGCTTCCATCACCTCCCTTGGGAGTCCATTCTACGTTTGTTGAATTGATGTTTCCATAAATGAGTTTCGAGTTCAACAACCATTTTGTCTTCTGTTGCTAAGTAGGACAAACAGCTTGTATAAGTGTCCACTAACCGAACAACTTGAACATAAAGCTGTCATATCCACTTTTCCTTTCTAATTGAGACAGTCATTCATCATAAGGTGATGCGTTCAGATGCTCTTCCTCTTGTAACTCTCTCACCGGGGCTCATATACAAACTTGGCTCGTTAACTAACGAGCCAACAGCCACATGACTCAGCGGTTAGAAGGCCACCTTTCATAAACGATATATGTCTAAGGTCAGTATGATTTGGTGTTTAACCAAACAGGAAAGTTCCACTGAAGGAAGATTGATAGCAGTGAATGCAGCGTAAATACTGCTCCATGCAAAGTTATCATTCGCCAGAAAATTAACAGATCCTACTCTGGTATAAACTTATAAAGAAATATATTTACCAAATTTACAGTTCAGAAAAAAGGAACAAAAATTAAAAGGGCCCATTACAGTTAAACCAGTTCAATGTGTGCATAAGCACTGGAGCTAATTTCTGGAGTAGTCGGGGGTATATCGATTTACTTGCACCCAGAACCAGTAGTCTGCATGAAAGCACCTGCCACAGCCTGAACTTCCCTTAAAGACCATCTCGAATGAACTGGCTTTCTCAGGAGTATTGGCCCTTCCTCCTTGGAGCCGTTCATTAGTGCAAAGCACTTCTTACAATGGAGACTCTCCATCCAGCGGCGTTCTGCGGCATCTTCCTTTGTGCCCCGCCCTGCAGCTCCCACCAAAATCAGAAGAGCCCAAGCTAGAATTGAACTGAAAGTACACGTGGACTAAGGTGTTAACAGTCCTGTGCTATCACCAGTGGGATCATCAGTTGATCTGCCACCTGTCTTCAGGAGTTTCGGCCTGCTTATGATCAAGACTCCCTCAAGGTGGTGGGCCAGCAGTGCTAAAGCACCACCTCCCACTGGTGAGCTTAAAAACTTGGCATCTGCCTCTATCAGAGTTGTTGGTCACTTCCATCCAACAGATGGTCTGTTCTTCAGGTGTCTATCCAACTACTGAAGGGTTTGCAAGATATGTATACACTGTCTGACTATCCGCCCCTCTGGACATACTTGGTCCACACTCATGCTGATCCTTTCTCTGCTGCCTCAGCTGCAGCCCTGCTGGTTGACCTAATCTCTCTTCTAGTGAAGCCAAGGTCATGCAGCCACTTCTAGAAAGTGAACGCAATAAAGCCACGGCAGCCTACTTCGAATGGATAGCATGAGACCTTCCACCCTCTGTCTCTGCACGCTGATCTTAATTCTGCATGCTTGGTTAACTTGCGCTGATGGACTTCATCGATGTTGTCTTCCCAGGGGACTGTGAGTTCACCAATAACCGCTTCTCTACTGGTGTCAGACCATACGATTATATCTGGACGCAATGTGGTGAAAGCTATTTGCTCCGGGACACTGCCTTTCCCATCCAGGTCAGCCTTGACACACCAACCATTGGCTGAAGAAAGTATGCTTGATCGTGAGCCTATGCTGCACACCTTTGACTTGGAGCTTTCTTTCACAAGTGATATGCGATGTTCTGTGCAGCATGGGGCATGAGATAAGTTGTGCTGCAGTACTCTCTGCTCAACCGCTTCTGTTACAACTTTGAGAACATTGTTATGTCTCCAGGTGTACGTGCCGCTGGAAAGATTAACTCTGCATGCACTCAAAATATGTTGAAGTGTTCCCTTCTCGCCACAAGCAGCACAGCTGTCTGTCTTATCTTCATACCAGGTGCTGAGGTTGGCAGGTGTTGGGAGCAGATCGTACGCTGCCCTGTATAGAAAAGAAATGCGGAGCGGTTCCATCTGCCACAAAAACTATCCTTCAGAAATCTGCTCCTGCCCAGTACTCTCTGATGTTCTTCTGGGCAGAAAATTACAACACATACCAAGAAAACCCTGATCAGCTAACATCACATTCCTAAACTAGACAACATGGCTCCTTAGCTTTAACCAAAGTCAAAACACTCTGGCTAGTAGGACACATTGCTTTTACAGAAAACTGCTAAAATAAAAATACCTCACAGCATAGCAGTAGAAATCTTACCCAGGGGATTATATTCTCTCCCCACTGAAAATTGTCAAGCCCTCATGCCTTTGGGACTTCTTAAACCATTATTAATAACACAGTAGTCAAATGAATTTCATGATTTCATGACCCCAATCTATTTTTTAATGGAAGTATCATATCTCACATATGATGCAATACTCTGTTTCCACAGTGCCTCATATGCCAACCTACCTGGTGGTTTCCTGACTCTCTGAGACATCTCATCTTCAGCTTCTTCCACTTCAATCACTCTTTGTGACCATTCCTCTCGACTAGAAGATGCCTCTCCCTGTCCTTCACTCGTATCTTCCAGCTGCTCAGGTCCCCCTGCCACCTGACAGAAATCAACTTCGTCCCCAATTGTGTTGGAGCCCAGTTTCACCTCACTGTCTATTATCACGTTTGACTGCTCACTTCTTCTTCTCCCCACTTTATCTGAGTCAGGACAGGGAGATTCAGACATCTCTTCATCAATTCTTGAGGAGTTTGTATGCATACCATACTCCCATTTCCTCGCCCTCTGAGTCTGTACAATGTTCAGTGGTTGGTTCCTTTTCAAGATTTCCACTGAAATCACACTATTGTAGCTGTTTGCTTTTCTGTTCTTCCTCTGTGCAGATTTCTCCTAGATGTCAGGCTCTGGGTCAACACATACGTCCCGCCCTAGGAGTAAAAGATGATTCCAATGGAGAATTTTGATTTCCATCCTCTGGCTCCACCCGGAAAACTGGCAAATTTGGCATCTGGCTCTCCACTACGTAAGGCATAGCAACCCAGCGATGGCCAACTTATGCTTCCCTTGTAACCCTAAATTTCTTATTAGAACTCTGTCTTCAGGCATCAGTTGATGGAACCTAATCTTTTGATCATATCCGTTCTTGTTTCCTTGGATTTGCTTGGTAGCAGAAACTGCTGCTAGCTCATAAACTTTTTGCAGTTCTTCCCTCATGTCAGACGTATACTTGAGATATGTTTTCTGCAGCAGGTCTTCGCTGCCAGTTCCAAAACAGAGAGCTACAGGTAATCTTACTCCATGTCCGAACTTCAAATAGTATGGGGAGTAGCCAATGGCTTCATTCTGTGTACAGTTGTAGCGGTGTATACCAAATGCCCAAAATGCTGACACCACTTGTTCATTTTGCTGATATCCTGAGTTCTGAACATGTCTAACAATGTCTGGTTGAACCTTTCAGGCTGGGGATCACCCTGAGGGCAATATGGCGTAGTCCTTGACTTCCTGTCTCCAAGCACGACCAGTAACTCATGTATGAGCTGACTCTCAAAATCCCTTCTCTGATCACTGTATATCTTTCTTGGGATACTTCTCCCATAACACTTTGGCAACTGTGGACGCTCTCTGATCCTTCATCCGGAAGGCTTGAGCATATCTGGTGTAGTGATCTGTGATGACCAAGGCATTTGCAGCATTACTGTAATCAGGCTTTCTGGAGAGGAAATCCATACACAGTAAATCGAGTGGTCCCATACTTTGTAAATGAGATAATGGAGCAACTCTTGTAGGCAGCATTTTTGCCTTTGAATACATCAAATGCATGACTTAGAGTACTTTTCAACCTCAGACTTCATTGGAGGCCAATAGAAATGATCTCGGACCAACTCGAAGGTCTTGTCAAACCCCAAATGACCTGAATCATCATGAAGTGACTTCAACACCATCTTCCAATACTTCTCAGGTAAAACTAACTGGGAACGTTTAGGTCTGTCTGAAGTAGACATGACCCTGTATAAAACTTTGTTCCTCAACTCCAGTTTGTCCCATTCCCTCATCAGTAGGGGTATGATAGAGTGTTTTGTCTTCTCAACTTGGGCCATATCCCATTTGATAACAGATGACCAAATGGCACCTGTATAAGGGTTGTCTTGCTGGGCTGCTGCCAATTCTGCAGGACTCAAGGCAGGCAACTGCTTTGTATTCAGAGTTGTCAAGTTGTAATATGCTTGTGGAATGGCATAGCTAGAAGCTCCAGAATGATCCACCGTTCTATCAGACGATAGCATTTGTTCTGATTTCCCTACTGTAGAAAACTGGCACATTGCTTCAGCACCAGAGAGAGGAAAGTCCTCCCACTCTCCATCCATTTCCAGCACCCCATGTGAATGCCGTGACAATGCATCCACATCAAGATTCTGACTCCCCGGCTGATATTCAAGGCTGAAATCATAAGCAGACAGCACCACCAGCCAGCTATGACCTGTAACATCTGACTTTGCTAAGGTCAGAATATGGGTCATTGAATTGTTGTCAGACTTCACCTTGAACTTGGCATCACATAGATAGTCACTTAACTTATCCACCACTGCCATTTCAATGCCAGAATCTCCAATTAGTGTGTAGGATAGTTTTGTTCAGATGGTAACAGACCGGCTAACAGAGGTAACAGGTCTAAACCCTTTACCTTGGTCCTGATATAGAACACTGCCTAATCCCTCATGGCTGGCATCTGTATGCAGTGCCTACGATGGAAGTTCCCATTTGCTTCAAAAAGGCAACAATTATACCAGTGCCTAAGAAGAATAATGTGGGCTGCCTTAATGACTATCACCCGGTTCCACTCACGTCGACAGTGATGAAATGTTTTGAGAGGTTGGTCATGACTAGACTGAACTCCTGCCTCAGCAAGGACTTGGACCCACTGCAACTTGCCTATCACCAAAATAGGTCAATGGCAGATGCAATCTTAATGGCTCTCCACACTGCTTTAGACCCTGGACAACACAAATATCTACCTCAGAATGCTGTTCATTGACTGTAGCTCAGCATTTAATACCATCATTCCCACAATCCTGATTGAGACGTTGCAGAACCTGGGCCTCTGTACCTCCCTCTGCAATTGGATCCTCGACTTCCTAACCCAAAAACCACAATCTGTGGAGATTGGTAATAACACATCCTCCTCGCTGACAGTTCACATTGGCGAACCTCATGGGTGTGTGCTTAGTCCACTGCTCTGCTCTCTATATACATATGACCGTGTGGCTAGGCATAGCTTAAATACCATCTATAAATTTGCTGACGATACAACCATTGTTGGTAGAATCTCAGGTGGTGACGAGAGGACGTACAGAAGTGAGATATGCCAACTAGTGGAATGGTGCTGCAGCAACAACCTTGCACTCAATGTCAGTAAGACGGAAGAAATGATTGTGGATTTCAGGAAGGGTAAGATGAAGGAACACATACCAATCCCCATGGAGGGATCAGGGTTGAGAGAATGAGCAGCTTCAAGTTCCTGGGTGTCAAGATCTCTGAGGATCTAACCTGGTCCCAACATTTCAATGTAGTTATAAAGAAGGCAAGACAGCGGCTATACTTTATTAGGAGATTCAGGAGATTTGGCATGTCAACAAATACACTCAAGAACTTCTATAGTTGTACTGTGGAGAGCATTCTGACAGGCTACATCACTGTCTGGTATGGAGGGGCTACTGCACAGGACCGAAAGAAGCTGCAGAAAGTTGTAAATCTAGTCAGCTCCATCTTGGGCACTAGCCTACAAAGTACCCAGGACACCTTTAGGGAGCGGTGTCTCAGAAAGGCAACATCCATTATTAAGGACCTCCTGCACCTAGGGCATGCCCTTTTCTCACTGTTACCATCAGGTAGGAGGTACAGAACCCAGTGATAATAAGCCTGATTCTGATCCTGAACTGGGAGTTTGCACAGGAGCTTTATTCAGCACCTCTTTCAGCAGCTAAAATACTTCTTCACACTTTGCATTCTATCTCTCCCCGAAAGGTTCCGAAGGGCTATGATAAACCTTGCCTTCTTCTCCTTTCGTTCTCTTCCCTTTCTTCTCCAAGGGAGGTTAACCGCACAGAAGTTGATTCTCCAGTAGTACCCACAGAATCCAAGGAATGAACATAGGGCCCTCCCATTCTTGGGCCTTGGCCATGTGGTGACCGCTTCTATCTGGGACAGATCCATAGCCACTCCATCCTCTGCAAGCAACATAGTTTACTAATGTTTTACAGAGATGGCAATTCTCCAGTGACAGTTTCAAATCTTCAACTTTCAGGCAGTCTAGCACCTTCAGTAGCCTTGTTTCATGCTCCTCCAGTGTTGACCCGAACATTCTGAGATCATCCTAGTACACCAGTACCTTAAGCAGGTTCATGCCCCCAACAGTCTTCTCTGTGACACATTGCAAAGTAACCAGTGCTACTGATCAGCTACGCCAACATCACCTTATGAAACTCCTGTTGCAATGATAAGTAACCATCATACAGGTAATCATTAGAACTAAACCCAGAGATTTCTAGGGCACTGAGTGGCATCAGTGGTAAATGTGTCAAATACCAGCTGTAAAAGGATCTGCAAATTAAAGTAACTTGAGAACCTGTATCAAGTATGGCTCAAGCATAAATGCCTTCAATCTGTACGGATACATCTGAGCTTGGTTCCACTAAGCCTTCAGGAACATGGTTTTACACTCTAGTATTTTCCTTGATACCTTGATTGGAATGTGTTCTCTCCAAGATGCCAGGCCATTCCTTTTTTGGGTCCCTCTGACATTTTGCTTTTTTCCTTCTCTGTTTGATTAACCGCTGACTTACATTTTACAGATTTTCGTGTCCCTCACAGTTCTGCTTGAAATGTTCATCTTCTCCACAATTGTAACTGAAAATACCAGTCACCTCTCTGGTCAAAGGACCCTTTTCAGCAGCATTCCTCCGCTTAGTAAGTCCTTGGGTTGGTTGGGTTTCCCAATGGATATGTCACGTTTAGCTGAAACGTTTAGCAGACATCCATCAAGTTAGTTCGGCTCGAAGGCTTTTCACCTCATTCCTCAAAAGCTCTGTCTCTGTGGCATCGGGTTCAGCAACAGAGGCTACCACTGAAGACATTACTCGGCTTTCGGAAATCTTCTGCTTCTCAATCATGTTTTCCTCCTCTCTAACTCCTCTGAGTTACTCAGTATAAGATGGAGGAGGGCGCATTTTGTGGGCCACTCGAATACTCGTGCCATGTGAGAGTGCGCCCTTCACAACTTGCTTCACCCTGAAGGAATTTCTCTCAGACAGTTGAATGCCCCCTTTGTGGCACAAATATTACAGCAATTTCTCCAATTTGAAAACGTAGGCAGACAGCTTCTCTTTTTCTTCCTGGAATGTGTGTCTAAACTTCATCTTGAGATCAGCTGAACTTTCAGCAGTGCCAAAAGCATCTTCCAGAGCTTGCAGGTAATCAGCTGATGGGGTTAATGGGTTTTCTGCCTTTAGGAACCTCACTGTATCAGCTGTCGAACCCTTTAAACTCTCTACCACTTTCTCTTTTTTCATGTTATCTGAGCATTGCCATAAGTCCAGTAACTGAGATGTCTGCTCAGCCCAATCTTCATATTCTTCCTCCCCATTGAGTGTGGGCTTAAACACTAGAGAACATTCTCAGCCTATGATAACTTTGGCTTTCTGCAGGTACACCTTGGTATTTATCAACCAGTGATGGAATAGCCAAAGCCAGCATAGGACTTAAATCAACAGCTGACTTACTAGACTTTTGACATCAAACAGGTCCTTTCCCTCACTCTGCAGAAATGAGAACAACTTGTCCTTAAAGTCTTCACCCTAAGCTACATACAATTTGGCTTTAATGTCTTCATCCTCAGCTACATTCCCTCCCTCCTCTAAAAATATCAACTGCCCATGACTCTTCCTCGTCAAGCTCTCCTATCTTATCAGACAGCGTGACTTCAGTCATGTCACTGAGAGTCTGGACGACTGTCAAAACACTGTACAATCAGCTTAATTTTCCTGAATACCTTTACAGAATTCAGCACTCTAGGTAGCAGTTCATCAGTAATTCTAATATCCACCCCACTCAGAACACAAGTATTACCTATGATATTCTCTTCAAATCACACCAAAGCATAAGCTCCATGGCATCCATAAAAAGTACCTTAATTACAATGCACCTCACTTTCCACAAACACTAGTTTAAACACTGGCTTATAAATAAGCTGATTAATCAATCCTTAAACAGCATTCACACAGCTTCTGATTCCCAGGCCAACACCCCAGAAATGTAACCCTCTCACCTGAGTTTGTATGCAAACTTGGCTGGTTAGCTAACTCCGCTAACAGCCACATGACTCATAAGCAATATACGTCTAAGGTTGGAATGATTTGGGGTTGAACCGAACAGGAAAGTTGGGATGTTCTGATTAATGTACATCAGTTGTAGTGAATGCTGTGTAAATCTTGCTCCATGGAAAGTTATCATTCGCCAGAAAATTAACAGATTGTATATCAGCAAAAAGAAATATATTTACCAAATTTACAGTTACACAAAAAAAGGAAAGAAAAATAAAAGGGCCTAATACAAATAAACCAGTCCAATGTGCAATGCCCAATCCTTGGAGCTTGTTTCCAAAGTAGTCGTACTAAGACAACTCCAATTGACTAACTCCACATTCCTAAATTGGACAATATGACTCCTAATCTTTAGCCAAAGCCAAAACACTCTTGCTGGCAGAACATACCACTTTTACAGAAAAATAAAAATAAAATAAAAATACCTCGCAGCATAGCAGTAGAAATCTTACCCGGGGCATTACACTATACTGCATATGTTTAGTTTTTACTTCAACTAAAAAAATTGTGCATATTATTCTGAATGTAATGGCACCAATGATTAGTGACAGCTAACACAAGCTCCGGTATTTAGCATTTTTCCAGTATATGAAGATTGACTTGCCATTTCCGCTATGAACATTCTATCACACATCATTTTTCAATAATCAGATAATTTCATATTTATTTCTCATTGTTCTTTACAACATTTCCATTTGGTAAGTCAAGTCTATGTCAGATCTCAGAGCAAATCTACTCTCTCATTAATTTCCATTCTCTCAAACATGTTTATTAACACCACCCACTCCCAGATCTCCTTCCAGCCACCTACACATTAGCCAATTGACAGACTGATGAGCACGCCTTTGAGGTGCTGAATGAAACCAGACTGCAGAGGGGCAAACCCACATTCTCACAGGGAGAATGTGCAAACTCCACACAGACAGCACAGAGGTCAGGGTTAAAGACAGTCTGGAGCTGTGAAGCAGCTGTACTACCTGCTGTTCCTCCTACGGGAGAGTTGTAGACCAAGTTGCTGTTATTTCTTTTAGGTAAATTGATTTAAACAATAACATAACAATATTGGCAATGTGAGCATCATACTCATATTTCCAAGTATTTTTAATAACATGTAGAAGTGCACACTCTGTTAAAATTTAGTTTAATAGCCTAAAAATTATTCTGGTTAGTTTTTACCTAGCTATGTTTTTCTGCAATGTTATGCATTTAGATGGCTATAAATTTCACAAATACTATTTATATTTCATGCCAGGATCCATTAAGTTCAAATGAGCCCTCTCTAGTTTATACCCTATGTGTGTAATATTTAGTAGGTCAGTAAAGGGTTCCAGTTACCATCGTTAGTTTCACTGTCAGGTTGTGCGATGACTGTATTAATGATAAAATATCATAGAACATCATTTCCAGTTGCAGGCACTCACAGCAATAATATAAAGAGCTAGGCCTGTCACCCCGAGCAAACACTGTGGATTGTAGTTGAGATGTAAGGACACAATTACATCTGATGTAAGGCTGCATTCAAAGTAAGTTCTTTTCAGGATGATGCAAAAACTGAAGAGCTGGAATGCAATCATTGTTGCTGTTAATAGTACTTCATCTGTCAAGCTGTTTCTGTCAAAACTTTAAACTTCATAATCCAAATCTTAATGCGACTGTCTTCTTAATCATGAGCATGAATTAGTGCATTTTAAAAAATATGAGAGTGTGTGAGTAAAAATTCTAGAAATTTTTGGGCGTCCTTTATCAAGACAATTTAGTACTCAGTTTGGCAACTACAGTATTGCTATTAATCTAGAGGGTGACAATAATTGAGACAGGGAAAAAGTCAATGTGTTCATTACTGGAGATTATGGATGATGCTGAGTAAGTCTGTTTTGTCTCAAGGCAAATACACTAACTTTTACTACAATACCATAACTATTTCATTGGTATTTTGTGGATTCTCATTGCCCTGCTAATTTCTTTTTATATGTACCCCCCATACACATCCTATTCTCCTGAAGATCTTACCATTTTTCATTACTCTATATTACCACATGCTTCCTTTTCTCTTCATCAAATGCTCAACATCTCAACCAGCCATTAACATTCAGAATTTCCTGTACACACCTTCCTGCCTTTAACTTTTACATGCACACATTGGCCCAAAATCTCACTATTTCACTTTTAAAGGACTTCCAAAGGTAGTTAATCCTAACCTTTGCCCAGTACATCTTCTAATATTAAATTAACCATCTCCCAGTTCAGAAACTTGACTTATCAACTACCCCTATTCTTTTCCATAACTACTTTGAAACTTAACATGGTTACTATCTCCAAAATGTTCACCCACAGACACTTCAATCACATGCTTGGTTGTATTCCCTAAGGTTAGATCCTAAACTATCCCTTATCTATAGGCTCATAATGCTCTCCATGAAGTATTTTAAATATACCATCCCCCTGTGCCATTCACACTAAGGCCATGCTGGTTTGTAATGGGAAATTAAAATCTCTTACTACTATAACCCTATTCCTCTTAGACCTCTGTGTGAATAGGCCTCCATGTGCAAACACAGGGAAACCTGCAGATGATGGAAATTCAAGCAACGCACATAAAATGCTGGTGGAACGCAACAGGTCAGGCAGCATCTATAGGAAGAGGTACAGTCGATATTTTGGGCCGAGACGCTTTGGGAAACGTCGATTGTACCTCTTCCTATAGATGCTGCCTGACCTGCTGTGTTCCACCAGCATTTTGTGTGTGAGGCCTCCATGTGTATTGATTACATATCCATTCCTTTCCTCTATCTTCCTCTGATCGATATAGGCATCTGTAAGTCTCATGAGACCATGGATTTGCGCCTTGGAAGGTTTCCCGGGCGCAGGCCTGGGCAAAGTTGTATGGAAGACCAGCAGTTGCCCATGCTGCAAGTCTCCCCTCTCCACACCGCCGATGTTGTCCAAGGGAAGGTCATTAGGACCATAAGACCATAAGACCATAAGACAAAGGAGCAGAAGTAGGCCATTCGGCCCATCGAGTCTGCTCCGCTATTTTATCATGAGTTGATCCATTCTCCTATTTAGTCCCACTCCCCCGCCTTCTCACCATAACCTTTGATGCCCTGGCTAGTCAGATACCTATCAATTTCTGCCTTAAATACACCCAATGACTTGGCCTCCACTGCTGCCCGTGGCAACAAATTCCATAGACTCACCACCCTCTGACTAAAAAAATTTCTTTGCATTTCTGTTCTGAATGGGCGCCCTTCAATCCTTAAGTCATGCCCTCTCGTTCTAGACTCCCCCATCATGGGAAACAACTTTGCCACATCCACTCTTTCCATGCCTTTTAACATTCGAAATGTTTCTATGAGGTCTCCCCTCATTCTTCTAAACTCCAAGGAATACGGTCCAAGAGCAGACAAACGTTCCTCATATGTTAACCCTCTCATTCCCGGAATCATTCTAGTGAATCTTCTCTGTACCCTCTCCAACGTCAGCACATCCTTTCTTAAATAAGGAGACCAAAACTGCCCACAGTACTCCAAGTGAGGTCTCACCAGTGCCTTATAGAGCCTCAACATCACATCCCTGCTCCTATACTCTATTCCTCTAGAAATGAATGCCAACATTGCATTCGCCTTCTTCACTGCTGACTCAACCTGGAGGTTAACTTTAAGGGTATCCTGTACGAGGACTCCCAAGTCCCGTTGCATCTCAGAACTTTGAATTCTTTCCCCATTTAAATAATAGTCTGCCCGTTTATTTTTTCTGCCAAAGTGCATAACCATACACTTTCCAACATTGTACTTCATTTGCCACTTCTCTGCCCATTCTTCCAATCTATCCAAGTCTCTCTGCAGACTCTCCATTTCCTCAGCACTACCGGTCCCTCCACCTATCTTCGTATCGTCAGCAAACTTAGCCACAAAGCCATCTATTCCATAATCCAAATCGTTGATGTACAATGTAAAAAGACACGGCCCAGACACTGATCCCTGTGGAAAGCCACTGGTAACCAGCAGCCAACCAGAATAGGATCCCTTTATTTCCACTCTCTGTTTCCTGCCAACCAGCCAACACTCTATCCACGTATGTAACTTTCCCATAATTCCATGGGCTCTTATCTTGTTAGGTAGCCTCATGTGTGGCACCTTGTCAAAGGCCTTCTGAAAATCCAAATATACAACATCCACTGCATCTCCCTTGTCTAGCCTACTGGTAATTTTCTCAAAAAATTGTAATAGGTTTGTCAGGCAGGATTTTCCTTTAAGGAATCCATACTGAGTTCTGCCCATCTTGTCGTATGCCTCCAGGTACTCTGTAACCTCATCCTTGACAATCGACTCCAACAACTTCCCAACCACCGATGTCAAGCTAACAGGTCTATAATTTCCTTTTTGCTTCCTTGCCCCCTTCTTAAATAGCGGAGTGACATTTGCAATCTTCCAGTCTTCCGGAACCATGCCAGAATCTATCGACTTTTGAAAGATCACCGCTAATGCCTCCGCAATCTCTACAGCTACTTCCTTCAGAACATTAGGGTGCATTCCATCTGGTCCAGGAGATTTATCTACCTTTAGCCTATTCAGCTTCCTGAGTAATTTCTCTGTCGTAATTATGACTGCGCATACTTCTCTTCCCTGCCACCCTTGAGTGTCCGATATACTGCTGATGTCTTCCTCAGTGAAGACTGATGCAAAATATTCATTCAGTTCCTCTGCCATCTCCTTATCTCCCATTACAATTTCTCCAGCACCATTTTCTATCAGTCCTATATCTACTCTCACCTGTCTTTTACTCTTTATATACTTGAAAAAGCTTTTAGTATCCTCTTTGATATTATTTGCTAGCTTCCTTTCATAGTTCATCTTTTCTCTCTTCATGACCTTCTTGGTTTCCTTCTGTAAAGTTTTAAAAACTTCCCAATCCTCTGTCTTCCCACTAATTGTTGATTCCTTGTATGCCCTCTCCTTTGCTTTAACTTTGGCTTTGACTTCTCTTGTCAACCATGGTTGCATCCTTTTTCCATGCGAAAATTTCTTCTTTTTTGGAATATACCTGTCTTACACATTCCTCATTTCTCCCATAAACTCCAGCCACTGTTGCTCTGCCGTCTTTCCCGCCAGTGTCCCTTTCCAGTCAACTTTGGCCAGTTCCTCTCTCATGCTACTGTAATTTCCTTTACTCCACTGAAATACCGACACATCAGATTTCGGCTTCTCTTTTTCTAATTTCACAGTGAACTCAATCATGTTATGATCACTGCCTCCTAACGGTTCCTTCATCTCGATCTCTCTAATCACCTCCGGTTCATTACACAATACCCAATCCAGTACAGCCGATCCCCTAGTGGGCTCAACAACAAGCTGTTCTAAAAAGCCATCTCGCAGACATTCTACAGATTCTCTCTCTTGAGATCCAGTGCTGACCTGATTTTCCCAATCTACTCGCATGTTAAAATCCCCCACAATTATCATAACACTGCCCTTCTGACAAGCCTTTTCTATTTCCAGTTGTAATTTGTAGTCCACATCCCTGCAGCTGTTTGGAGGCCTATAAATAACTGCCATCAGGGTCCTTTTACCCCTGCGATTTCTTAGCTCAACCCATTCTGCACCTTCCGATCCTATATCACCTCTTTCTAATGATTTAACGTCATTTCTTACCAATAAAGCCACACCTCCCCCTCTGCCTACCTTCCTATCCTTCCGATACACTGTGAATCCTTGGACGTTCAGCTCCCAGAGGCATGTATCCTTTAGCCAGGTCTCAGTGATGGCCACAATATCATACCCGCCAATCTGTAGCTGTACAACAAGATCATCCACCTTATTCCTTATGCTGCATGCATTTAAGTACAACACCTTAAGACCAGTATTTGATACTTTTTGCTTTGATTTCACTACAACTTTATTGCACTGCAACTCATCCCAATGGCTACAAATTTGCCCCATCACCTGCCTGTCTTTCCTGACATCTTTACTGCTCACCATCTTAGATTTATTTCTGTTTTCCCCTTCCTCCGCTCTATCACTCCAGTTCCCATCCCCCTGCCAAATTAGTTTAAACCCTCCCTAACAGCTCTATTAAACTTTCCCGCCAGGATATTGGTCCCCTTCGGGTTCAGGTGTAACCTGTCCTTTTTGAACAGGTCATACTTCCCCCAAGAGATCCCAATTATCCAAGAATCTGAAGCCCTGCCCCCTACACCAGTCTCTCAGCCACGCATTCATCTGCCTGATCCGACTATCCTTGCCTTCGCTAGCACGTGGCACAGGTAGCAATCCCGAGATTACTACCTTGGAGGTTCTGCTTCTCAGCTTCCTTCCTAACTCCTGGAAATCTCTCTTCAGGACCTCCTCCTTTGTCCTATCTATGTCATTGGTACCAACATGTACCAAGACAACTGGCTGCTTACCCTCCCCCTTTAGAATATTCAGGACCCGATCTGAGACATCTTGTACCCTGGCACCTGGGAGTCAACACACCATGCAGGTATCTCTATCAGGCTCACAGAATCTCCTGTCCGTTCCCCTGACTATGGAATCCCCTACGACTACCGCATTCCTTTTCTCCCTCCTTCTCTCCTACACAATAGCACCAGGCTCAGTGCCAGAGACCCAGTCACCGTGGGCGTCCCCTGTCAGGTCATCCCCCTCAAGAGCACCCAGAACAAGATATTTGTTGCTGAGGGGGGACAGCCACAGGTGTGCTCTCCACTATCCGGGCATTTCCCTTCCCTCTGTTGACAGTGGCCCAGTTTTCTGACTCCTGTAGCCTAGGGATGGCTACCTCCCTGTAGCTCCTGTCTATCACCTCTTCACTTTCCCTGATAAGCAGTAGGTCATCAAGCTGCAGCTCCAGATCCCTAACACGGTCTCTGAGGAGCTGTAACTCGGTGAACCTGGCGCAGATGTGGCCGTCAGGGAGGCTGGAGGTCTCCCAGGATTCCCACATCTGACACCCTGAACAAAGCACTAATCCTGCAGGCATGCTACCTAATTCTACAGGAATGAAACAGGAAAAAATAAGTCTACTCACCCACTTACCTCGCCAAACAGACGATCTTTTTAAACCGTTAACTTGTACCGTTAGCTATGAGAGCCCTGCTGTTCCTGTCTGTCCGGGCCGATTCGCGAAAGGGGTGGTGGGGTCGGGAAGAAAAAAACAGTTGGTGCCTCGCTCTCGCCTCTTCCCGTTTACCACAAGTACCACTTGGCACCGGTGTTGTCGCAGAGCAATGTGTGGTTAAGTGCCTTGCTCAAGGACACAACACACTGCCTCAGCCAAGGCTCGAACTAGCGACCTTCAAATCACTAGACGAACACCTTAACCACTTGGCCATGTGCCTACTTCCTCTGATTATCAAGATATATATTGTATTACCCCAGCAAAATGATTACCAGCTAGCCAAGGGCCTCCTTTGAAGAATCTGTTTTTAGAGATACAGTTCGAAACAAGCACTTCCAGCCCAACAAGCCACACTGCCCAGCAACCTGCCTATTTAATACCAAACTAATCACAGGACAATTTACAGTGATCAAGTAACCTACTAACCGGACTGTGCGAGAAAACTAGGGCATCCGGAGGAAACCTATAGGTCGGGGGAGAACATATCACCTCTTTACAGATGTGCTGGAATTGAACTCTGAATTCCGGAACACACCAAGCTATAACAGCAACTTGCTAATTGTTACGCCTCCGTGGCTTTAGGCTTTTCTATGACATTCTCCTGCAGCGATGGTCTCCTCAATCAATTTGGTAATGCCTCATCCTCTTACATGATCCTCACCCACCCTGACATCCCCTTAAACTCAATCATCATGCTTGGCGTTTCTGTACCTTGGAACACTGAGTTGCTGATCCTGTCCTCAGCCATGTTATTATTGTCATTTGTGTGGGTTATGAGCAATCATAATTTCAGGATTCTGGTATTGATTGAGTGTCTTATGTAAAGAAAATAATCTATTAGTCAATATTTTTGTTCACAGGAATTTGTTTTCATTACACTGAGAAGATTTAAGAAGGCAAGTGCGATCTCCCCAGGGCTCTGAGGTTGACCTTGTTCTGTCTTCCATTACTGGGCTTGAACATGTGAAAATGGTTTTGTAAGTCTTTGAACATTAATTTTGATTTCTATTTATTTCATTCTATTTAGAGATACAGAGAGGCAACAGACCCATAAGGTTCAACAAGTTTGCACCACCCAATTACACCAATGTGGCCCAATTAACCTACTAACCTATGCAGGAAGAAACTAGAGCACCCAGAAGAAACTGACAGACAAACTCCTTACAGATAGTCACGGGACTTGAACCTCGACTGCTGGCGCTGTAATAGTGTTACGCCAACCGCCATGTCACCGTGCCACTCTGAATCCGTGCCATACTTTACCGAAGCTGCATATTTGGATCTGAAGTGTCCTGAGCTGGACTGACACCATGTCTAGTGAGATAATTAGATGAATTTACACCAACACCATCTGAATCTTTGTAACCCACACAAATGACAATATGTGACCAGTGTCTCTCAATTGAGGTCCTCTCTGCTAAAATGGTAGAAGATCCAAAAGTGGGTACTCAGACACTGTTGCTTGTAATAACATGTTAAATATAATGTGGGTTCCATCCAGATGAACCACAATGATTTATTGCATTAACAGGTTGATGCTTATGTGTTATTCTACAAATCTGCAATGGTAGATAATCTCAGGACAAATGATGGAAATCCATTTTACTGAGATCAGGCACAACATCTGCCCAAATGTAATTATTATGCCTTTAAGTGAGTACAGTACTGTAAAGGCATTCTAATCATTTTCTAAGTTACAGATTTTTTTTTGACATTTCCTATCGTACATGGACAACTTTGACATTGCTGGAGTGGTCATTCTGTGAATAGGCCGGTGTTAAAGTGGGATGATTTGGCTCAACAGGCTTCAGTGAGAATAGGCTCGGGCAAGCACAACCGGAAGTTCAAAGTAAGTTTCTGGTAAATTCTGTATTTTTTCTGCCTTTCAACGTCCCTTTAGTACATAGTTAGTGCACTGAGAATGGGCGCAGAGTTAGTGGTATGTTTCTTGTGAGAGATGTGGGAACACTGGGACACTTCCAGTCTCCCAAATAGCTACATCTTCATGAAGTGCATTGAGCTGCAGCGCCTTAGAGACCATGTTAAGGAACTGGAGCTGCAACTGGATAGACTCAGCTCATAAGACAGTATGAGGAGGTGATAGATAGGGGCTACAGGAAGGTAGTCACCCTCAGTAACAAGAGATTGGTACCTGGGTGACTGTTAGGAGAGGGAAAAGGAATAGGCAGCCAATGCAGAGTTTGCCTGTGGCTATTCCCTTTCACAATCAATATACTTCTTTGGGGAGGAGGGGAATGAGCTACCGGGGGAAGCCACAACAAGCAGTTCTGGCATTGAGTCTGGCTCTGTGCTTCAGAAGGGAAGGGAGAGAAGAAGAGTGCAGTAGAAATAGAGGATCCCATGGTTAGAGGAGCAGATAGGTGATTCTGTGGATGTGATAAAGACACTCGGATGGCATTTTGCCTCCCAGGTGCCAGGTATAAGGATGTCTCAGATCAGCTCCAAACATTCTAAAAGGGGAGGGTGAGCAGCCAGAAGTCATGGTACATGTTGGTACCAACAACATAGGTAGGAAAGGGGAGGAGGTCCTAAAGAGGGAATATAGGGAGTTAGGTAGGTAGCTGAAAAGCAGGACCTCCAGGGCAGTAATTTCTGGATCACTGCCCGTGACACGTGCCAGTGAGGGTAAGAATAGGATGATTTGGCAGATGGCTGCATGGCTGAAGAATTGCTGCGGGGGACAAGTTTTCAGATTTCTAGATCATTGGGATCACTTCTGGGGTAGGTACGACCCGTACAAAAAGGATGGGTTACACCTGAACCCAAGTGGGACCAATATCCTAGAGTTGTTGAGGAGAATTTACATTAATTTGGCAGCAGGATGGGAACAAGAGTGATAGGCTGAGAATGGGGCAGTTGGTATACAAGTAGAGGCGGTATGTAGTAAGACTGCGAGGAAGGACAGGCAAAATTGCAGTTTGTGTGATGAGTTGAAGTGCATTATGGGGGTAAAATGGAAAGTGCAATGAATGCAAGACTGACGTTGTTATATTTGAACGGATGCAGTGTACAGAATAAGGTAGGTGACAGAACAATGTGCAGAATAAGGTAGCGCAGTTAGAGATTGACAGATATGTTGTGTTCATCACGGATCATAGTTGGGAGCTCAACATCCAAAGATACACATTGTATCAAAAGGACAGGTAGGTAGGCAAAGCGGGTCAGGTGCCCTTGTAGGTAGCGTTAAGAAACTGCAAGGTTAAAAAGATCCTGACAGGAGTTATATGGAGGCTTCCAAACAGTAGACATGATGTGGGATACGAATTACAATGGGAGATAGAAAAGGCATGTGAAAAGGTCAATGTTACAATAAACATGAGGGATTTCAATATACAGGTTGATTGGGAAAATCAGATTTATACTGAATCCCAGGAGAGGGAATTTGTAGAAAACCTACAACCAGCTTTTGTGTGGTTAAGAGCACTAGGGGAAAGGGTATTCTAAATTGGATGTGGTGTAATGAAGCAGATTTGATTAGGGAGGGAGCATAAGGAAAAAGAACACTTAGGGGAATGATCATAATAAGATTGAATTCATCCTGCAGTTTAAGAGAGAGAAGATAAATTCAGATGTATCAATATTACAGTGGAGTAGAGGGAATTACAAAGGCATGAGAGGAGGGAAGTTAGTTAATAAGATAAAAGAGAATACCAAATGTTTTTTTCAAGATATATAAAGAGTGAAAGAGAGGTGAAAGAGAATATCAGATCACTGGAAAATGACACTGCAGAGGTATTGTAGTAATGGGGGACAAAGAAGTGGCGTACAAAGTTAAGAGGTATTTTGCATCAATTTTCCCTATGGAAAACACGAGCAGTATGCTCGAAATTCGAGAGCATCAGGGAGCAGAAATGAGTGTGGTTGTTGTTACTGAGGAGAAGGTGCTTAAGAAGCTGAAAGGTAAGAAGGTAAATAAGTCACCTGGACTCCAAGGCTCTGAAAGAGGTAGCTGAAAAAATTTTAGAGGCATATAGTAATGATCTTTCACGAATCACTAGATTTAGGAATGGTTCCAAAGAACTGGAAAATTGCAAATATCTCTCCACTCTTTGAGAAGAGAGGGAGACAGGAGAAAAGAAATTATAGACCAGTTTGCCTGATTTCAGTCATTGAGAAAATGTTGGAGTCTATTATTAAGGATGAGGTTTTGGAGGCACATGATAAAATATGCTGAAGTCAGCATGGTTTCCTTAAGGCAAAATCTTGCCTGACAAATCTGTTGGAATATTTTGAGGAAATAATATGCAGGACAGACAAAGGATGTTATCTTTTCTCTCCAACAGTGGATGTTGTTTACTCGGATTTTCAGAAAGCCTTTGACTAGATGCTGCACATGAGGCTGCTTAACAAGATATAAACCCATAGAATTACAGGAAAGATAGAAACATGAGTAGAAGACTGGCGGAATGATAGGATGCAGAGTATGGGAATAAAGGGGCATTTTCTGGTTGGCTGCTGGTAGCTAGTTGTGTTCCACAGGAGTCAGTGCTGAGGCTTCTTTTCATGTTAAATGTCAACGAATTGGATGATGGAATTGATGGCTTTGTGGTCAGATTTGCAGATGACATGAAGGTAGGTGGAGAGACAGATAGTGTTAAGGAAGCAGGTAGTTTGCCAAAGAACTCAAACAGACTGGGAGAATGAGGAAAGAAATAGCAGATGGACTATAGTGTAGGGAAGTGCATGGTCTTGTACTATTATGGAAGAAATAAAGGCATAGACTATATTCTAAACAGAGAGAACATTTAAAAATCAGAGGTGCCAAGGGACTTGGGAATCCTTGTGCTGGATTCCCTAAAAGTTAACTTGCAGGTTGAGTAGGTGGCAAGGAATGCAAATGGAATATTAGCCTTCATTTCAAGAGGACTTGAATATAAAAACAAGGATGTAATGTTGAGGCTTATGGGGCATTGGTCAGACTGCACTTGGAGTATTGTGAGCAGTTTTGGGCTCCTTATCTAGGAAAAGATATGCTGGCACGGAAAGAGTCTGGAAGAGGTTCATGAAAATGAATGGGTTATCATATGAGAAGTGTTTGATATCCATGGGGCTGTACTCACTGGAGTTTGGAAGAGTAAGGGAGGGGATCTCATTGAAACCTATCAAATATTGAAAGGTCTGGATCGAGTGGATGTGGAGAGTATATTTCTGACAGTGGGTGAGTCTAGGACCAGAGGGCACAGTCTACAATAGAGTGACATCCATTTTCAACAGTTAAAGAAGTTTTTTAGCCGGAAGGTAGTAAATTTGTGGACTTCATTGCCACAGAAGTTTGTGGAGGCCAAGTCATTGAAACCATTTAAAGTGGAGGTTGCTATGTTCCTGATTGGTCAGGGCCTCAAAGGTTACAGGAAGAAGGCAGGAGAATGGGATTGAGAGGACAAATATATCAGCTATGATAGAATAGCCAAATTCTGCTCCTATGTTTTATGATCTTTTATTGACTGCTGCTACCTATCCCGAAAAGAAAAATATTTGTTCTTGAATAGCTGAAAGATGTCATTTATTTTTGCTGAATATGTGTTTTAATAAAGCCACAAGACCAATGCCAAGTTCACCACAATAACAAGATGAAAGAACAAATTGGAAATGATGAAAATATTCCAAGGATTGGACATTTGGTAGAGTCACTGAGGTGTCTCAATTCAAATATAAAATTGTGAAGATATTGGTAGAAAGATTTACAGTATGGCAGTCACCAAAAACCAATGGAATATTATTCTGCAAGGATTTTTTGATGCGGAGAATGGTGTAAGTAAAATATTTTTTGAGTTGATATAAATAGTGATAATTTTAGACTCTTGTGACATAAGCCAATCATGTTCATGAAAGGATAACTGCCTTCACCATGTTCTATGAGCTTTAAATGTTCGAGCACTTCTGGTTTATATTTTTGTGATAATTCATGACCATTTGAAATTTTAAAATATCAAAACATTATTTGTATTAATGCAGCGATGTCTTGCATTATGATGGAATTTGTTTTTTTGTGCATCATTCAGTAGAAAAATTACACTCTGTGGCTACTTTATTAGGTACAGGAGTGACTACTAAAATGGCCACAGAAGTGGAACACGGTATGACCATCTGTGCTGCTGTAGCCCATCCACTTCAAGGTTCGATGAGATCTGCTTTCAGAGATGCTCTGCTGCTCACCACTGTTGTAACACATGGTTATTTGAGTTACTATTGTTTTTCTGTCAGCCTGTATCTGTCTGGCCACTCTCCTCAAATTTCTCTCAATAACAAGGGATTTTCACCCACAGAACTTCTACACACTGGATGATTCTTGCTTTTCGCACCATTTTCTGTAAACTCTAGAGGCTGTTGTGTGGGAGATCATCAGCTTCTGAAATAATCAAACCACACTGTTTGTCATCAACAATCATTCCATAGTCAAAGTCACTTAAATCACATTTCTTCCACACTCTGATGTTTGGTCTGAACCTCTTGACCATGCCGACATGATTTTATCAATCGAGTTGCTGCCTCATGATTGGCTGATTAAATATTTGCATTAACAAGCCAGGGTACCTAATAAAATGGCCAGAGTATAAATTATACTTGTTTCTATTTTTGTACTCCGAATGAAAACAAAACTGATTCCAGTTCAATTAAGAAACATTTATTCTGTAAATTAACTTACAAGAAGTATGTTGCTTAAGTGTGGCTGAAATCTCACACAAGATAATAGTGCCACTGATTTACTTTTAAGAGAAATCAGCCCCGACCTTGGCCTGTTTCCACAAGACTCTTGTATAGCACAACTTAGGAACTTGCACAAAGTTATGTCTTATGTTCACTTACTGAGCTAGTGCCCACTTTTAAAACACTTTATGAAAAAATAGTTAACAGAACATTTTAAGCACACAGGCAACTATACATCTGTGCATACCTTGGTTAAATGGTTTTCTTTTTAACATACAAACCACTTAAATATAATTTTACTGGGCAAGTAACAACCTTCCACAAGGTATCACAGTCTGTACCAACTAGTGATTCTATACAATGATTTGTTAAATAATTCCATAATAAATATTTAATGTACCGGTTGCAATGAAAATAAAGTTTCGTTTTTTTACAGGTGATACTTTAATTAAAAATACATGCAGTTGCTTGGATATTTTCCCCATTATCCAAAGTGTTACAGCCACTTGTACAGTACCAGGAACAGTACACTTCCATTGTAAATAACAATTGTAATAAAACATAACTATATCATTATGCAATAAGAAGAACGTTTTCACTTCATCCACTGGAATCATTCAAGCCAAGGGCTCTTTGAAACATGATGATTCCTTAAAAGTCATTATTCTAACAAAAGTTTAACAAAGATACTAAAGAACAATGTTGATATCATAATATTTGAGCTTCTGCTTGAAAGATTGTTGAGTTCCTATATTTAAGCTGTATCCAAAACAACAAATACCTAATAAAAGCTGCACATCTTTCTATCCATATGGATCTAGTAATAAATAACAAAACACCTTCCTGTAGCAAATCAGTAGGATTGTACAGGTTTATACACCACTTGAGGGAGGAAAAGATTGTAAAACACGGTTGTATTGGACACTTCCATTCATTAGTTAATGTAAAAAGACATTGGTACAAAGCCTGCACCACATGATTAAAGGCATATTTTATATATATCTTAATAGTTTTGAAGTACTAGCTATGTAAGCTTACAAAAAAGGATGCAGTCTTTAATCACTTAAAAAACATTTTCTTCAAAGGCATATATCAATATGCTAAGGCTACAATAAGTATAAAAAATCTATGATATAAATCATTGTCAGTTATCAATTACTGTCCACTTTACATTCCGTGAGAAAAATCTATTATTTGTATTATATGTGGTGTATATGTGGATGTATTCAGATACACTTTGTGTGTAATTTCCATAAAGGCTACATGGTTTTATTATCTATGTGATCCCTTTGAAGATACTTCTGGAATTAAAAGTGTCATTTACTGTCAACCAATTAATCATTGAAACCTCAGTAACATTTTAACACATAAAAAGTGGCAAAATTCATATTAACTGTTAGATATGCAAGTTCCATCTAGAGCAGTAGTCAGGAAAGAAATTCTAAATTGTTCATTACAGACTATGGCTATACAGCAAAAGCTAACTGAAAATTTATCATTTGATCAATATATGAATGGTGTTCAATATGGGAGAAAATGCATTCACAGTTCATTGAAATAGCAACATAGCAAGTACTTTTTATCCACAAGGCTCAGGCTATGCCCATGTGCTTTTGATTAGGATGTAAAAATATCTTATTCATGCAAAGATGTTTAACTATTGGCAACATTTTAATTCATTTTACAGCTGAATGGCACATTAAAATGGCTGTATTTGTTATTAGAAAGTAGAGATATTCTTTAACTCTCTTGAAAGGATTGTCTTTCAGCAGGCTTCTGGGGTAAATATTCACTCTTTATACGCTCTAGTGGGTGATGTTCCCTTGTAGAAGATGTTCCTTGTGTTTTCCGGGCTGTTTCCTCTTTCGGGTATTAAAATGATGTTAGCTTTCCGCCTGAGGGTTGAGTCCCGACTGGAGGACACGGAGTGCGTCTCAGAGGTAGCTTCGCCTCCTTCCACTGGTGTTACCCTAATGGTGGTGATTCCATGGTGATGGTGCTCGCCAATGTCTGGATTGGTTTTCTTTCTGTCGGATGAGGCAAAGCTATCTTTCAGTGAATCACTGCTCTCAGAGTCCCTGTTGAGGTCATTTAACTCAAATGCTTGGCGGAGACTACTCTTCTCACTGGCCTTCCACTTCCATGAACCACTTTCCTCACTGCCTGAAGGTACATGCACCAGGGGTCTGTTGTTCTCTGGGTGAGCTTCCACCCTTACAATATTAGTAGGCTCATGGTCGGTTAAAGCTTTGTACCTTATAGATCCAGTGCAGCTTACTGTACTACTATCTGTGCTCTTTGGACTGCTCTGCAACATTCCTTGCTGCTTGGACATGGCAATAACTTGCATAATTCTTGGCTGGGTGCTTGCCCTACCAACTCCACTCTTCTCAGCTACCTTCAGCCACTTTGATCTTGCCGAACTGGCTTTTGGAGAGGTACTTATGTTCTCCTGTGTTTCCTCGGGTATGTGGACGAGCTGCGAAGAACCAGGCCGTGACTGCATGCAGACTCGTGCTCCACCACCCATGTTACTGGTGTTGTTGCTTCCTGGAATAGTACCAGCTTGCATCTTCAGATACTGAGTGAGTTGGGATTGTTGGTCTCCATTGAGTCCTACCCCTGCTGGCTCTGAGCTGGATCGCATCTCAATGGACTTCGGTGGTGAGTGACCTGTCTCTGTCTCCATAACCTGCAGGGACAGTTTCCGACTTTCATTCTTGGATTTCCACTGTGACAGGAGTTGTTTAGATCGGGCCGAGTCCATTGATGCGTGAATTGATGCATTCCTTCTCGCGGCCTCATCCATTGATGATGTGTGGACACGAGGCAGAGTATTACTGAAGGTCACCATGTTCTCCTTTGCCATTGGACTGCGAGGGGTAATGACCTCAACGTCAGCACTTGTTCTCTTCAGGTTAGTAAGGGAGCTGGACTCCCTGTGGTTTCGATTCAGTATACTTTCAGAATGGTGTGAGGAAATTCCATCAATGCTACTGGGAGTTTTTCCTTGGAGCTGTCTGCTGCTTTCCTGGCTGAGGTCTGTCAGTGACCTCAAAGGTTCTCTGTGATAGGTTTGGTGGGATAAACCGTCATCACTAGGCTGGAAATTACTTACAGCATAAAGACCCTAGAAAAAAAACAAAAAATACACATTAAACCTTACCATCTAGAAATTTAAATCCTGTCAACATTGCTAAATGCTCCTCATAGATGCAACTATACATCATATCCGGCTTCTGAAATTCAGGGTTATTTAATTCATGACGTCATTCAATAAAAGTAACAATACATTGTGGCTTTACCATAGAAAAATCATCCCATGGGGCTTCAAGAGAAAATAATAGGAGAGTTAATATAGATTTCAAAGAGCATCAAAATGGAAGAGAATAGGCAGACAGAGAAACATGGAGAAGGAATTACAGATCCTTAAGTCAAATTAACTGAAGCATGACCATAGTCTTGTGAATTCACAGTAAATGGCAATGTGCAAGTAGAGTCAAGTGGAAGCATTATTCAACGTTGGAGAGCTGGTGAAGATGATAACAATAGGAAGGTGTGAGAAAGCAGAGGGAATTGCAAAAAGGAGATAATTATAGAATCAAGAGACATAATTTTGAGTTCAAGAGCCACACATAACATTGCAGCTCTATAAATCTCTGATTAGACCACACTTGGATTATTGTGTTCACTTCTGGCCGCCTCATTAAAAGAAGGATGTGCAAGCTTTAGAGAAGGCGCTGAGCAGATTTACCAGGATACTGCCTGGATTAGAGTTCGTGCCTTAGGCGGAAAGGTTGAGCGAGCTAGGGCTTTTTTCTTTGGAGAGAAGAAGGACGTGAGGTAACTTTATAGAGGTGTACAAGATGATATGAGGCATGTGGACAGTTAAAGAATTTTTCCCTGGGCAGAAATGGATAATACAGGGGAACATAACTTTAAGGTATTGGGAGGAAAATACAGTGGGCCTGTCAGAGGCACCTCTTTTTATACAGAGTGGTAGGTGAGTGGAACACATTTTTGAATGTCATTTAAAGTCAAATACATTAGGGAAATTTAAGAGACTTCAAGATAGGCACATGGATGAAAGAAAAATGGAGAGCTATGTGGGAGGAAAGGGTTAAGTTTATCTCTGAGTAGGTTAAGTGGTGGGCACAAAATCATGGGTCAGAGGGCCTGTACTGTGCTGCACTATTCTATGTTTCATGAAAAAAACATAGATCATGGAGTCACGGTGATGACTGAGCAGGAGTTTGTTCAAGGTAGAATGCAGAGAACAGATAACTGGATGAATTTAAATCCATGGAGACAGAAAGGCTGAAAGTTGACCAAGTAGGCAATAATGTAGTTAAACCCTTAAGCAACAAAAGCACCAATTGTGAACAATGGCCTACTGTACCTCTGATGGACAACAGTGATTACAATTTCTAAATGCTTCATTGGCTGCAAAGTGCTTGGATGCAACCTGAGATCAAGAAAGTTAATTTTTAATTCCAAAGTGCAATTCATTTGAGAGATCATACAATTCTTTCTCACACCCCAATGGATTCTTGCTTATGGTCTAAACAGCTGATTTGACAGTTACATAGAATTTACTTCTATTATCCTTTCCTCGGGCAATCCATTCCAGATAACATCTCCTCACTGCACAACTTTTCTTTTAACAAATTTTAGCTTTTTATTTGCATGTTATGGTTGAATTGAATTTTGTTTTCAATTTAAATGTATTTTTTATGCCTCATGTTTTCCTATTGGTAGGCAGCAAATCAGTTTTACATTTCAATGAAACTGGTGTCTGTCTGCCAGTGCTGCCTCTGCACTGCTCCCCCTGGGCCTGATGAACAGCAAACATAGCAATGATCCTGTTTTGTTCCATGTACCACGTGACGCCCGGAAAGTAGGTCAAGCCCTAGGTTAACAGGAATTGCTGAGCAGCTGTTTGTTCAACCCACCTTATATCCAATTGGAATGGGCATTAAAGCTTTATCCAGATATGCAGCATAAGTATTTTATGATGGTGAACTTCATAGCCTTGAGGAGATTTTCTCCATGTCTAACCAAGTATCACTTAGAGACATCAGAAACTATTGGAAGATATGTCATTTTAATTTGAAGCACAGGGAAAATCAATATAAACAGTTTTAATCCTTTATTATTAAGTAGAAATTGGTGAATATTCCAGTGAATGTGAAAACACATTGGTTTTAGTGAAGCCTTAGCTTTCTATACTTTTCTTTGAATCTCCTGCTACAAAATACACCAGTAACTATGATGGATTTTATAGCAGCTTTTCCAACAATAACCCTGTATCAAAGGACAGATCTGTCTCTCCAAAATTGAGCTGGACAAACTAGCCCATAAAATGTCAGTCAGGATATTATAACACACAGCAGACTGCCTGGCTGAAGTGTCAAATATCAAAGCACTTAGGAGTCACTCAATAAATTACAAATCCTTTAAGGAGTTTGTGTGCTGAGTTGGAATAAATACTCCATGTATCAATTTCGATTTAATAAATAAAATGTTGGCTATAATTGTCAGAAATATGAATATTGCCATATAGATCTTAACAAATATGCTACTTAAGACCATAAGATATAGGAGCAGAATTGTGGTCATTTGGCCCATCGAGTCTGTTTCGCCATTTCATCATGGCAGACCTATTTTCCCTCTCAGCCCCAATCTTCTGCCTTCTCCCTGTATCCCATCATGCCCTGAGTAATCAAGAACCTAACAACTTCTGCCTCCACAGCCACCTGTGGCAACAAATTCCACAGGTTCACCAATCTCTACCTAAAGAAAGTCCTCCTATTTCTCATTTTAAAAGCATACGGTATATGTGGAAATTCAACCTTAATCATCAAGTTCAATGTGCTCTTTAGAAAAGAGCAATCTCAATAACTCAGGACACAGATCAGAAAAGCTAAGAGGCAGACTGCAGTGTGAAGTAAAAACAGAAATTACAGGAAAAATTCAATAGGCCAGGCAGCATGATTGGCAACATTCAATATTTTAGGGATGTGATCCTTTTGTCAGAATGTTAAAACATTGGCAGTTTCTCTTTCCACAGATGCTGCCTGACCTGCTAAGTTTTCCTAACATTTTCTGCTTTAATTTCAGATTTCCAGTATTTGGAGATTTTGCTTTGATATTCAGACTACAACTGATGTTTCAGCTACATGGTGCACTTAGCCCAATTTGTCAAGACTAAATGTCTACAAATTAAAGTCAACTAATTCAACTAAATGTAGTATTAGACATGGAGCTAACACCCTAACATTAATAACGTAAGATTTGGACACAACAATATTTATACACTATAAGTTTGATTATGCAATAATTGGTAGTTTCTCATTAATTTTCAATACTTATTTAGGATTTTGATAATTGGTGTGGCCTAAAGATGTGGGTGTGTTGCAAAAGTGAAATTTTTTTGGGACTATTCCATGGAGAGAGCTTGGAAGACGACACCTCACAAGGATCTGAGTACCACCTAGCACAGGAACAGTTTCATCCAGCAAATGCAGATTGTCTGATCCAGGTATGTCCCTGTTTGTTGCAAACAGAACTGTATCATCATTAGCAGTACAATTTATGTCAATCATCATATACCTTTACACAGCAAATTCATAATGGGTCTGACAACGTGTTTACAATCAGAATTATTAATTCTATTTCCCTTTCTGTAGGTGTTACCAACATTGTCTGCATTTTTATTTCAGCCTTCATGGCTCTAACTGAAGATTCTCAGTCTTCTGAGTCAAACAAAAACTTGTTGAGAGCATTAGGGTATCATCTTCATAACTTCCTCTAAGGTGAGTCACTTACCAAATAGACAGCGATTCCTCCTCCTATCATAAATCCACAGTAAACATCTATCGGATGATTCTTGTACTGGATAATACGAGTTAAACCAGAGATGACTGCACATATGATAAAGGTGAAGACCAGGAGCGGCTTGAGGAGTTTGGAAGAGTCAGTCAGTGTTGCATTAAAATACATCTAAATAATATGAAAACAGAAAAAAAACTAATTCAGCTGTGAAATTACTGAACAAACCATCCTCTATTCTCAACAAAAATTATGTATTCCTGTGTAATTAAATATATAAATTGTTAATATTTTAGCAGTCTCATTACACTGCATACAAGAGGAACAGAACTTACAGCACTGAATGAGTTCACCTAGATATCTTCAGCTGCTTTTCTATCATTGCAATTTGTTGTAATGCTTTTGCTTCATATAAGTGTATATCTGATACTATTTTACATACACAGCTTCTGGCTGTCTTGCCAACATTTGATAGAGTACATTTTATTCTATGGGTCATGTCAAAATTGTCTTCTAAAATTATTTTAATGATGATCATATGCCTGCACTATTTATTATCAATTCACAATTAAATAGAACTGATTTTTAATTATGTACTCTCTCAAAGGTTTAAATGATGTTGATAATTTCATAAATAATTGTAGGTAATATTGTTAAGCCTAGCAGTCCCATTCTGGGGAAGTTCACCATAATGGTGACCTTTGTGTCTTTTCTATTTATCTATTCTCTTCTTATCACAGAAGGTGCAGAACTCATCTAATCTAACTTTGGGTAATTAACATCTATATATTCAGCTTAATGTTATTGGTTGTTTATTCAGCATTTCTTTGCAAAAACTTAGAATCAAATTTGATTCCATTTTTGTCATAACAACTTCTATACCCAAACACAAAATACATCTAGACACTTTAATCTTCCTGTTTCTTCACTCTTGCTATTTAGCATTTGTTTCTGTTACTCAAACTGTATCATAATAATACATGAATAGCATCCATCTTCTTCCCCTGTGCTACCTGGTAAATTGCCCATGAATCTACATCTAGACATATGGAAACTGAATCATATTTGGAATTATTTTATTATTGGTTTGTTATTGTCACATTTAGTGAGATACAGTGAAAAGCTTGTCTTTCATACTGTTCGAACAAATCAAATTAATACTCATTGAGGTAGAGCAAACTAAAACTATAACAGAATGCAGTGTAAAGTGTTACAACTGTGGTAAAAGTGCAGTGCAGGTAAACAATAAGGTACAAGAGCATGACGAGGTACATTGTTAAATCAAGAGTCCATCTTAGTGTACTAAGGAACCAATCAATAACAGAGTGGTAGAAGCTGCTCTTGAACCTAGTGGCATGTGCCTTCATAAAATCAGATGTTAAACATGCGATTACTTGTCCACTGACTGCAATCATTTTCAAGTGTCCTTGATAGTTTTTTCAGCAATTAATGCTAGTATTGGATAAATATTTGACTATCCCAATTTTTCCACAATGGAAGTTTAGGATCTTTTTCTTTCCAAGACTGCTTTCATCCCTGAAATTTCAGACAGAGCCAAAAGTCCATGTGTTTATGTACTCTAACCATACTTCAAGTCTCCAGGGCCAATTACACAGTTCTGAAAAGTTAAAGAAACTTCTGTTGGTACAAATTGGTATTGAATGATTAAATATAGTCAGGAAAACCATACGAGGACCTTCAAATCAGCATTAACTACTGTGGCCTCTTGCTAGTTGACCTTCAGATGTTGTATAAATCGCACGAGCACAAGTGGTACAATTAAAGGGGAGGCAAGTTAAGAGGAGATTTAATGGAGGAGTTCCAAACTATTTAAGATTTTGATAGTGTGAAATTATTTCCATTAGCAGAACTCTTGCTTACCAGGGGCAACTGGAAGTGAGGTGAGGATTTGTCTTAATGAATCATGGTGCTTCTCCACATTAATTATCAAAAGGCTTTAGCACCTGAATAGAATATGGTGCAGACTGATTGGGAGTGAGCAGTTTTTTGGAATATTGGTATCATTGGCTACCTCTAATTTGTTGCTACCTCTAATTTTTCTTGTAAACCATCTGCTTAAACCATTCTAATCCTGGTAAAGATTCTCCCACATTGTTACTAAATAAGGAGTTGCAACAAAGATGAAGGAATGTCAATACATGTCTAAGTGAAGAAATGGTGCAGCCTAGAAGGAAACGTGAAAGTGCTGGTATTCCCAGGTACCTAATGCTCATGCTGTTCTTGATGATGGAAGTTGTGGGTTTGTGAGGTTCTTTCGGTTGAGGGTAGAGGACACAAACTCAATTTTACACTCTAGTGGCAGTGGAAGGAAATATTTATGGTGCTGGGTGAGGTATCAGCCAACCAGGCTGCTTTGTCCCCAATAGTGTCAAGCCTTTTAAATATTGTGTGGGTGTACCCATCCAGGCAAGTCTGACCCATGCCTTATAGATGGTGGAAGAGTGGTGATTCATTCTCCACAGGATACCCAATCTCTGATCTGCTCCTGTGGCCACAGTATTTATGTACTTGGTCTAGCTGGGTGTTTGGTCAATGCTGACCCTAGGATAGGAAGGATAGGTGGCTTCAAGTTGGTAATGGCTTTGAATATCAAAGGAAGACTTTCAGCATACCTTTGATCAAAGCGTGGCTTTTATTTGCCTCTGTCTGAATGTTGTCATAATGCCATAATTGGCCAAATGGTCACTGTCTTTCTTGTATCATCTATAATAAACAGCAGTAGTACTGATGTGGAGAATCAAGGGGCACAAGATTCAACAAGGTTATAAAGGGAATATGCTTGCTAATGAGTAATTATTTCCCTTGGACTAGTGTTAATTCTGTATTCTCCAAGCTTGGAGCGGGGTCAGTCTTGAGGAGGAAGGAATTGTAATATACAGAAGGCAAGTGTCTTTCAGGCTAGTACTTATTCAATGTGACCTGTTGGTTTCTACCAACTGTAGAGTTCGGAGGATTTTTTTTTTGGGAGCATTTTTATTGAGTCTGATATTTTATTGAACCCTTCATAGTGGGGAATGGGTGTGATCAATCTGGAGATGGAAGAGGCATAATGATTCCAACTTCATAGCACATGACAGGAAGGTGAACTACTTATTCAATATCTGCCTATTCGTTTTTTTTTAAATATGGGTTGTAATTCTTTCAATTTGCACAGCAATCTGCGAGTGAGGCAAGCAATTAATGTTCACAAGCAGATTAAGATCTTATTCACACGTTACAATTAGGTTATGTTTCTTTCATTTCAAACCAAGCAAGGCAGTACCAGTTACTTACTGAAACATATACAGCTGCAAAGGCTGCAAGTGTGGCATGCTGTGATGGAAAGGATTTCCTGCAAAGAGAAAATAAAATACTCCTGACGTCTTACATATTCATGTACATATGAACATGCTTATGATTTAGGAACAAGAATGGGTTACATTTCCCTTTAAGCCTTCTCTGCCAATTAATAAGACCATGGCTGTCTGATGTATGCCCAGCTCTGCGTTTTCATTTGCATACTTGTTTATCAAGCACATATCTACCTTTGCCTTGTAGAATCTACTTTCAATGACCATTGAGAAAGTTTTAAACACTTGCGAACCTTTGAGGAAATGTTGTCTCTCATCTCTGCGTTAAATGGGTAACCAGTAATTAAATAGTGACCCCCCCCCCACTCCCAGTTCTAGATTTTACCACAAGAAACATCCTCTCCACATTCAACCTGTCAAGACCCATCTGGATCTTACATGTTTCAGTTGAGTCTCCTCTTCTTCTTCTAAACTCCAACAGATACAAACAAAAGAATTCTTCATAAAATAACTGACATATACTAGGGTATGAGTGTAGTAAACTTCTGAATTGGTCCCCATGCACTAATGTCCTCACTGAATCACTGTAATCCACCCCAAGCAATAAAACCTCAATATTATGATAACTTACCTAATTATGCACTGTACCTTCTGAGAATCATACATTAAGACATGCAGCTTCCTCTGCATTTCAGAGCATTTCAACCTCTCCATTTAAATAACATGCCTTGCTTTTATTTAATTTTCCTACCAAAATGGACAATTTAATTTTCAGCTCCAATTGCCACTTCTTTGCTGACTCACTTAATCCCCCTATATCCCCTTGTAGTTTCCTTAAATTCTCCTGACAATTTATTATCCTGCTAATCTTTGAGTAGGCAGTTAGGATTGCAATCACTCCTTCATTACTTTCATTCAAGTAATTTATATCTTGACAATTAGAGAAAGAATATATATCTTCCCTCCATTTCCTGAGATTTATCAGTCTCAACAACTTACTTAGCACCACTCCCTAATGGTTAAAGATTTCCCGAGCTGACCCTCCAAATCTCTCAATTGTATTTCCCAATTAACAACTATTTCTGGATATTACTTGCATCCTCTGTACAGGGGCAAAACTGATACAACATACTTGTTTAATTCATTGGCCATTTCCTTGTACTCCATTAATTTCCCCAGACACACTCTCTACGGGATTGACACCACTGTTTCTTTTAAGCTGCGCAAGTGTGCATCCGCCCAGTAACTAAGATGTTCCCCGCACGTAGCCTTTGCTGCTCTGCAACTGGAATTTTCTCCCATATAAAGTCAATATAACTTTGAAATTATGTTAATAGAACTTTGAAAAGTATGTTAATATAATTTTGAAATCTATCTCAATTGTGAAATTTCTTGTAATTAATTGTGTTAATGAATATAATCCATAAATTTTCTAAATAATAAATGTACCAGAACCTTTACTTTATTTTAGAGCTTCAGCATATTTACATTGTCAGTGTTTCAAGTTACAACACTGTTACAAATTGTAACAATAAGCAAGAATGGAAGTCGGTAGCTCATTGTTAATAAACTGCTGGCCCGCTGAATGCAGATGCCATCTAGTCAAAACATTTTACTTTTGCCATTGTGACTGTCAGTTGTATTTACTGCCTGACATCATTTACTATGATCTGAGTTGTGGTTTGTGTTTGTTTGATGTGCCTATTACAAAAAAAAAGATCTTTTAAAGCGCCACGGTTTTCAAGATGGGTAAAAATGTCCTGCTCAGAACAATTGCTGGCCCGAGCAGCTGTAAAAAAAAAATTGATGAAACATTGATTGGCACTCTATTTTAAAAATATCAATGGAAACTCCTGCAATCTGCTATTATAGTTTCATTTAGAAAGTTAAGAGTGGTTGAAACAATTTATTCTTCAGGGATAAGTTGTTTTTTTAGCTACATTGTGTTTGCCCAGTGTGGTCCAAACATTTAACTGTGCAGTAGCCTAAGAAGAAACAATTACTTAATTGCTGCATAAAATGCCAGCACTAACTTAATAAAGTTTAATTAATTTATCTAATATTAACCTGATATATTGGATTATGTACATTTTTATAATGTATGTGTATATTTTACATAAACTTAACTACTAATTAAAAAACAGATTATTTTCTTAAGAAGCAACTTCATAAATTCTGAAGAACATAGGAAATAAACAAATGATTCTTTGGTTAGTTGTAAATTATGTAGGGCATATTTTTTCGATGACAATAAACTTATCATTTTCTGTGACAATTAATTATTTTTTGCAACTTGAAAAATATAATATGATTTACTAAAGATGCTAATAATATTTTACCATTACATGTAGAGTTTATTGATCATTAATTTAAAGATAATACACAGTTTTCACACTGTGCATCTTTATTAGCAATTAATATGACATTGAAAAAATCTCTAACAAGAAACAAAATAATGATTAAAATATTTTCAATCATGCCATTATTGTTGAATTTGTAGGTTTCCTTCTACTTGGAGTAGCAATGTGAAATAGCTAAAGTCTGGATTTAAGATAGTATCTGGTTCAATGATTCTATTACAGAACCTTATGTTTGTCTATTTTAAATATTGGATTTTGAACAATGACCAATACTTTTTAACTACAATATTCTGAAAGGTCAATGCTAAAAAATATCATGACTGCAAAATAATTGTGACACAGCAATGTCCGGTTGAAAGAATATATGGGCATAATAATTATGTACATTGTGTCACTTTAAAATAAGCTATTATTCTTGCCTCTAAACTATTCTCTAAATTTTGCCTTTAATTACATAATCAGGAAAGAACATTTCACCAACCCATCAAGAGAATTCTGGTTGGTATCTGAATAATCTTAATCTAATCAAACTATAGATTTCTTTCAGAGGCAAAGTAATTGATATTACTTTTGGGATGGTGTGACTTGGCATCCATAAAATACATCCACAGTAAATTATAGCTAAAAAATAAATTTATTTATTCCATACATTCTTAAGATTTAATTAATTTACTCTATAAGAAAATAACCTGTGTCTTTTTAGTTAGTATTGGTTAAGTTATGAAAAATGTATGTATGCATTATAAAAAATGCAAATATACCAATTCATCGTTAGTACATCAATTAATTAAACTTTATCCTCAAGTTTTGAATCAATGAAAAATTGCTCATCTTGAAACTGTAAAATTCCTATTTATCAAGCCAGGCTTCTTTAATTTCAAATATTGTGTATTAAGCAAGGAAAGAGATACCAATGGTGAGAATGGTCTATTTTCCTGTACTGTAGCTTTTGAACAATGCACAATGATTTTCACTTATTCCTGCATACAGCACAGAAGGAGGCCACACAGCCATTTATCTATGCCAGCTCTCATAAAAATTGAATCATTCCCATTCCTCCACCTGCTTCCCTCTAATCTGCTCTCTTTCACATGCCTGTAATTCGCCTGATTTTCCTGCCACCCACCTAGAGCACGAATAAGTAATTTCGATACCAGTTTGCAGTAGTCAATTATCTTTACCATGGAAGCACTGTGCTAACAATGATAGCAATTCACAACAACATCTCAAGACCATTGCAAACATGAAAATTAGGAACACAAAATATATATCTGTGTTCCATCAACATTATTGTGCATAAATCCTGGAACTCCTTGGCCAATAGGTGTGTGGGAGAGCCATCACCAGGAGTGCTTCAGCATAAGGTAGCTCACCAGCACCTCCTTGTAAATTGGTAAACTGGTAATGGCCAAGAAAGTGCCCAGTGCCTCTCCTGCATTAGGAAATTCAATTAAATTTGACACGTACTCACATAGATTTTTATACTGTAGATGCACTATAGAAACTATCCTGCCTGAGCCCACTAGAATCTGCAGAGAGTCATGCCACAGCTCAGCACATCAAAAGGACTAAGTTCCCTCTCACTGCCTGAGTAAAGCAGTTAACATAACCAAAGACCCTTCCCACCCCAGGCATTCTCTCTTCACTGCCCTCTCATTGAGTAGAAGATACAAAAGCCAAATGTCACGGTCCGGTCGGTTGACTCCTCATTTCAGTTAATTTCCTTTCCCCCGTGTTCCACTGGGCTCCTTGATTAGAGCACCTGATCCTCATTCGAACCGGCAGCACAAAACTCCAGCTTACATCTACTCGCTGCTGGTTCGTCACTGTTGCCAGTGCGGCTGTGCTTGTCCCGGGGCCGCCGAAAATCGTGGACTCTAAGTTGCTTCGGTGCCTGTGGCTGTTTAATGAATTCAGTCGTTTTCGTGTCCTGCTGAGTTGCCAGCCGTTTTACCGCTACTCTGAGTCAAGATGCAAATTCTGTCATTTTCATGTCTGGCTGAGATTTGCTGGGCGATTGCCGCCACTCCGAACCAAGATACAAATGGACTGTCATTGTTTGTTTTTTGTCGTCTTGTTTCCAGCTGAGTAGGTTTGCCGTTACTCCGAGTTGGGAATTCTGTCTCTTGGTGTCCAGCTGAGTGATTGCCAGCCGTTTGCCGCTTCATGAGCTACTCCGTGTCAAGGTATGGGTTGTCTGTTGTTGTTTGGTTTGGCTGTCTCGGTTCCAGCTGAGAAGGTCTAGCCATTTGCCGCTACTCCAAGTTGGGTATTCTGTCTCTCCATGTCAGAGTCCAAGTTCAAGTCCAGGCTCTGGGTCCAAGTCCTAGTCCAAGTCCAGGCTCCAAGTCCAAGTCCAAGTCCAGGCTCCGTGTCCGAGTCCACGTCCAAGTCCAGGCTCCACGTCCAAATCGAAGTCCAAGCCAAGGCTCCTGTTTGTTGTCCCGCATCCTCATCCGCGTAAGCATTCTATCCTCGCTCCTCAGCTTTCCTGGCAACTATTAACAAATACACTTCTGTTAATGCTACTTACGTGTCTGTGTCCTGCTCTCGGGTCCGCTCCCAGTCACCCATTGTAACACCAAAAGGAATGTACCAGCAGGCTCGAGGATAGTTTCCATCTCACTGTTATAAGACTATTGACAGACCTCTTGCATGATAAAATGGACTCTTTATCTCACAATCGATCTCATCATGGCCTTGCACCTTATTGTCTGCTTTTCACTGTACCTCAGTACATGAGACAATAATAAAGCAATGTACCACTTTACCAGTATAGTATCTCAGATTGTGCTCCCATCTCTGCAGACTCTGTGCTTGATCTCACAGCATTCAGTATGAATATAAATACTGAGCCAATGGTAGTGTAATTGCCGTTGGAGAAATATGGATATAACATCCTACAACTATTAAAAATTTAGCAATTTATGTGAATGATTGGAGTATGGGGACCAAATTTAATATTTCCAGCTTTGTTGACTGCACGAAAGATTGCCTCTATGACTCTCAGTAGTATTGTGAAAAGAGTGGAGGATGCAAAGAGCCTGCAGGGAATATAGACCCACTGAGTGAGTGGGAGTGGGCAAGAACATGCTAGATGCAATATAATATGAACAAATTGTGAAGTTATCCAAATTAATGAAATTTTAAATGATGAGAAATTTGGTGATGTTGATGTTCAAAGATACCCGTTGATTACAACAGATGAATACCTTGTATACAAATCACTGACAGATGATGTGCAGGTGGAACAATTGATTAGGATTGCAAGTGACACGCAAGGCTTTATTACGTGAAGGGTTGATGCAGGGATAAAGATATCTAGGTACAATTATTAAAAAGGTCTTGTTGAAACTATACTTGGAATACTGCGAACAGTTTTGATTCCTTGAAGAAAACAAAAAGGATATACATGTCACAGAAGTAGTGAGGGAAGATTGATCAGATTGTTTCCAGACATGAATGGATATGGAGAGAAGGCAGGAGCTTGGGGCTGAGAGGAAAATTGGATTAGCCATGCTGAAATGGTGAAGCACATTTGATGGGCCAAATGGCCTAAATCTGCTCCTATATCTTATGGTCTTATGGACGTGGTAAGTTTGTCAGATGAGAAGAGACTCAGTAGACCAAGTCCATATTCTCTAGCATTTAATATAATGAGAGGAGATCTCATAGAAACTAATGAAATTCACACACAGCTTGCCAAAATGCACTGCTTGGTTTTATCTCCTCCCCAAGATCAACGAGCCTGACTGTTCCAGATAGACCCATAGTTTCTGCCTGCTCCTGCCCCACTGAACTTGTATCTGCCTACCTGGACACCATTTTGTCACCCATAGTTCAGTCCCTCCCCACCTACATCCGGGATACATCCTATGCCCTCCACCTCTTCAATAACTTCCAGTTCCCTGGTCCCAACCGCTTCATTTTCACTCTGGATATCCAATCCTTATACACTTCCATTCCCCACCAAGATGGCCTCAAAGCCCTCCACTCTGGATGATAGACCTCACCAGTTCCCCACCACCACTACCCTCCTCCGGTTGGTGGAACTGGTACTCACACTTAATAACGTCTCTTTTGGCTCTTCTCACTTTCTTCAGACCAAGGGTGTAACTATGGGCACTCGCATGGGCCCCAGCTATGCCTGCCTCTTCATTGGTTATGTGGAACATTCTATGCTCCAAACCTATACTGGTACTGCTCCCCAACTTTTCCTTCGCTACATTGACGACTACATTGGTGCTGCTTCCGGTACCCATGCTGAGCTCGTCAATTTAATCGAATTCAAACTTCCACCCAGCCCTCAAATTCACTTGGTCCATCTCGTACACTTCTCTCCTCTTTCTCGATCTCTTGGTCTCCATCTCTGGAGACAGACTGCCCACTGACTCTCATAACTACCTCAACTATACCTCTTCCCACCCTGCAACAGGCAAAAATGCCATTCCCTATTCCCAGTTCCTCCATCTCCGCCGCATCTGCTCCCAGGATGAGGCTTTCCGTTCCAGGACATCTCAAATGTCCTCTTTCTTTAAGGATCATGGTTTCCCTTTTGCCATCATCAATGATTCAAGTACAGCTTTTGGCCAAACCATTACCTATTGCCAATTTTGAACCAGTGAGAAACTTTTCCCTCAAAGAATTTAAGGTGAATTTTGGGGAGTAGGTGCTTCTCAAAGTCCAACCCTACATCCCCATCGTGAGAGATAGAAACAGGTAAGGCTGGTCAACAGACTTCTGGTGAAGCTGTATCGGCCACTCCCCTGTAGATACAATGGATTACAGAAACATTGATGAACTCCAACCATACCATCAACTTTGGATGATGGAAACAAGAGGTCATCAATGGCCTATGATCCACTGGGAGCTAAGGGCCCAAGAAGTAGAAGTGGGAGGAGAAGACAGGGCTGCCCTTCGTTATTCATCCTTCTCTATTCATAATCCTCTGCTCCTCTGAATCCCTGCTATTAAAATTTTTACAACAATTCTTGAGTAAAAGTTATCATTCTACTTTAAAAATGAAATACATTCCACCAGTTATTGAATTGTTCCAGCTAATTTAGCTTAACAAATGCTAAGATTAATAAATTTTTAGAACTTATTCTGCACTCTATCTCTCCAGAGCCTCATTCTCAATATATATATATATATATTTTGCATTATTCTGGCCTAAACTGTTCTTCTCCAATTTATACAGCCTATGCAATCCTGTAACTGCCAATATCCTCTCTATTACATTGTTTATAATCTTTCCCTATTAACATTTCCTCTTAATAATAACTGTACATAAAACCTGTTTTTTTTTAACCAGATTCTCATTTGCCTCATCTAATGTATCTTCTTTTGTGAAATGACTATTCTCTTCATGCCTTGGGATGAATTGAGTATTAAAGTTGCAATAAAGTATAACTTATCGCTGAAAAAGCATGATGGGAAACCAGGAATGTGTCTATTTTGAAACAATCATGCCTCAGACAGGAACAAATTAGTTAAATATGGAGAGTAGCTCCCTCCAGACAGCAATGACTATGTCCTATTGCTAATTACAGAGCATCTTCTAATGTAGCAGCATGATGTTCCATTTCCTAGATGAGCATGTCAATATGATCTCTTCTCTTTTACAGTAGAATCAGACGGAATCTGTGTCTGGTTTAATTTTTTAAAAGTAGAAAAGTATATGTAAAGATGGAAAAGAATTAAAATATGATCAACAAATGGTAATCCCTGGTATTGTTCATGTTTAATGGAAACAAAATGTAATTGCTGTCTGGATCTTAATTGTGATTAGCGTGGTCAGGTCGTACATCTTCATTATCAAACTGAGATTCTTGCAGGTTCTGATTAATGTTCCCCTTCACTATTCAGAAGACATCTGGTCATGCCAAGTCTCCAGAATTTTGGGGACTTTACAAACTGCAGTTAAGATGCCAAATGCAGAGAGATGCTAAGACAGAGCAGTGTGCATTCTGTTAACCAGGGGTTCTTCCTCCTCTGGTATATCTGAACAGATTATTAGCCTTCAGACAGCCAGCAGGGGCTAAATTGTTGTCTCATATTTCTCTGCCCTGGAGACATTAGAACCCACTGTTACACTTGCAAGTGTCTCGTTCGCTGAACTAAGTGAACTCTCTACTGGTTGGAGACAGAACAAAGTATTCGCTCATATGGATAACTTGGCTATTATTGATTAAAGTCACATGATTATTGATACTGCTGGTCTTTAACATTTAAGGAGAAACATGGTCCTTAACATTAGAGAAAGAGTAAACAACATTTCATCAGTGTAAGTTGTTCCCATCCGGTAGAGTAAGAACCGATGCACTCTCTCTACTTCATGGTATTCTTCCCAATATACTTAAGTAGCATCATTTGCATATTTAACTGCACTGGCACTGATACAGGGCTGAATTAGGAACACTGGACTGTCAAACACCACTGTTAACCAACAAACAATCTGCTGGGAAACTCAGAGGGACAAGCAGCATCTGTGAAGGGAAAACAATTTGCTGATGTTTCAATCACAAACAAGAGAAATTCTGCAGATGGTGTCATTCAACGTGTATACTGCTAAACGAGACAATGTTCCTCTGGGACCAAGATGGAAAACACAGAACATAGTCATATACAGCACATAAACTAATATTAACAGATTTAAAAAGTGCCCTGTAGACGTACATGTTGACATAAAGAGCATATACAACATTTTTTTTTAAAACAGTATAATGCTAATAGTGCTGTCATAACTTGTGCATGGGTAGTAGCAGGATCTACCACAAATCTCACATCCTGAGGGAAGAAGCTGTTACCCAGCCTAACAGTCCTTACTCTTATACACTGTGGTACTTTCTGCCTGCTGGTAGAAGGTCAAAGAGATTGTGGGACAGATGGGAAGGGTCCTTGACAATGCTGAGGGCTCTGCAAACATGGGTTGAATCCCTGCATCTAGAATGTAACAAGATGGTTCTGCAGGAGGAAGGATTGAAAGGAATGCATTTTGTCTCCATACTTGATGTCATGAATGAAGTAGGCAGTCACTTGGAAACAAGCCTTTATCAGTATGATCAGTAACTTCATCCTGTCATAGTCCCATTATTTAGAGAAATAATATTACTTGCACTTAATTACTGTCTAAAAGGGTTGATTGCATTTTAACAGTGACGAAGTGTCACATTTAGAAATGAATAAATGTTGTTGCAATTAAATCATAATCTTCTTCAGTAGTTATCGTGTATAGAATTGTTGACATTACTCAGTTCCAGCTTTAATAGCAACAGATGAGCACCAAGTCAACTTTTTTTCTCTTTTTTTTCAGTTTTGATAATTAAAATTTTAACTGCATTCAAATACTTGGCATGAAGATTTCCTCTCAGTTTCATGACTACATTGCTACCACTAATTATGACTAATTTTGCAAATGAAAAAGGAAATTTGCAAGTGACAGAGTCATTGTTACATTCTTACTGTTTGCATCAAGGCAAAATTCAGGCTCTATTCAAATCATTTCAAGCTACTGCTAGCTAAGTTTATCATGTCTTGTTTGCCTTGAACATATGTTGAATAAGCACCACCCGTGGTTGTCGCTCTGCGCTTTCTAATTTAGTAAGTCAGTGGAAATGATTGTGGAGACGAAGGTACACTTCACATTCTGTACTCCTCAATCATTAATGAACAGGAACAAAATTCTTCACCACTTTTTTTGAGCTTTGGTGTCAGAAGCTGATACTGTTATAATCTTTCTACAGATTCTTTCCTCATACTGCCAGTTAGTTTATGTAAATGGAACAGCCTGGCACACATCTTAATGAAATGAAACATAGTTGTTTCCAATACTGACATCTACCCTTATGGACAATGGCTTCCAATAAGTTGTATTAATCATTCTTCCTGGAGATATTGTTCATTTTGTACACTTGATGGAATGGCAATCTATCCTTCCGGCTCAGTGAGGATAACAACTTACAGTAGAAATTTTCTTCATGGACATTTGACATATAATAATGATTGTTCAGAACTAATTTGACAATGACATTGATTTTAATGTCTCAAGACAGGAGAGGAATAAAAATGAAATGTAGATGCCTGACATTTAGAGATTTTCCTGGCCACCACTGCTACGGGCTTCAGTGCAGCCAGAGTAAAGAAAATATTCAGATTGTTTTATAGACCACATTCCCCAAAATACAAAATAGTTCTGACTTGAATTTACCTAAGTGAGTTACAACTATTGAAAAAGAACAGTGGGGAATTTCTCAATATACAGTACTTGAGAGCTCTCCTGAGAGAAGGGTAAGGTCATTTTTATTATAGAAAACCTTGCAATGAACCTATCTAAGTGTGTTTTAATACTTTAATAACCATGAAGTGAAAGATGCCTTATTCTTGTGCATTAATTTTGAAATGAGGCAACCAGTGGTGTATAATATTCTTATATCAAGCACAGAGAAAATAAGCAGCTTCTTGATAGATAAAATAAAATGTGAATTCTAACCTGCCAGCGTTAATGATAGAAGGATCAGATCCTGTGCAGATATCTTCCACAACGTATGGATTTTCTTCACAGGAGGTATTTAGCGATGTATAATTAGGCTTACACACTGTAAGAAAATATGGGGCATGGTACCCGGTTGACAGCTGAATAATGTCAGTGATGAGAGCAGTGGCACAAAGGCCAAACACATGAACTCCTAGAACACTCAAGAGAAATCAAAAATAATTAGCATGAGCATTTTAATCTCCTGGTGCTAACTCAAAATCATTTTGCACATTTGTCTTTACCCAAAATAGCAGTGAATTAATGGCAATAATATCAAAGATACCGAAATACCACTTGGAAACATTATTAGTCCAAACAGAGAGAATTTAAGAGTTGATATTAAATTGTGCAAAGTAGACATATACCTGCTTCTATACAATTTTACTGCAATATTTTATGTTAAGCCAGATATATTTTCTTCTACAATTTTTCTTATTAAAGGTAATAATTGGAATTGCGACATTCTGTGTAAACTCAGCTAAATAGTTAAAATATATTACACACAAAGGACGTTTTTACATATTTTTTACATAGTTTATTTTCATTAAGAATTCCAGCAAAAATAAGAAACACAACTAAAGAATTAGAAAATGATTACTTTTACTTATTTACATCAGTTTGGTGCAGAAAGTTTCTCCATTAAATAATTTTCCCCATTTCTCATTTTCTTCTTTAAACACTAGAAAAAGCACAATACTTTGAGCATATTGCTCACTGTAAAATATGCCTGCTAAAATAGGAATAGATTTTGAACAACACATTTGTATGACAAATAACATTTTATTGAAAAAAAAAGAAAAACTAAATTGGATTTGAGCCCAAATGAAAAGTGTTATTTATTTGCATTAATTAATATTTAATGCTAGGATAATCACAAGAAGAAAATAGTCAATTTCCTTACTTTTTTTTGTTTAGGATGTTGTAAGTCATTTATACATTTCAGATGTTTACAATCCTGTATACTGCACTGAGAAAAATTTCAAAGAACATTCAGCAAACATTGTGATCTCTGTGTATCTGTGTTGTTACACTCAAACTATACCCTGGGACACAATATAATGCTTTAGTGCAGCAGATTTAAACAACATGGATAACTATTCATAGCATGATAAGTTTCACTTTCATGAAAAGTTTTTAGAATATTTGAATTGGGCTCTTAAATCTAGATGTATGTTAAAGGAAATGTTTCCAAGTATAAAATTAATAGATTTAAATGTACGTTCTGTAACTCGGCACAGAATAGATGGGTCTATAAGTCTATAGCAATTAAAATTATTTTACTTGATCCTGGAGAATGCTTCCAAAATTTTGAATTCGGGTAGAAACTTGTATTAAATAATTATAGCTATGCTATGTAATTTACTTCCAAACTTTGATTCTATTTATGATAATAAAACTAAACATGATTTGGCCATGGAATCCTGTGTACTTTCTTCAGTATTCTTAAGATGATAACTGACTCAGACACAAAGGTTCTTGGGAAACTGAAAGGTCTGAAGGTAGATAAGTTACCTAGACCACATGGAGTACACCCCAGAGTTCTGAAAGAGGTGGGTGAAGAGATCATGGAAGCATTAGTAATGATCTTTCAAGAATCACTAGATTCTGGAATGGTTCCAGAGGACTGAAAAACTACAAATGTCACTCCATTGTTCAAGAAGGGAGAGAGGCAGAAGAAAGGAAACTACAGGCCAATCTATCTGACCTCAATGGGTAGGAAGATGTTGGAGTCGAATATTAAGGATGAGTTCTCAGGGTACTTGGAGGCACATGATAAAATAGGCCATAGTCAGTATGGTTTCTTCAAGGCAAAATCTTGCCTGACAAATCTGTTGGAGTCTTTGAAGAAGATTCTTCAAGCAAGATGGGCAAAGGAGAATTGGTTGATGTTGCATACTTGGATTTTCAAAAGACTTTTGACATGGTGCCACACGTGAGGCTGCTTATCAATCTACCACCCCGTGGTATCACAGGAAAGATCCTAGCATGGATAAAGCAGTGGCTGATTGGCAGGAGGCAAAGAGTGGGAATAAAGGGAGCCTTTTCTGACTGGCTGCTGGTGACTAGTAGTGTTGCACAGGGATCGGTGTTGGGACCAATACTTTTTTATTTTATACGTCAATGATTTGGATGATGGAATTGATGGCTTTGTTGTAAAGTTTGCAGACGATATGAAGATAGGTAGAGGGGAAGGTAGTTTTTAAGAAGCAGAGAGGCTACAGAAAGACTTAAGTTAGGAGAATGGGCAAAGAAATTACAGATGGAATACAGTGTTAGGAAATGGGTATGGTCATGCACTTTGATAGAAGAAATAAAAGTGTAGACTAGTTTCTAAATGGAGAGAAAATATAAAAAAATCTGAGGGGCAAAGGGACTTGGGAGTCCTTGTGAAGGATTCCCTAAATTCAATTTGCAGGTTGAGGAATTTGTAGTGAGGAAGGCAAATACAATGTTAGCATTCATTTCAATAGGATTAGAACATAATAGCAAGGATGTAATGTTGAAAATTTATAAAACGTTCATAAGGCCTCACTTGGAGTACTGTGAGCAGGTTTGGGACCCTTATCTTAGAAAGGATATGCTGAAACTGGAGAGGGTTCAAAGGTGGTTAACAAAAATGATTCCAGGATTGAATGGCTTGTCATGTGAAGAGCATTTGATGGCTGTACGCCTATATTCACTGGAATTCAGAAGAATGAGGGGTGGCCTCATTGAAACCTATCAAATGGTGAAAGGCCTTGATAGTGGATGTGGAGAGGATGTTAAATATGATAGGACAGTCTAAGACCAGAGGGCACAGCCTCAGATAGAGGGTTGCCCTTTTAGAATGGAGATGAAGAGGAATTTCTTTTGCCAGAGAGTGGTGAATCTGTGGAATTCTTTGCCACAGGCAGCTGTGGAGGCAAAGTCTTTATGTATATTTATGGCAGAGGTTGATAGATTCTTGATTGGTCAGGACATGAAGGGATGCATGGAGAAGGCAGGAGTCTGGAGATTGGGGCTGAGAGGAGAATTGGATTACCTATGATGAAATGGTGGAGCAGACCTGATGGGCCAAATAACCTAATTCTGCTCCAATATCTTATGGTCTAATGGGGCTTAAGATTTTTTTTGTTTTCCAAATACCTTAGAGTCCAAAAGACTACTTGATAGCAGCTTTGCATCCACAGCTCTCAGAAATGGAGAATTCCAATCATTTAAGCCGCATTAAAATTACTTCTCATTCTTCCAAACTCCAATGACTACAGATTCTCCCTTAAACTCATCTTTGTGGGCAATTCCCTCATACCTGGAATCATTCTACTGAATTCATGATGCACTAACTTCAAGACAAATATAGGACCATAAGACAGGACCATAGGCCATTCAGCCAATTGAGCTGCCTACATAGATACTGTATATATATCCATCTTTAATTATGGAGATGGAATCTATACCCAACACTTCAAACCCTTCTTAATTCTTTGCTATACTGTATGCTTACTTTCTACATCTCATAAGGCAGCATGCTGGTATCACTGTACACTTTGACATTAATAGTTTCTCACCATTACAAAACCCCCAAGAGGACCACAACTTTGTAGTAGGGTTTGGAGCCTTGCATACCTCAATGACCCAGAGAGCTATGTTGGGTGGAGCAGGGCTTTATGCTTTTGCTCTTGGTAGGATCACCCATGCCAAACAGGTCAAAGGGTAGAGGTCAGACTAATAGTGGGCCACTGGTCCTCCTGGTTCAGGGGTTCAGCTCAGGGCTAACAACCCTGATTGACAAAACAAAATTGTTATGGAAACAGCAAGTTTCCTTCTACACCTGAGCACAATGGTATACCTGAGTCTGCACTCAGTACTTGCATGACTAACAGTGATAAAGACCAAGAGGAACCCACTGACATAATGAAGGAAGCCCTGAACACCACCAGAGATGGAGGACCTTCATTGCTGCCCTAAACGCCAGCAGCATTTTACAACACAAGAGCAGAATTAGACCATTTTGCCCATTGAGTCTGCTCAATGGTCAGTAAATAAATCACTATTACAAAAAACAATTCTTATCTTATATAAAAGTGAATAACCTCTCATTTCCCTGTAATTTACTCCAGCTTCCAACTTGCTGAATTGCTTTATCTGACCACCACAGTAGCGTAATGCTATTACAGTAGCGTAATTCTATTATGGCTCAGGATGCCGGAGTTCAATCCCCACGTTGTCTGTAGGTCAGAACATGTAGGGTTTTCAAGTTCAACATGTGGGTTTCCTCCGGGTGTTTTGGTTTCTTCCCACATTCTAAATAAGTGCTGCTTGGTAGGTTGAGTGGTTACAGTAAACTGTCCACATTGAAAGTGGAAGCATGGAATTTATCATTTCACCAAAGCTGTTAATGTGAATGATGAGAAGCCAGGGTTGCTTCCTATAATGCTCCAGCTACAAAAGTGTGTCAAGCTAACCCATTTATTTCTACTCCATGTTTTTCCTCCCTGAACTACTTCTGTATCCAAGCTAACATTCTGGATTGTTTGAGATGCTGCCAGTAGCCATAGGTGTAACTGCCGGTACTTAGTGGCATTTTATGTCAGGAAGCTGTGGCTCTATGGGAGTGTGCACCCTGCTGAAACAATGAAATTCTGATATCACTGGACAACAATGCTGCTGGTTCCTCATTCTACAGCTTATTATCCAAGTCGGATTTGTATCAGTTAGTGGCCTCTTCCAATGGCAACACGCAAATGGGGTGTGAAATAATGGGAGGCCTCTGGATTGGTGAAAGGCCAGGAAGGGGTGGAGTCTTTCAGCAGGGAACAATACAAAGGTGGTAAACAGCAATTAAAGCCACCAACGTAATGTGCGCTAATAGGTAACGGACTCCTTTGATCACCTAATCTTAGCGCAAAAATTCACATTCATTCGTTAGGTAATCAAAATTATCTCATATAAATTCAGATTAACACACCATAAAAAGGTTTGTATTTGTTTCATTATTACCTACAGTACCGCTATGCTGCAAAGAATAAAATAATTAGGCATCTTTCATCTTTTTTCTCCTAGCCCCCATAGAAAAATCGCTGTTGGGAAGGACAGGAAAGGACAGAGTTCAGGTCATCCATTATTGCTGTTCACTCTCATGCAAAAAGAATCTCTAATCTACTGAGGTAATGAAAGGCTGAATAATACTGGAAATGATACCTTAGCTGTACGTTCTGAAGGGGAAGAGGATCAAGACAAAGGATAGTATTGGAAACCCATAAGATTTGATCAAGGGATTTGATTAAAACTGAAAATCCAGAAAAGGGTGAAAAGCAAAATTGTTTCCAATGCTTCCAATAAGCAGATGAGGTTTGCTGTTACTGAGATAGAGTTAACGGTTGGTGGCAATTCCAGTGAAGCAGAGAAATGGATGCTAATTTCCAGTGAAGCGGGGTAATGATTAATGCTAATGGAAGAACCATGTTGATTTCTGCTTTTATTTGCACTTTAAGAGCGCCATGCACAAATCATTATGCAAATTTAAGCATTATATCTGAAAATGTGAGTGGACATACACACACACACACACACACACACACACACGCATGGACTTGATAAGCATAAGTGAAAGCTAGTTACATTCACTACTGTACATGGTGCACAGTGCATTCAAGATACTTGAAGAGTCTTTGACAAGGCAACTAAAAGCAATGGAAACCATAACAGTTATTGATCTTTCAAGAGACCTAGCCCTGTCCAAAGAGCCCTCCAGAAATTTTGGCATTACTCTACTGCACACATGGAAGCATCACAATTGGTCCATTCCGTGGACCAAATTTCTCATTTGCATTTCCAATCTTTTCTTATAATACTGATATAGGTACATGCCTTTTGATAAAATCTAATCAATATTCTTTTTAAATTAATTTATTCTTGTTGTAAAAGTAGTATATAATTTACAGTTTATATGTGCATACTGCTATTTTGACAGAACAGGGGCATTCTTGCACATTTTTCAGATTTAAATACATAATAGTCAGCCCAACAAGATTTTTAACGTGGAACACTTTTCACATGGTCTACAAGAATTCACAAGACTGTGGTTAGGCAGCAAGCACTGTACTCTTGCAAAAGTATCTGCCAAGGGGTCCAGAGAAAGTGTATCAAACGTATAAATGGTGGATGAAGAAAAGTCATCAACAGGAGTATGGGGGTGAAACCTGCAGCACGTGGGACATGTACACTGTGTCTGTGTCAGATGGGTCAAAGGGGGGAGCCTAAGATTTTGTGAGTGAGCCATCATGTTACCAGATGATGGTTATTGTCCACTGGATTTACGTAAATGAGGGCTGACCCACAGAATGGGCCACATTACCAAACAGCCTGCTGGTAAAGTCTTCTGTGTGGCTACTCAATGGAATAACTGGCTTAGACCGTGGTGCCATTGAAAAGTAAAACATGAATCAAATTGTATTAAACTAACTTACCAGGAGATAGCAGCTTTCTCTCAATGTCACCTAAATATATGGTTGTAGATTACTTTGAAAATGTAGCTGCCACTAATTAGATTTCACCCTCTTTATGTGCATAAAATATGCACTGCTAAACCTAGTCAAATCTCCAGCAAATATTCAAGAAGTTGGAAAAAAGTTATGTTAGAATTCTGCTTATGTTAGCATTCCCGTTGTTAAAAGTATGTTACAGTTCCAGCATCTGCAGAGTCTATTGGGTTTAGACTTGTGGTGTGGAAAAGGAATTTTACACTCAGAAATGTATTCTATGATGGGACCTGTACAGTTTCCATCTAGAACCACTTGAAGTGGAATCATTAAGAGAGCATGTAGCTCTGAGGAGAATGTAGAAAAAAGCTCCGAAAATGAAGGGGCAACTTGTGATGTTTCCATTACCTCAGCAACAAAAACAGATGCCAGCAGATGCCGTGTCCAAGACATTGATATCAAAACATAAATCTTTAATTATTAATCCTACCCCTAGATGTTTCGCTAGTATTCAAGCAAAAGACATCAGTTGCAAGCTTATGACAGGAATGGAGTAAATCTGTAAGTGCACAATTCATAGCATCAAAGTGAACTAAAATAGATACCGGAAAATGTCATGTGCAGCAATGTGCATCACACGCATATTTGCTCAGATCATATTCCCCACATGTATAATCTCACCCAGAAATGATGATGTGGTTTGTGCACAATTTACACATGAAACAGCGGTGCAGATGAATCTAATTTCTCATCTACTGCATCTAATTGCTAGTGCCAAATTCAAATATGTTTGACTATATAGAGGATCCTTTCCTGCATTGAATCAATTGGTGAACACAAAGCCTATCAACCTCTTTTTTTTGGCAGCAAAAAAATGCAAACAGAACTCTATATCTCTAGATTATCTTCATATTATTCAGTGATACTTGAACCTAAATGCTGTAACCAGTGTTTGAACCCACCAACAAATCTGACGGCACGTCGGAGGAATGAGTTGAAGTTACAGCCTCCAGCGTTGATGTTCGCCTCGGTTACTATTCCATTTCTTCTTTTTGTCAGACAACAGTAAAGAATACCTTCACCTATCATAATCTGCAATGACAAGGATCGTTAGACGTATTATGCAAGTCATCAGATTGCATACTTCAATTGAAAATCCTTGAGAAACGTTCCCTATAATTTCTCAAAACAATGTTTCAAGAGTTTATTCAACTTCAGTTTCACTTTTCTTTTCCTTGGTTCTTCTCAAAAAGTTGAGTACCTTAGAAAACCTCATCAGGCAACCATGCCAGACAGTGTTGACCAACCACTCAACTCCAGAAAGGGTGTGTTCATGAACTTGCCAATGTATGCATTTACACTGATGTTTCTGATTCAATGTGAATATCTTATTTGATTGTTCACTCTTTAGTTCAGAAGGCTTCTTCCTTGATTTGAGATATAGTTGTTCTGTAGAAAAACTTACTGACCACTAAGAAATGGCAATTCATGACAGGTTAATTGTACACCTGGCTTTTCCCTTATTATGTTTAACCAAAGATGTTTAAAGAAAAGCCAGGTGTACAGAATTAGATCACAAAGTAGTCATGATCTTACTGAATGACAAAACAACCCTGAGGAGATGAAAGATCTACTCTTCCTCCGAATACCCCAGCACTGTTACAAGGTTAAAACTTGATTTTAATTGAAATTACATTCTTCAGTTTTAACATTCAGTTTGCTATCTGTTACCTTAAAAGTACATATCTTTTCAATATATGCAAGCATGAAAACTGAAAAGTAGACACTCACTTCCTTTCTTAAAAGAGATGAATCTACACATATAAATGACTTATCATTAACATCTGTTGCATCTGGGCCTCTGATTTAACTTAGCCTAGGCTTCCTTCCATCAAAATGGTGTAGAGAAATCCAAAGCTTTCAAGTTTAGTGTTATCATCAGCATTTTCTATATTTTTTTATTTCAGGTTGCCAGCTACTGTAGTAATCTGTTTTAGCAGGTGGAGATACCATTTGCTGATTGCTTCTGGTCTCTATTCTACAGTGAAGATCCTGATTGGACATTTGTATCTCTAGAAACCCAAAGAGAATTTTGCAGAATGTTATGTTGTAAAATTTGCCAGCGGTTAGTTAAAGTGCACATCGTAATAGAGGAAATAATGTGAATTGTAGAAGGAAGGAGCAGTAGGGAGAGAAAAAGCAATTTGTCATAAATTGATGAATAAAGGTACCTTCATAGTCACTCCCTGAGGCAACACAAATAATTCATGTGTAGTATAAACATTAAGATTGATTTCATAAACTGTCATTGCCTGTTGCATACCGTCACCAGCAGATTTTCACACAATGTTCATTAATGTTTCTTTTCAAAACACCCGACAATATCAGAAGACACATCTCGAGATATAGCAGAAAGTTCCAGTATCCTCTAACTTTATCCCTATATCCACTAAGCTCATCCATATCTCAAGGAAGAAGTTATTCCATTGGAAGTTCTGTAACTCTGTGCTAGTAAGCAAACATTTTAAGTTATTATTCCCAGGATCAGAAGCAGTGTATTTAGTTCAATTGTCTACCGAGGGAAAAGCAATGCAAGGTTCCCCTCTCATACAATAAGTGTGGACATGTTTACAGCCTAAAACTACTGATAATTTTGACTGCTTGATATGCTCCCTATGCTTATTCTGACATTAGCTGCATGGAGTCAGACTGACAGATGATAGCTCTGAATGTATTGCCTTTGAACTCTTGATGCAGAGGTCACTTCCTCAAACTCTGAAGAAACTTGAATGGAATTAGTGCACTCAGCATAAAATGGACTAACCGGTGCCTAGTATGAACTAAACTGCAGAATTTAAACTCTTTACTATCGTAGTAACTATAATCTTATCAATAGCAGAATGCGGTGTTAGGAACTCATGGAAAAAGAGACTCAGGTAACTTACTTACAGCTAAAATTCCTGAGATGGCTGACTGCACAAGGTTGACTAACTGCCTTTTTAAGAAATGTTAATGCATGAATCTACTCACCATGTAATTTAAATACTAAAAAGGACAATAACATTTATATATTGGAACTTCACTCAAGTAAAATGGCATTTCTTAAGCTTTCAACAGAAATCATCTAAAACCTTATTATTTGTGTTTTAAATTTGAAGGCTATGCAGAAATAACTGGTGCTTTAGCTTTAGATCCTAACTCTGGTTGGCTTAGTGCCAGTTTAATATTTCTGATGTTCTTGCATTGAGAGTATCAACTAAAGTTTAATAAAAGAGGAATGTAGCTCACAATGATAAAGAAAAATGGTGCAGGAATTCTAATGATAAGAGCAATGCATTATAAAAAAATATCTGAGTGCTGATAGCGATCTCCTTAGGTACCACAGGCAGATGCAAAGAAATTGTTGGCCATGACATCAAATGACTTGTTTTGATGTTGTTTGTGTGAAATTGTACCGAGCAGATAAAGCCAGCAAGTGCTCTGGGTTCAAACACAGGAACAGGTTGCACCTGGGTTATGAGGCCAGCTTCTGCACTTTGTAAAGGGTCACAGCATACCTAGCCAGCTTCCACTTCGCTGATCACTTCTACAGACATCATTAGGCCAAAACACCCAAACACCACCATGCTTTCCTAATGAATGTAAAACAGTTGCCTAATTTGGAACAAGTTTTGAACTATAGATCAACACAAATGGTTGGGAAGAGATTATAATTATGTATACATATGTATATATGTATGAAATATAGGGACAGAGGTATACTGTTGTGACAGAGCAAAGATTAATTTACTGTATTATTGATGAATTAATAAAGCAGGAGAAAGGGTAAGAATTTTCTTCATTAAGGGACAGCTATTTTCATATTATTGCAGCCCAATTATGCAGGGAAATTAATAATTAACACTGTTTGTGTTAATTTCAATTTGTGGATTATTATTTTATTGCATGGACAGAGCAGAGAAATTAAGATTCGGCAAGAGTCTGATGGTGCAAGAAGCTTGTCGTCTATTCTTTTGCATTTCCCTATGCAATTTGGCTAGGAAATGCTAAAAGCCTACAGGATAAACATTTCTGCCATGGTATGGAATTTCCCCTAGATCTGCACCATTTCTGCAGTCAAAATTACACCGTGTGGGTCATTGGAATATTCTCACCATGAAGTCAAAGGAGTATTAATTACACTGCAAATATATGGATTCTGTTTGCTATTAAAATTACTAGTATTTTCTACAACATCACTCAAAGTCCATCCTTGTTTTAATAATATCTGGATATTTTAAAATTATTTATATTTATTAATTATTTAAGGTCAAAACTAGTTTTAACTTGTTAGGAACTGATGCAAATCCCACCCAAAATGTTCGGCACAAATGACATACATTCTGAGGTATAAAATAAATTACATGATGACTCACAGACTCAGCTTATAGACTTAAATAAAATCTAGATATCACAGGATGAAATGATGATGAAATAGAAAATAAATAGAAGAGAAAATGTGTACAGGAGATATAGATGTCACTTACATGCTAGCTCGTAATGATCAGCTCCATGTAATCATCACATTTTTGGGTCTTAAGTAATACACTCCTTTACCTACTAAGGTGAACACTAGGTATATGTTTATGTTCTTCTGCTGCTGTAATCATCCACCTCAAGGTTCAATGAGCTCTGTGTTCAGAGACACTCCTCTGCACACCCAGTGTTGCAACATATAGTTATTTGAATTGGTTACTCTTTTCTGACCTCTCTTATTAACAAGGCATTTTTGTCCACAGAACTGCCATTCGCTGGATTTTTAGTGCCAATTTAATATTTCTGAAGTTCTTGCATTGGGAGTTTTAACTAAAATTAATAAAAGAAGAACGTAGCTCACCAAGGGACATGCATTATTAGTGTATGATACTTCAGTTTTTGTGCTTGTGTAAGATTTTCAGAGGTTCAACATAGGAAAATCACAATTATGAAATAATAGGTTTAAAATTGTGTAGCTGCAGGAAAAGTCTTCAAACTTGCTTCCATTTGGGAGGCCTGCACCATTTTTATGTGAGGATCACTGGATGGTGCCGTTGTGGAACTAGTGTAGGGAATCATTTAGATTGCACATCACAGGTGCAAGAAAGTGAATTGGGGATTAGTGAGAGAACAGGGGAGCAGGAGTACAGAAGCTTAATGGGGAATGGAGGCAAGGTTGGCTATGATTCAGAGAGAATCTGGTGGGACAATGCACAGAAATGTGATGAGGATGGTTGGTGGTAGTGTGATTTAGGTACTGTACCATTCATTGATCAGGCTAAAAGGTAACTGCAGGGTTGAGCAGAGCGGTGAATGGAAATTATGAGTGCACAGAACAGGCTGTCGAGGGAGGGCAACAGAGGATTGTCAGCAACTGGAGTTCAAAGCAAGAAGAGTGACTGCGAACACTAAGACAGCCACTCACAGGGAGATGTTGCTGACAGATGATGGACTCCTCAGGCTCCCTGTTTGTTGGGCTATCATGCAGAGAATGAGTGACATAGCTTGTGTGCTGCTTCATGTTGCTGGCCTGCATGGAGGCCTCCATATGTCACAGGCTTGGAGGACCCTCCCTTGTTATCAGGAAGTGTGTTGCTGCTGTTCCATGTAAAGATTTGTGTTTTCTTTGATAAAATTAATAGTGTGGCAACAACAATGTTGTGCTTTGTGATACTGCTTTTAGACCATATATCTTCTGATTGCCCATCGAAAAATCAATTTGTGTTATTATGCTATTAAAAAAACTTAATTCTGCTTACATTATCAACCATTAAAGCTATCAAAACCCTTAGCATTCAAACATATCTAAAAAGCTTCACTTCATTTTCATATGTAAAGAAGCAACCATTTTAAATGAGTTCTAACAGCCTGCAGTAACTTTGTCTACAGTGATTTTGCTGGGAAGTGAAATATTACTCTTCCAAGCTGTGAATTTAATTTCCATTCCAACCCAATATAATTCAGTCTGTGACCATGTAAACAACCTTAATTTCCACTAAATTAAATTCAATGGACTGCATCAAGTGCTCAGTTCTGTATCTGATGTAAAGAGCGTGGAGAATTTTGAATTCTCAAAATCCATCATTGTAATCAGATCTCTTTGGCACTTGATATATTAAGACGCAGTCCATAAGCATAACTTCTGTGAATTGGATTTGTTAAAATCTTTGATAGAGTTTTTCTTTCTGTTTAGTATCTTTCTATGTTGATTGCTTGGTTCTCTTTCATATGCCCATCAACCTCTCCCTGATTCTCTTCTCACTGTGTCTCACAGATTCTCTTCTTACCTTTAGACCTTTATTAGGTTTGGATGCATGGTTTTGAGGGCAGATTGGGGAGCTAGGGGTCAGGTTAGGGCTTAGGAACAGAAATGCTGGGGAATTAGAGGACAGGTTGGAACCTAAGCCTCTGCTCTGTGTTCAAAGGCAAGTGGTGAGGGAGTGGTTGGGCGTTGGGCTAATATTTCATGTTCCATCTTAGGTGAGACGGGAATTCAATACTTGGTTTTCAGAGTCCAGTCATTGGTGAGTTTGGCATTCAAGGCCTGGAGTTCTGATCCTCATTTAGCATCGTCTGTGAGTCCTGTGTTGATACTGAAGATCAAAGCTCAAAGGTCGATCAGGAGTCCGGATCGAAGCCTGAAGGTCGATCGGAAATCCAGAGGTCGAGACTCGATGGCCAGAGCCTAGGGGTATGAACCTCTGTGAGTCTGCTGGGGAAGTCAGGGCCTCATGTCAGTGAGTCCACAAATCAATGGGAGGCTGGAGGCTGAAGAAGTGAGCCTGTCCTGGGGTTAGAGGGCTATGTATGTATGTGGGTGGGTCAAAGGGAGGGAGGAAGAAACTGTCCTTGTTTCGCTATTGTTGATTTGTTGCTGTGTATTTTCTATTTTGTTGTATTCTGTGTTGTTCTGCCAAGCCTTGTGGGCATGCTATGTTAGTAGAGGAGTGGTGATACTTGCAGGCTTCCTGCAGCACATCCTTGAGTGTGTTGGTTGTTAATGCAAATGACACATTTCACTGCATGTATCAACATACATATGATAAATAAATCTAAGTCTGGATCCATAGCTCTAGAAATCCGATCTTTCCTCTGTTCAGGACCCACACATTGCCAGTATCACAGCTATACGCTGCAGACTAACTGATGTCACTGCTATGTGCCCGAAAGTCTCCTTGTGCATACTGAAAGCCAAAGTACAATTTTCACAAGAGTCCCATATGTATACTGAGTTGCTGATCATTTTATTGACTTTCTGATCAAATCAGCTATAGATACAAACGTTCCATACATGATCAACAATGCCCAAAACATACATGGTAGAATTTCCAGTTATGTTTTTCTGAAAAAAGATATTTTCATTTGGACCTATAATACCAAACTTGCAGTCCCCAGTATTAACCTCCTCACCTTATTTAGGAGCATAAGAACATAAGAAAGTTTTATCAGGAGCAGGCCATTTATAAGTTTGCCCTGACATTCGATATGATCACGGTCTATTTGCCCCGCATCTCATCTCCTCTTAAACATAGAAACATAGAAAATAGGTGCAGGAGTAGGCCATTCGGCCCTTCGAGCCTGCACCGCCATTCAGTATGATCATGGCTGATCATCCAACTCAGAACCCTGTACCTGCCTTCTCCCCATACCCACTGATCCCTTTAGCCACAAGGGCCACATCTAACTCCCTCTTAAATATAGCCAATGAACTGGCCTCAACTGTTTCCTGTGGCAGAGAATTCCACAGATTCACCGCTCTCTGTGTGAAGAAGTTTTTCCTCATCTCGGTCCTAAAAGCCTTCCCCTTTATCCTCAAACTGTGACCCCTTGTTCTGGACTTCCCCAACATCGGAAACAATCTTGCTGCATCTAGCCTGTCCAATCCCTTTAGGATTTTATACGTTTCAGTAAGATCCCCCCTCAATCTTCTAAATTTCAGCAAGTATAAGCCTAGTTGATCCAGTCTTTCATCATATGAAAGTCCTGCCATCCCAGGAATCAATCTGGTGAACCTTCTTTGTACTCCTTCTATGGCAAGAATGTCTTTCCTCAGATTAGGGGACCAAAACTGCACACAATAATCCAGGTGTGGTCTCACCAAGGCCTTGTACAACTGCAGTAGTACCTCCCTGCTCCTGTACTCGAATCCTCTTGCTATGAGTGCCAGCATACCATTCGCATTCGCCTTTTTCACCGTCTGCTGTACCTGCATGCCCACTTTCAATGACTGGTGTATAATGCCAGATCCCCACTGTCCTTCATTCCCTGGGTTTTCAAAATAATGACATTAAGTAGCTCAAATTCAGCTCATCCAAGGAACTTTCCTACAGTGCGGAGTCCCAACTTAAAATAGCCAAGCTAAGATCCCACCTTCTACAAGGTCTCTGGGAATTCTGGAATTGGCAAGAAGCTATAAAGTGGTAAATCCCCTTGGTCCACTTTATGACTAGACAGGAGAAAATTCCTTGAATTAGAATCAGATTTAATATCACTGGCATGTGTCATGAAGTTTGTCATTTTGCAGCACCAGTACATTGCAATACATAATAATAAAAACCTATAAATGACAATATGAAATACATTAAAAAATTAAATAAGTAGTGCAAAAACTGAGGTAGTGTCCAAAGGTTCAGTGTGCATTCAGAAATCTGATGGCAGAGGGGAAGAAACTGTTCCTGAAACACTGAGTGTGTGTTTTCAGGCTTCTGCATCTCCTCCTTGATGGTAGCCGTGAGAAGAGGGCATGTCCTGGGTGATGGGGGTCTTTAATGATGGATGCTGCTTTTTTGAGGCATCACGCTTTGAAGGTCTCGTCAGTGCTGGGGAGGCTCGTGTCCATGATGGAGCTGGCTGAGTTTATAGCTTTCTGCTGCTTTTCCGATCCTGCGCAGTGGCCCCTCTGTTCAACTTCTCCATGGTACACCCGCAGAAACTTGCAGAAGTCTTTGGTAACATACCAAATCTCCTCAAACTCTTAATGAAATATAGCCACTGCTGTGCCTTCTTTGGAATTCCATCATTATTTTGAACCCAGGATAGATCCTCAGAGATGTTGACACCCAGGAACTTGAAACTGCTCACCCTTTCCATTTCTGATCCCTCGATCAGGACTGGTGTGTGTTCCCTCGACTTCTCCGTCCATGGTCAATTCCTTGGTATTACTGATATTGAGTGCAAGGTTGGTGTTGTGATAAACACTCATCTAGTTGATCTATCTCGCTCCTGTACACCTCTGCCAGCTCCATCTGAAACTCTGCCAACAACAATTGTCTCATCTTCGTTTATAGATGACATTTGAGCTGTGCCTAGTCATAGAGTGGTGGGTGAGGAGAGTAGAGCAGTGGGTGATGCTTGCATCCTTGATTGTCAGTGAGGAGGTGATGTTATTTCCAATTTCTATGGACTGTGGTCTCCCAGTGAGGAAGTCAAGGATCAGTTGCAGAGTGAGATACAGAGGTACAGCTTTTGGAGCTTGTTGATTAGTATCAAGTGTATGATTGTGTGGAACACTGAGCGGTAGTCAATAACAGCAGCCTGACATAAGTATTGCTATTGTTCAGGTGACTCAAAGCTGAGTTGAGAGCCAGTGAGTTTGAGTCCACTGTAGACTCGTTGTGGCAATAGGCAGACTCCAGCGGGTCCACGACCATGCTTGGGCAGGATTTGATTCTAGCCATGACCAGCCTCTCAAATCACTTTGTCACAGTAGGTGTGAGTGCCACTGGGAATAGTCTTTTTGAGTCAGCTCACCTGCATTTCTTGGGTATTGCTATGATTGTTGCCCTTTTGAAACAGGTGGAAATCTCTGACTGCATCAGTGAGAGATTGAAGATGTCTTTGAACATTCCAGCCAGCTGGTTGACTCAGGTTTTCAATGCCCTACCAGGTCCATTATCAGGGCCTGACAGTTTTCAAGGACTTTTGAAAGATGTACTGATGTTGGTCTCCAAGACAGAGAACTCAAGATCACCAGATGCTTCAGGAATCTGACCAAGTCTAGTTCTATTCTGTGATTTCTCGATGAGATTTCAGGGGGAGAAACTGGACATAAATCAGACCGCTACAGTCTTCGGTTTCGATTGTCTCTCTAATTGAGTAATGGTTTCCCCAGCTAATATGTGAAATGAAAAAACAATCCCAATTTATCAGGTATTTTCATCTTCTTCGAAGGCAGACATTCTTTTAAGATGTGGATTCAAGCACAATGTAGGAACTGACTAAAATGAGCTCTTCTCTGCTTGTAACTTTTCCAAACCTGACAACCAGGCATTAGCTGGTGATTTTTAGATCTGAAGTGAATGCATTACTTCCCTCAATATGTAGTTTGGTTGCTGGGAAAACCGCCCCTGCTAACCTGGAGTATCTGAGCTAATGGACCCAATGTAAAACCAACAATGAAGCATGCCAGACTCATAAGAGAAAATCTCAACAGTGATCATTAATTCTTCAGTGAAGATAAAAGGACAATCAAATGTAGATCCTAATAGCCTTTTGCACCAATAAAGAAATTGTAAAATATGGGTCAGTATTAAATGTGTCAGGAAGTCAAAGCTCTAGACTCAAAAAAACGAATGTGGAAAACTAGTCATCAGTAATTCTGTTACCTAAGAATTGTGTATCCAGCACAACAAGGAATTGTTATATAAGAAGATATGGAAAGCCATTTCTGGAAGAATGAGGTAAAATTGCACATCTCAGGATTTAATGATGAGGCTTTATAAGGCACTAGTCAGACTGCACTTACTGTAAGCAGTTTGGGGCCCTTTATCTAAGAAAGGATATGTTGGCTTTAGAGAGGTTCCAGAGGAGGTTCACAAGAATGATTCCGGGGGAAAAAAAAGCTTATGTGTCAGGAGCATTAGATGACCCTGGGCCTGCACTTAACGGAGTTTTGAAGAATGAGGGAGGGATCTTATTGAAACGTACTGAACATTAAAAGACCCTAGATAGAGTGGATGGGGAGAGGATGTCTCCTATAGAGGGGGAGTCTAGAGCCAGAGTGCATAGCCTCAGGATAGATGGATGTTCCTTCAGACCAAGAGTTATGCCATGGATCTCTAACATTAACCAAGGGGTCCATGAACCCCAGGTTAGGGACCCCTGCTTTAAACAGAGATGAAGAGGAATTTCTTTAGCTGAAGGGTGATGAATCTGTAGAATTCATTACCACAGATGGCTGTGGAGGTCAAGTCAATGGGTATACTTAAAGTGGAGGTTGATAGTTTCTTGATTAGTAAGGACGTCAATGGTTATGGGGAGGAGGCAGGAGATTGGGATTGAGAGGGATAATAAATCAGCTATGGTTCAATGGTAGAGCAGACCCAATGGGCTGAATGACCTGATTCTGTTCCTAAATCTTATGGTTTTATGAAAAAACAGTTCTCTGTAATCCTGCAACGACAAAGACACTGTATGAATCGTTTTTGTGTTATTTAATATTTCGGTAATATTTGAGTAATATTGTAAATACAGTATATTGTTTGATTAGGCATTCTTTGTTTACATAATTCATTACAGGTTATATGTAGAAGTATGCGAATGGCATACGTCATCATGCCACCAAATCAGAAGTGCTCCCCTCACTTAAAGTAAAAACAAAACTAAGCACACACATCTCCCAGCTCCGTGTTTTATTTCAATTAGTTTTATGTTTTGGAGTTATAAAACATAATAGTGTATCCAGGCCAACAATGAATTCTTGTACAAGTGGATATGTATAGCTGTTACTGGAAGAATCAGATGTAATTGCACATCCGATGCCATGAAAAATATAATGCTATGCCAGCAGCCCACCAACAGGATCTATTTATGTAACCAGCATACATCTTGTACAAGCCCACATTAACACCCGCATCAGAAGAAGGCACGGAAAAATAATGCTTCTACTAATCATTTAACATTATTTTGATTAAAAATTAACCTTTGGAATGCTCATGCCTGAAATCACTGCCTCACATCCAGCAAAACCAAAGGTCAACCTGACAGAATAACAGGGAATTGAAAGCAATCTCAAAGACTATCTTAATGAACAATTAAATAGAAAGGGAGTTGGGAAGAGCTCTATAAATTTATCTTATATTAAATATCATGTTCAAAATGAAAAATGCATTTCTTAAGAACTCATATCATACGAACCATGGCTGCAGGTCCAGCAAATGCCAAGCTAAGCAACATGAGAAAGGGGATGATTTCCTGAGAGGGTTCAATATACGGCATGCTGAGTGTCCTGTCATGGCAGTTGAAGCCTGAGCGAACGGGTTTGAAGACATCTGTGAGCTCCAGGAAATATAGACTGACAATTGAGGAGGCCAGTATCGGCAGCTGAGGAAAGGAAGTGAGAAAAGGTACCAAGTATATAAGCAAGCAACTTACTCTGGAAAACAAAATAAAGCTATTGAAACACTACAAACTAAATAATTTACCTTTCATTTGTTACGTGTATTAACATTCAGTTATTTACCACCATCAGGACCCATCAGGGATAAAGGATTTAATAAATATATCATAATGTGCCAAGACATAGTGTATAAATACTAAGTTGTATCTTATAATAATAACTTAAGATGATCTCAGAATATGATAGACTACTCTGTATATTGAAATGTACTAATATATTTGAATGATTGTGATACACTTTAAGAAATATAATTATCAAATATATGGAGGAAGCATCAAAAACAAAACAAGAATGCTGCAATTCGAAACCACAGACTAGTATCATTTATTTTGTCAAACTCCTTATAACTTTAGTGATCCATTGTAGGAGTCAACCTTTTGATTTTTGTTTTACCAGCAATGATCATGCTAAACAAGCTATGTCATTGTCAGTAAAATAGTTACATTATGGAAAAGAAGCATAGATTTTCTTAAATAAATCTAGCAGAGGGAAGTCATAATTATTAAAATGTTGAGACCTTTTTGATGGAGAAGTTTGAAGAATTTTTTTCGACTCTCAGGATTATGGAAGGTGGAACATTTTACAGGGCACATGTTGAGTCACTGACGCAGTTAAGCTGCTGAAGTATTCGAAAGTAAAGCACAGAATGCATCAAAAGTAAGGATAGATCTGTCTAAGCAGTTAGTAAATAATCAATAGGATGGGCTGATTGGCTAACGTGTGCATTAATTCTGTGAATCTGAAACTAAACGCAATTACTGATCTAGCATTAAAAGAGTGCTTTGTAGACTGATTTAAAAAATTCTATGCCAAATATTTTTATTAGTTAGTTTGAGACTTTTTTAAGCATCCTAGGTTTGAAAATTTCAAAATCCAGTAAAAGAGAATAAAATATGCAATATTAATGTTTCAAGGTTTTTCAGTAGTTTTCCATTGAAAACAAATCTAACAAGCTAACAACAGGAGTTGTCAGGGAAGCTCCACATCAGTCACCAGCAGCAATACTAAACTAATTTATGGAACAACAGAACAATTGCATCCGTAATGAAGTCTTTTTCTTTGTCAGCATCATGACCACCTCCGTATTTCATTAACACCATAAGCAGGGAAGCTAATTTCAACCTGGTGATTTTAATTTCCCTCAGAGGAAGAGAGTCACATATTTTTTCATATTGCCAAATGCCCAGACAAGGTGTTATAAGCAAATTATTAGCCTTCAAAGAATGTGTTTCTATCAGTTTTACTCCTTGTATTTTGGAGACAAGTTAATGAATCCTAAGTGAGAAACACAAAGTTATTTTTCTTCTCTCTCAGGTTTTTCAAGACACAAAGGCATGTTGCTCCTACTTCCAGTTATTACAATGTTCAGGGATTTCACAGCCATTAAAACTTACTTTTTATATGCTTCTTCCCTTTTTCACCATTATCTTTGCATTTTTAATCTTTCTCCACCATAATCCTGGGGGTTATTCAGGAACTTACTGACTCTGGGAGAGGTACATGAACACATTCTAAATATTATGGGATGAATCCGTACATAGTTTTGCATTTTTCTAGATGGATCAAAAAAGGCCTTTCCCTACCCCTTATGAATACTCTGTCTTTAATTTTTTACCACTTTTGTTGGGAGATTATTGACCTGAAATACCAACCTGAATATTTCTGTCTTTTTCCATTTATTTATTTATCTGAACTTGAGACATAAAAAAGACAACCAACTCTCAAATTATCTTCAATGGCTATCAGTCAATGCAGAGTATGTTAGCTTTGTTGTTCAACATTGAAGTTCCTCTCCTGTTATCCACAATGAAATTAAGGCAAAGACCCACAGGAATTTTGGGAATTATGATGATGTATTTTTCCCTCACAGAGTTGACAATGTAGTCTGTTATGCTGGATACAGTGAGAAAATCAAAGGATATGAATCACCAAGTCATTTAGAAATGTATTTTGCTCCTTCTCATAACAGCTATGCAGAATTCTATCAGAACTGATCAGTTTTCTTTCTCCTGTTCAGCCAGCAGCAAAATGGACCTTGTTCACTCTGATAGTCAAACCGTAGCCTGCAGATAATAAAGACAAAACTGAGGACAGCAGCCAATTGAAAGGCATATTTACTTCTGCAGTGAGGACACCAAGTCAATAATACTGTCAAGAAAGATTGAATGCAGTGCTGACCACCCATGCTTACTCTGTAAGGGTAAAAGGCATTTTCAGTTATAGATTTGCAGCTCCCATACTGAGTAATGGCATTTGGCTGTACAGGTCCAAGGAAGTGATTGATTTAGCTTGAAAAGTGTGGGTATATCATATAATTAGAATGTACTTGTCAACATCAGTAATACTTGTGCTCTGCGAAGAAAATTCACCCAATCAGAAAATATTGCAGGTCTGTTTGGTGAAAAAAAATTCAAATCAATGATCAAGGGCAAATTTATTCAGCATATACCTTTAAATGTACAGTGGATTCCAGTTAACTGAGACACATCAGGACACATTTTGGCCCAATTAGGCAGCTACCCCAATTAGCAAAAGTTTCATGGAAATAGTTAAAAAGGTATGAAAAAAAACTAAGCAACTAAATATGCACAGTCCCTGATGAAGATGGCAGAGTTGGTCATCGAAACATTGGTTATAATTGATATTTGTACCCGGCTGGAAGCCTAAGAAGAATTTATTCATCATACATGCTGGGAAGGCACTAGATCATTTTTCAAATACGTACAGTATTCAAATGTAATACAGAACAAATAACAACACTACAAAAATACTACAGCACTATAAAACTGTGTATTGATTTGTAACAGTTCTTGACAAACATATGCTGCCATTTTCTTTTGATTGACTGTAAAAGAACAAAATTGCACAGACACCTAATACAGATAATGGACTGCCTTCGTACAACGCTATCAACAATTCCATCCTCCAAATCTTTATGTTCATTGTAAAACTCAAGATGATTATCCATATTTCAAATTCTTCATAGTTCCTAATGTATTGAAGTAGTGAAATTGTTTCATTTTTACTCCTGGTCATTTCTGGCATCTCTAAACTTGAGTACTTGGAAACCGCAGTGAGCAAGAGTTTGAATTCTCTTACTGCTTATTTATTGCCAACTATCAGTGACATGGTGGCCTAAATAAACAAATGAAATCCTGTCAATTTTGTCGATTAGTTTTTGTTGTTTATTTGTCCCAAATAAGCAGCTGTCCCAATTAACTGGAATCCACTCTGTTCGGATTTTGTTGTGGTATGCTAGTCAGGGCGTGACATGCAACAAAACAAAACAACATTTAATAATTATAAAGAATTATATATGAAAAGAATTATATACAGTATACATTAAAAAGCTAATAAGGTTAGATGTTAAAGGATAAATATGGAGTAGAATGCACATAGATAAATATCAGCATGTACTTACATTGTAAACATTACGAGAAGTAATTAGAAATGTATACAGTGCAGATAAGTAAAATCAATCTCCAACAGTTTGTTCCAGGATGCTGGATTCAAATGTACTAAACTTACACAAGGCATGCTAACAAACGATATTTAAAACTGATCTACAGAAAGAGACCTCAGTTAGGCAGACAAATGGTGGGTTTAAGAACTATGTTAAAGGAGAAGGGGACAGCTTTGGTGTGGGGTAATTAAAATCAGCACAGAAACAGTACCCCACAAGTGGAGGACAGCACATTACTTGCTATGCTTCATGGGATGAAAACGTTTCAGGGATAGTGTTGGGGTGTAGACTGGAGCAATCTTGGAGTTCAGGGGAAAGGTTCTGCAGTGTCATGGTGAGGAATCCAAAAGGATAAGTTTTTTTCAAGAGGAGAGCTATTTTTAATTTATTTTTTGGATTTGGGCATCATTAGCAAGCCTGGCTTTTATTACATTTCCTAAGTCAGCCTTGACAAAGGGGTGGTAAGTGGCCTTCTTAAGCAACTTCAATCCTTGTATTTAGTGGTTCCCCCGCAATGCGGTTGGGTAATAAGTTTCAGGCTTTAGGCCCAGTGATAAAGAAGGGTCAGCAATATATTTCCTAGTTGTTATAATATGTGACTTGGAGAGGAACTTGTAGGTGATGGTGCTCCCATGTACCTCCTGCCTATGGCTTTCTTGGTCATAGAGGCTGGAGTTGGGAGATGCTGGCAGGACATCCTGGGTAAGCAACTGCACTGCATTTTGTAAATATCACACACTGCAGCCCTGGTGGACTAACAGTGGAGAGAATAGAAGTGTAAACTGGTAGATTGGGTGACATTCAAGCAGACTACATTGTCCACGGTGGAGTGAAGCTTCTTGAAAGTTGTTGGTGAATAAATCATGAATGAAGAATGGAGAGTTTGAAAGAGCTAGATCATCCATCACATTGCCGACTTATGTGGAAAGGCCTTGTGACGTCACGAGGTGAGTTACTCACTAAAGCATGTCCAGGCTCTGACCTTCTTTTATACAGCTGGTTCATCTGAGTATCTGGTCCATGCGTTCCCACCCTTGGGTCCACAAACCCCTTGCTTGATGGTATTGATCCGTGGCATAAAAATAATTGACAGCCCCTGCCAGGGTGATTGATGGTTGTGTATGAAGAAATGGCGATGTCAATGAACGTTAAAGTTAGGTGTATCATTTATCAAGGAATTGCAAATAGAATTGAACATTGAGTAACCATCAGCCGACATCCCCATTCCTCACGTTGTGATGGAAGGAATGTTGTTGATAAAGCAACTAAAGAGGTTTGGGCTTAAGGCACTACCTTACGGTACTCTTACAGTGATGTCCTGGGGCTAGAATGATTGACTTCATCAACCGCAACCATTTTCTTTCTTCAAGTTATAACTTCAACAACTTGACTGCTTCCCTGCTGATGGCCATTGGCTTCAGTTTCACTCTAGATAAAATACCTGATTAAATGTTGTCAAGGGTAGACAAGAGTTGTCACTGATGTCAAGAGTAGACATTCTTATTTGTTCCTCCCTGTATCCTACTATGCTACCACCGCGGGTCAGTCTGCTCTGCCAGTGAGCCAAGAGGTCGCCAAGGATTTTGATGAAGGAACCTGGCATTCTGTCCATTAGATACCATCTTACAAGTATAGATATGCCAGGTTGTTGCCTGACTAGCATATGGGACATCGTTACGAGTTTAGGCACCGACTCTCAAATGTTTGAGAGGAGGACTTGGGGGGTCAACTAAGGGCTGGCAATTTTGGTGTATCACAATTGGTGCTTTTGTTTAATAGGCACTGGTCATTCTCAAATTGCAGATCTGCAAACAACATAGAATGCAATGCCAAAGCCTGCTTGTAGGAGCTTAACTCAACTCCCAGTTTGTTTAAGGATATAAGAAAGAAAAGCAGAATAGCCCATCCATTCTCTTGAGCGTGCAATGTCATTTTTCAGAATCAAGTTCAATCTCTGATTTGAATTCACTTTCCCTTTCAATCCCTACATCCTTTTACAGCATTCCACTGCTCTTCATAAGGCCATTTGTACGAATACAAACATATATTAGTTTACTCATTTCATTTATTTTTATGATTTAAAGTTTAACAGTTTTTGTAAGAGACCAGCATTGTGTTGATGGGAATGTGAGAAGAATAGAATAAAATTATTATTGGATTAGTGTAAATGGTCCCTATTAACCTATAGAAACATATATAGAAAACCTACAGCACAATACAGGCCCTTCTGCCCACAAAGTTGTGCCGAACATGTCCCTACCTTAGAAATTACTAGGTTTACCCATAGCCCTCCATGTACCTATCCAAAAGTCTCTTAAAAGACTCTATTGTATGTCGTTGGAATATGGGAGGAAACCAGAGCACCCGGAGGAAACCTACATGGTCATGGGGGAGAACGTACAAACAGCTTAGAGGCAGTGGAAGAATTGAACCTGGGTCACTGGTACTGTAATAACATTACACTAAGTGCTAACCTACAATGCTGTTGTATGACACTATTTTACAACCTAACTATTTTTGCAAGCTAGAGCAACAAACCGAGTGCTTAATGAACATAGCGGATCTGCAGCATCTGTGGGAGGAAAGAAACTGTCATCCTGAAGGCGGCTGAACTGAGGATGAAATCCCTCAGCCCACCTGGAAAGAATTTTGATTGACTGATCAGTTCCCTTAGCAACCATGCATGCCAAGGACTTTCTGCTGTTTCCATTGCCCACAGTTGCCATGGTGCAACTTAACACAAGCACCTAACACAAGCTGCAAAACACGTACTTCTGCTTATATTCCACAGTTATACTCCCTCTTTCCCGACAGATTTTTTTTTTATCAATTTTGATTTCAAATGAAAATAGCACAGAAGCTGCTGGAAAATTCACATTGACAGTAACTGAAGGCAAAAATTCTGACAAGATATATATCAAAAATGTCAAGACTAATCTCAGAGCTTCCTCTACATTGGTGAGACCCAACATAGATTAGGGGATGGTTTAGTCAATCACCTTCACACCGTCTGCCACGAAAGATGGGATTTCCCAGCGGGCACCCCTTTCAATCCGACTTCCCATTCTGACATGTTGGCCCATAACCTCCTCTACTGCCACAAAGGAGCTACACTTAGGGTGGAAGAGCAAAACCTCATATTCTGTCCAGAAAGCCACTAGCCTCCAACCTGATGGTATGCGCATCTATTTCTCAAACTTCTGGTAATCTCTCCCCTCTCCTCCTCCTCTCTTTTTCCATTAACCATTATGGTTACTCTCTCATCCATTTTCTTCTTGTTACCTGCTCATCACCTCCCCCGGTACCCTACCTCCTTTTCTTTTTTTTCCATGGTTCACTGTCCTCTCTTATCAGATCCCTCCACAGCTCCTCACCTCTTCCACACATCCCCTCCCAGCCTCTTACTTAATCTTGCCACCCCACCCCCACCTGGTTTCTCCTATCACCTGCCAGCCGTAATTCTTCCCCTCAACCCATATTCTTATTCTGGCTTCTTCCCACTTCCTTTCCACCGCTGATGAAGGGTTTCAGCCTGAAACATTGTCTGTTTATTCTCCTCCAGAGATTCTGCCTGACCTGCTGAGTTCTTCTAGAATGTTGTATGCATCTCTCAAGCTTTGCCTGCTTAGGTTAATACTTACAATGCAAAACGGTGTTTTCAAGAGTTGAGAAATAAAGTGCACAAACTAGTTAGCCTCTGTGAGAATTGTTCAGTCCCTGATAAATTTTATATGTAATCATAAAAAATGTAGCACATGAACAGGTCACCTCATTCATGCTGACCATGACGCCTATCAACACTAATCCTATTTGCCTGCGTTAGACCTGTATCTCTCTTCTCTTGCCCAAGCATCTGTACAAAATGGATTTCAAATGCTTTGATTGTACAAACCTCCAACACCTCCTCTAACTGTTTGTTCCAAGTAGTCAATATTCTCAGCGTGGAACAATCTATCCCTCCGCTTTCCTTTAAATTTTTCTGCTTACCTTAATCTTGTGTCATCAGTTCTAGACTCTCCTGCCCTGGGATAAAGATTCTGACTTTCCATCCAATTTATCCCCTCCATAATTTTATAAACTTTTTTAATGTGATCCTTCAGCCTTCTGCCAGTAAGGATCAACCCAGCCAATCCAGCTTCTTCTGCATTCTATTTCCGCCACATCTCTCCTGTTGAGTGGTGACTCGAACTGTACATAATACTTTAAGTGATGTCTAATCAATGTTTTTGTACAACTGCAATATGACATTGAAGCTTTGGACATTACCTCCCTTTTTTTAAAATATAGTATTTCTGTTTTTGCACATTTTAAAAAATCTATCAAACACACGTAATTGGTTTACTTGTTTATCTATTATTATGTTTTATTTTTCTCTCTCTCTGCTAGATTATGTGTGGCATTGAACTGCTGCTGCTAAGTTAACAAATTTCACATCCCATGCCAGTGATAATAAACCTGATTCTGATTCTGATTTCCATACTTAATGACTCAGTCTATGTAGGTTCCGAGGTTGTCAAGCCGAGAAATGGTAGTGGGGACAAGCTCCCACTACCTAAAAGTGCTCCTCACAGCATGCACCTCAAATAGCCCCTGACAACCAAGTCCAACTCCTGGCCTTCTCATGTGGCTTAGCCTCTGAGCCTGGTGGAACTGTTTCTACTGACAGGAGAAGGGGCGAAGGCGGATCCTGGCGCCTTAAAACCAGTGCTTCGGGTAGATGGAGCTCGTCAGCCTGGGAAAGCAGTCCATCTAAGAGAGGGAAATCTCAGATTTCAAACCTCCACTGCCTTGCGGCCGTGCCCACTCATGAGAAAGGCTTTGGGAGTAAATCCTGAGGTCAAATCCGGAGCTGGAGTCCCTAAGACAGTCCGACGTTGCTTTTAGCCTTGCTCTGGCATCTCCTGCGACGTCACTGGTGCCAAGCTGTATCGGCCCTTGCCCTTCACTTAGACAACATCGGTGATGTGGTGAGCGGAGACTTGCTGCTTGGGCAACTGCCCGTCTTCCATACAACCTTGCCCAGACCTGCGCCCTGGAGAGACTGAAGCAAGACTTTCCAGGCACGGATCCATGGTCTCACGAGACTTAACGGATGCCATTCAGTATACAAAGGCTCCTTTTCTTTAAAAAATGGTACAACTTTCAGGGAGCTATGTACTTACTCCCAGAAGTATCTCTATACATAAAAATTCCTGAGGTCCATGCCACTTATTCCATAGGTACTACCTGAATTTGACTTCACAAAATGTATTAACTCACACTTCTTTCGATGAACTTCCATCTGCCACCTGTCCGCCCAACTTTACAGCTAATCTATGTCCCATGCTACCCTTAGAAAACCTTCTTTATCACCTATGGCTCCACGAACTTTAACGGCATCTGAAAACTTGCTCATCAGACCCCCTAGATGGTCCCAGCACTGATCAGTTTTCACAGATTTCTAATCAGAGAAACACCCTTAGTCCATTACCCTCTGGTCCAATCACCAGGCCAAAAAAAATGTTTTAAAACCAATTTTGATCTTATTCTATTTGAACAAGCTTGTATTGCTGTGATAGATGAATATGAAAACTCTATAATGCTGTTTGCATTAAACTCTTAATCCCTTGTGACGTAATTAGTGTACGGTTTAGAAATGTTTAATTAAATGGTCACAATAGGAATTAAGTAAACTAGGAAATTATATTTTGTAAAGCTAATTGAATAACTTGGTTTTGTAGACAACACAGCAAAATTCACCATCTATTATTTATTGCAATCTAATGGAAGGATAGAAATTTTTTAAAAATGTTCTTACTAGCATCATTGAGGCTTCTCTACATTGCCCTATTGTAAATTTCATACTGTAAGTTGAAAGGAAAAGAATGCCTGCTTCCAGGGCTTCTTTTGGCTGTGAATTGTGATTTATATCACTACATTTCTGCCTCTGATTGTGAAGTTGGTGAAGTCAAATCCTATTCTGAATGTCCGGACACAAAATAGTCTTCCGATGCAGTAATATAGCAGCATTGTGTTCAAGCAAGATACCATAAAGGCTTACTACCACTTCTTTCAGCATATACGACCCACAGCACCAGCCAAAGAGATTGTTGTGATTTTGTAATACACTTCACCAATCATAACATAAGAATGTGCAGAAATAGGAGCAGGGATAGTCATTAAGTCTTTCAAGTCTGCTCTGTCATTCAATACAATCCTAGTTAATCCCATGTCTCAGGGCATTTACCCTCTCTCTCTTCCCCCATTTCCCTGGATAGCTTAGTTTCTGGAAAATTATTTCCTTAAATATATTCAGTGATTTCATCTGCACAGCCTTCTATGATAAGCACATTGACAGATTTAAGATTCTCCTTGCAAAGAAACTTCCTTTCATCTTGGTCTTAAAATCTTAAAATCCCTTGTTCCAGACCCCTTCAGCCAGGAGAACCTCAAGAGAATATGGAAGTAGTAGCCCTAAATGTGCTCATACAACATCCCTCATATTCCAGGAATCAGTGTGGTGAACCTTCTCTGTGTTCCCTTTATGGCAGGGAGATCCTTTTTCTCCCCACTGAAACATAGGGAATAGTGTGGATTTTGACACATTTTTCATTATTCCTAATAATTTTATCCCTATTAGCTTGTTCCTAATTATATTGTTCCTAACCATCTTATCCCTATGTCTACATAGTCTAAGTGATGACTACATGGATTTTAGTCGGGCATTTGACATGCTCCATCATGGAGACTCATTTAGAAAAATGCTTGGGATCCATGGTGGATTGGCCATTTGGATTCAGAATTGACTGCAGCAGACACAGGGTAGTCATTTATGTGATTTGTTCCAAATGGTGATCCACAATTAGTGGTGCTCTGTAGTGATATGTACTGGGACCTCTGCTGTTTGTGATGTATATAAATGACCTGGAGGAAAATGTAGTTTGCAGATGATACGAAGATTCACTGTGTTGTGGATAGCATAGAAGACTGGCAAAGAGTACAGAGGGGTATATAGATCAGTTGCAGATATGGTCTGAGAAATGGTAGATGGACTGTAGCCTAACAATATATGAAGTATTACCCTTGGAAAGATGAAATATAAAGCGGCAATACATTAGCAATAACCAGACACATAGCAATGTTGATGTCAGAAGGATTTTGGGGGTCCGTGTCCATAGCTCCCTGAAAGTGACTACATGAGTTGATAGGGTGATAAAGAAAGCATATGGTATGCTTACAATTATTAGCCAAGGGATTGAGTTCAGGAGTTGGGAAGAAATGTTGCAGTTTTATAAAGCTCTGGAATGTTGCATTCAGTTCTGGCCCCATTATAGGAACAATGCTGAGGCTTTGACGAAGATGCAGAAGAGATTAACCTGAATGCCACGTGGATTAGACAGCATATGCCACAAAGAGAGGTTGGACAAACTCAGGTTGTTTCTCTGGAGCAACAGAGGCTGAGGGGAGACTTGTTAGATAGAAGATTATGAGATTCATAGGTAGATAAGACAGCTGGTATATTTTTCGTGTGGTTGAAAATACCAGGGGACAGGCATTTAAAGTGGTGGGGAATAAATCAAAGGAGATCTGAGAGGCAACTTTCTTTTTACACAGAGAGCGATGGGCACTTGGGATGTGCTGCCTGGGGGAGTGCCGGACATTGTGTAGGCAGGAGGGATATTTTAGATGGGTATCTGATTTCTACTTAATTAGTTTAGACAATGCCTGTTCCTATGCTTTACTGTTATACAGTCTTGAACAGTCTGTATAACAGCAATCAGATATTCATGATTTTACTTAGTTATTATTTTAGTCCTCCAGATTTTGCTTCCATCGCCCAGCAATTTTGCAATGAGCAACTGGCAGCGATCTGTTTTTACAGTAAATCTGGGATTTTGCTGTATAGGTATTTGAATGCAGCAGTTCATAGCTTGCTGACAGGTTGCTACCAGTGATTCTGCCACTATACATGGATATACAAGTCTATTCAGTTAAATGGAGATTTTGTGGTTACAACAGAAAAATAAGATTAGTTTAACTTATATTCTATAACTAATTGCATTGAGATTGGAGCGACTGGGCTTGTATACTCTGGAATTTAGAAGGCTGAGAGGGGATCTTATTGAAGCATATAAGATTATTAAGGGGTTGGACACGCTGGAGGCAGGAAGCATGTTCCTGCTGATGGGTGAGTCCAGAACCAGAGGCCACAGTTTAAGAATAAGGGGTAGGCCATTTAGAATGGAGAGTGGTGGATATATGGAATGCTCTGCCCCAGAAGGCTGTGGAGGCCAAGTCTCTAGATGCTTTCAAAAAAGAGATGGATAGAGCTCTTAAAGATAGCGGAATCAAAGGTTATGGGTATAAGGCAGGAACTGGATACTGATTGTGGATAAACAACAGGAATTCTGCAGATGCTGGAAATTCAAGCAACACACATAAAAGTTGCTGGTGAACGCAGCAGGCCAGGCAGCATCTCTAGGAAGAGGAGCAGTCGACGTTTCGGGCCGAGACCCTTCGTCAGGACTAACTGAAGGATGAGTGAGTAAGGGATTTGAAAGTTGGAGGGGGAGGGAGAGATCCAGAATGATAGGAGAAGACAGGAGGGGGAGGGAGAGATCCAGAATGATAGGAGAAGACAGGAGGGGGAGGGATGGAGCCAAGAGCTGGACAGGTGATAGGCAAAAGGGGATACGAGAGGATCATGGGACAGGAGTCTGGGAAGAAAGACAAGGGGGGGGGACCCAGAGGATGGGGAAGGGGTATATTCAGAGGGACAGAGGCAGAAAAAGGAGAGTGAGAGAAAGAATGTGTGTATAAAAATAAGTAACAGATGGGGTACGAGGGGGAGGTGGGGCATTAGCGGAAGTTAGAGAAGTCGATGTTCATGCCATCAGGTTGGAGGCTACCCAGACAGAATATAAGGTGTTGTTCCTCCAACCTGAGTGTGGTTTCATCTTTACAGTAGAGGAGGCCGTGGATAGACATGTCAGAATGGGAATGGGATGTGGAATTAAAATGTGTAGCCACTGGGAGATCCTGCTTTCTCTGGCAGACAGAGCGTAGGTGTTCAGCAAAGTGGTCTCCCGGTCTGCGTCGGGTCTCGCCAATATATAAAAGGCCACATCGGGAGCGCCAGACGCAGTATATCACCCCAGCCGACTCACAGGTGAAGTGTTGCCTCACCTGGAAGGACTGTTTGGGGCCCTGAATGGTGGTAAGGGAGGATTGTGGATGATTGTGGATGATCAGCCATGATCACAGTGAATGGTGGTGCTGGCTCGAAGGGCCGAATGGCCTACTCCTGCACCTACTGTCTATTGTCTATTGTAATTGATTTAATCATTTTAAAGTGTTAGCATTTCTTTTGTGACTTCTCAGCAGTTACATTGCTTCTGATTACTTCTGGAGACCAGGGACATTCAAAAACATTGAAAAATCATCACAGCTGTGAATGGCCAGTAGAAGGCAAATCTACGTCCCAGATTTGAGATGTTCTTAACAGTTCTGTTGAAGGAGAGCTGGGAGGTTTGACCTTGCTCACCCATGTGACCTAATTACAATATCTGGGCAGTGTCTTGCCTATTGAGTCCAACAGGCTGTTATCCAGCAATTAATTCTTTTTCTGATATTTTCAAGATAAGAGGGGAACAATTGAGTAACCAAGCAGTGCGAGCTGGAGCCCAGAACACTCAATAAAAGAACTGTAATCTTAACAACTAATATGCAAGCAGCAACAAAGAGATAATGACTGGGTAATCTATCAACTTTAGGACATTGGTTAAAGGACTGGGTAAGGTTCAGAGCAGCATGCTAACACTATCCGAGAGGTGTTTCCACATTTTCCCTGTGACCATGCAAGTGTTCTCTGTGTGCCCTGTTTTCCTCCTATTCCTGAATAATTAATATGAGTGCCACATTAGCGTAACTATTAGTCACACACTATGACAACTTGGGACCCTCTGGAGTCAGGGTTCAGTTCTGGTGCTGTTCTGAATGCGTGGGTTTTCCCCTGGGTGCTCTGGTTTCCTCCCATAGTCCAAAGACCTACTGGGTAGGCTAATCGGTCATTGTAAGTTGTTCCATGATGAGGTTCAGGTTAGTCAGGTTTGTCGAGGTTTTCTGGGACGGCACGGCTCCAAGGGCCGGAAAACCTACTCCTCGTTGTCACTAAATAAATAAAAGTAAATGATGTGTGGGTATCACGTTAGTTAGTCATTGTAAACAACTGCAGGTGTGTAAGTGAGCTGTAGTATCTGTGTAGAATTGATGGGAATAGGGGGAAATTTAATAGGATTAGTATAAATCATTAACATCAACTTGTTGGCCAAAGGGCCTGTTTTCATGGTAAAATATGATTCTAACCTACTACAAATCCATAGTTCTTCTTGAAATATCAGCATGATTCCATCATAATTAATGAATTTGGTATAACTTCTTTTCTGAAGGAGCACAACTCCAATGCTATATTTTGATGTCAGCAATGCACAACAGGGCTTGAAAACTTTTCTACCCTAAAGTCACAAACTTTCCTCTGAGGAAAACAAACTGGAGGTTGTATCAAGAAAGATGAACCAGATGTGGGGCTTTTGAATTCTCAGAAGTCACGTGTGACACCTTATCATGCATCACATAAGTTGTCATATTAGCACAATGTAGCACATTCTGCACTACATTGACATCTGCATTGGTGCTGCTTCATCCACCAATGCTGAGCTCACCAACTGAATCAATTTTGTCTCTAGTTTCCACTCTGCCCTTAAATTCACTTGGTCCATTTCAGATACCTCTCTCCCCTTTCTCGATCTTTCTGTCTCCATCTTTAGAGACAAGCTGTCTACCAGTAGCTTTTATCAACCTACTGATTCTCACAATTATCTTGACTCTACCCTTTTCTACCCTGTCACCTGTAAACGTGACATTCCCTTTTCTCAGTTCCTTCGTATCTGCCACATCTGTTTGCAGGGTGAGGTTTTCCTTTCCAGCTCATCCTCCTTCTTTAAAGAATATGGTTTCACCACCTCCACCATTGATGCTGCCCTCACCCACATTCATTTTACTGGACATCCGTGCTCACCTCATCTTCCTACTGTCTTAACAGTGATAGAGTTCCTCTTGTCCTCACCTACCAGCTATGAACCTCTGCACCCAGCAAATCCTTCTCTGCAACCTCCGCTATTTTCAACGGGACTGTACCTCCAAACACATCTTTACCTCACCCCCACCCTCCACTTTCCGCAGGTATCATTCCCCCATAATTCCCTTGTCCATTTGTCCCTCCCCACTAGTCTCTCTCCAACACTTATCCCTGCAAGTAGCCAAAGTGCTACACCAGCCTATTCATCTCCTTCCTCACCTCCATCCAGAGCTCCAAACAATCCTTCCAGGTGAGGCAATACTTTATCTGCAAATCTTTTGTGGTTGTTTACTGTTTTCACTGCTCTTGACATGGCATTCTCTGTGCTGGTGAGACGTGACGAAGATTGGGGGACCGCTTTGTTGAGCACCTTTGCCGCATCTGCAGAAGGAGCACGATTTCCCGGTGGACAACCTTTTTAATTCCAATCCTCACTTCCATTCATTTATGCCAGTCAATGGCTTCCTCTGCTACCATGATGAGGCCACTCTCAGGTTGGAGGAGCAAAATCTCATTCGGTTTGGGTAGCATCCTACCTAATGGCATGAACATCAATTAATCCTCCTCCTCTTTATCAATTCCCCATTCTGGCCCTCCTCTTACCTCTTTTTACCTGCCTACCACCTCCCTTAGTGCGCCTCCTTCTATTTCTCCTATGGTGCGCTCTCCTTTCCAGTCAGATTCCTTCTTTCCCAGCCCTTTACCTTTTCCACCTATCACTTCCCAGCTTCTTACTTATCCCCCCTCCTTCCATCTGGCTTCAACTATCACCTTCTAACTGGTACTCCTTCCTATCCCTCCTATTCTGGCTTCTTCTACCTTCCTTTCCAGTCCTGATGAAGGGTCTCAGCCAGAAACATTAACTGAAACATTCATTTCCATAGATGCTGCCTGACCTGCTCAGTTCCTCCAGCATTTTGTGTTTTGCTCCAGAGTTCCAATATTTGTAGAATCTCCTGTGTTTATAAGGCGTCATGTTCTGTAGATGTCATTAAGGAAAACTTGGTGCTGTGTGTGATATAGTGACATGGGCTGAGGACAGAAAGCAGAGAGTAGGAATAAACATCTGTTTTGGAGACATAAGAGCCTGTAGATGTTGGAACCTAGCTACAGCAACAAACAACCTGTTGGAGAAATTCAGTGGGTTGAACTGCATCGGTGAGTGGAAAGGAATTGTTGACATTTTGGAGTCAAGAGAGGAGATAATCAGTACAAAAAAGACTATGGGAGTGGTGAGACAAAGACCAGAGGTAATTAGCACACTAATGAGGGGAAGGGGTATTGGACAATGGGTAACCCCAGGATTGTGGGATGAAAAGGCGGGGGGGGGGTGTGAATGAATGTATAAGTTGGGAGACAGAGGCATGTGGATAATATAGAGGCAGACAAAAAAAGATGGAGCCAGGAGGGTGAAGGAGAAGAGGAGAATAATGAGCTCACAAAGTCTAATAATAAGGAAGGCAATAAATTGGAACCATTAGAGGAGAATGAAAGGCAGATAGAGCTAAATCAAGATGGAGAAGGGGAAGAAAACCAGTAAGTGAAAAATGTGGATAGTCAGTGGTTGGAACACAGATGGAGAAGCAGATCATTTTCAGGTTGGAAGGCTATGATCAGTGGAGTACCTTCAAGGATTGTCCTATAAGGAGAAGAATGAGAGGTGAACATATTGAAATGTATAATTTTTAAGTGTTTGTCTTGCTGGATACACAAATTATATTTTCCTTAGCTGGGGTTCAGTGACATGCTGAGGGGTTCAGCCATGACGGTTTGAGATTCTTTACTGAAGATTCCTGGATACGGAAGGAAAGTAATACTGAGGTAAAAGATCAGCTATGATGTAATTGAATAGCAGAGCAGAAATGAGGGGCCGGATGGCCTATTTGTACATCTGCTTCCTTGGTTCCTATGCAACACACTAGAAAGGAGTCTTCCCATGCATTCTGACAACAGGCCAGAAAGCAAAAATCAGAATAAAGAAAAACTGAGAAACACAACAGGCACATCAGTATTCTTATTGATAAAACTAAACGCTGTGCGCAAATTCAATGAAATATTCTTCACACTTTAGGAAATTAATCATGTGAATCATGCTACTAAATTGCTAGATTGGTTTAAGAGGTAAACCAATGAACCTCCAACTGTTCAAGGACCCTAGTAGGTGGAGGCTATGGTTTGTGGAAGGTATAGTCAGGCTGCATGTATGATAACCTAGGAACTTAAACATACTGCTACTGATGATTTTTTGGAAATATTGAGACAGGGACTGGGAGGGAATTATTACTTCTGTTAGTGAAGATCAAATTCAATGCAGGATTACTTATTGGGTACCAAGTAAATTTATGATATAATATCATAAGCAAGGAGCATAGTCATAGTCTCACAAGAAGGAACCAACCATTTGAAACTAAGAGAAGGCATTTCCTTAGCAAGCAACTATAAATTTGTTTTTTTTTACTTGAAAGTACAGTGAGTGTATAACTCATCTCCTTTTATCTTAGGCCACTAACTTATCAATCACCCCTCCTGTGGACCACCTGGAGGTCCAAGATGCTCCCGTTACATGCACGTGCAGTTTAACTCTTTGAGTGGTAATGCAGAAAGTTTGAAGTTAATAATTCATCTCCTTCTACCTTAGGCCATGAACTTATCAATCACCGCTGCTGTGGATCACTTCTACGAAGAAGGGATCCGTATGCTCCACGACCGCTGGACTAAGTGTTTAAATGTAGGAGGGGACTATGTTGAAAAATAAATGTGCTAGGTTTTCTAAAATTGACTCCTTCTACCTTAGGCCACGAACTTATCCATCACCCCTCGTATGTCTCTGATGTCCACAGCCTATTCACACTCCAACGTTTCACTTGAACTTCCTAATGCAACTTGATTAGAGTAACTCTACACTTCCTTCTTGTCCTTAAAAAATTCATTTGCACTATTCCTTTCAACTACTTGGTGAGGCATGGGAGAATCAGAATCAGGATATTTCCATATTCCATCTAAAGTGTTTTCTGGCTGCCTATCCGATACTAACTTATTGCTGACTACCTTAAGTTGATAGTTTCTACTTTTGCTCTACTCCACAATTGGAAACACAAGATTCACTGCATTCACAATGACAATAGGATTGGCTTTGATGGCACAGAACTAATGTGCCACGCCTTTGGCTTTTGGGACCACTTGCTGAAGGAGACCATTGAAGTAAAACTAGAGGAAAAACAATTTCACAAAGACGAAGGTCTCGCTCCAAGTAGGAACTGGAATTCAATTGTAAGCAAGGTGGGACAGCGGAAACCTGATTGGATGATATCTAACCAATCAGGAGGGATGGACAGCCGTGGTATAAATACCACTAGACTAGACATGCCCAGGCATCATTCGTGAGGAAGATGGCAGAATTTGTCATTGAAACGTCAGTTAAAATCTATACCTGGATCCGGCTGGAAGCCCGAGAAAAGTTCATTCAACTATACTCATGTTTACTCTGCCTAAGCCCACCACCCTTCAATAAGTTTAAAGATCTTATAAGTTCCTCAAAAAAGTGACCTACCCTGAACTCATTTCCCTGTATGCATAAACATGTACTTCTACAATATATCTTCTGACTCAATATCCTCTACATATGAACAAAAACAACGAATATAGAACTGCATAGGCCCTTCAGCCCATGATGTCAATGTGAACCGTAATTCTGCTGGCACATAGTCTGCATACCTTCATTTGCTGTTTGTTCATGTGCTTGTCTAAAAGCCTCCTAAACTTTGCTACTATATCTGATTCCACTGCCCCCCCTGGCAGTGCATTCCTAGCACCTACCACTCTCTTCGTAAAAGAAAACTTACCATGCACATCTTCCTTAAACTTCACCCTACCTTCCTCACTTTAAAGCTACACCCTCAACATCCTGCTCTGGGGTGGGGGGGGGGCGGGCAGAAAACTCTATCTGTCCTATCTATATATTTGTATTTTTCCATCAGGTCACCCCTCAGCCTCCAGTGATGCAGGGAAAACAATCCAAGTTCATCCAACCTCTCCTCTTAGCTAATACTCTCTCACCCAGGAAGAAAAGTAGAGAACCACTTCTGCCACCTCCCCAAAGCCTTCATATCCTTCCAGGAAGGTGACAACCAGAAACGTACATATGGCCTAAAATGCAACATGACTATTTTGATTTTTATATTCAGTGCCCAAACTGGTAAGTCAAGTGTCCTCTTTTTATCCAACTATATATATATTCAATACAAGTTAAGCACAATTTCTCTATTATTCAATTCTATCTATCCAAAAAGAAAGAAGCACACAGGCTGGATGTACTGTCCATGTGGCTACTTGAAATGATTTGAGCATTTGAATTCTGAAATCTCTTTTCTTTCCCATCACCTACAATCAACATTTTGATTGCTTTCACCGACTAGAAACTGGATCAGCCAACAATCTGAGTTTGAGTTACAAATAGACTTGGTACTTTGTGGAGAATTACTTCTTTTCTGACCATCTGTAAGTCTTGAGGCAGCAGAATGGTGAAATATTCTTCATTTGCATTTACGATAACACCTCTAGCAACAATCAAGATATTGTACTGCATTCAAGATAGGTCAGTCCACTTCGTCCATCACCTTATGGACCTGCTCACTCCACCAGGATAAAAGTCCACCGTAAAAACTCATCAAGGCATCTTAACTAGAATTTCCCAATCCTGTAACTTCTACTTTCAAAGAAGAATAAGCAGTGAACGCACAGGAAAACAATCAAGTTCTCTCACTGATTTGCAGCTCACCGGACATCTTCTATTCCCCCTTCTAAAGTATTGCTATTATATTAATTATCTGCCAGCCAACTGTACCAAATTATGCTAAACCGTAATTACACAGAGTCATAGAGAAGTATAGCACAGAAACAGGCCATTGGCTCATCTAGTCCATTGCAAAGCCAGTTGAACTGCCTACTCCCATCTACCTGCATTGGAACCATAGCCCACCATATCCCTACTATCCTTGTACCTATCATATTCAATACTACTTCTCCTTCATAGAGAGATATATCGTAGAAACAGGTCCTTTATCCCCTTGAGTCTGGGCCAGCCATCAACCTACCATCCTTTGCCTTTGATTCTTCTCGTATGTGCAGTAATAGTTTTAGATCAAGAGTCTTACTCTCCTTTTTTTTATTTGTATGTGGGTCGATCCCATGTCACACCATGTCTGTTTGTTCCAAGCCTCTCAGAATTACTGGACCAAAGCAATTATTTAATATCTCTGTATATAATTTAGCCTGTCCATCATTTGGAGACCATTTTCTCCTTCTTAATTTCCTTGCTTTTAATTACATTACTGCAGAATAGACATGCAAGGTAGGACACAACATCCATAATCGACCCTGGTCGATGGAGGCCTCATGTGCTCACTGCAGTGTTATTTAGTATATTAACTGATGACCCATGACTACATTTCATAGCTCCTCTTAATTTTTCTTCTTTCAAAAGAATCTGTTATGATTCCCTTTGCTCATACTCAATGTTTGCTTCTTTCCCTAACTTCCTTAACCTAGGTTCCATATCACCATTTTATTTGTCCACAGTATTCATCAATATTTAGGTTGTTTTGCTTCAGCAGAATATACAGTACTGTGCAAAAGTCTTAGGCACCCTAGCTATATATATGTGCCTGAGATCTTTGCACAGTACTGTATTTTTTTCATGAATTCTGTAGAGCAACTATTTAGAAGTTGCTACATCACTAACAATATTTATACATCCCCCCCTCCAGCATTAAAGTTCAAAATAAGTTTATTATCAAAAAATGTCACAATATCCAACCCCAAGATTCATCTGCTTCAGGGCGTACTCAACAAATCTATAGAATAATAACTGTAACAATCAAGAGCCTGATGGTTGAGGTGTAATAACTGTACCTGAACCTAGTGGCATAGGTCCTGAGGCTCCTGTACCTTAAAGTTATTCTCCATTATTATATTACAGACATCCCACCCTGCAAAAACTCATTTCAGGGAGGTAGCACCATCAATTTGCGGGAGACTCCCGGAACTTCTGGGAGAGGTGGGATGTCTGCAATAGAGTAGCTCCTTAGCAGCTAGCCAGCTAGTTTAAATAATGTTAGCTATGCTAATGAACGAATGACACCTGTTAAACTCACCTCAACACGTCTTTTACAGTCTTAACCCACCATGGGCAATAGAAAAGTCACTGTTGCAAACAGTGCAGTGAGCAACACTGTCATTATTTTTGACCCCTATTAGGCAGGGGTACACTTTAGTGTAGCCTGGGGTGATGTACGTTTTATATTTTCTTTTTTGGAACACTCCGCCACTCTGACTTTCTTTGGAACTCTCTCGCTCTTGCTCTCGCTCTCTCTCTCATGCACGCGCGCTCTCTCGCTCGTGGTTGCTCTCTCTCGCGCTTGCTTTCTTGCTCTTGCTCTCTCTCGCGCGCTCTCACTCTCTCTCGCGCGCTCTCACTCTCTCTCGCACGCGCGCGCTCTCTCTCTCTCTCATGGCCACTCTCTCTCTCTCGTGGCCACTCTCTCTCGCGCGCGCACTCTCACGCTCTCTCTCGTGGTTGCTCTCACTCGCGCTTGCTTTCTTGCTCTTGCGCTCGCTCTCTCTCGCGCGCTCGCTCTCAAAAAAATTGATTTCCATGATATTGTATATAATTTGCAGGCATCAGGGAGCCACTATTAATATGCAGGAGACGTCCGGAACTTCCAGGAGAGGTGGGATGTCTGATATTATGGTCAAAGTTGCTTTAAGGTTTCTGTGCTTTAACTTCTTTTATCTACAATAGTTCATCATTAGATCTAGAGATTTCTTTGTCATCCTGGTTATGTATTGCATTAAGTGAGTTGTCTGTAAACTAAGCTAAACTACAGAACCTGACAGGATGCCCCCAGTTGAAATGAACTCTGAAATCAGAGATTAGGTTGAGCTGCACATTGCCAGCAGATCCATGCCTATTATTGTTAGGGTGACTCACCCATATGTAAATATCAAGCATGGAACTGCCATCTTCTTGCTACTGAGATCATGGAAGAAAGCACAAGTACTCACTGGGACCCAGATCATCCACAGCCAATAAGTTTAGATCTTTAGTCATTGACATATAACAGAGAGTATTCCTTTTTCAGTCTTCTTGTATTGTTTTAATTCATTCATGTGTCAATTAGTGACAGACAATTACTCATGACAATAATTGTAAAAATAATAGTTTGTTGTCTATCCCCAAGTGATTCCTGAAATGGATAGCGATTTCAAAAAGGAATTAACAGTCACAGAAAGGCCAAACTGGCAGATTTCCTCTTCTGAAGTGAAGCAGCTGGGTTTTTAATGACAGTCCAGATTTTTCATGGTCTTTATTACTGTACATGCTGTATAGTTCCAAATCTATTTAATCTGAATTCCCCCAGTGCTGTACTGGGACTTGAATTCAAGTCTCTGATTCAAAAATTCAAGCCCTTGACCTAAAGGTTAGTAACTTAGCCACAGAACAACACCCCTAAAGAATAACTATTCTGTTTTTTCTCACCTCTTTAATCTATTTGCATTCTTCTTTCTGGTCCATCGCCCTTCCTTTATGAGGGAGTCTGAAGATGACCAATAATGACTGATTTTTTTTCAAGATTTCTGCTGCCTGAACTAAATGTTTTACCATTAGTATGTTGTTTTCTCTAATATGTCAACATGATCCATGACTCCTTTATTCCCCCTGCCCCCACACAGCCCTTATCTTTTTTGCAGACTTGTTTTATTATTTTTTTCAGAAATACAGTGTGTAACAGGCCTTTCCGGCCCAATGAGCCACACCACCCAGCAACCCACCTATTTAACACTAGCCTAATCACAGGACAATTTACAATGGCCAATTAATCTACTAACCGGTATGTCTTTGGACTGTGGGAGGAAACACACACACTCACGGGTGGAACATGCAAACTCTTTACAGATGGCACCGGAATTGAACTTCGAACTTCAGAACACCCAGAGCTGTAGTAGTGTCATGCTAACCACTACCTTACTGTGGTGTCGATGCTCAACTCTGAGTTTCAGCAGCATTCCCCGGCAATCCCAACTCTACTCAAGAAGGAATCGCAAGTGCAGAATAGGAGTTAAAAGACAGCTTTAAGAAAATGCAACAATTAGTCAATGAATCTATTGTTTACAGTGAATAATGTATAATTCATTTAAAAATAGCAAAAGAATTTATCCATTATAATTAGACAGGTGTTCCATTATATAACTGTGGAGCAATGTAATGAGCTCTCATGGAAGTCTTGTTGTAATTGATCCAATGATAAAATTGATCAGCCAAGGTAAAATATTTTGAGAAAGTGGGGACATTTTTTTAAAAGATTGGACTTTAATCCATCTAGAAATGAACAAGCATGATATAACTATGCCAGCTGCCTGCACCATTCTCATCTACACTGATTTCCAGGTTGACAGCAAGCAGAAGCCACACATGCATACATCAGTAGTTTTCTTCCTGCAGTCAGCAAACCATATGTCTATGGTGTTTTCACCACTCCAACCTGATCCCACAGTCCCTGTTGCAAGTAACTGCAATCGACCAAGTCATTTCCAACCTCCATCCAATTATTACCTCAGATTCCTTCCCACCACTCCTTTCCCCACGTCTGCCACAACCTCTATAAAGCTGCTTTAGCAGTCCAGGTTTATACATGTCCAAAGCAATCCCAATGAAAATTATGATTGATAACCACTGATTGAAAAATCAGAACCAAATGATGTAGTTAAAGGGCAAATGTTATTTTCATGCTAAACTACTTGCTTCTTGTAATTCTTGATATTAATACGCTGATCCTTTAATTTCACAAAAGCTCAAGCCCCTACCTCCAGATCTTTACCTTTCAGACTGTATGACAATTTCCACTATCAGCTCACACCACATTACAAGAAGAGCCTGAGCTGAAAGTCATTCAAGTTCATTGTTGACTACTGGTGACCACTGCATATTCTCTGTCCACCTTTCATACAACAGGGCACAGTATGAAAATTAGTCCCAAAGTGATTGACTCAGTTAACAAATACACAGAGAGAAGGGACCTCATGTGCACCAACCAAACTCAGTAACAGCATAGAATTTGAAAATTGAGACAGTCACACAGTGAGAAAATAAATGGCAGAAAAATAGACACAAGTCTGTAAAATATATTGATACAACAATTTCAATTACTATGCTGAGATACATCCCAGAATGAACTGAGACACATCAGTGATGTAACCTGGGTCATCGGGTGTTATGGGCCTCTCGACATCAGACACTCTCGCCCAGGCAACCCAGCCAGGTTGATCAGGCCCTGACCTGTGTTCCAGGAGCACTAGTCCATAGGTCACATCTCTTGATCCATAGCCACCTGGAGGCTCACTCAGCAGCCCCTGTGATGGTCCTGATGGCTCTTCTAATTGCAGCCCCGGTAATACCAAGGAGAGAGTAGGTTCTGCATAGTAAGCAGCCAGCAAAACCTCTGCACCCCACCTCGTATTGGCTTGCAACATGCCCTCCACTCCTGCCTCTAGTACTGCTCGACCAGCTCCTGGTATTTGATTTTCTTACACTCAAGCACCTCCTCAACTGGTATTCTCAAGGAATTGTAAGTTCTACCATGACCCCGCTTTGAGACTTCTGAAAGAATGACCATATACTGAATTATGATTCTGAAAATCATTTTAAAGAAGTGTTTCATTGTTTCCAATTTCTCTACATTTTAGTGGTAGAGATACTGTAATTTAACGTTTAGATTATAGGTAACTGTAGTATCACCTTTTAAATGTAAAATTGTCTCCTACAATTATAAGTTAATGAATGTTCCATATACCAGTGTTTTATGACTCTCCCTAGTGTCCTCTTTGAAATGGGTCATGGTATATTTGGATCATCAAAGTTACTATAATTGTCTTCAGAGCATGTCCTGACAAATGCAATTGTTTATTATTTATGTATGAGTAACTTTACGTTTTTGTTTACGATCTCAGATGGAAGCAGCTTTATTCTATAGTTTCCTGATGTGGATTATAGTAGTTTTCTTCAGAAACAAGTAAAACCACAGATTAATATTGTGATTGTTTTTGAGAATTCCCAGCTTGGCACCTGTCATTCAACAGTCTTTGCTGCACTGATTCATGTGGGCATAAGTATAATCATAATTTTGGTTCCAATTTGGATATTACCATGGGCAAAATCTTATCACATCACATGTACTTCATTATTATATGATACAATTAACACTACAGAATTCATGAAATGGAAAGTGGGGAAGGAGGAAATGGTGCCATATGCTTGTATCTGAAATCTCACTTCAAGCCTAGAATATATATTGAAGTGATATATTACTGGCACTGCATAGTCAAAGTTATTAGAACTATTTAAAGATACCTTTATTAAACCTGAACATTTCCTCATGCGTGTCACTTATCATCATTAAATAGCACATGCATATGCGTCTGTTACTGCTTACAACAACAAGCATACGTATCTCACATTTTTTGTCAGGGCTACTTTTTCCTTCTGAAAACTGATAAAACCATAAGACATAGGAGCAGAATTAGGTCATTTGGCCCATTGAGTCTGCTCTGCATAATGGCTGCTTTACCTTCCTCTGAATCCTATTCTCCTTCCTCCCCCTGTAAACTTTGGCGCTCTTACTAATCATTTTCCACGTTAAATACACCCAGTGCTCAGCCTCTGCTGCTATCTGTGGCAATGAATTCCACAGATTCACTACACACTGACTGTAAAAATTCCTCTTCATCTCTGTTCCAAATGAGAATCCTTCTATTCCAAGGCTGTGCCTGATCTTAGACTACCCTTTTATAAGAAACAACATCTCCACCTCCACTCTATCTATGCCTTTCAACATTTGGTAGGTTTCAATGAGATCCTTCCTCAGTCTCCTAAACTCCTGCGAGTACAGGCACAGAGCCATCATGTGTTAACCCTTTCATTTGCTCATGCACAAGTATGATTTACAAAATTCCAACTGGTATTAATCCCCTTTAACTCCGAAGATCAAAGGTGATTTGCTATCATGCAATTGATTATTTTTAATCTGAGGGTGTAAATTTAATATTTTAAGCAGTTTCGGTTGGACTGTTCCAACTAAGTCCTTAAAAAACTAAATGAATGGGATGTATTTAAGGATATTAAATTATTTTAATATATAAATAACTTCATTTTAATTGAAGTGCAGTGATTTTCTTGATACTGTTCAACACAAGAATCCACAATAAAAAAATCTGTAATTTCTTTTAATCCATGTTTCACCGCAGAACAATATAATATATCTATACATAAATGAACCAACTGGAACAGAAGATTGTGCTTGATTGGGTTTTATGCAGCTCACTTGGTGTATAAACACTGACATGGACCAGATGACCAATTTATTGCAGTAAATTACATATAATTCTCTAAGTCAACATTAATCTTTTCCTTCGATAGCTGACACACTATGACCTGCAACAAGTTATTTATTCTTCAAAAGTGTAAAAGAGCACATCCCCTGCTAAATACCAAAATGTAAAATTCATCAGTGTAAGCGGACTGGAGCAAAGGACAGTTGATACACACAATACACACAAAATGCTGGAGGAATTCGGCAAGCCAGACAGCATCTATTGATACACACGCATCTGGAGAAGGTGGGGAAGGGAAATATAAAAAGGTATGCATAAAAGCAAATATATTTGAAAGGTTTAGTGAACATACCCTTCGATAAGAGGGACACAGTTACTTCCATAGATCTGACTGGAAAAAATAATTGGTAAGACTTAAAATAATGAAAATCGTAACAATGTGAAGAAAAGCCCTCTGTCACCAGGTAATAGTTATGCTGTGGAACTCACTGCATATAATGCTAGCAATTTTTGGATGTGAGAGTTTACTGGATAAGGCAATGAAGTCCAGAGTGGGCAAAGATATAGATGAAAGTTACACATACACAATGCTGGAGGAACTCAGCAGGCCAGGCAGCATCAATGGAAAAGAGTAAACAGTTGACGTTTCAGTCCGGGGCCCTTCATCAGGACTGGAGAAAAAAAATGACAGTCATAGTAAGAAGGTGGGGAGGAGGGGAGGAAGAAGTACAAGGTAGTAGGTGATAGGTGAAGCCGGGAGAAAGAGAGGGGTGAAGTAAAGAGCTGAAAACCGATTGGTGAAGAGATGAAAGGCTGGAAAAGGGGGAATTTGATAGGAAAGGGCAGAAGGCCGTGGAAGAAAGGGAAGGGGGAGAAGCACCAGAGGGAGGTGATGGCAGATAAGGAGATAAGGTGAGAGGGGGAAATGGGAATGAGGAATGGTGAAGGGGGTGGTGGGGGGGGGGTTGGGCTAATTACCAGAAGTTTGGAAAATTGATTGCAAGCCATCAGGTTGGAGGCTACACAGATGGAATACAAAGTGTTGCTCCTTCAACCTGAGTGTGGTTTCTTCGCAGTAGTAGAGGATGAGTGTTTCCAGATGAGTTGAGACAGAAATAGAGAAATGAAATATTACAGAGATAGCATTTAATGCTGTCATAGGATTGCAACATCTCAGGGAATAACATCCAATCCCAGCTGAAAAGTTCAGAGCAACTTCAATGGAGTTGCCAAAAAGAGGGATGGAGTCTGTGGCTAGAAAGAGTAATTTCTTATAGAGACAACAAGCAATGTCTTCAGTTATCTGAACACTCATCTGCTCAAGATTTCCTTCAGTAGTTGCTGTAAGACATGTGGCATGACAATCTAGTGTCAGTGGACAAAATAAGAAAGGCGATGCCACTGTAGAAACAGGTATTTTCGGCATAAATTGAGTAACTGAAGCTGTATTTTTGAATGATTGATGGGGTAGTATGAAGATGGGGACAAGCGAGAATGACTCTTGGGGAAGAATAGTACAGCTAAGAGAAGAGAAGGCAAGGGAAGTCACCAGACTCTCCAGCTATGACTGGATAGACTAGAATGAAACCCATGGAAGGTGATCCTAGCCAGCTGAATGGGGAGAGATGTATTGGATGATGATGCTCTGGTTAACCAAACTGTGTGTTAAAGAAGATTAAGAGTGACAAGGATTAAGAGTCTTTCTGTAAAGATGGCACAGAACTGTAATGTCCATCAGTATTGTGGCTCAGTTGCTTATTAGGCTTGCAGTGATAGTTTGGGGATCATCATGGGGAATAAGGGATCAGATTAAGGTTTAGGGACAGGCATAAGGAAGAGTTAGAGGTTATGCATAGTAAATGAACAGCCAAGAGCAGGAGACAGTGTTTGAGCTAAGTTGGTACCGAATTGTGATGCCTGATGTTGCATCTCAGTCTTAGTGCTTATTTTAGGATTCATAGGGATGGGCTGGGGATAGTGTTGGGTCAGGTTAAGGTTCAGGGACAGAGATGAAGAAGAATGAAGAGTCAAGGGTAGAAGCCTATGTTCAGAGTCCAGGTTGGAATGCTCCGCAGTCAATGGTCAGTGATAAGGAAGGTAGAGTTGTGTCAGGTTGACAGGTGCTGAAGAGACCAGCAATCCTCAAATTGCCAACTCCTGAGTCAAAATCACGAGGGCCACCCTTCCCATGTGAGTCCGGAAGATGAGGCCTGAAATGCACTGTGGTTCTGGAGGTCAGGTCGGTCAAGGCTCTAAGATCAAACCCAAATTGGCAAATATAAAGCCCAAAGGTTGAACTCATGATCCACAAGTCCTAAAGTCAATACCCAGAGGTTGGTGAGGTCCAAAGGGCAAAGCCAAATATCAAAGTTCAGAGCTCTGAGAGTCCGAAGGCAGAGAGCTGCAAAGGTCAATAACCAAAGCTGGCAAGTCCGAAGGTAGAGAGGGAGTCCAGGCCAGACACTGGAGGTTGGAAGCCAAATATCTATGAGCATGATAGTATGAGGCCAAGAACTGGAGGTCCAGAGGCAGCTTGCCCTGGGTTTAGAGGCCGGTGTAAGTGAAGGGGTGGGAGGGTGGGGAAGGGGGCATGAGAAGGTCTTGGTGAGTAGGGTAAAGGAAAACCCCAAGGCCTTCTTCAATTATGTGAAGAACAAAAGGATGACAGGAATGAAGGTAGGACCGATTAGAGATAAAGGTGGGAAGATATGCCTGGAGGCTTTGGAAGTGAGCGAGGTCCTCAACACATACTTCTCTTCGGTATTCACCAATGAGAGGAAACTTGATGATGGTGAGGACAATATGAGTGAGGTTGATGTTCTGGAGCATGTTGATATTAAGGGAGAGGAGGTGTTGGAGTTAAAAATACATTAGGACAGATAAGTCTCCGGGGCCTGACGGAATATTCCCCAGGCTGCTCCACGAGGTGAGGGAAGAGATTGCTCAGCCTCTGGCTAGGATCTTTATGTCCTCGTTGTCTACGGGAATGGTACCAGAGGATTGGAGGGAGGCGAATGTTGTCCCTTTGATCAAAAAAGGTAGTAGGGATAGTCTGGGTAATTATAGACCAGTGAGCCTTACATCTGTAGTGGGAAAGCTGTTGGAAAAGATTCTTAGAGGTAGGATCTATGGTCATTTAGAGAATCATGGTCTGATCAGGGACAATCAGCATGGCTTTGTGAAGGGCAGATCGTGTCTAGCAAGCCTGACAGAGTTCCTTGAGGAGGTGACCAGGCATATAGATGAGGGTAGTGCAGTGGATGTGATCTATATGGATTTTAGGAAGGCATTTGACAAGGTTCTACACGGTAGGCTTATTCAGAAAGTCAGAAGGCATGGGATCCAGGGAAGTTTAGCCAGGTGGATTCAGAATTAGCTTACCTACAGAAGGCAGAGGGTCATGGTGGAGGGAGTACATTCGGATTGGAGGGATGTGACTAGTGGTGTCCCACAAGGATCGGTTCTGGGACCTCTACTTTCGTGATTTTTATTAACGACCTGGATGTGGGGGTAGAAGAGTGGGTTGGCAAGTTTGCAGGTGACACAAAGGTTGGTGGTGTTGTAGATAGTGTAGAGGATTGTCAAAGATTGCAGAGAGACATTGATAGGATGCAGAAGTGGGCTGAGAAGTGGCAGATGGAGTTCAACCCGGAGAAGTGTGAGGTGGTACACCTTGGAAGGACAAACTCCAAGGCAGAGTACAAAGTAAATGGCAGGATATTTGGTAGTGTGGAAGAGCAAAGGGATCTGGGGGTACATGTCCACAATCCCTGAAAGTTGCCTCACAGGTAGATAGGGTAGTTAGGAAAGCTTATGGGGTGTTAGCTTTCATAAGGCAAGGGATAGAGTTTAAAAGTCGTGGGGTAATGACGCAGCTCTATAAAACTCTGGTTAGGCCACACTTGGAGTACTGTGTCCAGTTCTGGTCGCCTCACTATAGGAAGGAAATGGAAGCATTGGAAAGGGTAAAGGGGAGATTTACCAGGATGCTGCCTGGTTTAGAGAGTATGCATTATGATCAGAGATTAAGGAAGCTAGGGCTTTACTCTTTGGAGAGAAGGAGAATGAGAGGAGACATGATAGAGGTGTACAAGATATTAAGAGGAATAGATAGAGTGGACAGCCAGCGCCTCTTCCCCAGGGCACCACTGCTCAATACAAGAGGTCATGGCTTTAAGGTAAGGGGTAGGAAGTTCAAAGGGGATATTAGAGGAAGGCATTCTTACTCAGAGAGTGGTTGGTGCGTGGAATGCACTGCCTGAGTCAGTGGTGGAGGCAGATATGCTAGTGAAATTTAAGAGACTACTAGACAGGTATATGGAGGAATTTAAGGTGGGGCATTATATGGGAGACGGGGTTAAGTGTCGGCGCAACATTGTGGGCTGAAGGGCCTGTACTGTGCTGTACTATTCTCTGTTCTATGTTCTAGGTTCATTAAGCTGTCATTGCTGCTTTTCGTGTTCTATGTTGTGTGTCGTGTTGTGTTGGTGTGTTGAATATTGTCAGCATGTTATGCTGGCACTGGAATGGGTAGCACCACTTGTGGGCTACCCCCGGCACATCACTGGCTGTTAATGCACTTGACTGTATATTTTGATATAGATGTGAGATGTAAATCAGAATCTGAAGGACAGATGCATTGCCATTGCCACAATCACATGGATATTAGCAATTATGCTAACAGTTGTTTTGTTACTGTGGCAAAGGGCTAAAGTTCATTAGATAATTGCAAGCAAGTGCAGCTGTGAAAGATGGAGATAGATGTTTGTGACTATAACGATTTCAGAGGCTTTGGAGAGGAAAGGGATGTCTAGTGTAAGAGTCAAAGTATTTTATGTACATCACACAGGGCTCATAAGCCTGTCCCGCTCTGACATCCTGAGATTTGTCAGAAGGTCTACAGCACTAATATATATAGAACATAGATGGTACAGCAGGCCCTTCAGCCCATAATGTCCATGCTGACCGTGACCAATTTAAACTAATCACAACTGCCTGCACCTGGTCTGTACCCCTCCCCCCCCCCCATCTGTCCACACTGCTGCGTTTGAAATCTTTTGATGGCATCAATACCAAAAATTCTATTTCCTGTGAGGAGAGGACAAGAGGGAATACACTTAAACTTAGAGCTGAGCTACATAGGCAAAAAAAAAATCATGTCAGCACTCCTTCAAAGTGTGGTGCAAATCTAGAACTCCCTTCCCACAAGCCTGTGGACAGCAGATTAATTGAAATTTTAAAAATTGAGGTTAATAGATTTTAATTGAGGAAGGATATCAAGAGAATTGAAGCAAAAGCAGAAAAATCCTGAGGCTTTAAATCTGTTGTGATCTGATTAAGCGGTCAAACTGCATAGTTGTACCTCTATGGCCAAAGTCGCCCCTGTCATTAACCTGATAGCCATCAACTGAGCACATAAATAGTCAGTGCCACGATGTTAGGTGGTGGGAGTGACTTGCCTCATGAATCCTCACTGTCTTTCCACCATCCGCAAAGCACATATCAGTATTGTGATGGAATATTGCCCATCAGAGTGGACGTTGCAGCTCAGGGCACAGCTGCAGGTCAACAGCAGCCTGAATAAAGCAGCCTCCTCAATTCACACCCCATCCACCACCTTAAACATTTACTCCCTCCAATAATGCAACACCAATACAATGTGCACTCTCTGCAAAAAAATCACTGCAGCTTTCAGTAAAGCTTTTTCAACACCACTTCATAGAGCTGTCACTTCACCACCTGGCAGAGCAAGGTAGAAGATCAGCACCTACACTTTCCCTTTCATGTAATACATCAAAGTGACTGAGAAATAGATGGTTGGTCATTTGTTGCTGCTGGGGCAAAATCCTTGAACTCCTTCCTGAATGTTACTACAGGAATACCCTGAACATTCAGGCTACAGCAGATGAGTAAGGGAGCTCGCTATAACTTCTCAAGGGAAATTCTTCAGCCAAAATAATTCAGCAATTTGCTAGTGATATCCATACTCCACATTGGAGGGAAATAAATCACTTCCTCCTGTTGCTATGATACCTAGCCATAGCTACGCTTAATGCAGAGCAAGAAATAGGACAGGAAAGGTTAGAATATGTCAAGGTATTTATAATTTTACACAGATCCTTCCTTTTGAACCTCATATAAAATACTTTATACTTTATTGTCACCAAACAATTGATACTAGAACGTACAATCATCACAGCGATATTTGATTCTGCGCTTCCCACTCCCTGGACAGTAAATATTAAAAATTTAAATTATAAATCATAAATAGAAAATAGAAAAATGGAAAGTAAGGTAGTGCAAAAAAACCGAGGGGCAGGTCCGGAATACCTAAATGCTGTTGATGATATTCAAATTGGGCTAAAGTTTTGCAAAATCTTAATGAGCTGAAATGCCATGTTTAAGATAAGATTATGATTGGCTTAATTTTTGTCAAATGTACATTGGGATAACGAAATGTAGAGTGAAATGTGTCATTTATGTCAAATCAAATAAGTTTCCAAGGTTGTCAAGCCGAGGGGTAGTAGTGGGGACAAGCTCCCACTACCTAAAAGTGCTCCTCACGGCATGCGCCTCAAATAGCCCCTGACAACCAAGTCCAACTCCTGGCCTTCTCGTGTGGCTTAGCCTCTAAGCTTGGCAGAACTGTTTCTACTGACAGGAGAAAGGGCGAAGGCGGGTCCTGGTGCCTTAAAACCAGTGCTTCGGGCAGATGGAGTTCGTCAGCCTGGGAAGGCAGTCCATCTAAGAGGGGGAAAACTCTGATCTCAAACCTCCGCTGCCTTGTGGCCATGCCCACTCATGAGAAAGGCTTCGGGAGTAAACCCTGAGGACAAATCCGGAGCTGGAGTCCCTAAGACAGTCCGACATTGCCTTCAACCTCGTTCTGGCAACTCCTGCGATGACACTGGTGCCAAGCTGTATCGGTGTCGTGGAGAGGGGAGACTTGCTGCATGGGCAATTGCCGGTCTTCCATACGCAGAGATTTCCAGGCGCAGATCCATGGTCTTGCAAGACTAACGGATGGAACCACCAAACAAGCAAGGGCTGCCCACAGGTGTCGCCATGCTTCCAGAGCCAAATTTGTACGCCCACAGCCTTTACTGATCCTAACCATACATCTGTGGAATGTGAGAGAAAATGGACCATGTGGAGGAAACCCACACGGTCGGGGGAAAATGCACAAATTCCTTACAGACAGTGGTAGGAATTAAATCCCAATCAATGATTGTAAAGCCACTGCAATATTTATTGATATGATGTACAGTTTTCAAAATAGTGCAATATTTTTGGGCTTACTGCTTGCAACTCCCTAGAAGGGGACACCAGCCGCTACACAGGGCTTTCATCAACCACAGCAAAAGGCATGAGAGATTGTGGATAGCCCCTCACATCTTCAGCTACCCACTGAATTGCTGCTTCTACTTATACTCGCTGCATGACAGTATGCAGTCCATGATCCTAAAAATGGGTCCATAGCAGAACCAATCTCAGTGTCAAGCAAAGCTACATCTTGGCCCCCAAACCCGTTCTTAATCGTTCTTACCATGACGATGCTGCTCACTTCCTCCTTACTTCCCTGTGAGTAGAGCTGATCTTCTGAACAAATGAGAAACTATTCCATCTCCTCAAGGCTCAGGTCACCTACCAATCTGCTCTCTGACAAAAAGGTCCATGATAATACCTTGGACAATTCTCATACCTCATAAGCAACACATACAAAATACTGGTGGAACTCAGTAAGTCAGGCAGCATCCATGTAAAGGAATAAACATTTGAGGTTTCGAGCCAAGACCCTTCATCAACATTGGAAAGGAAGGGGGCAGAAGCAATAATAAGAGCTGGGGGCAGGTGAAGAAAGAGTACAAACTGGCAGATGATACTGAGATTGGGTGAGGGGGTAGGTGGGTGAGTGGGGAAGGGGAAACGAAGTAAGTAGCTGGGAGGGGATTTGCAAGACGAAGCAGGAATCTGATCGGGGAGGACATTGGACCTTGGAAGAAAACAAAGGAGGAGGGGAACCAGAGAGAGGTGATGGATAGGTGAGGAGAAGGGAGGGGTGAGTAAGTAACCAGTTCAGGAATGGAAAAAGAGAGAAGGAAGGAAGGGGAAAAATTATCTGAAGTTGTATGTTCATGCCATTAGGTTGGAGGTTACCCAGACTCCTACAACCAGAGATTGGTATTCTAACTCCTTCCTTTACAGTCCTGATGAAGGGTCTTGGCCTGAAACATCCATACTGCCTGACTTGCCAAGTTCCTCCAGCATTTTGTGTGTGTTGATCAAGATTCTAGCTTCTGAAGAATCTCTTATGTTTACCATACCCCATAATGTTTTCCTTAGTGAAAGCAGACATCACTAATAAAATTGATGATCACCTTAAATGTGCTTCCATAGCCTTCAATCAGTTAGGGAGAAGTGTATTTGAAGGTGAAGACTCAGAACCTTTGACGCAAAACCTTTGATTCTGGAAATGAGCGGTTAACCTATGAGGTTACGATTAGGCCATAAGACCCTAAGACACAGGAGAAGAATTGGGCCATCATCCCAGCGAGTCTCCTCCACCATTCTATCATGGCTGATCCCAGATCCCACTCAACCCCGTACACCTGCCTTCTTGCCATATCCTTTGATGCTCTGACCGATCGGGAAACTATCGACTGTCACGTTAAATTTACCCATGGACTTGGACTCCACCACAGTCAGTGGCAGAGCATTCCAAGGAAAGATTGAGTCACCTGGAACGATAGTCACTGGAATTCAGAAGAATGAGAAGACATCTAATAATAACATAAAATTATGAAAGGGATAGATAAGATAGAGGCAGGAAAGTTTTTTCCACTGGTAGGTGAGACTAGAGCTAGGGACCTAGCCCCAAGATTTAGGGGAGTAAATCTAGGACAGAGATAAGGAAAAACCTTTTCATAGAGAGTAGTGAAACTGTGGAATTCTCTGCCTAAGGAAGCAGTGGAGACTACTTCATTAAATCTATTTATGGCAAAGTTAGGTAGATTTCTGTACAGCAGGGGAATTATGGGTTATGGATTAAAGGCAGGTAGGAGGAGTTGAGTCCACGGTCAGATCAGATATGATCTAATTGGCCAGATGGCCTACTCCTGCTCCTCTTCTTGTATTCTTGAAACCTACGGTCCACAGGGTAGCAGTGACACCTGTCCTCTTATTTTCTTCTGAGGCTTGTTCTAGCTGCAACAGACACCTCATGGTTGTTTCACTGGAATAATAAGTGAACCAGTATCAGTTTCTTCTCTGTATTAAGGCCCCAGTTACTTTTAGGTAGCTACATTTGGCAAGCTATGCTACTTGTATAATGGACACCAGACTTTGAAATCTGTTGTGAGCTCTGCTGTGGGAGGAGATAGGTAAAGATTCAGGAATGTCCTCTGAAGTAATGGAACATCTCCATTCATCCCTTATAACCTTTAACCCACAACTGCTCAAATTGGAAAAGAAGCATTCACAGTTGTATCGAGAACCTCAAGGACATGCATCACAGAAAAGTCTATGACCCTATGAAAGACAATTTCCAGGTGACCCTCACATTCTGGGTCCCTAAATCATAAATGACCTTCAGCTAATTACTTTCTCAAGTTACTTCACACAAGAGTGGCAGAGTAGTAAACATTGCTGTCTCATAGCTTTAAGGACAAGGACAGTGGTGCTATCTAATAGGAGCATCCATCTTCTTTCTGTGTCTCCCTCGGTGCCTAATTTCCCCCATCATCTCAAAGAAAGCCAATAATTTTAACTATCCCTTATTGTAAAAAATAAAACTCAAAGTGGAGTTGATGGCACTTCAGAAAGTTATAGGACTACAAGGACACGAGGAAAGGGAAATGGAAAGCAAATGCTAATTCTGTTGCTCCAACAGGGATTGAGTTAAAAATAAAACAGTGTATATTCATTTCATTTCATTGTGTGGAACTAGGACCAGAGCACTACCTGCTATTGAATTGAAGTATGTTCACTGGAAAATCTACCTGTTGAGGGGTTTGATAGTATCCCTTCCCTGAAGCTGCAGGCATGAGTTACTTCTGTTCATCACGGCAGAGATACATTTATCTCAAAATCTTAGCTCTTCATGGTAATAGTAATCGTCTTATTTTGGAAATAACTGCATATTTTCTTGTGTGCAAAAATGGGCCAGATCTCTTTACACATGTAAATGCAAGAATTTGTAAATGAAAAGGATGTTAGAACTTCCAAAACATTAAAACTGTGTGGGACTGTTGTGGATCCAGGATTCCCATTGATTGCCTAGCAAAATAAGGTTTGCAGCATCAGTTCAATACAGAATGGGACTGTTAACTCCAGCAAGGGAGTCTCCTGGTTACATAGTAGATCCTTCTGATTTATTGTGAATGCAAGTGCACTGACATCAAAACAGAAATCCCACTTCTTATACTGCTAAATATCTTACAGGGAGCTTAGGGTGATAAGCATACAAGTTGCCACTGTGTGCCAAAATATCAGAAGCAAAATTGGACATTATTTAAATCAACCTGGCACGTATGTTGTAGATGGTGAAGTGTTTGAAGCTTTTCCAACGACTTCAACACTGAGCATTTCTATTTAGAATTAAATGTGATCAGTCACATTAGGAGAACAGGAGCATAGTGATTAGCACAACACTTTACTGTATCAGTGACCCAGGTTCAATTCCCGTCGCTGCCTATTAGGAGTTTGTACATTCTCCCCATGACCACATGGATTTCCTCCAGGCACTCTAGTTTCCTTCCACAGTCCAAAGATGTACTGTTTGGTAGGTTGATTGGTCATTGTAAATTGTCCCGTGATTAGGTTTGGTTTAAATTGGGGGATTACTGGGGGGCACAGCTCAATGGGCTAGAAGGGCCTAATCAGTGCTGTCTCTCGATAAATAAACAAACAAACAAACAAACAAACAAATATGGGTAGTTTTGCTTCTATCACCTACAAATAAAATTATTGCAGTAATCATTCTCTACCAACTGCACAAGCAATTCAAGGTACCATATATTTCAACCAGGCTGTAGAACGTCCTAAAAGGACTCCAAAGATGTCAAATCCATTACATATACAAAGCACTAGTAATTCCCAGAGAGAGTTACTGAAGTTCATACAGAAATTATTGCACCCGATATACAATGGAAAATTTTGCATTTATGGAAAGTGTTAGGTGGATTCCACGTACAAAATTTATTGCATTTATAATTTATAACTGTAGGCAGAATAAGGAGAGATGGTCTTTTATACCAGGATACTTTCCTGTTACAATGAATTGAATATTAACGTACAATACTGAACACATCATTTACTGCTGGCATCATTATATACCAGCACCACTATAGCTGGTTCAACCCTTTTGGAACAATGTTCTACAAACAAGATTTGGCTTTTTTTTTTGCCCTGTATCTGGTAGTAATCTACAGTGCAATTGTAAGGAGGGAGGGAAGAAATTTATATCTGAATAGATGACAAAGACAAGCATGTTCTTCTAATTGGAATTAGATTACTATAATAAGTACCCTGCTCGATGCCTGTTAAATTCTTGTGTACAAATCCACACTCACTGACTCGTTCACTCACTGAGAACAAAAATAGCCACCAATTTGCTGGACCAACAACTCTCGTGATATTGATTTGGAGAAGGTATAACATTTTTGCTATTCTCCCTGCCATTGATGAAAAATTATGTTTGCATCTCAAGTGATCATAAATGGGTAGTGATAAATGAATTACAAGATCAATAAGCATTATGTGTCCAAGTCTGTCTAATGATCCATCACCATAACCAATGAGATTCCAAAATATTGAGAGAACATTGCAAGTAACAGATACAAGTGTGTGAATATAACCAAATGAGCTATTGAAATTGAAATAAGGAGAAACAAAGTACATTAAGAGAGAGCAAATTAAAGATGCAAGAAACTCTGCAGATGCTCAAAGTCCAGAGTAATACACACAATTTACTGGAGGAACTCCACAGGTCAGGCAACATCTATGGAAAATAATAAACAATCGATGCTTTGGGCCAAGACCCTCATTGGGTCTCAATGAGGAGTTATGAAACAAAACATGGACTGTCCATTCCCTTTCATAGATGCTGCCTGACCTGCTGCGTTCCTCCACCATTTTGTATGCATTAACAGAGAGAATGAGGAAGAGAGAAACATGAAAAAGAGCATCCAAAGATGCATACAGAATATGCTGGTAACACTCAAGAGGTCAGGTAGTATCTGTGCAAAGGAAAGTCAAAGGGATGTAATGTTTAAATTCAAGGTCATTTTGGCAATGGTTTGGGATTTTTGATGGATGATCTTTGACCTGAAATATTACCTCTTTTTACTCTTTTCACAGATGCTGCCTGACCTTCTGAGTATTTTCAGCAGTTTCTGTTCTCATTTCAATTTCCAGTACTTTCATATAATTTATTTCCATTCTGAAAGTTTTATTAAAATAACTAGGAACGAGTTTCTGTGGACACGAGTGACACTTCACAGTTTCAATGCTGAGTGGTCCAATGTCCGATGACATGTCAGGGCCATAAAACATACTTATTCAGTCCTATTACTGGGGTAAATCCAACAATTCCATGTCTGAACATGGAGATGGGAAGACAACATTTTATTTGGCCTTAGTAAAACTAACCACATGAAGATCCAAAAACATCCGACAATTTATGATGAATTGGAGCTAAATTTCACCTCAAAATGTTAAGATTACACCTAATAATGGCTTACTTTATTAACTATTTTTGGAATTTTTGTATAGGATATGTACTTTCTATACATTAGAATAATTCGCCAATTCTAAAGCATCCCTGCCCACGCGTCTTTTCACACCCTACAAGGCTTCAGGTTGGCTTCCAGCATCTTCTTAATTGCACGATTGCGAGAAATGGCGTTTTAAATATATATATACTATATATTACAGCAGGACATACGGGGTAAAATGATTATAAAAGCTACCCCGAAATGCTGCTATTTCAATTTAAGTAAATTATATAAAGGGGAATAGTTCGCTCTTGCAGCTTTTATTAATCAAGTCGTTCAGTGACCAGATCCCGCGCCCACATGCAAATGTTCCTATTTTTTCTTATGCATTAATCAAATCACTTAATGTTAACAACTGGAAAGGGAGCGCTGGAAATATTGCACCAGATGTTATCTTCACTGGAGGCTCGGCCACTTTGGATCGATGCCTGTTTGATGAATAATTTCATTGCTGTCACTGCGGACGCGAGTTCCATGCACGATGGTCTGTGAAGTACCAATGGTCGTCTCCTGTTTTACTAACGGTGCAGGGGATGTTGGGACGAGGAAAGCTGAGAACATGTATCCCTGAAATGAGAGGCTGGGAATTTTACTACTTGTAAGTTCATAGTTTTGGCATCCATGAACCGTTAGGTCCAACGTTTCTTACCTGCGGCTGCCTAGCTATCGTCGACTTACCTCTACGAAATAAAAGCAAGGCAACAGGGTAACGCTCTCCTTGGTCAGCTTGGCTTTCTGCCTTTCTTTAGAAGACATGTCCGGTCCTCAGATCGGTGCCACACGCCGCCGCCGATTAGTGCAATCGATTGGTCCGACTTGTCGATCTTCGCTCCGCAGGGCTGCTCGCTGCTTACAATCCCCAGCGCCGTCCGTAGCTCGACAAACCTCGCTATTTCTCCGTAAACCAAGTGCCCGTATATTCAGGCTGTGCGGAAAGAGGCGCAAATAACAACACAATGCAATAAATTGTAGGTGGCCACACACAATCAAATGAGGCTTTCCGCACAACGCTACGTTTCTCCGGTTTGCCCCATTTCTGCCTAATAGGTGCGCGCGCGCGCGTGTGTGTGCGCGCGTGTTTCTCCCCTGCAGCGTTAATCTGCTCCAGTAATTTCAACGTGCATATTAAATCGCAGGTTTGGGCACACACACCACCGACGCGTCACTAAACGGTTCCATAATAATTGCTTATTACCACCGTGACAGATTTTAAAGGCACGAAACATCGCATCACACAGACACCAATAGATATAAATGAGACAGGGCTGTATCGCCCGCCTTCTCAGTGCCAAAGAAATACAAATCTGCGGCTACAGTATCCCGAGACGCTTCACGCCAGCGTTCTCAAACAAGGTGTGAACATTTTCACTAGCCCTCTGCATTTTCGACATGGATTCAGGTAAAGGCATACGGCTTTAGCAAGCGAGCAACATAATCCTGCAAATAGTTCGCTCCCGCGTGTTATCCCTATACATATGCACTTCCAATGTTCTAACCTCCAAATGTTCAATCCTTTCCCAAAGCAACTTTGGAGTTGATGTGTGTCCCAATCAAAATTAAGTTTTCTGGTCTGCCGACGTAATTTTATCATACATTTATTGCCATCACATTTGTTAACACTCGCAGGCTCCGATTAAACGAGTAATTTTATTATTTCAGTGAATAAGGGGAAATCATAGAAATGTTTTTTTTCTCTTGTTTGGCCTGTCCAGTCTGTACTAGATGTATGTAGGAGCCGCCTGTCTCCTGCCCTTAGCTCCGGGAGTTATTTCTATATAACATAACTAATGCCTATACAATGGCAAGGGATGTGAATTCATAGAACGTATTTGATGTTGGTTTGCATCCATTCTAACCACCCAGCAGAACACCATCCTTGATATTCCATTGGTGGCGAGTCGAACTGTTTAAATTCGAAACTCAATCGCTAACCCTTACCTGTTTGGACAAGCGCTTTAAAACATCCCTCACATCAGCAATGCGCTGCGTCTGTCTGAGGGTTCGATGCATTGAAGACAAAATAAACATTTATTGCTGATAAGGTATCAGAGATAGTTATAGCCAGGAATGAGGACTCCCGGACGCTATGTTAATAGTGTATGACCATCCTTTTATAAGGTTTCTCCATTGAAACATTAAAGGATTGTTATTTTTTTTCACTGGCATGTCCAATGGATTCTTAACCAAACTGACCACAATTTAAGTCCAGTAAGCTTGTTCCTACTTTACACAAAGTAGGAACAAATTTACTGAAACTAATAATCCGCCCTGATCTGTGCATCTGGCAGGACAGTCGAACTTTGTTGCCCCGTTAACATTAACGAAAACAAAAGTACTTAATAAAATACAAGAAAATCAAATTGTATAGGAATCCATTGATAAAAATGACTTACATGTGCTAGAACAATGCAGAACATTCTTTACGTCTGTATATCATAAATCTTCATAGATTCGACTCTCAACTAGGATGAGTCGTGTAAGTATCGGGAGATTGTCTTTTTAAAGTCCCAATGTGCTTTGAAAACCACATGCCCCCCATTTTTCACGTGTCAGAGTCTGCAAATAGAACTTGTACTATTTTTTGAATCACTTCAGATATAAGGTTGTACGATTGGTTCTGGCTGGTGGGACCTGAAAGATTATTAAAGGTTAGTTTTCGTGAGTCTTCAACTTGCGCGTTGCTAATGCTCTTTCCAGAATGAAACGTAAGCGTATATATTTGATAACTAAATAACGTTTCCTCCAGTTTGGTCATTAAACTATTCATAGCCACAGGGCAGTTCGAGGCATTGGATATCATAATTACAAGTAACAATATAAAATATAAAGCACTAGAAAGGTCTTGCGAAAAGCAAGTCAGCATTGGAAGGATGATCATAAAAATAACTCTTTTATCGTCGTTCTTTTCTGGCTAGTTCTGATTAGGTGAGCATTGTGAAGACTTTCAAGAATGCTTTTTTGACAGTACCGCGAAATCTGAAGTACCAGCATGCTCCACTCTCCTCCGGCAGGGTTAATGAGGTCCAGAAATATTTAATATTTTGTCTTGACGCCTTAGCGGGGAATATCATTTTCCCTTCTCAGTGTGAACCCCTACATAACTGAAGTAGACTAATTTGGCGTTTCTACAGTGATATTGTATATGAATCCTTCTGGCGGTGCACTTCACTGTGAAACAGAGATAAGACGTTGTAACGTCTTACATATTCGTGCTGATACTACTCACAGTACCAGCTGGTGTTTATGTCCCTTAACTTCACACTCGCTGTATTTACTTCCGGCAATGCCAAACGAAGCTAATCGAAACTCCCAAGTACTGCATCTTCCATTAACGTTGCGTTCCACTTTCTAGGAGGGAAAGTTGCCTGCTATGTTTTGTTTTCCGAAAAAAAATATTTGCAGAGCACCTGACCTGATCTGTTGCTGTCGTGATCTATTTTTCGATACATTCGAAACGTTGCATCCAGGCAGCTTTAAAGCACTATTTCCGAATTTGCAACATGGTCCTTCTACATTTTCCATTCTACCACTTCTTAAATGCTAGTTCAGAAACACAAGAGATCCTGCAGATACTGGAAATCCAGTGTAATACATACAAAATGCTGGAGGAACTCAGCAGGTCAGGCAGCATCTCCAGCATATTGTGTTAATTCGAATTCAAAATCAGATTTTATTTATCGCTGACATATGTTGTGAAAGTTGCAGCAGCAGTACGAAGTAATACATAAAATATTATTATAAGAAATATATAAAAATAAGTGACGCAAAAGAGCTAAATAGTGAGGAGTCTTCAGACTTTCATAACTCATTGAGAAATCTGACGGCGGAGGAGAGGAAGCTGTTTGTAAAGCACTCAGCTTGTCTTCAGGCACCTGTATATACTCGCTAATGGTAGCAATGAAAAGAGGACATGTCCTGGGTGGTGGGTCCTTAACGATGGACGCTGCTTTCCTGAGGCATTGCCTTTTGGAGATGTCCTCGATGATGGGGAGGCAAGTTCCCATGCTGAAGCTGGCTGAGATTACAACCCTCTGCAGCTTTTTTTTTCAATCTCCTGTGTTGTCTTTGCCATTAGTTTCTTTATTCATCTTGTTATTAAGAATGCCCCAATTATTATCCATTGCTGATTGCTCTTGAGAAACATAGAAACGTATAAATCTACAGCACATTACAGGCCCTTCGGCCCACAATGTTGTGCCGACCATGTAACCTACTCCAGAATCTGCCGAGAGTTGCCCTACTGGAAAGCCCGCTATTTTTTCTAAGCTCCATGCACCTATCTAAGAGTTTCTTAAAAGACCCTAGTGTATACCTAAAAGACTCTGTTGGTGATGGTGAGTTATCCTCTTGCAGAAGCCACTGAATACTTTTGGAACAGCTCCACCATCAGCTTTCTAAACGGAGAATGAATCAACCAATGAACACTACCTCACTATTTTTGTACTACTTATCATACACATATGTAATTTACGGTATTTTTAAGTATTACTCCTTACTGCTGCTACAGATCAACAAATGTAATGGCATATGTCAGTGCTATTAAACTTGATTCTGTATTTCCATGGTGCTATTGGGTTAGGGAATTCCCTGATTTAAAGCCAGTGACAATGAGAGATCAGTAATATACCTCCAAGTCATTACTGGTAAAAATTACACCATGAAGACAAAAGAATACTCCAAGCAACTCTGGCACAGAAGCTAAGCAATATTAGTTGGAAGTTTACTTACAACTGTTTGATCTTACAAGCGGCAGCTGTCATGTTTAGAAAGCTTGGCAAAAACATGAATCCCCCATGTCCCAGGAAGCAAATGTCCGTCATAGGGACTGCACAAGTTTCCACTGGGTGCTGTATTTTCCTTTTATATGTATATAATGTATGTGTTGGTAGGATAATTGATAATTGTAAATGTCCTGTGGGGTGTGAGTGAGTGATGGAATCTAGAAAGGTTTGTTGGGAATCTGCGGACAATAAAAAATGGCATTAGAGTAAATATGTGCTCGATGGTCAGCTTGGACATGATGGACTGAATGATATGACTACAAATACTGATCTGTAAAAGAAGATTGGAGATTGAGTCTCATATGGTGAGCAATTTATTTCTCACATCCTAACACCTTTCCATCATCTACAAACCAAAAGTCAAAGCAAGAGGCAGATACATTCGGGACATTTAAGAAACTCTTCGGGAAGCATATGAATGATAGAAAAGTGGTGGGCTATGTAGAAGAGAAGAGTTAGATTGATCTTTGAGTAGGTTAAGAGGTCAGTTCAACATTGTGGGCTAAAGGGCCTCTAATGTACTGTCATGTTCTGTGTTCTAAGTCAGTGGTGCACCTATTCATTATGCTGAATAGGTGAAATTTCAACAATTGCGAAGAATTTCAATGCCATGCAAGATAACCCAATGATTTTTACCTTATCCACCATCCTAAATATCCCTGCTACTAATAATGCATCGTGGCTGTAGTATGCACCATTTACAAAATATACCACAGTGACTCCAACAGGCCACAATCTCTGCCACCAGGAAGAACAAGAGGCTAGACACAAAGGAACATCAGTCCCTGCAGTTTCTTGTCCAAATTGCACATCATTCTGACCCAAATTTAAACCTCATTACCTCAGGGATATTAAGTTTAAATCCTGAAACTCCCTTCCCAACAAGGGTTCTGGTAATTCATGAAAGAGGCCCACCACCTTCTCCTCAAGGATGAACAAAAGTAGGCTTTGGTGATGTTGTCTACATCCTGAAAAATGAATGTGAAAAAATAAAGATTCACTGGCTCTTTGTATTAGGTAATCTGAGGTGATCTAAACATTCCTGTTGGGCAACATGAAGAGTCCAATGGTGTAATTCATTTACTCCTAGTATGGTGCACAGTTGTGAAAACAGCTGAACTTCAGTCTAATTTGGGATCCCCAAATTCCATGTAAAGTAAATTAATACGTCTGAGAGGAATTTACAACTTATAAGAAGATTGGACCCATGGTATCCCACAGATGCTGGCACAAAGCATGAGGTTTCTCTGAAAGATGCAATTAATCAAAAAAATGATGCAGTAACTAAGACACCTACTAGGCTCCATTTATGTGTACATCTACTAATATTGCTCTGGCACCTTGCAGGATTTCTGCTCCCCAATAGTATAGTTCTAGTTGCCACATTCACCACTTTCACTTGATTGATCTTGATCATTAACTTATTCTTAAGTGATTCTAAACAATTCACTTCCTTTTACTATCATTCTGATACTGTACACTTCAAAGCTGTACAAACAATAGAAAATATCCCATGATTCTTTAGTATATTGGTAGTATTACTGTAAGAATGCTCTGGATAGATACTGTGTTTTCTATCATGGTTGCTGATTGGTAAGTGTAAGTTAGCTGAAGTTCAAGTTTGCTTTCATCCAACTGTTTACTTGTATACTGCCAAATGAAACTATGTTCCACTGGACCGCGGACTAAAGTAATTTAACTTTTCTTTGAATGCTTGGTCAAAGCATATGTTCAGGAATGTTCTATATAGAATGGCTACTGAATTTTTAATATATTCTCCACAATGGAGTTTATTTCATATCTGTAAAAAACAAAAATGCAGTATGTTTGTACATACACATTCAATACAACAAATGATAAGTGCTTAACTTTAATGATAAATGTCGTAGTAAACAAATGAGGAATTTCCCCAAAACTTCTGCCATTCTCAATGGGTCCCTACCAACAAACACATTATTACACTCCCCCTCTGTCTTCTTTCTGCAGGAACCTCTCCATGATCGGACAAAGTCAGCATGGATTTGTGAAAGGAAAATCATGTCTGACGAATCTCACAGAATTTTTTGAGGATGTAACTAGTAGAGTGGATAGGGGAGAACCAGTGGATGTGGTATATTTGGATTTTCAAAAGGCTTTTGACAAGGTCCCACACAGGAGATTAGTGTGCAAACTTAAAGCACACGGTATTGGGGGTAAGGTATTGGTGTGGGTGGAGAATTGGTTAGCAGACAGGAAGCAAAGAGTGGGAATAAACGGGACCTTTTCAGAATGGCAGGCGGTAACTAGTGGGGTACCGCAAGGCTCAGTGCTGGGACCCCAGTTGTTTACAATATATATTAATGACTTGGATGAGGGAATTAAATGCAGCATCTCCAAGTTTGCGGATGACACGAAGCTGGGTGGCAGTGTTAGCAGTGAGGAGGATGCTAAGAGGATGCAGGGTGACTTGGATAGGTTGGGTGAGTGGGCAAATTCATGGCAGATGCAATTTAATGTGGATAAATGTGAAGTTATCCACTTTGGTGGCAAAAATAGGAAAACAGATTATTATCTGAATGGTGGCTGATTAGGAAAAGGGGAGGTGCAACGAGACCTGGGTGTCATTATACACCAGTCATTGAAAGTGGGCATGCAGGTACAGCAGGCGGTGAAAAAGGCGAACGGTATGCTGGCATTTATAGCGAGAGGATTCGAGTACAGGAGCAGGGAGGTACTACTGCAGTTGTACAAGGCCTTGGTGAGACCACACCTGGAGTATTGTGTGCAGTTTTGGTCCCCTGATCTGAGGAAAGACATCTTTGCCATAGAGGGAGTACAAAGAAGGTTCACCAGATTGATTCCTGGGATGGCAGGTCTTTCATATGAAGAAAGACTGGATGAACTGGGCTTGTACTCGTTGGAATTTAGAAGATTGAGGGGGGATCTGATTGAAACGTATAAGATCCTAAAGGGATTGGACAGGCTAGATGCGGGAAGATTGTTCCTGATGTTGGGGAGGTCCAGAACGAGGGGTCACAGTTTGAGGATAGAGGGGAAGCCTTTTAGGACCGAGATTAGGAAAAACTTCTTCACACAGAGAGTGGTGAATCTGTGGAATTCTCTGCCACAGCAAACTGTTGAGGCCAGTTCATTGGCTATGTTTAAGAGGGAGTTAGATATGGCCCTTGTGGCTACAGGGGTCAGGGGGTATGGAGGGAAGGCTGGGGCGGGGTTCTGAGTTGGATGATCAGCCATGATCATAATAAATGGCGGTGCAGGCTCGAAGGGCCGAATGGCCTACTCCTGCACCTATTTTCTATGTTTCTATGTTTCTATGATTCCATTGTCCATAATCTCCCTTCTGGAACTTATCCCTGTAAGTGGCAGAAGTGATGCATTTCTTTTACAGATGAGTATTCATCTCCTTGCTGCAATCAGGGCCCCAAACAGTCCTTCCAGGTGAGGCAACACTTCACCTGTGAATCTGTTAGGGTTGTGCACTATATCCGGTGCTCCCAATACAGCCTCCTCTACACTGGTGAGACCCAACATAAGTTGGGGACTGGTTTGTCCAGCACATCCACCCCACCCACATTAAGCAGGATTTCTTGGTGGCCAACTATTTTAATTTCAATCCCCAATCTCATAATCTCCTTTTCCTGCACAATGAGGCCACACTCAGGTTGGAGGAGCACCATCTCCTCTTCTGTCTAGGTAGTCTTCAACCTGATGGCATGAAGATCGACTTCTCCAACTGCCAATAATTTTTACCCCCTCCCCCTTCCCTCTTCTTCAATTCTCCACTCTGGCCTCCACTTGCCTGTCACCTCCCCCGGTGCCCCTCCTCCTTCCCTTTCTCTCATGGTCTATTTTCTTTTCCTATTAGACTTCTTCTTCTCCATCTCTTTACCTTTTCCACCTACCATCTCCCAGCTTCTCACTTCATTCCTCCTCCCCCACCCACCTGGCTTTGCCTATCACCTTCTAGCTCGTCTTCCTTCCCCACCCCCGCCTTCTTATTCAAGCATCTTCCCCCTTCCTTTCCAGTCCTGATGAAGGGTCTTAGCCCAAAACATCGACTGTTTGTTCACTTCTAGATGCTGCCTGACCTGCAGAGTTTTTCCAGTATTTTGTGTGTGTTGTTAGTGATAAATTTTATTCTTCTCTTTATTAAACAGTGCTTTAGGGTTAAGGATGATTTGCTTTCATTGTTGTTCTATGGTTTCTGAAGGGATTACTGAGACTAATATGTGAACTGGGAAATCTGCCGCAGCTGGAATAGAGGGATCTTGGTGGAGAAATGTGAATGTGTTTTTTGGTTTATCACACACTATCTTCCACTGTATGTGCTTGATTCTGGAGAGAGTGTTTCATCACCTGTTGAGGGATCATAGGCTATGGATGCCAATGTACCAGTGAAGATGCTATACTTTTTTCAAAGAGGCCTCAAAATATTTTCTTAATCTTCCTGGAAAAGTTTTCCTTGTTAGATCTTGGAGTAGGGCTCATGCATTGGGACTTAGATGTTGGTCATGCATATGGTGCAGCTCACCTGTTGGAGATATCTGAACATATTCAAAGTCCCAGTGCTGGAGGTTCCATATCTTCTGCACCTCTGATACTAGAATTGTTATGGACAAGCAACTTGAGACTCAGCCAAGGACTTCTCAGATTTCCAGTAGAATCCTCGTTGGTTTCTTGAGGTAAGTGCACTGAAGATAGACTGAGCTGAGGGGCATAGAGCATTAATTTATAACACAGAGGTGTCATTAAGACTAGTTCATTCTCGATGGTGAAATCAATCCCATGAAGACAAAGTATTTATTCAGGTTAGCCTTGCAGAAGCAAAAGCACTTAGATATCTTATACCTAGTAAGACAATTGCTTTTATAAATTCGATGTAAACCAATTTACATAGAATAAAGCTTTCAAAGTAGTTAAAGATCATCTTACAAAAAACTTTTCCTCTGCTACAATCACAAGAGTAATTTTGACCTTTTTATCTTTAAATGTTTTCTCTATGCCCAGACTAAGTCACATTTTCCAGTTTTGAAAGTTCAGTTATTTCTTTGGTCAACCTTTCTACTTCTTTCGTTGGATTGTATTTCAGAGGCTGTACTGGAAATTTAGTTTAATTGTGAGATTAAGCTCAGCATGTAGCCCTATTATTATAAATTCCTTGTGTGTGGGATACCCTAGATCAAGGGTGGCCAACCTTTTACATTCCATGCGTCAATTTTCTCACGCATGAGCTCAGATGCGATTTTTTTCATGCACGAGTTCTATATTAACATATTTTTACAAGAATTGTCGGGGCACAAGAGTTGTATGGTGCCTCTGAACTCATGCATGAAAAAATTGACGCATGGAATGTAAGAGGTTGGCCACCCCTGGTCTAGATGGATTGCAGAATTTGACCGCAAGCTTAAAGTCTATTGCAAGTTGTACCTTTGATGCAAACTGATGGCATTAGAGCTCCATAAAATTGGTTTTCTATCTTTAGCAGATACGTCAAGATGGATTCAATTAACATGGCTCAATAGTTCAATAGTTCTATTTAATATCAGAGAAATGTATACAATATACCTCCTGAAATTCTTTTTCCTCGCAAACATCCATGAAAACAGAAGAGTGCCCCAAAGAATGAGTGATAGTAAAAACATTAGACCCCAGAGCCCCCCTACTGACACCTCCCATGCACAAGCAGCAGTAAGGTACGACCCTCCCCCACCCCCAACAACTTCCATGAAAGTGCATCAACACCCTCCACCCAACAAGAAAGCAACAGCAAAGCCCCTAGAAAAGACCATGATCTGCAGTACAATAAAAAATAATCATTCACCCGACAATTTGACATGCCACAGGCGCGCGCGCTCTCTCTCTCTCTCTCTCTCTCTCTCTCTCTCTCTCTCTCTCTCTCTCTCTCCTCGATAAAGAGAAAATGAGGTGTCTGCTTTCACAGCAAGAGACATAACAAAACAACTCGCTGCTTATGGTGTTAAAAATCTGTTTCACCACTTTATTTCCAAGTCCTGTGATCCGAGTATCGAAAACAATCTCATGCCCACTAACGTGGGAGAGAGAGAGAGCACAACTCACCAAGTACACAGCCTCCAGCAGCTGATTCGCCATTCCAGATGTTCCGTTCTCTCCCGTGACACTTCAGTTGGCAGTACTGACTTAGAATCAGCCCGTCCACAGGGCTGCAAAACCTCAGAACCCTGAAGACACGCTCATCTTAAAGGCTGTGTCTTTGGGATATCGAAAAGCAGCCGGATGTGAACCCCCAGGAGTGGATCCCATCACCGCAAAGATCTGAAGTTTGAGTGTAACTCCAGGTCAGGGTCTTCAACAGAACCCCATCCACCCTGAAACGGGAAAGGACAGACATCAAAGGTAGAAATTAAGCTGTTTTTGTAGATAAGCCAGAAGAAGTTGCAATTTAGCGCCAATTTGACATCGCCTCCGCCTATGTGCTTCCCTATTAGTCAATGATCACAGATGCTGATAAACCAGACTGACATGAAAATAGAAGCAGAAAGTATTAGACATATTCACTATGCCAGTCAGCATCTATGAAGTGAGAAACAAATTTAACATATTAATTCGATGATCTTTCAACAGAAGATGAAAATAAATAAATTACAGTAAATGAAATTTAATGATACATATTTTCAAAATGTTTAGTCTAATTTATAGATTGGTATTTAAAATTATTACTTGAACAGTAATAACATAGTTGTAGTAACCATACTGTACATCCAACTTACCTACGTAATCCTGATCTTCCATCCAACCATTTGAAAATCTTATTGTTTGAGCTGATTTATGTGCCATCTTTATCATAACAGCACCCCAGTTACCATGCTCCTGCACTTCCTTGAAACTCATCCTGTTTTTATCCCCACTCTTTCTTGAAACTCAAATGGTGCTCTTTCCCATGTTCCCTTAAAATTTCACAGGGACTTGATTCCTGCACTTCCCATAATTTTTATTATCCCACATTGCTATACATAAAAATGAATGAATTAGAAGTATGCTTAACATCCAATAGTCCAGAACATTTGCTAGTCCTGTCAGGACATTTAGAGGAGGCTTGACCCAAAGGCAGAGCAGTAGGAACAATGTAGCAGTAAGCGATAACTTTAATAATAAACAGCAAGATAATAAGCCATGAAGGGCCATGAAACAAGAGAGGACTAAACACCACAGCAAGCAAGATGACTGAAGGCTAGGAGTGGCTGGTTGGTGTGATGAGTGAATGAGAGCTGTAGATGAAAGCTGGGTTTAAATAGGCTGCAAGTAATGAGTTGGAAACGGGTGGCAGGTGATTCCTGTTAGTTGGATGGATACTGGGGGGTGCCTACCTTTGCAAGCTTGATCAGTCCAGCAATATCAGTCTTCAGTGTGCCGAATTAATAGAATTCTACAGATTTTTTCTCAAAATTCTTGTCTTCTTTCTTTCTCCCCTACTAACCTATATCCAACTCTTATTTTACTCCATTCTATTGCCACCTCCCAATGCCTAAAATTTAAAAAGCTCACTATTGGATTCAGATAACTTCATTTCTTAAGCCCCCTTGTCCACCCTCATCCTCATCTCAGCAATATTCCCTGAACTAACAACATTCTCCGAATGAAAAGATCAAAGATTACTGTGTCTTCTTCAGGATTCATCAGAATTAGCCAGGGACATTGTGGCAACAAATAAGTGCTCAGGTCCTACTCCTTTGTACAACACTTGGAAGTATTTCCCACACATTAATGCATCACACATTCCAACTACAACAACCATGTTTTACAGTCTGGATCTGAAATTAATGCAGAAGTCTAATATCAGAATAAATTTTCTTAAAAACACATTTATCTCGACATCCATGCATCTTCTGCACGAAACACTGTGCCATTAAGGTTGTTATTATTGCTTTTATTTTAGGTGAGTGTAAGATATGCAAGAGTCAAAGTATTTCATCTCAGTTGAGAGTCATAAATATTTACTCCAAGTAGAAAATGTATGGAATTATTTTGCGTTATTCATTTTCAAATACAGGAACCACCAGAATAGTAGGTATGTACGTGTATAGCCGGTTGCTGATTATTCTTGGAAAAAGCTGACCCTTGACCTGTCGCTGCTTTTGAGTTGAAGGTACTCTCACAATGTAAGAGGAAGCTTCCAATACTGACTGGTAGAATTTTATGCATTCTCCCTGTAAACATGCTGGCTTCCTCAGCTCCTCAGATTTCCTCTCACATCCCAAAGATGTAGGTTTTTAGTTCATTTACTGTTAGCTAAATTTATTAGGTTAAATTTTTTCCACTCCCATCTGGGAGGAGGCTGCAAAATATCCACGCCAGGACCACCAGGCTCAAAACCAGTTATTTTTCCCAAGTAGTAAGGTTGATTAACACCTCCACTCACTATCCCATCCCTCCACATCCCCAACACCACTATTTTATCATTTCCTATCAGAGTCACCTTATGTACAGACACTCCTGTGCCTAACATCACTTTATGGACATCAATCAACCTATGTATGTAAGTTATGTTATATATTTATAAGATTTTTTTTAGTTATTGTGTTTTTTGTCTTATTGTGTTTCTTTAGTGCTGCATCAGATCTGGAGTAACAATTATTACTTCATCTTTACACTTGTATACTGGACATGACATTAAACTATCTGGAATCTTGAATCTTCAATGTTAAAACTAAATTCCTTCTAGTGTATAAACCCACACTCAATGTTTTAAGAATAACTTCTTACGCTCTGCCATCAGATTTCAGAACAATCCATGAACCCATGAACACTACCTCATTATATGTCTTTTGCACTATTTATTTATTTTTCTAACTTACAATTTTTTTTGTCTTGCACTGTCTTGATGCTGCAAAACAACAAATTTCGCAACATATGTCAGTGTTAAGAAAAATAATCAGATTCTGATAGGCAAATAGTAGAGTTAGTGGGATGTAGAAAGAATAAAATAGGACAAGTTTTAAATTTATATGAATGGGTGCTTACTGGTTAGCATGAGTCAGTGGGCTGAAGAGCTTGTGTCAATTCCGTTTGACTCTGTCACTCTGATTCATCTCTACATGATTGTGATCTGAAGTAATAATGCATGTTTTCTCAGTCAATGACTATAAAAACTGATCCTTAAAAATATAGTCCATGGTAAAAGTAGCTTCATGTGACAGGCTTGCTCGACCATACCAGCAGTAAGATAATAATTAACCACATACTTGTGTATTAGTTGTCACATTTAGACCAAATAAACCTGGTAAATTCTCTTAATCAGGGTTTTTAGTTGAACCAGATGCATTATTTACAGTAATCCAGCAACATCATTAGCAGCTTTACAGATTCAAGCCATTTGAAAAATGGCCTGTTACTTAACTAGCAGAATTTAAATTCATATTCCCAAATATTATTATAGCATTCAAATTCATGGCTCTAGATTTTTAATGTGTGACTCTAGAATAGTAATTCGATAGTGTTAACACTTTGACATTGTTCCTCCTAACATTAGCACAGATTCCTTCTTTTCAATCCTCTATTTCTTCTGTCTGTCACATCCCAGCTTCTTTCTTCAACCCTCTCCCCACCAACCCATGAGGGAGGAGAAGATGGCAGTACGACGCAGCGCGTGCGGCCGTTCCGAATGATATCGATATGTGTAACTAGGGGCCGTGCATCAATCCGGATTTGATGGGGACAGCCGTGAAAGCGCAGAGGAACATCTGGAGCAACTTCTGAAATGCCTGCTTCGCTGCCACTGCTACTGTACGATTGAGAATCTTCGGAGACGAAGGCCCCAAATTCTCAGCTTTGCGTATCGCCTGTTGCCGGGGCCAGGGTCGAAATACTCGGCAGAGATGGTGCTCGGTGCCTCGGTGTCGGGAGGTGGTCAGAGGCTCGGAGTTTTTCAGACAGACTTGGAGTCGGACTGTGGTCGGGTACTTCCGGGATGCTGCGTCGGCAAGTTGGCGACACTGGAGGTTTACCGTCTGCGTGAGATGATGGGACTTTGAGAGACTCTGAGACTTTTACTGTGCGATGGTCCATTCTTATCAAGTTACGGTATTACTTTGCACTATTGTAACTGTATGTTATAATTATGTGGTTTTTGTTAGTTTTTAAGTCGGTTTGTCATGTGTTTTCGTGATATCATTCTGGAAAAACATTTTTATCATTTCTTAATGCATGTATTACTAAATGACAATAAAAGGGGACTGCGTGTCCTCATAATCATAATCATAACAATCATACCTTCCCCCACATTTGGCCTCACCTATCACCTTCCATCTTGGATTCCTTCCCCATCCACCTCCTCCTACTTATTCTAGATTCTTTCCTCTTCCTTTCCAGTTCCGATGAAGGGTCTCTGCCCAAAGCATCAGCTCTTTATTCCTCTCCACTGACCGATCTGCTGAGTTCCTCCAGCGTTTTGTGTGATCCTCCCTAACTTGCCCTTATTCTGCATCCAGTTGTAATGTTGCTCATTATAAGCTTTCTCTTCCAGGTGAAGTCATCTCTCTGCTCAGCATCCAGTTCTGACACTCTATGCACTCGTACTTTCTGGTCTTCTCTCACTTGTTACTGCACGCACCCCTGGTACCTCAGTATTCCCACCCACACGGAGTTACAGTGAGCAGTATACTTTTACACTTTATACTTTATATTTCATACTTTATTGTTGCCAAACAGTTGATACTAGAATATACAATCATCACAGCGATATTTGATTCTGCGCTACCCGCTCCCTGGATTACAAATCAATAGTAAATATTAAAAATTTAAATTATAAATCATAAATAGAAAATAGAAAAATGGAAAGTAAGGTAGTGCAAAAAGACCGAGAGGAAGGTCCGCATATTTGGAGGGTACGGCCCAGATCCGGGTCAGGATCCGATCAGCAGACTTATCACAGTTGGAAAGAAGCTGTTCTTAAATCTGGCCGTACGAGCCTTCAAGCTCTCGAGCCTTCTCCCAGAGGGAAGAGGGACAAAAATTCTGTTGGCTGGGTGGGTTGTGTCCTTGATTATCCTGGCAGCACCGCTCCGACAGCGTGCAAACTGTTATTACGAGAGTAGTGTAAAAATGTAAAATGCTATGGACGACCTGAATTGTTACCTTTGAATTCCAAGTAATCAGTGTGACCAGAGTGTGATAACTTCTCTGCTTAAAAGCAGAATCCACAAATAAAAGTAGAGTCCAGAAGCAAAAGGTCTATGGTCAAAGGCAGACCGCTAAAGTAGCAATTCTAGGTAAAGTCTACTGGGTATTTGGTAAACCCTCCAAAGGAAACAGATCAAGTTCTAAGTACACTTCCAGAAGTAAACCATCTCTGATCAAAATAAAGTTGTGAAAGTATAAAAGATCTAGGTTAAGCTTGTCATTTGTCCTCAGTACAGCCTCCCAACACCATGTTGCCTCTCCATTTTGAATCAATGCAACTTAGTGCTCACTGACGATGCCATAGCTTCTACCTTCCACTCTGTCCTGTCCCATCTGGAAAATGGTGCCTCATAAACCACACTGCCATTTATCAGCTTCAGCTCAGTGTTTAGTATAATTATTCCTCAGAAGCTGGTGAGAAAATTGTCCTCGTTGGGTCTCAATGCTTCTCTCTGTAACTTGATCTTGGATTTCTTGACCAAATGACTAAACAGTTCGTGTTGGCAGCAACATCTCTAGCTCCATCACGCTGAGCACTGGTGCCCCCCAGGGCTGTGTGCTCAGCCCACTGTTGACACTTGACTGCTATTTCCAGTGCAAACTGAAACATCAAGTTTGCTGCTGACACAGCAGTGGTTGGTCTCATCAGCTACAACAGAAAGATGACATATATAGAGGATGTAATGCAGCTGATATAATGGTGCAAGACAACAACTTGAGTCTCAGTGTAACCAAGACTAAAGAGATGATTGTGGACTTTCGGAAGGTGCAGGCTGACCTTTCCATTCTGCACATAAGTGGCTCCTCCATAGAGAGAGTGCAAAGTCTCTGGGAGTGCACGTAACAGATGATCTCTCCTCTTTAGCCAAGAAAGCGCAGCATCGTCTCTACTTCCTGAAGAAATTGAGGCAGTGAGCGAGGCTCCATTCCCTCATTCTAACCAATTTTTACAGAAGCACCTTTGAGAATGTCCTGACCAGCTGCATCGCCATCTTTACAGGTATCTGACTGCAAGGACTGCTAAAAGGATCATCCAAAATAGTTATCATGAACAGAGCTCCTAGCATTGTCATCGATCCTTCCCATCCATCCAACGATCTCTTTGACCCCCTACCATCAGGCAGGAAGTACAATAGCAATAAGACAAGGACTGTTAGGATGGGAAACAGTTTCTTCCCCAACCCAAGAGATTACTGAACTCCCTGCCACCACCCAGGTCCCATCAAGTGTGAAGTGCCAGTTGTGTTTTTTTTTACTTTTTAACTTGTGTTGTAAATGCACCTTATGTTAAATGTCAATTTAACATGTGTTGTCAATTTAACTTGTATTGTAAATGCACTTTACGTTAAATGTCAATCTTCTGGAATATATTTTATTATTTGTGAATTCATTTGTGGTAATATTACTTTATGAGTTGTGTGTGAATTATATGTTCTGTATTTTGCATCCTGGTCTATGGAACATTGTTTCGTTTGGCAGTATACCGTACATGCATTTGGTTAAATGACAATAAACTTGAACTTAAACTTGACATCTGGAAATTCCAAACACCCCTGGTTTAATTTCTCCTTCCCACTGAAGTCTAAGAAAGCAAAATCCCTCAGAAGGAAGCAGTTGCTATGAAAGGTATGTCCTCAGACAGCTTTCGTTATTCTAAAATTTAAAGATTCCATAGCTCATGTGAATCATCATTCTTGAGCTCTCTTGAGACTTAAAATAATTTGCTATATGTAGGATTATTAACTGATCTAACACACGTCACTACATTATTTTAGGATTTTATACTATATTAACAATTAATCGGACCGTATAAATTGTCTTTTGTTACTGAAATAGTACTTTTTTCTATAAACAGCCAGAGGTGTGCAATATTTTCTTTCTTTTTTGTTCAGTTTAATTATCCTCATGTTTCAGTACTGCGTCTAATCTCTGCATTATTTATAAAGAGAAGCTTTGTAATATTAGTTGGCAGCTTGAAAGGACAAGGTATAATTTATTTATTATAATGTATTTTCCACATTTATTAAATGCACATTTGTAAAGGTGATTTTCTTTTCAGAGTCAAACTATGATTTATTGAGTCTTCAGGTTTGTCACAACTCCGCCATGCATGGTCCCAAGCCCAGCTGTGAAAGAAGGAGGGTTGGGCATGGGGCTAACAACCCCATCCCATAAAAAAAACACAAAGCTACAGAAATGCCAACAGAAGTGTTGAAGATATCACCGTTGGAGAGGAAGGACACCACTGTCATAGGCCCAATTAAAAGACAGTGATAAATCGACATTTAGGAGGGAGCTTGAAAATCTGGCCAAATGATGCCCCAACAACAACCTCTTACTCAATGTCAGCAAGAGCAAAGAGCTAATTATTGACTTCAGAAGAACAAAACTAGAGGGCCATGAACCAGTCCGCATTGGAGGATCAGAGATGGAGAGGGTCAGCAACTTTAAATTCCTTGGTGTTATTATTTAAGAAGACCTGCCCTGGGCCCAGCACTTAAATGCAATTATGAAGAAACCACTGCAGCGCCTCTATTTCCTTACAAGTTTGTGAAGATTCAGCATGACATCTAAAAACATTGACAAGCTTCTGTAGATGTGTTGTGGAGAGTATGTTGACTGGATGTATCACGGCTTTGTTTGGAAGCACCAATGTCCTTGACCAAAAATTGTTCAAAAAAGTAGTTGATGTGGCCCAGTCCATCACTGGTAAAGCCCTTCCCTTCACTGAGCTCATTTACACAGAACATTGTCACAGGAGAGCAGCACCCATCATCAGGGACCACCAGCGCCCAGGTCATGCTCTCTTCTTGTTGTTGCCATCAGGAAGAAGGTACAGGAGCCTCAGGACTCACATCATCAAATTCAGGAACAGTTACTAGGCTCTTGAACCTGATGGGATAATTTCACTCCACAACCTATGGAATCACTTTCAGTGACTCTTCATCTCATGTTCTCGTTATTTATTGCTTATTTATTTATTATTAGTATTAGTTCTTCTTTTTGTTTCTTTTTGTATTTGCATAGTTTGTTGTCTTTTGCACACTGGTTATCTGCCTGTTGATGCGCCCTTTCATTGATTCTATTACAGTTATTGGTTTTACTGAGTATGCATGCAATAAAATGAATCTCAGGGTTGTATACAGTAATATATATGTACTTTTATCGTAAATCTAATTTGAATTTTGTACTTTGAACCTAGTAGACAAAAGATGGGCTACACCTGGGGCAACTTGAAAGACTTGCCCAAGACAGATGAATCTCATAAGCTGTTTCCTGCGGCCAATGCCCCAGTAGGTGTGATGGACTGAAGAAGAATACTTTTTTCACAGATAGGTCTAAATAGCACTAATTCATTCAAACATTGACATGATAGTCTCATACTTTATTGTAGGGATGGCGTTACCCGGCTGATGCGCAGTATTAGATTTATGCCACACACAACACTTAATGTTGGGGGCAGAAAGTTCCACTTTAGTCCCATCTGACCACAAGACCCTCTTCCACATCTTTATAGTATCTACTAAGTGACTCCTTGCAAAGTCCTTATGGGCAAGGATGTGTTTTTTATTTTAACCAAGGCATCTTCCTTGCACGATTCCATAAACCCCTTTTTGTGCAAGTCCTTAGAGACTGTGAAGCCATGAAGTTTATCTCCAGTTGCCATCACTGATTTCAGCAGTTCACTAAGAGTGACTGTTGGCATTACAGTAGCTTCTCTTCTATCTTATATGTGTCATTGTTCTCTGCGAATAAATTTAGAGGGTCTGCCTGACCTAGGCAATGTGGTTGTGGTTTGATTTTTTCCATCTTTTCTCTGTCAATTACACCGAGCTCCAAAGTATGTTCAGTGCCTTTAAGATGGCCTTGTACCCTTCCCCAGATTTGTGCTTTCTCTATTATCATTTCCCTGATTTACCTTAAATAGAAACCATAGAAACTACAGCACAGAAACAGGCCTTTTGGCCCTTCTTGGCTGTGCTGAACCATTTTCTGCCTAGTCCCACTGACCTGCACACGGACCATATCCCTCCATACACCTTCCATCCATGTATCTGTCCAATTTATTCTTAAATGTTAAAAAAGAACCCGCATTTACCACCTCGTCTGGCAGCTCATTCCATACTCCCACCACTCTCTGTGTGAAGAAGCCCCCCCTAATGTTCCCTTTAAACTTTTCCCCCCTCACCCTTAACCCATGTCCTCTGGTTTTTTTCTCCCCTTGCCTCAGTAGAAAAAGCCTGCTTGCATTCACTCTATCTATACCCATCATAATTCATATACCTCTATCAAATCTCCCCTCACTCTTCTACGCTCCAGGGAATAAAGTCCTAACCTATTCAACTTTTCTCTGTAACTGAGTTTCTCAAGTCCCGGCAACATCCTTGTAAACCTTCTCTGCGCTCTTTCAACCTTACTTATATCCTTCCTGTAATTTGGTGACCAAAACTGAACACAATACTCCAGATTCAGCCTCACCAATGCCTTATACAACCTCATCATAACATTCCAGCTCTTATACTCAATACTTTGATTAATAAAGGCCAATGTACCAAAAGCTCTCTTTACGACCCTATCTACCTATGACGCTACTTTTAGGGAATTTTGTATCTGTATTTCCAGATCCCTCTGTTCCACTGCACACCTCAGTGCCTTACCATTAACCCTGTATGTTCTACCTTGGTTTGTCCTTCCAACATGCAATACCTCACACTTGTCTGTATTAAACTCTGCCATTTTTCAGCCCATTTTTCCAGCTGGTCCAAGTCCCTCTGCAGACTCTGAAAACCTTCCTCACTGTCTACTACACCTCCAATCTTTGTATCATCAGCAAATTTGCTGATCCAAATGGTTGATTGTCTTAGTTGTGATTGGTCTGTTGAAAATCTACCATGCTGTTGGACCTCACAGAGAGAGGAGGTGTTTTTTCAGACAATCCTCCAATTTTCTAACAAATTGATTGAGTTGAGAAGGTAATCTATAGAATTGTACCAGGGGAAAGTTAGCGCAGTAATTCCAATGGGAGTGAATACTTTTTCAGCTTCATAGTTTTGGTTTTTAATTTTAAGTAATTATTGACAGGCTTTGAAATTTTTATTTTGATATGACATGATGGACAATAGTTTGTAGATTAAGTTAAACTTCAATATATTTTAAATTTATAAAATGATACAGTACTTTTTCAAGGTACTGTTTTTGGGTACAGTGGGGGTGGTCGAGGACATGGATTGAGTGCAGAAGTTCAGGCAACTTAGATCCTTGATTAATGGGCAATCTATTACCTGGACTAAGTAAAAATGTATTCATCTTGTTTGCTAGCTTGAACACTGTTTTAATTATTTCTCTGGATCATTACTTCAGCTTTGGGATCCTTATTTTTAAATACTACATGATTGGAGAAACCTTGTAGGGATTGGAGGCTTGTGTGGCGCAATGACCCAGAGAGCTATGTTGTCTGGAGTCAGGGCTTTATGCTTTGACTTTTGGTAGGGTCACCCAAGCCAAGTAGGTCCAAGGATGGAGGCCAGACTAATAGTGGTCTTTTGGTCCTCCAGGTTCAGTGGTTCAGCTCAGGGCTACCAACCCTGACCAGTAACAAAATTGTTGTGAAAACAGCAATGAAGATTCCTTCTGCATGTGACTGTATTCCTGAGTCTCCACCCGGGACTTGCATGACTGACTGTAATGAAAACCAAGAGGAAGCTACTGATAATGATGAAAGAACCCTGAACACCACCAGAGATGGAGGAGCTTTATTTCTGCCCTAGGCAGCAGTGGCATAATGGCAAAAATTAAGTAAGTATGACTGGACAAAACTTATACCATTATGCTTGTGGAAACACTCGAGACTGCACATGCAGGAATCTGGAGCCATAAGCAAGCTATTGGAGGAACTCAGCTGGTCAAGCAACATCTGTAAGATATAGGAGCAGAAGTAGGCCATTTGGTTCATCGAGTCTGCTCCGCCATATTCAATCATGGGCTGATCCAATTCTTCCAGTCTTCCTCACTCCCCTACTTTCTCCCCATACACTTTGATGCCCTGGCTAATCATGAACCTATGTATCTCTGCCTTAAATGCACTTAACGACTTGGCCTCCACAGCTGCTCATGGCAACAAATTCCACAGATTTACCACCTTCTGACTCAAGTAATTTCTCCACATCTCTGTTCTAAATGGACTTCCTTCAATCCTGAAGTCATGCCCTCTTATTCTAGACTCCACTTCCAGGGGAAATAACTTTTACATATCTAATTTGCTCAGGCCTTTTAATATTTGGAATGTTTCTATGAGATCCCCCCTCATTCGCCTGAACTCCAGGGAGTACAGGACAAGAGCTGCCAGACGATCCTCATACTGTAACCCTTTCATTCCTGGAATCATCCTCGTGAATCTTCTCTGAACCCTCTTCAATGTCAGTATATCCTTTCTAAAATAAGGAGCCCAAAACTGCACATAATACTCCAAGTGTGGTCTTACGAGTGCTTTATAGATGCTCAACATCACATCCCTGCTCTTGTCTCTTATATTCTATACCTCTAGAAATGAGTGCCAACATTGCATTCGCCTTCTTCACCACCGACTCAACCTGGAGGTTAATTTTTAGGGCATCCTGCACAAGGACTCCAAAATTCCTTTGGATATTTGTATTTTGAATTCTCTCCCCATCTAAATAATAGCTTGCCCATTTATTTCTTCCACCGAAGTCCAACATTGTATTTCATTTGCCACTTCTTTGCCCATTTCCCTAAATTATTTAAGTCTCTGCAAAGTCTCTGTTTCCTCAACACTACCCGCTCCTCCAACTATCTTTGTATTATCGGCAAATTTAGCCACAAATCCATTAATCCCATAGTCCAAATCATTGACATACACCGTAAAAAGCAGCAGTCCCAACACTGACCCTTGTGGAACTCCACTGGTAACCAGCAGCCAGCCAGAATAGGATCTTTTTATTCCTACTCTCTGTTTTCTGCTGATCAGCCAATGCTCCACCCATGCTAGTACCTTCTCTGTAATTGCATGGGCTTTTATCTTGCTAAACAGCCTTACGTGCAGCACCTTGTCAAAGGCCTTCTGAAAATCCAAGTAAATGACATCTACTGCATCTCCTTTGTCTACCCCGCTCGTAATTTCCTCAAAAAATTGCAGTAGGTTAGTCAAGCAGGATTTTCCTTTCAGGAAACCATGCTGGCTTTGGCCTATCTTATTATGTGCCTCCAGGTATTCCATAATGTCATCGCTAACAATCAATTCCAACAACTTCCCAACCACTGATATCAGGTCAACAGGTCTATAGTTTCCTTTCTGCTGCCTCCCACCCTTCTTAAATAACGGAGTAACATGTGTAATTTTCCAGTCATCTGAGCAATGCCAGAATCTATCGATTCTTGAAAGATCATTGTTAATGCCTCCGCAATCTCACCAGCTACTTCCTTCAGAACCCGAGGGTGCATTCCATCAGGTCCAAGGGATTTATCTGTTGAATAATGGACAGTCAGTATTGTTGAGACCCTTCATATGGACTGGGGTTGTTTTAATTCATTCAAGATTCAAGATTCAAGTTGAATATGATAACATATGTGTACTTTGGTAATAACTTCAAATTTTGAAGATTCAAGTTTATTTATCACAATGAAATGCATAATTTGTGTTAACAGCCAACACACCAAAGGTCATGCTGGGGCTGCCTGCCAGTACACCCACAGGTGTGTTGTATGTTAAATCAAGTGACACGTTCATTTGGACTGTGAGTTGCTTTAACTGAGTAGGAGGTAAAATTCGCAGGCAGGGTGGACAGTTAGACTGAACTCAAAGTTGATAATAGAATTGTGGCATTAAATAATACAAAGGACGCACCAGCATTCAGGCAGACAAAGGTTTGGAGAAAGTAAATGTGGAGAGATTATTCTGTGTAAATATTGTAAAATAACCCATTAGAATTGGAGCAGGGCCACAGATTTGTTAATTAGTGTCATTATGTGAATGTTCGCTTCGCTGACAAAACTAAGTTACTCTAGTTATTCTCTTTGCTCTGCATTATCAATTAAATAATCAATTATTATAATTATCTAACAGGTTTGTTCTACTTAAATGGCTTCTGACTCTCTCTTTGGTAGTCGGATTAATGATCAGTTATTGAGGCATTCAAGAGAAATATTCACCTGTTCAAGCTCCTTGCCTCCGATAATCAGTGGAATCAGTGATCTGTGACAACTTTGACCCTTTGCTTCCAATCTAATCTTATTCTGTAGTTAAATATTCTCTATGCAGGCTGTTCACTTCATGCCCTATCTATATTGCCCCAGTGTCTATTCCCGGTGCATATATTGGCTCCTGCTCCAGACCTGACACCATAACTCCTGCTTTTTTCCCCTTATTTCCCCCCTTTTCTCTCATATCTTTATCCTACCCTCTTCCTCACAATCTTGCATTTTTTGTTCTGCCTGCCCTCTGTTGATGTGTCATGATGATGAGAGGCATTGATCATGTGGCTTTTCCCCAGGGCTGAAATGGCTAACACGAGGGGTCATAGTTTTAAGGTGCTTGGAAGCAGGTACTAGGGGGGTGTTAGAGGTAAGTTTTTCATACAGAGAGTGCTGGGTACATGGAATGCACTGCCAGCAGAGGTGGTAGAGGCAGATACAATAGGGTCTTTTAAGATACTTCTAGATGGATACTTGGAGCTTAGGAAAGTAGAGGACTATGCAGAATGCAAACTCTAAGCAGCTTCTAGAGTAGGTTACATGGTTAGCACAGCATTATGGGCTGAAGGACCTGTAATGTGCTATATATTTTCTATGTTCTATGTTCTATGAAAAGCCAAAATTATCCAGCACACAGTGTGGTTGTCATGGTCCGGTCCGTGGGGTCCATGTTCCGGTTCACGGTCCAGTCCGTGGCTCCTTGTTCCGGGGTTTCTGGTTTCCCCAGTTTCTGTTGTGGGCACATGATTCTCGTTTTGGGGCTGAGACATAAATAACTCTGCAAACCAGGGATTCCCTGGTGGACTGTTCTGTTTGTCTCGCCTGTCTCGCCGAAGTTTTACTGCTGGAGCAAGACCGGAGCCTTGTTAGGTCAAGATAAGGAACTGTCTTTTGTTGTGTGGAATTGTCTCTCTGTGTCCATGCCTTTGCTAGGTAGGTCCAGCTGTTTGCCGTTACCTAGTGTTGGAACTGTCTCAGTCTATACCTTTGCTAGGTGGGTCCAGCGTTTGCTGCCACTTTGTATTGGGATCCGTCTCTTCATGTTCAGTGTTCTGTGTATGAGTCCCGGCCCTATGTCCTGTTCCCAAGGAGGGGTCCTGGCTCTGTGTTATGTGTATGAGTCTCGGCCCTACGTCCTGTCCCCAAGGAGGGGACCCGGCTCCGTGCTCCTGTCTCTTCTAGTCCAAGGCAATAATAGCCATGTTGTCAATAGCCTTTTGGGTTGCCAAGAGGCTCCCATAGAGAGGGGGGTACTGTCATGGTCCCGTCCATGGGGTCCATGTTCTGGTTCACAGTCCGGTCCGTGGGTCCTTGTTCTGGGGTTTCTGGTTTCTCCAGTTTCTGTTGTGGGCACATGATTCTTGTTTTGGGGCTGAGACATAAATACCTCTGCAAACCAGGGATTCCCTGCTGGACTGTTCTGTTCCCCTCCTTTTCTTTCCCACCTTGCCTGACTCTCTGCTCAGATACCTCGCTTGTATCGCTGAAGATTTACCACCAAAGCAGGACCGGAGTCTTGTTAGGTCAAGATAAGGAACTGTCTTTCATTGTGTGGAATTGTCTTTCTGTGTCTATGCCTTCACTAGGTAGGTCCGGCCATTTGCCGCTACCTAGTGTTGGGAACTGTCTCACTGTCCACGCCTTTGCTAGGTGGATCCGGCCATTTGCTGCCATTTTGTGTTGGGATCCATCCATTCATGTTCAGTGTTCTGTGTATGAGTCCCGGCCCTGTGTCCTGTTCCCAAGGAAGGGTCCTGGCTCTGCTCCGTGCTCCCGTCCCTTCGAGTCCAAGGCTCCGTGCTCCCGACCCTTTGAGTCCAAGATTCCGTGCTCCTGAAGGCCCTCGTCCAGTCCATGCCTAGTCCAGTCCTATCCGAGTTCTGTCCATGTGCCTTTACCTGTCCTTGTGTCTCGCCCTACCCAGGAGTTTCTCACCCAAGCCATGTCCAGTCCTGTAGCCTTGTTTTGTCCTCGCCTAGTTATGGAGCCCGAGTCAAGTCCCAGGTGCTGGGTCCTTGTCCAGTCTCTGGCACGGGGTTCAAGCCCAGGTTCCTAGTTCATAGTTCCTTGTCCAGGTTCCCAGTCTAGTCCATGTCCTAGTCCGAGTCTGCGTTCTTGTCCCTGCTCCTTGTCTGTATCCTGTCACGTCCCTACGCTAGTCAAGCCCTGTTCCTTGTATTTCAGTCTTGCATTTGTTGATGGTCTTGCATTTGGGTCAGCCATCAACACCCCCTATTGTGACAGTGGTGTCTTCCATTTTGCTGTTAAGCCAGTATTAACCCCCTTTTGTCATATCTCGTAATTTCCTTTGCTTGGTCCAAAAAAGCTCCCACAGCACTCATGACTGGATTTTAGTACAAAATAACCTTGGGCCCTTATCCTATTACCTCACTAATTCTTTCTTCCTACGTTGCTGGCAGGGCCAAATCTTACAAAGTGTTTCAATCATTGTTTTGGTTTTATAGTTAGTCTGACTCCAGAATACAAATTTCTTGTGAACAAAGATCTTTTCAAGAAGGTGTTATGGATGATGAGACAGAATTTATCCTTGTTCTGGATGAAGTCTTGTTTTCTCAAGGTTGTCATAACCATGGGTAGAGGGAGGAGGGTAGTGGGGAGAAGCTCCCACTACATATTAAATGTTCCCAATGGCATGCGTTTCAAGTAACCCCTAGCAACCAAGTCCAGCTCCAGGCCTTCACATGTGGCTTAGCTACTAAGTCAGATGGAACCATTTCTACTGACAAAAGAAGGGACGAAGGCAGGTTACCCGTGCCTTAAAACTATTAGCTTTGGGCAGATGCAGCCTGTTAGCTGTAGTTGCCAGCTCATCTAGGAGAAAGAAAACTGATCTCAAACCTCTGCTGTTTTGCTGCTATGGCCACTCGCGGGGAAGGCTGTGGGTGTAAACCTCAAGAAAAAATCCAGAGTCCAAGTCCCTAAGGCAGTTCTACATTGAGTTCAATGCAGTCTGGCAATTCCTGCGATGTCACTGGTGTCAAATAGTATTGGTCTCTGCTGTTCCTTTAGGTTCATCAACTGCTTGGAGAGGGGGAGCCTGCTGCTTTGTCAACAGCCTGTTCTCCATATTCTACTGCACCGGCCTGCGTATCGGCATGTAGACAGCTAGAACACAACATCCATGGTCAACCCTGACCAATAAAGTGCACCCCCCCCCCTCCCACCACTGGTCAATGAGTGAAGATACCTGAATCAATCCTCCTGTCTCATTACTCTTTCTACCATTTATCTTCATCAAGCTGGAAGTATAGCTCTGAATCACACCTTGGTTGAGCAGTCCTCTTCTATCAACATATTATCTTTGAAGCACCATCTTGTCCTGCCTCTCAAGCCTCTCAAATAAAATTCAGTTTTACTGTCAACCAAAGTAGCAAAGGTGCTTTCTACGAGATTCAAGATTGTTTATTGTCATAAGTACACAACTGTAAAGGAGAGCAAACTATTTGTTACCCTGGTTCCAATATAGTGTCATATAAGACCAAAAATAGTAATATAAAAACAAACCTATATAACACACATATAAATAACCGTTGAGTGTGACCACATATACATGAGATTAGCTTATATACATAGACTGTTTGCATGCACATAAAGTAACTCTAGGTGGAGGAATATCTGAGCATAAGGTGACTCTGACAGGAAATGATAAAGTGACAAAATGACTCTTGGCAGGAGGAACTCTTCTTGGTAGCAGCAGGCTATATGAAAACACAGTAGTGTGTCAGTGTAGATATAAGGTGTTGAGTATATGCATGAAGTTGCAGTACATGGGGGGGGGGGTGGGAATGAAGGATGCTGAAGGACTGTGGGGAGAAGTGCCTGATGTGAATGTAGAGATGGTGCAGGAAATGGTGGAGGTGTTGATCAGCCTGTCAGCTTGCAGGAAGTAACTGTTTATAATTTCCACTGCCTTCCAGAGATCAGACTGGATTACGTCTTTCCTGAACTGCTTTGCCTCTGCCCTTCTCACTACTTTTGTGATTTCTAGCTCTCTGTACTGAGCTTATTGCTTTCCTTTCCTCCCATAATAACTCACTTCATGCCATTTCCTCCATCTTGCCGCTCACTTGGCCTTGCAAATTTGATCATAGTGACCAGCGATGAAGGTGAACAATCTCACAGATGAATTCACTTCTCCTCTGGGTCGAATTCTAATTTGTCTTTCCATTATCACCCCTTCTGGCTTTGCACCATTATATCTTTTTATCGGTTAATCTCTCCTGATTTCCACCCTATCTTAGACTTCTCCTTCCTTCGTTCTTGCTATTGTTGTGGATACCGTTGCCTCCACTCCCTCTTGTCCTGCCGATGCTTTTTTTTAAGGTCATGTTTCACAAATAAGGGGAGAGTGAGAGCCCTGGGATCCTCATGGTGGTTCTTCATATCCTCTGTAGGGTTTTGTGGTCCAATGCCTTGCAGCTTCCATACCGCATGACCATGCAGCCAGACAGGCTGCTCTTGCTAGTGCTGCTGTAGAAAGTTGTTAGAATTGGGGCAGAGAGACTTGTACGTCTCGATCTCCTCAGAAACTATAGATGCTGCTGTGTCTTCTTGACTAATGAGGAGGTGTGGTGGGTCCAGGTTATGTGCACACCAAGCAACTTTGTGCACTTTGCACTCTTCACTGCAGATCTTTAGCCTTTGACAATTCAGCAGAGGTACAGCATGGTAACAGGCCCTTCTGGCCCATGAGCTGGTGCCACCCAATCACACCTATGTGACCAATTAACTTAGTAACCCGTTTGTCTTTGAAATGTGTGAGGAAGCCACAAGAAACCTGTACAAACACCTCACAGACAGCAGTATGAATTAAACACAGGTCACTGGCATGGAAATTGCATTATGCTAACTGGTACTCTACTGTGCTATATATATATCATCGTTGTCGTGGCTATCTCTCAAGGTCGAGGATGATGGTCTTCGTTCCGTTGATCTATTTATGGGCTCTCAAGTGGCTTACGAGTCCAATCTTGGCTTTGAAAGTTCTTCCGCATTCAGGACAGGTAGTTCCAGATGGCAGATCGGGCTTTGGTTCTTGCTGCCTCTCTTTCCATTCTCTTCTCTTTTCTTCTAATTGTGCACATCTGTTAGCTTCAAAAGTTGCAGCTCCTTCTCTGATGATGGCTTGCCAGAGTTTTCTGTCCTTGGCATTGGTTTCCCAATTGTTGGTGTTGATGTCACATTTCTTCATGTTGGCTTTTACGACGTCTTCTGTTGTCCGCCTCTTTTACATTTGCCTTCTTTAAGCTGGGAGTAGAAGATTTGTTACGGCAGTCATTCATCTTTCATCCAAACAACATGACCATCCATCTTAGTTGGTCCTTGATGACGTAGGCTTTAATACTTGTTGTTTTTGCTTCATTTAGCATGCTGACGTGGGTTCTTCTATCTTCCCAGCTGATACTTAAGATGTTTCGAAGACAGCGTTGATAGAACTTTTCAAGTGCCTTCAGATGTCGTTGGTATGTCCTTGTACACTAACATTTTGGTGTCTGTTCGGATGTCACAATCATGAAAGGCTCTTGTTCGGAGACGTCCAAAAGCTGTCCAGCGCATTTAAGACGATGTTGGATCTCGTCATTAAGGTTGACGTTGAAGGAGAGGTGACTTCCAAGATACGGAAAGCGGTCCACCTTTTCCAGGGTTGTTTCGCCAAGTTGAATTGATGGTTCTATCCGATTTGTCTCAGTTGGTGATGGTTGATAGATGATCTGAGTCTTCTTGGAATTGATGGTAAGTCCAAGTTTCGTGTATGCACGGTTGAAGGCAGTCAGAATCTGTTGTAGGTTGTTTTCTGAGAGAGCTACAACACTGGGCACATGGCCAAGTGGTTACGGCATTCGACTAGCGACCTGAAGGTCGTGAGTATGATCCCCAGCCGAGGCAGCATGTTGTGCTCTTGCTCTGAGATGACACTGGTGCCAAGCTGTATCGGCCCTTGCCCTTCCCTTGGACAACATTGGTGTCGTGGAGAGGGGAGACTTGCAGCATTGGCAACTGCCGGTCTTCCATACAATCTTGCCCTGGAGAGTGAAGACTTTCCAGGCGCAGATCCATGGTCTCGCAAGACTAACGGATGCCTTTTTTTCACAACACTGTTGTCATCTGTGTATTGGAACTCGATGAGGGAACTCGTGGATGTCTTGTTTTTGGACTTGAGACAGGCAAGATTGAAAAGTCTGCCATCTGCTCTGTAGACAATTTTGATTCTTGGGGATAGGTTGTCCTTGATAATGTGGATGATTGCCGCAATGAAAGTGGTGAGCAAATTTGGGGCAATCACGCATCCCTGTTTTACTCCTGATCTAACTTGAAATGGCTCACAGTTACTGTTGCTGACCATGACTGTGGCAAGCATGCCATCGTGGAGGAGTATCAGGATTCGAATGTACTTTTCCGGGCATCCATAGGTGGATAGGACATCCCATAGGAATTTCCTTGATACTGAGTCAAAGACTTTGGTGAGGTCGATGAATGCCATGTACAAAGGTTGAAGTTGTTCACGACATTTTTCTTGTAGTTGTTGCATTGTGAAGATCATGTCGATTGCTCCACATGGTCTAAAACCGGCTTGTGTCTCCTGAAGGATCTTCTCGGCAAAAGGTTGGAGCCGGTTGTTCATGATGCAGGTGAGGATATTTCCTGCTGTTGTTAACAGGGAAATTCCATGATAGTTTCCACATTCAGATCGATCGCCTTTCCTTTTGTAGATGGTAACGATTGCTGAGTGTCTAAAGTCTGCTGGTACATCTTCATTTATTGATGAGAAGTTGATGCAGTTGGTAATGAAGTGGGTTACCTCCAAGTTTGTAGACCTCGGCTGGTATTCCATCGAAGTCCGGCGGCCTTGTTGTTTTTCAAGGTTTTGATGGCTTCCTTGACTTCTTCACATGTTGGTATATTGCTTAGGGAGTTGTCAACAGGCTGTTTTGGAACGTTGTTAATCACTTTCCTGTCAAATGAGACGGTTTGATTTAGAAGATCTTCAAAGTGCTCCCTCCATCTAGAATTGATGTCAACATTGGTCTTCAGGATGGTTGAACCATTTTTGCTTTTGAGCGGGGCTTGACCGTGAGTGGATGGGCCAAAAATAACTTCAGTTGTGTTGAAAAAGCCTCGAGTGTCGTTGACGTCTGCTAGTTGTTGGATTTCCTGAGTTTTCTTCCTCCACCATTGGTTTTTCAGGTTTCAGGTGCTCTTCTGGACTGCAGCCTTGCATTCCTGATAGTGTTTCCTTTTGGTAGTCGATTGTTGGTCATTTTGTAAGGTGACGAAAGCTTTTCTCTTTTCGTCGATGAGTTGTTGGAGTAGTTGGTTGGTCTCAGCGAACCAATCCTAATGTTTTTTCGTCTTGAACCCAATTGTTACCTTGCAGGAGGTGATGGTAACGTTCTTCAATTGATTCCAGTGTTCTTCTACAGATGGTGGGATTTGTTGAGGCAGTTGTTCTTGAAGATTTTGTTGGAACTTCTGTACATGGTTGATGTCTTGAAGGATGTCAACATTGAATTTCTTAATAGTGTTCTGATTTTGGTGTTTCTTTTGGGCCAAATCTTTATTCTCATGGTGGACGAGATGAGTCGATGGTCTGTCCAGCACTCATCGCATCAGTAACAGCTCTTGTTATCAGTACATCTCGTTGGTCCCAAGATCACTTGGAGCGTGGACGCTGCCAGGAGACTTTGTGCCTGTTTTTCTGGTGAAATAGGGTGTTTGTAATCACCAAGTTGTGTTCAGCACGTATGGTGAGGAAGAGTGTTCCATTGGCATTGACCTTGCCAACTCCTTCCTTGTTTATTATTCCAGTCCAGAGCCTATGATCTTTCCCGACTCTGGCATTGATGTCTCCCAAGAGAATGATCTTCTTTCTTGGGAACAGAGGAAAGGATATCGTCAAGTTGGGCGTATATGATTTTATAATTAATATGTGATTTATAGCTTGGTCATAAGATTGGAACTCTAATTTGTATAAGAAAGTAAATTTGTAAAAGTATAAGAAGCTTATTAGCTCATTGCAAGCCGTAATTATAACATGCTGAGCAGGTGAAGAGGGCTCTGGGGAAACTCTGACATGGCAAAGCATTGGAACCAGATGGTGTGAACCCTAAGGTCCTGAAGGAGCGTGTTGAGCAGCTGTGTGAAGTTCTCCAGTGCATTTTCAGTCTGAGTCTCAGCCTGGGAAGTGTCCCATCTGTGTGGAAAACATCATGCGTAGTCCCAGTACCCAAGAAGGGCCAACAGGAAGTCTTGAATGATTGCTGGCCTTCATAACAAGGGGAATCGAGTATAAGAGCAAAGAGGTCCTTCTGCAGCTGTACAGAGCCCTGGTGAGACCACACCTGGAGTACTGTGTGCAGTTTTGGTCTCCAAATTTGAGGAAGGACATTCTTGCTATTGAGGGAGTGCAGCGTAGGTTCACAAGGTTAATTCCCAGGATGGCAGGACTGTCATATGTCGAAAGATTGGAGCAACTGGGCTTGTATACTGGAATTTAGAAGGCTGAGAGGGGATATTATTGAAACATATAAGATTATTAAGGGATTGGACACGCTGGAGGCAGGAAGCATCTTCCCGCTGATGGGTGAGTCCAGAACCAGAGGCCACAGTTTAAGAATAAGGGGTAGGCCATTTAGAACGGAGTTGAGGAAAAACTTTTTCACCCAGAGAGTGGTGGATATATGGAATGCTCTGCCCCAGAAGGCTGTGGAGGCCAAGTCTCTGGATGCTTTCAAGAAGGAGATGGATAGAGCTCTTAAAGATAGCGGAATCAAAGATTATGGGGATAAGGCAGGAACTGGATACTAATTGTGGATGATCAGTCATGATCACAGTGAATGACGGTGCTGGCTCGAAGGGCCGAACGGCCTGCTCCTGCACCTATTGTCTATTGTCTATTGCTGTACAGTGGCCCTGACCTCACACATTATGAAGTCCCTAGGGAGGCTGGTCCTGTCTCACCTCTGACCCCTGGTCAGATCAGCCCTTGATCCTCTGCAGTTTGCCTACAGGAGCAGATTGGAGTCGATGACGTTGTCATCTACCTGCTGAACAGAGGCAGATTAAGCTTATCACAGTGTTGCCCTGCTTATCCATTTGGATAAGCAGAGCAGCACTGTGAGGATCATGTTTTTTGATTTCCCAACTGTCTTCAATACCATGCAGCCCTCAATGCTGGTAGGAAAGCTCCATTCAATGCAGGTTGGCACTTCCATTGTATCCTGAATAATGGACTACCTGTCTGGCAGACAACAGTTTGTGCACTTCAGAGCTGTGTGTCAGACATGGCTATAAGCAGCACATGGGCCCCACAGGGGACTGTATTGGCTCCCTTCCTGTTTACCCTGTATACCTCGGACTTTAGATACAACACTGAGTCATGTCATCTGCAGAAACTCTCTGATGACTCGGCAATAGTTGGCTGTATAAAAGGAGGACAAGAGGATCAACACAGAGCCCTGATGGAGAACTTTGTCAAACAGTGAATCATCTGCAGTTCAACATCAGAGAGACAAAGGAGATGGTGATGGACTTTAGGAAGGCTAAACCTGCACTGCTCCCTGTTACTATTGATGGTGAGGACATGGATGTGGTGAGAATCTACAAGTACCTGAGGGTGTGCCTGGATGACAGACTTGAGTGGGGCAACACAGAGGTTGTGTACAAGAATGCTAGAGTCGCCTCTACTTCCCGAGTAGGTAACACAGGCCTTTTGAGTATACAGGCCTCTCCTTCACATGTTTTACCAGAATGTTTTCACCAGTATAATCTTTATGCAGTGGTGTGCTGGGGTAATGGCATCAACACGGGTGATGTGAACAGGCTCAAAAAAACAGATTAAACAGATTCTGTTATAGGAGTCAAAATGGACATACTGGAGGATATGGTAGAACAAAGAACCCAATGGAAAATCCGGCAATTCTGAACGATGTTTCTTACTCTCTGCATGCCACCTTGGCTGAACAGAGGAGCACTTTTAGTAATCGAGTAAGACAACTGCACTGCTCCAAAAAGCGCTATATGAGGTCATTCTTACCCTCGGCCATTAGGCTCTATAATGAGATAGCCTATAGCCAGGGAAATGAGTTGACTCCCTACTGTTAGACTGTTTGAGGTAACTTATTTTTTATTTTTTATTCTCTTCAATATTAGTATATTTTATATCTGTGCACTTGTAATACTACTGTGACAGTGTAATTTCCTTTAGGATCAATAACGTATCTATCTATCTATCTATAACCCATATTTAGTGAAAATTGTTTATTGCCCTTCCACACAGTCCAGGGTTGACTTTGTAATGACTTTTCAGTAGCCTTCTGTTAGTTTTTAAAAACATCCTAATCCACTAACTTCAAGCTAATTTTTGCTCTATTATATGCCCTCTCTTTGGCTTTTATGTTGGCTTTGACTTCTCCTGTTAGCGACCATTGTGTTATCTTTGAATTAAATACTTCTTCCTCTTTTGGATGTATATATCCCGTGCCTTCAAAATTGCTTCCAGAAATTCCAGCTAATGCTGCTCTGTCGTCATTCCTGCCAGTGTTCTTTTCCAATCAATTCTGTCCAACTCTTCTCTCATGCCTCTGTAATTCCATTTACTCTATTGCAATACTGATACATCTGACATTAGCTTCTCCTTCTCAAATTTAATGATGAATTTGATCATATTATGATTACTTACCTGTAAAGGTTCTTTTACCATAAACTCTCTAATCAATTCTGCTTAATTACACAGCACCTAATCCAGAATAGTTGATCCTCTCATGGGCTCAATCATGAGCTGATCTAAAAAAGCCATCAAATACAAGGGGTGATTGATAAGTTCATGGCCTAAAGTACAAGGAGTCAATTTTAGAAAACCTAGCACATTTATTTTTCCTACATTTACACACTTAGTCCAGCAGTCGTGGAGCGTATGGATCTAGTCTTTGTAGAAGTCGGAGTCTTGGACCTCCAGAAGTGGTCCACAGCAGGGGTGATTGATAAGTTCATGGCCTAAGGTAGAAGGAGATGAGTTATTAACTTCAAACTTTCTGCATTTTCACTCAGAGTTGAACTGCACGTGCATGTAACGACAGCTGTATAACTCATCTCCTTCCACCTTAGGCCACAAACTAATCAATCACGCCTGCTGTGGACCACTTCTACAAAGAAGGGATCCGTATGCTCCATGGCCGCTGGACTAAGTGTGTAAATGTAGGAGGGGACTATGTTGAAAAATAAATGTGCTAGCTTAGGCAACAAACTTATCAATCACCCCTCACAGGTACTCTAGAAATTTCCCCTCTTGTAATCCAGCACCAACATGATTTTCTCAATCTACCTGCATATTGAAGTCCCCCGTGACTATTGTAACATTGTCGTTTTGGCATGCATTTTCTATCTCCTGTTGTAAGTTATAGGTTACATCCTGACTACTGTTTGGGGGTCTGTGTACAACTCCCATTAGGGTCTTTTTAACCTTGCAGTCCTTCAGCTTTATCCACAATGATTCAATACCTTCCGACCTTATATCACCTCTTTCTAATTATTTGATTTCACTTTTTACCAACCGAGCAACACTGCCCCTTCTGCCTTCCTGCCTGTCCTTTCAATACAGTGTGTATCCTTGGACATTAAGCTCCTGGCTGTAATTTTTCAGTCATGATTCACTGATACCTACAAGATCATACTGGCAATCTGCAACTATGCTGCATGTTCATCTACCTTAAGTCCATCTGTTACTCTGTATACTGCATTCAGATACAGCACCTTCAGTCCTGTATTGACCCTTCTTGATTTTGTCGCACCATGCGCAATCTTTTGATAGCTAACTTTGTCAGAGGTCTTACCAACATCTGCTTCCACAATCTCTCCACTAAGTGTTCTGGCTCTCTGGTTCCCATCCCCCTGCATCTCTAGTTTAAACCCTACCATGCAGCATTAACAAACATTCCCACTAGGATATTAGTTCCCCCACCAGTTCAGGTGAAAACTATCCTTTCTGTACAGATCCCACCGTCCCTGGAAGAGAACCCAACGATCCAAGAATCTTATGCCTTCCCTCCCACACCAACTCCACATATTAAACTGTATGATCTTCCTAGTTCTAGCCTCACTAGCACGTGGCACGGGTAGCAGTCCTTAGATCATAATCCTGGAGGTCCTGCCTTTTAACTTAGCACTTAACTCCCTGAACTCCCTATGCAGAACCTCATCACTCGTCCTACCCACATCAGAAGTATGTACAAGGACCACAACCTCTGGCTGTTCACCCACCCACTTAAGAATGCTAAGGACTCGATCCGAGATATCCTGGACCCTGGCACCCAGGAAACAACATACCATCCGGGAATCTCGTTCTCATCCACAGAACCTCCTGTCTGTTCCCCTAACTACTGAATCCCCAATTGCCAAAGTATGCCTCTTCTTCCACCTTCACTTCTGAATCACAGAGGCAGATTTAGTGTCAGAGACCCAACCATTGTGACTTCCCTCTGTTAGGTCATACCCCAACCCCACCTCCAGCAGTATCCAAAGTGATATATCTCTTGATGAGTGTGATAGACACAGAGGTAACCACAATGGCTCTTTAATTCCTTTCCCCTTCCTGACTGTCGCCCACTTTCCTGTGTCCTGCACTTTGTGACGTCTCTATATGCCCTATTGATGACCCCTTCAACCTCCCGAATGAGCTGGAGTTCATCCAGTTCCAGCTCCAACTCCAACTCCTTAATGTGGTTTGTTAGAAGCTGCAGGTGGATGCACTTCTCACAGTTGTAGTCGTCAGGGATACAGGAGATCTCCCTTCCTTCCCAGATCTCACACGAGGGGCATTGCACTGTCTTGTCTGACATAGGAGCAGATTTTAAAAGAGAAGGAAAAATGTTTCACAGCTTGTGAGAGAGGATCATTGAGACTATCTCTGATTCATGTAGTTTCGTGACCACCAAATGGACGATGAAATTCTGGAGTACTGTATGATAGCTCATGTATTTGGTAACTATCCCTCAATAGTTGTAGCAAACTATGGCCTTAAGAGTTCAACTAATGAGGGCATAATGAGTGCAGTGGATAGATGGGAACAGGTGGATGTTGCATACTTGGATTTCCAGAAGGTGTTCGATAAGGTGCCACACAAGAGACTTATAAATAAGACACGGATGCATGGAGTCGGAGGAAGTGTATTGGCATGGATAGTGGATTCATTAACCGATAGAAGGCAGAGAGTTGCTATAAATGGGAGTTTCTCCAGTTGGCAGTCAGTGGTGAGTGGGATGCTGCAGGGGTTAGTGCTGGGTCTGCAGCTGTTTACCATTTACATTGATGATTTGGAAGAGGGGACTGAGTGTAGCATATCAAAATTTGCTGATGACACTAAACTGAGTGGAAAAGCAAATTGTACAGAGAATGTGGAGAGTCTGCAGAGGGATATAGATAGGTTAAGTGAGTGGGCCAAGGTCTGGCAGATGGAATACAATGTTGGTAAATGTGAGATCGTGCACTTTGGAAAGAATAATAGAAAAGCAGATTATTATTTAAATGGTGAAAGATTGAAGCATGCTGTTGTGCAGAGGGACTTGGGAATGCTTGTGCATGAATCGCAAAATGTTGGCTTGCAAGTACAACAGGTTATTAAGAAGGCAAGTGGAATGTTGGCCTTCATTGCTAGAGGGATTGAATTCAAGAGCAGGGAGGTCATGCTGCAACTATGCAGGGTACTGGTGAGGCCGCACCTGGAGTACTGTGTGCAGTTCTGGTCTCCAAACTGGAGGAAGGATATACTGGCCTTGGAGGCAGTGCAGAGGAGGTTCACCAGGTTGATTCCAGGGATGAAAGGGTTAACCTATGGGGAGAGATTGAGTCGCCTGGAACTATACTCTCTGGAGTTCAGAAGAATGAGAGGGGATCTTATAGAAACATACAAAATTTTGAAAGGGATAGATAAGAAAGAAGTAGGAAACTTGTTTCCATTGGTAGGTGAGACTAGAACTAGGGGATATTGCCTCAAGATTCAGGGGAGAAGATTTAGGATGGAGATGAGAAACTGTTTTTTCCAGAGAGTGGTGAATCTGTGGAATTCTCTGTCCAGGGAAGCAGTTGAGGCTTCTTCACTAAATATATTTAAGAAACAGTTAGATAGGTTTTTACATAGTAGGGGAATTAAGGCTTATGGGGGAAAGGCAGATAGATGGAGCTGAGTTTATGGACAAATCAGCCATGATCTTATTAAATGGTGGGGCAGGCTCGATGGGCCGGATGGCCTACTTCTGCTCCTATTTCTTATGTTCTTATGAGAGAAGGAAATTGGGAATGAAGCGCAGAGATACAGAGAAAGGCAATTCTATAATCTCAAATCATTTTCTAGTGCAGCAGAAGCAGTCAGTATACTGAAAGCATTTGGCACAGTCTATTGTCAAATTGCAAAAGATCATATCCAACAGTGCTGAGGTCATGTAATGTTTCCCATCTAAAAATCTGGCTGGGGGTCGGCGGAGTCTTGATATTAGATAGGAACTCCCTCCGACACTAGTCAGTCTGGGCCTTGGATGGGGCCTTGTCACGGACAGCCTTACTTTCCCAGGTCACTGATAACAAAAGACCCTTTACACGTCATGGTGTGCTGTTGACTATCAGCAGTCTATATGATACTCTTGGGTTTGCTGCTCCAGTCAGTAACTAGGGACTCTTCATGTTAAGAGAGTTGACCTTGGGCAGTTGTGGATGGGATGTCCAACGCCCTAAAGAAAAACTTGAGCAGTGGCAGCAGTGGTGTATTTCCCTTCAGGATCTTAAACGTTTGAAGATTCCAAGAACCTACATAACAATTCCATTTTCTTCAGTTCAGAAGAGAGAAGTCTGCATCTTTTGTGATGCATCAACTAAAACTATCCATCCCATTGCATACCTTAGGGTCACAGGCACTGTTGGATAGAGTAAAGACAGAATCATCCTGTGCAAGGCCAAGCTTGTTCCCAAACAAAATAACTCCATACCAGAGCTTGAACTCGGTGCTGCTGTTGTAGCAGTCGAGATGTCAGAGCTGATGACCGATGAGCTGGACACAGTACTGGACGATATCAAGTTCTTTACTGACAACAAGGATGTGATTGGTTACATACTGAATGAAACAGGAGATTCTATGTTTATGCACATAAAAGGGTCCATTGCATCAGGTGATCAACCCAGAAGAGCCAAAGGAACTACGTTGTTACTGATTTCACCCGGCTGACCATGCCAAAAGAGCTAACCAGGTCACCCATTCCTCATGGTTAGCTGGTTCAGTATTTCTTGCTGTGCCTCACCAATAACATCATCAAGGCCTGTATCTTCGAAGTGAAAATGGTTAAATGGTTAAAGATTGTGTAGTAAAACTGTTTTCAAGAAGACCAGTCTCTGAGACTATCTTCATTTACTAAGGACATAATGAATGGTTATTTGACTTCTATTTCAATTGTTAAGATTGACATCCTTTGGATGCGGGTGGGGAGTGTTCTGACCTCTACAGGTGCAGTTCGTTTTGTATGAATATCATCTCTTGCATGTATGCTGTTTTTTATATTATTTCCTGCATGAGTTAATTTGGATTTCATTTTGAAGCACACAGTGGAAAGACATTATTCTCCATCCTTTCTTTATTAACCCTTGAAATGACAACAAACCCCACCACCACCACTACTTTATCATTTCCTGTCAGTCATCTTATGCACAGATACTCCTGTGCCTAGTGTCACTTTATGGACATGCAACCAATCTATGTATATAAGCTATCTTATGTATTTATATTTATTTTGTTTTTTTTTAATTATTGTGTTCTTTATCTTTGTGTTTTCTTGTGCGACATCAGATCTGGAATAACAATTACTTTGTTCTCCTTTACACGTGTATACAGGAAATGACACTAAATATCTTGAAATTTGAATCTATCTATCTATCTATCTGTTGTCTTATCTACATACTACTAAAACTCTCATGCTCTGTCTGTCTGTTTGTCTGTTTGTGACCTCCAATTAGCACAAACGGTGTATTACAGTAGCACTTTTTTTGGCTAAATCAAATTAAAATGCACTACCTTACAGAATGCAGGTAAAGTTCAGGGTTATATATTCATATAAAATTGCTCATTCGCAAAAATCAACAAGGGTCTCGGCCCGAAACATCGACTGTACCTCTTCCTAGAGATGCTGACTGGCCTGCTGCGTTCACCAGCAACATTTATGTGAGGCTCCCCTTTAACCCGAGAGCCGATTCACCATCATGGAAATCGGGTCGCGACAGCCCGACGCATGCGCACGGCCAGCCTCAGCAGCGACACCTACTGGAGCAAAAGGGCAGGGCAGCTCTATTTCGAGGGCTCACATTCTGCTAATCACCATCAGCATGTCCAGGATTGGGACAGATCTAACTGCCACCCCTCAATAAGAGATAATTAAATCTTATTGCACTGACATATTTTCAGACACCCATGAAACTCTTTGCTTCAGTCAAAGGACAGTGGTGACTATATCATGTCCATTTAGGAGAGTGCCAACCACATCATCAAGAATAATCAGCATCCTTTGGTGTTACTGCTTCATATCTTCTATCCAGCATTAGGGTAAAAAAAATGGTCAGCCTATTTATGCCACGTGGAGAGGGAGGGGGTCATTATTGTCAAGAGATGACACCAAACGTCATCAAGAAGCGGCAAGGAGAGGGAGAGAAAAAGAATCAGATAAGGCCAGGGCTGCACAACTCCAGGATTAAAGAGTCAGGACAAAAAAAGATGAGAGAAGAAGAGACAGAGGAGGAGAGGCATGCACGTCTCCAGGATCAGAGACAAACAACAAACAGCAGAGGAGATGAAGAGACGGGGGAATGAAAGGACTGCACATCTCCAGAATGACAACAACAGGCACAAGGATGGCAGATAAACCAGAAATAATGCAATCAAAAGTGTCCTTTGTTAAATGAGGAGGAGCTATATTTGCTTTGCTATGCGCCATTCTTCTTTAATAAACTGAGGTTTTCTACTTCAGTTTCCAAAGCAAAGTGATACCAATAGCATTCAGGAAAATTTAATGTTCATTCTGGTCACATCAGACTGCACTACCCTTCTCTCAAAGGGTGCTCCAATGGGTCACCCAGTTGTCTAGTTTTCTCGAAGACTAACACTAGAATCTTTTAGGGAGACACAACAGACTGCAGATGCTGGAATCTAGAGCAAATCACAATCTGCTGGTCGAACTTAGTCAGTCAGGCAGTTTCAGTGGGGAGAAGGAATTATTGATGTTTTGGGATGAAGCCTGAGCTGACTGCTGGACTGAGAAGGAGTGAAAGATGTTGAGTAGGTTGTGACAAGTTGGGTAGGGCTGGAGAGGGGCCAGTGGTGGAATTGAGAAACAGTGGCAAGGGATGACAGATGGAGGCAGACAGAGAGGAAACAAAATTGGCAGGTGGAGCGAGGTAGGAGGACTGGTGAGTGAACATTGTGTATTGCCCAACTACTGGACTATGATAAGCAGGACACTGGATCTGCCACTGCTGGAATCTGGTAAAGAAACTGAGTGATAATGGGAGCTAGTAGGGGAGAGGTGAATGCCAGATGGAAAAAGAACCAGATCAGATGGGAGTTTGTGGGGGGGGGCTGGGAGTGTTAGTGGACAGGAGAGGGAGAGGAACAGGTGGGTGAATCGTGTGTGCGTGCGCGTGTGTGTGCAGTGGTGGATGGAACAAGGAGGGGGTGAGGGATGATAACGGGGGTAGAGGAAGGGAGTAGAAAAGGGGACAAAACTGGAAAGACTAGAAGAGGATCAGGAAGGGGGGAAAGGAAAAGAAGCACCAGAGTGAAGGGTTAACTAGAACTAGAAAACTCAATCTTCGTGCCATTGGACTTTCGGCCAAACAGCAGGAATATGAGATGTTTTTCCTCTAATTTTTGTTGCGCTAGATCATTAACATATAGCATGAAAGAAAGCAGACACAACACCAACCCCTACAGAATATCACTAGTCACCAGCAGCCAGCCAGAAAGGCAGTGGCGTATCTAAGGTATGGCAGGTATGGCACGTGCCCTGGGTGCCACCGAGCAGTTTCTATTAAAGTCAGACAAGCTATTCTCAGATAGTGAAAAAAAGAATTTTCTTCAGATGTATGATCCGTCTTTGATTATCATGGGTGAGAAGCACTAGGATGGCCTTATTTTAGAGCATTGTGTAAGAAGACCATGAAACGTGTCTTCACAAAGAAGAAGGAAAGTGGAGCTGAAGGACGGAAGAGACGAAAGTTGGAGGTGGAGGAAGCCAAGAAGTCGAGCAAGTTCATCATGCCCTTCTTTGAGAAGCCCGGAACAAGTAGTTCGACACGTTCCATGGAGTCGCCTGCACCTGCTACAAGTTTATTAGAATCTGAAGGTGGATCAAGTACAAATGCGTCACAAGCCGAGGAGGAAGTCAAGTCAGATAAATCTGAGTATGACGAGATTAAGAGTGAGGCTGCCACAGAGAACATGGATGACAGGAGGGGAAGACGATGGTGGTGTTGGTGGTGATGTTGAGTTTATTGACGAGATTTTACCTGACAAGATTGAACCTGACGACACTGGATGGTGAACTGGATGGTGTCAAAGAGCCTCGAACTGTCATACCAGAAGTGATTGAACAGCATGACATTGGGCTTCTGAAGTTCGATAAGGATACTGGAAAAGCAATTCTGCCTGACACGTTGAGAACAGAAATAATAAAGCTGGGTTTGAAGTATTTCCAGAACAGTGAGGGGCCTTTCCTACCAACAAATAACTGCTCAATGAACAAAACTTGGTTCAAGAGGAAATTGGGATATGGTCGTGGTGAGGAAGTGACTCGCTCATAGCTGGTCTATTCCCCTTCTAAAAAGTCTGAATTTTGTATCTGTTATCTTCCATATTCCCGGTCAGACCATCAATCATCATTGGTGCAGGAAAGTGGATTCAACCAGTGGAAAGCACCTGAAAGGATTAGTGTTCATGAAAATGCCAAGAATCATCGGGAATGCTTCACACAGTGGAAAGAAATGGAAAGAAATTTAGCTGGAAACAGAGGATTATTGACGTGGTATTTCAGTCACAGATTGAGGAGGAAAAGCAGAAGTGGTGTGATATCTCGACGAGAATCCTTCACTGCATAAAATTCCTTGCGACTCAGAACCTGGCTTTGTGAGGACACAGGAAGTCACTTCAGCTAGTCGAGGACTCCAATGTGGGAAATTTCCTTGGCTTACTGAAACCGCTAGCCATCTTTGATCCTGTCATAAAAGAACACCTCACTCATTTGGAAAGTCATCCTGAATCCACATCATACCTTTCACCGGGTGTTCAGAAGGAATTCATCCACATGATGGCATCCACTGTTCGCCAGAGTTTACTGAGAAGCATTCGTAAAGCCAAGTAGTATGGTCTCACGTTCGACTCGACTCCTGATCAGGCACACCGTGAGCGGATGTCAGAAGTAGTGAGGGTATGTGGAAGTTGATTTTGAGAGGAAAACAGTCTGTGTTAGAGAGTCCTTCTTTGGTTTTATCCAGATAAGCCAGAAGGATGCTGAGAGCTTGGTTGAAGATATCTTGAAACAGTGAGAGAAGGACGAAATGGAGCTACAAGATTGTCGGTCACAGTGCTATGACAATGCTGCTGTGATGGCTGGACACAGAAGTGGTGCACATCAAAGAATAAGTGAGCAAAACAACCTGGCAGTGTTTGTAAATTGCGACAATCCCTCACTCAACTTGGTGGGTGTACATGCAGCCAAGCAGGATACAATGATGGTCATGTTTTTTTGGAACCATCGAAGCTGTCTACGTGTTTTTCTCTTATTCAACACAGCACTGGGAAAAACTCAAAACTGCCGTGCCTGTGGTTGTTAAGTCGGAGTCTGAAACCAGGTGGAGTGCAAGGACAGAAGCAGTGAAGCCCGTCAACAAGTACCTTGAGGAGATACTTCAATTTCTCCAGGACATGATAGACAATAAAAACGAGACCAGTGAAACAAGAAGTGACACAAGGCAGCTGCACAACCGTATGTTGAATTACAATTTTCTGATTTTGCTAGGATTTTGGAACAAAGTACTCATTCACATTGACCGTAGTCAAAGAGGGCTGCAGGATCCTAGCATGAACTTCCATGATGCTGCCCTGGATTTGAAAGCCCTCCGAGATCATTTTTATGATGAAAGAGAAGTGTTGGTCAGTGAGTCACCCGAAGAAGGAGTCAGTGTCTGTCAAGAATGGAATATTGAAGTTGAAAGACGTCAGAGACGAAAGAAATGAATGGCTGATGAGAACTCGAGAGTCGCTGGGTTAACAGCTCAGGAGGAAATGGAAAGAGTCATGAAGGGAACACTCGACTGTCTTCACAGAGGAATGGACGAAAGGTTCGCTCGTTTGCACCACAATGACACCAAGCTTGGGTTCCTTCTCAATGTCCAGGGATTGTGTTACGGCGCCAGCAGTAATGACCTAAAGAAGAAGTGCGAAAATTTGGGCAAATTGTACAGCTCTGATGTTGATGGACCGCAGCTATGTGAAGAAATTCTGGATTCCAGAATGTTGCTATCAAGGCAGGTCAACATGAAAATAACAAGACCTGAAGAGCTTCTTGAATTTATTGTTCAGTATGGAGATGAGAGCGTCTTCCCCAATCTTCGCATTGCTATTCAGATAATGCTAACCATCATAGTTTCCATCGCTAGCTGTGAGAGATAATTTAGCAAGATAAAACTAATACTTTTGTATTTGAGAGCCTCCATGGGTCAAGGCAGACTCTGTGATCTTGCTCTGCTGAGTGTAGAAAGAGAAGAGACTGAAAAAAACTGACTTTGATCACATCATAGACCAATTTACATCAGTGAAAGAAAGGAAGGTGCAGTTATAATTTTCATGTAGTGCCATAATTTGTTAATTAAAAGGTTAACGAGGTTGACTTGTATTCTTGAGCTGTTATTATGGTAAAGTTATCTAAAAGATGGGTATCAAATGTTTGGACAGGGGTGCAATTTCAGTGCTTGCCATTGGCGCTATTTTCCGTAGATACACCCCTGCAGAAAGGGTTCTGTTTATTCCCACTCTTTGCCTTCTGCCAGTCAACCAATCTTCTATCCATGCTAGTATCTTTCCTGAAATACCTTAGGTAGTTGTCTCATGTATAAGGGTAGTTTCCCATGTAGTACAAGTGAAAATGGTGACAACGAAAGTGAAGTACAGGTGAACAATAAGGTACAAGGTCATAATGAGGTAGATTGTGAGCGTAAGAAACCATTTATTGTACCAGGCCGCCATTTAATAGTCTTACAACAGTGAAATAGAAGCCATCCTTGAACCTGGTGGTGCGTGGTTTTCAGGCTCTTGAACTTCTGCCCAATGGAAGGGGGAGAAGAGAGAATGGCTGGAGTGAGTGGGATCTTTGATTATGCAGGTTCTTTTACCAAGGAAGCAAGAAGTGTAGACAAAAGTTGGGAAGTTGGTTTCCTTGGTCTTTTAATTCTCAAGTTCATTAACTATTTCTAATAAAGTAATTGGATTCTTGATTAATGTTGTCAGATTTCCTTTTAATTCATCTTATTGAAATACATTGAAACCAGAAACATTTGGTACCCATTCTGCTTGTTTTCAGAATCACAGTCATTATGTCATATTCACACATGGTTCTCTCTGTCTGCAGCTCCTTCTATGTGGTATTGGCCAACCTTCTTCTATGTGCCCTCCAAACCTAATTTAATCCATCAATATTCTCCTATTTCTAACATCCTCTTTTCTCTGATGTTGTCCCACTGGCCCAAGCCCCTGTGCACACTTTCTCTTCTCTTATAGCACAGTTCCATAATTCAATTTGGAAATGATTGATCTTTGAAGAATGAAGGGTCAAAACTATTACTGAAGCCCAAATGATACTAATATAAGCTTGATCTGGTAGTGTTCAAAATAACTCAGAGAGCTCCTTCAAAAGGTTTTTGGCTCAACGGTTTCTGAATTTCACTGTTTTTGTTAATTATTCATCTTGTTAATAGGGGCAGTATGGTAGTGTACTGGTCAGAATAACACTATTACAGCACCAGCAGTAAGATAGGGTTCAATTCCTGTAAGGAGCTTGTGCTTTGTCCCCGCGACCATGTGGGTTTCCTCTGATACTCTGGTTTCTTCCCACATTTCAAAGCCATATGGTTAGGATTAGTGAGCCGTAGTCATGCTGTGTTGGCACTAGAGGTATGGCAACGCTTGATGGATGCCCAACAGAATACTCACTGATTTGATTTGACACAAACTACGCTTTTCACTGTATGTTTCAATATAAGTGTAACAAATAAAGCAATCTAATCTAACCTTGGAGTAGCTCTTGAGTAAATTAGTCCCTTGATTTATGGTCTCTGAAGAAACATTAGTTTATTATACTGACATAGAGCATTGTATTTTAGCAGTGGTTATATTCCTAGACTAGGGCAGTACAGTGGGACTAACAGAGCCACCATCTCAAATCTCCAGTGGTCCACGTTCAATCCAGACCTGGGGCACTCTCAGTGTGGAGTCTGCACATTTTCTTTGTGAACTGAAAGACTAGGAGACTGATAGGTTAGTTCACTGCTGCAAGTTCTCCAGTGTAGCTGAGTGTAGTAGTGGCAGGATCTGGAAGGGTTGATGGAAATGTGGGAAGAATAAAACTGGATGAGTGTAAATTGGTGTCTGGTGATTAGTACAGACTTGATGAGCTGGATGGCCTGTTTCTGTGCTGTATGACCTTTTGACTCTATAACTTGTAACTCAGAAATGTGGACTAAAGTCTTAGAGTTATTTGTTCAAGTCCCGCTCCACAGGTGGGGAAATTAACTGTATTCATTAGAATGAACCTAGATTATAAAGAAGCGTCCACACAATGTAATGCAACACTTCAGGTTCACTGATGAAATCTGCTGTCTATATTTGTCTGTAACAGCCGACCCACAGCTATGCACTCAGTCACCACCTTATTAGGTGTATCTGTACATCTGCTCATTAATGCAAATATCTAGTCAGCAACTCAACACATAAAAGCATGCAGACATGGTCAAAAAGCTCAGAGGAAACATCAGAATGAGGAAGAAATGTGATCTAAATTACCTAGACATAGAATGATTGTTGCTGCCAGATGGGGTGGTTTGAGTATCTCAGAAACTGCTTATCTCCTGGGATTTTATTTACACACAACAGTTTCTAGATTTTAGAGACAACCAAGTGAAAAACAAACAGCAGCTCTGTGGGGAAAAGATAATGAGAGAGGCCAGAGAAGAACGACCAGACTGGTTCATGCTGACAGGAAGGCGACAGTAACTCAAATAACAACGCATTACAATAGTGGCATGCAGAAAAGCGTCTGAATGCACAGCTCATTGAACCTTGAAGTGGATGAGCTATGGCAGCAGAAGGCCACACTGGGTTCCACTCTTGTGCCTAATAAAGTAGCCACTAAGGGTAATGTTGATTCTTGACATCCTCTGATAGATGATCTGCTCAGTTCAGTAGCAATTAAAGAAGGACAATCAATGTTTGTTTTGTAAGATATAACCAGATCACATGAGTGAGTTTTAAAATAATGGAATGTCATTTGCTTGCTTTCCCTTGAGTGACAACCCTTATAGAAAACATTTGTTAAACTAGAGAAAACATAGTTCATTCTTTAAACTATGTATGATTTATCTGAAAGGGGAACCTAGAAGGTAAATTCTCTCTAGAAATGGTTAGGACCTTCAGGCAAAAGGGCACAGTTTAATATATAAAATCATGTGGCAGATTTATTAGACACAGTGAGGCTTGAAATGACAGAGTTACCATGCTGGAGGTGCAAGTAGAGAGTGCAAGTGAGCTTTAGAATTTATTGCACTGCTGCTCCAATTGCATTCAGTCAGAAAGCTTGACTAAATATAATGTCAGTTGCTACTGCCCTTGCTTTGCCCAGCCATCCATCCTGTTCTCTGTGGTGCCAGAGACAATCAAAACCAGCACACACAAAATTGGTAACAAACTGTAAATTTATATACTTGCATGTTCAATGTGCCATTGCAGTTCAAGAACTCTACATTTTAAAAAATCCCTTGCAATGGTAAATATTAATGCTTTATTATGTTGAAATTATTATTCACAGGTCCATGCTCAAATACCAACAAAACTGGATTGCATTTAGTATAACGATGTGATTTCTGCTAAACTCTAAAATGGTTAATGTAGCATGTTTCTTCTGCCTGCTAATACAATGCTCTAAACTTGTTTTTAGGACCATTATCTTTTCCCTTCTCTCTCTGTGTTATGCAACTGCTCTGTAGAAAATTGCCTCTATGCTCCTGATTCATCTAAAGGATATTGGGTATCAAGAAACTATTTTAAAGAACTAAATTGGAAAAAAATCAGTCAGAAGATAAATAATTGAATCATAAATTTGAATAAATGACCATGTTTGTGAAATAAGTAAGTTAATATTGTTCAGGATGCATATTGACTAACTCGGAGGATTTAAATTTAGGATTTAGTTTGTTTCATCTTAGATGTTGAACTTGCTTTTAACTAACTAAATTATTTCTCTCTAATGAAATTTATTAAAGTAAAGGCATCCATTAGTCTTGCGAGACCATGGATCTGCGCCTGGAAAGTCTTCACTCTCTAGGGTGCAGGCCTGGGCAAGGTTGTATGGAAGACCAGCAGTGCTCATGCTGCAAGTCTCCGCCCTCCACGACACCAATGTTGTCCAAGGGAAGGGCATTAGGACCTATATAGCTTGGCACCAGTGTCGTTGCAGAGCAATGTGTGATTAAGTGCCTTGTTCAAGGACACAACACGTTCCCTCGGCTGGGGCTCGAACTCACGACCTTCAGGTCGCTAGTCCAATGCCTTAACCACTTGGCCACGTACCCACACAATGAAATTTATTAATAATTGTAAAATTGTAAATTGATTAATTTTGCTTTTTAAATAAAGATTACATAAATTTTCATCATAAGTTTGAATTAGGCTATGGTAGTCCAGTGAACAAACTTTATCAATTGTTAATTTGCACTTGCCCACTTAATTGTTAAATGAGTGGTTCTTTAACCAATCTGACTGAAGGATTGCAAAACAAATAATGTAAATGTCATTTAAGTTAAAATGGTGAAGTCAAAATCAAATGTAAGCTTAAAAAATACAAAACAATATTCTTATAAAGGCAAGCACATAAGTATTTAGAGAAATTCGATGGGTCAGGGAGCATCTCAAGAGGTAAATGGACAACTTAAGAGTCTTTTCCCTCCATAGATGCTGTTTGACCTGCTGAACTCTTTTGTGTATTGCTCCAGATTTTCAGCATCTGCATTCTTTAGTATCTCCATTCTGATAAAGAACCTCCTCACCAACCCTCTGGAACCTCTTCTATACATTGTAAATACATAGAGAAAAAAAGAACAGCTAGTGAGGCGGCAGCTATGGACTGAAATAGACTGTCAGTGTTTTGGTCAAGATGTTTCATCTGGACATATATACTTATACGGTGGAGCATATCATCAAACAATTCTGTCCCCTCACCCAATCTCGCCAAGGCACGTAGCCCTACTTTTGCACAGCCATAACCTACAGCAAAGCTTGAAAATTGATATATGTTGGCCCCACAGTCAACAAATGGCTGGAGAAGCAGTGTGACTCAGCAGTGCCCTCAATATGGAAACAGGCAACACATTGGCCACAATGTGTTGCACCTGAAGATGTCCCCTATGTCACAGCTGAACCTGCAGTGTAAAACATCCTGCATGCATTGCAAATGAACAATCAGTGCAATCTGAAGCAGATCTGAGCAAAGAAACACCAAAGCTAATAGTCTCAATAAGCAGAAAACCCCTGAGATTCAAATATAGATTGGACAATATATAACCTGGGATGTCCAGTCACTGGAGATGTTATCAGTTGATTATTTGGAATCTTTTGCCACCTGGTGGAAAGGTTCTGCTATCACATGCAGAGTTCAACATGTGCATTTTTTTTTAACTTTAGTTAAATCACACATTTAATCATGAATCTAATGAATAAAAATGGTCAAAAATTGTTTCTTATGCACTTACGTTTTTCTGCAATGTACAATATGACTCCAGAATAAAATAGTAAAATCAGTTCAAGAAAAGTAATTGTGAAATTTTCTATTGAAAGTGTTCTGCGTCAATTTGAGTGCAGGGTCACTTTTATTTTTGATGAATTATATGTAAATATGTAAGTATATATACTTACATCCTATACATTCAAAAAGATAACAATTATACCAGAGCCTAAGAAGAATAATGTGAGTTGCCTTAATGATTATCGCTCGGTAGCACTCTCATCTACAGTAATGCAATGCTTTGAGAGGTTGGTCATGACTGGACTGAACTCCTGCCTCAGCAAGGACCTGGACCCACTGCAATTTGCTTATCGCCACAATAGGTCAATGGCAGATGCAATCTCAATGGCTCGTCACACGGCCTTAGACCACCTGGATAATATGTCAGGATGCTGTTCATCGACTATAGCTCAGCATTTAACACTGTCATTCCCACAATCCTGATTGAGAAGTTACAGAACCAGGGCCTCTGTACCTCCCTCTGCAATGGGATCCTTGACTTCCTAACCAGATTGGTGATAATATCTCCTGCTTGCTGACGATCAACACTGGCGCATCTCAGGGGTGTGCTTAGCCCACTGCTCTACTTCCTCTACACCCATGACTGTGTGGTTAGGCATAGCTCAAATACCATCTATAAATTTGCTGATGATACAACCATTGTTGGTAGAATCTCAGGTGGTGATGAGTGGGCATACAGGAGTGAGATATGCCAACTAGTGGAGTGGTCTATACTTCATTAGGAGGTTGAAGAGATTTGGTATGTCAACAGATACATTCAAAAACTTCTATAGATGTAGCGTGGAGAGCATTCTGACAGGCTGCATCATCGTCTGGTATGGGGGGGCGCGGTGGAGCGTTCTACTGCACAGGACTGAAAGAAACTGCAGAGGGCTGTAAATTTAGTCGGCTCCATCTTGAGTACTGGCCTATAAAGTACCCAGTTCATCTTCAAGGAGCGGTGTCTGAGAAAGGCAGCATACATTGTGAAGGACCTCCAGCACCCAGGCCATACCCTTTTCTCATTATTACCATCAGGTGGGAGGTACAGAAGCCTGAAGGCACACACTCAGCGAACAGCTTCTTTCCCTCTGCCATCCAATTCCTAAATGGACATTGAACCTGTGAACACTACCTCACTTTTTAAAATATATATTATTTCTGCTTTTTGCATGATTTTTAATCTATTCAATATACGTATAATGTAATTGATTTATTTATTTATTTTCTTCTTCTTCTATATTATGTATTGCATTGAACTGCTGCTGCTAAGTTAACAAATTTTACAACACATGTCCGTGACAATAAACCTGATTCTGATTCAGATGTCAGAATTTTGATTCAGTATCAAAATTTGCTTTTGATATAAAAGTAGCTGTTTGGGATATATCTGTAAAATGATTCCGTATGGGTGAAGGTAGATCAACAGACTTTGCATTAACAATGCAATACAATGTAATGACATAGATCTTCTTCTGGCTGTCAAAACCTAAAGCAGTTTAAATGATTTTTCTAACAGTGCAAATGCAGATTTCAATGCATAAGATGCATTTGGGTTTGATACTGAGTTATTAACTACAAGACCAAAGAGGTAACAATATGATTGAACAAAATATTTATGTCTGCTCTAAGATTGCCATGTGGAATATAGATACAGAAAGAACATACATCCGTGGAGTTAAACAGGACAGAACCAGGCATTTCAACCCAGCTTGTTCATGCTAACCAAGGTGCCTGTCATTAAAATCATATAGAGCAGGAGTTCCTAGCCTGAAGTCTACAGAATCTATGCTTAATGGTAAGGGCTCCACGGCAGAAACAAGGTTGGTAACCCCTGTTATAGAGAGTACAGTTCAGACTCAGTTGGATTTTTCTTTTGATCAGGAGAATGTACGTTGACATGTACAGTTTTGTAGAGTTATGCACAAGATTTCAATGATGGCAGGTTTGATGGTGAGAAGTCATTCACTTGCAGCGAGTAGATCAATAACCCAAAGTCATAGGTTTACAATCATGGGGAAAGGAGCTGACATGACTTTGCTTTCATTCAAAGAGTTGTTGGGATCTGAAAAAACTAGTTCCATGAAGAAGCTTAGAAGTTCATTTGAAAGACCCTGCTGAAAGAACTTAAGGACACCGGCAGGAAAAATGAAGGAGCTGCACATTGTGCAGCTGCCTGAGTCAAGGGAGGCATACACTCCAATAGTGAGTGACTATCTTGGTTGCTTTTCTTGTGATTGCAAGACCCTTTTGGGCAGTGTTAATGTGATATGCTGCAAGTTTGATTCAATGATCTATTGGCAGAGAGCAGCGGTGGATGTTGAGGGAGCAGCATGGCCGTTTACAGCCGCCAGGAGAGAGGCAGTCTGGGATGCTGTGGCGCTGTACCCAGGCTGAAGTCGGTGCCGCCCCATCCCAGTGTTCGCTTGGCAGAAGATAAGTGAAGCTCTGATGAGGTCGACTGCAGATTTCTGTGGACACAGAGCCTCAAGATGTGGTGGACAGTTTGGATGACCTCACCTGGTCCCACAAAACAAACAAATAAGTTAGGGCAATTAACTTAAGTTAGGTTCCCTCCCTCTCGTTCTAAAATAAAATTTACGGGAGCATGTCTTATGGCCATCATGGTTGAATGAAGATTCATCATGAATTTGTTAATCTTGCACAATGTGCCTCCCTTTTAAGGCCAAGATTCTTTATGATTTTTCAGTCATTTTCTCAATCTGCTATTTTCAATACGCTAGGCACTTATATACCCAGGTCTCCATGTTCTTGTAGTCATTTTAGAATTACGTTTTCTATTTCTTATTGACTTTTCTCATCCAATGTAGCAAGACATCATCTATCAATGTTGTAGAACTTGCTCAGTTTCTTACTCATCCAGAGTCTCAATGACAAGTTCCTTTATGAAAATTAGAGTTGGTAGCAGCTCCTCGAATATGAGGAGGAATATCTTTAGCCAGAGGTCAATGAATCTGTGGAATTCTCTGCCATAGATAACTGTGGAGGCCACGTCATTGGGTATACTTAAAGCAGAGATTGACTGGTTCTTGATTAGTAAAGGTACCAAAGGCTATGGGATGATAAATTAGCCATGATCCCAAGTCTCATGTACATATCCATGCCCAGAATTCATCTGCCTTACCTGTCATACATTTGCATTAAAATAAATACAGTTGATCCTATCAAACCTTCCTCACTGCCTGTCTTTTTTCTGTTTGTCAACTTATTGAACTTGCATAGAAACATAGAAAATCTACTGCACAGTACAGGCTCTTCGGCCCACAATGCTGTGCCGAACATGTACCTACTTTAGAAATTACCTAGGGTTACCCATAGCCCTCTATTTTTCCAAGCCCCATGTACCAATCCAGAAGTTTCTTAAAAGACCCCATCATATCCGTCTCCACCACCATCACTGGCAGCCCATTTCATGCACTCACCACTCTCTGCATAAAAGTACTTACCCCTAACATCTCCTCTGTACCTACTTCCAAGCACCTTAAAACTGTGCCCTCTCGTGTTAGCCATTTCAGCCCTGGGAAAAAGCCTCTGACTATCCACATGATCAATGCCTCTCATCATCTTATACACCTCTATCAGGTCACCTCTCATCCTCCATTGCTCCAAGGAGAAAAGGCCAATTTACATATAAAACTCCTCTGCACCCTTTCTACAGTTTCCACATCCTTCCTGTAGTCAGATGACCAGAACTGAGCACAGTACTCCAAGTGTTGTCTGACCAGGGTCCTATATAGCTGTAACATTACCTCTTGGCTCTTGAACTCAGTCCCACAGTTGATGAAGGCCAATACACCGTATGCCTTCTTAACTGCGGAGTCAACCTGTGCAGCAGCTTTGAGTGTCCTATGGACTCGGACACTGAGGTCACTCTGATCCTCCACACTGCCAAGAGTCTAACCATTAATACTATATTCTGCCATCATATTTGACCCACCAAAATGAACCACCTCACACTTGTCTGGGTTGAACTCCATCTGCCACTTCTCAGCCCAGTTTTGCATTCTATCAATGTCCCACTGTAACCTCTGACAGCCCTCCACACTATCCACAACATCCCCAACATTTGTGTCATCAGTAAATTTACTAACCCCTCCCTCTACTTCCTTATCCAGATCATTTATAAAAACCACGAAGAAAAGGGGTCCCAGAATAGATCCCTGAGACACATCACTGGTTACCGACCTCCATGAAAAATATGAACCATCTATAACCATTCTTTGCCTTCTGTGAGCTTTCTCTATATGTGAGCCAACAGCTCCTTCTTCCATCTCTTCAGTTTGGTTCCCACCCCTCAGCAATTTTAATTTAAACTCTCCCCAATAGCCTTAGTAAACCTCCCCACTAGGATATTGGTCCCCTTCAGATTCAAGTGCAACCCGTCCTTTTTGTACAGGTCACACCTCTCCCAAAAGAGGTCCCAATGACTCAGAAATCTGAATCCCTGCCCACTGCTCCAGTCCCTCCGTCACGCATTTATCCTCCACCTCATTCTTCCTATACTCACTGTTGCGTGGCACAGGCAATAATCTTGAGATTGCTACCTTTGAGGTCCTGCTTCTCAACTTCCTTCCTAACTCCCTGTAGTCTGTTTTCAGGACCTCCTCCCTTTTCCTACCTACGCCGTTGGTACCAATATGTACCACGACCTCTGGCTGTTCACCTTCCTACTCCAGGGTATCGTGGACGCAATCAGAAACATCCCAGACCCTGACACCTGGGAGGCAAACTACCATCCGCATTTTTTTCCTGCGTCCACTGAATCGCCTTTCTGACCGCCTAACTATAGAGTCCCCTATTACTGCTGCCTTCTTCCTTTCCCTACCCTTCTGAGCCACAGGGCCAGACTCTGTGCCAGAGGCACGGCCACTGTCGCTTCGCCCAGGTAGGCCGTCCCCCCAAATGCACTCAAACAGGAGTACTTATTGTTAAGGGGGACAGCCACTGGGGTACTCTCTAGTATCTGACTCCTGCCCTTCCCTCTCCTGACTGCTACCCACTTATCTGTCTCCCGCGGCCCCATTTAGCTTCTAAACATGCCTCAACTTTCTGATTTGTCACCCTGCTGCTTTGTGTTCCATCCCACTGCCAGACTAGTTTCCCTTCCAACCCAAGCGCAATACGTCCCCCTTGGCAAGGCCACCTTTGCATCAGAAGTTATCCTGCAGCCACTGGGACATCCTGCCTTTTGCAGTGGATAGAACAAATGTTCTCGATGAAGTGGTACCCCAATCTTTATCGAGTCTCACTGACATGGAGGAGACAGCACCAGGAGCACCAGATTTAATAAATGACCTCAAAAGGCTCACTGAATCCCCATGTCCTGCATCAGATTCTCAGTTACTGATTCAGACATCATGAACCTCAAAACTGTAATAGTGAAATGCAATCGATATAACCTGTATGTAGAATATGGAAGTTGCATATAAAAACATATTTACAATCAAGTTTAATTTCTGATGGTTTTAATTATTTTTCAACATTAACAGGGTTTTATAAACGTAATCCTCAAACAGTACACATAGTTTAATAGCATAATATACTTGCTTTCTCTTTGGTAAAAATGGAATTGCCAAAATGGTTCTCAAAACTGAGCATTGGGCTATGGTCTTCCAAGGGTAAGGAAAATTAAACTTCATTCAATCCTGATTCAGAGATGAAGTAAATGGCCTTCAGGATGGTGCCCTGTGAAGCAATAGGATGGTTTACCAAACAAGGAAGAGACGTGCACAGACTCATTATTCTTAATCGACAAACATCCCAAAGAGCTTTATAGCCAGTGATGTGCAACCACCAATATACTCCTATGTCAGCAAACTAGGTGAATGTTCCACCCCACATTATCAGTCCTGATCACCATAAAAGGACATGGTAGCACTAGAAGTAGTAGAGATCCACCAAGCTCTTCTCTGGAATGGAGGATTTTAGTTACAAAGAGAGATGGAATAGCCTGGGTTTGTTCTCACTGGAGTGAAGGACCTGAGGTGGGACCTTATAGGGATTCTTAAAATGATGAGGGGCATACACAGTGTAGGGCAATGTAAATCTAGAGGACCTAAGTTTAAAGCGAGAGGGAAGCTATTTGAAAAAGATTTGAGGGGCAGGTTTCTTACAAAGAGGATGGTGGGTATGTGGGACCAACTGCCAGAGGAGGGGGTAGAGGCAGATACAATCACAGCATTTAAAAAGCATGTGGGCAGATACATGGATAAGATGAAATAGAAGGATATGGGCCAAATGCAGAAAAATCTGATTACTGTAGATACCATTTCAGTCGGTATAGACGAGTTGGGCTGAATGGCCTGTTTGGATGCTGCACCACTCTGTGAACCCGTGGCTCTAATGTAGTAACAAGAACATTATCTCTTTTGATGACAGAGGCTAAGAAATAAATAATGGATGAAGAGCTGCCCCTGGCTTTATTCAAGCCGTTTAAATGATCATCCGTTAGTATGTTCATCTTGCGACGTTTAATATCGCATTTGATAAAAGACACCTTTAACAATGTTCAGGAACATCAGCTCTGGATTTTTATGCTCAAGTGTCAGGTATAGGATTTAAACCCATAGCTTTCTGGCTCAGGTACAGAAACTGAGTCACAGATGACAGGCTTTAACTGGATTGAGAACTGGAATGGTAAGGAGCCTTCTGATAATATTCTAAGTAGAACTGACTTAATCTATCTCAAACTTTCTACACTATTCAATAGAAAAAAATTGTTGGAATGTATGAGAAAATACACCTGTATCCTTAACATTATTGATATAGCTCCATTCTAAATATAAACCTCCTTCTTTAAATGTATTCAATGTAGAGGGGTTATCCTTTGCCCTGTCTGTTGTTGTTGTCGCATGCACTCTTTGACTTATTACACCAAAAGCTAATAGTATATTTACAAACAATTCACTTTTTTATTCACCTGTAATAATCCAGCCATTCAATCAGACTTGATTCTAATAAAGCCTTTGCAGCGTTCAGAGAGTGAATGTAATGCTTATGCATTATAACTGCTTCACTAGAACTGAAATAGCACAACAGAGGCCCAGAATTGCAAGTACATACCAAGTTTGGAATTAAATGAAAATTAATGGTGCTTATCTCCCTTTGATTTATGGGTATTCTGAACTGATATTAACAAACAAAGCAGCACAATTTTTTGTTGGAATTTGTGTATCTCTTTGTATTTCTTAATGGTGTTGCTTACACATGGTCTGGCAATTTGATAGTAAATTTCCCAGAAAGAAACTCACTGAAGTGTCTTCAGCTTTCCTCCTCCTGCCAAACTTAATTCTGATTTAGTGAGCTAAATCCGCTGAGATGGACGTAAATTCAGAATATAGATCCTAGCCCTGGTCTCCTGCCTCAAGGCCCAAACACAGACCCATCACAATCCATTTTGGAAAGAATTGGTGAAGCAGGCTGATTGTTGTCCATATATTTAGTTCTGCCAAGAAAACATGCAAAAGTTTAATTTGCAGCCAAAGAGCTAAGAAAACCAGTAATGAAATGTTCAGGCCAAGGTAAGCTTACATGCAGAAAATCCTTTGGAAACAGGGGCCTTTGTTAAATCATTAAAACTGCAATTTTTCAGCATGTTCTTTCAATCCTGCAGTCCTTTCTTCACATGTAGAGCAATGAATCGTGGACATTAGGGGATATATCTGAATAATTGGAAACTGAATAAATTGGTTAGTTACATCTGCATTATTCGACAGTAATCCAGTTGAGAGGATTGGGTTACAAACAATGAATGTGTACCCTAGGGGCCTCCTAAAAGCTGCTGGCAGACATAATTATAAAATATTTACCTACTTAATCATCTTTCTCTCTGGTCTTCAGGAGTAGGGCAGCTCTCCAGTTACAATAATCATTGATTCATAGAATATGACAGTAGAGTAGGAGCACAGTTGTCCCATCATACGAATGGCAATGAACGTATTAGCTCAATTCCTTCACAGAGCACTGCATGTTTCTCCCCATGGAGCACTTAATCATCATTTCAAAATTATTATTAAATCTGATTTTACCACCTTTTCAGGCTGTGAATTCCAGATCATCACATGTTGTGTATGAATATTTATCTTTCCAGTTCTTAAACCTGTGTCTTCTGGTTACCAGTGCTCCTGACTTTCACAAACAAGAGACAATCTGCAGATGCTGGAAATCCAAGCAACACACACAAAATGCTGGAGGAACTCAGCAGACCAGACAGCATCTATGCAAAAGAGTGCAGTCGACGTTTCAGGCCAAGACGTCGACTGTACTCTTTTCCATAGATGCTGCCTGGCCTGTTGAGTTCCTCCATCATTTAGAGTGTTGCTCCTGACATTCACTTACCTATCAACTCTTCAATTATTTTTATGACCTCTTAAATAACTCTCCCTTTTGCCTCCTCTAATTGAAGATCGTCACCAGTTTTTTTCATCTCTCTTAGTTCACTGTCAGAGTGCTAACCAATCAATCACTTCCGTAAGCATTGTCATATTGTACAACACCGAATATAAAATCTGAAATGAATGCAGAAAGTTCACAAAGAACTTAATGGTTCAGCCTGCTTCTGGAGTACAAGAAGGAAAGATTTTAATCTGGAAGAATTCAGCCATTCTTTCAGACTTGATTCTAAAAAAAGCCTTTGCTGCAAACAGAGATTGAATGTGATGTTTATACATTAAAACTGCTTCACTAGAACTGAAATAGCACAACAGAGGCCCAGCATTGCAAGTAATCACATATCAAGTTTGGAATTAAATGAAAATTAATGATGCTCATCACCTTTTGATTTGTATGCATTCTGAAATAACATCAATAAATGCACGAACAATTTTTAGATTTAGATTGGGCAGAATTTGAGAGGTGTGTCCAGGAAGGATTCCTGATGCAATATGTAGATAGGCTGACTAGAGCAGAGTGCAGACTGGACCTGGTACTAGGTAGTGAACTTGGTCATGTGTCAGGTCTCTCAGTGGGAGAGCATTTCAGAGACAATGATAAAGACTCGCTGACATTTACCATAGCCCAGGAGAGGGAGAGGAGCAGATGGTATGGGAGAGTACTTATTTGGGGATGGGGAATTATGATGCTATTAGTCAGGAACTTTGGAGTGTAAGTTAGAAAGAGATGTACTCAGAAATGCACAACAGAAATGTGGAGCCTGTTTAGGGAATGTTTGCATGGGGTTCTGGGTTGGCTTGTCTCACTGAGGCAGGGTGAAGGAACCATGATTGACAAGAGATGTGAAACATCCAGTCTAGAGGAAAAAGGAAGTTTGTTTAAGATTTAGAAAACAAAGTTCAGACAGGGCTCCAGAGAGTTACAAAGTAGCCAGGAAAGATCTTAAGAATGGATTTATGAGAGCAAGATGAAGACATGAGAAAACCTTAGTGAGTAGGATTAAGGGAAACACCAGGGTGTTTGACATGTATGTGAAGAACAGCAGGATGATTAGAGTGAGGATAGGACTAATCGGGGATAGAAAAGGACCTCGATGAATGTGAGGATGGTGTAAAACAGACTAATATGTTAGATTATATCGATGTTAAGAAACAGAACGTGCTAGAACTTTTAAAAAAACATTAGGATAGATTAACCTGTAGGACCTGACAGTATATGACTATGTTTACGAAGGAAGCAAGGGAAGAGATCACTGTGCCTTTGGCGATGATGTTTGTGGCCTCACTGGAAACCTGAGTATTACCAGATCATTGATGGATGGCAAATGTTACTCCTTTGTTCAAGAAAAAATAAATAAATAATGGATGGGGTACGAAGGGGAGGTGGGGCATTAACAGAAGTTAGAGAAGTCAATGTTCATGCCATCAGGTTGGAGGCTACCCAAGCGGAATATAAGGTGTTGTTCCTCCAACCTGAGTGTGGCTTCATCTTGACAGTAGAGGAGGCCGTGGATAAACATATCAGAATGGGAATGGGATGTGGAATTAAAATGTGTGGCCACTGGGAGATCCTGCTTTCTCTGGCGGACAGAGTGTAGGTGTTCAGCAAAATGGACTCCCAGACTGCGTTGGGTCTTGCCAATAAATAGAAGGCCGCATCGGGAGCAGCAGACGCAGTATATCATCCCAGCTGACTCACAGGTGAAGTGTTGCCTCACCTGGAAGGACTGTCTGGGGCCCTGAATGGTGGTGAGGGAGGAAGTGTAAAGGTATGTGTAGCACTTGTTCTACTTACAAAGATAAGTGCTGGGAGGGAGATCGGTGGGAAGGGATGGGGGGGACGAATGGACAAGGGAGTTGCGTAGGGAGTGATCCCTGTGGAAAGCAGAGAGGTGGGGGGAGGGAAAGATGTGTTTAGTGGTGGGATCCCGTTGGAGGTGGCGCAAGTTACGAAGAATTATATGTTGGACTCGGAGGCTGTTGAGGTGGTAGGTGAGGACAAGGGGAACCCTATTCCTAGTGGGGTGGCGGGAGGATGGGGTGAGAGCAGATGTGCGTGAAATGGGAGAGATGTGTTTGAGAGCAGAGTTGATGGTGGAGGAAGGGAAGACCCTTTCTTTAAAAAAGGAGGACATCTCCTTCGTCCTGAAATGAAAAGCCTCATCCTGAGAGCAGATGCGGCGGAGACTGAGGAATTGCGAGAAGGGGATGGCATTTTTGCAAGAGACAGGGTGAGAAGGAGAATAGTCCAGGTAGCTGTAGAGCCCGTAGGCTTATAGTAGACATCAGTGGATAAGCTGTCTCCAGAGATAGAGACAGAAAGATCAAGAAAGGGGAGGGAGGTGTCGGAAATGGACCAGGTAAACTTGAGAGCAAGGTGAAAATTGGAGGCAAAGTTAGTGAAGACAACAAGCTCAGCATGTATGCAGGAAGCAGCGCCAATGCAGTCGTCAATGTAGTGAAGGAGAAGTGGGGGACAGATAGGCTTGGAACATGGATCATTCTACAAAGCCAAAAAAATGGCAGGCATAGCTGGGACCCATACGAGTGCCTATTGCTACACCTTTAGTTTAGAGGAAGTGGGAGGAGCCAAAGGAGAAATTATTAAGAGTAAGGTCTAATTCTGCTAGACGGAGCAGAGTGGTGGTGGAAGGGAGCTGGTTAGGTCTGGAATCCAAAAAGAAGCGGAGAGCTTTGAGACCTTCCTGGTGGGGGATGGAAATATATAGGGACTGGACATCCATGGTGAAAATAAAGTGATGGGGACCAGGGAACTTAAAATCATCGAAAAACTTCAGAGCGTGAGAAGAGTCACGAACATAGATAGGAAGGGATTGAACAAGGGGGGATAAAACCGTGTCGAGGTACTATATGCAGAAATGAGTTCAGTGGGGCAGGAGCAAGCTGAGACAATGGGTCTACCTGGACAGGCAGGTTTGTGGATCTTGGGTAGGGGGTAGAAACGGGAAGTGCGGGGTGTGGGAACTATAATGTTGGTAGCAGTGGATGGGAGATCCCTTGAGCGGATAAAGTTGGTGATGGTGTGGGAGACAATGGTCTGGTGCTCCTTAGTGGGGTCATGATCGAGGGGTAAATAAGAGGAGTTATCCACGAGTTGTCGCTGTGCCTCGGCAAGGAAGAGGTCAGTACGCCAGACTACAACAGCACCCCACTTATCGGCGGGTTTTATAGTAAGGTTAGGATTAGTGTGGAGGGAGTGAAGAGCAGAGCATTCGGAAGGAGTGAATTTGGAATGGGAACAAGGTGTGGTGAAGTCAAGACGGTTGATGTCCCATCGGCAGTTAGCAATAAAGAGATCCAGAGCAGGCAGAAGACCAGAGCGGGGTGTCCATGAAGAGGAGGAGGGTTGAAGAAGGGAGAAGGGGTCATCGGTGGGGGTGGGAGAGTCGTTGCCGAAGTAGGCTCGGAGACGGAGACGGCGGAAGAAGAGTTCAGTGTCATGGCGAACACGGAACTCGCTGAGGTGTGGGCGAAGGGGGACAAAGGTGACGCCCTTACTGAGGACAGAGCGCTCTGCCTCAGAGAGTTGAAGGTCGGAGGGGATGGTAAAGGCCCGGCACAGAAGAGAAGTGGGATCAGGAGGGGGAGGGAGGCTGGTGGTGTCAGTGGAGAGGGGAGGGTTGGGGTGAGAGGAAGATAGAGCCTCTGAGGGCCCAGAAGCTGACGGTGGGATCTGAGGGAGACGGGATTGCAGAGTGGTGGTGGGGGAAGGGGAGATGGGAGTCACAATAGCAGCACATGAAGACCTGGCCTGGAGTTCAAGGCTGGAGTCGCAGTTGGTGGTTGCATAATTGCTTTGAAGGTGTCCATGGCCGTTGCTGGAATCCGGGTTTTGAATATGCCCTGGGTTGTTGGAGCCAGTGAGATCAATGGCAGAGGCCGCAATCTGAAGTTCGTGCCTGCTAGCGTTGGGGCCAGTAGGCTCTGGGGTCTGCAGATGTAAGATTTTGCGATCCTTGCCTGATTTGGCCTGAAGCACAGTCTGATTTGCAGATAACATGAAGTTTTGCCATGTTGTAGATAGTGTGGAAGTTTGTCAAGTGTTACCATGGGACATTGACAAGATGCAGAAGTGTCAGATTGAGTTCAACTTGAAAAAGTGTGAAGTCATTCACTTTTGCAGATCAAATTTGAACCCAGAATACATGGTTAATACAGGGTCTTTAGTAGTGCGGAGGAACAGAGAAAGCTTAGGGTGCATCTTAGATCCCTTAAAGATGCTTTGCTAGTTGATAGGGTTGTTAAGAAGTGTATGGTGTGTTGGGTTTCATTGATTCAAAAGCTGCAAGCTAATGTTGCAGCTCTGTAAAACCCCTGTTAGAATACACTTGGAATATTGTGTTCAGTTCTGGTCACTTCATCATCGATAGGATGTGGAAGTTTTAGAGAAGTTGCAGAGGAGATTTACCAGAATGCAGCTTGGATTAGAGAGCACGTTTTATGAGGGTAGGTTGAGCAAGCGAGGGCTTTTCCATTTGGAGGGCAGAAGGATAAGAGGTTGACTTAGTAAAGGTGTACAAGATGATAAAAGGAATAGATTGAGTGGGCAGCCAGATACTTTTTCTTACGGTAGGTAGGACTAGTATGAATGTGTATAATTTTAAGGACAATTGGTGGAAAGTATAGGGGGAGATGTAAAGGTTTTTTTTACACAGGGAGTGGTGGGTGCATGGAACATGCTGCCGGGATGGTGGTAGAGGTAGATTACTTAGGGACATTTAAGAGTCTCTTCGATAGCCACATAATAGAAAACTGGAGGTCTATGGAGCAGGGAAGGGTCAGATTGATCTTAGAATAGGTTAAAAGTTTGGCACAACACTGTGGACTGAAGGGCCAGCACTGTACTGTAATGTTCTATATTCTATGTTCTGATCTTCTTGCTGCAATTTCCAATCTCTTGACAGTTTTCAATAGATAGATAGATATACTTTATTAATCCCGAGGGAAATTTGGTTTTGTTACTGCCGTACCAACCCAGAATAGAGCATAAATATAGCAATACAAAAAACCCCAACAATCAAACAACAAAATGCAAACCATGCCAGATGGAAAATAAGTCCAGGACCAGTCTATTGGCGCAGGGTGTCTGACCCTCCACGGGAGGAGCTGCACTTTCGATGGCCACAGGCAGGAACGACCTCCCCTGCCGCCAAGTGTTGTATCACGGTGGAAGGTGGCCAAAAGTCCAACAGTAAAAAGTTCAATATCTAGTCTGCAAACACGTTCTTCGATTGTAATATACCCCGGATTGCACCATCCGTTGTTAACCAGATCAGTAAGCACCCAACTCCTTCACACTTACCGCTCTCAGTGCACTTCCAGTCAGCCGGAACGGTATTACCCACTGAACTCCTCTTCTCCAAAAGACTCTGTTGTCTCAACCCGGTCCTCTTTCCTCAGCTTTGTGATCCCCCTCCGCATCCTCTGTGTGTTTTCCTCCAGATTTCAGCAGGGGAGTCCGCCGCTCTGTTCACTAAGCCAGCCTGTATTTGCTGGTCCATGGAATACACAATGCGACCTTGTTTCTGTCCCACGTGTCAGGATGTAACCATTTCCAGCGCTAAGGAAAACCCAAATAAAACTCTCTCTACCAGCATGTTAGAGAGGGTGCAGCTTCGACGTGTTACCATGAGAAAAAAAATACAAAAAAAACATAAATTAAAAAGTAAGAAGAAGAAAGTAAGAATAGATTGGAACGGCTGTACCAGGCTGCATGCACGACCGGCGCATGCACACTAAACAGTGACGTTGCTTATATAGTATATGTCAGGAAATGTAGAGGGATTTTGACCCAAAAGCAGAGCAGCAGAGATGGTTTAGTGGTGAGCAATGACATTAATAATAGACTGCAAAAATAACAAGCCACGAACGGCCACAAAACCAGAGAGAACTGATACTAATGACAGCAGACAACAAGGCACCTGAAGGCTCTGAGGAACTGGTTGAGGTTGAGGCTGGCTAGTTCATATTTGTAAACAAGGACTGTGGATGAGAGCTGGGTTTCAATAGGGTGCAGATGATGAATTGGAAGTGAGCAGCAGATGATTTTTGTTAGCCGGGTGGAGACCGGGATGTGCCTGCGTCTTCTGGCCTGACAGGACGCACCCCCTTATTGCTGGCACACAATGGCTCAGATGGCTCTGGTAGAAATCCTCAATGAGTGATGGATCCAAGTTAAAACTGGACGGAGCCCAAAACCTCTCCTCTGGGCCGGTCCCTGCCCAGTCAACCAGGTACTGCATATCCTATGAATCCATTAACCAGTGAACCATGTACACTGAACCATGGTTCTGGAGGTGCAGGCTCAGGGGGGTTGAATGTTCCATGGACAACGGGCTTGGGGCAGGACATCTGGAAGATAGGTATGATTTTGAGGGATAGTTGCAGCTGCGGATGTTAAGCGATTGAATTGGTGCAATTGGTAACTTTGAAGGAACCAATGACCTAGGGCAAGACCTTGCAGGAGTCAGTGTGCAGGAACATATCTCAGCTGAACAGCCAGACATGGTCACCAAGGCAGCCTAGACTGGCTGGGTGCAGACAGTGGTTAGCCTGGTGACAGTAGGTACAGTTGGCAGCTAAGATGGCTCTCTGTGTCCTCAGTCAAGCATTCCGGCAGCAGCAAGCCAGGGCCCTGGTGGATGGGACCTCCACCATTGGCTCCTCTGCTGGGAACAATGAGAATTGGTAGCCATGAAGCACTTTGAAGGGTGACATACCCATGGCAGAGGAGATGTGCAGACTGAGGATCAGAGGCAATTAGGCATCACAGAAACTTCACCACTTGCCGTTTAGCTATTTCTGATGGCCCACTAGTCTGCAGATGATATCTTAAATTCACGGAGGTACAAAGAAATGAGAAGAAGCGGGAGATAAATAGTGAGCCCTGGTCCGACACAATGTCCTGGAGGATGCTGTGGAGGTGAACTACATGTGGAGAACCAGGTCTGCCATCTGAGTAGCTGATGGAAATTTGGGGAGAGCAAAGAGGTGGGCCTCATTGGAAAACCGGACCACCACTGTCATGATCATCATGGTCCTATCAGAAGGTGGCAAAGCCATGATTAAATCCATGGCAATGTGGAAGCATGGGTGGTGTTGAGGGGCCAGCTGGGGCCACAGAAGCCCAGGGGGCTGCCAGTTGGAGGAATTGGACTGAGTACATTGAGGGCAGACAACAAAATCTACAAAGGGTCATAGTGGGCCTCCTGAACAGATGATGCAGAAAATGCAAAATAAGCTGTAAGCCTGGATGGCTGGAGAGGGGTGAGGATTGGGCCCACTGGAGTGCCTCAGAGTGCATTTGAAGCATGGGTGACTGGCAACTCCATAGTAAGCACACAAGTTATTTCTCCACCAACGCCCACACGCTTGAGGGAGGGGGTTTAGGAAGCATTCCCTAACTGTATGGATTCTGGAGATGTCGATGATGAGGGTCCTGCAGCATGGAATGGTTCTGAAAATGGAGCTGGGGTTCTGGCTGATGATGTGGATGGTCATTCCATCAGGCATTTGTCAATTTGGAAGGCCAGATTGATTAGGTTTTCGAGGTCAGTGGGTATCTCCCAGGTACACAGCTAATTTTTCAAGCACTCTAAGAGGCCATGATAGTAAAGGGCCAGCCCCATTCCAACTACACTTCCCTGCAATGGTCCTGAGTTCCACAGTGTAATGCAGCACAGAGCATGAGATGTAATGCAACTGAAGTATCCAATCCTCTGCCCCCTTTCCACTTCCAAGACAGTTGAAAACCCAGTGCATCTCGGCAGTAAAATCTTCAATTTAGTTGCAAATGAGGGTTTAGTCATTGTCCGGATATGTAGAGGAATCTTGACCCAAAAGCAGAGCAGCAGAGATGATTTAGTGGTGAGTGATAATGTTAATAATAGACTGCAAATTAACAATCCGTGAGGGGCCACAAAACAAGAGAGAACAGATACTAAACGCAACAGGCAACAAGGTAAATGAAAGCTGGTAACAACTAGTTGAGGCTGGCTGGTTTGTATGGGTGAACAAGGACTGTGGATGAGAGCTGGGTCTAAATAGGCTGCAGATGATGAATTGGAAACAATTAGCAGGAGATTTCTGTTAGCAGAGTGGATATGGGAGTTGCCTGCCATGCAGGCCTGACAGTATACACGTGTTCATGTAGTTAATTTCCCTGAAAGAAACTCACTGAAATATCTTACACCAGTAGGGTAGAAGCTGCACTTGGGGCAACTTCAGTATCTTCTGCCTGATGGGAGAGGGGAGAAGAGAATATTTCCGGGATGGATGTGGTCTTTGATTATGCTGACTGATTTACTAAAGGAGCAAGAAGCATTTACAGAGCAGATTGAGGAGACACTGGTTTCCATGATATGCTGAGCTAAATCCACAGCTCTATTAGCTTCTTGCAGTCACATGCAAAGCAGTTGCCATTCTAAGCTGTTATGCATCCAGATTGAATACTTTCAATGTTGTATCGATAAAAATTGGAAGTGGAGGCATTATTGAGCTTTCATGGCCATGACATCAACAAGGTCAGACCAGGTCAGACTATTGTTAATGCTCACTCTTAGAAACTTGAGTTTCTCAACCTCAATATCATTGATAGAGACAGATGCATGTATACCACCCCACTTTCTGAAGTTAATGACCAGCTCTTTTGCTTTGTTGATACTGAGAGAAAGGTTGTTGTGATGACACCATGTCACCATGCTCTCGATCTCCTTCCTGTACTCTGACTCATCCTTATCTGAGATACAACCCATGACGATGGAGCTGGAGTTGAACCTGGCCATACAGTCATGAGTGTATGGGGAGTAGAATGCTGCAGAAGCAATCTTGTGGAGCATCAGTGTTTAGAATAATTGTGGTGGATCTGTTTCTGCCTGTCATATAGAGTCTGCTCTGTTAGTCAAAAGGATCCAGTTGCAGAGGGAGACGTTAAATCCTAGAATTCAGAGTTTACTGATGAGTTTGCTTAAAGTAATAGTATTGAAGGCAGCAGAACTGTAGTCAATAAACAGTAGTTTGATGTAGGTAATTTACTGGCCAGATGCTCCAGAGATAGTGTCCATTGTAGGCCTCTTTCAGTTGGGCACGTGGCCAAGTGGTTAAGGTGTTCGTCTAGTGATTTGAAGGTCACTAGTTCGAGCCTCAGCTGTGGCAGCGTGTTTGTGTCCTTGAGCAAGGCACTTAACCACACATTGCTCTAGTGTCTGTGTGAGGAGTGGCGCCCCACACAGACTTCCAATCTGTGCCTTGTAAGGCATGAAAATGCCCGACACAGGCCTCTGATGGTCTGAGTCTACGTTCCTCCCCCACTCCACCCCTCCCCCCCTCCCTTCAGTGATAGGCAAATTGCAGAGGGTCAGGTTTGACTGGAAAGCTGGAGTTGATGCATGCCACAACCAGGATGTCATGAGGGTAGATGTTATAACCACTGGGTAGTCATTAGGTAGTTATCTAGTTTTTCTTGGTTAGTCGGATGATAGTAACCTTTGTAAAATAGCAGGGTGTCGCAGCCTGAAGCAGGGAGAGATTAAAAATGCCTGCAATTACCACTACCAACTGATCTGTGCAGGATCTAAGGACACAGCTAGGGACACCATCCAAGCCCAATGCTTTCCATACGTTCACTCTCTGGCAGACTGATCTTACGTCCTTGATGGTAACTATAGATTCAGATGCACTGGAGGCTGTTAAGGTGAATGGTGAGATACCCATTCTCTTCTGTTCAAAATGTGCATCGAATGCGTTAAGCTCATCGGGAAGAGATGTGCTGTTGTCAGCAATGCTGCCCAGCTTCCTTTTGGCAGCTATAGTGTGTAAACACTGCACAGCTGATGGCAGGACTCAGACCCGATGTGGGACTGGCAATGTCTCCCTGCACCTTTGATTCCTTATAAAGGCCAAGCTCACCTGATTTGAATGCAGTGTACCTACACTTCTGAAGGGTGTGGATTTCCCAGTTCATCCACGAATTCCAGTTTGGATCATCCGGACTGACCTCTTTGGTACACAGTCCTCACCACTTTTCCTCATAAAGTTGCACACTTTCACTCCATCTGCTAAAAGCAGGGTTTCCCAGTGGCCAACTATTTTAATTCCAATCTCCATTCCCATTCTGACATGAAGGTTCATGGCCCCCATTACTGCCGTGATGAGGCCACTCTCAGGTTGTAGAAGCAACATGTCATATTCTGTCTGGGTAACCTTCAACCTGACGGCATGAACATCAATTTCTCTAAGTTTTGATAATTTTGCCCCTCCCTCTTCTCTCTTATCCCATTCTGGGTCCCATCTTACCTATTCTCAGCTCCTTACTTGCCTATCACTGCCCCTGGTGCCCCTTCTTCCCTTTCTCCCATGGTCCACTCTCTTCTCCTATCAGGTTCCTTCTTCTTCAGCCATAAGGTCATAAGAACATAAGATATAGGAGCAGAATTCAGCTGTCTGCCATTTCATCATGGCTGATCCAATTTTCCTCACAGCCCCAATCTCCCGCTTTTTCTCCGTATCCCTTCATGTCCTGACCTTTACCTTTAGTACCTATCACCTCCCAGCTTCTCACTTCATCTCCCTTCCTCCACCCACCTACATTCCCTCTCACCTGGCTTCCCCTATCACCTTCTAATGAGTGCTCCTTTCCCTCCCCCCACCTCCTGATTATGGCTTCTTCTCCCTTCTTTTCCAGTCCTGATGAAGGATCTTAGCTGTTAATTCCTTTCCGTAGATGCTGCCTGTCCTGCTGAGTTACTCCAGCATTTTGTATGTGTTACTTATCTAGGATGACAGCTGACTTTTTGAACATAGACCAGTATACCAACTCAATGCAGTCATGTAGAATCTCATCTGTTTCCTTAGACCAACACTGTATGACTTTCTGCACGTTTCATGTTTCGGTTTCTGTTTGTATGTAGGGAGTAGAAGCACAGCCTGGTGGTCTAATTTACCAAGGTGTTGACGTGGATGAAAAGGTAAGCATCTTTGATGGTTACAGAGCAATGATCAAGGGTGTTTAGGCCCATACTGATAGTACTTGGTAACACACGCTTGAAGTTGGCCTTGATGAAGCCACCAGCAATGATGAAAAGAGCCTTTGGGTATCCTGTTCAGGGCTATTGATAATAGAGTATATTCCATTAAGTGCAGCATTTGTGTCTGTCTAAGGTGGGATGTAAACTGTTGTCAGAATAGTTGAAGTGAACTGCCATGGTAGGTAATATGGATGACACTTCGCCACAACAGATTCCAAGGTGAGTGAGAAGGAAGTCAGCACACCTTTCACATCTGAGCATCACAAGGAGTTAGTTAAGAAGCAGACTATTCATCTTATACTTTTGTCCAAGGATGCCACAGTTAGCTGTTTAAGACCATAAGACCACAAGATGTAGGAGCAGAATTATGCATTTACCAAGTCAAAGCCATCATATAGAATCTCATCTGTTTCTGCTCCACCATTTCTCATGGCGGATCCAGTTTTCCTCTCAGCCCCGGTCTCCTGTCTCCCTTGGTATCTGTTCATGCTCTGACCAATCAAAAATATATCAACCTCTGCCTTAAATATACATAAAGATGTCCTCCACAGCAAAGAATTCCACAGAATCACCACTCCCTGGCTAAAGAATTTCCCCCTCATTTTCATTCTAAAAGGACGCCCCTCTATTCTGAGGCTGTGTCCTCTGGTCTTAGACTCTCTCACCATAGGAAACATCCTCTCCACATTCACGCTATCAAGGCCTCTCACCATTCGATAGTTTTCAATGTGGTCACCACTCATTGTTCTGAATTCCAGTAAATACAGGCCCAGAGCCATCAAATGCTCTTCATATGACAAGCCATTCAATCCTGGAATAATTTTTGTTAAACTCTTTTGAACCATCTCCAGTTTCCCCACATAATTTCTAAGACAAGGGGCCTAATCCTGCTCACAATATTCCAAGTGAGGCCTCACCAGTGCTTTATAAAATTTCAACATTACATCTTCAGTAAGGGCCTCACCTTTGTCCCCCTGCGTCCACACCTCAGTGAGTTCCGCACTCGCCGTGACACTGAGCTCTCCTTTCCCTCCCACTTTTGCTTTCCATAGGGATCGCTCCCAATGTGACTCCCTTGTCCATTCGTCCCTCCCCACTGATCTCCCTCCTGGCACTTATCCTTGCAGTGGAACAAGTGCTACACCTGCCCCTACAATTCCTCCCTCACTACCATTCAGGGCCCTAAACAGACCTTCCAGGTGAGGCGACACTTCACCTGTGAGTCTTATTTACTGTGCTTGGTGCTCCCAATGTGGCCTCCTATAAATCGGTGATACCCGACATAGATTGGGAGAGCACTTCGCCAAGTACCTACGCTCCATCTACCAGAACAAGCATGATCTCCCAATGGCCACCCATTTTAATTCCATTTCCCATTCCCATTCCGATATGTCCATCCATGGCCTCCTCTCCTGAGTTGATGAAGCCACACTTAGGTTGCAGGAACAACACCTTATATTCCATTTGGGTAGCCTCCAACCTGATGGCAAGTACAAACAGTACATCAATTTCTCCAAATTCTGGTAATGCCCCCCCACCCCCTCCCATTTCCCATCCTCTTTTCCCTCCCTCACCTTATCTCCTTGCCCACCCATCAACTCCCCCCCTTTTTCTTTCTTCCATGGCCTTCTGTCTCCTTCACCAATCAACTTCCCAGCTCTTTACTTCATCCTTCCCCCTTGAGGTTTCACCTATCACCTGGTGATTCGCTCTTCCCTCCCTCCACCTTTTAAATCTACTCCTCAGCTTTTTTTCACCAGTCCTGCTGAAGAGTTTCATCCCGAATGTCGACTGTACTTTTTTCCACAGATGCTGCCTGACCTGCTGAGTTCCTCCAGCATTTTGTGTGTGTTGTTTGGATTTCCAGCATCTGCAGATTTTCTCTTGTTTTTGATCCTTGCATTTATATTCCAGTCCTCTTGAATTTAATGCTAACATTGCAATTGCCTTCCTCATTACAGAATCAACCTGCAAATTAATTTTTAGGGAATCCTGCACTCCCAAGTCCCTTTACAGCTCAGTTTTTTCTATTTGCTGTCCATTTAGAAAATAGTCATCCCTTCAAGATCTTCTGTGAAATTTCATGACCATACACTTCCACACATGGAATTCCTTCTGCCATTTCTTTGCCTAGTCTCCTAATCTGTCTAAGTCATTCTGCAGCCTCTCTACTTCCTCAAAACTACCTGCCCCTCCACCTATCTTCGTATCGTCTGCAAACTTTGCAACAAAGTCATTAACTCCATCATCCAAATCATTGATATATAATGTATAAAGAATCAGTCCAAACATAGATCCCTGTGGAACATCACCAGTCACTGACAGCCAGCCAGAAAAGGCTCCCTTTTTTTTTTACCAAGCTTTTCCTCCTGAAAATCAGCCACTATTTTAACTGTGCTAGAATCTTTCCTGTAATAACATGGGGTTGTAACTTGTCAAGCAGCCTCATATGTGGCACCTTCTCAAAGGCCTTCTGACAATCCAAGTACATAACATCAACCGATTCATCTTTGTCTATCCTGCTTGTTGTTTCTTCAAAGAATTCCAACAGATTTGTCAGGCAAGATTTTCCTTTGAGGAAACCATATTAACTATTGTCTATTTTATCATGTGCTCCTAAGTACCCTGAAACATAATCCTTAATAATTTGACTCCAACATCTTCCCCACTACTGAAGCCAAACTAACTGGCCTATAGTTTCGTTGCTTCTGCCTCTCTCCCTTCTTGAAAAGCAGAGTAACATTTGCAAATTTCCAGACTTCCAGAAACATTCTGGAATCTAATGATTTTTGAAAGATCATTCCCAGTGCCTCCACGATCTCTTCAGCCACATCTTTCAGTAGTCTGGGGTGTACAACATCTGGTCCAGGTGACTTATCTACCTTCATACTTTCAGTTTACCAAGAACCTTCTCTCTAGTTATAGTAATTTTACACCCTTCATGCTTCCTGACAGCTAGAACTTCCACCATACTGCTGCTGTGGTAATTGATACAAAATACTTAATCAATTTGTCCGCCATTTCATTGTTCCCCATTACTACCTCACCAGCATTGTTCTCTGATATCTACTCTTGCCTCCCTTTTATACTCTGTCTATCTGAAGAAACTTTTGGTATCGTCTTTAATATTATTGGCTAGCTTATTTCATATTCCATCTTTACCTTCTTAATAACTTTTTAAGTTGCCTTCTGTTGGTATTTGAAAGCTTCCCAAACCACAAAGTTCCCACTAATTTTTGCACTATTATATGTCCTCTCTTTGGCTTTTATTTTAGCTTTGACTTCTGTTGATAGTCACGATTGTGTCATCTTTCCTTTACAGTATTTCTTCTGTTTGGGATGTATGTATCGTGTGCGTTCTGAATTGCTTCCAGAAATTCCAGCCATTGCTGCTCTGCTGTCATTCCTGCCAGTGTCCTTTTCCAATCAATTCTGGCCAACTCCTCTCTCATGCCTCTGTAATTTCCTTTAATCCACTGTAATACAGATACATCTGACTTTTGGCTTCTCCTTCTCAAATTTTGGGGTGAATTTGATCATATTTGATTGTCTGTGGAATTTGTTGCCACGGGTGGCAGTGGAGATCAAGTCATTGGGTGTATTTAAGGCAAAGATTGATAGGTATCTGAGTAGCCAGGGCATCAAATGTTATGGTGAGAAGGCGGGGGAGTGGGACTAAATGGGAGATTGGATCAGCTCATGAGAGAATGGCAGAGGAGACTCGATGAGCCGAATGACTGACTTCTGCTCCTTTGTCTTATGGTCTTATGGTCTAATATTATGATCAATTGTCCCTAAGGGTTCTCTTATCTTAAGGTATCTAATCAATTCTTGTTCATTGTGCAACACCCGATCCAGAATTGCTCTAAAAAGCCATCTCGTAGGGACTCTAGAAATTCCACCTCCCGTAATCCATCATCAATCTGATTTTCCCAATCTACCTGCATATTGAAGTCCCCCGTAACTACTGTAATATTGCCCTTTTGGCATGGATTTTCTATCCCCTGTTGTAATTTGTAGGCCACATCCTTACTGCTGTCTGGGGTTCTGCATACAACTCCCATCAGGTTCTTTTTAACTGTCCAGCTCCTTAGCTCTACCCACAATGATTCGACACCTTCTGACCCTATGTCACCTCTTTCTCATGATTTGATTTTATTTTTTACCAATAGGTCAATGCTGCCCCATAATGTGAGCTGCCTCAATGACTGTCGCCCAGTAGCACTCACATCTACAGTGATGAAATGCTTTGAGAGGTTGGTCATGACTAGACTGAACTCCTGCCTCAGCAAGGACCTGGACTCATTGCAAATTGCCTATCGCCGCAATAGGTCAACAGCAGATACAATCTCAATGGCTCTTCACATGGCTTTAGACAACCTGGACAAAACAAGCACCTACGTCAGGATGCTGTTGATCGACAATAACTCAGCATTTAATACCATCGTTCACACAATCCTGATTGAGAAGTTGCAGAACCCGGACTTCTGTACCTCCCTATGCAATTGGATCCTCAACTTCCTAACTGGAAGACCGCAATCTGTGTGGATTGGGGATAACATCTCCTCCTACCTGACAATCAACATTGGTGCACCTCAGGGGTGTGTGCTTAGCTCACTGCTCTACTGTCCAAATACCCATGACTGTGTGGCTAGACATAGCTCGAATACTATCTATAAATTTACTGATACAACCATTGTTGGTAGAATCTCAGGTGGTGATAAGAGGGCATACAGGAGTGAAATATGCCAACTAGTGGAGTTGTGTTGCAGCAACAACCTGGCACTCAACGTCAGCAAGATGAAAGAGCTGTTTGTGGACTTCAGAAAGGGTAAGACGAAGGAGCACATACTAATCCTCATAGAGGGATCAGAAGAGAAGAGAGTGAGCAGTTTCAAGTTCCCGGGTGTCAAGATCTCTCAGGAGCTAACCTTGTCCCAAAATATCGATGCAGTTATAAAGAAGGTAAGACAGCAGCTATACTTCATTAGGAGTTTGAAGAGATTTGGCATGTCAACAAATACACTCAAAACTTCTATTGATGTACTGCCGAGAGCATTCTGACAGGCTGCATCACTGTCTGGTATTGTGGTTGGGGGGGGGTGCTACTGCACAGGTCTGAAAGAAGCTGCAGAGGGTTGTAAATTCAGTCGGCTCCATCTTGGGTACTAGCCTACAAAGTACCCAGGACATCTTCAAGAAGCGGTGTCTCAGAAAGGCAGCGTCCAGTATTAAGGGCCTCCAGCACCCAGGGCATGCCCTTTCCTCACTGTTACCATCAGGTAGGAGGTACAGAAGCCTGAAGGCACACACTCAGCAATTCAGGAACAGCTTCTTCTCCTTGGCCATCCGATTCCTAAATGGACATTGAACCCTAAAATACTACCTCACTTTTTAATATATATTATTTCTGTTTTTTGCACTTTTTTAATCTATTCAATATACATATACTATAATTGATTTACTTATTTATTTATTATTATTATTTTATTTTGTTTTTTTTCTTCTATATTATGTATTGCATTGAATTGCTGCTGCTAAGATAACAAATTTCACGTCACATGCCAATGATAATAAACCTGATTCTGATTCTGAATCTTATTCTAAAATGATGAAGCTATGTACAGGGAGGAGGTCAAACACCTAGAGAGCTGGTGCAGGGATAACAACTTGATGCTTAATGTCACCAAAACCAAGGAGATGATCGTCGATTTCAGACGGTCTCAGCCTGAGCACACACCCCTCAGCATCAGCGGCTCCACAGTGGAGAGAGTGGAAAACATCAAGTTCCTTGGGGTGCAGATCTCGGACAATCTCACCTGGTCCAGGAACACCACTGGGATTGTGAAACGGGCCCAGCAGAAATTGCACTTTCTGAGGAAGCTTAAACAAGCATCACTCCTCACTAACATCTTAACTACATTCTACAGAGGCATGGTTGAGAGTGTGCTGACCTTTTACGTCACAACCTGGTACTCCAGCTGCAGTGCTGTTGACAAAAAAAGCCTTGCAGAGGGTGGTTAGGGAAGCAGAGAAGGTTATTGGGGTCTCCCTATCTTCTGACCAAGACCTCTTTCAGAGTCGATGCCTCCAGAAGACACGGTACATCAGTAAAGACTCCTCACACCCTCTCCATGAACTGTTTGTTCTTCTGCCATCAGGCAAATGTTACAGGAGCATCAAAACTAAAACCACAAGGCTACTAAACAGCTTCCTCCCACAGGCAGTCAGACTGCTAAATAGCTGCTCCACCTGACTCTGCTTTGGACACTTTTAACTTGCACTGGACACTTATAACTGATTTTAACTGACATGTGGCTGTTGTGTTTTACTATTTATTGTTACGTTTATTATTTGGTGTTGCATTTGTTATGTTATGATTACACTGCCCCTGAGAAGCGCTGTCTCATTCTGCCCTGCAGAGCTAATGTATGGTTAGAATGACAATAAAGTTCTTTGAATCTTGAATCTTTGAATCTTTGAATTCCGTATACTGTACACATTCAGATACAGCGTCTTCACCCTTTTCGATTTTTACCATCTCTTACATTGTAGCTTATCCTACTGACTGCAAATTTTCCTGGTCAACACATTTTCTCCTTACACATTGCCTCCTTTTGTAAACCAGCTACCTCATCATCAGTACTATTATACACCTTTCCTAGGGTGCTTCTTGCATTGAAATATAGGCAGCTCAGGGTACTAGTCACACCATGTTCAACTTTTAGATTCTTAACTTTGTCTGAAGTCTTACCAACATCTGCCTCCACAACTTCTCTGCCAAATGTTCTGCCACTGGCTTCCATCCTCTGCCACTCTAGTTTAAACCCCATCGTGCAGTTTTAAAAACCTTCTCGCCAGGATATTAGTCTCTCTCCAGTTCAGGCAACTATCCATTCTGTACAGATCTCACCTTCCCTGGAAGAGAGCCCAATGATACAAAAATTTTATGCTCTTCCTCCTACATCAGCTCCTTAGCCACATATTAAACTGTATATTTTTCCTAGTTCTAGCCACACTAACACATGGCACTGATAGCAACCTTGAGATCATAAACCTGTAGGTCCTGCCCTTTAACTTAGCACCTAACTCCCTGAACTCCCTATGCAGAACCTCATCACTCATCCTACCCACATCATTGTGGACCATGACTTCTGGTTTAGTCATCCATGGGTTCCAGATGTAGCAGTAGTGGATTGGATTAATTTGCTAAGTTAATTGTGGGTTCACTTATACACATATCTATTCTATGCAGCCTTGTCTGTTTAGCACACCTACTGCTCTGTGCTGCAACCTCACCATCTGATACTCCTCATTGAATCAGTGCTGATCCCAGGTATGAACAGATTAGCAGAATAAGGTCTCTTTGGTGCCATGATGAGACATAATGTGTGGTATAGTCAGAGAGTCCACAGTGCCTCATGGATGTTCAGCTTTGAACTGCTAGAGTTAATCTCAGTCTGATTCATTTAACATCACACAGGGTATTCTTTACTTTGTTTCCATAGGAACTCTCTCCACAACCCTCTCCACCATCCAGAACTTCTTCAAGAGACGATACCTCAAGAAGGTGTTATCCATCGTTAAAGACCCTCACCATCCATGAAATATACTCTTTGCCTTAGGTTAATTGATCAGGCTGGTGTGAAAATCGGTAAGCTGCTGGGTGTTACAGCTCATTGGGCTGGAAGGGCATTGTATCGCTAAATAAATAAATAAATAAATAATCTGCACCTTTGCTGCTTTTGGTGCTTCTTCCTAATTTCGTTCAACAGGGAGAGGATGCCTCCTGTAGTGGGGGGGTATAAGACCATAGGACACAGCTTTAGAATAGAGGGATGTCCCTCTATAGAGGTTGTTATAGCCGGTGGTGGTAGTGAGGATAAATTCCCACTGCCTATTAAATGCTCCCAATGGTGTGTGTCTCAAATAGCCTCTGACAACCAAGTTCAGCTCCTGGACTCCACATGCAGCTTAGCTATTAACCCCAGCAGAAGAGTTTCTACCGACAGGAGAAGGGGAAGAAGTGGGCTTCTGGCACCTTAAAACCAATCACTCCAGGCAGTCGGGGGTCACCAGTCGTGATTGGCAGCCCCTCTCGGAAAAGGCTTTGGAAATAAACCCAGGGGAGATATCTGGAGCTGGAGTCCCTAAGGCAGTCCTACATTGAGTTCAAACGCTGACTGGCAACTTTTGCAATGCTGCTGGTGCCAAACTGTACCAGTTCCTTTGGATTCATCAGCTGAGTGGAGTGTGGGAGTCTGCTACATGGGCAACAGCTTGCTCCCCATATCGTACTGCCCTGGCTTACATACTGGCTTGTGCATCATGTAGACAGCTGGGACACGACATCCATGGTTGTCCTCGAGCAATGGAGGGCCTGAAGTTGAATCATTGCCACAGAGGTTTGTGGAGACCAAGTCAAAGGGTTCGTCCATCGTCATCGATGAAGACCTCCACACCATTAGTACTTTTTATGAGGTTGAGTTGCTAGCTCGACACTCAACCCAGCATGGATGGAAAGTGTGCCCGGCAGCAGCTTGACTGGATTTGAACTTGGGAATGTTCGCTCTGGAGTCCGGCGCTGATGTCACTGCACCACCAGCCAGCTTGATGGTGTCGAGACTAACGCGTGATTTGGATTTAAGTGAGGGAGAGTTGCGCAGCGTCAGCCTCACTCTCTCTTCCCAATTCCCATCTGGGTCCAGCGGCAAGACAAGAGTCAAAGGGTATACTTAAAGTGGAGGTTGATAAGTTCTTACTTAGGAAGGGTGTCAAAGGTGATGAGGAGAAGGCAGGAGAATGGGTTTGAGAGGAATAATAAATCAGCAATGATGGAACGGTGGAGCAGATGCAAGGGGCAAAATGGCCTAATTCAACATTTATGTCTTATGGCCTAATGGTTTCACTAATTCATCAGCTGAGTGAGGATGGTAGGTGATATTAAGGAAAATGATTCTTTCCTCATATGTAAATAAAATGTATGAGACTTCACAGGGTCTTCTTCTGGAATGTGTTTATACAAACGTGTTACGACTTCTTGCACATGTATCCTGCTGGTGGGATAGAGCATGCTCAGGTATTGTGATGGAGGAATCTGGCACATGACCTGCAAGATGTAATTGTGTGGGTATCACTGTGTCAGGCTGCTGCTCGACCAGTCCACGGAACAGTGGTCTAATCCAGATACTTCAATCCTGATGTACCCGGCTGGAAACCCGAGAAGAGTTCATGCATCATATACACCAAAAAAGCTCTGGATCCTTTTTCACAATCCCGATTGTTTGTAAAGTTGTCTTTACAATGTTGACTGGGCAGGAAGTGACTTTGTTAGGTCTGAATTCAGTGCTTAGGTTGATGTCAAGAGGTCTCTTGTGTTTTATCCTTTTTCTGCTTTAATTCAGAAGTTATGATGCAGCTACATGGCTTCAGCAGATCCTTCAGTTGGCAATTAAGAGTCCAACACCTTGCCATAGGTCTGGGCTCAATGCAACGATATATTTCCCTGAAAGACATTAGCGAATCACGTGGGGGTCTGCAACAATCCAAGGGTTTCATGGTAACAGTTACTAGACCAGTAACTTTATAATTTGTTCCTAAATTCCAGTCTGGTTAAATGCAATTCTAAATCCACAAGCTTTCATAAAGGGACTTGAAATTACATCTCTGAATTGTTAGCTAAATAATTTCAGTTTTGCAATGATAGCCTTTGAGGTCATATCGGCAATGACATTACTATTACAGTAAAAAAGCACCACACTATTTGTAATCAATTTGGACAGCTTTCTCACCTCAACACTGAATTGATTACACAATCTATGGACTCACTTTCATGAACACTACAATTCCTGTTCTCAGTATTTATCTATCGATCTAACTATTTATTTACTTATTTACTTATTTGCTTATTTAAAGGTATACCTTTACTCTGGTCCAATGGGCCTACACATATGACCAACTAACCTACTAACCAATCCATCTTTGGAACGTGAAAGGAAACCAAAGTACCTGGAAGAAGTCCCCACAGTCACGGAGAGAATATACAAACCCTTAGCCGAGACGGGAATTATACCCAGGTCGCTAGCGCTGTAATAGATACACAACTGTGCACCTATCTATCTAATAGCTACGCAATTAACCTATCTATCTATCTATTATTTATTTATTTACTTACCTATTGATTTATTTAATCAATTATTTACTTATTTACTTATTATTTTTGTATTTGCCCAGTTTGTCTTCTTATGCACATTGGTCGTTTCTTAGTCTTTGTGTGTAGCTCTTCATTGATTCTATTGTATTTATTTGTTCTATTGTGAATGTCTGCAAGAAAATGAATACCAGGGCAGTATATTGTAACATACATAATTTGACAATAAATTTACTTTGAACTTTGAACTTTGAAACTTGAAGTTTGGTGTTGTGAGTAGTCTATCAGTCAGCATCTTGCTAAATTGCTCATTCTCCTCTAATTTTTCCTTTGCCTGTGGTTGCTTCGATTCAGTGTCTGTGTTCAGTTGAGCACAGCCTAAAGCAGATTGCCCAAGACTCCCATTACTGACACAGAATATTCAGTTTACCCCACCATCATGTCACAGTTGTGAGTCATCAAGCAATAAGAACAATTACATATCCCAGCGATTCCACTGAAGTGTAAGTAACTCCACAGAGACTCGCTGCTCCTCCTGTAATGATGCATCCTCAGAAAGAATGAGGTCCTTTGAAGTGTGCATTTGCAAAAGCACTTATTGTAGGTGAGAAAAACCCAGAGGACAAAGGAAATAGATAGCAATTAGTCATGGTGAAGTCACGATCTTAGCAATTGCCCTACTCAGTTTTCTTTCACATTGTTGAATCACTGATAGGTGAAAGGTTAAAGAGTTAAAGATTTATACTGTAGCTAGGGTACCTAAGACTTTCACTGTATTTGTCAACGTGGAGGGGGGAGAGACTTTATAAATCTGTAGGGAATGGTGAGGGTGGAGTACTGCGAGAGGGGTGTGGGACAGCTGGCAGAGAAGGAGTGCCAAAGGCAAGGGGTGGTATGGGTGCAGATATTTCCAGCCCTGAGTCACCGTGCAAGGTCATTTGATTCCACACAAATGGTTTATCGATCATCACAGAAATGTCTCTCTGGTTTTTCCCTCTCCCTCCCTGTTCCTTCCTCTTCTCCCAACCACAATTCCCCTCTCAGTCCATGATAGAGAGACACATCAAAATCAGGTTTATCATCACTCACAAATAAGAGAAAATCTGCAAATGCTGGAAATCCAAGTGACACACACAAAATGCTGGAAACAGGGGTGTATGGACAGAAAGTAGCACCTATGGCAAGCACTGAAATTGTGCCCTGTCCAAACATCTGACACCCATCTTTTAGATAACTTTACCATAATATGAGCTCAAGAATACAAGTCAAGCTCGTTAATCTTTTAATTAACAAATTATGGCACTACATGAAAATTATAACTGCACCTTCCTTGCTTTCACTGATGCAAATTGGTCTATGATGTGATCAAAGTCAGTTTTTTCAGTCTCTTCTCTTTCTACACTCAGCAGAGCAAGATCACAGAGTCTGCCTTGACCCATGGAGGCTCTCAAATATGAAGGTATTAATTTTAACTTGCTGAATGATCCCTCACAGCTGGCGATGGAAACTCCTCTCAAAATCAACTTCCACATTCCCTCACTACTTCTGACATCTGCTCACGGTGTGCCTGATTAGGAGTCGAGTCGAACATGAGAGCATACTACTTGGCTTTACGAATGCTTCTCAGTAAACTCTGGCGAACAGTGGATGCCATCATGTGGATGAATTCGTTCTGGACACCCGGTGAAAGATAAGGCGTGGATCAAGGATGACTTTCCAAATGAGTGAGGTGTTCTTTTATGACAGGGTCAAAAATGGCCAGTAGTTTCAGTAAGCCAAGGAAATTTCCCACGTTGGAGGCTGAAGTGACACCCTGTGTCCTCGCAATCAGAGATTAAGGGAGCGAGGGCTTTACTCTTTTGAGAGAAGGAGGATGAGAGGAGACATGATAGAGGTATACAAGATATTAAGAGGAATAGATAGAGTGGACAGCCAGTGCCCCTTCCCCAGGGCACCACTGCTCAATACAAGAGGACATGGCTGTAAGGTAGGGGGTGGGAAGTTCAAGGGGGATATTAGAGGAAGGTTTTTTACTTAAAGGGTTGTTGGTGCCTGGAATGCACTGCCTGAGTCAGTGGTGGAGGCAGATACACTAGTAAAATTTAAGAGACTACTAGACAGGTTTATGGAGGAATCTAAGGTGGGGGATTATATGGGAGGCAGAGTTTAAGGGTTGGCACAACATTGTGGGCCGAAGGGCCTGTACTGTGCTGTACTATTCTATGTTCTATGTTCTAAAGCCAGGTTCTGAGTCGCAAGGAATTTTATGCAGTGAAGGATTCTCATCAAGATATCACGCCACTTCTGCTTTTCCTTCTCAATCTGTGACTGAAATACCACGTCAATAATCCTCTGTTTCCAGCTAAATTTCGTTCCATTTTTTTCCACTGTGTGAAGCATTCCCGATGATTCTTGGCATTTTCATGAACATTAATCCTTTCAGGTGCTTTCCACTGGTTGAATCCACTTTCCTGCTCCAATGAGGATTGATGGTCTGACTGGGAATAGAGAAGACAACAGATACAAATTGCAGACTTTTTAGAAGGGGAATAGACCAGCCATGAGCGAATCACTTCCTCACCACGACCATTTCCCAATTTCCTCTTGAACCAAGATTTGTTCATTGAGCGGTTATTTGTTGGTAGGAAAGGCCCCTCACTATTCTGGAAATACTTCAAACCCAGCTTTATTATTTCTGTTCTCAACGTGTCAGGCAGAATTGCTTTTCCAGTATCCTTGTCGAACTATATAAGTCCAATGTCATGCTGTCCAATCACTTCTGGTATGACAGTTCGAGGGTCTTTGACACCATCCAGTTCACTAGGTTCAGTGTCGTCAGGTTCAATCTCGTCAGGTAAAATCTCGTCAATAAACTCAACATCACCACCACAATCGTCTTTCCCTCCTGTCATGTCCACGCTCTCTGTAGCAGCCTCACTGTTAATCTCATCATACTCGGATTTATCTGACTTGACTTCCTCCTCGGCTTGTGACACATTTGTACTTGATCCACCTTCAGATTCTAACAAACTTGTAGCAGGTGCAGGCGACTGCATGGAACGTGTTGAATTACTTGTTCCGGGCTTTTCAAAGAAGGGCATGAAAAACGTGCTCAATTTCTTGGCTTCCTCTGCCTCCAACTTTTGTCTCTTCTGTCCTTTAGCTCCACTTTCCTTCTTCGTCAAGAAATGTTTCATTGTCTTCTTACACAATGCTCTGAAATAAGGCCATCCTAGTGCTTCTCACCCATGATAGTCAAAGACAGATCATACATCTGAAGAAAATTCTTTTTTCACTATCCAAGGATGGCTTGCCTGACTTTAATAGAAACTGCTCAGTGGCGCCCCCCCCTTCAAGTGGCGCCCAGGGCACGTGCCATACCTGCCATACCTTAGATATGCCACTGGCTGGAGGAACTCAGCAGGCCAGGTGGCGTCGATAGAAATAAGTACAGTCGATGTTTCAGGCTGAGACCATTTGGCAGGACTGGAGAAAAAAAGACGATTGAGGTGATAGGTGAAACCAGGAGGGAGAGGGATGAAATAAAGAGCTGGGAAGTTGATTGGTGAAAGAGATACAGGGGGCTGGAGAAAAGGGAGTCCAATAGGAGCAAACAGAAGGCCATGGAAGAAAGAAAAGGTGGGTGGAACACCAGGGGAAAGTGAAGGGCTGGCAAGGAGAGAAGGTGAGAGAGGGAAAAGGGGATGAGGAATGGAGAAGGAGGTGAGGGGGCATTACTGGAAGTTTGAGAAATTGATGTTCATGCTATCAGGTTGGAGGCTACCCAGACAAGGAGTCTTCCTGCCACCTTACCAGGGATGGGGCTCCTCTTGTCCTCACCTACCACCCCACCAGCCTTCGTGTCCAGCACATAATTCTCCGGAACTTCCACCATCTCCAACGGGATTCCATCACCAAGAACATCCATCCCTCCCCCCCCCCCACCATTTTCTGCTTTTCTCAGGGATTGCTCCCTAAGCGACTCCCTGGTCCATTCGTCCCTCCTCACTGATCTCCCTCCCTACACTTATCCTTGCAAGCGGAACAAGTGCTACACCTGACCCTACACTTCCTCCTTTTCTACCATTCAGGGCCCCAAACAGTCCTTCTAGGTGAGGCAACACTTCACTTGTGATTCTTGTTGGGTTCATATACTGTGTCCAGTGCTCCCTATGTGGCCCCTTGTATATCAGTGACACCCGACATAGACTGGGAGACCGTTTCGATGAGCATCAATGCTCTGTCTACTGGAAGAAGCGAGATCTCCCAATGGCCATCCATTTTAATTCCACTTCCCATTCCCATTCTGATATGTCAATCCATGGCCTCCTCCACTGTAGTGATGAGGCCACACTTAGGTTGGAGGAACAACCCCTTATATTCCATTTGGGTAGCCTCAAACCTGATGGCATGAACATCAATTTCTTGAACTTCAGGTAATGGCACACTCCCCCCTTTTGTTCTTCCTTGGCCTTCTGTTCTCTCGTATCAGACTCCCCCTTCTCCAGCCCTGTATCTCTTTCACCAATCAGCTTCCCGGCTCTTTACTTCATCCCTCCCCTTCCCAGTTTCACCTATCTCCTTGTGTTTCTCCTTCCCCTCACCACCTTTTAAATTAGATTAGAATAGATTCAACTTTATTGTCATTGGGCCGAGCACAGATACAAAGCCAATGAAATGCAGTTAGCATCTAGCCAGAAGTGCAAAGAAGATTGTTATCTATAAAATAACTGTGAATAAAAAGTAAGTGCTACAGCACACAAGTATAAAAGTACTGAGACAGTACAATATGGGTGCAATACTGCTTAGCGCTGTGATGTGAGGTTCAGCAGGGTCACAGCCTCAGGGATGAAGCTCTTCCTGTGCCTGCTGGTGCGGGAGCAGAGGCTCCTTTAGCGCCTACCGGATGGAAGGAGAGTAAAAAGTCCATGGTTAGGGTGAGGTGCATCCTTGATAATGCTTTTCACCCTGCCCAGGCAGCGTTTATGGTAGATATTCTCAATGGTGGGCAATTGGATGCCGATAATCTGCTGGGCAGTTTTCACCACACGCTGGAGTGCTTTGCAGTCTGATACGGGACAATTGCCATACCACACAGAGATGCAGCTGGTGAGTATGCTCTCAATGGTACAGCGGTAAAAGTCCGTCAGTATCCTGGGACAGAGGTGAGCTTTCTTGATGCTCCGCAGGAAATAAAAGGCGCTGCTCTGCCTTTTTGATCAGGATGGAGGAGTTCAAGGACTAAGTGAGATCCTTGGAAATGTGAACACTGAGGAACTTGAAGCTTGATACATGCTCTACTACAGCTCTGGTAATGTAGATGGGGACGTGAGTGCGGCTCCTAGCATGCCTGAAGTCCACAATGATCGCCTCATCTTTTTTTCTCCAGTCCTGCCGATGGGTCTCAGCCGAAACGTCAACTGTACTCTTTTCCATCGATGCTGCCTGGCCTGCTGGGTTCCTCCAGCATTTTGTGTGTGTTGCTTATCATCACCCCCATATGTCATGAAATTTGTTTTTCTTTAGCAGCAACAGTACAGTGCAATACAAAAAAGTACTGCAGTACTGTGCAGAAGTCTTCAGCACACTAGCTATATATAAGTTCTTAAGACTTTAGCACAGTATTGTAAAGATACAAATATGCATATAAGTTTTATCAATTTTTCACCTAAACTAGAGATTCTTCAAGTACTGGAAATCCTGCTCTACTTGCTTATGGCTGTGTGGTTAATCACAGCTCCAATGCCTTATTTAAGTTTGCTGATGATACCACTGCCACTGGCTGAATCAAAGCTGGTGATGAATCAGCATGTAGGAAGGAGATTGAGAATCTGGCTGAGTGATATCACAATAACAGCCTCTTACTCAATGTCAGCAAGTCCAAGGAGCTGATTATTGACTTCAAGGGGCAGGACACCGGCGGTTCATGAGTCAGTCCTCATCAGGGGAATCAGATTTGGAGAGGGTCAGCAACTTTAAATTCCTTGGTGTTATGCATCTCAGAGGACCTGTCCTGGGCCCAGCAAGTAAGTTCAATTATGAAGAAAGTATGGCAATGCCTCTACTTCCTTGTATGTTTGTGAAGATTCAACAAGGCATCTAAAACTTCGACAAACTTCTATAGATGTGTGGTAGAGTGAATATAGACAGACTACATCATAGCTTCATATGGATACGTCAATGCTCTTGAGTGGAAAATCCTGTGACATGCAATGGATACGGACCAGTCCATCTCAGGTAAAGCCCTCCTCACCATTGAGTACATCTACATGAAGCATTGCCACAGGAAAGCAGCATCCATCATCAGGGACCCCAACACCTAGAGCATGCTCTCTTCTCACTGCTACCATGATGAAGAGGGTACAGGAGCCTTGGGACTCACACTATCAAGTTCAGGAATCAGTTATTACCCCTCAACCATCAGGCTCTTGAACCAGAGGGGATAAATTCACTCAAATTCACTTGCCCGATCACTGACCTGTTTCCACAACTATGGACTCACTTTCAAAGACACTTTATCTCATGTTCTCGATATTTATTGCTTATTTGTTATTATTATTGCTATATTTTTCTTTTGTATTTGTGCAGTTCATTGTCTTTTGCACATTGGTTGCTTGTCCGCCATTTTGAGAGCAGTCTTTCATTGACTCTGTGATGTACGCATCTATCTCTTTTAGTGCAATGACTCCCCTTAGCACTACTTACAGACTGATAATTTACCCATGCGCATTGATCCATTGCTCTCTTGCTGCAAATTGAATATACCAGTTAACCTCACCTCTGTATGGGTGTTTTTATTTAATTGATATGTAGTTGTACAGACACAACAAATTAGCAACGAGTACGAACCTGAACGTTGGCAAATATCACCAACTGCACCAACAGTTACGGGATGACAGAATTCGGAGGAAGGGAGAGAGGCAGCGAGAGGAAAAGGTGAATCAGTACAGAGAAGGCTGTCACGGCGCTAACAAAGAGATTCGTGAGTAACAATGCATGGTACACAGTGAGAGATGCACAACTAGCAAAGTTAAAGTGAAAATAATGTAACAATGGCCTTAGTTCGGAAAGTTGATCAATTTGCTAGTGCTAATGAGGACTGGGAATTGCATATCGAGAGGGTTGAACTGTATTGTAATGCGAACGTGTGACAAGAGTCCTTGACAGCGGTTGGCTTGGACCCAAATGCTGGAGTGTTTGACACTGGGATCGAGACATGGTCTCAAACGGGATCAAGAAAGTGAGCACAAAACAAATGCTAGGCAAAATCACTCATAGCCTTACTATTGAGCACTGAACCTATGATCAGGTGTTCCTTAAATTCATAATTCTTGGCACCCAAAGCATAATTATCAATTAGCGGCAATGTCTGAAGTCCTTAAAGGGGCTATCTGTACTCCGGAGAGTTACAGTGTTTAAATCTCATAAACTGGCGTGGTTGGATGTGTCCCATAACTGGACCACCTCCCCTACAGCTGACTCCCTGTGGCCCTGGTTGCTCGGCGAGGCGATGATGGTGATTGGTGGATGAGAGTCAGATCCAAAATGTCTCCTTCTGGCACCCAGCACCTTTCCTCCAGTCTGAATCCCTCCCAGTCCATCAGGTATTGCTGAATACCTTGAACAGTACACGAGTCCAAAAGTCTTTTCACCATGAAGGCCTGCTCCTCCTTGATAAGCCAGTGTGGCAACAGGCCTGATGATGGTGGGCTAAGGGGCAGGTGCAGACAGGTTTTAATTTGGATGTGGAATGTGGGGTTGATCTTTGGAGAAAAAAAGAGATGTGGAGTAGATTTAAAAGGTGGGGAGGGGAAAGAGAAACATATGGTGATAGATGAAACCGGGGGGGGGGGGGGGGATGAAGTAAAGAGCTGAGAAGCTGAGAAGTTGATTGGTGAAAGGGATACAGGGTTGGAGAAGGGGCTGTCCAATGGGAGAGAGCAGAAGGCCACAGAAGATAGAAAAGCGGGGAAGAACACCAGAGGGAGGTGATTGGCAGGCAAAGGAACAAGGTGAGACAGGGAAAAGGGGATGGGGAATGGTGAATGTGTGGGGTGGGGCATTACCAGAAGTTTGAGAAATCGATGTTCACGCCGTCAGGTTGGAGCTACCGAAATGGAATATAAGATGTTGTTCCTTCAACCTAAGTGTGGCCTCGTCACGACAGTAGAGGAGCCCATGGATTGACATATCGGAATGGGAATGGGAAGTGGAATTAAGATAGATGGCCACTGGGAGATCCTGCTTCTTCTGGCGGACGGAGCGTAGGTGCTCGGCGAAACGGTCTCCCAATCTACGTTGGCCCTCACTGATATACAGGAGGCCACACTAGGAGTACCGGGCACAGTGTGTGACCGCAACAGACTCACTGGTAGGACTGTTTAGGGCCCTGAATGGTAGTGAGGGAGTAGGTGTAGGGCAGGTGTAGCACTTGTTCTACTTGCAAGGATAAGTGCCAGGAGGGAGATCAGCGGGAAGATCAGCATGGTGGTATAGTGTGGTTAAGGCCTCTCTGTTCCATCTACTCTCTTGAGCCAAGGACCAAAATTCAGTCGCATACTCGGCTGCCAACCCTCCACCCAGTCAAATCTCCACCAGCCGGTCTGAGGCTGAGGTAATGGAACACCTTCCTCATGACAGGCATGAATTCCTCTGAATCCGAGCAAATCTCTGACCTCCATTTCCAATGCACGGTGATCCAGGCCAGGGCTCTTCCAGTCGGAAGTGACATAATGAAAGCCACCTTTCCACGCTCCGAAGAGAACTGGGGCGGCTGGAGTACAAGTATTAATGAGCATTGGACAAAGAAACCACAGCAAGAATCCGGGTCACCGTCAAATCTATCCAGGGTTGGAAGATGGATGGCCCAGCAGAGTGAAAGACAGCCTCACATGAATGAAGTTGGCTTCCTCCCTGAAGAAGTTGGCACACAGCAACCTGGAGGCTGTGTGTCTCCAGGCTCTATCTTGAAATATCTTCGCTGTGGCGGGTCACAGCAGGCGATAAACTCTGATACCCCACTGGCTCCATGTTAGCTCAATCATACTGGTACGAGAGTCCTTGACAAGGATGGATTGGACCCAAATGCTGGACTATCCAAAGCTGGGATAGAGACAGGGTCTCAAACAGGATCGATAAACTGAGCACAAAACAATCGCTATACGAAATCACTGGTAGGCTCACAATTGTTCAGGTGTTCCTTAAATACTCAATTCTTAGTGCCCAAAACATGATTATCAGTTAATGGAAACATCCTAAGCCTTTAAAGAGGTTGCGCCAGCTCTCCATACTCCAGGGAGTTAGAGTGTTTAAATCTTGTAAGCTGGTGTGGTTGGGAGCATCTCGTAACAGAACGACATGGATGAGGAAAAGAAAGCCTCCTCACTTCTTAGCTTAATGGGTGCTAAAATGTAGAGGCTCCTACACAACTTAGCAACTTCTGACAAACCAGCAAGCATAATATTTGACAAAATTGTTGCAATTTTACAAAATCACTTGAGCTCTAAAACTCTAGTAACAGCTGAGAGATTTAGATTTTACTAAAGGAACCAGTCAATGGATAAAAGCATTTCTGAACACACTGCAGAACTGTGCAGACTTTCCCAATACTGTGACTTTGGAGATGAACTTTCTGATGCATTAAGGGACAGGCATGTATGTGGTATGAAAGGTCAAAGCACTCAAATGAGGCTACTGTCAGAAAGAGACCTAACCTTAGAAAGGCCATTGACCATTGCAATATTGTAGGAGGCTGCAGCAAAGGATGCAGCAGAACTACAGAAAAATAATTTAGAATGTGAAGTGCACCAAATGTCCCTGAATAGAGCAAAAAGCCAAAAATCTTATCAGCGTGGCAAATCTCCCATGATGCAAATACTGTTGGATCAAAGAAAAAGTCTGCAGAATGTATCACAGACAAGGTCCCATAGAGAGAGTTTCTCTGGTGTAACTCAGATCCCTTCCCATCTATTTTCCCCAATATCTTTCTATTCTGATTTTTACAACTAATCATCTATCTTAAGGAACCAGTCTTCATTACAGAGTACAGGTACTGTTATACTTTAACACGCTGTTCACGGTTTGCTGTCATGCTCTCTCGGTGTCTTCTGAATTTACAATTGTGGTGGGTCTGCATCCAACACGTGCGGTCAGAGGTGGTGCGGCCTGCTGGTGCTCATCATTTAGGTTCCCTGCAGTGACACTGTTACTTGTTACACTTGATGTCTTGCTCTGTCAGTGAGGGTGACAAGAAGGTGAGTCATACATGTTACGTACCCCGTAACTGGGTTGCCAAACCAGCAGAAATGGATCACTCAGTTGGAGTCTGGATTACTAGAACTAAGAAAGTTTTATTAAAGAAACAAGCAACACAGTACTCTAATCAAAAGGATAATAAATGCAACAGTTCAGCAATGATAAACACATTATTACACAGAATTAAGATAACAGGATCAATCAAGCTCTATCGTTGTCTAGGGGTAAATGGCCAGTTTCAAAGTGACGCAAAGTTCAGTTCAATTTAGTTCAGTTCAGTTCGCAGTAATCGCTGCCGTGGGAGATGGACAATGGGGGGAAGGAGAGAGAGAGCAAAACGAATGAATATTCAAACGGCTTCCACACACAGACCTTCGATATTCTTCGCAGTCAGCTTTCGTGCGAGCCCTTTGTGATGTCATCTGAGGTCACCGACCGTGACCCCTCCGTTTCCAGATACGATCGTTTCTCTGCGGTGAACCTGGCACCCAGGCAAGGGTGGACACACACCAGGTTCCCGCCGATCGTGCCTTTCCACCCTGTGCGTCTATGGCTTGATCGCGCGACCAGCCGTCCAAAACTTCCCACCAACTTGTGGGAGACGCACCGCTTCTAGGGTCTCATTACCTCGGGGTGTCATGTGTGTCTTGCCTTAGCGAACCTGTCCCTTTTTATCCCCCTGCTGGGGTATCGCCTGTCCATCACTTCAAACAGTTCAGGGTTCAAAGGGGGAGCCGATCTTGACAGCTCTCCTTCCGTTACTCTCTCCCGTCCCTTCATTAACATCTCCAAATGCTGCTCCATTGTTTTCCTTATCTCTCTTTCTCCTGAAGACAGGTGGCAGACCAACTGCTGATCCCACTGGTGCCAGCCCAGGCCAGCTAACTTCTTAATTTCTGTGTATTCTCGTCACATACATTTAACCTAAGTCCAGTATTCCCACTGGCTGCCTCGCCCGGACTGTACACTAACATAGGTGTCATTTGTCCAGAGCCCCACCTGGGATTCTATCCACCTGGGAGAGAAACCTTCTTTTCAGGCAGCTCCCTCACCATAACTTGGTCACCTGGCTGTGGAAGGACTATCTTCTTTCCCTCTGGCTCTCTCTGATCAGCAATATGTTGCTGCTGTTTTGCTTGAACCCTCACTGTGTTACCTTGGTTACAGTGGTCCTTCTCATCTCCATGTAACCTTACTAAATTGGTGTTTGTAGTTTCTTCCTGTACACTTGTAATTTTTGTTGCTTCTTGTTCTTCTGCTGCCTCCTTGCACTGATGTCTGCCCACTTGTTCCTTTCCTGCTTCTTACTATCCCTTTTTTGGTGAGACTTTACTTTAATCAGTGCTACCTCCTCAGCCAGCTGGACTACTTCTAACAACTCCTGACTCCATTCGGCCCCTACCCTTGGAACCTCCTGACATGATTCCCACACTTCGCCCTGTCTCTCCTCCTTGCTTAAGGGTGCCAACTCTCTGTGAGCCATGTTAGCTGCTCTGCGGGTCACAAAAGTTTGCTGTCTCTATCTTGTCTAAGTTATTTCTCCTTTTCCTGAGTCTATGATAGCACCTGCCTTGTTCAGTGTGTCTATCCCAGGATGGTACCTTCATTGTTGGGGCACACCCAAGAATCTACTGGAAGCTGCACTCTCTCAATCTCAAGTACCTGGGGCTGACATCTCTCTGCCCTCATTGTTTCACCTCCTGCATTGGTAATGTAAGTCGCCTCTCCAGTCGTGGGCAAGGGTAGAATAGTTATCGATACTGACAAACCCATGTCCACTACATTTCACATTGCCGGCCCCCTAATAAACATCTTGTGTATATCGGTGAATGACCATCACTGACAATAGAGGCTGCCATCAGCCGTTTGTCTGATCTCAACAGCTCAATAATCTGTTCAGCAGTCAAATTGGGAAGAGAGGGTGCTGCTGTGGATTCTTCCTGCTTTGGTGAGTGATTTTCACACTTTGCCCTCTTTTCGGGACACTGCCTCCAACCATGACCAGAGAAACCGCAGTTGTAATAAATCATCTCCTTTACCCTTCCACATCTATTCCAGCGGGTCCTTGCTACGTGGGACCCAGCTGCTGGCACACAAAGCAGATCCTCTGTGACATCACAACAGCTACATCCACTACAGCCCCTTGATGGTCTCTCGTCCCCTCCTCTGGTCCATCTCACCGTACATGATACTATTGCAGAGTAGGTCGATCCCACCACTACCCTCAAATCTAAAACTTTTTGGTAGGCAGAGCTTAGGCTTTCCTTTAGCATTTTCCAGAAGACTGGGCCATTCTTCTTTGGATTATTCAATCTTGAGTACTCATATGATTGATATATACATTCTGCATAATCCATGCCAGGTTCATTACCTCTCAAAACCTCTGACATTATCATTCCCCAGTTAATCTCAGCTCCCCCAGCCTCTGCCTCACTTACTCCTTAAAGAAGCAATACCTCGTTTCATTGCTGGCATTCGCAGTAGTTGTCCATGTACCACCCTGCACTCCCTGGGCCATACTGTCCTTGGGCTTTTAGCTTTTACCAACACTTGCATATCTTTGGGGTGCATTTGGTGAACTTCAATCATTTCCCCGAGCTTGCACCAGAATTCTGAATTCCACCAACACTCCAGATATCCAAAATTAATGTCAATCACCACTGACTCTGGACTGTATTCATGCATATGCAGACATCTCAGGACAATGGGTTACTTCTTGGTTTGCAATCAAATCCATTCTGCAGTTCCAAGAACACCATTGTTCTAAGCTGCATTTTAACCTTAATCAACAATTCACATTCATGTCTGAAGACTGATTACTGTTGAAATTAATGTTTGCTATACACCATAACTCCAGAATACACCTCAACACTTACCGATCTGGAATTTCTTACCATTCTTAATTTCCAATTGGATTTCATGCTGACTACCTCATAGATCTTATAGACATTCCGTTTTAAGATGGTGCTGGTGAAACGCAGCGACTATTTGCCAGTAGCAAACAAAACAAACAAAACTACTAACTACTTTTTTAATCACACTGTTTCTGGTAAAAAAAAATCAGTGTAATCAATAACCTGCAACTTTCCTTTTGGGGCTGATCTGTTGAACCACCTGTAAGACCTGGCATTTTTGCTGTGTGAGCTCAAGCTTTGTGGCTTAGCATGTACGGGCCAAACCAAGGTGTTGGGGCCCGCGCCTGAGAGCATATCGAAGCAGCAGGCCCAGGTCCGAGAGCAAGAAATAACCTGGAGCATTAATTAATTACTTTTCTTTCTATCTTCTATATTATGTATTGCACTAAATTGCTGCTGCTAAGTTAATAGATTTCATGGCACGTGCTGGTGATGATAGGCCTGATCCGGTTTCTGAACGTCAGGCTGGGCTGATTGGAAAGGTCAGCGTGTCAGGGATGGGCCGGTTCAGCTCGCTGCACCACGCCATTTCCTCATCTCAGTGCTGAACTGAGGCTGTGGTCTGCAACTAATGAGCTGCACTGAAGGCTGGCTTTGTGGCTGTGGACTCACTTTCATGAACTTCAGTTCTGAATGTTGAATGCTTACTTTTATTTTTGCACGATTTCTCTTTTTTTTCATAGGTTCTATTGGGTTTCCTTGGTCTTTAGCTGCCTCTAAGGAGAGGAATCTCAAGCTTGTATATGGCATATATACTTTGATAATAAATGTACTTTGTACTTTGCAATGATTGACTCATGTTTGTTCTTCTCAACAAGTGAAAACATTCTCTCCAAATCCATTCTAGTCAACTCTTGAAGTTTAAAGATAACTATTTATTGAGTCAGACCTCAGCCTTCCTTCCTCATGAGTCCTTCCTTTATAAAAGAACATCACATTTACCTTCCCTGCATTTTCTCCTACACTGCCCTCATATCCATTCTGCGTCACAGCCATTGATCGTGCATCCAGTATGGACTAACCAGGGTTTAATTCAGTTAGAACATAGGGCATTACAGCACAGGAACGGCCATTCCGCTCATAGTGTTATGTCAAAGCAATTAAGTTAGTAATCAAATGCTCAAGTAACGTAATGCCTCTGCCTGCTGAAAGTCCATAAAGATGCTGAAGTTATAGAAATTACACATCTTCTCTTGGGCATTGGCTAACTTGATTCCTCTACCTTTTTGAACAAATGATTTGGATGTTTCAATTGATGACATTGTGGCCATGTTTGCAGATGATTCAAAGATAGGTGGAGGGGCAGGTCGTGTTGAGGAAGCAGGAAGTCTGCAGAAGGATTTAGATAGATTAGGAGAAAAGGCTAGGAAGTAGCAGATAGAATACAATGTAGGGAGGTGTATGATCACGCATTTTGGTAAAAGGAGTAAATGTGTAAACTATTTTCTAAATGGGGAGCAAATTCAGAATTTGCAAAGGGACCTTGGATTTCCACTGTAGAATTCCCCCAGGGTTGATTTGCAGGTTGCAACAGTTTTAAGGAAGGGAAATGCAATGTTACCATTCATTTTGAGAGGACTAGAATATAAAGGGAAGGATATAATGCTGAGACTTTATAATGAACTGGTAAGATCACATTTGGAGCATTGTGAGCAGTTTTGGGCCCCATATCTAAGAAGGAATTTGCTGGCATTAGAAAGAGTCCAGAGGATGTTTTCAAGAATGATCCTGAAAATTAAATGGTATATAATATAATACAATATAATATAAGCGTATATAATATAAGGAGAATATAAGGCGTGTTTGATGGCTCTAGGCCTCTACTTGCTGGAGTACAAAAGGAGGATCTCATTGAAACCTACCAAATATTGAAAACCCTAGATAGAGTGGATGTGGAGAGGATATATCAAACATTGGGAGAGTCTAAGACCAGAGGGCACAGCCTAGAATAGAAAGACGTCCATTTAGAATAGAAATGAGGAGGAATTTCTTTAGCCAGAGGGTGGCAATTCGGTCAAATTTATTGCTTCAGATGACTGTAACCACCAAAGTATTGGACGGTCTAATTCTGCTCCTACGTTTCCTGGTCTTATCACTCTTATCCAAAATTCTTATCATTCAGGCAACAGAAGTATAGACGTAAGGATAGTTAAGCACTTGGTAAAAAAATGGCTCACATAAGATCTCACATTTAAGCTTATTTCTGGGACACCTCTGCACATAGGGAGCAGTTATGATTAAGTTCAAGTTCAAATTTTAAATTTAATTGCCATACGAAACAGCATTCCTCCAGGACCAAGCTACAAAACACAATATCAACAGTCACACTCAACACAGAGCACATATAGTTAAGTTAGCACATACAGTTACAATAATAATAATAACCCCATTCCGAGAAATGGAGGGATTCCTTGTGGCAATACAGGATCAGGTGATTAACACAAAATAATTATCTAAAATATACAATAATAGACCAACAAATTCAAGACAATAAATGCAGAAAATACCAAGAGAAACCAGAAACAATCCAACACATTACAGGATCCTGCAGCAGTTTAACTCAATCTGCTTACTTACACAGGCCCAATCAAGCAGCAAATATCATTCACCAAAATCTTGCTTTAAAATACAAACTCATAAAAGACACTATAAATACAAGTCTGATCAAGTTTTACAGCCAAAGTCCTACCAATTATAATACAACTGATCAATTATTACAGATAAGACAATTGATAATAATTGTCCAGATATAAAATTACAGGATAAACAAGCAAGTGTCACGGTTCCGACCGTTAAGTCCCCATTTTCTCCTAATTCCCTTTGATGGCGGTACACCTGGTTCTCATCAAGACCTGCAGAATAAAAACCCCAGCTTTGTATCTACTGGTTGCCAGATCGTTGTTTTAGCCACTGTGGTAATTAACGTTCCTGGCCACTTAGGATTGTGTATTCTAAGTTTTACTTCAGTACCGAGGTTTACCTGCGTAACTCTGTCTCTCCACATCAAGAGAAGTATTGTTTACCGCTTGCCTTTCTACGCTCCGTGTCAAGATAAGTTTTCTGCCTGCTTCCTACTTTCCTGTTCACCCTCCTGTTTGCTGCTCAGCTCCAGCCACTCTCACACCCTCATCTGCATCCTAACTCAATCTCCGTGCCAGTGTCCTGCGTTTGGGTTCGCCCCGCTCCTTGCAACGGCAAGAACAAATTACTTAATAGATATAGCCATTCCAAACACACACGGCATAGAGAAATCAATAAGTGAAAACAACAAAAATATGCTGAATTAAAAGAGGAAATTAGAAGACTATGGGACATGAACAGAGTATACATTGTCCCAGGAGTAAAATCTACAACTGGTATCAATCACTACACAATAGCATTAAACAATTAGGCCTACACAGTTATATTTATGTAGATCTCCAGAAAGTCTCAATACTAAACACCACTAGAATAGTTTGAAAGTTCATAGAAATTGAGAAATGAATGCCCAGTGCGCTTGGCTATGCTAGTACCTCAGATTTTACCAGCTTGAGCTGAGAAAAAATAAATAATAACAAGTTCATGAGTGACATGGCCTGAAGATTGGTGGTGCATGGGATGTTGTCCTGGAGCTATGTTTCTGCAAGAACAAGTACTCAGCAGTTCCTCATCATGTGCTAGTGCAGCCACAGATGAACACAATCCATCTGGTCTTCCTGGGAGCAAACACTGGCAAGCAGCATGATAAGAGGGCCCAGCCCCCAACCCAACGCGCTTACCACACCTCTGCTCCCCCCACAGTTCCTCCGGTGCCTCCTTCCCTTGGTGGCTGCAATGGCTAATGCCATGTGTTACATACCTCATGAATATCTTGTGACTGTCTTATGAGGATGATGTAATGGTCTTGCGGAGGTCACATGATGTAATTTTCCTGCCGATGTGAGGTCATGTGATAACCTGTTCTCACCAGGTATATAAGAGTAGACCCCTGGTGACGCAGTTAGATTTCAGTTAAATCGTCAGTGAGGTACTCCGCTATGCTGCTTATTTGCCTTATGACGCAGTTTAATTTTTAATTGGAGTTTTACTGTCTATTGTAAGGTACAGAAGTGTTGGGCTGGCAGTTTCACCAATAGCTGCCAGATTTGTTGATTATCTTTTCAGTAGTATTGGACAGTGAAGACGGAAACCTGAAGGAGTTGTTCGGCAGTATTGGAGAGGATCGACCATTATTGAATTCATTCAAGAAAGAGTGATCTGCATGAGATAACCTCTGCCTCTGCTAAAGCCGAAAAGGTTGTGCAGCGTCTCTTCTACAGAGGAAAAGGTCAGTTCCTCTTAAGCCGTTTATTTCCATCATCGTGAATCCTGTGGACAAGACAGATTCCGACTGGGATCAGCGTAACGTCAAGTCTTCGAGGAATTCTTTACTTCAGGAAAGTCTCTCCTAATTGACTGTATAAGTCTCTTAGACTTTAAAATTTACCATTCTAAGAACTGTGTTCTAATTTACCACTTTAAGACTGTGTTCGCATTTACCGCTTTAAGAACTAGTACTGAGTCTGGCGGTTTGTTAAATGGCCGCATAGCAGTTTACTTCCGGTTAAGGTTTTCGTTTGTTTATCTTTTTACTAATATTAAGCAGAGTTTAATAAATGTTTATTTGTTTCTAAAACCTGCCTCATTTCTATATTCATTGTTGCCGGTCACGTGACACATGGCATGAGAGCCTGGCTCCTGTAACGTCAGAGGCCAAACAGCTCTCGCACCATCAGCCTTGCTAATGAACTAATGAACTGGACTTGCGGTTACAAGAAAAATGTCTAAGACAATCATTTGCATAGATTTTTGGAATGTGCACCACCTTCAAAGCCTTCCTCCCAGGCTGACTCTAGCAGGCATGTCTCCGTATGCAACAATCCTATGCTGCTCTGCTCCACCACTATCCAGCAACTAGCTAGTGAGGTAGATCTGCAGTAACTGGTGTCCTTAATATCCAGCAGTGTCTTACGATCTTAGGGAAGACATAAAGGATGAATAATGGGTTGGACCCAGAGAGGCTGCTGTGACCAAACACTCAGCTACCCTACCGGCAAATAATAAGAGCCAATTATTCTGTCAAACTGATAACTTGAATTCTTGACATAGATGCTCTGGGGGCTCTAGTTAATTGGAGGAATCAGTTTAACCAATGCCTGAGAGAGATGTGCAAGTTCTGTAACCTTCATACATTAATCATCTTCCACTGAAAAGTCACAGGTCCACACTTAGAAACCCAGGATTCCCAAGTACAGGTTGAAGTTGAAGCTCAGGATTCGCAAATATAGTTTGAAATCTGGTTTATGCTAATGATAACTATCAATCACAGCATATGGAGTCCAATGGGACAGCACAGATTTCAAAGATTATGCAGCACTTAAGTTGGGAAATCTGTCCATGGACCTGCAGGACTATTAAAATCAATGGGAAGAAGTGACGTTCTTAGAGTGGTGATTAGCTAATTTCACCTTTACTGGTCACCACACCATATGGAAGATAGTGGAGGAGAGGGTGCAGAGGAGATATGCCAGGATACTAATCAGAATGGAACATGTCTGCCATGAGGAGAGACTGAAGAGGTAACCTTTGAACCTTTGAAAAAAGATGTACGAGTTAGGGTTAGTAAATTGTTGGCATATTATGTTGGTGCTAGAAGCATGTAGACACTTGAGGGCTGCCCCCAGCATATGTCAAACTGTGTTCGCCACTGATACAAACACATTTCACTGTATATTCAGATGTTTTGATGTGCATGGGACAAAGGAGGCTAACTTCCTGCATCTCTAATCCATAAGACCATTAGACCATAAGATATAGGAGCAGAAGTAGACCATTCTGCTCATCGAGTCTGCTCCGCCATTCAATCATGGGCTGATCCGATTCTTCCAGTCATCCCCACTCTCCTGCTTTCTCCCCATACCCTTTGATGCCCTGGCTAATCAATAACCTAAATATCTCTGTCGTAAATGCACCCAATGACTTTGGCAACAAATTCCACAGATTTACCACCCTCTGACGAAAGTAATTTTTCTGCATCTCTGTTCTAAATGGACATCTTTCAATCCTGAAGTCGTGCCCTCTTGTCCTGGGCTACCCTACCATGGGAAATAACTTTGCCATATCTAATCCGTTCAGGCCTTTTATCATTCGGAATGTTTCTATGAGATCCCCCCTCATTCTCCTGAACTCCAAGGAAAACAGCCTAGGAGCTATCAGACGTTCCTCATACAGTAACCCTTCATTCCTGGAATTATTCTTGTGAATCTTCTCTAAACTCTCTCCAATATCAGTATATCCTTTCTAAAATAGGAAGCCCAAAACTGCAGACAATACTCTAAGTGTGGTCTCATGAGTGCCGTATAGAGGCTCAACGTCACATCCCTGCTCTTATATTCTATACCTCTAGAAATTAATGCCAACATTACATTCGCCTTCTTCACCACCGACTCAACCTGGAGGTCTGCACAAGGACTCCCAAGCCCCTTTGCATCTCTGCATTTTGAATTTTCTTCACATCTAAATAATAGTCTGCCCGTTTATTTCTTCCACCAAAGTACATGACCGTACACTTTCCAACATTGTATTTCATTTACTACTTGTTTGCCCATTTCCCTAAATCATCTGTCTCTCTGCAGGCTCTTTGTTTCCTCAACACTACCCCCTCCTCCACCTATCTTTGTATCATTGGCAAATTTAGCCACAAATCCATTAATCCCATTGTCCAAATCATTGACACACATCATAAAAGCAGCGGTCCCAGCACCAACTCCTGTGGAACTCCACTGGTAACTGGCAGCCAGTCAGAATAGGCTCTCTTTATTCTCACTGTCTGTTTTCTGCTGATCAGCCAATGCTCCCCCCATGCTGGTAACTCCCCTGTAATTCCATGAGCTCTTATCTTGCTAAGCAGCCTCATGTGTGGCACCTTGTCAAAGACCTACTGAAAATCCAATTACACTACATCCATTGCATCTCATTTTTTCTACCCTGTTTGTAATTTCCTCAAAAAATTGCAGTAGGTTAGTCAGACAGGATTTTCCTTTCAGGAAACCATGCTGGCTTTAGCCTATCTTGTCATGTGCCTCCAAGTACTCCGTAATCTCATCCCTAACAATCAATTCCAACAACTTCCCAACCACTGATGTCAGGCTAACAGGTCTATAGTTTCCTTTCTGCTGCCTCCTGCCCTTCTTAAATTGTGGAGTAACATTTGCAATTTTCCAGCCATCCAGTACAGTGTCAGAATCTATCGCTTCTTGGAAGATCATTGTTAATGCCTTCGCAATCTCTCCAGCTACTTCCTTCAGAACCTGTGGGTGCAATCCATCAGGTCCAGGAGATTTATCCACCCTCAGACCATTAAGCTTCCTGAGCACCTTCTCAGTCGTAATTTTCACAGTACATACTTCACTTCCCTGACACTCTCAAATGTCTGGTATACTGCAGATGTCTTCCACTGTGAAGACTGATGCAAAATACGCATCCAGTTCCTCTGCCGTTCTGCGTCTCTCATTACAATATCTCCAGCATCATTTTCTATTGGTCCTATATCTACCCTCAACTCTCTTTTACCCTTTATATACTTCAAAAAGCTTTTAATATATTCTTTGATATTGGTCGCTAGCTTCTTTTCATAATTTATCATTTCCTTCCTAATGACCTGCTTAGTATCCGTAATCTCTATTTCTCCCTGGAGTTTGGGAGGGTTCTGGGGTTCATAGGGTAGATTGCAGGAAACATTTCCCTCATATCAGAGGTGAATAAAACTAGAGGGCATAGATTTAGGGTAAGGAGTATATATACAAAAAATCTATTTATGATATCCCCCTATGTCTTTTGGTTCCACACATAGATGACCATTCTGGTCTTCAGGAGGACCAATTTTGTCTCTTGCAATCCTTTTGCTCTTAACATATTTGTAGAATCTCTTAGGATTCTCCTTCACCTTGTCTGCTAGGGCAACTTCATGCCTTCTTTTAGCCTTCCTGATTACTTTCTTAAGTGGTCTCTGGCACTTCTTATACTCCATAAGGACCTCATTTGGTCCTACCTGCCTATACCTGTGATGCACCTCCTTTTTTCTATTAAGCAAAGTTTTAATATTCTTGAAAACCAAGGTTTCCTCTACTTGTCATCTTTACCTTTTATTCAGACAGCCTGTTAGAATAACAGGTAAAGGTAACAAGTGTAGGAAACCATGGTTCGATAGTTATAGTGCATTCAAAACGCTTCCTCTGATTTACAGATGATTTTCAAACACCTAGATCTTCCCTCCAGCACTGCCAAAATGAGTGTTAATCACAGCTGTCTTTGAGCTGCATTCATATATATGCAGACATCTCAGGTGAATGGAGTGTTTATCGTATTCATGCACAAGCAAAAAAGGAAAGAGGGATGGTAGTTTGCCTCCCAAAGCCCGCAATGTTTCTGAACGCATCCACAATATCCTGAAAAGGGAGGGAGAGCAGGAAGGGAGGGTACATATTGATACCAATGACATAGGTAGAAACAGGAAGGAGGTCCGGAAAAAATAATACAGGGAGTTAGAAAGGAAGCTGAGAAGCAGGACCTCAAGGGTAGTAATCTCGGGATTGCTGCCTGTGCCTCGTGACAGTGAGGAAAGGAATAGAATGAGGTGGCAGTTAAAAGTGTGGCTGAAGAATTGAAGCAGGGGGCCGGGATTCAGATCTCTGGAAAATTGGGACCACTTCTTGGGCAGGTGGGACCAGTACAAAAGGGATGGGTTGTGCTTGAATGTGAGGGGGACCAAGACTCCTGCTGGCAGGTTTACTAGAGCTGTTGGAATGATTTAAACTGATACAGCAGGGGGGGGATGGGAGCCAGTGTGATGGAGCTGAGGATGAGCCAGCAGGTTTACAAGTAGATGATGGGTGTAACATGAATGTAAGGAAGGACAAGCCAATGATTGGGTACAAATGCAGACAGAGCAAAGAGTTAAGTTGTAGCACATAAGCAAAATTCAAAAGGGCGAGGAATGCAGGACTGAAGGTGCAGAATTTAAATGCGCGTAGCATTTGGAATATGGTGGATGAACACATGGCACAATTAGAGATTAGTCAGTATGATGTTGTGGGTGTTACTGAGTCATGACTGAAAGAATGAAAGACTGAAAGAATAAAAGCTTAACGTCAAAGGATATATTTTGTATTGAAAGGACAGGCAGGAAAACACAGTGTTGCTCTATGGGTAAGATATGGAATTACATCTTTAAAAAAAGGTGACGTAGGGTTAGAGAATACTGAATCATTGTGGGTGGAGTTAAGAAACTGCAAGGGTGAAAAATAAAACATTATGGGAATCTTATATAGGCCTCCAACTAGTAGCCAAGATGTGAGGTTGAGATTGCAAAGGGAGCTTGAAAAAGCATGTAATAAAGGTAATGATGCTATTGTAATGGGGGATTTCAGTTTGGAAAGGGATTGGGAAAATCAGCTTGGTGTCGGATCACAAGAGAGAGAATTTGTTGAATCCCAATGAGATGGCTTTTTAGAGCAGCTTGTGCTTGAGCCTACTCGGGGAAAGGCTATCTTATGGATGTTGTGTAATAACCCAGACCTTATTCGGGTGCTTAATGTAAAGGAACCCTTAGGAGTCAGTGATCATAATATGATTGAATTCACACTGCTATTTGAGAGGGAAAAGCATAAGTTACATGTATCAGTATCACAATGGACTAAAGGGAATTACAGAGGCATGAGAGAGGAGCGTTCCCATGTGAATTGGAGAAGGATACTGACGGGGATGATGGCAAGGCAGAGATGGCTGGTTTCTTGGAATGGTTCACAAGGCGCAGGATAGACATGTCCCACAGAAGAATAAGTTCTCAAATGGCAGGGCTAGGCAACCAGGGCTGACAAGGGAAACTAAGGACTGCATAAACAACGAAAGGGCATATAAGGTAGCAAAAGCAAATGGGAAGTTCAATGATTGGGAAGCTTTTAAAGTCCAACAAAAGAAAACTAAAAAAAGCTACAAGAAGGAAAAGATGAAATATGAGGGCAAACTAGCCAATAATATAAAACAGGATACCAAATGTATTTTAAGTTATATCAAGAGAAAAAGGGATGTGAGGGTTGATATTCAACCACTGAAAAATGATGTGCTTGAGGTAGTAATGGAGGACAAAGAAATGGCAGATGAATGTAATGGATACTTTGCATCTATCTTCACTGTGGAAGACCCTAGCACTGTGCCAGAGGTCTGTGAGTGTCAGGTACAGGAGTGAGTACCATTGCTTTTACAAAGGAAAAAGTGCAAGGCAAACTCAAAGGTCAAAGGTGGATAAGTCACCTGAACCAGCTGGACTACATTCCAGAGTTCTGAGGGAGGTTGCTATTGAGATAATGGATGCATTGGTCATGATCTTTTAAGAATCACTTGATTCTGGCATGGTCCCAGAGGACTGCAAGACGGCAAATGTCACTCCACTCTTTAACAGGATTGACACTCTTTAACAGGAGTGGAGGAAGGGAAAAGAAAGGAAATTATAGGCCAGTTAGCCTAACCTCAGTAGTTGGAAAAATGTGGGAGTATATTATTAAAGATGAGGTTTCGAGATACTTGGAGACTAATGATAAAATAAGTCAAAGTCAACATGGTTTCTGTAAAGGGAAATCTTGCCTGGTAAATCTATTCTTCGAGGAAGTAACAATCAGGGTGGACAAAGGAGAGACAGTGGAAGTAATTTACATGGATTTTCAAAATCCTTTTTCTCCCTCTGTCCCTCTCACTATACTCCTTTCCCATCCTCTGGGCTTCATCCCTCCCCCTTTCTTTCTCCCTAGGCCTCCCGTCCCATGATCCTCTCATATCCCTTTTGCCAATCAACTGTCCAGCTCTTGGCTCCATCCCTCCCTCTCCTGTCTTCTCCTATCATTTTGGATCTCCCCCTCCCCTTCCCACTTTCAAATCTCTTACTAGCTCTTCTTTCAGTTAGTCCTGACGAAGGATCTTGGCCCGAAACATCGACTGTACCTCTTCCTACAAACGCAATGTTGGCTTTTATTTGAAGGGGAATAGTATATAAAAGCAAGGAGATAATGCTGATGCTTTATAAGACACTAGTCAGGTCGCACTTGGAATATTGTCAACAGTTTTGGGCCCTCTTATCTCAGAAAGGATATGTTGTCATTGGATGATTTTGGGAATGAAAGGGTTAACATATGAGGAGCATTTGGCAGCTTTGGGCCTGCACTCAGGGGAATTTATAAGAATGCAGGGGGATCTCACTGAAACCTACTGAAAGTTGAAAGGACTAGATAGGGTGGATGTGGAGAAGATGTTTCCTATGGTGGAGGTATCCAGAACCAGAGAGTATAGCCTCAAAATTCAGGGGCGACCTTTTAGAACAGAGATAAGGAGGAATTTTTTTAGCCAGGGAGCAGTGAATCTGTGGAATGATCTGCCACAGACTTTAGTGAAGACCATGTTCGTAGGTATATTTAAAGTGAAAATTGATGGTTACCTGACTAGTCAGGGCATCAAAGGATATAGCAAGAAGGCAGGTGTAGGGGGTTGAGTGGGATCCGGTATCAGCCATGATGGAATGGTAGAGCAGACTCGATAGGCTGAATGGCCTAATTCCTCTCCAATGTCTTATGGTCTTATGGATCCCTCTGGCCAATGGGGTGATTATTGCAATCATGCATATGCAGACATCTCAGGTCAATGGGGTGTTTTTTGCAATCATGCATATGCAGACATCTCACGTCAATGGGGTGTTTATTGCAATCATGCATATGCAGACATCTCAGGTCAATGGGGTATTTCCTGGTCTGCATTCAACCCCAGTCTGCAGCTCCAGAAAGATTATTTTTCTGACCTACATTTTAAATTCAATCTACAATCCACATTCAGACCTGAAGACTGGTTGCTGTTGAAATTAATATTTGCTATATTCCATATCTCCAGAATATGCCCGAACACTGATAATCTTATTAAGACAGTGGACAAATGAATCATTTAGAAATATCAATTGCAAATATGATTGTTAAATTTCTGGCTACTTAACAGCTGATTACTAATAACAAATATATTAAAGTAATAAGTTTTAAATTGCCTTCTTTTTGACTGATGCTGTTGAAATAGATAATTTAAGTAAATAAGCTTCTTTTAATTAATCATTTCAGCACTTGGATGTGGATTTCTGACACAGCATTGTGCCCACGCCATAATATGAGAAGAGAAAGTCTGTCTCACTGTCCTGATTAAAAGGATACTGTTTTTCAAATATAAGTAAATAGATTCCATTCAAACATCTGTAAATCTCAAATGATGATCTTCTTTGAAATACTTATGGCATTAAATAAATACCACAGAGTAATCAATTGTCAGAAATAATCTGAAAACGTGATGTACACTTCTACAGAAGCCACTTTTATCCTGAAAATACTAAATTACAAAATTCTGTAAACTGAAGAACATGATTTCAATTATCTCATGTAGAAGTACGGACTCAAACAGCTGTCAAAAATCTTAAATAATGTAATACAAATAAAAGAATGTTATGATGGTGGAATTTTGAAACACAAGTAGAATATCCTCAAAATCCTCAGCAAATCTGCTTCATCTGTGAAGTAAGAAATATTGTTTCAATATGATGAATCTTCTTTGATGGATAAGCATGCTTCTGGGTTAAGGATTTCAACAAGGAAGCTTGCCTCCTGACTTTCTGACTAACCCCACCATGGGGAACCTTGTCAAATGCCTTACACCACATCCATTGCTTCATCAATTTGTTTTGTCACTTCTTCAAAGAACTTAATCAGGCTCATGAGGCACGATCAGCCTCTCACAAGTCCATGCTGACTATCCCTAATCATACTATGCCTCTTCAAATGCTCATAAAATCTGTTTCTCAAAATCTTCTCCAATAGTTTGCCCACCACTAACTTAAGACTAACTGGACTATAATTCCCAGTGTTATCCCTACTCCCCTGCTTGAACATTAACTGGCCTATCACTGTGGTTCCCATCCCTCTATCCAACAGTTTAATGGTATAAACCCTCCTCAACAGTTCTAGCAGACATACCCACAAGGATATTGGTCCCTCTCGAGTCCAGGTGTAACCTGTTACTTTTGTTCTTTTGTACCGTATATCCCATGATTCTATATCCAAAGGTCTATGTTTTGGACTATGTTTCCAGTACCACCTAATTTGTGTTGTTGTTCAGTCATTTAGTCAAAACCAACTCTTCATGACCTCATGGACCATAGGGTCCGTATGGTTTTCATGGCAAGATACAGAAGTAGACTACCAGGCCTTTTTCCTGCACAGATACTGCTGCTGCTCAGGTTGGGACCCATCTGGATTTGACTCAAGACCATCTGCCTTGAAGTCCAGCACTGATGCCACTACACCACCAGCTGGCCCCCTCACCTAATTACAATCACCTAAATGCAAATGTTCCCATAATTGCACTGAAACCCAGTCAGCGCATGATTGAATAGTGAATTGCAATACTATTCATCAGTAGCTATCAATATGTGACAGCCAAAAGAAGGGAAGGAGGCCACTGAGTCACTCTGTACCTGCAGGAGAAATATTTCTCATTAGAGTTTATTTAAACAAAAGGCCATCCAGCTGAAGAAAGATATGGCAGAGATATGGAACTGTCTCTGTTTTTGTACTTGTCTAGCAGTCTCTTAAATTTCACAGTGGAGTTGGGGTCGCAGGGCACCTAAATGAAATGAGATCTTCCCAAGCACAAGATCATTTGGGCAGAGCTTTGGAGAATGGCGTCCTTCCACATTTCTTTTCTCCCTACACCATCACGGCTGCACACATTCGGGCTAAGAGCCAACTCTAACTGCAAGCTTTGTGGTCAGCGGGGTTCACTGGCACTCATACTGTCAGGATGCAAAACAGCTTTAGCACACATATGGTATAGGTGGCACCATAACAAGGTCCTTCTGTCCCTTGCTGACACACTGGAGTGAGAGAGGTATAGAAAGAGACCAGTGGCAGAGAGGCAAACAGGGCAATCATTTCCATCAAGAAGAGGGCCACGCCAGTCGTATCAAAGAGGCCTAAATCCAATCTGCTGCAAACAGCCAAATCATGGGAGATGAGGGTCAATGTGGGGAGGAAGCTGCAGTTCTCAGGAGTGGTGCAAACCACACTTCAACCAGACATCATACTGTTGTCCACTGAAGACAAGAAAATCATCCTGGTGGAGTTCACAGTACCATGGGAGGAAGGATACGAAGAGGTTCATGAGAGGCCCTGAAGTACCGGTTCTTAGTCCAGGAGTGCAGGGACAAAGAATGGCTGATGTGGCTATTCTCCGTGGAGATCAGGGTTCCCAGCAAGGCTGGCATGAAGGTTGCTGTCTGTGCTGAGCCTTGATGGAAAGAACAAGAACCAAGCAGGCCGCAGGATGGGGGAGGAAGCAGAAAGAGCCTCTTGCTGGATATGGAGCAGGCGAGAGGAGTTGAGCAGTGACTTGGCCACCACCACTGACCCACCAACTGGAGTGTGTAGTGGTTAAGTGTCAGAACACTCTGTGAAGGTTGGGCACCACCTGACACCATCTGCTCCTGGCCAAAGGCTACAGTTACCTCATCAGGTAATTTAAGAGAGCACCCCGGTCGGTGTATGATACAAGCATGCTTTTGGAATGAGTCATTATGAAGTGGGGTTCATCACCATGAATACATTTACAGGCATGCTTTTATTGTTCTGCCAAATTTGGTCATAATCCTGCCACATCTAATACCTAATCAAGGAAGTCAGATGATTGAATGTTTACAATTTGCTCTAGGAGATCCCTGTATCTTTCTCTTTTCGTCTAAATAGTCATAAATCCTGTAAAGGTGGAAGCTGAAGTAGTTTCATTGGGATTTGAATCTCATATCTTTTATTTCCCAGCAGAGTTGTTGCACTTTGATATACATTTTGTAATATGCCTGTTCGGGAATGGTCATTGGCTCTTGGTTGAAGCAATGAATCTCTCAACACACAAACCATCTTTTCATATCCATTTATTAATCTTTTTGCATTGAAATTATGCCCAGTTCAGTAAGATTTCAATACCTAAGGAGGGAATTATCATGAAAACATTGTATCTAAGAATCACAAACATGAGAAAATCTGAAGATGCTAGAAATCCAGATAAGCACATAAAATGCTGGAGGAACTCAGCAGGCCAGGCACTATCTATGAAAATAAATAAACAGTCGATGTGTCAGGCCGAGACCCTTTATTAGGAAGGTGAAGGGTCTCAGCCCAAAATGTTGATTGTTTACTGTTTTCCATTGATGCTGCCTAGCCTGCTGAGTTCCTTCAGCATTTTGTGTATATTGTGTTGTATCTAAGTGTTTTATCTGCGTGTAGTCTCTAAACAGTGTTGAATGTTTTAATATGCAAATACCTTTTAATTATAGAACTGGTACAAGGTCTCTTTTTCAGTAAGGGCTTTACTTAAGGATTAGACATATCCTAAATCCGGAACTGGATTTACAGTAGATAGAACTGAAACTAATAACAGCCTAATGTGTACTGTGATATTTTGAAAAAGGCATAAACCCAGAATTTATAGTACAGCATTTACTATAAAACCTATCGAGCTCACTAGCGTAATATTACAGGTTTAGATTTAGATTCATTAAGGATCTGTTGCATAACAGCATTAAAGCACAGCCATATGCACAGGCAAACACACACACACACACACACACACACACACACACACACACACAGACACACACACACACATGCACAGACACATACACACACGCAAGCACACACACACAGACAAACACATACATACACACAAACACACACACACACCTTTGACTTCCAAACCCTTCTGACCCAGGAGCCTTGACTATCGGGTCCCGCCTTCCAGACTCACCGACTTCCGTCTTCAAGGCTCAGGATTCAACCTTCGTTATCGACTCAAGGACTCGCCAATCACGGCTTGGCTTCAATCTCTGGACTCGCACAGTCTTCCAACTCCGGGACTTGCCAACATGGCAGGGTCATCCTTGGCCCAGTTTGTGAAGAAATGTATTGAAACATTAAAATAATCCTAAATGTTACTCTTAAGTAGCTGGCAAATGGATGCCTGTACAATAAGTAGGAATACTAAGATTGGAGGAATATTTAGATTTAGATTTTTTAATAATCAGAATGAAAATTGTAAACCCTCCACCCTCTCTCAAGTTCTAAGGAAGGGTTGCTGACCACATCTTTCCACATATGCCGCTTGACTGGTTGAGTTCCTCCAGCATTTCTGTTACAGTTTGGTCTTACAGATAATGTGGATGATTCTGACAACCCAATGACCTGTAAAGGAACATTGTAAATTCTCACCTATTGGTACATCTCCATAAAGGAATGACAGACATGAGCTTTTTGTTCCTCTTGGCTGAAAGGATAGGCTTCTTTTCATGGACAGACTCTTCTAGAATAGTGTCCCGAAAAAGAATCTACTATAAATATATCATCGAGACTTCCACCCACATCATCTTCTCTCCTGCTTTTAATTTGCTATACTTATTAACTTGTGAAAAATTATCTATAAAAATTACTGCTTACCTGTAGCCATAACTTAAGACTGGGTCCCTGATAAACTAGCCTGACATTTCTGCAGCTCATTAAACACTCATATCTTAGTAATATCTGGTCTTCTGATGTAAGGGCACATCTGACCAGGACGAAATCTTCAGACACGGATCATCTTCAAAAAGTATTGATAACTTCTAAAAAATCCAAAATATTTTCTATAGAATCTCCAAGATAGAGATGTTCTCTGTATTTACTAGATAATTTGCAGGGAGAAAAGAAAACATTTCACTGTCATAGCTAAAAATAGCACAGGCCAGCTGGTTAGAAACACAATGTTGCTCAACACAAAATAGCTGACATTTTCCAGCCCTGTTTTTTTTGTTGTAATAAGGTAACTATGCAGGATTTGGTAACACATAGATATTGCATCCATTCCTAACAAAGGGTGTTGTAACTGACCATCCATCTATAATAGTGTTGATCACTTTAGCTAGATTTTCCTGAGGAGAAAGTATCTTGCTATTCCTCTTTAGCTCTATCTATCTATCTATCTGTCTTGTCTATCTATCTTTCTATCTATTAACCTATCTACCCATCTACTTATCTCTTATCTATCTATCAAACATTTTTCTATCTGTTTATTATTTGTTTGTTTATTTACTCATTCATCCATTCATTCATTTATTTATGGTAACTTAGTAACTTTTATGTCTTGCACTGTATTGCTGCCACAAAACAACATATTTCACAGCATATGTCAATGAAATAGACCTGACTCTGATCTTGTTTCTGATTCTGATGTGTCTAAGGCAATTATTTGTGTGGCCTGTGACTTTGTTAGGATGAGAGTTAGTCTACTATCATAATCTGAAGGTAAGCAATAGTAAAACAGCCTGAGAAACACCAAAACTTCAGATGCTGCTTAACTAGTTGATTTTACAACTAGACAATTAGCTGCAAAGAATAGAGCATAAGCTTACAGTCACCTGTGTCTACTGTGGGTCAGTTTCTCATCAGTGAATAAAGAAATTAAGTCAATCTAAACTATATGTTAATAGCCCTCCAAAACCTTCAGCAAAAATGCTCATTTGAAAGTTTTTATACTTTATACTTTATTGTCACCAAACAATTGGTACTAGAACGTACAATCATCACAGCGATATTTAATTCTGCGCTTCACACTCCCTGGATTACAAATATTAAATATTAAAAATAGTTAAAATGAGTAAATATTAAAAATTTAAATTATAAATCATAAATAGAAAATAGAAAAATGGGAAGTAAGGTAGTGCAAAAAAAACGAGAGGCAGGTCTGGATATTTGGAGGGTACGGCCCCAGATCCGGGTCAGGATCCATTCAGCAGTCTTATCACAGTTGGAAAGAAGCTGTTCCCAAATCTGGCCATACGATTCTTCAAGCTCCTGAGCCTTTCCCCAGAGGGAAAAGGGACAAAAAGTGTGTTGGTTGGGTGGGTCGTGTCCTTGATTAGCCTGGCAGCACTGCTCTGACACTGTGCGGTGCGAAGTGAGTCCACGGACGGAAGATTGGTTTGTGTGATGTGCTGTGCCATGTTCACGATCTTCTGCCGCTTCTTTTGGTCTTGGACAGGACAACTTCCATACCAGGTTGTGATGAACCCTAGAGGAATGCTTTCTATGGTGCATCCATAAAAATTAGTGAGGGTTTTAGGGGACAGGCCAAATTTCTTTAGTTTTCTCAGGAAGTAAAGGCGCTGGTGGGCCTTCTTGGCAGTGGACTCTGCTTGGTTGGACCAAGTCAGGTCATTTGTGATATTGACCCTGAGGAACTTGAAGTTTTTGACCTGTTCCACTTGTGCACCACCGATGTAAATTGGGTCGTATGGTCCGCTACTCCTTCTGAAGTCAACAACCAATTCCATCGCCTTGCTGATGTTGAGGGATAGGTTATTGTCTTCGCACCATGCCACCAGGTTCTTAATTTCCTCTCTGTACTCAATCTACTTCTCAATCCACAACCATCCTATCTAGTTCCCATTTGAGAGTTCCAATGAACCTACTTCCACCACCCATTCCTATATCACCTGGAAGGAAAATAAATCTCATCTTCCCTCTGTTTTGTATTTGAGTTATCTGAAATCTGTGTCATATAGACAGCAATTTCTCTATCTATGAAACAGATTCATTTTATCAGCTCCATCAAGATCCTTCCTTATTTTAAACACATCCCCTCTCAACCATCTCCGTTTCAGATATGTGTCAAACTTCCTGTCAAAGCACTTCTAGCATCACCTTTCCCTCTGACTCATTTTCAATAAACCCATAGCGAAGTAGTATGTTATCGCACTTCAAATGTCAAGGAAACTACAAAGAAAGAAAAGCAAAAGGTTTCCACTAAGATATTTACAGAGAATTATGAAGAAAATCATTAATACAACAGCCTGTTTACAGTTGTGGATTATTGTCATAGAGTCATACAGTTACAGTTCAAAGCACAAAAATGTTAAAGTTCAAAGTAAATTTTATTATCAAAATATGTATACATATGTAACCATATATAACCCTGAGGTTCATTTACTATCAGCGTACGCAGCAAATCCATAGAATAGTAACGATAACAGGACGAATGAAAGATCAACCAGAGAGCAGAAGGCAACAAACCCTGCAGATGCAAATATAAATAAATAGCAATAAATAATGAGAACATGAGATAATAAGATACAGTCCTTAAAAGTGAGATCATTGGTTTTGGGAACATTTCAAAGATGGTGCAAGTGAGTGTAGTTATCCATTTTTATTCAAGAGCCTGGTGGCTGAGGGGTAGGAACAGTTCTTGAACCTGGTGGTGCGAGTTCTCAGGTTTTTGTACTTTCTACCTAATTGCAGCAGTGAGAAGAGAGCATGACCTGGATGGTGGGGATCACTAATGATGGATGCTGCTTTCCTGTGACAGCGTTTCACGTAGATGAAATGAGGATGTTGGCCCGCCAAATTCACACTGACCATCAGGTATCCATTTACATCATTAGTACAGTCATGCTATTTTATTCCTTCCACATTTCCATCAACTCGCCCTGATTCTATCACTCACTTACACATTTGGGACAATGCAAAGTGGCCAATTAACCTTGCAGCCCACGTGTGTTTGTGATGTGGGAGTAAGCACAGGAAACCCGTGTAATCGCAGAGAAAAGATGCAAATTCCACACCCACAACACCAGTCGTCTGCATTGAACAAACCGCTGGAGCTGGGAGGAACAAATGTATGTCTGCAAACATGAGGAATTCTGCAGATGCTGAAAATTCAAGCAACACACATCAAAGTTGCTGGTGAATGCAGCAGGCCAGGCAGCATCTCTAGGAAGAGGTACAGTCGACGTTTCGGGCCGCGATCCTTCGTCAGGGCTAACTGAAGAAAGAGCTAGTAAGAGATTTGAAAGTGGGAGGGGGAGGGGGAGATCCAAAATGATAGGAGAAGACAGGAGGGGGAGGGATGGAGCCAAGAGCTGGACAGGTGATAGGCAAAAGGGATATGAGAGGATCACGGGACAGGAGGCCCAGGGAGAAGGAAAAGGGGGAGGGGGGGAACCCAGAGGATGGGCAAGGGGTATAGTCAGAGAGACAGAGGGAGAAAAAGGAGAGAGAGAGAAAGAATGTGTGTATATAAATAAATAACGGATGGGGTACGAGGGAGAGGTGGGGCATTAGCGGAAGTTAGAGAAGTCAATGTTCATGCCATCAGGTTGGAGGCTGGAGAAGGCAATGTTCATGCCATCAGGTTGGAGGCTACCCAGACAGAATATAAGGTGTTGTTCCTCCAACCTGAGTGTGGCTTCATCTTTACAGTCGAGGAGGCCGTGGATAGACATATCAGAATGGGAATGGGACGTGGAATTAAAATGTGTGGCCACTGTATATCTGTGCCACTTCCAAAATCATTTGGGTAGATGACAGACAAGATAAAACAAGTTTGGGGGATACTTATAGTCACAAGTATGAATGTTTAATGTTTGGGAGGGGCACGGTAGCATTGCAGTTAGTGCAAATGTTTGCCAATGCCAGCAATCACCGATTTAATTCCTGCTGTAAGGAGTTTGTACATTCTCTCTGAAACCGGGCAGATTTCCTTCCACCTTCCAGAGTTGTACAGGTTAGGGTTAGGGTTGGTAAATTATAGGCATGCTATGTTGGGACCAGAAGCATAGTGACACTTACAAGAGAAAATCTGCAGATGCTGGAAACCCGAACAACACACAAAAAGTGCTGGAGGAGCTCAGTTGGCTAGGCAGCATCGATGGAAAAAATACAGGCCACCCTCAGGCTGGAGGAGCAACAGCTTATATTCCATCTGGGTAGTCTCCATCCTGATGGTATGAACATTGACCTCTCGAACTTCTGGTAATGCCCTCCTCCCCTCACCACTCTCTTACCTTACCTCCTTGCCTGCTCATTGCCTCCCTCTGGTGCTCCTCCCCGCTTTTCTTTCTTCCATGGGCTTCTGCCCTCTCCTATCAGACTCCTGCTTCTCCAGCCATGTATCTCTTTCACCAATCAACTTCCCTGCTCTTCCCTTCATTCTTCCTCCTGCCAGTTTCACCTATCACCTTGTGTTTCTCTCTCCGCTCCCCCCAGCTTTTAAATCTACTCCTCATCTTTTTTTTTCCGGTCCTGCCAAAGGGTCTTGGCCCAGAACGTCGACAATGTTCTTTCTATAGATGCTGCCTGACCTGCTGAGTTCCTCCAACATTTTGTGTGTTTTGCACAATGACACTTGCTGGCTTCACCCACCATAATCATCAGACTTTATTGGTTGTTGACACAAAAGACACATTTCACTGTCTGTTCTGATGTTTGGATGTGCATGTGACAAATAACTGATACATTAAAGCAAAATTAGCACAATTAATCACAGCATAAAAGTCCACTCATTTTTCCTATCAAACCAATGGTGCTCATCTTTCAGTCAGAGTCTATTGTAACCTCATCATTCTATTAAATAAACAGCGAGGAAAGAACACTCACAGTGAATTACAAAGTTTTTTTCTCTCATGGCATCCAACCACTAGAGGGAGTGGAAAATGTTACGTAATCTTATGTAAAAATTTCATCAGTCCCTCACCTTATTGGTGGATGAAAACTTATATATATGAAACATGGTTAAAAAAAATAAACACTATATTAAAACTTTATACCTGACACTCCATATTTATTAATTTAATCTACTTGGCAGTTTCTTCATTATGAACAGCATTTCTCAATTTATGCTAGAAAATCACCAGTAGTCAGTAATACTTCCTCTCACAGTGAATCCTTCTTCACTACGTCAGTTGCATAGCAAGTCTGGAAAATCATCGTCTTATGATAATAATATTGGCACCATTTTGTTTCTTCATCTTCACTTCAATACGTTCTAAGGCCTTGGCCTCAGTACCTCCTTGTACAATTGGATCCTCGATTTCCTCACTTGCAGATCCAAGTCAGTCCAAATTCACAGCAACATCTCCTCCACAATCTCCATCAGCACAGGTGCAGTATAAGATTGTGTGCTTTACAATGATGGCTGTGTGGTTAAGCACAGCTCCGATGCCATATTCCAGTCTGCTGACGACACCACTGTCGCAGGCCAAATCAAAGGTGGTGATGAATCAGCACAGATGAAGAAGATTGAAAATCTGGCTGAGTGGTGCCATAACAATGTCCTCTTACTTAATGTTGGCAAGACCAGGAAGCTGATTATTGATTTCAAGAGGAAGAAACTAGAGTTCCGAGAATGAGTCTTCATCAGAGGGTCAGAGGCAGAGAGGGTCAGCAACTTTAGCTTCCTCATTATTATTATTTTGGAGGACCTGCCCTGGCCCAGCACGCAGGTAGAACGATAAAGAAAGCACGGCAGACCCTCTATTTTCTTCGGAGTTTGCAGAGATTTAGCATGACATATAAAACTTTGACAAACTTCTATTGATGTGTATTGGACAGTATATTGACCGGTTGTATCACATCCTGGTATGGAAACACCAATGCCCTTGAACAGAAAATCCTACAAAAAGTAGTGGATTCAGCTCAGTCCATCACAAGTAGAGCACTTCCAACTATTGAGCACATCTATGTGAAACGTTGTTGCAGGAAAGCAGCAACCATCATTAGGGACCCCATCTTCTCGTAACTGCCATCAGGAAGAAGGTTCAGGAGCCTCAAGACTTATGCCACCAGGCTCAGGAAGAGTTATTACCCCTCAACCATCAGGCTGTTGAATCAAATTGAATAACTTCACTCAATTTCAGTTGTCCCATCACTAAAATGTTCCCACAACCTATGGACTAAACATTAAGGACTCCTCATCTCATCTTCTCGATGTTTATTGCTTATTTATTTATTTATTGTCTTTTTCTTTTGCATTTACACAGTTTGTTGTCTTTTGCACAGTGGTTGAATGCACCACGTGGCCAAGTGGTTAAGGTGTTAAACTAGCGATCTGAAGGTCGTGAGTTTGAGCCCCAGCCGAGGCAACGTGTTGTGTCCTTGAGCAAGGCACTTAATCACACATTGCTCTGCGATGACACTGGTGCCAAGCTGTATGGGTCCTAATGCCCTTCCCTTGGACAACATTGGAGAGGGGAGACTTGCAGTATGGGCAACTGCTGGTCTTCCATACAACCTTGCCCAGGTCTGCACCCTGGAGAGTGAAGACTTTCCAGGCACAGATCCATGGTCTCGCAAGACTAACGGATGCCTTTTGAATGCACAAGCTGATGCAGCCTTTCATGGATTCCATTAAGGTTATTGTTCTGTTATGGATTTATTGATTATACACTTAAGAAATAAATCTCAGAGTTGTGCATGGTGGCATATAGGTACTCTGATGATAGTGGCCACCCATTTTAATTCCACTTCCTATTTCCATGCTGAAATGTCAGTCCATGGCCTCCTCTACTGTCACGATGAGGCCACAGTCAGGTTGGAGAAGCAATACTTTATATTCTGTCTTGGTGGCCTCCAATCTGATAGCATGAACATTGATTTCTTGAACTTCGGGTAAAGCCCCCGCTTCACAATTCCCAGTTCCCATTTCCTTCTCTCACCTTAACTCCTTACCTGCCCATCACCTCCCTCTGGTGCTCCTCCCCTTTTCTTTCTTCCATGGCCTTCTGTCTTCTCCTATCAGACTCCCCCTTCTCCAGCCTTGTATCCCTTTCACAAATCAACTTCCCAGCTCTTTATTTCATCCCTCCCACCCACCTCCCGGTTTCACCTATCACTTTGCATTTCTTCCTACCCTCCCACCATCTTCGAACTCTGACTCCTCATCTTCTTTTTCTCCAGTCCTGATGAAGGGTCTTTGCTTGAAACATCATCAATACTACTTTTCCATAGATGCTGCCTGGCCTGCTGAGTTCCTCCAGCATTTTGTGTGTGCTGCTTGAATATCCAGCATCTGCAGATTTTAAAACCACAAACACGAGGAAATCTGCAGATGCTGGAAATTCAAGCAACGCACATAAAAGATGCTGGTGGAATGCAGCAGGCCAGGCAGCATCTGTAGGAAGAGGTACAGTCGACGTTCCGGGCTGAGACCCTTCGTCAGGACTAACTGAAAGAAGAGATAGAAAGAGATTTGAAAGTGGGAGGGGGAGGGGGAGATCTGAAATGATGGGGGGGAGGGGGATGGAGCTAAGAGCTGGAAAGTTGATTGGCAAAAGGGATACGAGGCTGAAGAAGGGAGAGGATTATGGGGCGGGAGGCCTAGGGAGAAAGAAAGGGGGAGGGGAGCACAGAGGATGGGCAAGGAGTTATAGTGAGAGGAACAGAGGGAGAAAAAAGAGAGAGAGAAAAAAATAATAATTGATTAATAAGGGATGGGGTACGAAGGGGAGGTGGGGCATTAATGGAAGTTAGAGAAGTCAGTGTTCTGCAGATTTTCTCTCGTTTGCTACTTTGATAATAAATTTACTTTGGAACTTGTTTGGAACACTAAACTCTGGTTTTGCCAGATCCTAGGTGTATTCTGACCCACTGGCCATCAGTATCTCAGCTGCACTGTAGTTCATGTGAAATATGAGAATTACCTTTTCATCTTTTCCAATCTATTAAGTTGCCCTTTCTGCCAACCTGTTTGAGGCTGTTTGACATGAAGGTCTGCACCCTCTCTGAACTCCCAGTGTTCAACTGATTCCATTATCCATCACAAGCATTACTGTACAGCCAAGATAATAGAACAAGGAACACAGAACACTGCAGCAAAATGCAGACCCTTCTGCCCACAATGTCATGCCAACTTTTTAACCTACTTTTGTCACAGTCCTGACTGAAGAGCAGCAGGCATCCATGTTATGGCGTTCCAATTCCCGGAGTGTGGACAGTTCTTCTGTCGCTTTAAGAATCAAATTACCAATTATTGCTAGCCACGTTCCTTCATGAAAGGTCTGTACTTGAAGGCCTCGTGCTGAGCACTCAGTGCTCAATTGCAATAGTTCTCATACCACTGTTTGTGATTCTGCTTTTGAATTTTGTATGTGTTGTCTTCTTTATTTTGAGTAGAGTTAATTCTAGACTTAACTCTGAATCTGGATTCATCATCATCCATAGCTCTCTAGTTACAGCTCTAAGATCAATCTAACCCATCCTTCCTACAAAGTCCTCCATTTGTTTTAGATTCATTTGCCTATCCAAGAGTTTCTTAAATGCTCCATATGTACCTGCCTCTATCATTACCCCCTGGCTGGGCGCTCACCACACTCTCTGAGTAAAACACTTACCTCTTGCATTTCCCACCCCCCTCCACTTTCCTTCAATCACCTCAAAATTATGCTCTCTGTTAATCACCATTTCCTACCTGGGAAAACATCTTTGGCTATTTTCAGCTTTGAAATGATTCCTGAGACGTAAAAGCATCGATAGGAATGTTTCTATCCACCTGAAGGCTTCATTTACTTGGTTGTTTTTTTCAATAAATGGACCTGTAAAATCCATATGTTCCTGCATCTGTTTGTTGAACCAGGGCTCAGGACTGAAAGGAGTTTGTCAGTGATGGAGCAGGAACTTAATCAATGCCTAGACAGCGAAAAGGACATATTCCCACAGAGATGCCAGTTGCCAAAGGTTACGGACTTGTTAATTGCTAATAGGATTAGATAGGAAACTGAAAGTAAGCAAAAATCACTCTTGAGGATAAGAGTTTGCGACTCTTTTCTTGAAAGGATGGAGCAGAATTTGGGAAGTGGGGTTAACCTGGAGTACTTTATTGATTGGCATAATCATAACGAACTGTATGCCCTCCCTCTGTGTTGTAAATATCTCTGATTCTGTAATAATCTCCTAACTTTGTCATAGTAGGTGGCGGACCCACTAACCCAAGCTACTGAATTCCACTGAAGGAGTTACAGTGTGTGCTCGTGCAGCGTTCACCAACACAGCCTCTTATTATGAAAAGCTATTCTTCAAGTGTGAAATCAGAACTGCAGCTGACAATGACCTGAAAGCAAATACACACTTTGTGAATAGAACGGAGGGAAATGACATCTGGATAGAACTGGGATTAATTGACTGGAGCTGATCAGGATTAATCCCTTTGTGTCAGATTTAATAACCTGCTCCTAAAGCAGGACTCATAGATTCACAGAGAGGAACTGCAAGAAACAGGCTCTCCAGCCCATTTAGTCCATGCCAAAAAAACGCTTAAACTACCTACTCCCAACAGCCTGCCCCTGGACCATAGCCATCCATATCCCTACTATCCATGTACCTATCCATACTTCTCTTAAACATTAAATCATGCAGCTCATTCCACACTCTCACAACCCTCTGAGTGAAGAAGTTTCCCCTCCTGTTCCCCTTAAACTTCTTACCTTTCAGGATTCATTGGTTCACCCTTAACCCAAGAACCCTGGTTGTAGTCCCACACAACCTGAGTGGAAAAGGATGTTTGCATTTACCCTATCTATACCCCTCATAATTATAATTTAAGGTCTGTAAAAATCTAAGATGATAGTGACTGGCCAGCAGGAATAATCAGCCTATAGTTGTCCTCAGTTTTTAACATCACCCTTACATGCTATCAACTCACTACTCAGCCTCACAAATTTAATTTAAGAAAGAAGTTTTACAGCAGAGGCAGATGGAGGATTCCCCTAATCACTTCAGAATGGAGGGGAGGAGATAAAGTTAATGAGAAGAAGTTAAATACTGCAAGCTCTTCAAATATCAATTACATTTCTTTGATTATTCATTCCATTTTGTTCTTTTAATGTAATATCTTTTCCCAACCCATTCACACATCTGTATACACATATAATCCTATGCAATTCATTTAATTGCTCACTGACCACAGGGGAGCCCAGTTTGGCCATTTCTCATTTTAAAATTCTCATCCTTACAATTAATTCCTCTGTAGCACATACCTTTCTGATCTCTGCAGCCTCCTCCTGAACTACTGAAAACTCCATTTGTGGTGCTTTCTAAATCCCTGATTTTGTTTTTATTATTTCACTATTGCCCTGTAAGCTGTCTTAGCTCTGAGCTCACTTAAATCCACCTCTTTGCCCCCACCTCCTCCTTTAAGAATAATATTAAACCTTGCATTCCCACTTTTCCTAAGATGTGGACCCGTGTTAAATTGCGTTTAATTGCCTCTATCTGAAATGTACGCGTATATAGAAATACGTAAATGCAGTTTATTGCATTTTGCTGATGCGTTGTCTCACTCTAATAATAAAGGAAGCCACTCTGGTGATACATAACAGCCACCACGCTTGAAGTGAGCAAGATTGATTTTGACTGCGGTTGAGAAGACGCATAAAAGGTGATTGTAACTTTCATCATCACTAACATTATGAAAATGCTCCTATTGTTAGCCTGACATTGATCACTGTTGTCAAACCTCAGTAAACAGTAGTGGTCAAATTAATTAATAAAACAACTACCATCCTTCTGAGTTATAATTCCATTACATGTTATGCATTTGCAATATTGCAATAAAATATAATATTCATCAATGTCAAAGTCAAGTTTATTGTCATCTGTACAGTACATATATGCACAGATGCAATGAAAAATTTGCAGCAGCATCACAGACACAAGATCATATAAGCAGCATTCACAACAAAAACATAAATTAAGCACCAATTATACTGGACAACAATTTTCTTTTCAAATGTGTTGCTTCCTTTGATTTTTTTTTGGTTATGATAGACCACTTGAAGCTGAACACAAATATAACTTCAGATCCCTTGCATCATGTAGGAATTGGGAGAAACAAGAAATTGACTTTTATTGAATATAATGTATTTGACTGCATAATGGTGCTGATGCTTTGCAATAGTTTAACTAAGGTAAGAATGTTTTGTTGATGATTTTCCATTGTACTCAGTGTCTAAGGCTTCTCGGTTAAACGTCCATCAATAATCAGCCAGCATTGATGGATTCCAGTTGCCCTGATACCGTTTCTCCAAGACTACAATGTCCCGGTGAAATCTTTGAACATGCTCATCACTGACAGCTCCAAGATTTGCAGGGAAGAATTCTAAATGGGAATGCAGAAAATGAATCTTTAGTGACATGTTGCACTTCATGGTTTTGTATGCTTGAAGCATGTTGTCAACCAGCTGCATGTAGTTTTGTGATCTGTATTTACCAAGAAAATTTTTAACAACTTCCTTGAATGTCTTCCACGCCATTTTCTCTGGTCCCACTAGAAGTTCTTCAAATTGCCAGATGTTAATGACCTGTTGACTTGTGGGCCAACAAAAATGCCTTCCTTAATCTTGGCATCAGTTATACTGACCAGAAATATGAACTGAAATAACAAATACAGGCAATTTTCTAAAAATGGTGTGTGATAGGGAAATTTCATGATGATTTTCGTGATCAGCAGGCTGAAATCCATAAAATACACACAAAAGTATTCCGGAAGCAAATCGTTGTTGTCCAGTGTTATGCACAACTTTTCAAAGAAAACACAATTCGAATAAAAGAAACAAAGTTCATTTTTGCACAATGTGGTCAAAGCAGTCATAGGGTTAATAAGCCATAGTGATTAGGGTTTTTCTAAATGGTGCAAGAACCCAATGGCTCAAGGAACGTAGATATTCTTGAAACTGGTGGTGTGGAAGTTCAGGCTTCTGCCCCTCCATCCAAATGGCGTGGCCTTGATGGTAGGAATCTTTGATAATAAATGTTGCTTTTTGAGACAGTCCCTCCTGTAGATACTTTCGATGGTGGGATGGGATGTGTGCATGATATATAGGGCAGAGTCCACTGCTGTCTGCAGCTTCTTACTTTCCTGTGCATTCAAATTGTCGTACCAGATTATGATGTAATCATGACATCTGTAGAAATTTATTAGAGTGGTCGACAATGAACTGAACATCTTTAACTCCAAAGAAAATAAAGACACTGGTGTGTTTTCCTTCTCATTACATCTACAGTATATGCTGGGTTAGGACGGTCATATGATATGTGATTACACAGAACTTTAAAGCTGCTGACTCTCCCCACCAGCAATCCACCAATGTAGATTGATGCATATTTATTCTTCTTCCACTTCCTGAAGACTATGAGCAGCTCTAGTTTTGCTGAGTGAGAAGTTGTTTTCGCAACATCATTCAACCATGCGACCTATCTCACCAACTCCTCACTCATAATGCTTTATCATTCCTTATGCTGAAGGAACTAGTGAAGATGGAAAAAAAACTTTGAAAATATATTAAAACTTCCTTTTAAGCTAGAACCACAATTTGTGTTGCCGTTATTTTAAAAATTCATGTTCAATCGATATCAAATGTTTAAAAATATAGGCATCAGCGAGATGAAAGGGGATGTCATCTTCAGACCAAATGGGATTGTAGAGGCTATGATACAGGTACTTACAATCATGAAAGATAATGTGAGAGAACAGGACTGTTTATCTATATATTTTCCAGTTGTATCCTTAACCACTGCTCCCTCTAAGCTGCACAGGTGACTAAAATGCTTCCGCGCACTTGCCTTCGTTGCCAAGCAGATGGAAATAGGCACAGCTAGAAAATGTTTACAAAACATGAAAGATTGTCTTTGTTGTTCTGTATTTAATTATACCCTTCAATCAATAAATAAAATCAAAAGGATGTGATTTTTCACTTTTCATTCTAAATATTCATAGTATGCATACTACAAAAAAAATTAAAGTGCCATGCAATTTTCAGTCTGTATAAAAAATTCCTGTTCAGAGCAATAGTTGGTCCATGCAGCTGTAATAAAAATAGAGGGAATGTTGCCCTTAACTTAATTTTTTCTTGCTTCATTCCTATATCTGCTGGACATTTCCTACCAGGTTGACCTGGTCTTAAATGTACCTTTATTTGTTTTCTCTCTCCCTAACCTACTAATCAGATGGCTTTATCATTTTTGAATCATGGCACCCCAAGCCTCACTCTATCAGAGTTATTATCTTTGGGCTATTCCTCCGCACCCCCTACAATACATAAAACTAACTAATTTTCCCTCTTTTTCTAGCCCTTCAACCTGAAACATTACCCCTGATTCTCCTTCCACAGATACTACATGATCTGCTCAGTGTTTCCAGCACTTTCATTTTAATATCCAGTATCTAGATTTTCTTTTTTGGATTTTCTTAGGTACTGAGGAACTGTTGCCGCTGGTTGAATACTCGAGATCAGGGAATATGGTGTGAAGGTGATTTACAAAAGAACTAAGTTTCTTGCGCAGTGAATGGGTCAGCTCTGGAATGTATTCCCAGAGTGACAATGGAGGACAATTCAATTGGAACAGTCTAAAAAGAGCTGGATGAAAGGAAGATACTGATAGGAAAGAAGCTTCAAAGAGCAGGTTCGTGATGTGGGACTAGTTGGATTGCTCTTGTATCGAGTCAGTATGGACTTGACACATTCTATATTGTAAGTGTTCTTAAATTTCAGAATCAGAATCAGGTCTACAATCACTGACATATGTTGTGAAATATGCTGTTCTGTAGCAACTGTATGGTGCAATGCATAATAATTACTATAAGATAATAATACATAAAAGGGTAAATAGATAGTGCAAGAAGAGTTTTTGTGTGACTGTATTTGTGCTTGCAATTTTGAATGTGCTGTGTATGTGCTCCTTGGCCCCAGAGGAACACTGTATCATTCAGCTGTATTCATGTATAGTTGAATGATAATTAAACTTGAATTTGAAAACTGTCTCGGACCAAAATGTTGACTGCTTATCCATTTTTATCCATGCTGCCTAACCTGCTGAATTCCTCCAGGATTTTGTGTGCGTTGCAAAATAATGAGATGGTGTTCATGGGTTCATGGACTGCTCAGACGCCTGATGGTGGAGGCGAAGAAGATGTTCCGAAAACACTGAGCGTGCGTCTTCAGGATCCTGTACCCCCTCCCTGAATGGTGAGGGTCCTTCATGATGGGTGCTGCCATCTTGAGACATCACCTTTTGAAGACGGTGAGACTACAACCCTCTGCAGCTTCCTCTGATCCTGTGATCAGCGCCTCCATTTCATATAGTGATGAAACCAGTCAGAACTATGTGTTAGAATGTGGACATATTTTTTGAATGAGAAAATGTACCTTAAAACATAGAAGGTTTCTACAGTATATGATCACGTCCCTTTTTGAATGCTGACTAAAATGTCTATGCCTTTTCTGATCTTTGGATATTCAATCCAGATTAAATACCCTGTTTTAGATATTTAATCCAAAGGTTGTTGCATTCCTTTTTAAGTAATTAAAATCAGTCTTTCCTTAATTTAAGGGACAGGAATAAGACAGAAACACTGAATGGTTATTATTTCTTCCAAAATTATAGCTGAATCAAAATAGACCTGATCAGGAATAACACTTGCTCTACTTTCAACTGAATTTTTTTTCCATCCGTTTGCATTTTGTTTTCCAGTATCTCTTAGTGACACCATGGCAACAACACTGACATCCTTGTTTCAAGTTCCACTTTTACATCACACTCTTTCATATCATGATGAATATGCAATGGGGGGATCTGAAATCAGAAATATATTTCTCTATAATCAGATTTAACCTGAGGTGCAAATCTTGGGGTTAGGAACACAAGTAGGGTCCTGAACTATTCAGTATCTGAATCATTAGCTGTGAGTGACTTTAAACCCTAGGGCTTCATTTATGCACTCTGATTCCAAGTCTGATGCTCTGATACCACTGTCAATGTGTGAGAATCATGTTGGTGGGAGGTATCAGACCCTTCCAGCAACCTGATGTGATAAGAAAAGGACTTGGCAATGGCAGTGTAGAGGGTTGTAATTTGGAGAGGAGAGCCAAGTGGTAATCCCAGGGCAGGTGAAGTCCAAGGAGCCACTGAAAATAGTATTGCAAATACTTAATAACAATCATTGAGTCATAGAGAGATACATTGCACAAACAGGCCCTTCAGCCCTCTAAGTCCATCCTGACCACTTATTTACACTAATACTATATTATTTTTATTCTCACCTCACACATTCATATTCTGCCCCCATTCCAAAACTCATTATTGACTGCACCTTTGACTAACCCACACACCTTTAGGTTGTAGAAGGATACCAGTAGACGGGGAAGAAACCCACAGAAATTGTGTGAGCTCCACATATGCCGCACTGAAGTCCATATTGAATTCTCTCACACTGTGAGGCAGCAGCTTTGCCAGATGCATGACCGTGTTGCTCAAAAGTATTTCAGAACTTTAGGGAGTACAACAGCGAGCACTTCTGTTGACATTGTGCTCATCAGTGTCAATGACTGATGATGGGTCCAACTGTGAGCGATTCTTATCCAGATCCACTGTTGAAATGGAGTGCACACACTGAAGGCATCATTGGAACTGGCTTGGGCAAATGAGTTTTTGCTGTATGCTTAAGATTTCCTTTGTCTCAATTGTTTTTGTACCTTTTGTAGAAGTTGGATGGTTGATGATAAACGAAATATCAAGAATGAACCTGCACTGGACACCACCCATGAGATGCCCCATCAGAGCTCAAAATCAAAGCATTCTTCCTGAGCACCTTTCCAGCAGGAGAGGTGGCTAATGCTCAGAATTTGAAATGTAGTTACTGTTGCTACGAAGACAAATGTGGGCATAAAATGGAATTATTTTCATCCTACTCACTGTATAACAAACCAACCGCTTTTCTGCTGCACAGTCTCACAGTGCCTGGCAGGTTATTTAAAATACAAGATGAGCATTTGCAGTGCTCAAGTTGCAATATTTCATGCTTCCAGTTGGTACAGGATGGAAGCGGCAAGGCCTAGAGATGGGCTGCCGAATGGAACTGTTCTGATCCATCAGTTCAGTAAAGAGCCAATTGCACGGTTGTACTATCTCCTGCCACGATTTCGGTTATGAAATATGGCCGTTCAGTTCATTCATTCACAGGATATGAGAAACACAGGAAAACCAAGCAGTTAATATCTTTTATTTTTTTATTTAGGGAAACAGCGTGGAATAGTCCCTGCCGGCACTTCGAGCCATGCTGCCCATTTAACCCTAACCTAATCATGGGGCAATTTACAATGACCAATTAACCTACTAATCTGCATGCCTTTGGACAGTGGGAGGAAACCAGAGCACTTGGAAAAAACCCATGCATCCGCAGGGAGGTCTTACAAACTCCTTACAGAGGATGCTGGGATTGAAATCTGAACTCGTTCCACCCGAGTTGTGGTAGCAGCACACTAACTGCTATGCTACTATGGTGCCCAAATACGCATATCTATGCCAGTAACCTGACCATGACTTCAGATAAGGCTTGGGTTATAGCAGGGCTTGGAACAATCACTAACTCATTCCATTATAAACACAAGAGATTTGCAGATGCTGGTACACCAACCAAATGCTGGAGGAACTCTAACTTCTGGTAATTTCTCCCCCTCCTCCTTCCCTCTTCTTCCATTTCACTCTGGTTCCCCTCTTACCACTTCCCTTCTCATCTGCCCATCTCCTCCCCTTGGTGCCCCTCCTCCTTCCCTTCCCCCGTGATCCACTTTCCTCTCCTAGCAGATCCCTTCTTCTTCAGCTCTTTAGATTTTCCATCTATCACCTCCCAGTTTCTCACTTTAGTCCCTTCTCCCCCACATACCTTTCCTATCACTTTCCAGCTTGTATTCCTTTCCCCTACCCCACTTTCCTATCCTGGCTTCTTCTCCCTTCCTTTCCAGAGGAGACACCGAGGTGGTGTTGGAGAGAGCAGAGGCCTCTATGAGCACGCTGTAATCCATTCTGGGTTGGGGGCTGGCTCTTCCATTGGTGCTGCCCTCCAGTGTTTGCACAAAGAACAAGCTAGACCAAAAACAACATCTCATGCGCCATCAATCTACGGGTCATGCCACTCAGGGACTTACTCTATATATATTTTTTGTGACTGTATATTTCCAGCTATCTTAACTATATCTGTTATATGCTGTATGCTGTTGCACTGAGGCCCTGAAGGAACGCTACTTTGCTTGGCTATATCCAAGTATTGTTAAATGATATGTAAACTTAACCTTGACCTTGATGAAGAGCCTAGGCCGATACATTGACTGTTTATTCCTTTTCATACTCAGCTACTTGACTTGCCGAGTTCCTCCAGCATTTTGTATGTGTAAACCATTTTACTATTGTGTTTACAACTTCTTTTTGTGGTATCATAACAACTGTCTGCAAGCGCAATTATGAGTGAATTTTCATCTATTCCCCCTTCTGAACAGAACTATGATGATCAATATTGGTGCACTGTTGCGAAGCCCAAAGTGAATTAGACTTACTGATACTATCCATGGAGTGATTTGGACAACAGCATCTACTTTTCTAATTATCATTTGCTGTTCTCCACCTTTGCACCAAAAGGCTACCTCTTAAACTCATTAACTGAATCCTTCAGTATGTCTGTTGCTAAGGAAGTGAAACACAGGGCACTTTGCCTGCCTGTTTATAATACTCCATCCCGGCATTGAAAACTCAGTTTCATTGCATTACCCTTATGCAATCAGACCATTTATTTCATTCTTGACATATTCTCCCTATTGCAAAGTATTATATAAGCCGTGATTGCACCAGAGAGGGCGTAAAGGAGATTTATGAGGATGTTTCCAGGGCTGGCAAATTGCAGCTTTGAAGAAAGATTGGATAGGTTAGAGTTATTTTCTTTGGAACAGAGGAGAATGGGGAGATATTTAATCAAGGTGCATTAAATTATAATGACCTAAGTAGAATAAGAGGTAAGGACCTCGTTCTCTTAGCAGAGGTGCAAAAAAGCCAGAGCATATATTTAAAGGAAATGTTGCCCAAGGGATTGTAGGTATCTGGAACTAATTGCCTGAGATTGTAAGGGAAGAAATCCTCAACACAATCCAAAGTTTATCAATACTATCTAGAGTATCGTCAGATTCAATGTAAGAAGATGTCTGGGTGAGGACTTTATCTGGACCATCAGAATAGAGAGGAGTAACATTAATAAACAGACTAACAGATAAACAATGGAAATACTTAAATCTGAGTTTGTAGCATATTGCTACAGAGAGGTAGGAAGCGTATCAAGCAATAGGTAAATAGATTAAAGTGTAATTGAAACTGAGAAGGGAGGCAGATGATAAAATTAAGAAGCACCAATATTAAAGAAAATCATTATAAATATGAAAACTGTAGCAAAGGAGTAAACAAAAAGATTGGTGTGGGTTAAAAAGATTAGAAACTAATCTAAATAATTCTAAGGCTTACATAAAATGCTGGAGAAACTCAATAGGAATGGCACCATCTATGGAGGGGAATAAAGAGTCGATGTTTTGGGCCGAGACCCTCCATCAGGAATGGAAAGGAAGGGGTAAAAAGCCAGAATAAGAAGATGGGGGGAGGGGTTGGAGTATAAACTGGTAGATGATGGGAGAAGTCAGATGAGGGGGAAGGTGGGGAATGAAGTGAGAAGTCTTGAGGTGGTAGATGGAAAAGGCAAAGAGCTCAAGAAGAAGGAATCTGATAGGAAAGGAGAGAGGACTGTGGGAGAAAGAGAAGGAGGAATGATACCGGAGGGAGTTGATAAGCAATGAGGAGAAGAGGAGGGGGAAGACTGGAGTGAGAATGTATCCTCTTTAATTCTCTCCATAGATGGTGCCTTACCTGCTGAGTGCATTCAGCATTTTGTGTGTGATTTCCAGCATACTCGGAATCTCACATGTTAACAAATTCTAAGGCCTTTTATAATCAGATAAAAGTATTTCCATGGTTTTAATTTTTTTTTAATTTTGTTTCAAATTTATAGCATTTGCAATTTGTTTTGATTTTCATAAGCCCACTCAGCAATGATGGTTGCATCTACGTGTGTAGATCCTATTTGATGCTGATATGAACTAAATATTGTACTGCAATTTTTAAACAGTGTACTGCTGAAACAAAGTGACAATACATTTTTTCTGCCCTGTTGATGATTAGTAGCTTACTAGTAGGTGAGAACAAATTATGCCAGAGAATTTGATTGTCCAGATTCAGATTCCCACCTTTTGCAACTTTTCTGTTTTCTGGCAAACCCTGACAAATTATTAAAATGAAATTCAGTTCAAGGAAATAAATTCTCCAACATAATTTATAATCATTAAACTGAGAGCATAGAGAGCACCTCCACCAGGGCAGCACTTTGTATATCTGGAGACCTGCCAACAGCAATGGAGAAAGCCATTGATTAAAAGAAAATGACTGCCACCCTCTACCTCCCTGCATCTTAAAGATTTAAAGACACAAGTTACATTTATTATCAAAGTATGTATACAGAATACAATTCTGAGATTCATCCTCCTGAAGGTAGCCATGAAACAAAAAAAATAAAGAGACGTCATGGAGCCCATTCAAAGAAAATATCAAACACCCAACGGCATAAAAAGAACAAATTGTGCAAATGGCAAAAAAACAGGCGAACAACACATAGAATATCAAACATCGAACTAGGAGTTAAAGGAGTATTCAGTTTAGTTCAGTTCAGTTTAGTCAGCACCATGCCACTGGCTGACTGCAAGCCACAGAGCTAATATTTGCTGAAATGCCCCAGTCCGTATCGATCGCCCCGACCAAACCACTCAAAAACAGCAAAGATGAAGAGTAAACAGAATCCAGAAACAGATGCGACATGGATCCCAAGACTCCTGCATTTTTCTCCGACAGCACCTATCAAGAGGGAGAAGAACAGTGCGTACAAAATCCTGGGAGAACCCTGCAGGCCAGGCAGTATCTATGGAAAAGAGTACAGTCGACCTTTCGGGCCAAGACTCAAGATGCTGCCTAGTCTGCTGAGTTCCTCCAGTATTTTGCATGTGTTGCTTGGATTTCCAGCATCTGCAGATTTTCTCTTGTTTTGTGAAGAGGAAGAGAAAGACTGGTAAACCTAGGCAGAATTTGTTGAACACCTGCCCTTCCTTCACTCTTGTCTTAATCAACTTTAGCCCTCAGGTATGAATTAAGAAGAGATGAGAAACCCTACTGCCTCTCAGAAATCCCATACTCACCTTCTGAGTTGTTCTACAATTAATCTTGCACTCACACTGCTACAACACCTAAAGTAATGCAAGAGATCCCTCGCGATAACACAGGTAGCCAACTAAATGTCCACTGCAAACATTTACAAAGGGCTTTGACTCACGAATTTTAAAGGCAGGGTCAATATGAGCACTGTGAAGATTTGGCAGCATCCTGAAGGGGGCAAGAAGAGAAAAGGACCGTCTGCAAGGTCCTAAAATGCTATTGTATCCAAAACGATCCATGGTAAGCTAACATAACGAAAAGGGGCTGCTGTCTGGAACCCACGTAACACCGTTTAATCTTCTCATTGACCAAGGACAACCAATGGTTTGGGATCTGGCTGAGGCTAACTCATGAGCCTTATTACTGTGGCTTTACTTATCATTACTGTGCCCACCAATGGAAAGCGATATAGCTTTGTTAGAAGGCCGTGAGCAAAAGATCCTTTAAACACTAAATACAATCATTTAGCTACAATTCAAACCAAGCAGTTGAAGTATGAGATGAAGTCAAAATCTCATCATTTTTTCAGGGTTCCTGTTGCAATGTTACTCAGGAACATTCCAGATATGCACTCTCCAATCAATATGTAGTAAACTGGGGGAGAACACTACTGGGACTTGGAGCACTCCTGTAATTGAATTTATACTTTCGAGGTTATTTCTCCAGGTATTTTCTCAAGTATAATGTCAGAATAAATGAATTAATACGTTCTGGATATGATCACACCATGTATATTTAATTAAAAGGTTTCTTCTCTATTAAAATTGAATAGGCAGTGGTGGTAAATGATTCAAGAATCATTCTGCTGGATCCCCTCTCATTTATAACCAGTATCGTTTTTATTGTTATTGTAGTTGTTGAACATGCTACATGCTGGAAGTCACATGATTTGTTAATTAAATTTTGACAATTAGCGGGGCACTGTCATCATGACCTCAATGCATTTCACACAGCAGATCCTTGGGATCCAGTGACCAATGGAAGAAACACTGCTTTCCCGTAACCAGCGAAATAAAGGATTGCACCATTGAGGGGAATTATCATTCAGTGTAATGGAGGCTTTTATTGAAAGTGTTATCAAGTGATATTTTTCAGCCATACCATTTCCACTGATTATAAACCTTAATTTCACCAGGAACTTTTGGTTCTTGAGATTATTATATTCTTGGCTCAAAACCTTTGCAACTCAGCAGACAGACAAGATGAAACTGAATTTGTGGTGAAAGACTCTGAACTTGTTATCCAGACAAAAATTGACCAAGCAGGGAATCACAAAGCCTTACAAAAATTAGAGTCAATGGAAATAAAATTTAAACACTTGAGCCGACACAACAGAAGATGGCTGTTGCTATGGACATCCCATCATGTCAACCACAACCTAACGCTGGAAGAGTTCCTCAGAGCGGTTTCCAAGGTCCAGTCTCCTTCAAATGCTTCATCAGTTAATTTTCTTCCATTATAAAGGGAGAAATGAAATGAGTTCAACTCTAACAAGACTTAAGAAGACAACGTGGGGTTGATAGTGCATCCCCCATTCACTGTTATCAACAATGGTACACCAAGGCTGCTGTGTGCACCATCCTCAGGATGCACTGCAGTAACTTGGCAAGTCATCTTTTGTCAGCAAGCAACCTTTCCTACTTTGAGGTTCAGAAGAGACATGTACATAGATATGCCACCATGTTCTAGTCCCCTGCTCCGTCGCATATATGACAGCAAGGATGATAGAACCTGAGAAAGTGACACTTCTCAAAGACAAGTATGAATGGGAACTATGTACAGGTTTTATCATTCATGCACACAACCTATAAATAAGAAACATGGAATTGTGTGAATTCAATGCAATACAGAGGTCCCACCTCACCCCATCCATTATCCCAATTTGAATAAAAGAAGTTTACCCTTGTTTACAAATACTGAAAATCACAATACACATTAAGATTAAGCATTAAATTGAAGAGAGCAAGGAAAAGTAAGAAGAAGGAAAAATCCAATCAGCAACAATTCATAATTCAAATCCAATAATCACATTATCTTCCATTTTTTTTTCAGCGTAGAGAGGTTGATGACAGTCATGAACGATCATTTACCCGTACTTTTTCGTTGGTTATTCAAGTGTCATTTGAAAACATGCTTGAAACAAAGTTTACTTCTTAAAATATGCAAACACGAGGAATTCTGCAGATGCTGGAAATTCAAGCAACACACATCAAAGTTGCTGGTGAACGCAGCAGGCTAGGCAGCATCTCTAGGAAGAGGTACAGTCGATGTTTTGGGCCGAGACCCTTCGTCAGGACCAGGTCTTATTCATCTCTACATCTCACTGAGTAAATATTCAGAGAAGACAATCAGAAAAATGGCTTGGTGCTTTCTCTGCAAATTTCAGCAAATATAACACATGCACCACTGCCTGTCCAGTCAAAAATTTGCTCGCTGTGAGTTGGTAAGTGGCCAAGAACATCCAAGGTATGATTCTCAGCCTGAGTTAAGGAATTTCGGCCTGAACAATGAATCTCTGCAAGACATGGTAACTTCAAGCATACAGACAATAAATATTAACAATATATCTTGCATTGATTTATTTCATGGGCAGAGATTTACATCTGGCATTTTTGGAGGCACATATCAAATACATAATATACATACACATACATACACCTTTAACATGTTTACTGATTGTTGAGGAGGAAATTCCTTGCTATCTCTGTTGTACTTAAAAGGCAATGATACACTACAGGTTCCTGAATACAAAATGGAGATAAATGTACTGATATTTAGTTGTGGTGATGTTAGTTAGGGGATAAATATTCAACAGGACTCTCCTGTTCTTTCTCAAATTATGCCATGTGATAATTTACAACCACCTGAACAAGGAGACACCTTCTTCAAATTTGGCACTTTGCTCTACATTCAACTATCAACTTGAAACAAGCATGCATGCCAGACTGTAGTTGTCGAGTATTGTTTGCAGTTTTGGGCCACTTATCTAGTTAAGGATGTGCTGGCATTGAAGAGGGTCCAGAGGAGGTACACGAGAGTGATCCTGGGAATGAAAGGGTTGACATAGAAGGTGTGTTTGATGGCTCTGGACCTGCTTTCCTTGCTTTATACTTACGACTGTGAAGCTAAACACAGCTCCAATGCCATGTTTAAGTTTTTGGACAACATCACTGCCGTTGGCCCAATCAAATGTGGTGACGAATCAGCATATGGAGGCGGGAAATTGAAAATCTCACTGAATAGTGCCACAACAACCTCTCATCCAATTTCAGAAAGACAAAGAAACTGATTATTGACTTCAGGAGGAAAGTGGAGGTCCATGAGTCAGTTCTCATCGGAGGATCGGAGGTGGAGAGGGCCAGCTGCTTTAAATTCCTCAGTTTTATCATTTCAGTGGATCTGTCCTGGGCCCAGCATATAACAGCAATATGAAGAAAGCACAGTAGCACCCCTACCTCCTTAGAAGTTTGCAAAGATTTGGCATGATATCTAACTTTTTGACAAACTTCTATAGATGTGTGCTAGAGAGAATATTGACTGGTTGCATCATGAATTGGTCTGGAAACACCAATGCCCTTGAATGGAAAATCCCACAAAAGTAGAGGATATGGCCAAGTCCATCACAGATAAAGCCTTCCCAACCACTGCTCCATCTGCATGGAGTACTGTTGCAGGAAGGCAGCATCCATTATCAAGGACCCCTCCCCACCACACAGGCCATGCTCTCTTCTCGCTGCTGTCATCAGGAAGAAGGTACAGGAGCCTTAGGACCCACATCACCAGGTTCAGAAACAGTTATTACCCCTCAACCATCAAGCTCTTGAACCAGTGGGGATAACTTCACTTGCCCCATCACTGAACGTTCCCATAACCCATGAACTCACTTTCAAGGACTCTTCATCTCATGTTCTCAATATATACTGCTTATTTATTATTATGATTTCTTTTCTTTTGTATTTACACAGTTTGTTGTCTTTTGCACATTGGTTGTTTGCCTGTCCTTTTGGGTGGGGCTTTTCACTGACTCTTGGGTTTACTGTGTATGCCCGCAGAGAACAAATCTCAGAGTTGTCCATATATGTATTTTGATGTTAAATTTACTTTGAACATTAAACTTTTTGAGCATTGCACTTGCTGGGGTATAGAAGAATGAGGGTGAATGAGGGGGGATCTCATTGAAACCTATTGAATATTGAAAGGTCCAGACAGTGTGGATGTGGAGAGGATGTTTCCAATAGTGGGGGAGTAGGATCAGAGGGCACAGCCACAGAATGCTAGGATGTCCCTTTAAACAGAGATGATGAGTAATTTCTTTAGTTGGAGGATGGTGAGCCAATGGAATTCATTGCCACACAGGGCAGGGATGTGAGGGCTAATCATTGGGTATACTTCAAACTTTGGTAGGTTCTTAATTAATAAGTGCGTCAAAGGTTAAGGGGAGAAGGCAGGAGAGTGGAGCTGAGAGGGATAATAAATCATCCATGATGGAATGATGAAGCAGACTTCATGGGCTGAAAGAACTAGTGATTTACTGTAATGGATCATGAGCTCATGTCTTAGGATTGAAATTGGTCCCACAGCTTTTAGATTCAGCTGAGAGAGTTCTTCACCTGAGCCAAGACTAATATAGTTCCACAGCATAATGCTATATAGCTAAGGTTTCCACTTAGGTCAGAAAGCTGAAAACAAAGTTTGTATTTTTTTCAGATTGCAAACTAAATTGGGCTTTTCTTGGACAATAATAACGAGTTCATCGGTTTGGTTTGAATTCCACTGCAATGGTTATTTTTACATGCATAAAAATTAGATATTTTATGAGGTTATTATATATGATAGTGTGGTGTTCCAGTAATTGATTACCAGGCTCCGCACTTTGGAGGCCGTCTGTAATGAAAAGTGACGTATTGATTGGTTTCAAGGGCTGATAAAAATACTGCAAGTGAGAATAAAAGGTCCCTTTTTGGAGATAATACAACTTCATACAATCGATAAAAGCCTGCCAGAGGAGCACGGACATTTTGCGAGATGTTGGGGGTGGGGAATATGAGTATTACCATTCAGAAACAGATATGATCAGAACTGATGCAACAGGGAAGAAAATTACGGGCTTGTGCGATTGAGGAAAACGCGGCGACCCGTCAGTAAACAGCGTCTAGCTCCCTCACCCACACATCCCTTCCTTCGAGTTGACAAGGGGCAGGACATCCCAGTGAACTGACGAATATCATCGATTCAAACAGCTAGGTCCAAAAATCATGCCCGGCACATGAACTTTTAGGACATGTTGTTTGAAACGGCGTGCCGATTCGAAGCTGTGAGTGTGTATGCTCAACCAGATGTTGAAGGCACTGAGAAACATCAGTCCAGAGCACTGAAGACCCGGAGTGCTGGCAGAGAGACAGGGAGAGAGAAAGAGGAGGAGGGGACACTTTGCTGGTCTCCCAGTCAAGGGCTGGAGCGGAACACGTTACATTCATTTATTTCAGGCTTGGTTCGGCTGTGAGGGCAGCGTTTACACCAGAGAGACGGTGGATGTACAATGTGCAGGAAAATCGGTCCTTTTAAATGGATAAGCCGCTTTAATGAGTCACTGAAAGTGGAGACCTGTCTGATGAATCCTGCAAGTGTACTGGAGCCATAGTTGCCGTGCCATCGGAAGTGTGGAATATACGGAAATTATAAAACATCTAATACAAGGGGGTTGTGTTTTTAAAAAATATTTATCAACACTAATACTCCATCAGCCCGACTCTGTACTCCACGACCATGCTGTATTTCCAGATGGTTATAATGGCTGGGACCGTTATGTTAGCATATTACTTCGAATACACTGACACTTTCAGTGTCCACATCCAGGGATTTTTCTGCCATGACGACACTTACACCAAGCCCTACCCGGGACCCGATGAGGCCAGTGCCATTCCGCCAGTTCTCCTCTATTCTCTCGTCGCTGGGGTCCCCCCTGTGATGGTAAGTTTGCAATGGAATGGAAGAGCGAGGGCGCAGCGGAACATAGGTTTCGCCCCGTTCTCTCGCCTCCACTGATGTGCTCCCTGCGCGCCTCTCCGAGATAGGCAGCTGCTTTTGTTTTTACCTCTAGAAAATGCTGGTTATTGTTCGTCCTGGAGTAAATTCGTTTGGTTAAAAAGAATGAAATCCCCGCCATGGTTATAATTCGCCTAATCGCACGGAGGTCTTCCATACAGTTAACGCCCGCGGATGGAACAGCCGGTGTGTGTGTGTGAGTGTGCGCGAGTGTGCGTGTGTGTGTGTGTGTGTGTGTGTGTGTGTGTGTGTGTGTGTGGTCCCGAAGGTTAACAACTGGCGATGATGTCTTCTCGAAGACCGATCAGTTTGCGAAGACTGACTGAGAAGCGGGTCTTCCTGGGAGTTGTGAATGAACGGGGCTGAGACGGTCCCGCGTTTCAAATTAAAAGTCGGGGTGCTGAAATCGATTCACTGGAGAAGAACTGCACTGAAACGTTAGAACAAGCCTGGCGCGCACTCAGACACCTGGGGACCTGGGGAGGGGTGGGGGGAGGTGAGGGAAGGTTATTAAATAAAACATGCGCTTAGTGAGAGAAATGACAGCAAGGCCTGCCTTGGTGAACCGGGCGGAACTTCACATTTATTGGTGTTTAGCACAGTGGGTTTTGGTTAATACGTTTCGACCTGTCACTTTTCAAAAGTAAGCGGCCGAGAGACTAATTATTGCGGGTAGAAGTGGGGATTGCGAGCTTTCAAGGCGTTGACCTGGTACATATACTCCTCCCTGGTCGATGCCAGTTCAAATATTTGGCAGCGTGCAGCTGTCCGAGCCTCTTCTGTTGCCGCTGCCAGCTATGAACCTTAAAACTACGGAGCAGTGTGGGGTAATGTCTGGGTTACAGACCGTGTGGGAGTGTTGGGGCGAGTGGGAAGCGAGTGCGATGGAAAGCGCTCGCCGTTGGATCTAGTATCAGATTGTTTGCCATAGATATATACAAACTGCCACAATTATTTACTCAGCAGGAGTAAATCATCCAGTTATCAATTTGGATGAGGCTTAACGGGCAGATGATGAAGGGAGAGAGGAATGCCAACCAAACAAGCAATAGATCTGTTTTATATCCATTTTTATACAGTGAATGAACTGCTTTTTGGCATTATACCCACAATACCTACTTGTACATTTGAGAGGAAGTGAATCATTCTCATTATCTGAATAGTTAGAAGGTATCTTCTGAATAAATCACAACAAAATCTTTTGGCAACCATTTCTATTTAGAATATAGAACAGCCCAGTAAAGGCCCTTTGCTCCGTAACTTTGTGCCAACCCTTTAACCTACTCCAAGGCCAATCTAACTTTTCCCTCCCACATAGCCCTCCATTTTTCTTTCATTCACTTGCCTACCTAAAAGTCTCTTAAATACCTTTAATGTACAGTACTGTGCAAAGGTCTTAGGCGCGTATATATAGCTAGGGCGCCCAAGACTTTTGCGTAGTACTGTATTTGTCAACTTGGAGAGGAGAGCCAGTCTATAAATCTGCTGGGGGCAAAGGATGTTGGGAACGGTGAGGGTGGAACGTTGTGGGAAGGCTGCGGGACTGTCACAATGGCGGGGCATTGGGAGCAAGGGTGGACCCAAATGCAAGACACATCTTGTGAGGTTACTTAGATTTAGTTTATTGTTCGATACCAGGAGAGCAAGACAGAAGCAGGAATAGCAAACTGGACAAGGACTCAGGACTACGACTAGGCTGGGACCAAGGGTCTGGGCTTGGACTTGGAATCGGCTCCCAGAACGAGAGGAGGCATGAAGAGGTTAAGGTATGGACTCCAAGCCTGAGACTGGGCAAGGACCCAGTACTTGGGTCTTGCCTCGGGCTCGGACCGCAGAGCCAGGCATGGACATGACATGGGCCAGGGAGAGGAGGAACATGGAAAACAGAGCCTCGGTCTCGGGAGAGCAGATACATGGAACCATGAACACATACACAGAACACAGAGTCGGGACCCCTCCTTGGGTACAGGACATAGGGCCGGGACTCATGACCCTCCACAGGGCAACGGCAAGACAGCCTGACTTACCCCATGGAGGTGAGGACAAGACAAGACAAGACATGACTCCCCGCAGGGCAACGGAAAGACAGTCTGACTTACCCCACGGAGGCGAGGACGACATGACAAGACATGATTCCCCGTGGGGCAACGGCAAGACGGCCTGACTTACTCCATGGAGGCGAGGACAAGACAAGACATGACTCCCCGCGGGGCAACGGCAAGATGGCCTGACTTACCCCACAGAGGTGAGGACAAGACAAGACAAGACCAACACGAATGGACACCAGACAGTACCTATCTAGCTCCGGTGATGGAACTAGACCGAAGTGCAGGCGGGGGCTGCAGACGAGGGCTAGAGACGAGAGGGGTAGAGAAGGGTTTCAGACAAGGGGGTAGGACAGGAATCACAGACCGCCAGGGCCAGGACTTGACTCAGAACTGGGAAGCCACTAGGGCCAGGACTTGACATGGTACTTGAATGCCGCCAGGGCCAGGACTTGACATGGTACTTGAACGCTGCCAGGGCCAGGACTTGACAGGGTACTTGAACGCCGCCAGGGCCAGGGCTTGACAGGGTACTTGAACGCCGCAAGGGCCAGGACTTGACATGGTATTTGAACGCTGCCAGGGCCAGGACTTGACATGGTACTTGAACGCCGCCAGGGCCAGGACTTGACTTGGAACCTCCAGGTAGTGGCGAGCTCTCGACTCGGCCTGGGAACAGAAGACAGCGGTTCTTGATTCCCTCTGGCGGGTTAACTGACGGACCCACCTTGATGAAGAAATTTGCAGGCTCACTTCGGCGAGGTAACTGGATAGGGTTGCTCCGGTGAGGAAAGGTGAATTACCGGCACTCGCTTCGGCAGAGACTAGGCTTGTTCCGGCCAGCTGACATTGGCACGCCGTGACTTTGCAGACGCTCCCACACCGAAGGGCTGAAAGCCGGAGACTATAAACTACCGGTTCAGCCAAGTGTTAATTGCCTCTAATCACCAAAGTCGAGGGACACGGGAAAACAGGGAATCAATGGTCCGGATCGTAACACAAACAAGGTAAATTTAAAGGGACCCCGATCTGGACCATGACAGGGACACGTGGCAGAGAAGGAGTGCCAAGGGTGGGAGGTGGTGTGGTGCAGATACACACGGCCCTGAGATACCAGGCAAGGTTATTAACTACCAGATAATTGGTTTATTGATCATTACAGCATGTCTCTCTGGTGCTTCCAGCTCCCTCCATCTCCCTTCCCCTTTTCTCAACCATGATCCCCTTCTCCCTGCGCCATACCACTCCCGGTACTCAATAGAAAACCATATCAAAATCAGTTTCATCATCACTCACATATGTCATGATATTTGTTTTTTTTGTGGCAGAAATGCAGCGCAATACATAAATTACTGTAGCACTGTGCAAAAGTCTTAGGCACCCTAGCTATGTATATGAGCCTAAGAATTTTGCACTCTTCTGAATCTACCTCTGCCACCAACACTGGCAGAGTGTTCTGACCAAACTCTGTGTGAAAATCCTACTTCTGACATTCCCCCATATCTTCCTCCAATCACCTTAACTTCATGCCTCCTCGAATTAGCCATTCCCCCCCAGGGAAAAAGACGCTGGCTGTCCACTCATTTGCTCTTACTATCATGCACACCTCTACTAAGTCATCTCTCATTCTCCTTCTCTCCAAAGAGACTTTACTGTGTTATAAAAATAAGTAAATTTTTCAAAGGATGAATAATCTGACAATGTTCAGGGTAATTTCATAAATCTGATGGTAGAGGGGAAGAAGCAGTTTCTAAAATGTTGAGTATGGGTGTTCAGGTTCCTGTACCCCCTCACCAAAAGTAGTAACATGAAGAGGAAATGTCCCAAATGATGGATGCCACCTTCCTGAGGCACTGCCTGTTGAAGATGTCCTTGGTAGCGGGTTAGACTGAGCCAGTGATGGGCCGGGCTGAATCTACGACCCTCTGCAGCCTATTGTAATCCTGTGCACTGAAGGATTCAAAGCAGGTTGTGGTGGAATCAGTCAGAATGTTCTCCACTGTACATCTGTAGAAATTTGAAAGAGTTTTAGGTGGCATACCAAATCTCCTCAAACTCCTAATGAAGAAGAGCTGTTGACATGCCTTCATTGTGATTGCATCAGTGTGTTGGACCCAAGACAGATATTTTGAGATGTTGAAATCTAGCAACTTGAAGCTGTTCACTCTTTCCACTGCTGACCCCTCAATGAGGACTGCTGTGTGTTCTCCCAACTTCCTCTTCTTTAAGTCCGCAATCAATTCTTTGGTCTTACTAACGTTTGGTACAAGGTGTGATGATTGTCAGCAAGGAGGAGGTGATAGTACACATTTGCACCAACTGTGGCAACCCACTGAGGAAGTCTGGGATCCAGTTGCAGAGGAAGCTACAGAAGCCCAACTTTTAAACTTGTTAATTACTACTGAGTGGATGATGGATCACCAAGCTATAATCAAAAAACAATAGCTCAACATATATTTTTCTGATGTCCAGGTGTTCCAGGTGTTCTGAGTGGAGAGCCAATAAGACTGCATCCATTGTAGAAATTTCTGATAACTGTCATTTGGGGAGAAGATTCCTGATCTCTACAACCCTTTTTATGTATGCATGCTTACTGATTTCACTCCTCTTTGATCAAGGATAAATTATAAGATTTATCTTTACAGTAGACTTTTTTCTGGAGTTCAGTCTCTGTTTCTTAATTAATTCATTTGCATTTTATAATTTCAAAAGTTTAATTTGGATCCAAAAGCAAACCCATGCAATTTTCCCTCATAGTTTAACACTTTAAACATTTTTATAATCACAATAAAACTTCAATGCATCCATTTACATTGCAATATAATTATTTATCAAGTTCAATGCCCAAACAATACAGATGGAAATAGACAAAGACACAATGAAATAAAGGCTAACCTTCATTTGTTGATTTATATCAATGGACAACTAAAGCCTTTCCTTCACCATGCCTCAGTTTTTTAGTATTGAGTAGATAGTCTGATTTACCTTTCTCAATTTTCGCAGTACATAACAACATGTTTAACCATAGTTTAATCAACTCTATTCTTCATATTTCTCCAAGTCTCTTTGATTTTCATTCTTCCTTTGATGGTTATAAATATCATTCACACAATTTACTGTGGTTCTTTTTGATAACTGCACAATTGAATACACAAATCTCTAATCCTTCATACAAGTCAATAAAATATCTGGTGAAAAATAAATTTCATAACATAGATTCAATGGGAATTCTACTTATCATAACCCATCAATAACTGTACGTCCATTAATATAGCGCCTCTAACATCGCTAAAAGAAACACAGCCAAGTTATGGGGTTGGAATAGATTGTGTTGACATTTGCTGTTAATTTTCAAAGTTCAAAGTAAATTTATTATCAAAGTAAGTATATTTCACCATATGAGATTCACTTTCTTGCAGGCATTCACAGTAAAACAAAGAAATACAACAGATTCAATGAAAAACTACACAAAAAAGACTGACAAACAACCCATGAGCAAAAGAAGACAAATGGTGCAAATAAAAGAAAATAAACAAGTAAATAAATAATACTGAGAACACGAGGTGTAGAGTTCTTGAAACTGAATCCGTCGGTTGTGGAATCAGTGCAGTTGAGGTGAGTGAAGTTATCCACACTAGTTCAGGACCCTGATGACTGAAGGGTAATAACTGTTCTTGAACCTGGTGGTATGGGACCTACGGCTCCTGTGCCCCCTTCCCGATGTTTGATATTCCTTGAAATAGTTTTCATGCTTCCTTTTCATCCAGTTGATTGGTTTTCTTGTATTTGTCTGTATAAAGCTCTGCAATAATTTTCTGTTTACACTTCCCAGTATTTGAGTAGGCTTTTATTTTCTTATAGGAAGTTTGAAATATCTAGGATACTTCCAGGGCTCCTCAACATTCATGACTCTGCATATCCCTTCCTGTCATTAGCACACCAGCCATCATCCTATTATGTTGAGTTGCTGTTGACAAGTTAGCTGACTGAAGACTTACTACATTGAAATCATGCACACTGCTTACTGATGATTAGTAGCCTATAGAGAATAACATAAAAATAACATTAAGGTTTACTTTCTGGCCTCCTTCAAGCTTTATGGATTGCTGTATAATGCTGGTCAGAAGGAGATTCTTAGAAATTTTTTCCCACTGTATTTTAGTCTTCTGCTTAGCCTGTCATTGATTAAAAACAAACAAACATTTTTTTTTCAACAGACCTAAATTACTTTTGATGGAGTATAATACTAAGGCAATTGACAGGATTAACACCTGATGTCAATATGGATAGATGTAGTTTTGGCAACTAGCCATCTCAGGATCATCTTGGCACAGTTCCTCAAGGCAGGATATTAATAAAATCTTCAGCTATTTAATTAATATCCTGTCCCCTTTCTCAAGTCCAGAAGTAAAGATGTTCTTTGTATGAAGTTCAGTTCAAATAATAAAGCACACAATGCATACATCCAGATAAAAAAGACAACCTACAACCATAATGGGTATACTTTCCATATTCTAACCATCCATATGGTAGTTAATGGCTGCCTTTAATAAGATATGGTCAGAATAACTACCCTTGATAGTTATTGAACCTCATTGCTAATTTGCTAAAGGTTGCAGGTAACCAGAAAATCATTTGGACATGTTTCTAAACACTTCAGCATCTGTGCAGATTTCAAAATAGTTTTTTTTTTCTAAAAGGTGTGACTCTCCTCATAACTCCTTAATGCTTTTACAACCCCTGGGCAAGCCAAGAATTAAATGGTATACTTTCTGTTGGATGTCATTCTTAAGACATCCTATTAGTTTTTGAGGATGGGTTAGACACTGAAAGAAAGTTAGTTTTTGAGAATTATTGACCATGTATGGTAAAACTCTATTCAGGCCATGAACTTTGCCAATCCAGTCTAGTTCTCAGGTGGAAGTCAACTCCAAAGAAAACATGCAGACTGTTTATGCTTTCCCCCATTTTCAATTATTAAAATGTGGGATAGTACTGGTTGTCTGAAGAAAGTAGTCCAGAGTCATACAGCATTTACACTACTCTACTGGTATAGTCTCAGCTATAAGTAATTAAATAAGAGACCCTATCTCTCTTTACATCTCCATTTCTTGCTCCTCTCATTACATTTACCTTCTATTTTGGCTATTCTCTTTCATGATAATTCCCTCTCTATCTAATATCTTTGTTTATCTATAATTTTTATAAATTCCATTGTATTTCTTTATTTTCCAGTAAACACTTGAAAGAAAATATTCTCTATGCTGTATAAGGGAGCATATATATACTTTGGATAATAAGATTACTTTGATTTTGTTTGCCTAGTCAACCACATTGAAATCAGATGGCTGTTTCAATTGAGATCTCCATTTGCTAAATCCAGGAATGTAGTTAATTACATATACACCAGCTGAATTCAATCCTCCTATTAGGCTAGATCTTCCTCAAGTTATCCGTAAGTAGAATATTTACAAATGGGGGGGTGTCCTTTTAGAATAGTGAAGAGGACCAATTTATTTGGCAGAGAGTGGTAAATCTGTGGAATTCATTGCCATAGGTGGCTGTAGAGGCCAAGTCATTGGGTATATTTAAGGCAGAGATTAATTGATTAATTAATTGATTTTTGGTTAGTCTGGGCATGAAGGGATACAGGGAGAAGGCAGGAGATTAGGGCTCATCAGCCCCAATGGTGGAGCAGACTTAATGGGCCAAATGGCCTAATTCTTCTCCTGTATTTTATGGTCTTATCCAAGATTTGAAATTGACCTTACTCTGTATATATATATACCACTGCCTTTTATCCTTTTCATGCACTCTGTGCACATTTGCTTAAGTTACTAATTTACAATAGTGCACTTAGTCATGTATATTGAACACTTGCCTTAATGAGTAGAGTTGCAACAACACTTAAGCAGTTAAATGCCATTTTAAGCAAAATAGTCCACTTAATTAGTGTCATATTCATTGTTGTGGGAGCACAACGTGGATTGCAATGGTACAGACAGAAGATCCATTTCCATGCTCCCAAGGGCACCAAGTGATGGAGCATATTTGATTGCTTTGATGGGGATGTATCAATAGAGGATGAACAGGCAAATTCTTCAAATGTTGGTATGAATTTTGCTTATGTTTTTGCAATTTCTGTTGATAAGCAAAATAATTTGTGAAGATGTGTCCTAATATCATCAAATTACAATGAAAATTATCTTGGTTAGGATATGAAGAATGTGTTGTTACTAGAGTGATTTTTTTTTTGTTTGCTGATTCCAGTCAGCCTTTAATATGCTGTTTGAAATAAGCTCTGATGCATTATGTTGTTTCCAACTGCTGTATGTTTTGATCATTTCAACACTACCATTAAGTTCTTCCAGTAGAATTAATACCATTTATATGTTCAGAGTATACATTAAATTGAATATTATTTAAAATAATCCCCTCATACTGAATTTTTATTTGTTAGCATGAATTAAGATATGTGTTTATTGCATTGTTGAAAATCTTTAACAAATGAAAATATATTTTAAAAATAGCACAATAACATTGATGTTATTCTATAGTGGGGGAGCCTCGGACCAATGAGCAGAGCTTCAGGACAGAAAGGCATCTGTTTAGAACAGAGATGAACAGGAAATTCTTTAGACAGAGGATGGTGAACCTATGTAATACATTTTCACAGATGGCTGCTCAGATGAAGCCATTGGATATATTTAAAGCAGAGGTTGATAGGTTCTTGTTTAGTAAGGGGTGTCAAAGTTTACAGGGTGAAGGCAGGTGAATGAGGTTGAGAGGGATGATAAATCAGCTCTGATCGAGTTTTGGAGCAGACCCAATGGATGTAATCACCTAATTCTGCTCCTATGTTTTGTGGTTTTGTATCATTAGTGAAATCTTCCTTTTACACACAAATGTATTTGTTGATTAAGAAAGCTCCTTAGCCATGATCTTAAAAAGATGTTGCTTTTTGGTATTTTGGTTATGGTTATATCTAAATCTTTAGCATCTATACTGTTCATGAATTTTATTTAAAAATTCACTAATGTTCAACATGTATTTTAACTGTTTAAGAACAAGTCATCATGTAATGGTAAACATGTTTATTTCCTTGGGTAACAAGTGACTTGAGGTACTGCCTATGTTAACAATGCCTACTTTTAATTAGGTAAGGAAAGTGGATAAGAGAAAATACATTTCTTTTAGTAAAATGTCAGAATAGTGTGGCTGTTGAGGAATCAGTTGCTTATAACTAGCGCATCAGAAACCATGTTTGTCAAATGAATTGTAGATAGTCCCACATTGTTGCATAATTACTGCATGTAGGCAATAAACTTGAAGGTTTTATATAATCAACATGGCAAGAATGTTTATACAGGACTTCTTTATACAAAAGTTGATGCAATTAACTGTGTCATATTCAGTCAGTTTCAGAAAGACTGGACTTCCTATCAGCAAAAGAAAACTCCTCAGGTTGCCAGAGTTGTAATTCCTTCCAATTTAACTCCTTAAGTAGCCAGGTCAGTTGTTTGCCTGTGCAAAAACATTTTATAAAAAATTATTCAAATGAATTGGATTTATGACTAATACTGTAGCAGAATGTTTACTTTTCAGTAAACACTTTTGTGATGATGTAATTAGACTGCTCATTTCTAATTCTTATGCCTGTTTTATTTATTTCAATATTTTGCAAATATCAGCCTAAGACTCAACCTCTGGAGTAGCATCATCATCACAATATCCAACAGAGGTGCTGATTTTATTATCAGTTTGAAAAGAGTTGGTGTCTGACAAATACTTAATTCAAACGTAGAGGATAAAGATAATGAGTGCTTTTTAGGAAAGGGCCAGCAATTATATTTTAGCATTCCATAATCCATGAAATTCCATTAAATCCATACAATGTTGAACCAACCTGCATCATACCTCAAGTGAAACAGCACCTGATGTTATTAGCTGTAGTCAAAATATCTTTTGCAGCTCTATTCAAAAGATTGTCATAGTCTTTCATACCAGAAAAGGGTCTATAATGATAGCATTTAGTTCTGAGTTTATGGATAGCAACAAAAGCTGTTGCCCTTAAATAGAAGAAAATGTTCCATTGTGTTTACAGGAGAAGAATCAGACAACACTTAACAAGCTCATATGCATCTTTTATCGTAGCTCAAGGTGTTTTCGATACATATAGCAGCAGAATTAGGCCATTCAGCCCAATGAGTCTGCTCTACCATTCGATCATGGCTAATTTATTTTCTCTCTCAATCCCATTCTCTTGCCTTTTCTCTATAACTTGTAATGCCTTTAATAATCAAGACCGCATCAAACTCAGCTTTAAATTACCCAACTACTTTTCATTACCTTTGATGGTTATGGTTAATTTACTCTACAGGTTCACCACCATCCAGTTAAAGAAATTTCTCCTAATCTCTGTTCAGAAGGGGTGTCTTTCTATTCTGTGTGCTATCTGGTCCTAGACTCTCCCACTATTTAAAACACTATCTCCATGACCAGTCTATCCAGGCTTCTCAATATTTGCTAGGCTTTGATGAGATCCCTCTCCTTTTCTTCTAAATTCCAGTCAATACAAGCCCAGAGCCATGAAACACTCCTCATATGTTAACCTCTTGACCATTCATGGATTATTCTTGTACACTTCTTCTGGCCCCTCTCTCATGCCAACACACCCTTCCTTAGATATAGGGCCAAACATTGCTTGCAATACTCCAAATGTGGTCTCATCAATGCCTTAGAAAGCCTCAGCATTGCATCCTTACTTTTATATTCTAGTCCTCTCAAAATGAATGCTAACATTGCATTTACTTTCCTTACTACACACTCAACCTACAAGTTGACCTTTAGAGAATCCTACAGTGGAACTCCCCTTTGATATCATTTCAACAGTTTTGTTTCGATTTACAACCCCATCCTATTACAGCAATTTTTGGTTTGCCAATGATGGAACATAGCTCTTTATCCTCTTCAGCCTGTCGTATGATTACATTTGTCACATTATCGGCCAGAAGGTCCATTTTATTGAATTGGAAAGAGACCAATCCTCCTACTACATTTCAATGGTTTTCTCAAACTATATCATGTTTAAATTTAGAAAAAAATCAGAAGTGTCACTTTTGATCCTTTGGTTAAATTGGAAGAGTCGTGGAAGCCATTTATTCAACATTTTCATATGATGTAGTTTGAGCTTTTCCAAATCCTTTTTATTAACTTAGAATATACGAATAGAGGAGCGGAGTTTATGACATTAATGAATGTATTCGATCTAATATATTGGGTCAGACCTGTTTTCTGTTTGTTTTTTTGGGGGGGGGGGTTCCTTTATGATATTTTTTTCTTTTTTTTTCTCTTGGTTAATTATATCAAGAGGTTGGAAGTTTATTACACTTGTATTATTTGTAGTTTCTCTTGTATATGTTTATTATCAATAATGTAATTCCAACCTCTTTATATCACTATTGTTATTATGTTCATGAACTTGAAAACTAATAAAAAGATTTAAAAAAGAAAGGAACTCCCAAGTCCCTTTATGCCTCTGATTTCTGAATTTTCTCCCCATTCAGAAAATAGTCTACGCCTTTATTCCTTCTACCCAAATGCATGACCATACCTTTCCCTACGCTGTATTCTATCTTCCACTTCTTTACCCATTCTCCTAATTTGCACATACTTCTGCAGATTTCCTGCTTCCTCAACACTACCTGCCCCTTCACCTATCTTTGTATTGTTTGTAAACTTGAGTATAGAGCCATCAATTCTATCAACCAAATCATTAACATATAATGTGAAAAATAATGAATCCACTACCAAAGTAGCAGAACATCACTAGTCACTAGGAGCCAACTAGAAAATCCCTTCTTTATTCCAACACTTTGCCTCTGCCTATTAGCTAATCTTTTGACATTATGATTATTCCAGTCCTCTGGAAACATTCCAGCATTTAGTGATTCTTGAAAGATCACTACTAATGCGTCCATAATCTCTTCAGTTCCCATTTTCAGAACCCTGGGGTGTAGTCCGTCTGGTCCAGTTGATTCATCTGCTGTGCCTTCAGACCTTTTAGCTTCCCCTTAATAATGATGAATACACTCAATTCTGCCCCCAACTCTCAAATATCTGACATGTTGCTGGTGTTTTCCACAATGAAGACTTGCATAAAATACCTACACAGTTCATCCACCATTTCTTTATTTCTCATTGTTACCTCACCAGCATCTTTTTCTGATCGTCTGGTGTACACTCTCAACATTCATTTACTCTTTATGTGTCTGGAAAAAAAATTTTGGTGTCCTATTTTATATTGTTGGCTACCTTGCCTTATTTCATATTTCATCTGTCTCATTGCTTTTATAGTTATCTTCTGTTGTTTTATAAAAGCTTGCCAATTCTCTATCTTACCATTATATTTTGCTATATCGTATACCCTCTCTTTTGTTTTTATGCTGTCTTTGACTTCCCTTCTTATCCATAGCTGCCTCATCCTCCATTTTGACTGCTGCTGCTTCTCTGCAATGAACTCACCCTGCATTTTCTGAAATACTCCCAGTCATTTGTTTTTATTTAGCCATATGGCACGGAGTAGGCTTTTTCAGCCCTTTGAGCCCACAACCCTGTTTAACCCTAACCTCATCACAGAACACTTTACAGTGACCAATTAACCTACCCATTATGCCTTTGGACTGTGGGAGGAAATCGGAGCACTTGGGGAAAGCCCACGCTTTCCGTGGTGTGGATGTACGGAGACTCCTTACAGAACGGTGCCAGAATTGAACTCTGAACTCTTAAACCTAGTGCTTAATGCTTCCCTTCCACATAGCCCTTCATTTTCCCATGGGCTCGCCTAGTTTCTTAAATGTTCCTATTGTAGATGACTGTACCACCACCCCAGTGGCTCATTCCATGCACCTACCACTCTGTGTAAAACCACTTGCCATTTGCGGGGGGGGGGGGCGGAATCTACCCCTGACATCCCCCTATACTTTCCTCCTGTAACCTTAAAACTATGTACCCTCGTATTGGCCATTTCTGCTCTGTGGGAAAAAGTCTTTGGCTGTCTACTCTATCTATGGCTCTTATAATCATGTACATCTCTATTAAGTCACCTCTCAATCTCCTTCACTCCAAAGAGAAAAACCCTAGTTCACTCAAACTATCCCCATGGTCTCTATCTCCAATCCAGGTAATGTCAGGTGACAGGAAGCAAATATCACTCCACTCTTTAAGAAAGGAGGAAGACAGCAGAAGGAAATTATAGACCAGTTAACCTGAACTCAGTGGTTGGGAAGATTTTGGAGTCAATTGTTAAGTATGAGGTTATGGAGTACTTGGTGACACAGGACAAGATAGGACAAAGTCAGCATGGTTTCCTTAAGGGAACATCTTGCCTGATGAGCCTGTTGGAATTCTTTGAGGAGATTACAAGTAGGATGGATAAAGCGGATGCAGTGGATGTTGTATATTTGGACTTTCAGGGGCCTTTGACAAGGTGCCACACATGAGAATGCTTACCAAGTTAAGAGTACATGGTATTACAGGAAAGTTACTGGCATTGTTAGAGCACTGGCTGATTGGTAGGAGGCAGTGAGTGGAATAAAAGGATCCTTTTCTGGTTGGCTGCCAGTGACTAGTGGTGTTCCGCAGGGGTCTGTGTTGGGACCGCTTCTTTTTGTGATTTATGTTTATATTTATATCAATGATTTAGATGATGAAATAGATGGCTTTGTTGCCAGGTTTGCAGATGATATGAAGATTGGTGGAGGGGCAAGTAGTGTTGAGGAAATGTGTAGGCTGCAGAAGGACTTGGACAGACTAGAAGAATGGGCAACAAAGTGGCAAATGAAATACAATGTTGGAAAATGCATGTTTATGCTCTTTAGTAGAAGAAATAAATGTGCAGACCATTTTCTAAATGGGGAGAAAATCCAAATTTCTGAGATGCAAAGACTTGGGAGTCCTTGTGCAGAACTCCCTAAAGGTTAATTTGCAGGTAGAGTTGGTGGGGAGGAAGGCAAGTGCAATGTTGGCATTCATTTCAGGAGGTTTAGAATACAAGAGCAGGAAAGTGATACTGAGGCTTTATAAGATAGTGGTGAGACCTCTCCTTGATTATTGTGAACAGTTTTGGGCTCCTCATCTAAGAAAAGATGTGCTGGCATTGGAGAGGGTTCAGAGGAGGTTCACAAGGATGATTCCGGGAATGCAAGGGTTATCATACGAGGAATGTTTGATATCTTTGGGTCTGTACTTGCTGGAATTTAGAAGGATGAGGGGGGAATCTCAATGAAACCTTTTGAATGTTGAAAGGCCTAGACATGGTAGATGTGGAAAGGATGTTTCCCATGGTGGGAGACTCCCCTACCTCCTCTGACTCCAGGTTTTGTCTTCTATCCTTGATTGATCCTACCCTCACTCTAGTCACCCTCTTCACATATGTATAGAGCGTCTTGTCGTTTTTCTTAATCCTAATTTCCTAGGCATTCCCATGCTCCTTGCTAGCTCCGCCTACCTCTCCAGAGGTAGTATAAGAAATTGTACTCAAAGATGATTCAGGATTTAATATTGCAGACTATGAGGAACATAGAATGAAGAGGTGAAGTAAGAATATTGATCCAACAAACAAATAAAACATGGCAGAGTTATGATAATTTTCTATTATTTAGAAATGAGGAACAGTATTTATACTAGTGGTAGTAAAACTGTACCTCAACTTCCAAAAATACTGTTTGTATACTTGTTCTTTTACGTTTTTGAAGTGCATGCCCTTGTCTTGTAAATCTACTTTTAACCTAGATTGAATACTGTACCACTCCGTGCTCAATCAAATGCCATCATCAAACTACCTACAATTATTTCATCCAGTCTTTCCAGTTTATGAAATATAGCTTATAAGTTTTTCAGAAACCCATTGCTTTTGTAAATTGCGATAACTTGCTGGAATAATTACCCTGAAATGGACTACAGTTGTGGATAATGCAAAAAGTAATGAGAAGAATTAAATCTTGAAATATGCATAAGAGAGCATACTCAATTTTCTGTAGATCCAGGACTGTGGTAAAAGAAATGAGCAGGACTTGGGCTTGGAGAATGCACGAGAGCAACTAGTGAATGTTTCTTTGAAAGAGTGTTTATGACTATAATCATTGTGTCATCATGGTTAGATTAATTACAGAAAGGAGCAAAAGTTCAAAGTAAATTTTATTATCAAACCATATACAACCCTGGGATTCATTTTATTGTTGGCATAATCAACAAATCTATAGAATAATAACTATAACAGAATCAAGAAAGATTGCCCTACTAGGGCATTCAGCCAGAGTGTAGATGACAACATTCTGTGCAAATACAAAAATAAGAAGAAATAATAAAAAAATAGGTAATAAACATCGAAAGCATGAGGTAATGTGTTCTTGAATGTGAGTCCATATGTTGTGGGAGAATTTCAGTCATGTGGCAAGTGAAGTTGAGTGAAGTTTTCCCCTTTGGTTCAGGAGCCTAATGGTTGAGTGGTAGTAACTGTACCTGAACCTGGTGGTGGGCATCCTAACACTTTTGTACCTCCACCTTGATGGCAGCAGCGCGAAGAGGGCAGGTCCTGAGCGATGTACGCTGCTTTCCTGTGATAATCATCGAAGGTCCAATCATGTCTTTTTTGCCAAAAATCTGGCTAGAAGAATGAAATAAAAAATGCAAAGCAATTGCACACTTGAGGAATGGGAGTCTTTCCAAGTAAAGTGGTTAAGGTCCAGCTAGGCACTTTCCGTAATGAGGAATATTTGTTGCCAGAGTCCACTAGGTGAAAAAAGATGAACACTTAATCATCAATCTACATCGTCAGGGCTTTTATTTTTCTACCACACTGTATTCTCTCTGTAATTGTTACACTATATTCTTCATTGTCATTGTTTTCTTGATGTATTTATGTTTGAAATAATCTGTCTGAATGGCAGGCAAAGCTCCTTGTTCTATCTTGATAGATGTGACAATACTAAACCAATTACCAAGAAGCTGAGAGACAAAAAAGGAGGCTTACTACAATGGTAACACTCACAATAGTCCAGACAACTTTGTTTAATTGAGGAGACTTTGATAAAAGAGAAAAAGAGGGATAAAGGCATTATGAAAATGATATTTGCTTTGGGAAGTAAGAGTAAGAATTGTATAGACTCTGACAATGACTTTCTAACTGTCCTTAGATTACACTTCGTTTAGGGTTTCAAAGACCAATCTATCTTAACATCAGTGATGGGAGACAATTGAAGGTGACATTCTGGGACAAAGCAGTTTGCCATTTGAAAAAAGCATGAATGGATAAATTAAAGTCAGCACAGATTCCTTAAAGGCAATTGATGATGGACAAACCTGTCATGCTGTTTGAAGTAACAAGGGATAGATGAGGGCAGTGTGCCTAACATGTGTATGTGAATCTTAAAATGATGCTTGAAGCATGTTAGAGAAACAAAACCCCATGTTGAGTAAATGGAGAGTGGAGATATGTTGATTTTTAAGACAGCTCTGCTTAAAAGGGTTGAAAAATAACAGTGAGTACTAAAATTCAAAAGAGAATTTGAATATGCAGTGAAAGGAAGATATTACAGGGCTAAAGAGGAAAAGAAATGGAAGAGATGCTGATCTGGCTTTTACGTGCTTGCATTATCTCATAGTGCCTTCCAATCAATAAAGTGCCTCTAATATATAACGAGTTGACGATGGATATTGCATCCAAGCTGTCTAGATATGCAAGCCTGAGTGGTACGATATGGAGAGCAAGCTGTTGCCCATGTAGCAAGCACCTCTGCTCCATGCATCTGATGAACCCGTAGAAACATAGAAATCTACAGCACATTTGGCCCACACTGTTGTGCTGACCATGTAACCTACTCTAGAAGCTGCCTAGAATTTCCCTAGCATATAGCCCTCTATTTTTCTAAGCTCCATGTACCTAATTAAGAGTCTCTTAAAAGACACTATTGTATCTACCACCTTCACTGGCAGTGTATTCCACACGTCCACCATTCTCTGAGTGAAAAACCTGCATCTGACATCCCCCTTGTACCTACTTCTAAGCACCTTAAAACTATACCCCTTCGTGTTAGCCAATTCAGCCCTGGCAAAAAGCCTCTGGCTGTGCCCATAGGATTGGAGGGTTGCGGATGTTGTTCCTTTATTCAAGAAAGGGAGTAGAGATAGCCCAGGAAATTATGGACCAGTGAGCCTTACTTCAGAGGTTGGTAAGTTAGTGGAGAAGATCCAGAGAGGCAGGATTTATGAACATTTGGAGAGGTATAATATGATTAGGAGTAGTCAGCATGGCTTTGTCAAGGGCAGGTCATGCCTTATGAGCCTGATTGAATTTTTTGAGGATGTGACTAAACACATTGACGAAGGAAGAGCAGTAGATGTAGTGTATATGGATTTCAGCAAGGCATTTGATAAGGTACCCCATGCAAGGCTTATTGAGAAAGTAAGGAGGCATGGGATCCAAGGGGACATTGCTTTGTGGATCTAGAACTGGCTTGCCCACAGAAGGCAAAGAGTGGTTGTAGACAGGTCATATTCTGCATGGAGGTTGGTGACCAGTGGTGTGCCTCAGGGATCTGTTCTGGGACCCTTGCTGTTCGTGATTTTTATAAATGACCTGGATGAGGAAGTGGAGGGATGGGTTAGTGAGTTTGCTGATGACACAAAGTTTGGGGGTGTTGTGGATAGTGTGGAGGGCTGTCGGAGGTTATAGCGGGACATTAATAGGATGCAAAACTGGGCTGAGAAGTGGCAGATGGAGTTCACCCAGATAAGTGTGAAGTAGTTCATTTTGGTAGGTCAAATATGATGGCAGAATATAGTATTAATGGTAAGACTCTTGGCAGTGTGGAGGATCGGAGGGACCTTGGGGACCAAGTCCATAGGACGCTCAAAGCAGCTGCACAGGTTGACTCTGTGGTTAAGAAGGCATATGGTGTATTGGCCTTCATCCATCATGGAACTGAATTTAGGAGCCAAGAGGTAATGTTGCAGCAGCTATATGGGACCCTGGTCAGACCCCACTTGGAGTACTGGGCTCTGTTCTGGTCGCCTCACTACAGGAAGGATATGAAAACCATAGAAAGGGTGCAGAGGAGATTTACAAGGATGTTGCCTGGATTGGGGAACATGCCTTATGAGAATAGGTTGAGTGAACTCGGCCTTTTCTCCTTGGAGGGACGGAGGATGAGAGGTGACCTGATAGAAGTGTACATGATAATGAGAGGCATTGATCGTGTGGATAGTCAGAGGCTTTTTCCTAGGGTTGAAATGGCTGCCACAAGAGGACTCAGGTTTAAGGTGCTGGGGAGTAGGTACAGAGGAGTTGACAGGGGTAAGTTTTTTTTTTACACAGTGGTGAGTGCGTGGAATGGGCTGCCGGCAACGATGGTGGAGGTGGATACAATAGAGACTTTTGGATAGATACATGGAGCTTAGAAAAATAGAGGGCTATGGGTAAGCCTAGTAATTTCTAAGGTAGGGACATGTGTGGCACAACTTAGTGGGCTGAAGGGCCTGTATTGTGCTGTAGGTTTTCTACGTTTCTATGCTTCTATCCACATGATCAATGTCTCTCATCATCAACGGCAGAGACCGATACAGTTTGGTACCAGCAGCATAGCAGGAGTTGCCAGTCAGCATTGGACTCAATGTAGGGCTGCCTTAGGGACTACAGTTCCAGATTTTTCCCTCTGGGTTTACTCCCAAAGCCTTCCCCATAAGTGGGTACAGCTGCAAGGCAGTGGAGGTTTGAGATCAGAATTTTCTTTCTCCTAGATGAGCTGCCAATCACAACTGATGAGTCCTATCTGCCTGAAGTAACTGGTTTTACGGGGTAACCCACCTTTACCCCTTTTCCTGTCAATAGAATCGATTCAGTCAGGCTTTGTGGCAAAGCTACACGTGAAAGGCAGGAGCTCAACTTGGTTGTCAGAGACAATTTGGGGTGCAAGCCATTATGTGAATTAATAAGTAGAGGGAGCCTGTCCCCATTACCAACCCCAGCTATCACAACCTTAAAGAACCCTAAAATATCAATACTATTTTATAACACCGTGGCCAAGTTCAGTAAAGTATGTTTCCACCAACAGCTCTGTTCAATGAAGAGTGTATTTTAAAATTTACACTTGGAAAGACAAGTACTGATTAGAGATGGTCAGCATGGCTTAGTGCAGGAACAATCATGTCTCACCAATTTAAGTACTTTCAGGAGGTAGTTTAGAAGGATGAATGCTGCCTGTAGATATGATTGAAATTAATTTTAGGCAAGGCCCTATCTGATAGGATGATCCTGAAGGTTGAGCTGCATGGGGGTCCAAAATCAGCTTTGTAATACGAGGCAGAGGACTGTGGTGGAAAGATTATACGATTGGACGTCTGACTAGTGATGTACCACAGGATTCAGTGCCAGAATCCTTGGTGTTTGTAATTATTGGTTTAAAAACTGGATATGAATATAGAAATTATTACTAATAACCATGGATAATACAAAATTTGGTGATGTTGTGGACTTCCAAGAAGATTGTTTAAGGCTTCAAATCGAGCTGTGGATCAGATAGACCATTAACTGATGGGATTTAATCTCTACTAATGTGAGGTGATGCATTTTGGGAAGTGATAGGGGTAGGACACATACAGCAAAAGGTACCAAGGAGCACTGATATACAGAGGACTCTTGAGGGTTTTTGTCCTTTGTTCCCTGAAAGACACAACAACAGAAGGATGAAAGTAATATGTGACTTGCCTTCATAAGCTGGCTTGGTACGTTATCTCTAGCCAATCACAATTTGAGGAAGTTACCAGGGAAGTGGATGAAGCCAAGGGAGTGGATGTTGTCTACATGGACTTTAGCTGGGTTTTGGAAAGATTCCGCATAAGAGGTTAGTCAGGAAGATTCATTTACTTGGTATTCAAGTTGAGGTAGTAAATTGATTTGGACATTGTCTTTTTGTGAGAGAAGCCAGAGAGTGGTAGTAGGTGATGCCTCTCTGACTGGAGGACTGTGACCAGTGGAGAACCACAGGGATCGATACTGGGTCTGTTGTTTATCATCCAGATCATTGATATAGATGTCAATGTGATTAACTAAAAAGGCATCTTTGCAGATGACACCATGATCAGTGGTGTAGTGGACAACAAGAAAGACTATCAGAGCTTGCAGCAGGATCTGGACTAGATGGAAAAACAGGCTGAAAAATGGAAGATGGAATTTAATGCAGACAAGTGTGAGGTATTGCACTTTGGTAGGACCAACCAGGGTAGGTCTTGAACAGTGAATGGTAGCGCACTAAAGAGTGTGGTAGAGCAAACGGATCTGGGAATACTGGTCCATAAGTCATTGAAAGTGGAAGCACAGGTAGATAGGGTTGTAAAGAAAGCTCTTAGCACATTGACCTTCATAATCGAAGTATTGAGTACAGGAGTTGGGATGTTATTTTCAAGTTGTATAAGATGTTGATGAAACCTAAATTGGAGTACTGTGTGCAGTTTGTCACCTGCCTACAGGAAAGATGTAAATAAGTTTGAAACAATGCAGAGAAAATTTACAAGGATGTTTCTGGGACTGGGAGGATGTGAGCTATAAAGAAAGATTGAATAGATTATGACTTCATTCCTTGGAGTGTAGAAGACTGAAGGGAGATTGAATAGAGGTGTACAAAATTGAGGGTATAAGTAGAGTAAATGCAAGCAGGCTTTTTCCACTGAGAAGAGAAAATCTGCAGATGCTGGAAATGCAAGTAATACACACAAAATGCTGCCTGGGTGATGAGTTCTTCCAGTATTTTGTGTGTATTACTTTTTCCACAGAGGTTGGGTGGGACTACAATTAGAGGTCATGCGTTAAGGATGAAAGGTGAGATGTTTAAGGGGGACACGGGGGAAAACTTCTTCACTGAGAAGGTTATGAGACTGTAGAATGAGCTAACAGTGCAAGTGGTACATGCAAGCTCAATTTCAATGTTTAAGAGGCATTTAGATAGGTACGTGGATGGTGGGGTCGGGGGTGTCTATTGTCTGGTTGCAGGGTGATGGGACTAGACAATTTAAATGATTCAGTACAGACTAGATGGGCCAAAGGGCTGGTTTCTGTGTTGTACTTTTCTATGACTCTATGATTCACTTTTACCTTACCATGCACCCAAAATGTCCTTATGACGAGAAAGCAGTGCCAATGCTCAGGGTGCATACTGTAGACATGTGACAAACAAATAAAGCATGAGTTTTTTATCATGCCTGCCTCCTCTATGTTTTGCTATCTGGCCTCTGAGAGGACCTTTAAGAGGTGTCATCTTTTTAAGACTGCTGTATTGCAAGGTGTCATTCACTCCAGCCAATTGAGATTGGTCCATTGGGGAAAACATGGGTAGAATCCTGTCACCCCATCTTCCTGCATGTAAACCACTGTTAGCTTGGCCTTTGACCAATTTTCAATTGCTTGAACAGCACTATTTCAGCTCTAGATACATTGATGTTTTATCACATCAAATAAAGCGGAGATTCAATTTCTAGCCAATAGGTTAATATTGAAGTACAAGAGACACACAGCAGCATACAATGAAGACTTGGTGATAACACATTTTGTGCATCACATTTTTGATCCAGACATGTTAGATGGTGCGAATAATCACAGTAAATTATATTGATTATCTATGCAGATTATGCACATTAACATTTCAAACTGTGGTGTTTTGCTTTTCCCTGTACATCGAAAGATGATCCTCTGTATAATTCTTTCTATTTTTTTTCCCTGAATTTGTTTATCATTTGAGGTCAATGACTTTTCATCAGAATGATACCAATGCAAAACCAGTGCTCTGAAGCATTAATTTCTTTAAAAATAGATACTGATTAAATATTCTGGTTGGGTAACATTTTATCACTGCTTACTCATTTGAATGTTACTTCCTCAAACCTCAAATCTTGCAGATTTTATGATTCATTTCATTCACAAATGTATTGGATCAAATCGTACTGGCTAACAGGTGATGACTCTGACACCTATCAGCCAAACCAGCTTCAGCACGTTTCAGACTTCCATATGTGAAATAAATGTTTGAGGCAAGCTGGAGGTCAGGTACTAATGCTGATTTAATTGAAGTAGAGTAGATAGAATATAGTGTTATAAAATCATTTTCCCCTGCACTTCCCCTCTCTCTCCCCACCTCTCCCCTCCAGCATCTAATCTGATGCCGATTTGACATTATTGAACTAAAGGTTAAATGCTAGTGTTGAGAAAGTTCTGCTGCTGGCGCCACTTCCTCACTGAAGTCCACTCGCGCACGATAGCTGCACTCCAAGATTAACTGTGAGGGGACCACACAGTACTTTCTCAACCTCCCTTTTTTTTTGAACCGCTGACTTTAGATCAGTCTGAAATGTCCACTCTCCTCACCGCTGCTGCAGACTCCTGCTCACTTCGTGCTCCAGCTGTTGCCTCCTGCTCTCTTGCAGGATTTGGTCAAATTACTTTGGTGTCCAAAACATCCTTTACTGTCAGCTTGGAATATATCCATTGGCACCAGAGGTCGAAATCAGGGTTTATGCCCCGTACATGAAGATATTGCTACTTCATTTTCATAGGGTGTCAATGGCTGATATGAGAGGGTATTCTTTTAAAATGGTTGAAGGAAAGTACAGGGATGATAACAGGTAGGTTTATAACAGGGTGGTAAGTGCTTGGAATGCACAGCCAGGGGTCATAGCAGGGGTCATTGCATTAGGGGCATTTAGACTTTAAGACAAGGGGGCAGAATCAGGCCAATTGACCCATTGAGTCTGGTCCCGTTATTCAATCACGGCTGATGTATTATCACTCTCAATCCCATTCTCCTGCCTTCTCCCCATAACCTTTGTCCCTATTACTCAAGAACCTGTCAATTTCCACTTTAAATACGCCCAATGAATAGACCTCCGCAGCCAACTGTGCTAAGGAATTCCACAGACTTAAAAGACTCTTAAACAGGCACATGGATGAAAGAAAAATAAGGGGCTATGTGGGGAAAGAAGGGTTAATTTGATCTCAGATTAGGTTAAAAGGTCAGCATAGCATTGTGGGCTGAAGGGCCTGTATTCTGCGTTCACCTTAAAGGACTTTCCTCAATGAAGCAGCTTCTCGCCACTTCCTCTTGGAATCTTGTAATGGCTTTTCTACTTTTTCTTTATTATTTATTTATTTTTCACTGTGCAGATGTCATTGGCAAGGCTGGCATTTAGTGTCTAAGCCTAGTAGCCCGTTAGAAGGTGATACTGAGTGACTTGGAATTGATACAGTCCTGCAGAAGGAGCGCCCAACACTGTCGTGTAGAGAGTTCTAGGAATTGGAGCCGGTAATGAAAGTTCAGCAAAGTATTTCCAAAGCAGGATAGTGTGAGAATTAGCAGGGAGCCAGCAGCTGTATTGATGCCTTAGCTTCACCTTCGAGCAGCATGTTTCATCAGTAATTGCCACTTCACGTGTCAATGACTTTGGCAGCAGCTTGTGCTAAACCCTGTTCTTTTGTAAATTGGAACTATATCCTAGAGTAACTGTACTAAGATTGCCTGAATTCATTTAGAGAGTGGACTCTTGGACCTGGCTAAGATGATTTCTGATCAGACAAGATGCAAAAAAAAAACTTTTTCTGTTGATTTGATGGTGGATTGTTTAATATTTCATTTGAAGAGATTTGGGGAGTAAGAAAAGTTTCCAATACAACTTATAATGACACAAGATGTCATTTGGCTCATCATGTCCATGCTTTCCCAGGAGAGTGATCTTATTTGTTGTTCATCTTATTTTCCTGCGTGCCTACAACTTACACTCTTTATAAATGCCCATTAACATGCCTTTGGTTTGTTTCTATTGAGGCATATTATGGGTTAAATTAAGACAAACAATTAACCTACCAACATGACTAGAAATTGTTCAAAGTAAGTTTATTAACCAAGTACATGTATGTCATTATATACTACCTCGACATTCAACTTCTTGAGGGCATTCACAGTCAATAAAAAGAAGCACTACAGAATCAATGAAAAACTGCATGCCACAAGACAAGACAATCCATGTGCAAAAGGCAACAGGCTGTGCACATACAAAATAATAATAAATAAATAAATAAGAAATAAATATTGAGAACATGAGATGGAGTCCTGCATATTGCTACATATTTCCCACATATAGGAAGAAATCCAAATATTTCAGAGATGCTGATGTGGAGATTACACCAGCACCCAAGGTCAAGATTAAACCCGGTCTCTGGATCTGCTTTTTAAGGTGGAAATAAAGAAAGTGGTTTAATTTGGAACTGTTATCCATGTGGAGAATGAGCATTAATTCCGATTTATTGGCCAAGGCGACTGCTGTAATTTCTATGTCACTTTATGTAATAAACAGTTCCATCCGTCTAGAGTTACCCAACAATAAACTAACCCAATGCACAACACTGTACAGTGTTCAATTATTTCACATGAATAAAATGCTTCAAACCATAAGCTATGATTTCCAGCAGCAAACACATTTCCAAATTAGATGAAAGTAATATTTCATGCTTCAGGAAACATAAAAACAATAATCCTGCTCTAAGTATGCAACATAATTTGTGGTTTTTAAATTTATTACCTTATTTAAATAGGAAAAACGTAATATGTGTATTATGCACAGATTTGTAAAAGTCCCCCAAGATATGTAACAATGTAAGAGACAGTAATGCAAAATGTATAGCTTTGCATGGTTTCTAAGACTGTGCTTCTAATATGCCTTCAATAATCTGCTGGAAGAGTATGCCTTGATAAAATATAATTTCACTTTTGATTGACTGAAAATTTATGAATAGGAAAATAAAAGGTCTAAGAAGAACAACTAAAAAAGCCACAGATTAGGTACCTGCCCAAGGCATGGCAATGGAAATTAGAAACATTAAAACTGAATGTGAAGATACTGTGGGAAGTTGTTGAGGTCAGGATCTAATAGACTTGCATAATGTCAAGTTCAGTAATGAACCATATCTTCCACTTCAATGTTAAGCACTTAACTGAGTGGAAGTGTGGGATTCTCTAGACAGGCCTTCTACTATGGTTAACTCCCATTCCCCAGATACTATGCTATGGTGATGCTCTTCTATAGCTTGACAGCAGAGTACTACGGCTTTCTCCGCACTCGGACTAGGCAGCAAGTACTGTAGCCCCTTTGAAATATTTAGAGGGATGCAATACAGAAACGGACCTTTCAATCTAGCAAGTCTCTGCTGAACGTCAGCTATTCATTAACACTAATCCTACATAAATTAAGTCATTGGGTATATTTAAAGCAGAGAGTGATAGGTTCTTGATTAGCAAGTGTGTCAAGAATTTTGGGGAAAAAGCAAGAGAATGGGTTGAGAGGGATAATAATTCAGCCATGATGAAATGATGGAGCAGACTCAATGGGTCAAATGACCTAATTCTATTCTGATGTTTTATGATTTTAATCCCAATTTTTATTCTCCCCACATTATCATCAACTAATTCAACTCATCCCCAAGATTATGTGAGTAACCACACAAGGGGCGGTGTAAATTGGTCAATACCCTTGACTTTGAGTTATAGGAGGAAACCAAGGACCCAGATGAAATCCCTGCACTCACAGGCAAAGCATGCAAATGCCATACAGATATCACCTCAGATCAGGACTGAACCTGGCCCTTGGTGCTACCAAAGACCCTAGCTGCACCGCTGAATTCAAGAGGAGAAGTGATGTTATCTCTCCTCTTCTCTCTGCGGTTGTCCGTCAAAATCCGATGACAATGTCCACTCCTTTAACGGTGAGATCTTTGACTATACAGTCTTATCCTGGACCCACAAGCACTATTGCAGATCTACCATTGATATTAAGGCAACGTTTGATAGACAGTGATCTCAACCAGCCTTGATTTTGCTTGAATTGATGGGAATTGGGCAAAAAAAATCCCTTCTCTGGTCAGAACTTGTCTCAAAGGAAGATGGTTATGGTGGTTGGAGGTCAGTCATCTCAACTGCAGGTCATCGCTGTAGGAATTTCTTATGGAGTGTCCTAGGTCCAACTTTCTTCAGCAGCTTCCTCAATGACCTTCAGTCAATCAAGATGACAGAAGGAGGGATGTTTTCTGATTGTACAAAATGTTCAGCATCGTACATGACTCCTCAGATAATGAAGTAACCCACGACTAAATGCAGGAAAACCTAGATAATATCCAAGAGTGGGCTAATAGGTGGCAAAGAATAGATGTGTCATATAAGTCTCAGGCATTGACAATGTCCATCAAGAGAGCAATCATCCTTGACGTTCAATGATATTACCATCTCTGAAATGCTATGATCAATATAGTAGAAGCTGTCATTCACCAGAAACAGAACTGGAGTAGCCATTTATCTAATCCTGTAGCCAGTAATCGCCTCTTAGCTCCCTAAAGTCTGCTGTCTTAAATGGTTCAAGTCATGAGAGTGATGGAGTACTCTCTATTTGACTGGTTAAATGCTGCTTTAACATTTCAGAAGCCTGACATCTTTTCAGACAAAGAAGTCCATTTGATGGATATTGATACATAATTATTCCACCAGCAAGGCACCATGGAAACAGAATACACTGTAGCAAAACTCCTTAGATAGTAGCTTCCAAACCCAGGAAATCTACCAGCCAGAAGGACAAGGGCAGCAAAAACATTAGAACACCATCAACTGGAAGTTGCCCTCCAAGCCACACACATGACTTGGAAATGTATCACCACTGCAAGGTCATATTCTGGAACATTCTCTTTAACATCACCTAAAGGTCTGTTACTGTTTAAGAAGGCAACTCAACATCACCTACTCAAGAGAAACTAGAGATGAGAAATTAAATACTGGCTCAGCACGCAAAGTCCACATCCCTTGAATTAATTTTTTTAAAGAAGAGTGCCACCCTGGGGATCAATGTGCAGAAACACCCGCCAGTAGATTTTTTAGTTGATTTAACCAAATTTGTAGTTAAACATAAATGCATTCTTCATTGATTATTATACATTTTTATTTTTTAATTGTTTCTCAACTAGTTTTAATACTTGAGAATTTATTTGATTTTCACAATCAGTTAATGTCAGTGGAAAGCTTTGAATCTGGGTTCAGGCCCTAAGCTACTGACAATTCCACTTTGGATACATAGCTGCCCACTACATTGGATTTCTACAACCTAAGAGCCAGCCCCCCACCCCATCCCCAGTGGAAGGTGAAAGGAGAGAGTGAACAACCAAAGGATCTGCTCCATGTTATGACCAAAACGATCAAGGCCTGTGAGCAGTTTTATGGGAGTAGGAAAGAGATTACAAGGCAGAGTTTAAAGGTACTAATCTTAAGACTATGCCAATTCCACATCCTGGCAAAGATATTTCAAGTTGTTGGGTGTCAACATCTCTGAAGATCTATCCTGGGCCCAACATATTGATGCAATTATGAATAACATCAATGACCATATTTCATTTGGAGTCTGAGGAGCTTTGGAATGTCAACAAAGACTAGCAAGTTTCTAGAGATGTACTGTGGCGAGCATTTTAACTCATTACATCCTCATCTGGGACAGGGGCCACTACACGGGATTGGAAAAAGCTGCAGAGGTTTAGAAACTCATTCAGCCTCATCACGTACATGAGCCTCCCCAGCATTAAGGACATCTTCAGAAAGCAATGTTTCAAAGGCGGTATCCATCTTTATGGGTCCCGTAACCCAGCACATGCTCTCTTCTTGCTACACCATCCAAGAGGAGGCACAGGAGCCTGAAGCCACAGACTCAATACTTTAGGAATAGCTTTGTCCATTCCAACATCAGATTTCTGAACAGACAGTGAACCAACCCATGAACCCTACCTCACTATTTTGCTCTGTTTTTGCACTACTTATTCAATTTTTTAAAATTTTATTGAAATTTACACGTATTGCTACCGCAAAACAACGAAAATTCATGACACATGTCAGTGATATTAAACAAGATTCTTATACTGATTCTGAAGTGGAGATATTTGAGGTTGGTTCAAATGAATATGACTAGAAAGATGTTACAGTAAGTTGGCCTTGGAACTATTTCTGGTGTGGATGATACCAATGCAAATCAGTCACATTGCTCCTCAAGCAACACACATAAAAGTTGCTGGTGAACACAGCAGGCCAGGCAGCATCTAAAGGAAGAGGTACAGTCGACGTTTCAGGCATTGCTCCTCAGTAGGACTGTGCTCAGTATCCTCAAAAGGGTTTACTGTGGCTTTTGAGGAAATTTTAAAAATTAGTTTGGCAGAGATGTGAGGACCTTCGAGGGACTTCAAGAAAGAGTGGAAAAGCAAGAAGCAGAATATAGCAAAGCAGCAAAAAAATTTTAAGTAATTGAAGTAAAAAGACAGGCCTATAATTTTGACAGAAATAGAAGTACTTTAGAACCGGAAAAGGAAGACCAAGAAAAAAATGAAAGAAGCCTATTTACTAACATATTTTGTGGGCATTCAAAAAAGAAATATTCAAGGACTAATATGGGTCCTTAATAAAAATACAGGGTCAGATATAATGGGCAATGAGGTAATACATTCTATGTGACTTCATGGGAGAAGACGCACAAAAATAGAGCCCAGAATTCCAGTGAGTAAATATCAAGTAGGAATGAGGAACACATGGAAATAAGTAATGCTATTGAAAAGATCCCATGCTGAGGGTTGTTCCACAAGCTTTGAACACATGGAATAAGGAAGAAAGAAATAGCATGATCAGAGTGTTGGTTACCATAGGGATTATATGAGGGGTGATTGATAAGTTTGTGTCCTAAGGTAGGAGGAGTCAATTTTAGAAAACCTAGCACATTTATTTCAACATAGTCCCCTCCTACATGTACACACTTAGTCCAGCGGTCGTGGAGCACACAGATCCCTTCTTTGTAGAAGCGGTCCACAGCAGGGGTGATTGATAAGTTCGTGGCCTAAGGTAGAAGGAGATGAGTTATTAACTTCAAACTTTCTGCATTATCACTCAGAGCTGAACTGCACATGCATGTAATGAGAGCATCTTGGACCTCCAGGTGGTCCACAGCAGGGGTGATTGATAGTTTGTGGCCTTGGGTAGAAGGAGAATAGTTATACAGCTCTCATTACATGCATGTGCAGTTCAGCTCTGAGTGAAAATGCACTTAATAACTCATCTCCTACCCTAGGCCATGAACTTATCAATCACCCCTGCTGTGGAACACTTTCTGGAGGTCCAAGACGCCGACTTCTACGAAGAAGTGATCTGTATGTTCTATGACCACTGGACTAAGAGTGTAAATGTAGGAAAAATAAATGTAAACACAAGGAATTCTGCAGATGCTGAAAATTCAAGCAACATACATCAAAGTTGCTGGTGAACGCAGCAGGCCAGGCAACATTTCTAGGAAGAGGTACAGTTGACGTTTCGGGCCAAGATGCTTCGTCAGGACTAACTGAAGGAACAGCTAGTAAGAGATTTGAAAGTGGGAGGGGGAGATCCGAAATGATAGGAGAAGACAGGAGGGGGAGGGATGGAGCCAAGAGCTGGACAGGTGATTGGCAAAAGGGATATGAGAGGATCATGGGACAGGAGGCCCAGGGAGAAGGAAAAGGGGGAGGGGGGGATAAATCCAGAGGATGGGCAAGGGGTATAGTCAGAGGGAGAAAAAGGAGCGAGAGAGAGAGAGAGAGAATGTGTGTATATAAATGTACCTCATCTGTTATTTATTTATATACACATTCTTTCTTTCTCTCTCCCTCTCTCCCTCTCTCCCTCTCTCCCTCTCCCCCTCTCCCCCTCTCCCCCTCTCCCCCTCTCCCCCTCTCCCCCTCTCCCCCTCTCCCCCTCTCCCCCTCTCCCCCTCTCCCCCTCTCCCCCTCTCCCCCTCTCCCCCTCTCCCCTCTCCCCCTCTCCCCCTCTCTCCCTCTCTCCCTCTCTCCCTCTCTCCCTCTCTCCCTCTCTCCCTCTCTCCCTCTCTCCCTCTCTCCCTCTCTCCCTCTCTCCCTCTCTCCCTCTCTCCCTCTCTCCCTCTCTCCCTCTCTCCCTCTCTCCCTCTCTCCCTCTCTCCCTCTCTCCCTCTCTCCCTCTCTCCCTCTCTCCCTCTCTCCCTCTCTCCCTCTCTCCCTCTCTCCCTCTCTCCCTCTCTCCCTCTCTCCCTCTCTCCCTCTCTCCCTCTCTCCCTCTCTCCCTCTCTCCCTCTCTCCCTCTCTCCCTCTCTCCCTCTCTCCCTCTCTCCCTCTCTCCCTCTCTCCCTCTCTCCCTCTCTCCCTCCCCCTCCCTCCCCCTCTCTCTGACTATACCCCTTGCCCATCCTCTGGGTTTTTCCTCCCCCTCCCCCTTTTCCTTCTCCCTAGGCCTCCCGTCCCATGGTCCTCTCATATCCCTTTTGCCAATCACCTGTCCAGCTCTTGGCTCCATCCCTCCCCCTCCTGTCTTCTCCTATCATTTTGGATCTCCCCCTCCCCCTCCCACTTTCAAATCTCTTACTAGCTCTTCCTTCAGTTAGTCCTGACGAAGGGTCTCGGCCCAAAATGTCGACTGTACCTCTTTCTAGAGATGCTGCCTGGCCTGCTGCGTTCACCAGCAACTTTGATGTGTTGCTGGAAAAATAAATGTGCTAGGTTTTCTAAAATTGACTTCTACCTTAGGGCACAAACTTATCAATCACCCCTCGTATAGTTCTTCCTCAATATATCGTTGCTATGAGTAGTGGACTAATCAACGATCTGCTGGTTTGGAACCAACTGTCATTATTCCAAGTTTGCTGATGACACAAAATGAGATGGGTTTGTGAGTAGGGAGGAGGATGTGAAGAGGATAAGTGAGTGGGTGGGAATATGACAGTTTGAGTCTAATGCAGAGGAAAAAATGGGACGTCATCCATTTCGCACAAAATAGAAAAGCAGAGTATTTTAGTGGTGAGAGACATATATAATATACACCTGCTCATGAACACCAGGAGCAGGAGTAGGCCATCTGGCCTGTCAAGCCTGCTCCACCATTCAATAAGATCATGACTGATCTGGTCATGAACTCATCTCCAGCTACCTGCCTTTTCCACATAACCTTTAATTCCCCTACTATGCAAAAAAAAAATTAACAGAAATATCTAACCAACTAATTATTTGGCAGCAACTCAATGCATAAAAGCATGCAGACATGGTCAAGAGGTTCAGTTGTTGTTCAGAACAAACATCAGAATGGGGAAGAAATGTGATTCTAGTGACTTGACTGTGAACTGACTTGTTGGTGCCAGATGGGGTGGTTTGAGTATCTCAGAAACTGCTGATCTGGGATTTTCACACACAACAGTGCAGAGAATGGCATGAAAAACAAAATAGTAAATCCAGTGAGTGTCAGTTCTGTGGGCAAAAATGCCTTGTTAATGAGAGAGGTCAGGGGAGAATTGCAGGCTGGTTCAAACTGACAGGAAGGCGACAGTAACTCTGATGACCACACATCACAACAGTGATGTGCAGAAGAGCATCTCTGAATGCACTGCACATTGGAGTTTGTACTGAATGAGCTACAGAAGACCATGAACATACATTCAGTTGCCATTTTATTAAGTACAGGACATACATAATAAAGAAGCCACGGACTGCATATATAGAACAAGTGTGCAAAGTCTTACCTTCCCATCTCCAGCTGAGGAAGGCATTTATATCATATGGTCATAATATTCTCATCTGATTCTGTGAGTTGGATTCTTTGTGCTCCTACCTTCAATTCTGTCCCACTTTATTGTATTTTTTTGAGGTTATGTGTACATTTGTCAAGAATAAGTGTAGATTTCTGGAAGTCCACATCTCGCACAGCCTCTAATGATTTCAGAACACATACTACACAATCAAGAAAGCTCACAAATGCCTTTACTTCCTGAGGGGGTTGAAGAAAGCTGTTCTCTGAACATCTGTACTTGTATCATTCTACAGACAATAAGCCCGTAAGACCAAAGGCAGAATAAGGCCATTTGGCCCATCAAGACTGCTCCACCACTCCATGGCTGATTTATTATCCCACTCCGCTCCAATCTCTTGCTATCTTCCCATAACCTTTGATGTCCTCACTAATCAAGAAACTATCAACTTCTACCTTAAATATACCCAGTGACCGAGCCTACACTGCCATCTGTGGCAAATAGTTTCACAGATTCACTATCCTCCGGCTACAGAAATTTTCCTTATCTCTATGCTAAATAAGCGTCCCTCAATTCCGAGGCTGTGCCCTCTGGTCCTAGACTCCCTCACTATAGGAAATATCCTCTCCACATCCACTTTATCCAGATCTTTCAATATTCGATAGGTTTTATAGACAGAAACATGGAAAACCTACAGCATGATACAGGCCCTTCGGCCCACAAAGCTGTGCCGAACATGTCCTTACCTTAGAACTACCTAGGCTTACCTATAGGCCTCTATTTTTCTAAGCTCCATGTACCTATCCAGGAGTCTCTTAAAAGACCCCATCGTTTCTGCCTCCACCACCGCCACCGGCAGCCTATTCCACGCACTCACTACCCTCTGCGTAAAAAAAAAAAAGAGAAGAATTACCTCTGACATCTCCTCTGTACCCACTTCCAAGCACCTTAAAACTGTGCCCTCTCATGCTAGCCATTTCAGCCCTGGGAAAAAGCCTCTGACTATCCACACGATCAATGCCTCTCATTATCTTGTACACCTCTATCAGATCACCTCTCATCCTCCGTCACTCCAAGGAGAAAAGGCTAAGCTCACTCAATCTATTTTCATAAGGCATGCTCCCCAATCCAGACAACATCCTTGAAAATCTCCTCTGCACCATTTCTATTGTTTTCACATCCTTACTGTAGTGAGGTGACCAGAACTGAGCACTACTCCAAATGGGGTCTGACCAGGGTCCTTTTGAAGCAACATTACCTTTCAGCTCTTAAACTCAATCCCACGATTGATGAAGGCCAATGCACTGTTTGCCTTCTTAACCACGGAGTCAACCTACATAGCATCTTTGAGTGTCCTGTGGACCCAGACTCCACAATCCCTCTGATCCTCCACACTGCCAAGAGTCTTGCCATTAATGCTATATTCTGCCATCATATTTGACCTACCAAATTGAACCACCTCATACTTATCTGGGTTGAACTCCATCTACCACTTTTCAGCCCAGTTTTGCATCCTATCAATGTCCTGCTGTAACCTCTGACAGCCCTCCACGCTATCCACAACACCCCCAACCTTTGTGTCGTCAGAAAATTTACTAACCTATCCCTCCACTTCCTCAGCCAGGTCATTTATAAAAATCACGAAGAGTAGGGGTCCCAGAACAGATCCCTAAGGCACACCACTGGTCACTGACCTCCATGCAGAATATGACCCGTCTACAACCATCTTTGCCTTCTGTGGGCAAGCCAGTTCTGGATCCACAAAGCAATAACTGCTTGGATCCCATGCTTTCTTACCTTCTCAATAAGCCTTGCATGGGATACCTTATCAAATGCCTTGCTGAAATCCATATACACTACATCTACTGCTCTACCTTCATCAATGTGTTTAGTCACATCCTCAAAAATTCAGTCAGGCTTGTAAGGCATGACCTGCCTTTGAGAAAGCCATACTGATACTTCCTAATCATGTTATGCCTCTCCAAATGTTCCTAAATCCTGGCTCTCAGGATCTTCTCTATCAACTTACCAACCACTGAAGTAAGACTCACTGGTCTGTAATTTCCTGGGCTATCCCTACTCCCTTTCTTGAATAAGGGAACAACATCCACAATCCTCCAATCTTCCTGAACCTCTCCAGTCCCCATTCATGATGTAAAGATCATTGCCAGAAGCTCAGCAATCTCCTCCCTCACATCCCACAGTAGCCTGGTTACATCCCGTCCAGTCCTGGTGACATATCCAACTTGATGCTTTCCAAAAGCTCCAGCACATCCTTTTCCTTAATATCTACATGCTCAAGCTTTTCTGGCCACTGCAAGTCATCCCTACAATCGCCAAGATCCTTTTTCGTAGTGAATACTGAAGCAAAGTATTCATTAAGTACCTCTGCCATCTCCTCTGGTTCCATACACACTTATCCACTGTCACACTTGATTGGTCCTATTCTCTCACATCTTATCCTCTTACTATTCACATACTTCTTAGAATGCTTTGGGGTTTTCCTTAATCCTGTCTGCCAAGGCCTTCTCATGGCCTCTTCTGGCTCTTCTAATTTCATTCTTAAGCTCCTTCCTGCTAAGCTTATAATCTTCTAGATCTCTATCATTACCTAGTTTTTTGAACCTTTCGTAAGCTCTTCTTCTTGACTAGATTTACAATAGCCTTTGTACATCATGGTTCCTGTACCCTACCATAACTTCCCTGTCTCATTGGCACGTACCTACACAGAACCCTACGCAAATATTCCCTGAACATTTGCCACATTTCTTCCATGCTTTTCCCGGAGAACATCTGTTTCCAATTTATGCTTCCAAGTTCCTGCTTGATAGTCTCATATTTTCCCTTTACTCCCTAACTTGTCTGCTCCGACGTTTCCCTAACTTGTCTGCTCCGACCCCTCTCCAATGCAATGGTAAAAGAGATAGAACTGTGATCACTATCTCCAAAATGTTCTCCCACTGAGAGACCTGACACCTGACTAGGTTCATTTCCCAATACCAGATCAAGTACAACCTCTCCTCTTGTATGCTTATCTACATATTGTGTCAGGAAACTTTCCTGACCACACCTAACAAACTCCACCCCATCTAAACCCCTCACTCTAGGGAGATGCCAATCAATATTTGGGAAATTAAAATATCCCTCCACAACAACCCTGTATTATTACTCCATTCCAGAATCTGTCTCCCTATCTGCTCCTCGATGTCCTTGTTACTATTGGGTGATCTATATATAAAGAAAAAACACCCAGTAGAGTTATTGACCCCTTCCTATTTCCTAACTTCCACCCACAGAGTCTCCGTAGACAACCCCTCCATGACTTCCTCCTTTTCTGCAGCCGTGACACTATCTCTGATCAACAGTGCCACACCCCCACCTCTTTTGCCTCCCTCCCTGTCCTTTCTGTAACAACTAAAGCCTGGCACTCGAAGTAACCATTCTTGCCCCTGCACCATCCAAGTCTCTGTAATGGCCACAACATCATAGCTTCAAGTGCTGATCCACGCTCTAAGCTCATCCGCTTTATTCATAATACTCCTCGCACTAAAATCGTTACATCTCAAACCATCAGTCTGAGTGCGTCCCTTCTCTATCACCTGCCTATCCTCCCTTTCACGCTGTCTCCAAGCTCTCTCTATTTGTAAGCCAATCTCCCTTTCTTCCGTCAATTCAGTTCGGTTCCCAACCTCCAGCAATTCTAGTTTAAACTCTTCCCCAATAGCCTTTACAAATCTCCCCGTCAGGATATTAGTCCCCCTCATATTCAAGTGCAACCCATTTCAATGAGATCATCCTCTCATTCTCCTGAACTCCAGTGAGTACAGGGCCAGAGCCATCAAACGCGCCTCATGTGTTAACCCTTTCAACCCTGGGATAATTCTTGTGAACTTCCTCTGGACTTTCTCCAATGCCAGCCAGCATATCCTTTTTTGATAAGGGGCCCAATACTGCTTATGGTACTCCAAGGACAGTCTGACCAATGTCTTAGCATTACATCCCTGTTCTCATATTTTAGTCATCTCGAAATGATGCGAACATTGCACTTGCCTTACTTACTACCAACTCAACCTGCAAATTAACCTTTAGGAAATCCTGCATGAGGACTTCCCAGTCTCTCTGCACTTCTGATTTTTGAATTTTCAACCTCTTCTTTAAAATGGTCATGTCTTTATTCCTTCTGCCAAAGTGCATGACCATACACTTCCCTACATTATATTCCATCTGCCACTTCTTTGCCCATTCTCCCAATCTGTCAAAGTCCTTCTGCAGATTCCCTGCTTCCTCAACGCTACCTGCCCTACCACCTATCTTTGTATTGTCTGCAAATTTGGCTACAAAGCCATCAATTCTGTCACCCAAATCACTGACATAAAACATGAAAAGATGTCATCCCAAAGCCAATTCCTGTAGCACACTCACTGTTACCAGCAGTCAACCAGAAAAGACCCCCTTTATTCCCACTCTTTGCATCCTGACAGTCAGCCAACCTTCAAATCATTCTAGTACCTTTCCCATAATACCATTGATTCATATTTTATTTAGCAGCCTCATGTGCAGCACCTTGTCAAAGATCTTTGAAAATCCAAGTACACATCATCCACCGATTTTCCTTTGTCTATCCTGCCTGTAATTTCCTCAACAAATTCCAACAGATTTGTCAGGCATGATTTCTCATTGAGGAAACCATGTTGACTTTAGCGTATTTTATCACGTGCTTCAAAATACCCCAAGACTTCATCCTTATAAACGGACTTGAACATTTTCCCAATCACTGAAAGTCAGGCTAACTGGCCTATAATTTCCTTTCTTCTGCTTTTCTCCCTTCTTAAAAAGTTGAATAATATTTACAATTTTCCACCCCGCAGGAACCATTCCCGAATCTAGAGATTTTTGAAAGATCATTACTAATGCCTTCACAATCTCTTCAGCTACGTCTTTCAGATCCCTGGAATATAGTCCATGTGGTTTAGATGACTTATCTACCTTCAGACTTTTCAGCTGTCCAAGTACCTTCTCCTTGGTAATAGCAATGACACTTACTTCTGCCTCTTGCCACTCTTACATTTCTGGCATTCCACTAGTGTCTTCATCTTTTATGTTTTTATGGGGTTTTTTTGAGTTTCTTTAAGTTGATTTTTAAGTTTCCCATTGCTCTACCTTGTCACTAATTTTTGCTGTATTATATGCTCTCTCTTTTGCTTTTCTGCTGTCTTTGGCTTTCCTTGTCAGCCACGGCTGACTCATCCCAAAGATTACTACCCTGGATTCCTGCTTTTCAGCTTTCTACCGAACTCCATATGTTCTCCCTTCAGGACCTGCTCCCTTTTCCTACCTGTGTCATTGGTTCCAATTTGCACCACAATTTTCAACTGTTCACCCTCCCCCTTCGGAATGCTATGGATCCGATCTGAGATATCCCTGATGCTGGCATCTGGGAGGCAACATTCAACCGGATGTCTCTTTCATGTCTGAAAAATCTGCTTTCTGCTCCTCCAATTATGAAATCCCCTATCCGTCACTTGATGGATATACCAGCATTCTGCATATATAACCTCTCTTGGGCATTGATATATATTGTGTTTTTATTATTGTGTTCTTTATCTTATTATGAACTTTTTTTGTGCTGAAACAGAACCTGGGTAACAATTATTTCATTTTCCTTTACACTTATGTAATGGAAATGATATTAAACGATCTTGCATCCAAAAAAGTGTATATAAAGTACTTTTTTAAAAATTTCTTTCATTCAACCCCAGGGCGAGCAGTGTTTAGATGACTCCTAATGGTTTATACTGTTTGTCTCACCAATGTAGTAATAGTGTTAACATAAGCACCCTTGGCTTGAATGTTTACTGTTCTCTTTTTTTGCAAAATGTGGAATTAACACATGTAAAGAAAAGATCTGGGGAAATTTTGGACCAGAAAGAAATGGATCAGAAGAGATACATGGAAATTAGTATTCAACCACTATTTTTAATATTTTTATAACAACTATTATCATTATTTAGCTTAATAAAGTGGAATTACAATTGCACATAAACATCTGAGTGCCTAATTATTTTCTATATTATCTCAATGTGCACTTGTGAATGTACAAATATAGATTTACTCGCATAAAAAAATGGAAAAGGTTATATATGTAAAAGTTTGTGTATTACTTGTGAATACCTTATCCAAATAAAAATAAAATATATATTAAAAAAATTCTTTTATTCGAGATGCAGCATGGTAACAGATCCAACTGGCCCTTCAAACTTGTGCGATTTATTTACACCCAAGTGACTAATTAATCTACCAACCCAGTCTCTGAAGAAAACTGAAGCACACAGAAGAAACCCATGTGCCCATGGGAAGAACGTACGAACTCCTTACAGACAGCAATGGGAACTGAACTTGAGTCACTGGCATCATAAAGCTTTACACTGACCGCTATGCTACTGTACTTGTCCTATTATGAGTGTGCCAAGCATTTTTTAGCATAGTGACTCTTGGAATGGCATGCACCAGAAGATTGAATAGACTGCCCTGTGTTCTTTAGAGTTTAGAGTGGGAGGTGATCTCATTAAAAAGGTACAAAATGCTTATGGGCTCAATGGGTTGGATGGAGGGGATTGGATAGACTACATTCTGGGATGAGAATCTCAACCAGGGGTTGGCCATTAAGGATTGAAGATTTTTTTTCATGCATGGGATAAATCTTTGGAAGTCTGTATTCTGAAGGGCTGTAGATTCTCAGACACTTGGATCAATAGTCTTATGAATATTAAGGCAACCAAGGGACATGGAGATTCTTCAGGGAGTTGGTGCTGAGGCAGAAGATCATCCGTGAAGCACAGTTGTGGGTTCTTTAACCCAGCTTGTCCATGCTGATTAAATCCCCTACCTGAGCTAGTCCCATTTAACCCTTTTATTCCTCTAAGCCTTTCCTGCTCAAATACCTTTTGAAACACCTTTTCACTATACTAATTGCATACAACTCCACTACGTTCTCTAGAAGTTTGTCCCACTTGCCCACCACCCTTTTGTGTGGAAAAACTTAAAGATATTGCATGAAACCAGCACACCTGGAGGTAATCCATGCGTCCTGGGGAGAAAGTACAATTTACTTGCAGTGATGGGAATTGAACACCGGTTGGTGACTGCTGGTCCCATAAAGCATTGCATTAACCACTTCACTGCCATATTGCACTCAGGTCCCCTTAAGTTTTCTTACTCTTACCTTAAATCTATGTTGTCTAGTTTTATACTCCCTTACCCTAGGAGAAAAAGGACAGTCTCGTTCACATTATCTATGCCTCTCGTGCATTTATATGCAAAGTACTACCTTTGCTGTGCTGCCTATTTAAAGAATAGTCAGCTGTAAAGACCAGATGCTACTCCTGCTCCTAATTCTTACGTTCTCATGTGAGAAACATCTTGGTGTGATGTAAACAAGCAGCACCATGGGAGGTCAGTGGTTAAGCTTCCTGATGGCGGTGATCACAATCGCATTGGGAAAATGATTGAGGTTGCTTCCCATGGTGAGAGACTCCAGAACGAGAGGGCACAGTCCTGGGGTAGAGGAATTTAAGACGCATATTAGGAGGAATTTCTTCTCTCATGGGGCTGTGAATCTTTGAAATTCTAATCAAGGAAGCTGCGGATGGGGCCTCATTAAATATTGAAGGCTGAGACTACAAGAGGAATTGAGTGCTATTGAAATAAGTCATGAAATTAGAACTGAAGCCAATGATTGGGTCTGCTACATTCTTACTGAATGGCAAAACAGCCTTAAAAGGTTTGTGGCTTGTTTTTCCTACAGCTTTTATGTTGCATTAATATTATTCAGGACAAGATGTTTAAAGGAAAGATTAAACTAATGCAAAGAACATTCCATAAGACCATAAGGCCATAAGACAGGGGAACAGAATTAGGCCATTTGGCTCTGTCCTTCCATCATGGCTGACTTATTATCCCTCTCAACCCCACTCTTCTGCATTCTCCCTGTAACCTTTGAAGCCCTTTTTAATCTGGAAACTATCAACCTCCCACTTTAAATATACCCAATGGCTTGGCCTCCACAGGTGTTGCCATGATGAATTCCACAGATTTGAATTTCACTTCTAGCTAAATAAATTCCTCCTCAACCCTGTTCTAAATAGACAGCACTCTGGTTCTAAACTCCCCGGTGGTGCAGTGCTAGTTGGAGCACACCCAGCACATCCTTAAGAAAAAAGCCAAAATAAACAAGCTAATTAATTAGGTGCCACCCAGGGTGATTTAAGTATTTCAGAAACCGCTGATCTCCTGGGAGTTTTATGCACAACGGACTCTAGAGATTACAAAGAATGATGCCAAAAACAAAAAAAAAAATCCAGCGAGTGGATTTAACAAGATGTTTTCACTCACAGAACAGCCACTCGCTGGATATTTTCTTGTTTTTGGCACCATTCTTTGTAAACTCCAGAGTCCGTTGTGTATAAAAATCCCAGGAGATCAGCAGTTTCTGAGATACTCAAATCACCCTGGGTGGCACCTAATTAATTAGCTTGATTATTTTGGCTTTTTTCTTAAAGGTGGGCCGGGTGTGCTTCAGCTAGCACTGCACCACTGAGACTCCCCACTATATGAAACATCCTCCCCACATCCACTCCATCTCGGCCTTTCAATACTTGATAAGTTTCAATGAGATCCCACCATTTCTTCTGAACTCCGGTGAGTAGAGGCCCAGAGCCATCAAATGCTCCTCATGGGTTAACCCTGTCCTTCCCCAAATTGTTTGTGAACCTCCTCTGGACCCTTTCCAATGACAGCACATCTTAGATAAGGGGCCCAAAACTTCTCACAATAATCAAGTGCAGTCTGCCCAATACTTATAAAGACTCAACATTACATTCCTTGCTTTTCTATTCACGTCATTCTCAAATGAATGCTAATATTGCATTTACCTATTTACCTTCTGTATTACCGATTCAACCTGCAAGTTAATCTAGAGGAAATCCTGAACTAAGGCTTCCAAGACCTCTGATTTCTGAATTCATTTCCTGTTTAGATAGATAGATACTTTATTGATCCTAAAGGAAATTACAGTGTCACAGTAATATTACATATGCACAGATACACAAATATTAGAAGAGAAGAAAGAATTAATAAAAAAAGTTACCATGAACAGTCTAACAAGAGGGGTTATCACTTCCCTGGCTATAGGTTGACTCATTATAGAGCCTATGGCCAAGGGTAAGAATGACCTCACATGGCATTCTTTGGAACAGTGTAGTTGTCTTAGTCTATTACTAAAAGTGCTCTTCTATTCAGTCAAGTGTGACGTGTAAGGGGTGAGAACCATTGTCTAGAATTGCCAGGATTTTCCATAGGGTCCTTTGCTCTGCCACAGCCTCCAGTGTATCCAGTTTGACTCCTATAACAGAGCCAGCATTTCGAATCAATTATTAAGTCTGTTGACATCACCTGTGTTGAAGCCATTGCCCCAGTACAGCACTAGAGGAAATTGTACAATGCTTTTATTTAGATTATAGTCCACACTTTAATTCCTTCTATCCAAGTACATTACCATACACTTCCCTACACTATATTCTATCTGCCACTTCTTTGCACATTCTCCAAATCTGTCCAAGTCCTTTTACAAAATCCTTGCTTTGTCAACAATACATTCTTCCCCCCCCCCCCACATCTTTGTATCATCCAGAAACTGGGGTACAAAGCCATCAATTCTGTCATCCAAGTTATTGACCTGAAAAGTAGTGGTCTCAACACCGACGCCTCTGGTACACTACTGATCACCAGCTGCCTACCAGAAAAGACTCTCCTTACTCCCACTCTTTACTTCCTGCCAGTCAGCCACTCCTCTGTCCATATTACCATCTTACCTGTAATGCCATGGGCTTTTATCTTGATAAGCAGCCTCCTGTCCAGCACCTTGTCAAAAGCCTTCTGAAAATCCAAGTAAACAATAGCTACTGACTCTCCTTTGCCTATGCTGCCTGTTATTTCCTCAGCAAATTCCAACAGATTTCCAGCATGATTTTCCCTTACAGAAACCATGCTGACTTTAGCATATTTTATCATGTGCCTCAAAGTACCCCGAAACTTCATCCTTAATAATGGACTCCAACATCATGACGTCAGGCTAGTTGGCCTATATTTTATTTTCTTCTGCTGCCTCCTTTCTTAAAGAGTGGAGTGACATTTGCAATTTTCCATTGCTGCAGAGCAGTTCCAGAATCTAATAGTTCTTGAAAAATCTTTTCACAATCTCTTTAACTACCTCTTTTAGAACCCTGGACTAGTCCATCTAGTCCAGTTGAGTTATCTACTGTACCCTCAGACCTTTTGGCTTCCCAAGTACCTTCTCCTTAGTAATAGGAACTACACTCACATCTACCCCCTGACACTCTTGAATTTCAAGCATTCTGCTAATGTCTTCAACAGTGAATACTGATGCAAAATACTTTTATCTGCCACTTATTTGTTCCAAATTTGTATCCATCCAACATCTTTTTCCTGCGGTCCAACATCCAATCTTGCTTCCTCTTTTCGCTTTATATATCTGAAAAAACAACATTCTGTATCTGAGTTTATATTATTAGTTAGTATATCTTCAGATTTAATCTTTTCTCTCCTTGTGGCTTTTATTGTTGCCTTCTGTGAGTTTTTAAAAGCTTCCCAATCCTCTAACACCACACTACGTTTGCTGTATAAAATTTCCTTTCTTTTTCTTTTATGCTGACATTGACTTCCCTCATCAGCTATGGTTGCCTCAATCTCTCTTGATAATACTTTGGGATGCATCTATCCTGTGCCTTCCAAAGCTCCAGCCATTGCTCTTCTGTGATCATCCCTGCTAGTCCCTTTCCAATGAACATGGGCCAGCTACTCTTTCATGCCTCTGTAATTGCCTTTGCTCCACTGGATTACTGATAATTTGACTTTATCGCCTCCTGCTCAGACTGCAGGATTGTTTCTATCATAATCTGACCACTGACTCCTAAGGGTTCCTTTACCTTAAGCTCCCTAATCAGATCTTGTTCCTAACACTGTACTCAATCCAGAATTATCTTTTTCCCAGTGGGTTCAACCACAATGTGCTCTAAAAAGCCATCTCGTGGGCTTTCAACAAATTCCCTCTCTTTGGTCCAGCACCAACCTGATTTTCCCAATCCACCTGCATATTGAAATCCCCATCACTATTGAAATATTGCCCTTTTTACATACCTTTTTAATCTTCTGTTGTAATTTGAATCCCACATCCTAGCTACTGTTCAAAGGCCTGTATATAACTCTCATCAGAATATTTTTTACCCTTACAGCTTCTTAACTCTATCTACAAGGATTCTACACTATATCTATGCTGCCTTTTTCTAAGGATTTAATTTTTTTCAACTGAGCCACACCACCTCCTCTGCATACCTGCATGTCCTTTGAATACATTATGTATCCTTGAATGTTAAGCTCCTAACTGTGATCCTCTTTCAAATGTGACTGGGCAATGTAGTGATTTCCACCATAACTATGGATGTATCATTTTGATTTTATTGTATTTTTGTTATTTTAAAGATACTGCTCAATTATACCCATGTGACTAGTTAACCTACTAACCTGTACGTCTTTGAAATGTGGGACAAAACTGGAGCAGTGGAGGAAACCCACATGGTCACGGGGAAATTGTACATACTCCTTGCAGACAGCAGTAGAATTGAACCTAGGTTGCTGGCATTGAAATTGTGTTACACTAACCTCTATTATTGTGCTGCATGGAAGCAAAGTCTTCAGTGAATTCATTGGACATATCTATTGTAGTAACAATAATAACAAATGCAGTCACTGGGGGGAGGGGAAAACAGATTTGCATATAGTCATACTTTATTGATCCTGGGGGAAATTGGTTTTCGATACAGTTGCACCATAAATAATAAATAGCAATAGAACCATAAATAGTTAAATAGTAATATGTAAATTATGCCAGTAAATTATGAAATAAGTCCAGGACCAGTTTAAATAAAACTAAACCCTAATTCTAATTTTTTTTTGTGTGTGTGCCATATTCTGCCGGAGCCTCAGCGATTGCTTTTTCAAGTGGTTGTCATGGAGGAAAGATTCTGTAAGTGGTCCCCCATGTCCTTCTCACAGCGCAGTTTTTTTTTATGAGGCCGAATTGCGAGCTCGACACTCAACCCCGCAGGGATGAAAAGCGTGCCCGGGAGCGGCCCCACTGGATTCGAACTCAGGAACCTTCGCTCCGGAGACCAGCGCTGATGTCACTGCACCACCAGCCAGACAATTGAATATAGAACATAGAAATCTACAGTATATTATAGGCCCTTTGGCCCACAATGATGTGCTGACCATGTAACATACTCTGGAAACTGCCTAGAATTTCCCTACTGCATAGCCCTTTATTTTTCTACACTCCATGTACCTGCTAAGAGTCTCTTAAAAGACTCTTAAATTGACCACAGTCTGATAGTGAAACTGAATGCATAAAATGGGAAATAACACTCATAACAAATTTGTCCAATTGTTTAAAAACATCTAAATATAACAAATGTTAATAAAATATAATGATTCAGGACTACAAGGAACACCTGGCCAGTCTAGACCCTTTTGCCCAGGTATTATCTTTTCTATTCTTTAACTATTCAGGAGAGTCAGGGAAACCTAGTGGGTGTGCACACAGGTACTTACTGTATGGATTCATTTGCCTCTTAGTTTAGACAAGTATTTGTCAGTAAATATAGCTTCTCTGTGCCTAACTGATCATTATTACTAAGAGGTAATCCTTGTAACAATGCTCAGTTTGTTGGGAACCTTTTGAACATAAACCAATAAATCTAATCTGCTGCCATCCAAAATTATTGGCAATGTTGTACCTTTGCAACTGACTGTGATGGAAATGGTCACTGCTATTTGTCCAATATGAATACTATAATTACTGTGGTTAAAGCTGAAGTACAAGATGATATATGTTGCTCTGATTTTTTTTGATTGATTGTGAAGGAACTCTACTCTTTATTAACTTAAAGCCAGTTCCGGTCAAGTGACCTCGCTTGTGTGAAGCCCCTCATTTCCAGTATCATTTGTTGTCAGGATTAGGTGTCAGCATTAATTTTGTCAAGCAAGCTAAGAACTGAAGCATGTTAAAGAACTCTCACTAACAGCAAGCTGAGAGAGTAAAGCAGCCACTTTTTATCTCAAAAAATTTAGGCGTTGAAACACAAATGTAAGGAAATGAAATTAGTACTTAAATTAAAGAGAAAACAAAAGCCCTAACATTTATTTTACAATGCGTTTCCTTGTACAATCTGTATAACATAACTGTAGTTTCCTAGTGTCAGAGTTTGCTAGATGGTAATTATGTACCATTTATTTAATAGATATTTTCTTGGTATTTTATAAAGGAATTTGATCATAAATTTTCAGAGCTTTGTTCAGTCTTTTTCTGGAAATTATATTGGTGATAAACTATAAAGGGAGTCACTAACAATCAGCAATCTCCAAATTTTTGTGCTTAACTCTGTGTGTATTCCAGAAACCACACCCTGTTTTCAGTGTAATGGAGATGATTGTTGACAGTTTAATTCTGACATCTAGACAAAGTTGGTGAAAGTTGAATAACAATTACACTAATGCAAAAAGGCTTAACTTAATATAGACACAAGAGATTATCCGGATGCTGGAAATCCAGAGTAACACTCACATACCAGGAGGAAGGAGGATGGCACAGTAGTGCGGTGGTTAATGCAGTGCTTTACAGTACCAGTGACCCGGGTTCAATTCCCAGCACTGCCTGTAAGGAGCTTGCACTTGTTCCCCGTGACCATGTGGATTTCCTCCAGGTGTTCCGATTTCCTGCCTCAATTCAAAGACGTACAGGTTGATAGCTTTATTGGTTATTGTAAATTGTCCTGTGATTGGGCTAAGGTTGAATCAGAGGTTACTGGGCAGTGCGGATCATAGGCCCATATTCTGCACTGTATCTTAATTTAAAATAATAAATAATGTGCTGAAGGAATTCAGCAGGTCTGGCCGCATCAGTGGATTGGTATAAACAGTTGACGTTTCAGGCTGACACCCTTCATGAGGACTGGAAAGAAAAGAGGGGAGAGAAGCTAGAATAAGAAGGTGGGGGAGGGGAAGGAATATAGAACGTAGAAATTAGAAATTTAGAGCACATTACAGGCCCTTCGGCCCTCAATGTTGTTCCAACCATGTAACCTACAAGCTAGAAGGTGATGTCATGTGGTGGGGGGTAGGGAAGTGGGTAGGTCGGGATGTAAAGTGAGAAACTGGGAGGTGATAGGTAGAAAAAATAAAGGACTGAAGAAGGAATCTAATAGGAGAGTAGACTGGAAGAAAAGGAGGAGGAGGGAAACCACCAAGAGGTGAAACTTGAATCCAGTTTAAAAAAAGAACGCGTGAATAAAGGCTCAGTGCAAGATAATGGAATACAAGGCTTGTGTTGTTCACAAAGGAAGGTGCTTAATCTTGTTTTGTTCTCAGTTTACCCCAGTGTTTCATCCATGCAGAAAAGTATTGATTAAACAGAGGAGGAAATTAAAAATGGATCTTGATGAAACAATAAAATCAGAGGTCATAATAGAAGGGTTGTGAACAAAGGAAAATTGTACAGATTCAGTTGTGCCCCGGAGATATAGACTGGAAGTACTGGCTAATATAAAATGATGTAGTGAGTTAATTTCTCCTAGAGTTTTAAACAGACAAAACTCAATGAAGCAAGTCTGAATTTATGCCAGTTATTCACATGTCCGTTAGGAATCTGTAGAAGCCGTTATTACAATATTAGATTCTTTTTCTTTTGTCTCCCACTCCCTAAACGTTTCGCTGTAGTCCATCTTTCTTGCATTTCATTTCTCCAGGCACCCTCTGTAAATCACCGCATTATTATTGCTACTTCAGGTGTGCTTTTCGTGGCTCTGGCAAACATCAGGTTAACTGATTTATAATAATAAGAGATGATAGAGTCATAGAGGATGATTTGTAATCTAAGATGCTAGTTCAAAAGTTTATTTATTATCAAAGTATGTATGCAATATACAAGTCTGACATTCTTCTTCTCCAGATAACCATGAAACAAAGAAAGTCAGTTCAAAGAGAAACAGCTAACCCTCACACCGCCACCCCCGCACAAAGAGAAATGGCATCTCAGAGTACTGCAATCTTAGTGCTTGGTGATGGACAGCTCACTAAATAGGCTGATTATCCAAAGAACTGAGCTGCAGTTCCTGATATTTTATAGCAGTTACATTTAAATTTAGTAATAGTTTTTCAATCAGGATTCAATAAATTATCAGCAACAGTAAAACTACTGGATTTTCACAACTGATTTTTTCAGAACGATAATAGCGCTAGGGAACTGAAAAGGTAAAAAGGCCCTGGTGGGAGATGTACATAGACCCCTTAACAATAGTAAAGATGTGGTCTACAAATTACAATGGGAAAATAGAAAATGCATGCCAAAAAAGGCAATTTACAATAATCATGTGGGACTTCAATATGCAGGTAGATTGGTAAAATTGGTGTGGTGCTGGATACCAGGAGGGGGAGTTTCAAGAGTGCCTACTACATCGCTTTTGAAAGCAGCTTGTGGTTGAGCCCACTAAGGGTTTGGCTATTCTGGATTGGATGTTGTGCAATGAACCAGAATTTATTAGAGAGCTGATAAATTTCCTCCTTACTCCAGCACTAACCATGTTGCAGTACAGTTACATACTGGCACAGCATCAAAAATGAAAAAAATATGCCTATACATACAATGCTGAACAAATCCATTCCAGCCATTATAATTCCCCTCAAAGGTACTGACTGGAAAGTATTGGGCCAGACACACGAGCACCAAGGCTACAGGAACAGGCTAAAAAGCATAGTGTTTCCATTTGAAGTGATCAGCCTCCCAATTCCTCCAATTTTTTTCACCACTTATACAGGAAAGTTTTGGTGTCGATGTAATCTTTTCCACTTCTCTGAATGAGAGAAGTGTTGCTAACATATAATAAGCCTGTTGCTTTTATTTCCTTAATTTCAAAAATAAACTCTTCAAAAAATATAAAAGAATTATGATTTATTAAGTTATTTTCATTATATTAAATAATAAAAGAATAAGCAGTGCAAAAAGCCTTTTGTATTCAGTGTCATATGGTTTAAACATTAAGTAGTATAAGGCTTTAAACTATAGAACTATCTGAAACGCTATATAGCAACACATTTGATCTGCCACATTAAAATCCATCCTGTCTACTAATTGGCAGTCCGGATACCTCAGCAGAGACTCAAACTAAAGATGACTTCTACCAACCTGGAAGACAAGAATGGCACGTTTGGCAGTTGCAGGTTCGCCTAGAAGACAAACTCAAACCGGGCCCATAAGTATATATTGAGTAGCACTGCATCAGTACCCGTCAGTACAGTGATAAAACTTTGCCCCCAAAGCCCGCTACGACTCAAGAAGAACTTTGATCATAACCTTCACAAGGACAATTAAGGACAAGTGATAAACTTTGCCCATGATAGCAATGTACACATCTGTAAATTTAACGATAAAAGAAATCCAGAGTCTTGCAAATAAGCCAAGCCTGACGCTCGGTAGAACGTTTAATGCATTTTTATTGTCTTCATATGCCAAACTGAGATGGTAATATTAACAACCTGCTACGTACTATTTGGCTTCATAAGTATACTGTTATACAGCAACTATGAATACATTCAACACTAGGATCCCAAATGCCGTTCTGTGAATTTGTTCATTGGTAATTTTTTTTGAATGATATTGGCAGAAGACCAATCAAGTTAACCAATGCATACCAATGTTTCTGTTGCACGTAAGCTCTTCCCATCTTAACACCATTAGACATTGGATCAGAATTAAGCCATTTGGCCATCATATCTGCACTGCCATTCCATCACAGTTGATTTATTATCGATCTCACCCCCATTCCCCTGCCTTCTCCTTGTAACCTTTGGTGCCCTGACTAATCAAGAACCTATCAACCTCTGCTTTAAATATACTCAATGACTTGGCTTCCACAGCCAGCTGTAGCAATGAATTTCACAGAATCACAGCCCTCTGGCTAAAGAAATTCCTCATCTCTATTCCAAAAGAGGGAAATCTTTGATTCTGAGGCTGTGTCCTCTGGTCCTAGACTCCCTTACTATTGGGAAATTCATCCCATTTTTTCCACTCTATCTAGGCATTTCAACATTCTCTTGGTTTCAATGAGTTCCTCCCTCATTCTTCTAAACTTCAGTGAGTACAGGCCCAGAGCTATTAAACACTACTCATACATTAATTCTTTCAGCCTCGGGGTCATTCTTGTAAACCACCTCTTCAGTGTCACAGCAACCTTTCTCTGATAGGGGGATTAAAGACATGTTTAGATAGGCACATGAATGTGAGGGAAATGGAGGGATATGGACATTGTATAGGCATAAGGGATTAGTTTAGTTGGAAATTTGATTACTCATTTATTTGGTTAGGCACAACATTGTGGGCAGAAAGGTCTGTTCTTGAACGGTATTGCTCTGTGTTCTAAAACTGCTCGCAATACTCCAGTTATGGTCTGACCGTATAAATAAATATATATTTAAAATGTGAGTTAGTGTTCATGGGTTCAATGTCCATTCAGGAATTGGATGGCAGTGTGGAAGAAGCTGCTCCTGAATCACTGAGTGTGTGCCTTCAGGCTTCTTAATCTCCTTCCTGTTAGTAACAGTGAGAAGAGGGCATGCCCAGGGTGATGGGACTCCTTAATAATGGACGTCACCTTTCTGAGGCACTGCTCCCTGAAAGTGTCTTGGGTACAATGGAGGCTAGTACGCAAGATGAAACCGACTAATTTTATGACTTCCCATAGCTTCCTTTGGTCCTGTGCGGTAGCCTCCCCACCCCCACCCCATACCAGACAGTGATGCAATCTGTCAGAATACTCTCCATGGTACATCTATAAAAGTCTTTGAGTTTTTAGCTAACAAACCAAATCTCTTCAAACTCCTAATGAAATATAGCCACTGTCTTGCCTTCTTTATAGCTGCATCAATATGTTGGGACCAGGTTAGGTCCTCGGAGATACTGACACCCAGAACCTTGAAGTTGCTCATTCTCTCCACTTCCGATCCCTCTATGAGGATTAATTCATGTTCCCTCATCTTACCTTCCTGAAGCTCTTTTGTCCTACTGACATTGAGTGCAAGGTTGTTGAAGTAACACCAATCAACTAGCTGGTATATCTTACTCCTATATGCCCCCTCATCTCCATCTGAGATTCTACCAAAAATAGTTGTATAATCAGCAAATTTATAGATAGTATTTGAGCTATACCTAGCCATAGCCATACAGTCATGTGTATAGAGAGAGTAGAGCAGTGGGCTAAGCACACACCTCTGAGATATGCAAGTGTTGCATGTTCACCACTCTTTGCTTCCTGCAAGTCAACCAACCTTCAGTCCATACTAGTATATTTTCTGTAATACCATGGGCTCTTATCTTAATTGGCAGCCTTGTATCTTCAGCAAATTAACTCTTTATCCTCTTTCCCCCTCATTCTTAACTAATTCCCCTTCAATACGTCTGGACATCCTGCTTCAATTAAGCCCTGGTAAAACCCCACACTTTAATTTCTCTCAGGTGAACAGTTTTCTTCTAAACTTCCAACTTGATTTTTAGCTGATTGTCCTGTAATAAAGCACTCAAAGTTTTAGCATCCTCCTTGTGTCCACTCGAGCAAAATCTTTCATTATTTTATAAGCATTATAAGCTGCCTTCCTTCACCAAAGCGTCCATCTCTGGTACTCCTCCTCCCAACCTCAGTTTCTTATTCTGGCTTCCACCCACTTCCTTTCCAATTCCGATGCAGGGACTCAGTCTGAAACATTGACTGTTTATTCCCCTCCATGGAAGCTGTCTGACCTGCTGAGTTCCTCCTGCATTTTGTGTGTGCATCACTAGTATTTTTTTTTAATGCTCTCTCCAATAACTCTACATGCTTACATTATTTTTGTAATATCGCATTAAAAACCAGTGGTGGCCTACTAAGTTTCTGGAAAAGTAGCATAATTTCTCCACATTCCTCTGAAAATGAACACAACTGTCTTGTTTGCCTTGACAATGGCCCTGTTGGACTCTGAGACAATCTTTGCGATGTATTTGTTTGTAATTCTAAATAATTCAATTGCCCTCCTCACCCATCTATTTAGGTACCTACCTTATAATATGTGGCCTACTCGATAATTTGTACCAAAGAGTAAAGTTCACAGTTGCACTAGTTTCCCAGTTACTTCCCAGGAACTTATGTAATTTATATATTTTTGCAAAGCATTTCCATCCCCTTGAGTAAGGATTATTCAACCCCTTCAATTCAGACATTTAGAATCTACAGTCTGTAGAGCAGGGGGTCCCAACCCTTTTTTTAATGCCATGGAGACTTACCATTAACCAAGAGGTCCATGTTTCCTAGGTTGGGAACCCCTGCACGGAGGGCTGAGCAGCGTCTGTGGTGGTGTGGGATGGAATTGTCAATATTTTGGGTCAAAAGCCTCCATCTTCATTTACTCCTATTGCAGGGTCCCAAATGGAAGTATCTACCATTTCATTCGTCCCCTACACCTCCACCCCAAAGCTGCTCAGCCTACTGTGTTGATTATGGGGAGCAAGGACACGGCAGACCAATTGAATAATTACTTTGGTTCTGTCTTCACTAAGGAGGACATAAATAATCTTCCAGAAATAGTAGGGGACAGAGGGTCCAGTGAGATGGAGGAACTGAGCGAAATACACGTTAGTAGGGAAGTGGTGTTGGGTAAATTGAAGGGATTAAAAGCAGATAAATCCCCAGGGCCAGATGGTCTGCATCCCAGAGTGCTTAAGGAAGTAGCCCAAGAAATAGTGGATGCATTAGTGATAATTTTTCAAAGCTCGTTAGATTCTGGATTAGTTCCTGAGGATTGGAGGGTGGCTAATGTAACCCCACTTTTTAAAAAAGGAGGGAGAGAGAAACTGGGGAACTATAGACCGGTTAGCCTAACGTCGGTGGTGGGGAAACTGCTTGAGTCAGTTAGCAAAGATGTGATAACAGCACATTTGGAAAGCGGTGAAATCATCGGACAAAGTCAGTATGGATTTGTGAAAGGAAAATCATGTCTGACGAATCTCATAGAATTTTTTGAGGATGTAACTAGTAGAGTGGATAGGGGAGAACCAGTGGATGTGGTATATTTGGATTTTCAAAAGGCTTTTGACGAGGTCCTACACAGGAGATTAGTGTGCAAACTTAAAGCACACGGTATTGGGGGTAAGGTATTGATGTGGATAGAGAATTGGTTAGCAGACAGGAAGCAAAGAGTGGGAATAAACGGGACCTTTTCAGAATGGCAGGCAGTGACTAGTGGGGTACCGCAAGGCTCAGTGCTGGGACCCCAGTTGTTTACAATATATATTAATGACTTGGATGAGGGAATTAAATGCAGCATCTCCAAGTTTGCGGATGACATGAAGCTGGGCGGCAGTGTTAGCTGTGAGGAGGATGCTAAGAGGATGCAGGGTGACTTGGATAGGTTGGGTGAGTGGGCAAACTCATGGCAGATGCAATTTAATGTGGATAAATGTGAAGTTATCCACTTTGGTGGCAAAAATAGGAAAACAGATTATTATCTAAATGGTGGCCGATTAGGAAAAGGGGAGGTGCAACGAGACCTGGGTGTCATTATACACCAGTCATTGAAAGTGGGCATGCAGGTACAGCAGGCGGTGAAAACGGCGAATGGTATGCTGACATTTATAGTGAGAGGATTCGAGTACAGGAGCAGGGAGGTACTACTGCAGTTGTACAAGGCCTTGGTGAGACCACACCTGGAGTATTGTGTGCAGTTTTGGGCCCCTAATCTGAGGAAAGACATCCTTGCTATAGAGGGAGTACAAAGAAGGTTCACCAGATTGATTCCTGGGATGGCAGGACTTTCATATGAAGAAAGACTGGATGAACTGGGCTTGTACTGGTTGGAATTTAGAAGATTGAGGGGGGATCTGATTGAAACGTATAAAATCCTAAAGGGATTGGACAGGCTAGATGCAGGAAGATTGTTCCCGATGTTGGGGAAGTCCAGAACGAGGGGTCTCAGTTTGAGGATAAAGGGGAAGCCTTTTAGGACCGAGATTAGGAAAAACTTCTTCACACAGAGAGTGGTGAATCTGTGGAATTCTCTGCCACAGGAATCAGTTGAGGCCAGTTCATTGGCTATATTTAAGAGGGAGTTAGATATGGCCCTTGTGGCTATGGGGATCAGGGGGTATGGAGGGAAGGCTCGTGCAGGGTTCTGAGTTGGATGATCAGCCATGATCATAATAAATGGCGGTGCAGGCTCGAAGGGCCGAATGGCCTACTCCTGCACCTATTTTCTATGTTTCTTTGTTTCTATGTTTCTGGTTGTGTGCTGCTCCAGCTTCCAGAATCTGCAGCCTCTTGAGTCTACAACCACACAAAGATGGGTTTTGATTCCTAAATCTAAATTAAGGAACTCTGACCCCAGTGTATCTTTGTGGGACACACTTCCTCTGTTCTGGGTGGAGGTTAAGAGATTTTTACACATTAAATATAGAAACATAGAAAATAGGTGCAGGAGTAGGCCATTTGGCCCTTCGAGCCTGCACCATCATTCAGTATGATCATGGCTGATCATCCAACTCAGAATCCTGTACCATCCTCCCCTACATACCCCCTGATCCCTTTAGCCACAAGGGCCATATCTAACTCCCTCTTAAATATAGCCAATGAACTGGCCTCAACTGTTTCCTGTTTCAGAGAATTCCACAGATTCACCACTCTCTGTGTGAAGAAGTTTTTCCTAATCTCGGTCCTAAAAGGCTTCCCCTTTATCCTCAAACTGTGACCCCTCGTTCTGGACTTTCCCAACATCGGGAACAATCTTCCTGCATCTAGCCTGTCCAATCCCTTTAGGATTTTATATGTTTCAATCAGATCCCCCCTCAATCTTCTAAATTCCAATGAGTATAAGCCTAGTTCATCCAGTCTTTCATCATATGAAAGTCCTGCCATCCCAGGAATCTATCTGGTGAACCTTCTTTGTACTCCCTCTATGGCAAGGATGTCTTTCCTCAAATTTGGGGACCAAAACTGCACACAATACTCCAGGTGTGGTCTCACCAAGGCCTTGTACAACTGCAGTAGTACCTCCCTGCTCCTGTACTCGAATCCTCTTGCTATCAATGCCAGCATACCATTCGCCTTTTTCACCGCCTGCTGTACCTGCATGCCACTTTCAATGACTGGTGTATAATGACACCCAGGTCTCGTTGCACCTCCCCCTTTCCTAATCGGCCACCATTCAAATAATAATCTGTTTTCCTGTTTTTGCCACCAAAGTGGATAACTTCACATTTATCCACATTAAATTGTATCTGCCATTAAGGGAGATGGTGTTGGTGCAAAGAGATGATATTGGATACTAGAGTCAGCTGGACTGCTCCTGCTTGCATTTCTTATGTGTATCAGTCCTTCAGCTGTTCTGGATAGCTACCCAAATTCTCCGTCTTCTGTCACACAGCCAGCTTTACTTACAGCCGTGAGCAATGCATTTTGGCACAGTGAGCGCATAGAGGGAGATTTGCAGTTTCTGTGGGACTTGTGACAAGCCAACTGTACACATACATGAGATGAGTACACACAGCTTAATAGCAAAACTATGTTGTCCAGTCATCCAACAGTTATATGTTCTGAGTTTAAAAATGAAATAAATTATCCAAATGGATCACCGCTGCATCATCAGTGCTGATGTGAATAGTCTTGTTTTCATTGTGCAATAAGCTCTTTGATCCTTGGATTTTCCCTTTGTGTATTTCATGCTTCATTAACTCTGCTCATAAAAGGCTTGTATTTAAACTGCGTTTTCTACCCGAAGCTGCTGTTCCTTTTCAAACTGTGATTTCTCCTTTTGATAATGCCAAATAAGAATTAGATTTTTGGAAATGTGTACCAGGGACGCAGGGATGCAAAAATAATACATGGTGGGGGGTGGGTGGCGGGGGGGGGGGAGAGGGGGAGAGATGGAGAGATTAGGGAATATAGCTAATTGGGTATTTCTTTGAAACGCTGGCACAGGCATGATGGCCTGAGTGGCCTCTCTGTGTTGAATGACTCTGCAGGGTGCTATTAGTTTCTGTGAATATCTTGTTTGTGCAGGGAAGTGGCAAGAATCATTCAAGCATTACACATGAAGGCCATTATAAGCAGGGACATTAGATATGATGGAATAATTATCTATTATCTTATTTTACTATCCACTAATTTTATAAATTTTTTTTTGCTGCTGGCTCTGGTTCCAGCTCTGAATTTGGATATTGGTGACCACTTCATTATCTAGGATGCTTTCACCTTTTTATTTTATCATACACTTAAAAGCATTCTGAAATAGAAATATTTCAGTGAGAAGATATAATATATTATCATTTCCATCAAGTGATGTAGAAATTAATAACTTATGGTATGAACTTGGGAATAAAATTAAAACCAGTTCTGATTTCTGAACAATATTTAATTAACTTGGGTAATTCAAACTGGCTGTGACATGATGCTGTTTGCAAATCCACACTCTACAAATTTCACTTAGAACCATAGAACACAACAGCACAGAAAATGGGCCATTCGGCCCTTCTAGTCTGTGCCTAAACATTATTCTGCTAGTCACTTCTCAAATTAGAATTTCTGGTATTTAAAATGTATTTCAAAAACTGGATTTTTTTTTGTATTTATGTATATTTTAAAAATTGTAAATCTTTGATCAGAGTTTTTAATTAATGCCATATAGAAATAAAAGGAGTTTTATCAATGGAGCTTAGTGTCTTCCTATGTTTCTGTTGGAAATAAGGAAGATCACTCAGTATAATGATTGCACATCAGCTTTTGCCACTGGAACTCTCATTTCTTCCTCTCATTTTGACAAATTAACCTTTTTGCCCCTTCTACCTCATGTTCTTAACAAGCCTCCCCAATAACGCATCTGGACTATTTACTTAAAGTAATCCCTTATCTGCCATTTAACAACACAGTGCGTAAAAGCTGCAGCCATGTCACATGGAAGCGGGAGAGAGTGAATGTTTCAGCTGGGGGTTTTGGCACCAGTCCAGCTGGTTGCTTTGCCTGGATAATGCTAAGTTCCTGGTGTATTGTTAGAGCTTTACTTATTTAGTGGAAAACATTGCATTAAATTCGAGGTGTGTAGGTAGTGGAAAGTTTTTGGATGGTCAGGAAGTGTGCTACTCCACAGAGGGTTACCCAGTCTCTACCCTCTATTGTAGCAAAGATATTCTTTGTGACTGGACCAGTTACGTTTCTATTTTAATACTCTGGATGTTGACGATACTGGAAGTGTTCAAACTACTCATCAGCTTAGGAAACATCTGTGGGAGCCAGGGGGATGAGATGGTAGAGTTAATGTTTGGGGTCAATTGTCTTTCTTCTCATACATAAATTATTGGCTTCTTATCTTGTGACTTTATCAGCCAGTGTTTATTCTTTCTTAAAAGAGAAAATGGCCTCTGAGCATCTCCCATAACAACCACTCTCAGAATTTGGTATGTCTCAATGATGTGCCTAACTGTTTTTCAAAACTTTCATCAGTAGACAAACTGAATATTGTAGGAATCAATCTAGAAAACTGACAAATCTACAAATTATGTTTTCAGTATTATTTATTTGTTTTACTTGTATGAAGAGCGTTTGATGGCTCTGGGCATGTATTCACTGAAATTCAGAAGAATGAGGGGTGACCTCATTGAAACCTATCGAATGGTGAAAGGCCTTGATAGAGTGGATGTGGAGAAGATGCTTCCTATGGTGGGAGAGTCTAAGATCAGGGGACGCAGCCTCAGAATAGAGGGGTGTCCTCTTTGAACTGAGATGAGGATTTTTTTTTAGCCAGAAAGCGGTGAATCTGTGGAATTCTTTGCCACAGGCAGCTGTGAAGGTCAAGTCTTTATGTATATTTAAGGCAGAGTTTGATAGATTCTTGATTGGTCATGGCATGAAGGCATATGGGGAGAAGGCAGGAGATTGGACCTGAAAGGAAAATCAGATCAGCCATGATGAAATTGCGAAGAAGACCCGATGGCCTTATTCTGTTCCTATATCTTATGGTCTTTTAATTTGTCTTATTTTGCACATTGGTTGCTTGTCAGTCTTTGTTTTTGTATAGTTTTTCATAAATTCTATTGTATTTCTTTATTTTCCTGTGTAAATATCTGCCAAAATGAATCAAGGTAGTATATGGTAACACATACATACTTTGATAATCAATTTACTTTGAAATTAGTGTGGTAGCAACACCAGGATGTTTCTTTTTAAGTGAATTAGCCTTGTTACCTAGGTTGAAGTAAAGAGATTAGTCTTTTCATAAACCCATTATGGTTTTGAACTTTGCCCTTGGCTTCTGGAAAACAGCACATTAACTAAATTTATAGTGATCATTAATGAGCGATAATTCTTAGTCCCAGGTCATCCTGCATTATTTAGTTTTGATCATGCATGATTGGGATGTAAAGTAAAATTGTGAGCTTTGTAAATTGCTGAAATGGAAGCTGCAGATATTACAGTGAAAGAAATTAAACCCTTGAGATTTGGGTGGAAAGGACGAGCAACTAGCTGGCTAAAATAAAATCTATTAACCTTCTCTGGAAAGACAGGCAAAGAGATCTGCATGCACTAGGTCCTTAACAAATTAGATTGAAGTGTTGTAAAATTAATATACAATCCACATTAACCAGTCTAATTTAAAATATTGAAATCAATGTCTACTCAAGAGGTGGGTCAGAGAGATGAGTGGCATCTGACGATCTTGAAAATAAAAGATTAGATTTATTTGTCACATGTACTTCAAAACATACACTCAGTGGCCACTTCATTAGGTACACCATTACACCTTGTTAATGCAAATATCTAATCAGCCAATTGAGGAAGCAAGCCAATGCATAAAAGGCATGCAGACATGGTCAAGAGATTCAGTTGTTATTCAGACCAAACATCAGAATAGGGAAAAAATATGATTCTTGTGATTTTGAATGTGAACTGATTGTTGATGCTAGATGGGGTGGTTTGAGTGTGTCAGAAACTGCTGATCTCTGGGATTTTCACACAGCAGTCTCAATGGTGTGAAAACAGAAAACATCCAGTGATTACCAGTTCTGTGGACAAAAATGCCTTGTTAATGAGAGGTCAAAGGAGAATGGCCAGACTGGTTCAAGCTGACAAGAAGGTGACAATAATACAAATAACACGAGTTACAACAGTGGTATGCAGAAGAACGTCTCTGAACACATAAACATCGAACTTTGAAGGCCATTCTGGGGCAAAGGAGGAGTCCTACCCAATACTAGAAAGGCATTACTAATAAAGTAGCCATTGCGTGTGCAGTGAAATGCCTTGCTTACATCGGCGATGTGCTGGGAGCAGCCAGCAAGCGTTGCCATGCTTCTGGCACTGACAAAGCATGATCACAACTTATGAGACAATGAGATTGGAGTCAAAGAACAAGCAAAAGTTGGAAGCAGGGGATAAAATTGGTGATAATGAAGAAATCAGATTGCTATCAAATAACATCCCATCTGGCCAGGTGTGGAAACTGAGATAAGCCAAGAAAGGACAGGAGACAGGGAGGTTATGGGCAATGATGAATGCCTGTGGGTGATAAGTTATGAATGCAATGGTGGGAATATTTAAAGGGTCTACAATGAGTTTAGGAAAACATTTTGTTCCTTGTAGTACACAGTTATCAACATGTTTGCCTAGCGGATCCAGATCTATTTTGATTTTTTTTAACTTCTGAGTTTCATAAGGATTGAGTGATTTGCCAACACATTAAGAATATAAATTGTATAAAACTAGAAGGATGCAATCTCCTTAATAGATTACAACAGCTAACTCATTTCCTGAGGGCAGATCCGTAGCACTCTACCCTTCCTATCTGCTTTGAAAATCTAAGTCAGTGGATTTGAGATGAATTGATTTCCTGTTTTGTATTCCCAGTATTTTGAACTTCCACCTATCTCCAATATCTCTGCTTTTGACAAATTACCATCAAAAAGTTCACTAGCAATGGAGGCGATATTGATGCAACATGTGAATGCTTCTGTGGAGAGTGATTTACCTAAATCTTTCAAAAATAATGTAAGTGAATTCTCTGGAAGCAGCAGCAGAAGAGTACAAAAAATAGATGGAAAGATAAAAAATCATCCCTTGTATCCATTATGTGCTTGACGTGGTAACAAATAGCCATTGGACATGGCTTCTAAAATTCCACTCTGTCAATGGAAACTAAATTTCTGAGAAGAGTTTATCAAAATACATGGCAAACTTGTGCATTTGCTTCATACAAGAGAAAGTATTTTTGCCTGACTTCCTTTCAGTTTGCACAATAAAATTATGGCCTTGAAATATTTAGTAGGTTAAACTCCCTCCTTCATTATTTTAACATGATGTTAACTTAAATGTAACAAATGGGTTATAGTGGCCAAGTTTTCACTCAGTACTCTTAATGTGACTACAATCCTTGATAGCATATATTCACTGGTTGGTATTCATCAAATTTCAACTGTAGATTTGACATCTTTTTATGTATGCTTGCCTTTCCCATTTGCAATTTTTCTAGCCTCAGGCTTTGACAGAGTATGACTAGTTGAAGCCAAAAGTGAATAAATATGTAAGTGAAGGTGACTCGTATTTCTCAAGCATTCCTTTTACATTGTATCAGCATCTTTGCATGGTTCGATTGCCTTGCTGTACTTTGTTGCTGTACTTAATATGACTATCTGTACAGTTTACTCTTTGAGCTTGGTTGAGCAGTTTGGTGTGCAGTATGTGGCAATAAACTGATCTCGTATGTGACTGAGATTTTGTTTTGACTATGTTCATAACTTCACAAACTTTTAACAAGTTGAGTAAGTTATATAAATTTTGAAATCTGTCCTCAAAATACCATTTGTGGAAGTAGTTTTAAAAAAACCTAACTATTTAAGGCTTTCATAAGACTATTGATGTTTCTACTTTCATTGTAAATCACTGAAAACATTATTAACAAAATCATCTTGGAGTTTAATGTGTCTCTTTACCAAAACGTATGGTTAGTCCTTCTTAAGAAGTTCAATAATACTTTATACTTTATTGTCACCAAACAATTGATACTAGAACGTACAATCATCACAGCGATATTTGATTCTGCGCTTCACGCTCCCTGGAGTACATATTGATAGTAAATATTAAAAATTTAAATTATAAATCATAAATAGAAAATAGAAAAGTGAAAGTAAGGTAGTACAAAAAAACCGAGAGGCAGGTCCGGATATTTGGAGGATACGGCCCAGATCCCGGTCAGGATCTGTTCAGCAGTCTTGTCACAGTTGGAAAGAAGCTGTTCCCAAATCTGGCTGTACGAGTCTTCAAGCTCCTGAGCCTTCTCCCGGAGGGAGGAGGGACGAAAAGTGTGTTGGCTGGGTGGGTCGTGTCCTTGATTATCCTGGCAGCACTGCTCCGACAGCGTGTGGTGTAAAGTGAGTCCAAGGACAGAAGATTGGCTTGTGTGATGTGCTGGGCTGTGTCCACGATCTTCTGCAGCTTCTTCCAGTCTTGCACAGGACAACTTCCATACCAGGTTGTGATGAACCCTAGAAGAATGCTTTCTACGGTGCATCTATAAAAATTAGTGAGGGTTTTAGGGGACAGGCCAAATTTCTTTAGTTTTCTCAGGAAGTAAAGGTGCTGGTGGACCTTCTTGGCAGTGAACTCTGCTTGGTTGGACCAAGTCAGGTCATTTGTGATATTGACCCTATGGAACCTAAGCTTTTGACCTGTTCCACTTGCACACCACCGATGTAAATGGGGTCGTGCGGTCTGCTACTCCTTCTGAAGTCGACAACCAATTCCTTCATCTTGCTGACATTGAGGGATAGGTTATTGTATTCACACCATGCCACCAGGTTCTTAATTTCCTCTCTGTACTCAAACTCATCATTACCCGAGATACAGCCTACAATTGTGGTGTCATCAGCAAAGTTATATATTGAGTTTGATGGAAACTTGGCTACACAATCATGGGTGTACAGTGAGTACAGCAGGGGCCTGAGTACACAGCCTTGTGGGGCACCGGTGTTCAGAGTGATTGTAGAGGAGAACTTGTCCCCTATTTTTACAGCCTGTTACTCGGCTGTTATTTCTGAAATTTTCAGACTTGTTACCAAAATCAAGTAATTTATTCTTGTAGGATCTGAAATAGCTCATTTATCAATTCCTCAACATGATGATAAAAAAAATCCCAGAAATTAATCCTTAAAGATGTTAGTACTAATTTGCACAGTTGATATGTAGGCCTGCCATGAATTTTGCATTGTACATGTCCAGTATCACCTTATATCAGAGACCTACAAAAATTTACATTTTTCTTCGCATGCTGTTGTTCAGCTCCACCCAAGTTGACTCTAATTCTATATCAAGTACGGCTGAGCTAAGATCAGTTCCAGCTACAAACAGAAGCATAAATTACCTCTTTCTTTTGGCCTGTCTGTCTTGTTCACTGAATAAGAGATGAAATTGCAGCACAGTTGGAAATTGGCAGGAATGACATTGTGCATATCAATGAGTCATGACCAGGAGCTTAACACCTCTATCAAAAGCACAGGCAACTAGGCAGAGGGGTTGTGGTGGCTCTGTTGGTTAAAAAAAAATGAAAACAGATCTTTAGAAAGTGGTGACATTTCAATGGAAAGTGTAGAGTCCTTGCACGTAGAGTTAAGAAACAGCCAGAGTAAAAAGACCCTGATTGGAGTTATATTCAAGCCTTCCAAACTGCAGCAAAGATGTGGGCTACCAAGTACAATAGAAACATAGAAAACCTACAGTCCAATACAGGCCTGTCAGCCCACAATGCTGTGCAGAACATGTACTTACATCAGAAATTACCTAGGGTTACCCATAGCCCTCTGTTTTTCTAAGCTCCATGTACCTAACCACGAGTCCCTTAAAAGACCCTATCGTATCCACCTCCACCACCGTTGCCAGCAGCCCATTCCATGCACTCACCTCTCTCTGCGTACAAAACCTTACCCCTGACATCTCCTCTGTACCTACTTCCAAGCACCTCAAAACTGCACCTTCAGGTCTTAGCCATTTCAGCCCTGGGAAAAAGCCTCTGACTATCCACAGGATCAATGTCTCTCATCATCTTATACACCTCTATCAGGTCACCTCTCATCCTCCACCTCTCCAAGGAGAAAAGGCCAAGTTCACTCAACCTATTCTCATAAGGTATGCGTCCCAATCCAGGCAACATCCTTGTAAATCTCCTCTGCACCCTTTCTATAGTTTCCACATCCTTCCTGCAGTAAGGTGACCAGAACTAAGCACAGTATCCAAGTGTGGTCTGACCAGGGTCCTATATAACTGTAACATTACCTCTCAGCTCATAAAGTCAATCCCACGGTTGATGAAGGCCAATACACTGTATGCCTTCTTAACCATAGAGTCAACCTGCGCAGCAGCTTTGAGTGTCCTATGGACTTAGACCCCAAGATCCCTCTGATCCTCCACGCTCCCAAGAGACTTACCATTAATACTATATTCTGCCATCATATTTAACCTATCAGAATGAACCACCTCACACTTATCTGGATTGAACTCCATCTGCCACTTCTCAGCCCAGTTTGCATCCCATCAATGCCCCACTGTAACCTCTGACAGCCATCCCCACTATCCACAACACCCCAATCTTTGTGTCATCAGCAATTTACTAACCCATCCTTCCACTTCTTTATCCAGGTCATTTATAAAAATCACGAAGAGAAGTGGTCCCAGAACAGATCCCTGAGGCACACCACTGGTCACTGACCTCCATGCAGAATATGACCCATCTACAACCACTCTTTTCCTTCTGTGGGCAAGCCAATTCTGGATCCACAAAGCAAGATCCCCTTGAATCCCATGCCTCCTTACTTTCTCAATAAGCCTTGCATGGGGTAACTTGTCAAATGCCTTGCTGAAATCCATATACGCTACATCTACTGCTCTACCTTCACAGAGTGTTTAGTCACATCCTCAAAAAATTCAATCAAGCACTTAAGACACGACTTGCATTTGACAAAGCCATGCTGACTATGCTGATATAATCATATTATGCCCCTCCAAATGTTCATAAATCTTGTCTCTCAGGATCTTTACCATCAACTTACCAACCACTGAAGTAAGACTCATTGGTCTATACTTTCCTGGGTTATCTCTACTCCCTTTCTTGAATAAGGGAACAACATCTGAAACCCTCCAATCCTCTGGAACCTCCCTCGCCTCCCACAGTAGCCTGGGGTATATGTCATCCAGTGCCAGAGACTTATTCAAAAGCTTTCCAAGAGCTTTCCACAAGCTCCAGCACATCCCTAGAATCGCCAAGATCCTTTTCTGTAGTGAATACTGAAGCAAAGTATTCATTAAGTGTCTCTGCTATCTCCGGTTCCACACATACTTTTCCACTGTCACACTTGATTGGTCCTATTCTCTCCCGTCTTATCCTCTTGCTCTTCACATACTTGTAGAATGCCTTGGGATTTTTCATAATCCTGCTCACCAAGGCCTTCTCATGGCCCCTTCTGGCTCTCCTAATTTCCTTCTTAAGCTCCTTTCTACTAGCCTTATAATCTTCTAGATCTTTATCATTGTCTAGTTTTTTTAAAAACTTTAAGCTTTTCTTTTCTTCTTGACTAGATTTTCAACAGCCTTATACACCACAGTTCCTGTACCCTACCATCCTATCCCTGTCTTATTGGAACGTACCTATGCAGAACGCCACGCGAATACCCCCTGAACATTTGCCACAGTTCTGTCGTACATTTCCCTGAGAAAATCTATTCCCAATTAATACATCCAAGTTCCTGCCTGATAGCTTCTTATTTCCCTTTACTCCAATTAAACGCTCTTCTAACTTGTCTGTTCCTATCCCTCTCCAATGCTGTGGTAAAGGAGATAGAATTGTGATCACTATCTCCAAAATGCTCTCCCACTGAGAGACCTGACACATGACCAGATTCATTTCCCAATACCAGATCAAGTACAGCCTCTCCTCTTGTAGGCTTATCTACATGCTGTGTCAGGAAACCTTCCTGAACACACCTAACAAACTCCACCCCATCTAAGCCCCTTGCTCTAGAGAGATGCCAATCAATATTTGGGAAATTAAAATCTCCCACCATGACAACCTTGTTATTATTACACCTTTCCAGAATCTGTCTCCCTATCTGCTCCTCGATGTCCCTGTTACTATTGGGTGGTCTTTAAAAAAACATCCAGTAGAGTTATTGATCCCTTCCTGTTTCTAACTTCCACCCACAGAGACTCTGTAGACAATCTTTCCAAGACTTCTTCCTTTTCTGCAGCCATGACACTATATCTGATCAGCAATGCCATGCCCCCACCTCTTTTGTCTTGCTCCCTGTCCTTTCTGAAACATCTAAAGCTTGGCACTCTAAGTAACCATTCCTGCCCTTAAATCATCCAAGTCTCTGTAATGGCCAGAACATCATCGCTCCAAGAACTGATCCATACTCTAAGCTCAAACGCTTTGTTCATGATGCTTCTTGGATTAAAATAGACACATCTCGAACCATCAGTCTGAGCACATCCCTTCTCTATCACCTGCCTATCCTCCCTCTCGCACTGTCTCCTAGCTTTCTGTATTTGTGAGCCAACCACCTCTTCCTCCGTCTCTTCAGTTTGGTTCCCACCCTCCAGCAATCCTAGTTAAAACTCTCCTCGATGACCTTAGCAAACCTTCCCGCTAGGATATTGGTCCCCCTCGGATTCAAGTGCCACCTGTCCTTTTTGTACAGGTCACGCCTGCCCCAAAAGAGGTCTAAATGATCCAAAAATCTGAATCCCTGCCCCTTGCTCCGATCCCTCAGCCACGCATCTATCCTCCACCTCACTCTATTCCTGTACTCACTGTCACGTGGCACAGTCAGTAATTACTATCTTTGAGGCCCCGCATGTCAGCTTCCTTCCTAACTCCCTGTAGTCTGTTTTCAGGACCTCCTTCCCTTTCTTACGTATGTACCATGACCTCTGGCTGTTCACCTTCCCACTTCAGGATATTGTGAATGCTATCAGAAACATCCCGGACACTGGCACCTGGGAGGTAAACTACCATCTGTGTTTCTTTCCTACATCCACAGAATCCTCTGTCTGACCCCCTACCTATAGAGTCCCCTGTTACTGCTGTCTTCTTCTTTTCCCTACCCTTCTGAGCCACAGGGCCAGACTCTGTGTCAGATGTGCAGCCATTGTTGCTTCCCCCACGTAGGCCGTTCCCCCCCAACAGTACTCAAACAGGAGTACTTATTGTTAAGGGGTACAGCCACAGGGGTACTCTCTAGTATCTGACTCTTTCCCTTCCCTCTCCTGACTGTTACCCACTTATCTATCTCTTGAGGCCCCGGTGTGACTACTTGCCTATAGCTCCTCTCTGCCACCTCCTCACATTCCCTGACCAGTTGAAGGTCAATGAGTTGCAGCTCCAGTTCCCTAACGCGGTACCTAAGGAGCTGTAGCTCGACACACCTGACGCTGATTTGGCCGTCCGGGAGGCTGGGAATCTCCCAGACTTCCCACATCTGACACCCAGTACAGAACACCAGCCTCATAAACATACTTCCTATTCCTAAAATTCACAGGTAACCTACCTTGCCTCAAACTGTTATTGCCAAAGCCCTGTAGAGCCAAAGCCATCCGACTCTGACTCCCTCCTATTCTACACCTGCTCTATAAAGCTGTCTCCTTTTAAACTCTTCACGCTGGTCTAACTTGCTGATGTCCGCACGCTTGCACAAGCGTCCCTCGATGGGAGGTAGAAAAGGCATGTAAAAAGAGCAATGTTACAATAGTCATGTGGAATTTCAATATTCAGGTGCCTAGGGAAAATATTCAGGTTGGTGGTGGATGCTAAGAGAGGGAATTTGTAGAATCCCTACAAGATAACTTTTTAGAACAGCCTGTGACTGAGCCTACTAGGGAATCAACTATGCTGGATTGGGTATTGTGCGATGAACCAGAATTGATTAGAGAGCATAAGATAGAGGAACCCTTGGGAGACAATGGTGATAATATGATAGAATTCACCCTGCAATCTGAGGGGGAGGACCTAGAGTCAGATATATCAGTATTACAGTGGAGTAAAGGGAAATACAGAGGCATTAGATGGCCAAAGGTGATTTGAAGGAGACACTAGCAGGGATGACGGCAGAGCAGTAATGGATGGAATCTCTGGGAGCAATTCAGAAGGCTCAGGATAGATACATCCCAAAGAAGTATTCTAAATGCAGGACGACACAACCATGGCTGACGAGACAAGCCAAAGCCAACAAAAAAGCCAAAGAGAGGGCATATAATAGAACAAAAATTATTGAGAAGTTAGAGGATTGGGAAGCCTTTTAGAAACCCACAGAAGGCAGCAAAAAAAAAGGTCATAAAGAGAGAAGGGATAAAATACAAAGGTAAGCTAGCCAATAATATTAAAGAGGATGCCGAAAGTTTCTTCAGAGATATATATATATATAATAGAGAGAGAGAGAGAGTAAAAGAGAGGAGAGAGTAATTATCAGACCTCTGGAAAATTATGATAGAGTGGTAATAAAAAGGGACAGGGAAATGGTGGAGGAACTGAATAAATATTTTGCATCAGTCTTCGCTGTGGAAACTACTAACACTATGCTGGATGTTCAAGAGAGTCAGGGCAAATATGTGTGAAGTGGCCATTATTGGGGAGAAGGTGCTTGGAAAACTAAAAGGTCTGAAGGTAGATAAATCATCTGGACCAGATGGATTACACCCCAGGGTTCTGAAAGAGGTGGTTGAAGAGATTGTAGAGGCATTAGTAATGATCTTTCATGAACCAATACATTCTGGCTTGGTTCTTGTGGATTGGAAAACTGTAAATGTCACTCCTCTCAAGAAGAATCTCAGGTGGTGACAAGAGGACATACAGGAGTGAGATCTGCCAACTAGTGGAGTGGTGTCGCAGCAACAACCTGGCACTCAATGTCAGTAAGATGAAAGAGCTGATTGTGGACTTCCGGAAAGGTAAGATGAAGGAAAACATACCAATCCTCAAAGAGGCATCAGAAGTGAAGAGAGTGAGCAGTTTCAAGTTCCTGGGTGTCAAGATCTCTGAGAATCTAACCTGGTCCCAACATATCGATGCAGTTATAAAGAAGGCAAGACAGTGGCTATACTTTATTAGGAGTTTGAAGAGATTTCATATGTCGACAAATACACTCAAACTTATATAGATGTACCGTGGAGAGCATTCTGACAGGCTGCATCACTGTCTGGTATGGGGGTGGTGGTGGGGGGGGGGTGTTGCTAGTGCACAGGACCGAAAGAAGCTGCAGAGGATTATAAATTTAGTTGGCTCCATCTTGGGTACTAGCCTACAAAGTACCCCTGACACCTTCAGGGAGTGGTGTCTCAGAAAGGCAGTGTCCATTATTAAGGACCTCCAGCATCCAGGGCATGCCCTTTTCTCACTGTTACCATCAGAAGGTACACACTCAGCGACTCAGGAACAGCTTCTTCCCCTCTGCCATCTGATTGCTAAATAGACATTGAACCCTCGGACACTACCTCACTTTTTAAATATATATTATTTCTGTTTTTTGCATGATTTTTAATCCATTCAATATTTGTGTACAGTAATTTATTTAATTATTGTTTTGGATTTTTTTTTTCTTCAATATGTATTGCATTGAACTGTTGCTGCTAAGTTAACAAATTTCATGTCACATGCTGATGATAATAAACTTGATTCTGATTCTAATTCACTCTTCAACAAGGGAGAGACATAAGAATGGAAAATATAGGTCAGTTAGTCTGACCTCAGAGGTTGAATAGATGTTGGAGTCGATTATTAACAATAAAGTTTCAGGGTACTTAGAGGCACACGATAAAATAGGCTACAGTCAGCATGGTTTCTTTAATGGAAAGTCTTGCCTGACAAATATGTTAGCATTCTTTGAAGAAATAACAAGCAAGATAAACAAAGGAGAATTGGTTGACGTTGTGTACTTGGATATTCAGAAGGCCTTTTGCACGATGCTGCATATGGAACAAGTTAAGAGCTCATAGTATTACAGCAAAGAATCTAGCATGCGTATAGAGATCATTGGCTGATTGGCAGGAGGCAAAGATTGGGAATAAAGGGAGCCTTTTCTGGTTGGCTGCCGGTGACTAATGGTGTTCCACGGGGGTCTCTGTTGGGTTACATTACATGTCAGTGATTTGGATGGAGGAATTGATGGCTTTGTGGCCAGGTTTGCAAATGTATGAAGATGGGTGGGTGGGTAAGTAGTGCAGATTAGAAGAATAGGCAAAGAAGTGGCTGATGGAATACCATGTCAGGAAGTGTATGGTCATGCACTTTGTTAGAAGAATTGAAAGTGCAGACTATTTTCTAAATGGAAAAAAAATCAAAAATCTGAAGTGCAAAGGGACTTGGGAATCCTCATGCAGAATTCCCTAAAGGTTAATTTGCAGGTGGAGTCAGTGGTGAGGAAGGCAAATGCAGTGATAGCATTCATTTTGACAGCACCAGAATAAAAAAGCAAGTATATTATGTTGAGCCTTTATAAGGCACTTGGATTATTGTGAACATTTTTGGGCCCTTTATCTAAGAAAGGATGTGCTGACATTGGAGAGGGTTCAGAGGAAGTTCACGAGAATTATTATGGGAATGAAAGGGTTACTATATGAGGACTGATTCATCGCTCTGAGCCTGTATTCACTGGAATTCAGAAGAATGATGGGGAATGTATTGAAATCAAGTGAATGTTATAAGACCTCAAGAGAGTGGTTGTGGAGAGGATGTTTTCTATGGTGGGGAAGTCTAGCACCACAGGGCACAGTCTCAGGATAGAGGGACTTCCATTTAGAATGGAAATGAGGAGGAATTTCTTTAGACAGACAGTGGTAAAAATGTGAAATTTGTTGCAACAGTCTGCTGTGGAAGCCACATCATTGGATATACTTAATACAGAGGTTGATAGGTTCTTGATTAAGGCATGAAGGGTTACACCGAGAAGGCAGGGGATTGGGACTGAGGGAAATGGGTCAGCCATGATGAAATAGCAAAGCAGACTCAATAGGCCAAACAGCCTAATTCTGCTCTTGTGCCTTTTTGGTCTTATGATTGTAGGTACAAACCACCCATCATCAAGGACACTTATAAGAGTCTGTGCCTCAGGAAGGTGGTATCCACCATTATAGACCCTCACCATGTGGGATATCTCCTCATTTCATTACTACCATCAGAGAGGCAAAATAGGAGCCTGAAGACCAGCACTGAATGACTTAGGAGCAGCTTCCCCTCCACCATCAGTTTTCTGAGTGAACTTGGCCTTTTCTCCTTGGAGCGACGGAGGATGAGAGGTGACCTGATAGATGTATATAAGACGATGAGAGGCATTGATCACGTGGATAGTTACAGGCTTTTTTCCAGGGCTGAAATGGTTAATACTAGAGGGCACAGTTTTAAGGTGCTTGGAAGTAGGTACAGAGGAGATGTCAAGATTTTTACGCAGAGGATGGTGAGTGCATGGGATGGGCTGCCGGCAACAGTGTTGGAGGCCGATAACGATAGGGTCTTTTAAGAGACTCCTGGATAGGTAAAGGGAGCTTAGAACAATAGAGGCCTATGGGTAACCCTAAGTAATTTCTAAAGTAAGTACCTGTTCGGCACAGCATTGTGGGCCAAAGGGCCTGTATTGTGCTGTAGGTTTTCTGTTTCTTAACATTCATGAAGACTATTATTATTCCTTATTTAAGCAGTTTAATTATGTTTTCAAATTTATAGATTTTTGTCTTTGCTCTGTCCTGCCTCAAAACAAATTTCACATCATATGTTTGTGATAATAAATCTGATTTTGGTTAGAAACCCTGGAAATTTGGTTCCCAGTTTCTGTAAAGTAATTGGGTCATAGCTATTTACTGATATGTGTGTTGTTAGATCAGCTTGCTGCAGTCAAATCTTAGAAATAGTGCTCTTAAGTCTTATTTTTTTTTCATGCTCTGATCTTGTTTTCTGCCTGCATTTATTTTTGTTGGAGTTCAGGCATGGAATAATGAGCATGTTGGCCTTCTTACGTAAAGAAAGATAAAATTTCTGTTGAAGGAAAGCAATGAAGGTTTACTGCACTGTTTCATGGAATGATATTTATGTCAAATAGCAAAGACTTTGAAGGTTATGTCTTATTCTCAAGAAAATATCAAGGCATACAAATACTTAGGCTGATTAGGATGGGGAGGATGGTGCCCTTGGCTACTGAGTCTTAAACCAGGGGATGAAGTCCAAAAATTAGGAGCGAAGTGATGAAGAATTTCTTTACTCCAAGCGTGATGGCGGAGTAGTGTGGAAGGTCAGTCCTCTGTTGCATTCAATATGGATATCTATAGATTTCTGGATGGTAAAGTTCCAGGGATATGGGGATAGGGCAGGAAAGTAGATCTGAGATATATAAATAACGTCAATCTTATTGAGTGATGGATCAGCACAAGGGACCATGTAGTGTAATCCTGCTATTTCTTATTGACTCATTCTTGTAAATTCAGATGATTCATTTAAGTAATCTCAGTTGATGTGATTTAGAGGATTGACCTTATGAACAGGCTAGTTCAGATACAGTTTATTGGTTACCAGCCTAGCAAAACGAGATTGATAATGCAGTCACGACTGTCTGAGGTGCCTATGCATCAGGAGAATGACTCCTGAAAGACAAGATGTGAACTATCAGTTGAGCACTTTTGCAGAACATGAAACACTGTTGTAGGAAAGCAGCATCCATCATCAGGGATCCACGCCACCCAGGACATGCTCCCTTCTCACTGCTACCATCAGGTGGAAGGTACAACAGCCTCAGGACTCTCAGCACCAGGTTCAAGAACAGGTACTGCCCCTCAACTATTTGGCTCTTGGTAAAAAGGGGATAAATTCACTCAACTTTACTTGCCCCATCATTGAAATGTTCCTACAACTAATGGACTCACTTTCAAGGACCCTTCATCTCATGTTCTCAATAGTTATTGCTATTTATTTATATTTTCATTTGCACAGTTTGTTGTCTTCTGTACTCTGGTTGAACACCCTAGTTGGACAGTCTTTCATTGAACCTGTTATAGTTGCCATTCTATAGATTTGTTGAGTATGCCCACAATAATATGAATCTCAGGGTTGTATATGGTGACATATATGTACTTTTGATAATAAAATTTATGTTGACCATTGAATATCAGTTGCAAATTTTAGCCAAGAAATGGTAGATAGAGCTCAATTTGGACAAATGTGAGACGTTGCACTTTGGAAGGTCAAAGTGCAAAAGTAAAAGGACAATACACCGTTGATGACAAGATGTTAACAGTGTTGATGTATGGAGGATTTTGGAATCCAAGTCTTTTGCCTGCTGAAAGTGACTGCACAGGCTGAGATGATGGTAAACAAGGCTTAAGGCATGCTTGCCTTTAGTTGTCAAGGCACTGAGTTCGAGACTCAGGAAATCATGATGCATCCTCATAAAACTCTGGTTAGGCTGCAACATAACTCTCTGAGTCTTGAACTCAATGGAGGATGAATCAACCCATTATTGGAAGGATGTTGAGGCTTTCAAGAGGGTGCAGTGGAGCTGCCTGGATTACAGGGCAGGTGCTATAAGGAGAGTTTGGGCAAACTTGGGTTATTTTCTCTAGAGCAGCAAATTGAGAAGCATAGGTAGGCAGGCAGTATCTTTATCACAGGGTCAAAACATCTTATACTGGAGGGCATCATTTAAGGTGAGAGAGGCTAAAGTTAAAAGAGATGTGTAGGCATGCAGTGGTGGGTACTTGGATTGATAAGCCAGGGGTTGTAGAGGAGGCAAATAGAGGATTTTAAGAGGCTCTTGGATAGGTATATGAATGGAGGGATATGGATATTGTATAACAGAAGTGATTAGTTAAGTATTCAATAGATAGTTTAATTAGGCTGGCACATATAGTGGGTTGGAGAGCTGGTTCCTGTGCTATAATGAAACTTCTGTGGAAGTGCTGCTGGTGTTGTAAAAATTTATCCTTGTATATCAGTGATCCTGAGTTAGTCAGACTCATGAAATATTGATGAACTAAGCCTATTTTTATAATTGACGATGAATCAGGATGTGATCACTCCAGAGTCCCCTTATTGTATTAGTGTAGCTGTCTGGAGGTTTGTACTTTTATGGAGAGCCAGCTTTTGCATAGTCAATCTTCACTCATCTGTCCAAAAATCTGACTTCCATAAAATGGACATTAAGGTTCATCTACAATATAAGAATCTTGCTAGTTGTGCCTAAGAGTTCTAAAGACAATAGTGGGCACTGAAACATTCCATGGAAACGAGACTATAAGTTACATGTATCCAGTAGTTCTTCATCATCAGTCACTTTGCTTCATCTTCATGCAGGGAAGGAGGAGTTTTTCAAACTTTAAAGCACTTTTTAAAAAAAAAACTCAAAAATAGTAATTAGTAAACTTTAAAAATGGTAATTTGTTTTAATTTTATGTTTACTTTTTAACATATGCATCAGTTTTGACAATTAAGTGACTGAGCATCAGAAATATTTAAATTGTCAAATGAGCAGTAATTATTGGTAGGAAGCAAAAACCCATCACCCAGGTGTTGAAAATCAGTGAAATTGACCCTTCAGGCCCTATCCAGGTAAATGCAAAATGTTGGAAACCACAGGTAGCAATTCAAGATGAAGGATACTTTTCAGAAAGACTTATCCCAAAGTAATCCCCCTTTAGCCAAGTAACCCCACGTTTCTGATAACCATAAGTATCTGAATAATGGACACTCTACTGAACAGTGAAATTCATCATTGATGGCAACACAAAACCACTTTGACTAAATTTCTGACTGAATTAATTTAAGTGTCAGCTATCTTCAATTAAGTAGTGGGAGCAAAATTACATCAGCTTTATTTTTTTGTTCAGAAATAAATAAGGAATCACTCTGTCACCGAATGATTCATTTTTGTATTCAAGGCCTTAAGGCTTCGAGCTTGCTCTGTCATTCAATAAAATCTGCATGCTACATTATTTGCATAGCCTTGATTCTATTTGCATTCAGAAATCTGTCATGAATATGCACAATCTATGACTGACCGTTCATAGCTACCTGTACTACAGTATTCCTGAAATTCATAAACATTGATATTATGACATTTTTCTTCATCTCCTCATCAAATCTCTTCACTGAAGTGTTACACAGAATCCAGCCCTCAACGTCCAGTGGTATCAGGACCTTAATGTGGTCTTGCTCCACAAAGCCTTTGCAGTAGCTGCATTGGGTTTCAGCACGTCCCGTAACATACTCTCGTGCAGCCTGGAATTTGGCAGTCAGCAAATTCCACTTACGAGCAAAGCTTTGCACCGAAAGACTAACAAGTTTTGCTATAATAAAGTGCATCTTTCAATGAGTTGATGATCTTCCAACAGTTGGTGCTTGTCTTGAACAGATCAGAGAGTCCCCTATTCACGAAACTTTTTAGATCAAACACTCACAAACACCCCTGCATCCTTTTTCCAGATCATCTTGGCAAAAACACAGTCCACAAAGAAATAAATGGCCATCTTGAAGCAAGCCTGCATTCGCAATGAGACTCCAGTCATGCAGGAAGAACCTTATTGGAAAGGCCCTGTTCACTGCCAGCCAAGAGAGGTGTCGGTACTTGTTGATGAGTCGAAAGTAAACTGAAATGACTTTCACAGTCTACTTAGGAAAACATCCTTTTACCTCAGGATATTCTGTGCTTTGCATTGTCTGATGGAGATATGGTCTTAAGGTGTTTCTCTGCAAAAATATTTTACGGAGGAATAAGGTTCAACTGAGGAGACTCTTGCATAGCAATGAGGCCAATTCAGCTTGGTTCTCCATTGTACCATAAGCTTATGCATTTTAATTTGGAGCAATTAGAAATTTTGCAGCCATTCAGAAGGGATATTAAGCACGATGAGTAGGAGCCAATGAATGTTCCTTATGAGGGTCCTCTCCTATAAAATTCCGTTGTGTTGAAGGCCTCTGGGGGTTTGGCTTGTGCTTTCATGAGCAGTGTTGAAACCATGTGTGGAGAGAGAGAGATCTCAGGAAGAGCATCTGAAACTGGTTAGTTTCTGATTGTGATTTGGTGGGGGTTAGTTTGGGGTGACTCTGGTTGGCTCAGATGAAGAATGCAACAAGGAGCACTATGATTCTTTGAATCTTTGCTGGTGCTGATCTCCTTTCAGCTCTCCAGAAACAGGTCGTCTTATGCGTTTTAAAGCTTCAAAGCCCAGGCATCTGCACTTCCTTCTGCAACGGGACCCTTGACTTCAACGAGACACCACGATCAGTGTGAATTGGAAATAACATTTCCTCCTCGCTGACATTGGCGCGCCTTAAGGATGCATTCTTAGCCCCTCGTTCTACACTTGTGACTTTGCAGCTAGGCACAGCACAAACATTATCTATAAATCCGTCAATGCCAACAACAGTTATCGCAGAGGCTCAAGTAGTGACAAGGATGTGCATAGGAGTAAGATAGATCGGCTGGTTAGGTGGAGTCTCAAGAACAACCTTGCACTCAACATCCAAATCTGAGGATCTATTCTGGACCCAGCATATTGATGCATTCACGAAGAAGGCACACCCGTAGTTAGTTCATTCGGAGTTGGATGAGATTTGGTATGTCACTAAAGACCAGCAAATTTCTACCTATTTACTGTGGAGAGCATTGACTAGCTGCACCACTGACTGGTATGGAGGCTCCAATGCAAAGTGCTGAAAAGCTGCAGAGGATTGTAATTCAGACAAATGCATCATGACTACAAGCCCACCACCACCATCAAAGACATGTTCAAAAGGCCATTCATCAAGAAGCTGGCGTCCATCATTAAAGACCCTCACCATCAGAACATGGTCTCATCTCATTACTTCCATCAGGGAGGAGGTACAGGAGCCTGAAGTTGTGCATTCAATATTTTAGGACCAGCTTCTTTCCTTCCGCCATCAGATTCTGAATGATCCATGACCACTATCCCACTGTTCTGCTCTCTTGCACCATTTGTTTCTTATATTTCTTGTTGTAACTTATGGTAATAAGTATTGCTCTATCACAAAATAACAGATTTCACAACATGTGTCAGTGACAATAAATTTGATTCTGATTCCTTTGCAAGAGAGACTTGTACCACTTGCACGGAAAATCCAAAAGAAAACCAAAGACCTTGCTGACAACACAACATGTCTTCTAACATTCTTGATGATGGATTTCCTGGAAAGAAACTGCATTGCTTAACTGCACAACTGGGAACTGTACAATAAGCCTGTATAAATTGAAACCCAGTGAATTTAAGTTTCAGAATTTCACACAGCAACGCTTGTATTATTCTTGAACTCTGGTTCTTTGAAGGCCTCCTATTGTTCAATTATTGTTTTGCCTGCTAATTATAGGTTTCCATCCACCTGGGTCTGCATCTCTTGAGATGTTGCTGAATTTAACTTCCTCCAATTAAGTACTTCCTCGCTTGCGTCTATCCCTTGCCATATCTATTTTAAATTTGCTGATATGATTGTATTTGTCCAGATTGCTTTTTGCAATAATATATTCCATTTTCCCCACTTCATTCCGGGTTGCCACACTTCATTTTTTTTCTTTCAGACTCATTTCAGTTAGATCTGATCTGGAAACTTTTCATCCACATGAATTTCTCCACATTTACACAGTTGCTATTAGTGTCTATATTAAGATTGAACCTTCCCTAGAGCTGCATATTATTTCATGGGGGTTGTCTTGATTGTGCAAATAAAAGGCAATAAAGCTGGCAGCTACTGAACATGCTGCATCTTAAGTGGCCATACAGGGATTTGCTCCAAAGATCAATGCAATGTTTTGGCAGCAAGCAAGATAAAAGGAGGCTTTTTTATTCCATAACCTCAACTTTTAACTAACAGTTCATATTCAAGATCAGTACTCAGTCTCAGTAACTGGAGGGCAATACTGAAGTATAAAGAACAGCTCAGGATGAATTCCTAATGCACACTGCCCACCTTCAGAAATTGAAAAGTATGTTAGCGCTATGAAGTGAGAGCTTTTCTTGTCATTTGGTCCATTAAGGCTCTCACATCCTGAGGGGATGCTAACAAAGTGAAGGCTGTGGAAAGGATTTGTCTGATGCATGAAGCCTAGTAGATATTTTCTGGATGAGTCAGTGCAGCACACTAGAAATACTTAGTAGTTCAGCACATAGAAATATTCACTTGGGCATGGCTAGTTATATTCCTTGCAGCCAATCCCCACAATTGTATGCAATGGCTTCATCCAGTTGGATGGTGATAGCTCAATCAACAGGCTAAGTTTTGCTTAGTTATTTGACTGTTAATCCTCTAAAACTGGTCATTCCATTGCAGAAACTTACATAGAAACCTACAGCACATTACAGGCCCTTTGGCCCACAATGTTTTGCCGACCACGTAACCTACTCTAAGAGACTGCCTAGAATTTCCCTAGCACATAGCCCCTATTTTTCTAAGCTCCAGGTATCTATCTAAGAGGCTCTTAAAAGACCCTATTGTCACCACTTCCACCACCGCTGCTAGCAGTGCATTCCACACACCCACTACTCTCTGTGTGAAAAGCTTACCCCTGACATCCCCTCGGTACGTATTTCCAAGCACCTTAAAGCTATGCCCCCTTGCGTTAGCCATTTCAGCCTTGGGAAAAAGCCTCTGGCTAGCCACATGATCAATGCCCCCTATCATCTTGTACATTTCTCTCAGATCACTTCTCATCCTCCGTCGCTCCAAGGAGAAAAAGCCAAGCACAACTATTCTCATAATCTACACCCTCCATTCCAGGCAATATCCTTGTAAATCTCCTCTGCACTCTCTCTATAGTATCCACATCCTTCCTGTAGTGAGATGACCAGAAATGAACACAGTACTCCAAGTGGGATCTGACCAAGGTCTTAGCTAGATGTAACATTACCTCAAGACTCTTGAACTCAATCCCATGGATGATGAATGCCAACACACAATATGCCTTCTTAACAACACTGTCAACCTGTGCAGCAGTTTTGAGTGTCCCATGGACACAGACCCCAAGATCTCTCAGATCCTCCACGCTGCCAAGAGTCTTACTATTAATATTATATTCTGTCTTCAAATTTGACCTACCAAAATGAACCACTTCACACTTCTCTGGGTTGAAGTCCATCTGCCACTTCTCAGCCCAGTTCTCCATCCTATCAGTGCCCTGCTGTAACCTCTGAGAACCCTCCAGACTATCCACAACACCCCCAACCTTTGTGTCATCAGCAAACTTACTAACCCACCCTTCTACTACTTCATCCAGATCATTTATAAATATCACAAAGAGAAGGGGTCCCAGAACAGATCCCTGCCAAACACCACTGGTCACCAACCTCCATGCAGAATATGAACCATCTACAACCAACCTTTGCCTTCTGTGTGCAAGCCAATTCTGGATCCACAAAGCAAGGTCTCCTTGGATCTCATGCCTCCTTACTTTGAGAATGAACCTTATCAAATGCCTTACTGAAATCCATATAAACTACATCCACTGCTGTATCTTCATCAATGTATTTTGTTACATCCTTGAAGAATTCAATTTGGTTCATAAGGCACGACCTGCCCTTGACAAAACCATGCTGACTATCCCTAATCAGATTATGTCTCTTCAAATGCTCATAAATAGATAGATAGATAGATATACTTTATTAATCCCGAGGGTAATTTGGTTTCGTTACAGCCGCACCAACCAAGAATAGAGCGTAAATATAGCAATACAAAAATCCCCAACAATCAAACACCAAAATGCAAACTATGCCAGATGGAAAATAAGTCCAGGACCAGCCTATTGGCTCAGGGTGTCTGACCCTCCACGGGAGGAGCTGCACGTTCGATGGCCACAGGCAGGAACGACCTCCCGTGCCACCAAGTGTTGTATCACGGTGGAATGTGGCCGAAGTCCAACAGTAAAAAGTTCAATATCCTGTCTGCAAACACATTCCTCGATCATAATATACCCCAGATTGCACCATCCGTTGTTAGCCAGAACAGTAAGCACCCAATTCCTTTACGCTTACCGCTCTCAGTGCACTTCCGGTCAGCCGGAACGGTATTACCCACTGAACTCCTCTTCTCCAAAAGACTCTGTTGTCTCAACCTGGTCCTCTTTCCTTGGCTTTGTGATCCCCCTCTGTGTGTTTTCCTCCGGATTTCAGTAGGGGTGTCCACCGCTCTGTTCGCTAAGCCGGCCAGTCCTTGCTGGTCCGTGGAATACACAATGCAACCTTGTTTCTGCCCCCATGTCGGGATGTAACCATTTCCAGCGCTAAAGAAAACCCAAATAAAACTCTCTCTACCTGCATGTTAGAGAGGGTGCAGCTTCGACGTGTTACCGTGAGAAAAAAATACAAAAAATAACGTAAATTAAAAAGTAAGACGAAGAAAGTAAGAACAGATCGGAACGGCTGTACCAGGCTGCATGCACGACCAGCGCATGCGCACTAATCCTGCCTCTCAAGAGTCTCTCCAACAGCTTACCCACACTGAAGTCAAACTCACTGGTCAATAATTTTCTGGGTTATCTCTACTCCCTTTCTTGAACAAGGGAACAACATTTGCAACTCTCCAATCCTCCGGTACTTCTCCCGTCCCTATTGATGATGTAAAGATCATTGCAAGAGGCTCAGCAATCTCCTCCCTCAATTCTCACAATAGCCTGGGGTACATCTCATCCAGTCCTGGTGACTTATCTAACTTAGTGCTTTACAAAACCCCCAGCACATCTTCTTTCTTAATGTCTATATGCTCAAGTGTTGCAGTCCACTGTAATTCATCCCCACAATTGCCACAATCTTGTCTCCTGGTGAATACTGAAGCAAAGTATTCATTAAGTAGCTCCGCTACCTCCTCCGACTCCGTGCACACACTTCCATTATCGCACCCGATTGGTCCTATTCTCTAACGTCTTATCCTATTGCCCTTCACATACTTGTAAAATGCCTTGGGGTTTTCCTTAATCCTGTTCACCAAGGCCTTCTCATGGACCCTTCTGTCTCTCCTAATTCCATTCTTAAGCTCCATCCTAGTAACCTTGTTATTTTCAAATTATGTAGAAAGGTTCAAGAAACTAGGTACTATAGTGCCTAGTTTCTTGAACCTTTCTACATAATTTGTCCACCATTGTTCTCTAACTCTACCATCCTTTCCCTGCCTCAATGGAACATACTTATGCAGAACTCCATGTTTCGTGAACATTTGCCACATTTCTGCTGTGCATTTCCCTGAGAACATCTGCTAATTTATGCTCCCAAGTTCCTGCCTAATAGCATCCTATTTCCCCCTACCCCAATTAAATGCTTTCCCAAATTGTCTGCTCTATTCCTCTTCAGTACTATGGTGAAGGAGACACAGTTGTGGTCACTGCCTCCAAAATCCTCTCCCACCGAGAAATCTGACCAGCTACATTTCCCAATACCAGATCAAGTACAGCCTCACCTCTAGTTGACTTATCTACATATTGCGTCAGGAAACCTTCCTGAGCACACCTAACAAGCTCCACCCCATCCAAGCCCCTCGCGCTAAGGAGATGCCAATCAATATTAGGAAAGTTTAAAATCACCCATCACAACAGCCCTAGTATTATTGCACCATTCGAGAATCTGCCTCCCTATCTGCTCCTCGATATCCCTGTTACTATTGGGAGAGGGGTCTATGAAAAAACACCCAATAGAGTTAATGCCCCTTTCCTGTTTCTGACCTCCTCCCACACTGACTCAGTAGACTATCCCTCCATGACTTCCTCCTTTCCTGCAGCCGTGACACTATCCCTAATTAGCAATGCCACACCCCCACATCTTTTGCCTCCCTCCTTGTCCTTTTTGAAATATCTAAAGCCTAACACAATCAGCAGCCATTCCTGCTTCTGACACATCCATGTCCCTGTAATGGCCACAATGTCACAGTTCCACATATTGATCCACACTCTTAGTTCATCCAACTTGTTTATGATACTCAAACAACAGGAATTCTGCAGATGCTGGAAATTCAAGCAACACACATCAAAGTTGCTGGTGAACGCAGCAGGCCAAGCAGCATCTGTAGGAAGAGGTGCAGTCGACGTTTCAGGCCGAGACCCTTCGTCAGGGCTGAAACGTTGACTGCACCTCTTCCTACAGATGCTGCCTGGCCTGCTGCGTTCACCAGCAACTTTGATGTGTGTTGCTTGTTTATGATACTCCTTGCATTAAAATAGAGACATCTCAATCCATCAGGCTGAATGCATCATTGCTCTCATATCTGCCTGTCCTTCCTCACAAACTTCCTACAGGCTGTCTCTACTTGTGCTCCAACCTCCCCATCCTCTGCCTCTTCACTTTGGTTCCCACCACCCCCGCAAATCTAGTTTAAACCTTCCCCAATAGCATTAGCAAACCTCCGCGCTGGGACATTGGTCCCCCTCATATTCAAGTGCAGCCCATCCTTTTTGTACCGGTCACACCTGCCCCAGAAGAGATTCCAATGATCCAAAACTCTGAATCCCTGCCCCCTGCTCCAATCCTTCAGCAACGCATTTATCCTCCACCTCATTCTATTTCTATGCTCACTGTTCCATGGCAAAGGCAGCAATCTTGAGATTACTACCTGTGAGGTCCTACTTCTGAGGTCCTTTCTTCCTAAATCCCTATATTCTGCTTTCGGGACCTCCACCCTTTTTCTACCTATGTCGTTGGTATCAATATCTACCACAATCTCTGGCTGCTCACCCTCTCTTTTCAGGATATTGTGGACACATCAGAAACATCTTGGACCCTGGCACCTGGGACCAAACTACCATCCGGGTTTCATTTTCACATCCACAGAAACTTGTCCCCCTATCTATAGAGTCCCCAATTACCACTGCCCTCCTTGTCTGTTCCCTAGACTTTTGAGACACAGGGCCAGACTCAGTGCCAGAGGCACAGCCACTGTTGCTTCCTCTGAGGGTAGGTTGTTCCCCCCCCCCCCCACAGCAACACTCAAAATGGAGTGCTTATTGGTAAGGGGGACAGCTACAGGAGTGCTCTCCACTACCTGACACACTCCCTTCCCTCTCCTGACAGTTACCCAATTACCTGTCTCCTGTAGCCCCGGGGTGACTACCTGCCTATAGCTCTTGTCTATCACCTCCTCACTCAAAGTTCTCTCTCTCTACGAATCGATAGGTCCAACTTAATAGGCTGAAGGCCAGTTTCACCACTGTTTAACTCAAGTGTCACATACACAAAATATCAGAGGAGCTCCGCAGGCCAGGAAAAGTGTACAATCGGCATTTCAGGTCGAGACCCTTAGTCAGGACTGGAGAAAAAGAAGATGAAGAGGCAGAGTAAGAGATGGGGGGAGGGAAGGAAGAAACACAAGGTGATAGGAGAAACCGGGAAGTGGGGGTCATTGGGAAGTTGATTGGTGAAAGAGATACAAGACTGGAGAAGGAGGAATCTATAGGAGAGAACAGAAGACCATGGAAGAAAGGAGGGAGGACCACCAGAGACAGTTGATGGGGAATGGTGAATGGGGGGGGGGGGGTGCATTACCAGAAGTTCATGCCATCAGGTTGGAGGCTATGAGAGTGTAATTGTGCCAGAGCAGCTCAGAAGACTGTAGGTTCAAGCTCTATTTTGGGCATAATTTAAATGCTCACTTATCTATAGTTTTGAAGCTACCTTGGACAGTCAAAGATGCCAGTCTTTTAAATAGGCTTTTGACTTGAAACATTGACCATCACTTTGCCTCCACAGATGCTGCTTGACCAGCTGAGTTCCTTATGCAATTTGACTTTTCACACTGGATTTCACACTGGATTTCAGCATCGACAGTCTTTTGTGTCACAATTTTACAATTCAATTGCAAAGAATCTTCCAATGAATGTGCACTTTGAGGTTTTCTTCCTCTCTTCAGGAATTCTGTGATTCCCCCTCTCATGGCTCCCACTCTACTGATTTCTACTGTGCTCCTTATCCTTCAACACATTTTTGAATTTCAACCCAAAATGCCATTATCTCTTTGCCTCCACAGAAGCAGTCTGGCCCACTGAGTTCCTTCACCATATAACTTTCCTCTTGTTTCAAGCAATGGCTTCTCTTCCTTCTCTACCACTGGGGATATTGAAGATTGAACCATATTGTTGAGTTCATATTTCTCTTTCAACCAGTGTCACCTTAAACACTTTAACTGGATATTAATCTTGGAATATGCTTGTGGCTGATTTATCTACCTATACCACATCCATTCTTTTATTTCAAGTAATATATCACACAAAAAGCTTTGAGAAAGTTTAGTGAAGTTTAGCACTGCTGGGGGAGGCAGTGCAAGCAGATAATACTACAACATCTAACAGCCATTTGGATAGAATGGAGAGATATAAGCCGAATAGACCCAAATGGACTTTGCGTACATGGGTATTATAGTCACTATAGACAAGCTGGTTTATTAAAGATCTACTTCTGTGGTGTATGATTTCTATGCATATAGAAAATGCACAGAACTTCAGAGCACAGATCATGTCCTGTGCCCCACAATGTTGCACCAACCTTTTAATCTAGGATTATCTGGAAATAGACAAAAAAGTAGAACGACTACACACAACTTTTCAAGTTCACTCTAGTATTCCGGATTTTAGATATTTTTTTTGTCTTAGCCCCACCTTCCTCCACCCTGCCCCCCCGATTCCCTCCTCTCTATTCTGTTGATATTGACTGATCTGTTAACTACCTGCAGTCCTCGGGAAGGGAACTAGACAGCCCTCAGAGTCCGATCCTCCTAAAATGGTGATGCTTAAAAGATGCTCTCTAAATATGTATATTTTTTCTCTCCTCTCTCTTCTGTACCTTTTCATCTCAGAATCAGGTTTATTATCACCGGCATGTGACCTGAAATTTGTTAAATTAGCAGCAGCAGTTCAATGTAATACATAATCTAGCAGAAGAGAAAAAAAACATAAAAATAAATAAAATAATAATAATAAATAAGTAAATCAATTTCTGTATGTATCTGTGTGTGTGTGTGTGTGTGTAGATCTAAAAAATGTGCAAAAGCAGAAATACTGTATATTTTTTAAAAAGAGAGGTAGTGTCCAAAGATTCAATGTCCATTTAGGAATCGGATGGCAGAGGGGAAGAAGTTGTTCCTAAATCGCTAAGTGTGTGCCTTCAGGCTTCTGTACCTCCTGCCTGATGGTAACAGTGAGAAAAGGGCATGCCCTGGGTGCTGGAAGTCCTTAATAATGGACACTGCCTTTCTGAGACACTGCTCCCTGAAGATGTCCTGGGTACTTAGCAGGCTAGTACACAAGATGGATCTGACTAGATTTACAACCTTCTGCAGCTCCTTTCAGTCCTGTGCACTAGCCCCCCCCCACCCCCAATACCAGACAGTGATGCAGCCTGTCAGAATGCTCTGCACAATACGTCCCTATAGAACTTTATTAGTGTATTTGTTGACATGTCAAATTTCTTCAAACTCTGAATGAAGTACAGCCACTGTCTTGCCTTCTTTATAACTACATCGATATGTTGGGACCAGGTTAAATCCTCAGAGATCTCGACACCCAGGAACTTGAAGCTGCTCACTCTCTCCACTTCTGATCCCTCTGTGAGAATTGGTATGTGTTCCTTCATCTTACCCTTCCTGAAGTCCACAATCAGCTCTTTCGTCTCACTGACATTGAGTGCCAGGTTGTTGCTGTTTTGCTGTGGCACCATTCCACTAGTTGGCATATCTCACTCCTGTATGCCCTCTGGTCACCACCTGAGATTCTACCAACAATGGTTGTATCATCAGCAAATTTATAGATGGTATTTGAACCATGCATAGCCACACAATCAAATGTATATAGAGAGTAGATCAGTGGGCTAAGCACACACCCCCGAGGTGTGCCAGTGTTGATCCTCAGCAAGGAGGATATGTTATCATCAATCCAGGATTGTGGGAATGATGGTATTAAATGCTGAGCTATAGCCACGAACAGCATCCTGACGCAGGTTTTTGTGTTGTCCAGGGTCTAAAACCGTGTGGAGAGCCATTGAGATTGCATCTGCCATTGACCTATTTTAGTGATAGGCAAATTGCAGTGGGTCCAGGTCCTTGCTGAAGCAGGAGTTCTGTCTAGTCATGACCAACCTCTCAAAGCATTTCATTACTGTCGATGTGAGTGCTACCAGGCAATAGACATTAAAGCAGCCCACATTATTCTTCTTAGGCACTAGTATAATTATTGCCTTTTGAAGCAAGTGGGAACTTCCACACGTAGCAGTGAGAGGTTGAAAATGTCCTTGAATACTCCCAGCAGTTGGCACAGGTTTTCAGAGCCTTACCAGCTACTTCATCAGGACCTTCCGCCTTGCGAGGGTTCACTCTCTCTTTAAAGACAGCCTATCATCAGCCTCTGAGATAGAGATCACAGGGTCATCAGGTGCAGTAGGGATTTTCACAACTGTAGTTGTATTCTCCCTTTCAAAGCCTGCATTGAAGGCGTTGAGTTCATCTGGTAGTGAAGCATCGCTGCCATTCATGCTATTGGGTTTCACTTTGTAGGAAGTAATGCCTTGCAGACACTGCCAGAGTTGATATTTATATGTCTGTTTATATATCCTCCAGACAACAATAAATTAATAAGCATTCACCATCTTCTCTATGCCACCACCATCTCTCTTGATCTACACCTGACCACAGATATGTCCTTTGTTCTTTCCATTCCTCCGCTGCAATGTAAAATATGCATGCTTTCTAAATTTTCCCAGTCTGCTAGAAGTTCATTAAAGAAAAATCTTTGAGTTTTACCTTCACGGATGCTAATTGCTGAATATCTCCGGCACTTTGTGTTTGGTTTTACAGATCTTATGATGTGTCGGCCTGTATTTAATCAAGTCAGGTCCATTGATATTTAGGAAGGACCTCATTGTCATCATTGTGACAATTTCCCCAATTCTTAATGCCTTTGGTACACACATTCCATGCTTGCTGATTCATGGAGTCACACAGTAGAGAAACAGGCCTTTGGTGTACTTCATGCAACGTAATCATTTTGTCCATCTACAGTTTTGATTCTTTGGCTTTGATCATTTGGAGCCAGTGTAAGACCTTCAGTTGAATGATAAGATACATATTATTTGATGTATTTTCTTATAAGTTATTAGGTTTAGAAATTGTGCTCCTGGTATTGAGTTCTCTACACAATCTGTCAAATAAACATAAACATATATAATTTGGGAACAGTTATTACCCTACAACCATCATGCTCCTGAACCAGTGTGGATGACTTTACTCACACCTACAGACTCACTTTGGAGGACTCCACAAGTCATGAGTCTACAGCTAATGCCCTCTGTAACTTTTTTCTTTGCACAGTTTGTCATCTTTTGCACATTGGGTATTTGTCAGTCTTTATTTATGTATAGCTTTTCATAAATTCTGTTGTATTCCTTTATTTTCCTGTAAATGCCGGCTAGAAAATGAATCTCAAGGTAGTTATGATTACATGTCTGTACTTCAACAATAAATTTACTTTGGGACTAACCATTAGTCAAAGTAGTCATTGTGCAGTATACTCCCACTGGGTGAAGCTACTCATTGGAAACAAAATTGTCAAAGTTTCCTGAAGATGATGGACAGATAGTGGTTGTGGAACAGTGCACAGCTTTTTTTTTTCAAAGAAACAGAATGGATATCCTTGCCTGTGTTGTAAATTTGTTTTATTTTTTATAGCCCTGTCAGCATCAACTCTATTTCATATTCCTGTTGTTTAGAAATGAACTGTTTTTGGTTCATTTTCAATCTCAAATCTATTTGTAGACTTCATACATTTTAATTCTTTAATAGCTCTTGTAGTAATTGGGTAACGGTTGAAATTTTCTGTGAAAATGTCTCATTACATGGTGTACATTCAGATGATGCATGGGAGAGTTCCTGTCTGCAGATTCACAAGTACGTCCTTTAGGGAATTTGTTCTTCTACTCTGAATATGCACAATGCAACTTCCTTCTCTGCCTTCAATAATATAAGAAAAAGAAGCAGGGATAGGCCATCTGGTCCAGTGCCAGCTCCTCCATTCAATAGAGGATTCTCTTCTGAAACTGCCACTCTCCTCCATTAACCCTATATCCCTTGATTTCCTTAAGAGCTAAAAATCTATTGGTCCTCTTAAAATGCCTGCCATTCTGTCCACAATCACAGCCCAAAACATGGAGCAGGGTCAAGGACGACTTGTAAGGTGAGGCCTTTCGCCATTTCGGCATCATCCAGGGATTTCCCACTCCTTTTCTGGGACCAATACTGGCTATTCATTCTCTTCACCATTCACAAATATCAGCAAGGCTTCTCATCACATTTCCCTGCTGAACACTGGTGGTTAGCTGTTCTCCTGGCATTCCTCCAATATGGAGCACCTTTAGGCCTCACCATCCCCTGATTTCAGAGTTCATAGTAAATTTATTTTCAAAATACAGATTCATTTATTCATCCATTATGTGCCATGTCGTTTGACAGGAGCAATCATGGTTTGGACCGTGATTGTACTTGGCAAATTTTATTACTGGGGCCATTTCTTTACAAGATAGGTGACCCCCATCCGTTATCAATACACTTCAGAAATTGTCTGCATGGCATCAGTGGTCACATAGACAGGACGTGATGTGCATCAGCTGCTCATACGACAATCCACCACCTGCTTCCATGGCTTTACGTGACCCTGATCGGGGAGCTAAGCAAGTGCTGTACCCTGCCCAAGGGAGACCTACAGGCTAACTGAGAGAAGGAGTGCCTTACACCTCCTTTGGTAGAAATGTATCACCCCACCACCCAAAGTACATATATATCATCATGTACTACCCTGAGATTCCTTTTCTTGCTAACATTCACAGTAGATACAAAGAAACACAATAGAATCGATTAAAGAATACGTTGTTGCCGCTTACCAATTTTGAGTTGGTTTCATTCACAACCAAGACCTTACTAGATTCAGATCTTCCTCCTTCAAGGAGTAGCACCAAGATTTTGAGGATGGAATTCCAGTAGTATCAGCAAGTGAATGGCTTGTCAATGAGGGCAATAGAGGGTCATAGCAGAAAGTGGTGCTGCCTCATGGCTCCCACGGCTCTTATGCTGTCTGTGTGGAGTTTGCACGTTCTCTCTCCAACTGCATGGGTTTATCATGTGTGCTTAAGTTCTTTCTCACATCCCAACAACACGCCAGTCGATTAACAGAAATCATCCTTAATGTTGGTGAGTGGGATGTACTAGGTGAGAAAATTGTGTTGCAAGGAAATGAGTGAAATTGGCTTGAAATCTGGCCTGGACTGGATGTGTTCAATAACCTCCTATAATATAAGAACAGAAGAGGTAGACCGGACAGTAATATCCTAATTCCTAAGGTCTAAATCTGACCCTCTGCCATGGGCCGTATTCTGTAACTACTGTCAGGGCTACAGAGAAGATTTGTTTGTGTTGTTGTCCTACATCTTGGGAGCCTAGATGCAGAAATTCCATCCTGTTAACATTTTTGCCACTGGGGAATAATTACTTAAGTATTGTGAGTACTTGATTATTTTGAAAACTGCACTAAGTGAAATGCTGTCAATCTTCCAGTTTTTGCTAATATTTCTACTGTGTATTAAACCAGTTCATTCAAATTTAGCAGAAAAGACTGCCACATATTATGATGGGATTTGCATTTCTTAAACTAACAAAACTTTTTTTCACAATTGTGAGCTTTCATTAAATGTCAATTTTCTTTTAAAATGCCTCAAACTGATACCAAAGACAGGCTGCCAGCAAAACTCTGGAGACCAGAAACCAACCATACTAGCAGACTTTCAAATGAAGATTGACTGAGAAGAACTATGCCAAAGGTTATGAAGCCTGCAAATGGGAATTGTAGCGATGTGAAATACTCCACAAGGGTACACAATTGTTGGTAGTCACAGTTAACTCTCCCTTCACTGATTATGCCTTCAACTTCTTCCTGGTTAGGGAATCATTTACCTTTTAAATAACTGAATAGGTGTTCATCAAGCCCATCACTCCAACTGTTATACTTACCCCCATCATCCAGCACTATGCATCTGAGTCTCCGGGAGGATTTGCCTTGTAGAGTGCCATTAATACTGAAGTATAAAATTTCCTAATGTAACTGCCATCCTCTCACTGTGCAATACTGTTGTTTGATGATACATAGAATGTAGGCGCTGATTAGCTGAACTCTGAAAAGTTGCAACACACACAAACTGTTGGAGGAACTCAACAGGCCAGGCAGCATCTATGGAAAAGAGTATAGTCAACGTTTTGGGCCGAGACCCTTCATTGGGGCATCTGAAAGCTTGCACTTGTTCCTCAATCACACTTAATTTACTTCCACACAGAGATCAATATGACCCCTATAACTACAATGTTCTGAAGTCTGAGTGAAGAAATGCAAATTTATACAGAAATTCACCAGCTGTATACAAGTATTGATTCAATAGAAATTTTCTACACTTCCACCCATCATTTGCTTATTTAAGTACCAATCATAATCCATATTTCAGGTGTTAATCAATTACATCCATGTATTGAAGGCCAATAATACTTGAGCATTAGTAAAATAACTGTCCAATGGTAAGAGCTGCCCTAGAATCCTCTGCTGGCATCTTTGTTTTGTCTTGGTATGCTCAGTGACCTTGGTTCCCTGGATTGAATAGAAAGGCTATAAAAGAGTTCAGTTTTCAAGTGCCATGTTCAGCTGGATGATTGCACTATGTCTCTGTCAACATATCATCTGGACTTGTCATATTAGTACCTCTAACATGCAGAAAGACTGTACAAAGTGCCTGCTCTTCATTCTGTAGCACATATTTTAACCCGTCGAGCACCTCCGCTCTGTCCGCCAAAACAGACAGGATCTCCCAGTAGCCACCCACTTCAATTCTGCTTCCCACTCCCATTCAGATATGTCCATACATGGCCTCCTCTACTGCCATGATGAGGCTAAACTCAGTCAGGTTGGAGGAGCAACACCTCATATACCGTCTAGGTAGTCTCCAGCCCCTTGGTATGAACATAGAATTCTCCAGCTTCCGGTAATTCCCTCCCCGTCCCTTCCCCTATCCCTATTTCACTCTGCCCCCTACCCCAGCTGCCTATCACCTCCCTCATGGTTCTGCCTCCTTCTACTACCCATTGTGTTTTCCCCTATTCCTTCTTCACCTTTCCTGCCTATCACTTCCCTGCCTCCCTTCCCTCATCCCTTTATCTTTTCCCCTTACTGGTTTTTTTCACCTGGAACCTACCAGCCTTCTCCTTCCCACCCTCCCCCCACCTTCTTTATAGGGCACCTGCCCCTTCCCCCTACAGTCCTGACAAAGGGTTCCGGCCTGAAACGTCGACTGATCTTTTCCACGGATGCCGCCTGACCTGCTGAGTTCCTCCAGCGTGTTGTGAGTGTTATTTTAACCCTTGCTGCAATTTCCACAGGACTGTATGATAATTCTGATAATGCAAAGAGAACATCACAGTCTTTAAGTGGTCTAAGCTTTTTCCTTTCAGTGCCACAGCTGGAAGCTTGCACCTAGTAATGACTAGTGTTTGTGTGAAGAAAATCTTCCTGACAATTCTTAATGCATGGCATGCTTCAGGAATTTGGGCCAACGGTCCATTACTCCCAAATAGTGCATAAGATGTCTTTTAAAATAAGCCCTTTTTTCCTCTTAATTCACTGCTGAGACTACCCATTTTGTTTTGAATTAAAGCCTTTGTTTCAGTATTACATCTTTGGACATGTTTGAGACTGTAATTTAGTACATTTTGTGGAACTTTAAGCAGACCTATTTCAACATTTTAGCTATATTGATAACATGAAGTTCAGACACTGCCTATTTAACCTTCTGTTATACCATTTTCTGCACGTACCGTATGTCCGTTCCATTTTGCTTTGTCCTTTTAACTCATTGATTGTTCCTATTTCTTTCTCTTCATAGATTCCTAACTGTTTCCAGCAAAGTGTCACCATCCTGCATCTTGTACAATCGTATCTGCAAACCAAACAGTAAATCTCTTGTGAACAATTTGTAGCCAATGTGTTATTCCAAATCAGCCCCGATTCTTAGAGCACTCCACTTAATACAGTGCACTTGAATGATCCACTAACTACATTCCCCATCCAGACATTATTCCCTTAACAATTCCTTTTTGCTTTCACATTTTGTACTTACTCCACATTTTAGCTTAAATTCTTATGGGTGGGGACATATTACATCCTCTCTTTAGTATATTAATGTGATGCTGTGAACAACACATAGAGTAACACAGCACAGATACAGGCCATATGGTCCAAGCAGACCATACAGTTCCCAGCTAGCTGTTCCCAATTTCCTGAGCTTGGCCTGTATCCCTCTTCCATGTACCTATCCAACACTTCTCAATTATCTTTATAGGCAGGCTCTTGGGATTGAAGGACTCTGAGGTGATTGATGAGGCCAAATATAAGAATAGCAGGCTGTTCCACAGGTGGGACAGGAATGCTTGATGGGGTGAATTTAATAGGGAGTTTGTGAGGTATGCACTCTTTACTCAAATCAAATTGGGCTATATAGACCGTCCTCCAAGCATTTTGTCTAAAGAGCCCCATTGTGAGCTTCCCCTCCTTGCCGATTGCCACTTATTGGAGGATTGTGTCTTTCACAACCTGACTTTGAAGTTGCCCAGTAGGATCAGCTTGCCTTTGGGAATTCACACCAGAACTTTTACAGGGTAAATATATAAGGCCTCCTTGGCCTCATTTATTGTATCTGGGCTGAAAATATAGGGCTTAGGTATGGTAGTGCAAAGCTTTGCAGCACCAGCTGTAAGATCAGGATTTATTTTCTGCCACTTTTGTACATTCTCCGGATTATAATGTCAATGTACAGTATCACAAAAGGCGGCAGAGTGCTGTAAATTTAGCCAGCTGCATCGTGGGTGCTAGCTTCCCCAATAGCGAAGACATCTTGAATTGGCGATGACTCAAGAAGGTGGCATCCATTAATAACAACCCTCATCATCCAGGACATGCTTTCTCATTATTACCATCAGGGTGGAGATATAGGAGCCTGAAAGCTCACATTCAATGTTTTAGGCACAGCTTCTTCTCCTCTCCCATCAGATTTCTGAACAGACCATGAACACTGCCTCACTTTTTGCACTGCTTATTTATCTTTTATATATTTCTTATTGTAACTTATAGTAAAGTTTTATGTATTGCACTGTACTACTGCAAAACAACAAATTTCACAACATATGACAGTGATAATAAAACTGATTCCGATTTAATCACTAACGGTATTTAAGCAGATTGCTTTCATTTCTGGCGGTGCCCAATTAAATCTATCAATGTAAGTGGCATGTCATTTTTTTTGCAACAATAAAGCAAGACAATTTGATCCGGGTTATATTGTAACTATTCAACTCTGGCCGTAAGTTACACCCTAAAGATCTGATTTATATCACTGAAGTTAGAAATGTGTGTTGGTTGAATGGTGCTGTGTCACGTGCTGGAAGCATTAGAGATGATGTGAATAGTGCAACAAAGGGCCCAGACCAAGCGGGAGTTCTTTCACCCAATTTACCAATGGGTGATATGCACATAGAATAGCCAATGCAATTTCTAGGCATTACTGGTTTTAAACCTTTGCTGAGGATTGGAGTATCTAGGGAGGCAATTAAATTGATTGCGGTATGTGAATTGAAAACCCAGCTGAAAGAGCATTTACTGAGAAAATCTATTGTCTATATACAGAAACATCACAGGTAGTAAATTAAACTGTATACTGTTTTGAATTCTCAGTATGCTGCCCTTAAACTCCAAATGCATCACACTGTTGTTTATGGTAGTTACCACCATATTGAAATATTTAACAAGGTTCTTGCCTCTGTCTATGCAAAGTTGTATTTACTAGATTATTCTAATACAGAAAGTACTGAAACTACTTTTGAGAACTGAGTGAATTATGTTACTTGCAACTGGTTCCAGACCGATGGTTTACAATATTAGCTTACTTATAATCCAATAACTATACTTCAAAATTCAGCTACTTTCATAAATTCCATCAGCATTCACAAAAGCTCATCCACCACCACTCTTAGAATCCTGGACTGAATGCTTGGATCTGTCAATTGGACGTTCATTTATTATGCATCATAAAATCTCACTGGAACCACCAATACAGATAGATTATGTCTGCTAGGTTAAGCTAGCATGTATGTAGATGAATGTTCCTGTGTGTTCTGTCACAAGTGGCTCATCTGACAACAAAGCCTCTACAAATCTTCAATATAATAGTTCGAAATCACACAAGAATCAAATTACCTGTCCGGATGGGTATGCCAGCTTTAATATTTAAGAAACTCATCAGGGACAAATCAGTCTGTTAAATCAGCATCTCGCCCACTTAACTAAGTATATAACTGTAGCATATACAGACTGCAAGTTGTATGGCTGCGATCTGCTGAAGTATCATTTGACAGTGTATTCTGAGCCATCCAAGCATCTCTGAGGTAGATAAAGTCATTAGCTGAAAACAAACATCATCAGCTTCATGTCCTCCAACTCGTGTACCATTCTGGTTTGGAAATACCACCATTATTTCTCTGTCCTGGATCCTGAACTAAAGCCTAAAAATAGTATGACTCTTGCTGTATAAGCCAAAGCAATTAAAGAAGACAGCTGAGCAGGAATGGACAATATCAATCTCCTGATAATATGATAAAGTCAGCATAGAAAAAAATGTTCATCACAATCTATAATAGATCACCTTTGAATTTTCATCATGTTGAGACGTTTTATTCTACATACAATGACTAATACACAAGGGAAACGTAACAACTAATCAATATCTTACAATAAGATATAAGAATAGCTACATAATTCTTTGCATCTGCTGATAAAAAACGTTGTCTATTACACCAGGAGAATTTTATTTATTTGAGTAGTGCTGCAGAATATTCAGAATCCAGCTGAACTGAGACTGAGGTTGTGAGCTGCTCCAGGCTTCATGCCTGACGACTCACTTAAGTTCTAAATGCTATTTTCTTACTTTTACTGTTTGCACAATTAGTTTTTTTTTCTCTCTGCACATTGGATGTTTGAAAGTTTTTTTATGGGTTCTTTTGGGTTTCTTTGTTTTTTGGTCACCCGTGAGGAGACTAGTCTCAAGTTTGTACAATGTATACACACTTTGATAATAAGAATGTACTTTGAATTTTTGAGCTTTGAACCTGGCCACAAGAATAATCCAAGAAAATTGTGGCCTTTATCACCATTGTTTCATTGAGTAGGGCAGGTAATTTCTCCAATCCTGTGTAAGAACAATCAACAACCTCATGAGCTAAAAGACAGGCCGCTGAAGCCAGGCTGAGTACCCAGACCAACAGTTATGTGCACTGCAGTGGGTTCGGAAGTAGAAAAATGTTCTTTCTGTGAGATGTGGAAACTCTGGAAGAACTCCAGCCTCCCTGATAACTACATCTGCATGAACTGTACCAAGCTGCAGCTCCTTAGAGAATGTGTTAAGGAACTGGAGCTGCAGCTCGATCACCTTGGGCTCATACGGGAGAATGAGGAGGTACAGGGAGGTAGTTGCATCTAAGTTGCAGGAGGTAGATGCCTGGGTGACTGTCAGCAGAGGGGAAAGGAAGAGGCAGTCAGTGCAGAGTACCCCTGGGGCTGTTTCTCTTATTAATAAATTTACCGCATTGGATACTATTTGGGGGGTGGGGGGAATGACCTGCAGGGGGAAGCCAGGTCTTTGTCACTGATTCTGCTTCTATGGCTCAGAAGGGAGGGTGGGTCAAGAAGAGTGCAATAGTGAAAGGGGATTTCATAGAGGAGCAGAAAGCAGATTCCGGGGATGTTGAAGGGCATCCAAGTGGTACGTTGCCTCCCAAGTGCCAGGGTCAGAGATGTCTCAGATTGGATCCACAGCATTCTAAAGGGGGAGGATGAAAAGCTGGAAGTCATGGATATGACGTAGTTAAGAAAAGGGAGGAGGTCCTGAAGGGAGAATTTAGGGAGTTAGATGGGAAGTTGAAAAGCAAGACTTCCAAGCTAGTAATCTCTGGGTTGCTGCCAGTGCCATGCACCAGTAAGGTAAGAACAGGTTGATCTGGCAGATTAATGCATGGCTGAAGAATTGCGGCAGCTGGCGGTATTTTGGATATCAGGGTCATTGGGATCTCTTCTGGGGATGATATGACGTGTACAAAAAGGGCAGATTACACCTTGACCCAAAGGGGACCAATATCCTTGTGGACACTTTTGCAGGGTTTATACTAATTTTAGCTGGGGGATGGGATACAAACAGAGGCAGGGTGTAGTAGTAAGACTATCAGGAAGGACAGGCAGATGATGGGGCAAAATTGCAGTCACTGAGTTGTGTTAAAGTGTAATGGGGGACAAAATCAAACAGGATGATGAATACAAGACTGAAGGTGTTGTATTTGATTGCACACAGAATCAGAATCAGGTTTATTATCACCGGCTTGTTAATTTAGCAGCAGCAGTTCAATGCAATACATACTTTATACTTTATTGTTACCAAACAATTGATACTAGAACGTACAATCATCATAGCGATATTTGATTCTGCGCTTTGCGCTCCCTGGATTACAAATCGATAATAAATATTAAAAATTTAAATTATATATCATAAATAGAAAATAGAAAAATGGGAAGTAAGGTTGTGCAAAAAAACTGAGAGGCAGGTCCGGATATTTGGACGGGATGGCCCAGATCCGGGTCAGGATCCATTCAGCAGTCTTATCACAGTTGGAAAGAAGCTGTTCCCAAATCTGGCCGTACGAGTCTTCAAGCTCCTGAGCCTTCTCCCGGAGGGAAGAGGGACGAAAAGTGTGTTCCTGGGTGGGTCGTGTCCTTGATTATCCTGGCAGCACTGCTCCAACAGCGTGTGGTGTAAAGTAAGTCCAAGGACGGAAGATTGGTTTGTGTGATGTGCTGCGCTGTGTTCACGATCTTCTGCAGCTTCTTCCGGTCTTGGACAGGATAACTTCCATACCAGGTTGTGATACACCCCAGAAGAATGCTTTCCACAGTGCATCTATAAAAATTAGTGAGGGTTTTGAGGGAATAGGCCAAATTTCCTCAGCTTTCTCAGGAAGTAAAGGTGCTGGTGGGCCTTCTTGGCAGTGGACTCTGCTTGGTTGGACCAAGTCAGGTCATTTGTGATAAACCAGCAGAAAGAGAGAAAAAAAAATAATAAATAGAATAAAACAATAAATAAACAAGTAAATCAATTATGTATATTGAATAGATTATTTAAAAAATGTGCAAAAACAGATATACTGTATATTTAAAAAAAGTGAGGTCGTGTCCAAAGCTTCAAAGTCCATTTAGGAATCGGATGGCAGAGGGGAAGAAGCTGTTCCTGAATCGCTGAGTGTGTCTTCAGGCTCCTGTACCTCCTACCTGATGGCAACAGTGAGAAAAGTGCAAGGTAGGCTGGGCATTAATATAAAAGAGGCTACAAAAAGTTTTTTTCCAGGGCTCTCACAGCTAACGGTACGAGTTAACCGTTTAAAAAGTTCATCTGTTTGACGAGGTAAGTGGGTGAGTAGACTTACTTTTCCTGTTTCATTCCTGTAGAATTAGGTAGCATGCCTGCAGGGTTAGTGCTTTGTTCAGGGTGTCAGGTGTGGGAATCCTGGGAGACCTCCAGCCTCCCTGATGGTCACATCTGCGCCAGGTGCACCGAGATACAGCTCCTCAGAGACCGTGTTAGGGATCTGGAGCTGCAGCTTGATGACCTACTGCTTATCAGCGAAAGTGAAGAGGTGATAGATAGGAGCTACAGGGAGGTAGCCATCCCTAGGCTACTGGAGTCAGAAGACTGGGTCACTGTCAGGAGAGGGAAGGGAAATGCCCGGATAGTGGAGAGCACACCTGTGGCTGTCCCCCCTCAGCAACAAATATCTTGTTCTGGATGCTGTTGAGGGGGATGACCTGACAGGGGACGCCCACGGTGACTGGGTCTCTGGCACTGAGCCTGGCGCTGTTGTATAGGAGAGAAGGAGGGAGAAGAGAAATGCAGTAGTCGTAGGGGATTCCATAGTCAGGGGAACGGACAGGAGATTCTGTGAGCCTGATAGAGATACCTGCATGCTGTGTTGACTCCCAGGTGCCAGGGTACGGGATGTCTCGGATCAGGTCGTGAATATTCTGAAGGGGGAGGGTGAGCAGCCAGTTGTCTTGGTACATGTTGGTACCAATGACATAGATAGGACAAAGGAGGAGGTCCTGAAGAGAGATTTCCAGGAGTTAGGAAGGAAGCTGAGAAGCAGGACCTCCAGGGTAGTAATCTTGGGATTGCCTCCTGTGCCACGTGCTAGCGAGGGCAAGAATAGTAGGATCAGGCAGATGAATGCGTGGCTGAGAGACTGGTGCAGGGGGCAGGGCTTCTGATTCTTAGATAATTGGGATCACTTCTGGGGGAAGTATGACCTGTTCAAAAAGGACAGGTTACACCTGAACCTGAAGGGGACCAATATCCTAGTGGGAAAGTTTAATAGAGCTGTTAGGGAGGGTTTAAACTAATTTGGCAGGGGGATGGGAACTGGAATGACAGAGCGGAGGAAGGGGAAAACAGAAATAAATCTAAGATAGTGAGCCGTAAAGATGTTAGGAAAGACAGGCAGGTGATGGGGCAAATTTGTAGCCATTGGGATGAGTTGCAGTGCAATAAAGTTGCAGTGAAATCAAAGCGAAAAGTACCAAATACTGGTCTTAAGGTGTTATACTTAAATGCACGCAGCATAAGGAATAAGGTGGATGATCTTGTCGTACAGCTACAGATTGCCAGGTATGATATTGTGGCCATCACTGAGACCTGGCTAAAGGATGCTTGCCTCTGGGAGCTGAACGTCCATGGATACACGGTGTATCGGAAGGATAGGAAGGTAGGCAGAGGGGGAGGCGTGGCTTTATCGGTAAGAAATGATAGTAAATCATTAGAAAGAGGTGATGTAGGATGGGAAGGTGCAGAATCTTAATGGGTTGAGGTAAGAAATTGCAAGGGTAAAACATAGAAACATAGAAAATAGGTGCAGGAGTAGGCCAATCGGCCCTTATAGCCTGCACTGCCATTTACTATGATCATGGCTGATCATCCAACTCAGAACCCCACCCCAGCCTTCCCTCCATACCCCCTGACCCCCGTAGCCACAAGGGCCATATCTAACTCCCTCTTAAATATAGCCAATGAACTGGCCTCAACTGTTTCCTGTGGCAGAGAATTCCACCGATTCACCACTCTCTGTGTGAAGAAGTTTTTCCTAATCTCGGTCCTAAAAGGCTTCCCCTCTATCCTCAAACTGTGGCCCCTCGTTCTGGACTTCCCCAACATCGGGAACAATCTTCCTGCATCTAGCCTGTCCAATCCCTTTAGGATCTTATACGTTTCAATCAGATCCCCCCTCAATCTTCTAAATTCCAACCAGTACAAGCCCAGTTCATCCAGTCTTTCTTCATATGAAAGTCCTGCCATCCCAGGAATCAATCTGGTGAACCTTCTTTGTACTCCCTCTATGGCAAGGATGTCTTTCCTGAGATTAGGGGACCAAAACTGCACACAATACTCCAGGTGTGGTCTCACCAAGGCCTTGTACAACTGCAGTAGTACCTCCCTGCTCCTGTACTCGAATCCTCTCGCTATAAATGCCAGCATACCATTCGCCTTTTTCACCGCCTGCTGTACCTGCATGCCCACTTTCAATGACTGGTGTACAATGACACCCAGGTCTCGTTGCACCTCCCCTTTTCCTAATCAGCCACCATTCAGATAATAATCTGTTTTCCTATTTTTGCCACCAAAGTGGATAACTTCACATTTATCCACATTAAATTGCATCTGCCATGAATTTGCCCACTCACCCAATCTATCCAAGTCACCCTGCATCCTCTTAGCATCCTCCTCACTGCTAACACTGCCACCCAGCTTCGTGTCATCCGCAAACTTGGAGATGCTGCATTTAATTCCCTCATCCAAGTCATTAATATATATTGTAAACAACTGGGGTCCCAGCACTAAGCCTTGCGGTACCCCACTAGTCACCGCCTGCTATTCTGAAAAGGTCCCGTTTATTCCCACTCTTTGCTTCCTGTCTGCTAACCAATTCTCCACCCACACCAATACCTTACCCCCAATACCGTGTGCTTTAAGTTTCCACACTAATCTCCTATGTGGGACCTTGTCAAAAGCCTTTTGAAAATCCAAATATACCACATCCACTGGTTCTCCCCTATCCACTCTACTAGTTACATCCTCAAAAAATTCTGAGATTCGTCAGACATGATTTTCCTTTCACAAATCCATGCTGACTTTGTCCGATCATTTCACCGCTTTCCAAATGTGCTGTTATCACATCTTTGATAACTGACTCCAGCAGTTTCCCCACCACCGACGTTAAGCTAACCGGTCTATAATTCCCCGATTTCTTTCTCCCTCCTTTTTTAAAAAGTGGGGTTACATTAGCCACCCTCCAATCCTCAGGAACTAGTCCAGAATCTAACGAGTTTTGAAAAATTATTACTAATGCATCCACTATTTCTTGGGCTACTTCCTTGAGCACTCTAGGATGCAGACCATCTGGCCCTGGGGATTTATCTGCCTTCAATCCCTTCAATTTACGTAACACCACTTCCCTACTAACATGTATTTCGCTCAGTTCCTCCATCTCACTGGACCCTCTGTCCCTTACTATTTCTGGAAGATTATTTATGTCCTCCTTAGTGAAGACAGAACCAAAGTAATTATTCAATTGGTCTGCCATGTCCTTGCTCCCCGTAATCAATTCACCTGTTTCTGTCTGCAGGGGACCTACATTTGTCTTTACCAGTCTTTTCCTTTTTACATATCTATAAATGCTTTTATAGTCCGTTTTTATGTTCCCTGCCAGTTTTCTCTCATAATTTTTTTCCCCTTCCTAATTAAGCCCTTTGTCCTCCTCTGCTGAACTCCGAATTTCTCCCAGTCCTCAGGTGAGCCACTTTCTCTGGCTAATTTGTATGCTTCTTCTTTGGAATTGATACTATCCCTAATTTCTCTTGTCAGCCACGGGTGCACTACCTTCCTTGATTTATTCTTTTGCCAAACTGGGATGAACAATTGTTGTAGTTCATCCATGCAACCTTTAAATGCTTGCCATTGCATATCCACCGTCAATCCTTTAAGTGTCATTTGCCAGTCTATCTTAGCTAATTCACGTCTCATACCTTCAAAGTTACCCCTCTTTAAGTTCAGAACCTTTGTTTCTGAATTAACTATGTCACTCTCCATATTAATGAAGAATTCCACCATATTATGGTCACTCTTACCCAAGGGGCGTCTCACGACAAGATCGCTAATTAACCCTTCCTCATTGCTCAAAACCCAGTCCAGAATAGCCTGCTCTCTAGTTGGTTCCTCGACATGTTGGTTCAAAAAACCATCCCGCATACATTCCAGGAAATCCTCTTCCTCAGCACCTTTACCAATTTGGTTCACCCAATCTACATGTAGATTGAAGTCACCCATTATAACTACTGTTCCTTTATTGCACACATTTCTAATTTCCTGTTTAATACCATCTCCGACCTCACTACTACTGTTAGGTGGCCTGTACACAACTCCCACCAGCGTCTTCTGCCCCTTAGTGTTACACAGCTCTACCCATATCGATTCCACATCTTCCCGGCTTATGTCCTTCCTTTCTATTGTGTTATTCTCTTCTTTAACCAGCAACGCCACCCCACCTCCCCTTCCTTCATGTCTATTCCTCCTGAATATTGAATATCCCTGAACGTTGAGCTCCCATCCCTGGTCACCCTGGAGCCATGTCTCTGTGATCCCAACTATATCATAATCATTAATAACAATCTGCACTTTCAATTCATCCACCTTATTACGAATGCTCCTTGCATTGACACACAAAGCCTTCAGGCGCTCTTTTACAACTTTCTTAGCCCTTATACAATTATGTTGAAAAGTGGCCCTTTTTAATGCTTGCCCTGGATTTGTCGGCCTGCCATTTTTACTTTTCTCCTTAGTACTTTTTGCTTCTACCCTCACTTTACACCCCTCTGTCTCTCTGCACTGGTTCCCATCCCCCTGTTGTGAACTAACCTCCTCACGCCTAGCCTCTTTAATTTGATTCCCACCCCCCAAACCACTCTAGTTTAAAGTCACCTCAGTAGCCCCCGCTAATCTCCCTGCCAGGATATTGGTCCCCCTAGGATTCAAGTGTAACCCGTCCTTTTTGTACAGGTCATGCCTGCGCCAAAAGAGGTCCCAATGATCCAAAAACTTGAATCCCTGCCCCCTGCTCCAATCCCTCAGCCATGCATTTATCCTCCACCTCATCGCATTCCTACTCTCACTGTCGCGTGGCACAGGCAGTAATCCCGAGATTACTACCTTTGCGGTCCTTTTTCTCAACTCCCTTCCTAGCACCCTATATTCTCCTTTCAGGACCTCATCCCTTTTCCTACCTATGTCATTGGTACCTATATGTACCACAACCTCTGGCTCCTCACCCTCCCACTTCAGGATATCTTGGACACGATCAGAAATATCCCGGACCCTGGCACCAGGGAGGCAAACTACCATCCGGACCCTGATGGTGGTTATTTATAGGCCTCCAAACAGCTGCAGTGATGTAGACTGCAAATTACAAAAGGAAATAGAAAAGGCTTGTCAGAAGGGCAGCGTTATGATAATTGTTGGGGATTTTAACATGCAAGTGGATTGGGAAAATCAGGTCGGCATTGGATCTCAAGAGAGAGAATTTGTAGAATGTCTGCGAGATGGCTTTTTAGAACAGCTTGTTGTTGAGCCCACTAGGGGATCGGCTGTACTGGATTGGGTATTGTGTAATGAACCGGAGGTGATTAGAGAGATCGAGGTGAAGGAACCCTTAGGAGACAGTGATCATAACATGATTCACTGTGACATTTGAAAAAGAGAAGCCGAAATCTGATGTGTCGGTATTTCAGTGGAGTAAAGGAAATTACAGTGGCATGAGAGAGGAACTGGCCAAAGTTGACTAGAAAGGAACACTGGCGGGAAAGACGGCAGAACAGCAGTGGCTGGAGTTAATGTGAGAAGTGAGGAAGGTGCAAGACAGGTATATTCCAAAAAAGAAATTTTCAAATGGAAAAAGGATGCAACCATGGTTGACAAGAGAAGTCAAAGCCAAAGTTAAAGCAAAGGAGAGGGCATACAAGGAAGCAAAAATTAGTGGGAAGACAGAGGATTGGGAAGTTTTTAAAACCTTACAAAAGGAAACTAAGGAGGTCATTAAGAGGGAAAAGATTAACTACGAAAGGAAGCTAGCAAATAATATCAAAGATGATACTAAAAGCTTTTTCAAGTATATAAAGAGTAAAAGACAGGTGAGAGTAGATATAGGACCGATAGAAAATGATGCTGGAGAAATTGTAATGGGAGATATGGAGATGGCGGAGGAACTGAATGAGTATTTTGCATCAGTCTTCACCGAGGAAGACATCAGCAGTATACTGGGCACTCAAGGGTGGCAGGGAAGAGAAGTGTGCATAGTCACAATTACGACAGAGAAAGTACTCAGGAAGCTAAAAAGTCTAAAGGTAGATAAATCTCCTGCGTGTTCTGAAGGAAGTAGCTGTGGAGATTGCGGAGGCATTAGTGATGATCTTTCAAAACTGGATAGATTCTGGCATGGTTCCGGAGGACTGGAAGATCGCAAATGTCACTCCACTATTTAAGAACGGGGCAAGGAAGCAAAAAGGAAATTATAGACCTGTTAGCTTGACATCGGTGGTTGGGAAGTTCTTGGAGTCGATTGTCAAGGATGAGGTTACAGAGTACCTGGAGGCATATGACAAGATAGGCAGAACTCAGCATAGATTCCTTAAAGGAAAATCCTGCCTGGCAAACCTATTACAATTTTTTGAGGAAGTTACGAGTAGGCTAGACAAGGGAGATGCAGTGGATGTTGTATATTTGGATTTTCAGAAGGCCTTTGACAAAATGCCACACATGAGGCTACTTAACAAGATAAGAGCCCATGGAATTACGGGAAGGTTACATATGTGGATAGAGTGTTGGCTGATTGGCAGGAAACAGAGAGTGGGAATAGAGGGATCCTATTCTGGTTGGCTGCCGGTTACCAGTGGTTTTCCACAGGGATTCGTGTTGGGGTCACTTCTTTTTACATTGTACATCAATGATTTGGATTATGGAATAGGTGGCTTTGTGGCTAAGTTTGCTGACGATACGAAGATAGGTGGCGGGGCCGGTAGTGCTGAGGAAACGGAGAATCTGCAGAGATACTTGGATAGATTGGAAGAATTGGCAAAGAAGTGGCAAATGAAGTACAATGTTGGAAAGTGTATGGTTATGCACTTTGGCAGAAGTAATAAACGAGCAGACTATTATTTAAATGGGGAAAGAATTCAAAGTTCTGAGATGCAACGGAACTTGAGAGTCCTCATACAGGATACCCTTAAGGTTAACCTCCAGGTTGAGTCAGTAGTGAAGAAGACGAATGCAATGTTGGCATTCATTTCTAGAGGAATGGAGTATAGGAGCAGGGATGTGATGTTGAGGCTCGATAAGGCGCTGGTGAGACCTCACTTGGAGTACTGTGGGCAGTTTTGGTCTCCTTATTTAAGAAAGGATGTGCTGACGTTGGAGAGGGTACAGAGGAGATTCACTAGAATGATTCCAGGAATGAGAGAGTTAACATATGAGGAACGTTTGTCCACTCTTGGACCGTATTCCTTGGAGTTTAGAAGAATGAGGGGAGACCTCATAGAAACATTTTGAATGTTGAAAGGCATGGACAGAGTGGATATGGCAAAGTTGTTTCCCATGATGGGAGAGTCTAGTACAAGAGGGCATGACTTAAGGATTGAAGGGCGCCCATTCAGAACAGAAATGCAAAGAAATTTTTTTAGTCAGAGGGTGGTGAATCTATGGAATTTGTTGCCACGGGCAGCAGTGGAGGCTAAGTCATTGGGTGTATTTAAGGCAGAGATTGATAGGTATCTGAGTAGCCAGGGCATCAAAGTTTATGGTGAGAAGGTGGGGGAGTGGGACTAAATGGGAGAATGGATCAGCTCATGATAAAATGAGGGAGCAGACTCAATGGGCCGAATGGCCGACTTCTGCTCCTTTGTCTTATGATCTTATATATAAAGAGTAAAAGAGAGATGAGGGTGGATATCGGACCACTGGAAAATGACTCTGGAGTGCTAGTAATAGTGGACAAAGAAATGGCGGAAAAGCTTAATAAGTAATTTGTGTCAGATTTCACCTTGCAAGGCACTAGCAAAATGCCAGAAATGCGAGAGTCTTAGCGGGGCAGAAGTGAGCACCATTGCTGTTACTAGGGGGATGGTGCTTAGGGAGCTAACAGGTCTGAAGGTGGATAAGTCACCTGGACCAGATGGTGTACACCCTAGGGTCCTGATAGAGGTGGCTAAAGAGATTGTGGAGGCATTAGTAATGATCTTTCAAGAATCACTGGATACTGGATTGGTTCTGGAAGACTGGAAAATTGTTAATGTCACTCTATTCTTCAAGAAGGGACAGAGACAGAAAAATTATAGGCCAGTAAGCCTGACTTCAGCAATTGGAAGGATGTTGGAGTCTGTTATTAAGAATGAGGTTTTGGGGTACTTCGAGACACATGATAAAATAGGCCAAAGTCAGCATGGTTTTCTCAAGGAGAAATCTTACCTGACAAATCTGTTGGAATATCTTTGAAGAAATAACAGGCAGGATAGACAAAGGAGAGTCAGTGGATGCTGCTTGTTTGTTTTTCAGAAGGCCTTTGACAAGGTGCCACACATGAGGCTGCTTAATAAGATAAAAGCCCATGATATTACAGGAGCATGGGTGGAAGACTAACTGACTGGTAGGAGGTAAAGAGTGGGATTAAGGGGGGCCTTTTCTGGTTGGATGCCAATGACTAGTGGTGCTCCACAGGGGTCGATGTTGAGACCGCTTCTTTTCACATTATATGTCAATGATTTGGGTAAAGGAATATATGGCTTTGTAGCCAAGTTTGCAGATGATACAAAGGTATGTGGAGGGTCAGGTAGTGTTAAGGAAGCAGGGATCTGCAGAAGGACTTAAACAGATTAGAAGAATTGACAAAGAAGTGGCAGATGGAATATAATGTAAAGAAGTTCCTGGTCATACACTTTGCTAGAAGAAATAAAGGTGTGGACTATTTTCTAAATTGGGAGAAAATTCAAAAATCAGAGGTGCAGTGGGACTTGGGAATCCTTGTATAGGATTTACTAAAGGTTAACTTGCAGATTGAGTCAGTAGTGAGGAAGACAAATGCGATGTTCATTTTAAGAAGACTAGAATACAAAAGCAAGGATGTCATTCTGAGGCTTTATAAGGCATTGGTCAGACTGCACCTGGAATATTGTGAGCAGTTTAGGCCCTTATCTAAGTAAAGATGTGCTGGCATTAGAGAGGGTTCAGAAGAGGTTCACGAGAATGATTCTAGGAATGTAAGGATTAACATATGAGGAGCATTTGATTGCTTTGGGTTTTTACTCACTGGAGTTTATACTTTATACTTTATTGTCGCCAAACAATTGGTACTAGAATGAACAATCATCACAGCGATATTTGATTCTGCACTTCACACTCCCTGGATTATAAGTATTAAATATTAAGAATAGTTAAAATTAGTAAATATTAAAAATTTCAATTATAAATCATAAATAGAAAATAGAAAAGTGGGAAGTAAGGTAGTGCAAAAAAAAAAATGAGAGGCAGGTCTGGATATTTGGAGGGTACGGCCCAGATCTGGGTCAGGATCCGTTCAGCAGTCTTATCACAGTTGGAAGAAGTTTAGATGAATGAAGGGGTGTAGATCTCACTGAACACTTCTGATTATCTAAAGGCCTAGATAGATTAATCTGGAAAGGATTTTTCCTTAGTAGAGGAGTTTAGGACCAGGAGGCACAGCCTCAGAATTGAGGGACTTCTTTAGCCAGATGGTGGTGAATCTGTGGAAATTATCTCAAAAGTCAGTTGTGCAGCTGGTTCATTGGGTATATGTAAGGGAGAGTTTGATAGGTTATTTGAATCAGAGTGTCAAGGGTTACTGAGAGAAGGCTGGAGAATGGAGTGGAGAAGGATAATAAATCATCCATGATGGATTGACAGAGCAGGCTTAATGGACTGAATGGCCTAATTCTGCTCCTAAGTCTTATGATCTTATGATAGAAGGCATTGATAGAGTGGACAGTCAGCAACATTTTCCCAGGATGGCAATAGCTAATATGAGAGGAGATACATTTAGATCAGGGGTGGCCAACCATTTACATTCCATGCGTCAATTTTTTCACGCACAAGTTCAGATGCAATTTTTTTCATGCACGAGTTCTATATTAACATATGTTTACAAGAGGTGGGGGTACAAGAGTAGTATGGCGCATCTGAATTCGTGTGTGAAAAAATTGATGCATGGAATGTAAAGGGTTGGCCACCCCTGATTTAGAGTGATTGGAGGAATATATAAAGGACCATGTCAGAAGTAATCTTTTCACATAGTGAATGGTAAGTACTTGGAAGGCCAGAGAGGGAGGTTGGTGGGATGGTAGGGCCAGATTTATTAGGGGTATTTAAGGGACTCTTAGGCTCATGGATGAATGAAAAATGGAGGGCTGATTGGGAGGGGAGGGTAGGATTGATTTTGGAGTAGGTTAAAAGTTTGGCATGACATTATAGGCCAAAGGACCTTCAAAGTTCTGTGTTGTTCTATGTTATGTATGCAATGATCTGTTTGGATGGCATGCAAACAAAGTTTATCACTGTATCTTGGTAATGTGATGGTATACCATTACCCAAATTAGAGTCAGAGTTACACAGCACAGAAACTGACCCTTTGGCTCAACTGGCGCATGTTGACCAAGATGCCCCATCCAAAGAAGTCTCATTTGGCAGTGTTTGGCCCATAACCTTCTACGAATACATTATTTAGTTATTTAGATACAGCACAGTAACAGGTCCTTCCATCCCAGCAAGCCTGCACTGCCTATTTATATCCATGTGACCAATTATCCTACTAACCTGTATGGGTTTGGAATGTGGGGGGAAACTGGACCATTCAGAGGAAACCCAAGTGGCCCATACACGAATGGACAAACACCTTACAGAGAGCAGCAGGAATTGAAGCTGAACCATTGGCACTAAATTGTGTTGCATTAGCTGCTATGCTTCTGTGCTACCTGATGTGCTAACAAAACAAATTACCTTAAACTAGGAGAAATAGTGGAAAATTATTAGTGAACGGTATTCAATCTAGGTTTCCTGGTTCTGGATGGATGAATTACTGAAGAGTGATAGTTATGGTCACGTGACCTCTGCCTGTATGACCTCCTTTAAGTTCAATTTGCAGATGTCATTACAGTCATGGAACGATCTCAATATTTCATCCAGAAGTTGAGTGGCGTCATTCATTATTTTTCCTACATATTCGTGTTTGGAATCTGGACATCAGCACTCACTAATCATCCCCTGTGACCATTAAGATGTTGATGGTGAACCACCATCTTGAACTTTTGCAGTTCTTCAAGTGAAAATACTCCCAGATGCTGTTAGATAAGGAGTTCCTGCATTTAGACCTACTGAAGCGGGATCAGTGCATTACCTGTACTTCTAAATCAGGACAGTGTGCCTCTTGGTGGTGGTGTTCTCATGCTTGCTGTTCTTGTCCTTCATGCTTGGGAGGTGCTGTTGGAGTAGCTAAGGGAAGTAACTGCACCATATTTATCGATAGTGCTGCTACTCTTTTGTAATGATGAAGGGAATGATCTTTAGGATAGTTGATTGGAATTGATCAATTTATTGTTACATGTACTGTATTTAGCGAAGTGAAAAGCTTGTCTCCTATACTTCAGTCAGATTAGATCATTGCAGAGTCGCAATGGAAATAGAACAAGGGAAAACAATGACAATGCAGAATGAAGTCTAACAGTTACAGAGAAAGCGCACTGCAGCTAAACAATAAGGTGCAAGTTCATAATTGGGTAGATAATGAATTTAAGAGTCTACTTTGCTATGCAGTGGTCCATTCAAGATCTGATAACATCAGAATAAAGCTATCCTTGAGCCTCGTGGTACATTCTTTCAGGCTTTTGTATTTTCTGCCCAGACAGAAGACTAGGGGAAGGGAGGGTGCCTGGGGTGGGTAAGGTCTTTGATTATACTGGCTATGTTACTGAGGCAGTGAGAAGTATAGACAGGCTGGTTTCCTTGATGTGCTGAACTGTGTCAACAACTCTCTGTAGTTTCTTGTGGTCACATGTACAATAGTTGTCGTACTGAGCTGTTTTGCATCAAAACAGAATGCTTTCTGTGGCACATCAGTAAGAATTGTTGAGGAGCAACAGAGGCTGTTTTAGATGCAGGTGAGTTTCAGGAGGGCTGTTGTCACAGCACTTATCCAGGGAAATACTTTATCTCCACATAGACTGTGTGATGAATTTTTTTTTACCAATGCTGTCCTCAATGAAGACAGTGCAAGGGTTAAATAGGTGTAATCTGTTTTATTGCTCTACTTATGAGATAACGGACGCGGATTAGTAGATATATTTTGCGGGACTCAACAAACTCAGGATGTGCTGTTGCTAAGCACACTTGGTGATGGACATTGAAGGCACCACCAAGAGTGCATATTGATCCATTGTTAATTTCACTACTTCCAGTTGCTGATCAACATGGAGGAGTACTGATTCATCAGCCGAGGGTTGACTATAGGTGATAATTGGGAGATTTCCTTTCCTGTGTTTAATTCCCCCTGCCTTCAGAATCAGGCTCATTATCTCTGACTTGTGTTTTGAAGTTTGTTATTATGCAGCAGCAGGAGAGTGCAAGACATAAAATGACTATAAGTTTAAAAAAATCAATAATGCCAAAGGTTAATTACAAGGTAGCGGTCATGAGCTAGTCATAAATCTGATAGTAGAAGCAAAGAAGCTGTTTCTAAAACACTGAGTGCATGTCATCATGCTGCTATACCTCCTCTCTGATGGTAGGAATGCAAAGACGATGTGTCCCAGATGGTGAGGGGTTTTAGTGATATATGATGCCTTCCTGAGGCCCTGCCTCTTGAAGGTATTCTCAATGATGGTGAAGGTTGTGCCACCTCTGGCGTGTTTGTCCTGCTTGGGGGGGGGGGGGGGCGCAAGATGCACCAATAGATTGTGATAGAGGAGTCCAAAACATTGTCTGCAAAATATAAACTCTGGGTAGAACTAACCTGGTCTATTGCTAGACTAATTTCTGGGATGGCTCACCCTGTTTAGACTCCTGTCCTCAGATGTTTGTGAAGAGGATTTTGCAAGATCGGCTGGGCTGGGAGCAACTTTGCCATGTCCAAAATCTGTGTCTTGGTTGATGCAGCCAAATAGTCCAGTATTATTCCTTCTCTATTTTTTAAAAGATAGATAGTGGTACTGATGCACATAAGCATTAAGCTGCGCCTGATGGAGTCAACCACGTGGGGTGAGTCTGGAGTCAACCACATGGGGTGAGTCCGGAGTCAAACATAGGTCAGACCAGGTTTGAAAAATCTCTTCCCCTGAAAGGCTTTGGTGAACCAAATGCATTATTTTTGACAATCCAGTTATTTCGCATGGACGTTGTTTCACAAATTCCAGAGATCAAATGTATTAAAATTCATTTGGATTTGAACTCGGCTCTCAGGATTATTTATCCAGAACCTCTGGATTACCAAACTAGTAATATAACAGATGTGCCACCACTTTGTCAATATAGGTATTTGAAACTGAAATTACTGCTTTCAAGGTATTCCAGCATGGAATGAATAACTAACTGATTAACCAGATGGTGCAGAATGGACCAAGCATATAACAAAATTAATTTTTCACCTGAGACATGGTATTGGTGCTCAGGCAAAAAGCAATTTAGTATATCACCACCTTCCGAAGGGCACCTTAAGATGTATATAATAAAACATACGAATAGAAGCAGAAGTAGGTGATGTGACCCTCAGTGCTGCTCCCCTATTTATTGTGATACTGACTGATCCTGTTATCAGTTACTGTAAGACCATCAACCCGTTCATTCAATAAATAAAAATAAAATTTTCATTTCAGGACAAACTGGGAAAATATAATCCCATTCGTAATTTCAATTTAATGCAAACCACTCGAAAATCCAGTTGTCAAGTACAGTTGAAAGTGTGTGTGATTGTGGCAGGGACAAGTCTTGTATAAGACTTCAAACTCCAGGATTCAAAAAAACATCAGAAAATGGTGAATCATATCAATGAAAGCATCTGATGGAACAGTAGATACAATTATGTATCAGCTCTATCCACCAGCAAACAGATTCTAATGTAATTGCTCTGAGATTACATTCAATTGGCAACAAGCACCCAATTACTGACAAAAAAATACATCCAAGGAAACTTGGCGCATATAGATCATTTATTTAGATGCTAACTAAACAAAATCAAATCTGTAATTGTTGATTGTGGCAAGTGTGTTAGAACTTCCATGCTTTATTTTGCTAATTTTAAAATGCAATAATCTTCTTATTCTTTATAAGATAATCGTGGGAGAAGTGGCTGTATTTTTACTTCAATCAGCTTCTAAAGAGTTTGGAAATCGTGAGAAGGCAATAATAACCGGAGACTGTTGTTACATCAATCCGCTGGTGCGCAGAACAGTCAGGTTCCTTGGTAAGAGTAACATTTAAAGTTCTCCCGGAAGACGCTTGTCATTTTATGAGGTTGATATTTCTAAATTAAAAATAAGATGAAAGTCTTGGTATTTTGTTTGTTGCATTTCCTGCCCTGCTGTGGAAAAGACAACATTTAGGATGTACAAAAAATAATATTTTCACAAATTACTAATACTAAACTGTTAAAAAGTAACAGGAAAAACATCTTCATTATTTGTCTGGCTGCGAGTTACCTAAAAGTAATACCAACTATTTCACATATACTGCTGCAATCATTGAAGAGCTAATTTCATATACTGTATCTACATAGGACTATAGTTTTTGAACGGTTTTCTGGTTTGACATAAGGACAGGTTGGCTTTCATGAAATACAGATTAGTACAAAGAGCTCTTATTTACTGAGTTCTATGGTTTTTTGCAATGTTCATATTGGCATACTTCAGTTGAAAGAGAAATAGCAATTGACTGAAGAGACATTATTGAGGAAATAGTTTTTAATGCTTCTCACTGAAGAATGATAACAGATGGGAATCTTAGTGACAGCAATGATTCTTGCCAGCTGATAGCGCAAGGTAGCTTACAAATAGGTGAAAGATGTCTTCATGGATTGAATATGAGCCAATTATGCAGTGAAAGCCATTTTATTTTAGGATTTTGCTATAGTCAATTCCTCGGCCTCTATCAATCCCAGTTTTCTATGCTGTTCATTGCAAAATTACAATAAATAAATAGCCTGCAGCCTTCAGTCTGAGTATTAAATTAGTGGCAAATTACTTCGAACAATTTGTCTTAAATTTCCTATCCACCACTTAGTGAGCTGTTTCAATGGGAGGCTTTGAGGTCCATGGGCCAAATGTAGGCAGATGGGATTAGCTCACTAGACAACACAGTCAGTATGGACTGTTTGGGCTGAAGGGCCTTTTTCCATGCTATATGACTCTGGGACTAGCTCCTTTGATAAAATAACAAAAAAATCAAATAAAAGCATTAAGCATATAAATACTCATATGTTAAAGTGTAATTTGAAAGATTTGCATTTTAAAATCATCTTAAAAAGTGACTGCACTTTTCTGTATTGTGGATTGGCTTTGTGGAAAATATGCAATTATATTTTTCTCTGTTTAATAAAAAAATTCAAAACTATTCTCTATTGCATTTGTCCCTATCCTTTCTCCACAACTACCTAAAATTACTTGGTTATACAATAGAGCTATAACAGTCTTTTAAACTTTAAATGTCTGCTTAGATATCAGGAAAGAACAAAGTGATTTGATACAAACAACAGACTTCTGTAAAATATCAGATGGTCAGGTAGCATATGAGGAGAGAAATGGACAGTCAATGTTTTGGGTCAAGTATCTTAACCTGGACTCCAGATTCTCGAATCTGCAGTCTTTTATGTCTCCAATGTGATCTAATAATTTGAAACAAAACCTTAAAAACAATTTGTAATGAAAGGCCTGATCAAAAGGTCTAATCAACCCATAAACTGAGTATATAATTAACAATTTTAAGCCATAGCATGTAGGTGGAGAATATTGTTGATATAAACAGAAGTGTATGCACATTTGAAGTGAAAACAACTTGCAGTTTCATTAATATACAGTGAAACATTATGTATTTGCTTGATATTGTCAAAAGGAATTTCTTTCTGAGTTTTCCCACTTCACCAGATGCAGGACTACAGGTAAACTGTACAGTGCAATATGAAAATAAACTTAAAAGTACTCAAAATAATGGTTTAAGTAGCAAACCAAACAATTTATCTTTTACTGTCAGGTGAACCTGACAGCTAGTAAGTTCATTAATGATTAGTAATATCACTCTTTGCATATTTTTCAATGGTTATTGAACACTCCGTAATGGATTTTTACAGGCTATCTCCTTGGTTACTGTGTAGGAACTGATGGTCTGCCATGAATATTTCAACTAAATGAAAATAGCATTTGCTGTCATAGAATTGTACTGTTTGACTCAGCTGGTCTGTGATCTGTGTCAAGCTCTTCAAATTTGAATATTCTTACTCAAATGTGAATATAGAGAATATTGGTGTAGTTACTTATATCTAGCAAAATTTAACTTCTCTCTTTGTAATTCTTTGTACAGAGGTATTCAATTATAGACTGTTCTTCCATTTATATAAGGCAACGTCCCCAATTGTACTTTTACCTGACTTCAAACAGTTCCAGTGTCTATATATAGGGGTATTAAATGGATAAGTCATGTCTACCTCCTCCTGAACCTATCACTATTACAGAAGCCCACCTGGCTTCACCTATGACCTTCTAATTATCCTCCATCCAAACCCCCCACCTTTTTTATTCTGGCATCTTTCCCCTTCCTTTTCAGTCCTGAAAAAGGGTCTCAGCCCGAAATGTCGACTGTTTATTCGTTTCCATAGATGACTTGCTGTGTTCCTCCAGCATTTTGTGTGCGTTACAATTACAGAAGCTTGTGTTCAGAGCAATTAGCTTACCCAAGATACCAAGAAATGGCTAAGTGCTGGTACACTCCACAGGTAACAATGATACAATGGTTGTAGGCATCAGTTTAGCAGTTCTTCCAGTGGTTGTAACAAAACACATTAATGAAGATACAGCAGTGGATGTAGTGTATATGGATTTCAGTAAGGCATTTGATAAGGTTCCCCATGCAAGGCTCATTCACAAAATAATGAGGCATGGGATCCATGGAGACCTTGCTTTGTGGATCCAGAATTGGCTTGCCCACGGAAGGCAAAAGGTGGTTGTAGATGGTTCGTATTCTGCATGGAGGTTTTCCGCAGGGATCTGTTCGGGACCCCCTCCTCTTTGTGATTTTTATAAGTGACCTGGATGAAGAAGTAGAAGAGTGGGTTAGTAAGTTTGCTGATGACACATAAGTTGGGAGTATTGTGGATAATCTGGAAGGATGTCAGAGGTTCCAGAGGAACATCGATAGGATGCAAAACTGGGCTTAGAAGTGGCAGTTAAAGTTCAATCCAGATGACTGAGAAGTTCTTCATTTTGGTAGATCAAATTTGAAGACAGAATATAATAGTAAAGGTAAGACTTGGCAGTGTGGAGGATCAGTGAGATCTTGGGGTCTGTATTATGGACACTCAAAGCTGCTGAACAGGTTGACAGTGTTGTTAAGAAGGCATATGGTGTGTTGGCCTTCATCAACTGTGGGACTGAGTTTAAGAGCTGTGAGTTAATGTTACAGCTATATAAGACCTTAGTTAAACCCCACTTGGAGTACTAATTTCAGTTCTCACCTCACTACAGGAAGGATGTGGATACTATAGAGAGAGTGTAGATTTACAAGATTTATAGAGGAGATTTACAAGGATGTTGCCTGGATTGGAGAGCATGTCTTATGAGAATAAGTTGAGTGAATTTAGCCTTTTCTCCTTGGAGCGACAGAGGATCAGAGGTGATCTGATAGAGGTGTACAAGATGATGAGAGGCATAGATCGTGTGGATAGCCAGAGGCTTTTTCCCAGGGCTGAAATGGCTAACATGAGGGGGCATAGTTTTAAGGTGCTTGGAAGTAGGTAAAAGGGGAGATGTCAGAGGTAAGTTTTTCATATAGAGCATTGTGGGTGCGTGGAATGCATTGCCAGTGAAGGTGGTAGAGGTGCACACAAAGGAATCTTTTCTTTCTTTCTTTTTAAATCTTTTTATTGAATAAGTATACAAAAAGGTAAACCATATAAACATTAATACAATGTTAAAATATAATAAAATTCCAGAAGGTATCAATACCAAAAAAAAATACTACAAACAATGTAATTTAAACATAAAAAACCAAGATAACATAATAGTATACTAAATTTTATATATATATCAATGGAAAAAAAAGAAAAAAAAACCCCAAAAAAAACCCACTGTGCAACTAACTAAAAGCAAAGCAAAGCAATGGGCTAACTTGAAACCAAACAGAGTTAAACTTAAAATCACGTCCTCAATCCCGCCCTCCATTAAAAACAGTGGAAAAAAAACAAGAAGGGTATATATTACATTAAATGAAAATATCGAATAAAAGGTCCCCAAATCTGTTCAAATTTAAATGAAGAATCATAAAGGTTACTTCTAATTTTCTCCAGATTCAAACATAAAATCGTCTGAGAGAACCAAAAAAAGGTAGTTGGAGCATTAAGCTCTTTCCAATGTTGTAAAATACATCTTTTCGCCATTAAAGTAAGAAATGCGATCATTCTACGGGCTGAAGGGGAAAGATTACTAGAAATTTTGGGTAGTCCAAAGATAGCAGTAATAGGGTGAGGAGAGATATCTATATTTAATACCTTAGAAATAATATTAAAAATATCTCTCCAAAAAGTTTCCAAAGTAGGACAAGACCAAAACATATGAGTTAAAGAGGCTATCTGCCCCGAACATCTATCACAAAAAGGATTAATATGCGAGTAAAAACGCGCTAACTTATCTTTGGACATATGTGCTCTATGAACTACTTTAAATTGAATTAGGGAATGTTTAGCACAAATAGAGGAAGTATTAACTAATTGTAAAATCTGCCCCCAATCATCCACAGAAATGGTAAGCCCCAATTCCTGTTCCCAATCTACCCTAATCTTATCAAATGGAGCTTTCCTACGTTTCATAATAATATTATAAATCATAGCCGATGCACCTTTCTGACATGGATTGAGGTTAATTATCGAATCTAAAATATATGTAGGAGGAAGCATTGGAAAGGAAGAAAGTATAGTACTTAGGAAATTTCTAACTTGTAAATATCTAAAAAGATGTATTCTTGATAAATTATATTTATTAGATAATTGTTCAAAAGACATAAGGGAACCATCTAAAAATAAATCCAAAAACCGTAAAATACCCTTAGTCTTCCAGGTTTGAAAAGCGCGATCCGTAAAAGAGGGAGGAAAAAATATGTTACCTAAAATAGGAATCGCTAACCCGAATTGATTAAGATCAAAAAATTTTCTGAATTGAAACCAAATGCGCAAAGCATATTTAACTATCGGGTTAAAGACCTGCTTAAGGCGTTTCGAATCAAAAGGAAGAGAGGAACCTAAAATAGAGCCAAGTGTATAACCCTGAACAGATTGTAGTTCCAATGCTACCCATTTAGGAATAGATAGTATATCCTGATCAAGTAACCAAAATTTCATATGTCGAATATTAATAGCCCAATAAAAGAATCTAAAGTTAGGTAATGCTAAACCTCCATCTCTCTTAGCTTTCTGTAAATGTATTTCACCCAGTCTCGGATTCTTATTCTGCCAAATAAATGAAGAAATTTTAGAGTCAACTTTATCAAAGAAAGATTTTGGAACAAAAATTGGTAATGCCTGAAACACATATAAAAATTTTGGCAAAAAAAACATCTTAACTGCATTAATACGACCAATCAAAGTTAAATATAAGGGAAACCATTTAGATGAAAGTTGAGTAATATGGTCTATTAATGGTAAAAAGTTAATCTTAAATAAATCTTTATATTTACAAGTAATTTTAATCCCAAGATAAGAAAAATAATTATCAATCAATTTAAATGGAAATTTATAATATAAGGGAAGATGTTTATTAATCGGAAAGAGTTCACTCTTACTAAGATTTAATTTATAACCTGAAAAAAAAACAAATTGTGCTAATAACTCTAAAACAGCAGGAATGGATTTCTCAGGATTAGAAATATATAACAGTAAATCATCAGCATAGAGTGATAATTTATGGGACTTTAATCCCCGAGTTATCCCAGTAATATTTGAAGATTCTCGAATGGCAATTGCAAGAGGTTCTAATGCAATATCAAATAATAGGGGACTAAGAGGACAGCCTTGTCGAGTACCTCGAAAAAGAGGAAAAAAAGGTGAGTTTAAAGAGTTAGTACGGACCGAGGCTGCAGGGGAATGATATAACAGTTTAATCCAGGATATAAATTTCAAGCTAAAATTAAACATTTCAAGCACCTTAAATAAATAGGGCCATTCTACTCTATCAAAAGCTTTCTCGGCGTCTAAAGAAATAACACACTCAGGAACATTTTGTGAGGGAGTATAAACAATATTTAACAATGTACGAATATTATAAAAAGAGTAACGACCTTTAATAAAACCCGTTTGGTCTTCCGAAATAATAGAAGGAAGTACTTTTTCTAGTCTATTTGCTAATAACTTAGAAAAAACTTTAGAATCAACATTTAATAAAGATATTGGTCTATAAGATGCACATTGAGCAGGGTCTTTATCCTTCTTTAGTATTAAAGAAATTGACGCTCTATTAAAAGATTCAGGAAGTTTACCAAGTTTCAGAGAAGCCTCAAAGACCCTACAGAGCCAAGGGATCAATAAAGAAGCAAAACATTTATAAAATTCAACGGTAAACCCATCCGGGCCAGGAGCTTTCCCCAGATTCATAGAAAAAATAACATTCTTAATCTCATCCATAGTAATGGAAGTATCTAATATAGAAGACATATCCTGTGAAATCTTAGGGAAGTCTAACTTATCTAAAAAATCATTCATATATTTAGAATCTCGAGGAGACTCTGATTGATATAAAGAAGAATAAAAATCACAAAAGGTTTGATTAATCCCCACATGATCCAGTATCAATCGATCATTTTGGTTATAAATCTGATTGATTTGAGATTTAACATAATTAGATTTCAATTGGTTAGCCAGCAGCTTGCCAATTTTGTCACTGTGAACATAAAATTCACTTCTTGTTTTCTTTAATTGGTTTACAATCAAGGACGAGAGTAATAAACTGTGTTCCATTTGAAGTTCAGTTCTTTCTTTGTATAACTCCTCAGAAGGAGCCATAACATATTTCTTATCAATTTCTTTAATCTTGTCCACAATTGCCATCTCCTCCTGCTTCTGTTTCTTCCTCAAAGCAGCAGAATACGAAATAATCTGACCACGAATATAGGCTTTAAAAGTGTCCCAAAGAGTGTTAACAGAAATATCCTCTGTATGATTAATTGTAAAAAAAAGCTCAATCTGTTCATTCATAAAGTTAACAAAGTCCGAATCCTGAAGCAACAGCGAATTAAAACGCCATTGTCTATTATTTTGTATATTGGCCATAATTTTAATAGAAAGCTTAAGTGGAGCATGATCCGAAATGGTTATAGAATCATAATCACATTTAATCACTGAAGGAATAAGACGAGAATCAATAAAAAAAATAATCAATTCTTGAATATGGCCTTTTATATATTGGTGAGACCCGACGCAGACTGGGAGACTGCTTTGCTGAACATCTACGCTCTGTCCGCCAGAGAAAGCAGGATCTCCCAGTGGCCACACATTTTAATTCCACATCCTATTCCCATTCTGACATGTCTATCCACGGCCTCCTCCACCGTAAAGATGAAGCCACACTCAGGTTGGAGGAACAACACCTTATATTCCGTCTGGGTAGCCTCCAACCTGATGGCATGAACATTGACTTCTCTAACTTCCGCTAAGGCCCCACCTCCCCCTCGTACCCCATCTGTTACTCATTTTTATGCACACATTCTTTCTCTCACTCTCCTTTTTCTCCCTCTGTCCCTCTGAATATACCTCTTGCCCATCCTCTGGCTCACCCCCCCCCACCTCCTTGTCTTTCTTCCCGGACCTCCTGTCCCATGATCCTCTCGTATCCCCTTTTGCCTATCACCTGTCCAGCTCTTGGCTCTATCCCTCCCCCTCCTGTCTTCTCCTATCATTTTGCATCTCCCCCTCCCCCTCCAGCTTTCAAATCCCTTACTCACTCTTCCTTCAGTTAGTCCTGACGAAGGGTCTCGGCCTGAAACGTCGACTGCGCCTCTTCCTATAGATGCTGCTTGGCCTGCTGCGTTCACCAGCAACTTTGATGTATGTTGGTTGAAAGTAAATAACTCCATTTTTAACTGTGGCTTAGCATCTCCCAAAGTTCAAATGCCTGAATTTAAATGAATTCGGGTTGGTAAATGTTTAGGGGAAGGGGGTAGGATTTAAGTTCATTGGGAGTCTTTATGCATTTTTTTCATACCCCAAAATGGTGAGCTCAATTTTTGTCTTGGAAAAATACTTGCTCTTGGCTAGTATGTAGTTGATATTCTAATAGTTATGAGGAGCCAATCTGATAGTGTAACCATGGGAGTAAATGTTGGATAAGTGAATTCTCCACTGGACCAAGGCTAGATGAAGACTGCAGTTCAAGGAGTACTCATCCAGGTCCACAAGGAAAACTTAGGCTCTCCTGCCCAGCATTTTCACCCACTGTCACCATCAGTATCCATAGCACTTAAACTCTGCCGGAGTTTGTCCCATGTGGCAAAATATAGATAAGAGAAGTATGTCAATATCACACCTATAAAGCCAAACTGTTTGAGTTATCCCAAGATCTTGATCTCGGTGTCCCAAGTGGGCCAGAGATTCTTCGTATCATATTCCTGGCCAAGATTTAAAACTGACCATTTTATTTTCCATAACTTATTTGAATCCGCATTTGAGCAATTTATTTATTGTTCAAGAGACACGGGTTGTCACTTTATTCCAAAGCCTTTCTATCAATATTCACTTCCATTTATCTATTTCAAGCAACCCCTAATCTGTCCTGGATAGATTCTGACACTTTCCAGTCCCACTGTCCAACTAGTTAATATTGGCAGTTCAGTCGCTCTCACAAAGGCTGATTCTCTCTTGTGATTTTAGATGACTGTCATACATTGAAGAACTGACTGACCAATGACTTGTGTCTATAATCAGTGAGACTAATATCTCTGTCTAATTGTGCACCATTGATTGACAGAAACTGTATTTAGGATGCATTATATAAATTGCTCAAGCACTATCACAAAAGCTTTAAATGATATCACTCTATGACATAAATCCATGTTTATTCAAATCCACAAGCATCACCCAGAATTTGATTTTTATTATTAAAGATTACAAAATTCTAAAATTAATTCATGATTAAATAGTGCAAAACCTACATCAATTCAATGGCTGTGAATACGTCAATCTTTCAATACAGAATGCACTCAAAATGCATTTACAGCTTCTGGTGATTAGATTTGTAGTGGGTGCAACAAAAAAGAAATCGGAGTAAAATTTAATCATCAATATTTCTCCCAGTTCTCTTAATGCTCCATGTTCCCAATTGTCACTAACACCCATTCTTCTATATGCCGTCCCTTAATTTACTCAACAGGTGAGGCGTTTGCACTTGAAATCTTGTCTGCTGTTGTCAACAGCATTGCTCTTTGACACCAGAATGAGACATTTTGTAGATATCAATGTTAATAAGGAATTTTATGCTGGATGCAGCCAGATGTACAATTTTATGGAGTGTATCCATCTCAACTCATGTTTCCTCACTCTAGAGCAGGGGTTCCCAACCTGGGGCTCCATGGGCCCCTTGCTTAATAGTATTGATCCATAAAAAGGTTGGGAACCCATGCTCAGTGTGTAACCTTCCGTCACGTTATCCAACACAACATTTTGCATTGATCTATAACTGAAGCATTACATTATCCTCACTTTATCCTCACTTGGCTTCTAGTGCACACAGAAAACAGGAAACCACTTGATCTGATTCAGATACATACACTCAATGGCCACTTTTTTAAAACGTGTCTCCTGTACCCAATAAAGTAGCCTCTGAGTGTATGTTCCTGGTTTTTTTCTGTAGCTCAAGGTTCAATCTGTTGTACATTAAGAGATGATCTTCTGCATACCACTGTTGTAAGGCATGGTAACTTAAGTTACCATCGCCTTCCTGTCAGCTTGAACCAATCTGGCCATTCTCCTCTGACCTCTCTCATTAACAAGCCATTTCCACCCACAGAACTGCCACTCACTAGACGATTTTTTTTTTTGTTTCTTGCAACATTTTCTGTAAACTGTAGAGTCTATTGTGTGAGACAATCCCAGGTGATCAGCAGTTTCCGAGATGCTCAAACCACCACATCAGCAACCAACATTCATTCCCCGGTGAAAGTCACTTAGATCACATTTCTTCTCCATTCCGACGTTTGGTCTGAACAACAACTGAACCTCTTGACCATCTCTGCAACGTTTAATGTATTGAGTTTCCACCTCATGATTGGCTGATTAATGTGCAGGTGTTCAGGTGTACTGAGTGTATATGGTCAATGTATTATTTCCTCCCAGCACCCCATCTATGCTGAGCTAAACCATACAGGATATCTTCCTATTCTGTATCAGTTGGAATATCAGGGCAGGCTCATGAATAAATTAGCAGGAGTTATTTGGAGAGGTATGTTATTGCAGAAAGCTGTGAAAAATGTTGCTGTTTCAGCATTATAGTGCAGTTATTAAGCCTTCCATGGTTTAATGATAATGCTGAAATCTGGTCCTCTTGAATAAGGGAGAAGTATTGAAAATCCACTCTGAAAAAACAGAGAACAGTACAGTACAAGAACAGGCCTTTTGGCCCAGAGTGTCTGTACTGACCATCTGCCTTCATGTGGCCTACATTTCCCCATTCCCTGCCTGTTCATGTACCTGTCTAAATGCCTCATAAGCATTGTTATCTTGTCTGTTTCTAACACTTCCCCTTGCAGTTTATTCCAGGCACTTAACACCACCACTGTAAAAACACTCAGTTGGTAGTGCTGGGTGGCATGGTATCATAGCAGTTAGTGCCAACTGTAAAAAAATGGGGCTCAATTCCGCCGCCGTCTGTAGGGAGTTTCTATGTTCTCCACATGACAGCAGGGGTTTCCTCCAGGTGCTCCAGTTTCCTCCCACATTCCCAGGATGTACAGTTAGGCTTGGTGAGTTGTGGGCATGCAATGGAGACACTTGCAGGCTGCCGCAGTACATTCCCCGCTGAGCTGATTTGACATGAAACGACGCACCTCACTGTATTTCTCGACATACATGTGTCAAATAAAGCTAAAACTCATTTTATTCATTTCATAAGTCTGTCTTTAAACTTCCCTCGTTCTTGAAGCTCCCTGGGGGAAAAAACGTACTGCATACGCTGTCTATGCATCCTTTAATTTTGTGTACTGTCATGTCACCCCTCAGCCCTCAACACTCCAGAGAAAACAGTACAAGTTTATCCAACATTTTCTTATAACTAATGCTTTCTAATCCTGGCAGTATCCAGGTGAACCTCTTCTGAACCTTCTCCAAAACCTCCACAACCTTCCCATAATCGGGTGGCCAGAAGTGTACACAATACTCCAAATGTTACCTAAACAGATTTTTACACAGCTGCAAAATGGCTTTCCAGCTTTTATATTCAGTGCACTGACCAATGAGGGAAAGAATGACATAACACTGTCTCTACCACTTAATTAACTTGTTCAAAGGTTTATTTATTATCAAAGTATACAACTCTGTCAAAATGGATGTTGTGATGCCTCGAGGGAGGTATTGTAGTGGGTAGTGCTTGTCACTCTCACTTTCAGCTTCACAAGACTGCTGGCCAGTGGTAGAAAAGGAGAGCTGAGTGTGTAAGTCCCTCCCTGCCAGTACATAGCCTCACCAACAGCAAGCCTCATGTAGTGACTCGTCACTGGTGACACACAGAAACTGAACTTCTTTCGGACTCAGGCTGAAGTATAGAGGACGGTGAGGAGGTCTGGCCCCTGCAGATGTAGCACGTAGGCCCACTGGTATGTGGAGACACCCTGGTGTTCATGAATCTGTTCCCCAGCTACAGGTAAATAGCTCCACTGCCTTGCGGGCAGCCTGGGGAGAGTTGAAGGCTACAGGAGTAAACCCAGACAGCAAATCCAGAGGGGATCCCCTAAGGCAGATGGACGTCATTGAACATCCTTCCAGCAGCTCCTGCAGCCAAACTGGTGCCAAGCGTATTGCTTCATAAGCTTTCCTTTGGACTATACTGGTGAGGCCAAGAGAGGGATCTTGACAACTAGGCATCTCAGCATCTCTATATGTTCCGCCCAGGCTTGCGATGATGATCATCATCACCCATTGTCCTCCGAGACAGACGGATGCCAACCACCATACAACTCTGAAATTTTTCTTCTCCAGGTGGCCACGAAACCAAGAAAAAAAAGAACTGCAGCATGGTCATCAACCCCCAAATCCCTCCTCTCTGCACAAAAAAAACAAACAAAAACGGAACAGGCATATCAACCTCCAAACTTCCCTGCCCTGCACACAAAATGATGAGAAAGGTCGAGCAAAAAGCACAGAATACAAAAAAGCCATAAGTCTGAAAAAAAATCCACAGTCCAAATCCACATCCAAAATATAGAAAACCTGAGCAAAATTCTCCCTCTCCATAGAAGAGCACTGTCACCAGCAATAAAAAAGCATTTTTAACTTTCCGTAGCAGGGTGATTTCCACCAGCGATAAAGAGGTGGTCTCCTCTCTCCATAGCAGAGCGATTCACCAATGATTTAAAAAGACAGTCTCCCTTCTCTAGCAACTGAGCAATCTCCCAGTGATAAAAAGGCAGGCAAGCAGCCGTGTTTCCACCTGCCTCACTGGTTTAATTGGTGAACAATGGAAGCTTTAATCCATGAAATGGAGTCAAATATCGGCTCACAGCCTTCTCATCACGAGGTTCCCGCACACTGCCTCTACCTCCCGGAATCCCCTCGGAGAATGCAGAGCGCTTAAACATCCAAAGGATCTCCAAACTGTAAATCACTGTTCAAGATGTAAATGATATGTAAAAGACATAAAGGAAGTGAAATATACGGTTTCATGATCTATCCAGAAGATGTCAATTGAAGGAACGTTGCATGCAGGCGCTATCTTGACCGGAAGGTTAAGACGTAAGTGTTGCCAGTTTCAGGAAGATATAGACTTGTATCGGAAGATCCCTCTGAACATTGTCTTACAACTTACAGTATAATTTCCTGAAGTATTTGGCCTCCCAAACTGCAGTAGCACACATTACTCTGGATTAAACACCAAATTAATTTCTGAGATAGTAAGTGAATCCAAAAGAACCTCTCACTACCTTTTAAAGGTATTTACAAAAAAAATTATTGTTAAAATAAATCCATAGTTTTTTAAAGCAACACACAAATTACAGGAGGAGCTCAGCAGAGTCAGGCAGCATCTATGGAAATGAATAAACAGTCGACCTCTCAAGCCGAGACTCTTCCTCAGGACTGGAAAGGAAATGGGGAGACTCCAGAATAAAAAGGTGGGGGAGGGAGAAAAGGATAGGTATAAGGTGACGAGTGAAGCCAGCGGGGTGGGAAAGGTAAAGGGATGGAGAGGAAGAAATCTGATAGGAGAGGAGAAAGAGAAGGAGGAGGAGATGGTAGGCAGGTGAGAAGAGGTAAGAGGCCAAAGTGGGGAATAGAAGAAGAGGGAAGGGGGAGGGAAAACAATTTACTAGAAGGAGAAATCAACGTTTGTACCATCAGCTTGATGTGGCTCATCCACCCTGAGAGTGGCCACATCATGGAACACGAGGAAGGCCATGGACCAACATGTTGGAGTGGGAATGGGAATTTTTTTTGCCTATTATTTGAACCTTCAATAAAATAATATTCAACAAATAAGAAAAAATTCAGAGCTAATGACAGTATCATTGTTATTCACAATTTAAGGGGAAGTTTAAAAAGATATTTCATTTAAAGCTAATTTTCATCTAACAATTGAAACACAGCTAAAGATACCAAAAAATTACCTGAAGCTAATTTAAATCATGTTTTCTGTGGCGATACTTGATTTGAATACCTAATCGAACATAAATAAACATGATTTGTCATAAACATGAGATCCATACTGTTTATGTCTGTGTAAAACTGTCCTCCTGGCATCTGCATTTTTTTTGAGTTCTTCTGTTGGCCAATGTTAACATGTTTCCATGGAAGTATAAATTTATTTAATTTTCACTGGCTGCTTCTTTGGAATATGCTGCGGTTAGGTAATGCAGTATTTTGATTGAAACTTCAATAAAATTTGGTTTCTTCTGTATTACGTGTGGGATTAATTGTAAAAGTAAAATTTTGACAAAATGTATGGAGTATATAACTCTGCCAAGTTTGCTGGTCATTCTATACATAATTGCTACATTGAATTTTTAGAATGACATTACAAACAAAATCATATTATAATTACATAGAAATAAGAATAATCACTCATGGTAAATAAGAGGGGAGTTTTAAGCAAACTTGTCTGGTTGGGAATCAGCTGGTAGGCAGTTAACATCAGGCAGCTCACCTGCATCGAATCACCTTCCTTCCAGAGGTGAAAGGAGTTGATTTTTATTGGTTATAATCTCCTGAGCAAGGCATCATTCCAAAAGTATGAGTAGGCATGGGTCAGTATAAGTTGTGTTTGAAATCTGGTATGCCCTTGTTACGTTCACAGGAGTTAGCCAGGCCAAAGCAGGGCAAAGCCAAGAGCAAGGCTGTGCCAATAGAGGAGTGGCATTCAGGGAGAGGGTGAATAGGTTTAGGAGAGGCGTCAATGAATGAGTTGTTGAGAAGACAAAGCTAAGCCCACTTGATTATCTAAAACAACACACTCAAAATGCTGGAGGAATTCAGCGGGCCAGGCAGCATCTATGGAAAAACGTACAGTCAACATTTCAGACTGAGACCCTTCATCAGGACTGGAAAAAAAGATGAGGAGTCATCTGACTGGCTCCACATAAAATAACTTGGGATGGAGATTCATAATCCTTCCTTGTCCCACCTGCACCCTAGCTCCTTTGCGATTTTAAACTCCCAGTGCGATTGGTTTAGTCGTCCATCTGCTATCACGTGGCTTTAATGTACAGTCTCAGAACTCAGAATCAGGGTTATTAGGACTGACATATGATATGAAATTTGTTGTTTTCTGCAGCAGTATAGAGCAATACATTAACAATTGCTATAATTTCCAGTAATAAATATATAAAATATAAATGAATATTGCAAAATGAGACCAAAACATAAAAAAGAGCAAAAGACTGTCATAATTATATGACAATTCCTGTGGAAACTGTTGTGAAATTGACCACAGAATTCAGATGAGACCTGGGATTTAATATTCTCCAGCCCCAACTTCCAGAGCAGTGGATATGTTGTTGCTCTGAACAATATCTCCCCACTAAGGCTGGTTTAGAGCTGTTTATTAGGCCAGGCAGTGTCTGACGACAGAAAGACAGAGGTGATGATTCACATTGATGGTTCTTGATCAGAACTGGGAACAATCAAGGAAAAGGAATGGTTTGTGTTCCAGAGGAATGGTGGAGGGGATCAAAGGGTAAGTTTGTGGGAAAGACAAATTAGAGCAGGTGAAATGTAGTGTTGTGTTTGTTTAATGAAGAGTCTCAGCCTGAAATGTTGACTGTTTATTTCAATCCATGAATACTGCCTGACCTGCTGAACTCCTCTAGCACTTGGTGTGTGTTGCTCTCGATTTTCAGCATCTGCAGAATCTCCTGTGTTTATGTGCTGTGTTGGAGCTAGCTGAAGGTGGGCGGTGAGGAGAATGAGCAACAAAAAAAGGTGTATCTGGGGGAGGTGCAAGTAGGCAGAGATGAATGAAAGCCACAAGGAGAAGGGAAAAAGTGAGAATGCTGGAGATGTGAGAAAAAAGGGTGGATTGGCTGAAGAGCATTGTTGAGTCTGGAAGTAATAACGTGCTCCATCAGGCAGAGGTGTAAAATCCTGCAGACTCTGCAGGAAGAACAGGGACATTCCCCCAATGTACATGCCAATATTTATACCACAGCTAACACCTGCAACAGATAACCTGGTAACTTATTTCATTGCTTTCTGTGTGTCTTTCCTGTGTGTAATTTTAAAAAAGAATCTGCTCTTGTATTACCTATAGAAAAGGGAGCTTGTGCCCATTGAGCCTGCCGAACTGTGGAAATGGCTTAAAGGATAAGGCTGTAAATCAGCAGTGGCAGATCTCAATAAAAGTGCATTTTAGTGTGGTAGAATGGTTCTAATGAGAAGCATGCACATCAGGATAAAGGAAGTTTAGCATAGTGTCAAATTGAAAGTTGAGCATATTGAAGGAAAGAATTGAGACCAATATCTGAAATGTTATCACTTACTCTTTCCACAAATTTGCATCACCTATTGAGCATTTCAAGATTTCCAGCACTATCTCTTTTTATTTTGGTCAATGGAATGGCAAAGGGCATAGACATTAAAAACAGGGAAAGCTTAGCTAAATTTTAAGAGATGCAAGTGCAGTGTTGAGCATAGTTTATGTGTTTGTGTTTAAAGGTTGCATCTGTATTAAAGGCTGTCACTAGATTAACTGCTGGGGTAAAGCAATTAATTTACAAAGAAAATGAGCAAGTTGGACCTACATGCTTTGAAGATGGTTAAGAGGTGATCTTACTGAAAAATAGCATATCGTAGATGGAATTAACAAAACTCATGTAGAGAATTTGTTTCCCTTGAATGAAAAGCTGTACTTTTGTGATAAATGGTCAACCATTAAGATGGAGATGGGGAGGAATTTCTCGAGGATCATGAATTTTCAGAATTCTCTTCCCCAGGGAGTTGTGAAGGAAGAGTCAGTGAAGCTATCCAAAGAGGAGAATAACACCTGTTTAATCTACTAGGAAGCACAGGATTGTTGGGGAGTGAGTGGAAAAGTGGGGTTGAGGCCAAGACTGGATCAGTCTCGTTCTCCCCTTAGATTCCCCTCCAGGCACTTACCCCTGCATCTTTGCAAATTGTTACACCTGCCCCACACCTCCTCCCTCACCACCATTCAGGCTCCCAAATAGTCATTTCAAGTGAGGTAGTTTTTACATGTAAAATCATTGTTGTCATTTCTTGCATCCAGCGCTCCCGGTATGGGTGCCACTACATTAAAGAGAGATTAATTTACTTTCTTACATGTTAATGTTCCGATGTGCATGTTGATAAATAGACTGAATTTCTCTTTATTAGTGAGAACTGATGCAGATTAGGGGACCATTTGGTTGAGCATCTTCGCTCCATCTGCCACACCAGCTAGAATCTCCCAGTGGCCAGCTGTTTTAATTTCGTTTCCAGTTTCCCATTTCCACACCAAGTCAGTTCATGACCTCCTCTACTGCTTAGTTGTTGCTACACAGATTAAAGGAATAGTACCTCATGTTCTGCCTTAGTAGTCTCTGACCTGACAGCATGAACATCCTGGTACCCATTCCCCTCTGTCCCTTATTTTTTTCCTGTTCGCACTGACCCTATCACTCTCTCTCTTTCTCTTCTCTCAATATTAATCTGCCTGTCACCCACATATTCCTCCCAGTTCCTCTCATCAACTTCTTTCCTTTATTCCGTAGTCCTCTGTTCTCTCCTATCAGATCCCAGCTTCTTCAACCATTTGTTACGTCCACCTAGCACCTCTCAGCTTCTCACCTCATGCCCATTCCCCCCTCCCCCATCTGCCTCTCAATACCACCCCCCCTCCTTACTTCAACCGGATCCATGTGTCGCCTGCCTGCTCTTGCTCTAGAATCAGAATCAGGTTTATTATCACTGTATGTCATGAAATTTGTTGCAGCAGGACCTCCAGCACCCAGGGCATGCCCTTTTCTCACTGTTACTACCAGGATGAGGTACAGAAGCCTAAAGGCACACACTCGGTGATTCAGGAACAGCTACTTCCTCACTGCCATCCAATTCCTAAATGGACATTGAATCTTTGGACACTACCTCACTTTTTCTTAATATGCAGTATTTCTGTTTTTGCATGTTTTTAATCTATTCAATATACGTAATTGATTTAGTTGCTTATTATTGTTATTTTTCTCTCTGCTAGGTTATGTATTGTATAAAACTGCTGCTGCTAAGTTAACAAATTTCAAGTCACATATCAGTGATAATAAACCTGATTCTGATTCTGAGCAATGGAGTGCAAGACATAACATAAAAATACTATTAAGTTACAATAAGAACTATATACTGTAGTGCAAACGAGGTAGTGCTCATGAATTCGTGGACTCATGGACCATTCAGAAATCTAATGGTGGAGGTGAAAAATCTGTTTCTGAAACACCAAGTGTGTGTCTTTATGCTCCTGTACCACCTCTTTGATGGTAGTATTGAGAAGAGGGTATGTCCCAGATGGTAAACGTCCTTAATGATATATGCTTCCATTTTGAGGCACCACCTCTTGACGATTTCCGTGTTGGTGGGGAGGCTTAAGCTATGATGACACTTGCTGAGCCTACATTTCTGCATCCCCGTAGGATCCTGCATATTAGAACCTCTGTATTGGATGGTGATTTACCCAGTCCACCATCTTCCTTCATCTTTTTCTACTAGCTATCTCACCTTTTTCTTTGTAGTCCTGATGAAGGATCCCAGCCCAAATTGACAGTGGTCCACTTTACCCAACAGATGCTGCTTGATTGATTAATTCCTCCAGCTCATTTGTATGTTGCCTCAATCTTGTTCTTGAATGGCAGGAGTGGGCCGTAGGGCTGACAGTCCCATTCTGGGTGCTGGTTTTTATATCCTTGTGCTCTTATTCAATAAAATCATGGCTCAGAATCAAAAACAAAATCCAAAAATACTGGGAGTGTTCAGTAGACCAGGCTGCACCTGTGCGAAGAGAGACATTCAAATCTTCATGTTGGAGACCCTTCATCAGAACTAAAAAGGAAATAAAAGACACTTCTAAAGCTGCAGGGAAAGTTGGGATCGGAGTGTCCCTGATAAAGTGAAACCGGAGTGGCCATGGGGAAAAGCATGGTTATCTGTTCAGTGAGTGGGTGGGAGCAGTTAAAGGGTGAGAATATAGGTAAGAAGATTGTGGAAGTTGTCAAAATGCAGAGCAGGAGAACATGACTAGCAGGTCCTTAACCACCAGAGAAATTTGACCTTAAAGCTACATCCCTACTAAATTTTTACCCCACGACTTTACACGTGTGTTTAAACCTTGATTATATTCAAAGTCTCCTCTTCAGAACCCTTGATTTGAAAATTCAAAAAAGTCAAGACCTCTGAGAGGAACAATTACTGATCTCTATTTTTCCCTCTGAAATGGTGCCCATTGGTTTATAGATGTCCCACAAAGAGAAACATCCTCTAAGCATCCACCGTCAATCCCCTCAGAATCTCATGTTTCCTAAAAAAAAACATCACTTTTTATTTTCCACAGTGACCACAGAATAGGACCAGCTCAGTTTTCCGCATTAGATATCCCTTTAATCCTAGGACTCAAACCCTGTGAGATTTCTCTGCACTTCCTCTAATGCATCTATTTCCTTCTTTATTTAAAGATACTATGTGGTATTCTAGGTGCAGCCTTACCAGCACACTGTCCTACTTTTCTGTTTCATTCCCCTTTCCACTTCATTCCATTTCCACTAATATTCTTCATGCCAAAGTAAATAATTTCTCACTTCCCCACATTGTACTCAATCTGACAAATTTTCGCCAACTCACATAACCTATCTATATTGGAAGTAACTTAAGGAGAGAGGGAACAAAATCAGGAAATTGGGAGAAGTGAATCAATATTTGATCAAGGATAAGCAATCACTAAATTCCCTGGACCATGGAATGAAAAACTACTTCACATTTCACTGTTCAGCATACCCTCCCAAGATGGAACACACTATAAATACTTTAACTGTAACCAAGTACTAATTTGATCCTTAATTCCCAGACAATATCTTTCAATAAGATGTTTGCTAGTAACAGGTAAACACACAGTTGCTTGATACGATTTCAAGTGGAGAATGAGACTCACCCTAGTTTTCTGGGCAACATTTATCCTTCAAATAACACCACTAGTTCATGCCATCCCTTTGGATGAGACCAGGCTTAGGACCTTTCAATAGTAAGTGTATGTGCGTTGGCGCATGACCAAGTGGTTAAGGTGTTCGTCTAGTGATTTGAAGGTCGCTAGTTTGAGCCTTGGCTGAGGCAGCGTGTGTGTCCTTGAGCAAGACATTTAACCATACATTGCTCTGCGACGACACCGGTTCCAAGCTGTATGGGTCCTAATGCCCTTCCCTTGGACAACATCGGTGGCGTGGAGAGGGGAGACTTGCAGCATGGGCAACTGCTGGTCTTCCATACAACCTTGCCCAGGCCTGCGCCCTGGAAACCTTCCAAGGCGCAAATCCATGGTCTCATGAGACTAATGGATGCCTATAAAAGTGTACAGAAGAATTTCCCTCAACATACATAAAAGTTGATGCTGAGCGCAGAAGGCCAGGCAGCATCTATAGGAAGAGGTACAGTCGATATTTCGGGCCGAGACCCTTCGTCAGGACTAACACCGAAGGGTCTTGACCCGAAACGTCGACTGTACCTCTTCCTATAGATGCTGCCTGGCCTGCTGTGCTCACCAGCAACTTTTATGTGTGTTGCTCGAAATTCCAGCATCTTCAGATTTCCTCGTGTTTGCGAGAAGAATTTCCCTATTCCATTCCAGTCATGCCTCCTTCTAAAACTTGTAATTCTTGTGTTTCACACAAGCTTCTGTCATTGATAATTAATTGAGGCAGAACAAGTATTATTGTGAACAAAAGATTGCATTTCTTTGAAAACAATAGTTGCAGCTCTTTCGTTCTATATCTTAAGTGAAAAATGCTTGGCTGATCAATTTGCAATGTGACCATGAGAATGGGTCAAGAAAGAAAAGTCAATTTGCCTTGCTGTTCAACAAATAACTATACCAAGTGTCAGCTAAAGTGTTCTCTAGCTCATCAAAACTTCAGGTACTGTTCTTTACAGGTCCCAGAAGCCCATGCTCATCCCCATTGACCCTAAGTATCGCTCTCTAACCAACTGTTTCTATTTCAATGTGATACAGATGGAGAGTGAATATCTATAAACTGCAGATGTTGAATGTCTGAAATAAAAACAGAAAAGTTTGGAAATGTTTGGTAGGGTAGAAGAGCGAGAGTAGGACCTATCAAAACCTATCAAATATTGAAAGGACAGAAAAGAGTGGCCATGGAGAAGACATTTCCTATTGTGGAGAATCATAAGACCGGATGGCACAACCTCAGAATACAAGAACATCCCTTTAAAACAGAGATAAGGAGGAATTCTTATTAGCCAGATGGTGGTGAATCTGTGCAATTCATTGCCATGGCTGACTGTGAAGGCCAACTCATGGGGTATATTTAAAGCAAGGGTTGATGGGTTCCTGATTAGTCAGATTACCAAAATTTATGGGAAGAAGGTTGAAGAATGGGGTTGACGGAGATAATAAATCAGCCATGATAGAATGGTTGAGGAGACTTGATGGACTGAGTGGCCTAATTCTGCTCCTATGTCTTATGGTCAGGTAGCATATGTAGAGGGAGAGAGAGAATGAGAACGTTTCAAGTTGGAGATACTTCACCAGAACTGTATTGACAAAGGGTGTTTGACTTGAAATTTTAACTCTACTTCTTTTCCCACAGATAATGTCTGACTTGTCAAATATCTCCAGCAGTTTCTGTTTTTATTGTCTGGTTGAAGCTTGACTAGGATTGAGTGGTTGGAATGCAGACAGGATCAGAGCAGTTGTGTGAATGGAATAAGGGTCATTGTGAAAATGTAGCATTGCTAGGGCTGGATTTAGTGGGGCTGGGGCCCCTGGGCTGGAGAGAAAATATTTGTGGGAAGCAGGAATATGTCAAGGAGTGAGATCAGAAGACTAAGTCTACGTCCACACTAGACCGGATAAATCCGTAACCAAAGCTTTTTCTCTTCGTTTTGACCCTCCGTCCACACTGAAACGGTGTTTTCCTCCCCTGAAAACAGAGCTTTTCTAAAATGCTCTTCAGAGTGTGTAAATCTGAAAGTGCTGGTTGGGTGTTGTAGCATGTACGGGGTAACCAGAGGTTTTAAAAAACCTGTCGTCCCTTTCATCGCTGAAGAGACTATTGCTGTAGGAAATGTTTCCAGGGTGACCCCTCTGTGGGAGTGGGGAAGGTGTTGGTGGGGCCACCTGGGAGTCTGTGTGTCCGTATGTGTAGCTATTGTAGTGGCTGTGAGGCTGGTATTGTGGCGGTGAAAACTACTGGAAGGGGGGAGCCATCATATTCCTCATCATTGCAAATCCATCTGCAACAGAGTTAGTCAGTTTTTCATGGTCATCGTCAGCCGGGTCCTACTGTCCGTGAACTCCCTGTCAGTTGCCTCCATACGCTTCAGTATTTGTTTTTTAGTTTTAAGTCCTCCTGCATGAGAGCCAACAGCTGTCCGTCATTTGGCAATTTCCTTTTAAGTTTTTCGAGTCTGTAACTGAAAACGCACAGCAAATATACCGTTCCTTCTCTGCTTGTTTTCTGTAGATGTGTCCTGTGCATGCCCAGTAGGAAGAGATTTGCCCAAATACCTGTTTTAATGTGTTCTGAGGTATTTTCAAAAACGCCTGGTGTGGACATCTATTGTTTCTACACGAAACCGGTGTTTTCAGAATTATCTGGTCTAGTGTGGACGTAGCCCAAGAATAGGAAACTAAACGAAGAGGTTTAGGATCAGAGAAAATTTGTGTGTGGGAGTAAGAGATCAAGCAGAGAGGAATGAGGTGTAAAGGAGGAGGCAATGGACATAAGCACATAATCTATTCCAGGTCATTTGCGCGATAGAGGGTTTGAATGCATACTTGTCAGTGGCTGATGCACGATTTTCAAGGTTCATTTTGTAAAGGGGATCTCCTTTTATTGCACAAGCAGATATTGTCATAAATACATAAACTGTTTCATAAATTACATCAGTAATAAGAAGAAAACAATGTGTTAATTTATCTGTCAGTATGGCTGTCAAGTTGAAAGTTCCTTTTTGCCAAACTGGCCCCCACTTGAAAAACACTGAAGTTCAGTAACTTAATGCATCCCTATTTCATAGAAGTCAAGAAAACTTTAAGCAAATGTGAGCTAGCTTTATATCAATGAATATACATTCAGTGTCCACTTTATTAGTTACAGAAGAAACCTAAAAAATAAGTCACTGAGTGAATATTAGTTGCCTTCTGTTACTGTAGCTCATCCACATCAATGTTCAACATGTTGTGCTTTCAGAAATGCTCTTCTGCACGATACTCTTGTAACTCATGGTTATTTGAGTTACTGTCACCTTCCTATCAGCTTGAATCATTCTGCCCATTCTCCTCTGACCTTTCTTATTTACAAGCCTACAGAACTGATGCTCAATTGGACTTTTGTTTGTTTTTCACACCATTCAATAAAGTGATTCTGAACCTGTCTGGCCATTCTCTTCTGATCTTTCTCTCATTAACAAGGTATTTTCACCCACAGAACTGCTACTCACCGGATGTTTTTTATTTCCACACCATTCTCTGTAAACTCTAGATTACTGTGCATGAGAATCCTAGGAGATCAGCAGTTTCTGAGATACTCAAACCGCCCTGTCTGGCACCACCAATCATTCCACAGTAAAAGCCACTTAGATTACATTTGCTCCCCATTCTGATGTTTGGTCTGCACATTAACAGAACTTTTTGACAAAATGTCTGCATGAATTTGTGCATTGAATTGCTGCAATATGATTGGGTGATTAAATATTTGCATTAACAAGCAGATGGGCTATGGGTAACCCTAGGTAATTTCTAAAGTAAGTACATGTTTGGCACAGCATTGTGGGCTATAGGGCCTGTATTTTGCTGTAGGTTTTCCGTGTTTTCTAAATTTTCTATGTATAGGTTCACCTAATAAAGTGGCCACTCAGTGTATGTTTTTCAAAAATAAACATTAAACAACATTTTTAAGTATAATTTTTAGTTTACACTTATATGCTGAATCATAGAGATGTCAAGGATAAAAGTGTTCAACTTGCTTTAAGTATCATAAAAATTAAACTGATGTGTAGTTAAGTACAATCTTCTGAGATATTTACAGTCTGTATTAACGGCATCATGTCATGATGAGAGTAGTAATTAATTTTTAGGGGTTAAGATATAGAGCTTTAAAGGCAAATGCTGGAAGGTTTTATGAAAACAGAAGTTGCTCAAAATAGTCACCAGGTAAGCAGCGTCCATGGAGAAAGAAATAGAGTTAATGCTCAGTCTCCAACATTGTTCTAGTGAAGCCTAACATAAGTTAAAGGGGCAGCCTCATTGATCTTTTACTAGAACTGAAAAAAAAGTTTTAAGATGCAAAGACAAAGGAGAGGAGAGGGTAAAACAAAGGGGAGGTCTATGAAATGCTGGAAGGAAGGAGATAGAATAATATAAGGGATGATACTTAACATAAAATAAAAATGGAATGTATAAAAAAACGAATCTAGGGGATTTGTGATACTACTAGACAAAGCTTTACCTGAGACTTTTCAATTCAGTGTTGTCGGAAAGGATGTGAATTGCCTTATAGAAAATTAAGATAGTTCTCTTTGAAATTGCATTGGGCTTCATTAGACTTGACCTGCTAAGAGTCAGTGTGTTGTTGGTGATAAACGGATGAACCAGTTGCGAAAGGGTTATATTTCATAGTGGGATTTAATTAGAGAAAGCAGACATGGAAATATGAAATAGATTCATAAGGTACAAATGGTGCAAATGTATGGCTTGAAGACCTCCAATAAGATGGCGATGTAGTTGGTTGCAGTGGCCTCTTCTGGTTGAAGAAATGGTGCAAATGTGTGCCTTAGATGTTTTTTTTTCCGAACAAAAGATCCTGTGAGACATTGGTAATATAAATATAAAATACTACAAGTCCAGGACATTGGTTCCCTGGTCAGACCGATGGCAGGGGAACTGCGTGGGCTTGGTTGTTGCATGGTTCTGGCCCTCATGCCGTGGCATCACCTATTACAGCCACCCAGGGAAGGCAGTACTGGAGGCAGTGTGGATGTGCAGGAATCCATGCTGGGTTGGGGTCTGGCCCCTGAAGTTTGGGTTTCCCATCAGTGTTCGCTTCCTGGAAGACCAGCTGTATTGTCTTCATCTGTGACTGATTCAGCACTAGACAAGCTGCTTTGCCTTTATCTGTGGCTGACGCAGCATGAGATGAGGAACTGCTGCGTGCTTGTTCTTGTAGAACCATGGCTATAAGGCAACATCCCATGCACCATCAATCTTCAGGTCATGCCATTCAGGGACCCCATAACTGAAATTCCAAAATCTGAAAACCTATAAAATCTGAACATTTCTGAGCACTGACAAATGGAAAATTCCACAAGGCATTGGGGATATTCTCAAGCAATACACAGATCTCTGCACACCACATACAGTTAAGAGAAGTGCTCACATATGCAATAAACATAAGTTAATGAAAAATAGAAGAACAGTGTATAAACCAAAAAATGAAGATTTTGATCGTGTATTGAAAGAGTGGATTTGTCAACATTGAAGTGAACACATTTCACTTAACGGTATGCTGATCTTGCAACAAGAAATGATCTATCACAATGAACTGAAAATGGAAGGTATTTGTGAATATTCAGCAAGCTGGTTCCAGGAAGTTAAGAAAAGGCACAGCATTAAAATTTTAAAGGTTTGTGCTGATGAAGCATCTGCTGATCACGAAGCAGCAGAGAAATTCATTGATGAGTCTGCCGAGATCATTGCGGGTGAAACATGCTGAATGGCTGCCTCAAACAACAGGAATTCTGCAGATGCTGGAAATTCAAGCAACACACATCAAAGTTGCTGGTGAACGCAGCAGGCCAGGCAGCATCTATAGGAAGAGGCGCAGTCGAGGTTTCAGGCCGAGACCCTTCGTCAGGACTAACAGAAGGAAGAGTGAGTAAGGGATTTGAAAGCTGGAGGGGGAGGGGGAGATGCAAAATGATAGGAGAAGACAGGAGGGGGAGGGATGGAGCCGAGAGCTGGACAGGTGATAGGCAGAAGGGGATACGAGAGGATCATGGGACAGGAGGTCCGGGAAGAAAGACGGGGGGGGGTGACCCAGAGGATGGGCAAGAGGTATATTCAGAGGGACAGAGGGAGAAAAAGGAGAAGTGAGAGAAAGAATGTGTGCATAAAAAAGAGTAACAGATGGGGTACGAGGGGGAGGTGGGGCCTAGCGGAAGTTAGAGAAGTCAATGTTCATGCCATCAGGTTGGAGGCTACCCATACGGAATATAAGGTGCTGTTCCTCCAACCTGAGTGTGGCTTCATCTCTACAGTAGAGGAGGCCGTGGATAGACATGTCAGAATGGGAATGGGATGTGGAATTAAAATGTGTGGCCACTGGGAGATCCTGCTTTCTCCGGCGGACAGAGCGTAGATGTTCAGCAAAGCGGTCTCCCAGTCTGCGTCGGGTCTCACCAATATATAAAAGGCCACATCGGGAGCACCGGACGCAGTATATCACCCCAGTCGACTCACAGGTGAAGTGATGCCTCACCTGGAAGGACTATTTGGGGCCCTGAATGGTGGTAAGGGAGGAAGTGTAAGGGCATGTGTAGCACTTGTTCCGCTTACACGGATAAGTGCCAGGAGGGAGATCAGTGGGGAGGGATGGGGGGGACGAATGGACAAGGGAGTTGTGTAGGGAGCGATCCCTGCGGAATGCAGAGAGAGGGGTGGAGGGAAAGATATGCTTAGTGGTGGGATCCCGTTGGAGGTGGCGGAAGTTACGGAGAATAATATGTTGGACCCGGAGGCTGGTGGGGTGGTAGGTGAGGACCAGGGGAACCCTATTCCTAGTGGGGTGGTGGGAGGATGGAGTGAGAGCAGATGTACGTGAAATGGGGGAGATGCGTTTAAGAGCAGAGTTGATAGTGGAGGAAGGGAAGCCCCTTTCTTTAAAAAATGAAGACATCTCCCTCGTCCTAGAATGAAAAGCCTCATCCTGAGAGCAGATGCGGCGGAGACGGAGGAATTGCGAGAAGGGGATGGCGTTTTTGCAAGAGACAGGGTGAGAAGAGGAATAGTCCAGATAGCTGTGAGAGTCAGTAGGCTTATAGTAGTATATCTTTCCCTCCCCCCCTCTCTCTGCATTCCGCAGGGATCGCTCCCTACACAACTCCCTTGTCCATTCGTCCCCCCCATCCCTCCCCACTGATCTCCCTCCTGGCACTTATCCGTGTAAGCGGAACAAGTGCTACACATGCCCTTACACTTCCTCCCTTACCACCATTCAGGGCCCCAAACAGTCCTTCCAGGTGAGGCATCACTTCACCTGTGAGTCGACTGGGGTGATATACTGCGTCCGGTGCTCCCGATGTGGCCTTTTATATATTGGTGAGACCCGACGCAGACTGGGAGACCGCTTTGCTGAACATCTACGCTCTGTCCGCCAGAGAAAGCAGGATCTCCCAGTGGCCACACATTTTAATTCCACATCCCATTCCCATTCTGACATGTCTATCCACGGCCTCCTCTACTGTAGAGATGAGGCCACACTCAGGTTGGAGGAACAGCACCTTATATTCCGTATGGGTAGCCTCCAACCTGATGGCATGAACATTGACTTCTCTAACTTCCGCTAGGCCCCACCTCCCCCTCGTACCCCATCTGTTACTCTTTTTTATGCACACATTCTTTCTCTCACTCTCCTTTTTCTCCCTCTGTCCCTCTGAATATACCTCTTGCCCATCCTCTGGATCACCCCCCCACCGTCTTTCTTCCCGGACCTCCTGTCCCATGATCCTCTCGTATCCCCTTCTGCCTATCACCTGTCCAGCTCTCGGCTCCATCCCTCCCCCTCCTGTCTTCTCCTATCATTTTGCATCTCCCCCTCCCCCTCCAGCTTTCAAATCCCTTACTCACTCTTCCTTCTGTTAGTCCTGACGAAGGGTCTCGGCCTGAAACCTCGACTGCGCCTCTTCCTATAGATGCTGCCTGGCCTGCTGCGTTCACCAGCAACTTTGATGTGAATGGCTGCCTCAGCGGATATGTGTGATGAGAATGTGTAAGACAAGTAGCACACACACAAAATGCTGGAGGAACTCAGCAGGTCAGGCAGCATCTATGGAAAAGAGTAAACAGTCAACGTTTTGGGCCATGAGTCCTGAAGAAGGGTCTTGGCTTGAAATGTCAACTGTTTACTTTTTTCCATACATGCTGCTTGGCCCACTGAGTTACTCCAGCATTTTGCGTGTGCTACTTGGATTTCCATCTTCTGCAGATTTTCTATTCCAAGTTTAAGACAAGGACTGCTTACTTATAGCACATAAATTCCAAGTCAAGAATGATGATGATGCCAAACAGCCATTGACTGTCCACCTGCTCAGCCAAGGTAGAGATTGTTTACCTGTCTCATGGTTCAATGTACACCTTGTTTTTTAATGTACAAAATTATTACAAATATTATATAAAACTACCTTCAGTGTGTATGTCTAAGATGTATGTGTAATGTAAATGGATTTCATGTTTAGATTTAGATCCTAATGACAAGGTATCTCATTATATGGTAACTTGATGAACTGCACCCTAGGGTTATGAAAGAGGTAGTGGTAGAGATTGTGGAGACATTAGAAATGATCTTTCAAAAATCATTGTACTCCGGCATGGTGCCATAGGTCTAGAAAACTGCAAATATCACTCCACTCTTTAAGAAAGGAGGAAGACAGCAGAAAGGAAATTATAAACCAGTTAGCCTGACCTCAGTAGTTGGGAAGATTTTGGAGACAATTATTAAGGATGAGGCAATGGAGTACTTGGTGACACAGGACAAGATAGGCCAAAGTCAGCATGGTTTCCTTAAGGGGAAATCTTGCCCGACAAATCTGTTGAAATTTTTTGAGGAGATTACAAGTAGGATAGATAAAGGGGATGCAGTGGATGTTGTGTATTTGGACTTTCAGAAGGCCTTTGACAAGGTGTCACACATGAGACTGCTTACCAAGTTAAGAACCCATGATATTCCAGGCAAGTTACTGGCATGGTAAGAGCATTGGCTGATTGGTAGGAGGCAGTGAGTAGGAATAAAATGATCCTTTTCTGGTTGGCTGCCAGTGACTAGTGGTAGTCCACAAGGGTCGATGTTGGGACCACTTCTTTTTATGCTGTATATCAGCAATTTAGTTGATATACAGCATAAAAATAAGTGGTCCCAACAATAGATGGCTTTATTACACAGGTGACAGGAAGATTAGTGGAGGGGCAGGTAGTGTTGAGGAAACAGGGAGGCTGCAAAAAGGCAGATTAGGAGAATGGTTAAGAAAGTGGCAAATGAAATACAATGTTGGAAAATGCATGATCATGCACTTTGGTAGTAGAAATAAGTGTGCAGACTATTTTCTAAATGGGGAGAAAGTCCAAAAATCAAAAATACATAGGGACTTGGAAGTCCTTGTGCAGAACACCATGAAGGTTAACTTGCAGGTAGAGTCAGTGGTGAGGAAGGCAAATGCAATGTTAGCATTCATTTCCAGATGTCTAGAATACAAGAGCTTTATGAGGATTCTGAGGCTTTATAACGCACTGGTGAGGCCTCACCTTGAGTATTGTAAACAGTTTCAGGCTCCTCATCTAAGACAAAATGTGCTGGCACTGGAGGGAGCTCAGAGGAGGTTCACAAGGATGATTCCAGAAATGGAAGGGTTATCATACAAAGGAACATTTGATAGCTCTGGGTCTGTATTTGCTGGAATTTAAAAGGATGAGGGGGATCGCACTGAAACCTTTTGAATCTTGAAAGGCCTAGACAGAGTAGATGTGGGAAAGGATGTTTCCCATGGTAGTAGAGTCTAGGATAAGAGGGCACAGCCTCCATTTAAAACAGAGATGTAGAGAAATTTCTTTAGCCAGAGGGTGGTGAATTTGTGGAACTTGTTACCACAGACAGCTGTGGCGGCCAGTTTGTTGAGTGTATTTAAGGCAAAGTTTGATGGGTTCTTGATTGGACACGCATCAAATATTATGGGGAGAAGGCCTGGGAGTGGGGCTAAGGAGGAGAGAAAAGGATCAGATGCGATTGAGCAGACTCAATGGAGCAAATGGCCTAATTCTGCTCCTATGTGTTATGGTCTTACAGTATGTAGATGCAAATATTCCAAAATCTGAAAAAATTCAAAATCAGAAACACTTCTGGCCGCAGACATTTCAGACATGGGGTGCTCAACTTGTATTATTTTTTGTGTCTCTATGTGCTATGGTAACTATACCTATGTACTATGTGCTGTGTGTGATTGTATGTACTGTGTTTTGCACCTTGTTGCCGGAATGCTGTTTTGTTATCTGTATACACATGTATGGTTGAATGACAATTAAACTTGAACTTGACTTTGAATACTAGAAATACTCAGCAGCTAAGTCAGCATATGTAGGGAGAGAATGAAAGGAAACAAAAGGAAACATTGATCGGAATTTTGTTAATCAAGTTTTTTTGAACTTGTTCTTTCTTACTAGGAAACTCTTCTGCAAATATGCTTTCAAAAATAAATGGTGGGAATTAATTCTACAAACATGATTGTCTTGTTCTTCAAAATAAACAAAAGCAGTACAACTCCAAAGCCCCCAAAAGGCCTTCCTGACACTTAATTGAATTATATCTCTTTCAGGACCATTTTCTGTTAGGTCCTTAATTAGAAGGTTCAGGCAATACTGTCAATCTTCCTTCCAAGTTCAATTTTGAGCCTGTAACTTTCACTATTAGTCATAAATTTAATTGAGCACAAAAGCCACTGAGCATGTATGAAGCATTTCAGCCAGTCAAATTAATGTGCATGAACATATTTTTTCAGAGAATTTCTTTCCGAGAAATGCTACTTGCATGTAACAAAAAAAGGCAAGTTAACATTGACTAAGAGGGGCGCAGTAACATTTTCAAAACAATAGAGAGATGAAAATTAACTACAAATTCCAGAATAACTTTTAAATAGCAAGGATAATTAAGATGAACGTGAAGTGAAAATTAAATATCATAATTTATCTGAATTACCTGATTTTCTTTGAAATTTTAGATCGAGGATTTCTAATTACTTCTTGCTTTTTTTGTTACTAGGGGTTTATGCATTTGGACTTTTTGCTACTGATATTTTTGTAAATGCTGGACAAGTGGTGACGGGAAATCTAGCGCCCCACTTTCTCACAGTGTGTAAACCCAATTACACAGCTCTGGGATGTCATCATGAACCCGTGCAATTCATCAACAGTGAAGAAGCCTGCACAGGCAACATAGATGCCATAACAAAAGCCAGGAAGACCTTCCCGTCCAAAGAGGCAGCTTTAAGTGTGTATGCAGCAGTATACCTGGCTGTAAGTAGATTTTTCTTGCATTCTTCTCATAGCTGATAGCTCTTAAATAAGTAACTACAGTTATAATCATCACCTCAGAATGAGGTCATAAATTGATCAAAGAATACTGCAACAGAGTCAGAGAAAAGTCTATGCCACCATTATATCCATATCCTCCTATACCTTTCCTGTTACTTTATAAGTGTGTTGTATCTGCCACTATGACCTTCTCTGGGAGCATGTTTCAGATATCCACCACTTTCTGTGGAGAAAATCTTAAGCTACGATTGCATTTAAATTTCTCTCCTCCGCCCCCCACCGCACTTCAAAACTACGCCCACTAGTTCTCAAATCCTCAGCCCCAAGAAAATATTTCAAACTATTTATCATACTTATGCCTCTCATAATTTTATAAATCTGTAAGGTCATCCCTCAGTTTCCTACAATCCAGTGAGAACAAGCCCAGCCTATCAAATCTCTCCATCCTGGTACATCTCTTCCACACTTTCACTTTTGCCACCACTACCTTGCTATAATGTGTTGACCAATACTGAGTGCAGTCTAACCAAATGTTTTCATGTGCAGCTGCAACGTGATGGCATAACTCATTTAGTCAATGTCTCAGCCTATTTCTCTCATTATCTGCCTGTGCTGCCACTTTCAGGAGGCTTCAAACCTGCCTGAGGGTCTCCCTGTACTTGCTAATGCACAGAGAGACCTTCAGTCAAGACCTTGCCCAAAGGTCTCTATGTAAATCCTGTCATGGACTCTGTATGTCCTACAGGATTTGGATTTGGATTTCCTTAAGTGATTACCTCACACTTGGCTGGATTAAATTCCATCTGTCCGAGTTGTATACGTCTTTTCAGCTGGCCTGCATAGCTCTGTATGTAGAGTCAAAATGAGACTTTCTCTTAGACTATATGACCATAAGACATAGGAGCAGAATTCAGCCATTCAGCCCATCGAGTCTGCTCTGCCATTCCATCATGAGTGATCCCAGATCCCACTCAACCCTATACACCTGTCTTCTCAACATATTCTTTGACATCCTGATAGATCAGGAAATGATCAACTTCTGCCTTAAATATACGCACGGACTTGACCTCCACCGCAGTCTGTGGCAAAGCATGCCACAGATTTACTACTCTCTGGCTAAAATAAAATCCTCCTTACCTCTGTTCTAAAGGGTCACCCCTCAATTTTGAGGCTGGGCCTTCTGGTTCTGGATACCCCCACCATAGGAAACATCCTCTCCATGACCCCCCCCCCAATATCCTACTAAATTCCAGTGAGTACAGGCCCAAAGCTGCCAAACGCTTCTCATATGTTAACCCCTTCATTCCCAGAATCATCCTCGTGAACCTCCTCTGGATTCTATCCAATGATAACACATCCTTTCTGAGATATGGGGCCGAAAACTGTTGACAATGCTCCATGTGTGGCCTGACTAGCGTCTTATAAAGGCTCAGTATTATTTCCTTCCTTTTATATTCTATTTCCCTTGAAATAAATGCCAACATTGCATTTGCCTTCTTTACCACAGACTCAACCTGTAAATCAACTTTCTGGGAGTCTTGCACGAGGATTCCCAAGTCCCTCTGCACCTCTTGACAGTTACTTTTATCTTACTGCTAAGGTAGAAGGTAATGCTAATAACGTAACCTACACTGATACTTGTAAGTCAGCATAGGTTCAATTGTAGCAGACATAGGTTTAGATTAGAAAGCTTCACGTCTAAGTGCTCCTCCAGAGATTCTCACACAAAGTTCGAAGTTGTTTGTTCAATGCAATATCGAGCGTAGCATTGGTTAAGTGCTGACGTTAAGCTAAGAATTTAAATTGAGGCACCATGTGTTCTGTCAGCTGTGTAGAAATGATCAACTTGGCGTCAGTTAGTTGAACACAAGATTATTTGAAAGGTGTACAGGAAAGTCACTCCTGGAAAATCAGGCCTCACTGCGTCTCCAATATTAATTCTAAATGAGCATTATTAAAACCAATTATCAGAGTATTATCAAACTTCTTTCTGTGAGAGCTTGTTGTGTGCAAATTTTCAACTATTGTTCAGGAAACCATGCTACACTTCAAAAATATTTCACCTGTTGTAAAGCACTTTGGACCTTCGTGAAGAGTCCCATTTGAATGTAGTCACCATAATATACCTAACTACAGAATGTGATGCAAACAATTATAGTTACAAGATAAGGAAGAGGCAATAGAAAATTTGAATTCAAAGTAATAGGCAAGAACTTTTTCCAGGAAGCAGTGTTCTCAGATAAAGTGATAAAAGTTCAGTTAAATATATTCATACTCCAGGTCAGATGAGAGATAACCCAGGTCAGGTTTCAGACCACAGTACCCAGGTAGATTCTTCGCATGATGGCGGTGGTGAGGAGGTAGAGAAGAAGAGGAAGGTCAAGTGGCCAGTAATGGCAGATGAGAAGGCTTGGCGTGTATTTGATGAGGATATCAGTATGATGTTGGAGAACACTGTCAGGGGAACATCGAAGAGAAAGTTAGAAGTGATGGGCAATATGATTTACGATGTTGGAAAGTACAGGTTTGGTTTGGTTGAGTTGAAGAAAACAAAGCCTACACAGCAACCAAGCAGGCGCCAGAAGGAGATTAGTAGGTTGAGGAGAGAACTTAGATCGTTGAGACAGAGGTGGAAGGTAGCAAGTGAGGGTGACAAGCCAGGGTGACAAGCCAGGGCTTGCTGATCTCCGAGAGCATTTTCGAATAAAGTTAGCATCACTCCATCGTGCAGAGTCACAACGTAAAAAGAGAAAGAAGAGAGAGAAGGCAAGAAAGTCGTTCTTTGAGAACCCTCACGAGTTCACAAAGAAACTGTTTGAACAAAGTAAGAGCGGGCAGCTTAACATCTCTCAACAAGAACTTGAGGATCACCTAGCAAGCACTTACTCTAACAAACAGCAGGAGGCTCCTTTGCTTGACATTTCAGGGCTTGTGAAGCCTACCAAGCCAGGAGTGAAGTTTGATCTGTCAAACCCAAACTGGCAGAAGTCGAACGGTTCATCAGAAAGGCAAGGTCAGGCTCAGTGCCAGGACCTAATGGAGTGCCATATAAAGTGTTCAAGAAGTGTGAACAGCTGAGGAAATACTTGTGGAGATTGACAAAGGTGGTGTGGAGACAAGGTGTTGTTCCTTTGTCATGGAGTGAGGCTGAAGGAGTATACATCCCGAAGGAAGCGAATTCTTCTACATTGAATCAGTTCCGACCAATTTCACTCCTGAATGGAGAGGGGAAGATTATGTTTGGCATTCTGGCAGAAAGAATATCTTCATTTGTGATTGAAAATGGATTAGTAAATACATCTGTGCAGAAGGCAGGAATACCAGGCTTCCCGGGATGCCTTGAACATTCTAGTATGATATGGCATAACATCCAGGAGTCAAAAAGATTGAGAAGAAATCTGGCTGTAGTTTGGCTTGATCTGGCAAATGCGTATGGTTCTGTTCCCCATGTCCTGATTGAGTTTGCAGTGGAATTCCTATGGATTCCTGCGAAGGTGAGGAACTCGGTTATGCAGTACTACAATGATTTCCGGATGAGGTTTTCCACTCAGCAGTTTACAACTAGGTGGCAGAGTCTGGATGTTGGAATCCCAATGGGATGTGCAATTTCACCCATCCTTTTTGTGTCAGCCATGGAGGTTATTGTGAGGGCTGTAGAATCAGTGGGACCAGGTGTCGCACTTGATGGCGGAGAAGAGTTACCACCAATACGAGCATTCATGGATGATCTTACCCTTTTGGGTCCCAGCATGGAGCCAGTGGAAAATGTACTATCTAGACTCGAGGAGCTAATGGATTGGGGAAGAATGAAGTTCAAGACCAAGAAGTCAAGGAGCCTTGTTCTTAGGAGAGGAAAGCTGGTTGACTTTCATTTCACCCTTTGTGGAGAGGAGATTCCATCCATTCAGGACCAACCAGTTAAGAGCCTCGGGCGATGGTACACAGAGGAGCTGAGAGACACTAAGAGGGTTCAAGAGACAGGAGAACAGATCAGCAGAGGTCTGATGTCTGTTGACAAGTTGAAGTTGTGGTGCTTGCAGTACAGACTGATGCCACGGATAATGTGGCCACTAACTGTCTATGAAGTGGCAATGTCCCATGTTGAGGGAATGGAATGGAAGTTCAACAAGTATGTGAAGAAGTGGCTTGGAGTACCGAGCAGCCTCACCAATGTTGCAATCCACAGTAACCAGACAAAGCTTACCATCCCAGTGCAATCCCTTGTTGAGGAAGTCAAGGTGGCCAAGGTAAGATCATTCTTGATGCTTCAAGACTCAAAAGACCCTGTCATCAAGAACACCCAGCCAGATGTGAGATCAGGCAGGAAGTGGTCAGCCCGTGTAGCAGTTGATGAGGCAGAGTCCAGATTGAAGCACAAGGAGACGGTTGGGGCTATCCAGCTAGGCTGCCAGGGACTTGGATGGACAACCCACAAGTGGTGATCATCTTCTACAGGTAAGGAGCGCCGTGAGCTTGTAACACAAGAAATACGAGAGGTAGAAGAGGAGAAGAGTAACTAAAACAGCTGGCCTGGCCAAACAAGGGGCTTGGACCCGGTGGGAAAGTGTTGAACAACAACACCTATCTTGGAATGTTCTGTGGCAGATGGAACCGCTCCGCATTTCTTTTCTATGCAGAGCAGCGTACGATCTGCTCCCAACACCTGCCAACCTCAGCACCTGGTATGAAGATAAGACAGACAGGTGTGCTGCTTGTGGCGAGAAGGGAACACTTCAACATATCTTGAGTGCATGCAGAGTCAATCTTTCCAGCGGCATGTACACTTGGAGACATAACAACGTTCTCAGAGTTGTAACAGAAGCGGTTGAGCAGAGAGTACTGCAGCACAACTTATCTCATGCCCCATGCTGCACAGAACATCGTATATCATTTGTGAAAGAAGGTTCCAAGTCAAGGGTCTACAGCACAGGCTCACGATCAAGCATACTTTCTTCAGCCAATGATTGTTGTGTCAAGGCTGACCTGGATGGGAAAGGCAGTTTCCCGGAGCAAATAGCTTTCACAACATTGCGTCCAGATATAATCGTATGGTCTGACAGCAGTAGAGAAGCGGTTATTGGTGAACTCACAGTCCCCTGGGAAGACAACATCGATGAAGCCCATGAGCGCAAGTTAATCAAATATGCAGAGTTAAGATCAGAGTGCAGAGACAGAGGGTGGAAGATCTCATGCTATCCATTCGAAGTAGGCTGCCGTGGGTTTATTGCGTTCACTCTCCAGAAGTGGCTGCATGACCTTGGCTTCACTAGAAGGGAGATCAAGTCAACCAGCAGGGCTGTAGCTGAGGCAGCAGAGAAAGGATCAGCATGGGTGTGGACCAAGTATGTCCAGAGGGGCAGATAGTCAGATAGTGTATACATATCTTGCAAACCCTTCAGTAGTTGGATAGACACCTGAAGAGCAGACTATCTGTTGGATGGAAGCGACCAACAACTCGATAGAGGCAGATGCCAAGTTTTTAAGCTCGCCAATGGGAGATGGTGCTTTAGCACTGCTGGCCCACCACCTTGAGGGAGTCTTGATCATAAGAGGGCAGAAACTCCTGAAGACAGGTGGCAGATCGACTGATGATCCCACTGGTGATAGCACAGGACAGTTAACATCTTAGTCCACGTGTATTTTGTAACTCTAGAAAAGTTCACAGGTCAATAAATGAAACAAATCATTTTTAGAAAGTCAGAAGTAACCAATAGATGTAATAATGGGAAACATTCCATTTTAAAATTGTATATAAATACTATTAGTATGCAACTCATGTTCTCAGTATTATTTTTTTTTTTGATTTGCACAGTTTGGCTCCCTTTGCATCTTGGTTGTTTGTCAGCCTTTGTGAGTAGTTTTTCATTGATTTTGTTGTATTTCATTGTTCCACTGTGAATGCCTGCAAGAAAATAAATCTCAGAGTAGTAAATGGTGACAAATGTTTCAGAATTCTTTGAGGAAATAGCAAGCAGTATAGGCAAATGAGAGTCAGAGGATGTTGTTCACTTGGATGTTCAGAAGGTCTTTGACAAGGGGCCGCACCTGATACTGCTTACCAAGATAAAAGCCCATGGTATTACATGAATGGTACTAGCCTGGATAGAAGATTAGCTGACTGGCAGCAGGCAAACAGTGGAAATAAAGGGGGCCTCTTCTGGTGGGCTTTTGGTGACTAGTGGTGTTCGCAGGCATTGGGACCGCTTTCCTTCCTTTATGATTTGGATTTGGGTGACAGAATTGATGGCTTTGTGGCCAAGTTTGCAGGCAATACCAAGATAGGTGGAGGGGCAAGTAGTGTAGAGGAAGAAGGGAGTCTGCAGAAGGACAGGCAGATTTGGAGAATGGGCAAAGAGTGGCAGATGGAATATAGTGTAGGGAACAGTATGGTCATGCAATTTGGTAGAAAGGATAACGGCGTAAACTATTTTCTAAATAGAGAGAAAATTCAAAAATCAGAGGTGCATAGGGACTTGAGAATCCTCGTACAGGATTCCCTTCAAGTTAACTTGCAGGTTGAGTCAGGGGTAGGGATGCAAATGCAATATTAGTATTCATTTTCAGAGGACTAGAATACAAGAGCAAGGATGTAATTTTGAGGCTTTATAAAGCATTGGTCAGACTTCGTTTGGAGTATTGTGAGCAGTTTTGGGTCCCTTATCTAAGAAAAGATGTGCCGGCATTGGAGAGGTCCAGAGGAGGTTCATGAGAAAGGTTCCGGAAATGAAAATGTTAACGTATGAGGAGCGTTCGATGGCTCTGGACCTGTACTCGCTGGAGTCTAGAAGAATGAGGGGGGATTTATTGAAAACTATTGACTTTTGAAAGGCTTAGATAAAGTGAATGTGGAGAGGATGTTTCCTATAGTGGGAGCATCTAGGACCAGAGGGCGCAGCCTCAGAACAGATGGCCATCTATTTAGAACATACTGTAGGTGAGGAGAATTTTTTTTAGCCAGGGAGTAGTGTACTGTGGAATTCAATGCCACAGGTTGCTGTGGAGGCCAAGATTGGGTATATTTAAAGCAGAGCCTGATAAGGTTCTTGATTAGTAATGATTACATCACACGCTGCAGCCGCAAAGCAAACAGCATTACGAAGGACCCCACGCACCCCTCATATAAACTCTTCTCCCTCCTGCCATCTGGAAAAAGGCACCAAAGCATTCAGGCTCTCACGACCAGACTATGAAACTGTTTCTTCCCCCAAGCCCTCAGACTCCTCAATACCCAGGACCTGGACTGACACCAACCTACTGCCCTCTACTGTGCCTACTGTCTTGTTTATTATTTATTATTATTTATTGTAATGTCTGCATTGTTCTGTGCACTTTATGCAGTCCTGGATAGGTCTGTAGTCTAGTGTAGTTTTTGTGTTTTTTCTTACGTAGTTCAGTGTAGTTTTTGTATTGTTTCACGTAACACCATGGTCCTGGAAAACGTTGTCTCATTTTTACTATGTTCTGTACCAGCAGTTATGGTTGAAATGACAATTAAAAAGTGACTTGACTTGATATCAAAGGTTATTGTGAGAAGCCAGAAGAATGGGGTCGAGATCTTAATGTACACAGCAGTAGAGAAACAAGCAAATAGGTAATGTTTAATTGATGCTGAACTCTTGTGTACACAAGGATTAAAAACATTGTTTCCCTCTCTCCCCCCACCCTGACCAATAATATACCAAATGACAAATTATGTAGTGGAGGAGGATATGGCTAAGCTTTCAAATAAGAGATGGGTCCCACTTTTATTAATGCTTTATATAACACTGATCTTAATTTAACAGCATCATGAACACAGGAGGAGGTCTTACAGCCCACAGTGCTTGTAGTGGCTCTTTGAATAACTTATCCATTTAGTTCCATTCACCAGCTCTTGGTTCTGGGGCCCTGCAGATGAATTTTCAGTTACTTTTCAGAAGTTTCAATCTAAAATGCTGCCATCACTATTTCAGTTAAACTGTTTCACATCACACCACACATTCCATATCAACAAAGTCATCTCTCTCTTTATCCTTTTGATAAATCTGTATTCCTCCTTCATGAAACCGTTCTTCCTTACTTTTCCATTGAAAAGCTCCCACTTTGTCCAGTGATGGTGAGTATCCTTGGTTTGCTGTCTACTTCTAATGCTTTCAGGAAAGTAGTTACCTTATCTCTCTGGAAATATAAAGTTCAAAGAGTCATACCTCACAGAAACACACCCATTAGTCCATTATGATCACATCAACCATGATCTATATTAATCCCATTTACCAGCACTTGGTCTGTAGCTTTCAATGAATTGGTGATTCAAGCTCTCATTTAAATGTTGTTAGATGCCTGCCTTCACCACATACTCAGACAGTGTATTCCAAATTATATCTCCTCTCGTCCTTTTACTCCTTACCTTTGAGATATCTAATACTTCGCCATTTTCACCACCACTCTTCCCCTTACTGAAATCTCACTACAACGTCCTTACTGAATATAAATGAAAAGTATTTATTTAAGGCCTCAGCATCTGGCTCTAAGTGTGTATTCCTTATGGCTTCTACTCCGTAGTTACCCTCCCACTATTTTTTAATTTTTTAAATTTTTAAAAATTTTTTAATTTTATTTTATTACAAACAAAAAACACAAAAAATACAGCATTCCACAAAAACCACAATCATAGCAAAATCAAATTAAATATTGAGCAGCAAAAGGGAGAAAAATATAAAGGCAAAAGTAGCCATACACGTCAGAGTGCACCGCACCAAAAAACCTCACTCCTCACCCCGTAAGAAAGTCCAATACAGAGCCCCATATCCCACTCTTCACTGACTTATAAAATTCTTTGAGATTTACTTAATTTTGTCTATGAATCATAATTCATGTCCCATCTTAACCCTGCAAGAGGTTCCTGTCTGTTCACCTCCTCCTTTGGGAGGAGGTGAACTCAGGGACCCAAAAAGGCTTTCCCTTTGGAAGGACTGTTACAAGACGCAGGCTGAAGAGGGCAACACCTCACTTGTAAGTCTATCAGAGTACTGTATCCACTGCTCCCATTACAGCCTCCTCTAATCAGTGAGACCCAACATCCTGTAGTTTGGAGGGCCACTTTGTCAAGCACATTTGCTCAAGCAGGATTTCCCCTTGGCTTACCATTTTAATTGCACGCCCTATTCCCGCCCTGATAGTTAGTCCATGTCGTAATGAGGCCTCTCTCTGGTCAGAGGAGCAGCACCTCATATTCTGTCGGGATTGCATCCAACCTGATAGCACGAACATTGATTTCTCTAACCTAGTAATTTCTCCCCCTCCTCCTCTCTCTTCTTCCATTCCCCATTCTGGCTCCCTTCCAACCCCTTCTCCTCACCTGCCTATCACCTCACACCAGGTGCCCCTCATCCTTCCATTTCTCCCATGGTCCACCCTCCTCTCCAAGCAGATCCCTTCTTCAGCCATTTGACTTCACCACCAATCACTGTATGTGTGTATGTAGTTTCCTTGTTCACCATCTTAGAAACATAGAAACATAGAAAATAGGTGCAGGAGTAGGCCATTCAGCCCTTCGAGCCTGCACCGCCATTTATTATGATCATGGCTGATCATCCAACTCAGAACCCTGCCCCAGCCTTCCCTCCATACCCCCTGACCCCCGTAGCCACAAGGGCCATATCTAACTCCCTCTTAAATATAGCCAGTGAACTGGCCTCAACTGTTTCCTGTGGCAGAGAATTCCACAGATTCACCACTCTCTGTGTGAAGAAGTTTTTCCTAATCTCGGTCCTAAAAGGCTTCCCCTCTATCCTCAAACTGTGGCCCCTCGTTCTGGACTTCCCCAACATTGGGAACAATCTTCCTGCATCTAGCCTGTCCAATCCCTTTAGGATCTTATACGTTTCAATCAGATCCCCCCTCAATCTTCTAAATTCCAACGAGTACAAGCCCAGTTCATCCAGTCTTTCTTCATATGAAAGTCCTGCCATCCCAGGAATCAATCTGGTGAACCTTCTTTGTACTCCCTCTATGGCAAAGATGTCTTTCTTCAGATTAGGGGACCAAAACTGCACACAATACTCCAGGTGTGGTCTCACCAAGGCCTTGTACAACTGCAGTAGTACCTCCCTGCTCCTGTACTCGAATCCTCTCGCTATAAATGCCAGCATACCATTCGCCTTTTTCACCGCCTGCTGTACCTGCATGCCCACTTTCAATGACTGGTGTATAATGACACCCAGGTCTCGTTGCACCTCCCCTTTTCCTAATCGGCCACCATTCAGATAATAATCTGTTTTCCTATTTTTGCCACCAAAGTGGATAACTTCACATTTATCCACATTAAATTGCATCTGCCATGAATTTGCCCACTCACCCAACCTATCCAAGTCACCCTGCATCCTCTTAGCATCCTCCTCACTGCTAACACTGCCACCCAGCTTCGTGTCATCCGCAAACTTGTAGATGCTGCATTTAATTCCCTCATCCAAGTCATTAATATATATTGTAAACAACTGGGGTCCCAGCACTGAGCCTTGCGGTACCCCACTAGTCACCGCCTGCCATTCTGAAAAGGTCCCGTTTATTCCCACTCTTTGCTTCCTGTCTGCTAACCAATTCTCCACCCTCACCAATACCTTACCCCCAATACCGTGTGCTTTAAGTTTGCACACTAATCTCCTGTGTGGGACCTTGTCAAAAGCCTTTTGAAAATCCAAATATACCACATCCACTGGTTCTCCCCTATCCACTCTACTAGTTACATCCTCAAAAAATCTTCTAGCCTATCACTAACCTCTCCAACCAATTTACATTTTCTTTCAATTTGATACCCTTCTCAACCTCCTTGGTTAGCCATGGCGGATTTGCTAGGAGTTTTGCTTCCCAGTGGTATATATAGTACATTGATTGAGAATTAAAAAGTATCTTCTTAAATACTTGCCACAGTTTATCCACCATTGTACCTTTTAATAATTTTCCCCAATCCACTTGATGGAATTCTGCATTCAGACCTAAATGATTAAATTTACTTAAGGCTAGTTTCAGACCCAAGATTTTCACTTTTGAAATAAATGTAAAGTTTTATCATATTCTGGTCACTTTTCCCCAGATGACAGTTTACATTGAGATAATTATTCCTGGTGTGGAGATTGGTTGAGAAAATTGATTTGAAACTCAGTATCAACCATGCTCTTATTAAATAGCCTACACCTGCTTCTATTTTCAATGTTCTTGGGAAGATTACAAAATCAGTTCTCAGCTGTGCAAGCTACCAACAATATGTTTCTACCATTCTGTATTTGAAGTATTTTTCTTGCAGTACTGCAATTTCTTATTAACTGTTTATGCAACAAAGGGCATGAGTAGATTTTTTTTCATTTCACTAATTTCACTCCCAATTATCTGTTGATTTCTTTGTATTGAGGACCAAGAAGTAGACTTGTCCTTCACATTTTACCCCCCAGTTGCTTTTTTTTTTGTGAAAATTATGGGATTAAGCAAGAAATGTACTTAAAGCTCCATAGAGTCAACAAGAAGGATATAGGAAACCTGTCATGGTAATTGTTAAATAAGTCGTGCTTTTCATTTGATATTTAATGTAACATGTTAGAAAAATCCATTGCCATATAATCACCTTCACAGTGCAATCAGCACCAACGTTTAGCAAAATTAAAGTATTACTGTAAGTCTGAAATAAAATCATAGATACTATAAACTATCTGCTGGCTATGCAGCTCTTATAGAAAGAGAAATGGAGTTAATAGCCTTGGCAAAGTTGATAGTTCCTTGTGGAAATGTGAGCATTTACAAAAGCCCTCTACTGCATGGGGCATTGCCATTTTGGATAGGCATAGCTTCTGTAAGCAAGTTCGCAACGACAGATGTGTAACTGTTATGTACTTTGTTATCACATGCAGATCAACAAGAAACGTTAGGGTGAATTGCTGGCAGCAGTGGATAGCCCAGGTTATTAGGTTCTGATGACCTTTCAGGATCTTTCCTACATTCAGTCACCTGAACTGAACAATGACCTCACCTGCTTCACAGACCTGCCAAGTGCAGATTTTTCTCATTCTCTTACAAATGTAGTAAAAATACTTAAAAATAAATTAATGTTGTAAGGAGCAGCTGCTCCCCTATTAAATTTTAATTCCAATTTCTCCGAGTGTCTTATTTTGTAAGCGTGCACAGTTAAATTGGTCTTCTAACATCCCTTGACAAGGAAGAAGAATAATTCACTCATAAAGAAAATTATTCCCACTGCCAATGAATGTTTAACCATGTTCTTTTTCGCTGTTATATATGTAACAAAGTTTTAACATTGCAAATTGATTTTATTTGTACCTTTTAGATGTATATTACATGTACTGTGAAGACAACTGGAACAAGACTTGCAAAACCTCTCCTCTGTTTGGGTCTGATGTGTTTGGCATTTCTGACTGGAATAAACAGGGTAGCAGAATACCGAAATCACTGGTCAGATGTTGTGGCAGGATTCATCATAGGAACAGCTGTAGGAGTATTTTTGGTGAGTAAGTACTATTACAATAAAATAACATACAAGGCCAGATAAGATAAAATACTGTTCCTCGAGAGAAAGGATCCATATATTCCACATACATTATTCATGGCTTCATCTGTTTTGTGGTGTGTTCAGCACTTTCCATTTACTTCAGAAAATTAGTAAAGCACAGGTCCAGTTCAGTTCAACATACAATTGGCAAACATTTAAACTGTGTCTCTGTCGAGACTGTAGGCCAATGAATGATGCTGTTTTATATCTCTAAAAAAATTAAAGAATCTGCAAGTATTGACTTCTCTGAGGAATCTGATTGCATAACTTAATGTTTGTGTGTACTGTATGATTCAGTTTTGTTGTAAAGGTCATTGAAAATCCCGGATTTTTTGTGCTGTGCTACAGAGATTACGATTTTTGTTCTGGACCAGAAATGTACAGTGGTATTGTGTGTATGTCTGGGTGCCACTCTTGAGATTTTCGGGATTCTACGTACAGCTCTTGATAAACATGAGCAAATCACACTCAGGGAACACTTTACTAAGACTGAGGCGGAAGCCAGTGTGGTCTTCTGCTGCTGTAGGCCACCCACTTCAAGGTTCGAAATGTTGTACATTCAGAGATGTTCTTCTGCACGCTACTGTTGTTACGTGTGGTTATTTGAGTTACTATTGCCTTTCTGTCAGCTTGAACCAGTTTGGCCATTCTCCTCTGAACTCTCTTATTAACAAGGCGTTTTCACCCACAGAACTGCAGCTCACTGATTTTTTTTTTTGGAGATGAGGATGCCGGGAGGTTTGCACCATTCTTAGTAGACTCCGTTGTGTGTGAAAATCCCAACAGCTCAGCAGTATCTGAGATACTCAAACCAACCCATCTGGCTCTAACAACCATTTCACGGTCAAAGTCACTTAGATCACATTTGTTCCATATTCTTGTGTTTGGTCTGAGAAATAACTAAACCTCTTGATGACGTCTGCATGCTTTTATGCATTGTGTTGCTGCCACGTGATTGGTTGATTAGAATATTTGCATAAACAAGCAGGTGTACAGGTGTACCTAATAAAGTAGCCATTGAATGTATTTAGAAATAGGCTTTTAAAACACTTATAAAACTACCTGCTGCATGCATAATTGCTTGTGCTGTCTCCTGCTGGCACAGTGGAACTGATCTGGGCAGTTTGTCTTTAAGGTATAACTTGCCACTCCCATTTGCCAGAATTGTTGCTGCTAGGCAACCTAATTCTACAGATTGTAGTCCTTAACAAAAGTGTGGCCCAATATTTCTCTATTGCAATGTCTCTTGCTATGTTTTGTAACTCCAAAACATTAAAAAAAACTAATTAATAGAAGAACACAGAGCCGGGTATAGCTCATGTACATTTAACTTTCATGTTCAGCGAGGCATGCACTTATCATATGGTAGCATTATGACATATGCAATTCACATATTTTACATATAATCCATAATGAATTATTTAAATGAACAATAATGCTTAATCAAACACTATTTACAATAATACATAAATATTACTGAAATATTAAATATGCAACTCTTCTCCCTGCTTAAATATAAATTCCAACTCAATATAGAATACATCTCAACTATATGCACAATATATGATATAATACAACTACTATGCAGATGTCCACAGCATAGCAAATTTTAGATTGTCCCAATCAGGCCTTAAGATTTAATCACTAGAGGATTTCTTACTCTTGTTGGGATAATGCCTTTCCCTACAAGGGAGGTCACTCTGTTTGGCACATCAGAATTGTGGCTGTGAAAGCAACCTCAGCTTCTGGGGTCTTCTCTGTGGTGGTTGTAGGAGCTGACTCGGAGACTGCAGAAAGTTGTTCTGATAGCTCTGGACACCTTTCTTCTCTATCCTTTTTTTTCCTTCTAGTATTTGCATCTTGATCTTGGAAGGTGCATTTAGTACACTGGAGTATTCTCTCATTAATCTTTCTATTACTTCCTTTATGATCTGATCTCTTCTGGTTTCCTCATCTGGAGCATCATCTGATGAATCCTCTGTTTTCATATTTCCATTGAATATTTCTGTTTGGCTTTCCATTCATTCAGCTGGGCTTTAGTCTTTACAACTACTTTTCCAAGCAGCTCTTTGTCTCCCGTGTGAAGTTCATGTAATAACCTTAATGCACACAGAAAAGAGCCTGGTTCTTTTTACTCACAATAGCTGAATGTTTGCAAATTTCCTGAAGCTCCTTGAGCTCACTTCCACCTTAAAACCAAACCACGTTTTGCAGGTAACTGCCTGATTAACAAATCAGAAGTGATCTCAGATATGTTGCCTACAAATTGGACCACTGCTTTTGTCACTTTCATGCTTCCTCTAATCAGCATGGTCCTTCCTTGGTCCAATAAACTTTCCAACTAGAGGGACAGAGATTGGCACCAACACTTGTTTGCCCTCTGTTGGGCAAAGGTTCATTGTATACGGCATGGAGACAGCTGTGGCATCATCCCGTGCCCTTTTAGATTCACTTTCTGTTGACTCTCTTACAGGGATGTGGTATGTAAATGTTGGATGGATCTCCAATCAAGTTGTAGTTGTCTCAGTCAATCATGCTCCCACAATATAGGCCCTCCTGTATTCACCACATACAAGTCAAGAAGCTTGTTGTTTATTGTATTTCACTGTTACAAATGTCATTCCCACTTAAGTTATCTCTTCTCCAGTATATGTTCTTAGATTGAGATCTGCAGTTCAGCATCTTTGAAATGCCATTCAAATTCATTTTGTGGAATGACTGAAATAGCCGAGCCAGTGTCCTATTCTATTCTAATTAATTTGCCACTCACTTCTGGTGTAAGCCATATTGCTTGTCTCTTGTTGGTTTTCACATGATAAATCTCAAGACTACTGAGTCCTGTGTCACTCTCATCATTCTCAGATTTTTCACCAAAAGCATACAACACGACTTTTAAGCTTTTTCTCTTTCCTCTGAAGTCCATTTGTTTTTGCTCTTTGCATGTGTCCTATTTTGTTGCATTTTCTGCAAGTTTCACCTTCAAATCTGCACTTGTCTGGTTTACTAGAGCCCCTGCCACAACACAGTTTCTTTCAGCCAGGCAGGCTTCTATTTAGACATTGCAATTTTGTTCATGCTTACTTCCATTCCTGACTGTGTTACGAGAATACACATAAAATTAAGATGTTTGCTGGCCTGGGCTAGCTTCAGTGGCATCAGCAGTTGGTCTGCCACCTGCCCTCAGGGGAAGGAGAGATAAGGAACAATGGAGCAGCGTCTGGAGATGTGTAATGAAGGGATGCGGGAGAGAGAGCTGTCTGGAGCGGCTCCCCCCCTTTGAACCCTGAACTGTTTGAAGTGATGGACAGGCGATACCCCAGCAGGGGGATAAAAAGGGACAGGTTCGCTAAGACGGACACACACGCCACCCGAGGTAACGAGACCCTGGAAGCGGTGCGCCTCTCACGAGTGGGTGAGAAGTGCCAGACAACGACAAGGGTGGAAAGGTACGATCAGCGGGAACCCGGTGTGTGTCCGCCCTTGCCTGGGTGCCGGGTTCACTGCAGAGGATCGACCGCATCTGGAGGAGGGGTCACAGTCGGTGACCTCAGGTGACATCACCAAGGACCCGCCCAAAAGCTGTTTGTGAGCCATCTCGCTGGTCTGTGAGTGAAGCCATTCTGAATGATCAGTTGTTCCTATTCTATCTCTCTCTTCCCCCACGTTGTCCATCGCCATGGCAACGATTACTGCGAACTGAACTGGACTGAACTTTGAGTCATTTTGAAATTTGGTCATTTACCCCTAGACAACGATAGAGCTTGATTGATGCTGTTATCTTAATTCTGTGCACATGTGTGGTTATCATTGTTGAACTGTTGCATTTATTATCCTTTCGATTACTGTGTTGCTCGTTTCTTTAATAAAACTTTCTTAGTTCTAGTACTCCAGACTCCAACTGAGTGATCCATTTCTGCTGGTTTGGCAACCCAGTTACGGGGTACGTAACAACTGCAACACAATTGTCTGTTGTTTCCATTGATATAACCTTTTCAACTGCTCTTTTAAATGTAGGTTGTGCTTCAGTTAGGAATGGTTTTTGGATGTTTTCTTGTAAGATTCTACAAACTAAACAATATCTGAGCATATCATTAAGCCCATTACCAAAGTGACAATGCTCAGATAATTTCTTCAGTTCAGCCACATGCTCTAAAATGGACTCCCTTTCCTTTTGATACCACTTATGAAACCTAATATGTTCTGCAATCAACAATGGTTTTGGTTCTAATTGTTCCTGCGTTAATTCATGGTATCAGCAAAGCTCATGTTGGCAGGTTTGGTTGGAGCAGTCAAACTCCTAAGCAAACCATATACTTTAAACTCAATACATTCAGCAAAGCTGGCACTTGCTTCCGTTTTCTTCAAAGTACTGCTCAATTTGTTCAATATACACATTCCAGTTATCTTTTGTACAATCAAGTGTGTCTATCTTTCTAATGTACCCAGCCATTTTTGATCTTTTCTTAGGATTATTATTGCCTGGTACTCACTGTTTACAAACACATGAATTCTTCCATTTTCTGCCTTTTTTTAACTCAATCTTTCCCTTTCTGGAGGAAAAATGCTGCTCTGAAGAAAAAAAAAAGCACTGTGCTTTTTTTTTAACTCAACAGTTTCTCGCAGCTTTTTAATTTAAAACATCTCGCTGTACCTCAAAAGGTAAGTAGTCATCTCTGGTTCGTTTAAAATTTCCTCGCCACCACTGTTATGTCTTGTAACTCCAAAACATAAAAACTAATGAAAAGAAAATCACAGATGGGAGATAACTCGTGTATGTTTAGGTTTTATTTTAAGTGAGGTGCACACTTATTATGTGGTAGCATCATGACGTGCAATTCCTGCATTTATACATATAAATAATAATGCATTATTTAAACAAGCAAGAATGATAATCAAACATTATATTTACAATATTCCTCAAGTCCTACTGAAATATTAAGTACACATCTTTGCTGATTTTCATTAGATTTTACCAATTATTTTCTTGCTCATATCTGAGCAAAAGATGTGTAGTATGTGTATGAAATAGAATATGAAGTTTCTAAATGTATGCCTTTAGGGGCCAAAGAATGTATTTTATTCATATTTTGAGATTTAGGCAAAATCAGCATTTATTAGCCATACCTAAATGCACTGCACAGTATTGAGAATTGCTGCAAGGCTAGCAAAATTTCATGCCTGATATTTTGTAGTCATTATTACTTACAATTGATGTTTTTATTTTAATTTAAGATTATTAACTGAATTTATATACCTCAGCTGGGATTTGAACTAATTTCTCGGCACTGTTATTCAGAAGCTCGAGGTTACTAGTAATTTAGTTATCATGTCGCCACTGTATCTTGTGACAATTTAAATGACTAAAACTTATTGTTATGCAGAGAGTTACTTAATATTTTGAAGCAGTAAACGTGGAGCTGAAATTTGTGGTGCAGAATACAAAAGCTGAAGAAAAATGAATATAATTTAATTTTTTAAATGACCAGCAGTGCACACACAACACTTGGAAATCAATTGCTACTGTGAAATATGAAGCAATTCAGCATTCCTTAGCTGTGTTATGATCTACTTAATTGATCACATATGGTTTATTTGAACTTTTTCCACATATTAAATATTTAATTTGTGATGTTCATCTTTAAAGGATATTTTGAGAATGAGTACAAAATTAGATAAACTCATACTACAATTGAACAGCAAACTACAGATTAACTAAACAATTTTATATTGAATTTTAAATTCTAAAGGGCGTGGGTGACCAACCAGAAGTCCTGGTACCTATTGACAGCAAGACATGGGTAGAAAAGGCAAGGAGGTTCTGAAGAGAGAATTTAGAGAGCTAGGTAGAAAGCTGAAAAGCAGGACCTCCAGGGTAGCAATCTCTGGATTGCTGCCTGTGCCACACGCCAGTGCGGCAACAATAAGATGATTTGGCAGATGAATGTGTGGCTGGAAAACTGTGTAGGGAGCAGGGTTTCAGATTTCTGGATCATTGGGGAAGGCATGACATGTATAAAAGGGACAGGGTACACTTGAACCTGAGGGGGACCAATATCCTGGGGTTAGGTTCGCTAGGGGCTGTTGGGAAGGGTATAAACTCATTCAGCAGGGGGAAGGGAACCAGAGCGATGCAGCTGTGGATAGGGCTGCTGTTTTACAAGCAGAGACTGTGGGTAGTGAGACTGCTGGGAGCTTAACATCCAAGGAAACACTTTGTATCGAAATGACCGGCAGGGAGGCAGAGGGCTTGGTGTGGTTCTGTTGGTAAAAGTGAAATCAAATCCTTAGAAAGTGAGGACAAATGATTGGAAGACGAAGAATCCTTGTAGCTAGAGTTAAGAAGCTAGAGGTAAAAAATCCCTAATGGGAGTTATATATAGGCCTCAGAACAGTAACCAGGATGTGCGCTACAAATTACAACAGGAGATAGAAAAGGCATATCAAAACAGCAATGTTACGATAGACATAGGGGATTTCAATACTCAGGTAGATTTGGAAAATTGGGGTGGTGCTGGACCCCAAGAGAGTAAATTTGTAGAATGTCCATTAGATTGCTTTTTAGAGGAACTTGCGGTTGAGCCTACTCAGCTATTCTGGATTGGGGGTTGTATAATAAGCTGGATTTGATTAGGGAGCTTAAGTTAAAGAAACCCTAAGGAGACAGTGATCATAATATAATAGAATTCACCCTGCAATTTGAGAGAGAGAAGCTAAAGTCAGATGTATCAGTATTACCGTGCAATAAATGGAATTACAAAGGCGTGAAAAAAGGAGCTGGTGACTGTTGACTGGAAGAGGATATTAGTAGGAATGACAGCACAGCAGCAATGGCTGGAGTTTCTGGGAGAAATTTGGAAGGCGCAGGATAGATACATCCCAAAGTAAAAGTATTCTAAAGGCAGGATGATGTAACTGTGGCTGACAAAGGAAATCAAAGCCAACATAAAAGCGAAAGAAATGGCATATAATAAAGCAAAAATTATTGGTAAGTTAGAGGATTTAAAAACCATCAGAAGGCAACTTAAAGTCCATGGGGGGTGGGGGGAGTGGGGGAAGGTGACACATGAAGGTAAGCTAGCCAACAATATCAAAGAGAATACCCAAAGTTTTCGTTAGGTATATAAAGAGTAAAAGGGAGGTGAGAGTAGATATTGGACCACTGGAAAATTACACAAGAGAGGTAGTAAGTGGGACGAGGGAATGGTAGGTGAACTGAAGAAGTATTTTGCATCAGTCTTTACTGTGGAAGACACTATCAGTATGGTGGAAGTTCCAGGTGTCAGGGGGCATGAAGTGTGTGAAGTTACCATTAGTAGAGAGAAGGTTCTTGGGAAGTTGAAAGGTCTGAAGCTGGGTAAGTCACCTGGACCAGATGATGTACACCCCAGAGTTCTGGAAGAGGTGGCTGAAGAGATTGTGGAGGCACTGGGAATGATCTTTCAAGAATCACTCGATTCTGGAATGGTTTGAGAAGACTGGAAAATTGCAATGTCACTCTACTCTTTAAGAAGTGGGGAAGGGGTGTAGAAGACAGGGAATTATACGCCAGTTACCCAGCCTTAGCGGTTGGGAAGAAGTATGTGTCAATTGCTAAGAAGGTAGTTTGGGGTACGTGGAGGCATAAGATGAAATTGCCCAAAGTCAGCATTGTTTACTTAAGGGAAAATTTTCCCTGACAAACCTTTTTGAATTCCTTGAGGAAATAACAAGCAGGACAGACAAAGGAGAAATGGTGGATGTTGTGTCCTTGGATTTTCTGAAGGCCTTCGACAAGGTGCCACACATGAGGCCGCTTAACACGATCAGAGTCGATGGTGTTACAGGAAAGATACCAACATGGATAAAGCATTGGCTGATTGGCAGGAGGCAAAGAGTGGGAATAAAGGGAAACTTTATTCTCCCATTGGCTGCTGGTAACTAATGGTGTTCCACTGGTCTGTATTGGGACCGCTTCTTTTTGCTTTGTATGTCAATGATTTGAATGATGGAATTGATGGCTTTGTGGCCAAGTTTGCAGATGATATGAAGATTGGTGGAGGTGCAGGTAGTTTTGAGAAAGCAGGGAAGTTGCAGAAGGACTTTGACAGATCTGGAGAATGGGCAAAATTATGGCAGATGGACTACGACGTCGGGAAGTGTATACACATGCACTTTGGTGAAGGAGTGATAGTACAGACTATTTTCTAAATTCAAGAATCTCAGGTGCAAATGGGACTTGGGAGTCCTGGTGCAGAATTTCCTCAATATACATTTTGCAGGTTGAGTCAGTGGTGAGAAAGGCAAACACAATTTTCACATTCTTTTCAAGAATACTAGAATATAAAAGCAAGGATGTAATGCTGAGGCTTTTTAAGGCACTGATGATGTCTCATTTGAAATACTGTGAGCAGTTTTGGACCCATTCTTTAAGAAAGAATTTGCTGACATTGGAGAGGGTTCAGAGGAAGTTCACGAGAATGATTCCAGAAATGAAGGTCTTATATGATGAGTGATTGGTGGTTCTGGGCCTTTACTCACTGGCATTTATAAGAATGGGGTGGGGGGGGAAGCTCTTTGAAACTGACCAAATATTGAAAGGCCTAGATAGAGTGGATGTTGAGAGGATGTTTCCAGTAGTGGGAGAGGCTAGGACTAGAGGGCACAGCTTCAGAATAAAAGGACATCCCTTCAAATCAGAGATGAGGAGAAATTTCTTTCGCCAGAGTGTGTGTGGTGGATGTCTGGAATTTATTGCCTCAGACAGCTGTGGAGACTAAGTCACTGGTTATATTTAAAGTGGAGTTTGATAGAAATTTGATTAGTAAGGATATCAAAAGTTATGGGAGAAAGGCAGGAGAATGGGGTTGAGAGACAAAATAAATCAACCATAATCAAATAGCACAGTAGACTCAACGACCAAAAGGACCTACTCTTTTCCAAACTCTTATAGTTTGCAAATAAGCTAAAACCTATGTTAATTAAATTGAAAATTATAGACCACAACTAAGTTACACTATTTAAATGGTAAATAGAAATTATTCTTTACATATTTCTGACATTCAGTTACTTTAAACAACAAATGGGTTGTTATGTATATGAAGAGAGATGAAGCACATAAAGCACAGAATTCCAATTACTTTGTTTCCAGTTTGTCACATTTAAAAGTCTGGGTATTGATTCCCTACACCATACCAGTCAATGATTTTGAGGTGCATTTTACAGCTAACAAAATAAATTTAGTCATGGTGTCATACAGCATGGAAACAGGTCCTTCAGTCCAACTCATCCATACCAATGGTGTTGCCTGGCGAGCTTATCCCATTTGCTCATGTTATGGCCCATAGCTCTCTAAATCTCTCCTATCCAGGTATTTACTAGTCATAATAAAAAAAAAACTGTTTAATGAGTGGAAAAAAGAGAAATTATATGAACTTCTCCCAATAGAAGCAGAGTAACTTCTCCTGAGAAAGGATGATTTCACACAATTATCACTCTCATATTTACCTAATATAATTAGCAGAGAAACACTAAGCAATTCCATTGAACCTGAATTTTCTGGTGTTACTTTATGAAGTCCTTAGGTCTTTTGAAAAAAAAATCTGAAAATTGAGATGCTTTATATTCATTGAGGTGTGGTAGGAACTTCAAAATGAGTGGGGAGTCAGATATGAGCCTGTTGATAGGAGGGTTGTGATAACTAGATACATTAAACTATTCATTTGACTGTTCAGATCTTCAACACAAAGCGTTGTGAATTTTGCTGTACTTCACACTGGTTATTTTGTTACAATGCATTGAGTACCTCTGGTTTAGTTTATTTATGGTCTACCTTTTAGTAAATTTTAAAGCATTTTGTTGGGAAAGTGAAAAGACTGTAATAGCTGTGGCAGATAGAAGGGTTTAATTGAGGACTTGTGATAGAAGTGAACAGGCATTTATGTGAAGAGACATGATAAGAATTAGCCAGCGCTGATTTCAGAAGGAACGATTGTGCTTGACAGACCTGATGAATTGTTTGAGGGTGTTCATGATGGGGAAGTTTAAATAGATGTAATTTATTTGGACAAGGAAGGGTTACGAAAAGATATTTTGCTGGAGAGCAAGGGATGAACTTGCATCTCCCTAGTCCTCTTTACAAACTCAAAACATCCCAAAGCACTTTGTATTCTGGAGGCAGAGAGAGATACAGCAGAGAAATAGACCCCTTGGCCTACTAAGTACACACTGTTTATTTACTCTCATCCTAGATTTATCCCATTCCACCACTCATCCAAACTCTATAGGGGATTTGCAGTAGCCAATTAACCTTTCAATCGACACACCTTTAGGATGTTTAGGATGTGAGAAGAACCTCGAAAACCCAAAGGAAACGCACACCATCACAGGGAGAACATGCAATCTCCGTGCAAACAGTGGTATTGAACTCTGTTCTCTGGTTCTAAGAGGCAACACTTCTACTCTGTGGCTTAGCAGTAAACTGAACACTTCTGCAATATGGGAAGCAGGAAGCAGCTACAATGCATATACACTGCAATGTGATGATAGCTAAACCCTGATTTCTTGGCGATGTTGGCTGGGGCTATTATTATTAAGCCCTTTTTCTTCATTTGGTATGCAGACATCTCTCTGATAACATAGGGGCCTTCGGTTCACATCAATATAGTCCTTCAGGATTAGATTGAATGTATAAAGAGAGATTTATTAGGAAACCAAGAGTAAATAGAACAAACTTTCACTAAATAAAATTAATGTTGACGAAGGCAAGAGGCTTATAGGCACCTTATTTAATGCTGAAAATCTTTCCACTTGATTATTTTTTTCCACAGGGCTCTTGCCCTTTTAAGTCAAATTGCTGCCTGAATTGAAAATCAGGAAGCTATGACATTTTGTGTCAGGGCTGATTAGTACTTGTCCTATGCAATCTGACCAGTTATGTTCATAAAACAGCCAAAAGAAGGAACAAGTTAGGACTGATGTTATTTTTGTGGTTCCCAGAGGAGCAGATGAATTCTCATTTGAATTCACCCAGCTCCAGTACTTAACAGGCAACTGTTCTACCACTTGATATTGATGCCTAAAATCAATGAGCCATATGGGAAAGCATGTTGTGAAATATGCAGCTAAATTATTCCATTGAAATGGGCTCCAGACCCAATCTGCTCAGGACTTACTCAGCATTTGAAATTGATTCAAGTGTGATTGGAATTATAATTTCTAGTGGGACCGGAGAAAATCACATGGAAGGCATTTAAGGAAGTTGTTGAAAATTTTCTCAGCATCTACAGAGCACCAAACTACATGCAGCTGGTTGAAAGCATGCTTCAAGCATATGAAACCATGAAATGCAACATGTCACTAAAGATTCATTTTCTGCATTCCCATTTAGACTTCTTCCCTGCAAATCTTGGTGCTGTTAGTGACGAGCATGGTGAAAGGTTTCACCAGGACATTGCGATCATGGAGAAAAGATACCAGGGCAACTGGAATCCATCAATGCTGGTGAATTATTGTTGGACACTTAAGCAAGAAGCCTCAGACACTGAGTACAAATGAAAATCATTAACAAAATATTTTTAACTTAGTTGAACTATTGCAAAGCATCAGCATCATTATGCAATTAAACACATTATATTCAATAAAAGTTAATTTGTTGTTTCTCCAAATTCCTAACGTGATACAAGTACTCTGAAATTATATTCGTGTTCATCTTCAAGCAGTCTATCATAAACAAAAAATATTCTGAGGAAGCAACACTTTTGAAAAAATTTGTAATCCAGTGTTATTTACCAGTATAAAATATAAACTCACATAATGCAAGTAAGGAGACATAACCTACAAGGCTATAAACCAAGAACTAAGCAAAGAGAATTGATCTAAAATACCGTTTTTTATAGCACATATAGACATGATGGGTCAAACTATCTCCTTTTCCTGCCATAAATTTGCATGATTTTGTAATTGGATATTTATATGAATGTTCTACTGATCCAGCTAAAGGTTAATTTTCCTGTAAACAGTTTAGCAGAGGGTTAGGGAGGGTTTAAACCAATTTGGCAGGGGGATGGGAACCGGAATGATAGAGCGGAGGAAGGGGAAAACAGAAATAAATCTAAGATAGTGAGCCGTAAAGATGTCAGGAAAGACAGGCAGGTGATGGGGCGAATTTGTAGCCATTGGGATGGGTTGAAGTGCAATAAAGTTGCAGTGAAATCAAAGCGAAAAGTACCAAATACTGGTCTTAAAGTGTTATACTTAAATGCACACAGCATAAGGAATAAGGTGGATGATCTTGTCGTACAGCTACAGATTGGCAGGTATGATATTGTGGCCATCACTGAGACATGGCTGAAAGATGCATGTCTCTGGGAGCTGAACGTCCAAGGATACACGGTGTATCGGAAGGATAGGAAGGTAGGCAGAGGGGGAGGCGTGGGTTTATTGGTAAGAAATGATATTAAATCATTACAAAGAGGTGATATAGGATGGGAAGGTGCAGAATCTTAATGGGTTGAGCTAAGAAATCGCAGGGGTAAAAGGACCCTGATGGCAGTTATTTATAGGCCTCCAAACAGCTGCAGGGATGTGGACTACAAATTACAACAGGAAATAGAAAAGGCTTGTCAGCAGGCCAGTGTTATGATAATTGTGGGAGATTTTAACATGCGAGTGGATTGGGGAAAATCAGGTCAGCACTGGATCTCAAGAGAGAGAATTTGTAGAATGTCTGCGAGATGGCTTTTTAGAACAGCTTGTTGTTGAGCCCACTAGGGGATCGGCTGTACTGGATTGGGTATTGTGTAATGAACCGGAGGTGATTAGAGTAATTGAGGTGAAGGAACCCTTAGGAGACAGTGATCATAACATGATTGAGTTCACTGTGAAATTTGAAAAAGAGAAAGCTGAAATCTGATGTGTTGGTATTTCAGTGGAGTAAAGGAAATTATAGTGGCATGAGCGAGGAACTGGCCAAAGTTGACTGGAAAGAGACACTGGTGGGAAGGATGGCAGAGCAACAGTGGCTGGAGTTTATGCGAGAAGTGAGGAAGGTGCAAGACAGGTATATTCCAAAAAAGAAGAAATTTTCAAAGGGAAAAAGGATGCAGCCGTGGCTGACAAGAGAAGTCAAAGCCAAAGTTAAAGCAAAGGAGAGGGCATACAAGGAAGCAAAAATTAGTGGGAAGACAGAGGATTGGGAAGTTTTTAAAAGCTTACAAAAGGAAACTAAGAAGGTTATTAAGAGGGAAAAGATTAACTGAAAGGAAGCTAGCAAATAATATCAAAGTGGTTACTAAAAGCTTTTTCAAGTATATAAAGAGTAAAAGACAGGTGAGAGTAGATATAGGACCGATAGAAAATGATGCTGGAGAAATTGTGATGGGAGATAAGGAGATGGCGGAGGAACTGAACGAATATTTTGCATCAGTCTTCACTGAGGAAGACATCAGCAGTATACCAGACACTCAAGGGCCAGATGGAATGCACCCTTGTGTTCTGAAGGAAGATGCTGTGGAGATTGCGGAGGCATTAGCGATGATCTTTTAAAAGTTGATAGATTCTAGCATGGTTCCGAAGGACTGGAAGATTGCAAATGTCACTCCGCTATTTAAGAAGGGGGCAGGGAAGCAAAAAAGAAATTATAGACCTGTTAGCTTGACACCGGAGGTTGGGAAGTTGTTGGAGTCAATTGTCAAGGATGAGGTTACAGAGTACCTGGAGGCATATGACAAGATAGGCAGAACTCAGCATGGATTCCTAAAAGGAAAATCCTGCCTGACAAACCTATTACAATTTTTTGAGGAAATTACAAGTAGGCTAGACAAGGGGGATGCAGTGGATGTTGTATATTTGGATTATCAGAAGGCCTTTGACAAGGTGCCACACATGAGGCTACTTAACAAGATAAGAGCCCATGGAATTATGGGAAAGTTACATACGTGGATAGAGCATTGGCTGATTGGCATGAAATAGAGAGTGGGAATAAAGGGATCCTATTCTGGTTGGCTGCCGGTTACCAGTGGTGTTCCACAGGGGTCCGTGTTGGGGCTGCTTCTTTTACATTGTACATCAACGATTTGGATTATGGAATAGATGGCTTTGTGGCTAAGTTTGCTGACGATACGAAGATAGATGGAGGGGCCGGTAGTGCTGAGGAAACGGAGAGTCTGCCGAGAGTTTTGGATAGATTGGAAGAATGGGCAAAGAAGTGGCAAATGAAGTACAATGTTGGAAAGGGTATGGTTATGCACTTTGGCAGAAGAAATAAATGGGCAGACTATTATTTAAATGGGGAGAGAATTCAAAGTTCTGAGATGCAACTGGACTTGGGAGTTCTTGTACAGGATACCCTTAAGGTTAACCTCCAGGTTGAGTCAGTGGTGAAGAAGGCGAATGCATTGTTGGCATTCATTTCTAGAGGAATAGAGTATAGGAACAGGGATGTGATGTCGAGGCTCTATAAGGCGCTGGTGAGACCTCACTTGGAGTACTGTGGACAGTTTTGGTCTCCTTATTTAAGAAAGGATGTGCTGACGTTGGAGAGGGTACAGAAAAGATTCACTAGAATGATTCCAGGAATGAGAGGGTTAACATATGAGGAACGTTTGTCCGCTCTTGGACTGTATTCCTCGGAGTTTAGAAGAATGAGGGGAGACCTCCTAGAAACATTTCGAATGTTGACAGGCATGGACAGAGTGGATGTGGCAAAGTTGTTTCCCATGATGGGGGAGTCTAGTACGAGAGGGCCTGACTTAAGTATTGAAGGACGCCCATTCAGAATAGAAATGTGAAGAAATTTTTTTAGCCAGAGGGTGGTGAATCCATGGAATTTGTTGCCACAGGCGGCAGTGGAGGCCAAGTCATTGGGTGTATTTAAGGCAGAGATTGATAGGTATCTGAATAGCCAGGGCATCAAAGGTTATGGTGAGAAGGCGGGGAAGTGGGACTAAATGGGAGAATGGATCAGCTCATGATAAAATGACAGAGTAGACTCGATGGGCCGAATGGAGGACTTCTGCTCCTTTGTCTTATGGTCTGTCTTATGGTCTAGAGGAATGCTTATTAGCACTGTGAAACCTAACTCCATGTACTAATAATTGCAGACAAGCTGTCTCAACGGTCCGTTACTCTTATCGTTGGAGTCAAATTTACCTACAGTCCATTATCAAAGAACTTATTTGAGTAACTGTCAATTTGTGTGCTGTTAGGATCAGATGTTTTCCAGTAAATCCTCCTTCAGATGAGGAGACCAAACTGCATTCAATCTCATGGCAATAACAAAGCTCTGCAGAACTGTAGCAAGACCCTATTTCCTTTCAGCAAAGGCAATGTTCCTTTACCATTTACCTACCATGCATGCATATGCACACTTTATGACTCACACAAGTTTAGCCAAATCTCCCTGAACACCAGGATTTACAACATTTTATTATTTTATAAAGCATTCTGTTTTTATTCTTCTACTTGCTGTTCACTTTCGCACCCAACTTCACATTAGTAGAAAATTTGAGGAGATTACCGTTGTCCTTCTTATGTAAATCATTAATATGAATTGTGAACAGCTGAAACCCAAATGCCAATTGCTGTGATCATAACCTGTCTGTATATTATGTTCTGTTTAGTAGCCAAGCAATGTCCCCAGTCTTCTCCCCAATCCCATGAAACCTCATCTTGTTTTATTGCCTTTTATTTGGCATTTGAAAAAATATAAGTACACTACTTATTTGATCCTGTTATAGTCCTAACAGCTTTCATTAAAGATGATCTTACTTTTATAAACCACATTGATTATACCTATTATCTGCTTTGCTGCCATTTCCTTTAGAAATGAATGCAGACCTTTCCCAATGATTTGTGTCAGACAACCTGAACTTTAGTTCCCTGTTTCTTTCTTCCTCCATTTGACTAGCAGTGCTATATGTTCAGTTTTATAACTTGTTGGAACTCTTCTGTGGTTTAGTAGCACTCAACCTAATTTTTGTCACTGTGGGCACCTTTTTTACAATGTTAGAATGTAAGCTATCAGGTTCAGTGGATTTGTTGACTTTTTAGTTCAGTTACTTCCTATAATTTTTCTCTTTACTAATTCCTTTTAATTTTTCACCCTTTTTGTCCTGTTTGTTCCATATTATGCTAGATAGATAATCCTTGTTTATTAGCTCATCCATTTGATTTTTTTCATCGAGATTTCTCATTTGCCAGCTTCAAAAGAACCATTCTTATCCTAATAAGCATCTTCCCTTACAAATATTGGTAGAATCTCTCCCAATCTGATTTTATACTTATTATTAATATAGTTTCATGTCACTTTTCTCCCCTATTTATCAACCTTTTGTCACCTCTTGAGTTTTTAAGAATCCTCCAAATCCACAGGATTACTCCTTTTACAATATTATAAGCCTCTTTGAATCTAATACTGCTCTGAATTTTTGTCTTAATGATATGCAACCACACCGAGAATTCACAAATACTTATTTCAGTGGCTGTGTGGGAGAAGACAGAGAGTGGTAGTGAATGATTGCTTATTAGACTGGAGGCCTGTGACTAGTGGTGTGCTTCAGGGATCTGTGCTGGGACCATTGTTGTTTGTTGTCTATATCAATGATCTAGATAATAATGTGGTAATTTGGATCAGCAAGTTTGCTGATGACACTAACATTGTAGGTGTTGTGTTCAGCGAGGAAGGCTTTCAAAACTCGCAGAGGGATCTGTACCAACTGGAAAAATGGGCCAGAAAATAGCAGATGGAATTTAATGCAGATAAGTGTGAGGTGTTGCATTTTGGAAGGACAAATCAAGGTAGGACATACACAATAAATGGTAGGGCACTGAGGAGTGCTGAGGAACAAAGAGATCTGGGAGTTCAAATACATAATTCCCTGAAAGTGGAATCACAAGTGGACAGGGTTGTAAAGAAGGCTTTTGGTATCCTGGTATTCATAAATCAAAGTATTGAGTATAGGAGTTGGGAGGTTATGGGGAGGTTGTATAAGATATTGGTGAGGCCAAATTTGGAGTATTGTGTGCAGTTCTGGTCACCTAACTATAGGAAGGATATCAGTAAGATTGAAAGAGTGCAGAGAAGATTTACTAGGATGTTGTCAGGTCTTTAGGAGTTGAGTTATGGGGAAGATTGAACAGGTGAGGACTTTATTCCTTGGAGTGTAGAAAAATGAGGGGAGATTTCATAGAGGTTTACAAAGCTATGAGGGGTATAGACAGATTAAATATGAATAGGCTCTTTCCACTTAGATTAGAAGAGATAAATACAAGAGGACATGGCTTTAGGGTGAAAGGGGAAAGGTTTAGGGGGAACTTCTTCACTCAGAGAGTGGTGGGAGTGTGGAACGAGCTGCCATCTGACGTGGTAAATGCAGGCTCACTCTTAAGTTTTAAGAATAAATTGGATAGGTACATGGATGGGAGAAGTCTGGAGGGTTATGGACTGGATGCAGGTCAATGGGATTAGCAGGATAATGTTTCTGCATAGACAAGAAGGGCCGAATGGCCTTCTTTCTGTGCTGTAGTGTTCTATGGTTCTATGGTAATCTTCATTGTTCATCTATCATACCGTACATGTTAATCCACCTTTCTTTTCAATTTTAGCCAGCTTACCCTTCACATTGATGTACTAGGCATTATTTAAGTTTAAGATTCTAGTTCCATAATTAAGACTGTATCAAACTCAATATGAAATTCTATCATAGGATAGAAGTAGGTACAGAGGAGATGTCAGGGGTAAGTTTTTTACCCAGATAGTGGTGAGTGCGTGGGATGGGCTGCCAGCAATGGTGGTGGAAACAGATACGATAGGGTCTTTTAAGAGACTCCTGGATAGGTACATGGAGCTTAGAAAAATAGTGGGCTATGGGTAACCCTAGATAATTTCTATAGTAAGGACATGTTCAGAACAGCTTTGTGGGCCGAAGGGCCTGTATTGTACTGTAGGCTTTCTACGTTTCTATGTTTCTATTATTATCAATATTTCCCTTGAGATTCTTAATTATTCCTGTTTCATCATACAAAACCAGATTTAACTTGAGCTATTCCCTTCTTAGCTCCAACATGTGTTCTTAAGAAAACTGCAGGGAGTTGTAAACTTAGTCAGCTCCATGATGGACACTAGCCTCCATAGTATTCAGTACATCATCAAGGAGTGTTGCCTCAAAAAGGTGGTGTCCATCATTATGGTTCCCCATCACTCGGGTCATGCCTCGTTCTCATTGTTACCATCAGGACGGAGGTACAGAAGCTTGAAGGCACACACTCAATGATTCAGGAACAGCTTTTTCACCTCTGCCATCTGATTTCTGAATGGACATTGAACCCACGAAATATATGCATGCGCGTGCGTGTGTGTGTGTGTTTCTTTGCTATATTCTTGCCCACTATAATTCCTTTTACAATTTATTTTTTGCATAAAAATGTACATAAACAACCTCCACAATTATTGCATTACTTTCTTGTTTTTGTTTTAAGTAGTCCAGTGGTGTAGTTATTGTTCCGATTCCCTTGTGCATTATTGACCCTTGTTTATCTCTGCCAAATGTGATTTTTCTTTCTGGCCCACTAAGGCCAGTTTATTCGTGTTTACATTCCTTAGGTAATCTTATTACTCACCTTCACCCCCTAAGTGTCTTTTCAAGATGCCTTATGCCCTGTTTTATTTTATTTGGTCCCATTGCAACTGTGAAGGCTATTAACTCAAAGCCATTTCTTTCAAGTTCTGCCACAACTCAATTTTTTTTCATGGCAAATTTGATCAAAATTTTTGAGAAGCTAACACTTGCCATTGATGATGGTAATGTGATATAGTGTGCTATGCTTAAACTTCCAGAAAGTATTTGATAAGGTGACGTGAAACAGGGTTATTGGCAAAATTGAAGAACATGACTAGAAGAGATGCTGACAGTATGGATGCAAATGTTGCTGAGCAACAGAAAACAGAGGATTGAGGTGAAAATTTTTATTTTGAACTGAAGAAATATTTTGGCAGTCCCCAAGGATTAGTGTTAGAGACATTGCTTTTTGATCTCGAATAATGAACTGGATTTGGGGTTGCAAACCACAGACGAAACAAAACTTAGTTACTAAAGACATAAAAGGGTTGGTAGAATGGGCAGGCACTTGGCAGGTGAAGACTAATGCAGAGAAATGAGAGATGATGCAAACTGGTAGGAGAAAAGACGAAACATAACATAGAATAAAGGATAAAGGAGCAATCTTTTAGAACGGAGATGAGGAGAAATTTCTTTAACCAGAGAGAGGTGAACCTGTGGAATTCTTTACCACAGGCTGCTGTGAGGGCCAAATCTTTATGTATATATAAGGTAGAAATTGATAGATTCTTGATTGGTCAGGGCATGAAGGGATACAGGGAGAAGGCAGGAGATTGGGAGTGAGAGGAAAATTGGATCAGCCATGATGAAATGGCGGAGCAGACTTGATGGGCGAAATAGTCTAATTCTGCTCCCTTATCTTATGGTTTTGTATTCAATAAAAGTTAATTTCTTGTCTCTTCAAATTCCTACTTGATACAAGTTGTCTGAAATTATATTTGTATGCAGCTTCAAGTGGTGTTATCGTAACCAGGAAAAAATCTGAGTACGCAAAACTTTCGAAAAAGTTTGCAGTCCATTGTATTTCGTGTCTTTTTAATTAATTATAAAAGTAATCTACCACATTGATGGGCGAGAGTGAGGAAGAGGTCCGGTCCTAGAAAATGGCCTGTGTTGTGATTTTTCATAATGCAAAGATGTGTCATCTGCATTTGCATCCAGAGACGCAAGTTGATAAAAAAAATACATATTGTCTATTTATTTACTCTTTATTTTATTCCACATCTCAAAGTTATGTGTGGTGATTTGTGAATTCTGTAAGAGTAAATTTCCATTATCCAAACTGCTGCAATGGGAGTAATTCTCCAGCATTACCTCTGAAAAGTTAATTATACAATCTATTTAAAAAGAACATACCATCCATTTGTTTTGTAGGTTTAATCAGTTTCAATTTCTGCAATGCAGATAAGTGGATTTAGTAGATAATTCAGGCAATGCCCGTCTCCCCCTACCTATTGCTTAGATGCATGTTTTTCTATGATTCATAAAAAAACTGCATACTTCTTGTGGTTCACAGTCCCAGTTATAATTTTTCTCCATACGCAGTAAATTCATTAATTTTGCTTTGAATATTCATAAAGAAAATTATGTAGAGTTTTGGGATTTCTTTCACTTCTGGGTACAGCTATCCATATAAAATTACTAATACTGATCTCCTTCCTTCATTTTCTGTAATTTTGATTATTATTGAGTTGTAGCCTTTATTTTTAAGCTTGTAGCCTTCTGTGAGACATCTTGTCAAGTCATATTTGATAGTCAAACTAGTGAAGATAGATATCAGGACAGTAAGCCATGCCAAATTCTTAAAGGATTTCAGCAAATCTGTTTACACCGTATTAATGAACTCATTTTATACCTTCATTTGTGTTCTTTAATTATTTTTCATCATAAGTTTCATTACTCCTCAATTTACCAACTCCCTAATAATCTAACATCATATTCCCAACAACAGGAAAAGCATTATCTGGAAATTTGTCATCTTGGTTTGCTCCTCCTCTTGAAGTTCAAACAATTCAGACAAGGCTCCATCTGTTCTGTCCTCACTTTCTTTAGGATTTGAGGATCTGTTCCATCTGGACATGTTACCTTGTTAAATTTGAATGCTCTCCAAGTTGTGAGTGATGATTCCATCTCTGTTGATTTTCCCAGTAACTGAAGCTGCATTTCCTAACCCACGGTGAATAAAAATATGATTTATATCACGAATATTACTTCCACTGCAATTGCTATTATTCAAGGACCTTACTGTTTATTTAGATGCTGTGCCTGCCAAATACTAGAATTAAAAAATCATTCATACCATTTCTATTGTCAACTTTTATTAAAATCATTTTTAATATATTTTCCAATCGCCTTTTGTTTTCTTAACTTCTAATACATTTTTAATTTATTAACAATATATTGCAAAACTGTGTAAAGGAAGATAAAATCTTTGCAAACTCTCTTTTGCATATTCACAGATATGGACTATGCACTCAGTGATCACTTTATAAAGTACCTCCTGTACCTAATGAAGTGGCCAATGAATGTATGCTTGTCATCTGCTGCTGTAGCCCATCCACTTTGTGGTTCGATGTGTTGTGCAATCAGAGATGCTTTGCTGCACACCACTGTTGTAACGCATGCTTATTTGAATTACTGTTGCCTTCCTGTCAGCTTGGAAATGAGGATTAGCATCCGCCAACAATCCCCTACCTGCCCCCGCCTTGGAAATTAATGGTCAGGTTGTGTCTGTGGTTGAGTCATTCATATTCCTGGAGGCTACCATTACATTGAAGTGGGCCAAACACATTACACTCATCTCTAGGAAAGCCCTGCAGATATTGTTCTGTCTACACCAGCTTAGGAAACATCTCAGGGTATATCCTGATGAATTTTCATTCAGTCATCTTTCAGAGTATTGTGACCACCTTTATCACCGATTGTTTTCCTGCCACCTCCTCCCTCTTCAAGTCCAGGTTGCTGTGAGCGGTCGACACAATGGAGAAGATCATTGGCTGTCAGCTACCGACATTAAAAGACCTGTTCATTGTGTTGGGCAAGTGGCCAAGTGGTTAAGGCGTTTGTCTAGTGATTTGAAGGTCACTAGTTCAAACCTCAGCTGTGGCAATGTGTTTGTGTCCTTGAGCAAGGCACTTAATCACACATTGCTCCAGCCTGTGCGAGGAGTGGCACCCCACACAGACTTCCAATCTGCGCCTTGTAAGGCATGAAAATGCCCGACACAGGCCTCTCATGGTCTGAGTCGATGTTCCCCATTCATTGCCAGAGCAATAAGAGCGCTGAAAAAAATTATTGCAGACTCCACCCACCCTAGCAGTCATCTATTTACCAAATTGCCTTCAGGGAGATGTTACAAGTCCATCACCACCAGGACTACCCTTCATCTCTGAATATTCTTTCCTGTAGATACCCAGCTTCTCAACAAAACTGACGCAGGTGTAATACCTTAAATGTTCCTTCACAACATCCATTAAATGGTCTTTCCATCTCTCCCTGTTCTGTTGATAATTATTGAGTCTGTACATATGTTCACATTTATTTAAGTTTGATTATTTATTAACATTTCTGCATGTGACTGTTCTGAAAATTGTTGATTCCTCAGGGCTGTTTGCACTATTGAATTGTAAGTTGTTGGTTGCTATGGTGTTGTCTGTTATGGGATTTTCCTGTGTTTTGTGTTTGGTATCGAACTAAAATCATTTCGGGTATGTTTCATATGCTGGCAATAAAGCAATTCTGATTCCGAGCAAGTCAGGCCATTCTTCTCTGGCATCTCTCATTAGCAAGGCCTTTTTGCCTATAGAAGTGCTGCTCACTGAATTTTTTTTATGCTTTTCGCACCATTTTCTTTAAACTCTAGAGACTGCTGTGTGTGAAAATCTCTGAGATATTCAAACCACCCTGTTTGTCACCAACAATCATTCCACAGTCAAAGTCACTGAGATCATAACATAACTAAATCACAAAGTCACTAATTAATTACCATCAACAAATCAGTTGTAGTACCAAAGGATACAACATCCTGGATGACTGTTACACCACCATCAGGAATGCCTACCGTGCCATTCCTTGCTGCACTTCAAAAAGTCTGATCACCTGGCTGTGCTTTTACTCCCTGAGTATAGGCAGAGGCTTAAGACTGCAGCACTAGTAGTGAGGACCAAGAAAATATGGACAAGGGAAGCACAGGAATGTTTACAGGATGTTTTGAATCAATGGACTGCACTATTCAAGGATTCATCTTTGAATCTGGAAAAGTGTGCTGCAGTTGTTACTAACCATTAAAATCTGGGTGGATGAGTGTATGCTTACAAAAACTTGCTGTACATTCCCAAAACCAAAAGCCATGGATGAGGCAGGAGGTTCATCACCTGCTGAGGGCTGGATCTATGGCATTTTAGTTTGGTGACCCAGATCTCTACAAAAAAACCAGGCATGACTTGCGGAGGGCTATTTCAAAAGTGAAGAAACAATTCCAGGTGAGGTTGGAGGCAACATTGGATGCACGACAACTCTGTCAGGGTTTGCAGGACATTACTTCTTACAAAGCAAAACCCAACAGAGTGAATGGTAGCGATGTTTCACTACCAGACGAGCTTATTGCCTTCTGTGCCCACTTTGAAAGGAAGGATATAACTACAGCTGTGAAGATCCCTGTTGCACCCAGTGACCCTGTGGTCTCTGTCTCTAAGACCGAAATCAGGCTTTCTTTCAGAGGGTGAACCCTTGCAAGGTGGCAGGCCCCGCTAGACTATCTGGTAAGACTATGGAAACTTTAGCCAACCAACTGTTGGGAGTATTCAAAGACACTTTCAGCCTCTTTCAGCTAAGGTCGGAAGTTCCCACCTGTTCCAAAAGGGCAACAATTATACCAGTGCCTAAGAAGAATAGTGTGAGCTGCCTTAATGACTATCGCCCAGTCGCACGCACCTCTATGGTGATGAGAGGTTGGTCGTGGCTAGCATGAACTCCTGCCTCAACAAGAACCTGGACCCTCTGCAATTTGCCTTTTGCCACAATAAATCAAAGGCAGATGCAACCTCAGTGGTTCTTCACACGGCCTTAGACCATCTGGACAATACAAACACTTATGTCAGGATGCCTTTCATTGAATATAGCTTAGCATTTAACACCATCATTCCCACAGTTCTGATTGATAAGCTACAGAACCTGGGCCTCTGTACCTCCCTATGCAATTGGATTCTCAGCTTTCTGACCGGAAGCCCACGATCTGTGCAGATTGGTGCTAATATCTCCGCATCGCTGACGATCAACACTTACTCACCTCAGGGGTGTGTGCTTAGCCCACTGTTCTTCTCCCTCAATACCCATGATTGTGTGCTTATGCACAGCTCAAAATCCATCACTAAATTTGCTCATGATACAGCCATTGTTGGTAGCATCTTAGCTGGAGATGAGAGAGCGTACAGGAGCGAGGTTTACCAGCTAGTTGAGTGGTGTTTCAGCAATAGCCTTGCACTCAGTAAGGCAAAAGAGGTGATGTGGATTCCAGGAAGGGTAAGAAGAGGGGACATGAACTGATCCTCATAGAGGCATCAGAAGTGGAGAGAGTGAGCAACTTCAAGTTTCTGGGTGTCAAGATCTCTGAGGATCTAACATATCGGTGCAGCAATAAAGAAGGCAAACTGGTGGCTATGTTCCATTAGGAGTTTGAAGAGATTTGTCACCTAAAGCACTTGAAAACTTCGACGGGTGTACCATGGGGAGTATACTGACAGGTTGCATCACAGTCTGGTATGATGCTGGCACATGACTGAAAGAAGGTACAGAAAGTTGTAAAATTAGTCAGCTCCATCTTGGGTAGTAGCCTCTGTTGTATCCAACACATCTTCAAGGAGCGGTGCTTCAGAAAGGCAACGTCCATTATTAAGGACCCCCATCACCCAGGACATGCCCTCTTCTCACTGTTACCATGAGGAAAGAGGTACAGAAAACTGAAGGCACATACTCAGCGATTCAGGAACAGCTTCTTCCCCTCTTCCATATGATTTCTAAATGGACATTGAACCCATGAACCACTACCTCTCTCTTTAAAATATACTTCATTTCTGTTTTTGCATGATTTTAATGTAGTTAATGTACATATATATACTTACTGTAATTGATTTACTTCTTTTCTGTCTATATTAACATGTATTGCATCGTATTGCTGTACAATGCTGCTATTTTAACAAACTTCACGACGCATGCCAGCAATAATAAACCAGATTCTGATTCGGATTCTGACCACATTTTTCCCCATTCTGATGCTTAGCCTGAACAACAACTGGACCTCTTGATCATGTCTGCATGCTTTTATGCATTGAGTTGCTACCACATGACTGGCTGAGTAGACGTTTGCATTAACAAGCAGGGAGGTCATTCTGCTTGGCAGGCAAGACTTGTAGCTGGAAATAATCTCAGGTTCTGGGGTGGTTGCAGGAGTTGATGCTGGCACTACAAGAGGTGCTTCTGGCAGCTCTGGACACCTTTCTTCTGGATGTGTTCCCGAAAACTGCTTGGCAAGCTGCTCAGTCAGCTGATCTGTCTCAGTCCAACATACAAAACTTCGAGCCAACACTTCCATTTCGACCATGCCTAGATGGCTGGCATGTCGCTCCTCCAACTCTTTAACTCTCAGCTCGGATAGTACAATAATTGACAATCATCACATAAGCAACCCCTATCAGGGGCTGGTAAAATTGGGGGAACTGGAATTTCTGCTGCATATTCCGGCCATTTTGGGTTGCCATGTAGACGTGTGACAGTATGGGGAATTTACAGGTTTCCCTTTGGATCATTTCTAATGTAATAGGGAGGTTTTGATTTACATTAGGGAGAATACAAAGTTAAAAGTAAATTCATTAGCAAAATACATAGTATATGTTGCCATATATAATGCTGAGATTCATTTTCTTGCTGTCATACTGAGTAAATCCAAAAACTAAAACAGAATCAATGAAAGTCTGCACCAACGTGGGTGTCCAACCAGTGTGCGAAAGACAAAAAACTGCGCAAATACAAAAGAGAAGTAAAATGAAAACAAGCAAATATGCAATAATTATTGAGAATATGAGATGAGGCATTGAAAGTGAGCTCATAGCAGTTCAGTGATGGGGCAAAGGAAGTTGAGTGAAGTTACCCTACTGGTTCGTCAGCCTGATTGTTGAGGGATAATAACTGTTCCTGAACATGACCTGGGCGGTGGGGGGAACCATGATGATGGATGCTGCTTTCCTATAACAGTGCTGCATGTAGATGTGTTCAATGGAGGGGAGAGCTTTACCCATGATGGACTGGACCATATCCACTACTTTTTTGTAGGATTTTCCGTACAAGGAGATTAGTATTTCCACGCCAGGCTGTGATGCAATTTGTCATGTACACTCCACCACACATCTGTAAAGGTTTGTCAGTGTATTAGATGACAGCCAAATCTTTGGAAGCTTCTAAGGAAGTAAAGGCTCTGCCATGCTTCCTTCATAATTTACACTTACGTGCTGGGTGGGTACAGGGCAGGTCCTCTAATATGACAACATCAAGGAATTTAAAGTTGCTGACCCTCTCCATCTTTGATCTCCCGCTGAGGACTGGCTTATGGACCTCCAGTTTCCTCCGCGAGAAGTCAATAATCAGCTCCTTGGTCTTGCTGACATTGCATGAGAAATTGTTGTGTGGCGCCACTCAGCCAGATTTTCAATCTCCCTCATATACGCTGATTTGCTACCGTCTATGGTTCGACCAACAACAGTGGTGTTGTCAGCAAACGTAAACATGGCATTGGAGCTGTGCCTCAAGAGGAGTGTCTCTTCTGTAAATTTTTCAGCTATTTCCTTTTCCGAGGGTAAACACGATAAACAATCAGCACAAGAAACAGACGCCATCTCTACATTTGTGTTGTTGCTGTTGATAGAACACTCCTCTGAGATTGAAAATGGATACTAGTGTTTGATGATCAGTAATGAGGGTAAACTCTCTCCCATACAAGTACTGATTGAAACGTTTTACACCGCAAACTAGACTCTAGGCTTCTGTGTCAATCTGTGCATAATTTTTCTCTGCAGCTTTAAGGAAACATGATCAAAGGCAATGGGGCATTCACTGCCGTCACTCATAACATGTGACATGAATGGTCCCTATCCTGTAAGGTGAGCTGTCACAGTAAGCTTCACTAGATCATAATGACTGAATCCAGCATCTGATGTCACTACTTCTTTTTCCTTTTTTGAAAGCTACCTCACACTGATTTGTCCATTGCCATTTCATCTCAACCTGAAGTAATGTGTTCAAGGGGTGGAGCACAGTAGCCAGGCTTGGCAGGAACCTGTTATAGTAATTGACAAATCCTTATCATGCTACCTCCTATCCCGTCCATTGCCTCCCTCTGGTATTCTTCCCCCTGCCCTTTTTTTTCTTCAATGGCTTTCTGTCTCTTTCACCAATCAATTTCCTAGTTCTTTGTTTCATCGCTCCCCCTCCAAATTCAGAATCTGAATCAGAATCAGGTTTATTATCACAGGCATGAGACATGAAATTTGTTAACTTAGCAGCAGTAATTCACTGTAATACATAATCTAGCAGAAAAAAATAATAAATATAATAATAAATAAACTAGTAAATCAATTACATATATTGAATAGGTTTAAAAAACGTGCAAAGACAGAAATACTGTATTTTTTTTAAAGTGAGGTGGTGTCCAAAGCTTCAAAGTCCAATTAGGAATCAAATGGCAGAGGGAAAAAAGCTGTTCCTGAATTGCTGAGGATGTGCCTTCAAACTTCTGTACCTCTTACCTGATGATAACAGTGAGAAAAGGGCATGTCCTGGGTGCTGGAGGTCCTTAATAATGGACGCTGCCTTTCTGTGTCACTGCTCCCTAAAGATATCCTGGGTACTTTGTAGTTAGTACCAAGATGGAGCTGAATAGATTTACAACCTTCTGCAGCTTCTTTCAGTCCTGTGCAGTAGCCCCTCCAAACCAGACAGTGATGCAGCCTGTCAGAATCCTCTTCGCGGTACAACTATAGAAGCTCTTGAGTGTATTTGTTGACATGCCAAATCTTTACAAACTCCTAATAAAGTATAGCCGCTGTCTTGCCTTCTTTATAACTACATCAATATGTTGGGACCAGGTTAGATCCTCAGAGATCTTGACACCCGGGAGCTTGAAGCTGCTCATTCTCCCCACTTCTGATACCTCTATGAGGATTGGTATGTGTTCCTTCGTCTTACCCTTCCTGAAGTCCACAATCAGCTCTTTCGTCTTACTGACGTTGAGTGTCAGGTTGTTGCTGCGGTACCACTCCACCAGTTGGCATATCTCACTCCTGTACGCCCTCTCGTCACCACCTGAGATTCTACCAACAATGGTTGTATCATCAGCAAATTGCTACACAGTTATGTGTATATAGAAAGTAGACAGTGGGCTAAGTACACACCCCTGAGGTGCGCCAGTGTTGATTGTCAGCGAGGAGGATATATTTTCACCAATCCACACAGATTCACCTATCACCTGGCATTTCTCTCTCCCCTCCTCCCACCTTTCAGATCTACTCCTCAGCATTTTTTCTTCAGTTCTGCTGAAGGGTTTCGGCACAAAACATCGGCTGTACATTTTTCCATAGATGTTGCTGGCCTTCTGAGATCCTTTAGCATTTTGTGTGTGTTGCTTAAAAAGGACTGCAACTGCAAAATGTTCTTTGGCCTCAGGTCATCCTCCACTGCTTGAATTTTCTCACAAACTTGTGTGTCAATGGTGTGATCACAGTAAGTGATGCTTAGTTTTAAGAATTCACATTTGTTATGTCATGCTCCAAGCCCATTATCGTTTAATCTTTTTAACACTGTCTTGAAATTTTGGAGATGTTCCTTGTCATCCTTACTGATAACAATGATGTTATCCAGGTAACACTAAGTGCCTGGGGAGCCTTGTAATGCCTGGTCCAAAGCTTTCTGCCAGAGGGCGAGTGCAGTTGCTACTCCAAAAATAAGCCTATAATAGCGATAAAGCCCTTTATGAGTGTTGATGGTGGGAAACTCTTTGGATTCTTCTTCCACCTCCATCTATAAGTAGGCCTCAGCTACATCCACTTTGCTGATAGTTTTCCTCCAAAATGTTTTTCAAAGATGTCCTGTATCCTGAGCAGAAGGTACTGGTCTACTTTCATTACTGACTTGATGGTGACTTTAAAGGTATCACCGATTCTGACAGACCCTTCCCTCTTTGGTACGGGACCACTGGTATTGCTCATGGGCTCCACACAAACTTGGAAAAAATTCCTTCTGCCTCATGCAATCTAGCTCACTGGCTACTTTATCATGGATGGTACAAAGAACCAGATGGGCTTTGCAAAATTTGGGTATGGTATTTTCATTTAACACTATTTTACCCTTGATATGTTTGAGTTTTCCAGTGCCATCTTTGAACACTGCTGTGGCAAAATCCGATACCTTTCTTAATTCGCTTTCAGTTGATCGCTAACACAAGAGGGCACAGTTTTAAGGGGCTTGGAAGTAGGTACAGAGGAGTTGTCAGGTGTAAGTTTTTTACTCAGAGAGTGGTGAGTGCGTGGAATGGGCTGCTGACAATGGTGGTGGAGGTTGATATGATAGGGTCTTTTAAGAGACTCCTATGGAGTACGTGGAGCTTAGAAAAACAGAGGGCTATGGGTAACCCTAGGTAATTTCTAAAATAAGGACATGTTCAACATAGCTTTGTGGGCCGAAGGTCCCGTATTGTGCTGTAGGTTTGCTTATGTTTCTATGTTTCTATTGCAGGGGATATGGCATGCAATGGTGGATGGATCTCCAACCACGTTGTAGTTGCCTCAGCCAATCTTGCCCCTATGATGTTGGCCCTTTGGTTTTTTACTGCATACAAGATGAATGTGGTTTATTGGTTGTTGTATTTCTCAGTTACAGATGTCACTCCCACAGGAGTTATTTTTCCTCAGTATAAGTTTTGAATATCCACAAACTTTATTTTGGTATCTTTGAAAAACCATTCAAACTCATTTTGTGGAATGACTGAAACAGCTGATCCAGAGTCCAATTTCATTTTGCTTAATTTGTCATTCACTTCTGGCATAAGCCATATTACTTGGCTAGTGTTAACTTTTACACTGTAAATCTCAAAGCAACACAATTCCATGTCACTCTGTTCGTGATCAGACTTTTCATTGACACGGGGGTGGGGGGGTGCTGCCTCTGTGTAGTACTCTTTCTGAAACTACAACTTGACTTTTTATCTTTTTCTCTTCCATGTGCAGACCATTTATTCTTTGTCATGCTCTTTGTATGTGTCCTACTTTGTTGCATTCTCTGCAAGTTTTGCCTGGTGTAATGTGATCCCTTGGCATAATTTGTAAAAAAAATTTTTTTTTGCATTGCAATTTTGTTCATGAAGGAAGCCCTTAACTCCGAGTGGAGTCATCGGGATGCTGTCATGACGGCATTTTTTTTTTAGCAGGCTTTCTTATTTTTATGAGATTGAGTTGCTAGCTCAATGCTCAACCCAGCATGGATGGAAAGCGTGCAAGGGAGCTGGCTGGATTCGAACTCGGGAGCCTTCACTCCGAAGTCCGGCGCTGATGCCGCTACGCCACCAGCTAGCTAATTTTGTTCATGCTCACTTTCATTCCTGACTGCAACTAAATTGCGCCAGTCTGCTGTTTTCATTAATACAGTGATTTCAACTGCTCTTTTAAATGTGAGTTGTGCTTCAGTTAGAAGGCAATCTTGAATGATTTCTTGCAAGATTCCACAAAGTAAATGATTTCTCAGTGCATCATTCAGGCCATTACTGAACTGGCAATGCTCAGACAATTTCTTCAGTTCAGCCATATACGCTGAAATGGACATCTCTTCCTTTTGATTCATTTTATGAAACCTAATACATTCTGCAATTATCAATGGTGTTTGGCTCTAATTGTTCCTGCATTACTTTCACGATGTCAGCAAAGTTCATTTCAGCTAGTTTGGTTGGAGTAGCCAAACTTCTAAGCAAACTGTATGCTCTTCCACCTACTGTGCTCAGCAAAACTGGTACTTGTTTCTCATTGGCTATTTTATTTGCTCTAAAATGCTGCTCAATTCACTCAGTATATGTCAACCGGTTATCTCTCGTGCAATCAAATACATTATTTTTCCGATGTAGCCAGCCATTTTTACTCTTTTTATTTATGATTATTATCACCCAATACTCACTGTTTATGAACCCATGAATTTGTCTGTTTTCTGTCTTTTTTTCCCTGGACTGTCTGTCTTCCTTCCTGAAGAAACACCTGTTGCTCTTTTTTTTAACTTGACCATTTCTTTCCTATTGTGAAGAAGGCATGCTGCACGTTTTTTTTAAAACTTTAGTGTCTCACTGCACTTCAACAAGTAGGTGGTCATCTTTGATTCATTCATTTACTAGACAGATTAAAAGGTTCAGCATAGGCTAGATGGGCCGAAATGCCAGTTTCTGTGCTTTAGTGTTCTGACTCTATGATTCATGTATCACTACCAAATTTATGCAGCAGCCATATCTAAAGATTCTCCACATCTCCTCCCAATTGATGGAACAGAGGTGTATACAGCTATTCTCCCTGCATTTTCTTGGAGCTGATGCACAATGAAGTGTCGGAGCATTGCAGTCATTGCCCTTCCTCACCTGCCCCTGAATACTGACTCAATCACACAATTGTGGGCCTGGAGTCCAAGGAAATATAGTAGTTTTCCACCTCTGGAAGGCATTTGTGACAAACTGGCATTTCTATTGTAACTCCAAAATTAATCGAAAGAAAACATAGGGCTGGAAAGAGAACTTCTTCTTTTAGCGAAGTGCATGGATATCACATGATGGTGTAATGACACACACATATGATGTGGTGTAATGACATATGCCATTCACATACTTTTACATATAACCTGTAATGAAATACAGTTTGTAAACAACAAAGAACGCTTAATCAAACAATATATTTACAATATTATTCAAATATTACTGAAATATTAAATACGTGGCAGTAGTGACCATAGAAATGCCAGTTCTAGTCTCACTCAACCTCAAAAGAAAATGTTTGTTTGCATTTACCCTATCGAGACCCACATAATTTGGTATTCCTCTATCAAATCTCCCCTCATTCCCTTACACTCTAGGGGATAAAGCCTTAACTTATTCCTAAAAATCTTAAGGACCTAGCATGATGACATGCAAGTCACGATCTTGGACTACATGTTCTCAGCAGTCCCAGTCTCAATGTATATTGGTCTTAAGCAAAGCTAGGTCATCAACCCAACTCAGTATATCTCACTGTAATGCTGTTTCTCATCCACAACAAGCTTCTTAATGGAGTGGAGCTGATCTACAGGACAAACGGTAAAATGTTTAACCTGCATTACATCTACTTCAGAACAAAGGGCATGCCTGCTTTTGTTGTTGATATGCAATATATCAATCCACAGGTTCAGAGGCAAAGCTACGGGTTATTGATGACCTGTTCACTGATACTCACAAGAAAATTGACCTTGCACTTAATATCTACAAAACTAAAGTTCCTCCACATCTTACCGGCACCCACCAATCTCCTGTTCTCCTACAGTACATTGCCCACTGATGATAGTCCAGGACAAGATCCTAGAATGTGTGGACTGCTTCTCATATTGGAGTTGAATTTGGTCTATTATTGTCAGGTATGGAGATGCAATGAAAAGATTTTCTTGCATATTTTTCATACCGATCAAATCATTACGCAGTATCATGAGGAAGTACAAGATAAAACAATAACAGAAAGCAGAATAAATTGTAACAGCTACAGAGAAAGTGTTATGTGGGAAAACAGTAAGGTGTGAGATCACAGTGAGGTAGATTGTTAAGTCAGGAGTCCATCATATCAACCTTGGGGAATATTTTGCTGGATCCCTCGTTCATGTCATGAAACTATCACTCACTGAAGGGAAATGTTAATGAAATTTGCCATCACCTCAGTGTGATACAACTTTTGACCATCTGAGAAATAGAGTGTTTGGAGAACAAGACTTTAAATCTCATGCTCATGGTATTGACATTTGTATTGTTTTGTTATTGTCATATGTACCAAGATACAATGAGAAGTTTGGCATACAGTTCATTCATATCAAATCATTACCCAGTGCATTGAAGTAGAAAGAATGGAAAGGTACGTCGCACTTGAAGTCTCTCTGGTTAGCGGACGATTTCCCCCCACGCCTCTCTGACGTAGTGGGGAACCGCGTACGAGGCAAGTTACAACAGTGGCTTCCCATTGCCTTCTGCTGGGTGAGTTTCCAAAGCAATCACCAGCTCGTAACCCAGCATAGATGGAAAACGTGCAGGGGAGCCAGCTGGATTTGAACTCGGGACCTTCCGTCCCGAAGTCCAGTGCTGATGACACCACGCCACCAGCCGGGTCACATTGAAGTAGAACAAGGTAAAATAATAACAATGCAGAATAAAGTATAACAGCTACAGAGACCGTGCGGTCCAGGTAAACATAAAGTACAAGATCATAATGAGGGAGATTGTGAGGTCAAGAGTCTATCTTACAAGAGATCTATTCAAGAGTCTGATACCAGTGGGATGGAAGCTATCCTTGTGCCTGGATCATGGCAATTTCCCCAACTTCCCACACCTTTCTGAAGCTAATACCTCAAAGCAGTGGGGAGATGCCAGCTATACCACCTTTGCGAAATACTCCATATCCATCAGTAGAATAGGTGAATTAAATGCAGCACTAAAGCAATAATTGAACTTGGTGATCTCCAATGAACAGACCTAGAATTTTGAAAGCCAGTAGCAGAGTCCTGAAACTGACACTATATTCTGAGTTCTTTCATGGCAAGAATATATGATTCAAGGATGTTCTCAAAGTCTCTTTGAAATAGTTTAATAGCCTCACCAATACATCAGTCCATGATCATTCAAAATGACGAAGGATCATTTAGGATAGCGTTGACAACCTAGAACCCATTCATTGTGGCTACACAGAAGCCTGGTGTAAGTAGTGGAAAAAATCCAATACATCGTACTGCCCCATCAATGGCACACTCTATGTGTCCAAAATTAACTACCTCAGAACCCAGAGAACTGTAAGCAAGGCCTCCATGATCTAGGAGACTGCCTTAAATAGAAGAGAATATAATAGAAACACAACAAGATACTGAAAACCCAATCTTCCAAAGTAATGGGCCTTGCTGAGAAATGCCGGATGTTACGTATGGGGCTACTGGGAAATCTCACTGCAACTCCCACCAAGTTTACCACTTCCATGTAAATGCCCTGCTGAATAGGTATTTTATACACTACATCCCAACCCCCAACCCTATGTTCCACCCGGAAACTAACTACATTGAAGCCAATTCTGAGGACTGCTCTACACTCCTTTTCTAAGCTTCCCTGGTCCATTGATAAGCTCTCAACTCCTTCTAAGTGACCTGGTGTTAGTTTACATTTTCTGTCTGCTTCTCTCCAATTTGTTTAATGCATTCATGTCACTGAACTCCAATTTTCTGTCGAGTTTCACAGCTGAACCTAGATCCAATAAGTGGAAAGTCACTAATTTATGCAAAAAAAATCTCCAAAGGATTGAAATTTACCTCAGAAATTTCCCATACTAGGCTCATAAAGAGAAGTTAATGGTGAGAAGTTTTAACTCTAATCTGCATATACATGTATGTTGATAATTTTAGCCAATGAATTCAAGTGCTACAACATGTACTAATATCTTTTTTCTCTTATTTTACATGTGAAAAGGTTGCATGTGTGGTACATAATTTTAAGGGAAGACACACTGTAAATGAAAATCTACCAACCGGCAGCATGACAGATATGTCTCTGATCACCCAATCACGTATGGAAAGTCCATTAGGAAAATTAAGTGCAATACAGGTAAGTTAAATAAAGTAAAACATGTATTTGCATCTGTTACCTTCTCTGCAATAAATATGTTTACTGTCCAAATAAAAGTAATTTTAAATCTTCTGCTCCTCCCAACTATATAAAAACCTTAATAATTTGAAGGGCAGAGTTATGTAAGAAATTGGAACATAACTATGTAATGTGTGATCTGAAGCCCCCTTTGCTGATCAGTAAATCAGTAGAGAGGGCCGCATGTTAGCGTAGTGGTTAACACAATGCTTTACAGTACCAACGACCGGGTTCAATCCCCACTGCTGTCTGTAAGGAGTTTGTACGTTCTTCCTGTGACCTCGTGGGTTTCCTCCAGGTGCTCCAGGTTCCTCCCACAGTCCAAACACTTATTGGTTGGCAGGTTACTTGGTCATTGTAAATTGTCCCATGATTAGGCTAGGGTTATACTGGGGGTTGCTGGGTGACATGACTCAAAGGGCCAGAAGGGCTTACTCTGCACTGTATCTCAATAAATAAAATAAATAATAATAAATTTCATTATTATTGTCCCACATACCAAGGTACTGTGAAGAAGTTGTCTTGCATGCTGTTTATACAAATCAATTCTTTACCACAGTATATTGAGGTTGCACAAAATAAAACAGTGCGGAACAAAGTGTTACTTTATTTACACTTGAATCCTAGGGGGACCAATATCCCGGCAGGGAGATTAGCGAGGGCTACTGAGGTGACTTTAAACTAGAATGGTTGGGGGGTGGGAATCAAATTAAAGAGGCTAGGCGTGAGGAGGTTAGTTCACAACAGAGGGATGGGAACCAGTGCAGAGAGACAGAGGGGTGTAAAGTGAGCGTAGAAGCAAAAAGTACAAAGGAGAAAAGTAAAAGTGGCAGGCCGACAAATCCAGGGCAAGCATTAAAAAGGGCCACTTTTCAACATAATTGTACAAGGGCTAAGAGAGTTGTAAAAGAGCGCCTGAAGGCTTTATGTGTCAATGCAAGGAGCATTCGTAATAAGGTGGATGAATTGAAAGTGCAGATTGTTATTAATGATTATGATATAGTTGGGATCACAGAGACATGGCTCCAGGGTGACCAGGGATGGGAGCTCAACGTTCAGGGATATTCAATATTCAGGAGGGATAGACATGAAGGAAGGGGAGGTGGGGTGGCGTTGCTGGTTAAAAAAGAGATTAACGCAATAGAAAGGAAGGACATAAGCCGGGAAGATGTGGAATCGATATGGGTAGAGCTGCGTAACACTAAGGGGCAGAAGACGCTGGTGGGAGTTGTGTACAGGCCACCTAACAGTAGTAGTGAGGTCGGAGATGGTATTAAACAGGAAATTAGAAATGTGTGCAATAAAGGAACAGCAGTTATAATGGGTGACTTCAATCTACATGTAGACTGGGTGAACCAAATTGGTAAAGGTGCTGAGGAAGAGGATTTCTTGGAATGTATGCGGGATGGTTTTTTGAACCAACATGTCGAGGAACCGACTAGAGAGCAGGCTATTCTGGACTGGGTTTTGAGCAATGAGGAAGGGTTAATTAGCGATCTTGTCGTGACAGGCCCCTTGGGTAAGAGTGACCATAATATGGTGGAATTCTTCATTAACATGGAGAGTGACGTAGTTAATTCAGAAACAAAGGTTCTGAACTTAAAGAGGGGTAACTTTGAAGGTATGAGACATGAATTAGTTAAGATAGACTGGCAAATGACACTTAAAGGATTGACGGTGGATATGCAATGGCAAGCATTTAAAGGTTGCATGGATGAACTACAACAATTGTTCATCCCAGTTTGGCAAAAGAATAAATCAAGGAAGGTAGTGCACCCGTGGCTGACAAGAGAAATTAGGGATAGTATCAATTCCAAAGAAGTAGCATACAAATTAGCAAGAGAAAGTGGCTCACCTGAGGACTGGGAGAAATTCAGAGTTCAGCAGAGGAGGACAAAGGGCTTAATTAGGAAGGGGAAAAAAGATTATGAGAGAAAACTGGCAGAGAACATAAAAACGGACTGTAAAAGCTTTTATAGATATGTAAAAAGGAAAAGACTGGTAAAGACAAATGTAGGTCCCCTGCAGACAGAAGCAGGTGAATTGATTATGGGGAGCAAGGACATGGCAGACCAATTGAATAATTACTTTGGTTCTGTCTTCACTATGGAGGACATAAATAATCTTCCAGAAATAGTAAGGGACAGAGGGTCCAGTGAGATGGAGGAACTGAGTGAAATACATGTTAGTAGGGAAGTGGTGTTAGGTAAATTGAAGGGATTGAAGGCAGGTAAATCCCCAGGGCCAGATGGTCTGCATCCTAGAGTGCTTAAGGAAGTAGCCCAAGAAATAGTGGATGCATTAGTGATAATTTTTCAAAACTCGTTAGATTCTGGACTAGTTCATGAGGATTGAAGGGTGGCTAATGTAACCCCAATTTTTATAAAAGGAGGGAGAGAGAAACCGGGGAATTATAGACCGGTTAGCCTAACGTCGGTGGTGGGGAAACTGCTGGAGTCAGTTATCAAGGATGTGATAACAGCACATTTGGAAAGCGGTGAAATGATCGGACAAAATCAGCATGGATTTGTGAAAGGAAAATCATGTCTGACGAATCTCATAGAATTTTTTGAGGATGTAACTAGTAGAGTGGATAGGGGAGAACCAGTGGATGTGGTATATTTGGATTTTCAAAAGGCTTTTGACAAGGTCCCACACAGGAGATTAGTGTGCAAACTTAAAGCACACGGTATTGGGGGTAAGGTATTGGTGTGGGTGGAGAATTGGTTAGCAGACAGGAAGCAAAGAGTGGGAATAAACGGGACCTTTTCAGAATGGCAGGCAGTGACTAGTGGGGTACCGCAAGGCTCAGTGCTGGGACCCCAGTTGTTTACAATATATATTAATGACTTGGATGAGGGAATTAAATGCAGCATCTCCAAGTTTGCGGATGACACGAAGCTGGGTGGCAGTGTTAGCAGTGAGGAGGATGCTAAGAGGATGCAGGGTGACTTGGATAGGTTGGGTGAGTGGGCAAACTCATGGCAGATGCAATTTAATGTGGATAAATGTGAAGTTATCCACTTTGGTGGCAAAAATAGGAAAACAGATTATTATCTGAATGGTGGCCGATTAGGAAAAGGGGAGGTGCAACGAGACCTGGGTGTCATTATACACCAGTCATTGAAAGTGGGCATGCAGGTACAGCAGGCGGTGAAAAAGGCGAATGGTATGCTGGCATTTATAGCGAGAGGATTCGAGTACAGGAGCAGGGAGGTACTACTGCAGTTGTACAAGGCCTTGGTGAGACCACACCTGGAGTATTGTGTGCAGTTTTGGTCCCCTAATCTGAGGAAAGACATCTTTGCCATAGAGGGAGTACAAAGAAGGTTCACCAGATTGATTCCTGGGATGGCAGGACTTTCATATGAAGAAAGACTGGATGAACTGGGCTTGTACTCGTTGGAATTTAGAAGATTGAGGGGGGATCTGATTGAAACATATAAGATCCTAAAGGGATTGGACAGGCTAGATGCAGGAAGATTGTTCCCGATGTTGGGGAAGTCCAGAACGAGGGGTCACAGTTTGAGGATAAAGGGGAAGCCTTTTAGGACCGAGATTAGGAAAAACTTCTTCACACAGAGAGTGGTGAATCTGTGGAATTCTCTGCCACAGCAAACTGTTGAGGCCAGTTCATTGGCTATGTTTAAGAGGGAGTTAGATATGGCCCTTGTGGCTACGGGGGTCAGGGGGTATGGAGGGAAGGCTGGGGCGGGGTTCTGAGTTGGATGATCAGCCATGATCATAATAAATGGCGGTGCAGGCTCAAAGGGCCGAATGGCCTACTCCTGCACCTATTTTCTATGTTTCTATGTTTCTATGTTTATTTTATTTAGAGATTCAGCCCGGAACAAGCCCTTCTGTCCCACTGAGCCACACCGCCCCGCAACCCACCAATTTAACCCAGGCCTAATTCTTAGGACGACTCACAATGACCAATTAACCTACTAACTGGTAAACCTTTGGACCTTGGGCAGAAACACGGGATGAATATATAAACTTTATTGTAGGATGCCTGAATTGAACTCCAAACTTCAGCACCCCAAGTTGTAATAGAAACATAGAAACATAGAAAATAGGTGCAGGAGTAGGCCATTTGGCCCTTCGAGCCTGCACCGCCATTTATTATGACCAGTAAATACTAACCAGTATGCTATTGTGACACCCTGATACAGAGAAGTATTGTTGTCATTGTTAGGTCGAGTCCGACCCTTCATGACCTCATGGGGTCCATAGGGTTCTCATGGCAAGATACGGAAGTAGATTGCCAGGCCGTTCTTCTGTGCAGATACTGCTGCTGCCCAGGTTGGGATGGGTTTGAACTCAGGACCATCTGCCTTGAAGTCCAGTGCTGATGCCACTACACCACCAGCTGGCCCACAGAGAAGCAGGCAATACAGATAAGTGCAGTGCAAGTAGACAGTAAGGTGCAAAATCACAACAAAGTATATTCATGAGGTCAAAAGTCTATCTTATCATACTGGGGAAACATTCAATAGTTTTATAGCAGCAGGATAGTAGCTGCCCTTCAGCCAGGTAGAATGTATCTTCTGCCCTTTGGAAGTGAGGAGTAGAGAGGATGTCCTTGGAGGGTGGGAACTTTGATAATGCTCGTTGTTTAACTGTGGCAGCGAGAAGTGTAGACAGGATCCATGGAGAGTAGGCTGGTTTCTATGATGTGCTGGGCTGTGCCCTCAGTTCTCTTTTAATATACTTAGTGACTTGGTATCCCTAGTTCCCTAGGTTAGAAATCTCCAAATATTCACCATTGTCTTCGAAGAAGAAATTCCTCCTCATCACATTCCCAAATGGCAATGTTTCAAATGGGAATTCTTTGTCCAATTATCCATCCCTCACTAGCATGAACAATCATGTATTAGATGAGACTACTCTGTTGTTACTGAAGAAGCTGGAAATGCTTCATGTTTCAAGGGCTTTAGTAATATAAGCATAAGTTCCTACCAAAATCTCATGCAGTGTTTGGGACAGAATGGCAATATTACTTTGGAAAAGGACACTGACAAAGGTTTGTTAAAAATTGCTAAGATGAATAAATACCCTGGATCCAGTAAAGGAACCCCAATTTATCCTCAATAACTGCAATGCAAAGTGGATCAATACATTTTTGTTAATAGTCATGAAAGTAGATGTGAATTAATTTTTTAAAAGAACTAAATGGCCATTACAAAAGTATAAGGAGTATAGATAGGGTAAATACAAGCAGCTTTTTTTTCATCTGAGGTCGGTGAGACTAGAACAAGAGGTCATAGGTTAAGAGTGAAAGGTTCGCTTTCAACATTTAAGAGAAGTTGGATAAGTACATGGATGGGAAAGGTATGGAGGGTAATGGTCCAGGCGCAGGTCGATGGGACTAGGCAGAATATTACTTCAAGATGGACTAGATGGCCAAAGGGCATGTTTCTGTGCTGTGGTGCTCCATGAGGATCAGAAGAAGAGTTCTGAGGATACAATATGGAGATGGGGGTTCAGATCACCAAAGTCTGGGCTAAGCTGTCCTTGGGGAGGGGGTGAAAGAGAGACAGAGGAGGGCAATAGTTTGGTTTGTAGCTAAGGATGGAAAGATAAAGAAGCAATCAAGCTTGAGAAATATAGTCTGCAGGTTTCCCAGCAAGAACCCAGATTGTATTGAGCTCTTGTGGCAAAGTGAACTCTAACCTGTCCTTAGGAATTATTTAGATATTAAAGACTCACAGTGTTTGCATGTGCAGTAACATTCCAATTAAATAACATCAGTGAGGATGAAATGCTATCTTATGTGAATGTGCATGATCCAATACCACTCTGCAGTTGTATGCAACACACATAGAGAACTCTGGATTAAAGATCTGAAAGTGAGTGTGAACTTAGGTCAGCTCTATGATAAACTTCACATGTGTGGCACACAAAAGCAGTGTATTACGTGAAATAAGTTATGAGGAGTTATGTTTTATGTGCAGCTCATCCTGTTAACAAGGATAATGAGACAGACAAGCGTATCAGTAGATGAATGACCAACACACACACAATGCTGGAAGAATTCACAGGTCAGGCAACATCTATGAAGAGAACTAAACAATGATGTTTCAGGCTCAGACCCATGACTGCCTGAAGGATTGATTGTTTATTCCTCTCCTTTGACACTGCCTGACCTGCTGAGTTCCTTCAACATTTTGTATTTGTTGCTTTGGATTTCCAGCATCTGCAGAATATCTTACGTTTCTCAATAGATGAATGAGTTGGGATTCAAGTAAGAATGACTCAGAACAGATCTATTACTTTAAATTCACTTTCAGCATTGCCATTGAAAGTGAGGCATTTGTTACTTGTATCTGGATGACCTTCAGAAACGTGGTGGTGGTGTTCCAAAGTAAACTGTTGCAGTTATATCTTTGAAGTACCCATTCTAATCAATTATTACAGGAGCACCTTAGAGAGTGTCCAGACCAGCTGGATTACCGTCTGGTATGGGAATTGCAAGGCATCTGACCACAAGACCCTACAAAGGATTGCAAGGACTGCTGAGAGCATCATCAGGATATCTCTTCCACTCATCTGAGATATTTATCAGGAGCACTGTGTATGCAGGATCCTCAGCAATGTCAATGATCTCTCCCATCTGTTCAACAGTCTCTTTGGCCTCCTATCATCTGGCAGGAGGTATCATAGTATTAGGACAAGGACCATTAGAATGAGAAACAGCTTCCTCCCCCAGGCTATGAGATTACTGAACTCCCTGCAACCACCCAGGTCTCCTCACATATGAAGTGCCAGTAGTGTATACTCTACTTTTTTGACATTTTGTTAGAAATGCAACTTATTATGTGTTAATTTATTTGTGGTAATATTGCTTTATGTGTTGTGTGTGAGTTATTGTGTTGAAGCATTGATTGTTTGAGGTGTTGTGTTGTGCATCTTGGTCTAGAGGAATGTTGTTTCGTTTGGCGGTATACACGACTAGAGTTGAATAACAAAAAAACTTGAACTTGATAGTGCTGTGATATATTGAGTTTGTGCATGGTGACTTGGAGATGATGTTCCTCTAAACTTGGTGCTCTATCCCTTGAAGATGGATGAGGACAGTCTTTGGAGGCGCTGTCGAAGAAGATGGTGCCAGCAAACAACACTACCATGGAAGACAGCCTGGAGATGGTCCATGGAACTGCTTCCTTCACTTCTTCTACATCTCCTTTTTCTTTCAAATATGGTTCTGGTACCGTTGGAACCTGTGATCTAAAGTTTAGGGAGTTTTTGGGCCATTTGAACATCTTCATTTTCTTTCAAATATATTTCTGGTACCATTGGAGCCTGTGATCTAAAGTTTGGGGAGTTTTCGGGCCAGTTGAACATTCTGGCACTTTGCTGTCTCTGAGAGGGTTTTGGAAGGCAAGCAGCTTCGAGGCCAAAAAGAATGGAGATAGGGCACAAGCCCATGTTCAACTCCATTTCTCACTGATCTTGCTTATTAAGGTATTGAGGAAGACTGAAAACATCAAGGTGAGTACTGAAAGCATGCAAGTGTTCAGCATCATCTACCAGCCTCTCACTCCCTGGAGCTGGAGAAGGTGTCTGCCTGTGAGAGTCTCTCTCTCCCTCTCACTCGCTGCTCCCAAAGGAAAGTCCCTGTATTTAATGGGACTCTGTCCCTTGATGCTGTCAGAGGATGGTACAGAAGTTCTGAGGTATTGTGGATTGGACTGTAGTTCATATCATGATGTGTTTTCTGGTCATTTTTTTTTTCTGTTGCTACTTTGAGTGACTTTAAATTGGGACAGCCTGCAGATAATGATCACTGAGCCAAACTGAACATGGACTCCTTAATTTTTGTGTTTATAATCTGTGCTTTTCGTTCGATCTTTTTTGTTGGTGTTTGTGCGGTTTGTTTTTTATGTGTGTTGTGGGGGGAAGTTTGGTGTTTTTCTTTGAACAGGGTCCATAGTTGTCCTTGTTTCATGGATGTCTGTTGTATACTTCATATGTACTTTGATACTTTGAGTTCTTTGAAATTGCTTTTTTTGAATTGGGGTAGTGTATCCCATAGCTTGTCCACATGATCATTTTTATGGTGGATGTTTAAAAGAGTGCTTTGCCCTCTTCACTGCCTGTACATTCTTAGAAGTTTGTGTAGATTTGGTACGTCATCTAAAAGTCTGATAAACTTCTATAGATGCACCGTGGATAGTATCCTGACTGGTTGCATCACAGCCTGGTATGGAAATGCCGATGTCCAAGCATGGACAAGCCTACAAAAAATAGTGGATACAGCCCAGTCCATCACAAGCAGAGGCCTTCTCACCATTGAGCACATCCACAAGGAGCACTGTCACAAAAAACGGAGCATCCATCATCAAGGACTCCCACTATCCTGGCCAAACACTCTTCTCACTGTTGCCAACAAACAGGAAGTATGGAAGCCTTAGGTCCCATACCACCAGGTTCAGTAACAGTTATTACACTACAAACATTTTTCTCATGAACCGATGTGGATAACTTCACTTGCCTCAACACTGAACTGATTCTACAACCTATTGGCTCACTTTCAAGGACTCTACAAGTCGTATTCTCAGTATCGCACAGTTAGTCTTCTCTTGCTCACTGGGTGTTCGTCAGTCTTTGTTTGGGTGTAGCTTTTCTTTGATTCTGTAGTATTTCTTTTACTGTAAACACCTGCAAGAAAATGAATCTCAGGGTAGTATATGGTGACATATCCATACTTTGATCATAAATTTACCTTGAATTTTTTTCTGGCCTGTCTGTCCTAACAGTTGCTATCAAACACAAAGCTCCAATTAGGGACACAATTACATTCTATGCACATCTAAGATTTTTTTTTGCAGTTGCCTGGCTGCATCAGGCTGTAACAGTGGCATAGAAGCTCCAACCATACCCGTCTGTAGAATCATGGGTGACAGTATATCATAAAAAAAAATATGCTCTCATAGCAGGAAGACAACTTAACAGCTAGCTTTATTGTAGCCTGCATTCTTCCTGATGAGCTTTGTTTCAAAGCCCATCATTTGGATGTTTTTGTTCATCCACACAGAGCCATGTAAAGGGAAAGCTTACACAAGATTTTCTAAATATTCTGCGGAAGTAGTAAAATTCTTGCGCTATCTAGATTTCCGTTTTTGCCCATTGGGTCTATACTGGCTCTCAGCACAATCCTATCAGTCTATTTCCCCACCCCCCTGTTTTGCTATAACCTGTGCTCTCTCTTTCTCTGCTTGATCAACTCTCCATCGATCCCTCTACTTCCCACTTAGACTAGGCGTAAGATTAAAATAACCACTTAACCTACCAGCCCTGATATCGTTGCTACATGGGGGGGGGGGGAAACGGGATCTCAAGGAGGCAAATCCATCCAGTCACTGGGAAAATGGGTGAACTCCACGCAGACAGACCTCAATAAAACATGGGTCATGGTGAGGCAGCAGGACTAGCTAATGTGCCTCCATAGGTAGAAAGCATAGAATTGTCCAGACAGGACCTTTTGCTTCTGAATCCTCTTAAAGAGGGAGAGGAGGGATTATGATTCATATCTTAGCCATGGGGAAAGACAGAGAGAGATCACAGAGGAGAAATAAACAGCAATTTGAAAAACCGAAACCTCAAGGGGTAATGTGTATAGACAAAGTGATACTAATCATAGAAGAATGGATTAACCTAATAAACAGGTGCAGTGGCAGCAGTCAGTTCACGTGGTGTCCAACTGTGCTCAGCGGTTTCTTTTCATCTCCAGTGCCCTGACAGACTGCAGTAGCTGAACCTACTGGAGAGTGTATTTCAGCCAGACAGCTGATGCCCGAGTGCAGGCATGTTCCTGGGTTTACTTCACAGGTGCTAGTGTTAGCAATTGTCACTCCCATAGAGCACCTCCACAGCTTTGCCATTTGGAGAACAGAGCTTCTGTGTCCACAAAATGGTCGTGCGAACTGCCTCTGGTGCTACGATCTAGCAAAAGGATCTGTCACTTTATATTTTCCCCTCATGCAGAAAAATCCAACTGCTGCCCACAGAGAGATGGAAGATGGGAAGTGACCTCTGACTTTGGTTATAAAAAAGCAGAGAACCATTTTAGGATGATAGGATTTTGTGATTTTATTTAGAGCTGTGGAAATATCCGCTTATGTTATACCCTTAGAAAATGGCTTATATAAGCGGACAAAAAACTAACAGGATTCAGAAATGCGTGTCCTGACCAGAAATCACTGAAAAATTAATGATAGAAAAAGACCAGAATAATATCCACTTTGCTTGCCCTTGCTAAAGACAAAATGATGTCATGAAAATGCCATGAGAAATTCTAGCTGTGAGAGTTCCAGTGCATAGTCTTAGGCTTTTGTTCTTTCTAGATTTCAACAATTTAATGTCTCAATTAAAATAGCACACAGTAGAACATTTTACAAGAGAATTAGGCACTCTTCTTTTAATATTCCCCATAGCAATGGACCTACTCTTTTAGTTCTTATTGTTCACTATTTTCAATTAAAATCATAAAACACTACAGAAACAGGCCACATCTACTTCGTGCCAAGCTAGTAATATGCCTAGTACCATCGACCTGCACCTGGACCATAGCGCTCCATACCCCTCCTGTCCATGTACCTTTCCAATATTTTATTAAATATTGAAATCGAACCCAGATCTACCACTTGTGCTGGCAGCTCGTTCCCCACTCTCGCCATCATCTAAATGAAGAAAATCCCCCTCATGTTCCCCTTAAACATTTTACCTTTCACTCTTAATCCATGATCTCTAGTTCTAGTTTCACCCAAAGTCAGTGGAAGAAGTCAGCTTACATTTACCTTTTTTATAGCCCTCAAAACTTTGTATACCTCTATCAAATCTCACCTCATTCTCTTATGCTCTAGGGAATAAAGTCCTAATCTATTAAACTTTTCCCCTATAACTCAGATCCTCAAGTCCTTGCAACATCCTTGTTAACCTTCTCTGCACTTTTTCAATCTTATTGGCATCTTTCCCAGGTAGGTGACCAGAAGAGTACACAATACTCCATATTAAGGATCACTAATGTCTTATACAACAGCAACATAGCAGATAAGGTGAGAGAGAGAAATGGTGAAGGAGTACTGGGAGGGGCCATTACCAGAAGTTTGAGTAATCGATGTTCATGCTATAAGATTGGAGGCTACCCAGACGGAATATAACGTGTTGCTTCTCCAGCCTGAGTGTGGTCTCATCGCAGCAGTAGAGGAAGCCATGGACTGACATGTCTGAGTGGAAATGAGAAGTGGAATTAAAGTGAGTGGCTACTGAGAGATCCCTCTTTGTCTTGCGGATAGAGTATAGATGCTGGCGAAGCAGTCTCCCAATCTACATCTGGTCTCACCAATATACAGGAGGCCACACCGGGATTTGCGGATACAGTAGATGACTCTAACAGACTCACAGGTGAAGTGCCCCTTCACCTGGATGGACTGTTTGGGGCCCTGAATTCTAATGAGGAAGGAGGTGTAGGGGCAGGCGTAGCACTTGTTCCACTTGCAAGGATAAGTACCAGGAGGGAGATCAGTGCAGAGGGATGAATGGACAATGGAGTCATAAAGGGAGCGATCCCTGCAGAAAGCAGAAAGTTGGGGGTGGGGAGAGGGAAAGATATGCTTGGTAGTGGGATCCCGTTGGAGATGACGGATGTTACGGAGAATTATGTGGTAGACATGGAGGCCAGTGGGGTGGTAGGTAAGGGCAAGAGGATCCTTATCCCTGGTGTGTTGGCGGATGGATGGGGTGAGGGCAGACATGCGTGAAATAGAAGGGCAACATTGATGATAGGGAAGGAAAGCCCCTTTCTTTGAAGAAAGGGGTCATCTCATTAGTTCTGGAATGAAAAGCCTCATCCTGAGAGCATATGCAGCAGAGATGGAGGAATTGAGAGAAAGGGGTGTCATTTTTACAAGTAACGGGGGGGAAGAGATATATACCAGGTAGCTGTGAGGATCTGTGTGTTTATAGAAGATATCAGTGGATAAATATTGATTTCATGAACTTCCAGTAATAGCGCCACCCCACCACTCCTTTTCCTTCACCATTACTCATTCCCATTTCCCTCTCTCACCTTGTCTTTTTCCTGCCCATCGCCTCCCTCTGGTGCTCCTCTGCCTTCCCTTTCTTCCATGGCCTTCTGTCCTCTCCTATCAGATTCCCCTTTCTCCAAACCTTTATCTTTTTCTTTATCTCTATCACTTCCCAGTTCTGTACTCCTCCTCCTCTCCCAGTTTCACCTATTACCTACTACCTAGCACTCCTTTCTTCCCTCCCCCCACCATTTTTTTACTCTGACCTCATCTCTTTTTTCCCAGTCCTGCTGAAGAGTCTTGGTCCGAAAAGTCAATTGTTTACTCTTTTCCATAGATGCTGCTTGGCCTGCTGAGTTCCTCCAGTATTTTGTGTGTATTACTTTGGTTTTCAGCATTTGCAGATTTTGTCTTGTCCCTGTACTCAATACTTTGATTTATGAAGGACAATGTGCCAAAAGCTATCTCTATGATCCTTTCTATCTGCGATGCCACTTTCAAGGATTTATGGATATGATTTTCCAGATCCCTTTCTTCTACCACATTCTTCCTTGTCCTACCACTCACTGTACAAGTCCTACCCTGGGTTGTCCCCCCAAAGCGCAACACCTCAGACTTGTCTGCATTAAATTCCATCTGCCATTTTTCCAGCTGTTCCAGAACCCGCTGCAAGCCTTGATAGTCTTCCTCGCTGTCTACTGCACCCCAAATCTTGGTGTCATCCGCAAATTTGCTGATCCAGGTTACCACATTATCAGATAGACCTTTGATATAGATGACGTACAACAATAGACCCAGCACCAATGCTTGTGGCACACTACTAGGCACAGGCCTCCGATAAGAGAGGCAACCATCTACTACCGCTCTTCAGCTTCTAATGTCTAATCCATTTACTGAATGCCAAGCAGCTGAACCTTCTTAACCAACCTCCCATGCAGGACCTTGTCAAAGACCTTGCTAAAATCAATGTAGATAATGTACACTGCCTTGGCTTCAGCAGGTTTCCAGGTAGCCTCCTTGAAAAATTCTGTTAAAATTAGTTAGACACAAACTAAAATGCACAAAGCCATGATGACTATCCCTAATCAGTCCCTGTCTAATCAAATACTTATATATCCGGTCCCTTAGAATACCTTCCAATAACTTACCAATTACTGCTGTCAAGCTTACCGTCCTATAAACTACCGTCTTATTTTTAGAGCCTTTCTTAAACAATGGAACAACATTAGCTATCCTCCAGCACCTCATCCATTGTTGACGACATTTTAGATATCACTGTTACGGCCCCTACAATTTCTGTACCAGCTTCCTACTAAGACTAAGGGAACATTTTGTCAAACCCTGGTGATTTATCCACCTTAATTCACCTCAAAAGAGCAAACGTCACCTCTGTAGTTTGTATACGGTCCATGACCTCATAGGTATTTCTATAGTCTCTGCGTCCATCTCCTGAATAAAGACAGATTCAGATAAAAATCCATTTAAGATCTCTCATATGTCTTTTGGCTCCATGCATAGATGACCACTTTGGTCATCAAGAAAATCAATTTTGTCCCTTGTAATCCTTGTGCTCTTAATATATCTTCCCTTAGGAAGCTCCTTCACCTCATCTGCTAGAGCAACCTCTTTTATCCCTCCTGACTTCCTCCATAAGTGTTTACCTGGATTTTTTATATTCTTCAATTAGGTCACTTGTTCCTTTCTGTCTGTACCTGCTATGTACCTCTTTCATCTTCTTAACCAGGGCCTCAATATCTCTTGAAAAGCAAGGTTCCCTAAACCTGTTGTCCTTGCCTTTTATTCTACCAGGAACATATAGACTCTGTACTCTTAAATCTTCACTTTTGAAGGCTTCCTACTTACCAAGCACACTTTTGCCTGAAAATATTCTGTCCCAATCCACACTTGTCAGATCCTTTCTGACACCATCAAAATTGGCCTTTCTCCAATTTAGAATCTCATCTCAAGGAACAGACCTATCCTTCTCCATAAATATATTGAAATTAATGATTTCATTATGATCACTAGATGCAAAGTGTTCCCCTACACAAACAAAGAGTGGGTTAAAAAGTCAGTACCACTTCCTCCAGCAGCTTGTTTGTTAGTACAGATTCCAACACTTGCAATCTCATGTGCATAGGTCATTGAAAGTGGCAGTTAGAGGATTCTGGGTTTTATTTATAGAGGAATAGACACCCAGGAACTTGAAACTGCTAACTCACTCCACTTCTGATCCCTCTATGAGGACTGGTAAGTGTTCCCTGATCTTACCTTTCCTGAAGTCCACAATAGGTTGTTGCTGCGAACACCATTCCACAAGCTGGTATGTCGCACTCCTGTACGCCCTCTTGCCATCAGAGATTCTACCAACAATGGCTGTATCATCAGCCAATTTATGGATGGTATTTGAGCTATGCCTAGCCACACAGTTATGGGTATAGAGAGAGTAGATCAGTGGGCTAAGCACACACCCCTGAGGTGTGCCAGTGTTGATCATCAGCGAGGAGGAGATGTTATCACCAATCCTCACAGATTGTGGTCTTCTGGTTAGGAAGTCGAGAATCCAATTGCACAGGGAGGTACAAAGGCCCATTTTAGAAACATAGAAAATAGGTGCAAGAGTAGGCCATTCGGCCCTTCGAGCCTGCACTGCCATTTATTATGATCATGGCTGATCATCGAACTCAGAACCCTGCCCCAGCCTTCCCTCCATACCCCCTGACCCCTGTAGCCACAAGGGCCATATCTAACTCCCTCTTAAACATAGCCAATGAACTGGCCTCAACAGTTTGCTGTGGCAGAGAATTCCACAGATTCACCACTCTCTGTGTGAAGAAGTTTTTCCTAATCTCGGTCCTAAAAGGCTTCCCCTCTATCCTCAAACTGTGACCCCTCGTTCTGGACTTCCCCAACATCGGGAACAATCTTCCTGCATCTAGCCTGTCCAATCCCTTTAGGATCTTATACGTTTCAATCAGATCCCCCCTCAATCTTCTAAATTCCAACGAGTACAAGCCCAGTTCATCCAGTCTTTCTTCATATGAAAGTCCTGCCATCCCAGGAATCAATCTGGTGAACCTTCTTTGTACTCCCTCTATGGCAAAGATGTCTTTCCTCAGATTAGGGGACCAAAACTGCACACAATACTCCAGGTGTGGTCTCACCAAGGCCTTGTACAACTGCAGTAGTACCTCCCTGCTCCTGTACTCGAATCCTCTCGCTATAAATGCCAGCATACCATTCGCCTTTTTCACCGCCTGCTGTACCTGCATGCCCACTTTCAATGACTGGTGTATAATGACACCCAGGTCTCGTTGCACCTCCCCTTTTCCTAATCGGCCACCATTCAGATAATAATCTGTTTTCCTATTTTTGCCACCAAAGTGGATAACTTCACATTTATCCACATTAAATTGCATCTGCCATGAGTTTGCCCACTCACCCAACCTATCCAAGTCACCCTGCATCCTCTTAGCATCCTCCTCACTGCTAACACTGCCACCCAGCTTCGTGTCATCCGCAAACTTGGAGATGCTGCATTTAATTCCCTCATCCAAGTCATTAATATATATTGTAAACAACTGGGGTCCCAGCACTGAGCCTTGCGGTACCCCACTAGTCACTGCCTGCCATTTTGAAAAGGTCCCGTTTATTCCCACTCTTTGCTTCCTCTCTGCTAACCAATTCTCCACCCACACCAATACCTTACCCCCAATACCGTGTGCTTTAAGTTTGCACACTAATCTCCTGTGTGGGACCTTGTCAAAAGCCTTTTGAAAATCCAAATATACCACATCCACTGGTTCTCCCCTATCCACTCTACTAGTTACATCCTCAAAAAATTCTATGAGATTCGTCAGACATGATTTTCCTTTCACAAATCCATGCTGACTTTGTCCGATCATTTCACCGCTTTCCAAATGTGCTGTTATCACATCCTTGATAACTGACTCCAGCAGTTTCCCCACCACCGACGTTAGGCTAACCGGTCTATAATTCCCTGGTTTCTCTCTCCCTCCTTTTTTAAAAAGTGGGGTTACATTAGCCACCCTCCAATCCTCAGGAACTAGTCCAGAACAAGTTTTCTGTAACTTGTCAATGAGGATTGTGGGAATGATGGTGTTAAATGCTGAGTTATGGTCGATGATCAACATCCTAACACAGGTGTTTGTATTGTCCAGGTGGTCTAAAGCCATGTGAAGAGCCATCAAGATTGCATCTGATGTTGACCTATTGTGGCAATAGGCAAATTGCAATGGGTCCAGGTCCTTGCTGAGGCAGGAATTTAGTCTAGTCATGACCAACCTCTCAAAGCACTTCATCACCGTAGATGTGAGTGCTACCAGGCGTTAATCATTAAGGCAGCTCACATTCTTCTTAGGCATTCACAAGTGTGAAGTATCATGTCCAGTTCTGGGTATGATGCTTTAGAAAATCTTGAAGATTTAGAGATGGTACTTTAGAGATTCACTGCTGTGGTGCTGGAATTGAAGTATTTTAAGTTATGTGAATGGATTAGAGAAACAGGGATTGCTAGGACAGTGGAGGTTGAAAGGGGATTTGACAGAGGTGACTGCTGGGCAGTGAAGTAGCTGTAATAGGTGGATAAGTCAAGAACTTCGAGGCATAAAATGAAGCTGCCTGGCAATGGAACCAAAAGTGACTTGAAGATCAGTTCTTTTACACAGTGAGTGGTTAATGTCTGCAATACACTAGCAGGAGTATTATATTATAGCATTTAAAAGAGAACTGGATTAGTAAAAGAAAGAGAAATTTAAGGTACAGCAAAAAACAAAAACAAACTTGGGACTAGCTGGGTTGCTCTTGTATAGAGCTAGTAAGAATTTAAAAGGTGGAATGGATGTTTGTCCTGTAATCAATCTGTAGTTCTCTGACTTCATCTAGTCATTAGGTGCCGGTCAAAATTCAAAGTTATTTGGGTTTTCTCTAATGCACAATCAAAAGATCCTAGAAGTACAAAAATACTTAGATCCACAAAAATACTTATGCTTTCTATTTGACTTACTAATATGATCTGAATTTTTGGTACAGATATTACTTCATAAGAATTTGCTCAGATTATGCCATCATAGGAATTTTGACCCAACTATACTTTCCCACAAACATAAGAGATTCTGCAGATAACAGGAATTCTGCAGATGCTGGAAATTCAAGCAACATGTGAACCGTGAGTAATACACACAAAATTCTGGAGAAACTCAGCAGGTCAAGTAGCATCTATGGAGGGGAAGAAACGATCAAACGTTTCAGGCTGACACCCTTCATCAGCACACTTTGTCGTGCTGACCTCTATGAAATTAAAACCATATTACTGGTAATGTTAGGGAATGACTAATACCCCTATCTGTACTGGTTATCATGTTAAAAGAAAAACACCATAAATTTAGACAAAGATTACTGCCAAATCAAAATAAATCATAATACATTATGGGGAGCTGTAATTAATTATGATAATCCTTCATAGCTTTGAGTTAATTGAAGAGGATTAAGATAATGTTTCTTTTAAGTTCTTTAAACATCTTTCATAAATATAGGTAAGTACATTGCAATATTGTAGTTATTCTTCAACAGTGCTTTCTGTAGCATCTGCATTTGGATACCAGCTAGGCAAGGGCTCCCAACCTAGGATCCTTGCTTAATGGTATTGATCCACGGCATAAAAAAGGTTGGGAACTCCTTAGCCAGAGCAATATTTCAGCACTTCTGGACCTTCTACATTTTCCAGTCTTATTTTGTATCAAGGGCTTTGTTTGAGTTGAGATGGAATGAACAAGGCTAATTTGTTTTTTTTATTTGTTCAACCTCTTTACTGTAAAACAATTATGCTATTTTGAGGTGCTTTAGGATTTCTTCTACTTTTGTGGCTTACACAAAGGGAAATTCAAAGTTACAGCTGTCAAAAACTTCGATACTGTAATTCTATAAAGAAAATGCTGAATTTGCTGGTTAGCTAAATAGGTATATACAGGTATATTTGTTGAACTGTTTATTGAGAGTTTTAATTTATAATTCTAAATGCTAACTCTTATATGTAAGCTTTTCTAAAGTTCAATTTTAGTAACATTGACTGTCAGTTTTTTTTATTATAGCTTAGCCATTTTAACAATATAATTCTTGGTCAACTCCTACTTTTGCCACTTCATTTTCTCAGTGTCTGGATGTGGAGGACCCCCAATCCTCTTCACAAGACATTCAATGGGTGGCTGAAAAATCAAGGTCTCCTTTCCCTTGACTGATGTGCAGCAGCCTGAGTTAACCCTGAATCTAATCTTCCCAGAGTAGGAGGGTGTGTCATTGAGTAAACACAAGAGATTATGCAAACGCTGGAAATCAGACAAAATGCTGGAGGAGCTCAGCAGGTCAGGCAGCATCTATGGAAAGGAATAAACAGTCGAGGCCCTCCATCAGGACTGAAAACAAAGGGGGGAGGTGCCAGAATAAGAAGGTAGGGGAGGGGAAAGAGTAAAATCTGGCAGGTGTATGGTGGAAGAGGTTGTAAGGGCTGAATAAGAAGGACTCTGGTAGGAGAATGGACCATGGGTGAAAGGGAAAGTGGAGGTCCACCAGAGGAAAAAAAGTGAGAAGCGGGAGGGAGGAAAAGTTACCCGAAGTTAGAGAAATCAATGTTTATGCTATCAGATTTGAGGCTACGCAGATGGAACATGGTGCTGCTCCTCCAACTGGAGAGTGGCCTCATCATGGGAGTAGAGGAAACCATACCCCAACATTTTGGAAAAGGACAGGAAATAGAATTAAAATGTGTGGCCACCAGGAAAGTCCACCTTTCGCGGCAGATAGAGTGAAAGTGATTGACTTCATTTCCTGGGCACCTGGATATGGAGAGCCCTCTGCACCTCTTCCCAAGACATTCATGGGGTGGCTGAAGATCAAGATGCCATTTTCATTACCTGATGCATAACAGCTTGATTTAACCCTAATCCAAATTGTCTTTCCTTTAAATATGCAGTTGTGACTTCAATTTACATGAAATGGATTCTTCAAGGGTTAGGACCTCCTGAAATTACACTCTTGGTGCATGTGATGTTGTTTTCAACAACATAACTGACCTTGTAGCACAACTGGCCACATAAGCCACATTCACCATATACAATAAATACCTTTATTTATTAAGAAAGCACAGTGTCACAGCTCCTTGAAAGGCAACTATGTGGGGTTCTGAATTTGCAGGACATTTAATGAGTTACTATTAGTTAGACTTCCCTTACACATGTAGGTTTTTACAATAATTTTGTTGTGCAATATGTTGAACGATAAAAGCAATGAGGAAAACTGGGGCCTGAGGGAGTAGTGCGAAAGAACAGGGCCATCAGCTGGATATCTGTTGAAGGAGTGTGGAATTTAAGCACAAAGAAGAGCAAATTATAGTGGAAAAATTCAGATTTAAATCAGATTTCCGGAGAGAAATTGTGTGTGGGTTTGGGGAGGAGGTGGAATAGGGATCTAATTAAGAAAGAGAAAAGCATAAAGGAAACAGGAATACAATTTAAAGTCTGGTATTTTGGAATCTCTAACAACAAATAACATCTAAAGGAATAGAAACTGGCATTTGTAATAGTTCATTCTCATTGCCAATTAACTTACTCTCATCACATTAATGGAATATTTGTACTTGAAGTAACAAGACAACTTTCTATGGTATCACTAATTGGTATTTGTCAGTCAATACCTTAGCTTCAGGCCATTTAGCTTCTACCAATTGCAAGCCTAGCAGCAAATTGCCACTTTTGCAAATCCAATTATGGAGTAGCATGACCCAGATTACATCAAGATATTGAGTTTAACTGTATGGATGTCCAATATTTGATTTTTGCTGTGCCATTCACATACAAGTAACAGGGAATACTGATACTTTTACTGCTATAATGACAAATTTTTAGTTCTACCTAATAATCATCAAACTTGCACAGACTATATATTGTATACAGTCATTTGCAGACTGCTAGCAACTTGAGTTATATAAAATGTTAAGAATACCTGTTCACACATTTCCACAGAGGCTTAAAAGTGATAGGAAAATAACCTTTAGAGTCCTTTATGTGGTGAAACCAGTGAAATGTTTCTGTTACTATTAGGAATTAGCAATTGTTACTCCTCACTTGGAGTACTGTGAGTGGGTTTGGGCCCCTTATCTTAGAAAGGATGAGCTGAAACTGGAGAGTGTTCAAATGAATCCAGGATTGAACGGCTTGTCAAATGAACAGCATTTGATGACTCTGGGCCTGTATTCACTAGAATTCAGGAGAAGGTGGGGGTGACCTAATTAAAACCTGTTGAATGGTGAAAGGCCTCGATAGAGTGGATGTGAAGAGGGTGCTTTCTATGGTGGGAGAGTCCAATATCAAAATAAAGAGGCGTCCTTTTATAACGGAGATGAGGAGGAATTTCTTTAACCAGAGAGTGGTGAAATTGTGGAATTCTTTACCACAGGCAGCCGTGAAGGCCAAGTCTTTACATGTATTTAAGGTAGAGGTTGATAGATTCTTGATTGGTCAGGGCATGAAGGGACACAGGAAAAGGCAGGAGATTGGGGCTGAGAGGAAAATTGGATCAGCCATGATGAAATGGTGGAGCAAACTCAATGGGACAAATGGCCTCATTCTTATGGTCTGATAGATTAGAGATTGGTCCCTGGAGAGTACCAAAATAAGTTCTGCAGTGACATTGTTGGTGCCTTACCTTGTTTCTCAGTCAAATTTATTGTATTATCTATATTCTTAAGTTGCAGTGACCAGGAATGGAATCTTATAATATTCTTTACATTAAAGTCAGGGTAAGAGCAAGTTGAAGATTAGACACCCATTATACAGCAAAGAATAATGGGAATACACAGGAGACCAGGATGAAGAAGTGCATAGATTATGTTGATGGTTTGAGGGTTTGTGATCGGTTTGGGAAGAGTCAAAGAGAGTAGGTTACTGAGGTAAGGAGTTGTTAGGTCATTTTAACACTAGAATAAGCCAATGAAAGTGACTGAGAGGTGCAGAAAAGATTTGTTAAGAAATGTGTAGCTAATCTTTGTATGACCTCTGGTGATAGAGCATAGAAATATAAGACTGGAAGCATAAACCAGGAAAGCATTGTAATACTTGAATGCCAAGGGCATGAAGGCTTCAGTATTAGGTAAGATGAGGCAATGTGTCTAAAGAGGCTTGAGCAGAGTAAGGAAGTTGTGACATTCTCTTCAGAATCATCTCTACTTCCAGCCATCAATATGGCATTGCCTATAATCAGTAAAAGCACAATGATATTGAATGTTCACTATCTAGTGTGTTATTGGAAGTAATGGGCCATCTTCAGTGCTATAAACACAGGAGATTCTGCAGATGCTGGAAACCTTGTGCCTCGGGAGGCAGACAAGTGGGTCACGGTTAGGAGGGGGAAGGGGAAAAGGAAGGTGATGGGGAGTACCCCGGCGGCTGTGCCCCTTAACAACAGGTACTCCTGTTTGAGTACTGTTGGGGGGGACAGCTTACCCGGGGGAAGCGACAGTGGCCCTGCCTCCGGCACAGAGTCTGGCCCTGTAGCTCAGAAGGGTAGGGCAAGGAAGAGGAGGGCAGTTGTGATAGGGGACTCGATAGTAAGGGGGTCAGATAGGCGATTCTGTGGACGCAGTCCAGAGACTCGGATGGTAGTTTGCCTCCCTGGTGCCAGGGTCCGGGATATTTCTGATCGTGTCCAAGATATCCTGAAGTGGGAGGGTGAAGAGCCAGAGGTCCTGGTACATATAGGTACCAATGACATAGGTAGGAAAAGGGATGAGGTCCTGAAAGAACAATATAGGGAGCCAGGAAGGGAGTTGAGAAAAAGGACCGCAAAGGTAGTAATCTCGGGATTACTGCCTGTGCCACGCGACAGTGAGAGTAGGAATGCGATGAGGTGGAGGATAAATGCGTGGCTGAGGGATTGGAGCAGGGGGCAGGGATTCAAGTTTTTGGATCATTGGGACCTCTTTTGGCGCAGGTGTGACCTGTACAAAAAGGACAGGTTACACTTGAATCCTAGGGGGACCAATATCCTGGCAGGGAGATTAGCGGGGGCTACTGAGGTGACTTTAAACTAGAATGGTTGGGGGGTGGGAATCAAATTAAAGCGGCTAGGTGTGAGGAGGTTAGTTCACAACAGAGGGATGGGAACCAGTGCAGAGAGACAGAGGGGTGTAAAGTGAGCGTAGAAGCAAAAAGTACAAAGGGGAAAAGTAAAAGTGGCAGGCCGACAAATCCAGGGCAAGCATTAAAAAGGGCTAAGAGAGTTGTAAAAGAGCGCCTGAAGGCTTTATGTGTCAATGCAAGGAGCATTCGTAATAAGGTGGATGAATTGAAAGTGCAGATTGTTATTAATGATTATGATATAGTTGGGATCACAGAGACATGGCTCCAGGGTGACCAGGGATGGGAGCTCAACGTTCAGGGATATTCAATATTCAGGAGGGATAGACACGAAGGAAGGGGAGGTGGGGTGGCGTTGCTGGTTAAAAAAGAGATTAACGCAATAGAAAGGAAGGACATAAGCCGGGAAGATGTGGAATCGATATGGGTAGAGCTGCGTAACACTAAGGGGCAGAAGACGCTGGTGGGAGTTGTGTACAGGCCACCTAACAGTAGTAGTGAGGTCGGAGATGGTATTAAACAGGAAATTAGAAATGTGTGCAATAAAGGAACAGCAGTTATAATGGGTGACTTCAATCTACATGTAGACTGGGTGAACCAAATTGGTAAAGGTGCTGAGGAAGAGGATTTCTTGGAATGTATGCGGGATGGTTTTTTGAACCAACATGTCGAGGAACCGACTATAGAGCAGGCTATTCTGGACTGGGTTTTGAGCAATGAGGAAGGGTTAATTAGCGATCTTGTCGTGAGAGGCCCCTTGGGTAAGAGTGACCATAATATGGTGGAATTCTTCATTAACATGGAGAGTGACGTAGTTAATTCAGAAACAAAGGTTCTGAACTTAAAGAGGGGTAACTTTGAAGGTATGAGACATGAATTAGCTAAGATAGACTGGCAAATGACACTTCAAGGATTGACGGTGGATATGCAATGGCAGGCATTTAAAGGTTGCATGGATGAACTACAACAATTGTTCATCCCAGTTTGGCAAAAGAATAAATCAAGGAAGGTAGTGCACCCGTGGCTGACAAGAGAAATTAGGGATAGTATCAATTCCAAAGAAGTAGCATACAAATTAGCAAGAGAAAGTGGCTCACCTGAGGACTGGGAGAAATTCAGAGTTCAGCAGAGGAGGACAAAGGGCTTAATTAGGAAGGGGAAAAAAGATTATGAGAGAAAACTGGCAGAGAACATAAAAACGGACTGTAAAAGCTTTTATAGATATGTAAAAAGGAAAAGACTGGTAAAGACAAATGTAGGTCCCCTGCAAACAGAAACAGGTGAATTGATTATGGGGAGCAAGGACATGGCAGACCAATTGAATAATTACTTTGGTTCTGTCTTCACTAAGGAGGACATAAATAATCTTCCAGAAATAGTAAGGGACAGAGGGTCCAGTGAGATGGAGGAACTGAGCGAAATACATGTTAGTAGGGAAGTGGTGTTAGGTAAATTGAAGGGATTGAAGGCAGATAAATCCCCAGGGCCAGATGGTCTGCATCCCAGAGTGCTTAAGGAAGTGGCCCAAGAAATAGTGGATGCATTAGTGATAATTTTTCAAAACTCGTTAGATTCTGGACTAGTTCCTGAGGATTGGAGGGTGGCTAATGTAACCCCACTTTTTAAAAAAGGAGGGAGAGAGAAACCGGGGAATTATAGGCCGGTTAGCCTAACGTCGGTGGTGGGGAAACTGCTGGAGTCAGTTATCAAGGATGTGATAACAGCACATTTGGAAAGCGGTGAAATGATCGGACAAAGTCAGCATGGATTTGTGAAAGGAAAATCATGTCTGACGAATCTCATAGAATTTTTTGAGGATGTAACTAGTAGAGTGGATAGGGGAGAACCAGTGGATGTGGTATATTTGGATTTTCAAAAGGCTTTTGACAAGGTCCCACATAGGAGATTAGTGTGCAAACTTAAAGCACACGGTATTGGGGGTAAGGTATTGGTGTGGGTGGAGAATTGGTTAGCAGACAGGAAGCAAAGAGTGGGAATAAACGGGACCTTTTCAGAATGGCAGGCGGTGACTAGTGGGGTACCGCAAGGCTCAGTGCTGGGACCCCAGTTGTTTACAATATATATTAATGACTTGGATGAGGGAATTAAATGCAGCATCTCCAAGTTTGCGGATGACACGAAGCTGGGCGGCAGTGTTAGCAGTGAGGAGGATGCTAAGAGGATGCAGGGTGACTTGGATAGGTTGGGTGAGTGGGCAAACTCATGGCAGATGCAATTTAATGTGGATAAATGTGAAGTTATCCACTTTGGTGGCAAAAATAGGAAAACAGATTATTATCTGAATGGTGGCCGATTAGGAAAAGGGGAGGTGCAACGAGACCTGGGTGTCATTATACACCAGTCATTGAAAGTGAGCATGCAGGTACAGCAGGCAGTGAAAAAGGTGAACGGTATGCTGGCATTTATAGCGAGAGGATTCGAGTACAGGAGCAGGGAGGTACTACTGCAGTTGTACAAGGCCTTGGTGAGACCACACCTGGAGTATTGTGTGCAGTTTTGGTCCCCTAATCTGAGGAAAGACATCTTTGCCATAGAGGGAGTACAAAGAAGGTTCACCAGATTGATTCCTGGGATGGCAGGTCTTTCATATGAAGAAAGACTGGATGAACTGGGCTTGTACTCGTTGGAATTTAGAAGATTGAGGGGGGATCTGATTGAAACGTATAAGATCCTAAAGGGATTGGACAGGCTAGATGCAGGAAGATTGTTCCCGATGTTGGGGAAGTCTAGAACGAGGGGTCACAGTTTGAGGATAGAGGGGAAGCCTTTTAGGACCGAGGTTAGGAAAAACTTCTTCACACAGAGAGTGGTGAATCTGTGGAATTCTCTGCCACAGCAAACTGTTGAGGCCAGTTCATTAGCTATGTTTAAAAGGAAGTTAGATATGGCCCTTGTGGCTACAGGGGTCAGGGGGTATGGAGGGAAGGCTGGGTTCTGAGTTGGATGATCAGCCATGATCATAATAAATGGCGGTGCAGGCTCGAAGGGCCGAATGGCCTACTCCTGCACCTATTTTCTATGTTTCTATGTTTCTATGTAACACGCATACAATACTGGACTAACTCAGCAGGTCAGGGAGCATCTATTGTTAATGTATCTGTCTGAGACCTTTAATCAGGACAGGAAAGGAAGGGGGTAGAAGTCAGAAGGTGGTGGGGGAAGGAGAAGGAGTGCAAGCTGGCAGGTGATAGGTAAGACCAAGTGCGGGGTAGGGTGGGTGAGTGAGTGGAGGAGGAGGATGAAGTAAGAAGCTGGGAGGTGATGGATGAGAGAGGTAAACGGCTGAAAAAGAAGAAATAGAATAAAGGAGGATATTGGACCATGGAAAAAGGAAAGGAGGTGATGAAATCACAAACAAGAGAAAAAGAGGAGGAGGTGATGGGCAGGTGAGAAGAGGAGTGAAAGGGTAACCAGAATGGGGAATGGAAATAAGTGAAAGATGGAGGGGGAAGAAATTACTGTAAGTTAGAAAATTGACTACCCAGATGGAATTTGAGGTGCTGCTCCTCCAACATGAGTTTGGCCTCATTATAGCAGTATGGGAATGGGAAGTCGACTTGAAATTGAAAGATCCTGCCTTTTGCAGCAGAGAGAGTGAAGGTACTCAGCAAAGTAGTCCTCCAGTCTGCATCGGGTCTCACTAATATCGAGGGGCACTGAATGCAAAAGATGACCCCTTCGCTGTTAGCCAGTTTGTTATTTGCAGGCAAATCCAAGAGTATTACTCAAAGAATCAATACAATCATTATCTTTATTGGCAGCTTACTAGCAGAACATGGGTAGTTTATTCCTGACTTCTGTGCCTGAGCATTGCAATGTAAGAATCAGGAAAGTTAACCTATTTGTTTTTCCATTCTGCCCCTTGGCTTTTCATGCAGGGAAAAGTGTATATAAAAATGCCTGCAAAGTAGACTCAGTACTTGTAAATAACAATCAAACATATCTCTGCCTGTACAGCAATAACAGTTTATTTCATTTCATTCTTTCCAGAATCATGTATTTGCAGAAGTCACATGATCATCAACAGGAGGTTTGTCCTATTCTTTGGGCATCTTTATTATTTATTGTTCAACGATCACATTTGGAATGAAATCCAAGACGCAGTCTCACTTAATAAGACACATACACAGAACTGTTATTCCTTCACAAAAATTCCAGTGATATTGGTGGTATATGGAACATTTGTAACAATTCAAGCACATTGCACCATGTTGAGGGGGCAGAAGGTACATATTCGACATTTTCTGTATTTGTTTTTCCCTTACACAGACTAATGTCTGACTACTTTGGTTATTGCTACGTCATGCAAAACATAACCTGTTTTAAACTAAGGTGCAATTAATGCTTTTTTTAAAAAAAAAATTGCAGGAATCTTTTTGAAAGAAATGCCTATTTTGTATTCATTGTGCTGTAAGAAATAATGAATATTTGTCAAGCAATACCGCATGATAAGCATTGTGATTTAGAAAATTCTCATTCTTTTGTCGTTGCGTCCGGCAGTAAATCTTCTTGCTGTTTTAACAGTAAATGTACAAAAGTGACTCAACGCTGGATGATATAATAAGGCTTTAATTCTGCAACTGCATTTGGGTTTACAGGATTCAGTATGCAAGATACTGCCTTCTTTGACTTTCCATTTTGATAGAAAATGTCTGTCTTTCCCTGCCTCAAATATTTAAACTTAAATAAGACTGCAATTATAAATCAGATTTTATAGTAAGTAAAATTTTATAAACAATGTAATATAAAATATGTAAATTAAAAATTATGTTATCTGTAACAATTACAAAAGTAATTTTTGTGGTTTAAATAAAATTTTGATTTTAAGAAGTTTTGTTGAACTATATCCAACTCCATTGCCAGATCAAATACATTCCTTGCACAGTTGTAGGCATTCAATGCATAAATCATTCAAAATTAAAGCTCGAGCTAAGTCAATAGGTATGAAACTGTGTGATGTACTATTGATTCTAGTTTTGACCCTGGCATTCATTGAGCTCTTTTAATGGAACTTAATATTTGCAAGATGGTGATCATTTAAAGGTTAAACTGGGGGATAGAAGCCAGTGAGGACACTAGCATGACAATCAAAGCAGCCCACACATTAAATGAGACTTCCTTCCAATAAAATAGCAAGTAAGCCAGGAGGTACTGTATAGAATAATAATGTACAAAGTAAAAGTAGTTTGTAAAACTGTAATTCCCTATTATATTCCTTGGAAATGCTAGCATTGTAAAGGGTCTCTTGGTTTTAATATCGCTGGTACATGATGGCTAGCATAAGAAATCACTTTAAATACATTTTTGAAGCTATGCAACATTTCCTTAAAATTCAGCTGTTAGCAGCTTAATGCATTTTCTTTGTTTTCTGTAAAAACAGAAATAAGTCTTCATTGAGATCTTTACTCTTCATTCCTTTTGTTCTGTGACCTTCCTTAAAACAGCTGCAAATGTAGTAGAAATTTAATAATAAAAGAAATCAGATATGTTGATAAGTTAGTTATTCAGACAATAGGTGCAGGAGTAGGCCATTTGGCCCTTCGAGCCAGCACAGCCATTCACTGTGATCACGGCTGATCATCCACAATCAGTACCCCGTTTCTGCCTTCTCCCCGTATCCCGTCACTCCGCTATCATTAAGAGCTCTATCTAACTCATTCTTGAAAGCATCCAGAGAATTGGCCTCCACTGCCTTCTGAGGCAGAGCATTCCACAGATCCACAGCTCTCTGGGTGAAAGTTTTTCTTCAACTCTGTTCCAAATGGTCTACCCCTTATTCTTAAATGGTGGCCTCTGGTTCTGGACTCCTCCAACATTGGGTACATGTTTCCTGCCTCTAACATGTCCAATCCCTTAATAATCTTTTATGTTTCAATCAGATCCCCTCTCATCTTTCTAATTTCCAGTGTATACAAACCCAGTCGCTCCAATCTTTCAACATATGACAGTCCCGCCATCCCGGGAATTAACCTCGTGAACCTACGCTGCACTCCCTCAATAGCAAGAATGTCCTCCCTCAAACTTGGAGACCAAAACTGCACGCAATACTCCAGGTGTGGTCTCACCAGGGCCCTGTACAGGTGCAGAAGGACCTCTTTGCTCCTACACTCAACTCCCCTTGTTATGAAGGTCAACATGCCATTAGCTTTCTTCACTGCCTGCTATACCTGTATGCTTACTTTCAGTGACTGATGAACAAGGACACCTAGATCTCGTTGTGCTTCCCCTTTTCCTAACTTGACACCATTCAGATAGTAATCTGCCTTCCTGTTCTTGCCACCAAAGTGGATAACCTCACACTTATCCACATTAAACTGCATCTGCCCACTCACCCAACCTGTCCAAGTCACCCTGCATTCTCATAACATCCTCCTCACATTTCACACTGCCACCCAGCTTTGTGTCATCTGCAAATTTGCTAATGTTACTTTTAATCCCTTCATCTAAATCATTAATGTATATTGTGAACAGCTGCGGTCCCAGCACCGAGCCTTGCGGTACCCCACTAGTCACCGCCTGCCATTCTGAAAGGGACCCATTAATCCCTACTCTTCGTTTCCTGTCTGCCAACCAATTTTCTATCCATGTCAGTACCCTACCCCCAATACCACATGCTCTAATTTTGCCCACTAATCTCCTATGTGAGACCTTATCAAAGGCTTTCTGTAAGTCCAGGTACACTACATCCACTGGCTCTCCCATGTCCATTTTCATAGTTACATCCTCAAAAAATTCCAGAAGATTAGTCAAGCATAATTTCCTCTTCATAACTCCATGCTGACTCGGACCGATCCTGTTACTGCTATCCAAACGTACTGCTATTTCACCTTTTATAATTGACTCCAGCATCTTCCCCACCACTGATGTCAGGCTAACTGGTCTATAATTCCCTGTTTTCTCTCTCCCTCCTTTCTTAAAACGTGGGATAACATTAGCTATCCTCCAATCCACAGGAACTGATCCTGAATCTATAGAACATTGGAAAATGATTACCAATGCATCCACGATTTCCAGAGCCACCTCCTTAAGTACCCTGGGATGCAGACCATCAGGCCCTGGGGATTTATCAGCCTTCAGTCCCATCAGTCTATCCAACACCATTTTCTGCCTAATGTGAATCTCCTTCAGTTCCTCCATTACCCTAGGTCCTCTGGCCACTATTACATCTGGGAGATTGTTTGTGTCTTCCCTAGTGAAGACAGATCCAAAGTACCTGTTCAACTCATCTGCCATTTCTTTGTTCCCCCATAATAATTTCACCCTTTTCTGTCTTCAAGGGCCTAACTTTGGTCTTAACTAATTTTTTCCTCTTCACGTAACTAAAGCAGCTTTTACTATCCTCCTTTATATTCTTGGCTAGCTTACCTTTATACCTCATCTTTTCTTCCTGTATTGCCTTTTTAGTTATCTTCTGTTGCTCTTTAAAAGTTTCCCAATCCTCTGACATTCTGCTCAACTTTGCTATGTTATACTTCTCCTTTATTTTTATACTGTCCTCGACTTCCCTTGTCAGCCACGGTTGCCCCTTACTCCCCTTAAAATCTTTCTTTCTCTTTGGAATGATATTCCCAGAATACCTGCCATTGTTGTTCCACCGTCATCCCTGCTAGGGTATCTTTCCAGTCAACTTTGGCCAGCTCCTCCGTCATGGCTCCATAGTCCCCTTTGTTCAACTGTAATACTGACACTTCCAATTTTCCCTTCTCCCTCTCAAATTGTAGATTAAAACTTATCATATTATGGTCACTACCTCCTAATGGCTCCTTTACCTCGAGTTCCCTTATCAAATCCGGTTCATTACACAACACTAGATCCAGAATTGCCTTCTCCCTGGTAGGCTCCAGTACAAGCTGCTCTAAGAATCATCTCAAAGGCACACCACATACTCCCTTTCTTGGGGTCCAGTACCAACCTGATTTTCCCCGTCTATCTGCATGTTGAAATCCCCCATAACAACCGTAGCATTACCTTTTTTCTAATATATGGTCTAATGTTTAAAACATATAATACAAATACCTGCTTATCTGGATTGCATCTCGATTTTGATCCATTCCCTCAGTCATGGTTTGCAATAACTGAGCTACAGTAATATGGCCTTCAGATAGTGTCACTTCTGTCATGTTCTGGACTGACCGTACATCTGGTATATGTGAAGTGCAATGATCCATTTTTAAAGAATTATTTTCCTGCAAGATAAAAAAATGCAATATTTTAAATGAAATATAAAGCTTCAGTGTTACTAAGTCTTACAGTACATTCTGCATTCATACACATAAACATCAATTTGTGAAGCTCTTAGAATCATTAATGAACAGAAAGCCATTCGCTCCATCAAATCTATAGCAGCTCTTTGTACAGCAAAACTGATGAGTCCTGATGAAGGGTCTCAGCCCAAAAATGTCAATTATTTATTCCTCTCCATAGATGCTGTCTGACTTGCTGAGTTCTTCCAGCATTTTGTGCATGTTGTTTTGTGCAGCAATCTAGTTAGTCCCATTTCCTGGTCTTTTCCGATAGTGCTAAAAATTATTTTCCTTCAAGTACCAAAATAATTCCCTTTTGAAAATTTTCCCTGATATTTCCAATGTTATACCATGGATTAATTAAAATCAAGATTTACTTCCTTAGACGTTCAGTGGGAAGATACGTTTTCTTTGTTCTACAAGTCAACATAGGAACAGGCTCTACATTCTTCAGTCCATTATGTCTATACCAAACTAATCACATTTGTCTGCACGTGGTCTTTATTCATGTGCCTATCTAAATGCCTCTTAAACTTTACTACTGCATCTACAGTACCTTGCAAAAGTATTCAGCCCCCAACTCTTTGTTCAAATCAATGAGTATTACAACCAGGAGTTTTGATCAATTTAGCGAGAATTCTTAACTGTGAAACACATGCTCCTTTTTTCATAGTAGAGCCTAAAAACAACAGGGAAAATTGTAAAACAAAAAATTCAAAAAACTGAAATGTTAGCAGTTCAAAAGTATTCTTCCCCCTTTGCTCAGTACTTGGTTGAACCAACTCTCACAGCTATTACAGCCAGTAGTCTTTTTGGATAGGTCTCTATTAGCCTTGCACAATACGATGGAGCAATATTTTCTTATTCCTCCTTGCAAAATTGCTCAAGCTGTACTAGGTTAGTTGAAGAGTGGCGGTCGACAGCAATCTTGGGGGATCTTGCCAAAGATGTTCGATCGGGTTAAGGTCAGGACTCTGACTGGGCCACTCAAGGACATCAGTTTTCTTCGTTTGAAGCCATTTTATGGTTTCTTTGGCAGTGTGTTTTGGTTTGTTGTCCTACTGAAAGACCAACCTCTTCCCCAGTTTAAGTTTTCAGGCAGAAGCTAGCAGGTTTTTAATCCAGGATCTCTGTATTTAGCAGCATCCATCATCCCCTCAATCCTGACCAGATTTCCAGTCCATGTTGCTGAAAAGCATCTCCATAGCATGATGCTACCTCCACCATACTTTCCAGTAGGATTGCTCTTACCTGGCTGATGCACAGTATTAGATTTATGCCACACATACTGCTTAGTGTTGAGGCCAAAGTGTTCTGATCTGACCACAAGACCTTTATCCATACCTTTACAGTATCTTCTAAGTGTGCTTTGCAGAGTCTTTACAGGTAAGGGTATGCATTTTTTTAAGCCAGGGTCTCTTCCTTGCCACTCCTCCATAAATAGCTTTTTTGTGCAAGGCCTTAGAGATTGTGGAACCATGATCTTCATCTCCATTTGCAGACATTGACTTCTGCAACTTACTCCCAGTGACTGTTGTCATCACAGTAGCCTCTCTTACAAGTGACTAAGTTTAAGAGGGGTGGCCCAACCTAGGGCAGCGTGTCAGTGGTTTCATATTTTTTCCACTTTTTCACGATAGATGCACTGAGCTCCGAGGTATATTTAGTTGGTCTTGTACCCTTCTCCAGATTTTTGCTCCTCTGTTATCATTTCCATGACTTGTCTTGACTGTTCTTTTGTCTTCACTTTGGTTTGGTATGTTGAAAAACTACCATATTGTTACCTTACAGAGAGAAGGGGGATTTACACCTATGAATTCATTGAAAGCAGATGATCCTCCAATTTTCTACATCAACAAATTAGTTGAGTTGGCAAGATAATACTCTATGTTGCACCAGATGAAATTTAGTGTAGTAAATACAAAGGGGATGAATACTTTCCCAGCCTCACATTTTTGGTTTTTAATTTTTAGTAAATTATAGATATGTTTTGGAATTTTTCTTTTAATATGACATGATAAAATATTTTGTAGATGATTAGCTCAAAAAACTCCTACTTCAATATATTTTTACATTAGAAAATGAGATAGTAAAATGTGAAAATAATTGTGGGGCTGAATACTTCTTCAAGGCATTGTACTGCTACCATCTCCCCTGGCAAGACGTTCCAGGTACTTATCAGTCTCTGTGCGGAAGCCTGCACAGAGTTCAACTGAAATGGTTCTATGCTTGACAACATATATTCATGCGTACTATTTGTTGTATTATGATAATTTATTTCTAAAAGATTACTTTCTTTGGAACAGGATTAAATTTATCACCTAAAACTAAAACCTAGTGCTGTAAAGTAACAATAATCACAATCATATCAGTAATTAAAAACATGATGGAGAAAATGGTTTTTAAGCCTTTGGTATAAATGAACAAACTGGATTTAAACATTTATTACTTGCAGGTATTTCGCTTGATTTTGTAACTTTGTTGTCCCCTTATTTCGATGCAGTGATTGTTTGGAAGGAAATGGGCGGAATGCTGGAAGAAGCATTGCTGTAGCCTATTAATAGAAGATAAAGACATGCTGCTGTTACAGTACTGTGACATATGATTGTTAAAACCAAGACACTCAACAATTAGAAGAGAGCCAGCTGTCTGAACATATATGGTGGCAGTACAAAAAAATTATCTACAATATTCCTATATTGTCTTGCTTACACTGATTAAAAATATTTCTGTTAAGTAATTTCAAAATGTAAAAATCTATGATATTAAGCGCGCGCGCGCACACACACACACACACACACACTCACTCTAAGATTCTCCAAGTTAAGTTAAGATTGCAATCATGATTTTAATCCAACTATTTTTGCAATTCACCTTTGGTTGCATGCGCACTAGAGCTACAACTGCACTTTGCACTCCACTTAGGAAATTCAAAAATATTTGAGACAGAGCAGAATGCACAGTCATTAAACTGTTGAGCTTAGTGTATGTAACCAATTAATAATATTTGACCCTTTATAACTTGTATCAGTTCACTTATTTGACCTTTGCTCAACTGTGGAAATTCATTTCATCAGATTTCATTACCAATCAGAATTTGAGTAATTTTATTAATGTAGTTATACATTAATAGCTATATAGTAGTTGAAAATAATTATAATATAAATTGATTAATGATATTAAGTATATAATTGTTATAAATGCTGTTCTCTCAGAAAAACATAGAAACATAGAAAATAGGTGCAGGAGTAGGCCATTCGGCCCTTTGAGCCTGCACCGCCATTTATTATGATCATGGCTGATCATCCAACTCAGAACCCCGCCCCAGCCTTCCCTCCATACCCCCTGACCCCTGTAACCACAAGGGCCATATCTAACTCCCTCTTAAACATAGCCAATGAACTGGCCTCAACAGTTTGCTGTGGCAGAGAATTCCACAGATTCACCACTCTCTGTGTGAAGAAGTTTTTCCTAATCTCGGTCCTAAAAGGCTTCCCCTCTATCCTCAAACTGTGACCCCTCATTCTGGACTTCCCCAACATCGGGAACAATCTTCCTGCATCTAGCCTGTCCAATCCCTTTAGGATCTTATACGTTTCAATCAGATCCCCCCTCAATCTTCTAAATTCCAACGAGTACAAGCCCAGTTCATCCAGTCTTTCTTCATATGAAAGTCCTGCCATCCCAGGAATCAATCTGGTGAACCTTCTTTGTACTCCCTCTATGGCAAAGATGTCTTTCCTCAGATTAGGGGACCAAAACTGCACACAATACTCCAGGTGTGGTCTCACCAAGGCCTTGTACAACTGCAGTAGTACCTCCCTGCTCCTGTACTCGAATCCTCTCGCTATAAATGCCAGCATACCATTCGCCTTTTTCACCGCCTGCTGTACCTGCATGCCCACTTTCAATGACTGGTGTATAATGACACCCAGGTCTCGTTGCACCTCCCCTTTTCCTAATCGGCCACCATTCAGATAATAATCTGTTTTCCTATTTTTGCCACCAAAGTGGATAACTTCACATTTATCCACATTAAAATGCATCTGCCATGAGTTTGCCCACTCACCCAACCTATCCAAGTCACCCTGCATCCTCTTAGCATCCTCCTCACTGCTAACACTGCCACCCAGCTTCGTGTAATCCGCAAACTTGGAGATGCTGCATTTAATTCCCTCATCCAAGTCATTAATATATATTGTAAACAACTGGGGTCCCAGCACTGAGCCTTGCGGTACCCCACTAGTCACTGCCTGCCATTCTGAAAAGGTCCCGTTTATTCCCACTCTTTGCTTCCTGTCTGCTAACCAATTCTCCACCCACACCAATACCTTACCCCCAATACCGTGTGCTTTAAGTTTGCACACTAATCTCCTGTGTGGGACCTTGTCAAAAGCCTTTTGAAAATCCAAATATACCACATCCACTGGTTCTCCCCTATCCACTCTACTAGTTACATCCTCAAAAAATTCTATGAGATTCGTCAGACATGATTTTCCTTTCACAAATCCATGCTGACTTTGTTCGATCATTTCACCGCTTTCCAAATGTGCTGTTATCACATCCTTGATAACTGACTCCAGCAGTTTCCCCACCACCGACGTTAGGCTAACCAGTCTATAATTCCCTGGTTTCTCTCTCCCTCCTTTTTTAAAAAGTGGGGTTACATTAGCCACCCTCCAATCCTCAGGAACTAGTCCAGAATCTAACGAGTTTTGAAAAATTATCACTAATGCATCCAAACCTTAGGTACAAAATAATAAGAGTTTATCAAAAGCACATGTGATTCTGCAGATGCTGGGAATCCAGAATAACAGACACAAAATGCTGGAGAAACTCAGTCCTGATGAAGGGTCTTGGCCCAAAAAGTTAGCTCTTTATTCTTCTCCATAGATGCTGCCCGACCTGCTGAGTTCCTCCAGCATTTTGTTTGTGTTATTCCGTACTTTATTAAAATGGAGCAATGTTTCTGCCTGATAGTTGGGCATTAATGTTCTTTATGTAACGTTGGCATGAAAAATTCAAATGTGCTTTGCATTGTAGATCATTAAATTTCTTCAGCAATGCAGTGAAGACAATTAAAATAGCCCAGCCTACTACACAGAATCAACAAATGCTTCAGAGCAGAAAGAGGTGACTCAGACTATAATGCTTGAAGTGGCTTTTTGAAAGGCCTAAATAATACAGGCCGTCCTAAGAGAGGAACAAGAGAAAAAGCTAAGTTAACTTAATTAGCAAATCTCCAGTAAAAATTATCACTAAAAATTAATGCGTTTACCACAGATTTTGCACGTTCAAACTCTTGTTGATCCATCTGTGAGATGCATTCCATAGTTTCCAGGGATGTACTTTTATCTTCCAGCAGAGTGATTCTAGCCAGCTGATAATTCTGACGTTTACTTTGCATTCGTTCTTTGGATAAACTTTGAATAATATCATCAGTGTGATTATTTTTGCTTCCACCAGGGTATATATTTACACCTTCTTTAGCCATATCAAGCGGGTTCTGCAAATGGCACGTTGCAAGATACCGTGCTGATAAGCCTGTAAAGTTAGCTAGCTCCTGAAAACGATTGCTGTTGATCTGCCTGTCCATTGGTCTTTCTGTAAGACAGTCAACTGCATATGTTTGACCTATTGTACTACACGAAGTGGATTCTTGTGCTGTTCTTAATATCCCTGAATCAGTATTTCTTTTAGATGAGGTTCCTTTAACTTGAAAAAGTCCTTCCTTCCAATTAAACTTCTTTTCACTGCAAATTTCGGGATATTTAGTTTTATTCTCCATCTTTGAACAGGTGGGTAGTTTACCTTCCAACTTAAATGCAGGAAGTTGGTTTACTGTTGAAGTTTCATTATTCTTTAAAAGCTGCCCAGAGCACTCGTTGTGACGTTGATCATGGCACTCAGAAATTTCTGATCTTGATTCTCTTACCTGCTTCAAATCATTCAATTGATTGTCAGTTGATTGATGGTTTGTCATGGACAACACGAGCTTTCTACATTGATTGTTAGAAGAGGTTGTTTTTTCAATATTATTATTTTGTGGTTCAGTTATATGTTTGGCCACTGGTGGGGCAGGGTTGCACATCTCCAATGATGACTCATTTGGACACTCAGAGCTAACAGAACATTTGTTCAGATCCTTGGCTGCAAGTTGTTGTGAGGAACATTTACCCTTTTGGTGGCTGAAATGCTCTTCATTCGTTGTTTCTTTACTTGCACCATGCAAAGTATTTAACAAGTGCGATGAAACAATAATTCTGTTCACATCAAGGTGGTTGCATTTGAGCTTTACATCTGGTTGCACTTGCCAATGACCTGAACAGCAAAGAATCCTTCAATAACAGAGCAATATTTTCTTACATTTAGTCAGTGTGACTTCATAGTGACAAAGCATCTTAAACCAAGGAGAAGATGATGCCACTAAATAAAAGAATTAGCAGAAATAAAAAGAATTAGCAGAAATAGCAGTCAACTCTACCAATCAATGCAGTCAAGGCTGATCCAGTCTTGGCCTCAACCAATTTATCTACTCTCTCCCTATACTCATCGGCTCTCTTTTGGTCCAAACATAATGTATTTTGATAGAAGGAATAAAAGAGTAGACTATTTTCTAAATAGGGAGCAAATTTAGAAATCAGAGGTACAAAGGGGCTTAGCAGTCCTTGTGCAGGATTCCCTAAAGATTAACTTGCGGGTTGAATTGGTGATAAGGAGAGCAAATGTAATGTTACCATTCATTTTGTGAGGACTGGAATGTAAAAGAAAAGATACAATGCTGTTTTATAAGGCATACACCAAACCTCATGGAGTATAGTGAGCAGTTTGGGGCCCTCAAGCAAAAAGGGATGTTTATAGAAAGGGTCCAGAGGAGGTTCATAAAAATGATCCCAGGAATGAAAGGGTTCACATATGAGGAGCATTTGACGGACTGCGCCTCTTCCTATAGATGCTGCTTGGCCTGCTGCGTTCACCAGCAACTTTGATGTGTGTTGCTTGAATTTCCAGCATCTGCAGAATTCCTGTTGTTTGCCTTGAGCCTTTACTTCAGTTTCAGTAGAATGGGGGAGGAGCTCATTGAAAGCTATCGAATCTTGAAAGGCCAAGGTAGAGTGGATGTGGAGAGGACGTTTCCTACAGTGGGGGCATTTACAACCAGAGGGGATTGCCTCAGAATACAAGGACATCCCTTTAGAACAGGGATCAGGAGTAATTTATTTAGCCAGAAGGGGGTGAATCGGTGGAATTCATTGCCAGAGTCAACTGTGGAAGCAAAATCATTGGATATATTTAAAATGGAGGTTGATAGTTTTTTGATCAATAAGGGCAACAAAGGTTATGGGGAGAAGGCAGGAGAATGAGGTTGAGAGGGATAATAAATCAGCCATGATGAAGAGGCACAGACTCAATGGGCAAATAGGCCTAATTCGGCTCCCATGTCTTATGCCCTTATAAACAGTATTTGGAGATACACATTAAAGCAGAGACTGAAATGCAGGAACACCAAGGTTGAAGGAAGGGGTTCCTGATGAGGAGATAGAGTCAGCTGAAGGGTTGTGTTTGAGGTGGGGGAATGAAATAAGTCTGAGGTGCAGAGGTGATGTTAGAGGACCAAAGTTCTAAATAACTGTTAACTTGCTCTCAGTCAAACTATACATATCCCTAATTCAACACAGCTCACCTTGTGAAAAGCTCTATATCATCATCCCCCTAACTTGCCTTCTGGTCAGCTGTTGCCAGTGGAAGGTGGGGAAACAGGTACAGTTCCAAAGGCACTGTATTGCCTTTAGTACCTATCAAACGTTTTGGCAGCGAGCGCTGTCAGGTGTTCTGACAGGAGGGAGTTTGCATCGAAAGCCAGTCCAATCATTGCCAAACGCCACACATAAGGCTGATCAGCAAGTGATCAAGATGAGAAATCTTGGCCATCTTCCACTAAACTAGGACCCTGAGGCCAAGGAAAATCTCCTACTGGCATCCTCTCCTGTACAATTAAACTGAATGGACTGCGAATCAAAACCAGATCCCACTCAGTCACCATTGTGCATTTACATATGAAATAAAATCACTGAGCTCTGGGGGGAAAGAATTACAATTATAAATCACTCCCTGTGGGTTCCGTAAATTACACTATTCAGAAATATCCTCCTGACTTGTTTCTGTGATTAGTGCGTTTCATTTGTGCAGCTGTTTGATTTCCATTTAGAAACAAACAGTCTGGCTCAATTAAATCCGAAGATTCATTTGAAATGCCATAGACTCGGTGGTGATTGACTTCTATCTTCGTCAACAGCTTTAATTGTTTAACGCGATTTTCAGCGAAGGGGGATAAGTTCTTTGATAGTAAAGGTGAGTTTTGTGGAGTGTGTATTACTCATCTTTACGCACTCAGCTCCACTGAAATCATTGCAACTAAATGAGCAGAAGTGAGCACAATATACTGTATGGCTACAATTTAGGCACATGATTAAAGCTGCTGAAGGGTCTTCAACCTGAAAAAGAGCATACAATAGAAGATAATTTGTGTGCATTGCTTTGGATTTCCAGCATCTACAGACTTTTGTAGATAGAAGATTAGCTTTATCTGTCACATGTATATCAAAACATACAGTGAAATGCGTTGTTTGTGTCAAATCAACTCAGCGAGGATTGTGCAAGTGCTGTCACACTTCCGGCACCAGCATCGAATGCCCACAACCTACTAACTCTAAACATTCGTCTTGGAACATGGTAGAAAACCAGGCACCTGAAGGAAATCCATGTGATCACAGAGACAATGTAGAGCTCTTCACAGATAGTAGCAGGAATTGAACGCTGATATTACAGCGGGCACTGGGATAGTGTTAGACTAAGTGCTACGCCACCATTATATCAGAGCAGAATTCAGATATTCACCCCATCAAGTCTGCCCTACCACTCAGTCATAGCTGATTTTTTTCAACCCCGTTGTTCTCCCCTCTCCCCATAAACCTTAACCCCCTTATCAATCAATAACCCATCAATCTCTGCCTTAAACACACCCAGTTACTTGGGCTACACACCCCTCTGTGGCAATGACTTCCACAGATTCAGTTACAATTTTATTTCTCTTTCCATGAATGCCACCTGACCCAATGAGTGTTACTAGCTTTTTCTGGTTTTATTTCAGAATGCAACATCAGCAGTTTTTGTTTGATTATTTGATAAAGTGGCAAACCCAAGGAGAGGAAGCAGTTAAGAATTCAGGAAAGAGGACCAAAAGATTAATTAAGGGAATAAAACAGGTGAAACAAAAAGAAATACTTTCAAGAAACATAAAAGAAGATTCTCTAAGATTCTCTATATTCCTGAGAAGTCCCTGAAAAATTAAGGGTGACAAAACCTCCCTCAAGAAAAAAGCAGAGAGAAAATGGGGGAACGACATATTGGTTAGACTAACATCAGTAGTGGGAATAATTTCTAGCGACTACTATAAAAGATGTGATAGAAGTCCATTCAGAAAATATCAATTAGATTAGACAAAGCAAACATGTGGTTAGAAAATTGAGAGTGTTTGACAAACCTACTAAAAAAAATCTAGTACTTTCCCAGCGTTTATGACAAATAAACTCTTCTCGGGCTTTCAGCCGGGTACAGGTATTGATTTTAACCACCTAGAGAACAAGAATTTTAACAAAGACAAAGTTCTCGCTCTGAGTAAGAACTGAAATTCACTTGTAAACAAGGTGGGAGAGTGGAAACCTGATTGGATCAGGACGAACCAATCAGGAGGGATGGACTACAGGGGCACAAATACCAAGGAACTAGACAAGCCCAGGCAACACCCCTGATGAAGATGGCAGAGTTTAGCATTGAAACATCGGTTATAATTGATACTTGTACCAAGCTGAAAGCCCAAGAAGAGTTTATTCATAAACCTACTGAAGTTTATTAAGTTTGTTACTGGTGGAACAGTCAAAGTCAAATTAAATAGATGTGGCATACGTGAATTTTCAGAAGGACTTTAATAATGTCTCATACAAGAGGCTGTATTGTAAGTATAAAGTGGTTACACTTCTGGCACCAACATAGTGTGATACAGTCACCACAGAGGCTTCACTGCACCCATTAGGGTTTGGGAGGTCCAAAATTATCATACCATTGCACATGTTCGAGGTCATTACTGGTGTGGAGGGAGCACAGGGTTGAGTCCAGGTGGATTTATTTAGTATGGCTGTATTTAGAATGATTTGGCACCTTATTAATCCTGGTCCTGTCTGAGATTAGTAAGGAAATGACTGATTCACTAATAATGCTCCTTTATCCAATATGATGTGGAAGGCTAGGGTCCAAATGATAGAAAGAACAAAAGAGGCTGTAAAGCTGGATTTCAGCAAATTAAAGCCCAGATATTTTCATTTCAAGAGGCAGAGATCAATCCTTGTTAATCATGATATAACAATAAGTATAGAACTGAGAAAGAGCAGAAATGAGATTAAGACAGACACAAAATAACCTGCAGATGCTGGGACCAAAGCAACACTCACAACACGCTGGAGGAACTCAGCAGGTCGGGCAGCATCCGTGGAAACGATGAGTCGACGTTTCAGGCCGGAACCCTTCGTCAGACAGTGTGTGGGGCAGCACGGCAACAAAGCAGTAAGCAAAGTGCTATTACAGCACCAGTGATCGGGGTCCAATTCTGCGACTGCCTGTAAGGTTATTCTCCCCACAATTATGTGGATCTCCACCGGGTGCTCTGGTTTCCTTCCACATTCCAAGCTTGTATGGGTAAGCAGGTTAACTGGGCACCTGGGTGTGATTGGTCAGCACAGGCTCATGGAGCTGGAAGGGCCTGTTACTATGCTGTATCTCTACATAATTTTTTTTTCAATAATTTGTTTTAATGTTCTTAATATATGGAGTTTGTTTCATGATAACAAACAAATATTTGTTTTTGTTTCATAGAGTCTAGATTGAAAGGTTTTACAATTGGTTTAGCAATAAATTTTGTTATTTCCCAGGACCTGCCATCAGTTGAAAAGTGAACGGCAAGGAGAGTACAACTTGCCTTGCTATTTTACATGATTAAATAACTCTGCAGGTGATGGTTATATCTTAGCAACCAATGATTTATACAAGTGTTTGGATATGGAGTCAAGAACTGATCTAAAATCTTTGAGATGGTAAAGGATGTTATGCTGAAAGCATGAACAACATTAGCTCTGTCATATAGTCTATCTTGTTACCGTGACCCACAGCAAAGCTCATTTTCATCTATATTTATAAGTAGAATAAAAATGAGTAGAATAAGTAGGAGTAAAAGAAATGCAGGAGAACACTTAAGAAATAAATCAAGATGGCTAAAAAAGTCCCCAGTCTACCCTGGGAGACAAGATGAAGGAGAATCCTAAAGGATTCTACAGATATATTAAGAGCAAAAGGATTGCAAGGGATAAAATTGGTCCTCTGGAAGATCAGAAGGGCAATCCATGCATGGAGCCAAAAGAGATTGGGAATACCTTAAATAATTTTTTTGCATTTGTATTTACTCGGGAGATGGATACAGAGTCTGTAGAAGTGAGGGAAAGCAGCATCAACTTTATGGAAACTATAAAGATTACAGAGGGGCAAATCAGGGTGGCTAAATCCCCACAGCCTGCATGGTGTTCCCAAGGACCCAGTGGGAGACAAGTGCAGAAATTTCAGGTTCCCAAGCAAAAGTAGTTAAATCACCTTTAGCAACAGGTGAGATACCAAAGGATTGCGGGATATCTGATGTTGTTCCGCTGTTTAGGAAAGTCTCTAAAGATAAACCAGGAAATTATAGGCTGGTAAACCTGAGATCAGTATTGGGAAAGTTAATGGAAGGTATTCTAGGGGACTGGACATATGAGTATTTGGATAGAATGGACACAGTATAGGTAAAGCAATAACAATGCAGAGTAAACTTTAACAGCTACAGTGATTCCACTTTCAGGAAACTATGTACTTGTACTCCAAAGTCCCCATGCTCTGCAAGACTCTCCACGGCCCTGCCATTCACTGTGAAATTCCTTCCTGAATACTTTCCAAAATGCAACACCTTGCACTTATCTGAATTAAACTTCATTTGCCATTCCACAGCCCACTTACTCAGCTGAACAAGAGACTCCTGCAACTTGTGATAACCTTCATTGTCCACCACACCGCCTATGTTACTGTCATCTGCAAACTTACGAGCCATGCCTTGTATATTTTTATCCAAATTGTTGATTATAGATGGCAAATAACAATGGGCCCAGCACTGACCTCTGAGGTGCACCACTAGTCCCAGGTCTCCAGCCTGCGAAACAACCTTCCACCATCACTCTTTACTTTCTACCATCCAGCCAAATGTGCATCCAATCCACCAGCTCTCCCTGGATTCCATGCAATCTATCCTTTCGGAGCAACTTATACATGTGGAACCTTATTACAAATCTTACTGGAGCCCCCTTAAACCATGTATACCACCCAGCCTTAATTAACTTTCTTGGTCTCATCATCAAAAAATTCCATTAATTTCAAATTTGGTCAAGTTTGTAAGATGCAATCTCCTATGCACAAAGCCACCTTGACTACCTGTACCTCTGAAAAAGGTTCCAAGTTTCATTTATTATCAAAGCATGTATCCATAAACAACTCTGAAATGTGTCTTCTCCAGATAGCCATGAAACAAAGAAAGAACATGAAAAACATTAAATCTATCCCCCCCGCCACAAAAAAAGAATGGCATCCCGTTCATCAACCCCCAAAATCCCTCCCCCTGCACAAAACCGAACAGGAACATCAACCCCCAAAAAAGAACCCCGCCACTGCACAAAAAAAACTAACGCATCAACCCCCAAAACACCATCCCCTCGCACAACAAAACAGAAAGGGAACAGATGATGAAGAACACAGAATATTGTTACGAACCCACAAGTTTAGTTTACTGTGGACTGTCACTTCAAGAGCGCCTAAGTGAGGCGGGACTATGATGTTGTTCAGTGGCGGACTTGCAGCTTGTTTAACTTTAAAAGAAGGGCATAGACAGAAGGAGAGATAGAGAGAGATAGAGAAAAGAAGAAAAAAGAAACTGGGAATCTGGTAGCTCCAGCTTGTCGCAGCTGAGGCTTGGAACTCTCTTATGCCCACAAGGGTGGGTTAAACATCGGCATGCAGAATGTGTGTCTGTCACTTCATATAAGCCAAAGGAATGGATTTTTCAGGATATCCTGTGGAGACCACTTATGTGTTAACCCTTGCCTGGGTATGTTGTGTGGTAATTCCTTGAAGACGATATCTCTGTGACAGATCACTTCCGGTGATAATTTGTACGTGGATTTGAAATGACACGATGGACAAGATCTACAGCGACTGTTATCTCATTTTACCCTAATGGAATTTGTGGAATACGACGTAACCACCTTTTCTCTACATTTCACCCTGGATTACAAATAGCTCTCTCCTATCACTTATTCTGTGGATGCCTGAACTTTCCCTACCTTACCATCTTAAGACTTTAAGCTTTATTTCCCCAAGCTTAACCTAGTTTGGGAGCTATCTTACACATATACACATAACACTGTTAACATTTGTTTATCTTGGTTAAATTACGATATTATAAGTAGATACTAATAAAAATAGTGGTTTTAACATTAAAACCTGACTCAGTGTGAAATCTCTTGCTGCTGGTTTATTTCTAAATGTTACAGTTCGTAACAATATAAAAACCATAAGTCTGAAAAAGTGCACAGTTCGTAAATGCAATAGTGCAATCCATAAATGCAGAACCACGATACCATCTTCCAATATCACTGCCATTCATTGAAAGAGAGGGATACCACATGAGGCAGAGAGGCCTACCCACCTGTCACAGCGAGCCACACAGTGATAGGCCTCTCATAGAGTCCTTCTCGGCAGCGATCAAACGGAAGGCTGTCAGCGCTGAACTCTCGCTCGCCTTCTGCATTTGCCTTGATGGCTCAATCTTCCTCAATGCTTTAATCAGCGATTAATGGATGCTTTAAATCAACTTGCGCCCCATCTCGAAGTTTCCTCGCATCGAGGCCGTTTGAGTACGCGTTTACTTCCCAGAATCTTCTTCGAGACAGCAAAGTGCTCTCTAGTTCAGGGGTTTTCAACCTTTTTATTATGCCATGGACCCCTACCGTTAACTGAGGGGTCCACAGACCCCAGGTTGGGTACCCCTGCTCAAGTAGCACACATATTTTATCCCTTAAAATCTTCTCCAGTAACTCTTCTTTAGTTTCTAAGTCTTTCTTTGTTGTTCTTAACTAAAAGCAAAGCATTCATTACCCTCTAGACTACAAGCCCCTCACCTGTGGTGAATAATGATGAAAATATCTTAGCCAGGGCTCCCACAATTTCTTCCCTAGCCTCCCAGAAGGCAAGGCAAGCATTCATTGCTGATCACTAATTGTCCTTCAAAGAGTGGTGATGAGACAATTTTGAGAAGCTCTGCGGTGAAGGCACCACAACAGTGCTATTGGGGATGGACTTTCAGGACTTAGCCCCAGTTGAGATGATGGAGCAATAAGATATTTTCAACCTAAGATGGTGCACACTCAGTGCAGACACAGTAGCACTTCCATTCACCCATTGCACTTGTCCTAGAAAGTAGGGACTTGCAGGTTTCTTAGGTCCTATCAGAGAAGTTTGAGTGGAGTAATGCAGCACATTTTGTTGTAGATGGTAGAGTCCACTGCTTTGAGGGTATTAATGCTTAGAATGGTGGCTAGGATGGAGTCAAGAGGCCTACTCAATCCAGGAAGGAATCAAGCTTCTAAGAAACTTTGGGAGCAACATTCATCTGGTAAATGGGGAGTGTGTCCTCACAATATCATTCAGAGTCTTCCCCAAACAGAAGCCCTGGATAAACCACAAGATCCACAATTTGCTGAAGGCTAGATCAGTGGCAGTTAGTCTTGGCAACCAGGTAAAATGCAAGATTCCATGTGTGATAGCCACAAAGCCATCTCACATGTTTAGTGGAAATTCTGGACCAAATTTGAATCACTGAAGGATGTTCGACTGCTGTGACAGAGCTTGAATGCCATCATCTCCTACAAAGTGAAACCAGGAGACACGTCTGAGACGCAAAGACGAGGAAATCTGCAGATGCTGGAAATTCAAGCAACACAGACAAAATGCTGGTAGAACGCAGCAGGCCAGACAGCATCCATAGGAGAAGCACAGTCGACATCTTGGCCTGAAACATCGACTGTGCTTCTTCCTATGGATGCAGTCTGGCCTGCTGCATTCCACCAGCATTTTGTGTGTGACACACGTGAGAACAAGGTTTTGCTCCCAGATGAGCTCAGTGCCTTTTATGCTCGCTTTGACCATGAAAGCATGGAGGCACCTTCATGAACTCCCATAGCTCCTGACAACCCTGTGAGAACAACATGAGACCGTCCTTCAGGAGGGTGAACCCATGCAAAGCACCTGGCCCAGATGGTGTACCTGGCCGAGTAATAAAGAATTGTGTTTTTCAACTGGCAAGCATGTTCCCTGATATCTTTAACTTCTTGATTTGGCATCCTGATGTATCCACCTACTTCAGGCTTCAATTATATCGCTGCCCAAGAAGAATGTGGTAACCTGCAAGTGCATTTGAGAGATTGGTGATGAAGTATATCAACTCCTGCCTGAGGAGTGACGTGAATCCATTCCGATTTGCCTACCATCACAACAGGTCAACATCAGATGCCATTTTATTGGCTCTCCATTCCGTCCAGGAACACCTAGTCATAGTCATACTTTATTGACCCCAGGGGAAATTGGTTTTCATTACAGTTGCACCATAAATAATGAATAGTAATAAAACCATAAATAGTTAAATAGTAATATGTAAATTATGCCAGTAAATTATGAAACAAGTCCTGAACCAGCCTATTGGCTCAGGGTGTCTGACCCTCCAAGGGAGGAGTTGTAAAGTTTGATGGCCACAGGCAGGAATGACTTCTTATGACGCTCGGTGTTGCATCTCGGTGGAATGAGTCTCTGGCTGAATGTACTCCTGTGCCCACCCAGTATATTATGTAGCGGATGGGAGACATTGTCCAAGATGGCATGCAACTTAGACAGCATCCTCTTTTCAGACACCACTGTCAGAGAGTCCAGTTCCATCCCCACAACATCACTGGCCTTACGAATGAGTTTGTTGATTCTGTTGGTGTCTGCCACCCTCAGCCTGCTGCCCCAGCACACAACAGCAAACATGATCGCACTGGCCACCACAGACTTGTAGAACATCCTCAGCATCACCCGGCAGATGTTAAAGGACCTCAGTCTCGTCAGGAAATAGAGATGGCTCTGACCCTTCTTGTAGACAGCCTCAGTGTTCTTTGAACAGTCCAGCTTATTGTCAATTCGTGTCCCCAGGTATTTGAAATCCTCCACGATGTCCACACTGACCCCCTGGATGGAAACAGGGGTCACCAGTACCTTAGCTCTCCTCAGGTCTACCACCAGCTCCTTAGTCTTTTTCACATTAAGCTGCAGATAATTCTGCTCACACCATGTGACCAAGTTTCCAACCGTAGCCCTGTACTCAGCCTCATCTCCCTTGCTGATGCATCCAACTAGAGAGTGAAGATGCATACATCAAGATGCTCTTTATTGACTACAACCCTGCATTCAATACTATCATCCCCTCAAAACTAACCAATAAGCTTCAAGATCTAGCCCTCAGTATCTCCTTGTGCAACTGGATCCTCAATTTCATCACTTGCAGACCCCAGTCAGCTTAGATTGGCAACGACAATCCTCCACAATCACCATCAGCACAGGTACACCACAGGGCTACCACAGGGCTGTCTGCTTGGTCACATGCTCTACTCACTTAGTACTTATGACTGTGAGGATAAGTATAGCTCCAATGCCATATTTAAGTTAGCTGATGGCACCATTGTTGTGGGATGAATCAAAGATGGTAATGAATCAGCATATCAGACAGACAGTGAGAATGCTGACACAACAACAACCTTTCATTCGATGTCATCAAAACACAGGAGCGATTATTCCTACAGATGGAGAAAAACAGAAGTCCTTATCAGGGGATCAGAAGTGGAGAGAGTCAGCAACTTTAAATTCCTCAGCGTTATCATTTCAGAGGATCTGTCCTCCATCCGGTACGTAACTGCCATTACCAAGAAGGGGTGGCAGCGCCTCTACTTTCTTAGAAGTTTGCACAGAATTGGCATGTCATCTAAAGCTTTGACAAACTTCTACAGATGAGCAGCAAAGCGTATATTCACTGTTTGCATCATGGCCTGGTATGGAAACACCAATATCCTTGAATGTAAAAAAAACTACAAAAAGTAATGGAACAGCTCAGCTCATTATAATCAAAACCCTCCCCACTACTGAGCACATCTACAAGGAGCACTGTCACAGGAAAGCAGCTTCCATTATCAAGGATGCCCACCATCCTGACAGTGTTTTCTTCTCGCTGCTGCTATCAGGAAGGAGGTACAGGTGTCTCAAGACCTACGCAACCAGGCTAGGGACATTTATTACCCCTCAATCATCAGGCGCTTGTACCAGAGGGGATAACTGATTCCACACCCTGTGGACTCACTTTTAAGGACTTTACAACTCGTGTTCTTGATATTTATTGCTTATTTATTATTATTTATGTTTGTACTTGCACAGCTTATTGCCTTTTGCACGTTTGTTGTTTGTCCGTCTGTGTCGTGGGCGATGTTTCATTGTGTTTCTCTCTATTGACTGTGAATGCCCACAAGAAAATGAATCTCAGGATAGTATATGGTGGCATATATTACTTTAAAAATAAATTTACTTTCAACTTTGCTCCATCACAGTCCGGACTGACACATTGAGGATGATGAGATGAAGAGGCAATGAAATGCAAGGAGATGAAATCACTCACTGCTGGATACTCAGCCTCCAACCTAGTTTAGTGCACATAATATTCATGCAGCTGATCCAGTAGATTTTCTGCTCAGTGGAGTCCCCCAGGTGTTTATCGTGTTGGACTCTGTTATGTTGATGTCATTCAAGGGCTAAGGCTACGTCCACACTAGACCGGATAATTTTGAAAACGCGGGTTTCGCGTAAAAACGATAGGCATCCTCACCAGGCGTTTTTCAAAATACCTCCGTCCACATTAGAATGGATATTTGGGCGAATCTACTCCTACTGGGCATGCACAGGACACACAGAAAACAAGCAAAAAGGAAACAGTATACTTGGTGTGCGTTTGTCCATTTGGACCAGAAAAACTTAAAAGGAAATTGCCAAATGAAAGACTTGGTGCACGTTTGTCCAGAAACATTTCCTACAGCCATAGTCTCTTCACCAATGAAAGGGACGACAGCTACAACTAAATGCAATAAGGCTTGTTACTGGGCAAAAGTGAAATTTGCTGTTACCTCATTTGTTTGCCTTTACTTCTGCCATGTCTTTGTCTATTATTTTGCTATATTTAACATGTGCAATAAAATGAGTTACTGGGCAAAAGTGACAATTGCACTTATTCAATGTTTGCACAAGCAATACATTAATAATGTTACACGAGCGTGGCGGTGGATGAACCCAAGTGCAGAACACGGGCATGGGGGCAGAGTTGGGAGGCGTTATCGCCATAGCGAGCGTGGAATCGGTTTCCAGGAGAGTCTTTACCCGAAGTCTTGGGTTTGGAGAGAATCCAGGAGCAATACTAGACTTAGAACTAACAGTCCTAAGAACCAGGAAACGAGGTTACTCACACCGGAGTTGACCAACGAACTGGCAGCTCCTTGTTATGATCACAGGGTCCTTATCTGATGGAAGGCAGGTGTGTGTAGTTAGTGGAACCTGGGAATGATTGGAAATTAAACGAGGGATTGAAGTCCAATTCCTGAGGTAAATAGTAAGGTGGGGGATTGCCAGAAGGGACCATGACAAATAAAGCACCTTGTTAAATGTATGAAATGTGTCTGCATCAGTGTTATCTTGTAGTTCCATACAATGTTACATTAGGCTGTTACACATCTATTGTCAGATATTGTTGTTGTGGTGTTGGAGGTTGCGTTCAAGAAAACAATGAAATACCGTGCTGTCGCCACCATTTGTTCCAGCACGTCATGACAGTGTTTTTAAAATTAGCCGGTTACCCCGTACACACTACAATGGCCAGCCGGCGTTTTCAGGTTTAAACACTCTGGAGAGTGTTTTAGTAAAGCTCCATTTTTGGAGGAGAAAAACGCCTTTTCAGTGTGGACGGAGAGTCAAGACGAAGAGAAAAAGCTTCTGTTACGGATTTATCCGGTCTAGTGTGGATGTAGCCTAAGAGCTGGTGGTTAGACTCTCTCATTGAAGGCTGTTATTATCTGTCACACCTTTGACATCAATATTACTTGCCACTTCAACACAGTCCTGATGAAGTGTCTTGGCCCGTAATGTCGACTATACTCTTTTCCATAGATACTCCCTGGCCTGCTGAGTTCCTCCAGCATTTTGTGTGTGTTGCTTGGAATTCCAGCATCTGTAGATTTTCTCTTGTTTGTGATGGGAATTGAAAGAACATTTTTAATTTTTCACAGGAATCTAGTTATATCATTTAGTCTTTGTGGTGTCAAGATGATTGATTAAAAATCTTACACAGGGATGCTACAAAGCTGTAGAAAAGTTCAAGCTCCACTGAGCAAACAGAGTGATACAGCATGGAAACAGGCCCATCAGTCCAATTTGTCCATGCCAACCAAGGTGTCTGCCTAAATCAGTCCCATTTGCCCATGTTTGAGCCATATCCCTCAAAACCTTTTGTATCTGCATACCTGCCCAGATGTCTTTTTAAGTGTTGTTATTGTACCTGCCTTAACCACTACCTCTGTGAAAAGGTTGCCCCTCAAGTTCTTATTAAATCTCTCCCCTCTCATTATAACTCTATGCTTCTAGTTCTTAATCCTCCAACCTGGGAAAAAGACTTTTTTAATTCACATACTATGAAATGAGTTGATAATCAAACCACCAAATTTTGATTAATTCTTCACTTTTGTTTAATTTCCATCATTCAGTTCTAGTTGAGAATGTTAACATAGAACATACTACAGCACAACACAGGCCTTTTGGCCTATTCCAAAATTAATCTAACCCTTCCCTCCCACATTGCCCTCCTGTTTTAGGGATTTGAATTCTATTTAAAGACTTTATTCCAGAGAGACCCATCAGTTTCACACTGAGAGAAGGCTGTGGTTTTGCGAGTACCATCCTCAAAATTAATTCCTCCAAAATACGAAAAGGATAAAAATGTGTTAAGCCAATAACATGATTCATGTTCTCAACAGACATGACCAGAGCTGCTCAAGTGTTTCCAATAATTCCTATTTTTAAATTAAGATTTTCAGTTTCTGCTACAATTTGTCAGCATTTTGCATTCAAGCACCTGTGTACATTCAAAGCTGCTCTAGTTCTGCACTCCTGAGCTTAGGAGCAAATTGACATGAGAAGGAGCTGGGGACTTTTGGATATGGGGTGGGGGGGGGGGGATGTTCACAGGCAGTGACCAAGGTGCTTGACTTTGGCCTCATCACCCATGCTACTTTGATAGTTCCCAGCAACAGGACAAGTTTTCCCTTTGGCCAACTACAAGAGGGAAATGCAGCTTAAGCTAAGGCGAAGATTGTTGAAATCTGTAGCAGCTTGAAGCCAAGAACAAATTTAAAAAAAAGGTTACTTGCAATGGGAATGCAATCTGAAAAACATAATCAAAATTTTAAGATTCAAGTTTATGTATCACGTGTTCATCAAAACATACAGTGAAATATGGTGTTTCCATTAACAACCAACACACAGTGATGTGCTGAGAGCAGCCCACAGGTGTCACCACACATTCAGGTGCCAACATATTATGCCCACAATGCTTGGCAGAAAAAAAATCACAGAACACAAGCAACAAAACAACAGCAAGGCCCACACCTCGATTCCACCCACACAAATACTGTACATAGTCCTCGAACACCAAGAAAGGCCATCTTCTTTGGCCTCGGATTAGGACTCAGACGCACCAACATTGGACCTTTGACTATCCCAGCTGACACAGAGAATCACAGAACTGGGGCTCCAGTCAATGGGCATTGATTTCTGGATTTCATATCCGACCCTCAGGCCTCGCGTCTCATCATTGTTCCCAGCAACCTGGTGATCTCATGTATCCAACTATAACTTGGTATAACAAAAATATAACTTTAAAAAAAATGTATTTTTTACAATGCAGAATAGGCCCTTCCGTCTATGCCACCCAGCAACCCGCCTATTAATTACGGAACAATTCACAATGACCAATTGACCTACTAACCTGTATGTCTTTGGACTGTGGGAGGAAACCAAAGCACCCAGAGGAATCTCATGCGGTCTCAGGGAGAAGATACAAACCCCTTACATGCAGCGGCAGGTAGAACTATAACTACAACTCCAACTATACTTGGTAAGATTTGTTCTTGAGGAGTATGCAACACTACCAAAGTTATATTTATTAGACACAGAATTATAGAGTACAGAAACAGGGCATTTTTGCTCACCACATCTATGCTGACCATCTGTCCAAGCATCTATCCGTACTAATCCCATTTACCAACACCCGGTCTATATTTTTTATTGCATTTATTGTCCAAGTCTAATTGCTCTCAGGTGACATTGATGCCCTTCTCAGTAGAAGGTGTGACAAAACAGGGAAATAATGTTGATGGGTAGCTGAGGCCCATCAAGTTGAGAACTCCGTCCTGGCTGGAGTTGAGTTTTCCCAAGTGTTATAAGTGCAAGCACACCAGTGGAGGAAAGTGTATACTTGAATTTACAAAGCATTTTTCACAAAATGTCAGGATCAGAAGAGGTAGAATCCTTATGGGTAGAATCAAGAAATGGCAAGGGTAAAAAGACACTAATAGCAGTTATATACAGGCCTCCAAACAGCAGTCGGGATGTGGACTACAAGTTGCAGCTGGAAATAGAAAAAGCGTGTCAGAAGGACAATGTCAAGATAATTATGGGGGATTTTAATATGAAAGTGGATTGGGAAAGTCAGGAAGGTAATGGATCTCAGGAGATGAAGTTTGTTGAATGCCTACAGGATGGCTTTTTGGAGCAACTTGTCCAGAAGCCCACCAGGGGATCGGCTGTTTTGGATTGGGTGCTGTGTAACGAACCTGAAGCGATTAGGGAGCTGGAGGTAAAGGAACCTCTTGGAAGTTGTGATCATAATATGATTGAGTTCAGTTTTAAATTTGAAAAGGGAGAAGCTGGTATCAGGTGTATCGATATTTCAGTGGAACAGGGGAAATTACAGTGAAATTACAGTACAATGAAAGAGGAACTGGCCCAAGTCAATTGGAAAAGTAAACTAAATGGAGGGACAGCAGAGCAGAATTGGATGAAATTCCTACAAGAAATAAGGAAAATGCAGGAAAAATATATTCCAAGAAAAAAGAAAATCATGAATGGAAAAATGGCACAAATGTGGCTAACGAGAGAGGTTAAGGCAAAAATAAAAGCAAAAGAAACGGCGTACAAGGAAGCAAAAATGAGTGGGAAAAATGAGGACTGGAAGACCTTTAAAAACTTACAGAAAGAAATTAAGAAAGTCATTAGCAAAGAAAAGATAAATTATGAAAGGAAGTTGGCAATTAACATAAAAAAGGATACGAGGAGTTTTTTTAAATATATGAAGAGTAAAAGAGTGACAAGGGTAGATATGGGACCGATTGAAAATGATGCTGGAGTGATTATAATGGATAACAAAGAGATGGTGGAGGAACTGAATGAGTATTTTGCATCAGTCTTCACAGTGGAAGACATGAGCAATATACCTGATAGCCAGAGGTATCAGGGAATAGAATTAGGTTAATTAGAATTAAGATAACTAGAGAGAAAGTGCTTGGGAAGCTAAGTGGGCTAAGAATAGATAAGTCTCCCGGTCCGGATGAGGTGCACCCAAGGGTTCTGAAGGAGGTGGCTTTGGAGATTGTGGAAGCATTGGAAATGATCTTCCAGGAATCAATAGACTCTGGCATGGTTCCGGAGGACTGGAAGGTCGCAAACGTAGTTCCGCTATTTAAGAAAGGAAGAAGGCAGCAAAAAGAAAATTACAGACCTATTAGTCTGACATCGGTGGTTGGAAAGATATTGGAGTCAATCCTCAAGGACGAGGTTATGAAATACCTCGAGGTGCATGACAAGATAGGCCGAAGCCAGCATGGTTTCATGAAGGGAAGATCCTGCATTACCAACTTATTGGAATTTTTTGAGGTAATCTCGAATAAGATTGACAAGGGAGAGGCTGTGGATATTGTGTATTTGAATTTTCAAAAGGCCTTTGATAAGGTGCCGCGTATGAGGCTGCTTAATAAGATGAGAGCCTATGGAATTATAGGAACGATATTGAAATGGGTGGAGCATTGGCTGATAGGCAGAAAGCAAAGGGTGGGAATAAAGGGATCCTATTCTGATTGGTTGCCAGTTACTAGTGGTGTTCCGCAGGGGTCGGTGTTGGGGCCGCTTCTTTTTACGATGTATATCCATGATTTGGATTATGGATTAAATGGTTTTGCGGCCAAGTTTGCGGATGACACCAAGATAGGTGGCAGAGCGGGAAATGTTGAAGAAACGGAAAGGTTGCAGGGAGACTTAGTCAGTTTAGGAGAGTGGGCAAAGAAATGGCAGATGAGATACATCGTTGACAAATGTACGGTTGCACATTTCGGAAGAAGAAATAATCGGACAGATTATTATTTAGATGGGGAGAAAATTCAAAAATCGGAAGTGCAAAGGGACTTGGGGGTCCTCGTGCAGGATACCCTAAAGGTTAACCACCAAGTTGGATTGGCGGTAAGGAAAGCGAATGCTATGTTGGCATTCATTTCAAGAGGAATAGTGTATAAGAGTAAGGAGGTGTTGATGAGGCTCTATGGGGCATTAGTGAGACCTCATTTGGAATACTGTGTGCAGTTTTGGGTCCCCTGTCTTAGAAAGGATGTACTGATGTTGGAGGGAGTTCAGAGAAGATTTACGAGGATGATTCCTGGAATGCAGGGGCTAACATATGAGGAGCATCTGTCGGCTCTAGGACTGTATTCATTAGCGTATAGAAGAATGAGAGGGGATCTCATAGAAACGTTTTGAATGTTGAAAGGGTTAGACAGAGTAGATGTGGAAAGGTTGTTTCCCTTGGTGGGTGAGTCCAGGACAAGAGGCCATAGTCTTAGAATTAGAGGGTACCCAGTTAAAACAGAGATGAGGAGAAATTTTTTTTAGCCAGAGGGTCGTGGATTTATGGAATTCGTTGCCACATACAGCTGTGGAAGCCCAATCATTGAGGGTGTTTAAGGAGGAGATTGACAGGTATCTAATTAGTCAGGGTATCAAGGGATATGGGGAAAAAGCCGGAAATTGGAACTAGATGGGTGAATAGTTTAGCTCATGGGGGAGCTGCGGATGTGTTGGGCCGAATGGCCTACTTCTGCTCCTTTGTCTTGTGATCTTGTGAACCCAAAGATTATGCAAGTGATAGCTTGCTGCAATAGCAACCATGGCAGTATCTAGGGACAGAAGATTCTAGCAGAAAAAACTGATAGGACCAATGAGTTTTAAATAACTAGTAATGAACAATAGCATTTTATTTCAGACAATAGGCAGCCTCCAGTTGTGCGACACTACAGCTAACAAGTGTTTCCTTGGAGCTTATGTAAACACATTGGGTCAGACAGAGAACGTTCAGTGGCTGTGAACACAGAGAAGCAGAGCTAATACAATCAGAATAAGAATCAGGTTTATTGTCACGGACGCAAGTCATGGAATATGTTGTTCGGTGGCAGCCATGCAGTGCAGGTACAACAAGTTACTATAAGTTACAATAAATAAAGAATAAATAAATAAATTATGCAAAACAGTAAAGTATTATAAACACAAGAGATTCTGCAGATGCTGGAAATGCAGAGCAACACATACAAAATGCTGCAGGAACACAGCCGATCAGGTAGCATCTCTGTAAATGAATAAACAGTCGATGTTTCAGACTGAGATATTTCTTCAGGACTGGAAAAGAAGGGGGAAGATGCCAGAATAAAAAGGTGGGCCGAGGACTAGCTAGAAGGTGATAGGTAAAGCCAGGTGGGTGGGAAAGTTAAAGGGCTGGAGAAAAAGGTAGCAGATAGGAGAGGATAATGGACCATAGGGTGAAGGGAAGGAGAGGCACCAGGGGGAGGTGACAGGCAGGTGATAGAAGTAGTAAGACACCAGAGAGGAATAGAAAGGGAAGGGGGAGGAGAAAAATTAGCTGGAGTCATTGATGTTCATGACATCAGGTTGAAGGGTTACCTAGACTGAATGAGATGCATTGCTCCTCGACCGAGAGAGTGGCCTCATCATGGCAAAAGAGGATGCTATGGACCAAGATGTTGAAACAGGATTGGGGACAGGAATTAAAATGGTTGCCCAACAGGAAATTTTATGCTTTTGGTGGATGGAGCAGAGGTGCTCGACAAAGCAGTTCCCCAATTTACCCCAGGTCTCATCAATGTAGAGGAGGTCACATCGGGAGCACCAGATACAAGAGACTGCCCCAGCAGATTTGTAGGTGAAGTGTTGCCTCACCTGGAAAGACTGTTTCAGGCCCTGAATGGAGGTATTGTTCATGGGTTTATGTTTCATCCAAATGTTGCAGTCTTATTCCTACTGAGTTTAGTAAAATTTAGTATGTAAACAATTTGATGGTGGGATGGAGATGAATCAGACACTCTTGTCTTGAGTTAGCTACGTTTGGTGGAAGAGAGTTGTTCTGGCAGTGGGGTAAGTGACAGTGGGATGATACTAAAATCAAGTCTTGAAACATAGTGTTGAGACCAAAACTGGGGACTGCTGGAGAGTTCTAAAAGGACAGAAGGTAAGGATCCCTGTCAAGTAGGGCACTGGCAGTACCATATTTTACTGGCAATGCTCAGTGATGGGCACATTTCTCATGAACTGCTCTAAAAGCACCTGGGGGTATAATATCATCCTGTGTATAACTGAGGTAGAAGTCACATTGGGCTACAAAGATAACTTGTGTCTGGAAGTACCTAGTCAAACTTCTGGAGTGATAGGGAACAGTAATCACAAGTTTCACTGTAGAAAATCCAAAATCAATTTAATGGGCAAAAGAAACAAAGATATGCCATCAAATATCTGGGCACAGAAACTTTGTTTTGATGGCATTGGACTGAGGCCAGACAACAAGATTTTAAACATGGGAATGTGATCCCTTGCACCTCCCTGCGGATAAGGTCCTGATAATATCCCAGCTGCAAAGCAGCATCTTTGACAATGTAGTACCTTTTAGAGACAGCATTAAAATGCCAGCCTAAATTATATCCCCAAATACCAGCTTCGTTATAACCACAGAATGCTCCTGCTGGACCAGCAACAACTAAATGGATAAAAACTTGTAATGAATGCATTTCCAGACTCTGTCCACTTACATGTTTATCAGTAACTCAAAAACACTGATCTAAATGGATTGTAAGAAGGTAATTTGGTAATAGAATCTGTGATTGATATTCACTATCCAGGGCCTGGGGGAGCCTTATTACCAAACTCAACTATATAGCACAGCAGCTGACTCTTCCAGGGGTCAAAGACTTGTTTTTGATTAAGTTGAACTTTCAACCAATATTCCTTGCTCAGCTTCTAGTTGTAAGTAAGAATCAGTCTTCAGTATTTAATGTAAATTGCAAGTAGTAATCAGTCTAACGTTAAAAGGACAGCTTTGCAAATAAACAGCACTGCCTATAGAGCAAAGGCTGCTAGCCCATTGCACGGGGCTGACGGGAGATGCAGTGTAAGATAATGGGGTGATGTATATTGGGTGTGTATCAAGCCAAAAAACACTGGCTAAACTATTTAGTTCAAAGAAGCTTGCAGACCAGACTAATACTATCACTTAGCACATCAAATAGATAATCTTTCAATAGCTGGAAGATTTGTTTACTCAGAGAATCAGCCCTCACAGCATTAATTTTGGGTGCCTGGAATCTCTGACACCAGAAGCTTTTGGACCATCTGTAAGAATTTCCCAGCAAAGGTATATCACATGCATGTGAAGTCACCAAGTAGTAAAAAACCGTATCAATATCAGAGAATAGCCAGGCTTGTCAGGAATGGTAAAAAAAAGAATGACAGAAAGATGGGATGACTAAAATCCATTCCTCTGTCTTCAATTTCTGCAATACATGACTCATTCAACTGAAATTCATTGGGATGCCTGTACAGCTTGTAGGAACTATAGCTGTGTTTTGGAAATCCTTTGAGTTTTAGGAATTGATAGTAATTGGGAAACCTTTTATAAAATAAAAATCTGCTGAGTTTTAAATATGTTTTTTAAGAATTTTATCTAAACTTAAACATGTATCATTAAAAATTAACCGTGAACTACTTTTTTAGCTGGAAGTATCTCCTCCTTGATAGGGTGGGGGGGGGGTGTACCCACCACTCAGATAGCGAGAATTGGCAGCGAAACTGACTGTGGAAGATAAACAGGGAATTGACCTAGCCTTCAAAGAGTAGGTGGCTACAATATAACCCCCCTTTAGTGAGAGTCCCTGGAGCTATTTATATCAGATAGTGCTTAAGATCTTCATTTTTGTTCAGAATTTCATGGACAACAAACATAATACTATCACAAAACAAAAAGCAAGTATTTATGGAGACACAAATAAAATGGAAACATAATTATTTTCCATCTTACCTCCATCATCGCAGCCATCAATAACTTCCCAATGACCAAAATGAAATTGTATGCCTTCCCATCTGTAAGATATAGTACTCAAAATAATTGCAGATAAGGAAATAGTGCACCTAGTAATTCATAATCATTTCATTTCCTAACAACCATAGTGACCAATTTTAGTCCTCTTGGCTTTGTAGAGAAATGTAGCCTTATGCCTTAGGATTCCATCTGATAAAATGGAATTAACAAGGCAACCAAATTAACTTCATGTAAACTGTTTACTTTATTAAATCAAGAGGTACATTTTGCACTGAATGCTTGTGCTAGTGCAAATGAAAGGACTATTGGTAAAGGATAATGGTTATTATCAGAAAATGGTCTTTAAGCTATGTTCTATGTTAAGCTATATATAGATTCAACAGAATAGCTCTGCTTAGGAGAGAATGCAAAAAAAAAACTAAGATGTAAATGCAGGATGGTAAGAAGACGATTTTTAACTCAGATAGAGTGCTTAGAATGTGGAATTCAGAAACCCAAGAAATCTTTCAGCCAAATAGGTTAGATAACAAGAAAAAGGAATATACCAAAAGGTTAAAATGAGGCAGGTAGAACAAGAATGAACTCAGAGGGCATATTAACATGAACTCAGGCTACTGGGGCAAAATGAAATCTTTCTGAACTGGAGTTGTAGATGACATCAGGCTCTAGCCACCCACAATCAGATCATCTAGAAGTCAAAATTTTACCAAGTCCATTTAAGTTTACTTTTTTACATGTACAGTACCATCTAAAATTCACAAGCCACTTTATATCAAAAAGGCATTTAACCAATTGCTTTGCTGACATTTAAACTTCATGATAGTTGCCACATTTTGCACGCCACAGCTCCCAAGGAGACATCGGTTTGTGTGGTGGGAGCTAGAGTTTTAAGGAAGCAAGCAAGGAGAGTCAGAACTTTTTATGTGCCACAATCTTGAGGAGACCCCAGATTGCATATGATTAGGCACTTGGAAAGTGGGGAAGTGAGGCTTTGGTGAAGAGAGGTACAGCCTGTAGGTAGATTTTATTTCGTTATTTATTCATTCATTCTTTCTTATTGCACATTCAGAGTAGTAGAGATGCCATGCAGGATAGTGGAATGTTCCTCTTGTGGGACGTAGAAAGGCTGGGAGACCTCCTGTCTCCCTGACAACTACACCTGCAAAGAAATGCATCCAGCTGCAGCTTCTGTGTTACAGAGTTGGAGCTGAAACGAGATGAACTCTGGATGGTTCACGAGGCTGAGCAGTTGATGGAGAGGACACACAGGGAGGTAGTCACACCCAAGGTGCAGGACACGGGTAACTGGGTGACTGTCAGAAAGGAGATAGGAGAAAGCCAGCCAACGCAGGGTACCCCTGTGGACATTCCTCTCAACAGCAGGTATGTGGAAGGGGAAGACCAAACAGAGGAAAGCCACAGCAGTCAGGTCTCTGGCACAGAATCTTGCTCTATGACTCAGAAGAGAGGGGAGAAATGGTGAGCTGTAGCGGTAGGGGATTCATTGGTCAGAGGAACAGAAAGGAGGTTCTATGGACGAGAATGAGATTTCTGGATGGTATATTGCCTGTTGGTTGCCAAGAGCAGGGACATCTCAGATCAAGTCCACAGTACAGTATTCTTAAGTATCAGGGTGAGCAGCCAGAGGTCGTGGTATGAATGACATGGGTAGGAGGGGGTGACGAGGGGTGACAAGGTCATGAAAAGTAAGTTCAGGGAGTTAGGTGCCAAGTTAAAGGACAGGACCTCCAGGGTTGTAATCTCAGGATTGCTACCTATGCTACATGCTAGTGAAGTCAGAAATAGGAGATCATACAGTTCAAGGAGAAGCTAAAGCCAGATGTATCAATATTACAGTGAGGTAAAGGAAATTGCAGAAGCATGAGAAAGGAGTTGGCCAGAATTGAATGGAAAAGAACACTGGCAAGGATGATGGCAGAGCAGCAATGGCTGGAATTTCTGGAAGCAATTCGAAAGGCACAGGATATAGACATTCTGAAGAGGAGGTAGTATTCTAAAAGTAAGATGACATAACCATGGTTAACAAGGGAAGTCAAAGCCAAAAGAAAAGCCTAGGAGAGGGCAAAAATTAGTGAGGAGTTAGAGGATTATGAAGCTTTTAAATACAACAGAAACCAACAAAAAAAACTCCTTAAGAGGGTAAAGATGGAATATGAAAGTATGCTAGTCGATAATATTAAAGAGGATACAAAAAGTTTCTTCAGATACACAAAGTGCAAAAGAGAGGGGAGAGTAGATATCAGCTAGCTGAAAACCTGTGCTGGAGAGGTAGTAATGGGGGGGGGGAGAGCTGGGGGCAAGAAAATGGCAGATGAGCTGAATAATCATTTGCATCAGTCTTCACTCTGGAAGACACTAGCCGTATGGTGAAAGCTCCAGATAACAGGAGTCATAAAGTGCGTGAAGATAACGTTACTAGAAAAAAGATTCTTGAGAAACTGAAATGTCTGAAGGTAGATAAGTCACTTGGACCAGATGATGTACACCCCAAGGTTCTGAAAGAGGTGGCTGAAGAGATTATGGAGGCATTGGTAATTATCTTCCACTAAATTACTAAATTCTGAAATAGTTTTGGAAGACTGGAAAATTGCACTGTCACTCCACTCTTTAAGAGGGGCGAGAGGTAGAAGAAAGGACATTATAGGCTGATTAGTCTGACTTCAGTGGTTGGAAAGATGTTGGAGTCGATTGTTAAGGATGTGATTTCAGGGTACTTGGAGGCACATGATAAAACAGGCCATAGTCAGCATAGCTCCCTCAAGGGAAAATCTTGCGAAACAAATCTGTTACAATTCTTTGAAGCAGGATAGACAAAGAGGATGTCAAAGAGGATAGACAAAGAGGTTAATGTTGAGTACTTGGATTTTCAGGAGACCTTTGACAAGGTGTTACATATGAGGCTGCTTAACAAGTTACAAGCCCATGTTACTACAGGAAAGATTCTAGCATGGATAAAGCAGTGACTGATTGGCAGGAGACAAAGAGTGGGAATAAAGGGAGCCTATTCTGGTTGGCTGCAGGTGACTAGTGGTGTTCCACAGGGGTCTGTGTTGGGACTGATTATTTGTATGTTATTTATCAATGATTTAGATGTTGGAATTTATGGCTGTGTTGCAAAGTTTGCAGATGATATGAAGATAGGTGGAGGGGCAGGTAGTTTGAGAAAATAGGGAGGCTACAGAAGAACTTAGATTAGAAGAATGGCAAAGAAGTTGCAGACGGACTACAGTGTTGGGAAGTGTATGGTCATGCACTTTGGTAGAAGAAATAAAAGCGTAGACTATTTTCTAAATGGAGAAAATACAAAAAAAAAGGTGCAAAAGGACTTGGGAGTCTTTGTACAGAATTCCCTAAAGGTTAATTTGCAGGTTGAGTCTATGGCGAGGAAGGCAAATGCAATGTTAGCATTTATTTCAAGAGGACTAGAATATAAAGGCAAGGATGTAATGTTGAGACTTAATAAAGCACTGGTGAAGCCTCGCTTGGAGTATTATGAGCAGTTTTGGTCCCTTTAGAAAGGATGTGCTGAAACTGGCTTCCCATGCGAAGAGTGTTTGATAGCTCTGGGCTATATTCACTGGAATTCAAACGAATGAGTGGTAACCTCATTGGAACCCACTGAACAGTGAAAGGCCTTGACAGAGTGGATGTGGAGAGGGGCTGAGGTACATTAATAGCAAAGGAATAGCAAGAGAAAGACACAGAGACTATAGAAGAGGGGCAAACAGCAGAGAGGTTATGGTCTCTGTATAGATTACAGAGGAGGAGGTGTATGCTGTCTTGAGGCAAATTAGTGTGGATAAATCTCCAGAGCCAGACAAGGTGTTCCTCGAACCCTATGGGAGGCTAGTGCAGAAATAATAAGGATCCTAGCAGAGATATTTAAAGCATTCTTAGCCGTTGGTGAAGTGCTGGAGAATTGAAGGATAGCTAATTTTGTTCCATTCTTTCAGAAAAGCTCTGAGAATAAGCCTGATAGTAGTAGTGGAAAAGTTATTGCAAGTATTCTAAGGGACCAGATATATGTCTTTGAGATCGTTTTGCTGAACATCTACGCTCTGTCCGCCAGAGAAAGCAGGATCTCCCAGTGGCCACACATTTTAATTCCACATTCCATTCCCATTCTGATATGTCTATCCATGGACTCCTCTACTGTAAAGATGAAGCCACACTCAGGTTGGAGGAACAACACCTTATATTCCGTCTGGGTAGCCTCCAACCTGACGGCATGAACATTGACTTCTCTAACTTCCGCTAATGCCCCACCTCCCCTCGTACCCTATCTGTTATTTATTTATATACACACATTCTTTCTCTCTCTCTCTCCTTTTTCTCCCTCTGTCCCTCTGACTGTACCCCTTGCCCATCCTCTGGGTTTTTCCCCCCTCCCCCTTTTCCTTCTCCCTGGGCCTCCTGTCCCATGATCCTCTCATATCCCTTTTGCCAATCACCTGTCCAGCTCTTGGCTCCATCCCTCCCCCTCCTGTCTTCTCCTATCATTTTGGATCTCCCCCTCCCCCCTCCCACTTTCAAATCTCTTACTAGCTCTTTCTTCAGTTAGTCCGGACGAAGGGTCTCGGCCTGAAACATCGACTGTACCTCTTCCTAGAGATGCTGCCTGGCCTGCTGAGTTTACCAGCAACTTTGATGTGTGTTGCTAGATGTATGTCTTTGATTAGATAGGGACTGAAAGGGATAGTCAATATGGCTTTGTGCATGGTAAGTCATGTCTAACCAATCTTAGAATTTTTCAAGGAAGTTACCAGGAAAGTGGATGAAGACAAGGCAATGGATGTTGTCTACCTGGACCTTAGCAAGGCCTTTCACAAGGTCTCACATAGGAGGTTGGTCAAAAAGGTTCAGTTGCTTGGCATTCATGATGAGGTAGTGAATTGGATCAGATATAGGCTTTGATAGAGAAGCCAGAAATGGAGGCTTGTGACAGTTGCTGTGCCAGAGGAATCAGTGCTGGGTCCATTGTTGTTTGTCATTTATATCAATAATCTGGATTATAATGGGCTAAACTGGATCAGCAAATTTGTGGATGACACCAAGATTGGGGGTGTAGTGGAAAGCGAGGAAGACTATCAAAGCTTGCAGCAGGATCTGCACCAGCTGGAAAAATGGGCTGATAAATGGCAAATGGAATTTAATGCAAACAAGTGTGAGGTGTTGCATTTTGGGAGGATCAACTAGTGTAGGTCTTACACAGTAAGTGGTAGGGCACTAAGTAGTTTGGTAGAATAAAGGGTTCATGGAATACAGGTACATAATAATGGACAACAAAGATTTTGATTCCTGAATACTTTTGGGTGTATCACATGCATTCTGGGTTGCCGTTCATAAATATCACCATGGAGATTTCCCCATTTTCTTAAAAAACACCTATATTTGTTATTTCAATTCATTATTCAAATGTTGCCCACAACGTAAGCTGAAAAGTTTTCTATCTTGTCCAGGGTTGCTTAGGCAGGGTGGATGCTGCATGGCAGGACAGGTTTTAGAAAGGTTATACATTTCCATTAAGGATTTTGATACTTGAGACAGATATTTCTCAGGATAATGATACCAAGGTTAAGGAAGGTGTTTTTGTTGGTCCACAAATCAAACAGGCAATTTGAATAACTTACAGTGGGACTGGAGAAAATCTCATGGAAGGCATTCAAGGTTGTTGAAAATTTTCTTGGCAACCACAGAGCACCAAACTATGTGCAGCTGGTTGATAAAATGCTTCAAGCATACAAAACGGTGAACTGCAACATATCACTAAAGATTCATTTTCTGCATCCCCATTTGGACTTCTTCCTTGCAAATCTTGCCACTATCGGTAACAAGCATGGTGAAAAGTTTCACCAGGACATTGCAGTCGTGGAGGAATGGTATCTAGGCAACTAGAATCCATCATTGCTGGCTGATTATTGTTGGACATTTAAAAGAGAAGCCTCAAACACTGAGTACAAATGAAAATCAGAAACAAAACATTTTTAGCTTAGTTGAACTATTGCCGTGTCAGCACCGTTATGCAATTAAACACATTGTATTCAATAAAAGTTAATACCCTATTTCTCCAAACTCCTACATGATGCATGTAGTCTGAAATCAGATTTGTCTTCAGCTTCAAGCAGTCCATCATAAACAAAAGAAAACTATGATGAAGCAAAACATCTGAAATAAAATTGTTATCCAGTGTCATTCATTGTAGAAGACTGAGGAAGGATTTGAAAATAATGAGTAAATGGAAGCAAGCTTTTTCCACTGAGGTTGGGTGAGACTGCAACTAGAGATCATGGGTTAAGGGTGAAATGTGGAATGTTTAAGGGAACATGGGGGAGAACTTCTCTCAGAGAGTAAATAGTGTGGAACAAGCTGACTGCGTACATGGTGGATGCAGGTTTGATTTCAACATGTAAGAGATGTTTGGATAGGTACATGCATGGGAAGTGTATGGAGGGGACTATACACTAGGTGCAATTTGATGGGACTAGGAAGATTAAAGCCTCAGCACAGACTAGGTGGGCCAAAGGGCCTGTTTCTGTGCTGAAGTGTTCTATGACTCGATGACAGTCAATTGTTGAATTGTTCCCACAACCCCTCTAATTCTTCGACCTGCTGTGTTAATCTTCAGTAAATAACTTTTAAGGAAATTATATTTTGCCCATGCCATTAAGAACTTCTTCAGAAAACTGATTACACCAAGATGCAGAGCATCTGCTTGCACCAATGCTGATGATGCCATACATAATTGCAATGGAATAGTAAAACTGAATATTATGATCATTTTAGGTATATTTGCACTTGCTTTGAAATCACAATATTGTTATGAACTAAGACTTTCACTGTCATAAACCAGAAGGGGTGTTCACACCGGGCTCGCGATATCCAAGCAAAACAACTTATGAAACGTAGTAAACCAGCATATTCCCAATAATTTAGCTTTATATTCAATACTTCCACATCATATTGAGAAACAATATAAATGGCAATCGGCACAATAAAATGTTAGCCTATACAGTATTCCAAGTAAGTTTGCCGGCCAATGTACTGCGTTTGAACGATCGCCCCATCCAATGAGAGTTCAGGCCGATTCACCAACTTCCCCATTACTGCCCGCTCCGGTTTTACCTGCCGCTTGCTGGTTTTGTATTAACTTGCAGCCGATTCCCCCTCATTGCCTCCTGTCTTTCCCAGTGCGTTTCCCTGCGGGTGAGATTGCATGCGGCAATGGTCAATGTTTCCTGTTGCCTCGCCGAATGGAGAAACACAAAAGGTGACGCCGAGAGGCATGTTCCTGCCCTTTCACTAACCACAAAGGCTGATTGACGGGAGCAAAAAGTGTCGAGGACCCTGGCCCTGCTTAGCAGCCCCACCTTCAGGAAGCGGGCTCAGGGTGTTAGAAGTAGGAGCGTACGTTTATTTGAATGCTGAATCAAATCAGAATCAGAGTGACGAAGCTTTCTTAGCAGCGTACCTCAGAAAGAACACGGACGTGCATTGCCCTAGACTTGAGTAGGAACCATAAACTATTGGAGCTGAATTGGCCATTTCTTCATGGCTGATTGTTATCCCTTTCAATTTCATTTCTCCCCGTAACCTTTCACGCCCTTACTAATTAACAGCCTATCAACCTCTACTTTAAATATACCTAATGACTTAGCCTCCACAGCCGTCTGTGGCAATGAATTCCATCGATTCGCCACCCTCAGACCCAAGAAATTCCTTCTCATCTCCGTTCCAATCGGTTAACCTTTCCACTTCGTGTGTTAAATTCTGGACACAATCAGGCTGAGAGTGTACCGAGCTAACTTTTCAGGGGCACGGCCTCTGGTCTGAAGAACAGCAGTTTATTCTTCGTTTATTTCTCGGCGTCTGATTGGTCATTAACCAGAACAACACATGGAAGCTGACCCTGGAATCGTTCGGGCCATAGCTTTCAGATGGAATGCACTGCGAACAATCTTTGGAGATAGACTGAAGCCCGAGCACCCGTGGCCTGGAAAGATCTTGAAGTCCCCGCGATTCTCACAAATTACCGGAGAACGGGAATCAAACCTGAACAACACACACAAAATGCTGGAGGAACTCAGCAGGCCAAGCAGCATCAATAGGAAAGAGTACAGGCGACATTTCGGGCCGAGACCCTTCGGCAGGACCGCTTCCGGATACTTTGCTTTACTCCCGTATATTATGCTTAACTTTCAGACCACTTCCAGCGTTTTAGCTGGTTGTTTTTTTTTCCAGTTAATTATTAACAAAATAATTTAAAATATCCGAACTAAATGAAATATGTAAATGTTTGCACGGGTATTATATGAAACAAAATAAGAATCAATTTTAACTGGGTTCTGAATGTTCTTAACAATCGCACCAGAGAGTCAGACGAGTCAAGTAGACAGCAGCCTCTGACTCTGAACACTGGTGCCCCGCAGGGATACGTACTGAGCCCGCTCGTTTGACACTCTTTTCACCCATGATTGTGCTCCTGCCCATGTCACCAACTTCATCATCAGATTTGCAGACGACACCACAGCGGTTGGGTTAATTACAAATAACAGGAAATACAGAAATTGAATGGTGCAATAACCTCAACCTTTCTTTCAACATTTAAAAAAAACAAATGATTATCGATTTCAGGAAATCAAGGAGGTATGAATAGCTTCACTACTTATTAACGGTGAAGCAGTGAAAAGGGTCGCCAGTTTTAAGTTCTTGGGAGTGAACCTCACAGAGGAGCTTTCTTGGACCACCTTGACAGTGTGGAAGGCTTAGCGGCGCTGATACTGTTTTAGGAGTTTAAAGACAGCAAATCTGCCCCCAAAGCTGCTGGTAAACCTTTACTGATGTATAATTGAGAGCGTACCGCATGACAGAGCCGTACACTAGCTGCCATAATGTCGACCAAAAAGCACTTTAGCGAGTAACCAGGACTGCACAGAACATTATTGGGACACAGCTACCAGGAAACCTTCTTCATCTCACGATGTCCACGGCGGGCTCGCATAATCTTGCTAGAGTCAACCCACCCCAGTAATCAGAAACATCTCTGCTCGGACATCCCGACGGGGAAAAAAAAACAGCCTTTACCCCCAGGCTGTTGTGCAACTGATGAATGCCCCATTTTGGGATTGTTTGTTTTTAATTCAGTTATAACTTAGACGTGAATTCTAAACAACTCCGTCGTTATTTTAAATTTAGTCATTGTGTTTTTATGCTGTTTTGCACAGCAATGACAATAAACCTCCATCTTGACCAACTTGAAGAAAAGAGCACAGGAGGGAACTGTGTCCTGGATGACGACGTGCCCCGGCCATTGTTTCTAATTAGTATGGATCACCGACTGTTTCCCAGGCATGTTTAAACACATATTGGAACTGCTATTGAACCCTTCGTCCCTTCTGTGCGGCCTCACTAAGCCTCCCTTCATATTGCGCCAGAATTTGAGACAAAGGCTCATTCCATCTCTGGTCTATAAGAATGAAGTAGTTTCGGCAAAGAGAGAGACGTGGCGAATCGCCAGAGATTGCTTCAGCAGCCCCGCGAACAAACTTTTAATTTGCTCGTGGGCTGAAAAATATCCCATTTGTACATACAAACGAATTAACCTCTGGCGGGAACTAGTGCCTTGACATCTTTTCATTCGTAAAATTTACGTTATTGCAGTGCGGAGTTGAAAGTGAGGCAACGTGGGCAGGCAGGCACGGAGTGCTGTTCCAGAAAGTGGTGGAATCAGTCGGTATTCAATCAGCAACGTTAATTATATAATGGTGCCGGTAATAAATTCAGGTTATTTTCAACCATACTGCAATACTACTCAGTTCAGGGATGGGGGGGGGGCACGGATGGGACTTGATTTTGGATTATAGTTCCTGCAAGCAGAAGTTTCCAGAAATTAAAATTTTCATTTCCCTCCATTAGCCCTTGGTTAGCCTTATTTTCCTTTCATTATCTGATTTGACTTCAAATCATCAGTGTTTAGAGGCTCTCTGCTGGATCTGCCATTCACTGTGCCCCATAGACTCGACTCCTCCTGGGCAGCCCTTCAGTATGGAGAATTTCTTCCTTTGGGAACTGCAGGAGGTAATTGATTGGAAAGATCCGTGTGTATTTTGAGATCATATTTTCCTCCTGTCTTGTACCCAAGTCCTCTGAGTGCTGCTAATGCAAAGCTTTGTTTCCCCAATACCATCACAAATGCTTCTCCATTTTGAACACTCCTGAGCCAGAGTCTCCACAGACACCGTGGATGCCTTTTTTCCAAGGATCCTTCCCGCCTACCAAGCCATCTCTTTCTATGACTTTCTATTTCCAGAGCCCAGTGCTAACTTATCCAACACAGCCAACTGAAGGTAACCAGGGTCTCCACTTGGGTCTATTGTCCAAAGAAAGGATACATCTGGAGAACTAAGCAAGTTTTGCAGAGATAATATTCATGATATTCCCGCGACCATACTTTAGTTGGAATAAAACTCCAATGCTTTTATGTAACAGTAAACATTCTTCTAAAGTTTTTTTTTTGCCTTTTCTTCACTTGTACATAATGTGAAGGCTCCTGTCTTGAAAGTGCTAGTTCTAGGACTCCAAAGTAATTTTAATTCAGTGACAGTGTGAAAATAATACTGTCCAAATGCCTCAGTGGAAGCCTTCAATGTCATGAATTAGCACCACCAAACCCCCTTAACCTATAAGTTGGAGTTCCTATTACACACTAAGTACAAAGCACAATAACATCAGGAAAGGGAATAACTCAAGAAAAATATACATGTGCTTCCATTCATTCATTTTAAGAATACAACCTGGGAATGCAGCAGGGTAGTTCTAAAATCAGAGCCAAGTCATTTTGGAATGAAATCACATCACTAGTGGAAACCTGACATTCTTTCTTCCAATTTCCTTGTTAAAACATTTTCACTTTTTTGGAAATCAAATACCAGGGTCTATAAATATAATGAATAACTAAATTTAATAAGGTACACAGCAGAGAGATCATAGAACAAAAATGGCAACACTGCAGATGCAGGAATCTGGGGCAAAAAGCAGACTGCTGGAAGAGCTCTGTTTTGATGGAGGGTCCCCACCTGAAACATCAACTGCCCATTTCCCCTCACAGATGCTGCCTGACCCAAGTTCCTCTTGCAGTTTGTTTTATAAACACAAGTTTAGAATTCATTACAAGAGCTATTGGAAAGGAATACAGGCAACACCCAGTTTACAACAGTTCCATTCCTGAGAACTTTTCATAACTATGGGAGAGGTGCATGAAGTGAATTATATAAACACATGAATGAGAAATTTTTGGAAACAATTTGATTCAAATTGGAGAAGGGCTTGGGAATCCCCAGGAGTTGCTACATTGAATGGTATATTTCTGTGCTTTAAGTTTCCAATTGTTGGGTAAAGGTACTTTGTTGAATATCCACTGGAGACCCCAGAGATCTGAGCTTTGGAAAATGCCAGTGGAGGAATTATTTCAAAATAGCACACTGACCATCCCCAAGGGCTTAACAGAGCAAAGTCCTAATCTCAGAGGAAGGAGATTCAAGATGTTGCACAGACTTTAAAATCACTAACCACATGCTCAATGGAAAATTGGCCTCCTTTTCTCCTTCATCCTCTTCATAACATCTCATCCTGATCCCTCCTTCCATCTCCATCATTCCCACTTAATTCCTTTTCATTGTTCTTAGCCCCTTCCTCCTTCCATTCTCTCAAATGTTCTGTCTCTCCACTCCCCCCCCCCCACACACACACACACCGGCTGTTAGTTGTACGCTCACTTCAAGAGCATGCTTGCTCACCATCCACTGCCCTTGTCCTTTTCATAATCAAAACTCATTTGCTTCCATTCTGTTCCACCTCTTGGACCACAAAGCCTAAAACATACACCCTGGCCCAGAGCTCTCCAACCTCTCCCACAATATCAATGGAGAATCTTCAGCCACCGGCCAGCTCTGCATGATTTTGGCAGATTGCAAACTCTTGGTGCTCTGTAATTGAGTGTGGGTCCTGACACACAATTTCCTGGCTCAAGAAGTAAATTCATCCCTCGTCCTGCAGCATCACTCAGAATAGACATGAGCCCACACCCAGGGGAACTGCCTGTTTGGCACCATTTTTATTAATCCAAGGGACTTCTGCCTCCAAAATTGTTTTTAAACTGAGTTCCTTTCAAAACTGCTGAATGGAATTGAGAAACAGGCCAACCCCAATGAAAGAACAGGATCAAAGGATTGAAGAGCCACCTTTTCCTCTATAGCAGATTACTACTTCTATGAAGTTCAACTCATAGCTGACTGTAGTTTTAAAATATTGTGAGATGTATGGAAAACTGGTGGCATAAAAATCTGTCTGAGTTAAGTTCAATTTAAAACTTAAAATCACGTTGCAGTCCAGTTTCTTACTGTTTCAATACCTGACAAAATCTATTTAAATAATGTTTCAAATTTACTGCTTTGACTATCCTCTCAGCCACCAGCATTCTCACTTGCATTAATTAGTTTGTTCTCTTCCAATTCTTCCACAAATTTATCTTATAAACTTAGAATTATAAAATACATTTAAAGACAGCATTTATTAATATGTAAACAACAGGAATTCTGCAGATGCTGGAAATTCAAGCAACACACATCAAAGTTGCTGGTGAATGCAGCAGGCCAGGCAGCATCTCTAGGAAGAGGTGCAGTCGACGTTTCAGGCTGAGACCCTTCGTCAGAACTAACTGAAGGAAGAGTGAGTAAGGGATTTGAAAGTTGGAGGGGGAGGGGGAGATCCAAAATGATAGGAGAAGACAGGAGGGGGAGGGATAGAGCCAAGAGCTGGACAGCAAAAGGGGATACGAGAGGATCATGGGACAGGAGGTCCGGGAAGAAAGACAAGGATTGGGGGGGGGGGACCCAGAGGATGGGCAAGAGGTATATTCAGAGGGAAAGAGGGAGAAAAATGAGAGTGAGAGAAAGAATGTGTGCATAAAAATAAGTAACAGATGGGGCCCCACCTCCCCCTCGTACATCGACTTCTCTAACTTCCGCTAAGGCCCCACCTCCCCCTGGTACCCCATCTGTTACTTATTTTTATGCACACATTCTTTCTCTCACTCTCCTTTTTCTCCCTCTTTCCCTCTGAATATACCTCTTGCCCATCCTCTGGGTCCCCCCCCCTTGTCTTTCTTCCCGGACCTCCTGTCCCATGATCCTCTCGTATCCCCTTTTGCCTATCACCTGTCCAGCTCTTGGCTCTATCCCTCCCCCTCCTGTCTTCTCCTATCATTTTGGATCTCCCCCTCCCCCTCCAACTTTCAAATCCCTTACTCACTATTCCTTCAGTTAGTCCTGACGAAGGGTCTCGGCCTGAAACGTGGACTGCACCTCTTCCTACAGATGCTGCCTGGCCTGCTGCGTTCATCAGCAACATTGATGTGTGTTATTTATTAATATGTATAGGTTTTTATCCACAATTTTCAAAAACTTTTGAATACTCTGGAATCATGAGTTATTTCTCTTTCAGATTACTGCTGACTGAAAGTTCAAAGTAAAATTATTATCAAAGTATATTCACCTAAAACAAGTCTTTGGGTTAAATTATATACAGTTATTAACTGTGATATAATTCATCGTCATCAGTTTGGCATAAAAACAAATCAACACAAAAAACATTTGAATTGATCATATAAATTGTTTTAAAAACAGTGTGAGAATAAAATAAAATATTTCTTGCATTAACAAAATGGTGGCTGTTAGGTACCCTAAATAACATTGAAAATTCATATGAAATCCTTAGTCACGGTGGAATAAAATGTGCCATTGATTGCTGCAAGCCTCAGTACATGGATAAAACTTCCAAGACAACAATAAAAATAAGTTGCCATGGCAACAAAGAACAAAAATCTGCCCCCACATCTGCCATAACAAGTTTTCTAAGGCATTGGCAACTAATCAAATTCGGAGTCTATGATAATTATTCTTATTAGAATTACTGTCAAATTTTTGATCCTTTCTAAAAAAAAATGTTTAAATTATACTTGACTTATACCATAAGCTTTCTTTATTGAATTGTTCAGCCTTCTCCAAAAGAGAAAATTTGGTGTTAACCACTACAAATCTGCATCGTCTATAATTAAGTTGGAAGAATTTTTGTTTCCCTGTGAATTACTTCATCTTCTGATCCCTCCCATCTTTCAAGACCTTTCCTATTTAGCACCACAATTTCCCATGTAATCTTCATGCCTTTGACAGCTTTTTGCCAGCCATTGCCTGTTGTGATTTTCTGGTACTGTACCTGGGTGCCACATTCAGAAAATCTTTTCCTAACCTTTGACTTCCCACCTTCTATTCCTCTACTTGTCCCCTTGAAATATGACCAAATCTTTACCTGCCTCTTTTCCTTCCATACATGCTTTTGTAAGGCACTTGCACCAGCTGTCTAACATAAATGCAAGCTGTTAGTAGTCAAGTCAATTATGATGAACATCAGGATTTGTTAAATGTCATGCTACAGTTGCATATCTGAACCTCAGACCAAAATTATTCATTATGGAAACCATGGGGCAATTATGAAAATACTACTTTGCATTACATCATAATTGGGGAAAAGGGTAAAACAATAACCTTTGTAGATTTTACTGAACCAAACTACACAGTGGTGGATAATTCTGTATCAGTAAAAACTAGAAATCTAAGCAGAGCATGTAAACACCTTAGTCCATCGCTGTAGAACTGCATCTACCTGTAAGCAGTGAGCAGTTCTTGTGATGGTATTCCTTTCTACCCCACATCCTGGATCTTTTCTATGATCCATTAGTAGTTGATGGAAAAAGAGGATCAAAGGATTGAAGAACCCCCTTTACCTGGAAAGCAAATTATTACTTTTATGAAGTAATAATCACAAGTTATCGTCCTCACTTCTCATCTACACCGTGCAGTAGGAATGTGCAAACAGCAGCATATTCATATTTTAGCACAAAGGAATCAATTGCATTCATGAGGCAGGCAAACAACTGCAGATTATTATTAAATCTGGGGAAAGGTTACAGAGAAGTTTCATTTGGATTCTCTCCAGACTAGCATTGCACAATAAATCAACTCCAATAAATAGAATTTGGGTATCAGAGTAAGTGAAGCATTAACTTCATGCACTAAATTTCCTTGGAAAAGATTCATGTCTTGTTTTCTTTGGTTCTCAAATCAGGGGGAAAATCTTACAAAAAAGTGGTGCTTTCTTTGGGCACAGATTCTGTATGAGCACAAACCCCACTCCGAAGTCAAAGGTGCGGCTGGGTAGAATGCCTGGTAACCAGAGTGCCCTGGCATTCATCTCAGTCCCCAATTAGTAATTTCCATAACTGGAGTGGGCAGAGATGCAGCAAGTCCATTGCACTAAAGGCACTAGCAGTATTAACAACTCAACCATTCCCACTCCAACCACATGGGAAAAGGACAGAAGTCACTACACTGCCGTACTGGGGTGGCATGGTAGTGTAGTGGTTAGCTCAATGCTTTAGAGTACAGATGACCCAGATTCAATTCCCACCACTGCCTGCAAGGAGCTTGGATGTTCTCCCCGTGACTACGAGGGTTTTCTCCCGGTGCTCCGATTTCCTTCCACAGTCCAAAGGCAAACTGTTTGGTAGGTTAATTGGTCATTGTAAATTGTCCCGTGATTAAGCTCAAATTAAAAACCAGGGATTGCTGGGTGGCATGGCTCAAAGGGCCAGTAGGGCCTGTTCCAAGCTCTATCTCAATAAATAAATATTTTTCAAACTGAAGCCTGAGATGCAAGTTTTCCCCTATTTTTCGGGTGGTGAATATTTGGAACGAGCTGCCAGAGGTATTGGTGGAGGCAGATACAACTTTTAAAAAGCATTTGGATAGGAAACGCGTGGATACCATCCTAATGCAGCAAAAGCTGTAAAGGTAGCATGGTTGACTAGGTGGGCTGTCGGGACACACTTCTGTGCTTCAATACTATTCTATGAAACAAACTGGAATTCCTTTAACAGGGAATCAATTTTGCTTTTGTCTTCAGGTTACCTTTAGACCTCAGAGAAAAAAAGAACTTCATAAAGCAGATGGACAACCTATGGTAGAAGTGGACAGTTCTATACAAGCAGAGAAAAGGGAGGCAACTTAAATTATTTTAAGTGTTCTTCAGTCCTGAATGTGGCATTGTGCCCTGAAGGAAGATGAGGTACTGTTCAAGTTTATGTTGAGCCCCATTTGAAAAGTGCAGGTGACCCACAAGTCATAGTGGGATGGAGAATTAATGTAACAAGCTACTGGAAGTTCAGAGTCACACCTGTGCATGGGAAACTGATTTGTAGAGAGAGTGTTATTTTATTTCCATCAGAACAATCAATCCCCATGAGCCATTATTGATCTGAGTGTGATGGCATTGGGTTTGCTGACTGCAATGTTCTGAACTGAAATGAACTCTTAGCCCTATTGGATATAAATAACCACAAATACTCTCACTAAGGGGAGATTACATTGCAACCACTCCATCTTCAAAGACTAGTTTACTTTCTTGTTTATTATCCACGGTGGGTTTAGCTGTCAATACCCACTAATCAAGCAGTGGGACCCCTCTCTCTACCAAGGGAATATACTTCCAGCTAACAGTTTCAAACAGTTCCTTGATTTATAGTGATATAGATTTAGACTCACAGAACACTCTTAAAACAAATTTAAAACTTAGAGGATTTTTATCATAAACATTTCCAAATTACAAACCATTTCCAAAACACAAAGCAAAGCATTTCTTAAGCACAAAGGATTTCTCAAACTCAAAGGATTAAGGATTTTCAAAACATGGGTATAATGCCTATAAAGACATACCATAAATCAGACAATAAATCATCTGTCGCAGAAAGCAAAGCTGGAGGAATGATTACTAGTTCACCATGTTTTATCTTGATGATCCTTACCCCATTCCTAAAAAGCCTGAGCTGCTCTGTTTTTTCTTTACCCTTTTTCTCCCATTTGGGTGACTTAACACACATAAGATATCTCAGACAACACACATCAAGTTGCTGGTGAACGCAGCAGGCCAGGCAGCATCTCTAGGAAGAGGTACAGTCAACGTTTCGGGCCGAGACCCTTCGTCAGGACTAACTGAAGAGCTAGTAAGTGATTTGAAAGTGGGAAGGGGAGGGGGAGATCCAAAATGATAGGAGAAGACTGTCTTCTATCATTTTGGATCTCCCCCTCCCCCTTTCAAATCTCTTACTAGCTCTTCTTTCAGTTAGTCCTGACGAAGGGTCTCGGCCCGAAACGTCGACTGTACCTCTTCCTAGAGATGCTGCCTGGCCTTCTGTGTTCACCAGCAACTTTGACTTGTGTTCTTGAATTTCCAGCATCTGCAGAATTCCTTGTGTTTGCGTAAGATATCTCAGATATCCTTTTACCACAAACAGTCTGGAAGCTCTCAGCTTAATGTTCACAGTTCACAATTAATGCTATAATGCTATAAAGCTAATTTCTAAGTCAAGCCAATTCTGAACCTACCTGGCCAAACTTCCCTGGATCCCATGCCTTCTGACTTTCTGAATAAGCCAACCGTGTGGAACCTTGTCAAATGCCTTACTAAACCCATATAGATCACATCCACTGCACTACCCTCATCTATATGCCTGGGATACCTTTTGAGGTTACCTCCTCAAAGAACTCTATCAGGCTTGTTAGATGCAATCTGCCCTTTACAAAGCCATGCTGACTGTCCCTAATCAGACTATGATTCTCTAAATGCCCATAGATCCTATCTCTAAGAATCTTTTCCAACAGCTTTCCCACCACAGACATAAGGCTCACTGGTCTATAATTACCCGGACTATCCCTACTACCTTTTTTGAAGAAGGGGACACCATTTACCTCCGTCCAATCCTCCGGTAGCATTCCCGTGGACAATGAGGACATAAAGATCCCAGCCAGAGGCTCAGCAATCTCTTCTCTTGCCTCATGATGCAGCCTGGGGAATATTCCATCAGGCCCCAGGGACTTATCCATCCTAATGTATTTTAACAACTCCAACACCTCCTCTGCCTTAATATCAACATGCTCCAGAACATCAACCTCACTCATATTGTCCTCACCATCATCAAGTTTCCTCTCATTGGTAAATACCGAAGAGAAGTATTCGTTGAGGACCTCGCTTACTTCCACTGCTTCCAGGCACATCTCCCCCCTTTATCTCTAATCGGTCCTACCTTCACTCCTGTCATTCTTTTGTTCTTCACATAATTGAAGAATGCCTTGTGGTTTCCTTTTACCCTACTCGCCAAGGCCTTCTCATGCCCCCTTCTTGCACTTCTCAGCCCCTTCTTAAGCTCCTTTCTTGCTTCCCTATATTCCTCAATAGACCCATCTGATCCTTGCTTCCTAAACCTCATGTATGCTGCCTTCTTGCACCTGACTAAATTTTCCACCTCACTTGTCACCCATGGTTCCTTCACCCCACCATTCTTTATCTTCCTCACCGGGACAAATTTATCTCTTTCTTGAAAGCATCCAGAGACCTGGCCTACACTGCCTTCTGGGACAGCACATTCCACATATCCACCACTCGCTGGGTGAAAAAGTTTTTCAACTACGTTCTAAATGGCCTACCCCTTATCCTTAAACAGTGGCCTCTGCTTCTGGACCCACCCATCAGCGGGAACATGCTTCCTGCCCCCAGCATGTCCAATCCCTTAATAATCTTATATGTTTCAATCAGATCCCCTCTCATCCTTCTAAATTCCAGTGTATACAAGCCCAGTCGCTCCAATCTTTCAACATATGACCGTCCTGCCATCCCGGGAATTAACCTTGTGAACCTACGCTGCACTCCCTCAATAGCAAGAATGTCCTTCCTCAAATTTGGAGACCAAAACTGCACGCAATACTCCAGGTGGGATCTCACCAGGGCCCTGTACAGCTGCAAAAGGACCTCTCTGCTCTTATACTCAATTCCCGTTGTTATGAAGGCCAGCATACCATTAGCTTTCTTCACTGCCTGCTTGCTTTCAGTAACTGATGTCCAAGAACACCTAGATCTCCTTGTACTTCCCCTTTTCCTAACTTGACTCCATTTAGATAATAATCTGCCTTCCTGTTCTCACCACCAAAGTGGATAACCTCACATTTATCAACATTAAACTGCATCTGCCATGCATCTGCCCACTCACCCAACCTGCCCAAGTCACCCTGCATTCTCATAACATCCTCCTCACATTTCACACTGCCACCCAGCTTTGTGTCATCTGCAAATTTGCTAATGTTACTTTTAATCCCTTCATCTAAATCATTAATGTATATTGTGAACAGCTGCGGTCCCAGCACGGAACCCTGCGATAACCCACTGGTCACCGCCTGCCATTCCGAAAGGGACCCGTTAATTGCTACCCTTTGTTTCCTGTCAGCCAGCCAATTTTCAATCCATATCAGTACTCTGCCTCCAATACCATGTGCCCTAATTTTGCCCACTGATCTCCTGTGTGGGACTTTGTCAAAGGCTTTCTGAAAGTCCAGGTACACTACATCCACTGGCTGTCCCTTGTCCATTTTTGTAGTTACATCCTCAAAAAATTCCATAAGATTAATCAAGCACGATTTCCTCTTTGTAAATCCATGCTGACTTGGACCTATCCTGTTACTGCCATCCAAATGTGTTGTATTTTCATCTTTTCTAATTGACTCCAGCATCTTTCCCACCACTGACGTCAAGCTAACCAGTCTGTAATTCCGTTTTCTCTCTCCCTCCTTTCTTGAAAAGTGGGACAACATTAGCCACCCTCCAATCCACAGGAACTGATCCTGAATCTATAGAACATTGGAAAATGATTACCAATGCATCCACGATTTCTAAAGCCACCTCCTTAAGTACTCTGGGATGCAGATCATCAGGTCCCGGGGACTTATCAGCCTTCAGACCCAGTCTATCCAACACCATTTCCTGCCTAATATAAATTTCCTTCAGTTCATCCATTACCCTAGGTCCTTTGGCCACTATTATATCTGGGAGATAGTTTGTGTCTTCCCTAGTAAAGACAGATCCAAAGTACCTGTTCAACTCATCTGCCATTTCCTTTTTCCCCATAATAAATTCACCCTTTTCTGTCTTCAAGAGCCCAATTTTGGTCTTAACTATTTTTTTTTCCTTTTCACATACCTAAAGAAGCTTTTACTATCCTTCTTTATATTCTTGGCTAGTTTACCTTCGTACCTCATTTTTTCTCCGCGTATTACCTTTTTAGTTATCTTCTGTTGCTCTTTAAAAGTTTTCCAATCCTCTGGCTTCCCATTCACCTTTGCTATGTTATACTTCTTCCCTTTTATCTTTATACTGTCCTTTATTTCCCTTGTCAGCCACGGCCTCCCCTTACTCCCTGTAGGATCTTTCATCTTTGGAATGAACTGATCCGGCAACTTCTGCATTATTCCCAGAAGTACCTGCCATTGTTGTTCCACTGTCATCCCTGCTAGGGTATTGTTCCATTGAACTTTGGCCAGCTCCTCCCTCATAGCTCCATAGTTCCCTTTGTTCAACTGTAATACTGACACTTCCAATTTTCCCTTCTCCCTCTCAATTTGTAGATTAAAACTTATCATATTATGGTCACTACCTCCTAATGGCTCCTTTATCTCGAGGTTCCTGATCAAATCTGGTTCATTGCACAACACTAAATCTAGAATTGCCTTCTCTGTGGTAGGCTCCATTACAAACTGTTCTAACAATCCATCTCGGAGGCACTCCACAAACTCCCTTTCTTGGGGTCCAGTACCAACCTAATTCTTCCAGTCTACCTGCATGTTGAAATCCCCCATAACAACTGTAGCATTACCTTTGCTACATGCCAATTTCAACTCTTGATTCAACTTACACCCTACATCCAGACTACTGTTTGGGGGCCTGCAAATAACTCCCATTAGGGTCTTTCTAACCTTAGAATTTCTCAGTTCTATCCACGATAGAAAAATGGAAAGCTATGTAGGAGCGAAGGGTTAAATTAATCTTAGAGTCGGTTAAAAGATCAGCTCAACATTGTGGGCCGAAGGGTCTGTACTGTGCAGTGATATTCTAATTTCTATGTTCTACTAAACTGCAATAGAAGAACTTGATATTCAGTTCCGAAGGCTGTAATGTGTAATTCTGAAGATGAAGTGCTAATCCATGAGCATATGTTGAGCTCCGTCTGGAGTTTTGTCCAAAATCTAGCTGCTTGCACATTCACTGAATGGATGTCAGCCATTTTAGATCAGATGACTGAAGTTATCAAGTATGGCTGGAGTCAAAGTCGAAGCCATGCCTAAACTATTTCAACTGCCTATGCCCAAAGACCTGCACCGGGACCAGAGCCCTCCATGGACCACCTATCCAAACTTCTCTTAGAAGTTGAAATTGAGCTCCCATGCATCACTTGTGCTCACAGCTTGTTCAAAAATCACGACCTTCTGAGTGAAGTTTCCTCTCAAGTTCCTCTGAAACTTTTCACTTTTCACCCTTAAGCCATGACCTCTGGTTGCAGACCCACCCAACTTCAGTGGAAAAAGCCTGCTTGCATTTACCCCATCTACACCCCTCATAATATTGAATATCTCTATCAAATCTCCTCTCAATCTTCTATGTTCAAAAGAATGCAGTCCTATTCAATCTTTCCTTATAATTCAGGTCCTCGTAACTTCTGCTGCACTCTTTCAACCTTGTTTACATCTTTCCTGTAGGTAGGTGACCAAAACTGCACCCAATACTCCAAATTAGGCCTCACCAACGTCTTATACAATCTCAACATAACACCCCATCTTCTTTATTCAATACATTGATTTATGAAGGCCAATGTGCCAAATCTTTCTTTACAAACCTGTCTTCATGTGATTCTTCCAACAAATTCTGTATCTATATTCCTAGATCACTTTGTTCTACCACACTCCTCAGTACCCTACCATTCACTATGTAAGACCTACTCTGATTGGTCTACCAAAGTGCAAAACCTCGCACTTTTCTGCATTAAATTCCATCTGCCATTTTTCCAGCTTATCAGATCCCTCTGCAAGCCATGATAGCCTTCCTCACTGTCCACCGCACCCCCAATCTTAATGTCATCCACAAATTTGCTGATTCAGTTCACTACTTTATCATCCAAATCATTGATATAGATGACAAAGGACATAGCTCCGATCCCTGCAACACACCACTAGTCACAGACCTCCAGTCAGAGAGGCAACCATCCAGAACCACTCTCTTGCTTCTCCCAGAATTTACTATCTCATTCTGGATGTTAAGTGACTGAACCTTCTTGACCAGCAAACCATGCAGGACCTTGTCAAATGCCTCACTAAAGTCCTCACAGACAACACCCACTGCCTTGCCTTCATCCACTTTCCCGGTAACTTGCTCGAAAAAAATCTGTAAGATCAGTTAGACATGATCTACCACACATGAACCCATGCTGACTATCCTTAATCAGTCCATGCCTATCCAAATATTTATATATCCGGTCCGTAAGAATGCCTTCTCATGACTTTCCCACAACTGATGACAGTCTCACTAGCCTAAAATTTCCTGGTTTCTGTTTAGAGCCTTTTTTAAACAGTGAAACAATATTTGCTATCTTCCAATCCTCTGCTGCCTCTCCTGTTGCCATAGATGATATAAATATCTCTGCTAGGGCCCCGGCAATTTCTGCACTTCCCTCCCGTAGGGTCACGGGAACACCTTGTCAGGCACTAGGAATTTATCCACCCTGATTTACCTCAGGGTAGCTAACACCTTCTGCTCTGTAATCTGGACAGGGTCCATGAAGTTGACGCTGCTTCGCATCACTTCTATAGACTCTGTGACAATCTCCTGGGTAAATACAGAGGCAAAAATGCAATTAAGATCTCCATCTCTTTTGGCTCCACACATGGATTATCATTCTGATTTTATACAGGACCAGTTTTGTCCCGAACAATCCTTTTGGTCTTAACATAACTGTAGAATCGTTTAGCATTCTTCTTCACCTTGTTTGCTAAAGCAACTTCATGCCTACTTCTAGCCTTCCTGATTTCTTTCTTATGCGTTTGCTTGCATTTCTTGCACACCATAACCACCTCATTTGTTCCTACTCATCTATACTTACTGCTAAGCAATAGACAATAGGTGCAGGAGTAGGCCATTCGGCCCTTCGAGCCCATACCACCATTCACTGTGATCATGGCTGATCATCCACAATCAGTACCCCATTCCTGCCTTCTCCCCATATCCCTTGACTCAGCTATCTTTAAGAGCTCTATCTAACCCTTTCTTGAAAGCATCCAGAGAATTAAGCAGGGCCTCAATAAAAGACCATAAGATACAGGAGAAGAATTAGGCCATTCAGCCCGAGTTTGTTCTGTCATTTCATCATGGCTGAACTCGGATCCCATTCAACTCCATACACCTGCCATCTCACTACATCCCTTGATGCCCTGACCAGTCAGGAATCTATCAACTTTTGCTTTAAATATGCCCACAGACTTGGCCTCCACCGCAGTCTGTGGCAGAGCATTCCACAGATTCACCATTCTGGCTAAAAAACATCTCTCCCCATTTCTGTTCTAAAAGTTTAAGGCTGTGCCTCTATTTCTGGATACCCTCACCCAAGGGAACATCCTCTCCACATCCACCTTAACTAATCCTTTCAACATTCAAAGTTGCTGGTGAACGCAGCAGGCCAAGCAGCATCTGTAGGAAGAGGTGCAGTTGACGTTTCAGGCCGAGACCCTTCGTCAGGACTAACTGAAGGAAGAGTGAGTAAGGGATTTGAAAGTTGGAGGGGGAGGGGGAGATCCAAAATGATAGGAGAAGACAGGAGAGGGAGGGATAGAGCCAAGAGCTGGACAGGTGATAGGCAAAAGAGGACACGAGAGGATCATGGGACAGGAGGTCCGGGAAGAAAGACAAGCGGGGGGGACCTAGAGGATGGGCAAGAGGTATATTCAGAGGGACAGAGGGAGAAAAAGGAGAGTGATAGAAAGAATGTGTGCATAAAAATAAGTAACAGATGGGGTACGAGGGGGAGGTGGGACCTAGCGGAAGTTAGAGAAGTCGATGTTCATGCTATCAGGTTGGAGGCTACCCAGACAGAATATAAGGTGTTGTTCCTCCAGACTGAGTGTGGCTTCATCTTTACAGTAGGGGAGGCCGTGGATAGACATGTCAGAATGGGAATGGGATGTGGAATTAAAATGTGTGGCCACTGGGAGATCCTGCTTTCTCTGGTGGACAGAGCGTAGATGTTCAGCAAAGCGGTCTCCCAGTCTGCGTCGGGTCTCGCCAATATATAAAAGGCCACATCGGGAGCACTGGACGCAGTATATCACCCCAGTCGACTCACAGGTGAAGTGTTGCCTCACCTGGAAGGACTGTTTGGGGCCCTGAATGGTGGTAAGGGAGGAAGTGTAAGGGCATGTGTAGCACTTGTTCCGCTTACACGGATAAGTGCCAGGAGGGAGATCAGTGGGGAGGGATGAGGGGGGACGAATGGACAAGGGAGTTGTGTAGGGAGCGATCCCTGCGGAATGCAGAGAGGGGGGGGAGGGAAAGATGTGCTTAGTGGTGGGATCCCGTTGGAGGTGGCGGAAGTTACGGAGAATAATATGTTGGACCCAGAGGCTGGTGGGGTGGTAGGTGAGGACCCTATTCCTAGTAGGGTGGCGGGAGGATGGAGAGCAGATGTACGTGAAATGGGGGAGATGGGTTTAAGAGGAGAGTTGATAGTGGAGGAAGGGAAGCCCCTTTCTTTAAAAAAGGAAGACATCTCCCTCGTCCTAGAATGAAAAGCCTCATCCTGAGAGCAGATGCGGCGGAGACGGAGGAATTGTGAGAAGGGGATGGCATTTTTGCAAGAGACAGGGTGAGAAGAGGAATAGTCCAGATAGCTGTGAGAGTCAGTAGGCTTATAGTAGACATCAGTGGATAAGCTGTCTCCAGAGACAGAGACAGAAAGATCTAGAAAGGGGAGGGAGGTGTCGGAAATGGACCAGGTAAACTTGAGGGCAGGGTGAAAGTTGGAGGCAAAGTTAATAAAGTCAACGAGTTCTGCATGCGTGCAGGAAGCAGCGCCAATGCAGTCGTCAATGTAGCGAAGGAAAAGTGGGGGACAGATACCAGAATAGGCACGGAACATAGATTGTTCTACAAACCCAACAAAAAGGCAGGCATAGCTAGGACCCATACGGGTGCCCATAGCTACACCTTTAGTTTGGAGGAAGTGGGAGGAGCCAAAGGAGAAATTATTAAGAGTAAGGACTAATTCCGCTAGACGGAGCAGAGTGGTGGTAGAGGGGAACTGATTAGGACTGGACATCATTTAAGTTCCCTGGCCCCCACCGCTTTATTTTCACCATGGATGTCCAGTCCTTATATACTTCCATCCCCCATCAGGAAGGTCTTAAAGCTCTATGCTTCTTTTTGGATTCCAGACCTAATCAGTTCCCCTCTACCACCACTCTGCTCCGTCTAGCTACACATACCTTTACACTTCCTCCCTCACCACCATTCAGGGCCCCAAACAGTCCTTCCAGGTGAGGCAACACTTCACCTGTGAGTCGACTGGGGTGATATACTGCGTCCGGTGTTCCCGATGTGGCCTTTTATATATTGGCGAGACCCGACGTATACTGGGAGACCGCTTTGCTGAACATCTACGCTCTGTCCGCCAGAGAAAGCAGGATCTCCCAGTGGCCACACATTTTAATTCCACATGCCATTCTGACATGTCTATCCACGGCCTCCTCTACTGTAAAGATGAAGCCACACTCAGGTTGGAGGAACAACACCTTATATTCTGTCTGGGTAGTCTCCAACCTGATGGCATGAACATCGACTTCTCTAACTTCCGCTAGGCACCACCTCCCCCTCGTACCCCATCTGTTACTCATTTTTATGCACACATTCTTTCTCTCACTTTCCTTATTCTCCCTCTGTCCCTCTGAATATACCTCTTGCCCATCCTCTGGGTCTCCCCCCCCCCCGTCTTTCTTCCTGGACCTCCTGTCCCATGATCCTCTCGTATCCCCTTTTGCCTATCACCTGTCCAGCTCTTGGCTCTATCCCTCCCCCTCCTGTCTTCTCCTATCATTTTGGATCTCCCCCTCCTCCTCCAACTTTCAAATTCCTTACTCACTCTTCCTTCAGTTAGTCCTGACGAAGGGTCTCGGCCTGAAACGTCGACTGCACCTCTTCCTACAGATGCTGCTTGGCCTGCTGCATTCACCAGCAACTTTGATGTGTGTTGCTTGAATTTCCAGCATCTGCAGAATTCCTGTTGTTTGCCTTTCAACATTCGGTAGGTTTCAATGAGAACCCCCCGCATTCATCTAAATTCTAGTGAGTACAGGCCCAAAGCTGCCAAACACTCCTCATATGTTAACCCCTTCATTCCCAAAATAATCCTTGCGAATCTCCTTTGGACTCTCTCCAATGACATTACATCCTTTCTGAGTTAAGGGGCCCATAATTGTTGACAATGCTCCGTGCGGCCTGATTAGTGTCTTATAAAGCTTCAGCATTATCTCCTTGTTTTTATCTTCTATTCCCTTTGAAATAAGTGCCAACGTTGCATTTGCCTTCTTTACCACAGACTCAACCTGTGAATTAACCTTCTGGGAGTCTTGCACAAGAACTCTCAAGTCCCTCTCAACTCTGATGCTTGAATTTTCTCCCCATTTAGATAATAGTCTGCACCATTGTTCCTTTTACCAAAATGGATTATCATACATTTTCCAATATCTCTTGAAAACCAAGGTTGCCTACACTTGTTGTCTTTACCTTTTGTTCTGACAGGCATATACATGCTTTGTATTCTCAAAATTTCACTTTTGAAGACCTCCCACTTACCAAGTACAAACCCCATTTCCAGGAAAGTTGGGATATTTTCCAAAATGCAATAAAAACAAAAATCTGTGATATGTTAATTCACGTGAACCTTTATTTAACTGACAAAAGTACAAAGAAAAGATTTTCAATCGTTTTACTGACCAACTTAATTGTATTTTGTAAACATACACAAGTTTAGAATTTGATGGCTGCAACACACTCAACAAAAGTTGGGACAGAGTTAAAATAAGATTGAAAAGTGCACAGAATATTCAAGTAACACCAGTTTGGAAGACTCCACATTAAGCAGGCTAATTGGCAGCAGGTGAGGTATCATGACCGGGTATAAAAGTAGCGTCCAACAAAGGCTCAGTCTTTGCAAGCAAGGATGAGTCGTGGCTCACCCCATTGTGCCAAAATTCATGAGAGAATTGTTAGTCAGTTCAAAAGGAACATTTTTCAATGCAAGATTGCAGAGAATTTAGGTCTTTCAATATCTACAGTACATAATATTGTGAAAAGATTCAGAGAATTCAGAGACATCTCAGTGCGTAAAGGGCAAGGTCGGAAACCACTGTTGAATGCGCGTGATCTTCGAGCCCTCAGGCGGCACTGCCTAAGAAACTGTCATGCTACTGTGACAATCATATCCTGGGCTCGGGAGTACTTCGGAAAACCATTGTGACTCAACACAGTCCGTTGCTACATCCAGAAATGCAACTTGAAACTGCATTACACAAGGAGGAAGCCATACATCAACTCTGTGCAGAAACGCAGGCGAGTTCTCTGGGCCCGAGCTCATCTCAGATGGACCAAGAGACTGTGGAACCGTGTGCTGTGGTCAGATGAGTCCACATTTCAGCTAGTTTTCGGAAAAAACGGGCGTCGAGTTCTCCGTGCCAAAGATGAAAACGACCATTCAGATTGTTATCAGCGAAAGATGCAAAAGCCAGCATCTGTGATGGTATGGGGGTGCATCAATGCCCAAAGCATGCGTGAGTTGCATGTATGTGAAGGTACCATTGACTCTGAGGCATATATTAGGATTTTAGAGAGAGAGATATATTGCCATCAAGGCGACGTCTCTTCCTGGGCTGTCCATGCTTATTGCAGCAGGACAATGCCAGACCACATTCTGCGTGGGCTACAACAGCGTGGCTTTGTAGACACAGAGTGCGTGTGCTTGACTGGCCTGCTGCCAGTCCAGATCTATCTCCTATTGAAAATGTATGGCGCATCATGAAGAGGAGAATCAGACAACGGAGACCACGGACCATTCAGCAGCTGAAGTCTTATATCAAGCAAGAATGGACAAAATTTCCAATTGCAAATCTACAATTAGTATCCTCAGTTCCAAAACGATTAAAAAGTGTTATTAAAAGGAAAGGTGATGTAACACAATGGTAAACATGCCTCTGTCCCAACTTTTGTTGAGTGTGTTGCAGCCATCAAATTCTAAATTTGTGTATGTTTACAAAATACAATTAAGTTGATCAGTAAAACTATTGAAAATCTTTTCTTTGTACTTCCGTCAGTTAAATAAAGGTTCACGTGAATTAACATATTACAGATTTTTGTTTTTATTGCATTTTGGAAAATATCCCAACTTTTTTGGAAATGGGGTTTGTACACCTTTGCTAGAAGACAGCCTGTCCCAATCCACAATTGCCAAATCATTTCTGATACCATCAAAATTGGCTTTTCTCCAATTTAGAATCTCAAACTGCAGACCAAAGCTATTTCTTTGCTTATTCATTTTGAAACTAACGGCATTTTTGTCACTGGATGCAAAGTGTTCCCCATACACAAACTTCTGTCACCTGCCCTGTCTCATTCTCTAATAGTAGATCCAGCATCACACACTCTCTCATTGGGACTTGTACGTACTGATGAAGGAAACTTTCCTGAACACATTTGACAAACTCTATCCTATCTAGTTCTTTTACAGCATGGGATTCCCAGTCACTATGTGGGAAGTTAAAACCATCTACTGTAACAAACTTCTTTCTTGCAACAGACTGTGATCTCTCAACAAATTTATTCCTCTAAATCCCTAGGTTTGTTGGGTGATCTGTAATATAGCCATTAACGATGTCATACCTTTCTTATTCCTCAATTTCACCCGTAATACCTCACTAGTTGAGTTCTCTAGTCTGTCTGAAGCACTGCCATGACATTTTCCCTGACCAGTAATACCACACCTTCTCCTTTAATTCCTCCTGCTCTGTCACATCTAAAGCAACAGAACCCTGAAACACTGAGCTGCCTGTCCTGCAAGCAAGTCTCACTAATGACTACCATGTAATAATTCAAGGTGTTGATTCATGCCCTGAGCTCACCTGCCTCTCCATCATACTACTTGCATTGAAATATACGCAGCTCCGGACTAGTTGTATCATGCTCCGGGGTAGTGGAGGTATAATTTATCCATCTGTGCTGATCACCACATCCTTGACTTAGCTGTTCCACCGTGAACACGATCTGTTATGAGTCAACATGATGCTTTCAGATCAGGTCACGCATAGCACATACCTCCGCCACACTGCTCAGTTGTGTTTCTGGGGTACAAGGGCTAGCGACTCTTGTGCCTGTTATCACTGAGCAGCAGTGAACCATCTGATTGGCCTATCAGAGTTCTCTTTGAGAACTAGCTGACTTGATCAGCATTTCTGATCTGGCTATTGTTAACAATTGCACTTAATAAAAAAGAAGCTCCACTTTTGATTCCTGACTTTGTGTGAGGTCTTACCAGCATGTCACTCCACACCCTCTCCACCAACTGTTTTGGCACTCTGGTTCCCATCTCTCTGCAACTCTACTTTAAATTCGACCATGCAGTATTAACAAACCTTTCCAGTAAGATATTAGTCCCCTCCAATTCAGGTGCAAATTATTCCTTCTGTACAGGTCCCACCTTCCCTGGAAGATAGCTCAATCATTCAAAAATCTTATGCCCTCCCTCCTACACCATCTCCTTAGCCACTGTATAATCCTCTTAGTTCTGGCCTCACTAGCATGTGACATGAGATCACAACCCTGGAGGTTCTGCCCTTTAACTTTGCACCCAACTCCCTGAAATCCCAATGCAGAACCTCATCACTCGTCCTACCCATGTCATTGGTACCTACATGGACCACAAACTCTGGCTGTCTCCCCACCCCCACAGAACCTCCTGTCCATTCCCCTGTCACTACAGTGTGCCTCTTCTCCCCCTTCCCTTCTGAGTTACACAGCTAGACTCAGTGCCAGAGACCTGACCACTGTGACTATCCTCCGTTAGGTCACCCTTCGGCAGTATCCAAAGTGATGTACCTGTTGTTGGGGGGGCGGCGGGGTGAAGGCCACAGAGGTACTCTGCAGTGGCTCCTTATCCCCTTTTCCTTTCCTGTCACCCAGCTTCCTGTGTCCTGCACTTTGGGTGTAATTACCTCTCTACTTGTCCATCTATCACCCCTTCAGCCTCACAATTGAACTGCAGTTCACCCAGTTCCAGCTCCACCACCTTAACACAGATTGTTAGATGTACTTTTTGCAGTTGTAGTCATTAAGGACACTGGAGGGCTCCCTGCCTTCTCACATCCCGCAAGAAACACATTCCACTATCCTCCCTGGCATCTCCACTGTCCGACCTGAGCAGATATAAAGGAAGGAAAAGTAAACAACCTAGAACTTTTCTTTGCTTTCTCTGACTGAAGCCTTGAAGAGGTAAATCCTCAAGATCACCACTCTGACTCTGTCCACTCAGATGATGGCTGCTGCACTTTAATTTGCTCTTGCTAATCAATCTCAAAAGGGGTTTGGTCGCTGGTCAGAGCTCTATTATGTGCCCATGACCTACTACTACCTTTTCCTACTCGGGCAGTGGACCTGAGTGAAATCCCCCTCTCTCAAAACTTCCAATGTCCAGATTGGTCGCTGGTCAAAGCTCCAGGCTAGGGGAAAGCAGGAGCATAACAAATGTATGAAAATTAAGGTCAAGCACGACATAGCACTTCCTTACTAATGTATTAGTTATCCATTAGTTATCAATGGCAACACTCACTCTAGATGGTAACTTGTGAGATTGCCTACACCAAAAGGCAGTAGCAGCAGGTATTAAAAGATTGTTGTTAGCTATCTAGTGGCGTGGGTGGGAAACCGAAGAGAAACAGAAAGAGAATTATCAGATAGGCGAGATGGAGGATTAGTAGGAAGGGGAGAAGCTGGTTATAATAATGGCAGAATATCATTCAAAGTAAGCATTAAGCATGGGGGAAAGCAGCAGACTGATCAGTGGTTAGCTTCTCAGCCCCGGAAAAAAGGTAGTGCTCTAAAGGCATTGTTACATTTCCCTAAACCCTGCAAAACTCAAGTGGAGGCGTTGTTCAAAAGACTGAAGATATGGGTTAAGGAAATTGAAGTTATTTAGCCTCATGATAAGATTAAAGATACAGCTTATGCTTGAAGAGGGCATGAAGGAGCAGGGCATCCTGCACTCTGTGTATAAACAGTGGCTCTGCTTCTCCTGGAAGATCAACAATCTCCCTCAATATTAGAATGCTGACTACAGTCCAACATTAGTATAGATGACAGTTCAAGGCAAAATGCTGCAAAGGCACAAAACCTGAAATAAAAGATGCTGACAAGATTCTACAGGTCAGTCATATTCTGAGGATAGAGAAACATGAAACATTTGAAGTCAATGAACTTCCTTCCACCCCATACTCAAAGTCTAATCAATTAACCAAACATGGTTTCTCTTTCAAATTTAGGTTCTCTGCTCATTACTTTTTTCTAAATGCCATTATTACATTCTTCGTTCAATTCCAATATTAATCCTGGAACAAATTCCACTTAAGTCTGGGTGGTCAACTAAGCTTTCTGAAACTTGCCTGTAATCATCAACAAGTCATACAGCATCTTTGCGACGAGTTGTTAATGCTCATGCAATAACTTTTTCTTGGAACCTACCATCTGATTGAGAGTTAGTGGCAAATGACCATAATTTGGAGACCATAATTAAAGTGCAGATGTGTTACTTTTAAAGAGCTTTGTATTTAAGTAAATAGGGTTCCAGTTATTTAACAAAAAATCTTCACAAGCAGCAGGAGCTAAATGATCAGACAAGCAGCAACACACACAAAATGCTGGAGGAACTCATCAAGCCAGGCAGCTATTGGGAGGAAAGCGTTAGATGCTGCCTGACTTGCTGAGTTCCTCCAGCATTTTGTCTGTGTTGCTCAAGATTTCCAGCATCTGCAGAATCTCTTGTGTTTATGATCAGACAAGCAGTTTCTGATAGCAAGGAAAAAAAGTGGTATGGGATTTGCTAAGCAAATGGCAAGGATTCAAAACTGACTTAGAGGACAACAGTACTGCCAATTTAATATTACTTCGGCAGAGTTTATATTTCAGTGCTTAAACCCAACAAAGAATCTAAAGAATGTCACCAACTCAAGTGAGGACACAATACTCTGCAAGGGGTTTCAGTACTGCTTTTAAGTGGTGTCCAACCTCCTTACTTCTGTATTCTAGCACAGCACTTACACCATATAGACATTTCAAACATAGAACAGTAAAGCATGGTACAGGCCCTTCAGCCCACGATGTTATGCCAATCTTTTCACCTTCTCCAAGATCAATTGAACACTTTCCTCTCACATAGCCCTTCAATTCTCTTTTATCCATGTGCCATCCTCACAATTTCTTAAGTGTCCCAAGTATATCTGATTCTACCACCACCCTTGGAAGCACATTCTGCACACCCATCATGCTAATAAAATCCCCACCCCTAACCCTTCCCTTATACTTTCTTCCAATCACCTTAAAATTACGCCCTCTTGTATCAGCTATTTCTATCCTGGGGAAAAGGCACTGGCTGTCCACTATCTGCTTCATCAGCTCGTACATCTCTATCAAGACTTTTCCAAATCATGCACTTGGACACCTTCAGTAGATCTGTCTACATCTGAGCTTTTCAGTTTCTATTCAAATAGCTTTTCTTGCTAAAGTGGAGACTCCCCAAATTATACTGTGAGTGATCATACCCCAATTTCAAACTAATTATATTACCTGACAGTCTCTTGATGTCCTCTTCAAAATTTACTTTCTTACCTTCTTTTATCGTCAAATTTAGCCATTATTCCTTTAATTTAATCGTTTAAAGATTTGTCATTGGCACCAGAACCAATCCATGGAGCACACTTCTGGTTACAGTTCGCCAGCTAGAAAAATACCCAATTATGCCTATCCTTTCCTGTGATTATAATCATAAATTCTGCTAAAGGTCAAGCGGAAGCCCATTGAGTGCTTTAGACTCTCTCACTACCCTCTTTTGATGTCAGTACTGCTAAAAGAGGCACAGTCTGTTTATAATTCTAAAACATGTAACAGTGAAATAATTAAGAACATTTTGACTACCTTACTGTACATCTTTGTCAGTTACTATTTTTCTACATTATAAACTGTATCTTTCATGTTTAAATTACTAAAAGAGGCTTTCAACAGAATTAAACACTTTACTTCAAAAGTCATTAAAATACATTGAGTCATGTACTTACCTTGTGAATGTTTGAATCCAAATTAACAATTTGCATATCTCACTGGAAAAAGTTTATATTTTATAACTTAAGTAATAAATATACATTACCAATTTCTACATAAATAAATCTCTCATTAAGGCATTATAGGTTTAATACTTTGCAAAGTAATTTAAAATGTTTTGGAGATCATTTTTAAAAACATTTAGCTATGGACCATAAAAGCAACTTGCAATTCATTTTGATGTTTATTTAGGCTAGTATATTTCAGTTTTGTACATTTTGTTCTAGCTTATTCGAAAACACCTACAGTACAGAACAAAATAGTTTCATTTCTAAGAAACATTGTACAAGATGCACACTTAGTCCAAATTTTCATTATAAACTATGGAGTAACGTTCTTCAAAAGTTATACTTTCTAATCAATGGCTTAAATATGAAAAAATTAATACATGATCAGATAATAGATATAATCTTTAAAGACACATTCTGTCACTGATAAAGCTAGGATAAAATAGAATTTCTTTTAACAACCTTAAATATATAGCTTTCAGAAAAGTTTTATTTGCATAACGTGTGGATTTTCAAACTATTGTACATTTGATAGAGTACAAATAGAACATAGCTTTTAATGATATGGTAAATAATCATATAGGTCTTAAAATAATAAGCAAAGGCAGGAATATCTTATTTTATAATAAAATAGCACAGGCAAACTTTAATGGATTACAATAGTGAAATCTCATGAGACAAGAAAATTATTACTTTGATTTTAACATGTTCATGATGTTAAGGACCATAAGGACAAACTTCCATGGGGTGTCAGCATGAGGGCAAGACCATCGTAATGCCCAAACTCATGATCATATTTGAAGTAAGAATGCCTCTATTTTAATTGCTTGCAACATCAATCTTGCTGCGTCCCAACAAGAGTAAGACTGGGCTGTAACAAGACAGCTCCAAAACTAGGGAACACTACCACTTCAGGAAAAAAAAAAGTTCTTCATCATTCTTAAAATATAGTTGAAGGTAACAGGGGTAGCAGGTAAGGGGTTGTGGGGAATGTAAAATGGGTCAGGTTTAAAACATCTACCACTTAGACCCTGCTTTGTGCTATCAGATCAAATTCATCCCATATATGACCCAGCAATAGAACATTAATAAAATAATACGCCTTAAGCTAGAATTTATTGACATGTTAATGCACTGACGTGAAAACCAGCTACGAGTATCCAAAATCATTCACAGAATTCCACAACCAGAAAAAGGATGGAAGAAAATGCATTGTGATCGTAATTTTACTAAGACCTGATTCACTTAAGGCAGTTAATTTTAGAAAACAGTTTCCATTTTGCAGCGATTGATCACAAAAGCATCCATTGGCGTGGAGAGCTAATTTTGCAAAGGCATTAACTGAGCATGACCTGAGGTTTAAATTTAATAATTTCATTGATCTGCTCAATCCTTGGGGCTGCAGAATGTTCAAGTCATCAAAACAATTAAATATCGCAAACTGAGTAATGTTCTTGCATTGGAAGGTTAAAAGGATCCAACTGGACCGCAGTATATATCTAAAATACGAACAGCACATTTGGTCAGAGAAAGTAATAAGTGCATGAAACAAAATCCAGCTTTGCTTCTATCCGCTGTTTTTATTATTCTCATCCATCTTGATTTCAGTCTGTTGCATGGAAAGAAAAGACTCCCATGTAGCTAAACACTGAAAGACAAAAAAAAAGCCAATAGAAAATTGATAACCTCAAATATAGCTACTGCTAGTACAAAAAAAAATCCAAAAAGCGGGACATACTTTAGGTCCTTCAAAATCTGTGAAGAGATCCAGTAAGTTAATATTCCAAATGAGAATTATCAACATAACTGTATTTTTTTTCCTTTTCAGACCTACTAAATCAAGTATAATCAGTTTTTGAATTACACAGCTAAGAAAATGGCTTCAAAATGAGGAAAATAATGGTCAAGATCAGTGGTTGAACTTCTGAAGAGAAGGGCTAATCTGACCACTTTGCTCAAGTAAAGCAGCTCCATCACCAGAAAACAAATTATATCAATGTAATTGGCCTCTGATAATATACACCTATTCCATTTAAGTTTACCCAAGATTACTAGTTACTGAAGGAAGAAAACAATTATTGTTTTCTTCTATAAATTTTTTTTGAGACTAGAGAATAGGTATGTAGAATAGAAACATTGTGCAATTACTATTTTATAGAGTCATGAATTCAAATTCAGACAGCTCAAAAATGGGCCCTTCAACCAATATGTCCACAGTGATCATTTTGTCCAATACTAATCCCGCTACACCTGTATCCTTCCATACTTACCCATTCCAGAGCCTGTCAACATGCTCTAATGTAGTCATTGTATCTCCGCCTCCGCTGGAGAGTGCTCTCCTGACGTCAACCATTTTATGTGAAATAAACTTCCCCCACAGACTTCTTTCCAATATCCTGTCACTTTAAACATGTGCACTTCTTGTTCTTATTATCCCTCCCAGGGGAAAAATATTCTTGCTGTCTACCCTACAGCTCTCAATCATGTAAGCTTTCATCCCATCTTTTCCCGTCTTTCTCCCCATATCCAAAGATCTCAAATGGAATGAAAGGATTACCGTATGAGGAACATTTGGCAGCTCTTAGACTGTATTCCCTGAATTTCAGAATGAGGGGGGATCTCATAGAAATATTCCGAATGTTAGAAGGCCTGAACAGATTACAGTCCAAGACAAGAAGGCATGACTTCAGGATCGAAGGACATCCACTTAGAACAGAGATGCGGAGAAATTACTTTAGTCAGAGGGTGGTAAATCTGTGGAATTTGTTGCTATGAGCGGCTGTGGAGGCCAAGTCATTAGGTGCATTTAAGGCAGAGATAGATAGATTCTTGATTAGCCAGGCCATCAAAGGCAGGGGAGAAGGCCGGGGAGTGGGGATGACTGTAAGAATTGGATCAGCCCATGAATGAATGGCGGAGCAGACTTGATTGGCCAAATAGCCTACTTCTGCTCCTATATCTTATGGTCTAAATCCACGCATCTGGTGAATTTCCTCTGCATTTTCTTCAGCACAACCACACCCTTTCTATTGTTTGGTAAGCAGAGATGCATACAGTACTGAAAAACACTGATCAGACACACTTGGAAAGTCGCAACCAAAAATTCCAAGTTTTGTTTCAAGGGCCTGACCTACAAAGGGAGGTATGCTACGTGCCTTATTTATCACTCTGATCAAACAGTAGTAAGTGAATGCTATCCAATACCAGAGTTGCAAGGGACTCCACTTTCTCTATGTCAAATAGGTGTATGGAAGCAGCACTGTGTGGTATACTGTGCGTTCATAGCTGAATACTGACTGCGCACACAAGCCTTGAGATAAGTATGCATATGATGAAAAAAGTAATTGATAGATGACATCTGAACTTGGATTCAGCAACTCTGTGTGATATTATTAAATATTGTAGAAAATGCATTTAGATCTTCCACGTGGACGCCTGGTATTGTCATAGCTATCTATTTCCACTGCTTTGTCAGTTGGTTTGGGGAACCTCCTCCAGATAGTGGATGCACTTCACTTCCAAATCTATATCTCCAGAGCAGTGAGGATAATTTAGCACTTGTCTGCTTTGCTCATTCTTTTATCTTTCCCAGGTTAGATTTCACTCACAGGCTCCGCTCAGACTGAGGTAAATGATCTATCATCATCTTAGACATCATCCATTATGAAAAATAACAAATTAATAGACAATATAATAACATTCGCTACTCAAAATTAAAAAGGGTGATATGTCAAATTTAAGCTTAGTTCAGTAAACTACAGCCCTTGTTTCAAATAGGCTGTAAGATTAAATAGGCTAAACACGAGAAAGGTGAAATGGCTTCAAAATTCTGTAGAGAAAACTTAAAGAAAACTATGAAAGCAGTCTCAAAAAAAGGAAAATATAGTCCACAATCAATGCATTATTTAATATGTCCACCAAATGAAGCTTGATAACACTTTGCTACAAAGGATTGAAAAATTAAAACTTAATGGTTTGAAGTTTATTGATAACCTGATATGGTGGCAGCTAATCTTGTAGAGTTAAATTTATTCAAGAAGCTTAAATATCAATCTGTTGGAGTTTTTCGAGGAGGTTACCAGGAAAGTGGATGAAGGGAAGGTAGTGGATATTGTCTACATGGACTTCAGTAAGGCCTTTGACAAGGTCCCGCATGGGAGGTTAGTTAGGAAAATTCAGTCGCTAGGTATACATGGAGAGGTGGTAAATTGGATTAGACATTGGCTCGATGGAAGAAGCCAGAGAGTGGTGGTAGAAAATTGCTTCTCTGAGTGGAGGCCTGTGACTAGTGGTGTGCCACAGGGATCAGTGCTGGGTCCGTTGTTATTTATCATCTATATCAACGATCTGGATGATAATCTGGTAAATTGGATCAGCAAGTTTGCTGATGATACAAAGATTGGAGGTGTAGTAGACAGTGAGGAAGGTTTTCAGAGCCTGCAGAGGGACTTGGACCAGCTGGAAAAATGGGCTGAAAAATGGCAGATGGAGCTTAATACTGACAAGTGTGAGGTATTGCACGTTGGAAGGACAAACCAACGTAGAACATACAGGGTTAATGGTAAGGCACTGACGAGTGCAGTGGAACAGAGGGATCTGGGAATACAGATACAAAATTCCCTAAAAGTGTCGTCACAGGTAGATAAGGTTGTAAAGAGAGCTTTTGGTACATTGGCCTTTATTAATCGAAGTTTTGAGTATAAGAGCTGGAATGTTATGATGAGGTTGTATAAGGCATTGGTGAGGCCGAATCTGGAGTATTGTGTTCAGTTTTGGTCACCAAATTACAGGAAGGATATAAATAAGGTTGAAAGAGTGCAGAGAAGGTTTACAAGGATGCTGCCGGGACTTGAGAAACTCAGTTACAGAGAAAGGTTGAATAGGTTAGGACTTTATTCCCTGAGCGTAGAAGAATGAGGGGAGATTTGATAGAGGTATATAAAATTATGATGGGTATAGATAGAGTGAATGCAAGCAGGCTTTTTCCACTGAGGCAAGGGGAGAAAAAAACCAGAGGACATGGGTTAAGGGTGAGGGGGGAAAAGTTTAAAGGGAACATTAGGGGGGGCTTCTTCACACAGAGAGTGGTGGGAGTATGGAATGAGCTGCCAGACGAGGTGGTAAATGCGGGTTCTTTTTTAACATTTAAGAATAAATTGGACAGATACATGGATGGGAGGTGTATGGAGGGATATGGTCCGTGTGCAGGTCAGTAGGACTAGGCAGAAAATGGTTCGGCACAGCCAAGAAGGGCCAAAGGGCCTGTTTTCTGTGCTGTAGTTTCTATGGTCCTATGGTTCTATCAAATAGAGCATTTCTGGGCACATCCTTAACATTCAACTGACCCCACATTAGCTTCAGGTAGAACAGGCATCTACCACTGGTGAAAGCAAAAAGGAGGAGAGCAGAGACACAAAGCACTCCCCCACAGGTTGAGTGAAAAAGGTATCATCTGTCAATAATAAACAGCAGATCCTGAATGAATACAAGGCAGGCAACATCAAGTTTATTTTCTTAACAATCAAATTGACCAGATCTATTGTTATACCTTTGGGTTTACATTTATAAATGCAATGGCAGTAAGTTTTGCACTTCATTGAGCAAAAATTGAATAAGAACACATTGATGTGCACAGTGACAAATCAGAATTAAGAAATTATGAAACCAAAACGAAAAAGAACTGAGAATCTTATTTTTGTTTTAAATCAGACTTTCACATCTCAGGTCTGAGTCACAGGACAGACCATTTTAATCTTGTTTATTAATAATAATGGTTAGAATGAGCTGTTTCCTGTATTTTAAACACAATAACACAGCCAAGAAGGGCCAAAAGGCCTGTTTCTGTGCTGTAGTTTCTATGGTTTCTATGGTTTAATAGTACCCTCATTAGATCACAGAAATACCTACAAATTATTCTGCATTGGAACAGTAATTTTTGAAGTATTTGTTCAATCCAGCATTTTCTGTACAAATATCTTTCATTATAAGATTACAGAGATAATATACAAGTTCAGCTGATCCACATAATATTTCAAGTACCTAAATCAGGCACACTTATATGCATTAACAAAGGTATTTAATGATTATAGTATTTTTTAACCTTTCTTACCTCTTCAAAATAATGAATATTATTTTCAGCCATGTTGCAAAGAGCTGATTTCATATCACTTCGCATGTTCAAACACCACCTCTTCCAATCTGCTTTCAAATTGTTATTGGCATGTTCTACTTCATCCTCAAGACGGGCAATATCTGTCTGTAGCTAAAATAAAGTTATTCACACTAAAATGCAATTAAGTTATTTTTATATAATATAAATTGAAAAAAGTTAAGAAATGTACACATTACTTGTGCAGAATTATATTTTTCATCCACTATCAACTGGCAAGGTTAAAAAGATTGGAAGTTATGGCTATAAAAAACATAGTAAGACAGCACTATAAGAATGTACTGATCAAGAGCAAGATGCACAGTACAATTTCCAATATTATAATAACTATTATTCAAAATAATATCTATAACAGAAGAGCTCCAGTGAAGTAATCAAAATCTAAAATCCAATACTAAAAACACAAGGGTTTCTTCAGAGCAAAACACACAAAATGCTGGAGGAACTCAGCAGGCCAGGCAACATCTATAGAAAAAAGTACAGTTGACGTTTCGGGCCAAAACCTCTTGGCAGGACTGTAGCAAAAAAGTGCTGAGAAGTATATTTGAAAGATCGGGGGTGGGGGTGATGGAAGACAGAAATGCCAGGTGATAGGTGAAACTTGGAGGTGGAGGGATGAAGCAAAGAGCTAGGTTGAATGGTGGAAGAGACAGAAGGCCATGGAAGAAGTGGGGGGGGGGGGGAGAGAGAAGGAGCACCAGAGGGAGGTGATGAGTGGGCAAGGAGATAACATAAGAGGGGGAAGGGGGAGGGTAAGGATGGAAGGATTACTGAAAGTTTGAGAAATTGATGTTCATGCCATCAGGCTGGAGGCTACCCAAGCAAAATATAAGGTGTTGCTCCTCCAACCTAAGTGTGGCCTTATCCCGACAGTGGAGGAGACCATGGATGGATATATCGGAATGGGAATTAAAATGGGTAGCCACTGGGAGATACCGTTTGTTCTGGCAGACAGAGCATAGATGCTAGGCAAAGTGGTTTCCCAATCTACATTAGGTCTCACCAATACACAAGAGACCACACCAGGAGCACCAGACACAGTATATGACCCCAACAGACTCACAAGGTGAAGTGTTGCCTCACCTGGAAGGACTGTTTGGGGCCCTGAATGGTAGTGAGGGAGGAGGTGCAGGGGCAGGTGAAGCACTTGTTCCGCTTGCAAGGCTAAGTGCCAGGAGGGAGATCAGTGGGGAGGGACGAATGGACAAGGAAGTTGTGTAGCAAGCGATCCCTGCGGAAAGCAGAAGTGAGGGGGGAGAGAGGGAAAGTTGTGTTTGGTGGTAGGAATCAGTTGGAGATGGCCATAAGGCCACAAGATATTGGAGCAGAAGTAGGCCATTTGGCCCATCAAGTCTGCTCCGCCAATCGTGGGCTGATCCAATTCTTCTTACACATACACCTCTGCCTGAAATGCGCCTAATGACTTGGCCTACACAGCCACTCGTGGCAACAAATTCCACAGTTTTACTACCCTCTGACTTAAGTAATTTCTCCGCATCTCTGTTCTAAATGGACTAAATCGATTATTGAAAGATCATTGTCAATGCCTCCGCAATCTCTCCAGCTACTTCCTTCAGAACCTGAGGGTACATTCCATCAGGTCCAGGAGATTTATTCACCCTCAGACCATTCAGCTTCCTGACCACCTTCTCAGTCCTAATTTTCACTGCACAAACTTCACTTCCCCGACACTCTTGAATATCTGGTATACTGCAGGTGACTTTCACTGTGAAGACTGATGCAAAATACGCATTCAGTTCCTCTGCCACCTCTGCATCTCTCATTACAATATCTTCAGAATCATTTTCTATTGGTCTACCCTCAAATCTCTTTTACCCTTAATATACTTAAAAAAAGCTTTTAGTATCTTTGATATTAGTTGCCAGCTTCCTTTCATAATTCATCTTTTCCTTCCTTTTTTTGGCGTGTGTGTGCATGCGTGTGCGATGTTGGTGGGACGATGTCTTTTATCATGTCTTTACAAGGTGCGGAGCAAGAGAGAGAGAGACTGTGGTGTGCCACTCCTCACACAGACACTTCGCATTATTTTTCCCTTTATCTTACGAGGTTGAGTTGCGATCTCGACACTCAACCCGGCACGGATGGGAAGTGTACTCCAGAGCGGACCCGACTGGGTTTGAACCCGGGAACCTCCATTCCGGAGTCCGGCCGCTGATGTCATTGCGCCACCAGCCGGCCCTCATCTTTTCCTTCCTAAAGACCTTCTTAGTTTCCTTCTGCGTATTTTTAAAACCTTCCTAATCCTCTATCTTCCCACTAACTTTGGCTTCCTTGTATGCCCTCTCTTTTGCTTTTCTTTAGCTCGGATTTCACTTGGTAGTGTCCTTCTTCCATTCGAAAATTCCTTATTTGGAATATATTTGTCTTGCACTTCCCTCGTTTTTTGTAGAAATTCCAGCCATTGCTGCTCTGCTGTCCTTCCTGCTGGTGTCCCTTTCCAGTCAACTTTGGCCAGTTCCCCTCTCATGCCATTGTAATTTCCTGTATTTCACTGAAATAGCGACACTTTGGAATTTAGTTTCTCCTTCTCAAGTTTCAAAGTGAACTCGATCATATTGTGATCACTGTTCCCCAAGGATTCCTTAATCTTAAACTCCCTATCACCTCCGGATCACCGCACAACACCCAATCCAGCACAGCCGATCCCCTAGTGGGATCAACAAGCTGTTCTAAAAAGCCATCCCTTAGACATTCTACAAATTTTCTCTCGAGGTCCAGTATTGGTCTGGCTTTCCCAATCCGCTTTCATGTTAAAATCCCCAATGATTAACATGACATATGGCCCTTCTGACACGCCTTTTCTATCTCCTGCTGTAATTTGTAATCCACATCCTGGCTCCTGTTTGAGGCCTGTATACAACTGCCATTAGGGTCCTTTTACCCTTGCCATTTCTTAACTCAACCCTTAGAGACTCTACACCTTCTGAACCTATGTCATCCCTTTCTAATGATTTAATATTATTTCTTGTACAAAGGGCCACACCACCCCCTCTGCCTACTAACCTATCTTTCCAATACATCATATATCCTTGGACATTCAGCTCCCAATGGCAGCCATCCTTTAGCCAAGTTTCAGAGATGGCCACAATGTCATACTTGCCAATCTGTATCTGAATTTCAAGATCATCCATTATATTTCTTACGCTGCGTGCATTCAAATATAACATTTTCAGTCCAGTATTTGTTGCTTTGTTTTAACTGCACCATGCCTCTATTGCCCTGTAACTCATCCCACTAGTTGTGATTTTGCCTCATCTCCTGCCTGTCCTTTCTATCATCTCTGTTGCACACCTTCTTTGATTTATTTCTGTTTTCCCCTTCCTCAGCCCTGGTGGAAGTTTCAGAGAATTGTGTGCTGGACATGGAGGCTGGTGGGGTGGTAGGCGAGGACAAGAGCAACCCTATCCCTGGTAGCGTGGGGGGAGGATGAGGTAAGAGCAGACATGTGTAAAATGGAAGAGACGTAGTCAAGGGCAGTGTTGATGGTGGAGGAAGGGAAGTCCCTTTGTTTGAAAGAAGAGGACATCTTCATTCTAGAATGAAAAGCCTCATCCTGAGAGCAGATGCGGCAGAGATGGAGGAATTGAGAGAAGGGGATGGCGTTTTTACAAGCAGCAGGGTGGAACAAAGTACAGTCCAGGTAGCTGTAAGAGTCTGTTGGTTTATAATAGACATCAGTGGATAAACTGTCTCTGGAGATAGAGACAGTGAGACAGAGAAAGGGAACGGAATGGTCAGAAATGGACCAAGTGAATTTGAGGGCAAGGTGGAAATTGGAGGTAAAGTGGATGAAATCAACAAATTCAGTACGGGTGCAGCAAACAGCACCAATGCAGTCGTAGATGTAGCGTAGGAAAAGTGCGGGACGGTCACCAGTGTAGGCTTGCAATATAGACTGTTCCTTGTAGCCAACAAACAGGCAGGCATAGCTGGGACTCATGCGAATGCCCATGGCTACCCCTTTTGTTTGAAGGAAGTGGGAGGACCCAAAGGAGAAATTATTTACAGTGAGGTCAAGTTCCGCTAGACAGAGGAGAGTGGTGGTGGGGGGGAATTGGCTGGGTCTGGTGTCCAGAAAGAAACTAAGAGCTTTGAGGCCTTCCTGGTGGGAGACGCTTCTTCAGATGTTGGAAATCTTGAGCAACACACACAAAACGCTGCAAGTCAGGCAGCATTTCTAAAGGAGAATAAACAGTTACTGTTTCGGGCCAAACTCCTCCATCGGGACTGGAATGGAAAGGGGCAGAAGCTAGAATAAAGCGGAGGAGTACAAGCTGGAGGGTGATAGATGAAACCAGGTGGGCGGGGGGGGGGGAAGGATTATGAAGTAAGAAACTATGAGGGGACGTTTTGGCCTCATGACCACAGCTATTATCAAAGCAGTTTAAAATTATTGCATAACCAAATATCAAGACAAAGTAGCATTTTATCATTTTAATAATACAATTTTCTACTTGTAATCTAATTTGTTCATCAAAATTTTTGGATGTTTTATTGGGAACATTTAAAGTGTCACAAGTATTAGATTTGAAGCACAATCCTTGACTCTCAGAACAAATATTAAGTATCATCTAAGATTTCATCTAAGTTCTTTAGCAAGATTTGCAGCAAAACATCGGTGAACTGAGTAAATTCATGAATTCTATCCCCTCCGTTCACATCTTATTTCTCTCAGGTAGTGCTGAATGAAGTTCAACCTGGGTTAAATGTGGGTAGATAGAGCAATAAGGAATGTACACATTTGCTGTGCTATTGTGCCACCCAACCTGCAGGTTCCCCTATTTCCACACTGCAAGCTCTATCCTCAAATCTCAAATTTGTCAAAAATTTACCCTTTTCATTTCACCCGTGCTGACAGGTGCATGATCTTATTTTCTAAGTGTCCTGCTTCCACTGTATTTGCCTCGGCAAACCAGGGGGAGAGGAAAACACTCACATCTATTTTAGGCACTCTTCCAAAAGTGCACCACTGGGGTAACTTCACCCAGAAACACTGAAAACACAAGTTATGTTCAGTGAACAGAGCAGTGGAAGATTAAAGTACTGTTCAAGGCGCAACTTGGTAGGCTGGAAAAACCAAATCACCCGACATCAGAGTAATCATAAAGTCTTTCTCGCATACTTTTTAAGTTCAGACATGTTCAGAAAACTGAAAATCTTAACAATTCAGAATTAAAACTGAAAATGTAATTGAGGAAATATGGTATGTCACCATCATCCTCAGAGCACTCTAACTGGTTAAATCACTGATATTGGTGGGGATCACCACACAGAATCGAAAACAGCTGCAGAAGATGGCAAACTCAGCCAGCTCCATCGTTGGCACTAGTCTCCCTAGCAACAAGAACATCTTCAAAAGGTGATGCCTCAAAAAAATGGTATCCATCATTAAGGACCCAGGATATGCCCTCTTCTCGTTGCTACCATCAAGGAGAAGGAACAGCAGCCGTTTTAGGAACAGCTTCTTCCCCTCCACAATCAGATTTCTGAACGGACAATGAATGAACCATGAACACCATCTTACTACTTTTGCTCTCTTTTTGCATTACTTTTTACTTTTCAAATATATTTCTTATTGTAATTTAAATTATATATTGCACTGTACTGCTGCCGCAAACAACAAATTTCATGACATATGAGAGTGATATTAAACCTGATTCTGATTCTAGCTCAAATTCTGTAAGTACCTAGTATGGAAGGTAAAATTGCATTTTTATCTTTCTTCTGGCCAATTTCTACTGCTAGGTGTGTCACTTTGTCAGAAAGATATTTTATTATGAATTCCAAGTACACAGTATGAGTAAATAAAAGAGACAAATTGCAAACGAGTACTGAAACCATTTTAGTTCTCACTGTTAGATGGGAATTACTGCAGTGCACGATGAGATAGAGAAATTATGACCCATTGCTGTTTTTGCACTGCTTGCTACTAATATGATGTGGTGATTATATTGGACAGCCCAGCTCAGGCATCTTGTTCAGTTTCTCTGATACATTAAGAACTTAATGCAATTTTGAAATAGCAATGGTCTGATCCTGCACAGCATTTGCCAACTAGTAATTAGTATGAAGCATGACCAGCATTTCTAAAATGGAACTGCTGAGGTCAGTTTTTAAAAAAGGCTTGCTGATGATTTTCATGGAGTTAAATACAGCATTTAATATTGAGTTTACTCATTATAAATGCTTCCCATATTGTAACAGTGACTGGAGTTCAAAAATCATTAGCAGTAAAATATTTTGTGCTGAAGTCAAAGCTACCGGTCTTTTTATATTTCAAAAGAGGTTTTGGGCAAGTTTCCATTGAATAAATCACAGGTTCAATTTGCTTATCTTTCATCCATTGAAGAGAAATGGATATACGAATTTTTATCAAGGTTTTAAAAATCTGTTAATTCACCAAGAGTCAACCAGAGTTAATAATGCAACATATTCTAAAGTGTGAAACAACTATACACAGGTAAACAATATGTACAACAAAGAAATGGAACATTAACAAGTAACTCATCTGCACTGGTGAATTCAATCATTCAATCCCATGGGGATAATGAATTCACGCCATATGCATTCCAGTTAAAAAACAAGAAACAAAATCCCAGAGCAATAAGCTATGTTGTCTCTAAGCTCTTAATCAAATCAATGAATGGCAAAGAGATTCACCTCTACATCTTGCATGTTGGGCAGGAAACCCAACTTTAACTAAGAGAGGAAACATTATCTGGAAATGTGGCCCTTTTCAAAAGACATGCATATTGTAATAAATTTATATCCTCATTTTTCCCTCTGAAATCTAGTATTTGACATTTTGCTTAGAGTGCCATCTATTGATAGTAGTAGTTTAGAGATGCTGCTAAAACTGTCAATCAGAAAGCAAACCATTGTTATTTAAGAGAACAGCACAGGAAAGGATCCTCAGTCCAGTATGTCTTCGCTGACCACAAAACCATTTTAAACTGCACATGCCTGTACGTGGTCTATATCACTCACGTATTTGTCTAAATACTCCTTAAACATTTCTATTGTAACTGCCTCCACCACTTTCCCTGACAATACATTCTGCTGGGACCTTTGTGAAAACCCCAAACAATTTTTGTCATTTTCAAGCTTATTAATCAGGTCACTTACAATTTTGTCCAAACCTTTTAAATGCATTACAAAGGCCCCAGCAGAAATCCTGGCAGAACACCAGTGGACAAAGGGCCAGTCAGAATTAAATCTCTCCAACTACCACCCTCTCTCTTACATCTAAACAAATTTTAAAAGTTACTGTATCTCCATGGATCCCATGAGCCTTAATCTTCTGGTTTTGCTTACCACAAGGAACCAAGTTGAATGCTTTACAAAAGACCACGTATATAACATCCACTGTCCCAGTCTCAATTAATCTTCTTCATCATCTCCTCAAAAAAAACTCAATTATGTTAGCAAGTATTGATCTTTCCCTGCACAAAGCCATGCTGACTGTTCCTGGTAAGACAAAGTTTTTCCAGTAAATCCTACTAAGGAGACTGAGGCGTAGTTAAGATGGCGAGCGCTAAATGGCGACTCCTTTGCTTACATCTTCAGAATCAGCTCTATTTCCATCTTTAATATCTTTATTTTTCTCTATCACGGTTCTTTTGAAGACCCTGACCTGGAGTTACTTGCTCACTTTGGTTCTTTGCGGGAATGGGACCCATTCTCTGGGTTTCAAGACTGGTCAACGTTCGGCATGCCAAGGGGTTGGCCTGAGATGCGGCCTGGTGTTTGGAAGCCTAAGATCTCAGGGCTCTGGAGACAGGTGGACCGAGGGTCAGTGTAATGGCAGGAGACTTATGTGTCGTCGGGGAGGCCAGAAAATCTTTCGCTGCGGGCCTGAAGACCCGAGATCTTTGCGATCTTCAGGCACAGAGCTCATAAAAAGCGATGAAACGGACTTTTTAACCGTAAACCAGCGTGTTAGTCATAGTCATAGTCATATTTTATTGATCCCAGGGGAAATTGCTTTTTGTTACAGTTGCACCATAAATAATTAAATAGTAATAAAACCATAAATAGTTAAATAGTAATATGTAAATTATGCCAGGAAATAAGTCCAGGACCAGCCTATTGGTTATGTCTTCTGCTCGCTGTGAAAATGAGGGACACCTCCCTCTCCCTTATTAGGGAGAGAGAGAACCTGTGGGTTGCCGAATGCCGGATGAATTGCGGTAAGTCTTTGGGGTAACTGCTGCGAGGTCTGTGTCTTTGCTATCGCTGAGGTCATGCTTGTGCTCAGTAGCAGGTGTGCTTTTTGTTTTCCCTGAGGGGGATTGTTGATCGCCACTGCTTACGCACAGGAGTGGGGAGCTGGGGGGGAGGGGGGACTTTGGGGTTCTCATATTTAACTGTCGTTCATTCTTTGGGGCACTTCTCTGTTTTCGTAGATGTTTTGCGAAGAAAAAGCATTTCAGGATGTATATTGTATACATTTTTCTGACATTAAATTGAACCTCTGAATCTTAGAAGAATCTTCTCTATTAGCTTCCCACTCATAGAAGCAAGGCCTGTAGCTATAATCTTCTGGATTATCCCCATTGGTCTTAATATGAGACCTCGACTGTTGCTAAAGTGGATGCAAAGATCTTTGTCAAGGTTGCAGTAATCTCCTAACTCTCACAACAAACATCAGGACACAACCCTTTTACCACACCAACATATTATCCCAATCCCACATGTTCTAATGATATTAATTACCTTCCACAAACCCCAAGTACACATCAACTAGTTCACTCCGACTGGTTCAATACCACCTCAAGATTCCAACAAAATTGTCAAACAGTTTTCCTTTCCTAAATCTATTCTAACTTTATCCAATCATATTTTCTAGATGACCTGTTACTGCTTCCTTAATAAAAATCAGGAGGGTAAAAAGAGGTCAAGAAATAGCTTAGGCAGATAAATAAAGGAGAATCCTAAAAGATTCAATAAATATATAAAGAGCAAAACAGTAACCAGGTAGAGAATAGGTCCTCTTAATGAGCAATGTGATCATTTATGTGCAGAGCTACAGGAGAGGGGCGAAGTCCTAAGTTATCATTTCTTAGGTACTTATGGAAGGAATTCAGGAAAGGGATAGTGATGCCTTGTTCACAGTGCAAAAGAGCTGATGGCAGTCTTAAGGTACGTAAGATTGGAGAAATCCTTAGGGCCTGACTGTATCCTACAGCACCTTAGGAAGCCAGAAAAGAAATTGCTGGGGCCCTGGTAGATATCACTGTTAGCCACAGGTGCTGGAAGAATGCAGGGCAGTTAATATTGTATCTTTATTTCAGAAGGGCTTGAAAGACGCGCCAGGAACTAGAAGCTGGTGAGTATAACTTCAGTGGTGGAAAAGATCCCAGAGATTGAGAGACAGGATCAATTTGCACTTAAGGCAAGGACTGATGAGAAAATTAGCACAGCTTTGTGCATGGAAATAGTGTCTGACAAAAATTTGATTTTTTTTTTTAATAAGTTACCAAGATGATTGATGAGGCCAGTGTTTTACATGTAGTCAAAATGGACTTTAGCAAGGCTTTTGACAAGCCCTGCATGGCAGGCTGGTCCAAGTGGTTAGCTCACATGGTATCTAGGATGAGTGAGTCAATTGTTCATAAAACAGGCTTGATGGTGAGAGTCCAACGTGGAGATGTTTTTCAGATTGGAGACCACGAGCTCAATGCTGGGTCCCCTGTTGTTCATCTTAACAATTTGGATGAGAATATAGTTGGCACAGTTAATAAGAATGCAGATTTGCCACAACTGGTGATATGGTGGATAGTGAAGACAGCTATGCAAGATTACAAGAGGATTTAGATCAATGGGAAGGTGGATTAAGGAACAGCAGAAGGAATTTAATTCAGCTGGGGATGAAAATGTTGCATTTTGGGAAGTTAAATCAAGGCAGAACTTACATAGTAAATGGCAGGACCCTAAAGTGTGTTGCAGAACAGAGATGTCGAGAGACATAAGTACATGGCTCCATGAAAGTGATGACACAGTGAGGCAGGGTAATGAAGGTAATATTTGGCACACTTCATCATTCAGGATAATGAATACAGGAGTTGGGATGTATGCCACAGCTGTACAAGACAGTGCACTTAAGTATATGTACAGATTTGGTCACTACGTTATGGAAGGATGTCATTAAGATGGAAACAATACAGAAAAGATTCACAAGGATGTTGCCACGACTGGAGGGCTTGAGTTACAAAGAGAGGCTGGGACATTTTTTTTTAAATCCTGAAGCATTGCAGATTGAGGTATGACCTTAACAACAGGAATTCTGCAGATGCTGGAAATTCAAGCAACACACATAAAAGTTGCTGGTGAACGCAGCAGGCCAGGCAGCATCTCTAGGAAGAGGTGCAGTAGACGTTTCAGGCCGAGACCCTTCGTCAGGACAGGTATGACTTTGTTCAGGTTTATAAAATCATAAGGGGTGTAGATAAGGTGACTGGTCAGTTTTTTGTCACAGGGCAGGGAAATCTAAAACTAAGGCAGAGATAGAAAAGGGGAAAGATTTAGGAGAGACTCAAGAGGCAACTTTTTACAGGCAGAGTGGCTGGCTGTACATTTGTAAACTATAACCAAGGAAAATTCTCTATAGTGAATAAAATGCTGATACTTCAGAGTAAAATGACTGCAGGTTAGCTAAGATATATCTCGTCATACCTCTTCAATTTCACGGTCAATTTTCTGCTGCTTCTGTTGTTTCATTTCCTCCATGCTTTTACCCAGAAGGGCACCAAACTTAAAGCTTAGATCAGAGTCATCCAGCTGATTAAAATGAATTTAAATAAACTTAAATCAAAAGATCATATCAAGGGACAGAATACAATAGTTTACTGACACATAAATATATCATGTATCAAGACTATCAAGCAACTGATATGTGCATATTTCTCAGAAATAAAACTTAGAAACCCCATTTCCAGAAAAGTTGGGATATTTTCCAAAATACAATAAAAACAAAAATCTGTGATATGTTAATTCACGTGAACTTTATTTAACTGACAAAGTACAAAGAAAAGATTTTCAATAGTTTTACTGACCAACTTAATTGTATTTTGTAAACATACACAAATTTAGAATTTGATGGCTGCAACACACTCAACAAAAGTTGGGACAGAGGCATGTTTACCATTGTGTTACATCACCTTTCCTTTTAATAACACTTTTTAATCGTTTTGGAACTGAGGATACTAATTGTAGATTTGCAATTGGAAACTTTGTCCATTCTTGCTTGATATAAGACTTCAGCTGCTGAATGGTCCGTGGTCTCCGTTGTCTGATTCTCCTCTTCATGATGCGCCATACATTTTCAATAGGAGATAGATCTGGACTGGCAGCAGGCCAGTCAAGCACACGCACTCTGTGTCTACAAAGCCACGCTGTTGTAGCCCACGCAGAATGTGGTCTGGCATTGTCCTGCTGAAATAAGCATGGACAGCCCAGGAAGAGACGTCGCCTTGATGGCAATATATCTCTCTCTCTAAAATCCTAATATATGCCTCAGAGTCAATGGTACCTTCACACACTCACCCATGCCGTGGGCACTGATGCACCCCCATACCATCACAGATGCTGGCTTTTGCACCTTTCGCTGATAACAATCTGAATGGTCGTTTTCATCTTTGGCACGGAGAACTCGACGCCCATTTTTTCCGAAAACTAGCTGAAATGTGGACTCGTCTGACCACAGCACACGGTTCCACAGTCTCTTGGTCCATCTGAGATGAGCTCGGGCCCAGAGAACTCGCCGGCGTTTCTGCATAGAGTTGATGTATGGCTTCCTCCTTGCATAATACAGTTTCAAGTTGCATTTCTGGATGCAGCGACAGACTGTGTTGAGTGACAATGGTTTTCCGAAGTACTCCCGAGCCCAGGTGGCTATAACTGTCACAGTAGCATGACGCTTTCTTAGGCAGTGCCGCCTGAGGGCTCGAAGATCACGCGCATTCAACAGTGGTTTCCGACCTTGCCCTTTACGCACTGAGACGTCTCTGAATTCTCTGAATCTTTTCACAATATTATGTACTGTAGATATTGAAAGAGCTAAATTCTCTGCAATCTTGCCTTGAGAAATGTTCCTTTTGAACTAACAATTCTCTCACGAATTTTGGCACAAAGGGGTGAGCCACGACTCATCCTTGCTTGCAAAGACTGAGCCTTTGATGGACCCTATTTTTATATCCAGTCATGATACCTCACCTGCCATCAATTAGCCTGCTTAATATGGAGTCTTCCAAACTGGTGTTACTTGAATATTCTGTGCACTTTTCAATCTTATTTTAACTCTGTCCCAACTTTTGTTGAGTGTGTTGCAGCCGTCAAATTCTAAATTTGTGTATGTTTACAAAATACAATTAAGTTGGTCAGTAAAACTATTGAAAATCTTTTCTTTGTACTTTCGTCAGTTAAATAAAGGTTCACGTGAATTAACATATCACTGATTTTTGTTTTTATTGCATTTTGGAAAATATCCCAACTTTTCTGGAAATGGAGTTTGTACATTTATTCAGTTGGTCTACCTGAAATCACGTTGTATTCATGCAAATATAAGCTAACTTCCCAATCTAAAAGAAACAGAAAATCTGATACTCACCATATCTTTTTCAGCTTTTTTATTAGTCAAAGCATCAATTTGAGAATCATAATCTGTCTGAATTAAATCCCTCCTCTTCAATACTGACTAAGAAGAAAAACATGAGCATAAATCTATTCAGAATATAACTACCACAAATATTTAACTTGGTTCACAATCTGAAGTGCATAATAAATACAACTTAAAATTGTTGTAACTTGACAACTTAAACAAAGCCATATTATTAACATTTGTATCCAGTCCAGATTTATACAGAATTTTTTTAACCATTTACAGCCACGTTATAAAATCTCTGAAGTATTAAATTCATTTACCACACTGAAATACTCTTATTCTTAAGTATATTATATTGCATTACAGTGTTGAATATGACAATACAAGGGCAATATTTATAACAAAAGTTTGCACATAAACTTTCATGTTACCTAATTACAAACTTCTCCTCGAGGTAATAATGAACTGAGACAACTTACTTTATATAATTTGTACAGATGCAAAATTCAAGTTTTTGTTACATTTGTACAAATGAGACGGTCCATTCTTGCAGTAACCCAATTTGCCATTGTTCTAAAATGTTAAAGATGCTCTAGCTTCAACTTTTGACTCAAATAAAACTTAGTGAACTTAATTTCAGCCACAGCTTTCCCCACCAATTTCTCCTATTTTAAAAACTCACCTTCAGAGTTTCATCACATAAAATATATTCATGCACAGCAGGAAGAAAATTCTCTGAGATGCCCACAGTCAGGCCATCAGTGGCCTTGCAACAGCTGTCAATGGAACTGGCTATTCCAGTCAGGGGCTCAGCCAGCTCCTTTTCATATCCGGACCACAGAGTATACACTGGACTATATTCTTTCATCGCACCTGAATATTCTTTACATCCAATAAAATTAGAAAGCAATTGTTAGTTCAATCTTATATTTCATCTGACATGATTATCATATGCACGCAGAAATAAATATGCAAAATCAAAATTACATTAGTCAGAAGATTGAGGAACAAAAACAACTAATAATTCAATGATACCGCTGGCAGTTAAAATAGTTTACAGGTACAAGTGGCCCCCGTTTTCCGAACATTCGCTTTACGACACCTCGTTGTTACGAAAGTCCTACATTAGTTACCTGTTTTCGCTAACGGGTGTTTTCACTGTTACGAAAAAAGGCAGCGTGCCCCCGAACAGCCAAGCTCCTCCCCCAGAATGGCATTCTAGCCGCCATTGCTTAAACACGTGCTTTATCTCGATTTATTTTGTGCATCTGTTACCAAGAGGAGTTCTAAGGTGTAGGAAAAGCCTAAACGAGCTCGTAAGGGTGTTACACTTAGCATAAAACTAGACATAATTAAGTGCTTCGATCGTGGTGAACGAAGTAAGGACATTGTCGGCACGTTGAACTTGCCTGCATCCACCATTTGCACTATTTAAACGCAGAGAGAAAGAATTTTGAAAGCTGCCGATGTTACTGTTCCTTCTGCTCGTAGCAAAGTGGTCTCTCTTAGTCGGCATCCAATAATGGATAAAATGGAAAGTCTATTGCTTGAGTGGATTGATGGGTGTACAAAGCATGGTGTTCCATTAAGTTTTCTTATACTTAAGGAGAAATCAGTCAGTCTTTTTAATAAGCTGAAACAGAAAGCACTGGACGATGGTGATGAAAGTGTTGTGAAAGTGGAATTTAAAGGCAGTCATGGGTGGTTTGATCGGTTTCTGAGGAGAGGGCAGTTTCATAGTTTAAGCAGTGGTCCCCAACCTCCGGGCCGCGGTCCGATACATTGCTGCGAAGAATGCAGCGGTACAGCAGTAGTCAGAACGCAGCCAGCACATCTTTAAGAAAAGAGCTGAAATAAACAGGCTAATTAATTAGGTGCCACCCAGCACGTAAATGTCAGCCCAGATCAGAGGCGATTGTCGATTGCGTCAGATGGTTATTTGTATAAATGTTCAACTGTGACGAAACTGCAATTTATTGGAGTCTTCCCGATTCCGGTAAATGAAACTACACTGTACATACATAATTTCTACTTTATATAGGCTGTGTATTTTTATGTGTTATTTGGTATGATTCGGCAGCTTCATACCTTAAAGGTTACTGGGGAGAGTGTTTTTACCGAGAGCGCTTCCACGAGATTTTCGCTGCGCTAGACAGTGCTGCAGAAAAGTATTTCTACTTTATATAGGCTGTGTATTTATCATACCATTCCTGCTTTTACTATATGTTACTGTTATTTTAGGTTTTATGTGTTATTTGGCATAATTTTATAGGTTATTTTTTGGGTCTGGGAACGCTCAGAAATTTTTCCTATATTAATAAATGGTAATTGCTTATTCACTTTATGACATTCCGGCTTACGAACTATTTCATAGGAACGCTCTACATTCGGATGGCGGAGAAAACCTGTAAATGTGTCAATTTGGCATTTGATTTAGAAACTCGTCATCTTTCCATTCACCATTGATTTAAAAAAACCCAGACAGATCATTCCATAGACTAACGCAGAAATCCATGCTACTATCCCTAATCAGTCCCTGTCTATCATACTTATAATCCAAATACCAACTCTAACTGGTCACTTGGAATAGCTTCCAATAACTTTCCCCCTACTGATGTCAGGCTCATCAGCTTATTCTTAGAGCCTTTCTTAAACAACAGAATAACATTAGCTATCCTCCAATTCTCCAGCACCTCATCTATAGCTAAGGATGTTTTACAAACGTTTGTAAATATCTCTGCTAGGGTCCCTGAAACTTCTGCACTAGCCTCCCATAGGTTCTGAGGGAACATCTTGCAAGAGCCTGGAGATCTATCACAACAGCAAACACCTCCTCCTCTGTAATCTGTATAGAGTTTATGAACTTGCTGTAGAAGCCCTTAGGATTCTCTTTTACCTTGTCTGCCAGAGTAACCCTGTGTCTTCTTTTTTTTCCCTCCAGATTTGTTTCTTAAGGGTTCTCTTGTATTTCTTATACTCAAGTATGTCATTTATTCCACCTGCCTATACTTGCTATGCACCTCTTTTTTTTCCAACCAGGGCTTCGATACCTCTCAAAAACCAACGTTGCCTAAGCCTGTTATCCTTGCTTTTTTATTCTGAGAGGAACATGCAAACTCCGTAATCTCAAAATTTCACCTCTGAAGGCCTCCCACTTATCAAGTAAACTTTTGCCAGAAAACAACCTGTCCCAATCCACACTTGCAGATCCTTTCTGATACCATCAAAATTGGCCTTTCTCCAATTTAGAAACTGAACCCGAGTACCAGACCCACCCTTTTACCTTGAAACTAATGGCACCTTGATCACCAGAGGCAAACTGTTCCCCTACGCAACCTTCTGTCACCTGCCCTGATAGGAGGTCCGGAGTCACATTCTCTCAAGTTGGGACTTCTGGGCATTGATTAAGGAAACTTTCCTGACACATTTGACAAACCCTTGCCCATTCGACCTTTTTACGGTATGGTAGTCTCAGTCAATATGTTGAAAGTAAAAATCACCTACAACAGAAGCTTAAGTTTCTTGCAATAGTCTGTGATCTCTCTACAAATTTGCGCCTCTAAATCATGCAGACTGTTGGGTGGTCTATAATATAATCCCATTAATGTGGCCATACCTCTCTTATTCCTCAGTTCCCCCCAAAAAGCCTTACTAGATAAGCTCTCCAGTCTGAGCACTGCAGTGACATTTTCCAAGACTAGCAATGCCACCACTCCCTCTCTAATCCCTGCCACTGTCATGCCAAAAACAATGGACCCCCCACCCCACCCCCAGAACATTGAGCTACCAGTCCTGCCATTACTGCAACCAAGTCTCACTAATGGCTACAGTCATAATTCCATGTGCTGATCCATGTCCTAAGCTCATCCAACTTTCCTACAATGCTCTTTGCATTAAAATGCACACAATTCAGAACATTAACCCCATCGTGCTAAGCCTTTTGGTTCCTGACCTTGTAAGTAGGCGTGACAAAATCTTTCTCCACAACTATTCCACTATCTGTCCCGGCACTCTGGTTCCCATCCCCCTGCTACTCTAGTTTAAATCTCTCTCTGCAGTCCCCCTCCAGTTCAGGTGCAAACTGTCCTTTCTGTACAGGTGCACCTTCCCTGTAATGATCCAAAAATCTGAAGCCCTCTCTCCTACATCAAATGCTTAGCCATGTGTTAAACTGTATGATTTTCCTGTTTCTGGCCTCACTAGCACGTGGCAGAGATAGCAATCCTGAGATCACAATTCTGGAGGTCTTGTCCTTTAACTTATCACCTAACTACCTTTAAATTCCTTAGCGACATGAGGGTTACCAGGGGATCGGAGAAATTGTTATTCAACTATTTAAAAAAGGTTCTAAACAGAAACCAGAAAGTTATAGGCTAGTGAGTCTGACATCAGTTGTGGGAAAGTTATTACACAAAATACTCTGCAGATGCTGGGGTCAAAGCAACACACACAACATGCTGGAGGAACTTAGCAGGTCGGGCAGCATCCGTGGAAACCAACAGTCAACGTTTTGGGCTGAGACCCGTCGTCAGGACTGAAGAGGGAGGGTGCAGAGGCCCTATAAAGAAGATGGGGGGAGGGTGGGAAGGAGAAGGCTGGTTGGTGCCAGGTGAAAAACCAGTAAGGGGACAGATCAAGGGAAGCAGGGAGGGGTTAGGCAGGAAAGGTGAAGGAGGAATAGGGGAAAGCACAATGGGCAGTAGGAGGCGGAACCATGAGGGAGGTGATAGGCAGCTGGAGGAGGGGGCAAAGTGAAACTGGGATGGGGGAAGGGAGTTGGAGGGAATTACCAGAAGTTGGAGAATTCAATGTTCATGCCAAGGGGCTGGAGACTACCCAGACCGTATATGAGGTGTTGTTCCTCCAACCTGAGTTTGGCCTCATTATGGCAGTAGAGGCCATGTATGGACATATCCGAATGGGAATGTGAAGCAGAACTGAAGTGGGTGGCAACCGGGAGATTCTGTCTGTTGTGGCGGACGGAGCAGAGGTGCTCGATGAAGTGGTCCCCTTTCTACTAGCCATCGTACTTTCCCCTATTCCTTCTTCACCTTTCCTGCCTATCCCCCCCGCCCCACCCCCTGATCTTTCCCCTTACTGGTTTTTCACCTGGCACCTACCAGCCTTCTCCTTCCCACCCTCCCCCCACCTTCTTTACAGGGCCCCTGCCCCCTCCCTCTTCAGTCCTGACGAAGGGTCTCGGCCCGAAACATTGACTGTTCATTTCCACAGATGCTGCCCGACCTGCTGAGTTCCTCCAGCTTGCTGTGCGTGGGAAAGTTATTGGAAAGTATTCTTTCAGACCTGAAATATAAGTATTTGGGTAGACAGGAACTGTTGTCTACATGGACTTTAGTAAGGAATTTGACAAGGTCCCACATGGGAGGCTGGTCAAGAAAGTTCAGTCGCTCTGCATTCAGGATGGTGTATTAAATTGGATTAGATACAAGCTTTGTGGGAGTAGTCAGAGTGTGGTAGTGGAAGGTTGTCTTTCTGACTGGAGGCATCTGACTAGTGGTATGCCGCAGGAATTGGTGCTGTGTCCTTTGTTGTTTGTCATCTATATCAATGATCCGGGTGGTAACATGATTAACTGGATCAGCAAACTTGCGGATGATACCAAAATTGAGGGTGTAGTGGACAGTGACGAAGGCAACTATGACTTGCAGAGGGATTTCCATCAGCAGGAAACATGGCAGAATTTAACGCCCACAAGTGCAAGGGTTTGCACTTCGGTAGGATCAACCAGGGTAGGTCTTGCACAGTGATCGGTAGGGCACTAAGGAGAACAAAGGGATCTAGGAATACACGTACAGAATTCGTTGAAATTGGTGTCACATGTAGATCAGTTCATAAAGAAAGCTTTTGGCACATTGGCCTTCATAAGTCAATGTACTGAGTACAGGAGATGGGATGTTATGTTGAAGTTATACAAGATGTTGGTGAGGCCTAATTTGCAGTATTGTGTGCAGTTTTGGTCATCTACCTACAGGAAAGATGTAAACAAGGTTGAAAGAGTACAAAGAAAATTTTCAAGGATGTTGCCGGGTTGGAGGACCCGAGTTATGACGAAAGATTGAATAGGATACGGCTGTATAGTTTAAAATGTAGAAGATTGAGAGGGAAGTTGTTAAGGTATACAAAATTTATGAAGGGTATAGATAGGGTAAATGCAAACAGGCTTTTTCCACTGGGGTGGGTGGGACTACCAGAGGTCATGGCTTACAGGTGAAAGGTGAGAAGTTTAAGGGAAGTATGAGGGGGAACTTCTTCACTCAGAGGGTTGCGAGAGTGTGGAATGAGCTGCCAGCACAAGTGCTGCATACGAGCTCAATTTTAACATATGTTTGGATAGGTACATGGATAGTAGAGGTATAGAGGGCTATGGTCCCAGAGCAAGTCAAAGGGTGTAGGCAGATTAAATGGTTTTGACATTGACTAGATGCGCCCGTAGGCCTGTTTCTGTGCTGTACCTCTCTATGACTCACTATGCACAACCTTGTCACTAATTCTACACGTCACTGGACCACGAACTTTCCCTCACATTTAAAAATGCTGTGGACTTGATCTGAGACGTCCCTGACCCTGGCTCCGGATAGGCAAAAAACCATCTGGGAATCTTGTTCTCATTCACAGACCTTCTTTCTGATCCCCTTACCAATGAATCGCCTATCACTGCAACTCGCTTCCTCTCCCTCCTTCCCTTCTGAGCCAAAGCCTGGCTCAGTGCCAGAGACCTGCTCGCTGCTGCTTCTCCCTGGTAAGCTGTCCTTCCCAACAGCATCCAAAGCAGTACACTTATTATTGAGGGGAATGGCCATAGGGGTACTCTGTACTAGCTGCCTATTCCCCTTCCCTCTCCTGACGGTCACCAGGGCACCTGCCTCCTACAACTTTAGGGTACCTACGCTCCACCTATCATCTCCACATTCCCCAGGATGAGCCAAAGCTCATCGTACTGCAGCTCCAGTTTCTTAATATGGCCTCTAAGGAGCTGCAGCTTGGTGCACTTCGTGCAGAGACTGGATGCCTCCCAAAGTTCCCACATCTCACACAAAGAACACAGCACTAATTCTGCACCTATTCTCAGTGCACCAGCTATGTAACAACGGAAAAAAACACTTATTAGAAACTGCATCTAGACACTAGAATACCACAGCACAGTACAGGCCCTTCAGCCCTCGATGTTGTGCCGACCCATATATTCCTTAAATATATTCCATGCCAAGACCACTGCCCCACTCTGCTTCCACCTCCTTTCTTTTTATTGGCTCAATGACTCACTCCTGACAAGACTTGCAGGTTTCAAATGGCTTCCACCCTGCACGATCTCACTCTTACTCGCTACTTCAAACAATGGAGAAGATGTTGCCTATAGTGGGCCAGTCTTGGGACCAGAGGATGCAGCCTCAGAGGAGAGGGACATCCATTTAGAACAGAGATGAAGAGGAATTTCTTTTGACAGAGGGTAGAGATTCAATGGAAGTTATTGCCATAGAGAGTTGCGGAGGCAAGTATTAATTATATAAAGTGGAGGTTGATAGGTTCTTGATTAGTCAGAGCGTCAAAGGTTACAGGGAGAAGGCGGGAGAATGGAATTGAGAGGAATAATAAATTAGCCATGATGGAATGGCACAGCAGACTTGATAGGCCAAATGGTCTAATTATGCTGCTACATCTTAAGGTTTTATAGCAGTGAGCCAAATGCAATGACTTCAGAAAAACACTCCACTCAGAAAACAAAAGGGGATAAAATAAGTTAATATTTCAATAAGAGGGCAATAAATGATTAGGAACACATACAAAATGCTTGTGTAACTCAGCAAGTCAAGGTAGCGTCATGGAGAGCTGAAGTTTCGTGTTGAGACCCTTCACCAGTTCTGGAAAGGAAAGGGGCACCTAGATCTTATACTTCCTGACCAACAAACTGCAATCAGTAAGGATGGGCAGCAACACATCCACTGTGATTATTTTCAGCATTGGTGCCCCACAACACTGTGTTCTCAGCTCCCTATACATTCATGACTTTGTGGCCAAATTCTGCTCTAACTCCATCTACAGTTTGCAGATGGTACCACCACAGTGGACTGTATTTCAAATAATGAGTCAATAGCATAGGTAAAAGACAGAGAGAAAGTGACATGGTGTCATAGAAACCACTTTTCCTTCAAAGTCAGCAAAACAAGAGTTGGTCATTGACTTCAGGAAGGGGGCATTACAAATGCTCCAGTCTATATCAATATTACTGAGGCTGAGAGCTTCAACTTCCTCGGAATGATTACCAATTAGTGCCCTAGACCATGTCGTCACCCATGGCCAAGGATGTTAATCAGCATCACGACCTCCTCAGGAGACTAAAGGAACTTAGCACATCCCCTCTGACATTCACCAATTTGTAATCAATGCACCATAGAAAGCATTCTGTTTGGTTGCATCACAGTTTGGTATGGCAAATGCTCTGTCCATGACCACAATAAACTGTGAAGAGTTGTGGACACAACTCAACACAATCAGAGAAACTAGCATATCTTCCATGAACTCTGTCTACACTTCTCATTGCCTTAGAAAAGCAACCAGCAATCAAAGAATCCAACAACCCTGGATATTCCCTCTTCTCCCCCTCTCATTAGGCAGAAGATACAAGCACCTGAAAACACAGCACCAGGTTCAAGGACAGCTTCTTATAACAAGATCCTGCTGTTATGAGACTATCAAATGGTTTCCTAGTATGATAGAAATGGAGTGTTGACCCCAATCTTTGTTGTGACCTTGTACCTTATTGTAAATCCCCACTGCCTTTCTCTGTCACTGTCATACTTTATTCTGCTGTTTTCATTTGAATTACCTCAATGCACTGTTGTAATGAATTGCTCTGTATAAATGATATGCAAGATTTTCACTGTACCTTGACACCTGTGACAATAATAAATCAATTTACACCCAAGACCTGTGGATTGATAATTTAATTGTCCATTGAAACTGCATCTGATACATAGCAGGTCAGTGTAATTTAAGGGGAGTTAATGGGAATGGGAGAAGAACAAAAGTGGTATTAGTGTAAATGGGTGCTTGATAGTTCATTTGGGCTGATCATGCAAAAATGTAACGTGCATGGAAAAGTACGTAGCCAACCTGATCTATGCAGGTGATTATGTCATACTAACAAGGAGGAAGTATTAAATTTTTGTGATATATTTAACTTAATTTTCTTCGTTTAATTTCCAGAAAAGACAATGAACTTACCTTTCAATTCCTTTACAATTCTTTGGTTGATTCTATCCAATCTTCCTATTTTCTGATGGAAAGTGTCAGCATACTCATTCATTGCAGTGAATTCATCAGGTCTATTCTTAACACTCTTAACTGAGCTGGCAACAGCCCGAAATGTTTCTTCCATTTTACTGATGAATGCTGAACCAATCTTCTTTTGAGGGGCCAGGTCCTGCATTAAAAAAAATAAAAACAATTGAACAAACCAACAGGAAATAATTATATACTCCATACATAGAGAATAAATAAAGCAACAGAAAAATTAAGGGCACCGGAATCAGGTAGGATATTAAACTATAATGAAATCATTTTACCATTTTTGACCATGCAGAAGAACTTTGGCCTTAGAGTAATGTGTTTTGTTTTACTCCCTCAGATGACAACTGTGGCATTTGAAAGGATCAACAGAAAGGAAGGCCAGAAATGAATTCTACTTAATACATCTAAGTTACTGAAATAGGTCCAAAGGAGAAAATCCAGGCAGAATTCTGAAGTGTTCCTGTACCCACAGTTGTGCATGTGGAAGACAGGTACACTGATTATATAGTGAACTCTGACTTCCAAATACCTTCTATGAAAGCAGAAACAATTCCCGAGTATGGCAGAATCACTTGGGATGAAAGTGGCAGAGTGTATTTCTAAACAGCATTGTCGCGATTTTCTGAACTATTTAAGAATTCACAGGGATCAGAAAAATTTCCAAGTTTTAGATTCATTTTCTAGGTTGTGTTGTTGGTATAACTGGACATCTTACTAACCCAAAAACTATTAACATTTCATTGAAGAGAAATTCATTGCAGAAGAGAAGTTTATGAATTCCAAACAGACCTCAAAAATAAACCAATGATTTTTAGAAACAATTGCATTTGGTAGGTTATAATTCAAATATATGTCAAAATACACTATGAAAAAGTGCCCTTAACTGCACATTATTTATAATAACTGATAAAAATCTACATCCGTAAATAAATCTGTTGAAGCACACAGGACAGTTCCCAGTTTTGTTATTATAATGGATAACTGAATAGATTTTACACCTGCCTGAACAGTTAGAAATAATTTGAAGTCTTCATTAAAAGACAGTGTAGGATGGTCAGCAATTCTGTTTAAAAATTTATGTAGTGCCTTCCGGCGCATTTCTATGAAATCTTCATTAAATCGTTCCACTATCCCCCTTACTGCAAATTTCTCTGGCAACGTCTACGTAAAAAGAGAAAATTAAAAATGGTTAGATTAGCGTAACAGTACCCAACAAAAATAAATTGCTACACCGTAAGGGTCCTATTTTAACACTTAATTCCATACTAATATAATAATTTCGAGGCAAACCTTACAGCTAAAAGCACCTTCTGTAAATGATTTTAATTTATGGAAATGACTGCTATCTTAATAATAAAAAGAGCTGAAGTACAGTATATTTACTACAGAAAAGCTCTAAAATTAATAACTGGACATTCTTTTATTCATTTTATATTTGCAATGATCTCAAATCCAATTTCAAATAGCATACTGATAATGACTGCCAAGGCACAAATGAATGATGGCCGCTTTCACCCATTGAACCATTCTCTATAAACCACAACCAGCTAATTCTATGCCCTGAAAGTGAGAATTCGGGTACATTTTCTGAAAAGCTATCTGCCATACACATGCCAATAGATTTTTATCATTATTATTATTATTATTATAGCAATCATGATCATGAAATGAGCAAACTCCAAGAATAACCAAAGGGTTATGCTTGATTGAAAGGCATAAAAATTGTACAATTATACTTTTCATAGTTAAGAACTGTTATTTGTGATGGATTCCACCACAGTAAGGAGTGCAAATGACACATGACTCAAACAGTGAAGCAACTAGAGTAGAAATAAAGTTCATGCTCTACACAATAAAACTGACATGCTAAGCACTTTTTCTAACAACAAACCTGCTGGGCACTTCCATTGATGACAACTGTGGTATTAAGCTGGCTTTCCACTTCAGAATTCCTGCTTGTATTCAAGTATCACAAAACATTTCAATGTCAAAAAGATAAATACAGAGCAAATATGCAAAGAGCCTTATACTTCTGACAAAACAGAACAAGGATTAAGGACCATGCTCCAAAAACTGCACATTCTATAATTTTTATTCTCGCACATTTTATTATCAAAAACCAAAAGCTCAACAGACAATTCTATTGTGCACAGACATAATAATCCACAAAATATTCTATATTTATCTGCTGCAGAAAACATGAAATGTAATGCTAATGCAGAAATATCAAAATTAATATAGCAACCAAGGCTCCGTGTACTTCAGAGCTATGAGAAAAGTAATGCTCTGGAGAAATTGTGTGCATCTCTACTTACTTAGTGCTTTATTGGTTCCATGACCATATGCCAAAGAATTTGTATAGATCAAATCTGACACCAGAGATTTAATTCTAGGACATAACCATAACAAAGCAGATCTACTGTAAATATGGAAGTGACCCCGTGGACCTGATTGAAGAAACTAGGCTGTTAAATCAATCCGATTGCTCTCATGTTCAAGAATACACATAGCTCAACTAGGATAGACAAAAGATAAACCATACCAACATGTGATCAAAGATGAGATTTTAATATCAAGGAAATATTTAGGAAGACATTTAAATATAGACTTAAATACAGCAGAAAAGTTCTCAAAAATGATTCACTTACAGGAAGAATCAAAGTAGAATGTGCTTGCTCAAGTTGGTCTTTTAGCCAAAAGAAATCTTGATAACGTCTACGAACTTCATACTCACTGGAGTCAAATTCACTGCGTGTAGTCTATAAACAAACAGGGTTAAATACATAGAGCATCAGTACAGGTCATCTTGAAGCAGTAAAATACAAACACTATACATTGTAGAATATAATTGTTAGGTGACATAACGGATATCCACATTTGCTTTTGTTTTAACAGCTGCATCTATTATGAAGGGACAGTCATGGTTTACGATAATAACATCATGCCTATCAAAATGCCAAGCACCCAAATATGAATGATAAATTAGGAAATTCCATTAAAATTGCTTTAGCTTAGAACTGTACTGACTCAAATTTGTTATACTGTACATTTCATTTTAGATACATGATATATAATACATGACTAGGATTCTTGTTAATACTAATGAGATAATGTCTACTGGTGTCATTAAATTAATGAACCAGATGAAGAGTAAGATAAAATTTAAGGATGTGGACCAATCTCACTCAGAACCTTAAGAATAGGAAAATAAATGATTCACACCAGGTGCATTTTTTTAAGGATAAATGGTGGAACTGACTTCCTAAAAGTGACGGCAATAAATGCAAACATTTATTGACATTCTCTGCCTTGGCATAGATACTCCATTCATTCAACATGCTAATAGAATCAAGGAAGATGGCAATAGTGCTGAAGTGGATGACCAACCAAAATCTTCATGAACTGGCTGGCCCATTCCTGTTGTTTTTGTAGGTTGTACCCATTATAGAGAAGAGTTTAAAGTATCCTGTAAAATGTAATGTAAATTAAGCATGTGCATGGAATTCAGTATGAATTCCAGTTGGGATTTAAGATACTAAGATAAATACCATGTTGGAGGATAAGATTTTAAGGTGGATAGATGCTTAGTTAACAGGAAACTGAAAGTAAACATTAATGAATTTATTTTCTGGTTGACAAGATTTAATGAAGGGTATGTGTGTGGTGTCAGTATTGGCAGAATTAAAGGTATTTGCTGATTACAACGTTTGTAGCCTTTTTATATATTCACAACTTATTTTCTACCAAATATATGGATAGGTTAAACTGGCCAAAAAAAAAAGTAAAATTGCCCATCTTGGCAGAAAATTTAAAATACATTATTCTAATGGCGAGAGATTGCTGAGCCTAGAAATGGAACAAGACCTGTGCCCCTACTACTTAATTTGTAAAAGGTTAGTGTCCAGGCAAAACAATTAAGAAAGCTAACAATATAGTTATTTATTGCTAGAGGAAATGAACAGATATATTCAATTGTACAAAGCATTAGTGAGATTACTTATACTTATTAGTTTCCCTCAGTAAAGGGATACCATCTTTGCTGCATCTACCATGTTAAGGCCTTTAAAATTTTCAGTGAGAACTCTTCTAATTCTTTTCAACTCTTTGGAATGCAGATCGAGTCTATTCATTCTTTGCTCATGTGTGGCTAGTACCTAGCTAAAGAATCTTCATTACGGTGCCTCTACTGGAATTATATCCTTCCTTAACTAAGAGGCCAAACTGTGCACAATACTATATCACAACAAGGACCTATAAAGATGTCTCATTTGAGGGCTTTACTCCTGTAATCAGACCCGCAAACAATCTATGACAGCCAATCTGTGCATATGTGCTTTATCTTACAACTAGATTCCGAAGAGACCAAGCTTTTCTTCTCACTTTCTCTCTGCAAAGCAGATATTAAGAAATCACTTCTGGGTGATTCCAGAAAATCCTACTACTTCCAGGAGCACCTTGGGAACAGTGACCTTGAGCAGTGCAGCTCAGTGGATACGATTAAATACTCCTGGTTCCTCCTGATAAAGCTGAGAAGTACATCTGCTTCCAAGGTCTGTACAAGTAACAAAAATGTCTTTATGCAACTGAACAATGTATTGCTATTTAAAACCGACAGAAACAATGTCGAATGTGGCCATATTCCTCATCAGAATCCTCGGAGAAAACGTGGCTGCCGATCAGGGATACAGGTGCGTTTTCAACTTGAATACTGACTACCTTACTAAGAAACATACAGTCTCCAGTAAATAAAATTGAAGACCTCAGAGCTAGGGTGTGCTGTATCAGAGGGACTTGTGTCCTTTGTTTCACAGAATCCTGGTTAACCACTTCTATACCAAACACAACAATTCAGATTCACATGTTTACTATACACCATCAGGATAAGACAGTCGAGTCTCTCGAAAGCAGAGGTGGAGGTATATGCCTCAAGATGAACTCGTCTTGGTGCACTAATATATCAGAGACACCCCACTTCTGCTCACCAGACCTGGAACATCTCGCAATTAAGTACCGCCTATTTTACCTGCCGCGGGAGATTTCTATGATCATTTTGGTAGCGGTGTTCATTCCACCTCAGGCCAATGTCATACAGGCTCTGGATGATCTAAGCAATAGGATCAACATGCACGAAGCAGCACAACCTGACGCCTTCACCATCGATTTTGGAGGGGGGGTTACCCAGTCCAGTTTGAAAAGGTCACTAAATAATTACTATCAACAAATCACTTGTAGTACCAGAGGGAACAACACACTGGACTGCTACACTAAGATTAACAGTGCTTACCATGCTATTTCATGCCCACATTTCGCAAAGTCTGATATCCTGGCTGTAGTACTACTCTCCGAGTACAGGCAGAGACTGAAAACCGCCGCATCAGTAGTGAGGAACAAGGAGGTATGGACAAGGGAAGTACTGGTGCGCTTACAGGACTGCTTTGAATCGGTGAACTGGACTGTGTTCGGGAATTCATCTTCAAATCTGGATGAGTATGCCACAGTTACTACCAACTTCATTAAAATCTGTGTGGATGAGTATTTGCCTACGAAATCTTGCTGTACATTCCCAAACCAAAAGCTGTGGATGAACAAGGAAGTTCGTCATCTGCTGAGGGCTAGATCTGTGGCACTTAAGTCTGGTGACCCAGGTCTACACAAGAAAAACAGGTATGACTCGGAAGGCTATTTCAACAGCGAGGAAGCAATACCAAGTGAGGTTGGAGGTGACATCGGATGCACGGTAGGGTTTGCAGGCCATTACTTTCTATAAAGCTAAACCCATTAGCATGAATGGCAGAGATGCTTCCCTACCAGATGAGTTGAATGCCTTCTAAGCCCACTTTGAAAGAGAAAAAATAACTACAGCTCCGAAGATCCCTGCTGTTCCCAGTGACCCTGTGATCTCTATCTCGGAGGCCGATGTCAGGCTGTCTTTAAGGAGGATAAACCCTCGCAAGGCGGGAGGTCTCGATGGAGTACCTGGTAAGGCTTCAAAATCTTGTGCCAACCAACTGGCAGGAGTATTCAAGCATATTTTCAACTGCTAACTGCTACGGTCAGAAGTTCCCACCTGGTTCAAAAAGACAACAATTATCCCAGTACCTTAACGACCATCGCTCAGTAGCACTCATATCTATGGTGATGAAATGATTTGAGAGGTTGGTCATGGCTAGAATTAACTCTTGCCTCAGCAAGGACCTGGATCCACTGCAATTTGCCTACTGCTACAATACAAACACCTATGTCAGGATGCTGGTCATAGCTAGTGTTTAACACAATCATTCTCACAGTCCTAACTGATAAACTACAGAACCTGGGCTTCTGTGCCACCCTCTGCAATTGGATCCTCAACTTCCTAACCAGAAGACCACAATCTGTGCAGATTGCTGATATCTCCTCGCTGACTCTAGCACACCTCAGGGGGGTGTGCTTAGCCAACTGCTCTCCTCCCTCTATACCCATAACTGTGTGGCTCGGTATAGCTTAAATACCATCACTAAATTTGCCGATGATACAACCATTGCTGGTAGGATCTCAGCTGAAGATGAGAAAGCGTACAGGAACTAATACTAGTGTACCAGCTAGTTGAGCGGTGTCGCAGCAACAACCTTGTATTCAATGACAGCAAGACAAAAGAGCTGACTGTAGACTTCATGGAAGGTAAAACGACAGAACATGAACTAATTCTCAGAGCGATCAGGAGTGCAGTGAGTGAGCAATTTCAGGATCCTGGGTATCAAGATCTCTGAGGATCTAATATGGTTCCAACAAATTGATGCAGCCATACAGAAATCAAGACAGAGGCTATACCTCATTAGGAGTTTGTGGAGATTTGGTTTGTCAACTAAAACATTTGAAAACTTCTATAGATGTAACTTGGAGCATTCTGACAGGCTGCATCACTGTCTGATATGGGGGTGGGGGGATACAGCACAGGACTGAAAGAAGCTACAGGAAGTTGTAAAGTGAATCAGCTCCATCTTGAGTACTAGCCTCAGCAGTATCCAAGACATCTTCAAGGAGTGGTGCCTGAGAAAGGCAGCATCCATTATTAAAGACCTCCATTACGCAGGACATGCCCCTTTCTCATTGTTAACGTCAGGAAGGAAGTACAGAAACCTGAAAGCACACACTCAACGATTGAGGACAGCTTCTTCCCCTCTGCCACATGATTCCTAAATGGATATTGAACCCATGAACACTACCTCACTATTTAAAAAAATATATTATTTCATTTTGTACTATTTTTAATATACATATATACTTAATGAAATTGATTAACTTACTTACTTTTTCATTTCTATATTATCATGTATTGCATTATACTGCTGCTAAGTTAAGAAATTTCATGACACATGCAGGTGATAATAAATCTGATTCTGATCAAATTGAAATTTATTGTCATTTCAACTGCATACATGTATACTGCCAAATGAAACAAGATTTCTCCAGATTAAGGTGCACAACACAGTATGCGTAACTCACACAACCCAAAGTAATATTACAAATAAATTAATAATAGATGTATTTACATCACAAGTTAAGAAGTGAACAGTATAATACTACTGGCGCTTCATATGTGGTGAAAAGTAGTACTCTCACACCTCTTCATTAAGAACTCAGACATTTATCAATCGCGTATCCTTTCAGAATTCAATTATCAACACATTTTGCACATTGTCAACAACCCTAAGCTCTCAAACTGATAAATGCAAAAACTTGTATCCATTTGTTGTTTTTTTTTTAATTACAGCTCTAAATTGCTGATCCTTTTTTTTGGACCAAAGCCCAATCCCAGACCTGAGATACATCACCTCAGAGTCTACCCTGAGAAACGCTATCAGTATTTCTATGCTTCAATATGACCGCTCATTCTTCCAAACTCTAAAAAGCTCTAGACACAACCTGTTTAATCTCTCCACCAGGACAGGAGTGGCAAGCCTATGACACCCACAAAAAATTTTGTTGGCACACAGCAGGCTGTACTGCCTCTCGATCCTTTCGCCCTTAAAATTATGTAATGATTATGTTTACTACCAAATGAAGCAGCAAATGATTCTTTAAAACAACCCAAGAGCAGTGAGATGTTTTCACAGGAAGTACCTCATGCTGGCTTATCAACAGCTAGACAGTTGCAATAACACATAACATTAGATGGTATGTTGTGAAATCCTCAGTGCTGGCATACAGCATCGGTATTTTGATAGAAAACAGTCGGGCCAGTTGGCATTGGCTTCACTCTGCTTATACTTTTTCTTGTTGTTTGTGAGTGAACACTGGATATTCAGTGATAATAACAGTAAATACCGTATGCAGTAGAGCTCCTCTATGAATATTCACGTCAGTCATTGTTTTCAGTGATGAACTTGGTCAAGTCTAATTATAGGAGTAGACTTACCAATGAAATGCGCATTACTCTCATTCAAACACAAGCCAGATACAAAATATTTGTCATCGTTAGTGCAACAACATCACTAAGAGCAAAGTGTTTATTTACCTTACCCTGATCTTTCATAAATATGCACCAAACATTGATATTTCAAATATTATGAGGTACATTAAGATACTATTTATGTAATGATGTTACCTTCAATTGGCTTTTCAAAAGATTAATAACCTTCTTTGGACAGGATTTCTAAAATGCTTCATTTATTTCAATGTCTGTTACACATAAATAAGTAACAGGACTCAACCTTTTCTTTCATAAGTTCATAATTATTGTTACTAATTTATTAATTAATGATAATCTCTGTTCAAAATTACGAAGGCCGTAAGAGAATGTTTCAGAAAGTCATTGCCAATTAGGACACCCACTTTCAAAAAAGGTCGGCACTCCTGTCCCAGGATAATCAACAAACATTTCATTCCATCCCAGGAAACAAACTGGTGAACCTTCACTGAAATCATTTTATTATGTATACTCTTAATTTCAACTGCAGGCCCTTTATTACTGTTTTTCTAGATCTCTGTACAAGAATCTAATTATGAATTGAGTAGCACAATCTAGGTGACTCAGATGAATTTAATATTTCTCAAACAATCCTTCAATTCAAAATGATTAATATAATCCGTAATTTGTTACAATGAAGATTCTCAGAATATTCTTGCACTTGTTACCCAAGTAATCTAGACTAATAAAAAAATCATCCTCAGCACCTCCATTCACTCCGTCATTAAGGCTGAAATTTGAACTTTGAAACTGTATTTGGAAGTTGTTGATAGTCACTGTTTCTTGAACAGCTAGAGTCCATGAACATATTGCTATGCTCTAAATTCCATTACAGGCTGACTCATTACTCCAGCATCTAGATCAACAGCACCAGATTACCTCATCTTTATTCAGCAATAGAAAATTAAACTATTTGCATTTATCTTCATTCTTCCAACTTATTCCCATTTTTGATCAAAATTTCTAGTTGGCATATCTCAATGACAGCTTTTTATTTTGTCTACTTTGCCTACTGTTTTGACAGTTCTATCCTATAAATTAGGGGGGAAAAAAATCAATATTAAAATTCCATTGTTTTACTCAACCAGATTGCACAATTCATTTTTATTCCACAATCAGATTCTGAAAATAAATTTCAATTGCAGATTTTCACTATAAAGGCAATGCTCTGGGTTGCTCAGGACAAATTGGCCAAAAATTTAAATCATAAATACTCTCCCCATTTTGATATGCAACAAAATCATTTACCTAGATTAACTATTTTATTTGGCAATTCTTTCCCAGAGTTTGATTTCAGTATTTGCACAACACCTTACTAGCAATTTTCAAACTATTTTAATATTTACATGTAACAGCTTTTAATTGCTTTCAGAAGTCTCAACTGTAATGCAGTTGGTTCATGTTCTTTATCAAGCGGAAAATATCTACTTTTGAGAATACAGAATTTTCATGATGATTCGGTATCAGTGGCGTAGATTAAGTGGACAGCTAGAGACTTTTGCCTAGGGCAGAAATGGCTCATATAAGAGGCCATAATTTTAAGGTGATTGGAAGAAAGTATAGGGGAATGTCAGATGCAAGTTCTTCACACAGAGGTGAGTGTGCAGAATGCCCTGCCAGCAGTGGTGGTAGTAGCAGATACATTAGGGGCATTTAAGAAACTCTTAGATAGGCACATGAATTATAGAAAAATAGAGGGCTACATAGGAGGGAAGAGTTCGACTGATCATGGCGTAGGCTGATCGCACAACATTGTGGGCCAAAGACCTGTAGTGTTCTATAATGATTTATATTCTATATTTCCAAAACAGTAGGAGTTACTGCGCATCTTTTCAGGTCCTGACATAAGGCATTTTTCAAAGTTTGTCAACCTTCAGTAGAAATAATTAAAACTTAAGTTTTACTCACATAAAGTATTGTGTGCAGTTTTGGTCCCCTAATCTGAGGAAAGACATCTTTGCCATAGAGGGAGTACAAAGAAGGTTCACCAGATTGATTCCTGGGATGGCAGGTCTTTCATATGAAGAAAGACTGGATGAACTGGGCTTGTACTCGTTGGAATTTAGAAGATTGAGGGGGGATCTGATTGAAACGTATAAGATCCTAAAGGGATTGGACAGGCTAGATGCAGGAAGATTGTTCCCGATGTTGGGGAGGTCTAGAACGAGGGGTCACAGTTTGAGGATAGAGGGGAAGCCTTTTAGGACCGAGGTTAGGAAAAACTTCTTCACACAGAGAGTGGTGAATCTGTGGAATTCTCTGCCACAGCAAACTGTTGAGGCCAGTTCATTAGCTATGTTTAAAAGGAAGTTAGATATGGCCCTTGTGGCTACAGGGGTCAGGGGGTATGGAGGGAAGGCTGGGTTCTGAGTTGGATGATCAGCCATGATCATAATAAATGGCGGTGCAGGCTCGAAGGGCCGAATGGCCTACTCCTGCACCTATTTTCTATGTTTCTATGTTTCTATGTTTCTATAAACTTGCAATGATAATTGTACACATTTTCATTTAGCCAAAGTTCAAAGTAAAGTTATTATCAAAGTACATACATACACACACACACACACACACACACACACACACACAGGGTGCCTAAGATTTCTGCACTGTTCTTTAGTAATTTTATGTATTGCAGTATAATTGTGGACTGAGAGTAAGAAGGAGGTAGGGAGAGGGGATCATGGTTGGAAAAAGGGAAAGGCGGGGGGGGGATAGGAAGCATCAGAGAGACATTCTGTAATGAACAATAAACCAAATGTTTGAAATCAAATGACCTTGCCCTGTGTCTCAGGACTAGGTATGTCTGCATCCACACCATCTTGGCAAATCTTCCTTTGCCACCTGTCCCATACCCCTCCTGCACTCCACCCTCACCATTCCCAACATCCTTGGATCTCCCTGATTTACAAATTTGCTCTCCACTCCATGTTGACAAACATAGTACTGTGTAAAAGTCTCAGGCACCTTAGCTATATATATATATATGCGCCCAAGACTTTTGCACAGGATTGTACATGTCACCACACACAACCCTGAGATTCACTTTCTTGAGGGCATACTCAGTAAATCCACAAAACATTACAGAATCACTGAAAAACTGCACCCATCGGGTGGACAAGCAACCAATGGGCAAAAGACAAGTCGTGCAAGTACAAAAGAGAAAAAAATCATGAATAAGCAATAAATATCAAGAACATGAGATGAAGAGTCCTTGAAAGTGAATCTATAGGTTGTGGGAACAGTTCATTGATGGAGCAAGTGCAGTTATTTATTTATTTTAGATACAGCGTGGACAGGCCCTTCTGACCTTCCAAACCGCGCCATGCAGCAACCCCCTATTTAACCCACGCCTAATCATGGGACAAGTTACAATGACCAATTATCCTACCACCCGGTATAGAATGATGTTATCCCTACTGGTTCACAGTCCTGAGGCTCCTGTACCTTCTCTCTGAGCAGCGAAAAGACAGCATGGCCTGGATGGTGGAGGTATATGCTCAACCTGGTAAAAATTTGTTCTTTAGGTTCTAATTTCAAATTCGCCCTCACAAGGCATCTGAAAACCCTGACTGCTTACTAATAACCAAAAATAAAACATCAGGTGCTTTTGGATATGGGAGAGATCAGATACACCAGAGTAAAAGCAATGCACAAACTCCATACAAACAGAACAAAGCAGTACTTAGGACAGGAACTGAATGGAAGAACCTGAGCCAGTGACTCTGTTAGCTGCACTTCTAATTCCTGAGCAGCCATAAGTTACTGCAGATGAAACCAGCAAGTCTTTAACCAAACGCTTAAAGAATTTGATAGTAGCCATATCAGAAGTAACTGTACCCCTTCCTAACATTATTATTTATTCTAAAGACGTTATTGCCTCAAATCAGATACTGATTTCTATCAAAGTTGCTGGTGAACGCAGCAGGCCAAGCAGCATCTATAGGAAGAGGCGCAGTCGACGTTTCAGGCCGAGACCCTTCGTCAGGACTAACGGTCAGGACGAAGGGTCTCGGCCTGAAACGTCGACTGCGCCTCTTCCTATAGATGCTGCTTGGCCTGCTGCGTTCACCAGCAACTTTGATGTATGTTGCTTGAATTTCCAGCATCTGCAGAATTCCTGTTGTTTACTGATTTCTATACTGGCTTTAAAAGTACAAATTCATACATTCACCAAACAAGTTCATTTATAAACTGTATTTAAGACAAACTTTTTATCAGAATGATAATTCAAAAATAGATAATTCAAAATTGCTCATAAATGAGTATATGGAAATAGAGAGTAAAATGAATGTTAATATGAAATACCAGACAAACTTAATATTTAAATTGTGTATGAAATTCAGATCTAAGGAAATGGTAATACACGTGTAAAATTAAGTTTTCCAGGACAGAGAGAATTGTAGAAATGTCATGGCATAGGACATCAAGTCTATTTTAACGTCTTGCAGCCCATTCTTCCTTCACTATTTAAAATGTTTATCCAATTCCCTCTTGAAAGCTTGTTGACTGTTTTTGGAGTTGACTTATAGCAAACTTCAGAGCAACTTTAAGCATAATAAGCATCTCTCCTTACTCCCCATTCTACCCACCCCCGTTCTGTTTTTGAACTATGTTCCATCCTTTGCATTATTTCTGTGCCTCTGATCAACTTTAAATTGATAGGTCATCTGAAATCCTTCTTCTTTACTTCCACCCAACCAACACACCAAGTTCTCAATACAATTTCCTCTCAGATTTTGTTCCAAGATCTCTGCAGTAACTTGTATCCTTGGTTAATTTCAACTGGTGTTCGTGTTCTCCCTCTCCCTCAGCAGTTCCTCCCTAACCTCACACTACATATGAAGTCTATCCATGTTCAAAGCCAACATTCTGATCTCAACACTCCACACGGGCTTGCTATTTTCATTACTGAATAATTTTCTTTTCATTCTTTTACACCACCCATAGTCATCGCCAAAATTTATTTCTTCCAACCAGTCTACTTCTGGATATTAAAAAAAACTATCTGTAATTCTTTCAAATTCCCATTTAGAATAAAGCCAGAAAATGTTAGAAACAGGTTCTGCTGAGGGGTACTCTGCAACATTAAATTGTTCTTCCTGCCAGTGCTGCCCGACCTCCTGAGTAGGTGTCAATTTTTGCTTTTCTTTCAAAAATTCAGCATTGAGTAGCTCCCCATCTACTTAGATCTGGCTCGATCATCATGTCAGCAACCTTTCTCTCAATTCCCAGAGAACATCAAGCATTGATTATGGCATTAAAATCCAGTTACATTTCATGTAACAAAGCATAACATTTTCAGGGATTGTACTTCAGAAACAGTGAATTATTTTGTAAATACCTCAGGTTCTCCTCAGTTCACTGATTCCTGCAAATTTCAAGAGGTGATTGCAACAGCATACCTTGCAAAGCAGGAAACCATCAACAGCAACCCAATACTTACATTTTAGCTGTATGAGTGCATATACCAGAAGATGCTGCCAGATGTCTTCCATTATAAAAAGAAAAGTACCAATAGCCTCAATAGAATTGCAAATTGCATGAAAAGTTCTTATAATACAGGAAAGAATATGTTACTTGTGCAAAACCGTCTTCTTCATTATGATTAATAACACTGATATCAGAAACCAAATAGAGCAGCCTGTTGCTCAATTTTCATCAAGACTCAACTAGACAAAATTTAGAGTTTTATTATTCTGAATCTTTTAGCAGTTAAAAGGGAGCAAGGAATTTAATTTGCAAATTGAATGTGTATAATGGAGTCATTACATAAATTCCTATAAATCAAACACATCTAAGATATTCTATTTGACAAGAAAAAAAAAATTGAAATAGGACTGGAGTCATAAAAGTAATAAACTTCCATCAGATTGTGAACCAAATTTGCTTAAATTATTTCTACCATTCAAGGCGAAGCTAGATGCATTGGTATATTTAGTTGACTATTCCTACCCCATAGCAAAAAGTATATCAAAGTACATGCTACACAAAAATCTCATCTGAAATTTCATTAGATTAAGTTAATTTCAAAAGTTGAAAAAATATTAATTTAGCTTTTAGATTAAATATTACTAATTTTAATATTTACAAATGATATAATTTTTAAATAAAATTGCACATTAGTACAATTTATTTATTGAGATACAGCATGTAGTTGTCCCTTCTAGCCGCACCATTCAACAATCCCCCAATTTAATCCTAACCTAATCATGGGAAAATTTACAATGACCAATTAACCAACATTCTTAAATGTACAATTTTATGATACCATTTCACCTAAATGAAGCACATTTTACACTTCATTTACCTGCACTGCATTTTTCATTCCGCATTGTTATTGGTAACCTAGAGATTTTACACATACAATATCTACAAAAGTTTTGTACCTAATAGGCCAATTATACTGATGAATAGCGTTAAGTTATAACAACTTAATGACTAACCTGGGTTATAGCAAAAGCATGCTAAAAAAAAGTCCTGATTACGATCACTAATAACTAGCTGTTATGAAAATTGCCCAACACATCCCATGACAAAAATTATGAAGAATTAAAATCTGACTAAGAGAATTTATGTTTGGTTGTGGTACATCCCTGAACAAAAACACCATGGAATATTTAAACATGTGCTGAGCTTTAGAACTGTATGTTTTCTCTTTATAAGGTATCACCTTATTCAACATATTGCTCACAAATTACTTACTTCAACGGTTTCAAAGTTTCAAAGGTACATTTAACGTCAGAGAAATGTTAACAATATTCATCCTGAAATGTTTTTTCTTTGCAACCATCCACAAAAACAGAGTGCCCCAGAATTATGAATGACAGTTAAGTGTTAGAACCCCAAAGTCCCCCTCCAGCTCCCCTCCCGCCCGCACGTATGTGGCAGCAAGCAAAGATCCCCCCTGCCCCCACCAGCAAAAAAAAAGCATCAGCACCCACCACCAAGCACTCAAGTGTGAGCAAAGCATCAGCAAAGACACAGACTTGCAGTATCCAAAAGACTACGCATTCACCCAGTATTTGACATACCACAGATTCTCTCTCTCCCTTGCATCTTCATTTTAGAACAAGATGTTAACATGAGTAAATTGTCAGTTTACAAAATTCAATACTGGAACCACAAACACCAAGCAGAAGCAGAAGAAACGAGTAATTAGCTTTATCTTTTACCTTCGTAATAACTCTGTAAGTATAAAAGTTATCAAATGGAGTGGCATGAATCTCTGGATCATCAACTGTGACAAAAAGATCTTTGTTGTCTGGTTCATCTTCCAAAGTGTGCTGATTAATCATGGAGGAAGGTGAAGTGGGCATGGAGATATTGAGAGAACTGGAATCACTGAAAGTAGGATCCTGTTGGAAGACAAATCACAATAGTTACTGCATTTTCAAAAGACTCATTGCCGTGAAATAGCATAAGCAACTTTTACATGGACCAAGCCACACGCAGAATTGTTTTCAATCCAGTCATATCTTATCCAATATTATTCTTCAACATTCATATAATAAGCTATTTTTGGTTATGCATCTTGAATTTAGTTTTACAAACCGAAACTTTTCTTTTTAATTATTATTCAATGCAGTTTCTCCTGTCTTGAGAAGTTATATATGTTGTGGGAGGGATACTTATTCCAATTATACTCAGAAGAACGAATTCATCTTAGTACTTGATTTTCACAGTAGACTGTGATCATGGCCCCCTATCCTCTAACAGATTCTTCATTTAGCCCTCTGCCTTCCCATCCTATAACCTCACAGCTTCTCACATTATTCCCCTCCCTCCCAGAACCCTCACACATTTCTGTATGCCCTCTTCTCACCTGATTTCACCTGTCAATTACCAGCTCTTGCTTTTCCCCCCTACTCTTTTATTCTGCCCAAAATATCATCTGGCCATTTCCTTCACAGATGCTACCTGACCTGCTAAGTTCTGCCAGCATTTTGTGTATATGGATAATGAGGAAACAGATAGGCTGCAGAAGGACTTAGACAAATTAGGAGAATGGGCAAGGGAGTGGCAAATGAAGTATAGGTTTCCCCTGCCATCCGAAGGTAGAGCGTTCCTATAAAACAGTTCATAAGCCGGAATGTCGTAAAGTGAAGAAGCAATTACCATTTATTTATATGGGAAAAATTTGTGAGCGTTCGCAGACCCAACAAATAACCTACCAAATCATGCCAAATAACACATAAAGCCTAAAATAACAGTCACATATAGTAAAAGCAGGAATGATATGATAAATACACAGCCTTTATAAAGTAGAAATACTTTTGTACAATCATTGCCGCACTGTCCACCATAGCGAAAATCTCACGCAAGTGCTCTCAGCAGAAACACTCTCTCCAGTAACCTTTAAACTATGAAGCTGTCAAATCATACCAAATAACACATAAAAATACACAGCCTATAGAAAGTAGAAATAATGTATGTACAGCGTAGTATCACTTACCGGAATCCAGAAGACAGCACTGAGCACACTGATAATGGTGTGTTAGGCTGAGTTGGAGGTTGGGGTGGTGCAGTGGTCCCCAGCCTCCAGGCTGAGGACTGATACTGATCTGCGAAGCATGCAGTGGTGCAGTGGTAGCCGGGACACACCCAGCACACCTTTAAGAAAAAAGCCGAAATAAACAAGCTAATTAATTAGGTGCCAGCCGGCATGTAAATGTCGGCCCAGACCAGAGGCGACGCAACCGGCAATCACCTCTGATCTGGGCCGACATTTACATGCCGGGCGGCACCTATCTAATTAGCATGTTTATTTCGGCTTTTTTCTTTCATTTTCAGTTTTAAAATCTTTTTATTGATATATAATCTTCTACAGCTATAAAATACAGAAGTTCAGCAAATAGTATAGTATAGTCAGACTTTATTGATCCTGGGGGAAATTGGTTTTCATTACACTTGCACCATAAATAATAAATAGTAATAGAACTATAAGTAGTTAAATAGTAATGTGTAAATTATGCCAGTAATTTATGAAATAAATCCAGGACCAGCCTATTGGCTCAGGGTGTCTGACCCTCCAAGGGAGGAGTTGTAAAGTTTGATGGCCACAGGCAGGAATGACTTCCTATGACGCTCTGTGCTGCATCTCAGTGGAATGAGTCTCTGGCTGAATGTACTCCTGTGCCCACCCAGTACATTATGTAGTGGATGGGAGACATTGACCAAGATGGCATGCAACTTAGACAGCATCCTCTTTTCAGACACCACCGTGAGAGAGTCCAGTTCCATCCCCACAACATCACTGGCCTTACGAATGAGTTTGTTGATTCTGTTGGTGCCTGCTGCCCCAGCACACAACAGCAAACATGATAGCACTGGCCACCACAGACACCACAGAAATTAGTATATAATTAATAAAGCTGAAGAAAAAAAATTATATATGCTAACGAAAAAAATATATATAAAAGAAGAAAAAGAAAACAACAATCGCCAAATCACATTTATATAACATAAAATTGGAAGGAAACCATATAAATTAATTCAAATTTAATGATAATATTTGGCAAAAGAGCCCCACCTTCTCTCAAAATCTAATCGGGGATCAGAAGTTCTACTTCTAATTTTTCCCAAACTAAGACATAACATTACTTGGGAAAACCATTGAATTAGTGTAGGAGCAAAGGTATCTTTCCATTTCAATAAAATAGCCCTTCTTGCCAACAATGTAACGAATGCAATTACATGTTAGTTTGAAAATGAAATACCCTGAATATGATGCGGAACTATTCCAAATAGAACAGTCAATATATTAGGTTGTAAATTAATTTTCAAAGCTTTAGAAATTGTAGAAAATAAAGATTTGCAAAAAGATTTCAATGAGGGACATGACCAGAACATATGTGACAAAGTAGCTACTTCATTTTTGCACCTATCACAATAATTATCTATATGAGGAAATATTTTGGATAGCCTCTCCTTTGTTAAATAATAACGGTGAACAATTTTAAATTGAATTAAACAATGTTGGCACATATCGAAGACGAATTAACCATTTTCAGAACTCGCAACCAATCTTCATTAACAAAAGTCATATTAAGTTCTCTCTCCCAATCTTGTTTAATCTTTAGCTTTTTTCTTAAAGATGTGTTGGGTGCGTCCCAGCTACTGCTGCATTCTCCGCGGCAATGTATTGGTCCGCGGCCCGGGGGTTGGGGTGGTGGGACACTGGGGTGTCATCTCATCATCGTCTGTTTCCATCAGGGCAGGCAGGTCACCTTCTTCTATGTCTGCCTGCCTCGATGTCGAAGGTCGAGGTTCGTCGTCTGCTGTGGCTGATGTGGAAGGCTTGAAAAACGACAGTATGCTTGACTACTTAGCCTCGTGCATTTTTCTATCATACAGTTCTTTGTAAGCACTCAAACCATCTTGCAAATAGGCCCTAAACCTATGTACCCTTTCAAAATTAAAGTCGTACTTTTCTGCAATCATTGCAGCGAAAATCGCATGCAGTTGCTTCACGTTCAGTTCCTGGACGACTTCACTTTCAGTCCATTTGCTACTGCATTCGGTTTCAATTGTTATCCTTTCCTCTTCCAATTGCATCAGCTCTTCATCTATCAGTTCTTGGTCATGGGATGCCAAAACCTCTTCAACATCATCTTTGTCAACTTCCACAAGCCAAATTCACTTTGTCCTTACTTCGTTCACCACAATCGAAACGCTTAATTATGTCTAGTTTTACGCTAAGTTTAACACCCTTACGAGCTCTTTTAGACTTTTCCGATATCTCAGAACTCATCTTGCTAACGGCTGCTCACAGGCACATGTTTAAGCAATGCCGGCTAGAATGCAGTTCCGGAGGAGGAGCTTGGCTGCTCGGGGCGTGCACTGCCTTTTATCGCGTGCTGCTTTTTTCGTACGCTGCCTTTTTTCCTAACAGTGAAAAAACCTGTTAGTGAAAACAGGTAACTAATGGAGGTCTTTCGTAACAGCGAGGTTTCATAAAGCGAACGTTCGAAAAGCGGGGGAACCCTGTACAATGTTGGAAAATGCATAGTCATGCACTTTGGTAGTAGAAATGAATGTGTAGACTATTTTCTAAATGGGGAGAAAATCCAAAAATCTGAAATGCAAAGGGACTTGGGAGTCCTTGTGCAGAACACCCTAAAGGTTAACTTGCAGGTAGAGTCAGTGGTGAGGAAGGCAAATGCAATATTAGCATTTATTTCAAGAGGTCTTGAATACAGAGCAGAGGTGTGATGCTGAGGCTTTAGAGGGCACTGGTGAGGTCTCACCTTGAGTATTGTGAACAGTTTTGGTCTCTTCATCAAAGAAAAGATGTGCTGGCATTGGAGAGGGTTCAGAGGACGTTCACAAGGATGATTCCAGGAATAAAAGGGTTATCATACGAGGAACGTTTAAAGGCGCTGGGTCTGTCCTCGCTGAAATTTAGAAGGATGAGGGGGGATCTCATTGAAACCTTTTGAATGTTGAAAGGCCTGGGCAGAGCAGATGTGGAAAGGATGTTTGCCATGGTGGGGAGTCTACGACAAGGCACAGCCTCAGGATAAAGGGGCATCCATTTAAAACATAGAAGCAGAGAAATTCCTTGAGCCAGAGTGTAGTGAATTTGTGGAATTTATTACCACAGGCAGCTGTGGAGGCCAGGTCATTGGGTGCATTTAAGGCAAAGCTTGATCGGTCCTTGATTGGACATGGCATCAAAGGTTATAGTGTGAAGACTGGAGAGTGGGGCTGAGGGGGGAAGAAAATGATCAGCCATGACTGAATGGCGGAGTAGACTTGATGAGCCAAAAAGCCTAATCCTGCTCCCATATCTTATGGACTTTTTAGTAATTTGTCCGAAATTGCTGTACACAAACTGTTATGTGCTCGTTACAATAATGCTACATTTCAAAAGCAGTTCATTAACTATTAAGTGAGAAAACTTGGGAAAACGTGAGAATTATAAATGCAATAATTTGCTCCTTCTTGAAACCCTTGCAGCAACATCTTCTCCTTTCCCATTCACAATGATAAAATAAAGTTGCTTTATCACATTCAGCTTGAAAAAGATGTAATTTGGGAACATAACGCCATTGCAGCATAGCGGTAAGCTCAAAGTTATTACCGCTAAGGGTGAAGTTCAGAGTTCAATTCTGGTGTCGCCTGTGACCTTATGACTTTCTCCCCGTGACCATGTCGTTTTCTTCCTATAGTCCAAAGACGTACCAGTTAGTAGGTTAATTGATCATTATAAACTGTCTGGTGATTAGACTAGGGTTAAATAAGTGGGTTGCTGGGTGACATGTGCTTGTTGGGCCAGAAGGGTCTGTTCTGTACTATACCTTTGAATAGATAAAACAAAAAGCATTGGAGGACATCAGTGCACTGCAGATTATGCAAAAGCCTAAAGATGGAAGGAAATATCAAATTTGCCCACCTCTGCAGAACAATACTATTTGTCAAGGTGTTAACAGTACACGTCAAAGTTTAAAAAAACATTTTCTTGTAGTATAGTTTTGAAATTCTTGGTTTGTTTTATTACCCATTTTATTCCTGCCCAATTCTTTGCTTACTTGTAATAACATATGTAACAACATATGACTATTCTGATTCATCCTGATAACTTGGCTTTTCCGAAACTCTAAGTTTCAATTGAAACTATTATTTTTATTTGAATCGTTAAAAACTGCAGAATAAATCACCTCACTAAACATTTGGATGCACACACATCACTATTACAGTTGAAGAAAGTAGGCATACGGCAGTTGATTTTTTAGTAACAGTCCACATCAGTGAAAAATTCCAAGAATTTGGTTACTTAAATCTCACGTCTCAGGAGTTCCACGATTTATTCACCCAGCATGTATTGAATTGCAGTGAACATGCAAACTTGCAGTGCTTGTGATATAAAAAAAAGGAATTCTTAAAAGTCTGAAAAACTTATTAAATTTTTTAAAAGCAAAGATCATATTTACTGGTCCTCACCAACCACCTTCTGCTTGAAATATGTATCAAATAAATATGAATATCTCAACTTATAAATGGCTGCACCTGGCACATTTCATTACAAAAAGATGGCTCAATGCAAAGAAATCCTTGTTTCTGAAATAGACAATAGGTGCAGGAGTAGGCCATTCAGCCCTTCGAGCCAGCACCACCATTCACTGTGATCATGGCTGATCATCCACAATCAGTACCCTTTTCTGCCTTCTCCAATATCCCTTCACTCCGCTATCTTTAAGAGCTCTACCTAACTCTTTCTTGAAAGAATCCAGAGAATTGGCCTCCACTGCCTTCTGAGGCAGAGCACTCCACAGAACCACAATCCTCTGTGTGAAAAAGTTTTTCCTCAACTCTGTTCTAAATTGTCTACTCCTTATTCCTAAACTGTGACCTCTGGTTCTGGACTCCTCCAACATCGGGAACACATTTCCTGCCTCTAGCGTGTCCAATCCCTTAATAATCTTATATGTTTCAATCAGATCCCCTCTCATCCTTCTAAATTCCAGTGTATACAATCCCAGTCGCTCCAATCTTTCAACATATGACAGTCCCTCCATCCCGGGAATTAACCTTGTGAACCTACGCTGCACTCCCTCAATAGCTAGAATGTCCTTCCTCAAATTTGGAGACCAACCACAATATTCCACATGTGGTCTCACCAGGGCCCTATACAACTGCAGAAGGACCTCTTTGCTCCTATACTCAACTCCCCTCGTTATGAAGGCCATCATGCTATTAGCTTTCTTCACTGCCTGCTATACCTGCATGCTTACTTTCAGTGACTGATGAACAAGGACACCTAGATCTCGTTGTACTTCCCCTTTTCCTAACTTGACACCATTCAGATAGTAATCTGCCTTCCTGTTCTTGCCACCAAAGTGGATAACCTCACATTTATCCACATTAAACTGCATCTGCCCACTCACCCAACCTGTCCAAGTCACCCTGCATTCTCATAACATCCTCCTCACATTTCACACTGCCTCCCAGCTTTGTGTCATCGACAAATTTGCTAATGTTACTTTTAATCCCTTCATCTAAATCATTAATGTATATTATACATAGCTGCGGTCCCAGCACCGAGCCTTGCGGTACCCCACTAGTCACCATCTGCCATTCTGAAAGGGACCCATTAATCCCTACTCTTTGTTTCCTGTCTGCCAATCAATTTTCTATCCATGTCAGTACCCTACCCCCAATACCGTTTGCTCTAATTTTGCACACTAACCTCCCATGTGGGACCTTATCAAAAGGCTTTCTGAAAGTCCAGGTACACTACATCCACTGGCTTTCCCACGTCCATTTTCATAGTTACATTCTCAAAAAATTCCAGAAGATTAGTCAAGCATGATTTCCCCTTCGTAAATCCATGCTGACTCTTTCCTATTCTGCCACTGCTATCCAAATATGCCGCTATTACATCTTTTATAATTGATTCCAGCATCTTCCCCACCACTAATGTCAGACTAACTGGTCTATAATTGCCTGTTTTCTCTCTCCCTCCTTTCTTAAAAAGTGGGATAACATTAACTACCCTCCAATCCGCAGGAACTGATCCTGAATCTATAGAACATTGGAAAATGATTACCAATGCATCCACGATTTCTAGAGCCACCTCCTTAAATGGCTGGGACCGCAGCTATTTAGAGACCATCAGGCCCTGGGGATTTATCAACCTTCAGTCCCATCTGTTTACCCAACACCATTTTGTGCCTAATGCGAATTTCCTTCAGTTCCTCTGTTACCCTTGGTCCTCTGGCCACTATTACATCTGGGAGATTGTTTGTGTCTTCCCTAGTGAAGACAGATCCAAAGTAGCTGTTCAGCTCGTCTGCCATTTCCTTGTTCCCCATAATTTCACACGTTTCTGTCTTCAAGGGCCCAACTTTGGTCTTAACTAATTTTTTCCTCTTCACATACAGGTTTCCTCTGCCATCCGAAGGTAGAGCGTTCCTATGAAAAGGTTCGTAAGCCGGAATGTCATAAAGCGAAGAAGCAATTACCATTTATACGGGAAAAATTTGTGAGCATTCGCAGACCCAAAAATAACCTACCAAATCATGCCAAATAACACATAAAACCTAAAATAACAGTAACATATAGTAAAAGCAGGAATGATATGATGAATACACAGCCTATATAAAGTAGAAATACTGTACTTTTCCACAATAATTGCCTGCACTTTCCTCCGTAGCGAAAATCTCACGCAAGCACTCTTGGCAAAAACACGGCACAAGCGCTCTCCAGTAACCTTTAAGCTATGAAGCTGCCAAATCATACCAAATAATGCATAAAAATACACGGCCTATATAAAGTAGAAATAATGTATGTACAGTGTAGCATCACTTACGGGAATCGGGAAGACAGCGCAGAGCACACTGATGATGGTGTGTTAGGCTGAGTCATCGCAGGTTGGGGTGGTGCAGTGGCCCCCACCCTCCGGGCAGCAAACCGATACCGGGCCGCGAAGCATGCAGGGGTACAGCGGTAACCAGGAGGCACACAGCGCATCTTTAAGAAAAAAGCCAAAATAAACAAGCTAATTAATTAGGTGCCGCCCGGTACGTAAATGTTGGCCCAGATCAGAGGCGTCGCAATCAGCAATCACCTCTGATCTGGGCTGACATTTACGTGCCAGGCGGTACCTAATTAATTAGCTTGTTTATTTCGGCTTTTTCTCTTAAAGATGTGCTGGGTGTCTCCTGGCTACTGCTGCATTCTCTGCGAATCGGTATCTGTCCGCGGCCCGGGGTTTGGGGTGGTGGGACACTGGGGTGTCATCTCGTCGTCTGCTTCCATTAGGGCAGGCAGCTCATCTTCTCCTATGTCTGCCTGCCTCAATAGAGAAGGTCGAGGTTCGTCATCTGCTATGGCTGATGTAGAAGGCTTGAAAAACGACAGTATGCTTGACTGCTTAGCCTCGCGCATTTTTCTATCATACAGCTCTTTGTAAGCACTCAAACCATCCTGCAAATATGCCCTAAACCGACGTACCCAGTTCCTGGACGACTTCACTTTCGCTACTGCATTCAGTTTTGATTGTTATCCTTTCCTCTTGCAATTGCATCAGCTCTTCATCTATCAGTTCTTGGTCATGGGATGCCAAAACCTCTTCAACATCACCTTCGTCAACTTCCACAAGCTAAACTCACTTTGTCCTTACTTCGTTCACCACGATTGAAACCCGTAATTATGTCTAGTTTTATGCTAAGTGTAACACCCTTATGAGCTCTTTTAGGCTTTTCTGATACCTTAGAACTCATTTTGCTCAGAGGCATGTGTGTAAGCAATGCCGGTGAGAATGCAGTTCTGAATCCCGGGGAGAGCGCCTGCTTGGGGCACGTGCTGATTTTTATCACGTGCTGCTTTTTTCATAACAGTGAAAACACCTTCTGTTAGCAAAAACAAGGAACTAATGTAGGTCTTTCCTAACAGTGGGGTTTCGTAAAGCGAACGTTCGAAAAGCGGGGGACACCTGTACCTAAAGAAGCTTTTACTAACCTCCTTTGTATTTTTGTCTAGCTTACCTTCTTACCTCATCTTTTCCCCCTGTATTGCCTTTTTAGTTTCTTCTGTTGCTCCTTAAAGGTCTCCCAATCCTCTGGCTTCCCACTCATCCTTGCTGTGTTATACTTCCTCTCTTTTATTTTTATACTGTCCTTGACTTCCCTTGTCATCCACGGTCGCCCCTTACTCCCCTTAGAACCCTTCTTCCTCTTTGGAATGAACTGATCCTGCCTCTTCTGTATTATTCCCAGAAATACCTGCCATTGGTGTTCTACTGTCATCCCTGCTAAGGTATCTTTCCAGTCAACTTTGGCCAGCTCCTCCCTCATGTGTCCATAGTCCCCTTTGTTCAACTGTAATACTGACACTTCCGATCTTCCCTTCCCCCTCTCAAATTGTAGATTAAAACTTACCATATTATGGTCACTACCTCCTAATGGCTCCTTTACCTCGAGTTCCCTTATCAAATCTGGCTCATTACATAACACTAAATCTATGCATTTTTTAAAAAAAATTGTATTATTAATCTACTTTAACTGTTTCCAGTACAGAACATCAAAAATTTCATCATGACAACAGTTAATTAGCTCCTCCCAGCGCCTTGAGGCATATCATCAGGCAACCTTGCTGTCTCTTTAGTGTTTATGTGTTTTTTACATGGCCGAATTGTTAGCTTGATGTTCAACCCAGCACGGATGGAAAGTGTGCAAGAAGTCGGCTGGGTTCGAACCCAGGACCACTCGCCTCAAAGTCTGGTGCAGATGCCACTACACCACTAGCCAGCTTACCATGTCAACAGGTGATTCACAAAACGTGGAGGATAGCATCTACCTATCATAAAGTCTTACAGCAAGGAAATAGACCTTTTGGCCCACTACATCAATGCCAATATTTATTTATACTAATCTCATTTACCTGAACTTGATTCTCAGTCTGTATCTGGCAATTCAACTGGTCATTGAGATGTTACCTAAATGTTGACTAAATACCTCCTTTCATCACCCTCGCAGGTAGTGTGTCCCAGATTGTAACCATTCTTTGGTTGAAAAGATTCTTCCTGTGCACGCTCACCATAAACCTATGCCCTCTGGTCTTAAACAACACTACCATGGCAGAGAGTCTCTGATTATACATGTTGATCAGGTCACCCTTCAGCCTGTTCTGCTCTAGTGAAGCAAATACAGTTCTTTCTGTCTCTCCATACATGTAATTAAAACGTTCCATTATTGGCTGCATCCCTCGTAGGACTAGCTCCAAAAAAAAGTCCTCCTGGAGGTATTATAAAAATTCCACCCAGTCTCATTTTTTCGCAAAGTAAATACTGAATCTAAAATCTCCATGCTATTATAAAGATTTATTCTGAACCCCTCTATAGATTGTCTTCTTCTGTCGCCTGCTGACTTGGGAGGCCTGTATTATAATCCATGCAAAGTAATTGTCCCCATTTCTGACCTCTGTCAACATGGCCTCATTTGTAGAACCTTCAAAGAAATCCTTCATCACTACAGCAGAGATGATCTCACTGATCACTAATGAACACCCCCTCCTCTTTTACATTCCCCATTATGCCTGAAATTCCGGGACCTTGAAGGGTTACGTTGCCAGTCTTCAGGCAAAATGTCTGATTATTTTCTACTCCATTTTGCATTGTCTATAACTTCTATTTTACCAAAGTAATTGATACTTCTGTATCAATTGTTATCCCTGCAAATATCAAAGACACACCTCAAAGCAAGGGTCAAATTCTATCTAACGCAGACTTCGGGAAGAGACAGTAGCATAGCAGTTAGTAGAGCACTATTACAGCGCCAGTGACCTGGGTTTGATCCTGCCGCTGCCTACAAGGAGTTTGTACATTCTCCCTGTGACTGTGAGAGTTTTATTCCGGGTGCTCCAGTTTCCCCCACATTCCAAAGACATGTGGGTTAGTTGGTTAATTAACCGCATGGGTGTAACTGGGGAGTAAGAGCTCGTGGGCTGTATCTCTTAGGGCAGCATAGTGGTTAGCACAACACTTTACAGTACCAGCGACCAAGTTCAATTCCCGGAACTGACCAGAAGAAGTTTGTACGTACTCCTCGTGACCGTGTGGGTTTCCTCCCACAATTCACAGACATACCAGCTGGCAGGTTAATTGATCATTGTAAATTGTCCCATGATTAGGCTAAGGTTAAATGGGAGGTGGGGGATTGCTAGGCGGTATGGCTTGAAGGGCCGGAAGGGCCTGTTCCACACTACCTCAATTAATAAACAAAACAGAATTCTTCAGAGCAGCTTCTCAACGTATATACCATTTTACAATTAAACTTCTGCATGTTTCACTCTCAATTTTATTTTTGAGTTTTCTGACTTGCAAACCACCTTTAATTTCGGCATATGATTTTTAATTACCAGTAAATTCGATATAATTTTGTTGCCCAGCTTTTGTAGCAGCAATCGTTAAATGATGAGATTGAACCTTAGCAAATTCAGCAGGTGATTCAGAAGGAGAAATATAAGATTTCAGTCTCAAGGTTAGCAATAAAGTTGAATATTAGATAAGGCCAAGCCAGGAATCTAGTTGAAGCTGTAATGGTTTCCACTCTGAATTTCTTGGCAAGATCATCAGTTTGAAAAGATTTTTTTTCTGAGCTATGACTAAACACAGGCAGTGCTGAATCAATATTAGCATTACTTTCACAGTTTCCTGTTCAAGTTCTTTCTTCCCCCTCCCGAAACACCTTCAAGATTCTCTCTTCAAAATTCCGAAAGCACTGATTTCAGAAACCCCAAGAATTAATGCAAGTCTTTTCAAGATGCAATCAATAGACTATTCTTTCAACCGAGTAAAGTCTTTTCTTTTGAATACAGTAACTTGAAAAGTTAACTCTTTCATTTATCACAGACGTTGTCTGAAATACTTGTTTCCAGCATTTTCATTTTATTTCAGATATCTTTGCATTTTTTAAACCCCCTCCTGTCATCTCTCTGCTCTAGAAAATAGAGGTCCAGATTACTGAGTACCTTCTCATTCAAAGATCTGCCATTCCAGACACCTATCTAGAGAATCTTTGCTGTCTTCCTCCACTACACATGCAATGAGACCAAATTTAAATGTAAGTCACCAGATATGGTTCGTAATATCCGACTCAATTGCAGCAGGGAATTTTCTACTGTAGTCAAATTCTCTTTCACTAAATGCCCACTACCATTTGCCTTTCTAACTGCTCTGTTGCACTACCATTAAAAACATTCCTGTCAAAGCTCACATTTTCAGCACTTTACACCATCTGCCATGATGGAGTCAGAGAAAGAGTTGGGGGGGGGGGAGAAGGGAGGAAAAAAACACTGGGTGATAGATGAAACAGTGAAGGAGAAGAGTAAAGGTTTGGGAAGTTGATTGGTGAAAGAGATACAGGGCTGGAGAAGGGGGAATCTAATAGGAGAGGACAGATAGGTTTCACCTATCACCTTGTGTATCTCTCTCCGCTTGCCCCATCTTCTTACTCTGACTCATCTTTTTTTCTCCAGTCCTGCTGAAGGGTCTTGGCCCAAAACGTTGACTGTATTCTTTTCCACAGATGCTGCCTGGCCTATTGAGTTCCTCCAGCATTTTGTGTGTGTTTACTTGGATTTCCAGCATCTGCAGATTTTCTCTTGTTTGGATTATTTACAATTCCACTCACTTAAGTCATCACCAGATCTGCAAATGTTATTTGCTGTACTCAGCCAAATAGTTGATATAGGGGTGTCACCGTAGCGTAGCGGTTAGTGCAACGTTATTACAGCTCGGAGTTCAATTCTGGTGTTGTAAGGAGTTGGTATATTCTTACAATCACCACACATTTCCTCCAGGTGCCTCAGTTTCCACCCTCAATCCAAAGATGTAACAATTAGGAGGTTAATCAGTCATTGTAAATTGTCCTGCAATTAGACTAGTGTTAAATAGGTGGGTTGCTGGGCAGCGCAGATCAATGGGTTAGTAGGCCTGTTCACACTGTATCTCTAAATAAAATAAATTGTCCACACTTACAGGGCCCAAGCATTGATCGTCATGACGCTCTGCAGCTTTCAATCTGTCGACGTGAGCAGCAGCCATTTATTCCCACTGTTTTGTTAACCAATTCTCAAATATATAACCCCCAAATTCATGTGCTCTAAATTTATTCACTAACATCCAGTGTACATCCTCAAAGATGTCTGCTTGATTAGTCAAATATGATTCCCTTTTTGCAAATCTAAGCTGAGTCAGCAAACTGTGATGGAACATCCTTTTATCAATGATATGTTTGCAATTAAGATGAAAGACTAAGAGGTAAATCTCTCCTTTGTTTCTTACATTGTGGAGACATATTTGCTATCCTTAACAGTAGTCATCCAGGAGAGTTGCTGTACTGCAGCCATTTGGCTCCTGGACCATCTTCACTCACCTCAGTACTCACTTTGCTGCTATTTACTCACTTTCAGGAACTCGGCAGCTTATGCGCTATGTTATGTTATGCGCTGTTTTTTCCTATTTGCATGACTTGTCCTCTTTTGCATATTAGATGTTTGCCAGTCTTTGTTGTATGTGTTTTTTGTGGATTTTATTCTGTTTCCTTGTTTTGTGTATGCCTGCAAGATGAATCTCAAGGTTGTAAATGGTATACACACTTTGATAATAAATTTGAACTTTGAATAGAGACCATTCCTGAATTTACAGAATTCTATACAGTGACAACCAGAGCATTAGCCACATTTTTCAAAACCCTGGGATGCAGATCAGCAAGTCCTTGTGATTTAGCAGGTTTGAGAATCATTTAATTCACCTAGTATTTTGTTTTACTAGTAACGATTACTTCTCTCTTCTATCTGGATTCTTAGTTCTCTAATAACTCCCAGAGCTTTGTATGCCTGCTCCATTAAGTATTTAATTCCTCAGCCATTTCCTTCATTATAAATCTCCTATCTCTGTACGTGTTCACATTGCTAGTCACTTAAAAATCAAAACTATAGAAATACTAAATTTTATTAAATACTCTTTCACTAGTCTTAAACAGTGACCCATTGCTCTAGATTCTCAGCATTCAGCATTCTCCAATGAAAAACCGTGCTTCAGACAAGACCAATATGACTCACCTACACTCCAACGGATACAAGTATAACAACAGGAATTCTGCCGATGCTGGAAATTCAAGCAACACACATCAAAGTTGCTGGTGAACGCAGCAGGCCAAGCAGCATCTGTAGGAAGAGGTGCAGTCGACGTTTCAGGCCGAGACCCTTCGTCAGGACTGCAGTCGACTGCACCTCTTCCTACAGATGCTGCTTGGCCTGCTGCATTCACCAGCAACTTGGATACAAGTATAGTCTGCCTAACTTTCTCACAAGGCATTTCATGCATTCGAATTATTAGTCGAATGAAGCTTCTCTGAACAACTTCAAATGCATTACCTTTCCTTAAATATGGTAAACACTATGCATAGTACTCCATATTGGATCACACCAATGCCCTATAACTGAAACCCAAACTCCCAATTTTTATACTCAATGCTCCAAGGAAGATTCAGTTTGCTTTCATCATGTGATGTTCTTGGAGACTAGTCATTTGTAAACCATATACCAAGACACTCTCAGAGCTTTGCAGTCTCTCATGACTTAACCAGTCAACAAAGGTATTGATGACATCCCTTATTAAGAATGCTACACTATTCGTTTTTACTTTTTTCTGTCCTTCCTATATTTTGTCTCTAGTAGTTAAGATAATTTTGTGCAAGGGAGGGTCGCGGGGGGGTGTGTGAGTTATTGTTTCTTTTTATTTTCGTGCGGTGGAGATTACAACTAGAGTGTGTGGGGGGGGGGTGGGATTATGTCTTTCTTTCAACTACCTCTATGGGTTTCTGTATTTAACGGCTATCTGGAGAAGACAAATCTCAGACATTTACTCTGCATACATACTTTGATAATAAAACGAACCTTTGAACTTTGAATTAAATCATACTCATTCAAAACTATATTTATCTTTAGGTCACCTAACTTGCCATGAATGTATTATGCAATTAAGGCAAGTGCATTTATATTTGCTCTTTTGCAATTTTTATCTGGACTTTGTCCCTTTCTGCTAATTGCCTATTTATTTTGCTTACCAACCTGCATCGTCTACTTCCAACTTTGCTTCTTTCCTCCGGATCCATCAACCACTAAGCTAGTTTAAATCACTCCTTCTCCACCCCCCCCCCACCAAAAGCAGTAGCAAATACCAATGTAAGGATCCTGAACATGGTGCTGTTGAGCTGTGATCTGATTTACAATCCAGTTGCTCCAGTAAGACGACAAAGTTTCGGAAATCTAAATCTTTCCCTCTTGCACTATCTTCCCAACTACATTTCCATGAGCTCCGTCCTATTTCTGAAAGCTGGTCTAAACAACCCTGACCTTATAATTTAATGGTACTTTCTTCAACTGCAGAAATCCGCATGCAAGACCTCACTTTAACAAGGTCATAGCTAACAATGTGGATAACAACTTCTGGTCCCTCATCCACTTAAAGGATGTTACCAAGTGACAACCGTGACCCTGATACTCATGAGGCAATATACCCTGCTGCATTCATGTCTGCTAACAGATGAATGCTTCCTGTAGATGCGGCTACTTAGAGTCAAGAGTTATACAGCATGGAAAAAGGTCCTCTGGACCAATTTTCCCATGCCAATCAATGTGCCTTTGAGCCAGTTCAATCTGCCTGCCTACATTTGGTCCAAGTTCCTCCTCTGTTCCAGGGAAAACAGTCCAGCCTATCCCATCACTCCATACAACTCAAGGCCTCCAGTCCTGGCAGCATCCTTGTGAATCTTTTCCACATCCTCTCTATCCATCCTATAATATGTGACCAGAATGGCACAATATTCTAGATGTGGTCTCAACTGTAATATAGCATCTCAGCACTTGTATTTAATATCGCACACAACAGAAGTAAATGTGGTAAATACCTCTCTACCACTGTGTCTCCCCATATAGCCACTTTCAGGAAACTATGTACTTTTACCCCTTAGCTTTCAATCGACAATATTTTGCAGGACTCTGTCAAACATAGTATATGTGGTGCCCCAGTTTAACTTCAAGAAATGCAACAGTAATCCAAGTTAAATTCCGTCTGCCATTTCTTAGCCCAATTTTCCAGTTGTTCTAGATCTTGCTATAATGTATGAAATCCTTCATCACTGCCCATCACAGACAAATTACATCATCTGCATCTTGATCCCAGTTGTTAATATATGACAAGCAAAGTGGACCCAGAACTGAACCCTGCAGCACACCACTGGTCATGTGAATCCAACCGGAAAAAAAACACAACTCCTCACTATCAACTTTTCCTCCACCAGCCAACTTTACATCCAATTAGCTAGCTCACCCTGCACCTCATATGATCCAACTTTTTGGACCAGCCTGCCTTATAGAAGGTCATCAAACGATTTGCCGAAGTTTATGTAATTACACCTACAATCCTCTTGGGTCACCTCTTCAAAAAAGGAGCAGTGCTTTTAAGACATGATTTTCCACATACAAAGCTATGGCAATATCACTAATCAGTCCTTGCCTTTCAAAAAAAAAGTATGATGTCACTGAGAATCCCCTCCAGTAACTTTCTCAAGAAATATACGTGACTTTTCACATGACAGAATGCATATTCAACTCAGCTGCCCCACCATAACTCACTTTTATAAATAACTTATGAAGTAGAAAAGTCAGAAAATACTCACCGCCTCTGAATAATCAGACATCTACATTGCACTAGAATCGTTTTTGAAGTGCGGTGTCACAATTTCAAGTCAATGCTAGGGTTGAGTCACTCTTGTGTAGCCTACTCATCACACCACCTCCTCCATCTCACTGAAGTTCACCTTCACTTCTATCCCCATATACCAGGAGACCAGGAATTAGTCACCTGACTAATTAGTTAGCATGACTACCAGTCAACTAATAGCAACTGTTCTAATCCACACCAACTTGTTTACTAATGCAAAAAAAAGCTGAAAGTTACATCTTAGTTCTCCAGCTTTAAAATAATTAAACTAATTCAATTTGAACAAAATTTAACCCTCTTACTCAAAGTCCACACTTGAATCAGGCCCTGTGCACACAAGAACCACTATATTCAAACCACAAATGTTAACTGCAATAAAATAATTCACAACAGCATCATTAACTAAATTTTTGTTGAGACAACAGTCATGAATTACTCTTCTCAGCACCTTAGACTTTAGGATAGGAAAAAATATCCAGGATATCCAGTAATGAAATTTGAACAGGTCATAGCTAAGAAGCAGGTTTTTAAAAGAGGTTCTTTTGAAAAAGGGTGGAAGCTGCAGCATCGAGATTTAATTAAGTGAAGCCCAGACAACTGAAAGACCAAAAACCGATGGTAGATTTAAGTTTACGAAGGGCATGGATCTTTAGAAAACATAAGAACATAAGAAATAGGAGTAGGTCATCTGGCCCATCGAGCCTGCCCTGCCATTTAATAAGATCATGGCTGATCAGTAAATTCAGCTCCATCTACCTGCCTTTACCCCATGACCCTTAATTCCCCTACTATGTAAAAATCTAGCTAACTGTATCTTAAATATATTTAGTGAAGAAGCCTCATTGCTTCCTGGAGCGTGTTACAGAGGAAAGGGGACAAAATTGTAAAGTTTAAAACTATATTTAAAAAAGGGCCCTGTTATTTCAGAGTTTAAGAGAATTAAAATAGTAGCACAAAGATATTTTAACCTACAATAACAGCTGATTGAAAGCTTTTATTTATCCTGACTCACATTTGAATACATGTTTAATACATAAAAAGTTAATCTCACAAGAGATAATTTAAAATAGAATAGAATATAATTTGATCAAAAATCATTAGCAAATGAAAATGATTTACATATCAGAGAACTTGGTTAAAAAGGATGAAGAATATAATGCCAATGAAATGGGTTTAATTTTTTTAAAACAATTGCTTGTTGGGTTAAATAATATGGTCTGTATTTACTTCCCATTTCATAAAAGCAGCTTTAATTTCCTCTACTAACAAAGATGTGCACTGTGGCTGAAATTTAGTGCAGTAAACCAATTTGGAACAAAGGCAAAATGGTCACCAGAATTCCTTAATGTGTATTGATGTTTTTAAGAGCCTCGAGGATTCTGGTTCCAAGCAGAGACAAGAGTGCTACCATAACCGTATTTTCTGTGAATAAGATCATGGCTGATCAGTAAATGGAAGGCATGTAAAATTCAATTGAAAGCAAGGAAAACTGCGTGAATGGTCAAGCAGACACCAAGATAATAAATCACAAGCTTGCTTGGGCCACATTGTGAAATTGGGAAAGGTGACAGAATGTGGTCTGATCTTCATCTAAGGCACAGTAGTAGACAAAGACAATCTGCCTAACGAATAACACACAATTGTACTACTTCTCATCAATTACGTTTAGGTTCAAAAAAGTAAGTGAACCTCAGGGTTAATGCCTTCTACAAAAGCTATTTGAAGTCAGCTGTTCCAATCAATGTGTGGGTTGTCAAGGTGCCCTATCCTATAAAAGTCAGGTTTCTGACAGAGCCCACTCTTCAAGAAAGATCTGTTTATGCACATCAAGCCTCAATCAAAACAACTTTCAGAGGACCTTAGATGAAGAATTGTAGAGACACATGAAGCTAGAAAAGGCTACAAAAGCAGTTCTAAGGACCTGAGTGCTATCAGTCCACAGTAAGAGGAACTGTCTACATATGGAGGAAATTCAGCGCTGTTGCTACTTCCATTACGTGTAGGTATCCTGCAAAGATCACATCAAGAGAACAATGTGCAATGCTGAAAGGTGAAATGAGCCCAAGGGTAACAGCAAAAGATCTGCAGAAATCTCTAGAATTTGCTAAGGTCTCTGTTCATATGTCCACTACATAAAAAAAACAAGAATGGTGTTCACAGAAGGACACAACAGAGGAAACCACTGCTCTCCAAAAAAATATTGCTGCACATCTTCTGACCACCTGGATGTTTCACAACACTTCTGGGACAATGTTCTGTGGACAGATGAGACAAACGATGAACTTTTTGGCAGAAATGCACAATGCATGCACTATGCTTGGAGGAAAAAGGGCACTGCACACCAATTCTGAAGCCTCATCCCAACTGTGAAGTGGAAGGAGCACTGTGGTTTGGGGCTGCTTTGTTGCTTCAGGGCCTGGACAGCTTGCATTTTACAGGAGAACGTCAGGGTACTGGTGTATCACCTGAAGCTTAACAGACGTTGGGTGATGCAGCAAGATAGTGATTCAAAACAAAAGAATAAATCAACAGAATGGTTTCAAAAGAAGAAAATTCATGTTTTGGAATGGCCAAGTCAGAGTCCAGACCATTACTCAATTGAGATGCTGTGGCATGACCTGAAGAGGGCTGTTCATGAAGGTATCCCAGAGACAATGGTGAACTTAAATAGTTTGGTATGGAGGAATGGTCTAACATTCCTCTTTGCATTGTGCAAGTCTGATCAGCAGCTACAGGAAAACATTTGGTGGAAGTTATTCCTGCTAAAGGAGGTTCTACCAGTTATTAAATACAAAGGTTCACATACTTTTTCCAGCCTGGACTGTGAAAGACTGAACAATAAGTTCAATAAAACATGAGAAGTACAAATGTTTGTATTCTTAGTAGTTTAGGCAGATTATGTTTGTCGATTAGAAGAATACTCATAAAATGTAATCAAACTAATGCAGAAAACCAGGTAATTGCAAGGGGTTCTGGTCTCCCTGATATATGGTTGATTATAAGTTGATCCCTGAGACCAGAACTGTACACAGGGCTGGTGCAGTCTCATAGGGCATGATAGGTTTGGGCTACAATCCTGCTATAACACTTACAGTCACAAGAAAAAGTTTGTGAACCCCTTGCAATTAACTGGTTTTCTGCATTAATTTGACTACATTTTATGAGTATTCTTCTAATCGACAAACATAATCTGCCTAAACTAATAATACAAACATTTGTACTTTTCATGTTTTACTGAACTCACTGTTTAATCTTTCACAGGCCAGGCTGGAAAAAGTATGTGAACCCTTGTATTTAATAACTGGTAGAATAACTGGCATTCTCTGCAATAAAAGAGGCAGAGCAAAAGTTCATCAAATTTATCACTAATTGTAGGGTGTTACTCAAGTAGATAGGCCTACCTGTACACCAAAGATAGATTACAAAAGCACAATTATACAGCTGTACAAGAGGACTGATTACCCCAATATCAACTGTCATACTCTCAGATAGACTGAAAGGCAGAGAAAATGAAAGTATCAGTTTCAGAATAAGGTTTCTTATGTTTAAGTCAGTTGAAGATTTTTTCCTTCGAAGTGTTATGACCTTTTGGAATGCTCTATTACAAAATGCTGCAGGAGCAGGGTCATTGTACATACTCAATGCAGAGATGCACAGATGAATGCACGATCAAGTAGCATGGGAAGACACTGAGAAATTTGCACATGATCAACTTACAATCAACCGTGATTTTATGAAGTAGTAAACATAACACAGATGTTTACTGTGGTATCAAGAACTCAAGAATTAAGTTCAAAGAAATAAAATGAAACCTACACTAATTGGAGTTAGTTCACACTCAAAAAAAGATGTCATCCCCAGAACATACAGCCCCTCAAAGCATCCAAATTGAGCTATCTCCAGCAAAACCTTTCCTCCAATACAAAGTGAGAAAGCTCAGTGATAAATGCAGTGATCAGTTCCATTCCTAATCTCTCATCTAACGAAGCACTGTATGCCAGCATGCTGCAAGACCGTCAATATTCCATTTTAGACTTATACAGTACAGGTTTTCCCCGTTATCCGAATATAGAGCATTCCTATGAAACCGTTCATAAGCCGAAATGGCGTAAAGCGAAGAAGCAATTACCCATTAATTTATACGGGAAATTTTTTTGAGCATTCCCAGACCCAAAAAATAACCTACCAAATCATACCAAATAACACAAAACCTAAAATAACACTAAAATATAATAAAAGCAGGCATATGATAAATACACAGCCTATATAAAGTAGAAATAATGTATGTACAGTGTAATTTCACTTAACAGAATCGGGAAGTTTGAGCCAAAATCGATTTGTTGAAAAAAATCAGCACGTACACGCATGTGCACGTCACGCATGCACACACACCTGCCCACGCAAGGCTTCATGGTCATGGTAGTTTTTCTAGGGGTAAACACAAGTTTAAAGCAAGCGTCTTTTTTTGCAAAAGCGAAAATCCGCTTTTGGTTAACGAAAATAGGTCTTTCGTAAAAGCGAAATGTCGTAAAGGGAACGTTCGGAAAGCTGGGGACACCTGTACATGAAAAACAACATTCAGTGACAGACAATAGCTATATAGAATGAGATGTAACGTCTGTGACCCCAACTGACTCCTGTTGCCTAGGGTGAATAGCCGCCGACCCCACCAAACAGTGCAAATGCTTTGGTGCGGATACGGTGTGAGGCACCCAAATATCAGCCACGACACAAATATCAAATAACATACAAAGTACGAGTACAGAAATATACTTTTATAGTAGTTATTGGTGATGGGTTAGTAGAAACAACTAAAAGAAAAGGCACCACATAAGTACCTTATCAGTCTTGTGCACACAGGATCCAGAGCGATAGAGCAGTGAAAGAAGTGCATGGAGTAAAGCCAGATCTAACATATAGAGAGGCTTTGAGGAAAGAGAAGCAGAATAAAGGGTGTAAAAGTAGGAAGGTAGAAGAGTTAAAGTGCGTGTACTTCAATGCAAGAAGTATCAGGAACAAAGGAGATGAACTGAGAGCTTGGATACATACATGGAATTATGATGTAATGGCCAATACAGAGACTTGGCTGGCACCAGGGCAGGAATGGATTCTCAATATTCCTGGATTTCAGTGCTTTAAAAGGGATAGAGAGGGGAGGAGGGGGAGGGGAGGAGGTGTGGCATTGCTGAACAGGGATACTATTACAGCTACAGAAAGGGTGGGTAATGTAGCAGGATCCTCTTTTGAGTCAGTATGGGTGGAAGGCAGGAACAGGAAGGGAGCAGTTACTCTATTGGGAGTATTCTATAGGCCCCCTGGTAGCAGCAGAGATACCGAAGAGCAGATTGGGAGGCAGATTTTGGAAAGGTGCAAAAATAACAGGGTCGTTATCAGGGGTGACTTCAACTTCCCTAATATTGATTGGCACCTGATTAGCCCCAAGGGTTTGGACGGGGCAGAGTTTGTTAAGTGTGTCCAGGATGGATTCCTGTCACAGTATGTTGACAGACCGACTAGGGGGAATGCCATACTAGATCTAGTATTAGGTAACGAACCGGGTCAGGTCACAGATCTCTCAGTGGGTGTACATCTGGGGGACAGTGACCACCACTCCCTGGCCTTCAGCATTATCATGGAAAAGGATAGAATCACAGAGGACAGGAAAATTTTTTTATTGGGCAAGGGCAAATTATGAGGCTATAAGGCTAGAACTTGCAGGTGTGAAGTGGGATGATGTTTTTACAGGGAAATGTACTACGGGCATGTGGTCGATGTTTAGAGACCTCTTGCAGGATGTTAGGGATAAATTTGTCCCGGTGAGGAAGATAAAGAATGGTAGGGTGAAGGAACCATGGCTGACAAGTGAGGTGGAAAATCTAGTCAGGTGGAAGAAGGCAGCATACATGAGGTTTAGGAAGCAGGGATCAGATGGGTCTATTGAGGAATATAGGGAAGCAAGAAAGGAGCTTAAGAAGGGGCTGAGAAGAGCAAGGGGGCATGAGAAGGCCTTGGCGAGTAGGGTAAAGGAAAACCTCGAGGCATTCTTCAATTATGTGAAGAAAAAAAGGATGACAGGAGTGAAGGTATGACCCATTGGAGATAAAGATGGGAAGATGTGCCTGGAGGCTGTGGAAGTGAGCGAGGTCCTCAATGAATACTTCTCTTCGGTATTCACCAATGAGAGGAAACCTGATGACGGTGAGGACAATATGAGTGAGGTTGATGTTCTGCAGCATGTTGAAATTAAGGGAGAGGAGGTGTTGGAGTTATTAAAATACATTAGGACGGATAAGTCCCCGGGGCCTGACGGAATATTCCCCAGGCTGCTCCACGAGGCGAGGGAAGAGATTGCTGAGCCTCTGGCTAGGATCTTTATGTCCTCGTTGTTTACGGCAGCGGTCCCCAACCACCGGACCGCGGACAGGTACCGGGCCGCAGAGCATGCGCTACCGGGCCGCAAGGAAACGATATGATTTGGCGATATGAGTCAGCTGCACCTTTCCTCATTCCCTGTCATGCCCTGTTGAGCTTGAACACACGTGAGGTCATTACCCACGTGATGTCATTACGCACGCGTCATCCATGTCAGCGCGGGAAGAAGATCAACTCCTCGAGCTTGCAAATGATGGTGGGCTGAAAAGTATGTTTGACATAACATTTCTGCCGGCATTCTGGATCAAAGTGAAGGCTGAATATCCTGAGATAGCCACGGAAGCACTGAAAACGTTGCTTCCATTTCCAACGTATCTCTGCAATAAATGCAACGAAAACTAATTTGCAGAATAGACTGGACATAAGGAACCCCGTTCGAGTATCGCTGTCTCTCGTCACCCTTCGACAGGACTGTCTTGTTGCAGGAAAACAATCCCAGGGCTCCCACTGATTCAGCAATATTGGTGTGTTGCAATGATTTTATATGTTCATACAGGGAAAATATGTGCTGCGTGTTTAATATCCAAATGATACTTAAAATGTTATGATGCTATTGACTTATATAACTATATAACAATTACAGCACGGAAACAGGCCATCTCTGCTCTTCTAGTCCATGTCAAACACTACTCTCACCTAGTCCCACCGACCTGCACTCAGCCCATAACCCTCCATTTCTTTCCTGTCCATATACCTGTCCAATTTTTCTTTAAATGATAATATCAAAGCTGCCTCTACCACTTCTACTGGAAGTTCGTTCAACATTTACTTCAAGCTCCCCGTCCTCCCCAATAATTGACTTATCACTATATACATGTGAGGAAAATATATGTTTAACATTAAATTCGTTAGATAAACCCTTTTAGAAACGAAATTGAGTGTATTAGCTAATTATCATCTATATTCCGGTCGTGATTAACACCGCCCTCCCCTCCCCCGAACAGAATCGCCAAAAATGATCCGTAGAAAAAAATCATACACGCATGCATAACTTACACATGCGCACTGATGCCTGCGCAAGGCTTCATGGTCATTGTAGTCTTACTCGAAGTAAACCCAGCGTATTTGACTGATACTCTTGTCCGTTGGCAACCCTACCCCCCCCCCCCACCCCGGGTCGGCCGTTCCTCAAGAATATTGTCAATATTAAACCAGTCCGCAGTGCAAAAAAGGTTGGGGACCCCTGAATTAGAGTAATGTACACTGAATAGATTAAAAATTGTGCAAATACAGAAATGATATGTATTAAAAAGTAAGGCGATGTTCATGGGTGCAATGTCCATTTAGGAATCAGATTGCAGAAGGGAAGGAGGTGTTCCTGAATCACTGAGTGTGTGCCTTCAGGCTTCTGTACCTCCTACTCGATGGCAAGAGCGAGAAAAGGGCATGCCCTAGGTGCTGGAGGTCCTTAATAATGGACCAGAATAGCCTCAGAATAGAAACACTTCTCTTTACAGGAGGAATTCCTTTAGCCAGAGGGTGGTGAATCTGTTGAATTCATTGGCACAGACAGCTGTGGAGGCCTAGGCATTGGGTATATTTAAAGCGGAAGTTGATAGGTTCTTGATTAGTCAGGACACAGTCATGAAGCAGGCACCTCAGTGGATCTACTTCGTTAGGAATTTGATAAGACTTGATATTTCACCAAAGAGTCTCACAAATTTCTACTGGTTGCATCACAGTTTGGTACGGAGCCTCCAATGCAGAGCCTGAGATTGCAAAAGATTGCAGAGGGCTGTGCACTCAGTCAGCTCCATCATTAACACAACCCTCACAGTCAGAGGACATCTTGAAGAGGTGGTACCTCAAGAAGGTGAGATCCATTATGAAGGATTCTCACCATCCAGGACATGCCCTCTATGAGGGAGGAGGTAAAGGAGTCTGAAGACCCACAATCAACGATTTAGGAACAGCTTCTTCTCCTCTGCCATCTGGGTTGAATAGCTCTTATAAAGAGCCGACATTTGTACGATGCTTAAATGGTCACTTTTTATATACACTGTTCATGTATAATCTAGAAAGAAACATCTACAGCTTGGCAGAAAAGTTGTGTAAAAAGTAAATAGTAAAAATCACTGTTGGAAAAGAAACTGAAAGGAGAAATACAGGGAACAAGACTTGTAAAAAGGAAAAGTTACTCTAAAAGGATACTAGACAATGGGGTGACCCGTTGGGGCACCCTATGAGAGAAGGGTAGTGCAATCTGATGTGACCAGAATGAACATTAAATTTTCCTGAAGGCTATTGGTATGGCTTTGCTTTGGAAACTGAAGTAGAAAACCTCAGTTTATTAAAGAAGAACGACGCGTAGCAAAGCAAATATAGCTCCTCCTCATTTAATGAAGGACACTTTTGATGGCATCATTTCTGGTTTATCTGCCACCCTTGTGCCTCTCGTTGTCATTCTGGAGACATGCAGCCCTTTCATCCCCCGTCTCTTCACCTCTTCTGCTGTTTGTTGTTTGTCTCTGATCCTGGAGACATGCATGCCTCTCCTCCTCTGTCTCTTCTTCTCTCATCTTTTTCTGTCCTGACTCTTTAATCCTGGAGTCGTGCAGCCCTGGCCTCATCCGATTCTTGTTCTCTCCCTCTCCTTGCCGCTTCCCGACGACATTTGGCGTCATCTCTTGACCATAATGTCCCCCTTCCCTTTCCACGCGGCATAATTAGGCTGACCATTTTTTTTTACACTAATGTTGGATAGAAGACATGAAGCACTAACACCAAAGGATGCTGATTATTCTTGATGAAGTGGTTGGCGCTCTCCTAAATGGATGTGATATAGTCACCGCTGTCTTTTGACTGCAGCAAAGGGTTTTATGAGTGTCTCGAAGTAGGTCATTACAATAAGATTTAATTATCTCTTATTGATGGGTGGCAGTTAGATCTGTCCCAATCCTGCACATTAGCAGAAGGTGACCCCTCGAAATAGAGCTGCTCTGCCCTTTAGCTCTGGTAGGTGTTGCTGCTGAGGCTGGCCGTGCGAATGCGTCGGGCTGTCGCGTCCCGATTTCCATGATGGCGGTTCGTCTCTTGGGTGAAGGTGAGCCTGTTGATTTTTGCAAATGAGCAATTTTATACGAATATATAACCCCGAAATTTGCCTACATTCTGTAAGTTAGCGCATTTTAAATCCATTTAGCCAAAAAAAAGTGCCGCTGTGATGCACCGTTTGCGCTAATTAGGTCACAAACAGACAGGGCATGAGAGTTTTAGTAGTATATAGATACCAAAACTAGGGTGCTAAAGGGAAACAAGAGCAAATACAAAACTAAACAGAAACCTCATGAGAAAAGCAGCAAAATGATAATCGCTATATTCACATCTCAGCACAATCAATTCCAGCTTTGTAAATTTTAGACCAAGCAGTTACTTAATCAACTTTAAAACTGGAATGGACCCAATAAACTGTTGCAACGAACAGAAAGAACCTTCCCCTTACTTATCGGCTTCTGATTTTCTGCGGCTCTCTCTAATAGGTTTGCCTTGGCAAGAATTTTCTTATTTATCAATCAGACATTCAGACTTTCCAGCTCCATTCCAAAATATAAATAATTTATACTGATACTCAGAGATCTAGGTAAGTTCTGCACTGCTGATGTACTGTCCACTGGATGAAATGCATACCCAAGTTGAAAAGGAAACATTGCTGTCCATATCATAACTCCATTTACTTCCACACAAGGTGCCTTCCGCAATTACTCCTCAAAGTTGGTTCCAGATCTGGAAGGTAAAGCTTGTCAGCTACCTGATAGGCTTTGTATTCTGAAACATTTTTCAGCCATACAATCCTCTGAAATTATACTCCTTGAACTCTGATTCCTGTACATTCTCAACTTACATTGCACGCCAACGGGTCAGGGTGCTGGTTCTGCCCACTGCTCCGCAACGTTTACTCAGCTCTGCGCTGAACTGAGGCTGTAGCCTGCCCTAGCTCCAGTGATGCCTGGCTTCATGCCTTTAGTAAAACTTCAGCTCAGAATACTCTTTGCTTTTATTGTTTGCATAGCTTGTGTTTTTTCTCTCTCTGTGCTTTGGGTGTTTGACAGTTTTTTTTTTAAATGGGTTCTTTTGTGTTTCTTTATTTTGTTGCTGCCTGTAAGGAGATGAATCCCAAGGTTGTATAAGATATACAAGCTCTGACAGTAAATGTATCTTGAACATTTTTTGTGGACTGTGATGACCAGAACTCCAGCAATCAAATATTTAAGGATCACAGCAAGGTGACAGTAAATACATTGCTCCCATTGGTTAGTGATGAGCCCAAGCTCATGATAAATGAAAAAGGAAAATTTAGCTAAACCTCTTTTGCAGAGAATATGAAATTATCTGCCAAAATACAAGTAAGGAATTGTTTGAAATAAATATGAAGGGTAGCTTTTAGTAAGTACAATGGGAATTGGGTGACTGCTATACAGAATTAAAAATCTGACTACTCGTTTGAGACTGAGGGACATGAGCATGTATACAGGTCTGGCCAGCACTGGGATGAGAAAACTAAAACCTCAGACTTCCTCTGTACATCAACCTACTGAAATAACAACAGTGGAGCAAATATCTTTACTGCATACTTGAAGTTTCTGCTACAACACCAGGCAGAACGTATACAAACAATGGCTGAGGATGGGATTCTCTAGCCTAAAGCATTTATGGTGATGGTCAGATTCAATGAGAAAAATTTACAAGTTCTCCGGCTCAGGGCATATTCAAACTGCTTACAGCTGGGTTAGATTTTAATGAACTGATGAATTCAGAGTACATAGTAATCAGGCAACTACTGTTTCTTGTTAAGTACAAAATGCAAGGAGTCTATACACTCTCCCCGTGGAACACATACGTTTTCCCTGGGAGCGGGGGTTCTTCCCACAGTCCAAAGATGTACTGAGTAGGTTCATTGATTATTGCAAACTCGGTTAGAGTTAATAGAGTTTGTCGGGGGTTGCTGGGGCTGCGTGGTTTCAAGGGTCTACTCTGCACTGTATCATTAAATACATAAAATCTAATTTGTATTGTACCTTTCACATCACACTGGGATTGCACAGTGAAGCCACATCCACCAGCATATGCCCCGTTATTTACCATAGAACTAATTAAGAATGAAGATAAACCTATGACATTGCGTATTACATTGCATACCACATTGCGTATTACAGCTTTACAAATAATGTAAATATAAGCATGTTTACAAACAGCAACAGCAAATTCTCCGACTTCAGGTAAATTACTTTGTTTCTATATCAGAACTGGGTTTTTTTTTGCTTATTCTATTTGTATTGTCTGCCAGGCAGTTATGCCCCTCAATTTTGTCATTAGCAACACATTACAGACAAAAAAATAATCTAAGCACGAGAAATTCCGCAGATGCTGGAAATCCAAAGCACCATACACAAAATGCTGGAAGAACTCAGCAGGTCAGGCAGCATCTATGGAAATGAATGAACAGTTGACATTTCTTCAGGACTGGAAAGGAAGGGGTAGATGCCAGAATAAATCTCTCATATTCCCTATGTTCTACTCATCCCTCCCCGACCGAATACTAGTACTTTCTTATTTCCAGTTTTAACAAAGCTCATTTTCTCTTACCACAAACTTGATCAGCATTTCCAACATTTCCTGGTTTTATTTCAAGAACAGTGAGATAACAGTGATGCCCTCCTGCCATCTGGCAAAAGGCACCGAAGCATTCGGGCTCTCACGACCAGACTATGTAACTGTTTCTTCCCCCAAGCCATCAGACTCCTCAATACCCAGAGCCTAGATTGACACCAACCTACTGCCCTCCACTGTGCCTATTGTCTTGTTTATTATTTATTGTAATCCCAGCACTGCTATTTTTTAGATTATGAGAACACTCAGTCCTCTTTTATTGTCATTTAGAAATGCATACATGCATTAAGAAATGATACAATGTTTCTCCGGAGTGATATCACAGAAAACAGGACAAACCAAAGACTAAGACTGACAAAACCACATAATTATAACATATAGTTACAGCAGTGCAAAGCAATACCATAATTTGATGAAGAACAAACCATGGGAACGGTAAATAAAGTCTCAAAAGTCCCCGAGTCGATCAACTCCCAAGTCCCCGATAGCAGGCGGCAAAAGGGAGAAACTCCCTGCCATAAACCTCCAGGCACCGTCAACTTGCCGATGCCTTGGAAGCAGCCGACCACAGCTGACACTGAGTCCACCCGTCCGAAAACTTAGAGCTTCCAACCAGCTTCCCCAATATAGCCTCCCAAGCGCCATCCTCTGCTGAGCGCCTTCGACCTCGCCCCAGCCACTGAAACAAGCAAAACCGAAGATTTCGGGGCCTTCTGCTCCGGAGATTCCAGTTACCACACAGTAGCAGCGGCAGCGAAACGGCAATTCGGAAGTTTTCCAGATGTTCCTCCGTACTCTCACGTCTGTCTCCATCAAATCAGAATTGAGCACAGTCCCCTACATGACAGATAATAGACATCACCACCAAAGAGGCCGTGCGCGCTGCCATCTTCTCCTCCTCTTTATGCACTTTATGCAGTCCTGGTAGGTCTGTAGTCTAGTGTAGTTTTTTACGTAGTTCAGTGTAGTTTTTGTATTGTTTCATGTAGCACCATTGTCCTGAAAAACGTCTCATTTTTACTGTGTACTGTACCAGCAGTTATGGTCAAAATGACAATAAAAAGCGACTTGACAATGTATATTAAATTCTCAACATAAATATTGATTTGTTAAAAGATAGCACAAGATGAAGATACATTCTTTGTGTTTAATGTACTAAATCAATACTCTAAATAACAACTTTGCTTAACGCGTTGAATTCAACTATAAAAAATTAAATCAAACATATTTTCTACATTCTGCCATCACACCCTCCCTTGAAATACCTGTAGCTGAGATATCTTGAAATATTTCTTTTAAAATACCACCAACTCACCAAACCTGTAAACTTCACCAGAGGCAGGCAGACTAACTACACAGGAATCTGGCACAAATTTCACAGCTGGATAACCACACCCTCCCTTTAAACAGGTTAAAAAAACTTGCAATATATTCAACAAAATATGTATCACCACACCTGTAAACTTGACAAGAGGCAGACTGACCATATAGAAATTCAGTACAATTCCCCCAGTTCTGTGCAATCCTCCATTCTCTCAGAACTTTTGACTCAAAGCAACTCTTGAGACAGTTTCCCAAACATGGTTAAAATGTACACAACATCAGGTTATCAGGGCATCTTACTAGAATGCAGTGCAATTAAGCGCTGGGCGTATCAAATTAATTGTGCCCCCCAGAATTAAGTCTTACAGCCAACTCTCTCTCCAGTGTTGTGATAAACATACAGCGATATTAAGTCTTTCTCTGTAGTTGTTTGAATTTCTGCATATATCGTAGAACAGTACAGCAGAGGCCTCTCAGCCCACATTTGCTGAACCAACTGAACTAATGACATCTAATGCTTTCTGCTGCACATAGTCTATATTCCTCCAATCTCCGCATATTCATGTATTTGACAGCTATTAAACGCCCCTATTGTATCTGCCTCAACCACCACGCCTGGCAACGCATTCCAGGCATCCACTAGTCTGAGTAAAATAAAACTTACCACACACAACTCATTGAATTTTCCCCCTCTCACCTTAAACATGTATCCTCTAGTATTAGACATTTCTATGTTGGGAAAAATATACCAACTATCTACATCCTTACATAGATATATCCTATTATATCCCAAGTGTTTTACTTTAATGTGACATTTCAAACATTCATAAATGTTTTCCTCCAGTCCCCAGCTTTATCTTCACCCTAGATATGCAACAGAAGACCAAGAAAAACTAAATTGACTAAATTATCAGTCATGAAAACAGTAATAGCAACACAAAAACAATTTTAACATTACTGTAACAGAGTTGAAGCCATAACTTGATCTCTCCCCATAATTCTGTCTGACTTCTGAATATCTCCAATACTTTGCTTTAATTTCAGATGTACAAACACAGAGGTTTGTTTTTAATTCCAAGTACATATAGTACAACAAACAATCTGCTGAACGAATTCGGCAAGGGTGTGTGTGTAAACTGTAGAGATTTCGGGCTGAATTCCTACATTAGGGTACTGAAAACCAGTGACCATCAACTGGCTGGAATATTCAAGGGCATCTTCAACCTCTCACTGCTGCAGTCCAAGACTCCCACCCGCTTCAAAAAGGGCATCATTCCCGTATTCAGGAAGAACAGGACGAGCTGCTTCAATGACTATTGCCCAGTACCACTCAGAGCTATAGCAATGAAGTGCTTCCGGAGGTAGATCATGGCTAAAATTAACTCTTGCCCGAGCAGGACCTGGACCCGGTGCAACTCGCCCTCCGCCACAATAGATGCAATCTCACTGGCCCTTCACTCTGCTTTGCAATACCTTGACAACCGCACTTGCTATTGTGCAAGTGGTTCTGATTTAGACCCAAAATATCGACATGTCCTTTCCTGCACACTCCGCCACAGACTGCTTGCTGCACGACCTGCGGAGATCCTGCAGCAGATTCCGGCGTCGGTATCAATATAAGCAATCTTAACAACCGCGACATTAACCAAAGCAATAGAATCAGTTCTAACAAGTACAGCGATTGTGGCAATCAGTTCAGAGTTTTACAGCGTCTCCCGCAAACTTTGCTCGCTCCTGCGGAAGTTGTGCAGGTTGCCTGGGCGCTGATCGAGAATACCAGCCGCTAACCGGGGGTCAGCCCGGGGGGAGGGGAGTACAGCAGCCTTCGACCCCACCCACCTCACCTTACTGAACACCTCCAGATCGTCGTCATCCTCCTCGTCGTCGGCGAAGCCCAGCACGCCCTTGGAAAGTGAGTGCGGAGCCAACCGAGGGACTTTGTCACTGGCCGTGCCGCCTTCCATCGTCCCGACTGCCGGGGGGACGGGGGACGAGAAGGGCGCCTCAACTCCCGTTCGGAGTCTCCTTCTGCGCAGGCGCAGACCGGCTCCCACTCCACCGGAAGTGACGTCTCCCCCTGCCAAGAAGACGGAGGGCAGATTGAAGGGGCAACCTGGCCGCATGCTACACGCATGCGCACCTCTTCTTCCTCTGCCCAGATGTTAGTTGAGAAGTGGGTATGGAGGATGTCTTCGTGATTCGTTACGGGGCAACTCCAATCACGGTGCATAGTTTCTAAAAAATGTACAGGAGCAAAACCAAATAACAAAATCAGGTTGTTCAGATTCAGATTAATTTATTCATTACATGTACTTCGAAATCGCTCATTTAAATGGTGGTTGTTGGAACCCAAATGTCCAAAGTGAATAAAATGTTGCAAGCATTTAGTTCACCCCCATGCAATTAGAGTTATAAAGTTACGTGGTAGTACAATCACTCAAGTCAAGAAAGACACTCTCCTCAAGGGTTGTCTGTTGGTGGCTGTAGAGGTCGATTCAGGATCCACATATCCTGGGCCAGTGTGTGGACACAAGAAGTAACCTGTGGCTGTGGTTAGTGTTTGGACCTTCTGGTTGCTCAGGCTGTACTTTCACAGCAAGTGCTTGCTCTCTGCAACACACAGTGGAGGTCACCCGTAGCACAGCTCCCTCTTGAACAGGTTTGCCCAGGCAGTTCGCCTACCGGAGCAACAGGTCAACGGCAGATGCCATCTACCTGGCCCTACATTCCTCCTTAGAAGACCTGGAGAATAACAACGCATATGTAAGTTTCCTTTTCATTGACTACAGCTCTGCCTTTAATACCATCATTCCAAATAAACTAATTCCTAAGCTCCGGAACCTTGGCCTTAGCACTCAGATCTGCAGCTGGATCTTCAGCTTCCCCACAGACTGGACCCAGGCAGTTAAAATAGGGAACAAGCTCTCCTCTACAATCACTCAGAGCACCGGTACCCCGCAAGGCTGTGTACTCAGCCCCCTGCTGTACTCACTGTACACCCATGATTGTGTAGCCAAGTTTCCATCGAACTCAATATATAAGTTAGCTGATGACACAACAATTGTAGGCCATATCTCGGGTAATGATGAGTTTGAGTACAGAGAGGAAATTAAGGACCTGGTGGCATGGTGCGAAGACTATAACCTATCCCTCAACGTCAGCAAGACGAAGGAATTGGTTGTTGACTTCAGAAGGAGTAGCGGACCGCACGACCCAATTTACATCGGTGGTGCGCAAGTGCAACAGGTCAAAAGCTTTAAGTTCCTCGGGGCCAATATCACAAATGACCTGACTTGGTCCAACCAAGCAGACTCCACTGCCAAGAAGGCCCACCAGCGCCTTTACTTCCTGAGAAAGCTAAAGAAATTTGGCCTGTCCCCTAAAACCCTCACTAATTTTTATAGCTGCACCGTAGAAAGCATTCTTCTAGGGTGCATCACAACCTGGTATGGAAGTTGTCCTGTGCAAGACCGGAAGAAGCTGCAGAAAATCGTGAACACAGCCCAGCGCATCACACAAACCAATTTTCCGTCTTTGGACTCACTTTACACCGCACGCTGTCGGAGCAGTGCTGCCAGGATAATCAAGGCCACGACCCACCCAGCCAACACACTTTTCGTCCCTCTTCCCTCCGGGAGAAGGTTCAGGAGCTTGAAGAGTCGTATGGCCAGATTTGGGAACAGCTTCTTTCCAACTGTGATAAGACTGCTGAACGGATCCTGAACCGGATCTGGGCCGTACCCTCCAAATATCTGGACCTGCCTCTCGGTTTTTTTTGCACTACCTTACTTTCCCTTTTCTATTTTCTATTTATGATTTATAATTTAAATTTTTAATATTTGCTATTGATTTGTAATCCAGGGAGCGCAAAGCGCAGAATCAAATATCGCTGTGATGATTGTATGCTCTAGTATCAATTGTTTGGCAACAATAAAGTAAAGTAAGGGTTTTCTCCAGGCGCATCTATTGAGTACAATGTCTTCCTGGTCTTTAGATGTAATATTGAACGTCTTCAACTGATATTGATATTATCATTGTAGCATTTCTTTGGCTCACCAGAGGCTTGCTGACCTTCTTTCAACTGGGAGTAAAAGGATCTGTTTGGGGAGACATGAGTTAGGCATCAAAATGACATGATCTATCCATTGGAGTTGGCTGGTTGGGCGATGGCTTATATAGGACATGTGACTTTTTGACATTCAGAATAAGAGCCAGGAGCCTATATACCTTGGCAAAAGCATTCAGGATACATTGGAAGTCTTCTTCAGACCTATTATGCAGGATAACACCTTACAGTTACACAGCACAAAAACAGACTCTTTGGTCCAACTCATCCATGCTGACCAAGGTGCCTTTATGAAATCGTCCGATTTGTCTTCTTTTGGCCCATATCCTAACGACGAACCTGTCCAAATATCTTTTAACTATTGTAATTGTACCCTGCTACTATGAAAATAAAATAATTTGGAAAAGGTAGCTTCACTGTAAGTGGATCTGAATGCAATGCCATTGTCAGTGAACACCTCCCTTTCCTGTATTACAAGGAAGACCACTAAGGCATAGCAGCCTTGGTTTATAATGCACTCTTATAATGACAACAACCATGCTAAGGAGTTTACGGGAGCTACCAAAAAATAAAAATCACACTGAATAAGTTGGGAAATTAGCGAACCATTAGAGGAACTGAAGTTGATTGGGCCAAGGGTAGTAAAATTTCCTGTTTATCCTGGTGTCTCATGACTGCATACATTTCATGTAAGCTTCTCTTAAAGCTCCCTTGTATGAAATATACAACTTCACTATGACCAACCTCTTCTCATGGTTACATTTTCCATAACTTTTTCTAGTCCTGGCAGAATACTCATGAATATCATTTCCAGTGGCAACAAGTATTTCCTATAGGGCAGTAATCAGAATACAATACTCAAATATCATATTAAGCATTTGAATCTTATCTCAAATTCTATACTCTTATAATGTATAGTCCTACAGAACCTGATTGCCTTGTGACGCATTAACCTTAAAAAAGTTGGAATAGGACGCAGAGCCTGCAGGAATTGAGGTTATATATTGGTGTAACTAGGGGACAGGCTAACAGAAAACTAGGATAAATGGTTCACTTTTGGGTCAGCAATGGGTAACCAGTGGAAAAGATAGTATTTGTAGTGGTCAATATTCGGGCCTCAATTGTTACAATCTCTAATAACCTGGATAAAGAATCCGAACGTACTGCAGGTTATCCACTTTTGAAAGAAGAAATGAAGAAGTAAATTCCCCTCTGCCCCACCATTTTTTTACATTTTAGCAACTACACCCTTCCTTTCCAATCCTGAAGAAGGGTCTCGGTTGAAATCCTGACCTTTTGAATTCCTCCAGCATTTTGTTTGTGTTACTTTGGATTTCCAGCACCGCAGAACCTCTCATGTTTATAAAGCAAAATATTATTTAAATTGAGTGAGACTACAAAAATGCTGAGGTAAAATGAAATGTGTGTGAAATACAAGAGATCTATGTGTGTGTACAGCAAGTTGGCAGAAAGTCTAAAGGTATGTTAGCCTTTATTGTAATAGTAAAAGTAGGCAAGTAGGGAAGGTTTAATGCATATTTACAGGACACTGCTTAGACTATACCTGGGGCACTGTACGCAGTTTTGATTTCCATAAAAAAATCAGTATTCTGATTTCTCGGATGAATAAGTTGACATATGAAGAGAGCTTGAGCGAGATTACAATTTGGAGTTCAAGCGAATGAGTGCAGTCTTACTGAAATATGCACTATGTTGCATACAGTACATGCAACATGAGGGGAATTATCAGGGTGGATGCAAAGATGATGTTTCCCCTAGTTTAATCCAAGTGGCATAACTTGGTTAAAGCTATGGGCATCATCTCAGGTGGATGGGAGAAAGAATTTCTTCTCTAAAGACGGTGACGCTTTGGAATTTTCAGAGAACAGTGGAGGTGGAATTATGGAATATATTCAGCACAGAGATTACAGGTATTTGAACTACAAGGGAGTCAAGAGCACAGGGTAAAAGTTAAAAATTGATGTTGAGACTCTGATTTAGTGTAGTGGAGAGGATGTGAGAGGCCTATTGAACTATTCCTGCTCCAGTACTTTTATGTTCCTATACCTCTCTATGTTTGCTTTCCTTACTTGAAAAAGTGAGAGACTTTCAACAATTTCCTTCTCACTGAGTGTTAGTAGAGAGAACACAGATAGAGATCTAGATGTTTAATCTGCAATAAAAAAATGGCATCTTTGAAAAAACGATCACAATTTTAGATTTAAGAAGTTTTATTTTAATAGGGCTGCAATTAACCAAACACCACCCACCTCACATAGGAAGTAACAAAGTTAGTTTGAGTCCTAAAAGTCCCAGAGTCATAGAACACTACAGCGAAGAAACAGGCCCTTCAGCCCATCTAGTCCATGTTGAACTATTATGAAATAGTAACAAAGTTGAGAAAATCTGTAGATACTGAACAGTCTCACCCTGAAACTTTGGCTCTGTTTTCCAGATATGCAGCCTGGCCTGCAGAATTCCTCTGGCATTTTGGGTGTGTTGCTAAGAAATAATAAAACTGACACATAAATAGATAATGTACAGTTCATATCATGTATATACAATTAGTTACATAATAAGGACAACCTTTGGAAGCAGTGTTTTGTTTATAGAATTTAAAGGCACTGTAAGCGTATACAGCAACAACTAATTCTCGGATTAATAAGCATTGTGTACAAATATTCATGGAAAGTAACACAAGTTGGATCATGACCTAAAAGTCATGGTGCCATAGATCACTACAGAAACAGGCCATTCGGCCCATCTGGTCTGTGTTGAACTTATAAATTTAATAGTTTAATAGGGGACATTCATCAATATTAATGCTAAGAAGTGTTCCTACCTACCTGAGAGTTGTATGTGAATATTAATAGATGAGATTATACTTATTAGCTAATAAATTTGTATATGACATACACATGACTTTACTCTAAATTTATTCTGATCAGGTCAGTCATGACTTCATTTTTTTGAAAATATCCCCACTTCAATTTCCTTTGATGCTTCACAAGTGTTTGTACTTAAAAAGTTACACATCTTATGGTATATGTAAATATATTAAATATTTTAACTGGATATAATGAAAGAATGCTTTTAAGGTGCCTTCAAATATCTCCAGTTAAATATCACCTATTTCCTCCATATCATCCTCTATCCACTAGATGGTGCTGTTGTATAGGTTTGCTTTGCTAAACAGCTGCTTTCCAATATCTGCCCTAACTCTGATTCTTCAAGATGAACCAATGAAAAACTATTAATGACATGTTTTAATAAAATTTCCACATACTTATTTTTGAAACTATTAATATATTATTGATATATTATTGTTGAATTATTAATATAAAATATTTATTCAGTTGTGTTCATTTGGGATAGGCCATCTCATTTGTATGTTCATCGAAGAAAAAGACGAACAATACATTTTACAAAGTTGTGAAGATTTGCTAATGATAACACAATTAAAGAGGTATGGAGCGTATTTACCTCTAGACTATAATTAAATAATTATGATAACTTTGGGAGAATAATTGAAGAAAAATTCTAGAGATAAAAGAAATCAGTTTTTGTTATCACCTTTAAAGATTTCACAAATATAAAACAATAGTACTCTCAGAAAACACAAGCTAATAAAATATATGTCTGCATACTATAATAACACTTCGATTGACATTCAGTGATGACACTGTCAAGATAAAAATTATCTCAGGAAACTAATGCTAATTCTGCAGATGTGTGTTGATTTTTTATTTGGTAATTTGTATGAATTCCTAATTTATATTCTGTCAATTATAAAGGAAATCATTTGACCAACATAATATGAATATAATAACAGTATACATGTATCATAAAGAAATCAAAAGAAGCAATCACGTGTATTAAACTGCTTTCTCTATATTCTAAGATTATTTATAATTTAATAATAATATTTGAGAATATAAATAAAATACAAATTTATGGCAAGTTTTCTCTGGCATTATATAAAATAATTGTTCACTGAAATTTGTCTACAACAATAGCTACGGGGATTAATTTCAAGTGGCCCTTTAAAATGCTGAAATGCTGAAATGTGATTCAGTGCTTTATTGTTCAAATTAAATCTGGAATCCGAACTTGGAGAGAGGTACAATAATAAAAGAGAATAATTTTACTGCTGGTTATAATCTTACAGAACTCACATATGAAGTTGAAATATGCATTCCACATGAAGTAGTGATATTGGAGTTACAATTCATCTTTGGCAGTAGCTGTACACAGATGATGGCCTGGAAACTATGACATAAAATTATCAGTGTTGTCTGTGGTCATGCGTGGGCCAGAATGACTATTTTTCTCATGGGATGCTGACGTTGGGTGCCATTCATTCATAATTACACACTCACATCTCGTGGCCTTCAGGTTTGCGGGGACAGAAGATCAGTTGTCGGAGGTCTGATTGGGGCATTCCAAGGAGAGAAGAAGGGAGTTTGGCCAATCAGAGGAGCAAAACCTGAGCTGAGGGAAAGAGTAAAAACAGATTTAGTTCTCTGTTGGGAAGTACAGACATGGTTGGCTGGATGACTAGGGTTGTAGTTGCAATGGGGCCAATAATGACTAACGATTCAAGGCTGGGGGAAATAGGGAGGGAGATGGACTGGAGAAAGTCTTGGGTCTGGGCAAATGTGGCTGTTAACTTTGAACATTGAACAATGTGACCAGTATAATATCACCTGCTTCGCTATAAGGTAACAGTCTTGAGAGAAATCAAAATCAGAATCAGATTTAATATCCCTGACATATGTCATGAAATTTGTTGCTTTGTGGCAGCAGTACATTGTAATACATAAAAATATAACAAATTACAATAAGATATATATAAACATTTAAATCAATAATTAGTGCAAAAAGAGAGCAAAAGTAGTGAGGTAGTGTTCATGGGTTGATTCATTGTTCATTCAGAAATCTGATGGCGCAGGGGAAGAAACTGTTGCTAAGATGTTGACTATGTGTCTTCAGGTTCCTGTACCTCCTCTCTGATGCTAGTAAAAAGAAGACAGATAATTGAAAATAACATCAAGAATAAAGGCCATTACTTTTTTTTTAAACTCTCTTCCATGTCTGCATTAGATTATCTAGCAACAAGGTTATGCATTCACATCTTACTTTGGAGACTAGAGCACAAAGATGAATCTGACAGACCAATGTAACGTTGAAAGAAAGATAAACTGTAGGACTGCCATCTTTCAAAAGAATGCAGTTGAACATATAAATATATTGTGATTGTATTCAACAACAAATAGAGAATTACTCTTGTGTTCTGGGCAAAATATCTTTTCAAGCTGAAAGGTATTACCTGTTTCTTTTTTCAAAATCAAATTTGTGATTGTGTATGTGAAAATTAACTGCTCCTATATCAGGGACTACCCCTTAAAAGCATTAAATTGATGATAAGGTGCTTTGGGACATCCCAGAATTTTACATACATCTTTTAAATGCCAATCTTCCCCTTTTGCTTACATCTTCTTCTCAGGAAAACATAATAACAAAAAGATGACCTTTGCTCAATTTTTCAGAGCATCAGCACCGAGTGAAGCACTTGGAATGGCACCTCAGAAAACCTTTGCAAGGAACATGATGTTGCCTTGGTGATATTGAGCTGATTGTTGGCGTTTTTCATGCTGCTCTCTGAGGGGACTTGGTGTATCATTGCTAGTATGTTAACAAGCACAGTGGTCTTTAGATGCACGCAACTGAATGCCAATGCAGTCAGAACCAAATTTGCCAATTTTTACAGGAGCACCATTGAGAGTGACCTGACCAGCTGCATCACTCTCCAGTATGAGAATTGAAAGGCATCTGACCACAAAGGATTGCAAAGTCTGCTGAGAAGATCACTGGGGGTCTCTTCCACCCAGCCGAAGGCCCTTAGCATTGTCAATGATCCTTCCGATCCGTCCAAGAATCACTTTAACACACTACCATCAGGCAGGTGGTACCACTGCATTTGGAGAACAACTGCTAGGATAGGGAACAGCTTCTTACCCCAGGCCGTGAGACAGGGGTAATTCCCTGCTTCCAACCAGGTCTCATGACATATGAAGCGAGAATAGCGTTATATGGTTTACTTTCTAACTTGTATCATAAATGCACTGTATTGTTTGTTAATTTATTTGTGGTAATATCACTTTACATTTTGTGTGTGAGTTATATGTATTATAAGTGCACCTTGGTCCAGAGGAACATTGTTTTATTTGATGGTATACATGCCTATGGTTAAAATGTCAATGAACTTGAAGTAGAACTTGGACTTGAACTTAGAAGCCTAGACTCACCATCTTCCCCATCTCCAACTTGACCAAATCCCAGCAAAGTAGGTAAGAAACTTCTCCCCTGCTTGAACAGAGCAGTGTGAATTGGGGCTAGGGTGTAGATTGTGTAGAGGCAGTTTCTGGGGCTGATCACCAGCCTGATGTTGACAGGAACCACAATTTTGAAGATGGGGCAGGCACAGCCATCATCTTTCTATACAATACTTACAAAAAACAATGTGTAAATATCATTCTCTGGAGGCAACCCAACATAAAGCATACACATTATAACGAGCTTCATCAATAAACACCTAAAATGTTCATCAAACCATTACATGAGAATAGAAGAAAATAATTTGAAATGATAATAAATAAAAAGAACAGATGGGATAGATATTCAAATTATTCTATATTTTATCTTGTTGCTTCAATAAAATAATATACATGATTTTTATCTCCCAATAATCTTATAACCCGGAAAACTATTTATATCTATCTTGATTTAAATCTTTTTGTGTCAGCTTTAGTACTGTGCATACTGTTAATTCCATGCTATTCCTATACAGTGACAATAAGAACAAAGATAATTTACATGCTTTATTTCTCTCTGTCCATTTGATATATGATACTTCCAGAAAATTCAAACTAAAGTGGAACCTAATGAGAAAGAACTTCTTTTGGCCCAGTAAAAAAAGTAAATACCTGTCCCAAAGAAAAGTAGGCACTTCCTTATATCTGATGAAGAGTCTCAGCCAAAAATGTCGATATGGAAATGTTATTCATTTCCACAGATGCTGCCTGATCTGCTGAGTTCCTCCAGCATTGTATGCTTGTTGCTCTGAACTTCCAGGATGCCTTATGTTTATGACTTCCTTGCATCTGAAGAGTTTAGGCATCATTGGTGTGAGGTCCTTGCCCTCACATGGCAAATTCTTAATATACGAGTAGAGTAACAAGTTATGTCAAGGGTCAACTTTTTTTTACTGTATACATTTAAATGTATTAGGAATTTGCTCTCCAAATTTTAAAGCCAGGTTGAGTTGGTTAAACCCAATTAAATCTATTCAATTGCGAATAGCAATTTCAACAACTGCCTCTCTATCCAGTCATGCATTGAATTCTAGGCATATCCTAGTCACAGTTGAGTGGAAAGGAATTTGACCTCAGAGTGATGGGGCTAATCTTTGAGTTTTCTCTAATGAGCTGATTTGTGCTGAATTAAACTTTTGTCATGCTGATACCAGAAACTTCTTTTCAGCTGCACAAAGATCAACTCAGCTAGTGATCAGCAGCACTGGGACTCCACAGGGGACTGTCTTTTCTCCCTTTCTCTTCACCGTTTACACCTCGGACTTCAACTACTGCACAGAGTCTTGTCATCTTCAGAAGTTTTCTGATGACTCTGCCATAGTTGGATGCATCAGCAAGGGAGATGAGGCTGAGTACAGGGCTATGGTAGGAAACTTTGTCACATGGTGTGAGCAGAATTATCTGCAGCTTAATGTGAAAAAGACTAAGGAGCTAGTGGTAGATCTGAGGAGAGCTAAGGCACCGGTGACCCCTGTTTCCATCCGGGGGGTCAGTGTGGACATGGTGGAGGATTACAAATACCTGGGGATACAAATTGACAATAAACTGGACTGGTCAAAGAACATTGAGGCTGTCTACAAGAAGGGTCAGAGCCGTCTCTATTTCCTGAGGAGACTGAGGTCCTTTAACATCTGTCGGACAATGCTGAGGATGTTCTACGAGTCTGTGGTGGCCAGTGCGATCATGTTTGCTGTTGTGTGCTGGGGCAACAGGCTGAGGGTAGTAGACACCAACAGAATCAACAAACTCATTCTTAAGGCCAGTGATGTTGTGAGGATGGAACTGGACTGGAACTGAACAGTGGTGTCTGAAAAGAGGATGCTGTCCAAGTTGCATGCCATCTTGGACAATGTCTCCCATCCACTACATAATGTACTGGCTGGGCACAGGAGTACATTCAGCCAGAGACTCATTTCACCGAGATGCAGCACAGAGCATCATAGGAAGTCATTCCTGCCTGTGGCCATCAAACTTTACAGCTCCTCCCTTGGAGGGTCAGACACCCTGAGCCAATAGAGCTGGTCCTGGACTCATTTTCTGGCATAATTTACACATTACTATTTAACTATTTATGGTTTTATTACTACTTAATTATGTATGGTGCAACTGTAACAAAAACCAATTTCCCCCAGGATCAATAAAGTATGACTATGACTATGACTATGACTAATGTATGAGAACATTGCCAATGTCTTCCCTACCCCAATGAATAGTGGTTCCATGCAGAAAACCTAAAGCTTCAGTAGCAGAGCTACTTCAAGTGTGAGCTAGTTAGGACATGTGGTAAATCTGGGAATTCTAGTCTAACAGTTTCTGGGCAAATAGCTGTGCTTTCCAAGTGGAACAGCAGTGGTTTCACTATGTGTTTCACTTTATTTTATTGTCATTCAAGTAAGCGACCGTGCAAAACTGTGCTCGGAATAATGTCCGCAATAGGGCGGGTACTCTAACTTGCATTTGCCTTCTTTTTTCCTCATGAGAAAGGTGAGATGGTGCATGTTAGATTGTTTCCTTTTACAAATAGAGTAATGATAAATGGAATAAAACGTTCTAAAGAGATATATGGATGTTTCATTTTTTTTGTAAAATAAACATAATAAAGAAACAGGAATTAAAATTCTGTGCAACACCCAGTTAAAAACAGCTTCTTTAATCTAATACCTATTGTTATAGTTTGTAGGATATACACCCAGTACTTGATCTTCCAGTTTCACCGTCTAGAGAAAGAGAGACTGCAATGTGTCATTCACTGTCACTGTCAGTCTCTCTAGAGGAAGAGGGAGTAAAACAAAGGCTGCCCTTTTGATCCCTCCCACAACTCTGTCTGTCAGGGTTTGGTTTGCCAAACTGCCAATCAAAGTCAGCAACTCAAGTTGATGTGATCCTAATGGTAGCTTTTGTGGCTGCTTTCACCAAGCCCCTGCCATGTACGATGACTAAAATGGACATGAACAACTTTGGAATGAATTCTCCACTGTCTCAAAACTGATACTGCATAGACAAGTCGACAGCCCTTCTTTCCACTCAGTCAAAAATAAAACAGTGCTCAAAATGGTTTCTGAATTTCTAGGGATTAAAACTATTTGGCAAGCCAAATCTCACCTTGCAGCACTAGAAGTTCCTTTAAAGGAAAGATCGAAATATTACATAAAAACCACCATAGCAGTCTCAGAATTTTCTCATTACCAACATGATTGACTTTTAATTTTAATACAACTTAAGAACAAACTTTATCTGGGTGAGTCACAATATAGAGAGTTGAATACCCAACTTCTCTCATTCTGCTTTCAAATAGCTTTACAATGGCATCTAAATTATGTTATTGAAGTAAATGGCAAGTTATTTTCAATAAAAAGGAAACAGAAATAATTCATGCTGATGACTCTTCACCAAAATTTTTATCAATACCGATGAAAAGTATTTGCTTTTAAAAGTTAGCAATCGTCAAAGTGCTAGGGAAATTCAGTAGGTCAGGCAGCATCTGTGAAGGGAAATGGGCAATTAACATTTGAATTAAAAACCTTCAATTGGACATAACATTAGCTCAGTTTTTCTCGGCATAGATACAGATTTCCAAGTATCTCTGTCATGGTCCAGTCCGTGAAATCCGTATTCCGGTTCACAGTCCGGTCCATCGACCCTTGCTCCAGGTTTTCCTGTTTACCCTGTTTCTGTTCTTGTTTAGCTCTAATTGAGGCAGCTAATGCTCATTGGGGCTGGCTTCATTAATATCTCCAGAGCCCAGGGCGCGGGTGCTGGATTGTTCTTGTCCTTACTCCTTGTATCCCTTGCTCTGCCTTCTGTTTCCTTGCCTGAAGCCCTGCCTTGTCTTGCCGGTAACTCTCGCCTCATCTGAAGTTCTCGTCTCGCCTTGCATTGCCTGAAGCCTTGCCTTGTCTTGCTGATAACTCTCGCCTCGTCTTGCCTGCAGTCTTGTCCTGAAGCCACCCTGTACCTAGCTCCCTTCCTGTCCCTTGCCTCCGCCCAGGTAAGCCAGCCCGTCTTGCCGTTACCTGCGATTGGTTCTGTCCCTTCCTGTCCCTTGCCTCTGTCGGGTGGTGATCTGCGCCTTTCCCAGGAGTACCGCGCCCTGCCCAGATGATCCGCGCCCTGCCCAGGTGATCCGCGCCCTGCCCAGGTGATCCACGCCCTGCCCAGGAGGAGCCTGCCTAGCCTCAAGCCTAAAGACTCCAGCCTCCTGCCTAGCCTCAAGCCTGAAGACTCCAGCCTCCTGCCTAGCCTCAAGCCTGAAGACCCCAGCCTCCTGCCTAGCCTCAAGCCTGAAGACTCCAGCCTCCTGCCTAGCCTCAAGCCTGAAGACCCCAGCCTCCTGCCTAGCCTCAAGCCTGAAGACTCCAGCCTCCTGCCTAGCCTCAAGCCTGAAGACCCCAGCCTCCTGCCTAGCCTCAAGCCTGAAGACTCCAGCCTCCTGCCTAGCCTCAAGCCTGAAGACCCCAGCCTCCTGCTTCGCCTCAAGCCTGAAGACTCCAGTCTCCTGCCTCCTGCCAAGCCTCGCCTCGCCTTAAGTCTCCTGCCTCCTACCAAGCCTCGCTTCAAGTCTTTAAGACTCCAGCCTCGTCCTGCCTGCCAGCCAAGCCTTGTCCTTGCCTAATTCTGGGGTCCGAGCCAGAGGCAAGACCCAGGTACTGGGTCCTTGTCCAGTCTCTGGCTCGGAGTCCGAGTCCGGGCTCCTAGCTCTTTTGTCCAGTCCTGTTCCAGGTTCCTGATTTTCCTGTCCATGTCCTTGCCATCGCCCTGTAGCCTAGTCCTGTCCCTAGTACTTCAGCGTCTGTGTCTTGCACTTGGGTCTGCACCCAGCCACCGCCTTATGACAATCTCTAGCATCTTCTGGTTTTATGGCAGAAATCCATTCTCAGTTGCCCAATTCATACATACTATACACTGGAAATTAATTTTAACTAGCCATATTTGTTTACCACGACTTGAACCTGGGAAGTAAAGCACTTCGAGAAAGAAGTACTGGTAAATGCCCAAACTGGGAAGAAACTTTTGATGAAATGTGGATGTACAGTATATCATACAGATGCAGTGTCAGTCATTTAATACAACTGATTTTATGGATCTTGTTACGACATTTGTGAACATATTCCACAGAACTAAATAATGACTACCCTAGGTAACTGGACATACAATCTGTTTAACATGAAAATAGTTATGGAGGTCAAAGAAAGAATGACTCATGTTTTGGCCAAGAGCATTTCTTTCTGATTCAAATTTTTAATTGGAGTCTCTGCCAATTGAAACTATGATTCAGTGCTATTTGGATTATCATACTCACAAAAGTCAAATAAGTTAAGGTTTTATTTAATATAATATGGAAGTACATAATCCTGGGGTAGAAATCAAACCATTCAGCTACAGTGGTTTAAAATCCTTTGCAAGTTAATGCAATACTTGAGATGTTTATATGCTCAAAATTTGAAACAGGTCATATTTGTAATGGTTATTTGAACTGTTGTTCACAATATAATAGACCAATATATTGATCAATTTATAGTAACATTTATTTTGGTGCAAATATAACCTCTAATTGAAAAGAAATCATTGACCACTGAAGTTCGATATAAATAGTACCTGCACAAGAGCAAGAGTAGTTGTGATACAGAAAAGGAAACAAATGATCTGTTCCATAGCATTTCCCCTTTTTATTTCTGTTCTTTACACATTTACACACAACCACTCAAGATCTGGTTCTGCCATCATCAGTATTACATATTTTATATATTAGACTTTTCTTAAACAACATCTAAGATTGAAAAGCAGAAAATCTAAAGTTCAAAGTTCAAAATAAATTTACTATCAAGTTACATATATGTCACCATATACAATCCTGAGGTATATTTTCTTGTGGGAATACTCAATAAATGCATACTAGAATAATAACCATAATAGAATCAATGAAAGACCGTACCAGCTTGAGCATTCAACCAGCATGCAAAATACAACAAACTGCAAATACAAAAAGAAAGCAATAACAATAATAAATAAATAAACAATAAATATTGAGAACATGAGATGAAGAGTCCTTGAAAGTGAGATCATTGGTTTTGGGAACAATTCAGTGATGGGGCAAGTGAAGTTGACCGAAGTTACCCCTTTGCTTCAAGAGCCTGATGGTTGAGGGGGTAATAACCGTTCCTGAACCTGGTGGTGTGAGTCGTGATGCTCCTATACCTTTGATTGCAGCAGCAAGAAGAGAGCATGGAGGGGGTCCCTGATGATGGATGCTGTTTTCCTGCGACAATGCTTCATGTATGTAGTATGCTCAATGGTGGGGAGGAACTGGGTCATATCCATTACTTTTTACAAGATTTTCTGTTCAAGGGCTTCGGTGTTTCAATACCAGGCTGTGATGCAGCCTGTCAATATACTCTTCACCAAACACCTATAGAAGTCTGTTAAAATTTTAGATGTCATGCCCACTCTTCGCAAACTCTGAAGGAGGTAGAGACTCTGCCATGTTTTCTTCATAATTGTGCTTATGTGCTGTGCCCGGACAGATCCTTAGAAATAATAACACTGAAGAATTTAAGGTTGCCACCTCTGATCCTCCGATGAAGGCTGGCTTATGGACCTTTGGTTTCCCCTTCCTGAAGTCAATAATCAGCTCTCAGTCTTGCTGACAGTCAGCAAAAGGTTGTTGCTATGGCACCACTCAGCCAGATTTTCAATCTCCCTCCAATATGCTGAATCATCACCACCTTTGATTCAGCTTACAAATATGATGTTATCAACAAACTGGAATATAGCCTTGGAGCTGTGCTTAGCCACATAGTCATAAGTGTAAAGCAAGTAGAGCAGGGAGCTAAGCACATGGCCTTGTGGTGCACCCGAGCTGATGGAGATCATGGAGATGTTGTTGCCAATCCGAGCTGACTGGGATCTATAAGTGAGGAAACCGAGGATTCAATTGCACAAGGAGGTATTGAGGCCAACGTCCTGAAGCTTATTGATTTCCTTTGAGGGGATGATGACATTGAATGCTGAACTGAAGTCGATAAAGAGTATGCTAATGTAGGAACCTTTGCTGTCCAGATGTTCCAGAGTTGTGTGAAGAGCCAGCGAGGTGGTATCTGCTGTGGATCTGTTGCACCGGTAGGAAACTGAGTGGATCAAAGTCACTTCTCAGGCAGGAGTTGTTATGTTTCATCACCAACCTCTCAAAGTACTTCATCACTGTGGATATAAGTGCTATTGAACAATAGTCACTGAGGCAGGTTACCACATTCTTCGGAGGCACCGGTATAATTGAAACCTGCTTGAAGTAGGTGAGTACCTCAGACTGCTGAAGTGAGAGGTTTAATAAGTGAACACTCCAGCCAGTTGATCAGCACAGGTCTTGAGAACTTGGTCAGGTACCCCATCTGGGCCGGATGCTTTTTGTGGGTTCACCCTCTTGAATGTTGCTGCACATTGGTCTCAGAGACTGAAATCACAGTATCACTGGGGGCTGTCGGAGTTTATAATGGTTCCTCCATGTTTTGATGGTCAAAACAAGCATGGAAGGCATTGAGCTCATCTGGAAGCAATGCCCTGTTGTCATTTATGTTTCTTGATTTAACTTTATATGAGGTGATATTATTCAAGCCCTTTCACAATTGTCGAGCATCCTTTGTTGATTTAAATTTAGTTCGGAATTGCCACTTCACCCATGAGATGCCTTCCTGGAGATGGTACCTGGACCTCTGGTAACTTCCTTGTCAAAAGACTTGAATGCCTCTGACTTGGTCCTCAGCAGATTGTGGATCACATGGGTCATCTAGCACTTCTGGTTGGGGAAGGCTTTGATTTTGTGGGGACACACTTCTCTACAACTGTTTTAATAAAGTCTATGACAACCGTGGTGTATTCATTTAGATCCACAGGTGAGTCTTACGACATGGCCTAGTCCACTGACTCAAAGTAATCAAGTAGCCGCTCCTCTGCCTCCCGAGACCACCCCTTTGTTGTCCTAATAGGGAAATGCAGTCTGGGGATGGAACTGTAGGCGTTCCTTACCTTAGTATAACAATGGTCTAGTGTATTTGGACCTCTGGTGCTACATGTTATATGCTGATGATCGTTTGGCAGGATTTTCTTCAAACAAGCCAGGTTGAAGTCCCTGACAATGATTTGAAATGCATCTGGATGGACTATTTCTTGTTTGGAGACATCACGAAGTATCTAAAGTGTTTCATTATGGTCAGCCACTAGTAATATGTAACTAATAGTCAGGATTATGAAGGAGAACTCCCTAGGTAAATAGAACAGTTGGAATTTGACCTTTAAGTGTTCAAAATCAGGGGAACACGAGTTCAACAAAATCACTGGATCATCACCGAAAGTTTATCATGAAATGCACACCTCCACCTTTTGCCTATTCCAAATCAGTAGTTTGGTCCATCCTGTGAATCAAAAAGGCTCCAGGTCTGATCGTTGTATCTGGCATGCTGGGAGCTAGCCACATCTCGTTCAAACACAGAATACAACAATCTCTGATTTCTGAAAATACAGCAATGTTGTCCTCAAGTTCTCAATTTTTTTCTCCAGCAACTGCACATTTGCTAGCAAGGTGCTGGGTAGAAGGGATTCTATTCCTCTGTGTTTCAGCCTGGCTTGGAGCCCTCACCTCCTCCTGCCTCACTTCCAGCCATAGCAATGAACCTTTGTCTGCTTAAAGGTGCTGTACCTGTTTCCATAAGAATTAAGTCCACCAAGTCCTCCATAAGTTTGTGAAATCTACAGATCATTAAGTTGATTCAAAAGTACATTGCTTAAAGGGAAAGTACATGACTCAGATTCCAGTGTGAGTAATTCAAAAGAGGTATATTTATAAGTATTGTACGTAGCCTGCAGGACGTCACCATGGTTCACCAGCACCATCTTGGAAACCTATGGAACTCCCAAGATTGGAGCACCTTGCAAACATGCAATAAATTCAAATTACTTGAGTTCTGGTTAAAAGGTACATAGAAGCTAAACGATTGGGCGGAAATTCATGTAGTAAGAAGAGATCACACTAAGAAATACACAGCAGTACAAAGAGGAACAGAGATAATATTCAATTTATGTCAACAATTTATTTGGTCACGAGAAGCTCAATGGAACAATCATAATCATTTTTATTCTGGCTACACACATGTATAAATGTTTGCGATTATTGAGTTTTTCTTACATCTAATGCCTTCATTGGAATGTGAATTGACAGAGTTAGAGGCAGTTATGTGCTGATCTCAAATTGATAGAGATGTGTACATAATAAAAATCAAGGCTTTTAAATAACCACAATTCAAACTCACATTTTAAATGTGCACACTCTACTAGGTAAAATATTGCTTGAATTTTGTCAATATGCAGACAATCTTATACACTAGTGTGCAGACTGAAGGCCTCATCTAGCCTGATCTGTCATTATGGCAATTGCGAGAGGCTCATATGCTGAGATAAATAATAATGGCGATAACAGACAGTCCACTCTAGTGTCTGTTCCTTATTTAAAGAGTGTCAAAACCATGACATGTACTATGGCTGCAAGAGAGATTATGCATAGAGAGAAGATTTTTTTTAATAAACCTAGAAGCAATTTGATCATTCCTTTCAATATATCAGCCTATCATTCGGCAACATAGCTACAAAATTTCAAATTATGGTGAACTTGTGCAGCGTTTAAAATGAACACAGCAGTCAGATGGAACGAGACTGGATCACCTTATATTGAAGTGCAAAAAGTTTGACAGGATCAATTCCATAAGTTAGCTTCACCACCAAGAGTTCCATATTAACTGGAAAAATGAGTTTCCCAAACTTTCATTAAGAGAGAAAGGTAAACCGCAGGGGATACAAACTTGCTTGTGTTGAAACTGTACATTAAAATAGCAAATCAGAAGGACCTGCCCCATTCTGTCTACTGCCTTTCACACAAGGTAAGAAATAGGAGCAAAATTAGGCCTATAGTCCATAAAGTCTTCTCTGCCATTTGATCGTGGAGTTGATCCATCTCTAACCCATTCACTGGCCTTCATCTTTGACTTCCTTACTAATCAAGAATCTATTAACCTCCACCTTATTCTGAGGTTGTACCCTCTGGTCCTAGACTCCCCCACTCTTGAAAAAATACTCTCCACATTCACTCTGTCAAAGCCCTTCCATATTCGTTGCGATTCAGTGAGATTCCCTGTCCTCATTTTCCTAGACTTCAGCAAGTACAGGCCCAGGGCCATCAACCACTCCTCATACGTTACCCCTTTCATTATCGGCATCATTCTCGTGAACTTCCTGTCGAACTTCTCCAAAGCCAACTTATCCTTTCTTAGATAGGGGCACAAAACTGCTTTCAGTACTACAAGTGCAGTCTGACCAATGAATTACAAAGCCTCAGCATGACACCCTTGCTCTTGTATTCTGGTCGTCTCAAAATGAATGCTAACACTGCATTTGCATTCCTTACTACTGAGTCAAACTGCAAGTTAACCTGTAGGGAATCCTGTACTAGGGCTCCCAAGTCCCTTTGCACCTCCGATTTCTGAATTAGCTTCCTGTTCAGAAAATAGTCCACACCGTTACTTCTTCAACCAAAGTGCACAACCAAACACTGTCCTACACTTTATTCTATCTGTACTTCTTTGTCCATTCTACTAATCTGTCCAAGTCCTTCTTCAGACACCCTGCTTCGTCAACACTGCCTGCTCCTCCAGCTAGCTTTATCTTGTCTGCAAACTTGGCCACAAAGCTATCAATTCCATCATCTAAATTATTGACATTTCACGTGAAAGAAGTGATCCCCACACAGACTCCTGAAGGATACCACTAGTCACCAACCATAAAAGGCCCCTTTTATTCCCACTCTTTGCCGATCTTCTGGCTGTGCTAGTACAATGGCAATTATGCTGTTTTATTTTGCAAGCTCATGTAAGACCATAAGACCATAAGACACAGGAGCAGAATTAGGCCATCTGGTCCATCGAGTCTGCTCTGCCATTCAATCATGGCGGATAGTTTTTTCTATATCCTCCTCAACCCCAGTTCCCAGCCTTCTCCCCATAACCCTTGATGCCATGCCCAATCAATAACCTATCAATCTCTGCCTTAACTAAATTACCTGGCCTCCACAGCTGTATGTGGTAACAAATTCCACAAACTTCCCACCCTTTGGCTGAAGGAATTTCTCCGCATCTCTGTTTTGAAAGGGTGTTTTTCTATCCTGAGGGTGTGCCCTCTTGAACTAGGCTCTCCCACCATGGGAAACATCCTTTCCATATCTACTCTATCTAGGCCTTTCAACATTCGAAAGGTTTCAATGAGATCCCCCCTCATCCTTCTGAATTCCAGCAAGTACAGACCCAGAGCTATCAAACGTGCCTCGTATGATAAGCCTTTTGTTCCTGGAATCATCCTTGTGAACCTCCTCTGGACCCTCTCCAATGCCAGCACATCTTTTCTTAGATGAGAGGCCCAGAACTGTCTACAATACTCAAGATGAGGCCTCACCATTGCCTTATAAAGCCTCAGCATCACATCCTTGGTCGTGTATTCTGGACTTCTTGAAATGAATGCTAACATGGCATTTGCCTTCCTCACCACCAACTCAACCTGCAAGTTAACCTTCAGGGTGTTCTGCACAAGGACTCCCAAGTCCCTTTGCACCTCAGATTCCTGGATTTTCTCTCTGTTTAGAAAATAGTCCACATGTTTATTTCTACTACCAAGCTGCATGACCATGCATTTTCCAACATTGTATTCCATTTGCCACTTTCTTTCCCATTCTCCGAATCTGTCTAAGTCCTTCTGCATCCTACCTGTTTCCTCAACATTACCTGCCCCTTCACCAATCATCATATCATCTGCAAACTTGGGAACAAAGCCATAATATAAAAATATATAATATATACAAAGCCATATAATGACAGAGTAATATCAGATGTTCTTTCAAACAAACATAGGCTGTTTCAGCTGTATTCAAGCCAACAATCCTTAGAATGAAACTGCCAGTTCAACACACTGCTGTGTAGTTTAGATAGCATTAAAAATGGGGATGCATAGGGCACCCTATTTATCAGATGCTGTCTTAGGCCTTTTTGTGAAAGTGGTAATCCCTAGTTTAAATCCCTCAAACTCATGGGGCCAGGAAGCCATGTAGAACCTAATGAAACATCAGTGGGCACAGCAGGCTAGGAAATTTGTACTGTGTATATTTCCACAAATGCAATTCAGCAGGACAGGGTAGGAGTCAAATGAATGTTGAAAATTGATTTAACTACCACTGGGGATTCAAGATTCAAGATTTAAGATTGTTTATTGTTATCCTTCAGTACACGAGTGTAAAGGAGAACAAAATGATTGTTACTCCAGATCTGATGCAGAATAAAAACACAATAAATGTCAACGTGAATGTGTTATTCCTTTCCCAGCTTGTGGCGCATCGGGAGGCAACCGCGCTACTTCTTGAGCATTTTTGTCTGTTTTTAACAAGGCCCAGTTGCTAGCTCAAAGCTCAAAGCAGCATGGGTGAAAAGCGCACGAGGAGCCAGCCAGATTCAAACCCGGGAACATTCACCTCACAGTCTGGTGCGAAAGTTGAAAAGCAGGACCTTGAGGGTGGTAATCTCAGGATTGCTACCTGTGCCACGTGCCAGTAAGGGTAAGAATAAGATGCTCTGGAGGATGAACACGTGGCTGAGGAACTGGTGTAGGAGGCAGGGTTTCAGATTTCAGGATCATTGGGACCTCTTCTGGGGCAGGTGGGACCTGTACAAGAGAGACAGATTACACCTGAACTACAGGGGGACCAATATCCCTGCAGGGAGGTTTGTTAGTGCTTTTGGGGAGGGTTTAAACTAGATTTGCGGGGGGATGGGAACCAGAGTGCCAGAGCAGATAGTGGAGCAGGGGTGAAAATAAATGATGTTAAAAGTTCATGCAAAGTCACAAATAGAAGGGTCGTGTGTGGTAGTAATAATCTTCTGAGGTGTGTCTATTTCCATGCAAGGAGTATTGTGGGGAAGGTTGATGAGCTGAGGGCGTGGATTGACACATGGAATTATGACATTATAGCCATTAGTGAAACTTGGCTACAGAAGGGGCAGGACTGGCAGCTTAATGTTCCAGGGTTCCGATGTTTCAGATGTGATAGAGGCAGAGGAATGAAGGGTGGCGGGGTGGCATTGCTAGTCAGGGAAAATATTACAGCAGTGCTCAGGCAGGACAGATTAGAGGGCTTGTCTACCGAGGCCATATGGGTGGAGCTGAGAAACAGGAAAGGTATGACCACATTAATGGGGTTGTATTATAGACCGCCCAATAGGCAGCAAGAATTGGAGGAGCTAATCTGCAGAGAGATAGCAGACAACTGCAGGAAATATAAAGTTGTGATTGTAGGGGATTTTAATTTTCCACATGTTGATTCGGATTCCCAGACTGTTAAAGGTCTAGGTGGGTTAGAGTTTGTAAAATGTGTTCAGGAAAGTTTTCTAAATCAATACATAGAGGTACCAACTAGAGAGGATGTAATATTAGATCTCCTATTAGGAAACAAGTTAGGACAGGTGACGGAAGTGTGTGTAGGGGAACAATTTGGTTCCAGTGATCAATACACCATTAGTTTCAACTTGATCATGGATAAAGATAGATCTGGTCCTCGACTCAAGGTTCGAAACTGGAAAAAGGCCAAATTTAAGGAAATGAGAAAGGATCTAAAAAGTGTGGATTGGGACAGGTTGTTCTCTGGCAAGGATGTGATCTGTAAGTGGGAGGCCTTCAAAGGAGAAATTTTGAGAGTGCAGAGTTTGTACGTTCCTGTCAGGATTAAAGACAAAGTGAATAAGAATAACGAACCTTGGTTCTCAAGGGATATTGGAACTCTGATAAAGAAGAAAAAAGAATATATGACATGTATAGGAAACAGGGAGCAAATAAGGTGCTTGAGGAGTATAAGAAGTGCAAAAAAATACTTAAGAAAGGAATCAGGAGGGCTAAAAGCTGACATGAGGTTGCTTTGGCAGTTAATGTGAAGGATAATCCAAAGAGCTTCTACAGGTATATTAAGAGCAAAAGGATAGTAAGGGATAAAATTGGTCCTCTTGAAGATTAGAGTGGTTGGCTATGTATGGAACCAAAAAAAATGGCGGGGGTATCTTAAATGGTTTTTTTGCGTCTGTATTTACTAAAGAAACTGACATGGAGTCAATGGAAATAAAGCAAACAAATAGTGAGATCATGGAACCTATACAGATTGAAGAGGAGTAGGTGCTTGCTATCTTGAGGCAAATCAGAGTAGATAAATCCCCAGGACCTGACAGGCTATTCCCTCGGACCTTGAAGGAGACTAGTGTTGAAATTGCAGGGGCCCTGGCAGATATATTTAAAATGTCAGTATCTACGGGTGAGGTATCGGAGGATTGGAGGATAGTTCATGTTGTTCCGTTGTTTTAAAAAGGTTCTAACAGTAATCTGGGAAATTGTAGGCCGGTACATTTGGCATCGGTAGTAGGTAAGTTATTAGGAGGAGTACTAAGAGATAGGATCTACAAGTATTTGGATAGACAGGGACTTATTAGGGAAAGTCAACATGGCTTTGTGCATGGTAGGTCATGTTTAACCGATCTATTAAGAGTTTTTCAAGGAGATTATCATGAAAGTGGATGAAGGAAAGGCAATGGATGTTGTCTACATGGACTTCAGTAAGGCCTACAACAAGGTCCTGCATGGGAGGTTAGTTAGGAAGATTCAGTCGCTAGGTATACGTGGAGAGGTAGTAAATTGGATTAGACATTGGCTCAATGGAAGAAGCCAGAGAGTGGTAGTGGAGGATTGCTTCTCTGAGTGGAGGCCTGTGACTAGTGGTGTGCCACAGGGATCAGTGCTGGGTCCATTGTTATTTGTCATCTATATCAATGATCTGGATGATAATGTGGTAAGTTGGATCAGCAAATTTGCTGATGATACAAAGATTGGAGGTGTAGTGGACAGTGAGGAAGGTGTTCAAAGCTTGCAGGGGGATTTGGATCAGCCGGAAAAATGGGCTAAAAAATGGCAGATGGAGTTTAATACAGACAAGTGTGAGGTATTGCACGTTGGAAGGACAAACCAAGGTAGAACATACAGGGTAAATGTTAAGGCACTGAGGAGTGCAGCAGAACAGAGGGATCTGGGAATACAGATACAAAATTCCCTAGAAGTGTTGTCACAGGTAGATAGGGTTGTAAAGAGAGCTTTTGGTACATTGGCCTTTATTAATCAAAGTATTGTGTATAAGAGTTGGAATGTTATGGTGAGGTTGTATAAGGCATTGGTGAGGCTGAATCTGGAGTATTGTGTTCAGTTTTGGTCACCAAATTACAGGAAGGATATAAATAAGGTTGAAAGAGTGCAGAGAAAGTTTACAAGGATGTTGCCGGGACTTGAGAAACTCAGTTACAGAGAAAGGTTGAATAGGTTAGGACTTTATTCCCTGGAGCGTAGAGGAATGAGGGGAGATTTGATGGAGGTATATAAAATTATGATGGGTATAGATAGAGTGAACGCAAGCAGGCTTTTTCCACTGAGGCAAGGGGAGAAAAAAACCTGAGGACATGGGTTAAGGGTGAAGGGGGGAAAGTATAAAGGGAACATGGGGGGGGGCTTCTTCACACAGAGAGTGGTGGGAGTGTGGAATGAGCTGCCAGATGAAGTGGTAAATGCGGGCTCACTTTTAACATTTAAGAAAAACCTGGACAGATACATGGATGAGAGGTGTATGGAAGGATATGGTCCGGGTGCAGGTCAGTGGGACTAGACAGAAAAATGGTTTGGCACAGCCAAGAAGGGCCAAAAGGCCTGTTTCTGTGCTGTAGTGTTCTATGGTTCTATGGATGCCACTGCACCACCAGCCAGCTATCAATGTAAAAGCAATCCTAGAGACATAATGTACAGGTAACTGTTGTGTGTGGCTGTATATACATCAGATTAGCTTATGCACACACATAAAGTAATACTAGGTGCAAGAGTGTCTGAACATAAGTGACAGTCAGGAAATGCTACAGTGGCAGATGTGTTTGTAATGGTGGTGAGACGTGTTAATGGGTGGAGATGTTGATCAGCCTGATGGCCGGTGGGAGATAATTAATTTTGAGTTTAGTGGTCCTGGTGTGGATGCTGCAGAGACTAATCCCTGACGGGAGTGGGACAAACAGTCCATAAGCAGGGTGGGAAACTTCATGATATTGCTGGCCTTTTTATTTGAAACCGTTCTGAATATACAGTATTCCTTGATGGCTGCTGTTGCTTGGGCTGTTATAGCTACCTGTTGTAGAGCCCTCCTGTCTGCTGCATTGCAGTTTCGCAACATGTCAGGATGCTCTCAACAGCACACCTGTAGAAAGTTGAGTATTGTTAATTCCGTAACACTGTAAGATATAGGAGCATAAATAGGCCATTTGGCCCATCGAATCTTCTGCGCCATTTCATCTTGGCTGATCCATTTCCCTCTCAGCCACAATCTCCTGCCTTCTCCCTGTAACCCTTCGTACCCTGACTAATCAGGAATCTATCAACTTCTGCTTTAAATATAACCAATGACGTGGTCTCCTGTGGCAACAAATTCCACAAATTCATTACTCTTTGGCTGGAGAAATCCCTCTGAATCTCCACTCTAAATGGTCACCCCTCAATGTTGAGGCTGTGTTCTCTGGTCATAGACTCTCCCACCATAGGAAACATCCTTTCCACATCCACTCTCCTCAGGCTTTCGACATTAATAGGTTTCAACAAGATCCAGCCTTATTCTTCTGAATTCCAGTGACTACAGTCCCAGAGCCATCAATCAGTCCTCATATGGTAACCCATTATTCCTGGAATCATTCCTGTGAACCTCCGCTAAACCCTCTCCAATGTCAGCACGTCCTTTAGATAAGAGGCCCAAAACTGCTCATAATACTCCAAGTGAGGCCTTACCAGTGCTTTATAAAGCCTCAACATCACATCCTTGCTTTTATATTCTATTGCTCTCAAAATGAATGCTAAAATTGCATTTGTCCTCCTCACCATCTGCTCAACCTGCAAATGAACCTTTAGGAAATCCAGCACGAAGACTATCAAGTCCCTTGCACCTCGGATTTTTGAATTTTCTCTCCCTTTAGAAAATGGCATATGCTTTTATATCTTCCACCTAAGTCCGTGACCACATGTCAACTCCTGTCTGAGTGGCGACTTGGATCTGCTCCTATTCGCCTTCCAAAGCAACAGATCTATAGCAGTTGCTATCTCATTGGCTTTTCACACAACCCCGGAACATCTGGACAGCAAAGGTGCATATATCAGGATGCTCTTTATCGATCATAGCTCAGCATTTAACATCATCATCTCCTCAAAACTAATCTGTAAACTCTAAGACCCGGGCTTCAATACCCTCTTGTGCAATTGCATCCTGGATGTCCTCACTTGTAGACCCCAGTTCGGATTGGTAAAAACATCTCCACCACCTCTATCAGCACCAGGAGCACCACAGGGATGTGTATGTAGCCGTCTGCTCTACTTGCTTTACACCTATGACTGTATGGCTAAGTACAGCTCCAACACCATATTCAAGTTTGCTGATGTCACCACTGTCGTGGCTGCATCAAAGGGGGTGATGAATCAGCATACAGGAGGGTGATTGAAAATTTGGCTGAGAGGTATAATAACAACAACACCTCTCACTCAAGGTCAATAAGACCAAGGAAGTGATTGTAGACTTCAGGAGAGGGAAACCAGAGGTCCATAAGCCAGAATCTAGTGATTCTTGGAAGATGCCTCCACAATCTCTTCAGCCACCTCTTTCAGAACCCCGGGGTGTACACCATCCGGTTCAGGTGATTTATCTACTTTCAGACCTTTCAATTTCCCGAGCACCTTCTCCCCAGTAATGGCAGCTTCACTCATCTGTCACTGACACCCTCAAACTTCTGGCATTCTACTAATGTCCTCCACAATGAAGACTGATGCAAAATACTTAGTTTGTTTTGCATTTCCTGGTCCCTCATTACTACCTCTACTTCATCACTTTCCAATGCTTTTGTTTCTCTTTCACTCTTTATATATCCAAAGAAACTTTTGATATCCTTGGGTATTTTTGGCAAACTTACCTTCATATTTCATCTTTTCCATCTTTATGACTTTTTTAGTTGCCTTCTGTTGGCTTTTAAAAGCTTTCCAATCCTCTAACTTCCCACTAATTTTTGCTCTATTATATGTCCTCTTGTTGGCTCTGACTTCCCTTGGCAGCCATGGTTGCCTCACCCTCCCATGAGAATACTTCATCTTTGGGATATATCTATCCTGCACCATCTGAATTGCTCCCAGAAATTCCAGTGACTGCTGCTCTGATGTCATCCCTGCTAGTATCTCCTTCTAATCACCTTTGGCCAGCTGCTCTCTCATGCCTCTGTAATTCCCTTTACTCCACTGTAATACTAATACATCTGACTTTAGCAATTCTGCCTCCAAAGGGTTCTTTTACCTTGAGCACTCTAATCATTGCACAACACCCAATTCAGAATAGCTGATGCCCTTGTGGACTTAATCGTGAGCTGCTCTAAAAAGCCATCTTGTTGCATTCTACACATTCCCCCTCTTGGGATCCGGCAGCAACCTGATTTTCCCAATCTACCTGTATATTGAAATCTCCCATGACTATCATATGTGCGTAATCCAGCTCGCTTCCGCCTCCACAGAAAGTAAAGGCATTGATGTGCTTTCTTGACTGTTGAGGATGTGTTCTGGGACCATTAGAGGTTGTATGAGATATGCACTCTCAGGAGCTTGAAACTGCATGCAGTTTCCACGGCTGTGCTGCAGAGTTTAAGCACTGGAGAACAAACTACATGCGCTGCACACATGCAACGCGTGTTTGAACTTTGTAATGAACAACAAGTAAGATTTCTTATACCAATTGTAATTCACTAATAAGGTAACTCAAATGAGCACTCATTTAATAACGTACAGTAAACAATCATATTGTGGGGCTGAGGAACCTAAACTACCTTGAACTACTAGTTCTACTTGTCTCTGTAACTACAATTAAGTTCTTACACGTTGTTCTAGTTACATTATGAATACTTATGTAAGGATAATGGCTACATGATTCATGACATATAATCAGATCAGATTAATTTATTGTCATATATACAAAGAGTCAAAGATTCAAAGTACATTTATTATAAAAGTATGTATACACATAATGTAACTTCGAAATTCATCATCCCACAGTCAGCCACAAAATAAAGGAACACCATGGAACCCGTTCAAGAAAACATCAAACTCCTAACACGTGAAAAAAAGAACAAATTGCATAAATGGCAAACAGCAAGTGAACAACTCATAGGATATCAAACATTAAACCAGGAGTCCAGTCGCATTCAGTTTCATTCAGTTCAGGCCATGCCACTGGCCCACTGCAGGCAGCAGCTCAGTTCTTTGCTGAAGAGCCCCAGTCCGCGTTGTTTGCCCCAATCAAACTGTTCAAAAACAGCAAAAAAAAGAGCAACCAGCTTCCAGAAATATATGCTCCGTGGACAGCAAAGTCCCCCAAAACGAGTCCATGGACTCGCCGATCAATCCTTGCAACGTGGATCCAAAGACTCCTGCACTTTCTTTTGAAAGCAGCTAGCAACGGGGAGAGAAAGATTGGTCAAAGGCAGGCGGGTGGTGTCAAACTCCTGCCAATCCTCCAGGGTGTAATCAAATTCCTTGCTCATGTTAAAATCACAGAATAAGCAGTACACATAGTTACAATAATACAACAATAAATATGGAATAAAACAACAGAATTATGTCACTGCGAAGAAACACAAAAGGAAATGCCAAAGTGACAAATGCAGAAAAAAATGATAGAGGTCGAAACAAGAGTCTGAGAATATTGCAGCAACAATAAAGAGGTGGTTGGTTCAGAAGTCTGATAGCAGCGTGGAACAAGCTGTTCTTGAATCTGGTTGTCTGAACTTTCAAATCCCTGTATCTTCTTACAAGAGAGCAGACAAGAGCAAAGGGAATGGCCAGCGTGGCAGTCAACCTGGACAATACAATCAGCTTTTCAGAATCAATGCACTGTGAAGATGGACTGAATGGAAGGAAGTGAAGATTCTGTGATGGACTGAGCATTGTTCACCACTCTCTGGAGGTTCTAACAGTACAGGGCAAAACAGACACCATAGTCATCTGAGATGCAACCTGTCAGGGTACTTTCTGTAGTACTTTAATAGAACCAGAGAGGACAGGAACATTTTTAATTGGGGAGGGGCAAATTATGAGGCTATAAGGCTAGAACTTGCTGATGTGTATTGGGATGATGTTTTTGCAGGGACATGTGGTCGATGTTTAGGATGTTAGGGATAAATTTATCCCGGTGAGGCAGATAAAGAATGATAGGGTGAAGGAACCATGGGAGACAAGTGAGGTGGAAAATCTAGTCAGGTGGAAGAAGCAGCATACATGAGGTTTAGGAAGCAAGGAACAGATGGGTCTATTGAGGAATATAGGGAAGCAAGAAAGGAACGTAAGAAGGGGCTGAGGAAAGCAAAAAGGGAGCATGAGAAGGCCTTGGCAAATAGGGTAAAGGAAAACCCCAAGGCATTCTTCAATTATGTGAAAAACAAAAGGATGACAGGAGTGAAGAGATAAAGGTGGGAAGATGTGCCTGGAGGCTTTGGAAGTGAGCGAGGTCCTCAATGAATACTTCTCTTCGGTATTCAGCAATGAGAGGGAACTTGATGACAGTGAGGACAATATGAGTGAGGTTGATTTTCTGGAACATGTTGATATTAAGGGAGAGGAGGTGTTGGAGTTGTTAAAATACATTAGGACGGATAAGACCCCGGGGCCTAAGGGAAGAGATTGCTGAGCTTCTGGCTAGGATCTTTATGTCCTCATTGTCCACGGGAATGGTACCAGAGGACTGGAGGGAGGGGAATGTTGTCCCCTTGTTCAAAGAAGGTAGTAGGGATAGTCTGGGTAATTATAGACCAGTGAGCCTTATGTCTGTCTGTGGTGGGAAAACTGTTGGAAAAGATTCTTAGAGATAGGATCTTTGGGCATTTAGAGAATCATGGTCTGATCAGGGACAGTCAGCATGGCTTTGTGAAGGGCAGATCGTGCTTAACAAGCCTGATAGAGTTCTTTGAGGAGGTGACCAAGCATATAGATGAGGGTAGTGCAGTGGATGTGATCTACATAGATTTTAGTAAGGCATTTGACAAGGTTCCACATGGTAGACTTATTCAGAAAGTCAGAAGGCATGGAATCCAGGCAAGTTTGGCCAGGTGGACTCAGAATTGGCTTGCCTGCAGGAAGCAGCGGGTCGTGGTGGAGGCAGTACATTCGGATTGGATGGTTGTAATTAGTGGTGTCCCACAAGGATTGGTTCTGGGACCTCTACTTTTTGTGATTTTTATTAACGACCTGGATCTGAGGGTAGAAGGGTGGGTCGGCAAGTTTGCAGACGACACAAAGGTTGGTGGTGTTGTGGATAGTGTAGCGGATTGTAGAAGATTGCAGAGAGACATTGATAGGATGCAGAAGTGGACTGAGAAGTAGCAGATGGAGTTCAACCCGGAGAAGTGTGAGGTGGTACACTTTGGAAGGACAAACTCCAAGGCAGAGTACAAAGTAAATGGCAGGATACTTGGTAGTGTAGAGGAGCAGAGGGATCTGGGGGTACACGTCCACAGATCTCTAAAAGCTGCCTCACAGTTAGATAGGGTAGTTAAGAAAGCTTATGGGGTGTTAGCCTTCATAAGTCGAGAGATAGAGTTTAAGAGTTGCGAGGAAATGATGCAGCTCTATAAAACTCTGGCTAGGCCACATTTGGGGTACTGTGTCCAGTTCTGGTTGCCTCACTATAGGAAGGATGTGGAAGCATTGGAAAGGGTACAGAGGAGATTTACCAGGATGCTGCTTGGTTTAGAGAGTATGGATTACGACCAGAGATTAAGGGAGCTAGGGCTTTACTCTTTGGAGAGAAGGAGGATGAGAGGAGACATGATACAGGTGTACAAGATATTAAGAGGAATAGATAGAGTGGACAGCCAGCGCCTCATCCCCAGGGCACCACTGCTCAATACAAAAGGACATGGCTTTAAGGTAAGGGGTGGGAAGTTCAAGGGGGATATTAGAGGAAGGTTTTTTACTCGGAGAATGGTTGGTGCGTGGAATGCACTGCCTGAGTCAGTGGTGGAGGCAGATACACTAGTGAAGTTTAAGAGACTACTAGACAGGTATATGGAGGAATTTAAGGTGGGGTGTTATATGGGAGGCAGGGTCTAAGGGTCGGCACAACATTGTGGGCTGAAGGACCTGTACTGTGCTGTACTATTCTATGTTCTATGTTCTATCTATAGATGTTTAAGAGAATCCTCAAAGGCAAGTGTGTGGTTTTGCACTTCAGTACGACAAGCCAGGGTAGGTCTTACACAGTGAATGGTAGAGCACTGAGGAGTGTGGCAGATCAAAAGGATCTGGGAATACAGGCCTATAATTCATTAAAAGTGGCATCACTTTTATAATTCCTAGGCCTATAATTCATTAAAAGTGGACGTAGAGTCCTAAAGAAAGCCTTGGTACATTGGCCTTCATAAATCAATATATTGAGTACAGAAGATAGGATGTTAATTTGAAGTTGTATGAGACATTGGTGAAGCCTTATGTGGAGTACTGTGTGCTGTTTTGGTCACCTACCTGGAGGAGAGATGTAAACAGGTTTGAAAGAGTGCAGAGTAAATTTACAAGGATGTTGCCAGGTCTGGAGGACCTGAGTTACAAGGAAAGATTGAGAACGCTTTAGAACGTAGAAGGTTGAGAGGAGATTTGATAGAGATATACAAAATTATGAGGGGTGTAGAAAGTGTAAATGCAAGCAGGCTTTTCCCACTGATTCTGGGTGGGACTACAACTAGAGGTCATTGACTAAGGCTGAAAGGTGAGAAATTTAAGGAGAACATGAAAAGGAAACTTCTTCACTCAGAGGGTCATGGAAGTGAGGAATGAGCTGCCAACATAAGTGGCGCATGCAAGCTCTTTCTCAATATTGAAGAGCGGTTTGGATAGGTACATGGATAGTAGGGATGTGGAGGGCTATGATCCCGGTGCAGGTCAATGGGAGGAGGCAGCTTACATGTTTTTGGAGTGGACTTGATGGGCCAAAGGTCTGTTTCTGTGCTGTATTTCTCTATGACTCTATGACAAACTAAATCTTCAGAAACACATAAGAAAGTATATACACTATGTATCCAGACACATATAATACATTATGTCTATGTATGCATAACATTTGGCATATAATTTAAGTCATAGTCATAGTCATACTTTATTGATCCCGGGGGAAATTGGTTTTCATTATAGTTGCACCATAAATAATAAATAGTAATAAAACCGTAAATAGTTAAATAGTAATATGTAAATTATGCTAGTAAATTATGAAATAAGTCCAGGACCAGCCTATTGGCTCAGGGTGTCTGACCCTCCAAGGGAGGAGTTGTAAAGTTTGATGGCCACAGGCAGGAATGACTTCCTATGATGTTCTGTGTTGCATCTCGGTGGAATGAGTCTCTGGCTGAATGTACTCCTGTGCCCAACTAGTACATTATGTAGTGGATGGGAGACATTGTCCAAGATGGCATGCAACTTGGACAGCATCCTCTTTTCAGACACCATCGTCAGAGAGTCCAGTTCCATCCCCACAACATCACCGGCCTTACGAATGAGTTTGTTGATTCTGTTGGTGTCTGCTACCCTCAGCCTGCTGCCCCAGTACACAACAGCAAACATGATAGCACTGGCCACCACAAACTCGAGCTATATAACAAGTTATATAACAAATTTATGAAAGGTATCAAATCATAAGTATTTAAAGTAGCATTATTTACAGCAGGAAGCCGAATTGTCAAGTATTTATGTTAATATTTTTAACTAACATTTGTTCTTTTGAATTCCTATTTTTAAAAAATGGCACTGCTAAGAACTTGTATTTTTCGACTCCACATTTGAGTTGGAAGTAAGACTTCCTGCCACTGATCTTGCAATTCAGCTGTTGAAGTTTCCTACAGGCACTTGTACATAAGTTATTTACTGTGCCTTTGTAATAAAATGCAATGCAGGTATGCAGGTGACATAATGACAAAAAGAATAGTTTCTGAAATAGCAGGTATTAAATAAGCAAGCTCCATCAATATACCAGGTTTGAAAAGAATTAGCTCTGGAATACATTTGTGTATGATTGAAACGACAATTCTGTACTATATGCTTGAAAGAATTTTCCTTGTCCAACCTTATTCAGTTCAAAATTCACATAATAACCTCAATATTCTGATATCGATACATCCACCTAGAATTGAGTTCATCCTGTTAAACTGTTTCTGATTCAATAGTTAGTATACAACTGTGAATCGTTTAGTTTCTGGAAACATAAACCATTATCATATTTGGTGTGTGTGGTATTACATTTTTGGATCATTTCAAAGGAAGATTGAGTGGTGGTCTCATTTAAATACAAAATCAATGAGGATTTATCGAAAAGTAGATATAAAATTCAAAATATCATCACAAGTAAATAATTTCCTGCACCTGAAAGAACAGTTTTGAAGTTACATTGCCATAATAATGAAGATTCAATATTGCTTTCAGCAAATATAAATTTCAAGAGTTTCAGATAACTTTAAATTTTTTAATAATTAAATTAACAGATTAGACAAGAGATTACAATGTTTATGGTAGCAACTGTAATGTATGACATGTATGTATGACATTTTGATAAACAATTTAAGAATAATTAATAGGATTAATTTCAGTAAACTGGAAAATGCTGGAACATTCATCAGCTCAGATAGCATCTTTGGCAAGAGAAGCAGGGTTAACATTTCAGATCAAGATTCATCAGCAGAAAACAAAATGGTCTCTGATTTCAGATGTTAACCCTTATTTTTTTCTCTTCCCAAATATGGCAAGACATGTTGAGTGCTTTCAGCATTTCTATTTTTGTTTCAGGCTCTCAACATCTACATTTTTATTATATTTTCAAATATGTTAGCCATCAAAGTTTAACAGTTTCTGATTGGCTCTCCCCTGTTCATTGTTTTCAGTGAGATGGGCCCATGGTTGTTTGAACTCATTGAATCTGCACATTTTATGGTTATCAGCAAGATGCTAGGACTGCCACGCTCAATCCACCAACCATCTGTTCTTGATTAAATTCTTAATTGTCCTTGATTGACATTTCTCAGGGTGGAAATGGCTAATCAAAGAGGTGTCATTTTAAGACAATTGGAGGAAAGTACAGGGGGCATGTCAGAAGTAAGTTCTTTACACAGAGAGTGGTGGATGTTGTGTACTTAATATTTCAGTAAGGTTTGAATAATATTGTAAATATATTGTTTGATTAGCATTCTCTGTTGTTTACATAATTCATTATGGGTTATATGTAAAAGTACACAAACGGTATTATACCACCACATCATGCATGCAGGGCCTGCTAGAAGTAAAGTATGAAGTCGACACATTATTCCTAGCTCTATTTTTCTTTCAATTGGTTTTATGTTTCAGAGTTACAAAACATAGTGGTGGTGAGGAAGTTGAACCCAAGACAACTACCTACTTGTTGAAGTGCAGCAAAATGTTCGAGTTAAATAAAAAGTAGTACATGGTTTCCTCAGGAAAGAAGAATTAAGTGGTGGAAAAAAGGCAGAAAACTGATGAAATTCACATGCTCGTAAGCAGTGAGTACTGGGTGATAATAATCATAATTTTTTAAAAAGTAGAAATAGCAGGCTACATTGGAAAGATAGACGCATTCAATTGCACAAGGGATAACTGGACATTGTATACTGATCATTTTGAACAGTATTTTAAAGGAATTAGAACAGCTGATGAAAAACAAGTGCCAGTTTTGCTAAGTGCATTGGGTGGAAAGGCATACAGATTGCTTAGAAATTTGACTGTTCCAACCAAACAAGCCACAATGAGCTTTGCTGATATCATGAAAGTAATGTAGGAACATTTAGAACTGAAATCATTGTTGATTGCAGAACGCATTGGGTTTCATAAGCAGAATCAAAAGGAAGGGGGTCTATTTCAGTTTACATAGCTGAATTGAAGAGATTTTCTGAGCGTTGCCAGTTCAGTGATAGGCTATATGATGCACTGAAAGATAACTTAGTTGTGGAATCTGACAAGAAAGCATTCAAAAATGCCTCCTAACTAAAACACAGCTCATATTTAAAAGAGCAGTTGAAATCGTTATATCAATAGAAACCCATCCAGAGACACAATTGAGTAGCAGTCAGGAATGAAAGTATGAACAAAATTTCAACATCTAAACAGAAACTACGTGGCCGAACAAATTGTGTTACCATTGTGGCTGGGGCTCACATACACCAGACCAATGCAGGTTCAAAGGCAAAGCTGCAGAAGATGCATAGAAAATGCCAGATTTGGGGACAGCTTCTTTCCAACTGTGATAAGACTGCTGAACGGATCCTAACCCAGATCTGGGCCATCCCCTCCAAATATCCGGAGCTGCATATTGGTTTTTTGGACTACCTTACTTTCCATTTTTATATTTTCTGTTTATGATTTATAATTTGAATTTTTAATATTTACTATCAATTTGTAATCCAGTGAGCAGGAAGCACATAATCCAATATCACTATGATGATTGTACGTTCTGGTATCAATTGTTTGGCGACTATAAAGTATAAAGTATAGTAAGACACATGTTGTTCGTCCATCGTTGATGTCGAAGAGGACCTCGACACCATAATGATTGTGTCGAGACTAGCGTGTGATTTGGATTTAAGTGAGGGAGAGTTGCACAGCGTCAGCCTCACTCTCTCTTCCCAATTCCCATCTGGATCCAGTGACAAGACAGAATCTAGACAGCTGGAGATGGGACTAGGCGCAGTGGATGACCAGGACGTCTTCTGTGTCTTGTCCTGCTCTACACGTTCCACGACGCTTGCAGAGACTGCCTTCTTGACCGTTGGACCTTCCGCTGGTCTCGTCCGCTCAATCCGCCGGAGTCTGTCTTCACATGCTCCCTATCTCACTGAGGGTTTGAGACCCGTCGGCTACCCTCACCTGGTTTAGCCGGCTTGTCGAAGCTGTTGCCCGGGGTGTGGCCGCTGTTGCATGCAGACAGCTACGGGGAGCCACAGGTGAGAGCTGAGTGCCAGGTGGGGAGCAAAGGTGGACTAACCGCCCTGAAAAGGACGCGACATGTCCCCCCACCAGAGGTGCTACCCCTCCCTGACACCCCATATAGCCCAGTAAGACACATACAAAGAGCATGTCTGGCAAACTAAAGGACATGTGCTGCACAGGGAAGAGAAAAAAATTCAAGTCAAGTTGTAGTTTAAAAAGAGCACTAATCTGCATGCTGTTGGTAAAAAAAAATCTGATAATGATAAGACTGACAGACCTGTGCAGACTTGAGATTTACAATGTGAAAACTAACAATGTGACAAGCAATATGGCTTACATCAGAAGTGAATGGCAAATTAATTAAAATAGAGGTGGACACTGGCTCGGTTGTTTCAGCCATTCCACAAAATAAGTTTGAGTGACATTTCAAAGTTACTGAACTGAAGCCTGCAGATATCCAGCTATGAACTTACACTGGAGAAAAGATAACTCCTGTGGGAATGACATTCATAATAGTGAAATACAACAACCAACAAGACACATTGGGATTGTATATGTAAAGGCATGAGGACCAGCATTGTGAGGATGTGATTGGCTGAGACAACTACAACTTCATTAGAGATCCATCGACTATTTGCAATGAAAGCAAATTAAGAAAGGTAGCGGATGATACCACAGCAGTGCTCAATGATGGCATTGGAATGCTCAAAGATATCAGGAGCAAAATAGTGTTAAATGAAAATGCTGCACCCAGGTTTTACAAAACCCATCCGGTTTCTTATACCATCTGTGAGCTGGGTGGCAAGGCTTTCTTTCCAAGGTTGAGCAGAGTCCATGAGCAACACTACTGGTCTCAGTCACAAAGAATATTGGGTCTGTCAGGATCACTGGTGACTTTAAGTTGAACATCAATCCAATGCTGAAAGTAGATCAATAGCCTCTGCCCAGGATAAAAGATATCTTTTTAAACCTTTCTGGAAGGAAACATTGCAGCACAGTGGATTCAGCTGATGCCAGACTATAGATGGAAATCGAAGAAGAGTTCAACGTGTTACTCACCATAAACACATAAAGGGTTTATTGCTACAATAGGCTTATTTTTGGGGTAGCATCTGCACCCGCACCCTGGCAGAGAGCCATGGACCAGGTGCTGCAAAGCTGATCAGAGATTCAATGTTGCCTGGATGTCAGCATTGTTACCAGCAAGGATGACAAAGAACATCTCCAATATCTCAAGACTGTTTTAAAAATATTATGAAGATTATGGGCTCAGAGTATAAAGCAACAAGTATGAATTCTGTAAACCAAGCTTCTCTTACTTTGGTAGCACCATTGAAACATAAGTTTTACACAAGTGTGCTGAGAAAATTCAAGCAGTGGAGGATGCCCCCATCCCAAGGGAGATGTAACAGTTGTGGTCCTTTTTAAGATTTGTCGATTACTGCTACAGGCTCCTGCCAAACCTGGCTACTGCGTTCCGGCCCTTGAACTCATTACTACAGATTGAGAAGAAATAGCAATAAACAACACAGCAAGAGGTGGCTTTCCAAAAGACAAAGGAAATGGTGACTTCAGACACTCTACTCACAAATTATGATCCACACTACCCAGTGAAGCTTGCTTGTGATGCTTTGCCTAATGTTATAGGTGATATCATGTCATAGGTTTACCTTGGAGAAAGAAATAATTGAAAAATTTATAAAGGACACTTCTCTTGATGTGTTCTCCCTAATGGAAATCAAAAATCTCCTTATTATGGCAGAGATGATCCAAGAGCAACCAAAAAAGACCCCACACTGCCTTGGGTCTATAGGGCCACACAAAATGGCTGGAATGTGTTGCAGAAACTCCAGTTCCCTCATTTTTATCAGCACCAGGATGAACTTCACTTGGATGGAGTTTGCTTTATGTGTGGATTGTTGTTGTACCATCCAAGCTGAGAGATAGCAGTTTTGGAGGAGCTATATTTCAGTCATCTAGGTGTGGTCAAAATGAAAGTATTGGCTCGAAGCTTTGTCTGGTGGCCTGGGATAAATCAGCAGATTGAGCACTTTGCCTTGCACTGTTTGGGATGGCAACACATCCAGAGGATGCAAGAGCAATGCCCCTCCATCCCCAGGAATGGCCTGCATTGCCCATGTGGATTTTGCCAGACGTTTCATGGACACAAATTTCTTGGTAGTACAGGATGCAGCTACAAAGTGGCCAGAAGTGCTCCCAATAGCTTCCCCCGCAGTCTAACACAATGTTGATGTGTTAAGAAGCCTCTTCTCAAGGAGGAGTGTCCCAGAACACTTAGTCTGTGACAATAGACCACAATTTGCTATGGAGAAGTATCAGTCATTCCTGAAATAATGACTGGAATAAGACATATTATATCTGCACCGTAACACCCAGCTACAAATGACTTGGCAGAAAGGTTTGTCCAGAGTGTAAAGAACACACTGCAAGCAATGTCAGAAGAACATACTGCGCTGCTACTGAATCGGAAGCTCGCCAATTTTTTGCTTACATACTGCAATTCAACCCACTCCACAACCAACAACTCACCAGCTATGCTGCTCCTGGGTCATCCCTTGCACTTTCGCTTGGATCTGCTCAAACCCAATCTCAGAAAAAGTTTGCAGTACAAACCGCTGAGACAAATCGAGCACTTCTCAAACAAGGAGGTTTGATATTTCACTCCTGGACAAGCAGTCCTAGCAAGGGACTACAGAAATGAGGGGAAAACTGGACCACTCTCCTACACAGTGGAGTTGCATCAGATATCATCTGGACATGACACATTGTTCATTTGAGGAGAACAGAGCCAATTGTTAGAGAAGAATACAATAGGGTATTTGGATACAATAGGGTCTTTTAAGAGCCCTCTTAGAAAGGTACATGGAGATTAGAAGAATAGAGGACTATGCACTAGGGAAATTCTAGGCAGTTTCTAGAGTAGGTTACATGGTTAGGACAACATTGTGGGCCGAAGGGCATGTAATGTGTTGTAGATTTCTATGTTCTTCATTAAGAAATGTGTCCAGACTGTCAGACCACTTCCTGCAGTCCCAGAGTCAATTCCTGCAGCCACCACGAAGGAGTCCCCAGAACCTGAAATTATTTCACAGCCACAAGCCTCACCTGCAAAGCAGAATGACCCCCCTCTTGTCAAGAAAGATGTTATCCCACAAGAGTAGGAAACCCTCCACACTGATTAAATCTTTAGGCTAAATGTGGCCAATTTAAAATTTTCTATGCTGTGGATGTCTATGTAGTAGATGTATTCCATGCCGGTTGGCTGTGCGTCGTTTCTGACAATGGCATTTGTCTGTGCAGCTCATCAGTTGATGATGAGCTGTATTCTATAGCATACTGTATATTCTTTATATAAGTTCAGATACATTCTATATAGAGTTGGAGTTTATAGCTAAGCAGGGAGGAGTGTTGCATGTTTAATATTTTAGTAACATTTGAGTAATATTGTAGATACATTGTTGATTAGCCATTCTTTGTTGTGTATATAATTTATCATGCGTTATATGTAAAAATGCATGAATCGCATATGTCATTACACCAGTACATCATATGTGTGTGCCTCACTACAGGTAAGGAACGAAATAGACACATTATTCCTGGCAACATACATCAAAGTTGCTGGTCAACGCAGCAGGCCAAGCAGCATCTATAGGAAGAGGCGCAGTCGACGTTTCAGGCCGAGACCCTTCGTCAGGACTAACTGAAGGAAGAGTGAGTAAGGGATTTGAAAGCTGGAGGGGGAGGGGGAGATGCAAAATAATAGGAGAAGACAGGAGGGGGAGGGATAGAGCCGAGAGCTGGACAGGTGATAGGCAAAAGGGGATACGAGAGGATCATGGGACAGGAGGTCCGGGAAGAAAGACAGGGGAGGGGGTGACCCAGAGGATGGGCAAGAGGTATATTCAGAGGGACAGAGGGAGAAAAAGGAGAGTGAGAGAAAGAATGTGTGCATAAAAATGAGTAACAGATGGGGTACGAGGGGGAGGTGGGGCCTTAGCGGAAGTTAGAAAAGTCAATATTCATGCCATCAGGTTGGAGGCTACCCAGACGGAATATAAGGTGTTGTTCCTCCAACCTGAGTGTGGCTTCATCTTTACAGTAGAGGAGGCCGTGGATAGACATGTCAGAATGGGAATGGGATGTGGAATTAAAATGTGTGGCCACTGGGAGATCCTGCTTTCTCTGGCGGACAGAGCGTAGATGTTCAGCAAAGCGGTCTCCCAGTCTGCGGCGGGTCTCACCAATATATAAAAGGCCGCAGACTGGGAGACCGCTTTGCTGAACATCTACGCTCTGTCCGCCAGAGAAAGCAGGATCTCCCAGTGGCCACACATTTTAATTCCACATCCCATTCCCATTCTGACATGTCTATCCACGGCCTCCTCTACTGTAAAGATGAAGCCACACTCAGGTTGGAGGAACAACACCTTATATTCCGTCTGGGTAGCCTCCAACCTGATGGCATGAACATTGACTTCTCTAACTTCCGCTAAGGCCCCACCTCCCCCTCGTACCCCATCTGTTACTCATTTTTATGCACACATTCTTTCTCTTACTCTCCTTTTTCTCCCTCTGTCCTTCTGAATATACCTCTTGCCCATCCTCTGGGTCACCCCCCCCCTTGTCTTTCTTCCCGGACCTCCTGTCCCATGATCCTCTCGTATCCCCTTTTGCCTATCACCTGTCCAGCTCTATCCCTCCCCCTCCTGTCTTCTCCTATCATTTTGCATCTCCCCCTCCCCCTCCAGCTTTCAAATCCCTTACTCACTCTTCCTTCAGTTAGTCCTGACGAAGGGTCTCGGCCTGAAACGTCGACTGCGCCTCTTCCTATAGATGTTGCTTGGCCTGCTGCGTTGACCAGCAACTTTGATGTATGTTGCTTGAATTTCCAGCATCTGCAGTATTCCTGTTGTTTACATTATTCCTGGCTCTGTGTTTTGCTTTTGATTCATTTTAATGTTTTGGAGTGACAATGAGTGATGGTGGAGGCAGATATATTAAGGTCACTTAACAATCTCTCAGATAGGCTCATGGATGATAGAAAATTGGAGTGTAATGTTGGAGGAAAGGGTTATATTGATCTTAGAGTAGGTTTAAAGTGCAGCACATCATCTTGGGCTGAAGGGCCTATACTGTGCTATAATGCTTTTGCTCTGTGTTCAATGATTAGCTTTTATTGTTTTCTCTATGCAACTCAAGGCAGATGTGATACTTACAGGAGTCTAGGTAGAAGATAACTTGTGATGTGGTATGTTCTTATTCCAGTTTATTCTGAGCTTCAGCGTACTTATGATGAATGAACTCAATGTCAACTTGTCCGTTCCACCATTCTGAGCAGACATTTGCTGGGAGTTCTCTCAAGTAACTCATTTTCATAACATCCTTGAATCATTCCTTTGTCCACTGAGTAATCTATTGCATTGATGGGACTCAGAGTCTGGTGTCAAGCATGAAAATGACACAGACAGTCTATTAAAACCTCAGTGCTGGGAATATTGGCAAAGAAGAGGTTATTCATCTTGGTTTAATTATTCTGGCTGTGGAATTGCAAGATTTGATGATCTTCATGGCCACCAGGAGAACGTAGAACATGACATAAAACAGTACAGCACAGTATAGGCCATTTGGATCATGATGTTTTGCTGACCCTTTACATCACTCTAAGATCTATCTAATCCTTACCTCCAACAGAGCCCTCCATGTTTATATCATCCATGTGCCTGCTTTAAGAATATATAAATGTCCCTAATGTGTCTGCCCCTACTGCTATCCCAGCACATGTTCCATGCACTTACCAATCTCAGTGTATAAAACTTACCTCTGACATCCCCCCTGGCCCCTGTACTTTCCTCCAAGTTCAACCAAGGAGACAAACTTGGCCTTTATTAACATCTCATTCCAAAGGCAGATCTGTGAGAGTACTGCATAGAAATGTTAATTTAGATTTTGTGCTTGAGTCTCCAAACGTTAACCCACATCTAATCCAGACATAAAGGGTATAATGCATTACAAATAGGAGCAGAGTTAGGCTATTTGGCCTAGTCAGTCTGTTCTGCCATTCCAAGGTAGCTGATTTACTATCCCTCTCAACTGCATTCTTTTGCCTTCTCCCCGTAACCTTTGATGTCCTTACTAATCAAGAACGTACCAAATTTCGCTTTAAATGTACCCTATAACTTGGCCACAACAGCCACCTGTGGTGATGATTCCACAGATTCACCATCTGTGTGCCTTGTACTATGTAACTGCACGTTTTTATTGCAATGGAATTTATGCCCAATTTTTTTAACATTACCATTTATGGTCATTGCAGTGATGGCAAGCGTTTAATGCAGAAAGGGCTCAGCCAAGATGTAAAAAAAAATGGGAAAATCTAAACAAACTAAGTGACCAAAATATCTTTGCAACACAATTTCATGAGCTCTTTTAGAAGTATAGCATAATTGCTTATTCTGCTCAATAATACTTGAGCATGAAGATAAGTAATTTCAAAACAAAGCTGGACTTCAAATAAAATCTGAACAGAACAACAAAGGATTGTCTGACTGATAATTTACACATTCCTGGATATATACTGCACCATCATTAAACATCAAACCAGTTCAATCAGATGTGACACTGAGTGTCTTGTAAAACATCAATGTTAGGACTACATTCAAAGAGGCTTTAAGAAGGGAAAACTCTGTGAGAAAGTAATGTAAGTGCTGATTAAAAACATCTCTGACTTTTTTTGTTAAAATTGCACTCAGTCAGCAGTTTCCCCTTGGACCTACCTTATTTGAAAAGATATTATGAATTTAAATATTTATTGGTTTTAGTGTATGATTCTCACTAAGCAAGAGAAAATATTTATTGGAGCTTGTAGAGAGGTAAGTAAAGAAAGTCAATTTTTGCATCGGTACAAATTGAAGATATGTAAATGTCTAATGCGGTGAAATTCTTCAAGCTGAAAAGAAAAATACAAAGGTAATCAGCTAGTGTAGAGAATGAGAAATTCTTCAGTCAGCCTGCCAGAAGGTGAAGCTGAGGTCTGAAAAGGAACATTAATTAAAATTTCACATATCAATTAAAAAATTAACTTGAGCACATAATATTTCTTACATCAATTAAAAATATTAAAGCTAAACAAAGTAATGTCAGAAAAGTGTCCCTCATCTCCTAAATCAAGGAAAGCGCTGGGATTTAGGATCCTCTTCCAGCTCTGGCCTGACACAGGATCAAAGTAGTCATCTACTGTGTATTGCTGGAGAATCCATCCGAGATTAGGTCTCAAATCTGTCTGAGTCTTGGACTGTGATATGTCACAGCTTACTTCACAGTTAAGTTTTGTGCAGATTCACTGACTGCAGTCATCACATTTGAGCTCAATGACTGTGCTTCAACCAGTCAAAATTAGTTTATCAGAATGTCCTGAAGTCAATCGAAATGAATGGTGTGAGAGTGCAGTGAACAGTCTGGTTACTGTGAGTTACCAACAGACAAATTTATATCCCCTTTTCTCAATTTAGAAATGGACGAATAACTGTCTGCATTCCTTAAATAAGTGAGTAGCCTTTTTCACAGAAATGAAAATGCATAGTGTATGTTTTCAAATTATGTTAGGAGTGCTCCAAACCTAATCAAGTGTCTGAATTTTTTTTCTGTCCTTTTTATTCAAAGGAATAAGAACCATTGGGATATTTATGTTGTAGATTTATATGAAACTTTGAAATATATCTAATTAAAATATAGTGATTTGAATTTGCTTCTATTCTGTAATGTTTTGTTTTAGTTATTGAGATACAGCATTGAATAGGTCCTTTTGACCCTTCAAGCCATGCTGCCCAGCAATCCCCAGCTTTGATCCTTTAATTTACAATGACCAATCAACCTACCAACCGGTAAGTCTTTGGTCTGTGGGAGGAAACCAGAGTACCTGGAGGAAACTGGCGCTGTCACAGAGAGAACGTACAAACTCCGTACAAGCAGCGGCGGGAGTTGAACCCAGGTCGCTTGCGCTGTAGAACGTTATGCTAACTGCTACGCTACCGTGCCACCCATATCGACGGATTTATGAATCATTTGGGCTCCATGTCATTTATGGCATCATTCCTAGGCCTTAGAAATCCAAGCAGCTGAGTGGAAGTGAGAAGGTCCTGAATAATAAGGCAGCTTGTGGATCAGGAGGAGCAGTTTTGCCTGCATGGCAATAGAACCACAGGACATCCTCACATTCTGTGTTGCGGTGCCTCTGCCTTCCCATGACATTCGTTTCAGCTACATCCTGAAATTTACATCTTTCCCAACATCTGGGGCATAACTTAAATGTCCAAGCGTAAATGAAGAAGTTACATATGATTTTTCATAAAAAAGCGTATCGCAATTTTTCCGTGGAAAGCATAGAAACATAGAAGCATAGAAACATAGAAAACCTATAGCACAATATAGGCCTTTCGGCCCACAAAGCTGTGCTGAACATGTCCTTACCTGAGAAATTACCTAGGGTTACCCATAGTCCTCTATTTTTCTAAGCTCCATGTACCTGTCCGGGAGTCTCTTAAAAGACTCTATCGTATCCGCCTCCACCACCGTCGCCAGCAACCCATTCCACGCACTCACCACTCTCTGCGTAAAAAACTTACCCCGATATCTCCTCTGAACCTACTTCCAAGTTAAATATATTAAACTAGTTCGACTCCTCTCACAGCTGTGGAATTCAATTTAAATTTAAATTGAGAATAAAAACTAATAATTTAATTATCTAGAATTTAAAAATCTACAGGTCCTGCCCAGCTTACGAACATCTAACTGATATATGGTCCATAAATAGGACTATGTGTTTGGGAATCTGGTAATATAGTAATATATCCAAGAAATTTAGTTCTCGGCACTTTACAGAAACTTGGGGAGGACCTATTGTCAGTCCTAACAACAGCATTTTGTGTGTTGCTGCAGATTTCCAGCATCAGTAGTCAAGATTTCGGTTCCTAAGGTTGTCATAGCTGGGGGTGGTAGTGGGGATAAGCTCCCACTACCTATAAAGTGCTCCAAATGGTGTGTGACTCTAACAGCCTCTGACAACCAAGTCCAAATCTCGGCCTTCACGTGTGGCTTAGCTACTAGGCCTGGTGGAGCTGTTTCTACTGACAAGAGAAGTGGGAAAGGCGGACCACTGGTGCCTCAAAACTAGTTGCTTCAGGCAGGTGGGGCTTGTTAGCCTTGGACAGCAGCCTGCCTAGGAGAAGGAAAACTCTAATTTTAAACCTCCGCTGCCTTGCTGCCATACCCACCTGTGGGAAAGGCTTTGGGAGTAAACCCTGAGGAAGAAATCCGAAGCTGGGTTCCAAAAGGCAGTTTGATGTTGTTTACAACTTCACTCCGGCAGCTTCTGCGATGACACTGGTGCCAAGCTGTATCGGCGCTTGCCCTTCCCTTGGACTACATTCGTGACTTGGAGAGGGGGAACTCGCTGCATGGGCAACAGCCAGTTCTTCAAATCTTCCCACCTAGGCTTGTGCCCTGAAGAGGAAACAGTCTACCAGAGGCGCAAACCCATGATCCCCTAGGATTGACGGCTGCCTACTACTACTAGTCAAGAGTTCGAAAGTTCAAAGTAAATTTATTGTCAAAGTACAGTCAGTCCTGTGAAAGGTCTTAAGCACATTTATATAGCTAGAGTGCTGAAGACCTTTGCACAGTACTGTATTTGTCAACATGGAGCAGAGAGCAAGTTTGTAAATCTGGTGGGAACAAAGAATTTTGGGAATGGTGAGGGTGGAGTGCTGCAGGAGGGGTGTGGGGCAGGTGGCAAGAAAGAGTGCCAGGGTTGAGGGGTGGTGTGGGTGTAGACACATCTAGCTCTGAGACATCAGGCAGAATCATTTGATACCAAACAATTGGTATATACACACACACACACATATATACACACAGTATATATACCTAAGACTTTTGCAGATTACTGTATACTACTCGAGATTTATTTTCTTGCAGGCATTCACAGTAAAACAAAAAAAAACAGAATCAATGAAAAACTATGACTGCCAAACAATCTTCAAAAGAAGACAAACTGTTGAAATACAGCAACAGTAATAATGATAAGTCTGGATATAATATTACAGGATAAACAAGCAAGGACAATTTACTTAATAGATATAGCCATTTAAAACACATATAACTTACAGAAATCAATAAGGAAAAAAAAGCTAGAAGTATGCTGAATTAAAAGAGGAAACTGAAAGACCTTAGAACATGAACAGAGTGTACATTGTCCCAACAGTAATAACTACAACTGGTATCATCCCAGAAGTCACTACACAATAGCATTAAGCAATTAGGCCTACACAGCAATATCCATGTAAATCTTCAGAAAGCTGCAATACAAAACACAACTAGAATAGCCCAGAAATTCCTAACAATTGAGAAATGAGCATGCTCGACTATGCTCACACCTCAGGTTTTACCGGTTTCAGCTGAGAAAAAAAATAAGTTACACAACAGTCAGAAAAAAATTCTAAGGATATACTTACATCACCAAAAACAGAATTCAGCACTTCACCCAAACACATGAAATTCTGATAAGAAGTACCTACCACTAAACTTAAATAAAAGCACAACTCAGGAAAATGAAGGAATTATCACTATAGAGGAAAAAGTTAACCAATGGAAGAGCATGACCCTCCAAGGAAGACCTCCCCACAATCTGAGCAGACTACTTGTTGACGAGGAAGCATTGAACGCCTGGCTCAGACCCCTTCCCAGAAACGGAGGGGTTCCCTGTAGCAATGCAGTACCCGGTGGTTAACACAAAAATATCAAAAAGTACATAATCAAATACCAAAAAATTCAAGATGATAAATTCAGAAAATGCCAAGAGAAAGCAGAAACAGTCCAACACATTACAGGACCCTGCAGCAGTTTAACTCAATCTGGTTACTTACACAGGCACAATCAAGTGGCAAACATCATTCAGCAAAATAAAAACTCATAAAAGAGACTCTGTCATACTATAAATACAAGTCTGATCCAGTTTTAGAGTCAGAGTCCCACAAATTATGCTATGACAGATCCATTATTACAGATAGGACAATCCATAATAACCAGCTGGATATAATATCACAGGATAAAGAAAGAACATCTTAGTTAATAAATATAGCCAAACCACACATAGCAGCCAGAAATCAATAAGTGAAAAACACTACAAACACTAGAAATGTGCTTTATTAAAAGAGGAAATTGAAAGACAATGGAACATAAGCAGGGTATACATTGTCCCAATAGTAATATCTACAACAGGTATCGTCCCAAAGTCACTACACAATAGCATTAAACAATTAGGCCCACACAACAATGTTTACGTAAATCTCCAGAAAGCCTCAATACTAAACACCACTGGAATAGTCCAAAAGCTGCTAGTAATTGAGAAATGAATTTACTTGGTCATGCCCTTATTGTCATGTTTTACCAGCTTGAAAAAATTGAAATAAATAAATAAACAAACAAACAGAGAAACAAACAAATAAATAATTCTGAGACATGCCCTCTTCTCATTGTTACCATCAAGAAGCAGGTTCCCACTTAATGATTCTGGAACCGCTTGTTCCCTTCTGCCATCCAATTTCTGAATGTCTATATCTATTTTTTTGCACTACTTATTTAATTTAACTATATATATTTACTGTAATCCACAGTTCTTTTTCTCTATTATTACGTATTGTATTGTACTGCAGCCACAAAGTTAATACATTTCAGAACATATCCCGGCGATATTTAACCTGATTCTGATTCTGATGCTGAGTTGTAGAGTCCTTGAAAGTGATCAACAGACGTAATGATTGCAAAAATATAGGACGGACAGGAAAAAAACACATCTGGTTCAGTAAACACAAAATATTCTGCAGATGCTGGGGTCAAAGCATCACTCACAACACGAGTGAGTGTAACATGAGGGGGAACCTCTTTACTCAGAGAGTGGTAGCTGTGTGGAATGAGCTTCCAGCAGAAGTGGTTGAGGCAGGTTCGATGTTGTCGTTTAAAGTTAAATTGGATAGATATATGGACAGGAAAGGAATCGAGGGTTATGGGCTGAGTGGAGGTCAGTGGGAATAGGATAGGGTAAGAGTTCGGCCGGACTAGAAGGGCTGAGATGTCCTGTTTCTGTGTTGTAATTGTTATATGGTTATATGGTTATAACACGCTGGAGGAACTCAGCAGGTCGGGCAGCATCCGTGGAAACGATCAGTCAATGCTTCGGGCCGGAACCCTTCGTCACCCTCCCCCCACCTTCTTCATAGGGCCTCTGCCCCTTCCCTCTTCAGTCCTGACGAAGGGTTCCGGTCCGAAACATTGACTGATCATTTCCACGGATGCTGCCCGACCTGCTGAGTTCCTCCAGCGTGTTGTGAGTGTTGCTCTGGTTCAGTAATGTCCCTCAGAAGGGAAATGTGCATCTTCAGCTACTTTAGTCCGTGTTCAGCACTAGGTTTATCAATGGGGTTCACTCTAAAATGTAGTACCCAATTCAAAAATGATTAGGAATGGTCTGTGATGCCAGATCCTGAAATATGAATAAAAGGACATTTAAAGAATCATGTGCATTAGAAATAAAGATGCATAAAATACAAGTACTTTTCCCTTGCTGCCACTTAGACAGCTTAAAGTGTATATCCTTGATTTGGAGTTCCTGATTGTTTATAATTACTACCGTAATTAGAATTTACGAGCATTCCCAGCCTCGCCAACAGTTCAGCCTCTCATACAGAACAATTGGTGACACGGATTGTATCAGTTTCAAACACAATTAGCACTGGTGGGACAAGTTCATGGTGAAAAATAAAATAATGCTCCACATAATGGTGACCTACTTGAAACACTTGCAGGACCCTGAGATCACTTTCAGATTATGAGGCAGAATTAGCAGAAATGACTCCAATTTTCAGAACTCTGAACTGAAGCATGAGTCACTGGATTGAGTCATTGATGATATAGTTTCATTAGTGGTGAAAATGGGCTAATCTGGACAAGATGAATGAGTGAACAAACATATGGCTGATGCATTAAAAATTGGATCAGAGTGTAAGTATCCACTTTGGTAGGAAGATCAGAAAGGCAAATTATTATTTAAATACTGATAGATAGTGAAATGTTGATACTGAGCTGGGTTTCCTTGTACGCCTGTCACTGAATGCAAACATGCAAGTGAAACAAGTGGCCAAGGAGGGAAGTGGTAAGTGCCTGAAACAAGCTGCCAGAGTGTGGTGGGAGCGGATGCAACAGTGGTGTTTTAGAGGCTGTTGTGGCTGGGAACTAATTGTGCTAATTGCGTTAGGATCTGATACGATCCGTGTCACCAATTGTTCTGTATGAGAGGCTGAACTGTTGCCAAGGCTGGGAATGCTCGTAAATTCTAATTACCATAGTAATTATAAACAATCAGGAACTCCAAATGCGCAGGGAATGGAGGGATATGGATCGTGAACAGGCTGAGGAGATTTAGCTCAGCATTGTGTCCAGCGCACACTTTGTGGGCCAATAGGGTAAAACACGTGCAGGCTCTTTTCCCTTGAGGTTGGCTGAGACCAGAACTAAATGTCATAGCTTTAAGCTAAAGGACAAAATATTTGAAGGAACTTCCACATTCAGAGGCGATGCAAGTGTAGAATGAGCTGCCAGCAGAAGAGGTGGATGCAGATTCAGTTACGTAAAGTTGAGAGGGGCATGGAGTGCCATGGTACACGTGCAGGTCATTGTGACTAAGCAGAAAATCAAGTTGGCATAGACTAGATGAGCCTGTTTCCTTGCTGTAGTGCTCAATGACTCTACGACTCTAAATCTCCCAGCCAGAGGAAGCATCCTTTGCCCATATAGTCTGTATAACTCTGTAAGAATTCTGTACATTTCAATGAGATCCATGGACAGGGCGTAGCAAGCATTCACCAGACTAATTTCTGTGAAGGCATGGCAGTTATATGAGAAGAAATTGGGTTAACTAGGCCTGTTACAGGGTACTGGCAGATGTAGTCAATACACATGGATTACGTCAACAAGTTAACTAGTAAGAAATTTAACTTACCTTCATGTCTGAGCTTAACCAGTCAAAAATTGCTTCATTATGGATAAGGAAACTAATGAACAATAGTGCATTTCCCTGTTCTTAGAACTCCCACATCACCAATAATTGCAGCTGACTATACTGAGAGTTCTACATTTTCGTAGAATGTATTTTTGTAGTGATTTTGCACACACACTCCAGAGTGTCTTGAGTCCAGATGCAGATTGGCATTATTTTACAGTAGAAAGCTTGAATTACCAAACTATCAAGTTGCTTTATCTTGCTACATTATTTTATTTTCCTGGTCAGATCTTGGGCATATTGGATGGATGTTGTCAATATGAAAACCCCAGCATATTGTTTTGCATTTTGTTCAAAAATCAATAAGGATTTTGGATAATGTTTGGTTTAGTAGCAATGCAGAGAATACCAAACAAGGCCTGGAGAATACCATTAAGGGCTTGGAAATGACGATCTCAACATTCCAACGAGTCAGTATTAACGTTTGACCAGAAGGGAACTGTAAGTTTTTGTTCTCATCAATGCACCGTAAAAAGTAATTCAGAGGGAGACGTGTTGGTACTTCAGTGATAGCTGAAGTGGACCTATGCTCTGCATGGAATACCCAGGTTGAGAGTTTTTGTTATGAAGTGGCATTGAGCACTGATTCATTCCTCCATAATACTCTGCTTCCAAAGGACATCAGAGAGATCTGTAATTCTTTTTAAAAAAGCCCAGAGGAAACTAGAGTTCACAAGGTATTGCTGATGGGTCAATCACATGTATAAATATTGTAAAATATCATCATCTTTTGCTGGTTCCACTCGAGTAAAACAATTAGCACATTCTCTCCTTTCATGCGATTGTGTTTAGTACAGCCTGACTCAGGAAGAAGTTGAAAAGGCAATTATTAAAGTAAGAAATTATGTTTCAAAGCAAAGAAAGACTTTTTAGACAAAGTGGAAGAATTAGACCCACAAGTCTGTTGAGGAGGTGAGTAGTCACAGAAAGATGGACATGATGAAGTTGTCCAAGTTTATAGTGCAAAACGCTCTTTAGTATACTTTGGGACTCAAGTCAAAACCATTCAAGTTAATCGGCAATCAGATGATTAGAACAAGAGATATACTGAAGACACTAAGATGATATCTGATATGCACATAGAATCAACAACTGTTGAAAAGGTTGTAGTTTGCACATTCTTTAGTTCAAGGAATTCATTCAGTGTCAGTGACCAGTAAAAATGCAACAAGGTGACAGGGAAATCACAAGGAAGTATTTTCAATAAACCAAATCCACAGTGGCTATACTGCATATACATGAAGGAAGCTCACACACATACTCTTTTTTGTGGGAATGAAGTCCATACCAACGTTTATGCAGTGAAAACTTATTGGCACTCCCAGTTTCAAATAAAGATAGAAAGAGATTAGCTTTATTTGTCATACATACATCAAAACAATTGGTGACATATCTCTTCCTGACTCAAATCAAATCAATGAGGATTGTGCTGAACTTCTGGTACCAATATGACATGTCCACAACTCACTAACTCTATCTTTGGCATGTGGGAGGAAACTGGAGCACCCAGAGGAAACACACACGATGACGGGAATAACGTACAAACTTCTTACAGACAGCAGAGGGAATTGAACCCTGATCTTACAGCTGGCGCTGTAGTAGCATTACACTAACTTCTACCCTACTGTGTGCTCCATATGCTATTATGCCCGCCCTTCATAACATGCACCCTTGATTGCCATTTCTGATTCATCCAACTCCTTTGACAACCATCCAACTGGAGTGTTCATGTTCAAGTTCAGTTCAGATTGACATTCAACCGTACACATGTATACCGCCAAACTGAACAATGTTCCTTCAGACCGAGGTGCACAACAGAGTACATATAACTGACACAGAACACGTAAAGTACTATTACCACAGATGAACTAACAAACAATAAGGTATTTTCACAAACAAGTTAAAAAGTAAACAGTATAATGGTCCTGGTGCTTCATTCGTGATGAGACCTAGGTGGTGGCAGGGAGTTCAGTAGTCTTTTACGGCCTGGGGGAAGAAGTTGTTTCCCATCCTGACAGTTCTTATCCTTATCCAAATGCCCTTCAGTACCTCCTGCCTGATGATAGGGGGTCAAAGAGATTGGATGGGAGGGATCATTGCAAACGCTAATAGCCATGCGAATGCAGCGCTACTGATAAGAATCTCTGATGGGTGGAAGAGGGACACTATCATCCGTGACCAAAGAGTTGGTACTGAGGGACCAGATGAGATTGGCCATCATGTGAACTCCAAAAACTTGGTGCTCATAACCCTCTCCACAGAGGACCCATGTATGTGCAGTGAGGATTGGTCAGCCTGCAGGTTCCTAAGGTCCACAGTCATCTCTTTGGTCTTGTCCACTTTGAGTCTCAAGTTGTCGTGCTCTCACTATTAAAATAGCCGCTCTACCTCCTCTTTGTGCGTTGTCTCATTGTTATTGTTGATGAGGCCAACCACTGTTGTCAAACCAAATCATCAGCGAACATAATGATTCGGTTTGAATGGAATCTTGCAGTGCAGTCATGCACCAACACCGTGAGTAGCAGTAGGCTGAGCAAATAGCCCTGGGAAGTGCCAGTTCTCAGCCTGATGGTGCTAGAGATGTTTCTGGCAACAAGGACTGACTGTGGCATTCCTGTCAAGAAGTCCAGCATCCAGTAACAGAAAGAGGTGTTGAGAGCCAACGAGGACATGTCATGTATCCACCAACTTCTGAGGGATGATCATATTAAATGCCAAGCAGAAGACAATAAACAGCATCTTGGCATATGAGGCACCCTTTTCCAGGTGGGACAGGATGGAGCGGAATGGTGAGGCTACAGGCTACACAGTCCCTTAGCACTCAACCAGGTACATTATCAGGCTCCACAGATCTATACAGGTTGACCCTGGCTAGGGTCTTCCTCACACTAGCTGTGCCCAAACAGAATATGTGCTCCTCTGGGGGAAGGAGCATCATCCCGTGCATCAAACAGAGCTTAAAAGATATTCAGTTATGTAGTCCATTATGGTCTGAATGCCCTGCCATATATGTTTCATGTCTCCGGTGTCACAGAAATGGCTGTATATTCTCTGTGACTTGCCTTCCTGATGGTTCAGGAAAGCACAGCTCTTACGGATCTGAGAGCTGACTTATCCCTGATCTGAAGACCCCATCCAGATCTCTCAGCTGTGTCTAGACCACTGCTGTCAGCCATGGCTTCTGATTTGTCCTCACGTAGATGTCCTCAATGCATCCTCTATGCATCCAATCACAGATCCTGCATAGTCATCAATGTTAACGTGGTGGACGCCGGTGGCCGCCTCCCTGAACATGTTCCAGTCCGTGTTTTCAAAAACAGTTCCGCAGTGCTGAGGTTGCTCCTTCCAGCCAGGTCTTTATCTCCCTTTGAACTGGTTTGACTCATTGAGTCAGTGGTGGGTATACAGGAAGTAGTGGTCAGAGAACCTGAGGTGGGGGTGGCGAGCACTAGGGATGTTGGTGTAAATCAGGTCTAATGTATTTTCTCCTCTGGTAGCACGTCAACAGGCTGATTGAATTTAGGCAGGACTATTTTTAAGTTCGCATGGTTGAAGTTGCCAGCAACAATAAAGAAAGCCATTGGTTGGAAGGTCACTGTTTGTGCCATAGAACTCACACAGAGCTTCCCCAGCATTAGCTCAGGGAGGGATGTATACAGCCACAATCACAATAGCAGTGATCTCCCTCAATAAATAGAAGGGCCTGCCCTTCACCATTAAGAACTCTACCAGAGGTGAACAGTGGGTTGTCACTACTGAAACGTTCACACACCAGCTCTTATTAATGTAGATACTGTACATACACCTCCACCCCAGGTCTTGCCAGAGATATCAGGAATTCTGTCAGCCCAAAAGAGATGAAGCCCTCTAGCTGGATGGCCACTTCAGGGGTGGTAAGCTGGAGCCAGATTTCCATCAGAATGAGCATGCAGCTGTCCGTCATCTCAGACTGATTCAGTCTCAAACGCAGCTAATCTAGTTTGTTTTTTAGTGATTGTGTGTTTGAAAGCAGAATCAATGGGAGAGCTTCCCTGCAGCATTTTGCCTTTAGTCTCGCTCAAATACCAGTGTGCTTTCTGCATTTCTGTTTCCTTGCGCACCACTTCCAACAGTGTCTTCCCTGGTGGCTGTAACAGGCGACAATGCAATGCGCAGTAATCCTGTGCTCTGGGGCTCATCTGCTAGTGAGGAAGGCCTACAGTAACTGGTGTTCTTAATATCCAGCAGTGTCTTGTGATCATAAGCAAGCATAAAGGAATAAAAGAAAGCAATTACACCATTAGTTGGAGCCAGAGTGGCTGCTGTGACTGAATGTGCTGACATCTCGAAAGCAGAGACCTCTTGTACATTGAGTGGCTCTGACAGGAAATCATAAGGTAATGGTAGTGGGGCTGTGATTGGGATGGGTAAGTGATTGGAGGTGTTGATCAGTCTTACTGCTTATGGAAAGTAACCGTAAACAGATGACAGATTTATCAATCTGATTACCATCTGGCAGGAATCTTGTCTAATAAAATCAAGGTCAACCTACTATTAATTTTAGCTGGATATGTAGAAAACCCTAATTCTGTGCTTCCCATCCAAAAATCTATTACTTGTTTTTTGTTACAAGACTGAAAAGGGCCATCCAGCCTGGGGAGTCCATGTTAAAGCAATTCAGTTTGTGGCTACCCTTTCTTTCAGCTCGATAAATTATTCCATTCACTTATTTAGTTTCTCATTTAAACTAAGCAACACACACAAAGCTGGAGGAACTCAGCAGACCAGGCAGCATCTGCGGAAAAAGCGAGATACCTACAATAAAAATAGGCAGCATGGAGTAAATGAGGTGCTCGAAGAATATAAAGAATGTAAAAAAAATCTTAAGAAAGAAATTAGAAAAGTTATATGAGGTTGCTTTGGCAAGTAAGGTGAAAATAAATCCAAAGGGTTTCCACAGTTATATTAATAGCAAAAGGATAGTGAGGGATAAAATTGGTCCCTTAGAGAATCAGAGTGGACAGCTATGTGTCGAGCCAAAAGAGATGGGGGAGATTCTGAACAATTTCTTTTCTTCGGTATTCACTAAGGAGAAGGATATTGAATTGTGTAAGGTAAGGGAAACAGGTAGGGAAGTTATGGAAACTATGATGATTAAAGAAGAGGAAGTACTGGTGCTTTTAAGGAATATAAAAGTAGATAAGTTTCCGAGTCCTTGACGGGATATTCCTTAGGAACTTGAGGGAAGTTAGTGTGGAAATAGCACGGGCTCTGACAGAAACATTTCAAATGTCATTAGAAACGGAGATGGTGCCGTAGGATTGGTGTATTGCTCTTGTTGTTCCATTGTTTAAAAAGGGTTCTAAGAGTAAACCTAGCAATTATCAGCCTGTGAGTTTGATGTCAGTGGTGGGTAAATTGATGGAAAGTATTCTTAGGGATGGTATATATAATTATCAGGATAGACAGGGTCTGATTAGGAACAGTCAACATGGATTTGTGCGTGGAAGGTCATGTTTGACAAATCTTATTGAATTTTCTGAAAAGTTTACTTGGAAAGTAGATGAGGGTAAACTGGTGGATGTTGTCTATATGGACTTCAGTAAGGCCCTTGACAGGGTTCCACATGTAAGGTTAGTTTGGAAGGTTCAATCATTAGGTATTAATATTGAAGTAGTAAAATGGCTTCAGCAGTGGCTGGATGAGAGACACCAGAGAGTAGTGGTGGATAACTGTTTGTCAGATTAGAGGCCGGTGATTAGTGGTGTGCCTCAGGGATCTGTACCAGGTTCAATGTTGTTTGTCATATACATTAATGATCTGGATGATGGGGTGGTAAATTGGATTAGTAAGTATGCACATGATACTAAGGTAGGTGGAGTTGTGGATAATGAAGTAGGTTTTCAAAGCTTGCAGAGATTTAGGCCAGTTAGAAGAGTGGGCTGAAAGATGGCAGATGGAGTTTAATGCTGATAAATGTAAGGTGCTACATTTTGGTAGGACTAATCAAAATAGGACATACATGGTAAATGGTAGGGCATTGAAGAATGCAGTAGAACAGAGGGATCTAGGAATAATGGTCCATAGTTCCCTGAAGGTGGAATCTCATGTAGATAGGGTGGTGAAGGAAGCTTTTGGTATGCTGGCCTTTATAAGTCAGAGCATTGAGTATAGGAGTTGGGATGTAATATTGAAATTGTACAAGGCATTGGTAAGGCCAAATTTGGAGTATTGTGTACAGTTCTGGTCACAGAATTATAGGAAAGATGTCAACAAAATTGAGAGAGTACAGAGAAGATTACTAGAATGTTACCTGGGTTTCATCCCCTAAGTTACAAAGAAAGGTTGAACAAGTTGGGTCTTTATTCTTTGGAATATAGAAGGTTGAGGGGGGACTTGATAGAGGTATTTAAAATTATGAGGGGGATAGATATAGTTGATATGGATAGGCTTTTTCCGTTGAGAGTGGGGGAGATTCAAACAAGAGGACATGAGTTGAGAGTTAAAGGGCAAAGGTTTAGAGGTAACATGAGGGGGAACTTCTTTACTCAGAGAGTGATAGCTGTGTGGAACGTGCTTCCAGCATCAGGTTCGATGTTGTCATTTAAAGTAAAATTGGATAGCTATATGGACAGGAAAGGAATGGAGGGTTATGGGCTGAGTGCAGGTCGATGGGACTAGGTGAGAGTAAGCGTTCTGCATGGACTAGAAGGGCCGAGATGGCCTGTTTCCATGCTGTAATTGTTATATGGTTATATGGTTATATTTCATGGGTCTCAGCCCGAAAAGTCAATTGTACACTTTTCCATTGGTACTGCCTGGCCTGTTGAGCTCCTCAAGCATTTTGTGTGTGTTGCTTGGATTTCCAACATCTGCAAACTTTCTCTTGTTTGTGATTGGACCTTGCTTAGACTATTGCAATGAATCGGCCTCCAATACTATACTGGCAATGCATTCCAGACTGTTACCAACTGGAATGTAAAAAATGTTTTGCCTCTGTCATTTTGGATGATTTGCCAATCACACTCATTCTACATCCTCTGGTGTCTGATCCTCCACCAACAGGAAAAAATTATCTCTATCTCTCTGCTTATTTCCTCCTCACCCTTATCGCTGTCTCTTTCTGGGACAAGTAAGTATCAATATCTCTATTTCTTTTGGGTTAGAAAGCTGAGAGATTCACTTCGGTTTCCTCAAACCAACTAAACACAGGAGATGCTGCAGATACCGGAAATCCAGAGCAGCACGCACAAAATGCTGGAGGAACTCGGCTGATTAGGCAGCATTTATGGAAATGAATAAACAGTCGATGTTTTGGGCCGAGACCCTTAGTTCCTCCAGCAATTTGTGTGTGTGTAGCTTAAGAAAGGACTTGAACGTTAAAATCTCAGATATCGAATGCAACTCGCATATCTTTGGATGCAGGCTTTCGCTCAGTATCTGCAAAAAGAGAAAAAAATTGCAGTTTTTTTTTCCATTTACAAAGAGTTATTAAGGAAATCAACAAAATCCCATAACAATGAATTAGATGCATCAGCTTCTTTGAAATTGCATTTCCTTCCTGTTAGGAACCATTAGAGTCACAAACAAGGCTGTCTTTTGAAACTATGTTATTGGATCTGCCCTTCAGCTCCGTTTCCAGGATGGATAATATTGCACATATTATAGACAATTACACTAAATCTCCCATCCATCTGTTGATCATTTTTTTAGATCTGCAAGAGCTGATGCTCTACTGGCTTGCTTGTTTTTCTCAATCTCGAAAGATGTTTCTTTCAAAACATAGTTGATACAGTAATTTTCCATTTTCAGCACTTTATTATATTGGCTATGACATAAAAACACTACAAAATAGCCATTGCAAAGCGTAAATTCTTACTTATTCAGTGCTATTCTTTTTTTAAAATTATTAAGCAGGATTCATAAATATGATATGATTAAAACATTAAAGAGCAAGACAGGCAGGAAAAGTTAGCTACCAATGATGCAGTTACAAAATGAAGCCATAAATTTACCAGGCTGGAGCCAAATCACGTTACTCCATCACAATCAAGGGAAAATCTACAGATGCTGGAAATCCGAGCAGCACACACAAAATGCTGGAGGAACTCAGCAGGCCAGGCAGCATCTAGGAAAAGAATACAGTTGACGTTTCGGCCCGAAATGTTGACTGTATTCTTTTCCTACATGCTGCCTGGCCTGCTAAGTTCCTCCAGCATTTTGTGTGCATTGCTCATGTTACTCAAGTAGATTTTCAATGCAAGGACAGATTTTATCACAGAATTACAAAAGAGAGACTTGTGCAGTAATGAAACTGAAAAAAGTATAGAGAGTGAAAAGTGAACTGGAAAAATTGAAAATGCAGTGATCTTAAATTTAAAGTGAAAGCTAATATTTTGCCAAAATTACAGACAGAGATATGTACATCAAGAAGTCCAGCAAAGGGCTATTAACAAAAATACAGACTCTGAAAATACATTCTGTGAAATCACTGAAGCCCTTCGATTAGCGGCAATATGGAGTTTTTCATAATGAGCAGAAATGAAATCACCAATCATAATAGCTGACTACACAAACAGACAAATTCTATTTTGAAATGTTCGCTCAAAGAACTAAAGGTCAATTGGAAGAACATACTTAGTGAGAGTAATTCATAACTATAACTAGATAGGTATCCAGACGGTTCTGTTCAGAGACACATGTGTCGGCATGAATGAGGAAACAGCTACATGCACATTAAGCCAAATGACAATGAATTTGCAACAAATCTTCTGCGATGGAAACTGAAAATCGAAGTAAAGAATGAGTTGAACAAATTTGAACAGGATGGTGTTCAGTCAATTCCACACAGATGACAAGGCAATAGTTGTAAAGAAGGTGAAGAAGGGATGGGTAGAATAAAAGGGATTTCTCTGATTGGGTGAGACCAAATGAGTTAATGTGACTGCCAGAATCAGATTATGAAAGGACACCAAACACAAGAGTGGGAGTGGAATGAAGAATTAATATGATAGGCAACAGAAGGCTCAATGTGTCTCTATGGAGAGAACATGAATATTCCACAAAGCATTTACCCAATCTGTAATGGTTTCTCCTGTGTAGAAAGGAACACCTTGTGAACATTGAATCAGTACATTAGTTTGCAAGTTGTGAGTGAATTGCTGCTTCACCTGTATAAGTTCTGGATGGTATGAATGAAAGGGGTGAAAAGACATGTTACATTGCAGGAGAAAATGCCACAGAAGTGTGTGGTTGATGGCTTTGGAAGAGTGGACCAGGGAGTTTCAGGGGGAATGTGTGGCTGGTGGTAAGATTTTGTTGAAGTTGTTTAGAAATTTCAAAGTATGATAAGTTGAATGCAGAGATTAGTGAAGTGTACACTGGGGATATCAGTGGAAGTCTGCAGGCTTCTAAAGGACTTTTGTTGCTTCATTGTTCACTGAGATGGATTGAGTTTGTCTCCAACCATTGTGAATTGAATTTTAAAAAATCACCAACATCCACATGATTATTTTAAATCTATTTAAGTGTACAATTCTCACAATGATATCCATAAGAATGTATATATGGACAATCCTTTGTCCAAATATGATGATAAAAGTGAAAACTAAACATCAAAACAGAATACATAATAAATGTCTTTTCAAGTTTAATAAAACAGAAGACGCAACAGTCTACAGATGCTACTTAGAGCATAAAACATAGGAGTGGAATTAGGCCACTTGACCCATCGAGCCTGCTCTGCCATTCAATCATGGCTGATCCTTTTTCTCCACTCCCTGGCCTTCTCCCCGTAACCTTTGATGCTGTGTCCAGTCAAGAATCTATCAAGCTCTGCCTCAAATACACCCAACGACCTGGCCTCCACAGCTGCCTGTGGTAACAAATTCCACAAATTCACCACCCTTGACTAAAGAAAATTCTCCACATCTCTTTTTCAAATGGACCCCTCTCTATCCTGAGACTGTGCCTCTTGTCTTAAACTCCCCACTATCGGATACATCCTTCGCACATCTACTCTGTCTAGGCCTTTCAACATTAGAAAGGCTTCAATGAGATCCTCCCTCATCCTGCTAAATTCCAGTGAGTACAGACCCAGAGTTATCAAACATTCCCCGTATAATAACCCTTTCATTCCTGGAATCATACTTGTGAACCTCCTCTGAATCTGCTCCAATGCCAGTACATCTTTTCTTAGATGAGGAGCCCAAAACTGTTCACAATACTCAAGGTGAGGCCTCACCAGTGCCTTATATCCTTATATATCTCTGTTCTTGTAAGCCAGACCTCTTGAGATGAATGCTAACATTACATTTGTCTCAGATTTTTGGATTTTCTCCCCATTTAGAAAATAGTTTGCACATTTATTTCTACTACTAAAGTGCATGACTTTGCATTTTCCAACATTATTTTTCATTTGCTACTTTCTTGCCAATTCTCCTAACCTAAGTCCTCCTGCAGCCTATTGTTTCCTCAGCACTACCTTCCCGTCCACCAATCTTCATAACATCTGAAAATATGGCCACAAAGCCATCTATTCCATCATCTAAATCATTGATATACAGCATAAAAAGAAGCGGTCCCAACACCGACCCCTGTGGAATACTACTGGACATCACTGGCAGCCAACTAGAAAAGGATCCTTTTATTCCCATTCGCTGCCTCTTACCAATCAGCCAATCATGCCAGTAACATTCCTGTAATACCATGGGCTCTGAACTTGGTAAACAGCCTCATGTGTGGCACCTTGTCAAAGGCCACCTGAAAGTCCAAATATACAACATCCACTGCATCCCCTTTATCTATTCTACTTGTTATCTCTCCAAAGAATTTGAACAGGTTCATCAGGCAAGGTTTCCCCTGAAGGAAACCATGCTGACTTTTTCCTTTCTTCTCCTGTGTCACCAAGTACTCTATAACCTCATCCTTAACAATTGACTCCAACATCTTCCCAACCATTGAGGTCAGGGTAACTGATCTATAATTTCCTTTCTGTTGCCTTCCGCCTTTCTTAAAGGAGGAATTTGACCTGAACGATTAGGTTTATTAAAAACTAGCTTTATTTGTCATATTACATTGAAACATACAGTGAAATGAATTGTTTTGCATCAAATCAAATCAATAAGGATTATGCAGGAGGGCAGCTCAAAAGCGTTGCTATGATTCTGGCGCCAACATAGTTTGCCCAAAACTTACTCACCCTAACCCATACATCTTTGGAATGTGGGAGGAAACAGAGTAACCAACGAACGCCTACATGATCAGGGGGAGAATGTACAAACTCCTTGCAAAGATCAAATCCCAAGTGTCATTACTGGTGCTGTCAGGCAACTGCACTAACAGTTATACTACCATGCCGCTTAACCACACACGCCCTGCTGAGTGTTTTCAGAATGTTCTGCTCCTATTTTAGCTTTCAAACAACTGCATTTATTTTATTTGCATGATCAATTGCTTAACAAGCATATAAATACATACTACATCCTTTATACACATATAAAGAATGCAAAATCCACCTGCAGGTAATGGAAGCTGATGGTCCTGTTACATTAGAAGTGATAGTGATATCGTTGCTGAAGAATTTAGTATTGAAGTGAGTATACTTTGAATAGCTGAACTTGACCAATATTTCCATGAGAATATAAAGTCTTTTCATCACATGATATAAGCTGTTAATCAATCAAGCTACATCAAATAGCTGGACTGAAAAGTTAAGCCCAAAAAATTATGAAACCTCAGTTGCAAAATTTGGATATTGTTAACTTAAATGCAATAATTCATTCCTTTGTCTATTGCTTCAGTACAGGAAAGAATGTGGAAGGGATATAGGCAGCCAGTACACAGAATACAGAGCAGAGTCACTGAAAAATTCATTCCAAATCTGAAAGTTTCCCACAAGACTATGCCAGTGCCTCCACAGACAATACTACAAGAATTGTTTGGATATCTTCCCAGTATTTTTCAACTTGATTCAGGTAAAGCATCTGGGCATTGCCATCTTCTTCTTCATGTGCCTTGCGTGTTACACGCTTGGACAATCATGGCTTTTCACATCGAACGATCCCATGCAGCGTCAATGATATCTCGCACACTTAGATCTGTTAGTTCTTTCACAGTGTCCATATATTTTCTTCTTTGCCTTCCTCTCCCGCGTTTCCCAGGCATACAGCCTTGTAATGTAAGGTATTCTATTTCTCCCTTTCTGATGACATGGCCCAGGAATTTAAGTTTCCTCTCATTTAATGTTCTCATTAAAGATCTTTTTGTATGGGCACATTGGAGTACTGTCTCATTAGTTACCCTATTTCTATATGATATTTTCAGCATTCTTCTAAGAAACCACATTTCTGTTGCTTCTAAGTTTCTTTGGAGTTCTGGTGTTATAGTCCATGTTTCGGAAGCATACAGCAAGATTGACCAGATGTAACATTTTAGTAGCCTAAGCCTTGTTGTTATAGAAATGTGTCTGTTGGTAAAGATGGGTTTCATTTTTCGGAAGTTGCTTTTGGCAATGGCAATTCTTCTTTTTATTTCTACTTTACTTCTAGCATCTTGTGATATAAAGCTACCAAGGTAGTTAAAGCTGGTCTTTTGTTCAATCTCTTGGTTCCCAATGTACAATTGGCAGTTGGGAGTATCCTGCTGTTTTGATATTACCATACATTTGGTTTTTTTTACAGTTGAGGGTTAGACCAAAATCTGCACTTGTTTGTACTACTTTGTCTAGGAGGATTTGTAGGTCTTCTGCAGCACTTGCTATTAGGGTGGTATCGTCTGCATATCTACAAAGTGTAATAATGTTGATGTTAACATCTCCAATTTTTATCCCATCTAGGTCATCTATTTCTCTGAGAATCATTTCAGTATAGATATTAAACAATTCCGGTGAGGCAACGCATCCCTGTCTAACTCCTCTTTGAATTTTAGTCCAACTTTATCATTAATTTTTACCACCGCCATTTGGTTCCAATATAAATTTTGAAGCAGTTGTTGGTCCCTTCCGTTAATGTTTAGTTTACCGAGAATTTGAAATAATTTTTCAAGTTGCACTTTGTCGAATGCTTTAGTGAAATCAATAAAACATAAAAAGACATCATTTTGATATTCAATTGCCCTTTCTGAAAGCATTCGTAGTATGAAAATTGCGTTCCTAGTTCCTCCATCCTCAATAAACCTATATTGTAGTTTAGAAGTTTCTGGTCTTAAGTTGTTTTTAATTCGACTCAGAACAATTCTCAACAAAATCTTTATTATGTGACTCATAAGACTGATTGTTCTATAATTTTCGCAGTCAATAGTTCCAGGAATTTTTGGCAGAGTTATAAATACTGATTTCAAGAGATTATCAGGCAATGCACCAGACTCATATATGCCATTAAACAGTTCAAAAATAATATCTATGCCAGATCTTCTAGGGCTTGTATCATTTCCACTGAAATTTCATCAGGTCCAGTGGCTTTACCATGTTTCATGCTTCTCATTGCTTTAGTTATTTCTTCTTTGGTAATAGGTAGGCCAGAATTAGGGTGTTTAATATCTGGGGGTTCCCCTCTATTTTCCTCAAACAGCTGCTCTATATACTGAATCCACCTCTCACATACTTTATCTGGATCTGTTAGTATGGATCCGTCTGCTGATCTTATGTATCCTGTAGAGGAGGTTTTCTTAATTCCAGAAATTTCCTTAACTTTCTTGTGCATTTCTTTGCTGTTGTTAATATGGCATTCTACTGCATTGCATTTTTGATTCAGCCATTCTTCCTCTGCTATATTGCACAATTGTCTGGTCTGTCTGTCTAGCTCTCTGTATTGCAATTCATTATTCTTCACTAACATTCTTTGTTCTATCAGATCTAGAATTTCTTGGGTTATCCACCCCTTGTTGGTGTGTTGGATTTCTTGTACTGGGATTATCTCCCCTGCTGATTGATGTATAGCATATTTAAGTCTGCCCCAAATAGGTGTTGTTACATTTTCATTGAGGTATTCTTCTACAGCTGTCTTGAATTATTAGTATGCTATCTTTTTTAAGTTCTCCCAACATATACTTCTTCCTCTTTTTTCCACGTTTCAGTTTCTTTAATTTTGTTTTGATGGTAGCTATTACTGGATGGTGATCTGAACCACAGTCTGCTCCTGGGTAGGCTTTAGAATTTGTGATATTATTTCTAAAGCATTCATTGATGGTAATGAAATCTATTTGATTCCTTGTTCTATCTCCAGGAAAGGGTTGATAACATAGTAGGACCCTTTAGATTAAGGGAGAAAAATGAAAGTGGAGAAAGGTTTACTGTTTGGTGTGTCAGAAACAACCAAGTGATCACCAATACTTGGTATAAAAATGATCCACATAGATTGTGTACTTGGATTAGCCCTGGGCATTGCCATATGGCAGCATAAATACCTTAGTGCATCTTCACTTGGTCTTCCGAATGAGATTGTTAGCAATATACAGGTGAAGTATTTCTATCTGGCAAAGTTGGTGCAGCCGGATATGATAAGGTCTCTTAAGAGACTCCTGGATAGGTGCATAGAGCTTAGAAAAATAGAGGGCTATGGGTAATCCTAGGTAATTTCTAAGGTAAGGACGTGTTTTGCCCAGCTTTGAGGGCCGAAGGGTCTGTATTGTGCTGTAGGTTTTCTACATTATATGTTTCTAAATACTTGGTGATGAAAATTTGTAGAGTTTATGAACTAAAAGTGGATTGAACATTACCTGTCATCTCCTTATCCACTAATTTCAGTGAAGCTAAAAGCTCAGTGAAGGAGGTACCAAAAAAGCAGAAAATAGGAGACATACAGACCTTCATATACAGTATTGACCAAAGACTCCTTTCTGAGCTACAGATCGCTGACACAGTCTATGACAAGGTACACTTCTCAGAAATATAATGCATGAAAGACTGGGATGATTTAAGTACAGTATTGTTCAGTCAAACTTGCAAGGAAAGGCAGAATAAAGGTACTTGAAAGAAAGTACCCATCTTTGGGTTCAGAGGACATGATAATGTTTTTATTCTGATGCTATCCGGTAGGGAGAATGGAACATTGGAGAGATTGTGAGGAGATGCAGATTTCTAAGAATGATCCTACAGAGAGGTTCACATAGCAGACTTTATCTCCATGCAAGCTAACCAATTAGTTGAGTTAATCAAAGGACCAGTCTGGTAAATCATCTCTTGATTCCTATATTGCAGGTATATTCTATTTTATGTAAAAAATACCAAAATTGTTCTCAATTATTTATTTATATAAATACCCCATCCGTTATTTATTTATATAAACACATTTTTTTTTCTCTCTCTCCTTTTTCTCCCTCTGTCCCTCTCACTATACCCCTTGCCCATCCTCTGGGTTTTTTCCCCCTCCCCCTTTTCTTTCCCCCTAGGTCTCCTGTCCCATGGTCCTCTCATATCACCTGTCCAGCTCTTGGCTCCATCCCTCCCCCTCCTGTCTTCTCCTATCATTTTGGATCTCCCCCTCCCCCTTTCAAATCTCTTACTAACTCTTCCTTCAGTTAGTCCTGACGAAGGATCACAGCCCGAAACGTCGACTGTACCTCTTCCTAGAGATGCTGCCTGGCCTGCTGCGTTCACCAGCAACTTTTATGTGTGTTGCTCTCAGTACTTTGTGTTGGGTCTCCTCATGGCCCCATAAAAATGCAATAAGGCATTTTTAGTCTTATCTAACATAACAATATTTCCTTGCTGCACCTACATGTTATGATTTATGTATAAGTGCTCCCAATTTCTTTTAAACATCATTCCCCAATCTCTCACTCTTTAAAGAAAACATGAAAAACTTCTGCTGACTCTCTCGTATCAGCGTAAGCAATGCCAGTACATTTAAGGCAATAGAAGAGAACTCAAGGCCCATTAAACAGTTAAATTTTGTTTTTTTAAAAAACTAGATTCACCCATATTTTAAAGGAGAGCGGGGCAAAAAACATGTAAATGTTTTTTTAAGGGGAGAAGATGGCAGCGCAACGACAGCGCGCGCGGCCTCTCCGGTGATGAATATCTATTATCTGTCAAGTAGGTGACCGTGCACAATTCTGATTTGATGGAGACAGATGTGAGTGCACAGCAGAACATCTGGAAAACTTCTGAAATGTCTGCTTTGCTACCGCTGCTACTGTGTGGTAACCGGAATCTCTGGAGCTGAAGGCCTCGAAATCCTCAGCTTTGCGTGTTTCAGCAGCCGGGGAGAGGTCAAAGGCGCTTGGCAGAGGATGGCGCTCGGGAGGCTGTATTGGAGAGGCTGGTCGGAAGCTCGGAGCTTTCAGATGGATGGACTCAGGGTCGGCTATGGTCGGCTGCTTCCAAGGTATCGGCAAGTTGACGGTGCCTGGAGGTTTATGGCAGGGAGTTTCTCCCTTTTGTCGCCTGCCTTCGGGGACTCGGGAGTCGATCGACTCGGGACTTTGAGACTTTTTTTTTACTGTGCCTATGGACTGATCGTCATCAAATTATGGTATTGCTTTGCACTGCTGTAACTATATGTTATAATTATGTGGTTTTGTCAGTGTTAGTCTTTGGTCTGTCTTGTTTTCTGTGATATCACACCGGAGAAACATTGTATCATTTCTTAATGCATGTGTGCATTTCTAAATGACAATAAAAGAGGACTGAGTGTTCTCATAATCTAAAAAAAAGGTATGATGTCATAGTGTAACAAACTTGATGATGATTGTGTGAATACATGTAGTTGAACAAGAACTTCAAGAAAGCTAATAAATATTACAAGAATCAGTGGGTTAGAGAATTGTTAAAGATATATAATAAGATAAAATATCAATTTTATTGATATAATTTATTTTATGACAAAGCAAACATGCAGGATCCAATGGTGTACTCCAGCTTTTGTTTCATATGTTCAAAGTTCAAAGTAAGTTTATTATCAAAGTATGTTTACATTATACAACCTAGAGATTTCATCTCCTAACATATGTTGTTATGTTAGACACGTTTGTCAGTATTTCCCATGCATTATTCTGCATCCTCTCCATATAACACCACTGGAGACTTGGATGCCACAGAAGCATATATTCACAGGTTGCTAGTGTGACATAGGAGGAAGAGTATTAGCTGTCAGCTGTCATACATTTAACTCTAACATAATCAAAAAAGCCTGATGTTATCCAGTGCAAGACAACCCACTTGATTGACAGCCCTTTCACTACACTAAATAATCATTCCTTCCACCCCTTGCATATTGTAGCTGCAGGATATATCATCTTCAAAACATGTCACAGAGACAAGGCAAAGCCTCTTTCACAGCTTCTTCCAGATCAATGTAGAAACATAGGAAACAGGAGCATGAGACACAAGAGTTTCTGCAGGTGCTGGAAATCATGAGCAATGCATACAAAACGCAGGAGGGATTCTGCATGCCACGCAATATCTATGGAGGGAAATGATGCAGGGTCTCAGCCTGAAATGTCAACTGTTCACTTCCCTCCATAGATGCCTGACCTGCTGAGTTCCTCCAGCATATTGGGTGTCTGAGTGTTAAACAGGAGGAGGAGTAGGCCACTCAGCCTTTTGTATCACTCCACTATTCCACATAATCATGTTTATCTTTTCTCTCAATGTTATATTCTAAATCTCTCCCAGGTGGCATAAGTATGTGGTGATGGCTTCTGAATCCATGACTTTCATCACTGAGAAGGACCAGGACAGCAGAAACAGGTTAGCACCACTATCTTCCAAGCTGCACAACATCTGAGCTTGGAAATCTATTGCTACTCCTGTATTATCACTATCCAAATCCTACAACTTCCTGACTCAACTGTGTGGGAGTGCTTTCACTTGACTGACTGCGCCACTTCCAGGAGATGGCTTACCACCGCTTCCTCTCGGGGAATTAATGATGGACAATAAGCCCTTGGCTTGCCAATTATAGCAGCAACCCATAAATGAATATAAATAAATAAACAAATGGATTCCTTGCTAGCAGGATGAGCATCAGCTTGTGTCTCTGAATCAATATTCCAAGCATTGGAATTACTGCCTAGTAACTTGAGGGTGCAGCCAGCCTTTATTCCATTTTTGAGTGTTTTTTTTTATTTGTGAGCACTCACTCTCTGTACACATACTAAATGAAGTGGAAAGTGGGATATGCCATGCCTTAAATACAATGAGCCTATGAAGGACGTCATTGTGTTAAAGGTATGGCATATGCCATTTATTTCTTCATTTGCACTGTTTATAAACGCAACTTGCCAATAATGCATAAATAAAGATATTGTCAAATAATGTGTTACTATTACTCAGAGTAACACAGACAAAATGCTTCAGGATCTCAGCAGTGCATGCAGCATCTATGAAAGTGAATAGACAGTGAACGTTTCGGTCAGGACCCTTTGCCAGTCCCGATTTCCGGCAGTTGCAGAATATTTTGTGTTTACATGTTACTCAGTTGTCTTAGAGATTTTAAGTCTCCTGGAAAATAATTTCACCATGCATTTTTAAACTGAATCCATTAATTCATGTTGATGAAAACGTTCGGTTATATGTAATTAGCAACAATAAAAATTGCAACTTTTTTCCCAGATAATGAAGTAGCCCCTATGGTGTGACATATGAATCAGTGGTGCAAGTATGAAATTGTTGTTTGTTTTTAATATTCAACCATTCTGAAAGAAGAATATTATGATTCATTTTGAAGCATTCTCCAAATAATGAGCATTTATTTTCCAGTGTCTCTTAATTAATTTGTGGCATTCTTCATTATTAGTAAAACTCACGGACAGTGTAACTATATCAATTTAGTGAAGCAGTCAGCATAGATAGGTTGTTGCAGATCTCATTAAGCTAACCAAAACGCTATGTGAAATAGGTCAGGCAAAATATGACATATATTGTGCCTGCGCACCATCAAAAGAAGCGATTAGATCTTGTTCGTGTCTCAAACCAAATTAAAATAACTACTGAACATGTATTAAAGATGCTATAGTATATGCTGAAGTAATTTAACCTTAATAGAAAAATTCTGTAGCACTTCCATATTTAAGTCAAGTAATTACACACAGCAGGATTAAAACGAGATGCTTTTGCTGGCAGAAGAAACACTAAAAGTTATAAATTTCAAATGGTGATTAAAAATATTGTAAAGTTTCTATGCCCTGTAAGATATTAAATAGAAATATTGTTTCAATGTTGTGAACCATTATGAAATACTTTCACTCTAGCATTTGATATTTCTACTTGTCATCACTGAGTTTCTTTTGCACTAAATGCCACATTTTCTTTATAATTTACCTGTGTTATTTGGAGAAAGGAAGAATACAACAAAACAGATGGACATTCAGAGGACACACATAGTTGTTTCATTATTCAAGAAGGGAACTAGGCACAATCCTGGAAACTACAGACTGGTGAGTCTCAAGACAATGGTAGGGAAATAGTTGGAGAGAATTCTTAGGGACAGGATTCATGAGGATTAGGAAAACCATGGACTAATTAGGGAGAGCCAGCATGGCTTTGTATTTGGCTAGTTGTGTCTTATTAACTTGATTGAGTTTTTTTGATGAGGGTGGTTGGTGAAGGTAGAGCTGTGGACATTGTCTACATGGATTTTAGTAAGTCGTTTGACAAGGTCCCTCATGAGAGGCTGATCCAGAAGATTAAAATGCATGGGGTCCATGATTAATTAGTAATTTGGATTCAGGACTGACTTGCCCATTGAAAGCAGCACATTTTCTAGCTGTAAGTCTGTGATTAGTGGTATTCCACAGGGATCTGTACTAGGACCTCTGCTGATGGTAATGTACAGTGGTATGCAAAAGTTTGGGCACCCCTGGTCAAAGTTTCTGTTACTGTGATTAGCTAAGCGAGTAAAAAATGAACTGATTTCCAAAAGGCATAAAGTTAAAGATGACATATTTCTTTAATATTTTAAGCAAGAAAACGTTTTGATTTCCATCTTTTACAGTTTGAAAACAGCAAAAAGAGAAAAAGGGACCGAAGCAAAAGTTTGGGCACCCTGCATGGCAGTACTTTGTAACAGCCCCTTCAGCAAGTATCACAGCTTGTAGATGCTTTTTGTAGCCAGCTAAGAGTCTTTCAACTCTTGTTTGGGGGATTTTCGCCCGTTCTTCCTTGCAAAAGGCTCCTATTCTGTGAAATTCTTGGGCTGTCTTGCATGCACTGCTCTTTTGAGGTCTATCCACAGATTCTCGACGATGTTTAGGTCAGTGGACTGTGAAGGCCATGGCAAAGCCTTCAGCCTGCACCTCTTGCAGTAGTCCATTGTGGATTTTGAGGTGTGTTTAGGTTCATTATCCTGTTGTAGAAGCCATTCTCTTTTCATCTTCGGCTTTTTTAGATGGTGCGATGTTTGCTTCCAGAATTTGCTGATTTTAATTGAATTAATTCTTCCCTCTACCAGTAAATGTTTCCCATGCTACTGTCTGCAACACAAGCCCAAAGCATGATCGATTCACCCCTGTGTTTAAGAGCTGGAGAGGGGTTCTTTTCATGAAATTCTGCACCGTTTTTTCTCCAAACATACCTTTTCTCATTGTGGCCAAAAAGTTCTATTTTAACTTAATCAGTCCACAGGACTTGTTTCTAAAATGCATCAGGCTTGTTTAGATGTTCTTTTGAACCTTTTGAATAGAAGCACCGACATTCTGCAATTTAACAAAAAATCTCTTCTCGGGCTTCCAGCCGGGTACAGCTATAGATTTTTACCAATGTTTCAATGACAAACTCCACTACCTTCATCAAAGCTGATGCCTAGGCACGTCTACTTTGGTGGTATATATATATATATATATATACCCCTATTGTCCATCCCTCCTAACTGGGTAGTCCAAAGCAATCAGGTTTCCACTGTCCCACCTTGTTCACAATCGAATACCTGTTCTTACTAAGAGCGAGACCTTTGTCTTTGTTAAAATTCTTATTCTCTAGTTTTACTCCATGACAACTTTGCAGTGTGGCCTCATGGACTCCAGGCACTCCAACAGTTCTACAATCATCTGAACAACATACATCCAAACACTCAATTTACGATATAAGATGGTGAAGAATGGTTGCCTCCCGTTCCTGGACATTCTAATATGATGGAAACCAGACAGTAGCCTCGGACATCACGTCTATCCGAAGCCCACTCACAAGGACATACACCTCAACAATAACAGTCGCCATCACACCTCCCAATGTAGAGCGACTCTTTCCACTTTGATTAAGTGTGTGAAAACTATTTCAGACCCGGAGAGTCTCCTCAAGCAAATAAAATGATTATGCACAATGTTCCTACAGAATGGCTACAAGGCAAAGGAATTCAATCGGGCCCTTAAAAGGGCAGATGAAAATGCAAGGAAGCCTAACACCGAGGAGAAACCTGCTACTATCACCTGTCATTCCTATATTTCCACTGTTTCTGGAGGGTTTGCCAGGATCCTGAAGGGTACCAGATTAATACCATTTACAATCCTGTAAGGAAGCTCAAATCACAGCTATTGTGGACTGAAGAAGACATGGGACTCAGGTTGGCTGGAGTTTACAGGATTCCCTGTGAATGCGGAACAGCGTATATTGGTCAGATGGGGTGCATGATGGAAACCCACATCAAGGAGCACAGGAGGAGTATCCATTTGGATTGCCTGGAGAACCTGGCGGTAGCAAAACATTGCATTCGCAATGGCCATAGGATTGATTTCAACGTCACAAAACAACTGTGCCATGCCAATGAGTTTTGGGACCATCTGGTGAAGGAAGCCATTGAAATAAGACTAGAGATTAAGACCTTTAACAAAAACGAAGGTCTTGCTCTAAGTAAGAACTGGAATTTGATCGTTAACAAGGTGGGACACTGGAAGCCTGATTGGTTGAGGACTAACCAATCAGGAGGGACAGGTTTCAGGGGTATAAATACCATAGGACTAGACATGCCCAGGCATCATCTCTGAAGAGGATGGCAGAGTTTGTCATCAAAATGTCAGTTATAATTGATACCTGTACCTGGCTGGAGGCCCAAGAAGAGATTTTTCGGCAGATACACTGGGCAAGCACCAGATCCTTTCTCATCCTGCAGTCTACTTTAGAGTTAAGAGACCTTGCATCCTAGTGAAAATCCCAAAAAAATCTGCAAAAGCTGTAAAAGTAAAATAGAAAAATGCTGGAAATAGTCAGCAGGTCAAATGTTTCAGGAACCATTCATCAGAACTGAAGGGGAGACCAAAGCAATTTGTAAAACTGGAGGGAAGATGGGGACAGTTGACATCTCTGATAAGATGAAACTGGGGTGATAATGGGGATAAATTATAAATAAGTTTATCTAGTCAGGAAATGAATGGGAGAAGTTAGAGGGTGAGAATACAGACAAAAAAAGGATGCAGAGGTTGTGAGATTCAGGTTCAGAACTTATCACATGTACATGAAACATAGAGTGAAATGTGTCATTTACATTATTAACCAATCCCCCTAAAGATGTGTTGGGGCAACCCACAAGTCTTGCCACCAACCTAGCATGCCCATAATGTTCGGCAGAACAAAGTAGAATACATTGAATATGGCAGAAGACAAGCTATATTGTGCTTGACTGCAGATTTCTGCAACATTCATGGACTCAGAGTCTTGAACTACTTTTTTGTGTGACTGTATTTTACTGATATCGTATGTATGCTTGGTATCTTATGCTCTTTTTGTGCCTTGTGCTGTGTGTGACTGTTAGTACTGTGTTTTGTATGTTGGCCCTGGAGTAGCGCTGTTTCATTTGGCTGTAATCATGGGTATTTATGTATAGTTGAACTTGAAATTGAATTATGAATACAATAGAACAGGACACATCAAACCATAAAACAAACCTCTTTCCTCATTCCTACTCACACGCATGGACAGAGCTCCTATTCCAGGATAGCCCTCTGGGCCTATGGGACTCCAGGCTTCAGAGCAGGAGAACAGATATATTAGGTCATCCACTTCCAGAGAGAGAAAAAAACGAAAGGAAAACAAAGGGGAAAATAAACAAGGTGAGCCAATATTGCGGATAGGTGACTGATACAACCTGACAAATCAAGATACCTGAAGTTACAAAATTCAGTGTTGAGTCAACAAAGTTGCAACATGTCAGACAGAAAACAAAGTCCATTCTCCAAGCTTGCATTGGCCTCACACAAACCCAGTGTGAGTGGGATGGAGAGTTAAAGTGGCAGACAATGGGAAGGTCGGATACATTGGTTTACAAAGTAACCATCCAATCTGCATTTGGTTTCTCCAGTGTAGAGGAGACCATGTTGTGAACACTGAATGCAGTACACAAATTGGAAGAAGAGCAAGTGAAATGCTGCTTCACCTGAAAAGGCTATTTGAGTACCTGGATGTTATGGGAAGAAAAGAGGTGAAACAGGTATTGCGTAAACACGAGGAATTCTGCAGATGCTGGAAATTCAAGCAACACACATCAAAGTTGCTGGTGAACGCAGCAGGCCAGGCAGCATCTCTAGGAAGAGGTACAGTCGACGTTTCAGGCCGAGACACTTCGTCAGGACTAACTGAAGGAAGAGCTAGTAAGAGATTTGCAACTGAAGGAAGAGCTAGTAAGAGATTTGAAACAGGTATTGCATTGACTGTGGTTGGAAGGGAAAAGTGGGGGGGGGGGAAGGACTAGATAACCTTGCTTACAACTGGTTATCACTTTGGTTTTATCCTGTCACAGACGTTTCATTCCACTTACCCTTCTTCAGCTTTACAAGCCCTTTTTTTTGTCTTTTTTTACAGTCTGACAAAGGGTATCCAAGCTGAAAAGTTGATCTGATAATCTTGTTTCTAGCTTATGGCCTGCATGAGTCTTTTTTTTTATCCTATCAGGGACATTCCTTTCCTCCCATTTTCCCTGCAGAGGGAGACTGAAGACTGGAGATCCAGAATGGAGCATTATACACAGCTCCTCAATGAAACTGGTGAAACATTCCCTCAGATTAATGTATGTCTGCCCTCAGGAATGGTAGGGTGCAAAATATTCAGGTTCACAGTTCTATCAGACTGGTAACACAGGTAGATAGGATGGTGAAAAAGGCATATGACATATTTTAAACGCAAGAGATTCTGCAGATGCGGGAAATGCAGAGCAACACACACAGAAGGCTGGACGTCTGGCAGCATCTATGAAACTGAATAAACAGTTGACTTGTTATGTTTGTACTTAATAGAGATAAACTTTCGTGGGTAAAAATGAACAGATTTATTAACAGTCATGGTTTTAGCTTGAATAATTTTTACTTGGGACTGTCCAGCCCGCCAAGAGGATATGTGTCCTGGTCGCCAGTGCCACTCGAGTTCCTAGTGAGCTGCCCACATTGCACACTGGGAACTGTTATTATGTACACACAAAATAACACAATACCCTTCATCAGGACTGGAAAGGAAGGGGGAACATGCCAGAATAAAAGGTGGGGGGAGGGGGAAGAGAACAAGCTAGCAGGTGATAGCCAGGAAGGTGGGAAAAGTAAAGGACTGGAGAAGAAAGAACCTGATGGGAGAGGAGAGTGGATGGTGGGAGAAAGGAAATAAAGAGGGGCACTGGGGAAGGTGATAGGCAGGTGAGGAGATGAGGTAAAGTGCCAGAGGGGGAAATGGAAGAAAAGGAAGAGGGAGAAGAAAAGAAAAAAAAGACAAAAATTACTGGAAGGAACTATCGATTTTCTTGACATCAAGTTGGAGGCTACCTAGATGGGATAACAGCTGTTGCTCCTCCGCACTAAGAGTGGCCTCATCATCGCAGAAGTGGAGGCCATGGTCTTATATGTTGGAATGCAAACATGGCATATTTTCCTTTTTCTGTCAGGGTGTAGAATCTAAAAGTTGGGACATTATTTTACAACTTCGCAAATCATTGCTTAGAATTTACTGTGTACAGTTCTAGTTGCCAAATCATATGAAGGATAGCCAGGGTTTGTTTTCCTTGGGGCAAAGGAAGATGAAGGGTGACATTATAACAGTATATAAAGTTGTACAAGGCATAGATAGGATAGGTAGGTCAAAATCTTCCCCATTGTGGGGGTATCAAAAATAAGAAGTCGAGGGATTAAATTGAGAGAAAAAGGTTGAAAGGGGGTTTAAGGGGAAAGCTTCTTTTTACATTAAGAGTGTTTGATATCTGGGATTTACTACTAGATAGAGGAGGAGATATAATCATTATGTTTATGAAATATTTGAGCGGGAACTTAAAAATACAAGGCATTGAAGGATACATACCGAATGTGAGTAAATGGGATTAGTGTAGATGGTCAAAAGGTTGGTATGGATGTGATGGGCTGAGAGGTCTGTTCCTGCACTGTACAATCACTCAAGAGTTCCTGGCTTGTCTCCCGCTGCGTAGGTGCTCCTGCTCTCTCCTGTCCATCCGGGTTCAGTTCCCTCTGCTATCTGCAAGGCGTTTGCACATTCTCCCCATGACCAAACGGGTTTCCTCTTAACATCTGTTTTCCTCCCACATTCCAAAGGCATACAGGTCAGAGTTAGCAAGTTGTGGGCATGCTACGTTGGTAAGGTAACACTTTTAGGCTGCCCCCAGCACACCTTTAGAATGTGTTGCCTGTTGATGCAAACAGTGCAATTCACTGTATGTTTTGATGTTTTATTGTACATGTGGCAAATAAAGCTACTATAATCCTTAATCTTTTCCGCTCCTTTCACCTTTCCAGATCTAACAAAACAATTTTGAGTGAAGTATGCTCAAATAATTGATGCCAATTCTTGAATAGAGGTGGTAGAGGAAACAGAAAAGATCCAATTGGTAAGTGTCATAGAAAGAGCTCAACAAAGTTGAGAAAGGCTGATTCATTTAATGAACTACACTCCAAGATCCTACCGATTTACTCAGTCATAGAGGGTTACAGAGTTTTATAACTTGTCACGTGACCAGCAACAATGAATATATAATTGAGTCAAGTTTTATAAACAACCATAAACATTTATTAAACTCTGCTCAACAATAATGAAAAGAATTCAAACGACTAACTTAACCAGAAGTTAACTGCTATACAGCAACTCTGGAACAGTTCTTAAAGTGGTAAATTCGAGCACAGTTCTTAAAGTGGTAAATTTGAAAGTCCAAGTGATTTACACAGTCGATAAGGAGTGACTTCTCTGGAAACAGATTTCTTCAAAGATGTGACATTACTGCTGATTCTTTCCAAAGGATTCATGACGAAGGAAATAAAATGGTTTAAAGGAACTGAACTTTTCCTGGTGAATGAACACTACAAAAAACCTTCCTGATCTTACGGGTTATCTCAGATGCAGGCCACTATTTCTGAACAAAGATTCAATAAGGTCGATCCTGTATTAAACCGCCGAACGACACCAACTTTATTCAATCCTTCAGGTTCCCGTACTTTAGTAAGGTCTTCACTCTCCAATACTAGACTTACAATAGAAAGTAAAACTCCACTTTAAAACGAAGCTGCGTCATGAGACGAATACACAGCATAACAGAGTAACTGACAAATTAAACAATGAACTAAACTGTATAACAAAAGGGGTTTCCTGTTACATACCTGTTGAGAACATGTCATCACGTGCCCTCACACTGGCGGGAAAATCACATCACCCCACCATCACAAGACCGTTACATCATGCTCTCAAGATACTTAATTACATCATGGTTATAAGACAGTCACAAGATACCCACAAGGTATGTAACAAACTGTACACACACAAATAGGCTATTCAGCCCAATCTGGCCACACAAGCCAGAAGGCTCCCTTCTATATTGTTCCTTTCCCCCAGCACTTGATCCATAAGACATAGGAGTAGAATTAGGCCATTTAGCCCATCAAGTCTGATCCATGGTCTATTAAGCCTGCAAGATGCGGTACTTTGGCAGGTTAGTGTAATCTGGCAGTCAAACAATAGTTGTTCTAATAATCAATCTTGATTTTAGATACTTCTAGAGTGAGTCTGGGATAGATCTGTGGCGCTCAAGACCAGTGATCCAGATCTGTCCAAGAGTCCAGATATGATATACGGAAGGCTATTTTAAAGGTGATAAAACAATCTCAATTGAGGTAGAGACAGAATTGGATCTCATCAGCTCCAGTAGGGTTTGGAGGCTATTACTTCTTACAAAGTGAAACCTAACATCATGCATGGCCGTGATGCCTCACACTCACTTATGTTCATCAAATATATTGTTTATTTATTTACTTTTTTTTTTCTCAGCTCTGGAGATGCAAACATAGCCAAGCACTCTCACTTCTCAATTGCTTGGAACTTTCAGACTATTCTAGTGTTGTTTTACTGCTGTGGCTTTCTAGAGATTTACATAAATATTGCTGTGTAAGCCTAATCATCTAATGCTATTGTGTACCGACTTTCAGATGATACCAGTAGTACATATCAATATTTGGGATAATATATACCCTGTTGATGTTCCCTAGTCTTTCAATTTCCTATTTTAATTCAGCATATTTCTAGTGTTTTTCACTTATTGATCTCTGTACGTTGTGTGTGTTTGGAATGGCTATTAAGTTGTTCGTGCTTGTTCATCCTGTAATACTATATCTGGACAGTTATTATGGATTTTCCTATCTGCAACAATGGATCAGTCGTAATATAAGTTGGAGGACTCTAACTCTAAAATTGGATCAGGCTTGTATTTATAGTGCAGCGCCATGTCTTTTGTGAGTCTGTATTCTGCTGAATGATGTATGTCACTTGATTGTGCCTATGTAAATAATCAGATTGAGTTAAACTGCTGTGGGATCCTGTAATGTGTTGGACAGTTTCTGGTTTCTCTTGGAGTTTTCTGCAATTATCATTTGTGCTTTTCTGTACTTTTGATTTTTTTTTTGTGTTAACCACCTGGTCCTGTATTGCTACAAGGAACCCCTCTGTTTCTGGGAAGAGGTGTCCAACTCTGAGCCCGGCTTTCAATTCAAAGTTTTCAAAGTACATTTATTGTTAAAGTATATATGCAGTATACATCCCTGATATTCATCTTCCCCACAGCCATAAAATAAAGAAAACCTCAACCCCCCCCCACGCTAAAATAAACAATTTGTGCTAACAAGAAAGTGAAAAATAAGACAGACTATTAAACACAAAATTGAAAAGACTTCAAGCATATTTAGTTCGGTTCAGTGTTCATTATCTCCAGGACATCCCAATTCAAAATTGCCCAAAATAGGAACAAAAGAAAGGAGCAGCCAGAAACTAGAAACACATCATAATGTGAATTACAGAGTCCAATCCACTGAATTGCTTTCTTGCTGACATCTAGTCTGCTCAGATGTAGGGTCATGCTTTTTCATTGGTTAACTTTCTCTTCTGAAGTGATAATCTCTTCATTTTTCTGGGTTGTGCTTTCATTTAGGTGTAGTGGTCTGTACTTCTTTATCAGAATTGCATATCCTCGTGTGGAGTGCTGAAACCTGTTTTCATTGACGAAAATATATCTTTGAAGTTTTATCTGACTATTGGGTAGCTTTTTTTATGTCTGTTATTCTTCTTCCTCTATTTGTCCTAGGTAGTGTTAATCTAAGTGTGTTCAAGTATACTTAGTGCTTTCTAAAGTTTGTCCTTTCTGTTCTAACTTTTCTTCGTAAATTTTCCAGATCAGTTTCAGGCCAAATATTATGAGAAAGGAATAGGGTAATATATGGGTACAGCAAAAGAACTTATTGCCTAAATTTTTACCATTGAGCTCTGTTTGGCAGATTTTCTTACACCTTGAAGTAAATTCTGTTGCAAGTTTTCCCTTTATTGCAGTATGATATATTTTCTTTGCTTGTTAATATCCCAAGCATTTTTATGTTTTCTATACATCCATCAGTTGTATTGCATCCTGCTGCATTATTTAATATCCTACTAGCTCTAATGCACCTTTCTTTATGTTTAATGTTCTGCACTTATCCAGTCCAAAGTTCATGTTTATATTTTTACAAGATAGTTCTACTATGTGAATCAATTGCTTTAGCTTTATTGATGAAGGTGTGTGTAATCTTGATTGTTAATTGATAGGCCGATTATAGTACTCCATTGCTTCATCAGATGTTGTAGGAATTTCACAGGCATTGTGTGTAGTTTATATATATTAGAAACTTCTATTAACTACAAATGTGGGACAGAATTAAATGCTTTTTGGTGATCAACATAACAACATGAACGATTTCCGCTTTTCTTCTGGGCTTGATTTAGAGCTACAGAATCTATTATCAGTTGTTCTTACATCTTTTCATTCCCTTTCGGCATCCTTCTGTAAGTATATTGTGGTTCCTAAGTGAGTGGTGATTAGTTGTTTGATGCATGATGTTACAATTTTATATATAATTTGCAAACAAGTAATAACAATAAGAATTTTTATTATTATTATTATTTCTTGCTTTCTTTTTTTTTGTATTTACCCATTTTTTCACATTGGTTATCGTACATCCTGTTGCGTGCAGTCTTCCATTGATTCTATTGTGTTTCTTGTATTTACTTGGCCTGCCCACAAGAAAATGGATCTCAGGGCTCTACTGTAAATGATGACATATATGTACTTAGATAATACATTTACTTTGAGCTTTGAACAGATGAGCTCAATGCCTTTTATGCATGCTCTGAAAGGGAGGATAAAATTGCACCAGTGCATATCCCTGCAGCATCTGGTGACTCTGTGATCTCTGCCTCAGAGGCCAACATCAGAACATCTTTCAACTGGGTGAACCCTCACAAGGCAGCTGGCCATGATGGCGTACCTGCTAAAGCATGAAAAACCCGTACCAACCAATGGCAGGAGTGTTCACTGACATCTTCCATCTCTCCCTGTTGCAGTTGGAGGTTCCGACCCTCTTCAAAAGGGCGACAATCATACCAGTGCCCGGCAGGGTGAGCTGCCTCAATGACTATCACCCAGTTGCACCCACATCTACATTGACGAAGTGCTTTGAGAGGTTGGTCATGGCCAGAATCAACTATTGCCTAAACAAAGTCCTGGATTTGTCAATTCTGAGAAAGTTAAGACTGGTTCAATTAAGATATTTATTGATACGTTGAACGAACTGCTTAGAAATGAAGAATTGTCAACCCTTGTTTGACATTGTTAGAACATTTCAAGCATCAAGAGCTGACTGTGAACATAGATTCAGTTTTATGAAGCAGAAACAGACGAGAAGTGGAACATTTGGGTGGTCTAATGAGGATTGAGACAGATACCTTAGAGACATTTAAAAGATTCTTAGACAGGAACATGGATGATAGAAAAATAGAGGACTATGTGGGAGGGAAGTGATCTTGAAGTAGGTTAAAAGGATGGCGTAACATCGTGGGCCGAAGGGAGTGTACTGTGCTGTAATCTTGTTGTTCCTCGAGTAGATAATGCCTCCCTGAAAGTGACAACACAAGTGGATAGGATGATAAAGAAGGCATATGTCTTGCTTGCCTTCACATCAAGGGCATTGAGTATAAGAGCCAGGAAGTCATGTTCCAACTACAGAAAACTTGGAGTATTACATTCATTTCTGGTTGCCCCATTACGGGAAGGAAGCAGATGCTTTGGAAAGGGTGCAGACGATAGGGGTGGTGCAGTAGCACAGTGCAAAGCGTAATGTTATTACTGTGCCTGCAACCTGGCTTTAGTTCTGTAAGGAGTTTGTACGTGACTGTATGGGTTTCTGCCGGGTGCTCCAATTTCCTCCCACATTCTAAGGACGTACAGGTTATGAAGTTAATTGGTCACATGGTTGTAATTGGGCGCTGTAGGTTCATTGGTCTGGAAGGGCCCGTTACCAGGCAGTATCTCTAAATAAATAAATAATGAGGCTTACCACAATTGCCCGCTGGTGGCATAGTGGCATCAGCGCCAGACTTCGGAGTGAAGGCTCCCAAGTTCGAACCCAGCCGGCTCCCCAGGCATGCTTTCCATCCGTGCTGGGTTGAACATCGAGCTAGCAACTCAGCCTCGTAAAAAACAAATTGCCTGCTAGAGAAACATCAACAGCAAAAAGCTGATGGCGCATGCTCTCTCGTGAGTTTAAAAGACTTTTCCTTTTTTACCACAATGCTGCCTGGATTAGAGGGGTTCAGCTTTCATGAAAGGCTGGGCAAACCTGGGTTGTTTCCCTTGCAGAGGTAGAGACTGACGGGAGATCTGATAGAATTTCATAAGATTATGAGAGGCATACAGTAGATAGACAGTCTTTTTCCCGGATAGAAATGGTAAATACTCGAGGATGTGAATTTAAGGTGGGGGGGGGGATGTTAAAAGGAGGTTTTTTTTTACTACACACAGAGTGTGGTGAATACTTGGAAATGAGCTGCCATGGGTGGTGATGGAGGCAGATACATTAGTGATGTGTAAGAGGCAATTAGACAGACACATGGATATGCAGGGGATTGAGGGATATGGATTGTGTACAGGCAGAAGAGATTTTGTTTGGTTCCGTTTTGTGTTCAGCACAGACATGGTGGGCTGAAGGGCCTGTTCCTGTCCAGTGTTCTATTATATGGGATCAGTATAGATAGAAGGCAGTGAGGTGATGGGATGAAGAGCCTTATGAACCTCAATTCCCTGCTTATAGTCTCTCATCAAACTCGACCCCAGGGATAGCTTGTTTATGGAGACGCATTCCCACAGGGAGACTCTGGAAACTGGTGAGGAGATGCAGGAGTTAAGGCTTCTCCTCAGGGGGTTGGGGTAGGGGGGAGGGATTCTCACCATCTGTGACCTTCCCCTCACCCTAACCCTCAACCCATGGTCTCCACACCATCCCAAAATTAACACCACAAGCTTCATAATTGAAACAAGGAGGCTACAGATTTCAAATAAATAGTTTATATTTTTCAGCTAATATTTTGCACCAGTTCCAATGTTTTGGCACATACAAAAAGAAAAAGGATTTGAACATGGTTGATGGGAAAACAAGAGCGTGTGAAAACCAGAACAGCACGCCCTTAACATGCTCTTGCACGTTATCATTTATCTGCACTGCATTTCCTCTGTAGCTGTTACACTTTATTCTGCATTTTTACTGATTTACCTTGTTCGACCTCAATGCATGGTGTAATGATCTGATTGGTTTGGACAGTATGCAAGACAAGTTTTTCACTGTACCTCAGTACTTGTGATAATAATAAACCAATTCCAATACACATACAGAATAATAGTCATAGTCATACTTCATTGATCCCGGGGGAAATTGGTTTTCGTTACAGTTGCACCATAAATAATAAATAGTAATAGAACCATAAATAGTTAAATAGTAATATGTAAATTATGCCAGTAAATTATGAAATAAGTCCAGGACCAGCCTATTGGCTCAAGGTGTCTGGCCCACCAAGGGAGGAGTTGTAAAGTTTGATGGCCACAGGCAGGAATGACTTCCTATGACGCTCTGTGCTGCATCTCGGTGGAATGAGTCTCTGGCTGAATGTACTCCTGTGCCCACCCAGTACATTATGTAGTGGATGGGAGACATTGTCCAAGATGGCATGCAACTTGGACAGCATCCTCTTTTCAGACACCACTGTCAGAGAGTCCAGTTCCATCCCCACAACATCACTGGCCTTACGAATGAGTTTGTTGATTCTGTTGGTGTCTGCCACCCTCAGCCTGCTGCCCCAGCACACAACAGCAAACATGATAGCACTGGCCACCACAGACTTGTAGAACATCCTCAGCATCGTCTGGCAGATGTTAAAGGACCTCAGTCTCCTCAGGAAATAGGAAGGGTGGGTAGAGGCGGATAGTGGAGGCGGTGGCAGTGGAGGGAGGGGGAGAGTGGTGAGACACATGCACATAAAACCCAAGGGAGGCCCACACAGATGTAAACACTCACAAGTATACACATGGATGCATACACATATACAGACACCCATACACACACACATGCATGCAGACACACACATACACAAGTCCAAAGGTGATGTGAATAGCAGAGACACAGGAGACAGAAGACGCTGGAATCTGGAGCAGAAAACAAATTGCTGGAGGAACTCAGTGGCTCGGGCAGCATCTGTGGGGGCGGGGGAATGGTGGTCGACGTTTCGGGTCGAGACCTTGCATTAGAGCTGAGCATGTAGAGGGGAGGCGGTGGGTGTTAAGAGATGGAAGACGGGAAGCCAGGAGCTGGCAGATGATAGGTGGAACCAGGTGAGGAGTGGGATGATGGGCAGATGGAGACAGGTAAGTGGAAAGGAAGGGAGAGGGGCATAGTTCGGAGACATAAGCCTAGTGAGAAACGGGTAGACATAGCCAAGGGGGATAAAGGTGCTTAGACCAACAGAGCCAGTCGTACATACACACTCTAGTTAAGAAATAAAAGGTTGAGCATAGCAGGTAGGAATAAATGAGGTGTTTATGGAGATCAAGAAATGCAAGAGGACACTTAAAGCATTCAGGAGGGTTAAAAGAAGGCATGAGGTTGCCCTAGCAGACAAGGTGAAGGAGACTCCTAAGGGATTCTACAGATATGTTAAGAACAACAGGGAACAAAAGGACGAAATTGGTCCTCTGGAAGATAAGAATGGTAATGGACAAGAATGGCAAGGCATTTGACAAGGTCCCACATGGGAGGCTAATCAAGAAGTTTCATTCGGTTGGCATTCAAGGTGAGGCAGTAAATTGGATTAGACATTGGCTTTGTGGGAAAAGACAGAGAGTGGTAGTAGATGGTTGCCTCTCTGACTGGAGGCCTGCAACCAGTAGAGTGCCACAGGGATTGATGCCGGGTCCATTGTCCGTCATCTATACCAACAATCAAGATGATGGAGTGGTTAACTGGATCAGTAAGTTTGCAGATGGCACCGAGGTTGGTGGTGTAGTGGACAGCGAAGAAGACTGTCGTGGTATGCAGAGGGGTCTGGATCAGCTGGAAAAATGGGCTGAAAATGCCAGACAAGTGTGAGGTGTTGCATTTTGATTGAACCATCCAAGGTAGGTGTTACACAGTGAAAAGTAGGGCACTGAGGAATATGGTAGAACAAAGGAATCTGGGAACACAGGTCCATAATTCATTGACAATGGCATCATAAGTAGATAAGGTCATAAAGAAAGCTTTTGGCACGTTGCCTTCATAGATTATAGTATTGAGTACAGAAGATGGGATGTTATGTTGAAGTTATATAAGATATCGGTGAGGTCTCATTTGGAGTATTGTGTGCTGTTTTGGTCATCTATCTAAAGGAAAGATGTAAATAAGTTTGAAAAAGTGCTGAAAAAATTCACAAGGATGTTGCCTGGTCTGGGGGGTGGGGTCCTGAGTTATAAGGAAAAATTGAATAGGTTTGGACTTTATTCCTTAAAATGTAGAAGATTGAAATAAGATTTGATAGAAGTATACAAAATTATGAAGGGTATTGAAAGGGTAAATGCATGCAAGCTTTTCCCACTGAGGTGGGGTGGGTTGGTTGTAGTCCCACCCAACAACCAGTAGTCATGGGTTAAGGGTGAAAGGTGAGAAGTTTAAGGGAAACATGAGAAGAAACTTCTTCACCCATAGGGTCGTGAGAGTGTGAAATGAGCTGCCAGCGCAAGTGGTGGATGCGAGCACGATTTCAACGTTTAAGAGAAGTTTGAATAGGTACATGGATAGTAGGGGTCTGGAGGGTTATGGTCCTGATGCAGGTTGATGGGAGTAGGCTGTCTAAATGCTCTTGGCAGGACTAGATGGGCTTAAAGTCTTGTTTCTATGCTGTACTTTTCTAATGACGCTAATGATCTGCTGCAATTTGCTTATCATCTACAGTGGAAGCAATCTCACTGGATCTTCACACAACCTTGGATCACCAGGGCAACAGCAATGGCGATGTCAGGCTGCTGTTTAATGATTACAATTCAGCATTCAAAACAGTCATAGTCAGTTCTAATCAACAAGCTCAAAACCTGGGCCTCTGTACCTCCCTCTACAACTGGATCCTTGGCTTCCTCACTGCAAAACTACAGTCAGTGCAGATCAGAAATAACATCTTCTCCTCACTGACAATCAACACTGGCGCACATCAAAAGGTGCTTAGCCTTAGCTGACTGCTCGATTCTCTTTGCACCTATGCCTGTGTGACCAGGCACAGATCAAACATCCTCTATAAACTTGCCCATGACATAACTATTGTTGGCAGAATTTCAGATGGTATCAAGGAGGTGTACAGGAGCAAAATAGATCAACTGGCTGAGTGATGTCACAACAATAATCTTGCACTCAACGTCAGTAAGACCAAGGGATTGATTGTGTTCTTCAGGAAAGCAAAATTAATGGAACACACACAAGTCCTCATCAAGAGATCAAAAGTGGAAAAGGTGAGCAATTTCAAGTTCTTATCAAGACATCTCTGAAGATCTATCCTGGGCCCAGCATATTGTTACAATTACAAAGGTGGCACAACAGTGGCTATATTTCAGTAGGAGTCCGAGAAAAATCTATACATCACCAAAGCCTCTCGCAAATTTCTACAGATGTACCGTGGAGAGCAGTCTAAGTGGTTGCATCACTGTCTGGCATGGAGAGGCCACTGCAGAGGATTGGCAAGAGCTGTAGAAAGTTGTAAACCCAGCCGGCTCCATCATGGGCTCTAGACTCCCCAGCATCAAGGACCACCTTCAAAAGATCATGCTTCCAGAAGGCAGCATCCAATCATTAAGGACCCCATTACCCAGGACATGCTCTTTTCTCCTTGCTAACATCAAGGAGGAGGTACAAGAGCCTGAAGACATATACACAATATTTTAGGACAGCTTCTTCTCCTCTATCATCAGATTTCTGAATGGACAATGCACTCCTGAACACTACCTCACTATATTTGTTCGTTTATGTAATACTTATTTTTATACATACCCCATATTGTAATTTATAGTATTTCATTATCATGTATTGCAATGTACTGCTGCATAACAACAAATTTCACAACACATTCCAGTGATATTAACCTGATTCTGATTCTGAGCTTGGATATTTAAGGACTATCTAAGCCAATTTAACAAGTGTCACACTTGGGGTGCAACCAAGTACACACTATACCCTGATGTCAAATAGAAAACAAGTAAAAATGCAGAGGGTATAGCAATGGCAGAAATGCTGGATGAACTTAGGCAGTATCTGTGGAAAGAGAAATCAGTTAATGTATTGAGTCCAGTTCCCTTCCTCAGTAGACCCTAATACACTGTTTGCATGTCCAATCAGTGGATCTGGCAAAAATCTCAATTTAATCAACTTTTAGATTAATAGCTAATCTTTTGGAAGAAGTCAAACTTGCTTTTAGCGTGAAACTTTCTAATGAAAGTACCATTCACTGTCTGACCTGAAAATACTAAGACATAACAAATTGAATTTTGCAAAAGTTCAATCTTATACTTCAGAAATAACAACCAATACGATAAATAGGTTAGTGCAGAGTTCTATCACCCTTACTGACTGAGTTGGAATTCAGATCAATCCAATAAAATAATTGACAGCAAGGAAAATCAGTCTGGATAGTCTGATCCTAGCTCTAGCAGGAACAATTTTACGGCATAAAAATCTCAGTAACCTCCTGTGAAGACAATGACTAAACAGGCTATCATTGACGCTCTACTAGGTAACATTCATATTTCAGTCATGAATGGGTGCTCTTCTGATTGTGCTTGGAGTATACTATTGTGGTGGGAGTCTCAACCTGCATTTCAGATTTCTTACACCTGATCGGCAAATGCTTCATGCAGGAACAAAGTGCTCATGAAAATAAGGATGTGAAAGTTTTGGATTGGAACATGTTTTTACTTAGCAGGCAATGTCAGCAGCAAGCACTCTTAGGTCAGGTAAAACAGAGCCAGGAGTGGAATTAAGATCCATCTGTTCCTCCCAAATAATATAACTCAACTCTAATTTGAGCAGAACACATCTGCAATGGCAAGGTCAGTTTTTCAACTTCCCATGTGGTTGACTAAAATGGGCAACTTAATCTGAAATTGTCTGAAATATTGGCACTAGTGTGTTTTAGGGCAATCACATGATTGCATTTTGTTGGACATGTTGCAGACTGAGACTTCCATCCTGTTTATTTATCCCAGGCTTATTTTGTCTTATCGAATGTTCAGCACAAGGCTCCTATTTCAAAGGGTTTAAATTCAGTCTGATAGATAGCATTTCTCCTCTCTACTGACTGTTAACATTCCATAAGCAATGGACTTCCACAGTTCTCCTTGGCCCACTTAGCACCAATTAGCAATTTTACTTAGAGAGAGGATTGCTACATATCTATCGCCTCCCAATGTTAGCTCAGTAAGTGAATACTAATTGACATGCAAATGCATCATAATATCAAAGCTGATGTTCTGTCGATTAATGGTTAAAAAGTGCTTGTGAATAAATAGCTTGGCAGAAATAATAAACCTGGGTACCATGTGGATGTAGTGCAAGGGTTAAAAAGCATGTTTGCAATTAAAATGCAGTTGTATTCCAACAGCATCCAGGCTGAGCAAGCAGACTTACTCGAAAAATGAGATAATCATAAGTCCCTAAGACATGTGGCTGTGAAACATGCAGTGATGCAATAAGATAAGGTAAAACTTGTTTATGACAGGAAGGCAATTAACACCACCTCTTGCTTATCACAGGAAGGATGGCTTCTTTTTTTAATATTATGATTGACAAATGCACGTGAAAGCAGCTTCTTTTAACTATGCAGAGTGTATCAATATGAACCGTAAGTGAGCTTCCTGCATTTCTCTTCAGGCATGCTGCAAGGAGACCTTCATCCAGATCAGCTGTCACTTAGTTCATCAGAATGCCAGACACGCTGAAGGCATGTGACTTGACGCTTTATCAATATTTTAGTAAATTGTTGGTTTCCTCACACGACAGAGAGGGTAGGAATAGAATGAGGTGGGAGATAAATGCATGGCTGAAGAATTGGAGCAGGGAGCGGGGATTTAGATTTCTGGAATAATTGGGAACTCTTCTGGGGAAGGTGGGACTTGTACAAAAGGGACGGGTTGCACTTGAATCTGAGGGGGACCAATATCCCTGTTGGCAGGTTTACTAGAACTGTTGGCAGTGGTTTAAACTAATATGATAGGGGGATGGGAACTAGTATGATAGAGCTGAGGGTGAGCCAGCAAGGTTTACAAGTAGATGATGGGTGTAACATGAATGTAAGGAAGGACAAGCCAGTAATTGGGTACAAATGCAGAAAGAGCAAAGAGTTAAATTGTATCACAGAGGCACAATTCAAAAGAGTGAAGAATGTAGCTCTGAAGGTGTTGTATTTAAATGCGCATCGCACTTGGAATAAGGTGGACAAACTCATGGCACAATTACAGACATCTCACCTCTCCCAGAAGTTCCGGGAGTCTCACGCATATTAATGGTGGCTCCCTGATGCCCACAAATTATATACAATATCCCAGAGATCAATTTTTTTTGAGAGAGAGAGAGAAAGCACGTGTGCGCCATGGCAGAGTGTTCCAAAAAAAGAAAATATAAAACGTATGTCACCCCAGACTACCCTAAAGTGTACGCCTGCCTAATAGAGGTCAAAAATAGTGACAATGTTGCTCGCTGCACTGTTTGCAACAGTGACTTTTCTATTGCCCATGATGGGTTAAAATGTAAACGACATGTTGAGGTGAGTTTAACAAGTGTCATTCGTTCATTAGCATAGCTAATATTATTTAAACTAGCTGGCTAGCTGCTAAAGAGCTACTCTATTGCAGACATCCCACCTCTCCCGAAGTTCCGGGAGTCTCCCGCAAATTGATGGTGCTATCTCCCTGAAATGAGTTTTTGCAGGGTGGGATGTCTGCAATTAGAGATTTGTCAGAATGACATTGTGGGCAACACTGAGCTGTGGCTGAAAGAAGGCCGTTGTTGAGAGCTTTAATAGCAAAGGATATACTTTTGTATTGAAAGGACAGGCAGGAAAGCATAGGCTGTGGTGTGGCTCTGTTGGTAAGAGATGGAGTTATATCTTTAGAAAGAAATGACATAGGATCAGAGAATACTGAATTTTTGTGGGTGGAGTTAAGAAACTGCAAGGGTGAAAAAAACATAATGGGAATCATATATAGGCCTTCAAATAGTAGCCAAGATGTAGGATTAAGATTGCAAATAGAGCTGGAAAAGGCATGTAATAAGGATAATGACACAATTGTAATGAGGACTTCAATATGCAGGGGGATTGGGAAAATCAGGTTGGTGTCAGATCACAAAGGAGGGAATTCATTGAATGCCTACGAGTAGACTTTTTAGAGCAGCCTATGCTTCACCCTACTCGGGAAAGGCCATTTTAGATTGAGTGTTGTTTAATAATCTGGATCTTATTAGGGAGCTTTGTAAAGAAATCCTTAGGAGGCAGTGATCATAATATGATTGAATTCATTCTGCAGTTTGAGAGGGAGAAGCATAAGTCACATGTATCAGTATCACAATGGAATAAAAAGAATTACAGATGCATGAGAGAGAAGCTTACCCAGGTGGATTGGAGGAGGATACTGACGGGGATGATGGAAGAACAGAGATGGCTGAAGTTTCTGGGAATAGTTCATAAGGCGCAAGATAGATATGTCCCACAGAAGAAGTTCTCAAATGGCAGGTTCAGGCATCTGTGGCTGAAAAGGGAAGTTAGGGACTCATAAAAGCCTAGGAAAGGGTATATAACGTAGCAAAAATAAGTGGGAAATTGGATGATTGGGATGCTTTTAAAATCCAACAAAAGGCATCTAAAAAGCTATAAGAAGGGAAAAGATGAAATATGAGGGAAAACTAGCCAATAATAAAAAGCAGGATACTAAAAGGTTTTTCAGTTATAGAAAGAGTAAAAGGGAGGTGAAAATTGATTATTGGACCACTGGTGAGGTAGTAAGGTAGGGTGGGGGTAGGGAAAGGACAAAAAAATGGCAGATGAACTTAGTAAGTACTTTGCATCGTTCTTCACTGTAGAAGACACTAGCAGTGTTCCAGAGATCCGTGAGAATCAGGGAGTAGGAGTGAGTGCTATTGCCATTACAAAGGAAAAAGTGTTAGGTAAACTCAAAGCACTTAAGGTGGATAAGTCTTCTGGACTAAGTGTACTACAACCCAGAGTCTTGAGAGAGATTGCTGAAGAGATAATGGATGCATTGTTCACATCTCTCTACTCTTTAAGAAGGAAGGAAGGCAAAATAAAGAAAATTATAGGCCAGTTAGCCTAACCTCAGTGGCTGGGAAAGTGTTGGAGACTATTATTAAGGATGAGGTTTCAGGATACATGGAGACTAATGATAAAATAAGTCTAAGTCAAAGTCAGCATGGTTTCTGTAAAGTGAAATCTTGCCTGACAAATCTGTTAGAGTTCTTCAAGGAAGTATCAAGCAGGGTGGACAAAGGAGAGGCAGTGGATGTCATTTACTTAGATTTTCAGAAGGCATTTCTCAAGGTGCCACACACGAGGCTGCTTTACAAGATAAAATCATATGGTGTTACAGGAAAGATACTGGCATGGATAGAGGAATGGCTGACAGGCAGGAGGCATCGAGAGGGAATAACAAGGGCCTTTTCTGGTTTGCTGCCAGTGACTAGTGGTGTTCCTCAGGGATCAGTATTGAGACCACTAATTTTCATATTGTATGTTAAAGATCTGGTTAATGGAATTGATGGCTTTGTGGCAAAGTTTGCGGATGATATGAAGATAGGTGGAGAGGTAGAGAGTGCTGAGGAAGCAATGCAATTGTAGCAGGACTTAGACAAATTGGAAGAATGGGCAAAAGTGTGGCAGATGGAATACAGTATGATAATGCATTTTAGTAAAAGGAACAATTGTGTGGACTTTATTGAAATGAGGGAAAAGGTTCAAACATCAGAGGTGCAGAGAGACTTAGGAGCCCTCGTAAACGACTCCCAGAAGTTTAATTTACAGGCTGAGTCTGTGGTAAAGGAGGCAATGCAATGTAGGCATTTATTTCAAAGGGAATAGAAATAAATGCAAGGAGATAATGCTGAGCCTTTATAAGATACTAGTCAGGCCGCACCTGGAGTATTGTCAACAGTTTTGGGCCCCATGTATCAGAAAGAATGTGTTGTCATTGGAGAGGATCCAGAGGAGGTTCACATGGATTATTCTGGGAATGAAGGAGTTAATATATGAAGAGTGTTTGGCAGCTTTGTGCCTGTACGCACTGGAATTTAGAAGAAGGTGGGGGATCTCATTGAAGCCTACCAAATGTTGAAAGGACTAGATAGGGCTGATGTATGATGGGGGTATCCAGAATTGGAGCACACAGCCTCAGAATTGAGGGGTAACCTTTTAGGACAGAGGTAAGGAGGAATTTTTTTAGCCAGAAGTAGTGAACCTGTTTACTGCCACAAACTGCAGTAGAGGCCAAGTCCGTGGGTATATTTAAGGCGGAAGTTGATCGTTTCCTGATTGGTCAGGGCATCAAAGGATATGGTGAGAAGGCAGGTGTATGGGGTTGCGTGGGATTCGAATTTAGCCATGATGGAATGGCAGAGCAGACTCGATGGGCTGAATGGCCTATTTCTGCTCCTATGTCTTATGGTTTGTTAATAGTTTATTAAAATGAGTATTTCCAAACCTATAACGTTGAACTGTTCTTTCTCCACCATTGAACTGAATCCTCGAAATCTGCTTACATCCAGTTATAGTTTGTGGTGCATCACCTGTGCCCCAGCAATGAACAGAAGAAATCAATTCCTGATTCAGTTGTGAATTCTGGACATCAGAAGGTTCTGATGAAAGGTTATTGGTATCTGTGAATAACTCTCTCCTTGTATTTTCTTTTTATTTCATATTTCCAGTTTCTGTAGTGTTTTGTATTATTGACTCTTCCACAATTAGCAACCGTGAAGTAGCACTGTCCTCTTCTTAGATGCAATTTCTATTTGTCCTTTACCCTATTCTCCCTTATTGGTTTCTCTTTCCTGTCTTACCTTTGACCAAATCTCACTTTCAGTTCCATCTCCTTCCACTGCAACTGTCTACAGCTCAGAACTGTGCCAAGTGGATTCCCATTGAAGTTCCATATTTCACAATTTAGTCCTTCCCATGATTACAAACAGATTCAAGATGTTAGGTTTCTCAAAATGATGTCTTCTCCACATATTGAGATCCACACTCGGAGATATGTACCAATACATGCGCTACATTGACATATTCCCTCCAGCAGTTTTAACTCAAAGTTCAAAGTAAATTTATTATCAAAGTAATAATAAAACATTTATGTTGCCATGTACAACCCTTGGATTCATCTTTTGGTGGGCCTTCTGAGTAAATAAAAGAAACACAATAGAATCAATGAAAGACCAGCGCAATAGGACGGACAACAGCTAATGTGCAAGGGGCAACGAACTGTGCAAATATAAAATTACAAAAAAATCAAAATAATACAAATAAATACAGCACTGTGCTTAATCACATTATATATATATAGCTAGGGTTCCTAAAACTTTTGCACAGAACTGTATATTATATCTTTCCAGTTACCAAATGACAATACTACTGAGCTAATGCAAAGCTAAGGACTCTCACTTACCAACTGACATAGGTGCCAGAGTAGGGAATTGAACTCTGAACTCCAACACCCTGAGTTGTAACAGCGTCATGATAACCGCTACACTCTCATGATACCACTATTCCAACTGTTCCATCATATTAAGGATAAAACGAATTCTGTTTTCCATGTACATTTGCAGTTGAAATGACACCTTATCAAAACAAGGGGTAGGTTACATTCACAAGATGAACTCTGTGGTGAAGATTCAAGTTGTGGAGAAGGGCACGGGGAAACTGTAGAACTTTAGCATGTCTGGCAAATGTAGAGAGGCCGCTGGACAGAAGGCCTCAGCTCCAGTGATGTCAAAGTCCATGACACACATCAAAGTTGCTGGTAAACGCAGCAGGTCAGGCAGCATCTATTGGAAGAGTTTCGGTCAACGTTTCAGGCCGAGACCCTTCGTCAGGACTAACTGAAGGAAGAGTTAGTAAGAGATTTGAAAGTGAGAGGGGGAGGGGGAGATCCAAAATGATCGGAGAAGACAGGAGGGGGAGGGATGGATCCAAGAGTTGGCAAAGTCCATAAGCTTGTCACGTGAGGGAGAAGAGATCTGAGGTAACAGCCATAGAGAAAGGAAGTGGTTTTAACCTTTACATTTAATCTAATAATAATGGCAATTGTGGCCAATTGGAAGCAAGGACAAATGTAGTGCAATCTGACACAAGTCAGTGGAAAATAATTCAAGTGAATAGTGAATTTATTGTACCTTTTATTACATCCACTATTTTCATGTGGTTTTGTTCAACAAGAATGATCTACAAAATGATTACTTACTTCAAAACCACCCTCAGTCCAAGGAAGGTGACCCATTATGTTCCAGCAATTGTCATTAACACACCAAATAATGTTATTGGTTCTCAACTATAATAATGTCACTTTTTTTTTAAAACTTCAGTGCTCACTGCCTTGGGTTCCGACAGGAAGCACAATGTTGAAAGGCAACTTTAAATAAATTTCATGGAGACTGTCTTTACAGGCACTATGCTGAAATTGCATCTCCTTTAATGAAAACATTGCCCCTGCAGTAACCAATCTGAGGGTTGAAGGCAATAAACACTACAGTTTAGAACATACAATAGAATATTTTATGAGCACATTTATCTTCAGCGGTGGCCACAGACCTGTGTCATTGTTTTTACCTTTTCCTTAATGGGCACTTAGTTGAGGTGGAAAGCCACTTCAGCCAAGACATTCAGAACAGGAAAATTCTAATCACTATTTGATCCTACCTACAATAAATAAAAGCAGATCATGTCCTATTAAAGATTCAAGCCAATTTTTTTTAATTCAGAGATACAGTGTGGAACAAGTCTTTCTGACCCACCAAGCTGCACCACCCAGTGGCATACGAATTTTAACCATAGCCTAATCACAGGGCAATTTACAATGACCAATTAACCAACTCACTGGTAAGCCTTTGGACTGTGGGAGCAAACTGGTGCATCCATAGGAAACTCATGCTCACATGGGAAGGAACATATAAACTTGTTTGCAGAGGACGCCGGAATTGAACTCCGAACTGCGTCACCGTGAGCTGTAATACTGCTGTACTACCGTGATACCCCAATTCTAACTGTTCCATTGCTCTAAGGACAAAATGACTTCTGTTTTTCATGTACGTTTGCAGTTCTAAAAAGCTGATAACTTCTAAATTTTCCTCCAAGTGTGGTAGATATCTGCAAGGAAAGGAGCTGGTAGAGGCAGATGCAAATACTATATTTAAAAGATATTTGGACAGGTACTTAGATAGGCTGGTGGCGTAGTGGCATCAGCGCTGGACTGCAGGGCAGAGATTCCAAAGTTCAAAGCTGGCTCCCCCCAGCACGCTTTCCATCCATGCGGGGTTAAGAGCTGGTGATCTCTTTGGGAAAAAAAACACCTCTCCCGGCAGAAGGCAATGGCAAACCATTGCTGTAACTGTACGTGAATTCCAACTACGTCAGAACGACATGGGAGGAAGTTGTCCGCTACCTGGAAAAATTCAGGATGTGACCTACATTATTATTATTACTTAGGTAGGAAAGACATAGTGCAGACCTAATGCAGGCAACTGGGATTAGTACAAGCACAAGGGATTCTGCAGATGCTAGAAATACACACACACACACACACACACACACACACACACACACACACACAATGCTAGAGGAACTCAACAGGTCAGGCAGCATTTGTGGAAATGAAAAAAGCAGTCGACATTTTGGGCTGAGAACCTTCGTCAGGACTGGGATTAGCTTATATAGGCATCACAGTGGTGTGGAAAAGGTAGGTTAAAAGAGCCCATCTCAGAGCTGTATAATCCTATGACCCAGCAGATCCATGCTGGCTTCAAGAAAAGCAATCTGGTTGGTCCTCGTTCCCCTCTGCTTATCTCCCTGTACCCCAACAACTCATTCTCTCTCACGTGCTCATCAATACTGCTTTTGGATTCTTTTGCAACTAACCTATACCCAGTGGTAATTCACAGTGTCCAAATAACCAAACAGCCAGTCTTTGGGATAAGGGAGGAAACCCAAGCAGTTTAGAAGAGAATGTGCAAACTACGTCAGACAGGAGCCATGTTCAGGATTAAACATGAGTCTCTGAGCTCTCAAACCAAATTTTTAAATTCTGTTTAATGAATTGGATGCAAGTACCAAATTTGCTGCTGATACAAAGACAGGTGGGATAGTAAGTTATGAAGAGGAAGCAAAGAGCCTACAAAGGGATATATTGTAGATAAATGGGTGGACTTGAAGTTGGTAGATGGAGTATAATATGGGAAAATATTGATCTACTTTGGGAAGAAGAATGATGAAACAAATTTCTATTTAAATGGACTGAGATTGCAAAGTGTCACAATACACAAAGATATTGAGATTGGAATACATGAAATAAAAAAATTAGCATACAACAAAATCAAGCAATTAAGGATGCTGATAGAAAGTGGGTCTTTATTAAAAGGGACATTACAATAGGCTTAATAACATACACAAAATGCTCAGTGAATTCAACATATCAGGCAGCATCAACAGAAGGGAATAAACAATCAACATTTTAGGCCAACGCTCTTCACCCTAAAAGTAGGCTTGTTTAGGTGCCACAGTACATGGAAGCAGTTAGACCACATTTTGAGTATTTAGTCTCCATATTTAAGGAATGATGTTCAGTACTTGCTTTGTAATTGGTGCAGAGAAGCTCAAAAGGATCTATTTCATTACAAACACCCTCACCTCCAAGAAATCTCCATTGCAGTGTATCCAGATATCTGACCTACCAGTTCCATTGCTTGTTGCCAGTTCTCCAGTGTTGGAAAGGAAGCCTTTGGAATTAAAAGTAAATGTCCCAATGACTAAGGATCTAGTGCTTTCTCGGTGAATATGATGAATAAACTCTTCTCAGGCTTCTAGCTGTGTATAGGTATCGATTATAACCGACATTTCGATGACAAACTCTGCCACCTTTTTCAGGGGCGATGCTTGGGCCTGTCTAGTCCGGTGGTATTTATACCCCCTGTAGTCCGTCCATCCTGTTTGGTTAGTCGTCATCTAATCAGGTTTCCACTCTCTCACTTTGTTTACAATCGAATTCCAGTTCTTACTTGGGGTGAGACCTTCATCTTCATTAAAATTCTTTTCCTCTAGTTTTATTTCAATGGCTTTCTTCACCAGGCAGTCCCAAAAGCCATTGGTGTGGCACAATACTTCTGTGCCATCGAAGTCAATCTATGACCATTGCAAATGTAGTGATTCGCTACCGCCGATTTCCCTGGGTCACCTAAACGGATGCACCTCCGGTGCTCCCTGATGTGGGTTTCCACCATGTGTCCTGTCTGGCTAATATACCCTGCTCCACATTCACAGGGAATCCTGTGAATGTCAGCTGACCTGAGTCCCAGGTCATCTTTGACCCGCATAAGCTGTGATTTGAGCTTCCTTATGAGTTTGTAGATGGTATTAATCCATTATTTCTTGAAAATCCTTGTGATCCTTCCAGAAACCATGGGAATATAGGGAAGACAGGCGGTAGTAATGGGTTCCTTCTTATTGTTAGGTTTCCTGGTTTTTCTGTCAGCCCTTTTAGAGGCCCGATTGATTTCCTTCAACAGGGAGACTCTCTGAATCCAAGGTAGTTTTTGCATGGTTAATCAAAGTAAAAAGAACTGCTCTACGTTGGGAGGCGTGTTGGTGGCCGTTATTGTTGAAGTACAAGTCCACGTGAGTGGGTTTCCAATAGATGCCATATCTGAGGCTACCATCCAGTTTCTGTTATATTAAAATGTCCAGGAACAGGAGACAATTATTTTTCTCCAAGTTCACTGTAAATTCAATGTTTGGATGTATACTGTTCAGATGGTTGTGTAACTGTTGGAGTGCCTGGACTCCATGACACCACACTACGAAGGTGTCATCGACATATCGACATATCTGAAGAAGCATTTGGGGAGTAAGGGCAAGGAATTTAGAGTCCTCTCCTCAAAGTCCTCCATGCAGAGATTAGCTATAGCTGGTGACAAGTGCGATCCCACAGCCAATCCATCTGTTTGTTTATAGTAGTTCCCCTTATAAAGGAAGTATGTCGATGCAAGGGGGTTTTCAAAAAGATCAATGGTACCCTTATCAAACCTTGAGTACAGGAGGACCAAGCTGTCTTTAATGGGAATTCTTGTGAACAGGGACACCATGTTGAAACTGATGATTATGTCCTCCGGGTTCAGCTGGATGTTGGTTATGGTTTTAATGAAGTTGGTCAAGTTCATGATGTGATGCTCATAGCCCCCAACAAAGGGAGACAGGATGGTCACTAAATGCTTAGCGAGGCATCTATCCCACTAACAATAGAGTCTTCCCCATATTCCCATGGTTTCTGGAAGGATCAACAGAATTTTGAAGAAAGATTGGATTAACACCATCCACGAACCCATAAGGGAGCTCAAATCACAGCTTATGGAGGCCAGCGATGACCTGGGACTTAGGTCATCTGGTGGTGAGAGGATTCCCTGCAAATGTGGAGCAGTGTATATCAGCCAGACAGGATGTACGGTAGAAACCCACATCAATGAGCACAGGAGGTAATCTGGGTTACGCAGAGAAATCAGTGATAGCAGAACATTGACTTTGATGGCACAAAACTACTGTATCACACCAATTGCTTTTGGGGCCAGCTTGTAAAGGAAGCCATTGAAATAAAACTAGAGGAAAAGAATTTTAACAAAGACGAAGGTCTCGCTCTAAGTAAGAACTGGAATTTGATTGTAAACAAGGTGGGACAGTGGAAACTTGATTGGATGAGGATGAACCAATCAGGATGGACAGACTATGGGGGTATAAATACCAACAGACTAGACATGCCCGGGTATCATCCCTGAAGAAGATGGCAGAGTTTGTCATCAAAACATTAGTCATAATTGACACCTGTCCCAGGCTGGAAACCCGAGAAGAGTTTATTCATCCTAATGACTATTTTAAGCCACCCTTCAAATGCCATTAATAAACAATTATGACTAACCACCATTAATTGGTTGTTTTAAAAAATTTGAATTTGAATGGCTGTGAACCAAAGAGCTGGAAAATGGGATTCTATGATGGGCATGGTGGCTTCCTACTGCTCTTCAAATTCCTGTGATTCTATGGTTGGAGGAGGTAGGCTGAGGACTTTCTTGGGTAAATGGAGGAATAAGAAAAGTTTAATCGATTTATAAGGCCAGAGATAAATCCAAACAGAACAGGCATTCCTACTTAAGGGTCATTTGTGACTATCCGTGCTGAGATAATCAGAGGTGGTCCAATAACTGAAATCACCCTCATACAAATGAGTTCATTTCCTGCCTCATTCACACCTAAATTAAAGTAGTGGTTCAAACAGCAGTACTTTTTTTTTTACTTTGCAATTTTACTTGCTTTTTCTGGAGCAAGCATGTGGTAATAAAACAAAATTGCTGTAAAGGCATATTTTATTTACAAACAGGGAAAGTAAAACATCAGGAGAAATGCTAATATAATTATTAACTTGCTTGTTTAACCACTCGCATATGTTCAAATACTTTCAAAAGATTTAAAGTAGTAATTAACTTTGGTTATAACCTAAAGGTTTTCTGCTAAGATATGCAATTCATCCAATTTCTGCATTTCATTCCTATGACTATTAGTTTAATTGGGTTTACCTGTTCATTTTATTTAGCTTATCTGTTCAAGTAATGAATGGAGGAATGTCAGACCAACTAATTGCTTATATTATAGATTATTATATCTTTGTCAGCAATATAAATGTGATAGGAAGATTTACCCAGGTTGTCAATTTCCCCAGAGAAAGGAATATACATTCAGTGGCCACTTTATTAGGTACACCTGCTCATTAATGGAAATATCTAATCAGCCAATCGTGTCAGCAACACAATGCATGAAAGCATGCAAACATGGTCCACAGGTTCATTTGTTGTTCAGATCAAACATCAGCCTGGGGAAGAAACGTGATCTTAGTGACTTTGACTGTGGAATGACTGTTGGCACCAGAGAGGGTGGTTTGAGTATCTCAGAAACTGATCTCCTGGAAATTTCATGTGCAACACTCTAGAGTTTACAGAGAACATTGCGAAAAACAAAACATTCACTGAGCAGCAGTTCTGCGGGCGAAATTCATTGTTATTGACAGAGGTCAGAGGAGAATGGTTGGACTGTTTCTTGGCAGGAAGGCAACAGTAACTCAAGTAAACACACGTCAGTTCGATAGTTTCATTTAGTATCAGAGAAATGTATACAATATATATCATGAAATCTTTTTCTTCACAGACCTCCATGAAAACAGAAGAGTGCCCCAAAGAATGAGTGACAGCTAAAACGTTAGAAACCCAGGAGCCCCCACCACTCCCCACCCCCACACATGAGCAGCAGCAAAACAACGACCGTCCCCCACGCCCACCCACTTCCGCAAAAAAGCATCAGCAACCTCCACCCATGCAATAACGAGGCCCCCAATAAAGACCATGATTTGCAGTACAACAAAAACGAATTGTTCCCCCAACAACTCAACATGCCATAGGCTCTCTCTCTCCCTAATAACGTGCATGATATGTTGAACCTTGAAGTGGATTAGCTACAGCAGCAAAAGATCACAAACATACACTCAGTGGCCACTTTGATGGTTTCCTCTGTACCTACTAGAATAACCACCCAGGACATCTTCCTTCTGCTTTACAAGGCAAAATTATTTCAGACCAATAGACAGCAAAAAGAAGTAAAAGATACTTATTCTTAACAACATGTCAGCAAAGAGCAACTTGACCTTATGATATCAGACTCAAAATCAGGTTTAATATCACTGGCATACGTCGTGAAATTTGTTAACTTTGTGGCAGCAGTACAATACAATGCATAACAAAGAAAAGAACTGAATTTTATAATATATATTATATAGTATATATGAAATAGTTAAATAAGTAGTGCAAAATAGAATTTTAAAAAAAAAGTGAGGTACCTCCTTCCTGATAGTTACAATAAGAAGAAGGTGGGTCCCTAATGATGGACGCTGCCTTTTTGAGGCACCACTCCTTGAAGGTATCTTGGATACTATGGAGTCTAGTGCCCTAGATGAAGCTGGCAGCTCTCTGCCGCTTGCATTGATCCTGTGTAATAGCGTCCACCCCGCCCCCCCATACCAGATCTGATGCAGCCAGTCAGATTGCTCTCCACGATGCATCTGTGGAAATTTGTGAGTGTGTTAGGTAGCACATCAACCCTTCTCAAGTTCCTATGAAATGTAGCTCCCTGTCTTGCTTTCTTTCTCGCTGCATCGGTCTGTCGGGACCAGGGTAGGTGTTCAGAGACACTAACGCCCAGGAAATTGAAACTGCTCACTCTCTCCACTTCTGATCCCGCTATGAGGACTGGTGTGTCCTCCCTCATCTTACCCTTTCTGAAGTCCACTATCAGTCCTTTGGTATTACTGACGTTGAGCACAAGGTTGTTGGGGAATGAAATATAACAATGCATGGAAAACACATGGTGAAAATTGAATATTGCAAGTGATTGGAGGCAAATGCTCTTATAGTTCCTCAGTACTTTGCAAAAGTCTTAGGCACCTATACACTATATAGCTTTATATATTGCACTGTACTGCTGCCACAAAAAAAAAACAAATTTCATGACATTTGTGAGTGATGATAAACCTTATTCTGATATAGGTCTCTATTGTAGACTGAGTGTGGGAAGGGGACAGGGAGAGGGGAACATGGTTGGGAAAAGGGGAAGGGAGGGTAATAATCAATAAACCAATTGTTTGGAATCAAATGATCTTCCCTGGTGTCTCAGGGCTGGTGTGTTTTGACCTGCTCCACCTCCGCCCCCCCCCCCAGCTCAGCCCTGGCACTCCTTCAGTGCCATCCGTCCCAAACTCTTCCTGCACCACTCTACCCTTGTCACTCCCAACACCCTTTGCACCCATCAGATTTACAAACTCTCTCCACTCCACATTGACAAATGCAGTGCTGTGCAGAAGTCTTAGATACCCTAGCTATTTGTATGTATGCGCCTAAGCCTTTTGTGCAGAACTGTACCTATCAAGGATAAGCAATAAATCAAAAGGAGTTGATCAGGTCTGATGGCAGGCCATAAATATAATTGCTTCAGACAGCATTATGTTTTCCTGATCACTACATTATTTTCTTAAATAATTAACAAGTGTTAGTTTAATGCCTAAATCTTGCTTTTGGTGTTTCTTCAGGAAGTATGCTGGAGTAAAATGCCATTGTGGTCACACATTAAAAATTAAATGTGATCCATTATTGCCACTAAAACATGACTTGAAGTATGGTATTGCTTAATGATAGAATAAAATCATTGATTCATTGCAGAAAACTGGTATAAGATGATCATTCTATTCATTGACACAATGTTATCTGAGGGTAGAACAATCCAGTAAGCCCTGTTCATTGCTTTTTTACCATGAGTGCCTAATCAATTCTCCTTCGAAACCCTGAGTAGTTCTCTTTCTGCTGTCCTACCTAGCACTCATTTTCAGGACATAATCAGATTCAGGGTAAAATGATTCCTCTTCATATTTGAATATTCCCCGGCTTTAAGTCTGTTCTTTGAATTTTGAGTGATCTGTTAATGGCATGAAACTCAATTGACCCAACTTAACCAATGATAATCTCATAAATCACTATCAAATTTCCATTGACCTTTTTACTTAAAGAAGAACAACCCCAGCTTCTGCACTATAGCTTTGCAACTTAAATTCACCATCTCTGGAACCTTTCTATTGTCCTCATAACCTGCCCATCACCTCCCTCCCTCCCATCTATTTCCTTTTACTGCCTTCTCCTATTAGATTCCTTTTTCAGCACTTCACCTTTTCCACCTATCATCACACATATTCTTACATCAATTGCCCTCCCCACACATCCATCTCCCCCCTCACCTAGTCTCACATATCACCTATCTCCCCCAACCTTTGTATTACAGTATCTGCCAACTTCATTTCCAATTCTGACTCCACTTTTGCCTTCTCAGTCACTCATCAGCCTGCTCGCCACCTTTCACTTCTCGCTGACTATTCACATTCCTACCTAAGGCTGCCGAGTTCCCCTATGCTGACTGTCATTTTATTCTCGATCTCTCTTTGTCCATCTTTTCAGTAAATGTTTGGATTTCAATAGTGAGCCTAGTACTTGCCAGAATAAAGCCACAAAGTTGTAAAACATTTCAACGAGCCCTTTTCTCATCACATCCATGTCACTGATGATACTCACCTACAGTGGCCCCATTTTCCCAAGTTAGATCCATACCTTTCTATCGCTTGCCTATTCGTTCCTATCTATACAGTTCTTAAACATAGTGACTGGATCTAATTCCCCCTTCTCCTCAGTCAGTTGAGGTCCAAATATTACCACAAGTAGGGCCTGAGAGCCCCATTACCTCAACTGCACCAGTTACTCCTAGTTCAATATTTTATCACATTATCTATCCCCTTTTGCATCCAGCTAACACCACTTTTCCATATCATTGCCCTTGTTGGAATGTTTGTCATCTGTACCTGAAATATTTCGTCTTTAAAGGTCATCCTTTGTTCCATTATAGGTTTGCATGATAACCTTTTATTTTATGTTATTCTAGTTAGGCTTCTACTAGTGAAATTTCTCTTTTAGTTTGATTTGCATTTTCTCCAAAGTTATTCTCCAAAGCATTGTAACATGATGATTCTATTACAGAAGGCTAGAATGCATGCGATCGAGTAATTAAAAAATCTAGCAGAAGGAACCAAAAGGGTAGATGAAGATAGTTCAAAGAATATTGCCTATATGTACTTAGGAAGGTCTTCTACAAAGTCCACATGATTGGCTGATCTGGAAGTTTAGATCCCATGGAAACCAGGGAGAGCCAGTTAGGTTCAATCAAAATTGATAGGGAGATTGGAATCAGAGGGTGGTGGCTGAAGGTCAATCACAAGTGGTGTGTTGCAGAAGTCAGTGTTAGAACTTCTGTTATTCATTATTTACTGCATATAAATCACCTTTATGTGGAAGGCTTGAACAAATTTGCAGATGATGCTAAAGTAGGTGTTGTTGGTAATGAAGAGGGTTATCACAGATTACCATAAAACCACAAGATATAGGAACAAAATTAGGCCATTTGACCCATCGAGTATGCTTCAACCATTTCATCATGGCTGATCCATTTCCTCCATGAGCCCAATCTCCTGCCTTCTCCCCGTAACCCTTCATGCCCTGCCTAGTCAAAAATTTATCAACTTCTGACTTAAATATACCTAATGACTTGACCTCCACAGCTGCCTGTGACAATGAATTCCACAGATTCACCACCCTCTAGCTAAAGAAACTCCTCATCTTCATTCTAAAAGGATGTCCCTCTATTCTAAGGCTATGCCCTCTGGTCTTAGATTCCCCCAGCACAGAAAGCATCTTCTCCACATCCACCCTATTGAGGCCTTTCAACACTCCATAGGTTTCAAAGAGATCACCACTCATTCTTCTGAATTCCTGTGAGTAGAGGTCCAGAGCCATCAAACAGTCCTCCTATGATAAGTCTTTCACTCCTGGAATCATTTTTGTGAACCTCCTTTGAACCCTCTCCAACATCAGCACATCCTTTCTCAGATAAGTGGCCCAAAACTGCTCATCATACTCCAAGTGAGGCCTCATCAGATTACATGGGGAAATTGATCTGTTAGGGAAATAGGTCGAGGAGTGCCAGATGGATTTTAATAGGAATAAGGGTGTGGTGAAGCATTTGGGAAAACCATATCATTGTGGGCATATAGTACAAACTGTAGGGTGCTAGGGAGCATAATGAAACAGAGGGACCAGAGAGTACAAGTGCATAGTTCATTGAACCTGGCATCACAGTTAATTAGGAATGAGAAAAAAAAAAGGCATTTAGTCCATTGACCTTCATCAGTCAGGGTACTAAGTATATGAGTTGGAACATTATGTTTACATCTGTATAAATCATTGGTGAGGTCATCCTATTACAGAAAAGATCTGGTTAAACTGGAAAGAGTGCAAAGAAGATTTATGGGGATGTTGCCAGGACTAAAGAACCCATGTTACAGTATAGCAGTATAGGGAGAAATTTGCCTGGCTAGATCTTTACTCCTCAGAACACGAGAATGAGGGACAACCATATTGAAGACCTGACTCCTTCACCCTTCTTTTCTCGTCCTGATGAAGGGCCTTGGCCCGAAATGTCAACTATTTCTGGGTACCAAATCAAGCGGCCATAGTAAACAGTTTTAGGATGAGAGGGGAAAGATTTAAAAGAGACCCAAGGGGCAGCATTTCGATGGAGAGTGTAGCGAGTATATGTAATGAGCTGCCATAGATCGTGGTATGTACAAAAGGAATTTTTTTTTTAAGAAAAGCTTGGATAGGCACATGAAGGGGCAAGGGCTTAGAGGGATCTGGGCAAATGCAGGAAATTAGGACTGGTGGGTTGGGCCAAAGAGTCTCTGCCCATTCGGTATTGCTCGTGATTCTATAATGTTACTGTTTTTCTGATTTCCAATCAGTTTTATTATTTATTTATTTGGAGATACAGCGAGGAACAGGCCCTTCTGGCTTAATGAATCACACCATGCAGCAACCTTAAAGCAGGTATTTAACCCTCACCTAATCACAGCACAATTTACGATGACCAATTAACCTACTAACCAGTATGTCTTTGGAATGTTGGAGAAATCCAGAGCACCCGAAAGAAACTATTACCATACGTTGTGAAAATTGTTGCTTTGCACATCCCAACAGTGGAAGATGTAAAATTGCCATAAGCTACAAAAAGATACAGTATAAACAAAGTAAAATGAGGTAGTGTTCATTAGTCACTCAGAAATCTAATGGCAGAGGGAAAAAAAATTGTTCTTAAAATGTTGAGTGTGAGTCTTCAAGCTCCTGTTCCTCCTCGCGAATAGTTGGAAAGCAAGGAAGATGTTGTACCATACGGTGACAATGATGCTTTCATGAGGCACCACCTCTTGAAGATGTTCTTGATCTTGAAGGGCTTCTGCTCATGATGGAGCGGGCTGAGTCTACACTCTTTTGCAGCCTCTTGCAATCTTCCATATCTGGTTGTTATGCAACCAGATAAATGCTCCCCACTGTACATTTGTACAAATTTGGAAGTCTCGGTGAAATACCAAACATCCTCAAATTCTTCTGGTGCAGTACTGGTGGACCTTTCTCATGATTGCATCAATATGTTGGTTTCAGGGTAGATCCTCCTCGATGTTAAGACCCAAGAACATTCTCGCTCTTTCCACTAATGACCACTCAATGAAGGCTGGTGTCAACTTGTTCAAGCTCATTTCTTGGGACCAAATCCAACAACACTTCTGGATTTAGTTCTAAGAAATGAGCTGGAGCAAGTAGACCTAATGTGAGAAGGAGATATTGTAAATGAACCCATTCTGATTGGTTTGAAAATTTTCTGATCAATTTTTCCCAAAATGAATTTCAGAATATCTTTCCTTCTATTCCTTGATTCTAGTGAATATTGGATTTATAAAGCCTCCCCAACATCATCATTCTGCTGTTCATTCACATCCTTGTAATATTCTAAACACCAGACATTCTGCAGATGCTGGAAATCCAGAGCAACACATACAAAAGTTAGTACATCAATTTCTCTACTTCCAGTAGATTCTCCCCAACCCCTCATTTTCTTTTCCAATCCTTATTCAAACTCCGCAGTTACCTTTTCTTTTCTCCTCACCTGCCCTTCACCTCCCTCTGGTGCCAATTCCCCATCCCCTCTCCAATGATCCACTCTCTTCTCCCATCAGATTCCTTCTTCCTCAGTCTTTTACCTTTTCCAACTATCACCTCCAAGCTTCTCACTACTCCCCCATTCAACTACCTTTCCCTCACCTCATTTCACTTATCACCTTTAACTTGTACTCCTGCCCCTCCTCCACCTTCTTGTTTTGGGTTCTTCCCCCTTCCTTTCCAGAATTATGAAGGGTCTTGGCCCAAGACGTTTGCTCTTTATTCTTCTCCATAGATGCTGCCTGACCTTGTGATATTTAGTAGATTTGCTCCTCCTTCTTCAAGGCCCAGTAAGGACTAGATAGAGTGGATTTGGAGAGCATGTTTCCTATAGCAAGGGAGTCTAGGACCAGAGCGCACAGTCTCAGAATAGAAGGACAGACATAAGGAGGAAGTTCTTTAGCAGAGGGGAGTGAATCAGCAGAATTCATTGCCACAGACGGCTGTGGAGGCAAAGTCATTTGGTATATTTAAAGCGGACGTTGACAGCTTCTTGATCAGTAAGGATGTCAAAGGTTATGGAGAAAAGGCAGAGGAAGAGAGTTTAGAGGGAAAATAAATCAGCCATGATGGAATGGCAGAACAGACTGGATATGAATGGTCTAATTCTGTTCCTATACCTTATGGTCTTCAGTATCCTGAAGAACAGCCTTAATGTTATGATTGTCCCCTTCTTCCAACTTAAGTCTCAACAAGGTGCATGAACATCAAAGCATCACCTAATACTCTCTGTAAAAGAAAATATTTACGTCTAAACAGCAAATGTTAGCACCATGTGTTAGAGACATGATAATTCTAATCTCCCAAAGTGATAAAACAAAATCATATTTAATACTTATTATTAAAGACAATACTTGGGTCACAATTTTATTATGTCACAGAATCTTATCTACTGAGGAAATAAGTTTTAGGAGAAAAGTAAGTTTAAATTGGAAAGACGTGGTTCAGAACCATTTTCAAGTATGTTGTGTATGACATTATTTAGATAAGTTATTTATCAGTGTTTTGTTGTGCAAAGCAAAACATTCCACAACTGATAATCTCTATCTATGCTCTTGAGCTTTACATCAAAAATTTTCTGATCTGCTGGGAAAATAGTCAAATTGCTTCAAAAAAAAAAAATGGGCTTAATAGCCTTGAAGCGTACCCAATGATGTTGGTGAGGGACATGAGCCAAATTGGTACTTATGCATCATTTGATTAAGACTGGCCAGATGCCAGCACTACTCACATTGCTTACTGGCATATATGAAAATTGTGGTACAAGAATCTGAGCAGCAATGAAACCATTTACAGAGAGAAGTCACAACTTTGTAGGTTATATTCATGCCCAAATGGTCTGGCCTGCAGGACAAAGGACATAACAATCTCAAGCTGATGTCTCAGTGCAGGACTGAGGAAGTGGTACACAAACAAAACAGGCAGCAGCAGGATAGAAAGAAACTAAGGCAATGCCTTTTGATTGAAGACCCTTCAACAGATGTTGTTTCTCTTTCTATTTGCATTGGCTGGACTGCTGTGTATTTGCAGCATTTTCTGTTTTAAACATACAACAGAGAATAGAACAATACAGCAGAGTACTGGCCCTTCAGCCCACAATGTTTTGCTGACCTTTTTCCCTACTCCACAATCAATCTAACCCTTCCCTCCTACATAGCCCATAGCCTTTCACCTATGTGCCTATCTAAGAGACTCTTCAATATCCCTAATGTATCAACTTCTATCACCAACCCTGACAGTGAATTCTGGGCACCTACCACTCACTCTCTGTGTAAAAAAACTACCTCCAACAATTCCCTAAAGTTTTGTCTACTTAACTTAAATAGACAACTCTACTTAACCTCTGGTGCTACACATTGTGCCTTGGCCAAAAGATGCTGGCTATCCACTCTATCTATGCCTCTTATAATCTTATACACCTCTATCAAGTCATCTCTCATCCTCCTTTGCTCCACAGGGAAAAGTCCTATCTTGTTCTATCTTTTCCTTGTTCTATTCATGTTTTGGACTTTTAACATTTTTAATTTCTTTTTTATTTTTGTTTAGTGAGGGATTGCATATTGCACACAGAGAAGAATTTAAAGCCCCTGATTGTGATCTTGAAGAAAAAACTTGCTATCTTCTTCCTTTTCTTCTTCTGTCTTTTGATGACAGTTCGCAGTCCAACTTAAAGGTGCATTATCACCATCAACTGCACTCTGCTTTCCTAATATCACTTTCTAAACAAAAGTGAATCCAGTGCCATTAAATGCTCCAAGAACTTATCACATTTTAAAGAACCAAGAGAATGTTCTGTAATTCCTTGCCAGCGCAAGAATAGTAGTAATAACTGGACTGCTCTCCCCACCTCTCCAGCTTATAAAACTCCTGGACCACGTTCCAGTGTGGAGTCTGCAATCACTTCCCAGATCATGGTGCACACCCAAGGGTTGCTCTATAAAGCTAGCACCTGAACTCCAAATCCTTTTCATGATTAGGAAAATGGGAGGATTTGCAGGGCCAGCCAACAATATTGCAGTGTTGATTGATAAAGGCCATTGCTGAAATGGCTAGGTCACTTGCTGTAATTCAGTATCAACATAATCCAAGTGAAGAGGTGAAACAATGTAGGGATAAGAGTCTAACTGAATACCCTGATGTGCTGGAAGCCAGCTGTAGCCAAAAACCCATGTTATTCACTCCTTCTCTGCTGCTCACTTTAAACAAAACATCACTCCCTCCATGGTTCCCATTTCTAACCGGCCAATGGGGTCTCTTAGAGATACCGCATCTCTCCCTTCTCTAGCCCACAGCATCTCCATCACATCTTCAACTTCATCCAAATCAACTGAAGTCATCATTTTCAGACTACCATCCCCCAAAGCTGGTCCTCCTAACTTTTTTTTGGCCTTTAGGCTCTTACCTTCAAACATCAGATCTTGTTAAACACCATCTTCTTTCTCAATGTCTTCTGTATCAGTTAAAGATAATTCTTGATTGCCTTCATCTGTGATGTCATTAGGCTAGCAGCCAATCAGATTAAACAATTTTCATTAATATGAATCTAGGAAGGAAAAGACATAGTTCTGAAATAACATTTTTAAAACATAGATTGATACTAAAGAAAGATTGGGCCAAGCACACTCCATGAAGGTAGAAAATAAAATTCTATAATTCATCTTCTAAAAAGAATTAGAAGGGAAAAAAGCAGGTCAATAGCTCAAAGGTCAAGAGTTGAATTAATCAGGAGGTTGTTTGGAGGCAGTAAGAACATAAGTTATAATATTCCCCCATCACTGTACTTTTTGACTGTGGTTTTGTTTATTTAAAATATGGCTCGCAGACAAAAATAAAACTCAAAAATTAATATAAAGGTAAAATTGCATGAAGGGGAGAATGCAAAGTTTTGTTGTTATTGTGGATTAAAATGGCAAACTGAAATGTTATTTTTCACACTTAAGACACAAGTCTTGGGAAATTTAGATTCTAGTACATGTGATGAAGGAATTTAGTATATGGGATAAAGATATTGAGAAACAGGCAGACTGTGTGCTTAGCCTCCTGCTCTACTCGGATTATATTTATGACTGTGAGGCTAAGTACAACTCCAATGTTATATTCAAATTTGCTGACGACACCACTGACATAGGCCGAAGCCAAGGTGGTGACAAATTGGCACAAAGGAGGGAGTTTGAAAATCTGGTTGAATGGTGTCACAATGACAACCTCTCAACATCAGCAAAACAAAATAGTTGATTATTGCCTTCAGGAGAAAGAAAATGAAGATCCATGAGCCATTCCTCATCAAGGGATAGGAGATGGAGAAGGCCAATAACATTAAATTCCTTGGCATTAGCATTTCGCAAGATCTCTTCTGGACCATTACTTAAGTGCCATTACAAAGACAGCATGGAAGCATCTCGACTTCCTGAGAAAATTGTGCAGATTTTCCATGTCATCTAAAACTTTGACAAACATCTATAGATCCACAATGGAAGTATCCTGACTGGTTGCATCATAGCCTGGTATGGAAGCACCAATGCCCACAAACGGAAAAACCTTCAAAAATTAGAGTCACATCACAGGTAAAGCTCACCCCACCTCTGAGCACATCTAAAAGAAGTGCAGCCACAAGAAAGTAGCAAAGATCAAAGTTCAAAGTTCAAAGTAAATTTATATCTCCATATAGAACCCTAAGATTCATTTTCTATCAGGCATACTCAATAAATCCGTAATAAAATAATAACCATAATAGAATCATTGAAAGACCATACCAATTTGAGCATTCAACCAGTGTGGAAAAGAAAATAACTGTGGAAATACAAAAACTAAGCAATAAATATTGAGAACATAAGATGAAAAGGCCTTGGAAGTGAATTGATAGTCTATGAGAACATTTCAATGATGATGCAAATGAGTTGAATGAGTTTACCACCTTTGCTTCAAGAGTCTGATGTTTGAGGGGTAAGAACTGTTGCTGAACCTGGTGGTGTGAGTCCTGAGGTTCCTGTACCTTCTCCTGATCACAGCAGTGAGAAGAGAGCATGAACTGGGCGGTGGGGGTCACTGATGATGGATGCTGCTTCCCTGTTAGAATACTTCATGTAGATGTGCTTAATGGTGGAGATGGCTTTACCCATGATGGACTGCGTACCATCCATTACTTTTTGTGGGATTTTCCATTCGAGGGCATTGGTGATTCCATACCAGACAGTGATTCAGCCAGTCCATATACTTTTCACCACACATCTATAGAAGATTGTCAAAGTTTTAGATGTCATGCTGAATCTTCCCAAACTCTTAAGGAAGTAGAGCAGCTGCTGTGCTTTCTTCATAATTGCACTTACATGCTGGACCCAGAATAGGTCCTCCGAAATGATAACACCGAAGAAATTAAAGGTGCTGATCCTCTCCTGCTCTGATCCTCTGATGAGAACTGGCTCATGAACCTCTTGTTTCCTCTTACTGAAGTCAATAATCAGCTACTTGGTCTTGCTGACATTGAGCAAGAGGTTGTTTCTGTGGCACCATTCTGCCAGATTTTCTATCTCCCTCCTATATGCTGATACATCAATACCTTTGTTTCAGCCTAGGACCGTGGTATCATCAGCAAACTTGATTACGGCAGGTGGAACTGTGCTTAGCCAAACAGTTATAAGTGTAAAGCAGGTAGAGCGGGGGCTAAGCACACAGCCTTATGGTACACCCGTCTTGAGGAAGATTGTAGAGGATATGTTGTTGCCAATCCAAACTGACTGGGGTCCGCAAGAGAGGAAATAAAGACTCCAATTGCACAAGGAGGCACTGAGGCCAAGGTCTTGAAGCTTAGTTTTGAGGGGATGATTGTAATGAATGCCAATCTGTAATTGATAAAGATCATTCTGATGTATGCATTTTTGTTGTCCAGATGTTCCAGGGTTGAGTGAAGAGCCAATAAGACGGCATCCAATGTGAACCTGTTGCTCCGATGGGCAAATTGGAGCAAATTCAAGAAGCTTCTCAGCTGGGAGTTGATATGTTTCATTACCGACCTCTCAAGACACTTCACCACTGTGGATGTAAATGCTGTTGAATAATAGTCATTGGGGCAGGCTACCATGTTCTTCTTAGGCACCTGTGTAAGTAAAGTCTGCTTGAAGTAGGTAGGTATGTCAGACTGCCAAAACGAGAGGTTAAAGATCTCAGTGAACACCCCAAGCAATTGATCAGCATGGGTCTTTAGGACTTGGCCAGCTACCCCATCCAGGCCGAATGCTTTTCATGGGTTCGCATTTCTGAAGGCTTCTCACATGTAGGTCTCCGAGACTAAAATCATAGCACCACTTGCGGCTGTGGGAGTTTGTGAATTTGTCAAGGATCCCCCACCATCCGAGCCATACTGTCTTCTCACTGCTGCCATCAGGAAGGAGTTACTGGAATGTTATGTCAAATACCACCAGGTTTATGAATAGTTAATACCATTCAACCAACAGGCTCATGAACTAACTTGAATAACTTCACTCACCTCAACATTGAACTATTCCACAACATATTGATTTAATTTCAAGGATTCTAAGTGTTCTCAATATTATATATCATTAATTTATTAGTAATTATTATTATTTGTTTTATTTTGCAATTGCACAGTTTTCTTCTTATGCTCATTGGTTGTCTATGCGTGCACTTTTATCATCGATTCTATTGTGTGGCTTTGCATCTACGATGAATGGATGAAAGAAAATGGATCTCAGGGTATAAGTATTTTGATGATAAGTTTACTCTGAACTTTGAGACAATTAAATATTGTGGGTGGAACATTGCTTCCTTTGATCAATGAGTAAAGATGGTTTGACTCATGTTGTGTTTCGAACAGTCTTTATATGGAGTTAAAAAGTATCAACCTGAATATTCCCAGAATCTTTGTAGTATGATTGGGTCATGAGGTTGGAGTGAATATAGAAAAAAAACCTACATCCTCTCACCAGGGAGTTGCTGTCAAGAGGGTCACAAGTTTAGAATTGTTACTGAGAGACTGAGCAGAGAAGTTAAAAGTAATCTCTCTGCAAAGGCAGTTGTTGCAGCCAGGAATGCTTTGCCACAGGGAATGTGGAAATGAGAGAAAATGTGATAAAAGCTTGAATCAGTGAGATATACAAAGCTACAGTGAGGGAGCTGTGCTATGGGATTATTTTTGGATTTCTCCAGCCAAATGTCCTCCTTCTGTGCTGCAGACGTCAGTGGTTTGATTCTAACCTTCACTTGCAGAGGAGGAGCTGTCTTCGATCCAGATGTTGTCTGCAGCTCATTATACAGCAGATGGTACAATTTTGTGACAGCCTGTCTTGAGAAGAGAGGCTGAGAAGACAAGTCTCCTCTGACATGTCCCCTTTACATATCCAGAGGGATCTATTCACACAGGATCTGGGCTGTTGAACGCTTTGGCCAAACTTTTACAATGGCCACCTGCATTCATTTGTTCTTAAATGCTTCTCCTTCATCTTGAATTTCTAAGTGTTCAAGCTCTCCCTCCCTCCTCTCTTCCCACCACCAAAGGTATTCAGTTTCTCACTTAGTTGACTGCAATTTAAATGTCATTAACGACAGCATCATAATGAAATAAGGAATATAATAAATACATTGGCATGAAGGACTCTTATCAAATTATTTAATGGAAAATCAAACAACAAACCATTAAACCGATAAAACAAACATTAAAAGCTAGATATTAGTTGTAATCAAGCCCGTTTTATACGCTAGAAAGGATGTGTAAGTACATCAAATGAAGAGCAAAATACAAGTAACCACTTGGTGGATGGGACGAGGCAGCATAATAGTTCGTCATGGACTAGAAGCCTGAAGGGCCTGTTTCTGTATCACAGCGTTTAATGATTGCTGCAGAAATGTGTTTCCTGTCATATTAGCTTTGGTTCCTCCAAATGTTTCCAAATGAAGTTAAAACATTCAGCAAAATTGAACAGATGATCAAATTAAATTACAGAATTTCACAGAATTGCTGGAAATACTCAAAAGGTCAGTCAGCATTTAGATTAGGAAACAAAGTTAACATTTCCAGTTGATGACTTACAATCACAACACAAAGTTCTAATCAAAGATTTGACTTGAAATGTTATCACTGATATGTGTTTCCAACAATTTCTGTTTTTATTTCCAACTTCCCTCACCTAGAGTGCCTGTAAAATCTGGAGTATCTGTGTATTCAAGTTGGGACCAGATCATCCTGCATCCAGCCTGTGCCTGAATTTCCAGGAAGTGATCCCCTCCACTTGAAACTAGATTTTCCAGATATGGAAAGACAGAAAGGTATCCAGCAAGCTAGAGTATGCTCAAAGTAACAAGCGCAGTTCAGATATGTTTTGCCGAGGCATTCAACTGGGAATGCGCTGACGTTTCTGCAGACATTGTGATCATTGAGGGGGACTTCAACAAGCTTGAAGAATCCTCTGACCAACTACCACCAACATGTCACTTTTGAAACCGGAGGAGCCAACACATTTGATCATTGTTACACCACCATCAGGAACGCTTACCATGTCATTCCACCCCCACATTTGGCACATCTGATCCCCTGGCTGTACTTATATTCCCAGCATTCAGGCAGAGACTGAAGACCATAGCACTAGTCATGAGGACCAGTGGTATGATCAAGGGAGCTAAAGGAGCAGGTACAAGACTAATTTGAATCGGTGGACTGAACTATATTCAGGGATTCATCTTCAGATCTGTACGAATATGCCACAGTTGTCATTGACTTTATCAAGACCTGTCTGGATAACCATGTGCCTTTAGGAACACACCTGACATATCCAGATCAGAAGCTATGGATGAACTGTACAATTCACAGTCTGCTGAAGGGTAGATCTATGGCATTCAAGACCAGTGATCCAGAACTTCACACGAAGTCCAGGTATGTCCTAAGGAAGGCTATCTTAAGAGTGATAAAGCAGTTCCGAGGGAGGTTAGAGACAGAATCAGATGCCTATTAGCTCTAGCAGGGTTTGCAGGCCATTACTTCCTACAAGACAAAACCTAACATCATAGATGGCTGTGATGCATCACTCTCCAATGAGCTGAATACCTTTTATGCGTGCATTGAAAGGGAGAATAAAACTGTGGCTGTGTGAATACCTGCCAGCATCTGGCAAACCTGTGGTTTCTATCTCAGAGGCATTTCTGTCAGAATATCTTTTAAAAGGATGAACTCTCATAAAACATCGGGCCCTGATGGTGTACCTGGTAGGGCTCAGAAAAGCTGTGCCAACCAGCTGGCTGGAGTATTCAAGGATATCTCCAATCTCTCAGAGCTGCAATTGGAGGTTGCCACCTGCTTCAAAAGTGTGAAAGTCATACCAGTGCCCAAGAAGAGCAAGGTGAGTTGGCTCAATAATTGTCACCCAGTAGCACTCACAACTACTATGATGAAGTGCTTTGAGAGGTTGATCATAGTTAGAATTAACTCTTGCCTGAGCAAGGACCTGGACTGCAATTTGCCTTCTGCCACAATAGATCTACGGTCCATTCTTACTGGCACTCTACTGAGCCTTGGACCACCTGGACAATAGAAATACTTCCATTAGACTGCTGTTTATTGATTGCAGTTCAACATCCAATACCATCATCCCTCATAACTAATCACAAGCTTCAAAACCTTGGCCTCTGTAGCTCCTGCTACAACTGGATCTATCTTGGATCTATCTTTGACCTCTGCATTGGGAGACCACAGTCAGTGCAGATTGGAAGTAAATCTGCAGAGGGTGGTGAACACAGCCAGCTCAATCATTGGCACAAACCTCCCTACTATCGAGGATATATTCAAAAGGCAATGCCCCAAGAAGGCCACATCCTTCATGAAGGACCTACACCATCCAGGACATGTCCTCTTCTCATTGCCACCATGTGAGAGGAGATACAGGAGCCTGAAGATACACACTCAACATTTTAGGAACAGCTTCTTTCCCTTGGCCATCAGATTTTGGAGTGGTCCATGAAAAGTACTTTACTATTTTTGCTTTCTTTTTCTGCTCTTCTTATTTATTTTCTGCACTTCTTATTTATTTTCTGCGCAGCTCTCCAGTGAAAATGACACCATATCTGTTAAATAGGGGCCGTGGACAATTCTGATTTGATGAAGATAGACGTGAGAAGCAGAGGAACATCTGGAGAAATTTCTGGAATGCCAGGTTTGCTGCTGTTGTTACTGTGCGATTGAGAATCTCCGAAGGGTAGGCCCCAAAATCCCCGGCTTTGCCTGCTGCTGGCGACCGAGGCTGAGGTCGAAACGTTCGGACAGAGATAGTGCTCGGTACTCGGTGTCGGAGGGCTGCTCAGAGCTCGAAGCTTTTGGACGACTCGGTCGGGCATGGCAGGGAGAGTTTTCTTCCTTCTCCCGTCTGCATGAGATGTGGGACTTTTGAGAAACTTTGAACTTTTTTTACTGTGCCATGGACTGTTCTTCATCAAGTTATGGTATTCTTGCACTATTGTAACTATATGTTATAATTATGTGGTTTTGTTAGTTTTTCAGTCTTGGTCTGTCCTGTGTTTTTGTGATATCACATCAGAGGAATATTGTATCATATCTTAATGCATGCATTACTAAATGACAATAAAAGAGGACTGTGTGTCCTCATAATCTGATAATCTAATTTTGTATACAATATTATAACTTATGGTAATTATTTCATGTATTGCATTTTACTGCTGCTGTAAAAGCAACAAATTTCATGACATATATCAGTGAAAATAAACCAGATTCTGGTATCTGACCTAAAATAATTAAAAATATACTTTGAAATAAATAACTACACAAACAAGGCAACACACTGGAGGAACTCAGCAGTTCATGCACTATCTATGGAAATGAATGAACAGATGATGTTTCAAGCTGAGCCCCTTCTTCAGGATTGGAAAGGGCGGGGGAAGACTCCAGAATAAAAAGTTGGGAGGAGGGGAAGGAGTATAGCTGGAAGTTGACAGGTGAAGCCAGGTTGGAGAAGAAGGAATCTGATAGGAGAGTAGACGGTGGGAGAAAGGGAAGAGGGAGAGGTATCTCGATAAAGCTACTCTCTGGATGGAGGAGCAACATCTCATATACCACCTTGGTAGCCTCCAACCAGTTGGCATGAGCATCGATTTCTCCTTCTGGTAATTTTTTTCCCTCCCCCATCCTTCTTCCTCGATTCCCCAGTCAGTCTTCTTACCACTTCCCCTTACCTGCCTATCACCTCTCTCTGGTGCCACCCCCTACTCCCAAAATCCCAAACGTTTCATTATCATGATTTTATTGAATGGACACCCTGTAACCAATATTGTGGCCCTCTCACAAACTCAGTGTTTCATGAATTAGAGAAAATGTACACAGTATCATCTCTAAGGATGAAACTGAAAGGTGTACACTTAGGTGGGATTATGACTCATAATCCAACAGAAGATAATATCACACCACAATTTCCTCAGCCAAGCATGAGCACCAAGTGTGGTTTCTCTCATTCTGTACAGGATTACAATTTTAATTCAATTTCACATTAACACTAAATACCAATGGACTGCTAATCCATTGTGCTCTGCACGCGTGTGTTCATATCCCACCTTCGTCGATGTCTTTGATTGGCACAGCTTTGTGGGCCGAAGGGCCTGTATTGTGCTGTAGGTTTTCTATGTTTCTATGTACAGTATACTATATAATACTAACCATACCTGATTCTGATTGAAACTGAAAGAATGCTCCAAGATATCACATGATACTTTTTAAGGATGACATATATATTAAAAAAAGCATGACTGAAAAGCGAAAATGATAAACCCTGGATATCTCAAATTAATTCATGAAATGTTGGGTTTATTCAATAGCTCAGGCAGTATCTGTGGAGACAGAAGCAGAATTAACACCACAGGTCAATTCCTTTTCACAGACTAAATGGTAATTTCATGGCATTATTTTCCACAAAGAAAATATGTCTTTGCCCTTGAAAAATTCAAACTCTTCCAATTATGAAGGAAAATCTTTCCATCAGGACTTTATGCAGATACTCTACCCATCCATTGATCAACAGACATTGGCTATTGAATGTGCTTTTAGGGCTTACAGCATAAAAGACAAACAAAGAGTCACTGCAAGCCTCAGATGCCTCTGATGAATAAAATGTGCCTATACTCCGTAAGGTATTGCCACATCAGTTACAGACAGAGACTAGTTATACTTACACTGATTCTTTTTAAGTGGTAAGCACACTAAATCCCCTTCCTATCCACTACGTTCATTGTTCCATTATTCAATAATCTGTTCTCGAACATTATCATTGAAATCTATCCTTGTACAATTTAGCTTGCTTTACTCTAAAACATTGCCATCTGTAGTTTATAAATAATAAAATATTGGCTAATTGAGCCGGAAGTACTTCTAAAATATATTATCAACAGCATTTGTTTGATTGTATATAGTGCAGACCACCCTACGGTCAGCTTGTTTTGCAATAAAATATAGGTACTTTTCCTGAACAAGTGTATATGTATTGATACACAAATGATTCTAGGAATTGTATTATGGTCTATTTCAGAAAGGACACAATGTGAATGAGTTTGAAACTGCCATTATTAACCGTTCTGTATAAAATACAACAGGCCCTGTTGAGCAAGTTTCACCTTATTGTATAGTTAATTGCCTTGTCAGACAGAAAGTGAAGCAGGCTTCTTTGGTCAGCAGATGGTATTATGGTGTTGTCTAATTGCCAGATATTACAAACATGTGAATGTCTAATCAATGAACACCTGAGTTGTCAGGTAGATTAGTGCAATGTCCTCCGTATCATTAGTGCAACAATTTTCGGAACTCACGAATATCTCAGATTGATCCATTGCTATGATTTATCTCCTGTACTACCAATCCTTCATTATATACAGCTCTCTCCACTTGCACTGCAGATCAATCTGCTAAGCCATATAAAGCTCCGCCTCTAAAGAAGATTGCTTTATTAAAACCTTTACATTTCATTTATTCCAAGCAATTAACAGTATTAAAATATTCATGGTCCCACACATCAAACACACCCACCAGGCATACAACCAATCAACAATCACTCTGACAAAATTTTTGAAGTGAATGCTGCAGAAATTAGTGAAAAATATGTATTTTACATTCTCACATATCCTAATATTAAAGCTCATGTTCAAATGACAGAGTGACAGAATGATCTGAAATGTTAAGACAGAGTGACTTTGACATGTTCCAGGTTATTAATGTCAATTAATTTAGGGCGCAGTGGATATTTTGTATGATTTGCCTAATAGGTGCACTTATTCTACCTGTCCCAGAAAATACAATGAGACGTTATAGCTTTTCAATCAGCTTTGGGAGAAAAAATGAATATAGCATTAGTCTAATAGAATATTCTTAATTCTACCCTCAGATTATTGACAATCCTCAGTTCATCTTTAAACCAAGCCATTAATTTGGTTAAAGCATATGCTTGATTAAGAAAAGTGCCTGGAAATTGGATAGTGTTCCAATTGTGTATGCTATTTGATTCAGGTTCAATGAAAGATCAATTGTAAAGGGAAAAACAGGGGCTCTGGTCCTTTTGTGTGTTCAGCATACTAATACAGTAGTGTACAGATTTGTCTCGTGGTCATGTCTCCTCTATGTGTCTAAGCATAGAAGGTACATGATTTGACTGATGTAATTGACAGCTTTGTGGCCAAGTTTGTGGCTGATACAAAAATGGGCATAGGGACAGAAGAGGGAGGTACCATCGTGCACCCCAAGTCTCCCTATGATCCTTTGGTCTCAGTATCTGAAGATGATGGGCAGGATATCTTCAACCTCTTGCTCCAATTGTACTGGTGCCCAAGAAGAGTGTGATAACCTGTCTAAATGACCATCACCCAGTGGCACTTACCTCCACAGTGATTAAGTGTTTTGAATGGCTGGTGTTGAAGCATATCAAATCCTGTCTGAATGGCAACTTGGATCCTCTCCAGTTTGCCTACTGAAGCAATAGGTCTACAGTAGATGTTATGTCATTGGCTCCTCTCACAACCCTGGAGCATCTGGAGAGCAAAGATGCATACATCTGGATGGTCTTTATCGATTACAGCTTGATATTTAACACCATCATCCCCTCAAAACTAATCAATAAACTCCAAGACCTGGGCCTCACTACCCAGTTGTGCAATTGAATCCAGGATTTCCTCACTTGCAGACCCCAGTCAGTTTGGATTGGCAAAAACATCTCCACAATCTCCATCAGCAAAGGAGCACTGCAGGGATGTGTACTTAGCCCTCTGCTCTACCTGCTTTGCAACTATGACTGTGTGGCAAAGTATAGCTCCAAAACCATTTACAAGTTTGCTGATGACACCACCATCAAAGGGGGCAATGAATCAGCATACAGGAAGGAGATTGAAAATTTGGCTGAGTGGTGTAATAACAACAACCTTTCACTCAATTTGAATAAGACCAAGAAACTGATTGTAGGCTTCAGGAGAGGTAAACTGAAGGTCCATAAGCCAATAATCATTGGAGGATGAGAGCGGGAGAGGGTCAGTAACTTTAAATTGCTGGACATTACTATCTCCAAGGACCTGTCCTAGACCATTCATATAAATATTTTTGCAAAGAAAGCATGACAGTGCCGCTACTTCCTCAGGAGTCTGCAAAGGTTTGGCATGTCATTGAAAACCTTGGCAAACTTCTATAGATGTGTGGTGGAAAATGTGCTGTCTGGCTGCATTATGGCCTGGTATGGAAACACCAATTCTTTTGAACGTAAAATCCTACAACAGGTTGTATTCGGTCCAGTACATCATGGATAAAACCCTCCCAACCATTGAGCACATCTAAATGAAACATTGCCGTAGAAAAGCAGCATCCACCATCAAAGGTCCTCACCACCCAGACCATGCTCTTTTCTCACTGCTGCCATCAGGTGGAAGGTACAGGGGCCTCAGAACTCGCACCACCAGGTTCAAGAACAGTTACTACCCCTCAACCATTAGGCTCTTGAACAAAAGGGGATAACTACACTCATTTAAGGATTCTGTTGTATTTTTATTTCATGCTCATTATTTATTGCTATTTATTTATATTTTCATTTGCACAGTTTGTTTACAGCTTACAGTTCCTGATATTTACAGTTTACAGTTACTGCTCTATAAATTTGCTAAGTATGTCCACAGAAAAAGATTTTCTTTTTACTTTGAACTTTGCTGAGGAAGCAGCTTAGATGAATGGGCAAAGAAATGTCAGATAGAATATTGTGTTGAGAAGTGTACAGTCATGCATTTTGGTAGAAGGAGTAAAGGCATAGACTACTTTGTAAACAGGGAGCAATTTTTAAAAAAAGAGTTGCAAAAGGACCTGGGAGTCCTCATGTAGGATTCCTTAAAGGTTAGCTTGCAGGTTCAGTCAGTGGCATGGAAGGCAAATGAAATGTTTGCATTCATTTCAAGAGGACTAGAATATAATAGAAACTAAGAAATGCTGAGGTTTTTTAAGGCATTGGTTAGACTGCATTTTGAGAATTGTAAGCATTTTTGGGTTCCTTATTAAAGAAAAGATGAGCTGGCATTGGAGAGAGTGCAGAGGAAGTTCATGAGAATGATTCTGGGAATGAAAGGGTAAATGTATGATGAGCGTTTGATGGCTCTGGGCCTGTACTTGCTGGAGCTTGGAGAAAAGAGGAGGGATCTCAAGGACTTCCCTTTAGAACAGAGATGAGGAGGAATTTCTTGAATCAGAGGGTGGTGAAACTGTTGAATTTATTGACACAGACAGCTATAGGGGCCAAGTAATCGGGTATATTTAAAGCAGAGGTTGATACGTTCTAGATTAATAATGGTGCCAAGGTTACAGGGAGAAGGCAGGAGAATGGAGATGAGAGGTATAATAAGTTAGCCACGATGAAATGGCGGAGCAGACTCGATGGGCTGAATGGCCTAATTCTGTTCCTAGGTCTTTACATCCTTTGCGGTGCTTTCTTTGTCCCAATTTAAAGGAATTAGCTTGACTAGGTCCCAACCTCGGTGTCTGGTGAAGTAGCTCTTTGTCAAATCAGTTATTTACTATTCATGGCAACTCTGCCTTCAACCTCTCATCTCTTTGTTCCCACACCCCCCTTCCTAGTTCATGAATCCCAAGCTACCACACTGAAGCCAATTATAGCTCTGAAGCCAAATTTCCCCCACTCTAACCTCCAGATTGACCATCAGCACCAAACCTTCCCACCCCATTAGATCCTGGCCCAACCATTATCCATACCTTTCCACTGATGCCTGGTAGCATGGTGTTAAGACAATAACATTTCCATCAATATCAGCAAAATGAAGGAGCTGATTATTGAATTTAGGTAACAGATAGAATACATGTCCCTGTCTGTATCAATAATGCAGAGATGGAAATGGTTGAGAGTTTCAAAGTCTGAGGTGTAAGTATCACTAACAATTTGTCCTGAACTAGCCACCATATGATGAACACTGTAGCCAAGAAAGCACAGCCTGCCTCTACTTCGTCAGAAGGCCAAGGAAACTTGGCACGTCCTTGACAACTTTTTCCTATTTTTACAGACACATTGTAGAGAGCATCCTATCCAGGTGCATCACAGATTGGTATGGTAACTGCTCAGCCCAAGACGCCAAGAAATTACAGAGTTGCAGATATAGCCCAGTCCATCACGCAAGAGACTCTGCCCTCTATTGACCCTGTCTGTGCTTCCATCCTTGTCATTCCCTCTTTTCCACCTCTGCCATTGGAAAGGAGATACAAAAGGTTGAGAGCGCAAGCCATCAGGCTCAAGGACAGATCCTATCCATTGTTATCAGACTCTTGAATGGACTTCTCCAATGTTAAAGGCTAAACTCTTGATCTCCCAATCTACCTCATTTATTTGTCCTCCTGTACACATTTTCTCTACATTCCTGTTACTACCTGAATGTAATTATGTATATAATGCTGTGCTTGGATGGCACATTAACATACTGTATGTTATTCACTGTATTTCAGTACATGAGATAACAATAAACCAATGCCAATACCAGGCAACCTTAACTCTACTTGTTCTACTGATACCTGACAGACAATTGAGGCCTCATGAGAGATCCTAGCGAAAAATTTACATCGCTTTCCACAGCCATCGCCTTCCTTCTCATGCCAGACCAGACCTTTCTCTCTGAAAGCCAATATCCACCCATAACTTGCCTGACACAACCCAGACTGAACTGACCTCCTTGCACCATGAGCATAATGCTCCTTAGGACATTGCAGTGGTTAACCCCAAAGAGAAACATTGGCACCTGGTATGTACTGTACCATTCTGTAAATAAGCCATTACTAATACCAATACATTTTGATAGCAATTATTTTAGCTTCTCTCTGGTACGACACAGTAGAGTATGACTAGTGTATCATCGAACAGTGCCAGCAATCAGAAGATCAGGGTGCAATGCTGATGTTTGTAAGGAGTTTGTACATTCTCCCCAGACCTTGTAGGTTTCCTTTGGGTGCCTTGGTTTTGTCCCACATTCCAAAGTCATATGGTCAGGATCAGTAAATTATAAGCATGAAGGTGCTGAATGTGTGGTGACACTTGCGGCCTGCCTCCAGCACAACCTTTGACTACGTTGGTCATTGATGTTGCAAATGATGTTTTGGTGTTCGATGTACAGGTGGCAAATAAAGCTGATCTTTAATTGTTTTTCTTTTCTGTCTATATATTCTCATGAATGATAACATGTTGTAGATGAGTGCCATCGTCGTCATCGGCACAATGGATAGTGTAGTTGTCCATAGGGTTTTCATGGCATGATATGGAAGTAGATTGCCAGGCCTTTCTTCCACACAGATACTGCTGCTGACCTGGCCGGATTTGAACTCAGGACCATCTGCTTCGCAGTCCTGTGCTGACGCCACTGTACCACCGGCAACCCGAATTGTTGATAATTGTTGAAGATAACATAGTCAGTGCTAATCTTCATTTATTTACTTCTAATTTACTTTTTACTTCTTGCTGAGTATTCTGAAATGGATTTAATTTCATAAAAAGCCATACTTTAATATTAAAACATTATTTGAGGCAAAGCATTAGACAGACTAAATCAACTAACCTAAAGCGGAAGCAACATCAAGGGCAAGTAACTTTCATTGAAAATAACACTTGATACATTTTTTAAATCAGTAATTGCTTTTTGTCTCAACAGAGGCAAATCATGTTAGACTTCTTGCCACCAATTCAGTGTAGTTAAACCACACAGGGCAAGTATCCCATGCCTCTTTCAACAGATATACTGGTGGTTAACTGGTGTTTTAATTTAGTTTTAGTTTTATATCATGCTAAAGGACAATCAAGCTGAAATTAACAGTCATGCGTATAGTGAAGACAACGATTTGTTAAAATTATCCATTCTATTCAAAGAGTTTATTAAAAAAAATCAAAGATATTTCCATGGGAGTAATTCTACACTGTCAATATCAGGAAAAATGAACAGATGGATAGAGCGTGATCTCTAAAATTGTAACAGCATTTTTGAAGAACGACACAGATCTGTCGGGAACAGTGAAGCAACTGGGCAAGGGGAGAAAGTTGAATTCAATTCTCACAGGTCCAGGAAAGCACAGAAGATTGTCTAATGTGTTTACAAAGCACTTCAGTGCCCTGAAGAAATGATAACTCATTTGTTTAAACTATTTCAAAAATTAGGTTTATTTCCAGATGTCCAGCTGTTGATTAGTACAAAATATAGTGTTTTTTTTTCCTGAACAATCTCCCCATACAGTGAATGTAATTGGAAGCAGTAGGTAAATTTATTGAACCCATATTCAAGGCAGGGAGTCAGGCTCGAGGGCTGAGTGGAAGGGGCAGGGACCACATCACCATAAAACCTATTCTCTGTTTCTTGCTGTTTTCAAGTGGGCTCCCTACTGGCAACATGCAATCAGTTAATTCACTGAAGTGTGCATAATACTCCAGTTTGCTTGTATTCTTTTGTAAAATCATTAATAATTTTGTCAAAATCCCTTTATAAATATTCCATAACTCACTTAATATGCACACTGTCATAATGTTCATCATCTATCTGATGTTTGAAATGTTTCTTAATTTTTATTGCAAATGCAGTCTTGTGGTATTAATTGAATAACGTCTTTCCTGCTTCATAGATGAGAATTCCTCATCCAGCTACGATACATTGACATAAACATAAGAGATTCTACAGATGCTGAAAATCCAAAGTAACGCACACAAAACACTGAAGGAATTCAGCAGGTCGGGCAGCATCTACGGAGAAGAATAAACAATCGATGTTCCAGGTCAACCCCTTCATCAGGACTGAGTTCTTACAACTGACAATTGTCAATACATTGACAGTCATCTTCAAAGACAGTGAGGAAATTGTTCACTAGCCAGAGACATCTGCAACCGACAGTCAATGTCCATACAGGTAGCAGAGTCCAGAGTGAACAATGGACTGGAAGGAAATTAGTTTGTGGGACCTGCACTTGGCAGTCTGAACAGATGGGAGAAGGAACTGGCGGAGGCAACGACCACACAGAGTAAGTTCAGGCAGCAACTGGTGGAGCTGGTGCACCACAGAGTGAAGCTGGGAAGAAATCACTGGAGACTGTGCAGGGCTCCGAACGAACTAATCCCAAACACTGTGTGATGGAATAAGATCAAACAGAAACTGGTGGTGGCAAAAACTCCTCTTTGCACACATACCAGTGCATGATAAGTTGGAAATTTCACTGAGGAATTGGTGGATACATGGCTGAAAGTCAGCATTCAGCTTCCACTCCCCCTTCCTCTCTTCCTCTCTTCCATTCAGAATCAGGTTTAATATCACTGACATATGTTGTGACCTGTTGTGAAATTTGTTGTTTTGCAGCAGCAGTACGGCGCAAAACATAAAAACAAACTATAAATGGCAATGAGAAGTAAACATACACCGTATATAACACAAGCAGCACAAGTAGAGAGCAAAAATAGTAAGATTGTGCTTATGGGTTGGTTCATTGCTATTCAGAAATCTGATGACAATGGGGAAGAAGCTGTTCCTAAAATGCACCTGCTTCCTCTACACAACTTCTGACTACCGCTAGATTCTGCAGCTAGCTTCTTGTCACCCAATTTTAACCTGTCCAGTCTTGAAATGATGACTAGCAGATTGTTCAAACAAGGACAGTGTCTATGCCAGACACCTGAATTTCTACCCCCCCTTCACCCTCCCCACAGTCATCTTAATCAGACCAAGTTCAGAGCCATGTCCGTGCCATGCTGCAGTCTTAAGTTGAGAAAGCAGAAAGCCCCGAAGCCTAAACCAGCTGGTAATACCCAGCAGACGTCAGCACGATGTCTAAAAAGGACACAGAAAGTATTAATATACTTTGACATAGCCTGGCAAATATGTGAACACAAGCTGACCATTGTCTATTCCTGATTACTTAACTCAGTTGGCCTACTGTGTTGTATTGTACATTTCCTATTGCGTATGTAGGCGAAAAAAAGATAACAGATGTGGGAATTGGGATCAGAAAAACAGAACACCAGAGAAACTCAGCATCTTAAAGGTAAATGTTCCAATCATTGTTGGATTGGGGTGTGGAATTTTTATTTTATTTGTTGTTTCCCAATGCTTGCTTGTATTTTTATATAATCTCCAATATGCATATAAGACACACAAAATGCTGGAGGAACTCAGCAGGCCAGGCAGTATCTATGGAAAAGAGTAAACAGTCGATGTTTTGGGGCTGAGACCCTTCATCAGCACATATACATTTAATTGTTCAGTGAATTTTCTAGTAATTACTGTGCAGTTGCTTCTGTATTTTTCTAAAAAACATCTTAGTTTTCAGAAGGCAGGTGTCACAACACTTGAATCTGGCTATTTTATAGGTTAATTGTTAACACTGGAATTTTGGTTATCCCTGGTCTGAGTATGAGATGACCATGAGAAGACTTTTGTGCTTCCTCTGTACTCTCAGCTCAGATTTCTTGTTCATTCTTTGCTACTGTGACAGTTAATAAAGCAGCTGTAAGGAATAAGTTTTATGCCTTATTCTTAACTTCTGAAGAACCTTTGGATCACAAAAGCATCAGAATTTAACATCACCATTTCACATCGAGACCTGAGAGGGTCAACGAAAGATTGGAGTAGGGGGGATGTGCAGGATGGAGGAACGACTGAGGCTGGTGGAATAGATGGGGAGGGGATGATGGGCAAATGGAATGAAGCAGTGAGCAGCTGGGACAGGAAGGGTGAACAACCGGGAAGAAGACTAGGTGGACAGTCATGTGGGAGAAGAGCACCAAGGTTTTGAGCTTGGAAAACTGGGTTGCAGGCTATACAGGTAGAACATCAGAATATTCCATTTTGCATTTGGCTGTCAGAAAGATCAGTGTGGGAGTGAGAACGAGAGTTAAAATGACACACAGCTCGATATTTAATGTGGCTTTTGTGGCTGAATACAACGCTCCATGAAATGGTCACCCAGTCCACACTTGGTTCCACCAGTGCAGACAAGGTTGAATACAGAAGAGATGGATCTGAACTTCTGTCTCACTCCCAAGGGCTGTTTAGCTTCCTGGAAGGTGCTGAGGGAGGAAATGAAGGGACAGTCATTTCACCTCCTTTGCAAGGGAAGGTACGGGGGGGCGGGGCTGGAAGGGGTAAGTGGTGTGGGATGAATGCACCAGGGAATCATGAAGAGATGTTACCTGTGGAATCAGAATCTGAATTCGGTTTATTATTACTGACGTGCATTGTGAAATTCATTGTGAAAGCCATTGTGAAAGCAGAAAGGAGAAAGGGGGAAGAGAGGATGATGTGACTGGTGGTGGGATGATGTTGGAGTTGGCAGTAATTATTGAGCAGGCAATGCATATGCTTACAACACAATGGTAGGATCATTGACGTTTCAATTCTCAGGAAACCCACACACCCTTGGAGTTCTTCATCTACGGAAACTCCATCCTGATATCATCTAGCATCATCCCCCTCTCCTTCTGCTTCTATGATTTACCTATCAATCTCTATATCATGCCCTCTCCCCCACTCATTCTGTTACACATTGGAGTGCCACAGAAACATAATGGTTAGCGTAATGCTATTACATCACTCGTGACCCATTACTGCTGCTGTCTGCAAGGAGTTTGTATGTTCTCACCCTGACCTCAGGGGTTTCCTCTGGTAGCTCTTATTTCCTCCCACCATTCTAAAGGCATACCGGTTATTATCCTAATTGGTCATAGGGGTGTAATTGGGCTGCCTGGGTTCGTTGTGCAAAAGGGCTTGTTACTGTGCTGAATCTCAAAATAAAATATATAACCTAAAAATAAATCGTCATTCTTTCCTCTTTCCTGTCATATTTTGATGCAGGATCTCAAACAAAATTTTCCGTATGCACCTTTTTCTCCACGTTGTTGCTTGACTGAATCCTTCCAGACTTCTGTTTGTTGGATCATTTGTAGATAGTCACTTTATTGTAATTGTAGACCAAGAAAATGGGATACAGCAACACAGTAAAAGCTCCAAGCAGCATCTATGGAGGGAAATGAGCAGTCAACATTTTTGATCACAACCCTTCATCAGGACTGAAAAAAAAGAGAAGAGATTGTCAGTATAAAAAGATGGGGGGAAAAGTGGAGCAAATGCTGGCAGGTGACAACTGACTCCAGGTGAGGTGAGTGATAGGTAGAGAAAGGAGGGGCAGAGGTGGAAATGATGTAAAAAGCTGGAAGGTGATTGGTGGAAATGACAGAAGGTAGAATCTGATCAGGGAGGACGGTGTACCAGAGAATAAAGGGTAAGAATTAGAGAGGGGAAGAGTGAGGGGAATGGATGGATGATGGGCAAATGAAGAGGAAGAGGAAGGCGGAGGGGAAAGAGGTAGGGAGATTGGGGCTAACTGGAATAAGACAAAAGAAAGGAAGGAACAGAGGGAAGTGGTTACCAAATTTAGAGAATTTGATGTTCATGCTGTCAAGTTGGAGAATATGAGGTGCTGTTTCTCTACTCTCTGCTCAATTCAGCAGACATGGACCGACATGCTGGTGTGGGAATGGGTGGTGGAATTAAAATGGCTGGCTATCGAGTGATCCTGGCTGGTAGAGTGGACAGAGTGGAGGTGTTCAATGCAGCAGTCTCCCAATCTGTCTCAGGATTTTCCTCATTTCAGTAATGAGCAGTGACATTTAGAAAATATTGTGAGGCAAGTTTACATGTAGTTATAAACTAATTGCATAAAGATTTAAGTTATTTTCAGAAGAAACCTCTTTATACATTTGTGTGCACAAGCACAAACTTAACGAAATTCTAACACAAACACACAAAAGAGCTGGGCCATGTAATAAGCCCTTTCTGCCAACTATTTAATGATGATAGATACAAAGCTGGAGGACTAAATTGCCTAGATGTCGATCTGCCAGGATTGGATCTGTGCAAAGAATGTTCTGTTTGAATGGAGATATTTAAATTGTATGCAATTGCTACAATTAGGAAAAGCAGATGACAACCTGTGCTCATGGCAACAGTTCTTAAAGAAAACTGTTGCAGAAGGAATAGGCATTCTTTGTTTATGGCATACCGAATCCAGCAATGCAGTGAAACTACTGCTGTTTTGTATAATTACAGTGCATCAGTGAAACTTCTGCTATCCCATACCTCTGTGAAAAGGTGGCTGCCCTACGCACTTACACCTTCTGCTTACAGAATAGGATTTTAATCAACCGAGACCTTAATCAGGACATGGCTTCGAGTGCTTTACGTTTCAGTGAAAACATTGACAGCGATGACAGGAAAACCCAGTGATAATGTTAAAATGTTCCTTTTATGTCGAGTGACCACCGAACATGGTGAAGTGATAACAGTATGAAGGTCGGTTCCCTGTGGCAGCATTTTAGCATTTTAATTTCTCCAGTTTTCTTAGGAACAGACATTGCTACAGCTGGCATTTTTGGCTGGAATTTACTTCCTTGGCTGCAGTGCTTAGGAATTCTCAGCTGGCAAGGTCTGTTTACAAATAGAAATTACTGGCTGTACTTAATTACCTACCTGAGTCATTTACATCTGTGCAAAGCCTACAGTACATTTGGGGGATTTGTATAGTATTACTTGGATTTGGGATGCTAGATTTGTTCTGCACAAGTCATTTGGAATCGCCAATGAAACATAGGGCCTGAAATGTTCCAAGTTCAGCTGTGTGACCAGAATGGGTATCTTCAATGGTTATGTCCTTCAGCAGATATGGTAGAATTCAATAGCATTCAGTTAATGTCCAGAAGATTCAGCAGCCAGAACTATTATTTCAGAAATTGAGTTCAAATCATTAGCTACTCGAAACCTGATAACAAGGGAATTACCTAAATGTATACATTAAATAAATTCGGAATAAAAAAAAGCTGAGGTTGCTAGATTGTCTTTAAAACTTCTTGACAGGCATTCCTCAGTCATTTAGAATTGGTCATAACATTTCACCCACCCTGACCATCAACAAGAGTGCTTCTCAGGGTTAGGTGCTCAGTCCCCTCTGCTAATTCCTGTGTACCCTTGACTACATGACAACTCAGACTTTAAGTTTGCCAATGTTACTGGCCGCATCAAGAACAATGTTGAGGGGGGGTACAGGAATGAAATCAAGAACATTGTGCTTTGGAGTCAAAGAATCAACCTAGCTCTTAAACAAGAGGAATTCTGCAGATGCTGGAAATTCAAGCAACACACACCAAAGTTGCTGGTGAACGCAGCAGGCCAGGCAGCATCTCTAGGAAGAGGTACAGTCGACGCTTCAGGCCGAGACCCTTCGTCAAACCATCTCTCACTGCTCCCCATCTCTAATTTCTTCTGCTCTTCAACTTTTCGACCACATTTTGACTCAGACTTGCTATCACAGCCATATATCCTTTCTTGGAATGTGCTTCCATCACCAACTTACTCCAGTTGGATTTAGGATTCGTTTCCGAGACTCTCAATTTGGACCTTCTGAGGATCCCAGGTACTCACATTTTATTGACTCTGCCTCTCGTTGCTTCTCTCGTCAAGCTCTGAAGGCGACCCTCTCCGCCATGAGGAGGTATTTGGTGTCCCTATCCCAGACCCTTCTACACCTTCGGGACACTTTCTTCGCCGTCTGTATTGGTCCTACCCATTATTTCATCCTCCGTCAGATCCATGCCTGCAATCGCCGTTTTTTTGACTTTGTCACGTTAGGCAAAGATCACAAGATCCTACATCTGCGGACCCCAGAGCCTGCTGGCCCTGGAGCTAGCAGGCATCAACTTCAGATTGCAGCTCCTGCCATTGATCTCGCCGGCTCCAACACCTCAGGGCATATTCAAAACCCGGACTCCAGCAACGACCATGGACACCTTCAAAGCGATTGCGCAACCACCAACTGCGACTCCAGCCTTGAACTCCAGGCTGTGTCTTTATGTGCTGCTATTGTGACTCCCGTCTCTCCTTCCCCCACCACCACTCTGCAATCCCATCTTCCTCAGATCCCATCGTCAGCTCCTGGGTACTCAGAGGTTCTATCTTCCTCTCACCTCAACCCTCCCCTCTCCACTGACACCCTCAGCCTCCCCCCTCCCCCCTCTGATCCCAGCTCTCATCCGTGCTGGGTCTTTACCATCCCTTCGACCTTCAACTCTCTGAGGCAGAATTCTCTGTCCTCAGTAAGGGCCTCACCTTTGTCCCCCTTCGCCCACACCTCAGCGAGTTCCGTTTTCGCCATGACACGGAACTGTTCTTCCGCCGTCTCCGTCTCCGAGCCTACTTCTTCGACAAGGACTCTTCCACCCCCACCGATGACCCCTTCTCCTGTCTTCAACCCTCCTCTTCTTCATGGACGCCCCGCTCTGGTCTTCTGCCTGCTCTGGATCTCTTTATCGCTCACTGCCGACGGGACATCAACCGTCTCGACTTCACCGCACCTTGTTCCCATTCCAACCTTACTCCTTCCGAACGCTCTGCTCTCCACTCCCTCCGCACTAATCCTAACCTTACTATTAAACCCGCCGATAAGGGGGGTGCTGTTGTAGTCTGGCGTACTGACCTCTACCTTGCCGAGGCACAGCGACAACTCGCGGATACCTCCTCTTATTTACCCCTCGATCGTGACCCCACTAAGGAGCACCAGGCCATTGTCTCCCACAGCATCACCAACTTTATCCGCTCAGGGGATCTCCCATCCACTGCTACCAACCTTATAGTTCCCACACCTCGCACTTCCCACACTTACCCAAGATCCACAAACCTGCCTGTCCTGGCAGACCTATTATCTCAGCTTGCTCCTGCCCCACCGAACTCGTTTCTGCATACATCGACACGGTTTTATCCCCCCTTGTTCAATCCCTTCCTACCTATGTCCGTGACACTTCTCACGCTCTTAAACTTTTCGATGATTTTAAGTTCCCTGGCCCCCACTGCTTTATTTTCACCATGGATGTCCAGTCCCTATATACTTCCATCCCCCATCAAGAAAATAGTCCTGACGAAGGGTCTCGGCCTGAAACGTCGACTGTACCTCTTCCTAGAGATGCTGCCTGGCCTGCTGCGTTCACCAGCAACTTTGATGTGTGTTGCAACCTAGCTCTTAACGTCAGCAAGACAAAAGAGATGGTTGCTGAACTAAGGAAGCATGGGATGAACATATCCTTGTCCTCACCAATGACACTTCTGTAGAGATGGGCAACAGCTTGAAGATCCATGGCATGTCCGTCACCAGCATCCTCACATGGAGCTTTCACACAGATGCAGTGATCAAGAGAGCACATCTGCATATCCATTTTCTTGGGCATCTCAGAAGACTTGGCATGTATACGAAGATTCTCTTGAACTTCTACAGATGCGCTATAGAGAGTATTGTGACGGGTTACATCAGAGTCCGGTACGGTAACTATTCACATTCAGCCAACTGAACCTGCAGAGAGTGATGAAAGCAGAGAATGAAGTCTAAGATAAAGATCAAGATTATCTTCATTGATCACATTTACCTCAAAACATTGAGACATAGAGTGAAATGTGTCATTTGCATCAATGACCAGCACAGTCTGAGGCTGTGCTGGGGCAGCCCACAAGTGTCTCCATGCTTCCAACGTTAACTTATCATGCCCACAGCTCACTAACCCTAACCATACATCTTAGGAATGTGGGAGGAAATGGGAGCACCCAGAGGAAGCCCACATGCTCACTAGGAGAATATACAAACTCCTTACCAACAGCAGAGGGAATTGAAATCTGATTTCTGGTGCAGTAAAATATTGCACTAACAGCTCTGCTACCATTCCTCACTGCCAACAGCTTTCTGAACTCATTACCTCTTTTTCACCCCTTCCCAGTGGTGCTGCCCCATTCTACCTCTCTCAGTTATTCCGCTATTGTCAGCTTAGTATTCTTTTTGTACTACATCAGATTCCACTTCAGTATTTGCACCTTCACTCTTCATCGTATTTATTGTTGTATTTATTATTATTATTGTTATTATTATGTTTTATACCTTCAAAACATTAGACTAATTCAAATGAAGATATGGGATTCCAAAATGCGGGTCTGACTTCAAGTTCACTTTTAAGCAAGGCACACACATATCACATGGTAGCATGATGACAAATGCAAATCATGTATTTATACATATAACCCGTAATGAATTATATAAGTGAACAAAAATCCTTAATTAACCTGTAATATATATAAATAATTATTCAAATATTAGTTCAATATTAAATACACAACAGTTATCATGCATACTCCTTACCTTGTAGGCTTTATGCAAACAAGGAATTTCATTGCACCTTGGTATATGTGATAGTAAACTTATCTAAAATCTTGTTCTTCAGGAATGTAAATTGTCCTTTTCTGGTCTCTGATGCAGCACTAATGCAATTGGCTTTCAATTCCCTTGTGATATGGATTTGTATGTCACTCAGTTGAAGACTGGACTGGCCAAAACTACCTTCTTTACAGTGACACCCATGTCCCAAGAATAAATAATTACCTAAAGGGTGATCTTTAAGGCTCTTGCAGCCTCTAACAGATGCAAGAATCACAGCTTGAGACACTGCAGTGATGGTATGATTATTGGGTCAGTTAGAAAACTTCCAAACTACTGTACAACAGAAGTATTTTTGTGAGTTGAAGCAAATAAAGTATTATAGTGGGTAAATAGATTCAGATATGCAACGGTCATAATCTAATACATTGCCACAGGAGGCTTGAGGCACTCAATAGCTCCCTCTATTCCTTCAATTTTACTACCCTTTCACTTCTCGTGGGAAAGTAATGAATTTGCTTCACTTGCTTCATTGTCTCAGTGCTTTAGACCTGGTCTCATGTGTCCCTCAGTTTACAAGAAGTTTCAATCAACATCATAAGACTAAAAAGCTGACTGTTGATATCAGGAAAGGGGAGTTGGGAGAACACACACTGGCCCTCATTGAAGGTTCAAGGATGAGCAGCTTTAAGTTCCTGTGTGCCAACATCTCAGAGGATCGTCCCTGGACCTAACATGTTGATGCAATCATGAAAGAGGCAAGCAGGGTCTTTGCTTGGTTAGTTATTTGATATTTGGTATGCCACCAAAGACTCTAGCAAATTTACATCATGGTGGCATCACAGTCTGGTATGGAAACATTAACGCCCTTGAAGAGAAAAGCCTACAAAAGGTAGTGGACATTGTCCAGTCAACCACAGGTAAAGCCCTCCCCACCAGCGAGCACATCTACATTGAGCGCTGTCAATGGAAATAAGCATCCATCATCAAGGACCCCTGCCATCCAGGCCATGATCTCTTCTCGATGCTGCCATCAGGAAGTAGGTACAGGAACCGGAGGTCCCACACCACCGGGTTCAGGAACATTTATTACCCCTCAACCATCAGGCTCTTTAACCAGGCGGGATAACTGCACTCAACTTCACTTGCCCCATCACTGAACTGCTCCTACAACCTATAGACTCACTTTCAAGGACTCGTCATCTCATATTCTCGAAATTTATTGCTTATTTATTTATTTATTTATTTATTTATTTATTTTTGTATTTGCATAACTTTCTGTCTTTTGTACATTGGTTGTTTGTCCATCCTGCTGAGTGCAGTCTTTCATTGATTCGATTGTGCTTGTTGTATTTACAGTAAATGCTCATAAGAAAATGAATCTCTGGGATGTATATAGAGACTTACGTGTACTTTGGTAATAAACTTACTTTGAACTTTGAATTTCTATTGATGAATGGTGAAGGACATTCTGACTGGTTAATCTATGCACTGGAATCTCCATGCCAGGCATGGGGTCTCAATCATACAGCGTAACGAGAGGCTACAGCGGGTTGTTGACTCAGCCAGCTGTATTGCAGGCACAACCCTCCCTACCATTGACGACATCTTCAAAAACATGTGTCTCATGAAGGTGGCATCTACCATTAAGGACCCTCACAATTTGGGATATACCACCTGCTTTTTATTACCATCAAGGAAGAGGTACAGGACCCTGAAAGCTCACACTCAATGTTTTAGTTTCATCCCCTCTGCCAACAGATTTCTGAATGATCCACGAATTCATGAATATTGCCTCATTATTCCTTTTTTTACACTGTGTATTTACTTTTATAATTTATAGATCTTTATGACTTACACTTTACCGATGCCTCAAAACAACAGGGTTCACGTCAGCTGACAGTGATCATGATTTTGATTCTGATTCTGATGATCTGGTATGGTAACTCAAATGTGCAAGAATGCAAGAGACTGCAGAGAGCAGTGGACTCAGTCCAGTACATCACAGGTACATCCCTGCCCACCATCAGTAATATTACGGGAGGCACTACCTCAAGAGTGAAGCAACTGTCATCAAAGATAATCACCATCTGGGCCATGCCAATTTATGACGGCTGTCATTCCGTAGGAGATACAGAAGCCTGAAGTCCTACGTCACGAATTTCAAAACCAGCTTCTTGCCTTCAATCATATGACTCTTGAACCAACCTGCACAGTCCTATTCACCACCCCAGTGCACCAGCATCATGACTACTTTGACCATTTTCCTCAACAATAGACTCATTTTTGTCCTCTTTGTGTTCTAATCTTGTAAAATTTATCTTTTTCCTGCTGGCAAGTAAGATTTTTATTGCACCTCTGTACACATAGTGGCAGTTCTGTGGGGAAAAGCCTGTAAATGAGAGAGGTCTGACGAGAATGGCCAGACTGATCCGAGCTGACAGGAAGGCGACAGTAACTCAAATAATCATGCGTGCAACAGAGGTGTGCAGAAAAGCATCTCTGAATGCACAACATGTTGAACCTTGAAGGCCAGAGCAGCAAAATACTATGAATATACACTGAATGGCCACTTCATTAGGTACAGGAGACACCTAATAAAGTGGCTACTAAGTGTTGATGGATGATTTAATGGTGAAATGGACAGTACAGATACATAGAAAGAAATCAAGTTTCCTGTTGTAGTCAGGAAGGTTGCAAGGTACCCAGCAGAATAGATTATAAAACCATAAGACATAGGAGCAGAATTAGGCCATTTGATCCATCAAGTCTACTCTGCCATTCAATCATATCTGATCCTTTTCACCCCTCTTCAGCTCCACTTCCTGGCCTTCTTCCCTCAGACCTTGACGCCATGAATAATCAAGAACCTATCAAGCTCTGCCTTAAATACACCCAACCACCTGGCGTCCACCACACTCTGGCGAAAGAAATTTCTCCACACCTCTGTTTTAAGAGGGTGCCCATCTATCCTGAGGCTGTACCCTCTTGTCGTGGACTCCCCCACCATGGGAACCATCCTTTCCACATCTACTCTGTCCAGGACTTTCAACATTCTGAAAATTTCAATGAGATCCCACCTCATCCTTCTAAATTCCAATGAGTACAGACCCAGAGCCATCATATAGTAACCCTTTCATTCCTGGAATCATCTTTGTGAACCTCCTCTGAACCCCCTCCAACGCCAACACTTCTTTTCGTAGATGAGGAGCCCAAAAGTATTCTGAGTTGCTGTTCCTCAAACTAACACTGGGCCCCATTATGACAATGCAGAAAACCACAGTCAGATAGTTGAAAGTGAGGTAGAGAATTCAAGTAGCTTTTACACTGGTTTGCCTGACCTGCTCAATGTTTCCTGCTTTTTCCTTTCCTTTAGTTCAGTTTTGCATGATCACTTTCATCTCACTAGCATATGTGCTGGATCTGTTCAAATACGTGGTTGAATGAAAAAGGATGCATGCGTACCTAACTTGCACTTATCCAGTTCTGCTCTTCTACTTTCAACAAACCGGAGTGGAGCACTCAGCCCAACAGTGGTTCTGAGAATTCAGGGCTGAATTATGCAAAATCTTGCAGCACATCTTTAAGTACCACTTCCCGAAAGGCCAAATCAGATCCGTCCTTTAATGTTGGCTTTACATGGCAAGTGCCTGATGCATTCCCGGAGAGAAATATGTGAAATCTTGCCGTAAGATAATTGCCCTTCATTTGCATAGGATTTGCACCTTTAATGAAGCTCTTGCACATTTTGAGAGAGAGCTTGGAAGGTCACATGATGCACTAATCAGACAGGGATCTGGCTGATTCCCTGGTCTTTGTAAATGCATTCTATACTGGCAACAGAAATCTGGCAGGCAGTAAATTTTACCCCTAAATTCATGCACTGACTTCCCACATTTTGTGATACTTGGGTAGCATAACTTTGCTGGCAATCTCAAAATATCAGTAAAATCTTTCTCTTACTGGCTTTCTGTAATTTGGACTGATAAACTTCACGTTTTTCTTATTGCTTGAACTCACTCTATGGATAAATTGATTTGTGATTGCCATTAATTGTTGACAGAATATGGTGTGACACAGGGTAAAAACACCAGCTAATGGAGGTTCCTGGATGGCGGGGTGGAGATACATCTCTACCAAAGGAGGTGTGGGGCACTCCTTCCCTCTGCTAGCCTGCACATCGCCCTTGGGCAGTGTAAGCACCTGTTTAGCCACCCCCCCAACCCTCCAACCAGGGTCACGTGTAGCCATGGGGAGCAGGTGGCAGATGGTTGTATGAGCAGCTGGTGCATATCACAAGTTCTGGTAATGCGACCACTGATGCCAATTAGGCAATCTCTGAAGAGTATTGTTAATGGCTGGTGTCAGCCATCTTGTAAAGACACTGCCCAAAAGACAATTGCAAACCACGTCTGTAGAAAAATTTGCCAAGAACAATCATGGTCATGGAAAGACTGTGATCACCTACGTCATATGGCATGGCACATGATGATGATGATGAATGGAAGTTCAACATAAAATAGAATAGTTTGATTTGCAGTATCAATGTATCATCTTCACAGGGGTGAATATTTACTACTATGGCTTCATCCCCCATCTTTTCCAGTCTTGATGAAGGGTATCAGCCTGAAACATAGACTGTTTATTCCTTTCTATAGATGCTGCCTGACCTGCTGAGTTCCTCCAGCATTTTGTATGCATTACTCTTGTCTTCATGTTACTAATAATCCCATTTAAGTATTCCCATGCACATACTTCATTTAATGAGGCATGAAGAGAAGACCTGGATTTATTGAGTCTCGCCAGCAGTTCATTGTGGATAAATATGAGTTTATCCACTTTGGTGGTATCAACAGGAAGAAAGACCATTATCTAAATGATGACTGTAAAAGGGGGAGGTGCAAAAGGACCTGGGTGTCTATGGGCACCAGTCACTGAAAATAAATGCACAAGTGAAGCAGGCAATTAAGAAGGCAAATTGCATTTTGGCAATTATAGGGAGAGGATTCAAGTAAGTTGCTCGAATTATGCAGAGCACACATTAAATATTGTGTCTAATTTTGGTTGCCTTTATCTGAGTGAGGATGCTGTTGTTGTGAAGGGAGTTCAGCATATTTTGCTACACTGAGTGCTGGCATGGCAGGGATGATGCATAAAGGGTGATTGTATCAACTAGCCTTATATTTACAAGGGTTTAGAAAGCTGAGAGGAGATCTCATAGGAACCTTCAGCAGAACTGGACAGATTAAATGTGGGTAGAATGCACCCAGATACTTCAATTGTTTTTGTAGTAGGGAATTCTACAGGTTCATTGCTCTTGGGGAGAAGAAATTCCGCTGTGACTCCTGAAAATGGAGGTTTATGGCTTTCCTTGTTCACCCACATCACCCAATCACATTACACAAAGTCCGTGTTGTTTAGTCGTTAAATTGAGTCTGACTCTTCATGACCTCATGGACATCTGCACACCAAGCCTTATTGTTGGAAACTGCCTCTCTAATGCCTCCACCAAGGTCTTAGGCATTCTCTGAGTAATATTATCTGTCCATTGTAGCCTCTGTCATCCTCTCCTTCTTTCACCTTCTGTTTTACCTAACATGAGAGTCTTCTCCAAGGAATCCTGTCTTCTCATGATGTGGCCAAAATATTTGAGCTTTTGTCTCATAATCAAGCCTCCTAGTAAGCAGTCTGTCTGTATTTCTTCAAGTATTGACTTGTGGATCTTCTTGCTGTACAACAAGCTTTTAACACTTTCCTCCAGCATCTAAGTTTAAAGGTGTCAATTGTTTTGTATTCAGCCTTACTAATAGTCCAGCTCTCACAGTCATACATCACAACTGGAGATACCATAGACTTGACTATACAGATCTTTGTAGACAATGTTATAAGACCATAAGATAGAGGAGCAGAAGCAGGCCATTCGGCCCATGGGTTCTGCTCTGCCATTTAATCATGTGCTGATCCGGTCATCTTCCGGTCTTCCAGTCATCCCCACGCCCCAGCCTTCACCCCATACCTTTGATGCCCTGGCTAATCAAGAACCTATCTATCTCTGCCTTAAATACACCCAATGACTTGGCCTCCACACTGTCTGACTAAAGTAATTTTTCTGCATCTCTGTTCTGAATGGATGCCCTTCAATCCTGAAGTTGTGCCCTCTTGTCCTAGACTCCCCTACCATGGGAAATAACTTTGCTATATCTAATCTCTTCAAGTCTTTTAAAATTTGAATGTTTCATGGAACATAGAACATAGAATAGTACAGCACATTACAGGCCCTTCGGCCCACAATGTTGTGCCGACCCTCAAATCCTGCCTCCCATATAATCCCCCACCTTAAATTCCTCCATATACCTGTCTAGTAGTCTCTTAAACTTCGCTAGTGTATCTGCCTCCACCACTGACTCAGGCAGTGCATTCTATGCACGAACCACTCTCTGAGTAAAAAACCTTCCTCTAATTTCCCCCTTGAACTTCCCACCCCTTACCTTAAAGCCATGTCCTCTTGTATTGAGTAGTGGTGCCCTGGCTATCCACTCTATCTATTCCTCTTAATATCTTGTACACCTGTATCATGTCTCCTCTCATCCTCCTTCTCTCCAAAGAATAAACCCCTAGGTCCCTTATTCTCTGATCATAATCCATACTTTCTAAACCAGGCAGCATCCTGGTAAATCTCCTCTGTACCCTTTCCAATGCTTCCACATCCTTCCTATAGTGAGGCGACCAGAACTGGACACAGTACTCCAAGTGTGGCCTAACTGGAGTTTTATAGAGCTGCATCATTACCTTGCGACTTTAAAACTCTATTCCTCGACTTATGAAAGCTAACACTCCATAAGCTTTCTTAACTACCCTATCTACCTGTGAGGCAACTTTCAGGGATCTGTGGACATGTACCCCAAGATCCCTCTGCTCCTCCACACTACCAAGTATCTTGCCATTTACTTTGTACTCTGCCTTGGAGTTTGTCCTTCCAAAGTGTACCACCTCACACTTCTCCAGGTTGAACTCCATCTGCCACTTCTCAGCCCACTTCTGCATCCTATCAACGTCTCTCAGCAATCTTCGACAATCGTCTACACTATCTGCAACACCACCAAACTTTGTGTCGTCTGCAAACTTTCTATGAGACCACACCTCATTCTCCTGAACTCCAGGGAATACAGCCCAAGAGCTGCCAGACGGTCCTCATAAAGTAACCCTTTCATTCCTGGAATCATTCTCGTGAATCTTCTCTGAACCCTCTCCAATGTCAGTATATCCTTTCTCAAATGAGGAGCCTCAAACTGCACACAATACTCCAAGTGCAGTCTCACGAGTGCCTTATAGAGCCTCAACATCACATCCCTGCTCTTATTTTCTATACCTCTAGAAATGAATGCCAACATTGCATTTGCCTTCTTCACCACTGACGTTTAGGGTATCCTGCATACGAGGACTCCCAAGTCCCTTTGCATCTCTGCATTTTGAATTCTCTCCCCATCTAAATAATAGTCTGCTTGTTTATTTCTTCTACCAAAGTGCATGACCATACACTTTCCAACATTGCATTTCATTTGCCAATTCTTTGCCCATTCCCCTAAACTATCGCTCTGCAAGTTTTCTGTTTCCTCAACACTACCCACTCCTGCACCTATCTTTTGTATCATCAGCAAATTTAGCCACAAAACCATTAATCCCATAGTCCAAATCATTGATATACATCGTAAAAAGCAGTAGTCCCAATACCGACCCCTGTGGAACTCCACTGGTAACCAGCAGCCAGCCAGAATAGAATACCTTTATTCCCACTCTCTGTTTTCTGCCGATCAGCCAATGCTCCACCCATGCTAGTAACTTCCCTGTAATTCCACGCTTCTTATCTTGCTAAGCAGCCTCACGTGCTGCACCTTGTCAAAGGCCTTCTGAAAATCCAAGTACACCACATCTACTGCTTCTCCTTTGTCTGTCCTGCTTGGAATTTCCTCAAAAAATTGCAGTAGGTTAGTCAGGCAGGATTTTCCTTTCAGGAAACCACGCAGGCTTTGGCCTATCTTGTCATGTTCCTCCAGGTATTCCGTAATCACATCTCTAACAATCAATTTTAACAACTTCCCAACCACTGATGTCAGGCTAACAGGTCTATAGTTTCCTTTCTGCTGCCTCCCACCCTTCTTAAATAGCAGAGTAACATTTGCAATTTTCCAGTCATTTAGTACAATGCCAGAATCTATTAATTATGTCTCTGCTCTTCAGTATTTTATCTAAATTTGCCTTCACTGCCCTCCACAGAAGTAAGCGCCATTTAATTCCATGGCTGCAGTCACCATCTATAGAAATCTTTGAATTGAGGAAGTCAAAACCCATCACTGTTTCCACTTCCTTCCCATTTATTACCACGTAATTAATAGGGCTGGTCGACATAATCTTAATTTTCTTAAAATGAACAGCTAGTCAGCTTTTGTACTTTCTTCTTTCACTTTGATTAGAAGCCTCCTCAGATCCTCCTCTCTTTCAGCCATTAGAGTAGCATCATCTGCATATCTGAGGTTGTTAATATTTCATTCGACAATTTTGATTCCAACATTTGAGTCCTCTAGATCAGCTTCCTCATGACGTGTTCAACATATAGATTAAATAAGGAGGGTGACAGTAAGCAGCCTTGTCATACTCCTTTCCCAGTCTTGAACCAGATTGTTGTTCCATGTTCAGCTCTAACTATTGCTTCTTGATCTTCATACAAGTTTCTCATAAGGCAGATCAGATGTCCATGTATCCCCATTTCTTTAAGGATATGCCATAGTTTATGATGGTCCACAGTGTCGAAGGCTTTAGAGTAGTCAGTAAAACATAGATACCTGTAAATACTTTTCTGGAATTCCCTCGGTTTCTCCATTATCCAGCACAAGTTAGCAATTTGATCTCTGGTGCCCCTTGTCATGGTCTGGTCCGTGAAGTCCGTGTTCCGGGTCACGGTCCGGTCCATGGTTCCTTGTTCCGGTGTTTCTGGTTTTCCCCAGTTTCTGTTGTGGGCACATGATTCTCATTTTGGGGCTGAGACATAAATACCTCTGCAAGCTAGGGATTCCCTGCTGGACTGTCCTGTTCTCCTCCCTGTCTTCCCCCACTCCTCCTTGCCTGACTTTCTGCCTGCATACCTCACCTGACTCTCTGACTGGATACCTTGCCTGCACCACTGTCGAGTTTAATTGCCAATGCAGAAATGGAACTGTCTGTCGTTCTTTGGCGTTTGTCTCCTCTTGTCCTCGCCTCTGTGGGGTAAGTCAGGCTGTTCTGTTGTTGCCCTGTGGGGGGACCTGTCTTGTCTTGTCTTTGCCTCTTTTGGGTAAGAACAGCTGTTCTACTGTTACCTGATGGATGGTCCTGTCCCACCTTGGTGTGGAGATGAGTCCTGGCTTGTCTAAGTTTAAGTCCTGGCTCTGTCTATGTACTGTACTGTCTCATGTTGGTGTAGTGTTGAAGATAAGTCCTGGCTTTTTGAAGGATAAGTCCCAGCTCAATGTTGATGTACAGTTCCCAGTCTGTCTCTGAGCTCCAGCCTCGGAGTTATCAGCCTCTGCATTCCAAGACCCCAAGACCCCCAGCCTGTCTGTGAGCCCCAAGACCCAAGACCCCCAGCCTGTCTGCGAGCCCCAAGACCCAAGACCCCCAGCCTGTCTGCGAGCCCCAAGACCCAAGACCCCCAGCCTGTCTGCGAGCCCCAAGACCCAAGACCCCCAGCCTGTCTGTGAGCCCCAAGACCCAAGACCCCCAGCCTGTCTGCGAGCCCCAAGACCCAAGACCCCCAGCCTGTCTGCGAGCCCCAAGACCCAAGACCCCCAGCCTGTCTGCGAGCCCCAAGACCCAAGACCCCCAGCCTGTCTGTGAGCCCCAAGACCCAAGACCCCCAGCCTGTCTGCGAGCCCCAAGACCCAAGACCCCCAGCCTGTCTGCGAGCCCCAAGACCCAAGACCCCCAGCCTGTCTGCGAGCCCCAAGACCCAAGACCCCCAGCCTGTCTGCGAGCCCCAAGACCCAAGACCCCCAGCCTGTCTGTGAGCCCCAAGACCCAAGACCCCCAGCCTCCAGTCCTGCAGTCATGTTATGTCCATGCCTTGTTCTGGGGCCCAAGCCCGAAGCATGACCCAGGTTCTGGGTCCTTTTCCAGTCTCTGGCTTGGGGTCCAAGCACATATCTGCGTTATTGTCCCTGCTCCTTGTCTGTATCCTGTCACATCCCTACTCTAGTCAAGCTGTTCCTTGTACTTCAGTGTCTGTGTCTTTCATTTGGGTCCACCACCAACGCCCCATTGTGACACCCCTGCCTCTTCTAAAACCAGTCAGTTCTTGTTCGATATATCATTGGAGTCTTGCTTGCACGATCATGATCATTACCTTGTGAGCATGTGAAATTGTTTGGTAATTTGAACACTCCCTTATATTTCCCTTCTTGGGAATTGGGATATGAACTGATCTTTTCCAGTCTAAAGGCCTTTGTTGGGTTTTCCAGATCTGCTGGCAAATTGCATGCAACACTTTTACAGCATCACCTTTTAAGGTTTTAAACAATTCAGCTGGGATCCTGTCACATCCTGCAGCCTTATTATTGGCAATGTTTTCTATCACCCATTTGACTTCACTTTCCAGAACATCCAGCTCTAGATCAATGAGGGAATCATTACAGGTGTCTTCGCTGTTGGGATCTCTCCTGTACAATTCTTCTGTGTATTCCTGCCATCTCTTTTTGATGTCGTCTGCTTCTGTAAGGTCCTTCCCTTCTATGTCTTTTGTTATACTCATTTTTGCTTGAAATGTTCCTTTGATTTATCTAATCTTCTTGAATAGATCTCTTGTTTTTTCCAATTCTGTTGGCTTCTTCAGCAATCTCCATTTGTTCCAATCTCCATTGGCCTTCACTTCTCCTCGCTGCTGAACCACTTGTAGATCCTCCACAGAAAGCCATTTTGCTTTCCTGGTCTTCTTTTTGTTTGCAATATTTTTTGTGTTGCCACTTGTATAATGCTCCCTACTTCTATCCTGATGACTGGGAGAAATTCAGAGTCCAGCGGAGGAGGACAAAGGGCTTAATTAGGAAAGCGAAAAAAGATTGAGAGAAAACTGGCAGGGAACATAAAAACTGACTGTAGAAGTTTTTATAGATAAGTGAAAAGAAAAAGATTGGTTAAGACAAATATAGGTCCCTTACAGTCAGAAACAGGTGAATTGATCATGGGGAATAAGGACATGGCAGACCAATTGAATAACTACTTTGGTTCTGCCTTCAATAAGGAGGACATAAATAATCTTCCAGAAATAGCAGGGGACAGAGGGTCCAGTGAAATGGAGGAACTGAGTGAAATACATGTTAGTAGGGAAGTGGTGTTAGGTAAATTGAAGGGATTGAAGGCAGATAAATCCCCCGGGCCAGATGGTCTGCATCCTAGAGTGCTTAAGGAAGTAGCCCAAGAAATAGTGGATGCATTAGTGATAATTTTTCAAAACTCGTTAGATTCTGGACTAGTTCCTGAGGATTGGAGGGTGGCTAATGTAACTCCACTTTTTAAAAAAGGAGGGAGAGAGAAACCGGGGAATTATAGACCGGTTAGCCTAACGTCGGTGGTGGGGAAACTGCTGGAGTCAGTTATCAAGGATGTGATAACAGCACATTTGGAAAGCGGTGAAATGATCGGACAAAGTCAGCATGGATTTGTGAAAGGAAAATCATGTCTGACGAATCTCATAGAATTTTTTGAGGATGTAACTAGTAGAGTGGATAGGGGAGAACCAGTGGATGTGGTATATTTGGATTTTCAAAAGGCTTTTGACAAGATCCCACACAGGAGATTAGTGTGCAAACTTAAAGCACACGGTATTGGGGGTAAGGTATTGGTGTGGGTGGAGAATTGGTTAGCAGACAAGAAGCAAAGAGTGGGAATAAACGGGACCTTTTCAGAATGGCAGGCGGTGACTAGTGGGGTACCGCAAGGCTCAGTGCTGGGACCCCAGTTGTTTACAATATATATTAATGACTTAGACGAGGGTATTAAATGCAGCATCTCCATCTACCAGCATACCATTCGCCTTTTTCACCGCCTGCTGTACCTGCATGCCCACTTTCAATGACTGGTATATAATGACACCAGGTCTCATTGCACCTCTGCTTTTCCTAATTGGCCACCAGTCAGATAATAATCTGTTTTCCTGTTTTTGCCACCAAAGTGGATAACCTCACATTTTATCCACATTAAGTTGCATCTGCCATGAATTTGCTCACTCACCTAACCTATCCAAGTCACCCTGCATCCTCTTAGCATCCTCCTCACAGCTAACACTGCCGCCCAGCTTCGTGTCATCCGCAAACTTGGAGATGCTGAATTTAATTCCCTCGTCTAAGTCATTAATATATATTGTAAACAACTGGGGTCCCAGCACTGAGCCTTGCGGTACCCCACTAGTCACTGCCTGCCATTTTGAAAAGGTGCCGTTTATTCCCACTCTTTGCTTCCTGTCTGCTAACCAATTCTCCACCCACACCAATACCTTACCCCCAATACCGTGTGCTTTAAGTTTGCACACTAATCTCCTGTGTGGGACGTTGTCAAAAGCCTTTTGAAAATCCAATATACTACATCCACTGGTTCTCCTCTATCCACTCTACTAGTTACATCCTCAAAAAAAATTCTGAGATTTGTCATACATGATTTTCGTTTCACAAATCCATGCTGACTTTGTCTGATGATTTCACCGCTTTCCAAATGTGCTGTTATCACATCTTTGATAATTGACTCTAGCATTTTCCCCATCACCGATGTCAGGCTTACCGGTCTATAATTCCCAGGTTTCTCTCTCCCTTTTTTAAGAAGCGGGGTTACATTAGCCACCCTCCAATCCTCAGGAACTAATCCAGAATCTAACGAGTTTTGAAAAATTATCACTAATGCATCCACTATTTCTTGGGCTACTTCCTTAAGCACCCTGGGATGCAGACCAACTGGCCCTGGGGATTTATCTGCCTTTAATCCCTTCAATTTACCGAACACCACTTCCCTACTAACATGAATTTCCCTCAGTTCCTCCATCTCACTGGACCCTCTGTCCCCTACTATTTCCGGAAGATTATTTATGTCCTCAGTGAAGACAGAACCAAAGTAATTATTCAATTGGTCTGCCATGTCCTTGCTCCCCATAATCAATTCACCTGTTTCTGTCTGTAGGGGACCTACATTTGTCTTAACCAATCTTTTTCTTTTCACATATATATAAAAGCTTTTACAGTCAGTTTTTATGTTCCCTGCCAGCTTCCTCTCATAATCTTTTTTCCCTTTCCTAATTAAGCCCTTTGTCCTCCTCTGCTGGACTCTGAATTTCTCCCAGTCCTCAGGTGTGCTGCTTTTTCTGGCTAATTTGTATGTTTCTTCTTTAGAATTAATACTATCCCTAATTTCCCTTGTCAGCCACAGGTGCACTATCTTCCCTGGTTTATTCTTTTGCCAAACTGGGATGAACAATTGTTGTAGTTCATCCATGCGATCTTTAAATGTTTGCCATTGCATGTCCACCGTCAACCCTTTAAGTATCATTTGCCAGTCTATCTTGGCTAATTCATATCTCATACCTTCAAAGTTACCCTTCTTTAAGTTCAGAACCTTTGTCACTGAATTAACTATATCACTCTCCAACTTAATGAAGAATTCCACCATATTATGGTCACTGTTACGCAAGGGGCCTTGCACGACAAGATTGTTAATTAACTGTTCCTCATTGCTCAATACCCAGTCCAGAATGGCCTACTCTCTAGTTGGTTCCCCGACATGTTGGTTCAGACATCTATCCTGCATACATTCCAAGAAATCCTCTTCCTCAGCACCCTTACCAATTTGGCTCACCCAATCTATATGTAGATTGAAGTCACCCATTAGAACTGCTGTTCCTTTATTGCACGCATTTCTAACATCCTGTTTAATGCCATCCCCAACCTCACTACTACTGTTAGGTGGCTTGTACACAACTCCCACCAGCATTTTCTGCCCCTTAGTGTCATGCAGCTCTACCCATATCGATTCCACATCCTCCCGGCTAATGTCCTTCCTTTCTATTACATTAATCTCCTCTCTAACCAGCAATGCCATCCCACCTCCTTTTCTTTCATGTCTACCCTACCTGATTATTGAATATCCCTGAATGTTGAGCTCCCATCCTTGGTCACCCTGGAGCCATGTCTCTGTGATCCCAACTATATCATTCATTAATAATTATCTGCACATTCAATTCATCCACCTTTTTACGAATGCTCCTTGCATTGACACATAAAGCCTTCAGGCTTGCTTTTACAACACTCTTAGCCCTTATACAATTATGTTGAAAAGTGGCACTTTTTGAGTTTTGCTTTTTGATTTACAGCTGATATTCTCCAGTCCAGGCAACATTCTGATGAATCTCCAGGTGTTTCCAATAGTGTGGCAACCAGAACTGTGCCTAATACTCAAAATACCTAAAAGGTTATACAGCTTCACAACTTTTATATGGAGTGTCCTGATGGATAAAGCCAAATATGCCAAGTGCCCTTTTTACCATTCTATCCACTTCTGTATCCATTTTTAGGGAGCTATGGATATGTGGCCCAAGCTCTCTCTGTATATCAATGCTTGGAAAGGTCCTGCCATTTATTTTACACATTACTCTTGTATTTGACTTCTCCAAGTGCAGCCCCTTTGACTTGTCTGTTTTACATTACTTTTGCTATTTCTTCACCCAAATTTTGAACTGATTGATATTCTATTGTTTCCTTTGGCAATCTTTCTCACGATCCACAACTCCACCAATTTGCATGTTGTCTGCATACTTACAAATCAGGCCTTCGAATCAGCCAGATAATTCCTAACTATTCCAAATAAAGGAAGTCTCAACGCTGACCCTTGCAGAAAACCACTGGTTACAGTGCTCCAGTCAGAAAATCACCACTCCACTACTATCTTCTGTCTTCTATGAGCGACCCAACTTTGGATAAAATTTACTGAAAATTCAATGTGAATTAATCTACTATAAGAGTTCCCACCCTGGGGTCCACATACTCCTTGCTTTATGATATTAGTCCATGGCATAATAAAAGGTTGGGAGCATCTGTTCTAGACCAATCTACCATGAGGGCTTTGCCAAATGCTTTACTGAAGTCCTCTTTATGCTGTTCTTTACTTTATACCCCTGATCTCTAGTCCTCATCTAAAGTGAGCAATGTGCCAATATCCACTTGATACAAACCCCTTAGCATTTTATGCTCGACCAGCAAATATCCCCTTAAGTCTTCCCTTTTCCTTAAGACAACAGTGTCAGCCTCTCCAAACTACCTTTATCAGAGGATCTTTTCTTATGTTTTTTTTGGAACCTCATCAATATCCTCAATTTACTGAGGCTTTCAAATTGAAGGCCAAGCGCATATTATTTAAAAGTCTAAGATGGATTTTCTGTTTCTCTGTTCTAAAAAGTAATTTGGTTCCAAATTCAGAATATTTTATTAATTACTCCTGCTTCCTGTCCTAGTTTATATACCAATTCCCTCAGGATGTCTTGCTCATGCATCCTTGTAGAACAGTTTCTTGAAACCTCAACATTCTTCCCACCAAGATACATCACTCAGTTCTGCATATACTTCATCTGCCAATATTTGCCCTTTCTATCAGGCTGTTTATATGATACAATCAAAGCAGAAACTGTTAGAAACACTCTGCTCCAATTGGAGGACTTGAGAGGGAAGCCAAATTTGACATAAGTCATAATGAATATGTCCAGCAACGGTACTTCAGTGCTGGACCCACCATTGAGCAGAATTACAAGGAAAGCAGAGTCCATCATCGTGGACCCCCCCCCCCCGCACTCCCCACCATCCAGGCTTTTCTCTTTTCAGTGCTGCCGTCAGGAAGGAGGTACAGGAGCATCAAGTCCCACAATACAAGGTTCAGGAATAGTTATTACCCTTCAACCAGAACTAGAGGGGATATGACTTCTCTAACTCCATCATTAAACTGATTCCGCAATCAATGGACTCACTTTTAAGGGCTGAACAAATCATATTCTTGACTAGTTATTGTTTATTTATTGATTATCACTAATTTTTGTATTTGTACAGTTTGTTGTCTTTTGCACATTGATTGTTCTTTGTTGGGTGTGGTTTTTCATTCTATTGTGTTTCTTTGTTTACTGCAAATGCCCACAGGAAAATGAATCATAGGGTTGTATCTGGTGACATATATATACTTCAGTAATAAATTTACTTTGAACTTTGGAGACTCCTGACCTTTGACAGCAGTTCGAAGGTGCAATGCAGCCCAGCTACCACACCCCTGCTTTTTCCCACCCCGTACTTCTCCCCACCCCCAGCTTAACCAGCTGCCACACTACTACTGCTGGCTTAATATCTGTTTTCTGCCATTGTGCTCTATGCAGAGAATATCTGGCTTGTTTTGTTGAACTGAACCAGATGCATTGGTAAATTCAGCTAGAGAGTTTGTGTGTGTGTGTGTTGGGAAGGAAGATAAGGCGTATCAATCTACCCGGGTTTGAGTGGGTGAGCAGAGGAGAGGGAAATCAGCTGTGATGTTTCCAGGCCACAAGGAAATGTCAATTATCCTATGCAACTGATGTCATACTTTGATTTTGGCTCATTTTACTGTTATTGACAAAAAAATAAATGAGCCATTTAACAATTTTCATTTTAAATTAATTTAATTGCAGCACCTTGTTAGTGAAATTAGTAAGTAGCTCTGAGAATCAAATCAGAAAATCAAAAATAAATACATGCACAACGTCTGAGTGAAAGATTTTTGCACAGTGATTCACAAGTAAGGTTTACAAAAACCTGCTCACATTAAGTGTTCTTCGTGAGTAATTGAGCTTTGACTGAATAGATCTATTTTCAGCTTTAATATACATCTGAAAATGAACCAGCTGAACAAATCATCAGGATCAAACCTCCAACTATAATTGCAAACTCGCAGAAAAGGTGTATTGATCGACTCTGTTCACTGAACTACTATACATAAGCTATATAGGAGAGCTCTATGATTTTAATCATCATGTTAAGCAAACCATTGAGTACATGTTCCATTTCTGCTTATATTACCCTATCTGAAGATCGTCTACTTATCTTATTTTCTAATATTTTATAACAGGTAGATCAATATTTGTAGCCAAAAGGGTAAAATCACGTGAAGTAGTGTTGACATACTTTCACACACCACAATGCTTTACAGTACAGGCAACCCGAGTTCAATTCCCGTTGCTGCCTGTAAGGGACTTGTATGTTCTCCGCAAGACCACAAGGATTTCCTTTGGGTCCTCTGGTTCCCTCCCACAGTCCAAAAACATACATGGTTGGTTAATTGGTCATTGTAAATTGTCCTGTGATTAGGCATGGATTAAACTGGGGGTTGCTGGACGGTACTGCTCGAAGGGCCGGAAGAGCATATTGTGCTGTATCTCAATAAATAAATAAAACAAAAACATTTTTTTATTTGTAGATTCTGTTTGATTCTCTGGAGATTGTATTATATTTTGTGGTATATTCGATCATTCATCATTTAATACCACTCAGGCAAAGTACCATTTACTCGAAACCGAATAGTGGCTGTTTAGGCATGGTAATGGAATGATTGTTTTGAAGGCCCATTGCAGAAGATTCAGTAGTGCGTCAAGTCCAAAGCAAAACACATTTGGAAGAATAACAGGCAAGCACTGAGCTGTCACAAGGCTTCCCTCCATATACGTTGCCATTGCCGACTACACTTCCACTGGAATGCAGCTTCTACTAACTCCTCGTTCGCTGTTAAGTGGAAAAATCAGCAAGCTGTTGCTGGGGTCACCCTGCTCTTCTAATATTTCTCAAACCAGTGTATTGTCAGGAAGCTCAACTCCAAAGCAAACAAACAGAAGTATATTCACTTGGATGGTTATCATCATTTAGAATTCTCTATCCCAGTGGGGAGAAAGAGAACCATGGGAATGGACACTGAGGTTGTGATGTAGAGAAGCTGAAGCATTGATGAAGAGGCCATTTGGCCATCTCTATTCCTATCTTTTGTAAGTTTATTATGTAAATCATATGTGGAATACATAGGGAAGAACAACACAGGATGGATCAGTGGGGCTGAATGCTTACTCTCTGTGCTATAATATCTGCAGCACATTGCTGGAGGAGTTAAACTGATATTGGGTTATAAGTTTAATGTTGATGTGTGCAGAAAGATTATTATCCAATATATTATCCTTTAGCAAACCTCACAAAGTCCAAAGTGGGCACAAAGTATTAAAGGAAGTATATATTGTATTTCTCAGGAACAACATCCTTAATTCAGATGACAACGAATGCACCAAAAAGATGTAAATTAATAAGAAAGAGAAATAGTGCCAAGCAGGAAAGAAAAATGGGGAACAGATGGATCATAAAATACATTGGTTATAATGAAAATGCAAGAAACTGTAAAATAAATCATATGTTTTACTGCATCTGACATTATTATGACATTGGAGCAAACTGAGGAGATTGACTGGACATCATGGAAACTGCAGCAGTTAGGACCAGTTATGTTTCATTAGAATTTAAAACCAATCTGATACAATGACAGATAGACTGTTTTATAAAAAAAAAAGCAGCCATATATTAGAGTCATAAATACATACTTCACACTAAGAGGCCCTTTGGCCCATCTAGTCCATGCTGAAAACACTTAAATCGCTTGCTCCCATCAACCTGCACTAGGACCATAGCCCTCCGTACACCTACCATCCATGCACCTATCCAAACTTCTTATAAACTTTGAAATTGAGCTTGTATACACCACATGTGCTGTCACCTCAGTCAAGCTTGTATGCACCACATGTTCTACATCCTCAAGACCCTCTGAGTGAAGAAGTTTCCCCACATTTCCCTTGAACTTTTCACCTTTCACCCTTTACCCATGACCTCTGGTTGTAGTCCTGCTCAGCCACAGTGGAAAAAGGATGCTTGCAGTTACCCTGTCTATACGCCTCATAAATTTGGATACTTCTATCAGATCTCCTCTCAGTCTTCTATGTCCTAAAGAATAAAGTCCTAATTCTACACACTGCTAGCCATCACAGGGACAAATGTTGCACTTTTCTTGTGATAGTTTGCACAATTGTCCAGATGTTACTATTTCCTAGGAGTGTAAAGTGTAATGATGGTCATTTGAAGAGATTTTTACCTGCTTTGGCCAAATGAGCTAAACTTCAGTAAACCTGGTCCATTCTGTGGCCTCCAGCTTCTGCAGGTCATGCACCACTTAATGTTATTTTTTCAAGCAGGAGGTTTAAGTATGTTACTGTGCATTACAAAATTGTCGTTAGTAACACACAAGAGTCTGTCAGCAAGAGGGTATCATTGCTGAAATCATTCTGTATCTGGGTTGTAAGATGATCCAGAAGCCCTAATTTCTGGATCCTGAGATAACTCAGTATATGTGGAGGGCATATTGACATTTATAGATCAGTCCTTTCCTCATTTACCTGGGCTGATTCCATGTGCCCACTTATTCTCTCTCTCTCACTTTGTCCCAACTTATCTCACACGGCAGCTTGATGCAAGGAAGAATTTGCTTTTTTTTGATAATTGATGGCATATTTATTTTGGGTAAAATAATGCATTTCACCATTTTCACTTATATATATTCATTATTTCATTGAGCATGTCAAGTCCTTTCAGGATATAAGTCTCTGGAGGGTAATGATGCAGATATATTGGATTTATTAGAGAGCTATATAGTTTTCTCTAATATTCCTCTTCCAGGCTATGGCTGCACGTACACAATGGGATCCCTGGAGATCTGGAGAGACGGGCAATCAGCTTCCAAACCGCATTTTCTTATCAACTCTTTCAGTGCCAAAGTTTACAGCTTGGATCATTTTTGAACAGGATTTGCTTAGTCATTAAGGCAAAGCTTTGCTGTTGGGGACAAATTACCTGGTTTTTGTACGGGCGGAAATTAGCTGTGTAATGCTGTTTCACTCTTTGATGTCATTTGGGGAGAATTAAAAGCTTCAAGTATCAGGACCACTGGGAAAACAATTTTTGTAGATGAAAGATGGTAAATTTTATTAAACATCCCTTACAGGAAGATCACTGGTAAACTGCCAGCTTTCTGAGACATCCTTCTGTTCCCTATAGACCATGACTCCCCTACTGAAAACCATGATATCACTTACTGGACTGTCACTTATTTCACTGTCACCAGAGACCTTTTCTCCACAGTTTATAGCCTCATTCAACGTAACTCAGGCCCTTGCCTCATCCTTTATTCCAGTACCAATAACTCTAACCTCAGCTGCAATGGAAAATCTCATCACTTTCAATCTTTCCTTCATCTTTACACAGTTCATCTCCAAATCTCGCTTTCCTTAGCTTTGATAGGAGCCCGATGCCCTCATGGTAGATCCGAGTTTCCAGTCTTTCATGACAGATTGTGATGTATTTCCGAGGACGTGTGTTATGGTAGTGTAGTATTTGGCATAATGCTATAGCAGTGCCAGCGACCCGGGGTCATTTCCCGCTGCTGTCTGTAGGAATTTTCTCCCCAGGACTGCATGGGTTTCCTCCAGGCGCCTCGGTTTCCTCCCACATTCCAAAGATGTACGAGTTAGTAGGTTAATGTGTTAAAGCGGTATTTGCACGTTGTGGCTTCATTGGGCCAGAAGGACCTGTTGCTGTGCTGTATCTCTAAATAAGTAAAAACAAGATACCATACAGGAGATGGTTGATTTGATGATCAGATTCCTTGAAATGTATATACTGTACTGTATATACTGGGTGATCACAAGGAGTCACATAAACTTCAACTGTGTCATCTTGAGTTAGTGGGAAATCTGTAATTGCTTTACTCTCTTTACACCCATGACTGTGTGGGTAGGCACAGCTCAACTGCCATCTATAAATCTGCTGATATTGTTGGCAGAATTTCAGATGATGACGAGAAGGCGTACAGGAGTGAGATGTATCAGCTGGTTGAATGGAATCATAGTAAAAACCTTGCACTCAAAGTCAGTAAGGCCAAAGAACTGATTGTGGGCTTCAGAAAGGGTAAGACAAGGAACACACCAGTCCTCTTAGCAGGATCAGAAGTGAAGAGATTGAGCAATTTCAAGCTCCTGGGTGTCAAGATCTCTGAGGATATAACCTGGACCGAAAAGCACAACATCGGCTATATTTCATTAGAAGTTTGAGGAGATTTGGTATGTCACCTAAAACACTTGAAAATTTCTACAGATGTACCATTCTAACTGGCTGCATCACAGTCCGGTATGAGGAGGAAGGGAATACTGCACAGGATCGAAGTAAGCTGCAGAGAGTTGTAGACAGTCAGCTCCATCACGGGCACTAGCCTCTGTCGTATCCAGGACATCTTCAAGGAACTTTGCCTCAAAAAAGTGGCGTCCACCATTAAGGACCCCCTTCACATAGGTCACGTCTTGTTCACATTGCTACCATCAGGAAGGAGGGACAGCCTGAAATCACACTCAAAGATTAATTCAAGTTTTATTTTTCTATTATTACGTATTGCATTGTACTGTTGCTGCCAAGTCAACAAATTTCACAACACTGTGACGTTGTGGCCATTACAGAGACCTGGATGTCTCAGGAGCAGGAATGGCTGCTTGAGTATGCCAGGCTTTGGATGTTTCAAAAAGAACAGAGAGAGAGGAAAATGAGGTGGGGACGTGGCATTGCTAATTAGGGATAGTATCACGGCTGCAGAAAAGGAGGAAGTCATGGGGGGGATGGTCTACTGAGTCAGTGTGGGTGGAAGTCAGAAACAGGTAAGGAGCATTAACTCTACTGGGTGTACTTCATAGACCACCCCCGCCCCCCAGGGATATCGAGGAGCAGATAGGGAGGCCGATTCTGGAATGGTGCAATAATAACAGGGCTGCTATGATGAGAGATTTTAACTTTCCTAATACTTATTGGCATCTCCTTAGCGCAAGGGGTTTAAATGAGGTGGAGTTTGTTAGGTGTCTTCAGGAAGGTTTCCTGAAACACTATGCAGATAAGCCAACTCGAGGAGAGGCTGTATTTGATCTGGTATTGGGAATTGAACTTGGTCAGTTGTCAGATCTCTCAGTGGGAGAGCATTTTGGAGGTAGTGACCACAACTCTGTCTCCTTCACCATAGCGCTGGAGAGAGATAGAAGCAGACAATTTGGGAAAACATTTAATTGGGGTGGGGGAAATATGATGCTAATAGGCAAGAACTTGGGAGAATAAATTGGGAGCAGATGTTCTCAGGTAAACGCATGGCAGAAATGTGGCAAATGTTCAGGTAACATTTGCATGGAGGTCTGCATAGATACGTTCCATTGAGGCAGGGAAAAGATGGTAGAGTTAAAGAACCACGGTGTACAGAGTATGTAGAAAATCTAGTTAAGAAAAAAAGAAAAGCTTACAAAAAGTTCAAAAAACTAGGTACTGTTAGAGCTCTAGAAAATTACAAAGTTGTTAGGAAAGAACTTGAGAATGGAATTAAGAGCGCTAGAAGGGGCCATGAGAAGACCTTGGTGAGCAGAATTAAGGAAAACCCCAAGGCATTCTACAAGTATGTGAAGAGTAAGAGGCTGAGCCATGTGAGAATAGCACCAATCAAGTGCAATAGTGGAAATATGTGCATGGAGTTGGAGGAGGTAGCTGAGCTACTCAATGTAACAAAACACATTGATAAAGGTAGAGCAGTGGTTGTGGTGTCTATGGATTTCAGTCAGACATTTGATAAGTCTCTCCATGCAAGGCTCCTTCAGAAAGTAAGGAGGCATGGGATCCAAGGAGACCTTGCTTTGTGGATCCAGAATTGACTTGCCCAAAGAAGGCAAGGGGTGGTTGCAGATGGTTTGTATTCTGCATGGAGGTCGGTGACCAGTGGTGTTCTGCAGGGATCTGTTCTGGCCCCTCCTGGTTGTGATTTTTATAAACGACCTGGATGAAAAAGTAAAAGGGTGGGTTAGTAAGTTTGCTGCTGACACAAAGGTTGGGGGTGTTGTGGATAGTCTGGAGGGTTGTCAAAGGTTACAGCGGGACATCAATAGGATGCAGAACTGGGCTAAGAAGTGGCAGAAGGACTTCAACCTAGATAAGTGTGAGGTGGTTCATTTTTGTAGGTTCAATTTAAAGGCAGAATATAATATGCAGTTGAAGTCAGAAGTTTACGTACACCTTAGCCAAATACATTTAAACTCAGTTTTTCACAATTCCTGACATTTAATCTTAGAAAACATTTCGTGTGTTAGGTCCGTTAGGATCACTACTTTATTTTAAGAATATCAAATGTCAGAATAATAGTAGAGAGAATGATTTATTTCAGCTTTTATTTCTTTCATCACTTTCCCAGTGGGTCAGAAGTTTACATACACCTTGTTAGTATTTGGTAGCATTCCATTTAAATTGTTGAACTTGGGTGAAATGTTTTGAGTAGACTTCCACAAGCTTCTCACAGTAAGAATTTTGTTCCATTCTTCCAGACAGAAACTGACGTAACTGAGTCAGGTTTGTAGGCCTCCTTGCTCACACACACTTTTTCAGTTCTGCCCACAAATTTTCTATCAGAAAATGATGTCAAGTCTGGTTCATCCTTGGGAGCAATTTCCAAACACCTGAAGGCACCACGTTCATCTGTACAAACAATAGTACGCAAGTATAAACACAATGGGACCACGCAGCCATCATACTGCTCAGGAAGAAGACGCATTCTGTCTCCTAGAGATGAACATACTTTGGCGCAAAAAGTGCAAATCAATCCCAGAACAACAGCAAAGGATCTTGTGAAGATGCTGGAGGGAACAGGTAGACATGTATCTATATCCACAGAAAAACGAGTCCTATATTGACATAACCTGAAAGGCTGCCCATCAAGGAAGAAGCCACTGCTCCAAAACCACCACAAAAAAAAGCCAGACTACAGTTTGCAAGTGCACATTGGGACAAAGATCTTACTTTTTGGAGAAACGTCCTCTGGTCTGATGAAACAAAAATTGACCTTCATTATATTTGGAGGGAAAAGGATGAGGCTTGCAAGCCAAAGAACACCATCCCAACCATGAAGCATGGAGGTGGCAGCATCATGTTGTGGGAGTGCTTTGCTGCAGGAGGGACTGGTGGACTTCACAAAATAGATGGCATCATGAGGAAGGAAAATTATGTGGATATATTGAAGCAGAATCTCAAGATATCAGCCAGGAAGTTAAAGCTTGGTTGCAAATGGGTCTTACAAATGGAGAATGACTCCAAGCATACCTCAAGTTGTGACAAAATTGCTCAAGGACAACAAAGTCATAGTATTGGAGTGGCCATCACAAAGCCCTGACCGCAATCCGAAAGAATTGTGGGCAGAACTGAAAAAGGGTGTGCGAGCAAGGAGACCTACAAACCTGACTCAGTTACACCAGTTCTGTCTGGAGGAATGGAACAAAATTCCAGCAACTTACTGTGAGAAGCTTATGGAAGGCTACTCAAAACGTTTCACCTAAGTTAAACAATTTAAAGGCAATGCTACCAAATGCTAACAAAGTGTATGTAAACTTCTGACCGACTGGAAAAGTGATGAAAGAAATAAAAGCTGAAATAAATCATTCTCTCTACTATTCTGACATTTCACATTCTTAAAATAAAGTAGTGATCCTAACTGACCTAAGACAGGGAATGTTTTCTAGGATTAAATGTCAGGAATTATGAAAAAAACTGAGTTTAAATGTATTTGGCTAAGGTGTATGTAAACTTCTGACTTCAACTGTAAATGGTAAGACTCTTGACAGTGTGGAGGATCTGAGAGATCTTGGGGTCTGTGTCGATAGGACACTCAAAGCTGCCTCACAGGTTGACAGTATTGTTAGAAGGCGTATGGTGTGTTGGCATTCATCAACTGTGAGACTGAGTTCAAGAGCCATGAGGTAATGTTATAGTTATATAAGACCTTGGTCAGACCCCAGTTGGAATACTGTGTTCAGTTCCGGTCACCTCATTACAGGAAGTATGTGGATACTGTAGAGAGAGTACAGAGGAGATTTACAAGGATGTTGCCTGGATTGGCGAGCGTAACTTATGAGAATAGGTTGCGTGTACTTGGCTTTTTCTCCTTGGAGCGATAGAGGATGAGAGGTGACCTAATAGAGGTGTATAAGATGATGGGAGGCATTGATCATGTGAATAACCGAAGGCTTTTTCCCGGGGCTGAAATGGCTAACATGAGGGGTCATAGTTTTAAGGTGCTTTGATATGGGTACCAAGGGGATGTCAGAGGTAAGTTTTTCACACAGAGTGATGCACTGCCGGCAGCAGTGGTCATAGCGGGTACAATAGAGTCTTTTAAGAGCCTCTTCGATAGGTACATGGAGCTTCGGAAAACAGAGGGATATGCGCAAGGAAAATACTCGGCAGTCTCTGGAGTAGGTTACATGGTCAGCACAACATTGTGGGCTGAATGGCCTGCAACGTGCTCTAAATTTCTATGTTCTATATTCTTGTTCTAACATAAGCCGGTGATATTAAACCTGATTCTGATTCTGAAAAATTGGAGCCTGTCTTCTTGGTAATTTCTTTCTATAAGAAGCAGCAATGAAAAGAATACCCTCATCCCAGCATACATGGCGTTTCTGAATGAGCCACATACAGTAGTTGAGAAACTGGCAGGTGCAATGGCCTGGAATGAGCCTTTTGCATGGAAGCTTAACCTTAGTCATCCTAATAGTGACAGCAAGAGTTTCCCTGGTGCTTGATGTAAGTCAGGCTGTCGCATGCAATAAAGAAATAGCAGCGAAGAGGTTTCTAAAGAGAAGACTCTTCTGCCATGCATAGCTGGAAATGGCATTATCGAGGTATGGGTCCTGGCACACTGCTGGGTGCACATATATTCACCGAGATATTTCTACATCAGCAAATAAATCAGCATTGTGAAAGCCTTCCTTATTACATTCAGACAATGGCATGGGAGCTGCCATCGCCTAACCCTTCCTCGTAATACTCCTAAGTGCCACTTGGATTGCTAAAAATATAAAGTTAGTGGAACACTGCCTGCTTTACAAAGCTAAACTTTAAAAAGCAACTAGGAAACGGCAGGCTGCTTTGAAACATCGCATGAATCTCCCAGTTTTTCCACATGTGAGACTATTACTGTGAGTAGGGGCTCGCTGAGAATAATCATCACAGGATCTGGTTTCCCACATTTGCTTATGTTAATGATGACATTGATAGTGTAGCTGTAAAAGCTCAAACCAAAGATTGTAAAACGTAAATGTGTTATAAATTGGGCACAATAAGCTGGGTTCCAGATCTTATTATCTGCATTCATTGGCATTATGATGCCAGGAACATTGAAAAACTTTTTAATATTCTGCAATATTTTGACAGATTTTTCAATACCTTATTTGATAGCTTACAAAGCTTCAAGGTATGGAATTCACCAACACTCCTTGCTTGCAGTTCAAGGAGCATGCTAACTGAACGTTGCTTGTTGTTTTAATGACATTTGCATGCAGCCAGAGCTAACTGCACCATTATTTGGTGGCATGCAACTGTAGGGCCCCTAGTATCATGACCCGCAAGCTGTTGTTAAGAAACTACTCACTCAATTAATTTTTTTAATATATACTTCACATTTTATTATTTTTGTACTACACGATACTGCTGCCACAAAACAACAAATTTCACGATAAATGCCAGTAATACTGAACCTGATTCTGATTCTGAGCTTCTTTCCCTCTGCCATCAGATTTCTGACCAGTCCATGAACACCACCTCAACTTTTTTGCAACATGCGTGAAGTGCTGGAAGAATTCAACAGGTCAGGCAGCATTTATAAAAATTAATAAACTGTTGATGTTTTGGGCTGAGACCCTTCTGGTTGTGCAGAATTTCTTGTGTCAATATTTTTACTCCCGTTTTACATTACTATATATTATATAATGTATATAGTTCTTATTGTAATTTATAGTATATTTATTGTACTGCTGCTGCAAAACAACAAATTTCAGTCAGTGATAATAATAATAAAGCTGATTACAGAGCTGCACAAGAAACATAGAAAACCTACAGCACAATACAAGCCCTTTGGCCTACAAAGCTGTGCCGAACATGTCCCTACCTTAGAACTTTCTAGGCTTTACCCATAGCCCTCTATTTTTTCTAAGCTCCATGTAGCCATCCAGGAGCCTCTTAAAAGACCCCATCGTTTCTGCCTCCACCACCGCCGCTGGTAGCCCATTCCATGCACTCCCCACTCTCTGCATAAAAAAAACTTACCCCTGTCATCTCCTCTGTACCTGTTTCCGAGCACTTTAAAACTATGCCCTCTCATGCTAGCCATTACAGCCCTGGGGAAAAGCCTCTGACTATCCACACGATTAATGCCTCTCATTATCTTGTACACCTCTATCAGGTCACCTCTCATCCTCTGTCGCTCCAAGGAGAAAAAGCAGAGTTCACTCAACCTATTCTCATAAGGCATGCTCCCCAATCCAGGCAACATCCTTGTAAGTCTCCTCTGCACCCTTTCTATGGTTTCCACGTCCTTTCTGTAGTGAGGCAACCAGCATTGAGCACAGTACTCCAAGTGGGGTCTGACCTGGGTCCTATATTGCTGCAACATTACCTCTTGGCTCTTAAACTCAATCCCACAGTCGATGAAGAATGCACCATATGCCTTCTTAACCACAGAGTCAACCTGCGTAGTAGCTTTGATTGTCCTATTGACTGGACTCCAAGATCCCTCTGATCCTCCACACTGTCAAGAGTCTTACCATTAGCGCTATATTCTGCCATCATATTTGACCTACCAAAATGAACCACCTCACACTTATCTGGGTTGAACTCCATCTGCCACTTCTCAGCTCAGTTTTGCATCCTATCGATATCCCGCTGTAACCTCTGACAGCCCTCCACACTATCCACAACCTCTGTGTCATCAGCAAATTTACTAACCCTTCATTGAAGAACAAAACCTTCAGCCTACGTGTTGTGCTAAACATGATGAAGAATGAAACTAGATCACACTCTGCCTATCCATAATCTATACCTCTCTATTCCTTGCATGCTCATGGGTCAATAGACACCATCCATTCTTCTCTTTACAACATATGCTAAAAATCAATGCTATATGCAGTATGCTTGGACATAATTGAGACCCATGGTTTATGGTCTGTCTCCAATTCAAAAGCTTGTCCATAGATGTACTAACATGCATATGTGCTGGCAAGAAGCTCTTTATCTGTGAATCTTCTGCACTTGTGAAATCCTTTGATGCCATGTGTCATCTTACTGCTGTAATAGTACTCTCCAAGGCCATGCCGGGATGCATCAGCCGAGATTCTAGTACTCCCTTCCGAATGATAAAACTTCAGCATGGGCTCTTTAGTTTTGACTCTTTTCAGTGTCTGAAAACACTCTTCTTGCTCATGAGACCATATCCACTCATTTTGCTCTTGAAGGAGTGACCCAAGTGGTGTTGACACAGTTGACAGTCAAGGGAAGAACTTAGTCTGGTAAGTCACCATCCCTAAGAAACACTCACCTCCTCTTTGTTTTGGGGTATCTCCGTGTATTCAATAGCCGATGTCTTTCTTGGATCAGGCTTCACTTTCTCTTCAGATATGACGTCTCTTACAAAGGTCAGTGTGTTAACACCAAACTCACATTTCTCTTTATTTAATTGTTGACTTTCTTTATTTAATTATTGACATTACATGTCACATCAAGCACTTGTCTCAGTCACGTATCATAATCATCCTTGGTGGACCCCAGACGACGATGTTATCCATCATGTTCTTGACACCAGGTATGCCCTCAAGGATCATGTGAATGGTTTTATGGTAGACTTCTGGTGCGGACAGAATCCCATACAATAGCCGAAGAAAGCAATATCGCCCTGTGGTTTGTTAAGAAGTTCAGTCTCGAACTTGCCTCGTCAAGCATCATCTGCCAAAACACATATGACTCGGTGAGCTTGCTAAACCACCTGGCACCTGCAAACCAAGATCTATAGTTGTACCGTGGAGAGCATTCTGACAGGCTGCATCACTGTCCGGTATGGAGGGGCTACTGCACAGGACCGAAAGAAGCTGCAGAAGGTTGTAAGTCTAGTCAATTTCATGGGTACTAGCCTACAAAGTACCCAGGATATCTTCAGGGAGTGGTGTCTCAGAAAGGCAGCGTCCATTATTAAGGACCTCCAGCACCCAGGGCATGCCCTTCTCTCACTGTTATCATCTGGTAGAAGGTACAGAAGCCTGAAGGCACACATTCAGCAATTCAGCAACAGCTTCGTTCCCTCTGCTATCCGATTCCTAAATGGATATTGAATCTCCGGACACTACCTCACTTTTCTTTAATACACAGTATTTCTGGTTTTGCACATTTTAAAAGTCTATTCAATATACGTAATTGATTAACTTGTTTATTTACTATTATTTTTTCTCTCTGCTAGATTATGTATTGCATTGAACCTCTGCTGCTAAGTTAACAAATTTCATGTCACATGCCGGTGATAATAAACCTGATTCTGATGATTTCCTCCCATGTTGACAATTTAAAATGGCATATCTTGATGGCTTTATTGAGACCTCTTGGTCTAGACGTATCCAAAATGTTCCATTTTCCTTTTGCACAATGACCATGGAGCTCACCCAATCTGTTGGCTCTTCAATTACCTGTATGAAATTCATCCATTCCATGTGTGTTCATTCTTGTTTAAGATTGTCTGGAAGTGCAAACAGAACAAAAAGACAACAGGAGTCACTGCCTCATCTATATGAATTTTCTGGACACCAGGTAAGCATCTGAGCCCCTTAAAGATACCTGGGTACTCTCCGATGAGTGTTGCGTGGTTATCTTTGGTCTGTGAAGCCACTATGAAAACTCCTTTCACCAGGTTGAGCTTTTTACATGCACCCAGACCTAATATTGGCTGTACTCTCTTTTCTACAATCAGTATCTGTGACTTTAGGTACTGCCAGATGTGCTTGAAGGTCACTAAACAGCCCACTTTTTACTGGAACATTCTCTCCAGTGTAGCCTGTTAGTTTTAACTTCACTGGGTAAATCTTGAAAATGCTTAAAGATATTAATATCGACAGAAGAGATCTAAGAATAATCAGGAATCTCTACTGGCAACAAAGTGCAGCTATACAGATAGACAATGAGATTGGTGAATATCAGCCAATAAAGCGAGGAGTCAGACAGGGTTGTGTTCTGTCACCAGACCTGTTCTCCCTCTACAGTGAAAACATCATGAGAAACATACAAGACCTACCTGGAATAAGTATAGGAGGATACAATATCAACAACTTCTGCTATGCGGATGATACAGTACTGATAGCAAACAGTGAAGTAAATTTACAGAAACTAGTATCTACCATCAACACAGAGAGCGAAAGACTTGGCCTAACCTTAAACAAAAAGAAAACTGAAGTAATGGTAATATCAAAGAAACCTGATAATCCCAAACTGTAGGATCGTATTGGGAAATGAAATCCTGAAACAAGTTCACAACTTCAAGTACCTTGGATCATGGGTAACATCTGATGGCAAATGCGAAACAGACATAAAAGCAAGAATAGCACTGGCAAGAATAGCATTTACAGAAATGAGAAACATCTTAAAGAACAAGAAAATAGCAATTGACATCTGCCTTAGAACCCTCAGCTGCTACATTCTTTCTCTATTGATGTATGGGTGCGAGTCACGGACCATCACAAATGCAATGGAAAAAAGAATCAATGCAGCAGAGATGTGGTTCCTCAGATGAATGCTATGCATATCGTACACGGACAGGATAACCAACGAAGAAGGTCTACAGAAAACAAAAGAAAACGTACCTTACCTAAAACAAAAATCAGAAAACAGCGATCAAAATTCTTTGGACACATCATGCGAAGAGACATTAGAACATTTAGTTACAACTGGAAAGCTGGAAGGAATAAGAAGCAGAGGCAAACAGAGAATGAAAATGATAAATGGAATACGAAGGGTCTCGGCCTGAAACGTCGACTGCGCCTCTCCCTATAGATGCTGCCTGGCCTGCTGCGTTCACCAGCAACTTTGATGTATGTTGCGTTAATGGAATAACATCACGCCTAGAAACAGGAGAGGCAACAATTACAATTCAGACGGTCAGGGACTGTTATGGATGGAGAGACATGATTGCCCACGCTGAACGGCAAGGCACCTGAATGAATGAATGGGTAAATCTTGCTCTTTACTGTGAGAGCCCTGTAATCATCCATAGACAATAGATTCACCTGGGCTCCTGTGTCAACCTTGAATGGAATTACTGTCTTATTCATGTTACTGCAATGACCCATTCTGTTTTACCGACACCAGCAGTCTGTTGAGAACCCACAAAAGTTCCTCCATTTTCTCCTCAACGATGTGCATCTTCCACTTCATGGCCCCAGCTTTGCAGTACTTTGCAAAATGATTCTTCTTCCCACAACTATTGTGGACTTTCTGTAAGTAGGACACATCTTTGGAATGTTATTACCTCTACATCTGTTTTTTTTTGCTCCTTAAGTCTTCCTCTTTGCTGTTGCTTTGGGAACTGCTTTGTGCACTGCTTCTCTTTTTTCACGCATGCAATGTTGTGTTTGCTCTGTGCAGCTCCTCAGCTTGTGATCATGTGGTCACTGCTGCCCTACACGTTCACAGCCTTCTCCAGTGTCAAATCTTTTTCACACAGCAGTCTTTCTCTGAGTATATTATCTGGAATTCCACAAATTTATGCTGTCTCTAACTAGTGAGTTTCTCAAATCTCCAAATTCACAGGACTTAGTGTGTGAGGCTCAGCTAAGTATTGGTCGAAGCTAACACCATATTTCTAATCACAAGAAAAGAACTTGTATCTCTCAAGAGTGATATTTTTGCTTGGGACAAAATGCTCCACAAATTTTGACATCAGCGCGTCCAACATAAAAGCTGTCTCATGAATTGGAAACCTATTATAGATGTCCAAAGCATCTTTGCCAATTACATGCAGAAAAATACAAGCTTTAAAATTTTCATTGGCCCCTCGTGCTCTGATAGCAGATAAGTATATATTGGATCGATGTTTGAAGCTGCATAGATGCGGGAGAACTTAGCTTGTTCATGACGGAAACTCTCGGCCTCTCACCTAGATCTCTTTTGGTGAATCTGCTGACTGTTGAACTTTGGGAACAATGTGGACTCTCACCTTGCTGGCAGCTTCTCTCTGTCTGAGCTCACCTGATGCTAGCACCTTTCATACTCATGCAGTCTCTTTCTCTGTCATGCACAGTATCCATTTACTTTCCATGCTTAGTCTCACACTACCTTCCGAAACCATGTTGTTAATAAAGACAAACCTGGCGTAGGTTTATGTTAGAACATATTATTATTGAACTGCTGCTCTACCCAATACGCTCACAAGCAGTTCATCACCACAGCTTCCAGTTCCGGATGAAATCCTCGCATTGCCCACTGGGAACTAAATTTCTTTATTATGTACACAAAATAACATAAACCCCTGTGTTAAAGTGTTGCAGCCTTTCTCCTCCATACACTTCGAGCAGCTTGTCTTGAATTGTGTCCTGTTGGCCATTTTTCAAGAAAACACAAAATATATATGAAAACATAGTAACAGAAGTAAATCACTTCATGCCTCAAATCAATACAACCATTCAATATAACCATGATTAATCTGCCCCAGCTCTCAGTTCCACTTTCTTGTCAGAGCCCCAAAGGCATCATTTCTCCAATCTTTCAAAAATTTACCTTGCTCTATTTTTAATGATCTATCCTTCACAATATTTGGGGGCAGCATATTCACTATCCTCTCTGAGAAGAAATTTCTGTATCCCATGGTTTTAAATAACCAGTCTCAAACTAGTGAAAACATCTCTATCATGCTCCCTTTGGATCGTATAACAAAACTAATCCTCATTCTTCTGAACTCCAAAGAATACAGACTCAACTGTTTAGTTGCAATTGAGAGGACAGAAGAACATTAATTAATACAACTGTAACCCACTGAAATTGCTTTGTTCCACAGTTGTGAAATCAGCAAAAGGTCCTTTTCTTCCTTGCAGACTCACATAACTTGCAAGAATTAAAGAAAATGTGATATACAAGGGGTGATTGATAAGTTCATGCCCTAAGGTAGAAGGAGTCAATTTTAGAAAAACTAGCACATATATTTTTCCTACATTTACACACTTAGTCCAGCGGTCATGGAGTATACGGATCCATTCTTTGTAGAAGTTGGTGTCTTAGACCTCCAGAAAGGGGTCCACAGCAGGGGTGATCGATAAGCATACGGATCTTGGACCTCCAGAAAGTGTCCACAGATAGGTGATTGATAAGTCCGTGACCTAAGGTAGAATGAGATGGGTTATACAGCTCTCGTTACGTGCACGTGCAGGTCAACTCTTTGAGTGATTATGCAGAAAGTTTGAATTTAATAACTCATCTCCTTCTACCTTAGGCCACAAACTTATCAATCACCCCTCCTATTTGTAGAGTTGAACAAATAATGGAAAGAAACTAGCAACTAATCTTCCCAATGATCCCTTGAAAATATACAGGCTGCAATATTCCTGTTGTTTAACACATGTTTCCATTGTGTTAGGTGGAAAGAGAAGGGCAGGCTGGAATGTTGAGCTCCCATTTTTCAGCACTAACATCAAATTAGTGTGACACCATGATCTGCCCGATCTGCATATTTTTGTCAGGAATGAGCTGTGGGCATCATCTTCAACAACAGGGTGTTTAGCATGATTTAAGGCAGAGGTGTGTGCCAGCATATCTGATGATATTTTTTCTCACAAACTACACCTGGGTATGAGAAAGCGCCATCACCACTTTTGAATCAGAATCAGGTTTAATATCACCGGCATACAAAGGGTGATTGATATGTTCATGGCCTAAGGCAGAAGGAGTGAATTTTAGAAAACGTAGCTCATTTATTTTTCAACATAGTCCCCTCCTACATTTATACACTTAGTCCAGCGGTTGTGGAGCATACGGATCTTGGACCTCCAGAAAGTGTCCACAGATGGGTGATTGATAAGTCCGTGGTCTAAGGTAGAATGAGATGAATTATACAGCTCTCGTTACATGCACATGCAGTTCAACGCTTTGAGTGATTGTGCAGAAAGTTTGATGTTAATAACTCATGGCCTTCTACCTTAGGCTACGAACTTATCAATCACCCCCGATGAGTTATTAACCGATGAGTTATTAACTTCAAACTTTCTGCATAATCACTCAAAGAGTTGACCTGCATGTGCAAGTAAAGAGGGCTGCATAACTCATCCCCTTCTACCTTAGGCCACGAACTTATCAATCACCTCATCTGTGGACACTTTCTGGAGGTCCAAGATCCGTATGCTCCATGACTGCTGAACTAAGTGTGTAAATGTAGGAGGGGAATATGTTGAAAAATAATTGTGCTAGGTTTTCTAAAATTGACTCCTGCTACGTTAGGCCACAAACTTATCAATCACCCCTGGTATGTAGTGAAATTTGTTAACTTTGCAGCTGCAGTACAACGCAATACATGATAAATATAGGGAAAAAACTGAATTACAGAACTAATTCCTTTGATTTGATTTCCATCATCTGATATTTGCATATCCACGTAATACTTGGAAATGCTTAGAGTGGAAAACCTTAGTAATTATAATTATTCACAGATCTCTATGGGTTTATTTAAATTCTATAAATAGTCAAATCTGAAATGCAGAGACTGTATTAGAAGTACACTGTAGTTTAAACTGAGCAGCATCTTATTTACATTAATAGGCAGAGAAGTCCATAGGCTAGTTAAAAGAACGCACACTTATATTCTTTTTATGTAATATTTGCTTTGTGATTGACATAAGAGCACAAGTTTTTACCCTCCCAATTTCCCATTGCATTTTTCCTCATGGTTAATTGCAGGTAGCAAACACTTTGATAAGACTCTAACAACATGATTCAAAAAAGCTTCATACAGGATTTTCTCTTGGAATTATAAATTGACTTAAATTGTTTGTATTCAGGCACTGTGTGCTCATATGTTGGTTTGTATCTAATATCTAAGACCAGAGTATAATTATACTGTGTCTTCTTCAGTGTTTATTCCAGCATTACTGAGGTAAATATGTAGTACCAAGATATATGCATTCAGTGTACACTGAGTGCATTTCTATACGTTCATGGTCTTCTGCAGCTGCATTCCATCCACTTCAAGGTTGTACATTCAGAGATGCTCTTCTGCTCACCACTGTTGTAATGTGTGTTTAGTTGAATTACAGTCACCTTGCAGAAGGCATTCTCCCCTGACTTTTCTCATTATTGAGGCAATTTCGCTACAGAACTGCTGCCCAATGGAATTTTTTTTTTCTTTCTTTTGCTTTTCGCACCATTCTCCATGAACTTAAGAGACTGCTGTGCATGAAATTCCCAGGAGATCAGCAGTTTCGGAGATACTTAATCCACCCTGTCTGGACCCAGCAATCATTCCACAGTCAAAGTCACTTTGATCACATTTCTTTCTGATTCTGATGTTTGGTCTGAACAACAACTGAACCTCTTGACCATGCTGGCATGCTTTTATGATAGGCTGATGAGGTATTTGCCTTAACAAGCAAGTGTACAGGTGTACCTAATAAAGTGACCACTGCTGTATGTACAATTATCGTTGTTGAATATTGTTACTTTTGTTTCATGTCACGCTAACACACCACAACCGACTCCTAATACATGGAAATGTATATAGCAAATAAACTTAATTCTTCATCCTTGATTGTTCATAGTTCTTAACAGTTCTACATTTTGCTCTAAAATCCAAGAAATAAATGAGAATAATTGTAAAAGAAATAAAATGAATAGTTCAATGGTTTTTTTCAAGTAAGTGGACTTGTAGTCCCTCTTGAGAAAGGGTGATTTATTTCCTTTTAGTGATGTCAGTTTAGACTGTAGAGGCTAAATACTGCAAGATTGTTTCTGAGTAGGAAAGCCAAGCTTTAAGCCCCACTCAAAAATTATCAACACAAAATTTTGGCAGCTTCCTTTATGCACTACTGCACTGCGACACAAATGAGATATTAAATAGATGACATTTACTTTTGTGGGCGGATATAATAGATATCATGGTGCAATTTGAAGTAGCTTAAGGAAGAAACCTCAAAATCCTAGCCAACATCAATTCCCCAGGCACAGAACACTGCATCGTCTAGCATTACTACCTTATAGATCTAAGGACACGGGTTTAATCCAAACTCATGTTTCGTCTGTGTGCAGATTGCATTGTCACTGCATTTATACTGGCTTCCCATTAGCTGATTGATGTCAATTGTATTTAGTGTATGAAAGTGGATAATGAATCCATGGCTGATGGACGGGGGGGGGTGGTATTTGGGGAAGGGGAAATGGGGCTGAAGAAATTTCTCAGCAGGATGATGACTGATAGGTTGAATGAGCTTGCTGTGTGTTGTAGTAATGAGCTCTTCATTAGGTATTCTCACACAAGCATTGATGACACACAGCTCTTCCCCACGTGGCAATTGTCCACTTTAACACTGCAGTAGTGTTACCACATTCAATCCAGGGTGAACTGCACCATTCCTCCACCAAGCTTCTTGTTTGAATGGAATTAATTGACTGGATGAACAGATAACCACTCACTTTTGTGGCTTCCCCTCCAGAACCAAAGTCTCCTCAACCTCAGGCATTGAGATGTAGTTTGCTAATGATGTTCACATATGCAGACATTTGGATGCTCAGCTCCAAATCAAAACTCACTTCACCACTGAGGAATACAGGAGAATGGGGCTATCATTTTTAAAATAAATATTTATGTCCCCTAGAAACCTGCCCCCTACTATACAAAACTGCTGCCTTAACTTTGAAGGTTCATATCAAAACCATGGAAAATGTGAACTGCCTTCCATTGTCTGAAGAGCCACCTCTAAGCAAAGACAGACAGCAATAATGAAACTCATCACTGTCTCTCGAGCATGACCACAGACTTCAGCTAGCCAAGAAAAACCTCCACAACCTGGATTAACACACTGATGTCGTGTGGAGGCTTGCATGCTTCAAGGATTCCATCAAGCAATGCTAACTGAGGGCCACGCATGATGGAATGGCTGTGGACAAGATGCCGTATAAAGATTGATTCAACCCTGGCTCCCAAACAGACAGACTTGTGCCTGCCCCTCCTGGGCCATGCCATATGAAACAACAACCAAGGAAAATAATATTGAAGGCCAGTACCTCAAGCTCAGCGTCACTTGTGGCCTATTTAGCTGCAATGATCTCTGTACCTCTGTATTCTTAAAAGCTATATATAACTGGGAGCAGACATTTTAAATTCATGAAGTTCTTCTAAGATCTTTCAAACTGGCAGCATATGGGAAACAACGACTGTCTTCTCCCAGGTCGACATTGCCAGTGTCCAGTCTCTGACCAAGCTCCGAGCACCAGTGGATGGGCCATATGCACAAACATTATCTCACTCACAGAGGAGTAAAAGGCAAGTACCAATTTCCTCCACCTAAAGCTATTGTTTCCTGACTCAAATACTCTTTACTATTCATTGTTTCCTATTCCGTCTGGGCTATTATCAGATTGTTTGTCATCTGCTCATCCAATTTACTATGGTGCTGTAAGTACAGCTACATGTCCTCTTCATGACAATACCTACCATTTCAATAACATTGGCTGCTTTTGCACTCCATACCCTACATTAAAGGCCATTGAACAGTGACAACCTGAAACTTTTCAAACAGTTCAAAAGTATTTACATTATTGAAATCAATTAAAAAATGTAAATATGTTCAAAACATGTCATGCAATATAAATTAATTCAAAATAATCAAGTAAAATAAAGCAAAAAGTCACCAAACATTGAACTGCAATTAACTGCTCAATCCAGGTCAATGACTGTTCAACATCTGGTAGCCACAGCTGCTGGAAGCTGAGAGGTCAGTTGCGAAATGTATCCTGTTTACCAGCTCTGCACACCTGAGCTCTCCCTGGGACTCAAACGCTGTGTCTAGCTGTGGAAAGAAAGGTTGTGTGTGGGAGCACGGGATCTCCAGCATGTCTCTCACTTTCATGGTATGGTGTGCGAACATGGAAACCAGGTACAAGTTATCCCACGCAAAGCACTTCCCTGATAGTTCTTGATTGAAACTCTGGCAAGTGCTGAGTATCTTTCAGGCTATTGTATCCACTTACTCTGATATAACAGTAACATATTAAATAAGTACGTCAAAAGTCTGATAGAAAAAAAATCCTCCCCCTTTTCCTTCTCCCTGGGCCTCCTGTCCCATGATCCTCTCATATCCTTTTTGCCAATCACCTGTCCGGCTCTTGGCTCCATCCCTCCCCCTCCTGTCTTCTCCTATCATTTTGGATCTCTCCCTCCCCCTCCCACTTTCAAATCTCTTACTAGCTCTTCCTTCAGTTAGTCCTGACGAAGGGTCTTGGCCCGAAATGTCGACTGTACCTCTTCCTAGAGATGCTGCCTGGCCTGCTGCGTTCACCAGCAACTTTGATGTGTGTTTCCTGGTAAATATGACTCTGTTCTTTCTGTTAAATTCTGGCATGACCATCAACTTTTAAAGACGTAATTAGTAGGTAATTGGTCCCATGCGTATGGTTAGGTAATGCAGGGTCATTGGGCCAGAAGGGCCTGTTACCATGCTGTATCTCCAAACAGAATTATAATGAACTCTTCTGCAGTTTAATTGTTTCCACTTTCAGGAAAGGTCTCCATTCTCTCGCTCTTGATCCACTGAATTTCTGCTACACCCACCCAGCCATTCCCAAGCAACCCTCATCTCCCTGCTGCAGGCATTACATCTGAGCAGCAGCCACATACTCCTGTCACTGGAGCCCCTCTGCTACCGTGCCCACCCGCATACCCAGCGTTTCTTGTCTGGTTCTATGCTTCCTTTCTTAACAGTTTCCATCATCTTTAGCCCTTCACTGATTCCACCGACCACCTCCCAGCCTCTTTCACAGTTTTCCATTCTGCCAATCATCACCCCTTACCTCATTCACTTTGCCAGCTCTTACCCTCCTCTCAATCTGTCCATCCAGGTGAAGGACTTCAGTCTGAAACACCCACCATCCATCTCTCTCCACAGATGCTGCCTGGTTCGGCTGAAGTCCTCCAACAATTTGTTATTGTTTAATTGGTCAGTCTTGTTAGCTAGTCTAAGCTTGCATGAGCAATGTTTATAAATGACTAGGGCTCCTCTATTTATTCACACTTACCTATCTCAGACAGTGTGGAGCATAACTTAATGAAATGAAAGCATTATTTCTGACTTCGATAATCAGACCTCTCTTAGGAGTTATGAAAATTCCTGTCAGTTTTATGTCTCATTTTACTTTGTGACTTAGTTCAGAAAAAGAGATTATCTGGATGATAATGAATATCAACTATTATTGAACACAAACACTCTGGGAATAGCATGTCCAATGAGAAAGGGAATTAAATTGTGTTTATCTGACATCATCAGACATTTTTATGTCATCAATAACCCTCTAAAAGAGACAGGAGTGTGTGATGGAAGGTAAGATGAAGCCTTTAAGTATTCCTGCTTTGGGATAAGCTGTAAATGGTTGACTAAAGAAATGAATTGGTCAGCTAAAGATTTCCTCATTTGCTTCATTAGCATTACTTTCTGAAGTTTACACAGGGCAGCAAAACAGGCAGATAGCCAGCATTCTAGAAGTTTCTGTGATTTGCGTAGGATAGTCTCCAAATGAAGAAGTCAGGAAAAATGCAAACACGAGGAATTCTGCAGATGCTGGAAATTCAAGCAACACACATCAAAGTTGCTGGTGTACGCAGCAGGCCAGGCAGCATCTCTAGGAAGAGGTACAGTCAATGTTTCGGGCCGAGACCCTTCGTCAGGACTTACTGAAAGAAGAGCTAATAAGAGATTTGAAAGTGGGAGGGGGAGGGAGAGATCCAAAATGATAGAAGAAGATAGGAGGGGGAGGGATGGAGCCAAGAGCTGGACATGTGGTTGGCAAAAGGGATATGAGGGGATCATGGGACAGGAGGCCCAGGGAGAAGGAAAAGGGGGAGGGGGGGAACCCAGAGGATGGGCAAGGGGTATAGTCAGAGGGACAGAGGGAGAAAAAGGAGAGAGAGAGAGAGAGAAAGAATGTGTGTATCTAAATAAATAACTGATGGGGTACGAGGGGGAGGTGGGGCATTAGCGGAAGTTAGAGAAGTCAATGTTCATGCCATCAGGTTGGAGGCTACCCAGTCGGAATATAAGGTGTTGTTCCTCCAACCTGAGTGTGGCTTCATCTTTACAGTAGAGGAGGCCTTGGATAGACATGTCAGAATGGGAATGAGATGTGGAATTAAAATGTGTGGCCACTGAGATCCTGCTTTCTCTGGCAGACAGAGCGTAGGTGTTCAGCAAAACGATCTCCCAGTCTGCATCGGGTCTTGCCAATATATAGAAGGCCACATCGGGAGCACCGGACGCGGTATATCACCCTAGCTGACTCACAGGTGAAGTGTTGCCTCACCTGGAAGGACTGTCTGGGGCCCTGAATGATGGTAAGGGAGGAAGTGTAAGGGCATTTGTAGCACTTGTTCCGCTTACAAGGATAAGTGCCAGGAGGGAGATCAGTGGGGAGGGATGAGGGGGATGAATGGACAAGGAAGTCGTGTAGGGAGCGATCCCTGCGGAAAGCAGGGGGGGGAGGGAAAGATGTGCTTAGTGGTGGGATCCCGTTGGAGGTGGCGGAAGTTACGGAGAATAATGTGTTGGACCCGGAGGCTGGTGGGGTGGTAGGTGAGGACCAGGGGAACCCTATTCCTAGTGGGGTGGCGGGAGGATGGAGTGAGAGCAGATGTATGTGAAATGGGGGAGATGCGTTTGAGAACAGAGTTGATGATGGAGGAAGGGAAGACCCTTTCTTTAAAAAAGGAGGACATCTCCCTCATCCTGGAATGAAAAGCCTCATCCTGAGAGCAGATGCAGCAGAGACGGAGGAATTGCAAAAAGGGGATGGCATTTTTGCAAGAGACAGGGTGAGAAGAGGAATAGTCCAGATAGCTGTGAGAGTCAGTAGGCTTAGAGTAGACATCAGTGGATAAGCTGTCTCCAGAGATAGAGACAGAAAGATCTAGAAAGGGGAGGGAGGTGTCGGAAATGGACCAGGTAAACTTGAGGGCAGGGTGAAAGTTGGAGGCAAAGTTAATGAAGTCAACGAACTCAGCATGCATGCAGGAAGCAGCGCCAATGCAGTCGTCGATGTGGCGAAGGAGAAGTGGGGGACAGATACCAGAATAGGTTTGGAACATAGATTGTTCCACAAAGCCAACAAAAAGGCAGACATAGCTAGGACCCATACGGGTGCCCATAGCTACACCTTTAGTTTGGAGGAAGTGGGAGGTGGGAGGAGTCAGGAAAAATCTATCTTTTAATCACCGCCACTCTGATCCGCTCGTTTAAATATTTAAATAATCTCTCTAATGAGCAGACTGATTTCTCTGTTTGCTTCACCTTTTGCTAGGTGATGCTGTGAAGAGCAAAATTAATCCTTCAGGCTTAATAAACCTCTGAAGATTTAGTCTAACCAATTGAACTGATGCTAATGAATGTAGAGAGTATTTTCCAGTCAGGCCCTGATGGATGAATGGACCTCAGGAAGCTTATTGGTGTGAGGAAACTTTTCTGAGCCTGTACACGATGGAGTTCAGAAGGACAAGGTGGGGATCTCATTAAAACCTGCCAAGTACTGTAAGACCTGGATAGAGTGGACATGGAGATGATATTTCCATTAGTAAGTGTCTAGGACCTGAGATATATTTCTTTGACCCCTCAAATACCATCTGTTCATTAAAACCATCATCACCAATTTGGCAATACTTTATGAGGTCAGAGTTTTGGGACACAAATTTGAGTGATCTTTAAACAAAAACAGCTCTTCAAATAATTCTGAATTCTTTTGAATTAATATGAAAAGCTTACAAAAACGAGAGAAAGTCTACAGATGCTGGAAATCTAAGCAACACACGCAAAATGCTAGGAAAACTCAGCAGGCCAGGCAGCATCTATGGAAACGAGTACAGTCGACATTTCAGGCCGGGACCATTTGGCAGGACTAGCCTGATCATTTAATGAGGAGAAATACAGCCCCTTGCATCTAAAATAAAACAACTTCAATACACAACACAGTGCATCACACCTCCAAGAAAATGTAATATCTGGGCAAATCTTGCCATCCTTTTAACCTTGAATAAGAACATAATAGTTCTGCTTCAAATTCTCTTTTTCTCAAAGACAGCTTTCTTTACGATGTCATGGACATCTCTTCCAAATCTCCATGGAGACAAAACATATAAAAGAGATTATTATTTACATCAACCAAGGTGCAGTGATTTTGTACTGTATTCATGTTTTATGTTTGAATGCTTTCTTATTGATAAGAACACATCTACCATATTTCCTTTCACAGTCATATTCTGCAATACAGTTTACAATTTATGTTCTACAAGGATAACTTTATAGTAAGTTTTTAAAGAGCATAAAATTAAAATTCCCTTAAAATTTTAATCGATAAAAGAAATGAAAATATGATTTCTTTGCTTCTCAGAATAAAAGTTATTAATATTGAGGAATAAACAACAGACCCACAGGCAATATCAGATGCAACCAATTTATGGAAGACCAGACTTTCCTGCAAATATTTTGTGGGAAAATAGGAATATTACTTTTACAAATAACTTAAATACAAAACTTCATATTTTTGCTGGAGAACTGGCCTTTAATTCAAGCTCATTCAAGTAGAGTGCTCAGTCACCTGGTTCCCAAACTAACTTAGATCAAATATTTAACAAAAGAAAATTCTGATCTACACACAGTGACCACTCTGCTTGGTACCTCCAGTACCTAATAAAATGCTCACTTAGTGCATGCTCATAGTCTTTTGCTGCTGTAGCCCATCCACTTCAAGATTTGATGTGTTGCGTGTTCAGAGATGGTCTTCTGCTCACCACTGCTGTACCATGAGGTTATCTGAGTTACTGTCACCCTGCTGTCAGCTTGAACCAGTCTGACCATTCTCCTCTGACCTCTTTCATTAATAAGGTGATTTCACCCGCAGTACTGACATTCACTGCATGTTTTTTTCATTTCCACATTGTTTTCTGTAAACTCTGGAGACAGTTGAGTGCGAAAATCCTAGGAGATCAGCAGTTTCTGAGATACCCCGTCTGGCACTATCAATCATTCCACAATCACTTAGATCACATTTCTTCCCATTTTGATGTTTGTTTTGAAAAACAACTGACCCTTTTGACCATGACTGCAGGCTTTTATGCATTGAGTTGGTGCCACATGATTATCTGATTAGATGTTTGCTCTAATGAGCAGCTGTACAGGAGTACCTAACAAAGTGGCCACTAAGTGTATGTTAATGACAAGGATAGGGATGTGAAAGCAACGATATGTAAATTTACAGTTGACATGAAAAAGCATAGCTGTTGAAGTTCGACACAGCACTCTGGGCCAGGGCCTGTTCCCATGTTGTATTGTTCTACGTTTGACCATCAGAAGAACATAGGCAACATCCTGGTGAACGTCTTCTGCACTCTCTCCATTGTTGCCTGGAATGTGGGGCTATAGTTATAGAGAGATTGGTTAGGGTGGGTTCACTCTAAATGGAACATTGGAGTCCAAGGTGTGACGGTATAGATCTTTATAAAATCATGAGAGGTGCAGATATGATAGAAAATCAGCCTTCCCACTACACCCGCAACCTAGACCAGGGGATTCTAGAACCAGACGGAACCTGAGGGTAGAAATTTAAAGATATGAAAGGTAAGGGTGGGTGATGGATATTTGGAATAAATTAGCAGAGACGGCAGGAGAGGCAGATGCAATTACCAGTAGGTCAGATATTTAGATCGGAAAGGCAAAGAGTGATACTGCCCTAATTAAGTTAAATGGGACTGACATGCATTTGTATCACATACAGCACAGATAAGGCCTGATATAAGGACATGTTTCTGTGTTTTATATTTCCATATTTTTATGATTAATCATATTAAGAAATGAAATAGTGAATTTAATTATGAACCTTCGAAATGCTGACAAATAATTAAAACGTAACTTAAATAAAAACACGCAGTTAAATTTTTCCAAAATGTCAGCAGTCCCTATAAAGCTGAGAACCTGATACAAAGTGGGTCAAATCTCTGAACGGCCCACACCAGAATTGAACGATGTGAAAAGAAAGTCAGGGGAATGTATGTGTTCTCCAGCATATCTCGGACTTCCAGATTTGCTCAAGCAGGTGCATTACTCATAAGTGCTCTGAGGTCTAAACTTCTTTCAGTCAGCTCAATCTGGCCGAATATTTTCAGGATCAGCAGCTGGTCTGTGCCTGGAATATAATTATATAAATTTCTCCAGCCTTTTTAAAGACACTCATAGTCGTAAGCAAGCAACAACAGTGAACTAAACTTAAACAATTCAAGGACTTCAACTTGCTGGGTAAACAATACTCTACAGAGAGTTTGGGATTTGGGAAATGTAACATGCTACCTTTTCTTGCAGCTGCCTTTATTACATGAAACTAGAGAGTTGTCTCTGCATCTCCATTACTCATTCTTAGGTACCTCTTGTGGCCTTGAGGGAGAACCTGATGCTTTATTAGGTCATCTAATCTTACAGAATCCGTTTTGCTTCTCACACTGGTGAACATGCCTCTTTGGCCTGTGGTGTATTTTCAAGTGATAATGGTTCCCCTTGATAGTTTCAGTGACAGGCATTTCCATCAGTCGCATTTTCTTCTAATTGAGGTGTTTTTCTGAACTCCTTTTCCCCTCAACATTTGACCTGAACTTTGGCCGCTATTTTGTTTTTATATATAATGTAGTTTCATGTAAAAAAAAATCATGCTGCATTGAAAATAATTGTAAACAGCAGATACCGAGAGCTTAGAGGGACCAGGAGAAATAATTATGAGAGCTGAATATTCTCAGATTCTGCTAAACACGATGGGAGCTTCAGTAGAAAATTGTCAGGAAGATACTGCACTGGATCTCTGACATTTCCAAGAATGTACATCATTCCCTCTGGGAGTAAGGTGGTTAGTGTGAAGAGATGTAATAGTTGCAATATTTTTTATGTGTTATTAACTTAGAGCACATGAACATCACTAGAAGTGCCAGCATTTATTCTCCATCCCTAAATGTCCTGTGGTATATCATTGGTAAAAGAGACAAGTAGGCATACTCAAGAAGGATAGAAGCTTTCCATTACTGAAGGGCATCAATAAACCATATGAGTTTTTACTACATTTCCCTGTTTCCAGACCCTTTTTTGCTTTAGTTTGAGATGTATTTCATTATAAATGAAAATTTTACAGCTCTCATGCTGGGATTCAAAATGATATCACTAGCCACCAATAGTCCAGAACTTTGGCTGCTAACCTAGTAATTTAAGCACTACAGACTATCTTGGTGGGCGGGGACAACTAAGGACTGAAGATCTTCAGGCCTTCTGAATATGTTGGTTTACAAATTATGATCTAAAAGCTGATGGTTTATGTATTTGATGAAGAGTCCCTGGCAAGGATCTTTCTGGGTTGAGGATCCGAGTTATAGGAGAAGGTTGAATGGGTTAAAACTTTATTCCCTGGGTGTAGGAGAATGAGGGGAGATTTAATAGGTATAGAAAATTATGAGGGATTTAGATAAGGTAAAGGGCAGGCTTTTTCCACTGTAGTTGGGTGAGACTACAACTAGAGATCATATATTAAGGGTGAAGGGTGAAATATTGAGGGGTATTTCTTCTTTCAGAGAATGGTGGAATGTGGAATGAGCTGCCAGAATATGTAGTGGATGTGGGGTTGATTGCAATATTTAGGAGAAGTTTGGATAAGTACATGGATGGGAGGGATATGGAGGCCTGAGGTCTGGTTGTGGGTTGATGAGTCTAGACAACATAACTTCATCATGGACTAGATAGGCCGAAGGGGCTGTTTCAATGCTGTGGTGCTCTACGACTTTATATCCTCACAAGCAACAGAGATTGGATACTGTCGGATGGAGAGGTCAATTCATGCTATTGTACCCTTCCATCCTGTGCCCCTTTAATAGGCTTGATACAGAGGGCCAACATTTCGACCCAGAACTGTGAGGATTGTACATCCCTTGAATTTTCCAGGCAATGAAAGCATCCTGATTATTTTATTGTTCACCGCTTCATTTCTCTCTCCATTGCTTTTGATAAGTAAAAAGCAATGACAGAGAACTCATTAACTCTGTGCATCAAAAGACTTAAACACAGCAATTGCTTTAAACCTCTTCCCAAGTGTGACACAAGCTTAGTGATAATGAAAAAGGGGAACATAATTAATTGGATTTACTTGCTTTTAATCATTGCCTTTAAGCGGCTAGTAGCATTAGGGGAAAAGAGTGTCAACCTGGAGATCAGTGGCAATAGTTGGCCTTCTGATAGTTGGCAAGTGTGAAGTTCAGCCTAGCGGGGATATCAGATTGCTGGTCAGGAAACAGTTGGATGAAGATTAAGGCAAAGTACCCGGCTTGCTAATCAGTGATGGCATTACTTGAAGCAAGGGAGGGAATTCCAGTGCGTGAGAGAGAATATATACAATGCTATGTAATTTCAAAGCAGGGGTGGCCAACCTTTTACATTCCACGTGTCAATTTTTTCACGCACGAGTTCAGATGCGCCATACAACTCTTGTACCCCCACAATTTTTATAAAAATGTTAATATAGAACCCGTGCGTGAAAAAATTGATGCATGGAATGTAAAAGGTTGGCCACCCCTGTTTTAAAGGATGCTTTAAGAGGGCGTGTGTGAAATGGGATCCCAGTGCAAGACTCCTTTGCCTGTCATATACTCAACCAGGTCACCTTCAAACTAATAATTGAGCAGGTCTCACAAGAAATTTGAAGAGCTGTTCTTGTACACAAGCTGGGACAAAATCATAAAGGTAGGAAGGTATAAATTTGAATCATGAAGCACTTATTACTATTTATATGTTTGCCACTGTGATTTCCCACTTTCATTTAAATAGTTGCAATTAACAAGAATCAAAAGCTCCATGCCAAGTCAATTATAAGACCTTAAAACCTTAAGGCATAGTAGCAGAATTAGTCCATTTGGTACATCTAGTCTGCTCAGTCATTCACTCGTGGCTGATCCTTTTTTCCCCTTCTCAGCCCCACTCCACAGCCTTCACCCCGTAACCTTTGATGCTGTGTCAAATCAAGAACCTATCACTTTCTGCCTTAAATACACCCAAAGACCAGGCCTCCACAGCCGCCTGTGGTAACAAATTCCACAAATCCACCACCCTCTGGCTAAAGGAATTTCTCTGCATTTCAATTTTAAATGGATGTCCCTCTATCTTGAGGCTGTGTCATCTAGTACTAGACTCCCCATCATGAGAAACATCCTTTCCCCATCTGCTCTGTCTTGGCCTTTCAGCATTTGAAAGGTTTCAGTGAGATCTGCCCCTCATCCTTCTGAATTCCAGTGAGTACAGACTCAGAGCCATCAAATGTTCCTCATATGATAAATCTTTCAATCCCAGAATCATCCTTGTAAACCTCCTCTGAACCCTCTCCAATGCCAGCACATCTTTTCTTAAATGATCACAAATGATCAAAACTGATCACAATACTCAAGCTGAGGCCTCAGCAGTGCCTTATATCCTTATATATACCTGTTCTTGTATTCCAGACCACTTGAAATGAATGCTAACATTGCATTTGCCTTCCTCACTACCAACTCTACCTGCAAGTTAACCTTTAGAGTATTCAGCACAAGGACTCCCAAGTCCCTTTGCATCTCAGATTTTTGGATTTTCTCCCCATTTGCAAAACAGTTTGCACATTTATTTCTACTACCTAAGTGCATGACAATGCATTTTCCAACATTGTATTTCATTTGCTACTTCTTTGCCCATTCTCCGAATCTGTCTAAGACCTTCTGCAGCCTTCTTATTTCCCCAACACTCCACCAACCTTCATTTCATGTGCAAGCTTGGCAACAAAGCCATCTATTTCATCATCTAAATCATTTATGTACAGCATTAAAAGAAGCGATTCCAACATTGACCCTCCAGAACACCACTGGTCACTGGCAGCCAACCAGAAAAGGATCCTTTATTCTCACTCGCTGCCTCCTACCAATCAGCCAATGCTCTAACCATGCTAGTAACTTCCCAATAATACCATGGGCTCTTAATTTGGTGAGTAGCCTCATGTGTGGCACCTTGACAACAGCCTTCTGAAAATCCAGATATACAATATCTACTACATTCCCTGCATCTATCCTACTTGTAATCTCCCCAAAGAATTCCAACAAGTTAGTCAGGCAAGATTTTCCCTTAGGAAACCATGCTGACTTTGCCTTATATTGTCCTGTGTCATCAAGTACTCCCTAACTTCATCCTTAATAATTGAATCCAACATCTTCCCAACCACTGAGGTCAAGCTAACTGCTTTATAATTTCCTTTCTGCTGTCTTCCTCCTTTCTTAAAGATTGGAGTAACACTGGCGATTTTCCAGTCTGCTGGCACCATGCTGGAGTCCAATGATTTTTGAAAGATCATTACTAATGCCTCCACAATCTCTACCGCTATTGCCTTCAGAATCCGAGGGTGGAGTTCATCTGGTTCAGGTAACTTATGTACCTTCGGTCTTTCAGCTTTTGAGCACCTTCTCCCCTGTAATAGTAACTGCACTCACTTCTCTTCCCTCACACCCTTCAACACCTGGCACACTGCTAGTGTCTTCCACAGTGAAGACTGATGCAAAACACTCATTTAGTTCATCTGCCAACTCCTTGTCCCCCATTGTTATCTTTCCGGCCTCATTTTCTAGCAGTCCTATATGAACTCTCATCTCTCTTTTATTTTTACGTACTTGAAAAAGCTTTTACTATACACTTTAATATTGCTTGCTTGCATATTTCATCTTTTCCCTCCTGATGATTCTTTTAGTTGCTCTTTCTAGTGTTTTGAAAGCTTTCCAATCCTCTATCTTCCTGCTAATTTTTGCTTTGTTGTATACCCTCTCTTTTGTTTTACATTAGTTTTGACTTCCCTTGTCAGCCACATTTGTACTTTTTTTCCATTGAGTATTTCTTAGTTTTTGGAATACATCTATCCTGCATCTTCCTCAATTTTCCCAGAAACTCACACTGTTGCTGCTCTGCTGTCATCCCTGTCAGCATCTCCTTCCAATTTACTTTGCCCAGCTCCTCTCTCATACCACTGTAAATTCCTTACTCCACTGAAATAATGCTAGGTCAGACCTTACTTCCTCCCTGTCAAATTTCAAGTTGAACTCCATCATGTTGCGATTACTGCCTCCGAAGGGTTCTTTTACCTTAAGTTCCCTAGTCGCCTCCGATTCATTACATAACACCCAATCTAGCATAGCTGCTCCCCAGCAGGCTCAATGACAAACTGCTCTCAAAAGCCATCTCACAGGCATTCAACAAACTCATTCTCTCGTGATCCATTACCAACCTGATTTTCCCAATTGACCTGCATGTTAAAAATTTCCCATGACTATCATAACATTGCCCTCTTGACACGTCTTTTCTATTTCCCATTGTAATCTGTGGTCCACATCTCAGCTACTGTTGAGAGACTTGTATGTAACTGCCATTAGGGTCCTTTTACACTTGTAGTTTCTTAATTCAATGCACAAGAGTTAAACACCTTCTGAATCTATGTCACATATTTCTACTGATTTGATGCCATCCTTTACCAGCAGAGCCACACCACCGCCTCGGCCTACCTTCCTATCCCTCCAATACAACGTTTGACCTTCGACATTCAGCTCCCAACTACAACCATCCTTCAGCCACGATTTAGTGATGGCCACAGCATCATACCTGACAATATGTAATAGTACAACAAGATCATTCATCTTATTTCTTATAACTTAATGGCTCCATCTGTCTAAGTAGACAATGGATGCGCCTGGTTTAGGACTCAATTGGATGTGGAACAGCATCGGCTGTGGCTGAATAAGACGATTCTTGAGCAGCAGTCAGTCCTTGGCACAGCTGCTGCACACAAAGGCTCTTGGCTGTGGCTGGGTAGTCACTGCCTCAGCTTTCCTCCTCTCTCTTCTGTCCGACCACAGTCGAGTTCGTTCTTCCTCTGCATCGGTAATGCCTGTATGTACAGCCTGTCGCCAGGTGCAGCGATTTGTAGCTGTCTCTTCCCAAGTGTCCTCCCTGATATCAGCAGACTTCAGGTCACGTTTACAAACGTCCCTGTAACACAGCAGTGGGCACCCTATGGGCCGGGATCCTGCGGCAAGTTCTCCGTATAGGATGTCCTTGGGGATACGGCAGACGTGGCCAAGCCAGCGCAGTCGTTGCTGTGTGAGAAGGCCATACATGCTTGGCATGCTGGCCTGGTCCAGGACGTCCTTGTTTGGCACACGGTCTTCCAGGAAATTTCTAGGATCCGATGCAAGCACCATAGGTGGAAGCTGTTGAGACGGTGCTCTTGGCGCGCATAGGTTGTTCAACTCTCGCTGCTGTAGAGAAGAGTACTCAGTACGCTGGCTCTGTACACTGCAGTCTTGGTGGCAGTGGTGAGCTTCTTGTTTCTCCACACTCTCTTTGACAGCTTGGCCATAGCAGCGGCTTTCCCTATTTGTCTGTTGAGCTCTGGATCGAGGGACAGGTTGCTGGAGACTGTCGATCCTAGGTACGTGAATTCATCGACCGCTTGCAGGGTGTAGTCACCGATGCTGATGCTGGGGGCTTCACTGACGTCCTGGCCTATGATCTCTGTCTTCTTCAGATTGATGGTGAGGCCAAACTCTTGGCAAGCATGTGCCAGGGAACTGACTAGCCTCTGGAGACCAGACTGTGTGTGTGATGTCAGGGCGGCATCATCAGCAAAGAGTATCTCCCGGATCAGGACCTGGCGCAATTTGGTCTTTGCTCTGAGGCGTGCAAGGTTGAAGAGCTTGCTGTTGGACCTAGTGTGTAGGTACACTCCGACATCAGATGTCCTGAAAGCGTACAACAGTACGAGGGAGAAGAAGATCCCGAAGAGCATCGGGGCAAGGATACAACCGTGCTTCACTCTGCTTTGGATGGGGAAGGGCTCTGAGGATGATCCATCGAATTGTACTGTCCCCTGCATGCCGTCATGGAAAGAGGCGATGAGATTTAGCAGCTTTGAAGGGCATCCGATCTTCTTCAGGAATGCAAAGAGGCCTCTCCTGCTAACCAGGTCGAAAGCCTTGGTCAGATTGATAAAGGCAACGTACAAAGGCTGTCTCTGTTCACGGCTCCTCTCCTGTAGCTGCCTGAGTGAGAAGATCATGTCGATGGTGGATCCCTCTGCTCTGAAGCCACACTGGGACTCAGGGTAGATACGTTCTGCCAGTGTCTGCAGTCACTTCAGAACCACTTGGACAAACACCTTGCCAATGGTGTCGAGCAGGAATATGCCTCTGTAATTGTTACAGTCGTTGCAGTCCCCCTTATTCTTGAACAATGTGATGATGTTTGCGTCTCGCACGTCTTGAGGAACTGATTCCTTCTCCCAGCCCTGGCAGAGCAGCTCGTGAAGATGGCTTAGGAGCACTGGTTTCCTGCACTGGATCACTTCTGCAGGGTTTTCATCTTTGCCTGGTGCCCTGCCGTGAGCAGACGAGTCGATGGCCTTGTTGAGTTCTTCCTCTGTTGGGGGTAGGTCCAGCTCTCTCATGACAGGTAGGGCAGGGATACTGGCAAGGGCTGACTCAGTGACCATGTTCTCAGTGGAGTACAGGTTCTGCTAGTGCCTGGCCCACCTCTCCACCTGCTTGGTCTTTGATGACTTCACCATCCTTGGACTTGAACGGAGCGATCTTGCTAATGGTGGGCCTGAAGGCTTTCTTCATCCCCTCATACATGCCTTGTACATTGCCACGGTCGGCGCAGGTCTGGATGTTCTGGCACAGATTCTGCCCGTAGACAACTGCGCAGCGTCTAGCCGTCCTTTGAGCGTTGTTTCTTGCCATTCTCAGTGCAGTGAGATTCTTTTCTGAAGAGTCTCTTTTGTAGTTGATCAGAGCTGGTATCAATGACAGGTTCCATCTCAGACAGGTGAGATTCAAACCAGTCTTGGTTTTTCCTCTCCTTCTTCCTGAGGGATGACATGGCGGTGTTGTAGATGGTGCCACAAATAAATTGCCACCTCTCCTCCATGGTTGTGGCTGTATTTGCTTTGAAAGCCTGTTCCATTTGGTCGTTGCGTTTCGTGTGAAGTTCTGTGTTCACTGCCTTGGCAGTGTTGATGTGTGGGCATCCTTTCTGCTTGGTGTGGTGGATCTTCTTTGGTTTCAGTCGGACTTTGCTGCACACCATGGAATGGTCCATGACGCAGTCTGCACTGTGTAAGCTGCGTGTTAGAAGCACACTGTTGAGGGCAGCTCTTCTGGTGATGATCATGTCCAGCTGATGCCAGTGTCCGGACCTTGGGTGTCTCTAGGAGACTTTCTGGTGAGGTTTGTCTTGAGGAACATGTTGGTGATGCACAGCTTGCAATAGGAGCAAACCTCTAGCAGTCTCTGGCTGTTGTCATTCATCTTGCCAAAGCCGAAGTGTCCGAGGCAGTCTGGCCATGAGCTGTGGTCAGATCCGACTCTAGCATTGAAATCACCAAGCAGAGTGATGTGTGCAGATTCTGGTATTTTGCTGATGGTAGCGTCGAGGTCCTCCTAAAACTGATCTTTTGTTTCTTGAGGTGAGCCCAGCATTGGAGCGTAGACACTCAGGATGTCCACTTTACCAGACGATGTTGAAAGGCTGAGGGAAAGGATGCATTCTGACCTGCCGGTGGGAGGAACTATCATGGATAGCAGGCTGTTCTTGACAGCAAGGCCGACGCCATGCAGTTGGGGTTCCTCAGGTGGTCTGCCCTGCCGAAAGAAGGTATAGTTCCTCTCCCACAGCACGCTGTCTGCAGCGAGCCTGGTCTCTTGCAGTGCTGCTATGTCGATGTCCAGCACCCTCAGCTCAGAGTCAGTGATCACTGTTTTCCTGCTGTCGTTAATCTGCTGCGGGTCGTCTGAGAGGCCAGGGCACATGGTCCTAACGTTCCAGGTGGCCAGTCGCAGGACTGGTGGTTTCTTCTTTCTTCTCTGTGGTTTGCCTGGTGCAGTGATAGCCATCTGCTTTTCTATGTAAATCTAAGCTCCAAGCACCCACTGAAGCAGACAGACAGTGGCGAATCAGCACCCAATTGTCCAGGGGCTGCCTGGATTGAGGCGGGCGATAGCTGATCAGTCAGATGCAGTGACCTCTCCCACCGTCGGAGGCAACCTGTAGTGCCCGTACCCTATGCCAATCAGGTTGGACTTATAACCCATAGCTGCTGCCTCCTGTGTTGGTTTTTCTGCTTTGCAGCAGCACTGGAGTGACCTCTCTTATCTTTCTTATACTCCATGCATAAGTACTGCATTTGCTACCCTTTTTGATTCTGTATTCCTAACGCACTGGTACTTACCCTGTAGGCTGCAGTTTTGTCCTATTATCTGCCTACTCTTCCTGACAGTCTGACTGCATGCTACCTTTGCTATCTTACCGTCTGTCCTATCCTGAGTCTCTTCACTCCGGTTCCCACCCATAAAATATTGCTCCATTTGGTACAAAACTAGAGTTAAAATGAAAGTTAAAATAATGTCTGAAATGTTTTAATATTGATCATAAGCTTATCATAAATCTGTTAAGGCAGTTAGCTTTCACTGTCAATTTTATATGTATAGTTTTACAAATGAACATTGAATCCAACTCGATTTTGGATATACTTATTTGGTATGTTTTCCGTATCAATTACAACAGAAAGCACTGTGTATTATCATTGTGCTAATTTTTATTCAAGAAATTTTTAAAGCTGACAAGGAATTGCAAATATTCTTGATGCCAAATATTACAGTACATTATCATTATTACAATCATTGTCAGCATAGCTTAATATATGCCATAAAACACCCATCCATAACAGTCCTATTTTTTTTCAGTTTAACTCGCAAGTTACATTGGAAAGCAGAGATGAGGAATAAAAACCTGTAAGGATATGAAACATAAATTTTTATAATTCTTCAAAATTTTATATACTTACAATGAAATGGCACTAAAGCAAACAATAATCTTCATTAAATTGAGTGTAAATTAAGATAACATCTCACTGTTTCTGCATTATTTATCTTGCATGGTTTTTATTGTTATTTTTAGTATTGCAGCCAGTCCCAATGATCTTGCTTACTCTTGCATCGACTTTACATGTTTATTGCCAAACAGTTGTGTATATTTTCTGCAATGCCTACCAGTTCAGAACAGTTTTTGTAAAAATGCTGTCAAACATTAAAATAAGACTAAGGCTAATTAAAGATAGCACATAATTCAAAGAAGGATCACCAGGTTGGAGTCGAGACCTTTCCTCGGATCAACCTGAGGAAGTGAATTAGTGGCCAATAATATCATGGTTCAAAGGATATAACGGCAGTCAAATATATGTCAATTTTTATTTTTAAAAGGCTAAATGAATGACAAGCAAAATTGCAGTAGGACTGAAATTTGGAATGAAATAACCCATTAATTTGAAGAAGATTGTTACTGAGCTACATCTTATGGCGATAGTTGAGTTACAAATTAATGACATAAGTTCAGATAAACATTCAAGATTCAAGGTTATTTATTGTCATTTGTCAGTACACAAGCTTAAAGAAGAATGAAATAATTGTTACTTTGGATTCAATGCAACATTGAACAATAAACATAAAGAACACAATAAAACACAATAAATTTAAATACATTAAATTACCTTATAAATTTAGACTGACTTATGTACGTAAAGTGACACTGGGTAAAGGAGTATCTGTATATAAGGTGGCTCTGACAGGAAATGATAGGAGTGTGGTTTGGGGAATTAATGGGAGGAGGGGTTGATCAACCAGAATACTTGGAGAAATAACTGTTTTTGAGTCTGGTGGTCCTGGTGTGGATGCTGCATAGCCTCTCCCTAGGCAGGGTGGATAGGATTCTTCAAGATATTGTTGGCATTCTCCCATCTCTTTTCTGTATATATGTCCTTGATGGCAAGTAGGCCAATGTCAATGATGCATTGGACAGTTCTAACTATCCGTTGTAGAGCCCTCCTGTCTGCTAAAGTGCAATTTCTATACCACTCAGTGATGCAGTATGTTAGGATGGTCTCAACTGTGCATCAGTAGAAGATCTTAAGTATTGATGTATACAGTCCAGCTGTCTTCATCCTCCTCAGAAGCTAGAGGCATTGGTGAGCTTTCTTGTTCCTGGAGGCTGTATTCTATAACTATGAAAAGTTGTGTGAGATGTACACTCTCAGGGGTTTGAAACGGCTTGCTGTTTCTACTGCAGTGCCGCCAATATGAAGAGGGATTTAAGTGGTGCATGTTTTCCTGAAGTCAATAATCATCTCCTTTGTCTTGTTGAAATTGAGGAAGAGGTTATTTGCCTGGCACCAGGCCTCAAGCTCTTCCACTTCCGTTCTGTACGGCATCTCATTTTTGTTGGTGATGAGCCCCACTGCTGTTGCGACATTGGCAAACTTACAATGTGATTGCTCGGGTGTTTGGCTACCTGGTCGTGTGTGAACGGAGTGTACAGCGCTGGGCTCAGCACACAGCCCTAGGGAACATCCGTGTTGTGGATGATGAGGATGAAGGAGGGGGTTGTGCATCCTGACTATCTGGGGTCTGTGAAAGGCTAAACCAATCACAAAATAAAGTGAGTGAAGTAACAAAGTACATCAAATATACAAAGCGAAAACCTCAATAGTGCTCAAATTGACTACTGCCTTCACAGTCTGTAACAATAAACTCTTAATAGCTGGTATAACACTTTGAAACAACCAGAGATTATAAAAATTGCTATGTTCTTCATTGATGCATCTATTGGTGTCTTGAGATCTGAAAAACTACAGAGGCACACATAGCAACATAAGAAAGCCCTTGTGTTGCCATGGGATTTAGTCACGAGTAAGTCTAGGATGATCTCAGATATTAACTAATCATCTTAAGACAGCAAAGGCATAACTGCTGTGGCCTTGTGGTGGTCATTGGAATGGGGTATAGGTAGCTCATGGTAAATGGGTTATTTTTGTCACACTCACTGAAGTGCTGTGAAAAACTGTTTCTCATGCTATCCTTACAGATCATTTCATTACAACAATGCAAAACAATAAAAGAATGCAGAATGAAGTGTGGAAGTTACAGAGGATATCCAGTCCAGGCATGTAGTAATATGTAAGGTCATGTGAGGTTTTTGGATTTTCTTTAATTCTATCTGCCAATGATACTTTGTAACCACTTTTGCCTCATAATTTCACTTTTAAGTGCCCCCTTATTCTTTTTTAAACGCCAGAGAGGCCTCCACCGTAATTAGTTTTCTATATCTGCTATAAGTATCTATTACTCTGTATTCAGTCCTCAATATTCCTTAACATCCAGAGTTCCCTGTACTTGTTGCCCTTGGATTTTCCTTTTAAATGAACATGATAGCCCTGAACTCTCATTATTTTTCCTTTGAATGCTTCCCACTGTGTAGATGAAGATTTGGCTGCAAGTAAAAGCTCTAATTTTACCTCTACCAGTTGGCCTTCCTCTTATTTACGGAGTTATGGATTTACAAAGATTCCTGGCCTATTGCTATCTTTATCCATAACTACTTTGACACATAAGGAGTTACTGTATATGCACTATCCCCAAAAATGGTAACCAAGACAAGGTTTCACTTTACCTTGATAGATGTGACAATATTAAACTAATATAATTTACCAATAAAACAGAAAATACTGTACACACCTAATCTGCCTGCATGTATAAAGAACGTTACATTAATCAGGGAATATTTTCCCCCAGTAGCATACTTTTCTTTCAAATGTGATCCTTACTGCAGATAAAACTGGAAACAGAAGTTCTTATTGTACACAGTTCAGGAATTCCTCCTCTTTGTTCTATATATTATTGTTTTCCCAGACTAATGGAATTGACTATTGATGAAAAAGATCCCCGTTGGTTAGCTATGCTACACAAGCACATATGATGAACATTTTGTCTCCTAAATCTAAAAGTCATTCAAATTTGTACCATGCCATATGACTGACATTACTGGATCATATTTAGTCTAAAGTTGCTATTTTGTCAAGTTACAGTCCTTAGAAGTCTACTCCTACAAAAGCACCCATTAACATTATGCTTCCAGCACTAAATGAAATAGCTTTGAATTTGTACTAAGTCATGCCTTCCTATAGTCTTGTAATAATATCTTTGATCATTACTGACACAACACTTTCAAATGTTCCTCTCTATCTTTCCTGAAAATCATCAAACCACAAATATTTTCATTTCTCTGCTTCTGCTTGCTATATCTCCACCATTCCACTTCTATCATAATCCTGCTTAGCTGTTTGTAGCTTTAATTTCCCAGCTTTATGCACTGAATAACAACTATTTACAGAGATGCATTTTTAACCTTTCCTCATGACAAATGGCATTGATATAGTGTGATCACTTGAGTCGAGTATGATGTTCTCTCAAGGGGTTATTCCCTTCATGAAGAATGTTGTGCATTTATTATTTCAGTGATATTTGAGTAATATCGTAAATATATTGTTTGCTTAAGCATTCTTTGTTCTTTACATAATTCATTATGGGTTATACATAAAAGTATGAGAAGGCATACGTCATTACATCGCCACATCCTAAGTGCACACCTCATTAAAAGTAAAAATGAAATGCACATATTTATCCGGGGCTCCATGTTTTTCTTTTGATTAGTTTTCTGTTTTGGAGTTGCAAGACATATGAGAGAATGTCTGTACAGTTAATAAAGATGTTTTAATGCGATTAAGCAATCTTTGCTGCTTAAAACCGACGGGAAAAATGCCAACTGTGGTCATTCAATCCTCAGTAGGAGGAATCTTTGGAAATGCAGCTGCCGCTCCGGGCTACGAGTGTGTTTAAAAATTCCAAGGTTTTCAACAAACAATAACAACTATCTTGCTGGCAAATGTATAGTCTCTCAGAGCTAGGGTTCTGTAACAGAGGAATATTAGGATCGCTTGTGTCCTTTGTTTCAAGTAATCCTGGTTAAACCCTTCCGTACTGGGTGCAGCAATTCAAATTGACAGGTTCACTATACACCATAGAAACATAGAAATATAGAAAATAGGTGCAGGAGTAGGCCATTCGGAGTGTATACCTATGAAAACTTGCGGTACATTTCCAAACTAAAAGCCATGGAAGAACCAAGAGGTTCGATGGCTGCTGAGGGCTATATCAGTGCCATTTAAGTCTGGCAACCCAGGTCTGTACAGAAAAAACAGATATGACTTGCGGGGGGCTACTTCAAGAGCAAAGAAACAATTCCAATCAGGGTTGGAGGTGATATCGGTTGCACAATAGCTCTGTCAGGGTTTGCAGGACATTGCTTCCTACAAAGCAAAACCCAATAGCATGAATGGCAGTGCTAGACGAGCGCAATGCCTGTTATGCCCACTTTGAAAGGGAGAATATAACTACAACTATGAGGAGCCATGCTGAACCCAGTGATCCTGTGATCTCTGTTTTGGAGGCTGATGTCCAGCTATCTTTCAGGAGGGTGAATGCTCGCAAGACAGCAGACCCCAATGGAGTACCTGGTAAGGCTCTGAAAAGTTGTGCAACTAACTGGTATGTATATTTAAGGACATTTTCAACCTCTCACTGCTATTGTCAGAAGTTCCCACCTACTTCAAAAGGGCAATAATTATACCAGTGCCCAAGAAGAGTAGTAAGAGCTGCCTTAATGACTATAGTCCAGTAGCACTCACATCTGTGATGCTGAACTGCTTTGAGAGGTTGGCTATAGCTAGAATCAACACTATCCTCACCAAGAAACTGGACCACTGCAATTTGCCTATCACCACAATAGGTCTACGACAGACACAAACTCAGTGGCTCTTCACATGGCCTTAGATCACCTGGACAACACAAATACCTTTGTCAGGATGCTGTTTGTTGACTACAGCATTCTTATAGTCCTGATCAAAAAGCTACAGAACCTGCGGCTCTGTATTTCCCCCTGTAATTGGATCCCCGACTTCCTATCCGGAAGACCACAAGCTGTGCAAATTGATAATAGTACCTCTTCCTTGCTGGCGATCAACATTGGCGCACCTCAGGGATGTGTGCTTAGCCCACTGCTCTCCTCTCTCTATACTCATGACTGTGTGGCTAGGCATAGCTCAAATGTCGTCAATAAATTTGCTGATGATACAACATTGTTCGCAGAAACTCAGATGGAGATAAGAGGGTGTACGGGAGTGAGATATCCCAGCTAGTTGAGTGATTTTGTAGCAGCAACCTTGCACTCAGTGTCAATAAGACCAAAGAGTTGATAGTGGACTTCAGAAAGTGTAGGATGAGGAACATAAAACAGATCCTCATAGAGGGATCAGAAGTGGAGGGAGTAAGTAATTTCAAGTCCCTGGGTGTCAAAATCTCTGAGGATCTTAACCTGGTCCCAACATATTGATGCAGCTATAAAGAAGGCAAGACAGCGGCGATATTTCATTATGAGTTTAAGGAGATTTAGTTTGTCACCTAATGCACTCAAACACTTCTACAGACATACTGACAGTCTGTATCACTGTCTGGTATGGGGGTGGGTGGGTGGTGAGGCTACTGCACAGGACCAAAAGAAGCTACAGAGAGTTGTAAAACTATTCAGCTCCATCTGGAGTACTAGCCTCTGTGGTATCAAAGACACCTTCAAGGAATGGTGCCACAGGAAGACAGAGTCCATCATTAAGGACCCCCATCACCCAGGACCTGTTGTCCTCTCATTGTTACCATAAGGAGATACAGAAGCCTGAAGGCACACACTCAGTGATTCACTGAGTGGAAAAGCAAATTATACAGAGGACGTGGAGAGTCTGCAGACAGATATAGATAGGTTAAGTGAGTGGGCCAAGGTCTGGCAGATGGAATACAACGTTGGTAAATGCGAGATCATCCACTTTGGAAGGAATAATAGAAGAGCAGATTATTATTTAAATGGTGAAAGATTGCAGCATGCTGTTGTGCAGAGGGACTTGGGAGTGCTTGTTCATGAATCGCAAAAAGTTGGCTTGCAGGTACAACAGGTTATTAAGAAGGCAAACGGAATGTTGGCCTTCATTGCTAGAGGGATTGAATTCAAGAGCAGGGAGGTCATGCTGCAACTATACAGGGTACTGGTGAGGCCGCACCTGGAGTACTGTGTGCAGTTCTGGTCTTCATACTTGAGGAAGGATATACTGGCTTTGGAGCCAGTGCAGAGGAGGTTCACCAGGTTGATTCCAGGGATGAAGGGGTTAACCTATGAGGAGAGATTGAGTTGCCCGGGACAAAACTCTCTGTAGTTCAGAAGAATGAGAGAGGATCTTATAGAAACAAATAAAATTTTGAAAGGGATAGAAAAGATAAAAGTGGGAAAGTTGTTTCTATTGGTAGGTGAGACTAGAACTAGGGGACATTGCCTCAAGATTTAGGGGAGAATATTTAGGACGGAGATGAGGAGAAACTGTTTATCCCAGAGAGTGTGAATCTGCAGAATTCTCTGCCCAGGGAAGCAGTTGAGTCTTCCTCACTACATATATTTAAGAAACAGTTAGATAGGTTTTTACATAGTAAGGGAATTAAGGGTTATTGGGAAAAGGCAGGTATATGGAGCTGAGTTTACGGACAGATCAGCCATGATCTTATTGAATGGCGGGGCAGGCTCAATGGGCCGGATGGCCTACTCCTGCTCCTATTTCTTATGTTCTTATGATCATCTTTTTCCCCTCTGCCATCTGATTCCTAAATGGACATTGAGCCCATGAGCACTATCTCACTTTGTTTTTATTATTATTTGTTTTGTACTATTTTTAATTTAATTATTTAATAAACATATATATACGTACTGTATTATTGAATTGAATTGACTTTATTTCTTACATCCTTCACACACATGAGTAAAAATCTTTACATTATGTCTCTGACTGAATGTGCAATGTGCAAATTATAGTAATTTGTAATAAATAGTATGTACAGTAAGACATAAAACAGAACAGTCAATAGATTTACTTTTTTTTCTATATTGTCATGTATTGGATTGTACTAATAAGTTAACAAATTTCATGGCATATGTCAATGATATTAAGCTGGATTTTGATTCTGAATGCCTGTCTGTGACTTTGTTTAACGTATGGTAAGGCGACTCATACATGGGCAGACATCGCATGGTCCTTGCCAGATCGGGGTCAGAGTCCTGTGCCATGAAATACAAGGCGACTGGGGATTGTTCACTTTTGCACCTGTCCTCTATCTTCACTGCACTGTCCTTCTGTCATCTTCTGCCAGCAACGGCACTGAAATCTTGGTATTGAGCTAAGAGCTTTACTCCTGGTACATTCATTGTCCTCCTCATCCAGTAGATTGAAACCTCCTGGTAAACATGTATACTCGTTGATATTCGTTGTAGAATGCCTTTCATTAGCTGAAGTATGCACTTTAACACATTCTGTGAGCCAGAGGAAAATGACTAATCTTTCCTTCTAATCCTGAATAGCTTTCAAGTGTCATCTTTCAATAATCATTCCAAATCGAATGTAGAAAGTAATCAGAGCTATTAAGCTTTTGGCAACAAAAAAAAGGAGGAAGATAGACAAAGATAGATGCAAATGTGTAACAGTCCTTTCAGTTTGGAAATTGGTTAATTGGTCATTGATACTGCAAAATTGTTTTACCTACATTGGGGGGGGGAGTGAAAATTATTTGCCTGTTCATCTATTCATAATAGTAACATAATAGACATCACATGATTAAAACAGAAAAGCAAAAGGGTCCAAATGCAATTGCCCACAATTGTAGCAAGGCTATTCCCAACACCTTCACATGCATTTATAAATCTAGTTCCATCTTCTTTCACTGCTACATCATCATTTACAATTATAGCAAGTTTATTCAATTTATTTAATTGGAAAAAGTGGGTCAATTTCCACTGTAATTTAAAGGTATTGAATTTCAATATTCCATGCTACGACAATGATAAGTTCAAACTGTAAATATACCCAGTGGCCACTTTGTTAGGTACACCTATACTCTCGCACGTTAATACAAATAACTAATCAGACAATTATACGACAGTAACCCAATGCATAAAAGCATGCAGACATGGTCAAGAGGTCCAGTTGATGTTCAGACGAAAAATCAGAATGGGGAAAAATGTGATCTAAGTTACTTAGACTGTGGGATGATTGTTGGTGTCAGACCAGGTGGTTTGAGTGTCTTAGAAAATGCTGATCTCCTGGGATTTTCATGTAGAACAGTCTCTAGAGTTAACTGAGAATGGTGTGAAATAAAAAAAAATCTAGTGAGCACCAGTTCTGTGGGTGAAAACACTTTGGTATTGCGAGAGTACAGAGGAGAATGGCCAGACTAGTTCAAGCTGACAGAAAAGCGACAGTAACTCAAGTAACCATCTGTTACAACAGTGGTGTGCAGAAGAACATCTTTCAATGCACAACACATCAAACCTTGAAGTGCATGGGCTACAGCTGCAGAAGACCAGGAATGTACAGTCAGTGCCACTTTATTAGGCACAGGAGGTAGCTCATTCAGGAAGATAAAATAGCATGTGTATGTCACTGTAGTGCTACTGTTTAAGTATGAACTTCTGGCCAGTTAAATATCATCTAGACCAGGGGTTCCCAACCATTTTTATGCCATGGACCAATACCATTTAGCAAGGGGCTGGTGGATCCCAGCTTGGAAACCCCTCGTCTAGATGATCTTGTAATGAAATAATGGAATACAAACATATGTATCAAAAGTAGGTGTAGACTGGTGGTCCCCTATAGCTTTCTTCACCATTTTGTAAGATCATGTCTCATCAGTCTGTAACTGGCATCAGCGTTCTCACCATCTTTGAGGAACTTTCTACCACTTTCTTGTCACAGATCTATCTAGTGAATGTTAGCATTCATTTTGAGAGGATGAGAATATGAAAGGAAGGTGTAATTTTGAGGCTTTATACGGCATTGGTCAGACCACACTTGGAGTATTGTGAGCAGTTTTGGACCCCTTATCTGGGAAAAAAAAATGTGCTGCCATGGGAGGGAAGAGGTACACGAGAATGATCCTGGGACTGAAAGAGTTAACATATGAAAAGCGTTTGAGGGCTTTGGATCTGTACTCGCTGAAGTTTAGGATTGCATTACCGTCTGGTATTGGGGGGGGGGGGTCACTGCACAAGATCAAAGAAGCCGCAGGGGTTGCGAGCTCAGCCAGCTCCATCAAGGACACTAGTCTACCCAGTGGCAAGGGCACCTTCAAAAGGCGATGTTTCAAAAAGGTGGTATCCATCATGAAGGACTCCCATCACCCAGGACATACCCTCTTCTCATTGAAGCTATTGAACACTGAAAAGTCTAGATAAAGTGGACATGGAAAAGATGCTTCATATAGTGGGGAGGTCTGGGACCAGAGGGCACAGCTCGGAATAGAAGGCAGTCCCTTTGGAACAGAGATGCAGAAGAATTTCTTTTCCCAAAGAGAGGTGATTCTGTGGAATTCATTGCCACAGATGGCTGCGGAGACCAAGTCATTGGGTATATTTAAAGCAGAAGAGATAAGTTTTTGATTAATAAGAGTGTCAAAGGGGGTTATGGGGAAAAGGCAGGAGAATGGAGTTGAGAGGGATAATAAATCATCATTGATGGACTGGCAGGATGGGCCAGGTGGCCTAATTGTGATGTCTTATGGTCTAGATATGGTTGTCTATCTCAACTTTTTATACTGTTAAAGGTAACTTCTGCAAGGCACTGAAATTTTTGGTTAATCCAGGATGTTTTACTTGGAGTTTTGTTGGTAAAATGACATTGCATGGGGATTGCAACAAGAACAATTTACAACTGAAAGCTCCCAGTTCTATGAATGTGCATGTTCCAAGCTGAGTTTTGAAATGCCAGAGTAATTCAATATATGAGGGCAATTCAATATGCAAGAGTAATTCAATATGCAAAGTGAGCTCCGAGTTAAACAGCTATGGGCACTTGCATGCAATGTAATGGAATTTTAAATTGCTATTGCAGCTGTTTGAGGGGCGCTCCAGCCACAAACTTAATAATGCCAATATTGTCATTACTATTATTACATTTCCACCAAAATTAAAATACAGTTGGCAAGACCATTGACGAGGACAAATGTTGCCCAAAAGAAGACTGTAAAGCATATGAAAACGATACACTGCAAGGCTGTATATAAAAATTCTTTATGAACATATAGCATCCATCAATTGCTTTAAGTTACATTTTAATGTGGAAAGTAAATCTTTTCTTGAGAATTTTGTCAGCAATGGGACTTTACTAAGAAGTAGCCACAGTCCATTTCAAATCCAATGACAGCAAAATATCAAAATCTGAATCAGGTTTAATATCACCAGAGCATGTCGTGAAATTTGTTAACTTAGCTGCAGCAGTACAATGCAATGAATCATGGTATAGAAAAAATAAGTAAATCAATTACAGTAAGTATATACATGTATATTAAATAGTTAAATTAAAAACAGTGTGTAACACCCTAGTTAAGATTTTTGCTGCTATCCTGCAGGTATTTCATTTTAGCATTTCTGTAAGAGAAGCCTATTTGGGCTTGAGCTGAGATAAGAGGCCTTGTTGTTCAACTTAAAAATGTGGTGTCAGCCAATCAGGATGGTGGAAGTGGATTCTAGAGAACATTTAGCGGAGAGATTTTGTGAGGGACACTGGCGTGGGTCGAGGTCTTTTTGACTGTTTAACTGCTTAACTGTTTGACTGTTTAATTATAATGGGCCCTTTTTGTTTTCTTATTTCTTTTCTTTAATAACCCGTTTGAGTTAACATTCATAAATATACTGTCTTTATGCAGTGTATGATCTGTTATTGCTTGCTGATGGGCAATTGCAGGGGGGCAGTAAATTACACAGCATTCACACAAACTGGAGTTTGGGTAGACAAGATATACCAACCTCACAGGTTTGGCAAAATCGAAGTGTATAGACCTAGACATATTGAGCCTGAGAAAGTTGGGTTTCTCACTGTGGAGTCCAGTGGCTGTTAGCAAGGGGCTAATGAGCCACACCTCTAGAGACACCTGGTAAAAGGGGGTTTCAAGAGTAAAAGCAGAAATAATCTTTAAAATAAGTGAGGTCATGTTCATAGGCTCAATGTTCATTTAAGAATTGGATAGCAGAGAGGAAGAAGCTGTTCCTGAATCATTGAGTGTGTGCCTTTAGGGTTCTGTAACAATGAAAAAGGGCATTAATATCCTGGGTGATGGGAGTCCGGAATAATGGATGATGACTTTCTTAGGACTGCTCCTTGAAAATATCTTGGATACTATGGAGGTTAGCTCCAAGATGGAGCTGACAAATTTTACAACTTTCTGTAGCTTCTTTTGATCCTGTGCAGTAGCCCCATTCCACCCCCATACCACACAGTGATGCAGCCTTTCAGAGTGCTCTCCATTGTATATCTGTAGAAGTTTGAGCGTTTTAGGTGACGAACCAAATCTCCTCAAACTCCGAATGAAATGTAGCCGCTGGTTTGCCTTCTTTATTGCTGCATCGATATGTTGGGACCAGGTTAGATCCTCAGAGAGCTTGATACCCAGGAACTTGAAATTGCTCTCTCTCTCCATTTCTCTAGGCACAGACTTACAAATTATTTTCAAGGTTAAGGAAGGCTAGCTTTATTTGCCACAACTACATTGAAATACATTGTTTTGTATCAGTTGTATTGGGGCAGCTAGCAAGTCTTTCCATGCACCATCTCCACAACTCACTAACCCTAATCATGCCTCTTTGGAATCAGGGAAGAAACTGGAATACCCAGAGGAAATGTGTGCAGTCATGGGGAAAACATGTAAATTTGTTATGGACAATGGTGGGAATTAAAACCCGGTCCGTGATTGCTGGCAGCATTAAGCAAACATGCTAACCTAAACTACTGTGCTGCCCTATGATTTCCCCCCATACGATGCAACTTAAAATATATATTTTGAAAAACTAGTAATTCCAGTTTATTTTGACCATTTCCACTTGGAATAACCGAGATAGTGTCTTTAAGAAAAATATATTATTTGTTTTTAAATATTGAAAACTTTCCTTCGGTATGTTCGGAACAGAAGAGCTTTAAATGTACTTCAGTATATTGTCCTCTGTTGCTCTCTGAGCAAGAAAGGAATCAGAAGGTTTCCAGTTAAAATTAAGCAGAAATAATTCAGTTAGGGTTAATTCGGGGTTGTCGGAGTCTGCTGAGTGGCACAGCTCAAAGGGCCAGGAGGGCCAATTTTGCGATGTATCTCCAAATAATAGCTCAGCCATATCTACAGTGCAGTGTCGATGGAATACAGAAGTGTTGGAGGTGTGTTGCTCGGATTTCCAGCACCTGCTGATCTTCTCTTGTTTGCAATGTTGGAGGTGCTGTCCTTCAGATAAAGTGTTTATTACATTGCTGAGGCAACTTCAGTGGGGCAAGTGGCCTCCTTCAGTGATATAAGGCACAGATTAGGCTGCATTTGGTTTATTTTAAAGCAACTGAGTGTTGAGAGTTTTGGGCTCTTATTTAATGAAGGATGTGCTAGCATTGAGAGGGTCCAGAGGAGGTTCATGTGAATGATCCTGGGAATGAAAGAGTTATGAAGAGCATTTACTGGGCCTGTACTCGCTGGATTTAAGAAGAATGAGGGAGGACCTCATTTGAAACCTATTGAATATGAAAGGTCTAAATTGAATGGACGAAGAGAGGACGTTTCCTATAGTAGGGGAGTCTAGTACCAGAGGGTTCAGCCCCAGAATGCACGGACATCCCTTTAAGACAGAGGTGAGGAGGAATTTCTTTAGCCAGTGGATGGTAAATCTGTGGAATTCATTGCCATAGACGGCTGTGGAGGCCAAGTCGTTGGGTATATTTAAAGTGAAGGCTGACAAGTTCTTGATTAGTAAGGGTGTCAAAGGTTACAGGGAGAAGTCAGGAGAATGGGGTTGAGAGAGATAATAAATCAGCCATGATGGAATGGCAGAGTAGACTCTATGGAGTGAATGACCTAAATCTGCTCCTATGTCTTATTGCCTTAAAACTTTTCCATGGTTCGGCAGTTCTCTCAATAGATTGCATGTCACCATTTTGTAGAAAAGGGAAATTATCCTTGGTGATGTGAAGTGAGAATACCACATAAATGCAACGTCTCTCCAGCATATCTTCCACAAACTATCCAAACACATGAAGTTATCCATCAAGGAGAATAAGAGCAGCACATATGTGTACATGCAAACAGCACAATACAACTTCCTTCACACCACAGCCTGCAGTTTCCATGAGATGGGACACCACACTTCCTAGAGGATATTTATGTAAAGACAGTATTTACTGACATTGACAGCAATGCCCAAATTAGCTCTATTTGTCAAATCCACACTGAAACATCAAAACTCACAGTGAACTGTTTCATTTTGCATCAACGACCAACACGGTCCATCTGAGGATGTGCGGTGTTGCGAGCTTCCAAAGCCAACGTAGCATGCCCAAAACTCACCAATCCCAACCATACATCTTTGGAACATGGCAGGAAACCTGAGCACCTGGAAGAAACCCACGCGATCACGGGGAGAATGTACAGACTCCATATAAACAGCAGTGCAGATCGAACCCCGATTGATAATCACTGGCACTGTAAAGAATTTGCACCAACTGCTACACTATCTGCAGAAACAAAAAAAAATCATTTCTTCCACTTCCTTTGATATCAGCAGAAATATATTAATTGAAATTTTGCAGCTACCAATTGACTCATTTGGAAACCTTTTAGACTCCCAGCTGGGGAAATATGTGAGGGGCTGGAATGCAGAATTGCTTCTTTCAAATAGGCATTTTATTTTATAAGGCATTTAAGGGCATCAATCAACTTTCTGAACTCAGAGGATACAGACTAACTTTACATAACTTGTCCTCACAACTAAACCTTGCAATTATTCTTGAGAAGCTGTTTCATACCATCTCCAGTGCTAATATATTCCTCACACGTTTGATTTACAATACTGAACACAGTAGTCCAGATGGGGGTCTCACCAAAGCGCTGTTAACACTGAAGTCTAATTTTTTTTCGCTTCTGAATTCCAACCCATTTGAAATAAAGGCCAAAATTCCATTAACTTCTATTTTATTACCATTTGTATCTGTGCACTAGCTTTTAATGGTTTGTGTGTTGATTCAACTAAATCCTTTTGCTCCTCCAGAGTTTTGCCTCCAGCCATTAACAAAACACTCCAATTTGTCTTTTTCTTTAGATGGAGGGCAAAAAGTCCAGCCTCGATGTAGCCTTGTATTTGTTATGGACTGCATTAAGGAATATTTGGGTGGAAGGCACATGTCAGAGATGGAAAAGCAATCTTTTTCTACTGCTTGACAACTGGTAAGGCAGACATGTTATTGCATGAGGTAGACGGGTGTATGGTGGGGCAAGATGGCTGTGTCCCACCATTTACTGCACTGGCTCCTGCAAGTGAAATTCCGCCCTCACATCTTTGAATACCTTCACTTTCCAGGTAAGTATCTACCTTCCCATTAAATAAGCCAATTATTCCTGCATCTTTAAGCTCAAGAACATAAAACATCAAATAGGGACAGCACAAGAAATAGCCCTTTGGCCCACAATGTCTTGTTGAACTAAATAATGACACCTAATACATGGTCTATATCCTTCCATCCTCTGTATATCAGGGTTGCACAGGGTGTAGCGGTTAGTACAACGCTATTATAAATTGATGTGTTCCGGAGTTTAGACTTTAATTCTGGTGCTGTCAGCAAGGAGTGGTATATTCTTCCCCATGACCATATGGATTCCTCCAGGCGCTCCAGTTTGCTCCCGCATTCCAAAGAGGCACAGGTTAGTAGGTTAATTGATCATTGTAAATTATCCTGTGATTTGGCTAGTGTTCGATTGGAGGGATACTGGGCGGTGAAGGTCGTTGAGCTGGAAGGACCTGTTCCATACTGTATCTCCAAATAGTTTAGATTTGGACGTACAGACAGACTGACAGATATTCGTTCAAGAGCCTCTTAAACACCTCTGTTGTATCGATCTCTACCACCACCTTGACTGTACATTTCAGGCATCCACCGCGCTCTGTGTAAGAAAATCTGATCTGTGCATCTCTTTTGAACATTCCCCCTTTCATTTCTAATGCATACCTTTGAGGATTAGACATTTCAACTCCTCCGTGAAAGATAGCAGTTTGCTATTCTATCCATGCCTCTCACTTAACCTTCCCATAATTCTGTATGAAATTTGTTTTTAACCCAGGTTTATTCTCAGTTAGTTTGATTCTAGCAAGATACATCTCGGTTATTCCTCAAAACTTTTAAGAACATAAGACCATAAGACGAAAGACCAATATCAGGACATTTTGACCCACCAAGTCTGCTCCACTATTTCATCACGGCTCTCAACCCTATTCCCCTGCCTTTTCCCCATAATCTTTAATCAAGAACCAATTAACCTCTATATTAAGTATACCCAATGACTTGGCCTCCACAGCATCAATGTCAATGAATTCCACAGATTCACCACCCTCTCACTAAAGGAATTCCTCCTCATCGCTGTTCTACAATATCTTCTACAATACTCTGTAGGTTTCAATGAGATTCACACCCCTCCCTTATTCATCTAAACTTCAGTGAGTACAGGCCCAGAGCTATCCAACATGTCTCATACATTAACTCTTTCATTCCTGAGATCATTCTCATGAATCTCCTTTGGATCCTCTCCAGTGCCAGAGAAAAGAGCCACTTCTGCTGTATAATCATTATTTTAAATTCTCTACAAAATCCTTCCTGCTTGTATCTGAGCACTGAGGCTCAAGCTAACACAAATGTCTGAGAGACCACTTACTTCAACAGCACTCCCAGCCCTCATGTGCTACTGTTAAGTAAGGGCAACAAAGCTGCTTCAATAATCTGCTGTTATATCAGAATCATGTTTAATATCGCCAGCAAATGTTATGAAATGTGTTAACTTTTTGGCAGCAATACATGATAATATAGAAAAATAAACTGTGAATTGTGGTAATTATGTACGTATATCTCATGGTTAAATTAAATATGTAATACAATAACAGAAATTTTTAAAAAATTAGTGAGGTAATGCTCATGGGTTCTTTGTATGAATTGGTGACATTGATGGATTTTACAATTGATTAGTAAATATCATTTGTGTCCTCCTCTTTCCTCACTTCAATAGTGCGTTGTTCCTGGAGGTTTCATTATTTCATGCATCTATCACTGTATATTTTATGATAATTATAATCTAATGAATGACGCGAGAGATATAGGCGAAAGCACTGGCCGGATATTTCTTAGAATTTAAAACCGCAGATTCAGACAACCAGAAAGTCATGAGGCTTTCAGAAGCTATTTCAACTTCTCTTCTCACTATATTAAAAAGTATAAACAATCTGCTTTAATTAAACGAGAACAGCAAAGTGAAATAAAATGAAGTACTTGTGAGATAGCATCATAACAAAGATAGCTGCATAACACAGATACAGTCTGAAGATTAAAATGACAAAGAACAACAGTTCTAAATCATTTTGCCATTTTTACAGACTTGTGTTCTTTTGTTAATAAAACTACAAAACTATACAAAGGAAATAAATTTGTTTCATTTTCCTGATCACCGCCACTAAATTGGTAACTAAAGACCAAAAAAAAATGATTGAAGGAAATACAAAACAGCTATAATAAACTGGTACCTTATGCCAGTAGCTCCTAACCACTTTGAACAAAACTCCCAGTTATTCCCACTTAACCACTCCTTTTAAGAATCTGGGAACATCCTAGGATTCATGGATATTGCAACTTCCCCAATGGATGGGGCAGATAGTGTATCATATACTGAGTTTTTTATTGTTATTGCGAATTTTCCAGCCTGATGATCTGAATTTTATTGAAGCTGTATTGACCCCTGTAACCTTTGCCCCTCTCCTCACCAAGGGGATCATGCACCCCATATTAAGAACTATTGTCTCAGAGCATTCCTGAAGGGAAGTGCATGAAAGTAAATGCCTTCTTTTTCTCTGAGAGCTGTTTAAATTTGTAGCATGTCCAAGGATCAGATAGATAACTCTTCTTTTATTTTGGGTCACTGATCCTATCACTTGTTCTCATGTGGTTTTCTTTGACTTCAGTAGAAAGCAAACTAAAATATCGCTGTCCATTGTGACTTGGACTTTAACTGCTCAGCGCATTTCCTCAAGAAGAAAAGAATAACTGAACTATAGAAATGAAATGTTGTAGATTTTTATCTTAATCGGGTTTAAGTGTCTCAGAGCTATTGCAGTAAACAATAGCATAGTTACTCATCCAGACCTTACTGGGTTTTACAGGCAGTTCCATGTGGAATCGCTGGCATTTACCCTTGGAAATGTCAGGTTGTTTCAGAACTCCATATGGATGCATAAACCCTGGAATTATTGACCTCCCGCTACCAGTGTCCAGAGATGGAGCTGTTCCTTGCTGAGATACAACAGCCTTTCTGCTGCAGCACCTGAACTAAATCAGACCTGCTACAGGATCTGTGTTCCCATTTCTTTGAATGGAGATTTTTCTCCTTTGAGGAATGTGGTTGAAAATAAGTTATGTCATTGAAGTTATTTGCATCTGCAATTATGTTGTTTAATCATTTCATAGTGGTTTAAAATAGGCTAATTTTGTAACAAGCCTTAAAATATTTATGACGATTTTCATAATATTTAATTATTTCTGAAGGTCAGAGAAATTCTAAATCATTGAAGAACATTAAAAGCTTTGGCAGATGGTAAAGCGAGGGTGTATAGCTTTGGGAGATTTGTGCCTGTGACTTGTTCTGGCTACCACCCCACCTCAACTCCTACAACGTGCTGCAGTCACATTCAGTGAGACCTGGCACCATGCACGTCTATCAGTGCACCTCCTGCATATACTTGTCCAGCAAGATTAGCTTCTTGGCTGTGGATGAAGCAAGAGTCCCATAATGATGCAATAAGTTTGGGAGTTTGCCCCACTCTCTTCCTTAACTTGCTCATCGCAGACCACAGACAGGGCAGATTGGAAATAAACTCTCCACTTTGCTGACAGTCAACACAGGTACACTAAAGGATGCATGCTTAGCCCTTTGCTCTGCTCTCTCTCTCTCTCTACATTCATGACTGTGTGGCTAGGCACAGTTAAAACACTATGTATAAATTCATCAGTGACACAACTGTTGGCGGAATCTCAGACAGTGACTGGAAGGCTACAGAAGTGAGGAATGCTGTCTACTCAGGAGCCTTAGCATTGTCAAGGATCCCTCCCAACTGTCTCACAATCTCTTTGACCCCCTACCATCAGGTAGGTGGTATAAGGGCTTGGACGAGGACTGTTAGGATGGGAAACAGCTTCTTCCACGAAGCTGTGAGACTACTAAAATCTCTGTGACCACCCAGGTCTCATCATGTATGAAGCACCAGTAGCGTTATGCTGTTTACTCTTTAACTTGTGTCTTAAATGCAATCTTATGGAATATATTTTATTATTTGTTCATTTACTTTTGGTAATATTACAGTATGTGTTGATTGTGAGTTATACGCACTCGTTACGCACCTCGATAGTTATTTCAACACACTATGTCAATAGGAATTTGGCAAGCTTTGTTGGGCCAACTACCCCACTATTTTGCTCTTGTTATGGACTACTAATTTATTTATTTGTACATTTCTTATTGTAACTTAGAGAAATATTTTATATATTACACTGTACAGCTGCTGCAAAGTGACAAACTTCACTACATATATCAGTGATATTAAACCTGATTCTGATGCTAATTTAATATTTAATGGAAATCTCAAAACTATGATGTCCACAATATGATAGCTCATTAAGTCATTTCAAATGAGTCACATATTATATCTAATGCATTTTATTAATTTGCTCAACCACTTTATCAACCTCTGATGAAGTTTATCAAATATAGATTGCCAAAGTTGTCCACCTTTAAGATATTTTGCCAACTTATATGGGCGATGGTTTCTCAATCGATTCTTCACTGGCTCTCCTTGTATCTAACATGGACTGACATTTCAACTTCCAATGGAAATTGCACATTAAGATTTCAAATGTGCTCAAAGTTTCTGCAACTTTCGAATCAGATTCCTTAATATAATAAGGAGAAAATCATCACGACTAGATGACATATGAAAGTAATTCCATAAATTATTTCCGAAGGCACAAATAATTCTATGATTATTTCTAAACGCTGCATGAAGACAAAATGTTAGCACAGCCCAGTTGGAGTACAGTGGGCATCCAATTTAAAGTGCACATCTGCCTGCATATGGTCAACGTACCTCTGTTCCCTATCTATTTGTATGCCTGTCGTATCTTCCCAAACAGTAAATTCCAGACAACTACCACTGTCAACATAGAAAATCTTGCTATATAATTCTCCTTTAAACTTGCCCCCCACCCAATTTAAAGCTATTTAAGTTTGCCATTCTAGGAAAAAGACGATATACACTATCAATATCTCTCATTACTTTACATGCTGGGATCTGTGGTGCAAAGAAAACAGTCTGTAATTGGGCAGTGTGGGCTTGTTGAGCCAAAAAGGTCAGTTATTGTGCTGTATTGGTAAATAAAAATAATAATAAAATAAATACCTCTATTGGATCACTCCTCAGACTCCAATGCTTCTGAGAAAACCATCTAAGATTGACCAACCTTTCTTTATAGTTAATACTCTTTAATCCAGGCAGTGTCCCAGTGATCCTCTCCTGAACCCACTCCAAAAACTTCACATCTTTCCTGTAATGCAGTGACTACAATGGGACACAATGCTCCAAATATGGCCAAAATAATATTTTGTACTGCTGCAGTGTGACTTGGCACTTTTTATATTCAACGCCCCCAGCCTAAAAGGTCTAGTGTGCCATACAACCTCTTTATCACCCTATTGACTTGTGTTGCCACTTTCAGGGAACTATGGACTTGAACCTTATAATCCTACTGCACATCAATGTTCCAAAAGGTCTGGCCATTTACGGAATGCTTTCCTCTTACATTTGCGCTGCCCCCCCCGCCCAAAGTGCAACACCGAATATTGTCCAGATTAACTCCACCTGCCATTTCAACACCCATATTTCCAACTGACCAATACCTGCTATATCCTTTGAAAACTTTCTTCACTACCTCTGTCCGTTTTTAGGTTATCTGCAAACTTACTAATCAGCCCACTTACATATTCATCCAAATCATTTATATATATGACAAACTTACTGTACGAAGTTAAAAGTTCTAGGACTTTTTCTAATATTTTCCATCAGTTCATTTTTATTTATTGTATACTTGTGATGCATACTTTTTCAACCAATCTGTCTCCTTTTATGTGTAATAGATGATACTTCCATTTATATAGCACCATAATAACCTTCTCATCTCAATTTAGAAATGTTTTCAGAATGGACGGAATATTGAATTTGCTTCATCTGCTGCAACTGTGCTGTGAATATTGAATTGAGTTCAGGGGTCTGAGAGAATAGAAATGCACCCAGCCTATTCAGTGGAACCTCAATTTGTCTGCACTTATGATTATCCACAAAACTACTTTTTTTAAATAGAAACCATCCTTTTTGCATAAACCAACCGAAGTGCTATGAAGCATTTAAAATTGATTTCCAGACCCTTAGTTATTGAAGAGAAGAGTTCAGCTGCCACTAGAATGTATATATATCATGGAAATCACTTGCCACGGAGTCTTTAAATTGTGGTCTGATTCTCTTTTTCCTGGAGAGTTTGGTGTACATGCAAATCTGAAACAGATGACTTGCAGGAGAAAGCTCTTCTTCTTGCCTCACACAAGGAAATACCAAGAAACACTTGGGCAGTCACATAGCACCTAGTGTGGAGCTAAAGCATTTGAGCCTGACAAAATTCAACATTACATCTAAAAACTGGAAAGACACAGTTATGTTTCATAACTTCAAAACATTAAACTAATTCAAAGAAGTAATAGGAGTCTGAAATGTGGGTCTAACTCTGAGATTACTTTAAGGTAGGCACTCACCTATCACATGGTAGCGTGATGCCATCTGTAATTCAAGTATTTATAAATACAGCATAACCCCTAATGCATTATTAAAAAAACAAGAATGCTTAATCAAACAATATACATATATGCACAAGATTACTCAAATATTACTGAAATATCAAATGCACAACACTCCTTCCTGCTTAGCTATAAACTCCAACTCAACACAGAATTCATCTCAGCTATACACACAGTATATTATATCATACATCTACTATATACTGACATCTACAGCATAACAAATTTTCAATGGTCCCATTCATGCCTAAAGATTTAATCGCTGTGGAGTATTTCTTATTCTTGTGGGATGACTAGGGAAGTCATTCCACTTGGCAGGTGAGACTTGTGGCTGTAAAAACAATTGTAGGCTCTGGGGCCTCCTCCGTGATGGTTGAGGAGATCATTCTGAGACTGCAGAATGTGGTTCTAATGCAGGTAGTCACCTTTCTTCTTCTTCACTTCTCTGTTTCTGGTTTGTGCATCTTGATCTTGGGAAGCTGTATTTAATTCACTGACGTATTCTCTTATTAATCGTTCTATTGCCTCCTTTGCGATCTGATCTCTCCTCTTAGTTTCTGCATCCACAACATCAACTGACGAATCCTCTATTTTTGTATCTCCATTGACTCCAGTCTTTTTCACCTTCCATTCACCCAACCGGGCTTTGGTCTTTCCATCTACTTTTACAAGCAGCTTTTTGTCTCCCACTTGAAGTTCGTGTAATAAATTTAATGCATGCAGATTAGATTCTTGTTCTTTATATTCACAAAAGCCAAATGTTTACAACTTTCCTGAAGCTCCTTGATCTCCCTTTGAGCTTAAAACCACACCACATTTCACAAGTAACTGCCTGATTAACATATTAGAAGCTTTCTCAGATATGTTGCCTACAAAAACTGGTGTGGTCGAACCCCCAATTTCATCACTTTCATAATTCTTCTTAGTAGTGTTCTTCTTCCTTGATTCAATATGCTTTCCAACCAGAGGAAAACCTGTTTGTCCTCTGTTGGGCAACTGTTCATGGTGTACAGCATTGAGACAGTTTTGGGATCATCCAATACCTTTCTTAATTCACTTTCAATTGGCTGTAGTACAGAGGATGAGGCATGTAAATGGTGAATGGATCTCAAATCAAGTTATAGTTGTTTCAGCCAATCATGGCCTCAGAATGCTAGTCCTTCTGCTTTAACCACATACAAGCTCAATGTGGTTTGCTGGTTGTTGTATTTCACAGTACGAATGTCATTCCCACAGGAGTAACCTTTTCTCCAGTATAAATTCTGAGTTGGATATCTTCAGTTTGGTACCTTTGATATGCCATTCATGCCAATTTTATGGAATGACTAACAGCTGAACCATGTCCAAAGCCATTTTAATTAATTTGCCATTCACTTTTGGCAAGAGTCATACTGCTTGTCTATTGCTGATTTTCACACTGTAAATCATAAGGCTACACAGTCCTGTGTCTCTCACCATTATCAGATTTTTCATCAACAGCATGCAGCTTAGTGTTATTTTTGAAACTGCAACTTGACTTTTTAGCATTTACTCTTTTCTGTGCTGTCCATTTATTTTTGTCTGCCCGAGATGTTCTTTGTAAGTGTCATATTTAGTTACATTTTCTGAAAGTTTTGTCTTTAAATGTACATTTGTTTAGTGAACGTGAGTGCTTGCCACAATGGTAACACAATTTTTTCAGCCAGGATGGTTTCTGTTTTATATGTTGCAATTTTGTCATGATCTCTTTCATTGCTGACTGAAACAGCAATTTCAACTGCTCTTTTAAATGTAAGTTGTACTTCAGTTTGCAGCCATTTCTGAATGCTTTCTTTAAAGATTCCACAAATTAAATAATCGCTTAGTGCATCATTAAGCCTATTACCAAACTAGCAATGCTCAGATAATCTCTTCAATTTAGTCACACATATTGAAATAGACTCCTCTTCTTTTTGATTCCACCTCTGAAACCGAAAGTGTTCTGCAATCAAATTGCCGTTGGTTCTAAGCGTTTCTGCATCACATTTCTGCTGGTTTAGTTGAAGCAATTAAACTACAAAGCAAACAGTACACCTTTAAACTCAATGCACTCAGAAAAATTTGGTACTTATTTCTCATTGGCTATTGTATTTGCTACAAAATATTGCTGAATTAGCTCAGTATACATATTCCAGTTATCTTCTGTGTGATCAAATGTTTTAATTTTCCTGACCAGCCAGCTATTTCTGCTTTGTTTTTTAAAATCATTATTATCAACCGGTACTCAGTCTCTATGAATGCATGAATTCTTCTGTATTCTGACTTATTTTAAAAACTCAGTTGTGTCTTCCCTTCCAAAGAACATGCGTGGTGCTGCATTTCTTTAAACTCGACTGTCTCTGCACGTGCTAGGCTGTGTCTTCTTTCTCGCCGTGTTTTTTTTTTAAAGTTTGAAATGTCTTGCTGCGTTTCAACAGGTCGACAGCCATCTCAGGTCTGGTTTAAAAACACACCGTGGCCAATGTTATGTTTTGTCACTTCAAAACATTAACCTAATTCAAAGGAATACATAAGAGTCCAAAATGCGGATCTAACTTTGAGTTTACTTTAAGCCAGGTGTGAACATATCAGGTGGTAACGTAATGTCCTGTGCAATTCAGGTATTTATACATGATGCATTCCTTAAGTGAACAAAAATGCTTAATCATACAATATATATAAACAAGATTACTCAAATATGACTGAAATCTTAAATACACAGCAGACATTGCACAAAATAGATACACCTGAAGGAAATCTGTTCAAGAGGGAACCATGATTTATGAAGGCAACCCTCTGTTGCAGAGAACAAGCGCAACTGCAAAAAGAGAGACTGATCAACCAAAAGAGGCAACTACGAACCAGAGGTACCACTTCCGCTTGCACACACTGAAACAGAATATGTAGATGCTGGACTGGGTCCATAGGCACCTGAGGACCCATCAGTAGACAACTCCTTAGAACATCATACTCAACTCGAGTGATTGCACTACCACTGCTACAACTATGGAGCTGCTGAGGTCAACAACATCTTACTGAGACTAAAACTGGAAGCACTCAGGGAGAAGAGGAAGAGGATCAACATTTTGGGTCGAGGACCTTTTATTAGAACTGGAGTAAATGAGTGTGTAAATTGTGGGGGGCGGGAGTGGATCAGGAGGAAGAAATATCAGCGTTCGGGTGTAGTTTAAAGTTCTGAAGGGAACAATGAGTTTAAAAACCAGCAGTTGGAGGAGATGGAAGGAAAAGGCATGCGGGGTGTGAGAAAGAGAAATGAAAATTGCTGAGCCTCTGGCTAGGATCTTCATGTCCTTGTTGTCTACGGGAATGGTACCGGAGGATTGGAGGGAGGCGAATGTTGTCGCCTTGTTCAAAAAAGGTAGTAGGGATAGTCCGGGTAATTATAGACCAGTGAGCCTTACACCTGTGGTGGGAAAGCTCTTGGAAAAGATTGTTAGAGATAAGATCTCTGGGCATTTAGAGAATCATGGTCTGATCGGGGACAGTCAGCATGGCTTTTTGAAGGGCAGATCGTGTCTAACAAGCCTGATAGAGTTCTTTGAGGAGGTGACCAGGCATATAGATGAAGGTAGTGCAGTGGATGTGATCTATACGGATTTTAGTAAGGCATTTGACAAGGTTCCACACGGTAGGCTTATTATTCAGAAAGTCAGAAGGCATGGGATCCAGGGAAGTTTGGCCAGGTGGATTCAGAATTGGCTTGCCTGCAGAAGGCAAAGGGTCGTGGTGGAGGGAGTATGTTCAGATTGGAGGATTGTGACTAGTCGTGTCCCACAAGGATCTGTTCTGGGACCTCTACTTTTTGTGATTTTTATTAACGACCTGGATGTGGGGGTAGAAGGGTGGGTTGGCAAGTTTGCAGATGACACAAAGGTTGGTGGTGTTGTACATAGTGTAGAGGATTGTCCAAAGATTGCAGAGAGACATTGATAGGATGCTGAAGTGGGCTGAGAAGTGGCAGATGGAGTTCAACCCGGAGAAGTGTGAGGTGGTACACTTTGGAAGGACTAACTCCAAGGCAGAGTACAAAGTAAATGGCAGGATACTTGGTAGTGTGGAGGAGCAGAGGGATCTGGGGGTACATGTCCACAGATCCCTGAAAGTTGCCTCCCAGGTGGATAGGGTTGTTAAGAAAGCTTATGGGGTGTTAGCCTTCACAAGTCGAGGGATAGAGTTTAAGAGTCGCGATGTAATGATGCAGCTCTATAAAACTCTGGTTAGGCCACACTTGGAATACTGTGTCCAGTTCTGGTCGGCTCACTATAGGAAGGATGTGGAAGGATGTGGAAGCATTAGAAAGGGTACAGAGGAGATTTACCAGGATGCTGCCTGATTTAGAGAGTATGCATTATGATCAGAGATTAAGGGAGCTAGGGCTTTACTCTTTGGAGAGAAGGAGGATGAGGGGAGACATGATAGAGGTGTACAAGATAATAAGAGGAATAGATAGAGTGGATAGCCAGAGCCTCTTCCCCAGGGTACCACTGCTCAATACAAGGAATGGCTTTAAGGTAAGGGGTGGGAAGTTCAAGGGGGATATTAGAGGAAGGTTTTTTACTCAGAGAGTGGTTGGTGTGTGGAATGCACTGCCTGAGTCAATGGTGGAGGCAGATACACTAGTGAAGTTTAAGAGACTACTAGACAGGTATATGGAGGAATTTAAGATGGGGTCTTATATGGGAGGCAGGGTTTGAGAGTCGGCACAACATTGTGGGCCGAAGGGCCTGTACTGTGCTGTACTATTCTATGTTCTATGTTCTATGTAAAATGATCCATAAACACAAGAGTTTCTGCAGATGCTGGAAGTCCAGAGTAACACACACAAAATGCTGGAATGCTCAGCAAGCCAGGCAGCATCTATGGGAGAGGAATATGCACTCAACATTTTAGGCATGGTGAAAGGTCGGGCTCAAAACAAGTGCCCTTTATTCCTCTCCACAGATGCTGCATGACCTGTTGATTTCCTCCAGCATTTTGTGTGTGTCACAAAAACAACCCAACTGCTTAACTGAAATATTTAAATTCAATCTTAAATCCCAACATTTTCAAATAAGCTGCGGCTCCTTAGCTTCTCTTTTTCAAACTGCAGTGTGAATTCTATCATGTTATGTTCACTTTCCCCTAAGGGTTCCTTTACTTTAAGCTCCCTAATTAAATCTGGGTAATTCATAACATCCAACTCAGAATTGCCTTTCCTCTAGTCAGCACAACCACAAGCTGCTCCAAAAAGCCTTCTGGTAGGCATTCTACAATTCCATTTCCTGGGATCCGGCACCTTGTTCTGTATACTGTGTGCATTCAAATATAAAACCATCAGTCCTGTATTCAGCAACATTTTTGATTTTGGACCCCTGTTATACTTTAACTCATCCCACTCACTGCAATTTTGCGCTATCATCTGCCTGTCCTTCCTCAGTCTCACTACATGCTGCATCTAATTGTATACCAAATGCCCCATCCTCAGCCTTATCACTCCGGTTCCTTTCCTACTGCCTAATTAGTTTAAATGTTCCCCGATAGCTCCAGCAAACCTGCCCATAAGTATATTGACTCCCCCTCAGGTTCAGGTGTAACCCGTCCTTTTTGTACAGATCATACTTCACCTTCCCCAGAAGAAATCCCAATGATCCAGATATCTGAGACCCTGCACCCTGCACTAATTCCTCAACCACACAGTTATCTGCCAAATCATCTCAATTCTTACCCCTACTGGCATGTTGCATTGGCAGCAATCCAGAGATTACTTCCCCAGGAGATCCTGCTTTTCAGCCTTCTGCCTAACTCCCTATATTCTCTCCATAAAACCCCTCCCTTTTTCTGTCTATGTCGACGGTACCACTATGTACCACAACCTTCTGCTGTTCACCCTTCCCCTTTAGTATGCTCTGGAACCGATCTGAGACATCCCTGACCCTGGCACCTTGGGAGGAGAGAGACCATATGAGTTTCTCCTTCACAGCTGCAGAATCTGCTCTCTGCTCCTCTAGGTATGGAATCCCCCATCACTACTGAACTGCTCTCCTCCCCCTTTCCCTTCTGAGCCACAGAGCTAGACTTGGTGCCAGAGACTTGGTCGCTGCTACTTTCCCTGGTAGGTCATTCCTCCCCAATAGTATCCAAAGCAATATACTTATTATTGAGTGGAATGGTCACAGAGGCACTCTGCACTAACTGCATATTAACCCTCCCCTCCTGACAGTCAGCCCAAGTACCTACCCCTGCATCTTAGGGGTGACTATATCCCTGTAGCTCCAATCTATCACCTCTTTTTCCTGTATGAGCCAAAGCTGATCGAGCTGCATCTCCAGTTCCTTAGCACAGTCTCTAAGGAGCTGCAGCTCAGTGCACTTCATGCAGATACAGTTACCAGTGAGACTGGAGGTCTCCAGCAGTTCCTACATCTCACACAAAGAACATACCACTACCTCCAAACCCATTCTCAGTGTACTGTCTAAGCATGAACAGAATAAACAACTTACTACAAACTTACCTACTTAATTAGAACCTCCTGCCTGTGCTTGCTGAAACCAGTTCTCACCCAAGCCCGTTGAGCTAAAGTCTCACCAGTCTAACAGTGGCCTACTCCAACAATGGCCATTCCCACACCTCCCTTCTTTTAATTAGCCTCATATTGATTGTAACCCGCCGAAAAAGCCAAAAGCAACGGAACTCTTTTTAAACCTCATGCCGTGTCACTAATGATCGACCTCTATGTTCCATCTTAAATCACATTCATAGATTTATGAAGTCAAGAAATACCTATAAAGGCATCAAATTTCTGCTGTTCATCTTTGGTTGCCCAGAATTTTGTTGCAGAGCCAAGACAAATGGTTCAACAGTTAATCATTCATTTCTATTGGTGGTTAACAAATAACTTCTCAGGTTACTAATTCATACACAAATAAAATCATTAAGTATGAATAAGATTATTAAATCATTCAACAACATATGGGCTGGCTAGTAGAGAAATGATAGGGAAGTAGGTCAGAGTGCAGGATAGGATATGTTACAGAGCTGTAGATGTATAGAAATATATGGTAATACAGGATGAGGCATAGGCTGAGTGAAAACAGGACAGTAAGTTTGAAGGCAACAGCCACATGAAGGTTTCAAGTGTAGATTGGTTAGCAGATTTGGAGGTGGGAGTTTCAAGCAAATACTGTATTATAAAGGAAAAATTATGATTGGAAATTTGGCTTGGGGTCGAGCAGGAGGGTAAAGCTGTGCTTAGATGTTATACTACAAGCAGGGAAAGTTTCTGTCAAAGCGCTAACATAATTGTATACAACTGGGTCTACAAGGACCTAGATTAGGGGTTCTCAACCGGGGTTCCGCAGAACCCTAGGATTTCTAGAGAGGTTGCCAGGAGTTCCGCAAAAGATCGTAATTTTAAAAAACATTATTTATTGAACTTAGTGCTAGAGTTCATAATAGTGGCAGTGACTGAGCAGCTCTGTTTGCAATGGTAAGCACTGTATTGCATGGAGGGGAGGGTGGGAGCCTGAAGTGCGCTTAACGAGCATTAGATGTACTCGCCCAGCTTGGCCTGTGACATCAGCCTCTTTCTCCCAAAGGAAAGCAATGAACATTTTGCTGCAGTTTTCAACTTCTTACATGTGTGAGCAAGCTTTTTCTTGCTTAACAAGCATCAAGAGCAAGAATAGAAATCGTATCATTTCACTTGAAGGTGAAATCCTTGTGTACTTATCGAGGTTTGACCCAGAATTGAGTATTTGAGCAACAAAAAGCAAGCACAGGTTTCACATGCTAGGCCTATATTTGAGCCTGATATCACTTTGTACAAAAAGTTTTTTCAAATTCTTGTATAAAATTGTGGCTTAGGCTATTTTTTTTTAATATTGCTTTGGTTTATTGTTTTTGGTAACTTTACTATTCAACATTGACAATAAACTTTCATGTTGTAAATAGCATTAGTTAAAATCAATTTACAACCTTTATTTAAATTAAAATCTACCAAACCTACTATTAGAAAAATTAAATCCCATTTTGGCTTAAGCCAGTAATTTAACAGAAATCTATTATGTTTGCCTTTTGAATTTTTAAATTTTATGAAAGGGAAATTTCAAGAAAGGTACAGTAAGCTGAGCTGAACTGCCTAATATTTTTCAAGAAAGGTTGGCTAAAGAGTCATTCTCTACTCAAAAGAGCATTGACGGTTATTTTTGGATCATTATGTTTACAACTTAATGAACCACGAGCTGCAGATATAATATTTTTACGCAGGGGTTCCCTAAGACCTGAAAATTGTTTCAAGGATCCCTCCAGGGTAAAAAGGTTGAGAAAGGCTGACCTAGATCATAGGCTAACACAGTAGCACAGCTTCTAGAGCTGTTCTGTCACAATTCCAGTGACCTGTTTATAACCATTACCTCCAATGTGATGCTGGCACTTTCTCCCTATGACCGCATGGGTGGTGATACACTCTGGGTGACTCTGGGTGCTTCAGTTTATCCCACATCTCATAGAGGTGTTGGGTGTCCAGTGAACTGGCTTCAAATATTGTCTCTTATCAAGATGGGATTGGGTGTGGGCTGAGGTGCTGCTGCGGGAGTTGGTGGATGGGGGATGGTGTTAATGGCATGTGTGAAGAGTAAGTCACAAAGAAATTGACCATATCGGTACCTCACTGTACTTGTGCATATGACAATAAACTTGACTTCATTGGGCATTACAGCAGAACTGGATTAATGAGATTGCTCCCAGAGCCAGCAGCAGATCGAAGGGTGAAAGACAGTCCTTTTATGACAGAAAGAATTTCAAAGAGGTATGTTCTAGAACAGTTGCATTGAAAGGAGAGTATTGAGAAAGGGAAAGACAGAGGGAAAGTGAAAGAGAAAAAGAGAGAGAGAAGGTGAGAAAGAATGAAAGGTGGGGGGGATGAGGAAGAGAGTAGAAGGACACTCTATCTCTCAAATCTAAAAAAAAATGATTTTGCCGACGTATTCTGCTGCCTACTTGTCTTGAAGGAAGGTGCGAGATCCATTCTCATTCACAGTTAAATAGTGCAACATAACAGAGAAATCTGCCAGAAGAAGGATAGAAAATATCAGACACGATTTAAGAATAAATATTAAATATCTTGATTATTAAATATTAGCTTTATTTGTCATGTGTACATCAAAACATTCAGTGACATGCATCATTTGCATCAAATTAAATTGAGCTAGGCCAACACTGCATGCCCACAACTTATTCCATATGTCTTTAAAATATGGGAGGAGACAAGCTGCATCTCCAGCTGGTATTGCAGCAGCAGAGCATTGTACCAGAAGTCCCCACAAAGGACAGTGAGAATGGCCAAGAAGATCATAGGGGTCTCCCTACCATCCATCGGGGACATTTATCAGGAGTGTTATGTTAATCTGTTCAGTACCTCACAATATTTAATGTATTCACTTTTATTTATTTATTTATTCGTAATTTATTTGCAAATTTAATTCTTACTTTCCTAAGTTATTGTGTGTTAAGTGTGTGTTATATGTACTATTGTGCTTTACACCCAGTTCCGCAGAAACGTTGTCTCGTTTGATGGTATACATGTATATACAGTAGTTAAATAACTATAAACTTGACATGACTTTACTTGACTTGACTTGGGTACCTGGAGGAAACCCGCACAATCACAGGGAGAATGTGCAGTCAGCTGCAGGAATTGAATTCGAAACTTACTGCTGGCTTCTGTAAGGCATTGCGTTAACCATTACAATACTATGCCATCTGATGCAGAGGCTGGCCCTGCAACCCTGCTTGGAATATTTTCAAAAAACAATTGTGTCAAACATAAACTATGATAACAATTAAAGATGCTTGAAATAGTGCACGTTCTTGATAATTGTCTGAGACAACCTGAACCTTCAGCCATTTGTTTATGTGATGAAGAATTACTGTCAAACACATGAAAATTGTTACACATTTCACTGCTTTTGTTAAATTGCATGATTCAGAAGGGGATGCTGTTGATTTGGCAGCTCTGTAGCATAGCTAATATTTACAAGACATGCAATAAAAATGCATAATAAAGATAAATAGAACATAGAATAGTACAGCACAGTACAGGCCCTTCAACCCACAATATTGTGCCGACCCTTAAACCCTGCCTCCCATATAACCACCCCCCACCTTAAATTACTTCATATACCTGTCTAACAGTCTCTTAAATTTCACTAGTGTTAACTGCCTCCACCACTGACTCAGGCAGAGCATTCCACACATCAACCACTCTCTGAGTAAAAAAACCTTCCTCTAATATCCCCCTTGAACTTCCCACCCTTTACCTTAAAGCCATTCCTTGTATTGAGCAGTGGTACCCTGGGGAAGAGGCACTGGCTGTCCACTCTATCTATTCCTCTTAATATCTTGTATACCTCTATCATGTCTCCTCTTATCCTCCTTCTCACCAAAGAGTAAAGCCCTAGCCCCCTTTATCTCTGATCATAATGCATACTCTCTAAACCAGGCAGCATCCTGGTAAATCTCCTCTGTACCCTTTCCAATGCTTCCACATCCTTCCTATAGTGAGGCGACCAGAACTGAACACAGTACTCCAAGTGTGGCCTAACCAGAATTTTATAGAGCTGCACCATTATCTCGCAACTCTTAAACTCTATCCCTCGACTTATGAAAGCTAACACCCCATAAGCTTTCTTAACTACCCTATCTACCTGTGAGGCAACTTTCATGTACCCCAGATCCCTCTGCTCCTCCACACTACCAAGTATCCTGCTATTTACTTTATACTCTGCCTTGGAGTTTGTCCTTCCAAAGTGTACCACCTCACAGTTCTCTGGGTTGAACTCCATCTGCCACTTCTCAGCCCACTTCTGCATCCTATCAATGTCTCTTTGCAATCTTTGACAATCCTCTACACTATCCACAACACCACCAACCTTTGTGTCGTCTGCAAACTTGCCAACCCACCTTTCTACCCCCACATCCAGGTCGTTAACAAAAATCACAAAAAGTAGAGGTCCCAGAACCAATCCTTGTGGGACACCACTAATTACAACCATCCAATCCGAATGTACTGCCTCCACCACGACCCGCTACTTCCTGCAGGCAAGCCAATTCTGAGTCCACCTGGCCAAACTTGCCTGGATCCCATGCCTTCTGACTTTCTGAATAAGTCTACCATGTGGAACCTTGTCAAATGCCTTACTAAAATCTATGTAGATCACATCCACTGCACTACCCTCACCTATATGCCTGGTCACCTCCTCAAAGAACTCTATCAGGCTTGTTAGACATGATCTGCCCTTCATAAAGCCATGCTGACTGTCCTTGATTAGACCATGATTCTCTAAATGCCCATAGATCCTATCTCTAAGAATCTTTTCCAAGAGCTTTCCCACCACAGACAGACATAAGGCTCACTGGTCTATAATTACCCGGACTATCCCTACTACCTTTTTTGAACAAGGCAACAACATTTGCCTCCCTCCAATCCTCCAGTACCATTCCCATGGACAACGAGGACATAAAGATCCTAGCCAGAGGCTCAGCAATCTCTTCCCTCGCCTCATGGAGCAGCCTGGGGAATATTCCGTCAGGCCCTGGAGACATATCCATCCTAATGTATTTTAACAACTCCAACACCTCCTCTCCCTTAACATCAACATGCTCCAGAACATCAACCTCACTCATATTGTCCTCACTGTCATCAAGTTCCCTCTCATTGGTCAATACTGAAGAGAAGTATTCATTGAGGACCTCGCTCACTTCCACAGCCTCCAGTCATATCTTCCCATCTTTATCTCTTCACTCCTGTCATCCTTTTGTTCTTCACATAATTGAAGAATGCCTTGGGGTTTTCCTTTACCCTACTCGCCAAGGCCTTCTCATGCCCCCTTCATGCTCTCCTCAGCCCCTTTCACCATTCAATAGGTTTCAATAAGGTCACCCCCTCATTCTTCTGCATTCTAGTGAATACAGGCCCAGAGCCACCAAACTCTCTTTGTATGACAAACCGTTCCATCCTGGAATCATTTTTGTGAACCTCTTTTGAACACTCTCCAGTTTCAGCACATCTCTTCCAAGATAACAGTCCAAAACCTGCTTACAGTATTCCAAGTGATGCCTCACTAGTGCTTTATAAAGTCTCAACATTACATTCTTGCCTTTATAGTATAGTCCTCTTGAAATGAATGCTAACATCTCATTTGCCTTCCTCATCACAGACTCAAACTACAAATTAACCTTTAGGGAACCCTGCACAAGGACCTCCAAGTCCCTTTTACCTCAGTTGTTAGTATTTTCTCTCCATTTAGAAAAAAGTCAACCCTTTCATTTCTACCAAGGTGCATGACCATACACTTTCCGATGCTGCTACTTCTTTCCACTCTCTTCTAATCTGTCTAAGTCTTTCGGTAGCCTCTCTGCTTCCTCAAAACTGCCTGCCCCTTCACCTATATTCATATTGTCTGCAGATTTTGCAACAAAGCCACTAATTCCATCATCCAAATCATAGACATATAACAATGAAAAGAATCAGTTCCAACACATACCTCTGTAGAACACCACTAGTCACCGGCAGCCATTCAGAAGAGGTTTCCTTTATTCCCATTCTTTGTCTCCTGCCAAACTGCCGTACTTTATCCCTGCTAGAATCTTTCCTGTAAAGCCATGGGTTCATAGCTTGTTAAGTAGGCTTATGTGAGGCACCTTGTCAAAGGCCTTCTGAAAATCCAGGTTATCAAAATCAGCCAATTTTCCTTTATCTATCCTGCTTGTTATTTCTTCAAATAATTCCAACAAATTTGTCAGGCAAGATTTTCCCTTGAAAATGCTGACCACAGTTAATTTTATCATGTTCCTCCAAGTACCACAAAACCATATCATTACTACATCTCCAATGACTTCCCAACCTCTGAGGTCAAACTGACTGGCCTAGAATTTCCTTTTTTCTGGCTCTCCCTTCTTGAAGAGTGAAGTGACATTTACAATTTTCCAGTCTTCTGGAACCATTCCAGAATCTAGTGATTCCTGAAAGATCATTACTAATGCCTCCACAATCTCTTCATCCACCTCTTTTAGAATCCTAGGGTGTACACCATCCGGTCCAACTGGCTTATCTACCTTCAGACCTTTCAGTTTCCCATGTACCTTCTCCCTAGTGATGGTAACTTCACACACTTCATGACCAATGATACCTGAAACTTCCACCATACTGCTAGTGTCTTCCACAGTGAAAACTGATGCAAAATACTTATACAGTTTGCCCAGCATTTCCTTGTTCCCTATTACTACTTCTCCAGCATCGTTTGCCAGTGGTCTGATATCCACTCTCTCCTCTCTTCTACACTTTTTGTATCTGAAGAAACTTTTGGTAACCTTTTTAATGTTATAGGCTAGCTTACTTTCGTATTCCATCTTTACCTTCTTATTGACCTTTTTAATTGCCTTCTATCAGTTTTTTAAAACTTCCCAATCCTCTAATTTCCCATGAATATTTGCTCTATTATATGTCCCCTCTTTGGCTTTTATGTTGACTTTGATTTCTCTTGCTAGCCACAATTCTGTCATCTTGCCTTTAGAATACTTCTTCCTCTTCAGGATGTATCTATCCTGTGCCTTCCGAATTGCTTCCAGAAATTCCAGCCATTGCTGCTCTGCCGTCATCCCTGCCAGTGTTCTTTTCCAGTCAATTCTGGCCAAATCCTCTCTCATGCCTCTGTAATTCTCTTTACTCCACTATAAGACTGATACATCTGACTTTAGCTTGTTCTTAAATTTCAGGATGAATTCGATTATATTATGATCACTTGTCCCGAAGGGTCCTTTTATCTGAAGCTCTCTAATCAATTTTGGTTCATTGCACAACACCCAATCCAGAATAGCTGATCCCCTTGTAGGCTCATCTTCGAGATACTCCAAAAAGCCATCTTATAGGTACTCTAGAAATTCTGCCCTCTTGGAATCCAGCACCAACCTAATTTTTCCAATCTACCTGCATATTGAAATCCCCCATGACTACTGTAACATTCCCCTTTAAGCATGCATTTTCTCTCTCCCATTATAATTTGTAGACCAGATCCTTACGACTGTTTGGTGGTCTGTATATACTTCCTATCAGGGTCTTTTTACCCTTGCAGTTCATTAGCTGTATCCACAACGATTCAACCGTCTGACGCTATGTCACCTCTTTCTAATGATTTGAGTTAATTTTTTAGCAACAGAACAATGCCACAACCTCTACCTTTCTGCCAGTCCTTTCGATACAATGTGTATCCTTGGACATTAAGCTCCCAGCTGTAATCTTCCTTCAGACACAATTCAATGATGCCTACACATCATACCTGCCAATCTGCAAATGTGCGGCAAGTTCAACTCCCTTATTCTGTATATTGCGCACTTTCAAATATAACAGCTTCAGTCGTGTATTCACCTTCTTTGATTTTGTCCATCTTTTACATTGCAACTCATCCTGTTGACTATGACTTTGCCCACTCATCAACCTCTCCTTGCTAGGAGTCTCACTACACATTGCCTCTGTTTGTAAACCAACTACCTTTTACTCAGCACTATCACTTGGGTTCCCATTCCCCTGTCAAATTAATTGAAACACACCTTAACAACTATAGCTAAACTGCCTGCAAGGACATTGGACCCCTTCCTGTTCAGATGTAACCCTTCCTTATTGTACAGGTCATACCATCTCAGAAGAGATCCCAATAATCCACAAATCTTAACCCCTGCCTCTTGCACCTCAGCCAAACATTCACTTAAGTTATCCTATCCTTACCCTTGCTAGCCATGGCACAGGCAGTAATCAGAGATTACTACCCTGCAGGTCCTGTTTTCTCAACTTTCTACCTAGCTCCCTAAAATCTCTCTTCAGGAGCTCCTCACCATGTCGACCTACATCATGTGTGCCAATATGTATCTAGATATCTGGCTGCTCACCCTTGCCCTTGAGAATGCAATGGACCCAATCTGAGAAATCCCTGATCCTGGCAGCAAGGAGGCAACATACCATCCAGGCGGGAGGAGAAGGTGGCGGCGCGACGCAGCCCGCAGCGGCCACGCCGGTGGTGATGTCTGTTATTTGTCAAGTAGGATGCTGTGCACAATCCTGATTTGATGGAGATGGACTTGAGAGCACAGAGGAACATCTGGTGAAACTTCTGAAATGCCTGCTTTGCTGCTGCTGCTACTGTGTGGTCCAGAATCTCTGGAGGAGAAGGCCCTGAGTCCTTGGCTTTGCTTGTTGCTCGGCGGCCGGGGCGGGGTTGAAGCGCTCGGCAGAGGATGGTGCTCGGAGAGGCTGTGTCAGAGGGGCAGGTCGGAGGCTCGAAGTTTTCAGATGGACTTAGAGTCCACTGCGGTCGGGTGCTTCCAATGGTGCTGCATCGGCAAGTTGGCGGCACTTGGAGGTTCACGGCAGGGAGAGTTTCTCCCTTTTACCGTCTGCGTTAGATGATGAGTCTATCGGGACTTTGAGACTTTTTTTTTACCGTGCCCGTGGTCTGCTCTTTATCAAATTATGGTATTGCTTTGCACTGTTGTAACTATATGTTATAATTATGTGGTTTTGTCAGTTTTAGTCTGGGTTTGTCCTGTGTTTTCTTGTGATATCATTCTGGAGGAAAGTTGTATCATTTTTTAATGCATGCATTTCTAAATGATAATAAATGAGGACTGAGTGTCCTCATAATCTAATCTAATCTAATCTAATCTAATCTAATGTGTCTACTTTGTCCACAGAACCTCACCTCTGTTCCTCAGATTATGGAATCTCCTATCAACACTCCAGTCTTCTTCACCTCTCTGCTCTTCTGAGCCACAGCACAAGACTCAGTGCCAGAGACCCACTCACTGTGCCTCCCCTCAGTAGGTTATCCCCTCAATAGCATCTAAAGTTGTTTAATTATTATTGAGAGGAATGGCCACAGGTGTACTCAGCACTGACTGTGCATTTCCTCTCCTCCCCCTGACAGTCTCCTGCAACCCAGGGGTGACTACCTCCCTGTAGCTCTTGTCCATCACTTTCTCATTCTCCCATATGAATTGAAGGTCATCGAGCTACAGTTCCAGTTCCTTAATACGTTCTCTCAGGAGCTGCAGCTCGGTGCACCTAGTGCAGATATGTTTCTGGAGGTCTCCCAGACTTCCCACATCCCGCACAGAGTACAGAAGACTGCCCCTGGAGCCATTCTCACTGAACTACTGAACACTAAAAAATGCTGAATGAACAAACGAGAACAGAAAGAGAGTAACTTATGAGATACTTTACCTCACCCAAGCCTGATTTTGCCTGCCTGATGAGCCAAAGCCACGCTAAAGAATGACACACACAAAAGAATGGTCACTCCACTTCCACCTGCGTTACTTGTATTCTCCCTTTCTAATGGATACATCTTGCTGATTGGTTACTCTTCAACACATAGAAACTGCAACAAAATTCTGCCTTTAAAATCTCTATCACTGTCCTGATTAAAAGAGAGGGTGTTTTTTTTTTCACAAAGCTCTGGCTTTGATTGTCCACCTCAAAGAAAACTGCCACAAAGCTCTGCTTTTTAAATCTTGAACGGGGACCTGACTGAAAAGTAGCTCTCTTGCTGATTGGTCGCTCCTCAACTCAGAGAAACAGCCACGAAACTCTGCCTTTAAAATCTTGATCGCCATCCTGATTAAAAGGTCGCTCTTATTACACAGCCCTGACTTTGATTGTCCTACTCAGAGAAAACTGCCATGAAGCTCTGCTTTTTAAATCTTGAATGCAGACGGGACTGAACGGTAGCTCTTTTTACGCACTGCCTGTATACAATAGAATAAATGAGGTTCGTCCATAGACATCGATGAAGACCTCAACACCATTAGTACTTTTTACGAGGTTGAGTTGCTAGTTCGATGCTCAACCCAGCACAGATGGACAGCAGGCACGGGAGCCGGCCGGATTCGAACTCTGGACCTCTCACCCCAAAGTCCAGCGCTGATGCCACTACGCCAGCATCTGGCTTGGTGGTGTTGAGACTAGTGCCTGATTTGGATTTAAGTGAGGGAGAGTTGCGCAGCGTCAGCCTCACTCTCTCTTCCCAATTCCCATCTGGAACCAGTGGCAAGACAAGAGTTGAGACGGCTGGAGATGGGACTAGGCGCAGTGGATGAGCAGGAAATCTTCTGTGTCTTGTCCTGCTCTACACGTTCCACGACACTTGCAGAGACCACCTTCTTGACCGTTGGACCTTCCATTGGTCTCGTCTGCTCAATCCTCCGGAGACGGTCTTCACATGCTGGGATAGACAGCGCCCTATCTCACCAAGGCTTTGCATGCATAGTTTGACTTATATTGCACATTGGTTACCATCACCTGATTTAGCCGGCTTGTCGAAGCCGTTGCCCGAGGTGTGGCTGATGTCGCATGCAAACAGCTACAGGGAGCCACAGGTGAGAGCTGAGTGCCAAGTGGGGACCAAAGGTGGACAAACTGCCTTGAAAAGGACGCGACATGTTCCCCCACCAGAGGTGCTACCCCTCCCTGACACCCCATACACCCCAGAATAAATGAAAAACTACATACAAATACTGACAAGCAACCAATGTGCAAAATAAGTCAAACTATGCATGCAAACAAGCAAGCAATAAATAAATAAATAAATGATTGATTGATTGATTGATTGATAGATAAAGAGATAGATAAATAAGTGCTGACAATATGAGTTGTATAGTCCTTGAAACTGAATCCATAGGTTGTATTCAATGATCAGTTTAGTGTTGTGGTGAGTGAAGTTATCCACCCTGGTCAGGAATCTGATAGTTGAAGGGTAATAACTGTCCCTACACTTGGAGCTGTGGGACCTAAGGCTTCTCTACCTCCTTCCCAATATTATTAGCTGGAAGCGAGCATGGCCTAGTTGGTGGGGGCCCTTGAGATTTGATGCTGCTTTCTCATGGCAACACTCTGTGGATGTGCTCAGTGGAGGAGAGGGCTTTCCCTATGATGGACTGAGCTGTGTTCACCATTTTATGTCGGCATTTCAGTTCTTGGGCATTGGTGTTTCCATACTAGGCCATGATGGAACCAGTCAAGACATTCTCCACTGTGCGTCTATAGAATTTTGTGTAAGTTATAGCTGACATGCTGAATCCATACATACATCTCGTAGTGAGAGGGTTAATGAATGGTCATCAGCCAGGCAGTCTTGCCAAAGTTGCTGAATCTACTGAGTACTTCCAGCATCTTCAGCTTTTATTTGCAAGTTCCCTGTTGTACATTGCCATCAACGAATTTAAACCACTATCTCCATTTTGTTTTGTCTCCTACTGTATGCAGCATCCACACTTCATTATTCAGATTGCAAGCAAACTGACTTAATTTTGGAATGAAATAAAATGTGCGAATCTGTCCCTTCAAATTACTTGTGACCAGTACAAATTCACATGGAGAGAAGCCTACTCCTTCAGCTAATACGGCGCATATCGCTGTTGACTTAATGGTCTACCATTCAGAAGAAGGAAGATTTATTTCACCTTCCTATCATTATGTCCGTCAGCCTCTCTCCATGAATGTGAATGCACCAGCTCAACAGTCTGAAACACATATTTTAAAGGAATTAATTCAGAACTTCACATCCAAGGCTGCAGATCATTTATTTTATAATGAGGCATTTAAATTCATTCTGAAATGTGATTGCTGAATTGCTGTCAGAATCTGCATCGATTGAGGTTTATAGGAAAATGCAGAACCACCTTTCAAATAATATTTTTACAGTATAATGCTAACATTTTAGTAACAGCTACTTTTATCGGTGGCTATTAAAATAGGACACATTTAAGTCTGGATCAGATCTGTAAAACAGAAATTCCGAGGAAATGGTACATGTGACTTTTAGGAGATAAACCATAGTTTCTTTACTGAAGAAGAACTGCTAGTCATTTGTTCTGAATTGGCTGGATATTCATTTGCTTAATCAACACTGTTTGAGTTAATTTATTTTCTCTCCTTCCCCAGTGTATGGATCTGCCATATTGTTCCAATAAATACAAGGATCTATTATTGGTGATGGTATGAAAATTTTCCTTTACTTTAAGCTAATTAATACCATGCCTACTGTGTAGGAAAAAAAGCAGGACCTTCGATGTATGTTAATTGCATTGTCAAAACCTTAAAATGCAAAGAAGTAAAGTCTCGTATTTTACTGATGTTCATTTATCCATTCCTGTGGGGGATGATCAGTCCCAACAGTGCTAGCCATAAATAAGTACTACATCGGCACTTTCTGCCTACTCTGCACCACTCAGAGCTACTTCACAATAAAATATAGCAAATAATTTGGACTGTGTAATAATGTAAAGCAGGTGGTTTCAGATCTCTTATTGCTGTACAACTCATGAATGTTATAACTGTGTTGATTTCAAAGGCAATAAGGTAAATTGGGAGAGATGAAAAATTAGCTTCCGATTTTCTATCCCCTTTCACAATACTGAACCAAGCCACTATCACACCCTTAGAATTTCAGCTTGATCTGATACAATCTGATGGCTAAACTGAAGGACGGCTGCATCTCTGCTGGCATCACAGAGGCTCTGTGGCGACAATATTATGCCCTTATGTTGTCTCACCTGCAATGTAATCGCCAGCCCGTACAATGTCAGTTCAGCAGCCAAAACTCATTTCAATCTAATATTGCTGTAGGCTAAAGAGTTGAGCAACCATTTACGGCTGGTGGATCAAAAGACTGAAGGAAGTGTAGAGTGATCAAAAACTCTTCTGTGTGTCATAGAGTTGTGCAGCAGAGTAAAAGGCCCTTCAACCCATATGTTTCCATGCTGACCAAGATGCATATTCAAGCTAATCCCATTTCCCGGCACTTGGCTGATACATCTGCTATAACTATCCACACACTTCTGAAATGTTTCTAATGTACCTGCCTTAACTACTTCCTTGGCAGCAGCTTCCACATGTCTACCACCTGCTGTTGAAAAATGCTGCCCCTTGGGTTCTAGTTAAACCATTCTTCTCGAATTTTAAAACTATATTCTCTTGTTTTTGCTTCCCCAAACTTGGAAAAAAGGCTCCTCATCCGATTGATTTTGAATATCTCTTAGTGTCCTACACGCTGTGGTGTAACGGCCCAACCTGCCTAACCTTTCCCTATAACTCAGTCCCTTGAGTCCTGGCAACATCCTTGTATTTTTTTTCCCCCTCACATTCCAGTTTAATCATAACTCTCCTCCAGCAGGGTGACCAAACCTAAACCAAGTACTCCAAGTGTGGCCTCACCAACATTTAATACAATTACAACATAACCCCCCAATTCTATATTCAATGACTGAAGAAAGTTAGCACACCAGAAGCCTTCTTCAATTCCCTGTCGAGCCACGAGTCCATTTTAAGGGAAACAATGCACTGTAGTCCAAGGTTCTTCTACTCTACAATACCCAGGTGCTTCTGCTGAATGCAAAGGTTTTACTTTAATATGTCATTCATGAATGTACACTTCACACTTATTCACACTTATTTCCACTTACTTGCATTTTCCTGAATTACATTCGTCAGCTCACCCACCTAGCCAGAAAACCCAACCATTATTTCAAGAAAGAAGGGAAATTATCTGTTCTTGGGGAATAAGGAAGATAAGCATCTACAGGTATTCTCGATCTTTCATTCTATTACTATTTTGTTTCTTTCTGTCATATTATTCTTATATTTTTAGGAGATCTAAACACGACATTTTCTATATAGAAGACAGTGGTTATCAGGAACAAATCTGCCAGAGGAGGTGCTGGAGACAGACATGATTCTAATGTTTATCTAATTCTAGGAGAAGTACTTGTTTAAGTATGCCTCATGATTAGTGTAACCGGGTGACCATTGGATCTTATTCAGTTTCGTTGAAAGTGTACTTAGGCATCCATCTGGGTAATGCTAGAATAGTTGTCTGTGCCTTTAAGGGAGATGGTGATGTCATTACGCATGCGTGGGATAGTGGGGAGACCATTCTGCTTTCTGCTGAAGACGTGGTAAGGCATTGGAATTGGGTTCCTCCCGAGACTGGGCATGGTGAGGAAAGGTGAGCATTAAATTGACAATATCCATGTGAATTTGTTTATGCTTGTTGACGGATCGTGAATATCGGTAATTTGGCATGTTTTACATGTGAATGCTTTAGATTTCCACGAGTGAAGAAATCAACGCTGGGTAGCGTGGCTTGGGCAAAGTTCCTCACCATCCAAGTAGGTCAGTCTTCCTGTAATTCAACTACCAGGCAATACCTTGCAAAAGTTGTGCCAAAGTGTACCTTTTGTCTAACTTTCTTGTATCCGGACTGATTGTGCATGTAACCGTGTAACGTGAATGTTTAGTCTCTGTTCGGAAGTTCAGCACGTGTGTACGTCTTACATGAGATGTATTTGCTTACATTTTTCACTGTTATGTATGAAATGCAGGGTGGGTGGGATTCTAATGTTGTTTGTATTGTGTCCCTTCAGGATTGCCACCACCCTATTTGTACCATATTAGTACTGTATTAGTTCTGGTATTTTTATACTACATACGTAATTCTGTTCATTCACAAGGGTGTGGATCGAAAGTTAAACTGAGATTGTAACGGCAAGAACTGGTTGTAAATTCGTTCGTTTTGTTTCACGACCCTCTTCTGGCACTTAAATATCGAAATCCGATAGAGGAATTAAAACCTGAAAAAAGTCTTTGTTGTCCTGAGTGTGTACTTTTCCCCAGGCTACATTAGCATGAACGATTTAGGCTAGAAAGGCCCACTAGTCTACAATGTGTTTTACCATTCTATGTTCCTATGATTACAGTATCAGTCTTTTTTTCAATTACCTATTTAACGAAAGATTCAGGCTGAAACCCTATCTTCTTTTTATCCTCGATGAAGTAAAGTGTCGTGGCCCAAAATACCGACTGTTTCTTTCCTTCCATAGTTGCTGTCTGAATTGCTGAGTTTCTCCAGCACTTAGCGCATATTGCTTCTTTTTACCCCAAATGACTGTTATTTGATTTTAATATTTTCTACTTTTGGCTTTGCTTTGACAGCTTAAGCAATAAAATGATGTTCATTAGAAGAAAGGTTAAATAAACTGTAATTTAAAAGTGTCACCTGAGTCTGCATCCCTTATAGATTTTCATATTGAATTCCACAGTTTAGGAAGGTAGTTTATGAAAGCTGATCTGCCAACTATCTTCTGAGGGAGAATGTTTAAATTTAAGACACAGGTGGAAGAAGAACCGATAGCTTGAGCAGGATTATAAAACAAAAGTGATTCTGTGATATACTCTGGTCCCGGAACATTGAAAGTTTTATAAGAAAGTAAGAGAACTTTAAAATCAATTGTAAAATATACAGGAAGCCAATACGGAGTAGCTAGGGTGGGACAGATATACTTCCTCAACCTGGTTTTAGTGAAAAGTCTAGCAGTGGTGTGCTGAATAATTTGAAGTTTGTCAACAGATTGCTTTGGAAGGCCAGTAAAAAGTGCATTGCAAGTAACCTAGTATATGAAATATAAAGGCGTTAACTGATTTTTCAGCATCATTGCCTTTGCAATATTTCTTAAGTGCAAAAGTGTTCACTTTCTTCATGTGAGCATTAATAGTCAAATCTGAATCAAGGGTAACACCCAGCTTTATTACTTCTGATCTTGCAAGGGGAGCCAAGTTCCCAAGTTTATCAAGAAGTTTATCTCTAATGGTTTTGGGGCCAACCGGAGGTATTTCAGTTTTATCTTCATTTAGTTTTAGGAAATTGTTGCTCATCCATTTGTTTATTGCAGCCATATCAGAAGTCAGAGAACTACTGACACAATGAAGGAAGCCCTGAACACGGCCAGAGATGGAAGGCTGGCCTAAGCGGCAGCAGCACAATGGGCAGTAGAGAGAGACTAGAAGCCAGAGAAGATAGGGCATTATCATCATCAGGCTCAGGTGCCATTAGCATAACTGTGGAAATCAGTTTTCTGCTCTTTAATGATGTGTCCTAAAAGGAGCGAGCGTAAGGAGACCAAGACAGATTCCCTGATTTGAAATATTAAAATGGAGATATTATTATAATTGAACCAATCTAAGGTATAGTGGATAAGTAGAACAACTATAAAACTTCCATTGATCATATTGATTTTTGACCCATATTTCCAAAAATAGCCAGAAGCCAGCCACAATTCGATTTCTGCACAACACACTGCAATGCGTCAATATGGAAAGCAATGGAGGTCAATTACTGATCCTGACCTCCAGCCCCACTTCATCTAGAATTGTTTAATAATGTGCTGAGCTGAGGAAATGGATGCATTTCATATCTGGCTCCTTATCCTTCCATTATCTGCTGTAGCCAGGCCTGTTACACATGGGAGGGATTGCTTGCCTTCACTAAACTAGTGAGTGAAAGTTAATTCATATTGATGTTTAAATGTACTTTCATGGATGTTTGTGGGTCTAAATTTCAAAATGTTTTATTTTTCAATAATTACTAAAACAGATTTTAGTGATTTTGTTAGTCATCATTAAAGATGCTTAGAAGCAAGGAATAGGCCCCTGACTGTATGACTTATCAGAAGGCCCTCAAGGTGATCCATGGGAAAGGGCTTTGTTGCCGTCTGTGGCCTGGCTGCTGCTTGTGAACTATTTATCTCACAGAGAGCCCACAGCAGCAGGACTGCCGGAATGCTGGGAGCTGCATTGCAGAAAGAAGTCACTTAAGCAACCTTCAAGGCACAATCCAGCCCCTTGTAGGTATTTTAAATATTTATTTAGAGCTACAGTACGGTAACAATCCCTTCTGGCTCACTGTGACCGCACCGCCCAGTTACACCAACGTGACCAATTGACATGCTAACCCATATTTCTTTGGAAGTAGGGAGGGCACTGAAGTACTCAGAGGAAACCCACCCAGTAGTGGAGAGGACGTAGAAACTCCTTAATGACAGCAGCATGAATTGAACCCGGATCGCTGGTGCTGCCATTACACTAACTGCTTGCTACCGTGCCAAGGTGCATTGCCTCTCTTCCTAACATCCAGGGCCCCAGACAGATATTTATTTTTTATTTTTTACTTAGTGATTCAGCACAGGACAGGTCTTTAGGCCCAAAGAGCCGCATTGCTGAGCAACCCACCTATATAACACTAGCCTAATCATGGGACCATAAGACCATAAGACACAGGAGCAGAATTAAGCCATTCGGCCTATCAGGTCTGCTCCACCAACTCACCATGGCTGACCCATTCACCTCCCAACCCCATTCTCCTGCCTTCTTTCCTGACGAATCAGGAATCTGTCAACGTCAGCCTTAAATACACTCAGTGTTCCGGCCACCACAGGCACCTGTGGAAATGAATTCTACAGATTCACCACCCTTTGGCTGAATTTCTCCTAATCTCCTATCTAAATGCACATCCCTCTATTCTGAGGTTGTGTCCTCAGGTCCTGGACTCCCTCACTTTCGGAAATATGCTCTCCGCATCCACTCTCTGTAGACCTTTGAACATAGGATAGGGTTCAATGAGACACCCATTATTCTTCTAAATTCCGGTGCGTTTAGCCCGAGAGCCATCAAACCTCCTCATACATTAAACTTTTGATTCACGGAATCATTCTCATGCAACTCCTCTGGACCGTCTACAAGGCCAGCACATCTGTTCTTAGATAAGGAGTTTTAATTCTTTCTTTCATTTAATTACACCCACAGTAATTACAGCAGCCAGTTAAGGCCTCACAACACTCCAAGTGAGGCTTTAGCAGTGCCTAATAAAGTCTCAACATTACATTCTTGTTTCTATATGCAACACACTCAGCAGGCCAGGCAGCATCAATAGAAAAGAGTACAGTCAACATTTCAGGCCGAGACCCTTCAGCAGGACTGGAGAAAAAAAGATGAGGAGTAGTTGTGAAATGAATGCTATCACTGCATTTACTTTCCTCACCACCGGCTCAGCCTGCAAATTAACCTTTAGGGAATCATGCATGAGTACTCCAAGGTCTCTTTGCACCTCAGATTTCTTACTTTTCTCCCTGTTTAGAAAATAGTCTATAAGACCATAAGGTATAGGAGCAGAATTAGGCCATCTGGCCCATTGAGTCTGTTCTGCTACTTACAATGACCAATTAACCTACTAACCTTTATGTCTTTGGACTGTGGGAGGAAACCAGAACACCCAAAGAAAACCCACATGGTCCCGGAGAGAATGCGCAAACACCTTACAGACAGCACTGGATCTGAACTCCGAACTCCGGAACGCCCTTGCACTATATGCTACGCTACCGTGGCGCCCATGAAAAAGAGTAAGCTTCTTGCAGGCATTCAAATTAGCATTTAACTTACTGCTGACAATGCAATTTTCTTTTACTCAAGAGCAACTAATTACAGAATAAGTGTTTGATTTGTGTGGCACCTCCACTTATTCTGCAAGCTGACCCCAGGTCTCCAGTTCTGCAATTTTTATAAATAGTATGAGCGCAGTTTTACTCTGACCTCTGTTTATGGTCTCTTTTCCTATAATAACAAAGCTCAGAAGCAATATTCCATTTGTAGATCTGACAACTTTCAAAATTCCACAGCTTTGAATTTGATTTCCTCTCGAAACAACAGCTATTGGTAATGACTTACTATTGCTTGTATTACATTCCCTGGTTGCAGTTTCTGTTCCTTTACTTATTACATTACAATTCCATTTTGTCATACACTCTTTTACCCACTTAATTTCCACCCTATCAATGTTTCCTTTCCATACTGCTCTCTGTCCAACCTACCCTGCTTTTGTGTTTGTATAAAACATGTTACAACTCTAAATTTAGTCATTCCCAATGAGAGTTCCTCAACTTCTCATCATTAATGTCTCCTTCTAAGCATATGTGGTTCAGTAATCAGAATCAGGTTTATTATCATTGGCATGTGACGTGAAATTTGTTAACTTAGCAGCAGCAGTTCAATGCAATACATAATATAAAAGAAGAGGAAAAATATAATAATAATAATAAATAAATAAGTAAATCAATTACAGTTTACTTATACTGAATAGATTAAAAAGCATGCAGAAAAAACAGAAATAATATATATTTTTAAAAGTGAGGTAGTGTTCAGGGGTTCAATGTCCATTTAGGAATCGGATGGCAGAGGGGAAGAAGCTGTTCCTGAATCACTGAGTGTGTGCCTTCAGGCTTCTGTACCTCCTACCTAATGGTGACTGTTAGAAAAGGGCTTCCCTGGGTGCTGGAGGTCCTTAATAAAGGACACTGCCTTTCTGAGACACTGCTCCTTAAAGGTGTCCTGGGTACTTTGTAGGCTAGAACCCAAGATGGAGCCGACTAAATTTACAACCCTTTGCAGCTTCTTTCAGTCCTGTGCAGTAGCACCTCCCCCCACCCCACCCCACCCCCAATAAGTTTTTGCGTGTATTTGTTGACATGCCAAATCTCTTCAATCTTCTAATGAAGTATAGTCACTGTCTTGCCTTCTTTATAACTGCATCGATATGTTGGACCAGGTTAAGTCCTCAGAGATCTTGACACCCAGGAACTTGAAACTGCTCACTCTCTCCATTTCTGATCCCTCTATGAGGATTGGTATGTGTTCTTTTGTCTTACCCTTCCTGAAGGCCACAATCAGCTCTTTTGTCTTACTGACATTGAGTGCCAGGTTGTTGCTGTGACGCCACTCCACTAGTTGGCATTTCTCGCTCCTGTATGGCCTCTCATCTCCATGCTCTGTATTTGCACTATGCTCTGAATTATTGAAAATATTTCATTGGTAACACCATGTCAAACAATTGACATGGAGACAGATTCATGCAATGTAGAAACAGATCCTCTATCTGGGTGGCTTCAGTCAACAACATAGTGTAGATACAGAGTTACACATTGACTGGAGGAGTTAAAGTTGGCCACTTTCCTCTCTTTAAGGTTATTAATAAAACAGACAGAATCTTGAAACAAAAATCTACTAGGCTTTATGATTATTGTAGGAGCCATGTATCTATTTTCTCTCTGTATTGTATTTTGTGATGTACATTTAGATTTCAGTAATTTGTCACCTAGTTTGGGTCATGGTAGTTACGTATTATTGCTTTGTCCAAGTCAGATTAATTAAGAGGGAGTGAGCCGGTGGGGGAAGGGGGGAAATTATTTATTTTTGTTGACCACTTAATTATGTTAATTTGAATACTAATTACTCTTATTCTGTTACATTGTTAGTATAGTTTATTTAATATCTAATATATCTATAAGATTGTTCATCTTTGCTTTCATAATAAAGGATCTCACACACTTTTTTCGACTTGGAACCCAGTTATGTGGGAGCACGTCACACAGTGTCAATTCCCGTACTCGTTCTCTCAGCACTATCGGGTTGTTTTCAAGTAACCACTGTAATTATCATGACTGAGGCCAATTGTTGTTCAGCCAAATTTTCAATGATTAACCAAATTTAAATTCCCAACTGCTATGGCAGGTTGGATTTGAACTTGGGGTTCTGGATTTAGATCCCCTCTCTGGATTATTAATTCAGTAATTTAGCAGCTGTACCTTGTTTGCTTGCAAGATCATGCAGAGGCATTAATATTTTTGAATGATTTAAATTATTATGTTGCTAATGACCACAGGGAAATGTTATTGTTGCAGGATAAAGAAAGGAGTAGTTTTCCACAAGTCCTGGTGTATCAAGAACAAGTTTTGTACCCATATCTGTTGCAATCTGTAATACACAAGTTCCATGCACTTAATGTTCACAAACTCTAAAGTACATAATAAGACACTAGCATTAAAATCTGTAGTTAACTAATTAAAAACTAACAAAAATGCAAAGAAAAATCATTTTATCTGACAGCAATTGAACATGGAGTAGTTGTATAATACTAAAGTAATTATTTCCACACTTCCGATATCAATCTTTAAAACACCAAATAAAAACATTTCTAATTCTATCTGATTTTTTTCTGACATAAAAGTAGGGATTTACAAGCAAGTGTAAATTTGCAAACCTTCTCTACAATTCCAATTAACTCGTACTTGACCTCAGGGTTTCCAGTGTAGCAAGTGATGACACTTGCTGGACTAAAAATAAAAAGAATCAAATTAAACACAACTTGAGTTACAACACCTTATGTTTCATAAGGTTCCTTCTATAAAATGGTGCAGTATTTGATAGATCATGACCACTGTCTCAGAGTTGCAGTGCTTTTTTAAAAAAAGAAATGAAAGCAAAGAAATTGTGAAATTAATTCTGGAGACCAGCTAATGTGAGGGACAGGTAAAACGTGGAAAATCAGCTTATGCCAGTATTCTGTTTTCATATGAACTGTCTGCTATATTTTCTAAACCATGCACCGTCTGTAATTTGTTTTATTGTTTCATGACGATGAATATACTTATGACAAAATGCTCGCTGATCTTTAATGAATTTTGGCAATCAAGCTGATTAATCTTGACAGATTGTAACTGAGGAATATACGAACACAAGACAAAAAAGAATAAATAGACTTTGGCAGAGCTAACATGGTGTCATTGTAGTTTGAAGATGTGTCGGCACAATGATTAGTCTGACAATAACTGATTGGTCAGACTTAGATGTGCCATGACCTATCCCAGTTCAACAAACTCCCAGCAGCATCTGTGTCAATAGCATGTGTTCAGCCTACAAAATAGCACTACGTTTATTGCTGATTTTTTTTTACACTAACAGATCTAGTTTAACAACCTGAGTCCACATCCTATCTGTATTGATTGCTAAAAAGGCAATCTCAACGGAACTAATAGAAGTCATAGGGTAACGCTTACCTTCAGATAGCACTACTAATATTGTATTTCTGCCTTATCAGTGATAGTACAATATCACCAGCAAAAGGTCAATGAATCTCAATTAAAGTACAAACCACATCTGCAAATTTCAAAGTAAGGTCATTTCATGTAAAGGACGTTTTAGAATCAGCCCTTGCGTGATTAAGTTTACTTTTCAGAACATTAATGTTGTTTTTAATCTATAACTTTGGTATACTGCATCATGCAAGAGTTTTTATTTTACTTCCAGGTTAATATTTTTTTCTCTTTCCCATTGGAGTTTTTCTGTATAAACAGTGATTATTATTAACAGGAGAGAAGGTCACTGGTCATTACAAGCAATCAGGGACAGACTTCAACTTTCACTTCTGGACAGACTGTTTAGTGTTGATGGATTGGCTGGTTGCAGTACAGGTAAAAGCCATAATTAAGAACTTGGAGATGATATGCAATAGTGAGGAAGAAAGCAGGAAGATATCAATGATCAGGGGGCAGTAAACTAACAAATGAACTGCAACCCAGAGAAGTATGAGATAATCCATTGTGGATGGAGGGATTGGCAAAAGAAGAAATGGAATACATAATAAATAGCGGAACATTGGGGGTTGTGAAAGAATAGAAGGAGGTTGGAGGACAAATCCATAGATTCAGTTATACATGCAGTGGATGGAATAAGGTAGATGATCTCTAACGCAGATAGAGATTGGTAGGTGTGACGCAGTGGGCATCACTGAGTCGTGGCTGAAAGAAGAGCATAGATGGGAGATTAATGTCCAAGGATACACATTTTATCAAAAGGACAGATAGGTAGGTAGAGAGGGGTGGGGTAGCTATGTTGGTAAAAAAAATGAAATCGAATCCTTAGAAGGAAGTGTCATAAGATCAGAAGATGTAGAATCCTTGCGGGCAGAGTTAAGAAACTGCAAGGATGGGAGTTATATGCAGACCTCCAAACAGTAGCCAATATATGGGCTACAAATTACAATGAGGGATAGAAAATACATGTAATAAGAATAAAGATGCAAGATGGATATATCGCAAAGTAGAAGAAGAAATCTAAAGGCAGGATACCACAACTGTGGCTGACAAGGGAAGCCAAAAACAACATAAAAGCAAAAGGAAGGGCATATAATAGAGCAAAAATTCATCGGAAATTAGAGCTTTGGGAAGCTTTTAAAAATCAACAGAATGCAACTTAAAACCCATATGGTGGGAAAAGATGAAATACGAAGTTAAGCTAACCAATAATATTAAAGAAGACACCAAAAGTATTTTTCAATTATATAAAGAGTAAAAGAGAAGTGAGAGTAGATATCAGACTGCCGGAAATGAATGCTGCGGAGGTATTAATGGGTATAAGGAAATGGAGAATGAACTGAATAAGTATTTTGCATCATTCTTCACCATGGAAGACACTAGCAGTATGCCAGAAGTTGGAGAGTATTGGGGGCAGAAATGAGTGAAGTTGTCATTACTAGGGAGAAGGTGATTGGGAAGCTGAAAGGCCTGAAAGTAGATAAATCACCTGGACTACAGCCCAGGGTTCTGAAAAAGTTAGCTGAAGAGTAATGATTTTTCAAGGATTCCTAGATGATGGAATAGTTCCGGAAGACTGGAAAATTGCGAATGTCACTCTACTCTTCAAGAAGGGAGAGAGAAGAAGAAAGGAAACTATAGACCAGTTAGTTTGACCTCAGTGATTGGGAAGATATTGGAATCAATTATTAAGGATGAGGTCTCAGGGTACTTGGAGGCACATGATAAAATAGGCCATAGTCAGCATGATTTCCTCAGGGAAAAACTTGCCTGAAAAATCTGTTGGAATTCTTTGAGGAAATAACAATCAGGATAGACAAAGGAGAACTAGACTCCCCCATCATGGGAAACAGCTTTGCCACATCCACTCTGTCTATGCCTTTTAACATTCAAAATGTTTCTATGAGGTCCCCCCTCATTCTTCTAAACTCGAAGGAATACAGTCCAAGAGTGGACAAACGTTCCTCATATGTTAACCTTCTCATTCCCGGAATCATTCTAGTGAATATTCTCTGTAAAAGCATTGAATATTTTCTAAACTGGCAGAGAATTCAAATATCTGAGGTGCAAAGGGACTTGGGAATCCCCATACAGAATTCCCTAAATGTTAACTTGCAGGTTGTTGATGGTGAGGAAGGCAAATGCAATGTTAACATTCATTTCAAGAGGTCTAGAATATAAAAACAAGGATGGAAGGCCTAGATAGAGTGGATGTGGAGAGAATGCTTCCTTATAGTGGTGGAGTCTAGGACCAGATGGCACAGCCTCAGAATAGCGGGCATCCATATAGAATGGAGGTGAGGAATTTCTTCATCTAGAAGGTGGTGAATCTGTAGAATTTGTTGCCACCAGCAGCTGTGGAGGCCAGGTCATTGGATGTATTTAAGGCAGAGGTTAATAGGTTCTTGATTAGTCAGGGTGCCAAAGGTTATGGGGAAAAGGCAGGAGACAGGCGTTGAGATGGAAAATGAATCACCATGATGAAATGGTGGGGCAGTTTTGCTGGGCCGAATGGCTTAATTCTATTCCTATCTCTTATAGTCTCATGAATGAGGTGCAGTCGGTTGATGAGGCTGTTAAAGAGGTAGTCAAGACTCGTTCCATTAGATGAGAGTTGAAACTCTGCAGTTCTGCTCACAGAAATAGCTGGCAGATTTTAATGTGTAAGGGAATAGAGCTGGAATTTACACTAACAGTAACAACCTGGGCTTTGTTTCAACAGAACCATTTAATTCCCCTCTAGTAACTGAATGAATACTGTTACGTACCCCGTAACTGGGTTGCCAAACCAGCAGAAATGGATCACTCAGTTGGAGTCTGGATTACTAGAACTAAGAAAGTTTTATTAAAGAAACAAGCAACACAGTACTCTAATCAAAAGGATAATGAATGCAACAGTTCAGCAATGATAAACATACATGTACACAGAATTAAGATAACAGGATCAATCAAGCTCTATCGTTGTCTAGGGGTAAATGACCAGTTTCAAAGTGACGCAAAGTTCAGTTCAATTTAGTTCAGTTCAGTTCGCAGTAATCACTGCCGTGGCGATGGACAGTGGGGGGAAGGAGAGAGAGAGCAAAAACGAATGAATATTCAAAACGGCTTCCACACAGACCTTCGCAGTCAGCTTTCGGGCGAGTCCTTTGTGATGTCATCTGAGGTCACCGACCGTGACCTCTCCGTTTCCAGATACGATCATTTCCCTGCGGTGAACCCAGCACCCAGGCAAGGGTGGACACACCCCAGGTTCCCGCCGATCGTGCCTTTCCACCCTGAGCGTCTATGGCTTGATTCCGCGATCAGCCGTCCAAAAGCTTCCCACCGACTTGTGAAAGGCGCACCGCTTCCAGGGTCTCGTTACCTCGGGTGTCGTGTGTGTCCTGCCTTAGCGAACCTGTCCCTTTTTATCCCCCTGCTGGGGTATCGCCTATCCATCACTTCAAACAGTTCAGGGTTCAAAGGGGGAGCCGATCTTGACAGCTCTCCTTCCCTCCATTAACATCTCCAAATGCTGCTCCATTGTTTTCCTTATCTCTCTCTCTCCTGAAGACAGGTGGCAGACCAACTGCTGATCCCACCGGTGCCAGCACAGGACAGCTAAATCTTAATCTATGTGTATTCTTGTCACAATACATAAACACAAGAGATTCTGCAGATGCTGGAAACCCACAGCACACACACAAAATGCTGGAAGAACTTTGCAGGTCACCTATGGAGAGGAAAAAACAGTCGACATTTCGGGTTGAGACACTTCCTTCCCGGTTAGAAGATTAAGTCTTGCTCCTGAAACTTGATTACAAAATGAACACCACCACTTCTGTGCAGTCAGAGGTCCTTAAATTCAGGGATGATGTTAAACTGTCTGTAACGTCAGGTGAACTTAAAAGGATTGTATGATAGCTTTGTTGAAGGCAAGAGAAATTATCTTTGTCGCGGCTAAAATATATACTTAGGCAAAACTAAGTAAGTGAAATAGCTGGTTGTCTTTTTCTTTCTATTGATGTTGCTTGAAGTATTAAGTATAGCTAAAACACAAGGTATAATCTCTCTCACGTTCTAATATTCATGAAAGCATCTTGTGAATTCAGAATGGGTTGCTATTACAGCAAATTCATTCCAAACTTATTTTATTGGTTATAAAATCTTTTAAATTATTCTGAGGTTACAAAAGACACGATGTACATCTGACCCTTTCTTTTTTTTAACTGGAAGCAGTCTATCTTTCCTTGAAGCACGATGTAGAAGGGTGCTGTGCATAAAATTTACAGGTGCCTTCTAAAATTTCAGATTATTGAATTTGGCAAGGAGTTAAGAGCTTTGTGTATGGTTCTGTCAATAATCTTCTTATGGAACCAGATTCAAGAAGTGATAGTGAAGCCCCACACTTCTACAGCATGGCACTACATCACAATGGTCTAGTGGCCTAAACCTGCAATGGCGGTCAAATTTAAATTCAAATGTTTAAGTTAACATGTAATTAAGAATCCAATAACAGTAGCCACAAAACTACTAGATTATTATAAAATTCCATCTGGGTTTCCAGTCCATAGCGGGTCTGTTTTATTTATGACTTCAGACATTTGAAAGTGGCTCACTTTAACTGCTGCATAGTATAGGGGTGATTAAGGATACATAATAAATCCTGGTCTCCAATGCCTGACGTCAACAACGAACTTTCAAGGAGTCTCAAAAAAAGTTTGGAAACAATTATTGTACAAAAATAGTTCAAAGTTTAAAGCAAATTTATTATCAAAGTATGTATGTGTCACCAAATACTACCCCGAGATTCACTTTCTTGTAGGCAGGATAGTAATTAATAATGAGAGTAATTAATACATTGATTAACATTTTGAGGGGATGAAAAACAAGGTGTTGGATTGTAAGTGCACATACCTAATTTAAGGTAAGGGAGATCACAAAGATAGGTAAGACTATTTGGAGGATCCGAACACAGAAAATGGTTGAAGAAAGTATGTCTCTGTACATTTATCATTGTCAGGGATAGGGAATTGTTCCTACTTGAGAATAAATTCCATTAATCAGAATCAGAAACGCAAACACGAGGAATTCTGCAGATGCTGGAAATTCAAGCAACACACATCAAAGTTGCTGGTGAATGCAGCAGGCCAGGCAGCATCTCTAGGAAGAGGTACAGTTGACCTTTCAGGCCGAGACCCTTCGTCAGGACTAACTGAAGGAAGAGCTAGTAAGAGATTTGAAAGTGGGAGAGGGAGGGGGAGATCCAAAATGATAGGAGAAGACAGGAGGGGGAGGGATGGAGCCAAGAGCTGGATAGGTGATTGGCAAAAGGGATATGAGAGGATCATGGGACAGGAGGCCCAGGGAAAAGGAAAAGAGGGAGGGGGGGAAAACCAAGAGGATAGGCAAGAGGTATAGTCAGAGGGACAGAGGGAGAAAAAGGAGAGAGAGAGAAAAAGAATGTGTGTATATAAATAAGTAACAGATGGGGTACAAGGGGGAGGTGGGGCATTAGTGGAAGTTAGAGAAGTCAATGTTCATGCCATCAGATTGGAGGCTACCAAATCAGAATCAGTTTTATTGTCACTGGCATGTGACGTGAAATTTGTTAACTTAGCAGCAGCAGTTCAATGCCATACATAATCTGGCAGAGAGAAAATAAATACATAAATAAATAAATAAAATAAAACATAATAATAAATAACCAATTAGATCAATTATGTATATTGAATAGATTATTTAAAGATGTGCAAAAACAGAAATACTGTATGTCAAAAAAAGTGAGGTAGTGTCCAAAGTTTCAAAGTCGTTTCAGGAATCAGATGGCAGAGGGGAAGAAGCTGTTCCCGAATCACTGAGTGTGTGCCTTCAGGCCTCTGTATCTCCTACCTGATGGCAACAGTGAGAAAAGGACATGCCCTGGGTGCTGGAGGTCTTTAATAATGGACGCTGCCTTTCTGAGACACCGCTCCCTAAAGATGTCCTGGGTACTTTGTAGGCTAGTGCCCAAGATGGAGCTGACTACATTTACAACCCTCTGCAGCTTCTTTCAGTCCTGTGCAGTAGCCCCTCCATACCAGACAGTGATGCAGCCTGTCAGAATGCTCTCCACGGTACAACTATAGAAGTTTTTGAGTGTATTTGTTGACATGCCAAATCGCCTCAAACTCCTAATAAAGTATTATTAGTATTAAAATATGGAAACCTCCATGTTTATCAGACCATTTTCTTCTCAGGTTAGTTACAACATTACGCTCAGTGTTAATCCTGAGCTGAGCTTCTTGCCAGTGCCCTGTCACAATGGTTGCTTGCCTTCACATCTCAGCATTTGCCTATGTTTCTCCGCTCTGAAGCTTTCATCCTAGAGGTTGCTAACTCTGACCTATCCTTGACTGGCCTCCTACAACTTGCCTTCCATAAACTTCATCTAAGCCACTGCTGCCTTCCTGGTGAAAGCACTTCCATCATGCTGTTGATGGGGTGTCCTGGGATTTAAGCTCAGCAGCAAATAAACGATGATGATAAATTTGCAAAGCCTACAGAGGAGTTTGCAGGTAGTGATGCTCGTATGCATCTGCTCCGCTTGCCTTCCTTGAGGACAAAGGCTGAACTGAGGTCCGTGCTGTTAGATTAGCCTCGGTGAGTAACTTCAAGATTCAAGATCCAAGACTGTCTTTCTTCAGTACATGAGTGTAAAGGAGAATGAAATGATTGTTAGTCCAGATCCAATAAAAAAAACACAAGAAGCATTAATAACATACACGTGCATTTTGTACATGGTACACATCGTACGCACTGTGCACCAGTGCTGGAGGAAGCGAATATTTAGGCTGGTGATTGGGGTGTCAATCAAATAATATTAAATGCTTTGCGTTGGATGTGAGATGATAAAAATTTGATAGATCTTATTTCACATCACTACTTAAGTATAGCTATGACAAATGAAAGCTAAGCAATGAAGATTGACAGATGCCTATTAAAAGGGTTTTAAGCAGGGTGACTTGTAATGTTGTTAGAGGCATTTTAATATGTTTTCTGGGTAAGGAGAGATGCAATTTTATTTTGGAGCTTACAAGGACAGGTGGTCGGATCCACGATGCAGTGACGGAGGAGCGCTTCCCGTACAGATGTGAGATTGTTCATGACTATGTGGACAAGAGCAACTTCTACAAGGTAGGTGAACAAACTACCCAGAGTCACATTGTGATACAGGGGGTGATTAAAACGATAGGAATGAAAAGAAAGAGAAGCAGAGAATACCATGAACACACAGAAGGGTAGGCGTCTTCTGTTTTTGTTTTAGAGTTCTAGCATTGGCAGATTTTGCTTCAAGGACTGAAGTGGAATTTTGTAATAGTAGAGTATAGCAGAGTCACAAAATTGGTAATCACTCTCCCAGCCATGACCAGAGTTCTTCAGGCTGTCTTGCCTGCTTTGAGGTATTTTTATTACCATTCTTACTCAAGAAGAACACAGAATGGTAGGGAGAAGATAGACCATGGAAGAATTGACAACTTAAGTTAAATTAGGAATGCGGTTCTGGCCAGAAAATTTAAAGAGATGGAGTCCAAATTGAAATACAGAATCTCATTAGTAATAATCTTTGAATTACTATTTTATCCATTCATAGTTTCTATCTTGTGAATGATGTTGAATCTGGGTTGATAGTTAATACAGAGAAGATCAACGTTCTTTAGAATTCATGAAGGAGAGTCAAGTTGAGGTGAATAAAATGCTCACCTAATACATATACAGGCAATGGAGCTGCTGGAGAATCTGGAAGGAGAATCTACTTAATGAATCTCTGTTTTCTAGTTCAGCTCTACTCACTTGCATTACAGGGGACAACCAGCGACACAGCCGAGTACACCAGCGATGAAACTTGCAATCACACCATTGTCTATAACCATTCAGATTTGTGGATGGTTATACACCATGAAGTGATTGCAGGATTAAGTGGCGGGGGTGGGGGGATAATGGTGCTGTGATTGTCAGTGTATCAGTATTTAAAGCTGTTGGTGGAAACCAGCATGAGAACATTTACAAAATCAACTTTTAAGAGAGAATGTGATTATTTTAAACTCGGTAGATCCACAAAGGGTCTTTCAATTTGCTTTGTTAGCTTTTCTCATTTAGATGATCATGCTGACCATTTATTCACTGCCACTCTTTGGCATGGACCGTGTATCATGTTATTCTCTTAACATCTAGAAACTTCTCAATGGCTGTCTTGAATACACTCAGTATCTGCACTTCCACAGCCCTCTTGGATAGAGAATTCCAAAGATTTACCAGCTTCTGAGTGAAGAGATTGCTTCTCATATCTGTCCTGAATTGTCAACCCAGTATTTGGACAATATTGATTCTGCATTTCCTTTTAGTTTGACATTGTGACCAAGTGATGGTGTTGATAAGACCATAAGATATAGGAGTAGAATTAGGCCATTTATCCTATAGAGACCACTCTGCCATTTCATCATGGCTGATCTATTTTCCCTCTCAGCCCCAATCACTCACCCTAACCATGGACTTTTTACTCTCTTCCCATCCGGTAGGTGCTACAGAGGTTCTACCCTGAGGCTGTGACCCTGCTGAACCTCACATCACAGCGCTAAGCAGTATTGCACCCATATTGTACTGTCTCAGTACTTTTATACTTGTGTGCTGTAACACTTACTTTTTATTCGCAGTTATTTTGTAAATAACACTATTCTTCGCATTTCTGGTTAGATGCTAACTGCATTTCATTGGCTTTGTATCTGCATTTGGCACAATGACAATAAAGTTGAATCTAATCTAATCTAAATCTGCTAATCTGCTAATCTTCTGATTAGCAACAAGAGAAGGCAAGAGGGAAACCATTGGTGATTGAGAAACTGTCCTTGTTATTTTTTGTTAGTACAGTGTGATGACCTAGCTTTGGACAATATAGCCAGGTAGGGATGTAAGTTTCAGACTGCGTATTGAAATATATTGGCATAAAAACCATTAAATATCAAGAGCTGTATAACAAATTTACACTTCCCTGCCTTTCAGAAAGATGTTTTGGTCAGAGCGCTGACCAAAAGCTACTCCTTTTTAAAAGATTGTTCTAGGATCTTTTCTGCTCACCAGGAAACTGAAGGAATCTCAATTTCATATCTCATATGAATAGTGGCATTTTCAATGGTGAAATATTCCTGAACACCCTTCAGAATCATATCAGTGTCAATTCTTCTCTTTAGAGTGGGACTTGAAGCGACATACTTTAGCTTCACAAAACTCCCCTCAAAACCATGGCTGGCAAGTAATATTATAGTAATGCCTTAGAGAAATTCACAGAATATTGTTGCATCTCTTTAAAAGAATTATATTCGATAAGTGCATGAAAGGTCGCAGAGAATATGTCATCCCTATGGATTCTTGATGTATGGTATGGATGTGGTAGGCCGAAGGGCCTGCTTCTGTGCTCCATGACTCTATGACCTTAAATACACAGGAAATATAGATCTAATACAAGCCCTAATTGGCCTGGTATGAAAACACCAAAGCTCTTGAATGGAAAATGCGACAAAATGTAATGGATTCAGTACATCACAGGTAAAGCCCTCCCAACCATTGAGCACATCTGCGTGAAACACTGTCATAGAAAAGCAGCATCCATCATCAAAGATCCTCACCAACCAACCCACACTCTTTTCTTGCTGCTGCCATCAGTTAGAAGGTACAAGACCCTCAGGACTTAGACCACCAGTTTCAAGAACCGTTACTACTCCTCAACCATCAGGCTCTTGAACAAAGTTGATATCTATATTAACTTGCCATTCTTTTAGATGTTCCCACGACCAGTTATCTTACTCTAAGGATTCTTTATCTTGTTATCTATTGCTATTTATTTATATTTGTATTTGCATGGTCTGTTGTCTTCTGATCTTTCATTGATCCTGTTATGGTCACTATTCTATAGATTTGCTGAGTATGCCCGCAGGAAAATGAACCTCAGGGTTATATATGGTGACATATATGTACTTTGATAATAACATTTACTTTGAATAGTAAGACATGTTAGATAGCCCGAATGGCCAACATCTGTGGCTAGGATTTTAAGTGAATTCTGTAACCATGACTTCCTATTCACATTCTCTTTTAGCATTAGCTAAATTTAGCAATAGCTGCATGTGGGATAAGTCTAGTGGTCATTTCTTTTGGTCATTTGTCACAGGAAGAATCACCAATAAAAGGAAACTACAAAATTAACCAGCATTATAATGGGACATGCTAGGATTCCCTTGTACCTGCTGGCATTTCATAAGTCTTCTTAAAGCAATTTGTTTTGCAGAATTCAACTGAAAGCAAAATGCAAAATTTAGTGCAATTATGATCGGATGAATGTGCAGGACCAACCATCTACCATCAGACACCAGACAAGATAAGAATTTTAATGATCTTTAAATTAGTATGCAATGTACTTTCATTACCTCTGTGCCCAATTATTTATTTCACGCACAGGAGAATTGGACACAGCAGTGAGTGCTCTGAAGGTAGGAACAATTCATTTCTGCAGCCTATAATTTTTAATTGAAATGATCTCACAAAAACATTTATTTTTGTGCTTGGATTCCATTCCTTCTGAAAACCAATGCTGGACTCTTACTAACTGAACCTGTAGATCTCATATCAAGGCATACATTTATATCCTGTGAGAAATAAGGTTTTCTATGCTTTTGTGCACGCACAAATTAATGCATTGCGCCGACTCATTTCAGAGCAGCCACAGCATGCATCACAGAAGGAATTTACATTTATACAGCTCATTCACAGACTCAGGAGATCCAGGAACTGTAATGTTGAACTATTGTTACTATTGCAAAATAGGTAAACCATGCAGCCAATGTGCAGGCTGCAAAGTCCCAACAATCAGATAAATTGTTTTATACAGTAGGTATTGCTGGAAGGATATTTGTTAATCGGGATGTCAGAAGTGTTCTCCAAAACCTCTTCAAATGGTCAAAAGGGAGACTTGAACCCCGCAGCTTTGTTAAAGACCACATCTGAAAGATGGCAGCAGCAAGAATGCGGCCGTCTCTTTGCATTGCATAGATAATATGTCCAAATCTGACTTCCTAACATTGTGATTGAGACACAGGAGGAGCACTACTGATAGATATGGGGATATCTTTAACCCTAATACTGTCTTCACCTCTAGTCTTTAATTATTAGAATATAGGCAAGCAGGTTAGGCATCGTTTGTCTTTCCTTCTATTATCCTGCTACTCACGTGGCAGAGACCTCCACCATGACGTTGAACTGTCTACAGAACTCAGCTCACACCAGAATCTTCCTGCCCTTGTAGTGGCAGATGACCTCTCCTACTGGTGACCATTGGGGCATCTGGATTGCTCAAATAAAGAGAGTCACATCCTTGCCTTCTGGCTATTGAAACCAGTCTGTCCTGGTCTCAGAGATGGGCTTCTTTGGATTTAATTCTGAGTATCCCACACTGTTGTGGACCCAGGGACTGGCAGAATAGTTATAAACATCAAAAGAATACTCTTATGTGTCCGTGGTGTCATTCCTGCATGTGAGTCACAATATTGTTCAGCTGATCCCCAACATACAGCTTATATCCCTGGCTATCCTGGAGTTGTGGGATCATCAAGGTAGATTTCTCAAAGCCCAAGATAGAAACTTTGAAGCTGAAACCACACCATACTGTATTACCCTGCTGGTTTTGATTCTACACTGATTACTTTCATCCCATGGAGCATTTTTTTTTGTTTGTGATTTGGGACAGAGATAACAGCACAATTCAATTGGCATTAGTAATTTCCACTGGATACAACAACAAAAACAAACTGAGATCTTATTAATATAAAGTATAAACTGGTACAGGAAATGAAGAAATGCTATTAGTGACCCCAGAAGAAGTTGGGGGTTAAATACTTGCTATTAGTGAAATTACAGAATCTTGAGCCCAATACTTCTGTCACTTTTCTTCCTCTCTGATTTGTCATTGAATGACCTGGTGCACTTAAGTTACACTAGCCATTTTTTTTCAAAAGTGTTGCTTCCTCAGAATTTTGTATTATTTATGATAGACCACTTGAAGCAGAACACAAATAAAATTTCAGGCTACTTGTATCACATAGGAATTTGGAGAAATAAGAAATTAGCTTTTATTGGATATAATACATTTAATTGCATTACGGTCCTGATGCTTTGCAATAGTTCAACTAAGCTAAAGACGTTTTGTTGATTATTTTCATTTGTATTCAGTGTCTGAGGCTTCTCGCTTAAGTGTCCAACAATAATCAGCCAGTATTGATGGATTCCAGTTGCCCTAATACAGTTTCTCCATGACCACAATGTCCTGGTGAAACCTTTCACCATGCTCATCATTGATAGCGCCAAGATTTGCAGGGAAGAAGTCTAAATGGGATTGCAGAAAATGAACCTTTAGTGATTCTTGCACTTCATGATTTTGTATGCCTGAAGTATTTTGTCAACCAGCTGCATGCAGTTTGGAGCTCAGTAGCTGCAAGAAAATTTTCAACAACATCCTTGAGTGCCTTCCATGCAATTTTCTCCGGTCCCATTAGAAGTTCTTCAAATTGCCTGTCACTGATGACCTGTTTGATTTGTAGAACAACAAAAATGCCTTCCTTAATCTTGTCATAAGTTATTCTAATTTGAATTGTGAATTGAAATAACAAATATAGGCGATTTCGAAATAAAAGGTGAGTGATAGGGAAATTTCTTGGTGATTTATTATGATCAACTGCCCAAAATCTGTAAGATACACTCAAAAATATACAAAAAGCAAAATCTTTGTTGTCCAGTGTTATTAAAGCAGCTGAAAACTTACCCAGGTACTGCTGTTTACCACTTGCTAGGTTCGCCAGCCAGTGAACCTTGGGCAGGACCACATCAGTTTCAGGACCATCTGGAGCAGAACCAGCCACTTACTAGAGTCAATCTCGTGATTAGCATGAAACTGGCCTTCCTTCGGAGGACAGAGCTCCAAACCACACTGGTCCAATAGCAACAATCAATGCGCTCAGGTAGCTTATTACTCATAGAAGATCTGATCACATACTTTAAATAGGGGGAGGGGACACAACGATAATCCCTGTAAATGTTATACAGTGCTAAAACAAGAATCTCTCCTAAATAATAATATTCTGGTAAAGTCTGTTATTAAGAATTAAAAGTTCCAAGCCTAAGTTTTGCAAAATGCTAAACTCAAACTTCTTTCCAAATCAGTTTTGTTAATGAGAGCAACAATGTAATAATAACACAGAATTCAATAAAAATGAACTCCATGACATTGCAAATCAATACCAAATATCAAAACCAGTCCTGCCAAATGGTCTTTGCCCGAAACGTTAACTGTACTTTTTTCCATAGATGCTGCCTGACCTGCTGAGTTCCTCCAGGATTTTGTGTGTGTTGTTTGGATTTCCAGTATCTGTAGGTTTTCAATTGTTTGTAGTTTTCTTAAACAATGTTTGAGAGTGTCAGGAGCTAAGTTTAATGCACTGGGACTGGTATTGCACAAGAAAATATTTGTATGAAAATTATTTGAGGACATATTAATAGCAATTATATATGGATAATTGATCTTTTTTTGTAAAATTGAACATTAAGAATTTAAACATTGGTTTGTTAAGGATACTTATACTGAGGATCAATGCCATAATATAGGTCTATTCATAAAATAAAAGAATATAGAAATGTACATTGCAATCCATCTTCCATATTTTTCGATTAGTCCCTTTATTTTAACAGTTAAACCTGAAGAAGAAAATTCAGTATGTGAGCTGGTGAAAAATTACAGTTATGTATCAACCATCTATTATAACCTACGCAATTTTTCTTTTCAAAGTAACATCCTGAACTCAGCATCAACTGACATGCATGGGAATCTTACCGTCAGAACCCTTGACCTGTGCCATATAAACCCAGCAGATTTTATTTAATTAACATTAATCTAATCATTCAATAATTAGCATTTTTGATATGTTAGAATATATGTCTAATCTCTTTGCAATCCTTTCATTCTTTGGTGAAGGCATATATAATGAAAATATTGGAAAATTGAGGTGGGTAAAAATACGAGCTATATTGTAAGCAGTAAGAGTTTTATTTCCTGGTTTCCAATATTTTGTATTATCTTCAATACCACAGAAGCTTGCTCCTCAATTTAAAATTGCTGAAGTAATAGTAGGGAGATACGTTTCCTAAATCCATTAAGATGAAAAAGTTGTCCAGGAGTTCCAGTAGAAATACTGTTGAAACAACCACTGTGCACAATGTTCAGATCCAGAAATTAATAACAAGTTTGACATTTTCACCCATGAACAGTTTTCACTAATGTAGCACTCCTCCACAAGTAACACTCTTCTGCAGCCTCCTCTGAAATATTCACAGAAAGAAAAAAAACAGTAAATTAGTAAAAACTACAGTGACTTGCAAACTCATCCTTCTATAGAACATGCTAGAAATATTCTTTTATTGCATTTTATTGCATTATTCTTTTATTCATTCTTTTATCAATGGTGCATTAATATATAACCCTATGGTTCAAGAAATAATTTGTGTATGTGGATTTTAACTCCCTCATGTAAATATTTCCAAATATATTTTAGAGATTGGTAACTTATTTATTATTGTCATATGTACCAAGATACAGTGAGAAACTTTGATTTGCATTCCATGCCTATAGGTAATTTCAGAATGAATGTACATTGATATGGACCAAGGGAAAAGCAATAAGAGAATGCACAAATGCAGGGTTACAGATACAGGAAAAGCCCAGTGCAGATAGATAATAAGGTACCAGAGGTTTCTGTATCTGGTGCTCCACTGTGGTCTCCTCTACATCGCTGAGACCCAATGTAGATTGGCACACTGCTTCATTGAACAGCTTCACTCTGTCCGCAGCAGGCAGGATTTTAATTAACTATTTTAATTCTAGTCCCCATTCCCATTCCCACCCAAGGCCTCCACTACTACTACGATGAGGCCAGTCTCAGGTTGGAGGAACAACACATCGTATTCTGTCCGGGTAGCATCCAATCTGGTGGCATGGACATTGATTTCTCTAGTTTCTGGTAATTTCTCCCCTCCCTCCCTTCTCTCATCTTTCCTTTCCACATTTTAGATCCCCCCTTGCCCCTTCTCTTCTCCTCAGTTGCATTATCACCTCCCTTTGGTGCTCCTTCTCCTTCCCTTTCTCCCATGGTTCACTCTCCACTCCTATCAGATTCTATTTTCTTCAGCCCTCTTACCTTTTCCATCTATCATCACTCTCAACTTCTCATTCTTACCCCTCCCCCACCCACTTACCTTCCCCCGGACCTAGCCTCACCTACCAACTCCTAGCTTGTACTCCTTCTCCAACACGGACCACCCCCCCCCCCCCCGACCTTCTTATTCTGGCTTCTTCTCCTTTTCCTTACAGTGCCGATGAAAGTCTCAGCCCTAAATGTCAACTCTTTATTCCTCTCAATAACTGCTGCCTGGCCTGCTGAGTTCCTCCAGCATTGTGTGTGTGTTTCTCAAGGTACACTGTGAAGTCAGGCATTCAGCATACAAGAGATCCAGTCAATCATCTTATAACAGTGAGTTCGTAGCTATCCTTTTAACACCAAAGTTCAGATATTTTATTCTTAAAACATATTCAGAGCCACAAGAGACTGCAGATGCTGGAACCTGGAGCAATAAACAAGCGTTGGAAAAAACTTGGTGGGTCAGGCAACATCTGTGGAAGGAAATAGCAGTCAACGTTTCGAGTTTAACCCCTTCAGGCTTGATGGGTGATACTAGATGAGCAAATACCAGGAGAAGAGAGGAGACTAAGCTGTTAGTGCAGGGTTCCCCGTTGCCATGTCCCTCAGCAACAAGTATACCCCTTTCGTTATTGCTGGTGGAGGGTGGTGGTGGAGATGACCTATCAGGGTACAGCAGCAGCAGTCAGGCCAATGGCACTATGATTGGGTCTGAAGCTTAGCAAGGAAGTGTAAAGTCAGGCAGAGTCATAGTGATGGGGGGGTGGGGGGGAACAGACAGCAGATTCCGTGGCCCTGAAAGAAAAGCCAGTATGATGTGTGCAAGGCTTCATTATGTCTCAAGAGGGAGGATGAGCAGCCAGATGTTGTGGTGTACATTGGCACCAATGACATAAGTAGAAAATGGAAAGAGGTCCTGCACAGTGAGTATAGAGGGTTAGGGAAAAGGCTGAAGGATAAGGTTTGTTCCCAGTGACATGTGATAGTCAGGGCAGGAACAGGACCATAGTACAAATGAATGGATGGCTGAGGAACTGGGGCAGGGGGCAGGGTTTCAGATATGTGGGTCACTAGGATCTCTTTTAGGGATTGTTTCTCCTGTGCAAAAAGTATGGGTTTGGCTGAACCTGAGTGGATCAATAACCTTGCAGGTGGGTTTGTCAGGGCTGTTGGGTAGGGCTTAAACTAATTTGGCAGGGAGATGAGGTCTAGAGTTATAGAGCTGAGGATGGGGCAATTGGTATACAAGTAGATACAGCGTTTAGTGAGACTGTGATGACGGACAGGCAGATGACAGAGCATAATTACTGTCCATGGGAAAAGATAAGGTGTGACCTGGGGATAAAATCGAAAATGGGGATGAACACAGGACTGGAGATATTATATTTAAATGTGCACATTACAGAGCATTTGTAGCAGAGTTGAAGATTTACAAATATGATGTTGTGGGCATCACTGAGTCTTTGCTGCAAAAGCATCATAGTTGGGAGCTTAACACCCAAGGATTCACCTTGTATCAAAAGGACAGGCATGTAGGCAGAGGGGGTGGGGTGTCTCTGTTGGTGTAAGATGAAATCAAATCCTTAAAAATGGTTTTAACCAAATCCTTAAAATAAATTTCTTAACTCTGCCCACAAGGATTCTACCTCTTCTGATCCTGGATCGGAAGAGATAGAATCCTTGTGGGTGGAGTGAAGAAACCACAAGGGTTAAAAGACCCAAATTGGAGCTATAGACAGGCCTCTGAGCAGTAGCCAGGATGTGGAATATAAATTACAGTGAGAGAGAGAAAAGGAATGTAATAGGCCAATGTTATGATACCCATGGGTAATTTCAATATGCGAGTAGACTGGCAAAATCAGATTGGTTCTGGATCCAAGAGAAGGAATTTGTAGAATGCCTACAAGATGACTTTTTGGAGCAACTTCTGGTTGAGTACACTAGTATTGGATATTGAATAATGAACCAGATTTGATTAAGGAGCTTAAGGTAAAGGAAATCTTAGGAAAGATATGATATGATAGAATTCATTCTGCAGTTTGAGAGGGACAAAATAATGTCAAATGTATCAGTATTACAGTAGAGTAAAGGGAATTACAGAGGCATGAGAGGGGAGCTAGCCAAAGTTGATTGAAAGGGAATACCTGCAGGGGCGGCAGCTGAATAACAATGGCTAGAACGTCTGGAGGCAATTCCGAAGGTGCAGGATAGATACATCCCAAAGATGAAGGAGTATCTATAGATGGCAGAGGGTATATAATGTAGCAAAAATTAGTAGGAAACTAAAGGTTTGGGTAGCTTTTAAAAACCAACAGAAAGCAACTAAAAAGCCATAAGGAGAGAAAAGATGAAATATGAAGGTAAGGTAGCCAATGATATAAAAGAAGACACTAAATTATTTTTCTTTTAGATACATGAAGCGTAAAAGAGCAGTGAGACTTGATATTGGACCCTTAGATGTTGAGGCTGGAGAGGTAGTAATAGAGGACAAAGAAATAACCGACAAACTTAATAAATATTTTGCATCAGTCTTCACAGTGGGAGATACTAGCAGTATGCCAGAAATTCAAGAGCGTCGGGACAGGTGTGGGTGTAGTTACTATTACTAAGGAAAAGGTGTTTGGGAACCTGAAATGTCTGGATGTAGATAAATTACCTGGACCAGATGGACTACACTACAAAATTCTGGAAGACGTAGATGAAGAGATTGTGGAGGCTTTAGTCATGATCTTTCAAGAATCACCAGATTCTGGAATGGTTCCGGAGGACTGGAAAATTGCAAATGTCACTCTACTCATCAAGAAGGGAGGGAGGTAGAAGAAAGGAAATTATAGGCCAGTTAGCCTGACATCAATGGTTGAGAAAATGATGAGGTTTCGGGATTTTTGAGGCACACAATAAAATAAACCAAAGTCAGCATGGTCTGCCTTACAAATCTGTTGGAATTTTTTGAGGAAATAACAGGCAGGAGAGAAAAAGGAGAATCAGTGGATGTTGTTTATTTGGATTTTCAGAAGGCCTTTGATAAGGTGCCATAAGGTTGCTTAACAAGATAAGAGCCCATGGTATTATTACTGGAAAGGTACTAGCAAGGACAGAAAATTAGCTGACTGGCAGGAGGCAAAGATTAGGAATACAAGGTGCCTACTTTGGTTGGTTGCCAGTGACTAGTGATTTTCCGCAGGAATTGGTATTTTCACATTATATGCCTCCAATCTGGATGATGGAATTGATGGCATTGTGGCCAAGTTTGCAGATGATACAAAGATAGATCAAGGGGCATATAGAAGGACTTAGACAGATTGAGACAATGGGCAAAGAAATGGCAGATGGAATATAGTGTAGGGAATTGCATGATCATGCACTTTGGTAGAAGGGATAAAGAAGGAGACTATTTTCCCAAACAAAGAGAAAATTCAAAAATCAGAGGTGCAAAGGGATTTGGGAGTCCTCGCAGAGGATTCCCTCAGTGTTAGTTTGCTGGTTGAGTCCAAGGTAAGGAAGGCAACTGCAAAGTTAGAATTCATTTCAAGAGGACTGGAATATAAGAGCAAGGATGTGATACCGAGGCTTTATAAAGCATTGACCTGACTGCATGGAGTATTGTGAGCAGTTCTGGGCCCTTTCTCTCAGAAAAAAATGTGCTGGCATTGGAGAGGATCCAGAAACGGTTCACAAGAATGATTCCAGGAATGAAATAGTAAATACATGAGGAGCTTTCGATGGCTCTGGACCTGCACCCACTGGAGTTTGGAAGAATGAGAAGGGGATCTCTTTGAAACCTATCAAATATTGAGAGGCCTACATAGAGTGGATGTGGAGAGGTTGAATCCTATAGCAGGTGAGAATAGGACCAGAAGGTATAGCTTCAGAATAGAAGCCAAGCATTTAGATCAGAGAAGAGGAGGAATTTCTTTAGCCAGAGGGTGGTGAATTTTTGGAATTCATTGCCATGGACAGCTGTGGAGGTCAAGTCATTGGGTATATTTAAAGCAGAAGTTGATAATTTCTTGATTAATTAGGGCATTAAAGGTCATGAGTCAAGGCAGGAGAATGGATTTGAGAGGGATAATAAATCAGCCATGATGGAATGGCAAAGCAGACACAATGAGCTGAGTAGCCTAATTATGGTCTTATGTCTTATGGTCTTAGGTATTATCAGGACTTATGATATATCTGCTTCTAACTTTTACATATGTAAGTTCTAATTTTTATTTGGTAACCCTTTAAATGTCAAAAATATTAGCTAATAGCTATTTCTTTTCCCTGCCTGGCTTGTTGTTTGTGAGAACATGACTGGCTACTCAGCCAGCATTCATTGAAGGATCCCTTTGAAGTAATGACTGACAGCAACCAACATCAGAAACGGTGAAGCTCGCAGCACAGAGAACGCTGGGTGTTTGCTCATCACTTTCCTCAAGGCCAACAGTGACTGAATCATTTTGACTCTGATCACAGGAGCCAATTTGATGCTGCAATTCAGTGGTTCTAAAAAAAAATCATGTGAATAATCTATTATTTTTAAACCTATATAAAATCTCTGTCCATCATTCATTTTATCTACCATGCTGGATCAAGCATGACATCTTTGGTATCACAACTGCAATCATGCAACTGATTGGTTTCCCTTTAAGGAATATGAGCTATGAATCAATCATTTCTAAATTCACAAAGAATATGTGATTCAGGTATGAGGAAAGGCTATCAAGGAAGAGCGAGTAATAAATTCTTCAATGAAGTAGAGAACAATTCAATAAATGAATAATACAGAAGCACTAACTCCTTTACATATCATGCCCCTGTTTGCACATAGAAGTTCTGAAATTAACTGTTGTTGTAAAGACAAACAAGAGAAAATCTGAAGATGCTGGAAGTCTAAGGAAAACACACAAAATGCTGGAGGAAGATGCAGCAGGCCAGGCAGTATCTATAGGAAAGAGTAAACAGTCGATGTTTCAGGCCAAGACCCTTCAGCATGTTGTCTAGTGCCATGAAAGGTGCTGTTGCTGACTCTGAAACCTGAAGTTATTCTTATTCAAATGCAGATGTAATTACTACATGCATATCGAAACATACAGTAAAATGGAGCTACAAACAAAATTTTTAACATTTTATAATATTATTTCCAGCAAGGTCAAACATTTTGGCCCATTTCACATTCAAGGAATTTTACCTTTTTTTAAAAGAGCAACGTGGCAGAAAAAAATATATATATAAAATTATGTTTGATGTGGAAGCTTCAGAGTGGTCGCAGAGAAGATTTACCAGGATGCTGTCTGGATTAGAAAGAATATTATATGATGAGCAAGCTGGGGCTTTTCTCTTTGGAGTGAAGGAGGATGATAGAGGAATGAAAGATGATAAGAGGAACAGATCCAGGGATAGCAGAGACTTTTTTTCCAGGGTGGAAATGCCTAATCTGAGTGGGTGTAATTTTAAGGTAATTGGAAGAAAATATAGGAGGGATGCCAGAGGAAAATCTTTTACACGGAACTTAGTGAATGCATGGAAGGTGCTGACAAAGGGTGGTAGTAGAAGCAGATACATTAGGGACATTTATGAGACTCTTAGATATGCACATGGATGATAGAAAAATGGAGGGCTATATAGGAAGGGAGTGGTAGATCTTAGAGTAGGTTAAAAGATTGGCACAAGATCATGGACTGAAGGGCCTGTACTATGCTGTCATGTTCTATGTAGAATTCTTGATCTAATGAACTTTCTTCATTGCTGTTTTAATTCAATGTTTTAAAACTTTGAAAGCAGATACATTTAAAATATACTTTAACCATATTCTGACATTAAGAACACCTTTTCGCCAAAGAAACTTTTATAAGTATCGTTCAATAATAATTACTAATTATACTTCACGGACTATGGTGTCATGGGTCCATGAACTGCAGCACAGACCCAGCCCTTTTGGCCCACTGAGTCTTATAAACAAGCATCAAATTACTTTCATCTTCCCTTAATCCTTTTTAATTCTCCCATGTTCCCATCAGTCAGCCCAGATGAAGGAACTCAACCCAAAATATTGACTGCCTCCATCCCTCTACTAATGTTCCCTGAGTTCCTCCAGCAGTTTTTTTTTCATTCTGTACTGCAGCATCTGCAATCTCTTATGTCTGCCATCAGCTCAACCCAGACGCCACCACTCAGCTACACATTGGGGGCAATTGACTGCCACCAATTAACCTGCCAATCCGCATGTCCTGGGGATGCACATGCAAACTCCACACAGACAGCAGCTGAGGTCAGCATTACACCTGGGACGCTAAACCAACACAGCTAATCATAGCAGCTGAATAACACATTGTGTCATGAGATCCCTGGTAATTTCTGGTCTTTATTTAAGCAAACCATATTTTTGACTGGTGTTATGTAACTGTGTCTGAGACGTGCTGGTAAAAATGATACATTTGGCTATTTGAACAAATTAACTCTGCAGCTGTCTCAGATATTACTTGAGAAGATTTCAGCAGAACATATATCTTAATATCATTTTTATATGCATATTCAAATTGGTTGCAATTAAATTGTTTATTGTCATTTATAATGAGCTAGTAACATGAAATTGCATTGATACAATTTTCTAAAGTGCTTTAAGTTCTGTTCCCTAAATACAAGTATACCCAGTGGCTATTTTATTAACTGCACCTGTACACCTGCTTGTTAATGTAAATATCTAATTACCAAATACCAAACATGTAGCAGTAACTCAATGCATTAAAGCATGCAGACATTGTCAAGAGGTTCATTTTTTTTTTTGTTTAGACCAAACATCAGAATGTAGAAGAAATGTGATCTCAGTGATCCTGACCATTGAATGATTGTTGGTGCCTGACAAGATGATTTGAGTATCTCAGAATCTGCTGATCTCCTAGAGTGGTGTGAAAAACAAACATTTTTCTGTGGGCAAAAAAAATGCCTTGTAAATGAGAGAGTTCAGAGGAGAATGGCCAGCCTGGTTCAAGTTGACAGGAAGGCGGCAATAATTCAAATAACCCTGCATTACAACAGTGGTGTGCAGAAGAGCATCTCCAAGCGCACAACACTTTGAACCTTAGAGCAGCAGAAGATCATGAGGAGGTACCTAACAAGTGAACACTGAGTGTACATCTTCTAACCCGACAGTTCAAAAGCGGAAAGTATTCATTTAACTGAAATTGTGTTAGAATGTTAAATAATAAACATTATTGACAATTGTCACCTTAATTAGAAAGGTATAAGGAATTCTATTTTTTTAATCTATTTTGTTATCTGACCTTTTATTCTTTGCACTAGCAAAATGCTTTGTAGAGGGTTAAGTAATAGTTTATTTGATTTTCACCAGTTCAGAAAAAAAGGCTGCCTACAGCTGGCTACTGGTTGTCAAGGCAATGAAAAACTACAAGGGAATAACTGAAAGGGCATCTTTAGTTGACTGAGCAAAAGTTATAATCAATAGTTTTACTTTCGGGTATTGATCTAGTAATATATGTGTAGTGACCTACAATTTTCTCATTAATAGGTTATCTGTTAAGCCTTTAGGGTTCAGGCAATAAATTAGTTGAAAGAAAAGTGGAATCTTAGAAGAAGTTGAGAATCTCTCAGAGCCGCAACAATTTGTGACTAGAATGAAATGTATCCTCATTTCTGAAAATTGTTCTTTACTGTATTAATTTTAAGTGGTAGAACTGGCCAGCTGTTGATCTTCTTCAAATGTTGCCTTTTTTAGAAATCTAAAATTGAAGTTTTATGTACTATATACTTTGCATCCAAATCTCTACATGTCTCTTTCTTTACAGCGCGATAAAGGAAATTCAAAATCATTTCCAAGTTAAAGATTAGGGGAGAAGCAATGGATTCCATCTGGTGACCACTGAGAAGAATTATTCTCAGCATCATAATCCAGTTGTTCCAGAAGTGAGGGTTTAGCAGATTGACCTTATGAATTAATAGTTCATTGTTATGAACCAAGCTACATCAATCTTGAGGTGATTGGCAGTATTCCGTGTTGCTTTGTACAGAGGCGTTGCCCAAACTACTAACCATCCAGTACTCATCAGACAATAGTTTTGATTTTTCAAGCTGCAAAGTTCTTCCCAAAGGGAACAGGCTTTATTTAAACAGATGTTGCTTGGTAGCTGATGGGAGCAATTGCAAAGTACAAGCTAGCAGCAAAAGTTCAGCTCTAATTATTGTATATTTCAAAGATTTTAATTAAGACCTTTTTCAGTACTTGGGCATCATTTATGTTACCATTTTCCTCATGGAATTTTGTTTCACTCGTGCTCCCTGCATCAGTTATGATCTGCATCTTGTTTAGAAGTGTTAGCAATTATGAAATGTTGATTTCCAGTTCCAGTTTAAGATGCTGCTCCCATAGGCACATGACTGCTTAGTGGTAGATCGAAAGGCAAGAGATTTCACTAAAAACATTACTTATAATATTCTTTCTGAAGCAAGTTGTGGTGAACTATCACTGCAGACAGGGAGAAGGCAGGCGGAGACGATGTGCTGGGGCATTGTGAGGTGCAATGTGCGTGAACCGGGGTTGCAGACGTAGTTCATATTGCTACCGAAACTGGAGTGAGTAATCTGGAGAGGTGTCGATGTGGAAGCAATTTGATGCCTGTCTGCCTAACCCAGGTGTGAGGTTGGATTGCTCTAAGTGCTGAGCTGATTTGGTGAGATTGAGTATAGCTTTGGGCTGGGTGGTGTATCGTGGCACGAGCAAGGAACTACCCGATGCTTGGACAACTTAAACACCAGCTCAGATAGTCTGGACGTCTAAGTATCAGGAATGGAGGCAAAGGTCAGACTGATTTGCTCACTCTCTCACAAATGTTCATTCCTTTCTCCGTGGTGCTGAGGCTGAGAACTGATTTGGCTGCTTTGTGTTTTTGCCCCGCTGTTGTGATGAGCTGGGACCAAGCTTGAGGCCTACTCCGGCTGCTCCGGGAGCAGACCTGATGCTCAGTCTGTTTCGGAAAGCTGCTGGCTTGCTTCTAATGTTTGCAGTATTTGTGTTTTTTTCTCTCTCTCATTGTTTACCCAGTGGGTTTTGGTCTTACTTTTTAAAAATTTGGTTGTTTGGGTTTCTTGCTTCGTGGCTGCCCGTAGGCAGACAAATTTCAAGGCGTCTAACTTATACATTCTTTGATTGATTATATGTGTGCTTTGAATCTTTAAATTAATTGTAAACACAGTCTGACTTTCATGGGGGTGAACCCACAAAAAGCATCCGGCCCATAGAGGAAATCTGGCCAAGTACTAAAGATCTGTGCTAATCAACTGGCTAGTGCATTGACTGAGATCTTTAACCTCTCACTTCAGCAGTCTGAGGTACCCACTTCCTTCAAGCAGTCTTCAATTATACTTGTGCCTAAGAAGAATCTGGTAACCTGCCTCGATGACTATCATACAGTAGCACTTACATCCACAGTTATGCAGGGTTTTTAGAGGTTTGTGACGTAACGTATCAACTCATGCCTGAGAAGCAGCTTGGATCCTCTCCAATTTGCCTACTGGAGCAACAGGTCCACAGCAGGTGCCATCTCGTTGGCTCTTCACTCAACCCTGGAACATCTGGACAGCAAAGATGTTTACATCAGGATGCACCTTATCAACTACAGCTCAGAATTCAGTGTTGTCATCCCCTCAAAACTAATCAATAAGCTTCGAGACCTTGACCTCACTACCCCTTTGTGCAATTGGATCCTTGATTTCCTCACTTTTGCAGATTCCGGTCAGTTTGAATTGGCAACAATATTTCCTCCATAATTTCCATCAGCACAGGTACGCTGCAAGGCTGTGTGTTTAGCCCCCTGCTCAACTTATTATGACTGTGTGGCTAAGCACAGCTCCAATATTCAAGTTTGCTAATGACATTATGGTTTTATTAGATTCTTGTTTGGTCAGGGCTTGAAGGGATATGGGGGAAAGGCAGCAGAATGGGGCTGAGAGGAAAAATGGATCAGCCATGATGAAATGGTGGAGCAAATTCTGTGGGCCAAATGGACTAACTATGTTCATATATAGCACCTCTAAAAATATTCCCCCCCCCCCACCCCAGGAAGCTTTCAATTTTTACAACATTGAATCACAGTGGATTTAATTTAGCTCTTTAACCGCTGATCAACAGAAAGAAGCTCTTTCATGTCAAAGTGAAAACAGATCTCCACAAAGTGATCTAAATTGCTAACAAATATAAAACACAAAATAATTGATTGCATAAGTATTCAGCCCTTCAAGTCAGCATTTAGTAGATGCTCCTTTGCAATTATAGCCTTGAGTCTGTGTGGATAGTTGTCTATCAGCTTTACACATCTGGGCACTGCAATTTTTCTCCATTCTTCTTTACAAAACTGCTCAAGCTCTGTCAGATTGCATGGGGATCATGATGGAACAGCCCTTTTTAAGTCCAGCCACAAATTCTCAATTGGATTGGGGTCTGGACTCTGACTTGGCCACTCCAGGACATTAACTTTATTGTTTTTAAGCCATTCATATGTAGCTTTGGCTTTATGCTTGGGGTTATAGTCTTGCTAGAAAACAAAGCTTCTCCCAAGTCGCAGTTTTCTTGCAGACTGCATCAGGTTTTCCTACAGGATTTCCCTGTATTTTGCTGCACTCATTTTACCCTCTACCTGCACATGCCTTCCAGGGCCTGATGTGGTGAAGTGTTCCTATAGCATGATGCAGCCACCACCGTGATTCATGGTAGGGATGGTGTATTTTTGATGATGTGCAGTGTTTGGCTTATGCCAATCATAACATTTAGTCTGATGGCCAAAAAGCTCAATTTTGGTCTCATCAGACCATAAAACCTTCTTCCAGCTGACTTCAGAGTCTCCCACATGTCTTCTGGAAAACTCTAGCCAAGATTTCAAGTGAGTTTCTTTTTCAACAGTGGCTTTTTCTTTGCCATTCTCACATAAAGCTGCAACTAGGGAAGAACCCGGGCAACAGTTGTTGTATGCATAGTCTCTCCCATCTCAGCCACTAAAGCCTGTAGCTCCTCCAGAGCTGTCATAGGTTTCTTAGTGGCCTCCATCACTAGTCCCCTTCTTGCAAAGTCATTCAGTTTTTGAGGATGGTCTGCTCTAGGCAGATTTACAGCTGCACCATATTTTTTCCATTTCTTGATGATTGACTTAACCATACACCAAGGGATATTCAGTGACTTGGAATTTTTTTTTGTATCTATCTCCTGACTTGTGCTTTTCAATAACCTTTTTGCTTGGAGTGTTCTTTTGTCTTCATGGTGTAGTTTTTGCCAGGATACTTCAATCAATTGAAAAACCTTGATGGCACATGGTGATATCAATTTAACTAATCATGTGACTTCTAAAACTGTTTTGCCGCACCAGTGATGATTTGGTGTGTCATAATAAAGAGGGTGAATACAAATACAATCAATTATTTTGTGTTTCACATTTATAATTAATTTAAATCACTTTGTAGAGATCTGTTTTCACTTTGGCATGAAATTGTTGTTTTATGGTGATCAGTGTCACAAAAATGCAAATTAAATCCCCTATGATTCAATGTAAAACAATAAAACGTGAGAACCTCCGGGGGGGTGGGGGTGAATACTTTTTATAGGCACTGTATCTTATGGTCTTATTATCATTGTCATATGCCAAAGCAAAGGTTGTGATGAATCAGCATATAGGAGTGAGATTGAAAATCTGGCTGGGAGGCTCCATAATAACAACCTCTTACTCAGCATCAGCAAGCCCAAGCAGCTGATTATTGACTTCAGGAGGAGGAAATCAGAGGTCCATGAGCCAGTGCTCATCAGAGATGGAGAGGCTCAGCAACTTTAAATTTCTCTATGTTATTGTTTTGAAGGACCTGTCCTGGGCCCAGCATATAAATGCAATTACGAAAAAAGCACAGCTCCTACTTGCTAGGAGTTTGCAAAGGTTTCGCATGACATCTTAAACTTTGACAAAATTTCTGTAGATGTATAGTGGAGAGTATACTGACTGGTTGCATCAGAGACAGATATCAAAGCATCAATGCCATCGAATGGAAAATCCTACAATAAAGCAGTGGATGCAGCTCTGTCCATCACAGGTAAAGCCCTCCTCACCACTCAGCACATCTGCACAAAACAGTAACGCTCATCATCAGAGACCCCCACCACCCAGGGCATACTCTCTTTTCATCACTTCAGGAAGAATGCACAGTAGCTTCAGTTCTCACACCACCAGCTTCAGGAACAACTATTACCCCTCAATCATCAGAATCTTGCACCAAAGAGGATAACTTCACTCAAATTCACTTGCTCCATTATTGTAATGTTCCTGTAATCCATGGATTCTCTTTCAAGGATGTACATGTCATGTTCTACCTATATATATTGCTTATTTATTTATTATTATTTATTTCTTTTTGTATTTGTACAGTTTGTTCTCTTTTGCCCATGGGTTGAATGCCCAAATTGGTGTGATCTTTCATTGATTCTATTATGGTTATTATTGTATTATGAATTTATGGAGTATGCCTAGAAGGAAATAGAAACATAGAAACATAGAAAACCTACAGCTCAATACAGGCCCTTTGGCCGACAGAGTTGTGCCGAACATGTCCCTACCTTAGAAATTACTAGGCTTACCCATAGCCCTCTATTTTACTAAGCTCCATGTACCTACCTAAAAGTCTCTTAAAAGACCCTGTCGATCCAACTCCACCACCGTTGCCGGCAGCCCATTCCACGCACTCACCACTCTCTGAGTAAAAAACTTACCCCTGACATCTCCTCTGTACCAACTCCCCAGCACCTTAAACCTGTGTCCTCTTGTGGCAGCCATTTCAGCCCTGGGAAAAAGCCTCTGACTATCCACACGATCAATGCCTCTCATCATCTTATACACCTCTATCAGGTCACTTCTCATTCTCTGTCGCTCCAAGGAGAAAAGGCCGACTTCACTCAACCTATTCTCATAAGGCATGCTCCCCAATCCAGGCAACATCCTTGTAAGTCTCCTCTGCACCATTTCTATGGCTTCCACATCCTTCCTGTAGTGAGGCGACCAGAACTGAGCACAGTACTCCAAGTGGGGTCTGACCAGGGTCCTATATAGCTGCAACATTACCTCTCGTTTCCTAAATTCAATTCCGCAATTGATGAAGGCCAATATACCATACGCCTTCTTAACCACAGAGTCAACCTGCGCAGTTGCTTTGAGTGACCTATGGTCTCAGACCCCAAGATCCCTCTGATCCTCCACACTGCCAAGAGTCTTACCATTAGTACTATATTCTGCCATCATATTTGCCCTACCAAAATTAACCACTTCACACTTATCTCAGTTGAACTCCACCTGCCACTTCTCAGCCCAGTTTTGCATTCTATCAATGTCCCGCTGTAACCTCTGACAGCCCTCCACACTTTCTACAACACCTCCAACCTTTGTGTCATCAGCAAACTTACTAACCCATCCCTCCACTTCCTCATCCAGGTCATTTATAAAAACCACTAAGAGTAAGGGTCCCAAAACAGATCCCTGAGGCACTCCACTGTTGACCAACCCCCATGCAGAATATGACCCGTCTACAAACACTCTTTGCCTTCTGTGGGCAAGCCAGTTCTGGATCCACAAGGCAATGTCCTCTTCGATCCCAAGCTTGGATCTCATGTTTGTATATCATGACATACATGCACTTCGATAATAAATTTACTTTGAACTTTGGACTTAACGTAGAGTGTGATGTTGTCCTGCAAATACATCCTGTAAATTTTGACCAACCAAAATCCCCTCTGAGATCAATTAAATGTGGTTCCTCCAACTGTTGTGATTTCAATTTAGAAGATATAGTTTCAGGTAAATTATATTTAGAGTATACATGATAACCCTTCAAAAATAATGCAACTAGATTCACCTGTAACATAATGTCTTCAAAATTTGCTAACATCTTCTTCCACAATTTTTGTACCACAATTCCCAGTGAAATAAGCATTTAAGTACATTTCCATTGGTGCTAAACTGGTATGGACAATTGTTGATTTATGCAAAAGCAGTCAAAAGTGCTCCTGTACAGAAATATCTAAGTAAGGTTGAAACCCTAAAATAAAATACTGCAGATGCTGAGCATCTGGATTGAAACAGGAAATGCCAGAAATACTCAGCAGGCCAGACTGCTGACTCGAAGGGTTAAATCTGTTTCTTTCTCTATACATGCTACCTGACCTACTGACTACTTTCAAAATATTGCTTTTATTTTAAATAATATTAAACTACGAAAGCAAAGCTTACAAAGAAAACAGTGATTGTGTTGAACAGAGAAAGGACAGATTCACTGAATAATTGAAGCACCATTTTCATGCCAGAAGAGGTTGAATGGGGGAAGGGTGGTGGTGGGATGATTTAATGGCCAAATCCGCCGATTTGATTTGGATTTCTGAATCTCTCTCTTGTACGTAGTATTTTGACTTACCGATTAGATTAGTCATCACACTCGCGAAAACGAACAGCGCCCATTATTCTACGGGTCTGTGAGAAATGCAGTGCTGAATCACCCCGCTTTCAGTGAGCAAGCTGGGAAGGAGGGAGGTTAAACGCCAGCCGACTGTAACGGGGTTTGTACAAAGGAGCATAACTGATGTCCAAGCAGCCGCACTTAGTGGTTGGAATCAATACTGTATTTCCCGTAGAATGCAAGACTGATGATCAAATATTGACAAAGTGGACGTTACATATGAGCGCCTTAAATTATTTGTATCTGAGCGTGTAAGAGATTTCATTTCATTTGTGTTCCCAATCAGGACCTTGTAAGCAGTGAGTAAGATGTGCGCCCTAATTAAGGATTGGGCTGCAACCGGTTCAAAGCATACATGACCTTATCTCTTTAGCTCGCGTAAGTTTCGGAAACTATTGATTTTATTGATTGGGAGCGCGCTTCATCCAACTGCTATGTTTTCTTTTCACCGGTGTGGTTATTTCTTCAGTGGGGATGTTAGCGTGCTGTGTGTCAAATGATCGTTTTAATACACCCTCCCACCCTAAAATAAACAGGGGCGCGTCAGGCCACGCGGACTGTGGACTCGGGAGGCAGGAGTTAGATTTTGGTGATAGCTGTGGTGCGTTTACGGGGTTAGGCTTACAGCAGAGTTAACCGTAGTTAGTAACTAAATTGCGAAAATGCAAGACAGCTTTGGCATGGTTTTAAAAGGTTTTCTGCTTGCCGGCATCGCATGGCATAACGAATGCACACCCACCCATTGAACATACCGAGTGCGTTGACCTGTGTTGCATCGATCCCACTACTCCACAATGTAAAGCAAGTCATGAATGTAAATTGATTTATGGTCCAATCATTAGTACCGACTTCTGAAATTCTAAACTGATGAATGCATAATGGCAGCTAAATGGACACAAAATAGAAAGTTTTATTTTCTCTATGTCATTATATCCCAGATCGTTGTAAATATTAGTAAAACGATTTCGTCTTCTGTCGCCAGTCAGGAGAAATTCAAAAAGCAGAGAGACATTCTGCAAAACTGTTAATGCTGGCTGAGAAATAGATCCTGTTAAACAAACACAACTGGGTCTGGCGCCCACATTATTTCAAAGACGACTGCTTAAGTAGAATATTTTCGCTCGGCTACGGTCTTCGAGTAAACAAACTTTCAGGATTAGCTGCAGAATAAACGGAAGGTAAAAACAGAAACGGATTCTGGGGAGTGATTATAAACGTCATTTTAATACCCAGTGAGTATATATTTTGCATGAATGAAGGCATACTCAACAGTATTAGTATCACATATAGTTTGTGAAATACTTTGTCATACACGGCATTAAAAAAATAAAACTGGGTACTAATGGGTAATTTTGTTCGCTATGTCTAATTGAGCGATCTGTATCGCTGATCAAAATTGTCAGTCAGTGTTCCTCTCGGGGATTGCTGGATTACTGTAAGGCAGTACGAGTGCTGGAGTGCGTGTGTAAAAATGTCCCTTCATAGCGACAGTGCAACCAGGAAGTTGAATGATCTCCCTGGGCGGGAGTTATGCGCATTCCCCATGCTTTTGAAAATCCGGTGAATAATCCTCTTGTTTGTCTACGCAAAGCCCCAATTCACATTCCATTCCACCTAACTTCTCTTCGCCACCCTCATCTTCAACCTCAAATTCTTCTAAGTAATGTTTTCTATCTGTTTGGTTCCCGTGTATTTTCTCCCCTCTCGGCATGTCTTCAACTCGCATTACCGCATTGAAATGTAGTGCTGTTGACATGTCTGCTGCTGCCTTTACAGCAGATTTAGCACTAGTGAATACTTACGATGCTCGTAACACAGCCCAGAGGGGTATTTTGTGTAATATTTATTGGTAATAATGATTGACACCTTTCAATACAGAAAATAGGAAGTCCCCCTTCCCTTTGCATACCAGGCCTCGAAGTGAGTAAGTGCCGTTTTAGCCTGACCTGTCAATCACAGCATCAGGAGATAAACAACGCTGGATGAAAGCTGTTATATGCTGGAGTGTGGGATAAAATAGACATTTCAGAATAAAGTAACAAGCGTTGTTTGCTCGCAGCGAAAATCCAGAATCTTAAAATATAAACGTATTTACTCTTAAATTGTCAAGGAAGAGGAGACTCAAAACGGTTAGCAACTATACTGAGAATTTCTACTCTTTGTGATCTATTTCAACGGTGCAATTATAGTTTTGCTTTTATTCTGCAGGCTCAAACTTCTTAAGGCAAAACACACATAAAAATGGATACTAAAGGACTTCATCACTTTAATTTGTTTTGATTGTAAACGAAAAATTTCTGAATCTTTTTGCCACAACATCAGTCTCAGAAAGCTAAACGCATCTGCAGGATGACTTTAAAGTGGTAAGGCTCTTCTACTGAATGTAAACTGGCCATTGCCTGAAATGTTATCGTATACCTCCTATTGAGTACAGCATCTTTTAATGAGCGCCTATTAATCCCGTAACGTGTGATTTTATTTTGCAGCCCTGTATGCGTAAGAAATGTAGAATGTGCTAAGAAAAGTAAGTTATTATTCTTCGACATACATTAGAGGGAATTCTGATTCTTGTCTTTCACGATTATAACTTAAACCAGTTAGATTTTTGGAATAATGTCTTGAGTTAAATTTGTAAACTCATATATTCTTCTGAACCAGAACAGTTTTAAATGTTATTGACTCCGTGTGATGGGATGCATTGTGAGTGAGAATGGCTGTTCTCTCCAATACATAATACCTTGGCTGAAAGTTTTAAATAAAATTATTGAAATGGTGACGGCGTGAGGACTTCCTTTGTTAATATAGCCATCATTTGTACAACTGAATCACTTAATTAGCTTAGAAGTAACAACTCATCGACTAAGTAATGTTTTGTAATTAGTGATTTCATCTTCTCTGCTGTCTAGCGAATAACATGTTAACTTCATAGTTAACATGTACATTAAAATACTTTTATTTTACTCACGTAATGATGTGCTAATATGTCATCCTAAATCAGAGTAAGGAATATAAAAAACAATCTTTTTTTTGCTGCAGTCTTTCAGGATTGAGAGGAAATGAATGTGGCTGATGCGCTGTCAGGAGGAGTTCCGGTTGTTTTCAGCCTTGTGTTTAAGCAGCAGGTGGCGCCCGTGATCCATCTGATAAAAACATCCTGGTTTGGCCACTTCAGAATTTTATCCTTAAATAGCCCCATTCCAATTCGACAGAAGAATCCAAAATCAGATCATAAAATACAATAGCTTATTTTATTAAACGTTACTTCAGATGTACATTCCATATTTGTGCTTAGGTTATGTTAATGGTTAAATAATATTGTTCCTTGTAGCTACAATGGATATTAAAGCTTCTGTGTTAATTTATTATATTTAATATCTAATAAAGGTGTGTTCAGCAGAATATTACTTCTATGCACATATGTGAGGAACGGGGAATATTGGTGTTTTTTGGTTGTTTTACATATTGCAATTTGCGTTTTGACGATAATCTTAATCTAAAATAATCCAGATACAGTTTAATGCAGCAGTTAGTCTTTGATCATTCCATATCATATGTATTTGCCTGCAAAGAGCTTTGTTCACCCACTCTTTGCATGTACTGTTCGGGCTATTCATACTTGGAAGGTGGGATTCAACAGAAACAAGGAAAGAAGATTCGAGAGAAAGATTGAATAATTTATAAACTAACTAATATTTTGATGCTCTAATTGTTGTTCGCCTTCAAAAGAGTGTAAGTTATCCCAAAAGGCTTATACAGATTGCTATTGTGTTCGTGGTAATTGGAATGGACCCGAACAAACTAGTCCATCTTTAATGGGCGATGGATCAAGAAAATCTTACTATTTCTTGGATCGATAGTCGGAACCTAATGACCGATAACGGAGGGAAGGATGACACCAATTTAGTTGGAAATTGTAGAGTTGCCAAAGCGCGTTGCGAAGTATAAATTAGACGATGTCACCGGAGCTTGTGTAAGAACACCTCCCCATATCGCTTAAACTAGAGGACAATTAATCAAGTGCTTTTGGGGTGCTTGCTTCTAGTCTAAATGTACACTATAACATAGCAGATTCAATAGCATAAATCAACGCTTATTCAATTCCAAATAATGCTGTAAATGTTAACAAATTAATTCGATTGTCTGAATAAAAAATCAAAATGTGAATATTGCTTATAACATTACTGGAAGCCTATAATTATATTCATATTTTAATCAGATTATTTTTGCTTTAAATTTAATCTAAATAAAATCACATAGTTTTCAACATTTTACAAGGAATGATGAGATTTCTAAACCCATTACAAATATTCAGCAAGACATGCAGCCTCTGTGGGGAGAGAGACATTGCTGATTAAAAAAAAGTGACCCGAAGTGTTACCTCCCTTCCTCTCTCCAGGCAGACTACCTGGCCAGCTGAGAATTTTCAGAATTTCCAGATTCCCAGCGCAACACTGTTTTGATATTGTCACCATTACATCCCGTGTTTGTCAGAATAATAAATCGACTTCAAAACATGTCATCTTCCCAAGTAAAAGAAACAATATGTTAAGTTGGTGGAGGGTTGACATAAATATACTGAACGCATTCGCGGTTCAGAATTTTCAATGCAATTGTTAACTCGGTCAAGCGAAAAACAGTGAAAAAATATAAACTTGGCCTGCAGGTGGCAGCAGTTCGACGTGAGTGGCGCCTGGCAGGAATAAGGCAGCCTGTTGGTTCACATCTAATAAAGGACTGAAGCAGGAAGATTTTGTTAATATGTTGCCCATTAGAACTGAAGATCCGGAGCTCAATTAAATTACTAAATGTGCCCTTTGCTGTATTGTTAACTGCAACAATTGCAATAAAAATTGCGGATTTCCGCTCAACCTGCAATATGTATAAATGACCGCCTCTGACGATGAGTTTCTGAAGCGTCGGCTGGATGTGAAAAGCAGAACATAGCAGGTGGCAATGGGCAGAGCGCTCTTCTGGGGCTCAAATTGAAGTCGAATTGTCAGGGGGACCGTGAAGAGACTGTAACCGCTTACAGTCTCAGAAGGATTATTTAACTGTCGTGGATGTACAGAAGGTGGTGGGATGTTGCTTATGAAAGGCGGGGTGGGGGGAGGTGCGCTGCGGGCCGGGGGTTGAGAGCAGGACACCCAACGTCCTATTTTACCTTCCTTTAATTTTCAACAATCCCACCAGGAAGCGAAGGTTTTTTTTTAAACATGTTTTACCGATCCACATCCTCAACCAGACGGTCAGTGTAATGTTAATGAGTTTCTGTCTGGGTGAATTTAAGTGTCGTGAAACAGACGTGAACAAATACCGCAGTATTAGTTGGGGATAGATACCTCTGCCAAACTGCTCTACCTGCTTAATGCCTCTGGTACCTGCTGTCAAATCACTGTTCTAAAGAATTAAAACAATTTTGCATGCATCCATTGTGTTTCTGCGTCCACTCAGAACAGTTTAAGGGTTTGTTCCGGAGTTGCAATTGTGAGTTTTGCAAAACAACAAATTAATAATAAGTTTGGCAAATGGCGCACATAAAAAGTAAATCGAAACTTCAAGGCTAGTTGAAGGGTCTCTTTTGGCAAACAGGTAAACCGCCATCTTGATTGTAATGTGAATTGTATTTTCAAATTGGAGCATGACATGTACATTAACATACATGAAATAGAATCAAATAATTGGTGGTAAAATTTACCTTGAAAGCACCGGCATCACAAACATATATTCTCTTTTCCATTCAAATGTGATGGCACGCAAAATCAATCGAAATTATCAATTGCCAGCTCATTGCTCGGAGGTCCGAGATCCCCCTCCTTTCAACCCCCAAAAGTCAGAAACTCATCCCATTGCACAACTGAGATGCAAAATCTGCGGCGTCAACCCGAGTGAAATTATCTAGCGAGTGGTTTGTTAGAAGTCTATTCTTTGGGGCCCAATTATTGATTCGTATGCCCCTTCCCAAGAAAGAACAAAAAAAATCGCCTCATTTTTGGATCAAATATTTGAAATAGACACGGTATGATAAGAGGATTAGATACAACACTAACTTTTTAAGAGATCACTCGCTCCATATAATGATGATAAAATATCTCTTTATATTTATTAAACTTCAGCTGCCATGTGTCAGCGCTTGGATATAACTGGAATCCTGATCTTTAAGTCACTAGCCGCCTTTCACTGCACACAGTATATATATGAACAGCGTCCCAAAGGTATTAAACGTCTCCTACTGGGAACTCATGAATAAGAGACTATGAAGTAGTCGCGTCAGATCTTCCTCAATTAATCCACCATTAGCATGTTTGGGATCCACGTATTATGTTAAATGGTGCCTAGATCTAATCACTTTATCTGGCAAATAAACCCTGTGCGGATCTGCTACCCAACTAATGTTTTTTTTGGTATCGAGTTACACTCATTCGTTGTGGCAGGCGACAACTGGTCGTAATTGTTTCACTTTGATTAGATATTTTTGCAAACATCTCTGGTGCCGCGTAGACCCCAGAGCGGAACAGTGTTGCATTAAAAAAATTGTTGAAAGGGTGGGGGGGTGGGTTGGGTGGGGGCTCCGGGAAGAACCTTTTACCCGAGGCTTGGAGCTGTAGTCAGCCCCCGCATCGTCCACCCCCATTCTCCACACCCCTCCCCCTCACAGAAAGCAACCTCGATACCAGAGGTAGAGAAACACATCGATACCGCGTCTCGACCCCGCAGGAGAGTGCCTTTGAACCTCCATTGAAAAAAAAGGTAAGCGGTGTCTTCAGAGGGGGGAGTTAAAAAGAGTGGTGTCAATAGCAACACGGAGTTTCATCTTCCGTTATTTTTTTTTAAACCGCTGCTGTTCAGCGGTGCACTAAGATTTTCCGCCAGTCATCTATTTTCATCTGTTGTCAAGTGTGTGAAGGCGCAAATTATGTGGACTCATTTAAATTACAGTGTTCTTTTTTTTTTGTTTACCGATTAAGTAACATAGTCAACGTTATTTTTTTTTCTGCAAAGGGTCCTGTTAAATGGGAGCCACAATCCCGAACCGCTGTGGATCATTGCAAAACAAGAGGACCTGACAAAAGGCTGCTCAGTATGCACGAATATGTCGCGAGAATGAGTGAAATGCAGCAGGATTATGCTGTGGGTACGTTCACTTCGAATGAAATGTGAATAAAAATCTACTCGTAATGGCTAATCGAATTATTGAAGGGTAATTGCAATGCTATTTTGACTAGATGCAACGTGGGAATCAATGAACAAAGGTATTTAGCATATGATGTGTCTTGGCTGATGCTGGGAGATATTTCAGTGTTCGCACGATGTAACACAGGGTTTGTGTGCTCTGGTTGACAGTGCCCTGCACAGTCATTTTTAGGAATACCATAGCCTGGGGGAGGGGGTGGGGTATGAATATGCACCCAGAGGCATCGGTCTCATAGGAAATGGTGCTAGTAAGTAGTTCGCCTGGTTCAGATTCGATTCACAAGAGCTTTTGTTGCGCTGAGCATCAGTGTCGCTCCTGCGTGCGTCTCTTAGGATTGAGCTGTCCGTGGTGCTGAAACCATTGACTCTTCCAGGGTAAGATTTGTCTGTACTTTGTTGAATATATTGACTAGCCATTGCAATTTGGATGAAAGCTTTAAACATTTTTTTTTTCGGTAGCTGGTATCTTGGATAGTCGAGTACATGCGCATTTCATAATTTGATTGTCGTATTACTACGAGCCGTGGTAGATGCTGTTGGTCTCTTTCCTATGATCATCTGGCATAAGAAAGGAATTGTACACATATCTTCATATCAGGGAAACCTGCGCAATAAATTGATTCTTTTTATTTAATGCACTGATATAATTGTTATTATAAATATTAAGCCGAGAGTGCTATGACTGGTGTAATGGGCGCAACCAAGGTAACAGCACGTTGGCGGAGTTGAAGGTCTCGCCTCGCATTTAGAGAGGGGAAAACTGTACTAATTTTGGAAACTATGAACAACAATACTTAAGATAAAACATTTTTCAAATCAGTTGTTTGGAATTTCAACCAAGAACACACCAGTATTCGTAGTGTTGTGGAGGCAGCTGCCTCTAGCCGATTATGAAATTCGGCATTCAAGATAAGCCCCTTACTGTTGGTTTTTTTTTGTCAATCTCATCCGCCATGGAGATTTCGGGATACTGGGTAGTATTCAGTAAAACCCATAAGCAGTCTTATTACAATACTTGAAGAATGAAGTAACCACACAGGGGGAAAAACATCTTCTGGCTCTCTTTTTCCTGGGGTCCAACCCTTTCATTGGGGAGAAAAAGGAAATACGAAGCTCCGGATGCACTGATCACCATTCAACAAACAACATCTGAGGAATTACATTAAAGCAGAATTGTAGTCTTTTCTTCTTTGCCTTTATGGGAATGTAGTTAAGGGATTATATGTGAAGGCCTGCAATGGTGTCTTCGCCTCAGTTCATCGTGCTTCCCTCTGCCCTTACCTATCGATGTGGACAACCGCTCTGGTAGATTCATTTTTTTTTCACAAATGACTATTGGATCGTTATTTTTCCACAGTTGTTTAGTAAAGATTATCTTTGAATATTTCACATTGATATTCCGTCATCAACCTGTAATACTTACCTTTCCTCTCACACACAATCTTTCCCACTCACTGTTGTTCCTCCTATGCCTAAATTATTTAAAAAGAAATGCATAACTGGATGAAGGCGTTCATAACAAACAAATTAATTAATGTTTTCCTTCCTTTGAACTTCCACATCCCCACACCCTTCCCAGGAACTTAACTTTTGGGCGTATTCCGATTAAATGATCAAGGGAATGTTAACAGTTCAGAATGAAATGTGGAGAATGGAAGAATACTGCACGACATTCCGTAAACGCTCTGCTGCTTTGGGCAGGTGAGTTGGCGTCCTGAGCGTTACATTTTAGGATCTGTCCTTTCTGAGAGGCTATAATTTCAAATGGTGTACTTTTGGGAACAGAAATCAAATGGTCACAAAATACGCACAAAACCATGTACTTCAAAATGCATTTTATTCATTTCCCTTTGCAGAGTGGCATTGCTGGGACCTCGCCTTGAGGGGACGACTACTCAGATTCATTCTTTGGAACCCGTCTTTGTTGATGATAGGTGTGGAATTTTTATTTGGCATTGGCTAGATGTTGCTAGATTTATTCAGACTCTCTTCGGTGACGGGTATTCTTGGGTGTATAATACGGATTACGTTGTTATTGCTTAAGAATACGCGTAGTCGAGGAGAGTACACTCTACGGCACTTCAATGGACTAAAACCAAATGCACAGTTTTACATAAAGAAATTGAGGGTTTCTGATGTCCGACAACAGCTCTTCATAAGAAATGGTAACGTGAGCACGAGACGCGCGCCGGTGCTATTATTCGAGTCGCGTTTCTATTATTTAAGATATTTGCATTGCATATCAACAATAGGACCCCGCCTCCTAACCTTTGGAGCGATCTGTTGGAGAAGGAACCAACTCCAACGCTTTGTGTCATTTGCTAAGGATACCAACTGTAAGTGCGACCATGCGACACCAGCTAAATGAATAGGGGAAGAAATCAACTTTCAAATACTTACGCCGGTTCGATTTTTTTAGAGCATGTAGGTTGGGGGACGAATAGGAATGACTACTGCAGAGCGTAATGTGGCGTTACCACCGTGTCTTGAAAGAACTGTGCTTTCTTTTATGTTCGTGTTCAATAGATTTATTTCTATGGGATGTATGTTTCATGTGGTTGTAGCATCAATTTGCTATTGAGGCGTTGCTACAGAACCAATCAGACAAGCAATATGTGAATATGGGGACCAAGTAGTAATTCTTAGGCTTGTCCTATAGTTCTGTATCATGAAGAAATAAAACTTCAGAATACAGATTGACACTAGCAACAGCAAGTTGCTGTTTTCTCAGCTTCCGAGTGATTTTAAAAGTAAATTTACAGTAACGTGGCAATGTGTTTTCTTCTATTTGAAGTATCAGTGGAATTAATGCAGGTTCATACCCCAAGCTTTACTTAAACTAAGCATCTGTTTCACCTATTTCTTTTAAACGGCCAAGAGGAACTATTTTCCAGACTGGATTTCGGGCGAATCACTCAATTAAAGCCACTTCTTGACAAGATGTTCGTGTTGTTCCATTATCAGTGGGCAAAACAACGGCAATCTAATACATATCCTAAAGGGATTACATGGTTGCACCGTCTCTGAGCCCGGCCCTAGCCGCTCCTTCCCATGTGCCTGCTCAGCTAATTTGCTCCCAATCACCCTGGAACCCCCTCCATCTCCACTTTCGCCATGCTAGGGTTAATAAATGGGATTGTTAAGAGGTTCACATTTACACCGCAGTTTGCAATCGCTTCTTGTATATTCCACTCAAAGAAACATTGTAGCTTTATTCACAATACTGCCGGTTTATCAATATGGCATTGGACATACTAGCTCTGCGTTACATGTTTTGCGGAGTTACTTTTCTCCCCCTTTTATATTCTGGCCGGATCGTGAGTGTATTGTAGGTGCCGAATCAAGTGGGCCGCTGTTGAAAGCAAAATGGCTTCCGATAATAGCCGGGAAGTAATTGATGTAATACTTTTATTTCTCCATAATGAGACCTCATCAACCAGAAAGAGCAATTTCGTTCTTTCGCCCTGTAATAAGAATACAATAATCCCCCATATATTTTACCATGTATACACCAGAAACTCGTAGCTAATCACTGCTCATATTTTATTAAAGGGAGATTAAGTTGGCGTAGTGCTGATAACTACAGAATGCACAGGAGATTGCATGGCACAGTGACAGATTGTTTCCAAACTAACTGATTCAAATCTTTTAGTTTTCCATGTCCTTGCTTTGTATAGATCGGTTCGGCGCTTTTTGATGATGGCGTTTTTTAAACTATAAATATTTTCTAGGAAATGCGTATCAAAGTGACACCCTCTTGCTACATTTTATTATGTAGAAAACATGTTGCGCCAAATACGGGTTTCAGTAGAGATGTTAAAAGTAGTATATAGCGTAAGATTAATTAGTGGTATGTGTTTTTTTCCTGGTGATACATACTTTGCTGTGTGCCACACCCAAAAGTAACATATCACCGCGGAAGCAGAGCGAAACTACACGTTATACTGCCTTCTTCATATCCAAATCTAAACCTTGAGCAGCTTACATCGGGGATAGGCCTGGCAACAGTTGTGAGTGGAAACAATTGATATTCACATGCAATTGCCTTGTGTTGTTTGTTTTGAATGCACAAAATAGTATTAATTACAGGTCTATAATAGCTAAAAGTGTTTAACTAATTAAAATAATGTCCCGCTAATACCTACTATTGATCGTGCAATGCATTTCAATCTGGGGCACTCAGATGTTGAAACGGTGACACTAAATCAAGCTATTATTTCAATGAAGGAACGTTGGATTTACTGGATACTTGATATAAAACAAGTATCTTAATAATTCTAAGTAAATTGATACCAGTAACTGCAAAATGGCTTTCGAAAACGACAATGGACGTCTCGTTCGCCATTCCAAACAGGAGATAAGTTACACAAACTTATTTTTTCGCAAGATATATTTCGGAAATAACCACGTGCTTCCACACATACCGAGGTGAAAGGTCGCATCATGTATTTGTTTTCAATAATTACATGAGTTTTGTTAAAATGTAGTGCTTACCCAGTGCCCCTAAACTCCAATGTGTTTCATGGTGATCTATCAACCCCACTTAACTGAGCTCCTGTCCTGACCAATAATTTACTAAGTGACATAGGTGGCAGCATTGCCTCCAATTTATTTCAGTATGCATAATATACATTTGTAAAGCACTATAGGATATTGACATTAAAAATGAACAAAAAAAAGTAAGTTTTAGAAAACGTAATTTAACTTTTCGTAGACTGTGCAATACGGAAGTTTAGAATATTGGGACATATATATTTCCCCAGATGAGCGCAGATGCGCTTCGAAAATAATTTGCGATTATAATTTTGGAACATATAAGAAAATTGCTCGTTAGTATTAGCAATTACTCTCATTCCCTCTCTCGCACCCTCTATCTATGCAATTATTTGGGGAACTGATCTCACGCACAGTTCCATTGTAACTTGAAAATGGTGAAATACATTATCCTTGACCATGACAATGCTGTCAGAAACAAATAAAGCAAAAGATTGGCCTGCACACAAATATATCGTTTACTAGTATTATCCCACGGCAAGTTTCCTTAATTACCGTGACCCTGTTGATCTATGATCTTAACTTTGCACCATGGCGAGAGTTAAATGAAAAAAATCGCCCTTCTTTATACATTCAGACTAATCTCGCAGAAAACACACGCATATTGGTGGTCAGTGAATCACAGGAATCCGGGTTAAAAGTAATGGATTACCAAAATATGGAATGGTGAATAAGTAAGCAAGGACAACCGCAGGTGGCCTCTGCCAACACATTTCTGTTTAAAATCGCGATGACTGAATTGTTATAACTAACTTCAAGTATCTCGACATTGGTGGATAGAACTAAAGATAAATGAAGATTTTATTGAGCTTCGAATTTTACATTAGGAACGCGCTTTTCTGAAGTGACAGTGCCTTTATTTCAATGTCAGAACAAATGTCACCGCTGCCTCCACAAAATGACGATAATGATAATTGTAAAGAATGCATTGCCGAAGAAAGAGAATGATAGTGAAAGCTTTGCCCTTTGAGGGATGCCATAGAATTTCAATAACCGGATATAAATTATGAAATCATTTGCTGTTTGTTCAAAAGAGACAATGAGTTAGGAATTTCCTTACTCTAATTTCGACTTGACATCATTTATATATTGTATATATGACTGCAAATTTCAATGGATTTCGGTACTATATTGTTCAGTAGATCAGAATGAACCAAAGGCCTATCCTAGTTGATAATTTACGTGCATCGCGTCGGTATCACTGTGCTTCCATAAAACAAGATTTTCAACATTCCAAATATACTGTCTTAATTAAATCAAACATGACGATTACATTTCAGGTAACTAATCTAAATTAGATTATAACATAACAATCGTGGCATTCAAAGATACTATTCAAAATGTTGTTGATTGCTTTTATACTTTTCAACTTTATTGAAGATTATAAGCAGCAAATGAAATTTTGCAATATCAATATGATTCCTTCTTGAAGCAAAAACATTGAAATACTAGAGATATGCATAAAATATTTGCTTGACATCATCATATATGAATTTAAAAGAGCAGAACAGAATAAAATTGAAGAGCATCAAATTTCTCATCCATATGCTTGTTACTAAGGAGGTAGTGCTCTAATGTGATTCTATAATACTGATAATACTAATTCTATAATGTCATGATTTTCCTTTTGAATTTGACGTAAACAATGTTTATCATATAGGTAGGAAAAAACAAGGGAAATAAAATATTTTTTTTCTTTAATTTTAATGGTTACTATCCTTTGTAGTATGAAATGCTGTCATTAGATGACTCAGACATTTTCATAGATGCAATCAGATTATTAGGACTCTGCATTTACCTGATACCAATGCATATATTTTTGTGACCGGTAGGAAAATGCAGCTTTCAGTTAAAATGTATAGTGAGGTAATTAATGTAAGAATTAATTAATTAAGGTAATTAATTACAACAGTCACAATAATTTGGGAAAAACTTCCTACAATAAAGGAATCAATATAATTTAATAAGTCAGCATAAAGTTTTTTTTAAATTGCTGAATTTCAATCCAATCTTCTGCCCAAATTATAGATTATTATTTCTTATTTCACAACAATAGTATGATTTTGTAATTAATCATGTAGCTGTTTATTTCTTTTGAAAAAAAATTGGAACTATTAATTGATACAAAACTCTTTCATGTTTGTGCTCAGTTTCCATTATCCCATATGTAATTTACTATTAAGATAGGTGTACTTTGAAATTAAAATAGTGATGAAAACTTTTTAGCAGGTTTTCATTACTCTTCTCACTTTATACTATGTCTAGCATTAAGATACTGGAGAGTCAGAACATATAGATCAGTGAAAAGTATTCACTTCAGAAGAGTTAAAAAATTTTAAAAATCACACATACCTAAAGAGTATGGGATTCCAGGAAAGCCTTATCTTGAGCAGCATAAAATTCCCTCTTTTCCAATTAGGACACTATTTCTGGAAGTACATAAACTAACACAGTTCTTTTAAAATCTGTGAACAGCTGGAGATTTTTTTTATCAAAATGTTAAAAAATAGTATCTTAAAAATGGTTTGATTCTGTGATGGTTCTTTTAAAGATTGAAGTTTTCTAGAGGTTGCAATTGAGTATTTATGATATGTTGAATTATTTGCATCTTTGAATGGATAGGAGTATTTTGAAAGGATCAAGAAGATATTTATAGAATGTAGAATGATTATTCTTACAGCTTTAACATGCTTGCTGCATTACGCGTGTTTAGTATACATGCATATTCAGACATTCAAGACAAAAATAGCATTTCTTGAAATACATCCTTCATAATTGCGGCATGTTCTTCGGATATCTTCATCAAAAAGCTTAACCTATTGCAATGTTGTTTGAACTTGGCAAGCACAACTTTTCCAGAAGTGTAACATTTTTGCTAAGTAGAAGGTCACAGGAATAAAATGATAAGACAACTGATTGTCTGATGAGATTATCTAGATTGATGAAAGGTTATTAGCTGAAAATTAACTCTTTCTCCTCTCTTCCTAGATGCTGATTGGTCTGCTGAGTATTTCAAGCATTGTTAGTTTATCAGTGTTTAATTTGTCACTTAGCTAGGTGACTTTCTTTGAAGCTGTTAGTATGGTCTTTTTAGAAAGTTGATTTACAACGAATTTTCCCAACATCAAAATGCTCACGTATTTTGAAGTTGAGTATAATGCACACTGCAGTTTCAATCATGTCCGACAATGAGAAAATGCCATTTTGATTTGATCATTAGACATTCGCTATATAAAGTGTAAAGAAATAAAGAAGGAGTTTTATCTCAGCAAAATGAATTTATTCTTTGGGTCTATGCAGTGCTGTGATAAATGTTATAGAACATCGTTAGCATAGCACTTAAGATAATTCTTTTACAACACCAGCAATCGATTTTCACTTCTACCACTGTATATAAAGAGTTTGTACATTCTTCCCAGTATTGAGTGGGTTTACATCGGGTGATCCAGTTTCCTCCTGCCTTCCAAAGATGGGTTAGTAGGTTAATGGTCATATGGGTGTAATTGGACAGCATGGTCTCATTGGGTCAGAAGAAACTGTTACTGTGCTGTATAACTAAATGAATGATAAATCTATCCTGTAGATTTACTGAAGTTCAAGAAAACTACCTCTAACAGTTAAAACTTTTTATGTGACATCTACCTGACAATTCTTCCATAAGACCATAAGGCATGATAAAGCAAGTAGCATTCAAAATAAAACACTGTAACACTAAAGTTTTTTTTTTCGCTGCTGAAAAGAGCAGCTGTATACGTTTAGATTCTGCAATTGTAGAATTATAAGTTTGTAAGATGACATCCATAAACATGTCAAAGAGTGAAAAAAAACATTCTTCCAAAAGTTATAATCTTTCTACATTCCTAAATCTATTCCACTCCCAATCACTCTCTTGTAACCTTAGGGTAGCTTCTTAGATTGTAATCCCAATGTATTTTTTTTTTTGAAAATTCCCCATTGGATCTGTTTCTGTTAGTTTCTTTCACATTTCATATCTCTCTTTCCAACACAGTTGAAACTATTTCCTCACACCTGTGAAGCCTTCCAGGTTTTTGTTCATTTGCTCAGTTCCTTTATGTCTGCCTTATTATCTACTGCTGTGACACTCACAGGTTTCATGATCTTCCTTCTGGCCATGGAACAAAACTATATCCAGCACACCAGATTTGTTTTCAGGGTTCATCTCTAATGAATACTCCAAAATATTAGGCCCTACATCTTATACTTAATGTTCCAGAAAGGTATTAAGGGTCTGATTTCTCAGAATCTAGTTTCTTTTATATTATTTCCAAGATACCTTTATAAATGTTGACTTACAATTTTATATTCAGCCCTGTTTTGTTGATGGTTTTTGCACCAAAGAGTTTATGATTCAAAGTGTGTACGTCTCTCATGTATGAGGGTCATGTTCAGATGAGGGCAGAGAATACAAAAGTAAAGAAAAATAGTGTTGGAATAGAAATAGTATCCAGAATATATTGCTCAAAAAGATGTATGGTTGGCAAAATGAAAAAGAACTATGGAAAATGATGAAAATCTGTTTTTACGTTACTGTGACAAAACAGCTAAAGGATGCTGCTTGGATGGTGATGATTTCATGATCCAAAAGTTCTTCTGAAGAATGGGGCAGAAAACTTGTTTCTTGTAATCGTTTTATGAAATGTTACAAGAGCAAAGATGAAAGGAAAAAGTATGGCAAGAGACAAAGGAGAACAGAAAAGTGTAGAACAGGGAAAGAGAAAGACTCAAAGTAGTGTGATCTTCTTATACCCAACTACTGATAACAGAAATTCCATTAATGACTCAAGTAATGTGGCACCTACTACTGAAACCAAGAGGTTTTCAGAAATATACAGAGGCAACTGTAAACACTGAAAGCTTACATGCATGTAGCAGATTATATAAAAATACAGAAGGTTATAGAAAGTTAAATTACAAGAAAATAACAATCCTACAGCCCAATCCAACAAAGTATACTTTAACATTTATGTTATCTAATTAGTAATTGAAAAGAGCATGTTTATGCAAGTCAAATTAGAATTGTAAGAGCTCTTATGGTGGTGTCCATCACTTGTGCATTCAGTGATCCTGGTGTCAGCTATCAATTTTACAAATCTATTTAAGAAAGGTAACAACTTACTTCTTCAAGATACATTCATCGGAATTGTATTAAAAAAGGATGAAATACACAACGTAAACAATGATTAGTTTTTAGTTTTCCTGCTAAGTTTCTTGAACAAAGGCTTCAAACATTATTTCAGTTTGTCCAGACATGAGTGCTGTTGTTATATGTTTTATCTCCGAAAGTCTGTGATGTTTCTTAAAAGTTATGAGGCTTATTTTATTGTGCAAACAGGATCATCAAGTTATAGAAGTACCAAGTTCTCCTTTGATGAATCTATTCACCATAATATTTTTGTCTTCTTTACTGGAATTTTCATAAACTAATTGATCTTCAATTTTATTTTACCAAATTATTGTTCTAAAATTATTTGACAGCATTGTTAGGCAGATGGTTATTGACTAGACTTAAATGTTGAAGGGAATTTTTATAATGCTATTATATTAAATAACTCAAGAAAGGGAATTAACAATAATATCTCTACTGGTTTCTTCTATTGCTGTATGAACAACAAGTGGTGGTGCCAATAGTAAAATCTGCTTGGAGAACCTCATGAGTTTATCAGTAAAAGTAAACACACTCAAAATGTATTGAAGCATTCATCAACTTGGCTGTTTCAGGAACATCCTGAAGGACCTTTGTGTTCAAATATTTGGCACAGTCTCACCAATGTCTTAAGAATGACTGATGAGGGAAATAACAATGTTTCCAGTAGTATGGTAACATTAATTTGTCATGAAATTACAACCAGTTGAATGAAGTAAATTTAAGGCTGAACTAAAGTGCTTCATTTGGGTCTCGTATAACCATGAGTTAGCTTTTTCTTTCCATTGTGATTGAAATCACAAAGTATTATAAATATTTTATACTATTCCTTACCCAGCTCATTAAGATATAGAGTCATAGAGCAATGCAGCACAGAAACAAACTCCTCAGCCCGTACAGACCATGTTGAAGTATAATTCTGTCTATCCCCATCAACTTGCACCAACCATAGCCCACCATAGCCATCCCATTCATTTACCTATCCAAATTGCTCTTAAATGTTGAAATCAAACCTGCATCCGCTAGTTCTGGGTTCGATTTCAACAATATATGGATGAAAGCTGGGCTAATAGTAACAGGGATTGAGTGACCATTTCCAAAACAATGTAAGAAATCAAGATTAGTTAAGAATCAATTAAGAAATCAGTCCTGGCGAAGGGTCTCGGCCTGAAACGTCGACTGTACCTCTTCCTATAGATGCTGCCCGGCCTGCTGCGTTCACCAGCATTTTTATGTGTGTAGTAAGCAATCAAGAAGTTACTTGGCAGATTTATGAGCTACTTCCAGAATTTCCTAATTAAAAATGAATTATGGAAGTGGCTGTAATATGTAGAGACATCAAGATCTCCACCTGAAACTACCTCCTGTTTATTTCAGGGGAATTGATAAACTGGATTTGCAACAATGTTGTACAGTGACAGTAATAGATGTTACTGATTTTAATATTTTCATTTTTTTTAAAGTTCTAGGTTTTTTAGAGATTGTCATCATCAAAGGAACATCGTAAACAGTGTGTTTTGTCTGCAAAACAAGCTATTGCACCTGTAATGTTTATATTTAATCTTAAGGAGATCCTGCATTAAATAATACAATGTAAATATAAAATAATTAACATGAAAGTAATTTAATATTTTTATGCTGTGATCAAAATATACTGTAGTTTGTGAAATTGTAGTTTTAGGTACAGTAAAGTGAACAACATGTTCTTTCCATTTTGCTCTTTGATTTGGGGCCATTGTGACATATATCATATGTCAGTCTTCCACTACTGAGATGTTAATATATCAATGCGTTATGATGTCATTAAGAGTGGATCTGATATCAAACAACTGGTCATTATTCCCAATAGAACTGTAATGTAATGTAACTGTAATGTAGATTACATGGATCCTTTCACATTTCAGACTGTCTTCCAGTTGTGACGTGCCAAGGATACAAATTTAATATAGAAAATGCCTATTTGAATTGTGGCTTATCCTTCAGAATATCTATGCTGTGACAAAAGCAAAGGAAAGATGAGGAAATGTATTTTTCATTGGAATTTTATTGTGCAAGATCAATGCACCAATTATAACACATTACCATTGAATATCCTGGTAGCATTGAGCAACCTACTCCTTCCATCCTTGCCAAGTCTGCATTTATCTGGAGCAGATCTTCATGCAGCATCAATCCCAGCAACACCAGGTCAAATGTGGTCAGCACAAGGCCATTTGACCATAAGTGGCATGCCCTAGCCACAACATTTTCATGGTAGCTGACTTAAATCAAACTTGAGTCATACCGACTGTCAAGATTGTCAAAGAATTGGAGTGCTTGCCTGACCTTCAGTAATATTAATACACAAATGTTATTCACACCATACAAATGTACAATCATTAAAAGCAAAGATTAAATCAGTTTAAGTTAATATAATACAGTCAAAAGAGTGTAACTAACCCATAGGCTAACCTGATGTAGTTTCTGCGTACTAGGAAAACTGCAGGAAGCTGGCATATAATTTCTGAATTCCATGAGGCATAGAACATTGGAATGTAGTCCAGAAATTGCCCTTAGAATATTAGTCAGGAAGTCTGGCCTTCAGTGGGTGCACACTGCTGGCATTTGTCAAGAAAATCTGGGCCAATAATGAATGATAATTTTGTTTTATCTTTATTAACAGAAGCATTTAAATGTAATGGATCTCATTAGCAAAAGCTAAGGATGCTGAATGGAACAGCATTTAGTTGTTTAAGAAGCCTTTTGCTCAATTGCTGTTGCATGTGTAATTCTCAAAACACTGTTAGTCTCCAGAGCTATGCGTATCCTGTAGAGTTCTTAGTTGAATTATTGAAGCAATAATGTAGAGATAGTAAGTGTGGGGTTATTTTCTGTTCTCCAGGAAACTGGAAGTAGGACTATAGTTTCTATCTAAGGGATTAAGTAGCAAAGCAGATTCAAGGTCAACTTTGGGATAAGCAATGATTTGACAAAATGGTTCCATTTTCCTGTTATATTGCCATAAATCTGATTTAACTAAAGTTCAGTTTCCACAGTTCTCTTGGGTAGAAAATCACAAGATTTAAAGTGCTGTAATGCAATAAATTTCTCCTCATTTCAGTCTGAAATGAAAAATCCATTATCCTGAGAATATAGCGCTGGTTCTAGATTTCCTGTGGAAGATGAATCATCCAGAACAGGTTAGATCTGATAAAGATCCCATATCCTGTTCATTGCAAAGCAGCTTGATGGGCTGTGGGTCGAGCATTGAAAGCAACTACAGCTGCAGAATGATTACAGCATGGGGGTTGTAAGCCATCCAGTTTCTACACAGCCTAAGGAAAAGTACTCCATGTAATGCCAACCCCCTGCCTCAGGCCCTAACCAATTGCTGTGTAAATATATGTTTCTCATGTCATCTTCAGTGCTCTTGACCATCACCAATGGGAATCGTTTCTGCCTATCTACAGTATGTTGAATATTCTCTTAATGACTTTATACACCTCTAGCAGAAAGGTAAGTTACTTATCTTTAATTTGCTTTAGTTTAGTGTAATGTTCTAATTATGTGTCTCAGCTCTTTTTAGGGATGCTTTTTTTTGCCTTTGAATAAATTTTTTAAAAATATTTACAATTCTAAACATTTAAATGTCTCAAAATACTAGGGATTAAATACAATATACGGTATTGACAGGTTTACAGCCAGCAGAACTGAGGAATGGGCTTTGCCAGGTGTCAAAGCTCTAGGGAAAGTTCCAAGGCTTAGGCTTTCGAGCAGACTTGCCAGAGTTACTGCTGCCAGTGATGAAGTCTGCAATGATTCAGCCAACACGGTTAGCACTACTCATCTGAACCTGAGAAGACACAGGAGATTCTACGGATGCTGGAAATCTTGAGCAACATGCACAGAATGCTGAAGGAATCAAGGTCAGGCAGCATCTATGGAAGGAAGTAAACGCTTGATGTTTTGGGTCAAGACCCTTTAGGATGGGAAGAGACAGAAGTTACTCCTTTTTCCCAGCATGGAAATAGCTAATATGAGAGGGCATAATTTAAGGTGATTGAAGGAAAGTATAGGGGATGCTAGAGGTAGTTTTTTTTACACAGTGAGTGCCAGAGATAATGTTAAAGGCAGATACATTATGGACATTTAAGAGACTCTCAGACAGGCACATGGATGAGTGAAAAGTGGAGGGCACTGTGGCAGGGAAGCATTAGATTTATCATGAAGTAGGTTAAAAAGTCAGCACGGCCTCATGGGCCCAAGGGCCTGCACTGTGCTGTTCTGTTCAGAATACTCCCCTGCACTATTGCTGCCAGACCTAACAAACCAGATTTCAAAAAAGGGTTGGGGACACCGAGCCAGTAAATACCAAATTGAGTTAGCATAATCTGCCTGAAAATATACCTGTACTTTCCAATAGTCTTCAGTTATTTAGTATTTTAAATTTTTAGTCTTTAGTTTTTAATATATTAATATAGCTTCCCAACAGTATTCAGTTGGTATATTAATATCTTATCATGTCAAAGTGTTCTCCTGATCAACTGTTTTTGAAAGATGGTGAGATTTCGTAACGAAAAAGTGATAAAGCAAATTGCAACATGTATTATATAACAACACGTGGAGGAATTGCTGTTTTTTTTCCATGATTGCTAGAAAACTGCACCCAATATACAGATAATTCAGGCAACACACACAAAATGCTGGAAGAACTTAGCAGGCCAGGTAGCATCTATGGAAAAGAGTATAGTCTACATTTCAGGCCAAGACCCAAGGTGACTTCCTCCAGCATTTTGTGTGTGTTGCTTGGTTTTCCAGCATCTGCAGATTTTCCTTTATTTAACTTGTGATTTAATTTTAATGTTGTAAAATACTACATAAATATTTATATAAAGACTGTTAGGTAGCAGAGAGAATGACAAGAATGGAATACCAGAAGCATCAGTAATCCAATAGATGGGCTTTCAGAAATAAAATTGGAAGTTCTCTATTAGAATTATTCAGCAAGCCAGGCAGCATCTGTAGAAAAGAAGACAAAGTAAATGTTTCAGGCCATTCAGCCAGTGGACTGGCAACAGACATCGTACTAGAAGACTTGCTTCTTATAGTTTCAACATTTAGGTTCAATTTCAAATTTGGTTTCTATCTTTGTGAAATTTGCATATTCTTCCTGTGACCGCATACATAGTTGTTCCAGTTTACTTTCATTTTTGAACAATGTGCAAAAAAAAAAGCCAAACTGATTGAGAAGCTCAGCAATTCGACCAGCATTTATCAGGAGAATGGAATTGTAATGCTTCAGGTTTAATCCCTGCATCAAGACTGAGAGTGGAGAGGGAAGATGGGCACTCTCCTCTTTATACCAGCTGTCTTCCCTGCCCACTATCAGTCCCATTGCAGGATCTCAGCTTGAAATATCAACAATTGAGATGGTATACCAAACACGGATGGTTGATACCTTCCAGGTGCCAGGGTCCGGGATGTTTCTGATTGCATCCACGATACCCTGAAGTGGGAAGGTGAACAGGCAGAGGTTGTGGTACATATTGGTACCAACGACTTAGGTAGAAAAAGGGAGAAGGTCCTGAAAACAGACTACAGGGAGTTAGGAAGGAAGTTGAGAAGCTGGACCTCAAAGGTAGTAATCTCGGAATTATTGCCCGTGCCACGCAACAGTGAGTATAGGAATAGAGTGAGTTGGAGGACAAATGCGTAGCTGAGCGATTGAAGCGGGGGCAAGGATTCAGATTTCTGGGTCATTGGAACCTCTTTAGGCAGGCGTGACTTGTACAAAACGGACAGGCTACACTTGAATCCAAGGGGGATCAATATCCTTGCAGGGAGGTTTGCTAAGGCTATTGGGGAGAGTTTAAACTAGGATTGCTGGGGGTGGGGTAGGAACTGAAGTGAAGAAATGGATGAAGAGGCTGTTGGCTCATAAATAGAGAAAGCTTGGAGACAGTGCAAGAGGAGGATAGGCAGGTGATAGAGAAGGGATGTGCTCAATCAGATGGTTTGAGATGTGTCTATTTTAATGCAACAAGCACCATGAACAAAGTGGAGGAGCTTAGAGCATGGATCAGTACTTGGAGCTATATTGTTGTGGCCATTACAGAGACTTGGATGGCTCAGGGGCAGGAATGGTTACTTATGGTGCCAGGCTTTAGATGTTTTAGAAAGGACAGGGAGGGAGGCAAAGGAAGTGGGTGTGTGGTACTGCTGATCAGAGATAGTATCATGGCTGCAGAAAAGGAGGAAGTCATGGAGGGATTGTCTACTGAGTCTCTGTGGGTGGAAGTTAGAAACAAGAGGGGGGTCAGTAACTCTACTGAGAGTTTTTGTGGACCACCCAATAGTAACAGGGACATCAAGGATCAGATAGGGAGATAGATTCTGGCAAAGCGTAATAATAATAGGGTTATCGTGGTGGGAGATATAATTTCGCAAATATTGATTGGCATCTCCCTAGAGCAAGGGGTTTAGATGGAGTGGAGTTTGTTAGGTGTGTTCAGGAAGGTTTCCTGACACAATATGTAGGTAAGCCTACAAGAGGAAAGGCTGTACTTGATCTGGTATTGGGAAATTTATCTGGTCAGGTGTCAGGTCTCTCAGTGGGACAGCATTATGGAGAAAGTGATCACAACTCTATCTCCTTTACCATTGGAGAGGGATAGGAACAGACAAGTTAGGAAAGTGCTTAATTGGAATAAGGGGAAATATGAAGCTATCGGACAGGAACTTGGAAGCATAAATTGGGAACAGATATTCTCGGGGAAATGTATGACAGAAATGTGGCAAATGTTAAGGGGATATTTTTGTGGAGTTCTGCATAGGTATGTTCCAATGAGATAGGGAAAGGATGACAGAGTACAGAAACCGTGGTGTACAAAGGCTGTTGTAAATCTAGTCAAGAAGAAAAGAAAAGCTTATGAAAGGTACAAAAAACTAGATAATGATAGAGATCTAGAAGATTATAAGGCTGGCAGGAAGGAGCTCAAAAATGAAATTAGGGGAGCCAGAAGGAGCCATGAGAAGGCCTTGGCAGACAGGATTAAGGAAAACCCCAATGCATTCTACAAGTATGTGAAGAGCAAGAAGATAAGATGTGAGAGAATAGGACCAACCAAGTGTGACAGTAGAAAAGTGTGTATGGAACAGGAGGAGATAGCAGAGATACTTAATGAAAACTTTGCTTCAATATTCACTATGGAAAAGGATCTTGGCAATTGCAGGGATGACTTAGAGCAGATTGAAAAGCTTGAGCATATAGACATCAAGAAAGAGGATATGCTGGAGCTTTTGGAAAGCATCAAGTTGGATAAGTGTCCGGAACAGGACGAGATGTACCCCAGGCTACTGTGGGAGGTGAGGGAGGAGATTGCTGAGCCTCTGGCAATGATCTTTGCATCATCAATGGGGACAGGAGAGGTTCCGGAGGATTGGAGGGTTGTGGATGTTGTTCCATTATTCAAGAAAGGGAGTAGAGATAGCCCAGAAAATTATAGACAATGTGTCTTACTTCAGTGGTTGGTACGTTGACGGAAAAGATCCTGAGAGGCAGGATTTATGAACATTTGGAGAGGCATAATAGGATTAAGAATAGTCAGTATAGCTTTGTCAAAGGCAGGTCATGCCTTATGAGCCTGATTGAATTTTTTGAGGATGTAACTAAACATATTGATGAAGGAAGAGCAGTAGATGTAGTGTATCTGGATTTCAGCAAGGCATTTGATAAGGTACTGCATGCAAGGCTTATTGAGAAAGTAAGGAATCGTGGAATCCAAAGGGACATTGCTTTGTGGATCCAGAATTGGCTTGCCCACAGAAGGCAAAGAGTGGCTGTAGACGGGTCATATTTTGCATGGAGGTTGGTGACCAGTGGTGTGCCTTAGGTGTGCCTAATTTCAAGTTCTGGGTCCCTTACTCTTAGTGATTTTTATAAATGAGCTGGATGAGAAAGTGGAGGGATGGGTTAGTAAATTTGCTGATGACACAGAGGTTGGGGGTGTTGTGGATAGTGTGGAGGACTGTCAGAGGTTACAGAGGGGCATCAAAAGGAGGAGAAACTGGGCTGAGAAATGGCAGATGGATTTCATCCCAGACAAGTGTGAGGTGTTTCATTTTGGTACATCAAATATGATGGCAGAATATAGTGTTAATGGTAAGAGTCTCAGCAGTGTGGAGGATCAGAGGGATTTTGGGACCCGAGTCCATAGGACACTCAAAGCTGCTGCCCACATTGACTGTGTGGTTAAGGTGGCATAAGGTGCATTGGCCTTCATCAACCATGGGATTGAGTTTAAGAGCTGAGAGGTAATGTTACAGCTACATAGGCCCTGGTCAGACCCCACTTGGAGTACTGTGCTCTGTTCTGATCACCCCACTACGGAGAAGAATGTGGAAACTACACTTGCTACAAACACTTGTTAGGGTGCATTCTCCAGTTACCCTATAAGGTAACCGTAGCCTTCAGCCAGGAGCAGATGCCATCGGGTGGTTCCCAACCTTCACCGAGTGTTTCGACCCTTAACCACAACACTCTACAGTTGGTGGGCCGGCAGTGGTGGCCAAATCACTGCCCATCTGCTCCTGGCTTCCAGCTTCCCTCCTCTCGCCTACTCCAAATCCAACAAGAGGCTCATTCTGCCTCTTCCCCCATCCTATGAGCTGCTTGTTTTTTGCTCCTTTCGTCCAGGCCCAGATCTGACAACAACCGCCATGCTGATTTGGCTGGGAAACCCCTGCAGCCGATCTCCACAGGGAACAACCATGCCTGCCATCCCTTGTCTTTACACTCCTGCACTAAGGGCTGGTACTTAAAGGCCTTTCTCTCGTGGGCCTCTTCCCATACCTCCTCCCACGGCACAGTCAGCTCAACCAGAATTATTTTCCTGTCTTTGGTTGACCACAGTACAATGTCCGGGCGTAGGGTTGTGTGCACCACATCCGGGAACTGCAACCTTCTTCCCACATCGACCCTCATCTCCCAGGACCTGGCCGTTAGCAGCAGATTGGGCTTTGGTTGTTTGCTTACGAAAGACCTAGCTCCTTCTTTGATGAAGGTGATGGCCTTCCTCAGATCTGTGCCAGCCGTCCTCTTCTTGCATCTCTCTCGCTCTAGTGTGTCAGCAAGAGCCAGAAGCACCTTATCATGGCGCCACCTATACCGTCCTTGAGTTAGAGCTGTTTTACACCCGGACAGTATATGAGCCAGTGTCCCCTTTGGACCACAGAGCTTACAGTTCGGGTCCTCTCTCATCCCCCATGTGTACAGATGTAATGGTGAAGGAAGGGTGTCATACACAGATCGCAAGAGGAAGGAAATACGGAAGGGCTCCAGTCTCCATAACTCTGCCCATGAGATCTTGCGCTTAGGCAGATCCTATTTTGTCCAGGCACCCTGGGACCCTTGTTCCACTGCCTTTGAAATCCACTTCTCTTCCTCACGGATCCGTACTTCTGCCTGTATCATGTCTCGCCTGTTCCTTATGCTTGCGTTTCCCCACTTCTGGAAGTGAACTGAGCCGAGGCCTTGCCACCCGACGCAGGGGTTGCCGATGATATCTTACTGCTTCAGAGAACACACTGCCTCCTCCACAGCTGTGTTGGCTGCCCACTTGCGCCCAGATCTGGTTGTAACACCTGCTTGCTTTACCAAGACATCATTCCTGTCGCCTCACTACAGGAAGGACGTGGAAACCATAGAAAGGGTGCAGAGGAGATTTACAAGGATGTTGCCTGGATTGGGGAGCATGCCTTATGAGAATAGGTTGAGTGAACTTGGCCTTTTCTCCTTGGAGCAACGGAGGATGAGAGGTGACCTGTTAGAGGTGTATAAGATGATGAGAGGCATTGATCGTGTGGATTGTCAGAGGCTTTTTCCCAGGGCTGAAATGGCTAGCACGAGAGGGCACAGTTTTAAGGTGCTTGGAAGTAGGTACAGAGGAGATGTCAAGGGTATGTTTTTTACACAGTGGTTGGTGAGTGCGCGGAATGGGCTGCCGGCAACGGTGGTGGAGGTGGATATGATAGGGTATCTTAAGAGACTCCTGGATAGGTACATGGAGCTTAGAAAAATACAGGGCTATGGGTAACACTAAGTAATTTCTAAAGTAAGTACATGTTCGGCACAGCATTGTGGGCCAAAGGGCCTGTATTGTGCTGTAGGTTTTCTATGTTTCTGATTCCATCCCCACACTCACAGACACCGATTTCCTCCAACAGTTTTCTTTTGCACCAGATTGCAGCATCTATAGACTCTTCTGTTTCCAGAGTTTGTCGGGTTAATGCCCACAGTTATTGCCCCTACTGCTGTGGTATATGGGGGAGCGGTGAGGCAAGTGATAATTAGGATCACAATTAGGATTAGTGTAAATGGGTCAGCATAAACTCAGTGGGCCAAATATCCTGTTTCCAAGCAGTATGACTCTGAATCTGAGTGATAAATAATGTGCCAAGCAACTGAAGCCTGGCTTTTGCTGAGACTGGTAAAATGACACTACTCATCACTGACCTTGGGCAATCCTTAATTTGCAACCTTAGACAGCACCACAAAATCACAGAACTGAACAAGGCCATTCAGCCCATTATGTCAGTGCCATCTGCATGCATGAGCCATTAAGGTAGTCCACCATACCCATTATCTTCCCCAACCCTACGAAGTCATTCCTTTCATTCTTTTTACTTATTTATTTGGCTTTTAATTGCCCCATTTGAATCTGCCTTCAAGGAAGGAAGCAGAAAAGATAAAGATTAGCATTATTTGCCACACGTACATCGAAACATACAATGAAATGCGTTATTTGCACCAAATCAAATCAGTGGGGATGGGCTGGGCAGCCCACAAGTGTTGCCACACTTCTGGTGCTAACATAGCATGCCTGCAACTAGGAAGCTAGAATCAGACAGGACTATTGAGAGTTATAAATTAGCCAGGAGTGAGTCTAAGACTGGGATTAGAAGAGCTAGAAAGGGACATGAGAATGTATTGGCCAGTAGGATTAAGGAAAAACTCAAGGTGGTCTATACGTACATGAAGAACAGGAGATTGACTGGAGTGAGAGTAGGAGCAATCAGGGATGAAAGAAGAAACATGTGCCTGAACTCAGAGGAGGCAAGGGAAGCCCTGAACAATGTGCTTTGCCATCAATTTATTCACCAGTGAGAGGGACATTGATGAATAAAGGGGTCATCATAGAATATGTCGACATTTGGAAAGAAGATATGCTGGAATTATTGAACAGATAAGTCGCTGGGATCGGGTGAGAAGTACCCCAGGTTACTACAGCTGTGAGGGAAAGAAACTGCTGTGCCTTTAGCGATGATCTTTGCTTCTTCACTAGCCACAGAGGTAGTACCAGACGATTAGAGGATAGCAAATGTTATTCCTTTGTTCAAAGAAGGTAATAGGGATAATCCTGGAATTTTAGACCAGTGAGCCTTACATCAGTGGTAGACAAACTATTGGAGAGGATCCGTAGAGACAGGATTTACAAGCATTTGGAAAGCATAGTCTGATTAGGGATAGTCAACATGTTCTGTGATCTATGTTCATTAGGATCCCAGTACTGTACCTCATCCCTTCACAACTAGCTGCCTTAAAATATTTTACTTAGAAACATAGAAACATAGAAAACCTACAGCACAGTGCAGGCCCTTCGGCCCACAAAGCTGTGCCAAACATGTCCCTACCTTAGAACTACCTACGCTTTACCCATAGCCCTCAATTTTTCTAAGCTCCATGTACCTATACAGGAATCTCTTAAAAGACCCCATTGTTTCTGCCTCCACCACTGCCACTGGCAGCCCATTCCACGCACTCACCACTCTCTGCATAATAAACTTAGCCCTGACATCTCCTCTGTACTTAGTTCCAAGCACCTTAAAACTATGCCCTCTCATGCTAGCCATTTCAGCCATGGGGAAAAGCCTCTGACTATCCACATGATCAATGCCTCTCATTATCTTGTACACCTCTATCAGGTCACCTCTCATCCTCCGTCGCTCCAAGGAGAAAAGGCCGAGTTCACTCAACCTATTCTCATAAGGCAGGCTCCCCAATCCAGGCAACATCCTTGTAAATCTCCTCTGCACCCTTTCTATGGTTTCCACGTCCTTCCTGTAAGTGAGGCGACCAGAATTGAGCACAGTACTCCAAGTGGGGTCTGACCAGGGTCCTATATAGCTGCAACATTACCTCAGAACTCTTAAACTCAATTCCACAATTAATGAAGGCCAATGCACCATATGCCTTCTTAACCACAGAGTCAACCTGCGCAGCAGCTTTGAGTGTCCTATGGACTCGGACCCCAAGATCCCTCTGATCCTCCACACTGCCAAGTGTCTTACCATTAATACTATATTCTGCCACTTCATGTCATTTTCTGTTTATGTACCCAGCTCCTTCATTCTATATCCTCTGTAATGGACCCCTGTACTTATGGGAGAAGTTTTTCCATCTTCTCTGTCAAAAGTTTGTTAAATTCTGATATATCTCATCCTCTTCTATTCCAAGGAGAATAACTCCAGTTTCTCCAGTCCGTTAATAAAAGTAAACTCCCTCATTTTCAAAATCACTCAGGTTATTCTCTTCTGTATCCTCACTGAGGGCTTTGCATGTATCTGCAAGCACTGTGCCAAGAACTGAATACAAAACTCCAGACTGAACCATTATTTTATAAAGAATCATGACAACATCTTAGCTGTTGTTCCTGATACCTCTATCACAGGTTTTAATTATTAGGTTCCTGCATAGTAAGGTTTGTAAATTATTCTCTTCTGCAAGATACAGGAGGTATCTTGCAGAGTATCCAAAACTAACCATACCCCACAAAAAGTCAATGACATATGACAGCAAACTGAGTCACACTCAAAAACTCAAACTTGGCCACAACTCTCATGCACATATAGACACGGACAGATTGATGAATTGCCTTGAGAGGATAGTAATTGTGAGAATTAGCTCCTGCCTGAACAAATACCCACTACAAATTGCCTACTGCCGTAACAGATCTACAGCAAACACAATCTCACTAGCTCTCCACTTGGATTTGGAGAACCACAAAACATATGTCAGGTTGCCATTTATCAATTATAGCTTGCAGTCCAAAACTATCATTCCCACACTACTAATCAGCAACCTTCAAAATTTGGGTCTCTGTGCCTCTCCGTGGCAACTGGATTCTCGACTTCCTTGTTGGGAGACCACAGTCAGAGTGGATTGATAATAACATCTCCTCCTCACTGACTATCGACACAGGCACACTTAAGGATCTGTGGTTAGTCCACCTCTACTTTCTCTACGCTTATAACTGTGTGTCTAGGTAGAGCTGAAATACCATCTATAAATTCACTGATGGCCCAGCTGTTGTTGGTGGAATCTCAGATGGTGATGAAGAGACATACAGCAATGAGATAGTTCAGCATGTTGAGTGGTGTCGCAATAACAACTTCACACTCAATGTCAGCAAGACCAGAGAATTCATTGTGGACTTCAGAAAGGGGAAGTTGGGAGAACACACACCAGACCTTATTGAGGATTCAGTGGTAAAAAAGGTGAGCAGCTTTAAGTTTCTGGGCGTTAACCTCACAGAGCCTTTATCCTGGGTCCAACGTACTACTACACACTAATGGACCTACTTCATTAGGAACTTGAGAAGGTTTGGCATGCCACTAAAGACTTCTGAAAATGTCTACAGATGTAAAGTTAAGCATTCTAACTGGTTGCATCACAACCTGGTATGGGAGCTCCAATGCACAGGAATGGAAGTGGCTACCAAGCGTTCTAGATTCGGGCAATTCCATCATGGTCACAACCATCCCCACTATATCGAATATCTTAATATCTTTAAAGCGCAATGCCTCATGAATCCATCATTAAAGACCCTCACCATCCAGGACATGTTTTCTTTGTGTTATTACCATAAGAAACAAGAGCCAGAAGCTCCACAATCAACATTATAAGAACAGCTTTTTCCCCTCTTGTGTCAGATTTCTGAATGGATCATGAACCGTGAACACAATCTTGTTATTCATCTTTTGCACAATTTATTTATTTTTGTAACTTGTAGTAATTTTTATGTCTTGTGCAGTACTACTGTTGCAAAACAAGTTTCACAACATATGTCAATGATAATAAACTGACTCTACTTCTGGTTCTTTTTAAAATGAATGGTTTTAATTATCGGAGGCATAAGTCACTAAGAAATATTCACAAACAGCAGACAATGTTTGTAGAATTTTAAAAACTAAGTAACACAATACTTCACAAGCTTTTATAAGGCCATAGATTGAGAGGGATATGGGCTGACATCTTGATCGGCATGAAAGAGTTGGGCTGAAGGGTCTGCTTCTGTGCAGTGCAACTCAATGACTCCTTGTCACCACTCCAAGCCCACTACCAACATCGAGAGTGCTGATTTACCATAGGGATTGAAACATCAAGTCCTAGTAGCTCTACATACAATGCTCTGGAATTCCAAAACACATTGTAACTTTTTTAAAAAGTTAAATTAACTCACAATGAAAGAGAGTATTTCTTGAAAAGTATAGGTCTTGGAAATATTTTAAAAGGTCTTTCGAAGTTTGTAAAGCTTATTAATGATGCCAATTTCATTAATGCTATCAACTGAAAAATATTTGTAAGTCTTTTTGTGTCTTTTGAAATCTATTGCATCATTCTCTTCCACAAATACCAATGTGGAAGCATTCCTTATGCATCTTTGGACCAGTGCAAAAGAACTTCACGTAAGTTCTTTCTGTAAATAGTGGACAATCAGTCTTGCTTCTTCTTTGCTAGAATTCCACATGCAATATGCTCCTCAAACTTGCATTCAATTTCTGTATTTCCCTGTTCAAATGCACAAGTACACAAATACCAAACTTATTAACATTTTCAAGTATCATCATGCTTATCCTATCATCACTCCCACAAAATCTCGATCAATGTACTTTGTAAGATGAGGCAGTGATAACTTCATATCCTTCTTCAAAGTGTGTGAAAAGGGAATAGTGTAATGACAGAAAGTGTTCTATAGAAAGTCAATGAAGACTGGTTTTCATGATGTGATGACCTGTGTCCTCAACCGTGCAGATTCTTGCAGTCATGGGCAAAGCAGTTGCCAAACCAAGCCATGGTGAATCTAGATAGGATGCTTTCTATAGCGCATCAATAAAAATTGATGAGGGTCAAAGGAGGCATGTCAAATTTCTTTAGTCTGTTGAGGAAGTAGAAGTTCTGGAGAGGTTTCTTGTCCATGGTATCAACATGGTTAGACCAGAACAGGTTATCAATGTTGAGTATAATAGTGGTGGAGTTGTTGCTACCTATCCTTACTGACTATGGTCTATTGATCAGGAAGTCAAGGGTCCAGTTGCATGGGGAGGTGTTGAGTTCCAGGTTTACAACATTGGACAATGTTGTTTATTGATTGTAAGTAATGGCACAATGAATTTTAATGCTTGATTCACCTTACATATGCAGTAAGCAAATCTTATACTGGAGGCAAAAGCAGTTTAGTCTAGTGTACAAAACTGTATTTCATTCCTTCAGGTATGAACTTGTGCAGTTTCATCTTGTATCAGTTAATTGTATTTGTTTGTACTTAAGTATGAATATAAATTGTTTTGCATCCAACATTATGAAGCAATGGCAACTCAACATTTGAAGAACCTAAATGTCTCCCCTGCAAATTAAGATAAACATCCTTCTAGTACCAGAAGGACTCGCCCAGTGCATTATTCCTTCCTGGAATGACAAAGGGAATATTTACTTTATGCCCGAAAATAGCTAAAGTAAAGAATATTATGGACCACCTGGTTAATAATTGCTAATGGTACAAGAGTGGAAGATTTTTCACATAATTCAATGTCAACCAGCACAAAATGCTGGAGGAATGCAGTGGGTCAGGCAGCATCCTGATGAAGGATCTAGATGAAGAGTCTTGGCCTGAAATGTCGATTGTTCATTTTAATCCATAAATACTGCCTGATCTGCTGAGTTCCTCCAGTATCTTTTGCATGTTGATACAGGTTTCCAACATCTGTAGTCTCTCTTCTGATTCAGTATCATACTCCTGTTGCTATTATCCTAGAAGGAGACATATAGCCTACTTAGGGCACTGTAGTTACCCAGAGTGACAGTGATTGGATAATTCCCCTATCAATCAATCTTGGAAACAGATTCAGATTTATAATTTTATTTAATTCTTTTATGACTGTTTCTAACTTGCTAGACATTCTGGAATTTTATTGAGAAGTGGGACTTTTAGAGTGTAAGAGGATTTAGCGGGGGCAGAATTTGTTGCATCCAGGAGGGTTTGTTACATCAATACATAGATAGTCCAACAAGAAGAAAGGCTGTAATGGACATTGTGTTTTTATAATGAGCCTGGCCAGGTGACCAACCACTCAGTGGGTAAGCAGTTAGGGAACAGTGACCAGAACTCCTTAAGTTTTCAGACAGCTATGGATAAATAAAGAATGGACTTTGCAGGAGATTGGAGGAGGGCAAATTACAAGAGAGTTAATTGGGAATAGCTGTTTTTGAGCAAGTCCACATGTGGAGAGTGTTTAAAGACCAAATACACAGAATATAGGACAGGTATATTCCAATATGAAGGAAGGACAACAATGGCAAGGTAAGAGAACCTTGGATGTCGAGAGAGGTGATAAATTTAGTCAAGAAGAGAAAAGGAACATATTTAAAACTTAGGAAGCTAGTATCAAAAAGAGCCCTTGAGGATTATAAAGAAGCTAGAAAAGAACTCAAGAATTGGTTGAGTGAACTTGGCCTTTTCTCCTTGGAGCGACAGAGGATGAGAGATGACCTGATAGAGGTGTATAAGATGATGAGAGGCATTGATCGTGTAGATAGAGGCTTTTTCCCGGGGTTGAAATGGCTAACATGAGTGGGCATAGTTTTAAGCTGCTTGGAGGTAGGTACTGAGGAAATGCCAGGGGTAAGTTTTTTATGCAGAGAGTGGTGAGTGCGTGGAATGGGCTGCCAGCGACGGTGGTGGAGGCGGATATGATAGGGTATTTTAAGGGACTCCTGGATAGGTACATGGAGCTTAGAAAAATAGAGGGCTATGCATAACCCTAGGTAATTTCTAAAGCGAAAACATGTTCGGCACAGCTTTGTGGGCCAAAGGGCTTGTATTGTGTTGTAGGCTTTCTATGTTCTATGTTCTAAAGGAGTTAGGAGAGCCAAGAGGGGCCACGAAAAGTCCTTGGTAAGTAGGATGAAAGAAAATCCCAGGACGAAGGGTTTCGGCCCGAAACGTCGACTGTACCTCTTCCTAGAGATGCTGCCTGGCCTGCTGCGTTCACCAGCAACTTTGATGTGTGTTGCTTGAGCTGAGTTTAACAGGTGTCATTCGTTCATTAGCATAGCTAACGTTATTTAAACTAGCTGGCTCGCTGCTAAGGAGCTACTCTATTGCAGACATCCCACCTCTCCCAGGAGTCTCCCGCAAATTGATGGTGCTACCTCCCTGAAATGAGTTTTTGCAGGGTGGGATGTCTGCAGATGATTAAGATGCATGAGATCAGTGGTGAATTGACTTGTCCCTTTGGTGGTCAAAGGGCCTTATTCTAGCCAGAGGTCTGAGATTAGTAATATTCTGCAAGGATCTGTATTGGCACCTCTGCTGTTTGTGATGCATATAAATGACCCAAATAAAAATGTAGATGGGTAGGTTATTAGGTTTGCAGATTATACAAAGATTGATAGTGTTGCGGTTAGCAAGGCTGACGGGCAAAAAAAATAGCGACATATAAATCAGTTGCAGATATGGGCAGACAAATGGCAGATGGAGTTTAACCCAGCCACCTTGATATGTCAAATATAAAGAGACAGTACACTTTTGAAGTTGATGAGCAGAGGGATCTTGAGATCCAAGTTCATAGCTCCCTAAAAGTGGCTGCACAGATTGATAGGATGGTTAAGAAGGTATATGGCATACCTGTCTTTATTTTCAAGACACTGAGTTCAAAAGTCAGGAAGTTATGTTGTAGCTTTGGAGATGGTGCAGAAGAGGTTTACCAGGATGCTACTTGGATTAGAGGGCATGTGCTATGGGACTTGTTCTGGAGCTGCTCCGGCCTATGGTTAGGCCACACTTAGATCCCCTCCAGTTCGCTTACCAGCCCCGACTAGGAATTGAGGATGCCATCGTCTACCCGCTGAACCGCGTCTACGCCCACCTGGACAAGCCAACGAGCACTGTGAGGGTCATGCTTTTTGACTTCTCCAGTGCGTTCAACACCATCCGCCCTGCTCTGTTGCGGGAGAAGCTGACAGTGATGCAGGTGGATGCTTCCCTGGTATCATGGATTCTTGATTACCTGACTGGCAGACCACAGTACCTGTGCTTGCAACACTGTGTGTCCGACAAAGTGATCAGCAGCACTGGGGCTCCATAGGGACTGTCTTGTCTCCCTTTCTCTTCACCATTTACACCTCGGACTTCAACCGCTGCACAGAGTCTTATCATCTTCAGAAGCTTTCTGATGACTCTGCCATAGTTGGACGCATCAGCAAGGGAGATGAGACTGAGTACAGGGCTACAGTAGGAAACTTTGTCACATGGTGTGAGCAGAATTATCTGCAGCTTACTGTGAAAAAGACTAAGGAGCTGGTGGTAGACCTGAGGAGAGCTAAGGCACCGGTGACCCCTGTTTCCATCCAGAGGGTCAATGTGGACATGGTGGAGGATTACAAATACCTGGGGATATGAATTGACAATAAACTGGACTAGTCAAAGAACACTGAGGCTGTCTACAAGAAGGGTCAGAGCCGTCTCTATTTTCTGAGAAGACTGAGGTCCTTTAATATCTGCCGGACGATGCTGAAGATGTTCTATGAGTCTGTGGTGGCCAGTGCTATCATGTTTGCTGTTGTGTGCTTGGGCAGCAGGCTGAGGGTAGCAGACACCAGCAGAATCAACAAACTCATTCGTAAAGCCAGTGATGTTGTGGGGATGGAACTGGACTCTCTGACGGTGGTGTCTGAAAAGAGGATGCTGTCCAAGTTGCATGCCATCTTGGACAATGTCTCCCATCCACTACATAATGTACTGGTTGGGCACAGGAGTACATTCAGCCAGAGACTCATTCCACCGAGATGCAACACAGAGCGTTATAGGAAGTCATTCCTGCCTGTGGCCATCAAACTTTACAACTCCTCCCTTGGAGGGTCAGACACCCTGACCCAATAGGCTGGTCCTGGACTTATTTCCTGGCATAATTCACATATTACTATTTAATTATTAATTGTGCAACTGTAACGAAAACCAATTTCCCCCGGGATCAATAAAGTATGACTATGACTATGACTATAACAAGAGGCTGGATTGTACTCTCTGGAGAGGCAGAGGCTGAGGGGAGATCTGTCAAAGGTTTATAAGATTATGACAGGCATCGATAGAGTCAACAGATTGTATCTTTTTTCCATAGTTGAATATCGAATATCAGAGACCATACATTTAAGGTGAAAGAAATCATTTCAAAGGATATGTGAGGGGCAAGTTCTTATTTCAAGAGTGATGGGTTCCTGGTATGTGCTGCCTGGGGTGGTGTTCGAGACAGATTAAAGAATTTTTAGAGACATTAACGTAGGCAAATGAATGTGAGGAAAATGGAAGGATATGGACATTGTGTAGGCAGAAGAGATTAGTTTAGTTGGTGATTGAATTACTAATTTAACTGATTTGGCATATAATTGTGTGCCGAAATGCCTGTTCCTGTGCTCTACTGGTCTATATTCTATATTCTGTGCCTCTGTGATTCTACTTTGTCTAAATTGTAAGTAGAGTTTATTTCTGTGTAACTTGACTTTGTTTGCTGAGCCGGAGATAGCTTACTGTGAGTCATAAATCCTACCCTATCTCTAATTACTTGCTGAGTGTTGTCAATAAATATGCCTTAGAATAAGTCTAATTTCCTGATGGGCAAACCATGAAGTGAAGAGCAAGTTTTGACGTTTCTGACAACACTCTACAATGTCAATGTCCACATTGGCATTCAAGATTTAGTATATTCATAACTTAGAATAGAGTCAAGACTCAAAGCTGAAAATTCAATATTCTGTCAGTGAAGCCATGTCGCTTACAAAAATCTAACAAAAGAAATAGCCAGCCAGCTTTGTACTGGATTCCAGAAATTTTTGGAACTGGATTTGCTTCACAGAAAATATTGAATTCACAATCAACCTATTATGGCTCAGATTCAATCCTTCTGCAAGAAAAATGGCAATCCAAAACACATTGTCCATAAAGAATGGAGATGAATGATCCATTAAAAAATATACACCCATTTGATAAACAATTTTCAGTCCTTCACTTATTTATAAAAAGATATTAGTATCACAATTGGTCAATTTTCTCTTATCTCTTCAGCAAGAATTGATGTGCTGTGGAGCATAAATCCACTGTTTCTGATCAATCTCCAGGAGCTTGTTGAATTTGTCATTACAGTCGGTAATAGCAAGCTTTAACCTAATGGGTTATCACAGTCAAGCTAATCTTATTCAAGCCATTCATTTCTTTTTTACTTCTGACACTGGTTGTTACATCACAATTAGCAACAGGAACTCTGGATAGACTTCGTTTCACTTAGAAGCATAGGTCCAATTGCTATAACACTCACACAACCTCAGTATACACCAGGGATTAAACCTTGTTTCTACAAATTATTTATTCATTGAATTAATCCATTAGGCTATAACAAAAGCTATAAAAATATGTTCCAAATAATTTCCCATCTAAATGCCTTCACTTACAGTAAATTGTGAACCAAATTATAATTCTAATATTTAATTAAAATGAACAAATATTTCTGTTCTCTTCCAAATAAATGCTTTATGGTTTTAAAAATTATTGATTGAAGACAATTATCATGGTCAGTGGAAATTATATCCTATTCAGACATACCTGAGTGAATACATCAATCAATGGAAAGCAGCCTAAGATGCATCTAAACTTCGCATGCTAAAATTTAGACCAGTGCGCATGCTATAATTAGAGTTAAGAAACCATGCAGCTAAGTATCTGATCTTACCCCTTCTGAATGCGATTCTGGATGGTAGTGAAAATATTTTTAAAATAACAAACAAGAAAAAGAGAGCAGTCAGAATAATGACAAAAGCCAACATATGAGTGCAAAAACAGGGATAATGCATTTGCAGCCAAGATACAGATAAATTCATTTCGCAGCCCATGTGACTACACATTCCAGATATAGACTTTTACGAGCTACACGCATCAAAGTTGCTGGTGAACACAGCAGGCCAGGCAGCATCTCTAGGAAGAGGTACAGTCGACGTTTCAGGCCGAGACCCTTCGTCAGGACTAACTGAAGGAAGAGCGAGTAAGAGATTTGAAAGTGGGAGGGGGAGGGGGAGATCCAAAATGATAGGAGAAGACAGGAGGGGGAGGGGTGGAGCCAAGAGCTGGACAGGTGATTGGCAAAGGGGATATGAGAGGATTACGGGACAGGATGCCCAGGGAGAAGGAAAAGGGGGAGGGGAGGGATAAATCCTGAGGATGAGCAAGGGGTATAGTCAGAGGGACAGAAGGAGAAAAAGAATGAGAGAAAGAATGTGTGTATATAAATAAATAACGGATGGGGTACGAGGGGGAGGTGGGGCATTAGTGGAAGTTAGAGAAGTCAATGTTCATGCCATCAGGTTGGAGGCTACCCAGACAGAATATAAGGTGGTGTTCCTCCAACCTGAGTGTGGCTTCATCTTTACAGTAGAGGAGGCCGTGGCTAGACATGTCAGAATGGGAATGGGATGTGGAATTAAAATGTGTGGCCACTGGGAGATCCTGCTTTCTCTGGCGGAGAAATATCCTGCTTTCTCCTCTACTGTAAAGATGAAGCCACACTCAGGTTGGAGGAACACCACCTTATATTCTGTCTGGGTCACCTCCAACCTGATGGCATGAACATTGACTTCTCTAACTTCTGCTAATGCCCCACCTCCCCCTCGTACTCCATCCGTTATTTATTTCTATACACACATTCTTTCTCTCACTCTCCTTTTTCTCCTTCTGTCCCTCTGACTATACCCCTTGCCCATCCTCTGGGTTCCCCCCTGCCCCTTTCCTTCTCCCTGGGCCTCCTGTCCCATGATCCTCTCATATCACTTTTGTCAATCACCTGTCCAGCTCTTGGCTCCATCCCTCCCCCTCCTGTCTTCTCCTATCATTGTGGATCTCCCCCTCCCCCTCCCACTTTCAAATCTCTTACTAGCTCTTCCTTCAGTTAGTCCTGACGAAGGTTCTCGGCCTGAAACGTCGACTTTACCTCTTCCTAGAGATGCTGCCTGACCTACTGCGTTCACCAGCAACTTTGATGTGTGTTGCTTGAATTTCCAGCATCTGCAGAATTCCTCGTGTTTGACTTTTACGAGCTGTCTGTATACCTAAAATGCTTGTATCTACCAAAGAAAGTGAAAATATTCTCTAGCCCATGTCCATAGACTTATCTCCCAGCAGCAAGAGTGAGCAACAAACAAAATGCAGGAGAAACTCATCAGGTCAAGTAGTATCTGTGGAAGGGAATAAACAGTCAACGTTTCAGGCCGAGACACTTGATCGTTTATTCCCCTCGATTGATGCTGTCTAAACTGCCAAGTTTCTCCTGCATTTATGTATTGCTCTGGATTTCCAGCATCTAAAGAATCTCTTGTGTTTTCATAAGAGTGGTTTAAGTTATCTTCAAACAAGACTAGTCATTTGCAGCACATAAGCAGCACTTAGTCATTACAGCAACAGACACAAAAATTGCCAAAGAAACTCAGCAGGTCAGGCAGCATCTATTGGAAAGAGTTGTAAAGTAAGATAATTAGGAGAAATGTACATATTTCACAACCACCAATGTTGAGTTGGGGTTTTGCTTTAAGAGGCTGGTCTGACGTGATGACATTGTTACATAAGGATTTTTAGCGCACTTTTGTGTTTAGATTTTGGGGTTCAATAAAATTTGTTACAGCTTTCATTAAACATAAAATGACTCACTTTGTTTTATTTGCAAATACCTATATTGGTGACTCTGACGCTCTAAGATGATTCCAGAGTTATTAAACATGTTGGCCAACATAGCAGCTTTGAAGCTGTCGGTGTTTTGGGAGCAAAATGCTCTGTGAGAGATCTCCGCTGATGACAACAAATTCTACGACGTGGTATCATCGTTCAGCGGTTCCATTGCTGCACGAGTGGTGAGTTTGCTGAGCACCAGTCTGAACACGATAAATACCACTTGCTGAAAACTCACCTTTTACAGACTTCAGGACTATCGGCGTCTGAGCGCATCAAACAGTTACTGCCCTTATCCGGTTTCAGCGATGCTTGGCCTTCAAAGCTAATGGACTACCTGCTATCTCTCCTGGGAAAATACAATCGTTGTTTTATTCTTAAAGAACTCCTCATGCAGCAAATGTCTGATCAAGTTTGCAAAGCCCTCGCTAACGCACCGGTGATGAACTGCAGGTAGCTTGCTAAAATGACTGATAGTCTACACTCCTCTAGGCAGTGGTGCACCATTCTTCCTCCTTTCTCTACCTATAAGCCTGGTCAGCACAGCCCCCAACATAAGGACTCTTGCAGCTGTGAAACAGGCAATGCCAGGTCTGTGTTTTTACCATGCATGCTTTGGTAGGAACACTAGGAAGTGCCAACCACCTTGCATCTTTGACAGTGCCAGCACATGGAGACATCAGAGGTCTATGAACACCATGGGTTCTAGCGACCTGAGTCATCTATTGTACATTACAGGCACCCTTTCAGGACTTACGGGTGATGTTCTGCTTCAGTGGGTGACGTTACACATGGGACCTCGTCCTGGCTAAAGTGGCTAGACTTCTTCTCGGTGCAGATTTCCTGTATGCCCAAGGACTGTTGGTTGATCTTAAGAACTGTTGGCTTGTGGATGTCAAGTATTTTAGGTCCTTACCCTACTCTCCAAGTAAGTTCCCCACAATGACTCTGTCAAGTACACACACCACTGCTTGTGGGTTTACATAACTGCTGGGCGAATTCCCAGACATCACCGGGTCCACATTCTCCACAACAGTCACAAAACATGGAGTCGAGCACCACGTTCCCACAACTGGCCCACCAGTCCATGCCCGCACGCATAGACTGGACCCAGAAAAGCTGGCAACCGCGAAGGCTGGGTTACCAACATGAAAAGACTGGGAATTGTACGCTGGTCAAGTATCACCTGGGCTTTACCCCTCCATATGGTCCCTAAGTCAGATGGTGGTTGCTGCCTGTGCAGTGATTACCAATGCTTTAATGAGGCCACCTCCCCTTATCTTTACCCGGTCCCACAATCCAAGACTTTACGGCATGTTTAGCCAGAAAATAATTTTTTTCCAAAGTCGACCTAGTTAGGGGCTAGCATCGGGTGCCTGTGTGTTCAAAGGACATTCCCAAATCAGCTAAGATCACCTTGTTTGGCCTTTTTGAGGTTCTGTGCATGCCGTTTGGACTGAAAAATGCTGCACAGACTTTCCAACAGCTGATGGACTCTGTATTAAAATACTTAGATTTTCTTTTTGTTTACTTGGATGACATACTTGTGGCCAATATGTCCAAATCGGAACACATATCTCATCTCTGCACACGTTTCAAACACTTAAGCCAATACAGATTGATTAAATGCCAGTTTGATTGTGAACAATTGACTTTTCTTGGCCAACAAATCTCCATAGAAGGTGCAAAATCCCTCCCATCAAAGATAGCCACTATTATGGATTTCCAACTGCCTTGCACCACTAAAAAACTACAGGACTTTTAGGCACGGTGAATTTTATCACCACTTTACTCCAGGATCTGCTGAACTTGTGCACCCCATTGCTTAAAGGCAATACCCCTAATCAAATGCTTGACAGGACAGTGGATATGACCAGGGTATTTAATGATATTGAACAAGCTCTTCCTAATACAACCCTACTGGCACACCTGCTCTCCAGTGCACCCATAGCCATTACTACTGATGCCTCAGACTATGCTGTGGGTGCTGTGCACGAACAGTCGTTTGGAGGCATGTGGCAGCCGCTTGCCTTCTTCAGCCGGCGGCTCTGTTCGCCCAAAACAAAGTGTAGCACATTGTCCTTGAGCTTCTTGATTTCTATCTGGCTATCTGCTAGCTTTGTTTTCTTCTAGAGGGCCACCATTTCACAGTGCCTGTCGACCACAAACTCCTCGTGCATGTGATGGCCAAAATATCAGACCCTTGGTCTGCATGGCAGCAATGCCACCTGGCTTACATCTTGGAGTTCACAATGGATATACCAGTTATCAAGTGGAAAAATAATGCCATGGCTGGTTGCCTCTCACCGCCAGTCACTGAGGCTGTTCACAGAGGAGTTGACTACGCTGGCATAGCAGCCAACCAAGTTACTGACCCAGAACTCCAGTCTTACTGAACAGCAATCATGGGCCTGTTGTTGGCTGTGATTAAGTTCAGGAAAATTGGGGTTTCTCTCATGTGCAATGCGTCAACCAGTTGCCCTCGCCCCATCGTGCCCGCAAACTGCAGACGGATTGTTTTTGACTCCATACATGGCATCTCGCATCGGGGTTGGAAGGCCTCACAGAAACTGGTCGCACTACAGTTTGTTTGGCATGGCCTCAGAAAGGATGGGTGTGATTGGCCTACAGCCTGTGTGGAGTGCCAGCGGGCAAAAATTATCCATCTTGTTCAGGCAGCATTGGCAGCTTTCGAGGTCCGTGAGCGATGGTTTGACCATGTCAATGGGGACATTGCTGGTTCTTCCTCCCCTCCTGCAGTTTCACACACCTCCTTACCATGGTGGACTGTACCATCAGGTGGCCAAAGGTCATCCCTCTAGCATTGATAACAGCCGTAAATGTGGCTCAGGCATCCATCAGCACCTGGGCTGCTCTGTTTGGCACCCACCTGATATTTCCTCAGTTCACTCTGGACTTATGGGCTGCGATGGCCCAGAATCTCGGTGTTAAGCTACATCACACTATGGCGTATCACCCGCAGTCCAATGGCCTGTGCGAGCAGTTTAACCACTCTTTAAAGGCTGCTGTGAGGGCTTCCCTGACCAATGAATGTTGTCATGATCGGCTCCCTTGGGTCCTGTTGGTGCTCAGAAATGCTCCAAAAGAGAACCTTCAGTCATCTGTGGCTGAGTTGGTATATGGGCAGCCATTACAAGTGCCTGGGGATTTCATTCCTGATGCCACAACAACCTGGTCGGCCTCTGAACACCATTCCACCCTCCTCAGTAAATTCAATTCCTTTTCACCTATTCCAACCTTCCACCTATTCCTACCTCCCATCATGGCGTACAGTACTGTTGGGTTCTTATTGACCTACATTCCGCCTTGTTTGTCTTTGTCTATCATGACACACACCAACATCCCCTTAGCGCCCCCCCCCCCGCCTTTCGTGTTTGGAATGGGGAGAAAAGACTTTTATAGATCAGTGGGATACACCTGAAAGTATTTTGGTAGATTGCCTTAAACTGGCCCACCAAGGTTTGGAGGATTGTGCCACCATGCCACTGGCATCTCAACATGACCACGAGCATGTCAAAGCACCTCTGCACGAGTTAGAGGCACCTGCGGTTCCTCCACCCTTGGAACGCAAGACCCAAACCAGGCAGCTTGCCTGAGCTCCAGACAGGCTCTTAATGCTGGTTTTAATGAATTCTTGGTGGGGGTGGGGGGGTCCTGTGAAGGGTAACCTAATTGGGAGAAACGTACGGTATCCACGACCACGGACATTGAGTTGTGGTTCCGCCTTGTGAGGCTGGTCTGACATGATGATGTTGTTACATAAGGTTTCTCGGTGCGTTTTTGTGTTTGGGTTTTAGGAGTTCAATAAAATGTGTTACGGGCTTCATTAAACATAAAATGCCTGACTTCATTTTATTTGTGAAACCCTACAGAGTGAACAGTCAACATTTCAGGCCAAGACCCTTCTTCAAGTTCTGAAGAAGGATCTCGGCCCAAAACATTGACTGCTTACTCTTTTCTATAGATGCTGCCTGACCTACTGACACATCTTTTGTGTGTTTTGGCTTAGTCATTACAAATTGCTATGACTGGATTCTCTATGGTTATCTCAGTTACGGATCTCAATACCACTTTACTCCAAACAAGAACAAACCAGCTGCGTTTTTGAACTCATTTGACATAAGGCACCATTTGAAAAAGTACACCACTGTATATCTTTGGTAAGTTAGTGGTGTAAAGAGGAAAAAAATCTCCAATAGCTGGAGCCATAACCAGCATTAAGGAAGAAAATTGTACCTTGGAGATCAATCATTTCACCCCAGAAATACTTTGAAAGAGTTCCTCAGGAAAGTGTGGTTGGCCAGCAATTTCTAGCTGCTTCAACGAAGGCACAATCTTTGCTGTAAAGTTATAAATGAAGCTGTTGACTAAAGAATTCTGTGGGAATACCATTACATGGCCATGGTTGTTCAGAAAAGATAATCATCATCCCTGTATAGATCAAAATAGGCAGTAAAACCTTCCCAGTGACACCCTATCCTAAGAATGAAAAATAAACTTTTATTTCTTCTTGATGTTGTGTTCTTAGTTGTTGGAAATAAGATGCTTCATTTGTTCTTCAAGCTCTTTGATATGTTTTTCATCCACACTGGCATCATAAATTACCAGAATAGGTAAGGCGCAGACTGGAAACCAAATTATGAGCGTTTTCATCCGCCGACATCCATTCTCTGTGTGAATTTAGGATGCTAACTTGTGCTGAATATGTGCTTTCTGCTACAAGCTCACTTCATGTGAGACAATGGAAAGATACTTTCATTCTGGGGGTGGCACAAGAGCATAGCGGTTAGCACAACACTGTTACAATGCCAGAGAGCCGGATACAATTCCTATTACTGCCTGTAAAGAGTTTGAACCTTCTCCCCGTGACCATGTGGATTTCCTCTTGGTGTTCGGTTAATAAGTTCATCGGCCACCTGGGCTCCTTGGAAGGGCCTGTTACCGTGCTTTATCTCTAAATAACTTACTAAATAAAAATGTGTTGGCTTATCTGGGGCACAAACTAAGTGAGCAAAACAACTTTCCAACTTAGTATGAGGCAGCTCTTCACGGCAGTATCCTAAGCCTAACTGTAGAAACTCCTGACTAATATCCCCATCCCCCCCAACACCCTTCCATCACCTGCTTTATAACTCAGAACTCAGTTTGTTACTCTCAACTGATCTGTATTCAGCTTCGTTTGCATTATAGAACATAAAATAATGCAGCACGGTACAGGCCCTTTGGCCCATGATGTTGTGCCAAACTTTTAACCAACTCTGGGATCACTCTAACCTTTCCCTCCTACATAGTTTTTCTACTCATCCATGCGCCTATCCAAGAGGCTCCTGAAAGCTGCTGATATATCTGCCTTTACCTCTCCCCTTGGCAGCATGTTCCATGCAATCACCAGTCTCAGTGTAAAAAAAATACCACAGCCATCCCCCCATTCTTCCTTCCAATCAAATCCCCTCATATTAGCTATTTTCGTCCTGCCGAAAAGTCTCTGACTGTCCACTCAGCCATGCCTTGCATCATTTTGTAAACCTCTATCAAGTCATCTCTTATCCTTATTCACTCCAAAGAGAAAAATCTGAGCTATTATCTCAGATCTATTATTAACCATTGTCTTCGTTCTTCATTCTTCATCTGTTAGTACATAGTTAGAACAATGACAATGGCTCCAGGGGCTGTATTGTGTTCCTTGTGTGAGATGTGAGAACCCTGGGAGACCTCCAGCCTCCCAGATAACCACATCTGCACCAGATGCACTGAGCTGCAGCTCCTCAGAGAACATGTGCAGGAACAGGAGCTGCAGCTCGATGACCTTTGCTTATACAGGAAACCGAGGAAGGGATGAAAGGAACTACAGGAAAGGTAGTCACCCCTAAGTTGCAGGATGCAGGTACCTGGGTGACTGTCAGGGGAGGGAAAGGGAATAGGCAGTCAATGCAGAGTACCCCTGTGGCTGTTCCACTCAAGAATAAGTATACCGCTTTAGATACTGGGACGACCTTCCGGGGAAGCCACAGTGACTGGGTCTCTGATATTAAGTCTGACTCTGTGGATCAGAAGGGAAGGGGGCAGAAGAGGAGAGCAGTAGTGATAGGAAATTCCATAGAGTAGACAGGAGATTCTGTGGACAAAAAAAAGAGACACCCAGATGGTATGTTGCCTCCCAGGTGCCAGGGTCAGGGATGTCTCAGATCAGGTCCCTGGTATTCTAAAGGGGAAGGGTGAGCAGCAAGAAGTCTTGGTACTTATTGCCACCAGTGACATGGGTAGGAAAAGAGAGGAGGTCCTGAAGAGAAAATTTAGCGAGCTGGGTAGAAGACTGAAAAGCAGAACCTCCAGCGTAGTAAACTCTGCATTGCTACCTGTGCCAGACAGCAGTAAGGGTAAGAATAGAATGATTTGGCAGAGGAAGCATGGCTGGGGAATTAGTGCAAGAGACAGCATCTCAGATTTCTGGATCATTAGGATCTATTCTGGGAAAGGCATGACCTGTACAAACAGAGTGGGTTACGCCTGAACCTGAGGGGGACAAATATCCTTGTAGGCAGGTTTGTTAGAACTGTTGGGGAGGGTTTAAACTAATTGAGCAGTGGGATGGGAAACTGAGTGGTAGGGCTGAGGATGGGGCAGTTGGTATTAAGCAGAGGCAGCGTGTCGTGAGGCTGTCAGGAAGGACTGGCAGATGGTAGGGCAAAATTGCAGTCAGTAGAATGAGTTGCAATATAACAGGGACCAAATCAAAAAGGGTGATGAGTACAGGACCAGAAGTGTTATATTTGAATGCATGCAGTACACAGAATAATGTAGATGATCTTGTAGCACAGTAAGAGATTGGCAGGAATGACGTGGGGATTATTGAGTCATGGCTGAAAGAAGATCATAGTTGGGAGCTTAACATTCAGGGACACATATTGTGTCAAAAGCACAAGCAGGTAGTTGGAGGGGATGGGTTGGCTCTAGTAAAAAATGAAATCACATCCTTACAAAGAGGTGACATAGGATCAGAAGAAGTAGAACTGTTGGGGATAGAGCTAAGGAACTGCAAGGGTGAAAAGATCCTGATGAGGGTTATATACAGGCCTCCAAACAGTAGCCATGATGTGGGATACAAATTACAATGGAAGATAGAAAATGCATATCAAAATGGCAATGTTACGAGAGTCATGGGGAATTACAATATGCACGAAGATTGGGAAAATCAGGTTTGTGCTGCTTTTTTTCCCCAAGAGAGAACATTTGTAGAATGCCTATGAGATGGCTTTTTAGAGCAGCTTCTGGTTCAGTTCACTAGAGCATCTACCATCTGCTTAAGTAAGTAGCCCAAGAAATAGTGGATGCAATAGTGATAATTTTTCAAAACTCTTTAGATTCTGGACTAGTTCCCGAGGATTGGAGGGTGGCTAATGTAACCCCGCTTTTTAAAAAAGGAGGGAGAGAGAAACCGGGGAATTATAGACCGGTTAGCCTGACATCGGTGGTGGGGAAAATGCTAGAGTCAGTGATCAAAGATGTGATAACGGCACATTTGGAAAGCGGTGAAATCATCGGACAAAGTCAGCATGGATTTGTGAAAGGAAAATCATGTCTGACGAATCTCATAGAATTTTTTGAGGATGTAACTAGTAGAGTGGATAGGGGAGAACCAGTGGATGTGCTATATTTGGATTTTCAAAAGGCTTTTGATAAGGTCCCACAGAGGAGATTAGTGTGCAAACTTAAAGCACACGGAATTGGGGGTATGGTATTGATGTGGATAGAGAATTGGTTGGCAGACAGGAAGCAAAGAGTGGGAATAAACGGGACCTTTTCAGAATGGCAGGCAGTGACCAGTGGGGTACCGCAAGGCTCAGTGTTGGGACTCCAGTTGTTTACAATATATATTAATGACTTAGACGAGAGAATTAAATGCAGCATCTCCAAGTTTGCGGATGACACAAAGCTGGGCGGCAGTGTTAGCTGTGAGGAGGATGCTAAGAGGATGCAGGGTGACTTGTATAGGTTAGGTGAGTGGGTAAATTCATGGCAGATGCAATTTAATGTGGATAAATGTGAGGTTATCCACTTTGGCGGCAAAAACAGGAAAACATATTATTATCTGAATGGTGGCCGATTAGGAAAAGGGGAGGTGCAATGAGACCTGGGTGTCATTGTACACCAGTCATTGAAAGTGGGCATGCAGGTACAGCAGGCGGTGAAAAAGGCGAATGGTATGCTGGCATTCATAGCAAGAGGATTTGAGTACAGGAGCAGGAAGGTACTACTGCAGTTGTACAAGGCCTTGGTGAGTCCACACCTGGAGTATTGTGTGCAGTTTTGGTCCCCTAATCTGAGGAAAGACATTCTTGCCATAGAGGAAGTACAGAGAGGGTTCACCAGATTGATTCCTGGGATGGCAGGACATTCATATGATGAAAGACTGTATCGACTAGGCTTATACTCGTTAGAATTTAGAAGATTGAGGGGGGATCTTATTGAAACGTATAAATTCCTAAAGGGATTGGACAGGCTAGATGCAGGAAGATTGTTCCCGATGTTGGGGAAGTCCAGAACGGGGGTCACAGTTTAAGGATAAAGGGGAAGCCCTTTAAGACCGGGATGAGGAAAAACTTCTTCACACAGAAAGTGGTGAATCCGTGGAATTCTCTGCCACAGGAAACAGTTGAGGCCAGTTCATTGGCTATATTTAAGAGGGAGTTAGATATGGTCCTTGTGGCTAAAGGGATCGGGGGTATGGAGAGAAGGCAAGTACAGGGTTCTGAGTTGGATGATCAGCCATGATCATACTGAATGGCGGTGCAGGCTCGATGGGCCGAATGGCCTACTCCTGCACCTATTTTCTATGTTTCTATTCTGGATTGGATGTTTTATAATGAATTGGATTTGATTGGGGTGCTGAAGGTAAAACAACCCTTAGGAGGCAATGATCATAATATGATAAAATTCACTCTGCAGTTTGAGGAGAAGCTGAAGTCAATTTATCAGTTATTAAAGTAGAGTAAAGGGAATTACAGAGGTATGAGAGAGGAGCTGGCAAAGTTAATGGGAAAGGAGCACTACCAGGGATGATGTAAGAGCAGCAATGGCTGGAGTTCCTAGGATCAATTCAGAAGGTGCAGGATAGATACATCCCAAAGAAGAAGTATTCTAAAGCCAGCATGACACAAGGGATATCAAAGCCAACATAAAAGCAAAAGAGAAGGCATTTTATGGAGCAAAAAATATTGGGGAATTAGAGGATTGGGAAGGTTTTAAAAACCAACAGATAACAATTAAAAAAGTCATAAGGAATGAAAAAAATGAAATGAAGGTAAACTAGTCAATAATATCAAAGAGGATACCAAAAGTGTTTTCAGTTATATAAAAAGTAAAAGTGAGGTGAGAGTAGATATTGCACTGCTGGAAAATGACACTGGAGAGGTAGTAATTAGGACCAAGGAAATGGTGAATGAACTAAGTATTTTGCAACAGTTTCTGTTGTGGAAGACACTAGCCGTATGCCAGATGTTTGAGAGTGTCAGGGGTCAGATCTGAATGTAGTTGCTATTACTAGTAAGAAGGTGATTAGGGAGCTGAAAGGTCTGAAGGAAGATAGTTCACCTGGACCAGATGGACTACACACAAGAGTTCTGAAAGAGGTAGCTGAAGAGATTGTGGAGCAATTATTCATGGTCTTTCAAGAGCCACTACATTCTGGCTTAGTTCTGGAGGACTGGAAAATTGCAAATGTCACTCCACTTTTCCAAGAAGTCAGTGAGGCAGACGAAAAGAAATTATAGGCCTGATCTCAGTGGTTGGGAAGATGTTGGAGTTGATTGTTAAGGATAAGGTTTCTAGGTACATAAGGGAAAATGATAAAATGGGCAAAAGTCAGCATGGTTTTCTTAGGGAAAAATCTTGCCTGACAAATATGTAGGAATTCTTTGAGGAAATAGAAAGCATGATAGATAAAGGAGAATCGGTGAATGTTGAATACTTGGATTTTGAAAAGCCCTTTGACAAGGTGCTACGCATGAGGCGGCTTAGTAAGATAAGAGCCCATTGTATAACAGGAAAGATGGATAGAGCATTGGCTGATTGGCAGGAGGCAAAAAGTGGGGACAAAAGGAGACTTTTCTGATGAGCTGCCAGTGGTTAGTGGTGTTCCACAGGGGTCAGAGTTGGGACACTTTTTTTTTAACATTGTTTGTCAATTATTTAGATGATGGAATTGATGCCTTTTTGGTCAAGTTTGCAGATGATACAACGATAGCTGGAGGTAAGGTAGTGTTGAGGAAGCAAAGAGTCTGCAGAAGGACTTGGGCAGATTGGGAGAATGGGCAAAGAAGTGGCAGATGGAATACAGTGTCAGGAAGTGTATGGTCTTGAACTTTAGTAGAAGAAATAAAAGCATAGGCTATTTTCTAAACACGGAGAAAATTAAAAAATCTGAGGTTCAAAGGGACTTGGATGTCTTCTTGCAGGATTCCCTAAAGGTTATCTTGCAGGTGGAGTCTGTGGTGAGGAAGACAAATGCAATGTTAGCATTCATTTCAAGAGGAATGGAATAGAAAAACAAGGATGTAATGTTGGGGCTTTCAAAGGCACTGTGAGACCTCATGTGGAGTATTGTGATCAGTTTTGGCCCACAAATCAAAGAAAATATTTGCTAATATTGGGAATGGTTCAAAGGAGGTTCACAAAAAATGATTCCAGGTTTGAAGGACTTAATCATACAAGAAGCATTTGAAGGGTCTAGGCCTTTACTCACTGTAATTTAGAAGAATGAGGGTTATTTCACTGAAACCTATCAAACGTTGAAATGCTTTGATAGAGCCGATGTGGAGAGGATGTTTCCTATAGTAAGGGAGTCTATGGCCAGAGGGCAGAACCTCAGAATAGAGGGATGTCCATTTAGAACAGAGATGAGGAGAAATTTCTGAAGCCAGAGGGGTGGTGAATCTGTGGAATTTATTGCCACAGGCAGCTTGGAAGGCCAGGTCATTGAATTTATTTAAGGTGGAGGTTGATAGATTCTTGATAAGTCAGGGTTTCAAAAGTTATGGGGAGAAAGGTGGAGAACGGGGTTGAAAGGGAATTGGCTCAGCCAAGATAAAATCACACAGAACTCAATGGGCCAAATGGCTCCAAGGTCTTATGTCATAATTTGTAGTCTGCAACATCTAGATATTTATTTATAAGTATGCTAGATATTCAATATCACAAAGCTGAGAAGACCTGCAGGTGCTAGAAATCCAAAGCACACACACAAAATGCTGGAGAAAGTCAGCAGGGCAGGCAGCATCTATGGAAAAGAGTAAGCAGTTGATTTTTCTTGCTGAGACCCTTCATCCAGACTGTAAAGAGGAGGGAAACAGGAAAAGGGAATAGTGAAGGGGTGGAGCGCAATTGTCAAAAGTTCGAGAAATCGACTGATCATGCCACCAGACAAAATATTAGGTGGCACTCCTCCAGCCTGTGTGTCATCTCAGTGTGGCAGTGGAGGGAGCCCATGGACTGACATGTTAGAGTGGGAATGGGAAGTAGAATTGAAATGGGTGTCTATGGAGAGATCCCACTTTTTCTGGTTGATAGAGCATAGGTACTCAGCGAAGTGGCCTCCCAAACTATGTTGGGTTTCACCAATATACAGGTCACATCAGGAGCACTGGATGCAGTGGATGACCCTTACAGGCTTCTCTTCCTCCACCATCAACGCTGCCCTCACCCGCATCTCTTCCATTTTATGCTTGTCTGCCCTCACCCCATCCTCCCACTACCAAACCAGTGATAGGGTTCCTCTTGTCCTCAGCTACTGCCCCACTAGCCTCCATGTCCAGCACACAATTCTGTATAAGTTTCATCATCTCCAATGGGATCCCACCACCAGGCACACCTTTCCCTCGCCCCCACTTTCCACAGGGATTATGCCCTTGTCTTCACTTGTCTCTCCATACTAATCTCCCTCCTGGTACATATCCTTGCCGGCAGAACAAGTGCCACATCTGCCCCTACACCTCCTCCTTTATGACCATTCGGGCCCTGAACAGTCCTTCCAGGTAAGGCGACACTTCACCTGTGAGCCTGTTGGGGTCATCTACCATATCTGGCGCTCCTAGTGTGGACTTCTGTATATTGGTGAGATCTGATGTAGATTGAGAGGCCACTTTGCCAAGTGCCTACGCTCCATCTACCACAAAAAGCGGGATCTCCCTGTAGCCACCCATTTGAATTTTACTTCCCGTTCTCATTCCGACATGTCAATCCATAGCTTCCTGTACTGCCACAGTGAGGCTGCGCTGAGGCTGGAGGGAGCAACACCTTAATTTCCATCTGAGTAGCTTTCAACCTGACAGCATGAACATTGATTTCTCAAACTTCTGGTAATTCCCCCCCCCCCCCACTTTCACTATTCCCTATTCCTTTCTCAGCTTATCTCCTTACCTTCCTATCACTTTCCTCTGGTGCTCCGCCTCCTTCCATTGTCTTTGATCCTCTCCTATCAGATTCCCCCTTCTCTAGTCCTGTACCTCTTTCACCAATCAAAGATCCCAGCTCTTTACTTCACCCTCTCCCCCTTTCCTGGTCTCATCTATCACCTACCACCTTGTACCTCTTCCTCCCCTCCCCCCACACCCCCACCTTCTTTGTCTGACTTCTTCTCTTTCTGTTCAGTCCTGATGAACGGTCTCAGCCGGAAACGTCGACTCTTTACTCTTTTCCCGAGATGCTGCCTGGCCTGCTGAGTTCCTCCAGCATTTTGTGTGCGTTGCTTTAGATACTGAATGTCTATTTTACAATACAATCTCTCATCACCAACATATTTGGAGAGCCATTGTCTAGAAATGCAACTGTAACGGTTATACACATGCTATAGCTACTAGAGCAGAAAGTCTGTAGTGAATAGTTCACCTTCTGATTCAAAGCCACTTGATTGCAAATGAAGTGAAGTCCTCATTAGGAAACTCTTCACTTACTGGAGTGGTGTAGCTGCAACAAATCTTGGAAGCTCAAAAGCTCTTATTGTCATCTTTTAAGTGACATGGTATGATTTTCTATTTTAAAGCAAATGCATAAATAGAACATAGAACATCACAGCACAGGAAAAGCCCTTTGGCCTATGATGTTGAACTGACCTTTTTACCTAGTCTAACAACAATATAACCCTTCACTCCCGCATAGCCCTCAAATTTCTAGCATTCATTTGCCTATCTAAGAAGATGTCTCTAATATATCTGACTCTATCATCATTCTTTGTGTGTATAAAAATGTTGTGTCTGACATCCTCTATATACTTTCCTCCAATCATGTTAAAATTATCCCCTACCTTTATAAAAATAGATCGTTGTTATTAGTGTTTATAAGATATCACTAAAGTTCCTTCAGTAACCAATGGGAACGTACTATAATAAAAATTATGTGTGTTCAAAATAGTTCACTTATTTTTCATTAGTTGACTTTATTATATGAAAAGTTTCATTCTGAGTCACAAATTTCAGTTTGATTTGCTTTTTAGCACTTTCTATTAATAGTAAACCATTTACAGTGCACAGACATTTAGACCAACAGCTTTGAATTCGTTATGCAATGATATTCACTGAGATCCCAGGTGGTACAGGCATTTATCTTACATTAATTTCTACAACATACCGACAGCAAACAGTTTCTTCAGCTGTAGTCCTCAGAAAATTTCCATATTTATATATTTAAATGACAAAATACATAAGCACTGTGATACAATTAATGTTAGTTCATTGAATAATAATTTATGGCAGACTGCCAGAAAATTATGTAATCATACATTAATTCAAATTAACATGCAATTAGCTGCATTATATTATGTTAAAAAATCAATATCTGTCTCATGATTATGTGTAACAAGTGTTAAAATCTTGCAGCATAGTTAGTGCATAAGACGCTGCTTTTCAGTTGATTTTCATCTCAGTTAACTATTGCTTCCTCTTTCTGTTTACTACTTCCTTGGTTTCCAAATCTTCACAAATTCTCCACTGCAGTTGGGTGAGAGTAGAAGTAGAGGTCATGGGTTAAAGGTGAAAGGTGAAATATTTAAGGGGAACATGAGGGGGCACTTCTTCATTTAGTGAGTGGAGAACAATCTGCCACCATAAGTGGTGGATGCGTGTTTGATTTCAACATTTAAGAGAAGTTTGAGTAAGTACATGGATGGGAGGTTTCTGGAGGGTTATGGTCTAGGTGCAGATCAATGGGACCAGGCAGAATAATTGTTCAGTAACTGAATGGGCTGAAGGACTTGTTTGTGTAGTGTTCCATGAATCTAAGTAGATACTGAAATTGTTAAAACAACCAGCAAACCCTTGCATTGTGGAATATGACAGAATGTTATACCAACCCTACATTATTAACATCTAGAGGAATGGTTGTGCTAAACAAAAAATATTTGGGAAATTAGCCAAAGCATTAGCAAATATAATCAAACACTGCATGCAACACCTCCAGTTTGGAACAGAATTGATTCTAATAGCATTGCTGTGATTACATTATATTTGTTAAAGGCTTTTATGGGATTTTCCTGGGACAAATCCCAGTGATAAGAAATCCAACTTCAATTCTCCTCCTTTTGTCACAAAATTCATTTGGTGATCTGCCGGCTGAGTAAAGCATCTGCTGCCTGGCTCATACAGTTTGATGTGGTAGACCAGCCAGGATTGATATTGACACAGAACAGAACAATAGAAGGGTGCGAATAGCTGTTACTTCTTCCACCACTAAGAAGGGCATGCTCTTTCTGAAGTTTGTGTGCAAATCATACCTGTAATCTTAACAATGGTCAAATTTAATGACCTGCCATAGGAGGTGATGGAGCCAGAAACAGTAACGACACCTAAAAGGTTTCAGGTCAGGTACTTGACAGGGCATAACAGGATGTAGAATTAATGCAATCAATCAGGATTATTGTTGACATGATGATTGGCATATGGACATGGTGGGCTGAGAGGTCTGTTTCTATGTCAAACAACTCTATAACTCGATATTGTTAGGTGAATTGTTAGATTATAACACTTAATTGGAATTGAATGACCCAAGAATGAATATATCACCGCCCTGATTTCTTTCTCATTTCCACCTCAAATGTATTCAGAAATAAAGTTTTTTTTTCTTAACTGCAATGATACATAGTCATTTAAGTATTGCAATAGTTAAAAAAAAATCAAGGTAATTGTTGCCATAAGAAGTGATCTCCTGGATGTTGTGAAGTTCAGTACAAAAATAACACTAATTGGAGTGTTTTGCCACATTATAGAGGCTCTCCGTTGCAGATCGTTCCTCTCCACGGGGAGCCACTCAGATGACGTCTGCTACAAGTCTAAATGGAAGCAACACTGTTGGAATCACACAGGCCAGCATCCTTTCACTTCCCTGATATCAATCAGGAGGTAACAAAATGAGTTCATTTCAGCCAAGTACACAGATGTAGGAGCTGACAGAAAATTGCACCCTGAATAAGAATGATTTCCTATGCAGCTACTCACTCATACGACACTACTAATGTTTTCTGTGAAAAAGGCTGATTAGTGTTACATAATCTTAAGGAGGAAAGCTAATAGCAGGAACAATTACCTTTACATTAACTCTGTGCATCTCAGCAGGTGGAATCTGGTCAGGAGGAAAGCAGAGATTACGTCCGTACATGCACTCCAGCAAGCAACTCAATATGCTCTTCAACAGGCAGTCCTTTTTTAAGTTTAGAAATAAGAAAAAAAATAAAAGAGGTGTGGTGACAATTGAGGGCTGCCTACCACAATACTCCCCGATCTGATTTCACACAAATGATGCATTTCACTGTATGGTCAGAGTTCAGAGTACATTCATTATCAAAGTACATATATGTCGCCATGTACAACCCTGAGGTTCATTTTTCTTGCCTGCATATTCAATAAATCCTTAATAGAATAATAACCATAATAGAATCAATGAAGGACTGCACCAACTTGGGCATTCAACTAGTGTTCAGAAGACAACAAACTGTTCAAAACAGAAAGAAAGAAATAATATTAATACATAAATAAGCAATGAATATTGAGAACATAAGATGAAGAGTTCTTGAAAGTGAATTCATGGGTTGTGGGAACGCTTCAATGATGGGGCAAGTGAAGTTAAGTGAAGTTATCCCCCTTTGTTTCAAGAGCCTGATAGTTGAGGGGTAATATCTGTGGTGTAAGTCCTGAGGCTCCTGCACCTTCTTCCTGATAGCAGCAGTTAGAGGAGAACGTGACCTGGGTGGTGGGGTCACTGATGATCGATGCTGCTTTCCTGCGACAACATTTTGTGCAGATGTGCTCAGTGGTGGGGAGGGCTCTACCAGTGATGATTTCTATTCAAGGGCATTGGTGTTTCCATACCAGCCAGTGATGCAGTGTCAATATACTCTCTACTACACATCCACTGTATAGTTTTAGATGTCATGCCTAATCTTCGCAAACTCCAAAGGAAGTAGAGGCATTGCTGTGCTTTCTTCATAATTGCAATTACATGCTGGTCTCAGGACGGGTCCTCCACAATTTGAAGTTTCTGACCCTTTCCACCCCTGTTCCGCTGATGAGGACAGACTTGTGGACATCTGGTTTCCTTCTCCTCAAGTCAATAATCAAGTCAAGTCAAGTCGTTACGTTTTATTGTCATTTCTACCATAACTGCTGGTACAGAACATAGTAAAAATGAGACAATGTTTTCCAGGACCATGGTGCTACATGAAACAATACAAAAACTACACTGAACTACATAAGAAAAAACACAAAAACTACACTAGACTACAGACCTATCCAGGACTGCATGAAGTGCACAAAACAGTGCAGACACTACAATAAATAATAATAAATAATAAACAAGACAGTAGGCACAGTAGAGGGCAGTAGGTTGGTGTCAATACGGGCTCTGGGTATTGAGGAATCTGATGGCTTGGGGGAAGAAACTGTTACATAGTCTGGTCGTGAGAGCCTGAATGCTTCGGTGCCTTTTTCCAGATGGCAGGAGGGAGAAGAATTTATATGAGGGGTGTGTGGGGTCCTTCATAATGCTGTTTGCTTTGTGGATGCAGCGTGTAAATGTCTGTGATGGCGGGAAGAGAGACCCCGATGATCTTCTCAGCTGACCTCACTATCCGCTGTAGGGTCTTGTGATCCGAGATGATACAGTTGCCAAACCAGGCCGTGATGCAGCTGTTCAGGATGCTCTCAATACAACCTCTGTAGAATGTGGTGAGGATAGGGGGTGGGAGATGGACTTTTCTCAGCCTTCGCAGAAAGTAGAGACGCTGCTGGGCTTTCTTTGCTATGGAGCTGCTGTTGAGGGACTAGGTGAGATTCTCCGCCAGGTGAACACCAAGAAATTCGGTGCTCCTTGGTCTTGCTGACATTGAGTAAAAGGTTGTTGTTATGGCACCACGCAACCGGATTTTCAATCTCCCTCCTATATGCTGATTTCTCTCTGATTGAATGTCTCTGATCTGATCCTCAGCAGATTGTGGATCTCATTTGATTTGGCCCATGAAAGTGCTGTCATCAGCAAACGGGAATATGGCTTTGGAGCTGTGCTTAGGCACTCAGTCATAAGTGTAAATCGAGTAGAGTGGTGGGGGGGGGGATGCTAAGCACAGCCTTGTGGTGCACCTTTGCTGATGGAGATCGTGGAGGAGATGTTGCTAATTCGGTCTACAGGTGACGAAATTGAGGATCCAATTGCACAAGGAGGTATTCAGGCCAAGGTCTTAAAGTTTATTGATTACTTTTGAGGGGATGATGGTATTGAATTCTGAGCTGCAGTTAATGAAGTGCTTCCTGATGAATGCATCTTTGCTGTCCAGATATTCCAAGATTGAGTGAAGAGCCAGTGAGTTGGTACCTGCTGTCGACTTGTTGCTCAGGTAAGCAAATTGAAGTAAATCCAAGTTGCTTCTCAAGCAAGAGTTGATATTTTTCATCACCAACCTCTCAAAACACTTCATCACAGTGGATGTAAATGCTACTGGATGATAGTTTTTGAGGCAGGTTTCCAGGTTCTTCTTAGGCGCCAGTTTAATTGAAGCTGATGGGTACCTTAGACTGCCAAAGCAAAAGGTTAGAGATCTTAGTGAACACTGCAGCCAGTGGATCAGCACTGATTTTTAGTACTTCGCCAGGTAACCTGTCTGGGCTGGATGGTTTTGGTGAGTTCACCCTCCTGAAAGCCAGTTGCACGTCAGCCTCAAAGACTGAAATCGCAGGATCATTAGGGCTATGGGAGCTCACGATGGTTCCTCCATGCTTTGATGGCCAAAGTGAGCATAGGAGGCATTGAGCTCATCTGGAAGCAAAGTCCTGTTGTTGCATATGTCACTTGATTTAACTTTATAAGGGGTAAGAGTATTCAAGCATCCTTCATTGATTCAAATTTAGTCTGGAAATGCCACTTCGCCTGTGAGATGGCTTACTGGAGATTGTACCTAGACCTCTTGTAACTCTCCTAGTCACCAGACTTGAATGTCTCTAATCTGACCCTCAGCAGATTGCGGATCTCATGGTTCATCCAGGGCTTCTGGTTGAGGAAGACTCTAAATGTACATTTGACAAATAAAGCTAATCTTTAAAAATCTTTAATCTCCTTCATCATGCCTCACTCGTTCATCCCAACATGGCCTCCAACATCCATCCATTGCCCTTTTTGAGTAGATCTGCTGTCCAGTGGTGGCAAGCTTCATTAACATATTAAAATTATGCTCTTATTTTGTGAATATTTGAGATTCATTGTTGCTATGTGAATTTTCCATGGGTCAATCAAAACTACAAGATTGCAGACTCCATTCTACCATTGTAGTTTTTTGCCTCTTTTCTGATCATGGAATTTCTCCCCAATCCCAAACTTGGCATTGACGTCTCTTTCTAATCGCAGCTCCATTTAAACCCCGATTGTCACTTTGGCTTCTCCTGCATGTTTGCCAACTACTCTGTGCTTGCTGGATCTCAAATTGTGATTCAGATTCAGATTTATTTATTACATGTGCATGAGACGTGTTGTTTGTGTTAACCATCAACACACATAAGGATGTGCTGGGAGCAGCCCGCAAGTGTCTCCGCACGTTCTGGCACCAAAGCTGCATGCACACGTGCTCAGCAGAACAACACAGAACAAAGCAAGCAAGAAAACAACAGCAAAACAAGCTCCTTTCCTCCCTCCCTCCCAACTACACACACACACACACCCGCGCACCATCAGGATCGATTCTTTGGTATTAACCCCTGGGCTAGCCGATGACGGGACCTGAACGCCAAGCTCACACTCCAGGCTTGCTGACTGATCAGCCCTTGTGCTTCCTCATGTGTTCTGCTTTCTCAGACCTATCTGATTCCAGGACCCACTAATCATGGACATCCCAACATCCACGGATGACCATTTGTCACCGTTCAGTCGCTGGCCTTCAAGTGTGAAGCGGAGGCGTAGACTCCAGATGTCCTTCGTCCCATGTCCAAATCGCATGCCAATGAGAGCAAAACAAAGCCCTCAACACAAACAACAGGAATTCTGCAGATGCTGGAAATTCAAGCAACACACATCAAAGTTGCTGATGAATGCAGCAGGCCAGGCAGCATCTGATGCTGCCTGGCCTGCTGCGTTCACCAGCAACTTTGATGTGTGTTGCCCTCAACACAAGATGCCCCTCCTCAACTCTCCATGCTGCTGACCTTCAAAAGCAGAGTGGATGCCTCACTCCTAACCCCTCCATACCTCTGTCCCTAAACCTTATTCTGACCTCTAACTCTCTCATATCAATGTCCCAGAACCTAATCTGACCCCTATCTCCCCTCTCAGTCCCCAAAACCATCTCTATGAACTGCTAAAACAACTAAGCTCGCGCCGCGATCTTAAAAGAGGCTGCACCTTGGCACCATTTTAACCATGTACTGTATTCAATTGGAACATTTCCCCTCTTTCAATTGCATATCTCAATTCTATGATTATTTCTCTAATTTCACCTAAAATATAGAAGGGGACATTGTCCCGTTATCTAGACTTTCACTCAAGCAATCCAATTAATTTCATTCTTTCCCTGTAATGTAATCTAATTTATATGCCTATAAATCCCTCCATTCTCTTCCACCTTTCACAGAGTTTTTTTCATAGGGAAGTACTGCACAGAATCAGGCCTTTCACCCATCTACTTCATGCTGAAACCATTTAAGCTGCCTACTTGCACCCATCGACTTACACCGGGACCATAGCCCTCCATACCCCTCCTATCCAAGTAAATATTCAAACTTCTCTTAAACATTGAAATTGAGCTCACATGTATCATTTATGCTGGCAGCTCATTTCACAACCCCCAGAGTGAAGAAGTTCCCCCTCATGTTCTCCTTAAACTTCTCACCTTTCACCTGTGGTTGCAGTCCGACCCAACTTCGGTAGTAAAAGTCTGCTTGCATTTACCCCATTTATACACCTCATAATTTTGTATAGCTCTATTAAATCTCCTCTCAACCTTCTACATTCTAAGAAATAAAGTCCTAATCTATTCAATCTTTCCTTATAATTCAGGCCCTCCAGACCTGGCAACATCCTTGCAAATTTTCTCTGTACTCTTTCAATCTTATTTACATCTTTCCTGTACATAGGTGACCAAAACTGCACAAAATACTCAAAATTAGGCCGTATTAACATCTAATACAACTTCAACATAACATCCCATTTCCTGTACTTAAAACATTGATTTACGAAGGCCAATGTGCCAAAACCTTTCCTTATGACTCTATCTGTGACACCACTTTCAATGAATTATGGATCTGTATTTCATGATCCCTTTGTTCTACCGCACTTCTTGGTGCCCTGCTTTTCACTGTGTAAAACCTACCCTGGCTGCTCCTACCAAAGTATAAAACCTCACACTTGTCTACATTAAATTCTATCCACTGCCTTGCCTTCACCCATTTTCCTGGTAACTTTCTCAAAAAACTGTATAAGATTGATTAATTACGATCTAACATGCACAAAGCCATGCTGACTATCGTTAATCAGTCCACGTCTATCCAAATATATATCCAGTCCTTTAGAGTACCTTCCAATAACTTTCCCACAACTGACAAACATATAATTTCCTGGTTTCTGTTTAGAGCCTTTTTTAAACAGCTATCCTCCAATCCTCTGATACCTGTCGTGTCATTTAGAATGATTTAACTATTTATTTACGGCTTTCTGAGAGGCGGGACTGCGCAGGCGTGTGACGTCGGGCAGTGCAGCGCGGCAGATTTAAAAGGAACAAAGCCTCATAGAGCGGGCAGCGTGGTTTGCGGGCTGCAGAGTGAGCCGGGAGCAGAGTGAAGACTTAAGGGCTTCGGCTCACCGGGCTTAGGCGGAAGCGGGCGAGGCGAGGAAGGTTTGACATTCATTTTCTGTTGCTATTTGAGGAGAGGGGCATTATGATTGTGAGGGCAGTTTGCTGTTCTCGGTGTCGGATGTGGGAGGCCCTGGAGTCTCCAAGCCTCCCGGACGTCTACATCTGCGCCAAGTGCATCGAGATGCAGCTCCTAAGGGACCGCGTTACGGAACTGGAGCTGCAGCTCGATGACCTTCGTCTGGTCAGGGAGAGCGAAGAGGTGATAGAGAGGAGTGGAAGGCAGGTGGTCACGCCGGGGCCATGGGAGGCAGACAAGTGGGTCACGGTTAGGAGGGGGAAGGGGAAAAGGCAGGTGATGGGGAGTACCCCGGTGGCTGTGCCCCTTAACAACAGGTACTCCTGTTTGAGTACTGTTGGGGGGGACAGCTCACCCGGGGGAAGCGACAGTGGCCGTGCCTCCGGCACAGACTCTGGCCCTGTAGCTCAGAAGGGTAGGGCAAGGAAGAGGAGGGCAGTTGTGATAGGGGACTCGATAGTAAGGGGGTCAGATAGGCGATTCTGTGGACGCAGTCCAGAGACCCGGATGGTAGTTTGCCTCCCTGGTGCCAGGGTCCGGGATATTTCTGATCGTGTCCAAGATATCCTGAAGTGGGAGGGTGAGGAGCCAGAGGTCGTGGTACATATAGGTACCAATGACATAGGTAGGAAAAGGGATGAGGTCCTGAAAGGAGAATATAGGGAGCTAGGAAGGGAGTTGAGAAAAAGGACCACAAAGGTAGTAATCTCGCCTGTGCCACGCGACAGTGAGAGTAGGAATGCGATGAGGTGGAGGATAAATGCGTGGCTGAGGGGTTAGAGCAGGGGGCAGGGATTCAAGTTTTTGGATCATTGGGACCTCTCTTGGCGCAGGCGTGACCTGTACAAAAAGGACGGGTTACACTTGAATCCTAGGGGGACCAATATCCTGGCGGGGAGATTAGCGGGCGCTACTGAGGTGACTTTAAACTAGAATGGTTGGGGGGTGGGAATCAAATTAAAGAGGCTAGGCGTGAGGAGGTTAGTTCACAACAGAGGGATGGGAACCAGTGCAGAGAGACAGAGGGGTGTAAAGTGAGCGTAGAAGCAAAAAGTACAAAGGAGAAAAGTAAAAGTGGCAGGCCGACAAATCCAGGGCAAGCATTAAAAAGGGCCACTTTTCAACATAATTGTACAAGGGCTAAGAGAGTTGTAAAAGAGCGCCTGAAGGCTTTATGTGTCAATGCAAGGAGCATTCGTAATAAGGTGGATGAATTGAAAGTGCAGATTGTTATTAATGATTATGATATAGTTGGGATCACAGAGACATGGCTCCAGGGTGACCAGGGATGGGAGCTCAACGTTCAGGGATATTCAATATTCAGGAGGGATAGACATGAAGGAAGGGGAGGTGGGGTGGCGTTGCTGGTTAAAGAAGAGATTAACGCAATAGAAAGGAAGGACATAAGCCGGGAAGATGTGGAATCGATATGGGTAGAGCTGCGTAACACTAAGGGGCAGAAGACGCTGGTGGGAGTTGTGTACAGGCCACCTAACAGTAGTAGTGAGGTCGGAGATGGTATTAAACAGGAAATTAAAAATGTGTGCAATAAAGGAACAGCAGTTATAATGGGTGACTTCAATCTACATGTAGACTGGGTGAACCAAATTGGTAAAGGTGCTGAGGAAGAGGATTTCTTGGAATGTATGCGGGATGGTTTTTTGAACCAACATGTCGAGGAACCAACTAGAGAGCAGGCTTTTCTGGACTGGGTTTTGAGCAATGAGGAAGGGTTAATTAGCGATCTTGTCGTGAGAGGCCCCTTGGGTAAGAGTGACCATAATATGGTGGAATTCTTCATTAATATGGAGAGTGACATAGTTAATTCAGAAACAAAGGTTCTGAACTTAAAGAGGGGTAACTTTGAAGGTATGAGACATGAATTAGCTAAGATAGACTGGCAAATGACACTTAAAGGATTGACGGTGGATATGCAATGGCAAGCATTTATAGATTGCATGGATGAACTACAACAATTGTTCATCCCAGTTTGGCAAAAGAATAAATCAAGGAAGGTAGTGCACCCGTGGCTGACAAGAGAAATTAGGGATAGTATCAATTCCAAAGAAGTAGCATACAAATTAGCCAGAGAAAGTGGCTCACCTGAGGACTGGGAGAAGTTCAGAGTTCAGCAGAGGAGGACAAAGGGCTTAATTAGGAAGGGGAAAAAAGATTATGAGAGAAAACTGGCAGAGAACATAAAAACGGACTGTAAAAGCTTTTATAGATATGTAAAAAGGAAAAGACTGGTAAAGACAAATGTAGGTCCCCTGCAGACAGAAACAGGTGAATTGATTATGGGGAGCAAAGACATGGCAGACCAATTGAATAATTACTTTGGTTCTGTCTTCACTAAGGAGGACATAAATAATCTTCCAGAAATAGTAAGGGACAGAGGGTCCAGTGAGATGGAGGAACTGAGTGAAATACATGTTAGTAGGGAAGTGGTGTTAGGTAAATTGAAGGGATTGAAGGCAGATAAATCCCCAGGGCCAGATGGTCTGCATCCTAGAGTGCTTAAGGAAGTAGCCCAAGAAATAGTGGATGTATTAGTGATAATTTTTCAAAACTCGTTAGATTCTGGACTAGTTCCTGAGGATTGGAGGGTGGCTAATGTAACCCCAATTTTTAAAAAAGGAGGGAGAGAGAAACCGGGGAATTATAGACCGGTTAGCCTAACGTCGGTGGTGGGGAAACTGCTGGAGTCAGTTATCAAGGATGTGATAACAGCACATTTGGAAAGCGGAGAAATGATCGGACAAAGTCAGCATGGATTTGTGAAAGGAAAATCATGTCTGACGAATCTCATAGAATTTTTTGAGGATGTAACTAGTAGAGTGGATAGGGGAGAACCAGTGGATGTGGTATATTTGGATTTTCAAAAGGCTTTTGACAAGGTCCCACACAGGAGATTAGTGTGCAAACTTAAAGCACACGGTATTGGGGGTAAGGTATTGGTGTGGGTGGAGAATTGGTTAGCAGACAGAAAGCAAAGAGTGGGAATAAACGGGACCATTTCAGAATGGCAGGCGGTGACTAGTGGGGTACCGCAAGGCTCAGTGCTGGGACCCCAGTTGTTTACAATATATATTATTGACTTGGATGAGGGAATTAAATGCAGCATCTCCAAGTTTGCGGATGACATGAAGCTCGGCGGCAGTGTTAGCTGTGAGGAGGATGCTAAGAGGATGCAGGGCGACTTGGATAGGTTGGGTGAGTGGGCAAACTCATGGAAGATGCAATTTAATGTGGATAAATGTGAAGTTATCCACTTTGGTGGCAAAAATAGGAAAACAGATTATTATCTGAATGGTGGCCGATTAGGAAAAGGGGAGGTGCAACGAGACCTGGGTGTTATTATACACCAGTCATTGAAAGTGGGCATGCAGGTACAGCAGGCGGTGAAAAAGGCGAATGGTATGCTGGCATTTATAGCGAGAGGATTCGAGTACAGGAGCAGGGAGGTACTACTGCAGTTGTACAAGGCCTTGGTGAGACCACACCTGGAGTATTGTGTGCAGTTTTGGTCCCCTAATCTGAGGAAAGACATCTTTGCCATAGAGGGAGTACAAAGAAGGTTCACCAGATTGATTCCTGGGATGGCAGGACTTTCATATGAAGAAAGACTGGATGAACTGGGCTTGTACTCGTTGGAATTTAGAAGATTGAGGGGGGATCTGATTGAAACGTATAAGATCCTAAAGGGATTGGACAGGCTAGATGCAGGAAGATTGTTCCCGATGTTGGGGAAGTCCAGAACGAGGGGTCACAGTTTGAGGATAGAGGGGAAGCCTTTTAGGACCGAGATTAGGAAAAACTTCTTCACACAGAGAGTGGTGAATCTGTGGAATTCTCTGCCACAGCAAACTGTTGAGGCCAGTTCATTGGCTATGTTTAAGAGGGAGTTAGATATGGCCCTCGTGGCTACAGGGGTCAGGGGGTATGGAGGGAAGGCTGGGGCGGGGTTCTGAGTTGGATGATCAGCCATGATCATAATAAATGGCGGTGCAGGCTCGAAGGGCCGAATGGCCTACTCCTGCACCTATTTTCTATGTTTCTATGTTTCTAAATATCTCTGCTCAGGCCCTGGAAATTTATGCACGTAGGGTCCAAAGGAATACCTTGTCAGGCCCTAGGGATTTATCCATTGCCTCATGGTAGCAAACACCTCCTTGTCTGTAATCTGCGCAGGGTCCATGAAGCTGATGGCACTTCGTCTCACCTCTATAGACTGTGTATCTGTCTCCTTAGTAAATACAGGTACAAGGAATTTATTTATGATCTCCTCAATTTCTTTTGGCTTCACACGTGGATTAGCTTTCTGGTATTCCAAAGGACAAATTTTGTCCCTTGCAATCCTTTTGCTCTTAATATACTTGTAGAATCCCCTAGGATTCCTCTTCACCTTGTCTGCTGGAGTAACTTCATGCAATCCTTTTGCTCTTAATATACTTGTAGAATCTCCTAGGATTCCTCTTCACCTTGTCTGCTGGAGTAACTTCATGCCTTCTTTCAGTCTTCCTGATTTCTTTCTTTGGTGTTCTCTTGCATTTTTTATGCTCCATAAGCACCTCATTTGTTCCTACTTGCCCATTCCTGCTATGCAGCTCTTTACTTCTCTTAACCAGGGCCTCAATATCTCTTAAAAACCAAGGGTCTCTACACTCATTATCTTTACCTTTCATTCTGACAGGCACATACAAGCTTTGTACTCTCAAACTTCTGATTCTGAAGCCCTTTGCCAGAAAACAACCCTGTCCTAATCCACAATTGGTAGGTCATTTCGGATACCATCAAAATTGGCCTTTCTCCAATTTAGAGTCTCAACCCGCAGACTAGACTTTTTGCACATTTACTTTGAAACTAATAGCATTGTGGTCACTAGATACAATGTGTTCCGCTACACAAATTTCTGTCATCTGCCCTGTCTCATTCCCTAATAGCAGATCCAGTATCGCACATTATCTTGTTGGGACCTCTGATGAAGGAAACTTTCCTGAAACATAAGACGAACTCTATCCCATCTAGTCCTTCTACAGTATGAGATTCCCAGTCAATATGTGGAAAGTTAAAATTGCTTGCTATAACAACCTTATGTTTCTTGCAACAGTCTGTGACCCCTTTACAAATTTGTTCCTCTAAATCCCACGGACTGTTGGGTGGTCTGTAATATAGCCCCATTAATGTGGTCGTATGTTTCTTTAATCCCTCCCGCTCTGTTGCATCAAAGCAACTGAACCCCTGAACACTGAGCTGGCAGTCCCGCCCCTCCTGTAACCTAGTCTCGCTAATGGGTACAGTATTATAATTCCATGTTAGTCCATGCCCTGAATTCATCCGCCCTTCCTACGATATTTCTTGCATCGAAGTACACACAGCCCAGGGCACTAGTCGTGCTATGCTCACCCTTTTGATTTCTGACTTTGACTCAGGTTTTACCAATATCTGCCTCCACAACGTCTCTACTAACTGTTGTTGCACTCTGGTTCCCATCCCCCTGAAACTCTAGTTTAAACCCCACTGTGCTGCATTAACAAACTTTCCCTCTAGGATTTTAGTCTCTATCCAACCCAGGTGCAAACCGTCTCTTCTGTACAGGTCCCACCTTCCCTGGAAGGGAGCCCAATGATGGAAAAATCTTATGCTCAATGATCCAAAAAGCTTATGCCCTCCCTCCTACACCAACTCCTTACCCACATGTTAAACTGTATAAACTTCCTAGTTCTGGCCTCTTCAGCGCATGGCACTGGTAACAATCCTCAGATCACAATCCTGGATGTCCTGCCCTTTAACTAGCACCTAACTCCCTGAACTCCCTGGCCAGAACCTTATCACTCGTCTTATCCCTGTCTTTGGTACCTACATAGACCACAACTTCTGGCTGTTCATCTTCCCACTCAAGAATGCTGAGGACTCCATCGGAGATGTTCCAGATACTGACACCCGGGAGGCAACTTACCATCTGGGAATCTTGTTCTTGCCCACAAACCTCCTGTCCATTCCCCTAACTAATGAAACCCCTATCACCACAGCTCACCTCTTCTACTTCTTCCCTTCTGAATCACAGAGCCAGACTCAGTGCCAGTGAACCAACCACTGTGACTTTCCTCTGTTAGATCGTTTCCCCTAACATTATCCAAAGCGATATACCTGTTGTTGAGGGGGATGGCCACAAGAATACTCTGCATTGGCTGTTAAACGGCTTTCCCCTTCCTGACTGTCACCCACTTCCCGTGTCCTGTACCTTGGGTGTAACTACCTTTCTATACGTCCTATCTATAACCCCCTCAAGCCTCCCGAATGATCCAGAGTTCGTCCAATTCCAGCTCCAACTCCTTAACACAGATCATTAAAAGCTGCAGCTGGATGCACTTCTTGAAGTTGGAGTCATCAGGGACCCTAACGGTCTCCCAGCTTTTCTACATCCAACAAGAAGTGCATTCAACTATCCTGCCTAGCATCTCGGCTGCCCCTAACTGAGCAGATATAACGAAGGGAAGGGGAAATAATGCTTTACCCAGAGCTTTCTGTTTTTTGCTTTCTCTGACTGAAGCCTCCCTTTGCTGAAGCCTTGAAGAGCTCAGGACAAGATCACCACTCCAACTCTGTCCACGCCGACAATGGCCGCAGCGCTCACTCCGTCCTTTCGTTTGCTCTTGCTAATCAACCCTAATGCCAATTTGTCACTGGTCAGGGCTCAGTTACGCTGCCGCGATCTGATGCTGCCTTTTTCTATTCCGTCAATGGACCTGAGTGAAATCCTGTCCTCTCAAAAACTTCTGATGTCGGATTGGTCATTGGTCACAGCTCGGTTATGCTGCTGCTATACACTGCTGCCTTTTTCTACTCGGTTTGTGAACCTGAGTGAAGCCCTCTCCTCTCAGATTTCTGACGTCCAGATTGATCGTTGGTCAGAGCTCAATTACACTGCTGCAAATACGTTGGGAGTATTTTACAGTTGACAATTAACCTGCCAACAGCTTGTCTTTGGGGTGTGGGAGAAAACCAGAGCAGCTGGAGAATGCACGCACAGAGGGAGTTTGTGGACAGCAGTGGGGGCAAACCTGTGGAACACTGGTAGCTGCAGCTCCATTGTGCCACCCTTGTCTTCACCATCTCAGTCAAAGTCATTTCCCTCTCACCACCCCCTCCACCTGCCCATTGCTGGGAATGATTCTCAGGAAACACAACTACGGCCTCCCGCATGATCTCCTTCACATGTTCTGCCGGTCTGTTGTCGCCAGTACAATCTTCTCTGTAGTGGTGGGCTGAACCAATGGCATATACATGGGTGATGCCGACAGGCTCAGTAAACTGATTAGAAAGGCTGGCTCTGTTATAGGAGTCAAACTGGACACACTGAAGGCTGTGAAAGGACCCTCAGGATATTCTGGCAATGCAATTCTGAACAATATTTCTCACCTTCTGCATGCCACCTTGGCTGGACAGAAGGGTACATTTAGTAATAGACTAAGATAACTACACTGCTCCAAAGAGCGCTATATGACGTCATGCTTACCCTCGACCTTTAGTCTCTATAATGAGTCAACCTATGGCTGGGTAAGTGATGACCCCTCTTGTTAGAATGCTTGTGGTAACTTATTTTTTATTCTTTCTACTTCTCTTCTAATATTTATATCTGTGCACTTGTAATGCTACTGTGACACTGTAATTTCCTTTGGGATCAATAAAGTATCTATCTATTTGGTAGTTCAGTCCCACTCTGCTCTCCGCTTCATGCCCATCACCAGATTAGCTGCCAGATTGTCCATTTTACCACCTGCCAGACTGGCACAGGATTTGAAATATGCAGATGAGGTACTGACGTTAGATTAAGCAGGAACTCTCCATGGCTGGCTGCATTTGTTTGGTATTCCTGTCATTACCTGCATCTTGTTACCTCATGTGACTTAAAATTAAGATGTTCCAAGTGCTTCACTTTCGTCAACTGGATGTAGGAAATTCTTTCTATTGAAATTATTTCTATAATCGAGTCATAGAATTCTACAGCACCGAAACAGGCCCTTCAGCCCATCTAGTCCATACTGAACTATTATTCTGCCCATCAATCTATACCCGGACCATTGCTCTTCATACCCCTCCCATCCATATACTTATCCACATTCCTCTTGAATACTGAAATTGAACCCACATCCACCACTATCGCTGGAAGCTCATTCCACACTCTCACTACCCTCTGAGTGAAGAAGTCTTCCCTCATGTTCTCCTTAAACATTTCACCTTTCACCTTTAACCAATGAACTCCTTTTGTATTCTCACCAACCTCAGTCAAAAAAGTCTGCTTGCATTTACCTTGTCCATACCCGTCATCACTTTGTATACTTCTGTCAAATCTCTGTTCGTTCTCCTATGTTCCAGGGAATAAGGTCCTAATCCTAGTCAATCTTTTCCAATAACTCAGGCCCTCAAGTCCCAGCAACATCCTTGTAAATTTTCTTTGCAATCTTTCAATCTTATTGATTTCCTGCCTGTAGGTATGGGACCAGAACTCCACACGATACTCCAAATTAGGCCCCACCAAAGTCTCCATGAAATGTAAAACCAGCCCACAGTAGCTATTTTGCACAAACTTGCAAAGGAAAATTTTTATAATATTGCTCCTAATATATTTGTATGGACTTTTAATTGATCTACGTGTATATGCCAATCATCAGTCAGATGGGGAAACCAAACTCCAAATATGTTTTTTAAATTACTTGGCAAGTTCATCTGTATGATAGCTTGCCACAGATATATACAACAGCGCAAGAAAAAAATAATCATTCTGTACCATATTGCTTTGCACCATATTTCAATAAAATGAAGGACTACTTTGTTATTCATGGAATAAAACACAGAATATGGAACATTACCACACAGTACAAGCCCTTCATCCATGATGTTGTATTCAGATAGTAGGATAATTGGTAACGTGTGTAATTGGGCAGTACGGACTCACTGGGTCAGAAGGGCCAGTTATCATGATATTTCTCTAAATAAATAACCAAATAAAAGTTTATTGGCTTATGTGGGGCACAAACTAAATGAGTAAAATAACTTTCCAACTTAGTATAAGGCAGTTCTTCAAGTCAGTATCCTTAGCCTAACTGTAGAAACTCTTCACTAATATACCCCTCCAACTCTCCACCTGCTTTATAACTCAGAACCCAGTTTGTTACTCTTAACTGATCTGAATTCATCTCCATTTGCATTATAGAACATCGAACAATGCAGCATAGTACAGACCCTTTGGCCCAGGATGTTGTGCCAAATTTTTAACCAACTCTAACCCTTCCTTCCCTCATAACCTTCCATTTTGCTTTCATCCATGTGCCTACCTAATAGTCTCTTAAATGTCCCGATCTATTCTGCCTTTCATTGCTAAAAGTGATGCTTAATCCTTTGCTCATCCTAATCAAAATAAATTTCATTAGAAAACTAAGGAGTGACATTTTCAGAAAATAGTGCCTACACCATTCAATTAGCGTACTAATTGGTAGAACGTTGATGGAGCAAGGACAACTTATTTGTAAAATCAGATTAAGTGAGAACAAAAACATGACTTTAACCAATGCAAATGAATTAAATAAAGTATGCTTTCATTTTAATTTACTAAACAAACCAGATCAGCACATAAAAATTAAAATAGATTTTTTCAAGTATATTAATTTGGCTTAGGATTTTTTTCCCTGAAGGAAAAATAGTTGGAAAAAAATCAATTCTTCTAATATAATATATTTTGTATCTTAAAAATAACTTAATATATTTCTAGGTTTGCAAGAGAGAAAGTACTGCATTTGCCACATATTATACAAGACACAGTAAATAGCAAGAAATCTTCCATACTCTGTTTTCATACAGAGCAGAATCGATGGGCCAATTGGCCTAATTCTGCTCCTGTATCTTACGGTCTCATTAATGATTTATGTCTGCTCCTATATACTACCACCTATCGATTCACAATTAAAAACCACAAACCCTTAATTGAAACCACAAATAACACTCTATGACAGATAAATATTTGTAGCATACATCTAATTGGGAGGTAAATGAAGCAGATTATATCATATTGAAATATAATTTAATTTTAAGTTAATATTTTTGCCATGTCTCATCTCAGTCCAGTCTATTAGTTTAGGCACCAGTTAGTCTACTCTAAATAATAGGAAAAGAAATTAAAAAATAAATCTATTATGAGAAAGATGAGGGTGGTACAGAAGTGTGGTGTTTAACATAATGCTGTTACAGGTCCAGCAATGAAGGTTCTATTCCCATCGCTATAAGGAGTTTGTACATTTTTCCAGTGACTGCGTGGATTTCTTTTGGGTGCTCTGGCTTTACTCCCATATTCCAAAGACGTACAGGTTAGTAGGGCAAATGCTCATATGCGTGTAATTAGGCGCTGCAGGCTCATTGTCCAGGAAGGACTTGTTACAATGATGTATCTCTAAATAAAATAAATAAATGATAAAATAAAAAGTTACTCTATCGTATCTTCAAGCCTGAAGCAAATGCATGGTCCAAGAATCTCTTGATATCTAATACCGGACATTGGGCATAATATTACATATCTATAAGGTTTGAATAACTTGTATCATTTTAAATGACTGTGGTTCTGGTTTCCATTTTGCATGTTTTGATAGAAGCTTTTTATCAGTGGAAACTTCAATGACTGTTCAGACTGCTTTCCTATCTCCATCTTTTCCTCCTCATCTCAACATTAGGACATTATTTCATCCCGTCTGTAAGATCACATGGCAAAGTTTCTGCAAACAATTACTTCTGTTTCAAACTCACACTGTGTCAGAAGGAAAAAAACAAAAAAAGTCTGTAGATGCAGCATCTGAAAATAAAGCGTAAATACTGGAAGAACTCAGTCAGTCAAACGGGTTAATAGAGAAAGAAACAAGTTGATCGTTCAGATCAGGTTTTTTCTTTGCACAGATGCTGCTTGACTGGTGAGTTCTTCCAGTATTTCTAATTCGTGTTTCATGGAGGTGAATCAAATTTCAAACCAGGACTTGAAAACTTCAACTCAATTAAAATGCATAGAGAAATGGTGGTACCTCTCAGTAAGGTAAGAACTTTAGTTGAAAGAGATACAGACTTACTCTTTAAGGTTAGTAAAAGAAAATTAAGAATGAAACTGTAAATGCCAGAACTCTAAGGACATTTTTTTTTTCTCTTCATTCCGTTTTCCCGATTATGCTTCATGGTTTTGACCTTCTGGACTTGGCTAATGCATCCAGTGGTGGTGTTTCTGAGCCAATCTGGATAATGAAGATTGAAATCCATTGCCCAGAATGTGATCTATGATCTTGTTCTCCTCAGTCCTTTTCTAAGTAATGTTAACATAGAAACATAGAAACATAGAAACATAGAAAATAGGTGCAGGAGTAGGCCATTCGGCCCTTCGAGCCTGCACCGCCATTTATTATGATCATGGCTGATCATCCAACTCAGAACCCAGCCTTCCCTCCATACCCCGTGACCCCTGTAGCCACAAGGGCCATATCTAACTTCCTTTTAAACATAGCTAATGAACTGGCCTCAACAGTTTGCTGTGGCAGAGAATTCCACAGATTCACCACTCTCTGTGTGAAGAAGTTTTTCCTAACCTCGGTCCTAAAAGGCTTCCCCTCTATCCTCAAACTGTGACCCCTCATTCTAGACCTCCCCAACATCGGGAACAATCTTCCCGCATCTAGCCTGTCCAATCCCTTTAGGATCTTATACGTTTCAATCAGATCCCCCCTCAATCTTCTAAATTCCAACGAGTACAAGCCCAGTTCATCCAGTCTTTCTTCATATGAAAGACCTGCCATCCCAGGAATCAATCTGGTGAACCTTCTTTGTACTCCCTCTATGGCAAGGATGTCTTTCCTCAGATTAGGGGACCAAAACTGCACACAATACTCCAGGTGTGGTCTCACCAAGGCCTTGTACAACTGCAGTAGTACCTCCCTGCTCCTGTACTCGAATCCTCTCGCTATAAATGCCAGCATACCGTTCGCCTTTTTCACCGCCTGCTGTACCTGCATGCCCACTTTCAATGACTGGTGTATAATGACACCCAGGTCTCGTTGCACCTCCCCTTTTCCTAATCGGCCACCATTCAGATAATAATCTGTTTTCCTATTTTTGCCACCAAAGTGGATAACTTCACATTTATCCACATTAAATTGCATCTGCCATGAGTTTGCCCACTCACCCAACCTATCCAAGTCACCCTGCATCCTCTTAGCATCCTCCTCACTGCTAACACTGCCACCCAGCTTCGTGTCATCCGCAAACTTGGAGATGCTGCATTTAATTCCCTCATCCAAGTCATTAATATATATTGTAAACAACAGGGGTCCCAGCACTGAGCCTTGCGGTACCCCACTAGTCACCGCCTGCCATTCTGAAAAGGTCCCGTTTATTCCCACTCTTTGCTTCCTGTCTGCTAACCAATTCTCCACCCACACCAATACCTTACCCCCAATACCATGTGCTTTAAGTTTGCACACTAATCTCCTGTGTGGGACCTTGTCAAAAGCCTTTTGAAAATCCAAATATACCACATCCACTGGTTCTCCCCTATCCACTCTACTAGTTACATCCTCAAAAAATTCTATGAGATTCGTCAGACATGATTTTCCTTCCACAAATCCATGCTGACTTTGTCCGATCATTTCACCGCTTTCCAAATGTGCTGTTATCACATCCTTGATAACTGACTCCAGCAGTTTCCCCACCACCGACGTTAGGCTAACCGGCCTATAATTCCCCGGTTTCTCTCTCCCTCCTTTTTTAAAAAGTGGGGTTACATTAGCCACCCTCCAATCCTCAGGAACTAGTCCAGAATCTAACGAGTTTTGAAAAATTATCACTAATGCATCCACTATTTCTTGGGCCACTTCCTTAAGCACTCTGGGATGCAGACCATCTGGCACTGGGGATTTATCTGCCTTCAATCCCTTCAATTTACCTAACACCACTTCCCTACTAACATGTATTTCGCTCAGTTCCTCCATCTCACTGGACCCTCTGTCCCTTACTATTTCTGGAAGATTATTTATGTCCTCCTTAGTGAAGACAGAACCAAAGTAATTATTCAATTGGTCTGCCATGTCCTTGCTCCCCATAATCAATTCACCTGTTTCTGTTTGCAGGGGACCTACATTTGTCTTTATCAGTCTTTTCCTTTTTACATATCTATAAAAGCTTTTACAGTCCGTTTTTATGTTCTCTGCCAGTTTTCTCTCATAATCTTTTTTCCCCTTCCTAATTAAGCCCTTTGTCCTCCTCTGCTGAACTCTGAATTTCTCCCAGTCCTCAGGTGAGCCACTTTCTCTGGCTAATTTGTATGCTACTTCTTTGGAATTGATACTATCCCTAATTTCTCTTGTCAGCCACGGGTGCACTACCTTCCTTGATTTATTCTTTTGCCAAACTGGGATGAACAATTGTTGTAGTTCATCCATGCAACCTTTAAATGCCTGCCATTGCATATCCACCGTCAATCCTTGAAGTGTCATTTGCCAGTCTATCTTAGCTAATTCATGTCTCATACCTTCAAAGTTACCCCTCTTTAAGTTCAGAACCTTTGTTTCTGAATTAACTACGTCACTCTCCATGTTAATGAAGAATTCCACCATATTATGGTCACTCTTACCCAAGGGGCCTCTCACGACAAGATCGCTAATTAACCCTTCCTCATTGCTCAAAACCCAGTCCAGAATAGCCTGCTCTCTAGTCGGTTCCTCGACATGTTGGTTCAAAAAACCATCCCGCATACATTCCAAGAAATCCTCTTCCTCAGCACCTTTACCAATTTGGTTCACCCAGTCTACATGTAGATTGAAGTCACCCATTATAACTGCTGTTCCTTTATTGCACACATTTCTAATTTCCTGTTTAATACCATCTCCGACCTCACTACTACTGTTAGGTGGCCTGTACACAACTCCCAGCAGCGTCTTCTGCCCCTTAGTGTTACGCAGCTCTACCCATATCGATTCCACATCTTCCCGGCTTATGTCCTTCCTTTCTATTGCGTTAATCTCTTTTTTAACCAGCAACGCCACCCCACCTCCCCTTCCTTCATGTCTATCCCTCCTGAATATTGAATATCCCTGAACGTTGAGCTCCCATCCCTGGTCACCCTGGAGCCATGTCTCTGTGATCCCAACTATATCATAATCATTAATAACAATCTGCACTTTCAATTCATCCACCTTATTACGAATGCTCCTTGCATTGACACATAAAGCCTTCAGGCGCTCTTTTACAACTCTCTTAGCCCTTTTTAATGCTTGCCCTGGATTTGTCGGCCTGCCACTTTTACTTTTCCCCTTTGTACTTTTTGCTTCTACGCTCACTTTACACCCCTCTGTCTCTCTGCACTGGTTCCCATCCCTCCTTAAATATGAAGGAGTGTTCATTTATCATATTGATGATTAAGAGTAGATGGTAAAGAATCCGATTTTTAATCTGTGATGGAGATTTTACCATGAGATTTCAGGTGATCAAGATAACATCCACATATCATCATGTTCAAAGATTCAAAGTACATCTATTACCAAAGCATGTATACAGAATATAGCTCTGAGATTCATCAGCTCACAGGCAGCCACAAAACAAAGAAACAACATGGAACACATTCAAGAAAATATCAAGCAAACAATGCCCAAAAAAGAACAAATTGCGCAAACAGCAAAAAATGGGTGAACAACGCATAGGGTATCACCATCATAGCAGGAGTCTGGGAGTTCAGTTCAGTTCAGTTCAGTGCCACTAGCCAGCTGCAGGCCGCAGAGCCTGTCTGCACCGAAGCACCCTAGTCATCACCGAGTGCCCCGATCAAACTGCTTAAAGACAGCAAAACAAAAGAGTAACCAGAATCCAGTAACACGTGCAACATGAACATCAAAGTCCCCCCCTCTAAAACAAGTACATAGCCACAAGCCTCCCCGATCAATCCTTGCAACATGGATCCCAAGAATCCTGCAAGAGGGAGAGGAAATCTGGCTAATCATAGGCAGACGGTGCCAAACACATGCCCGTCCTCTGCTCTCGTCGTCATTGACTTCAATCTTTGACGCCTCAGTCGCAGAGAAACAAGGGAGTCAATCATGGGCCTGTCCCCCCCCATCTCCAAGCTTCCAGGCCACCAGGCCGTACACTCTGCTCCCACTCTCACCGAACTCCCTTGGAAACGACAAAGCATCAGATTGCTCAATTGGCCCAAACACACACCATCAGAAAGTAAGTCACAGGTTCCAACCATACACAGCTTGGCAGTAGAATCATACAAGGGGTGATTGATAAGTTTGTGGCCTAAGTTAGAAGGAGTCAATTTTAGAAAACCTAACACATTTTCAACATAGTCCCCTCCTACATTTACACACTTAGTCCAGCGGTCGTGGAGCACACAGATCTTGGACCTCCAGAAAGTGTCCACTGCAGGAGTGATTGAAAAGTTTGTGGCCTAAAGTAGAAGGAAATGAGTTACACAGCTCTCGTTACCGGCACTTGCAGTTCAACTCTTTGAGTGATTGTGCAGAAAGTTTGAGGTTAATAACATCAGTTAATAATGAGTTATTAACTTCAAATTTTCTGCATAATCACTCAAAGAGCTGAACTGCATGTGCATGTAACGAGAGACGTATAACTCATTTTCTTCTACCTTAGGCCACGAATTTAGCAATCACCCCTCATATTTGAAGGCCGCAGTAGTTTTGTGAAATCTCTGCAAGACGTTGCCATTAGTTGCATTGTTTGCTGTTGCTATCTGGAAGCCTTCCTCTATATTGTTTTGTTGTTTTTTTTATTTTTAAGATCCAGGCCAAACAAACATGCCCAAAATTTATTGCCTATCACATGATGTCCTTAAGAAGACTGCCATCTTAAACCACTGGAGTCCTTTTGCTGAAGGTACTTCGACTTGGTTCAGTCAAGAGTTACAGGATTTAGACCAAGTAACAATGAAGGGTGTTTCTAAGTCAGGCTGGTATGCAACCTGTAGGGAAAATGAAGGTGGCTATTTTCCAAATCACCTGAATCACCCTCATCAGAATCAGGTTTATTATCACTGATATATGTCATGAAATGTATTGTTTTGCAGCACAGTACAATACATAAAAATTACCATAAGGTACAATAAAAATATATAAACAAATGTGCAGCATAAGAAAATGAATCAGAATCAGAATCAGGTTTATTGTCACCGGCATGTGATGTGAAATTTGTTAACTTAACAGCAGCAGTTCAATGCCATACATAATCTAGCAAAGAAAAAAAATACAAAATAAAATAAAAATAACAATAATAATAAATAAACAAGTACATCAATTATGTATATTGAATAGATTTTTTTTTAAGTGCAAAAATGGAAATACTGTATATTTTTAAAAAAGTGAGGTAGTGTCCAAAGATTCAGTGTCCATTTAGGAATCGGATGGCGGAGGGGAAGATGCTGTTCCTGAATCGCTGAGTGTGTGCTTTCAGGCTTCTGTACCTCCTGCCTGATGGTAACAGTGAGAAAAGGGTGCTGGAAGTCCATAGTAATGGATGCTGCCTTTCTGAGACACCGCTCCCTAAAGATGTCCTGGGTACTTTGTAGGCTAGTACCCAAGATGGAGCTGACTAGATTTACAACCTCCTGCAGCTTCTTTTGGTCCTGTGTAGTAGCCCCTCCATACCAGACAGTGATGAAGCCTGTCAGAATGCTGTCCATGGTACAACTGTAGAAGTTTTTGAGAGTATTTATTGACATGGCAAATCTCTTCAAGCTCCTAATAAAGTATAGCCGCTGTCTTGCCTTCTTTATAACTACATCGACATGTTGGGACCAGGTTAGATCCTCAGAGATTTTGACACCCAGGAACTTGAAGCTGCTCACTCTCTCCACTTCTGATCCCTCTATGAGGATTGGTATGTGTTCTTTCGTCTTACCCTTCCTGAAGTCCACAATCAGCTCTTTCGTCTTACTGACGTTGAGTGCCAGGCTGATGCTGCGGCACCACTCCACTAGTTGGCATATCTCACTCCTGTACGCCCTCTCGTCACCAGCTGAGATTCTACCAACAATGGTTCTATCATCAGCAAATTTAAAGATGATATTTGAGCTATGCCTAGCCACACAATCATGGGTATATAGAAGGTAGAGCAGTGGGCTAAGCACATACCCCTGAGGTGCGCCAGAGTTGATCGTCAGCGAGGAGGATATGTTATTACCAATCCACACAGATTGTGGTCTTCCGATTAGGAAGTTGAGGCTCCAATTGCAGATGGAGGTACAGAGGCCCAGGTTCTGCAACTTCTCAATCAGGATTGTGGGAATGACGGTATTAAATGTTGAGCTATAGTTGATGAACAGCATCCTGACTTAGGTGTTTGTGTTGGCCAGGTGGTCTAAGGCCATGTGGAGAGCCATTGAGATTGCATCTGCCATTGACCTATTGTGGCGATAGACAAATTGCAGTGGGTCCAGGTCCTTGCTGAGGCAGGAGTTCAATTTAGTCATGACGGACCTCTCAAAGCATTTCATCACTGCATTTTGCAGATGGTACGCACATTCTCCAACCATTGCTGTCTAGTGTTGTTGAATTGAATGTAAAAGTTTGTGGATGGGATGTCAGTCAAGTGGGCTGTTTTGTCCTGGATGCAATTAAGGCTCATGGGAGTTGCTGGAGCTGCACTTATCAAGCAAATGGAGAATTTTCCATAATTCTCCTGATTTGTGCTCTGGAGATATGAGGATAATTACATTTGAGAAGAATGCTCCATAGAATCTCACACACCACCTCAAAGCAAAGGCTGTGGCTCTCACAAGGACCACAGCAAACACCTGAAAATCCATGGAACTGTTGTGGAAATGAGTCACTTTCAATGCAGAGGTACTGATTAAGTTGTGGAGTACAAGACTTAATGCGAGTTGATTCAATGCCAAAGATTCCCAGCTCCAATCCCTGCTGATTCCACATGCCTCCAACTGTTCTGGGGTCAGATCCACCAGATGTGGATAGAGGTGTTTGTGATATAAACTTAAATATATGATTCTGAGACCATGGACCATATCAGTTGCTTACCTAGCCCAATGAGTAGTTCTCCATGTTGTGTACGTATCCAAATTTTAGTGAGGAGGCTATGCCTGGTCACCAGGGACTGGAGGGCCTTCCTCACATCCAAATTTGGTGTCTGTATAATGAGGATTAATTGTTGAACTCTAATGTATTTGTTCAGATCCAAGCCTTATAATTGATGTTTCCTTCTTAGCTGTGCATACCCGTTCTGATGGAGATCTTGATATAGCTTTAACTGAACTATTCTGTTCATTATTTTCTGAGAAAGATGCACTTCCTACATCCCCAGCACCTGGGGTGATGGGGATATAGCAGCACTGCTTTTTGAAGCAGCCTAGACTCCTTCTTCCAGGTGCTTCTTCTGCCACATTCGTCAGTCAACCACTCATCAGGGCAGCCATAAATCTTTAGTGCTGTATTCACAAAGGTTGAAGAATCTTTGTTTTACTTAGTCAAAGAAAAAAGGAAAGAAAACTACACTAATCTGAAGAACAGTGAGTTCTCATAGTGGGAATTGCTGGAGTGCACTACTTTATTACAACTTGTTTGAATCAGGAAATATAGTCCTTGATCTTGTTAATGTTCAGCTAATATGTGATGTCAATCATTTTATGTTGCACATCAATGCCAAGAATGAGGAAGCTGCCTTAAAGCTCTTGTGTAGTAATCTATCATAACTCAAAGCTGCAATTGATTGGCATACTGGGCTATTGCCTGCAGCCATGGCTGGATGACTCCTGTAAAGTTTACTTTGGAAGAACTGGAAGATGCCTGAAGGCAGATGCCGTCGTAGGAAATGCTGTGGATTCAAAGATCTCTTTTAGATGCCTGAATAATTGGGGGGGTGGGTGGCCTGAAGTGTATGCTGGCCAAGGTCTCAACATTGGCATTTCAAATAATATAGCACTAAACGTAGCCTTTCCATAACTGAAAGATGAAACCAAGAATTATGAGAGAATGGAGAGGCCTCCAAGCCATCATTATGAGGATGGCGCACAAGATGTAGGAAAGAACAGTTAACAGCTGGAGGAGAAGTGAATCATAAAGTCAGAGAACACTACAGCACAGAAACAGGCCCTTTGGCCCATCTAGTTTGTGCCAAACCATTAATCTGCCTCGACCCATCAGCCCACAACTGGGTGATAATGTTCCACACCCCTCTCATACATTATCCTACCCAAATTCCTAGCCACACTCTCACCATCCACTGAGTGAAGAAGTTCCCTCAAAGGAACTTCCAATGGAATAATTGCTACCCCAAGGCTTTCAATTAAAGGTGCATTAGGATTTTTTTTTCCTTGGATAGGACTTTTTTGTTTGGAGCATAGGTGAATGAGGGGAGATTTGATAGAGGTATACAAAATAATGAGGGGTATAAATACACTGAGGTTCAGTGAGACTAGAACTAGAGGTCATAGGTTAAGTGTGAAAGGTGAAACACTTAAGGAAAACCTGAGGTAGAACTTCTTCATTCAGAGGGTGATACGCTGTGGAATGAGCTGCCAGTGGAAATGGTGGATCTGAATTCGATCTCAACACTTAAGGGAAATTTGGATAGGTACGTGAACGGGAGGGGTATGGAGACTTAAGGTCTGGTTGCAGGTTAGTGGGATTAGGCAAAATAATAGTTTATCACAGACTAGATTAGACACAGTCTATGACTCCGTGACTCTAACCATTACCTATATAATAAAGTCGCATCACACATATGTGTTCTCTTAAACCTACAGTCTTATGCAGCAGTTCATCAGAATCAGGTTTATTATCACTGGCATGTGATGTGAAATTTGTTACCTTAGCAGCAGCAGTTCAATGCAATACATGATCTAGCAGAGAGAAAAAAAATACTAAATAAAATAAAAATAATGATAAATAAATAAATCAATTACGTATATTGAATAGATTTAAAAAAGCAAAAACAGAAATACTGTATATTTTAAAAAAGTGAGTTCATCTCTCAAAACAAATGTTCTTCTCTGATTCAAAAGCTGAAAAAAGCACAGAAATCATCCTAAGCATCTCTGACTGCAATCCTATGCCATGTATGACCTTCTCCAGCATCTGAATGTAGGTTTCTCAATGTAACTTTAAGGAATCCCAGTAAGACCAGGCTTTGCTATGGTTCTAAAGTCAATAAAATTCAGATTAATGTGTTCACTTTACTAGATACACCTTTACACCTGCTCGTGAATGTAAATATTAACCAATCATGTGGTAGCAACTCAATGCATGAAAGCATGCAAACGTCATCAAGAGGTTCAGTTGTTGTTCAAACATCAGAATGGGGAAGAAATGTGATCTAAGTGACTTTGACTGTGAAATGATTGATGGTGCCAGATGGGGTGGTTTGAGTATCTCAAAAACTGCTGGTATCCTGGTATTGTCATGCACAACAGTTTCTAGAATTTACAGAGAATGATACAAAAAACAAAAAAAGAATCCAGTGAGTGGCAGTTCTGTGGGTACGATAGCCTTGTTAATGAGAATGGTCAGACTGGTTCAAGCTGACAGGAAGGCGACAGTAATTCAAATAACCATGCATTACAACAGTGGTTTGCGTACACTTTTTTAGATATTTACAAATTAGGAATTTTTTATGTGGTTTGTTGCCAAATTACCCTTCTGCTTATCCACCTAATATGACAGACGCTCTCTTTCAGTTTAAACTATTTCAAAAAGGGTTGATAGCTATAATCTATAAATGGTTATTGAACTCACAAATGATATCTAATGATAAAATTAAATGCGCTTGGGAATTGGAATTTCAAGAGTCATTTTCAAATAATCAATGGAGTAAAATTTTTCATTTGGTTAACAACTCATAGAAACTTGGCTTTGGTGTTTATTTTAATAATTGAATTAGAATGATATATAAAACTCCTATTGCTACTGTTATTATTAATAACTGTAGATCCCTTTTTTCAGCTTTCATGGGAGACAAGCCAAGGTTATCCGTTAAGTCCTTTGTTATTTAATTTAATACTAGAACCCCTTGCTATTGCTCTTTGTGAAGCTAAAGATATTTATGGGGTTTCTGTGACTGAGACCATTCATAAGATTTCCCTTTACGCTGACGCTTTACTGGTTTATATACTGTATCCAATCCTGAGGAATCTATTCCTGCCTTGCTAAAATTATTTAATGAATTTGGAGATTTTTCAGGTTATAAAATAAATTTTAGCAAAAGTGAACTGTTTCCTTTAAATGAATCTGTTCCTATATATGATAATACTCCTTTCAAAGTCACGGATTCCTTTAGATACTTAGGTGTTATAATCACTAAAAATATAAGGATCTTTATAAAGCTAATTTTGTTCCCCTGGTAGATTCTATGAAGTATTTATTTAGTAGATGGAACCCGCTTACATTTTTACCTTTTGGTCGTATCCATATAGTCAAAATGATTTTACCAAAATTTTTATATTTATTTTAGAATATCCCTGTTTTTCTGACTAAGAAGTTTTTTGATCAGATTGATTCTATTATTTTATCTTTTATTTGGGGTAATAAAAGACCAAGAATTCGTAAATGTCACTTACAAAAGTCGAAGAAGGATGGAGGTCTCTCTTTGCCTAATTTAAGAATGTGTTACTGGGCTGTTAATGTGCAATATATGTCCTTTTGGTTACACTGGATTGTTAAGAACAATCGGCCAATTTGGGTAGACTTGGAATTGAAAGCTGTGAAATAGTTTTATTCAACCTCGTTATTGGGAGCTGCTTTACCTATACAATTTGCTAAAGTTGCTAATTTAAATTTATACCCTGTGATTAAGTATTCTTTACAAACTTGGCTCCAGTTCCATAATTTTTTTAATCTTAAAAAATTTAAACTTTGTAGTTTAATTTATCGAAATTACTTTTTAAAGCCTTCTTTGAGTGATCCAATTTTTTTACTTTGGAAAAATGAAGGTATTAATTCTTTTTTGGATTTATTTAAAGAAGATAGATTGATGTCTTTTGAACAATTAGTTGATAAATATTCTCTTTCATACTCACATTTTTTACCATACCTTCAAGTTAGACATTTCTTACAAAAATATTTAAGCAATTGCCCTTACATATTGGATGCCAACCTGTTAGATACTATTACGAGTATGAACCATTGATGAAGGGTTGCATTGAAAGAATTTATAATTTACTATTACAATGGGATAAGCGTCCTTTAAGATTAAACAAGATTGGGAAAAGGAACTTAATTTCACTTTTATGACGGAGGACTGGACACGGATTCTGAAGCTGGTTAACTCTTCTTTGATCTGTGCTAGTCATTCACTGATTCAATTTAAAATTGTACATTGTTACTATTTGACGAAGGAACGATTGTCTAACATATTTCCTAATGTTGATAGTTACCACGATAGATGTAAAACTGAGACAGCTACACTGACACACATGTTTTGGTCTTGTTCCATACTGGAACAGTTCTGGAAGTCAGTTTTTTCTACAATTTCTAAAGCACTTAAAATTAATTTACAACCTAACAAATCTACTGTGCTTTTTGGAATAATTTCTCAAAATATCCGCAGTATCTCTTTTGTCTGACCAACATGTTATTGCTTTTCTTACATTGATAGCTAGGAGGGCCATTTTGTTGAAGTAGAAGGATACGTCGGCTCCCAGTTTGACACAATGGTTCTCTCAAATGATGCTATGTCTTAGTTTGGAGAAAATTAGAAGTCGAACCTTTGAATCTGTGTTTGATTTTGAGAAAAGATAGGGTTCATTTGCTCTTTACTGTCATTTGAGTTAATTGATAGATTTCCTCGATGATCTAATTGTAAATTTTTGGTATTTTTTTTCTTGCTGGCGGTTTGATGTTTATCTTTAGAAGCTTTTTGTATGACACATGGCTCCGAGGTTAAAACACTTAATGGGCTCTTTTTTCTCACTTTTCTTTGCTTTAATAGGTTTTTTTTTTCTTTTTTTTGTCACCAAAATTTTGTTTCAATCTTTAAAACAATGTTTTTTTTCTTGAGACATTTTAAGTGTTGCCTACTTCAATGTACTCTTGTTCATTTTGGATAATAATAATAAAAATATTTGAAAAGAAAGAAGAACAACTCGTCTATTTGTACCCATCGTTCCTTGATACAGTTCAAGGTAGTGCATCGGGCCCATATGTCAAAGGATAAACTAGCACGTATTTTCTCCAATATCAATCCTATTTGTGACAGATGTTATACTGAGCTGGCCACTTTAACTCATATGTATTGGTCTTGTATAAAGCTAAATAACTTTTGGAGAGATGTTTTTAAAATAGTATCCAAAGTTTTGGATCTGGATCCACAACCTAATTTGCTTACGGCAATTTTTGGGATTATCCCATCGGAAGCAGGCCTGTTTCCGCTCAACGTATGATAGCCTTTTCAACCTTACTGGCTAGGAGAGCCATTTTACTGAAGTAGAAGGATTCTAATCCACCTACAGTCTTTTATTGGCTCTCCTCCATTAGGTTCTGTTTAAGTTTAGAGAAAGTATGAAGTTGGACATTTGATACATCCTTTAAATTTGAGTAAATCTGGCAACCTTTTATCCAATGTTTTCATTTAATTTGATTTATTACTCTTTCAATCTTTTTTTTTTCAAAGTTTTAGATTTGATCAGAAAGACTTTTTTTCTTTTTTTTTGGTCGTATCCTCAAAATGGACTACCCAGTCCCTTTTTTTCTGTTTTTTTTTTGTTTTTTCTATAGAGTGTAGTGGTCTTTTCTCTCTTCATTTAAAACTCAATGTTTTTTCTTCTCTCTTCATAAACTGATAAGAGGAGAATTGCTATTTTCATTTTTCTATTATATATTTTATTCTAGTTTAATAATATCTATAATTTTGACAATGTCTATCTTAATCTCAGTTTATATTGTTACTGATATATATATTTGAGATAATTCTCCTCGATTGTATTTATGCTCCTTTTAAATCAATAAAAAGATTAATAAAGAAAGAACAATGGTTTGCAGAAGAGCATCTCTGAATACAGAGCATGTCAAACCGTGAAGTGGATGGACGGCAACAGCTGAAGACCATGAACAAACACTCATTGGCCACTTTATTAGGCACAGGAGGTACCTGAGTGTATTCCAATAATCTGACCATGTACTCAGAAACATCTCCACCCCTACTACACAATGCGGGTTTGCTCTTGCCAACAAAATCCCCCGCGCGATCAGTCTACAGGACATGACACTTAGGGACTTGGTTATATTACAATTATATTTTTGTGTGACTGTATTTTTGCTGCTATCATTATTGAATGTGCTATATTTGACTTGTGCTGTGTGTGACTTATGGTACTGACTGGCAATTAAATTTGAACATGATAATATTGGTGCTCAATATTATCAATATTATCAAGTTCAAGAGGAGCTTTTGGTAAGATGCTGCCACACGTCATCTCAGTGGCCACTGTGGATCCAACCAAATGTGTAATTGTTCGTTCTTCACGTCTTTTTTGCGATCACAAGACACTGTTGGATACAGTACGGCAGGTCTGCCCCACCAGGCAGTTGCTCGGTAGCGGAGGAGCTGGATTTGTCGCATGCCGTGTAGCTGCCTGCCACAGGAAGGTGTCAGAGTTGGGGTGCCAAAGTGGTATCTAACAAATGGAGCGAGTGATTGTTTTGGATGTTGGTCTTCTGATCGCAAGATCCTGTTAAACATTGTAATGTAGAATACGGCAAGTCTGGTTCACAGGTTGATTGGGAGGACTGATGGCAGGGGAGCTGGGTGGCCTTGGTTGTAGCGCAGACCAGGCCCGCATTCCGCCGGGTCGCCTGTTGTAGCTGTGCGGATATGAGACGCTGGAGGCAGAGGTGTGGTGAGTGTGCTAGAGTCCAGGCTGGGTTGGAGGCTGGCCCCTCCCATTGGTTCAGCCCTCCACTGTTCGCTCAGTGCCTCCAGTGAATGCTGGACTGCACTGGTCTGCAGCTGCACTAGCACATGACATGATGATCGGGCTGCTGCATGCTTGTTCTTACCGACAACAGCGCATGCACCATCAATCTACAAGACATGACACGTAAGGACTTGGACTATATTATTTTTTTTGTGTGACTATATGTTTACAGCTATCATAATTATACTGTCTGTAATATATGCACTTCGTGCTGTATGTGTCTGTTAAAACTGTGTTATGCACCTTGGCCCCGGGTAATGCTGTTTCATTTTGTTGCATTCAGGTGATTTCATGTATGCTTAAATGACAATTAAACTTTAACTTGAACTTCATCAGACTCTCTCATCACTGCACTTTATGACTGGGCCTCTGAGGCCTGAGATCCAGCACATTTGAAAAGGATGGTTGTTTCTCATTCCTCCAATGGAAAACTGTACCTACCCGTTCCTCTGCTTAATGCTCCTGTGTGCTTCTGTGCTGATGCTCGTGCAGAGAAGCTGATGTGAAATGTGGTAAAGTGGCAGCAGCTGGAGATTGTGGTTCTGCAGCCAGCTCTCCGCAAGATTGCCTGGATCATAATATCAATGTGAAGCACAGAAGAGTCTGTTTATCTGCACAAACAATGACTTACCCACTTTCAGAAATAGCCACTAAGTGTGAGGATCTTGTAACCCTCTCTGTGAGGACAGACAGTCAGCACAATTCATGATAGTATTTTGCAACTTCCACAAGTTTTCTATTGCAAGTTCATATTGCTTTCATCTGCTCCCCTCCTAGCCCTAGGTTCTGTGTCCACAACTTCAAACAAAACTTTGCATTTATATGGTATCTTTTATGATGTCTTGCAGTCCAAAGTGCTTTACAGTCAATGAAGTAGTTGAAGTTTGGATATTGCAAATGTTGCAACATTACTACCCTTGGGGGGTGGAGGAGGTACAGGAGCCTGCAGACCTACACTCAATAATTAGGAACAGCTTCTTCCCCTCTGCCACCAGATTTCTGAACCTTCAATGACTCCATGAACACTACCTCACCCTTCTTCTTTCGCATTATTTATTTGTATTTTGCATGAGGAGTAAACCCGCTGTTATTCAAAATCAGAGCCGCATATATGCTGACGACAGTCAGAAACTGAACTCCTTTCAGTCTCAGGCTGAACGACAGACGACAGGGTGAAGTCTGACCCCTGCACACATAGCATGCTGTCATACCTTTTGTGGAGAAACCGTGGCGCTCATGAACCAGATCCCCAGCTATGGGTAGATAGACCCACTGCCCTGCAGGCAGCCTCAGGAGAGACGAAGGCTGCGGGAGTAACCCTAGACAGAAAATCCGGAGTGTAGCCCCTAAGGTGGCTGGACATCACTGAACATCCTTCTGGCAGCTCCTGCAGCCAAGCTGGTGCCAAACGAATTGCTTCATAAGCTTTCTTTGGACTACACTTGACGACTAGACATCTCAGCATCTTTATGCCTTCTGCTTAGGCTTGTGATAATGATCAGCATCAGCCATTGTCATCCGAGACAAACAGATGCCAACCACCAACTACTACATATATATCAGAAACAAGTTTAATATCACTGGCGTATGTCATGAGATGTGTTGTTTTGCAGCAGTAGTACTTTATAAATTACAATAAGAAGTGCAATTCATTCATTAATTAAGTAAGTAGTGTACAAATTAGAGGTGGAAAATAGTGAGGTAATGTTCGTGGGTTCATTGTCCATTCAGAAAATTGATGGCAGGGGGGAAGAAGCTGTTCTTGAAACGCTGAATTTGAAATGAATTGACTTTACTTCTTACATCCTTCACATACATGAGCAGTAAAAATCTTTATGTCACGTCTCCGTCTAAACGTTCAATGTGCAATCATAGTAATTTATAATAAATTATAAATTACGGCCAAGTGGTTAAGGCATCGGTCTAGTGATCTGAAGGTCGCTAGTTCGAGCCTCAACTGGGGCAGCGTGTTGTGTCCTTGAGCAAGGCACTTAACCGCACACTGCTCTGCGACGACACCAGTGCCAAGCTGTATCGGCCCTAGTGCCCTTCCTTTGGACAACATCAGTGGCGTGGAGAGGGGAGACTTGCAGCATGGGCAACTACTGGTCTTCCATACAACCTTGCCCAGGCCTGCGCTCTGGAAACCTTCTAAGGCACAAATCCATGGTCTCACGAGACTAACGGATGCCTATGTAACAAATAGAACAGTCAATGTAACATAGAAATACACTCAAATCAGTGTGAGTTAATCAGTCTAATGGCCTGGTGGAAGAAGCTGTCCCAGAGCCTGTTGGCCCTGGCTTTTATGCTGCGGTGCCATTTCCCAGATGGGAGCAGCTGGAATAGATTGTGATTGGGGAGACTCGGGTCCCCAATGATCCTTCAGGCTCTTTTTACACACCTATCTTTGTAAATGTCCTGAATCATGGGAAGTTCACAACTATAGATGCGCTGGGCTGTCCGCACCACTCTGCAGAATCCTGCGATTAAGGGAGGTACAGTTCCCATACCAGGCAGTGCTGCAGCCGGTCAGGTTGCTCTCAGTTGTGCCCCTGTAGAAAGTTCTTAGGATTTGGGGCTCATACCAAACTTCCTCAACCATCTGAGGTGAAAGAGGTGCTGTTGTGCCTTTTTCACCACACAGCTGGTGTGTACAGACCATGTGAGGTCCTCAGTGATGTGGATGCTGAGGAACTTAAAACTGTTTACCCTCTCAACCCCAGATCCATTGATGTCCATAGGGGTTAGCCCATCTCCATGCCTCCTGTAGTCCTCAATAAGGTCCTTTGTTTTTGCGACCTTGAGGGAGAGGTTGTTTTCTTGACACCACTGCATCAGAGAAATGACTTCTTTCCTGTAGGCCACCTCATCATCGTTTGAGATTATCATGTGTGTCTTCAGGCTCCTATACCTCCTCTTTGAAGATAGCAATGTTAAGAGGTCATGTCCTAGATGATGGGGGTCCTCAATGACCGATGCTGAATTTTTGAGGCATTGCCTTTTGCAGATTTCCTTGATCCTGGGGAGAATCGTACCCATGTTCGAGCTGGATGGGATCTTTCTGCAGCTTTACTGACCCTGCGCAGTGGCCCCTCCATGCCAGATGGTGATGTAACCAGTAGGACTGCTCTCTGCAGTACATCTGTAAAAATTTGCGAGTGTCTTTGGTAACATATCAAGTGTCCTCAAACTCCCATTGAAATGTGGCCAATATCATGTCTTCTTTGTAATTGCATCAATATGTTGGGCCAAGGATAGATCTTCAGAGATGTTCACACCCAGGAACATGAAACTGCTCACCCTTTCCACTGCTGGTCTCTCGATGAGGACTGCTATGAGTTCCCTTGACTTCCCGTTCCTGAAGTTCACAATCAATTTCTCGAGTGCAAGGTTGTTTTCATATTTGAGTCTGAATCAGTTTACCACAGTTTTCACTGACTTCATTAAAACCCGTGTTGATGAGTGTGTGCCTAAGAATATACCATAATTACCCAGATTAAAAGCCGAGGACGAACCAAGAGAATTGTAGTCTGCTGAGGGCAAGGTCTGTGGCATTCAAGTGCTCCTGGACTATACAGGAAGACCAGGTGTGACTTATGGAGGGTTATCTCAAGATCAAAGGAACAATTCTAATTGAGGTTAGAGGCGGAATCAGGTGCATGTCAAGCCTGGCAGGCTTTGCAGGGCATTATTTCCTACAAAGTGAAACCTAATATCATGAATGGCAGCGATGCTTCACTCCCGGATGAGCTGAATGCTTTTTGTGCACACTTTGAAAGGGAGAATAAAACTACAGCTATGAGGATGTCTACAGTATCCAGTGACCCTGTGATCTCTGTCTTGGAGGCCGATGGCAGAACATCTTTCAAGAAGATGATGGCAGAAATCTCCTTCAGCATATAAAAAGGATGACATTTAACCAATAACTGTTCCAGGTTGGGTGAGCAGGACTGAGGCAGACCCACCACATCTGTGAACCACGGTAAGTTAATGATAAAGCATGCACCACCTCCGCTACCTTTAAGAAAGCTCAACAGACCTGTCATTATGGCGAATGGTGAAGCCATCAAGCTGCGGCCCTGCATTGGAAATGATGTCAGTGAACCATCTTTCCGTGAAGCAAATTACACAGCATATTCTGATATCTCTCTGGTACAACTCTGCTATGAGGTCTTCAATTGTATTTTCCAGAGATTATACATTTGCCAGTATGATAATCAGGAGGGGAGGTCTAGTACAGTGGTATATTACCATATACTATCCTGAGATTCATTTTCTTACAGACATTTACAGGAATAAATAAATACTATAGCATTTTATGAAAAACTATATATGAAGAGACAAAGACTCCAAACAACAAATATGCAAAAGAAGACAAACTGTGCAAAATAAAAATAGTACTCTAGAGAACATGAGTTGTAAAGTGTCAGTTAAATTGTAGTTTGTAAAATCAGTTGAGGTGAGTGAGGTTAGTCACGCTGGTAGTAGGGTGATAACTGTTCCAGAACCTCAATTTCAACTTCAAGTTAAAGTTCACTGTAATCTGACTGTACATATATACAACCAAACAAAACAACATTCCTCTGGACCAGGGTGCACCCACACAAGGTATATCACACACAGCACATAAACCAAAATATTATACTATAAATAAGTAAATAAAATATAATTAAAATTGCATGTAGTATTGCACAGCACAGGTAAGCAGTAAACAACAAACAGCTCTCTGTCCTAGTGAGAAGACTTCCGTGATGGTAGGATATTCATTAGTCTCCCAGCTTGAGGGAGAAAGCTGTTACCTCGGCTGGCATTCCTAGTCCTGATGCTTCTGTATCTCTGTCCTGACAGTAGTAAGTCAAATAGAGGTAGTTAATACTCATCTCTTTGGTTTTGCTGAAATTAAGAGATAGATTGTTGTTGTAGCACCAATCAACCAGATTTTCCATCTACCTCCCATATGCTGAATTGTCACCCATCATTTTTGATTTGGCCAATAACAGTGGTGTTGTCAGTAAACCTAAATACATCAGTGGAGCTGTACTTAGCCACACAATCATAAGTATAAAATGTGTCAAATGTGCTAAGCACACAGTCCTGTAGTGCACTCTAGCTGATGCTGAGTGTGAACGAGTTGCTTTTGCCAATACTTACTGACTAGGGTCTGCCAGTGAGGAAATCAAGGATCCAGTTGCACAAAGAGCCCCAGGTCCTGAAGGTTAGTGATAAGCTTTGTAGGGATGATAGTATTGAGTGCTAACCTGTAGTCAATGAAGCTAAAAATGTGAGCTTGGAGAGGCATTAATTTAACATCTTGTCCAAAGGGTAGCTTCTTCATCTGTGCATCATTCCCTCAACACTGCAGCAGAGAGCTTGTCCCATGTCCATGTCTCTGGGAATCTGGATTGGATTTGAAATTACAAACCCAGTTTAGAATGAAGAGTGTTTATTGCTGTCTCATGAAATCTTCAACCTTCTTCATTTCTCTTCTTTTGCAGTGGCTACAACAAGCCAATATTTTCCTATGGAGGGAATAAAGATAGCAACATAGGTCATATGTTTATCATTGTCAGTTGACCCCGTGAGTGACTATATACAGTACATGGAATAACCTGTGCTGATGGTTAGCAAGCAGTTCTGTACAGAAGCACCAATTAGTGTCTTCACCTACATTAGTGTGTTCTGGACTTTTGTGTCTATGCACCATAGAGTGGAATTGCGGAACATGATGGAGTTCAGTTACACTGCCTAATGAGCTCTCACTTGATTCAGTATCAGAGGCAAATATTAAACAAGCTGAGCTGGAGAATGAAATGGACTTTACACCTGGCCTCTTAGCCATATCTGTAGTTTCCAGTGTGACCTCAGTTATTTCAATAGGGGATGTTAACCTACATTAAAAGAGGAAAGCTTTTAATTTGTCTTATTTTATTTTATTTTATTTCATTGCATATTTACATTCAGCAGCCATTTTAATACACACCTCCTGTACTTAATAAAGTGGTCACTGAACTCATGTTCATGGTTTTCTTCTGCTGTTGCCCTACCCACTTCAGGGTCCGATGTGTTGTGCGTTCAGAAATGCTCTTCTGCACACCACTGTGTGATTATTTGAGTTACTGTTGCCTTGCAGTCAGCTTGAACCCCTGACCTCTCTCATTAACAAGGCATTTTCACCGGCAGAACTAGCACTTGCTGTTTTTTTTTCTGCTCTTTGCATCATTCTTTGAAATGCTAGAGACTGTCGTGCATGAAAATCCCAGGAGATTTTCTGAGATATTCAAACCACTCCGTCTGGCACCAACAATCATTCCACGGTCAGAGTCACATTTCTTCCCTATTCTGATGTATGATCTGATCAGCAACTGAATCTCTTGCCATGTCTGCGTGCTCCTCTGTGTTGAGTTGCTGCCAAATGATTGGCTGATTAGTTATTTGTATTAATATCTTGATGATTAGATATTTGCATTAACAAGCAGGTATACAGATATTTGCATAGTAAGGGAATTAAGTGTTATGGGGAAAAGGCAGATAGGTAGAGATGAGTCCATGGCCAGATCAGCCATGATCTTATTCAATGGCGGAGCAGGCTCGTTGGGCCAGATGGCCCACTCCTGCTCCTATTTCTTATGTTCCTATGTACTAAATTAAGTGGCCACTGAGTGTATGTCTTAAATAATAACTGTCAGTTAATAATTTTGATATATATTTTATATATTTTTTTTACAATTTTAATCATTTAATTTGATTTGAGATCTTTTTAAATAGATTGTAATATCGGAACCATTTACACTCAGTGAAATGAAGATTGTCAGGATAGTGCTGAGGACAAGCCCATGATGCATCACTATATTAGTACTTGCTGCTTACAATGCTTTGTACTCCAGTCACAGAACTGAGGCCTTTGAAGCCTAGAGGCTGTAATAGTTAAGTAAAACTGTAAGGTTAACATGCTGGAGGAGTAAGAGATGATGAGGATGGATGAGATCGAATATGAATTCATCTTATGTAATATGAAGGTGATTTGTATCTTTAATTTAAAATGCTTCTGCAGACTTGCAGCCACCAATGAGAGTGCAGTTTTGAGTATGATACATTCTTTAATATTTTACCTGTCTCTCTGTAAGAAGACACCAAATATGTTTTGAAAGGTGACATGATTGCACCATTAAACGGGCAACTGAATCACCTGCCAAGGTTGTTGCTATTATGGTCAACATAATCAGAAGGAATAGCTTTCAAGAGCGATATCAGCACTGAAATGGAAGTCCTGCTCTCCCGATGCCAAGTAGTCATGATCATCTCAAGTGCTTTTGGGAAATAATTTTTATTTGGTTATTTATTTAGAGATACAGCGTGGAACGGGCGCTTCTGGCTCAATGAACTGCTGGTCTCAGCAACCCACCTATTTAACCCTAGCCCTATCACATGACAATTTACTTACTAACCAATATGGTTTTTCACTGTGGGAAGAAAGCAGAGCACCTAGTGGAAACCCATGTGGTCACAGGGGAAAATATGTAGACTCTTCACAGACGGCACTAGAACTGAACTCTGAACTCTGACGAGCCGAGCTGTACTAGTGTCATGCTAGTCGCTAAGTTATTGTAGCGCTCACAGTGTTAGATATGAGAGAATCCATGTTGCACAGACCTTTGGCACTACAAGCAAGATTGTTTGGCTGCAAATAACAGACAGAACCATTTATTGGAATGTATGAAGTCGTTGGGGTGGGAATTTTCAATGATGAGGATTGTTTGCCGTCACAAGTATGGCAGCCTGGTGGTTATGTTACTGGACCAGCAGTCCGAAGCCAAATGATTTCTGTGACAATTACAAATCTCACCACTTCAGCAGAGGAGCTAAAATACAAGCAATTCATCAAACTGGATTAAAAGGCTTGTGACCAAGAAACCTATGGGGTGATTGTGTAAGTGTGTCTGGTTCACCACTACCCTTTAGGGAAGGAAATCTCTCATACTCACATGACCTGATATGTGACTCCAGACGTGGAAAACCAGGCAAACAGTTTCAGTGCATGTGAGGCTTCAGCAAAAAATGCCAACCACACCAATCACATTCAGGTCCCATGATCCAATGTAAAAACAATCCTTTACTAAGGTTCTGCTATTTGAACAGGAAATCATTTCGAAGAGGCTAGAAAATAAAGTCTGTATGACAGCCATTTATTTATTTAAGAACATTCAGTCCCTCAAGCTTGTTTTGAATTCTATTAATTAATTTAAGGCTGACCTGCACCTTAAGTGCATTAATCTGCTCTGTTTCCAATAACCATACAAGTCTTGTTAAACAAAATCTATCAATTTCACTTATGAAACTTCTGATGACTGAGCTAATCCCAACGGCATTTAGCAGGAGATGTTCAAGTTTCCACTATCATTTGTATGAAGACATGCTTTGTCATATCACCACTGAAAGACATTGTTCTAATTTAAAGGTTTACTCCATTGTTCAGGGCTCCTCTACCAGAGGAAACAGTTTCAGCCTACCTATTCACAAATGCATTAATCATCTTAAATACTTCAATTATGCCCCAGCACAGTGTTCTCTTTAATATGCCTGTTGTGTTTGAACTATAATCTTTCCTCAAGTACATCTCAATGCTTTCATGCTTTCTACAGATCTACTATAGAAACTTTGTAGCCACTCATTTCAGGCCTGCAATGTCAAAGGTCGTATGACATTTCAATTCCTTTATTGATATCTACAACCACTTAGCAACAGAATTAGAACTAATTTACAATGGTTCAGTGCACACAGAGTGCTGTTCGAGAAGGTGGCTTACCACCACTTTCTTGCAGACGACTAAAGATCTTCTATAAGTGACTATAACACCAACATTCTATTAAATGATAGATAACTAAAGATAATAAATGTGTGGTGTTTAATTTTCCATGGTATTAGGACCTCCTTTACTTAATAAAGTGGCCACTGGGTGTATGTTTGTGGTTTTCTGCTGCTGAACCCATCCACTTCAAGGTTCCACGTGTTGTGCAGTCACAGATGCTCTTCTGCACACCAATGTTGTAACACATGATTATTAGAGTTACTGTTTCCTTCCTGTCAGCTTGAACGAGTCTAGCCATTCTCATTAACAGGGCATTTTTGCCCTCAGAAGAGATTTTTGTGCGTGAAAATCCCAGGAGATCAGCATTTTCTGAGATACTCAAACCACCACATTTGACACCAACAATCAGTCCATGGTCAATGTCCCTTAGATCACATTTCTTCCCCATTCTGACGTTTGGTCTGAACAATAACTGAACCTCTTGACTTGACTACGTCTGCATGTTTTTATGCAATGAGTTGCTGCCACGTGCTTAGCTGATTTGATATTAACAAGCAGGTGGACAGGTAGACAGGTGTACCTAATAAAGTAGGTACTGATTGGAAATATGTCACCAAAATCATTGTTGTAATTGGCAGCACCTTCCCCTAACATGGCAAGCCCCAATAACACAGCAAACAGTATAACCTCTCATTTTCACTGCCATCAACACTGAAGAGAAAGCATCAACTGAAAAACGTATTTCAATGCAGTTATTACATTGCTTCCTGTCATAAACCATAGTTATTCATCAGCCTTTATCATAAGCAACCATGCAAGGCAAGAAAAAAAATCACAGCCCAGTGCAGCACTTACAGAGATAGTAGAGTTTTTAAAAAAGGTGCAGCACGTGTCTTTCGGAGGAAAAACACAATCGAGTATTTTTAAAATGTCAGAAAACGGAAAAATTCATGGGTTCATTAAGAGTGAGTACTGAGTGGTAATAACTGTTAAAACAAAACAAGAATGCTTACTCAAACAATATATTTACAATATTAATCAAATACTACTGAAATATTAAATACACAATACAAACCTTTTTTAACTATGAGCTAATTCTGGGAGTGCAATAAGAAAAGTGTTGGTCGCCCATTTCTATATGTGCTTCGCAGTTCTGATGGAACAATCAGAAATGCTCTCGGATGCAATTCCAGGGGTAGTAGAAGAAGGCAGACTTAGTCGTTGGGTACAAAAGGGAGCTATACGATCATCTGAAAGAATTTTGTGGGCTGGGAGAAGAAGGTGAAGGAATGGGACTAGCTGAATTGTTACAGGTAAAGCCCTCCCCACTATTGAGCACAACTATACAGAGTGTTGATGCAGGAAAGCAGCATCCATCATCAGGGTCCACTACCACCTTGGTAGGTTGTGCTCTTTGCTGCTATCAAGATGAAGGTACAGGAGACTCAGAACTCACACCAGCAAGTTCAGGGACAGTTACTACTCCTCAACCATCAGGCTCTTGAACTAAAGGGGATAACTTCACTCAATTTCACTTGTCCCATCAATGAATTGTTCACACAACCAGTGACCTCACTTTCAAGGCATCGTCATCTCATGTTCTTGATATTTATTGCTTATTTTATTAGTAGTAATATTATTATTAATTCTCTTTGTATTTGCATTGTTTATCGTCTTTTGCACACTATTGCGTATGCCCACAGGAAAATGAATGGCAGGGTTGTAAATGGTGTTATATATGTACTTTGATAATAAGTTTACTTTAAACTTTGAATATGAAGAGCTAATGCAGACTTGATGGGGTCATTTGCCACTTCCCATTCTGAAACTATTCTATAATTCTGTGATGAGGCTGCTATCAACAGCACTATTTTCAGAAAGATCACTGTAGGCTTTTTTCTCCAAATGCTTGATCTATGCGGCAATCTGTTTCTACCACCTGTCCACTAAACGTTCCAAATCCACTACCTTCTGCTCAGGGAGCTCTAAAGCTTTCTCCCTGTTCAAGAACAGCAGGTTCACTCTGAAGGTAATTAATTGTGTAAAAGATACACTGGGACATCTTGAGATACATGTTCAAGTATTATCAAATTGTCATAATGTAATAAAATGCCTACCTTCCTTACTTAAGGTGTATAAAAATGGTATGAAATTGTCTCATATAGTTTTTATGTGCCAGCTGAGTGAATTTTGCCTGAAGTACTATCAAGAGATGCCAGTGGATCTTTTGAGTACACCTGATGCATCTCCACTAATTGGACCAAAGTTATATGCACCAAGGTTACCAGACAGATGCAAGACTCACTTTGATCTTATTTATAAATGTGGTCTGGAAATGCATGCATTGCTCACACAAAGCAAACTGACTTAACTGACCTTAACTGAAATGGTCCATGCCTGTTAACAGAATAGCTAAAAGGAATCAGCTTGGGTGTTGGGAGTTTCTGTCAGCTTGGAGCTAGCTGGGATCCCTTTCAAGTACTGATCACTCCTATAATCTCCATTATCTTCCATTGCAACTATCCCTACTCATATATTTAACATCCGTTGACCCTATCTATCCATCCATGGGCAACAATGTAGTGCAGCTAGTAGAGCCACTGCCTCACAGTACCAGAGACCCGGGTTCAATCTTGACCTCAAGTGCTATCTCTGGAGTTTGTATGCTCTCTTTGTGACCTCCTGGGTTTCTTCCCTCATTTAAAAGTTGTGTAGATTGGCAGATAAACTTGGCACTATAAGTTGCTCCGAGAATGTAGCTAAGTGGTAAAACTTGGCGGGGTAGTCAATGTTGATGAGAAAATGGAGAGAGTGAAAAGTGGGATTAATGATGGGTTAGTGTGATTTGATGGTTGGCATGAACTCAGTGGGCTGAAGGGTTTATTTCTGTGCTGTGTCACCGTGTAACTCTGTAACATTATGACTCTTACTTTATTTATTTTAATAAGTAATACAGTGCAGAGAGGTGCAGCCCTTCAACCCACACCACCCCAGCAAGCCCACAACCTCAATTAACCCTAACTTAATCACGAGACAATTTACAATGACCAATTAACTCACCCATTACGTCTTTGGAGAGGAAACTGGAGCACTCAAGGAAAGCCACGCATTCAACAGGGAGGACGTATAGAGACTCCTTACAGAACAGTGCTGGAATTGAATTCCAAAGTCTGGAACATTCTGACCTGTAGTAGCATCACACCAACTGCAACATTACCTTGGAGCTTACCCCTGCACGCAGTTCACCCCACACCCCATTCCCGACACCAATGTTTATATATATATTTATTTATTTATAGTAATACAGCACGGAGCAGTCCCTCCCAGCCCTCCAATCCACACCTTCCAAGCAATCACACCAAACCTGAATAACCCTAACTTAATCACAGGACAATTTACAATGATCAGTTAACTAGCAATAGTCAAATAACCGTAGTATGTCTTCAGACTATGCGAGTTTTCATTCACAGTTGCTAGTCTCTGCAGCATTTGCATCACCCCAGCTGATCAATACTTTCCTGTATCTTCCCCACAACCCAAAGATATTGCCCAAATCACATGTCAGACCCCACTTAATCCCATGTCCGGTGCCCAACAACTCACTCCCCACTTATCCTGTGGATATGCAATCTTCTCTAGCCCTTCTACCTCACTTCACACCGATTAAGACCATAAGATATACTGTAGGAAGAGAATTAGGCCATTCAGCCCATCTAGTCTGCCCCACCATTCCATTATGGCTGATTTATTACCCCTCTCATCAACATTCACCTGCCTTATCCCATAACCTTTGGTGCCCTTACTAATGAAAAACCTATCAACCTCCATTTTAAATATACCCAATGACTTGGCTTTCACGGCTGTCTGTGGCAGTGAGGTTCACAGATTCACCTCCCTCTGGCTAAACAAATTCCTTGTCATTTCATTTCTAAAGGGACACCCCTCTAGTCTGAGGCTCCCCACTGTAGGAAACTTCCTCTCCACAACCACTCTATCTAGGCCATTGAGTAAACATGATAAACTCTGCAGATGCTGGAAATCGAAAACAATACACACAAAATGCTAGAGGAACTCAGCATGTCAGGCAGCATCTATGGAAATGAGTAAACAGTTGATGATTCAGCGGAGACCCTTCATCAAGACAGGAAAGGAAGGGGGGGAGATACCAAAGTAAGAAGGTGGGGGAAGGGGAAGGAGCACAAGTTGGAAGGTGATAGGTATAGGCAAAGGGTGGGAGAGGGGGTGATGAAAAAGGAAGCTGAGAGATGATAGGTAGAAAAGGCAAAGGGCTGGAGAAGAAGGAATCTGTCTTGATGGGGAAATAGAAGTGTATAAGGACTGGACATTCATGCTGAGAATAAGGCAGTTAGGGCCAGGGAATTGAAAGTTAGTGAGGAGATCAGGAGCATTAGAAGTATCGCAGATGCAGGTGGGAAGGGTCTGAATTGGTGGAATTGGATGGATCAAGGTATGAAGACCCGAGTTCAGTGGGCAGGAGCAGGAATTGACAACGGGGCTACCTGGACAATTAGGCTTGAGGACCAAGATTCTGAATCAGCTTTTTACTTCATTCCCCACTCCCCCACCCACCTGGCTTCACTTATCACATTCTAGCTTTCCCTCCTCTCACATTATTCTGGCATCTTCCCCCTTCCTCTCTGGTCCTGATGAGGGGTCTCGACCCGAAACATCAACTGTTCACTCACTTCCATAGATACTGCCTGGCCTGCTGTGTTCCTCCAGCATTTGTGTGTTGTGTTATGCTTTTCAATATTTGATAGGTTTCAATGAGATCCTCCCCTCATTCTTCCAAATTCCAGCACATACAGGCCCAGAGTCATCAGATGGTCCACATACTTTAACCTATTTGTTCTCAGACTCATTCTAGTGAACTTCCTCTGGACCCTCTCCAATGCCAGCACATCTTTTCTTAGCTAAGGTGCTCAAACCTGCTCACAATACTCCAAGTATGGCCTTATAAAGCCTCAATATTAAATCTTTGCTTCTATATTCTAGTCCTCTCGAAGTGAATGCTCACAATGCTCTTGCCTTCCTTACCACTGACTCAACCTGCAAGTTAACCTTTGGGGAATCCTGCAAGAGGACTCTCAAATTGATCACACAATCAACAGCACCCGCTGCGTGTATGTGCAGCCACACCCCCACCGTTACCCTATACTGAGGCATATACGGAGGCTCTACCACCATGCAATAGAACTTTGCCTGAATACACCTCTGAAGTCCTTACACCCACCTCTTTCTCAGATGTGCAATGTCTGACAAATCTGATGCCCAATCACCAAATGCTCCCAACTCCTCCACTCCAGTCCTCCTCCACAACTTCCACAACAGTAAAGTAGCTGGGGAAAGACATTATTATTATGTCTGTGATGTGTAGAACTTATTGTATGCTATTAGATGTATTGGGCCATGTATGTGATTGACTATTATTGTGGGGAATCCATGAACAAAGTTTTGTAATTCTCCATGCATTCTCATTAACATTTTCCTTTTGCTCTAACTCTTGTTTCCTTATGTTGAAGAATTCCGAGCTTATTTTTCCAATTTCCTTCATATTCTATTTATAGAGATTTCAGTTCTGAACTGCTGACTAAAAGACCCAATGATTTTAACTTACATGTTGCACTTTAACACTGACAGTTTACAAAGCCATTTTTAAAACTAAGTTTTGAAACTATTGAAGATATTTACAGAATCAACAGATAATACGATTTAACAATATGAGCCGCGTTAGCACTGCCAGTAACGTATTTATTGAATCACAAAGTCACAGAGCTCAGGAACAGGCCTATTGGCTCATCTAGCCTGTGCCAAACTGTTATACTGCCAAGTCCCATCGACCCGCACCTGGAACATAGCCCTCCATTCCCTCCAACGTATGTATTTATCTAGACTTCTCTTAAATGTTGATATTGAACCAGCATTCTCTGTTTCCGTTGGCAGCTCATTTCACACTCACACAACTCTCTGAGTGAAAAATTCGGTTCCCATTAAGTATTTCACCTTTCACCCTTAAGCTATGGCTTCTAGTACCAATGTCACCCAAACTCAGTGGAAGAAGCCTACTTGCATTAACCCTGTCCATAACATACATAATTTTGGACACCTCTATCAAATCTCCCTTCATTCTCCTACACTCTCAGGGAATAAAGTTCTAACCTATTCAACCACTCACTATAACTCAGGTCCCCAGTTCCTAGCAACATCCTTATAATTTTTCTCTGTACTCATTCATTCTATTAATATCTTTCCTGCAGGCAGGTGGCCAGAATGGCCACAATACTCCAAATTTGGCAGCACCAACTTCTTATACCTGTGCAGCTTCAATATCACATCGTAACTCCTGTATTCTTTACTTTGATTTATGAAGGCCAACGTGCAAAAAGCTCTCTTTATGACCCCATCTGTGACACTACTTTCGAGGATTTATCGATCTGTATTCCCAGATCCTTCTGTTCTACCACATTCCTCAGTGCCCTACCATTCATTGTATATGTCCTACCCTGGTTTGTCCTCCCAAAGTCAATACCTTACACTTGTCTGCAATAAACTCATCTGCTATTTTTAAGCCATCTTCCAGCTGCTCAGATCCCACTGCATTCTTTGGTAGTCTTCCTCGCTGTCCACTACATTCCCAATCTTGTTGTCATCCACAAATTTGCTAATCAAGTTTACCACATCATTTATTTATTTTTATTTATTTAGGGATATGGTATGGAATAGGCCCTTTGGCCCTTTGAGCCACGCCGTACCAGGAACTCCTGACAAACCTGATTATCCCTAATCTAAGCACGGGACAATTTCCATTGACCAATTAACCTACCTGGTATGTCTTTGGACTGTGGAAGAAAACCAGAAGACCTGGAGAAAACTGAGGGAGGGCATATAGAGACTCCTTAGAGAATGGCACTGGATCTGAACTCCAAAATTCAGAACATCCTGAGCTGTAATGGCGTGGTGTCTATCATCCAGATCATTGATATAGATGACAAACAACAATGGACACAACGTCGATTCCTGCGGCACTCCGCTAGTCACAGAACTCCAGTCAGAGAAGCAACCATCTCCTACCACTCTCTGGCTTCTCCCGGGAAGCCAATGTCAAATCCAGCTGCTACCATCCGAGAAACGGAACTGCAGCATAAAAGCCAGGACCAACAGGCTCCAGGACCATTTCTTCCACCAGGCTATCAGACTGATGAACTCATGCTGATTTGAGTGTACTCTATATTACATTGACTGTTCTATTTATTATAAATTACTATGATTATACACATTGCACATTTAGATGGAGACATAATGTAGATTTTTGCTTCTCATGTATGTGAAGGATGTAAGAAATAAAGTCAATTCAATTCAATTCAACATAATTACTGTAATCATAATTTTGTGTAGAAGTTTATAATACTAATATTAATGGAAGAGCACAACAATTTCCTAATATCTATTGTTATGTTTGTACTATTTTTTATCATGCATATTGCAACTAATTACTTAAGATACAAAGGCATATAGTTTACTGCATTAACAAAAATGGCATTCACTTTTTTGATAGATACTATGATTGTAAAATTATACAAAAGATATCAACATACACAATACATAGTAAAATATTTCAAGACAAAAGGGAAATAATGCTGTTTGATAATGTGATATCTCAAAATTAAGTGCTACCTTCCAACAAGGATAGAAATAATTGTCATGTACAGTTTAATAGCTGATTGATGGGTATAGTTAAGTTATTGAATTAAGTGGACATTATTATAAGCTACAATTATACTTGAGCTATTTCCACCTCATCATATTCCTGGAAGATAAATGAAAGCCAGACATACATATTTGCAATTCTGAGAGGCTCAGTCATTAAAGCTTTGAAGGTCAAAATTGTATAACACGAATGGGAACTATAATGTCAAAAATGTTAAACTTTAAACAAATAAAAAGTAAGTTTAAATAGTATATATCTGAACTCTTGCCAAAATTATCTACAGTCCATACAAAATCTGTTAGCATCAAACACGCAATTTATGTAAACTGTAACTGACAGTTTGATACTAACTCCGATGATGTTTCCTGATACAGAACAAAAGTTCTTTCCAATTGGTGATGTTAATAAGTACTTTAGTGAAGTCATATAGTATTCAACATAAAGCTATTTTATATAACTATGTATATATACACAATGTACTTAAATGGGATCGTGGTAACAAAAATGATTAAATACTATTGATCTTTTCTTTATTTTGTAGACACTCCCACTCTTTGTTATTTTAAAGTTAATATATAATAAATTGATGAATATTGGCAGTGAATTGTAGAGTTGTCATTCTAATCTCATATATGGTGGTCATACACAGGAGTTATCAATCTGATTTTTATTGGTTAGATAACATGCAAATATTAGTCTGAATATTAACAAGCAATGCAGGCAACAATGAGTATTAAAATGCACATAATGAATACATCAAAATAAATAAAATGTGGTACCAATTCTGTCTCTATATTTTTGAAATAAAAGACTGAGTAAACTTTATGATTAAGTATTTTAATATTATTACATAAACATGATGCTTTATCCAGAACAAAATATCTTCTACTCTCTGACTATAAATTATTTTGAATCATTTACTGCAAGCATGCAGACGATTCAACCTATCAAAAATATTCTTGTGTTTATGTTTCATACAAGTACCATATCATTTCCTGTAGCCCGATCAAAGTATTTGTTTTCTGTTAGTTAATCGAAAATTTCCACAGTGTGACTTACATAGCAAAATATATGTTGAGGTTAATTGCCAGCAAATTATTAACTATAATGCACTACAAAGAGAATGAAGCCAGGATCAATTCTTTTATTACATAGTAAAAATAAAGATAAGCTTTATTTACCATATATAATTCAAAATATGTGGTGAAATGTGTTATTTTTGTCAAATCAAATCACCGACGATCGTGTTGGCAAGTGTCACCATGCTTCCGGCCACAACATAGCATGCTCACAATTCATTAAGTCTAATTGTACATCTTTGGAATATGAAAGGAAACCGGAGCACCTGGAGGAAACCACTGGGAGACTGTATAAACTGAAGAAACACTTCTTGGGCTTCCAGCCTCGTACAGGTATTGGCAGAAGTCTCACCCTAAGTAGGAATTGGAATTCAATTGCAAACAAGGTGGGACAGCGCAAACCTGATTAGATGAGGACTAACCAATCAGGAAGGTCAGATGATGGGAGTATATATACCTAATGAAGGATTTGTCATCAAAACGTTGGTTAAGGCCAATACTATCCGGCTGGAAGCCCAAGAAGCGTTTACTTGTCATATATGCCAGGAAAACACTAGATCCTTTATCAATGTACAAACTCCTTACAGACAATGGCAGGAATTGAACCCCTATCTTACAGCAGACACTGGAAAGTTGTGCTAACCACCATACCACCATATCATCCTCAATTTCAATTGCGCTCTCATTCTCAGTGGCTCCATTTTTGAGTCACAATCAGCATGAAGCTTAGTTCATGCCAACACACTAACATTGATATGTATGCAACCATGCCATTGGGCACCGAATGATACTCTACCACACCTGGATTATCTGGGGAGCTGTCACTGCCAGTAGGCGAAATGAATAGATAAGGACCATTTCAGTCTGGCATTGATAAACTTACAGGGGCTTCAATACTATATTTTCAATAAATCATAATTAATCTTATTTAATATATATTCTGGTCCCTTTCATTCCAAATAGTATTTCTTGATTATTGCTCAATAATGGTAGTAATTCCAACATTCCTAAACATGTCTCAATGTCCAATATGAAAGCAATAAAAATGAACAAAAGTTATTATTAAATTGATGGCGGCTTGTGGAATATATAATAAATAAGAAACTCTGTTGTAACAGAACAGCTTTAAAATTTTTAAAAAGTCCCAAGGTTGAAATTGGAGGATGCAGGCATCAGAAGACTCTGGCCTTATGAATGTTCCCAACTTGAAATTTCCACTGTTTCTTGACCTACTGAAGTCCTCCACCAGTTTGTGTGTGTTCCTCTGGATTCCTTGCATCTGTAGAATCTCTTGCATTTATTAGAAGATTCTGGAGTTTAGAGTGATAAAAAGGAAACTAGATAATAAAAGAGCTTGAAAGAAAAATTTTCAATCCGGGCTGAATTTACTGTGAGCTCTTCTGAGTCATTAGACTTTGGAATTTAAAAAGAAGGTTAAGTATGGTCAGCAGGGTACATGGTACTAGGTTTATTGAGTGCAGAAGGTGAATTACTTGACAAGATAGTGTTGGAATAGTCATGGCTAGAGATAAGAAAGAACTGGATACAGGTTTTAGTGGATGATGAGGTGTGGTGGGGTGGCCTTAGGCAATCATATGGAAGTTGATTTGGCAGTCTTCATAATGCCTCAGTTAAGTGGTTAAATCACTCCAGAATTAAATATGAAATTTATTTGCAGTCTATCTGCCTCAGATGATTGCCGAGACAGGATGAAGCCAGTGGCAGGTAAATGGGCTATGTAGTATAGTCTAATAAGTATGGCTTGTCTTCCCAATATTAATTAAGAGGAATTTCTCATCCAATTCTGAATATTGCACAAGCAGAGATGGATTACATAGGTGAATAGGTACCAACACTATCAAAATGTATCTCATTTTTATGCGCTTTGTGTAAGAATGTAGGTTTTAGATTCATGGCCATAACGTTATCCATCTTGAACTTTTCAAGCAATTGTACAGTGTTACATTAAACAGTTTCAGGAGCTATGCAGAGTGGATCAAGAAAATTTCAATCTTTTTGTCTTTGCGCAATGACTTATGTGAAACAATATATAAAGGTCAAGTCAGCAGTCCAATTAATATATATATATATATATATATATATAGAGAGAGAGAGAGAGAGAGAGAGAGAGAGAGAACAAAAATGGATTCTAATCAATCTCACTGTTGATATTTATGCCTTGCTCATCAATGAGTCAACAGCATGAGAGAGCCTTTTCCAGCTTTCAATTTTAAGGAATCAAAAATGAATATACCAGCAATTAAGACAAAAAAGAGCCATTGTCCAGGTTTGCATTTCTAGTAGAGATTCTAATCCAGCAGCACATCACAAAATTGCTGGTGCACTGATGAAAGGCAACATGTTTGCAATTCCCCAATGAGTGCAAGCAGCCACATAGTACAAATTCAGAAATCCAGCTTTCACAGTGCAAGTAGAAACTCAGCTGTTTTGTCTTCATTGAATGAGTGTCCATGGTGAAAAAATAAACTGCATCTAGCACATAAGCCATAATTTGAGCTTTCTTTTAAATGGAGACTAGAGAATGAGTAACTGTCAGGCATGAATACCTTTATGCTGTTAAATGTTTCTCCATGTTCCACTCTGATTATATGAATTCACACCACCACATGGTGGCAGCTGGTGTACTTTTATGAAAAATAGGCAAGAATAAAGTGTAATGAATATTGTGAAACCTAAAACTTGAGCCTTTGACAGAGCATAACTGAAGCTAAGAAAGTGGAACAGAAATACAGAGGGAAGTAACATATCATTAAGTGAATTTGCTTTCAATTTTGCAGGTGAAATGATTTCTAAAATTTGAGTTCAGAGAAAAGTTCGTGCATTTTGAATGAAATCCAGAACAAAATTTGTATGAAATCTGCTACTACTTATGATTTTTTTTCACATCATCACAATTACAAAAGATCAAAAAAATGCCATAGGAAACCTCAAGATCTCAATAGAACTCATCTAAACATGTCCTGTTAATTACCAGTAATGCATTCTGCCACTTCTTCTATTGACTAATGGCATCAAAAGTAAAATCTAAGTACAAACGGCAACTGAAAGATTCAAGGATCACAGAATGAGCCGACTTCCAGCAGTCTTTCTGAACACATCATTCTTGCAAAAGCTTGCGATTGATGAATTAACTTCTCATTTTTTGTACAGCTATATATATATATTCACACACACATTCTTTATATATGTATTTCTGAAAATTGAATTCAACATTCACCATTGGTAGACATCCTTAAACATCATAATTTTAAGGAAGTATCTCCAAGAGATATATAAGGAATTTCAACAAATTGCAATATTAAATTTTCCTTTTTTTTAATACAATGCACAATATTTTGCAATATCTTCTCTAAATCAATGTTAATTCACTTATCCAGTAATCCCAAGAACTAAATTGATGGAAGTACCCAACAGATTAGGTAATATTTGCGGAAAGATAATGGTCCATGTTTCTGTTTGATTATACCCTCCTTTAGAACTTTTAAAGTTTGGACAAAGAAGAAGAAGGAGAAAGTGAAGAAGAGGAGAAAACTGAAAGGAAAGATTGTGATAGAGTTGAAGTCTGGAGAGGTCAAGTAGCAAAAAGGATGATGGTGTGAGATGACTATTGTGATACTCACGCTGTGGTGGGAACAAGAGATGGGTTCAAAGAAGGTGTAACTGGGCATAGCTAACGATTGCCATCTGCCAGACAGAAGTAGCTATAATCTAAACCTATTGACCTCACCGTGGAGTTTTGAAGGTTAAAAAGTCTATTCCAAGTCCTAAGTTTCTCAATGAGCTACTTGCCCTGCCAAACATGTCCAGCTCCTTCAATTTTATATTTCAAGTTTCTGTACTCTGCTATGTTTTGCTTCTTATTAATCTTTCACTTTGACTTTTGTTCTTTTTAAAAAGAAGCTATTAATGAACAGCCCAGTTGCAGTACTTCCTATTTCCTTGAGTAATTCAAGATGTTTCAGATATTTAATATTGGAATTTTTAACAGATGTTTTATGAATTCTAATAATAATATCCAATTCAATCACAAATATTTGTTCTAATTGTTTTCTATACAGTTGTTAACAATCTTGTGATGCTGAACGTTTATGGTTACATCAATACGTCCATGCATATATGACCTAATTGAATTAAAATGTACAGGTTATATCACATTCACACATGATTTCACAGTAAACCTCTAGAAGATTAGGCAAGAATTTATGAAAAAGAAGAGCTTTCCAGTTGAATATAAAAGGAAGTATTTTAACTTTCAACAGAGGCCTAAGGGGCTCATTATGAAAGTCCTCTGTAAAGTTAAACCATCAAAATATTTAACATTTTGATAACTTTACTTTGCAAATGATGGTGAGCAAGTTGAAAGGTTATTTGTCATTATAGGGAGATTTTCATTCTGTGCTGAATTGAACTAAGTGACCTTTAAGCTTTTCTGCAATTATAGTTACAGAAGACTTGTCCTTTTAAACCTGTTTCAGTTTGGATCTTTTTTCCCTGCTCCTGCTATGATAACTCAAAAAAAAATCAAACTTGATGAATGAAGCCTTCATATCTTCATAGCCCTTTTCATCAAATGTTTTAAATTGACAACTTTTTTTTAAATAGTGCACTGGTAGCATGAAATAAACAAAACTTTACATTTGACCACTATTAAATCATTACACATAAACCACAATTGAGGTAATTACACCAACAGTAATATTTAAATAGGTTTGCAGGGATTTACAGCTTGATTAACCAAATAAATATATTCATTCTGTTCTCCATCTGTGATTATCAGCCACAATTATTTTGTTTATATTTTAACAGAAATTCAGGTTGAATAGAATTGAATTCAACTTTCCAAGATTAAGATACTGCTTCATAATATGAGAATACCATAACCATTTATATCTACTTATACTGTGAATCCTACATTACTATGAATCTTTTGAAAGCCTCTAATTGCCAGTTTTTAAGAAAATTATTTCAAGATATCTTTGGCTTGTACTCAATCATGGACATTCCCACTTTTCTCTCTAGCCCTCCCCTCACTGCAACTTGAAACATGACTCTATGTCACTTTTCCAGTTGTGATAAAGGGCGAATGACCTTAAATGTTACTCTATTTCACTTCCCACTTACGCTCCTGAGTACTTTCAACATTTTTTGAAGATGATTTTTTTGACACACAGACTACGAAGTCCTGTTTTTTTTTTCACCTCCTCCAATTTAGAAAGCCATAGAATCACAGAGAGTTACGACATCAGAACAGATCCTTCAGTCAACCACATACACACGGACCATGGACTAATCCAGCCCAAACCCCATCAACCACCCTCGTCCCCACACCCAGATACTAACACTCATGAACATACTGGGGGCAATTTGCAGTAACCAAATATAGATTATCTTTATTTATCACATGCACATCAAAATATTAAAAACATACCGTGAAATGAGTCATTACAAATAAAAACAGTGAGGATTGTGTTGGGCAGCCTGCAAGTTTTGCAGTGCATGTTGGGTATCAACCTATCTGACATTTTGGTGATGTGTAAGGACACAGGTGCTCCAGGATGAAACCCACCTTATCTAAGGGAGAATGAGGAAACTTCTCATGGAAAACACTGAAACGAGGGATGAAATTCTAGTCACTGGAGTTGTGAGGCAACAGCTCTATTAACTGAGTCACTGTCCCACCCTGACTGAGCATTATGTGCTGCCATTTGCCTTGTCCCTGTCCAATTCTTGTCGAGAGAGGAGTTGGCTATCGTCCTCCTACCCAGCCAAGGAATGATTGAATGTGGGTTAAGTCCAGATTACAACTTATTAATAATTTTACATTTTACCTGAACTCTCAAAAATGTTAAGCATTAAATTCACAACTTAATATCCTTTCTTTAGATTATCAAAGCATGTAACATTCCATTACTTTTATGATCATAAACAGCCGGGTATGGAAACACCAAGGCCCGTGTACAGAAAATCCTACAAATAGTAGTGGATACAGCCCAGACTATTACGGGTAAAGACCTCCTCATCATTGAGCACATCTACATGGAGCACTGCTGCAGGAAAGCAGCAGCCATCATCACAGGCCCCCAGTACCTAGGCTATTCTCTCTTCTCACTGCTGCCATCAGGAAGGAGGTATAGATGCTTCAAGCTCCACACCACCAGGTTCAGGAACAGTTATTACCCCTCAAACATCAGGGTCTTGAACCTAAAGTGATAACTTCACCCAGTTTCACTTGCCCAATCACTGAACTGTTCCCATAACTTATGGACTCACTTACAATGACTCTTAAGTTCTGGCAAGATGGAGCCTGCATACAACACTCCTTTGGTTGACATCTTCTGGACAGATCACAAAGCTATATATTTCATGTCTTTTATGCCCTTTCATCTTTAACGTGATTCTGGAACTGTTGGAGCATGTGATTTACAGTTTGGAGACCATTTGGTTGTTTCAGCACTCTGCAGTTACTGAGAAGACTCTGGGAGGCAGAGGCAGCATGTGCGAACTTTGTGGCAAGAGGCTATAGAACAACTGTGGGGCAAGAGCCGATGTTCGACTCCATTTCACCAATTATAGCTTCCATTGTTCACCGATTAAAGTGACAAGGCAGATTGAAACATTAAGGCAAATGCAGAAGGTGAGCGCCAGCTGCCTGCTTTTTGATCAGAGGTGTGATCGCTCTGCTGCCAGAGAGGGAAGACTGCCTTTTGATTGCTGGTGGGATGGCTCACTACTGCAGAGGGAAAGGCCTGCCCCTGTGCCCAGAGAATGTTACACAGGTTTTCTGCATTTTTTGATGCAGACTTGGACTATAGATGTTTTTCAGTCTTGTAGTTTTTAATATTCTGTGTTTTTTGCCAATCTTTCTCATTTTCTTATGTATTGGGGAGGAGGATTTGGGGGCTGATGATCGTGCTGTCATTCGTTTCTTTCTTGGTTTCGTGGCTATCTGGAGAAGAAGAATTTCAGAGTTGTATACTGATAATAAATGAACCTTTGAAACTTTGAACCTTTTAATCTCATGTTCTCGATATTTCTTGTTAATTTATTATATTTGCACAATTTATTGTCTTTTGCACAGTGGTTGTATATCTAGTTGGCATGGTCTTTCATTGATTTTATTATGGTTACTGGATTTATTGAGTAAGCCCAAAACAAAATGAATCTCAGTGTTGTATATGGTGACATACACGTACCTCGATAATGAATTTACTTTGAACTTTCAACTTTGATGTAGTATTGACAGGAAGGAAGGAATTCAGTTACATCCCTTTTACAACTGAAGGAAAGTACAGATGCTGGAAATTGTGTATTTAATATTTCAGTAATATTTGAGTAATACTGTAAACATATTGTATTCTTTGTTATTTACATAATTCATTATGGGTTATATGTAAAAGTACAGAGATGCATTGAATCTGCTTGAGGTGTAAATTGTTTCAGCAGTTACCTGTATGGGGAGAGCTTACCCTTGTTACTGGTCATCAACCACTAGTGCCCATTTTCAACCCACAAATGGGTGTTTCACTAATAGCAACAACGTAAGTGCAGACGTGGGCTTTGTTTCTTCGTGGACACATTTACCAAATTGAATTCACGAGGACAACTAATCATGGAAATGCTGATAGATTGTCCCATTCACCTTGGAAAAGGAAATATCTGAAATTTTTGCAAAAGAGGACACTCCTCTTGATGTTTCTCCCTAATGCAAATCAGAAGTCTCCCTATTACATCAGAGATGATCCAAAGGGAAACCAGAAAAGACCCCACACTGTCTCTGGTCTACATAGCCATCCAAAATGGAGGGAATGTGCAGCAGAAGCTCCAGTTCCCCCATTTTTACCAGTGCTGGGACGAACTTGCCCTTGATGAGGGTTGCTTTATTTGGGGATTGAAAGTTGTTGTACCATCCAAGCTGAGAATTAAAGTGATGTAGGAGCTGCATGCCAGTTATCTAGGCATGGTCAAAATGAAAGTGTTATCTCAAAGCTCCATTTGGAGGCCTGGAATGAATTAGTTGATCAAGAAGTTTGCCATGCACTGTTTGAGATGCCAACCTATACAGAAGATGGCAGGAGCAGTGCCTGCATTGCCCTGGCAGAGGATTCATGTGGATGTTGTCAGACTATTCTTTGGCACAAATTTTTTGGTAATAGTGGATTGAGCTACAAAATAGCCAAATGTGTTCCCAATAGCCTCCTCACACATTGTTGATGTGTTGAGAAGCCTCTTCTCAAGGACTGTTGTTCCAGAGCACTTAGTCAGTGACAATGGAGTACAGTTTGTTGAGAAACAGTTTCAGTCATTCCTGAAAATGAATAGAATAAGACATACATTATATCCCACCCAGCTACAAATGGCTTGGCAGCAAGATTTATCCACAGTCTGAATAACACATTGCAAGCAATGTCAACAGAACACACTGCATTGACACTGTATCAGAAGCAGCATATCGCATTGCAGGACACTTTACAACCAACATCTCACCAATTATTTTGTTCCTGGGTTATCCCTTGCCCTCACGCGTGTAACTGCTCAAACCTAATCTCAGAAGTAGTATGCAGGAAAAACAGCTGAGACAAATTGAGGTCTCCTCAAACAAGGAGGTTCAATGATTCACTCCCGGACAAACGTTTCTGGTGAGGAAAGATTAAGGACAGAACTGGACTACTCTCCTATACAGTGGAGATGACGCATCGATCAGTTGAGGAAAGCAGAGTCAATTATTAGAGAAGAAAGATGTCCAGAGCTGTCGGAACCACTTCCTGTAGTCCCTGTTGTGTGAATGAAGTCAATGGAGAAAATCACTGGTAGATACAAAGCAGCTTCTTTATTTGACAAAACAAAATACAGCAGGCATCATATGGAGACATTTTCTGTCGAAAAGTCTGCTGGCCCAACATGGGGCTTGATATTTTATGTGCCAAACATCAAAGGATACTCCATATTTACAATGTATGGACAATGCTTTCTTTGAAACTACATACAACCTTCACACCTCCTGATTCGCATCCACACCACAGACATCCAAATGAATTTTAATCAGCATTGTCTGGACTGGGATTCGCAGCTTTTAGGAACCGATTGTTCGGAGCTGCACTCCGAATTAAATGCACAATACACTTTCAGATGTGAAGATTGGTAGCTAAAGTCAATTGTCAAATGTGTATGTCCTAAACCCAAAAATCACTCTCACATCCCAGAGTCAACTCTTACAACCACCACTGCAGAGATACCAGAAACTGAGATTGTTTCATAGCCACAAATCTCACCTGCCAAATTGAGTGACCCCACCTTTTCAGGGAAGACATTATCCCACAAGAATATGACATTCTCCACAGCAATTAGATCATTGGATGTTAAAAGGACAATTTAAATTTTACTATGTTGTGGATGTATAAATAGTAGTTGTATTATATAGTATACTGTGTATATGTATAGAAGTTGAGTGTATATGTACAGAAGTTCAGATATATTCTATATTGAGTTGGAGTTTATAGTTAAGCAGGGAGGAGTGTAGTGTTTAATATTTGATTAATATCGTAAATATATTGTTTGATTAAGCATTCTCTGTTGTTTACATAATTCATTGAAGATTATATGTAAAAGTATATGAATGGCATATACCAGTATGTCATCACATCATAAGTGTGTGCCCCACTAAAGTAAAAACAAAACTAGGGTATACGTGTCATTTGCTTGGTTTGTGTTTTCTTTCAATTAGTTTTATGTTGTGGAGTTACAAAAGATAATAGAAATGATGAACATAGAACACGACAGCAGAGTATAAGGCCTTAGGCCCACGATGTTGTGCCAAGCTCTTAACATACTTTAATATCAATCTGACCCTTCCCTTCAGTATAGCCCTCCACTTATCTATCATTGATGTGCCTATTTAAGAATTAAGAATAAATGGCCCTAATATATCTACCTCCACCACCACTCTTTGCAAGGCATTCCACACACTATTAGTGTATATAAAAAATAACTCTGGGAACACCCCAGTCTTTCCTCCAGTCATCTTCAAATTATGCACCCTGGTATTAAATATTTCTAGCCTGGGAAAAGGTCTCTGGCTCTCCACTCAGTCTATTCCTTTTATCCTCTTGTACAACTCTAGATGAGAAGAAGCATAGATTGATTGAACAGTCCAAGACTTTTACTGGTTATGTAACAATTGATGACAAAAGCTCCATCTTTCAAAATTGCAGAAATAAGTCTGTCCAATTTTGTTTTTCCTTTATTGAATTACATAAAATATTGCATAAAAGCAGGCAGTAAGAGCTTCTACGGGTGTATGGAGAGGCGAAGAGTAACAAAAGTAAATGCTAGTTTCTGAGAGTATGGATATAGGGAATTAAGAATGGAAAATAGAGAAACGACATAGATACTACATAATTATTTTGGTCAGACTTCACAGCACAAGACACTAAAAACATCTCAGCAGATAATTGTAAGGTCATAGGGAAGGCAACATTGAAAACATTTTCTATTACTCAAAAAATGTCCTCGACAAACTCATTGGAGTAATGCCTGACACATCCACTGGATTGATGTCCTGCATTCAATGATCTTAAGGAAATGGCTAATTGTAAATGAATTGGTTATTATCAAGTAAGGTTCCCTGGATTCTGGAAAACTCCCAGCGAAATGGAAAACTACAGATATGACAACAACGATTCAAAAAGGTAAAGAGATTGAAAGCAAGAGCTGGTTAACATAACATTTATCATTGGAAAATTGCATGAAGCCATTGATGTAGAGGTTACTGCAGGGCATTTAGAAAATTATGTCAACCAAAGCCAATATGGTTTTATGAAATCTTTGAGGTTTTTAACAAATACAATTGAAAAAGAGAAACCAAGCAATGTTCCCTCTAATTTGCAATGACCAGTGTGCACAAAAATCTTGTGCTGTGCAGTTTTTTGCCAGAGACAACAAAGTGTGCACACTGAATTTTTAAATGGAAGTAAACCCGAATTTATTATGACGATAATAAACTCCCAAGTCCAGTTTGTTGTTCATTATTTAATGATGGCAGAAAAACATACAGTCACAATAAAAATGTATTCCATGTCCCTGGGTGGCATAGCGATGTTGTCCAAGTCCAGCTTGGCTTCCATTGAGTGAACACTCGAGGGCAGCACCGAGCAAACACTGAAGGGCAGTGTCGATGGGAGGGGCCAGCCACCAACCCCATATGGATTCCAGCATGCCCACAACGTGCAACACAGTGTGCAGTGAATACGTAGCAACACTCTGACGGGCTGCCTCCAGCACAGGCTTAGGTTGTGTTGCTTGTTAATGCAAATGATACATTTCACTGTATGTTTCAATGTACAGGTGATAAATGAATCTTTATCTAAAGTAGAGAAAATTCTCTGCACTACCTCTGGTGTAAGGATACCCTCTCATGAATATATATGCCCAAGCTATCCAAAATGTTCCAGGTGTCTCCTGTATCATTAAAAATCCATATTGTTATGCTCCATAATTCTTGATATTAAGTCTAACATTTCATTAGCCTTCCTAAATAATTACTGCACTTGTATTTTAAGTTTTTGTGCTTCATATACTCAGATTCACAGATCACTCTATGCTGCAGTATTTTGTGATCTTATTCCATTTAATTAATACTTTTGCTTCTTTGGTCTTTCAGTCCAAAGCAGATAATCTCACATTTAATGAATTATTTTCTTATTATGGCGCCGAAGAAAGGCCCTGCAGCCAATCAGATCCATGTTTGTCTCCCAGCAGGGCAATACCATCAGTTTTATTCCCCCTCTTATTTCCCTGTTCAAGATTCAAGATTGTTTAATGCCATTTCCTGTACACAAGTGTAAGGCGAGCAAATTAATTGTTGCTCCAGATCTGGTGCAGCACAAATAAAAATACATCAAAGATGAAGAGCACAATAATAATAATAATATAAAAACACTATGTGTAATTACATAAGATAGCGTAGATTGATTGTACATCCATAAAGTGATGCTAGGCTGTATGGAAGGTGACCGGTGAGGAATAGTAGTGGTGGAGTTAGTGGGTGTAGATGCTGTTGCTGGGACCCTACAGCTTATTCCCTGTTCTCTGCCCACTCAACTACACTAAGGGATAGGTTACACTGGCCAATTAACCCCCCAGCACGTTTTTGAGGTGTGGGAGGAAATCAGAACATCCGGTGGAAACTCACTCCATCGTAATGAGATTAAAAAAACACCCAAGTTCCCTAGAGTTAAGCGTAGCATCACTAACTGCTGCACTGTTCACTTCATTTCCCTACTCCACTTGCCAACTTCTTGCCCACTCACTTGTTCTACCTATGTCCCTTTACAGGATCTTTGTATCCTCCTCTTATGTTTGTAAACCCATTTATCCTTGCACCAGCAGTAAATTTTGCAAAGTGCATTTGGTCCATTCAAGCAAGACATTAATATCGATTCCATTTGTTGAAACCCAAGCACTGGTCCATGTTTCACCTCATTCACTACTGATTGCTAATCAACTTAAACCAAGTCTGCTTTTTGTTAGTTAACTAATCTCTTATCTATGTCAATATATTACCCAACCCAATGTGCTTCTACCATGTGCAATAACTTTCTACATGATACCTTAGCAAATGTTTCTTAGAAATCCGAATTCACTATTCTTACATGGTTTCAATGTTCCCTTGAAGGTATGCATGCACGTGTCTTTTACTACTAGCACACAAAGGAATTTAAACAGTGCGCAGGAGGTTGTCACCCTCTAACTGGTTGGCATGGTAAAAATTGGCATGTTAAGTATATTTCACAATTGTACATGATCATATTTCCTTTCGCAGTTTCTGATGTGGACAGGGATGATAATGTGGAGTTTGCGATGATTTATCTGCAGATTTTAGTACTGGCTTACTCATACTGTGTTTTATTGAATGAATTATTGAAGCAAGATATTGAATCCCAAAGATGCAAAGAGCATGAAGCGCAAAAGAATAGTTAGTTCATTTAAAGTGGAATGGCATAATGAAACAGTAGAAACTGTATATGAGAAATAAGACACATTGATGTGTATTATTTTATTTCTTTTAAACAATGAACAACAAACTGGATTTGGTAGTTTATTATCCTTAAACTAGCATCAGGTTTACTTCCACTTAAAAATTCAGTGAGCACATGTTGCCACTGGGCAAAAAATTGCATAGCGCAAGATTTTTGTGCACACTGGTCATTACAAATTAGAGGTAACATGGTACAAAGAAGCTGAGAGATGGGGGACACATGCAATTTTTCCATTTGGTATTCACAGCACAGCTAACATTACTCGTGCAGTTTTTCATTACATTTATGGTTGACAGCTTCAACTGCATAAGAAAGTCATAACAGGTAGATTGAGACATCAACCCTTTCAAAATGTAACAGGCATTGTCTTGATGCCCCAGTTTGATCTCTGGTCCCTTCATGTAATAGCTGCAAACTTGTACAATTAGCAGAATTTAAAATGATGATTAATTTCCCACAGACACACTCCTGCCTTATTGGATCATTTTACAATCTGGCACAATGTTTTCAAAGCAAGCACAAACAAAAGGAGCAGCATGCAATTTGCAATTGGTCCAGAAAGTTATGCAGTCATTTGCTTTCGTTGCTGATGGTCATCAGTGTTGTCGGAACAGGCTTCATTCTGAGGCCCACTCACAACCTTCTGGGCATCAAGTAACAGCCCCAGCATCTTGGGTGAGTGTAAACATAGGATTTTGAGGAAAGTGAGAGTGTGGTGTGGATATGATCCAGCTCAATTGTTTCAAGTTCATTGTCTTCCATCCATCCTGAAATATCAGCTGTTTTCCCCTCAGAGATGTTTATTAACCCGAGATTGTCCAGATCCATGGAGAGCATTCTAACTGGCAGCTTCACTGTCTGGTATGGGAGCGGAGGGCTACTGCACAGGATCAAAGTAAGCTGCAAAGAGTTGTAAAATTAGTCAGCTCCATCATGTGCACTGGGCTCCGTAGTATCCAAGGTATCTTCAAGTAATGTTGCCTTGAAGAGGCGGCATCCATCATTAAGGACCACCATCGCCCAGGACATAAGACAATAAGATATTGGAGCAGAATTAGACTATTTGGCCCATTGAGTCTACTCTGCCATTTCCTCATGGCTGATCCAATTTTCCTCTCTATCCCAAAGTCCTTCTCCCTGTATCCCTTCATGCCCTGACCAATCAAGAATCTATCAAACTCTGCCTCAAATATGCATCAGGACTTGCTGCCTGTGTCAAAGAATTCCATAGATTCACCGCCATCTGGCCAAAGAAATTCTTCCTCATCTCTGCTCTAAAAGGACACCTCTCTACTTTGAGGCTGTGTCCTCTGGTCTTAGGGTCTCCCATCATAGGAAACATCCTCTCCACATCCACTTCATCAAGGCCTTTTCACCATTCGAAAGGTTTCAATGAGGTCACCCATCATTCTTCTGAGTTCTAGTGAATTCAGGCCCAGAGCCATCAAACACTCTTCATATAACAAGCCATTCAATCCTTCAATCCTGGAAACATTTTCTTGAACCTCCTTTGAACCCTCTCCAGTTTCAGCACATCCTTTCTAAGGTAAGGGGCCCAAAACTGCTCACAATACTCCAAGTGAGGCCTCACCTGTGCTTTATAAAGTCTCAACATTACACCTCCTCTTCTCTTTGTTACATCAGGAAGGAGGTACAGAAGCCTGAAGGCACACACTCAGTGATTCAGGAACAGCTTCTTCCCCTCTGCCATCCAATTTCTGAATGGACATTGAACCCATGAACACTACCTCACTACTTTATTATTTTTGTTTTTTCCCTACTTATTTAATTTAACTGTTATGTATATATGTAACTGATAATTTAACTGTTATGTATATATACTGTAATTGATCTTTTTTTCCATGTTATCATGTATTGCATTGTCCTGCTGCAACAAAGTTAACACATTTCAGGATATATGCTGGTGATATTAAACCTGATTCTGAGCTGAATTATCTGATTTATTTCTGATTTGCATCCTCCTTAAGTATCTTGCTTTTACTTTATAAAGTTGCCCATCTTGAAAATGCACCATTGTCAGCCAATGCAAATACTGCAACAGGAAATTCATCCAAATTTTATGGGAAATAAGCCTTAAAGGACAAAACCTATTTAACACCAACTCAGATGGTTTAATAAAACTAGATGTCCGATGAGTATAGGTTTTGAATTGTATACATGCCTGCGTGCAAACATTTGCGGAACATTTCCAAAATTTAGTGACATGTATCCCTCAAACTTTCATCTTATAAAGATGTATAAAAGGAAATCAGCAGACGAATGAGTCAATAAAGCTGTGTTAAAATAATAGACACATTCTGTACATCTATCAGAGATACAGTACTTTAAAATGTCAACATAATGTGACTTCCAGTGCATCAATAATACATTACCATGAGAATGACTGCACGCGTGCAAATGCCTTTGCTATTTATTATCGAAGGTAAATACTGCCTCTGTTCTGAGTTGCAGTTCTCATTTGTATTATGAACTATATACACCACGGGATTTGAAATGTTCATGGAAATATCTTATGCTCTAGGTTTCCTTTAATTAAAATGTCAAACCAATGATTACAAAGTTAACAACCAGAATTAGAAACTAAATGAATACATTTAGCTCGTCTTCTGACTAGAATATTTTGTTTCAACTAACGATTGTAAAGTAAATGTATTAAAGCATTTATAAGTTTGCATTAAACTGATTACTGCTTGCATATTCCTGTCTGTAGGTGTTAAAAAACACTGCATCCATAGTCACTTAGGAAACTTAACATAAATTATGCACTAGGATTTTCTACTGAGTTGCATTGTCTACATGTTTATTCTTTACAACAATGTCTTTCTCTTGAATTTTTGGAACTCTGTATTTGCCTTTGACTTCCCAATAGATCAAAACTTTCATTTGGAAATGAAATCTTAATATCTGTCAAGTATGTACTAACAAAATTAAAATGTTATGCTTGTACATTGTTCTTGTCTATCAATATTTACTTCCTGTTTTTTGGATTTTTAAGGTCACTTTTCTGCATTGCTACTTCTGACGTTTACCCGTTGAAATGTTCGATCTAGCCACCAGGTGATGTTGTGGAGTGATTTTGTTTCATTGTTCCAATTTTCTTTTATTGAGTTTTTTTTAATTGTAACTTACCTTGGAATTGTATTGGTTCCAGTTTGGGAATATGGCTGTGAATGCTGAGTCATGGATGATCTGGGGTAGTTTCTGATGTGCAGGTGCTCCATTTGCATCCCAAGTGTTGCTTTTAATCTGTACTGGGCTTAACTCACAACACCATACAGTAGACATACCGCAGGACCAGCAAAAAAGGGGGCGGCTAACTCTACCTACGTAAGTGGGATTGGGCGGATATATGGGATGCTGTACAGGAAGAGACAATTTGTGGTAAAGAACTCCAGAAATTAAAAAGCATCGCAAAGCATTGAGAGGTTCTGTGGATATACAAGCTGTGGCAATAGTGCCCAAGGAAGGGGTGGGGTGCAGAAGTAGGTGAGGGAGGGTTGTGGGAAGGGGGGATAGATAGATAGATAGATAGGGAGAGAGAAAGAGAGATGACAGAACTCTTACGGTTTTGATTTTCAGGAGAGCGATAGCATCCACAAAGCTCCTGTAAACTGTAGGCTCTGTACCTGAGGTTATCCTAATAAGAATTCAGAAGTACAAACATTCAGGAGTCGTCTGCTTGCAGGTGGTATTTTATGTTAATATAGAGTTAAGTTGGTTAAACAACAGGAAGCAGGTGTTAGGAAGTTTTAAAGTTTTGAAAGATTTTATTTTCCAAAGTTAAAGCATTTCTGCTGTGAATGCATAATTTCCTCGAACTGTCTGCACACCGGAAATGTTATTGAAGTACCCTCTATTGTAACAGCTGAATTAGTACTCAGTCATCTAGATCCGATTGATGATTTTGTAATATTTAAAGTTTGTAGCAAACAGCTGGCATAGATGCCTGACAGGAAATGGGAAAGAAAGCTGAAGTGTTATGAGGAAACTCGAGAGAATTTGAAACACACGCAAAATGCTGGAGGAACTCAGCAGGCCAGGCAGCATCTATGGAAAGGACAAAAACAGTCGAGGTTTCTGGCCAAAATGCTTCCTCAGGACCGACAAGGAAGGGAGAAGACACCAGAACAAGAAAGTAGAGGGAGAGGAAGGAGTAGAAGCTGCAAGGTGATAGGTGATGCCAAGTGGGCGGGAGAGGGGGAAATGAGGTGAGAAGCTGGGAGGTGATTGATGGGAAAGGTAAAGGGCTGAAGAATAAGGAATCTGATAGAAGAGGAGAGTGGTCCATGAGAGAAGTGGACAGAGGGACACTAAGGATAGATAATAAATAGATGAGGAGAAGAGAAGAGGTAAGGGGTAAGCTGGAGAGTAGAGTGGAATGAAAGGTTCGGAGGAGGAGAATATGACCAGAAATTAGATAAATTGACATTCATTCCATCAGGTTGGAGGACACTCAGACATTCCAGTAGGTTGGAGGCTATCTAGAGATTCCAGTAGGTCAGAGCAACTCAGACGTTCCAGTACATTGGTGGCAACCCAGACATTCCAGTACTTCGGAGGGTACCCAGAGATTCCAATAGGTTGGAGGCAACACAGAGATTCCAGTAGGTTGGAGGCTACACAGAGATTCCAGTAGGTTGATAACTTCCCAGACATTCCAGTAGGTTGGAGGCTACACAGAGATTCCAGTAGGTTGATAACTTCCTAGACATTCCAGTAGGTTGGAGGCTTCCTAGATGTTCCAGTACGTTGGAGGCTTCCCAGCCGTTCCAGTAGGTTGGAGGCTTCCCCGACATTCCAGTAGGTTGGAGGCTTCCCAGAGATTCCAGTAGATTGGAGGCTACCCAGACATTTCAATAGATTGGAGGCTACACAGAGATTCCAGTAGGTTGGAGGCCTCTCAGAGATTCCAGTAGATTGGAGGCTACCCAGACATTTCAATAGATTGGAGGCTACACAGAGATTCCAGTAGGTTGGAGCAACCCAGACGTTCCAGTAGGTTGTAGGCTACCAAGACGTTCCAGTAGGTTGGAGGTTACACAGAGATTCCAGTAGGTTGGTAGCTTCCAAGGCATTCCAGTAGTTTGGAGGCTGCTCAGAGATTCCAGTAGATTGGAGGCTGCTCAGAGATTCCAGTAGTTTGGAAGCTTTCCAGACGTTCCAGTAAGCTGGAGGCTACACAGAGATTCCAGTAGGTTGGGTCCCTCTCAGAGATTCCAGTATGTTGGAACTACCCGGACATCCCAGTAGGTTGGAAGCTTCTCAGATGTTACAGTAGGTTGGAGGCTACACAGAGATTCCAGTAGGCTGGAGGCTACCTAGACGTTCCAGTAGGTTTGAGACTTCCCACATGTTCCAGTAGGCTTCGGTAGAATGGAGGCTACCCAGAGATTGCAGTAAGCATGAGGCAAACCAGAATATAAAATTTGCTTTGAGAACAAAGGAGAAACTGCTAGTTTTATTATTTATTGGCCATGAAGTTTCACCCTTCCAAGTAAGGCCTCTTAGCCCCAGGCCTGCACAAGTCTTATTCACTCATCAGAAGGTACAATATGTTTATTGGATTATTTGTGGATTGCCCTCTCAGAATTGTCATGAGTAAATAGTTCATAGCATAAGGCAGTAGAGACCAGGGCTAATACACTTCACTGTCAGCTGTACATCAAGCTTACTGTAATATATCAATCTCAAGTAAAGAGGTTTTGCTCTTCTGGCCTCCAATCCGCATCTGGTCCCAGTCCAATTATTTTCCGCCGTTTAACTCTGCTTGACTTTAAAACTTCAGCTGGTATTGTCATGTGTATTGCCATTGATAATCTATCATTGGATGAGAACAGTGGTTACTTATGTTGTTGCAAAGAATTGAATGCTTAACTTGTGACTATCAGGTTATTTTCATTACTGCAGTTAATGCTATTTTCTAACTGGATAAATAAGGAACAAGCACCAAGGCATGACCTAGAGATTAATATGTAGCCTCACTAACAGCCTTACACTGAGCCACTGAGCTGTCTGACCCTGCATCTCTGCAGAGCACTGGTGCTGAGATGTCTCTCTTTTAGGAGTAGCTTGTAGATGAAAGGGAGCAGGCAAGAAAGAACTTCAGTCAGAGTGTGACCACTTCTCACCTACGGTCCACATCTACCACCATCCACCAATGCTTCCCACATTTATAAATGCCCAAACAGAAATGAAGCAAGAAAGATTTCCAGCTGTCAGGCAGGAGGCTAGGTAGCCTGCCTCCAACTCTGGCGATGCACAGGATAGAAACAATGTAGAAACAATAGCAAATGTAAAAGAAAGCAATTACAATTCACCTGGTGTATCCACAGGCGTGTTTGACAAAATGTTAAACTACTCCGTTTCCTTTTCTCTATTGTGGTACATTAAATTTAATGATTGGCAACACTTTCGTATTTTACCCGTTATTGCATCCCATGTGCCAGCTTATCCTTTCAGTTGCTTCCTGATGGATGTGCATGCATGATGGAACTCCTTGGGGGTATATGCAATGGGTGGTTGCTTGATTGATTGTCTGTTTTGTACAGAGTAAGTGAGGGATGGTGCGAACAGTACAGGAGAGGTTGACAGATAATTTCAGTTTTAATTTTTATTCAGACTAACTGAATGAACCTTCAAAATGTTCAGGTTATTGCTGGCATCCTAAGCAGTAAGGCATTTGGCTGGTCCAGAAATTGATGCTGTGTTCAAATTGGTCTTCATTCTCCTCGTCTTCAGCCATGTCCTCTTCAAGAAATGATTAATGAATGCTTACCTTGTTTTCCATCTCTAATGTAGAGCATTGTGCAGAATACTGCACACTGCCAAGACACTTGAGACTGTTGTATGTCCAGCTGAGTCTGTGAACACATGACGTGCAAATAAATTCAGACAGGTAAGTCTTATGTCTTGACAATATTTCTTTAGGAACATGTTCTTCAACCTAAACACTTTTTGTTCTCACGTCTGCTGCTCACTGTTCTCTTTTCGCAAGTATCTATATCCCATTGTTAAAGGTAAGTGGTCCTGACCACTGCCTCACCCAATCCTGACACTGATAAATTACATATGCATTACTTCAAGACTGCTTGTATGGCAGAGGCAGCCGAGAACACGACTGCAAATTGTTGTTCCCCTTTGCGCATTGTGGTGTACTGGGAGACAACCTTGCCATTTCTTTAGCATTTATCTGCTTTTTGCAAGGCCAATTTGCTGGCTTGATACTCAACCCAGCATGGATGGAAAGCGTGAAAGGAGCCAGCCAGATTCGAACCCGGGATCACCTGCTTCAAAGTCCAGTGCTGATGCGACTACACCACCAGCCGGCATAACTGCAGATACTGAGCTATTATCTGCAGCAGAAGTTCAAACAGCCATACAAACTGCTGCTTTTTCTTGCCTCATTTTCATTGCAGAGACTGCCAAGCCCAAGAAACCCCAGTGGGAGACATTAATTTTAAATCCCTGGTTTAAAAAAAGTCTTCAGATAAACTTCATTAATATTTGATGACGATTGCCCACCTCCAGGCATAGCCTTCCCATATACACCCAAGGCAACTACAGTACGTGCAGTTTGGTGGCAGGTTTGAGAATTGCTGCCTTCCCAGCTGCTCTGAGGAGTTAAATGTCTCCCCTCCCCTCAGAGTCTGAAGACCCACACTCAGCGATTCAGAATCAGCTTTGTTTTCTGAATAGGCATGAACACAGCCTCATTATTCCTATTTTTGCATAATTTACTGATTTTTGTAATTTATAGTAATTTTATGTTTTTTCACTGTATTGTTGCAAATCAACAAATTTTGCTTTTTATAAGTCAATAATGGATTATGAAACAGAATCAAAATTCACACCCAGTACTAAATTATTCCAACTAATAATGAACAGCATACAATGGAATGAAATATATTAATTCAATTGCATGCATCTTCCTGAAACATAATGAATGCATAGGAAAGGAAAAAAAACCTCAATTCTCCATGTTGAAAACACCATAGAAAAGGGAATTCTGCAAGCAGCGAGGAGGAAATCCACTTCCAGAATTTTTTTTGTTTGCTTAATGAATGGCAGGCTTTTCAGGAAGATCATGTTGACCAAGATGATTTTGGCGCAATACCATTGGAAAGCAACTACATTGGAAAGTGAAACAAAGCAGTAGCCATTTCACATCATCCTATTCCCAATGAGTCTGACTCAGTGATTTCATATTCTGACTCTCTGACTAACCCAACAATCTCCATTTATTTAACATTACCGTCATCCAACTATAATCACACACCCACATCCCACTTTCATCTCAGCTACTTGCCCAACAGTCATCTCCAAAAATTGGTGACATGTTGACGGTGAAACATTCATTCAGCTACAACTGTCAGTGTATCCTTTAGGGCAGCCTTTGTCTCTCTGCTATCTTATTGTTTTTGTGCTTTTTTTTGATATTTCAAATGTCTGTTTTAACAGTGATGAACAGTATGCTCTGCACCATACAGAATTTTCATAATCAGGCACGTTAGATAAAGCTATTTCCTGTAGATATCAATTATAGATAAACACGTAGTCTGCTCAAGAAACAAGATGGTTGGAATTTATGAACTCAACATGACATTATTAAATAATCAAACAGTTTAAAGAAACTGTCACATACGAGTTTTTAGAATTGTGGTTTGTCTTACGACTTCCATTCATTTGTTTAACCTTTGTCGCGTTTGAATTGTTCTGTGACATGGAACAATGTTGCCAGATCCATTTCTTTGTCCGCCTTGTATATTAAATGAATTCTTGTTATTTCTAAAAGCAGGAGAATTGGGTCAATATTTGACCTCAATACCATGTTGGGCTTACTGCTGTTGCTGCAACTTCTCTTCTTTCAGCCTCGACACATGCATCGCCTTAGTTTTTTGGATCATTATGAAAAGCATCTGTGATGATCATCTTGACAGACTCTTCAAAAATCTGTTGAGACTCTTTAGTGTGGCTTTGTATGACAAATTTTAATGAACAGTATCCTATAATCCATTTTAACTCTGAAAAAAATGCATTGTTTCCCTACTTCAGACGTTGCCAATTCTACTTCTTATCCTGGCGATCTGTTCTCCAATAAATTCCAGTACTGTTTATAGTTGTTCTTCAAACAATAAAATGTGTGTGACCAAATGTCTTGTTGGCTGATGTTCTGATCATAATAACTGGTGTTTTTTTGCCCCTGAAGAGAACATTCAGAGGATTTTTCAGTTCTATGAATCTCTAACCTGTGTTCTCACTTTCCATTAACAGTAACAAACTATGGTCTTATGTTCTTTGCATTTTGGATGAAGTTGCCCATTTTACTGTTAGTCTATGTGTTTATCAATTTTTCTAATTAGTCTCCTTGGCTTTTCATTTCTTTCTGTGCAAGGCATCTTCCAAGTGAATCTTCAGTTCTTGTTCTAATGATTGGACATCTTCTATAGTTTGCAATAACCAATAGTAATTTCACCTTTTATCCTTATATTCTACAGTATATTTGATTTTATCAAAGATAGTGGTTTGACATCAGGGACATCTCAGATCGCATCCACAGCCTTTTTGAGAGGGAGGGAGAGCAGCCAGATTTTTTGTACATATTGGTAACAATGACATAGGAAGGCTAGGCATTGAGGTTCTGAAGTGAGAATTTAGACAGCTAGGCAGAAAGCTGAGAAGCAGGACCTCCAGCGTGGAAATTTCTGGATTGCTACCTGTGCCATGTAGCAGTGAGGGTAGAAACAAGATGATTTGGCATGTAAGTGTGTGGCTGACAAGCTGGTGCAAGGGGGAGGGCTTCAGGTTCTTGGATCATTGTTATCTCTTCTGGGGGAGGTATAATCTGTACAAAAGAGACAGGTTACGCATGAACCCGAGGGGGACTAATATTCTCACTGCAGGTTTGTTAGAGCTGTTGGGGAGCATTTAAGCTAATTTGGCAGGGTGATGGGAACTAGAGAGAAGGGACTCAGGATAGGATGGATAGTAAAAAAAACAAAGATGTGGGCAAGAAAGTGGGAAGTGAAATACAATATTGGAAAATGCATGGTCATGCACTTTGGTAGAAGAAATAAATGTGCAGACTATTTCTAAACAAGAAGAAAATCCAAAAATCTGCGATGCAAAGGGACTTGGGAGTCCTTGTGCAGAACACCCTAAAGATTAACTTGCAGGTTGAGATGGTGGTGAGGAAGGCAAATGCAACAGTAGCATTCATTTCAAGAGGTCCAGAATATAAGATCAGGGATGTGATGCTGAGGCTTTATAAGGCATCTGTGAGGCTTCACCTTGAGAATTGTGAACAGTTTTGAGCTCCCTATCTAAGAAAAGGTGTGCTGGCACTGGAGATGGCTCACAAGAGGTTTGCATGGATGATTCTGGGAATTAAAGGGTTATCATATGAGGGATGTTTGATGGCTCTGGGCCTGTCCTCATTGGAATTTAGAAGGATGATGGTGGGGGGGGGGAGAATCTCATTGAAAACTTTTGAATGTTGAAAGGCCTGGACAGAGTAGGTGTGGAAATAATGTTTCCCATGATGGGGGAGTCTAGGACAGGAGGGCACAGCCTCAGGATAGAGGGGCGTCTATTTAAAACAGAGATGCAGAGAAATATCTTTTGCTAGAGTCAGGTGAATTTGTGGAATTTGTTACCACACCACCTGTGGAGGCCAGGTCACTGGATGTATTTAAGACAGAGATTGGTAAGTTCTTGATTGGACATAGCATCAAAGGTTACAGGGAGAAGGCCAGGGAGTGGGGCTGAGGAGGGAAATAAAACAGATCAGCCATGATTAAATGGAAGAGCAGAGTCAATAGGCCAAATGGCCTAATTCTGCTCCTATGCTTATGGTCTTACGGAAACATGTTCTCATATCTGCAAACATTGTCATACAGTCCTCTCCAAACTATTGAGCAATCCACACAGTGCCCATTTGTGTTTAACCGTTTTCCAATAAGTTTTAATTTTTTCTTAAACTCGTATTAAAAGGTTGTAATACCATTTATATTTAAGTAGATCTGTAAACTTTTCTCCATTGTCCAGTGACATATTTATTTAATCAAGACATCATAACTATTTACTACAAAGAGATAATTAAACCAGATTAAACACGTTCAACCCAAGAATCCAGCACGTGGTGGCATCATTTATTTATTTACTTTTTGAGAGACAGTGCAAAATAGGTCCTTCAGTGAGCCACGCCACACAGCAAACCTCTGATTTAATCCTGGCCTATCTACAACCTACCAGCCAGTATGTCTTTGGACCATGGAAGGAAACTAGCGTACCCAAGGGGTCACAGGGAGAGTGTACAAACTCCTTATAGCAGGTGTGGAAAATGAACCCCTTTCACTGGTACTGTAAAGGGTTGTGCTAGGCACCACACCACTGTGCTGAAAGTGTCTGTACTGCTTCAGAGTAGGGTTTCTTCACTGGTGCCTGACGTTGTAGCAGAAATATTAGAAACATTTGATTATAAATAAGGTGGGACAGTGGAAAACTGATTAGGTGATTAGCCAATCAGGAGGGTTGGACAATGGGGGTATATATACCAACAAACTAGACACGCCTAGGCATCATCCGTGATGAAGATGGCACAGCTTGCCATTGAAACATTGGTTAAAATCTATACCTGTACCCGGCTGGAAATCCGAGAAGAGTTTATTCGTCATATACACTGGGAAATCACTAGATCCTTTTTTAGAAGCTTTTATTGCTAGTGCTAATTTATTGTTAATATTATACATTTTATAGGACTTTTTTGTAAGATTGGTCTGCCCCAATGTCTGTATAATTATGCAATAAACTCAGCCAGGTAGTCATGGTGCTAACAGACATAAAGGCTAACTTGTCACAATAATGTCATAAGTCAGGAATCTTCACTTCACCAAGAAGATCATCATCAGGCAATATCAACATTACAGTTGTGTCAGTATCTCCAGTTGAACTCTGTCTTTTTGTGTGTTTCCCCCCAGCTATCAGTCTGTGGTTTTGTATTGCCATGTGCTCCTGTCCCTGCTCCTGCTCTACTCCGGCCCCTGTATTACTGAGTAGTCCCTCTCTCATCTGCTTCTCATTATTACCTGTATTGCTGCCACCTGTGTCTCATTGTGCTCCACCTATCATCTGCCTCTCTGTTTATTGCTCGGTGTATTTCTGTCCTGTGTTTTCACCTGTTTGTTACCACATTGTGCCAGTGAATTTTCTAGAGCCTTTCCGGCATTTGTGTTTGTCTGTATATTGACTCTACCTGATCTTGGATTTCTCTGGATGTTTTGATCTCTGCCTGAACTTTAATGCTGACTTTGTTTGCACCTCTGGATTTGGTACTCAATTAATATCACTGTGTGCACAGTACTGGGTCTGTGATTGGATCCCTGCTCCAGTGCCCTGACAAAGTGAAGGAATGTGTAGAGCATCACCTGTCACCTTGTCCTTAAGTTCTATGCTAAGGGTTCCTTTCAAACTCCAGCAGGTGGAAAAGAGTTAGGTCTTCTGGATTTAAGATGCTCCACCTTTGTAATCCCTGCTGTCAGAATTCTCATACTATTCAAGCATATTTTGCATGAAAAAAATTGGTGTTGTGTATAAAAAACCCAACAAATTTCAACCCTTGTTGTTGTTATCCCACCTGTGTTTCAATACAGGAGGGAAACACTTACATCAATTTTACAAAACCCAGTGCAAGGCAAGGTGAGAAAGCATAAGGCTTCCCTTTAGCTCAAGGTGTGAAAGAGTGCACCCAAGTTGCTATGTGCAAACCTCAGTGTCATTTTGGCATCTTTGCTTCATTCACCCTGGCTATCACTACAGATAGTTTAAATAGTAGATCTGTTTCTAATTTCTCAACAGAGCCATAATTCATCCTATGGCAGTTTTCTGTGCTGCCTCCAGTCCAGTCTTGTGAGATTTTTGCCCTCACTTCGTAACAAATATTAATATAACATCAAATCTAGAGGAAAGAAATAAATCCCACAGCTCAATTCCATCTGTTCATAATAATTAACAGGTGTTATTAAGGATCATTCCTGTGCAGCTCTTTGTAGTAGTGGTGAGATATAGATGCTGTTAGCTTGGCAAGCAGTTACTGTCCACCTCTAATTGTCCCTGAACAAATTGATATGCTAAGTTATTTCAGTGGGTAATTAAGAGTCAACCAAATTGCTGTATGTTTGAAGTCAGATATAGGTAAACTGGGTAAGACTGGAAGATTTCTTTCTCTAAGGTTTGTGAATTGTATTTTTTTATCGCAACACTGTTTTGATTATTGTCAGCCTTACTGATAGCAGCATGTTCTTTAAGAATTATTAAATGACTAAAATTAATTTCCTCATTTCTAATGTTTGAATTTGAACTTATTGTTTCCAAATTATTTGATTTTTTTTGAGTTACTAGTCCAGTATTATAATATTATAAACACAAAACATTCTGCAGATGGAAATCCTGAACAACACTGAGTTCCTCTAGCATTGTGGGTTTGTATTACTCTGAACATAATATTAGGTTGGAATGAAAAAAAAATCACTGCACAGAAAGAAGCAGTTGAGTTAGTTAGCTTTTTGTCAACCAACATCATGTCTGTGTTGGTTGACAAAGAGATACCAAGCCTGTTTGTGCCTTCCATCCCTTGGTCCCTATCCCAGTAGGTCACAGTTCTTCAGGTATACATCCAAGTACTGTTTAATTGTCATAAGGGGTTCTGTCTTTATCAGCCTTTCAGAGTATTATCACTATTGTGACCGATGATCATGCTAAAGAGCCTAATACTGTTATTTCTTCACCTCAAAGCTTTGTAACTATATTATATAGTAAGCTTCAATTTCAGATTGCTGAAACCAGTATCTTTTAAATATTTGGTTTCTATTTTAGATATTGTCTTGTCTAATAAAAGTGTTAATTGGTAATCTTAGCAAGGAAGATCAGTCAAATTATAATATTTACACTGAGTTTGTGAATAGAATATTTAAAGTTGGAGGAAGGTCTCAGACTCAAAAACTGGTCACAGGTATGGGAATGCACGATGATATTGGATCAGCCTTTTTGTTGCAAGCTAATGAAATGAATCACTTTTAATTAACTATATAAACAGGAGACCAATCCATTACAACATATACAAGATGCTAGAGGAACTCAGCAGGCCAGGCAGCATCCATGGAAAAAGAACTGACAGTCAAAGTTTCAGGCCAAGACATCCTCAGGATTGAGAGGGAAGGGGGCAGATGCCTGAATTAAAAAGGTGGGGGGTGGGAGAGGAAAGAGGCTAGCTGGAAGGTGATAGTTAAAGACCGGTAGATGGGAAAGATCTAGGGTTGGAGAAGAAAGAATTGGAGAGGAGAGTGAACAACAGGAGAAAAGGCTGGAAGATGGGACCCGGAGGGGAATTATTAAGGAGATAAGAAGTAAAAGGTCAGAGTGGGAAATAGAGGAAGGGTAGTTGGGGAATTTTGTTCACTGGATGAAAAATCGATATTCATACCATCAGGTTGGAGGGTACCAGATGGTATATAAGGTGTTGCTCCTCAACCCTGATCGACATGTGGGAACGGTAATGGGAATTGGAATTGGAATTAAAATGGTTGGCCTCTGGGGAGTCCCGCTTGTGCTGGAGGTGCTCGACAAAGCAGTAGCCCAATTTATGACGGGTCTCGCCAACGTCAAGGAAGGTGCACCGAGAGCACCAGAAAAACACAAAATGCTGGAGGAACTCAGCGGGTCAGGTAGCATCAATGGAAAAGAGTGAACAGTTGACTGCCAGCTATTTTGTACCACGCCTCAAATAAATTTCTAATCTTCAACTGTAAATAAAGACAATTAACTTTTTATAAGACTGAAGTGGACAAAATGGGTGAAACATAAACAGCACAGACAGCGAGTCATATAGTTAATCAAATATTTAACAATTGTCAATGTTTATGAACTCTTTGAGATCTTATAGAAACACATGAAATTATGAAAAGGTTACACAAAATAGAGGCAGGGAAGTTGTTTCCACTGGTAGGTGAGACTAGAACTAGGGGGCATAGCCTCAAGATTTGGAGGAGTAGATTTAGAATGGAGATGAAGAGGAGCTGTTTTTCCCAGAGAGTGGTGAATCTGTGGAATTCTCTGCCCAATGAAGCAATGGAGGCTACCTCAGTAAATATGAGGGGTGATTGATAAGTTTGTGGCCTAAGGTAGAAGGAGTCAATTTTAGAAAACCTAGCACATATATTTTTCAACATCATCCCCTCCTACATTTACACACTTAGTCCAGCGGTCATGGAGCATACGGATCTTGGACCTCCAGAAAGTATCCACAGCAAGGGTGATTGATAAGTTCATGGCCTAGGTAGAATGAGATGCATTATACAGCTCTTATTAGATGTACATACATGTCAACTCTTTGAGTGGTTATGCAGAAAGTTTGAAGTTAATAACTCATAGCCTTAGGCCATGAACTTATCAATCACCCCTGATAAGTTATTAACCTCAAACTTTCTGCATAATCACTAAGAGTTGACCTGCGTGGGCATGTAACGAGAGCTATATCTCCTTCTACCTTTGGCCATGAACTTATCAATCACCCCTGCTGTGGGCCACTTTCTGGAGGTCCAAGACGCCGACTTCTACAAAGAAAGGATCTGTATGCTCCACAATCGCTGGACTAAGTGTGTAAATGTAGGAGGGGACTATGTTGAAAAATAAATGTGCTAGGCTTTGTAAAATTGACTCCTTCTACCTTAGGCCACGAACTTATCAAGCACCCCTTGTATATTAGAGAGAAGGTTGGATAGATTTTTGCATAGTAGGGGAATTAAGGGTTATGGGGGAAAGGCAGGTAGGTGGAGGTGAGTCCAAGGCAAGATCAGGCCTGATCTTACTGAATGGCAGAACAGGCTCGACGGGTCAGATGGCCAATTCCTGCTCCTATTTCTTATGTCCGTATGAACTCTATTGGGAAGCAACTCAATGATAAAGTGATCGAGCCACAGCTAAGAAATGACAGGGAGTACAGTATAAAATGAAAAGATCAGGCTTGAAACATTGCTCACAATGGCTGCAAATCTACAGAGTAGAGCTCCTGACAGAGAAGAAAATGAGCAAATTAGCATGAAATATAAAAATAGATTGTGACACTACCCATAACTTAGTAGAATTAAACGTTAGACAGAAAATGTAAAAATGGACAATAAAGAAATGGCTAATGTCTTAAACAGATCTTTTATTTCTGCCATAACTTATGATAACTCTTCACCAAATGGCCAAAAAGTAAGAAAGTTAGAGTGATTAACATCAGTAAACAAAATACAAAAGTATGGAAATAAAGGCATAAAACATTATTTCTGATGATCTGTATTCAAGGTATTTCTTTAGAAATCCTGTACAATATCAGAATCAGGTTTAATATCACCGGCATATGTCATGAAATTTGTTAAATTTGCAGCAGCAGTGTATAATGATCAAGGAAAAAAACTATGAATTACTGTATGAATATATCTATTAAATAGTTAAATTAATTAGTGCAAAAAAAGAAATATAAAAGTAGTGAGGTGTGTTGATGGGTTCAATATCCATTCAGACCTCAGATGGTAGAGGGCAAAAAACTGTTCCTGAATTGTTGATAATCTTTCAGCATTCTCTAGATTCTACCATTCATATTCATCAGAAAGTTAGGAGGCAAATAATATGTAGACTTTTATTGAAAGATGACAGATATAGAGTTGTCCATGTTGTAGTGTCCGAAGCTTTGTCATGGCAACAGACTTGCACTAAATCTCAAAAGACCAAGGAATTCATTGTGGACGTCAGGAAGGGGAACTCAAGGGAGCACACACTAGTCCTCATTGAGGGATCAACAATGTAAAGAATGTCAAGCTCCTGGATATCAACATCTTTGCAGATCTGTCCTGGGTAGCGTAGTGTTGGCAATTACAAAGAAGGCAGGACAGCAGCAATAGTTCATTAGGACTTTGAGGAAACTTGACTTGTCATGAAAGATGCACAAATTCTTACAGGTGTACCATGGGGAGCATTCTAACAAGTTCTATCATCATCTGGAATCGAGGGACCACTGCTCAGGGTTGGAAAAAAAAATAAGAAGTTGAAAACTCAGCCAGCTTCAACATTGACCCTCTCTGATCCCCTGATGAGGGCTGGATCATGGACCTCCAGTTTCCTCCTCCTGAAGTCAATTATCAACTCTTTGGCCTTGCTGACACTGAGTGAGTAGTTGTTGTCATGGCACCTCTTAGCGACAACAACAATTGTTTAGAACAATACATCTAACCTAGAGGCAACTCATTGACGTTTAATTCATTAATTCTGGTATGAAATAGTTGACTCATGGAGAGTGTTTTTATTGATTGAGCCTAGACCCTCTGGATCTGGTTCACCAGCTTGGAGAAGGTTTGCTTATGGGACGTGGACTATAGTAAGGAGTTGGCTATTTGGAACTGAAATGAGAGGAAATAGCTTCACCCTATGAATCTATGAGAGTCTATATTCATTGATTATGACAATATTCATAGGTTCTCAGTTACAGAATATTTTTAAGATTGAGATTAATAGGATTTTGGATTCTATTAATCATAAATATTGTGCAAGAAAGTAGAGCTGTGAGCGAAAGTCAGCCATATTGTAATGGAGCGCAGACTCAAAGGTCTTGTAACCTGAGCACTAGTGTTACAATATTCAATTTTATACAAAATGCTATATTTAATTTTGCACTATAAATTTATGGCAGTGATCCTAATGATATCAGCAAGAAGATTTTCGCACTTTCTATATACGTGTATTTAATTTAAAATGGATCAGACATGAAATAGCAGAGCAGACTCAATGGGCCAAATGGCCTTTTTCTGCTTGGTATACTACTTCCTAATTAGCATCACAAACAAGGCAGATGAACTTAGGGTGTGGGCAATACATGGAACTATGATGTTGTGGCCATTACAGAGACTTGGATGTCTCAGGAGCAGGAATGGCTGCTGAGTATGCCAGGCTTTAGATGTTTCAAAAAGAACAGAGAGGGAGACAAGAGGTGGGGGCATGGCACTGCTAATTAGGGATAGTGTCACGGCTGCAGGAAAGGAGGAAGTCATGGAGGGTTGACTACAGAGTCAGTGTGGGTGGACATCAGAAACAGGAAAGGGCCCATAACTCTACTGGGTGTTTTTTTTATATATAGACCCCCCTCATAGTAACAGGGATATCGAGGAGCAGATAGGGAGGCAGATTCTGGAATGGTATAATAATAATAATAATAATAATAGGGTTATTGTGATGGGAGATTTTAACTTTCCTAATATTGATTGGCATCTCCTTAATGCAGAGAGTTTAGATGGGGTGGAGTTTTGTTAAGTGTGTTCTCAAGGGTTTCCTGACACAATATGTAGATAAGCCAACTAGAGGAGAGGCTGTACTTGATCTGGTATTGGGAAATGTACCTGGTCAGGTGTCGGTGGGAGAGCATTTTGGAGGTAGTGACCTCAACTCTATCTCCTTCACCACAGTGCTGGAGAGGGATAGGAGCAGACAATTTGGGAAAACATTTAATTGGGGTAGGGGGAAATATGATGCTATTAGGCAGGAACTTGGGAGGATAAACTGGGACCAGATGTTCTCAGGGAAACACACGGCAAAAAATGTGGCAAATGTTCAGGGAACATTTACGTGGAGTTCTGCATAGATATGTTCTTTGAGGCAGGGAAAGGATGGTAGAGTTAAAGAATCATGGTGTAGAGAGTATGTAGAAAATCTAGTTATGAAAAGAAGAGTTTAGGAAAGGTTCAAGAAACTGGGTACTGTTAGAGCTCTAGAAAATTACAAGGTTGCTAGGAAAGAGCTTAAGAATGGAATTAGGGGAGCCAGAAGGGGCCATGAGAAGGCCTTGGTGAGCAGGATTAAGAAAAACCCCAAGGCATTCTACAAGTATGTGAAGTGCAAGAGGATGAGCCATGTGAGAATAGGACCAAACAGGTACAATAGTTGAAACGTGTGCATGGAGTCGGAGGAGGTAGCGGAGGTACTTAATGAATACTTTATTTCAGTATTCTCCAGGGAAAAAGACCTTGTCAATTATGGGGATGCAAGTTTGCTGATTACAGAAAAGTTGGGGGTGTTGTGGATAGGCTGGAGGGTTGTCAGAGGTTACAGTGAGACATCGATAGGATGCAGAACTGGGCTGAGAAGTGGCAGATGGACTTCACCCCAGATAAGTGAGGAGTGGTTCATTTTGGTAGATCCAATTTGAAGACAGAGTATAATATAAATGTTAAGACTCCTGGCAGTGTGGAGGAACTGAGGGATCTTGGGATCCATGTTGATAGGCCACTCAAAGCTGCTGCACGGGTTGACAGTGTTGTTAAGAAGGTGCATTGGCACTCATCAACCGTAGGATTGAGTTCAAGAGCCATGAGGTAATGTTACAACGATATAAGATCTTGGTCAGATCCTACTTGGTGTATTGTGTTCAGTTCTGGTCACCTCACTACAGGAAGGGTGTGGATACTATAGAGAAAGTGCAGAGGAGATTTACAAGGATGTTGCCTGGATTGGAGGGTGTACTTTATGAGAATAGATTGAGTGTACTTGGCCTTTTCTCCTTGGAGTGAAGGAAGATAAGAGGTGACCTGATAGAGGTGTGTAAGCTGCTGAAGGGCATTGATTGCGTGAATAGCCAGAGGCTTTTTCCCAGCACTGAAATGGTTAATGTGAAGGAACATAGTCTTAAGGTGCTTGGAAATAGGTACCGAGGGGATGTCAGGGGTAAGTTTTTCACGGAGTGGTGGGTGCATGGAATGCACTGCTGGTAGCAGTGGTGGAAGTGGATGCAATAGGGACTTAAGAGTCTCTTAAGCAGGTACATGGAGCTTAGAGAAATAGAGGGCAATGCACTAGGGGAATTCTAGGCAGTCTCTGGAGTGGGTTACATGTTCAGTACAACATTGTGGGCTGAGGGGCCTGTAATGTGCTGTAAATTTCTATGTTCTATGTTCTGCTCTGTATCTCATGGTCTTATGTCTCCAATATGACTAGTATTTGAGAGAAGTAATAGCTTTGCATAGAGTAGTGCAAAAAGTCAAGTTAACTGTACTTCTCTGTTCAATTTCAAGTTTAGCTGAAAAGGAAGTGAATTTGGCTGTTCTGATTCAAAACCTTCTGCAAAAAAATTATATTCCATTCCTGAAAAATGTAAAGTTAAATTAACGTCATTTCCCATGATTCTTGAGATGTACTTGTTTGAGTACCAATGGAATAAGCAGAGTACTATAGCATAATAGCTAGCTTCTCGTGTTCACTGCATCATAATTGCCAGTGTATAAGGTGACGCTGCAATTTGATGCCAGCTGGCACTCATTAGTTGAGAGAAAATATGACATTAATTTCCATAATTATAATTTTTTTGCTCTTTGGGTCCATTTTATAGCCTTTTATTTAAGCACAGAAATGCATGCTCTTTCACTTGCAGAAATTTGTTTTAAACTTTTTAATATATATTTAATACATTTCTCACCACATACTGCCTGTGAATTGTCACCTAATTCAGCAAAGATGTCACACAGTAAAATACCAAATATATTGCTTAGTATTAACTGAGCTAAAAGCATTTACTGAATCTGATGTAATTTGGTTCACTTTCTCACATTCAATTTGAACAATCAAAAATACCTGCAAAAAGCTCATTATTTTCGTTAACCTAGACATAAATCGGCTGGATCAGACAGTTTCATTTTATTTTAAAGTAGTCCACAATCAGACATAATAGCACATTAGAACTTTAATTCAGCAAGTAGAACAAAGAGCCAGATAAAGACTTTCTTCGGAAGGTGAGAGCCATTAGTGCCCTCGCCTGTTCTCTTAAGTTGACAGGCTGCAGCTGAATACTGATATTGATTTAGTGGATTCATCTACTTACTGGATTCAATTGGCGGCTCTAGAAAATTCACATTTGATATACAAAGTGACTTTAGTATCTAATGTAGCCAAAGGTGATGTTACCTGAACACTAAGTGGATATTTGGACCTTTGTTCAGAGAAGGTCAAAACCTCCACTGATCTTGAACAAAGATCCTTCTGTACATTATAATCACTTTCTATGGATTAACATAAATTATTTTGTAGGCCTAAAGTATTTTCCCTTTACTTTAAGATTCCTAGACATGCTTTTAAAATATTATTTGTTATTTTAAAAGATTAACCTGGTTTTACAAAATGACAGTTCAGTATAGTGGAAATAGAAGGTGAATCCTTCAGCTGTTTCTCTGGGCTGTGGGAAGACCTCTCAATCTGTAAACCAGACTATTTTACGTCTTGTGCCTGGAAGACCAGTAGAATACTGGAAAGAAAGATTAGCTTTATATCACAAGTAATCAAGCTCCACAGTGAAAAGCATTGTTTGCAAAAAAACAAATCAGCAAGGATTGTGCCGGGGGCAGCCGCAAGTGTTACCACACTTCTGGTGACAGTATAGCATGCCCACAATTCACTAACACTTGTCATGCGCCTGTAAAATGTAGGAGGAAACCAGGGGAGATCTATGTGGTCTCATGGGGAGAACGGAACTGAGCAAGTACTGCAACATCAGAGTTGCATTCTTTGGGATAAACATCAGTAAACTAAATATTTATTTTCTTATTATCATTTTATCTTTTGTGAAGCTTTGAGATTAGCAAATTCACTGAAGAGCTAATTAAATCTGCAGACAACACTACATTGATTGGCCTAATTTCAAACGATAACAAGGTGGCCTACAGAAAAGAAGTCATCTCTCTGACACAGTCATGTCAAGAAAACAACCTCTTCCTTAATGTTGAAAAACAAAGGAGCTGGTTGTGGATTACAGGAGGAATGGAGACAGGCTAACCCCCATTGACATCAATGGATCTGGGGTTGATAGGGTAAACAGCTTTAAGTTCTTCGGCAGCCACATCACTGAGGACTTCACACGGTCTGTACACACCAATTGTGTGGTGAAAAAGGCACAACACAGCCTCTTTCACCCCAGGCAGTTGAAGTTTGGTATGGGCACCCAGATCTTAAGGACTTTCTACAGGGGCACAACTGAGATCATTATGGCTGGCTGCATCACTGCCTGGTATGGAAACTGTACCTGCTTAATCGCAGGATTCTGCAGAGAGTGGTGCAGACAGCCCAGCGCATCTGTAGTTGTGAACTTCTCATGATTCAGGATATTTACAAGGACAGGTGTGTAAAAAGGGCCCGTAGGATTATCAGGGGCCTAAACCATCCCAACCACAATCTATTCCAGCTGCAGGAAGCGGTACCGCAGCATAAAAGCCAGGACCAACAGGCTCTGGGACAGCTTCTTCCACCAGGCCATCAGACTGATGAACTTGCGCTGATTTGAGTGTACTCTATATTACATAAACTATTTATTATAAGTTATTATAAATTACTATGATTGCGTATGGCACATTTAGATGGAGACGTAACATAAAGATTTTTACTCCTCATGTATGTGAAGGATGTAAGAAGTAAAGTCAATTCAATATAAAGTACTAAATGTGTTACAAAGTGTCTTTGATGTCCTGAGGTTGGGAATGCTATTGAAATGCACATTATTTCTTTATTTTTCAATGGCATTACTTAGTGGCTATTGATCCTTTTTGAAACATATGAGCTGTAGGAGCCATTTGTGTAATTTCTTGTGTCTATATTTATGTTATCTGTTCAAGAACATCTTATCCTTTACAGAAAGAAGGTCAAATTATCAGAAGCATAAACTAAGTCCATGCCTTATATAATTTGTTATTTATGTTTGTATATTAAATCATTTCTGGTTATTGATGTAACAAAGCTTCTGACAATAGCTAATTATTGTTAAAGTGCAGTTACAGCAAAAATGTAAAGTGCTGTATGAATGGATAAAATGTAGAAGGAGAAAGTTAATTTGTGCTTGGACTCTGCAATGAATTGTCATTAAGATCAGATGATGCTTTCAGCCCTCAGCTGGAAATCTAAAGTGAGTTAAGTCTTGGAGGATTTTCTAAATGAGACCAGACAATTTATTTTTGAGTCATTTTGCAGCAGAACAGCAAAGCGGCAGCCTGTTTAATATTCAGCATACCTTTGTTGTTGTTGCTGATTTGTTGCTGTCTCTATTGGGCTGCCATGTATAACCTTTTGTTTACCTTTGCACAGGTGGGCATTTGCTCATTATATTCCATATCACGAAGAACATTAAATTCACAAAAATTTCTCTAATTATCCACTTATGAATTATCCCCTTACGAAGTTAGCACAGCTCGAAGAAATAAATTTCTGGAGTAAGCATCAATTATTTTGTGAACAAGAGCTTAACTTTTCCTTTTTTAGAACATGGAACAAAAAAAAAACAGTACAGCACCCTACAGGCCCTCAACCCACGATGTTGTGATGACCTTTTATTCCACTCCAAGGTCAAGCTCCCACATAACCCTCCAGTTTGATTTCATCCATGTGTCTATCTAAGACTCTCTTAAATGTCCCTAATGTATTTGCCTCTGCCACCACTCCTGGCAATGCATTCCATGCTTCCCTACACTGTGTTTATATACATAAAAAAATAGATAGATCCTCTGATATCTACCCCCCCACCCCCATACTTGCCTCCCAATGCCGTTTTGTTTTGTTCTTTCTACCCTGGGGGGGGGGGAGGCACTGGCTATCCACTCTATTTATGCCTCTTATCTTGTACGTCTCCATCAAGTCACCTCTCATCCTACTTGGCTCCAAAGAGAAAATCCCTAGCTCACTCAACCTTTCCTCATAAGATATGCCCTCTATCCCAGGTAAACCTCCTTTGCATCATCTCTAAAGCATCTGCATCCTATGAGCAATATACACAATGGGGGAGCCCAGTGGGTCAGGCAGCTTCAATGGATGGGAATAAATAGCTGATGTTTTGAGCTGGGGTGGAAAGGAAGGGAGGAGAGGTCAGAATAAGAAGTGGGGCGGGGGGAAGGGGAGGAAGTAATACAAGATGGCAGCCATGATATGTGAAACCGGGGTGGGGGGGTGATGAAGTGGTGAGTTGGGAAATTGATGGGTGAAAGAGATAAAGGACTGGAGAGAAAGGGGAATCTGACAGGAGAGGTCAGAAGGCCATGGAAGAAAGGGAAGGAGGAGAAGCGCCACAGGGAGGTGATGGGCAGGTAAGAAGAGAAGGTAAAAAGGGAAACAAGAACGAGGAATAGAGGAGGGTGCAGGCAATTACCAGAAGTTCAAAAATCAATGTTCATGCCATTACGTTGGAGGCTACCCAGGCAGCTCCAACCTGAGTGTAGCCTCATCGAGGCAATAGAGGAAGCCATGGACTAACACGTCAGAATGGGAATGGGATGTAAAATTGAAATGGGTGGCCGTCAGGAAATTCAGCTTTTTTGGTGGAAAGGAGCTCATTGAAGCAAGCTCCCGATCTACATCTTCCTACAATGAGGTAGCCAGAACTGAACACAATGATCCACATGGTCTAAACAAGGTTTTATAGAACTACAGCATTACCTTCCCTGCTTTTGAACTCAGTCCTCCAACGAATGAAAACCAACACATCATAAACCTTGTTAACCACCCGACCAGGCCAGTCTCAAGCAAGAGAACATCTGCAGATGCTGTAAATCCAAGCAACACACACAAAATGCTGGATGAACTCAGCAGGCCAGGCAGCATCCATGGAAAAGAGTCTCGGCCCAAAATGTGACCGTTTACTCTTTTCCATAGATGTTGCCTGGTCTGCTGAGTATTTCCAGCATTTTGTGTGTGTTACTTATCAAGCCAATGACTTTTTATCTAACTCCACATTTGCCATGCTTTCTTATGTATGACTATGAATAAACTATGATTTAAGGAAGTCTACTTAATTGTGCTGCTTCATCCAAAGTATCATTAGCAACATCCATGGACAATGTCCAAAATAAAAGAAAATTAAAACATGTCCTCACCACCCTAACCTCCAACAGGAAATTAAATGAATATTTATATTGGTGTGGATGATGTTTTCCAGAAAAATTGAAGCCAATTATAAAACCAGCCACTTGTTTATATGCTTATTTTTGCTGCCTTAAATATTGTTGTAATTTATTCATCTAGCTACTTTTCTTAAGGTACTTATTTCAGAAAAACTGCAGCAAACATTTGATCACATATAAAAGCAGGGAATTTGCTGTATTGGTCAGTTCAGGTGGTAGAAGAAACTACATAGAATTGGCCATCGTAATGGAGGGAAAAACATCTAGCTAATCCTGGAGAGCTGCTTAATGGCTATTTAATGGATGTGAAATTAAAAATTTCACAGGAAATATTGAAGTGGGATGGAGACCCTTAGTTGACCTATAGTTTGCCAACATATGATGGAATACTCATGCAGATCACTAAAGAGACTGATGCCTTGCTAATGGAGGTTGATTAAATATGCAAGATCCATTATAAGGCCCTACAATTTTGAAATGCAGCTGAAAAGTTTCTCCTAGTTGTACTTCCTATAAGATGGTGGGAAAGCAGTTTGCTGCTTGCCATTATTCAGGTATCTTTGGTCCTGTCCACCAAATGTTGTTGGCAGTTGCTTTTTTTTAACTGCACATTTTACACTGCTGGTGTTTAGGGCAGCAATGGAGGTCCTCTGTTTCTGCCTGTCCTTGGCCACACAGATGTAGAAGGAGTCTTCATTGCTGTTTCTGTAACAGTTTTGTTTTACCAGTCAGGGTTGTTGTTAGCCCTGAGTTGAACCCCTGAACTGGAGGACCAGTGGACCACTCCTAGTCTGACCTCTGCCCTTTGACCTGACCAAGAACTAAATGATAAAGCCTTCACTCTCCAACATTGCTCCCTAAGTCATTGAGGTACACAAGCATCCAAACCACAACAACGTTGTGGTCCTCTTGGAGATGCTGACAATTTATACAGAATATTACAGTACAGTGCAGGCCCGCTGTACAATGTTGTGCTGATTTTTTAACTTTAAGCCCAATCTAATCCTTTCTTCCTGTACAGCCCTCCATTTTTATATCATCCATGTGCCTATCGAAAAACTTGTTAAATTCCCCTAATGTATTTACCTCTACCACCACACCAGGAAGGGTGTTCCCCACACCCACCACTCTCACTGTATATAAACTTACCTCTGATATCACCCTATATTTTGCTCCAATCACCTTAAAATTATGCACCTTTGTATTAGCTATTTTCACCCTAGGAAAAAGGCACTGCCTATTCATTTGATCTATGCTTTTTATCATCTTGTACATCCCCATTAAGTCACCTTTCATCCTCCTTTCCTCAGAAAACATGCTGTTTAATCTTGGCAGCATTCTCTGCACTCTCTCTAAAGCTTTCACATCCTCACCAGAGAACTGCCGGTGAGGACCTCTTCATTGATTGGAACTCTTCTTCAGCATTGAAAATTAGAAGTACGCTGAATGGTGTAGATGACCACTGCATCCAGCCCACCATCCCAGCCCTCCCCCCACCCCCCACTCTGCCACTGTGCAGTGAAATGAGGATCTGTTGCACTTCATACCCAACCCTTCAATTCCATCATGGTCAGTGTAGATGGCATGGTCCAATTCAATACAGGCTTCCCACCATCTGAGAAAGGTAAGTGCAGCAAACGGATTCCACTTTTTCTTGAGCACTACATATGGTCTCAGTCTGAAACATCGACTGTTTATTCCCCTCCTTAGGTGCTGCCTGACCTGCTGAGTTCCTCCGCTATTTTTGCCTGTTGCTCAAGATTTCAAACATCTGCAGAATCTCTTGTGTCTGTGCTTTTTTCTTTATTTTAATTAATAGTTTTTAATGTATGTCAGTAGTTTTCCAATAAATGCATTATATTTTGATTCTTAAGTATTATAATTATTTAAACTCTTTTTTAGAAAGAATTGAAAGGGTGGTTGAGAGCTCAGGTTGTAAGCAGGTCCATGAAGATTATCTGGGGAAGGGCCTCAGATTTATCAGCTGCTGCTCTAAGACTACTCTGCTTCACAGGATGCCATGGAAACAAGATCTGAAACTGGATTTGTCTCATGTACCGCCCTAAGAATCATACTGCTGGTACTGATGGGGACTGGAAAGGTTTACAGCAGGCTCAAGGCATATAGCATAATCTGGTTCAACAGCTACCAATTATTAGTCATGCTTAATTTCTGCTGGCTAATTGCTTTACACTGTATCCCAAAATCAGTGGAAAGCAGTGCCAGTGCCTGATTTTGGATTGCGGATAATGAGAAATTTCATACATTCCTCGGGAGCTTTCCATTCCAATAAATGTTCCAAGTGCAAAGTAAATTTATTATCAAACTAGATATAGAGACTTTCACCATATACAACCTTGACAACAAACACAAAATGCTGGAGGAACTCGGGAGGCCAGACAGCATCTACGGAAAAAAGTATAGTTGACGTTTGTTTGTGTGTGTGTGTTGCTTTGATTTCCAGCATCTGCAGATTTTCTCTTGTTAGTGATATATAACCCTGAGATTCATTTTACATACAAAAATCATAGTACATTAAAAAGCAAAATCACATCAAGAAAGACCACAGCCAACAGGACAGAAAACCACCAATATGCAAGAAAACAACAAACTGCAAACACAAATATAAAGGGTCAATAAAGAAATAGTAATAATAATAAATATATAAGCAATAAATATCAAGACCATGAGATGAAGAGTCCTTGAAAGTGAGCCCATTACAACGGGAACAGTTCAGTGCTGCAAGTGGAGTCGAGTGAAGTTCTCCCCTCTGGTTCAAGAGCCTAATGACTGAGGTGTAATAACCGTTCCTGAACGTGGTAGTGTGGGTCCTGAGACTCCTGTACCTTGTTCCTAATGACAGCAGTGAGAAGAAATCATGGCCTGGATGGTAGAGATACCTAATCATGAATGCTGTTTTCCTGTGACAGCACTCAGTGTAGATGTGCTCAGTTGTGGGGAGGACTTTACCTGTGGTGGATTGGGCTGTATCCACTACGTTTTGTATGATTTTCCATTCAAGGACATTAGTGTTTCCATAACAGGCCATGATGCCACCAGTCAATATGCTGTCCACCACACATCTGTAAAAGCTTGTCAAAGTTTTAGATGACATTCCAAATCTTTGTAAACTTCTAAGAATGTAGAGGCTTTGCCATGTTTCTTCATAGTACCACTTATGTGCTGAATCCAGGACAGAACCACTGAAATGATGGCACCTAGGGATTTAAACTTGCTGACACTCTCTACCTCTGACACCCTGACGAGTACTGGCTCATGAACCTCTGGTTTTCTCTACCTGAAGACAATAATCATCTCCTTGCTCCTTGTGGCATCACTCAGCGAGATTTTCAGTCTTTTTCCTTAATGCTGATTTGAAACTTTTCTTGATTTGATCAATGACAGTGGTGTTGTAGGCAAACTTAAATATGGCATTGGAGCTGTCCTTAGCCTCACAGTCATAAATATAATGTGAGTAGCATGTAATCAGTAGCTGATCTCCAAAGCCAGCACATCCTTATGGAATCCTGCATGAAGATTCCCACCTCCCTTTGCACTTCTGAATTTTTTAATTCTCTCCCCATTTAGAAAATGGTCCATTGCCTTTATTCCTTCTGTCAAAGTGTGTGACCACTGCATTCCATCAGCCACTTCTTTGCCCATTCTCCTAATCTTTCTAAGTCCTTCTGCAGAGTCCCTGCTTCCTCAATACGACCTGGCCCTCCACCTATTTTTGTATTGTCCTCAAACTTGGCCACAAAGCCATTTATTCCTTCATTGAAATTATTGACATGTAACATGAAAAGAAGCAGTCCCAACACCAATCCCTGTGGCATATCACCAGCAGCCAACCAGAAAAGATCCTCTTTATTCCCACTCTTTGTCTCCTGCCAGTCAGCCAATCTTCTATACACGCCAATATCTTTTCTGTAATACCATGGGCTCTTTATCTTGTTAAGCAACCTCCTGTGTATCACCTTGTCAAAGAGTTTCTGAAAATTCAAATAAACAACATCCACTGACTCTATTTATCCTGCCTATTATTTCCTTAAAGAATTCCAGCAGATTTGTCAGGCAAGATTTCCCCTTAAGAAAACAATGCCAACTTTGCCTTACATTATCATGTGCCTCCAAGTATCCTGAAACCTCATCCTTAATAGACTCCAACATCTTCCAACCACTGAAGTTATTCTAACTGGCCTATATTTCCCTTTATTCTGTTTCCCTCTCTTCTTAAAGAGTGGAGTGACATTTGCAATTTTCCAGTGCTCCAGAACCTTTCCAGAATATAGTGATTTTTGAACGATCATTAGTAATGTCTCCACAATCTCTTCAGCTACCTCATTTAGAACCCTGGGATGTAGTCCACCAGGTCCAGGTGACTTATTTACATACCTTCAGATATTTCAGGTTCCCAAGTACCTTCTCCTTGTTATTAGGAACAATATTCACTTCTGACCCCGACACTTCTGCATTTCTGGTATTCCGCTAGTGAACTCTACAATGATTGTCCAGCCCAGGACGTGCTTGTTCCTGTATAACAACTATTAAAAAGGGTAAAAGCAGTTTTAATTGAAATTATATAAAATATTTAAAGCAATTTACAAAATTGAAAACATTACAACAAACGTAAATTATTTCAATTAATGTATCTTATCCTATCATGTTTTAACCCACATATCCTGTGCCAGTATAATTTAGTTGAATCCAATGTGAACTCACTATAAAAAAAAAACTGGAGGAAGGGGATTCCAGCAAGTTGGCACTTCATTGCTAAATTTTGCAAAGTCAGGCGGTGGAGCAGAGTTGGAATATCACTGGCAGTGCCCAGTCAGTGAATCCAGATGTGCATTGAAGCTAAAATATTGAATTTGCTGGTTTTAGACATGTTGTATGGACATTAAGAAATGTCCATACAACATGTCGAACAGTTGGCTGTTAGTCTCATCCGGGAAACTTCAGGACAGAGATCACAGAGATGAAAACATCTTTGATGTCCTTTAACTAGGGAGCTGGTGATCTCTTCCACCGTTAAAGATGCTGAATTCATACTTCTTTGATCTAACATCATTTAAGGGGAGTGGAGGAAATTTTAGGGGATTATTATGAGTCAAACATTATAAATCTATTTTTTTTCTGGTAATCATAGAATTGATGAAAGCTTGATGTAATTGATGCCTGGAGGTCTACAAATCAATGAACCATTATAATCCCACAAAATGTTTTTCTTAAATAACAAATTCTCTGGAAAACAGTCCAATTGTTGAGAGCCTCTCTGTACCTAATAGAGAACCTAATTTCATGCAAACAGATACATTTTGTCATTACTTATTATAGTATAATAACAATGATCATGGTTAGGAGCTGTCCTATGCTTCCCTGAAGCAAACACATCCTGATCCAACTGCAAATTATTCTTATTAGGCTAATATCAATAGCTGCTTGTGTTCATGATCCAGACAATTTCCATCACAAACCTTAAAGATTTGTTTCTGTGTGACACGTTTCAGAAAAAGCTGTTTACAATTTGCTAATCTATTTTTATAGGATATGATCCTTTTTTTGAACAATATAAGCACTTCATATTCAATATTCCTGAGCAATCTCTTTAATGTTCATCTTTTGAGAAATCTTTTGAACTAAATTCACAATACCTTAAGATCATATAGCTGGAATCAAATTCCACTCAATCTACTCTGGGCACATGTTTGTCAACTGATATTTTGTTGATATAGTATCCGAATTTCAAATTGTGTAATGACCTGCTTAAAATGTTGATGGCTAAGCTGCCAGGTGTTCTATTTTAGCAGTTTTCTGTAAAAGCAGGGTATCCTGTTGGTAAGAGTGTTCTGGCTTTGGCTAAAGATAATGAGCCATGTTGTCCGACCTGTGTCAGCCAATCAGGAGTAGGATGGCATGGAACGTTCTCAAGAGCTGGGCGGGGAGAGTTTTCTGAAGGACAGTGGTCTGGCTTTGGGGTCTTTTGGCAGGAGGAGATGAGAGAAGAGCACCAGGGAAGATGCCTGGAGGATCCCATTCAAAGAGGAGACCTTTTTGCAAGGAGTGCTTCGTGAGACAGAGGATTCCAAAAAGGGAAGTTTTTGGTGATCATCTGATATTGTTCACAGGTTGTCAATACATCAAAACTGCTGAGGGCTTCCGTGTGCATCATTATCAAAATAAAGAATACTGATATCAGAATATGAATTAATATATGTTAGAAAGGGCTACTGTCAGGAAATGGTGGTTGGTGATGAGAATTCAGTGCTGTGAGTTAAGTGATACACCCAGTTACTAGAGGAATCAGCTCCGATGTTTATGTGCATGTTTAGGCTGGTTTAATGGTGTTGGCACGTGGTCAAGTGGTTAAGGCGTTCGTCTAGTGATCTGAAGGTCGCTAGTTCAAGCCTTGGCAGCATGTTGTGTCCTTGAGCAAGGCACTTAGCCACACATTGCTCTGTGACGACACTGATGCCAAGCTGTATGAGTCCTAATGCCCTTCCCTTGGACAACATCGGTGGCAAGGAGGGGGGAGACTTGCAGCATGGGCAACTGCCGGTCTTCCATACAAACATATAAACTGTAATGGTCCTTTAACTTTTTGTTCTCTGTTAACTGTTTGAAAAAGAGTTATGCAATTATTTGCAATGAATGACAAGCTGAACCAAAGTATTAAAATCAATTCATAAATTGCATTATTTATTTTCCAGATCCTGTTTTTTAATTATTGGCTTTTTAAAAATGCTTTACTGTGCACCATTTCCTGCTAGTAGCCCTTCCTAACATATATTAATTCATATTAGTATTCATATATTAGTATTCTTTATTTTGATAATGATGCACACAGAAGCCCTCAGCAGTTTTAATGCATTGACAGCCTGTGAACAATATCTGATGATCACCAGTGTTTTAATACTTGGTGCTGCAGTTCTCCTGAGAATCAATATATTGAGGAAGCACTTTACTGCTTGCTTCAATTTGTTTTACATAAAACATAGAACAGAGAACAGTACACGATGTAGCGGTCACTTATATAAACCTCATCCACTCTCAATCTCAAACAAGAAAATCGGCAGATGCTGGTAATCAAAGCAACACACACAAAATGCTGGAGGAACTCAGCAGGCCAGGCAGCATCTATGGGGAAAAATAAACAGTCAGCCTGAAATGTCGACTGTTCACTGTTTCCCATAGGTGCTGCCTGGCCTGCATTTTATATTTATTGCCGCTCTCTATCTATCCCATCCCTCCTATACTGCTCATAACTCTTCATTTTTTCTGTCTAATGTGCCTGTCTAAGTCTCTTAAATGTCCCTAATGTACCAGCCTCTGCGACTGTCCCTATCAGTGTATTCCACACACCAACCATACTCTGTGTAAAAGAGCCAACCCTGCTTTTGACATCTCACCTAAACTTTCCTCCACTCAACTTAAAGAGATGTCCTCTGGTATTGTCCAGGGGAAAAAAAAATGCTGACTGTTCACTAACTCTATCTATTCCTCATGTTATCTTATGCACTTCTATCAAGTTGTCCCTTATCCTCCCTCACTCCAAAGAGCAAAGCACAAATTTTCTCAACCTTTCCTCACAAGATGAGAAGAAATTAAAATCTGCCAGAGGTTTGCAGGATCAGTGAATGTAAAAAATGTAGATGTGTTGTGTTCATATTTTCCACCCTTTTAATGCTGTTTTTACATGCCTCAAGGAGATCTGTGATTTTTTTGTGAGAATGATGTAACGGTCTTTTGGAGGTCACCTGATGTAATTTTCCCGCTGATGTGAGGTCACGTGATGTGAGGTCACGGGAGAGTGAAGACTTTATCAAATTACAGGACCCGAAGGATTGAGAGGCGTCAGTATCGTTCGGCAGTTTACCAAAAGGATTGACCTTATTGAGTCTTCGTTGAAGGAGTAGTGACCTGCATCGAGAATATCTCTTGCCAAAAGAGTAAGGATTTCATGCGGGATTTGCTCTCTAGAAGAATTTAAGGTCAGTTGTTTTAAACTGTTTATTTCCTGCATCATGAATCCTGTGGACATAACCAGCAGGAAAGTCGCGTCTATGAAGGAATCCTTCTCCAGAGAAGTCTCTCCCAATTGAACATATAAATCTGTTGGATGTTCGAATTTACCATTTGAAGAACTATATCTGACTTTACCGCTTTAAGAACTGTCTTCGCATTTAACGCTTCCAGAACCAGTGCCGAGTGACGATTTGTTGAACGGCTGCATAGCGGTTAACTTCCGGTTAAGGTTTTCGTTTTTTTTATTGTTTATCCGTGCTTAATAAATGTTTGGTTGTTTAAATATAACCTGTCTCGATTGATATTCATTGTTGCCGGTTACATAACATGTTTAAGAATCAATTTGCTTAAACCAGGACGTTATTATCAAAGCATAAAATGTCCATGCCAAGATTGAATGTCTCTGCCAATGTGACCTTTTGGGAAGACACTTCGAATTAGTCATTTTTTTCAGACTCACACCTTAAAATTTCTTTCCAATTTAATTTGTAGGCAATCATTGTAATTTATGTAATGATAGGCAGATTTTGGAACAAATTATATATTTGTTAGACCATATGAATACCTTCCTATGCCCCAGAAAAGTTGAGTGAGGGCATGATTTTTGCAATATGACTGTAACTTCTTTTGGGTCTACATCCAATTTGGGACTGTTCATATTTTTTTACTGACTAATTTTGGTACAGGCTTCACAGGGTCTATGTCACAAAAGATTCTGCAGATGCTGGTAAACTTGAACAACACGTACAGAACGTTGGAGGAACTGTGTAGACCAGTCAGTGTCTATGGAGGGAAAAGAACAGTCAACATTTCAGACTGAGGCCCTTCATTGATTAGAAAAGGAAGAGGACATGTCAGAATAAAAAGCTAGGTGGATGAGGAAGGGGGCACAAGGTATATAGATTAATCTGGTTGAGATGGGAAAGGTGGTTTGGTGGGAGAAGAGGATGATGTAGGAAGCTAGGAAGTGACAGGTGGAAGAAACAAGGCTGAAGAAGAAAGAGAAAAACAGGTGGGGAGCCAGAAGGAGGTGATAGGCAGGTCATAAGTGTGGAGAGGGGAAGAGAAGGGCTGAGGGAGCCACAGAAATGAAGGAAAACAAAGGAGAGAGTAAGGAAACACAAGAGATAGTTACTGGAAATTAGAGAAATTGATGTCAGTGCTGTCAAGTTCACAGAATCAGTGATGAGATTTTGCCCAATTACTGTTGGTCCATTGAAATTTCTGGTGTTCCTCTACCTTACCATTAGGTAATCTCTCTTGGTGATTTCCTTGATTCATCTTTGGTATGTCTTCTATTCCATTTGCTGATGAGTTCACAAAGATGCAATTGGCAAGGCTAAATACTGTGCACCATTATAATGAATTGTCAATACTAATGGATTTCAAGGTACTCAGAACGATGTTTATTGCTGGGAAGGATGATGTAGATCACGAAAGAATGAGTTCTATGACATTGTTCCCTGTGTAAATGTGAAATGAGGCTTAAATGTTTCTACGTTGTATTGGTATAAAACTTCCTAAGTGTTTAAAGGGAGCATAATGTGCATAATGCTCTTATCCAATTGATAAGAGCATTATCAAGTGAAATATATTATTTTTAGAGGTATTAGAGCAGTAGGGGAATTACAAATGACAATGGAGAAGCAGTGATTCAGGGAGTTAATCTAGAACAAACACCCAAGGCATCTGAAATTATATAATCAATTTTGCAATGGTTTGTTGAATCGGCAATCATAGATTATACTGACGAAGCAAGATCTGAGTAGATTAAGAGCTGGGGAAGAGCTCGTAATGAAGTGATTTGAAAACAAAAACCAGCAGTACAGAAGATAATGCTGATGATTGCCAACTTGGAGAAATCAGCTCGCAGATCAAGGTTAAGTTAGGCTTTGTACTTTTTTGTTGGTTTGAATGGGGGGTGGGGCAGGCCGCTGCAGAGAAGTAAAGTGAGGGAAAGGTAAATTCCTTTCCAAATTAATCATAGTTTAATCTTTTAAATTATTGAAATGTATTTGAAATATATTTAGTGTATAGCAATCAAAGATTTTAAATATTGTTTTTAACATTTAAGTCATTTAAATACATCTGAAATATATTTAGATTATTTCAAACAAATACTTTATAACTTTTTAAAAACTTTTGCCAGTGAACATAAACTCAGATCCATTTAAATACCCTGAAAGGTTTTACAACAAGCAAAGTTGGAGGTGTGGCTTTATTGGCAGTCATTACTGTGAAAGTTGATCTGGGAATTTTGACACTAGTGCAACTCCACTGCATGTTCTTAATCTGGATCCTGGAGGTTTGGGAGATGGGTGATTGTTGGTGGTGGACATGGAAACTACATGTTAGACTTTTAGGTCTGAAGTCTTGCTTAACTGGAGAAAATTCAGAAATGTGAAGAGCAAAGGGACCTGGGAGTCTTCATGCAGGATTCCCTAAAAGTAACTTGCAGGTTGAGTCGGTGGTAAGGAAAGCAAATGCAATGTTAGCATTCGTTTTGAAAGGACTAGAACACAAAAGCAAGGATATAATGCTAAGACTGTATAAGGCCTTGGTCATACTAACTTGGAGTATTTTGAGCAGTTTTGGACCCAATATCTAAAAAACAATGTGCTGGAATTACAGAGGGCTCGGAGGACATTCACGTGTATAATCCTGGGAATGAAAGGGTTAATATAAGAGGAATATTGATGGTTCTGGGCCTATACTTGCTGAAGTACAGGAGAATGAGGGTGGATCTCATTGAAACCTACTGAATGTTTTAAAAGTGGATGCGGAGAGGATGTTTCCAATACTGGGGGAGTCTAAGATCAGAGGGCACAGACTCAGAATTTAGCACAGAGATGAGGAGGAATATCCCAAGCCAGTGGGTGGTAAATCTGCAGAATTTATTGCCACATATGACCAAGTCATTGGGTATACTTAAAAAGGTTGATAGGTTCTTGATTAGTAAGGTTATAGAAACATAGAAAACCTACAGCACAATACAGGCCCTTTGGCCCACAAAGCTGTGCCGGTCATTAAAGTTTACTAGGTGAAGGCAGGAAAATGGGGTTGAGAGGGAAAATAAATAAGCCATGATCAAATAGTGGAGCTTTCCTGATCGATCAAATGATAAATTCAGGAAGAATACTAGAAATAGTAAGTGTTGTGCAGAATGCCAAGCAGTATTTTAAATTTCACAATCATTTTTATATGCCAGTACAGCTGGGGAGTTTATAAGAGACTCAACACTCGCATGTAATGAAACATTAAGAAAGGAATCAATCATTTCTAAATATGAATTGAATTGACTTTATTACTTACATCCTTCATATACATGAGTTAAAATCTTTACGTTACGTCTCCATCTAAATGTGCAATGTGCAATTATAGTAATTTATAATAAATATTATGTATTATGTACAACAGGACAGTCAATATAACATAGATATACAGTTGCTTCACCATGAATTAAGCTGTCTGATGGCCTAGTGGAAGAAGTTGTCCCGGAGCCTGTTGGTCCTGGCTATTATCCTGCAGTACCGTTTCCTGGAAGGTAGCAGCTGGAACAATTTGTAGCAGCATATCACAACAAACATTCTGGGTGCATCACAAGGTCTGTGAACGTCAACTGAGAACATAGTTCATAATGATGTTTTCTTACAAATTATGAATCAAACCCAAGCTTGCATATGCTTCTCACTTTATCTGCAAGGTACAGATCGTTTATGACTATCTGATTCCAACCATATGAATATCATGAGCAATGTGAAAAATAGTTTTATTTTGCCAATATACACAACAATATCTCCCTATATAAAGTCCATCATGCTGGTTAATGTTTTATTTCCTTGTTAAACATAAAGAATCCTGATATCTGACACAGTTCTAGTCTATTTTAATAGTCATTATATCACTGGTTTCCCTCCAACTCAACTCAAAAACATTATCCAAATGGATTAAATCTAATACTGCCATTGTTGCAAAGAACTCAATTCAAGTATGTCAAAGCTGTAATGTTCTTAAAAGAAACAAAAATGGTTTTAATCAATTTTGAATTTTCTAGGAAATATTGATCATCAGTAATTTTATGGGTCCCTGTCCAAGGTCTAATGTACTTTTGTTTGTGTTTGATCACCTTGACAGTCTATCTGTTTGCTTTTGCAAAACGAACTGACCATGAACTACAACATGGAGATCTTGTTCATTGTTTGTCCCTTAAGTTCACAACCCTGCATAGTGTACACATGTTTGTCATTGGCTCTACCCATATGTACTATATTGCATTGCCAACAACAAAAGCATTCATCAGGTGAGTCTTACAACCCCATTGTTCTATTTTCTTTTTTAAATCTAAGGTCCTGATAATTGAACAACTATTTTCAATATCTGCAAATTTTCTGAAATTTCCACAGTGCTTTGATCCAGTTAATTTCAAAGTTCAAAGTAAGTTTATTATCAAAGTACATATATGTCACATATATACAAACCTAATATTCCTTTTCTTGCAGGATTTCATGGTAGATACAAAGGCACAGCATAGAATCAATGAAAAACTACACACAGCAAGATGGACAAACAACCCATGTGCAAAAGACAACAAACTGTGCCAATACAAAAAGAAGAAAAAGCAATAATAATAAATAGATAAACAATAAGTATCATGAGATGAAGAGCCCTTAAATGTGAGTCCATCGGTTGTGGTAACAGTTCATTGTTGAAGTGAGTGAAGTTATCCTGTTTCGTTCAAAAGCTTGTTAACTGAAGGGTAATGACTGTTCCAGAACCTGGTGATGTGGACCCTGTGGTTCCTGTACCTCCTTCCTGATGGTAGCAGTGAGGAGAAAGCATGTATGGGTGGTGGGTTTTTTGATAATGGATGCTGCTTGACTTCAACACCATTCTTTGTAGATGTGCTCAATGGTGGAGAGGCTTTTACCCATGAAGGACTGTGCTGTATCCACTATTTTTTGTAGGCTTTTTTATTGAAGGGCACTGATGTTTTCATATGCCATGATCCAACCAGTCCATCAGTATATGCTCCATCACACATCTATAGACACTTGTCGAAGTTTTAGATTACATGCCGAGTCTTTGCAAGCTACTAAGAAAGTAAAGGCATTGCCTTTCTTTCTTTGTAATGATGCATTGGTGTTGGATAGATCCTGTGAGATGCTAACATTGAGGTATTTCAAGTTGCTTATCCTCTGCACTTCTGATCCCCAGTGAGGACTGGCTCATGGACCTTTGGTTTCCCCCTGACTTAGTCAATAATAAGCCCCTTCATCCTGCTGACATTGAGTGAGAGGTTGTTCTTGTGGCGCCACAAATCAGATTTTCAATCTCCCTCCTATATGCCAATTCATTGCTACTTTGATTTGGCCAATGATAGTGTCTTTAGCAAGCTTAAATATAGCAGTAGAGCTGTGTTTAGTCTCACAGTCGATAGTATAAAGTGAGTAGAGCAGGGACTAAGCAAACAGCCTTGTAGGACCCCTGTGCCGATGGTGATTGTGGGGATGTTGCCAAATTAAATTGACTAGGGTCTGCAAGTGAGCAAATGGAGGATCCGGTTGCACAATGAGGTATTGAGGCCTAAGTTTTGGAGCTTCTTGATTAGTTTTAGGGGCTGGTAGTGTTAAATAGAGAGCTATAGTCAATGATGCATGCATCTTCTCTGTGCAGATGTTCCAGGGTTGAGTGAAGATCCAATGAAATTGCATTTGCTGTTAACCTGTTTTGAAGATAGGCAAAATGGAGTGGATCCAAGTTGCATCTTCAGAAGTTGATTTGTTTCATCGCTAACTTCCCAACACACTTCATCATCAACTTCTCAAAACACTCCATCACTGTGGTAGTAAATAGTACTGAATGATAGTCATTGAGGCAGATTACCAAGTTCTTTTTGGGCACTGGTATAACTAAAGCCTGCTTGAAAAAGATGTACTGCCAAAGTGAGAGGTTAAAGATATTGGTGAACACAACACCGAATTTATCAGCACAGATCTTCAGTACTCAACCAGGTACCCTCTCTGAGCCAGATGGTTTCTGTGAGTTCACCCTCCTGAAGATGTTCTTATGTCGACCTCAGAGATTGAAGTTGGGGGCAGTGAGAGTTCATGAAGGTACCTTCATGTTTTGTTGGTCAAAATCAGTATAAGCAGGAGGAGAAGATGGCGGCGCGACGGCAGCGCGCGCGGCCTCTCTGGTGAATGATATCTGTAATCTGTCAAGTAGGGGACTGTGCACAATTCTGATTTGATGGAGACGGACATGAGAGCACGGAGGAACATCTGGAAAACTTCTGAAATGCCTGCTTTGCTGCTGCTGCTGCTGTGTGGTAACTGGAAACTCTGGAGCAGAAGGCCCCGAATCCTCGGCTTTGCTTGTTTCAGCGGCCGGGGCTAGGTTGAAGGCGCTCGGCAGAGGATGGCGCTTGGGTGGCTGTATTGGTGGAGCTGATCGGAGGCTCGAAGTTTTTGGATGGACGGACTCGGTGTCGACTGTGGTCGGCTGCCTCCAAGGCATCGGCAAATTGACGGTGCTTGGAGGTTTATGGCAGGGAGTTTCTCCCTTTTGCTGCCTGCTATCGGGGACTCAGGAGTCGATCGAATCATAGAACATAGAACATAGAATAGTACAGCACAGTACAGGCCCTTCGGCCCACAATGTTGTGCCAACCCTCAAACCCTGCCTCCCATATAACCCCCCACCTTAAATTCCTCCATATACCTGTCTAGTAATCTCTTAAACTAGTGTATCTGCTTCCACCACTGACTCAGGCAGTGCATTCCACGCACCAACCACTCTCTGAGTAAAAAACCTTCCTCTAATATCCCCCTTGAACTTCCCACCCCTTACCTTAAAACCATGTCCTCTTGTATTGAGCAGTGATGCCCTGGGGAAGAGGCGCTGGCTATCTACTCTATCTATTCCTCTTATTATCTTGCACACCTCTATCATGTCTCCTCTCATCCTCCTTCTCTCCAAAGAGTAAAGCCCTAGCTCCCATAATCTCTGATCATAATGCATACCCTCTAAACCAGGCAGCATCCTGGTAAATCTCCTCTGTACCCTTTCCAATGCTTCCACATCCTTCCTATAGTGAGGTGACCAGAACTGGACACAGTACTCCAAGTGTGGCCTAACCAGAGTTTTATAGAGCTGCTTCATTACATTGCGACTCTTAAACTCTATTCCTCGACTTATGAAAGCTAACACCCCATAAGCTTTCTTAACTACCCTATCCACCTGTGAGGCAACTTTCAGGGATCTGTGGACATGTACCCCCAGATCCCTCTGCTCCTCCACACTACCAAGTATCCTGCCATTTACTTTGTACTCTGCCTTGGAGTCTGTCCTTCCAAAGTGTACCACCTCACACTTCTCTGGGTTGAACTCCATCTGCCACTTCTCAGCCCACTTCTGCATCCTATCAATGTCTCTCTGCAATCTTTGACAATCCTCTACACTATCTACAACACCATCAACCTTTGTTTCGTCTGCGAACTTGCCAACCCACCCTTCTACCCCCACATCCGGGTCGTTAATAAAAATCATGAAAAGTAGAGGCCCCAGAACAGATCCTTGTGAGACACCACTAATAACAATCCTTCAATTTGAATGTATTCCCTCCACCACGACCCTCTGCCTTCTGCAGGCAAGCCAATTCTGAATCCACCTGGCCAAATTTCCCTGGATCCCATGCCTTCTGACTTTCTGAATAAGCCAACCGTGTGGAACCTTGTCAAATGCCTTACTAAATCCATATAGATCACATCCACTGCACTACCCTCATCTATATACCTGGTCACCTTCTCAAAGAACTCTATCAGGCTTGTTAGACATGATCTGCCCTTCTCAAAGCTATGCTGACTGTTCCTGATCAGACCATGATTCTCTAAATGCCCAGAGATCCTATCTCTAAGAATCTTTTCCAACAGCTTTCCCACCACAGACGTAAGGCTCACTGGTCTATAATTACCTGGACTATCCCTACTACCTTTTTTGAACAAGGGGACAACATTCGCCTCCCTCCAATCCTCCGGTACCATTCCCATGGACAATGAGGACATAAAGATCCTAGCCAGAGGCTCAGCAATCTCTTTCCTCACCTCATGGAGCAGCCTGGGGAATATTCCATCAGGCCCCGGGGACTTATCCGTCCTAATGTATTTCAACAACTCCAACACCTCCTCTCCCTTAATATCAACATGCTCCAGAACATCAACCTCACTCATATTGTCCTCACCATCATCAAGTTCCCTCTCATTGGTGAATACCGAAGAGAAGTATTCATTGAGGACCTCGCTCACTTCCACAGCCTCCAGGCACATCTTCCCACCTTTATCTCTAATTAGTCCTACCTTCACTCCTGTCATCCTTTTTTCCTTCACATAATTGAAGAATGCCTTGGGGTTTCCTTTACCCTACTCGCCAAGGCCTTCTCATGCCTCCTTCTTGCTCTTCTCAGCCCCTTCTTAAACTCCTTTCTCGCTTCCCTATATTCCTCAATAGACCTATTTGATCCTTGCTTCCTAAACCTCATGTATGCTGCCTTCTTCCACCTGACTAGATTTTCCACCTCACTTGTCACCCATGGTTCCTTCACCCTACCATTCTTTATCTTCCTCACTGGGACAAATTTATCCCTAACATCCTGCAAGAGATCTCTGAACATCAACCACATGTCCATAGTACATTTCCCTGCAAAAACATCATCCCAATTCACGCCTGCAAGTTCTAGCCTTATAGCCTCATAATTTGCCCTTCTCCAGTTAAAAATTTTCCTGTCCTCTCTGATTCTATCCTTTTCCATGATAATGCTAAAGGCCAGGGAGCAGTGGTCACTGTCCCCCAGATGCTCACCCACTGAGAGATCTGTGACCTGACCCAGTTCATTACTTAGTACTAGTACTAGTATGGCATTCCCCCTAGTCGGCCTGTCCACATACTGGGGAGTTTGAGACTTTTTTTACTGTGCCCATAGTTTGTTCTTCATCAAATTATGGTATTGCTTTGCACTGCAATCCAAGTAACACACACAATGCTGGAGGTACTCAGCAGCCCAGGTAGCATCTACGGAAAAGAGCACAGTTTACGTTTTGGGCTGAGATGAAGGGTCTCGGCCCGAAACGTTGACTATACTCTTTCCCATAGATGCTGCTGGGCTGCTGAGTTCCTCCAGCATTTTATGTATGTTACCAGACATGTTTCTTGTCTTTATTTGTAGGAGGCGATGGCATTCAAGCTCTGCTACAGCTATCAAGTATCCTTCTGTGATTCCTATTTGGTCCACTTTGCATGTGAGATGTTTTCCAGAGGTCATACATGGATCTCTTATACTCTACTTGGTCACCAGAGCTGGAAGCCACTGATCTGGCTCTCAGCAGATTGCGTATCTCATGGTTCATCGAGGGCTTCTGGTTAGGGAAGACTCTAAATGATTTTGTGGGGACACACCCATCCATGACAAACTTTATAAAATCAATGGCAACCGTGGCATATTGATTCAGATCCTCTGATGAGTCCTTGAACACGGCCCAGTACACCAACTCAAAGCAGTCCCACAGCTGCTCCTTTGTGACCCTTTTATTTTTCTTACTTCTGGAACTTTGCTCATTAGCCTCTGCCTTTGTAGCTATTCCCCTATACTGTGCTCAGCCACTACCCTACAACTGCTTCTTGCAGAATTCTATTCACAGTTAATCCAATCAATGCTAATAAGAATTCATTTTCGAGCCTACAACATTGCTTTCAATCCCGGAAGGCGTGAGTATCCATGTGAAAATAGTTTTGATGATCCCATTATATAATAGTCACCTGGTTTTGTGCATCCAACAACATTTTCAAGATGATTGAGATACCAGAGGTCATTTTGAAATGTTCCTTCTCCTTCCAGATTGACTTGGAAGGAATTTTGACATGCTCTTCTACCACATGCCACTGCCCCCTTTGAAATATTGTCATCATAGAACATAGAAACCTACAGGACATTACAGGACCATGTTGTGCTGACCATGTAACCTACTCTAGAAGCTGCCTAGAATTACCCTGCTGTAAAGCCCTCTATTTTTCTAAGCTCCACGTACTTATCTAAGAGTCTCTTAAAAGACCCTATTGTATCCGCTTCAACTACCTTCACTGGCAGGGCATGCCATGCTCCCACCACTCTCTGTGTAAAACACTTACCTCTGACATCCCCCTTGTACCGACTTCCAAGCACCCTAAAACTATGCCCCCTGTGTTGGCCATTTCAGCCCTGGGAAAAAGCTTCTGGCTATCCACACGATCAATGCCTCTCATCATCTTAAACACCTCTATCAGGTCACCTCTCATCCTCTGTCGCTCCAAGGAGAAAAGGCCAAATTCACTCAACCTATTCTCATAAGTCACACTCTCCAATCCGGGCAACATCCTTGTAAATCTCCTCGGCACTCTCTCTATAGCATCCACATCCTTCCTGTAGTGAGGTAACCAGAACTAAACACAGTACTCATATGGGTTCCTCTTACAGAAACAGAGAATGAGTTACTTGCATTCTAGTTTAGTGTCCTCTTGCAGGGTCTCCTCAACATCTGCAGATAATGCCTGACCCATGACTTCCTCCAGTGAGTTCATTTTGCTTTTATGGGTTCTGAGGTGACTGTTGGGTCTATGTGGAAGCTGCAGGCTCCTCCACGTATGCCACAGGAAGTGGCTGACTAGTCTGAAGGGTAAGTGGTGTTCTCCTTCTGCAATTTACAAACCTGGGAATACTCCACAGGGCCGGCAGCTTTTCTGCATTTCCCATTTTATTTCATATCTTCAAGCATCTGCAGTAAACATCTCCATCGGGGGTTCCAAACTTTTTGTTTATGCCATGGACCAATACCATTAAGCAAACGGTCGGTGGACCCTGGTTGGGAACCCCTGATCTACATTAACTATTCCGGTGAGGAGATTGGGAACTGTCTCCGCCAAGGGAAGTGTAAGGCACTCCGTCCTTTCGCTAGCCTGCAAGTCGTCGGCCTTGGGCAAGGTGTAGCACCTGCTTAGCTCCCCCACCACCCCCGATCAGTGTCACGTAGAGCCATGGGAGCAAGTGTTGGATGGTGCTGTGAGCAACTGACGCATGCCAGAAGTCCTGGTCATGCGACCACTGACGCCAGGCAGACAATCTTTGAAGAATATTGACAATGGCTGCGGCCTCACGTCTTGTCAAAGATATTTCACGAAGGCAATGTCAAACCACTTCTGTAGAAAAAAATCGCCAACAGCAGTTATGGTCAAGACCATGCTCGCTAACGTCATTCTACAAGGCACGTAATGATGATAATTAACTATTCAGTGCGGTTATTAAACTATCTGTTCCGTTATTTATGCTGAATGATAAAAGTTTGATTTTGATCTCCTCAGTCTTACAATAATAATCCAAGTACAAATTTGATTTCGCAAACTTTGGGGTTGCTGTACCGTTTCACAACCCCGCCCCCGGCTCTGAGCACGGAGTGTGTCCTAGGTTAAACACTGCCTGAGAAATTCCAGTGATTGCCGCGCACTCGGTACCGCGAAACGCGCCTTACTGGTTACTCTTGCGAGAGAGCGGGGAAAGTCTTCAAAGTTTCCACTCAGGATCAGAATACCTTTTCCACCATGTCGCGAATGTTGAGCTTTGACCCGCCCGATATCGAGGTAAGAGTACAAGAGTTGCGACTTCTTTTCCTGTGACAAAACTTTTTTTTTGGGGGGGGCGAGTTTCTTGCAATTTCTTACTGTATGGATTCAACCATGGCTCTCCTGCTTTCTCTGCACTAAAATATCCATTGTTTTTCTCCATTAATGCTGTCTGACCAACATGAAGTCGCAGAATGGCTTCCTTGTATGGCTGAGAAAAGTAATATATTCATCTTCCTCTGTCGTTTTTGTCTTGTAGTCTTGTTAATTCACAACCCCGTCCTACCCCCCACGCCAGCCCTAATAGCCGACAATAGTTTCCTGCATGTGTGTCTTTGATTACCACTATCAAACTGATATCCAGCTGTGAATCAGAAATTTCATTCATCTAGGTATTGGTGAGTCTAAAATTGACTCATTTGTCTATACCACATACTTCATTGCTACAGTCTCCATTCTTTTTCCTGGAGGTGCTTAATCAAACTATTAGTGTTACAGGCAACGCACACAAAATGCTGGAGGAGCTCAGCAGGCCAGGCAGCATCTATGGAACAGAGTACATAGAACCTTGGCCCGAAACATGATTCTACTCTTTTCCATAGATGCCTCTTGGCCCTCTTGAGTTCCTCCAGCATTTTGTGTGTTGCTTGGATTTCCAGCATCTGCAGATTTTCTCTTGTTTGTGTTGGTGTTACAGCTGGCATTGAGCGAATATTCAGCCATACAGTTTGTTATAAGAAGAGTACATGTCTTCACCTCAGTAATGTTATCTGAATCAACCCCTCCCTGAGCTCATCTGCTGTGGAAGACCTCATTCATGCCCTTACTCTTCCAATGGCTCTATCTTCCCATTCAAAAAGTTTAAACTAATTTAAAATTCTGTTATCCATGACTGAATTTGAACCAAGCCTCATTCACTTATCAACTTTCATTAATCATCTGTGAAGCAGCATCTTGATTTTAAAATTTTCATCCTTTGCTCTCAAACCCCTCAATAATCCTCTCCTCTGCTATCTTTGTACTACCCTCCAGAATGTTAGTTCTCCAAGTTATTAGTGCTCCAACAATTCTACCATTTTGAATAGTCAGATGTTTAATCAAAGTTTAAAGTAAATTTATAATCTAAGTACCTCCATGTCACAAATACTACCCTGAGATTCATTTAGTTGTAGCCATTTACAGAACAAATAAATAAGATAAAATCAATGAAAAACTACACACAGCCTGACAAACAGAAGACCGACTGTACAAAGAGTAATAATGGTAATACATAGTACTGAGAACATGAGTTGTGGAGTCCTTGAAAGTGAGTATTTAGGTTGTGAAATTAGTTCAGAGTTGAGGTTATTCATGCTGTTTCAGGAGCCTGATGTTGAAGTGTAATAACTTTCTGAAGTGTAATAACTGTACCTGAACCTGATGGTGTGGCTCCAGTACCTCCATCCCAATGGCAGCAGTGATAAAAGAGCACGACCTGGATGTGGGGGTCCTTAAAGGTAGATCTTGCTTTCTTGTGGCAATGCTCCTTTCAGATGTGCTCATTGGTGGGGAGTGCTTTGCCTGTGATGGACTGGGCTGCATCCACTACTTTCTGTAGGCTTTTCCATTCACTCTCCACCCATCTCTCCACATTCTTTACTATGCCTCTAAAAATCTCTATTTGATCAAGCTTCTGGCCATCAGTGCTAATATCTTCATGGTGTTAAACCTTTCTTAAAACAATCTCAGGAAGCACTTGGGATGTTTTACTGTGTGAAAGATACTACATATATTAATACAGATTGTGTTGTGTGGTGAGTGACTGCTGATAACATTGGAATGTGACAATACGTATTTGCCAGCTGCCTCTGGTGTCTTCCATTCTTGTCCTTCTGTTATTGTTGCAGGTTTTGCTATGATCTTTGATCACTCGCCATTAGCTTCATTTATTTTTTTAAATTTCACCATTAAGTTAATTTCAGTTTGCTTTAGATTTCCAGCATGTGCAGAATACTTCACTGCCCACTGATTCATACTAAACTTATAATTGCAAATTGGACAATAGTTGACATTTCAGCAATGGGCTGACCAGGCTAAATATAACTAGAGAGAATGTATCACAGTTCTACAGCATTTTCTATTCTGCTCAAGTCCTTACACACCTATGCGATAGACAATAGGTGCAGGAGTAGGCCATTTGGCCCTTCGAGCCAGCACCGCCATTCACTGTGATCATGGCTGATCATCCACTTAAACTGTGGCCTCTGGTTCTGGACTCACCCATCAGCGGAAACATGCTTCCTGCCTGCAGCATGTCCAATCCCTTAATAATCTTATATGTTTCAATAAGATCCCCTCTCAGCCTTCTAAATTCCAGAGTAAACAAGCCCAGTCGCTCCAATCTTTCGACATATGACAGTCCCACCATCCCAGGAATTAACCTTGTGAACCTATGCTGCACTCCCTCAATAGCAAGAATGTCTTTCCTCAGATTTGGAGACCAAAACTGCACACAGTACTCCAGGTGTGGTCTCACCAGGGCCCTGTACAGCTGCAGAACGACCTCTTTGCTCTTATACTCAATTCCCCTTGTTATGAAGGCCAGCATGCCATTAGCTTTTTTCACTGCCTGCTGTACTTGCATACTTGCTTTCAGTGACTGATGTACAAGAACACCTAGATCTCGATGTGCTTCCCCTTTTCCTAACTTGACTCCTTTTAGATAATAATCTGCCTTCCTGTTCTCACCAGCAAAGTGGATAACCTCACATTTATCCACATTAAACTGCATCTGCCATGCACTCACCCAGCCTGTCCAAGTCATCCTGCATTCTCATAACATCCTCCTCACATTTCACACTGCCTTCCAGCTTTGTGTCATCAGCAAATTTGCTAATGTTACTTTTAATTCCCTCATCTAAATCATTAATATATATTGTAAACAGCTGCGGTCCCAGCACTGAACCCTGCGGTACCCCACTGGTCACCGCCTGCCATTCCAAAAGGGACCCGTTTGATTATGTGCCGCTGTTTCATTTAATTTCAACACTACATGATTGAAAATGCACCGTGGATGAGTGAAACATAAGAATGACTATTCCCAAGTTGTTTTAAACCTACAGAAAGGTAGTTTATTAACTTTCTGGCATGAGAATACAAGAAACTGCAGATGCTAGAAGTTGGAGCAACATAGAATCTGTTGCAAGAACTCAGTGGGTCAAGTAGCATGGGTGGGAGAAAAGACACTGTCAACGTTTTGGGTGAAAACCCTGGACAGGACTGAGGGTGGTGAGCTGAGGTAGTCAGAAAAGAGAAGAGAAAGGATTACAAGGCCATTGGTGGACTGAGAAGGGGGGAGGGTTGAGATAATCATTAGCTTGATTTGTCACAGGAACATCGAAATATTAAAGCATACGGTGAAAGGCATTGTTCTACCCCAGTGGGCAATACAGTCAAACAATTGTGCTGGGGGCAGCCCACAACTGTTGGCACACATCTGGTGCCAACATAGCATGCCCACAACTCAACACGGTACATCTTCAGAAAGTAGAAAGAAACACACAGTCAAAGGGAAAATGCATAAACTCCTTAGAAACAGCAGTGGTAATCAAAACCTGTTCGCTGATCACTGGTGTTGGAAAGCAATTACATGCAACAGTGCCACCCACACTACAGCCAGGTAGGGGAGATGAGCAGGGTTGGAGCTGGGCAGCTTAATGAGAGATGGAGACAGACAGAGAAAGAGAGGAAAAGGCAAAATAAATAGAGCAAGGTGGATGGAAGTAATGTGAAGATGACAGCTGCTCGGGGGGATAAACTGGATACAGATACGGAGGTGAAAATAGGAACCATTAGAGAAGGGAGAACACTAAACAAGTTCATGTTAAAGTCTATTGTCCTCTCATTGTACATGTTGATAAAGTTTAAGGGAATGGGGGATTCTCAGAGCCCTGTAAACAATGAATTTTAAGTACTGACTATGTCTGTGACTGCAGTGTGTTTGAATAATGTCTCACAGCTGCTTTCTTTGGAGCAAGATGATTAAAGTTCGCCCAGATCTACATAGATGTCTCTGGGCTTTTCACACCTTTTGATTTTGACAAAAAGCAGTACCTGATGGAAAGTAGACAGAACATTCCTTTCTTAATTAAAGCATAAAAATTTGACGGATGTTCTTATCTTTGTAATTAAGTTGTGGCTCCAGTAAACCAGGTAGGATATTCTTTTCTTTAATTAAGATGGCTGGAGTGTCTAACAAATTGATTGTACTTTTGTATCAATAGTCCATTGAGTTGGCCGGAATAGTTATCAAACTGATTGTTCTCTGTATCAATAGTCCATTGACTTGACCGGAATGGTTATCAAACTGATTGTTCTTTTGTACTGGTGGCCTTGTAACTTCTGACAATTCTGACATCGGGCAGTGAACTTGTAGAACTGCTGGGGAGATGAGAAAAGGGTCTCTCCCTGATGTCGGGTCCAAGTTCACTCGCCAGCTGAGCTCGAAGAAATAAATGGGTGAAAAGATAAGTAACAATCTTTTTGTGCTGTCGTTATTTGATCCAGCAAAGTTGTGTTTACATTTGGTGCCGTGACTCGGATCCCAACAGAGGGATCATCTCTCTGGGCTGAGTAAGTGACGGGGCTTGAATTGAACACAATTTGAGTGGCAGGCGCCCCGAGGTAGTTTACCTTTGGCTACTCCTTGTTTCCGACGGAGCATTTTTGCCCCTCGCCCATTGGGACTGGTACCTTGACGGGATCGGACGACCCGTTTGGATACAGAATTTAAGGTAAGCAGTTGCCTCTTTTACATTGCTGCGGGTGACAGGATATGGCTGGTTGAAATTTGACGATTCGGAAAAGGGGTTGCGCATGCCTCACGATATAGTTGGTTGAAATTTGTAATTAATACGAGACTGGCAGCTCGGTTAAATTCTCACCTTAGCAGCAGAAATATGGCCGGTTGAAATTTAATGAGACAAGTTCAGGATGAAGGAGGAAAGGCCTCCAGAGTACCTGAGAGTTGTTTTTTTTTTGCGAGTACTGGCGGAAAATAGGCTAGCAGTTCTTGTGAGAATTAAAGGCTGCTAGTGACATTGGGTATTCTGTATTGTTCCCAAGGAAAGAATCGGGACTGGGGACCCCAGTCAGTAGAGACGGACATTGCTACTTGATGGATTTGACCTTATCAGCTGCTTGCTGATAATATGGCCGGTTGAAACTGATTAAGGGGGAGGCAGGCTGGCTAAATTTCTCAGCCAGTGTCTTGTGCCTAGGCCCTTGTGTTGTGTATTTTGCGTCTATAAGCTGTTAGTCTCGTTGGTTTGTCTGTGTTTCATGTATTTGTGATTTTGGCTACTTGCTTTACTTTGTACAGCACCCTGGTCAACGTGGTTGTTTTTAAATGTGCTATATACTTAACTTGACTTGATAATTAAGAACTGATAAGGGCAATAATGGGACAGGCCCTTGATACAGCTATGTGAATAATGGATCAGGCCCTTGATACAGCTATGTGTGATCAAATACCGGATAAGAAAAGGACCTCCGGATGTTAAGTGCAGCGCTAACAAAGAAACTAGGGAAACAGTGTGGCCACCAGGGGAAACGAGCAGTAAATTTAATTTGGGAAAAGAATTGCAGTAAAAAGTGGAAATTATTGATTAAAGAATGGAAAAGTAGAGCCTATACTAAATGGAATGGTACCTTACTGGCCAGCTGGAGGAATAATGCATGTGATAAAGGGATAGAGGTATGTACAGCAGAAGGGACTCCCAAGAGTTGGGAGACACTGCAGGTGGAGTGGAATGCTAACGAGTAGAAGGGAGAAGAAAGAAAGAGAGAACGAGAAACAAAGAAAACAGGCAAAAGCAGATATGGACAGACAGGAAGGTTTAAAATTGGCAGTGCTGCGTGGGAAGATCTAAGGCCAGTACGGGATTCTGAACCCATATCTGGCATACCGACACTGTTTAAGGACAGTGACCACGATGAGGATTGGGCACCCACCTTACCAGAGGCTGAGTGCACCCAGTACTTCCGAACTGCAATCCTCCCAGTACTCAGATACGGTGGCCGCTCGGGTAAAGCAGCAGTGGCAGGGAAGGGAAGGTTCCCTATACCCTGAGATCCAGAAAGGGAAAGGGATTATTCCGAGACACGGAGGGAAGAATCCAATAAAACCCCAGCGTTAAGGGCTCCACAGAGACAATTGCCTACCCAAATGCTGCCCAGTCCACGAGCAGCCGAGGAGGGACAGCCCTAGGTAAATCTTGTATGCACATTGGAAGCCTCAAGAGATGGTAACGATCATGAGTCAGGCCCCCGATAGAAAAGAAAAACCAGCAGAGTTTGCTTGATATGTCCGCAGTACTATACAAATGTATAATGCAACCTCACAAGATTTATTTGGTCTTTGCTGCATGATTCTCTCATCTGATGAGGGGTGGAAATGGAAGGCAGAATTAAGATATCAAGCTTATCAGGAGTTACAGGCGGGAATCCATAATGAGAATGAACAGACAGACTGGATTATTCAAGCCTTGGAGAAGGCTCTCCAACAACCTGTAAATATCATTAAAGTACTTGAATGCAAACCTAAGCCTGGGAAATCAGGACCAGGTTATTGGGAGCGATTTATGGCCTGCTACGGCACTTTCGCAGGAGACCAGGCCTTTAATCATGGGAATCCGTTCCCCCAGTTTAATGCCCTACTACTCAAGTGTTTACCAACTAAATTAGCCAACAGGATTAAAACTAATAATATGTTTTGGCCTGACAATGACCGAAATCGAATGCAACGAGCTTTGACATATTACTGGGACCCAGCTTTCGAATCCCGATCAACCCCAAAGGGAACTAACGTGAAAGGTGAATATGTTCAGCAGGAAGAAGGACGCTTCCTACTGTGAGTACCACCCCTCAGGAAGAGCCCAATATAATATTGCAAGATGCTGCAATTCTAATTCTGTTTATGATGGTATAGGAAAAAGGATACCGGCTATCAGAAGCTACAATCACTCTATCTGGGTATGTATTCACGTACGCAGCCACCGCAGATGAAATTCCTAGGGGACCCAGTGTGAGGTTTAATTTACAGTCACCACCAGTCTGAGGTGTAATCTCGCAGAGTGAGATTTGCTCTGTCCGTTGGAAATCGAGATTCTATGCACGGACAAGGGTATCACCCTGGGACTAGCGAACAACCGACCGCCCAGTGGTGGGCACTTAATTTGGACTCCACTTCGTTTGGACCCCCTTTGCCTGAGGCAGACCCTAATGTGACTCTGCGCCATGATCCTAAAGGGTGCTCCACTGAGGAAAACCAGTATTATGCACCCCTTGAGGGACAGAAGTTCCCAGTCACGGTGATTGGAGAGGTTAAAGGAAGAGGGGGCAGTGCATTACTGGCTGAAGTTCCGTATTTCCTTAGGCGACAGGCAGGACCGGTGGTTCCCCATACCGCCATTAGGCTTTGCCCTGGGTCCACGCCAAAGAGCCTGGGTTCCTTGCCTACACCCTGACGAAACAAACCTCCAGCACCAAGGGAGACTGGCGGGACTTGGCCACGGGCCAACTCTGATACTGGAAGGAGTCAAAGGTGAAGACGGGACATCTGATAAGACACTCTTTTACTATTGACCGAACCCAAGATGTTGTACCCCATCTCTGGGCAGTTTCAGGCATGAAGTCGGTCACACCAACTGCACCCCACCTCCGTCCAGATCACTGTGAAAGAAGGACAGACTCTACCATCCCTTCCGCAGTACCCCGTCAAGCCCGAGGCAACGTTTTATGAGGATGAAAGCTCTTTTGTGGATCCAGCAGAAAAATGATGTTCTGGCTGTGCGATAAGTGACGACAGTGAAGTAATTGAGCAAGTCTCCTTTGCAGCAGCTGTCTCCGCCCAGAGAACTGCGCTACTTGCGCTGACTTATACCTGAATCTCAGCAACAGGCTCGTCTAACAGCGTACTCAGTTCTGAATTTGAAGAATCCACCACAGAGCCAATTCTTTGTAGAAGACCTTAAAACAAAACGCCAAGTCATAAATGAAGATGACTTTGAAGAGGGAGTTCACAACTATTTGGAACAAAATAAAAAGGGCCTGAATGAGGGCTTCAGTGGAGGAGCCAAAAGTACAAGCCTAACCTGGAATCCTTTTTGATTAACATTTCGAATTTTAAAATGAGTAGCCTGTGGAAAAGAAACCTCAAACAGATTAAAGTGCGGACTTTTACATAGACTCCTGTTATGCCCTAGCTACAGAACTCTGGGGAGTCCTGACTTCCTCTGCCCCCGCCCCCATTAGTAATGCTACCTTTGTAGACAACTTACTCACTGCTCTACAGCTACCTTGAGTTTTGGCTGTTATTAGAAGTGCAGCCCATACTGGGGAATCTGATGAGATATTTAAGGGTAATGCTTGGGCTGGTGCAGCAGCAAAACAGACAGTCTTGGACCCTACACTTTTAGTCCCCTTGGGAGCCTAACAAGTTATTATTAGACAAAAGCCTAAGGACAGGTATGCCAGATATGGGGGAAAATACGTAACTTTCAGGGGGACGCCCCTGAAGGAGAGTGCAAACTATGGTCCCACATGGGTTGCCACCTTGAACCTCAGACCAATTTATGGGTAACCCCTGCGGGACAAGTGTGTGTTCCCTCTGTGTTCTTATCTATCTTGATAGATTATGTAAATAATTGTACACACTTGGGCAAGGAGGGAATAGTTAATATCTTGATGGCGGTGGCACCCTGGTTTCCAGCAAGCAGTTGCAAAGCGAGCCACAGCATGTGGGGAAAAAAAAAACGAATGCTGGAAAGGGAATGCCTTGTGTTTTTCGGAACTACCCCCTTGCCTGGTGGACCTTTTCCTTGTCTGCAACTTGATTTTGTAGAACTACCTAGAGTACATTGTTGTAAATATTGCTTGGTAATAGTAGATGTACTTAGCAGATAGAGACTATACCCACTACTGATAATAATTTTGTAAAAATATTATTAAGAGAAGTGATTCCCCGTTATGGATTACCTGAATCAATAAGCTCAGACAATGGACCTCATTTTATTGCGAAGATAAATGAGAACATCTGTAAAAGAACTGGCAATAAAACAGCAATTTCACTGTGCTCACCATCCAAGAGCAGCTGGTATAGTGGAACGAGCAAATGGAACCTTAAGGAAAAAGCTAACCAAATTTAGGCAAGAAACTGGGCCAACCTGACTTTAAGGTTCTACCTCTGGCTGTGTTCCACATGAGAATCACACCCTCAGTTAAAATGGAGTTATCCCCCATCAAGATTATCTATGGGAAGCCCATGCAAACCCCAAGGGGGTCGGAACTGGCCCAACCTCCCCTTCCTGAAAGGATGGACATGCATTCCTTAGGGGAGGAGATGGGAAAATATTTATGCAAGTTAACTAAAACTCTCCAAAGCTTGCATTCACAGGTACGACAGGCCTTTGAGAGGACAATACCCAGCCTAAGGGTGACTACCCCACCACTGAGCCTGGAGATTTTGTCCTGATTAAGAACTGGGATAGTAAGAAGTTGGAACTGAAGTGAAAAGGACCGTACAAACTGCTACTGACAACACCTACTGCAGTGGAGGTGGAAGGGTAGCTCCGGTGAATACTTCGAACGGACTGTAAACACGATACTGGCGGAACTGATAAGGACTGAAAAATGCATTGGTTAATGATGTTTTTAATGACCCTAAAGGGACCTGCTTCGGGAGGCCCCCATGTTAACACTTTTCTGTCCCTCCTACGCTAAGCAAGTAGATTGAGGAACATGTTGGGCATGCTTTGTATCATGTTGCAGAAGCGACAGTCTGTTCTTAAGTTATCATGTAATGATAAAAAGGAAGGAATGATAAAGTTTAAGGGAATGGGGGATTCACATCCCTGTAAACAATGAATTAAGTACTGACTATGTCTGTGACTGCAGTGTGTTTGAATAATGTCTCGCAGCTGCTTTCTTTGGAACAAGATGATTGAAGTTCGCCCAGATCTACATAGATGTCGCTGGGCTTTTCACACCTTTTGATTTTGACAAAAAGCAGTACCTGATGGAAAGTAGACAGAACATTCCTTTCTTAATTAAAGCATAAATTTGACGGATGTTCTTATCTTTGTAAATAAGTTGTGGCTCCAGCAAACCAGGTAGGACATTCTCTTCTTTAATTAAGGTGGCTGGAGTGTCTAACAAATTGATTGTACTTTTGTATCAATAGCCCATTGACTTGGCTGGAATAGTTATCAAACTGATTGTTGTCTGTATCAATAGTCCATTGACTTGACCGGAATGGTTATCAAACTGATTGTTCTTTTGTATCGGTGGCCTTATAACTTCTGACAATTCTGACATCGGGCAGTGAATTTATAGAACCGCTGGGGAGATGAGAAAGGGTCTCTCCCTGATGTTGGATCTAAGTTCACTCGTTGGCTGAGCTCGAAGAAATAAACGGGTGAATAGATAAGTAACGATCTTTTTGTGCTGTTGTTATTTGATCCAGCAAAATTACATTTACATATATACAACCAAACAAAACAACATTTCTTCAGACCATGGTTCACCTACAATACAGATATCACATACAGCACATGAAACAAAATATTACCCCAAATAAGTTAATAAAATATAATGCAAAATGCATGTGAAGTGCACTGCACAGGTAAGCAGTAAACAGTACCGTAAAGAGTTACGAGACCTCGGTGGAGGCAGGGTATTCATCAGTCTGATTGCCTGGGGGGAGGAGCTGTTACCCACTCTGAGAGTCCTTGTCAGGACACTCCTGTGCCGCCTTCCTGATGCTAGTCGGTCTAAGAGATTGTGGGACAGGTGGTAGGGATCCTCAGAAATGCTTTGGGCTTTTCATGTACAGCATTCCTGGTAAACGTGACAAATGGTGGGGGAAGAGGAAGATTCTAGAGACCCTCCCAGCAGTTTTACTATCCTCTGTAGGGTCTTTCAGTCTGATGCCCTATAACTTCTGTACCAACATCAATTCGAAACAAATGGGGGAAGTGGGGAGTTGTGGAAACATATGTGGGATTGGAGTTTGGAGAGGGAAGGGAACAAGAATGGTTGAATGGATTAGGGGTGAGAATAGAAAGGGAGACACAAATGGGAATACCAGAAAATCAGAAAGACAGGAGGGGAAGGAAGAGGGATGAAGAGGGAAAGTAGGAATGGGGGTGTTTATCTAAAATTGAAAAATCTGAGGTGTTGCTCCTCCTGTTTGTATTGGGACTCTTTCTGGCAGTAGAGAAGGTCAAGGGTGGACAAGTCAGTGTGACACTTGGATAAGAATTGGCTCATTTAGCCCACCGGCTCTGCTCTGCGATTTGATCGTGGCTGATTTATTATCCCTCTCAATCTCATTCTCCTGCCTTCTTCCCATAACGTCTGACACCCTTACTTATAAAGAACTTGTCAACCTCCACTTTAAATATACTCAATGATCTGGTCTCCACAGTCATCTGTGGCAATGAATTGTACAGTTTCATCACCTTCTTGCCATAGAAATTTATCCACCTCTCTGTTCTAAATGCAGGTTATTGTATTCTCAGATTTTGCTCTCTGGTCCTAGACTCTCCCACTAATGTGTAGACCTCTCAAGATTAAGTAGGTTTCAATGCAATCCCTTCTCGTTCCCCTGTCTGCGTTCTGTGTGGGAGGAGACGGGATGATAGCAGAAAAATGAGAAACAGAAGAGATGCAAAATAAGGCTCCATCAACCACAGCTGTAAGGAAGCCATGCTTCTGAAAAAGGAAGGCATTTGAGATGTCCTGGAGCAGAAAGCCTTGTCTTGAGAGTAGATGCATTGGGCACAGAGAAACTAGAACAGAAGACTGACATCCTTTCAAGGAAGAAGTATAGTCTATGTAGCTGTTTATAGTAATATTAGTGGATATTTTGTCTCCGGAGATTGAGATCTAGAAATGGGAAAGAAGTATCAACAATGGTTCACGTGAAATTGAGAACAGAGTGAAAGTTTGTGGTGAAGGTGATAAATTTGTTGAGTTCTGCATGGGTGCCAGAAGCAGCACCAATACAGTCATCAGTGTAATGGAGAAAGAGTTGGGGAGAGGTACTGGAGAAGGTTTAGCCTGCAAAAAGACAGGCATATCAAGGACTGTGTGGATGCCTATTGCTACAATGTTGATATGTAGAAAGCGACAGGAGTCAAAACAGAAGTTCGGCCTGGAAGATGAGAGTGTTGCTGGAGAAGACCTGCTTGGATATTTGTAGAACGGACTTTTGGATCTTCCTAATGGAGAATAGAGATGTAAAAAGACTGGACATCCACAGTGAAGATAAGCCATTGTCAAGCCAGGGAATTGGAAGTTCTCCAAATGGTAAGAGCATGCGAGTTGTCCTGTAGGTAGGTGAAGGGACTGGACAAAGTGAGACAGAATGGAGTTGACGTAAGAAGAGTTAAGGTTCTTCATCTTGGGGTAGAGCAGACAGAAAAACAATAGGTCTACCAGGACATTCATGTTTGTGGATCTGGGTTAAGAAATAGAATTGGAAATGTGGGGGTAAGACACTATTGGGCCAGTGGCTATGCAAGTGAGATCTGCTGGTCTAATTTGAGTGTCCAAGATGGTTGCCTGATGTTTGTTGGTGAGGTCATTGGAGGTTGGTAAGAGGAAATATCCAAGAGCTGTCTGCACGCTAGAAGTTAGTCCACCAGACTAAAACAACACTACCCTTATCTACAGTTGGTCATGAGGTTGATATTTGTGCAAGCTGAGAGCTATGTGTTTGGAGGGGGTGTGGTTGGAATAGGCTAAGGGAGTGCAGGAGTCAAGGCCGTTGATGTCATGGTGACAATTGGAGATGACAAGGTGAAGGGGGGATGAAAAGCCTGAAAGGGATGTCCAAGTAGAAGGGGAGTGTTGGTAACATGACAAGGGATTATCTGGCGGCTGGGGATTAGGGGTGAGGACACCTTGCCTAAGAAATAGGCACAAAGGCAGAGACAATGGAAGGAGAGCTCCACATTATGGTTGACCCAGAACTTATTGAGGTATAGGTGAAGCGGTACACAGGAAAGACCTTTGGTGAGAACTGATCGCTGAGCTATTGGGACATTCATAGCGGTGACTAGAACCTTGCTATAACAACTGCAGTTTCTACCTACTGTTCCTTTGGGACCCAACTCAATGAGTCTTAAGGGTGTGAATGCCTCTCCCTCTTTTCTACCCCCCCCCCACCCACTGCATCCCCACATTCCATTTAAATTTGGAACATCTCCACTTGGCAGATCATCCAGCTCTGATGTCCACCATGAATGCCATGATCCTAGGACCTCTGGTAATGCCTGCTGTAAACTTAATCCCTCCCATCCCTACAGACCTGATTATGGTTACTCCTGAGGTCTTAAAGCATTCCCCACTTCTGATCCTTTTAATCCCCCCACACCGAACTCCCACCGATGCACTCTATGATCCTTAGCGAGAACAGTCATTTTCTTTGTGCAGTCCATCACTGAATCTCACATTACTGAGCTAGCAACCAGAACATTTCTTGGAACTCGGTGCATCGAGCACATAGCATGATTAAGATGGTGCACCTCACTTTCTGTTACCTTAAAGAAACAGCAAGAGAGATTAAATCCCCGCTTCACATGATGAGTTTTGAACTGGCGTGTGAAATTTTGGCTTCTTCCTTTCTTTGTGCAAAAGGAAAAAAATCAAGCTTTGGAAATCTTGGTTTTTAGATTTCTGTACCCTGTCGGATTGAAAACCTATATTCTGCTCTAAATCAGCCAGCCAGGGAGTGTGGCTTGCTCAGTTATTTGGAACATGACTTTTCCAGTGCTCCATGCAGTTAAGGATTATCTGTAGCTTCCAAGTTTTCAAGCTTAGGATGTTATGGCAGTATCTCCATTCTGTTCAGCCATGCATTTAAAGGCCCCAGGTTCGCAGGAACAGATATCTGTACTTTATCAGCTGTGGTTCTACTTTGCAGCTAGCTGCAGGTATCACTGATGGAATACTTGTGTTGCTGATGCTCCAGGTCGTTTCCATTAACATGAACACATACTTGAAGGCATTTAAAAAATGAATTCAATAATTTTTAAAAGAGGTTACTTAGGGCAAAGTCACAGTCACAAGAGCAGGTTAGAAATATTGAATGTCAAAGTGACTAATTTCTAGCCTTGCCACTTTAGTCCCACATTGTTAAGAGACTTCCTGTAATCACATTCTTCCTACAAGTATGGCATGACCTGCACCATCTGTGTGTCCCTTTCTGATTACTAATTTTGCAACTCAATCATTTCTTTTAAAAAAAGATTAATTATATCTTAACCACAGGGATAAGATATTTCTATTCAGCAAGGTAATTACAATTTTTGTTAAAGGGCAATCAGTAACATTATATATAGGTAATAAGGCAATGCAATTTTTCCAATCTTGAGTATTTAACTCTACTCCCTACCAAATGACAAGCTATTCATCAACAATGTACCCCAAGTTTCTACAGGAAGCAAGCGAAAATATTGCTGGGACATTGAGGATTATCTTGATTTATTTTTCTGGGTGCAGGAGTAATACCACGGGATTAGAGGATGGCAAATATTGTTCCATTGTTAAAGAAATATATTGGGGTTAATCTTGGGAGTTACGGTGGGCTTTACATGAATAGTAGACAAACTAATGGAGAGGTTTTTTAGGGACAACATTTATGAGCATTTGGAGTAGCATTGTCTTTTTATGAAGGGCAGGTCATGTTCACCAGGTTGATAGAGATTTTCGAGGTGGTAACAAAACTAATTGATGGATATGGGGTATATGGATTTCAGTAAGGTGTTTAACAAAGTTCCCCATGGTAAACTCATCCATGAGACATAGGATCCATGGAAATGTGGGCACCTGGATTTGGAATTGGCTTGCCTACAGAGGTAGAAGGTGGTTGCTGATAGCACATATTCTGCCTGGAAGTGGGTGACCCATGATGTTCCATGGGGATCTGTTCTGGGACCCTTACTCTATGATGTTATAACTGCCTTGGATGAGGAAGTAGAAGGGTGGGTTAGTAAGTTTACAGATGCTACAAAGTCTGGTGATATTATGGATAGTGTAGAAGTTTGTCATCCAGAGCTGGGTAGAAAAAGTTGCACATGGAGTTGAATCCAGGTAAGTGTGAAGAGATAAATTTTAGAAAACCTAACCTGAAGCAGGAGTACATGGTTCATGGCGGGAATTATTTTTTTTTAAGCAGTGAGGAAGAACAGAGTGATCTAAGGGTAGGAATCCATAGATCCTTCAAAGTTGCCACAGAATTTGACAAGGAGTTAAGAAAGCGTATGGCGTGTTAATCTTCATTAGTAAGGGGATTGAATTCAAGACATGCAAGGTAATGTTGCAACTCCATAAAACTCTGGTTAGACCACACTGAATATTGTGTTCTGCTCTGGTTATCTCACTATAGCAAGGATGTGGAGTTTGCAGAGTGAGTGCAAAGGACATTTACCAGGATGCTGCCTGGATTAGAGAACAGGTCTTATGAAGAAAGGTTGTGCAAGCTAGTGCTTTTCTCTTTGGTGTGAAGGAGGATAACTTGATTGAGGTGTTTAAGATTAGATGATGGTGACAGAGACATATAGGTAGAGTGGAGAGCCACCAACTTTTCCTCAGGTCAGCAATGGCCAATGCCAGAGGACATCTGTTCCAACATGAGTGGAGGGAAGTTTAGAGGAAACGTCAAAGGTAGACTTTTTAACACAGAGAATTGTATATACCTGGAAGGCATTGCCAGGTTTGGTGGTAGAGGCTGATACAACAGGGACATTTAAGAGACTCTTAGATGGGCAATGGATGTAAAAAAAAATAAAATAAGGGTAAGAGACAGTGTAGAAGGAAAGAATTATACTGATCATGGAGTAACACAAAATGCAGCAGGTTGGGCAGTACCTATGGAGTGGAATAATCAGTTGACTTTTTGGGCCAGTAACCTTCAGCAGGACTCCAGGATTGATCATGGAGGACCATTTTATAGGTTGGCACAACTTTGTGGGCTGAAGGGCTTATATTGTGCTGTAATGTTCTATAATTGTTTCTGTTTACCAGCTGCTTATGCAGGTGCAAATTCTAGCCTCTTTAGAGGGATGATTTGTCTGTTCTTTGTAATTATTTAAGAAGCTAAGGCATTAAGTAGAGAATTGAAGTAAATTGCCCTCGTGATGTCATTTGCATGAGTGTGGGCGCTACTTACTGTAGTTCATAGTGAAAAGCAGGTGTTGCTTTTGCTGTGGCTGCATAGGGAGTTGCCATGGAAAAGGAAGGTTCTTTTAAATGCAGTCATTGGATGAATTAAAGTACTAGAGAGAGAGTGGTCTTCTTGGAACATCAGAAGGAGAAAGGAGTGAAGGACTGCTGTTATAGTCATCAGAATCAGGTTTAATATCAGTGACAAATTGTGAAATTTGTTCTTTTGCAGCAGCAGTACAATACAATATATAAAGAGCTATAAACTACAATAAGAAATGTATATAAAAAAAGTAAATCAAATAAGTAGAGCAAAAACAGTGAGGTAGTTTTCATGGATTCATTCATTGTCCATTCATATATCTGATGGTGGAGGGGAAGAAGCTGTTCCGAAAATATTTAATGTGTCAGTAGGGTTTTTGGTACAAATTTGCACTTTAAGTAATGTGACAAGAGGATGAAGAGAATTCTTTGAAAACAATAGATTTGCACTCTAGCTCTCCAGGTACACACCTTCAGCAAGAGTTGAACAACTGTATACCTCAATGCAACTCGCCTTTATCACAATAGACTTGTTGGCAAGTTACTCAGACAGTAGGATTCTGCGACTGAAGTATTTGCAGAAGCCATATAGGTTGAAAAAGAAACATGCAAAGCATGGTAACAAGCTAGAAAAATTAGACCCAGTAGTATGTCCCAAAGTGAAGGACAGTCCATTGTAAACCACCAATAAACTTTGGAAAATGATCTAGTATTCCAGAACACTGGGGGGGGGGGGGGTTCTCGCAATCCTTGATGGAAAATGATTCCCAGGAAGTCCTCATAATCACTATAAATGGCACGGAGAGACCTAGTTAGCTAGTTCATCAGTGTTTCAGGATAACACCTGTACCACCACTGTATGAACCCTCAGATACTTCAGCGTGAGGAAATTTCTATTGATTCTGGTGCAGAGAGTACTGCTGCAAAACATGAGACTGCTAGAGTTTCAGCAACTTCAGGGCCTTTGTTATGAGAATAATCTGAATCAAGCAAAAATTGAGTTGGATGGAGACATACTGTGAGTTGAAGGCAGATAGAAAGTTCTGAAGATCCAATGAGAAATGTCAAAGTCAGTATTATTTCTCTATGTCAGCCCAATGCAATGCAGGCTGAATATGTCAAGATTGACAACAGTTGTGGAAGAATTGTATTACCTATATTGTCCAGAGAGGAAAAGCCAGAGGAGGTGACTTTATAAGGTCGAAGCAGAATGCAGAATTGTAATCAGTGTTGGCAAGAAGTTAAAGTGGAAGTTAGGATATGAGAAAGGGTGAAGGTAGAGATAGAGAGATAGAGTTAAAAGAACAACACATTTGGTTAATTTGTGTACCAAATATAATATACACTCAGTGGCCACGTTATAATATACACAGTGGAACTCTGTGTGGTCTTCTGCTGCTGTAGCCTAACCACTTCAAGGTTCAATGTTTTGTGTGTTCAGAGATGCTCTTCTGCACACCACTGTTGTAATGCATGGATATTTGAGTTACTGTCGTCTTTTGTCAGTTTGACCCATCTGGCCATTCTCCTCTCATCTCTCTCATTAACAAAGCATTTTCACCCACAGAACTGCTGCTCACTGGATTTTTTTTTTCTTTTTCGCAACATCCTCTTTAAACTTTAGAGCTTACTGGGATTTTCATAGACAACAGTTTCTGAGATGCTCAAACCACCTTGTTTGACATCAACAATCACTCCATGGTCAAAGTCTCTTAAATCTCATTTCTTCCCCATTTTGATGTTTGATATGAACAACAACTGAACCTCTTGACTATATCCACATAATTTTCTGTGTTGAGTTGTTGCCATATGATTGGCTGATTAGATATTTGCATTAATGAGCAGGTGTACAGGTGTACCTAGTAAAGTGGTCACGGAGTATGTAATGCACTATATTTTTAGTTGAGCATAGTGTGGAGAGTCCGTCATTGTGCCCGACGCCGGCCCCCTAGGCCTGAGTTGTAGTTGTAGTAGTAGAGCTATGCTAAGGTGACAATTGCAGCCTAGGATATAAAATCATTTGTGGATAAAGCCTATCTGATAAGGTGATCCACTTGAGTCAGAAGTACCCAGAATAAACACTACAGAATAGCACAGAATAGCACAGCTACAGTATGAAAAGAGAGAATGCAATTTAGTAAATTTATGTAAACATGAGGAACTCTGCAGATGCTGGAATTTCAAGCAACACACATAAAAATTGCTGGTGAATGCAGCAGGCCGGGCAGCACCTATAGGAAGAGGTACAGTCGACGTCTCGGCCTGAAAATTGCGTTCACTGTAATTTTTATGTGTGTTGAGTAAATCTATGTTCTGATTATGTCATGAATTTAATTGAGTATTTTCATGTATCTAAGAAGTTTTATTAATTTTATGGAAGTGAATGAGTTGTAGCTGGTTCATTATGGAATTTGTGTATGTGAGTGTACCTTTAAGAACTGAGTTTTTCAGACGTTATGACCTCTGATACACTGTTGAATGAGCCAATTTTGCTGGTAGATTTATCTCTGTTACTTGCCTTATTAAGCAGTTGCATCAAAAAGTCTGCAGGCACCAAATTTTAGTCTTGCTTAATGAAGAATGTCCCTGTTCAGATATGTGCCTTTTTTTCCCTGGGTGGTGGGTGATCGTATTTCTCCAGGATTTCAAATTGTCTGATCATAGGGCTAGAAATAATACATGTGGTTTGCAGAACTTTGTGCTCTTGCTTACTGAAATAGTCACAAACCAGTATTTTTAAAGATAGAAATTGGTTTTATAATTGAACCTAAGATTAATGTGAAATATTTTAGAAACTTTTGCAAAAGATGGGGGCACAAAGCACTCTGTAAAAGAAAGCATGCCCCACACCTCTTTCATCTTAAATGCATGCCATTTAATATTAGACATTTCAACCCAGGGAGAAAGATTCTGGCTATCTACTCTCTGCTTCTCCTAATCTTATAAACTTCTAAGGTCTCTCCTCAGCCTCCATTGCTACAGAGAAAAAAAGATGGTCCTATCTCTCCTTGCTCATGCTCTCTAATCCAGACAGCATTTTGGTAAAACTTTTTTGCACACTTTCTAAAGCAGGAGGGTGTTTGCATCCTTTCTATAATGGGACAACCAAAACTAAATGCATTATTCCAGATGCATTGTAAAAGGAGTGTAATAAAGCTGCAACAAAGCTTCTTGACTATTGAATTCAATGCTTTAATTAATAAATCCAAGCTTATGATATGCCTTCTTTACTATCCTATCAATCTGTGCAGCCACTTTCAGGATGCTATCGACTTGGACCCCAAGATCCCTCTGCATATTAATAGTGTTAAGGGTCTAGCCATTAACAGTGTACCATTCATTTATATTTGCTCTCTCAAAGTGCAATACCTCGCGTTCATTGGATTAAACTCCATCTGCCATTTTTCTGCCAATACTGCAAATGATCTACTGTTGTTACATGCTCAAGGAGATCTGTTTTTTTTTGTGAGAATGCTGTAATGGTCTTTTGGAGGTCACCTGATGTGATTTTCCCGCCGATGTGAGGTCACGTGATGACGTGTGCCCCATGACTATATAAGGGTCGACTCAGGTGACGCAGTTAGTTTTTGAGTTTGTAGATTTCCAGGTAGAACGTGTTGTGCCTCCGTTTCTGTTGCGTGTTTGTTTTTGTGACGCAGTTTCATTTTTAAAACGGAAGGTGCGTTCTCTTACAAGATATTGTATTTGGACTGGGAATTTTTGGCTGGAAGTGCCAATTTACTCAATTCCGACAGTTTTGAAGGGAGAGTGAAGAACTCATCGAAGTGAAGGATCGAGAGAAGTCGGCATCGTTTGGCAGTTTGATAAAGAGTCGACCTTATTGAGTCTTCATTGACGAGAACCTGCATCGAGATAACTCTTGTAAAAGGGCAATGAGTTCATGCAAAAAGGTGCTCTCTCTAAAAGGAATTTAAGGTCAGTCGATTTAAACTGTTTAATTTCGGCATCGGGAATCCTGTGGACAGAACCGGCAGTAAAGGTGCGTCGATGAAAATATCCATCTCCAGAGAAGTCTCTCCCAATTGAATACGTAAAACTGTTGGACTTTCGAAGTTATTGCTTTAAGAACTGTTTCCGCATTTAACGCTTTAAGAACCAGAGCCGAGTGGAGTTGATGAACGGCTGCGTACCTGTTAACCTCCGCTTAAAGTTTTCCTTTGTTTTTTTTTCTCCTTATCGTTTATACGTTGCTTAATAAATGTTTGGTTGTTTTTTATGAAACCTGTCTCAATTAATATTCATTGTTGCCGGTTACATAACACTGTATAGCCCAGTGTATCATTTGACGATCTCCTACACTATCCACATCATTAACAGTCTTTGTATCTTCGGCAAACTTACTAACCCACCTATCTACATTTTCATCCATGTCATATATATCACAAACAGCTGAGGTCCTATAATGGACTCTTGCAGAGCACCAATAGTTATAGACTTGTTGAGTATGTTGAAACCCCCCCACTCTGTTTTCTATAGACAAGCCCATTTTGAATCCGGATAGCCAATTCACTATGGATCCCCTGCACCTTAATCTTCTGGATGAGACGCGCTGGTGGAGTATTGTCAAACACCTAAAATCCATGCAGAGAATATCCACGGCTCCACATTCATCATTGTTACCTTCTTTAAAAGCTCAGTCAAATTAGTAAGACATGACTTGCCCAGTGCAATGTCATGCTGACGGTCAATAAATCAGCCATGAAATTCCAAATGCTCATAAATCCTATCTGTTAAATGGTCTTCAGCAACTTCTCTACCATTGACATGAAATTCATCAATCTACTATTTCCAGGATTATTCCTATTCTGCTACTTGCCAGACCTCTAGGACCTTGCCTGTGGCTGGAGAGGACACTAAAATCTTGGTCAATAGCCCAGAAATCTCATCTCTGCCTCTCAGTAATCTGTGGTATATCATATCCACTCCTGGGGATTTATCCATCTTAATAGTCTTTAAGAGACCTCCTTCTTCCTCTCAGGAATGTCCTGTCAATTTAATTCATTCCACACTGATCTTCGTGTCCTTCTCTTGGGTAAATACAAATGCCAAGTGCTTATGTAGGACCCCACCCACATCCTCCACCTCCAAGTGCATTGTCCTTCTGTCATTGCCAATTACCTGGACTCTGAGAACTTGCACTCCTTCCTCAATCACACTTTATTTACTCGTGCACAAAGAGATCAGCACGGCCCCTGACAACAAATGGTTCAAAAGTTTGGACAAAGAAATGCCATTTTTGTACAAAAGTTGATTAGTTGGATTCTGATTTTGACCTTTTGGTTACCTTGTGGATGTTCAGATCCTTAATTCGCATAATCAACCAGACAAACTACAATATTACAGGTTAATAGCCAATTGAATCTACAATTAAATGTCAATTATACTTCAGAATTAGTAAAAATACTGTGCGATAGTAAAAGTCACCCTAGAATCCTTTGTTCACATCTTTTATCATGTCTTGGTGTATTGTGGCTCCAGTCCCATAATGGGCAAGGTGGAGCTATGCTCTTGAGGGCCTCTCTCATCTCAGTGAACTGCACATTGTATGGGTTCTGAAGAAGGGTCTTGGCCTGACACTTCAACTGACTCATTTCCATAAATGCTACCTGACTGACTGAGATCCTTCAGCATTTTGCTTGTGTTGCTTTGGACTTCTAGCAGCTGCAGACTTTTTCGTGTTTATGTGAACTATCCTTGTCTGCACATTATCTTAACCTTTGCCTTTCCACACCACCTTACCTTCTTTGTCCTTGAGTGATCGTATCCTTTGTTTATGTATCCTATTACTCTTGATGTATGTATAGAATGCCTTGGGATTCTCTTTAATGCTACTTGCCAAGGTCTGAACATGCTCCCTCCCCAGGCTCTCCTAATTCCCTTGGGTTCTTTTTTAGCTTCTCTATGATTTTCAAGGGATCTGTTTTGATTTTAGCTTTCTAAACCTTGTATACTATTCCTTTTCAGAAAGAAAAGAAAATCTGCAGATGCTGGAAATCCAAGCAACACACAAAATGCTGGAGGAACTCAGCAGTCCAGGCAGTATCTATGGAAAAGAGCAAACAGTCAATGTTTCGGGCTGAGACCCTTCACGTTGGCTGTTTACTCTTTTCCATAGATGCTGCCTGGCCTGCTGAGTTCCTCCGGCATTTTTTGTGTGTTGCATATAATTCCTTCTGCTTCTTTACTAAACTTACTGCCTCTCTCGACATCCAAGTTTCCCTTACCTTGCAAAAATTGTCCTTCCTTCTTAATAAAATGTACCTATAAGTGTATTCAGGACTAAGAAATAAAACTCAATTAGAAGTTTGACTGGCTTCATTTAATCATATGCTTAAAATAAGCAGTCTGCTGAAAATATGGGTGAAGGTATTGGAACTTTCAAAGATCTGATTGGCTTTTTTCTCTTAGCACTGAAATAGCTGGACTTTAGTTGCATCAAAGGATTGATCATTATCTACTGGCAGTGCTTATGTGTGTACTATTAGGAAAAGGGGGACAAGGATTGGATTGGGTCAAGTTTCATAGTTACAGGGTGCCAAACTACTGTCACTCTGTTTGGAGAAGGTGATGAAATGGAAGCCTTTGATTTGCTTGGTGCATCTGTATGAAGCTGACTTTGAAAGTTGGGTTTTACCAAACAAAGTAAACCTTTTGAGCACCACAGTTCTGATATCATAAGATATTGGAGGAGAATTCAGCCATTTGGCCTATTAAGTCTTTGCCACCACTCCATCACGGCTGACTAATTATCCCTCTGAACCCCATTTTCCTGCCTTTTTCCTGTAACCTTTGATACCTTTACTAATCAAGAACATGTCAACCTCCACTTTAACCCTTACATACCATTCAGGTCAAATTTGACCCCCATGAAAGCACCCTAAACGCCTTTTTTTTTGCCGAAATTTTATGACTTTTCCTAAAGTGACCCAAGATGCGCACAAGTGGAAAAAAAATTAATATGTTATACTTTTGTACAGGTGCTACAAATTTAGTATCATTGAGGCTGTTCTGGGTCAAATTTGACCCATATCTATTGAAATGGATTTCAGATCCACCAGTGTGGGTCAAATCAAGGAAAATAGTGGTTTAAGGGAATCTGGAAACTGTGAAGCCGTACATGCCATAACAGCATAGGCATGATCATTTATGGAGCACATAAGGAGGGCAGAGGTCATAGGGTGCCTTGACACTGTTGCGAGATTTTCCGCTACAAGCACAAGTACCTGGAATGTTACAAACTGTTACAAAATAACCTGGGATGTCACAGAACGTCACAAAATTCACCTGAATGTCACAGAATGTTACAAAATAACCAGGAATGTCACAGAATGTTACAAAATTCCCATGCATCTGACATTTTATCAACTTTCCAGCTCTGAGCTGCCGCCTGCTTTGATTGCAACGAGGGGGAGAGACGTCATATAATAAACCCCACAGTACCAGAATGTTCTTGCCATTTTCAGTTTCAATGCAATATAGTTAAATCATTATGGCAGGTATGTTTTCATGTCTTAGGTAAAATAGGACATGATATTGCGTGATAGGTGTTTTTTCCTCCATAAACGTGGGGTGTAAAACCTAAAAAAGTACACTCTCCCTGCTCTCTGAAATATTAATTAATGATAAATCACCCATTTATTAATGTCAGATAGGCTATTTATACATTCTAAATAGATCAGTGGTTCAAAATTTGGTATAGACACTTGTTATGTGGGGATTCTTGAGCCAGGGTCAAAATTGACCCTGACCATACTGCGAAGGCATAGAATCTGAACACTATGTAAGGGTTAAAAATTTCTTGGCCTCCATAGCCAGGTGTGGCAATGAATTTCACAGATTCCCTACCCCTCTGTCTAAAGAAATTCCTTTCATCTCTATTCTAAAAGGAATATCTTTGTATTCTGAGGCTGTGCACTCCGGTCCTTAACTTCCCCACTATTGGAAACATACTCTCTACTTCCACTCTGTCTAGGCCTTTCAATATTTGATAGGTTTCGATGAGAACCCCCCTCATTCTTCTAAACTCCGGTGGGTACAAGCCCAGGGCCACCAGCTGCTCCTCAAATGTTAACCCTTTCATTTGCAGGATTTTTTTTGTGAAGTGTCTCTGGAACCTCTCCAATGCCGGCACATCTTAGAAATGAGCTCAAAACTGCATACAGTATTCCAAGTGCAGTTTGACAAGTGCCTTAAAACCTTAGGATTACATCCTTGCTTTTGTATTCTTGTCCTCTTGAAGTGAATTCCAGTGCAAGATTTGGCTGTGGTTTTGATTTTGACCACGTTTTGCAGTGGCAAAATTAATGTTTCTCAGCAGGACTACCAATGCTTTGTTGTTTTATTGCAACTGTGGGGTATGAGCAACGAGACTTCTCTTTATTTACAGGATGCATGGAAGGCCATTTCCTCCTTCTTTACAATTAAGGTGATCCATTAAGTAAAGTGTTCCATGATATTATTCCAAATCAGGATGGTGTGACTCAGAGGAAGTCATGCAGGTGGGGGTGTTGCAGTGAATTATTCAGGTCAATTTCTTTGCTCTTTAATTAAGACAGAGGCCATTTGTTTTGGAGGTGATGATGAAGAAGAGGAATATAACATTGCAGTCTCTGTAGAAATCTGAACGAGTCGGGTGCCTTAAAGGTGAATCTACAAAACAGACCTTAAAATAGACCTTAGCAGAGAAAGGTCAAGAGCAAAATCATTCACTATTGCTCTTGTGGACCACAAAATGTTGTCTAGCAGTATGTAGATTATGATAATGCTGGATCATCATTTCACATCCAATATACTATTAATAGCACTGTGTCATTTTCAATATATTTAAATATGATTGTCCATTGTTGGGGGCACACTGACAGAAGGGCCAAAGCCAAAAATCAACTATTGTAAAACCATGTCAGTTATTGCCATCAGATTATCTGCCTCTGTTCAAAATTGAGTGATATTCAGAGTTACATTTACCCATCTGTGTTGATGGCTGTGAGGTAGTTTGCTAATGCAGTTTCTTGTTCATTAATAACGAAAAGGTAATTATTATTTACCCTCAGAATAATTGCTATCATAGATAGTGATTAGCTTGTTCAATTTAATCCAAATTGGCCACAGCTCATCAAACTCTAAGTCAGATCCAAAATGCGAAAATTGAAATCAATAATACAAATGAAAACGTGTCTCCATCTGCAGAGCAGATGTGTGCTTGGGTGGTAGTCTGCTTTTCTCAGCTGTCTTGTTCTGGGAAGTTCAGCTTAAAGAAGCAAATTGAAGTCAAAGGGTGACTATTCTGATCTTGCTGAATTCAAATAGTGATTATGCTTTGTCAGTTGTTCAGAAAGGGGGGAAAAATCAAAAGACCAGCACTTTTCATTATTCCTAACTTTTAAAGAAAAATAAAAGATTATTTCATTTTTGTTTATGCTTCAGTGGATATTTTTTTCGAAATAAATTAGCTTTAGGATATACATTGCAGAGCATGGGTGATTGTACAAAATGACACATTGATCGCAAATCGTGAATATGGCATTAGTTCCCTTCTCTTGTTTCCATTCCCTGGCTCTGCTGAGACTGCAAATCCGCACTAGCTGGCTGTTTATCACCGTGGCAAGCAGGCTTTGCTGTGAGAATTTTTCATCCAATAGCATGGAAATATTTAAGATCAAGGCAACTACTCCAGAAAACAGTGGCACAATTGCACTGAATGTATTACCAACAACTTGCTGGAGAAACTGTAGGCACTGTATGCCTAAAAATAAATTTGTTCCCAGATGGAGAGAAATTGTGTGGGTAATTCCCCTGTCAGTCAAGCCTGTTGATGTTGCTGTTCTAATTGATTTACTTTGAACATGGAATTTGTAGACAATCTGCATAAACTATTGTTTTGTTTTGTGTGGAGAAATTGCCCTGCTTTTATTGGGAGAAGATGCTATAGTTCTGGTTTCAAATTCTAAATTCTGCTTCCTGCTATCATGAGGTTAGAAGTTAGACCATGTGATGTTCGTTCATTTGTTATGTGCTGAGTCATATGACTTGGGGTGATCATGGTCTTTCTATGACCATGACTGTTCTTGGCAAATTTTTCTACAGAAGTGGTTTGACATTGCCGCCTTCTGGGCCGTGTTCTTATAAGATGGGTGACCCCAGCCATTATTGGTCCTCTTCAGAGATTTTCTGCCTGGTGTCAGTGGTCACGTAACCAGGACTTGTGATGTGTACCAGCGACATATATGACCATCTGGCATCTGCTCCCATGACTTTACATGACCCTGATCAGTGGGCTAGGCAGGTGTACACCTTGCACAAGGATGACCTGCAGGTTAGCATAGGGAAGAAGTGTCTGGCACCTATTCTGGTAGAGACTTATCTCCATCCTGCACCCCCAAATATACCTGTGATGTACATTTTTGCTTAGGGATATTTTTGATTTATCCTAAAGTAGATAAAGCAAGGGATGACTTCCCAGTGAAATCATGTCTATTGTAGAATTAGAGAGCATGCTTTTGCACCTTATCCATGCTGGTATACCTGACTCTTTCTCAGCAACAGGAGTGCACCAAACATTGTCTCTTGTCATGCAGTACCTACTTTTAATCATGTTTATGTGACTTGGGGGCAGAAAACTTGTTCTACATTCTCCCTAGAACAAGTGAGACATGGGACAGCATGGTAGTGTAGTGGTGAGCTCAATGTTTTGTAGCATCGACGATCACTGACTGGGTTTCAATTCCCACCACTGTCTGTAAGGGGTTTGAATGTTCTTCCTGTAACTGTCTGGGTTTCCTTCAGGAGCTCTGGTTTCCTCCCACATTCAAAAGACATGCAGCTTAAAGTTAATAAGTTGTGGGCATGCTATATTAACATAGGAACATAGGGACATAGAAAACATACTGCACAATACAGGCCCTTCGGCCCACAAAACTGTGCCAAACATGTCCCTACCTTAGAACTACCTAGGCTTCACCCATAGCCCTCTAATATTCTAAGTTTCATGTAGCCATCCAGGAGTCTCTTAAAAGACCCTATCGTTTCTGCTCTACCACCGCTGCCGGCAGCCCATTCGACGCACTCACCACTCTCTGCGTAAATAAAAAAACAACAACTTACCCCTGATATCTCCTCTGTACGTACTTCCAAGCACCTTAAAACTATGCCCTCTCGTGCTAGCCATTTCAGCCCTGGGAAAAAGGCTCTGACTATCCACACAAACAATGCCTCTCATTACTATATCTTGTACACTCATTACCTTTCACTCTCATTATATTGGCACTGGAAGCATAACAAGCATTGATTGAAGTACAGCCCAGATGCAACAGAAGTGACCCTGCGCAGGTCTGGCAAAGAGCTTTAAAAAGCCAGTCTCTATAAAAGAGAGGTACCACCTAGTGAGCGGTCACCATGGGAGTGGGTGTCATTAGAGCAGTCTGAGGCAGAGTAATATGGCTTTGGCTCAATAAGGCTTCAGCAAGAACAGGCGGAGACAAGGTAAATTCATTCCTTATTTATTATTTAAATCTTGAGGGAATAGGGCATATGTCTACAGAGCCAGTGTTCTGCTGTGGGATTTCCAGGAGACTTCCAGCTTCACCAGGTGCATTGAGATGCAGCTCCTCAGAGACTGTGTTCGGGGCTGGGGCTGGAGCTGCATCTCGATGAACCGTGGCTTGTTAGGGAAAGTGAAGCAGTCATAGGCAGCAGCTACAGGGAGGTAGTCACCCTAAGACTACAGGAGACGGATAAATGGGTGACTGTCAGGAGAGGGAAGGGAGAATGTCAGATGGTGGAGAGCATCCCTGTGTTCATCCCTCTCAACAATAAGTATTCCATTTTGAGTACTGTTGGGGGGGTGGGGGTGATGTCCTACTTGGGGTAAGCAGCAGCGGCCGTGTCTCTGGCACTGAGTGTAGTCCTGTGGCTCAGAAGGGTAGGGAACTGAAGAGGTGGCAGCAGTAACAGAGGACACTATAGTTAGGGGGACAGAGAGTCGATTCTGTGGACACACAAAGGAAAGCTGGATGGTAGTTTGTCCCCCAGGTGCCAGGGTCCAAGATGTTTCTGGATGCGTCCATGATATCCTGAAAAGGGAAAGTGAGTAGCCAGAAGTCATGGTACATATTGGTGCCAATAACATAGGTAGAAAAAAGGGAGAAGGTCCTGAAAACACGGTACAGGGAGTTAGGAAGGAAGCTGAGAAGCAGGACCTCAAGGGTAGAAATTTTGGGATTGCTGACTGTGTCACATGACAGTAAGGATAGGGATAGAATGAGGTGGCAGATAAATGTGTGGCTGAAGGATTGGAGCAGGGGGCAGGCATTCAAATTTCTGGATAATTGGGACCTCTTCTGGGGCAAGTGGGACCTGTACAAAAGGGGGTATTGCACTTGTATCTCAGGCAGACTAAAATTCTTGTGGGCAGGTTTACTAGAGCTGTTGGGAGTAGTTTAAGCTAATATGGCACGGGCATGGAAACCAGTATGATAGAGCTGAGGATGAGTCAGCAGGTTTACAAGTAGATGATGGATGTAACATGAATGTAAGAAAGGACAAGCCAATGATTGGGTACAAATGCAGACAGAGCTAAGAGTTAGATTGTACCACAGAGGCAAAATTCAAAAGGGCGAAGAATGCAGGGCTGAAAGTGTTGTATTTAAGTGTGCGTAGCATTCGCAATAAGGTGGACGAACTCGGGGCGCAATTAGAGATTGGTCAGTATGACGTTGTGAGCATCACTGAGTCATGGCTCACAGGCGGCCATGATTTGGAGCTTAACATCAAAGGATATACTTTGTATCAGAAGGCCAGGCAGGAAGCATAGGCAGAGGTGTGGTTCTGTTGGTAAGAGATAGAATTACAGCTTTAGAAAGAGGTTGTGGGTGAAGATAGAAACTGCAAGGGTGAAAAAGCCATTATGGGAATCATATATAGGCCTCCAAATAGTAGCCAAGATGTAGGATTGACATTGCAAAAGAAGCTGGAAAAGGCATATACAAGGGTAATGACACAATTGTAATGGGGGACTTCAATATGCAAGGGATTGGGAAAATCACATTGATGTCAGATTGCAAGAGAAAGAATTTGTTGAATGTCAGTGAGATGGGTTTTTAGAGCAGCTTGTGCTTGAGCCTACTCAGGGAAAGGCTATCTTAGGTTGGTTGTTGTGTGATAACCCAGATCTTATTAGGGAGCTTAATGTAAAGGAACTCTTAGGAGGCAGTGATCATAACATGATTGAATTCATACTGCAATTTGAGAGGGAGAAGCATATATTGCATGTATCAGTATCAAAGTGGAATAAAGAGAATTACAGAGGCATGAGAGTGGAGCTTCCCCGGGTGGATTGGAGGAGGATACTGGCGAGGATGTCAGCAGAGCAGAGATGGCTGAAGTTTCTGGGAATAGTTCACAAGGCGCAGGATAGATATGTCCCACAGAAGAAGTAGTTCTCAAATGGCAAGGGTAGACAACCGTGGCTGACACATACATAAAAGCAAAGGAAAGGGCTTATACCATAGCAAATGTGAGTGGGCAGTTGGATGATTGGGAAGCTTTTAAAATCCAAGAAATGACAACTTAAAAAAGGCTGTAAGAAAGGAAAAGATGAACTATAAGGGCAAACTAGCCAATAATATAAAACAGGATACCAAATTTTTTTCAGTCATATAAAAACTGATAGGGAGGACAGAGTTTATACAGGACCACTGGAAAATGATGCTGGTGAGGTCGTAATGGGGGACAAAGAAATGGCAGATGAACTTAATGGGTACTTTGCATCTGTCTTCACTGTGGAAGACATTAGCAGAGTGCCAGAGGTCTGTGCGTGTCAGGGAGCAGGAGTGAATGCCATTGCTATTATAAAGGAAAACGTGCAAGGGGAACTCAAAGGTCTTAAGGTGGATAAGTCACAGATAGACTACCTCCCAGAGTCCTGAGAGAGGTAGCTGAAGCGATAACAGATGCATTGATCATGATCTTTCAAGAATCACTTGATTCTGGCATGGTCCCGGAGGACTGTAAGATTGCAAATGTCACTCCACTCTTTAAGGAGGGAGAAAGGCAAAAGAAAGGAAATTATAGGCCAGTTAGCCTAACCTCGGTGGTTGGGAAAGTGTTGGAGTCTATTATTAAGGATGAGGCTTCGAGGTACTTGCAGGCTAATGATAAATAAGTCAAAGGCAGCATGGTTTCTATAAAGGAAATGTTAAGAGTTCTTTGAGGAAGTAACAAGCAGGGTGGACGAAGGAAAGGCAGTGGATGTTGTTTACTTGGATTTGGAAGGCATTTGATAGGGTGCCACACATGAGGCTGCTTAACCAGATAAAGTCATATGGTGTTACAGGAAAGGTACTGGTATGGGTAGGCAGGAGGCAGCGAGTGGCAACAACAGGGGCCTTTTCTGGTGAACTGGCGGAGACTTGTGTATTCCTTGGGTTCGTAGCGGGAACGTTGCTTTTCACATTGTGTGTTGATAATTTAGATAATGGAATTAATGGCACTGTGCAAAGTATGTAGATGATACAAAGATAGGTGGAGGGGTAGGTAGTGCTGAGGAAGCAATGCAATTGCAGCAGGACTTAGACAAATTGGAAGAATGAGTAAAAAAGTGGCAGATGGAATACAGTGTTGGGAAATGAATGATAATGCATTTTAGTAAAAGGAACAATAGTGTGGACTATTGTCTGAAGGGGGAGAAACATCAGAGATGCAGACGGGTTTAAAGGGACAGTGGTGCAAGACTCCCAGAAGGTTCATTTACAGGTTGAGTCTGTGGTAAAGAAGGCAACTTTAATGTTGGCATTTATTTCAGAGGGAATAGAATATAAAAGCAATGAGATAATGCTGATGCTGAGCCTTTATAAGGCACTAGCCAGGCCACACTTGGTGTATTGTGAATAGTTTTGGGCCACGTATCTTAGAAAGGATGTGTTGACATTGGGGAGAGTCCAGACGAGGAGCCTTTGGCAGATTTGGGTCTGTACTCACTGCAATTTAGAAGACTGCGGGGGAGGGGGTCTCATTAAAACCTACCGAATGTTGAAAGGACAAGTTAAGGTGGATGTGGAGAGGATGTTTTCTATGGTGGGGGTATCCAGAACAAAAGGGCACAGGCTCAAAACTGAGGGGCGACCTTTTAGAACAGAGGTAAGGAGGAATTCTTTTAGCCACAGAGTAGTGAGTCTGTGGAATGCTCTGCCTCAGACTATGGTGGAGGCCAGTCTATGGGTATATTTAAGGCAGAAGTTGATAATTTCCTGAACTGTCTGGGAATGGAAAGATGTGGCGAGAAGGTGGGAGTATGGGGTTGAGTGGGATCCAGGATCAGCCATGATGGAATGGCAGAGCAGACTCGATGGGCTGAATGGCCTCATTCTGGTCCTATGTCTTATGTCTTATAGTCTTAATCCTTGCACCCAAGGTATCCTTGGACTGTGTTGGCCATTGATGCTAAAGTTGCATGATGCTGTATGTTTTGAAATACATACGACAATTGAAGCTAATCTTTATGATAGATTTCTGTATTTATTGTGATGTATACTCTATGGATATAGGCAATCCTGACTGGGAAGGTTCACAAATGACCATGGACTGCTGAAATACCTTGTAAAATCATCAGCATGTGTTGCAATTAACAGTGACTTCATTTTTCTCTAGCACCAATCTGTGGAGGTACTATACTGTTGATGGCACTATATTGCTGGAGTTGGCCTTATGGGCGTAGTTGACTACTTATGATAGATCAGGAACTTTAGTCGGAGGGGACAGACAAAGAGCCGAATCCCACAAAGCCTCTGGTTGTAGACTACCTTACCTGAACTACTCTGATGAATATTATAAGTTCATATTCTGCAAGCCATTCGTCGCTGAGATGTGTGACATTCAGTGGGAAGACCTATGGCTTTAGACCATAAGACAAAGGAGCAGAAGTCGGCCATTCAGCCCATCGAGTCTGCTGCACCGTCTTATCATGAGCTGGGAAACAACTTTGCCACATCCACTCTGTCCATGCCTTTCAACATTCGATATATTTCTATGAGGTCTCCCCTCATCCTTCTAAACTCCAAGGAATACAGTCCAAGAGCGGACAAACGTTCCTCATATGTTAACCCTCTCATTCCCGGAATCATTCTAGTGAATCTTCTCTGTACCCTCTCCAATGTCGGCACATCCTTTCTTAAATAAGGAGACCAAAACTGCCCACAGTACTCCAAGTGAGGTCTAACCAGCGCCTTATAGAGCCTCAACATCACATCCCTGCTCCTATAGTCTATTCCTGTAGAAATGAATGTCAACATTGCATTCGCCTTCTTCACTACTGACTCAACCTGGAGATTAACCTTAAGGGTATCCTGTACAAGGACTCCCAAGTCCCGTTGCATCTCCGAACTTTGAATTCTTTCTCCATTTAAATAATAGTAGTCTGGTTTTGTTTTGTTTTGTTTTGTGTAGGACTACTTTCTGTGGAGGTCAGTTTTCAATCTCTCAAGTACCTCAGGACACATTTCCAAGCAGCCACTTGGCAGAGTTCTACATTGCTTCCGAGTCTGTTGCCTGTTGCCGCATTAAAGAGCTAATCAAGACCCTGCACTACCTACTTTACAGTTGGTTGCAGACAAGTGCAGTTGCAAGAGTTCTTGTAGAAAATGCCACATGACCTTTTGTCCACCCTTTAAGTTGAGCCAAAATGACCAACATCAGCTGAAGATAGATAAGTCACCTGGACGAGATGGTGCACACCCCAGTGTTCTGAAAGAGGTGGCTGAAGAGATCGTGGTGGCATTATTAATCTTTCAAGAATCACTTGATTCTGGAATGGTTTTGAAAAACTGGAAAATTGGAAATGTCATTCCAGTCTTCAAGAAGGGAGAGAGGCAGAAGAAAGGAAACTACAGGCCAGTTGGTCTGACTTCAGTGATTGGGAAGGTGTTGGATTCAATTTATTAAGGATGAGGTCTCAGAGTACTTGGAGACAGTAGCTTTGAGGAAGTAGAAAGGCTGCAGAAGGACTTAGAATAGGAGAATGGCAGATGGAATGCAGTGTTGGGAAGTGTATGGTCATGCTCTTTGCTAGAAGAAATAAAAGGGTTGACTATTTTCTAAATGGAGAGAAAACAAAAAACGGAGGCACCTAGGAACTTGGGAGTCCTTGTGCAGGAATCCCAAAAGCCTAATTTGCAGGTCGAGTCTATAGTGAGGAACGAAATTGTGATGTTAGCACTCACTTCAAGAAGAGAAGAATACAAAAGCAAAAATGTAATGTTGAGACTTCATAGAGCATTGGTGGTGCCTCACTTGGAGTATTGTGAGCAGTTTTATGCCCCTACCGTAGAAAGGATGTGCTGAAACTGGAGAGTGTTCAAAGGAGTTTCGTGAAAATGATTCCAGGATTGAAAGGCTTGTAATATGAAGAGCATTTGATGGCTCTGGGCCTGTATTCCCTAGAATTCAGAAGAATGAGGGTGACCTTGTTGGAACACATTGAATGTTTGAATGAGTGAATGTGGAAAAAAATGTTTCCTGTCGTGGAAGAGTCTAAGACCAGAGGACACAGCCTCAGAATAGAGGGGTGTCCTTATAGAATGGAGATGGGAAGGAATTTCTTTAGCCAGTGAGTATTGAATCTGTGGAATTCTTTGCTACAGGCAGCCATAGAGGCCAAGTCTTTATGTATATTTAAGGCAGGGGTTGATAGTCTTGATTGGTCAGGGCATAAAGCGGGGATGACCGACGAGGTGTGAGCCACGGTGGCAGGGCCTCTGGCACTGAGTTTGACCCTGTGGTGCAGAAGGGTGGGACGGAGAAGAGGAGAGCTGTGGTCATTGGAGACTCTATAGTCAGGGGAGCAGACAGGAGATTTTGTGGACGTGAGAAGGACACCCGCATGGTTTGTTGCCTCCCGGGTGCCAGGGTCCGGGATGTCTCTGACCGGGTGCACGACATCCTGGTATGAGAGGGAAAGCAACCAGAAGTCGTGATACATGTTGGGACCAACGACATAGGCAGGAAGAGGGATGAGGTCCTGAAGTGTGAGTTTCAGGAACTAGGCAGAAGACTGAAGAACAGGACCTCAAGGGTGACGTTCTCAGGATTGCTGCCAGTGCTACGTGACAGTGATGGTAAGAATTGGAGGAGATGGCAGTTGAATGCGTGGCTGAGGAGTTGGTGCAGGGAACAGGGTTTTAGATTTTTAGATCATTGGGATCTCTTCTGGGGAAGGTGGGACCTGTACAGATTGGATGGGTTGCACCTGAACTCGAGCGGGAGCAATATCCTTGCAGGTAGGTTTGCTAGCATGGTTCGGGAGGGTTTAAACTAATTTGCGAGGGGGATGGGACCCAGAGCGATAGAGCAGTGAAAGAAGTGCATGGAGTAAAGCCAGATCTAACGGATAGAGAGGCTTTGAGGAAAGAGAAGCAGAATAAACGGTGTAAAGACAGTAAAGTAGAAGAGCTGAAATGTGTGTACCTCAATGCAAGAAGCATCAAGAACAAAGGTGATGAACTGAGAGCTTGGATACATAGATGGAATTATGATGTAGTGGCCATTACAGAGGCTTGGCTTGCACCAGGGCAGGAATGGATTCTCAATATTCCTGGATTTCAGTGCTTTAAAAGGGATAGAGGGGGCGGAAAAAGGGGAGGAGGGGTGGCATTACTGGTCAGGGATACTATTACAGAAACAGAAAGGGTGGGTAATGTAGCAGGATCCTCTTTTGAGTCAATATGGGTGGAAGTCAGGAACAGGAAGGGAGCAGTTACTCTACTGGGGGTATTCTATAGACCCCGTGGTAGCAGCAGAGATACAGAGGAGCAGATTGGGAGGCAGATTTTGGAAAGGTGCAAAAATAACAGGGTTGTTGTCATGGGTGACGTTAACTTCTCTAATATTGATTGGCACCTGATTAGTTCCAAGGGTTTAGAGTTTCTTAAGTGTGTCCAGGATGGATTCCTGTCACAGTATGTGGACAGGCCGACCGGGGGAATGCCATACTAGATCTAGTACTAGGTAATGAACCGGGTCAGGTCTCAGATCTTTCAGTGGGTGAACATCTGGGGGACAGTGACCACCGCACCCTGGCCTTTAGCATTATCATGGAAAAGGATAGAATCAGAGAGGACAGGAAAATTTTTAATTGGGGAAAGGCAAATTATGAGGCTATAAGGCTAGAACTTGCGGGTGTGAATTGGGATGATGTTTTTGCAGGGAAATGTACTATGGACATGTGGTCGATGTTTGGAGATCTCTTGCGGGATGTAAGGGATAAATTTGTCCCGGTGAGGAAGATAAAGAATGGTAGGGTGAAGGAACCATGGGTGACAAGTGAGGTGGAAAATCTAGTCAGGTGGAAGAAGGCAGCATACATGAGGTTTAGGAAGCAAGGATCAGATGGGTCTATTGAGGAATATAGGGAAGCAAGAAAGGAGCTTAAGAAGGGGCTAAGAAGAGCAAGAAGGGGGCATGAGAAGGCCTTGGCGAGTAGGGTAAAGGAAAACCTCAAAGCATTCTTCAATTATGTGAAGAAAAAAAGGATGACAGGAGTGAAGGTAGGACCGATTAGAGATAAAGGTGGGAAGATATGCCTGGAGGCTGTGGAAGTGAGTGAGGTCCTCGATGAATACTTCTCTTCAGTATTCACCAATGAGAGGGAACTTGATGATGGTGAGGACAATATGAGTGAGGTTGATGTTTTGGAGCATGTTGATATTAAGGGAGAGGAGGTGTTGGAGTTGTTAAAATACATTAAGACAGATAAGTCCCCGGGACCTGACGGAGTATTCCCCAGGCTGCTCCATGAGGCAAGAGAAGAGATTGCTGAGCCTCTGGCTAGGATCTTTATGTCCTCGTTGTCCACGGGAATGGTACCGGAGGATTGGAGGGAGGCGAATGTTGTCCCCTTGTTCAAAAAAGGTAGTAGGGATAGTCCGGGTAATTATAGACCAGTGAGCCTTACGTCTGTGGTGGGAAAGCTGTTGGAAAAGATTCTTAGAGATAGGATCTATAGACATTTAGAGAATCATGGTCTGATCAGGGACAGTCAGCATGGCTTTGTGAAGGGCAGATCATGTCTAACAAGCCTGATAGAGTTCTTTGAGGAGGTGACCAGGCATATAGATGAGGGTAGTGCAGTGGATGTGATCTATATGGATTTTAGTAAGGCATTTGACAAGGTTCCACATGGTAGGCTTGTTCAGAAAGTTAGAAAGCATAGGATCCAGGGAAGTTTGGCCAGGTGGATTCAGAATTGGCTTGCCTGCGGAAGGCAGAGGGTCGTGGTGGAGGGAGTACATTCAGATTGGAGGATTGTGACTAGTGGTGTCCCACAAGGATCTGTTCTGGGACCTCTACTTATCGTGATTTTTATTAACGACCTGGATGTGGGGGTAGAAGGGTGGGTTGGCAAGTTTGCAGACAACACAAAGGTTGGTGGTGTTGTAGATAGTGTAGAGGATAGTCAAAGATTGTAGAGAGACATTGATAGGATGCAGAAGTGGGCTGAGAAATGGCAGATGGAGTTCAACCTGGAGAAGTGTAAGGTGGTACACTTTGGAAGGACAAACTCCAAGGCAGAGTACAAAGTAAATGGCAGGATACTTGGTAGTGTGGAGGAGCAGAGAGATCTCGGGGTACATGTCCACAGATCCCTGAAAGTTGCCTCACAGGTGGATAGGGTAGTTAAGAAAGCTTATGGGGTGTTAGCTTTCATAAGTCGAGGGATAGAGTTTAAGAGTCGCGATGTAATGATGCAGCTCTATAAAACTCTGGTTAGGCCACACTTGGAGTACTGTGTCCAGTTCTGGTCACCTCACTATAGGAAGGATGTGGAAAAAAAGGTAGTTGGAGCATTAAGCTCTTTCCAATGTTGTAAAATACATCTTTTCGCCATCAAAGTAAGAAATGCAATCATTCTACGGGCTGAAGGGGAAAGATTACTAGAAATTTTAGGTAGTCCAAAGATAGCAGTAATAGGGTGAGGAGAGATATCTATATTTAATACCTTAGAAATAATATTGAAAATATCTCTCCAAAACGTTTCCAAAGTAGGGCAAGACCAAAACATATGAGTTAAAGAGGCTATCTGCCCCGAACATCTATCACAGAAAGGATTAATATGCGAGTAAAAACGCGCTAACTTATCTTTGGACATATGTGCTCTATGAACCACTTTAAATTGAATTAGGGAATGTTTAGCACAAATAGAGGAAGTATTAACTAATTGTAAAGTCTGCCCCCAATCATCCACAGAAATGGTAAGCCCCAATTCCTGTTCCCAATCTATCCTTTTTTTGGTTTTCTCAGACGATTTTATGTTTGAATCTGGAGAAAATTAGAAGTAACCTTTATGATTCTTCATTTAAATTTGAACAGATTTGGGGACCTTTTATTCGATATTTTCATTTAATGTAATATTTACCCTTCTTGTTCTTTTCTCACTGTTTTAATGGAGGTCGGGATTGAGGACGTGATTTTAAGTTTAACTCTGTTTGGTTTCAAGTTAGCCCATTGCTTTGCTTTGCTTTTAGTTAGTTGCACGGTGGGTTTTTTTTGGGGGGTTTTTTTTTTCTTTTTTTTCCATTGATATATATAAAATCTAGTATACTATTATGTTATCTTGGTTTCTTATGCTTAAATTACATTGTTTGTAGTATTTTCTTTTTGGTATTGTTATCTTTTGGAATTTTATTATACTTTAACATTGTATTAATGTTTATATGGCTTACCTTTTTTGTATACTTACTCAATAAAAAGATTTAAAAAGAAAGAAAGGAAGGATGTGGAAGCATTGGAAAGGGTACAGAGGAGATTTACCAGGATGTTACCTGGTTTAGAAACTATGCATTATGATCAGAGATTAAGGGAGCTAGGGCTTTACTCTTTGGAGAGAAGGAGGATGAGAGGAGACATGATAGAGGTGTACAAGATAGTAAGAGGAATAGATAGAGTAGATAGCCAGTGCCTCTTCCCCAGGGCACCACTGCTGAATGCAAGAGGACGTGGCTTTAAGGTAAGGGGTGGGAAGTTCAAGGGGGATATTAGAGGAAGGTTTTTTACTCAGAGAGTGGTTGGTGCGTGGAATGCACTGCCTGAGTCAGTGGTGGAGGCAGATACACTAGTGAAGTTTAAGAGACTACTAGACAGGTATATGGAGGAACTTAAGGTGGGGGCTTATATGGGAGGCAGGGTTTGAGGGTCGGCACAACATTGTGGGCCGAAGGGCCTGTACTGTGCTGTACTACTCTATTTTCTATGTTCTATAAAGGCATACAGAGAAAAGACAGGAGATTGGGACTGAGAGGAAAATTGGATTAGCCACGGTGAAATGGTGGAACAGACTCAATGGGCCAAATGGCCTCATTCTGTTCCTATATATTGTGGTCTTCTGGTCTGTTGGTCAGCAGACAACCAATCCCAAGCAGACTTTCACTAATGGATATTTGTTCCAGTCAATGTCTTGAATGTTCTTTGGTCATGCTTAGAGATGTATAGTTGAGTTTTGAGTATGAGGTTTGTAGTTGCGTGGTTTGACTTTACTGAGTAAAGAAGTTTTTCATTTCTGGCTTTGTTCTATTGCCTGGCTTTAGGTTTCACGAGTAGTTATTGGTGAGTGAACACCACCTGAATTAAATTACTTAATTAGTCCTATACCTTCAGTTTTGTCTATTATTCAGAGATACAGCATGGTAATGGGTGCTTCGGGTCCAATTGCACCCATGTGACCAATTATCCTCTAATCCCATACATCTTTGAAATGTGGGAGCAACCTATGTGCTCCTGGGGATAATGTACAAACTGCTTAAAGAGACTGGTGGAATTGAACCCAGGTCACGGGCTGTATACCTGGAGTATTGTGTGCAGTTTTGGTTCCCTAATCTGAGGAAAGACATCTTTGCCATAGAGGGAGTACAAAGAAGGTTCACCAGATTGATTCCTGGGATGGCAGGACTTTCATATGAAGAAAGACTGGATGAACTGGGCTTGTACTCGTTGGAATTTAGAAGATTGAGGGGGGATCTGATTGAAACGTATAAGATCCTAAAGGGATTGGACAGGCTAGATGCAGGAAGATTGTTCCCGATGTTGGGGAAGTCCAGAACGAGGGGTCACAGTTTGAGGATAGAGGGGAAGCCTTTTAGGACCGAGATTAGGAAAAACTTCTTCACACAGAGAGTGGTGAATCTGTGGAATTCTCTGCCACAGCAAACTGTTGAGGCCAGTTCATTGGCTATGTTTAAGAGGGAGTTAGATATGGCCCTTGTGGCTACAGGGGTCAAGGGGTATGGAGGGAAGGCTGGGGCGGGGTTCTGAGTTGGATGATCAGCCATGATCATAATAAATGGCGGTGCAGGCTCGAAGGGCCGAATGGCCTACTCCTGCACCTATTTTCTATGTTTCTATGTCTATAATCGAGATATGTTAACTACTATGCTACCGTGCCACCTATGCTACATGGGGCTTGCTACAAAATCTCTTTGTTTCTGTTTTAAAGAAGTGTTTAACCTGTGTTCATCTCAGCTCCACATATAACTCTAACCTTTGAGATTGCGACCCTTTGCATCAAAGTTAAAAATTAATAGTCAACATTGCAGTTGGGCTAAATGTACGTAATGACATGTCGCTCAAATTGCCGTTTATTGAGTAAGATGTGTATTGGGGCAAAATTCTGCTCCTATATCATATGGTAAAACCCCTGAGACAATGAAGTCCACAATCATTGAGCATTGAACAACATCTCATGAGATTCCAGTTCATTTAAAGCCATTTTACCAGTTGGCCATTTCCAGATACACACTGGTTAGAGCTGATAAAATTTAAGTCCCAAAAGCACAGTGCTTCATCTGCAACAATTGGGTCAGATAATGTGGTGTCATGCCTTCTTGCACAAACCATCATTTATCATGGATGTTCATTCACTTAATCCTGTCACTTTGAATCATCCACACAAAGCAGAGCTTGTGGAAAATGGACAGAAGTTTCTGTTCACGGTTCAACCTACCTACAGGAAAGATATCAATAAGATTGAAAGAGAAAATTTACAGGGATGTTTTGGGGACATGAGGACCTGAGTTATAGGGAAAGGTTGAATAGGTTAGGATTTTATTCCCTGGAACATTAGAGAATAAGGGGAGATTTGCTAGTGGTATAAAAATTATGAGGTAAGTAGGTAGGGTAATTGCGAGTAGGCTTTTTCTGCTGAGGTTGGGTAAGTCTAGAACTCGAGCTTCGTAGGCTAAGAGGAAAAGGTGAAATGTTTAAGGGGAACACGAGAAGGATCATCTTCACTCAGAGTGTGGACATGCTGCCAGCAGAAGTGGTGGATGCAAGTTCAATGTCAACATTTAAAAGGTGTTTGGATAAGTACATGGATGAGAGGAGTAAAAGGGCAATGGTCTGTGTCCAGGTCAATGGGACTAGGCTGCTTAATAGTTCAGGATGTACCAGGTGGGCTGAAGACACTGCTTCTGTGCTGTGGTACTCGATGAATATCTGCATAACTTAAATAAGTGGCTATGAATGGCTTGGTGTGCCGTCAGGGTACGTGGAGTGTAGCACTCTGTGGACAGCAAATGAAGTGCACTCCAAGAGCAGTGCAAGGTTTGCCTGCTCAGCCAATTCCAGACCAGATTCCTTGTTAGAATTTATTGAGTAGTTTCTCTGCTGCCTAAACTTGGGGGGAGAAAAAGATCAATACATGTTGATTCTGATTCTTCCACGCACACAAGCAAATAACTTCTATGTAACAAGAACGTAAGAGCTCTGAATTACTGTGCTGTTGGTGTATATAGCGGAATATACTTGGTGAGGTGAACAAGCGTGTTGCTGGTAGAGGACATGTTCAAAGATTATGATTATTGAATGGTCTGCCTTTGAGTTACTGTAGAACACTGTTTTAAAGCACAGCGATGGTATTACCTAATCAGTATAACTCGATTTACCTTGTCAGCCCTTGTTCATGTCATCCTGAAGTCTCTCATAGTAGGTTTGGCCCCTCAACTGAATTATGTGCTCTGTTCACTCCTGCCCTATTCACTTAACCATTAAAAATAGCCTCTTTTCAAGAGTACTCTTCAAGTTCTTTACCAAATGGCAGTACTTGATTGGTGAGATTCAGCATTGGCTCAACTGTTTCCTTCCTATTATTTCAAGCAGGAAATTTCACAGGACGAAATTAAATAATTTCCCCATCTATATTTAGATTTGTAAAATTAATGGTATGTAATTGCAGGTATCAACTATAGAAGGCAACGAGAAAACATGATAGAAAGCCATTGGTAATGGAGATTTGTTTTCAAACGTAATAAAAACATAAGATATAGGAGCAGAATCAGGCCCTTATGTGTAATTTCAAAGAGATCTTGATTAGCTGGACAGATGAGCTAAGGAATGGCAAATGTATTTCTATTTGCATAAGTATTGGATGATACACTTTGGACAGTCAAACCCAGGTAGGATCTATACAGTAAATGGCATGCATTGACAAGTGTTGTGGAACAGAGGGACCTGTGAATGCAAGTGCACAGTTCACTGAAAGTGTCTGCACAAGTAGGCAGGGTGGTGAAGAAGCAATTTAGCAAAGTTCAAAGTAAATTTATTATCAAAGTACATACATGTCACCATGGACAACGCTGAGCATGGTCATTATTAGTTAGGGCATCAAATTTAAGAGTAAGAACATTATGTTGCAGTTATATAAGTCATTGTTGAGGCCAGATTTGGAATATTGCATACAGTTTTGGTTACCCTGTTTTAGGAAAGATATTGTCAAGCTGTAGAGTGTGCAACAAAGGTTTACAATGATGCTGCCTGGATTAGAGGGCCTGAGTTTTTGGGAGAGATTGTCTGGATCTGTATTCCTTGGAGTGCAGGATAATGTGCGATGGAAAAGTTTATAAAATCATGAGAGGGGTGGATCAAAGTGGATGGTCCTATTCTTTTGCCCAGGGTTGGGGAGTATAAAATTAGTGTTTACAGATACAAGGTAAGAGGAGAGAGATTTAAAAGAAACCTGAGAAGTAAATTTCTTACACAGACGGTAGTGAATTCTTGAATTGAGCTGCCAGAGGAAGTGGCCAAGGTGGGGCTAATTTCAACATTTAACAGGCATTAAAGTAGGTGTGTGGGGGTGTGGTGGCAGAAGGGGCGTGGAAGGATATCGGCAGAACTCGGACCACTGAGACTAGTACAGATAATGGACTAGTTGGCAGGCAGGGCCTGTTTCCCCACTGTATTAATCCATGACTCTTTGACAAATTTAAGTGATTGTGATCAGTCATATGCATTGCCTCCAAAGTTGAAAAGAATGCATGAATGTAAGTCTCCACTTCCCTGCAGAAATTAACTGCCTTTCACCTTTTGTTCCTCCCTTGTCATGTGGGTGAGATTACGAGGTTGTTATAAGGTCAATATCAATATGCATTCCATGTTCCACTAATCTGTTGCAAAGCAAATGAGGTGTAATGTTGCAGCTCCATGTTGAAGAGTTTTGTTTTAAAATGCTTTCAGTTGGGTGTGTGCTCTCAAAAAAACATGCAAAGTGTGGGTGAATGTATGTTTGCAACACACCTGTTTTATTTTTTCCCTCCACTTCTTTTTGAGGATGGACCGAATCAAAGCCTGGCAATGTAAAATAGTGGAAGAAATACTGAAAATAAAACTTGGTCCTAAAGAGAAGGATGATTAAATATTATCTTTATTTAGCATGTGTGAAATGCTTCATTTGTGTCAAAGCAAGTCATTATTGATTGTGCTGAGCATCCCTGCAAGTGTTGTCATGCTTTCAGTACCAGCAGCATGCTCACAACTCACTAACTCTGACTGTACGTCTTTAGAATGTGGGAGCAAACTGGAGCAAGTGGAGGAAACCCATGGGATCACCAGGAGAATGTACAAACTCCTTACAGACTGGCAGGTTTCAAACCCTGATTCTACAAATGATGCTGTAAATAGATTCTGCTAACTACTGCTATAGCTCAGTATTTATGGAACTTCAAATGTTTTGGAGTCCTTAAACTCTTGTCCCAGCTTGCCTGCTGTTGAAACTCTTTTTCATTGCATTGCTACCTCTGATGACTTCAATGCATGTCTGCTGCTCAACATTGTTCTAGTATGTTTAATATTATTTGAAACTCTTCTGGCTGCATTCTGACTTGCACCAGATCCCACTTGCAGATTGTTCCTGTTCTTGCAGGCTATTCTTGGCTTATGGTTAAACAGTGCCTTGATCTTAAAATTGTAGTGCTTGTTTTCAGATCCACTCCATCGTCTTGACCTCATTCTTCTGTGCTTACAACGCCCAAAGATATTTGCTCTGAAAAATGCCTATGCTCACTAAACTTGGGATAGTACTGCGCAAAACTCCTGGGCACGTATATAGCTAGGGTACCTTTTGTACAGTACTGTGGATTGTTTAAAATAGGCTGTCATCAGGAACCAGAAATAAGAGTACTCAGCTTTAAGTATTAAGTATTATTTGGTAACTGAAAAGACATAATATGCAGTACTGACTTAGCAACCTATAGTAGCTCTGCATGTACCTAAGACTTTTGCACAGTACTTTCCTATCCATCAGTCTCCCTTTTTGCTTTCGACTTCCTTCACCTTGCACTGATCTTAAATCTCCCAAATAACTTTTAGCTTGCTCACACTCCTGTGAAGTGCTTTGCTACCTTGTGTAAAAGTATGCATTGTCCATTTCGGCATTAATTATTTTTGTCTCATTTTAAAACATCATGCTCCTGTTAAAAAGGTTCAGATTTTATATTAAAGTTTGTTTTAGATCAATAAGGTCAATGGAGATGAAATCACCTCCACTTAATGAGAAATAATTTGAAACTTTAGTTGGGGACTTGAGGATGCTTGTCGATTGATGAAGAATTATGAGCAGAATCACACACTCGCTCTTAATTATCCTGTGGCATGTTTTCTAACATTCCTGGAGAGGTGCTTAATCTCCTCTGCTCTCAGCCTGCATGGATGCTATCATCATGCAAGGGGTGGAAATATGTTGCGCAATCTATCATCCAATATGATAGAAAGGCTAAGATACCTGACAGATTAATTGAATTCTCATATATATTCAGTGCTTCAATTGCAGCAAGTCTTTCCATTCCCAATCTGAATAGATATTGTCAGCATCATGAGATTTATTTATAGACTATTTTTAGTGACAAATACCAAAATGCAGCTTGTGAAGGTAGTATTGATGGGTCTAATTTCAGTACTAAATTTGGAGATTTTGTGTCTGCTTATTTGTCATGACATTATTCTGTGCAGGTCAAAGGAGAGTGAAGAGAGGGAGACTGGGCCTAATTGGATTGCTGTCTTGGGGAATCTGCTATGAACTCAATGGGCTGAATGGCCTTTTCTGTGTTATTATAAGAATTTGCTGAGGGCTATAATCCTTTGCATCCTCAGGCACTTTAGCCACTGTAGATGAATAAAAATGTTTGTATAGAGAATTTAAATTTACAATATTAAAGCATGGTTTGATTTTTTGTTCTCATTTTTAAAATGTGTTAGTTTATCGTGTCCATTTTCAGCTGTACAGTACAGGGGAATACATTTATCCGGAACCAAGTAGACAGCTCACTTGTGCCTTTGCACACTAAATAATGTGAGTCTCTTCAATCTTGTTTCTTGTTTATCTGAAAATGGATCATCTATCTAATTTTTTTGGAAACAAGATTTTAGTAAGTAGGAACAACTTCCCAATCTGGTCATTTCAAGTAAAAATGCAGTAAATAGTGTCACCAAAGTGGTGGACAACTTTTTTATTTTTAACCCCAAAAGCATTATTTTGTCAGAACCTGAGAAATAGCACAAAATCCATGATTTAAGTTTGGAATTTTTATGTTTTTTGATATTTTTTAAGGGATTAGAAACTGCCAGTTGAACAGAAATTGCTTGGGTTCTGCTAACACAAGGTTTGCATTTTACAAGGGAACAGTTGCTCTCAAAAGACCTTCCTGCCTGGTAGCAAATCTTTGAATTCAGATGGGGTAAAATTATATGATAGCATGCAGTTTGGAGGCTTGCAGTGAATTGGCGGGATTTCAGCAATTTTGACACTTAACCAGTGGTACAGTAGGATTGGCAAGTTGCCTGGTGATCAATTATGGCAGCTTGTGCGATTGATGTAGCTGGAGGCAGTTGTGAGCAGGTTTGTAATAATAATATGCCAGCCACATCACAGATGAGTTGGGCAGAAAAGGTAACTGCTGGATAGATCGTGGGATCTGTGAAACAATGTGAACCTCTGAGATCCCAAGCACAGCCGATAAACCTCTTCATGATTCTCACCTGAGGTACGTATAGACTAAAATGTCATTCATCTGCCTACTCTGACAGCATGTGTTCTTGCAGTTGGCAGATAGATTCCTCATGGTGAAAATTATAATCTGCTTGTATACAGAAAGCCCACTATCAGCTGCAACAATATTTTGACCAGCCAAGCATAGGCTTGACTGTTAATTGATAACTGGCACATTTAGCTTAGCCATGTAGTCAGAAACAGTTGGTGATTTGATTAATTAAAAAAGAAAACTGAGAAATTAGAGTTTTTCAGCACAATCAAGTGAAAATGAAAATTTAGAATTAATATTCTAATCGTTCAACTAACATGACTTCAACATATCTTGAAAACCTATCATTTAATAGTGTTTAAGAGTTATTAATTAGAGTTGTTCACACTTTTAGCTATCGTGGCTTTTATTCCCAGTAAAATGTCTCGCCACTGGTAGGGCACTGTTCGCTCCAGTGTCACCTGCTGATGGTCTAGTTGTCTTCATTTAGGACTTAGTAAGTCCAAGGTCACCTTGTATATTGAACCTAATAAGTTCTGTGCCATGGAGGTTTGGCCATGTGATAATTGCTTTTATTTAAGCTTGTTCTCATGTTTGTGAATTATGACAGCCACATGCAGTGTAAATGTGAGCACCATCCTTTATCACCCATCTGCATATCTAATGCACTGAAAAAAAGAATCTGGGTAGCTGGGCTCCGAATTATTCTGTAGTCCATCCTAACAGGTATTGACATAGGCCATAGATACTGGAATATATTTCATTACTTGTTAAATTATTTATGTTTATATTACTTTATGTGTGGTACGTGAGTTACATGTACTGTGTTGTGTACCTTGTTCTGGAGAAATGTTTCCTTAAATGGTATGCATGTATATGGTTGAATAACAATGAACTTGAACTATACAAACCCAGATGGGTATATTCTGTTAATAAGCCATTTTGGAACAGGTATTTTGATTTCTTTCCTTCTAATTTCTCCAGATTATGCATCAAATGCAGTTCAAAATAGTGCCTGATTACCTGAGTTCCAGTCCATAACATTGCTCTGAATTTCCCATAAGAGATAGATATCTCAGTGATTAGTAGAGAAAACAAAATTTTCTTTTCCAGACTGTCTGGCCTTAGCTCATTATTGCCCAACTGCTAAGATAAGAATGCAACTGAACAAGATATCTGATGAAAGGTAATAGGTCTGAGGCTTTTGTCACATAACGACACCATTTTCAATAAAGATCAGTGTCAAAGAAGTTGCATCATTGCTCCAATCTTTTCTCAGTCTTCCTTACTTACTACTATGCTGCAGCTCACCTCAAATAAATTTCCTGCAGCTAATCTTCAGAACCTGGGGAAACCATTGAAACTACAGAGACAATACTTGACGACAGGTAGAACCAAGATCACCAAGTGCTCAGAGGACCTGCCTGCTGCAGCAGGTGATACGCGGATTTGTACAAACTCCTTTAAAAGCATATAGGAGAGTGCAAGAGCAAGGTTGTCTACCAGCTTACCTCTGCTACATCGCATTGCCCTCAACCGATAATGGTATTAGTTTACTAGTGTCACATGTACCCAGATACAGTGAAAAGATTGCCTTATCATATCATTACCCTGTGCATTATGGTTAAACAAGTTAATGCAACAACAATGCAGAATGAATTTAAATAGCTTTAGAGAAAGTGCAGTGCAGGTAAACAATAAGGTGAAAGATCACAACGAGGTACGATAGGTTGTGAGGCCGAGAGTCTATCTTATCGTACTAGACAATGATTTAATAGTCTTTATAACAGTGGGGTAGAAGCTATCCTTGAACCTGGTGGTAAGGGAGGGAGGAGAAGATGGCGACGCGACGCAGCGCAGTGCACGCGGCCGTTCCAAATGATATCGTATGTGTTAACTAGGGGCCATGCACAATCCTGATTTGATGGAAACAGCCATGAGAAGCATGGAAGAACACCAGGAGAAACTTCTGAAATGCCCACTTCGCTGCTGCTGCTACTGTGCGATCGAGAATCTCCGGAGGGGAAGGCCCCAAATCCTCAGCTTTGCCTGTTGTTGGGGCCGGGGTCGAAGCACTCGGCAGAGATGGTGCTCGGTTTCGGAGAGCTGGTTGGAGACTCGGAGTTTTCAGATGGACTCTGAGTCGGACTGTGGTTGAATGCTTAAAGAATGCTGCATCGGCAAGTTTGCGGCGCTGGAGGTTCACCATCTGCGTGAGATGATAGGACTTTCGAGAGACTTTGAGACTTTTTACCGTGCCCATGGTCTGTTCTTTATCAAATTACGGTATTGCTTTGCACTATTGTAACTATATGTTATAATTATGTGGTTTTTGTCAGTTTTTCAGTTGGTTTGTCATGTGTTTCTGTGATATCATTCTGGAGAAACATTGTATCATTTCTTAATGCATCCATTATTAAATGACAATAAAAGAGGACTGTGTGTCCTCATAGTCTAATTTTATCTAAGTGCTTTCTAGTTCTTCTACCCCACGGGAGATGGGAAAAGAGAAGATGTCCAGGGTGGTTCGGATCCTTGATTATGCAGGCTGCATTACTGAGGTATGGAGAAGTATAGCCAGAGTTCATAGAGGGCAGGCTGGTTTCCATGATGTGCTGAATGAGCTGTGTCTATCCCTCTCTGCAGTTTCTTGCAGCCACATGCAGACTGGTTGCCACACCAAGGTGGAATATATTCAGATGGGGACAATCTATGGATGCTTTGATTAATAGTTGGTAAGCTTCACACTAAAACCCAAGAAAATGTGGACCATTTCCCATATATTAGGAGTCATCTCTTGGCAAAGGCAGATGTCAGTGCTGAAATCCATCAAACTTTAGCAGATTGAGCTGAAGAGTACTTGAAGATCAGAGCTTCAAAAAACATAAATCTCGTGATCTACAGGACTGCAATGGTCTCTGCCCTCCATTTGGTTTTGAGACCTAGACTACATATGGCAGGCATCTAAAGGCACTGGAAAAATGCTAATTACACATTCTCTGAAAAATCCTCCCAACCCACTGGAAGAATAAGCGAATCAATGTACACATCATCTCTTACACTAATGTCCCCAGCAATAAGGTCTTAGTTACTCTCAATCAGCTACGTTGGGCAGGTCATGTTGATTGCATGCCCAACATCAGATATTCAATTCTGGGCTGTGCCATGGAAAATTGCCAGGCAAACAGACAGAGGGAGAAAGATGGAGAGATTTTCAGAGGAGTTCTCAAAACCGCAAAGATAAAAGATTTTGTAAGATTAGTTTTATTTGCCATATGTATCTCAAAGCATACAGTGAAATGCATAATTTTGCATCAAAAACCAACATAGTTAGGGAATATGCTGGGGCAGCCCACAAGTGTCATCTTGCTTCTGGCACAAACTTAGTATGCCTACAACTTACTAACCCTAACTGTATGCCCTTTTGGAATGTGAGAGGAAACCGCAGAACCCGAAGGAAATCCATGTGGTCACAGGGAGAACATAAAAACTCCTTACAGATAGTGGCGGGAATTGAATCTCAGTCGTCCACTTGCTAGCACTGCAAAGTGATTAACAAACTGCTTCAGTAACTTGCCACATTGAATAAGTAAATTCCCCACTGCCTCTGAGCCTCTTGCCCGTGACCACTTAAAAACGGAGAAGGGACAGTTGGAATCGTGTTGAGAACTTAAAGGCTGTGCATCAGGATCACAGAGAAGCCCTGTGTAGGTGTCAAAAGGTTCACCCCAACCTCGCTAACTTGGGAAAAGTCTGTCATTCCCATTTTGGTCCCATTAGCCTCCTTAAGCTTGATGAATCAACGTGGAAACAAGTCGTCCCTGATCCCAAGAGATGGCTGAAGAATAATATTTGCAACAGTGTGGTCAAAATCTGAATGGATGACCACATTGCACATAGAGTTTGCACATAGCAAACTCCCATGAGGAGTAAAGTAGTAAAGAGCAGATAATATTTTCTTATTGATGTTACTAAAGGAACAAATATTGTCTAGAATGCCGGAAATAACTCTCCTGCTGTTAAATTGAATTGCTGAATCTTTTACATGCAATTGAATGGCACACAGTAATGTCTTCACGTCACATCTGCCAGATGGCATCCTTGAGAATACAGCATACTTTCAGTGTGCTGCGGGAGCATCGTTCTGTGTTTTTGTACTTCATCCTCCAGAGCGGGATTTGAAATCTAAAAGCCACAAGGGGTTGGAAGTAATATAATGATATGAAAACTGGCTGACAGGCAGGAAACAAAGAATAGACATAAACTGGTCTTTTGACAGTGGAGGAGGTAATGAGAGGAATACTACAGAGAACAGTGCTTAGGAGCCAGTAGTTCGATGTATGAATCAATGAGTTGGCTGAGGGAACCAATTGCAGTCAGTTTGCAGATGAGTGAACTCGAGTTCGGAGGAAGATACAAAAAGGCTTCAAGGTAAGATGTGTTGAGCTACAGATGCAGTATAATGTGGATTGGATCATCCATTCTGATGCTGAAGTTCGATGGAGGGTCTATCCTTCCATAAAGGGGTTCCCCTTAAAAGTACCCTGTTCTAGTTACTGCACTTGTTAGTACTTTCATCATCCTCCCTGGCATGGCCCATTATCTCTGTTCATTTTTGCTATCTCAGAGTTCACAAGAGTCTTTCCTTCACTTTAAATTTATGGGAATGGAAACTACTTTCCGACTGCCCCATTTAGTCCAAGGGATAGTCAGTGTCTTTGAGCTAATTAACAAGCAGCTAATCTCATCACTGTGGCCTAACCAGTTTAAATTGCTCTCTGAAATCAGAATGCAGGCAGAAGAAAGGAAACAGACTGTGTTTGTGGAACTGGGTTCAATAGCTCTGCCTGGGTGTTTACTGTTTTGTGTTTGGATACATGTGTCTCAGAGTGAAAGTGTATGAGATACGTTGTTGGAGTAAAACAACAATTCTTCCATGTGGGGCAGCACATTACCCTTTTAGAGAACCTAACTGATTGTCACAGGAAACATACAAACAACAATTTATTTATTATTGTATCTTTTAGTATACTATGCCAAAGGTACTTCATAGAAGCAATGAGGCAAAATGAATATTCAGTTGCAAAAGCAGGTATCTAGAGGGTAACTAAAAGTCTGATCCATAAAGTTTAAGGACTGCTGTACAAAGGAAGAATAATGCAGAGTCTAGCAATGGTAGAGGCAAGCCGGGGATGTAGTGGCATCTGCATTCAACTCTGGAATAAGTAGTCCTGGGTTTGAATCCTGGCTCCTTGCACACTTTCTGTCTGTGCTGGGTTGAGCATTGAGCTCGCAACTTGGCCTCGTGAAAACCAGACAAGTGCTAAAGAAACAACAAGACTGCCGCCCGATGCGCCACGAGGCACGGAGAAGAACAACAACAATAGTGGTGGAGGGATGTGGGAGGAATTTTAAGGTAAATGATGTCTAGACAACTAAAAATATCTTAATAAATAAAGGAGAGAAGGAGACGTTGTTGATCAGAGTTAAAGGAGAAGGGATTTTGAGGACGGGGTGGTTGATGTAGTTGTAAGGCTGGAGGGGATGGGCAAAGAAAATGTCGTGGGTGGATTTAATAGGATTTAAGCACGAAGGGGAGGATAATGGTTCTGTGGAATTCAGTGCAGACTAGAAAGGAGTAAATGTTAAGTAGGAGGAGTTGGACATTTGACTGCTTTTGCCTGTTCTTGTCATTCATTCAGATCAGGGATGATCTTTTACCACCATATCACTTTCCTGTATTAGTTCTTTATCTCCTGATTTTGCCAGTATTTAAATATATACCAGACTCTTTATTAAACTAGTCAGATATTGGCTGGATTATGAGGATAGATTGAACGAGCTAGGGCTTTTCACTTTGGAGTGAAGGAAGATGAGGGGTGACTTGATAAAGGTGTACAAGATGATAAGAGGCATATATTGAGTGGATAGCCTGAAACTTTATCCCAGGGTAGAAAAGTATAACACTAGAAGGCATAATTTTAAGGTGATTGGAAGAAAGTATATATAGGGGTAATTTTTGTTTATGTACGCACAAGTGGTGAGTGCATGGAATACCCAGCAAAGGGTGGTAATAGTGACAGATACATTAGAGACATTTAAGAAAGTTTAGATAGGCACATGGATGATTGAAAAATGGTGGATTACATAGGAGGGAAGGGTTATTTTGATCTTGGAGTTAAAAGATCAGCTCAACATCCTGGGATGAAGGGCTGTACTGTGCTGTAGAATTCTGCTCTATGTTCTTAACTGAGCTTCCATAGCCCTCTTGAGTAGGAAATTAATCATCCGTGTGGTGAAATGATTTCTCCTGATCACCCTTGATGGCAGACCTTATATTTAGAGACTGTGACCCTTAGATTTAGACGTCCCAACCTGGGTAAAAGACAGCCCAGATCTAACCTATCAAGATAATGTTTCTATGGGTTTAAACTTTACATGGGGGAAAATGAGGAACAAATAAGAGGATTGCTATCCAAATAATGTGTTTGAAAAAGTGCAGAAGGTTTTAATGGCAGGCTAACAAACAATCATTTTAAGCTTTGGACAGTAACTGGTTAGACAGGCTATGCAACTGGGGAGAGGGGAAAATAGTAGTGGAGAGGCCCTGAGGATGGTACGATTAGAGTTTATGTTTGGGATAAAGGTCAGGCCAGAACATGATGATGGGGGACTCGAGGAAGACTAGAAGCCAAGTGTGTTTTATTTTATCTTCAAGGGCATCTGTCAGCAGCCAGTTCCCAGGGCTGGATTCCTTGGACTGGATCTTGCACAATCAAGGTCCTTTAATGCTTTGTCAATACAGATGGCACATCGCTCATGAAGGATTTCACTTGGAAGAGTGCATGGACCACACACTAGTTTTATAGGTGAATTTAAGTTAGCATTGTTGGTATCCGGGTTCTTCCATGCATTTGCACCACAGAGGGCACAAAAGCATGATTACGAACTTTATCTGTCATCTGTTAATATCGCTCACAGCAAGGAGAGCACTGTTTACTTTTATGTTGGTGTTTTGAAATATTTCTTACCATTCTACTTACTATCATGTGTATGTTTATAAAGTTATATCTTCATAGTTCAAAGTAAATTTTACATCAAAATACATATGTCACCAGATACTACCATGAGATTCATTTCCTTGCAGGCATCCACAGCAAAACAAAGTAGTACAATAGAATCAATGAAAAACTGCACATAAAGTTTGATAAATTGTGAAAATACAAAAAGAAACTAGTAGTAGTAGTAGTAATAATAATAATAAGAAATAAATTAAGTCTGTGAGTTGTAGAGACTTGAAAGTGAGTCCATGGATTGTGTTCCATAATTACTTTCAGTGTTGTGAATGAAGATATCCATGCTGGTTCAGGAGCCTGATAGTTGAAGGGTGATAACTGTTTCTGAACCAGGTGGTGTGGCATCTAAGTCTCCTGCAGCTCCTTACTAATAGTGACATTGAGAAGTGAGCATGACCTGGATGGTGGGGTCCTTGATGATAGATGCTAGTTCCTTGTGGCAGCGCCCTTTGTTAGATCTGCTCAGTGTTGGGGTGGGAGGGGGCTTTTCCTGTGACGAAGTGGGCTGTGTCCACTACTTTTTGTAGGCTTTTCTGTACTTGGGCCCTGGTGTTCCCATGCCAGACCAAGATGCAACCCATCAGGATACTCCCCATTGTGCCTCTATCGAAGTTTGCACATATTCAGCATGTCATCTAAAACTCTGACAAACCTCTGAAAAAGTAGAGGCATTGCTGTATTTTCCTTGAAATGGCATTTAGTGCTGGTCGCAGGACAAATCCTCTGATATGATAATACCCAGGAACTTAAAGTTACTGACATCTCTTGGATGTTCCTTACTGAAGCTGAAAGCTTTCAATATTTGATTTGAACTACTACATTTAAAACCAGGAAGCTGTCTTCCTATTCTCTGCACCGTCTTATGACATTTAAATATTTGTTGTATTTTTTTCTATGATCAGAATATGAAACCAAATAAAATTCTCGTAACTATATTTTTATGTAGCTTAATTACTAATTCCTCTGGGTTGCTTTCTTTGATTTGGGTATTTATTATTATTCCTGTTCTATTGATTGCAGCATTTGAACAAGTTTAACATTGATTCTTTCAGGGTTGTCCTTGGCTGTTTCAATATCTTTCTGTAAATGCATATATACACTTAGTGGCCACTTTATTAGATACACCTTGTTAATACAAACATCTAATCAGTCAATCATGTGGCAGCAACTCAATGCATAAAAGCATGCAAACATGATCAAGAGGTTTGGTTGTTCAGACCAGACATCAGAATGGAGAAGAAATGTGATCTAAGTGACTTTGAACATGGAATGATTTTGGTGCCAGATGGAGTGGTTTGAGTATCTCAGACACTGCTGATCTCCTGAGAGCAACAGTTCTATGGACAAAAATGCCTTGTTAATGAGAAAGATCAAGAGTGAATAGCCAGACTGTTTCAAGCTGATGGGAAGGTGACAGTACAGTAACTCAAATAACCATGAGTTACAACAGTGGCAGAAGAGGATCTCTGAACGCACATCACACCGAACCTTGAAGTGGACGGGCTAGAGCAGCAGAAAACCATGAGCATCTATTCAGTGGCCATTTTATTAGGTACCTCCTGTATCTAATAAAGTGTCCACTGAGTGTAATTCTTTTATGACCTTATTTGTGGCATTTTACATCCAGGCCATTTTAGCATTATTTCCAATTGATTGACACACACATTTATTAGTTCAGTTTATTTTGTAATACGTAGTCCTTTCTGTGAAGGAAACTAAATCATACTGGATTGAGTTTGAATTGGTTCTTTTGTGGAAATTGTAATTAATGAAAGCACTGATACATGAGTCCTGTGCACTGTATTATATGTCTCCACATCAAACTTGCCCAACAAACTAGTCCTTACTGCTTCCTACCCTATCACCCAGTTTACTGCCTGTACCTGAACCCGCATCACTTTTGTATGCAACTTTATAGGACCATAAAACTTTGCAAGAGAAATAGGCCATTCAGCCCATCAAGTCTGTTCTGCCATTCCATCATTGCTGATTTATTATCCCTCTCAAGCCCATTCTCCTGACTTCTCCCCATTACTTTCTGATCAAGGACCTCTCAACATCCACTTTAAATGTACCTAAATATTTGGCCTCCACAGCCATCTGTGCCAATGATTCACTACCTTCTGACTAAAGAAATTCCTTCTCATCTCAGAGAGGACCAAAGGGTCACACATATATTCTGAGGTTGTACCTCTGGTGTTGGATTCTCCCACTGTAGGAAACTTGTTACATACACCTGTTAGGGTGCATTCTCCAGTTACCTTATAAGGTAACCGTAGCCTTCAGCCAACATCCTTTTCAAATCCACTCTATCTAGGTGTTCAATATTTGATAGGTTTCACTGAGTTTCCCTTCATTCTTCAAAACTCCAGTGAGTACAGGCCCAAAGCCATCAAATACACCTCACATGTTAACAGTTACATTCCCGGGATCATTCTTGTGAACCTCCTGTCGACCAATCTCCAATTTCAGTTTATCCTTGGATAAGGGGCCCACTACAAAAGCATAAATGTATTTTGGATTGGCATGAGCATTTGTGACGAGCATCAAGTTATGTTTGTGCCTTATTTATGATTACCTGCTGGCTAGTGACTTTATTTTCTCCAAAGAACATAATTTAAAACCAATCCTCAAAAGGCATGCTATGACATTACCTTGCACTTCATGCATAGCCATTGGGATTTACTGTATTGGAAAACCAGCTTTTAAGGCAATTCCATTGAATGTATTCCCAAATGCTTAGCTCTGGTGGTAATAACTGAATATACTCCACTGCTAGAAACATTTTAACATCGATCAAAGACAGCTAAGCAATATCATGGTATAATTGGGACCACTGTAATTTTATTTGTGAAAATGTATTTTGCAATAGGAACAGTGGAGACTTGCGAACTTGTAACATGTAAATGCTGGATGCTTTTTGTTGTAGCCCTTTGACAAAGCTATTGAGAAACAAAATTCTACAAAACACTATAAAGTCTTATACAGTGTGTTCTAAAATCTATATAGTGTATTATATAATAAAGTGTATTGTATAGATATGTAGTGCTTAATGTATCGACTGGCTACACACAGCCTGGTATGGAAACACCAATGCCCCTGAAAGGAAAATCCTACAACGTTAGTGGATGTGGCCCAGTCCATCACAGGTAAAGCCCTCTCCACCATTGAGCACATCCACACAAACTATTGTACAGGAAAGCAGCGTCCATCATCAGGGACCCCCTCCACCAGGGTATGCCCTTTTCTCTCTGCTCCCAATAGGAAAAAGGTACAAGAGCCTCAGGACTCACACTACCAGGTTCAGGAACAATTATTATCCCTCAGTCATCAGGCTTTTGAAAGAGAAAGGATAATTTCATTCAACTTCACTTGCACCAAATATTAAATGTTCCCACAACCTATAGACTCACTTTCAAGGACTCTTTATCTCAGGTTCTCAACACTTACTGCTTTTTATTATTATTATTATTATCTTTTTCTTTTTGTATTTGCACAGTTTGTTATCTTCTGCACCCTGTTTGAACTCAAGTTTATGTAGTCTTTCATTCATTCTATTATAGTAATTATTGCTATTATGGATTTATTGAGTATGCCTGATAGGAAATGAATCTTGGGGATTTTATATGATGACATTTATGTACTTTGATAATTAATTTACTTTGAACGCTGAACTTTGAAGTCAACATATCTGTTGTGTGCCTACTTCCAGATAGATTTTCTCTGTTGTTCTGCTTTCTTTGTAATAACTTTCGGTAGAACATAACCGCCTGTTTTGACATGAACCATTTCAAAAGTCCTCTGTTATTTGAACACAACAGCTTTGAAACAATATTTGCAGAAAGGTTCAATGTCTGTTGCTTGCTTCTGTGAATGATTATCTTTCTGTAAACCTGTTTGTTACGTTTTGTAATGAAAAGTGTCAGCCATGACTTATATTAACATTGCATTTGAAGTGATGTGGGTGTTGGGTTATTATCCATGGATTGTGGATGGGTTAGGGTGAACTCCAAGAAGTGACAGCTATTTTCTTGATAACAGGCATGTTTAGTGCAGATCCTACATGTATTCTTGGCCTGGAATGTTCCTTCCCAGTTTAGTTCATTCACGTAGAACTGATTTTATTGCATGCTAGCTGGCAATTCTGTAGTGAATGGTGAGCTAGTTGCTGTGCCAGAGTCGGATCGCACCTGACTTCTGTGCTTGCACATTGCAATGCACATTTTAGTAGCAAACCAGAGGTCATATTGAAGTATCCATTCTCCTGTTCCATCACTGGACAGCATTCAAACAAGGCTGACAATCAGTTGTATTGTTTGCAGGGTCCAGTTGCCTTTCAGATTCTGATTTATTCTTTATGTACATCAAAATATGCAGAGAAATGCACAATTTAACAACCAGCAGATCCAAGGGTCTAAGAATCTTGCGTCTAAGTAGCATACCCACAAGGCTCGGCAAAACAGCACGGGACACAAAATCGAATACAATAGAAAAAACAAAACAACAATAGCAATACAAGCCCGACTCCTCCCTCACACTCACACCCTCTTCCAACACCAGGACAAGCCATCTTTGGCCTTCAGCCTGTGGACTTGGATTTACAGACATTGGGCCTTCGATATCCCCAGTGGACTCGAGGTGCCAGCCATTGGGCCTTGACTTCCAAACTTCTAATTGACCTTCAGGCTTTGATCTTGAGTATTGACCCCAAGGACTTGCCAATGCTGTTGAAGAGGATCTGAACTTCAGGCCTCGACCTCCATTTTCGCTGAGGATGAGACCTTGAACACTGGGCCTTGAACTCCAAGCCTGTTGATTCGCATATACGAGGAATTCTGAAGATGCTGGAAATTCAAGCAACACACATCAAAGTTGCTGGTGGACGCAGCAGGCCAGGCAGCATCTCTAGGAAGTGGCACAGTCGACGTTTCGGGCCGAGACCCTTCGTTAGGACTAACTGAAGGAAGAGCTAGTAAGAGATTTGAAAGTGGGAGGGGGAGGGGGAGATCCAAAATGATAGGAGAAGACAGGAGGGGGAGGGATGGAGCCAAGATCCTCCCCCTTTTCTTTCTCCCTGGGCCTCCTGTCTCATGATCCTCTCATATCCCTTTTGCCAATCAACTGTCCAGCTCTTGGCTCCATCCCTCCCCCTGGCTGTCACTCCACTTCTGCTATCAGTCCACTTCTGAGGCAGTTTTACATCGTCAAAAGTGCTGTCATGTAGACAAGAAAGTAAAACAAGATCTAATCTCGGGGTGACAACAAAGAGCTCGTGGCACTGTTTCAGAGGAGAACAGGGTGTTGTGCCCAGTGACCTCATCAATGCTTATCCCCATTACCGTCCCTAAGCGTATCCTGTCTGTTGCTGTTTGTCATGCAGGAATTACTTACGGTGTTCCCCATATTGGATGTTAATCAAGAGCAAAAGCACGACATGTGAATACTACAATGCTACATTGAAGCAGTACTTGATTGGCTGTATTATGACTTAGATGATTGCAAGATCATAAAAAGGCATTGTTTCAGTGTACTCATTTCTCTATTTCATTCTTCTTTCTCTGTTTTATTCTTCTAGCATACTGTTTGTGTGGTTTCTTTAATATGAAACCTTTTTAACCAGCCAAGGAATGGAACACCCAAATATAAACTGATAGATGTAGGGATCTATAGAACAGGTTGGATCCTTTAATACAGGTGTGCTCTGGTTTACTGTTGGAATTTGTTGCTTGTTTTGAGAATGATGAATATTGATCAGAATTTGTATCTTAAAATCTAATTTGCAGTCATGGTAATAGGTTATGTTTAATGGTTAATGCCTTTAAATGGGTGGCTGCTGTTTGGACAAACAAGAGGTGGAATAATACTAGAATTACCATGGCCATTCTCCCATTGGCCACCAATGGATCTGGATGTCTTTTGAAGTGCAGTCCAATATGCTTATTAAAAGTGTTGGTAGGCAATCTCATCAGCTTTTACAGTAATGCAACGACAAATGATCCAGTGAACCGTAGGCGACTGTGTGAACAACTACATTCTGAAAGTGTGATGGAATGGACAGAAAGACTACATGCATCTCTCCGTTTAAAATTTGAGGCATAGAATTCTTGGTGATGCAACAAAGAATGGACATGTAAATTCAGAAGGAAGATACTGATGGAAATGGCATAACAACAAAAGACAGATACTAACATATTAATTCCTTAGTGTGTCCAGATTCATAAAACTATTAAAATAAACAATGGTATTTGGGGTTTATAAATTGAGGCATAGAACAGAGAGATAAAGAATATTTGGTGTATTTTTAGAGACTGCAATACCTAGCATTTGTAACTGACTTGAACCTTGGAAATTAGCCCCAGGAGCTTCTCAGGGATGTGTTCAGAGACAAAAAAAAAAGATAGCTGAGATGTTGGGTAGATATTACTACATCTGGCTGTCAAAAGATATTTGTCATTAATTAATATTTATGGCTAAAGTTTTTCAGCTTTGGATCCTTCAATTCAAAAATCTTTTTCCTTTCCCATTAAGTTATTGAAAGTGGATGTAGATAACAGTGCAAAAAAGATGAACACCTAGGTCCTAAGTGACACACATCAAAGTTGCTGGTGAACGCAACAGGCCAGGCAGCATCTTTAGGAAGAGGTACAGTCGACGTTTCAGGCCGAGACCCTTCGTCAGGACTAACTGAAGGAAGAGTTAGTAAGAAATTTGAGAGGGGGAGGGGGAGATCCAAAATGATAGGAGAAGACGGGAGGGGGAGGGATGGAGCCAAGAGCTGGACAGGTGATTGGCAAAAGGGATATGAGAGGATCATGGGACAGGAGGCCCAGGGAGAAAGAAAAGGGGGAGGGGGGGGAATAACCCAGAGGATGGACAAGGGCTATACTGCGAGGGACAGAGGGAGAAAAAGGAGAGAGAGAGTAAGAATGTGTCTATATAAATAAATAACGGATGGGGTACGAGGGGGAGGTGGGGCATTAGCAGAAGTTTGAGAAGTCAATGTTCATGCCATCAGGTCCTAACTGAACAGGTTTCCAAGCATATATCTTCTCAGTCAAAGACTGGCATCAGAATATTAAAAATCAGCAGGATTGGACATCTTTACAGTATTGCTAGAACACTTGGAACATTGTTCAGAAGAAATGCTTCATCATTGAAGAAAGGATAAGAAATTCTGATCTTTGGAGAAGGCCTTTAACGTGAAGACTACTGACTTGTCATGGCATTGGCTTCTAACTTTGCTCAACAAGCATCACTGGAACTACCAGTTCAATTTTACACTCCAGTTATTACCACCCACAGTCACGCTGAAGAGCAGCTTGAACATCTGCCTCTACTTCACCCTGTCCCATCAAGCGTGGGAGTATTGTGAAGCCGCAGCACATGTTTAAGGGTGACCTTTGTCGGGTAGAGGAAGTTTAAATTCAGATCTGTTTCAATTTAGCAAATGAGTGCCATCTCTGAAATGGCAACTCACTACATATAAGCCAGGTGGTTTGGCATCATGATGCTGTGTTAACATTTATAGAGCATGGTTGGTCATTTTTTTTTTCAACAGAACTCCTCTAATTATTCATTTTACTGAAGCTAATGTAATACTTCAGTCTTAAGAGTAAATTTGGCAAGCGCATTTGAACATGAGCAGTGTGTGTCACCGAGTTGTGGGCACTGTGCAAATTAGTGGCTGGAACATTTGATAAAATCTGCTAGTTGGATGCTTTTTGGTGGTGTGGTGTCACAAAATGTATGTGTTCATTTTTTATTTTAAAATAAAAAGTTCATGTTCTAAGACACCATGTCTCAATTAATAACAAAAACATTAATACATATATTTTCAGACAATAATTATGATAGTTTAATGATATCTGGGGAATTATTTTATGATGGTGTTTCTTTAATGCTTGTATCTCTCAACTTGAGTATTTAATTATCTAGTACAGCAATAATTAAGTCAACACCTTTTTAACTTCCAACATGAATTCAGCTCTGTTGCATTTGTGTTGTAACTCCTGACCTTGCATTGAAAAGTGTCTGGGGACCAGGGAGTTGCTGGGGATGATTTAAGAATGGACTAGGTTGTGGTAAAGCAAACCTGCATTCCCAGAACAAGAGCTCAGTTGATCTTGAACTCCCCTGCATTTCTCTCCACAATAATTTCCATATTTTTCGATTTCAGTGTAAAAGTACATTTTCCTCTTATTTCTTCCCCTGCAAATTTCAAAGGAATTTTAAGAAAAGTTTGTATCATGCAATGTAGCTTTGCTACAGTATACTGTTGTATGAGAAGTTATTGTACCTCTGTCCCTTCTGCATGCTTTTACTTGTGGCAAAGCCAGAGAACCTAGAGATTATCACCCTGGCAATTGGTTTTACATGTTCTTGCTCATAAGAACAGGAGAATAGATATATTGTGGTGAAGCTAGAGAACCATGCTCTCATGGTAGGCATGGCAAAAAATGAATGCATGAAATGTATACAACAGATCAAACAGAATGAGTAGAATCAGCCATTTCCTCTGTGTACTTTTGCATGCAATGTGTGGAGCTGTTCTTGAAGGCAGGTTCCATCATTGAGAGTGCAGGGAAGATATAAAATACATGGGAGGAGGGCAGTAGACATGGAGAAGCAAGACAGAGGTGAGCCCAGTGGTACCAGAGCTCATAGAGGAGTCAGAATTATTATCAGAATCAGGTTTAATATCACTGACGTATGTCATGAAATATAAACACAGGAGATTTTGTGGATGCTGGAAAGCCAGTGCAACACACAAACAAAATGCTGGAGGAAGACAGCAGGTGAGGCAGCATCTATGGAAATGAATAAGAAGTCAATGTTTTGAACCAAGGCACTTGTTCAGGACTGGGAAGGAAGGGGGAAGATGCTAGAATAAAATGGTGGAGGGAGAGAGGCGATAGGTTAAGACAGGTGTGTGGGGAAGTTAAAGAACTGGAGATGAAGGAAGCTGTTAGGAGGGGGGAGTGGACCATGGGAGAAGGGGAAGAAGGAGTGACACTGGGGGTTGGGGGGGAGATGATGGGTGAGGAGAAGAGGTAGGAGGACAGAGTGGGGAATAGAAGAGGGAAGGAGGAGGGAAACATACTTTACCGGAAGGAGAAATCGATGTTCATTCCATCAGGTTGAAGGCTACCTGGAAGTAATATGAGATGTTGCTCCTCCACCCTGAGAGTGATCTCATCATGGCAAAAGAGGGGGCCATGAACAGACATGTTGGAACAGGAATGGGGTCAGGAATTTAAATGGTTGGCTAATGTTATATTCTGCTTATGGTGGTTGAAACAGGGGTGCTTAACAAAGCGGTCCTCCAATTTACGTCGGGACTCACCAGTGTAGAGGAATCCAATTAGGAGCACCGGATACAATAGATGACTCCAGCAGATTTGCAGATGAAGTGTTCCCTAACCTGGAAGGCGTATTTAGGGCCCTGAATGGAGATAAAGAAGGAGACAAATTCTCCCTTGATTGGTCAAGGCATGAAGGGATATGAGGAGAATGCAGGAGAATGGGGCTGAAAGGAAGATAGGATCAGCTATGATGAAAAGGTGGAGCTGATGTGATAGGTCAATTGCTGCAATTCTCCTTTATCTTACAGTAAATGGGCAGTGTAACATCTCTATCGCTTGCAGGGGTAAGTGCCAGGAGAACAAATGTGCCAGAGATGAAGGAACTGAGAAAATGAATAACATTTTTACAAGAGACAGAGTGGGAAGAGGTATAGTCAAGATCGGCATGGGAATCAATAGGTTTATAAAAGATTACAGTGGACTGCATCTCCAGAGATGGAGACAGAGATTGATAAAGGGTAGGAATGTGTTAGAAATGGACCAAATAAAATTTAAAGGCAGGGTGGAAGCTGGAGGTAAAGTTGATGAAATTGATGAGCTCAGCATGGGTGCATGAAGCTGCATCAATACAATTGTCAATGTAGCACAGGAAGAGTTTGGGTGCATTACAAGGGAAAACTTCGAACATGGACTGTTCAACGTGGCCAAAAAAAAAGGATGGCATAGCTAAGGCCTATGTGGGTCCCCATGGCTGCCTCTTGAGTAAGGAAAAACTGGGAGGAGCCGAAGGAGAAATTGTTGAGGGTGAGGATCAGTTCAGCCTTACGGAGAAGGGTGATGGTGGAGGGGGATTGGTTGGGTCTTTTGTTGAGAAAGAAGTGGAAAGCGTTAATGCCTTCTTGATGGGGGTTTGAAGTGTATAGGGACTGGACATCCATGGTGAAAATGAGGTGGTCAAAGGTGGGAAATTGAAAGTTGTTGAGGAGATTGAGAGCATGTGAAGTTTCAGAGAGTGGAGGAGGAACTGAGCCAGTGGGGATAGAATAAAGTTGAGGTGTATGGACATGAGTTTAGTGGGGCAGAAGTGGGCCTACCGGACAGTCATGTTTGTTAGTCTTTGGTGGAAGGCAGAAATGAGTAATGTGGGGTATGGGAACTATGAGTTTGATGGCAGTGGAGGGGAGTTCTCCAGAGTTAAGCAAGGTAAAGGTCAGCAACCCTTTTGTCTGTGAGCAGAGGGCAGTGTGTTCACAAGAGGTAATATTGGAAAAGGAGTGAGGAAAGTTGAAGGTGAGCCGGTGGTGTTATTTATTTTTGCTGGGATATGTGCCAGGAGGGAGAATAGTGGGAAGGGATGAATGGACATGAATGTGTCGTGAAATACTTTGTTTTGCGGTAGCAGTACATTGTAATAATAAATACTATAAATTATATATACAGTGGATTACAGTGAATTGGGACACATCGGGACTAGTATATGTTGGCCTAGCTTGCTGAAGAAGTGAATTTGCTTCATTTTCACTCTCAGCCACAGTGAGTAAGACAATTCTGATTGATCTTTCTGCTTATTTCTTGCCAATGACAAGTGACAAAAAACACTGCTCTTTGAACACAAACACACACATCTTCAGCAAGTGCATGTGACTGATGCTATTAGAAACTGCTTGGCAAAAGTCTCCTGTCCCAATTAAGCAACAAGCAACAATCCTCCCTCCCCACCTCCCACCAAAAAAAAGCATCGGCTCCCGCCATCGAGCACTCAAGTATGCAGCAAAGCAACAGCAAAGACACAGACTTGCAGTACCCCAAAGGCTACTCGTTCACATACCCCAGGCATTTTCTGTCCCTAATTAGGGAGAAAGGGATGTCTCTGTTTCACAGTGCGAGGAGAGGAATAACAAACAACTCGCTGGTTTACCATGTTAAAAGTCCGTTGCGTCGCTTTTTCCAAACTCTGTGCCCAAAGATCTCAGTTCTCCGGGCACACAGCCATAGATCTTCTAACTCCCATGACGGCACACCGATTTCCTACCGTGACACCGACCTTCGATCAGCTTGTCTCCAGAGCCATGAAATCTTGGACCTTCGTAGGCGAGCGAATAACGGCCAGTCGTGAGACCCTGCGAGCAGGTCCCATTCCCACAAAGAACCAGGGTCAGCGTGTAACTCCAGGTCAGGGTCTTCAAAAGAACCCTGAAAGGGAAAGATAGACATATTAAAGATAGAAATAGTGCAGTTTCTGAAGATGCAAGCAAAAGAGTCACTGTTAGGTACCATTGACTCTCCTAAGCTCCTCCTCCTATATCCAAGTACATATATTTCACCATATACAACCCTGAATTTCATTTTCTTGTGGGCATACTTCATAAATCCATAATAGAATAATTACAATAATAGAATCGCTGAAAGACGGCACCAACTTGGGAAATGGTTGCAGAATATTGTTTGTCTTTCACACAAGATGATGCTGGTTAACCTCAAAAAATCTTTAAGGGTAACGCAGACATTTACTACAAGTGTACCGAGTCTGCATGGCATTCAGACAAATTATGGCAATCATGGTGCTAGGCCACAGATACCCTGTGAATGTAGATAGGGAAAGCCCTGGATTGGCCTGGAATCTAAGAGTACAGCATATGTTGAAACTGAGATGGAAATGAATGCAGTTTAGGTATAGTAAAGGAGAAACAACGTGGGAGTGGATAGACAATTCATGGTGAGCTAATCTGTAGGCTGCAAATTCCCAATGAATAGCACAAATACATGGCATGTTTCAAAGGGAGATGTGGGCCAAACGTTGGCACATGGGACGAGCTCTGATAGACTTCTTTGTCGGTATGGATTAGTTGGGTCAAAGAGCCTGGGTCTGTACTCTTACCCTAAGATATTCATTGCACTTAGGATGGTAAGTTTTGACATGAGGGAGGATAGAGAGGAGGATGCATAGTTGGGAAAGGAAACAGAGAAGCTACAGTGACAACAAGTTGTAGGCAAAAGTAGTTTGAACTCAGCCATGAAAGAAGATTACATTTTGGAGTCAGAAAGCAAAAAAAAAATGACAAAGACAAGTTCAAAGAAGAAGCAGGCAATGAGAAAGCAAATGAAGCTTAAAGATGATATGAACTATGACTCTTGTCATTCAAATTATCCCCCAATGTATGTCTGATCTGTGTTCTTCAGAGAATATCAAATTGAGCCCACTTAGTCCTCAAAAGAAACATCAAGCAAAATTAAGGCTCAGAAGTTTCTTTCATAATCTGGGCAATGGCAGATCAAGCCTTAGGCTACCAGTAGGTAGTGTCAGTGTGATACAGCTCTGGCAGGCAGGTGTATGAGTGGAGTATTCTGATGGGGCAGACACTTAGAGACATGCTTCAAAAGATCTAGCCTATATCAAAAGATGCTAATGGAAAGAAAAGAAGTGCAATTTAGGAATTGGAAGAGAAGGAAAGTAGTGATGCAATGCGGCCTGAAAACGGAGATACGATTATTTAGAATGCCGTAAAGCAATGAATATCCTTATTAATCTCATGATATTTTGTAGCCTGACCAATTACTTTGATGTGAAACATGGTTTTACTGCCTCGAAAAGACAAAAAACCGTTGAGCCCTCTTCTGTTCAGAGATATCAAACTGATAATCTGTTCCGTGAATCAGTAGCTTAGTAAAACACCGATTCTCAAGACAGACAAACAAGTTTAAAGTTTTTGTTTAAAGAAGCTACATAGAAATTCAATTGCATCACTCTTTTCAGGGTTTTGCAATTGAAAATTTCCATTGTGAAACACTTCTGGGCTGTTTGATGTCTTTCCAGAAATTTTACAAGGCATTTCTTACAGGAGTTGCCCTTTGTGCCTGACGCAAGTTCGGCCCCTGTATTTGTTCAGGACAATGTCATTTGTTGTTCAGCAACCCCTTTGGAGCATGAACTGTGTTATTTTGAGTCGACAAATCTGTGCACATTTTGTGGTATCTTAATGCCCACAGAGAAATTAATTATTTGCTGTTATACCTTATATGAATGTACAATATCACCAATAATAAAACACCAAAGCATATCTGTAATGGTCTTAAAAAAAACAATTATTCTTTATTCACAGAATAACAAAGCTTTACTAATTCCACTTACCCCCAAACTTTAATTGTTTAAATATAAGTGCAAGAGATTCTGCAGATGTTGGAAATCTTGAGCAACACATGTAAAATACTTGAGGAACTCAACTGGTCAGGCAGGATCTATGAAAGGGAATAAACAGTCAACATTTCAGACCAAAATGCCTTCATCGGTTTGGATATAGCTCAGATTTATAAGGAGCATGGTTTTTTTTTCAGAATCAAGTTTATTATCACCGGCATGTTAACTTAGCAGCAACAGTTCAATGCAATACATAATCTAGCAGAGAGAAAAATAAATAAAATAAAATAAAACATAATAAATTAACATGTAAATCAATTATGTATATTGAATAGATTTTAAAAAACATGCAAAAGCAGAAATACTGTATAATTTAAAAGAAAGCGAGGTAGTGTCCAAAGCTTCAATGTCCATTTAGGAATCAGATGGCAGAGGGGAAGAGGTTTTTCCTGAATCACTGAGTGTGTGCCTTCAGGCTTCTGTACCTCCTCCCTGTTGGTAACAGTGAGAAAAGAACATGCCCCGGCTGCTGGAAGTCCTTAATAATGGACGCTGCTTTTCCGAAACACCGCTCCCTAAAGATGTTCTGGGTACTTTGTAGGCTAGTACCCAAGATGGAGCTGACTAGATTTACAACCCTCTGCAACTTCTTTTGGTCCTGTGCATTAGCCCCCCCCCCCGCCCCCACCCTCATATCACCCCCAGTGATGCAGCCTATCAGAATGCTCTCCATGGTACAGCTATAGAAGTTTTTGAGTGTATTTGTTGACATGCCAAATCTCTTTAAACTCTAATGAAGTATAGCTGCTGTCTTGCCTTCTTTATAACTACATCGATATGTTGGGACCAGCTTAGATCCTCGAAGATCTTGACACCCAGGAACTTGAAGCTGCTCACTCTCTCCACTTCTGATCCCACTATGAGGATTGGTATGTGTTCCTTCATCTTACCCTTCCTGAAGTCCACAATCTGCTCTTTCGTCTTACTGACGTTGAGTGCCATATTGTTGCTGCGGCACCACTCCACTAGTTGGCATATCTCGCTTCTGTACACTCTCTCGTCACCACCTGAGATTCTACCAACAATGGTTGTATCATCAGCAAATTTACAGATGGTATTTGAGTTATGCTTATCCACACAGTTATGTGTATATAGAGAGTAGAGCAGTGGGCTAAGCACACACCCCTGAGGTGCACCAACCTCTCAAAGCATTTCATCACTGTCGATGTGAGTGCTACTAGGCAATAGTCATTAAGGCAGCCCACATTATTCTTCTTGGGCACTGGTATGATTGTTGCCTTTTTGGAGCAAGTGGGAACTTCTGCCCTTAGCTGTGAGAGGTTGAAAATGTCCTTGAATACTCCTGCCAGTTGGTTGGTATAGGTTTTCAGAGCCTTTCCAGGTACTCCATCAGGACCTTCTGCCTTGCGAAGGTTCACTCTCTTTAAAGACAGTCTAAGATCAGCCTCTGATATGGAGATCACAGGGTCATCAGGTGCAGCAGGGATCTTCACAGCTATGGTTGTATTCTCTCTTTCAAAACGTGCATAGAAGGCATTGAGTTCATCTAGTCGTGAAGCATCGCTGCCTTTCCTACTATTGGGTTTTGCTTTGTGGGAAGTAATGTATTGCAGACCCTGCCAGAGTTGCCATGCATCTGATATTGCCTTCAACCTCATTCAAAATTGTTGCTTTGTCCTTGAAGTAGCCCTCCACAAACCATACCTGGTTTTCTGGTACAGGCCTGGGTCACCAGACTTAAATGCCACAGATCCAGCCTTCAGCAGACAAGGTACCTCCTGGTTCATCCAGGACTTCTGGCTTGGGAATGTGGGCACACACTCATCCACACAGGTTTTAATGAAGTCGGTAACAACTGCGGCATACTCATCCAGATTCAAAGATGAATTCCTGAATACAGTACAGTCCACCGATTCAAAGCAGTCCTGTAGGCACTCCTGTGCTTCCCTTGTCTATTTCTTAGTCCTCACTGCTGGTGCTGCAGTCTTCAGTCTCTGCCTATACTCAGGGAGTAGAGTACAGCTAGGTGGTCAGACTTCCCGAAATGAGGGCATGGAATAGCGCGGTAGGCATTCTTGATGGTGGTGTAGCAATGTTGAATAAAAACCTATCTTGCTTTGTACTTGTCATGCTAAATCATCCTATCTGCTTCCTGTGTTTTCATGGTCCTCACGGAGTGGTGACTGACAGGCTCTTTTCATGAAGCTCACTATGCACTCTTTGCTAGCCAGGAGCTTTTCTGTCTTGGAGCCCAGCAGATATAGTTGAGATGAGACAGGTCACTAAAACAGAATTCACCAACAAACCTGCAGGTTCACAATGACCACTATGATTCAAAAATTGCTGAGTGTCAACTCTGAATAAAATATGTAAATTGAATTGTGGTCAACATACACAGCAGCGGACAGGGTTTTTGACCTATGAAGTTCACACCGACCATCAAGCAACTAATGAAGGTGATCCTATTTTATTCCATCCGTCAACACCTAATTGATACCAGTCGCTGTTGGATCAGTTCAGCTAGCAGCTCTATAGGATTTGCTCAGATCTTTGCTGGACTCAGGCTGTGGTCTGCAACTAGCGGACATCTAGATTGGCTGCATTGTGAACTTCAGTTCTGAATGCTGTTTGCTTTTATTTTTTGCACAACTTTTTTTTCTTTCTCTTTTAGCATACTGGCTGTTTGATGGTCTATTGTTTTTAATGGGTTCTGTTGGGGTTCTCCATTTCATGGCTATAAAATGTTCTTTCAACTTTAAACCAGCTGCAATTTACAGTAGTTAATGACCCTACAACTTGTGTGCCCCTGGGAATGTAGAAGAGAACTCGAGTACAGAGAAGAAACCCATATGATCGAAAGGAGAATTTGCAAACCCCATCCAGGCAGCATTCTATAGGCCAGGACTGAGACCAGGTCTTTAGAACTGTGAAGCAGCAATTCTACTGACTGCTATTGAGGGTAAGTGTGAGCATCTTGATCACGTGAAGGTGCATCTCAATGAGTTATATTAGAATTAATTCTTTTCTAAACCAAATACTGTGTGTTGTTACTTTGATAAAGTAGCCCTTTGCAATTCTGTGGAAAAGGAGAAGGAAGTATGTAGGGTTCATTTTGTGCTCTGGAGACGAGCAAGAAATCACATTTTACCTTTCAGAAGTGTAGAAAGCTGATGTTGAACGTACGGAGCAGAAATAGGTCATTTGGTTTTATTCAGGGTTCGGGTTTATCACGTGTACATTGAAACATATAGTGAAATGCATCATTTGTGCTAACAACCTGAGGGTGCGCTTGGGAGAGCCGCAAGTGTCGTCACACTTTCTGGTACCAACGTATGAGGACGTGGACAGGAATTGCAATGCTGATGTTTAGAGAAATACTTGCAAGCATCCATCGTCTTATGGAGTGAACATGTATGTTTCTATAATTTTGTTTTTTTTCTTTTGATGATCAAAATTGTTCACCCCCTCCATCCCCCACACATAGAACATTACAACATAGTACAAGCCTTTTGGGCCACAATGTTATGCCAAGCTTTTAATCTACTGCAGAAGGATTATGGGTTTAATGCCTCTGCTTGTTCTTACCTCATATATGATGCTGGACTAACTAATCTGGTTCACACCTTCACATCATGCTTATTTTACTCTCCCACTACTCCACTTTACTTCTCCAGCTTCCTCTAAAACACAACTCTGCTTTTCTTAGCAAGCAATCCATATGACAGTAATTTCCTTCTAATGAAAGTGCTTTCAATTTCCATAGTCGTTCCTACAATGAATGGAATAAACCTAGTATAATGCATTATATGCAGTTGAAAAACCTATTTCGATGCCACTGCGCAAAATCATTTATCATTATTAAGTTGCACTTCCCTTTCAATTGGCTTTCCTGATGTAATATTATGATACTTCACTGTGAAAGTCTTCACATTTTCTGTTCCTGTCCATCTATTGTCCTTCAATTGTACGTGTATGTGTTGGTTCCTTTTCTGTCCAACATCATTGTTATTATCAAAGGAAATCAAAAATCTCCATTTTCCTTGAGTAATAGGATGTACGTTTCTCCTGAATGAATTAAAAGCATTGTAAGAGAAGGGGAGAAAGGGCTTCTTTATACAGTAGGCTGGAAACACTCAAATTCCTTGCTTCCAGTCCATGGCCCTGACTATACTGCATTTTATCATCCCAATTTACCGCTTCCTACCCGTTGCATTCCCAAACTAATAGTGTTTCATTATCCTGTATGATGCTTTGACTTGTCACACAGATTCATTCCACCAGTTCTTCCAAAGCCCTTAATCCTCTCGATATCTGCATTTGCTCTCTGTACCCGTCCACATGACTCTAAATTCATGCTACCAAGTTCACCTGCACAGTGGCAGAATCAGCACGGGAAAGGCCTTACACCATAGAACACCTTAAACTGTAAAGTATGCTCCCTTGAGCCTCATGGGGGATAGAACTTAGTGTTTGGAGGTCCTGGACAAAACTTCACTGCTCCATTTGGACATTCAGCGGTGCTTTATAGCAATGAGCATTGTGATGTCCAGATAATCAACCTCAATTAATGGTCAGGGTCCATGGCATAAAGACGGTGGGAGCCCCTGAGACACCTGATTTTGATGAAGTTTGGTGAGGAATAAATCAAAACATTGGTGAGAATTTGTTTGCTAAGCCTGGGTAAAGTATCATTTTTGAGAGGTGTATCTATCTGAAATGCAGATCTTTCAACAGTGCACTTAGTATAGCACTAAGGCTGGATCTCTGTGTGTAAGCACTGGAAGTGCGAATGTTCTGATATGCAAATAAGTGTAATAACGGAGCTTCAGCTAAGGCTAAAGAAAACTGCCGCTCATGCTTTAGGAGCATGTTGCAAACCTGTCAAAGGCATTGGGTTGGAAGTTCATCCATTATGTATGAGCTAGTACGCTAGCATGGAAGTCTGCTTCAGAAATTCACTTCCACTGAAGTTGCTGGAAACAAATACATTTGTCTCTCTGTCTCTCTAACTTGTGGACAAATTTGATTATGGACATTTATAAACATAGGACTTGTTTGCTACCCATGGATGCCACTATATGTTAAATGTAAATTTTGAGTGTTTTCAAATAAAGAATTCTGTATAAGCTGCTTGGGAATTCAATCCAATTTATTGTTATATCTGAGAAGAGTATGTATATTTGTATTATACAAATACCATTTCATTCCTGTACTTGAATTAATACTTTTATTCTTGTGAAGAGTAATGCTGCAGTGGTGCAGTTTTCACCTCTTCCTTTGCTTTTGAGGAACCTTTGCTCTGTACAATTAACTTCCCTGCTTTTTTGTCATCAGATGTCAGTATGAAAAATTCCTAGTTGAATATTACATGAACCACATGCAGAGTTAAACTCTTCTTTCTTTACTCTTACAAGATGATTTTTGCCTCTGCTTCTAAGAGCAACACAAATTATGGTTCATTTGTTTTGCATTTTCACACTGAAACCATCCTTAACCTTGTTATATCTGTCTGTCTATCTCATATGTGTGTATGTATTATGTATCTCACACTGTGGTCTTATTTCTATCGGCAATGGCCCAGATTTTGATTGAACAGTGTACTTTGGTGGGTCCCTTTATTTACAGTGTCTTGTGAGCATGCTTAGAATTTGGCACCCAGCAGCACTGCAGTGGGTTTGGTGCTTTAACAGCGTGGGACCTTGGAGCTCGCATTTCACTTCTGTCACCATCTGTAAGGAGTTTTTACATTCCCTCCGTGACTGCATGGGTTTCCTCTTACAGATGGTGGATCATGTGAGCCTGACGTGCTGGTTCTGTGCTGTATATCTAAATAAATAATTCCAATTGGCTGCACCATACTTATGCAAGATATCCCATTGGTACAATTGTTACAAGGTAGGATATACTATACAGGTCTGTAATTCTTGAAATTTGTAAACTCCACAATGACGAGGAAGGTTTGATCGTTTTGTGATGTGTCATGTGATGCAGGTGATCATGGACTTTCCACGGCAATGATTCTTCTTGGTAAATTTTTCTACAGAAGTGGTTTGCCATTGTCTTCTTCTGGGCAGCGTTTTTATAAGACTGGTGAACCTAGTCATTACCAATACTCTTCAAAGATTGTCTGCGTAGCGACAGTGGTCGCATAACCAGGACTTGTGATATGCACCACTTGCTCACAGGGCCACCCACCACCTGCTCCCATGGCTTTACGTGAACCTGATCTGGGTGGGCAAGCAGGTGCCACACCTTGCCCAAGGATGACGTGCAGGCTAGCTGAGGGAGGGTGTGCCTTGCGCCTCCTTTGGTAGAGATGAATCTCCACCCCACCACCTCAGGTGCGAGAGGATATAAGCTAAAAGGATAGGGAGCAGTCCTAATGGTTTAAAGTGGATAATGAGGTGGAAAAAGAAGTGCTGAATAGTGTTGCATATGTAAGGTGGGTGATAAGGATAGTACTTTGATGCCTGCCATCTTTTTGATCAGAGTTCTGCCATAAAGGAAAATATTTCCTTCATTGTTGCACGCATATCGAAACACGCAGTGAAATTTGTCATTTCAGTCAAATCAAATCAGTGAGGATTGTGCCGGGCAGCCCACCAGTGTTGCTGCACTTGCAGCACCGACATAATGTGTCCACAACTCACCAACTCTAACTGTTTGTCTTTGGAATACGGGAGAAAACTGGAGCACCATGCTGTCCCAGGGAGAATGTACAAGCTCCTTACAGACAACAGCAGGAATCAGAATCCGGTTAAATATCCCTGACAAAGGTTGTGGATTTTTCTTTAGTTTTGCAGTGCAATACATAAAACACTAAAATTACAATAAGAAAAAAATATAAAAGATAAGCAGTGCAACAAGAGAGCAAAAGTAGTGAGGTGGTATTCATGGGTTGGTTCATTGCCCGTTCAGAAACCAGTAGGCAGAGGGGAAGAAACTGTTCTGAGAACATTGAGTATGTGTCTTCTGGCTCCTGTACCTCCACCAATCGAACCCCGGTCAGTGGTTGCTGGTGCTGTAAAGCAATTGCATTAACTGCTATGCTACCGTGCTGCTGTAGGCACCTACTCGAATACTATGGCAGGTGGTGGGCCTCTTCTAGGTCAGATCTGAATTATCTTGGTTGAGTCAATAGAAATATTGTCATAGAGTCATATAGCAGAGAAGTAGGCCCTTTGGCCCAACTGGTTGATGTTGACCCAGATTGCAATCTGAGCTAATTCCATTGCGACTCCTGACCCCCCCCACCCCATATTGGACCAAGCACTTTAAAAAAAATGAATGTTGTCAAAATATCTACCTCAGCTACTACTCTGGTAGCTTATTCAATATATTGAACACCATCTGGGAGAAAAGGTTGCTTTCAGGTTCCTATTAAATCTCTCCCCTCTGATCTTAAAGCGATGTACGCACCCTTGTTCTTCATTCCACAGCAGAGGGAAAAGGACTGTGTGCATTCAAAAAGATGGTGAATTAGAATCAGTTTTATTATCAACATGTATTGTGAAATTTGCTATTGGCATTTATTCGGTTTGGACCATGTTATGGACAGGGAGGATGAACCTTTGGGTTGTCAGGAGAAGAGGATTAGTCCAGCTACCCATGATATTGTGTATCAGCAAACATGGGCGCAAACGGGAATAACCCAACTTAGGTTCTTTGCACTAAAGAAATTCAAAGCATTAGACAGTGAAGAAATCCAGGAACAAATCATGCTTTTGCAGCTTTCTCTTTGATCAAGGTGCTGGTAGTGATCTCGTGGCAAATTTCTCCATTCGTCCCGTGCGGAGCGTTCTGACTGGCAGCATCACCGTCTGGTATCGGGGTTGGGTGGGGAGGTGTGGGTGGCACAGCACAGGATCGAAATAAGCTGCAGAAATTTGTGAACTCAGTCAGCTCCATTATGGTCTCTAGCCTCCCCCGCATTGAGGACATCTTCAAGGATCGATGCCTCAAAAAGAAGGACCCCCATCACCCAGGACATGTCCTCTGCTCATTGCTACCATCAAGAAGGAGGTATAGGAGCCTGAAGGCATATGCTCAATGATTCAGGAATAGTTTCTTCCCCTCTTCCATCAGATTTCTGAAATGGATATTAAACCCATGGACACTACCTCACTACTTTTTCTTGTTTTCCTCCTTTTTGCACCATTTATTTAATTTAACTTTTTAAAGTGTATATACTTAATTTACGGTATATTGCATTGTAATGTACTGCTGCAGTATAACAACAAATTTCATGACTTATGCTGGTGATATTAAACTAGATTCTGATTGTGATGTATAAGCGCAGATGGAATCCGATAACAGTTCATCTGATGGGGAATGTGTTGCTTGAACCGAAAGGAACACTGGACAGTTAAAGAGGAAACCTTCCTGACAGGGACTAGACTAGCAGTAGGTAGCAGACCATGAGCTCCATTCTCCTGTTCTTTATCCAATATTCTCTTTCATATCATTCAAATTTACTTTTGAAAGAAAGATTAGCTTTATATGTCACATGTATGTTAGAACATACAGTAAAATACTTTGCATCCAATCCAATCAGCGAGAGTTGTGCTGGGCAAGTGTTGCCACATGTCCGGGTACATAGGATGCCCACAACTCACTAACCCTAACCCATACATCTTTGAAATGTGTGGTGGGGGGCAGAATACCAGAGCATCTGGAGCAAACCCCACACGGTCATAAGGAAACACACAAAAGGCTGATTTATACTTATGCGTCAAATGACGCCGTAGGTACGGTGTCACTGTGAACCCTACGTAGAGCCTACGCAGATCCCTATGCCGTAGCCTGATGCGCACCTCTCCCAAAATGTAACTACGCGTCATGGCAATGCAGACCGCAACAACTGTAATTGGTCCACTTCGTAGCATTGCATTTCCTCCTACGCTGCAATAGCTTCCCATTGGGTGACTGAAGGGTGGGGAAGGAACTCTGACTGCAATGCTTTCCATAAAGCTTCACAGACCTCCGAAATTATGGAGGGCACATTTCACTTTTACGAGAAAAGATGCTTTAAACCTGTTTACCCTGAGAAAGACTACCATGACTATGAAGCCTTGTGCGGGCAGGTGTGTGTGCGCATGCGCGACGTGCCCGAATTGCAGAGCGACGCAGACACACCAACGCACAAGTATAAATGCTCTCAATGCGCGTAGGCCACTTGCGTAGGTTACGGCGTCCATTTAACGCAGAAGTATAAATCGGCCTAATCTCCTTACACAGTGACGGGAATCGAGCCCCATTTCTTACATTTGGTGCTTCTGTTGATCCTGTCTAAAGCAGTCATGATCTTGCAGCCCTCTGTTAATTTTCTGTATTCCCTAGCATTGCTATTCTAACCTTATCACTATTATCTCCCACTAGAAAAATAATTCTAGTCAGTCTTTTCTGCTGTCATTCTAGTAAGACCATTTCATTCTTCCCAAAATGGGGGAAATTGGGCTGACTTCAAGAGTTCCAGCCAGACTAATCTTTCGTAAAGATTTAAAACAAGATGTCTAATTTTTGTATCCTGTGCTTCCATGCTTTAAGAATCCCAGGGTTCCATCTGCTTTACTAATCACTATAAATTTTGAATTGTGACTTGATATTTAACTAGTATGTTTTCATCACTAAGGAAGAATTTCTGGTAAATGTAGCATTGTGCACACTACATTACTTCTCACTGAAATATGGTCAGCTAAATAGGTTATAAACTTCCTGTAGATTTATAAACTGCGGGCTCTGTATTTCATTTAGCCCATTTGCTTGTGAATTTGGACTCAGACTAACAGTTGTTGTTGTTCAGTCATTAAGTTGAGTCTGACCTTTCATGACCTCATAGACTCCTGCACACCAAGCCTTCTTGTTGGAAGCTGCCTCTCTAAGATCCCCCGGTCACACGCATTGTCTGAGTAATATTATCTATCCATAGTAACCTCGGTTGTCCTCTCCTTCTTTTACCTTCTGTTTTACCTGACATGAGAGTCTTCTCCAAGGAATCATGTCTTCTCATGATGTGGCCCAAATATTTGAGCTTTTGTCTCATAATCAAGCCTCCTAGTGAGCAGTCTGTCTGTATTTCTTCAAGTATTGACTTGTTGGATCTTCTTGCTGTACAACAAGCTCTTAACACTTTCCCCCAGCATCCAAGTTCAAAGGCTTTGATTATTTTGTATTCGGTCTTACTAATAGTCCAGCTCTCACGGCCATACATCACAACTGGAGATAACAAAGACTTAACTATACTTCGTAGACAATGTTAGGTCTCTGCTCTTCAGTATTTTATCTAAATTTGCCATTGCTGACCTCCCCAGAAGTAAACACTATTTAATTTTGTGGCTGCAGTTACCATATATAGAAATCTTTAAACCAAGGAAGACAAAATCTGCCATGGAGTTAATAAATGGAAAGATTATGGTCGACATAATCTTGGTTTTCTTAGTATTGAGCAACAAGCCAGCTTTTGCACCTTCTTCTTTCACTTTGATTAGAAGCTTCATCACTAACTACTTGTCTTTAATTTCCTTGCACTCCAGAATTATTTTCCCTCAATAAAATTCTCTTTCCTAACCTTGTGAGTTAAAGAGCAAGAATGGCAAGATTGTGCTTTCTCCTGCTCCTGAAGAGATGAAGAGTAAAAATGGAACTTTAAAAAAAAATGCTTAAGATTCCAGAGCCTGGCATGTATTTATTTTGGGATTAACCAGATAGCCAACAGAGTTGTACATCTTATCATCCACAATTCATCTGGGGAAGTAAAAACCAGCGACAGGTAATGTTAGCATTGGTATAGGAAAGCTGCCTATTGCAGATCTGAGCAGAATTCATTCAGATAAGCAAAATGAACAAGCAGAATTCCTAATGTTGGAAAATGTTAGAAGTGAGATTCAGAGTTGAAATGAGTGATACAGTTTGAAAACCCGTGTTTTTGGAAGGTATTTTACATTCGTAAAAAAAAACTGCAAAAAAAAACAATTTGTTAGGTTGGGGTAGTAAGACAGAAAAATATTCACTCTTGTACCCTTTGAAAGACTAGAGCAGAGCAAGTGTGGCAATCAAGCAGATGGCATGCTCTCTCTTGCTCCTGTGGAGATCAAGAGAAAATCTACTCACAGTTTACACCTCTACATAACCTTCTGTTACAATTTTGGGCATTTTATATAACTGTAATTTACCTTAAGGGTTCAACAGCACTTTCCTGCAACCTGGATGCTGTCCCTTTCAGTAACCTGTTCCAGAAGAGCATATACTTAGCTTACCTGCAATGGAAGCCTGGATATGACCTCGGACCAGGGCTCACCACTGAACATAATGATAATCAAATAGAAATGGGAAGTAGAGTAAATATTTTTTTAAAATGCCAGATAAATCCAGAAAATGCTTGTATTCAGTCAATTTCTTGGCTGTGGTGAAGAATTGCATCCTTAGACTTGAAAATCATCCTGCTTTATTGTCAAGAAGTGTTCAGCTGCTTCCACCTCCTATGGTGTTGGCATATCACATTGCATGAGCTCCCTTAGCAAAGAGTTTGCCGAGAGTCCTCCATCTGATGATTCATCAGATAACACAAGAAATCAAACAGTTTCAGGGAGCATTGAAATATGGATGTTTAAATACGCTTTATGATATCAAATATTTTCGCACGTATGACTGAGTGATTTCAGGGATTAGGCATTTTCACACACTTCACTGTCGATTTTGCCAATGTGCTGTGCAAAATTTATAATGGAAACAAAAAATAGACTTCTTATGGCCTTGCCAGGAATTCACATTGATACAGCTGGCGACAATTTAAATTAGTGAACCATTCTGATCTAAATTCAAAAACCACTTTGGAATTATCACCCTCACTGAATGCCATCTATTTGATCATGAAGAATTCATTTTCAAAACTCTAATTAAAATAAAACATTTATCACACTATCTTTTAATTCGGAAATTGATTTGTAGACCCTAGGCTGTTAATTCGTGACAGACCAATTCCAAAGGCAAATGTTATAATTCAGGTGTTCTCCACATCCTTTATATAGAGTTTTGTGCTTTTCCAATTGACAAGAAGTCTCCTTACTTCCCTGGCTCCTCACACCCGTGAACTCTGATCACGCCAACTGCGTGGCATTACAGTAAGAGCCAAACAACTACAAGCATATTAGTGGAGGATGTTGTTGGTCTCCAGAAGGTGCGGTTCTGTTGCATTCATCAGTCCAGATTATATACACCCCTTGAGAATGGAGACTTCATGGTAATGTAATGCATTCTGGGAAACATGGCCAACTGGAGGGAATATTTGGTGTCTGAAGGTGGCTCTGGAATGACCTCCTTTTGCTAGGCTCAGGTAGTGACATAGCAGGCATTTTGAGGTGAAATTAATATTTTCTCCCACAGGAATGTGTTAAATGGACATTTTAAACAAAGAAGAGTACTGTTAACAATTGGATTTCAACCATTCATCAATCTCTCATTGCATTTCATCCTCCAGCACAGTTTAATCCATTGATAAGAATAATGAAGTCAGCCAGAAAGACTTCTGAAATAGAGTTTCTGTGGTTTGCACTCAAGAGTTGTGCGGTGAAATAGAATCTATGCATTCCTCAATTAGATGTGAATCACGTGATTGGCGATCTGAAAAGGGTACAATCCCCATAGTGTTCTCCTTCATCACCATAAGACCATGTTCATAAGAACAGAACTAGAACATTCAGTCCAGCGAGTTTCCTCTGCCATTCCATCATGGATGATTTATTATATCTCTCAAACCCGTTTTCCTGCATTCTCCACACAACCTTCAAAGCAGTGACTAATCCAAAACCTATCAACTTCTGCTTAAATATATCCAGTGACTTGGCCTCCACAGCCGACTATGGCAATGAATTACTGAGATTCAACACCCTCTGGCTAAAGAAATTACTCCTCAAATTCCTTAGAAAATGGATTTCATTATTTCATTAAACTATTTGCATTTGTTCCTTCAGCACATTTAGGTCCATTGCAAAAAATAGTGACAACACATTACTTTGTATAGAATTTCAATGTGTTCTTGAAGAACTGTGATCTTCCAGGAAAGCTGACCCTTGACTTTCAGGGGATCCATTCTTGTGGGTGGTGCTGGCTTTAGAAAACTTTGGCCATTTTGGATAAATATAGCATTTTCCTCAGTGCTGGGTGGGATTAGCCAAGGTAGCTCCTTTTCCTCTGGCATTGACAAGATTGGAAGATGGAGTCCTGATATTATATGGATATGAACATGAACTGCTGGAAACACTAGGCAGGTTAGCCAGCATCCATGGAAGGAGAGACAGGTTCAGGTTGATGACCTTTGTCAGATGATTCTAATGGTCAGAACATTTCAAGTTGAAGATCTTTTGTCAATTCTCTTGCCTTTTCCATTGAATACTAGCTGATCTGATGAATGGTTCTAATGTACCCAGTCGAAATGTTAAATGTATTCTGTTCCATAGATGCTGCCTAACCTGCTGAGTTCCTCCAGCAATTTGTGTGTGTTGCTCAGCATGCCCTGGTTTTATTTTGGATTTTTATCATCTGTAGCTCTTGGTTTATTTACTGCTGCAATTTTGCTTTTTATTTCAAAGGCAGCAAAACACTGGAGAAGGTCCAGGGAGATTCACCTGATAACTATTTGGGATGGATTATCTTTGTCATGAGGATAGACTGGATAGTTGTTTTTTTTCCCCGTTTGAGTGGAGATGGCTGAGGGGAGACCTGATAAAGGTCAACAGAATTAGAACATTCAGTCCAGCGAGTTTCCTCTGCCATTCCATCATGGCTGATTTATCATCTCTCTCAAACCCGTTTTCGTGCATTCTCCACACAACCTTGAAAGCAGTGACTAATCCAGAACCTATCAACTTCTGCTTTGAATATACCCCATGACTTGGCCTCCACAGCCGACTATGGCAATGAGGGGATAGATAGGTTAGATAAGTATTATATATTATCCTGTGAAAGAGGCATATATAACAAGGGGGCATAGGTTTAAGTTAAGAGTAAGAGGTTCAGTATGTTTATTTTCAGCCAGATAATGGTTGGGATTTTGAATGCACTGCCTGAGAGGAGATTCTCAGAATCAGGTTTATTATCACTGACATGTGTTGTGAAGTTTATTGTTTTGTGGCTGCAGTACAGTGCAGTACATAAAATAATTACTATAAGCTGCAATAAGAAAAGTAAAGATGAGTGTTTCAAAAGTTAGTGAGGTAGTATTGAGAGGTTCATAGATATTTGGAATTCTGATGGCAGAGGGGAAGAAGCTGTTCTTAAAACATTGAGTGTGTATTTTCAGGGTCCTGTACCTCCTGCCTGATAGCAGTAATGAGGAGAGGGCATGTCCTGGATGCGGAGGGCCCTTTATGATAGATGCCACCTTCTTGAGGCACAGCCTTTTAAGAAGAATCTAGATGAGAACTCCATCCACCAACACATGGAAAGCCATGCATAAAGTTTTGGTAAAGCAAGATAGTATAGACGCGTTCTTAATCATCGTCATGGCTCCGCCTGTCTAAGTAGACACTGGGGGGGCGCAGACCTGGATGATGAATATGGAGTTCCTGGGCTGCCCAGACATCAAGATCCCCCTCTCGGCCTTGCGGATGTGGTCCAAAGGAATGCGAAGCAGTACATTTGGCATCAGCTTGGCTGCAGGAGTTGCCGGGAGGTGACGTGATACGTCATCCAACCACCTTAGGGGCTCCACTCTGGATTTGTGTAGGGTTTACTCTGTAGCCTTCTCTTCTCCCGAAGATACCCACAAGGCAGTGGGATCCGTAACCCTGGATAGGGGCCCATACCGGGTACTGTCAGCCGGAGCCAGCTGAGCCCAGGACTCGTGTAAGGCAGGGTCGTCACGCCCTGTAGTAGTGACATATGGAGCCACTACCCACTATGGGTACTTAATGGTCAGTAGGGATTGAGTGGGCTGGAGGGCTTGCTTTTGTGCTGTATGACTCCTTGACTCTGACCTAATGGTTGAGATGGAAAAGAGGTTAAAAAAAGAGAAGGTGATAACTGTCGGTTTCATTCAAATAGATAAGGAAGTCTTGATCCATGAGGTACAAAGAAGTAGAATGATATTGGATGGTAAGGCATGGGAAGAGCCTGACAAGAAATGGCTCCTCGAGGCACATGAACTTCCACTCACTTGAGCAATACGGAAATGGATATCACAAGGAGCATAAATCAGGATTCCATTCATTGTTGTGTCATAATCAGCTCATCCATATAGCTAGATCTGACAAGAAGAACATCTGGATTATTGTCTGTAACGTGGACTCTCTCAGGTGTTTTTCAGCAAATTACATTAATGTTAAGGATTAGGGTGTAGAAAGGACAATTTTGTCGACTTAGGCACCATGAAAAATGTTTCTCTGTTGGGGTTTCTAATGTCTTCCTTCTCTGCTGGGAGATGGAGCTGATGATGTTTCCCTTCTTTGTTCTACCTCATGTTGCTCCTGTTCTGTTCCTCCGGCCCAGGTCTTCTGGCTGCTCTTTGCCAGATCCTGCCTGATCCCTCTTGTTGGTCAGTTTATGTACCATGTAGAACATTACAATGAAGTTTCCCTCTACGCTGGGCATGTACAGGAATGTGTTCCCAAACTGATGAATGCAATGAAGCTACATCTCCTGATCATTAACAGCACTTTTTTAACTCCAGGAAGCATCACTGAAGGCAGTGTGAAAAACATTGGAAGTTTGGACACCCTGTACATATGCTTCATTTGCGTTACCCAGAAACATGCATTCAGTATCAGAAGATTCCTCTCATGATCTGCAGTGACATGATCATTGAAGAGAGGAAACCTTTCCACTTGGGTGAACAGTTGAGCCCTAACAGGAACACAAGTGAAATCAGTGTTGTGAGACCAGCTACTGTGGCAAATCCCAGTGTCCAAGGTGGCACCTGTTCCTCATGATGATGAAAGTTCCCTGGCTATAAAGGTCAACATACCCAATGCACTCCTAACCACCCGATCAAATTCTGTGGCAACTTTGAGGGATGTATGGACTTGTACCCTTGATCCTGCTGTTCCTGTTCAGCTGTTGCTGAAAATCCTGCCATTAACTTTCAAATTCCAGTATATTTATTATCAAGGTAAATTTATTACTTTAACTTTCATGGAGAGAGTATTCTGGAGTAAATAATAGGAGCTCTGGTAAGTCTGAGGCTGAAAATACATTACTAACCTATGAGTTTCAAGTAAAATGTGTTTCTAAAGTTCTGTGGGAGGAGGCTGTTTAAATACTTGGTACTGTGTCCAGTTCTGGTTGCCTCATTATAGGAAGGATGTGGAAGCATTGGAAAGGGTACAGAGGAGATTTACCAGGATGCTGCCTGGTTTAGAGAGTATGCATTATGATCAGAGATTAAGGGAGCTAGGGCTTTACTCTTTGGAGAGAAGGAGGATGAGAGGAGACATGATAGAGGTGTACAAGATAATAAGAGGAATAGATAGAGTGGATAGCCAGTGCCTCTTCCCCATGGCACCACTGCTCAATACAAGAGGACATGGCTTTAAGGTAAGGGGTGGGAAGTTCAAGGGGGATACTAGAGGAAGGTTTTTTACTCAGAGAGTGGTTGGTGCGTGGAATGCACTGCCTGAGTCAGTGGTGGAGGCAGATACGCTAGTGAAGTTTAAAAGACTACTAGACAGGTATACGGAGGAATTTAAGGTGGGGGGTTATATGGGAGGCAGGGTTTGAGGGTTGGCACAACATTGTGGACCGAAGGGCCTGTATTGTGCTGTACTATTCTATGTTCTATGTAAATACGGGGATGTCTTTACTTCTGGTCCATTCCCGTTGATCAACCCTGTGCAATCTGACTTTGCCCTACCAATTCCAACAATAAAGTCATTAGTGTTATCACTGAGGTATCTATTGAGTGAATTCTTCAGCTGCTAAATGCTGGTGATGACACATGCCGTTAACTGAAGCACTCATAGCATTGGAAGGTGTGTGAACAGACTGCAATGAGTTTTGAAGCAGTGCAGTCAAGAGTCCTTCTGTAAAAGGACTGCAGGGCATAGTTTTTGTTAGGCATTCAGGAAAGACGGTATGTTTACAGTAAGATGGTGCTGGACACAGCGGCCACTCTGGGTCCAATCAAAGGAGTATTTGTTCGTATTTTACGTCTTTTTTATGATTTCAAGTTGCTATTGCATACCGAGACTATCAAGTACTGCAGGACTATCCCATCAGCAAGTTGCTCAATAGCGATGGAGCCAGACTTGTTGTGTACTGTTGTGATATCACCTGGACTTGATGTGTACCATTGGATGGTGCACAGTGCAAGTGATTGTTTTGCATGTTTTTATTGAGATCTTTTCAGAGTAGTGCTTTGATTAGTAACAAATTCAACAAAGCAGATGACACTAAAGTTGTGCTTTACAAGTTGAATAACTTCTGTAGATTGGACTTTAAAATTTTCATTATGACACCACCTTTTGGCCTTCTACCTTCTCTCGGCTATTTTGTTTCCAGTTGTTAATGGAAAACCAATGACTTGATTTCTTCACTCCCCTCATACACTCCAAATGTGCTTATTGTCTCCACTTATCACCTACAACTCTGTTACTATCCTCAACTTCCCTCCTACACCTGACTCCATCTGTCAGTCAATCCCTCCTCACCTGAAAACACCTGTTGATTTATAGTTCTTGTCCGACCCCTACCCCTCACCTCTTTATACTTGCTAACTCCCCTCGACTCTTCTAGCCCCGCTGAAGAGCCACAACTTGAAATGTTGCCTCTATTTTCCTTCACAAATGTTGCCTGACCTGCTGAGTCCCTCCAACAGATCATATATTGCTTCAGATTCCAGCATCTGCAGTCTTTTGTGTCTCTGTTTAAATTTGTCGCCAGTGAACATCATTTCCTCGGGGAACATCTTCCAGATAGTCCACAAAACTCTGTATTTCACTTCTTCTACATCTTTTTTAATTTAAATGTGTTTCTGGTACTATCAGAGTCTGCGATTTACAGTTCGAAGTTTGATTGATCTAGTGCTTTGCTGTCTCCAAGTAAATCCTAGGAGGTGAGTGACCTCGGGCAAAGAAGCTGGGAACCCATGATCAACTCCACTTCTTGCCAATTAAGGTGTCGAGGAAGATTGAAATATCGAGGTGAATGCGGAAGTTGTGCAAGTGTTCAGTGCCAATTACCAGCCTCTCACTCACTGCTGGAGATGGTGTCTGTGTCTGATAAATCTCTCCCTGGCTGCCACTGAGGGAAGGCCTCCGTGGTATCTCTCTCCCTCAGTGCTGTCGGAGGAAGTTACCAATATTCTGTGATTTATGGATTGAGCTGTGGACTGTAGTTCAAACTGGAGGACTTCAGTTTTATGTTTTTATATTCTGTGTTTTCATCCGTTCTTTGTTGTTGCTGTTTGCGTGATTTGTTAGTTTTTTTGTGTGGAGGTGGGGATTAGGTTTGGTGCTGTTGCTGCCATTTGCTTTTTTTTTGTGTGTGTGGGGGGGGTGTTTTGATGTTCTTGTTACAGTTGCAGCTGATCCAATTTTCTGGCAACTAATTTCATGTGTATTTCACACATGGTCCTGTAATTTCACCACAGATAATGCCTTAAACATTTATGTAATCACTTTAAATTCATTCCTTTTGATAAATCAAATGAGTTTTCATCTCCTTGTCATAAAATTCATTGCTCTGATCAGTAGAATGGATTTCACATACCTTGAGCTGAAGACAACAGCGAGAAATCAAAGAAAATTCTCATTATGTAGTTCAGTAAGTTTAGACTAGTTCTTAAACTAGTTTTGTAAGATCGTCCTTCCACTGTGTTCCATTGATTTACTTTTTTATCAGTATCTGGAGCAATGAATTTTACTGTATGAAAGGAGTAAATTTAATAATACAATTTTAATAGTTAGATTTGAGATTTTCTCTTCAAGATTTATTGTATTGTTTTTATTCTAATAGGATACAACAAACATTTCTCAATGATCGATGGTGACTGTATCAGCTGAACCTGCCCCAGCCACAAATGTGCAACCTGCAAGCCTTGACTGAGTGCTTCATACAGTACAGTCAGAGATTTAATGTGATCAAGCTTAAGAAAGGACAAGTGCCTCTGTTTGCGGGGGGGGGGGGGCGGTGAAGGATTGAGGGGATTGACAAACATCAAAAGATGTTCAGTTTAGATCGTTAATTATCTTCTGGTGCAGGCCTTGTTATTGAAAGGGGAAAAAAAAGCATGGATTTGAGTTACTGATCATAAAGAAAAAGATGCTGATACAGCAGGTTGTCGATCTCGTAAACATACTTCTGAAGTGTTACCCAGAGAAAAGCAGCAAGCACCTTATTGTCAGTGTATCATATAGGAAAAATTAAAACCAATCAATTCTAGCTTGCTCTCTTTAAAAGTTTATAATACTGTATTAGAAATTCTACCAGCAGATGTAACAACTATATAAAAAAAAAGGACCAGAAAAATAAAATCAAATGTGAAAATACCGAGGTGTCAGAGAACAACCCCATCAGTTGATAGAGGATTTGGCCTAGATAAGTTGGAATCTCAGGTCATGGGGGATAATTTTGGTACTAGATGAGAAATATAGCTGCAAAGAAAAAAAAACACTACAGAAAGCACAGAAATCTACCCCAGAGAGTGAGGCGTTTTGACATATCCTACCCAGGGTGTCCAGAAATGGATTTTAGGTCTATCCTCATTTCCCAGCTCTTAGTCCACAACTTTACAGGCTGTGGTTATTGAAATGTTCATGAGGTAAAGGTTTCTGCTCTGTTAATCTTTCATGCAGTGATTTTCAGACCCACACTGCACATTGACTGAGAACAAATTACCTCAGTTCCCCTTTGACCAATTACTTTAAATTTATGCTTCTTAATCATTGTTGTCTCTGCTAAAGGAAACTGTTCTACTCTGTTTCTAATCTCTACTTGTTGTCAATGTCTCAGAATTTTAACTTGATCAAATTTTCACTGAGTTCTTTGTTCCAGATAAACAACTGTTCTTTATATAACCTAAAACACAATATATTATAAAATACAAAACACAAATAAATAAATAAAGTCTAATATACTTTATTCTTACCTTGAAACTGTATAATTCAAGTGGGCTCATAGAACATGCAGATTCCCCAGAAGTGCTGGGGAACTCTAGAAAGCTCCCAACCCATCAGTAGATCCTTGGTTGAGTTCAGTATTGGACTAGAGTGGTCTACTATGCAGAACTTGTCAAAGGCCTTGGTTAAGTCCCCTGTAGACACTGTTCACTGCATGTTTGTCATTAATTCTCTTGGGTCACCTTGTCAAAATACGCAATTCAATTCATGAGACAAGACTGCTTATGCACAAATCCATAAATAGTCCTTGCCTTTCTAAATAGATCCTATTTCTCGGAATTCTTCCGGTAACTTTCCACCACTTATGTTAGTCCGATGCCTTGGAAGCAGCTGAACACAGCCGACACTGAGTCCATCCGTCTGAAAACTTCGAGCTTCCGACCAGCCTCTCCGATACAGCCTCCCGAGTGCCATCCTCTGCCAAGCGCCTTCGACCTCGCCCCGGCTGCTGAAACACGCAAAGCCGAGGATTTCAGGGCCTTCTGCTCCGGAGATTCTGGTTACCATACAGTAGCAGTGGCAGCGAAGCGGGCATTTCAGAAGTTTTCCAGATGTTCCTCTGTACTCTCACATCTGTCTCCATCGAATCAGGATTGTGCACGGTCCCCTACTTGACAGATAACAGACATCACCACCAAAGTGGCCGCGCGCGCTGCCGTCGCGCCGCCATCTTCTCCTCCTCCATCTTTTTAAGAATTAGGGATTTTAACATGAAAGTGAATTGGGAAAACCAGGTCAGTGCTGGACCTCGAGAGAGAATTTGTAGAATGTCTAAGGGATGGCTTTTTAGAACAACTTAAGTTGAGGCCACTAGGGAATCGGCTGTGCAGGATTGTGTGTTGTGCAAAGATCTGGAGGTGATAAGAGAGCTTAAGGTTAATGAACACTTAGGGAACAGTGATCACAATATGATCGAGTTCACATTGAAATTTGAGAGGGAAAAAATAAAATCCAATATGTCGGTACTTCAGTGGAACAAAGGAAATTACAATGGCGTGAGAGGGGACCTGGCCAAAGTTGACTGGAAAGGGACATTGCAGGAAGGACAGCAGAGCAGCAATGGCTGGAGTTTCTGCGAAAAATGAGGGAAGTGCAAGACAGATATATTCCAAATGAGAAGAAATTTTCAAAGGGATGAAGAACACTACAGTGGCTGACAAGTGAAGTCAGAGCCAAAGTAAAAGCAAAAGAGAAGGCATACAAGAATGCCAGAGCTATTGGGAAGATAGAGGATTGGGAAGCTTGTAGAAACTTGCAGAATGAAACTAAGAAGGTCATTATGAAGGAAAAGATGAATTATGAAAAGGTGCTGGCGACTAATATCAAAGAAGATACTAAAAGTTTTTTTAAGTATATAAAAGGGATAAGAGAGTTGAGGATATATATATATAGGACCGATACAAAATGACGCTGGAGATATTGTAATGAGAGACGCAGAGATGGCAGAGGAACTGAATGCGTATTTTACATCAGTCTTCACAGTGGAAGATGTCTGCAGTATACCGAACATTCAAGAGTGTCGGAAGTGAAGCTTGTGTAGTGAAAATTACGACTGAGAAGGTGGTCAGGAAGCTTAATTGACTGAGGGTGATAAATCTCCTGGACCTGATGAAATGCACCCTCGGGTTCTGAAAGAAGTGGCTGGAGAGATTGTGGAGGCATTAACAATGATCTTTTAAGAATCGATAGATTCTGGCATTGTACTGGATGACTAGAAAATTGCAAATGTTACTCTGCTATTTAAGAAGGGTGGGAGGCAGCAGAAAAGAAACTATAGACCTGTTAGCCTGACATCAGTGGTTGGGAAGTTGTTGGAATCGATTGTTAAGGATGAGATTACGGAGTACCTGGAGGCACATGACAAGATAGGCCAGAGTCAGCATGGTTTTCTGAAAGGAAAATCCTGCCTGACAAACCTACTAAAATTCTTTGAGGAAATTACAAGCAGGGTAGACAAAGGAGATGCAGTAGACGTGGTGTACTTGGATTTTCATAAGGTCTTTGACTAGGTGCCCCACATGAGGCTGCTTAGCAAGATGAGAACCCATGGAATTACAGGGAAGTTACTATCATGGGTGGAGCATTGGCTGGTCGGCAGAAAACAGAGAGTGGGAATAAAGGGATCCTATTCTCACTGGCTGCTGGGTACCAATGGAGATCCACAGGGGTCGCTGTTGGGACCACTGCTTTTTACAATGTATGTCAATGATTTGGACTATGGTATTAATGGATTTGTGGCTAAATTTGCCGATGATACAAAGATAAGTGGACGAGAGGGTAGTGTTTAGGAAACAGAGAGCCTGCAGAGAGACTTGTTTAGGGGAATGGGTAAAGTGGCAAATGAAATACAATGTTGGAAAATGTATGGTCATGCACGTTGGTGGAAGAAATAAATGGGCAGACTATTATTTAGATGGGGAGAGAATTCAAAATGCAGAGATGCAAAGGGTCTTGGGAGTCCTTGTGCAAGATACCCTAAAAGATAACCTCCAGGTTGAGTGGGTTGTGAAGAAGGTGAATGCAATGTTGGCATTCATTTCTGCAGCTAAAGAATATAAGACATAAGAGCAGGGATGTGATGTTGGGGCTTTATAAGGCACCCGTGAGACCACATTTGAGTTATTGTGTGCAGTTTTGGGCTCCTTATTTTAGAAAGGATATACTGACATTGGAGAGGGTTCAGAGAAGATTCACAAGAATGATTTCAGGAATGAAAGGGTTTCCATATGAGGAATGTTTGGCAGCTCTTGGGCTGTATTCCCTGGAATTCAGGAGAATGAGGGGGGATCTCATAGAAACATTCCGAATGTTAAAAGGCCTGAACAGATTAGATATGGCAAAGTTATTTCCCATGGTTGGTAGGGGATTCTAGATCAAGAGGGCATGACTTCAGGATTGAAGGACGTCCATTTAGAACTGAGATGTGGAGAAATTATTTTAGTCAAAGGGTGGTAAATCTGTGGAATTTGTTGCCATGGACGGCTGTGGAGGCCAGGTCATTGGGTGCATTTAATGCAGAGATAGATATGTTCTTGATTAGCCAGGGCATCAAAGGGTATGGGGTGAAGGCAGGGGAGTAGGGATGACTGGAAGAACTGGATCAGCCCATGATTGAATGCTGGAGCAGACTTGATGGGCCAAATGGCCTACTTCTGCTCCTGTATCTTATGGTCTTATGGACATATATTTTCTCTTTTTAATTAAAAAAAACAGCTGTGAGGATTTAATGTCCTCTCAGAAATTGGATGGCAGATGGGAAGAGGCTGTTCCTAAAGGTTCAAAGGTTAATTTTATTATCAAAGTATCTATGCAGATTACAGCTCTAAAAATTGTCTTCTCCAGATAGCCATGAAATACAGAAAACCATAGAAGTAGTTAAAAGGAAGTCATCAATCTTTCCCTTGCCTCTAGTTGTAACACCCCCCACATGAAAATAAAAAGAAAGAAAAACTTGCAAACCTCAAACCCCCTCAACCCCTCCTTCGCATAAAAGCTTATAGATCACCCACTTGGAGAAACAACATCAAGAACATCAAACTCAAACCCCCAGCCCAGGAAATCCAGTTCTGTTTTTAACTGTATAACTAATAAAAGGGAGATTGGAGCTGCCAATGGGACATAAATGGAGTAGCAGATTGCAGCAGTTAGTCCTCCGCTCTCATGACTCCAGTGACGCAAGTTTAAAATGGCACTACTGAACGTGGGCAGCAGATTACTGATGGTACTTAAAGAAATTTGACTAAATACTCTGTTAATAACACTTGTTTTATATGGAAAATTGTGGTAAATGATCACCATAAACAATGAAGAGACAAATGAAGGCAACGCTGATCCGAGGGTCAAGGCATGTGGGTGTGAGACAGAGCTGGAGCAAGGTCGAGGCGCATTCCAGAAGAAAATGGAATCAGAGTCGGTGCTGGAATTGGAGACACAGCTGGAGTAAGTGAAGTGGAGAAAAGCTGATTCTGAGCTGTCTCAGAGCCCGTCCATCTACAGCAGGTGCGAGGTTTGATCCAGCCAAGAGCCAGGCCAATTTGGAAAGGTCAAGTATGGGCTGGATCCACCCCAGGACATATCACTGTGGTGCGGCCCAGTCCCAAGTTCAGGGGATGACCTGGTACTTGTACAATTTTAACGTTGGGCCAGATGGACCGAAAAGGCGGGAGCAGAAGCGAGAGTTGAGCCGGTTCAGCTCTGCGATGCTTTACTCGGCGCTGATGCCATGGCTGTGTCGTGTACTGGGCTTAGCATCTGTGTGCTTTTCGGTGATTTGCCTCTGCGTGATGGACGGAGACTGAGACTGTGGGCCTGTTCCGGCTGCTCTCGTATTCGGGTCTATGGACTCAATTTCCTTCTGAACGCTGATGCTTGCTTTATTTTTTGCATGATTTGATCAGTGTTTTTATTTTCTCTCTGTGCACTGGGTGTTGGTCTTTTTTTAAAAATTGCGTTCTTTTGGGTTTCTTGTTTTGTGGCTGCCTGTAAGCAGACAAATAGACAACTAAATATCAAGGTTGTGTAATTTTGTAATTTATACTTATTCTGACAATAAAATGTATTCTGAAAATTTTGTTGAACCCGAATGAAAACTGTGTGGGGTTTGTTTATTTTCCATTAACCTTGTGGTTTTTCTCAAGGTGCTTCCCCCCCACCCCCCAAACTAATGCCTCAAAGATGTTTTGATCTGTTAATTCATCAATGTAAATTGCTCCTAGTGTAGGTGAGTGGTGAGTGAATATTGGGAGATGTGTGTAAAAGAGCACATGAGAGAAAATAGATTACAGGGAAAATATTGGTTGAATATCATAGATGAGATTGCTCTGCAAGCTGGCATACTCTTGTTGAGTTGTATGGCTTCCCTCTGTGATGTAAGAAAATACGAAACGTAATAGAACAAAACCTTCTTATGAGCTGAGACACCATAGTCGAGGCATCAGATGAGCAATTTGTTTCTGCCTTTATTATAGAAGAGTAAGTTGCTGATGTAAGAGAAAAAGGAGAGTTTGCACTGAAATTGAATGAATTTTTTTGAAAATGAGACATTTTTCATGATTGTAAGTGTTGTCACACCATCCAGATGGAATGCACTCTAGATGACTTTGGGCAATAATACACCTGGTCTTAATTTTCCGTTTTCCTTGTGATAGCAAAAGATTAGCAGTTTGGAAATGTTATACTCTTGTTCAATAAAGTGGATCAAGATTAATTAATGGCTTCAGGTTAATCAGCTTAATGTTGTTTTGGCAAACTTTGGAGACGATCTTGAACAAAAGGAATTGGCATCTGGTAAAGAATAGGCTAAGAAATACTTCCTTTGTTTGCCCAACTTAATTGAATTCTTTGATGAAGTAACAATAGAGTTGATATTACCTAAATGTATTATCTAACGTTACATTTGATTAGGTACCAAATCATAGAATTATTAACAAAGCTAAAGACCATCGGATTAATGGGACAATGGCTGTGTGGATAATAAAACTGGATTTTCCAAATTGATGGAAGTATTCAGTGATTTCTGTAAGATACTTGTTAGAACTAGTATTCTTTGTTATGTTAATAACCTCATATATCACACATTGTATTTCCAAATTTATATATTTCCTCAACATAGAAAGAGACCCTATTGAGTGCCTTCTCTATGATGGTCCTGATGTAAGGTTTTGATCTGACATGTCGACAGTTCCTTCCCTCCCACAGGTGCTGCTGAACCCACTGAGTTCCTTCAGTAGATAGTTTGTTGCTACAGATTCCAGATCTGCAGTCTCTTGTGTCTTCTCTGGATGGGTGTTGCCTTGAAATTCGTTGGCTACGCTGGTGACATTATTCCCATTTTGGCTCTCTATATTGCTGCAGATTTGTAAGAAAATAAAATGGCATTGATCATTCATTCCTGAGATAATTGCCTTCTGAGGCAGATAATTTGCAGAGCTTCCTGAAGGCGAGTAATATAAGTAGGTTCTGTTGTGGGATTGACCAAAGGAGGAGTAATGTGAAGAATGAAAGCAAATTGAGGAAAAATCCTCAATGGTGTGACCATCATTTTTGGCTCAACTTCTCCAAAACCAATCTCAGCTGTGTTGGATGCGGACAGTTTCCTCACAGATTATTATTGTTTGAATTGAATCTATCTCCCAGGTCTGAAGATTGGCTATTTGAACAAAGGGCCAATGATGAGTTTCTTTTTTCAATTGTACGGCATAGAAACAGACATGTCTATATTTGGTTTTAGGTTTTGGCTTATTATTGCCAAGCACTGTGGGAAAACTTTTCTTGCATACTGTTCATACAGTCCAGATCATTACACAGTGCATTGAGATAGAGCAAGGGAAAATAATAACAATTCCGAACAGAGTGCAAGAGCTACAGAGAAAGTGCAGTGCAATAGAAGTTCAAGTTCAGGGTCGTAACAATGTACATTATGAGGTCAAGAAACCATTTTATTGTACTAAGGAACCATTGATAGTCTTATTACATCAGGGTAGAAGCTATCCTTGAGCCTGCTGGTACATGCTTTCAGGCTTTTGAATCTTCTGATGGGAAAGGAGTGAAGAGTGACATTCAAGGTGGTTGAAGTCTTTGATTGTTATGGTTGCTTTACTTAATCCCACTTGCCTGCTTAATTCCATATCCCTCTATGCTTTGAGAAACATACATCAAAGTTGCTGGTGAACGCAGCAGGCCAAGCAGCATCTATAGGAAGAGGCGCAGTCGATGTTTCAGGCCGAGACCCTTCGTCAGGATGAAGGGTCCTGACGAAGGGTCTCGGCCTGAAACATCGACTGCGCCTCTTCCTATAGATGCTGCTTGGCCTGCTGCGTTCACCAGCAACTTTGATGTATGTTGCTTGAATTTCCAGCATCTGCAGAATTCCTGTTGTTTTCCCTCTATGCTTTGCTCAGTTAGGCATGCATCAGGTTTATTGGAGTCAGCTCTAAAAAAATTTGTTAAATCTTTAAGGTTCAGTCAGGATTGGATTTCCTAATGTAAGTGAAAGAAGCTATGCTGGCTCTCAGAGTAACCTGGTCATTGGAATTGCCCCAATTATTTCCCCTGTTACCTGTTCTCTCTCACATGCCCATCCACACATCGCTGATTTGATATGGTTGGGTCGTCCGGTTTTAAACTTAGCAATTTTCTCCCTTTCTCAATCAATCCTGTTGTTGAGGGCAGTCTTGGCTATGGAGTACAAAGTTGCAAAGTAGTTAACACAAAGCTTTAGTGCCATCTGTAAAATTGGGTTTCGATTCTCCTCGCTGTCTGTCAGGACCTTGTACTGTCTCCCCATCAAGGTGCTCTGGTTTCCTCCCACATTCCAAAGACTATACGGTTAGGGCTACTGAGTTGCGGGCATGCTATGTTGCCACTGGAAGCATAGCGACACTTCAAGTTCAAGCTTACTGTTACACACAGTATAGTTACGCACAAACAGCTACAAAATAATATTAGCACACGTCTCTGAGTGGCAGACCCTGAAGATTGACAAGCTGACATAAAGTGTGAGGCTGCTCAGTACAACCCGCACTGATTTGATGTGACGCAAATGACGCATTTCACTGTACCGTACGTTTCGATGTACACATGACAAATAAAGCTAATCTAATTTCTTTTCTTTATTTGTTAGATGCACATGAACGAATGTGTTTGTTTTTGATTTGAAAGGCAAGAGCAGGTCCCAAGTACCCTGTACATATCCTTTCCTGGCCCAGACTTCTCAGAGAAACGTTCTTGTTGCTCAACTTTAGATAGTTTATTGTTTCAATAGGTACATTTAATGTCAGTATACATCCTAACATTCTTTTTCTTCGCAAACATCCATGAAAACAGAGAAGTGTCCCTAAGAATGAATGACAGTTAAGCGTTAGAACCCCAAAGGCCCCCCTCCCACGCATAAGCAGCAGCAAAGCAATGACCCCTCCCCCTTCCCCCACCAGCAAAAAAGCATTGGCACCCCCCTCCCCACTGAGCACTCAATGCATGCACCAAACTATCAATAAAGACACGGACTTGCAGTACCCCAAAGACTACTCATTCACCTGGTAATTCGACATATCACAGGCTCTCTCTCTTCCCTAATAAGGGAGAAAAAAGGTGTCCCTGTTTCACAGCATGAGGGGAGACATAACAAACAATTTGCTGATTTACGATGTTAAAAATCTGCTGCATCAGGAATTTGGGTCTCTGGGCACACAGCCAGCAGCCATCTCGCTGCTTTCAATCTTCTGTCTCCCACAATGCACCAGTTTTCAGTGGTGGCACTGACCTTGAGGAGTACCCCACCGAGCCACGAAATCCTGGAACCCTGAAGGCGTGCTAGTCTTCTATCCCGTGTCCTTGGTATATTGAGTAGTGGCCAGTCATGAGACCCTGAGAACGGGTCTCATTCCCACAGAGAACTGAACTCAGCGTGTAACTCCAGGTCAGGGTTTTCAAAAGAACCCTGAAAGGGAAAATAGAAATATCTTGTGTGGGTAATCCTTCCATTATTGTGTGTGCAATGATCTCGTCTACAGAGCAATGCTCCCCTTTGGCTCCGTACCTTGAAGGGATAAAGTACGAAGAGTTGTTTCCTCTTTATGGGTAGGCTGCTGCTCTTTGCAACCAGGATTAGAAAAATCAGGGTCACTTTCTGTCATTGCCACTGTTTCACCTTGCACTTAATGCTCTGTTTACTTCTCTGATTCTTTCTCCTTGGGCACCCTGTTGTTCAGGTGACATTTTGTGGTTGATTAAATACGTCTACCAGCGGATCCTGAGCTCTATTAAATTTTCAAGTGGGGCTTTCCAGTACTATTATTGCATTTCATTTGGTGCTTTACTGACCCTTTCTATCTAGCCTCAGCTTCCTCTGGTATATTTAAAAAAATATGGGTATGTTTCAGCCTTATTCTTGTGACAAATACATATATTGATTGTATGTGCACTCACCTGCCATTTCAAATTAAAGTTAAACCATGTAAATCTTTTCCACCTTATAGAAATTGCTTGAAATTTGTCATTTGAGATCCATCATTGAGTGCTTGAAAATTGAATTTCATCCTTTTTTAAATGGATTAAAGATGCTCTGCATATTATGTCAGTGTCTGGCTGGATTTCCTGTGAAGGATTTGTGAAATTGCCCAAAAATACAGTAAAAAAAGATGTAAGGGTTGTTTACAACCACAAAAATGCAATAAAGTGGAATCACGGTTCCCAACAGGACTAGGTTGACATCGAATGCAGTCTTCGGCACTGGAGGCATGCCAATCTGATAAGGATGTGGTGCTTAAAGGCATACTCCCGATTGCATCTACAAACCAGCATTGCACGTCATACAAACTTAAATTCAGAGACCACTACAGCACAGAAACAGGCCTTTTGTCCCATCTAGTCCACGCCAAAGTATTATTCTGCCTAGTCCTATTGACTTGCACCTGGAACTTCGCCCTCCAGACCCCTCCCATCTATGTACACATCCAAATTTCTTTTAAATGTTGAAATTGAACTCGCATTCACCACTCTCACTGTCACCATCCTCTAAGTGAGGAATTCCCCTGAAGCATTTCATCTTTCACCCTTAACCTATTACCTCTAGTTCTAATCTCACCCAACCTCAGTGGGGGAAAAAGCCTGCTTTCATTTGCCCTATCTATACCTCTCATGGTTTTATATTCCTATATCAAATCTCCCCTCATTCTCCAGTGCTCCAGCAAATCTCCCCTCATTCTCCAGTGCTCCAGGGAATAAAGTCCTCACCTATTTAACAGATCCTCAAGTTCTGGCAACATCCCTGTTAATTTTCTCTGTACTCTTCATAACTTATTGATATCTTTCCTGTAGGTAGATGACCAGAACTGCACACAATTATGACTAAAATTAAAACACAAAAAACTTTGGAATAACTCAGCTGGTGAGGCAACATCTGTGCAAGGTACAACAGAGATAACATTTAAGATCTAGGGCTCTTCTTTAAGATGACAGAGTGGAAATTGGCAGCATAAGTAATGTATTTTTCAAGCTCTGTGTGGGTACAGGAAGCAATGCTACTGTTTGCATTGCTGTACCAGAATGTTGAGGGTGAAGGAGGCCCACAGTGAAAATGGACAGGAATAGAAAGAGAGTGGAGTTGAAGGAAGAACGATCAACTAAGGTTAAATTAGTTTATAGCTATATGCACCAGGGTGCAATGAAATTCCAGGTTGGCTTGAAGTCCATAGAGTAAACAGTGTACCTCATAATAATAAACACACTGAGTAGCACTCTCAAAATGGCCTGAGGAATTCAGCAGGTCAGGCAGCATCTATAGAAAGGAATAGAAAGTCGGTCCTGATGAGGGCTGGAACATTGACTCTTTATTCTCTTCCATGGATGCTGCTGGCCTGCTGAGTTGCTCCAGCATTGCGTGTGTGTGTGTGTGTGTGTGTGTGTGTGTGTTACTCTGGATTTCCAGCATCTGTGGAACCTCTTGCATTTCTAATAGAATGCTGAAGGTAAAACAGCAGAACAGTGCACGGATAGTAATGCAGTCGAAAGGAGTGCACCAAGTGACAACAGAATAATATGTGGCAGCTCCACTGAGTAGTGGATGTAAAAGATGTGATTGCTTTAGAAGATCGACTGCAGTGGTTGGAGGTGGGGGGAGCTCTAATTGAGTGTGTATGTCTGGGCTTTTGAGCTCTCGTACTTCCTCCCAGAAGACTGAAGAGAGAAAAGGGAATCCTGGATGATGCTACTAGCCGTCTTAAAGCATAGCACTGCGACAGTGGACTGGGTGGAGGAAGGTGGACTGGATTAGATCAGAGAGTCATTCACTGAATGCTGTGATCAGAGTAGGTGAACCTGTAAATGAGGATGTGAAGGATGATTATCTGTTGTCTGGGCTCTTTTGGCTGGTTACTGGTGAACTTTGTTAGGGCAAAGCAATAGAGTGTGAAGAAACTCACTTTGAATGTGAGATTATGATTTAGAAAGATGCGTGTATATCCTTGTTGCTCTTACAGTCAATGCCTCCCCCACAACTCCATTGGGACATGAAGCTGGTGATGTTCTGCTGGCACTTCCCATCATCTTGCTCCCCTCTATTTACACAGTAGTACTGTGATGATTTATAAGAGAAAAAATCTTTTAAAGGCAATTGCACTTTTTCTACTTGACCTTAGTTTGACACAGGACAATATTACGTGTGTCAGCAGAGAAGCCTGATAAAGGTCACATGTGCCCAACGGACGGAAATCCTTTTAACAGTTGTGTTTCTGACTGGTCTTTTAATGGCTATTTCAGAATGTATATTTGGAGGATTGGTAATATGAACTGTATCCAGAATAGCATTTTCATATATATATTAGCCTAATTGTAATTCCGATAACTTGGATGTTTGAGTGTGTTACTGAATGACATTATAATTATTTTAAATGATTAAACATCATTTTAAAGTTGCATTCCAAATGTTTCCAGACCATAATATTTCAAATCTTTAACCTTAAGATCTAATGTAGATTGATAATAGAGAAGGATTATCGCGTTGGTGCACTTAGCAAATCCTTTTGTCAATTACAAGCTATCGAGAATAGTGGTGTAGTGTGTTTTTAATGTGAATGATAATGCGCTGGCATATGTGAATAATAGTGGGGCTGTCACTGCTCACCCTTATACTGGAGGAAATCTGGCAGCAACTTTTGCAACATGCCAGTGTGTATTTAAGTACAGAAATAGCCTGCTCCTTCGCTCGCAAACCACATGCTATAATAAAAACAACAAAAGAATCATCTGATGAACTTGCACGTTACTTTACAAATGGAGCATTACTAAGTTTTCAGTGGAGCCCTCTTGCTATGCCCATCCACCACTGACAGACACAGTGACATCGGTTTACATGGTGCATGTGAAAACAAGATTGGCAGCGTCACAGTATACTGCAGTCTGCAAACCCCTAATTACTCCTGATCAGTCCCCCTGGGGCCGTGCAAAAACTTGCCTGTGTTTCAACTGCAATTTGCTCTGAATATTTATTTCTTAAATTAAATAGTTTTAGAGTAAAAGAATTTTATTGTCAAGTATTTTTACATTAATTCATGCATATATTTTGTATTTAGTTTAAAATGCAGGTTGAAATTTTGTATTTAGTTTAAAATGCAGGTTGAAATTTTGTTCTTGGTTTTGGTATCTGCCAGAGTTTTTCCATTTGACTGGCTATACAGCCAGTTGATATCTGTACTGGCCACCATAGTCCCTGGAGCAAGTGTCTGATTGCAGCTGGTGTCAGGAAGGAGAAAATGCAGACCACAAAGCCAACTGAATCCTTTTCGGGAAGGTTTATTCTTGGTCAGCAGGCAATGCCATCATTGCGTTGTTGGTCATTGCCTCAATTGTCACAGTGTGAAGATAGGAATAATGTTGACTGAGAGTGCTCGTGTCCAAACCATTGCTGCTTTTTTTATTATAGAAAGAGCATTTTCACTTAATACACTGGCAATACCCCTCAGGTTATTGGATTTTTCAAATAAATCCCTTATCATCCTTTTAATCTCTGGTGGATTCAACCTGCCCAATTATCAAAGATAGAATATAGAACAGTTCAGCACAAGAACAGGTCTTTTGGCCTGTAATGTGTTAAGCTAAGCTAGTAACATCTAACTTTCCTGCACACGGTCCATATTCCTTCATTCTCTGCGTCTTCACATGCCTATCTAAGAGTCTCTTATTGTGTTTTGTTAATTTAAGGAGGATAGAAAGAGAATTTTCGTGGTTGATTCAGGATAGGTTCAAATAATGATCAGATCTGAACAGGACTATTCCTCTGATCCTGGATTATTTTTAATTACTTGGATCATTGGAACCTCTACTGGGGCAGTGGTGAACTGTACAAAAGGGATGGGTATACCTCAACTGGAAGGGAACTAGTATCTGACCTGTTTTACTAGTGGTACTGAAGAAGGTTTAAGCTAGTTTGGTAAGAGGATGGCAAACTGATCACCAGGTCAGAAAGTGGAGGGATGGAGAGGAAGGTAGATGCCAGGTTCAGTAAAAACAGGCAGGAGCAAGGTAACAGATATAATGCGACGGATAATTTCAAGTGTTTGTATTTTAATTCCTTAAAGTATTATGGATAAAGGTGATAAATTTAGAGCATGGATCACCACAGTGAATTGTGATGTTGTGGTCATAACAGAAACTCATTTGAAAGGAGGAGAGGAATGGGTGCTTAATGTCCTAGGGTTTTGATGTTTTAGAAAAGATGGAGAGGGTGGTTAAAAGGAGGGAGGGGAAGTTCTGTTAATTAGGGACAATATCACAGCTGCATTCAGAGGGAACATAATGGAAGGTTCATCCACTGAGTCTATATGGGTAAGACCCAAAAATAGGAAGGCTGCAATCACTCTGATAGGATTATAATACAGACCTCGCCACTGACTGCCATCAGAACTTTGAGGAACAGATATGCAGGCATATTAAAGAAAGGTATAAAAACAATAGGGTTGTTGTCTTGGGGGACTTCAAGTACCCTAACATAAATAGTGATTTTTTTAGTGCAAGAGGTTTAGTTGGTGTAGAATTTGTTGGGTACTTTCAGGGGGGTATCTTATTTCTATATGTAGATATCCAACACGAGGAGAGGCTGTACTGGACCTGGTGTTGGGCAATAATTCTGGCTAGGTGATTGACCTCTCAGTAGATGAGTAGTTAGGGAGAAGTGACTGCAGCTCCTTTTAAGATAGCTGCAGATAAGAATAAGTATGGACCTTGCAGAAAATTATTAAATTGGGACTTGGCAATTACGAGAACTTCAGGCCGGAACTAGGGAAAGTTAATTGGTAACAAGTGCGTTTGGGCAAGGCCACATCTGACATGTAGCGGGTTCTTAAAGACCAGCTGCACAGGATGCAGGAAAGCTATGTTTTAGTTAGAAGAAAGGATAAAGATGGCAAGGTAAGACAACCTGGGATGTCGTGAGAGGTGATGTATTTAGTCAAGAAGGAAAAGGAAAAGTATGTAAAGCTTAGGAAGCTAGAATCAAACAGAATCTTTGAGGATTATAAAGAAGCCAGAAAAGAACTAGAGGGAATTAGGAAAATCAGGAGGGGCCACTGAATGTCCTTGGCAAGTAAGATTAAAGAGAGTCCCAAGACATTCTATGCACACATCAGGAGCAAGAGGGAGTGTGTTAGACCAATCAAGGATAAAGGAGGAAACATTTGCTAGGATATGGAGGATTTGGGTGAGGTCCTTAAGGAGTATTTGCCAAGGAGAAGTGTGTGGAGAATAGGGAGGTTATTGTTGAATTTATTAATCTGCAAGGGCATTTCAAAGTAAAGGAGGAGGTAGAGTTGGGTCTCTTAAAGAGCAATAAGGTGGAAAAATCTCCAGGGCCTGATGGGATATACCACAAGTTATTAAGATAGACAAGAGAAGAGAATGCTGGGGTCATGATGAGGACTGACACAGTAGCTCATGCTGTTCCATTATTCAAGAAGGGAGCCAGAGATCATCCTGGAAGCTGTACTTCATGAGTCTTATGTCAGTGGTTATGAAGTTACTGGAAAGAGTTCTTAGAGATAGGACTTGTGAGCTTTTGGAAAACTGGCGTAATTAGGGAGTGGCAGCATGGCTTTGTGTAGGACAAATGTCTTATTAGCTTGATTGAGTTTTTGACAAAATTATGAGGGTGATTATTGAAGGTAGATCTGTGGATGTTGTCTACATGATTTTAGAAAGACGTTTGACAAGGTCCATCATGGGAAGCTTATCCAGAAGATTAAAATGCATCCAATCTATGTTAAATTGGCTGTTTTTTTTTAATCAGAGCGAGCTCGCCCATAGAAGATAGAGGGTAGTGGTCGAAGGGACTTATTATAGCTGGAGTTCTGTGATTAGTGGTATCATGAAGGAATCTGAACCGAGGCAGCTGCTGCTTGTGATGTAAATGAATGAATTGGATGAAAATGTAGATGGGTCTTAGTAAGTTTACAGATGATGGGGATTGCTGGTGTTGTGGAAAGTGTAGAAAACTCGCAAGAGTATAGCAGGATATAGATCAGTTGCCGATACGGGAGGAGAAATAGCAGATGGAGTTTAATCCGGGTGAATAGGAAACGTTGGCAGGTCAAATGTAAAGAGACAGTATACTGTTGAAGACAAGACCATTAACAGTGTTGATGAGCAGAAGGATTTTGGGGTTCATGTTCACAATTTCCTGAAAGTGGCTACATGGGTTGATGGAGTGGTTAAGAAGGCATATGGCGTGCTTGTCTGTATTAATTGAGGCATTGAGTTCAAACATTAGGAAGTTATGTTGCAGCTTTGTAAAACTCTAATTACACTGAATCTGGAGTAGTGCATTCATATCTGAGGGGTGTTTATAAGATTATGGGAGACATAGTAAACAGAGTAAGCAGATGGTATATTTTTCCCGGGGTTGAAATGTCCAGTATCAGGAGACATGCATTTAAGGTGAAAGGGGGTCATTTCAAAGGAGATATGAAGGTTAAGTTTTTATTTACAAAGAGTGTTGGATGCCTGGAATGTGCTGCCTGGGATGGTGGTAGAAGTAGATACATTTGAGACGTTTAAGAGACGTTCAGACAGTCCCATGAATGTGAGGAAAATGGAAGGATATTGGCATTGTGTAAGGATTAGTTTAGTTGGCCATTGATTTCCAATTTAATTGGTTCAGTACAGCATTGGGTCTATTTCAATGCTGAACTGTTCCATCGCTCACTTTTTGTGGATGTGCTTGGGAAAGCCACCATTTATGGTCCATTGCTCATTGCCCTTGGGAAGATGAGGCAATTTGCTGTCTCAAACATATATAATGCTTTTAGAGAAGATACTCCACTTTAATAAAAGAATGAAAGAAGTAGAATATTTGTAAGTGTTGAGAAATTAGGAAATATTAATGCAAAAAGGAACCTCCCTGTGCTAGTTCTGACACACAGATAGTAAACATGAAGATGATCAAGTACTTAGAAAGGCAAATGGCAAATCTACTGCAAGGTTTTAGAGTACAAAAGTAAGAAGATCTTACTGAGATTGGCCAGGGTTTTGGAGAAATCTGATAAATCTCTTTGGAGAAATCTTTGAGGCCTCTGTACAATGTCCTCAAGGGAAGGAGAGTGTAAATTTGCTAGTCCTGGGAGATTGGGTTGGTTTGCAATGGGATACTGAGGAAGTCTGGCTTACAGGAGTTTAGAAAAAAAAGAGGCATGATATCACAAAGTCAAAGTCAAAAACAAGTTTATTGTCATATGTATCAGCGCATGTATACAGAGTTGTAATGAAATACTGCCTTGCAGCAGTATCAGAAGTACATGGTATCATAGAAGCAGCATTCAGAAGAAAAGCATACTGTATATTAAACATACATTATGCACATTTATTCAAGAAAGAATTCAATTAGAACAAAAAAAAACTATTTTAGTCCAAAGTGATTGAAGTGGTCATAGTGTTGTTCAACTATGGTTAAGGTTGTGCTAGTGACTTCTGGTTCCTTTCGGTTATTGTAGTTGGGGTGGTAACGGCCATAAGCTCACACTACATATGAAATGCTCCTAGTGGCTTGCATCTCAAATAGACCTTTGACAACTAAGTTTAGCTCCTGGCCTTCATATGTGACTTAGCTACTAAGCCCTGTTGAATCATTTCTGCTGACAGGAGAAGGGGCAAGAGAAGGTTATTTTTGCCTTAAAATTAGTTGCTTTGGGCAGATGGGGCTTATCCACATGGTTGGTAGCTCATCTAGGAGAAGGAAAAATATGAACTCAAACCTCCGCTGCCTTGTGGCTGTACCCACTCATGGGGAAGGCTTTGGGAGTAAACCCCAAGGAAAAATCTGGAGCTGCAGTTCTTAAAGCAGTCCTGTGTTGAGTTCAATGACTGGCAGCTCCTGGCCAATGGTGTCCAGCTATATTGGTCTCTGCCATTCCTTTGGATTCATCTGCTGTGTGGAGAGGGGGAGCCTGCAACATGAGCAACAGCTTGCTCTCCATATTGACTGCCCTGGCATATCACGTAGAGAGTTGGGATGCAACATCCATGGCCAACTCACAACCAATGGAGGGCTTCCAGTGGGTTCAAGAACCAACTGGTTGAAAGGAAATAGCTGTTCTGGAATCTGATGATATACGACTTCAAACATCTTTTTTTCTTGCCCAGTGGCAGCTGTGAAAAGGTGACATGGCCTATTGGTAGGAATGTTCCATATTTCACTTTTCTGGTTTAAGATGGCGCTACTGAAGATGTCTGACAGCTTAATGGTAGATCAGAGGAAATATGACTAAAATATTATTAATAGCACCTTTCTTGAAGTAAATAGTGGTCACCACAGACGATGAAGCACATGGAGGTGAAGCAGATCCAAAAGATGGGCCATGTGGGAGTATCGCAAAGCAGGAACACAACAACATCTTAAAGACATGGCTGCAGTCAATGTTGTTACCGCTGCCTCTGTTGGAGTGAATGATTTGGAGAGCAGTCGATGCGGAAGAGTTTGAAGCCCGTCTGCCAAACCTGGGTGCGAGGTTGGATCGCTCCAAGCGCGGAGCTGATTTGGTAAGATCGAGAACGACTTCGGGCTTTGCTGCCCAAGCGTGTTGCTGCACCGAGATCCATTTCCTAGAGCAAGGCACTACTCAATGCTTGGACAACTTAAATGCCTGGTCAGGACCCCTGATGAAGGGTCTCGGCCTGAAACGTCGACTGCACCTCTTCCTAGAGATGCTGCCTGGCCTGCTGCATTCACCAGCAACTTTTATGTGTGTTATCTAAAAGCTCAGTCTGGTTTGGAATGCTATCGTTTTCATTTATTGTTTGCATGGTGTGTATGTGTCTTTTTTCCCCTCTTTCTCTGCACAGTGCTTATGGTCTTCCATAGTTTTTAAATTGGGTTCTTTAGGTTTCTTGCTTTGTTGGTGCCTGTAAGCAAACATATCTCAAGGTGTATACTTTGTATATTCTTTGATAATAAATGAACCTTGATTGATAGATGTGGCCTTCTTGAAGCAGTGCCTCCTGCAGATATGACCGATGGTATGAAGGGATGTGCTTGTTATATATTCTGTTGAGTCAACTACTTTCTGAAGCTTCTTATGTTCCTGCAGATTGGTATTGCCGCACCTGACTAACAAAGTGAAGATGCTGATGCGCCTTCATACATGTGCTAGGACCTGGATAGGTCATCTCATTCTCTCAATCTCCAACTGCAGAGTATTGCACGTTCACCCTCTTTCCCCTTCCTGAAGCGACTGATGTTGAACAAGACATTGTTATTCTGGTATCACTCAACTAAGGGTTCTCTCTCACTAACGGTAAAGGAGTTTACAAGAAGATCTTGTTTCCTCAATAACTTCTTTACCCTTAGTGAGAGAGAACACTTGTAAACTCCTTTACCATTAGTGAGAGAAAGAACCCTTAGTTGAGTGATACCACAATAACTAGGTCTTGGGGATGTTTCCTCAAGACCTATTAGGTACATTCTCAGGAAAGGAGTTGGACCTTTAGGACTGAAATGAGAAGAATACTCTGTATGCAGCAGATTATTGTTTTTTTTGGGAAAGTGTGCATGCTCATTTGTTGGGAAAATTCAAGGCTTACAATTTTTTTTTCCCCTTAAGTCTTGGAAATAGATCCATTTGGTCATTTAGTCCATGCAACAATTCCATGCCCCATATTTCCTATAACCTTTCTCACATGCCCTTTAATGCTCCCCACAATCCTCCTACCACCGAACAGTAACAGGGATAACTTAGGTTAGTGAATCAGCCGAACATGCAGTATAAGACATAATAGCAGCAATAAGCGATCCAGCCCATTGAGTCTGCACCACCATTCAATCGTGGCTGATCTATACACGAGGAATTCTGCAGATGCTGGAAATTCAAGCAACACACATCAAAGTTGCTGGTGAACGCAGCAGGCCAGGCAGCATCTCTAGGAAGAGGTACAGTCGACGTTTCGGGCTGAGACTCTTCGTCAGGACTAACTGAAGGAAGAGCTAGTAAGAGATTTGAAAGGGGGAGGGTGAGATCCAAAATGATAGAAGACAGGAGGGGGAGGGATGAAGCCAAGAGCTGGACAGGTGATTGGCAAAAGGGATATGAGAGGATCATGGGACAGGAGGCCCAGGGAGAAGGAAGAGGGGGAGTGGGGGGAAAAGCCCAGAGGATGGGCAAGGGGTATAGTCAGAGGGACAGAGGGAGAAAAAGGAGAGAGAGAGAGAAAGAATGTGTATATAAAAATAAATAACGGATGGGGTACGAGGGGGAGGTGGGGCATTAGCGGAAGTTCGAGAAGTCAATGTTCATGCCATCAGGTTGGAGGCTACCCAGACGGAATATAAGACCTGTGCTCTGTCCGCCAGAGAAAGCAGGATCTCCCAGTGGCCACACATTTTAATTCCACATCCCATTCCCTTCCTGATATGTCTATCCACGGTCTCCTCTACTATAAAGATGAAGCCACAGTCAGGTTGGAGGAACAACACCTTATATTCCGCCTGGGTAGCCTCCAACCTGATGGCATGAACATTGACTTCTCTAACTTCCGCTAATGCCCCACCCCCCTCTTGTTCCCCATCCGTTATTTTTTTATATACACACATTCTTTCTCTCACTCTCCTTTTTCTCCTTCTGTCCCTCTCACTATACCCCTTGATCATCCTCTGGGTTTTTCCCCCCCTCCCCCTTTTCCTTCTCCCTGGGCCTCCTCTCCCATGATCCTCTCATATCCCTTTTGCCAATCACCTGTCCAGCTCTTAGCTCCATCCCTCCCCCTCCTGTCTTCTCCTATCATTTTGGATCACCCCCTCACCCTCCCACTTCCAAATCTCTTACTAGCTCTTCCTTCAGTTAGTCCTGACGAAGGGTCTCGGCCCGAAATGTAGACTGTACCCCTTCCTAGAGATGCTGCCTGGCCTGCTGCGTTCACCAGCAACTTTGTGTGTGGCTAATCTATTATCTTTTTTGTTCTGGCAAGTCAGAATAATCAGCACCCAAGTGGTCAGCTGAAACAAATCCCAGGGTGAATTTTACTGATCATTGTCCCAATCAGGGATTAAATTGTTCATGGTTAAACTATTTAAATAGTTGTACTGGCGAGTGTGAGTTTGTATTGAGTTTTGAGGTTGGTGTATTTTTACTGAATATAAAGTTATTCTGAATTCCAGTTTATTCTATTGTCTGGCTTTGGGTCTTATCAATAGTTATAGGTGAGAGAACACAAAACCTTGAGAATGAAAGGGTTATCATGAGGAACATTTGATAGCTCTGGGTCTGTACTCACTGGAATTTAGAAGGATGAGGGGGGATCTCATTGAAACATTTTGAATGTTGAAAGGCTGAGAAAGAGTAGATGTGGAAAGGAGGTTTCCCATGGTGGGGGTGTCTAGACAAGAGGGCATAGCCTCAGGATAGAAGGGTGCCCATTTAAAACACAGATGTGGAGAAATTTCTTTAGCCAAAGGATGGTGAATTTGAGGAATTTATTCCCACAGGTAGTTGTGGAAGCCAGGTCATTGTGTGTATTTAAGGCAGAGCTTGATAGGTTCTTGATTAGAAATGGCTTCTAAGTTTATGGGATCAAGGCTGGGAAATTGTGCTGAAGAGGGGTGGAAAAGGATCAGCCATGTTTGAATGGCGGAGCAGACTCGAGGGGCCAAGTGGCCAAATTCTGCTCCTGTGTCTTGTGTTTTATATTAACCAGGAAGATGTGCACCCTCCACACAGACACCACCAAAAGTCAGAATTGAAGCTGGTCACTGTAACTCTGCACTTTCTAAGGAGTTGCCCAGATGGACTTGAACTATTGTGCTTGTCTTATGTGTTCATGCTGATATTGATATTTTTTCCAAGTACTAAACAGATTAGACAATATGGGGATTTTGTGAATATACTGGCATGAGGAAAAAATCTTACAAGATGGTAGACAGGTCTCACATCCTCCACCTTCTTGCATTCTTTTGCTCTTGGCGTTATGCTGGTCCACATGCTCTGTTTCTCAGTTATCACTTAATCTATCCCAAATTTATCCAATTTTGTACAATGATAACACTACACTATCTGTTGAAAGTTGTCTTTGCTTGTACAAGCTTTTTAAGATTTCAGTGAATGCTTGTAGGAGTAGATATATTGAAAGATTTGGATACAGTAGATGTGCAGAAGATGTTTTCAGTAGTGGAAGAGTCTAGGTCCAGAGGGTGCAGCCTCAGAACGGAAGAGCATCCTTTCAAAAGTGAGTTGGAATTTTTTTAGACAGAGTGTGGCGAATCTGTGTTATTCGTTGCCACAGATAGCTGTAGAGGCCAAGTCATTGGATATATTTAGAGCAAAGGTTGATAGGTTCTTGATTAGTTATGAGGAAAAGGCAGAAGAATGTGTTTGAAGGGGAAAATAAATCAGCCATGATGGAATGGGAGAGTTAAATGGCCTAATTTTGCTTCTACAATGTATATCTTATTTGATTATCTGTAACAGTGAATGAACCACTTTTGATGTTGAACACTGAGGTCCCCTTCTAAATGTAAATTTTAAGTTGTTGCTCCCTCATTGCATCTGGATGGAGGTTCATCGATCCATTAGCTGGGCTAAGGTGGTAATTAGTGGGGGCAGGAGATGCTGGATGTTGAGCCATGAGATATTATAGACTGTCAACTCCCTACACCATTCATTACCAAATTTACACCAGTGAGTCTGTCTTTTAAATGGGAGGGAACACAGACAAGCACTAAGGCTGAAGTTTTGAATCCAGTTTAAGTGATTACATTTGTGTTGGTCTATTGCTTGAATTGTCCTTGTCACAGCTCTCAGAATTTTGAGAATCCCCAGGTATTAATTAGGACGAATTTGCAGGGCTAACTGGACTGTGTGAGCTCTTGTCTTCTCTAGTGACTAGATAAAGCATTATTTTAATTTTTCCCAGTACTTTGACGTAACTGGACAATTCAAAGGGGGATTTCAGAGTCATCATATTACTCAGTAAGTGTAAGGATGACAGGTTTCCTTCACCAAATTACTGATGCTAGTAAAATACTTGGGTTTTTATGACCTATCTGGTAGTTTTGTTTTAATTAATTGAATTTAAACTGTTCAACTGTGACAGAGGGACTTGAATTTGTGTGCCTGGTTTATCAATTCAGCACTCTGTTTTACTTTATTTGCACAAGACCATAATAGCAAGTTGAATTTACAATGTACCTTGCAAATATGAAAGTGTTGCTTACCTATTAAGAGATATAAAAATGGATAACTAACCAGAAAGTCATAATAATTAAACCTTCAGAAAAGAGTTAGAAAGAGGCTAACAGATGAAGGTAATGAAGAGACAAAAGCTTGGCAATAAATGCCTTAAAATGTGTAATGGATTGTCATTAATGTAGTTCACAGAGTCATAAAACACTACAGCACAGAAACAGGCCCTTCAGCCCATCTACATCATGCCAAACTATTAATCTGCCTAGTCTCATTGACCTGCGCCTGGACCATAGCCCTCCCATCCATGTACCTATTAAAATTTATCTTAAATGTTGAAATTGAGCCCACATCCACCGCTTCTGCTAGAAGCTCATTCCACACTCTCACCACCCTCTGAGTGAAGAAGTTCACCCTCGTTCCCATAAACCATTTCACCTTTCTGCCTTTCGTTTTAGTTTCACCCAACTTCAGTGGGAAAGCCTACTTGTACTTACCTTATCTATACCCCTTATAATTTTATATACCTTCTTCAAACCCCCCCTTATTCTCCTGTGCTCCAGAAAATTAAGTCCAAACCCATTCAATCTTTCCCTATAACTCAGGCCCTCAAGTTCTGGCAACATCCTTGTAAATTTTCCCTGCACGCTTTATCAATTGTTGTTGATAATTTATCAATAAGTCTTATTGATATTATCTTAGTCACTTCCACTATTTTGTCTGCTATCCTATTACCTCAAAGTTTTCATACTTGATGGGTGCTGCCATAATCTAATTTTTAAGCAAAAGAAAACTGTCCAGAGAAGTATTTCCAGAATGTACTATTTCTTACAAAACTCAGTCTTCTCTGGGCTGCTTTACACAATTTATCATTAAGTATTTTGATCAGACATATGCATCATGTTCAGTAAATTTGTCTCCTGATGATTATTCATTTGGCAAGCAAGGAATATTGGAGTTCAGAGTGGGGAGAAAAATGACATGCAATTTAAAAATGAATATTAATATGTTCGAGCCTGTTGGTATCAAAAATGATTACCTGTCTCATCTGCCAAAACAGTCTTGATTGCTTCCTTTTACATGCGCACCGTTTAATCTTTCTAAACAGTCACTAGCTTACCCCCCTCCTCTGTCTTTCTCAATTTGCCATTATTCCTTTAAGATGCCTTTCTTTTCCTTACAAAACACAAACATGTCACTTAGCCCAAGTAGCTGACTTTGGAATTTTTTTTCTGAAGTCCTGGTAAACTCGTCTTATTCCCCCATTCTTTTATAAATGATGTTATAGAGATTTATTTTATTAATGCTCATTATCCCGTCTGTCTTTGTATGAACTCTGATCCAATACTTCGCTCTTTGTAACCTCAAGCAAATCATTGATGTACACAGTGGACAGAAGTGTTCCTTAAGGAAGCCTTGTGAAATCCTGCAATCAATTCTAAGCAGTTGTAGTTTCTACAGTTTGATTCAGTTTTTCTCGACAGATTCATACTCTGGATTTTTTGTTCATCTGCTCTTCTTTCATGTTTGGTAATTTATCAAATACTTTTGAAATTCCACATCATTACCAGTATATCTTAGCTCCCACCATACAGATTACTAATTTGATGGTACATCTTTAGTTATATTGGAAATTAGTAGTTTAAATTAGTCATACTGCATGGAAGCAGTTCCTTTAGCCTCTGAGTCAGTGCTGATCATCAACCACACTTTTACACTAATCATTCACTGATCCCCCTCGTTTATTCTCCCCATATTCTCTTCGACTCCCACAGTTCATGTACACACTATGGATCAAGTTTTGTGGTCAATTAACCTCTCAAACTTTCTGCTGTCTCTTCTGCAATCTGGAAGTAGATGATGCATTGTGCTATATAACATTAGTGCTTAAATTCTGTAAGCTATATCCAAAGTAAAGATAAAGCAAATGATAGAATGAAGGTTAAATTCAAGTTCAGGTTTATTGTCATTCAACTGTGTACATGTGTAACTGCCAAGTGAAACAACGTTCCTCTGGACCAAAGTGCACAACACATAACATACAGCTTACACACAACACAGAAAGTAATAGAAACATAAAAACATAGAGAATAGGTGCAGGAGTAGGCCATTCGGCCCTTCGAGCCTGCACCGCCATTCAGTATGATCATGGCTGATCATCCAACTCAGAACCCTCCATACCCCCCGATCCCTTTAGCCACAAGGGCCATATCTAACTCCCTCTTAAATATAGCCAATGAACTGGCCTCAACTGTTTCCTGTGGCAGAGAATTCCACAGATTCACCACTCTCTGTGTGAAGAAGTTTTTCCTAATCTCGGTCCTAAAAGGCTTCCCCTTTATCCTCAAACTGTGACCCCTCGTTCTGAGACTTCCCCAACATCGGGAACAATCTTCCTGCATCTAGCCTGTCCAATCCCTTTAGGATTTTATATGTTTCAATCGGATCCCCCCTCAATCTTCTAAATTCCAACAAGTATAAGCCTAGTTCATCCAGTCTTTCATCATATGAAAGTCCTGCCATCCCAGAAATCAATCTGGTGAACCTTCTTTGTACTCCCTCTAAGGCAAGGATTTCTTTCCTCAGATTAGGGGACCAAAACTGCACACAATAATCCAGGTGTGGTCTCACCAAGGCCTTGTACAACTGCAGTAGTACCTCCCTGCTCCTGTACTCGAATCCTCTTGCTATAAATGCCAGCATACCATTCGCCTTTTTCACTGCCTGCTGTACCTGCATGCCCACTTTCAATGACTGGTGTATAATGACACCCAGGTCTCGTTGCACCTCCCCTTTTCCTAATCGGCCACCATTCAGATAATAATCTGTTTTCCGGTTTTTGCCACCAAAGTGGATAACTTCACATTTATCCACATTAAATTGCATCTGCCATGAATTTGCCCACTCACCTAACCTATCCAAGTCACCCTGAATCCTCTTAGCATCCTCCTCACAGCTAACACTGCCGCCCAGCTTCGTGTCATCCACAAACTTGGAGATGCTGCATTTAATTCCCTCATCCAAGTCATTAATATATATTGTAAACAACTGGGGTCCCATCACTGAGCCTTGTGGTGCCCCACTAGTCACTGCCTGCCATTCTGAAAAGGTCCCATTTATTCCCACTCTTTGCTTCCTGTCTGCCAACCAATTCTCTATCCACATCAATACCTTACCCCCAATACTGTGTGCTTTAAGTTTGCACACTAATCTCCTGTGTGGGACCTTGTCAAAAGCCTTTTGAAACTCTAAATATACCACATCCACTGGTTCTCCCCTATCCACTCTACTAGTTACATCCTCAAAAAATTCTATGAGATTCGTCAGGCATGATTTTCCTTTCACAAATCCATGCTGACTTTGTCCGATGATTTCACCGCTTTCCAAATGTGCTGTTATCACATCTTTGATAACTGACTCTAGCAGTTTCCCCACCACCGATGTTAGGCTAACCGGTCTATAATTCCCTGGTTTCTCTCTCCCTCCTTTTTTAAAAAGTGAGGTTATGTTAGCCACCCTCCAATCCTCAGGAACTAGTCCAGAATCTAAAGAGTTTTGAAAAATTATCACTAATGCATCCACTATTTCTTGGGCTACTTCCTTAAGCACTCTGGGATGCAGAACATCTGGCCCTGGGGATTTATCTGCCTTTAATCCCTTCAATTTACCTAACACCACTTCCCTACTAATATGTATTTCCCTCAGTTCCTCCATCTCACTGGACCCTCTGTCCCCTACTATTTCTGGAAGATTATTTATGTCCTCCTTAGTGAAGACAGAACCAAAGTAATTATTCAATTGGTCTGCCATGTCCTTGCTCCCCATAATCAATTCACCTGTTTCTGTCTGTAGGGGACCTACATTTGTCTTAACCAATCTTTTTCTTTTCACATATCTATAAAAGCTTTTATAGTCAGTTTTTATGTTCCCTGCCAGTTTTCTCTCATAATCTGTTTTCCCCTTCCTAATTAAGCCCTTTGTCCTCTTCTGCTGAACTCTGAATTTCTCCCAGCGCTCAGGTGAGCCACTTTTTCTGGCTAATTTGTATGCTTCTTCTTTGGAATTGATACTATCCCTAATTTCCCATGTCAGCCTCGGGTGCACTACCTTTCTTGATTTATTCTTTTGCCAAGCTGGGATGAACAATTGTTGCAGTTCATTCATGCGATCTTTAAATGCTTGCCATTGCATATCCACCGTCAACCCTTTAAGTGTCATTTGCCAGTCTATCTTAGCTAATTCACGTCTCATACCTTCAAAGTTCCCCTTCTTTAAGTTCAGAACCTTTGTTTCTGAATTAACTATGTCACTCTCCGTCTTAATGAAGAATTCCACCATATTATGGTCACTCTTACCCAAGGGGCCTCTCACGACAAGATTGCTAATTAACCCTTCCTCATTGCTCAATACCCAGTCTAGAATAGCCTGCTCTCTGGTTGGTTCCTCGACATGTTGGTTCAAAAAACCATCCCGCATACATTCCAAAAAATCCTCTTCCTCAGCACCCTTACCAATTTAGTTCATCCAATCTACATGTAGATTGAAGTCACCCATTATAACTGCTGTTCCTTTATTGCACACATTTCTAATTTCCTGTTTAATACCATCCCCAACCTCACTACTAATGTTAGGTGGCCTGTACACAACTCCCACCAGCGTTTTCTGCCCCTTAGTGTTATGCAGCTCTACCCATATCGATTCCACATCCTCCCGGCTTATGTCCTTCTTTTCTATTGCGTTAATCTCCTCTCTAACCAGCAACGCCACCCCACCTCCTTTTCTTTCATGTCTATCCCTCCTGAATATTGAATATCCCTGAATGTTGAGCTCCCATCCTTGGTCACCCTGGAGCCATGTCTCTGTGATCCCAACTATATCATATTTATTAATAACAATCTGCACTTTTAATTCATCCACCTTGTTAGGAATGCTCCTTGCATTGACACACAAAGCCTTCAGGCGCACTTTTACAACTCTCTTAGCCCTTATACAATTATGTTGAAAAGTGGCCCTTTTTGATGCTTGCCCTGGATTTGTCGGCCTGCCACTTTTACTTTTCACCTTACTACTTTTTGCTTCTACCCTCATTTTACACCCCTCTGTCTCTCTGCACTGGTTCCCATCCCCTTGTTGTGAATTAACCTCCTCTCGCCTAGCCTCTTTAATTTGATTCCCACCCCCCAACCATTCTAGTTTAAAGTCACCTCAGTAGCCCTCGCTGATCTCCCTGCCAGGATATTAGTCCCCCTAGGATTCAAGTGTAACCCGTCCTTTCTGTACAGGTCACGCCTGCGCCAAAAGAGGTCCCAATGATCCAAAAACTTGAATCCCTGCCCCCTGCTCCAATCCCTCAGCCACGCATTTATCCTCCACCTCATTGCATTCCTACTCTCACTGTTGCATGGCACAGGCAGTAATCCCGAGATTACTACCTTTGCGGTCCTTTTTCTCAACTCCCTTCCTAGCTCCCTATATTCTCCTTTCAGGACCTCTTCCCTTTTCCTTCCTATGTCATTGGTACCTATAGGTACCACGACCTCTGGCTCCTCACCCTCCCACTTCAGGATATCTTGGACACGATCAGGAATATCCCGGACCCTGGCACCAGGGAGGCAAACTACCATCCGGGTCTCTGGACTGCGTCCACAGAATCACCTATCTGACCCCCTTACTATCGAGTCCCCTATTACAACTGCCCTCCTCTTCCTTGCCCTACCCTTCTGAGCTACAGGGCCGGACTCTGTGCCGGAGGCACGGCCACTGTCGCTTCCCCCAGGTAAGCTGTCCCCCCCAACAGTACTCAAACAGGAGTACCTATTGTCAAGGGGCACAGCCACCGGGGTACTCTCTATTACCTGACTCTTACTCTTCTCCTTCCCCCTCCTAACCGTGATCCACTGGTCTGCCTCCCGTGGCCCCGGTGTGACCACCTGCCTGTAACTCCACTCTATCAACTCCTCACTCTCCCTGACCAGACGAAGGTCATCGAGCTGCAGCTCCAGTTCCCTTACGACATATTAGGACAAATTTATTAACAACTATTAAAATGTATTCCAGAATATATTTTATTGACTCCCAAGCCCTCAGGTACAAGGATCATATTAAATGATTGACTCAACCTTTGCCTTTGACAAGTTACCGTACATGAGGCTACTTAACAAGCTACAAGCCTATGGTATTACAGGAAAGATTCTAGCATGGATAAAGCAGTAGTTGATAGGCAAGGAGTGGGAATAAAGGGGCTTTTTCTGCTTGGCTGCCGGTGACTACTGGTGTTGGGACCGATTCTTTTTACGTTATATGTCAATGATTTTGATAATGGAATTGATGGTTTTGTCACACAGTTTGCAGACAATATGAAGATAGGTGGAGGAGCAGGTAGTTTTGAGGAAGTAGAGAGGCTACTGAAGGACTTAGACAAGGTGAATGGGCAAAAAAGCAGATGGAATACAGTGTCGGGAAGTGTATGGTCATGCACTTTAATAGAAGAAATGAAAGGGTTGACTATTTTCTAAATGGAGAGAAAATTTAAAAAATCTGAGATGCAAAGGGACTTGGTAGGATTCCCAAAAGGTTAATTTGCAGGTTGAGTCTATGGTGAGGAAGGCAAATGAAATGTTAGCTTTCACTTCAAGAGGACTGGAATACAAAAGCAAGGATGTAATGTTGAGACTTCATAAAGCACTAGTGAGGCCTCACTTTGAGTATTGTGAGCAGGTTTGGGTCCCTTATCTTGGAAAGGATGTGCTAAAACTGGAGATGGTGCAAAAGAGCTTCACAAAAATGATTCGAGGATTGAAAAGCTTGTCATATAAAGAGTGTCTGATGGCTCTGGGCCTGTATTCCCTGAATTCAGAAGAATGAGGGGTAACCTCATTGAAACCTATCAAATGGTGAAAGGGTGTGATAGAGTGGATGTGGAGAGGATGTTTCCTATGGTGAAAGAGAGTCGAAAATCAGAGGACACAGTATCAGAATAGAAGGGAGTCCTTTTAGAATTGAGATGAGAAGGAATTTCTTTAGCCAAGAGGTGATAAATCTGTGGAATTCTTTGCTACAGGCAGCAGCAGAGGTCAGGTCTTTATGTATATTTAATGAAGAGGTACATCAATTCTTGATTTGTCAGGGATAAAGGGATATGGTGGGAGAGAGAAGGTAGGGGATTGGGGCTGAGAGGGAAATTGGATCAGCCATGATGAAGTGGTAGAGAAGACGCAATGGGCCCAATGGCCTAATTCTGCTCCTATATCTTATGATCTTGTGTCTTATAAGGTAGTGCACACCAGGACTGGGATGAGAAATTCTGCCACTCAGAAGGCAATAAATCTTTGGGATTCTCTTCTCAGGATGTTAATGGATGTTGATGCATGAAATATTTTCCCATCTGAGCTCAAGGACATGTGAACTGTGGCTAAAAGTTTGTCTGTGATGTTAATGGTGAACAATTTTAAGTTCCTCGGCATGCACATCGCTGAGGATCACACGTGGTCTGTACTTATCGGCTGTGTGATGAGAAAAAGCACAACAGCGTCTTTTTCACCTCAGACAGTTGAAGAAGTTTGGTATGGCCCCCCAAATTCTTAAGAACTTTCTACATGGGCACAATTGATAGGATCCTGACTGGCTGCATCACTGCCTGGTATGGAAAATGTACTTCCCTCAATCACAGGACTCTGCAGAGAGTGTAGCGGATAGCCCAGTGCATCTGCCGTTGTGAACTTCTTACTATTCAGGCATTTACAAAGACAGGTGCGTAAAAAGGGCCCAAAGGATCATTGGAGACCCAAGTCATCCCAACCACAAACTGTTCTAGCTGCTACCATCCTGGAAATGGTATCAAAGCCGGACCAATAGGCTCCAGGACAGTTTCTTCCACCAGGCCATCAGACTGATTAATTCATGCTGATACAACTGTATTTCTATGTAATATTGACTGTCCTGTTGGACATACTAATTATCACAAATTAGTATAAATTGCACATAGCACATTTAGATGGAGATGTAACGTAAAGATTTTTACTCATGTATATGAAGGATGTAAGTAATAGTCAATTCAATTCAGTAATTGTGCTGCATACTTATATTTTATTACATGGACTTAATTTACACAGCTTTTTAGTGCTTTTGTGGTGCGTATGTGTTGCTATAAAGGTCTTGTTGTTGGGGAAGGGTTGTAAGGGTACTGGGGTTACAATCAATAGGGTGTATTTTGTGGTCAACAGAGAAGGTGATAGATTGATTAATAAGGAGTACCATCAATGTGGATTGTCAGATTCATTGGGGGAGGGGAACAGGTAGAAATGAAGGTTAAGAGTGATGATAAGGGTCACACCAAACTAGGGAAGTTGGGGAAGTGCATTTGTTGACAAGTTCTCTCTTCTTTGTGTTCCCAATATTGGAGAAGGCAGGTTCCCTTTAAGTAAATCTGAAGTAGTCTACTTCTATGAGTGGGCCACATATGGTGTGGATCATACTTGTGTAGTGAGTTTGAACAAGTCAGGTGGAAACCATGTATAGAAGCACAGCCAGCAGGTATTCCAGAACAAAGTCCTTTTGGAAGTACAGTATCTCAAAAATATCTTGAATTATGTCAGGTTTTTAACCCCTGTAACCAGAAAGATAATGCTAGGTATATAAAGAGTGTCTTGTTAGCTATAGTTAGGATATTTACTCTAAATGTGCATTCTACGAAGATTCATGGTCATAGACATGTAGCTCTGAAGAACTGCATACTTAGAATGGGAATACCTCTTAACTGACAAGGCAGCTTTTTAATACTCAAACACCCCTGGATTGTCCAAAACCCTTGGCACTCAAAATGTATTCTTTTATCACACAATTGAGAGGTGGATATATGGATATACAATCACCCAGAATATTAACTGACAGAACACAGATGCCTACTTTATCCTTTCTCTGATCTCATTCTTGAAGTTTCAATGCAAGCTGATTAACATAAGCATTAACTTATTGTTCTCCTCTGCAGTAGTGCAAAACCTGAATGCCCAATGAGTTGTTTCTATGCCTTTAGTTTATGGATAGATGTTACACGGTTTAATAAACTCTCTTCAAGTGCCAGTGGATGAGATTGTCTTGACAGTTTCCAAAGTATATCCGTTAATTGATCTCCCTGTGTGAACTGATAACCTGTAATCAAACAGACAATGGTGGTCTGTTGGATTACTGCTTGTAGGTTACATATGAACAGGTCTTTGTTTTGAAGACTGCTTCTCATTTGTATTAAAGGTTGCTATCAACAGAACCCCTCATTAAAATTGGCGTTATATGTTATATGGATCAATGCAAATTGCAAATGGGACATATAGGCATACATGGCATGCCTTTGAACTCCAAGTTCAAGTTTATTGTCATTCAGCCGTATGCATGTTATGCCTCTGTATACATCAATCACAACCATTGATTCCACCATGTGTTATTATACCGTACACATATAGAACTCTGAAGGAAAGTGTCAGACTTCTCGCTGCCTGCAGTATGTCCCCAATTTTCAATTGCAATTCATGTTTTCATAGGAACAGAATCACACTGTGTGAAAAATCTGCATTCTATGCAGGATATATAGTGAATATCACAGGATGTGCATAATTGACAATTATCTAGCATGTATTTCAAGTCATGGATATGGTGGTATGTTTTGGAGCTCTTATAAGTACAACTACTGTATGGCTGTGTAAATTGTATAGTTTTAAGATATACTTTACACTTTATGATATCCAGCCAGTTTTCCTGCAGAGCATGGATAATTTTCTTCATGGACCCATGCTGAGTCGAGACTTCCTCAAATTTGTTTCACTCAAAACCCTTGGCACACCTTCTGAATATTCTGCACCAATTACTTTTTCTCTTTCCACTAATCTATGAAGAAGGTTGGAAGCGTTTACTTCCAAGCAGAGAGTGCCTTCACACAATGTACCTCCACACGGCATGAGTGACTCTTCACAATCCAAATGTGTGAGCAGTAGTTGGTCTCGGCCCAAAAAAAAATGAGTGCCACAGTACAGTGCCTGTGTGTCAAGGCAAAGAAGTCGATCAGCAGGGATATGATTCTGTTGCGATGCAGAACACCTGAAAAGAAGTCTGGAGCGTAGGAGAATGAGCGAAGAATTGATGAGTTTTTCATTTCAATACAAGCATAAAGGGAGGAGGAGGATGCAAAACTGAATTTCTAGAAATTGCTGTGCTAGCGCCTATTTATGTAGCAATTTATGTAGCTTTTGATTATATTTGTAAAAACACCATTGTTTCTCAGAGCTTATTGTGTTGAACAGCTTGCAATTTGCAAAAACTGAACAACACAAAATCACTATGTACCAAATATCAAAATTTTGATAATTGGTTGCATTAACTTTAGCACTATTTCAATTAACAGTGGGCCAATAATTATCATAATGAAAAATAATCCTTTATTAACTTGGGAGCATTTATCTTGCAGAGAAATTAGACTGTGTAGCAGTTTATTTCAACATCACGGGATTACTTCCCATAAAGAGAAATGTGGCAATAGTAGCTTACTCTTTGCGAGTGGATGGATTCTTAGCAGCATCACATTATATCATTAATGAAGATACTTTTCTTTTACACAATCGTATGTGAAACTAGACCGAACAGTCTTGGTATTAGCCATCATTTGGCACACTGGGAGAACTATTTTTCAGTACTTCAGATTCCGATTGGGACAAAATTTAATTTCATTATTACCTTTTTTAACCCAAGCGGCCGATGACCCTAACCTAATTGACCTTGATCTCCGCCACTTCCCCACCTCCCCGTCCATCTGAATGAGTCCTACAATGTTCGTGATTCTTCCAAAGCCTTAATGGAGTCTCAGATCTCTCTGACCCAGTTTACGTGGAAGATAGAATCTGGAGCAAAAAAAAATAAACTAATGGAAGAACGGTGTGGGTCAAGTGGCTTCTGCAGAGAAGAATTGGTGGTTGACATTTTGGGCTGCCATTGTCTACATCAGGACTGAGAGGGATGGTAGCCAATGTAACAAAGTCAGTGGAAGGGGTGAGACAGAGGTTGGTAGATGATAGATGGTACCAGGTAATGGAGGAAGACGGGCAGATGGAGCCAATTAGAGTAGAGGGTAAGGAGTGCTCAGATAGAGCTGGTGACTGATGGGTAGAATCACAAGAAGAAAAGCAGACTGAGCTGAGTGGGAGAGAGGAAGGGGAGTGTAAAGACAGGCTGGTGGGTGACAGGTGGAACCAGAAAAGAGAGGGATGAAGGACAGAAAAAACTAGATGGGGGAGGGTATAAGAAAAGTGAACCAAGGGAGAAACAAAATAGGTAAGAGGGTGATGGTGGACCCCTGTGAGTGGGAAAGGTACAAAGGGGGAGCATGTTTTTTGAAATAGCAGACATTTTTAAAATAAAATAAACTTCATTCATAATAAAAAATTCAAAATAAACACTGCATTACCTTTTCATTCGTTACATTCTAATAATGCTTTCAGTACTGCATTCCTACACATCAATCAATAGCACTGTTGCCACTCCTGTGGTGGCTGGGGATGTTATACTATTGCAATAATTGAGGGGCTTCCTCCCTCAATGCATCCTCTCCTCCCCAAGTTGCAGGAAAACCCCTACGCTATGGTCTTTCCTCACTGAGCCCTTGTGGTAGCAGCACCCAGTATTGGTGTGTCCCTCAGCACCTACTCCTGCAACTTGAAGTGTGCCGGTTGGCAGCATCCCTCCACAGACATCTTGATGTGCTGGCAGACCAGAAAGTTTTAGGCAGACCAAAGTGAAATTTTCACTGAGTAGACAGCCTGCCAGTGGCAATTGATGTCAATCTCTGTGTGTGTCCCTGGGAAGAGCCCGTAGATTGGAGAGTCCTCTGTCACGCAGCTGCTCGAGACGAACTGCAACACAGATCCTTTCAGCTTTCTCCACACCCACAGTCCGCAAATAGGGGATGCATATCTCTTCCCGTCTGATTACTAATGATGCTTCACTACAAAACAGCCAGTTCACTAGTCTTGAACATATTTCCCACCCCTCCAGCTCCCCCCATATCTTAGCAAAGGGCTGTGGGCATTGAGGTTTGTAACAGCTGGCATGAGACCACCACGGAAATATTAGGCATAGTGTTTTTATAATAATTTTTGTGCTCCATTGCTTTCGGGCCTTCAGTTTTTAATTCCAGATGCAGTGGAAAACATTTATAGTTTGATACAGTGTAGATTTTTTTTTTTCAATTTTGCTCAATTCAAAAGCAAATGGAAATGTTAACTGGGCTAGAATTCCTTCTAACCTAGTTATGTTGGAGCTAAAATCACAGTGTTAGCTTCTTCATTGTCACATTCCTTCAAAGTAGTTTCCTTTCTGCTCTTAGTTCACCAACTGATGATGTATCTTCAGGGAAATCCAAGATACACTCATTGCAAAGTATCCTTTTAATGTGGCACATTTTGGGAAATGTTTATGGATGCTATTTTTGTATTTTTAACCTGTAACATAAGGTAAAATTAAGTGTTACATTGACTCAGGAATTGAGTGCTGCATGGGGGAAGCTTGCAAGTGTGTCCTGGTGTTGCATGTGCATAATTTTCATTGTTACGTACCCCGTAACTGGGTTGCCAAACCAGCAGAAATGGAACACGTGTTGGAGTCTGTGATTACTAGGAACTAATAAACTTTTATTAAAGAAATAAGTAATACAGTACACTAATCGCAAGGATGTAAATGTAACAGGTTAGCAATGATAGTATACACATGTACACAGAAATAGGGTAATAGAAATCAACCAAGCTCTATCGCAGTCTAGGGGTAAAATGATCAGTCTTAAGTGAAGCAGAGTTCAGTTCAGTCTAGTGCAGTTTGAAGTAATTGCTGTTGTACCGTTGGGGAGAGAGAGAGTGAGAGATGCAGTTGGTTTCAGGCAAACCTTTTCGATGCCTTCTGACCCAGCTGTGGTCACCGACTGTGACCCCTCCGTTCCGGATGCGATCGTTCTTCCATTGTGAACCCGGCACCCAGGCAAGGGCGGACACACACCAGGTTCCCACCGATCGTATCTTTACACCCTGTGAGCCTCTGACTCATTCCCGCGAACTGGTCCTCCAAACTCCCACCACCTTGTAGGGCACACTGCTCTTTCCAGGGTCTCGTGGCGTGTGTGTCCCGTGCCTTAGCAAACCTGCTATTTTTATCCCCCTGCTGGGGTATCACCTGTCAATCAAACTTCAAACAGTTCAGGTTCAAAGCAAACAGTCTGTCGCAGATGCCAACATCAGAATTGTATTTCTTTCTCATTAATCTCTCTCTTCTCTCTTATTAGCATGTTGAATGTTTCTCCATTGTCTTCCGTTATCTCTCTCATTAGCATCATCCATCCTGCAGCTCTGCTTGGCATCACACATGACATCATATGCATACATGAGTCCCCTTACAAGGATTCTTGCAAGCACTAGTCACAATGTTTCCCTATTAATGGACAAGAAACCAGGAGAAATTCCAAGAATCCTACCCACACTAGCTGAACTTCACCGATACTAATTTGCAGCAGCATTCCCTACATTTCTTAATGGGAAGATCAGCACTCAATCTGCTGGAAGTTATTTTGCAGCCTGGGAACATTGAAAAGAAGGATGAAAGTACAGACCTGACAGTGTGCTGATTACAAAATCACAATTAATGGTAAAAACTTTGGCGTCTTGAAGACTGAGGAATCCTCTAAGGACCAGATGAAACTGAAGAAGCAGGATGTGACCAGAGAGAATAGTGACAGAATACTGTGGATCTCAATGCTCGAAAGAGCTGAATGATAATGTGCATCTGAAGAATAAAGGAAATGTCTTATGCTTGGAGTCAAAGAATGTGGATGAAGTACAAGGTGCGTACATTGAGTCAATATTCACCAAGGAGAAAGACATGGAAGTTAGTGAGGAGTGTGCTAATGTGCTGGGGCATTTTGAGAACAAGAAGGAAGTAATGCTGTTTCTTTTTTAAAAGGGGATCAAGGTGAGTAAGTTCCCTGAGTCTGATGGAATACATCATAGGTTATTGAAAGAGGCAAGAGAGAAGATTGCAGGGACCTTGTCAGAAATCTTTGCATCCTCACTAACAGCAGACAAGGTCCCGGAGGACTGTTGAGAGTCAGTGTTTTCCTGTTTTTCAAAAATCCCTGAAATTATAGGCCGGTTAGCTTCTCATCAGTAGTAGGAAAGCTATTGGAGAGGAATCTCAGAGATATAATTTACCCACTTTTCTCCTGGGTAGAAAAGCTAGATTAGCTAATGTGTGATTTTTGTCTTTGTTACTGAACAATATTTAGTTTGTTAGTTTTTTTTTGGTTCATGCTTTCAAGGTTCATGCCAATTGGAACTTGATAAAAGATCAGTAACAGAAGGATTGCAAAGTAGGAATTGTGTTACTTTAGGGATTTGTCTTCCCATCAGTGGTTATCACTTGTGCATATGGTATTAGTGGAAAGTAAGCATTTACTAATCATCCTTATTTACCAGTTAGGATAGCTAGAGGCAAACTTCTTCTCCTAAGTTCCGGAATTCCAGGGCTTTAGTGCCGAATGAAGCCTCGATACAATAGATGACTAATTATATTGGAAAGTGAAATAATATTGGGAAGCAAAGATGTGTAAATTGGAATCTATCTTAACGGAATTGAAATATTAGCAGCAACCTGTGTTATTTCAGGTGGTAAAGTTTGTAGGTTTTCACTATTTGGAAAGCAACCATTGTTGAGATGTAATGAGGTAGACAATGTTGGATTTTTCAGGCTGACTGGGTCATGGGCTTGGTATTACAAGACATTGATTTATGCCAATTAAATATAAATTGTTCAGTGTCTTTGTAGCTGTATAGAACTTCTCTTAAACCATAAACACAAAAGATTCTGCAGAGGCTGGAAATCCAAGGGAATACACACAAAATGCTGGATGAATTTAGCAGGTCAGGCAGCTTCAATGGAGAGGAATGCAGAGTTGATATTTTGGGCTGAGACCCTTCATCAGGACGGGGAAGAAAGGGGGAAGAAGCCAGAATATGAAAGTGGGGGGAAGGGGAAGGCAAACAAGATGGAAGATGATGTGAAGCCAGGTGAGGGGGAAGGTGGGTGGGTGGGGTAGGGGGATGAAGAGAGAAGCTTAGGATATTGATGGGTGGAAAAGATAAAGGGCTGAAGAAGGAAGCTGATAGGAGAGGAGAGTGGAGCATGGGAGAAAGGGAAGGCGGAGGGGCACCAGTGATGAGCAGGTGAGGAGAGAAGTGGTAAGAAGGGAGCCAGAATTCAAAAAAAGAGGGAAGGGGAAGAAATTACCAGAAATTGGAAAAAATCGAGTGTTCGTGCCATCAGGGTGCAAACTACCCAGATGGAATATGGGGTGTTGTTCGCCCAACCTGAGAGTGACCTCATCATGGCAGTGGAAGAGGCCGTGGACTAACACGTCAGAATTGGAATGGGGAGTATAGCCTCTACTTGAAAATGCTTGAACACTTTACAAATAAGGAGTGGAATTCCCTGTAGCAGCATACAGAGCTTCTGGATATACATTCATAGACACAGTCGTTAACTGCCTGATATAGAGCATTTTGTCATCTGTGTCATCAATCCCTCAAATGCTGAAGTGGGGGAAAGAGAATATGCAATGAGAACACTTTTGAATATCGAGGAGAAATGAGAAGACTTTGTGAGACTTTCACTTAATGGAGGGTCATCAGTACTAGGCAGTAAGATGGTGCAATGTTAAATGGACACTTGTCATTCTAAGTCTGAATGATGCCAAGATCCTTGCTGCATTTGGAAATCCATTGACACTGTATGTGAGCTCTGAGGTGAAAGCAGAGGGGTTCTCTTGTAACCTCAAGGCTGCAAGATGCAACCTAGCAGCACGTTCATAGAAGATTGAAATTTACAGCACATTACAGGTCCTTTGGCCCATAATGTTGTGCCAGCCGTGTAACCTACTCTAGAGAGTGCCTAGAATTTCCCTCGAGCATAGCCCTCTATTTTTCAAAGCTTCATGTACCTATCTAAGACGCTCTTAAAAGACCCTGGTGTATCTGCTACCACCACTGTTGACTGCAGTGTATTCCACGCACCCACCGCTCTCTGTGTGTAAAAAAAAACAAACAACTTACCCCTGCCATCCCCTCGGTACCTATTTCCAAGCACCTTAAAACTATGCCCCTACATGTTAGCCATTTCAGCCCCAGGAAGAAGCCTCTGGCTATCCACTCGATCAATGTCCTTCATCATCTTGTACACCTCTATCAGGTCTCCTCTCACCCTCTATCGTGCCAAGGAGAAAAGGCAAAGCACACTCAACCTATTCTCATGAGGTACACCTTACAATCCAGGCAACATCCATGTAAGTCTCCTCTGCACGCTCTCTGTAGTACCCACATCCTTCCTGTAGTGAGGTGACCAGAAATGAACACAGTACTCCAAGTGGGGTCTGACCAAGGTCTTATATAGCTGTAACATTACCTCACAGCTCTTGAACTCAATCCCATGGTTGATGAATGCCAATACACCATACGCCTTCTTAACAACACTGTCAACCTGTGCAGCAGCTTTGAATGTCCTATTGACATAGACCCCAAGATCTCTCAGATTCTCCACGCTGCCAAGAGTCTTACCATTTATATTCTGTCTTCACATTGGACCTACCAAAATGAACCACTTCACACTTACCTGGGTTGAAATCCATCTGCCACTTCTCAACACAGTTCTGCATCCTATCGATGTAAAGCTGTAACCTCTGACACCCCCCCCCGACTATCCACAGCAGCCCCAACCTTTGTGTCATCAGCAAAGAGGATCTCCCTTTGTACTGCCAAATGTCACATTTTCCTTCTCCTCCTTCTCAGCAGATAAAGTCAATCCCTTCATTACTTTGGGATGAGCTGGTCAAAATAAGTTTGATGAGTAATGACTATGAAGTACGTTTGTGGTACAGTGATGACGGAAGTAGTGGTTGTTTAGGATGGGAGGAGGTACAGCTGATAGATTATAACTAGCTTTTAAAAGATTCGTCTTCAGGTTGGGTTAATGAACTAAAGATAGAGGTTGAAATATTGAAGTGTTGGAGACATTTTAGTATGCGTAACAAGAGAGATTTCAAAAAGTGAGAGGGAGCAGTCAGGACATTCTGCAGACCACATATAACTTAAAGACATTGGAGTGTATGTAGCAAGAGAGAGATTTCAAAATACGTGAGCTGGGCTGTTGAGACAGTCTCCATACATCACAGGAGATGTTGGAGTGTGTGTAGTTGGGTGCTTAGGAAGGTCCAATAAAAGGAAGTAAGATTTAAGTGGAGTGTCAGTTGTATGAGTGGGCCAGTGTTAGAATGAAATGCTCAAGCTTTTGCTCAGAGAGGTGGAGAACTGTTTTTCATTTTATTTATCTTTCTTTCATATTGCACACTTCGAGCAATGGGGATGCCAGGCACGGTACCTGGATGCTCTTTTTGCAGGATGTGCAAAGACAGGAAGACCTCCAGTGTCCCTGATGACTACACCTGCAAGAAGTGCATCCAGCTGCAGCTTCTAACAGACCATGTAAAGGAACTGGAGCTGGAGCTGGAGCTGAAGCTAAATGAACTCCAGATCATTTAGGAGGCTGAGGAGTTGAATGACAGGCAACACAGGGAGATAATTACACCCAGAGTGCAGGGCGCAGGTAACTGGGAACTGTCAGGAAGGAGAAAGGGGCAAGGCAGCCAATGGAGAGTACCCCTGCAGTTATTCCCCTCAATTACAGGTATAATTGACCTGTAATTGAGGTGAACGGCCACAGGGATACTCTCTGACTTGAGGCCTGTGACTAGTTAGATTAGATTAGATTAGATTAGATTCAACTGTATTGTCATTGTGCTGAGTACAGATACAAAGCCAATGAAATGCATTTAGCATCTGACCAGAAATGCAAAGCATAGTATTATTTACAAAATAACTGCAAATGAAAAAGTGCTACAGCACACAAATATAAAAGTACTGAGACAGTACGATATAGGTGCAATACTGCTTAGCGCTGCGATGAGAGGTTCAGCAGTGTCACAACCTCGGAAGAAGCTCTTCCTGTGCCTGCTGGTGCGGGAGCGGAGGCTCCTGTAGCACCTACTGGTGTGGGCCTAGTGGTGCGCTTGTAAAGAGAGCTTTTGACACATTCTCCTTCATAACTTAAGTATTGAGTATAGCGGTTGGAATGTTATGTTGAAGTTTTATAATGGATGCAGTCCTAGGCATCTACCTCAGGGAAGGAGATCAATAAGATTGAAAGAGTGCAGAGAAGATTTACAAGGATGTTGCCAGGACTTGAGGGCTTGAGTTATAGGGAAAAGTTTTAAATGTTTGGATATTGTTTCCCAGAGCATAGGTGAATGAAGGGAGATTTGAACTGTTTAAAGGGCAGCATGGGGGGGGGGGCAGTGTGGGGTTAGTGTCTTCACTCCCAGTGTGGTGAGACTGTGAAATGAGCTGCTAGCAGATAATTCAGTTTCGATTTCAACATTTAAGAAGAATTTGGATGAGTGCTTATATAGGTGTGGTTTGGAGTTGCTGGTCAACAGGATGAGGCAGATTTATAGTTCAGCATGGACTAGATAGTCTGAAGGGCCTGTTTCTGTGCTGTAGTATTCTATCTCTATCTGTGATCTTATTCAGTGGATGATTGAATTTATTGGCCTACTCTTCTCCCTGTGCCTCTTGTAGCTCATACAGTGGTTCATTTTTATAGGTGAGCAAATCTTTAATGTGGAATTATGTTCCTTTTAATATTCTAGCGTCTTTACAGTTACAGCAAGCCTTTGCAGTTTGAGTGAATCTGTCACACGGCTTATAGCGGTACTTGCATTCAAGTAATTCATTTAATCAAAATCTCAGCATTGTGCTCTTGATCCCACCAAGACAATTCTTTCCAATAAAATTATGTAATTATTTCCTGAATCATGTTCTGAATAAAACTGCTATAGGATAGATTTTATGGGATAATTTATGCTGTATCCGGCTGCATTTTTTCTGTAGTTGGCATTTATTTCATTTTTTTCATAAAAATTATGAATCTTAATATTTAAAAAGCATAAAATATATTTGACAGTTTAACTTGCATACCAAATTATAATAATTTCTTTTATAACTATTCAGATTTAAAGCTACTTTATTTTTTAAACAGGCGACATCAATGCTGATGCAATCGGTTTTTTTCACTCCATAATACATTTGAATTCACAACTTACCACATTTCAGAGAATCTTGCAATTCAGTAGGACTTTCTCATTATGTTAAAAAGAAACTGAAAAGAACCTGTGTTTTTCATGCTGTCACTTATTCAAGACTCAAGATTGCTTAATGCCATTCTTCCATATAAGAGTGCAAAGGAGAATGAAATGATTGTTACTCTGGATCCAGTGCAGCATATAAAAAACACTAAGCATAAAGAACACCATAACAAAAACATAAAAAACCCCACAATAAATATAAATATAAATTGAATTGTATAAAACAATATACAAGTAACTGTAACGTACTTAGAGTGACTGTATATACAAAGAGTGATGCTAGGTGATGTATGTAGTGGCGTTGGTGTGTGTGTGGTGCGAGGGGTTAATAGTTGCAGGTGTTGATCAGCCTAATGACCTGGGTGTTTATGATCTCTTTCCCACAACAAACTTGAGTCATTTTGCATCTGACATTGTGAAACAATGTGTATCCAAGGACAGGCAGGTAGGCAGAGGGGGTGGGGTAGCTCTGTTGGTAACAAAAAGATGAAATCAAATCCTCAGAAAGAGGTGACATGGGGTCGGAAGGTGCAGAATCATTGTGGGTAGAACTAAGAAACTGCAAGGTTAAAAAGACCATGATGGGAATTATACACAGGCCTCCATACAAAATTAAGCACGAAGGATACAAATTACAATGGAAGATTAAAAAATGTGTGTCAAAAGGGCAATGTTTTAATAGTCATGGGTGATTTCAATATGCAGGTAGATTGGGTAAATTGGGTTGGTGCTGGGTCTCAGGAGGGGGAGTTTGTAGATGTTGGAGTCAATTGTTAAGGATGGGGTTTTGGGGTACTTGGAGGCATGTGATAAAATAGGATGAAGTCAGCAGAGTTTCCTTAAGGGAAAATCTTGTCTGACAAATCTGTTAGAATTCTTTGAAGAAATGACATGTATAACAGAGAATGGAGAATGAATGGATGTTGTGTACTTGGAATTTCAGATGTCCTTTGGCAAAGTGCCACATATGAAGCTGCTTAACGATATAAGAGCCCATGGTATTACAAGAAAGATACTAACATGGATAGAGCATTGGCTGATTGGCAGGAGGGAAAGAGTGGGAATAAAGGGAACCTTTTCTGCTTCTCTTCTGGTGACTAGTGGTGTTCCATAGGGATCTGTGTTGGGATTGCTTCTTTTTGTGTTAAATGTCAATGATTTAGATGGTGGAATTGATGGCTTTGTGGCCAAGCTTATGGATGGTATGAAGATAGGTGGAGGGGCAGGTGGTGTTGAGAAAGCAAAGGGGCAGCAAAGGGATTTAGATTAGGAGAGTAGGCAGAGATGAGGTGGAAGTGATGCTCTGTGGGAAGAGTAAGGTCATGCACTTGGTAGAAGAAATAAAAGTGTAGACCATTTTCTAAACGGCAAGAAAATTCAAAACTCTGAGGTACAAAGGGGCATCCTTGTGTAGGATTCCCAAAAAATTAATTTACAGGTTGAGTCGGTGGTAGGAATGGTTAAATGCAAAGTTTGCATTCATTTCTAGAGGACTAGAATATAAAAACAAGGATGTAATTTTGAGGCTTTATAAAGCACTGGTGAGGCCTCGTTTGGAGTATTGTGAATAGTTTTGGGCCCCTTATCTATGAAAGGATGTGTTGACATTAGAGAGGATTCAAAGGAGGTTCATGAAAATGCTCTTGGGATCGAAAGGCTTATCATATGAAGAGCATTTGATGAGGACGAATTTCTTTAGCCAGAGAATTGTGAAACTGTGGAATTCATTGCCACAGGCAGCTGTGCGGTGTAAGTCATTGGGTATATTTAAAGCAGAGGTTGATAAATTCTTGATGAGTCAGGGCATGAAGGGGTCCAGGAAGAAGGCTGGAATTTGGGGCTGAGAAGGAAACGGATCAGCCATGCTAACGTGGTGGAGCAGACTGGATGGGCCAAATGGCCTAATTCTACTCCCCTATCTTATGGTCATACGGACACTTTGACATTGGTAGTCCCAAAATTTTAAGTTGTCTCAAAGTTGTTTCAAATAAGCTAAAACATTTAATATCAGTGAGTAGCTGGCGGAACACCAAGCAGTAAGCTTTTGGAATGTTTGGTGCTTTTCTCAAATCCCATCTTCAGCTTTGAAATAATTTTGCTTATTATATTAATCTTCTTATCTACAATGTTATGATGTCAAGGCTCTGTGATCTTGTGTGTTATATATTTTGTTAAAATTAAGATTCTGATTACTTTTTGCTGGTGTATCAACTTGCATGTCAGCTAAACTTCAGCTTGTACTGTGTTTCTGTCTATTTGAAGAAAAGATATTTGTCAACATTGAAGACTTCCCCCAGAAGTAATTGCTTAAATATTTTTACGGTGACAAGGAAATGCTCGGGCAGTAAGAGCAATAGGATAAGTAGGATGTACAGTAATCTGTAATAGCATTCTTTTAAACATGATTAAAATTAATGTTCCATTTGACCTCTTTAGTTGGTTGTTTTTGTAAAAGCATTTTTGAGGACTTTGAGTTAAAAATAAAAGTGTTTTGATCATATATTAAATTAGTTAATAGTGTATAATTATTTCCTAATTTCGGTATGTTTAGAATTGGGACTATGGCCACCAGTTTTTTGAACAAGAGTCAAACTGAATATATAAATCTGTAAACATGAATTATTATTTTTCATGAATTCTGTCGGTGAACTTGCTGTTTTAAAATTTTAGCCATTTCTACTGGTACGAAGAACTGAGGCAATATATTAGAGAGGAGAATTTATTCAAAATAGTTGTTCTTTTGAAACTAGTAGAAACAATGAGTTCAAATAAAATGTACATTGTTAATTAATACAACATTTGAACTTCAATAAAATAGCATAGCAGTTTCAGAATATCATGTTAAATATTTATACATTGGTGTCCCATGGTGCAATTCAGAATCCTTGTTTTCCTTGCACCCCTAACTCTTGGCTCCAGTAACTGTATGTTAATCAATCACTTTAGTAAATGAGCCATATGTTATTTGTCACTTGAATTAGGATATCCACAGATGCTAGTCAAAATTCTTGACTGAAACTCTTTTGACATTCATTTCCTGGAAGAGAATTATAGTGATAGTGCAATTCCTATATCAGTGTGGGGTCAAGTTTAATCTAACTTGCCTGATGGGAAACTGATGGCATCTGATTCACTGCTTCCTTTGTACTCCATTTAATTTTGCTTTGCATTGACTACCATGGAAATTAAAATTGGCAGACTGTAAAGTGGATGGCTAATACAGATCCCATCAGTTTCCCACCTGGTATATTAGATTAAAATTACCATCAGTACGAAGGTTCACTGGATTGATTTCTGAGAAACAGTATTTGTCCAAGACAGAGACATTAAACAAACTGGGCTAATATCCTTTAGAGTTCAGAATAATGAGAGGTGAGGTACAAAATGCCCTCAGGGCTTGGTAAGGTAGATGCAGGAAGGACACTTCCCATTTCCTGTGATGTCTAAAACAAGGACATATATAAAAAAAAGATTTGGCTATTCAGGACAGAGCTGAAGAGAAATTTCTTCACCCAGAGCATGATGAGTATTTTGAATCCTTTCCCCTTGAGGGTTGCGTATGCCCCCAAGCAGAGGGAATGCAGAAGTCTCACTGAGTACATTCAAAACAAAGACTGATAGCTTTTTGGATATTTTAAGGTGTCTGTGTGGGGAAGTGCCAATAAGATAAAATATCAACCGGGATCTTGCAAAACAGCAGCAAAAGCATTTGGATTTGGTGGTATTGATCCAGAGGTGATACAGAAGTGATATGGAAGTCAAGAATGAAGCATAAATCTTGTAATTATAGGCATTTTATTGTGTGTTCATATTAATAAAAAATAACGGTAACCCACTCATTCTACTGTAAGGGGGAAAAAGGTTAAGGAAAACAACGGAAATAAACAGAATCATTGGCGTCTTATTCTAAATCTAGCTCACTGGAGTGTTACAGCATATTTCAATGATAAGAGGCAACCTATAGGCATGTCATGTTCAGTCACTGGTGTGACACAGGCTTCAGTGTAACTTCTATATACATATAGAATCAGCTTTTCCAAAATTACTGAAATTTCACTGAACAACTACATGTATGTAAGTAATGATATAAAATTGTTAGCAAGCATGGGAATGTTAAATTACAAGAAAAATAACATTCCTACAACCATTACAACAGTCAGAAAGAACCAAATGCTATTTTCTATTTCTATTTCGTATGTCTAGAGCCTACAGGAAATCAAAAATACATCATTTTCTATCAATGGTTTGGAAGTGCAAGTTTCCTGTTGCAGAATGTTGTTTGATCTGCTAATATTACAGTTAATAACTTCGGATCCCAGCCAGATAATTATTTTGCTACTTGTACATCCCTCTTGTCAATGTTTATTTATGCTCTGGAATGAGCAACATTGAGGCTGATATTCCTTCTCCACTCTTTCCTGATGCTGATGGTGGGCTGCTGTCTTGAACCAGTCTTTAGGGTGTGGTGAAGGAAGGAGCCCGCTGGATTGCCACAGTTGAATTGTTTGCAAACCACTACAAAGGATGGAAAACAGTTAATTTCAAAGATCCATGGATGCTACCTGGCCTGCTGAGTTCCTCTAGTAATTTACTGTGTTTTGTTCTGGATTTCCAGCATCTACAAAATTTGTCTGTATAATATAAGAGGGCATAATTTTAAGATGATTGGAGGAATGTATAGGGGAATGTCAAGGATAGTTTCTTTTATACAGGGAGCGGTATTACATTGGAATGCATTGCTGGGGGTGGTGATAGAATATTAGGGACATTTAAGAGATTCTTAGATAGGTATATGGATGAACAGAAAATGGAGGGCTATGTAGGATGGAAGGATTTGATTGATCTTTTAGGTTAAAAGCTTGGCACAACATTGTGGGCTGAAGGGCTTGTACTGTGTCATATGTTCTAACCACAAGCTGTTTATTCCTGATTGTGTTTCTGAAGTAATTCACATTCTGAAATTGTGGGAGTTGATCTCCTACTGCTTCCATTATTGTCCCAGACTCCTAGGGACTCCTTTGGAAAAGAGTTTCATTTATATATCTCTTTATATCAATGTGTTCAACAACCACTGAAGAGTTTTTGGACATGTAACCACTGTTATAATTGTAGAATGATATAGAAAACTTACAGTAATTTTCCAACAGAGGTGCATGACCAGATAATGTGTTTTATTCATATTGGTTTGAAGGATTAGTTCTGTACAGACACTGAAAGAGCTTCTTTATGAATGGTACCATGGGATCTTTTATGTCCAATTGAGGGGGCCGGATGAGACTTCAATTTAATTTCCAGTATCACAGCCCTTCATCATGGACACAAGCTTCTCACTTGGAAGCAGGAATGTCACTATTGAGCCAAACCTGACACTATGGATATTGATCTACACAAATAGCTTGATTTTTTTTTTCTGGCTTGTTTAAAAAAAAAAGAGGCCACCAACACATTCACAAAATTTTGTTTATTTTTCTGATTTATTCTTACATGTGCTTTTTGCTATATCACTCACCTTAACAAAGTTTAAATACTTAATGCAACCAATCTTAACATAAGCACATTGAATGAGTGAATAAGAAAATAGATTGCTGCATTTGGCTCTGTGTTCTCCTGGCTGCCCTCCCAGCCACCATCCTCCATCCTGCATAAGCCCAAGCACATCCAAAACACTTTCTAGACTGCACCAAATTTGTTGTTGCATGAATATTGGCTTGTGGGGTCCCTTGGGAAATGCCCATGCTTCATGTATTTCCATATTTTCATACAAGATGGGAGGCAGCTATTTCTGCTTGTTCAGTCTATGCTGGTTCATGAAAAAATCATAATAATTCCCCCTGTAGGTTATTCTCCCTTTATTCTCTTCACCACCTCATCACGCAACTGCGCCCTAGATTCTGGTGCTTGCTCACTGGAGGCAATTTACAATGATTATTTAACCTACCTGCCAGACCATCATTGGGATGTGGGAGGAAATGCACAGGGCTGTCAGGAGCACATACAAACTCTGCACACCACAGGGCTACTGCACCACCTGAGGTCAATCTTATCGTGACTGAAAAATAAGACAATAAACTTCTAATCCCAGACTATTAAAAGACAAAAGTGAACTTGAAGTCACGGAGCTCTGACTGAAATTTCAATTCTTCCTGGTTTGAGGAGCGGTGCCGGAGAATTGAATGACCATTTACCTTCTGCTTTGTATAGCAAAAGGGAGGAAAGTAAGAATGCAAGAACACAAAAAAGTAACAGCAAAAGTACACAGGAAAATATTCAAATTTTGAAACAAATTTATTATCAATGTACATATATAATATGTCACTATATGCCACCTTGAGATTCTTTTTCTTGTAGGAGTTTACAGGTAAATAAAGAAATAAAATGGAATTTATAGAGAACTCTCAGTAACAAAGACTGACAGGCAACTAATTGCAAAATAAGACAAATTGTGCAAATTATTTTTAAAAATTGATACTGAGTACATAAGTTGTAGAGTCCTTGAAAGTGACTCTGTAGATTTTGGAATCAGTTTAGCATTGAGGTGAGTGAAATTATCCACACTGGTTCAGGAGCCTGATGGTTGTAAGGTGATAGCTGGATGATGGATATTATCAGGAGAACTATGTGTCCCGTCAAGCCTGACCTACCATTCCAACATGATCACAGCTGTTTCGCACATGAGCTGTACTTCTCGTCTATCCACTAAACATGTCAATGGATTTGAATTTGAGTCACAAGCGTCCCGATGAAGTCAGAACAAACTTGGAGGAATAGAGTTAACTTATACTGCTAGTTCAACTGTCTGAAAAACAGGGTGTTACCTCAATGTACTTGTTTTTTTTATGATAGAATCTACTGATGCTAAATCCACGGGTGAAGACTTGTGCCTCCCTTCGATCGACAGCAACAACCAAAACAGACAAAGCTCACTGGAAAAGGAACGCTGTAAAGAACTGCTCTGTAAGCATTTCTTCCTGGGGTTAATCTTTTGTTTCAGTCAGCATTATGACTGAAATACTAAATTATAGAGAGTATGTACTGGTGTGCCAAAGGCAATGTATATGTTTGGTACAGGATCACAGAAAACTTATCACGCACAACAAATCCATGTGGCCCATAGAGCTTTTGGTGATTATTTTTTTTCAGAACAACTCCAGCTAGTCCCACTCTACTGTCTTAAACACAGGAGATTCTGCAGCTGCTGGAGGTCTTGAACAACATACACAAATTGCTGACGGGACTCAGGAAGTCAGACAGAATCCGTGGAGGGGAATAAACAGTCAATGTCTCAGGCTGAGATCCTTCATCAGGACAAGAAATGAATGGGGGAGATGTGGGTGAAGTTAGAATAAGATGGAGGGAGACGGACTACAAGCTGGCAGATGATAGGTGAGAACAGGGCTGGGAGAGGGTGGTGAAGTGAGAAGCTGGGAGGTGATAGGTAGTAGAGGTAAAGGGATGAAGAAGACATAACCAGCACATCATTCTCTGTAACTTCCATCAACTCTAATAGGATCCTATCAATGAGGATATCTTTCCCTACACTGTCCCTTCTGCTTTCCATGGGGATCACTCTCTAGATGAGTCCCTTGTCCAATCATCGCTCCCCATTGATTTCTCTTCTGCCATTTATCCCTGTGAGGATGATGAATGCTACATTTACCACTTAACCTCCTTTCCCACCATCATTCAGGGACCCAAGCAGTCCTCACAGGTGAGGCAACATTTCACCTGTAAGTCTGTCGAAGAAATCTATTCAATTGGTGCCCAAGTGCAGCCACATCTATAGTAGTCATAGTCATACTTTATTGATCCTGGGGGAAATTGGTTTTCATTACAGTTGCACCATAAATAATAGTAATAAAACCATAAATAGTTAAATAGTAATATGTAAGTTATGCCAGGAAATAAGTCCAGGACCAGCCTATTGGCTCAGGGTGTCTGACCCTCCAAGGGAGGAGTTGTACAGTTTGATGGCCACAGGCAGGAATGACTTCCTGTGATGCTCTGTGTTGCATCTTGGTGGAATGAGTCTCTGGCTTCATGTACTCCTGTGCCCACCCAGTACATTATGTAGTGGATGGGAGACATTGTTCAAGATGGCATGCAACTTGGACAGCATCCTCTTTTCAGACACCACCGTGAGAGAGTCCAGTTCCATCCCCACAACATCACTGGCCTTATGAATGAGTTTGTTGATTCTGTTGGTGTCTGCTACCCTCAGCCTGCTGCCCCAGCACACAACAGCAAACATGATAGCACTGGCCACCACAGACTCGTAGAACATCCTCAGCATCGTCTGGCAGATGTTAAAGGACCTCAGTCTCCTCAGGGAATGGAGACGGCTCTGACCCTTCTTGTAGACAGCCTCAGTGTTCTTTGACCAGTCCAGTTTATTGTCAACTCGTATCCCTAAGTATTTGTAATCCTCCACCATGTTCACACTGACCCCCTGGATGGAAACAGGGGTCACCATTACCTTAGCTCTCCTCAGGTCTACCACCGGATCCTTAGTCTTTTTCACATTAAGCTGCAGATAATTCTGCTCACAACATGTGACAAAGTTTCCTACCGTAGCCCTCTAATGTTCCCTCTAAATAGCCGGGTTCTAAAATCTGAAGGCAAATCATCATAAACTCCATTTTATCAACACCATCCACATCAGAAAATGGAAAAGGAAATGTTTTTGTGTACGATTGTGACATATAATTAACATGCCAATGAGGTAGAGGGTGAGAAACTTTCGTAAGTAGTTTAAATTCCTTCATGCACTAGTCAGAAAAGATATGTGCGCGGACACACGGCACAACTTTGAGGGGATATTGTTGAGACCCAGTGCAGACAGGAGGACTGTTTTGTCAAGCACCTTCGTTATCTCCACTGCAAAATGCAGGATCCATCAGGGCTTCCCATTTCAATCCCAATTCCAATTTCCCTTTCTGACACATATGTCCATGGCCTTCTTTACTGCCGCAATGAGGCCATTCTCTGATTGGAGGAACATCACTTCCTAAGCTTTCTGGGCAACCATTTCCTTAAGATTTCCTTAACTTCTGGTTATTACCCTCTCTTCTCTTTTCTCTCTCTTTTCTGTTTCCCATTCTGATTACCCTCTCTCCCCTTCTCTTCTCCTCACCTGCTCACCTCTTCCCTCTGGTTCCCCTATCCCTTCCCATTTTTCCATAGTCTGCTGTCCTCTCCTATTAAGGAGTTGGCCAAAGTAAATTGCAAAGGCTGGAGTTGCTGGGAAAAATGAGGAAGGTGCAGGATAGATGTATTCCTAAAACGAAGAAAGGCTCAAATGGCAAAATAGTACAACTGTGGCTGACAAAGGAAGTCAAAGCTAATGTAAAAGCAAAAGGGAGGGCGTACAACAAAACAAAAATTAGCGGGAAGATAGAGACTTGGGTAGCTTTTATAAAACTGCAGAAAGCAACTAAAAGAATCATTAGGAGGGAAAAGCTGAAATATGAAACCAAGCTAGCAAACAATATCAAGGTGGATAGAAAAAGCTTTTTCAAGTATATAACAAAATAAGTGAGATGAGAGTGGATAATAGACAGCTAGAAAATGAGGCTGGAAAAATAATAACGGGGGACAAGGAGATGGCAGATGAAATAAAAGAATTTTGCATCTGTCTTCATTGTAGAAGACACTAGCAGTGTGCTATATATTGAAGGGTGTGAGGGAAGAGAAGTGGGTGCAGGTACTATTACAAGGGAGAAAGTGCTCAAAAAGCTGAAAGACCTAAAGGTGTATAAGTCACCCAGACCAGATAAACTACTCCCTAGGGTTTTGAAAGAGGTAGCGGTAGAGATTGTGGAGGCATTAGTAATGATCTTTCAAGTATCATTGGAACTTGGCATGCTTCTGACGGCTGGAGAATTGCAAATGTCATTCCACTCTTTAAGAAAGGAGGGAGGCAGCAGGAAGGATGTTATAGATCAATTAGCCTGACCTCAGTGGTTGGAAAGATGTTGGAGTCAATTGTTGAGAATGGAGATTATGGAGTACTTGGTGACACAGGGCAAAATAGTACAAAGTCAGCATCATTTCCTTAAGGGAAAATCGTGCCTGATGAACCTGTTGGAGTTCTTTGAGGAGATTAGAAGTAGGATAGATAAAAGTAATGCAGTGGATTTTATATATTTGGATTTTCAGAAGGCTTTTGACAAGCTGCCATGCATGAAGCTGCTTACCAAGTTAAGAGCCATGGTATTACAGGAAAGTTACTAGCATGGTTAGACCATTGGCTGATTGGTAGAAGGCAGCAAGAGGGAATAAAAAGATTCTTTTCTGGTTGGCTGCCAGTGACTAATGGTGTTCCACAGGGGTCGGTGTTGGGACTGCTTTTTATGCTGTATATCAATGAATTAGATGATGGAACAGATGGCTTTGTTGCCAAGTTTGCAGATGATATGAATACTGGTGGTAGGGCAGGTAATGTTGAGGAAATAGGAAGGCTACAGAAGGACTTGGATTAGGAGAAGGGGCAAAAAAATGGCAACTGAAATTCAATGTCGGAAAATGCATAGTCGTGCACTTTGGTAGAAGAAGTAACTGTGCAAATATTTTCTAAATAAGAAGAAAATCCAAAAATCCAAGATGCAAAGGGACTTGAAAGTCGTTGTGCAGAACATCCTAAAGGTTAAGTTACAGGTAGAGTTAATGGTGAGGTAGGCAAATACAATGTTAGCATTCATTTCAAGAGGTTTAGAATATAAGAGCAGTGATGTGATGCTGAGGCTTTATGAAGCATTGGTGAGGCCTCACCTTGAGTATTGTGAACAGTTTTGGCTCCGTATCTGTGAAAAGATTTACCAGCCTTGGAGCGCGTTCAGAAGAGGTTCACAGGGATAATTCCAGAAATGGAAGGGTTATCATATGAGGAACGTTTGATAGCTCTGTGTCTGTATTCACTGGAATTCAGAAGGATGTTGGGGGTTGGGGGTGGGAGTGGAATCTCATTGAAACCTTTTGAATGTTGAAAGGCCTAGACAGAGTAGATGTGGAAGTGATCTTATGATTCCCATGGCGGAGAAGTCTAGGACAAGAAAGCACAGCCTCAGGAAAGAGGGCATCCATTTAAAACAGAAATGTGGAGAAATTTCTTTGATGCAAAATTCTTTTGATTTGTGTCACTGTTACTTTCTTTTATCAGTTCTCATCATGTTGTTTCCTCTGTTCTTTCATCATTCCACCAATATGAACAAATTCTCTTTGTCTACTACAACTAAACTCTTCATGATTTTAAATACCCCATTTGGAATCCCTCGCGAGCCTTATATTCACAGGTGAGTAACCCCAGACTCCTTGATCTGTCCGTGTAACTTCTTTCGGGCCATCAACTAAAGACTAATTTTGTGGCACTCTTGCACAGGTAAGGTAACAGCTGCCTCTAAGCTGCACCATACCTGGTTTAATCTTGTACTGCACATGATACAACACCTATGTCTGAGGCACTGTTTTATAAAGGTTCAAGAAATCAATGCACTTGTGCTTGTTGCCCTTGAATACAATGCCCCATATACAAAGTCCATGATCCTGCAATATGGGCTTGCTTAACTGCTTCCTTTATCTCCAACAAAAAGTACAAATAAAACTTGTATTTAAGACCAGGTCCATGAGATACAGGAGCAGAATTAGGCCATTTGGCCAGTCAGATCTTCTCTACCATTTTATCATGGCTGATCTGTTTTCCCTCTGAGCCCCAATCTCCTGCCTTCTCACCATATCTGTTCATGCCCTGACCAACGAAAAACCTATCAACCTCTGCCTTAAGTATATCCAATAGCTTGGCCTCTACAGCCACCTTTGGCAACAAATGCTATGAATTTGTCACTTTGGCTAAATAAATTCCTCCTCATCTCTGTTCCAAAAGGACGACCCTGTATTCTGAAACCATCCTTTGGTCTTAGGCTCCTTCACCATAGGAAGCATCCTCTCTACATCCACTCTATTGCACCTTTTCAACACTCAGTATGGTTTTAATATGATTATCCGTCATTCTTCTGAATTCCAGTGAGTAGAGGCCCAGAATAATCAAATGCTCTTCATCTAGGACAAGTCTTTCAATTCTGGAATCATTTTCATGAACCTCCTTTGAACTCTCTCCAGTGTCAGCACATCCTTTCTTAGATAAGGAGCCAAAAACAGCTCACAATAATCGAAGTGAGGCCTCACCAGTGCTTTAAAAAGCCTCAAAATTATATCCTTGCTTTTAAATTTTAGTCCTCTTGAAATGAATGCTAACTTTAATTTGCCAAACTCATCACTGACTCAGTCTGCAGTCCTGGAAATCCTGCCCAAGGACTTCCAAGTTGCTTTGGACCTTAGATTTTTGAATTTCCTCTTCATTTAGAAAATAGTCTAGCCTTTTATTTCTTCTTCCAAATTGCATGACCATACACTTCCCAACACTATTTCACGTGTCATGTCCTTGTCCATTCTGTTAATATGTCTAAGTTCTTCTGTAGCCACCCTATTCCTCAAAACTGCATGCCCCTCCATCTACCTTCTTATCACCTGCAAACTGGGCCACAAAGTCGTCAATTACATCATTCAGTTCATTGACATGTAACATAAAAGGTAGTACCATCACAGACTCCAGTGGAACACCACTAGTCACCAGCAGCCAACCAGAAAAGGCTCTCTTTATTCCCACTCTTTTCTTTTTTCCAATCAGTCAATGCTCTCTCCGCTCATATCTTTCCTGTAATACCGTTAACTTGTTAAACCGGGTCATGTGGAACTTTGTCAAAGGCCTTATGAACATTCAAATGCACAACATCCATTGATTCTCCTTTATCTATCCTGCTTGTTATTTCTTCAAAGAAGTCCAACAGATTCCTCAGGCAAGGTTTTCCCTTAAGAGAACCATGCTGACTATGGCCTATTTTATCCTGTGCCTCCAAGTAACCTTTACAACCACTGAGAGTCAGATTAACTGCTCTATAATTTCCTTTCTTCTGTCTCTCTCCTTTATGAAGAACAGAGTGACGTGCAGTCTTCCAGTCCTCTGGAACCATGCCGGAATCTATTGATGCTTGAAAGCTCATTACTAATGCCTCCACAATCCCTTCAGCCATCTCTTTCAGAACACACGAGTGTACACTGTCTGTTCCAGGTGATTTATCTACCTTCCAATCTTTCAGTTTCTCAAGAACCTTCTTCCTAGTCATGACAATTTCACACACTCCTGCCCTCCTCAAACTTCCAGCATACTGCTAGTGTCTTCTACAGTGAAGACAGATGGAAAATACTTATTCAGTTCATTCACCATTTCCTTGTTGCCCATTACTACCTCTCCAGCATCATTTTCCAGTGGCCCAATATCTACTCTCGCCTCTTTTTTTACACTTTAGATATTGGAAGAAACTTTTGATATACTCTTTAATATTATTGGCTAGCTTAGCTACATCTTTTTACTCTTTATGAAATTTTTCGTTGCCTTCTGTTGGTTTTTAAAAGCTTCCCAAATCTCTATCTTCCCACTAATTTTATGTCCTGTCTTTGGCTTTTATGTTGGCTTTGACTTCTCTTCTCAGCCACAGTTTTGTCATCTTGCCTTTAGAATACTACTTCCACTTTGGGATGTATATATCATCTGCCTTCCGAGTTGCTCCCAGAAACTCTAGCCATTGCTGCTCTGCCATCATTCCTATCACTTTTTATTCAATCAGTTTGACCAACTTGTCTCTCATGCCTCTGTAATTCCCTTCACTCCACTGTAATACTGATACATCTGACTACTTCTTCCTAAGTTTCCGGGTTAATTTGATCATATTATGATTACAACCTCAAATGGTTTCTTTACCTTCAGCTGTCAAATCAATAATGGTTCACTGCACAAAACCCAAACAGAATAAAGAATAGCTGATCCCCTAGAGCAGGGTCCCAAGCTTTTCTGCACCACGGACCAGTTTAATATTGACAGTATTCTTGCAGACCGGCTGACTGGGGGGCGGGGGGGGTGGTGTTCAAGAAGAGTTAAACTCACCTCAACATGTCTTTTACAGTTAGGGTTGCCAACTTCCTCACTCCCAAATAAGGGACAAAAGTAGCAGTCAAATCCCAGGACACTTGTGTTTACCCCAAGGAAGACTACCATGACCATGAAGCCTTGCGTGGTCACCTGTGTGCATGCATGATGTGCGCATGGGCGTATGTGCCGATTTTTTTTTCCACAAATCGGTTTTAGCTTAATCTTTCTGACTATACTGTACATACATTATTTCTACTTTATATAGGCTGTGTATTTATCATATCATTCTTGCTTTTACTATATGTTAGTGTTAGTTTAGGTTTTATGTGTTATTTGGTATGACTTGGTAGGTTATTTTTTCGGTCTGGGAATGCACAAAAATTTTTCCCATATAAATTAACGGTAATTGCTTCTTCGCTTCACGCCATTTCGGCACAAAAGTTTTCATAGGAACGCTCTACCTCAGCGGAGGAAATACGGGACAAGGGCGGTCCCGTATGGGACAAACCAATTTAGCCCAATATATGGAATGTCCCGGCAAATAACGGACAGTTGGCAACCCTATCATCAAGTTCAACAGTGCGTGACAGGGAATGAGGAAAAGGTGCAGCTGACTCATATCGTTTCCTTGCAGCCCGGTAGCACATGCTTTGCGGCCCGGTACCAGTCCGTGGCCTGGTGGTTGGGGACCTCTGCCCTAGAGGGCTGTAAGAAGCCATCTCATAGGCATTCTAAAAATTCCCTCTCCTGGGATCCAGCTCCAACCTGATTTTCCCAATCTTCCTGCATATTGAAATCCCCCATGGTATTGTAACATTGCCCTTTTGACATGCATTTTGTATCGCCTGTTGTAATTTGTAGACTGCATCTTTACTACCGCTTGGGGGTCTGCATATAATTCCCATCAGTGTCTTTTAACCTTGCAGTTCTTTAGCTCTACCCCCCAATAATTCAATACCTTCTAATCCTATGTCACCTCTTTCTAATGATTTGATTGATTTTTTTTTATCAACAGAGCCACACCACCCCCTCTGCCTCCCTGACTTTCCTTTCGATAGAACATGTATCCTTGGACGTTCAGCCAATCCCATCATACGTGCCAATCTGTAACTGTGCTACAAGTTCATCTTCCTCATTCTGTATGCTGCGCACATTCAAATACAACACCTTCTGTCCTGTATTCACCCTTCTCGATTTTGCCCACCTTTTACTTTGCAACATCCAATTGACTGCAATTTTGCCCTATCAACAGCCCTATATTTATCTTATCTGTTCCATTTAGTCTTTTAATAATTGTGGCCCTGTAGTATATTTGATCTCACTTTTTCTCCTTCCAAAATGTTACATCATGTTACATCTTTCTGCTCTGGATATCCATTCCACCAGCTCGTCAATTTCTCCTCCTTAGAGTTCACCGTGTTCTGAATTTTCTATTGCCTGCAAATTTGGAAATTGCAGCCTTTACATGCAAGGCTAATAATATAAATAAAAGGAGTAATTATCGAACTGACCTTTGGGGATCTGCGAATTATAAACACGAGTTTCTGCAAATATTGGAATTCTTGAGCAACACACACGAAATGCTGGAGGAACTCAGTAGGCCAGGCAGCATCTATGGAGAGGATTTAAAAGTCAATGTTTTGGCCAGATCCGTCTGATGAAGGTGTCTGCCCAAAACATTGAGTGTTTATTCCCCAATGTAGATGTTGCCTGACCTGTTGAGTTCCTTCCATATTTTATGTGTGTTGTCTGATTGATAACTTACCAAGTTCTGATGGACAGTCTCTGCTCAAAATGTCGACTGTTTATTCTTCTCCATAGATGCTGTCTGATTTATTGAGTTCCTCCAACATCTTGTATGTGTTTCATGGGGAACTGCACTGCACTTCAAATTATTCCAAGAAACAACACTTCAGTGCTTCCACAAACGAGAAAATCTGCAGATGTTGGAAATCCAAGCAACACACACAAAATGCTGGAGGAACTCATCAGTCCAGGCAGCATCTATGGAAAAGAGTACAGTTGAAGTTTCGAACCGAGACCCTTCAGGCGGACTTTAGTGCTTCTCCCATTTTGCCAGTTCTCTGTCCATACTCAAATGGTGCTTTTTATAATCTACTTTGCATGTCTAGTCTTTTTAACACTACATTATTGGATATCTTTTGACAGTACGACACATCAATTGAATTTACCTTATCAAAAAAATCTTTACTGATTTATTTAAACACGGTTTGCTGTAACCAAGTTCATACCAGCCATTTCTGTTTAATTCTGCCGTTGATTACCCTTGATAAAACTAAAGAGAAATAGTCATTTATTGCCTTTGTCACAGCTTCTGCCTTCATGAGAAGCTATCCTTTTTGGTCTCTGATCAATTCGTGTCTCCTGCAGACATGATCAAAAGGTTCAGTTGTTGTTCAGACCAAATATCAGAATGGGGAAGAAATGTGATCTATGTGATTTTGGCTGTGGATCTTGATGCCAAACAGTGTGTCTCAAATTAGATTAGATTAGATTATGAGGACACTCAGTCCTCATTTAGACATAGACATAGACATACTTTATTGATCCCGAGGGAAATTGAGTTTCATTACAGCTGCACCAACCAAGAATAGAGCATAAATATAGAAATACAAAACCCACAAACAATCAAACAACAATATGCAAACTATGCCAGATGGAAATAAGTCCAGGACCAGCCTATTGGCTCAGGGTGTCTGACCCTCCACGGGAGGAACTGCAAAGTTCGAGGGCCACAGGCAGGAACAACCTCCCATGACGCCCAGTGTTGTATCTCGGTGGAATATGGCTGGAGTCCAACAGCAAAAAGTTCAATATCCGGTCTACAAACACGTTCCTCGATTGTAATATGACCAGGATTGCACCATCTGTTGTTAACCAGAACAGCAAGCCCCCAACTCCTTTTACACTTTATTGTCATTTAGAAATGCATGTATTAAGAAATGATACAATGTTCCTCCAGAGTGATATCACAAAAAAAACAGGACAAACCATAGACTAACACTGACAAAACCACATAATTATAACATATAGTTACAGCAGTGCAGAGCAATACCATAATTTGCTAAAGAGCAGACCATGGGCACGGTAAAAAAAAGTCTCAAAGTTCCGATCGACTCCCGATAGTCCTGATAGCAGGCGGCAAAAGGGAGAAACTCTCCCTGCCATAAACCTCCAGGTGCCGACAACTGCTGATGCATTGGAAGCACCCAAGCACAGCCGACTCTGAGTCCGTCCGAAAATTTCGAGCCTCCGATACAGCCTCCCGAGCTCGCCCCGGCCACCGAGTAACAAGCAAAGCCAAGGACTCGGGGCCTTCTCCTCTGGAGATTCTGGATCGCACAGTAGCAGCGGCAGCGAAGAAGGCATTTCAGAAGTTTCTCCAGATGTTCCTCCGTGCTCTCACATCTGTCTCCATCAGATCAGGATTGTGCACAGCACCCTGCTTGACAAATAACAGACATCATTCACCGGTGGCAGCTGCAAGCTGCGTTGCACCGCCATCTTCTCTTCCTCCATACTACTGATTTCCCTGATTTCTCACAGACAGCATTCTCTAGAGTTTACAAAGAACAGTGCAAAAGAAGCAATAACGGTCCAGTGAGTGGCAGTTCTGTGGGTGAAAATGCCTTGTTAACGAGAGAGGTCAGAAGAGAAAGGCCAAACTAGTTCAAGCTGACAGGAAGATCACACTAACTCAAATAACCACATGTTACAATAGTGGTGTACAGAAGAGCATCTCTAAATATAATTGAATCTTGAAGTGAATGGGCTACAGCAGCAGAAGACCACGGACATATATTCAGTGACTATGGAGCGTATATTGTAGTTTATAGTACATTTTATATATTGCACTGCTGCCACAAAGCAACAAATTTCACAACGTATGTCGGTGATAGTAAACCTGATTCTGATTCTGGTAGCATAATCCAAACTGGAAGTGGTTTTCAATACCTATATACATGTGAATTTCCAGACTGTTGTTTTCCCAAGTCATAAAATCAGCAAGGTCTTTAATCCACCGTGTCAGCGCCAACCATCAAGTACAATACTGCACCAAGGTCTTAGGCGCGTCTTTAAAAATTTTGTTAAGTGCAGATGCTTTCAAAATAATGAAATGGGAAGTTTCTAAATATCAAAAAAAAATTATAAAGAGTAGTAAACATAAACAAAAATAAATATAATTGATATTTGGTGTGAGCACCCTTTCCCTTTAAAACTGCATCAACTCTGCTTGCAGTTTTCTAAGAAAATCGGCTGGTAGGTTGTTCCAAGCCTCTTGGAGAAATTTCCACAGTTCTGCAGACTTTGGCTATGCTGCTAGTTTCTGCCTCTCCAGATAATCCCAGACAATCTTGCTGATGTTGTGATCCGGGCTCTGTGTAGACCGTACCATCTGAAACCAAGTGAAAAAAAAAACCTAGGGCACCTAAAACTTTTACGCAACACTGTACCTATCTATATAAATCTTGTTTGAAAGCAGTCGGTCCATATCCTACAATGACTTGGCAATTCAAGTGCTCATCCAGATGCTTCATAAATAGTGTGGGGATGTCTCGGACTCCCAATACTCATATTCCAGATTTCACCCATCCTCTGGATTCAAGTATTCTTCCTGAAATCCCCTCTAAATCTCATTATTCCTCCTCAGAATTTCTACCATAGGTTAAAAAAAATCCTACTGTCTACCTAATGTAAACTTCTTATGTTGTTCAAGTCTGTCAGGTCCCCAGCATATTCAGTATCTCCTCATAACTGAAATTTGTGTACCCTACAACATAGATTGAATCTCCTCTGCGCCTTGACATCTTTCCCAAAGTGTGTTATCCAGCAGTGCATATTAAATATTAATGTTTACTAACCTGATTCACCTAATTTAAAGCAAAGGTAAACGCAAGCATATTGGTGCCCATGATATTAAGAAATAAGTGCAGAAATTAGTAAGTTGCTCTTCAGCATATCTTCTGTAAAGCAGAGAAGAATCATCGAAACATAGCAGAATCTAATAACCAAGATTTTTATTTCAGTCAGGAAGAAAGGTCTCAGTCCAAAACATCAACGTAATTCTTTTCCATAGACGCTGCCTGACCTGCTGAGTTCCTCCCACATTTTGTGTGTGTTGCTTTATATTTAGGAGATATGATTGAGAAGTTTGCTTAAGATATCGAAGTTGGAATGTGATCAGGAGTTAAGGAAACAAGTTTCAAGCTGCAGGAAAACACCAATGGACTTGTTTGGTGGACATAAAAGTGTCAAATGATAGTTATTCCAGTGAAAAGTGTGATAATACTTGTTGGTAAAATAGGCAGAAGAATATACAGAAAATTGAGTATAATCAGAAAGATAGAAAATGTGAATTTTGGAGTGAATGTCCAAATACCACGTGATTCAGGGGTAGTTACCACCCTTGCACCATCAGACTCCTGAACCAAAATGAATAACTTACTTACTCCACTTCCTCCCTCCCTCCCTCCCTGCCTCTTTTGTTTTTCTTTGTATTTGCACAGTTTGTCTCCTTGGCTGTTTGTCGCTCCTTGCTTGTGTGCAGCTTTTCATTGATTTTACTGTATTTCTTGGTTCTGTTGTGGATGCTCGCAATAAAATGAACCTCAGGGTAGTACAATATTAACATTGCTAGTAAATTTATTTTGATCTTTGAACTTAGAAAGCACTTTCTGAGGGCAAAATAGGCAGAAGAATACATAGAAAATTGAGTCCATCAGAAAGATTAAAAACCAGGAATTTTGGATTGAATGTCCGGAGATCCCTAAAAGTGGGGCAAGGCAGGTAGATTAAGAGATAGAGAGACAAATGAATTTGCATTTGTGCGCCAGAGCATAAACGCGGGGATATAAGAGACTAATGGCTTAAGTACAGTGTACTGTTCTAGTTACCATACTTCAGAGCAGATATAATCATATGGGATGGGATCTAGAGGAGATGCACAAAAAACATTGCCAATTACAAAATTATATGGAAGTTTGATTCAGTTAGGGTTTTATCTTTGGAGCAAAGGTGACTGAGAAGAAAATTAAATAAGAAAATTGAGAAGGAAGGAGCTATTTCCATTGGCAGAGAAGTTGATTGCTAGAGCCATGGAGTTAAATCATTTGCTATAAAGCATTGAGGGGAGCTGAGAACCTTTTTCTTCATTGAGAGATAATTTTTAAGTGTGGAGTCTTAGATTTTTCAGAAGTTGATTTTTATTGGAAATTTAAAATAAAAAAATACATAGTTTTGTAATATTATTAACTTGTGCTTCCATCTCTCTTCTCATCTTTACACTTGCATAGAAAATTACAGCACAATACAGACCCTTTGGCCCAAGATGTTGTGCTGATCTTTTAACCTACTCGAAGATCAATCTTACCCTTCCCTCCTGGATAGCCCATCAATTTTCTATCAACCATATGCTGAGGAGTTTCTTAAATGCTCCTAATATATCTACCTCTAACACCACCCCTGTCAGGACATTCCACATACCCACCACTCTCTGTGTAAAGAACTTACCTCAGATATCCCCTATACTTTCCTCTAATCACCTGGAAATTATGCACCTTGCATTAGCTATTTCCACCCTGAGAAAAAGTCTCTGAATTTTTCTACCATAGGAAAAAAAGGTCTCTGATCCTTTAAGTTAATTTTATTTGTGCAACACTTAATTGAATTAACTCTTCCAAATTTACAATTCTTGGTTTGCACTCTGTGCAGCTTGGTATGGATTATTAATTAATGTGATTGTTAAGAAAATGCACCATTATTTGTTTTGTGACTGATCCCTGTTGGAAGTTTGCTAGTGGAGCTTTCCAAGTGCACAACCCTGTAAGAAGTCTCTGGGTGAATATAAACCTAATGAGTTGCTGTGCTGTTTACTTGCTGCGGACTGCAGACTGCAGAATGTTGCTTTGCAGGACAGAAATGACCTTGATAGATTTCTTACTCTTTTACCTCTGCCTTACCCAAATGAACACTGTGCTACCATGTATTTTATGTGGCAGTCAAGCTGAGAACAGGAGAAACTGATTTGATGATGTAGCATATCTTATTCATTTAAACTGGAATTGAAATTTGAAAGTCGATAGCTTTAAATTCTGCACAGTACTACATTTAATGCACTGGTTAACATGTTGATGATAAATTTCAGTCTATGCTATTATAACTCCGTCGTTAACCTGATTTGTTTTAAATGGATTCTTGACAGCATTAAAATAGCACAGACGGAAACAGATCACAGTGCACTAAGCAGGATTCACATGAGCTACCTGGAAGCCTAGTATATGTTGCTTCTGTATTTAAAGTCATCTGAACCAGAATGCCATTTGCACTTGGAATAAGCTAGTGAAAGGATTGGCAATATTTAGCTGCACAGAAATTTTATATGGACTTCAGAGGCATCTTCTGCTGGCAAACTTGGACTTGTTCTGCACAATTAAATGAGATTCAGTTGTGTGTACAACCCAGTTGGTTGGACTCAGAAGGAAGTGTTGAAATGTAATATTTACAAGGCTTTGTTTTCCGCCACCTGATTTCTCTCAACTTGAATAATACAAAGGTCATCAAAAGTTATTTAACCTTAGCAATGTAGTATTGTTACAATTTTTTTACATGTGTAGGTTGAGCACCCCTTATCCAAAATGCTTGGAGCTGGAAGTGTTTTGGATTTCAGATTTTTTTTTTGGATTTTGAAATGTTTTCTTTTATATAGAGAGAGAGCTTGGGGATGGGCCCCAAGTCTAAACATAAAATCTATTTACGCTCTATGTACAGCGTATACATATACGCTGAAGGTGGTTTTATACAATACTTTAAATGATTTTGGGCATGAAGCAACAGGGTGTACAGTGAACCATCAGCAAGGTAAGCTATCACTACTTCTGCCAGCCAGGTGGACAGTCGGTGGCTGTTTGGCATCACCATCATTCCCAACTCTGAACTTATGTGCCACCGGTAAGCAGTCCTTGTCTTACACGTGTTCATTGCACATTCTGTGTGTACTTAACAAATAAAAATTATTACATACCATTAATATAGTGAAACTATAATGTGTGCAGGGTAACAAAAGCAGCATACCAGCATCAGGAGAATATCTGAATCAGCTGTTGAACAACAACAATGACAGGCTTTCAGTCTCCATCTGTGATGCCATGCTTTGATTAAAAGGTTACAGTACACTGTATTTGTACTTTACTTTTTTAAAAGTTTTATGGGAGGTATAAAAACAAAAGTTTGAATTTAATTACAGGTAAATGTAATGAGAACTGTGAAAAAAGTCAACTTATCTTTAATGTAATAATGATGCTGGTCATGCTACACTCTATCATAGGATTTTAGGTGGAGCTGAAATTCAGAATTCAGGCAAAAATAATATGTTTTGTAATTACCAAAAAAAAAGTGGAATGATCTTCACTTTACAGAAGAAGATAAATGTGGCACCAAACACTGCAACTACATCAGGTCTGAAAAACTTGAGGGAGAGGGTATATCATCCTTGATATCATTGTGATTTCATTGATTTAAACTGGCATGATTTCTTGTTCTGTTATGAATGCATGCTGCTTTAGTCCTTCGGTTTCTCTGCTGCTCCATGATCAGAAGCCTCCTTAAAAATGAAATACCATGCCTTTTCTTAAATTTCTACAGCCAGGCTGCTGAATATTCCCGATTACCTTCAATTTTCAGTTTATTAGCATGTGGTTAAGCAGCTTGTTCACTCTGACACTGATGAATCCACTCTTTCAATACACATTCAAGATCTTCATTTTTCACTTATCCTGTGGTTTTCTACTTTTCATTAACTTTTGTTCTTTACTTTTAACAGTTTTTCCTTCTGTTTCTTCATTCATAGATGGTGGTTGCTCCACCACCATATTCCTCTGTCAGATGTTTCACACTTACACCACTGTCAAGTTCTTCCAACAACTTGACGTTCTGTGTTATAGAGAAACATGAATGCTTCCTCTTTTACTTTTCACTACTACCCAAAGAGGTAACTGTGGGCCTTTTTGACATTTTCAACAATATCTTCAGAGAACATGCAAAAAACACATGGTAATCACTGTGAGTTTTGCATGAAGATTTAGCTAAGGAGACTGTCCTTCCAGGTGAGGCGACACTTCACCTATGAGTCGACTGGGGTGATATACTTCGTCCAGTGCTCCCGATGTGGCCTTCTATATACTGGCGAGACCTGACGCAGACTGGGAGACCGCTTTGCTGAACATCTACGCGCTGTCCGCCAGAGAAAGCAGGATCTCCCAGTGGCCACACATTTTAATTCCACATCCCATTCCCATTCTGACATGTCTATCTGCGGCCTCCTCTACTGTAAAGATGAAGCCACACTCAGGTTGGAGGAACAACACCTTATATTCCGTCTGGGTAGCCTCCAACCTGATGGCGTGAACATTGACTTCTCTAACTTCCGCTAATGCCCCACCTCCCCCTCGTACCCCATCTGTTATTTATTTTTATACACACATTCTTTCTCTCACTCTCCTTTTTCCCCCTCTGTCCCTCTGACTATACCCCTTGCCCATCCTCTGGGTTCCCCCCCCCACTTGTCTTTCTTCCCGGACCTCCTGTCCCATGATCCTCTCATATCTCCTTTGCCAATCACCTGTCCAGCTCTTGGCTCCATCCCTCCCCCTCCTGTCTTCTCCTATCATTTTGTATCTCCCCCTCCCCCTCCCACTTTCAAATCTCTTACTAACTCTTCCTTCAGTTAGCCTGACGAAGGTTCTCGGCCTGAAACGTCGACTGTACCTCTTCCTAGAGATGCTGCCTGGCCTGCTGTGTTCACCAGCAACTTTGATGTGTGTTGCTTGAATTTCCAGCATCTGCAGTATTCCTGTTGTTTGATGCCTATATATAGTTTCTTAATGCACAGATATTGAAGATATAATAGATAGTGAATAGGAATGTCTAACTCTTATAACTGGATATATATCAGTTAGAGAGTTGATTGGAGCAATGGCAGATGTAATTTAAGTGTGAGATAATGTATTTTGGAAAGATGAATAAGATTTGGACATACACACAATCGTAGAGCCCTAGGAAGTGGAGATGAACAGAGAGACCTGGAGGTACGTGTCCATAGGAAATGGGGTGGGGAGGTGTATGACATACCTTTCTTTATTGGACAGGGCACAGTGCTGAGGGAATATCGCCCATCTTTTTTCTCACCACATTCTAAGAGGGAAATGATTGTGCTGAGGAGATCCAGCAGGATTTTCTTTCTTTCTTTTTAAATCTTTTTATTGAATAAGTATACAAAAGGTAAGCCATATAGGTACTAATACACTGTTAGAATATAATAAAATTACAGGAGATAATAAAACAGAAAAGAAATGATACAAACAATGTAACTTAAACATAAAATAATAAGGTAACATAATAGTATACTAATTTTTTATATATATATATATATATCAATAGAAAAAGGAAAAAAAAAACCCACCGTGCAACTAAACTAAAAGCAAAGCAAAGAAATGGGCTAACTTGGAAACAAGTAGAGTTAAAAGACTTAAAATCACATCCTCAAACCCGACCTCCATTAAAAACAGTTGGAAAAAAACAAGAAGGGAATATAAATATGGAGCAAAAACGGGAAGAAAGAAAATTACAATAAATGAAAATATTGAATAAAAGATCTCCAGGTCTGTTCAAATTTAAGTGAGGAATCATAAAGATTGCTTCTAATTTTCTCCAAATTCAAGCATAATATCGTCTGAGAAAACCAAAAAAAGGTAGATAGAGCATTAAGCTCTTTCCAATGTTGTAAGATACATCTTTTCGCCATTAAAGTAAGAAATGCAATCATTCTACGGGCTGAAGGAGAAAGATTACTGGAAATTTTAGGTAATCCAAAGATAGCAGTAATAGGGTGAGGAGAGATATCTATATTCAATACCTTTGAGATAATATTAAAAATGTCTCTCCAAAAAGTTTCCAGAGTAGGACAAGACCAAAACATATGAGTTAAAGAGGCTATCTGCCCCGGACATCTATCACAAAAAGGATTAATATGAGAATAAAAATGAGCTAATTTATCTTTGGACATATGTGCTCTATGAACAACTTTAAATTGAATTAGGGAATGTTTAGCACAGATAGAGGAAGTATTGACTAATTGTAAAATCTGCCCCCAGTCATCCACGGAAATGATAGAGCCCAATTCCTGTTCCCAATCTACCCTAATCTTATCAAATGGAGCTTTCCTAAGTTTCATAATAATATCATAAATCATAGCCGATGCACCTTTCTGACATGGATTAAGGTTAATTATAGTATCTAAGATATATGTAGGAGGAAGCATTGGAAAGGAAGAAAGTATAGTACTTAGGAAATTTCTAACTTGTAGATATCTAAAAAAAATGTATTCTTGATAAATTATATTTATTAGATAATTGTTCAAAAGACATAAGGGAACCATCTAAAAATAAATCCAAAAACCGTGAAATACCCTTAGTCTTCCAAATTTGAAAAGCATGATCCGTGAAAGAGGGAGGAAAAAATATGTTACCTAAAATAGCTAGCCCAAATTGGTTAAGATCAAAAAATTTTCTGAATTGGAACCAAACACGTAAGGTATATTTAACTATCGGGTTAGAGACCTGTTTGAGGCGTTTCAAATCAAAAGGAAGAGAGGAACCTAAAATAGAGCCTAGTGTATAGCCCTGAACAGATGGTAATTCCAATGCTACCCATTTAGGAATGGATAGTATATCCTGGTCAAGTAACCAAAATTTCATATGTCGAATATTAATTGCCCAATAATAGAAACTAAAGTTAGGTAATGCTAAACCTCCATCTCTCTTGGCTTTCTGTAAATGTATTTTACCCAGTCTCAGGTTTTTATTTTGCCAAATAAATGAAGAAATTTTTGAGTCAACTTTATCAAAAAAAGATTTTGGAACAAAAGTTGGTAATGCCTGAAATATATATAAAAATTTTGGCAGAAAAAACATCTTAACTGCATTAATACGACTAATCAAAGTTAAATATAATGGAAACTATTTAGATGAAAGTTGAGTAATATGGTCAATTAAGGGTAAAAAATTAATCTTAAATAAATCTTTGTGTTTACAAGTAATTTTAATCCCAAGATAGGAAAAATAATTATTAATCAATTTAAACAAAAAGTTGTGATATAAGGGAAGTTGTTTATTAATCGGAAAAAGTTCACTCTTACTAAGATTTAATTTATAACCTGAAAAAAGACTAAATTGTGCTAATATATCTAAAACAGCAGGGATGGATTTTTGAGGATTAGAAATATATAAAAGTAAATCATCAGCATAGAGTGATATTTTATGGGACTTTAATCCCCGAGTTATCCCAGTAATATTTGGAGATTCTCGAATGGCAATTGCAAGAGGTTCTAATGCAATATCAAATAATAGGGGACTAAGAGGACAGCCTTGTCGAGTACCTCGAAAAAGAGGAAAAAAAGGTGAGTTTAAAGAGTTAGTACGGACCGAGGCTACAGGGGAATGATATAACAGTTTAATCCAGGATATAAATTTCAAGCTAAAGTTAAACATTTCAAGCACCTTAAATAAATAAGGCCATTCTACTCTATCAAAAGCTTTCTCGGCGTCTAAAGAAATAACACACTCAGGAACATTTTGTGAGGGAGTATAAACGATATTTAACAATGTACGAATATTATAAAAAGAGGACTCTGATTGATATAAGGAAGAATAAAAATCAAAAAAGGTTTGATTAAGCAGGATTTTGCATGAATCAGAGGTCTTTAGATGTAATGAGAGATTGGATAGGCGGAACTTGTTTTTCTTCGAGCAAACGAGACTGAGGAATGAGGAATGAGCTGATAGGGTGGTGAATCTGTGGAATTCGTTGCCACAGGTGGCTGTGAAGGACAAGTCATTGGGTATATTTAAGGAGTGGTCGATAGATTCCTGATTAGTTAAGGCATGAAGGGATACAGGGAAAAGGCTGGAAATTGGGGCTGAGAGGGAAAATGGATCACACATGATGAAATGACAGAGCAGACTCAATGAGCCAAATGGCCCACTTCTACTCCTATATCTAATGACCTGATAAAATTTTGAGAGATACAGGTAGCGTGGACAGTAAGAATGTTTTTCTCATGGTGAGTTTTTGTCTAAAGTAGCAGGATTAAGCGGAACAAGAGGAAGTTAGAAGGGGATTTTCTTTAATGAAAAATGGATGATCTCTGATATCTGGAAAGCTGCCTGATGGGATGGTGGAGACAGATACACTCAGAGAATTTAAGTCACATCTAGACAGGTACTTGAATAACCAAGGCATAGAATGCTATGGATCTCATGTGAGCCATTGGGAATTGTATAGATAAATGCAATGGTCCATTTTTGTGCTTTTTAATTCTATGAATAGTGGTTATATTGCATTTTCTCAAGGAGGCTTTCAGAAGATCCTGTATCTTTTTCTGTTCACCTGGTAATCACTTCACATAAAGTTATTGCTTTCATAGCTGCTACCAACCTCCTGAAATGGACTTTGATGCTCTATTGTATTAGCTACTGCAGTCAGTTAGCTGTTGACTACCCTCTTTAAGCTGTTCTTCTGGTCTAACAAACAATTTGTTATAGGATAAGAGAAAGTCTGTAGCTGCTGGAAATCCAAAGCAACAGACACAAAATGCTGGAGGAACTCAGCAGGTCAGGCAGCAACTATAGAAATGAGTAAGTAGTCGACGTCTTGGTTTGAGAACCTTCATCAAGACTGAGAAAGAAGGGAGAAAATGCCAGAATAAGAAGGTTGGAGGAAGGAAAGAAGGCTAACTGGAAGGTGATAGGTGAAGTAGGGTGGGTGGGAAAGGTAAACAACAGGAATTCTGCAGATGCTGGAGATTCAAGCAACACACATAAAAGTTGCTGGTGAACGCAGCAGGCCAGGCAGCATCTCTAGGAAGAGGTGCAGTCGACGTTTCAGGCCGAGACCCTTCGTCAGTTAGTCCTGACGAAGGGTCTCGGCCTGAAACGTCGACTGCACCTCTTCCTAGAGATGCTGCCTGGCCTGCTGCGTTCACCAGCAACTTTTATGTGTGTTGGGTGGGAAAGGTTAAGGGATGGAGAAAAAGGAATCTGATAGGAGAGGAAAATGGACATAGGAGAAAGGGAAGGAAGGGGGTACTAAGGGGAAAGTGATGGGCATCGTGGTACGAGTGGAGGCCATGGATCGATATATGGGAATCAGAATTAAAATGTCTGGCCATTGGGAAACTCTGCTTTTGGCAGATGGAGTAGTGGTGCTTGATGAAGCAGTCCCACAAGTTACGACGGTTACACCAATGTAAAGGAGGCTGCATTAGAAGCACTGGACGCAATAGCCGACCCTAGCAGATTTGCAGATGAAGTATTGTATCACTTTTGAGGTCATCTACAAGTCCTAGCTGGCTATTTAGAAACATACCCAAGTCATCGGCTATGTTTGAGACAGAGGTTGACAGATTCTTGATTAGTCGGGCCATGAAGGGATATGGGGCAAAGGTGGGAGATTGTGGCTAAGAAGAAAAATAGGTTAGCCATGATGAAATGGCAGAGCACACTCGATGGGTCAAATCTGCCTAGTTCTGCTCCCGAGTCTTCTTCTGAGGGGGCTCTACGTAAAGAATCAAGCCCATGTCCAGTCTTGATGTGTGGTACAGTTGGAAAGTCAGATGACTACCAGCATGCACAAATGCAATTCACTGCTCATTTCAGAATCATTAATTCTGCCCTGATTTTCATATTACCAGTGTAAATTCCCTTATCTGCATTTATAAAGGAATTGCTCATGTAAATGCTGTAATTATAGCTTCTAACAGCACTTCCACAAGAGAGGGCACAATTATGGTGTGACATGTTTACATTGGCAGTGTCCATTTTAAATCTGGACATGGCTTTGTCTTGTTAAAAGAAAGATAGGAAATGCTTTTTGATGTGAAATTTCATAAAATAATTGCTGAGGAGGTGGAGTTGCAGGAAACGTTAGTATGATCGTATAATTAATAGGAGTTCACCACTGAATTGGGTAAAACTTAAGATTGAAATGTAATTGTAAGTTGAAGGTATAGGCAGACAGAAATGCCATTAATAGAACTCCTAATGAATGTTAGGATACCAGAAGTGTGCTTATTAATTAATTATTGCTGTTCCTACAGCTTCTTAACACATAAAACTGTGATCTGAAAGAAGGCCCAAAATGTTATTCCACTTGATGTTAAAAAGCTGAGCTATGAAACTCCTGGTACAGTTTGAATGATGTGCTGTATTTCAGAATACAATGTAAATAGCTTCTTTTAAATTAATTTTAAGTCAGTTTTGCAAAAAAAAAACATTTTGGTGATTTAAAAAAAGAATCCAACTAGGGAATGCATTGAAGGTTTTGAGCCTCTGGCTACTGTAATCCTTTGAAACAGCAGCAGCAATTAAATCATTGGAACTATTGCTATTTCTTTATGAGAAAATAGTGTTATTTTTCATCTGTGTTCCTCTGAAGAGCTATCAAACATATGCATTTAATTGCATTGATATGGAAAAGAATTATAGTTTTCAAACAATTTTGTTTGTAAAATTCCTGAGAAAAATAATAATATATTCAACATCATTTTTTATTAAAAATACAGTTAAAATTCATGAAGAATCCAAAGGGTAACAGTTCTGTTCGTCTTAAGCAGACCAAGTAGCCACATACAGATGTAAATTCAAAGCACAACAAAATTGAAGACGCCGTCCTTTATAGAACATCCAATTCATTATAGCCATGGTGCAGAGTGAATGTGATTATTGTGGATTGTGTGTAAATCATTTACTTATCAATGATGTAATAGATAAAATTTAATTGAGAGCTTTGATATATCAGATTAATTCCACAAATAATAAAGTAATGAGTTGGAAAGGTATTCATGAGTGGAGCAAATCCTATGTCTTATGGTTCTTCATTGTTGGGTGTATATAATGCATGACTAATGAATAAAACATTTGTTATATTCATTAGTTATGCATTTTTATGTAGCTTTAATGAGGACTATTAAAAATGTGGAGGGCTCATTTATACTCATTAGGTTTCGTGAGCTGCACTCAGTTTCATAGGAATATTCAGTCTGGGATCCCTCTAGCCAGTCTACATCATTTCAGTCAGTCTGCAAGTTCAAAGAAATAAAATATAACTTTTCCTCTTTATTATGTTCATGATTATACCTTTGGTTATGAAAAGTAGCCTACGTGCTTCCAAACTTTACTGACTTTGTGAACCTCTTACTGCTCCATTTCTACTATGAACTTTTTACCATCTTGAAAACCAATTCAGTCAATGAAACTATTGGCGTTCCTTCTTAATAATGAAATAAATGGGATGAATTGTTTAGCTGATGGGTATAAGGTTGCATATTGCTATACAACTGCTTCCGCTGACTTTTTGACTCAGTCCTGAATAGATGAATTTGAGACTCTAACCCCTGCTTCTAGATGTCCCATCAAAGGATAACTCTTTGCTGCATATGCTGTCTCAAACCAAGAATATTGTATGCTTCAATGAGATCACCACTCATTTTCTAATGCAAAAGAGTAAAGGCCCAATTAACCTTTCTAATTTTAATATGGTGACGAACTAGATTTGTGTGATGCTTAAAGACATTCATTGGACCTCATGACACTATTTAAATATATCCACTGTGTACAAAGGTAATTTTAATATAGGGTTGTACTTCTACATTTACAGTTTAGCAGCTCAGAGCACCCATATACATTCCTAAATTGACAGGGGGCAATAGAATTTTTTTCAAGCTATAATGAGACATGTTGTTGTAAAAAAAAACACAACCGGGAGTCCTCACTTTAAATACCTAATGATTTCATTTTATGGCCTACTCTGGGATGTACATCAAGATCATTGCAAATAGATAAATTATTTCATTCAGATTGAGTTTCCATGTAAGGAGAGCTCTAGAAAACTGGGCATTTTCCATTAGCACAATGAAGGTAATAAGGAATCTGATGTGAGGATTTCAAAATATTTTAGTTTCTGTAAGGTATATAGCAAAGAGGTGTTTACAGGGGTTGGTAAGTCCCTTTAAAAGTTTGGAAATTACATCAGTTTACCAAATAGAAAAAAGGGAGAAGATAACGGTGTCATTTTTTTACCAGATACTTGGAAGAGGTAATCTATTCTACCTTAAGTGGAAACACTGTAGCGATGTGCTACACACAGAGCTAGAAATAACGGCACGCAGTCTGTAAGTTGCACTCGAGACTAATTTATTCAAACTTCATGGCACTGGCTTTTACGCAGTTCCGTTCCCGTCCTCTCTGGGCGGAAATGACGTCAGAGGTGCATTACAAAAGTCTTTTCCCGTGCATGGGCTTTCTCCCCTTGCTGGTGAAGAAGAGGGCCCAGTGCCATTTTGGGGCTGGCCTCTCTGCCGACGCGCAGACCATTTTGTGAGATGGTTCGCCTGCGTAAAAAGTGGGTCACCACAACGCAATGAGCACCTGAAAAATAAATGGTTTGGGGATAGGTGGAATATACTGTAAGGTACGATGAGCTAAATGACAAGTTTCTAGATGGTAAAATTTACAAAGGTTCAATGTAAGTTTATTATCAAGGTACATTTATGTCACCATATGCTATATTTTTTCCTCCCTTTTTGCATTACTTATTTAATTTATTAAATATATTTACTGTAATTTATAGTTTTTAGTATTATACATTGCAATGTACTGCTGTTGCAAAACAACAAATTTGATGACGTATGCTAATAATATTAAACCTGTTTGATTCTGAAGATTCACTTTCAAAGGTTCAAAGGTCTAATTTAATGTCAGAGAAATGTATGCAATATACATCCTGAAATGCTTTTTCTTCTCGATCATCCATGAAAGCAAAGGAGTGCCCCAAAGAATGAATGAAAGTTAAATGTTTGAACTCCAAAGTCCTCCCCCCCAGCTCTCCTCCCAGCCGTGCGTAAGCCGCAGCAAGCAACAATCCCCCTCCCCCCACCGGCAAATAAAAAGCATCGGCACCCACCACCGAGCGCTCAAATGTGAGCAAAGCAATAGCAAAGACACAGACTTGCAGTTACCCCAAAGACTTCGCGTTTCACCCGGTATTCGACATACCACAGGCTTTCTCTCCCTAATAAGGGAGAAGTAGGTGTCTCCGTCTTCCCAGTGAGTGGGGAGGCATAACAAACAGCTTTCTGGTTTACGATGTTAAAAGTCGGTTATGTCACTTTTTTCGAGCTCTGTAGCCAAAAAACTGGGCACACAACTGCAGATATTCCGACTCCTCCGATGACACACGGGTCTCCTGCCGTGACACCGACCCTCGATCCACTGGTCTCCAGAGCCCCAAGATCTCAGGCTTCCAAATCCGAGCCGGACTCTTAGCCTGAACCTAAGGCATGCTGAACAACGGCTGGTTGTGAAACCCCAAGAGCGGGTCCCATTCCTGCAAAGAACCGTAGTCAGCGTGTAACTTCAGGTCAGGGTCTTCAAAAGAACCCTGAAAGAGAAAAATAAAAATATTAAAGAAGGAAATAGAGCTGTTTCCGAAGATGCAAGCAAAGGAGTCGCCGTTTAGCGCCGCCGTTACTCAGCTCTGCCGCCGCTTTTTTTGCAGGCATTCTCAGTGGAACAGAGAAGTGCAATAGAATCAGTGAAAACCCATGCAAAAATAAAGACTGACAAACAATAAATATGCAAAAGAAGACATAGTGTGCAAAAAATTAAAAAATAAAGTAGATACATAATACTGAGAGCGTGAGTCGTAGAGTTCTTGAAAGTGAGTTCATAGGTTGTGGAATCTGTTCAGAGTTGAGGTGTGTCAAGTTTTCCACTCCAGTTCAGGAGCCTGATCTTTGAAGGTTAATAACTGTTCCTATACAGGTGTTCCCCGCTTTTCGAATGTTCGTTTTACGAAACCTCACTGTTATGAAAGACCTACATTATTTTCCTGTTTTCGCTAACAGAAGGTGTTTTCACTGTTATGAAAAAAGGGCAGTGTGCGGAAATAGCAGCGCGCGATAAAAAAAATCAGCGCGCGATTAAAAAAAAGCAACACGCGCTGAGCAGCTGCTCTCCCTGGATTCGGAACTGCATTCTCGCCGGCATTGCTTAAACACGTGCCTGTGAGTAGCTGTTTGCAAGATGGGTTCTAAGGTATCGGAAAAGCCTGAAAGAGCTCGTAAGGGTGTTACACTTAGCGTAAAACTAGACATAATTAAGCATTTCGATCGTGGTGAACGAAGTAAGGACAGCGTGAGTTTGACCGTGGAAGTTGACGAAGATGATGTTGAAGAGGTTTTGGCATCTCGTGACCAAGGACTGATAGACGAAGAGCTGATGTAATTGGAAGAGGAAAGGATAACAATCGAAACTGAATGAGTAATGATAAAGTACAACTCTAATTTTGAAAGGGTACGTCGGTTTAGGGCATACTTGCAAGATGGTTTGAGTCCTTACAAAGAACTGTATGATAGAAAAATGCGCGAGGCTCAGCAGTCAAGCATACAGTACTGTCGTTTTTCAAGCCTTCCACATCAGCCACAGTAGACGACGAACCTCGACCTTCGACATCAAGGCAGGCAGTTATAGGAGAAGATGAGCTGCCTGCCCTAATGGAAACAGACGACGATGAGCTGACACCCCAGTGTCTCACCACCTCAACCCCCAGGCCGCGGACAGATACCGATCCGCGAAGAATGTAGTGGTAGCCAGGAGGCACACAGCACATCTTTAAGAAAAAAGCAGAAATAAACATGCTAATTAGTTAGGTGCAACCTGGCACGTAATTGTTGGCCCAGATCAAAGGCGATGCAATCAGCAATCGCCTCTGATCTGGGCCAACACCTAATTAATTAGCTTGCTTATTTCAGCTTTTTTCTTAAAGATGTGCTGTGTGCCTTCCGGCCACCTCTGTACCCCTGCATACTTCGCGGGTCAGTATCAGTTCGCTGCCTGGAGGGTGGGGCCACTGCACCACCCCAACCTGCGATGACTCAGCCTAACACACCACCATCAGTGTGCTCGGCGCTGTCTTCCCAATTCCGATAAGTGATAATACACTGTACATACATTATTTCTACTTTATATCGGCTGTGTATTTTTATGTGTTATTTGGTATGATTTGACAGCTTCATAGCTTAAAAGTTACTGGAGAGAGTGTTTTTGCCGTGTTTTTGCTGACAGCACTTGCGTCGTGTTTCTGCCGAGAGCACTTGCATGAGATTTTCGCTACGGGGAACAGTTCAGGCAATGATTGTGGAAAAGTATTTCTACTTTATATAGGCTGTGTATTTATCATATCATTCCTACTTTTACTATATGTTACTGTTATTTTAGGTTTTATGTGTTATTTTGCATGATTTGGTAGGTTTTTTTTGGTTCTGCGAACGCTCACAAAACTTTCCCACATAAATAAGTGGTAATTGCTTCCTTGCTTTACGACATTCCGGCTTACGGACCGTTTCATAGGAACGCTGTACCTTCGGATGGCGGGGAAACCTGTGCCTGGTTGAATGTGATATAAGGCTCCTGTACCTCCTTCCCAATAGCAGCAGTGGGAAGAGAGAGAATTTTACAATGTTGCCTCAAGTTAGATCCTTTACACAAAAAAAAATCTTTCAGATGGCAGTAAGCAGAGCTCCAGCCTGCATTTCGTAAGGGAAAAAAATGATTGATCAAAGATTGATACCTCTTCACTCTGAACTTTCAAACTCCTACAAGTAAAATATCTCAGACCATTTAATCCATGCCTAACTCCCATGTTCGTTGAACTATATTGCTTACAGTCAGTCAATGTCAAATTTCTAATTTTGGAAATTGCATTACGGCTTACAGCTTTTTTCATGCTTTCAATTGCTCTATGGCATCTACCTCCTCATCCAAACTTTCACTGTTTAATCCAGCAAATCTTTACCTGGCCCAGTATCAATTCTTGTTTGAACACACTCCATAGAGCACCTTCAGGTACATCTACATTTAACTAATTGTTCCATTAACGATTGTGTGAACACAAACTTTGATGACCATATCCCTATGTACAGGTAAAATACTGATTGGTAAGGTTATATGTATCACTTTCTAATACTTGGAGGATAACTGGTCAGTAAGTCATTAAATTCTTTATTTCTCAAAATAGTTACAGTCTGAATCCATACCAACAAACAGACAGCTGGTTTCAGCCCAGCTAAGAGAATGACTGTATATAAATTGAAAACAATGAATTACTTTGGAAAATTGCTAAGGGGATAGGTGCGCAAGATTAATGCAGGTGACTGATGTTATAGTATACTGTACATCTCAGAAATGCACATGCTGAACTCAAAGTAAGTCGTACCATATTGGTCTTGCCAAATAAAGAATTAACATGAACATTCCTGAAAACTTTTTTGAAACATGGGTGGAATGGTATTTAATTAGTGCACAACCCCAGCTGTCTTTTGAACTTCGTGCCTTTCTTATCACAATCCACTCAGCTGGCAAATCACCATGGATGTCCAACCAGTGCCAGCAGTTCACTGATGCCATGTAATTGAGGCCTGATGCTTAACATTGAGGACTGGCGTAATGGGTTGAATATCTTGTCTGTTCTGATACCGTGATTGTTCCTTCTATCCTGTTCAGTTCAGACTCAAATAAGTTTCCAGGCTACTGGGATGGTATTGCTGCCTTGTATAAATTTTAAAACCTGCATTAGTGTTCCATGTATGCTTAACATACTGCCTGAAGATATGCAGAAGAGAATTGGATAAGTAATTAAATATAAACAAAGTTCGGTGTTGTTGGGGAAGAGTGGGAAAACTTGACTGACAAGAAAACCGTCGGAAGATCTGGTTATATTCTTGATGAGCCAATTTACCTCCTGTGCTAGAGCAGTTTAATAATTTTATACTATAACTAAAATATTTGCATCAAAATAATGTATATGATACCTCCTTGCTTTTTGCATATGTGTATTAACACAGTGTTGTTCAATTCTTCTGTGCTCTCTATCATGCCTACATATTCAGAGGAAAAAAATCACTAGATGCCCATGATATTTAGAATGAGGTTAAAGATTTTTCAAGTCATGTGATGTTGAAAGTAAAATCCAATTTTGCATGCATGATTAACAGGAATGACTGTGGTCTGGGCGAATAACTTTTATGCTCTATTCTTGATGGAATATACAAAGTAGATTTCAAAACTGCATAGACTGTTGCAATTTGTAACTGGAATCTCTGGGAAGCTATTCATGAAACAAATTTGTCATACAGAAACTTGATTCATTTTTGGAATTAACCTACTTTTTCTTTGATATTTCCACCGAGACTGGTTGTAATGAAAACTTGTCAAGCAAATGAAGAGGCAAATTGACTAGTGTGGCTTGTAACTGATTTTATTTTTGCTACTTTGCATTCTGTATATGTACTCTAAACATGACCTAGCACTTCAAAATAGCAAGCAATTCAAGCATCTACCACAAAGAGATGACACATGAAAGCAAATGGATTGTCAAGTTTAGCTATACATAGAGTATGTTATTTATATTACTTACATAAAAAAGGTTAAAAATGCTTTTCTTTAAACAACTCTTTTCACCATCTCAGGATATCCCAGGCGAGTTTACACCATTGAACTATTTATTTTGAAGCATCCCTTCTGTTCTTACAAAGTGTGAAAAGTACAAAATAGTGTTGGAAAACTGAAACAAGAAAAAGTAAATTATGCAAACCAGTCGCCATAAGACAGAATGTGGCCATTCAGCCCATTGAGTCTGCTCCGCCATTCCATCATGGCTGATCCCGAATCCCACTCGACCCCATACACCTGCCTTCCCGCCATGACCTTAATTGCCCTGACCAATCAGGAAACTTCTCAATTTTCGCTTTAAATATACCCACGGTCTTTGCCTCCACATGTGTTGTGGCAGAGCATTCTACAGATTTACTACTCCTTGGCTAAAAAAAAAATTCTCCTTACCTCTGTTCTAAAGGGTCACCCCTCAATTTAGAGGCTGTGCCCTATAGTTCTGGACACCCCCACCATAGGAAAGATCCTCTCCACATCCTTTGAATCTTGTTGTTTCAATATTCAGTAGGTTTCAATGAGATTCCCCTGTATCTTCTAAATTCCAGTGAGTGCAGGCCCAAAGTTGCAAAATGCTCCTCTTATGTTAACCCCTTCATTCCCAGAATTATCCCTATGAACCACCTCCAGACTCTCTCCAATGACAACACATCCTTTCTGGGATATAGGGCCCAAAACTGTTGGCAATACTTCAGTTGTGGCCTGACTAGTGTCTCATAAAGGCTCAACATTATCTCCTTGCTTTTATATTCTATTCCCTTTGAAATAAATGCCAACTTTGCATTTGCCTTCTTTACCACAGACTCAACCTGTAAATTAACCTTCTGGGAATCTTGCACAAGGACTCCTAAGTCCCTCTGCACCTCTGACATTTGAATCTTATCCCCATTTGGATAATTGTCTACACTTCTGTTCCTTTTACCAAAATGCATTATCATACATTTCCCAACACTGTATTTCATCTGCCACTTTTTGCCCATTCACATTGCTTCCTCAGCGCTATCTGCCCCTCCACCTATCTTAATATCATCTGCAAAAGTTATCAATTCCATTATCTAAATCATTGACTAACAATGTGAACAGTATCGTTCCCAATACTGACCCCCCGAAGAACACCACTAGTCACTGACAGCCAACCAGAAAAAGCCCCCTTTATTCACACTTGCTGCCTCCTGCTGGTCAGCTAATCCTCTATCCATACCAATATCTTTCCTGTAATGCCATGGGATTTTATCTTGTTCAGCAGCCTCGTGTGTCGCACCTTATCAAATGCCTTCTGAAAATCCAAGTAAATGCCATCCACTGGCTTTCCTTTGTCTGCTCTGTTTGTCCACAGCATCTGTGGAGAGAGAAGAAAGAAAGCTGATGATATTTAATCAGAACTTTCAGTTACCCTCTGAAATTGCCAAACAAGTTCAAGATTTGGAATAGGTAATAAAGGAAAGAGGACCAGGTCGAGACAACAGAGACTTTTGGAGAAAAGGAGTACGGTGGGTAATACTGTTCCGGCTGACCAGAAGTGCACCGAGAACGGTAAGCGTAAAGGAGTTGGGTGCTTACTGATCTGGTTAACAACGGGTGGTGCAATCCGGGGTATATTACGATCGAGGAACGTGTTTGCAGACAGGATATTGAACTTTTTACTGTTGGACTTCGGCCACATTCCACCGTGATACAACACTTGGTGGCACGGGAGGTCGTTCCTGCCTGTGGCCATCGAACGTGCAGCTCCTCCCGTGGAGGGTCAGACACCCTGAGCCAATAGGCTGGTCCTGGATTTACTTTCCATCTGGCATAGTTTGCATTTTGTTGTTTGATTGTTGGGGTTTTTTGTATTGCTATATTTACGCTCTATACTTGGTTGGTGCAGCTGTAACGAAACCAAATTTCCCTCGGGATTAATAAAGTATATCTATATATCTAAAGATTCGCCTTACCATGAATATGTGCCATTACAGTAAAACTGCAATTGCTTTAGGATCCAATCATTATCATCAGTAGCTTTCTTTGAGGTGGTGTTTCTACTGCAGTTAATTATCTTAAGATGCTTCACAGAAGCAATAATAAACCCTGGAGTTAGCCAAACTAAAATCTGTTGTTCAATCAAAAGTTGGCCATACAGATGTAATTTTATTGGTTCAACAATGTTTTTTTTCCTGAATTGGTGCCCCACCATTCCTTTAATCTTGCGGTAATGGTGTTCAGAGCCTGGTTAAGTATTAAGTGAAGATTTCATTTTATAAATTGAGAATAACTTGGCACATTATTTGCCACATCAAATGATTAATACTGCTATTTTCAATTAGCCAGATGAAATATTCATTGTCGTTATGCCCAACTAACTTAATCGAAGAGTCAAAAAATGTTAAACACTTCACAAGGTCAAAATTTCTCCTTAATCTCGGAAGGATAAATTAACATAGCAATTTATACTGTTTAAAATGACTGACTCGACTGCAGAAGTAGCACCACATCATTTCATTAACATTTTTTCCTTTCCTTATATTGTTCAATTTGTTCTTCATGTTGTAAATTATGAAAATTATGAAAATTGGTAGAGTTGCGAATTGAGAGGAAGATTGGAAATTTGACAGAGAAATGGCACATGGATTTAATCCAGACAAATATGAGGTGTTGCATTTTGGGAGGTCATATGTAAAAGGAAAGGATACAGGACCCTTAAGGGCATAGATGTACTGAAGGATCTTGGGTTGCAGCAATACCATCGTTTAAAAAAAAAGCTATATGGAATATCTGCCTTCATTTGTTGGGGCATTGAGTTTATAAGTTGTGAAGTCATGTGGCATCTATATAAAACTTTGATTAGGCCACATTTGGAGAATTGTGTGCTGTTGCAGTTGCTGTATTGCAGAAATGATGTGAAGGCTTCGGAGAGGATGCCGAAGAGATTCACCAGGCTGAAGCTTGGATTGGAGAGTATTAAATATAAGGAGAATTTGGACAAATGTGTATTGTTTTCTCTGGCATGTTGGAGGCTGAGGGGCTGACTTGATCTACGTATATAAGATTATGGAAGGTATAGATGGGGAGTCAGAATCTTTTGCCAAAATAGAAATGTCAAATACTACAGGGCATACTGTAGTTTTAAGGGAGACAGAGGAAGTTTAAAGTAGATGTATAAGGCAAGTATTTTTACTCAGGGAGTGATGTGTGCTGGAATGGATTGCCATTGAGGTGGTAGAAGCAGATACAATAGCAGGTTTAAGAGCCATTTAGTCAGACACAAAACAAAAAGGGAATAGAATGATTTTTCAATCACTTTGTATTAAATAGACCTTGAAGTTCGTTTTGTTCTAATTATGTAAGAAACAGAAAGTTGTAATAGTAGGGGATTTTAACTTTCCACATATTGACTGGGACTCCCACACTGTGAGAGGGCTGGATGGCTTGGAGTTTGTCAAATGTGTTCAGGAAACTAAATCAATATATAGAGGTACCAACGAGAGAGGATGCAGCATTTGATCTCCTATTAGGGAACCAGACAGGTCAGATGTCAGTAGTAGGCATTTTGGGTCCAGTGACCATAATGTCATTAAAGGCATCTATTAGTCTTGCGAGACTATGGATCTGCGCCTGGAAAGTCTTCACTCTCCAGGGCACAGGCCTGGGCAGGATTGTATGGAAGACCAGCAGTTGCCCATGCTGCAGGTCTCCCCTCTCCTCTCCATGACACCAATGTTGTCCAAGGGAAGGGCATTAGGACCCATACAGCTTGGCACCAGTGTCGTTGCAGAGCAATGTGTGATTAAGTGCCTTGCTCAAGGACACAACATGTTCCCTCGGCTGGGGCTCAAACTCATGACCTTCAGGTGGCAAGTCCAATGCCTTAACCACTTGGCCACGTGCCCTCACAATGTCATTAGTTTCAGGTTAATGATGGATAAAGATAGACCTGGTCCTCGAGTTGAGTTTCTAAATTGGAGAAAGGCCAATTTTGTGGAGATGAGAAAGGACCTAGGAAGAGTGGGATAAGTTGTTTTCTGGCAAGGATGTGTTTGGTGAGTGGAAAACCTTCAAAGGCAAGATTTTGAGAGTGCAGAGTTTGCATGTTCCTGCCAGGATTAAAGGCAAAGTTAACAGGCATAGGGAACCTTGGTTTTCAAGAGATATTGGTGATCTGGTTAACAAAAAGAGAGAGGTGTATAGCAAGTATAGGCAACTAGGAACAAATGAGGTATTTGAAGAGTATAGGAAGTGTAAGAAAATACTAAAGAAGGAAATCAGGAAGGCAAAAAGAAGACATGAGGTTGCTTTGGCAGATAATGTGAAGGTAAACCCGAAGGGTTTCTACAAATATATTAAGAGTAAAAGGATAGAAGGGACAAAATTGGTCCCCTAGAAGATCAGAGTGGTCATCTATGTGTGGAGCCTCACGAGATGGGGGAGATCTTAAACAGTATTTTTTGCATCGGTATTCACTCAGGAAACTGGCATAGTGTATATGGAAGGAAGGGAAACAAACAGTAGTGTCATGGAACATATAGAGATTAAAGAGGAGGAGGTGCTTGCTGCCTTACAGCGAATAAAGGTAGATAAATCCCCCGGGGCTGACAGGATATTTCCTTGGACATTGAGAGAGACTAGTGTAGAAATTACCAGGGCCCTGGCAGAAATATTCAAAATGTCCTTAGTCACTGGTGCGGTGCCTGAGGACTGGAGTGTGGTTCATATTGTTTCGTTGTTTAAAAAAGGCTCTAAAAGTAAACCAGGTAATTACAAACCAATGATCCTGACATCAGTAGTAAGTAAGTTATTAGAAGGTGTTCTGAGAGATCGGATATACAAGTATTTGGACAACCAAGGGCTGATTAAGGATGGTCAGCATGGCTTTGTGCATGGTAGGTCATGTTTAACGAATCTTGTAGAGTTTTTTGAGGAGGTTACAAAGAAAGTAGATGAGGGAAAGGCTGCGGATGTTGTCTACATGGACTTTAATAAGGCCTTTGACAAGGTCCCACATGGGAGGTTATTTCAGAAGGTTCAGACACTTGGGTATCCATGGAGAAGTTGTAAACTGGATTTGAAATTGGCTGTGTGGGGGAAGACAGAGAATAGTAGTGGATCAACACATGCAAAAAATGCCAGGGTTGACTGTACCTCTTCCTATAGATGCTGCCTGGCCTGCTGAATTCACCAGCATTTTTTGTGTGTGTTGCTTGAATTTCCAGCATCTGCAGATTTCCTCGTGTGTGAGTGGTGTGCATAATTGCTTCTCAGACTGGAGGCCTGTGACTAGTGGTGTGCCTCAGGGATCTGTGTTGGGACCATTGTTGTTTGTTGTCTATATCAATGATCTAGGTGAAAATGTAGAAAATTGGATAAGCAAGTTTGCTGATGACACTAAGATTGGAGGCGTTGTGGACAGCGAGGAAGGCTTTCAAAGCTTGCAGAGGGATCTGGACGAGCTGGAAAAATGGGCTCGAAAATGGCAGATGGAATTTAATGCAGTCAAGTGTGAGGTGTTGAATTTTGGAAGGACAAATCAAGGTAGGACATACACAGTAAATGGTAGGGCACTGAGGAGTGCAGAGAAACAAAGGGATCTGGGAATTCAGATACATAATTCCCTAAAAATGGCATCACAGATGGACAGGGTGGTAAAGAAGGCTTTTGGCATCCTGGTGTTCATAAATCAAAGTATTGAGTATAGGAGTTCGGATGTTATGGCGAGGTTGTATAAGACATTGGTGAGGCCAAATTTGGAATATTGTGTGCAGTTCTGGTCACCTAACTATAGGAAGGATTTCAGTATGATTGAAAGTGTGCAGAGAAGATTTACTAGGATGTTGCCAGGTCTTTAAGACATGAGTTACAGGGAAAGATTGAACAGGTCAGGACTTTATTCCTTGGAGCGTAGAAGAATGAGGGGAGATTTGATAAAGGTTTACAAAATAATAAGGGGTATAGACAGAATAAATGTGAATAGGCTCTTTCCACTTAGATTAGGAGAGACAAATACGAGAGGACATGGCTTTAGGGTGAAAGGGGAAAGGTTTAGGGGGAACATTAGGGGGAAATTCTTCACTCAGAGAGCGGTGGGAGTGTGGAACGAGCTGCCATCTGACGTGGTAAATGCTGGCTCATCTTGCGTTTTAAGAACAAATTGGATAGATACATGGATGGGAGAGGTCTGGAGGGTTATAGACTGGGAGTGGGTCAATGGGTCTAGCGGAATAAAGTTTCGGCACAGATTAGAAGGGCCGAATTGCCTGCTTTTTGTGCTGTAGTGTTCTTTGATTCTGTGATGTTTCTTGTAAAAATTGTGTAATTATGTTCAGTTTCATTTTTTTCTTGTGAATGCTATTTATTTAATGCTATGTGTCTGAGAGTTTTTCATTGCACCTGAGCATACATGTACTCGTGCATATAACAATGAACATAACTATGACTTTTACTCGGATGCCCGCAAGAAAATGTATCTCAGGGTTGTGTATAGTGACTTGTCTGTACTTTGATAATAAATTTACTTTGAACTTTGATACAGACTGTGCACAGAAAAATGGGACTCATTTAAATTGCCATTATGGTCAGTATAGACGCACTGTGTGGGCTGAAGTGATTGTTCATGTGCTGTATGTTCCATGTTCTACATCCTGATTCATGATAAATTGGTGTGAGATATCCAATATGTGTTGGAACTTTTTGAGAAGCTCGCCACACTTGATGGCCCTGCAATTTCCTTTGCTATATTGTCTGGACCTGGCCTGGTGTTCGTACTTGATACGTATGGATGCCTGCCCACACTGACCTATCCCAGATGGACTGACCCTCTACACCTGTGAGGCAGAGTGAGTTCTGTGAGGTGACTGGGCCATGGAAGTCATATCCTGAAGTTCAATCCTGCAATAACCAAATGGCTTTAATAGCTCAGTACTGTCAAAGGTTTTTGAGTAGATTAAAAATGTCTTTGATTGTCAGCTGAATGTACACTCAGTGACCACTTTATTAAGTACATTTGTACAACTCCTGAATGCAAATATCTAACCAGTCCATCATGTGGCAGCAACTCAATGCAGACATAGTCAAGTGGTTTAGTTTTGTTCAGACCAAACATCTGAATGGGGAAGAAATGTGATCTAAGTAACTTTGACCATAGAATGATTGTAGATGCCAGATGTGGGTGGCTTGTCTAGCTCAGAAACTGCTGATATCCTGGGATTTTCATGAAAATAGTTTGTAGAGTTTGCAGAGAATGGTGCGATAAACAAAAAACAATCCAGTGAGTAATAGTTCTGTGGGCAAAATGTCTTGTTAGAGGAGAATGGTCAGACTGGTTCAAGCTGACAGGTAAGCTCAAGTAACTCAGATAAACATGTTTCAACAGTGGTGTGCAGAAGAGCAACTCTAAATGCAGAACACATCATACTTCGAAGTTGATGGGCTACAGTAGCAGAAAACCATAAACATGCTCTCTGTAGCTACTTTATTATGAGGTACCTAATAAAGTATCCTCTGTCTATAACTTGAGGCCAGGTATGAAGTGCATTGACCCATTTCTTCATCGTGGATGCACTTTAGCATTGTGTTCATTGGTGAGATATCAGGCTAACCTCTAACCCATCTCGGACTTCTGCATTTGACCAAACATTCATGGAGACTGAAGATGAAAAAATTCACAAATGGCTGACAGCTGTCAGTTCCCAACAGAATGACTGGTTGTCATGCAGTTAAATTCATCTGTATCAAGGGCAAAAGTTTCTGAATTTACATAGTCAATGTAAATTAGCACTAGAAAGTTGATTTAAATATAGTCAGTCAAATAAACTGTGTGATCAATTATATTATATCAATAACAAAGAGCGCAATTTTCTATCTCCCCACAGAGTTGTTAATCCCTCTTGTTCATCTCAGCTGCATTAGTGGAGAGTATAACACATCATTTCTGTTTCTTTCATGTATACTTAAATGCGAAGAAATTGAGGAGAGACTATCACAGCCAGTCTGTTTAACAATACAAATACACATTTGTGCTATGTCTGCCACAGTCACGTGTGATGAAAATTGGCAGGGAAGTTTGTGGAATGAATGATACAAACATGAAGCGCCAGGGGAGATGGGCATAGTCCCAGGAGAAGGACAGTGTTCTCAAGAACTTTAAAGAGAAATAAAGGTGAGAGTTCTAGAGACTAAGGGTGTCTTCTTTTTTTGATGAGGTGTGATAATGCTGGATTTGAACAGTGCCTGAAGCGAACAAAGCTTAATTCACTGTCAGCTGTGTAGGATACAAGAGGAACTGATCAAAGCTTTTGGAAAAACATTCATTCTAATAAGTATATTTACACTATGAAGTGTAAAATATTCCTCAAAGTTGTGGAAGCATTGTGCTTTAACTCTAGCAAAACTGTTGTACGTTTTGACATTGAATCCTAGAATTGAATGGCATATTGATCCTTCTGAATAGATCCTTGTCTGTACTTCAAGCCCAATGGGTGATGCAGACATTCTCATTAGATTGTGTTAGTCCATCTGGCAGTGAGGTAATGGTTGTTTGAAACCCAAAGGACATTACAAAGGTTTTGATTTTCATTTATGAGAGACATGTGTACATTGATTCTGAACTAGGTGATTGCAATTTACTGAAGTGAAGCAGCTGAACTCGGTATTGCTTTGAGGTGAAAATCAGAACAGACATTAGAGTGCCTCTGGCAATTCAGTATGAAAAATTATGGAAGTATTTGTCTTAGACTGCTGTTTCTGTGAACAAACATGACTGGCTGATTGTCTACCAAAATAAATATAATTCAGTTCTGAAAGTCATATAAAATTTATGTAGTATGGGGACTAAAATCAAATATTATCCCTTCAGAATTGTGGCGATCTCTATATACCGTGTCTGCTTTTTAAGGAAAAATATATTTTCCCATAATTGTAAGGTCGTTGTCCCCACATGTTTGAAAGTAAATGAATCCATGTGGAAATGCATTTTGCATTCTCAAAGTGGCTTTTCACATAATTGAAGAAATTTACAGAACAAAGTTGGCAATTCAGACCACTCTTTCAGTTGCTCTGGAGCAAGTATCTAGCTTAATCCAATTTGGTCAGTAATCTGGTGCATGTACAAGAATTATTTTAATGCATTGAGAGCTTCTGCCTCTGTTACTACTTCAAGCAGTATTTCAGCTCTGTTCACCTTTTTTCCTTTTCTTATCATGTGCCAATTACATTAAACCTCTGCTGAAGGATATCGGTCCTACTTATCTACACAATGCATACTGTATAAGAATTTAGCCAGTATTTTTAAGTGAAAATAATCCAGTCATTTCAGAGTTTGGGAGTATATCCTGCCATCTACAACAATTCTGTGTAGGTCCGTCCACCACTCACAGTGGTTTGAGAAGTCAAACCATCATAATCTGTTCAAGAATGATTAGGGGAAAAAAAACAAAATTTGGGTTTATAACCAACAACCTCATCCTGAAAATGAATTGGAAAGAAATATTTTGTAATCTTCTTTGAATCATTCCTAGTGTAATTGATTACTTTTTTCTTGTGTAGTATTGTCCGCAGTGCTCTGATTGTGGGCCAATTAGTTATTCAAACACAAAATACTCATAATGTTGGGGATCTGAGGTTAATGTGTTACTGGTACTCAGCAGGTTGGGCAGCATGTAAGGAAGATGGGGAGCCTATCTTTCTTGTTGTATTTGGAAGTTTGCGGACTTAAATTCCACTCTCCTTCTATCCTTTGCGTGTCCTACCATTTAGAGAATATGTCCTGATTCTTGCCAATCTACTTGTCTTCTCTCAATGTCTCTCGGAATGCATCACTTTTGCATTGGATTGCATGCATCACTTTTCTACCTAACTGCCCAGTCCACGGGCATCTTTGGACAGCCAAACCTTCTCTATCTTGCTCTCAATTACATGAACAGTATTAGTTTTGTCAGTGAACTGCTTAATCATGCCTCAAATGGATGCCTAAATTATTGGGTGTACAGATATTAAGGCAATCAGCCCTGTCGAACATCGTTGACACAGCTGTATTATCAGTTGAGTACAATATTTTGTTTCCTTCCACTGAGACAACTTTAGATTCAACTTGCTATTTTTCTATCAATGGGAATACAATTTGCGATATGGGATCTAGCTAAAATTTATGTAGACAGGGAGGAAATTCTCTATCCTCATTGACCTCACCACGCTTTCAAAAAATGCAATCAAATTTGTCAGACATGACCTTTAACAAATCTCTGCCAACTGATTTTGACTAATGTGCCTTTCTAAATGGTAATTAGCACTGTCCATCACACACTTCTGTGCTAATTTTCCCACCACTGATGTGTGGCTGACTGGCTTGTTACTGTTTGGTCCACTCTGCTGACAACACCTCTGTCATCACATTCAAGTTTACAGACAACACCACTGTCGTAGACCGCGCCAAAGGAGGTGATGAATCAGCATATAGGAGGGAGATTGAAAATCTAGCTGAGTGGTGCCTTAACAACAACCTCATAGTCAATGTCAGCAAGACCAAGGAGCCGAATATTTACCTTAGGAGAGGAAGAAAGAGGTCCATGAGTCAGTCCTCGTCGGAGGATCAGAGGTGGAGAGGGTCAGCAGCTTTAAATATGTTGGTGTTGTTATTTCAGAAAAATACTTGGTAGTGCCACTACTTCCTTGGGAGTTTGTGAAGATTCGGCATGACATCTTAAAATTTTGACACTCTTTTAGTGGAGAGAATATTGACTGATCATTGCCTGGTATGGAAACACCAATACCCTTGAAGAGAAATTGCAACAAAAAATAGTGTATACAGCCCTGTCCATCACCGGTAAAGCACTCCCCACCACTGAGCGTATCTACATGAAATTCCTTCGCAGGAAGGCAGCATCCATCACCTCGGACAGACTCTCTACTTACTGCTGCAATCAGAAAGAAAGTACAGGAGCCTCGAGATTCACACCATCAGATCAGGAACAGTTACTACTCTTGAATCGTCAGGCTCTTGAGCCAATGGGGATAACTTAACTTACCCCATCATTGAAATGTTCCCACAACCAAAGAACTCACTTTCAAGGACTGTTCACCTCATGTTCTCGATATTTATTGCTTAATTATTTATTATTTTTCTTTTAGAGCCAAAGAGTCACAGTAAAGTATAGCAGAGGAACAAGCCCTTTGGCCCATCTAGTCTATGACAAATCATTGACATGAACCCAGACAACCACCATCCTTACCCTAATATCTATGTACCTATCCAAACTGAAATATTGAACTCAAGCTCACATGCACCACTTGTGCTGGCAGCTCGTTCCACACTCTCATGTCCCTCTAAGTAAAGAAGTTTTCCATTGTTCACCTTAAACAGTTCACCTTTCACCCATAACTCATGACCTCTGGTTGTTGTCCCATTCAACCTCAGTGGAAAAAGCCTACTTGCATTTACCCTATCTATACCCCTCATAATTCTATCAAATCTTCCCTCAATCTTCTACATTCCTAACCTATTCAATCTTTCCTATTACTCAGGTCCTTCTGTCCTGGCAACATCATTGTAACTTTTCTCTGTACACTTTCAACCTTATTTACGTCTGTCCTTGAGGTAAAAACTGCACATAGTACTCAAAATTCAGCCACACCAGTGTCTTATACAACATCAACATAACATCCCATCTCCTGCACTCAATGTTGTGATTTATGAAGGCTATGTGCCAAAAGCTTTCTTTATGACCCTATCTACCTGTGTTGCCACTTCCAATGAATTCTGGACCTGTATTCCCGGATCCCTTTGTTCTACCACACTCCTCAGTGCTCTCCCATTTATTGTGTAAGACCTATCCTGGTTGGTCCTACCAAAGTGCAACACCTCGCACTTGTCTGCATTAAATTCCATCTCCCATTTTTCAGCCCGTTATCCCAGCTGGTCCACATCCCACTGCAAGCTCTGATAGTTCTCCTCGCTATCCACTATATCCCCAATGTTAGTGACATCTGCAAATTTGCTGATCCAGTTTACCTTATTATCATCCAATTCATTGATATAGATGACAAACAACAACGGATCCAGTGCCAACCCCTGTGGCACTCCACTACTCATTGGCTTCCAGTTGGAGAGGCAACCTTCTACTACCACTCTCTGGCTTTCCCCCCAATGCCAATGTCTAATCCAATTTACTACCTTATCTTGAATGCTGAGCCACAGAACCTTCCTGAATAACTTCCCCTGTGGGACCTTGTCAAGTGCCTTGCTAAAGTTCATGTAGACCACATAGACTGCCTTGCCTTCATCAACTTTCCTGGTAATTTCCTTGAAAAATTCTATAAAATTGGACATGACCTACCACGTACAAAGCCATGCCCTAATCAGTCCCTATCTATCCAAATACTCATATATCCAGTCCCTTGGAATACCTTCCAATAACTTTCCCACTACTGATGTCAGGCTCACTGGCCTATAATTTCAAGGTTTAATTTTAGAGACTTTCTTAAACAGTGGAAAACATTAACTATCATCCAATTCTCTGGTACCTCACCTTTCACTAAGGATGATTTCAATTTCTCCGCTGGGGCCCCTGCAATTTCTGCACTTGCCTCTCGTAGGGTCTGAGGGAACACCTTCTTGGGCCCTGGGAATTTACCTCAAGACAGAAAATGCCGCCTCCTCTGTAAACTGTATATTGTACATGACCTCACTGTTGCTTTGCCTTACATCTAAGGAGTCTTGTCTGTCTCCCGAGTAAATACAGATGCATATGATATATTTAAGATCTTCCCCCATATTGTTTAGTTCAGTGCATAGGTTGCCATACCATTTTGTATTTGCACAGTTTGTTGTCTTTTGAAAACTGGTTGAACACCAAGTTGGTGCAGTCTTTCATTGATCCTGGCATGGTTAATATTCAATGGATTTTGGTAGCAGTGTACATTTCACCTCAGGCCAATGTCAAATAGGCTCTAGACATGAAACTGCATGCCCCAATGCCTTCTCCATCATTTTGGGGACGTTTAACAAGGGCAGCTTGAAAAATTCTCTAAATGATTATTAATAACAAATCACTTATGGTACCAGAGGAAACAGCTGACTGGACCACTGTTATAATACCATCGAGAGTGCATACTATGCTAACCCACCCCCGCACTTTGCAAAGTCTTATCACCTAACTGTACTCTCTGAGTATAGGCAGAGGCTGAAGACTGTAGCACCAGTAATAAAGACCGAGAAGTTAAGGACAGGGAAGGCACAGGAGCACTTACAGGACTGCTTTGAATCAGTATTCAGGGGTTCATCTTTGAGTCTGAATGAGTACACCATAGCTGTAACTGACTTCATTAAAAACTTTGTGGATGAGTGTGTGCCTACGAGAACATGCTGTACATACACAAATCAAAAGCCGTAGATGAACCAGGAAGTTTGTAGACTACTGAGAGCTAGAGCTGTGGCATTTAATTCTGGTGACCCAGGTCTATATAAGTTAAGATTTGCAGAGGGCTATTTCAAGAGTAAGAAACAATTCTGAGCGAGTTTGAAGGCAACATTGGATGCACATCAACTCTGACAGGGTTTGCAGGCTGTTACTTCCCACAAAGTGAAACCCAACGTCATGAATGGCAGAGATGCTTCACTCCCAGACAAGCTCAATGCCTTTTATGCTTGCATTGACAGAGGGAAAAAAACTACAGCTTGGAGGATCTCTGTAGCACCCGTTGACCCTGTGATTTCTATCTTGGAGGCTGACATCAGGCTGTCTTTCGGGGGGGAGGGGGGAGTGAACCCTCACAAAGTGGCAGGTCCCAGTGGAGTTCCTGGTAAGTTCCTGCTGTCCAAGTTGCATGCCATCTTGGACAATGTCTTCCATCCACTACATACCACAGAGTGTCATAGGAAGTCATTCCTGCCTGTGGCCATCAAACTTTACAACTCCTCCCTTGGAGGGTCAGACACCCTGAGCCAATAGGCTGGTCCTGGACTTATTTCATAATTTACTGGCATAACTTACATAGTACTATTTAACTATTTATGGTTTTATTACTATTTAATTATTTATGGTGCAACTGTAACGAAAATCAATTTCCCCCGGGATCAATAAAATATGACTATGACTATGTAAGGCTCTGAAAACTTCTACAGATGTACTGCAGAGAGCACTCTCACTGGCTGCTTCAACGTCTGGTATGGAGGTTGCTACTGCAGAGAGTTGTAAAGTTAGTCAGCTCCACCATGGGCATGAGCCTCCATAGTATCCAAAACACCTTCAAGCAGTGATGCCTCAGAAAGACGGTGTCTGTCATTAAGAACTTCCACCACCCAGAACATGCACTCTTCTCATTTACCATCAGGATGGAGGTACATAAGCCTTCATAAACATTTCTGAATGGACATTGAATCCATGAGCACTACCTCACTATGTTTTTATACCTGTCTTTTTGCACTACTTATTGAATTTAACTACTTGATATATACTTAGTGTAATTCCTAGTTTTTCTCTAGATTATCATGGTTTTCGGTCGGGCGCCGGGCGTTCGGAGAGATTTGGCAGGGGGTGGGCGCCCGGCACTCAGCCGGGGCCCATGGTCGAGTGGTCGGCGACTTGGGCCGGCTCCCCCACCGGACTTAGTCTGGTGAGGAGGGTGTGAGGACACCCAGCAGGACTGAAAAAAAACAAGACCTGACAAAAGGCGGATGAGTTCCTTGTGAGCCAACGGCCATCTTCCGTGGAAGAGATTAAAGCCTCACCACGTATTTACGAATCTTATGCTATGCACTTAGTTAGAAGAGAGATGATGAACTTGGGTGCTGCGCCGTGTGCCTGGACCTGCCCAAGGCCTCCACCTAAGGAAGGGCCGAGCTCGAAGAAGCGGCCGCGGCTGGAGGCCGACACGGCCTCGGGCTCGAGTTCGGCGGGGGCGGCGGCGGGCGGTGCCAAGGCAGCCAGCGAGAACAAACTGGAGGAGAGGCTGCACTCGGTGCTGTCGCAAGATCGAAGAAGATGGAGGTGCATAGTGGCCAACCCTGGATTTGGGACGGCACCCACTGACTGATCATGTATTGCGTTGTACTGCTGCCACAAAGTTAACAAATTTTGTAACATACTCTGGTGATATTAAACCTGATTTTGATGTTGATTTATTGAGTATGCCTGCAAGAAAATGAATCTCAGGACTGTATATGGTGACTGTATTTTGAACTTTGAACTTAATTTCTCCTTTCCTAAACAAAGGTCCAATGATAGCTGTGCATCCGTCATCTGGCACCAGGTAGTCACAGTTGAAAGAATAACATTAGCCCTTCCATCCCCTGTGACTCTAAGTAGGCTTTGATCTATTTTATTTCCAGTTAGTGATTTACACTATTTACAAAAAGCTTTATGTATGTTTATCTAAAATTCCCCTTCAACTAAAATATTGCATTGTCCCTTCCCCATCAATTATTAAGACCGATGCAAACCTTCCCTGTGTTTTGCCTTATCTACCCTATATGCTGTCCAAGACTTGGAAGCCTCCAGTGTTAATGGACTTTTTATTGTGTGGGCTATTTTGCTTGCACCTTCACTATCCATACGGTGAGTATTTCACGCTGCACTGAGGCTGGTTTATTCAGTCCTCCTGCTGTGTGACTGTTCAATGAAAATGGCCTTTCTCTAATTGAGGATGCTTACTCTGGACCTGTCTTTGACTTTGCTGTCCAATGCTACAGTTAATTAAATTTGCTTCACTACCTTTCCCACTGTTATTCTTTACACCTATTCCCTAAGTTTTCATTCAATGTAATCATCTCTTCTTGGTCTTGCATAGATTCTTCTTGTTTTCCTTTTCTGAATTTTTGAGGCTTCACCAATACTGGCTTTTTGTGCTTAAAAGTGATTATCAAAGTAAGATTATAAACTTTCATTAAAAGATTTAAGTAAGCCTACTGCCTCTTGCTCATTAATTAGTTACCTCTTTTATCACTTCACTCCTAAGTTAGTAAAGTGAACCGAGCTAGGTTTTAGACAGATTTTTGTCTCTTTAACCACCCACTTAATCTGAACACAATTTCAGAGTCAGAGTCAGAGCCAGAATCAGGTTTATTATCACTGACATAACCGGTGAAATTTGTTATTTTGCAGAAGCAGTACAGTGTTGCAAATAAAGTATTCTGTAAATTATAATAAATACATTAAAAAATTAAACTAATGCAAAAACAGAACAAAAATAGTGAGATTGTGTTCATGGGTTCATTGTTCAGAAATCTGATGGGAGAGGGGAAGAAGCTGTTCTTAGAATGTTGATGTGTGTCTTCAGGCTGCTGCAATTGTGCTCTGATGGTCATATTGAGAAGACCATAAACAATCATTAGACACAGGAGCAGAATTAAGCCATTCATCCCATCAAGTCTGCTCCACTATTTCATCATGGCTGACCCTAGATCCCACTCAATCCCCATACAACTGCCTTCTCGCCATATCCTTTGATGCCCTGACCAATCAGGAAACCATTAGCTTCAGCCATAAATATACACATGAACTTGGCCTCCACTGCAGTCTGTGACAAAGCGTTCCACAGATTCACTCTCTCTGGTTACAAAAGTTCCTCATTACCTCTGTTCTAAAAGGACATCGCTCAATTTTGAGGCTCTGCCCTCTAATTCTGGATACCCCCGCCATAGCAAACATCCCTTTCACATCCACCCTATCTAATCCTTTCAACATTTGGTAGGTTTCGATGTGACCCACCCCCACCCCCCTGCATTCTTCTAAATTCCAGTGAGTACAGGCCTAAAACTGCCAAATCCTCTTCATATGTTAATCCTTTCATTCCCAGAATCATCATCGTGATCTTCCTCTGGACTCTCTCCAATGAAAACACATCTTTTCTGAGATATGGGGGTCAAAACTGTTGACAATACTCCAAATGCAGCCTGCCAGTGTCTTATAAAGGCTCAGCATTATCTCCTTGCTTTTATATTCTATTCCCCTTGAAACATTGCATTTGCATTCTTGACAACAGATTCAACCTGTAAATTAACCTCTGGGGGATTTGTATGAAGACTCCCAACTCCCACTGCACCTCTGATGTTTGAACATTCTCCTCATTTAGATGATAGTACACACTATTGTTCCTTTTACCAAAATCCATTTATCATACATTTCCCTAAACTGCTCCATCTGCCTCTTTTTTGCCCAGTTTTTCAATGTTGCTAGGTCCTTTTGCTATCATATTGCTTCCTCAGCAATACTTACCCCTCTATCTAGCTTCGTATCATCTGAAAACTTTGCCACAAAGCCATGAATTTCACTATATAAATCATTGGCAAACAATGTGAAAAGTAACAGCCCCGGTACTAATCCCAGAGGAACACTACCAGTTACTGGCAGCCCGCCAGAAAAGGTCCCTTTTATTCTCACTCGCTGCCTCCTGCCTGTCAGCCATTCCTCTATCCACGCCAGTATCTTTTCTGTAACATCATAGGAATTTATCTTGTTAAGTATCCTCACGTGTGACACCTTATCATATGCCTTCTGAAAACCCAAGTAAATGGTATGAACTGTCTCTCCTTTGTCCACCCTGCTTGTTACTTCCTCAAAGGATCTAACAGATTTGTCAGGCAAGGTTTCCCTTTTCAAAAACCATGCTGTCTTTGACTTGTTTTATCATTAGTCTTCAAATACCCTGAAACCTCATCCTTAAATAATAGACTCCAGCACTTTCCCAACCAATGAAGTTAGGTTGACTGGCCTATAATTTCCTTTCTTTTGACTTCCTTTCTTCTTAAAGAGTGGTGTGACATTTGCAATCTTCTAGTCCTCTGTGACCATGCCAAAATCAAATGATTCTTGAAAGATCATGACCATTATCTCTTCAGCAACCTTTCTTAGGACTCTAGGATGTAGTCCAACTGGTCCAGGTGCCTTATCCACTGTACAACCTTTGAGTCCGCCTGGAACTTGTTCCTTTGTAATAGCAATGGCACTCACTCCTGCTCCCTGACACTCACGGACCTCTGACACACTGGTGTCTTCCACGGTGAAGACAATGCAAAGTTCATCTGCCATTTCTTTGTCCCCCATTACTACCTCACAGGCGTCGTTTTCCATTTTTCTCTTATAGCTTTTTTAGTTGCCTTTTGTTGAAGTTTAAAAGCTCCACAATCATCCAACTTCCTATTTTTTTTTTTGCTACATTATATGCCCTTTCTTTGGTTTTCATGTGGTCCTTAACTTCTCTTGTCAGCCACAGTTGCCTACCCCTGCCATTTGAGAATAACTTCTTCTGTGGGATGTATCTATCCCGTGCCTTATGAACTATTCCCTAAATTTCAGCCATTTCTGCTCTGCCATCATCCCCACCAGTATCTTCATCCAGTCCACCTAGGCAAGCTCCTCTCTCAGGCCTCTGTAGTTCATTTATTCCATTGCTATACCGATACATGTGACTTGTGCTTCTCCCTCTCAAACTGCAGTATGAATTCAATCATATTAAGATAACTGTCTCCTAAGGGTTCCTTTGCATTAAGCTCCCTACTAAGATCTGGATTATTACACAACACCTAATCTAAGATAGCTGTTCCCACAATGTCTTACCGACTAATCTCCAATTGTACCACAAGTTTATCCACCTTATTCCAAATGCTATGCACATTTAAATACAGCACCTCAGTTCTACATTCTTTGCCCTTTTCAATTTCATCTCCATGGTACAATTTAATTCTTTGCTCTGTCTGCATTTGCACCCAATCATTTGGCTTGTCTGTCCTTATATTCATGGTACACTCATCATCTACTTGTAAACCTGCTGGCTCATCTCATCCTCAGCTCTATCATACTGGTTTCAATCCCCCTGCCATATTAGTTTAAACCACTCCTAATAGCTCTAGTAAACTTGTCCACAAGAATATTAGTCCCGCTTAGATTCAAGTGCAACCCGTCCCTTCTTTATGGGTCCCACCCACTCCGGAAGAGGTCCCAAATATCCGGAAATTTGAATCCCTGCCCTTTGCTCCAATTCTCCAGCCATGTGTTTATCTACCGCCTCATCTGTTCCTCGGGCATGTCATGCGTGGTAGGTTTCCTTAATGATGAAATCTCCTTCTTAAAGCATCAGCTTTTGAAGACATCCTCAATGTTTTGGGAGACTAGTGGCCATGATGGAGCTGGCTGAGTTTATAACTCTCTGCAGATTTTTTTTTTTCAAATCCTGTGCAGTAGCCCCTCCATACCAGAGAGTGATATGCAGTTAGAATGCTCTCCAATGTATATCTGTAGAAATTTGCTTGAGACTTTTGTGAGATACCCAATCTCCTCAAATTCCTAATGAAATACAGTCACTGAAGTGTCCTTTTCATAATTGCATCAATATGTTGGGCCCATGATAGATCTTCAGAGATATTGAGACCCAGGAGCTTTGAACTGCTCACCTGTTCACTGCTGACCCCTCGATGAGGACTGTTGTGTGTTTCCTCAACTTCCCCTTCCTGGAGTCCACAATCACAATCTTGGTCTTACTGACGTTGAATGCAAGGTTATTATTGCAACACCACTCAACCAGCTGATCTATCTTACTCCTCGAAACCTCGTATGAGATCCTGCTGTCAACGTATTTATTAAGGGTTGAAAATTTTTCCTGATATCCAGATACTTAAATGGAAGCCATGTGGCTAGAAATGATTAAACTTTTTACATTAAGCTAAGTTAAAGGAAATTAAAAGTTTAGATGCCCTTCATGATGTTGAGGAGGTTTTGCAGTAAAGACTGAAAGGGGTTAATTTAGAGTGATTGATTGACCTGAAAAAATCAGAATTGTGATGTGCACTAAAGGATTTGTGAAATTTAATGGTAATATTTTTCTAAGTGCACACGCCTCAGTAATGAAACTGAATAAACCCATTTCAAAGTTAATTTTGTTTATCTGCAAATGCACAATTAGATTGTGCATATTGGAATTGCTGTTGTAATCAGGCACTCTTAAAAAAAAAAAGTAGCCAATATTGCAAACACTGACTTATAAGTTTGGCAAACTCACATAGCATACAGTTATTGGATACAGAGGTAGGCACACACATCGACACCAACCTTGTGACACACACAAGTGTATAAATGGCAACCACGTTACAATCTCTCATTCACACAGACACACGCATCCAAAACACATGGTGCTCAGGTACACAATTCAGTTACATGCAGCTCTTCAAGGACATATCTTTATATTTATTATACTGTGTGTGTGTATATATATGTGTGTGTGTGTTTTGTATGTGTGTGTATATATATAATATAAAATTATGTGTGTGTGTGTATATATATATATATATATATATATATATAAACCTAATATTTGAACAATATACAGTATATTTGCGTAACACACACACACACACACACACACACACACACACACACACACACACACACACACACACACTCACTCACAATAGCTTCCAGTTAATTTGGCCATCAGTTTATCAGGGCAGCTGCTTATTTGGGACAACTTTTAAAGAACAAAAACTAATCAAGAAAATAGCTGGGATTCCCTTTGTTCGTTTGGGGCACTATGCTGATTAATTGGGACAGGACACTACTGAACGGTTTTTAACTAGCAGCAGTCACACACGCTTGTCTGGCCATGAGACACAACAGTGCACTTACAGCAAGTTTTTAAATTGCATCAGTTGCATGTCCTTGTGTTCAAAATGCAGTGATTTTTGTCACTGAGAGTAGGCCAGAGATAATCAGTAAGACAATTCAGAACTGCCTTTTTCTCATTGTGGTTTCAAGCATTCAGGCTTGGAGGTGCCAGAAACGGTCAGGAATGAAAATGAAACGATTTCATGACTTCAACTAGTTAGGAAATACAAAAAATTTGAAGATATCATAATCATCTTGAATGTTACAATGTAAATGAAGATTTGAACATTGCAGTTGTTGAAATCATTGTATGAAGGCAGTCCATTATCTGTACTCGGTGTCTGTACTGATTTTGTTCATTTGCAGTCAATCTACAGAACACAACAGTGTACACTGGATGAATTCCTCGATCGATAACTATTAGGAACTAGTACAGTTTTGTAGTACTGTACTAGTATAGGTAGCGTAGTGTTACAATTTCTTCTGTATTTAATTTAAATGCATTATTTGTTTCTCAGTAACATGACAGTTTGTTTTTTATTTAATATCCTTTAAACTATTTCCATGAAATTTTGAGTAATTAAGGGAGCCGCTTGATTAATCCACATAGTGTTGGACGTGGCCAACTGGTTAAGGCATCGGTCTGAAGGTCGCTAGCTCGAGCCTCAGCTGAGGCAGTGTGTTATGTCCTTGAGCAAAGCACTTAACTACACACTGCTCTGCGAGGACACCAGTGCCAAGCTGTATCGGCCCTAGTGCCCTTCCCTTGGACAACATCGGTGGCGTGGAGAGGGGAGACTTGCAGCATGGGCAACTACCGGTCTTCCGTACAACCTTGCCTAGGCCTGCACCCTGGAAACCTTCCAAGGCGCAAATCCATAGTCTCACGAGATTAACGGATGCCTATTATAATTAGTCCACAATGTACTGGTCCTGATGAGTCTCAATTAACCAGCATCCACTGTATATTTTATTTATTTATATATATAAATATTACCCCTTAATCCCTTTACCTTTACAAATCATGGCTTCCTTTTTCCAACACCCTACACAATTGTCAAGTACTAATTACTTGACAAAGAGTCTATAGAAGTGAAGCAAAGTGACGTCAACTTCATGGACCCTATACAGATTACAGAGGAGGAAATGCATGCTGTCTTGAGGCCAATCGGGGTGGATAAGGTGTTAGATATGAGCTAGATATGGTGTTCCCTTGGACCCTACAGGAGGCAAGTGCAGAAATTACTGGAGTCCTAGCAGGGATGTTGAAATCATCCTAATTGACAGGAGGGTACCAGGGTATTGGATGATAGTCAATGTTATTCTGTTGTTTAATAAAGGATCTAAACCAGGAAATTACAGGCTAGTGTGCTTGATATCAGTAGTGGGAAAGTTATTGGTAGGTATTCTAAGGGACTGGATATAAAAGTATTTGGATAGACAAGGACTGATTAAGGATAGTCAGCATGACTTCATGCATGCTAGGTCATGTCTAACCAATCTTAGAATTTTTCGAGGAGGTTACCAGGAAAGTGGATGAGGTCAAGATAGTTGATGTTGTCTATATGGACTTTAACATGGAATTTGACAAGGACCTGCACGGGAGGTTGGTCAAGAAGGTTAAGACTTGGCATTGACAATGAGATAGTTAAATGAATTATTCATGGTTTTGTGGAGAAGCCAGAGAGTGGTAGTAGATGCTTGCCTCTCTGACTGGAGGCCTGTGACTTGTGGAGTGCTGCAGGGATTAGTGTTGGGGCTATTGTTGTTTGCCATCTATAGCAATGATCTGGATGATAATGTGGTTAACTGGATCAGCAAATTTGCAGATGACACCAAATTTGGGGGTGTAGTAGACAATGAGGAAGGCTATCAGAGTTTTTTCAGCAGGATCTGCATCAGCAGGGAAAGATTGGCTGAAAATGGCAGATGGAATTTAATGCTGACAAGTGCGAGGTGTTACATATTGGTCAGTCCAACTAGGGTAGGTTATACACAGGGATTGGTAGGGCACAGAGGAGTGTGGTAGAAGAAAGGAATCTGGGAATGCAGGTCCATAATTTGTAAAAATGTGGCATCACAGGAAGGTAGGGTTGTAAATAAAGCCTTTGGCATGCTGACCTTCATAAATAAATGTATTGAGGTACAGGAGATGGGATGTTGTGTTGTGGTGAAGCGTAATTTGGAATATTGTGTGCAGCTTTGGTGACCTACCTACAAAAAAGATGTACAGTGCCTTAAAAAAAAGTATTCACCTCCCTCCTCCCTTGGAAGTTTTCATTTTTTAAATTGTTTTACAATATTGAATTAGTGGTTTTAATTTGGCTTTTTTTGAGACTGATCAACAGAAAACAACACTTTCGTGTCAAAGTGAAACCCGATCTCTATAAAGAGATCTAAATTAATTACGAATTTAAAATACAAAATAATTAGTTGCTTTAGTATTCACTCCCTTTAATATGACACAGATCATTACTGCTGCGGCCAGTTGGTGTTAGAAGTCACATAGTTAAATAGAGATCACCGTGTGCAGTCAATGTGTTTCAATTGATTGTAGTAAAAAAAATTCACCTGCATCTGGAAGGTCCAACTGCTGGTGAGTCAGTATCCTGGTAAAAACTACACCATGAAGACAAAAGAACACTCCAAGCAGCTCCACAAGAAGGTTTTTGGAAAGCACAAATCAGGAGATGGATTCTGGAAAATTTTCAAGTCACTGAATATCCCTTGGAGTACAGTTAAGTCAATCAAGAAGTGGAAAGAATATGGCACAGCTGTAAATCTGCCTAGAGCAGGCCATCCTCAAAAACTGAGTGACTGTGCAAGAAGGGGACTAATGAGGGAAGACAGCAAGAGACCTATGACAACCCCAGAGGAGTTACAAACTTCAGTGGCTGATATGGGAAAGACTGCACATACAATTGTTGCCTGGGTGCTTCACCAGTTGCAGCTTTATGGGAGAGAGGCGAAGAGAGAGCCACTGTTCAAAAAAAAACTCACATGAAATCTCGGCTAGAGTTTGCTAGAAGGCATGTTGGAGATCCTGAAGTTAGCTGGAAGAAAGTTCTATGGTCTGATGAAACCAAAATTGAGCCTTTTGACCAACAGACTAAACACCTTGTTTGTCATAAGTCAAACACCGCACATCATCAAAAACACACCATCTCTACCGTGAAGCATGGTGGTGACTGCAACTTTGCTGTGGGGATGCTTCACTGCAGCAGGCCTGGAAGGCTTGTGAGGGTAAAGAGAAAAATGAATTCAGCTAAATACAGGGAAATCCTGGAGGAACACCTGATGTCTACAAGAGAACTGTGACTTGGGAGAAGCCTTGTTTTCCAGTACGACAATGACCCCAAGCATAAAGCCAAAGCTACACGGGAGTGGCTTAAAAACAGCAAAGTTAATATACTAGAATCTCCAAGTCAGACAGACCTCAATCCAATTGAGAATTTGTGGCTGGACTTGAAAAGGTCTGTTCACTCATGATCCCCTTGCAATCTGACAAAGCTTGAGCAGTTTTGTAAAGAAGAATGGAAAAAAAATTGCAGAGTCCGGATGTGCAAACCTGATAGAGACCTATCCACACAGACTCAAGGCTGCAATTGCTGTCAAATTTGCATCTACTAATACTGACTGAAGGGGGTGAACACATATGCAATCAATTATTTTGTGTTTTATATTTGTAATTAATTTAGGTCACTTTGCAGAGATCTGTTTTCACTTTGACACAAAAGAGTCATTTTCTGTTGATCTGTCTCAAAAAAAAAGCCAAATTTCATCCACTGTGATTCAATGTTGTAAAACAATAAAAAATGAAAACATTCCAGGGTGGTGGGGGGGGGGGGAGGAGAGATGGTGGTGAATACTTTTTATAGGCACTGTAAATAAGTTTGATAGAGTACAGAGAAAATTTACAAGGATGTTGCTGGGTCAGGAGAACCTGAGTTATAAGGAAATATTGAATAGATTAGGACTTTATTCCTTAGAATCTAGAAGATGGAGAGGAGATTTGATAGAAGTATACAAAATTATGAGAGTTCTACTGTTGATAGGATAAATGCAAGCAGATGTTTTTTCACTGAGGTTGAGTGAGACTACAACCAGAGGTCATGGGATAAGTGTGAAAGGTTTAAGGGGAGCATGAGAGGAAAACTTCTTCCATCAGAGGTCATGAGAGTGTAGTGCATGTGAGCTTAATTTCAATGTTTAAACAAAGTTTGTATTGGTATATGGATGGTAGGGATCAGTGTGGTTATGGTCCCAGTGCAGGTCTATTGGACTAGGCAGTTTAAATAGCTAAGCATAGACTAGATGGGTCAAAGGGCCTGTTTCTCAGTTGTACTTTTCAATGACTCTATGACTCTAAGAGCATTGCTTGATGTTAGATTAAGTTTTGGATTGACAAATGCTCAGATAATGCATACGTGAAACATTGAAGTGCAATCAATTAAAGGATAATAAATAATGTCCTTTGCATTATTTATTTTGAATCATTAGAATGCTATCCAGCTCAAAGGCAATAGTTCCTTTTTTCACTTTTTCCAAGTGCTATGAGCTGTAAGGAACTGCATATTTTTCAGACAGAATTATTGTCCTAAAATCCTTCCAGTAGCTTAAACTGAGTGAGATGCACCATTTCATCATTTTGCAATGTTTAATTGGTTTCCAGTCAGAGCTTTGATGTGTTATGGCTGGAGGCTCTGCTATCTATTGATCTGAGGCATATTTTTCTTATCTTTTATGAAAAGCACCAAAAGTAAGTGTGAAACTCCCAGAAAAACTGTAAGAAAATGCAGTACAGTATCATTCAGATACATGTTCACTCTCTTGTTTCTCCACAGAATGAATGGTAGCTTGTCGGGACAGATATTGCAAGGTGGGTGGCAGGTAAATTGGGTGAGCAGAGATATATTCCCAATTGAAGAAAGTAACAACTTGACTATTATCAGAGGAAGCAAATTTTCATTTCAGTAGCAATAGGTTGACCCTACTTCTGACAATGGATGCAGCAAAAGGCAATGGGACCAGATAGTATTCTGGCCTTATTTCTGAATACTTAATTGCGGAGTCAAAGAGCCATACAACAACAAAGCAGGCCTGTGGCTCGCAGAGTTCTCGTGAACCATCAGCTATGGTGTGTGCCTCAAGCTAAGCTGTAATAGTATAGTGGCTCAGTTGGAATCCACTCAACAATGTGGTAAATTGTCCGTGTAAATCCTGTTCACGAAAAAAAAAGCTCTACAAGTTGAATCCAGCTAATTATTACTCATTCAGTGTATTCTCTGTCATCTGTAGACAGTTGAAAGACGACATCAATGGTCCCATCAAGTGGCAGATACAGTATTGCTCACCATATTCTTTATCCAGACATGGACCATAAATTTGAGTCCCGTAAACGAAATGAGAGTGACTGTCCTTCCTATCAAGGCAACCTTTGAATGTATGAGTCATCAAGGAGCCATGGCAATGCTGAAGTCAATAGGAATTAAGAGGAAATCAGTCCTTCAGTCAAATCTCACACAAAGGACCTCTACACAAGGAATTCTGCAGATGCTGGAAATTCAAGCAACACACATCAAAGTTGCTGGTGAACGCAGCAGGCCCTTCATCAGGACTAACTGAAGGAAGAGCTAGTAAAAGATTTGAATCATTTACTAGCTCTTTCTATCTCTTAAAGGGTCTCGGCCTGAAACGTCGACTGTACCTCTTCTTAGAGATGCTGCCTGGCCTGCTGCGTTCACCAGCAACTGTGATGTGTGTTACAAAGGACCTCTGTTGTATTTAGAGGTCAATCTGCTCAGTCTCAGGACATCTATGCAATGGATCTGCATTGAATTGCCCTTGGCCCAATGATCTTCAGCTTTTATGACCTTCTGTCCATTATAAGGTCAGGTGGCATGGTAGCATAGTTGTTACAGTGCTAGAGGTTATCTATTGGGTTTGATTCCCATTGCTGTCTGTGAGGTGTTTGTAGGTTCTCTCCATGGCTGCACGGGTTTCCTACGGGTTTTCTGGTTTCGGCCCACATTTCAAAGATGTACAGTTAGGGTTAGTGAGTTGTGGGCATGTTCTGTTGGTGCCTGAAGCGTGGTGACACTTGCAAGCTGCCCCAGCACAATTTTTGGACTCTGTTGGACGTTGATGCAGAATGATGCATTTCACTGTATGTTTCTGTGTTTTGTTGTATGTGTGACAAACGAAACAAATCTTCAGAAGTGGCAAAGATCAGTTCCACTTGCAGATGAATAGCCCTTGCCTTGTCTGTAAACAACTGGAAGATGTCGTCAATGGTCCCATCAAATAGCCATAGAACCATAGAAACTACAGCACAGAAACAGGCCTTTTGGCCCTTCTTGGCTGTGCCGAACCACTTTCTGCCTAGTCCCACTGACCAGCACACGGACCATATCCCTCCATACACCTCCCATCCATGTATCTGTCCAATTTATTCTTAAATGTTAAAAAAGAACCCACATTTACCACCTCGTCTGGCAGCTCATTCCATACTCCCACCACTCTCTGTGTGAAGAAGCCCCCCCTAATGTTCCCTTTAAACTTTTCCCCCCTCACCCTTAACCCATGTCTGGTTTTTTTTCTCCCCTTGCCTCAGTGGAAAAAGCCTGCTTGCATTCACTCTATCTATACCCATCATAATTTTATACACCTCTATCAAATCTCCCCTCATTCTTCTACGCTCCAGGGAATAAAGTCCCAACCTATTCAACCTTTCTCTGTAACTGAGTTTCTCAAGTCCCGGCAACATCCTTGTAAACCTTCTCTGCACTCTTTCAACCTTATTTATATCCTTCCTGTAATTTGGTGACCAAAACTGAACACAATACTCCAGATTCGGCCTCACCAATGCCTTATACAACCTCATCATAACATTCCAGCTCTTATACTCAATACTTTGATTAATAAAGGCCAATGTACCAAAAGCTCTCTTTACAACCCTATCTACCTGTGATGCCACTTTTAGGGAATTTTGTATCTGTATTCCTAGATCCCTCTGTTCCACTGTACTCCTCAGTGCCTTACCATTAACCCTGTATGTTCTACCTTGGTTTGTCCTTCCAACGTGCAATACCTCACACTTGTCTGTATTAAACTCCATCTGCCATTTTTCAGCCCATTTTTCCAGATGGTCTAAGTCCCTCTGCAGGCTCTGAAAACCTTCCTCACTGTCTACTACACCTCCAATCTTTGTATCATCAGCAAACTTGCTAATCCAATTTACCAGATTATCATCCAGATCATTGATATAGATGACAAATAACAATGGACCCAGCACTGATCCCTGTGGCACACCACTAGTCACAGGCCTCCACTCAGAGAAGCAATTCTCTACCACCACTCTCCAGCTTCTTCCATCGAGCCAACGTCTAATCCAATTTACCACCTCTCCATGTATACCTAGCGACTGAATTTTCCTAACTAACCTCCCATGCGGGACCTTGTCAAAGGCCTTACTGAAGTCCATGTAGACAATATCCACTGCCTTCCCTTCATCCACTTTCCTGGTAACCTCCTCGAAAAACTCGAACAGATTGGTCAAACATGACCTACCACGCACAAAGCCATGTTGACTCTCCCTCATAAGCCCCTGTCTATCCAAATGCTTGTAGATTCTGTCTCTTAGTACTCCCTCCAATAACTTACCTACTACTGACGTTAAACTCACCGGCCTATAATTTCCCGGATTACTTTTTGATCCTTTTTTAAACAATGGAACAACATGAGCCACTCTCCAATCCTCCGGCACCTCACCTGTAGACAGCGACATTTTAAATATTTCTGCCAGGGCCCCCACAATTTCAACACTAGTCTCCTTCAAGGTCTGAGGGAACACCCTGTCAGGTCCCGGGGATTTATCCACTTTAATTTTCTTCAAGACAGCAAGCACCTTCTCCTTTTCAATCTGTACAATTTCCATGGTCTCACTACTTGATTTCCTCAATTCCATAGATTTCATGCCAGCTTCCTTAGTAAATACAGACGCAAAAAACCTATTTAAGATCTCCCCCATTTCCTTTGGTTCCGCACAAAGCCAACCACTCTGATCTTCAAGAGGACAATTTTATCCCTTACAATCCTTTTGCTCTTACTATACTTGTAAAAGCTCTTTGGATTATCCTTCACTTTTACTGCCAAGGCAACCTCATGTCTTCTTTTAGCCCTCCTGATTTCTTTCTTAAGTATTTTCTTGCACTTCTTATACTCAAACACCTGATTTACCCCCTGTTTCCTATACATTTCATACAACTAGGGTTCCTTATTCCTATTCAATTTGCCTTTAATCCTGACAGGAACATACAAACTCTGCACTCTCAAAATTTCCCCTTTGAAGGCTTCCCACCTACCAATCACATCTTTGCCAGAGAACAACCTGTCCCAATCCACGCTTTTTAGATCCTTTCTCATTTCTTCAAATTTGGCCTTCTTCCAGTTCAGAACCTCAACCCTAGGACCAGATCTATCCTTTCCGATGATCAAATTGAAACTAATGGTGTTATGATCACTGGAACCAAAGTGCTCCCCTACACAGACTTCTGTCACTTGCCCTAATTCGTTACCTAACAGGAGATCCAATATTGCATCCCCTCTAATTGGTCCCTCTATATATATATATATATATATATATAGCCCTTTATATCAAGGGAACTTTTGAAAGTGTGTGGCATCAAAGAGCCCCGATAATGCTGGTCAATGGGATTGAAGGGAACAATGATCATGCATTAGCAGGAAGTTTACAAATAACATTTGCATCATGAAGTTTCCAGGCAAAAACCATCTCCCACAAGGAAGGCTCCAAATATTACCCCTTATATTCAATAGTATTATCATTGTTGAGTCCTCATCAGCAATGTTGTTGATCAGGAGTATAACTACACATTGCACAAAAATACCATGGCTTTAGGCTGAGTATCCTACAATGAACGATTCACCTCCTGCCACCCCAGAGTCTGTCAGAGGAGAGTTCTGTCTGCAAGGTGATGAAATATCTTCCAATTACTTGCAAGAAAGGTCAAGAAATTTGATGCCATTTAGGACAAAACATTGTTTGCATCTCATGAACCAACTTATACATTCATTTCCTCCAACATCTGCACGTTAGCTCGTGCACTGATGAACCCATAGAGTTACAGAGAAGAAGAAGTGCGCGCGCACACACACAAACACACACACACACACGTGTCTTTTGGCCCATCTAGTCCATGCCTAATTCTATTGACCTGCACTGTGACTATAGCCCTCCATACCCAAACTATCCATATACCTATCCAAACTTCTTTTAAACGTTGAAATTGAGCTCGCATGCCCCACTGGTGTGGCAGCTCATTCCACACACTCACAACCCTCTGAGTGAAGAACTTACCCCTCTTGTTCCCCTTAAACTTTTCATCTTTCACCCTTAACACATGATCTCCAGTTATTGTCCAACCAACCTCAGTAGAAAAAGCTTGCTTGCTTTATATATATACCCCTCATCTATACCCCTATCTATACCCCTCATAATTTTGTATACATCTATCAAATCTCCCCTCAAACTTCTACATTTCAAGGAATAAAGTCCTTATTCAAACTTTCCTTATAAGTCAGGTCCTCCAGATCTAGCAACATCCTTGTAAATTTTTTCTGTACTCTTTCAATCTTGCTTACATCTTTCCCTTACGTAGGTGACCAAAACTGCACACAATACACCAAAATAAGTCTTCTACAACGTCAGCATAACATCCTATCTCCTGTACTCAATGCATTGATTTATGAAACCAACGTGTCAAAAGCTTTCTTTACAACCCTATCTACCAGTGATGCCACTTTCAATGAATTATGGACCTGTATTTCCAGATCCCTTTGTTCTACCACACTCCTTAGTGTCCTGTTCTCTATGCAAGACCTACCCTGGTTGGTCCTACCGAAGTTCAAAACTTCACACTTGTCTGCATTAAATTCTGTCTGCCAATTTTTCAGCCCATTTTTCCAACTGATACAGATCACCCTAAGCCATAATAGCCTTATTCATTGACCGCTACGCCCCCAGTTTTGGTGTCAACTGTAAATTTGCTGATCCAGTTAACCACATTATCAACCAGATCATTGATATAGATGACAAAAGACCCAGCACTGATCCAAGTGGCATACCATTAGTCACAGGCCTCCAGTCAGAGAGGCAACACTCTGCTACCACACTATGGCTTCTCCCACAAAGCCAATGTTTAATCCAATTTACTACCTCATCCTAAATTCTGAGTGACTGAACCTTCTTGACATCCTCCCTTGCAGGATTTTGTCAAATGAATTCCAAAAGTCCATGCAGTCAACATCCACTGCCTTGCCTTCATCCACTTTCTTGGTAACTTCCTCAAAAAACTCTATAAGAATGACTAGACTATAAGATGTAGAAGCAAAATTAGGCCATTTGGTCCATCGAGTTTGTACCATTTCATCATGGCTGTTCCATTTTTCCTCTCAGCTCCAATCTCCTGCCCTCTCCCTGTATTCCTTATGCCCTGAACAATCAAGAATCTATCAATCTCTGCCATAAATATACGTACAGACTGGCCTCCACAGCTGCCTGTGGCAATGAATTCCACAGACATCACCTACTACACCCAAAGCCATGCTGACTATCCTTAATCAGTCCATGACTATATCCAAGTATTATATATCTGCTTCCTTAGAATACCTTCCAATAACTTTACACAACTGACCTCAGACTCGGGCCTATAGTTATGTTTAGAGCCTTTTTTAAACAGTGGAACAACGCTGGTTATCCTCCAATTCTCTTACACCTCCCCTGTCGCTAAGGATGTTTCAAGTATCTCTGCTCGGGCTCCGGCATTTTCTGCACTTGCCTCCTGTAGGGTCCGAGGGAGCACTTTCTTGGTTCTGGGGATTTATCCACCCTGATTTGCCTCAGCTTAGTAAGCATCTCCTCCTCTGTAATCTGTACAGGGTCCATGAAGTTGATGCTGATTTGCCTCACTTCTATCTCCTGAGTAAATACAGATGCAAAGAATTCATTTAAGATCTCCCCCATCCAGTTTGGCTCCACTCCTGGATTAACTATCTGGTCTTCTAGAGGACCAATTTTGTCTCTTGCAATCATTTTGCTCTTAACATAACTGTAGAATTCCTTAGAATTCTCCTCCACCTGTCTGTTAGAGAAACTTAATGTCTTTTAGCATTCCTGATTTCTTTCTCAAGTGTTCTCTTACATGTCTTATTCTCCTTAAGCACCTCATTTGTTCCTACTTGCCTATACCTGCTATGCACCTCCTTTTCTCTCATTGCCAGGGCCTCAGTATCTCTTGAAAACCAAGGTTCCTTACACTTGTTATCTTTATTTTTTTTTATTCTGACAGGCACATACAAGCCTTATGCTCTCAAAATTCTAAGTACACCTTTCCCAGAAAACAGCCTGTCCTAATCCACACTTGCCAGATCATTTCTGATACCTTCAAAATGGGTCTTTCTCCAGTATAGAATCTCAACCCGTAGACCAGACCTATCTTTTTGCATATTTGCTTTGAAACTAATGGCATTGTGGTCACTGGATGCAAAGTGTTCCCCTGCACTAACTTCTGTCACCAGCCCTGTCTCATTCCCTAATAGCAGATCTAGTATCACACACTCTCTCGATGGGACTTTTATGTTTTGATGAAGGAAACTTTCCTGACCACATCTGACAAACTCTATCCCTTCTAGTCCTTTTACAGTATGGGATTCCTAGTCAATATGTGGAAAGTTAAGATTAACCTTCTTTAATAACCTTGTGTTTCTTGCAATGGTCTACAATCACTTTACAGATTTGTTCCTCTAAATCCCTAGGACTGTTGGGTGTTCTGTAATTAAGCTCTATTAATGTGGTCATACATTTCCTCTTTCTCAGTTCCACCCATAATGCCTCACTAGTCGAGTTCTCCAGTTTGTCCTGACAGAGCACTGCAGTGATATTTTATTTGACTAGTAACGCCACCCCTCCTCCTTTAAATCCTCCTGCTCTGTCACATCTAGAACAGAACTCCAGAATATTAAACTGCCAGCCCTGCCCCTTCTGCAGCCAAGTCTCACTAATGGCTTCAGTGTCCTAATTCCAGGTGTTGATGCATGTCCTGAGCTCATCCACCTTTCCTACGGTACTTCTTTCATTGAAACATACGTAGCTCAGGACACTCGTCACACCATGTCAACCTTTAGTTTAAACCCCACCGCGCAGCATTAACAAACGTTTCTGCTAGGATATTAGTCCTCCTCCAGTTCACAGGCAACCATCCCTTAAGAACAGGTCCCATCTTCTCTGGAAGAGAGCCCAATGATCCAAAAATCTTATGTACTCCCTCCTACACCAACTCCTTAGCCATATGTTAAACTGAATAATCTTCCTCGGTGTGGCCTCACTATCATGTGCTATCAGGTAGCAATCCTGCAATCACAGCCTTGGAGTCCTTCCCTTTAACTTAGCGCCTAACTCCCTGAACTCCCTCTGCAGAACCTTGTCATTGGTAACTACATGGACCACGACCTTTGGCTGTTCACCCTCCTATTTAAGAATGCTGGACTTGATCCGAGATGTTCCGGACCCTGGCAGTCGGGAGGCAACATATCATCTGGGAATCTCATTATTGCCCACAGAACCTCATGTCCGTTCTCTTAACTAACGAATCCCCTATCACCACAGTGTACCTCTTCTCCTCCCATTCTTTCTGTGTCACAGAGGCTGACTCAGTGCCAGAGATCCGACCACTGTGACTTTCTTTTGTTAGGTCATTTCCTCCTTCTCCCATCCCCTGACAGCATCCAAAGTGCTATACCTGTTGTTGAGAGGAATGGCCACAGGGGCACTCTGCATTGGCTCCTTAACCCCTTTCCCCTTCCACCCAGTTTCCTGTGCCCTGCACCTTGGATGTAGCCTTTCAATTGATCTGGAGGTCATCCAGTTCTAGTTAATGTGGATCGTTAGCAGCTTCAGCTGGAAATACTTTTCACAGTTGTGGTCATTAGGGACACTGGAAGTGTACCTGTCTTCCCACATCCCTCAAGAGGAGTATTCAACTATCCTGCCTAGTATCTCTACTGTCCTAGCAGAGCAGATTTAAAGAAGGGAAGGAAAAAAAAACTTTACTTAGGGTTTATCTTTTTCTGCTTTCTCTGATTGAAGCTTTGAAGGGTTAAAGCCTCATGATCACCACTCTAACTCTGTCTTCTATGATGATGGTCGCAGTGCTTGACCCTGCCTTCCTGTAATTTGCGCTTGCTAATCTCAAACGGCGATTGGACGCTGGTCAGATTGCTCTCCCTTTCTCTACTTGGTCAGTGGATGGCGAAAAATGGCAGAGCAGACTTGATGGGCTGAATGGCCTACTTCTGCTCCTAAATCTTCTAAAACCCCCAAACCCCTCCTCTCAAACATCAGATGTCTGGATTGGTCACTGATCAGAGCTCAATTACAAGTGAAGTCTATAAATCAAGTTGCATGGCACTGTCTGGATAGAGGAGCAATGTATTCCATCTGGGTAGCCTCCAGTGTGATGGCTTCTCTAATCCCCATTTTGGCTCTCCTCATACTCCTTCTCTTCTCTTCATCTGTCTATCACTTCCCTCTCTCTCTCTCTCCCGTTTATCCCATGGTCCACTCTCCTCTCCTAATAGATTCCTTTTTTCGTTAGCCCTTTACCTCTTCCACCCATCACTTACCAGCTTCTCACTTCATCACCCTCCCCAACTCACCCAGCAGACTGGCTTCACCTATCACCTGCCAGTTTGTGCACCTTCTCTTCCCCCACCTTATCCTGGCTTCTTTCCCCTTCCTTTCCAGTCCTGATGAAGGGTCTCAATTTGAAACGTCATTTGTTCATTCTGCTCCATGGGTGCTGCCCGACCTTCTGAGTTTCTCCAGCATTTTCTGCTTGTGTTTCTACAAGATGCTTGGGTGTCTCACAGGCCCATGACTTCTGTCTCCATGATAGACAAGGTCAGCAGGTGGATAAGAGTCATAACAAATGAAGGTGCATGCCATCCTGACCTGAACTGCTGCTCCTTCATCATCACAAGTCTGAATCCTGGAACACTCTGACAGCACTGTGGGAGTACCTTCACCAGGAGGTAGCTTAACACCTTCCCAAGGGAAATCAGGAATGGGTAATAAATACTGAGCTTGTCAGTGTCATCCACATCCTCAAAGGTAAATCAGGAAAAAGATAGCTTACTTCAAACACTGCTGGTGGAGTGTTCCTCCACTTTTTAAAAAATCACAATGGAATTGATGTTAGTATTATTGTCACATGTACCAAGATACAATAAAAAAAACTTGTCTTGCGTACTGTTTATACAGATCAGATCATTACACAGTGCATTGAGCTGGAATAAAGTAAAAGAATAACAATAACAGTAAAAGGAGATTTGAGGTTCTTTAACAATCAGATTGAATTATTTTCTTTGTTGTTCACTGGCCTAGAAATTAAACTGCATATAGAAATGTGCCATAAATGACACTGTGCTGGGGACATGCATCAGTTAATTATAGGGAAGAAGCAATTTGCTTATCCACATGATGTACAGGAGTGATAGGCATAAATGTTAGAAGTTTTGGACTTTCAGCATGGTTATGCAAAATGTGAAAACTGTTGAAAACCATAATTGCCCGCTCTTTTAAGGGTTTCTTAAATGTTCTTCTCTCGACAGTGAAGTAAAGATAGCCTGGCAGTTCAGACTAGGTAACAGCTTCTTCCTCCCAGGCTTGTGACTTTTTAACATCCAGCTGCCACCCAGTACACATGTGCACCCGGTGTGAATACCCTGCACCACCACCCCATCCACTCCCCGACCCACAGACACACTGTCATCTTGCACTGGTCACTTTTAATCTTTTATTGCTTCTGTTTCACATAGTTATACTACTGCTTGTTATATTATAATAGTGCCAGTAATGTTATGCTGTCTTACATAAATTTGCGCCTCACACTTTATATCAATCGTCAGGCCATGCCACTTAGAGACAGTGCTAATATTTAATATTATTGTATGTCTCCATGTATTGGATCATAACTATATTTGCTGTGTGTGACTGGATGTACTGTGATTTGCAGCTTGGTCCCAGAGGATGATAATTTGTTTAGCTGTATACATGTGTATGGTTGAATGACAATAAACTTGAATTAGAAGGAACCCTTGTCTCCAATTATTAATCAGACATTGTAGAGGAAGAGATATGTACTCATGGAGGCATTTGTTCAGTTGGCTCCCCCCACCTGGCACTCCCCCATGATTGACTAATCCATCAAAGAAAAACAAGCCAACGTTGATTGCAGGTTTGTCAGGCCCGACAAGTCTGGATCCCTTGGCTGATATCAATGGCAAATGGCTTGAAAGTGGCTCATAGATCTCCCTTAAAAACTCAGTCCAAGCATTTTCATGCAGTGAATTCCGGTTAAATTGGGACACATTGAGAAGAGTACATTTTGGTCCAATTAAGTGGCAGCTGCAATTAGCCAAAATGTAATGAAAATAGTTGAAAAGGTATAAAAGAGACATAATTTTAACTGTGTTGCATCCTAAGTATTTAAATGAAATACAGAGCAAATTTATAACACTACCAAACTGTACCAGTTCCTAATAGTTATTGATGGAGGAATTCATCTAGTGTACACTGCCGTGTGTTTTGATTGACTATAAATGAACAATATCAGTGTAGACACTGAGTGCAGATAATGGGCTGCCTTCATACAATGCTTTCGATGATTGCATCTTCCAGATCTTCATTTTCATTGCAACATACAAGATGATTGTTGATACCTTCAAATTCTTCATATTTCCTAAATTTGTTGAAGTAGTGAAAGTAATTCAGTTTCACTCCCGCCATTTCTGGCATCTCCAAGCTGAATGCAGCAAGCAAAACAGTTCTGAATTGCCTTACTGCTTATTTCTTCCCAACTATCAGTGACAAAAATCACTGCTTTTTGAATACAAATGTATGCAACTGACGCTATTTAAAAACCGCTCTATGCATGGTGTAGTACCTAACGGCCACACAAGTGCATGTGACTGATGCTAGTTAGAAACTATGCATGGTTTGCATGGCGATTAATGTCATTGCTTTGCATCCAGCAGCTGTGTCAGGATGACTCACACTCGAAGGCCTATGATTCACTTCACACTGTGCTCGATGTATTCAAAACTACTGGCCACAGACTGCGATCAGTTGTCCATTTCTTATCAGCTCCTGCATCAGCTGACCATGCACCAGGGAACTGAATTTATAGTTTAGCCAAAATCCACACATCATACTCAGAGATATAACTTGCACATTAATCTCACATAGAAATCAAAACAAAAATTGGGAAATACAGATAGTGGGAGAAAAAGAGAGAGAAGAGACCAACTAAAATACAGAAGAAAACACATATTGTTAAGGTGAGACAACGAGAATGAGAAATAATCTATTGAAATAGCAGATTACAGGCCCTTTACCCCAGGATGTTATGCTAAATTTTTAATCTACTCCAAGATCAATCTGTTCCCTCGCACATAGCACTATGTTTCTTTCATCCCTGTACCTATCTGAGAGTCTTTTAAAAGTCCCTAATGCATTTTCCTCTATCACTACCCCTGGCAGTGCGGACCATAAGACATAGGAGTAGAATTAGGCTATTTGGCCCATCAAGTCTGGTCTGCCATTCAATTATGGCTTATCCTTTTTTTCCCCTCTTCAGCCCCACTCCCCGGCCTTCAACCCTGAACCTTTGATGCTGTGTTCAATCAAGACCCTATCAAGCTCTGCCTTAAATACGCCCAGTGACCTGGCCTCCACAGCGGCGTTTATAATAAATTACACAAGTTCACCACCCTCTGGCTAAAAAAATGTCTCCATATCTCTGTTTTAAATGGATGCCCCTGGATGATCCTCTATCCTGAGGCTGTGCCCTCTTGTCCTAGACTCACCCACCATGGGAAACACCCTTTCCACATCTACTCTGTCAGTGCCTTTCAATATTTGAAAGGTTTCAATGAGATACCCCCCCCCCCCATTCTTCTAAAATCCAGGGAGTACAGACCTAGAGCTATCAAATGTTCCTCGTATAATAACCCTTTCATTACTGGAATCAATGCACTTAACACTGTATTTGTAAAACAAAACTATCTCTTTCACATCCCTCTTTCTCTTAAAGTTGTGCCCCTTTATATTAGCCGTTTCCACTCTGGGAAGAAGTCTCTGGCTGGACTCTCAAACTATTGCTCTTATCATCTTATACACCTCTATTAATTCATCTCTCATCCTCGTTCGCTCCAAAGAGAAAAGCCCTAGTTTGCTCAACTTATTCTGTAGGACATGTTCTCTAATCCAGGCAGCATCCTGGTAAATCTCTTCTGCACCCTCTTTAAAGCTTCCACATCTTGACCTGAACTGAAATAAGTGTGGACTAACCGGTGTTTTTTAGAGCTACAACATTGCCTCATGGCTCCTAAACTCAATTCCCCGAATAATGAAGGCCTATATGTCATATGTCTTCTTGAAATCCTTATCAACTTGCATGACAACTTTGAGAGATCTATATACGTGGACCCCAAGATCCATCTGTTCCTCCATACTGATAGAAATCCTGCCATTAACCCTGTATTCTACCATCAGGTCCGAAGTCACTTAACACTTTCTGAATTGATCTCCATCTGCCACTTCTCAGACCAACTCTGCATTCTATCAATATCCCAATGCAATCTATGACAAACTTCTGCACCATTCACACCATCAACCTTTCAGGTTTGGAGGGAAGTTGGAAAAAAAAATCAATGTGTCAAAATTACAGAATTCAGTACACATTTTAACATTAATGCCGAATGAATTAGAAAAAGATTAGCTTTGATAAATCTTCAGGCCTGATGATTTTCACTCTATACCAATAAAAGAGATAAATGTAGAAATTACAAAATCAGAAATTAGATAATCATCTTGAGGTTCTGTTACTTTGTTTGGAAACTAACAGTGGTGCTGAAGGCAATGCGGTCGTTGAGTGCAAATGAACAGAAATTCTGCAAATACAGGTGAACGCAGCAGGCCAGGCAGCATCTCTAGGAAGAGGTGCTGCCTGGCCTGCTGCGTTCATCAGCAACTTTTATGTGTGTTGCTTGAATTTCCAGCATCTGCAGAATTCCTGTTATTCAGCAAATACAGGTTGGGCTGAATGGCTTCTTTCTATGATGTAAGATTCAAATTGTTTCCTAAGATTAATTCTCTGATATTCAAAATATTTATGAGTGTCATCAAATATTATTCAATTCCAGAATGTTCTGGTGATATTCCCAAGAATATTTAAAGTGCTAAGATCACATTACATTATCTGTATTGTATTTTTATAGTTCAGACCAGCACAGATGCTAAATTTATAAGAAATTTATAAGAGAAGATCCAGGGGAACTTGGCTACATACCTACAGAATTTGCTTGCCCACAGGAGGCAACGGGTGATAGTAGATGGAGTATATTCTGTCTGGAGGTTGGTGACTAGGTTAGAGATTTGCTCAGGGATCTCTGCTGTTTGTGATTTTTATAAATAAATTGGATGAAGAAGTAGAAGTAGATAGAAAGTTTTCAGATGACATAAGGTCAGTGGTGCAATGGATAGTGTAAAATGTTTCAGTAGGTTCCAATGACACATTGGTAGGATGCAGACCTGGGCTGAGAAGTGGTACGTAAGAGTTCAGTCTAGAAAAGTGTGATGTGATTTACATTGCGTGGTCGATCTTGAAGACAGTACACATAATTAACAGTGTGGAGGAACAGAGCGGTCGTGGGTTCCATGTTCATAAAACCCTCAAAGTTTCCATGCAAGTTGATAGGGTAGTTAAGGCAAATGGTGCATTGGCTTTCATTAGGCAGGGGATTGAGTTCAAGAGCCACGAGGTGATGTTGCAGCTCTATAAAACTCTTGTTGGCCAACACTTGATGTATTATGCTCATTTCTGGTCACCTTAGTATATAGGGAGGATAGAGTAGAGGATATTTACCGGGATGCTTCCTGAATTAGAGAACATGTCTTTTGAGGATAGGTCATATGAGCTAGGGCTTTTCTTTTTGGTGTGAAAGAGGATTAGAGCAGATTAATAGAGTGTACAAGATGATAAGAGGCATAGATTGAGTGGACAGTCAGAGACTTTTTCTCAAGATGGAAATGACTAATATAAGGGAGCATAGCTTTGAGGTGGTGGGGTGGAGACACGTTTCTACCAAAGGAGGGGTAAGGTGCTCCTTCCCTCCACCAGCCTTAGTGTGCATGTGCTGGTTGTGCATACAGCCTGTTACAGCCGTTCCAGACCAGTATTCTTACTTTTTTCTTCTTACTTTTTAACTTACATTATGTTTTGTACTTTTTTTTGCACATCGAATCTGCACCCTCTCTAACATGCTGGTAGAGAGAGTTTTATTTGGGTTTTTAGCGCTGGAAATAGTTACATTCCGACACGTCTCATTAGCAGGACAGAAGCATGGTAGCATTGTGTATTCCAGGGACCAGCTGATTGATCTTATGCTGGCCGGTTTAGCGAACAGAGCGGCGGACACCTCTGCTGAAATCTGGAGATGCATACACACAGCGGATGCAGAGGGGGATCACAAAGGTGAGGAAAGAGGACCGGGTCGAGACAACAGAGACTTATGGAGAAGAAGAGTTCGGTGGGTAATAAAATGGACGAGTTCACGGCGCTAGCCAGGCATCAGAGAACATTTCGGGAGTGCAGTGTTATGTGTTTCACTGGAACGGGGCTGCACGAGGACATACCCGATCAAAACTTCTCCATGGATGGTTTCCAGACCCTTCGGGCTGACCGGAAGTGCACTGAGAGCGGTAAGCATAAAGGAGTTGGGTGCTTACTATTCTAGTTAACAACGGATGGTGCAATCCGGGTCATATTACGATCAAGGAACGTGTCTGTAGACCGGATATTGAACTTTTTGCTGTTGGACTTCGGCCATATTCCACTGAGATACAACACTGGGCGGCACGGGAGGTCGTTCCTGCCTGTGGCCATCGAACTTGCAGCTCCTCCCGTGGAGGGTCAGACACCCTGAGCCAATAGGCTGGTCCTGGACTTATTTTCCATCTGGCATAGTTTGCATTTTGTTGTTTGATTGTTTGTGGTTTTTGTATTGCTATATTTATGCTCTATTCTTGGTTGGTGCGGCTGTAACGAAAGCCAATTCCCCTCGGGATCAATAAAGTATATCTATCTATCTATCCTGCAGGTCACCCTTGGGAAAGGTATAGCACCCGATTCGTCCCCGATCAGGGTCACGTGAAGCCATAGGAACAAATGGTGGAGAGTAGTTGGTGCATATCACAAGTGCTGGCTATGTCACCACTGACGGCAGGCTAACAATCTCTGAAGAGTGTTAATAATGTCTGGTACTACCCAGAAGGAAGCAATGGCAAACCAGTTGTGCAGAAAAAATTGCCAAGAATAATCAAGGTCATGAGACCATGATCACCTATGTCATACAACATGGCATATAACAATGATGCTGATAGCTTTAAGGTGTTTGTAGGAAGTATAAGGGCGATGTCAGAGGGGTAAGTTTTTTTTTTCAGAGAGTGGTTGTTTTCTGGAATGCCCTGCCAGTGGTGGTGGTAAAATCAGATACTTCAGGAACATTTAAAAAGATCTTAAATAGTCACATCAGTGAAAGAAAAATGGAGGACTGTGTGGGAGGAAAGAGTTAGATTGATCTTAGAGTAGAAACACTGCATATTAATTATGTAAATAATATACTGGTATTTAAAAATAGAAAAAAAACATGCAGATGATGGAAATCTGAAATAAAAATGTTGTGCTTGAGAAACTCCTTAACTGAGAAAGCATCAATGGAGAAACAAAGATTTATTCGGAAACCTATTACTGTTGTTTTAAGGAGAAATTTAGGTTTCTGCTGAATTTCTGTGTCTGTAGCAGTCCCTGGTGATGTGATGTTCCATGTTTTATTGAGGACTGAAGCAACTTCAGAACCTTAAGATGTAGCCAGCAGTAGCTAAAATAATTATCTTCCTCTGCTCGTTATACTGGGAATAGTTTTAAAAACATTCTTGTGCATAGAAATTGGTTAGGATACATTGAAAAATATTGTAATTGGAACTACTCTATAAGAATATAGAATGGAAATGAAATAGAGCTACTCGATGAAAGTCAATAATAATTTGTAAGAATAATACAAGAATTAAAGGGGAGGTAAGTATCAAAGGGTGGTGGGGGTGATGAAGATACATCTTTAACAAAGGAGGTGTAAGGCTTGCCTTCCCTCCGCTAGCCTACAGGTCATAGTTGGGCAAGGTGTAGCAACTGCTTAGCCCCATGATTAGGGTCATGATTATCGTCCGGTAGCACTCACATCTACAGTGATGAAATGCTTTGAGAGGTTGGTCATGACTAGAATGAAATTGGGGCTGTTGTGGATAGTGTGGAGGGCTGTCAGAGGTTACAGCGAGATAGGATGCAAAACTAGGCTGAGAAGTGGCAGATGGAGTTCAATCCAAATAAGTGTGAGGTGGTTCATTTTGGTAGGTCAAATATGATGGCAGAATATAGTATTAATGGTAAGACTCTTGGCAGTGTGGAGGATCAGAGGCATCTTGGGGTCCAAGTCCATAGGACATGCAAAGCTGCTGTGCAGGTTGACTCTATGGTTAAGAAAGCATATGGTGCATTGGCCTTCATCAATCATGAGATTGAATTTAGGAGCCAAGCGGTAATGTTGCAGCTATGTAGGACCCAGGTCAGACTCCACTTGGAGTACTGTGCTCAGTTCTGGTTGCTTCATTACAGGAAGGATGTGGAAACCATAGAAAGTGTGCAGAGGAGATTTACGAGGATGTTGCTTGGATTGGGGAGCATGCCTTATGTGAATAGGTTGAGTGAACTCGGCCTTTTTTCCTTGGAGCGATGGAAGATGAGAGGTGACCTGATAGACGTGTATAAGATGTTGAGAGGCATTAATCCTGTGGATAGTCAGAGGCTTTTTGCCAGGGCTAAAGTGGCTAGCACTAGAGGGCACAACTTTGTGGTGCTTGGAAGTAGATACAGAGGAGATGTCAGGGGTAAGTTTTTTATGCACAGAGTGGTGAGTGCGTGGAATAGGCTGCCAGCGATGGTGGTGGAGGTGGATACGATAGGATCTTTAAAGAGGCTCCTGGACAGGTACATGGAGCGTAGAAAAATAGAGGTCTATGGGTAGCCCTGGGTAATTTTTAAGGTAAAGACATGTTCGGCACAGCTGTGTGGGCTGAAGGGCCTGTATTGTGCTGTAGGTTTTCTATGTTTCTGAGGACCTGGACCCATTGCATTTTGCCTATCGCCACAAAAGGTCAACAGTAGATGCAATCTCAATGGCTCTTCACATGGCTTTAGACCACATAGACAACACAAACACTTTCGTCAGGATGCTGTTCATCAACTTTTACTCAGCATTAAACACCATCTACAATACTAATTGATAAATTACAGAACCTGGGCTTCTGTACCTCCCTCTCCTATTGGATCCTCGACTTCCAAAGCGGAAGACCACAATTTGTGCGGATTGGTGAAAATATCTTCCCTTGCTAACAATCAACACTGATGCACCTCAGAGGTGTGTACTTAGCCCACTGCTCTACTCTCTATACACCCATGACTATGTGGCTGAGCATAGCTGTAACACTATCTATAAATTTGCTGATGATACAACCATAGTTGGTAGGATCTCAGATGGAGACAAGAGGGCATACAGGAGCGAGGTACACCAACTAGTGGAGTGGTGTCGCAGCAACAGCCTTGTACTCAACATCAGCAAGATGAAAGAGCTGATTGTGGGCTTCCGGAAGGGTAAGATGAAGGAACACATACCAATCCTCACAGAGGGATCAGAAGTGGAGAGAGTGAGCAGTTTCAAGTTCCTGGGTGTCAAGATCTCTGAGGACCTAACCTGGTCCCAACAAATCAATGCAACTATAAAGAAGGCAAGACGGTGACTGCACTTCATTAGGAGTTTAAAGAGATTTGGTATGTCAACAAAAACACGCAAAAAACTTCTATAGATGTACTGTGGAGAGTATTCTGACAGGCTGCATCACCATCTGGTATGTGGGAGGGGGCTACTGCACAGGACTGAGAGGAGCTGCAGAGGGTGTAAATTTAGTCAGCTCCATCTTGGGTACTAGCCTACAAAATACCCAGGACACCTTCAAGGAGTGGTGTCTCAGAACGGTAGTGTCCATTATTAAGGAACTCTAGCACCTAGGGCATGTCCTTTCCTACAGAAGGTACAGAAGCCTGAAAGCACACACTCAGCGATTCAGGAACAACTTCTTTCCCTCTGCCATCCGATTCCTAAGTGGATATTGAACCCTTAGAGACTACCTCACTTTTTTAATATATAGTATTTCTGTTTTTTGCACAATTTTGATCTATTTAATGTACGAAAAATGTAATTGATTTAGATATTTATTTATTATTATTATTTTATTTTGTTTTTTACTTCTATATTATGTATTGCATTGTACTGCTGCTGCTAAGTTAACAAATTTCACGTCACATGCCGGTGATGTTAAACCTGGTTCTGATTCTGATGTGAAGCCTTGGGAGCAGGTAGTGAATGATCGTATGAGCAGCTGGTGCATATCACAAGTCCTGGTTATGCGACCACTGACGCCAGCCAGACCAGCTCTGAAGAGTATTGATAATGGCTGGGGTCACCCGTCTTGTAAAGACAGTGCCCAGAAGAAGGCAATGGCAAACCACTTCACTTCTGTAGAAAATGTTGCCAAGAACAATCACGGTCATGGTGTTCATCCACATAATATAACACAGCACAAAACAACAAACAAAGAACCAAAAATGAAAAGTGAAAGCTACAGAGTGACTGTGGAGCCTTTTAAACTGATGAATCAGAATCAGAACCACAATCAGGTTTCTTATCATTGTGAAATTTGTTAACTTAGCAGCAGCAGTTCAATGCAATACGTAATATAGAAGTGAAATAAATAAATCAATTACGGTATATGTATATTGAATACATTAAAAATCGTGCAAAGACAGAAGTAATATATATTAGAAATGTGAGGTAGTGTTCACGGGTTCACTGTCTGTTTAGGAATTGGAAGGCAGAGGGGAAGAAGCTGTTCCTGAATTGCTGAGTGTGTGCCTTCAGGCTTCTGTACCTCCTTCCTGATGGTAACAGTGAGAAAAGGACATGCCCTGGGTGCTGGGGTCCTTAATAATGGATGCTGCCTTTCTGAGACACCACTCCTTGAAGATGTCCTGGGTACTTTGTAGGCTAGTACCCAAGATGGAGCTGACTAAATTTACAACCCTCTGCAGCTTCTTTCGGTCCTGTCCAGTAGCATAGATAGATATGTAGAAGATACTTCTACGATGGAGATCTATAATTAAGTATCACAAATAAACCCAAAGAAATTTTCAGGAGAAACATCTTTACTGTAAAATTGGTGAGAATGCTGAATTTGCCACCACCTGGAATGCTTGTTGCCAGCATTTAAAGAACAGCTAGACAAGAGGGTAATCACATTGTGAAAGGGGGATAGAGTTAGGTTAAGCAAGATATGAAGAAGGTTATAAACTCTGGCATGAGGAGTATAAACACTGGCACACACCTGTTGTGTTCAACAGTAATTTTATGTGCCATTTATTCTAGATATTGAAAGTGGAATCTGCCATAAAGTCTAAAGTAAGAACAGTAGGAAGAAATGCAAAACACATGCCAAATGTAATATTTCCATGTTTTTTCTTCTTTTGATTTCCACATTATGCTTTCAGATTATGTGGTATCCACAGTTGCTTAGTTTACACAATGTCACAGTGAGTAATTTTGCATATACAAAATGATGTCAGAATTCTGCAGTCACAAAACTTGCACATTGTGTGTAGATTTGTCATTTCCCCCATGAGCCTTTCTTTTAACTGTTCATAAAAGGTAAACATGTCATCAGAAAGTAATTGAAAGAAGTAATTCCTCATGTATTTTATGCATGCATTTGATCATTGTTATTCTTAACAAGAGTTTGGTTTTATAAAACATTTGTAATGCTGGAAACCAAATTCAGAGAAGGTATTCTAAGAGTATCATCTAATAATTTAGGCAAAATATATTTCTAAGGAAAGGAAAATGCTGGAGACTCTGAGGCTGAGAAATCTAGAACTTTATGATTAATGACATGTCTCTCTGACAGTCTGAGAATCTATTCCAGCAAGCTCATGTTGACTCTTTCTAAGAGCATTCAATCTGTTCTGCAAAATGAAAACCAATCCTAACTTCTCCATTGCACCCACATAATTGAAATCCCACATGTTGAAAGCCATTTTGTAAAGTCTTTTCTGCAACCTCTATGAATCTTTATTGTACACTTTCCAAAGCAGGGATTCCCAAACTTTTTGTACCATGGACCCCTTCATGCTCCATCGATCTCAGTTTGGAAGCTCCAGTTCTAAAGATTTCTCAAACTTCTGGAAGTGTTGTGCTGAAATCTGGACATAATATTCATGGCTGAACTGGTGCAGACTTAAGCGATTTCGTTCAGAAGTATTTGGAGATTTGATTTTGCTTTCTATGTATCTATTTATAAGCCTAGGATCTCAAGGGGATATGTGCAAAAGACAGAATAGAGTAATTCTGCCTGAATCAACATGGTTCAATATTCAACAGTTTATTGATCTGTATTCCCAAAAAGCTTCACTCCTCTGCCTCACTTAGCTTCCTGTCTTCCAGCGAATAAATAGCCTCCTTCCAAAATTAGCAACCTCACATTTGCTACATTGAATTTTGTATGCCATTTATTTGCCTGCCACAAATGGTTTGTCTTTCTGTATTTTGGTGTAGAATTTGCGTTTGCATTTTTAGCCACTTCAAATGCACTGCATTGAATTCCTATCCACTATTTTCTGATTTGTTGCTATCTTTTTCCAATTGTAGAAAATTTACAACACAGATGGAAGCCATTCAGTCTTTCATGTCTGTGCAAGCTAAAGGGGATCTAACTCATCTAATAGCATCTTCTAATGCCCAGTCTATAGCACCACAGATCATATCTTTTCAAATTTAGACCCAGGAACCATATTCAAATGTGATGAGGTTTTCTGCCACCATCACCTTTCATGTCAAGAATCACTTCAATTGACTGGCTGAATATCTTTTGGCTTCATCACTATCAAATTCTTTCACCAAATAATTTAAATGTATTGTACATGGAGTTTGATCTCTTGTTAAAAGCATTGCCTTTGTTATTTTATCAAGTCCAGTCATAGTTTACAAACATGAATTCTCAATGTATTGTTTCAAAGTTCAAAGGAAATTTATTTGTAAAGTTCATATATGTTGCTATATACTCCCAGAGATTATACTTTCTTACAAGCATTCACATAAAAAACAAATAGAATTTTATGAAAGCTATACATAAACGAGGACTGAAAAACCAGTGTGCAAAAGAGGATAACCTGTGTAAAGTAAAAATAACATGTGTTGTATAGATGCATTGAAAGAGAGTCTATACGTCATATAATTAGTTCAGGGTAGTGACATTTGAAGTTATCCACACTGGTACAGGAATCTGAGATAGTAGGCTAATAACTGTTGCTGAACCTGGTGGTATGGGACCTAAGACTTCTGTACCTCCTGCCTGATGGTAGTAGTGAGAAGAGGGCATGTCCTGGATGGCAGGTACCTTGGATGCTAGAAGCAGTTTTCTTGTGGCATTGCTTCATGTAAGAGTACTCAACTGATGGGCAGAGAGGGGCTTTGGAGGGCTTTGCCTATGATGGATAGGGCTGTATATACCTTTCTCTGTAGCTTTTACTATTCCTGAGCATTGGTGTTTCCATACCCGGCCTCGATACAACAAATGAGGGTACTCTCCTCTGTAGAACTATAGAAGTTTCTCAGTTATTGATGACATGCTCAATCTACACAAACTTCTTAGAAAGTAGTGGTAAGCATCTCCCAACCTATTTAATCTTTACTCATAGCTACATTTTTTGAATCCTGGCAACATCTTGTAAATCTCCTCTGAGCCCTCTCCACGACAGAAGTTCCAGGGCCATGTTCTTGCACATGTAGTCAAACAAATGTTGTGCATCCCCTCATTTCACAGGAGACAAAAAATAAAATCTGCCTCCTGAAATTGGCATTTGACAAGAAACCTGTGACCTGAAGAATGGATGAGGGCTAGAAGAGTGCAGTAACTATCTGTCAATCTTGAAAATTTATGGACTCACTCATACTGTCTCTGCAGCCTGTGGCAGTACAATCCAAGGCTAACGTACTGAGAACCAGGATGGAGGCAAACTCTGGCAGAGAGATATTCACATCAGTTGGAATGAGTCCTTCAAAAGCCTCCTGAACCAGACTGTGTCTTTGACTCAAAGAGCATTAACTCCCATCCCACAGTATACTCTCCAGTGCAGTCTTGAGGCCACCCATTGCTCAAAGCCCCCTGAAAAATAACAATGCCTCTAGAGCAGATGGCTGAAGTTCAGAAACTTGGAGGAAGAGAAATGAAGGCACATGTTCATGACCTCATTTCCAAATTAATAAAGAGCAGGTTGTATCAGAGGACCACAAAGATGCTATAATCATTGCTATTTTCAAGAAAGAAAATCCAATTATAGCAATTACAGAGGGTTTGTTCTGCTGCTGGCCAAGGGAAAAGTCATCTCTATGATTTTTGGTAACCACCTCCTCCTAGTGGCCAAAGAGTGGTGTGAATTCTATCTATCCAGCAACAAGCATACTACATGTGATCTTCATCACATTTGAAGTTTTAGTAAGAAGGAAACATCAACCACTATATATGCCCTTATTTTAAATGTGACAGCCTCTTAAAAAAAATGTTTCTTTTCTATGCCTACTTCACAATCTTATGAAAGCCCAGTGCAGACTGGACTCAAGCAATGTCCATAAGACCACAAGACATAAGAGCAGAACTAGGCCATTCAGACCATCAGGTCTGCTCTGCCATTCCCTCATGGCTGATTTATTATCCCTCTCAACCCCATTGTCTATCCTTCTCCCCATAACATGTGATGCCCTGACTAAACAAGAAAATACCAACCTCTTCTTTAACTATACTTAATGACAAGGCCTCCACAGCCATCTGTTGGCAATGAATTCCATAGATTCACCATCATCTGGCTAAAGAAATTCCTCCTCATCTCTGTTCTAAATAGAGGTCCCTCTATTCTAAGGCTGTACCCTCTGGTCCTAGACTAACCTACCTATCCTCTTCACATCCACTCTATCTAGGCCTTAATATGTTCGATAGGTTTCAGTGAGGGTTCCCCCCAATTCTTCTACACTCTGGTGAGTATAGGCCCAGAGCCTTCAAACACCCTCATACATGAACCTTTCTCCAATGCTGGCACACCTGTTCTTGGATAAGGGACCTAAAACTGCTCATAATACTCCAAGTCTGACCAATGCCTTATAAAGCCTCAGCATTGCATCCTTGTTCCTATGTTCTAGTCCTCAAAATGAATGTTAAGATTGCATTTGCCTTCCTTACAACCGAACCATTCAGAAAAGACTTTACTTCAATCCATTTTCAGTCTTCCTCATCCCAATGACTGCACAATGTTCTACACCATTCATGACTCCTCAGATAGTGGAGCAGTTCATACCCAAATGCAGCAGGACCTGGAAAATGTCCTAGCTTGGGCTGACAAGTGCCGAATAACATTCGAGCCACGCAAGTGCCAGGCAATGACCATCTTGAACATAGAACATAGAATAGTACAGCACAGTACAGGCCCTTCGGCCCACAATGTTGTGCCGACTCTTAAACCCTGCCTCCCATATAACCCCCCACCTTAAATTCCTCCATATACCTGTCTAGTAGTCTCTTAAATCTCACTGGTGTATCTGCCTCCGCCACTGACTCAGGCAGTGCATTCCACACACCAACCACTCTCTGAGTAAAAAACCTTCCTCTGATATCCCCCTTGAACTTCCCACCCCTTACCTTAAAGCCATGTCCTCTTGTATTGAGCAGTGGTGCCCTGGGGAAGAGGCACTGGCTGTCCACTATATCTATCTTCCTCTTAATATCTTGTATACCTCTATCATGTCTCCTCTCATTCTCCTCCTCCTCCAAAGAGTAAAGCCCTAGCTCCCTTAATCTCTGATCATAATGCATACTCTCTAAACCAGGCAGCATAGTGGTAAATCTCCTCTGTACCCTTTCCAGTGCTTCCACATCCTTCCTATAGTGAGGTGACCAGAACTGAACACAGTACTCCAAGTGTGGCCTAACCAGAGTTTTATAGAGCTGCATCATTACCTCGCAACTCTTAAGCTCTATCCCTTGACTTATGAAAGCTAACACCCCATAAGCTTTCTTAACTACCCTATCGACCTGTGAGGCAACTTTCAGGGATCTGTGGTTGAGAGGCTCTAATCATTATCCTTGACGTTCAGTGGCATCACCGTCACTGAATCCCCTACTATCAACATCCCGGGGGTTACCTTTGATAGGAAACTGAATTAGTCTAGCCATGTAAACACTGTGACTACCAGAGCAAGTCAAAGGCTAGGAATCTTGTGGCACGTAACTCACCACCTGACTCCCCAAATCCTGTCCAGGTCGAGGCTCAGGTCAGGAGTGTAATGGAATACTCGCCACTCATCTGGATGAATGGCGAGTAATTCATCAACACTCAAGAAGCTTGACACCATCCAGTACAAGGCAGCCCACTCGATTGGTACCCCTTCCACAAGCATCCAATCCCTCTGCCATTGACGAACAGTTGCAGCAGTGTGTACTATCTACAAGATGCACTTGCAAACAACACACCAGAATCCCTAAGGCTGCACTTTCCAGACCCATGATCACTTTCATCAAGAGGGACGAGAACAGTAGATACTTGGGGACGCCACTACTTGGAAATCCCCCTCCTCGTCACTCACCATCCTGACTTGGAAACATATCGCCGTTTCTTCATTGTTGCTGGGTCAAAATCATGGAATTCCCTCCCTAACAGCGCTGTGGGTGTACCTACACCTCAGGGCCTGCAGTGGTTCAAGAAGGCAGCTCACCTCCACCTTCTCAAGGGCAACTAGGGATGGGTGATAAACGCTGGCTTAGCTGGCGATGCCCACATCCTGTAAATGAATTAAAAAAACAATATTACACCTCTCCTTCAAGTAGTTTCCCACTAAACTGGAACTAAACTACAAGGGTGACTTTCATTTCTGCTGCAGAACCAAAATTACTTTAGATGCATTGTGCAATTGATGCTTACTTATGTAAACTTTGCAAAAGCGAATCCAAAGCATCAGTGACTCATTCAGTGAAGCACGTGAGCCAGTGGACTTAGATTACAGTATCACTAGCACTTTAGCCTTGCTTTACAATGCCATAAAGCCTTATTAAGAGGTTCTGGAAAATACAAATTGTTTTTTAAAAGGTCACTTTCAAGCTGTAATACAGCAGGTCATCCATAAAGAGATTGCATTGGCAAAGCCTTTTATCTTCAGAGGGAAACGTGTATTAGAAGATGAAGGCCTCAAATCCAGCATGTGCTTGGTCTACCAGGTAGCAGCAATCCCTGCCTTTCTGAATACTTCAGAGACATGGACTACATTCAGCAGGCACCTCGAAGCCCTGGGCAGTTGTTGTCAATGCTTCCTCTGCAATATCATTGAAATCCACTGTCAGGGTAAACAAATCAATACCATTGTCCACTCCCACACCAGCATTTACAGCATTGAGGTATGGATTGTACCCAACCAGCTGCATTAGGTAGGCTATGTTATCTTCACGACTGACACTCAAACTCTAAAGGAACTGCTGCAGGCTCTCAAATCAAAAGATTTCCAAGACAACATAGATACGATTTCAACAATATTCTCACAGCCTCACTGAAACAATATGCTGCATTGATTGATCTGTGCTTATCCTTGATAGCACTCAAAAAGGAGAAGGAACATTTGGGAAGGCACTAAGTATCTCAAGTCTTTTTAATGGGAGAAAAAGCTGCAGAAGAAATGTTGATCTTTCGAACAGCTCTGTCACCTGCCTCTTCAAGCAATTGTTACCCCATCTGTAGCAGGTGTTGTGCATCTCACACTGGCTATATCAGCCACCTCAGATTCCCCGAAACTGGAATTACACAAGTTATTGTTAATTTTTAAGATCTGCCTGAGAAGAGGAGTTATAGTTCTAACAATATCCCTCTCTTTTGTACTCCGTTCCTTGCCCAGTCAATAAGGCTTAACAACTGCTTTTTTAGCCTATCTTGTCTTTAAAAATCTCTGCACGTACACCCCGAATTTCCTTTGTTCCTCCACATCTCTTAGCATGCTTCTATTTATTGCATATTTTCTTGTCTTGCTGTATTTTCTAAATGGATTATATTCCATTGCTCTTTTATCTCCAACTGTATAAGATGTACTCTCGACCTCAAGCTATCTCATGATCTTGCACCAAATTGCCAATGCGCATTGCACTTTCTTTGTGCCTGTTACATTTTATTCTGTATTGTTATTGTTTTACCTTGTACTACTTTAATGGACAATGTAATGGTTTGAGCTATATGAGCAAAATCGGAATCAAGTTTATTATCATTGACATTTGTTGTAATGTTGCAGAAGTACACTGCTGTCTACTGTATCTCTCTTTCTGGTTAACACGAGAGGGCACAGCTTTAAGGTGCTTGGAAGCAGGTACAGAGGAGGTGTCAGGGGTAAGTTTTTTTTACGCAAAGAGTGGTGAGTGAGTGGAATGGGCTGCCGGCAATGGTGGTGGAGGTGGATACGATAGGGTCTTTTAAGAGACTCTTGGACTCTTGCTGGTTAGAGAGGAGATTAATGCAATAGAAAGGAAGGACATTAGCCAGGAGGATGTGGAATCGATATGGGTAGAGTTGCATAACACTAAGGGGCAGAAAACGCTGGTGGGAGTTGTGTACAGGCCACCTAACAGTAGTAGTGAGGTTGGGGATGGTATTAAACAGGAAATTAGAAATGTGTGCAATAAAGGAAAAGCAGTTATAATGGGTGACTTCAATCTACATATAGATTGGATGAACCAAATTGGTAAGGGTGCTAAGGAAGAGGATTTCTTGGAATGTATGCGGGATGGTTTATTGAACCAACCTGTTGAGGAACCAACTAGAGAGCAGGCTATTCTAGACTGGGTATTGAGCAATGAGGAAGGGTTAATTAGCAATCTTGTCGTGAGAGGCCCCTTGGGTAAGAGTGACCATAATACGGTGGAATTCTTCATTCAGCTGGAGAGTGACATAGTTAATTCAGAAACAAAGGTTCTGAACTTAAAGAAGGGTAACTTTGAAGGTATGAGATGTGAATTAGCTAAGGTAGACTGGCAAATGACACTTAAAGGGTTGGCGGTGGATATGCAATGGCAAGAATTTAAAGATCACATGGATGAACTACAACAATTGTTCATCCCAGTTTGGCAAAAGAATAAATTAAGGAAGGTAGTGCACCTGTGGCTGACATGGGAAATTAGGGATAGTATCAATTCCAAAGCAGAAGCATACAAATTAGCCAGAAAAAGTGGCTCACCTGAGGACTGGGAGAAATTCAGAGTTCAGCAGAGGAGGACAAAGGGCTTAATAAGGAAGGGGAAAAAAGATTATGAGAGAAAACTGGCAGGGAACATAAAAACTGACTGTAAAAGCTTTTATAGATATGTGAAAAGAAAAAGATTGGTTAAGACAAATGTAGGTCCCCTACAGACAGTAACAGGTGAATTGATTATGGGGAGCAAGGCATTGGCAGACCAATTGAATAATTACTTTGGTTCTGTCTTCACTAAGGAGGACATAAATAATCTTCCAGAAATAGTAGGGGACAGAGGGTCCAGTGAGATGGAGGAACTGAGGGAAATGCATGTTAGTAGGGAAGTGGTGTTAGGTAAATTGAAGGGATTAAAGGCAGATAAATCCCCAGGGCCAGATGGTCTGCATCCCAGAGTGCTTAAGGAAGTAGCCCAAGAAATAGTGGATGCATTAGTGATAATTTTTCGGAACTCTTTAGATTCTGGTCTAGTTCCTGAGGATTGGAGGGTGGCTAATGTAACCGCACTTTTTAAAAAAGGAGGGAGAGAGAAACTGGGGAATTTTAGACCGGTTAGCCTGACATCGGTGGTGGGGAAACTGCTAGAGTCAGTTATCAAAGATGTGATAACAACACATTTGGAAAGCAGTGAAATCATCGGTCAAAGTCAGCATGGATTTGTGAAAGGAAAATCATGTCTGACGAATCTCACAGAATTTTTTGAGGATGTAACTAGTAGAGTGGATAGGGGAGAACCAGTGGATGTGGTATATTTGGATTTTCAAAAGGCTTTTGACAAGGTCCCACACGGGAGATTAGTGTGCAAGCTTAAAGCACACGGAATTGGGGGTAAGGTATTGATGTGGATAGAGAATTGGTTGGCAGACAGGAATCAAAGAGTGGGAATAAATGGGACCTTTTCAGAATGGCAGGCAGTAACTAGTGGGGTACCGCAAGGCTCAGTGCTGGGACCCCAGTTGTTTACAATATATATTAATGACTTGGATGAGGGAATTAAATGCAGCATCTCCAAGTTTGCAGATGACACAAAGCTGGGCGGCAGTGTTAGCTGTGAGGAGGATGCTAAGAGGATGCAGGGTGACTTGGATAGGTTAGGTGAGTGGGCAAATTCATGGCAGATGCAATTTAATGTGGATAAATGTGAGGTTATCCACTTTGGTGGCAAAAACAGGAAAACAGATTATTATCTGAATGGTGGCCGATTAGGAAAAGGGGAGGTGCAACGAGACCTGGGTGTCATTATACACCAGTCATTGAAAGTGGGCATGCAGGTACAGCAGGCGGTGAAAAAGGCGAATGGTATGCTGGCATTTATAGCGAGAGGATTCGAGTACAGGAGCAGGGAGGTACTACTGCAGTTGTACAAGGCCTTGGTGAGACCACACGTGGAGTATTGTGTGCAGTTTTGGTCCCCTGATCTGAGGAAAGACATCCTTGCCATAGAAGGAGTACAAAGAAGGTTCACCAGATTGATTCCTGGGATGGCAGGACTTTCATATGATGAAAGACTGGATGAACTAGGCTTATACTTGTTGGAATTTAGAAGATTGAGGGGGATCTTATTGAAACGTATAAAATCCTAAAGGGATTGGACAGGCTAGATGCAGGAAGATTTATCCCGATATTGGGGAAGTTCAGAACGAGCGGTCACAGTTTGTGGATAAAGGGGAAGCCTTTTAGGACCAAGATGAGGAAAAACTTCTTCACTCAGAGAGTGGTGAATCTGTGGAATTCTCTGCCACAGGAAACAGTTGAGGCCAGTTGATTGGCTATATTTAAGAGGGAGTTAGATATGGCCCTTGTGGCTAAAGGGATCAGGGGGTATGGAGGGAAGGCTGGTACAGGGTTCTGAGTTGGATGATCGTCCATGACCATACTGAATGGCGGTGCAGGCTCGAAGGGCCGAATGACCTACTCCTGCACCTATTTTGTATGTTTCTATAGGTACATGGAGCTTAGAAAAATGGGTCAGCCTAGGTAATTTCTAAAGTAAGTATATGTTCGGCACAGCATTGTGGGCCGAAGGGCCTGTATTGTGCTGTAGGTTTTCTACGTTCTATGTTCTCTCTTTCTCTCTCTCTGTCTCTAGTGTGTGTGTGCGCGTGTGTGTGTGTGTGTGTGTGTGTGTGTGTGTGTGTGCGGCACACGCGCATGGATTCATTGACCAATGGACCATTCAGAAATCTAATGGCAGAGGGGAAGAAGCTGTTCCTAAAATGTTATGTGTGTGTTTTTAGGGTCCTGTTCTTACTCTCTGATGGTAGTAATGAGAAGGGTGCATGTCCTGGATTGTGGGGGTCCTTAATGAAGGATGCCACCTTTCTGATGTATCTCCTTTTGAATCTGTCCTTGATGGGTGGGTAAGATAGTGTCCGTGATGGAGCTGGCCAGCAGTATGAAGGACAAGCTTTTCACTGTACTTCGATGTATGTAAAAACAATAAACTACTTCCAATTCCAACTAGCCATGTCTTCCTAATGTTTTCCTCTCACAGTCAAACTCCCGGTCAATGTTTGTATCACCTGATAACCTATTTATAATGATCCTTTGTTAAATCTAAGTCATTTATACATATGTCAAAAAAGGACCCATGTACTGAGTCATGTGGATCCTGCAGATAATAACCTTCAAAAACACCCATCAACTGTAATCCTTTGATTTTCCAGTTTTTAATTCAGTTGCCACTCTCCCCTGAATCCCATGAGTTTTTAGTTTTGGTCAGTCTGTCGTGAGGCCCTGATTAAAAGCTTTTCTAAAATCCATGCAGACTGTGTTTAGTTATCTTACTGCCATTATTTTGTTTCTGATCAAGGTACTGCTATCAATAAAATTATAAACAGGACAGCATTGGAAAAGGCTATTTGTCCATCAAATTTACTCAGGCTCTTTTCAGAACTAGTTTGTCAGATTGGCTGGCACTTTTCCAATATTCACACAATTATTTTCTCCATAAAATTTTCTTTTGTCTAATTACCCTTAGTAGCTTCCTATTTAATCCGTTCCCACTTGCACATCAGACAGCAGATTCCAAGTACTGATCATTTATTGCTTTTAAATACAAATTCCCAATATTTCAAAATACATTGTTCTCTCAGTTGTTTAAATGGCCATTTTGAGTACTAAGGTTTCTTTAACTTCCACTGGTGCAGGCAGATTGGCTTCTGTTTTAAAGTATTCCCTAAAGAATATGAGTGTAAGGGAGATAAAACTTGAAATAATGGTGGGATAAAACAAAGCGATGGGTGATTATTCTTTACAAGGAAAAGAAATCTAAAAGTTTGTTTCTTTTCTATTGGGGAGCTAGCAATTGTACTACTGAAACACAAGATGAAGCTGATAACTTCGATAAAAGACACATGAACCATTGTAGAAGGAAATACACTGAACGCGACAGAAAGGATTTTTTAATTCCCCATGTAAAGTAGAAGGCAAGGGAATTGGGCAAGGGAACTCTGTCAGAAAATATTGAATTTGGATACTGAACATAATGGATAATAAATTTTGCTTGCATGTCCAAATAACCTACTACAGTTAGAAGTTAACATTCCTGCAAGAACACTATAAAGCATCCTGTTCCCTGGTTTGTGCCATATGTGTGTATGTAATAAAGAACTTCAATTCCTAGTGTGCAGTTCAGGCCCAGTACTGGAAGTCACATTGGTGAGCTGTGCGCATGTGGTCATCTTAGTTGGAGTGTCCCGAATAAAAATGCGTTAGATTTTACCCATACTGTTCGTCTTTATGAAGAGAAACTTAACAGGTTCCTTCTTCATCGCCACTGTATATTTTCTTTCTCTCAAGTATCTATCCATTTTCCTTTTGAAAGTGATAACTGTTCTGTGCCCACCATGCTCAAACCCAGAGAGCCGTGAGCGCTGAGGCATTAAGTGTCATCGAGGCAGAGGTTGCAAGGTTTTGGAACTGCTTGGGAATTAAATATTAGACAGGGACATGGAGTTGAAGCCAACAATCAGAACATCCTTGATGGGGCTGTGTTTCCTGTGTTTGCTATTTCTATATGATCTGAAGCATTAGGCGATGAATTTCAGATTATCCTCCGATCATGCTCGCTGCAGGAGGCCTGCATGTTTTAAATTCATTTACTTGGTTTATGATCTTTCCAATGAAAGGGCATTTCTTTCTTTTCCCCACTTAGCCAAGACACTGAGTATCTCTACCCGCTACTAATCTCAGAATCTCCAATCCGTCCACATTATGGAAGCCCCTCATTCAAAAGATTTTATTAAATATTTTTATGCACTCTCTGGAGTCTAAAAGTGTTATTTATCTTTGCCACATAACAGATGAATTCTGATCAGAAACAGGTCACTTTATTAAGGCTTTTGATAAAAGATTTTGTCATCTAGGTTTTCCCTCATGCTGGCCCTATTGTCATCTTACCTTAGTTGTCATTTAGATTATTATGCCCGATTAGTATCTAGCACAGTCTTTTCATGGATATCAGGATTGTTACCCCTTAACTGAGTGATATTTTAGCATCAGACCATCTAACCAGATTCTGTTTCACAATCCTGTTAAACTTAATGTAGAATTTCTTGACCCTGGGCGAAAGTGACTTGCCTGTTCCAATACCTGGATTCATCTCCCCATAGACTGATGCATTCACCATCCACAGCCTATCACAAGGCAGCTCTCATATAAGTCAATTTTCATGGCTATTTAAGTATCTGCTTATGTGCTGTTGTGTTCCATCTTCAGTGTAATGAGAACTGTTTTATTTGTCCTGGAATATGAAAGATCTTGAGTAGGTTGTTATTTGGATTCTTTGAAGACTGCTGCTGGAGAACATGGTTCCATAATATTGTTCAATAAGGAGTGTTTTTTTTTCTCCCAAGCTATATCCTTCTCTCAATTCCACTCCTGGTTTTGTATTAGAAGAATGAAATAACTGAAATGGTTGCTCTGGGCATAGTTCCTTGAGGAATTCCAGCAGCATTGCGCTCAAGCCTTGATAATTTATCCCCAACAATCACTGTCACCAGTCCTTGGATGATTCTGGTCACTGGCAGGCCCTAGCTTTAACATCCAGCTCTTCCCCTCTGCAGCAACACTTCAGCATCAGTAGTAATAAGCCACACTTGACTGAAAACACAAGTAAATCATTGTACTTCATGCAGATAGACATTTATATAACTAAATCCTAAGTCATAAGCTAATACAGTAATGTCAACAAATTTTCAGCTGCAACTGTATATTTTTTTTGTCTTCCTCTTACTGTTGCTATGTTCCCCTTAGGAAAACTCAGTGCAGATGAGCAAGTATTCCAGAATTTTTATTGTCCCTTTTGTAAAGAACTTTGCATTTTTCCATACATTTCCTCTGTTTCCAAATTGCAAGCATATTCAAATTTTCCCAGCAAGTATCCTGTTCAGTTTCACAATCTGTCACCCTTGCTGGTTTGTGGGCCTGATTCTAAAGCCACTAGCCCTGAATGTGGTGGAAATTCTGAGCAGCTCAAATCAGATTAACTTGCTCAGTGCAGAAATATTGAGTTTAATGGCTGCACTTCTCGATTGTTTCTTGGTTCTATTTGAAGTCCAAAGGCAGTACACAATCTTACTCAGTTCCATAACCATTTTTGCAATGGAGAAGGAGAAGTACAAGATAATATACATGTCTTAAATTGATTGTGTTTGCTTTAATAGTTTTAAATATTTGCTAATGTTTTTAAAATTTTAAATGTTTCTAAATCATAATTATTAAAAACCAAACAATTTTACGTATCTGAGGTGATTATTTCCTACGTTCCTGCTCTCACCGATCCCCCAGTAAATCAAATAGAATACCCCTCGTCCAGTTCAACGTCAGCAGCCTCTGCTTTCAAATGAAGATATCTGAATGGTTCAGAAGCATTCAGTCATTGACAGCTTTGATATCTGGCAACACTGGTGGTCAACATTCTTTCATTTTGGGTGGGGCTAGTGTAATGGGGTGGGTTGATCAGGCTCAAAAGATCCAAACCAACTTGAGTGTCCAGGAAATGTGGTAGTAAGCATACAAACCTGACAAAGTAACTTGAGCCTAATTTGTTATCATTAAAACAGAAAGCACAAGTGAACCACACTAAATACTATGTCATGAGCTACAAAGATTTCAGATTTGATTTGTAGTCTCATGATTTATAATCTCCATTTGATTGTTGCTTTGTTGGGGGAACAACTAATTCCAACTCGTGAAATCACCCTGGGTCTATCCAAGGCACTGATGATCACATTTTCTCAGTCCAGGTGAAGTTCCAAGAACTGAGCAAAAGGTACCTCAATAAATAGGGGTTCAATCCACAAGCAGAAAAAATTGCTGGTCTTTTGTTCTCATGCTACTAGTGCCTAAGGCCAAAAAGAATCCAGCCACTATTAGCAAGCATTTAACAAACCTACAGTGTTTAACTTGTACAAATATCTTACATGCAGTGAGTTCACAAGGAGTTAAAGTGTTGCTTGGAATTGTTCAGAGTTTCATCTAATATGTTTACAATATTTAATACACCGCAGCACAGCTAGTTCTGGCATATAAAAGCATTTTGCAGCTCAAAAATCTGCAGTCATGCAGGGCCTCAACATTTCAGATCTAGATTTCACTTAACAGGAAAGCATCTTTGATATACACAAAGTGCTGGAGAAACTCAGCAGGTCAGGCAGCATCTATAGAGAGGAATAAACAGTCAGTGTTTCAGGCCGAGACTCTTCATCAGGAATGTTTATTCCTCTCCATAGATGCTGACTTACCTGCTGAGTTCCTCCAGCATTTTGTGCATGTTGTTCAAGATTTCAAGCAGCTGCAGAATCTCTAGTGCTTTAACCTTACATTGTAAAAACATAAATACAAATGTTTTCTATATGCCTAACAGCAGACATGGTAACTCACCACTGACAACATACCTTAGGTCTCCAGCGACTCCAGGTTGTATTCATTCCTTCAGGCAGTGAAGAAAAGCCATTAATTACTTCGATCTCTTGTAAATAATAAAGGGTAAAACTGCAAATGCTTTTAGGGTCATAATGTCATACAACAATACAGCACAGAAACAGGCCTTTTGGTCCATCTAATCCATGTCAAATATTATTCTGGCTAGTCCCATTGACTTGCACCCAAGTCATAGCCCCCCATATGCCTCTCATCAATGTACCTATCCAAATTTCTCTTAAATGTTGAAATCAAACACACATCCACTACCTCCTCTGGCAGCTAGTTCCACACTATTAGCACCCTCTGACTGAAGATGTTCCCCATTGTGCTCCCCTTAAACATTTTACTTTTCTCCTTTAACCCATGACCTCTAGTTCTAATCTCACCCAACCTCAGTGGAAAAGTCTGCTTGCATTTACCCTATTTATGCCCCACGTAATGTTGAACCTCATTCTCCTACGCTCTAGGGAATAAAGTCATATCCTTCTTTAACTCAGGTTCTCAACTCCTGGCGAAATCCTTATAACTTTTCTGTGCAATCTCTTTTCTAAATAGTTTCTTGAACAACTGAAAGTTTATGTTGAGGTCAGTGTAAAGTGGGTACGAATAAGATTCTTCTGCTACAGATGTAATGATAAGGAGGTTATCAAAATTGTTATGTGCAATTTATGGGAAGTGATAATTCAATAATATATAAATAACTATAACAATTCATCCAGTGTTGTTTAGGAGGTAATAAAAGAAGAAAAGGAGAATGAGTGGGTTTGATTATGTGCAATGAATCTGAATGATGTCCAAATTATTATGAATTTGCTGTATTCCTTGCTGTAATCTAATAGTGCTTCATTGTAATTTATGTTCTGGTTTGGAATAAGTCTGTTAAATGCCCTCTCTCTTTTCCTTGTTCTCCTTTATTTCCTCTGTTCAATAACCTTCCTTTTTTAATTTATTGCTGCAAATTCCTGTTCTAACATTTGTGTTCTGCTTTCCTTATTCTCTTCCGTTCCCACTTTTTCTTATTTCTTTTCTAAAACTCCATTTAAAGAAAATTAAATCAAAATATGCTTGGGAATCTAAAAATACCCGGCTGTTTTAAAGACAGCTCTCTTTAAAGCTGAAGCTCAAAACAACTTGAGAGTATGATTGCTGCTGTTGTGTGTATGTTTTATATTACTTTATTTGTTAGAGACCTGTGATTTATCTTGTCCCAGGGATATTTACATCTCACACAGAGTTATTCAGAAGCAGCTAGTTTTCCACCCTTAGAAAAACTGCCTTAGGGAAAACAAACTATTTAAATAGGAAACATATATAGTTTCAAGCATAAAATATTAAGATATGCATTAGAATGGAGTATTTGTAATCAGATATACATGCTTCGCTTCTTGTGTGCATCCCTCTCATACATGGGGAGTTAGTGATAAGATTTCCATGACAACCACATTGTGAATAAGATTGACTTTTGGCAGGTTTATAATGTCAATTTTGATTATGCATCGGAGTCACTCCATAGGATATGTTGCTTGAAAAGAGATGCGTTTTAATATATGAGAATAAAAGTGAATGCTTATATGAGAAATGTCTTTACCTTTTGGTTTATTCCAGAGCTATGAGAAGCTAGAGAATAATTTTGATGACATCAAACACACCACTCTCAGTGAGCGAGGAGCACTTCGTGAAGCAATGAGGTAAGTCCAAGTCACCATGGCAACAATCACCGCCGTGGTAATGAAAAAAGCCATTCTTTATTATTGTGAGGAACAAATGAGTTCATTGCCACCATTCTGATCTTTTCTCTAAGGTATTAATTTGTCAGTAGAGCATCTTCCCTTGAGGCTGTGCTTAGGTTGCAAGGATGCAGCTAGTTCAGCTTGTGTGTGCACTCAGAATTTAAATAATGTTTTCACTTCAGCTCCCTGCTACCAGAAGCAAAAAAAAGCTTTTTTTTCTGTAGGTCTTCAACCACTTAAGAGGAGCTCAATCATTTTAGCTCAACTGCTGATTGGTATTATGACATTTTCTTCACTCCTGGGAGTACTTTGTGTCTAGAAATATTCCTGTCGAAAGTAAATTTGTAGCAAATTTTATCAATTCCATTCTCTGAATCTTAAATTTCATAAAAAGTGGATTATTTGCATTTAAACTATGAGATACCATTTTTATTAAAGACGTGTGGTAGTGTAGCTAAAACACTAAAGTGATATGTGAGTTATAGCTCATTCAGTTGATTTAGTAAAAGTGATGATAAGTTCCCATTTAGATTATTTTACAATCTTTCTATGTCCATTTCTTTGCCCAACTTTGCTGATGTGTTGGTATTTGTTTGTGGAAAATACCTTCTTAAACAATGTATGGTCATCTGCATAAGATAACGCTGACAAAGAGCAGTCTGCTCCTGTAGAGTTTCAGTGATTCTTGTACACTTTGATTAAATTTTAATGCCATTTGGGAGCTGATGGGACACTTCATTCTCTGTCAATGCTAACAATGTTAATTCTTAGAAATTGTGTTTGTAACATAATTGGTGAGGTGCAGTGTATTCAAAAGATATGTAACGTCACCCAACTTGACACGGTGGGCAGATCTTGCTGAAGGGGATTGGCAGTTCTAGTCTGCTGTCAATCCCAAAACTCAATTCTGTGGCTGGACACCACATTCAGTTTCCAGTGTCATGTTGGAGATAACCCAGCCCCAACTTTCATCCATTATAAATTGCTACCCTACCATTTGAGAATCAAGGATATGAGATCTACTTCATCTCACCAACATCTTGAAGATGTGGAGGTCTAGTCCCTTTGATCTGGTTCAGATGAATGTAGGATAGCAGAAATCACACACCACTACTTTGGGCACTGTGAGATTTGACCCTATCTGTTAAAAATCACATTCTGCTAATTTTCTTTATTATTCTTTAGATTGATTTAATTTGCATAAATGTTATTGTATATGTAAGTTAGTGGAGGTTAACTCAGCTCAGCAGAGACATGAAATTTCATAACATTGAATGTAACTTTGACTGCTAACATAATTAATTGTATTATTTATTATAATGTAAGATTTAATTCATCTTTTAAATTTAATTCTATAATAGTTAATAATGATGCCCCATTGAAAGCAGTAAATTTGAGTCTGACACTGCCATCACCTGAGGGTGAGAATAGAATTGGACAAATTGGCGATATCTTTAATAGCCATCGTCTCTTATATCCATCGTCTCTTATATCCATAAGATCATAAGACGTATGAGCAGAGTTAGGCCATTTAGCCCTTTGAATCTTCTCCACCATTCAGTCATAAAAGCTGATATATTTTCTCTCTCAACCCTACTCTTCTGCCTTCTCCCCATAACCTTTGATACCTTACTAATCAAGAACCTATCAACCTCCATTTTAAATATACCGAATGACCTGGCCTCCACAGCCATGTGTGGCAATGAGTTCCACAGATTCACCGTGCTTTGGCTAAAGAAATTCCCCCTCATATCTATTCTAAAGGAACATTCTTCGACTGTGGGGCTGTGCCCTCTGGTCCTAGACTCCCCCGCTATTGGAAATGACTTGCTCATGTCCACTCTATCTAGGACTTTCAATATGTGGTAGGCTTTAGTGAGCAAAGCCCTCATTCTCTAAACTTCAGCAATACAGACCAAGAGCCATTAACCCTTTCATTCTGATACATTAAGACTTTCATTCCTGGGATCAATCTTCTTAAACTTCTCTGGATCTGCTCCAGTACCAGCAAATCCTTCCTTGGATATAGGGTCCAAACCTGCTCACAATATTCCCAAGTGAGGACTGACCAATGCCGAATAAAGCCACAGCAATCCATCCTTGCTTTTATTATCTAGTCCTCTCAAAATGAACGTCAATATTGCTTTTTCTTTCCTTACCACAGACTCAACTTGCAAGTTAACCTTTAGGGAATCCTGCACTAGGACTCCCAAATCCCTTTACACCTCCAATTTCTGAACTCGTTCTCCATTTAGAATATAGACTATGCCTTTATTCCTCCTTTCAAAGTACATGACCATACACTTCCCTATGCCGATTTTCCATTTGCCACTTCTTGACCCGTTCTCCTAATATGTCTAAGTCCTTCTGCAGACTTTCTGCTTCCTTGCCCCTCCACCTATCTTTGCATCTTTGGAAACATAGCCTCAAAGCCAACAGTTCCGTTATTCAGGTCATTAAAATATACAGTGGATATTGGTTAATTGGGACACATCAGGAACAATTTCATTTTGGCCCAATTAGCCAATGTTTCATGGAAAATATTTAAAAGATATTTAAGTGACCAACTACCATTTAACTGAGAAACAAATTATGTATTTAAGTGAAATACAGAACAAATTAAAACACTACCAATCCTACTAAATTACTGTAAATCTGTATTAGTTCCTAATAGTTATCAACAGAGTTCATCCAGTGTGCGCTGCCATTTTTTTGTGATTGACTGTAAATGAATAAAATCAGCGCAGACTCCTAATCAGATAATAGACTGCCTTCATACAATGCTTTTGACAACTGCATATCTCAAGTCTTCATTTTCATTGTAACCTTCAAGATGATTGTGGATACCTTCAAATTATTCATATTTCCTAGCTTGTTGAAGTAATGAAATTGTTTCATTTCCTCTCCTGCTTGTTTCTGCCATCTCCAAGCCCGAAATCCCGGTGAGCAGAACATTTCATAATTTTCTTACTGCTTAATTATCACCCACTATCAGTGACAAAAATCACTGCTCTTTGAACAGAAACACACGCTATTTAAAAACTGTTTGCTCTAAGCAAGGTGTAGAGTCTAATGGCCATACAAGTGCTCACGACTAATACCACTTAGAAACTATTTGTCAACAGTTTCCTGTCCCAATTAAGTGGCATAGTGTCCCAAAAGAACAAAGGGAATTCTTTTTTGTTCTTTAAAAGAATTGTCTCAAATAAGTAGCTGCCCTGGTTAACAGATAGCCCGATTTAATTGGAATCCACTGTAATGTGAAAAGCAGCAGATCCGACACCTAACCCTGCTGAACGCCATTAGCAGCCAAACAGCAAAGACCCTGATGAAGGGTCTCAGCCTGAAATGTCGACTGTACTCTTTTCCGTAGATGCTGCCTGGCCTGCTGAGTTCCTCCAGCATTTTGTGTGTGTTTCTGGATTTCCAGCATCTGCAGATTTTCTTTTGTTTGTGATAAGACCTGCTTTATTCTCTCTCTTTGCCTCATGCCAGTCAGACAATTTTCTATCATGATATTTCCTGTAATATCATGGGCTCTAATATTATTTAGCAACCTCATCTGCAGCACCTTCTACGTCATCATCATTATGTGCCATGTTGTATGATGTAGGTGATCATGTTCTTTGACCATGATTTTTCTAGGCAAATTTTTTTACACAAGGTTGCCTGCCTGGCATCAGGGCTCACATAACAGGACATGTAATATGGACCAGTTGCTCATACGACCACCCCCTGCCATGGCTTCACATGACACTGATCGAGGGGGCGAAGCAGGTGCTACACCTTGTCCAAGGATGACCTACAGTCTAGCAGTGGGACGAAGCACCTGATGCCTCCTTTGGTAGAGACGTATTTCCACCCCGCTACCCCACCTTTTCTAAAGCTTTCTGAAATTCCAAGTAAAGAACATCCACAGACTCTAATTTGTCTATCCTATCTGTTATTTTCCCAAATAATTCGAACAGATTGATCTGATTGATAAGGAAATCATGCTGACTTCGGTCTATTTTATCATGTGCCAAAAGTGCCCCAAAACCTCATCCTTAATAATGGACTTCAACACTTTCTCAACCACTGACGTCAAGCTAGCGCCAATAATATCCTGTCCTTTGTCTCCCTCCCTTCTTAAAGAGTGGAGTGACATTTGCAATTCTCCAGTCCTTTGGAACCATTATACAATCTAGTGGTTCTTCAACGTTCACTATTGCAGCCGCCACAATCTCTTCAGCTACCTCTCTCAGAACCCTGGGGTATGGTCCATCTGTTCCAGGTGACTTACTTACTTTCAAACCGTTCAGCTTCCCAACCAGCTTTTCCTTATTAATGGCAACTACACGCACTTATGCCCCCTGACACTCTTGAATTTTTGGTGTACTGCTGGTGTCTTACACAGTGTAGATCCGATATAGAATACTTATTAAATTCATCTGTAATTCTTTGTCCCCTTTTACTACCTCAGCAGAGTCATTTTCCAGTGGTCCAATGTCTATTCTCACCCTTTTACTCTTTATGTAACTGAGAAACATTTTATATCCCTTTATGTTATTGGCTAGCTTTTCTTTATATTTCACCTTTTCTCTTTTTAATGCTTTTTTAGTTTCCTTCTGTTTGTTTTTAAAAGCTTCCCAATCATCAAACTTCCCAGTAATTTGTGCTATATGTCCACTGTGTAGCATGCTGTCTTTGCTATGCTGCCTTTGACTTCCTGTGTCAGCCATAGTTGCCTCGTCCTCCTCTTACTTCTCCTTTGGGATGTATCTATCTTGCACTTCCAAATTGCTCCCAAAAACTCCAGCCATTGATGATGATGCCGCTGTGTCTGCTAGTGTCTCCCTCTCAAACTGTAAGGTGAATTTTACAATATTATGATCACTACCTCCTAAGGCTTACACTTTCATAAGCTCCCTAATCAAATCTTGTTCATTACACAACATCTAATCCAGAATTGTCATTTCTCCAGTGGGCTCAACAACAAGCTGCTCTAAAAAGCATCTCAAAGACATGCTACTAATTCCCAATCTACCTGCATATTTAAATCCCCATGACCATGATAACATTGCATTTTTTACATACCTTTTCTCTCTCCTGTTGTAATTTGTACCCCAGATCCTGGCTACAGTTCAGTGGCCTGTATATAACTCTCATCAATGTCTTTTACCCTTGGAAAAGAATAAACAGTTGACATTTCTGACCCATTTCGGACTGCTTACTCTTTTCCATAGATGCTGTCTTGCCTGCTGAGTTCCTCCAGCTTTTTGTGTGCGTTGCTTTGGATTTCCAGCATTTGCAGATTTTCTTGTGTTTGTCTTTTTACCCTTAGAGTTCCTTTATTCTACCCACAAGGATTCTACATCTTCCTGTCCTTTGTCACCTCTTTCTAAGGATTGGATTTAATTTTTTACCAACAGAGCCACCCCAGCTCTCTGCCTACCTGCCTGTTCTTTCAACACAATGTGTATCCTTGGACGTTAAGGTCCCAATGGTGATTTTCTTTCAGCCACAACTCAGTGACATCGTCACGCTTGCCAATTTCTAGCTACTTATCGACCTTAATCCATATGCAGCATGCATTCAAATATAACGCCTTCAGTCCTGTATTCACCACCTTATTCTCAACTTGTCTCCATGTTGCCTGATGTTTAATTATTCCACTTTTCTAAACTTTCCATCTTATTCTTTATTTTGGAAATTTTATTAACCACTCCTGCACTCTCCTCTTTTACTTTATCCTTACTTTCCCAAGCTGTTGAACTCCCCCCTCCCGTGCCACACCGAACTATACTCTTTAGTTTAAAGCTCTATCCATTGCTGTCATTATACAATTTGCCAGGACCCTGATCCCAGCATGGTTCAAGTGAAGCCCATCCCATGAGAACAATTCCTTCCTTCCCTTACACTGGTGTCAATGTCCATGAGTTCAAACAACTTCTCCCAAACTTCTCCCGCACATTTAACTCTCTGATCTTATTAACATTCAGCTACAACACATCACCTGATCCTGCATCCCTACTTTATTTATTTAGTTGTAATTTAGCATTATTTAAAATTTAAGTAATAAAAAAACATGGTGGATATCAGGCAGCTTATAAACCAGATTCATTTTGTGCTACCATGTATGAAATTTATTGCCACTCCTGCTTCACCAGTATATTTCCAGACTAGGGGTTTCCAAACTTTTTTTTGCCATGGATCCTTACCATTGACTGAGGGGTCCATGGCCCCCAAACTTGGGAACCCCTGTTCTAGACTATTTGTGATGTTCAGGAGCTTATTCCAATATCTCTATTGTAAATTTCACTGCTGCACAGCAGAAACTGGATATTGTCTTAGTTTTTTGAAAAAAAATGAGAGGATGAGAGGTGACTTGATAGAGGTGTACAAGATAATGAGAGGCATTGATTGTGTGGATAGTCAGAGGCTTTTTCCTAGGGCTGAAATGGCCAGCACGAGAAGGCATAGTTTTAAGGTGCTTGGAAGTAGGTACAGAGGAGATGTCAGGGGTAAGTTTTTTACGCAGAGTGGTGAGTGCGTGGAATAGGCTGCTGGCAACAGTGGCGGAGGTGGAAACGATAGGGTCTTTTAAGTAACTCCTGGATGGCTACATAGAGCTTAGTAAAATAGAGTGCTATGGGTAAAGCCTAGGTAGTTCTAAGGTAGGGACATGTTCGGCACAGCTTTGTGGGCTGAAGAGCCTGTAATGTGCTGTATGTTTTCTATGTTTCTATGTTTCTAAATATTAACTTCCCATTCAAGAAAGAAAATGCAAGCAGACTGTTTTCTAAGTACTGAGAAGGATCTTTAGTTATAGTATCAACTATTGATGTTTTAACACTTAATCAGTCCCATTAAATTTCCATTTTAAAAACTTTGCAGCATTATTTTGTACGATGTTATGGTTGAAGGAAGTGTTGGAGTAATCGAGTTGCGTATTGGTGGATAAATGCAAGTTTGTATGGAAGCCATCTTTTCATAAGGTGCCTTGCTGATTAATTATTGGATATATTTTGTAGTTTTTAATTCGATTTCCTGATATTTCATATTTCCTACTTGACCCAAAGCTAACTGTGCTTGGCTATTAAAGTGACCTTTATTGATGTCACTGTAGTCTTTAGTTGAGTGGATGATTCTATCCTCCAACATCTGGTGGATTTATTAAACTCTTATACATATGCAATATGGAATTTTAGAGGTTTTGATTTTATTGGTTATTTTATATCAAATGTTCTGATAGGAAACTGCACTGAATTACTCTTGAACAATCAGTAATCTTCTAACCTTATTTTCTATTTTGGTTTATTTTAAATACCAATGTCTAATGTTCTTCAAATGTGGTTCCACTAATAAGTCATTAAAAACTTATTTTAATAGTAATATACAACAATTTCATCAAGATTTAAAATCAAGAAAGGTTTGATTTCCAATGTACAGTAATACGAACTGGAAGCAAACTCACAAATAAACTAAGTAAAAAGGGCAAGGGGGTGAAATGAGAAGGTCAAGAAACAGGATCTCCATTTCCTTATGTTAGTTATTTTATTGTCTCTCTAGTAACTTTTTGTAAAGATGGAAAGGTATTTAAACATATTAGGATATTGAAAATACATTTAGAGCATAATTAATTCTCTGTATTACAATGGGTGGAGTATGAAAGTAAAAATGTCTTGCACTGTTAAGACTGTATTTGGAGTACTGCATATACTTGTTTAAGGAGGAAGATAATTGCACTGGGGATATTCAGAGAAGATATAAAGGAGGTTAACTTGGCTGATTCTTGAGATGAAGGGATTGTCTTATGAGGGCTTTTAGTTGTTAGTGATTAGAAGAATTAATGGTGATCTAGTTGAAGCCTATAATGTTTTGTGGTAGCAGATGCCAAGAAGATATTTACCCATTGAGGATATCTGGGTCTTGGGTTCATTTGCAGAATAAGGAGTGGTCACCCATCTAGGAAGGAAATAAGGAAGAGTTTCTTCTGTCATGCTCTTCTGAAACTTTAAAATTCCCTCTCCCAGAGAGGCGTGGAAGTGGAGTCATTGAATATATTCATTTCTAAGGTGTCAGGGTTATGTGAAAACAGATAGTAAGCTGGAGCAGAAGCTGATATTATACAGTCCCACATGCCTGCTTCTTTTCTTCTTATATTCATTGCTAACAGTGGGGAGTGGTGACGACTCAGATGGACTAGTATCTGATCTTCTTTCAGTGGAGATTCAGACACCTAATAACCTGGTCAGGTTCTCAAAATTGAAATCCTATTTTCTGTTTTATATTTTTGTTAAATTCATTCTCTTGGCAAGTTTATGAGCATATCCTATATATTTTTGTTTCAAATGATCTTCAGTTCTTTCTTGTTGTTCTACATTTAGTTTTAAGGTGCTCAAATTCTTTGAAGTCTGTGCAAAAGATGTCAATTAACTACTTCCTCTCTTTACTGTTTACATTAAAATTCTATAACTTTTCTTTACTTGTATTTTACAATTTGAGTTATCCATGATGGAGTTATTTTCCTTCTTTTTATTAAATATGCTCCTCCTATCAAGTATTAAATTCACTTAAAATTAGACATCCAATATTCCTTAAGTGTATGTTGTAGTTGTTATTCATATCTTTAATTTGCTAGATGTTACTTGTACAGAAAAAGCAATACCAAAAAATTGCAGAATATAATACAATAATGAATTAAGAAACCGAATTGATTTGTTTTATATACCATATCAGGTTTACACAGTTTTCAGTGATTCATTCCTGTCAAAAGGGGTAGGAAAGACTATCAAAAGCGAGAGATTAAAATAACTTAGCGTCCTCAATTGATGAAACTTGATTACGACCAAATTTACACAAATACACAGTGAGCTTAGATTTGAGACCAAAAAATGAACATCTCTCCTCATGAATGTGCATATTGCATTCCCTTTGACCCCTACCAAATTATGAAATTTTTGGTTGTGACTGGCCAAACTAAACCTTCCAACATACACAAGGGGAGACAGTGCCACCCTCAGTGACGTGGTTGATGTCAGGCATACTGGAGCCTGCTTGTGACTGGAACATGGCTGTTGACCTTGACCAAAGGCTAATATTTCCTCTGGAGATAGCTACTACCACCCTTAGAACAGATTTGGTCTGAAGACTGTAGTAATCTCAGAGCTCAGGGAAAATGCAGTCTGGGAGGTGTATGAACAGAAACGTGTGAGATACGCTGAGCTGGCCACAGATGCTAAGCAGCATGGATGGAAGGTGCAGATTTTCCCAGTAGAGGTTGGCTGCAGAGGATTTGTGGCTACTTCCATGGTCAGATTACTGAAGAGGTTGGGAGTCCGAAGCCAGGGCCAGCAGCAAGCTATAAAAGAACTCTCGGAGGCAGCCGAGTGAAGCAGCCACTGGCGATGGATGAAGAGGAGTGATGGCAGCTGGGCCCTAAGATCACCCATGGGTGGCCAGGTGTGAAGTGGGGGAACCTGGACTCTGGGTTGCACTGTTGAGACCTCTAGAGATGTAGTGGACTTAAACTGATGAACTGACGAAACATCTAAGGGGGAGGGGGGTGCCCACCTGATGACCCCTGGGAAGCATCTGGCACCCACCTCAAGATCTCTATGCTATGACCTGAGTTAGGATCTGCTTATCAAAGCTAAACATCTAGTCCTATGAGCTCCAACTGTAACATATGACAATATTCCAAAATTAGTTGTGGAAATCTCAAAATATTGCCTTATTGTTCATACTTTTCTAATATGACTAGTTGATTAGCCATAAGATATTACATCTTCCTTCTCATGAGAGTTACAGTTCTATTATGTGGAACACTTAATCATCACTGCCTCTATTTGTTTCACCAAAGTACAAGTTGTTCTGATCATTCAATCCCTTCTTTCACAAATAACTTCCACAGAAGTAGAGAGGGTCAAACCTTCGGGGTATTGTCAACACCTGCTGATAAAAGTTCTCTGCAATGATAGAACCATCCAGTTGCTAACAGGGTTGAACATATGTTTTAGAATTGCTTAACTTATCAGCCATGGAACACAATCTTTTAACATGGTGCAGTATGAGGGAGATGCAATTGTGAATTAGAAGTGAAATAATGATCCCAGTTTGAGACTCAGTCTTTCAGTCAGAAGATAGCAATATGTTTAAGAAAATAATAGTTTGAGGAATTGTTTATGCTTGCATAAAAAAGGAACATGCTAGAAACTTAAACATGGATCCAGATTTTCAGCAAGCTGTATTGGGAAATCTGAAGTGAATTTATACACATTTATGTGTGAGCTTCATTAAAACTCTGATTTCTATGCAAATGAAGGAGGTTTACTTAATGGAGTGATTTTTTTTATTTTCTTCATGGGAATGAGCTGTATACTGAGCTTGTCTTTGTTAAGTGGGTGATGAAAGGCGGTTGTGTTCTTTCCATAAGGGAGTACTTTGCATTGCTGAACTTTTCAGTGTTATAGTTTAAATCATTAAAATGGATTATGCGTCGGAAGTAGAAGAAAATAAAAAGGTTGATGTGTTTCTTGTAATTCTTATCACTGTGAGAGCTCATGATGACTTGGATAATTCTACTGAGGATGCTAAACTTTTACTGAACCTTAAATGCCCTCTGGTTTACTCAATGTACTGAATTTTGAATGATTGTACCCTCTGTCTGAAAATAACGAGGGGTCTTCTGTAATTGTGAACAATTTGCAACTCCTCTTTTTATGTTTCTGACTGCGGGGGGGGCTCTTTCCTCAAGTTCTTATACATATGAAACTTCAGGCAAGTTTAATTTAAGGCTCTGACTGCTTTCTTCCTGTGATCTTTTTTTAAAAGGACTTTTTTCCAAAAATTGTCAAATTTAGAATTTCCAGTGTCTATCACTGATCCTATTCCTAATCAATAATTTTGATCAGCATTAACCATTTCTTACTATAGCATTTGACTTCAGTAGCAGTGGGTTTGAGACCCAAGTGCACAATCTAGTTTCAGTGCTGTGCTCTCAGGGGTGTCATGTCAAGAATGAGACATCAAGCTGGAGACGTGTCTTTTCTTTCAGATGGGTATAAAGATCCTTTACAGCTGCTTATAGAGGAGCAGTGGAGTTCCTCCAGTTCCGTGGCCAATATTTATCATACATCCAACATTACTCAGAGAGGATGTTTGTTCTTTTATTTCTGGAACCTTGCTGAGTCTATTTGGTTACTGTGATTCCCTGTATAACAGCAGTGACTATTCTTCAATAGTACCTCACTGGCTGCAGTATGCTTTGAGGTGTTCTGAGCCTATAAATAAGATCATGTGAATGCATTTTCTTTTAACTTGTATGTCTCATTTATAAATATGTTAATCATTGAATTTGCTCTGCCTAAGTAAGGAAAGATTAGGGAAAAACTTACTTTTTCCTGATTCTATGATCTGTGATTCTTCTGCTTTCCCACTGTGCACATACAAAGCAAACCAATTTACTTAAATCCATGCCTGAGGTTTCTTTCTTCATACAGCATCTTCCACAAACACAAGAGATTCTGCAGATGCTGGCAATCCAGAATAGCACAAAAAAAATTGCTGGAGGAACTCAGCAGGTCAGGCAGCACCTATGGAAAGGAATAAATATTTGATGTTTTGGGCTGAGACCCCCTTCTTCAGGACTGAGAAAGATGCGAAAAGATGCCAGAATAAAAAAAGTTGGGGTAGGGGAAGAAGGCTAGATGGAAGGTGATAGGTGAAGCCAGACGGGTGGGAAAAGTCAAGGGCTGGAGAAGAAGGAATCTGATAGGAGAGGAGAGTTGACAATAGGAGGAAGGGAAGGAGAAGGGGACCTAGGGAGAAGTAATAGGCAGGTGAGAAGAAGTAAAAGGATCTCGGCCTGAAGCATGTACTGTTTATTCTTTTCCATAGATGCTGCCTGACCTGCTGAGTTCCTTCAGTATTTTGTGTGTGTATTCCACAATCTAGGGAAACGCACTAACTTTTTTTTGGGTGAATGGGAGTACAGTACTGAAGTCCTAGTGGGAGATGCAGCAAAAGTTTAGTGAGGGACAAGAGAAGACATCTGTGTATGTCAGCTGTTAGAAACAATCTGGCAAAGGCATTGAATACAGCAGTTTAATATTGTTCAGTAAATATCTGAAGATTGCTCCATCTGGCAACTTTGCATCTGTTATCAATTACAACCTGATTGAGAAATATCCAAGAAACAGTCAACTATAAAGATAAAGGTACTTCTATCTTGTAATTAAGTAAAAATTTAAAACAAAAACTTATTTCAGGAACAGTGCTGAATTCATCTAATCGTCATCTTCAGGAAAGGAATTCTACCAAGCTTACCTGATCCAATCAATATGCAAATCTAAACCCACTAATATAGTTGGCTAGATCTACTTTGTGAAATGCCTTACTAAATCTTTCCATTCAGATGAAGGACTTTTATTGTACCATTAAAGCAAATAATATAGATTAGTTATAACAATGCACACAAAATGCTGGAGGAGCTCAGCAGGTTAGCATCTATGGAAAAGAATGAACAGTTGACACTTTGGGCCTAGAGCCTTCTTCAGTCCTGAGGAAGGATTTGGCCCAAAACATTGACTGTTTGTTATTTTCCATAGATGTTGTCTGGTTTGCCAAGATCTTCTAGCATTTTGTGTGTATTGCTTTGGATTTCCAGCATTTGCAGACGTTCTCGTGTTTAGATTTTGAATAAATTACCTTTTGGAAGAAAATATTTTCTATCGTTGACCATGTTGCATACTTCCATGCTTCCAAAATCATTAAAAACCGTAAGAAAAGCATGTTACAAAATCATATTTGCCTGCAGATTCAATCATGTAACACATTTTTCACTGTGATGCAACGGAAAAAGTATCTTATTTCCTCTTCTGCAGAGAAGAATGATAACCACCATATTCAGTTTTTTTTTGGACACTACTGGAGTCAGTAAAACATTTCCCAATGTAATTTAAACATCTGGGCACTCAATAATCACATACACTCAGTGGCCATTTATTAGGTATCCCCTGTAACTAATGTAGTGGCCACTGAGTGTACATTCATGGTCTTCAGCTGCTGTAACCCATCAACTTCAAGGTTTGATGTTCTCTACATTCAGAGATACTCTGCTGCACATCACTGTTAGCATGTGTGATTATCTGAGTTACTGTTGGCTTCCTGTCAACTTGAAATAGACTGGCAGTTCTCCCCAACCTCTCTCAAAAACAAGGTGTTTTCACCTGCAGAATTGCTGCTTTGGAATTATTTTTGATTTTTGAACCAATCATTTTCTGCAAGCTCTAGAGCAGTAGTTCCCAACCTGGAGTCCTCAGACCCCTCAATTAACGGTAAGGGTCCATAGCATAAAAAGCCCTGCTCTAGAGATTGCTATGCATGAAACTCCTAGGAGATCAGCAGTTTGGTCTGAACTACAACTGAGCCTCTTGACCATGTCTGTATGCTTTTATGTTTTGAGTTTCTGCCGCATGATTGACTGATTAGATTTTGGCAGCAATAAGCAGGAGTTAAGATTAACCAAATAACTTGACCACCAAGTGTATGTTCAATATACTTGACTTCCACTGTGGAATGAACTTCAGAGAATATGTATAGTACTTTGTCATGAGCACATAGTGAATTCCATGCTCATGACTGGGAATTCATTATTTTTTCTATTTAGAAAATTTTATCTATGCAAGATTTTTCTGTTCTAATTGTTAAAATGTTACTTTGGGAATAAAGATTAAACAAGATATGTGTTTTTTTTCAAAAAGACATCTTAAAAACATTAAGAAAACCTGAAAGAAAAACACAGAAACTTTTAGAAACACTAACAGGTCTGGTAGCATTGGTGATACTGGTATTGGAATTAGTTTAATATTGTTGCATGTACCAAGATGCAAATGGTTTTGCAAGTTTTTCACTGAATCTTGGTACATGTGACAATAATAAACCAGAACTGCTGAGTGTTACCAGCATTTTGTGATTTTTGAAATTTTCAGGTTCACTTAATGTTGGAAAGAGAAATAGAGCTTTTCATGTCAAAAACTGTTAATCAAAACCAGAGTTGGATTAAAGAGTGGTTGATCATTTCATTGCTTGGATGAAGGGTGAAGGATCTTGTTTCACCAGTTTTTGTTGCATATATTCAGTGGCAGAAAAATAACAATCAGCTTTCTGATTTGATGATAGGCATGACAATTTAATATAGGATTCTTTGAGACTGAGAAATTCCCATTTGTGCATTTAGAAGCTGCACCCGAAAACTAAACTACTAAGCAAGTAAAAGGTGAGTTGGAGCCTAAAGCCTGTCCTGAGATGATTATTCAGGAATGCCAGATGAGCTTGAAGAACAGTCCTCCTGATGCAAGGTGGATGCAACTAATCAGGAGATTAATGAATTTTAAAACACTATTTGTTATAGTAAATTGATCTAAACAAGGCTTTTCGAGAAAAATCGGACATGAAAGATTTGCAAATTATCTGGCTGAATAAATACCTGTCTTGGTAATAGAACAAAAGGATGGTAATAAGTTGATACAACCTGGGCAATGCTCCTAGTTTGTTGGCTTTCAACTACTTCTACTATAAAGACACAGGTGTAAGATCGATCATAGAATGTCCAAAGATATTATTTCCTTTCCCTGTGGAACAGCAACAGTAACTACTCTTCAGTTGTTGGTTTATTGAATGTGAACTTCTTTAGAGAATGCAGTGCACACAAGGACTGCCATGTTACTGTGAAAATACACTTGTTCTTTTGGAAAATGTTAATGTAGAACTAGTAGCTTCCGTCAGGTGGAATGCAGAGAGGACAGGTTTTACTTTGTGACATGTTTCAGCTCTTCGTGTTGTTTCTTTCAGTGTAATGGAGAACTACAGTGTAAAAAATGTAATCTTCCTGCAAGTAAGTGAAGTACAGAGGGCTCTGGGTATTCTAATGCTTGAAGAACAAAAAAGCTACCGGGCATATTTGGCAAGTAGTTAAGCAGGTGAGATGCACCATGGCTTTCATTTCAAAGCGGTTGGAGTTTAAATATAGAGAGGTCTCCAGGCAATTCTGCAAGGTGTTGGTGTGGCCTCGCCTGCAATACTGCATGCACTATATAGATATAATAATGTTGGAGGTAGTTCAAAGGAGATTCACCAGACTCACTCCAGGGATGAGAAGGCTGTCCTACTGGAAGAGAGCAAGTAGTGTGGGTGTTGCATTCTTGGAAATTTATAATAATGAGGGATAACATTCAAATATTTAAGATTTTTGTCTAGCATAGCACCCTTAAACAGGGCCCTCTATATATTGACTCAGGCAACTTTCCTGGATATATTTCATAAATTCCATCTGGTCCAGTCCCATAACACTGTGAGCAGCCCAGTTAAAAATGTAAGCTCTTATTATTACCTATATTCTTATAACTATGACTCCTGATAACTACTTACCCTATTATTCTTACAACTATGAACTATCTCCCTACATGGCTGCTTCTCGTATTCCCACTGACTATTGGAGGGTCCATAATGCAGTCCCACAAGAGTGGCCCACCTCTTCTTGTTTCTAAGTTCTACTTATATAGTCTCACAGGACAGTCCCCCAAGATTGTAATCTCTAAGTACTGGTGTCAGTCTTCCTTCATCGAAAAGGCTACATTCTGTACTTGCTTAGTTGCACCTTTGTCACACCTATAACATCTGGAATAGTGAGCAAACAGACCTGGCCTTCTCTCAGCCATATTTCTGTTATGGCTATAACATCCCAACCCTCAGAATCAATCCACACTTTTGAGTTTGTATGCCTTATTTGTTAAACCTTCTCTATTGAAATAAATATCCAGTATTGTACTGGGTATTCCTTACCCTACCTTTACTGTGCCCTGGATATCCTGATAACTAAGCTTGCTCTTGCTGACTTCTGCTTTATCCCGTGCTCTGAGTTGTTGGAATGTTTTCACTAGTGGGAGTGTCTTGAGCAAGGAAACATAACTGCAGGTTAAGGATTCTTATAGTTATGTCCCCTTGTTCAAGAGGTACATAGAAGTTTCATGGAAGCTGGAGCATTAGAAGTGTTTAAAATGGGAATTATATATATGTGAAAGATTGAGGAATAGAAAAGTGTGTAAAATGATGCAGAAAATGAGTTGAGCCAGCTATGATCATATTATAACGTGTGACAAGTTTGAAGAGCCAGCTGTTCTATTACTGCTATTTTGTTGTGTTCTTATGTTATCTTCAATATCCAAATGCTTATTTATTTGGCAGGGCAGGCCTCAGCATGGATCTGCAGGGTCCTTCTGGAAATGAATCCATTCCTTTTCTCAAATTTGGGACTCTAATCAGAAATGTCAAAGTACCCAATGCTGGTCCAGTTTATTGAATTATTTGGGAAACAGCTTTGTGTTGCTTGTTTCTGCAAAAATCACTAAGACTTGTTAGCATGGCCTGAAGCATCTTTGAGATATTGAAGGAAGTAATAGCATCTCTCAAAGATGAGAATAATTCTGGCTGTTCTATTCTGGCCATAGGATGTGAACTAAGAGGTGGATGAGCAGAGCAGTTTTCACATGCCAATACCCTACCTAAGTGTTTATTTGACCTAGAAAACTTGCCTCCAGCTTTCAAAGCAGCAGTTTCCCAGAAAATTGACCTTATCCAGGGGGATAGTCACAGGGATGTGGAATTAGAATTGGAAATGGTTTGAAATAACTCAGAAAGTGCATAGCTGAGGTGGTTGATGGTTGGATTGAGTTGTTCTCTAATCTTGGCAGTCCATTTGCAAATGTTTTGTCACCTTGCAAGGAGACAGCATCAGTGCCCTATTCATTTGTGGTATGTCTTCCAAATTCTTGGCCTTTATATACTTATCAGTCAGTTGATTGGTTGTCATTACAGAAACTCAATTGTAATGTAGAGAGGGCGTCTCATTGCTGATTGGTTGTGTGGCAAACTCTGCATTGTCTGGAATTTTGCCTGCATTGGCTTATAAATGGGAGCGAGGTCTACATGTCTGTTTATAGAACTGTTTCCAAAAACTGGGCTATTGGACAAGACCAATGAGATCTGCAAAATCCAATGAGGTCTACAAAATCCAATCTAGTATTACATCAGCCAAACTAGGAAAAAACTAACCACAAGGATCCATGAACATCAACTGGCCATGCAGCAGAATGGCCAGCTCTCCCTGGACTCTATCCATGAAGATCATGAGGGGCACAAATTGGACTGGGCATCAGTGGAAGGCATTGGTGAATGCAAACAGGTGGCATGCAAGAGGATTCCTAGAAGCATGGTTTTCCACAAACAATTCTATAAACCCACATGATGCATCCAGGTAGGATATTTTCTACGGTGCATCGATAAATGTGGTAAGGGTCGATGAGGACATGCGGAAATGTCTATTTCCTCAGGAGGCTAAAGAATAGAGAACTGTACACAATCTTGTAAGTGTGGTCTCTCAAGTGTGGTGTCACAAGTGCCTTATAGTGCCTCGACATCACATCCCTGCTCTTATCTCTTATATTCTATACCTCTAGAAATGAATGCCAACATTGCATTTGTCTTCTGCACCACCGACTCAGCCTGAAGGTTAACCTTTAGGGTATCCTGCATGAGGACTCCCAAGTCCCTTTGTATCTCTGCATTTTGAATTCTCTCCCCATCTAAATAGTCTGTCTGTTTATTTCTTCCGCCAAGGTGCATGACCATACACTTTCCAACATTGTATTTCATTTGCCCATTCCCTTAAACTATCTAAGCCTCTCTGCAGGCTCTGTTTCCTCAACACTACCTGCTCCTCAACCTATCTTTGTATCATTGGCAAATTTAGCCACAAATCCATTAATCCCATTGTTCAAATCATTGACATACTTCATAAAAAGCAGTGGTCCCAACAGCGACCCCTGTGGAACTCCACTGGTACCAGCAACCAGCCAGAATAGGATCCCTTTATTCCCACTCACTGTTTTCTGCCAATCAGCCAATGCTCCATCCACGTTAGTAGCTCCCCTGTAATTCGCTGAGCTCTTCTCTAGCTAAGCAACCTTACGTGCGGCACATTGTCAAAGGCCTTCTGAAAATCCAAGTACACCACATCTACTGCATCTCCTTTGTCTACTCTGCTTGTAATTGCCTCAAAGAATTGCTGGAGGTTAGTCAGGCAGGATTTTCCTTTCAGAGAACCATGCTGGCTTTGGCCTATCTTGTCATATGCCTCTGGGTATTCTGTAATCTCATCCTGACAACTTCTTAACCACTGATGTCAGGCTAACAGGTCTATAGTTTCCTTTCCACTGCCTCCCACCCTTCTTAAATAGTGGAGTAACATTTGCAATTCTCCAGTCATCCAGTACAGTGTCAGAATCTATCGATTCTTGAAAGATCATTGTTAATGCCTCTGCACTCTCTCTAGCTGCTTCCCTCAGAACCCAAGGGTGCATTCCATCACGTTCAGGAGATTTATCCACCCTCAGACCATTAAGCTTCCTGGGCACCTTCTCAGTCATAATTTTCACTGCACATACTTCACTTCCTGACACTCTTGAATGTCCGGTATATTGCAGATGTCCACTGTGAAGACTGATGCAAAATACGTATTCAGTTCCTCTGCCATCTCTGCATCTCTCATTACCATATTTCCAGTGTCATTTTCTATTGGTCCTATATCTACCCTCAACTCTTTTTTACTCTTTATATACATAAAAAAGCTTTTAGTATCTTCTTTGATATTAGTCACCAGCTTCCTTTCATAATTCATCTTTTCCTTCCTAATGACCTTCTTCATTTGCTTCTGCAAGTTTTTAAAAGCTTCCTAATCCTCTATCTTCCCAGAAGCTTTGGTGTCCTTGTATGCCCTTTCTTTCGCTTTTCTTTGGCTCTGATTTCACGTGGTAGTGTCCTTCTTCCATTCGAAAATTTCTTCTTATTTGGAATATATCTGTCTTGCACTTCTGTCATTTTTTTTTTGCAGAAAATCCAGCCATTGCTGCTCTGTTGTCCTTCCTGCTAGTGTCCCTTTCCAGTCAACTTTGGCCAGTTCCCCTCTCATGCCATTTTAATTTCCATTATTTCACTGAAATGCCGACACATTGGAATTTAGTTTCTCCTTCTCAAATTTCAAAGTGAACTTGAACATATTGTGATCACTGTTCCCTAAGTGTTCCTTAAACTTAAGCAATCTTATCACCTCTGGATCATTGTACAACACCCAATCCAGCATAGTTGATCCCCTAGTGGGCTCAACAACCAGCTGTTCTAAAAAGCCATCCCTTAGACATTCGACAAATTCTCTCTCTTGAGGTCCAGTACTGGCCTGGTTTTCCCAATCCACTTTCATGTTAAGATCCCCAACTATCATCATGACATTGCCCTTCTGACACGTCTTTTCTTTCTCTTGCTGTAATTTGTAATCCACATCCCAGCTGCTGTTTGGAGGCCTGTATACAACTGCCATTAGGGTCCTTTTACCCTTGCCATTTCTTAACTCAACCTATAGAGACTCTACACCTTCTGATCCTATGTCATCCCTTTCTAATGATTTAATATTATTTCGTACACACAGGGCCACACCACCCCCTCTGCCTACCAACCTATCTTTTCGATACACAGTATATCCTTGGATGTTCAGCTCCCAATGGCAGCCTTCCTTTAGCCAAGTTTCAGAGATGACCACAATATCATACTTGCCAATCTGTAGCTGAATTCCAAGATCATCTATTTTATTTCTTATGCTGCGTGCATTCAAATATAACACTTTCAATCCAGTATTTGTTGCTTTCTGTTTTAAATCATCCCACTGGCTGTGATTATGCCTCATCTCCTGCTTGTCCTTCCTGTCATCTCTGTTGCACGCTATCTTTGGTTTACTTCTGTTTTCCCCTTCCTCAGCTCTCATCCCCCTGCTAAATTATTTTAGACCCTCCCTAGCGCTCCCTAATGAGTCAAGCCTTACCACCCTGACTCAGACCACTCCGTCGATGACTGTCCACTAGGCAGCGTCTTCCTTTTATGCCTGAACCGTCCCTGCTCTCCAACTTTTCTTATGTTGTAAGAAAATATGAGCTATGATATTCCTAGTTGCTGCTGGGGTGAAGATGCAGCTCTGTTAGTGATCCTGGAGTCCTGTATAAACCAGAGTAAGTAATCATAGGCGATTTCCTACCTGCAAATAAGTGAGTTCTTAGAACAATCTGGTAGTTCCATTGTCATCATGATTGGTGCAAACTTTTCATTCAATTTAATTAATTACTAATTCTCATGCTGGTGCAATTCAAACTCATTTCCTTAAATCGATAGGCCAGGCCTCCAGATGCAGTATACTAAATTATTCAGTTTACTTCTTATTAGGCAGCACTGGGGCGGAGGGGCACATCCAGAAACTACAGTGAAGTAAAGCCAGAGACACAGTAGGCCATTTGGCCCATCAAGTCTGCTCTCCCATTCAGTATTGGCAGATTTATTTTCCCTCTCAACCCTATTCTCCTGCCTTCTCCCCATAACCTTTGGTACCATAGAACCATAGAAACTACAGCACAGAAACAGGCCTTTTGGCCCTTCCTGGCTGTGCCGAACCATTTTCTGCCTAGTCCCACTGACCTGCACACGGACCATATCCCTCCATACACCTCCCATCAATGTATCTGTCCAATTTATTCTTAAATGTTAAAAAAGAACCCGCATTTATCACCTCGTCTGGCAGATCATTCCATACTCCCACCACTCTCTGTGTGAAGAAGCTCCCCCTAATGTTCCCTTCAAACTTTGCCCCCCTCACCCTTAACCCATGTCCTCTGGTTTTTTTTCTCCCCTTGCCTCAGTGGAAAAAGCCTGCTTGCATTCACTCTATCTATACCCATCATAATTTTATATACCTCTATCAAATCTCCCCTCATTCTTCTACGCTCCAGGGAATAAAGTCCTAACCTATTCAACCTTTCTCTGTAACTGAGTTTCTCAAGTCCTGGCAACAACCTTGTAAACCTTCTCTGCACTCTTTCAACCTTATTTATATCCTTCCTGTAATTTGGTGACCAAAACTGAACACAATACTCCAGATTCGGCCTCACCAATGTCTTATACAACCTCATCATAACATTCCAGCTCTTATACTCAATACTTTGATTAATAAAGGCCAATGTACCAAAAGCTCTCTTTACAACCCTATCTACCTGTGATGCCACTTTTAGGGAATTTTGTATCTGTATTCCTAGATCCCTCTGTTCCACTGTACTCCTCAGTGCCTTACCATTAACCCTGTATGTTCTACCTTGGTTTGTCCTTCCAACGTGCAATACCTTACACTTGTCTGCACTAAACTCCATCTGCCATTTTTCAGCCCATTTTTCCAGCTGGTCCAAGTCCCTCTGCAGGCTCTGAAAACCTTCCTCGCTGTCTACTACACCTCCAAACTTTGTATCATCAGCAAATTTGCTGATCCAATTTACCAGATTATCATCCAGATCATTGATATAGATGACAAATAACAATGGACCCAGCACTAATCCCTGTGGCACACCACTAGTCACATTACATATCAAGCTCCACTTGAAATATGCCCATTTACTTGGCCACCACAGCAATCTGGCAATGAATTCCACAAATTCAGCACCCTCTGGCTACAGAGATCCAGGCTGCAGTCTAGCCTATTTCTCGGCAACAGTTGTTGCTGCTCTGGGTGTAAACATTGTGGAAGGTTGACCTGAACAAGATGCCAATTGCCAAGCATTCCTTGATCCTGTAGTATAGACTGGCATGGCACTAATCTGTGTTTTTAGATAAAGTACTCAGAGGATTTCTGTATATACGTTGCTGTAGTGTTAGTAGTGAAGAAGTTGGGTTGTATCTTTCTTGTGCACTGAATTATTATGTGCATTGCCAGTACCAAATGTCATCACTAGAAATTGTTGAAAAAAGTTTGTGTGCTCTAATGTGATTTCTTCCTCAACAATGCACAGGACCATGAGCTACATGGCCCCAGAAGAATAATATTACAGTATTACAATGCTGCTGCACAATTTTGGTGCACTGGCTCCTAACAAGGCCAACTTACAAAGCCATCAAAGCCTAACACCAAACTACACGGTCCCATGGGGGAGAAAGATTTTGCGAGTGCGTGCTCTCCCTCTTGCCCTAGCTGTGAGATGGTCACTGAACCAGACATAGCTTTATTTTTTTTCGTCCGTTATGTGTTCTGAAAGGTACTTACTCATTTGAGCACAGGTCTTAGCCCAAAAAGTTGACTGTTTATTCCCCTCCATAGATGTTGCTTGACCGGCTGAGTTCCTCCAGCAACTTTTGTGCATTGTTGAGCATGTCTGAATGTGTATGAGCAGTCCATTCCCTTTGCATACATTATTAAAGCAAAGAAGAAGGTACTTGGCCCCTTGTATCTATGCTAGTTCTTCTTAAACCTTATGACAAAATTAGCTGTAACAGAGAACTTACAATTTGCTTTGAATTCCCGAATATTTAAAGTCACCGAATAAAAATTGTATTTCCCTGTGCAAACAGTCATACCAAGAAGCATGCTTGTAAAAAGTAATTCTCCCTAATACAGTACCTAGTATCAACAATAATTTTGTGACAAATATACAAAGAACATTAGAGCTGCAATGGTTAGCTCAATGTGTTATAGTACAGACAACCTGGGTTCAATTCCTGTCACTGCGTATTACCGGTTTCTACGTTCTCCCAGTGACTCTATGGGTTTCTCCTGGTGCTCCAGTTTCTTCCCACAGTCCAAAGATGTACGGTTGGTCAGTTAATTAGTCATTGTAAATTGTCCTGTGATTAGTGTCAGATTAAATCAGGAGATTGCTGGGCACCTTGGCTCGAAGGGCCGGAAAGGCCTATTCCATGCTATACGGCAATAAATAAATAATTAAATAAATAAGCTGTAAATGTTTGATATAAGCAGTATTTCCAAATAATGCTCCATGCTATTTTAAAACTATGCCTCGTGAATTTTTGCTCTTTGCTACAGCAGCAAGGAATTTGAACCTCAGTGTTAGGTGTACTTACTCTGACCTAACATTATATTGCATTATATACGCATTGCATTTGTTTCTGAATGCTGATAAATATGAACAGACTCTGGTCATTTCAATTGGATTCATGAATTACATATATCTGTTGCGTGTATTTTATGTACAATAAACCCTGTTGCTTTTTTATTGTGCAAATATAAAAAACATAAAATATGTAATCACAAAAATAACAGCAAAAATTACATCCTTTTTTTATATTTATTTAACAACCAAGTAGCAAAAAGTGATTTTTTTTTAATATAATGGAATTATTTCAGTTGATTCAGGAATAATATTATGGTTAGTATTTGCAATTTGACTTGCACTGCAGTGGCAAAGTTGACATGAATCGGTTGATTAAAGACAGCAATTTTTTACTATAATTGGAATTATCTGTGGTCCCTGCAGTCTTGCAGTGATGTACCAATCAGCAAAAAACCATAATGCAGCTTTCTGTTTGATCTAATAAGAAAAACACAGCAGGAATTATAATATTTGTCTTAGATAATTTATCTTATCCAACCTAAAAATTTTGTGTTACTAGAGGAAAACTTAATTTGCCTGTCTTTGACAGGTTTATTAAAGTAAAACCATAATCAGAGTAACAGATGTTTTAAGTTTTGCTAATACTGCCATTTTGAAATGTACAATTTTGTTAAAATTTTGTTGGTAATGCCTTGTGCCACATGCAGGAGAAATATAAAATCAAGCGTCTTTCACCAATTGAGTTTATCGCTTTTGTCTTTCTCTCTCTCCTTCCCTATATTTATGTACTTCTCTATCTGCAGGTTTTCTTTTTCAATTTCTTTAACATGCTTTGAAATTTCTTTCCTTCTCAATGCACTGATATGTTTGCCTGCTAAATAATCTCAAAACCTGCACTGGGACATCCAGATGATTACCATCTTGTGTCCATTTAGTTTCATTTTATTTAACCAATTATATTATAAGAAATTTCTTCTATTATACACTTACTTGCAATGTGCTTCACTCTTGCTATAACCCAAGAATGGAATACTTTAGCAGTCGAGCCATCTGGTTTTCACAGTTCAATTCAAGGCAAACTTTTTTTCTGCTACAGCCTTCTATCATTTTCGTTCTTCTTGGTAACACCTTTGACTTTCAGTTTCTTTCCAGTTTACCTATTTTCACTTCCTAACTAGACAAAAAAAATTTTACATTTATCACTTTTTCAACTCCTTTTCGAAGTATTTCTGAGGACTTTGTATCCAGTTGAATATTTTTGCAGTGCATTCACTTCTGTAATATATATAAAATAAATTCACAGCAGCCTATTTGTGCCCAGCAACCTCCCAAAAGTTGATATGACAATGAACAAATAATTAGTTCTTTGGTGTTAGTTTAGGCATAAATATCAGCCAGGTCATCGGTGATAACATCTCTATTTTTCTTTGAAACAGTGTCATGGGATCTCTTCCATCCAGTGAAGGTGATATTGGTTTAACTTCCTGATTGATTGATTCCTGGGATGGCAGGACTTTCATATGATGAAAGACTGGATGAACTAGGCTTATACTCGTTGGAATTTAGAAGATTGAGGGGGGATCTGATTGAAACATATAAAATCCTAAAGGGATTGGACAGGCTAGATGCAGGAAGATTGTTCCCGATGTTGGGGAAGTCCAGAACGAGGGATCACAGTTTGAGGATAAAGGGGAAGCCTTTTAGGACTGAGATGAGGGAAAACTTCTTCACACAGAGAGTGGTGAATCTGTGGAATTCTCTGCCACAGGAAACAGTTGAGGCCAGTTCATTAGCTATATTTAAGAGGGAGTTAGATATGGCCCTTGTGGCTAAAGGGATCAGGGGTATGGAGGGAAGGCTGGTACAGGGTTCTGAGTTGGATGATCAGCCATGATCGTACTGAATGGCGGTGCAGGCTTGAAAAGGGCCGAATGGCCTACTCCTGCAGCTATGTTTCTATGTTTCTGATCCAGAAGATACCACCTTGGATGGTACCGCACTCCGTCGCTGTATTCTTTCTCCTCCCACATCCATTTCAGAGCATCTGTTCTTTTACATTTTTCTCTTTATTTTTCTCTTGAGTTGTGATTGTCTTTTTCTCACACTAGTCTGTCACACAATATATCCCCAACATGTCTCCTGTCCTTAACTCTAGTCTACTTTCTGTTGCACACTCCTCAGACACTCTCTTGTGCTTTCATTTCCACTGCTAATTTTGTCCTTTCTCTCGCTTTTACTCTGCGTTCGAAGCAATTTTCATTCTTCTTACTTGTCTGCCTCTATCTGCTTTTCTTGGCAGCAATGAAATGAAACTTTTTTTTAAATTCCAGCATAACAGTTGTACCTGGTGGATTCAGTGTCAGTAGGTGTGTTTTAGGGCCATTGGAGGAAACTTTTAATCATGGGAATGGCAGTAAATGGGAGGAGGAGAAGATGGTGCGTGCGGCCTCTCCGGTGATGAATATCTGTTATCTGTCAAGTAGGGGACTGTGCACAATTCTGATTTGATAGAGACAGATGTAAGAGTAGGGAGGAACATCTGGAAAACTTCTGAAATGCCCACTTTGCTGCCAGTGCTACTGTGTGGTAATCGGAATCTCCGGAGCAGAAGGCCCCGAAATCCTCAGCTTTATGTGTTTCAGCGGCCGGGGCGAGGTTGAAGGCGCTCAGCAGAGGATGGCGCTTGGGAGGCTGTATCGGAGCGGCTGGTCAGAGGCTCAAAGTTTTCGGACGGATGGACTGAGTGTCGGCTGCTTCCAAGGCTTCGGCAAGTTGACGGTGCCTGGAGGTTTATGGCAGGGAGTGTCTCCCTTTTGCCGCGTGCTATCGGGGACTCGGGAGTCGATCGACTCGGGGACTTTGAGACTATTTTTACCGTGCGCATGGTTTGTTCTTCATCAAATTATGGTATTGTTTAGCACTGCTGTAACTATATGTTACAATTATGTGGTTCTGTCAGTGCTAGTCTTTGGTTTGTCCTGTTTTCTGTGATATCACTCCAGAGAAACATTATATCATTTCTTAATGCATGTATGCATTTCTAAATGACAGTAAAAGAGGACTGAGTGTTCTCATAATCTAAAATATCATCCAAAGTCACTGTGGTTGATTGGAACAGGGTTCAGAATCACCTGTCAGCCTCCAGAGTGCTCAGCATCAGACTCCAGCTTTGTGCAGAACATTTTCGTGGCACAGCAGGAGGCTGAAACCTTACCACTCCAGTGACAAAGGTTCAACCCTGACCCCCGCTTTTCTCCCGAATCCTAAAGATCTGGGTGTTAGGTTATTTGGCTCATCGATCTTCTCCCTGGTACACTTAAGTGATAGGGAAATCAGCAGGGATTGTCAGGCACATGCGCCAAAACTGGTTACAGAAAGGTAAGTAGGGGAATGGGAATGAATAGTTCGTATTGGGAACTGGTATAGACACAAAAGGCTGAGTGACTTCCCTCTGTGTCATCACAAAATGAGACAAAATTACTGGAAAAATAGATTTATTGGAGTGATCCAACTTTGTCCTGACCAGGAACAACAAGCTCCAGTTTCTATTTTTAATGCTGATGCGTGACAATTAACATCACGTTGTGGAAGTGAACATCACGTTGTGGAAGTGACATGCACAAACTCACAAGCCGTACTGAAGAGCAGCAACCTAATTTCCCAGCTTGTGCTATCCTCAAAAGTATGTATCGAGTGAGATAAAATTTCAACTGCAGAATTATGTTAAAGGCTGCAGGATGTGAAACAAAAATCGGAGCAAATTGTGATTGCATACCTTGTTCACACAATTGCAAAATTGTTCAAGGAACAGAATTCATTTACTTTGAGATTCCCAGTCCACCTTCACACAAATTCAAGGAGTTCCCCAGTCCCTGGCGACTTATAAAAGCAACACTAGCTAAAGTAGCAATATATTGGTCAATAATAAACCCAATTTTTGAAAGAAAATGGAAGATTGCTCATAAAATTTCCTTCTGGAGAACTAAGAGTCGATTGCACCATCCTTGTGCCTGCGGATGTTGGAGTGGTTGTTAAAAGCAGAATAGGAATGGCCAAAGTAAATTTCTCTGATTGTATAACTCTTGTAATTTATGCTTACTTCATTTGTCATTGAAGAATTACGTACTGGCTTGCCTGAAATTCAACAAAAGAATGGAAAACCACTATTATACTCCTATTTTTAAATGGAAAGTGGGTTATTAAAACATTTAATTCATTATTGCATATTGAAGTTGACAGTAAATGAGCATGCAGTGACTACTTTTGCAACACATGCTTTCAATATAGAGTACTTGTAACAGATAATGTTTCCTCAGTGGCTGCAGTTAATATTTAGCATTACTGAGCAAAAATAGGCGACTGTGATTGCATTCTGGCAGCATTGGCCTCCAGAATAGGTCAACTGTGTGTTACTGCAGCAGCAAAGGCCCACTAATGAATGCTGCAGCATGTCTCCATTTTGACAAGCCGATCTTGCATATCCACGCTCTTTTCATGCAGATCAATTGAATCAACTAGAGAAATGTTGGAAAAGAGCGTGCAGCAAGGGACAATTTGTGATTGATGGACGTCATTGGCACAACTATAGGCACAAGCACAACACAACCAAAATGACCCCATTTACAGAAATATGAAAAATATTAGTTTATATATTTTCCCTTTTCTTTCCACCTACCATGAATCATTTTTTCAATAGAAAGTGGTTTGGTTGGTTTGTAACTATAAGCTTATGTTTCCCATTGATGCTATGTTTTATACATGATGGATATAGCCATAATGTGTCTGACTACAACAAAATTCATGTTTTCCATTCACGTCTGTAGGAAATAAAGCATGGTCTGAAAAATCTTCATCTTTCATATAAAGCAATAAACATGAAAAGTATTTTGAATAAGATGAACAATCTCTGTAAGAAAGTATAAGCCATTTCTATTCCTGGTCACATCTGCTCTATTCTTTTCAAGTACCCTTAATGTAAGCACGCATTCATTTAAAACCAAAAAAAATTTTAAAACCATATCCTTAATCTAAGTGTTTCTTCTGAGAGACAGAGTACAATGCAAAGCTATTTGGTTTTTCAGAAATATTTGATTAACTTTTATTATTTCTATTAAAAACCCATCTTTTTGTGCGGTCATTATTATTGTGACAACTGAATTATTTTGATCCTGCTTTACTGTACTTTTAGTGTTAGTGCAACATATTGCTTTTTGCTGTCTCAGTGCCAATTCTATGGTAATAAAGCATCAGACTTCACAGTTGCGTGCGAGTTTTAGCATGTTGCGAGACCACCTGGAGGAAGCAGGTTTGCACTGGGAATGCGTTTCTCCCTGTATCGTACCTGCAACTGTGGGGAAACTTGATTAAAGGGTGACTTTTGAAAAAAAAAGCAAAAACCTCTATCTTGCTTTTTTATAATTTTGTTTCCAATAATTGATCAGTGCTGAGTAGTCTGTCAGCTCTTCTCTGTCAGTAGAAATCTCAGAGGAATTCACAGGCCATAAACAATGCTTGGTACTTGTACTGTAAAACACAACCCTTCTGTGTGGCTATTTGTTTAAATGCTAGAGTTGAGACTATGTCAATTTTTTTTCTTGATATTGGATTAGATTTCTATTAAATTTCAGTGTGCAGTCAGCTGCTGGCATTGTTACTTTGCAGGTATTAGAGGAGAGAGTTCCTAAAACAAGCATAGATACCGATAAGAATTGTGGTTCTGAGAAGAATTACGAGATTAACAATTCCAGTTACAGTCCGTGTATAAAACAGGGATTCAAATTCAGTGAAAGAACCAGTTTTTTTTACTCACTCAGCAGCAGGATGTGTGCAAAAGTCAGTTGAGGACAGAAATACACTAGTTTGTATGTAGCCAACAGATGTTCAAAATGCTGTATTAGCTTGTTTAGTAGATCATTTGACTTTGAAAGTTATGAATTCAAGTTGTGATTGTTTCAAACTTAGCTTCTTGGCTTTTGTATTCAGTGGAGTAGTGAGGGAACATTTCACATATTAGATTGGATATTTGGCACCACAGCAAGCTGTTAAATCCAATTGGTCCATACCAGTGTTTATGCTGCTAGTGCCTCTTATTACCTTTTCTCCCCTACACCTGTCAGTATATTTAGTTTCCTATATATCTCCTTAAATATATTTAGTTTCCTATATATCTCCTTTATGCCTCCTATATATCTCCTTAAATATATCTACACAATTCATTCATGTGGTGAGTTCCACATTTTCACCAATCTTTAGGCAATGAAGTTTCCTTTGAATCCTCACTAGATATGCTCTTACTTAGAATTGGAAACATTCTCTCTGCAGACAATAAAAACACTCCATTAAGTGTCTTAGCCCGAAACCCCAATTCATTATTCCTTTCCGTAGATGCTGCCTGGCTTGCTGAGTTCATCCAGCATTTTGTTTGTGTTGCTCTTTATTTTAAAGACCTCTGTTGAGTCGGCCATTCATCCCCTCATATTTTTGGTGTCATTTTTGTACGTCTTCTTTGTCCCTTCTCCAGTACCTCATATTCTTTCTGTCTTGTGGCAGTTAGAATCTTATGCATTATTAGAGTAGCCTTCCTTTAGCTGAAGGTTATTAAATAAAGGCAATTTCAGACAACTTAGATGTATGTAAAATAATTGTCACAATTATTTGAAAGAAACGTAAGCTGTTTAGCATACAATCCTCTTCTCTAACTTTCCCCTGACAACTAACATTGGCAGGAATGCTTGATGTGATCGTGTCTATATTTGCTGTGCATTAGTTAGTTGCTATGTTTGTCAATTAGTAGTAGTGAGTTAATTTCAATGGGTATAAAAATGGTTTTTGATGTCCTGAAAAAAATGATAGAGTGACATATATATGCAGGTTTTGGACCTTTAGTTTTGTAAATGTACTTACTATTTTTCAAGACTGACTATTCTATAGAATTATATGCATACAGGGAGATATTATATGAATATTTTTGTATCACAGGATACATGGACTAAAATGTGAGGTATTATTTGTATTGTATTAATACTGATTAGAGAATTAAATACTGGATTGTAAAACTATTGGCACTATGAGTTAGTAACATATTAAGCAACATTGCCCAACTAAAAAGTTAGCAATTAAGCTAATAATTATAGAACTAAGAATTCCAAACGTTGGTACCCCTTTGTATATCTCTTGACTATTGGCATGTCATCACAAATATATAAATATGAATTTCCTTTATCAGTTGTTTTAAAAAGCATCGTAATTTTGAAGAGCCTCATGCCTTTGATAAAATAGAAACGGCAAGAATGTTATGCAAGTGCTTTAACATATTCATTACTGATATTGCACAGTTCACAGTATGATTTTGACACCAAAATAAGAGTGCCATTTGAACCCATCTGGGTCGGATTTGAAATGCTTCTCTCCACAAAAATCACTTGGCAGAAAATTTATGATGCAGCTTCTGATACTGTTGGATTTAATTAAAAATAGCTAAGTTTCAACCACATATATGTTTGAGGATGCCTAAGTAGATGATTTTAGATAAGTACAGCACTCAAAAGGCCATTTGTCCTATGATGTGGTGCCAATCTTGATGCCAATTTATAATAAATGTCCTCCTCCTGAATATCATCCACATCCTTCCATTCTATTTATATTAATGTGTCTATCTGATTGGCTCTTAAATTACCTCTGTGAAGAAAATGTTACCTTTAAACTTCCCCTCCTCTAACCTTGGTGTCTGACATTTCTATTCTGGGGAAAAGAATTTAACTGTCCAGTTAGACCTCTCAATTTCAAAAACCTTCAACAAGTCTCTCTTCAGCCTCCAACACTTCAGGGAGAGCAACCTAAGATTGTCCAACTTTTCCTTATAGCACATGCCCTCTAATCCTGGCAGCAACCTGGTAAATCTCTTCTGCACCTTCTTCAGACTCCACACCCTTCCTATAATGGGATGACCAGAAATGCATACAATATTTCCTGTGCAATCTGGCTGAAGTTTTACTAGCTGCAGCATTACTTCCTCACTCTTATACTCAACACCTCTACCAATGAAGTCGAACTTGCCATATGCCTTCTTTACCACCATATTTACTTGTGTAGCCATTTTTGGTAAATTAGGGACCTGATCTCCAAGATCCCTCTGTGTGTCAGAACTAAGGGACTTACTATTAACTGTATACTTTCTCCTTTTAGTTGCCCTCCCAAAAATGCAACAACTCATGCTTTCGCAGATTAAACTCCATCTGCCACTTCACTACCCATTATCTACTGTATATCTTGCTGTATCCTTTGATAATCCTTACACTGTCCATAACTCCACCAATATTGACGTCACCTGCAGACTACTTGCGAATTCACCCACCTACATTTTTACCCTGTATTTATAACAAACAACACCAATTTCCTATCTTTGCTGAACGTCGCTGATCACAGACCTCCAGCCAAAATAACAGTTTTCCAGTAGTAACAGTCTTTCTGTCTTATTTGGGCCCGCTAGTTCTGAATCTAAACCTTGAAATCACCTGGACGCATTGCATCTTCTGAATCAACCTAGCATGAGAATGTATCATCTGGTTAACAACAGATGGTACAATCCTGGTCATATTACGATCAAGGAACGTGTTTGTAGCCTGGATATTGAACTTTTTGCTGTTGGACTCCGGCCATATTCCACTGAGATGCAACACTGGGCATCATGGGAGGTTATTCCTGCCTGTGGCCATCGAACTTTGCAGCTCCTCCCGTGGAGGGTCAGACACCCTGAGCCAATGGGCTGGTCCTGGACTTATTTCCATCTGGCATAGTTTGCATATTGTTGTTTGATTGTTTGTGGTTTTCAATTGCTATATTTATGCTCTATTCTTGTTTGGAGCAGCTGTAACGAAACCCAATTTCCCTCGGGGTCAATAAAGTATGCCTATGTCTATGTCTATGTCGAATGGCTTACTAAATGTCATGTACAGAACTTTCACCATTTTACCTCATGTAGCTTTTTCATCAGATCCTCAAAAAACTCAGTCAAGTTTGTAAGGCATGATCTGCCCTCCACATTGACTGTCCCTAAGCATGCCATGTGTTTCCAAATGTAGATCCTATCTCTCAGCATCCTCTCCAATGGCAACCATGCCACTGATGTGAGGCTCACTTGTCTAAAATGACCTGGATTATTCCTATTTCCCTTCTTGAACAAAGCTGCAACCTTTGCTACCCTCCAGACCTCTGGCATCTTGCCTATTGCTGGAGAATTCATAAAGATTTTTGTGAAAGCTCCAGCAATCCCCTCTCTCGCCTCCTCAAAAATTCTGCAATATACACTCAGTGATGACTTTTTTGGGTACACCTGTTCAGTAGGGCACACCTGTTAAGGCAGATATCTGATCAGCCAATCATGTGCAGCAACTCAGTGCATAAAAGCATGCAGACATGATTCAATTGTTTTTCAGACTAAACATTTGAATGGCAAAGAAATGTGTTCTAAATGACTTTGACTGTGGAATGATATTGGTGCCAGATGGAGTAGCTTGAGTATCTCAAAAACTGCTGATCTCCTGTGACTTTTACACACAACAGTCTCAAGAGTTTGCAAAGAATGTTGCAAAAAACAAAAAAAGTCCAATGGGCTTTTTGCAGAAGAGCATCTCTGACCACACATCACGTCAAACTTTGAAATGGAAAGGCTACAGCAACAGAAACTACTAACATACACTCAGTAACTTAACATGAGAAACCTAATAAAGTGGCCACTGAATGTATGCCATCTGGCCCTTTGACTTATTCTCCTTAATGCTTTTCAGTGGACCCAGCACTACCTCCTCTTTAAGCTCAAAATGTCTCAGCACATTAGCATGCCCCACTCTACATTCACTATCCTCTAATTCCCTCTCCTCAGTAAATACCAGTACAAAGTATTCGTTTAGTAACTCAGCTACTTGCTCCAACTCCAAGCACAAATAGTCTCCTTCATCCTTAGTTATCCTGTTCTTAATGTAAACATAAAATACCTTGTTTGACAGCAGCTTCTCCTAATCTACACCGCTTAGATTCTCCCTGATCCTGCTCACCAAGTACATCCAAGGCTCCTTCTGCCTTTCTAATTACCTGCTTGAGCACTTCCTGCTTTCTTTATATTCTGCAAGGGCCCTGTCTGAATTCAGCTTCCTAAACCTTATCTATGCTTTCTTTTCCTTCCCGATTAAATTTAGGATTCCTGGGTCACCCGAGGTTCCCTTACCTCTCCATCTTTGTCCTTAGATCTTACTGGAACATATCGATCCTGAACTCTGATCAGCTGGTCTTTAAACACTCCTACTTATCAGACGCAGGCTTGTCAGACAGCAGCTGACCCTAATCTATACCCCTTAAGTCCTGACTTATCCTGCCAAAATTTTTCCTCCCTCAGTTCAGTACCTTCTCACAAAATCTGATTTTACTCATCTTTACTCATCGCATTGTGTTTTACCATATTTATGTGTACCTTTACTCATAAATATTATGAAACATCATGAGTTATGATCACTATTCCCAAAATGTTCACCCAGTAACAGGTCTGCCACCTGACTCATTTTCCAAAACTTTTCTCCTTTAGTTGGACTCTCCACATACTGTTTCAGGAACCCCTCTTGGATGTGCCGAAGAAATCCTGTCCCATCTAAACCACTTGCATTAAGAAAGTTCCAATCAAGACTGGGGAAGTTGAAGCTCCCTACAATGACAATCCGATCATTGCTGCATCTTTTCGTTATCTGACTACATATCTGTTCCTCCACCTCTTAGTGGCTATTGGAAATCTATGTAACCCCAACAGCATAATTAAGCCTTTCTTATTTTGGATCTCCACTCAGACTATCTCCACAGTTGAGCCCTTCAGCGTATCTTCCCTGAGTACTACTGTGACATCCTCAATTACCAGTAGTGCAACCCCTCCACTACTTCTCTCCTCTGACAACAAAGCCTAGCAATGCTGAGCTGCCAGTCTTGTCTCTCATGCAACCAGGTCTCTGTAATGGTAACAACATCACAATTCATTGCACTGATCCAGGCTCTGTTCATCCTCCAAACCCATAGTACTCCCAACATTGAAATAAATGTATTTCAGCCCACCGTGTTTTATAGACTCCCCTTTGATGTCTTTCCTTTAAGTCTTACTTGCCATACTATTTCTCTTGCCCTCATCCCTACCACCTGATGCCCTGTGCTATGCTCCTGCCACCCTAGTTTAAATCCTCCCAAATATCCCAGCAAGGATATAAATTCCCTTCTGTTTCAGGTGCAGACCATCTTGTTTGTATAGGTCCTACCTACCCTGGAAGAGTGCACAATGATCCACAACTCTGAAGCCCTCCTTCCTGAAACCATGCATTATAAAAATGAGTGTATATATTGCATCATTAATTATCTACAGAAAAATATGTACCATGTTCCATCTACATAAGGACAGAATATACATGGTGTGTTTTCCTGTCGCTGACCCTATGTGCAAAGCCAAAGCTACCTCAGAATGGACCCACTCTAGGTATGTGATAAATATGGCAGTATTTTGAGCCTTTACTATCCTTTCAGTTGGTACGTTCTAGATTCTGTCACTCACCTCTTGACTCCCCTTTCTATTAGTTAACTTCACTCTATTATTAAAAACAGTATGTTGAAAACAACCTGCAAATCCAGCAGCATCTATGGAAAGGGAAACAAAGTTAAAACTTCAGCAGGTCAACAATCCTTTGTTAGAATTTTAATCTATTCCCACAGTTATTAACATCTCTTTATTGTAAATAGGTATTTCCTGCCATGATTTTATATACCTTCAAAGCTCAGAGCTCACATTAGTTAAATATTCTCTATTTTTCCAAAATGAAGGAAAACAATCATATAATCTGAATCAGAATCACTAATGTATGTCATAAAATCTGATGTTTTACAATAGCCCAGTACAATACATCTAAATAAGTTACAAAAATAAATAAATAGTGCAAAAGATGAATATGACATGGTGATCATGGGTTCATGGACCATGATGGTGGTGGGGAAGAAGCTGTGCTTAAAACATTAAGTATTGGTCTTCAGGCACTGTGTACCTCCTCCCTGATGATTGTAACATGAACGGGGCATATTCTGGACGGTGAGAGTTTTTAATAATGGGTGCCACCTTCTTGAGGCACCTCTTCTTGTAGGTGTCCTTGATGGTGGGGGGGGTTGTGCCTGTAATGGATCTGATTTGCCTACAACCCTTTATGGCCTCTTATGGTCCAGCTGCGATACAACCAGTCAGAATGCCTTCCACTGTACATTTATAGAAATTTTCATGGGTCTTTGGTGATGCCAAATCACTTCAAACTCCTAATGAATTAGAGTACCTTGCATGCCCTCTTCATGATTGCATGATTATGTTGCTCCTGGACAGGTCCTCCAAGAAGTTGTCACCCAGGAACATGGAGCTACTCACCCTTTCCACTGCTAACCCCTCAGTGAAGACTGGTTGTAGTTCAGCCAAATTCCCTTCCTGAAGACGGCAAACAATTCCTTGGTCTTGCTGACATTGAGGGCAGGGTTGTTGTCACTTATCACCATCTGAGGTTTTGCCAACACGAGTAGTGTCGTCAGTGAATTTATACATGGAGTTTGAACTGTGCCTTGCCATACAGATGCATGCAGAGAGAGTGGAGTGGTAGGGTCAACATGCATTCTTGAGGTGCACCTGTGTTAATGGCCAGCAAAGGGGAGATGTTATTTCCAATCATACTGACTGTAGTCTCCCAATGAAGAAGTCAAGGATTTAGTTGCTGAGGAGGTACAGAGGCTCAGGTTTTGAAGTTTGTTGGATAGTGCTGAGGAGTTGATAATGTTGAATGCTAAGTTGTAAAATGTTTTGCTGTAGTGTAGGTGCTTGAAAGCTGAATAGGGAGCCTGTGAGATTGTGTCTGCTCTAGAGTACTGCCCTCCAGGCCCTTCTTATAACAATATTTCTTCAGTACTGGCAACATCTGCTGCATCAGCATTCACTTTTGCGCTATTGTATCCTACCCTGTGTTGTGGTGCTCAGTACCCATTGTTGTAGCTGTTTCCATGCCTTAGCCAATAAATTAAAGTTTTCAATTTGCCCTCTGAGCCTCCTCCTTCACAAGCAATACTTGGAGTGAGGATAAAGGACCTGTATTGTGCTGTAGGTTTTCTATGTTTCTATGTTCTATGTTTCTATGACTTGGTTCCACCACAATGAAGTATAAAAGCTATCTGTCTGGCCTCTCTTAATAGGAAAACCTTCTCACCATGGGAATTGCCCTGGGTGAATCTCCTTCAAACTATCACTAATGCCAATATATGCTTTTTTTAACGTAAGAGGATCAAAACTGCATAACATTCCAAGTCCTGCTGAAAGATCTAGGCCCAAAACGTCGACTGTACTCTTTTCCGTGGATGCTGCCTGGCCTGCTGAGTTCCTCTAGCATTTTGTGTGTGTTGCATAATATTCCAAGTGTGGCATTACCAATCCCCTGTGCAACCATAACCAAACCACCCAATTCATAAACTCCAATCCCTTTGTAACTATCTGAAATGTCATTTGTTTTCATTACTTTTTACATCTAACTGCTATTTTAGATTTATGTACTAAACTGCTCAGCTCTCTTTCAGCTTCACTCCAATGCAACTTCTCTCTATTTATAATATAATCATCTACCATTTTATTTCCACTGGTACATGACTGAATTCCCCCCCCCACCACACACTCCTTCTCCTCTCAATTCTCTACCTGCTAGCCTCATTCTCTTGCATGTCTGAAACCCCTAGGCCACATTTAGTTGTTTCTGTGGATCATTTACAAGCATAATCGCGCACGCACACACACACACACACACACACACACACACACACACACACACACACACACAAGTGCAAAGCATGCATATACAGTCGCATGCATTTTAACTGAATTTTCAAAGCTCAATGTTGTAATGTATGTTCTAACGCAGGAGTTTATTGATAGACTTCAAGTAAACATTACTTATCATTATAATTCTTCACCCTGTTCCTACTCTGACCTTCCTTCCCTCAGTCACCAATTTTGTTCAAAAGAATCTGAATTGTATCTCAAGAAATTGTACTGGATTTCTTAACTGGACATCTTAAAGCCTTAAGGAATCCTACCTCATCTACATTTTCTGCTACTCTTCAGAGATTTCTAGAAGTTGACTTCCAGATTCCTCTGTTCCTCTGCACTTCTTGGTATTATATAGGAACATACAAATTAGGAAGAGGATTACATCATTCATCCTGTCAAGCGTGCTCTACAACTTAATAACATTATCACTGATGTAATTATAATCTTGACTCAGTATTCACATTATTATTCATGTCTCCAGTATGCAAGGCATCTTTTTTTTAAGGGAAAAAGAAATAAAAGAACTGGCACCTTAGAAATGGGTGGTCTACGATGGTAGAGGTCATTTACAGTCTTACATCTAAGGGGACCATCACTAAACAAACAGTGGAGGGTGAGTTCAATACGTTGGATCTTTGGAAGGCAAAAGAGGGAACATACACTGATCTCCAGAGATGCACATTTTTTAATGGATTTCAAGGAAATTCTGGAAGAGTACCAGCAACAAATGAAAGGCAACACAGCCAGTGAGAATATAGATGCATATTATTGCACAGTCCCTCTCTGTATTCCATTCTCGGTAGCATAACCTTTTATTAGATATTTATAACACTAAAAATGTTAGTTGCTCTAGCTATTTATTTTTGGCTAAGAACCGCACTTTTGAAAAGTAACCCTCTTCTACAAATAACATGATAGACCAGTACGTATATTAAAAGTGACAACTTAATTTACTGAGTGCTTGTGGTATAGACCTTCACTATGCTGTTTTTAATGCTAAACCCCTGTGGTTCTTGTGCTATTCATAAATGATGCTTTACCAAGGAGCGTTGAGTGATTATTGAGCCAACTAATGAGTGGCTAGTGATTCAGAAAGCCTCCAACTCATGACAAGTCCTAACTCTGATGTATTCATGTGCGTGCCTTTATTGTCAGGTGCAGTTGTTGCACTGGGCTCATTCTTTTGTTACAGTGCATGCATCCACTTATGCATAGTTGTGTAGCCTTCTGCAGCCTTTATGTTACTGGGGACAAAGGGAGCTGATCCATTGGGAGGGCCCTTGTGTAATAATCCTGTGAATTATTTGCTTTGATGCCTTCCATATTCATCTTGGGTGATTGTTTTCTCACTATGCCACTTGCCATTTTGGGTGTTTGAGATGGAACTCTGCTAAATCAAGGTGAGGTAGTGAAAATAAATGGTACTTACCCGTGAGTACACTCTCACTTATTAACCCAGGTTCTGCAGGTACTTGAATTCTTAAGATGCTAGAGGAATTCAGCAAGTCAGACAGCATTTATGGAGGGGAGTGAACAATTGAATTTTTGAGCTGACACCCTTCATCAAAGCTAGAAAGGAAGGGGGCAGAAGAGAATGACCTCATCTTCCCACCACTCTACACATCCCATCCCAATTGCTCGCTTTCCTCTTCCAACCCTTCTCCTCTCAATTCTCTAGCTGGTGGCCAGAATAAGGAGGTGGGGGAGGGGAAAGGGTGGAAGATAGCAGGTGATTGATGAGACCAGGTGAGTGGAAGGTAGGTGACCAGTGAGAGGGAATGTGAGCGACCAGGTGAGGGAGAAGGTGCTCATTTGTTTTCTGTAGCTGTAATTGCAGTATCTGAAAGCTCTGTTGGTTGCCTAGTATCAGATTCATGGACCTCTCTTCAGGACTAGAGAGTAAAGATATTTCCTTCTAGCCCTGGGGAGATATCTGCAATTCTGGCACAAGGAGGTGACATAGATATGACTAAGAATGAGTTTCTTCTGAGCATCTAGGCTTAACTTAAAAAGCAGATCTACATACAAATTATCTCTGGATTACGACCTGAATCACTAACAAATTCACATAGGTGAAATCAGCTCAGAGAACTGAATCCATGACTAAAAAATTGTGCAGGATAAGTGGGTTTCCATTCGTGGGACGCTGTTATCATTATTGAGGAAAGAGCGGTTGATCCATTGGGAGAAACTTCACTTGATTCATGCTAGGACCAATTATCAATGAAATTGAATAACAATGGCTGTAGCTAAGGCTTTCAGCTAAATTAAGTGAGGAAAGATTCTGGTGATGGAAAAGAAGCAACAAGGTGATTATGTGTATTGGCAAAGTGTAGTGTAGCACCCTGGGAAAGGTTTCACTGCTAATGCAATGGTTTCTCTGCAGCGGCAGTGTTTGGCTTATGACTAGAGATAATGGTATCTTTGGAATATGCAGCGTCCAATGAGGGAAGTGTTTTTCTTTCTTGTGTGCCTGAGAGCGAGGTATTCGCGGGCTTTTGTTCGGCAGAAGATGGAGAGAGAAGATGCCTGAATGGAGAGGTTGTAGACCGCAGGATGGAGTGGACTTGGAATGGGGTTGGGAGTAGACGACGCCCAGGGGAAATTAATGGAGAATGAATGGACGGGAAAACCGTGAGCTCCAACATGCACATTAGACTTTTTCATTAAAATGGGCCCTTTTTCTTTTTGTTTTGTTTACTAATCTTATAGTCAAATTAAGAATTATAAAGCTCAATTGGTTAATTGCATATGGTGTACTGTTTGTTATTTCGTGGTGCTGATTTGTAATGGGAAAACATCACGCAGCATCCATACAAACACGATTTCACAAGTTTGGTTGGGCCAGAGACTGTCTTCCCCTGGACTAATGCCGCTGCCGAACTTGAAGGTTACAGTAGCTAAAGGCAACACAAGTCCTTTAAGAAGGGACAGTGCATAAAGCATACAAGTATATCTCTCTAAACAGGGTAAAGTAATGAAAATTGGAAAAAAATGCTAAAATGATATCTTTTTATCAGAATAAACATATATTAATGATAATATGTATGAATTATTAACACTAATAGAAATAACACTAATAGAAATACAGTGTAATAAGCAGTACAGAGATGTGATTGTAAAATGACCAGATATGGGATTAATATTCTGGAATATGTGAAAAATAAGCAAAATTGAAACAGTAGCCCTGATATTAATGAAAACATTGGGGATAGTAGTGAAAAAGGGTCTTACTCCAGAAAATCAGGAAGTAGATTCAGTTTTGGTGAAGCTAAAATGCAACAAATGACAGCAATCTTTGTGGGGAGTTGTTATGGCACCAAGCCACTAAACAGTAGTGGTAATAAAGGTCGCAGAAATAAATCTGGAACTAGAAGTGCATATAACAAAAATAATGCCGAAATCATGAGGAATTATAATCTACATTTAGAGTGAGCATATCAAGCATGAATTCAGAAAAGTTATAAAAGGTGGTTTTCTACACAAGTATTTTGAGAACCACTGAAAGAAGAGGGCTATTTTAAATGCAGTATTGTGTGGAGAAAAGGTAGGTTGATAAACATAGTTCAATGGTCTTAAGAACACAGTGTTCATCATATGATATTTTATATAAAATGGTTTCAGATTAAACAAAGCCATTGTCAGTGTGCTTGATTTGAACAAAGCAAATAAGAAAGCTGGAGGCATGAGTTGGTTATGGTAGATTAAAAACTAAATGAAAAAGGTATTACAGTAAATGAGCATTGGTTGACATTCATTGAGCAAGCAATATATATCTATTTAAGCATAAAAACAACGTGGAAAGTAGTCCAACCAAAACTAATCAAGATAATGGCAAGGCAAAGGAAGAGACTTCCAAAGTTGGCAAAAAAACAATAAGGATGACGATTTGAAAATTAGACTTCATCAATTGATGTGAAAGTATTAGTAAGCAAAAGGAAAACAGAATACTGGAGTAGTTTGGAGAGACTCCAAACCAGACTATAAGGATATCTATTCATGTGTAATTAGGAAAATAAAATATTAAAATTAATGAGGTTCCCTTTCAGAGGAATCATGTAACAGCTGAGAAATCAAAGAAGTACAATGGATTCCGGTTAATTGGGACACATTGGGATCAATACATTTTGGCCCAATTAAGTGACTGCCCCAATTAACTGAGGTTTCATTGAAATAGGTAAAAAGGTATATAAAAGGCAAGCTGAGTAACAAATTATGAGTTTAAATGAAATACAGAACACATTAGAACTACTGCAGTATTATAAAGCTGTGTATACGTTCCTAATACTTATCAACGGAAGAATTCCTTGTCGCAAGGAACTCCTTGATGAATTCTTTTGACTGTAAGTGAACACAGTCTGTGCAGACACCTAGTGCAGATAATTAATTGCCTTCAAATAATATTGTCAATGATTGCTTCCTCCAATTCTATATTTTCTTTGTAACATTCAAGATGATTGTCAATACCTTCAAATCCTTTGTAGTTTCTAACTTGTTGAAGTAGAGGAATCATTTCATTTTTAGTCTTGGCCGTTTCTGGATGCTTGAAACTGCTGTGAGCAAAACAGTTAGGAGTTGTCTTACTGCTTTATTTCTCGCCTACTGTCAGTGACAAAATTTTTTGCATTTTGATCACAAACACATGCTCTATTTTTAATCTGTTCGCTCGAAGTACAGTGTAGCGTCTAATCGCCAAGCAAGTGCACTTTACTGATGCTGACTAGAAACTGTTCAGTTAGCCTTCTGCCCTGATTAAGTGTCATAGTGTCCCAAAAAAATGAAGGAAATCCTGGTAAGTTTCTCGATTAGATTTTGTTCTTTAAGAGTTGTCCCAAATAAGCAGCTGCCTCAATTAACCAATGGACCAATTAACCAAAATCCACTGTGTTTTGTGTCTGTCTTCACAAAGGACATAGAATACTTCCATTCTCAAGCTCTCAAGCTCTTCAACACACTCTATAGGCTCTTGATGTACTCAACAACTCCCGATTCCCTGGCACTGACTGTTGCATTTTTACTATGGGTGTCCAGTCCCTAAACATATCTGTTTCCTATCAAGAAGCCTTAAAGCTCTCCGCTTCTTTCTCGACAAAAGACCCTATCAGTTCCTGTCCATCACCAAACCCCTCCATCTGGCAGAACTGGCCCTTACCCTCATAATTTTGCATATAACTTCTTTCACTTTCTCCAAACTCAAAGTATAGCCATTGCCAGTCGCATGGGTCCCAGCTTTGCCCCAGAAGTCCTCTGCAACTCCTGCCATCTTCAGCAGGGATCCTAACATCAAGCACATCTTTCTTTACATCCCAACCAACCTCCCCCCAGCCCACTGACTCTCTGCTTTCTTCAGGGGTGCAGGGATCAGTCCGCCTGTGATTCACGTGTACTCATCTCTCCCCACTAATCTCCCTCCTGCCACTTAGCCCTGCAAGTGAGAGAGATGCTACACCGGCCCATTAACCTCCTACTTCACCTCCAGTCAGGGTCATTAACAGTTCTATCAGGTGAGGCAACACTTCAGCTGCAAATCTGTTGGGGTTGTTTATTGTATCTGGCAGCCTCCTCTACACTGGTGAGACCCACTGTAAATTGGGGGACCACTTTGTCAAGCACCTCTGCTCCATCCACGAAAAGTGGAATTTCCTGGTGGCCAACCATAATACCTATCCCACGATGATCCTCTTCTACCACGACGTACCTACCATCACATTCTGTCTAGGTATCCTCCCACCTGATGGCATGAACATTGATTTCTCCTTCTGGTAATGTTTTTCTCTTTTTTTTTCTTTTCCCCTCCCTTTCCCTCCTCTTCTATTCTCCACTTTGGCCTCTCACCTCTTCTCCTTGCTTGACTTATCACCTCCCGCTGGTGCCCTTCATTCTTCCTTTTCTTCCATGGTCCACTCTGCTCTCCTATCAGCTCCCTTCTTCTCCAACCCACCTGGCTTCACCTATCATCTTCTAGCTTCTCTTCGTTCACCTCCTCCCATTTTTTTTTCTGGCATCTTCCCCCTTCCTTTCCAGTGCTGATGAAGGGTCTCAGCCTGAAACTTTGTCTGTTTATTCGTTTTCATAGATGCTATCTGACCAGCTGAGTTCCTCCAGCATTTTGCATCTATTACACAGAATACCTCCGGTGGAAAGCTACAAGTTTGTAGCGAACGAGAAAGAGAAAGAATTTATCATCAATAAACAATCAGTATTTGAAAGATTTATCAGAGAAAGAATCTTCACATCAGCCATTACTACCTAATTCACCCTGCAGTTTGAGAGGGAGAAGCTAAAGTCAGATGTATCAGAATTACAGTGGAATAAGAAGGGAATTAGAGAGGCATGAGAGAGGAGCTGGCCAATGCTGATTGGAAGGAGCACTGTCAAGGATGCTGGCAGAGCAGCAATGGCTGGACATTCTGGGGACAATTCTGGGGATAAATAAGAATCCCAAAGATGAAGAAGTATTCTAAAGGAAGGATGAAGCAACTGTGGGTGACAAGGGAAGTCAAAAACAGCATAACATAAAAAGAGAGGGTATATAATATAGAAACATTTAGTGGGAAGTTAGAGGATTGGGAAGCTTTTTTAAAAACCAACAGAAGCTAACTAAAAAAGTCAAAAGGAGAAGATAAAAAAAAGGTGAGCTAGCTAATAATATAAAAGAGGACGCCAAAGATTTTCCCCTATATATAAAGAATAAAAGAGAGGTGAGAGTAGATATCACACTGCTGGAAAATGTTATTGGAGAGGTAGTAATGGGGAACATAAGAATGGCAGATGTACTTTGTATTTTGTGTCAGTCTTCAATGTGGAAGACTCTAATATTTTGCCAGAAATTTGAAATTGTAACGAGGCAGAAGTGAGTGTAGTTGCTATTACTAAGGAGAAGGTGCTTGGGAGGCTAAAAGGTCTGAAGGTAGGTAAGTCACCTGGACTAGGTGGACTGCACCGCAGAGTTCTGAAAGGGATAACTGAAGAGATTGAGGAGGCATTAGTCATGATCTCTCAAGAATCACTAGATTATGGAATGGTTATGGAGGAGTGGAAAATTGAAATGTCACTCACTCTTAAGAAGGGCACCAGGCAAAAGAAATGAAATTATAGACAATTTAGCCTGGCTTTAGTTGTAGGGAAGATGTTGGACTCCATTGTTAAGGATGTGGTTTTGGGGTACGTGAAGGCTCACGGTAAAATCAGCCAAAGTCGGCAAATAACCGGATAGACAGTGGATGTTGTTTACTTGGATTTTCAGAAGGCTTTTGACAAGGTGCCACACATGAGGCTACTTAACAAGCTATGAGCCCATGGTATTATAGGGAAGATTCTAGCACGGATAAAGTAGTGGCTGACTGGCAGGAAGCAAAGAGTGGGAATAAAGAGGTCTTTTCTGGTTGGCTACTAGTGACTAGTAGTGTGCCACAAGGGTAATTTCTTTTCACGTTATATGACAACGATTTGGATGACAGAATTGATGGCTTTATGGCCAAGTTTGTGGATGATATGGATAGGTGAAGGGGCAGGGCAGTGTTGAAGCTGGGAATTTGCAGAAGGACTTAGGCAGAATTAGGAGAATAGGCAAAGAAGCGGCAGATGGAATATAGTGTTTGGAAGTGTATGGAATGCACTTTGGTAGACTGTTTTCTAAATGGGGAGAAAATTCAGAAAGCAGGGCTGTTAAGGCAATTGGGAGTCCTTACAGGATTTTCTAAGGTTAACTTGCAGGTTGAGTTGGTGGTAAGGACGGCAAATGGGATGTCAGCATTCATTTTGAGAGGACTAGAAGAGAAAAGCAAGCATCTAATGCTGATGCATTATAAGGCATTAGTCAGACCACACTTGAAGTATTGTGAGCAGTTTTAATTCACAAATCGAAGAAAAAATGTATTGGCATTGGTGAGAGTCTAATGGAGGTTCACAAGAATAATTCTGGGAATAAAAGTGTTAATGTATGAGGAGTGTTAGATGGCTCTGAGCCTGTACTTGCTGATGTTTAGAAGAATGAGGGAGGATCTCATTGGAACCTATTGAATATTGAAAGGCCTAAACAGAGTGGATGTGGAGAGGATATTTCCTGTTGTGGGTGACGCTAGGGCCAGAGGGCACAGCCTCAGAATAAAAGGATATCCCTTTAGAACAGAGATGAGGGGGACGTTTTTTAGCCAGGTGGTCAGGTGGTCAGTGAATCTATGAAATTCATTGCCAGTGATAGATGTAGAGACCACATTATTGTATCTATGCACATTTTATTCCATATCTGTATTTCCAATTTGTTTTTATATACTTCTTTATTCTTTATAATTGTTGAATGTTGATATTTTATGTTGCATGTTGCACCCTCTCCAACACACCGCAGCCAGTTCCTAACACATGTAAATGTATGTGGCGACCCTTGATCCTCTTGGATTGGAAGCAGATTAGATTCAGGCAACTGATTACCTGTATCCTAAGGTTTCAAAGGAAGTCGCTATGGAGATATTGGCTGCAGTCATTTCCAAATTTCAGCTGTTTCGTGAATAGTTCTATATATTGGCAGGAAACAAAATGCAACCTTACTATTTAAAGATGAGGAAAAGAGGGTGAAGGAAAGCTGTGAAAGCTAGCCACTAACCACGACTTAATGTTCAAAACTAAAAGCATAGTCTGGTCTCAGCTGCTATGGATGCTAATGCTATTCTTGATATTTGTAAAGCAGAAAACAAATGATATATACTGTGCATTTGCTTCTAATTCTAATTTAATTAATTACGTTTCTGATTTTGGGAACAGGCTCCATCCACTTTTAATTTCCAATTGGTTCTGCTGTCAAATCTGAAGCTAGGGCACATACAGAAAAATGGAAATGGTCAGAAATACAGGATTTGTCAAAAATCTGAAATCTGTCAAATAGAAGCATAGAACACTCTAGTTCAGGTGAATTTGGAAGGTCTTATAGCAAAATAAATACATTAACTAAGTACGTTGCTAATAATCCTTGCTATTTTGACTTAGATAAATTCATTTGCCACACAGATAAATTTAAACACATGAAAGTCTCCAGATGCTGGAAATCCAAAGCAACACACAAAAAATCCTGGAGGAACTCAGCAGGTCGGGCAGCATCTGTGGAAATGAATAGACCTGGGGGGAGTAATAGACAGGTGAGAAGAGGTAAAAAGCTAGAATGCGGAATAGAGGAAAAGAGGGGTGGGGTGTATTTATTTTACTGGAAGAAGAAATCGATATCCATGCCATCACTTTTGAGACTACTCAGATGGAATATAAGGTGTTGCTCTAGCACCCTGAGGGTGACCTCATCTTGGCATAAGACGAGGCCATGGACCAACAAGTGAGAATGGGGATGGGAATCAGAATTAAAATGTTTGGCCACTGGAAGTCCTGTTTGTGGCGAATGGTGCAATGGTGCTCAAAGAAGCAGTCACTCAATTTATGAGGGGTCTCACCAGTGAAGAGGAGGCCACATTGGGAGCACCACATGCAATAGACAACCCCAGCAGATTCACAGGTGAAGTGTTGCCTCTCCTGGAAGGACTGCCTGGGGGCTCTGAATGGCGATGCGGGAGGAGGTGTATGGGTAGGTGTAGCACTTAGGTCGCTTGCAGGGATAGTTAAATCCCCCCCACCTTCCTCTGTTCCCCATTTTGACCTTTTACCTCTTCTCACATGCCTATTACTCCACCCTTGGTCCCCTCCTCCCCGTTTCACCTATTGTCCACTCTCCTTTCCTATCAGATTCCTTCTTCTCCAGCCCTTGACCTTTCCCACCCATCTGGCTTCACCTTTCACCTTCCAGCTCATCTCCTTCCCCTCCCCCCACCTTTTTATTCTGGCATCTTCCCCTTTCCTTCTCAGTCCTGAAGAGGTGTCTCTGCCATAACATAGAAACATAGAAAACCTACAGCACAATACAGACCCTTCGGCCCACAAAGTTGTGCTGAACATATTCCTACCTTAAAAATTACTAGGCTTACCTATAGCTCTCTATTTTTCTAAGCTCCATGTACCTGTCCGAAAGTCTTTTAAAAGACCCTATCGTATCTGCCTCCACCACCGTTGCCGGCAGCCTGTTCCATGCACTCAGCACTCTCTGGGTGAAAAAACTTATCCCAACATCTCCTCTGTACCTACTCCCTATCACCTTAAACCTGTGTCTTCTTGTTGCAACCATTTCAGCCCTGGGAAAAAGCCTCCGACTATCCACATGATCAATGCCTCTCATCATCTTATACACCTCTATCAGGTCACCTCTCATCCTCTGTCACTCCAAAGAGAAAAGGCCGAGTTCACTCAACCTATTCTCATAAGGTATGCTCCCCAATCCAGGCAACATCCTTGTAAATCTCCTCTGCACCCTTTCTATGGCTTCCACATCCTTCCTGTAGTGAGGTGACCAGAACTGAGCCAAGTGGGGTCCTAGATAGCTGCAACATTCCACGATTGATGAAGGCCAATATACTGTACGCCGCCTTAACCACAGAGTCAACCTGCGCAGCTGCTTTAAGCATCCTATGGACTTGGATCCCAAGATCCCTCTGATCCTCCACACTGCCAAGAGTCTTACCATTAATACTATATTCTGCCATCATATTTGACCTACCAAAATGAACCACTTCACACTTATCTGGGTTGACCTCCATCTGCCACTTCTCAGCCCGGTTTTGCATCCTATCAATGTCCTGCTGTAATGTCTGACAGCCCTCCACACTATCCACAACACCGCCAACCTTTGTGTCATCAGCAAACTTACTAACCCATCTCTCCACTTCCTCATCCAGGTCACTTATAAAAATCACGAAGAGTAAGGGTCCCAGAACAGATCCCTGAGGCAGTCCACTGGTAACCGACCTCCATGCAGAATATGACCTGTCTACAACCACTCTTGCCTTCTGTGGGCAAGCCAGTTCTGGATCCGCAAAGCAATGTCCCCTTGGATCCCATGCCTCCTTACTTTGTCAATAAGCCTTGCATGGAGTACCTTATCAAACGCCTTGCTGAAATCCATATACACTACATCTACTACTCTTCCTTCTTCAATGTGTTTAGTCACATCCTCAAAAAATTCAATGAGGCTCCTAAGGCATGACCTGCCCTTTGCAAAGCCATGCTGATTATTCCTAATCATATTGTACCTCTCCAGATGTTTGTAAATCCTGCCTCCAAAGATCATCTTCATCAATTTACCAACCACTGAGGTAAGACTGACTGGTCTATAATTTCCTAGGCTATCTCTACTCCCTTTCTTGAGAAAAAGAACAACATCTCATCCCTCCAATCCTCCGGAACCTCTCCCATCCCCATTGATGATGCAATGATCATCGCCAGAGGCTTATCAATCTCCTCCCTTGCCTCCCACAGTAGCCTGGGGTACATCTCATCCGGTCCGTTCTATTTATTTCCAAAGATGATAGATAAATTTAGTTAGTTTCTGATTTGGAACCAGTATGAAAAGGGCACCCTTGTAGGTTTTGATCTTTAAAAGTGGTCACATAATGTTATCAATAGTGTGAGTTTTAATGCAATTTCATAAATCACTATGTGTTGAATGAATCTTATTATCAGTCTAGATAATATTTAAATTATTTGAGCTTCATTTCTTCCAGATGAATAAAGTGAAAAGTTAGGGTTGATAATCATCAACTGACTGAGAAAAATTCACAATCACCACAGTAATAAAATTTGGAAATGCCTTTTAGATTGGAGCAAATAAGGACAGTGTGAGTAGAAGGAGGCTAAATATTTTGAATTCTGGTTATGCATGGAAGATTAGTTTATTACGATTCTTTTGGTCATCTCAGTTTTTATTGTTGATATTAAGAAAATGAGTCAAACTTTTGCTTGTGAGCAATGCAAACAAAGCATTGATTACCTGGAACATCCTCGTTCATGCAGAATTTAATTACATCAAGGATAGGTTTGAAACAGACACTCTTAGCAGTTTTACTGTTTGGTTGAGGTAGCAGCTCCACACAGGGAAGGCCAGGAGCTGTAATTGACTCATCGGGATCTGCATACTGTATTTTCATGTATTATATTGAAAACAATAAATCTTGGCCTCTGAATCATAATATCATTACTCAGGAGCATTCTGAGGTCATCATGCCTAAAGCTTAGATTCCAAGCTGTATTCAGGTTAGCTTTAATCATTCTATGATACAAAATTCAAAGAAAGACTATTGCTTAAATGACTCACCGTTTAATAAATGAAATTGTTTCAAAGTCTGCACGGCAGGATAAATGATGGTATTTTGATAGGTAGTGTTATACTCTTGTAATACAAGATGATAATTAAATGCAGGAAAAACCTGCACAATCAGCAATAAGTTGCTACAATAACTTGCAATTAAATATAAAGCACATCAAAGGTATTTTCTTAAGCAACAAAAGTTGTTTGGCTAAGTCTATTCATTTGTGGCAATCGTCATCTTGAGTTATGTTTATAAAGGACCCAGATTTTGAAGCATTTAACACTGATGGTGTGAATGTAGGAGGTTTGATTGCTAAGTTTACAGCTAACATGGAAATATATGATGCTGTTGACAGTGAGGAGCATTGTAAGAGTTTACAGAATGATATTGATTAGTGTGTAAGTTAGTAAGCAATGACAACTGTAAGATGGTGAGTTTTGAGGGGGTCCAATAAGAAAAGGACATATACCATGACCGGCAGCCCCTGAAGAATATTGAGGAATAAAGTGATCTTCATGTACAAGTTCAAAGATGGAAGCATAGGTAGATAGGATATTGAGAGGGTTTATGGGATGTGTTCACCAGGATGGAAGCAACTAAGGCCAGTGGACATAATGTAGATTTAAGATGAGACATAAGCTAGTTAGAGAGAATCTGAAGAAGAATATCAGTTACTCTGTCAGAGAAGGTGGAGAAGCCAGATGTTCTCACAGAGGTAAGAAGCATCTGGATGAGCACTTGAGTTTCCAAGGTATAGTATCAGAATCAAAATCAGATTTAATATCACCGGCGTATGTTGTGAAATGTGTTGTCTTTGCAGCAATACATAATAGTCGAAAAAAGCTGTGAATTACAGAAGGTATTATATATTAATTAGTTAAATTAAATAAAAAAGTAGTGAGGTAATGTCGATGGGTTCAATACCAATTCAGAAACCAGATGGCAGAGGGGAAGAAGCTGTTCCTGAATTGTTGAGAGTGCACCTTCAAGTTTCTGTATCTCCTTCCTGTTGGTAGCAATGAGAACAAGACATGACCTAGGTGATCGGGGTTCTTAATGATGGACGCCGTCTTTTTGAGGCATCTCTCCTGGAAGGTGTCCAGCAAACTACAGAGGCTGGTGCCCATGATGGAGCTGGCTAAATTTCCAACTCTCTGCAGGTTATTTCAATCCTATACAGTAGTTCCCTCCCCCCCCCCAATACCAGACAGTGATGCAGCCAGTTAGAATGCTCTCCATGGTACATCTGTAGAAATTTGCGAGTGTCTTTCATGATCAGCAGAAATAGACTCTGTTGTGTCAAAGTGAAAACAGTCTTTACAAAATGACCTAAATTAATTACAAATATAAAACACAAAATAATTGATTCCTTAAGTATTCATCCCCCCTTTAATATGACACACCAAATCATCACTGGTGCAGCCAATTGGTTTTAGAAGTTAAATGGAGAGCTGTTTTTGGAAACCTTTCAACTGACTGTGGTAAAAATACACCAGTTATCTGGAAGGTGCAATTGCTGGTGAGTCAGTATCCTGGCAAAAACTACACCGTGAAGACAAAAGAAGATTCCAAGCAACTCTGTGAAAAGGTTATTGAAATGCACAAGTCAGGAGATGGGTACAAGAAAATTTCCAAGTCACTGAATATCCCTTGGAGTACAGTTAAGTCAATCAACAAGAAATGGAAAGAATATGGCACAGCTGTAAAACTGCCAAGAGCAGGCCATCCTCAAAAACTGAGTGAACATGCAAGAAGAGGACCAGTGAGGAAGGTCACCAAAAGACCTATGACATCTCTGGAGGAGCTACAAGCTTCAGTGGTTGAGATGGGAGATACTGTGCATACAACAACTGTTGCCCAGGTGCTTCACCAGTCACAGCTTTATGGGAGAGTGGCAAAGAGAAAGCCCTATTGAAAAAAACTTGCGTGAAATCTCGGCTAGGGATTTTTCAGAAGACATATGGGAGACTCTGAAATCAGCTGGAAGAAGTTTCAATGGTCTGATGAAACGAAAATCGAGCTTTTTAGCCATCAGACTAAATGTTATGTTTGGTGTAAGCCAAACACTGCACATCATCAAAAACACACCATCTCTACTGTGAAGCATGGTGGTGGCTGCATCATGCTGTGAGGATGCTTCACTGCACCAGGCCTGGAAGGCTTGTGAAGGTAGAGGGTAAAATGAATGCAGCAAAATACAGGGAATTCCTGGAGGAAAACTTGATGCAGGCTGCAAGATAACTGCGACTTGGAGAAGATTTGTTTTCCAGCAAGGCAATGACCCCAAGTATAAAGCTAAAGCTACGTAGGAATGGCTTAAAAACAACAAAGTTAATGTCCTGGAGTGGCCAAGTCAAGTCCAGATCTCAATCCAATTGAGAATTTGTGGCTGGACTTGAAAAGGGCTATTCATTCACAATGCCCATGCAATCTGATAGAGCTTGCACACATTCCATTTGTCAAGAAGAATGGGGAAAAATTGCAGTGTCCAGATGTGCAAAGCTGATAGAGACCTATCAACACAGACTCAAGACGTTAGTTGCTGCCAACAGTGCATCTACTAAATACTGACTTGAAGGGGGTAAGTAATTATGCAATCAATTATTTTGTAATTAATAATTTTAATACATTTAGACCAATTTGAAGAAATTTGTTTTCACTTTACACGACAGAGTTGTTTTCTGTTGATCAGTGTCAAAAAAAGCCAAATTAAATTCACTGTGATTCCATGTTGTAAAACAATAAAACATGAAAACCTCCAAGGGGGTAAATACTTTTTATGGGCACTGCATATATGATATTCACCAACATCTTCCTTTGCAAGATGAGTGTTAAATAAGCTTTTAATCCACTACTTAAGTGGCTCACTTCAACTGTTCTCAGTTGTGTACTTGAGAATTATTTCAGAATTGTTTGCATTCATGAACGTTCTCACAGGTGGAGGAGACAACTGGAAGCCTCTCCTTTCAGTAAAGCCTTGAGATCTCCTGCACACTTTCCCCATCCCCCTTCATTCAGCTCCTCCACTCCCAACCCTGGCACATAGGAACTCCTGCTGACTATCTCACCATGAGAATATACAGATCCCTCTCACTAGCTGCCTGCTGGTGAGTGCTGTCTCCCTCGCTCTTGAAACTTCCATCTCCTCTATGGTAACTAAAGTACATGTTGATGCTCCTGGGTGACCTTGGCAGGAATATTTAAGGCAGAGATTGATAGGTGCTTGATTGGTAAGGGGTTTAGGGGTTAAGAGGAGAAACAGTAGAATGCTATAATTGGCATTCAGTCAACCATGACTGAAATGGCAGACTAGATTTCATGGACCAACTGCCCCAATTCTGCTCCTATCTGTCATAGTTTATGGTAATAAGAGGAGTGGATCACTTTTAAAGTTTTGATGTTAAGCATACATGCCAAACACTCATATAAAATCCCTAGGTACAAAATAAAAGAAATTGTCTATAAATGAACCAATAAATAAAATTAAGGTGAGCTGAAGAGAAAAATTAGCTGTTCAAAGTCCAGAGGGACAAAGGCAGTTAATGGCAGAGTAAAAGTAATGTAGAAGAATAGGTTGAATTAAAATTAGATTTGAACAAAGTGTTGTATGTTCAATATACGAGAAAAGTAGCTTAGTAGTTTTGTTACTAGACCTGTTCTCCTGCTATCTCCCCATAACCTTTGATGCCTTGACTAATCAATAAGCTACCAACCTCCACTTTAAATATGCCCAATGACTTGACTTCCTCAACAGTTTATGGCAATGAATTCCTTTCATACCACCAACTCAACCTGCAAGTTAACCTTTAGAAAATCCTACATAAGGACTACGAAGTCCATTTGCACCTCTGATTTTTGAATTTTCTCCCTGTTTAGAAAATAGTTCATGCCTCTATTCCTTTTACATATCGCATGGCCATACTCTTCATCTGCCTCTGCTACTTCTTTGCCCATTCCCCTATTCTGCCCAAGTCCTTCTGCAGACTCCCTGATTTCTCAATATTACCTGCCTCTCCACCTATCTTCATATTGTCCACAAACTTAACCACAAAGCCACCAATTTCTTCATCTAAATCATTGACATATTATGTATTGTGAAAAAAAGCTGTCCTAACACCAATCCCTACAGCACACTACTAGTTACCAATATCCAACCAGAAGAGGACCCCCTTATTCCCACTATTTGACTTCTGCCAGTCAGCCAATCTTCTATCCATGCTAGTGTATAGTACAGCACGGTACAAGCCCTTCAGCCCATGATATTGTGCCAGCCCTTTAACCTACTCTGAGATCAATCTAACTATTCCCTCCCACAGAGCCTTCCATTTCTATTTCATAAATGTGCCTATCTCAGAGTCTCTTATATGTCCTTAATGTATCTGCCTCTTCCACCACCCCTGGCAGTGTGCTTACCCATTCTCTGTATATAAACCCTATCACTGTCATGCCCCCTATACATTACTCCAAAGACCTTCATGTTATGCCTCCTTGTATTAACCATTTCTACCCGGTGAAAAAATATTTGGCTGTCCACTCTATGTATGCCTTGTATCATCTTATCATCCCTTGTGCCTGACGGCGGCCCCCTAGGCCTGAGTCGACGTAGTAGTAGTATCCCTTGTGAGGGTCACACCTGATCTTGGCAGAATAATATTTTACTACTCTCTCAGTACTACTTGGTCAAAATTCTGGGACTTATACCTAATAACATTGCTGGAGTACCTTCAGTAATTGGACTGCAGTACTTCAAGAAGGCAGCTTACCATTGCCTTATCAAGTGATCTGGGAGGAGACGATAAATTGTTGTCATGCCTGTAATATGCATTTCCCATAAATGAACAAGGAAGATTCACAATGAAGTTGCCAGGACTGATTTAGGGAGAGATTTTGACTTTAGGAGAGATTGGAGGTTAGTTCTTTATTCTTTGGAGCATAGGAGACTGAGAGATGATGTTATAGATGTGTATAAGATTGATTGTTTTTCCCAGGGTTAGGAAATCAAGAGCTAGCAGGCATGGATTTAAAATGAGAGAAGAACAATTTGATAGGCATTTGAAAGTCATCTTTCCTTGGTATATATGTGGAATGAGCTGCCAGAGGAATTGGTTGAAGCAGGTACGATCATAATATTTAAAAGACATCCAGGTACATGGATTGGAAAGGTTTAGAATGTAATGAACCAAATGCTGGCAAATGGGACTAGCTTTAATGGAGCACCTTAGTCAGCATGGACTACTTGGGCTGAATAGCTTGCTTCCATTCAGTTTAACTCTATGATCACCGTGAACTCTACCTATGAAAACTACTGAGAATACCTTCAAGAAACTTTTATTAATGTAAAGACAAATCAACTTGTGGGAAAGATTTCTTGGTAGAATAAAGAAATCTGTAATCATTGTGGAAGCAATTATGTTCTATAAACAGGAAACACTGGAATCCTCTCTGAGTGGAGGAATTAATATGCACTGGTAGCCTTTCCCATCTTAAAGTTTGAAAGAAAATTCAGTATTGAACTTCTTATATGAATGCTGATTCTAATTTGAGAATATGTGATAAAATTTGATCATAAATGCCTTCAGTAAAATCATATTCAAAATGGGAATGGATTCAATTATATTTCGTATTTTCAAATGCAGTGGTAGTTGAAGCAAGATTTTTTAAAATCTGGCCAAGACATATGAAATGTGGAAAAGAAAATGCAAGAGTATAATGGGTGATATCCAATGTAAAGAAATGGTTATGCAAAGAAAGTTGGGAGGATGAATGTGAGAAAGAAACCTGCTGGCAGTATCGGGAATACTTTTGACAAAGTTGAAATTGGTTAATGTATTGTGGTTATCAGTGAGAATAGTGGAGCAGCAAAATGAGTCTGCAGCATTTGCTGAGTCCAGGTTCCCTGCACAGTGCAATGCACCAGAATGCCAACATTCTGCAGGTGGAGGTTTAACTTCTGGCAAACTATTGATAAAAAAAGAGATGTATTTGCCAAACATGCTGTTAACCACTGGCGCAGAGATTTTTCCATGTGGAAAACACAACAGGGTGGGTGTGAGTGATGATAACTGCTTAGAGCCTCTCCTTGAATGTTCACCCAGATCCAGCATAAATGTCCACTGGATTATTGGAGAATATCCATCTAATATTATCGATATTCACCCACATCCTCTACTACTTCCAGCAATAGTTTCTGTTAATCATCGTTGCTTTGAAGTTCAAACTTAAAGTAAATATATTGTCAAAGTATGTATATGTCAGCATGTATTGCCCTGAGATTCATTTTCTTGCAGGCATTCTTAGTAGACAAAGAAGTACAATAGAATCACTAAAGAACTACACACAAAGAAAGACTGACAATCAACCAACAGGCAAAAGAAAATAAACTGCAAATACAAAAGGTTAATTAATTAGTACAAGGAACGTGAGTTGTAGAGTCCTTGAAGGTGAGTCCATCAGTTATGGAATCAGTTCCTTGTGTCCTTGCTGGTTCAGGAGCCTGATGGTCGAAGGGTGAAGGAATATTGTGCATGAAAAATACACTTACGCACAGATCTCCAAAATTACAGTGCAAGATTGTGCTAAAGATCTGTTTACATACAGTGCATGAGAGTCTGCTTGTCCTGTGCTCCGAAAAATCATTCTCCTTTGCCTGAGAATAAGGACCATTTTATCAGATATTTTTATGCTTGGAAGAATTCACAGGTCAATGTGTTTCTGTTCATTTTGAGATAACTGACCGGAAATTAACAGTGTGGTATTAGGTCTCAAAATCACTGAGGGGTGGGGATTGTTTAGATGTCTTCAGCTCTTTCAGTGGTCTGTGATATTTACTAAATGTGTGACTCAAAACGATCTGATAAGATTAGCTTTATTTGTCACATGTACATCAAAACCTACAGTGAAATGTGTTCTTTGCGCCAACATTATGATAATGTGCTGGAGCTGCCCATAAGTGGCACCATGTTTCTGGCGCCAACTAAGCGTGCCTGCAATTTACTAATCTGTACATCTTTGGAATGTGGGCGGGAACTGGAGCATGGTCATGGGGAACACGTACAGACTCCTTATAGACAGTGGCGGGAACTGAGCCCCGATTGCCGATGATGTAAAGTATTATGCTAGCCGCTACGGACATTTTAATCCATCGCAGTACAGTGGATGGTGTCTTGGTTAGAGGTATGGCTCAGAATAGATAAAAATGTCAAAGATATCTTGACAAAGGACCTAATCCACTGACTTCCAGAATTAGTCAAATTGGGGCAAGTGAGAGGCAGCCATTCTTTTCGCAGGAGGCAACTTGGCATGTTGGTAGACTAATAAAAGGAACAGTCTCTTGGCTAGTGATGAGTGACCGAATTTCCAAGCATCTATTAACCCTATAGCTGTGGCAGGAAGGGAACAGGTTTTTGGAGCAGGCGATAGCACTCATAGGCACTTCCTTTAACCAAGGGAAGAGTTGGAGACAGTTACTTTTCTCCTATACTTTTCCCTCCCTCAACCTCTTCTCCTTGCAATAGAGTCCTGTCTCCTGAGGCAGGTGTCAGAGTCATAGAATCACAGTGCGACTACATTGAAACAGGCCCTTCAACCCAACTCCTCCATGCTGTCCAAGAATTTGATATAAGCTATTCCCATTTACCTGTGTTTAGCCCACATCTCTCTAAACTTCCCTGTGCATGTTCCTATCTAAACATCAGAGCTAACTAATCCCCTGCCATATGCCAGATTATCTTCTGCTAGTCTCAAAGCAAAACTTATCAAAACAATTGACTTCTAATCATTGAACAGAAGTGTACAGACTCCAAAGTAAAATTGAAGCCTTGGCTTCCTGGTTTTCTGCCTCATTCCTCAACTAAGTGTGTGATGCACACTTGTAAATATCTAGAGCATCTTCCAGCTTTATCCACACTACAAAGTAAGTTTCCTTTTTGGCATTAAGCATAATTATAATAGAAGCTTTAAGGGATTGAAGTAATTAATTTGAGAGGTCGAAGCTGTCAGGAATTAACACAATAATACAATCATTTAAAGTTGCAAATTATTTGGACTGCTTGATCTGTGTGTTCATTTTTTAACATGAAACACAGTTTTTAAAAGTTTTTTGTATGTTTTAGGAAATCACTTTATCCCCCATGAGGTCTTGGAATGTGCCTTAATCTTTTGGTATTGGTTAAATGTAATTTATGTCCTGTGTAGAGATAAAAGTGCCAGATGTAGTTAAGCCAATGTTGGGCATCCTGTAAATAATGTATTGTGTAGAGTCAGAAAGCTATCATTTAAAGAGCAATAAATGAAAATGTGAACGTTATAACCAGATTATTCTGTACTTGGAAGGCTTTTGTGCATCATGTCTCTGAGGTCTTCAGGGATCAAAGGATATCGAGCACCATGTAACAGCTGTCTTATATTTGAAAGAAAACTGTGGTTGTGATAAGTAACGTAGTGAGCCTGAAGACAGAAACCTCCCAGACCATTGTTGGCATGGTGTGGTTAGACCACAACTCTGAGGTCGGCAGATGGGAGAAGAGCTTAAGGTGTTATTGAGAGTGGAAAGTAATGATAATTTATTTTACTGCACCAAGTCAATCATTTCACATGATTACTTTCAGACCAGTATATGTGGAAATGTTTTTTTTTCACCTTCCCCCAGAGTACCTTTTTGGATGAAATAAATTCTCTGGACAAATCTAATAATAACCTTTAACAAAGCAGATAGGTTCAAAGAGATGTTGACTGGATGGTTGCATAGGGATCAGTGTCAGTGGGTTAAGGAGCTGTTGCTCATCTTAGTTTAACACCAGTGAAATGATCCAGTATATTAAAAATAATCATGAATGCTGCAATGCAAAATAAACATCTCTTTATTCCACAATGCAGTTGAGTGTTGTGTATTTAATATTTCAATAATATTTTAGTAATCTTGTACATATGTTAATTATGCATTCTTGTATGTTTAAATAATTTATTACAGGTTAGATGTAAAAATACATTAATTGCATATTCCTTCATGCTACCATGTGATTATGTGCATACCTCACTTAAAGGAAAGACGAAGGTACACCCATATTTCAGACTCTCATCTTCTTTGGATCAGTTTAATGTTTTGAATTTACAGAACATAACGGGGTGGGTGAAATTTTATTAAATTAATGATTTGAAATATATACATTATGCTGACCACAAAATGTTTGCAAATGCACCTTTTTTATATTGCATGTCAGTCATGGATGTACACATTTTAGAGGTTCTGTTCCAACCTAATGCATTTTATACGTTGTTTAAAATTCAAGACTGTTACAGTTTCCAACAAAATAAATTTCTGATGGTTGTTTGATAAACAAGGCCTTATTTCCAGCATGGATAGAACTTCTAGAACTGGATCTTCAACACTGGCAAATAGTTATTGTATTGATTAATGCATTCCAGGTTATTGCATTCCTGCTCCATCTTATTTGCAGAGAATGTCCCTAATGGGAGCAACACTCAAGCCATTAAAAGCATTCAAACTGTAATCGGTGTAATTTCTTTGAGGCTAATGTCCTGTATACTACATCTAAAAAAGCTGGGCACCCAGGCTGTATTCACCCAAATATTTTCAGTTGCTCTTCTTAAAAAGCAAAGAGAAAGGATGAAAGGTCCAGATGAAGGGTCTTGACTCGACACTTCGATTGTCCAAGACCATGGCTAATTTTTAATCTCACAGCTGCTTGTCTACTGAAAAGCCATCTAGCAGCAGAGGAAGAATACCAGGCTTACCTTAAGCATTTGCTTTCTCTATCTGGCTTGAAGTCAAAGACCAAAAGAAATACGTATTTATATTTCTGAGCTGGGAGCTGTTGGGATGTGCAGACTGCTTCTAGATGTGTTGTCACTTGGAGGGATGACCAACAGTAACTCCCAGACCTCATTTCCCTGGCCAGATATTGTCCCAAAATAGGGAGGCAAGGTTCTATCATGTGGTAAGTCCCAGGGTGGGTGGTGAGATGAGGTTGATGGTGCAGGGTTCGACTTGGTTTTACTAATTATCACAATGTTATATATAATTAATGGCGGGAGGAGAAGATGGTGGCGCGACGCAGCTTGCTGCGGCCACTCCAGTGGTGATGTCTGTTATCTGTCAAGTAGGGTGCTGTGCACAATCCTGATTTGATGGCGACAGACGTGAGGGCACAGAGGAACGTCTGGTGAAACTTCTGAAATGCCTGCTTTGCTGCTGCTGCTACTGTGTGATCCAGAATCTCCGGAGGGGAAGGCCCTGAGTCCTCAGCTTTGCTTGTTGCTCGGCGGCCGGGCCGGGGTCGAAGCGCTCGAAAGAGGATGGTGTTCGGTGCTCGGTGTCGGAGGCTCGAAGTTTTCAGATGGACTCCACTGCGGTCCGCTGCGGTCGGGTGCTTCCAATGGTGCGGCATCGGCAAGTTTGCGGCTCTTGGAGGTTCATGGCAGGGAGAGTTTCTCCCTTCTACCATCTGCGTTAGATGATGAGTCTATCGGAACTTTGAGACTTTTTTTTACCATGCCCATGGTCTGCTCTTTATCAAATTACGGTATTGCTTTGCACTGTTGTAACTATATGTTATAATTATGTGATTTTGTCAGTTTTAGTCTTGGTCTGTCTTGTGTTTCTTGTGATATTCTGGAGGAACATAGTATCATTTTTTAATGCATGCATTTCTAAATGACAATAAGCAAGGATGAGTGTCCTCATAATCTAAAAAAAAAATTAGGCCATGATTATATATTTTTGTTTTATACTGCCTATAACAGAGAAAAAACAGAAATGCTATTTTAAAAATCCTTCTCTTTTAACACATCAGTAAAATATTTATTGACAATATATTTTATTAATATCAGTCATTCAATTTAACTTAAGACTGCAATTCCTGAAACATTCATTAATAAATCATATGTAGGACTAATCACTGATTAAATTAGTTGGGCACGAGTCATAGGTGGGTCCAGGTTACTGTAAGTGTGGGTGGTGGGAGTGGCAATGGATGGCTTTGAAGGGGAAGGTGTTGCCATTATAAGTTTAGTTGCAATTTGTTATAGAAACTGAATGTTGAACTGCTTGCTTATCTTATTTTAAGAACCTAAAAATACCTAATTTTGCCAAAGTTAATTACACAAAAAAAAACTGAACTAAGGTAAAGATTAAAGACGTAAAAATATATACACACAATGACCTCAGGCACATTAAGTTACTTTAAAGTACGAGAATGTTTTTTTCTGAAAAAATTTACTCTTGCATTATTTAAACTTTGTTTTCTGAGAATTAAAATCATGGGGTGTGGGAAGAGTAGTGCAGAACAATTGAATTGGGCCATAGATCTATTGGACATTCTGTGCATGCAGTGCTAGAGCTGGTGAAAAATGACAGAGATGTTCTGCTATTTTATATTTCCATTTAGAAGTTTTGTGTACCATTTATGAATAATTATGATTTGAAATTGCATGATAGTTATCGATACATTCTGAATCCCAGTTGTTAAAGGAATAATTTCCATATTCAGTTAGAGTATTTCAAAGTTCCAAGTTTAAAGTAAGCTCATTATCAAAGTATGTGTATGTCACCATATATCAACAGGGGGTTCATTTTCTTGTGGCATTCAAGATTCAAAAAACTTTATTGTCATTTTAACCGTACATCGGCTCTGCAGGGCAGAATGAGACAGTGTTTCCCAGGAGCAGTGCAATCATAACATAACAAACACAACACTAAATAATAAACATTACAATAAATAGTAAAACATAACAGCCACATGTCAGTTAAAATCAAGTTATAAGTGTCCAGTGCAAGTTAAAAGTGTCCAAAGCAGAGTCAGGTAGAGCAGCTATTTAGCAGTCTGACTGCCTGTGGGAGGAAGCTGTTTAGTAGCCTTGTGGTTTTAGTTTTGATGCTCCTGTAACGTTTGCCTGATGGCAGAAGAACAAACAGTTCATGTAGAGGGTGTGAGGGGTCTTTAGTGATGTACCGTGTCTTCTGGAGGCATCGACTCTGAAAGAGGTCTTGGACAGAAGGTAGGGAGACCCCAATAACCTTCTCTGCTCTCCTAACCACCCTCTGCAAGGCTTTTTTGTCGACAGCACTGCAGCTGGAGTACCAGGTTGTGATGCAAAAGGTCAGCATACTCTCAACCACGCCTCTGTAGAGTGTAGTTAGGATGTTAGTGGGGAGTGATGCTTGTTTAAGCTTCCTCAGAAAGTGCAATCTCTGCTGGGCCCGTTTCACAATCCCAGTGGTGTTCCTGGACCAGGTGAGATTGTCCGAGATCTGCACCCCAAGGAGTAGAACAAAGAAATACAATAGATTTAGTAAACAAAGATGCATTCTGTTCAAAATGCTGTTGATTTAGTATAAAAATTGCACAATAGCTTTGTTAGTGACAATATTAAAATAAACATGTAGCACCTAAAATGTTATTGTTAAGTATTGTTCTATATACCATCATAAATTGTCATGACTTGGACCAATTGTTGTACAAAGTAGGTTCGCTGCATAATCTTTTGTTGACATTCCATAAGATCATGCAATATTGAACCAAATGAGACAGCATCATAACCTATCTATGGTTTTATTTGTAATTTAAAACATGAACTCCAATGTATATTTTCATACGGTATTACAAAATTGTCAATCATTGTATCATATAAAGACAAAGACAAAAGCTTATTTCTGCCCAAAATGCTTAGGTGTGATTTAAGAAGCTTTAGAGGAAATGTTTAAAGTCAAAATTTCTCTTATAGAACTTTGTGAAGCCATTTCAAACCTGAACTGCTTACTCAAGGCTTTTGGCACTTAGTGTCTAACGGTACTACACTGCTGCGTACAAGTACTAACATTGCATTTAAGTTGCAGCAATTTTGTGGTTTAACATTAATGGACTGAATACAAACTATTGGCCACGCTTCCTAAATTGCTCCTTGGGGTAAACAAATCCAATGCACATCACTGACATTGATTTTTTTTCATGAAATATTTAAATAGCAATTAAAGGAAAATGCTAAAACTTACTTGAGTTATTTGATTCACATCTCTGTATTAAATTCACACAACTGACATTGTTGTAAAAGGGGCAGAGGATACTTGCAAAAGGAATAAGAGAGCATGTGGATATTGTCTAAGGTCATTAAGGGATCTGTGGAATAAGGAAAGAAAAGTTAAAGAAAAAGACTAACCATGTTCTTACTTTAGTGCTTTAGCTTTATGGCTTACACATGTATCTAATTTTGCCTGCAAAATTGTAAACTCAGTGCTGAGATTTTACTAATTGGTTTGGAGGGATGAGCAGCAACAGCCAGAGATTCCAATCTAGATTCAATGCCACAAGGGGTGAAGCACTAACAAGACAGAGTCCTTAAAGTAAGATCATTGATTGTGGGAATATCTCAATGGATTTGCAAGTGAGTGTAGTTATCCTCTCTTATTCAAGAGCCTGATGGTTGTGGGGTAATAACTGTTCTTGAACCTGGCGGTGTGAGTCCTGGTGATTTTGTATCTTCTACCTGATGGCAGCAGTGAGAGAAGAGCATGGCCTGGGTGGTGGTGATCTCTGATAATGAATGCTGCTTTCCTACAACAGCGTATCATGTAGATGTGTCGGATGGTTGGGAGGGCTTTACCTGTGATGTACTGGGCAAAATCCACTACCTTTTGTAGGTTTCTGTTCAAAGACATTGGTGTTTCCATACCAGGCCATGGTGCAGCCAGTCAGTACACTCTCCACTACATAAGAAAGAAACATTGCAGATAGAGTTGCAGTGTCTGATCCCTGTCAGTCCCTGGGCCAAGCCAGTCTCCAAGAATAATATTCACATAATGATGCACATCTACCTTGATGTTAGGTCCAGGCAATTGAATGTGCATTTTACCTAAAGTGGTTCACCTCTGACACTACAGAATTCAGGATGTGTTTTCCTGCTTTGCTGCTAACTCCTCCAAAGTGACTGACAAAACCAGCAGTAAAATATAAATGGAAGTGTCAAATACTGAGAACCACAGAATTGTTATGGAAGGAAGCATTTCCATCTATGGAGGCTGTGCCAGACCTTAGGGAGCAATGCCATCAGTCCCATTTTCCTGCTCTTTTCTTGTCACTGTGGATGTTGTTCTGTTTCAAATCTTTATATAAATTGATAGGCCACATTAAATTTCTTCATCGATAAATGTTACTAGCAAATAAGTTCACAAAAATTAGCTCTTTTTATAGTTTACACTTGGGTAAATGGTTCTTCAATAAGGTGTCTGCCTGCATGGTACTTTGTGTCTTCTGGAAAAGAAGATCCTGTTTTATAATTTCAGAGATTGGGAGTTTATGCAAATTAGCAGCATACTCCAGGGACAGGCAACTGCAGATTATGGTAACACTGATGTATAGAGTTGGGTAGTGGGTAGTGGCTCCATATGTCACTACTACAGGGCGTGACGACCCTGCCTTACACGAGTCCCGGGCTCAGCTGGCTCCGGCTGACAGTACCCGGTATGGGCCCCTATCCAGGGTTACGGATCCCACTGCCTTGTGGGTATCTTTGGGAGAAGAGAAGGCTGAGCAGTAAACCCTACACAAATCCGGAGTGGAGCCCCTAAGGCGGTTGGATGACGTATCACATCACCTCCTGGCAGCTCCTGCAGCCAAGCTGATGCCAAATGTACTGCTTCGCATTCCTTTGGACCACATCCGTGAGGCCGAGAGGGGGATCTTGATGTCTGGGCAGCCCAGGAACTCCATATTCATCGTCTAGGTCTGCGCCCCAGAAAGGACCGGGCACATCCATTGTCTAATTAGACAGATGGAGCCATTATTATTATTATTATTATTATTAATATGTAGAGGAAATACAGTCTTGTAGATCTGCTGCTAATAATCTCTTTCTAAATGCAGCCTGATTTTAAATTGCGAGGCTCTGCATGGCACAGATTGCTGTCGCATTGTGCGTGTAGCATGCATAGCTCACCCAACATGGCTGAAAAATGCTTTCAGCAGATGACATGCTTAATCCGATTATGCCAAGAGCATGGAAAATTAACAATGTAGAAACAAAATCAATTATTTACCACTTCCAGGTAAGTAAATTCATTAAAGTAAGCTCTTGAGCTCAAGTTCTTTGTAAAAATAAAATGTAAATTACCTAATACTTACCAATAACTTACTCACTGATAAGCAACTTACTCAATTACACAAGCAACTTCAGTTGCCGAAATCTGGAGCAACAGAAAATCTGCTGGAGGATCTCAGCAAGTCAAGCAGCATCTGTTACAGGGGAAGAAGTTGTTGATGATTCGGGAAGAAATGCTGCATCATTGGGCTCATTTTACTTCATTGAAGATATATATATTCCTCAATGCTAGAAAGTTCTTAAAATCCATCTTGTAACTTTACTTGTACACCAAAGTAGAAATCAATCCTATTCTTCTATCCTTCCCGTTATCCTCTTTCCCCTCCTCTCACCTTTTTATTCTGGCATCTTCCATCTTTCTTTCCAGTCCTGAAGAAGGGTCTCGGCCTGAAACATCAGCTGCTTATTCATTTCCATAGATGCCGCCCGACCTGCAGAGTTCCTCCAGCATTTTGTGTGTGTTGATTCAGAAATCCATTGCTTATGTGATGGAAATTATTCAGAAAGAGTTGCATTAGGAAATCTCCTCGCTTTTGAAACATTTAATTGCATCCTGATGAATGTTTTTTTTACCTCTTTCACATGTGTGCATTTCATGAAATACTAAATAATTGTACACCTTTATTATTCTATAATTGCACATTAGAATCTGCACAACACTTTAGTCAGGGGATAACTTATTACCACATTAAAAAAATAGGTCAGTGGTAACGTCACTTGATGATCATCAACCACAAGGGCTTAAAACCTACCCGTCATGCATTCCTTAACAGCAGCTGATATTTTACTAGGACTACCTAGGTGCAGCACTAGTGTAATTACCTAGCTGTCAGTGTGATAAGTGGGATTAATGGCGGGCTGATGCACTTTAGTCTGCAGAGTGGTTAGAGAATTGCAAGATGGGATTATTATTATAGGTACTTGTCTGTACCAAGGTAATCACAGCAGTGGAAAAATGGCTGCAATTTACTATAGCATTGCCCTGCCTCATTAACATTTGACATTTTCAACAGCTGTTTATTTGTGAACCTGTTCAATAATAAAGGTAAAACAAATTGGTAAAGACTTTTACTGAAGTGCTGCTATTGTCTGTATCTTATTACAATGCTACAAAACACAAGTTTAACCAAGACCGGTTACATATTTTGAGTATTGAAACATTCAATGAATATTTTAGTACATAAAAGAGGCTGTTTTCTTGACTCCATGATAACATAGTGCCATATACTGGTGCAGATTGAGATCATGCCCTTGAATCTAAGCTATTATCAGCTATATCATCATGGGAAAGATCCGCAAGGTATTTCTTAATATACTGCCCAGGATATAAGCGTTGAAGCACAGGTCCGTGATGTTGTGATTCCTGTGCTTTCGATCTGTTTAATGGTGCTGCTGCTGTTTTCTTTTACAAATCTCTTCTCATGTCTTCATTTGTGGGAGAGTCTGAAATTCAGCACTCTGTCACTCAGAAATCCTGGTGGAAATCTGTGAGAAACGGAAAGACGTGGGCCTGCTACCTCTGAGAACTATAATTGATCAGAGTGGAATTTAAGTGCAAGCTACGTGAACGTATTAAGTACAAAGGCAGGAAGATTACAGCGATAGAGCTGGATGAAGAGAAATTGGAGAGCCACATGGTAGAGGATCAATTCGTTCAAATAGCTGAGTTCTGATAGTTAAGTCTGAGGAAATTTGTATATTGGCCTTTTGAATCCATGAGAATGAGTTTTCAATGCAGCCTTTTGAGGACATTGGATTTACTGAAGTTACAGAATTTACACATGTTGGGAGGAGTGATAGGCACTTAATAAAAGGGTTGGACAGCTATTTTTCTTCTTTTGGTGGCTGGTTTTAAACTTCTGAGAAACTATTTGGAATGTACTTATTATGGGAATAGATTATGAAAACAGATAAGACAGAAAATTTCAGTGCTGAATTTTCTGGCCTTTAGTAGCCCAAGCCCATTTTGCATGTAGCTTCAATTTTAAAGTAAATTTATCATTAAAGGACGTATGCAATATATACTGAGGTGAGTGAAGCTGGTCAAGCAAGAGCTCGATGGCTGCAGGCAACAGGTGCGGAGTCCCTTCAGTGCTGAGGCAAGTGATACTGGTCCAGGAGTCCGATGGCTACTCCCGAACCTGGCAATGTAGCAGCTAGGGGTGAAGTTGACAGAGAACTCGGGGATTCCAAGCCCACATTCATTTACATTTCTTTCAAATCCCCAATTTTGAAGGTGAGTGTTCCTTGTTCTATTCCATTCCTGTGATATCACAGAAAGAGTTAAGATTATTGGAAGGGTGTTATCATCTGTCCTGCTAATTACACTTCTCTCACTCTTATTTAAATATGAAGATAAGAAATTGGATTCAAAATATCAGAAAAGGGCCTGGTTTTCTCCTTTTAAGATCTGATTATTTCATCATAATTGAAATTAATTTTTTAAAGATTTCAGCAGACATTTTTGCCCAGTTTTTGCACAACAGGCTTTCCTCACATCTTAGTTACTTATGCTGTTTTGTAACTCCAAAACATAAGTCTAGTTGAAATAAAACAGGGGAGTCCCAAATAATGTAAATAACTAGTTTTTTTACTATAAGCGATGTGTGCAAGTATCATTTGGTAGTGTTATGAGATATGCAATTCACTTATTTTTACATATAACCCATCATGAATTCTGTGAAGTACCTACAAAAAGTATTCACCCTCTTGGAAGTTGTCATGTTTTATTGTTTTGTAACATTGAATCACATGGCTCTTTTGACGCTGATTACCAGAAAACGCTGATTACGCGTCAAAGCAAAAACAAATTGGTCTATAGTTATTACAATTATTAAACACAAAATAATTGATTTTATAACTACTCACCCCCTGCAAGTCAGTATTTAGTAGATGAACCTTTGGCAGCAACTACAACCTTGAGTCTGTGTGGATAGGTCTCTATCAGCTTTGCACATTTGAACACTACAACTTTCCCCATTCTTCTTTACAAAACTGCTCAAGTTCTGTCAGATTGCATGGGGATCGTAAGTGAAGAGCCCTTTTCAAATCCATCCACAAATTATCAATTGGATTGAGACCAGGACATTAACTTTGTTGTTTTTTAAGCCATTCCTGTGCAGTTTTGGCTTTATGCTTGGGGTCAATGTCTTTCTGGAAAACAAATCTTCTCCCAAGTTGCATTTCTCTAGCAGACAGCACCTGGTTTTCCTCCAGGATTTTCCTGTATTTTGCTGCATTCATTTTACCCTCTACCTTCACAAACCCTCCAGGGCCTGCTGCAGTGAAGCATCCCCACAGCATGATGCAGCCACCACCATGCTTTGCGATAGGGACGGAGCATCTCAATTTTGGTTTCATCAGACCATAGAACTTCTTCCAGCTGACCGCAGAGTCTCCCAAACACGAGCTGAGATTTCATGTGAGTTCTTTTCAACAGTGGCTTTCTCTTTGCCACTTAGCAAAGCACCCAGGCAACAGTTGTTTGTGCAATCTCTCCCATCTCAGCCACTGAAGCTTTTAACTCCTCCAGAGTAGTCATAGGTCTCTTGGTGTCCTCCCTCACTCATCCTCTTCTTGCACGGTCACTCAGTTTTTGAGGACAGCCTGCTCCAGGCAGATTTACGGCTGTGCCATATTCTTTCCATTTTTTGATGATTGACATAACTGTACACAAAGGATATTCAGTGACTTGGAAATTTTCTTGTATCCATCTCCTGATTTGTGCTTTTCAATATCCTTTTCACAGAGTTGCTTGGAGTGTTCTTTTGTTTTCATGGTGTAGTTTTTTTCCAGGATACTGACTAACCAGCAGTTGCACCTTCCAGATACAGGTGTATTTTTACTACAGTCAATTGAAACACCTTGTCTGCACACAGGTCTCCAAAAACAGATCTCCATTTAACTAATTATGTGACTTCTGAAACCAGTTGGCTGCACCAGCAATGATTCGGTGTGTCATATTAAAGGGGGTGAATACTTATGCAATCAATTATTTTGTGTTTTATATTTGTAATTAATTTAGATCACTTTGTAGAGATCTGTTTTCACTTTGACACAAAGGAGTCTTTTTCTGTTGATCAGTGTCAAAAAAGCCAAATTACATCCACTGTGATTCAATGTTGTAAATCAATAAAACATGAAATCTTCCGCGGGGGTGGGGGGGATGAATTCTTTTTATAGGCACAGTATATACAATATTCTGTATAATACAGCTGCTACAGTTGAAGTCAGAAGTTTACTTACGCGTCAGCCAAATACATTTAAACTCAGTTTTTCACAATTCCTGACATTTAATCCTAGAAAACATCCCCTGTCTTAGGTCAGTTAAAATCACTACTTTATTTTTTGAATGTGAAATGTCAGAATAATAGAAGAGAGAATGATTTATTTCAGCTTTTATTTCTTTCATCACTTTCCCAGTGGGTCAGAAGTTTACATACAGTTTGTTAGTATTTGGTAACATTGCCTTTAAATTGTTTAACTTGGGTCAAACGTTTTGGGTAGCCTTCCATAAGCTTCTCACAATAACTTGCTGGAATTTTGTTCCATTCCTCCAGACAGAACTGGTGTAACTGAGTCAGGTTTGTGGGCTTCCTTGCTCGCACACGCTTTTTCAGTTCTGCCCACAAATTTTCTATCGAACTTGGCCCAAATCATCGATTCTTTACTCTTTTCCATAGATGCTGCCTGGCCTGCTGAGCTCCTCCAGTATTTTGTGTGTGTTGCTTGGATTTCCAGCATCTGTAGTTTTTGTCTTGTCTGTTACAGTACATATGCAGTTTTTTGTCTCCCACTTTAAGTTCATGCAATGTACTCAATGAACTCAGAGGAAATTCTGCTTCTTTATACTCACAAAGACTGAATGCTTCCATCTTTCCTGAAGCTCCTTGAACTCTCTTCCAGGTTATAACCAAGCTAAATTTTGCAAGTACTGCCTGATTAACATATCAGAAGCTTTCTCAGATATTTGCCTGCAAAAACTTTTGCAGTTGGACCACTGCTTTCGTCTTTTTTTTTTACAATTCCTCTGAGCAGCATGGTCTTTCCAATATGCTTTCCAACCAGAGGCACAGAGGTTGGCACCAGCACCTGTTTACCCCTTGTTGAGCAGTAGTTCATCGTATACAGCTCGGAGACAATTGTGGCATTATACATTACATTTCTTAATTTGCTTTCAGTTGATTCTGTTGCAGGAGATGTGACGAATAAAAAATGGTGGAAGGATCTCCTATCGAGTTGTAGTTGTCCCTGTCACTCACATCCCCACAGTACTGACCCTCCTGTTTTTACCACATATAGTCCGAATGTGGCTTGTTAGTTGTATTTCACTGTTACAGCTTTCATTCCCACAGGAGTTATCTTTTCTTAGCTGAATATCAGCAGGCTTTAGTTCAGTATCTTTGAAATGCCGTGCAAGCTCATTTTGTAGAATGGCTGAAAAGGCTGAGTAAGTGTCCAGTTCTATTTTAATTAGTTTGCCATTCACTTCAGGTGTAAGCCATATTGCTTGACCATTATTAGTTTACACAGTGTAAATCTTGAGGCCACACAGTCCTGTGACACTCTCATCATCATCAGTTTTTTTTTTATCAAGAGCATGCAGATTAGTGCTCTTTTAGAAACTGTAACTTGGCTTTTTACCTTTTTCTCTTCCCTGTACAGTCCATTTATTTTTGCCTACCCAACATGCTCTTGGTATACCCTGTACATATATATAGCTTGGCTGCCTAAGACCTTTGCACAGTACTGTGGTAATTTTATGTACTGTACTGTACTGCTGCTGCAAACAAAACTCATTTCATGACATGTGTGAGTGATGATAAACCAGCTTCTAATCTAGGCCTCTGTTGTGGACTGAGTGTGGGAAGGGGGTAGGGAGAGGGAAAATCATGGTAGGATAAAGGGAAAGGAAGACAGCAGAAACTGGGAAGCACCAAGAGAATCATTCTCTAAAGATCAATAAACGAATTGTTTGGAATCAAGTGACCTTGCCTCTGTCTCAGGGCTGGGTGTGTCTGCAACCTCGCCACCCACCACCCCTGGGACTCCTCTGCTATCTGTCCACACCCCTGCCACACTGCTCCACCCTCACCATTCCCAACATCCTTTGCTCCCACCAGATGTACAAACTTGCTCTCTGCTGCACATTGACAAATACTGTGAAAAAGTCATAGGCACCTTAGTTATATATACTGTATGTGCCTAAGACTGTTGCACAGTACTGTGTATCCTACTTTGTTATATTTTCTGCAAGTTTCACCTTTAAGCCTGCATTGGTCTGGTGAATGTGAGCTGCTGCAACAATGGTAACACTATTTTTTCGCCCAGGCTGGTTTCTGTTTAGATGTTATAGTTTTTTTCACACTCACTTTTATTCCTAACTGCAATTCACTTGTGTATCTGTCTGCTGTTTCCACTGATACAGCTATTTCAACTGCTCTTTTCAATGTAAGTTGTGCTTCAGTTAGAGTCACCTTTCTTGTAAGACTCCACAAACTAAATGATCTCTCAGTACATCATTAAGCCCATTACTGAACTGCCAATGCTCAGACAACTTCTTCAATTCAGCCACGTATGCTGAAATGGACTCCCCTTCCTTTTGATTCCACTTACAAAACCTAAAGCATCTTGCAATTAACAATAGTTTTGGTTCCAAATGTTCCTGCATTATTTTCACAGTACTGTATCAGCTAAGCACATTTCAGCTGGTTTGGTAGGAGGAGCAATGCAAACTACCCATGCAAACTACCCATGCAAACTACCAATGCACTCAGCAAAAGTGATACTTGTTTCTCATTGGCTATTTCATTTGCTTCAAGATGCTGCTTAATTTTCTCAGTTTACAATACTGCGTTGTTTGTAATCAACACATCAAACTTTCTGATGTAGCCAGCCATTTCTGCTTTTTTAAAAAAGTATTATTATTATCACATGGCACTCACTGTTTATTAACCTGTGAATTTGTCCATTTTCTGTTTTTAAGAAAAAACTCAGTTGTCTCTTTCGTAAAGAAAATGTGCTGTTTTTTTTTTACTTGGCTGTTTCTTGCTGTACTTTTTTTTACTGGAATGTCTCGCTATGCTTCAGCGGGTAGGTAGTTGTCCCAGATATGTTTAAAACTTTCTCATCACCACTGTTATGTTTTTTAACTCCAAACATAAAATTAATTGAAACAAAAACAAAGAAATCTGGAATAACATATCTAACTTTGTTTTTTACTTTAAGTGATGTGTGTATTTAACATGTGGTAGCATAATGATGTATGCAATTCACGTATTTTTACATGTAACCTAAAATGAATTGTTTAAATTAACAATAATGCTTAATCAAACAATATATTTACAATTTTACACAAATACTACTGAAATATTAAATACACAACTGGTCTTGCCAAAGTGAGGGCATTTTTTTTCCTCCCTCAAGCATAAGTAATGGTGGCTTCATCAAAATAGTACAGTACTGTGCAAAAGTCTTAGGCACATGTGTATATGTGTGTGTGTATATATATATATATATATATATATATATATATATATATATAGCTAGGGTGGCCAAGACTCTTGCACGGTACTGTATTTCTCAATGTGGAGTGGAGAGCGAGTTTGCAAATCTGGTGCAAGCAAAAGTTGTTCAGAATGGTGAGGGTGGTGTGCCACGGGAGGTGTGTGATACACGCGGCCGAGAAGGAGTGCTGGTAGGGGAGATGGCACAGGTACAAATTCAGTAGGTACAAGGAAGCACAATAGAGTCAATGAAAATTGCAGACAATGACAAACAAGCAACCAATGTGCAAATACAGAGGAACCATGCAAATACAACACCAAAACAAATAATAATAAATAAATAATATTGAGAACATGAGTTGCAGAGTCCTTGAAAGTGTCCATAGGTTGTGGAATCAGTTCAGCATTGAAATGAGTGAAGTTACCCATGCTGGGTCATGAGCCTTAATGTTGAAGGTTAATAACTGTTCCTGAACCTGGTGGTGTGGAACTTAACGTTCCTGTTCCTCCTTCGATATAGCAGTTTGTCCTTCTGAAGATCTCAATTAAAATTCTTTCTTCTCAGTTAAAAAAATTAAATTATTTATTTATTACAACAGTGTCACGTATATTCTATAAAAAGCAACATCTGACTATTCAGATTAAATATGTATAAGTACTGAACCCTGCTAATAATGCCTGGGTCGATGACTAGCTGAATGAAGCTGTAATGTGTACAACATGTATATTTAATAATGGAGTACTTTGATTTTGACAAAGTGCTGGGAATTGCAATGTTTTTCACTTCTCTTCTGCACAATTGAAAAAGCACTTTGCCATCCAGCACTTCAGACCAAGCATTTTGTTGACGAGAGTACCAGGCCAATCACAAAGGTAAGTCGGAGCACGAGACATTGAATCTTACACAACTTTGTTGCTTGCTGGTGAAAACTACAAATTCATAGTTAAAATGAGTGAAACTGAACTTCAGTCAAAATGAGTAAGATTGGATTACAGTGGGAATTTGCAATACTGAAACATCTCAAAGAGCATTGTTACAACAATCAATGAGGCTTAAACAGGCATTGAAAAATATCAGAACCCAATTGGATGCCCTTATGTGAGGAAATAAACCTTCTTTCTCTTCTGTATTCACATTCCTTCCAGTTGGCAAACATTTCACCAGCACTGCTCATTTATTTATTTACTTATTGAGATACAGCATAGGGTAGGCCAGACTGGCACTTCGAGCCATGCTGGCTAGCAATCCCCGATTTAAGCCTAGCCTAATCACAGGACAATTTACAATGAAACCCACACAATCATGGGGAGAACATACAAGCTCCTTACAGACAGTGACAGGAATTGAACCTGGGTCATTGGTACTGTAAAGTGCTGTGCTAACCACTGCACTACCATGCTGCCCATATCCATAAGAGATTAAACTACCAGAAATAGGAATAGTCACTTTGCTCTTGTTGGGTCTACACTTAGTGGCTACTTTATTAGCTAAACCTGTATACCTGCTTGTTAATGCAAATATTTAATTACCCATTCATATAGCAGCAACTCAATGCATAAAAGTGTGCAGACATGTTCAAGAAATTCACTTGTTGGTCAGATCAACATTAGAATAGGAAAAAATATGATCTAAGTGATTTTGACCATGGAATGATTGCTGGTGCCAGATGGGGTGGTTTGATTATCTCAGAAGCTGCTGACCTCCTGGGATTTTCATGCATAACAGTCACTAGAGTTTACCGAAAATTGTGCCAAAAAAACAGAAAATATTCAATGAGCGGCAGATCTGTGGGCAAGGACACCTTGTTAATGAGAGAACTGAAGGAAGGATGACCAGACTAGTTCAAGCTGACAGGAGGTCGACTGTAACACGAATAACCATCCATTGCAACAGTGGTATGCAGAAGAGCATCTCTGAATGTACAAACCGTCAATCCTTCAAACAGGGCTATGGTAGCAGAGAACTATATTGAATTCCTGTTCTGTACCTAATAAATTGGCCACTGAGTGGATGCCATTTATAGCTGAGTCCTACCTCAAGCTTCTATCTTCACATAAGGGGGTTTCATCTTTTATGTTACTGTGTAGGCTAATTAAAATGGCTTCTTTGTTATGTTATACTTAAGAATGCTTCTTTGTTATGTTAAACGCTGAGGAAGTTCTTGTGCTGGCAGTTTGTTTTGGATTATCTACTGGTAAGAGGGCAAATGAACCAATTGGGTTAGGTGTTATGCCTGTGGGGTGTCTGTAAGAGATTGTATGCGTGGGGTTTTGGGGGCCAGAAGGCGGGAGAGAGAGACAGGATGGACCAGGTGCTGTGATGTCCGCTAACGGGGTCGGACCCCAAGCAGGGCGTTCGGTGGGGAGAGGAGACGGACTCGTGTGGAGCGTCTGGTTGACCACCGTTGTTGGTCCCAGGCGGCCGGTCGAGGTGGTCCGAGGGGTCACAGGGTGAAGAAGAAGGGTCCTGAGCTCCAACTGTTTGTGCACGAAGAGATTGAACTTTGATAAGTGTAGCGCCTTTTATTTTCCTTTTATATTTTATTCTCTATTTATTATATAGTTCCAGTAATATCTATAAATTGTAAATCATTTAATCGTATCTGGTGTATTGTCTGTTATTTGGGCGAGGTGGGGTACATCACATAGCATCCACTTAAACTAATTACCCAGTTTGGCGGGGCCGAGGGCTGTTTCCCTAGATGACAGCGAGCCGAGCGACCCTGAGGCTGGCCGGCGGGGGGGGGGGGGCTACGTTCATATCTCTTGATTCCCTTAATCTCCAGAAATCTAACAGTTTTTGTTTTGAATGAATTCAATATCTGAACTTCCACAGCACTCTAGGGTCCAGAATTCCAAATGTTCCCCACCCTCTGCATGAAGAAATTTCCTCTCATCTCATTCCTAAATAGCTTTCTTGTTCTGACACTTGGTATGGAAGTTGTCCTGTCCAAGACTGAAAGAAACTGCAGAAGATCATGAACATGGCGCAGCACATCACACAAACCAATCTTCCATCCTTGGACTCACTTTACACCGCACGCTGTTGGAGCAGTGCTGCCAGGATAATCAAGGACACGACCCACTCAGCCAACACACTTTTCGTCCCCCGTCCCTCTTCCCTCCGGGAGAAGGCTCAGGAGCTGGAAGACTCGTATGGCCAGATTTGGGAACAGCTTCTTTCCATCTGTGATAAGACAGCTGAACGGATCCTGACCGGGATCTGGGCCGTACCCTCCAAATATCCGGACCTGCCTCTCGGTTTTTTTGCACTACTTTACTTTCCATTTTTCTATTTTCTATTTATGATTTATAATTTAAATTTTTAATATTTACTATTGTTTTGTAATCCAGGGAGCAGGAAGCGCAGAATCAAATATCTCTGTAATAATTGTATGTTCTAGTATCAATTGTTTGGCAACAATAAAGTATAAAATATAAAGTATCCCTGGTTTTAGACACCTTAGCCAGAGGAAATATCCTCAATGCATCGAGTACTATAAGAATTTTGTAGATTTCATTGAGATCTTCTCTCGTTCTTTGCAACTCTAGAGAAAATGTAGCTCTAGTCTACCATCTTTCCTCAAAATTCGAGCCTGTTAAAGCTTCCCGTATTCCCTATGTAGCAAATGTATTTTTTTTTCTGAAAATTAGATCAAATTATAATCATAATATTCCATGTGGTGGTTTGCCCTTCCCTTAGGAGATAGGCATGGTAACCCCTCTGTTAGGATTCCATCAACAGCTTGTCGTTGTGGCCCAACAGTCATGGGTGGCAAGGGTACTATTCAGAAGAGATGCTGAGGCTTTATAAGGCATTGGTCAGACTGCACTTAAGGGTATTGTGAGCATTTTTGGGTCCCTTATAGAAACATAGAAAATAGGTGCAGGAGTAGGCCATTCGGCCCTTCGAGCCTGCACCGCCATTCAGTATGATTATGGCTGATCATCCAACTCAGAACCCTGTACCAGCCTTCCCTCCATACCCCCTGATCCCTTTAGCCACAAGGGCCATTATGTACTGGCATTGAAAAGAGTCCGGAGGAGGTTCATGAGAATTATCCCAGGAATTAAAGAGTTAGTATATTAGATTATGAGGACACTCAGTCCTTGTTTATTGTCATTTAGAAATGCATGCATGCATTAAGAAATGATATAATGTTCCTCCGGAGTGATATCACAAAAAAAACAAGATAAACCAAAGACTAACACTGACAAGACCACATATTTATAACATATAGTTACAGCAGTGCAAAGCAATACCATAATTTGATAAAAAGCAGACTGTGGGAATGGTAAAAAAAAAATTCTCAAAGTTCCGATTGACACCCGATAGTCCCCGATAGCCCCCGATAGCAGGTGGCAGAAGGAGAAACTCTCTCTGCCATAAACCTCCAGGCACCGACAACTGTCGATGCGCTGGAAGCACCCGACCACAGCTGACTCTGTGTCCGTCCAAAAACTTCGAGCCTCCGACCAGCCCTTTGACACCAAGCACCGAGCACCATCTCTGCTGAGTGCTTCGACCCTGTCCCGGCTGCCGAGCAACAAGCAAAGCCAAGGATTCGGGGCCTTCCCCTTCGGAGATTCTGGATCTCACAGTAACAGCAGCAGCAAAAAAGGCATTTCAGCAGTCCCTCCAGATGTTCCTCAGTTCTCTCACGTCTGTCTCCATCAAATCAGGATTGTGCACGGCACCCTACTTGACAGATAACAGATATCATTCACTGGAGTGGCCGCGCAAGCTGTGTCGCGCCTCCATCTTCTCCTCCTCCTATGAGGAGCATTTGACAGCTCTGAGCCTGTACTCACTGCAGTTGAGAAAAATGAGGTGGTGGGGATGGAAATTAATTAAAACCTATTGAATATTGAAAGGCTGAGATAGAGTGGGCATGGAGAGGATGTTTCCTACTCCAGGAGTTCCCAATCTTTTTAAGACCATGGAGTGTTACCAGGTTGGGAGAGTTTAGGACCAGAAGGCACAGCCTCAGAATAGAAGGATGCCCCCTTAGAGCAGATATGGGGAAGAATTTCTTTAGTCAGAGAGTGGTGACTGTGTGAAATACAATTCCACTGTCAACTGTGGAAATCAAGTCATTGGGTATATTTAAAGTGGAGGTTGATATGTTCTTGATTAATTGGGGTGTCAAATGGGAGAAGGCAGGAGAATGGGATTGGGAGGGATAATAAATCAGCTATGATGGAATGGCAGAGCAAACTCGATGGACCAAATAGCCTAATTCTGTTCCTATGTCATAAGGTCTAAGAGGTCCGAGATACAAAGAGCACATTACTTGCTTTTCCACTGGCAGAGTCTGGTACGTCAGCACTGGGAAGGTTGAGTTGAGCAGGAAAGCCACTGGGTGCATCAGAAAATGTGTGATAGAGAAGCTAGTGGTAGGCGGGACTGCAACTCATATATCGGTATGTTAGGATTGCTTAAGGCATATCAGTGGAGAGATATAATGCACAAACTATTAGCTGGGAAGAAAATTATGCAGCTGTGGTTTAAAGTGCTACAGACAACTTATTGGGAAGTATCACAATAGACATGACTTCCTCAGAACCTCAAACCTTCACCAGACTGTTCTGAAGTAGACATGTTTGGGAGCAAAGGTGGTTTAGACTAAACAAAAACTAAACCTAACACTGTAACAGGGTAACAAAGGAGCTTGGCATCTAACACTTGTTCTTAATGGCTGCTGATGCAGAGACAGTGCTGTAAAAGATGGATGTAAAGCATATTGTCCTCTGCCCCACTGTGTGAGACTATTATAACATACTTGCAAGGTAAGTAGACCCAGATTTTAAGACAGTGTTGACAGCAATTTTGTCCCTTTTTATATTCTACTTACAGGTGACCTTACAGATGAAGGTTCAGCTGTGCATCTGTCTTACTAATCATCCGTAGCCTAAAACAGAGCTCCCTGCTGTTTTTACTCAATGGGTATGCCACAGACTGCAGAAGTGGTTGGTGGTATTTTGGCAGGTGTGAGTCTACAACGCCATCTACAACGAGCGCTGCCACAAAGAAGCAGCATCTATTATCGAGGACCTCTACCACTGAAGACATGCTTTCTTGTCATTGCTGACATTGGGAAGGAGGTACAGGAGCTGTAGGTCACACACCATCAGGTTCATGTACTGGTAATAACCTTAAACCTTCAGTCTCCTGAAGCAGCATGGAAAACCTCACTCACATTGACACTGAACTAATTCCATAACCTGTGGACTCACTTTCATGGACTCTACAACTCATGTCCTCAATTCCATTTATTTGTGTGTGTTTATTCATTCACTCATCTATCTATCTATTATTTGATTTTTTTTGTATGTTTGTATTCTATTGTGCATTGGTTGTGCAGTGTTAGGGTGTAATTTTACATTGATTCTATTGTTTTACTGTGAATTTCTGAAAGAAAATGAATCTCAGGCTGGTATATAGTTTCATATGTACTTTGGTAATAAATTTGCTTTGAACTTTGAACTTGCGATTGTGCAGAAATTCCAGGAACATTAGAAGCATCTGACTTGTGCCATACATAAGGCTAGCACAGTTCTGCAGCTGGAAGTGGCACTACCTCATAGTTCCAGTGACTGGGTTTAAGCCTGATATCTGGTGCTCTCTCTCTCTTGCGTTTGCACCTTTTCCCTGTGACTCCATGTGGTTCCTCCCGGTGCTTCAGTTTCTTTCCGTATCCCAAAGGCAGGCAGGTGCCAAGTTAATTGGCCGCTGCACATTGTCCCTCGTGTGCAGGCGTGTGGTTGGGATGGGGAGACGATGGGAATATGGGGAGAATACGTTTTTGAAAAAATTATGGGAAAAGGGGTTTGCTCTGTCTGCTGGTAAGGAATGAATGAACTGAATTGACTTCCTTCTGTGTGGTAAGGAAACGAGGAACACATATGCCATTGCATAATTTGCTAGGACTCGTGCTGCTCCACAGAGATTCTTGCCAAAAGAATTGAACAGCTAATTATAATAACTCTGTGCCCCTGTTAATTAATGGCAAGATTAAGTTTGATTAATTATTATTACTATGATTGTCACAGCCGTTTAAACCATCACAGAATGGCTCTGGAGGGGTGTGAGTCACTCAAACCACTTTGCCAGTTGCTTGAAAGAAGGAGTTGTTCTAGAACTCAACTGAAATTATAAACTTCATTGTAATACTGACAACGGTGACCTTGCTTCGAAAGTGTTTATCCACTGCACTTGTACTGCAGATTTCAAGCATTCTGAGAAAGTTAGGGTTGTATCTGTCTGTATAGAAGCAGCTAGCTCGTTATAGTGAGCAAATCATATTAAAACAAAACTGCCTGGTTTTGAATTATGAGAATTATAATGGTATGTACTCAATATAAATTAGTACAGAATATATGATTTTAAAATGGATATGTGTAATATCTGTGCACTTCAATCCAGTTATTCTATCGCTGCTTCAACTTAACCTTGATCCATGTCGCACCATAGAAGCCATCTAACAATACTGACAAAAAAGAACCCTCTTCCATCACAGTGCTTATTTTTGTGAAGTGAAATACTAAAGCGTCATCAGCTCATTGCTTTTGTTAAAAGTGTATTTAAATTTTCAGCAATTTGATTTGCCAGGGTCAATACCACAGCAATGATTTCTGACAACTTTTCATCCAGTATTGCAGTCTAGAGAACTACCAAAAATACAATGCATTTGCAACGGAATTTTCAAAATGTTCCATAGAAGAACTCATGCGGTGAGCATAAAATGTTGGTCTTTATTTCTTAAAAGAAAGCAAGATGCCGGGTTACCAGGGGATTTAGGCTACATGTGCAGAGTATACTGAGTACTCCTTCATGTACTGCCTCAAGTAAGACATTACAATTCCTGAGTCCTCTTACGACTTTCCTGACTACTGTCTTACCTACAGTGCATGCCCTCCTGCTAGCTGAGTCTGGAGTCAAAGGCAAACAACAATGACCTGTGTGCAATTCAAACTGCTGGAAGAATTTGTCACCATGACAACATTCACAGCTGTCACAAGTCCCTGGAGAACCTAACCCAGAAGTCACATGAACAGTAGTATTCCACCAGATGTCTCCATTTAAGATTTTTTTAAAGGTTGCAGGCCTTACCCTCTGTGGTAGTTTGTGCAGAACTCTTTAATCTTTTTAACCGAAGATCTGGTTACTGTCTGTACTATTCTCTCTCCCCGTTCTAGCCAGAAGTTGGCTTTTGTTTAATTCTGACAAAGATGTCATTCGCATAGTAGTAACTTCTCTGACTGATTGAAGACAAAAAGCCTAGACTGCCATGTACTAAACAGTATTAAGAATAATTATAGCTATGATCCACTTAGAAAACTCACTGAGAAGGTAGAATTTATTAAATGGAAACTCAGCTAGACCAAAACAACAGTCAGGTTTCTTTTAAAGAGAATGAAAAAAATTGAATTAATTATTGACATTTAAAATTATTAAATTTATTATAGTATATTTTTAAAACTTTAATTCTTATTAATATTAGCAATTGCACTGTTTATTCATTATATTTGTCATTTAATTTTTAATGATTGTTTAAAATGTAAATTTGTTCAAAATTATTATCTTAATAAATCATTTCAAAATTTATGTACATTTGTAGGCCTGGTTTCTTAAGAATGACACAGCTGGGGGAGTAGTGCTGAAATGCTCCCACTACCTATTAAATGTTCCAAATGGTGTGAATCTCAAATAGTCTCTGACAACCAAATCCAGCTCCTGACCTTCACGTGTGGCTTAGCTACTAAGGCGGTGGAACCATTTCTACCGACAGGAGAAGGGGCTCCTCAGCTGTGGTTGGCAGCTCATCTAGGAGAAGGAAAACTCTGATCTCAACCCTCCGCTGCCTTGCAGCTGTACCCACTCATGAGGAAGGTTTCAGGGATAACTCACGAGGAAGGTTTCAGGGGTAAATCACGAGGATAAATCTGGAGCTATGGTCACTTAGGCAATCCTAAATTGAGTTCAACACCGGCTGGCAACTCCTGCGATGCCGCTGGTGCCAAAATATATCAGGCTCTGCTGTTCTGTTGGAGTCAGCAGGTGCATGGAGAGGGAGTATAATATGGAGAGGAGTATGCAGCTTGCTCTCCATATTATACTGCCCTGGCTTGTGTGTTGTCGTGTGTATCACTTAGGCAGTTAGGATGCAATATCCATATTTGACCCCAACTAACGGTGAGCCCCATGGTATCAGCATATAAAGAGGATAAACATTACTGTCCTAGTTTATTGCAAGCCACTTAAAATGTCCATTCTAGTGTGAAGAAAATGCATATTTGTGTTAACATTGGAAAGGGTTTGGCCCTGAATTTGCAGGCAGTAGTAAAGGCACAATGGTTACCATTGAGTTGCCACATAATTTTCCTAAAAGCTGAGTGGACTTGCGTGTGTGGACTGTGAGCACTTTCAATGAGCAAATTCAGTTTTCAGCATTTATAAGTGTATTTATGAGATTGGGTTTAGCCGGGGGGGGGGGCGGGGGAGCGGGTAGGATACCAATGTAGTATAGCAGTTAGCATGACAGATTTCAGAGTTCAATTCCGGCACCATCTGCAAGGAATTTTTACATTCTCCCTATGACTGCATGGATTTCTTCCGGGTGCACGAGGTTCCTCCTGTATTCCAAAGCCGTTATGGCTGTGGGAGGAACCATTAGGCTGTAAGACCATAAGCCATAGGAGCAGAATTAGGCCATTCAGCCCATCTGATCCACTCTGCCAATTCATCATGGCTGATCCCAGATCCCATTCAACCCCATATACCATCCCTCTCACCTTATACCTTGATACCCTGACCAATCAGGAATCTATCAACTTCTACTTTAAACATACCCATAGACTTGGCCTCCACCATTGTCTGTGGTATAGCTTTCCACAAATTCACCACTCTTTGGCTAAAAAAAAAATCCTCCTTCCTTCTGATCTAAAAGGTCACCCCTCTATTTTAAGGCTGTGCCCTCTAGTTTTGGATACCCTACCTGAAGGACCATTCTCTTCACATTCACTCTGTCTGGTCCTTTCAACTTCTGGTAGGTTTGAATGAGATCCTCCCACATTCTTCTAAATCCCAGTGAGTACAGGCCCAAAGCTGCCAAATGCTCCTCATATGTTAACCCCTTCATTCCTGGAATCATTCTCGTGAGCCTCCTTTGGACCCTCTCCAATGACAACACATCCTTTCTGAGATAAGGGGGCCAAAACTGTTCACAATACTCTAAGTGTGGCCTGATTATAAAGCCCTGGCATTACCTCCTTGTTTTTATATCCTACTCCCATTTAAATAAATGGCAACAGTGCATTTACCTTCTTTACCACAGACTCAACCTGTAAATTAACCTTCAGGGAGTCTTGCAAGACGATTCCTAAGTCCCTCTGCACCTCTGATGTTTGAACCATCTCCCCATTTAGATAATAGTCTGCACTTTTGTTCCTGTTACCAAGATGCATTGTCGTACATTTCCTAACACAGTATTCCATTTGCCACTTTTTTGCCCGTTCTCCCAATTTGCCTATGTCGAGCTCCAATCGCATTGTTTCCTCAGCACTACCTACCACTCCACCTATCTTCAAATCACCTGCAAACTTTGCCACAAAGCCATCAATTTCACTTTCTAAATTATTGATAAACAATGTAAAAAGCAGCAGTTCCAGTGCTTACCCCTGAGGAACATCACTAGCCACTGGGAGCCAACCAGAAAAGGCCCCTTTTATTCTCACTCGCTGCCTCCTGCCTGTCCTCCATTCCTCTATCCATGCCAGTGTCTTTCCTGTAATGCCATCGGGTTTCATCTTGTTAAGCAGCCTCATGTGAGGCACTTTATCAAATGCCTTCTGAAAATCTAAGTAACTGACATCCTCTGCCTCTCCTTTGTCCACCCTGCTTATTATTTCCTCAAAGAATCCTAACAGTTTTTTTTTCTAGTATTAAATAGGTGGGTTGCTGAGCAGTGTGTCTCGTTGGGCCGGAAGGCTGTTCTGGGATGTATAATGGCATGCAAAAGTTTGGGCACCCCGGTCAAAATTTCTGTTATCGTGAATAGCTAAGCCAGTAAAAGATGAACTGATTTCCAAAAGGCATAAAGTTAAAGATGACACATTTCTTTAATATTTTAAGCAAGAAAAATTCTTTATTTCCATCTTTTACAGTGTCAAAATAACAAAAAAGGAAAAGGGCCAGAAGCAACAGGACTTGTTACCAAAATGCATTGGGCTTGTTTAGATGTTCCTTTGAAACTTTTGAATAGAACTTTTTGGCTGCAATGAGCAAAGGTATGTTTAGAGAAAAAAAGGTGCAGAATTTCATGAAAAGAACACCTCTCCAACTGTTATGCACAGGGGTGGATCGATCATGCTTTGGGCTTGTATTGCAGCAGGGAACATTTACTGGTAGAGGGAAGAATGAATTCAATTGAATACCAGCAAATTCTGGAAGCAGACATCACACCGTCTGTAAAAAAGCCAAAGATGAAAAGAGGATGGCTTCTACAACAGGATAATGAACCTAAACATACCTCAAAATCCACAATGGACTACCTCAAGAGGTGCAAGCTGAAGGTTTTGCCATGGCCCTCACAGTCCCCTGACCTAAACATCATTGAGAATCTGTGGATAGACCTCAAAAGAGCAGTGCATGCAAGACAGCCCAAGAATCTCACAGAACTAGAAGCCTTTGCAAGGAAGAATGGGTGAAATCCCCCAAACAAGAATTGAAAAACTCTTAGCTGGCTACAAAAAGCGTTTATAAGCTGTGATACTTGCCAACGGGGGTGTTACTAAGTACTGCCATGCAGGGTGCCCAAACTTTTGCTTTGGGCCCTTTTCCTTTTTTGTTATTTTGAAACTGTAAAAGATGGAAATAAAAAAGTTTTTTTGCTTAAAATATAAAAGAAATGTGTCATCTTTAACTTTATGCCTTTTGGAAATCAGTTAATCTTTTACTGGCTTAGCTATTCACAGTAACAGAAATTTTGACCGGGGTGCTTATGCCACTGTATCTCTAAAAAATTAAATAATTCACTATTAAATATTATTCCCTGTAGGAAGATGGTGGTGAACCTTTTTGATTATTTCATTGCATGTGGCAGAGGTATTTCTATAGTGCAGATAAATAGAGAATTCCAGGATTTTGACCCAGTGCCTAAAAGTTGTGGGGATAAATTTGAAAGTTCGCAGCAGTTCTTTGGATGGTATCTTCTCCTGAAAAGCGAGCAGATCCATTCATATCTACCATCTTTTAAAATGGCAGTTATTTGGGTCTCATGGACACATGCTTATTGTCCAGCTAAATGGTACACCTCTATAAAGACAGAGTTTCCCAGATTTCCCATCAGTTGGATTGGAGAATCTGTCAGCGGAGCACTTGTGAGGAAAGTCCAGGTGCAATTCTTACTGACTGTTGAAAGCAATGGGGGAAAGCAAAAGAAAAGAGAATTGGCAAGAACAAGTTAATTCCAATTTTATTTCATTATATTGAGTTGTTGTGTATTATGTTGAAGTAGAGTTTTAGTCATAGGGCCATAGAGCACCACAGTGCAGAGACAGGGCCTTTGGCCTACCTAGCCCATACCAAACAATTGTTCTGCCAAGTGCCATTGACGTACATTTGGACCGTAGCCCTCCATACTGCTCCCATCCATGGCCCTATCCAAACTTCCCTTCAGTGTTGAAATCGAGCCCGCATCGCTCATTCCACATTCTCACCACCCTTGGTGTCCTAAGTTATTTTATACAATGGTACCTTATTTTTAAATAGTGCTGGGTGGTTCTGAATTCTGAAGATATTCAGAAACATTTAATTTTAGCAACAGCTTTGGCAGCCGGTGAGCCTGGGGCAGGGAATCACTGGCAGTTAGAGACATTCTGGGGAGTAAGGCACGTCAGTGGCACTCATGGTTTTACCATCTCCTGGGTCTCTGATCGCTGGTTCCTTGGGGAAGAGAGCATACTGCAGGAAAAGAGTGTTCTCCAAGGCGGGCAGCTGGTGCAGTCAGGCGTCTTGCCGACCTTCCCCAGTTGATCTTTGCATCAACAAAACCCGCAACAGAGCAGCCTATGGAGGAAAGTGGTCTTTCTGCTAGTGTTTAACTGCACGCAGCCAGACACCAGAAGTTGCTGTCAGCTTTACACCATAACGATGACGAGCACTGACAGTTACGCTCGCATTACAGCTGTAAATGCTGCGCCAGTGTTTCCTGCTTTACGCTGAGAGAAGATTTCCTCTTCTCTTTCCTCCTGACTTTGAATGGACTTGAAAGCAGCAAATAAGGTAGAGAGCTGTTGGAACTATGAGCTGCATTGTAATAAGGCACAAATGACAAATATGTCCCATTTGTCCAGTGTTGCTAAGGGGCTGCCGGACAAAATGTAATTTTAAAAGGCTGTGTTGCCTAGTCAAAACAATTGCAGTGATTGACTGCACTTGCCAGTGCAGGGGATTTTTTAAATTTAATTTACTTCTGTCAATGGCAGCAATCACACTACAATGCAGCAAGCATGTGGCCATATTTTGTCTTTGCATATGGTTAAAAGGTAAATTAGCCAAATGGGGTCACACTGTTGGCCTATTTATATAGAAATTCTCTTGTGGCATTACTCATGGAAAGTCAGAGGATGTACCGTTTTCAGAGGACAGGAACAGTATGCCATGTAAAATTGATGCAATGTTAGTTTGTGTAATTACTCTGTACAGTGTATGGGGAAAAGGACTAAGTGGTTAAGTCTTGAGCGGAACTACTGTAGTATAATAGAATGAATGACCTACTGATAAAATGCTGGAAATAAATTAGAAGTTATATGTTTGCTTATGCACTTCCTATTTGTGAATAATATTTTATAATACAGTAATATCTACGCTTACTGTTTTTTTCTTTATTTGCAACTGCACTGATTTTTATTAAAAAGATCAACAAAAGTTCTTGCAGCCTCTTGCCACTACCCAGTAATAAATGATTCATGAACACAATGTCAAACACCAATCAGACTGCAGTACATTCTGTTACTCGTTCTCACATAGGAGCCCCATTGTACAGCTTTATCTAATCTGACAGTGTTAACCCACAAACGGTTCCTGGATATTTTATTTGGAGGGCTCGTCATTACCAGTCAAAATAATACTTAATATCCTGCTCAAGGTGTAGGCTGTGTTAGTGGGGAGAAAAAAGCACACATCATGCATGACTCAGTCAGGTACACGAGTAACGCTGTACAGACCAGAAATTCGTATGTGCTTGGAGGAGTTGTACCAACATTGTGGGGATCCACAAAGAGCAAGTCTTTATTGGCACTTGACGATTATTGGATGCTGTGCCAGTGGGATCACTGTGCCTCACCAGATCCCAGTGGTGAGTGTAATTTAAATTTCTTATTGACATGGTAACGAGAAAGACTGCTGCCCTTCAGCTCCAGTGACCTGGGTTCAATCCTGGCCTCGGGTGCTTTCTTCGTGGAGTTTGCGATTTTCCTTTTGACCAAGTGAGCTTCTCGTGGGTGAGCTGGTTTCCTCCTACACCACAAGGATGTGCTGATGGTAGGCTAAATGACTAGTGTAAGTATCCCCGAGGATATGAGGAGAATCGGATGATGGGAGATGATGAGCTCATGATGGATACTGCAACTTTTTGCTTTCTATATTCAAGGAATTAGGGATCCTCTTAAGGAAGGTGGAATTGCTCTGAGTGCCTGGATAGGCTCAATAGGCCAAATAGTTTCTCTGCTGTAAGGGAACATGAAAACATGCCACATCATAAGCATTAGCTACATTATTTATTTATTTATTGAGATATAGCGCAAAATAGGCCCTTCTGGCCCTTTAAGCCGTGCTGTCCAGCAACCCCTGATTTAACCCTGAGCCTGATTTACAATGGCCAATTAATCTACCAACCGGTACGTCTTTGGATTCTGGGAGGAAACTGGAGCACCGGGAGGAAACCCACATAGTTACGGAAAGAATGTACAAACTTTTTAGAGGCAGCGGCAGGAATTGAACCTGGGTCACCTGTACTGTAAAGATTTGTGGCAACCACTAAGCTACCACGCCACCCCTGCTAGAATACTATAGCAGTATTATTACTGCTCCAGTGGTCAACCAACGTTCACCTCTGGTTTTACCTACTGTATAACTGCAAAAACTTATTTATGAGGCCTGCATGGCAGATTAACTGACCATCCTCAACTTTTTTTTTGCTTATTTATTTATCTATCTACCTCTCTATCTATTTATTTATCTATCTATCTATTTATTTATTCATTCATATAGGCATGCATGCCACTGGTAGCACCAGCATTTTCTGTCCCTCCCAATTAGCCCCTGTACCGTGGAAGCAGATAAGAACTACCCACATTGCTGTGTCTGCAGTCACCTGTTGGCCAGGATAAGGATGGCCGATTTCTCTCCATGAAGGACATCAGTGAACACTGAGGTTTCTCCCAGAATTTCAGTCATTTTAGAGTTAGTGATATCAAGGAAAAAAAAACCCGTAATTCCAAATTTCAATATTTCCTTGGACTTAAGATAGCATTCATGGTGGGATTTCCTTTACAGGATTAGCAAGAAGTATAGACGGGATCCATAGAAGGGATTCTCGTGTGCATGATGTACTGAGCTATGTTCACAACTCTTTCTTGTGGTCAAGTGCCGAGCAGTTGCCATACCAAACCACTTTACATCCAAGTAGGATGCTTTCTATGGTGCATTGAAAAAATAATTGGTAAGGGTTGACAGGGACATGCCAGATTTCTTTAGCTTCCTGAGGCAGTAGAGGCATTGGTGAGCTTTCTTTGTTATGAGATCAACATGGTTGGACCAGGGGAGGCTATTGGTGATACCCTTGCTCGGTCAGCTCAGAAGGCCTTTAAGGGTCAATTATTTTGTTGGGTCTGGAGATGTGAATCAGCCAGACTGGGTAAGACTGCAGAACTGATCAACCAGACCTGTTCTGGATCCATCTCCCTATTTAGCAGATCTGGTGCCACAGAGTAGGATGCAAGGTGTCCTTGATGTGACGACTGAACTATTTCTTCACAATGACTATTCGGTGGTTTTATTTCTACCTGTTCTGTCATGGCAGAAGTATCTGCCAGAAGAAAACTGGTTGAGGACAATGTGAAGTAAGTAGATCTCTTGTGTTGGCTCACTCACTACCTGCCACAGACCTGTTCTGGTAGCTATGACATGTAGGACTCAACCAGCTCAATGTGAATTGATGCTGCCTAGCCGCTCTCACTGATAACCACTAAAGTCCCCCATTCTGTTCACATGCTTCTAACGTTTCCCTTCCAAGTGTTGTTCAACATGAAAGAGTGCTGATTCATTAGCTTAGTGAGCACTGCTGATCAGGCAACAGTGCCCTATGATCTGACGTTTGATCTGATGCCTTGAGATTTTATGGTATCTGAAACCAATGGTGAGGATGATTGTGATACTACTGTCTCATATGGATGTGCTGCCACTATAGATGGTCTGCTAATGGGACAAGATGTACCCAGTGACTGTGAAGTCCCTGGCACACTGTGTAGGTGGTATGGTTCTGTGAGTGAGATAATGGCAAACTTTTGTCAGTTTGGCCTGTGAGGACAGTGGGACAATGCTGATAATTCATATGAGGAGAGTTCTGCAAGGTCAACTGGACGTGAAGCAAGTTTGTTATTCCAAATTCAGCATATAGCTCGGCATTCAGTTGTTTCCTAGGTTTATTCATTCTGTCTAAGAATGATACAAATCAGAGATTTGCTAGGTTCCTTCATAGAGCATTTAAGAGTCGAACCGATGGGCTGAATCTGGAGTCAGTTGTAGGATAATTTGAATGATGATTTCTTCCCTGAAGGGCGTTGTGAAATCATGTTAAAGCTTGATGACAATCTAGCAGTTTTCATGACTGTGGTATATGATGAGCAGTTGCTTATTTTTCCACCAAACTCCAAACTACTAATTGAATTTAAATTACACAGCTGCCATGATGGAATTTGAACTCTGATTATTAGTTTAGGTTTCTGGGTTTTTAGTCTAGTGACTGTGACACATATAACCATATAACAATTGCAGCACGGAAATAGGCCATCTCGGCCCTTCCAATCCATGCCGAATGCTTACTCTCACCTAGTCCCACCAACCTGCACTCAGCCCATAACACTCCATTCCTTTCCTGTCCATATATCTATCCAATTTTACCTTAACTGACAATATCGAGCCTGCCTTTACCACTTCTACTGGAAGCTCGTTCCACACAGCCACCACTCTCTGAGTAAAGAAGTTCCCCCTCACGTTACCCCTAAACTTTTGCCCCCTAACTCTCAACTCGTGCTCTGTTTGAATCTCCCCTACTCTCAATGGAAAAAGCCTATCCACGTCAACTCTATCTATCCCCTTCATAATTTTAAATACCTCTATCAAGTCCCTCCTCAACCTTCTACGCTCCAAAGAATAAAGACCCAACTTGTTCAACCTTCCTCTGTAACTTAGGTGCTGAAACCCAGGTAACATTCTAATAAATCTTCTCTGTACTCTCTCTATTTTGTTGACATCTTTCCTATAATTCGGTGGCCAGAACTGTACACAGTACTCCAAATTTGGCCTTACCAATGCCTTGTACAATTTTAACATTGCATCCCAACTCCTATACTCAATGCTCTGATTTATAAAGGCCAGCATACCAAAAGCTTTCTTCACCACCCTATCCACATGAGATTCCACCTTCAGGGAACTATGCACCATTATTCCTGGATCCCTCTGTTCTACTGCATTCTTCAATGCCCTACCATTTACCATGTATGTCCTATTTTGATTAGCCCTAACAAAATGTAGCACCTCACACTTATCAACATTAAACTCCATTTGCCATCTTTCAGCCCACTCTTCTAAGTGGCCTAAATCTCTCTGCAAGCTATGAAAACCTACTTCATTACCCGCCACCTATCTTAGTATCATCTGCATACTTACTAATCCAATTTACCACCCCATCATCCAAATCATTAATGTATATGATAAACAACATTGGACCCAGTACAGATCCCTGAGGCACACCACTAGTCACTGGCCTCCAACCTGACAAACAGTTATCCACCACTACTCTCTGGCATCACTCATCCAGCCACTGTGAATCCATTTAATTACTTCAATATTAATACCTAACGATTGAACCTTCCTAACTAACCTTCCATGTGGAACCTTCTCAAATGCCTTACTGAAGTCCATATAGACAACATCCACCACTTTACCTTCGTCAACTTTCCTAGTAACCTCTTCAAATAATTCAATAAGATTTGTCAAACATAGCCTTCCACGCACAAATCCATGTTGACTGTTCCTAATCAGACCCTGTCTGTCCAGATAATTAGATATACCATCTCTAAGAATACTTTCCATTAATTTACCCACCACTGACATCAAATTTACAGGCCGAGAATTGCTAGGTTTACTCTTAGAACCCTTTTTAAACAATGGAACAACATGAGCAATATGCCAATCCTCCGGCACCATCCCTGTTTCTAATGACATTTGAAATATTTCTGTCGGAGCCCCTGCTATCTCTACACTAACTTCCCTCAAGGTCCTATGGAATATCCTATCAGGACCTGGAGACATATCCACTTTTATATTCCTTAAAAGCGCCAATACTTTCTCTTCTTTAATCATCATAGTTTCCATAACTTCCCTACCTGTTTCCCTTACCTTACACAATTCAATATCCTTCTCATTAGTGAGTATCGAAGAAAAGAAATTGTTCAAAATCTCCCCCATCTCTTTTGGTTCCACACATAGCTGTCCACTCCCACTCTGATTCTCTAAGGGACCAATTTTATCCCTCACTATCCTTTTGCAATTAATATAACTGTAGAAACCCTTTGGATTTATTTCACCTTACTTGCCAAAGCAACCTCGTATCTTTTTAAAGCTTTTCTAATTTCTAAGATTCTTTTTACATTCTTTATATTCCTCGAGCACCTCATTTACTCCATGCTGCCTATGTTTATTGTAGATAGCTCTCCTTTTCCGAATCAAGTTTCCAATATCCCTTGAAAACCATGGCTCTCTCAAACTTATAACCTTTCCTTTCAATCTAACAAGAACATACAGATTCTGTACCCTCAAAATTTCACCTTTAAATGACCTCCATTTCTCTATTGTATCCTTTGCATAAAACAACTTGTCCCAATCCACTCCTTCTAAATCCTTTCACATCTCCTTGAAGTTAGCCTTTCTCCAATCAAAAATCTCAACCCTGGGTCCCGACCTATCCTTCTCCATAATTATATTGAAACTAATGGCATTGTGATCACTGGACCCGAAGTGCTCTCCAACACATACCTCCATCACCTGACCTATCTCATTCCGTAACAGGAGATCCAACACTGCCCCTTCTCTAGTTGCTACCTCTATGTATTGCTGCAAAAAACTATCCTGCACACATTTTACAAACTCCAAACCATCCAGCCCTTTTACAGTATGGGCTTCGAGTCTATGTGTGGAAAATTAAAATCTCCCACAGTGACAACCTTGTGCTTACTACAAATATCTGCTATCTCCTTACAAATTTTCTCCTCCAATTCTCGCTCCCCATTGAGTAGTCTATAATACACCCCTATAAGTGTTACTACACCTTTCCCATTCCTCAGTTCCACCTAAATAGCGTCCCTAGATGAGCCCTCTAATCTATCCTGCCAGAGCACCGCTGTAATATTTTCTCTGACAAGCAATGCAACACCTCCCCCTCTTGTCCCTCCGATGCTATCACACCTGAAGCAACGAAATCCAGGAATATTTAGTTGCCAATCACACCCCTGCTGCAAGCGTGTTTCACTAATAGCTACAACATCATACTTCCAGGTATCAATCCATGCTCGAAGCTCATCCACATTTCTTACGATGCTCCTAGCATTAAAATAAATGCATTTAAGAAATGTTCCACCTCTTTTGCTCTGTTTATCACTGATGGTGCAAGCAACTTCACTATCTCCTTTTTCTTCCTTCTCCCTCTGGTTCCCCTCCCCTCTTGTATCTAGTTTAAATCCACTGGAGCCTCTCTAGCAAACCTACCTGCAAGAATATTTGTCCCCCTCCAGTCCAGAGGTAAACCATCCCGCCGGAACAGGTCCCACCTTCCCTGGAAAACTGCCCAATTATTTATAAATCTGAAGCCCTCCCTCCTGCACCATGTTTTCAGCCACATGTTGATCTGCGCTGTCTTACTATTTCTCCCTATACTGGAGAGGAGAAGATGGTGGCGCGACATAGCTCGCAGCGGCCACTCCTGTGGTGATTTCTGTTATTTGTCAAGTCGGGTGCCGTGCACAATCCTGATTTGATGGAGACGGATGTGAGAGCACGGAGGAACATCTGGTGAAACTTCTGAAATGCCTGCTTCCCTGCTGCTGCTACTGTGCGATCCGAAATCTCCGGAGGGGAAGGCCCCGAGTCCTCAGCTTTGCTTGTTGCTCGGCGGCCGGGACGGGATCGACGCGCTCGGCAGAGGATGGTGCTCGGTGCTCGGTGTCGACGGGCTGGTCAGAGGCTCGAAGTTTTTGGATGCTGTTGGGTGCTTCCAATGGTGCTGCATCGGCAAGTTTGCGGCTCTTGGAGGTTCATGGCAGGGAGAGTTTCTCCCTTGTACCATCTGCGTGAGATGGTGAGGCTATCGGAACTTTGAGACTTTTTTTTAATGTGCCCATGGTCTGCGCTTTATCAAGTCATGGTATTGCTTTGCACTGCTGTAACTATATGTTATAATTATGTGGTTTTGTCAGTTTTAGTCTTGGTTTGTCCTGTGTTTCTTGTGATATTCTGGAGGAACATTGTATCATTTTTTAATGCATGCATTTCTAAATGACAATGAATGAGGACTGAGTGTCCTCATAATCTAATCTAAACCCGCCTGCACGTGGCACTGGTAGCAATCCTGAGATTGCTATCCTGGAGGTTCTGTCCTTTAACTTGCCGCCTAACTCCCCGAACTCACCTTTCAGGACCTCATCACTCTTCCTACCCACGTCATTGGTCCCTAAATAGACCACGACTTCCGGCTGCTCACCCTCCCCCTTGAGAATACTGAGAACTCGATCTGAGATGTCGCGGACCTTGGCACCAGGGAGGCAACAGACCATCTGGGATTCTCAGTCTCTTCCATAGAACCTCTTATCTGTCCCCCTAACTATCGAATCCCCTATCACTACTGCTCTCCTCTTTTCCCTCCTTCCCTTCTGAGCTGAGGTTCCAGTCTCGGTGCCAGAGACGCAACCACTGCAACTTGTCCCTGGTAGGTCGTCCCCATCAACAGTATCCAAAACGGTATACTTATTATTGATGGGAACGGCCACAGGGGTGCTGTGCTCTTTCTTTCTGTTTCCCTTCCCTCTCCTGACAATCACCCAGCTACCTGTCTCCTGACTCTTAGGGGTGACTATCTCTCTGTAACTCCTGCCTATTTCTGCCTCTGCCTCCCGAATGATCCGAAGTTCATCCAGCTGCAGCTCCATTTCCCTAACTCGGTTTGTCAGGAGCTGCAGCTGGATGCACCTTTTACAGGTGTAGTCATCAGGGGCAATTGTGCTCGCCCTGACTTCCCACATACTGCAAACAGAGCACTCAACTGCCCTAACTGCTGCCTCCATTATCTACTGTTAAGGTAATTTAATTAAAGGAACTTACTCGGCCTTACCTCACTTGGAGTGAAGCTTGTCCTCAGCCTCCGCTCGCCGAAGCCTCTCGAGGCAAAGCCTCCCTACTCTTGTCTCCCACTACTCCGTCGCCTGCTCAGTTAATCTGCTCACTTTTTAACTCTTCCGCTGCCTCACGATCTGACTTTCTCGCGCTTCCGCAGTCTTACCCCATTCAACCGCCGAAGAAATGACCGACCCTTCTCAATCTGCTCACTTTTTAACTCTTCCGCTGCCTCACAGTCTTCTGCAGTCGTGCCCCATCCAACCGCCGAAGAAATGACTGACCCTTCTCAATCTGCTCACTTTTTAAGTCTCCTGCTGCCTCACAGAACAACTTTCACAGGCTTGCACAGTCGTGCCCCATTCAACCGCTGAAGAAAACACCTTGAAACCCTCTATCTCATTTTTGGACCCCTTAAGAAAAGTAACTGTAGAATATCTTTATGGTATTAGAAAATGGTGCTGATGGCATTTAATCTGTCATGATTACATGGAACATTTTGAGTTCTGAAATCTGTTTTCTAAATGCATTTTTAAACATAGCAGGAGGAGTGACACACCTTACCCACTTCTTCTTTTCTGCCATCTACCATGGAACCAAACTCCAGATAAACACTTTCGTGCAATATTTTCTCATACTTCTAAATGACAAAAATATATGAGACAGTTTTAAAATTAGTGATTGATCTGAAATCAGGTCTAATTGGCAGAACAGATCCAATTTAAACTATCCTCTTTGGTGGAAGATATGTTCTATCTTCAGTCCGGAGAAGTCAGGATGTTTTTCTTTCAATCCTATGCTATCATGTCCCAGGTACTCTGGATAGCAGAAGTATTTTCTTCCTGTCTTCTCAAACAACTTTATTACCATCTTGAATCTTTGGTCAAACCAACATTTCACCTTCAAACCCAGTTTTGTGTAAACCTGCTTTGCAGTTGAATCTTAGATGTTCATGCATTTTTCTAAGCTGAGCTGTTAATATTTCAGGTGGAATCTAACCAGAGCTTTGTGACTCTCAGAACAAATTGTCTACCTTTACTTTCTGTCTTTCCCATTTATGACGAAGAGTCTTCTGCCTGAAATGTGAATTGCCTTTCTCTTTCCACAGATGCTGCCTGACCCGTTGAGTGCTTTCCTCAATTTCTGTTTAGATTTCAGATTTCAAGCATCTGCAGTTTTTAGGTTTACAGAATGTCAGAAACATATGCTAACTGACTAATCGGATGAAAAGTTTCAAGGTGGCTCCCTGAGGGCTAAGTCACGAAATTAGATGTACAGCTCCAGGTTTTTGAAGTAGAACCATATCAGAATCAAGTTTATTTATTTATTTATTTGTTATTTAGCGATACGGCGGCAGAGTAGGTCCTTCCAGTCCTTTAAGCCACATTGTACCAGCAACCCTTGAAAAACTCAATTAACCCTAACCTAATCTTGGAATAATTTTCAATAAACAATGAACCTACGGGGTACGTCATTAGACTGTAGGAGGACCGACATGTCATGAAATTTGTTAATTTGTGGCAGAAGTATAGTGCAAGACATAAAAATTACCATAAGCTACAAAATAAGTATATAGTGAAAAAGGTGAATAATGAGGTGGTGTTTATGCATCATTCAAAAATCTGATGGCAGAGGGGAGAAGCTGTTTTTCAAACGTTGAGGGTGCTATTTAGGCTTCTGTACCTTCTCTGCAATTATAGTAACCTGGAAAGAGGGCAAGTCCTGGGTGGTGTGGGCCTCTAGTGATAGATGCTGTTTGAAGCACTGCCTCTTGAGGGTGTTGTGTGTTGTGCCCATGATGGAGCTGCCTGAGCTCTAATCCTCTGAAGGCTCTTGCAGTCCTGTGGCATTGGAGGCTCCTCACCGTGCAACTAGTCAGAATGAGCTCCATGTTACAACTCTAGAGATTTTCAAGCACCTTTGGTGACATACAAAATCTCCTCCAAACTTTTAATAAAGTAGAACTGCTGGCATGTCTTCTTTGTGATTACATCAACGTGATGGTTCCAACATAGATCCTCTGAGATATTGGTGATCATGAGTTTGAAGCTGCTCACCTTTTCCATCAACGACCCCTCAATGAGGAATGGCTTACGTTTTTTCTGACTTCATCTTCCTGAAGCCCACAATCAAGTTTTCGGTCTTGCTGACACTGAGTGTGGGTTTATTGTACAACAGTGCACTCTGAAAGTGACACAGCTCATTAGTTACATGAGGAAACAGACAACACAATGGAAAAATAGCAGCATTTTTTGAAGCCACACAAATTAAAAGCAGGAATAGAATTTCTTGGTTATAATTTCTTAAATAAAAATAAAATTCAGACAACTAAGATTATAATTGGAAGATCTGCAGTGTTATTAATTCCTTGAATTCCAGGCGCAGCATCAACTTGGTTCTGAGGATCTGTCACTCTTTAGTGTTTTTTTCATTTTCTTCATTAGAGTTACTTTGATAATATTAATTTTGGTCAGGCCATCCCATAAATATTAACTTTCCCAGGATGTCTTGAACATTACCTCCTGTCTCTGCAATAAATATCAATGCAGAGTAGTCGTTAAGCACATCTGTCATTCTCTTATTGCTCACTTAATCGTTAAAACACCCACCTTGTTCTTAAGCTCATAATTTTTCTTCATTTAATCTAAGGTTTTTAATCAAGGTAAATCAAGGTGGTGATAAATTGGCATTTCGGAGAGAGACTGAAAATCTGGTTGAGTAGTGCCACAACAACAACCGAAGCATTGATTATCGACTGGAGGAAGAAGGTAGAGGTCAATGAGCCAATTCTCATGAGGGCAATGGAGGCGAGAGTCTGCAGCTTTAAATTCGTTGGTGTTAATGTATCAGAGGTTCTGTCCTGGGACCAGCACATAAGTGTCATCACAACGAAAGCAGGGCAGCACCTCTATTTTCTTAGAGGATTGCACAGATTTGGCATGTCACCAAACACTTTGACAAAACTCTACAGAGCACAGTGGTGAATACCTCATTGGTTGCATCATGGTCTCGTATGGAAATGCCAAAGCCCAAGACTGGAGAAGACTACAAAGAGTGGTGGATATCACTCGGTGCCTTACAAACAAAGCTGTCCCTACCATTGAGTACATTTACATAGAGTGCCACTACATTGTGGCAGCATCCATCGTCAAAGATCACCGCCATCCAGCCCATGCCTTCTTTTCACTGCCGACGTACATTCTAAAGGAAGTACAGAAGCTGGAGGCCTCATATCAGCAAGTTCAGGAATACTTATTACCAATGTTCCCTCTAAGGTGCGCGCGCACACAACTTACACTACTCATGCACAAAGGAATTTAAAATGTGTACACAAGGTTGTTACCCTCTACCTCGTCGGCATGTTCATTATCTTGTTCGACTTTATGTCTCTTATGTGATTAAGCTACAAAATCTGTGCTGTATGCAGTGATCTCCAAATAAAATACATATCTGGATATTTTGTCAACTAGCTTTGTAATTTGACCATTTTATTTGACCATTTCAAACAACTTTATTAATATATGAAAAGATTGATATTATTACATGCTGTTGTATAGCATATGAAAAATAAGACTCATTGATGTATATTGTTTTATTTCTTTTTAACAATGAACAACAAATTGGACTTGGTAGTTTATTAATCTTAGAAGAGCTTCAGGTTTACTTCCACTTAAGAATTCAGCACACACATGTTGTTGTCATGGGGCAAAAAATTGCACGGCACAAGATTTTTGTGCACACTGGTCATTACAAATTAGAGAGAACATTAGTTATTACCCTACAACCATCATGCTCCAGAACCTGCTTGGATAACTCCAATCACTACTCTGCACAACCTACAGAATCACTGTCAAGGACTCATTCTCAGTATTATTTTTTGTTATTTGCACAATTGATCTTCCTTTGTACATTGTTTTTTTTTCAGTCTTTGTTTATGTATAGTTTTTGATGAACTGATATTCTTTGTCATTTTTCTCTGCAAGTGCTTGCAAAAATATGAATCTCAAGGTAGTTATGGTAATATATACATACTTTGATAATAAATTTACTTTGAACTTTGAATAAATAATATACTATATATAGGGGCTGCTTTCATGCAAGTTTAATGCTGACAACCAAGGACGAACTTATAGCCCGTGATCTTTATTGAAATTACTTACATGGCAAATGATTCTGCAAGATTAAGAACCCTGGGTTACTTTTGTCAGAATCACAACCAGCACAAACGATACAACTATTTATTTGTGATTTATGTCAGTGCAAAATATCTTTTCATTGCAATATTCCGTTAACATAATGTAAAAGTTAAGAGGGTATTACAGTTTTAATTAATCCTCCTGATTAGAAATTTTAAGTGATATACTTACTGCAACCTATTACTTTTCACCTAATTGTAAATTGTAAATTAATTGGTTCTGTCCCCTTTTCAAGACTTGTTGCCAATTATGTTCATGCAGAGAATTTCAGGTGGACTTTGAATGATTGGATTAATTGACTGGAGTAAAATAAGAACACATCAACTATTTCATTAGCATAGTAACAGATATATATGCATATCTCGTTGTCAGTTACCAAATCCCAAATGAAGTGTTTTTTTTTCAGAAATATACTGCAATGGTTTGATTGCTCATTAAAAAGGGATCTTTTACAGAGAACCACAAAGGGAAGCCCACTCACTATTCAATATTCATGCAGCATGTCACTTAAAATAATGCACGGTCATTGCTTGTTTCATTATGTGCCATGAATGCTGCCTTTGCGCTGTTTCATGTAAAATGTCTCAATTGTTAAAGCTCTAATATATTATATGTTTTTCTAAAATTATTTCAACCATGTCATAGCACTTTCATTGAATTGAATGGTTGGTAGAATGTAACTACTTTGTTATGTTTTATTTGTGCTTCATCAACACAATTTAAGACTGAAGGAAGATACATTAAGAAAAGGTTGCAGACCAAATCATTCACTGAGAATAATTATTTTTAAATAGTTTATTTGCTTATTTGCCAAATGCCTCTTCTAATTTAGAATCAATTTATTTCCTTGATCTATATTTTAGAAGTGTGTCTAAATCCAATTTGAGATTTTATATTCATTTATTTAGTCTTTTTGTTAAAGATGAAGCATTATGCTGGGGGAATATTTGCTCCACTACTTCCCCATTTTTTAGCAAGTACTTTGAGTAAAGTATTTGGTCCCGAAAGAATGCTATGTTAAAAATGGAGTGTTGCACAAAATATATATATTGTTTTGTATTGATTAAATATGCATGATTTATTGTTAAGTACTTTGTTCAGTCTTAGCAAGAAAGCTGTGCACTAAATGAAGTGTCATGGTTTTCGTAACTATGTGTAGTTGAGTGATAAATTATTTACTCTGCTTCGAAAGCAAAGCATGAAAATATTTTGTTGTAAATATTACCATCTGTACCTTAACTATTCTTTAATTCTGCAAAATATTACAGCCTCTTGCCCTCTGCCATCCAATTTCTATATGAGCCCATGAACACTACCTCACTTACTTTTCTGTTTTTGCACTACTTTTAATTTAACTATTTTATATTTTTACTGGAATGGATTGGTTTATTTTTCTATATTTATCATGTATTGCATTCTACTACTGCTGTTTAAGTTAACAAAATTTCAGGACATATGCCGATGATATTAAACCTGACTCTGATTCTGATTCTGACATTACGAAAATGCTAAAAAGTCTAACAGACTTTAGATATTACCTTTTGTTTTCAAATTTCAGAATACTGAACTCTTGATTGTGTAGATGAAATGAAAAAATACACATCAAACAAAGTAAAAACAAGGAAAAAACGCTTTCCTAACCTCTTCAGACCCCATTAAACTGTATACACCATTTAATAGCACCATTAAAGATATTTTTGACAGGCTTTTAATTTTTTCCTTCAATTTTCTAAGTTCATTCCTGTATATAGCAATCTAGTACATAAATTAAATCCAAATAATTTATGCTTTAAATTGTATTTAGTTTATGCTGATTCTGACTTGTAAATCTGCTTCTTGGAAAATAGGGATATACTTGAGAGAAGTGGAATAACCATTTGGAATAGGGCAGAGAAAGATAATTCTGAGGATTTAGTGGATAATTTGAATTCTCCAGTCCAAAGTCTGTGGATGTTCAGTTATTGCCTAACTTCAAGATTGAGATCCATAGTCTTTTGCAGACAAAGGAATTGTAGTTTAAATTAGTGTGCGTCAATCTTTAAGAGCTAACTGTATTATTTGCTCCATTAGTTGAGAGTTACTGCATGCAATAAATAAATTTTTGGCTATGATTTTGCTGTTTGCACAAGCAGCAACAGAAAACAAGAATCGAGGCTTATACCAATTGTTCAGTGAAATAGACTTGAAGTTCAGAATCCTGTTGAAAGATAAAGCAAATTCAAGGGGATATGAGGATTGCTGCTCCTTCTCTTATGTTTGTTTACAAAGAGGGCTAATAACCCAGAAGTGGTAAAATACAACAGCGAACTTACTTTTCTAAAGAGCAGTGATGATGTCAGTATAGCAGGTGCATTTCAATAGTTACATGGAAACCATGTGATTATTTCTACCTAATGTTTGGTGATGAGAATGCTTTGCACTTTGGAATTGTGGAAGAGGATAAGGTCGGAGGCTTAAGAGAGAGTCGAGCAGCGAAATAAAATGATGTGACCTCCTAATTGTTGATTGTACAGACCTAATCCTAGACTGTGAGGACCTGGGTGGATTGAGAAAGGATCCAAATTTAAACTGGGGTGAAAGTAGTCATTTAATAGATTATAGTTAATCAAAGCCTCCTTCATCTGTAAGTATGATAAGCCTGTCCACCATCTACAAGGCTCAGGTCAGGTGTGTAATGAAATACTCTCCACTCACCTGGATGAGTGCAGCTCTAAGACACTCAATAAGCTTGACACCATCCAGTACAAGGCAGCCCACTTGATTACTATCCCTTCCAGAAGCATCCAATCCCTCCACCATTGATGAACAGTTGCAGATGATAGCAGTGTGTACTATCTACAAGATGCGTTGCAACAACACACCAAAGTTCCTAAGGCAGCGCCTTCCAGACCCATGACCACTACAATCTAGAAAGATGAGAACAACAGATACCTGGGAGCACCACCACTTGGAAATCCCCCTCCAAGGCACTCATCGTCCTGACTTGGAAACATATTGCCATTTTTTTCAATGTTGTTCGGTCAATATCATGGAATTCCCTCCCTAACAGCTCTGTGGGTGTACCTACACCTCAGGGACTGCAGCGGTTCAAGAAGGCAGCTCATCACCACCTTCTTAAGGGCAACTAGGGATGGGCAGTAAATGCTGGTTTAGCTGGCGATGCCCACATCCCGTAAATGAATAAATAAAAAAAACAGGTTGAACAGTGGCCATGCCATCATCTGCTATGCTCAACACAAGTTCAGTGAAGATATCTTTAAGATAAATTCCCCCTCCTAAAGTGCTGATGAGTCACAAAGTCAATTTATAGATATTGTTTCAATTATACTCAAGAAGAATTATACGTCGAACATTTACAATATTTCATGTTGGGGCAGCCAGTTTTATCTTGGCCAGCAAAGAAATCTTTTGCAACACACATAAGTTGTAGGAGGAACTCAGCAGGTCAGGCAGCATCTGTGGAAAAGAATAAATAGTTAACATTTTGGGCTGAGACCCTACGTCAGGATAAAAAATCTTTTGTCATATTCCTGGGATTTGCATATTCTTCCTTGTACTTTGAAAATATTTTGAGAAGTTAATTGTTTTTTCTCAAATCTCCAATGGATGCTTCAGTTTGCTGTATTCATTTATAAAAATACATCATATAATCAATCACATATTATAGATTTGTTAAAATATAGCATACACTTAGTAGCCATTTTATTAGGTCTAATAAAGTTTAGCTATTCTCCTCTGACCTCTCTCATTAACAAGACTTCTTTTTGCCCACAGATTAGCTGCTCGTTGGATTTTTTTTTATTTTCGCACCAGCCTCTGCAAAATCTAGAGACTGTTGTACATGAAAATCCCAAGAGATCAGCAGTTTCTGAGATACTCAAACCGTCCTGTCTAATATCAACAATTATTCCACCGTCAAAGTCATTTAGATCATATTTCTTCTCCATTTTGATGTTTGGTCTGAACAATAACTGAACATTTTGACCATGTCTGCATGTGTTTATGCATTGAGTTGCTGCATTGATTAGATATTCACATTAATGAGCAAGTGTACAGATGTACCTTTGTACAGAAGTGTACAGAAAACCTTAGCGGTTTCCCCCCAGGGCTAAAATGGTTGCCACAAGAGAACACAGGTTTAAGGTAACATACATCAAAGTTGCTGGTGAACACAGCAGGCCAAGCAGCATCTATAGGAAGAGGCGCAGTTGACGTTTCAGGCCGAGACCCTTCCTGACGAAGGGTCTCGGCCTGAAACGTCGACTGCGCCTCTTCCTATAGATGCTGCTTGGCCTGCTGCGTTCACCAGCAACTTTGATGTATGTTGCTTGAACGAAGGGTCTCGGCCTGAAACGTCGACTGCGCCTCTTCCTATAGATGCTGCTTGGCCTGCTGCGTTCACCAGCAACTTTGATGTATGTTGCTTGAATTTCCAGCATCTGCAGAATTCCTGTTGTTTACAGGTTTAAGGTGCTGGGGAGTAGGTATAGAGGAGATGTCAGGGGTACATTTTTTTACTCAGAGAGTGGTGAGTGCGTGGAATGGGCTGCTGGCAACGATGGTGGAGGTGGATATGATAGGGTCTTTTAAGAGACATTTGGATAGGTACATGGAGCTTAGAAAAATAGAGGGCTATAGGTAAGCCTAGTAATTTTTAAGGTAGGAACATGTTCGGCACAACTTTGTGGGCTTGAGGGCCTGTATTGTGCTGTAGTTTTTCTATGTTTCTGTGTTTCTATATACCCAATAAAGTGGCTGCTGAATGTAAAATAGTGATGCTGCAACATTTCATGTACTTAAAAAAAACAAAGGCTTTCAACATGACTAAAGGGCATTTCAAATGGGAGGCATTGATTAACCACATTAACCTCTGGATACAACCAGTTACCTGTCTGATGATGACAAAGAAATATGTGTTGAAGAGGCTGCTGTAACAATCAATTGCCTAGCACCTATAGTTCTCAGTGGGACAATTACCAGACCATTACTCTGGTCCCAAATGTCGAGGAACCAACAGCCCCAGGAGATAAGCTGGGTAGAGACAGGCTTTTCTGGCAGATTTTGATTGATGGCCCAGTGCACAGCTCAAATGCAGCCCCAGAGACTAGCTTTTTTTGGCTTTCTTAAATTCTGGTCTCTCATTCTCTTCCTCTAGTACAAACTAACAAAAAATATTGATTCTATTTCATTAAAATCTGAGGAAAGCAAATGACCACATTACTTCAATCACAACTGATTTTTGAATCTGTGGTTGGACCTTGGCTTGAGCACAGAGCACACAATAATAATGCCACTCAAGAATAATTTGAAATGTTTATACCCATTCCAGCTTCAGTAATTTCCAAAAAATGGCAAAGAGCATTTATATTGTCCACATCTAAACTATATCCCAGCTTTTCCTCCATGGTGTTTGTTCCGTTTTGAAATCAATATCCTCTTTTTCAGTGCAAAACCTGTTAAAATCCATCTTTGCTTTCCCCATGCTATTTAGAAGTGATCAATTTTATAGACCCTTTATAAATTGAGATTTTATTCCTCTTTTGTGTTACTTCTGCATATTGCAACCTGCAGGATTTTTAAAAATTTACAGTAAATACGAAAACAATTTTATTTTGTTCAAGGTGATTTTCTAGTTTCTGGAATAAACAGTATGAAATCACGAAATCCTGTTCTGAAGTTGGAGCTCCATGATAATCCAGTGGTATCCCAGGATGATTCCATGGAAAGCTGGGACGGGTAAAGGGAAACGGTGAACTTTTTTATGTTATTTATTAGTCTGTACTGAGATACAGACAGATCACATAACATGAGTAAAATGGAAACAGAATGCAGAATGTAATGTTGCAGGGAAACATAAATCTTAAAGGCCTCGATGAGATAGAGTAGGAGATCAAAAGTTTATCTTTTAGTGTAGTAGAGGTCTATTCAAGAGACTGATAACAATGGGATAGAAGCCTGTAGGTCATTCTGCCAGGTCTCTGCCTGATTAGAGAGGGAGAAGAGAGAAGGAGCAGGGTAGGACGGATGCTCGATTATGTTAGCTGCCTTCCAGAAGACAACTTGCTCTGAACATCATACACAGATTGCTGGAAGAACTCAGCAGGTCAGGCAGCATCTATGGTAATGAATAACTAGTCAATAGTTCAAGCTGAGACCCTTCATCAGCACCGGGAAAATAAGGGGGGAAATGCCAGAATGAAAAGGCGAGGGGGAGGGGAAGGAGGACAAGTTAGAAGATGATGGGTAAGCCAGGTGAATGGGAAAGGTATAAGGCTGGAGAAGAAGGAATCTGATAGGAGAAGAGAGTAGACCTTGGGAGAAAAATGGAGAAAGAGGGGTCTTAGGGGGAGGTGATACGCAGGTAGGGAGAAGAGGTAAGTGACCAGTGTGTGGAATAGAAGAAGAGGGAAGGGGAGAACAAAAGAAAAGAAAATTACCAGAAAGAAAAATCAATTTTCATGCCATCAGGCTGGAGGCTACCTAGATAGAATATGAGATGTTGACCTTCCACCCTGAGAGTGACCTCACCATTACAGAAAAGGAGGACATGGGCTGACATGTTGGAAAGGGAATAGGAATTAAAGTATTTGGCTACTGGGAAATTCTATTTTTGGCAGATAGAGTGGAGATGTTAGATAAAGTGGTCCCCCAACTTACGTTGGGTCTCACTGATGTAGAGGAGGACGTATCAGCAGCACCAGATACATAGACAACCCCAACAGATTCACAAGTGAAGCATTGGCTCACCTGGAACGACTGTTAGGGGCCTGAATGAAGTTGACGAAGGAGGTAAATGGGCAGGTGCAGCATTTCTCTCGCTGGCAGGGATTTGTGCCAGGAGGAAGATTAGTGGGGAGGGAAAATGGATGATGAATCGTGGAGGGAGCCAACCCTGTGGAAAGCAGAGAATGGGTGGGGGACAGTAAAGGTGCATTTGGCAGTAGGATCCCCATTGAACATGGTAAGGGTAGCAGAGAATGATGTGTTGGATGTAGAGGCTCATGGGGTGGTAGGTGAGGACAAGAGGAACTCTATCCTGTTAAGGTGGCAGGAAGAAGGGGTGTGCGCAGATGTCCAGGAAATGGAGATGTGAGTGAGGGCAGCAGTAATGGTGGAGGAAGGTTAACTCCATTCTTTGAAGAAAAAGGATATCTCTGATGTCCTGGAAAGGAAAGCCTTGTCTTGGGAACAGATGTGGCAGAGAAGAAAGAACTGAGAAAAGGGAATAATATTTTTACAGGAGACAGGGTGGGAGGACAGGACGTCAAGATAGCCGTGGGAATTAGTAGGTTTATAAAAGATGTCAGTAGAAATATTGTCTCCAGAGATGGAGACAGGGGGATTGAGAAAGGGAAGAGAGGTGTCAGAAATGGACAAAATGAATTTAAGGGCAGGGTAGAAGGTAAAGTCAAGGTTGATGAAATTGATGAGCTCAGTATGAACATGTGAAGCAGCACCAATGCAGTTGTCAGTGTAGTGCAGAAAGAATTGGGAAGCATTACCAGGGAAGGCTTGGAACATGGACTGTTTCATATTGCCATCAAAGAAGCAGGCATAGCTGGGGCCCTTGCTAGTGTGCATGGTTACCCCTTGAGTTTGGAGGAAGTGGGAGGAGCCAAAGGAGAAATTTGTACATTGAACATACAAACATAAGGAATTGAGAAGCAGGAGCATGATTAAGCGACCTGGTCCTTCAAGACGTCTCTGCCACTCATGTGGTCCATGACTTATCTTCCACTTCAGTGCCATTATTCTCATGTATCTTAATTTTCCATTGTTTGGAAATCCTTCCATCTCTGTTTTGAAGGAACACAGTGACTGAGTTTCTAATTCCAGAGGTTTGCTCTCTTCTAGATGAAAAAATAAATCTCCTCATTTTAGTCCAAAACAGCTTACCCCTTGTTCTGAAACTGTGCCCACATTCTTGTTCCTAGATTCCTCATTGAGGAGAAGCATCATGCTTACATTTGACTTACTATCTTGAAGAATTTTTTGAGTTTCAATTAGATCTCCTTTCATCCTTCTAAAGCCAAGGAAATACAATTCAAATTCTACTTAATCGCTCTTCCTAAGGAAAACCACCATTCTTGGGCCAGGTCTAGTGATATTTTTGCTGCTTTTATGGTCAATATATTTCTTGCATAAGGAGACCAAAACTGTACTCAGTGCTCCAGATGTGGTGTCACCAGGGCCCTGCACAATTGCAATAAGACTTACCTAGCTCTATATTCAAACCTTATGAAGTAATGGCCAACATAAAAATCAGCTTAATAATTGCATCTATCACTTGCATGGGACCTTCAGTGACTTATGTATGAATTGGTATATTTATCAATTTGTACATAAGGTAAACAAATTGACATTTTTTCACATTACAGTTGGCCCTCCTTATCCGCGGGTTCCGCATGCGCTAATTCAACCAACTGCGAATCGAGAAAACCTGGAAGTGCTCTTACAGCACTTGTTCGAATATGTACAGACTTTTTTTCTTGTCATTATTCCCTAAACAATACAGTATAACAACTATTTTACATAGCATTTACGTTGTATAGGTATTATAAGTAATCTAGAGATAATTTAAAGTATACGGGAGGATGTGTGTAGGTTATTGTGGATTGGGATTGAAAAAAACTGGAAGTTCTCTTACTAAGTAAATCGGAACAGGTACATCTGGTATTATTTAGAGTCCGTTAGTCAAACGTTTGTCTTAGTATATAGTATATACTTTACCTTTCTATGGCTATAAAACACTTAAGAAACATATGTTTCAGCGCCGGGCCCGGAAACGGAAATTCCCGAGTGCGATCCAGTGACAGACCGCTCCTGAGCGTGCTCTCCATCCATGCCGGGTTGATGTAGAGGATCAAAAACCCAAAACCCCAAAACCCAATAATTAAACCACTGTGTTGCTTAGTAATAATTGTAGCTTTCATTGGGGCAGGGCTTTTCTCACTTTGTCCTTTAAAATTGTTCCGATTGTTGACCGACTGTAGCCTAACGCTATTCCAATGACCAATGGCGTTTCACCTCTTTCCGATCACTTTATTATTTCCACTTTATTTTAAATCGCGATTGTGATTATTTTCGTGAACAGAAGCACTCGGATTCAGAGCTCTACCGCCGGGTCCTAATGTCCACTGCACTGAGACAGGTTAAATAAGGTCCAGGGTTCCACTGGGTCCTAAGGTCCACCGCATTTACACAGGTTGAATAAGGGACTTGAGCAGCCGCGTTTTTTGGTAACCACGAGGGGTCCCGGAACCAATCTCTCACGGATAAGGAGGGCTGAACGTATTTTCTCTCCGCCATGTCCTCACTCACTCCTTTGTTTAACTCTATCCTATTATGTGCCAGCAGCAATAGACCATAGACTCAGTTTTTAATGTTAAACAGCTATATTTTCAGTATCTACCCAAAATACAGACAATTAAACAAATTATTCCCCTAAATAAAAATTAACAGCGCTATGCATTTGTTGCTCACAAACGGTGTCTGGTTTGGGAACAGTTCTTCTTAAATCTTACTCAAACACAGTCCCAGAAATGGCAATCCAGATGATTCCAGAAATCCATGGAAACAGGTGAGGGAAAGAAGCATGTAAATCCACACTAAGATGACACGAGGCAGCGATCACAGAAAATTCCAGAGGATCCACACTGGGAAAACAAGATAGCAGTCACAGCAAATTTCAGTCGTTGAGTAGCATTCCAAAATCCACCTAGGGATATCACAAGGTGACGGTCACGGAATATTCCTTAACACAATTGGTCGCCACCTAACACACCCAAATCCATGTATGGGTTAACAAAAAGTGGTCGCCACAGGAATACTCCAGAAATCCAAGTATGGATCATGTAAAGTGACAGTCATGTATCCAATATGCACTGTATGCTGCTAATTATCACACTCCTCTGGACATGGAGAAGGATTAGACTCGTCCGCTGCTGTAGCAAGCTCTTCAACTATCTCCACCCAGCTCGCTGTCCTGCTGGTACCTCGCAGTCCGCTGTTCCTTCTCTGCCAAATGTCCCAGAAACCTGTCCGCATTTTTATAATGACATCATCCACCCGCCTCATCCAAGCGCTTAAAATGACGCTCGCAGTAAAAAAAATTGTTGACACATAACAAACTCCTTGAATTTTTTAAAATCCTTCTTCATGCTGGTAATTCCAGTTATCAGCAGACACATGAGTACGATCCTAATTCCCCCTAAATCAGGTTATTGCTATGGATCTTGAATAGCTGGGGCCGCAACACCAGTCCCTAATATATTTCACTGGTCATGTACAACCAATATGAAAATCTGTTTATTCCCACTTTGAAAAAAAGGAAGCTGCAATCTATGTCAGTGTATTAACCCAATTCTGTGCTGTAAATGCATTGGCCAACCTCTATCAAAAATATTCTGAAAATCCAAATGCACTACATTCAGTAGTTCACTCTTATCTGTTATAGTGACTGCCTTCTCAGTGGACTTCAGTGCATTAATCAAATCATCTGTGCTGACCTTCCTCAATAGTATTAATCTTTTCAAAGTGCTTTATTTTACTCTCTGCCTTAAAGGTTCCAGCATTTCCCTACCACCATAGTTTAACTAATAAATCACTATTTCCTATTTTCTCCCTGTCCATTTGCTACTCTTCAATTCACAGGAATAAGTCCACAATCTACAGAACCCTGTTAAATGATAACCAACACATCTGTTGTCTTAAGAACAACCCTTTCAAAATTCTGGGATGTAGAGCATCTGGTCCTTGTGATTTATCACATTTTATGCTCACAAATGTTTCTAGTACTATTTCTTGGCTAATACTTACCTCCTTGTGTTTCTCATTCTTCATAGATCTTAGTCCTGTAATATATTTGGTCCTTTTTATGTGTCTTCCTCCATGAAGACAGATACCAATAAGTTGTTTAACTCTTCTGCTATTTCCTGTTTCCCATAATAACTTCTCTTGGGAGGAAGGGCACATTTCCCCATGTTCAGTTTTTGTTTCTTTTCATATAGCTCTTACTTTTTTATGTTTTCCCATTCTAATCTCATAAAATATCTTTCTTTATCAATTTCTTAATTTTCCTTTGCTGATTTCTAAAATCTTTCCAATCCTTAACTCTACTGCTGAATCTAACAAATTTCTAAACCTCATCCTTTGGCTTGTTACTGTGTTTAATTTCTGTTGTCAGCCACAGATAAAGCACTTCCCTTTTGGGTTTGTGTCTTAAAGGTCTTTTTTTGGCATTATTTATTTAAATCATATCTGCTTCTTGTCCATTATTGTACTTTTCAATGTATCCACCAAATCAACAACTCTCCAGTGATACTTTCGTAGTTTTCTTTGCTTAGATTTAAGACCAGAATTTTAAATTCAATGTCAAATTCTATCATATAATAGTTACTCTTTCCCAACATCCCCTTGAAAATACAGTCATCATAGAATCATAGAAATCTACAGAGCATTACAGGCCCTTTGGCCCACAATGTTGTGCTGACCATGTAACCTACTCTAGAAACTGCCTAGAATTTCCTTAGCGCATAGCCCTCTATTTTTCTAAGCTCCATGTACCTATCTGAGAAGCTCTTAAAAGACCCTATTGTATCCACCTCTACCACTGTCGCTGACTGTGCATTCCACGCACCCACCACTAACTGTGCGGAAAAACTTACCTCTGACATCCCCCTTGTACTTACTTCCAAGCACCTTAAAACTATTTCCCTTCATGTTAGCCATTTCAGACCTGGGAAAAAGCCTCTGGCTATCCACACAATCAATACCTCTCATCATCTTATGCACCTTTATCACATTACCTTTTATCCTCTGCCAAGTTAACTCAACCTATTCTCATAAGGCACACTCTCCAGTCCAGGCAACAGCCTTGTAAATCTCTTCTGCACCCTTTCAATAAAAACTTTTATTGAGGAAAAACTTTTTCACACAGAGGGTTGTGGTTCTGTGGAATGCTCTGCCTCAGAAGGCAGTGGAGGCCAGTTCTCTGGATTCTTTCAAAAAACAAAGTTAGGTAGAGCTCTTAAGGATAGCGGAGTGAAGGGATATGGGGAGAAGGAAGGAAAAGGGTACTGATTGTGGATGATCAGCCATGATCACAGTGAATTGTGGTGCTGGCTCGAAGGGCTGAATGGCCTACTCCTGCACCTATTGTCTATTGTCAATAGTATCCACATCCTTCCTATAGCGTAGTGACCAGAACTGAACGCAGTACTCCAAGTTGTATCTTCAACCTATTGATCTAATAAAGCATCCTGTTTACATTCTAATAATTCAACATCCCATTTATTTCTGTAAATTTGATTTATCCATTATATATGTACATTAGTGTTCCAAGATTAATTCAGATTCAGATTAATTTGCTTATCCATGTACATTGAAACAAACAGTAAAATGCAACATTTGCATTTTAACAACCTACACATCTTACGTATGTACAGGAGGCAGCTCACAATTACTGCCACACCTTCTGCCATTTACGCTGTTGCCTTTTACATTTGTGTATGTATTAACCATGGTTGTATCAGGCATAAGATACAAGAAGTAGCTCCCCTTGCTTGCTTCCGATGCAGTGTCTTCACAAGACGGGTGACCCTGAACATTGTCCTATTAAAAGGATCTACTGCTCAGTGTCTGAGAAGCAGGAACCATCGATTGTGTTACTCACAACTTGCCTTTTGCTTCATCCACCACCTGCACCCCATGGCTTCACTGTAACCCAAGTAGGGAGGCTAACAGGTGCTACACCTTGCCTAAGGGTGACCTGGAGGTAGCTGTGGTTAATGGTAACCTCACTACCCAAAGCAAATGCTCCACAGCCGGACTAAATGCTCCTCATACCCAAGAGAGACCCCACCACTACTTAATAAATTTTTTCGTCAGTCACCTTACGTAAAGACAGTGCTGTGCATAGCGTCACTTTATGATCTATATATCCTATCTTACGTATTTATATTTATTATGTTTTTTTTATCTTATTGTGTTTTTTTGTGCTACATTAGTTCAGAAGTAACAATTATCCTGTTCTCCTTTGCACTTCTGTATGGCAATTGACATTAAACAATCTTGCCACACACACACAGAGACAGTCCTTCGACCCTAGGACAGGCTATCTTGTGGCTTCCAACCTCCAGTGGACTTAGAGACTCAGGGACTCGACCTTTAGATGTATAAATGCATATTTTCCTTTTCATTTTTGATTTCATCTGTATTATTCCCATCTCGTGCACCTCGAATTTCCTGAATTATGTCGCAACCACACATTACAAAATTTCAGTGGCAAAAAATAACTCCTATAGATGTTTTCTGTTTTGCCTAATTCGTATGTTTATACACACAGCTTAAGATATGCTTTATCTGTATTTTCTAAGCTATAGGAAAAAAGTTCTTTTCAGTTCTATTACTGAAAAATCCTGTTGATAAGGGACACAACTGCCATGTGCTAAATGGTTTCTGCATGGGTTAGAAACTTCCCTATGTTTTGAAAATAAACATGATCTTGTTGTTTGGTAAAAGAAATGAGGTGGGAAATGTTATAGATAAAATATGTTTCACCGAATAATACAACAATAAATGTATTTCCCCTATTGGTGAAAAAGGTAGATGCAATGTGTAGAGACTGTGTGAGGAAGGATAGGCAGTGGACAGGGCATAAATGCAGACAGATGGGTTGAAATGTGTTTACTTTAATGCAAGGAGTATCAGGAATAAGGGTGATTAACTTAGACATGGATTAGTACATGGACATTGTGGGCATTACAGAGACTTGGCTAAGTACCTTGCTTCAATATTTACCGGTTAGATGGACCTTGCAGAATGTGAGGACAGCATAGAATAAGCTAATATGCTGAAAAAATGTCATGATTAATATAGAGGATGTGCTGGAACTTTGAAAATCTTTAGGTTTAAACTGGTTAATACTTCATCGTTATGTGCTCGCCATTCCCTCATACAATTTAAGGTGGTACGTAGAGCTCATATGACTAAGGATAAGCTATCTCATTTTTATTCAGATATATCTCCCTACTGTGACAGATGTAATAATGGAGAAGCTTCATTAATTCATATGTTTTGGACTTGTCCGAGTCTTGAAAAATATTGGAAAGAAATTTTTCAAACTTTTTCTTTACTTTTCAAAATCAATTTTAAGCCGAGTCCTCTGATGACTCTATTTGGTCTTGTTGCAGGATAAGATATCAAGCTGAAGACGTCTGATTTACATATTTTGGCCTTTAGCTCTCTTATAGCTAGGAGGGTGCTTTTGTTTAAATGGAAAGATGTTTTTCCTCCTACTCATGCTCAATGGTTATGCGACGTTATGTCATGCTTAGATTTAGAGAAGATTCGTTGTTCAATTTCTGAATCTTGTCAAGACTTTCAAACATTGTGGGGACCTTTTCTGAATTATTTTCAAAACCTTCAATTCGTTGTTTAAATTCAGATGTTAGCTGTTATTATTTTTTATTATATGAGAAGATATTTTACCTTTTTTCTCCTTAATAAACAGCTTTGATCTTGGTAGGGGTTAAATTCTTATTTTTTGTAATAAATTAGTATATTTCAATATAACTATTGATTAACTTACATGAATATGGGGCAACGAGATTGTAATTATGAATAGATATAATGTAATTGGTAGTTTTTAAAAATCTTTTTTGACCTTTTATATATGCTTTCTTGTACTCTGTATTCTTCTATGTAGAAACAAATAAAAATATTGGAAAGGAACATCATTAGGATTGGTGAATTTTATAAAACTCTGGTTAGACCACACTTGGAGTATTGTGTTCAGTTCTGATCACTCATTATAGGAAGGGCATTGGAGCCTCAGAAGGGATGTACAAGAGATTTACTAGGATGCTGTTTAGATTAGAGAGCATTTCTTAGGAGGACATTTCCAACTTCACTTTCAAAGATTCTTCACAATTCACATTTTCAGTATTTTTTTAATTTGGACAATTTGTCTTCTTTTCCACATTGATATTTTTTGTCAGCCTTTGTCTGTTCATTTATAGATTTTTTTCATAAATCCTATTGCATTTCCTGTAATTCCTTGCATGAAAATGAACATCAGAGTAGTATATGGGAACATACATATACTTTTGATAATAAATTTAATTTAAACAGTGAACTTTGAAAGGTGGACCAAGCTAAGGATTTTCTTCTTGGAGCCGAGGAGAATGAGTGATGTAGGTGTACACTGTGATAAAAGGCACAGATAGGTTGGACAGCCAGTCCCTTTTTCTCAGGGTACAAGGGAGCATACTGTACTTTTGAGGTGACTGGAGGAAAGTTCAGCAGGCATGTCAGAGGTAGCGTACTTTTACACAGAGTGCATTGAACATACTGCTAGGGGTGTGGTTAGAGTCAGAGACATTAAGGATGTTTCAGAGACTATTAGATAGGCATATGGATGAAAGAAAAATTGAGGCCTATGTGGGAGGGAAGGTTAGATAGATCTTTGAGTAGGTTAAAAGGTCAGCACAACATTGTGGGCTGAAGCGTCTGTACTCTGCTGTACTGTTCTATGTAAACTTTACTCCTCTTTAAGGATAGTCTTCCATTGTTTGAATAGTAATGGAAACAACCTATAATGAGGTTTCTAGGGAATGCATTTTCTCTAGAGGGGCAGCCCTTAAGTCTGGCTTACCTAAAAGTAAACTCTCGAGCTGCACAGATGTCACACTTTACCATCTGGTGTATACAAACCACAGTAGCTTACAATTTATCATAGAAAAATGGATATGCCAAAAAAAAACTCTGTTCAACTCTTATTTAACAATCTTATTTACCATTCCCCGCTATTAAATTGTACCCAGTGTTGTAGCTCACTATAGGTTTTTGGATACAATTCAAAATTCAGTCTATTTCTCTGTTTGCCTTCCTGAGTAACTGGAAAACCCCTTACTTTCAAGTCTGGCATGGTGCTCTGAAACAATATAATTTGTATCAAGGCATGGCATTGACATGCATTTGAAACCATACCAATGAAAGTTATACTGGCAATTTCATTTCCTTTTGGATAAATTCACGTTAGTCAAAATTGGCTTGGTTGCTGCTTTAAAGATTGCCCAATAGATAAACGTGCAAGCTAAAAGCCAAATTGAAGATTTATATCTAATAAATATTAATAAACACAAATAATTCAAGGACTTGTAGGAGCGGTGAATTAAATTGAACCATTAGGATAAATGATTACGAGCACATGAAATATATAAGCCATTCAGCAATTGAAATGCAAAACACCGTGGATGCTGGAAACCAGAAATCAGAACAGAAATTGGTGGAAACACTCAGAAGGTCAGGCATCATCTGTGGAGAGAGAAATTCAGTGAATCTTTCAGTTCAGTGACTTTCATCAGATGAAAGGTCTATTGAAAGTCATTGACCTGAAACATTGACTCTTGTATCAAGGCACTAGATTGACATGCATTTCATTCATACCAATGAAACTCTAACCGGCAGTTTAATTTCTTTAGCATTGCAGTATCTTCATCAATATCTGCTTTTATTCAGAGCCTTTGTGTACTAGATAGGACTACTTCTAAATGTCTGAAAAAATACTTTTTTATTTTTTATTAAAAAAAAATCTGAACCTAATGCTTTGTGAAAGGTATTTGACAAGGGATGGCAGGCATGGTTGTTCCCTGTGGAGATCGGCTGCAGGGGTTTCCCAGCCAAATCAGCATGGCGGTTGTTGTCAGATCTGGGCCTGGACAAAAGGAGCAAAAAACAAACAGCTCGTAGGGTGGGGAAAGAGGCAGAACGAGCTTCTTGTTGGATTTGGAGTAGGCGAGAAGAGGGAAGCTGGAAGCCAGGAGCAGATGGGCAGTGATTTGGCCACCACTGCCGGCCCACCAACTGGAGAGTGTTGTGGTTAACGGTCGAAACACTCATTGAAGGTTGGGAACCACCTGATGACATCTGCTCCTGGCTGAAGGCTACAGTTACCTTATAAGGTAACTGGAGAATGCACCCTAACAGGTGTATGTAACAAGTAACAAGATTAGATAGAAGAATGAAAAATATTCCAAAGAACAACAAAAAACACATTTAATTAAAAGTTGTCCATTAGATTAGTAAGACAGTACAAAGAACAAACCATGTCTCAGAATCAAACATTTAGAACTTGGTAAAATTGAAGTAATTATTTTGTATAGTATTGCATAGGACAGCGGTCCCCAACCACCGGGCCGCAAAGCATGTGCGACCGGGCCATGGGCCGCGAACCACGAGGAAACGATATGATTTGGTGATATGAAACGATATGAGTCAGCTGCACCTTTCCTCATTCCCTGTCACGCCCACTGTTGAACTTTTATCGCACGCGAGGTCATCAGTGACCCAAGAAGTGCAAAGGACTGGGTCCGTGACCCATTTGTGAATGTTTCTGGTGAATTTTCCATGTCAGCGCGGGAAGGAGATCAACTCCTCGAGCTTGCAAATGACGGTGGGCTGAAAAGTATGTTTGACATAACGTCTCTGCCAGCATTCTGGATCAAAGTCAAGGCTAAATATCCTGAGATAGCCATGAAAGCACTGAAAACGTTGCTTCCATTTCCAACATCATATCGCTGCGAAGCGGAGTTTTCTCGATGAATGCAGCACCTAATCAATCATCTTGTTTATTTCGGCTTTTTTCTTAAAGACATACCAGGTGAGTTCCGGTCACCCCTGTACTGCTGCATTCTTCACGGCCCAGAGGTTTGGGACCACTGTTATAGTTGATTTATCACTATATTCATGCGAGGAAAATATGCGTTGTGTGTTTAATATTAATTTTGTTAGATAAACCCCTTTAGAAACGAAATTGAGTGTATTAGCCACTTATAAGTGACTTATCACCTATATTCTGGTCGTGATTAACACCCACCCCGCCCTGCACCCCCCGGGTCAGCCGGTCCGCAAGAATACTGTCAATATTAAACTGGTCCGCGGTACAAAAAAGGTTGGGGACCCCTGGCATAGGATATACAGTAAATACAGAAACCAGAGTGTTATAACATTCATTATACAGTACAATTGATTTTCCTTCTGTTCTTTCTCATTCTGCTTTTTTCCCCATCCCTCAAATATATCCATTAATAGCTCAATAATTCCTGATGAAGTTTTTCAACTTCAAAAATGGAAGTGGCAATTATCTTCTTTGTATGCAAGAAGCTTTTAGACCTTCATTTTCTCACCTCGCACCTTTCGTCATCAGTACAGGTGCACCACAAGGCTGTGTGCTTAGCCCCCTGCTCTACTTGCTTTAAGCGTGTGACTGTGTGGCTGAGCACAGCATCAGTGCCATATTCAAGATTGCTGATGACACCACAGTGGTAAGCGGAATTAAAGGTGGTGACGAATCAGCATACAGGAGGGAGATTGAAAATCTGGCTGAGTGGTGCCATAACAACAACGTCTTACTCAATGTCAGCAAGACCGAGGAGCTGATTATTGACTTCAGGAGGAGGAACCAAGAGGCCCATAAACCAGTCCTTATCGGAGGATCAGAGGTGGAGAGGGTCAGCAGCTTTAAATTCCTCGGCGTTATTATTTTGGAGCACTTGTCCTAGGTCCAGCAAGCAAGTACAATTATGAAGAAAGCACGTTAGCGCCTCTACTCTTTCTGAGTTTGTGAAGATTCTGCATGATGTCTAAAAATTTGCCAATCTTCTATAGATGTGCGGTGGAGAGTATATTGACTGGCTCCATCACAGCCTGTTATGGAAATACCAATGCCCTTGAATGGAAATTGCTACAAAAATTAGCGAATACGTCCCAGTACATCACAGGTAAATCCCTCCCTGCAGTTGAGCATATCTATCAAAAGTGTTGTTGCAGTAAAACAGCATCCATCATTAGGGTCCCCTACAACCCAGGTCTTGCTCTCTTCTCACTGCTACCATCAGGAAGAAGGTACAGGAGCCTCAAGACCATCGCCACCAGGTTCAGGAACAGTTATTACCGCTCAACCTTCAGGCGCTTGATCCAAAGGGGATAATTTCACTCGACTTCACTTGACCCATCATTGAAATGTTCCCATGGATTGTTCATCTCATGTTCATGATATTTGTTGCATATTTATTGATTATTATTATTTCTTTCTTTTTGTATTTGCAGTTTGTTGTCTTTTCCTCACTGGCTGAACACCCAAGTTGGTGTGGTCTTTCATTGATTCTCTTATGGTTATTATTCAGTTGAGGATTTATTAAGTATACCCATAAGAAAGGTCAACATGATGCCTGCGTACAATGCTCCCATGGTCAACATTTTCTGGATTGAACATGGAACCATATATTTCACTTATTTTATGTCTTTTGCATCCATTTCTCATCTTGATTTTGATTCTGGAACTGCTGGAGCCTGTGATTTACAGTTTGGAGGTAATTTCGATGTTTCAGCATTCTGAAGTTTCCAAGGGGATTCAGGGAGGCAAAAGCAGCATGCATGAACCTTGTGGCAAGAAGGCTGCAAGATGGTGTGAGCTGATGTTAGACTCCATTTCATCGATTAAAGCTTCCATTGTGCGCTGATTAAAGCTATGAGGGAGATTGAAACATTGAAGTGAATATGAAGGGTGAGGATCGGCTGCCTGCCTTTTGATCACTGGTGGGATTGCTCTGCTGTTGGAGAGGGGAGACTGCCTTTTGATCCTGGTGGGATTTCTCTGCTGTCGGAGAGGGGAGACTGCCTTTTGCTCACTGGAGGGATTGCTGTGCTGCCAGAGAGGACAGAGGCTGCCACTGTTACCCAGGTTTATTGCGTTTTGGATATGGATATGATATGGACTTGGACTATGGACTTTTTTTCAGTCTTATAGTTTTTTTATATTTTGCATTTTTGGCATGATCTTTCTTGTTTTTTTGTTTGCGGGGGAGAGGGATTTGGAGGGGCCAATGTGCCTGTTCTGTTTTTGTTCATTTTTTTGAGCAAGGAGGGGGTATTTGGGGATTGATGATCGTGCTGCTGTTCTTTCCTTTCTTTGTTTCATGGCTATCTGGAGAAGAAGAATTTCAGAGTTGCATACTTTGATAATAAATGAATATTGAACCTTTGAAAATGCATCTCAGGGTTGCATATGGTGACAAATATGCACTTTGATCATAAATTTACTATAAACTTTGAACTTCTTTGCTCAAGAAGAGGCCCAGACTGTTCAACTGTTTCTGATATGTGTACCCTCACATTACCTGAACCATTCTTGTAAATCTTATAGAGTGATACAACTTGGGAACAGGCTCTTTGACACATCGAGGCCATGGTGACCATCAACCAGCTATTCATTCCTACCCTGCACTAATTGCATTTTATTGTTCCACATTACTATCCAATGTCTCCAGATTTCAGCGTTTACCAAAAACAACAAGAAATTTATAGTGGCCAATTAATTTTCTGTCTCGGCCTGAAACGTCGACTGTACCTCTTCCTAGAGATGCTGCCTGGCCTGCTGCATTCACCAGCAACTTTGATGTGTGTTGCTAATCTTCTGACTGATGACTTTGGAATGTCGGAGGACACTGGAGCACCTGGAGGAACCTCATGTGGTCACAGGAATGTGAAATCTTCACACTGATAGTGCCCAAACTCAGGATTGGATCTGGATTTCTAATCTGTGAGGCAGCAATTCTAATAGTAGTTTTCTACAGCCTTAGTATCCTCAAGTGTCTCCATATCCTCCTCCAAATATGGTGACCAGGATACTCCAAGCTTGGTCGAGTCACAGTTCCAGACAGGTTTTAAATTATCTCCTTACCTCAACTCTGTCCCTCTAAAAATAAACTCTTATTCTTGGTTTGCTTTTATTATGGCATTGTTAAGCTATGGCACAGCTTTTAGTAATCAGTGTATTTGAACTCAGGAATTCCTTTGTTTTCTCTAGCCTATCTAGACTGACAGCTCTCAAGAAACAAATGAGCTCCTTTCCCTTTCTCTCTTGCTCTCTTGCTGTCTTTTTCTTTCTTCCTTCCTTTCTTTCTTTCCTTCTTCCTTTCCTTTCCCTTTCTAGCCCTTTGAATCATGCCACTCCAGCAACCCCGGTTAACTCAAACATGGGAAAATTTACATCGTCCAATTAACTTATTCAGTAAGTCTTTGGCTTGTAGGAGGAAACCAGAACACGTGGGGAAAGCCCACACTTTCCACAGGGAGGACATATACAGGCTCCCACAAAATGCTGGAGGATCTCAGCAGGCCGGACAGCATCTACGGAAAAGAATAAACGGTTGATGTTTCGGGCCGAGACCCTTCATCAGGACTGGAAAAAAAGATGAGAAGTTAGAGCAAGAAGGTGGAGGGAGGGGAGGAAGAAGTACATGGTGGTAGGTGATAGGTGAAACTGGGAGAGGGGGAGGAGGAGTGTAACACCCTTAAGAGCTCTTTTAGGCTTTTCCGATACCATAGAACTCATCTTGCAAACGGCTGCTCACAAGCATGTGTCTAAGCAATGCTAGCTAGAATACAGTTCCCGGGGAGAGTGGCTGCTCGGGGCGCACACTGCCTTTTATCGCGTGCTGATTTTTTCGCGCCCTGATTTTTTATCGCGCGCTGCTTTTTTTTTGTAACAGTGAAAACACCTTCTGAAAGCGAAAACAGGGTACTAATGTAGGTCTTTCGTAACAGTGAGGTTTCGTAAAGCGAACTTTCAAAAAGCGGGGGACACCTGTATTATACTTTGACACTCTCACTCAGATCATTAAATTGTGACCGGCTGTGGCTTTTACAGATCACCAACCGTCCCTCCCCTACCCCAGAAGACTACCATTCACATCTTTTTTAATCTAAAAAAAGGCTGATTTATTCCTACTCTTTGTTGTGTCCATTAACCAATCACAGAAGAACAATTTATTACCCCACTATCATGTGCTTCAGTTTTCTTCAGGAATGCACTGCATTGTGTGATACCTTATGAAATATACTATGTCAACAGGTCTGCCTTTGTCTGCTTTGCTCGTTACATTCTTAAAATGCTCTAACAGATTTGTCAAACATGATTTCCGATTCATAAATTCATGTTGACTCTGCTTAATTCTGTTGCTGCCATCATTTTCACAGTTATTGATGTAAGGATAAATGGGGTTTAGTTCTCTGATTTCTCTCTTCCTCTTAAATAATAGGGTTATATTTACTTTTTTCTGATCTGTTCTCAAATCTGTGAAATACTAGCAAGGAACAGCTAATTCATCTTCAATTTTTTGAGATGGAGTGCATGAAAAGTTGGAGATTTAGCTCCTTTAATACCTCCATTAGCAGCTTGTTTCCCTGAGTCCTTGACTTGCTATAAACTATACCCTACTTCCAAAAACAAACGAGAACATTTGCAGATGTTGGAAATCCAAGCAACACACACAGAATGCTGGAGAAACTCAGCAGGCCAGGCAGCATCTATGGAAAAGAGTACAGTCGACATTTTGGGCCAAAATTTCGACTGTACTCTTTTCCATAGATGCTGCCTGTCCTGCTGAGTTCCTCCAGCATTTTTTGGGTGTAGCCTTACTTCCAACAAATCTGTTGTGTTTTCTTCTCTGAAAACAGACACGGAATAGAATATCATAAGACCATAAGACATAGGAATAAAATTAGACCGTTTGGCCTATCGAGTCTGATCCACTATTCCATTATGACTGATTTATTATCCTTCATCCTCCTGTCTTTTTCTTGTAACTTTTGACACCTTCACTCATCAAGATTCTGTCCAAGAAAAGTTCCACTCTAAATATACCCAATGGCTTGGCCCTCATAGCTGTCAGTGGCAATGAATTCCACGGATTTACCAAAAGTTCAATGTACATTTATTATCAAAGTATGTATACTTTATACAGCCTTGAGATTCGTCTCCTTACAGGGAGCCAGAAGACAAAGAAACCCAAGAGAATCCATTAAAACAAAAGAAGACTGTCGAGCACCCAATGTGCAGAGAAAAAAGAGCAAATTGTGCAAACAATGAAAGTAAGCATTCAGAAGTAAAGTCCGCGAAAGTAAGTCCACAGCCAGGCAGATTCAGAAGCCTGTTAGTTGCAGGCCCCAGCCTCAGTTCAGCGCAGAGACGAGTAAATCTTACAGAGCAGTGAGCTGAAGTTCAGCGCAAAGACGAGTAAACCTCTTGGATCAGTGAGCTGTGCTGGTCTGTCCCTTGCCTCCAGCCCCGACACCTTGATCTTTTCAATCTGGCCCAGCACTTACTGAAGAAATTCCTCCTCATCTCTGTTCTAAAGGGACGTAAAATATTGTTTAACCACTCTCCTCTCATTTAGTCATCGATTTCTGACGCAGTCAGAAGGGAAACAGATTAGTTTAAGATATTCCTTTCCTTTTTGTATATCAGTAGAACACTTTCTGATTTGTGTTTATATTTCTTGCTGGCCTGTTTTTCTGGCTTTCCATTTCTTTTTTAATGTCCTGGTTCTTCCTTGCTGAATTCAGAAAATGTTCTCAATCCTCAGGCTTTGCTTGTTCCCAGCAACATTATAAACCTTTCCCTTTGATCTAATACTATTTTTAACTTCTTCCGACAGTCACATCAGACTATTTTTCTTGTTTTTATTTTGCCTTAAGGTCATATATATAACTTATATATTATGTGCTAATTCTTTGATAGTGAGCTATTGCCTTTTTTCCTTGTATAGCTTTTCGTGTTGTTTCCCTATCCACAACAGCAGCCTTCACCTCATTCTTTCATATTCAGATTTAATATGCTGGTTTCAGATTTAACTAAATCATTAATAGTCTGTAGATAATAATTCTGCAATATTATGATCATTATTCGCTGAAGGAGCCTTAGCTACCAAATCATCAGTTGGCACTTTCTTATTGCACAGCACGTGATCTAAGATAGTCTGTTTCTTTCTTGGTTCTTCAACATATTGATCTGGCAAGCTATCTCTTATACACTTTGTGTACTTATCCTCCATACAGTTTCTGGTCGCAGAGTCATGGAGCATGGAATGATAATTTGGTTTGCCCAGTCATATGTAGATTGAAGTCCATCATGATTATTTTACTCTCTGAGAATAATTATCATCAAAAGTAAATGCTGCCCTTACCTTCAAGCCCATCCAAGAAATAAATGCAAACACTTATAGAATTTCTTTTTCTTCATAAATAGAGATGAACACAGAACTACAAGTACTTCGTCTTTGCAACCAAAAATAAAACACAGAATAGTACAGGAGCAGGCCCTTTGTGCCACAATGGTGTGCCGAAGCAATTAAATTAGTAATCAAATGGCTAATTAAACTAATCTATGCTGCCTACACAATGTCCATATCCTAATCTTTTCCTCACATTCATGTTCCTATCCAAACATCTCTTAAAATGTTTCTGGCTCTTACGCCATCCCAGATAGTCCATTCCACGCACCCATCAATCTCTGCGTTTAAAAAAAACTTGCCCTTCAACTCTCCTTTCAAATTACCCTCTCTCACTTAAATGCATACTCGTTGGTGTTAGACATTTCAATGCTTGGAAAAAGGTTTTGTTTGTCTGGTCCATCTGTGTCTCTTGTAATCTTATGAACCTCTATCAGATCTGCCCTCAGTCTCCGCTGCTCCAGAAAAAACGTCCTCCTATAATGGAGCAGCCAGAACTGTTTGCAATACTCCAGATGCAGCCTATAAAGCTGCAACATAACTTCTTGACTTGAACTCAGTGCCACAGGTAATAAAGACAAGCATGCTATATGCCTTCTTAACCACCCTATCAACCTATGTAGCTGCTTTAGGGAGCTATGAACTTGTTTGAATTAGTTTTAAATTGTTGCAGAGTAGTGGCAATATCCTGGAGCAACTGAAAACTTACAAAAATATTTATCTTCTATATTCCCATTTACTTCATCTTGAGAAGTATCATTGGTGGAAAAAGTTTATTTGTTTTATAGAGAGCAAGTCAGGTTAAAGCAACACACATAGAAGTTGCTGGTGAACGCAGCAGGCCAGGCAGCATCTCTAGGAAGAGGTGCAGTCGATGTTTCAGGCCGAGACCCTTCGTCAGGACTAATTGAAGGAAGAGTGAGTAAGGGATTTGAAAGTTGGAGGGGGAGGGGGAGATCCAAAATGATAGGAGAAGACAGGAGGGGGAGGGATGGAGCCAAGAGCTGGACAGGTGATAGGCAAAAGGGATATGAGAGGATCATGGGACAGGAGGTCTGGAAAGAAAGACAAGGTGGGGGGGACCCAGAGGATGTTAAACTTGGGTTGTCTGCTCTGGAGTATTGGAGGCTGAGGGGAGATCTGATAGAAGTTTAAATGAATTGAATTGACTTTATTTCTTACATCCTTCCTTCACATACAGTGGCATGCAAAAGTTTGGGCACCACCAGTCAAAATTTTTGTTCTGTGAATAGTTAAATGAGTAGAAGTTGAACTGATCTCCAAAAGTCATGGAGTTAAAGATGAAACATTCTTTTCAACACTTTAAGCAAGACTAGTGTATTATTTTTGTTTTGTATAATTTTAAATGAAAAAAAGGGAAGGAGCACCATGCAAAAGTTTGGGCAACCCAAAAGATTTGAGCTCTCAGATAACTTTTACTAAGGTCTCAGACCTCAATTAGCTTGGTAGGGCTATGGCTTGTTCATAGTCATTGTTAGGAAAGGCCAGGTGATGGAAATTTCAAAGCTTTATAAATACCCTGACTCCTCAAACCTTGTCCCAACAATCAGCGGCCATGGGCTCCTCTAAGCAGCTGCTTGCAGTCTGAAAATTAAAATAAATGATGCCCACAAAGCAGGAAAGGCTATAAGAAGATAGCAAAGCGTTTTCAGGTAGTCGTTTCCTCAGTTCGTAATGTAATTAAGAAATGGCAGTTAACAGGAACGGTGGAGATCAAGTTGAGGTCTGGACGACCAAGAAAATTTTCTAAGAGAACTGCTCATAGGATTGCTAGAAAGGCAAATCAAACCCCCGTTTGACTGCAAAAGGCCTCCAGGAAGATTTAGTAGACTCTGAGACTGATGCATTTTGGAAACAAGTCCTGTGGACTGATGAAGTTAAAATAGAACTTTTTGGCCACAATGAGCAAAGGTATGTTTGGAGAAAAAAGGGTGCAGAATTTCATGAAAAGAACACTTCTCCAACTGTTAAGCATGAGGGTGGATCGATCATGCTTTGAGCTTGAGTTACAGCCAGAGGCATGGGGAATATTGCACTGGTAGAGGGAAGAATGAATACAATTAAATACCAGCAAATTCTGGAAGCAAACATCACACTATCTGTAAAAAAGCTGGAGATGAAAAGAGGGTGGCTGCTACAACAGGATAATGATCGTAAACACACCTCAAAATCCACAATGGACAATCTCAAGAGGTGCAAGCTGAAGGTTTTGCCATGGCTCTCACAGTCCCCCGACCTAAACATCATGGAAAATCTGTGGATAGACCTCAAAAGAGCAGGCAATGCAAGACAGCCCAAGAATCTCACAGAACTAGAAGCCTTTTCCAAGGAAGAATGGGCGAAAATCCCCCAAACAAGAATTGAAAAACTCTTAGCTGGCTACAAAAAGTGTTTGCAAGCTGTGATACTTGCCAAAGGGGGTGTTACTAGGTACTGACCATGCAGGGTGCTCAAATTTTTGCTTCAGGCCCTTTTCCTTTTTTGTTATTTTGAAACTGTAAAAGATGGAAATAAAAAAGTAGTCTTGTTTAAAATATTAAAGAAATGTGTCATCTTTAACTTTATGGCTTTTGGAAATCAGGTCATCTTTTACTCGCTTAGCTATTCACAGTAACAGAAATTTTGACCAGGGTGCCCAAACTTTTGCATGCCACTGTACATGAGGAGTAAAAATCTTTACGTAATGTCTCCATCTAAATGTGCAATGTGCAAATATAGTAATTTATAATAATTTATAATAAATAGAACAGTCAATGTAACATAAAATACACTCAAATCAGCGTGAGTTAATTAGTCTAATGGCCTGGTGGAAGAAGCTGTCCCAGAGCCTGTTGGTACTGGCTTTTATGCTGTGGTACTGTTTCCCGGATGGTAGCAGCTGGAATAGATTATGGTTGGGGTGACTGGGGTCCTCAATGATCCTATGGACCCTTTTTACACCTCTGTCCTTGTATATGTCCTGAATCATGGGAAGTTCACAACTACTGGCTGTCTGCACCACTCTCTACAGAGTCCTGTGGTTAAGGGAGGTACAGTTTCCATACCAGGCAGTGATGCAGCCAGACAGGATGTTCCCAATTGTGCCCCAGTAGAAAGTTCTTATGGTTTGGGGGACATACCAAACTTTCTCAACCGTCTGAGGTGAAAGAGGCGCTGTTGGGCCTTTTTCACCACACAGCTGGTGTGTACAGATGACGTGAGGTCCTCGGTGATGTGGATGCCGAGGAACTTAAAGCTGTTTACCCTCTCAACCCGGATCCATTGATGTCAATAGGGGTTAACCTGTCTCCATTCCTCCTGTAATCCACAACCAGCTCCTTTGTTTTTGCGACATTGAGGGAGAGGTTGTTTTCTTGACACCACTGTGTCAGAGAGATGACTTCTTCCCTATAGACCATCTTGTTATTGTTTGAGATAAGGCCAATTAATGTATTGTTGTCAGCAAATTTAATTAGCAGATTAGAGCTGTGGGTGGCGACATAGTGATGGGTATACAGGGAGTAAAAGAGGGGACTTAGTACACAGCCCTGCGGGGCTCCTGTATTGAGAGTCAGAGGGGTTGGAGGTGAGGGAGCCCACTCTTACCAGCTGCCAGCAATTACAAGATCATGAGAGTCAGAGATAGGGTGGATGGATGGAGTATCCAGTTCCCAGAGCTGAGATGTCATAATACCAGAGGGCTTACATTGAAGATGAGAGGGGGTAGTTTCAAGGGGGATGTGAGGGGTAATTTTTTTACTTAGAGAGTCGTAGATTCCTGGAATGCACTGCTTGGTATGATAGAGACAAATACATTAGAGGCTTTTAAGAGATGTTTGTATAGGTACATGGTTGTAAGAAAGTTGGAAGGATATGGATATTGTGTAGGTAGGAGAGATTAGTGTTTGGGTGTTTCTGAATTGCTTTTTAGCTGATTTGACACATCATTTTGGGTCGAATGGCCTGCTCCTGTGCTGTTCTGTTCTATGTTCTATGTTTAAAATATGTTGTGACATGTAATAAATTCTACAGCTTTTTTCAAATTTGTATGGTTTATACAACAGTGCAATTGGTTGTCTATCTATGATGACAGGAAACCTGTAAGCAGGATAGTCTAGTAAAGGGGAAAAGCCATTGTATCTCGCTGTTGATCTCATCCACCCAGCCACTGGACAGGCATGTCTCTGTCTTACTGGGGTATGAGGTCTGCCGGCTGGCTTCATCCGGTTTAGCCTGCCTTTTGAAGCGGTGTACCAGGGTGTCACTGCCATCACATGCAGACAGCTACTTGGAGCCACAGCTGAGAGCTGAGCATCCGGTGGGGACCAAAGATGAGTGAGCTGCCCCAGAATGGACATAGAAAATCCATTCACCAGAGATGCTAGCCCTCCCTGGATACTCTAACCCCCTATGCAATATTAATGAAATAAGAAATGAGTATTTTTTTTTAACTTGAGTGTCTATTCCCTTGAAAACTCCAGTTGTAAATGGGAACATTCTTATGGCTCACAAGTTGATTATATTTTCTTTGCAAAATCCTGCAATTCCACTGGAGGGTTAAGTGACCCAGGATCAGCGTCGTCTCCCAAGCCAACATCCCATCTTCAAATTGTCCTCAGCTGATTCCAGTAGATGAACTGCACTGTCTGCATGCTGGACATCAGACATTCAAAGCGGTTCAGAAAGTCACTCTACTCTGAGTTTGATTGTGGCAAAGGATTGGCTTACCAGGTGGCTAGAGAAAATCATTCAAAGATCTTCTGAAAGAATCCTTGGATAAAATGTGAGATTCTCACCAGCTTCTGCCAATCTATTCCTTGTGGCCACTCAAAACGAAAGAGCATCTATAGTGTACTTGAAACCCCTGGCACTCTTTGTCAAGTAAAAATGCACACCATCTTCCTTACCTGCCATCCACTCACCCCATAAAAAATGTTAATTATGGATGGATACCTTTCTGACCAGAGCAATCCCCTGTGCAGTTTGCTCTGTCTAGAGTTTGCTGCACAGCTATATCAAAACACAGAGAAGGAAAATGAGTCAAGAGAGTAAATTGCTCAGTTTACTGTCTCTACTCACTTCCCTTTGTTTTTTTTGGTGGCACTTTCCTAAACCAAGGGGTGATATGCAGTTCACCTCTTTTAGATGTGGGAGTAAACTGGCTCATGCAGCAGACACTTACGCAGTCTTGAAGAGAATGTACTAATCCTTGTGAACTGCACGTGTGCTCGGGTTCAATCCCAGTTTCCTGGATCTGTGCCACTGTGAAGCCTCTGGTAGAATTGCCAGACTCAAAGGCAGCTTCTGCCTCACTGTTATCATACTCTTGGATTGAATGCTGGAGGAACTCAGCAGGCCAGGCAGCATCTATGGAAAAGAGTACAGTCAACATTTCAGGCTGAGACCCTTCATCAGGACTGATTTCTGGCATCTGCAGATTTTCTCTTGTTTGCCCTTGAATTGCCCCCTCATCTGCTAAAGAATGATTTCCTGATCTCCCAATCTGCATTCTCGTGGCCCTTACACTTCATTTTTCCTCTTGCATTGCACTTTCTCTGTATCCCTTTCTTTTTATTTCCTTATTGTAATTATGTGTGGCATGAACTGTCTGGATGGCACACAAAAGAAAAGCTTTTCGCAAGGGCAGCGGGGTAGCCTAATGGCTACGGCAATGCTTTACAGTCCCAGGGATCAGAAGATCTCTCTACCTTCCTTTGTATGTTTTCCCTATGACCGCTTGGGTTTCTTCTGGGTGCTCCGGTTTCCTTCCTCATTCCAACGACATACAGCTTCGGGTTAGTAAGTTGTGGGCACGCTGTGTTGGCACCAGAAGCACAGTGACACTTGCGGGCTGTCCCCAGCATGATCCTTGGACTGTGTTGGTTGTTGACACAAGCATCACATTCCATTGTATGGTTTGATGTACAAGTAACAAATAAAGGTAATTTTAACTTATCTCAGTACATGTGATAATGATAAACTAATGCCAATACCAGTGAACTTATCTGTCTCCTCCACCACCTCAGAACTCACAGAAATTGCGAAGGAAGTAATCATCTTGCACCTTAAGGGTCTGTCTACAAGAGGGTTGATGTTCTGATGTTGGCATTGAGAATCACCATTGACCAATTCAAACAAAGTACTTAGATGAAGGCTTCTGTAGTTTATATAATTATGTTTTGGTCTTGAGTGAAGCAAATATAAACGTGTTACTATCGTGACTTTTACACAATCATTTGACATGTATATGGTTGACTGAAAAGTTATATGAAGTGCAAAGTGAATGCAGTAAAATCGTACGTTGTCGGAACACACATCATTGTGGAGCAGACTCAATGGACCAAATTCTGCTTCTTTGTCTTGTGTTAGACTTTCTCCCTTCTCTTTGTTTTGCACAGCTGTGAGTGTGCAGGTAACTGGGCATCTTGTACCTTGGTGTCAAAAAGGTTCACAACCAGTTAAGATTATAGATGGAATTAAACCAAGTCAGCGGTGACTTTTCCCTTTAAAAAATGCTCTTCCTGAGTTGGAATGTTCTGCCAAACATAACTCTTTGAGGACGGGTAGCTGTTTTTTCTTGGCTCGTGATGAACTAGTATAAATAGCCCTTCAATTTATGTAATAAGCTTGCTGCCATTTTAGCAAACAATTCAAGGGTGTTGTATCACCGATTTTCCCCTTGATAAAACTCGCCATCTCTGTCCAATAATATTTGTTCCTTTGCAGCAAATGATCCCTTCATCATCACTGTTCTTTTCTCCCAGAGAAGAGAAGATCCTGACCCCTCTACACAGAGCGACATTTCACTCAGGTGCTCATTCTGTTTGGGAAATATTAATAACAGAGCACAAAATTCTAACATATTAATTACAAACACCAATTGGGCTACTGAGAAAGAAAATCCAATTAACTAGTCGTGCTTCAAAGTCTGAATATTTATTAGGCATAAATGCCACATTCATACCAGCAGACTAAATTTGAACTTGTTTAATATGTCATTATTGAAATTAGTATGCATATCATCCTGAGGAATATTTGCGTAGAAATTCAGTGGAATGATCTTGGCGTTCGAGTGCATTGTACCACATTTCATGCTACTAAGGGGAGATGAATTTCTGCACAAGTGTGTGTTACTACCAGTGAATAAATCAGTGCTATTATGGAAAATAGTGTGGGGGAAAAATCTCTTTTATGGTTGAATGAACAGTGTTCTGAATTCATACGTCGATAGATGCTGGATGTTTGAATTCTACAGGACTTTGTTACATCTCGGCAGCACATTATAATAATGTGCAATGAACAGAAGAAACTCACTAACCTCAAGCCTCTTCTTCCTTTGAGTTGGTTCATGGGTGGTTTAACATTTAATTCCATTTATCTGCCCATAGCCTGTATCACCTGATGCCTTGTAATGATATCTTTCTTGAAAATTTCAATTTCTGAATTCCTTAATGAAAAAGTTCTAGAGTTTCACTATCCCATTTGGGAAAACTGTTTCCCAGCTTCACTCCTAAATAACCTAGATTGAATTTTAAGTTTATATTCCCCTACTTTTAATTTTATCCACCAGAGGAAGTTGCCAAACTGTCAATCCTTTTGTTCATTTCAGTTAGATAATGCTTACCTTTCTAAATTCAAGAAACTAGAAGTCAAATATATGGAACAGTCATTATAATATAAAACTGCAGAGGCAGGCTATGCTTCAATGGGGAGGCATTGTAAGTTTAGAAGGGTGAGTTGCAATTATAAGGATACATAATTTTAATTCACTTTTTTTTTTAGCTTTTGTGGAAAATGGAGGGAGGAATAAAGAAATCTCTGAAATGGAGCATAACAAATGAAGGGGAACCTCTGCCTTAAAACGAGGTTTCATTCCCAGCAATCTGGCAACCTGTTGTTTCAGAATTTGTTTTTTACAGCAAGCAATTCTAGTTTTCTGGGAAAAACGAAGTCCTAAGGTACAATAAAACTTCAAAATACTGTTTAAAGCTTTGCTATAATAATGCATTTTCTTGGTGAAAATATATATTAAGCACTGTTTCAAAACTTACCTTGTTTGATTTAAACTTTGGTAAATTAAGTTGGTAAATTGGTTTATTGTCACATGTTCTGAGATTCAGTGAAAAATTTTGGTTTGAATGACATGCATACAAATTGTTTCATCACATCATTGCATTGAGATAGTACAAGGAAAAGCAATAATAGAATGCAGAATGAAGTGTTACAATTATAAAGAAAGCGCAGTACAGATAGATAATAAGATGGAAGGGCATAACAAGGTAGACTGTGAGGTCAAGAGTCTAGGGGACCATTCAATAGATTTGCAACAGCAGGGTCGAAGCTGTCCTTATGCCTGGTGAGACAAGCTTTCAGGCTTTTGTATCTTTTGCCTGACAGGAGGTGGGGTGAGGGAGAGAGCTTGTCCGGGGTTGTTGGGTCTTTGATTATGCTGGCTGCTTTACCGAAGCAATGAGAAGTGTAGACAAAGCCCTATTGACAAAAATATCTAGCAAATGTTCTTTATTAAGCATAAAAGGGTTCCTGAAGTTTACAGAAAATGCTGGAAATGCATATGTTTTGCTTTGGATGGCATGGTGTAATGACAGGATTTTCCGAATCAAATCATTCATTTATTTCTCTTTGAAATTCACCTGGATCAGCTTCCATATATATTCACTAAACTGGCTTCTGAGCTTCTATGTGTCCACGAACATACTTTTGTAATCCTTGTACAGTTTACAACTTGCTGGCTGAATATGCAGACCAACTATTCATGATTTGAGTTTATGAGACAAACTCATATACTGTTATACAGAGAGGAGTGACAATGTACAAAAGCAGAGAAATTAGGTTTAAGCTCAATGAGACACTGGTTGTGCCACCATTAAAAAGATATGAATGTCCTAGAGAGGGGCTGGACAAATGAATGGAAATGATTACAGGGCTGAATGAATGAACAAAATTAGGCAAGAAGATCTGGAGATTGTTTACCTTTGGGCAAAGAAGGATGAGAGGAGATTGATCAAAGTGTACAATATCATAATAGATTTAGATGTGGTTAAAAGTAGGAAATGCTTCCCATTCATTTCTATACAGACCTGGAATAGTAGTGGTGGAAACAGATACAACAGTGGTATTTATTGTTAGATAGACACATAAATATGCAGGAAATAGACATTTACAGATCATGTACAGGAAGAAGAGATTTAGTTTAATTCAGAATTGTATTTGACACAGTTGTTTTTAGCCAGAGAATGGTAAATCTGTGGAATTCATTGCCACAAGTGACTATGGAGGCCAAGTCATTGGGAATATTTAAGGCAGAGCTTAATAGATTCTTGATTAGACAGGGCATGAAGAGTTAAGGAGGGAAGGCAGGAGATCGGGGCTGAGAGGAAAATTGGATCAGCCATGATGAAATGGCAGGGCAGAACAGATGGGACAAGTGGCCTAATTCTGTTCCTATATCTATATCTTACCTTAGGCTAAAGGGCATGTTCCTGTGCTGTACTATTCTATGTTCTATGATAAGAGAAGGACCAGGCAACATTCAAAAGCAATAGTTACAGCGGACATGAAAAGAAAATTGTTTGTACAGAGAGTATCTTAGTGATATGAAACTCACTGTCAGGTGGGTTGGAGGAAGAAGAGTCAATCAGGACTCTCAAATGAGAATTGAACTGCTCTGAGGGATACAAATTTGCAGGACCAGGTGGAAAGAGTGGAAGAATGCAATTGAATAGAAACTCTCATAAACCGTACTGTGACAGTTCTATGATTCAATGATTTAAACCAAGTCAAGATAACATGATTAAATTTGAAAGCATGATCAATATTTTATGTGACCAGTCTGAGTAAATTTTAAATGTATATTGGAAGTACTAGAACTTGAACCCCTGAATCGCTAACTTACTAAACCAGGAAATGGTTCCCTGAAAGTTTACAGGAAGTCAGTCATACAAGTCGATTATAATGCCATATTTTGGTGGAGATTGACAAAGTTTAGGTGGTTGGTAGCTTAAGTCCATTGGTACAATGCCTAACTGTAATCAGATTTGGATGTAAAATTTGCAAGACTTCAGGAAAAATATTCTGCACCTAATTGTGGCATAGTGTAATATCCACCAGAGCTACTGTTTCACAGCACCAGCAACCCAGGTTCAGTCCTGATCTTCAATGCTCTCTGTGTGGAGTTCGCACGTTCGATCTATGATAGAGTTTATGGAAGCTCCAATTACATCCTGCATCCCAAAATATGTGTTGCTTGGCACACATGTGAATTTCCCTTTTTATGGACGAATCTGGAGGAAGTTGATGAGAAGGTGAACAAATTAAAGAATCAGTATCAGGCTTCAAATCACTAACGTGTCATGAGATTTATTGTTTAGTGGCAGCATACAGTGCAATATATAAAAATACTCAACATTACACACACACACACAGTGCAAAAGTTTTAGGCACTTATATATAGCTAAGGTGCCTGAGACTTTTGCACAGTACTGTATTTGTCAACATGAAGTGGAGAGCGAGTGAGCGAGTTTGTAAATCCAGTGGGAGCAAAGGATGTTGGAAATGACGAGGGTGGAGCACTGTGGGAGGAGTGTGGGACAGGTGGCAGAGAAGGGGTGCTAGGGGTGTGGAGATAGAGCGGGTGCAGACACGTCCAGCCCTGAAAGACCAGGCAAGGTTATTTGATTCCAAACACTTGGCTTATTGATCATGACAGAATGTCTTTCTTGTCCTTCTCTCTCCCTTCCCCCTTTTTACAACTATGATTTCCCTCTCCCTGCCCCCTTCCCACTTTCAGTCCATAATATAGATCCATATCAGAATCAGGTTTATCATCACTCACATATACCATGGAATTTGTTTTGCAGTACAGTGCAATACATAAAATAACTATAGTATTGTGCAATTTCTTAGGCACTCTAACTATATATATATATTATGTGTGTTTGTGTGTGTGTAAGATTTTTCACAGTACTGCGTATATACAGTATATGTATAATAAGTAGTGCAACAGAGAGCAAAAATAGTGAGGAAGTGTTGATGGGTTGGTTTATTCACGGTTCAGAAATCTGATAGTGAAGGCAAAGAAATGTTGAGTGTGTCACTTCATGTTCCTTTACCTCCTCCCTGATGGTAGTAATAAGAAGAGAGCATATCCTGGTTAATGGAGATCCTTAATGATGGATGCCATCTTCTTGAGGCATTATCTTTTTAAGGTGTCCTTGTCGCTGGGGGGGACTCGTGCCCATGATGGAGCTGGCTGAGATTGTAATCCTCTGCAGCTTTATCCAATCCTGTGCAGTGGCTCCTCCATAGCCGATGGTGATGCAACCTGTCAGAATGCTGTCTACACCCATCTGTAGAAATTTGCTCGTGTCTTTGTTGACATACTAAATCTCCTCAAACCCCTGATGAAGTATAGCTTCTGGTAGAGCCTCCTTCACAATTGCATCGATATATTGGGCCCAGGATAGATCTTCAGAGATGTTGACACCCAGGAAATTGAAACTGCTCACCTTTTCCATTGCTGACCTCTCAATGCGAACTGGTGTGTGTTCACTCGACTTCCCCTTCCTAACGTCCACAGTCAGTTCATTGGTTTTACTGACTTGAATGAAATGGTAATGTTGTGATACCACTCAACCATCCAGACTATTTCACTCTTGTGCACCTTGTCAATATCTGAGATTCTGCCATAAATCATTGTGTCGTTGGCAGATTGGTTTAGTTTTGTATTAATGTAAATGGGTGCTTGATGGTTAGGGTCACAACTGTAGAGCCATTATTGTTTATGTTGCTATTCGGCTGCATTTCACTGGTTCCTTGGTATTTGAGTATAATTTGCAAACAGCTGGTTTGTTGTAAACTAAGCCGTAATAGTTGTCAAATTATTGCTTATGACTTATCAAAATATTCTGGGCTTTTACATTTGATTTTTTAAAATGCTTTATTACAGAAGTATAATGAAATCAAATTAATCTATATTCTTTGATCTGATATATTGGTCACGTTAATTATTGGAATTGTTTTTAATAATATGTTTCAGTTTAACACATACAAGATTGAAAGAATATTCTCCTGATTTGCTCCTAGGAGCTGTTTTCTTGTTGCTACATGTTAAGGATACAGATGTAGCTGGTTTTAGGCCAAGGTGAAATTTGTTGTCTGTTGGGATTTTTTTCATGCTTCACAGAAATGTGAATTCACTTCTTCGTCTTGTTCATTTGGTGGGAGGAGTCATTTTTTATCTCAGCTGGATTCAAACAATTTTTTGTAATTGATGTTTCTTGACCAGATTACTTTGCTTTCCAGATGCCTGAAGTGTGCTGATGCTCCTTGTCAGAAGAGCTGTCCAACTAATCTGGACATAAAGTCATTTATCACCAGCATTGCAAACAAGGTAGGAAATGACTGGCATTTAAGGATAAATGATGTGAAGTAAAGCTTACCAAAATTAAATTCCTGAAGCGAAGCCGCAAGAACCTAACCAGTTCAAGAGGTTGACTTTTGGATGCCATGGGATTAGTAATGGGGTGGTAAACCTCAGGTCAAACACATCCATTTTATTTCTGTTCTGTTGAGGATTGAAAATTTTTCTCAAGATGTGCACAGCTCCCATTGACCTGTGAGCTTTGTGGCATTAAGGAATTTGCTTCTGGATGAAAATCTAACCAGAAATGATTCCTCATTTACATCAGAAATGTTGAATGTACTATTTATTTGTCCAAAAGAGCAAGCTGATAAAACAAAACACCCAGGAATCCACTAAGGATAACAATCTAATATATATATTTTCTTTAATTCAGTTTGTTCTAATTTAAAACAGAACAAATTCTTTCAAAATAGCTGGTATCTTAACCAATAGAAGCAGCAATAAAATAAGAGATTAGAACTAGTCCACTTGCATATCATAAGTATAACCGATTCTACAGATACCGGAAATCCAGAGTAACACTTATAAAATATATACACAGCATTTATAGATAGGAATAAAGAGCTGATGTTTCTGGCTGAGACCCTTCATCAGAATGTGATGATCAGTCATCAGGAGTACTGATAAAGGGTCTTGGTCCAAATTATTGGCTCTTTATTCCGCTTCATAGATGATCCCTGATCTGATGAGTTCCTCCAGCATTTTGTGTGTTTTACGTGATTTGCATATGTTTTTATGCACTGGTTGCACACTAACGCATGTTTCCCCAAGTTATGCTATAGGTATGACCACTTCTGAGTGAAACTGAACCCATCAGAATATGGCTCCAAGCAGTCTTAGCATGGCTGATGCATTCATGACATCAATCATGCATCAAATGATATCAGAGGTGATGCAGCATTCATTTCCATTATTAATGGCATAAATTGGAGCACTTAGGTGCAACTTATGTTGTTTGTACACCTATAAAAAATAACAAATGCAGTGATCATCAATAACATGTCAATTGAAACATCCATGATATAGACGAGTGGTGTGTTGCAGCGGCAGGTTCTGTGTTTATTGTTGTTTGTCATTTACATCAATGATTTGGATAAAAATGTACATTGCATGGTGAGTAAACCTACAGATCACACTAACGTACGTGGTATGGTAGATGAAGAAGGTTATCAAAAATTACAGGAGCATCTTGATGAGCTGAGTTAAGTAGGCCAAGAAATGGCAAGTGGAGTTTAATTCGGATAAGTATGAGGCATAACATCATTGAAAATCAAATCCAGGTAGGACTTCCTCAGTGAATGGCAGTTCCTGGGGATTGTTGTAGGACAGAGGGACCTTGGAGTAGAAGTGCCTGTTCCCTGCAAGTGGAATCACAGGTGGGAACGGTGGTGAAAAAGGCTTTGGGAATGCTGACCTTCTGAAGCTCCTTCAATTACTCCAAAAGACTGAGGTTTGGTAAAATACTGAAAGGCTTTTATTCGCTGTACAATACGACCTCCACAGTGAGTGTCTGCCCCCGGACAGAGGGGGAGGGGCAAGGCGAACACCTTTATACAGGACTCTGTGGGAGGAGCCACAGGGGCAGTCAGCAGAGGGGTGTGCCCAGACAGTTAACCCAGTTACAACATATATACATGGTTTACCACACCTTCATAAGCTGGGATGTTGAGTATAAAAATTTGGAGGTAATGGTGAGGTTGTGTAGGATACTGGGGAGGTTGCATTTTTGTCACCTTGCTATAGGAGAACTGTTGTTAAAGTGGAGAGAGTACAAAAAGATTTACAAAGATGTTGCCAGTACTTAAGGCACTGAGTTATAGAGAGAAGTTAGACGGGCTAGTGCTTTATTCCTTAGAGAGTAGGAGACTGAGAGGTATATAAAATCATGAGAGGAATAGATGGGGTGAATGTACTCAAGTCTTTTTCTCAGCATCAGGATACCAGGAACTAGTGGTCATGGGTTTAAGGTGAGAGAGGGAAGATTTACTAGGAAGTTGAGGGGCAGATTTTTTACACAAAGGGTAGTACCGTTGTGGAATCAGCAGCCTGGGGAAGTGGTTAAAGTAGGTGCAATACCAAATTTGAAAAGATAGCCGGACAGCTACAGTACATTGATTGGAAAGGTTTAGAAAGGCCAAACATTGGGAAATGGGACTAGTGCATCTTCTTCAGCAGTATAGTGACTCAAGTGACCCGAAGGTGGCTAGAGCAGGGATCCAAGTAAGTACTGGCAGGAAGTGGAGGGCAGAGGAAGCTGTTCAGGAGGCAGAGGCGAGGCTGCGTCACAGGAGGCTGGTGGGAGTGGTCACATGAGGCCGAGCTGGGCTAGGATCCTTTCCAACTCCCCAAATGGACACCAGAGGGAAGGAAAGGCGTCGTCCAGTTCAGGAGGAGGTGAGGGCAGTAGTGGAGGAGATGAGAGCCTGCAAGGCGGTGGGAATGAAGCAACAGGGAGCTTGGACAAGATGGGAGAATGCGGTTGAGAGGGAAGTGACCTAGGCTGATCTTTGGAAAGCCGAACCACACCACATCCAATTTCTCATCCAGGCAGTGTACGATGTGCTTCCAAGCCCATCAAACCTGCACACATGGGGCGTGCCCACTGTGCTCCAAGCGAGGAACCCTGGAGCACATCCTCAGCGGCTGCGCAAGGGCACTTGGTGAGGGACAGTACAGGTGGAGGCATGATCAGGTCCTGAAGACCATCGCTGAAGCCGTCAGCGCAGGAGTTGAGTGGGCGAAGCGGTCCCGACCCTCCAACCAGACCGTTACCTTTGTCAGAGCTGGGGAGCAGCCAATACCCGCCAATAGAACATCTGCAGGCATCCTGACCTCTGCAAGGGACTGGCAGCTGTTGGTAGACCTCGAAGGGCAGCTGAAGTTCCCCAGCCATATCGCAGCCACCACCCTGCGACCAGACATTGTCCTAGTGTCTGAGTCTACTAAGCAAGTGGTGCTGCTGGAGCTGACAGTCCCATGGGAAGATCGCTTGGAAGAGGCCTTTGAAAGGAAGCTCTCCAAGTACGCAGGACTGGTCAGCAACTGTCAGCAGGCTGGATGGAGAGCGAGGTGTCTCCCAGTGGAGGTTGGTTGTAGGGGATTCGTAGCCCGTTCTTTAGTTAGAGCCTTCAGCATTTTGGGCATCGAGGGAGAGAGGAAGAGGAGAGCCATCCGCAGTACCACCGATGTGGCAGAGAGGGCCTCAAGATGGCTGTGGCTCAAAAGAGGGGAGCCATGGAGTCATAAGTAGCTAGCCATCTGGACACAAGCTGGGGTCTGATCAGCCCCGGCTGGGTCACCTGGAGGAGGTTGTATGATGTTGAAAGTCCTGAAACACCCGATGATTCCAGGAACATCACTGAAGATGTGTCCAGAAGCATCAATAGATGTATGTACACAGCATGGTCCAGTTGGGCCGAAGGACCTGTTTCTGCACTTATCTGCATATCATTCTTCCTGCCTCATTTTTCAGTGTTCAGGGTAATGGAGATTTCATCACTGGCTCTCGCTTCTCTGTTTGCAGCTCATGCATTCATATAACGTCTGAGCCCCATGCTGCATGACCTGCCTCCTTTATTGTGTCATTCCACACAGCATGGTGCTCAACTGGGGCAAATGATTTGAAATGAAAATACCTATGCACACGAGTTTACCGAGTTCCCCTTCCTGTGTTTTCCTCACCTCCATGGCTGCCTTTTGTCCATCTTGTGGCTACCCCAGGGAGATTACTTGGTACCTCCTACTAACAATGACACAGCAGTTGTGAGTTCCTCATGCAGACATCAATATTCAAACTAAATGTATATCAAAGTACACGTATGTCACCATATACAACCCTGAGATTCACTTTCTTGCATGCATATTCAATAAAGCCAATAACCATAACAGAGTCAATGAAAGACTGTGCCGAGAGGGCAGACAACCAATGTGCAAAAGACAGCAAACTGTGCAAATACAAAATGAAAGAGAAACAAAAGAAATAATAATTATCGGAAGAAGTAAATAAGCGATAAATATTGAGAACATGAGATGAAGAGTTCTTGATAGTGAGTCCATAGGTTGTGGGAACAGTTCAGAGATGGAGCAAGTGAAGTTATCCCCTTGGAGCCTGATGGTTGAGGGGCTTGATAGAAACCCACAATTTTAGTGCCCACCACAGTGCAGCCAGCATTCAACATACTTTTGAAAATGTGGGTGGCTGAACTCCAATCAATCAAGAGAAGTTTCATAAAGATGGCCATCTCGTTTCGTCTCTTTTTCTTCAGCAGCTTGAATTTCTTAACTCATCGGGTTCAGTGAGCGCAGTAGCACAGCCAACTTCGTTGACCAACCTCTCTTATACTCTCTATAACAACAGGCTACTTGCCTGATATCTGATGCTGGATGAGGCAAAGTAATTAAATACTGAGTGGACCAAACCTGTTGATTCCAAACCCCAACATAGAACCCACCCCTTGGTCACAAGCCTCGCCATTTTCTTGACTGCTGTCGGCAGCTGAACCGGACTGTTTGCTGTCTTATTATCTGAATCTGAGATTAGCTTTACGCACCATAACCACTTTATCACCAAGACATATTGTATTATTACTCATCGCTGCCCCTGTCTCACTCCACCTGTTGCTAACTCATCAGGGCTTTTATAGAGTCACAGAAAAGTACAGCACCGAAACAGGCCCTTCGGCCCATCTATTCCATGCCAAACTATTTAAACCGCCTACTCCCATCAACCTGGACTGGGACCGTAGCTGTCCATAGCCCTACCCTACTATCCATCCACCTATCCAAATGTCTCCTAAACATTGAAATTGAGCTTGCACACCCCACTTCTGCTGGCATCTCATTCCACACTCTCACGACCCTTTGAGTGAAGAAGTTTCCCCTCATATTCCCTTTAAATGTTTCACCTTTCACCCTTAACCTATGACCTCAGGTTGTAGACCCTCACCACCTTAGTGGAAAAAGCCTGCTTGCATTTATCTGTATGCCTCATAATTCATTGCAGTAGAACTGGACTATTCATTCCCTTGTTCTCCTAACTAGCCCATCATCTCTCTCTTTCTATAAATTTGAGTACATTCAGAATCTTTTCCTATAGCCTAACTTCTGTTCTCGAATAGCCTTCTGCACGGTCACCTGAATTGGTTTTCGTTGCTCTAAAGCATTGAAATCTCTTCACTGTTAATGAACAGCACGCTAATATGATTTTAGTTAGTGTGAAATAAGGAACTCTTATTATGTTGTGCACTGTTTCTGAGTTGTTTTTAATTGGTTGACAGAATTACTACGGTGCTGCCAAAGCCATTCTGTCTGACAATCCCCTTGGTCTAACTTGTGGGATGGTATGTCCAACATCAGACCTCTGCGTGGGAGGATGCAATTTACATGCAACTGAAGAAGGAGCTATTAACATAGGTGGCTTGCAACAGTTTGCCACAGAGGTATGTAGAAACTGCTAGAGCATTACAAATATCAATATTCAATGAAGAGTTTTATAAACATGAATCATTATATATTTATATTGTTATCACTTAAGAATTTACTTTTTTAGAGAATTATTCATTATATCACTAGTTCTTTCATCTAGTAATAAAGCTCTTGCATTTATTTTGTCTTTTATGTGCACTATTTGATGTGCCAAAATATTTTATTGTCAATCTATTCCTGTCAAAATATTGTCATTGCTACTTCTTAGCAAATGCAGCATTAAAATTTACCTCGTGAGCAAAGTTCAAAGTACATTTATTATCAAAGTATGTATGCAATATACAATCCTGATTTCTTCCACTCCAGACAGCCTGGAAACAGAGAAACCCTTGAAACCCTGACAAAGAAAATTATCAATTCCACCCCACCCCAAACATGCAAAAAAAGCAAATTGCACAAAAGGCAACAAGAACATCAACCCCCACGCGCGAAAAGCAAGCCACGCAAAAAGCAACAAGAAAGAATGGGTGATAACATAGAGTATGAAAGCACAAAACTGAATGAGTCCAATCGAGCCACAGCCCAGTCCACAAACTGCAGACCTAGATTTTCGGTACCATCCTTCAGAAGCATCGGGGGGGGGGGGCGGTGGGGTGGTGAGGGAGCAAGGGAGATCATTCCAACACAGGAGCCTTGCCTTTCCTCTGAAGCAGTGAGCGAGGGGGAGAGGGGGAGAGGGAGAGGGAGACCATCACATGCAGATTCCTCCCTACAGCAGCAGCAGCAGCAAGCGAGTGGCTGGTAGATGGCTCTGAACACTCGCTCGATGGCGCCATCTTGACCACAAAAATTATATCTTAACCCCTGATATTCTATTGCGGTATTTTGTGTGAAAGGTAAATGTTCATGGTGAGGATAACCATCTATCTCATCACTGAAATGATTTCATGGGATCTTTGAACTGAAAAGACAGACTTAAAGTTTCCTCTGAAGGAAAAATTATTTCCAACAGTGAAACACTTCCCTCTGGGAAGACTTTCTACTCTTCTAAGGCAGACATTAATGGTCAAGGATAACTTTTTCCACTCCATTCTGTGAGTTCAGAGGCTGCTGCTAAGTCCATTGAGAAGACGATGAGGCAGGAGATGTGTGATGGGGTGGACAAATGGATCCATTGCTAGGAGATGCATTCCTTCTGCCTTTTGTGCCAGAACTTCTATGTGTTCGTAGGCATGAAGCTTTTGATACCATTTTGAAAGCTCCTTCTCCTGTTTGAGCAGGCATGGGCTGGAATTCCCAGAAGTCAAAGAAGGATACAGTGGACAAATGGGATGAGTGTAGAGGGGATGAAAGGGTGGCTTGGCCATGGTGTCCCAAAGGATCTGCACCTGTTGTGTACATCTCTATTGCTCTAATTCAGTGACTATATTCCATTTCTTCAAGGAAGCTTTGAACACAGCCATAAACCCTTTCCTTTGTCTAGTTGGCATTTTCTTGCGGTGATGAACGATGAAAGAAACTGTTCTTTCCCACAACCATCAGGTTTTAGAACTGACCTCTAGAATCCTAACCCTACCTCAGCAATGGAACACAGCAAACAACCCTTGCACTACTGTGGACTTGCATCTGCCTCTTGAGTTCTTGTTTTGCAGTAACTTATTTTTCTCTTACTTCTCAGTCTTGTGTAATTTATGCATGATTTGTGTTCTCTGTGCTGTCTGAAACTCATTCGTAAGGCCAGTGATGTTGTGGGGATGGAACTGGAGTCTCTCACGGTGGTGTCTGAAAAGAGGATGCTGTCTAAGTTGCATGTCATCTTGGTCAATGTCTCCCATCCACTACATAATGTACTGGGTGGGCACAGGAGTACATTCAGCCAGAGACTCATTCCACCGAGATGCAGCACAGAGCATCATAGGAAGTCATCACTGCCTGTGGCCATCAAACTTTACAACTCCTCCCTTGGAGGGTCAGACACCCTGAGCCAATAGGCTGGTCCTGGACTTATTTCCTGGCATAATATACATATTACTATTTAATTATTTATGGTTTTATTACTATTTATGGTGCAACTGTAATGAAAACCAATTTCCACCGGGATCAATAAAGTATGATTATGACTATGACTGTACCTACGTACCTGCTGTAAGCAAGTTTACCTCACCATACTTGGGCACATGAAAATAAGCTCAATTTGACTTGACTTGCTTTAGGAGTTTTATGCTGGGCATGTGAATGACTCGGCCTGCCCAACATAACTGAGTGTTTTCAAGATCACAGTACTGGGGAAGATGGCCTGGGAATTATTGGTATTCCCATAATTCCATTGTGAATTAGTGGATTTTGCAAAGAAAGTATTGGTGGTGTCTTTCAGTTCCTTGACATGCTTGCTGTAGGGTAATATAAAAACATCCAGGAGGACATGAATCACTGCAGCCTGGTATACCACAAGTTTTCTGTCATGCCTGAGATCTGACCTTCAGTTACCTTTTACCTTAGTCGACTATATACTATGCTGGTATATAGTATTGTGCAATCTGGCTAGGTCAGCAGAGGACCTTCGTCTTGTGGATGTTGAATATAAGGCCCAATAACAAGGTAGGTGCACTGCAGTGTCAACCAAGTGTTTTGTGGAAGTGATCTTGATCTTACAGCAATCTCGCTCATATTGTAAGGTCGCTAAGAAAATGTGAACATATAAGGCATTTATTTATTAAGAGGTACAGTAAGGTAGTATGGGCACGTGGCCAAGTGGTTAAGGCATTCAACTAGCGATCTGAAGGTTGTGAATTCAAGCCCCAGCCGAGGCAGCATGTTGTGTCATTGAGCAAGGCACATAACCATACAGTGCTCTGTAATGACACTGGTGCCAAGCTGTATCGGCCCTTGCACTTCCCTTGGACAACATCAGTGTCATGGAGAGGGGAGACTTGCAGCATGGGCAACTGCCGGTCTTCAATACAACCTTGCCCACAACCTTGCCCAGGCCTGTGCCCCGGAGAGTGAAGACTTTCCAGGTGCAGGTCCATGGTCTTGCAAGACTAACAGCCAGGTAATAGGCTCTTCCCGCCCAATGATCCTGTGCCTTCCAATTACACCCATGTAACTAATTAACCTATTAACCTGTACATTTTTGGGATGTGGGAGGAAACTGAACACCCAGAGGAAACCCACGCAGTCACAGGGAGAATATACAAATTCCTTGCAGTCAGCAGCAGAATTGAACCTGGCTTGCTGGCACACTAACAGCTTCAGCAACCTCTGTGAGAAGTTTGCCTGCCCCCTCAGTAGAAGGTTGAGAGTATTTTGTGAGAAAATTTTCTTACATTGGTCTTAATGGGATAGCACTAAAATGTGAAGAAGCACTGCAGTATTTATTAAAACATTGCATTGTAGACAGTGTTCACCAATACTTATTCCATAGCTTTCCTACACAGTTCACGTGGTGAATGAAGCATTTATGACACAACACAAGTTATGTCAGTTGCCTTATTGGAACATTTTTATTTATAACAGTGCTTCCCAAACTTTTTGGGTTACCACCCCATTGGCTCTGAGACCATTTCTGCAGGCCATCCCTCTACTTTTCTGGCCATTACCTAATGAAGAATTTTGATTCACGATGCACAGTGAAAGAAAATAGGAACTGCAATTTCAAAGCAGTGACAAATAATTGCAAACATTATTCAAATCTATTTAATAAAGTTACAAATAAAATTATTTTGTTATTTAATTACAGAGAAAACAATCATCAACAATTTTAGAGTATTCTTTAGTAGTCCAACTATTCACTACTTCATTGTTGTTTTCACCTTTCAATGAGATAGATGGGCTTGGTGTAGTGATAATAGCTTCTCAAAATCAGGCTGAACATCATTTAGAAGGACTCTCAGATACCCATATTGAGTGATTTGCAGTCTGTTTCATTCTTTTGAAAGAAGTTAGGCAACTGCACAGAAACTGTGCTCCACTACATTTGATGTTGGAAAGACAAGAGTATCTCAACCTTTTTCCACAGTGCAGGATAGTGTTAAAAGATTTCTTTCTGCAACTAAAAGTCTTGATATGATTTTTTGAAGCTCAAAGTCAATTTGTGGCAAGAGCAGTTCTTACTGCACCTTCCTGATAATTCCTCATTGCAAGTGTTCAGGAATGGATTTATTACCAAATCCGGAATCTGGATTGAGAGAAGATCCTGAAATCTCTCTGCCATCTCTTTCTGCAGCTCACACAGGTGTGCACGATATACTTGAACATCATCAGATAATATTCTTTCTTTCGCTTCCAACTCGGAGAGAATTGTAAATTGGAAAAGATAGTGCCTGCTAAGGTTGCACTGAAATAGGGTTAACTTGAGCAGAAATGTGGAGACAATTAATAACCCTACAGTGGTGTCCTGTCATTCATGGTGCCACATCTGTTGCACAAACAAGAATGTTGCTGAGTGGAATGACCTTCACTTTGACAAATTGCTCAACAACCCGAAATAATGACTCTGTCTTTGTATCTGTTTCTACTCCGCTTGTATAACAACTCTTGAACCATACTTTCATCTTTTATGAAGCAAACATAAGCACGAAGCAAAAACTGATTGTCTAGCAAAGTTGACTCATCCAACTGCAGAGAAAATTCTATTTTCAGAAGTATGTTGAACAATGTGTCTTCCGCATTCTCAGATATTTCATTTATTCATCTTTGAACAGAGTTATCACTGAATGGAATCATTTTAGTTACTTAGTCTGGTGACTTATTCATAAGTCTACTACTGACAGAGCCAGTTCTTCCCCAATTGTATGGGGCTTCCAGATTCAGCAATGAGCAATGAAGTTCTGTATGAAGCACGCAAAGCATGACTGTTTTGTTGTGAAGTGTTTGAACATATTTTGAAGTGTTTACCATTTCTGAAGTTTTTCAGCAAGTGACTGAAAAGTAGCCAAGTTCTTGTTTCAGTTAGCAGAGTGTATGCTCTTCAAATTTTCAAGGAGCCTGGGTGGTTTCACGGCCTCATTTGTCACACAACAGATACATGGGCTGCAGTTGTTTGCTTGGTGCTGGTATAAATCCAATTTCAGGTTATCCACAATACTTCTTTTTCGTTTGGTTTTCTTCTGCCATTTTCATTATGGATTAACAATCACTATCAATCACTTATTGCTTAAGTCCAATCTCAAGTGCCATGATCCCTAAAGGGGAAAGTTATAATGTCATCATTGCTCAGGCAAAACCTGACTCTCTGCCTGAAGGTACAGTACCCCGAAAAAGTATTCAGCCTCCATGACTATTTTCACATTTTACTGCAAACACGAGAAAATCTGCAGATGCTAGAATTTCAAACAACACACACAAAATGCTGGTGGAAGGCAACAGGCCAGGCAGCATCTATAGGAAGAAGTACAGTCGACGTTTTGGGTCGAGACCCTTCATCAAGACTGACTGAAAGAAGAGATAGTAAGAGAGTTGAAAGTAGGAGGGGGAGGGAAAGACCCAAAATTATAGGAGAAGACAGGAGGGGGAGGGATGAAGCTATGAGCTGGGAAGTTCATTGGAAAAAGGGATACAAGGCTGGAAAAGGGGAAGTATCATAGGACAGAAGGCCTTGGAAGAATGAAGGGGGGAGGGGAGCACCAGAGGAAGATGGAGAACAGGCAATGAGTTATTGTGAGAGGGAAAGAGAAAAAAAAATTACCGATGGGGTAAGTTGGGGAGGAGGGGCATTAACAGAAGTTAGAGAAGCCAATGTTCATGCCATCAGGTTGGAGGCTACCCAGACGGAATATAAGGTGTTGTTCCTCCAACCTATGTGTGGCTTCATTTCGACAGTAGAGGAGGCCATGGATTGACATATCGGAATGGGAATGGAACGTGGAGTTTAAATGTGTGGCCACTGGGAGATCCTGCTTCTTCTGGTGGACAGAGCGTAGGTGTTCAGCGAAGTGGTCTCCCAATCTGCGTCGGGTCTCACCAATATATAGAAGGCCACACCGGGGGCACCAGACACAATATATCACACCAGCAGACTCACAGGTGAAGTGTCGCCTCAGCTGGAAGGACTGTCAGTGGCCTGAATGGTGGTGAGGGAGGAGGTGTAAAGGCAGGTGTAGCACTTGTTCCGCTTACAAGGGTAAATGCTGGGGGGAGATCAGTGGGAAGGGATGGGGAGGATGAATGGACAAGGGAGTCGTGTAGGGAGTGATCCCTGCAGAAAGCAGAAAGTGGGGGGGCGGGAGGGAAAGATGTGCTTGGTGATGGGACCTGTTGGAGATGTTACTGCATTATTTTCTAAATTTAAAATTTATTGATGTAGGATTTTTGAGCTAACCTACAAAACATTATGCATCATATCAGGTCTAAAGGAGATGTCCAAAACCTGTCAACAATTTAGTAAAAATAAAAAATAAAATTGTGAGGCTGAAAAAGTATTTATTCCCTTTATAATTATGATGCTAACTTTCCTCAGGCGCGATACACTCTATATTACCTTACCCAATTTTTTTACATAGAAAATTGAACAATCACAAGTTTTCAATGAATTCATAAGAATAAATACCCCCTCTCTCTGGAAGGTGCAACAGCATAAAAGATTTTCAACAGACCAAACCAAAATGAAGACAAAAGAGCATCCAAGACAAGGCCAGAAAGTGATAACGGAGAAACACAAGTTTAGGGAAAGGTACAAGACCATTTCAAAGGCATTGAACATACCTTGGAGCTCAGAGTAGACCATCATGAAAAAGTGGAAAAAATATTGCACTACAGCCACAGTGTCTAGGTCAGGCCACCCCACTAAACCAAGTCGCTGGAGAAGAATAGCACATGTAAGAGAGGCTATGTGATTCCAACAGTCACTCTGTCAGTGGCTGCAACTGAAGAAATTGTTCACGGCTCCCCAATCTCCCAGGCCTTGCAGAGAAAGGGTATTTATGGAAGAATGACAAGGAAGAAGCCCTGACTAAAAAAAACTTTTCCTTGCTTGTACACGCAAGGAAATCTGCAGATGCTGGAATTTCAAGCGACACACATAAGAGTTGCTGGTGAACACAGCAGGCCAGGCAGCATCTCTAGGAAGAGGTACAGTCGACGTTTCGGGCTGAGACCCTTCGTCAAGACTAACTGAATGAAGAGCTAGTAATAGATTTGAAAGTGGGAGGGGGAGGGGAGATCCGAAATGATAGGATAAGAGAGGAGGGGGAAGGATGGAGCCAAAAGCTGGACAGTCGATTGGCAAAAGGGATATGAGATGATCATGGGACAGGAGGCCTAGGGAGAAAGAAAAGAGGGAGGGGGAAAAAACCAGAGAATGGGCAAGGGGTATAGTGAGGGGGACAGAGGGAGACCTTGCTTGTGAAAACTTTACAAAGCATCACTGAGAAGATACTGTAAAGATGTGGAAGGAGGTCTTGTGGTTGGCAATGAGAACAAAGTGTAACTTTTGGCCTCAACACTAAGCAGTATGTGTGGCGTAAATCTAATACTGCACACCAGCCAGGTAACACCATCCCGACTGTAAAGTATGGTGGAGACAGCTTCATTCTATGGGGATGATAGGACAGCAGGAACTGGAAATCTGATCAGGATTGATGGGAAGATGAATGCTGCTAAATACAGAGAGATTCTGGATCAAAACCTGCTCACCTCTGCCAGAAAGCAGGACAATGACCCAAATGTGGCTTCAAATGAAGAAAACTGATATCCTTGGGTGGCCCAGTCAGAGCTCTGTCCTTAAACCAATTGAACATCTCTGGCAGGACTTCAAGATTGCTGTTCATTGCTGCACTCCAACTAACCTGGCACAGCTTGAGCAATTTTGTAAGGAGAAATGGGCAAATCTTGCTCCATCACATTGTGGAAAGCTGTTGGAGACTTATCCAAAAAGATTACTGGTTGTAAGACAGTCCAACTAGGTAGGAAGGAAAGGGGGATGAATTCTTTTGAACTGCTGACATTTCAGTTTTGGAATTTTTAGTTTGCCATGCTTTACAATTTTTTTCTGATTTTTGGGCTACACTGTGAAAGGGGTGCAAGTGATTCACAAATAAAAATTCTTAGTTAAATTGCTCAAAATCCTTGGCTGTAATACTCATTTACGTGAACAAAAGGATGGGGGCTGAATATTTTTTCAAGGCACTGTATGTAGCGTGAGACAGCAATATCACATTTGGGCTATGGGCTAGAGAAATTCGGTCAAGAAGGGCGTAATCTGAACTTTACCCTATTGACTACCATACCCTAATTCACAGGAATTGTATCACTGTGCAATTAAAGTATGGAACTCATAGTAGCTAAAACAGTTCTACAGTACTGAATAACAATAATACACGGTCTGGACCCAATAAAAAGCATAATTTCTTCAGTACAGATTCCTCCTGAAATGCCAAATACAGAAGTGTCACATTGCTTTTCAACAGCTATAACATGCTTCAAGCAAAGTCTAAGAGAATGGTGAGTTAGCAAAAAATGAGGTGATTATCTGATCATTGTAATCAATTATGAGGTTTTGAGGATCAAATGCTTAAGATAAGTAATTCATTTTTAAATTAAGCCCATATTCCTTTATTTGTCCCTCTTGCGACTGAGTACCTTCCCCACTGCCCCCTTTATCTCTATTTGCCCTTGGAGACATCCACCCAGGAGGCAATATCACCCACTTTGGGAACCCATTGATTTATAGACTAGTTTGTAGTGATGATGTATTGCCTTTGGAAAATCATGTACCTTTTCCAGGAAAGGTAGCACATGGATCCTAGCACATTTTCTTGATTACAGAGACTCGGCTGGCACCAGGGCAGGAATGGATTCTCAATATTCCTGGATTTCAGTGCTTTAAAAGGGATAGAGAGGGCGGAAAAAGGGGAGGAGGGGTGGCATTACTGGTCAGGGATACTATTACAGCTACAGAAAGGGTGGGTAATGTAGCAGGATCCTCTTTTGAGTCAGTATGGGTGGAAGTCAGGAACAGGAAGGGAGTAGTTACTCTATTGGGGGTATTCTGTAGGCCCCCTGGTAGCAGCAGAGATACAGAGGAGCAGAATGGGAGGCAGATTTTGGAAAGGTGCAAAAATAACAGGGTTGTTATCATGGGTGACTTTAACTTCCCTAATATTGATTGGCACCTGATTAGTTCCAAGGGTTTAGATAGGGCAGAGTTTGTTAAGTGTGTCCAGGATGGATTCCTGTTACAGTATGTGGACAGGCCAACTAGGGGGAATGCCATACTAGATCTAGTACTAGGTAATGAACCGGGTCAGGTCACAGATCGCTCAGTGGGTGAGCATCTGGGGGACAATGACCACCGCTCCCTGGCCTTCAGCAATATCACGGAAAAGGATAGAATCAGAGAGGACAGGAAAATTTTTAATTGGCCAAGGGCAAATTATGAGGCTATAAGGCTAGAACTTGCGGGTGTGAATTGGGATGATGTTTTTGCAGGGAAATGTACTATGGACATGTGATCGATGTTTAGAGATGTTAGGGATGTTAGGGATAAATTTGTCCTGGTGAGGAAGATAAAGAATGGTGGGGTGAAGGAACCATGGGTGACAGCTGAGGTGAAAAATCTAGTCAGGTGGAAGAAGGCAGCATACATGAGGTTTAGGAAGCAAGGATCAGATGGGTTTATTGATGAATATAGGGAAGCAAGAAAGGAGCTTAAGAAGGGGCTGAGAAGAGCAAGAAGGGGGCATGAGAAGGCCTTGGCGAGTAGGGTAAAGGAAAACCCTAAGGCATTCTTCAATTTTGTGAAGAAAAAAAGGATGACAGGAGTGAAGGTAGGCCCGATTAGAGATAAAGGTGGGAAGATGTGCCTGGAGGCTGTGGAAGTGAACGAGGTCCTCGATGAATACTTCTCTTCGGTATTCACTAATGAGAGGGAACTTGATGATGGTGAGGACAATATGAGTGAGGTTGATGTTCTGGAGTATGTTGATATTAAGGGAGAGGAGGTGTTGGAGTTGTTAAAATACATTAGGATGGATATGTCTCCAGGGCCTGACGGAATATTCCCCAGGCTGCTCCATGGGGCGAGGGAAGAGATTGCTGAGCCTCCGGCTAGGATCTTTATGTCCTCATTGTCCACGGGAATGGTACCGTAGGACTGGAGGGAGGCAAATGTTGTCTCCTTGTTCAAAAAAGGTAGTAGGGATAGTCTGGGTAATTATAGACCAATGAACCTTACGTCTGTGGTGGGAAAACTGTTGGAAAAGATTCTTAGAGATAGGATCTATAGGCATTTAGAGAATCATGGTCTGATCAGGGACAGTCAGCATGGCTTTGTGAAGGGCAGATCTTGTCTAACAAGCCCGATAGAGTTCTTTGAGGAGGTGACTAGGCATATAGTGCAGTGGATGTGATCTATATGGATTTTAGTAAGGCATTTGACAAGGTTCCACATGGTAGGCTTATTCAGAAAGTCAGAAGGCATGGGATCCAGGGAAGTTTGGCTAGGTGGATTCAGAATTGGCTTGCCTGCAGAAGGCAGAGGGTTGTGGTGGAGGGAGTACATTCAGATTGGAGGATTATGACTAATGGTGTCCCACAAGGATCTGTTCTGGGACCTCTACTTTTCGTGATTTTTATTAATGACCTGGATGTGGGGGTAGAGGGGTGGGTTGGCAAATTTGCAGACGACACAAAGGTTGATGGTGTTGTAGATAGCGTAGAGGATTGTCGAAGATTGTAGAGAAACATTGATAGGATGCAGAAGTGGGCTGAGAAGTGGCAGATGGAGTTCAACCCGGAGAAGTGTGAGGTGGGACACTTTGGAAGGACAAATTCCAAGGCAGAGTACAAATTAAATGGCAGGATACTTGGTAGTGTGGAGGAGCAGAGGGATCTGGGGATACATGTCCATAGATCCCTGAAAGTTGCCTCACAGGTGGATAGGGTATTTAAGAAAGCTTATGGGGTGTTAGCTTTCATAAGTCGAGGGATAGAGTTTAAGAGTCACGATGTAATGATGCAGCTCTATAAAACTCTGGTTAGGCCACACTAGGAGTACTGTGTCCAGTTCTGGTCGCCTCACTATAGGAAGGATGTGGAAGCATTGGAAAGGGTACAGAGGAGATTTACCAGGACGCTGCCTGGTCTAGAGAGTATGCATTATGATCCGAGATTAAGGGAGCTAGGGCTTTACTCTTTGGAGAGCAGGAGGATGAGAGGAGATATGATAGTGGTGTACAAGATAATAAGAGGAATAGATAGAGTGGATAGCCAGCGCCTCTTCCCCAGGGCACCACTGCTCAATACAAGAGGACATGGCTTTAAGGTAAGGGGTGGGAAGTTCAAAGGGGATATTAGAGGAAGGTTTTTTACTCAGAGAGTGGTTGGTGTGTGGAATGCACTGCCTGAGTCAGTGGTGGAGGCAGATACACTAGTGAAGTTTAAGAGACTATTAGACAGGCATATGGAGGAATTTATGGTAGGGGGGTTATATGGGAGGCAGGGTTTGAGGGTCAGCACAACATTGTGGGCCGAAGGGCCTGTAATGTGCTGTACTATTCTATGTTCCATTGATTAGTTTACTGTATAAGGTAAATGACATGCGGTGATTGTTTTCCTCACTGACCTATTGAAGAAGCAGAAGACCTGAAAATAAAGGAGGAGGAAGAGACAGTGTGTTATGCAGCACTGAAACAGGCCCCGTTGCCCACAATACACATGGTGCCCTTGTGCCTATTAATATTAATCCTGTTTATCCGCATTGTTTCTGCTACGCTCTGCAGTGCCTGCATACTTGTGTTATTTTCTGGTTCACTTCCAGTCACTCTAACCTCTCTGCTCCATCATGCACTCACCCCTTCTGGTCCTTTTGAGGTCTGCGTTGCCTTCACCCTTCATATTTGCTGGACTAGTGCCCTGATGTGTCCCTCTCAGGTCTGCCTGAGCTTTATCAGTCTAACCAGAGACACCACACACACCCGGCTACTCCCTGTGTGACCCGCTGCCCTCCAGCAAAAGGTTCAGGACACTAAAAGCCAGGACTAATAGACAGAGGAACAGCTTCTATCCCAGAGCTGTGGCCTCCATCACACCACTCCCACAGAACAATGACTGAAACTGTGAGCACACACATGCACACACAGGACTCAAATACTTGCACTAACGGCACTTTGTGCATTACTGTGATATTCTGGTACTGCTGCAACTTATTTTCTGCTACTTATCTATTTAATACTGTTTTTCTATTACTGTCTTGTTTTAATCTACCGCTTTATTTAATTGCCTGAGAGGAAGCCAAACACAGTTTCATTGTACCTATGTACGATGACAATAAAGATCATTCAATTCAGTTCAATTCACTTGGTGGTCTGCCTGAATCCACACTATGGTCTCCCTTTAAGGTCTAATTTTCTTTCTAACCTGCTCATGCTTCCCCCTAATGGCTGCGCTGAGTTGTCAGACAGCACCTTTTCACATTGCGTGCTCCACTTCCAATCACCCTGCTCTCCTTTCTTCACCCTCCGATCATTACTGTTGTCCCCTTCGCGCTGTTCATCTTATTCCTGATTCACCTTATGCAGTCCACTAGGTCTCCTACCTTTCAGGTCCTCTTGGCCATCGCCCTTTCAGGTCACTTGTGCACCACCTTGAAGTCTCCCTTTCAGGTCAGCTTGAGCTGCAGCCTGTCGGTTCCCTTTCAACAGAAATGTGTTTTCCTTTATAAGATCATAGAAGAAAATATTTTGAATGAAATGTAGTGAGTAAAACAGCAAAAGGTTGTGTTAAGTCACATGTTGGGAAATCATCCTAATGATTCTATTGTTAAACAGTTGTTCAGATGCTCTGGCTTCACCTGCTAAGAAGTAATTGTGTACGTGTCCAATAATCTCAAAATGCTGCTGCTTTTCTCAAATTTGTGTGTGGTTGATATTGCCGGTAGATTGACATCACTGATGCGCTGTGATTAGTTTAAACAAGATGGAAACTGCTGACACCATGACTGATAGGTGCATATTGCATTCATCTAAGTTTATTGCTCAACTTTAATGGGGGCTTTCTTTAATTAAAATAAACTGTTTACAGGTTGTTAATTCAACAACCCATGCCCATAAAACTAAAGGCCTGGCTGTTAATGACTCGGGTGATTAAAATGTGGTGAGTACACATCAGAAAGTTGAAGCACTGGAGGAGATATCAGTGATAGGGAGGGAGAAGAAAAAGAATTTAGAACAAGATAGAGGGACTTGAAAAGAAAGATGAGATTATAAAAATGCTTAATTGGTGGTCATCGTTGGTCAGTAAGAATGTGTGGCGGCCCAGTTAGGACAGAGATATAGGTGTTTTGGATGTCTTTACAGATGTAGAACAAGGTTGCCTGCCTGGGCTACACCAGACGATAACCAAAAAGGATTGGCACAAGTCAGAGTGCCAGCAGCAGAGAGACAGAAAGTAGCAATGTTACACTGCTGGCGGGAGCTGTTCATTTGGACATGAGGTCTTATCTTGTCGGATTCAAGTGGGTTAAGAAGATATTGAACTTTCATGCTCAGCTCGGCCTCAGACTGTGGACAGGGTCAGTGTAAGGGGTTACTGGTTTACCATAAGATTTAGAAACAGTATTAGGACATTCATCCCTTCAAGCCTTGGCTGGAAATGAAGTCATGGGGCTGATCTGACCTACACCCAAATCTCAAGGGCTCACCAATATTTTCAAGCCCAGTGACCTGCAGGCCTCATTTCTCAGCTGTGTTGTGAGGTGGAGTGGGTTGAGAGTGGCAGTGAAGTGTCTGTTTTGGCGTCCTGTGGTCCCTGACACTCCAGCAATATTAAAAATTGGTGAAGTTGTTTGAATAATCTAAAAAGATGCTGATGATTAAAACATTAAACATAAAAGCCATGAATGAATATAAATCACTTCATATAAATATAAATCACTTTATATGTGTAAGTTTAATTGAAATTTGAGTTAGAATTGGTTTATTATTAGCACACGTACTAAAGTACAGTGAAAAACTTGTCTTGCCTTTTGTTCGTGCAGGTTAATTCATTACACATCGAGGTAGTACAAAGTAAGCAAAAACAGAATGCAGGATAAAGTGTAACGGTAAACTGTGTGGAGAAGATACAGTGCAGGTCGATCATATGGTGCAAGATCATAATGACATACATATTATGAGGTTAAGAGTCCATTTTATCATACTAGAGAACCATTATAACAACAGGGGAGACGCTGTCCTTGAACCTGGTTACTACACTGGGCTGAGAAGTGGCAGATGGAGTTTAACCAGACAAGTGTGAGGTGCTTCATTTTGGTAGGTCAAATATGATGGCAGAATATAGTATTAATGGTAAGACTCTTGGCAGTGTGGAGGATCAGAGGGATCTTGGGGTCCGAGTCCACAGGACATCAAAGCTGCTATGCAGGTTGACTCTGTGGTTAAGAAGGCATACGGTGCATTGGCCTTCATCAAGCGTGGGATTGAGTTTAAGAGCCGAGACGTAATATTGCAACTATATAGGACCCTGGTCAGACCCCACTTGGAGTACTGTGCTCAATTCTGGTCGCCTCACTACAGGAGGGATGTGGAAACCATAGTAGGGTGCAGAGGAGATTTACAAGGATGTTGCCTGGATTGGGGAGCGTGCCTTATGAGAATAGGTTGAGTGAACTCGGCCTTTTCTCCTTGGAGCGACGGAGGATGAGAAATGACCTGATAGAGGTGTTCAAGATAATGAGAGCAATTGATAGTGTGAAGAGACAGAGGCTTTTCCCCAGGGCTGAAATGACTAGCACGAGAGGGCATAGTTTTAAGGTGCTTGGATGTAGGTGCAGTGGAGATGTCAGGGGTAAGCTTTTATGCAGAGAGTGGTGAGTGTGTGGAATGGGCTGCCGGCGGCGGTGGTGGAGGCTCAAACAATAATAGGGTCTTTTAAGAGACTCCTGGTTGGCTACATGGAGCTTAGAAAAATAGAGGGCTATGGGTAAAGCCTAGGTCGTTCTAAGGTAGGGACATGTTCGGCACAACTTTGTGGGCCGAAGGGCCTGTATTGTGCTGTAGGTTTTCTATGTTTCTGTGTGCTTTCAGGCTTTTGTATCTTTGGATGGGAAAGGGGAGAAGAGAGAATGGCCTTTATAACATAAATAAGGTATTAAGTACAGAAAATAAACTTTCAAAAAAATGCTAACCTTAACTTTTCAATGATGACCAACGATTGCATTCTAAAGAATGGAGCCATGTCAGAGACACAAAGTGAATCTACCCTCTCAAATCAATACATTTATGAAGTGTCACTGGACTCATTGGTGAGCCTGGGGCTTTGCAAGAGGTCAGGCATGTTCCAGCTGGACTTGCTGGTGGTTGGCTACAGAATTGTCAGTTAGCAATCATTATACAGCTGGCCAATGGCTTTGGTTTTCCCAGTATTTAGCTGGAGGCAATTTCCAACCCTCCGCTACTAGGTGTTGGGCAAGCTGCCTGACAATTTAGAGGCAGCAGAGGGTCAAATAAGTTATAACTATTATGCATTGATATTGTAATAATCGCCATATGCAATATATAAACTTTGACGGTAACACTTCACAAAGCAAATGCTAGGAAAAGACCTGATTAGTTTGTGTCAATTTTTTTTAATACTTTCTGCAACGACAGCAGAATTTCTACTGTTCAGAAAGCTGTGCACATTTAAACGAAGTTCATAATATAGTACGGTCTCAATAAAAACACCACGCATGAATTTTGCAGTAGTTTCTGGCAGGATTGAATATATTCATCCAGTTTATTATTGGTTATACTTGTGTTATTGATGGCTGACAAGAAAAGATAGCTTTCTGCAGGACGTGCTGACATTACGTGTGATGGAGTACCTTACACCAAAAGCAGTGATAGTATTAATGACAACTGTAAGGTGCTGTTATTGCAGTCGTGGTGCTTTTGACAGTGAGCGTCTGTCACCTAATACCGGTAAAGTAGTGATGATTGTGGTGCCTTTTGTACAGTCAATCCGCCTGCCTGATAAATGTCAGATTCAGTATTAGAAATATAGACTTACATAAAGAAAGAAGATTAGGCTTATAATAGGTGTCACAGTTGTGATAAATCCAACAGCAAAATGATTAGTGTTTAGAGAACAACTATCTGGACAATGTACAACTTCAGTCACTTGTGTTAAGGACTGTATTTCGTTTAAAATTTAGGAATAAGGCGTCCCGATTTCACTTCTTGTTTCAAATAATTAAATTTGTTTCTTTATACTTGGTTTGCTAATTGTTCCTTTTTGTGACTATATTGTAAGAAGGTTGCCATCTACATGTGTCACTGCATCCAAGCCTCCTGAGCCTGCAGTGCACTGAACCAGACATCTTACTGCATCAAGGAGCATAGAAGATGCATGCCTTTGGGTCACCTGGAGAAATTGGCGGTAGCAGAACATTGCATACACAATGAACACAGGATTTACTTTAACGGCACAAAACAACTCGGCTATGCTTATGAGTTTTGGGACCGCTTGGTGAAGAAAGCCATTGAATAAGAGTAGAGAATAAGAGTTTCAACAAAGACAAAGGTTTTACTCTAAATAAGAACTGGAATACGATTTTAAACAGGGCAGGGCAGTGAAAACCAGCTTGGTTAAGGAATGGATGACGAAAGTTAACTACATATACCACTGGATTAGACAGGCCTAGGCATCATCCCCGATGAAGATGGTGGAGTTTGTCATCAAAATGTTGGTTAAAATAAATTCCTGGACCCAGCTGCTGGAAGCCTGAGAAGAGTTTATGCATCTTACTGCTTTGCTGCCTTACTAATTTGAGAAAAAAGGGTCCGACATAACAGGTAGACTGGCAGGAATTTTTATAACTAACGGCACAAGGTTGTATGGCATCCTCATAGTGAACTGTGGAGCCATTCACAACTTTTAGGCCTTCTGCAGGTCAGGGTCAATCATCGATATTAGATCCTAGCTGTTTATGTGATATGCAACCTAGGACAGTATGATATGGAGAGCAAGCTATTGCCTATGTAGCAGTCTCCCCCGCCTTCTCCACACAGCTGATAAACCAGAAAGAATGGTAGAGACTGGTACAGTTTGGCACCAGTGGCGCTGCAGGAGTTGCCAGTCAGTGTTGAACTCAACATGGGACTGCTTTAGGGACTCCAGCTCTGGATGTTTCCTTGGGATTTACTTCCAAAGCCTTTCTATGAATAGATATAGCTGCAAGGCAGAGGAGGTTTGAGGTCAGACCTTTCCTTTTCTGAGTTGCCAACCACGGCTAATGAAGCCCATCTGCCCAAAAGCAACTGAATTTAAGGTGCCAATAACCTGCTTTTGCCCTTTCTTCTGTCAGTAGAAACAGTTCTGCAAGGCTTACCAAGGCTTAATATTGGCCAGGAGATGGACTTGATTATTAGAGGCTATTTGAGACTGATGCCATTGCACGCATGTAATAGGTAGCAGGAGCTCATCCCCACTGTCATCTGCGTTAAGGAACCAACTCACAACCATCATATCTACCCATATGTGAAGCACTAAGTATATGCTTGAATTTCAAAACCTTTAGTGAGACTGGAAGGCTTTCTTTTGAGACTGGCATCCTACCTAAGGACAGGCAGAAATCCTAGCATATACTGTACACTCAGTGGCCACTTTATTAGGTACACCTGCTCATTAATGCAAATATCTAATTGGCCAAATCATGACCATTTTGATTAAGTTGCACTTAAAGTGGACTTAATTTCTTTTGTTCTAATTGTATTCTTTCTGATAAAAATAGTGAATAATTTATGCTTGTTTTTCTTTTGAATGGTGCTTGCACACTCAGTAGCCACCTGTTTGTAAATGAAAATATCTAATCAGCCAATAATGTGGTAGCAACTCAATGCATAAAAGTATGCAGATATGGTCAAGAGATTCAGTTCTTTTTCAGACCAGACATTAGAATGGGGAAGAAATGGATCTGAGTGACTTTGACTGGAATGATTATTGGTGTCACATGGGGTGGTTTGAGTATCTCAGAAACTGCTGATCTGAAGGCATTTTCACACACAACAGTCTCTAGTGTTTACAGAGAATGGTGCAAATCAAAAAAAAAAATCCAGTGGGCGGCAGTTCTTTGGGTGAAAACTGCTTTTGAGTGAGAGAAGACCAGAGGGGAATGGCCAGACTGGTTCAAGCTGATGGGAAAATGACAGTAACTTAGTAACCATGCATTTCAACAGCGGTGTGTAGAAGAGCACCTCTGATGCACAACATGTCAAAACTTGAAGTGGAGGGGCTACAGTGTCAGAAGCCCACAAATATACACTCAGTAGCCACTTTATTAGGAACAGGAGATACCTAATAATATGGCCACTGAGTGTATACTGTATATGTGAAGCACTAAATTTCTGTTTGAATTTGGGAAAGCATTAGGAAGACTGGCGACCTACTCAATATCAGGCAGCAATCCAAATTCATATAATCACAAGTTTTCAGGAACCTTGTTAATGATCAGAGGGATATAGGGGTTAAAGTCCATCGATCCCTGAAAATGGCAACTAAGGGAGAGAGGGCGGTGAAGAAAGCAGACAGTAGTGTATATATGCTTGCATAGAATATAAGGGTTGGGGGATTGTGTTGCAACTTTACAAAACACTGGTAAGGCTACACCCAAAGTATTGCATGTAGTTCTGCTCACCACAGTGTAGGAAGAATGTGGTTGCATGGAAGAGAGTGCAGAGGAGATTCACCTGAATTTGCACAGATTGATGGATGAAAAATTGCTTGGGCTGGGCCTGTGTTTTCTGGAATGAAGGAAGTTGAGATGTGACTTGATATTAGCAGAATCAGAATCAGAATCAGTTTTAATATCACTGGCATATGTCATGAAATATGTTGTCTTGCAGCAACAGTACATTGCCTTAAGGAATATATATATGTAATTTAAAAAGTTGCGCAAAAAGTGAACAAAAAATAATAGCGAGGTAGTGTACATGGATTCATTGTCCGTTCACGAATCTGATGGTGGTGGGAAGCAGCTGTTCCTGAAATGTTGAATGTAAGTCTTCAGGCTCCTGCACCTACTCCTTGATGGTAGCAATGAGAAGGGGGCATGTGCTGGGTGATGGAGGTCCTTGATGATGGATGCCACCTTTTTGAGGCATCACCTTTTTTGATGCCAGGGAGGCTAATGGCCATGTTGGAGCTGGCTGAGTTTGCAACTTTTTGAAGCTTTTTCCAATCCTCTGCAGTGCCCCCCCCCCATACCAGATGGTGATGCAGCCAGTTAAAAAGCTGTCCATGGTACATCTGTAGAAATATGTGAGTGTCTTTGGCATTATGCCAGGTCTCCTCAAACTCCCAATGAAGTACTACTGTTATCGTGCCTTCTTTTTAATTGCATCAATATGTTGGGCCCATGAATACTTTGCTTCAGTATTCACAAGTGAAAAGGACCTTGATCAGGGTGAGGTCGAAATGGAAGAGGCCTGTGTGCTGGATAATGTGGAGATTAAGGAAGAAGAAGTGTTGGGTCTTATAAGTTCCCAGGGCCGGACGTGATATATCCCAGGTTGCTGTGGGAAGTGAGAGAAGAGATCGCTGGAGCAGTAGCTATGATCTTTGAATCCTCTTTAGCTGCAGAGGAGGTGCCGGAGGATTGGAGAATGGCAAATGTAGTTCCCTTGTTTAAAAAAGGTAATGGGGGAATCCTGGGAACTATAGACCGGTGAGTCTTACGTCGGTGGTCTGCAAACTATTGGAAAGGATTCCTAAGAATAGGATTTACTAGCACTTGGAGAAGTACAGTCTACTGGAGGATAGTCAACATGGCTTTGTGAAGGGAAGGTCGTGCCTCACGAGCCTAATTGAGTTTTTTGAAGAGGTAACAAAAGAAATTGATGAGGGTAGGGTGGTAGATGTGGTCTATATGAATTTTAGCAAGGCATTTGACAAGGTCCCCCATGAGAGACTCATCCAGAAAGTCATGAGGCATGGGATCAGTGGAACCTTGGCTGTTTGGATAAAAAATTGGCTTAAAGGAAGTAAACAGAGGGTAGTGGAAGGAAAGTATTCTGCCTGGAGGTCAGTGACTAGTGGAGTGCGGCAAGGATCTGTCCTGGGACCCCTGCTGTTTGTGATTTTTATAAATGAACTGGATGAAGAGGCAGAAGGATGGGTGAGTAAGTTTGTGGATGACACAACGATTGGAGGAGTTGTGGATGGAGGTGTAGGTTGTTGAAGGTTACAAGAGGATTTCGACAGGATGCAGAGTTGGGTGGAAAAGTGGCAGATGGGGTTCAATCCGGATAAGTGTGAGGTGATGCATTTTGGAAGGACAAAGTAGAAGACTGAGTACAGGGTTAATGGTCGGATACTTAAGAGTGTGGATGAACAGAGGGACCTTGGGGTTCAAATCCATACATTAGAGAGGTCATGTTGCAACTCTACAAACCTCTGGTGAGACTACACTTAGAGTATTGTGTCCAGTTCTGGTCACCTCATTATAGGAAGGATGTGGAAGCTATGAAAAGGGTGCAGAGGAGATTTACCAGGACGTTGCCTGGATTGGAAAACAAGTCTTATTAGGAAAGGTTAGCAGAGCTGGGACTTTTCTCTTTGGAGCATAGAAGGATGAGAGGGGACTTGATAGAGGTCTACAAGGTTATAAGAGGCATAGATAGGGTGGATAGCCAGTACCTGTTTCCCAGGACACGAATAGCAAACACCAGAGGGCATATGTACAAAGTTAAGGGAGGGAAGTTTTGGGGAGACATCAGGGGTAAGTTTTTTACACAGAAGGTTGTGGGTGCCTGGATTGGCTTTCCAGGGATGGTGGTGGAGGCTAAAGCATTAGAGGTATTTAAGAGCCTCTTGGACAGGCACATGGATGAAAGAAAAATAGAGGGTTACGGGGTAGTGTGGGTTTAGTACGTTTTTTTTTAAAGGACTATATGGGTTGGCACAACATCGAGGGCCGAAGGGCCTGTACTGTGCTGTAGTATTCTAGTGTCTAGTGTGTAATGATAGATCTTCAATGATTTTGACACCCAAGAACTTGAAACTGCTCTTCCGTTCCATTGCTGACTCATCGATGAGGACTGGTGAATGGTACCTGAATTTTCCCTTCCTGAACACCACAATCAATCCCTTGGTCTTACTGCCGTTGAGCGCAAGGTTATTGCAGTGACACCACTCAACCAACTGATCTGTCTAGCTCCTGTATGCCTTCTCGTCACTATCTGATATTCTGTGAGCAATAGAGCAATAATTGATAAGTTTATAGATGGCATTTAAGCTGTGCCTAGCCACATAGTATAAAGAATGTTAGAGGCATAAAAAGGCTAGGTAGTAACAATTTTTCCCCATGGTGTGGGTTTCATAAACAAGAGGGCATGGATTTATGTTATGAAGAAGGAATTTTCAAGACAATCTGCGTGGTAATTTTTTTTACACAGAGACTGGTGGAGCTGGTTCAATCAGATACAATCATTCTGTTTAAGTGGCACTTCATCACTTAAATAGACAAGGGGGAGAAGGAATCAGTCTAAATTTGGGCAAATGGGATGAGAGTAGATGAGCAATAAAGTTGGCATGGATGTGATGGGTCAAAATGACAGTTTGTGTGTCATAAGAATTTATAGCTCATTAATCCTAATTAGCCCTCTCTCTAAGATCAATAAATTGCCTTGCTCTTATGAAAAGAGTATTTGATGCAAATTATCTGATAAAATGTCATGTTACTCTCATGCTGTACAAACAGCATTGTATACAATTATTTGTTTCTGTAATGAAACAAGACGGTAAAGATTAACTTTATTTGTCATATGTACATTAAAAATGTGCCATTTGCGTCAATGACCATCGCAGTCTGAGGATTGAGCTGAGAAGAACTGCAAGTGTCACCAGGCTTCTGGCACCAGCATAGCATACCCACAACTTATGAACCCTTATTAACCTTTTCCAGTGTATATATGATCAATGGACACAGCTGGTGGCATAGTGGCATCGGTACCGGACTTAGGGACGAAAGATCCCGAGTTCGAATCCAGCCGGCTCCCCTCACGCTTTCCATCTGTGCTGGGTTATGAGCTGGTGATCTCTTTGGAAACTCACTCGGCAGAAGGCAATGGCAAACCACTGCTGTAACTTGCCTCGTACGCGGTTCCCCACTACGTCAGAGAGGCGTGGAAGGAAATTGTCCGCTAACCGGAGAAACTCCAGATGCAACGTACCTTTTCTTTTTTATATGTTCAATAAACTCTTCTCGGGCTTCCAGCCGGATGTAGCTAATCGATTTTAACCAACGTTTCGATGACAATCTCTGTCATCTTCATCAGGGATGATGCCTGGGCAAGTCTAGTCTGGTAGTATTTATATTCCCGTAGTCTATCCCTCCTGATTGGTTAGTCCTCATCCAATCAGGTTGGCAATGTCCAATCTTATTTGCAATCAAATTCCAGTTCTTACATAAAGCAAGATCTTCGTCTTTGTTAAAATTCTTTTCCTCTAGTTTTATTTCAATGGCTTCCGTCACCAGGCGGTCCCAAAAACCATTGGCATGGCACAGGGGTTTTTTGCCGTCTAAGTCAATACTATGGCTATTGCAAATGATTAGCGGCAGCATAATATTCTTCTGCCAACACAATGTTCATATCCTTCCATTTTACTCTCATTTGTGTGCCTATGTAAACATCTCTGAGAAGTCCTTGATGTACAGCTCTATAAAATGTATTCACCCCCATTGGATGTTTTCATGTTTTATTGATTTACAACATTGAATCACAGTGGATTTAATTTGGCTTTTAATGACAGTGATCAACCAAAAAAGATGTTTTCATGTCAAAGTGAAAACAGATCTCCACAAAGTGATCTAAGTTAATTATAGATATAAAACACAAAATAATTAGACCATAAGGTCATAAGACATAGGAGCAGAATTAAGCCATTCACACATTGAATCTGCTCTGCAATTCCAGCATGGCTGATTCCGGATCCCACTCAATCCCATACACCTGCCTTCTCACCATATCATTTTATGTCCTGCCCGATTAGGAATCGATTAACTTCCATCTTAATTATACCCATGGACTTGGCCTCCACCGCAGTCTGTGGCAAAGCATTCCACAGATTCACCATTTTCTGGCTAAAATAAATTCTTCTTTACCTCTGTTTTAAAGGATCGCCCCTCAATTTTGAGGCTGTGCCCTCTAGTTCTGGATACCTTCACCATAAGAAACCCTATCAAGTCCTTTCAACATTCCACACCAACCCTATCTAATCCTTTCAACATTTGGTAGGTTTCAATGAGTTCCCCTCACACTTTTCTAAATTCCAGTGAGTACAAGCCCAAAGCTGTCAAACAACCCTCATATGTAAGCCCCTGCTCTCCGGGAATTATCCTCATGAACCTCCTCTGGACTCTCTCCAATGACAACACATCCTTTCTGAGATACGGGGCCCAAAACTGTTGACAATTCTCCAAGTGCAGCCTGGCTAGTGTCTTACAAAGGCTCAGCATTATCTCCTTGCTTTTATATTATATTCTCCCTAAAATAAGTGCCAACTTTGCATTTCCCTTCCTTACCACAGACTCAACCTCTAAGTTAGCCTTCTGAGAGTCTTTCACGAGGTCCCCTAAGTCCCTCTGCACCTCTGATGTTTGAACTTTCTCCCTATTTAAATAATAGTCTGCACTATTGTTCCTTTTCCAAAATGCATTGTCATGCATTTCCCAACACTCTATTCCATCTGTCATTTTTTTTCCCATTCTTCTAATTTGTCTGAGTCATGCTGACTTTGACTTGTTTTATCATTAGTCTGCAAGTACCTTGAAACCTCATCCTTAATAATAGACTCCATCACTTTCCCAACCACTAAGGTTAGGCTAACTGGCCTATGATTTCCTTGCTTATGCCTTCTTAAAGAGTGGAGTGACATTTGCAATCTTCCAGTCATCCAGGGCCATGCCAGAGTCAAGTGATTCTTGAAAGATCCTGACCAATGCATTTGTTATCTCGTCAGCAACCTCTCTCAAACACCGTGATGTAATCCATCAGGCCCAGGTGACTTATCCACCTTATGACCTTTGACTTTGCCTAGTACTTTTTCCTTTGTAATAGCAATGACACTCACTCCTGTTCCCTGACACTTATGGACCTCTGGCACACTGCTAGTGTCTTCCACAATGAAGGCAGATGCAAAGTACCCATTAAGTTCATCTGCCATTTCTTTGTCCCCTGCTACTATCTCACCGGCATCATTTTCCCACTCACTTTTGTTGCCTTATATGCCCTTTCCTTGGACGAAGTCAGCATGGTTTCTGTAAAAGGAAATCTTGCGAGGAAGTAACAAATCTTGACGAAGGGTCTCAGCCTGAAACGTCGACTGCACCTCTTCCTAGAGATGCTGCCTCGCCTGCTGCGTTCACCAGCAGCTTTGATGTGTGTTGCTGGACAAAGGAGAGGCAGTGGATGTCATTTACATGGATTTTCAGAAGGCATTTGATAAGGTACCACACATGAGCCTGCTTAACAAGATAAAATCCTATGGTGTTACAGGAAAGATACTGACATGGATAGCGGAATGGCTGACAGACAGGATCAGCAGGTGGGAATAAAGGGGCCTTTTCTGGTTGGTTGCCGGTGGCTAGTGGTGTTCCTCAGGGGTCAGTATTAGGACCGCTGCTTTTCACATTGTCAATGATTTAGATAATTAAAATTGATGGCTTTGTGGCAAAGTTTGCTGATGATACGACGATAGGTGGAGGGGTGGGTAATTACAGTAGGACTTAGACAAATTGGAAGAATGAGCAAAGAAGTGGCAGATGGAATACAGTGTTGGGAATTTTATAATAAAGCATTTTGGTAAAAGGAACAAAAGTGTGGACTATTACCTAAATGGGAAGAAAATTCAAACATTAGAGGTGCATAGGGAATTTGGAGTCCTCGTACAAGACTCCCAGAAAGTTGATTTACATGTTGAGTCTGGCATTTAATTCAAGGGGAATAGAATATAAAAAGCAAAGAGATAATACTGAGGCTTTGTAAGACACTGGTCGGGCTGCACTTGGAATATTGTCAACAGTTTTGGGCCCCATGTCTCAGAAAGGATGTGTTGTCATCGGAGAGAGTCCAGAGGATGTTCACAAGGATGATTCCCAGAATGAAGGGGTTAACATTTGAGGACCATTTGGCAGCTTTGGGCCTGTACTCACTGGAATTTAGAAGAATACGGGGAGATCTCTTTGAAACCCACTGAATGTTGGAAAGAGTAGATAGGTGGATGCAGAGAGAATGTTTCCTGTGGTGGGGGTATCCAGAACTAGAGGACACCACCTCAAAATTGAGGGGTGACCCTTTAGAACAGAGGTAAGGAGGAACCGTTTAGCCAAAGAGTAGTAAATCTGTGGAATGCTCTGCCACAGACTGTGGTAGAGGCCAATTCCATGTGTATATTTAAGGTGGAAGTTGATCATTTCTTGATCGATCAGGGCATCAAAGGATATAGCAGGAAGGCAGGTGTATGGGATCTGGAATCAACCATAATGTAATGGCAGAGCAGAATCGATGGGCTGAATTGGTACATTGACCTTTATTAATCAAAGTATTGAGTGTAAGAGCTGGAATGTTATGATGAGGTTGTATAAGGCATTGGTGAGGCCGAATCTGGAGTATTGTGTTCAGTTTTGGTCACCAAATTACAGGAAGGATATAAATAAGGTTGAAAGAGTGCAGAGAAGGTTTACAAGGATGTTGCCGGGACTTGAGAAACTCAGTTACAGAGAAAGGTTGAATAGATTAGGACTTTATTCCCTGGAGCGTAGAAGAATGAGGGGAGATTTGATAGAGGTATATAAAATTATGATGGGTATAGATAGAGTGAATGCAAGCAGGCTTTTTCCACTGAGGCAAGGGGAGAAAAAAACCAGAGGACATGGGTTAAGGGTGAGGGGGGAAAAGTTTAAAGGGAACATTAGAGGGGGCTTCTTCACACAGAGAGTGGTGGAAGTATGGAATGAGCTGCCAGACGAGGTGGTAAATGTGGATTCTTTTTTAACATTTAAGAATAAATTGGACAGATACATGGATGGGAGGTGTATGGAGGGATATGGTCCGTGTGCAGTTCAGTGGGACTAGGCAGAAAATAGTTTGGCACAGCCAAGAAGGGCCAAAAGGCCTGTTTCTGTGCTGTAGTTTCTATGGTTTCTATGGAATGGTCTAATTCTGCTCCTATGTCTTATGGCCTTGCAGTCCTGAACTTCCTTTGTCAGCCACGGTTGCCTACCTGTGCCATTTGAGGACTTCTTCCTCTGTGGGATATATCTATCCTGCACCTTGTGAACTATTCCCAGACACTTCAGCCATCTCTACTCTGTCATCATCTCTGCCAGTATCCTCCTCCAATACAGCTGGGTAAACTCCTCCCTCATTATTGATACATGTGAATTATGCTTCCTACTGCATAAGCGCAATCATATTATGATCACTGCCTCCTAAGTGTTCCTGTGCGTTAAGCTTCCTAATAAGAACTGGGTTATTACACAACACCCAATCTAAGATAGTTTTTCCCTGAGTAGGTTCAAGCACAGGCTGCTCTAAAAAGCCATCTCTTAGGCATTCAACAAAATTCCCTCCCTTGCAATCTGATACCAACCTGTTTTTCCCAATCCCCTTGAATATTGAAGTCCCCTATTATAGTTGTGTCATTACCCTTATTACATGCCTTTTCCAGCTCCCTTTGCAATCTTAACCCTATATCTTGTCTATCATTTGGTGTCTTATATATGATTCCTATATTTTTTTTACCCTTGCAATTTCTTAACTCCACCCACAAAGATTCAACATTCTCTGATCCGCTGTCACCTCTTTCTAATTATGTAATTCCATCTCTTACCAACAGAGCCACACCACTGCCTATGCCTTCCTGCCTATCCTTTCGATACAACATATATCCTTTGATATTTAGCTCCCAACTATGACTTTCTTTCAGTTATGACTCAGTGATGCCCACAACATTGTACTGACCAATCTCTACTTCTACCATGAGATGATCCACCTTTTTCTGAATACTATGTGCATTTAAATACAGCACCTTCGGTCCTGCATTCTTCGCTCTTTTAAAATTTGCCTCTGTGGTACAATTTAACTCTGTACTGTCTGCATTTGCACCCAGTCATTGGCTTGTCCATCCTTACATTCTATTACATCCATCATCTAATTGTAAACCTGCTGGCTCCTTCTCAGCTCTATCATACTAGTTCCCATTCCCCTGCCATATTTGTTTAAACCACTACCAACAGGGGTATGGGAACCAGTATGATTGTCACAAGGGGAGGCGGTGCTGGGAGCAAGGGTGGACCCAAATGCAAGACACATCTTGTGAGGTTAACTTAAATTAAGTTTATTGCTCGTTACAAGGAGAGCAAAGCAGAAGCAGGAATAGCGTAATGGACAAGGACTCAGGCCTTGGACTAGGCTGGGACTAAGGGTCTGGGCTAGGACTCGGAATCATGGACCACCGGGGCCAGGACTTGAGACTTGGAGCTGCCGGGGCCAGGACTTGATACTTGGAACCTCTGGGGCCGGGACTTGATACTTGGAGCCTCCAGAGGCAGGACTTGAGACTTGGAGCCACCGGGGCCGGGACTTGAGACTTGGAGCCTCCGGAGCCAGGACTTGAGACTTGGAGCCTCCAGAGGCAGGACTTGAGACTTGGAGCCACCGGGGCCAGGACTTGATACTTGGAGCCTCCAGAGGCAGGACTTGAGACTTGGAGCCTCCGGGGCCGGGACTTGAGACTTGGAGCCACCGGGGCCGGGACTTGAGACTTGGAGCCACCGGGGCCGGGACTTGAGACTTGGAGCCACCGGGGCCAGGACTTGAGACTTGGAGCCTCCGGAGGCAGGACTTGAGACTTGGAGCCTCCAGAGGCAGGACTTGAGACTTGGAGCCGCCGGGGCCAGGACTTGAGACTTGGAGCCACTGGGGCCGGGACTTGAGACTTGGAGCCTCCGGAGCCAGGACTTGAGACTTGGAGCCACCGGGGCCAGGACTTGATACTTGGAGCCTCTGGGGCCAGGACTTGAGACTTGGAGCCGCCGGGGTCAGGACTTGAGACTTGGAGCCTCTGGAGCCAGGAACTCTTCTTATTCACGGGACAAACTCAGACATAGGACATAAAACACTGAGCCGGGAATCCTCCTTAGACACAGGACGGAGTCGGGACTCTTCTTGACACAGGGTCAGGACCCTTCCAGGGTACAGGGCCGGGACCCCTTTTAGATGCACGACATGGATACGGAGACCACACATCGAAGGAGAGAATTATAACTGGGCTCAAGTACGCTCCAAGCCGCAGTGAGCTCTTGACTCACCCCCAGCGGGTTAACTTTGACTGATCCGTACTGACAAGGGAAGGTGGCTTGCTGGCTCTTGCTTTGGGAGGAGACTAGGCTTGCTCCGGCCAGATGACATTGGATCGCAGTACCTACAGTGACTCTGTTAACGCTCTCGCCCCGAATAGCTGAAAGCCGGAAACTATAAACTGCCGGTTCAGCCGAGAGTAAATTGCCTCTAGTCACCAAGCCCGAGGGACACGGGAAAACAGGGAACCAAAGGGAAACAGGGAGTCAACGGTCCAGATCGTAACATAAACAAAGTAAATTTAAAGGGACCCCGATCCGGACCATGACAATGACAAAGCTGAGGATGAGTCAGCAGGTTTACAAGTAGGTGATGGGTGTAATATGAATGTAAGGAAGGGCAAACCTATTGTGGCAGTAGGCAAACTGAAGTGGATTCAGGTCATCTTTGAGGAAGGAATTGATCTGTCACATAAGCAGTCTCTCAAAGCTCTTAATTATGGTTAATGTAAGTACTGTTGGACTGTGAGGCAGGTCACAATGCTCTTCTTTGGCATCGGTACAATAGATGCCTTTCTGACACAGGTGGGACCCTCAGACCACATTACTGAGAGTATGGATATGTTTGTAAATACTCCAGCCAGTCAGTTCACACACTTCTTTAGTGCTTGGCCAGATAATAGATACAAGATAAAACCTAAAATAAGCTATTGAATTCTATATAAACTAATTTTCAATGAAAATTATTATACTTTTGCTGTGTTTATTGGCTTTTTTTATATTTTACTTACAGTGTTCTTTCGACTGTGAAGTTTACAGAAAGAGAATTCTAATGTTGAATATTTTTGGAAAGGGGCCAATACTTTATGTGATGAGTTGCTCAGGCTTGCAAATATCTTTTCATTGTTTAACCTCTGAAGAAAGGGTGCTGATGTTATATTTTATAAAAGTAACTAGAAGTGTGCCAAATACAATAGCTGTTAGTCATTTGCCTTTGTACATGTGACAATAATAAACCAATTTATCTATTTATCAACTGGGTCTTTTTTGGCAGTTGTCACTGTTTCTGATTTTCACTGATTCTGGTTTCATGCAAGGAAATCAACTTAGAAATTCTAAATTTGCAATTGGAAGACCATTTAATGCTACTTCCTCTAAAAGTGGGTTTTAGAGGAATTCAAAATGTCCTTTACATAACTCAATCTAATTCAAAGCGTTTTGACTTCTGATATTCAAAACTTAGAAGAAATCAATAGGTTTGGTGATAAGCCAACACGAAAACACCTTGGAAGCTGTTCCTCCAATAGTACCAAGATTTTTTATATTCCCTAATTTCATAACAAAATGAGGCGATCCTGCCCTTCACCCTGTGCTGACTCAGGCCCCATTCATCAGTAACATTCCCACTTTACATTCCTATACCCCATTTTCTCTTCTATATCCAGCAACTCCTCCCTACCTCTCTTATCACTTTCCTATTACAGTTTACCAGCATGTTTTTGGGATCTGGTTAAAAACCAGAACCACTGGCAGAAATCCGCAGGTAGAACTTGCAAACTCCACACAAACAGCACTGGAAGTTCGAATTGAACCCAAGTCACTGAGGCTATGTGGCAACGGCATCAAAACAAATCCAGTAATGGAAAAGAATGCAAAAGTTGAAAAGCGTAACATTCTGCTCTGAAATTTAACACCCCAGGTCCTTACCTGTTCACAGCTATGGCATGCCAGCCGGGCAGTACAACAGTCAAATCTGCTGCCCCACATCCTAGTGACACAGGTTTGATCCTGACTTCCGGCACTGCCTGTGTGGGGTTCGCACTTTTGCCATGACCATTCGGGTTTCACCTGGGTGTTATGCTTTCGTCCACATTCAAAAATCAGCTGGCTGGTTATCACTGCTAGCCTGGTGTTTGTGCAAGAAAGTACCACAGGGAAGTTGATGGTCATGTGGGAGAGGATGAGTTACAGGGGAAGAAAAGAGGGAATGGATCTGATGGGAATAATGTGTTATAGTCGGTTTGGCTCTAAGTGGGGCTGGAAGGTCTCCATAAGTCAGACAAATTCTGTGGACTGTGGTGCCCTGGTTGTCTCCCATCTATGGCTGCAGACCCTTCCATGATAAGTCTTCATGTTATTTGATGAGGCATGGAGAACTGCTGCCGGTCATGAGCAGTCCTATACCTGCTGGCCGGACATAATGGAAAGAGTTCTCAGGGAATTATAGCTGTGGTGCATAGTTAACTGAACTGCCACAGTAACAGGAGAATTGTCATTAGAAGGGTAACTTCAATGGCATGAACCTGTACTACAGACCACATCCCAGGCCCATCACATTGATGCAACCATGAAAAAGCGGCTATAACTCATTAGGAATTTGAGGACCCGAGACTTGAGCAAAATGCTACAGATGTACCATGGAGAGCATTCTGATTCATTGCATCATTGCCTGGTGGCTGCAGTGCACAGCATCGAAAGAGGCTCAGCCAGATCCACCATGGACACCAGACTCCCCATCATCAAGGACATCTTCAGTAGGTACTGCCTCAAGAATGTGGCTTCCATCTTTCAGGCCCTCACCATCCAGGACATGCCCGTTTCACATTATTACCATCAGGGAGGAGGTACAGGAACCTGAAGATCTACACTCAACAAGTGAGGAAAAGTTTTTTTTCCCCTTCGCCATCAGGCTTTCAACAGTCTTTGAAACCATGAAGAGTGCCTCATTATTCCTTGCTTCTACATTATTTACTTTTGTAATTTATAGATTTTTATGTTCTTCCTTGGACTCTAGTCCTGCTGCAAAACGACAGATTTCTCATAACAGGTTGAGGACCTCTTACACTGGCAGTGGTGGTAGAGGCAGATGCATTAGGGACATATAAGAAACTCTTAGATAGGAAATTGGATAAGCAAAAATAGAGGTTGGTGTGGCAGGAAAGGGTTAAATTGATCTCAGAGTAGGTTAAAAGATCCTCACAACATTGTGGGCCAAAGGACCTGTACTGTGTTCTACTTTTCTATGTTTAATGATGCTAGTGAATGATGGAGGCTGGAAGGGCCAGACAGCTACTCCTGTTGCTATTTATTATGGAATTGTAGAATGGTTACAGCATAGGGGCCAACCCTGTTGGCCCATGTAAGAACGATTGCCTCAGCAGCCACTCAGACATCCCACCCATCTCCACCACACTCTTACCCTCTGCCAGTAAATTCATTCATTCCATATACTATCCAGTTCCCCTTTGAGTGCCATAGTTGATTCTACTTCTGTTTCTACCGTGGCAGTGCACCCTAGACCCCAACCATGTCTTTGAGGCATTTTGGCTCTTTTGCCAATCTCTTCTATCAATAGAAATTTTCTATCCATGTGCTCTCTCTCTCTCTCTCTCTCTCTCTCTCTCTCTGTGCCTTCTCCAAACTCTTAATGATTTTCAAGACACTCCCTCCGAACCACCTCTGTACCAAAGAGAATATACACTCAATAGTCACCTTATTAGGTACAACTGAACACTTTATCAATGCAAATATCTAATCAGCCATTTGGCAGCAGGTCAATGCATAAAAGCATGCAGGCATGGTCAAAAGATTTAGTTGTTGTTCAGACCAAACATCAGCTTGGGGAAAAAAGTGATCTAAGAGACTTTGACTGTGAAATGATTGTTTGTGCCAAATGGGATGGTTTAATTATCTCATAAACTGCTGATCTCCTAGGATTTTCATGCGCAGCAGACTCTACAGTTTACAGAGAATGCTGCAAAAAAAAGTAAAAATTGCCAGTAAGCAGCAGTTCCATGGGTGGAAATACCTTATTATTTGAGAAAAGTCAGAAGAGAATAGCCAGACTGGTTCAAGCTGATTGGCAGCGTGCATGAACCTCATGGTGGGCAGGCTGCAACTTGATGTTTGGCTACAGAGAGGGAACGGTCTGCCACCGAGCCCAGCTTTTCTGCATTTTGGATATGGACTATAGAATTTTTTTCAGTTTTACAGTTTTTTTATATTCTGTGTTTTTCACCTGATCTTTCTTTTCTTTTTGCGCGGGGTGGGAAGTTTAGGGTCGATGTGCCTATTCCGTTTTGTTCATTTTTTTGCGTGGCGAGGGAATTGGGGGGGGGTGTGATGATTGTGCTACCTTTCTTTTCTTTCTTGGCTACACTGAGAAGAAGAATTTCAAGTTGTATACCTTGATAATAAATGAACTTTTTGAACATACACTTTTGAACATACAGGAGATACCAAATAAAGTCCCCACTGAATGTAGAACATAGAAAATTACAGCACAGTCCTGGCCACTTGGCCCATGGGGTTTTGCTGACCTTTTGACCAGCATGTTTGGTTTAATCTCAGAACCAGTACACCTTCTCCAGTTTATTCTCACAGATGAAGTTCCTTGTCCCTGAAGTTATCTTACCAACTCCATTTTGTACACTCTTTACACCCTGCAGAACACAGGTATTTAGTGTCAGGAAAATTTTTATATCTTTCTGAAAATATGGTGTCTGGAGGACACAGTTGTGACTGATTTTACAGAGTATACTACAAGAACTTTGGTCTTGTCATTGAACCTCTGTTTATAAATCCCAGGATGCCATATGCTGTTTTAAACAGCTTCTAAAGCTCTCCTGCCACTTTCGATGAACTTGCAGTAATACCCACAGATTGCAGCGTTGGTGCTGAAATTTGAATTGTTTCTTCTTCTCCATAAGCGCCTTTTATCTTTCATTCAACTAAAATGTAACATTTTGCACTTCTCAGCATGAGTGATCAGAGGTACCGCTGCTGATTTAATGAGCCATTGACTGTTCACCGTACCAGCATGTGTCCTTGGCTTAATCTTAGAAGGAAGCACGTTGTCCATGAATTCTTGCAAATAAGAGCGCATGATGTCCAGAGGAGGTTATAGCCCCAGACCAGCACACAAGCTTCTCTGAGACTGGAAGTGGACTCCTTCCCGTTCCTTGCCATCTCTTACTCTCAAGAGCCTCCACTTCAACATTGGCGTGTCAGCCTCCCATTAGTTGTCTTTGTCTGATGCTTGTGGGGCAGCAGCGAGGAGTGGATCCCCCAGCCCCTCCCAACAATGCCCAGAGCAGATTCACCAGCCCAGGTGTCAAACTGCAGCCCACTGCTAGGGATAAACGTCACATAGTAGTTCATGAGCGTCGGACTGTAGTCCACTGGTTTCAGACAGTAGCCCACAATTATGATGTTGTAGTTCCCTCATGCCAGGTATCAGCCTGGAACCGAGTGGTACCGTGTAGCTTATTGGTCCCAAATGTCAGACTGAAGCTCATTGGTTTCTAGTTTTTAAGCTCACTTTGACATCATGAAATCGAAGCTAAGCCCAGTGCTACTTTTAAGTTTGCTGACGATGGCACTATTGTTGACCGAATAAAAGGTGGCGATGAACCAGCATACAGGAGGGAGAATCTAGATGAGTGGTGCTACAGCAACAACCTCTCACTCAATGTCAGCAAGAGCAAGGAGATAATTATTGACTTCAGGAGGGGGAAACCAGAGGTGCATGAACCAGTCTTCATTGGGGGATCAGATGTGAAGGGTGTCAGCAACTTTAAATTCTTCATGTGATCATTTCAAAGGACCCGTCCTGGACCCAGCATGTTAGTGCAATGGCAAAGAAAGCACAGCAGCACCCCTACTTCCTTAGAAGTTTGCAAAAGTTTGGCTTGACATCTAAAAGTCTGGCAAACTTCTACAGATGTGTGGTAGAGAATATAATGACTGGTCGCATCACGACTTAGTGTGGAACACCAATGCTCTTGAACAGGAAATTGTACGAGAAGTAGTGAATATAGCCCAGTCCATTACAGGAAAAACCCTCCCCACCATTGAGCACATTGATACAGAGTGCCTTTGCAGGAAAGCAGCATCAAAGACCCCCAGCACCCAAGTAATGTTCTTTTCTCACTGCTGCCATCAGGAGGAAGGTATGGGACCCTTAGGACTCACACTACCAGGTTCAGAAACAGTTATCACCCTGAACCATCAGGCTCTTGAAGCTGTGATGATAACTTTCCTGAACCTCACATGCCCTATCACTGAACTGTTCCCACAACTTATGGACTCACTTTCAAGGACTCTTCATCTCATGTTCGCGATATTTATTGTTTATTTATTTATTATTAATATTTCCTTTGTATTTTTCAGTTTGTTGTTTCTAACATACTGGTTGCATACTGAAGTTGGTGTGGTCTTTCATTGATTCTATTATGGATTTATTGAAAATTCCCCCAAGAAAATGTATCTCAGGGTTGTATATGGTGACATGTATTTAATTTGAACTTTGAACTTAAGCAAAGGTCATGCTGCATTTGGTTCTTCTTGGAAAGGCAGCATGGTAGTGTAGCATTTAGTGCAATGCTTTACATGCCAGTGGTCCATGACCGGGGTTCAGTTCCTGCCACTTTCTGGAGTTTGTATCTCCCCAAGACTGCATGGTGCTCCTCCAGGTGATCCAGCCTCCAGTCACATTCCAAAGACATAGACTTCAGAGTTAGGTAGTTGTAGGCATGCTGTGTAGGTGCTGGAAGCATGGTGACATTTATGGGTTGCCATCCACGGAATGTGTCAGTCATTGCATTTCAATGTATGTTTCAATGTACATATGACAAATGATGCTAATTCTTGTCTTTATCTTTTAGCTTTGAATCTAGTTAAGTCACTCCTAGCCAACACCATGCCAGACATTTTCTGCCACATTTCTAATAGGGTCCGAGCAGGTTTTTAGTCACCGTCTTCTCAGTATATAAAACATCTCTCTTAGCAATTTCCTCCTGCACCATGACTTCAGTATTGCTATCATGGGTGTGTACTTTCATGGATGTTTTCTTTTCTGTTGTTGATTTCAATGGCTGCCCAAAATAAAGCATGCCCCATCAGAGTTGTTCAGGCTCTGCTCTGCTGCACACCTTTGGGTGTAAATCATCCTAACCCTGTTAGAATATCTCTTTGGTTCTCTCCACACATTCTTGCCCAGTCATTGCTAGGCATAACAACAGTTTAGCACCTTAGAAGTCCGATTCTGATTTTACTCCTGCTGGATAGTTCAAAATTCTTACTTTTTGTTTGGTGAACTCAAAGTAATAAGTTTCTGAATGCATTCTCATTTATACTTCAGGTGTTCAAAGAGATGAAAATGCCTCAGGTTCGGAATCCATCCCTTCCACCCCCTGAAGAACTACCTGAGAGTTTCCATGCTAAAATCGCTCTGATTGGATGTGGGCCTGCCAGCATCAGTTGTGCTTCATTTTTGGCTCGATTAGGCTATTCGGACATCACAATATTTGAAAAGGAGGAGTACATTGGAGGCTTGAGGTAGATTTTTCACTTTACTTCTGTAACAATGATTAAATAGAAATGGAATACAAAGCTGCACACTTAGACACCGCATTCCTGACATGGTCCTCCTATTGACTCGACTTTCTGCTACACTTAGTGGCCACTTTATTAGGTACTCATGCACATTAATGTAAATATCTAATCAGCTAATCATAAGTAATAGGGAAGAAATGTGATCTAAGAGACTTTAACTGTGGAACGGTTGCTGGTACCAGACGGGGTGATTTCGGTATCTCAGAAACTGCTGACCTCCTGGGATTGTCACACACAACATTCTCTAGGGCCTGCAGAGGATAGTGTGAAAAACAAAAATAACATCCAGTCAGCGGCAGTTCTTTGGGCGAAAACGCCTTGTTAATGAGGGAGGTCAGAGGAGATGGGCCAGACTGGTTCAAGCTGACAAAAAGGTGACAGTAACTTAGCTAACCACGTGTTATAACAGTAGTGTGCAGAAAAGCATCTCTGAATGCACCAAACAGCGTACCTTGAAGTAGATGCACTATAGCAACGGAAACCCATAAACATATACGCAGTGAACACTTTTTTAGGTACAGGAGGTACATAATAAAATGGCCGCTGAGTGCAATCAAACCTGACTTTCTTTGACTTCTTGTCTTTCTTAGACAAGAGAACTGACCAATGGCTATATGAGTAGTATTTGTTTAGAATGTGTTCATATCCACAAGTTGTACCAGGCCATCTATATAATAAACAAGTACTTTAAGTCAAATTTTGGTAATCCATTTTTATAAAAAAAACTCCTAGAAATAGCTGTTAGGGGAATAATATATTAAATTCAGATTTTTTTGCTTGCCTTTTGACATGAAATTTACATTGTGCAGTACAGTATATTTGGAGAAATCAAAGCTCTGTGTAGACAGCATTGTCATCCATTCTACCAGTGCCAGTGATGTTTTGGAAGATTGAAAAGAACAGATGCACATGTTTTTTTCCCCAGTCACTTAAGACTGTAGTTATATAGCAGCCTCCAGTCTGAGACCCAAACTTGCCAGCTGCAATGCACAGATGGCAGAATAGATAAAGAAATCTGTGCATACGAGCTTCAGTACATGCGTTGGGCTCTACGTCTCCCATTGTTATGTTTTTAATATTGTGAAATGAGTGACCTACCTGCTAAACCAGACACAGAGAAAAAGTTTTGCAATGTTGCTAGGACATAAGTCAGGACTTATTTTTACATTTAAAATGCTCATGTCTCATCTGGGACTCAAAACAGAATAAAAACAGCCTCCATTTATTAATCCACTTTGACACCTGAGACATGTCATTCACTGAAAATTAGTTTTCATCGGTAAGAGAGTGTGAAATAACTGACCCTTTACTTGTAGGTTTAGTCAATTTTCTTTTGCAATGACATTTGCCTTTTTAGCAGTGTTTATTAATACCTGTTTATTTAATGAAATCGTAGAACAGAGAATAGTACAGAACAGGAACACTTCAGCCCACAATGTCTGTACGGAACGTGATGCCAATTGAAGCTAAGTCTTTTTTGCCTTTACACGATCCGTATCCCTCCATTTCCTATATATTCATGCGTCTATTCAACAGCTTCTTAAGCACCACTATCGTATCTGCTTCCATTGCTACCCTGTCGCAGGCACTTACCACTCTCAGGGTAAAGAAACTTGCCCTGTGAACCTTCTTTAAATAGATAGATAGATATACTTTATTGATCCCGAGGGAAATTGGGTTTCGTTACAGCCGCACCAACCAAGAATAGAGCATAAATATAGCAATACAAAAACCACAAACAATCGAACAACAAAATGCAAACTGTGCCAGATGGAAAAAAAGTCCAGGACCAGTCTATTGGCTCAGGGTGTCTGACCCTCCACCAGAGGAGCTGCAAATTTCGATGGCCACAGGCAGGAACGACCTCCCGTGCCGCCCAGTGTTGAATCTCGGTGGAATGTGACCGAAGTCCAACAGTAAAAAGTTCAATATCCGGTCTACAAACACATTCCTCGATCGTAATATGACTCGGATTGCAACATCTGTTGTTAACCAGAACAGTAAGCACCCAACTCCTTTACGCTTACTGCTCTCAGTGCACTTCCGGTCAGCCGGAACGGTCTGGAAGCCCTCCATGGAGAAGTTTTGATCAGGTATGTCCTCGTGCAGCCCCGTTCCGGTGAAACACATAACATTGCACTCCAGAAATGTTCTCTGACGCCTGGTTAGAGCCGTGAACTCGTCCATTTTATTACCCACCGAACTCCCCTTCTCCATAAGTCTCTGTTGTCTCGACCCGGTCCTCTTTCCTCAACTTTGTGATCCCCCTCTGCATCCTCTGTGTGTTTTCCTCCAGATTTCAGCAGGTGTGTCCTCCGCTCTGCTCGCTAAACCGGCCGGCATTAGCGCAAGCAGCTGGTCCCTGGAATGAACAACGCGACCGTGCTTCTGTCCCGCGTGTCGGGATGTAACTATCTCCAGCGCTAAAAACCCAAATAAAACTCTCTCTATCAGCATGTCAGAGAGGGTGCAGCTTTGACATGTTACCATGAAAAAAAAATACAAAAAATAACGTAAGTTAAAAAGTAAGAATCCAATCGGAACGGCTGTTCAGGCAGCATGGACGACCGGCGCATGCTCACTATTTGCTTTAAACTTTCCTCCTTTACCTTAAATGCATGTTCTCCAGTACTTGACATTTCACTCTGGGGAAAGATTCTGACTGCCTACCCCATCTATGCCTCTCATAATCTTATGAACCTCTATCAGGTTGCTCCTCAGCTTCCAGTGCTCTAGAAAACATAACACAAGTTTGTACAAGCTCTTCTTATACCTCGTACTCTCTATTACAGGCAGCATCCTAGTGCAACTCTCCCGCACCCTTTCCTATCACAAAAATGTGGAAAGATAAAAAGCTTTAAGCAGAACGGTAATGATAGCAAGATTCAATAATGTCATATACTTTTCAATGTAGAGTGCTTCACCTGGGTCTCATTGGTATTCTGCAAAAGCTATTCTGCTTCGTGATAAAGCCATGCCAAATATGTTGGAGATCTATCAGTACACTGAAATGTTGAAATGATGACATTAGATTGTTCTAAATTTTAAATGACTGAAGTTTCTCTGAATCATTTGCAGAATTTAAGTTATTAAAGATATTCTGATTAAAAATATAAGTATCTTGTGTTCAGCACCCTTTAAATTTGTCTGTTGTTGTGTTAAATGAAATGAAAAATCAAATATGTCTTGTTTGAAACAGATAAAATGAGTCCTTAAATGTTTGGATAATTTAAAAAGATTTTGAAAAAAGGTAACTTTACTAATTTCATTTGACAGGTGTATTGATAGGAGAGGTTTAGAGGATTATAGATCCAATTTGTGGTGCATAGACCATAAAACCATAAGACATGGGAGCAGAATTAGGCCATTTGGCCCGTCGAGTCTGCCCTGACATTCAATCATGGCTGATCCTTTTTTTCTCCTCCTCAACCGCATTTCCCGGCCTTCTCCCCGTAGCCTTTGATGCCATTTCCAATCAAGAACCTCTCAATTGCTGCCTTAAATACACCCAACGACCTGGCCTCCACAGCTGCACGTGGCAACAAATTCCACAAATTCACCACCCTCTGGCTAAAGAAATTTCTCTGCATCTCTGTTTCAAATGGACGCCCCTCTATCCTGAGACTGTGCCCTCTTGTCCTAGATGCTCCCATCATGGAAAACATCCTTTCTGCATCTACCATCTCTAGGCCTTTCAACATTCGAAAGGTTTCAATGAGATACCCCTCATCCTTCTAAATTCCAGCGAGTACAGACCCAGAGCCATTAAACATTCTTTGTATGATAGCACTTTCATTCCTGGAATCATCCTTGCAAACCTCCTCTGGACCCTCTCCAATGCCAGCACATCTCTTCTAAGATGAGGAGCCCAAAACTGTTCACAATACTCAAGATGATGCCTCACCAGTGCCTTATAAAGCCTCAGCATCACATTCCTGCTTTTGTATTCTAGACCTCTTGAAATGAATGCTAACATTGCATTTGCATTGCTCACCACCGACTCAACCTGCACGTTAACCTTGAGGGTGTTCCCAAGTCCCTTTGCATCTCAGATTATTGGATTTTCCCCCCATTTAGAAAATAGTCCGCACATTTATTTCTACTACCACCGTGCGTTTTCCAACAGTTCAGTGTAATACATAATAAAGAAGAAAAAACAAATTAAAATAATAATAATAAATGAATAAATTACGGTATATGTATATTGAATAGATTGAAAATTGTGCAAAAACAGAAATAATACATATTTTAAAAGTGACTTAGTGTCCAAGGGTTCAATATCGGTAATGTGCATTTATGAATCGGATGGCAGAGGGGAAGAAGCTGTTCCTGAATCACTGAGTGTGTGCCTTCAGGCTTCTGTATCTCCTATCTAATGGTAACAGTGAGAAAAGTGCATGTCCTGGGTGCTGGAGGTCCTTAATAATGGACGCTGCCCTTCTGAGACACCGCTCCTTGAAGATGTCCTGGATACTTTGTTGGCTAGTACCCAAGATGGTGCTAATTAAATTTACAATCCTTTGCAGCTTTGTTCGATCCTGTGCAGTAGCCCACACCCCCCATACCAGACAGTGATGCAGCCTGTCAGAATGCTCTCCACGGTACATCTATAGAGGTTCTTGAGTGTATTTGTTGACATACCAAATCTCTTCAAACTCCTAATGAAATATAGTCACTGCCTTGCTTTCTTTATAACGGCATTGATATGTTGGGACTAGATTAGATCCTCAGAGATCTTGACATCCAGGAACTTGAAACTGCTCACTCTCTCCACTTCTGATCCCTCTGTGAGGATTGGTATGTGCTTCTTTGTCTTACTCTTCCTGAAGTCCACAGTCGGCTCTTTCATCTTACTGACGTTGAGTGCCAGGTTGTTGCTGCAGCACCACTCCACTAGTTAGCATATCTCGCTCCTGTATGCCCTCTCATCACCATCTGAGATTCTGCCAACAATGGCTGTATCATCGACAAATTTATAGAAGGTATTTGAGCTATGCCTAGCCACACAGTCAAGTGTATATAGAGAGTAGAGCGGTGGGCTAAGCACACACCCCTGAGGTGCACCAGTGTTGATCGTCAGTGGGGAGGAGATGTTATCACCAATCCACACAGATTGTGGTCTTCCAGTTAGGGAATCGAGGATCCAATTGCAGAGGGAGGTACAGAGGCCCAGGTTCTGCAACTTCTTAATCAGGATTCTGACAATGGTGGTATTAAATGCTGAGCTATAGTCGATGAACAGCATCCTGACATAGGTGTTTGTGTTGTCCAGGTGGTCTAAAGCCATATGGAGAGCCATTGAGGTTGCATCTGTCGTTGGCCTATTCTGGCGAAGGAGTTTAATCTAGTCATGACCATCCTCTCAAAGCATTTCATTACTGTAGATGTGAGTGCTACTGAGCAATAGTTATTAAGGCAGCCCACATTATTCTTTTTAGGCATTGGTATAATTGTTGCCTTTTTGAAGCAAGTGGGAACTTCTGCCCATAGCAGTGAGAGGTTGAAAATGTCCTTGAATACTCCTGCCGGTTGGTTAGGACAGGTTTTCAGAGCCGTACCAGGTCCTCCATTGGGACCTTCCGCCTTGCAAGGGTTCACTCTCTTTAAAGACAGCCTAACATCGGCCTCTGAGACAGAGATCACAGGGTCACCTGGTGCAGCAGGGATCTTCACAGCTGTAGTTATGTTCTCCCTTTCAAAGTGGGCATAGAAGGTGTTGAGTTCATCTGGTAGTGAAGCACCACTGTCATTCATGCTATTGGGTTTCGCTTTCTGAGAAGTATTGTCTTGCAAACCCTGCCAGAGTTGTCGTACACACAATGTCACCTCCGTCCTCATTCAAAATTGTCTTTTCGCTCTTGAAATAGCCCTCTGTAAATCATACCTGGTTTTTTGGTACAGGCCTGGGTTGCCAGAGAATGCTGCCAATCTAGCCTTCAGCAGACGGCATACCTCCTTGTCAAAAGCCTTCTGAAAGGCATGGTAGTGTAGTAGTTGCCATGGTAGTGTAGTGGTTGGCATGGTAGTGTAGTGGTTGCCATGGTAGTGTAGTGGTTGGCATGGTAGTGTAGTGGTTAGCATGGTAGTGTAGTGATTGGCATGGTAGTGTAGTGGGGGGCATGGTAGTGTAATAGTTGACACGGTAGTGTAGTGGTTGGCATGGTGGTGTAGTGGTTGGCATAGTAGTATAGTGGTTGGCATGGTAGTGTAGTGGTTGGCACAGTAGTGTAGTGGTTGGTATGGTAGTGTAGTGGTTAGCATGATAGTGTAGTGGTTAGCATGATAGTGTAGTGGTTGGCATGGTAGTGTAGTGGTTAGCATAGTAGTGTAGTGTTCGGCATGGTTATGTAGTGGTTGGCACGCAGCACCAGCCACCAGAGTTCAATTCCCACTGCTGTGTATAAGTAGACTGTATGTTCTCCATGTGGGTTTCCTCTGGGTGCTCCACATTTCAAAGATGTATGGGTTAGTAGGTTAATTGGTCACGTGGTGTAATTGGGTGGTGTGGGCCCGTGAGCCAGAAGAAACTACCATTGTGCTGTATGTCTAATAATAATAAATAGCAAGATATTGCAGGTGCTGGAAATCTGAAATAAAATCAGAAAAAGTTGAAAATATTGACCGATTGAGTAACAAATGTAGAGAGGAACAAAGTTAGTGCTTGAGGTACTTTCCTTAGAAATACCAACTATTGAGAAGTTTGAAGGTGCAGAGACGAGGGAAGGAAGCAAGGGCAATAAAGACTGAAAACTACAAAAGCAAATGTGCTAAAAAGAACAAGAAAAACCTCCTTGGTTTGTTTAAAAACAATCAGTTTCTGGTGAAGTTGAAGTGACTTGAATGATATTACTAAAACAAATTAATGCAACTGTTGAAGAAAATGCTGGAACAGAAAATTAGCTGGGGAGTTCTGTGGAAAAGGAAATAAATATATGGACTGCCAGTGGCTGGCAAACTGAGCTTTAGGCTAAAGGCTTGTCCGTAACTAGGTCTCTCGCCTCATCATCGTATTTCTGGTGAGCTCTTCCTAAACCTTTAGAAGAAGTCAGTGGTGGACAGATAAATCCATTGTGTGTGATTTGGGGATGAGAAGAGTGGAAGAGGAACTAGCATGACAGTTGTGGTCAGTAATATTTCAGAAAGATAAGAGGGAAACTGCAAATACCTGCTGGGATTTGCCTTTGCAGTTGCACCTTAGTGTACAATAAAAAGTCTAGTGTAGCATGCTCCTTTTAAGTCCACCCAGTTTAGGAGTGAAATGTATAATTTCAAATTTGCTTATTATTATCACATACTGATATGCAGTGAAAAAAGTGTGCCTTCCAGGAAAGTGAGTTGTGAGTACTTGAATGAACTGTCAGAGGGAGTGGTCAGGGTGGATATAAACACAACATTTAAGAGGTGTTGGATAGTTACATAGAGAGGAAGGGCTGGGGGGTGGGGTGGTGGTGGGCGGGGTTATGTGCTAAACATGGGCAACTGAGGCTAGCAGGTTGGCATAGACCAGTTGCGCTGAAGGTCCTCTTTTCCTGCTCTATGACTATGACGCTGAGATCATGCCATACATAAGTACATAGTGGTAAAAAGAAAACAATGTGAGAGGCTGAAATAAGATTTAAAAGAGTCCGTTCATTTGTCATATGCTGTGTCGTATGGTGTTGGATGACTGTGTTCTTTCCGTGACTATGATTGCTCTTGGCAAATTTTTCTACAGAAGTGGTTTGCCATCGCCACCTTCTCGGCAGGGTCTTTACAAGACAGGTGACCCCAGCCATTATCAATGCTCTTCAGAGATTGTCTGCTGGTGTCAAGGGGGTCACATAACCAGAACTTGTGTTATGCATCAGCTGCTCAAAGGACAGTCCACCACCTGCTGCCGTAGCTTCGCGTGACCATGATTGGGTGGGGGTGGGGGGGGGGCTAAACAGGTGCTTACACCTTGCCCAAGGGTGAGCTGCAGGTTAGCAAAGAGGAGGAGTGCCTTTCGCCTCCTTCAGTAGAGATGTATCTCCACCACGCCACCCATTTAAAAGAATAGGACCATCAGAACAGATGTAATGAGAACTGATTGGATCCACTTGCAAAGAGTAGCCATCCTCTGGCACCTTAGTCTCTTTTTTAAGTTTGGAAGGGGCCTAATTGCTTCTTTATGTCGCTACATCAGAGGAACTTCCCTGTATATTGTGCAGCAGTATGTGAAGTTGGAGAGAAAAGTAAACAAAACTGAAGGAGAAAATTAATTGGTTGAGCATCATCTGTGGAGGGAAATAGATTGTCAATATTTCAGGTCAAGACCCTGCCTTGGACATATTTAAAATTTCTTGGAGCCCGGAATCAAAGAGGAGAGAAATTGATCCTCTTTCCTGCCCCAATTTGCTGGGCTTTGGTTCCTGATCTGCCCTACTGCCAATGTGAAATCATGAATTTCACTGCAGTGATGTTAATGGGTTTCTGGCAGTCAGAGTCAAAGTGTTTTGGAGCACAGAACAGGCTTGATGGCCCAGCTCATTCATGCCGACCACGTTGGCTAACTGACATAATTCCACTTGCTTATACCTTTTCTATCCATATAACAATTGCAGCACAGAAACAGGCCAACTCAGCCCTTCTAGTCCGTGCCGAATGCTTACTCTCACCTAGTCCCACTGACCTGCACTCAGCCCATAACCCTCCATTCCTTTCCTGTCCATATAGCTATCTAATTTAACTTTAAACGACAATATCGAACCTGCCTCAACCACTTCTGCTGGAAGCTCGTTCCATACAGCTACCACTCTCTGAGTAAAGAAGTTCCCCCTCATGTTACCCCTAAACTTTTGCCCTTTAACTCTCAACTCATGTCCTCTTGTTTCAAATCTTCCCTACTCTCAATGGAAAAAGCCTATCCACGTCAGTTCTATTTATCCCCCTCATAATTGTAAATACCTCTATCGAGTTTCCCCTCAACCTTCTTCCCTCCAAAGAATAAAGACCCAACTTGTTCAACCTTTCTCTGTAACTTAGGTGCTGAAACCCAGATAGCATTCTAGTAAATCTTATCTGTACTCTCTCTATTTTGTTGACATCTTTCCTATAATTTGGTGATCAGAACTGTACACAATACCCCAAAGTTGGCCTTAACAATGCCTTGTACAATTTTAACATTACATCCCAATTCCTATACTCAATACTTTGATTTATAAAGGCCAGCATACCAAAAGTTTTCTTCATCACCACCACCTATCCACATGAGATTCCACCTTCAGGGGACTATGCACCATTATTCCTAGATCCCTCTGTTCTACTGCATTCTTCAATGCACTACCATTTACCATGTATGCCCTATTTTGATTAGTCCTACCAAAATGGTACAACTCCTCCCTTGGAGGGTCAGACACCCTGAGCCAATAGGCTGGTCCTGGACTTATTTCCTGGCATAATTTACATATTACTATTTAACTATTTATGGTTTTATTACTATTTATTATTTATGGTGCAACTGTAACGAAAACCATTTTCCCCCGGGATCAATAAAGTATGACTATGACTATGTAGCACCTCACATTTATCAGCATTAAACTCCATCTGCCATCTTTCAGCCCACTCTTCTAACTGGCCTAAATCTCTCTGCAAACTTTGAAAACCTACTTCATTATCCACAACTCCACCTATCTTACTATCATCTGCATACTTACTAATCCAATTTACTACCCCATCATCCAGATCATTAATGTATATGACAAACAACATTTGACCCAGTACAGATCCCTGAGGCACACCACTAGTTACCGGCCTCCAATCTGACAAACAGTTATCCACCACTGCTCTCTGGTGTCTCCCATCCAGCCACTGCTGAATCCATTTTACTACTTCAATATTAATACTTAATGATTGTAAGTATTCCTAACTAACCTTCTGTGTGGAACCTTGTCAAAGGCCTTACTGAAGTCCACATAGACAACATCCACCAGTTTACCCTCGTCAACTTTCCTAGTAACCTCTTCAAAAAATTCAATAGGATTTGTCAAACATGACTTTCCATGCACAAATCGACGTTGACTGTTCCTAATCAGACCCTGTCTATCCAGATAATTATATATACCATCTCTAAGAATACTTTCCATCAATTTACCCACCACTGACGTCAAACTCACAGGCCGATAATTGCTAGGTTTACTCTTAGAACCCTTTTTAAACAATGGAACGACATGAGCAATATGCCAAGTAAAATATGGTCCATGTATCTTTTAAATATCATTACTGTACTCACCGCCACCTCTTCCTCTGGTAGCTTGTTACATCTAGAGAATCTAGGAGTAGGGGACATGGCCTCAGATTAGAGGTATGTCCATTTAGAACGGAGGTGAGGAGGAATTTCTTTAGCTAGAGAATGGTGAATTTATGAAATTCGTTGCCACAGCTGGCTGTGGAGGCTAAGTCACTAGGTATAGTTAAGGCAGGGTTTGAGAGATTCTTGGTTGTTCATAGCATGAAAGGATACGGGGAGAAGGCAGGAGATTGGGACTGAGAGGGAAATGGATCAGCCTCGATAAAATGGCAGAGCTGAGTCGAGGGGCCAGTTGATCCAATTCTGTTGCTATATCTTATAGCTTTATATATTCACTAGGTGGAAAGTTGCCCCTCGGGTATCATTTTAAGTCTTACCTCTCTCACTTTATATCTCTGCCCCCGTAGTTCAGTTTCTGTCCTGCAAACAGTTTGACATTCATTAGGCATGAGATGATGGAGGGGTGAGGAACTTGACAGAATTCTGGCCTGTCAATTGGATATTCAGTTAATGCTCTGTAGAGTGTTTACATCAGTTCTGATGTCTGAATGCAAAAGAGAAAGGAAAGAGAGTGTCAAATTCCCCTGACCTATCTTTCGGCTGGGGCTTTCTGGAAACAATAATGTAATCTGAAGTGGGAGACAACATGGATGGATGTGCACTGATAAGAGGATTGGAAAAGCAATTGCTTTAAGTATGTATGCAATTCTTGTTGTTATGTTTGCTTCCAGCTGGCACTTAGACTTTCATGAGCTTTTGTGCCAGATGTAGATATGTATTTGTGTTTGTATGCCATTGTATCCTCTATTGGCATCAGGAATCAGTTACAGCAATATGTTTGGAGGGGGGGAAGTGGAGGAGAGGGTGGGGTGGCAAATGGAAAGAAGCCAGAAAGGTCAGGTGTCCTCCTGCCCACTCCTACGCCCCAACATCCGCAAAGAGAAGTAGCAAAGCTCACTTGGCATATGTTGTTGACAGAGGATTTTCATCTTGATGCCAGCTGTGCCTACAGGCCCTAAGTGACATTGTAATTAGATGTTAATACCTGTTTCACCTTTATGCTGGAAGCTCTTTAGTGGCATCACAATCACAGCATGTCATGTTTTACATGCTATTGCATGAAAGAAGGCGTGCCAAGGTGATCAGGAGCCCGCGTGGCCCTTTTGGTCCCACCTACCAAGCTGCCACAAACCAGTTCTGCAGCCTCTGCATACCCAGCTGGGACTGACTGCGGTAACTTGCCTTTCTCAGAATCTGAATCAGCGGAGAGGAGAATGCCAAGCTTTGCCATCTGCTGCAAGGTCGCCAGGAACACAGAACTTGCTCATGCCCACAGATTGGCACAAGCCAGTAAAAGCCTGAAACTTGGCTGCATTTCCTGCAGGCATGCTGCGGTGCTGACCAGTGGCATTGCGCTGTGAAGTGGCAGAAATGCATAAGACACAGGAACAGATTTAGGCCCTTCGGCCCATTGAGTGTGCTCCAAATTTCGAATATGGCTGATTTATTTTCCTGGCCTTCTCCCCATAACCTTTGACACCCTCACTAATCAAAATCCACTGCTTTAAATATACTCGATGACTTGGCCTCAACAGTCATCTGTACCAATATATTCCACAGATTCTCCTTATGGGGATAGGTTGGGCAAGCAAAGGCTTCTCTCTTTGGAGAGAAGGAGAATGAGAGATGTCTTGATAGAGGTGTACAAGATGATGAGAGACATTGATCAAGTGGACAGCCAGAGACTTTTTCTCAGGGCAGAAATGGCTAATACAAAGGGGCGTAACTTTATGGTATTAGGAAGAAAGAATAGATATGAAAGAATAGAGATGTTTTTTTTTACTCAGACAATGGTGTGTGTATGGAAAGTGCTGCCAGGGGTGGCGGTTGAGACAAATACACTAAAGATATTTAAGGGAGTCTTATACAGGTGTCCCCCGCTTTTCGAACGTTCGCTTTATGAAACCTCACTGTTACGAAAGACCTACATTAGTACCATGTTTTCGCTTTCAGAAGGTGTTTTCACTGTTACGAAAAAAAATTCAGCGCGCGATAAAAGGCAGTGCGCGCCCCGAGCAGCTGCTCTCCCCTGGATTCGGAACTGCTTTGCTTAAACACGTGCCTGTGAGCAGCCGTTTGCAAGATGAGTTCTATGGTATCGGAAAAGCCTGAAAGAGCTTGTAAGGGTGTTACTCTTAGCGTAAAACTAGACATAATTAAGAGTTTTGATCGTGGTGAACGAAGTAAGGACAACGTGAGTTTGGCTTGTGGAAGCTGACAAACATGATGTTGAAGAGGTTTTGGCATCCCATGACCAAGAACTGATAGATGAAGAGCTGATGCAATTGGAAGAAAAAAGGATAACAATCAAAACCGAATGAGTAATGATAAAGTACGACTTTAATTTTGAAAGGGTACGTCGGTTTAGGAGATATTTGCAGGATGGTTTGAGTCCTTATTAAAGAACTGTGTGATAGAAAAGTGTGCAGTCAAGCAAGCCTTCCACATCAGCCACAGCAGACGATGAACCTCGACCTTCGACATCAAGGCGGGCAGAGATAGAAGAAGATGAGCTGCCTGCTCTAATGGAAACAGACGACGAGATGACACCCCAGTGTCCCACCACCCCAACCCCCAGGCCACGGACAGATACCGATTCGCGGAGAATGCAACGGTAGCCGGGAGGCACACAGCACATCTTTAAGAAAAAAGCTGAAATAAACATGCTAATTAATTAGGTGCCGCCAACACATAATTATCGGCCCAGATCAGAGACGACACAATCGGAAATCGGCACTAATCTGGGCCGACAATTACATGCTGCGCGGCACCCAATTAATTAGCTTGTTTATTTCGGCTTTTTTCTTAAAGATGTGCTGTGTACCTCCCAGCTACGGCTGCATTCCTGCGTGCTTCGCAGCAATGTATCGCTCGGCGGCCTGGAGGGTGGGGGCCACCCAACCTGCGACGACTCAGTCTAACACACCATCATCCGTGTGCTCGGCAAGCCATCTTCTCGATTCCCGTAAGTGATACTACACTGTACATACATTATTTCTACTTAATATAGGCTGTGTATTTTTACGTGTTATTTGGTATGATTTGGCAGCTTCATAGCTTAAAGGTTACTGGAGAGAGTGTTCTTGCCAACAGCGCTTGCGTGAGATTTTCTGCCGATGGCGCTTGCATGAGATTTTTGCTACGGAGAGCAGTTCAGTAATGATTGTGGAAAAGTATTTCTACTTTTGTATAGGCTGTGTATTTATCATATCATTCCTGCTTTTACTACATGTTACTGTTATTTTAGGTTTTATGTGTTATTTGGCAGTATCTGGTAGGTTATTTTTGGGTCTGCGAACGCTCACAAAATTTTCCCATATAAATAGATGGTAATTGCTTCTTCGCTTTACGACATTTCGGCTTACGAACCGTTTCATTGGAACGCTCTACTTTCGGATGGTGGGGGAAACCTGTACAGGCATATGGATGAAAGAAAAACAGAGGGCTGTGTGGGAGGGAAGGGTTAGATTGATCATGAAGTAGGCTAAAGCATCAGCACAACATTGTGGGCCAAAAGGCCAATATTGTGCTGTACTGTTCTATGTTCTTTGCTCCTTCTAAGGCTGTATGTAGTTCTGAGCAAGCCTTTTAATAAGAAAAGCGCACATTTGTCCGACATCACACAAAGGGTAAATTGTCTAGTTAGCCGACAATATCAAGGACTTAGCAGTCAGTTTACATTCACGATGAAGGTGAGCATTTGTCATTTTGTGTATTTTGTATGTATGAATGTACTTTCACTATTGATCATTAATCCTGTGTGCACAAACCCTTTCTTGCTGTGTATGTATGAGTCAACCTGCAGCCAATTAACCCAGTAACAGCTGAGGTGGCAGTGAATCTTAACACAGAATCAAATTAATTTATATCTATACAGATTAGCCAGTGTCAAAAATATATATAAGCAATAGAATTTAATATCCAAAATACCAATATTGTTTTTGGGTAACATTAAGATGCCTAACTCTTGTCATTTGATATGCATTCTGAACCACCCAGATTTTGTTGCTCTGGGATAACACGCACAGAAGGCTGATGAAGGGTCTCAGTCTGAAATGTTGACTGTTTATATCTCTCTGTTGATGCTGATTGACCTGCTGAGTTCCTGCAGCATTTTGTGTGTGTGTTACTCTGGAGTTCTAGCATCTGCAGCATCTCTTGTGTTTATCCCTCTGGGATGAATGGCCTTGCAGTTTTGAATAAGCAGTGACAGAATTTGAAATAATAAATGATATCCAAAGAAATGTCAATGTTATACCGTGGTAATGAAAAATTATTGGATATTGATGCCATTTTATCAATTGTGCAATAGTGCTCCATTTCACAAGACAGGAGGCAAACTCCTTGATTACTATTGCAGTGTTGGGGATACTTTGATGCAAACTGTGATTTTGAGTGAGAGTTGAAAGCACAGACTGTTGAATGATGCAGTTTTGAAGGAAATCTTTCGAATGGGGCATTAATCTGTCTGGGCTCCTTCCATTAGTAAAATCATTGTCACATTTAGAGATTTAGACTACACAGCAATTGAGAAAAAACGACCACAGGGTAATATAAGATAATAAGATTGGAAGAGTAAATAAACAAAGTCCAGAGCAGAGCATTTGAATTAAAGCCATAAACAGACAATAAGTACTTGCAGAACACAAAATATGGTGGAGGAAGCTGCCCAAGAATGCAGATTATTGAGGGGAAACAATGTTAATTATGTTAGAGTGACGTAGTTAATTCAGAAACAAAGGTTCTGAACTTAAAGAGGGGTAACTTTGAAGGTATGAGACATGAATTAGCTAAGATAGACTGGCAAATGACACTTCAAGGATTGACGGTGGATATGCAATGGCAGGCATTTAAAGGTTGCATGGATGAACTACAACAATTGTTCATCCCAGTTTGGCAAAAGAATAAATCAAGGAAGGTAGTGCACCCGTGGCTGACAAGAGAAATTAGGGATAGTATCAATTCCAAAGAAGTAGCATACAAATTAGCCAGAGAAAGTGGCTCACCTGAGGACTGGGAGAAATTCAGAGTTCAGCAGAGGAGGACAAAGGGCTTAATTAGGAAGGGGAAAAAAGATTATGAGAGAAAACTGGCAGAGAACATAAAAACGGACTGTAAAAGCTTTTATAGATATGTAAAAAGGAAAAGACTGATAAAGACAAATGTAGGTCCCCTGCAAACAGAAACAGGTGAATTGATTATGGGGAGCAAGGACATGGCAGACCAATTGAATAATTACTTTGGTTCTGTCTTCACTAAGGAGGACATAAATAATCTTCCAGAAATAGTAAGGGACAGAGGGTCCAGTGAGATGGAGGAACTGAGCGAAATACATGTTAGTAGGGAAGTGGTGTTAGGTAAATTGAAGGGATTGAAGGCAGATAAATCCCCAGGGCCAGATGGTCTGCATCCCAGAGTGCTTAAGGAAGTGGCCCAAGAAATAGTGGATGCATTAGTGATAATTTTTCAAAACTCGTTAGATTCTGGACTAGTTCCTGAGGATTGGAGGGTGGCTAATGTAACCCCACTTTTTAAAAAAGGAGGGAGAGAGAAACCGGGGAATTATAGGCCGGTTAGCCTAACGTCGGTGGTGGGGAAACTGCTGGAGTCAGTTATCAAGGATGTGATAACAGCACATTTGGAAAGCGGTGAAATGATCGGACAAAGTCAGCATGGATTTGTGAAAGGAAAATCATGTCTGACGAATCTCATAGAATTTTTTGAGGATGTAACTAGTAGAGTGGATAGGGGAGAACCAGTGGATGTGGTATATTTGGATTTTCAAAAGGCTTTTGACAAGGTCCCACATAGGAGATTAGTGTGCAAACTTAAAGCACACGGTATTGGGGGTAAGGTATTGGTGTGGGTGGAGAATTGGTTAGCAGACAGGAAGCAAAGAGTGGGAATAAACGGGACCTTTTCAGAATGGCAGGCGGTGACTAGTGGGGTACCGCAAGGCTCAGTGCTGGGACCCCAGTTGTTTACAATATATATTAATGACTTGGATGAGGGAATTAAATGCAGCATCTCCAAGTTTGCGGATGACACGAAGCTGGGTGGCAGTGTTAGCAGTGAGGAGGATGCTAAGAGGATGCAGGGTGACTTGGATAGGTTGGGTGAGTGGGCAAACTCATGGCAGATGCAATTTAATGTGGATAAATGTGAAGTTATCCACTTTGGTGGCAAAAATAGGAAAACAGATTATTATCTGAATGGTGGCCGATTAGGAAAAGGGGAGGTGCAACGAGACCTGGGTGTCATTATACACCAGTCATTGAAAGTGGGCATGCAGGTACAGCAGGCGGTGAAAAAGGCGAACGGTATGCTGGCATTTATAGCGAGAGGATTCGAGTACAGGAGCAGGGAGGTACTACTGCAGTTGTACAAGGCCTTGGTGAGACCACACCTGGAGTATTGTGTGCAGTTTTGGTCCCCTAATCTGAGGAAAGACATCTTTGCCATAGAGGGAGTACAAAGAAGGTTCACCAGATTGATTCCTGGGATGGCAGGTCTTTCATATGAAGAAAGACTGGATGAACTGGGCTTGTACTCGTTGGAATTTAGAAGATTGAGGGGGGATCTGATTGAAACGTATAAGATCCTAAAGGGATTGGACAGGCTAGATGCAGGAAGATTGTTCCCGATGTTGGGGAGGTCTAGAACGAGGGGTCACAGTTTGAGGATAGAGGGGAAGCCTTTTAGGACCGAGGTTAGGAAAAACTTCTTCACACAGAGAGTGGTGAATCTGTGGAATTCTCTGCCACAGCAAACTGTTGAGGCCAGTTCATTAGCTATGTTTAAAAGGAAGTTAGATATGGCCCTTGTGGCTACAGGGGTCAGGGGGTATGGAGGGAAGGCTGGGTTCTGAGTTGGATGATCAGCCATGATCATAATAAATGGCGGTGCAGGCTCGAAGGGCCGAATGGCCTACTCCTGCACCTATTTTCTATGTTTCTATGTTTTCTATGTTTCTATGTTATTTCACCAGTGGGTCATTCAGCAAACCAGGTGCGTAGTCAGTGTTGAAGCTAATGCAGAGATGAACAATTTTTCTGATGACACTGACTTTTAGTCTTTGCACTGACTGGAGTATTAATCTAGAACTATAATGTAGGTGAACACAGCTTGTAAATTAAAGTACAGCTGTTAAACTTGTATTTGCTGATGTAATATTTGAAAAAAAAGCTTCCACAATCCTCACTGTCACTTGATTCGCTCAATGAAGGTATGCTGTAATGTTTTCTTGCAGAAATACTTTGTACTTTATACTTTATTGTCACCAAACAATTGGCACTAGAACGTACAATCATCACAGCGATATTTGATTCTGCGCTTGTGGCCCTTGTGGCTACAGGGGTCAGGGGGTATGGAGGGAAAGCTGGGGCGGGGTTCTGAGTTGGATGATCAGCCATGATCATAATAAATGGCGGTGCAGGCTCGAAGGGCCGAATGGCCTACTCCTGCACCTATTTTCTATGTTTCTATGTTTCTATGTTTCACACTCCCTGGATTACAAATATTAAATATTAAAAATTTAAATTATAAATCATAAATAGAAAATAGAAAAATGGGAAGTAAGGTAGTGCAAAAAAACCGAGAGGCAGGTCAGGATATTTGGAGGGTACGGCCCAGATCCGGGTCAGGATCCCTTCAGCAGTCTTATCACAGTTGGAAAGAAGCTGTTCCCAAATCTAGCCGTATGAGTCTTCAAGCTCCTGAACCTTCTCCCGGAGGGAAGAGGGACAAAAAGTGTGTTGGCTTGGTGGATTGTGTCCTTGATTATCCTGGCAGCACTGCTCGGACAGCGTGCGGTGTAAAGTAAGTCCACGGACGGAAGTTTGGTTTGTGTGATGTGCTGCGCCGTGTTCACAATCTTCTGTAGCTTCTTCCGGTCTTGGACAGGACAACTTCCATACCAGGTTGTGATGCACCCTAGAAGAATGCTTTCTACGGTGCATCTATAAAAATTAGTGAGGGTTTTAGGGGACAGGCCAAATTTCTTTAGCTTTCTCAGGAAGTAAAGGCGCTGGTGGGCCTTCTTGGTAGTGAACTCTGCTTGGTTGGACCAAGTCAGGTCATTTGTGATATTGACCCCAAGGAACTTAAAGCTTTTGACCTGTTCCACTTGCGCACCACCAATGTAAATTGGGTTGTGTGGTCCGTTACATCTTCTGAAGTCAACAACCAATTCCTTCGTCTTGCTGATATTAAGCGATAGGTTATTGTCTTTGCACCATGCCACCAGGTTCTTAATTTCCTCCCTGTATTCTAACTCATCATTACCATGCCTTTGATAGTTCTGGAAATATATTTACATTGCAAATCACTTTCAAATAGATGAAAGTTTTGTGGTATCTCATGCCACTGATTTTCAACACTGTGTCAGCTCATCACATTGGCATTTGACTTTGGAGAGGGTTCAGAGAAGATTCACGAGAATGATTCTAGGAATGAGAGGGTTACTGTATGAGGAACGTCTGGCAGCTCTTGGGCTGTATTCCCTAGAGTTCAGGAGAATGAGGGGAGATCTCATCGAAATATTCTGCATGTTAAAAAGCTTGAACAGATTAGATATGGCGAAGTTACTTCCCATGGTAGGGGATTCTAGGACAAGAGGGCACTACTTCAGGATTGAAGGTTGTCCATTTAGAACTGAGATGCGGAGAAATTTACTTTAGTCAGAGGGTGGTAAATCTGTGGAATTTGTTGCCATGAGCAGCTGTGGAGGCCAAGTCATTGGGTGTATTTAAGGCAAAAATAGACAGGTTCTTGATTAGCCAGGCATCAAAGGGTATGGGGTGAAGGAGGAGGAGTAGGGATGACTGGAAGAATTAGATCAGCCCATGATTGAATGGCAGAGCAGACTCGATGAGCTGAATGGCCTCCTTCTGCTCCTATATCTTATGATCTTATTATCATATCGGTGGTGCTGACAACCGCCTCAATAACCATGAAGAAAAGGCTACAAAGCAACGTTCTCAGTTATGTGAGTGTGAATGCAGTGCCCATAACAATAACATTGAACACAAAGCTAAAATCGATCCCTGTACATAGTGTCAAGTCACAAACTGATTTGTGGCTTTATGAATCTCAGGGTTGTATACAGAATACATACTTTAATAATAAATGTACTTTGAACTTTGAAAATGCGACCTTCAATAATGTTTCCCATGCTACTGAAGAAGTGCAACAAACTTATAATTGAACCCACCTCATCTCTCATTCTATGAGGTAATTACTGTCATCCTGCAGTCATGAATGAAATATATTATAAATATTATTCAGAAAGCCTGTCAAAGGATCATGAAATCTAAAAATTGTAAAGGGAAGAAGTTACGGTCCCCTGAATGGATTAGTTGATTAACACAAAATCAACCAATAAAATGTAAATTACCCTAAAGGTCATAGATCAACCTTAGTGCTGACTTTGCAGATATACACTCCTGTGATTATTTGCTCGTCACTATTGATGGCTATAGTAGATTCCTTGTAATTAAAAAAATCTGTCTTCTGCAGCAGAGGTTGCCATCTCAAATGTTAATTGTATCCGCATTATTGGTGTTCCTCAAATGGAGAGAATAAAGAATTGAAAGCTGCATAAAATCGATGACTAGGAAGTTTCCAATTTCCTTTGGTTTCATTCATTGTAAAGTCACCTCACTGGCCTTGAGCGACTGGAGCTCTAGAGCAGGGGTACCCAACCTTATTCATGCCATGGATCCCTACCATTACCAAACGGTCAATGGACCGTAGGTTGGGAACCCCTGCACTAGAGAAATTTGTATGAATAATAAAGAAAAACCGGGCTGTTCATGGTGAAACAGTCCAGGAGGCTGTGTCGTTTTTTTTTGCTGATTAACAAAGCAGCGTTGTATTTATTGAGAGGATTACATGCAGCCTTCTTTGTCTGCAGAATATCTGCGGGGACGCCGACAGGATTGATTATCAGCATTGACAATACAGATACAGCATGAAATCTAATGAGAATGATGACATGGAATTCAGATCTGCTCCATGACTATATAAGATATATATAACACATTTTATGACTTATGCCAGTGATATTAAATCTGATTCTGAAGCTAGCAAGCAATTCCATATGACATCCAGACATTTCAAGTTACTGACATCAAAGCTTTCATGATCACAGCACTGGATGTTTCACAAAACATCATGTACTCGAAACAACGTCTGCTGCCGGCAAATCCAGAATGGGCAATCTTGAGTTTGAAAAAGAAGTTGAACTATCTCAATTGATGCACCCTCCACTACCCTCACATTTGGAAAGCTATAATGTAAAGCATAGTGTGAGGGGAAGCCTACACCCAGTGTACACTTTATTAGACACACCTGTACACCTGCTTGTTCATGCAAATACATAATCAGCCAATCATGTGGCAGCGACTCAATGCATGACAGTCTGCAAACATAGTCAAGAGGTCCAGTTGTTCACACCAAACATCAGAATGTGAAGCAGTGTGATTCCAGTCACTTTGACTGTGGAATGATAGTTGGAGTATCTCAGAAACTGCTGATCTTCACGGGAGGCCGTGTCGGGCCGGAGGTTGTGGGGGGCTGCATCTTGGCAGATGAAGGCCCCACAGAAGGACTGAGTTGGAGCTGTTGCTCGCCTTGATGCTAACGGAGGACATTTTTGAAATTCCGAGACACATTTTTATTTCTGTGGACTGTAGCTTATATTGGTCTCCTTCAGTTTTTCTGCGTTTTCTTCTTGTTGCTGATTGGTGGGTGGGCGATAGGTTACTTTTTTGGGTGAGTGAGAGGTTGGGGGTTTGATGTTATTGAGTATTATTTTGCATGGGAGGGCCTTGGTGTTAGGAGTTTAATGTTTTAGCTCTCGTGCCCAGGTGGGATCTGTTGATCTGTTAGTTTTTGTGCAAGGGAGGGGTTGGGGGGGGGGTTTGAGAGTTTTGTTTCTTCATCTTTTCCATGTGGAGCGGGGGTGATGTCTTTTCTTTCAATGTCTGTCATGTTTTTTTCTGTATTACACAGCTCTCTGGAGAAGATGAATCTTAGAGTTGCATTCTGTGTACATACTTTGATAATAAAATGAACCTTTTTTTGAGTCTTTGATCTCCTGGGATTCTCATGCACAACAGCTTTTAGAGTTTACAGTGAAAACAAACAAACAAAAACATCCAGTGAGTGACAGTTTTGTGGATAAAAATGCCTTGTTAATGAGAGAGGTCAGAGGAGAATGGCCAGACTGGTTCAAGCTGTCAGGAAGGTGACAATAACTCATATGAGCATACGTTACAACAGTGGTGAGCCGAAGAGCAGCTCCAAATGGACAACGCGCTGAACCTTAAAGTAGATGGGTAACAGCAGCAAAAGACCATGAACATACGCTTGGTAACCACTTGATTAGGCACAGAAGGTACTTATAAACTGGCCAATGAGTGTATATATCCAATAGAGTTTGTAACAAATTGATTTAAAGGCTGGGAGTTTCAAATGGTTTCTTTAAGAGGCAGAAACTAATGCTACTATTGCTGTTAGTATATTTTCTGTTCGATATGTCCATCCCCACAGTATGTGGTTCTGAGGTTGTCCAGTGCTGAATAACGAAAGCAGCTGTTGTTCTATATCATACAACAGTGCACTTATCTAATTAATTTCATATATCAAAGGCTTCCTTCCAATTAGTAGTTTACAGATAGGTTGAAATCCAATATAATAAAGTTGATTAATTGTAAACATATAAAATTACTTTTGGACTGACCATAATGAGATATTGTACTGAGAGTGAACAAATTAATCAAATTAATGGCTTCATTAAATGTGTTTAAAATAACAACTATTTAATAATACAATCACAGAGCATGGTTTAATATATATACAGTATAAAAAAGTTACAAATACCAAGCTGTATTGTAGTAATGTTATGCACAATCAAAATTAATATTTGTGCATTATCAAGTTCAATGGCTCAATGCTTCAATTTAATATCAGAGAATGTATAAATAGCCTGAAATTCCTACTCGTCACATTCATCAATGAAGCAGAAAAATCCACAATATGAATCACAGAAACATCAGAAAGCCAAAGCCCCCTTCCACCTCCCACACAAAAGCATCAACCCTCTCCCTCCCATTTGTGCCAGTAAAGTGTGAGTGAAATAAAAACAACCACATTGATGGTCTTGAGAGACGTTTTGATGTTGATGCCAAAGCACACGATATTTGAATATTATTCCTCAGATGACTTTACCTAACCTGGAAGTGCATACTACTAATTAGGAAATGCAGAATAAAGATAATTGCAAAAGAACCAGATGAGCAGATTTTTAACACCAAGATCTCAAGTGGTCTGTTTGAAAAAAATGGTGGAAGAAGATTAAATGGTAACATTAAAAAAAAATTTATACTTGAAAAGTGAAAGATTGCGGAGCCATGGGTGAAAACGCAAAGTAGTGAACCTAGGTGGCACAGAAGCACTAAACCAAATGATATTCTTTTGTAAAATTCAATGATTGGTTAACTAGTTTTCTCAAATAGACGAGTATACTATTTTGTGCAATGCAGCAACTCACTTGACAAATAATTTTGTTCAGAGATCAAAAAATTGTCAAATGCATCATCAAATCTGCGTTTTAGAAGGACAGAGTAATGTTTCTTTATCAGTTTAAAGCAAATTAAGATGATATCGTAAGGTATACACTTAAAGTACAGTATGTCCTTTTAACATAATTGATAAATATTTTATGAAGATGATGCTTTAAGATAAAGATTCAGATTAAATTTGGTGTTTTTACATTTGAAGGCTTAAATAAAGTAGAGAAATTATTATGGTCATTCTTTATAATATATTACCATAGCATTGCTACAGCACCAGAGAAGGTTGTTGACCCATATTTTGTTTTTTTTTTCTGTCTCGTATCCGTAAATCTGTTCAAACTGTAAAATAACAGCAAATGAGAATTATTGATTTGCATTAAAAGATGCTTTAATGGCAATTAGAGAATCATGAAATATCTTCTTTTTTGTAGTACATCTGAGATTCCTCAGTTCAGATTGCCTTATGATGTTGTCAAGTTTGAAATCAAGCTGATGAAAGACCTTGGAGTGAAGGTAAACACCAAAGTGCATGCAAAAAATAAAATGAAGAATGGCTTGAAGTTTACTGATGATTAACAGCAAAATGTCACACACATTAATAAAGCACAATTAAATGTCGCCAATTGTTTCAATTGGGTAGGATACCTGATTAAGTTCTGAGCATTTGTCTGTCTATATTTTGAATGCAACCAGTCTGAAAAAGGGCAATCAATATTTCTGTCGTGTCTTGCACACATGCAATTAATTTTTTGAGTGGAACAGTTTCTTACTATGTTGGGTAGATTTAGCATTTTTGCTTTAACCAGGGTTTGTTTTGAACTGGTCTTTACACTTTGCATACAAAATTAGAATGTGAAAGAAATGATAAAATTTTAAAAGACAGGACCTACAAATGGTCCTGCCCTTTAAAATGTTATCTTTTCTTCCTTATCCTAATTCTGCATGTAAAGTATAAAAATGGAGCTACGTGACTAGCTCCAATGTGTTGTCACCAAAGACTGTATTTACATTATATACTTAATACTCACTTAAAGCCCTCTTCACAAACACACCAGAGCAAAGGCAGAGTCCACTGTTCACCACTGTCATTGATCTTGACATCCCCAGCTCTCTGGTTAGTCATGACCACAGTCCCACTTTTCTCTCCTCTCTCCCCAGCAATGTCCTGACTCCAGAGATCTTAAATTTCCCCTTCAACCACCCCACTCCCTCTCCAGTTCCAAAATGATGCTCCCAACTTCGCTGTCATTGCTGGGAAACTCTTCTGTATGACCCTTGACCACTCCACCTCTGCTGGATCTGGCGTGGCAGGACAGGTGAAGGAAAGGCCCCTCTGCAGCCAGTTTATATGAGCACACCCTTCCTACCATCAAGCACATTTTCAAGAGGTGGTGTCTCAAGGTGATGGCATCACTAATTAAGGACACTCCCTTTCTGGGTAATGCCTTTTTCTTGTTATTACCATCAGGGAAGAAATAGAAGAGGCCGGAGACCCACACTCAATAGTTTAATTCTCCCCCATGCCATCAGATTTCTGAATGGTATGTGATCCCATGAACTCTAACTATTCTTTTATTCTTTTATTTTGACTACTTTATTCGTTCTTGTAATTTGTAGTAATTTTTACATCATAAAGCAACGCACTTCACATCATATATCAGTGATAATAAATTTGGTTCTGATTCTGAAGATCTATGACATGCTTTGGACCTTATGCAGTTGAACATTACAATGGGGAACCAATAAACAGGACATGTTGGATCATCCCACATCACCCATTAAGTATAAACGCAAAAAAATCTGCAGATGCTGTAAGTCCAAAACAACATACACAAAATGCTGAAGGAACTCAGCAGGCGAGGTAGCATTCATGGAAATGAACAAGCAGTCGACGTTTCGGGCCAAGACCCTTCTTCAGAACTGAAATGGGGGACCATAAGACAGAGGTGCAGAATTAGTCTGCTCCTTCTTTCAATCATGGCTGACCCTTTTAGTTAAGGGGAAGATGCCAGAATAAAAAAAGGTTTGGAGGTGGGAAGGAGGCTAGCTAGAAGGTGATAGGAGAAGCCAAGTGGGTGGGAAAGGTAAAGGGCTAGAGAAAAAAGGATATGATAGGAGAGGAGAGTGGACTCTAGGAGAAAGGGAAGGAGGAGGGGGTCCGGGAGGAAGTATTAGGCAGGAAAGAAGAGGTAAAAAGCCAGAATGGGGAATAAAAGAAGGACGGGGTGGATTGTTTTTTTACTGGATGGAGAAATTGATATTCATTGCTATCAGATTGAAGAGAAAGCAGACGGAATATAACCTCCTTAGTGTGGCCTCATCTTGGCACAAGGGGAGGCCGTGGGCCAACATTAAACCCATTAAGCATGTCTTTGACATGGGGAACAAATATTGGATAACCAGAAAACTATTGGATTAAATCAACCATATAATCTTCAATTCATTTTCAGATTAAATGCTTTGAGCCTTGAAGATAGCAATCTCTGAACATGCTTCAATATGAAAAAAAATTATATTAAACCTTTGCATTTGAGATTTTAAACATTATTATTCAAACAGAGGTGTTTTAAATAAGGATAGACCATATGGGTTTCCTCCAAGTGCTTCAGTTTCCTCCCACATCCCAAACTGCATTGGTTGGTAGATGAACTGATCCAAGTGTGTAGTCGAACGGTAGAATCTGGGGGGAGTTAAGGAGAAAAGGGGAACGTGTAAAATGGGAGTAATAAAGGATTATTACACTGGACAACAAATATTTTGCTTCCTGAATACCTTTAGGTGTATGCTATGTATTTTGGGCTACTGATCATGAAAATCACCATGAAATTTCCATATCACGCACCATTTTTTGAAATCACTTAGGTTTATTATTTCAATTCAAAATTCAAGTCAATTAAATTGTTGCCTACAATGTAAACTGGAAAGTTTCCTATCTTGTCCAGGCGTCATGCTTAGGTGGTGCGGCTGCTGCATGGCAGGACAGATTTTAGTAATACTTATTGGGTTCAGGACTGTTAGGATGGAATTTGTTATCACCAGGCACAAAAATTTCTATGAAGGATTTTGATATTTGAGACAGATGCTTCCCAGAATAACTGATGCCAAGATTAAGAAAAGCATTGTTGCTGGTCCACGAATCAAACAAGTTATCAATGACAGGCAATTTGAAGAATTTCTAGTGGGACTGGGGAAAATCACATGGAAGGCATTCAAGGAAGTTGTTGAAATTTTTGTCGGCATCTACAGAGCATCAAACTACACGCAGCTGGTTGTAAGCATGCTTCAAGCATATAAAACCATGAAATGCAACATGTCACTAAAGATTCATTTTCTGCATTCCCATTTAGACTTCTTCCCTATACATCTTGGTGTTGTTAGTGATCAGCATGGTGAAAGGTTTCACCAGGACATTGCAGTCATGGAGAAAAGCCTACCAGGGCAATTGGAATCCATCAATGCTGGCGAATTATTGTTGGACGCTTAAGCGAGAAGCCTCAGACACTGAGTACAAATGAAAATCATTAACAAAATATTTTTAACTTGGTTGAACTATTGCAAAGCATCAGCACCATTATGCAATTAAACATATTATATTCAGTAAAAGTTAATTTGTTGTTTCTCCAAATTCCTACGTGATACAAGTAGTCTGAAATTATATTTGTATTCATCTTCAAGCAGCCAAAAAAAAGTCAATAAACAAGAAAAAATCTGAGGAAGCAACACTTTTGAAAAAATTTGTTGTCCAGTGTTATCAAAAGGTGCTTGATGGTCGGGGCAGACTGAGTGGGCTGAAGGCAGTCTTTATTTTTCTATAAATCTATGACTTGTGTAAAACTAAAGTACAGATATAAAATAATAAAATTATAAAAGTGAAACATGGTTTCAATTTTAAAGCAGACATGCATGCACACTGAAACATATGATCAGTATTTGTTCTTTTGTTAGATTGTCCATGGTAAAGGGCTGGGACTTGACGGAATGACTCTGGAATCCTTAAAGGATGATGGTTATAAAGCAGTTTTCATTGGTATAGGTACGTGCATGAGCTTTGCTGTTACTGTTTACCCTCGTTCACAGTAGATTTTGGTGTCCAGGTGTACAACTCTTTGTCTGGTTATAGGTTCGTTATTTTGAAATGAGAATAGACTTCTTAAAGCTTATCGTGAATGTTTGTTCAACAAGAAAACCAAATGAAATTTAAGACTCAGGTGTTACCAACAAAATTGCTCATGTATGTCAGATAGTTTTACACAGCTAAAATTTGACTTGACGTCTAATCGTGCAGGGGCTTATGGTTTCACGACTGACATATTGTACATTGACCTTTCACCATCGTAAGCAAGCTATGCCTGTTATTGTGACATAATTTCAGCAATGAAGAAGCTAATGAGCAGACCTCCATGACTTCAAAATGATTTTTTTGAAAAGCTTTATCATGTTATCAAATAATATGATTGTTTCAATAGGGTGAAAAATCTTGAACTCAGCATGTCTTATGACAATATTAGTTCTCAAATAATGATTTTTCTGTAATTTTCTTTCAACACCACTGCTTGTAAGGAGTTTGTGTATTCTCCCCGTGACCACGTGGGTTTCCTGTGGGTGCTCTAGTTTTCTCTCATAGTCCAAAGATGTACCAGTTGCTAGGTCAACTGCCCATTTTAAATTATTCTGTGATTAGGCTAGGTGGATCAGGGGTTGCTAGGTGGCATTGCTTGGAGGGCTGGAAGGGTTTATTCCATGCTGTATCTCAATAAATAAATAAGTTTTCAGTTGTAAAATTTTTAACTCAAATTAAGCCAATTTTTGCCAAGAAATATGCACATTCACTGTTAAATATCTAAAGTTAGATGATGAAACAACAAAAAGAATAATTTGCTTCAACTTAATACTCTAGAAAGTCACAGTGTTAAAATATCGTTATGAATCTTCTTAATACTATTTTTAAAAATTCTAAAATAATTGAGTAGTTGTCATACACCTTCTGTAGTGTTTTGCAGTTTCAAAAGCAACAGACGTAACAGAAAAACTCAAGTCAATTTTCTTGCAGCAACCTGTGCTTCCCAGTGCAATTGTAAGCTCTTCAGCTAGTGTAGAGGCACAGATGCATGATACAATCAGCAGTCTTCTGGCTACGTGGAATCTTGAAACTCTATGCCACAGTGAAAGGCCCATCAGCCCATCTAATCCATGCCTAACTGTTAATCAGTCCATCTCCTGAGTAAATATAGATACAGAAAATCCATTTAAAGATCCACTTGAGAATGCCATTTATGACCGTAAGGCATAGGAGCAGAATTAAGCAAATCAGCCCATCAAGTCTGCTGTACCATTTCAGTTGTAAGTATCAAAGCTTAAAAATCTGAATAGTGCAGGCAGTGGAACCCCAGATGTAGTAAGAGGAACTTGGAATGACCGTCAGCCGTACCTGATCCTTGGGTCTTCAGCACTACTGAATAAGCAAATGCTTCTATAATTAAAATAGGTATTAGAGGGATGCATTAGTCAATAGTGCTGACTCATTGCTCTTGAGTACTGGGTTCAGTGCTGTCCTTGTATTCTGCTGGTGTAGAGTCTGTACATTCAATGCATGTGGGTTTTTTCCAGGTGTTCTGGCTTCCCCAATATCCAAAATCCTACATAAGTAGACAATAAGGAGTTGTAAATTGTCCAGAATGCAGGTAAATGGCAAAGGAGCTAAGGAGGAATGGATGGGCATGTGTGTAAAAAAAAGATAGATGCAAGAGAGATGGGGAGTGGGAGTGGTGGGATTGTTTCAGTGGGAGTCAGATCCAGTCAGCTGAATAGCCTCTTTAAATCCCATAACAAGTCTTCCACACAACCAAGACTTACCAGGATTTTGCAGGTGCTGATTTCTCCTGAAACTTTCAGGACCTCAATTTCTCCACAATTTATTGACGATATTATAACAGAAACTTCTAAAAGCTTTGGCATTTATTCAAGAATATTTTAAAACATCACTGTGCCGTCCTACCATTACACTGCTGGTGTTTAGAGCAGCAATGAAGGTCCTCCATCTCTAGCAGTGTTCAGGGCTTCCTTCATCATGTCTGTAGCTAAGTTTTCACTACTGTTGGTCATGCAAGTCCCAGGTGGAGGCTCAAGAGTACTGTTGCACTCAGATGTAGAAGGTTTCTTCATTGCTGTTTCCATAACAGTTTTGTTTTGCCAGTCAGGGTTGTTAACCCTGAGCTAAACCCCTGAACCTGGAGGACCGGTGGACCACTGTTAGTCTTGCCTCTACCCTTTGACCTGTTTGGCATGGGCGACTTTACCAAGAGCCAAAGCATGAAGCCCTGATTCCAGTGAACATAGCTCTCCAGGTCATTGAGGCATGCAAGCCTCCAAACCCTACAATTAGGTTGTCGTCTGCTTGGAGGAAAAGCATCAGTGTGAGACAATTTAATTGAGCAAAATAACAAATTTTGAAAAAATAAGATTACGAACCAGTCAAAACCCATCAGAATGAACTTCTGCAAACCATTTCAATGTTTTGAAGATATTACATCTAACATCTCTTTCAAATTTAAAGCCAGTCATTGTTGAAATAGTAAAAATATTTTTTAATTTATTGCATGCCAAGGCACATGGTGAAAAATATGAATTACTCCAACAATTGATATAGTTTAGTGTACTGTGCAGTAGCTGTTTGTAATATTGCAGGAATTAATTAAGCATTATGCAGTTCAAGAAAACGGATACTTGATTCGTAATGAAAACTAGTCACTCTTTAATTCTGCACAAGTGGTTGGGTCAGAAAGCATCTACTAAATAAAAGTTTAGAATCAAAATGAAGTGTCTGTCTTCTGAGCAGAAGAAATGTTATGGCATTGATGCATTACTTGATTAATGAGTAGTAGCCTCAATGCTGCAGGAGGGATTTGTAAGAAATGATTTATTATTCCATAGGTATTGCTTCTTTCCTCTAAATTAGAGATTTAAGCACCTTTGTTTGAATTAACTAAATGAAATGGAACATGTGACAAATGGGATCACAAATCTGCTGAAAGGTTTGTCAGGCACAGATAATGTATGCAGTTTAAAAAAAAATGCAGCCAGTGCATCTTCCCATGGCGTTTTATTAAAATCAACATGGCTGAATTATTGGCATCTATCGTGCAAAGCAGAAAAATAATATTCAGTGACAATGTCGATAACAAGTGTTTGGAACAAACAAAAAATCTGCAGAGGAGCAGAGCTACATATTGTGTATTGTTTTATCAGCATCTAAGCCAGTGGTTCCCAACATGTTTTATGCCATGGATCAATACCATTAGCAAGGGTTCTGTGGACCCCAAGTTAGGTACCCCTGATCTAGGCTTAGGCACTATTGATGCCATATATCAGGAGTGAATCAGAGCTAAACAAAAAGGAGAAGGAATAGCCCACGTAGCCCTTCTCACCAGCCCTGCCATTCTACAAGATCAATGCTATTTGTCTTCTTCCACTCTATATTCCTGCCCTATTACAGTTAATCTCCTGGAGCTTGTACTTTTTTTTTTGCATCTCTGGAGCGTACTGTGTAAGTAATATATGTTTGTTTTGACTCCAAATGCTAGAAATCTGGATTAACATCATTTTGCATCATTTACCATCAAGTCAGTGTTATGGGCTGAGACCCACCATTAGTTCTGATGGCGTCTTGGTCCGAAATGGTGACTATTTCTTTCTCTTCGTAGACGCAACCAGAGTTCCTCCAGCTTTTTGTGTGTATTGCAAAGTTAATTTCTTGCAATTCAAGGAACAAAGAAAAGGACTTCAATTTGTATATCACTTTGCATAGTTTGACAATTAATTAGGTGTGTTAAATCAGTGATTTGGGCCAATAAGGTAGAACTCACACAGCAATGTTCAATTCCACATTATTGAACTTGAAATGAGTCAACACACAATGAGGCCTTCCTTTCTCTTATTCCTCAGTGCAGAGCTAGCAAAGAAGATTGTGTGGGCTGTAAAGAGGCCTGAAGTATACATTGAGATAGGACCTTGGGGATTACTGTGCCAAAGGTGGGAGTCAGAATTGTAAAGTAACTGACTGGGAAGTGGTGGAAAATGTTTGCTGGGGAGATCATGGGACACAACATAAGAACCCCAGCAAGGAAGAAGGCAACATGCGTAAGGGGTGTGAAGAAACCTCAACGGGAATGTACTCAAGGGAGATTCCATGCACCAGGATCCATAGATTTCATCTGGGTGGTCTTCTTTAAGTTGCTTAGGATCTGGGTTGCCTGCTGTTTAAAGAGCTGCTGCTGCATGAATGAATCACACCGACTATGGCCCACACAGACACGCAAATTAATTTCAAGCAAGTGCTGTCAAAACGTGTATTGAATGCCTCTTGATGCCACTGCACATATCCAGAAACACCTGTTAGTAACCGCATCACACACACAGAAGATGCATTTGCTGTTTTATGAGAAGCGATTATGTTTTTTGATTAAATTCCTTTGCATAGCAGCAAAGAAAGCTGTGGTAAATGAAAGAAATCTTGACCTTTTGATTTTTATGTTGTAATTGGATGTAGCAATAAAATATATTTTTAAAAAATAAAGAGGAATTCCTTCTTGACATGAGTTGAATATTGTACACCCAGTACAAAAAGTTAACATCAAAGCACCACAGTTAGAAGTTCTGTTCATTTTATAAAAATAAAACCAGGAATTGTAATTTCATTAATGCCTTCATCTTTCTTTATTCATGAGACTGCAGTGAAAAAAAGAATTGTTAAATTGGAAGTTGTATAATCTGCATCTGCCTGTCTAGCTGCTAAATTAACAATCCTCTTGTTCGGTAAATAGAAGAGTCTACTTGGCTGTAGCAATGAGATATTTTCAAATTTGCAACAAGGAGATCAAATAGGCAGTAATACCATCACATGTTTGAAATCAAACAATGTTACTTTCCAATTGGAATATCATAAGACTTCAAATGATTAAGTACTTTTCCCAAATTCATCAATTAGAGCTCATATGAAAGAATATTTGTGTTAGTTAATAGAATATTATAATAATTAGTTTTATTACTGTGGTAAACCATGTATATATGTTGTAACTCGGTTACCTGTCTGGACACACCCCTCTGCTGACTGCCCCTGTGGCTCCTCCCACAGAGTCCTGTATAAAGGTGTTCGCCTTGCCCCTCCCCCTCAGTCCAGGGGCAGACACTCACTGTGGAGGTCGTATTGTACAGCGAATAAAAGCCTTTCAGTATTTTACCAAACCTTAGTCTTTTGGAGTAATTGAAGGTGCTTCAATTACCAACTTCCTTCCAAATCGTTAATTAGTTACTGCCTGTTACAATGTTTAGGGCAGCAATGAAGGTCTTCCATCTCTGTCTGTCCATGACCATCTTCTCTATTGTGCCCCAGGGTCCTCATTTTGCCCTCTGTGGTACAGCATCAAGTTGTCTTTGGTCTCTCACATTTCCCTCCGCCACCAGGGGTCCAGTGAAGTGCCGTCTTGACGATGAAGTTGCTTCATCTTCTTGTCATGTGCCCAATCCATCTCCAACGTTTCCTCATAATGATTGTGGCCTTGTCCTCTTGCTGACACTGAAGGAGTAGGGCGTGGTTGGAGATCCTTCTTGGCCAGAAAACGTGGAGGATCTTCTGGAGGCTCATGGTGTGGAATGACGACAGCTTGGCAAGGTTATTCTCTGGCAAGCACAAGCATTCTGAACCAAAGAAGAGAGTGGACAGAACGCAAAATATATATATATATATCCTCCCAAATAATTATGAAGATATTGCAGGAAAACAAACGTTTTAAATTTAGACTCCAGCAGGTGAATTTATCATTTCACCACTGCCAGCAATGTGTTCTTTTTTAAATGTAACAGCTATTAGAAATCTGTAGAATTGATATTCTTCACTCCATGCCCTAATGCACAAATGTCTCAATGTGCAGGCTCACAAATTTGCATGTATTTACATAGATACAAATAATAGTACGCCAGTTGCATAGCAACAGATGATGATGCTTTTTTGGTACATGATGTACAATGCTATGAAATGATTGCACGGAGCTTCAGATTTGATTTTTCTTTTGGGGTATTCTGTTTTATTTTGAATAAACTTATAAAACAGTGTTTTGTATAGTTTCCTGATCAGAAGCAATGCCCTTCTTCCCTTTGCAAGTCAGAATTCCTTGTTAGACATTGACAGTAAGGTTGCTCAGTGTTTTGATTTAAGCTTTAATTCGACTGGCAGTTTCATCCCTTTGATATGGGAAGATATTAAATGGAACCCAGGTGGCTTTTTATAGCACAAGTATCATTTGGACAGAGAATACACTTCTTGATGTAAATTTTGCCTAAAGCTGTACTTTTGTTAATATTGTTTATGTATAATAAGACTACTTAAAAGCTTTTTCTATTAAAATGAGAGACCATTGACCGGCATTAATTTCAATATTAGAAATGTTTAACTGTGGCATAATTGTATTCGCGCTTTGCACAAAGTTAGCTTGCGTTGAAATAATGAAACATTGTTGGGGATTGCAGAATAAATGCACAGACACCAAAAGTGAATTTTAGGAGGTGAAGGAGTGGAGAGAAGTTTCAGTTTGTATGTGAGAGTATGTGTGCAACGGTGTGTGGTGGGAGGGGAGGTTGCTGACAGGGTGTTGTTGGGAGGGTATTTATTGGTAGATGCTGTTAGTAAGTGTTGAAAGAAGAAGAACAAAGCACACGTACATCTAATTGGATAGAGGCAGATGAAAAGGGCATGGAAAATGTAAACTGGGACTAATATTAAAGCAGAGGCCTCTAGTTAGATCCTACCAGCACTATGTGCAATGGGATTGAAATAAGGCCATGGAGTTCTGGATGAGTGTCTTGCTTGCGTTGTTTTTTTTTTGCATTTTATTATTGAATTATTAACCAGCTTTAACCATCCTCACTATAATTAATATCAAACATAAAGTAGAAAATTAATTGCCAGTATTAAAAAAACCTCTAAATGCAAATGCAGTCATTAACTGGCTTACTCAAGCATCAATCGTGGCTCTGCCATATTCACGATTGCCTTTGAGTCAGATGATTCAAGTCCCACAACTAAACCAATGTGAATCCAACTTCAGATGGAGAGGCATTTCATATGCCTGAGGCGTGCATGTGTGCACATTCAGAGTGCAGGTTGACTTGTCCACTGAAGCATATAAGAGAAAGGATCTTACATTAGCAGCTGCAGATCACAGGTTCTCCACCACTCTTACTTTGTAATGCAGCTGTGCTTTAACACAAGAATGGTCCATGATGACATCCTGGAAAATGAGGCCTGTTCCCCATATCTCAGGAGGCATCTTTCAATGAATGTGGAATATGATGATGAAATGCCTTCAGTGCTCTGGTGTTAGTCTGAGGGGAAAAAGAAGTGTTTCACCACAATCTCAAACCCTGCATGATAAACTGAGCAGTAGTAATTCCCCACCTTTTGGTTCGCTTCTTCAAGTCACAATTGAACTTAGTAATTATATTTAAACTTCAAGTGTATTGCAGAGCACATTAAAAAAAAATCTATTGTCCCAGACATTAGGATTTGTAGCCAATTATCTTGTCATTATCGTGTTGTGGTTTAAGGAATCTTGTACACAAATGCATTTTCTACATTTCAACAATAAAGCTGCCTCATTAGTAATTCAGCAGCTGAAGTCATGAAATATATTCAGTTAGATAGTGACTTTCTAACTTTTGTTTATAACCATGGTCCCACTAATTTTGTTAAACAAGTTAACAGGAAGGCAACCTGGTAAATGTTGCACAATATATTTATAGTGGATTTCACATAGGTGAAAATAGCACCTATTATTTCTAGTAGTTCACCTTTCCTGCTAAATATATTTTTAAATTTTGTAAAGGCAGATGTAAATATTGTTACTTCCGAATTTACTTAAGTATTTGAAGTTGACCAGCACATTGTTCTATGATTACTAATTTGTGTTTATTTTTAGTGCTGGAATCTGCTGGCAGATCTCTGAAATGGCCAGGTTATACATTTTCCTCTCTTAGTAGATCATAGTAGATGTTGTGGCAACTGGGCCTATTTTTCTTAAGCTGTAAGCAGAGGGAAATGTACTACATTGTAATTAATCTCAAGGCATGACAATATTTTTGGTATTTGTATATTAGAATATAAATAGCATATTTATTGATTCTTTGCCAGCCCTAAAAGCAAACCATATAACATGGGGCTGAAGTTGTACCTTTGCTTCTCTGAAGGAGATTTGGAGTTTTACATGGTCAAAGTCTGATAGCCAGCTAATTAACATTTAATGAGACAACTTACAACTTGTTGTGATGGAATTTGTTCAACCAACTTTCAGTTTGTGAAGAACTTAATATCTAATGCAACAATTTAACATAACTCACTTTTTCTGTTAGTATTAGAAGTAGCCATTTCTATTGTAAAGTTATCCATCTGCAATATTAATTAAGTGGCTCTCTTTTTCTCTTTCTCTCTCTCTTTCTCACTCCCTCTCTCTCCCCTCCCTTCCCGCTCATGTTCCCTCTCCCTCTGCCTCCCTCTCCCCCTCTCCCTCTCCCCTCTCTCTCTCCCTCATTCCTCTCCTTCATTCCTCTCTCTTTCCCTCCCTTCCACCCTCTCTCCCTTTCCCTGCCTCTCCCTCCTCTTCCACTCTCCCTCCATCTTCCATTCCCCTTCTCCTGCTCCCCTTCTCCCTCTCTCTCTCTCTCTCTCTCACCTCCCTCCCTCTTTCCCTCCCTTTCCGTCCTCCCTCTCCCGCTCTGCATCTCCCTCTTTCTTCCTCCCTCTCGCCCTGTCCCTCCATCTCCCCTTCCCCTTCTCCATCTCCCCTTCCCCTTCTCCATCTCCCCTTCCCCTTCTCCATCTCCCCTTCCCCTTCTCCCCCTCCCCTTCTCCTTCTCCCTCTCCCCTTCTCCCTCTCCCCTTCTCCCTCTCCCCTTCTCCCTCTCCCCTTCTCCCTCTCCCCTTCTCCTTCTACCTCTCCCCTTCTCCTTCTCCCCCTCCCCTTCTCCCTCTCCCCTTCTCCCTCTCCCCTTCTCCCTCTTCCCTCTCCCCTTCTCCTTCTCCCTCTCCCCTTCCCCCTCTCCCCTTCCCCCTCTCCCCTTCCCCCTCTCCCCTTCCCCCTCTCCCCTTCTCCTTCTCCCCTTCCCTTCTCCCCCTCCCCTTCTCCCCCTCCCCTTCTCCCCCTCCCTTCTCCCCTCCTCCTCCTCCCCCTTGCTCCCTCTCCCTCACATCCTCTCTCTTTCCCTGCTTCTCCCTCTCTCTCCCTGCTTCTCCCTCTCTCTCCCCTTCTTCCTCCTCTATCCTTCTCCCCCTTCCTCCATCTCCCCTTCCCATTCTCCCCCTTGCTCCCCTTCCCTCATCTCCTCTCTCTTTTCCTCCCTCCCTCTCCCTCTTTCTTCCTCTCTCCCTCTGTCCCTCTCTCCCTATCCTCAGTGACCTTTTGTGTCTAATCTGGTAGTCAGATTGCTTAATAACCAATGCCATTTCGGCATTTCTGGAATTTGCTGTTTTTATTCTAGGATGTGAATCTAATCGTATGTTATTGGGTGCCAAGCTGGAGGAGTTATTTTCTGAATGAGGGTCAAGTAGGTATGACATCAGCTCTCTGGAGTTTGAAAGAATAATGTTGGAATCATAGGAGAGATACAACAGGGAACAAGCCCTTCAGCCCATTGAGTCTGTGCTGAACACAAGAGGTTCTGCAGGTGCTGCAAAATCAGAGCAACACACACACAATTCTGGAGGAACCCAGCACGTCAGATGGCATCTATGGAAATGAATAAACAGTCGACGTTTCGGGCTGAGACCTATTATTCGGACCCTGTTATACTTAGATGATTTTGTGTTCTCCGGGCATGCCAATCGACTTCTCCAATATTCATCTGACTGTATGTTGGAGTTGTATAAGACATTGATGAGGCCTAATTTGGAGTTCTGGTCACCTATCTACAGGAAAGATGTCAGTAAGATTGAAAGAGTGCAGAGACCTGAGGACCAGAGTTATAGGGAAAGGTTGAAGAGATTAGGATTTTATTCCCTGGAGTGTAGGAGAATGAGGGGAAATTTGACAGTGGTTATACAAAATCATGAGGGATATAAGAGTAAATACAAGCAGGCTATTTCTACTGAGGTTAGGTGAGATTAGAACTAGAGGTTATGGGTTAACAGTGAAAAGTGAAATATTTAAAGGGAACAAGAGGGAGAAGCTCTTCAGTCTGAGGGTGGTGAGAGTATAGAATGAGCTGGCAGTAGAAGTGCCAGATGAGGGTTTAATTTCAGTGGTTAAGAGAAACTTGGATAATTACCTGTATGGGGAAGATGCAGGTTTGGCATGGACTAGGTGGGTTGAAGGGCCTTCTCTGCCATAGTACTCCATGACTCTATAACTATGCCATTCAGCTACACACAGGGGACAATCTAAAGTGGTCAGTGAAACTATCAGCCCGCATATATTTAGGATGTGGGAAGAAACCAAAGCACCCACTGGAGATACACCAAGTCACAAAGACAACATGCAGCTAGCTCCACACAGTCAACACATAAGGTCAGGACTGAACCAGGGTCACTGGTGCTGAGAGGCAGTGGCTTTATTAGCTGCACCACCTTGCCACCCTTATCAGATTCTAAGGAGCCTTGGTAGGTGAGTGTTGAGAGGATGTTCCTCTGGAACTGTTGGGCAGAAGGGATGTCAATTAAAGATGAACTGAGGAGAATTTTTTTTTCACTCAGAGGGCTGTGAGTCTTTGAAATTCTTTCGTCCAGAGAGCTACAGATATTCCAAGATTGAGATGGATTTTAGGGCCATTGCTGAGTCAGGATTATAGGGTGCAGGCAAGAGGGTGTGGTCGAGGCCAACGAGGAGAACAACATGATTTAAATAAATATTGGAGCATGCTTGAATATGGCAGACCCCCAATTCCTTACCTCAGTGTTGCTATATCCAATCACCTAAACGTGATAGGACGGCGCAGTATCATAGCATTTGCACAACGCTTTACAGCACCAGTGACCCAGGTTCAATTCCCACCACTGCCTGTAAGGAGTTTGTACGTTCTCTCCATGAATGTGTGGGTTTCCTCCAGGTGCTCTGGGTCCCTCCCACAGTCCAAGGTTAATTGGTCATTGTCAATTGTTCCCTGATTAGGCTAGGGTTAAATCGGGGGATTATTGGGTGGTGCAGCTCGAAGGGCCAGAAGGATCTATTCCATGCCGTATTTCAATAAATAAATAAATATAAATGAATGATTTGATCATATGTACAGAGTATTAACTCACTTGTGCTGTGTGAGAAAAAACTACTACTTTATGTCAAAGTAATATGATCATTGACATGTATTTATTTGAAGATGAACAGGCACTTGCTAATCATTACGCTAGTATCTGCCGTTGAATTTGCAGCATTTGAGAGAAATGTTACGTTTCAAGAGGTTGTTTCCAGTGTAAAACCTCGGCAAGGAGGAAGTTGACATGTGTGCGCAGAGCGAAGCAATGCTGTGGCACTTTAACCAATACGACAGAGCAGATCCTTTTAGATACATGCAAAATGTAAACCAGGAAACATAAATTAACATATTTCCTCAATTACGTCCATTTGTGTGGCTTTGGGAGTTGCTTTAGATTTGCCAGATAACATCATTGAGTGCTGTTAGCCTCACTGTGCAACACTCAGACCCAGCATCTACCTTACTTAAAAACTTCCCATTTGTTGTGATTTTTTTCTGACAGAACATAGTAGAGAAATTGCATTAGATTTATTAATTTATGTGACAATTATACAATTTTTAATGCATAAACTTTCAAGCTTTAGTTTAAGAATCTGCACCATTGATACTTGTTGTTTAGAAAATATCTTCCCTCCAGAGTTGTTTCTTTTCATCAGTATAAGATTGAAAATAATGCGTAAATATAATGCATAAGATATACTAAGCAATACAGAAAAAAATGCTAACCTCACTTAAATAGCTCTAGTTATTAAACTATGACAATGTTAAGGTTCTTAATCATACATTGTATGTGTGTAACGTTAGCTAATCTCATGGAGAGCCTTAAGGATGTTTTATTGAACATTTTAGAGTGGCAGCAAGCCAAAATATATTTAGACTAAGTCCAGATGACACTTCAGTAATGAGGTAATGATTGATGATTGGTGTTTTGTTATAAAATCCGCCTTCATGTAGAGAGAAATACACAGCCAGCTGTTCTGCTAAGTTGTATCAAATTGTATTGTGGGATCTGATTAGTTGTATACAGGCTCTCTTTATTTCTGTTTCCAGACATATCTATAATTTATAAATATATGCATGTTAGAATTTTTCAGTTTATTCCAGGAAGCTATTAAAGGAAAAATGTTTACTTCACTGGCAGAATTTATAGTTGCCTTTGGAAAACAGGAATGTATTTGTTCTACAAAATGCTCAGTAGGCAAATTGAAACAAAAGAGAGTGCCTTAATTAAATCCTGCTTGTAACCGAGATGTTTCACAACCAGTCAAACAACCAGTCTCTTTTTTTATATACTCGGACAGAAACTATTTGAATTGATTACCCTGTAATGTAAAATTGATTAAAGAACACAGAATTTCATCTCTTATGTTTCAATCACAATGATGCTTAACAAAAAAATGTTGTGAGTTGCCAAATAAAGTTTAACTTTATAACCTGCACTATCAATAAAGGTAGACTAAAATGCATTGAGGATAACAAGAAAGAATAATAGTTTAAATGTATTCTTTCCTTGAAGTGTTGAATGAATTAATCCTTCTATTCGCACTGCAGACATAGAAATCTATAACGCCCTTTAGAAGTGAGCCCAGGACTGACTGCCTGTGTTGTTTTATTCCTGGTCAGGAAATTAAAATTGATCATACCAGACACTGGGGAATATGTTGTAGTATCAGAGCTCAATCTGGTTAACGAGGATAGGGCATGGCTTGTGTTCCACTCAACTGTGCACTTACAGGTTACAAATATTATTGATTGTGAAAGTTAGAGATTTCTGGGAGGTGGTGTCGTGATCTACACTATTGCACAGTTTTAGAGGGCACATTTGAGTGACCGCAAGGCATATAGGGCAAGTTATTCCAACACCTGGGAAGAGGGCTTTATGCATATGTGAACAGGGCTAACCCATCACTTAGAAATAATGAATGAAGTTGCGATAGGTTAGTTTATCACAGGTCAAGTAACTGCTGCAGGAAAGGGCTTTTTATTACCATCCTAGCTCAAAGAACTGCAGGAAAAATGCATTAATAATAGGTTTTAGCCTGGAACGTGCATTGCAGACCAATGCCTGAAACTCTCAGCAATTTAATTTGGTATTATGTGAATTTTTACAGTAATAAGATAATTAAATTGTATGGCCATTTTAATATCAATGTGTGTTCTCAGCGAAATGTCAAAGTGATGTTTTGTAGAAATTGCCCAAGTCCTATTTACAGAATCTAACCAAGTGAGCATTTGATACTGGCAACAATAATAAAAGCAGTGCGAAAAAAGAAGTCACATATATGCCACTGTGGAATTGTCCTTTTTATCATTCAGTTTGGAGATGTATTTCCTATTCATTTCAAAGAATTGGACAGTTGTTGTTTGAGAATAAAACATATTTTGTCGTTCACCTTAGGTATGGTGAGAGACTACAAGGGACCCTAAAGATGATTTAACATGGTGGTGTGGGGGCGCTTCTGGTAAATGAATGAAAGGCAACACATCAGAGAAAAAAGTAGATGGTCTCATAATTACCATGGATAGATAAATTGTTGTCATTTAGGAGAAGCATCTATAGAGTTAGGTTAAATGAGCTGGTGTGAGACATTAATTAGTTGCAGTTAGAAATATTGAATGTACAACACAGAGCATGATGTATGTTCGGGCAGTAATGAAGAGATTTATAGATGAAGGGGAAACAATGCAAAGGAATTGTTTCATAGAACCTTGTTTCACAGAGATTTGCAGTGGGGTTGAGGCTTAATGATGGACTTATTAAGTACATAAATAGGTTGTACTCTTGCTTTATAATTAAAATCTGTTTATGCTTACCAGTTTTAGATTTGCCAGGAATATTTTTGCATTGTAAAATTTCAAATTGTGAAGATTTCAGTAAAAAGAACATAATGCCTAGAAATACAATGCAGTTTAATTCTTTTCTCCTTTTCTTTTCCAGATTTATTGTTAGAGTTATTTTTATTAGTTCATTCCATTTTCAGTGGGTAGTATCAATAAAGAAAAGGAAGGACTACCATTCTTGATTCTGTTACTGCTTTTAAACGGTCTCATTTCTTCATTGACGTCAAACCTTGGATGAGTTATTAGTTCTTCTAGTTAAATAGTTCGTCATTGTGACTAACCCCACCACAAAATCCAAACCTTGTCATGAACATTGTCCCTTTATCACACCTCGCATTGAATTGCAGAAGACTTAAGCAGAGTAAGCTGATGCTCGTTACCATGAAATGGTGCACGGAAACAGGCCCTTTAGTCCATCTCATCCATACCAACCCCACTTGTCTGCCTTAATTCGGTATCCCTCATGCCTTACTCATTGTCTCTATGCCTCTCAAATAGTCCTTCCGTGTTCACTGTCTGTGGTAGCAAACTCCACATACCAACTACTCCTTATGTGAAAAATTTACAATAATTATCTGTAAACATTCTTTGTCTTAAGAAGACATCAGCTCCTATGTCCCTTTTCTCATCACTTTGAATGCTTGATCCAGTTCCAGTATATCATTTCATGGTAATCTACCTTTCTCTCCCTTGGAAATTCCAATCACCCTTATCCCCAAAATGTATGTTTTTTATTTTATCTATCTATCTACTTTTAGAGATGCAGCACGGAATAGGCCCTACTGGTCTTTGAGCCGCGGCACCCGGTAACCCCTAATTTAATCCCAGCCTAATCACAGGACATTTTACAATGTCCAATGAACCTAGTAACTAGTACATCTTTGAATTGTGGAAGGAAACCGGACAATGAGGAGAAAACCCCTGCATTCAATGGGGAGACTCATTACAGATGAAATCAGAATTGAACTCTGAACTCCAGAGCCCAAATCTGTAATAGCGTCGTGCTAACCACTACACTACCGTGGGACATATTCCTTATGAGCAGCTGACCACCAAACTGTCCAAGGTTCTGAATGAACCGATTACTGTCAGACCACCATTCCTCGTGTCAGCTATAATTTCCTCACACCTTCCCACAGACCATTTCTTAACCATCACACCTTCCTCCAAGATAACTTTATCTTCCCTTTTGAAAGGGTTGCTGCAATTTTCTCAATGGAATCCCTTAGACGGCAAGATCACGCAGCCACAGCCACTTTGTTTTATTCCCCACATCAGAAACGTGTTTCATGGCCCAGAGCTTTGCTGTACTGCGGCAGGTAATTGACACAGGGATATGGAGATGCAGTCTTGCTTGATTGAGTTCTATAGAGTCCAGACTTGGCCTCATGAGTATGGTTTCAATTTGATGATATTAATTTTTAAACCTCCAATAAAATAGAGCCAACCCAATTACTTTCCATCTGCCCCCCCGATACTTTAGATTTAGATGTATTTATTAATCACATGTATATTGAAACATATTATGAAATGCATCATTTGCATTACCAATCAGCACAGTCTGAGGATGTGCTGGGGGCAGCTCTTAAATGTGCCACAAATTCCGATGCCAACATAACATGACCACAATGTTCAGACAAACAACACACGGCCAACTTATAACAATCAACTGCTGCAAAACAACCCCCCTTCTCACCCCCCCACCTCTCCACGCATGCACATAGATAGGCCTCCAGCCCCAGGGCAGGCAACCTCCAGACCATGGACTCCGGACTTCTAGACATTAGGCCCTGTGACATCCAAATGCACCAATCTTGAGCTTCAACCTCTGGACTCATTGACCTCCAAACTTGTCGACCTCTTGGCTTTGAGTTCAGGACTAACTCAGACTTTCTCAGGCTGCTCCGAAAGGCACTTATCCTCAATGTTTAGCAGTCCTGATGAAATTTGTGGCCCAAACATCAACTGAGTATTTTCCTCCATAAGTACTTCCTGACCTACTGAGTTCCTCCAGTATTTTCCACGTTGCTTGACATTCCATCATCTGCATTTTCTTGAATATCCTCAAATATTCATCTCCAACGCATTTATAGTTTGCATCCTGCACTGTGTTGTTAGGAATCCCATCTTCCAGCTCTGAAACTTTTCCCCTTGCTTTAATTCACCTCTGAGATGAATCCCTTATTGACCACTTCATTATCTCAGATTTCACATCTGCATTGGAGCCAAGATTACACTAAGATCCATGCATGCCATACAGAATTTACCCCTCCCCCTTCTCTGTTTTTCCATTTCGCATTCTGGCTCCTTCTCTTCTCCTCATTTGCCCATCACCTTTTTCCTTCTCATTTTCCTATGGTCTCCTCTCCTCTCCTATCAGATTCATTTTTTCTTCAGTCCTTTACATGTTCCATCTATCACTACCCAGTTTCTCTCTTATGGTCCCTTCCCCACCCACCCACCCACCCACCCACCTTCCCCTCACCTGTCTTCACCTATTACCTGCCCATTTTTTTGTACTCTTTCCGCTCCCCCCCAACTTCTTGTCCTGGTTTCTTCCCACTTCCTTTCCTGTCCTAATGAAAGTTCTCAGCTGGAAATGTTGACTGTTTATTCCTCTCCATAGAAGCTGCCTGACTTGCTGAGTTGCTTCAGTATTTTCTGTTGGTTACCCTGGATTTCCAGGATCTGAGATAATCTGTGTTTATAGCATACACTACCTCTCACTTAGCAGAGCATAGGCTACAGGGCACCTGTGCTGCACTGGTGGGCTCATCACGGCGACTAATAGGACAGTGTGAATATCCACACATTTCCCAACTCTTGGAGTGGGAGGTCTACCTGGAGTCCTGCCTCAGGTAATGGTGAAACCAATCGGGTAAATAGATTGGCAGGTGAAAGATAAATAAAGCTGATTATTTGATTTAGGGAACTTCATTTGAATATTTAACTTTGTTAAGTATAAGTTTTAATCAGGTTTTTAAAAAGTTTAATTTTTCTGATAGAAGGAACTGGATGAAGCTGACATTCTCAAACATTAAACTTGAGTAGTAACTCTTGGCAGCTAGTGAGCCAGGGTGTGGGGTATCACCAGATATCAAATCTTTTCTGCTGGAGCAGCACACTGCTTGTGCCTGAAGCATGCTGCCTTTGTTTCATCAATGGCCTTAGAGCCAGATAGAGTATGAATCAGGCCCAGGTAACCCGCCCAACCAGTCCATATCAACCAAGACACCCAACTAAGCTAGTCACATTTGTCCAGGTTTAGCCTGTATCCCTTCAAACCAAAGTTTCCCAACTGTTTTATGTCATGGACCAACAGCATTAAGCAAGGGCTCTGTGGATCCCAGGTTAGGAACCCCTGCTTTAAACCTTATCTATCCCAAGTGCCTGTTCAAAAGGGAACAGTAGATCTGATTCATAAAATGCACAAAATGCTGGAGAAACTCAGCAGGTCAGGCAGCATCTATGGAAAGGAATAAAGAGTCAATGTATCGGGCTTATGGTCTGATTCATAAATTTTCCATTTCAACATAGTCTGTATCATAACTTCAATATATATGTCCTTATTTTCTTCCAAGGTCTCATCTGACCAATCCTTTGAAATTCTTACTACTCATCTCCTTGGTTCTTCCATTCCCAGCTGGTACATCCTGCAACTATTTCTTTCCAAACCTCTCTGGTTTACTTACTCCCTTGCCAGACTTGACTGATTTCCCCTTTGAGGATACTTCCGTGTGCTTTCTCCACTTTTAGATCATCGTACTGTGTTCCTCTTCTAATGTATCCTAGTGTGCTTCAATATGTGAAAAGCACTGTGTAAATATTAATCCTGGTAGTCACGCTGTTGCTGTCAGTGGCTGGTAGGTCTGTGAAAACATATGTCTTTGTTTTTGTTATGTACCTAGTCTAGAGGGGGCATTTGATTACCAGAGGACACAGAGAAGAATATGCATCAGTGCCCCAAATAAGCTATTCAATGCAAAGTGCATGTTTGTGCTTGATCAAATCAATTACTGGTGATGCTTTGGTAGATCACGTTTCCAATCTCCCATGTAGTTTTTTTACTGGCTGATCTGTGCCCCTGGCAAGATCTAATTATATATTGTATGGCTGAAGTTAAGTGTGTGCTTTCTTTAATGGTGCCATCTGATGTATGGATGTTGACATAAGGTTTACTGCTACTATCCTAACAATTACGTGTACTAGCATTTGATCTTTCGTGTGGTTTGAAATTATCACAATAATTTTTTCACCTTTGATGGTGAATTAGAAGCCAGGTACTGAAGACGGAAACATTACAATCGTTGGCAAACTTGGCCCTAGAACTGTTTTAAATATAGCAGTTAAATTAATGCAAAACAGAAGAGATTGCCTTGTTTTCCCTGTTGTCCATTATGACCCCTGAAACAGTGGAACAGTTATGATGATCCTCTTGGAATTCATATAACAAGCAAGGCGATGAAGTTAATTCATATAAAAACCATGGCTTTTGGTGTGGAATGTCGACTGTTTATTCCTCTCCATAGATGCTATCTGACCTGTTGAGTTCCTCCAGCATTTTGTATGTTGGTCTGGATTTCAAAATCTGCAGAATTCATTGTGCTTATGCTGTCCTTTTAAAAGTGCTTTTAATCAACATCATTGATCTTTCAAATGATGATAATAGTTTAAAATATATGGCCCAATAGTTTTGCACACTGTGTAGCTTGTACTTTGTTAAATGCAGCAGTATTATGTGCCAGGCATGAGACAGAGGTTTATGTTACATAAAGCAATATTATTATGTCACAGAGTACTTCACACCATGAATAAGCAAATACCACAGCCAATCTGCAGTGTTGTGATCTTTCATAAAGCAATATGAATGATAACTGGTTGATTTATGAAAGATCAATGATGTTGAAGACGTGGAAGTACAGGAGGTACCTAATAAAGAGACACTGTGTGTAAGTTTGTGGTCTTCTGCTGCTCTAGCTCGTCCACTTCAAAGTTTGATGTGTTGTGCATTCAGAAATGCTCTTCTGCACACCACTGTTTTAAGGTGTTGTTATTTGAGTTAATGTTTCCTTCCTGTCAGCTTGAACCAGTCTGGCCATTGTTCTGACCTCTTTCATTAACAAAGCTTTTTTAGAACATGAAACATAGAACATTGAAAACCTACAGCACAATACAATCCCTTTGGCCCACAAAGCTGTGCCGAACATGTCCTTTTCTCTCACAGAACTGCCACTTGCTGAATTTTTTTTTGTTTTTTTACACCATTTTCTGTAAGCTGTAGAGACTGTTCTGCGTGCAAGTCCCAGGAGATCAGCAGTTTCTGAGATACTCAAATCCAGGATCAGCAGTTTCTGAGATAGTCAACCTGGTACCAACAGTCATTCCATGGTCAAAGTCACTTAGATCACATTTCTTCCCCGTTTTGATGTTTGGTCTGAACAAGAACTGAACCTCTTGACCATGTCTGCATGGTTTTATACATTTACTGCATCATGAAATCCATTTAACTAGCAGTGGTACAGGTGTCCCTGAGAAAGTCGCTGCTGAGTGTACATGGAGCTGTTGGAACCATTCTCACTCACTGTTGACACTCACACAAAGCCTTCCTTTCACAGCTCCCCTGATGTTGACATGCTAGGAGGTTGCAAGCTGATCTTAAACAGCAAGGTGCAGTGTCATCACATGGGTGGCCCTGAACAAGCAATGCCCATGAAATAGGTTAAACGACTAGCAAGCTGTCAAAGCTACACTCCAGGCTTTGCTGGGTGTGAATGTTTCTGTATTTCAGGGACGCCATTGATTTTAATAAGCTATTGGAAATCAATTAAAAAATGTAAGAATTTTACAACTTTATTCTTCTTCTCCAAATATTAGAAGAAATAAAATCACTTAAAAACACCGGAAACAAATGTAAACAAATAAAAGGTATTCGAGCAGACTTGATGCAAAAAAAATGCCCATTATCGTAAGTTTGCCCATACCCTGCACTATTCAACTGAAAGCCCCATTCTTCCTGTCCATACCTTCAGTGAGCAGGATTTAGGGCTCTAGCACTGAACTCCAAGCACAGCACTTTGTTAGGTGACTGTTAGGAACTTGCTATCGGGCAGCTTATTCTGAACCTAATTTTTCCTGCCGGCTCAATTCCTGTCATGTGCATGATACTTGTACATAATTAATGTAGGGTGGTACTTCCAACTAATACTCGCCAGCTGCTGAAGATCGTAAGTGACACTGGTGATTAACAAACACCACTTTATCATTTAAACTTTTTGAGTGTGTATGATGCACAAGTGTAATTTCATTCAAATAGACAAATCGGAAAATGGTAACAAAAGTGTGTGAATTTTGCTGTATAGGTAAGGGATTTACATTTCTTGTGAGTTATTAGATTCTTTTCTAATTGTAAATGATGTCTATAAGTTTAGATTTCCATTGTCATTTAATGAAATAAGCATTCCACCTCAATTTGTCTTTGTTCATCACGGTGCCTGCAAGTCCACATTAGTCAAACAAATGTGATTACCAGTAAGGCACTCATTAAGCATGCATCACTTTTTATGTGAATTCAGGAGTAAAATGCTTTTTGTAAATGCATAAACATAGCAAGTTAAATTATGCTAAGCATGATGCGAATATATTTATATGACTTGGTGTAACTCTGGTGTGAAACATTGATCTGACTTGGATAAGCTTAGCAGTTAGCATTGTACTATACAGTGATAGGTGACTTGGGTTCAGTTCTGCCACTGTCTGTAAAGAGCTTGGACATTTTCCCCCTGACCACATGGGTTTCCTCTGGGTACTCTATATTCTTCCCACATTTCAAAGATGTATGGATTAGTGGGTTAGTTGTTGACAAGGTTGTGATTGAGCTTCACAGGCTTATTGGGCTGGAATAACCTGTTACAGTGGTGTATTCCTAAATAAAAAGAAAACTAAATAATGAGAGATCCACTTAAGTAATGTGTTTCCTTCTGGATTTATGCCTTTCAAAAGTTGGTTCAGGATGTTGGACTTTCTTGGCAGTATAAATATTTAAATACATACTGCAGTGCATTGATTTACCAGACAGGAAGGAAATGTGCAAACGACGCTCATGCATCACAAGTTCTAAATGGTAGAAGATACGGAGGTGCTTGACAACCTCGATAAATTAATTATAACTTTTTAAAAAATACATTCTATAATGTTTTAGCCAATTTCTGATAGTTCTATTTGTACAAAATTCATGTAAGGAACTGATGACAATTTCTGAACCAATTCAAGTGGTGTTTTATGATGTTATAATTTCAGAGAAAAGCTGAGGTTCAAGGGGAACATCTATCTTATATGTTTCTGCATTTTGATTTTGACAGCAATATAGAGTGGATTCTGGTTAATTTGGACACATGGCGGCTGGTGCATTTTGGCCCAGTTAAGCAGCTGCCCCATTTAGCTGAAGTTTCATGAATATAGATTAAAAGGTATAAGCAAGACTACCATTTAACAGAGTACAAAATTATGTATTTAAGTGAAATACATAACAAAATACATAATGAATTAGAACACTACTAATATAGTACAGCACTATAAAACTATGATTTTTTTCCTAAAAGGAAAAAAATGAATTCCTTCATTTCTCGATGAAGGAATTCATCTAGTGTACACTGCCTTGCTATTTTGATTGACTGTAAATGAAAAAAATCAGTGTAGACACCTGGTGAAGATAATGGATTGACTTCATACAAAGCTTTTGGTGATTGCATCCTCCAAATCTTCATTTTCATTGTAACATTCAATATTATTGTTGATACTTTCAAATTCTTTATAGTCTTAACTTGTTAAAGAAGTGAAATCATTCCATTTTCACTCCTGGGTGTTTCTGGCATCTCTAAGCCCAAATGCTTGAAATCGCAGTGAGCAAAACAGTTCTGAATTGTCTTAATGCTTATCTCTCATCAACAATCAGTGACAAAAATCACTGCTTGAAGAACACAAACACATGCAACAGACACTATTTAAAAACTGTTTTCTCTAACCTCTGTGTAGTGTTTAACGGACACATGTGCACAAAACTGATACTAGTTAGAAACAGTTTGGCAATAGTTTCCTGTCCCAATTAAATGGCATGATGTCCCAAGTAAACAGAGGGAATCCCGGCTATTTTCTTGATTAGTTTTTGTTCTTTAATAGTTTTCCCAAATAAGTGGCTGTCCTGATTAACCAATTGCCCAATTAATCAGAATCCAGTACATTTAACAAGTGTAGAAGTCCTTTCAGATAGCCTGTATATTTGAGAAATAGTTTTTGCAAATTAGCAGTCTACATCTGTAGGCTGTAAAAAAGATTATGGAAGTATCCTACTTGTTTTAAAGATGCAAAGGACTGAACAGAACTCATACTTTGTGCATTATCATTTAATGAAACAATGTACATTTCAATAGGTTTACCAGAGCCAAATAGAGATCTCATCTTTGAAGGCTTAACAGTGGAACATGGCTTCTACACATCGAAGGAATTCCTGCCCCTTGTTGCAAAAGCCAGCAAAACAGGTAGAACTTATGGTTTAATTTTAATTTTGGAATTAAATGCTGGAGTTTGATTTTTTTTGGTCTCTTCATTAATTTTTCTAACATGAGTAAGCAAACATGAAATGCCATGCACACAAATTAAATAATACAATGTTATTTTTAGATAAAATTACAAACACTTACTTATAAAATGTTAGAACTTTTAATCTGTGAAAGAACTGTCAGTAAAGCTGATTTTTCATGTATAAAGTGAATGTATCTTTCAATTTATTGATTTCTAACAGGACTGTAGACCTGGATTGTTTGTCAGACATTGTCTGTGTGTAGTTATCCATTGATTTTGTTGCATTTATTTGGTCTACTGTGAATGCCTGCAAATGAATCATTCTCAGGGTAGGATATGGTGACATACTGTATGCATACTTTGATAATAAATTTACTTTGAACTTTAAACTTTGGAATTTGCATATTGACAACTTTTGGAATTTTTGTAGAGATCTTATAATCTAAAATTAATCAAATTCTTTATTCCTTGGTGCCAGTCTATTTCAACATCTGGCGAAATACGTACATTCTTAACAAAATAAAGACAAGATCAGTTTAGTGGCCTAAGGACATTGTCCTCAAAAAGTAAAGGCTAACTAAATGCATGATGCAAAGTAAAAAGGCATTAAGATCAAAGACGAATAGTTTCTTTTTCTGATTTATTTAGATATTGAGTCTTTTGATTGCTTCAGTGTAATGTATGTGATATCTTCTGTTAAAATCTGCAATTCAATGTAGCCTGCAGTCATCCATAGAAGATAAAATAATAGGCCTCTTTGCTGAGGGTGCTGGGTGTGAAATTATGTATATGAATACATTTTAAAAGGAATAAAAATGCCCTGCATTGAAACAGAATAATTTGATACTAATATGGTTCATCTCTACATTGTAAAATCTACAGCTTTACAATTTACTGAAGTATCTTCTTGTGTCTTTGTGATGGCAGGGATGAATAGTTTGGGGACTAAATTGAATAGCCTGTAAGATCCAGTGAGGTATGCTGCAAAAGCATCTCATCAACACCCCTTGATTGCAATGCAGACTGCACAGCAACTTGATGCAATCTGCTCATGATTTTTCTGAGCAGCAAGGTCTTAGTGTGTTGTTCATTGGCTGTGGACTGATACCATGAAGAGCTTGCAAGGGAAACCACATTCATGTTGCTTAAAGCTAGCCTAAATTTTTTTAAAGGACAATGTGCTAACTTGTAACAGGTCATTTTGCGTCATCCAGGAGTGAATTCGACTAGGAACGTGGTGAAGAATTACACCACCTAGAAGAAGCAATCTCCAAGTTTTCAAGTTCTGACTTGGTGAAAATGGGGGGAAATAGTGACAAAATCCTCTATTCTCCCGGGAGGACCTCCAGACATATGCTCAGACAGTATTGGGATTGCAGAGTCACTGTGGTCAACATTGCAATTTAAGACGAAGGTTGCAGTGTCACGGTGAATTCAATGTCTTCTTGCATATGTTCATGGTCGGTGAATCAATTGCCGCATCTGCTCAATACTAGCAGTGCCCTATTTATCTCAGCTACAATAATAGTGATCCATTTGGACTTGCGTGCTTCACCTTATCCTTGTACACATAGCTCGCACTCATATCTCACAATACATGCTTATGTCAAACATGGCAATCACATCATGTGATTATGTGACCGTCGCAAACATTTACAATGACAGGGTTGAATAATCTGAGGATGACATTGTTATAACATCTTCTCTTCTCCTTTTCCTGAAAGCTCCTCTGATTGGAAAGGTGCAAGTGCACAATCGTGTACCTATAACTTCCCCCTCTCCTCTAACCATAGTCCTGCCCTTGTGAATTTCATCTTCTGCTGGATAAGTTGTAACCAGGTCAGAGAGCTGAGCACTAAACAGGGACGGAATAGGCCAGAGGTTCCTTGAAGCCTCATCAACTACTCATTGAACCCACGGTTGATCTGATCATGATCTCAGCTTCACTTCCCCTTCCCCCCACTGTTCCTCGTAACAGTTGACTCTGTTACAGACCAAAAAAAAATGCCCATTTCAGCAATATATTGAGTGGCGTACACAAAATGCAGGAATAACTCAGTGGTCAGGTAGCATCTATGGAGAGGAATTAAGAGTTGACGTGCAGGCTGAGAACTTCTTCAGCACCATAGATCCTGATATTCTCTGTAGAAGCTGCCTGACCTTCTGAGTTCCTCCAGCATTTTGTGTTTGTTACTCTGGATTTGCAGCATCTGCAGAATCTCTTGTGTTTAGACTATATATTGAGTGATTTGGGTTTCATAGTAGAGAACTCTAAGAATAATGAATCTCATGAAGAAGAAATTCCTCCTTTTCTCATTGGTTAATGCTTTGGGTTGAAAGAAGACCCTCTATTTTTGGAAACATCCCTATATGAAGTACCATATCAAGTCTTTTCAGAATTTTGTATGTAAGATTAGATATCTTCCAAGCTTCAGTGAATAAAGGCATAGTGTGTTAAACATATCTTCACTAAAGCCTCACCAGTGATGAGAGCATAGACCACTGGAGACCATCCGGTAGTGTTCCATTCTTCTGCTGCTGAACTGTTTAAGATCGTCCTCCAAATTCAACTGATTATCGGCAACATCCCCCTCCCCCATCACCCAGTCTTTGATACTGTAGACACTGGTTTGGCTGCAAAAGAACAGTCGGACAGAAAAGATACCTAGTCAGCAAGCACAAGCATGAATAACATGATGCAAAATCTAATAAGCATGCTTTTATTTATAGAGTTTATTTAGAGTGTTGATTGTGGTTGGTTTGACTTTTGGTTTTATATCAGGTTGATGCTATGGTAGTCAGTAATATTAGGGAGATGACCTGTAGGACTATTGATGAAAGCAGAAGTGGCTTGTGCTTACCAGCAGAACATTCAGATGAGTTGTTCCCCATATAATCTGGACAAGGTGGCCTTGTCCTTTCCTCTCCCTTGTCCTGTGTTTACTCTTCCACTATAATTGGTGGCATGTTAGCGTAGTGGTTAGCATAATGCTTAACACCACCATTGACCAGTATTCAATTCCTGCCGCTGTCAGTAAAAGGTTTGTACATTCTGGCCATGACTGGTGTTTTTTTTTCCTGATTGCTCCAACTTCCTCGCATTGACATTGCAAAGATGTATGGGTTGTAGGTTGTGGGCTCTCTTGGCAGTGGAAGCAGGGCACCACTTGTGGCCTGCCCCAGCACACTCTCACACTGTGTTGATCATTGACGTAAATGACGCCTTTCAATGTACCTGTGACAAATAAAGCTAATCTTTTAAAATCTGCTGCTTGTGCTCATGATGCTCGGTCACAATGTGTGCCCCTGCATAATGGTGAGATTTTCTATCATGTGCAGGGGTGTACACCAGAGCCATGTTCCAAGGTGTTGGCAGGTGCCACTTCTTTTCCTGCTACTACTTTGTGGTTTGTACGTATGCAGCTCAATTTTTGACTGATGCAGAATTAAAGTATCATACTTGCAACTGACCTTTATAATTTGCAGCCCTTGATAATACATGAGCTGATTGTTGAGAGAATAGAATGCTTCCTTTAGTTCATGCATAAGCCATGGTTGACGTGTTTGACCTGTGAAGCAATAGGTGTGAATCCAATGTAGCATGAAAGTGCTTACAATCATAATAAAGCCACATATTGCTTCCTGTAAGGGAGAATAAAATGCGGTTTGGATGGAGGATCTCAACAACTTATAAGAACAGATGCTGGAAATCCAGTGCAATATTACCTGGATTTCAAAGGTGATGCTTCCAAACTAGAAGGAGACAAGTGTGTAGAGGTGTACAGTCACGGTCATCTTGACAGCCACTTACAGAGGAATCCCTGCCCAGTTTTGTGGCTTCAGCTGGCAGATTTTATTCAAAGTGCCTTGTCACACAAGTGTCTTGAGCGTTGTTGCTTGCTGAGGTTTAGGGTTGTTTCCTAGACACCTACACTGCGTATGGCCTCTTTCTGACAAACCTGATCCCCTTCTACACCCCCTGCGTTCAAATATTTTCCCATGCTGCCTGCGTTCATTTCCCAATCCCTTCTTTATGCGGTATTCCTGCAGAATACTTGCTAATGCAGCCAGTTTATGCAGTGTCCTCAGGGTCTTTCAGTTTTTGCCACACAGAGCCCCACAGACTCCAGAATATTTAAAGTGCTTCATAAAGCACCGGCGACCTCTGTAATCATAGTAAGTCCCATTAGCAGTCAGATAGAAACTGGTCTGGGAGAAACTGTTGATCTCTTTAAATTACGCAAACACGAGGAATTCTGCAGATGCTGGAAGTTCAGGCAACACACATCAAAGTTGCTGGTGAACGCAGCAGGCCAGGCAGCATCTCTAGGAAGAGGTGCAGTCGACGTTTCGGGCCGAGACCCTTCGTCAGGACTAACTGAAGGAAGAGCTAGTAAGAGGTTTGAAAGTGGGAGGGTGAGGGGGAGATCCAAAATGATAGGAGAAGACAGGAGGGGGAGGGATGGAGCCAAGAGCTGGACAGGTGATTGGCAAAAGAGATATGAGAGGATCATGGGACAGGAGGCCCAGGGAGAAGGAAAAGGGGGAAGGGGGGGAAAACTCAGAGGGGGGGCAAGGGGTATAGTCAGAGGGACAGAGGGAGATCTCTCCTGTCCCTCTGACTATACCCCTTGCCCACCCTCTGAGTTTTCCCCCCCTTCCCCCTTTTCCTTCTCCCTGGGCCTCCTGTCCCATGATCCTCTCATATCTCTTTTGCCAATCACCTGTCCAGCTCTTGGCTCCATCCCTCCCCCTCCTGTCTTCTCCTATCATTTTGTATCTCGCCCTCCCCCTCCCACTTGCAAATCTCTTACTAGCTCTTCCTTCAGTTAGTCCTGACGAAGGGTCTCGGCCCGAAACGTCGACTGCACCTCTTCTTAGAGATGCTGCCTGGCCTGCTGCGTTCACCAGCAACTTCGATGTGTGTTGCATCTCTTTACATTATACTTTTTTGCTGCTGAGCACAAACATAATAATGTAAGTTAAGAGGGGGCATCATCTGGAGCTCTGAGAATTGTATGTTGTAAAATTAGCATTATACACCAGTCCTCTAGTCCAATTAACATTATACTCCAGCCCTGCCAAAGGGTTTCGACCTGAAACGTCGACTGTACCCTTTTCCTAGATGCTGCCTGGCCTGCTGAGTTCCTCCAGCATTTTGTGTGTGTTGCTTGGATTTCCAGCATCTTCAGATTTTTCTCGTTTGTGATTATACACTGAGTGATATCTTAACCTGCTTGCTCTGAATAATTCCAGCAGACATATACTGTGCATATGTTAATGATTGCACTAATACTTTATCCTATGTGTACACAGGTTGCTCATGTTTAAAATGCCACTTTGAATCATTAAAAATGTGTGATGCTTGAAATTGCTCCAATTTCTATCATTCTGAAGGAAAGCCATTTGTTTTCTTTCAGGAGTGTGCGCCTGTCAGGCTGGTCTGCCATCAATGCAAGGCACAGTCGTCGTACTTGGTGCTGGAGACACTGCCTTTGACTGTGCAACATCTGCACTACGCTGTGGAGCTCGCCGTGTGTTTGTGGTTTTTAGAAAAGGATTTACCAATATCAGGGCTGTCCCAGAGGAGGTAAAATTCAACAAGCTTTAACACTCAGGATTTAATACAATCAGGCTCACCAGATGGAGCGTGGATTGCAAGCATTCTCTTTATTAAGTTGTGTGCCCTGTTACTTAATATCTCAAGATCATCATAAGACAACTTAGTTGTTGTTTGCCTAGCAACTCTATTCCAGAAATAATATTTTTGATCTTTTCTCAGTATCCATTAGAAATCACAGGAAATCTCTCTAATAAAGCTGTCTTTTTTTTCTATCAACTTAATAGCACGTTGTCTTAATTAGTTAGTATGTTTTTGTGTCATACAATTTATAGTAATTAACAGGAGCAGCATTCTTAAATTTGTCTTGGAAGTCACTAAATTATAGCAAGAATTGATCATTAGAAACTGAGGAAGTATATATTACTGTAACAAGATTGAATCCTGTTCTAATTAAATAATTGCTATTGTATGGTAGTGCGTACTGGGCTGTTTGTTCTGAACAATATATTTGCCCAGTCAGTGCATCAACGTTCCACTGTTGTTTTGGTCATCTTTCTATTAGGGTATGAATTACTGTGTTCTGGTTTACTGCATTGACTTGTGAAGCAACTTTTGTAAAGTCAGCTGTGCAATAAAGTGGGGTGCTGTCATGGTGGAGCTCCAGGATATGTTATCCAAAGACTCATTAGCTAGCATATATTCCCTTTTAACCAGACATATCTGTTGTGTTAGATCTGCCAATGCTTCATCATTGTAAAATCTGTGATTTCCTTTACCTTCAATTTCTTTGGTCTGAAATGATTTTGCTCCCTTTCCTTGACTTAATAGCTCATTTATTTGAAACCTAAACATGGTTTGTTACAAACACAAGAAGAGCTGCAGATGCTGGAAATCCAAGCAGCACACACAAAATGCTGGAGCTACTCAGAGGCCAGGCAGCATCTATGGAAAGGAGTAAACATTTGATGTTCCAGGTCCAGACCCTTCTTCAGAGCTGAGAGGGAAGGGGGTGATGCCCAAATTAAGTGGTGTTGGGAGAGGAAAGAGGCTAGCTGGAAAGTGATAGATGCAGCCAGGTGTGTGGGAAAGGTCAAGGGCTGGAGAAGAAAGAATCGCATAGGAGAGGAGAGTGGACCATTGGAGAAAGGGAAGGAGGAGGGGACTGGGGGGATGTAATGGACAGTGAGAAGAAGTAAAAGCTTAGACTGGGGAATAAAGGAGGGGGTGGGTGGATTTTATTCACTGGAAGGAGAGATCAATATTCATACCATCAGGTTGGAGGGTACCCAGATAGGATATAAGCTGTTGCTTCTCCATCCTGAGGGGGACCTCATCTTGGCACAAGAGGAGACAGTGACGGATTGACATGCCGTGGGAATGGGAATAGGAATTAAAATGTTTGGCCACCGGGAAGTCCTGCTTGTGCAGATGGTGCGAAGATGCTGGACGAAGCAGTCCCTCAATTTAGGATGAGTATCACCAATGTAAAGGAAGCCACATTGGGACCACCAGACATAAAATACTACCCCAGCAGATTCACAGGTGAAGTGTTGCCTCACTTGGAGGGTCTACCTGGGACTCTAGATGGAGGTGAGGGAGGAGGTGTATGGGCAAGTGTAGCACTTAGGTTGCATGCAAGGATAAGTGCCTGATAGGAGATTAGTGGGGAGGGAGCGAATGGATTAGGGAAATGCGGAGGGAGTGAATGGATTAGGGAAATGCGGAGGGAGCGAATGGATTAGGGAAATGCGGAGGGAGTGATCTGTATGGAAAGCTGAGTGGGGGGGGGAAGGAGGTGAAGATATGTTTAGGGGTAGGGTCCATTTGGAGATGGCAGAAGTTGTAGAATATATTATGTTGGATTCAGAGGCCGATGCGGTGGTTAGTAAGGATAGAAGTGACTCTATCACTATTACAAGCAGGGAAGATGGTGTAAGCACAGATGTATGGGAAATGGAGGAGATATGGGTAAGGGCAGCATCAGTAGTAGAGGGAGAGAAACCCTGTTCTTTAAGGAAAGAGGACAGGTAAGATATCGCGGAATGTTCTACCCCCACTCCAAGGTTGACAAACTGTCCGGGTAGGCCTATTGTCTCTGCCTGCTCCTGCCTCACTGAATTTGTGTCCTCGTATCTCGATTCTAATCTTTCTCCTTGGTTCAGTTCCTTCCCACCTACATCCACGATAGTTCTTGTGCCCTCAATCTTTTCTATAACTTTCAATTCCCTAGGCCCTGACCGCCTCAACTTCACCATGGATGTTCAGTCCCTATGCACTTCTATCCTCCATCATAAAGGCCTCAAAGTCCTCTCCTTATTCCTTGACAGGAGAACCAACCAATCCCCCTCCACCTCCACCCTTCTCTGTCTGGCAGAACTGGTCCTCACCCTGAACAGTTTTTCCTTTGGCTCCTCCCACTTTCTCCAAACCTGAGGGATAGCCATGGACACTCATATGGGCCCAAGCTTTGCCTACTTCTTCGTTGGCTATGTAGAACAGTCAATGTTTGAAGCCTCCCCGGTTATACTTCCCAACTCTTCCTCTGCTACATTGACAACTGAATTAGTGCTGCTTCATGTGTCCATACTAAGCTCATCAATTTCATTAACTTTGCCTCTAACTTCCACCCTACCGTTAAATTCACTTGGACCATCTCTGACACTTCCCTCGCTTTCTTGATTTCTCTACCTCCATCTCTGGAGACAAAGTGTCAACCGATATCTCTTATAAAACTACTGATTCCTATGGTTATTTTGACTATATCTGCTCACACTCTATCTCCTGTAAACATCCTATTCCCTTTTCTCAGATTTTTTGCCTCAGCTACATGTGTTCTCAGGATGCGGCTTTCCACTCCAGGACATCAGAGATGTCCTCCTCCTTTAAAGAACAAGGTTTCTGTTCCTCTACTATTGATGCTGCTTTCACCTGTATCTCCTCCATTTCCCATACATCTGTGCTCACCCCATCTTCCCTGCTTTGTAATAGTGATGGAGTCCCTCTTGTACTTATCTACCACCCCATCAGCCTCTGTATCCAACACATTATCCTCTGCAGCTTCCACCATTTCCAAAGGGACCCTACCACTAAGCATATCTTTATCTACCCTCTACCCCGCCCCCCATCCGCTTTCCACAGGGATCACTCCCTCCCGATTCCTTTGTCCATTTGTCTGATCCCTCTAATCTCCCTCCAGGAACTTATCCCTGTAAGCGAATACACCAACACCTACCTATACTCGTCCTCGCTCACCTCCATTCAGAACGCCAAACAGTTCTTCCAGGTGAGGCAACACTTCACACGTGGATCTGCTGGGGTGGTCTATTGTGTCCTTTGCTCCCGAAGCAGCCGCCTCTACGTCGCTGAGACCCTTCGTAAATTGGGGGACTGCTTCATCGAGCACCTCCGCACCACCTGCCACAAACTAGACTTTCGGGAGGCCAGACATTTTAATTTAGATTTCCTTTCCAGTTCTAATATGTTGATCCACGGCTTCCTCTTGTGCCAAGATGAGGCCACCCTTAGTGTGGAGGAGTAATACCTTATATTCCATCTGGGTACCCTCCAACCTGATGGCATGAATTCCACCCCCCTTCCCTATCCTCAGTTTACCTCTTACTTATTCTCACCTGCCTATTTTTCCCCCGGGTTCCCTCCTCCTCCCTTTTCTCCTATAATGCATTCTCCTCTACTATCTGATTCTTTCTTCTCCAGCCCTTGTCCTTTCCCATCAACCGGGCTTCACCTATCACCTTCCTGCCAGCCTCTTTCCCCTCCCCCCCACCATTTAATTCATCTCCCCACTTCCCTCTCAGTCTAATGAAGGGTCTCAGCCCAAAAAGTCGACTGTTTACTCCTTTCCGTAGATGCTACACGACCTTCATTTTGTATATTGTTCTTTGAACTTCTAGTATTAAGTACAACAGCAACAAAATTGAAGGCACAAGTCTTTAAATAGAGTCTGATTAATAGTTCATTAGTTATATGGACTATTTTCTCTGATGGTATTAAAACTAGCTATAATCTCCCCCTTCACAAAGTACATGAATTGAAATTTTGGTGCTAAGTTATTTGTTGTTAGGTAGTCAAAATGTTAACTACCTTGAAAAATCAATGATTTCACCAAGTTATTATGTTGCCAACACTGTACCCGATTTGCCTTGACAATTTCTACAGCAGAGTGTCATTACACTTTTAATAATTCGTTAACTGGCAGTGAGACCAACAGAAGGATAAAATTTTTCTGAATTATGAATTAATTGCTCTCTTAAGATGCGCTCTTTTATCTAGAACAACACAGGAAGAAGTTTGTAATAATGGCACAATTCATATGGGGCATACTGATAAATTACATGGAAACATAGAAAACCTACAACACCATACAGGCTCTTCGGCCCACAAAGTTGTGCTGAACATGTCCCTACCTTACAAATTATGTCGGGTTACCCATTGCCCCCTATTTTTCAAAGCTCCATGTACCTATCCAAAAGTCTTTTAAAAGACCCTATTTATCCGCCTCCACCACCGTTGCCGGCAGCCCATTCTACGCACTCACCACTTTCTGCATAAAAAACTTACCCCTGACATCTCCTCTGTACCTACTCCCCAGCACCTTAAACCTGTGTCCTCTTGTGGCAAACATTTCAGCCCTGGGAAAAAGCCTCTGACTATCCACACAATCAATGCCTGTCATCATCGTTTCTATCAGGTCACCTCTCATCCTCTGTTGTTTGGAGGAGAAATGGCCGAGTTCACTCAACCTGTTTTCAGAAGGCATGCTCCCCAATTCAAGCAACATCCTTGTAAATCTCCTCTGCACCCTTTCTGTACGTCCTTCCCGTAGTGAGGCGACCAGAACTGAGCACAGTACTCCAAGTGGGGTCTGACCAGGGTCCTATTTAGCTGCAATATTACATCCTGGCTCCTAAATTGAATTCCACGATTGATGAAGGCCAGTACACCGTATGCTTTCTTAACCACAGAGTCAACCTGTGCAGCTGCTTTGAGCATCCTATGGACTCTGACCCCAAGATCCCTCTGATCCTTCACACTGCCAAGTGTCTTACCATTAATACTATATTCCGCCATCATATTTGACCTACCAAAATGAACCACTTCACACTTATCTAGGTTGAACTCCATCTGCCACTTCTCAGCCCAGCTTTGCATCTTATCATTGTCCCACTTTAACCCCTGACAGCCTTCCACACTATTACACGGTTAGCTATGCCACACCTTTTGACAGATTCCTGGGAAATGATTTGGTTTGTTAATGTACACATTTATGCACTTACTGCTGCTCAAAACAACAAATTTAATAGCTTATATCAGTGATAATAAACCTGATTCTGATTTGTTCCACACACATAATGAGAGCCGCAACATTTCTCAATACATTGGAAGTAATTGACTTAAAGTGGGAGGATAAGCAATATTTTGTTAATAACTGTAAATCTGCACTGTCAAGAAATTGAATAGTCCGATTAAGGTTTGATGGTAAACTGGCCTTTAAAATTTATACTGTTTTCGTAGGTCATCTTGACTACTAATGATAAATTAGCTTTATGGTGTAACCAATATCTTCTGCTTTGAAAAAGAAATATATAACAACTTGCACTGACTATTTATAGTTCATTGTAATGTGTTTCTCATTTGAAACATCCATGCCAGACTTCATAGCATTTGTAAAGATTTCTTTAATTATTACAGTTGGATTAGAATTCATTGGATTAATTTGATAACCTCTTAAAGATGTCTAGTTCTGTTAACCATCCTGTTTGATAGCAATTTGAATGGGAATGTGAACTAAATAGAAACTAATGTGATGTATATTTTGTTAAATCAGCACTTATATGAACGTAATTCAATAATTATTGCTCTTAAGGATGAGTGACTTTTAATGTATAAACATTCATTCAACAAAACCAGTGAAGAACTGATCAGAGGCAAAATGAGATACGATTCCTTCAGCAACTGGTTAGCAATATTGAACTTTATGTTTTAATGTGATAGGCATTCGCCAAAGTTTTGCAATGTTTATTACTTCTGTCTTCCTAATCCTATTGTTGAATGTTACCTAAAATAAAATTAACTCCTTGACAATACAATGAAACCCAAGTCAACACACACAAGAAGCTGGAGGAGCTCAGCAGGTCAGTCAGCATCCATGGAAATGCAAAAAACAGTTGACGTTTTGGGTCGAGACCCTTCTTCACAGTGGGAAAGGTAGGGGTAATACACCGGAATATAAGGTGGTGGGAGGGTAATGAGGATAGCTAGAAGCTGATAGGTGAAGCCAGGTGGGTAGGAAAGAATCTGATAGGAGAAGCGAGTGGACCATCAGGCAAAGAGAAGGAGGAGGGGCACCAGGGTGATGTGATAGGCAGATGAGAAGAGCTAAGAGGCTAGAGTGGAGAATAGAAGCTCGGGGGGAGAGAATTTTTTTTTACCAGAAGCAGAAACTGATTTTCATACCATCTGGTTGGAGGTTACCCAGACAGAACATAAGGTTTTGCACTTCCACCCTCAGGGTGATCTCATGGACCAAGAGGAGGCCATGGACCAACATGTCAGAACGGGAATGGGAATCAGAATTAAAATGTTTGGTCACTGGGAAGTTCCATTTTTGGCGGATGGAGCGAAGGTGCTCGACGAAGTGGTCCCCCAATTTATGTTGGGTCTTACCAATATAGAGGAGGCCACATTGGGACACGAGACACAATAGACAGTGCTTCATGTAGATGCGCTTAGTGGTGGGGAGAGCTTTACCTGTGATGGTATCCACTACTTTTTGTGGGATTTTCCATTTAAGGACATTGGTTTTTCCATACCAGGCCGTGATGCAGCCATTCAATGTACTCTCCACTACACATCTATAGAAGTCCCCTCTGTCCACCTTCTTGTTCCGATTTCTTTTCCCTTCCTTTCCAGTCTCCATGGAAACATAGACTATTTATTCCTCACCTTTGCTGCTACTGCATCTGCTGAGTTCCTTCAGTGTTTTGTGTGTATTGCACTGGATTTCCAGCATTTTGGTCTCTATTAGATGGCCTGATTAGTTAGCCTTGGCAGAAAGAGTTGGTATTGACCTTTGGGAACATTACATAAGAAACATAGAAAATAGGTGCAGGAGTAGGCCATTCAGCCCTTCGAGCCTGCAACGCCATTCAGTATGATCATGGCTGATCATCCAACTCAGAACCCTGTACCAGCCTTCCCTCCATACCCCCTGATCCCTTTAGCCACGAGGGCCATATGTAACTCCCTCTTAAATTCAGAAGTCATAGTAACCAACAATGGGAACCACTATCGCCAAGGTCTCAGTGGCAGATTTCAGAGCTAGACAAGTTGGTCTTCAGCGCCATCAAATTGCACCACAAAGGCCCACCGCAAACTCTGGGTCTCAAGGATTCTTGAAGATATTCAAGATATGATGTTGGAATGTTCAGTTGGATATTTTATCTTGACAGTAACAGTGCAAGTAAATCGAGTGAAAGTAACTGCTGACTGTTTCCTCAGTAAAAAAAGATCATTCTCACATTGAGGGAGAATAAATATACTTTGAAGGAAACCCCCAAAGCATAAGCAGAAATGAAAGAATGTGCAGTTTGAAAATACAACCTGCTATCTAACAAAATCATGTTTGGTGAACATTTTTTTTGTCTTGTTTAGCAATCGCCTGTTTGTTTTAAAGGGAGTGGGTTTTGGATGGAGTGACGCTTGCAAACACTAGAGGGGGAACTTGGAAGTTTTTCATGATGAGTTGCAATCATGTTGGCATTTTATCACTTGTAAGAATATTTTTTGTAGATAGTCTATGTTACCATTGAAAGGCCTAGATCATGTGGATATGAAGAGGATGTTTTCTATAGTGGGGGAATCTAGGATCACAGGGTGTAGCCTCAGAATACAAGGACATCCTTTTAGAACAGAGACAAGGGTGGTAAATCTGTGGAATTTATTGTTACAGATGGCTGTGGAGGCCAGGTCAGAGGGTATAGTTAAATCTTGATTAGTAAGGGTGTCAAAGGTTCTGGATAGAAGGCAGGAAAGTGGGGTTGAGAAGGGTAGTAAATCAGTTGTGATAGAAAGGCAGAGCAGACTTAATGGGCTGCATGGCTTAATTCTGCTCCTTATGGTTCAGAAAATCAGATACAACATTAGGATTGACAGTCAGATGCAGACATTTCTGTAAATGCATCAACATTCAAAATTTATAATGCATCTCTCACCAAGATTATAATGAAGGTCATAATTGCCTGGTACTTATTAGTGTTGTTTTACTCTCCTGTGTTTACCTATTAGGTGGAGCTAGCAAAGCAAGAGAAATGCGAGTTTTTGCCTTACATGTCTCCAAGAAGAATTATTCTGAAAGGTCAGCACATTTCTGCAATTGAGTTTGTTCATACAGAGCAGAATGATGCTGGTGATTGGATTGAAGATGAGGAACAAGTTATTTGCTTAAAAGCAAATGTTGTCATCAGTGCTTTTGGCTCGATCCTCTCCAATCCTTCAGGTAAGCAATTATGAACCAATAAAATTATGTTACAAGTTTAGAAATATATGAAAATTAATTGTGAAGTCTTTTTGTTTTCTCTATTGATACATTGTTGGTTTGAGTCATTGACAGCAACATAACTCTCCTTGTCATTGTAGTTTCTTCATAAGTACCTTGATTTCTATGTTTGAATTTATTTATTGAAAACAACTTAACCATGACCAAACTAGAACTTAAATTGCTGGAATTGCTCGGTAGGTTAAATAGCATTTTGGAGAGAGAGAAAAACAAGAATTAATATTTCAGGCCAATGAACTTCCATCAATACACTTAAGTTAGAAATCAACTTACATAAGTCAAATCATTTCCTAATTCTTACATCTAATAGCCCCAATATATTTTTAAGTGAAATTCTTAATTTTACCATGTTTTTGTTGAACTGATTGGGAACTGAGTGCTGAATAATTATTATTGTTAAATGCCTCCAAGTTCAGGATTCCTACCATAGCCTGAAAGTAATTTGAGGTGCAGAATTATTCAGCTAATGAAAGAATGTGATGAAACTGTGAAGCTGAGAGAAGGCTCAGAACTGTTCTGTTAATGAGCTATCTGCCGAGCAGCATTGTTTTATTGTCTATTATGTCTGGTAAAGCAGAATTTTCTTAAGTGATTGTGCTTTTTAATTGATTAGTTGAAGCTTGAACAGCAACTGCCGATTTTTATACCCTCATAGAAAACACATATCTGTCATTAACATCATGCAATTTTTGAGTTCTCAGCTGTGCAGGCACCAATACAGTTTCTCACGCTGTTCATTTCTTTCCACTTGTAGAAAAATAGTCCAAATTTCTTGCAATATTACATTGCAGTTGTGTGTCAAATGATCTCAGTTGAACTAATTGTGGAAGCCCTTCATTTCAACAAACAGGCCCCTTTATACTGTTTCTTTCACCATAGATTAAGATAAATAAAAATTAGTAAAACCTTTAGAGTCAAATTTATAACTTATGAAAATGAGTTCTAACGTGTTGTTAGAGGAATTAATGAGAAAGTGCTTAGCATTGGTTTTTGAATTTTTCTTAATGACCTTCTGAATGATTAGGCAACATTCCCACGTGAACTGCTGTTCACAATCTTGTTTTACTGTAGCTCTGCTATCTTTATTTGCCAGGCTTCGTCTAATGGGTGATGTTGCGTCGATTTTAAAAGAATGTGTCCGATCACTGATTGGATGACTGGCAATAAAAAAATCCATGATAATGTCATACTTCAGCGTAATAAAAATCTAAATTGTACAACTGTGCCAAAAATCACGATATGTAAAAGTACGTACAATATGGCTCTTAAAGAATGACTATTAACCCTCTACTGTTGAGCTTATGCCATTTATATTTCAGTAGTCCCTAATCATAGAAGTAAATCATGACACCTTGGGAGTTTAAGATGATAAAAGGAATCAAATTGCAGCCAAATCATCTGTACTCTGTCAAAAAAAAACAGTAATGAGCTGATAAAGCTAGAATTACAGAGACTTCGGAAACTGGTTAAACATTACAGCCATTAAACTATTTATTGAAGCATTACAGATATACTAAAGCTAATGAGCATCTCTGCTGTTTAAACAAGTGCAAACTGAACACACATTACATGGATGCATAATTAGTTATGGCAGTTTGTATTGATAAGAATGTTAATATTTTTATCTGCTTTAAATGCTATCAGAATACCACACACAGATAATTGTTACTTCAAAGTGTCTTGTGTAGCTGGTGGAATTGAAGCCCAAGTTTTTTTCCTTCATTTGCTATTGCCTGTTTCATCCACTGAGCCCCAACACCTCTCTATTGTCTATTGTAATGAATCCTCAGTAGACAGATTAAGATCAAAGAAGAAAGCTACTAATTGCATGAGACTGATTGCCATGCAGTCGTTGTACCATGGTGGCTATACTTTAGTTACAGCACAGTGACTGCTACACCTTAAGCATTGTACATAGCTGCACATAAATGATTACGCCAGGCTATCTCATTTGAATATTTAAATTCTGCTGTTGGCGCATTACTCCTGACATCAGTGCAAGAATCCCTGCACCAGCAGAATGCAGAGCAAGTAAATCTTAGAGCCCTGGAGCAAAGCAACATGGATACAGGCGTTTTGACTTAACAAGTCCATGCTGACTAAGGTGCCCACCCAGCTAGTCCCAATTTTCTGCATTCAGCCTCTGAATCTTGCCTGTCCATATACCTATCAAAATGCTTTTTAATTAATATTATTTTACCTGCCTCAACTGTATTGTATGGATCTATTTCTTTTAGAGCAATGACACCCCCCCTTAGCATGACGCATTGATTTGTTGGCTACGTATACATATTGTTCTCTCTCTCTCTCTCACTGCAATGTGAATGTATCAGGTAAAGCCATCTCCCTGTCTGTGCTTTTATTTAATGTATACATAGTTGTGCACGCACACAACAAATTGGCGATGAGTACAAACTGGAATGTCAGAAAATATCATGAACTACACCGACAGTTACAGTACGATTACGGGATGAAAAAGCGAGAGTTGATCATTACAGAAAAGGCCGTCACAGACGCGAACACATAAGTAACAGAGAACGAGGCGCGGAATTTAAATTGAAAATAACGTGGCGATAGCTTCAGTTGGGAAAGTTATCAAATTTGATAGCGCTGATGATGACTGGGAGTTGTATATTGAGAGGGTTGAACTGTATTGTAACGCAACAATATGGAGGAGCAAAAGAAAGCCCCTGCACTTCTCAGCTTAATGGGCCCAAGAACATACAGTCTCTTAAGCAATCTAGTAACCCCTGAAAAGCCAGCCAGCAAGACATTCAATAAAATGTTTACAATTTTACAAAATCAATTGATCCCTAAACCACTGGCATAGCTGAGAGATATAGATTTTGCAAAAGGAACCAGTCAAAAGATGAAAGCATTTCTGAATACATTACAGAACTGCACCAACTCTCCCAGTACTGTGACTTTAGAGATGGACTTTCTGATGCATTAAGAGACAGGCTTGTATATGGCATGCATCGTCAAAGCACTGAAAACGAGGCTGCTGGCAGAAGGAGACCTAACCTTAGAACAGGCATTGACGATTGCAATATCATTAGAGATTGCAGCAAAGGATGCAGCAGATCTACAGAAAAGGAGTTTAGAATGTGAAGAGCACCAAAAATCCCTGAATGGCGCAAGAAGTCAAAGATGCTATCGATGTGGCAAATCTTTTCAAGATGAAAATGACTGTTGGTTCCATCCAGGGGGTCAGTGTGGACATGATGGAGGATTACAAATACCTGGGATACGAATTAACAATAAACTGGACTGGTCTAAGAACACTGAGGCTGTCTACAAGAAGGGTCAGAGCCGTCTCTATTTCCTGAGGAGACTGAGGTCCTTTAACATCTGCCGGATGATGCTGAGGATGTTCTACGAGTCTGTGGTGGCCAGTGCTATCATGTTTGCTGTTGTGTACTGGGGCAGCAGGCTGAGGGCGGCAGACACCAGCAGAATCAACAAACTCATTCGTAAGGCCAGTGATGTTGTGGGGATGGAACTGAACTCTCTGACAGTGGTGTCTGAAAAGAGGATGCTGTCTAAGTTGCATGCCATCTTGGACAATGTCTCCCATCCACTACATAATATACTGGGTGGGCACAGGAGTACATTCAGCCAGAGACTCATTCCACCGAGATGCAACACAGAGCGTCATAGGAAGTCATTCCTGCCTGTGGCCATCTAACTTTACAACTCCTCCCTTGGAGGGTCAGACACCCTGAGCCAATAGGCCGGTTCTGGACTTATTTCATAATTTACTGGCATAATTTACATATTACTATTTAACTATTTATGGTTCTATTACTATTTATTATTTATGGTGCAACTGTAACAAAAAGCAATTTCCCCCAGGATTAATAAAGTATGACTATGACTATGACCGTAAAAAAAAGTCTGCAGAAAATGTCACAGACAAGGTCACATAGAAAGAATGTGCAAGGAGTGAAAAGTCTTAAACACAAAACTAAGCAAATGCATCAAGTTACGACATGTAAAATAGAATCCGGCTACATAGAGTCTGACAAGGGTGAACTGTCAAGCCTAGAACTGCATAGTATAACTGAAGCAGATCATAAAATTGTACGGGTCACAATAGATGTGTCTGGTGTAAAACTGTAAATGGAACTGGACACAGAGTCAACTTTGTCTGTAATTTCAAAGGCTGACTACAACAGGCTGTTTCCTAAGATACCATTAGAGAAGACCTCATTGATGCTAAAGACTTACACAGGTGAAAAAATGTCACTATCAATGAATTATGTATTGGTAGTCCAAGGACATTCTATTCCAGTACATTCCCTAGTCTCTACCATTAATAGTTTAAGACTTATTCTGGTTTAATTTACCACTTATCTGACATATACCTGTATTGAAATCTGTTTTTCTTCCCTCAGCCCACTTCCCTAAATGATCAAGATCCCTTTGTAATCTAGAATCAATCTACTATCAACAATACTTAGTGTCATCCACAAAGTTACTGATCAAGCCTTGTGTATTCAGATCCAAATAATTTATATGAATAACAAGCATCTCAACACCAATACCTGAGGCACACCACAAGTCACCAGCCTGCATTCTGGAAAAAAAAGTAACCTTCAACCACCACCTTCTGCTTCCTATCTCCATGTCGATTTGAATATACCTAATTGGCTCTCCCTGGATACCATGGGATCTAACCTTACAGACCAGCCGCCCATGAGGACTTTTGTCAATGGCCTTTCTATTCTCCAAATCAACAACATCTACTACTCTACACTCATCTATCTTTTTGGTTACCTCTTCAACAAAACTCTAAAATGTTTGTCAAGCACAACTTTCATGAACAAAGCTTCAATGAATTCAATGACTTCCCCTAATCACCTCTGTCTATCCAAATGCTGGTAGATCCTGTCCCTCAGAATCTTCTCCAGTAACTTTTCTGCTACTGCTACCAGAAGTTCAGGACTAGCGTATGGTTCTCTGGTTTATCCCTTACTTCCCTTCCAGTCTTCAGGAACTTCACCACTGTCGAACTAAGAAGCAAATTTCTCTGCAAGGGTCTGTATTATTTCCTCTCTGGCCTCCCAAGAAGTCTGAGGATGTACTCTGCCAGACCTTGAGACTTACTCAGGGTGTAAATACCTCCTCCTTGGCAATATGAATGTTACCTCAGCCTTTCAAAGGAGGGAAATCAGCCTATTCCCAAACTCTAGAGAACAGCTGGGTTCACTAAAAAGAAATTTTAACTATACTTTCATGTACACTGCTTCCTGGGAATGGAGTTTGGACAAATGAGGCTCTTTGGCACATAGATGAAAGAAAAATGGAGGGCTATGAAAGAGAGAAAGGTTAGATTGATAATGGTGTAGGTTAAAAGGCAGTACAACATTGTGGGCTGAAGAGCCTGTACTGTGCTGTACTGTTCTATATTCTGATTACTGGAAATAGCAACATTGCACATTTGATCTTGAAGATGTCTAGTTTATTCCAGCCACTTTACATTGGCTACAAAGGAACACTTAGACCTCCAGAGTTATTAATACAATGAGACAGAACACGCTTGCCTTTTGCTGACACTTCCATAGGTGTCTGTCGGCTACCTTGTCTCCAATTACTGTGCCTTTATCTGATCTACAGTTTAACTCTGTGTAAATCAGTCAATGCTCCCCACCCCTACTCGAACAACTTTCTATAGAAGCACCATCAAGTGTGTCCTTTCTGGCTGCATCTGAAACAGAAAATGAAAAACACTTGAAATACTCATCAAGTCAAGCTGCATCTATAGGAAAAGAAACAACATTTCAAGTGAAAGACCCCATGTTAGAACTGGTCCTGATTTGCATTTCATATCTGATCTCTCAGCTCTACGTACAGATTGTCTAGTGTATGAATGTTATTTGACACTGTAAAACATCAAGTGATTTTCTTAGCAAATTAGCAGCATCTGCAGAGCCTGCTGCTGGATTTTGAACTGAAACACTGAACATCCCTTTACAGATGTTTTGTTTTGCTTCAGATTCCAAAAACTGGTAGTCTCTTGTATCTCCAAGCAACACACGGACAATGCTGGGGGGACTCAGCAGGTCAGGAAGCATCTATGGAAAAGAGTACAGTCGACATTTCGGGCCAAGACCCTTCAACAATCAAGAGTCTCAGTCCAAAAAGTCGACTGTACTCTTTTCCATAAATATGCTGCCCAGCCCAAAATGTTGACTGTACTTTTTCCCATAGATGCTGCCTGACCTGCTGAGTTCCTCCAAGTATCATTTTGTGTCTGACACTTGGATTTCCGGCATCTGCAAATTTTCTCTTGTATCTCCAAATTGTTTTCTAATTTTGTTTTATGTTATTACTTTTAATCATTTGCTATGATTTTAATATGTTCTTATACCCCAATTAATAGAGATTCATAAGATTATGAGATAGAGTGAGATAGAGTGGACAGCCAAGACCTCTTCTTCAGGGCGTCAGTGGCCAGCGCAAGTGATGTGATTTCAATTTCAACATTTAAGAGAACTTTGGATCGGTAAATGGATGGGAGAGTTATGGAGGCTATGGTCTGGCTGCAGGTCGATGGAACTAGGCAGAATATAGTATTAATGGTAAGACTCTTGGCAGTGTGGAGGATCAGAGGGATCTTGGGGTCCAAGTCCATAGGACGCTCAAAGCAGCTGCACAGGTTGACTGTGTGGTTAAGAAGGCATACGGTGTATTGGCCTTCATCAATTGTCGGATTGAGTTTAAGAGCCGAGAGGTAACGTTGCAGCTATATAGGACCCTGGTCAGACCCCCCTTGAGTTCTGGTCGCCTCACTACAGGAAGGATGTGGAAACCATAGAAAGGGTGCAGAGGAGATTTACAAGGATGTTGCCTGGATTGGGGAGCATGCATATTGAAAACAGGTTGAGTGAACTCGGCCTTTTCTCCTTGGAGGGACGGAGTATGAGAGGCGACCTGATCGAGATGTACAAGATGATGAGAGGCATTGATCGTGTGGATAGTCAGAGGCTTTTTCCCAGGGCTGAAATAGTTGCCACAAGAGGACACAGGTTTAAGGTGCTAGGGAGTAGGTACAGAGGAGATGTCAGGGCTAAGTTTTTTACGCAGAGAGTGGTGAGTGCGTGGAATGGGCTGCCGGTAACAGTGGTGGAGGTGGATACGATAGGGTGTTTTAAGAGACTTTTGGATAGGTACATGGAGCTTATAAAAATAGAGTGCTAGGGGTAAGCCTAGTAATTTGTAAGGTAGGGACATGTTCGGCACAACTTTGTGGGCTGAAGGGCCTGTATTGTGCTGTAGGTTTTCTATGTTTCTACGTTTCTAACTTAAATGGTTTGGCACAGACTAGATGGGATGAAGGACCTGTTTCTGTGATGTAGTTATCTATGACGGTGAAACTGAGCCATATAATTAACCACTATTTTAAATGCAATCTTGCTTTCAAGGGAGCAGGAATCTCAATGGTTATAAAAGGGCAAGGATTTCTAGATTCAGGATACCTACTTCAACCTTCAAACATCAGACACCTTTCTGATCTCTGTCTTTCCTGTTTTGATAAACTTACTGATTTCTAGACCTCCACAGGACTAACAGTCTCCACTGCACTATTACCTAGGATACTTAATGGTCTCATGACCTGCCTTAGACAAGCTGTTAATTAGGTCCTACAATATCTAGCCCATCTCCCAATAAATAAAAGATTTGAGCAGGGGACATTTAGGGAAATCGTTTTCTGTGGTGAGACTATAAGGAGACATTATCCACAAAATTATCTGTGCCTCATTCAGGGACATTATCAGGAAGCAACTTTTCATGCAGAGAATAATGGAAGTCTGGAATTCTTTACTAAAGAGCTGTTGAAGTTAGATTTAGAATGTTAGCACTGAATTTGATTATCCATCATGAGCATAGCCTCTGTAATATCCAGGACATCTTCAAGGAGTGATGCCTGAAAAAGGCAGTGTCCATCAATAAGGACCTTCATCACCCAGGGCGGGCCTTGTTCTCATTGTTACCATCAGGAAGGAGGTACAGAAGGCTGAAGGCACACACTGAACAATTCAGGGACAGCTTCTTCACCTCTGCCATCCAATTTATGAATGCACATTGAACCCATGACCACTGCCTGACTAATTTTCACTACTTACTTTATTTAGCTGTTTTATTTATATATATATACATACTTACTGTGATTGATGTTTTTTTACTTATTGCGTTATACTGCTGCTGCAAAGTCAACAAATTTCATGTCGTTTGTCAGTGATATTAAACCATCTTCCCCTTTGCCTTCCGATTCCTAAATGGGCATTGAATCCATGAACACTATCTCACTTCTGTTTCTCTTATTTTTGTTCTTGCTCTATTTTAATTTGACTATTTAATATAAATATATATACTTACTGTAATTGATTTACTTATATTTTTGTTCTTTATTATCATGTATTGCATTGTACTGGTGCCACTAAGGTAACAAATTTTACAGTATATGCCATTGATATTAAACCCGATTCTGATTCTGAGTTTGTACTCGAAGGTACAGAACTTATTCTCAGAGGCCCAAGAGACAGAATGGCTCACTCCTCTTTCTTGATTCCTATTTTCCTGACTGATGGGCATTAAAAGTAAAGTTTAACACAGGATTATAAAATGGAAAGCTGAAAGTCACGATCAAACATATTAAATGCAAAAGAGTATGGAGTTATTTTACTTAAACAGGACATCCTACTGATGTGAGGAAGCATGTGTTTGTTATTTGTACTGTTCAACTTATTATTGTTATTATTGAGGAAAATGTACCTGATTCTGACTTACAACATGTGTCCATTAGCAGTGAACAAATGGATTCAATGATCATCACTTAGCTGTGCCTTACCTCGTCTCTTGGTCTGCTTTGAAAGGATTAGAGATACACGTGAATGAAAGACATGAATATCCAGTTCAGATCACAAGAGGGTACTGTTGTTACACTTGTGGGTTACACTTTTAGATAACTAGATGTTGGATATGCAGTATTTAAATGATACACTCTTTAAATGATGGATGCTCCAACCACTTACCAGAATACCAAAGTTGCAGTATTTAAGAGAATATCTGTAAGTCAATGCCCTAAACTTGTAACAATGCTCCTGAGAGAGTGCACACGTCAAGGGGGCAAGAAATATTAGTTTCCTTTCCCAGTCCAAAGATGTACTGGTTTGTAGGTTAATTAGTCATTGTAAATTGTCCCATGGTTAGGCTAGGATTAAATCGGAGGTGTGCTGGGGGGCACAGCTTGAAGGGCCAGAGTTCCACTTTGCATCTCAATAAGTAAATAAGTAAGTAAATATTCCAATTCCAGTAGAAGGGACAAAGGAACTTGTAAACAATATCAGATTCTTGAGCGAAATAGAATATTGTTAGATCTTTTCAGCATTTCTATATGCCCTCTGATCTGGAAGTTTGGGATGTTTATTTTGGAAATGCATTACATGCAGGTTATTCACTGAAGTATAATTTTAGATATTTGACGTTGGCTGGTACCAGTCCCAACATCCAATGGCATCCAAGAATGAAAGAATTATGTGCTGTAAACAATAATTAGATGAATTACACCAACCACCAATTTGCTGGAGGGCAGTCTCAATAAGGCAGACCATTCTGGAATTTGGGATTACATGAGATATATGTACATATTCCTGATAAACCTATTTGATCATGCTTTGCATCACACACGCAGCGTTGATGTCCAGAGTTATCAATTCCCTTTCTACAACTGGTGCTTGCACTATTTCCCTCTTCCTCTTCTGATTCTGGTCTTAGCACTTCCTCAGTTATGATTTTCAGAACAAATATTTGTAGTTACCACTTTCACTATTTATATAATAATATGACATTTATTCCATTCATTTTTAAAGGGCTAACCTTCTTCTGTTTGTAAATATTGTATTACAATTTAGTAATTAGTTTACTTCCCATGAAAGTGTTTTTCTTGTTTAGGTTCTTATTTAATTCTACAGTTATGTCAGGTTTCTTAGCTTGAGGCTGCGTCTTGGCTGTCCTGTCGGTCATGATTGCTAAAGGCATCAGTAGGGCTTTGCCCTTCATGAATGGATTCTGATTCAAAAATCTGAGGTTTACGTTCCAACCTTCGGTATTGAATAGGAGCCTCACGGGGATCAGAACATAATTTTTCCTGCTTAGCAATTTGCAAAATGATATCAAAAGTACTGGGTACTTTACTGCTCGGCAGCATGGCAAGGTAGCAGTTAGCATAATGCTATTACAGCATCAGGGAACCATATTCAATTCTCACCAATGTCTGTAAGGAGAGTTCATGTTCTCCCCGTGACCATCTGGGTTTCCTGCAGGTGCCCTGGTTTCCTCTCACATTCCAAAAGCATCCAGGTTAATTGGTCACATGGGTGTAATTGGAAAGTGTGGACTTGTTCAGTTGGAAGACCCTGTTACTGTGCTGTAGCTCTAAATAAAAAAAAAATAAAACTTCAGGAAGAAAGGGTACTTGGTAGTTTTGAAAAGAAATAACTGTTTCGTTTTATAACTTGACGATTACTCAGATTTGGTTTATTTGTTATATGCTCCAATAAACACCAAACAGAACCAACCCCTTGCTTGTTAAATGTTGCTGTATACAGAGGCATGTTAAGGGGCTCTCTTTTTGTCTAATAATAACACGGTGGCTCCAAAATAAATGTTTCTTGATGAATGAAAAAACTAAGTGGCAATGCAGTGAGTAGAAATGAGATCAGAGATTAATAAACATATTCTTTGTTACAGCATTGTAAAATTCAGATCCAACATTTCACAATGTGGAAAAGTGATACGTATGAAAAAGATTGGTAGTACTTCAAGCAGAGATGCAGAAATTAAGTTGCTTGACTTAAGAAATGACCCATTGCCAAAGGACACAATAAACTTGAACATAATGAAAGATTTCTCATTAATAAGAGTGGAAAAGCAAAGTGATATGCCTGTGAATACAGACCATTCAATAAAAGTGTCTACTCAAGTTACTCAGACCTTGAGTAGATTATTAGTCAAACCATACTTGGAACACTGTGCAATTTTATTATTCTGCTTTCAAAAGGACATTTATATGCTGGAGAGCATTCAAAGAACAATGAGGATAATTCCAGAGGTACTTTCAGAACTGAATGTTTTATTAGAGAAAAAATGATAAAGAGAGACAGATTTTTAAAATTCTGAAGGAGAACATTACACAAATAAAAGTGTTATTTAATATATAATGAAATGAGAAAGTTATTCTTTTTATTCATATCTGACTGTAAGCTCAATATGTAATGCCTTCTTCACCAAACTGTGTTGCCACTCTCAGGGAGTTATGCATTTATACCCCTAATTCAGGACCCTGCCATTCAATGTTTAAGATTTACCCTGATTTAACTTCCTAAAGCACACTTTCTGAGTTAAATTTTTCTGCTATTCCTTTATGAACCATCACAGATGTTGATCTGGATCCCATTGTAACCTCAGACCACGCTCTTCATCATCCACCACATTACCAGTTTTGGTTTCAAAGTTCACAGTACATTATTATCAAAGCATGTATGCATTGTATACTTAGATCCGTCTCCTTACAGGCAGCTGTATAACAAAGAAGCCCCCAAAACAACTCATAAAAAAGTGTTAAACAGCCAAAGTACAGAGAGAAAAGTAAACAAATCGTGCAAACAATAAATGTAAGCAAATAGCATCCAGAACAAAATTGAGTCCATAGACACAAAGCCTGGAGCAGGCCACAGCCTCAGACTCAGTTCAGCACACAGCTGAGTAAATGTTGCAGTGCCCCCAGTGTCATCTGCAAACATACTTGCACCAACACTTGCACCCAAATAATTAATGTACTGTAAGTGATGAACAACAATGGACCAACACTAATCCCTGTGGTATACCAGTCTGAGTAACTATCCTCCATTGCCACTCTACCTCCTACTACCAAGCACACTACCAGTGACGTATTTCCAAACCAAGAAGATGTGAAACTTAAGGGGGAATCTGCTGATACTGAAGTTCCCACGATCCTAATGTTCTTATCCTTCTTGATGTTGTGACTTGGAGAGGACTTGTCAGTGAGGATTTGTAATATAATTCTGATGTATTTTCTAGATACTTCATACTTACAACATAATAATAGGCATCCGTTAGTCTTGTGAGACCATGGATTTGCGCCTTGGAAGGTTTCCAGGATGCAGGCCTGGGCAAGGTTGTATGGAAGACCGGCAGTTACCCATGCTGCAAGTCTCCCCTCTCCATGCCACCGATGTTGTTCAAGGGAAGGGCACTAGGGCCGATACAGCTTGGCACTGGTGTCATCGCAGAGCAATGCGTGGTTAAGTGCCGTGCTCAAGAACACAACACGTTGCCTCAGCTAAGGCTCGAACTAGCGACCTTCAGATCACTAGACTGATGTCTTAACCACTTGGCCACGCGCCAACACACTTGTACTATAGAACATAGAAATCTACAGCACTTTACAGGCCCTTCGGCCCATAATGTTGTGCTGATCATGTAACCTATTCTAGAAGCTGCCTAGAATTTCCCTACGCTTCACCCTCTATATTTCTAAGCTCCATGTACCTAATCTAAGAGTCTCTTAAAAGCACTGGCAGCCCATTCCATGCACTCACCACTCTCTGTGTAAAAAAACTTACCCCTGACATCTCCTTTGTACCTACTGCCAAGCACCTTAAAACTGTGCCCTCTTGTGTTAGCCATTTCAGCCCTGGGAAAAAACCTCTGACTACCCACACGATCAATGCCTTTCATCATCTTATATGCCTCTATCAGGTCACCCCTCATCCTCCATCGCTTCAAGGAGAAAAGGCCAAGTTCATTCTACCTATTGCCATAAGATATGCCCCCCAATCCAGGCAACATCCTTGTAAATCTCCTCTGCACCCTTACTATGGTTTCCGCATCCTTCCTGTGGTAAGGCAGCCAGAACGGAACACAGTACTCCAAGTGGGGTCTGACCAGGGTCCTATATAGCTGTAACATTACCTCGGCTCTTGAACTCAATCTTACAGTTGATGAAGGCCAATACACCATATGTCTTCTTAACAACAGTGTCAACCTGTGTAGCAGCTTTCGGTGTCCTGTGGACATGGATCCCAAGATCTCTCTGATCCTTCACACTGCCAAGAGTCTTACCATTAATACTATGTTCTGCTTTCAAATTTGACCTACCAAAATGAACCACCTCACACTTATCTGAGTTGAACTCCATCTGCCACTTCTCAGCCCAGTTCTGCATCCTATTGATATCCCGCTGTAACCTCTGACAACCCTCCAGACTATCCACAGCATCCCCAACCTTAATACACAGTGCTAGAAAAAATGACTTTTAAAGTGGTAAATGTTAATTATCTAGGATACCTTTTTCAGAGTAATATATAAAATCTAAAGGGAAGGGGTTTTAATATGTACCTTTGATGAGTTACAAGCTATATACTTGACCTTTATCAGTAAAATATCCTTGTTCTACTTATGTGGCAAATAAGTGTTTACATATTTTTATGAATGTTCCAACTTCTGTTGATAGGCTGTAGAAGGTTATACATTTTTTATGCATAGGGACATTCCAGTACAGCTTATTTTGTTTTGATTCAATCTTTTTTTCCCATCAATTCCTTAACTGTGTTATCCTTCTAGGCCAAAGTAGGTATATAATACAACCATAAAACCATAGGAGCAGAAGTAGGCCATTCGGGCCATTGAGTCTGCTCCACCATTCAGTCATGGGTTGGTCCAATTCTTCCAGTCATCCCCACTCCCCTGCCTTCACCCCATACCCTTTGAGGCCCCCAGCTAATAAAGAACCTATCTATTTCTGCTTTAAATGCACCCAATGACTTGGCCTCCACAGCTGCTTGTGGCAAGAAATTCCACAGATTTACCACCCTCTGACTAAAGTAATTTGTCCACATCTCAGTTCTAAAAGGATGTCCTTCAATCCTGAAGTCGTGCCCTCTTGTCCTAGAATCCCCTACCATGGGAAGTAACTTTGCTATATCTAATCTGTTCAGGCCTTCTAACATTCAGAATGTTTCTATGAGATCCCCCCTCATTCTTCTGAACTCCAGGAAATACAGCCCAAGAGCTGCCAGACGTTCCTCATGCGGTAACTCTTTCATTCCTGGAATCATTCTCATGAATCTTCTCTGAACCCTCTCCAATGTCAGTATATCCTTTCTAAAATAAGGAACCCAAAACTGCACACAATACTCTTAAGTGTGATCTCATGAGTGCCTTAGAGAGCCTCAACAGCACATCCCTGCTCTTATATTCTATACTCTAGAAACGAATGCTAACATTGCATTCACCTTCTTCACAACCAACTCAACCTGGAGTTTAACCTTTAGGGTATCTTGCACAAGGACTCCCAAATCCTTTTGTATCTCTGCATTTTGAGTTCTCTCCCCATCTAAATAATATTGTTCCCGTTTATTTCTTCCACCAAAGTACATGATCATACACATTCCAACATTGTATTTCATTTGCCACTTCTTTGCCGATTCCCCTAAACTATCTCTAGAAGTGTCCTCATTATAAGGAATTGCAAAGGGATATTTTTTATTGTGTTCTTTATGCTTTTTGTGTTTTTTATGCTGCATTAGATCCGGAGTGACAATCATTTCATTCTTTACACTCATGCACTGAAGAATGACAAAAGAACAATCTTGAATCTTGAATCTTGAGTAAATTGTTCCAATCTGATTTTAGACTGAAATGTGGAGCTGAGTTTGCAGTCAGATCAGCCTGAGCTTGTTGGAAGCTGAAACATGGTCAAGGGGTGGAATGGTCCTCTCCGGCATCTAATACGATTATTCATACCCATGTTCATATGTTTGTACAGCATCTACTAGATTTTCCATTCACTTAGAAAGAATTCCTATTTTATATTATGATCAAGACTTCAAGAAGTATAGAGCGTTGAGGCAAGAAACAGGCCTTATATTTTGGTGACCCATTCTGCAAGGAGTTGATGCCAGTTGCTCAGAAGTAGTGCAGGAACTGTGTTACTTTTTTTTGATTCCCATTCTCATATCCAACTTTCTCTTTCCATTTCTAAAACACTGCAGATTTGCAGATGACATACAGCTGGGTGGCAGTGTGAAATATGCGGAGGATGTTGAGATAATGCAGGATGACTTGGACAGGTTGGGTGAGTGGGCAGATGCATGGCAGATGCAGTTTAATGTGGATAAATGTGATGTTATCCACTTTGGTGGCAAGAACAGGAAGGCAGATTATTATCTGAATCGTGTCAAGTTAGGAAAAGGCGAAGTACAATGAGATCCAGGTGTCCTTGTTCATCAGTCACCTAAAGTAAGCTTGCAGGTACAGCAGGCAGTGAAGAAAGCTAATGGCATGTTGGCCTTCATAACAAGAGGAGTTGAGTATAGGACCAAAGAGGTCCTTCTGCAGTTGTGCAGGGCCCTGGTGAGACCACACCTGGAGTATTGTGTACAGTTTTGGTCTCCAAATTTGAGGAAGGACATTCTTGCTATTGAGGGAGTGCAGCGGAGGTTCACGAGATTAATTCCCGGGATGGCGGGACTGTCATATGTTGAAAGATTGGAGCGACTGGGCTTGTGTACACTGGAATTTAGAAGGATGAGAGAGGATCTGATTGAAACATATAAGATTATTAAGGGATTGGACACGCTGGAGGCAGGAAACATGTTCCCAATGTTGGGGGAGTCCAGAACCAGAGGCCACAATTTGAGAATAAGGGGGACGCCATTTAGAACGGAGTTGAGGGAAAACTTTTTTCACCCAGAGAGTTGTGGATCTGTGGAATGCTCTGCCTCAGAAGGCAGTGGAGGCCAGTTCGGATGCTTTCAAGAAAGAGTTAGATGGAGCTCTTAATGATAGCGGAGTCAAGGAATATGGGGAGAAGGCAGGAACGGGGTACTGATTGTGGATGATCACCCATGATCACAGTGAATGGCGGTGCTGGCTCGAAGGGCCGAATGGCGGAATGACACCTATTGTCTATTACCAATATAATCCTTCTTACAGTTCATTGTCATATCATTTGGGAGAAAGGAACCAAAGAGACTGAAGAATTGCAGTACACAGAGGGAAAAGGCCAGCAAAATCATGAACTGTTATGGACTGATACAGCATATGGACTGTTTGTCCCACTCCCATCTAGGAAGAGGCTACATAACATCCATGTCAGAACCATTAGACTCAAAACATTTACTTCCCTCAATCTGTCAGGCTGATCAACAACTCTACCCATTAACCTACCTCACCATCCCAGGTTTCTTAAGCTTGCTGCTACCTAGAAGAGTTCCTCTTGCTAAGAGTCCCTTTGTCACCTAATCATTTCCTGTCAGGGTCACCTAATGTTCAGATGTGCCTACACCTAGTATCACTCTATACACATACAACCAGTCTATGTATATAAGCTGATCTTGTGTTTATATGGCCACACTTAATAGTTAATTGTACATTGAGTTTTATAGCATTGCGTGTATATTTATTGTGTTCTTACGTTGTTATGTTTTTTATGCTGCATCAGTGTTTCAATCATTTCAAGAATGACAATAAACCATCTTGAATTTGAAAATTCAAGAAGAACTATCTCCTGTAAATTATAATGCTGCCTGCTCATTTCTGTGATTGTAGCATGTGGTGAACACCAACTATGCTGTTGTTGGCTAGACAAATTAGCAGGGGGACTCAAATGTGAGTGGCCAGTTAAAGGTGCTTTGAATTTCTTAAAAAAAAACGGGCAGTGTGGAAGGCATTTTTAAAAAATTGCTACAGGTCCTGTGGTGAGAATTCTAATAAAAATGGCTTGAGATGCAGTAGATAATGGGACAGAGTGGGCTGCAAATTTCTTGTCTTTGCACTACTGGCCTTGGTGACAGAGGTATTAAGGGAGGGCAAATCATGATTCCTCATCGGGCCAGATGTTCCTCAGAAGCACACTCAGACACACCAGGAGCAAAAAGCCAGTGCATTCTATGCTGAAAGTCAAGCCCTAAGGTGCAAAACCATGCGGAGTTAAATGACCTTTCACAAATGGTCATGGTCAGTGAATGCATATTCAAATATCATATCATACTTCAGACACTGTTTAATGTTGCACTCTCCTGGAAAACTCAGCCTATTGATCTTCTGTTGCTGTAGCCCGTCCAAGTCAAGGTTCGACATGTGGTGCATCCAGAGATGCTCCTCTGCACATTACTTTTCTAATGAGTTTATTTGCGTTACTGTTACCTTCCTGTCAGCTTGAACCAATGTAGCTACTTTCTTCTAACTCCTCTCACTAAGAAAACATTTTAGCCTACAGAACCGTTGCTCACTAATTTTTTTGTTTGTTGCACCATTCTCTGTAAATTCTAGAGACTTTTGTGTATGAAAATCCCAGGAGACCAGCAGTTTCTGAGATACTCAAACCACCCCATCTGGCACCAAGAATTATTCTACGGTCAAAGTCACTTTGATCACATTTCTTCCCCATTTTGATGTTTGGTCTGAACAACAACTGAACCTCTTGACCATGTCTGCATACTTTTATGCATTGAGTTGCTGCCACGTTTAACAAGCAGATATACAGGTGTACTGAATGAAGTGGCCATGTAGCATCCACTTTTCACAGGTTGTACAGCCATGATGGCCATAATCTTCCTAACGTGGCATTCACTGACAAACTTCCTTCTCTCTTGGAAGTTTGTGAAGATTTGACATGTCATGTTAAACTATGTTGAACTTCTGTGATTGCATGGTGGAAAGTATACTGACTGGTTGCATCACAGCCTCATATAGAAGCACCAATGCCCTTGAATGAAAAGCTGGGAAAAATTAGTGGATACAGCCCATTCCATCATGAGTACTCCCCCTCTCACCATTGAGCAGATCTACAAGGTGCCCTGTCACAGGAAAGAAGCATCAATCATCAAGGACCCCCACCATCCAGGCAATGCTCTCTTCTTGCTGCTACCATCAGAAAGGAGGTACAGGAGCCTCAGGACCCACACGACCAGGTTCAGAAACAGTTATTACCTTTCGCCCAACAGACTCTTGAACTAGAGAGAATTACATCATTCAACTTCACTCATCCCAACACAGATCTCACCAACTATGGACTTGCTCCCAATATTTATTGCTTACTTATTTATTATTAATCTTTTTTTTTCTTTTTTGTATTTGCACAGTTTGTTGTCTTTCGCACATTAGTCACTTGTTCATCTTTGCTGTATGCATACTTTCATTGATTCGATTTTGTTTCTTTGTATTTGCTGTGAATGCACGCAAGGAAATGAATTTCAGGTGATAGATGGTGACATATGTGCATCAATAATGAATTTATGTTGAACTTTGAACTCTTGCAAGACTAATTAGCACGCAAACAAGGGTAGCAACAGATAACTAGAGGGGTGAATGTGAATGCATATCCTAACTCCCTGGAGGAGAGAATGCTGTTCATCACTGAGATGGTCAGAAGTAGGACAAAACCATTGAAGATAACTATATATGTACATTCCATAATTATTTGCACATCTCATTTCCCCATCAATCTATGTTTTTATTGACATGTGGAACTGAGCAATAAGAAAGGTATAACCACGTTAACGGGGCTATATTACAGACCACCCAACAATCTGAGGGATTTAAAAGAAAAAATTTGTACAAAGATCACAGACTGTTGCAAGAAACTTAATTTGTTATAGTAGGTGATTTTAACTTTCCACATATTGAATCACACTCCCAAACTTTAAAAGGACTAGATGAGATAGAGTTTGTCAAATGTGTTCAGGAAAGTTTTCTTAATCAGTACATAGAAGTCCCAACGAGAGAGTATGCGATACCTGACCTGCTATTAGGGAATGAGACAGGGCAGGTGACACTTTTGTGTAGGTGAACACTTTGCACCTAGAGGTCATAAGACCATTAGTTTCAAAGTAAGTATGTAAAAAGATAGGTCTGGACCATGGGATGAAATTCTAAATTGGAGGAAGGCCAAATTTGGTGGTATCGGAGAGGATCTGGTAAGTGTGGATTGGAACAGGTTATTTTCTGGGAAAGGTGTATTTGGTAAGTGAGAGGCCTTCCAAAGTGAAATTTTGAGAGTACGGATCTTGTATGTGCCTGTCAGAATAAAAGGTAAAGATAACAGATGTAAGAAACTTTGATCTTCAAGAGATATTGAGGCCCTGGTTAAGAAACAAAAGGATGTCTGTTGCAGGTATAGGCAGATAGAAACAAATGAGGTGCTTATGGAGTAAAAGAAATGCAAGAGAACATCTAAGAAAGCATGAGGTTGCCTTAGCAAACAAGATAATTCTAAAGGATTGTACAGATATGTTAAGAACAAGGCGATAGCAAGGGACAAAATTGGTCTTCTCGATGATCGGCATGGTAATCCGTGCATGGAGCCAAAAGAGATTTGGGGGATCTTAAATGCATCTTTTGCATCTGTATTTAGTCATGAGATGAACACAGACTCTATAGAAGTGAGGCAAAATGGCATTGACTTCATGGACCCTGTACAGATTACAGAGGAGGAGATATTTGTTCCCTTGAGGCAAATTAGGGTGAATAAATCCCCAGGGCCTGACAAGGTGTTCCTTCAGATACTATGGAAGGTAAGTGCGGAAATTGCTGGGTCCCTAGCAGTGATGTTTAAATCATTCTTAGTCACAGGTGAGGTGCCGGATGTTTGGAGGATAGCCAGTGTTACTCCACTCTTTAAGAAAGGCTCTAAAACTAAAACAGGAAATTATAGGCCGGTGACCTTGACATCAGTGGTGGGTAAGTTATTGGAAGGCATTCTGAGGGACTGGATATCTGAATATTTGGATAGACATGGACTGATTAAGGATGGTCAGCATGGTTTCATGTGTAGTAGATCATGTATAACCAGTCTTATAGTGTTTTTTGTGGGAAATGGCAGGAACATTGATGAAGGCAAGGCAGTGAATGTTGTCAACATGGACTCCAGTCAGGCCTTTGACAAGGTCCTGCATGGGAAGTTGGTCACGAAGGGTCATTTGCTTGGCATTCAAGATGAGGTAGTAAATTGGATTCGACATTTCCTTTGTGGAAGAAGCCAGAGAGTTGTAGTAGATGATTGCTTCTCTGACTGGACACCTGTGACTAGTGCAGTACCACAAGGGTCAATGCTGGGTTCATGGTTGCTTGTCATCTAGATCAGTGACCTGGATGATAAGGTGGTTAACTGGGCTAGCAAATCTGTGATGACTCCAAGACTGGGGGTAGTAGTGGACAGCAAGAAAGACTATCGGAGCTTGCAGAGGGATCTGTATCAGCAGGGAAAATGGGCTGAAAAATGGCAGATGGAATTTAATGCTCACAACTGTGTGGTGCTGCAGAAGAAATGGATCTGGGAGTACACATCCTTAATTGATTGAAAATTGTGTCTCAGGTTGATAGGGTCATAAAGAAAGCTTTTGGCACACTGTCCTCCATAAATCAAAGCATTAAGTACAGGAGGTGGGATGTTATATGAGGCCTAATTTGGATTGTGTGTAATTTTGGTCACCTACCTGCAGAAAAATGTAAATAAGGTTAAAAGACTACAGAGAAAATTTACAAGGATGTTGCCAGTTCTGGAGGACCTGAACTGTATGGAAAGATTGAAAAGGTTAGGACTTCATTCCCGGGAGTGCAGAAGATTGAGAGGAGATTTGAAAAAGGTATACAAAATTTTGAAATGTACAAATGTTTGTATAAATAGGGTAAATGCATGCCAGCTTTTTTCACTGATGTTGGGTGAGAGTACAACTAAAGGTCATGGGTTAAGAGAGTAAGGTGAGAAGTTTAAGGGAAACATGAGGAGAAAAGTGGATGAAGGGAAGGCAGTGGATGTTGTCTACATGGACTTCAGTAAGGCCTTTGACAAGGTTCCGCATGGGAGATTAGTTAGGAAGATTCATTCGCTAGGTATACATGGAGAGGTAGTAAATTGGATTAGAAATTGGCTCAGTGGAAGAAGCCAGAGAGTGGTAGTGGAGGATTGCTTCTCTGAGTGGAAACCTGTGACTAGTGATGTGCCACAGGGATCAGTGCTGGGTCTATTGTTATTTGTCATCTATATCAACGATCTGGATGATAATGTGGAAAGTTGGATCAGCAAATTTGCTGATGATACAAAGATTGGAGGTGTAGTGGACAGTGAGGAACGTTTTCAAAGCTTGCAGAGGGATTTGGACCAGCTGGAAAAATGGGCTGAAAAATGGCAGATGGAATTTAATACAGACGTAAGGGGTTTCTTTGTTTTTGTCACTGCGTAGTCTAATTAAAATGGCTTCTTTGTTATGTTATAATTGAAAGGGCTTCTTTGTTATGTTAACTGCTGAGAAAGTCCTCCCGCTAGCAGTTTGTTTGGATCATGTTACTGATAAGAAGGTGTTACAAACCAACTGGGATAGTTGTTATGCTTTCTGCGTGTCTGTAAGATATTGTGATGCGCTGGTTTTTGGAGAGAAGGCGGGAGAGAGAGACAGAGGATGGACCAGGTGCTGTGATTCCGCTAATGGGGTCGGACCCCGAGCAGGAGTCCGAGGTCCAGGGTATTCAACGAGGAGAGGAGACGGAGACGGACTCATGTGGAGCGTCTGGTCGACCACTGTTGTTGGTCCCACGCGGCAGGTCGAGGTGGTCCGTGGGGATCGCAGAGTGAAGAAGGAGGGTCCTGAGCTCCAACTGTTTGTGTACGAAGAGATTGAACTTTGATAAGTGTGGCACCTTTTATTTTCCTTTTATATTTTATTCTCTATTAGTTATATAGTTCCAGTAATATCTATAAACTGTAAATCACTTAATCGTATTTGGTGTATTGGTTATTTGGGTGGGTTGGGGTACATCACACAGCATCCACACAAACTAATTACCCAGTTTGGCGGCGCCGAGAGGCTGAGTTTGCAGTATTGTGTGCAGTTTTGGTCACCAAATTACAGGAAGGATATTAGTAAGGTTGAAAGAGTGCAGAAGAAGGTTTACAAGGATGTTGCCGGGACTTGAGAAATTCAGTTACAGAGAAAGGTTGAATAGGCTAGGACTTTATTCCCTGGAGTGTAGAAGAATGAGGGGAGATTTGATAGAGGTATATAAAATTATGATGGGTATAGATAGAGTGAATGCAAGCAGGCTTTTTTCCACTGAGGCAAGGGGAGAAAAAAAACCCAGAGGACATGGGTTAATGGTGAAGGGTGAGAAGTTTAAAGGAAACATTAGGGGGGCTTCTTCACACAGAGTGGTGGGAGGATGGAATGAGCTGCCAGAGGAAGTGGTAAATGCGGGCTCACTTTTACCATTAAGAAAAACTTGGACAGGCACATGGCTGGGAGGTGTATGGAGGGATATGGTCCGGGTGCAGGTCAGTGGGAGTAGGCAGAAAAATGGTTTGGCACAGCCAAGAAGGGCCAAAAGGCCTGTTTCTGTGCTGTAATGTTCTGTGGTTCTATGTTCTAAATTTATGCACTTAGAAAGTTGTGAGAGTGTGAAACAAGCTGCCTGGGCAAGTGGTGCATGTGAGTTTTATTTCAATGTTTAAGAGAAGTTTGGATAGATACATGGATAATAGGGATATAGAGGACTATGATCCCTGTGCAAGTCAATGAGAGTAGGCAGTTTAAATGGCTCAGCATGAACTAGTGGGCCAAAGGGCCTGTTTCTGTACTATACTTCTCTATAACTCTATGACTCTACGCTGCAGGTGTAAGCATATCCCTCTTAATTTGCCCCTCTGCTCATTGTAATATTCTGTGTTTCAGCAGTTTGGCTAGGCAGTGAAGAAAATAAAGGAAAACTCTTATGATGCCAGTGCAGGAGCACTTGCTTTTGCAGTCACAACCAGCAATCCATAATCATGACACTCTGTGCAGTCTAAGTGAGAAATTAGGTATTTGTGGGTTACACTGGCCCACTCCTTCTCACCACCTTCACTGACTATCTCTCTAACTCTAATACAAGGGAGAAGACCTCCTTTGTTTGTCCATTTCTTTCCATAAATGCTACCTGACCTTCTGACTCTTCCAGCAACTTGGTTTCTGCTCCAGATTCCAGCACCTGCAGTCTCTTCTCTCTCTATGTGTGGGCCACAGCCAGAGTTGAGCAGAAGGTGTGCATGAACATTCTGGAGAAATTCAACAGGTCAGTGAGCATCTGTGGAGGGAAATGGACAGTCAACAGCTCAGGTCAAGATCCTTTATCTGAACTGAAAGTGTAGAGGGCAGATAGCCAGTAGAAAGACAGAGTTAACCTTTCAAGTCAAAGACCCTTCCTCAGAACTGTGCAAGTGAGAAAGCAAGTTTAGTTTTGCAGTTGCAAAGAGGATGGGTAGAAGGATGGACAGTACAAAGGGATAATCTGATAGGATGAGGCTAACGTTGATTTGGGGATAAACTGTACACAACAGCAAGCAGTTAGTACCTGAATGGCAATAGTTAGAAGGAGATAAAATTTGCAAACAAAGGAGTGTCTGAAAGCAGGTGAAATTCAAAGCTGCTGCAAAAGGCCACCAAGTTAGGTTGTGCTAGTCGATCAATATGACAGATGGATGAATGACAGCCAAACTAGCCAGCTCTGAAACAAGCAGTGAAGGCAAGTATTCTAAAATTATTATATTTGATATTGAGTTCAGAGACCTGCAATTTTCCCATACAGAAGATGAAGATGACTAATGGGGAACTGGCACAAAAGAGTACTTGAGGCCAGAACAGTGAGCCATGATTATATTGAAAGGTGGCCTACAGCTGTCCCTATATTTTTTTAATATTCTTGTGAGAAGTTGTAAGTTGGAGAAAACGACCAAAATCTTAATCCACTCTTTAAGAAGTGCCACAGTTTCCAGGATAGTCCAAGCAGAAGAAGCATTGTTCCACCATAATTTGTCAGATTATGGTAATATGGATCCAAGAGAGAAAGCTAGATCACTTGGCTTTCTTCAAGTGCAATTAACTCATCAGGTGACTTTTCTTGTATCCCAAGAGAACAGGTTTGGTTTCCCTAGACTATAAGACATAAAAGAAGTATTAGGTCATTCAGTCAACAAGTCACTCTGCCATTCCATCATAGCTGATTTATTATCCCTCTCAACCTTATTCTCCTGCCTTCTCCCTGTAAACTTTGGAGTTCTTACTAAACAAGAACCTATCACCCTCTGCTTTAAATATACCCAATAACGTGGCCTCCATGGCCATCTATGACAATGAATTCCACAGACTTCTCCGCTACATGAATGTCCTTTCTGTTCTAAAGGGATGCTCATGTATTCTGAGGCTGTGCCTAGTCTTCCCCACGATTGGAACCATAACCTCTCCATCCATCTTAATGACAAGCAGTAGCTAAAATGGACATCTTTAGATTGGTATTGTGATCACAGGCAGCACGCCAGGATTAATCTGTGATTGTTGCTGGCAATAGTCACAAAACATCTAGATGTTGAGTGATTAGATTTCAATAATAGTGACCTTTCTGAAGCTCAGATATATTGTGCATTGCTCAATTAATGTCATGGTTTGGCAGATAGCACTTTCACCTTTAAAGAAATGCTAGGTTCTAGCACAGTCCAGAAGCAACTACAAAGGTCTATAATAATACTTTAGAGCGGCCTTCTTCATGCTATAGACCAATACCATTGAGGAAGAGATCCATGGACACCAGGTTGGGAACTGCTGCCTAAGAGGAATAACAAAGGAGAACTGCAGAGTCAGAAGTACTTTCCTTTTTCTGGTGTAGGTAGGCTGGATGGTCCCTTATGGAGTAACAATTGTATGATTCTGTGATTCCATCGGCATTATTTTGCCTCAGACACAAGGACGTTGTAGAAATGTGATCTGCATGTCGATATCAATGCCCTGAGCTAAGATATGCCTGCAGTAAAAGCACAGTCACTTTCCTCTGATTTCTGTTTGTGACAAGAGACAGAGAACATAAGTCTTTGTGACTTCCCTTAAATGGATCAACAAAGAGAAAACTTCAGGATCTTACTGATATCTCCAGCTGCACTCCAGTGGGAGGCAGATATGTACAAGCTCATTGCTGCATTTGGCTTTGTACCAACTGACAAGGGATCTTCAGCCTGTTCAGAGGTTGCAGTAGTTTCTTCTTCAAGTGAAAAATTTCAATGTAGATAATCCTCATTGAAGCTTTGACATTGCTTCTCATAGTCATAGTCATACTTTATGGATTACGGGGAAAATTCTCACTGAGGATGAGGTAAAAGGATTCATTCTTGTGCATGCCAGATTGAAATATTCTCCTCTAGAGAGACATTTTTCCCCTTCCTTCCCTATCCAGTAGCTGGTCTAACCTTGCATGACCCCTCCTCATTCATCTCCTCACACTGTATGATAAGGTGAGCCTCTACTAACAGATAAACATATCTGCACTCAACTGGGTTGTGCAGGAGTTTTTAAATCCCGAGATCTCTTCTGTGATGGCCACCTCACTGACTAGAAGTCGCTTGAAAGAACTTTAGCAATTATTTCCAGAATCAAGAGAAACATTCTGAGAAATTGGCTATCATCCAACTAGCAACATGGATGATCTCTTTAAAGAGTACAGACTAATTTCCTTCCAATTACTAAGTGTGTCATATTCATGGAAGGCTAAGTATTAGCAGAAGTATTAATCTGTAAAATAACGGTGCCATTGTTGAGTCAAAATTAAGTGGGGATCAATGTCATGATCCACTTGCAGTGTATACTTCAGGTGGATGTTCACTGTATGCTTGTAGTGCCATCATGAATATCTGTGCACTTCACCCCATTTCAGACAAATAGTGGGTGGCAGCCAATTACATTTTATGCCCTAGGATTTCTTGGAATATCTGACATTGCAAGGACAACACTTGTCTGCTTTCCATAATCTGTGAAAATTACACGCATGACTACTGCGTAGGGTTGTGGAGGAAAGGAAATACGAGAGAGCGGATGTAAGAGAGTTTTAACAAAATAAATAAAATCAACTGCACCAAACAATATTAACTTTATTAATGCTGATACTTAATTCAGCGCATAGCTCCATGAGGCATTGTTAAAATAATTACATGTCAGATTACAATATAAAGCTGCATTCAGAAAAAAAGTCACATGCTAATGAAAAGTAAATGTATTGTAATTGTTGTTGTGTGTTTTGCAGTTTGCAACATCTGAACAAAATAATGATGGGGGAAAAAAATAAGAATTGTCCTTGGGGATTACAGTCAAAGCAATTAACCAGGAAATGATTATCAAGAATACTTAGAAATTTGCTTTTTGAGATTTTTATTCATTTATTATGAATTCCATTGCTAACGTCCTTTGTTTCCAGTACGCCAGAGCTAATGTATTAAAAAGCAACAATGGAATAATTCCAATGAAATGGTTTTGCAAGGCCTTTGTCACGTGTGTTGCAAGTTGGCCAGGTGACATTTGAGACCAAGCTAAAAACATAATAAATATGAAATATGGAAGTTCACATGGAGCTTACAAAATTAAGAGCCAGAGGCAAGATCTGACAAATTAAACACTGGCACTTGTGTTACTTCATTTGTTCCAAACACTGTAAGACTGAAAAAAAAATCATATGGTTGACTGTCGAGAGCCCCCTCGTGAGCTCTCTTGAAACTGTGCTGAGAGTGTAGGTTTATCATTTTTACACATTTCAAAGATTTAGTTATATTGATATCCAAAGAAAAATAAGTTCTATACTCAGTGGAGGTACCTAATAAAGTGGCCTCTGAGTGTATATTTGTGCTTTTCTGTTGTTGTAGCCCATCCACTTTAATGTTTGACATGTCATGCATTCAGAGATGCTCTTCTGCACACCACCGTTGTAATGTGTGGCTGTTTGAGTTACTTTCACCTTCCTGTCAGCTTGAAACAGCCTGGCTATTTTCCTCTGACCTCCCTCATTAACAAAGTTTATTTGCCCACAGAACTGCCCTGACTGGATTTTTTGTTTTGTTTTGTTTTTCTCACCATTCTCTGTAAACTCTAGAGACTGATGTGCATCCCAGGAGATCAGCAATTTTTGAGACACTCAAACCACCCCATCTGGCACCAACAATTATTCCCCAGTCAAAGTCACTTAAATCACATTTCTTTCCCATTCTGATGTTTGGTCTGAACAGCAACTGAACCTCTTTGACTATGTTGCATGTCTTTATGCATTGAGTTGCTGCCATATGATTGGCTAATTAGATATTCGCCTTAACAGGCAAATATGCAGGTACTGTATACCTAATTAAGTATCTACTGGGTGTATATTGATTCCTGAGCCATACTTGGAATTAGATGTTATTCTGTAATAATGGCCAATGTCCTATTGTTCTATATTTGCCTGTGCTAGGCACAAATCATCAAACTTTAATTCATTGTGCACCTTTCTTTTTCCTTTTCTGCTGTTGGTCCCCTGCTGATCTCAGGCTCTCCTTCCTTGTGATGACGTTATTGCAGCTGCATGTCCACCTTTTTGTTCGGAGCTGACACCACTTCTCACATCTATCTGTAATTATAGTGTCACAGATTTTGGGGTTGCCAGTGATGATGAAACTGTCAGCATCAGCAGTCATTAAAGAGTGAAACTGATAGCAGCTTCTGGACTACGCATACGGACAGTGAAACACGGAAAAATAAATAGAAGTTACTGCCTGTGAGTTGCCGCTCCTCCACAAGACTTGCTGCTTGAACCCTTCGCTGGTTTAATCTTAAGGAGTCAGTGAGATTAATCATTCTTACTATTAAGAGAGAGGAAAAAATCTCTGGAATATTAAGCGCTTTTGCAACATATGTGACAGCGTAACGCTGCACCAGCCTTAATTATTGATCCGCCGCCTCTCAATCCCTGAAATAATTTCTGTTTGTCTGAGTTGTCATTCATTCAGACAATTATTTCAAAGAAGGTTACTGTTTTTTAAATGTGTCACCGTGAAATTTTACTCTTTATTTTGTGCTCTGCAGCATGCTGTTAAAAACTCTGCTGTTTGCTTCCTAGTTTGCTTCCTGTGAGTATGCTGAAAGTGAGTCGTTGTTCAGCTACTTCGACTGGATGGCTGTCAACGGGTGACCAAAGCTGAATGAGGATTGACAGATACTATTAACAGGCGTGTTGCATTCCGAGCTACAGTGATGACTAGTTCTTTATGCAAAGTATTCTTTGGGGTCAGAGGGAATCAGAGTCTGAATCAGTCTTGCTGAAGGGTCTCGGCCTGAAACGTCGACTATGGTCTTTTCTGTAGATGCTGCCTGGCCTGCTGAGTTCCTCCAGCATTTTGTGTGTGTTGATCAGATTTAATATCACTGGCATATATGTTGTGAAATTTGTTAACTATACAGCAGCAGTACAATGCAATACGTGATAAATAGAGAGAAAAAAACTGAGTTACATTAAGTATGTATATGTCTATTAAATATTAAGTTAAAATAAGCAGTGCAAAAATAATAGAAATAAAAAAGTAGTGAGGTGGTGTTCATGGGTTCAATGTCCATTTAGATATCAGATGGCAGAGGGGAAAAAGCTGTTCCTGAATTGCTAAGTGTGTGGCTTCAGGCTTCTGCATCTCCTTCCCAAAGGTAACAGTGTGAAGAGGGCACGTCCTGGGTGGTGGGGGTCCTTAGTAATGGATGCCACCTTCCTAAGGCACCACTCCTTGAAGATGTCTTGGATACTAGGAAAGGAATGCCAACTCTTCATCTCTGACTTCAATATCCAGGCCTTTATCTGTACCAACTCTAATGCAACCCCTGAGGTAGTTCATGTTATTTCATATTCACCACAAATGACTAAGTAATCACGTCAGTAAGGTGTATGAAGATACTGAAAGATAATGTACATTCCCAGAGTTCTGCAACTAATGATGTACTTTTGAGTTGTCAGTCTTCTTTATGTCAGAATTGCAGAAGGTAACTTAGTCATAGAGCAAAAATGAGCAAATATTCCATGTGATGCAGGTTGGGAGATAAATAGCGGCCACTTCTTTGAGTTTCATGCCTGAAAGTTGGTCATCGATAGCAATACACTTATTTCTCAGTCCTGTTCTGAGTTACGGAGCTAGATCATGTGCTTCCATGTTTATAGTCGGATGTGAACTCATTAATTAAGCAAGCTAATAAACAGAGCAGCATTTTGGACTAAACATTAGTTAAAGTATCTTTTATGGTAGGATTTCCTTATTTCTGTTGTACAAAAATATTAATCTTGTGAGATGTGCAATGGAGGTTATGGTTTCTTGAAATAACTTATGTATGGTCGATAATTTGAGCAAACGATTAAACTCTTCTCAAGCTTCCAGCCAGGTACAGGTATCGATTATAAGCAATGTTTCGATAACAGTCTCTGCCCTCAGAGTTTATCATTGAAACATCGGTTATAGACGATACCTGTGCCTGGCTGGAAGCCTGAGAAGAGTTTATTCCTCATATATACTGGGAAAACACAAGATTCTTTTTCAATTTGTACAAAGTTTGTAATGTGTTACATTATGAACTAATGCAATACCAACAATCTGACCAACTGTGGACCTTTTGATTATCTTAGAAAAATCCATTCAAGCGATGTTAAAGAAATCGACGCCACTGGATGAAATGTTTCAGGCTCTATGTGCTGAATATGTTGATCATGTATTTATCTGACTAAATAATTTCCAGGATCATTTGTTTTTCACATTATTTCTATACAACGTATTTTGCACAAAAATAAACTGGTTATATTAACTGGTGTTAACTAGTAATCTTCCTCCTAAATTTAAAGCAGGAAATCAGACACCCATCCCACCTCCTGTTCATACTCTATTCATTTACAGAGGATGGTTGGAGATTGATCAGTTAGCTTATACCACAGACTAGGCTGGATGCTTAAATGTTCTAATGAGGCTCTGCATCTTTGGTCAGGAGGAACAATTGCAGAAGATAAATACCCTTCCAGCACTGGTTGAGGACTGTTTTTAAGAGCTAAAGTGTTTCCTTCAGCATATCTGCTTCCATCCCCATGATGCTACTCATTGACCCCACTAGATAACAGCATACCAACAGACCTTCCACCACTCTGTCTGATCTGACTGGCCCTCTGACTTCATCCCAGCTCACAATGTCATCCACCTCCAGACCAAACCGCAGCCAGTCACAACACTAGTATCATTTTCTGCATCTCCACACCACCCCCCAGCACCACCGGTCAGTTCAGTCAGTTCATTCCCGAACTCCAACGTCCTCTGCAGCTGGATTTGCTTGCCTACCACTTTTACATGTCTCTGCATTTACTGTTAGTGAACTCCTATTCAAAGTTCAAAGTAAACTTATTATCAGAGTACATACATTTTCATGCAGGCATTTGCAGTAGCTACAAAGAAACAATAGCATCAATGAAAAACCACACTCAACATCTAGGGATAAACAGCCAGTTGCAAAAGACAACAAGCTGTGCAAATACAAAAAAAAGTAAAAGAAAAGAAAGCTAATAATGATAAATAAGTGAGCAATAAATATTGAGAACATGAATTGTAGAGGCCTTGAAAGTGAGTCCATGTTCAGTGTTAGGGTTAGTCAAGCTGAGTGAAGTTAAACCCTCTGGTTCAAGAGCCTGATGGATGAGGGAAAAAAATTGTTCTGGAACCTGGTGCTGTGGGTCTTGAGGCTCCTGTAGTTTCTTCTGGGTGGCAGCAGTGAGAAGAAAGATTGGCCTGGATGGTGGAAGTCCTTGATAATAACCATATAACTATATAACAATTACAACACAGAAACAGGCCATCTTGGCCCTTCTAGTCCGTGCCGAACGCTACTCTCACCTAGTCCCACCGACCTGCACTCAGCCCATAACCCTCCATTCCTTTCTTGTCCATATAGCTATCAAATGGATGCTGCATTCCTACAACAACCCTCCTTGTAGATGTATGCAGTAGTGGGGAGGACTATACCCTTGATGGACTGAGCAGTATACTTTTTGTAGGCTGTTTTGTCACTGGAATAGTGATTTATTTCAGGTTGTTCTTTAATCCGAAGGGACTGGATGTAAGAGGTACTTGTCAGAGCTATACATTACTATGCACATACATTATTTTAGGGTTGTAGTATTGAGTGAAACACCCTGGTTTCCTTGGCTACGTAGGTCTAGGGAAGACAACCTCTGGCCCCGCGCTCAATCTCACCCTAAACCCCGGTTTGTGTGGATGCTGTATCATTTGCTACCCTGTTACAAATTAATGCTACGAAATAACAGTCGGTACACTGCATATGATTAAAGGAATTATATTTATGAATCTTAACTAAAGGGTTAGTAAAGAATAACAAAAGGAAAAGGGGCCATTCTAGTTAAACAATCCAATGTGCACAAGTTGTCGCTCACCTTGAACTTCTCTGTCACTCATGCTCTGGGCCCTCGGTCAATGTGAAAGCACACACCACCTTCCGAACGTCACTCGCAATCCATCTTGAACAAATGGGTCTCCCACCGGATCCTATGCTACGACTGGTTCTCCACAGCATCTTCTCTCTTCATCTCCTCTCGAACAAAAACTCCAAGCCCAACCTTAGTGTCCCTCACCAGAGAAACCTCCCCTTAATCTGACGATCCTTATTGGATGGCACACATTTCTCCTCTCTCTTTATCTTCAACAGTAACCAAACAAGCAGGAAAACAGAACAGACTGTTCTTACAGAACTGCCAAAGTGAAATACATACAACATGACAGTAAAGATATGAACCAGGCATTACATAAGCAAATAGTAGCCTTGTAAAGAATAAGAAAATGTATGTTCATGCATTAAAAACCTCTAAGAGGACCACAACCTTGTCATAGTTTGGAGACTTGCGTTCCTCAATGACACAGAGAGTACATCTGTACTGACTGAAGCAGAAGGGTCACCCATGCCAAAGTGATCAAAGAGTAGAGGATATACTATGACTGGTCCACAGGTCTTCCGGGCTCAGCGGTTCAGCTCAGGGCTATCAATCCTGACAGCTCAAACAAAGCTGTTACAGAAGCAGCAACGAAGAATCCTTCTCCATCTGTGGGTGAAGGTATTCCTGAGTCTTCACTCAGGACTTGCATGACTGACAGTGGTGAAAACCGAGGAAGCTACTGACATGATGAGGGAAGCCGTGAACACCACCAGAGATGGAGGACCTTCATTGCTGCCCTAAATGCCACTGGCATAACGGGCAGTCAGTAAGTATGCATTAAAACAAATAACATTGAGTTTTATTTTGGGAAATGCTTGACACTGGAAAATGAGCTTGTCGTAGATGCCAGAAAGATGAAAACATGTTATGCACATTTCAGCTCCCCTCACTATGCTATGCACCCATTTGACATAACACAATAGGGGGAAGTCATTTGTCCATCTAAGGTTTTGCCCATTCTTTGCTGGAGCAATCTAAACATTTCTCATCATGCAGTTTTCTTTATCTTTCTCTTACTTGGTATTTTTTTAACCATATTCTCCTTAAATGATTCAATGCTTTCTATCTCTTACAATGAAGCACTTCATGCTTTAAAAGCCCTTTTAAGAAAATTCTTCTGAACTGTATTGTATGCCTCTTAATGACAGCTTGTAATAGATGAGCACCAAAGGAAATAGTCTTTCCCTTTCAGTCCATCGGAAACCTTCATCATTTGAAAAATCACCATTAAGTCTCCACTTAGCCTCCTCTGTTCCCGTGGAAACATACACTATCTGAAATGTCTCCTAGAACCATTTTCGGATATTTTAATGAATCTATACTGTAAGGTCTCTCGAGACCTCATGTTCTTACTGTAATGGAGAACTTAAAAACAAACACAGCACAGCAGTTGTTATCTAGCCAAAGGCTTCTGTACTTTTACTGTAACCTTTTTACAATAGATTTATGCATTTATTTATTGAATTATTTGATTATACTTGAGCATTTGGAAAATTAGGTTTCTTAACCTGTATGATACCAGTATGGTAAATATTTGGAATATATTTTATTATTTGTTAATTTATTTGTGGTAATATTTATATGTTGTGTGTGAGCTATATGCATTATATTGTGTACCTTGGTCTGGTACGTTGTTTTGTTTGATGGTACACATGCATATGGCATGGTAGCATAGTGGTTAGCACAATAGTACAGTTACAGTACGTATAAAAGGAATTCATACGTTATCCCTGTGACCAGGTGATTTTCCTCCGGGTGCTCTGATTTCCTCTCAGAGTCCAAAGATGTACCGGTTGGTGGGTTAATTGGTCATTGTAAATAGTCCTGTGATGAGGCTGAGATTAAATGGGGGTATGGCTGGACAGCGTGGCAGTGTGAACAGGAAGGGCCTGTTCCATGCTGTATCTTAATCAATGGATCAATCAATACAGCTGAATGACAAACTTGAACTTGATCTTAATTTATTCATATTTAATGCTGTTTAATTGTTTATATGGGAACAAAATCCCATTAGTCCTTGCTATTACTTCTAAAAATGCCAGTCATTCTCTGCAAATACAGAATTCAAAATAAAGTTGTCAATTAATATTTTAATGATTTATATTCGGTCAACATCCATTAATATGACAAAACCATAAATGTTCGTAAAATATTCAGGTTGGGGTGCCATTTTAAGATTTTTAAACAATTTAAAGGGTTATCTTGACTATGTGTCTGATATTAAGGGGCTTCAATTAAATTACAGCAAATTGATTGATTGACACTATGATTCATAATGTTTTATAATTCCACACTTTTAATATCCTGAATCCATTTAGAGAATGTGCTCTTTAAAAAGAGAACTGTGTCATGATAGCAACAGACACAATAAAGGAATGAGACAGTGGTAGTTAAATTTGGCAGCTGTTTATGTTCTTATCAATTACTCCATTTCGACTGCAGGTCTGGATTGCCCTATAAAGATGCATTGTTTCATCATCTATTGTTGTAAAATTGAAACAAGAGACATAGAAATTGTGGACTAATATGATTTTTACTTGGCATCCTAATGAAAAAGTTTGATTCCACATAATGCAGTTATGAATTTATTGATTAACAATGTTTTTTTTCTAACCACATGCAATTGTAATTTTAAATTAAGAACAGAATCCATTGTCAGTTATTTATGAGGTACCTTGGGTTAAACGACGCAAAGTTAAATCAAAGATAAAAAGCAAAGCAACACAGGTGCTGGAAATGTGCAATATAAACAAAAAATCCTGAAAATACTCAGCAGGAGTTTAGCAAAATATCATTGACTTTAAACATTAAAACCATCTCTTTCTCACTCTCTATAGATTCTGCTTGATCCATTGAGCAACTCCAGCAATTTTTTGATTCGGTTTAGATTTGCAGTTGATTTAAAACTAAGCCTAGTACTAAACTACACTTTAGCCTTGAATTCTTCCATTTTCCTCATTCAGTTGCTGTCATCTTATTACATTTGCCATTTTCTTGTCAAACATGCTTTTACTTTCTCATATTTTATTGTGATGATGCTTTGGACACACAATCTGCTTTTTATTCTCCCAGGCCCTATTGTTGGAAATAGTGCAGTGAACTATATCTTATGTAAACTAACTATTGTAGTGTTAATCATCTGTAACTATTGCCAGTGAATTTCTGCAGTTCATACATATTGGTATTGATCCTTGACTAGAAAGCTAAGATCAAAGTCCCGCGCTAACAATCCCCACAAATGTATTTGGATAATGGAACTAGAATTACCCTTATGTACTGTTGTACTCCACTAGCTCCTTGATGTATTTTTAGTAAAATATCATTTATTTAGACAATAATATCATTTCACAAAACTCCAAAGACATTAGAAATCTGAAATAAAAAAAATGCTGGAAACAGTCCACCAGACACTTTCTATGTAATATGTGGTTAATGTTCTAAGTCGATGATGCTTTGTCTAATCCAGATGTTTAAGTTCTGATAGATCTGAAGTTTTAACTTTACATTCCTCTCGGCACAATAAAATCTGACTGGCTGAGTACCAATATCTCCTATTTTTTCTCGCATTGATTTAACTTAAATAAAAATGTGCATAAATATTATACAAACGTATAGACCAGGGGTCGGCAACCCTTTTGCCTCTGTGGGCCCGATCGCATACTAATGAGCGGAATATGGGCCAGATAAATGCCATAAAAAACTTGAAATTTGGGAATTATCCATTTAAATACATCTAGTTATGTTTTGCCTCAAATTAATGAATAATGCATGCTAGAAAATCATTTGTGCTTAAGGTTGCCTACCCCTGGTATAGACAATGTTAGAACAGCGAGAACCAAAACAGAAAAAGTTTCACCTACCCGCTACCTTAGCAAGTCTCTTGATGCCTCCACATATCTAGTTACATGGTCATTTCCTTGTTGACTTACCTATAGTCCACAAGTCTACAATTAAACCCTGAATGACATTAAATGACCAGAGGCATAAGAGTTCAAAATAATTTATTGTCAAAGTACATATATGTTACCATATACTATCATTAGATTTGATGAGAAAATAATGATTTGTTTTAAAAGTGGTTTGCTTGAGAAAATAGCAATGTAAAAGAATAAAAGGAATAGACTACTTGATCCATCGAGCCTGTCCCACTATACAGTATGATTAAGGCCGATCTGCACCAGGCATCAGCTCTTCTTCTGTGTAATTAATTTCTTCAATTTTTTAATCTTTCAATAATTTATTTCCTCCTCCTTTAAGAAGTTTCTATAGAAATCAATTTTAAGCTCCTGAATGTTGTAACTGTATCCACTCTTACGAGGTTTTCCTACTAAATGAAACATCTCAACAGCTACCAAGTATTGTTCCCTAAGGATCTTGATCATACCTTTTTACTTATGAACTCCAAAGAATGTAGATACAGCATAATTTTTTTAATCTGTTTGTGAGAAGACATCCCTCTCATCTCAGAAATGAGATTACTGAGCGTTGTTTGGAATTTCACCAATGCCTGTCTATCCTTTTTTAAATAAAGGGACTAAAACTGTGCACAGCACAGAAAGTAAGGCCTCACCACTACTCTGCAAATTTTTAACAATATTTCCTCTTTCTCAAATGCAACTCTCTTTCAATAAAGGCCAATATGCCATTTGCCATCCTAACCACTAGTAATATGTTGTAATTTGTGCACAAGTACACCTAGGTCTTTCTGTACTTCATTCAATTGCAATCTTTTTCCATTTAGATAATAGTCTTTCTTTAGATTCCTCCCAGTGAAGTGTATAACTTCACACTCTCCCGCATTAAATAACTTTTGACAAGTTTTTTTTTGCCCATTGTCTCAATCTTTCTACATCTAGTGGAATAGTCTCAATATCCCCTTGGTATCATGCCCTCTCAACTATTTTCATGTCATTGACAAGACTGAATACTTTACATCTGCCCTTCTCTCCAAGTCATCATATGAATTTGTAAATAATTGAGGGGCAAGAACTGTTCTCTCGGGCACTCCACTAGTTAGATCCGTCCAACCTGGTAAAAGACCCATTTATGCAACTCTACATCAATGAGCCAATTTTCATTCAAGGTTTAAGGAGTTGCACAAATACAATGTGATATTGCCTTATGCCTTTCATATGACATCTGAACAAGAGGGAAAATGAAATAAATGCTGCCTTTTGGTGCTACCCATTCCCTGGAACAGATTTAAAAACATTGTTCTGCATGCCATTTTATATCAGGTTTTATGATTGCCCTGCCCAAGGAATATTGGATTAAAAACAGGCAGTGGAAAAAATTAAGTAAGATTCATGGTGCAAGCAAAGTGGAATAGGGTCACCTGTGATTGAGTGGAAGACAATAGAGATTAATGTCCAGTCTAGAGAGAGACGAATGTTTGTCCTTCATCAGAAATGCAAAATTATACCCTTAAGTAAAATTTGGGTGATAATATTCAAAGGCTACAATTTGAATTCTAATGTTATCAGATATTTTTTTGAAATAGCTTATTGGTGATGTTCCACTCAAGCAACGCATTTTTTATTAAATTGAATTGTGGTTCTGCCAGCTTGAGGAAGTTATTTTATATTCATTTGGCAATCTGCTGCGGAATGGATTTTTTTTCTTGACTATATTTTTACAAAGTTGAATACTTGTCGTAAGCCTTGCTAATAATTTCACACATCAGGTTAAGCCTTTATACTAAAAAGACACGTAATTCTGGTTTTGATCTGTGTTGGGCATGAATTTCAAGATCACTAAGATTCTTTCTAATTTCCATTATTACAGTGAAAGCAGCCATGGCGAATATCAAGTTTAACAGATGGGGCTACTTAGATGTTGATGCAGAGACCATGCAAACAAGTGAGCCCTGGGTCTTTGCAGGTGGAGATGTCACAGGTTTGGCTAACACCACTGTAGAGTCTGTAAATGATGGAAAGCAGGCGTCATGGCACATTCACAAATATTTACAGGTGAGTAAGATTTGACTGGACACACTAGGCTTCATTTATTGTTGAATTTATTATTAATTGCATGGATTCTGTCAATGTAGCACATTATCCTTTACTTGGGACTGGTTGCCACTCTCTCATGCACAGTTTTTTTTATTAAATGTGCTAAAGTATATTTGTTTTTGGGACATTTCAACTATTTAAAACATAAAACAGCATTGTAGGCCAAAATTGAAATGGTCAAGTGAATGAGCCCATGCTGGTGATAGAATAAGGTGTTATTTGCTAAACTGATTCTGTACACACTCATTGATCTTTTGTTCAAGTATAATTGTCATTCAACCATACATGAACACTCATAAGTACCGCCAAACAAAACAGCCTTACCTCAAGGCCAAGGTGCTCCCCTGCTGTCTGCCCTGCCGTCCGCAAATAAATCAGTGAATCGGACTTGCACCATTCCACATTAACAATGTCCAACAGGGTCTTTTAAGAACAAAAAAAGGTGACTAAGGTGATTACTCGCCATTAGACTGCACACCACCTTTCTGCGTCAACTCCTGTGATGCCTTTCTGAGCAGGTAGCGACATGATCTTCTTCAGTCTCTCTGCCCACGAGCAACTTGCTGATGGGACAAACCTGCAGTACTTCGAATTCTTAACATCCACTAGGGCCTTGTGATCGTACAAAAATACATTTAAAAAGAGAATAACACCTTTGGTTGGCCCCGTAGAAACTGCTGTGATCATTGTGCCTCCATGTTACCGGAAGATTATTATTTGTACATGCTTATCCTGAATTAGAGAACATTCTCACAGTAATACCAGCGGAAACATAGTCAGCAGTCTCTATCTCTATAGGTTTTCTTCATTTCTTATGCATTTGTAAATGTCTTCCTTTTTCAATGTTTTTTTTTCTTGCTTCTGCTACACTAGTCAGAGGTCTTTTTTTCCATTTTTCATGTTTTCCACTTAATTGACCACTTCTAAATTATTTTCTCCTTACATTTTGCCTGAAAAACTTTCCAAAAGAATTTTTTGTGCTGCATCAGATCCAGAGTAATGATCATTTTGCTTTCCTTTACACTTGTGAACTGAAGAATGATACTGCAATAAACAGTCTTAAATCTTGAATCTTAGTAAGTCAATATCTTCTGATGTGGAGAATGAAATGAATGGATGCTAGGCTGATTATGAGCAAGTGATAGGTGTACCTCAATTACAAGCTATTCTGATGATTTGTTGTATATAATCTTTGGAACTGATATATCTCCAAAACTAATGGGGAATTTTAATGTGAGTCAGTGCAAAGATTTGAGTGTGACTAAGTTACAGAAAGAGGTGGCTACATCCCAGTGCATCACAAGCAAATAGCTCCTCACCACTGAGCACATTGAGTGATGTCAAGAGAAAGCAGCATCCATCATCAAAGACCTCTGCCATCCAGGTCATACCCTCTTCTTTTTGTACCATTAGCCAGGAGATGCAGTAGCACTAAATTCAGGTTCAGGAACAGTTTAGACACCCAGGCTTCTGAACAGGCATGAGATAACTTCAGTCACCACTACTATGACTTGATTCTGTGACACTCACGCTTAACTTCAAGGGCTCTTTGGAACTTACGGTCTCAGTATTAATGTTACTTGCACAGTTTGCACAGTTCAGTTTGTCATTCTTTGTTCAATCATGTGTAGTTTTTCATAAAATTCTATTGTATCTCTATTGATATCTGTAAGTGCCTGAATCTCAAGGTAGTATATGGTAACATAGTATATGCACTTTGATAGCAAATTTTACTTTGAACTTTGACTGAGAAAAGTGCACTGGGAACTCATCTCCAGTCAAGAACCTTTTGAATTTAAGCTGGCACATTGGGCTTTGTGTTTCATGACGCAGTCTCCTTGTAAGAGGCAAGTTGGAAGCTTTAAATACTGAAGGTATTTAAAGAGGAATTTCTTTGAATGATCAGAGAATTGATGGCTAAGGGATACTTGCAAGGAAGAAGATATGAGGCTTAGACCAGATCAGTCATGATCATGTTGAACAGTCAGGCAGTCTGGAGGGTCTTATTGTCCTTATTTACTTGTGTTTCTATGAAATTTTCAACATGCTGTATCAGGGGTTTTGATGATTTGGTTCATAGGTTATGGTTTTTTTGTTATTCCCTGGGAATGACAGTGTTGCTTGAGGAGACTGAAGGCATGATTGGGAAATTTTCCAGTAAATAATGAGCATTTACGTGTACTTCTGTGTGTGAGAGGATGTCCATGTGATTTTGCTTGTGCAGCTTCTCATATCATAACCATTAAGTGTTTCAGTTTTCTTGACTGTCCTATGTGATGGGATTGGGTTTGCTGCCCACGAAGTTCTGAACTCAAACAAAGATCTCACATTCTATCCAATATAGATAGCTATGGGTACATTCATTAAAAAGAGGTTATACTGTAGCCACCTACTCTTCAAGGGCTAGATCACTTGCCTGTTTATCCTCCACAGTGAGTTTAGCTGCCAGTGCTCACTACTGAGTGGTGGATTGCCCCTCTTCATATCAAGGAGATCATTCCTACTCGCAAAGTAGTCAAACACAGTTCATTTATTTTTAGTGATACACGTATAAATTTAAATAAAATTCTAAAAACATATTTAAAACTCACAGAAAATGTCTATCTCATATTCCAAAACATTTCTAAAAAACAGGTACAATTCCAATAGGCTAAAAAGACATACCTATGAGTTGCAGATGAATCAGTCGTTTCAATTGAAGGCAGATGGATGGATTCTATCTTTCTATCATTTTTTCTTGTTGTCCCTTGACCATTCCTCGGAAGCCTGAACTCTCTCTTACATTTATACTGTTTATTGCTACTTGGTGACTTCACATATATGTGATACTTTTTCACACATTTGGTCTAAAAGCTTCTGGAGAAAGAGACCCCAAATGCCCAGTATTAATGCTGTAAAGGTCAACTCTCTGAGTACACAAATCTCCCAGCTATTGATGTATCAACTATTTGATGTGCTAAGTGATAGTATAGTCTGGTCTGCAAATTTCCTTGTACTAAATAACTTAGTCAGTGTTGTCTGGTCTGATGGAGGTCTTACACTGCATCTCTTGAGCAGTCAGCTACAAACTGTGGGCCAGTAAACTGTGCTCTATAGTCAGTGGTGTTTGTTTGGGAAATTGTCCTTTTAACTTCAGACTGATAATTGCTTTCCATTTACACTAAGAACTGAAGACTGATTTACATGAAGAATTGAAAACTGGCTCCTGTTTACAACAAGAAGTTGAACAAAGAATATTGGTTGAAAATTTAGCTTACTCAAAAGCAACTCTTTTATCTCTAGAGGAATCAAGGGTTATGGAGAAAAGGCAGGAAGGTGGAGATGAGTCCATGGCCAGATCAGCCATAATCTTATTGAACGGCGGAGCAGGCTCAACGGGCCAGATGGTTGACTACTGCTCCTATTTCTTATGTTCTTACATTCTTATGTAGAAGTGCCAGCTGCTGCGTTAGAAAACTGAGCTTAGCAAAAATGCCCCTTGACCCTGGATAGTGAATGTCAATCACACCCAAAGATGTCCTGGTAGGTTAATTAACAACAGTGTGTTACCCTTTGTATGGGTAAGTGGCAAAAAGAATTAAATTGGGAACTGATGGGCAAGTAAGAAAGAATACATTGGAGGTCCTTGGGGAAATAAGATTGCATCCTGCACTGGTTTCTGCACTTTAGCAGCAGCTGTCAAAGTCATTGCCACTGCGAACAGTGTTCTGCCTCCAGATCCTTCCAGGATTTTACTGAAGGCATTTTCAGGCTCCCACAGTGAGCAGCATATAAATGCAACAAACCAGTGACAGTTTCTTTGCTAATGCTGGCAATTATGTGGACTTTGCCTGCTGTAGTGCCAGTCAGAGGGTATGGATAAATCACCCAAAATATTCCTTCCATTCCTTCAACTGGCGTGTAACTGCAATTAATTCCTCACACAGGGGAGCAAAAAAACAGGTAGCAGTCATCCCATCTTGATTCTTAAAGTAGATTGTTGATCAGACAAGCATTGTGGGCAGGCCATGTTGGCACCAGATGTGTGGTGACACTTCCGGGCTGTCACCAGAGAACCCTCAGGTGCGTTGGTTGTTAATGTAAATGATGCATTTCACTGTTTGCTTTGATGTAAACATAATAATTAACTTGAATCCTGATCTTGATTTTGATGACACCTCTGTGAAATAGTCAGAAGGGAGGCACATGACTGTATGATTAATGCTGCTTAAGCTCTGGATGTTGCTTTAAGCAAGTCACCAGCATGAACGAAGTACACTTTGGGTGCCCATGCCGATCTGGGACAAGCCCCTAGATGGTTCTGATATCTTGCACTTTGCACAGCTCTAGGCCAAAGGAGAAAGGTGAGAAGGAGGGGAAGGAAAGGCCAGTAGGTGATGTGGGCAGTGCCCCAGTAATGCACTTTTCTGCCCAGAATACAGAGGACTGTCCTGTTAGTGAAACCTTGGTCCCTGCATAGATTTTTTAAGGGGCCTTTAGGATAAAAAAAAAGATATAGAGATGTGTAACTGCAAGCCTAATATCTGAAGTTAACATGGAAATATATGTTGTTGTTGTTCCTTTCTGCGCCTGATAGAGCATCAGGCAGCAACCTTGCCTTTTTTTTTAGTGTTTTTATCTGATTTTTTTTTCTGAAGCCAAGTTGCTAGCTCAACGCTCAACCCAGCATGGATGGGAAGTGTGCAGGGAGCCGACCAGAGTCGAACCCGAGACCACTCGCCTCAAAGTCCGGTGTCGATGCCACTACACCACCAGCTGGCATGAAAATATATGGCCGGTCCTTTCCTGTCACTGAGTGTAAATCATAGAATTCCCTCTTCAACAGCACTGTACTGTCAGAGTACTTTCACCAGAGGAACTGTAGAGGATGGAGAAGGTGGAATACTATCAACTATTATTAAGGGTGACTAAGAATGCAGAGCATTGTTCAGATCTAAAAATGAAGGTAAAAAGACCTTCAGTTCTGTAGGTGACAAAATTTAACCCTCAGTTGTTGCCAAGCTTTTGATAAGCTTTTGAATCTCCAAGGGATGCTTTGAGCAGCTGGTCATGGAGCACATTAAAGCCTTTCTCCCAACTACACTGGACCCTTTCTAGTTCGCTTATCGCTCAAATCGATCCACTGACGATGCAATCGCCTCTACCCTCCACTCTGTCCTGTCCCACGTGGAAAATGGTGTCTCATATGCCAGGCTGCTGTTTATAGATGTCACTTTGGCGTTCAACACCATCGTACCCCAGAAACTGGTGGGGAAACGGTCCTTGCAGGGTTTCAACACCTCCCTTTGCAACTGGATAATGGATTTCTTAACAGTAAGGCCACAGTCAGTCTATGTAGGCAGCAATGTCTTACGTTTAATTATGCTAAGAACTGCTGCTCCCCAAGGCTGTGTGCTCAGTCCGCTACTGTTCGCACTGCTGACGCATGACTGTGTTGCAGGATCCAACTCAAACCGTGTCGTCAAGTTTGCGGATGACACAAGTTTGTGGTTGGTCTTATCAAGAACAATGACAAGATGGAGTATAGAGAGGAAGTGGAGTGACTGGTGGATTAGTGTGAGAAGAACAACCTTACCCTGAATGGGGAGAAGACAAAGGAGATAATTGTAAACTTTGAAGGTGCCGACAAACCATCCTCCTCTGCCAATACATGGCACCTCCGTAGAGAGAGTTAAGTGCAACAAGTTCCTGGAAGTTCATATCATAAATGACCTCATCTGGTCCCTTAATACCACCTCTCTGAACAAGAAGGCATATCAGCACCTTTATTTCCTAAGAAGATTGAGGCAAGCAGGACTCCCATCCCCCATCTTAACTGTGTTTTACAGGAGCTTCATTGAGAGTGTCCTGACACTCCACCTGGTATTGGATTAGTCAGGCATCAGACCTGAAGTTCCTACAGCTGTGAACACTGAGAGGATCATAGGGGTCTCCCTACCATCCATTGGAGATGTTTATCAGGAACACTGCATACGCAGGGCCCTTAGTATTGTTAAGGATCCCACCCATTGATCCAGCATCCTCTTTGACTTTCTACCATTAAGCAGGAGACTACGGTGCATAAAAACAAGAATGGTCAGGGTGAGAAACAGTTTCATCCACCAGGCCATTAGGCTTCTGAACTCTGGACCACATCGTATTCGAAGTGTTACTGGATAATCTGTTCCATACCTTATAATATTTAATATTAATGCACTTTATTTTGTTATTTATGTGTGACTCATCTATAGATTATATCCTTACCTTCATAAGTAATCGTGTATTATGTGTACTACAATATTTTACGTTGTTTAAGTGTAAAATGCCAAATCAGAACATTACCACTGTCTAAAGCTGCAAGCCTCTTCTAATTTGAACTTCATTGAAGCTGCCCCGGAGGTAAACGTGGAAAACAATTTCCAGATCTCAGTCACTGCTCAAGCAAATACTTAAAATATATCAAAATACTGTACTGCATCTTCTTATTCAGATAGCGAGCTATAAGAACCTTGTGCTGTCACTTCAGTGTCTTGGAATGGGAGAAAAACAAAGGACAAGTTGTGACAGAGCAGTATTGATGATGTTACAAGACACTCCCGACCGTGCCTGCTTCCAGGATTTAGATGTTCTAACTCCCGAGTATGGATATCTGGTGCAGCCCCTTTAAGAGTTCAGGATAGTCCCACTAATTGGTAATCATGTTTTGGGTGCCAAGAATTGAGTACTTAAGGAACACTTGAACTGAGGTTTGGTGCTCAATCGTAAGCCTACTGGTGATTTTTTTCTTTGTGTTTGTTTTACGCTCAGTTCTCAGTCCAGTTTGATGCCGTGTCTCAATCCTTGCTTCAGATACTCCAGCATTTAGGTCCAAACCATCCTCGTCAAGGACTCTTGTCACAGTAGATTAGATTAGATTAGATTATGAGGACACACAGTCCTCTTTTATTGTCATTTAGTAATGCATGCATTAAGAAATGATACAATGTTCCTCCAGTGTGATATCACAGAAACACAAGACAGACCAAGACTGTAAACTGGCAAAAACCACATGATTATAGCATATAGTTACAACAGTGCAAGCAATACTGTAATTTGACAGAAGAACAGACCATGGGCATGGTAAAAAAAAAAAGTCTCAAAGTTTCTCGAAAGTCCCAACATCTCACGCAGATGGTAGGAGGAAGAAAACTCTTCCTGCCATGAGCTTCCAGTGCCGCAAACTTGCCGATGCAGCACCCTGCAAGCACCCGACCACAGTCCGACTCTCAGTCCGTCCGAAAACTTCGAGCCTCCGACACCGAGCGCCGAGCACCATCTCTGCTGAGTGCTTCGACCCCAGCCCTGGCAACAGGCAGTAGGCAAAGCTGAAGATTTGGGGCCTTTCCTCCGGAGATTCTCGATCGCACAGTAGCAGCGACAGCGAACTGGGCATTTCAGAAGTTTCTCCAGATGTTCCTCCGTGCTTTTAACGTCCATCTCCATCAAATCAGGATTGTGCATGGCCCCTATTTAACAAATACGATATTATTTTACAGTAGAGGCCGCATGCGCTGCGTCACACCACCATCTTCTCCTCCCTCCTTTGTTTTAAGGGGTTATGGAAACTGGACTTAGAGTGACTTTGGTGGAACTCAAATTCAGATGCAAGACAGTTGAGGGTGTGACAACAGATGATGGAATCAGGAATCAAACCTCGATCTTACAACTGGCACCGTAAAGAACTGCGCTAACTGCTACACTATCACGCTGCTCTGCCCATCATGTAGGGTCACATCCAAAACGTGGCCCCCTTCAGTGTTCGCTCTGCAATATACTAGAAACAAGATTTTCAACTTAGTACCAATGATAGATGATTACAAGTGCAGTATATGAACTTTAAGACATCTTGTTGAAAAAAAAAAGCATTGGTTAATATATCGGGACAAACTAAAAAGGTTTAGTTTCTTGATTGGTCAGGAATGAAGGGATACGAGAAGAAGGCAGGAGATTGAGGCTGAGAGGAAAAATGGATCAGCCATAATGAACTATAGCACAGATTTGATGGGCCAAATTACCTAATTCTCTTCCTCTATCTTATGGTCTTAAGTACTTTAAGCCATTCGTTGTTACAGTGTGTATTCAATCAAAGTTTGGATCTAGTCTAAAATGATTGGATTAATGCCCATAATTCACTTGTTTTAGTTGTGCTGTAAAGAAAGGCAGCCGGTGGAATTTAGTCACTAACTACAAGGATTTCCCTCATTTTAAACATAATACCAGAATCTTAACAAGAAAGGCACCTGCCAGCCTCCTTAATGGAAATTGGCAGATAGCCACAAGAGCTTTGGAAACAGTGAAAGAAGGAAATTATCACTTTTGTTTTTAAGATGCATTTCAGTTTGTTGCGATCACAATATAAATTCACAAGCATTTTTTTAGATGGAAAATATTGACCTAACAGTATGAACTGATGCCTGACCTCAACGGAACTGGCACTACAGTGTGTTCCATTAGCCTAAGGGTACAAAGATACAAATCTGGCCAAGTTCTGATTTGAGCTTGCTGTCCAACTACAAGTGCTCATGTTGTTACTGAATGAAGGCTCTCCACTCATTTGTGATGCCATGGACTGACACACAGCCAGCTCTGTAGGGTTGGGCATTGGAGAGCGTTGTAACCGGTGGAGCCATGTTTTGCAGATAACCTCACAGCGTGTCTCATCAATCAAAATGATCTCCAGCTGGCGCCTCAGAAACAATCAGCCAAGAAAGGTAGCAGGGTGCAGTGCCTAGGCCTGGGAGAAGGATCCAACATTTTGTAGAGCTTCATCCTGCAGGTTCATTTGAATCAAAGGAGGAACAATCTGTTGTGTGTGCCCATGCTTGGAAAATACTCTAGATTTTCACTTTTTGCCAGCAGGGAAGGAGATGGTATCAATTGTATGTTTTAAATATGGCAGTGCTTAAAAATAGGCAATTGCACAGTGTTTGTTCTCTAAAATTAAACAGCCCTTTACTGTGTTAAAGGAGCGGAGTTAACTTGAATAAACAGCTCTCTGGAAAAACAATTATTTATATACAGAATCTTAAAAGCATTTTCTGCACCATACGAGTCAAATACTGAAGTTCGTATGTAAGGAATATGGAAGGACTGAAACAAGTGCAGAACAACATCTACAAGGATTAAAGCAGAATTATGAGGGTACAGATGTCAAAAAAGGGTATATGGATCTCATTTCTCTTGAGAATATAAGGCAGTGGGGGGAGGGAACGTCGACTCAGACCATGAGAGGCCTTACAAGGTGCAGATTGGAAGTCTGTGTGGGGCGCCACTCCTCCCACAGACACTAGAGCAATGTGTGGTTAAGTGCCTTGCTCAAGGACACAAACATGCTGCCACAACTGAGGCAGTGGGGTGACCTAATAGAGGTTTTCCAAGTTATGTAATGTGTTCATAAAGTGTATGTGTTGATAAAGAGCATTTCGAAAGGCCAGTAGTACAAGATAGTTATCAATAAATCAAATGGAGAATTCAGGAGATTCTTTGTTACCTCTTTATAATGGTGGGAATGTGCCTCTCAGTCCCACAGGGAATGAGTGAAACAAATGGCATGGATGTATTTTAGAGGCTGGGTTAGTATAGGAGGGAGAGGGGAACACTGAGCAATGCTGGCAAATTTGAAAAAGGAAATATGGAGGGAGGCTCGATTAGATCTCAAAAGCTTGTTCAAGCCAAGTGCTTGCTTTGAAGGTCATACATATAAATATCAGTAATTTTAAATAATTTCTTTTTTTCCTATGCTATGAAATACCTAATTCTCAAGTGCTGGCCTACCCACATTATTCTCATCTTCTCAGAGGAGATATAGAAGCATATTGCCTTTCAGAGCCATATTTTACCGTATGCAATTTTATTATAGTGAAGCGAAAATCTGGAAGTTGTTCTATTCAAAACAACAGGTTTGGGATCAATTGAGGACTTCAAGTGTGTAATCTTTAGACTTTTGTGAGACAGTTTGCTAGAAGCTAGAAAGTTACAGAGGGAAATAGGAGTACATGGAATTCAATCATAAATTTAATAGCAGGTTTAATGACTGCCTTGTTAATTCTGGAAAAAAGATAGGGAGCAAGTGACTTTGGACTCATGGGATACAAAATCCATGAGAATTGAAAAGCGAAAAAAGGGGGTGCTTGAGAAGCAACCTAAATACCTACGGTTTCTGAAGATTTATGTCAAATAACTGAAACAACTTTTGTAGAAACTGCAGATAAGATTTATTTCCTTCTTTGGAGGTAATAATAGGGTTCTTTACTATCCTTTGCTCAGACTATCATAGCCTTAGGTTTGCCAGCTCCACCCATTATTCCTATTGAAATGTTTAAGATTCTGAATGTTCTTGGCTGAGAAGTGGTCTCCCTCATAGAAGCAGTCTGGAATGAAAGACCTGCTTGGATATGAGGAAGAAGTTCTTCTTAGAAGGCCATAAATTGTTTGGATTTCTCTGCCATAGAGCCCTATGGAGGCAGAATCATGGCCTCTATTCAAGACAGAGGTAGACACATTTTTGGACTACCAGAGATTCAAGAATTATGGGAACAGTCAAGAAAATATGGCCAAGATCAGAGCAGCCCTGTTCTTTTTGAGTAATAATAGTCAGCCTTTGATCCCGGGGATCATGGGTTGACGCCTCTGATGGACTGTGTCCTCTCCAGGGTGCAAGCCTGGGCAGGAAGGTTTGAAGAACCGGCTGTTGCCCATGCAGCGGGTTCCCCCTCTCCACGTCACTGATGCAGTCCAAGGGAAGGGCAAGCGCCAATACAGCTTGACATCAGTGTCATTGCAGAGGTTGCCAGAGTGACAACATCAAACTGCCTTCGGGACCCCAACTCCGGATTTCTTCCTCGGGGTTTACTCCTGAAGCCTTTCCCGTAGGTGGGTATGGCCGCAAGGCAGTGGAAGTTTAAAATCGGAGTTTTCCTTCTCCTAGGCGGGCTGCCGTCTAAGGCTGATGAGCCCCACCTGCCCAAAGCAACTGGTTTTGAGGTGCCAGTGGTCCGCCTTTGTCCCTTCTCTTGTCAGTAGAAATAGTTCCACCGGGCCTAGTAGCTAAGCCACACGTGAAGGCCAAGAGTTGGACTTGGTTGTCAGAGGCTATTAGAGACACAAGCCATTTGGAGCACTTTATAAGTAATGGGAGCTTATCCCCACTACCACCCCTGGCTATGACAACCTTAGGAACCTTTTTGAAGGGTATATCATAATGAAATAGGCTATTTTTTTTTTACTTTTTTAATAATCTTATACGGGATTTCTTTTTTCATTGCTGACAATGACAATTGTTCTCTTTTGCTCTGTGCTCTCAGACCTGATGGCTGTTGGAAAAGTCTTTGATTCCATTACTATTTGTTCTGCTCTCATAATCATGCACATCAATCCGCAGTGTGTCTGAAGCTCCAGATGGTACTACTGTCCCAAGCCTCCTCCCTGCTCTCTTAAGACTTGAGAAATTTTCACGAATTATCACAATCACTTTTGCCCTCTCCCTGTACAGATGAATGCTAGTTCCTTTCTCTTGAATTTTTAGCCTAGTGAACATATCCTGGTGGTAGTGATGCCAAAGCTGGCATAGTAACACAGCAGAGAGCTGCCATCTCACAGCGGCAGCAGTCCTGATCTTTGCTGGTACCAGTGTGGGTTGCATGTTCTTCCAGAGACCATATGGGTTCCTCCTGCATGTTCTGGTTTCATCCTACATCCAAAAGATGTGCTGGTTGGTAGGTTAATTGGTTACAGCAAATTACCCTTAGTGTAGGCGGGTATAGAATTAACGGGTATGTCAGAGAGAATAGATGACAGACTAACACATACAAAATGCTGGAGGAAATCAGCAGGTTAGACAGCATGTATGGAAAGGAATAAGGAGTCGATGTTTTGAGCTGAGACTCTTAATTAGGACATAATGAACAGTTATGGCCCGAAATGTCAACTTCATAGATGCTGCCTGACCTGCTTAGTTCCTTCAGCATTTTGTGTGTGTTACTCTGGACTTCCAGCATCTGCAGAATCTCTTGTGTATAGAAGACAAGGAATGGGTATATCAGGATTGCTCTGTAAACTGTCATAGATTTAATGGGATGCATAGCTCCCTATTTAGAAACATAGAAAACCTACAGCACAATACAGGCCCTTCGGCTCACAATGCTGTGTCAAACATGTACTTACTTTAGAAATTACCCAGGGTTACCCATAGCCCTCTATTTTTCTAAGCTCTATGTACATATCCAGGAAAGACTCTTAAAAGATTCTATCGTATCCGCCTCCACCACCGTTGCTGGCAGCCCATTCCACACACTCACCACTCTCTGTGTAAAATTACTTACCCCTGACATCCCCTCTGTACCTACTTCCAAGCACCTTAAAACTGTGCCCACTTGTGTAAGCCATTTTAGTGCTGGAAAAAGCCTCGGACTATCCACACGATCAATGCTTCTCATCATCCTGTACACCTCTGTCAGGTCATCTTTCATCCTTCGTCGCTCCAAGGAGAAAAGGCCAAGTTCACTTGACCTATTCTTGTAAAGCATGCTCCCCAATCCAGGAAACATCCTTGTAAATCTCCTCTGCACCCTTTCTGTAGTTTCTACAAGGAATAAGAAAAGTTAATTCTTGGTTATTATACCTTGCTTAATGAAAATGCAGATTTTCTTGTCTAATTTTTAAAATCCTGTTTAGGCTTTCTTCAACATTTTTTGCATGCTTGGAAAATAGGCTGTGCCATCTTAAGCATAACTGAGTTTATTTGCCCATTAATTATTAAATTAAGACTATCTTTATCTATTAGAAGGGAAGCTAAGAATTTATTTCTGGAGTAAATGATCTCTTGTTCAGAGTGGCGGCGAGAGATTACAGATCATTTTGCTTTCTCAGTAATGGAAAATGATAGAGGATAGGAATCAATGAAAAGTCTTTAAAGCACTTTTCAGTAAATTGAAAAATGTTTATTATGTTCAAATGAACTGTTTCCTGATAACTGAATTCCCCATAATTATTTAGGTGAGGATGGAAAGAGAAATATCATTTGTTTATGTAAATACTATTAAGCATTTAATTTGTTTTCCTGAACTTGCCCTTGGATTGTTTGAGTACCTGAATACGAAATATAAGTGAAAAATGGAGAAGAAAACTGCAGCTCCCAAAACTAATAAATAGAAACAAAAAATGTGTGAAATAATCAGTAGATGAGGTAGCACCTGTGGAAGTTGTTGGATTTGAGTAATTTAGCAATCCAAAGGTGCTTCAGAAGTCAAGAATGAGGTATAAAATTTTGTTGTTTATGGCCATTTATTAGGTGTTATAAGAGCAAAAAAACGAACAAAGAAAAAAGACAAAGAACAACAAAATCATGGCTGATCTTTACTAAAAACTAGCTCAGACTGGAAAGATAACAATGCCACCATGATAACAAATTACCTATGAAATAGCCAGATTAAAGTGGCATGACACCTGGTGCAGTAAACTAAGAAGCAACTAGAAAATGCACGATCAGCTATACTACAATTACTAAACAATTCACTGAGCAATTGCAAAAATATAAAGATACAAGCAAACATAGTAAAAGTTAAATTACTAGAAAAATAATAATTTTACACTCTAATGCAACAGACTGTAACAATATAATAGTCATGTGAAGTTAAGTTATTGTGAAATTATATTAATTATTTCATGCATCTCTGCCACTGTATCTTCAATACTATCTAACTGTGTAAGACTCCTTTACGGGAAAATTGCCCATGCAAAACCTACCAGGATAGAGCATAAAGCACTACTCGGAATTCACTAGTTATATGGCACATCTAATCTGCTGCCAAAATCTAATTTAAAACCGTTTTGGATTTAATGACATTATGAGCCTCACTCATCAGCCTGAACAGTCCATTCCAAAGAGTCACCATTCTTTATGAGGTGTTGTTGCATAGCAGCCCAGGACTATGCATTCGTTATAGCTGCCGGTATCAGATATTCCATTCGTTAGTTAGTAAGATAGGACAGATCGACACGTGGCTGAAGGCATGGTGCAGGAGGGACGGCTTCAGATTTATAGATAATTGGGCAGTTTTCCAGGGAAGGTGGGACCTGTTCTGGCGGGACGGTTTACATCTGAGCTGGAGGGGGACAAATATTCTTGCAGGTAGATTTGCTAGAGAGGCTCCGGTGGATTTAAACTAGATACGAGGGGGGAGGGGAACCAGAGTGTAAGAACAGATGTAGGGGAGAAGGAAGAAAAAGAAAATAGTGAAGTTGTTTGCACCGTTAGTGATAAACAAACAGTAAGAGGTGGAAAATCTCTTAAATGCATTTATTTCAATGCTAGGAGCATTATAAGAAAGGTGGAGGAGCTTAAGGCATGTATTGATACCTGGAACTATGATGTGGTAGCTATTAGTGAAACATGGTTGCAGGAGGGGTGTGATTGGCAACTAAATATTCCTGGATTTAATTGCTTCAGGTGTGATAGAATCCGAGGGACAAGAGAGGGAGGTGTTGCATTGCTTGTCAGAGAAAATATTACAGTGGCGCTCTGGCTGGATAGATTAGAGGGCTCATCTAGGGAAGCTATTTGGGTGGAATTGAGGAATGGGAAAGGTGCAGTAACTCTTATGGGGGTGTATTATAGACCACCAAATGGGGAGCGAGAATTGGAGGAGCAAATTTGTAAGGAGATAGCAGATATTTGTAGTAAGCAGAAGGTTGTGATTGTGGGAGATTTTAATTTTCCACACATAGACTGGGAAGCCCATATTGTAAAAGGGCAGGATAGTTTGGAGTTTGTAAAATGTTTGCAGGATAGTTTTTTACAGCAATACATAGAGGTACCACCTAGAGAAGGGGCAGTGTTGGATCTCCTTTTAGGAAATGAGATAGGTCAGGTGACAGAGGTTTGTGTTGGGGATCACTTCAGGTCCAGTGATCACAATGCTATTAGTTTCAATATAATTATGGAGAAGGATAGGTCTGGACCCAGGGTTGAGATTTTTGATTGGAGAAAGGCTAACTTTGAGGAGATGTGAAAGGATTTAGAAGGAGTGGATTAGGATAATTTGTTTTATGGGAAGGACGTAATAAAATAGAGGTCATTTAAAGGTGAAATTCTGAGAGTACAGAATCTTCATGTTCCTGCTAGGTTGAAAGGAAAGGTTAAAAGTTTGAGAGAGCCATGGTTTTCAAGGGATATTGGAAACATGGTTCGGAAAAAGAGAGATATCTACAATAAACATAGGCAGCATGGAGAATATGAGGGGCTCGAGGAATATAAAGAATGTAAAAAGAATCTTAAGAAAGAAATTAGAAAAGCTAAAAGAAGATATGAGGTTTCTTTGGCAAGTAAGGTGAAAATAAATCCCAAGGGTTTCTACCCTCATATTAATAGCAAAAGGATAGTGAGGGATAAAATTGGTCCCTTAGAGAATCAGAGTGGACAGCTATGTGTGGAGCCAAAAGAGATGGAGGAGATTCTGAACTATTTCTTTTCTTCGGTATTCACTAAAGAGAGGGATATTGAATTGGGTAAAATAAGAGAAACAGGTAGGGAAGTTATGTAAACTATGGTGATTAAAGAAGAGGAAGTACTGGAGCTTTTAAGGAATATAACAGTGGATAAGTCTCCAGGTCCTGACAGGATATTCCCTAGGACCTTGAGGGAAGTTAGTGTGGAAATAGCAGGGGCTCTGACAGAAATATTTCAAGTGTCATTAGAAACGGGGATGGTACCGGAGGATTGGCATATTGCTCATGATGTTCCATTGTTTAAAAAGGGTTCTAAGAGTAAACCTAGCAATTATCAGCCTGGGAGTTTGATGTCAGTGGTGGGTAAATTGATGGAAAGTATTTTTAGGGATGGTATATATAATTATCTGGATAGACAGAGTCTGATTAGGAACAGTCAACATGGATTTGTGCGTGGAAGGACATGTTTGACAAATCTTATTGAATTTTTTGAAGAGGCTACTAGGAAAGTTGATGAGGGTAAAGCGGTGGATGTTGTCTATATGGACTTCAGTAAGGCCTTTGACAAGGTCCCACACGGAAGGTTGGTTAGGAAGCTTCAATCGTTAGGTATTAATATTGAAGTCGTAAAATGGATTCAGCAGTGGCTGGATGGGAGACGCTAGAGAGTGGTGGTGGATAACTGTTTGTCCGATTGGAGGTCAGTGACTAGTGGTGTGCCTCAGGGATCTGTACTGGGCCCAATGTTATTTGTCATATACATTAATGATCTGGATGATGGGCTGGTAAATTGGATGAGTAAGTATGCAGATGATACTAAGATAGGTAGACTTGTGGATCATGAAGTAGGTTTTCAAAGCTTGCAGAGAGATTTAGGCTAGTTAGAAGAGTGGGCTGAAAGATGGCAGATGGAGTTTAATGCTGATAAATGTGAGGTGTTACATTTTGGTAGGACTAATCAAAATAGGACATACATGGTAAATGGTAGGGCATTGAAGAATGCAGTAAACCAGAGGGATCTAGGAATAATGGTGCATAGTTCCCTGAAGGTGGAATCTCATGTGGATAGGGTGGTGAAGAAAGCTTTTGGTATGCTGGCCTTTATAAATCAGAGCATTGAGTATAGGAGTTGGGATGTAATGTTGAAATTGTACAAGGCATTGGTGAGACCAAATTTGGAGTATTGTGTACAGTTTTGGTCACCAAATTATAGGAAAGATGTCAACAAAATAAAGAGAGTACAGAGGAGATTTTCTAGAATGTTACCTGGGTTTCATCACCTAAGTTACAGAGAAAGGTTGAACAAGTTGGGTCTTTATTCTTTGTAACGTAGAAGTTTGAGGGGGGACTTGATAGAGGTATTTAAAATTATGAAGGGGATAGGTAGTGTTGATATGGATAGGCTTTTTCTATTGAGAGTGGGGGAGATTCAAACAAGAGGACATGAGTTGAGAGTTAAAGGGCAAAGTTTAGGGGTAACATGAGGGGGAACTTCTTTACTCAGAGAGTGGTAGCTGTGTGGAATGAGCTTCCAGCAGAAGTGGTTGAGGCAGGGTCGATGTTGTCGTTTAAAGTTAAATTGGACAACTATATGGACAGGAAAGGAATGGAGGGTTATGGGGTGAGTGCAGGTTGGTGGGACTAAGTGAGAGTAACAGTTTGGCACAGACTAGAAGGGCCGAGGTGGCCCGTTTTACGTGCTGTAATTGCTATATGTTTAAATGGTTATATAACTGCTATGAACATATGTGCAATTCTGTATTAAAATGTTACTTCTACATTTTTCTTCCCTCACTAGTTTTACTGGAAGCAAGGGCAGGAGTTTCCCAGTAAAGTGAACGCACACGTTTCAATGCATTCTCTTGAATGTAATAAGCATGTAATTGAAAATACTATACTGAATCAGACAACAAACAAACCTTTAGAAATGCCAAGAATGTCACATTAAAACTTTAATAAAGGATTTAAAAGATACAAAGGTCAATCCATTGCGAAAAGAAATTAAGTAACATTGAGAAATGTCCAATTTTTTAACAGTTGCTGAGTTGGAAGGAAGAAGGAAACTGTTTTAATAGAATTGTGGGAGTCCAGTATCTTGGCAGATGGATTGAGAGTTGATATTTTTGCCTTGAGCTGTAATGCTGTGAGCTGAATTTGGATTGCAGTCTCAGCTTGCACAAATAACCTCATTTCCCAGAATTCAACAGCTCTGTCAGTCAGTTTAACAAGATATATTTCTTCTTTGGCTTCTAATAATTTCTGTTCAGAAGTTTTTTTTTCAAAAATTCACAAATGTCAAACTTTTTACTGAGGTGAAGTTCGTACTGACGCTTCCTTTTTCTGGATAGGCTATGTTATTAATGAAAGAGAAGGCAAGAAATCTGATAACTAGTTTTTTTCTCTATTGGGCTCTGTAAACTTTAAACTGAGAAGGGAGGCTGAATCGTACTGGTCTGAGATAAAAAGAGAGAAAGAATGCAAAGAAAAGGATGGGTGAGAATAAGTTGTTGAAGATTTCCAGAATAAAGTTTCCCCAGATAAAGTTAAATTTTGAAATAATTACGTTGCTTATGTTTTGGGACACTGAGAAATTTGAATGCTTGTGTCCTAGACTTCTGAGAGAGCATGTAGTATATACTGATGTAGTTATGGTTGAGCACAGGAAGTTTTTCATTCCAGTGCATTTGTAAAAGTACATTGAATTTTAAAAAGTAATCAGAATGAGAAGGTAGAATTAAGAGTGAAAGAGGAGACAGACAAACTGGGAGTCATGGGATATCTGACTTCAGATCTGCTGTGGATGACTGGGAGGTTATGAATCAAGGTGAGTGACAACAGAGTAAGAAGACTAGAAAATATTGCAAGTATTCCAGCCTGTCAGGTTTTGTGGGGTGGGGATAGTGGGGGTGGTTTGTGTGTGTGTGTGTGTGTGTGTGTGTGTGTGTGTGTGTGTTGTGTGTGATCAAGAAAAAAGGGAGGGTTTTTGTTGATTACCATATATTGGAACAGATTTGTTCCAGTTCACCCTATTTTTATTTCATATTTCCAGCATTGTTGTTTCTTTTTTTTTGAAATTGGAGAGCGCAATGTGCTGAGTAGGTGAATCTGAGTGTAGGAGATTGGACTAGTATCGGGAAACTATGTCACTGTTTTCTGGATAGTGAACAGAATGAATGGCTGAGTTGCACGTGAAGAGAACATTAAAGGAGTTGATTGGGGCACCAACTCCTCTGCAATCCCTAGGAGCAGTCCAACAACAGTCAGTAGCTTTCTCTCTCACCACACCATTGCTTACCATCTGTGCAGAGAAAACAGTAAAGTGATGCAGATGCTGGAAATAGTCATAGAGTAATACAACATGGAACCAACCCTTCAGCCCAACTTGTGCAAGGGTAATATGATGTCCCCACTCAGGTACTCAATGTTGTGGCCAATGAAGAAAAGCATTTCATGTGGCTTTTTCACCACTTTATCTATACTAATTCTAACTCTCTTTTCTTTATCCCTGTTGAGAAATAATCAGTAATTATTCTTTTGGCCACAAGTCAGGATCTGACCAGGTTCTTTAAAATATTTAGTCCCTCTTAATGCAATCTTTGATTTATGGGACTTAGAGTGACATTCAGAAATTTTGTTGAACACTTTTTCATGTGAGAGTGCATTCCTACTAATTGTTTTTCTGGCATATTTCCCTTTACTAAATATAAACTTACTTTAACAATTAGACAGATCTCTCAGCTCATTGCTAGCAAGACATTCATGAAAAACACCTACCCTAACAGTTCCACCCTTTGCTTGCACAGTTTTTGCCTTCATTGCAAGTTATACATTGACCATTGCACTGAAGGATAAATCTGATATTAATTACTTGTGCTAACTGCATGTGAGAGTCTCAATCTCCATTTGTACTTCCCTCCCATGTTGTAAGTTTCATTAACTTCGATATTCTTTCTGTTCTCACTTAAGACTTATAGATTCCTAAAACTCCTTTATCTATTTCTGTCTTCCAGGAATTCTAATCCACTAGCAACTCTTTCTCCTGGCCCCTCATACTGTGCTTTGAAAAGGGAGGTTGTGTTATTGGTCTAGTGAATCACCTTGGGATTCAGTAACGGATAGAATAAAAGCTCTTGCATTGCATACTTCATAATTTCTCCAGAACTCTCCTAGTCTGCATTCAGAACTTCGTGTCTTTTTTTCAAAAAAAAAATCTTTACTTCTTCAATAAGGCCATTCTTCTACATCAATTTTTACTGATTTGGAGGCCAACATGTTTCACCTCATTGGATGCATCAATGTAATAATTAAAGGAAATAGACTCACTGGTTCATACCATTTCCAATTCATCCCAATATCGCTCTCATTGACCTAGCCTCACTGGTATAGCAGGGCTGATGTGTGTGTATGTGGCTGTCAATTGAAGAGAGAAAACCAAGTGGAGATATGGTGAAGTACGGTTAGAAGTTCAAATAAAAAGAGCAGATGCCAAAATTACTCAGCAGGTCAGGCAGTGTGTGTGGAGGACGAAGGTAACATTTCAATGACTGGAAAGCAACCTCTGATCATGGTGCTCCTTCTCTCCATTCATATTCTCCTCTTCTCGACAAATTTTCCAATCTTGTGTGTCTAATGAATGCTTCAATTTCCCCATTTTTTTCAGAATTTTTTCTGTTGAAAGGTCATTGAACCTAAATGTCACCTTTTGCCTCTCTGTTCACAGATTCTGCCTGACTTACTGAGTCTCTCATTCTATATTTTCTATTGTTATTTCACATTAATTGTATCTGCAATTTTTTGCATTTTGAATTGATAATTTTCATGATTATTACATTGTTAATTTGCTTTTATTACTTACGAATAGTTTGATAATATTCCTAATATAATTTACTATAAAAAAGACTGGCAGGCATAGGTTTAAGGTAAGAGAGGAGAGATTTCATAGGAACCTAAGGGGTACCTTTTTACACCCAGAGAGTGGTCAGCATAAGGAATGAACTGCCGGAGGAAGTGGTTGAGGCAAGTACATTAATAACGTTCAAAAGGTACTTGGATAGAAAAGATTTGGGGGATGTGGACCAAATACATTTGAAATGAGTAGCTTAGACTAGAATCTTGGTCAGCATGCACCAGCTTCTGTGTCATATGACTCTGACTCTAAATCCAAATTAATATCTGGAAATATTGAGCATTTCTCATGACATTTTTATCTGTGCCTTTCCCTTTCCTTTTGCCTAAATGGTGTTTCAAATTAGAATGTTTCCCAGGTTACCATATTTTTTTTATCCTTGTGGCTTAAGTTTAAAAGTTGCTTTATCTATATATCTTCTTTTTGCCCTCCCTGTTTATCTTTTGGCCTCACCTCTCTGTCAATTAAATTTTATCGTTTTGACTTTATGGATCATTGAGTACAAGGGTCAAAAACTGTGTTGTCTTCAGGGCAAAGCAGTTTAAGGAAAAGTATAATGTAAAGGTAGTGGCCTGAAATATGGCAACTGGAAAATGTGCAGGCAGAATCAGAATTATGTTTATTATCACTGACACGTGTCATGAAATTTGCTGTTTTATGGCAGCAGTACAGCACAAGACATAAAACTGACTATAAGTTACAAAATAAAGAGTGCAAAAGGCAAGTTAAAAAAGCAGTTTTCATGGGTTCACGGACCATTCAAAAATCTGATGGCAAAGGGGAAGAAGCTGTTCCTAAAACATTGAGTATGCAGGTAGGGCAGGAAGGGGATTGTGGAGAGGGATGTGGGTTGTCTGGATATACAGTGAAACAATTCGATATTATTTCAAGGTTCAAAGATGAAGGGTCAGCTTTACTTGCCATATGCATTTACATGTAATACGATTTTGCTGTGATGTATTGGTGACTAAAATGTCAGTGGAGAAATATGTGTAACAGACAGTTGGCTAAAGGATGAAGAGTGAAGAAAGTCCTCTAGACAGTATTAGAGCAACATTAGAGAGATCAGCAGAGAATAAATGAATAGTGGCTCTCCTAGAACTTAAGTAATCATGGAGCGGATGCAGAAATCTCGAATAAATAGTATGTAGGAGAGGAGAAAAAACAGCCGAGACAGAAGATAGGAAAAGGACAGGACATGGAGAGAGCAGGAGAAGTGCCATTGCGTCAAAGAAAATAGAAATGGAAAAGGTAAAAAAAAGTCTCAAGTGAATATTTGCAGTTCATAAATATAAAGCAGTATTACATCAAAAAATACCAGCAGTCCCCATGCCACGTAAAAGTTCCATTCCTGAGAGATATCCTTGAGTTGATTTTTCCGTAAGTCAGAGATGTCTGTTCTCTACAGCACCACATGATATTGTCCTTTGTGCTCTTGCTATAATTCTTTCATTTCATTGAACAATCACCCTAAAACTATTCATAATTAAACTAATGGAATATGTACTATAGAAACATGAATGAGGACTATTAAACATTTTGTTAATAGTAAAATCTTGAAAGATGTTTTAAAATATACGGGACAATTTGCATAAAGTTGGATTTCCGTAAGTCAGGTCATCCCTATCCCAGGGAGAATGTTCAAAATATCTAGAGTAGTGGGGTTAATGAATTGAAATGGTGTTTACATATTAGGTATGTAATTAAATAAAGATCCAAGCTTCAGTCAACAAATTAATTAATGACAAGAAGTTATCCTGGGGAAACTAATTGAAGACGGGTTTTCTCTGGGGAAATTAATTAATTAAAGAGAGATGCTTCTCTGGGGGATTATAAAGATTGGGGATTCACTTGGGAAAATTAAACTCAGAGTTTTTGAGAGGTTGATTGGCGGCCATGCGGAGAAGTGGCAATGCCAATTGGCTTCGCTGAGGTGGCTGTAATTGGAACAAGAGCAACTGTGTGTGGGTGGGGTGAAGTGCGGGAATTGGATGGTCTGGGTGGGAGGATGTAAGTGGTTGTCATTGCAAAATCACCAAGCAGCAGCATAACAATAGGCAGCTGTATAACTACAATTGGACAATTGTGGGGAACAGCAACAGAAACAACTCTATAAGCCAGAGGAAATGAGTGGCAAGCCCAGTGTACTAAACCTAAGCAATTGAATCAAAAACAATTGAAGCAGCCTTCCCAGAAGAAATACAGTGCTTTTGTCTTTCATTTTTGTCAGGTGACAATTACGTCATATATTTCCTCTGGTGCGGAAGTGTAAGACCAGGGGACACAGCCTCAGAATAGAAGGGTGTCCATTTAGAATGGAGAAGAGGAGGAATTTCTTTATCCAGAGAGTAGTGAATCTGTGGAATTCATTACCACAGGCTGCTGTGGAGACCAAGGCATTGATAGATTTTTGATTAGACAGGAGATTGGGGTCAGAGGGAAATAGATCAGCCGGACTTGATGGGCCAAATGGCCTAATTCTGCCCTTGTATCTTATGGTCTCATTTCATGGAAATACAAATGTGATAAATATTAAGTAGGAAAGTTAGATTTTACATAAACAGCATACAGAACTGCTGCTCATTTGATATTGTTTTTCACACCATTCTCTGTAAACTCTGGACACCGTTGTGCCAGGAGATCAGCAGTTTCTGATATACTCAAACTAACCCATCTGGAAAGTCAGTTAGATCATGTTTATTCCCCATTCTGATATGTGGACTGAACAACAACTGAACTTCTTGGCCTTGTGTGTATGTTTTTTTTTGCATTGAAATGCTGCCACTTGACGGTCTGGTGAGATATTTGTATTAACGAGCAGGTGCACCTAATAAAGTGGCCACTGAGTGTATGTTGGTGCAATCTTTTTATTTTACCGGATATACAAAAACATAATGTCATTTGTTCATTGTTATTACATGGAAGGTACTGGAAGCATTATTAAAAGGAATGGACAAACATGGAGAGGGGCGTTTGCAAAGTGCTGGGTGGGGACGGGAATTCTCTTTAATATTTTGTAAAGCATTGCTGAAAAGTTTTTAACTGAGTCCTCCATAATCAACAGGAGCCTAAAGATCTGAAATATCTAATCAACTCAATTCTGGATAGATTAAACAAATCATCTGTCTTTGGACTTGCACATAGATATATCAGCTTCTTCTATTTTAGTTGTTTGTAATTGAAACAAACTGTTGATAAATTACACAACTTTAATCTCAGATATTAACAGTACTGTAAGTATATGTATGGTACATTGATAGAGTAATGCTGCTGCTTTAGTTGTTTGAGTAGTTTGAAATTGCAACTGCCAGTGTTGCTCAGGTCTGTGCATTAGATGATGGATTAATGAATATTTAAATGTTAGCATAACACAACTTGATGCAGTTATATCCAGTCTAGAGAAGATAAATTGGAAATTGCCAAACATAAATGGAATACCGTACCTGTGATGACATATTATAATGTATCTTTGGCTAGTTGAAAAAAGACTTAATTTACATAAATGTCAGCTCTCTTTCAAGAGTAAAGAAACATGTATTATTTAGTCTAGACTGCTGTTATCTGTATATGAGTATTTTTTGGAGATAGTAAGCAATTGTATTGTAAACAAATTGTTTAACATAATTCAAGGACAGATTTTGTGAAGTTGTTTAATAAGATGCTTTTTGTAATTTAATCTTGATTATTTTGATTTTTGATTTACAGTCATTACATGGTTGCCTGGTGACTGGAGAACCAGAGCTACCTCTTTTCTACACCCCTATTGACCTCGTGGACATTGGCGTGGAGGTAGCTGGATTGAAGTTCATGAATCCTTTTGGCTTAGCCAGTGCTCCTCCAACAACTAACTCTGCAATGATTCGAAGAGCATTTGAGGCAGGCTGGGCCTTTGCTCTGACTAAAACATTCTCTCTAGATAAGGTAAGAACATATAAAAAATAAATGAGCAGCTTGCAATTTGCTCATGCAGTAATAACTACAAATATTCAACACTCTGGGACAATAGGCACTTTATTATCATTTATGATAGGACTGGTATTTCAAAATGCAATTTCCCATTGATATCATGTGAAGATGAATAATGTTACTAGCTTGATTTTTCAATAAAAACTGTCCATGTTCTTTTTCAGAATTTAAATAATAATTCACAGTTTAAATGCATATTTACGTTGGGTTAGGGTTCAACTGAAGCAGTGGTCTCAGCTCTGACGAATCCCATTAGGGGTACGAAGATGGAGAGGGTCAGTAGCTTTAAATCCTTTGGCATTAACATCTCAGAAGATCGGTCCTGAGACCAGCACATAAGTGTTCTCATAAAGAAGTCATGATAGCAGTTCTACTTTGCACAGATTTAGCATGTCACCAAAAACTGTGACAAACACCTGTAACTGCACAGTAGAGACCATCACAACTGGATGTATTAGCCCTGCTCCAGGTTAGGATCCTCACCTGCGGATCTGTCCAATCCTTCTCCATCACTACCAAAAACTAATTGAATTATTGTTACTTGAGCCAAAGTGGTCCCGGACTGCCACTTCAGTGATATGAACCATCTCATTCCTTAGAGGAATCCAGTATTGCACCCTTGAGCAGGGCCTTCTGTATACTGACTCAGGAAACTTTCCTGGACATATTTCACCAATTCCACTCTGTCCAGTCTGTTAACACTGTGGATGGCCTAGTCAATACTAAGAATTTTAAAATCTCCCACTAATACCACCCTATTATTCTTACAACTATGAGCAACTTCTCTATAAACTTCTCAAGTTCATGCTGACAATTGGGGTGGAGGGGGGCCTATAATACAACCCCACTAGAGTGACCCTCGCCTTCTTGTTTCTAAGTTCTATCCACATTTCTAATGAAGGGTCTCCACCGAAAACATTAAGTGTTTATTCTTCTCCATGGAGGAGAGGAACTCAGCCTGACCTGCTTAGTTCCTCCAGAAATTTCTGTGTGTTACTCGGATTTCCATTATCTGCAGTATTTCTTATGTCACCCATATGACCTCACTGGAGGATCCCTGAAGAAGGTTGTCTCTAAGTACCGTTATTATGTCCTCCCTTATCAAAAGGACTACACCTCCTCCTCATTTACCTGAATCTCTGTCACACCTGTAGCATCTGTCTCCTGAAATATTGAGCTGCCAGTTATGCCTTACCATCCGCCGTGTTTTCATTATTCCTATAACATTGCAGTCCTCAGAGCCACTTCATGCTTTAATGTTGTCTTCCTTACCCGTTAAACCTTCTGCTGTATATTGAAATCAATGAAACCATAAGATATAGGAGCAGAGTTAGGCCATTAGGCCCACTAAGTCTGCTCTGCCATTTCATCATGGCTGATCCAATTTTCATCTCATACTTAATCTCCTGCCTTCTCCCTGTATCCCTTCAAGCCCTGCCCAATAAAGAATCTATCAATTTCTGCCTAAAATATACATGAAGACTTGGCCACCGCACTTCTCTGTAGCAAAGAATTCCACAGATTCACCGAATTCTAGCTAAAGAAATTTCTCCTCATCACTATACTAAAAGGACGCCCCTCTATTCTGAGGCTGCGTCCTCTGGTCGTAGACTTTCCCATCATAGGAAACATCCTCTCCACCTCCAGTCTATCAAGGCCTTTCATCATTCGATAGGTTTCAATGAGGTCTTCTGAATTCTAGTGAATACAGGCCAAGAGCCATTCATCGCTGTTCATATGACAAGCCACTCAATTGTGGATTCATTTTCGTGAACCTCCTTTCAGCATATCCTTTCTAAGATAAGGGACCCAGAACTGCTTACAATACTCCACCCATGACTCACAATACTCACCAGTGCTTTATAAAGTCTCAAAATGTTCATTTGTTGTGTATTGGATTCCCTGCCTTTACTGTGTCCCTGGCCATCCTGATGACTAGAACTGTTCTTGCCGACTACTGTTTTATCCCATAACTTGCTCCTGCTTAGAGTCCCACGCATCTGCCAATCTAGTTTAAACCTTCTCATATAGTAATAACATATTTCCCTGCAAGAATATTGGTCCCCTCTGGTTCAATTGCAATCCATTCCTCTTATACAGGTTGCTTCTACACCAAAAGAGATCCCTATGGTCCAAGAACATGAATCCCTGCTTCCTGCACCAGCTTTTCAGCCAAGTTCTAACTGGGATATTCTATTATGCATGTTCTGTATGTTTATTTAATAAAAGACAAGCATTAGGAAATCTTTAAAAAAAATAAGTCATTTCAAATCTATTTTAAATACAATGCCTAGAAATTTACTATCTAAGAGGATTTCTCTATTGGTCTATTGCAAGTTCTCACAGCTGCAAGCAGTTAGCTCAGCAGCTGCGATCTTTATTTTCAACCCTTCAGAAGACATACCCAGATGCAAACACCACTCTTCCAACAATAGTGAAGTATTGTTACTCAGTGAGTAGATGCAGAAACGTTGGGAGAGACTGAGGGAGTATCCTACAACCTTCAGGATGATTTGGTCAAACAGGAGTAGGATGCCACGCACAAGAGGCAGATTCTTTGTGCGGAGATACTCCAGGGCTGTAGCCAGGTGCTTCTCAGAGCAAATTGCCAGGAAAGTCTTCTGGCAGGAAGAACAGACACAAGCATCTGCTCATATTGCAAAGTTTAGGCACTACAAATAGTTTTGTGCAGGAACAGTCATAGCTAAACTTTGCAATGCGGGCAGTTGCCTGTGCCTGATCTTCCTGCTCCTATAAACTATAGGAGAAGTAGATGAACTCTTGATTAGGAATATAGCCAAAGAGCAGTAAGCAGAAAATTGGAAGATGTGGCAAAGGTCACAGGAAACAGTCTAGAAAGGTCACAAACCTAGCGAGCCAAGAGTGGCTTCCTTGGGCAGAACACTCCAGATATATGCTGATGCCTGTAATTGAGTAGCTTGCATAAATATGCCATTTCTGTCCTTGACTCTGGCACATCATGGCCATAAAGCAAGAGTTTCGCTATATATATGAGAGCTAAATAAAGAGCAGCAATATGGTTCAATTACAGAGTGGTGCTCCTAAGCACCCTGTGCAGGAATATTCAGTAATCTGTTACACTTATTCAACAATTTACTTTTCTCAAAGCTGTCTGTGTTCATAAACTGACCATGGTCATTGCCTTTGTGTCAGAATGACAAATGGGGACACAGATATTGTAATCTGCAGCAAAAGGCAAACTACTGGAGGAACCTGACTGTCCACTTCTGACAACACCTTCAGAGGGATATTTCAGTCTTCATCCTTTGTTGGGTCATGATGCACTTGAGAGCCAAAGGTTCTGTGGAAGTCAAGAATGAGGCATAAAACATATTGCTTACAACTGTTTTATTAAGTATTACAAAAAACAAAGAACAATTAAAAAAGAGCCGAGAGAACATAAAGATGCTAAAGGAAAAAGCAGTCATGGTCATCTCAGACTCAGGCTAGAGATAATGAAATTCCAATGATAACATATAACCTATAAAATAGCCAGATTCATGCCGTGCGACATCTGCTAAAGACAACTAAGAAGCCTCGAGAAAAATACAGTGGCAACCGTACTGTAAATGCTGGAAAATTCACTGAACAATTACATGTATATAAGTGATTATATAAAAATACAAACAAGCATAGGGAAGTTAAACTACAAATAAAATACAAGAAAAATAACATGTTCATCTGGAGGTCTACCTGGATGGCAATTGTCTGCTCATTGGTATTGAATATATGTATTTATCATATTGTACCCAAATCCTGATCCTGCAGGACACATAACTTTTAATAACCTGACCAGCTGTGGATGAAAGCCTGGTCCAGGTCTGTTAATGCACCTACTTCAACAATCACTTTAGGTTAGGTTTAAATTATTTTAAATTCATTCAGTTGATTTGACCTTGATACGTATGGCCTGTGACCAGCAGCAGTTAATTGAAGCCTCACAGGTGTGTTTGGCCCTACTGCAGTAATTAGTTAATTGTAGACAGCAGTGGCCAGCCGAGTGAAGCCAATTTAAAAGTAAGATCAAGAGTATTAAATCAGTCATTTGATGTGTCCTGCTCCGCCGTAGTTCAATTAGTTTAACAGTTGAAGAATAGCTCATTTCCTGGCAATCCTTCTCCACAATACTTGATTACGCTGATTCATGATTGGTTTTATGTTCAGGCTTATTTGGATTAACTTGTATAGATACTTCAATGCAATTTCACCTTGGCAAAGTTGAGGCAGTGTCCATTGCAGTCCGACGTATTTCACGCAAGTTCCAAACTCTTGAAAGGATTTAGAGGGTTAAATACAGAGAAATTAACTCCTCTTAGGGAAGAATGAAAAACAAAACAGCAATATTTTAAAATTAAAATACTGAAGAGAAATCTGTTTTGAAGAGAAATCAAGAAGCGCTTTGTGCACAATGTCAGAGAGTAATGCAGCTTGGACAGAGATTCTTCAACCCACTGACTCCATGCTGACCACAAAACACGCATTTGCACTAACCATACTTTAATCCTATTTTGTTCATCCCATATTTCCATCAACCTCTCCCAGATGTTATCAGTCACCTACATATTAAGGATAATTAACAGTAGTTTGTTAATTTACCAACCCACACATCTTTATATTTGAGGAGGAAAGTGGGGGACCTGGGCAAACTTACGCAGTTACAAGGAAATTGAGCAAACTCCACATAGACAATACTGGCAGTCAAAATCGAACCAGGGTCGTAAGAGCTGTGAGACAACAGCTCTATGTGACACTCATAAAGGGGTGGAAGCGTGGATTTTCTGTCCCAAAAGTTAAATCTTTCAACGCTGGGGTCAATCAGTTCCTGTTCGGTGGTTTATCAACAAGTTTAACGTGATTTGACCATTAGATCTGGACATTGCTAGCAGTTACTGCTCATCATTAATTGTCCCTGACCTGAGGGGACAGATGAGAGCCAATCACATCAGTGGGTCTGGAATCACGGTAGGCCGGACTTGGTGAGGACAGTAGATTCCATTCACTGAGGGACGACACCAGGTGGAATTCTAGGTTTAATCAAATATTTCAATTTAACTCCAACAGGTTAATGTCCCAGCCCTCTGGATGCTAGTTAAGTTATAGGTAAATAGATTGAATGCACATAGTAAGAACGGATGACCTGAAAGTTAGCATTAAATGCTTGAAAACTGAATGGCCCATGCCCAATGTTTCAGTGCTGCAGGGCATGCCTCAGATTTCAGTAGTAGTTCGAACTTGGTATAAATAATTTCTGTTCATACAACCAAATCAAAAGTGCAGATCACAAACACAAGATTCTGCAGATGCTGCAAATCCAAGCAACACACACAAGATGCTGCAGTAACTTAGCAGATCAGGCAGTGTTTCTGGAGAAGAGTAAACTGTTGATATTTTGGGATGAGACCCTTTATCAGGACTCCAAACCAGATGCTGCCAAGCCAAACAGAATTTAGGATGGCTAGCACAGGAATTAAAGAATGTGTTGGACTAAATATATCTGTAGACATAATAAAAGCAATTGAAATCTAATGTCATAAAATGCTATAGCTAAATGTCATGCAGGCTAGTGTATATGAGGGAGGAAGTAATGATCAACCCTTATAAAGCTCTGGTCAGACCACATCTGTTCTTTACATTTTAAACTGCATATTACATCTGTTTCTGGTCACCGAAAAATAAAATAGACATCTAATTACTGGAGGCAATGAAGCAAAAGCAACCAGATTAACCCTCTGTTTCAGTGTCTTACGAGTGATAGATGGAGAAGCAAGGTTTTCAGGTCAGAGGTTGATATTTGAGAAGCACAGTTATGGAGCCTGTGGAGCATCAGGTGAGTTTCACCGGAGTAAGATACTTCATCCATCGTGGTGGTTCTTCCTCAGGCTGCCCTACAATTCTCCACATTGTTGTGACTGTCAAACTCCCTCTGTAGATAATCCAGCTAACCCCAGCAATTCCCCCATGCACATCCAATCCTTTGAATGGAGAAACCCCTCCACCTACCCAATCTACTAATTCATTGGAAGGTTGACTCCAGCCTTTCAGGTGTCAGTATGTTTACCTTTGACATCCTCCTAACTCCCAGCTTCAACCCTTGACTTTGTTTCTGGATGCTGGTTTTCTCTGACATCCATTATCCCAGTTCCTTTTGACAATCCATCTCCATTTCCTTTGGACTGCCCATCCAAATGTCTTTGCAACTTCTAATCCCTACTATTTGCATCTTCCATCCCCAACCCCCCACAGAATACCCTGTCCCCAAAACACTGAAAGTAACATGGGCACAGAATGTATTTCAAGTGAGGCAATGATGTACCCATCAGTAAGAATGGCTAAGAAGCACTGTCATAGACTCAGCACCTCAAGTCCCAACGGACATAACAACCAGGCAAAGTCTGAGGCAGACAGCATGTGAAATAATCTAAAGGCTGAATTATACTTGTGCATCAAATGGACGCCGTAGCCTATGCAAGTGGCCTACGTGCGTTGTGAGCATTTATACTTGTGTGTTGGTGTGTCTGCATCGCTCTGCAATTCGGGCGCATCGTGCATGCGCACACACCTGCCCGTGCAAGGCTTCATGGTCATGGTAGTCTTTCTCGGGGTAAACAAGTTTAAAGCGAGCGTCTTTTTTCGTAAAAGCGAAATGTGTCCTCCATAATTTTGGAGGTCTGTAAAACTTTATGGAAAGCATTGCAGCCAGAGTTCCTTCCCTGCCCTTCAGCCGCCCAATGGGAAGCTATTGCAGCGTAGGAGGAAATGCGATGCTACCAAGCGGACCAATCACAGTTGCTCGGTCTTCATTGCCGCGACGCGCAGTTACATTTTGGGAGATGTGCGCGTCAGGCTACGGCGTAGGGATCCGCGTAGGGTTCACGGCTTACGGCGTGGAGTTGACGCAGAAGTATAAATTAGCCTCTAGGGTTAAACCTACTTGACCCCATCCTCGGCAGTTATCCTGTAACAGATGTATCAGTCCACGATCTCATGGTAAAAGTGGTCACCATGCTGTCCACATGGAAACTAAGTTCTGTCTTCACATCATAGATTTGCTCCTACGTTTGTGATGGAATGGACATAGGGGATATCTGACTGGCGATATATCGATGTAGGAGAGTTCAAATCTGTGCATCTATGAAGCAAAGTGGAACAACAGCAGGAGGTGAAATGTGTATCAACACAATCTGAAACCTCATGGCCCTTTTCAACACTCATTCTACCCTTACCATCAAGCCCAATGCATCGATCCTGGTGTAGAGGAGCATGCCAGGTCAAGTTACAACACAAGGTGACAACCTTACTAAACAGCAAAAATAAAGTACCAGAAGGATAGAGCCAAGCACTCTCATAAGCCATAGGTCAAAGCTCCACAGTCCTGCCACACAGCACAATGCTTTAGAGTACCGGTGACCCTGGTTCAATTCCTGCCACTGCCTGTAAGGAGTTTGTGTGTTTTCCCCATGACCATGTAGGTTTCCTCTAGATGCTCCAGTTTTCTCCCATAGTCCAAAGAAGCACTGGTTGGAAGGTTAATTAATTGGTCATTGTAAACTGACCTGTAATTAGGCCAGGATTAAATCAGGGGATTTCTGGCTGCCGCAGCTGGAAGGGCTTGAAAGACCTATTCCGCACTGTATGTTATTAAATAAAAAAAATATCTGGCCATGAATGATGGTCCACAAACTGCAAGGATAGCCCCACCCCGGCGTCCGAGTGCTAAGTAATTGGTGAAAGCATTGCCTACCTTGTTCAGTCAAAGGCTGTAGGAAGCACATAGATGCAGCTAGTAGAGCCACTTCTTCACACCACCAGAGAGTCCTATTCAATTCCGACTTCAGTCACTATCCACATGGAATTTACAAATCCTCGGTGTGGCCATGTAGGTCTCGCAGGGTGCCTTAGTTTTCTCCCACAGCCCAAAGATGTGGCAGGTTATTGGTTAACTGGCTGCCGTAAATTACCCCTAGTGCACAGATGAGTGGTAGAATCTGGTGGGAACTGTTAAGAATGTGGATAACTTAAAACAGAGGATTAATGTAGGATTAGAGTAAATGGGTGTTAATAGTCCACACAGAAACCAGTCTTCAGCTAATTCAACTCATAGAGGTATGATATCAAGAAATAAATTTGAGCACTGGGTATATCACAGGTTATTCCCCAGCTCTGATGCTGAAGAACTAGTAACATATCTAACCAAGCTCTTCCAATACAGTCACAGTGCACACATCTATGTGACAGTGTGGACAATTGAGCAACACACAATCTGCTGGAAGAACTCTGACGGGTTGAACAGCATTGGTATTAAGAAAAAATTATCGATGTTTGGCTGATTTTCTGGCCAAAACTTCGCATTATGCAGGCCTAAAACATTCAGATTCATTTATTTACCACATGACCATTGAAGCATACAGTGAAATGGCATAGTTTGTGTCAACAATCAACACAACCTAACGATTTGATGAGGGCAGCCCGCTAGTGTTTCCACACATTCTGATGCCAACATAGCATGCCCACACTGCTTGGTAGAACACTGAACACAATGAAATATTTTATTTCCTCCCATTGTTTCTGTTTGATCTGCTGATTTCTTTGAGCAGATTTTGTGTTGCTCCATATTTCCAGCATCTTCAGTCTCTTGCGTATCGAGTGTGAAAAACTGTCCAGATACGTCCAGTTCGTAACTAATATAGCTAATTCATTGACCAATCTAGACTCATCGCAATCATCAGCAAAGTGGCAGATGGTTTTATGGACTGCGCTTGCAGATGACACTACTTCTCCAACAACCTGATCACCGATGATTGATTTGGGTTTTGTCCGGCTCCTGCTCATGTCACAGCTTTGCATCAAAAACAGACTGAAGAGCTAAAGTCCAGAAATGAGATGAAGGCAGCATTTTAACTGAGTGAGGCATTAACATGTCCTGGGATATTTGATGTTAGAGGACATCAAGGGGAAAAACACACAGAAAATGCTGGAGGAGCTCAGCAGGTCAGGCAGCATTTATGGAGAGGAATAAACAAACAAAATTTCAGGCTGAGACCTTTCAGCTGGACTCACGTTGAAGGGACAAATGCATTGGAGGTGCAAATTTACCAATATGGGTGTCAATTCTTGCCCCTTGCAGTCAGTCATAAGCCGTCCTTCTAACTCCATTACTATGGCAAAATCATTGGTTTCAAGATATTTAGAGCTTTGACTTACTGAAGTATTCAAATTTTAAACCCGAATTCCACTTTCTGTTACCATTTCAGAAGATTCCCTTGTCAATATTAAAAAAACCTATGAAAAGGAAATTTAAAGTGTATCTCTTAAATCTTGCTTTATAAACTTTCTAGTGTTGATGAATACATTGCCCTTTACTTGTTTCTGAATTTGTGAAGGTTATCCTTTTTATTCCGTCTACTGCAGATTGTCTTGTCTACCAGTTCACCTGGCTGGCTGTCACAGTGACTGTCTGTTTATTGTTCTGGAAAGGAGCCCATCCCAATTCCTTCTGCCTCATTTAGGACAGACGCAATGCTAAAATTTACCAGCTGGAAATCTGGTTATCTTTCTTTCAGCCAATTAAGGAATGGAAAATGCCATTTTTCAAAAAGTTTTGGGACAATTAATTAGCGGAGCTCAAGAATAACAGGAGTGGCTAAGTATAAAGGATTGTGATGACTGCTGAGAGGATCATCAGGGTCTCTCTTCTACCCATCCGAGATATTTATCAGGAATTCTGCATACGTAGGGCCCTTAGGTTTGTCAAGGTTTCCTCCCAGCTGACCCACAATCTCTTTTGACTTCCTACCATTGGGTAGGAGGTACCATGGCATTAGAACAAGAACTGTTAAGAAGGGAAGCAGCTTCTTCCCACTGGCAGCAAGAGCACTGAACTTCTGCCACCACCCAGGTCTCATCACGTATGAAGTGCCAGTAGTGTTAGACTTTTACTGTTTAACTTGTGCTGTAAATGCTCCTTTTGCTAAATGTCAGTCTTCTGGAATATATTTTATTTGTTGATTTATTTGTTGTAATATTACTTTGTTTGTGGTGGATGAGTTATATGTACTGCGTTGTGCAACTTGGTTTGGAGGAACGTTGTTTCGTTTGGTGATATACGTGCATACAGTTGAATGGCAATAAACTTAATCTTGAACTGGAAATCAACTTGAAATCAACTGAAGTTATTTTATATTAAGAGAGGAGATATGTAGTGTTACGTACCCCATAACTTGGTTGCCAAACCAGCAGAAATGGAACACTCGTTGGAGTCTGTGATTACTAGGAACTAATAAAGTTTTATTAAAGAAATAAGTAATACAGTACACTAATCGCAAAGATATAAATGTAACAGGTTAGCAATGATAATGCACACATATACCCAGAAATAGGGTGATAGGAATCAACCAAGCTCTCTCGCAGTCTAGGGGTAAAATGATCAGTCTTAAGTGAAGCGGAGTTCAGTTCAGTTTAGTGCAGTTCGAAGCAATCGCTGTTGTTGTACCGTTGGGGGGGAGAGAGAGAGAGTGAGAGATGCAGTTGGTTTCGGGCAGACCTTTTGATGTCTTCTGATCCCGCTGTGGTCACCAACTGTGACCCCTCCGTTCCAGATACGATTGTTCTTCTGCGGTGAACCCGGCACCCAGGCAAGGGCGGACACACACCCCAGGTTCCCACTGATCATACCTTTACACTCTGTGAGCCTCTGACAAATTCCTGCGAACCGGTCCTCCAAATTCCCACCAACTTGTGGGGGCACACTGCTCTTTCCAGGGTCTTGTGGTGTGTCTCGTGCCTCAACAAACCTGCTCTTTTTATCCCCCTGCTGGTGTATCACCTGTCCATCAAAATTCAAACAGTTCAGGTTCAAAGCAAACGGTCCGTCTATATCTGAATTGTGTTTCTTTCTCATTAATCTCTCTCTTCTCTCTTATTGGCATTTTGAATGTTTCTCCATTGTCTTCCATTAACTCTCTCATTAGCATCATCCGTCTGGTAGCTCTGCTTGGCGTCACACATGACAGTAGAAAAAGGATAATCTGTGGCTGACTACTGATCAGGAAAGGGGTTAATGGAATTTCTTATACTGGCTCCTGGTTATGATGTGAATACTGTATATAGTCAGGATCAAAAGTAACTTCAGGTTTGTAAGCAGTGCTGGTTCTACATCAATAACATGCGTAGTCGATACTTGTTGTGACCTTGATGTTGTGTACCAGTCTCAGTACAAGGTAATTAAATTCACATACAACATTAGGCTAAGGGTGGGTTTGCATTCCAAGGGCACAGCCAAGTATTTCAAGGTAAATTTATAACAGTTTGCACCCTGCACTGACAAATAGCATTCAGAGTATAATGTACAGGAAGTGAAAATAGGAGACACGTACACCATGGATGAGATTAAATTTCTCTGAGATAGGAGTTGAAAGGCATGTCGAGGAACTGAAAAATCACCATGTCTAAATTGTACGAGGGAGGACTAATCGCAGCAAGGAGGATGATTTGGATTATTGCAAAATTGTTTAGTTGAAATCCCTCTTGCTGGAGCTGAACAAAGCCTTGGGCAGACCACACTGGGAGCTTATAGTGAAATTTAGGGAAGCTGAGCCCTTGATGAAATGTACCTGCACCTCTGTGTCATAGCAGAGTGTACTAAATATCCTCAAGGTCTGTTTAGATAGTGCCCTTCAATTCTGCCCTTCAAATGCTGCTTCTTACCAGCAAAGCACATATTTGTGTAGTAACTGGTCTAATACTACTGAAGTTTTAGACCACTCATTAAATTGTTAGGTTTCCTATTTTCGTTCCAATCCTCTATTCATCTGGAATGTGTTTTTAAAACAGAATGAAGTTTCCAAGGATGTTGGACATTCAATAGTGGTTTACAAAGGAGAATCTGATGTAGAAAAAAAGGAAATAGCTGCAGATTGAATGAGAAAGGCCAAATAGTAGGGGGTGGGGGGAGGGAGGACGAATTAGATTGCTCCTTCACAGATTTAGCAGAAGGACATTGTGCCAATTGCAGTATGATCCCACGGAAACCCAATCAGCATGTCCTCTGATTGTTCATTGTTTGCATTGGACAATCAAAGTATTAGTCTGAAATGGTTACTTCTTCTGCAATGTGTGGGAAATTAGAAGCTACTTCTATTTAAAGAAGCAGAACATTTTAAGTATTCCTGGAAAGATTAGTCAATTTTTGATTGTCGGTGTTTCTTTTTTACTTATAATTGTGTCCATTGACATTCTAGCTGATTTTATGTAGATTTTGTGATCTTGAAGGTGGAACAATATAGACAAATAAAAGGAGATTGTGAGACACAGCATTTGGTAGTGGAATAGGGTAATGTGCTGTAATACTCTGTGGGCATCTTGTCACCACACTTCGAGAAATAACTTGTGTTAAATCCAATTGTACCAGACCTGGTAATCTCATAGATATATACAGTCCAGGGAACTCTACCTGTTAAAAGCTTACCCTGGAGAATTCTGTAGCCATCCTTCCAGGTGGAGGTAATAATTTGTACTGTGCCTGACCAATGTTCCCATTGGTGTTTGGCTGTCAGCATTCCTGGCCAATTGTATTACTTCTGTTGCCACACATTCCAAAAAATCAGGTATTGCTCATAAAAGCAGAAGAGAGGGTATATAATATTGCAGAAATTAGTGGGAAAGCTAAGAATTGGGAAACTTTTCAAAGTTAACTGAAGTCAACTAAAAAAGTCGCAGAGAGAGAAAAGATGAAACATGGAAGTAAGCTAGCCAATAAAATGAAAAAGAGTACAAAAAGAGTATTTTTCAGATATATAAAGAGTAAAAGAGAGATGAGAGTGGATATCAGACCACTGTAAAATGATAATGGAGAGGTAGTGATGGGGTATAAGGGTGGCAGATGAACATAATGAGCATTTTGCACCCGTCTTCACTGTGGAAGTCACTAGCGGATTGCCAAAAATATGACAGTGTCAGGGACAGAAGTGAGTGTTGTTACAATTACTAAGGAGAAGGTCCTTGGGAAGCTGAAAAGTCTTGTCACACTGTGACAAGACCAAAAGGACCATACCTCAGCGTTTAGAAAGGGGTAGCTAAAGAGGCATTAGTAGTGATGTTTAAAGAAACACCAGATTTTGGAATGTTTCCTGAGGAATGGAAAATTTCCAATGTCACGCCACTCTTTACAAATGGAAGGAGGCAGAAGAAAATAATTTATAGGCCATTTGGCCGGACTTCAGTGGTTGGAAAGGTATTGGAGTCTATTATTAAAGATGAGGTTTCAGGATACTTTGAGGCACATGTTAAATTGGGTGAAAATTAGCATGGATTTCTAAAGGGGAAATCTTGCCTGACAAACCTGCTGGAATCTTTGAGGAAATAACAGGTAAGATAGACAAAGGAGAGTCAGTGGATGTTCTTTATTGGAATTTTCAGAAGGGCTTTGACAAGGTGCAGCACATGAGGTTACTTACCAAGATAAGAGACAATCACAATTAGAAGAAAGGTACTAGCATGGAAGACTGGCTGACTGATAGTAGGCAAAAAGTGGGAATAAAGGGGGCCTTTTGTGGTTGGTTGCCAGTAAATAATGGTGTGCTGCAGGGGTCAGTGTTGGGACTGCTTCTTCTCATGTTATATGTGAATGCTTTTTATTTATTCATTTATTCTTTTGAGATACAGTACGGTGTAGGCCCTTCTGGCCCTTCGCGTTGCGTCACCCAACCATCCCCCAATTTAATCCTGGCCTAATCATGAGACAACTTACAATGACCAATTAAGTGACTAATCAGTACATCTTTGGAATGTGGGAGGTAACCGGAGCACATGGCGGAAACCCACGTGGTCATGGGGAGAATGTATAAACTCCTTACGGGCAGCAGCGGGAATTGAACCCAGAGCACATGTGTTGTAAAGCATTGTGCTGACCGCTACACTACCATACCACTTTTGATGGCTTTGAGGCCAAGTTTGCAGATGACACAAAGATAGGTGGAGATGCAAGTAGTGTTGAGGAAGCAGAGTCTGCAGAGGGATTTAGACAGATTAGGAGAATGGGCGAAGAAGTGGCAGATGGAATATAATGTAAGGCGGTGCACAATCATTGGGATCCTGGGAGTTCTGCACTCCCTTCCTTCATTATTTGTCCCTTTGAGCATCATTATGCCTGTTCCTGGCATGCTTCCCAACTTCCCCTACCAGATTTGCAGCAAATTGAATATCTAACCTCTGTTCCATCAAACCAAGCCACATAGGTGGTGAAGTAATAAATTATGTCTTAAAAATGAAAGGTAGCCACAGAGGTACATAAGGGATTTTTTTTTTTAGCTTAAATCCTTGGTGGATCAATAAAACTTGTGATGCTCAAGAGGCCAAAATTGCAAGAGCACAGATATTCTAATTATGTCTGATGACTTGAAGGCCTCTGGAAAAATTAAAAACAAGAATTTGAAAACCTCTTTAATTGCAAGTCTTTGTATTACAGCTTGTTTACTGTTTGGTAATTGGTTCAGTCTTGTCACATGTGTCAAGATACGTTGTAACACATGCCTTCAGACAGCTCATTCCAAATATAAGTTCATCAAGGAGGTACAAAGAAAAAGAGCAGAATGCAGAAGATAGTGTTACAGAGAAAGTGCAGTGCAGGTAGACAAATAAGGGTCATGAGACATGTTGAGGTAGACTGAGAGATCAAGAGTTCATTTTCATTGTACATGAGGTCTCAGAACAATGAGTTAGAATCCATCCTTGAGCCTGGTGGGGCGTGTTTTCAACCTTCTGTATTTTCAGCCTGATGGAACCTGGTAGAAGGGGGAATGACTGGGATAGTAAGGTTCTTTGATTACGCTGTCTGATTTTCCAAGGCAGCTGGGTAAACAGGGCATGAAATAAGTAAAACAAAGTTTTCAAGGGCAAAATAAGGAAGGCTGGTCAGGAAGGCATTGGAGTTGTGAAATACCAAAGATGTGGGTGATGATTTCATTGGCAGATGAATTGAAGCAGTAGAAATGATGCAACAAAGATGAAAATAGTGGTTCAAGGGTTAGTGAAGATATGAGATTGGGGTTAAATATGGCAGTAAAACCCAAAACAGTTTGATTTAGCAGCAGTTAATTGCTGAGAAGAACGATAATGGTGACTGGATAGAGACTAGAATTTGGAGCAGTGACAAGGTGTCGTTGCACATTAACCATAAGAACAAAATGGTAAACAGTTTAGCTAATGAGTTTGTGGTGTATGAATACACACAATGTTTTTGTGTGGTATTTAAGAATATGGGCCCAGTAATGATAATTGATAATAAAATATTTCCAAATCATGTTGATATGCACCTTGAAAGGGCAATTATATGTGCTGGGGTTTCCATGGTTCTCCAAGTCCCCTCCTTATATGTTATTACATGTGTTGAGGTGGTGAGTTTGGGGAGTATTTTGAACTAAATATTGTGAGTTGGTGAAGAGATTTTGTGAAAGGCAGATGTGTCAATGGTACTTCATCATAGTTGATTCGGCCGACAGCGGTGTCATCAGCAAACCTGGATATGGATTTGTAGCTGTGCTTAGCCTCACAGTCATAAGTACAAAGCAAATAGAGCAGTGACTAAGCTCACAGCCTTCTGGTACACTTCTGCTGATGGAGGTTGTGGAGGAGATACTGTTGCCAGTCCTAACGGGGGTCTGCAGCTGAGGAAATTGAGGACCCAGTTGTAGAAAGGAATATTGAGGCCAAGGTCTTGAATCTTACTGATTGGTTTTTTAGGGGCGGTAGTACTGAATGGCTGGTAAGATCATCCGGTTGGATGCATCCTCACTGTTCAGATGTTCCAGAGTTGAGCAAAGAGCCATTGGAATGATTTCTGCTGTGGACCTGTTGTGAAGGTAGACAAATTGGAGTGGATCCAAGTTGCTTTGTAGGCAGGAATTGATGTCTTTTATCACTAACCTCTTAAAGCACTTCTTCGCTGTGGGTGTAAGTGCTACTGGACAAGAACCAGTTAAGACAGGTTAACCAATTCTTCATCAGCTCTGGTATAATTGAAGCCTGCTTGAATCTGATGGGTACCTCAGACTGCAGAAGTGAGAAGTTAAAGATATCAGTGAAAACATCCACCCAGCTGATCAACACAGGTTTTTAGTACTTGGCCAAGTACGTGTCTGGACCAATGTTCTCTATGGATTCACTCTCCTGAAGAATGCTCTTAAGTCAGCATTTCTAAAAATCAAAGTTCAAAAACTCAAAGCTGAAAGTAAATTTATTATCAAAGTACTTGATCATTGGGATCTCTTCTGGAGAGGTATGACCTATACAAAAAGGACATGTTGCTCCTGAACCTGAGGGAGACCTATATTCTTGTGGGCAAGTTTGTTAGAGATGATGGGGACGGTTTAAGCTAGTTTGGCATAGTGGATAAAATGAGTCAGGATAGGATGGATGTTAATAAAGCAAAGATAGTGTTTGGTCAGATTGTCAGGAAAGGCAGGCAGATGACAGGAGAAAATTGCAGCCAGCAGGGTGAGTATCAGTGCATTAGGGAAGCAGAATCATAAAGGGTTAGAAATAGAGTACTCAAAGTGTTATATCTCAGTGCATGGAGTATAAGAAATAAGGCGGATGATCTTGTTGCACTTTCACAGATTGCCAGGTATGATGCTGTGGCCATCACTGATTGATGGCTGACGGATGGTTATTGTTGGGAGCTGAATGTCCAAGGTTACACATTGTATCAGAGGGATAGGAAGGTAAACTGAGGGTAACTGCAAGGGTAACAAGATCCTGATGGCAGTTATATACAGTCCCCCAAACATTAGCTGGGATGTGGACTACACATTACAATGAGAAATAGAAAAGGCGTGTCAAAAGGGCAATGTTATGATAGTCATGGGAGATTTTAACATACAGGCAGATTAGGAAAACCAGAGCAACACTTTCAGTACGCTGGATGAACTCAGCAGGTCGGGCAGCATCAGTCAGAAATGATGAGTCGACGTTTTGGGCCAGAACCCTTCGTCAGGACTGAAGAATGAAAGATGGGGAAGGACTTGAAGAATGCTTGTAGCATCAGTTGAAAGACCAGTAATTTGAAAGACAGAGGGGAAGCATTGACGTCATAGCCCTGAAAACAATGGGTAGTAGAAGAAGGAGGCAGAAACATGAGGGAGCTGGGGGAGGGGGTAGAGTGAAATAGGGATAGAGGAAGGGAGGGGGAGAGAATTACCGGAAGTTGGAGAATTCTATGTTCATACCAAGGGGCTGGAGACTACCTAGACGGTATATGAGGTGTTGTTCCTCCAACCTGACTTTAGCTTCATCATTCAAGAGAGTGAATTTGTTGAATGCCTACAAGATGGCTTTTTAGAGCAGTTTATGGAGCTTTTGCTCTGGAGCCTAAGTAGGGGAGCAGCTATACTGGATCGGGTGTTATGTAATGAACCAGAGGCAATTAAGGAGCTTAAGGTAAAGGAACCCTGAGGAGCCAGTGATCACAATATGATTGAGTTCAACTTGAAATTTGATAGGGAGAAAGTAAACCTGACATAACAGAATTCCAGTGGAGTAAAGGAAATTACAGTGGTATGAGAGGTGAGTTGGCCAAAGTAAATTGGAAGGAGATACTGGCAGAGATGACAGTAGAGCAGCAAAAGCTTGAGTTTCTGTGAAAAATGATGAAGGTGCAAGACAGATGTATGCCAAAAACAAAGAAATACTCAAATGACAATATAGTATTACCATGGCTAACAAGTGAAACCAAGGCTAATGTAAAATCCAAAGAGAGGACATATAACAAAGCAAAAAATAGCAGGAAGATAGAGATTTGGGAAGCTTTTAAAAACATACAGAAAGCAACTAGAAGATTAATTAGGAGGGAAAAGATGAAATATAAAAGAAAGCTAGCAAACAATATCAAGGCGGATAGAAAAATCTTTGAAAAAATAAAAGAGTAGTGTGAGTGAATATATAGGACCACAAGAAAATGAGGCCGGAGAAATAATAATGGAGGACAAGGACATGGCAGATGAACTAAATGAGTACTTTGCATCAGTCTTCACTGTGGCAGTGTGCCAGGTGTTGAAGGGTGTCAGCAAAGAGAAGTGAGTGCAGCTACTATTACAAGGGAGAAGGTGCTCAAAAAGCTGAAAGACCAAAAGGGATACAAGTCACCCGGACCAGATGAACTGCACGCTAGGGTCCTGAAAGAGGTAGCGATAGAGATTGTGGAGGCATGAGTAATGATCTTTCAAGGATCACTGGACTCTGGCATGGTACTGGAGAACTGGAAAATTGCAAATGTCACTCCATTCTTTAAGAAAGGAGGGAGGCAGCAGAAAGGAAATTATTGACCAGTTAGCCTGAGCTCAGTGGTTGGGAAGGTGTTGGAGTCCATTGTTAAGGATGAGGTTATGGAGTACTTGGTGACACAGGACAAGATAGAACAAATTCAGCATGGTTTCCTTCAGGGAAAATTCTGCCTGATGAACCTATTGGAATTCTATGAGGCGGCCTTTTGCAAGGTTCCACACATGAGGCTGTTTACCAAGTTAAGAGCCCATGGTATTACAGGAAAGTTACTAACATGGTTAGAGGATTGGCTGATTGGTAGGAGGCAGCGAGGGGGAATAGAAGGATCCTTTTCTCATTGGCTGCCAGTTACTAATAGTGTTCTACAGAGGTTGGTGTTGGGACCACTTCTTTTTATGCTGTATGTCAATGATTTAGATGATGGAATAGATGGCTTTGAGCCAAGTTTGCAGATGCTACAAAGATTGGTGGAGGGGCTGGTAGTGTTGGGGGAAACAAGTAGGCTGCAGAAGGACTTCAACAGATTAGGAAAATAGGCGAGAAAGTGGCAAATGAAATGCAATGTTGGAAAATGCATGGTCATGCACTTTGGTAGTAGAAATAAATGTGCAGACTGTTTTCTAAATGGGGTGAAAATCCAAAAATCTGAGTTGCAAAGGGACTTGGGAGTCCTTGTGCAGAACACCCTGAAGGTTAACTTGCAGGTTGAGTCAGTGGTGGGAAGGCCAATGCAATGTTAGCATTTGTTTCAATAGGTCCGGAATGTAAGAGCAGGGATGTGATGCTGAGGCTTTATAAAGCACTGGTGAGGCCTCAGTGTTGTGAACAGTTTTGAGCTACTTATATAAGAAAAGATGTGTTGGCATTGGAGAGGGTTCAGAGGAGATTCACAAGAATGACTCCGGTATGAAAAGGTTATCATATGAGGAATGTTTGATGGCTCTGGGCCTGTACTCACTGGAATTTAGAAAAATGAGGGGGGATCTTACTGAAACCTTTCGAATGTTGAAAGGTCCAGACGGAGTAGATATGCGAAGGATTTTTGTCATGGTGAGGAGTCTAGGACAAATGGGCAAGCCTCATGATAGAAGGGTGTCTATTTAAAACAGAGATGCAGAGAAATTTCTTCAGCCACAGGTTGGTGAATTTGTGGAATTTGTTACCACAGGGAGCTATGGAGGCTAGGTCGTTGGATGTATTTAAGAAGAGATTGATGGGTTCTTGATTGGGTACAGTATTGAAGGTTACGGGGAGAAGGCTGCAGAGTGAAGCTATGAAGGGAGAACAAAAGATCAGCCATGATTGAATGGCAGAGCAGACTCAATGGGCCAAGTGGCCTAATTATGCTCCTATGTCTTATGGTCTACTTATATGTTATCATATACTAACCAGATTTATTTTGCAGGCATTTACAGTAGAACAAATAATGCAATTTACTCAATGAAAATATATACACAAAGACTGACAATTCATTAATGTGCAAAGGAAAGCAACCTATGCAAATAAAAAACAAATAATAAGTAAGTAGGTAAATAAATTAGTACTTCTGAGAAAATGAGTTGTTGAGACCTTGAATGTGAGACTATAGGTTGTTTTAAATAGGTAAATACATAGATGCTTTTCATTCCAGACCTAAGGAGATGTCCTCCTCCTTCAAAGAAAGGGTTTCCCTTCCTTCGCCATCAATGTTGCCTCAACCACATCTCTTCCATTTCACGCACATTTTCCTTCACCCCATCATCATGCCATCCCACCAGAGATAGGTTCCTCTTGTTCTCAGCTACCACCCCACAAGCCTCTGTGCCTAGCACATATTTCTAACTCCTGCCATCTCCAACGGGATTCCACCACCAAGCACATCTTTCACTCCCTCCCATTTCCTGCATTCTGCAGGGATCGCTCCCTATGTGACTCCCTTGTCCATGTGTCCCTCCCCACTGACCTCCCTCCTGGCACTTATCCTTGCAACTCAAACAAGTGCTACACCTGTCCCTACACCTCCTCTGTCACTACAATTCAGGGCCTCAAACAGTCCTTCCAGGTTATGCGAAACTTCACCTGTGAGTCTACTGGGGTCATCTACTGTAACTGGTACTCCCGGTGTGGCCTCCTGTATATTGATGAGACCCAACATAGATTGGGAGACCACTTCACCAAACACCCATGCTCCATACAACGGAAAAAGCGAGATCCTCCAGTGCCACCATTTTAATTCTACCTCCCATTTCTATTCCAACATGTCAGTTCATGGCCTCCTCTACTGTCACGATGGGGCCGCACTCAGATTGGAGGAGCAACCTGATGGCATTAGCATCAATTTCTTGAATTTCAGTAATACCACCCCCCCCCAACTTCATCATTCCCCATTCCCATTTCCCTTTCTCTCCTTATCTCCTTACTTGCCCATCACCTCCCTCTGTTGCTCCTCCCCCTTTTCTTTCTTCCATGGCCTTCTATCCTTTCCTCTCCTCAACTTTTTTTCTCCCATCCCGATGAAGTGTCTCAGTCTGAAATGTCGACTGTACTCTTTTCCATAGATGCCTGGCCTGCTCAGTTCCTGCTATGGTGCTTAGATGTTTCAAATGCAATTTTTTTTGTGTTTTCAAATGTTTGTAATATTTCCTATTGCAAAGTTACTTCCATGTTCAATATTAACTTAAAAAGTTAATCTTAATATTAAATTACCTTCCACCAAGGCTAAACAAGTAGAAATATATAATCCAATATTTGTGAACACGCAGGCATGAAATTATTCAATGTACAATTATTTTTCAAAACCCCTCTCCCAACCCCTCAATTTTAACAATAATAAACAGTAATCTGACAGTAGAGATGTGCAAGAGTGCAGACATTGAAGTATACAGCAATGAACAATGTACAAAAGGAACCCAACAGGTCAAGTAGCATCTGTAAGAGGAAAATAATTGTTGATGTTTTGGGTTGTGACCCTCCTGTACCTACGAGGTTCTTCCAGAAGATTAGTTGTTGCTAATGCCACCAGACCAGTTATCATAATGCAAGGCTGATATCAGTTACATGAGCAATTCTGCAGATGGTGGGCTTTGGCTCGAAGCGTTGACTGTTTACTCTTTTCCATAGATGCTACCTAGCCTGCTGAGTTCCTTCATCATTGTGTGTGTGTTGCCTTGATTGAAATCAGTACACAGTCATAAGCACCAGTTCTAAAAGAACACAAGCTCAAAAAGCTGGTTATTATTCAAGTGTTGCAATTCTAACATCTTTTTGTGCTCACCGTATCCTTGTTCAGCTATAGTGGACTTGCATGTAATAAAGATATTCTGCAGATACAACAAAGTCGCAAGATAAAAACGGGCAAAGTGGATGTGTGCAGATGCACGCTTAAATGACTGGGAAAATACCACCACCATAAAACTTTCAGCTTCTTTAGTGGACAACATTGGTGTCCTCTCCCAGGTTAACAAGTCCCATACAGGTGTCCTATAGTTACACTCAGTCAGTACATTGGGTAGGCCATTATCATTCACATGCCTGGCATCAGATTCTTGAAGCACAAACTTTAGTCCAGGCTCTGTCATGGGAAGAGAGTACCAAGTAGACTGACAAAGAGATTGAAAGATATGCTGAAAGCCTCTTTAAAGAAAAGCAACTTCTCACTGACTCCTGGGAATCTCAGTACTGTTGCTGTTCAGAGTGAAGAATGAACATCTGCAATGGCTTGTAATCTGCAGGCCGTGCTTCCAGAGCACGCACGGACCCTGTATAAACCGCAGAAGGGGCAGACCCCTCACAGATGGCTCATCCACTCAACCTGTCAGCAGCCTCCCACACGATTTGAGGAGGAGTCTGCGGTTCGCACATTAACTTCACTATCCACCTAAAAAAACACACAAAATCCAGATGAAAGTAAATCAGCCTCGATCCTGAGGGATTGTCAATGGAAAAGAATTTGATGGTTAGAAGGCAAACCTCTAATTGGTACCAGTAACACTTCGTATTCTGAATGGGGCATATTAATGTGAGAACTAAACTTAGTGGCCACTTTATTAGGTACCCCCTGTACCTAATAAAGTGGCCACTGAGTGTACGTTTGTGGTCTTCTGCCGCTGTAGCCTATCCACTACAAGGTTCAATGTGTTGTTCTGTCACAGATGCTGTTCTGCACACCACTGTTGTAATGTGTGCTTATTGGCACCTTCCTGTATGGCCAGTCTCCTCTGATCTGTCTCATTAAGGAGGTACTTTCACACACAGAACAACAGCTCACTGCTCACTGAGTTGTGAAAGGGCTTCTTGGGGATATACTAAACAGGCTGTCAAATAGCAAAAAATACTGAAGGATTTGCTTTGTACCAGTAATTTGGCCATTGCTGTATTAATTGGTTTAGATCTCTCAGAAAAAGTATTATTTCAGCTGAATACCCAGGATTTAAATATTACAGATACTTTCAGCCAAATCCTCTTCATATTCAACAAAAAACTAACTGCTGATACCTAAAAATTTTTTGCTTTTGCACCATTCTCTTAAACTCTAGAGGCTATTGTGTGTGAAAATCCCAGAGGATCAACAATTTCTGAGATACTCAAACAACCCAAGTAGCACCAGCAATCATTCTACAGTCAAAGTCACTTAGATTATGTTTATTAGCCACTCTGAAGTTTGGTCTGAACAACAACTGAACCTCTTGGCCATGTCTGCATGCCTTTATGTATTGAGTTGCTGCCACATGATTCACTGATTAGATACTTGCATTAGTCATAGTCATAGTCATACTTTATTGATCCCGAGGGAAATTGGTTTTCGTTACAGTTGCACCTTAAATAATTAAATAGTGATAAAACCATAAATAATTAAATAAGAGTATGTAAACTATGCCAGGAAGTAAGTCCAGGACCAACCTATTGGCTCAGGGTGTCTGACCCTCCAAGGGAGGAGTTGTAAAGTTTGATGGCCACAGGCAGGAATGACTTCCTATGACGCTCTGTGTTGTATCTCAGTGGACTGAGTCTCTGGCTGAATGTACTCCTGTGCCCAACCAGTCCACTATGTACTGGGTGGGAGACATTGACCAAGATGGCATGCAACTTAGACAGCATCCTCTTTTCAGACACCACCGTCAGAGAGTCCAGTTCCATCCCCACAACATCACTGGCCTTACGAATGAGCGTGTTGATTCTGTTGGTGTCTGCTACCTGGTGTCTGCTACCTTCAGCCTGCTGCCCCAGCACACAACAGCAAACATGATAGCACTGGCCACCACAGACTCGTAGAACATCCTCAGCATCATCCGACAGATGTTAAAGGACCTCAGTCTCCTCAGGAAATAGAGACAGCTCTGACCCTTCTTGTAGACAGCCATTAATGTACAGATGTATCTTAAAAAGAAACCACTGAGTGTAGTTTGATACCGTTATGGTGAAATACTGAGATTAGTTCTTGTAGATGTTAAAATTAAATAGACTGAAAGATTTTTTTCATATTACTCTGAAATGGGAAGTAAGCTCAAGCAAATTATGCCCAGCTTGTACTTTTTCTGTAGCCATGTTTGATAGAATCTGGCAATTGTTACTGTATAGTTCTTTGAATACTTAGCTGAAAGTATATTAAATTCCAATTTAACAATGTGATGTGACATAGACTATCAGTCTAGATGCCAAGCATGACCACAAACTAGCTAAGAAGCTGGTTGAAATTATCTGCAGTCCTCTGGTTTCTGTCTAATGTTGGGCAAATTGAGAACATCAAGCATCTGCAAGCCATAATGCTTTGGCATTTAAATTTTGATCATTTTTATATGACAAAGCTTGTTTCTTCATCTACGTACTATAATATGAATTAGTAACATTTCAGAATATGCTTTTGATGAAGTGTGATTTGCCTTGCTTGCATGCAAAGACAAAATGAAATGCTTACCAGGGGACTTAAATGAGAATCAAAGCTCTGACTGAACATCTGCTTGAAATTTTATTATCCTATCCTACAGACATGGTTACTCCCTAGTCGTGTAAGTAGATTGACAGCTGAATGCAGCAGTCATTTCTGGCTCAAGTATGTTCGAGTGAACTTTGCTTTTTTCAGAATTTAGTACATGTTTCTCAGTTCTTTTTGATAAATTCGTGACATTTGTATAAGAGAGACTGAATGGGTGGAGAGCCTAATATACTGTTACTGATTATACATGGCCATCTTGCATTGAAATGCCAGCTGGTATCTCAGTAAACAGAAATGTTATTACACTTTCATTATTTGTGCTCTATGTAAAAGGTGTATGAGTTGTGAAAGGGCTTCTTGGGGATATACTAAGCAGGCTGTCAAGTAGCAAAAAAAATACTGAAGGAATTGCTTTGTACCAGTAATTTGACCATTGCTGTATTAATTGGTTTAGGTCTCAGAAAAAGTATTATTTCAACTGAATAACCAGGATTTAAATGTTACAGATACCTTCAGCCAAATCTTCCTCATATTCAACAAAAAACTAACTACTGATACCTAAAAATTGAGGTGAATCGTTCAATTTTGATTTATATTTGGAGGCTTGCTTCTTCACTAAAATATATCTGTGAAAGTTAGGCTTCTGAAAATATGGACTGCTAAATGTCTGCTAAAGTGCAGTCATCAAAAATGAAAAGTATGGCAACGGTGTAGAATAAATATGAAAGATGAATTGAAGACCCTAACCATGGTTGAATGAAAGAAGAGTGAACGTTTAGCAGAGCAGCACTGACTGAGTATTATGGCCTATTCTATATAAGGCATTGCATCACAAGGTTAGAGTGTCTAGACTTTCAGACATTGTTCATTATCACAAGCATTTGTTTAGGTTCAGCTCAGATACTGTGCCACATGCTTATCAATGGAATCCTGCAGGATAAGTCAGTCATCCCAGCTTTCAGCTTGACTGATTTAATGCTGCAGTTGTGTTTATGTGGTATCCTACGTAGCAGCTGAATCCTTGCGCTTCCTGAGCTGAATGCAGTCGATGATTCCAAAGGAACTGTGGCATTTACCTCTCCCAGGTTAGTACAACCTGGACTTAAGTAGGCTAGAGTAAGTACGTCAGGATGAACTGTCATCCTCTATTTCTGGACATCCATGTGAATCCAAAGGCAAAACGTATAATCGGGGGATTCCCAGCGTTCCAACGTGCAATCTGCTATTGTGATGTCACATGATACCTGTATGCTCAGCCTAGAGTCTGAGGAAAGAAAGGTAATTACATTTTACCTTATTTTAGTAATTTATTTGTTTAATCTATTTTTATTTAGAGTTTAGTTTTATTTCATATCACTTGGTTTCTCTGAAAATGGAAATGATGCCTGCCCCATCCTTCATGCCAAGAACTGAAGGGTGTTTTCGGAGGGTGGGGGCTGGCTGAGCCCTGAATGCCCAACCCTAAGACTGGGGTTTGGGGGACCAAGATACTTGGACCCTGCATTGCACATTTTTATTCTTTCTCTAATGGAAGTTAATACCAGGAATATAATGAACAGTGAAAAGACGTTTTCTCTCATTAATCTACAAATATACCTGTTCTTATTTGTAGAAAATGAAATCCTTTTTCCACTATTGAAAATAAATCATGATTCATCTATTCACCCCATTTAGAGACTTAATTTCTTAAAAAGTTCTCAGAATCTCCTTGATCTACTTAATGGACATTGTATCCACTTTACATGAGGAAGGTGTCACTTCCTGATGCAATTGAGTAGCACTGTGTATTGTTCTCTCCACAATCCATTGGATCAACTCTTGGAATACAATCTTGATTGTATAACTCTTTGATATTATGTTGTATGTCTCCCAAAGGAATTAAGTGATTTATGTGTATAGAGTTCTGATTGTATTTCATTTTTTTACACAAGGATGTTCTGCATACTTCAACCATCACTCCAGAATGCCTTTTCTGAATATTGGGTGCTATTAACACACACATTATTCCATACTGTTAATATAATCATCTTCATGAGTTGAACTTTAATTTTGTTTCTGTCTCAAATGCTTCTTTTCTATTCTTCCCAAAAGATTTGTCTTAAGTAAACTCAAATGATTTTCAAGTCTTTTACATAGATAACTGTAAGTCTTTTGTGCAATGTGCTTTTGTTGTGTAGTTTAGCAATAATTAGAAATTGACATCTCATCAATAAAACTGAGCACTCTTGTAATACCTGTTCCTTTTATAACTCTTACCTACCTCTGTGCCTCATCATTTACAGAGGATAGAATAACTGTGCGTTGAATACCATGCGCCAAAAGGCTCACACATCCAATATAGCCAGTTTAAATGTGAACAGCCTTTTTGTACTCTTCTTGTGATACCACGCACAACAAAATGCTCACTTGGAGACTACACTTTATGCAAATCGGAAGTAACATCTCCTTCTCACTGATAATCAGTTCTGACACACCTCAAGGATGCAGGTTTAGCCGCTGCTCTACCCTCTCTATACTCCCGGTTATGTGACGGGGCTTAGCTCAAGCGGCATCTATGAATTTGCAGATGATACAACTATTGTTGGCAGAATATCAGATGGTGATGAGGAAGTGTACAGAAGCGAGATAGATGAGTTTCTTGAGTGGTGTTGCTGCAATAACCTTGCACTCAATGTCGGTAAGACTAAGGAATTGATTGTGCATTTCAGGAAGGGGAAGCTGAGTGAACACTCACCAGTCTTTATCGAGGGATCAGCAGTGGAAAGGGTGAGCAGTTTCAAGTTCCTGTGTGTTAACATCTCTGAGGATCTATCCTAAGCCCAGTTTATTGATGCAGTTACAAAGAAGGTGTGACAGAACCTATATTTCATTAGGAGTTGAGAAGAATTGGTTTGTCACCAAAAGCACTGGCAAATTTCTACAGACATACCATGGAGAGCATTCTAATGGCTGCATCCCCATCTGGTAAAGTGGGGCTACTGCACAGGATTGGAAAGAGCTGCAAAAAGTTGAAAACTCAGCCAGCTCCATCATGGGCACTAGCCTCCCCATCATCTAGAACAACTTTAAAAGGCGATGCCTCAAAATGGTGCCATCCATCATTCTCGACCACCATCACATAGGATATGCACTCTTCTCATTGCTACCATCAAGAACAAGGTACAGAGCTCGAAGACTTATGTTCAGTGTTTCAGGAACAGTTTCTTCTACTCGGCCATCATATTTCTGAATAGACAATGAATCTATGAACACCACCTCTATTTTTCCCTCTCTTTATGCAATATTAATTTATTTTTCTAAATATATACTTAATTGTAATTTACAGTATTTATTATAATTAGATTAAACCTGATCCTGATTCCCATTCTGAAACATTGAAGTTCAAAGTAACTTTATTATCAAGGTACATATTTGTCACCATATGTTATCCTGAGATTCATGTTCCTGCAAGCATTCGCAATAGGACAAAGAAATTGAATCAGTGATAAATTACAAAGACTGCCAAACAACCAATGTGAAAAAGAAGACAAACTATGCAAATAAACAAATGATAATAATAATATTTAAGTTCAACCTCATAAAAAAGTCATACCTTACTATAAATACAAGACTGATTTGGTATTTGAGTCAGAATCCCACAAATTATCTTACGACCAATCCATTATTACAGATAGAACAATCAATAATGACTGTCCTGATAGCATAATACAAGATACACAAGAAAGAACAACTTACTTAATAGATATAGCCATTCCAAGCACACACAACTTACAGAAACCAGGAAGTGGAAAACACCAGAAATACACTGAATTGAAAAACTTTGGAACATGAACAGGGTGTACATTGTTCCGATGGTAATATCTACAACTGGAATCATCCCAAAGGCACAACACAATAGCATTAAACAATTAGGTCTACACAGCAATACAGTATCTACGTAAATCTTCAGAAAGCCACAATACTAAATGCCACTAGAATAGTCTGAAAGTTCCTAGCAATTGAGAAATGAGCATGCTTGGCTATTGCCCATACCTTAGGTTTTACCAGCCGAGCTGAGAGAGAAAAAAAATAAACAAACAAACAATACTGAAAACATGAGTTGTAGTGTCCTTGAAAGTGAATCCATGGACTGTTGACCCTGATGGTTCCTGAACCTAGTGGTGCAGAAGCTAACGCTCCTGCACCTCATCCCCAATGGCAGCAGTGAGAAGAGAACATGGCCTGGATGGTGGGGCTCCTTGAAGATGGATGCTGCTTTACTCTGGCAGCCTTGGGTGTAGTTGTGCTCACTAGTGGGAAGGGTGTCTCTTGTGATGGACTGGGCTGTATTCACTACTACTTGTCGATTTTTCCATTCTTGGGTACAGCAGAATATATGTTGCACCTAGTTAATTTAATATCTGCATCCTGTGACTACTAAACTAGTTTGAGGCCTTGCTTAAGACATTTCTATACTATTGGACTTGCCAAAGCCTCCTTCTTACAGACTGTACGCACACTTGAAGTTACATCATTGTATTTATTCAGTTAAGCTCTCCCCCCGAACATTTTTGCTAGTCCTTACCAAAATTCTCTCATATGTACATACATTACAGAATAGCTGAGCACAGGGGGTGGTGAATCTGTGGAATTCATTGCCACAGATGTCTGTGGAGACCAAGTCAATGGGTATATTCAGAGTGGAGGTTAGTAGGTTCTTGATTAGTCAGGGTGTCAAAGGTTATGGGAAGAAGACAGGAGATGGGGTTGAGAGATCATAAATCAGCCATGAAGGGATGGCATACCTGACTCAATGGGCTGAATGGCCCCATTTTGCTCCTATGTCTTTTGCTCTTACGGGAATTAAAAGCAACATACACAAAATGCTGGAGGAACTCATCATGTCATGCAACATCTATGAAGGGGAATAAACAGTTGATGTTTCGGGCTGGGACTTCCATCAGGAACTAACAATTCCTCCGGGTACATGATCTGATTAACCATCTTGCACCTATAGCCATCATTACGCAATTAATATGCCATTGTAATAAAATTATGCACAATACCTGGGGAGTGTATACATTTCTGTCATTTTAACGAAGTTAATTATGACATTTCTTTGAAAGGAATGGAGAAAAAAGTAGGTTTTGTCTGTTGGCACCCTCACATGGTCTTATTAATGAGCTTAAATAAATGCAACCTAGAGTGATGGGAAGCAATATTGCCAACTGGAAACAACAGGAATTCTGCAGATGCTGGAAATTCAAGCAACATACATCAAAGTTGCTGGTGAACGCAGCAGGCCAAGCAGCATCTATAGGAAGAGGTGCAGTCGATGTTTCGGGCCGAAGTCCTGACGAAGGGTCTGAAACGTCGACTGCACCTCTTCCTATAGATGCTGCTTGGCCTGCTGCGTTCACCAGCAACTTTGATGTATGTTGCCAACTGGAACTTTACATTGTACCAGAATGAATGTGGGTCAAGTTATAATAATGTTGATCTGGACAGAAATATGATAATGATGATGATCCTACAATGCAGGACTACTAGCTTGTATGGAATTATTTAAATCCAGTAAACAACAGACATCCAAGAGGACCACAGACCTGTTGTAGTTTGGAGGCTTGCATGCCTCGATGACCTGGAGAGCTATTTTGGTTGAAGTCAGGGCTTTACGCTTTGGCTCTTGGTAGGGTCACCCATGTAAAATAGGTCAAAGGGTAGAGGCCAGGCTAGGAGTGGTCCACTGGTCCTGCAGGTTCAGGGGTTCAGCTGATGGCTAACAACCCTGATTGGTAAAATAAGATTGTTACGGAAACAGCAATGAAAAATACTTCTGCATCTGAATGGCCAAGGGCAGGCATAATGGGCAGTAAGTAAGTAATACAACAGACACTAAAGGCATTGTATACTGTGCAGAGAGAAAGAGAGAGGAATATCGTAACGCTCAGGGCTCCTGGTCACTGTCACTTCTTTCTAATTGACGAGTTTGAAATTGTGAAGCATCTACTGTATTTGTTTTATCTGCTCAGCTGTGTATTTTTGGGTTCATCTTTTTCTGGAATCAAAGTGCGAAGATATATTTTGAGTGACGTTTTATTATACCATGCATATGATTACTGTATGTCACAGCATTTCACAAGATATTGTCAATTTATATTTTCATATGAGCTACTTATTCATTTGACCTACTAATGTGCAGCTCTCAGAGCTAAGGGAGCAACAATAGTGATTAATTACAGAGAAATTGGAAAGCAGGCTATGATTTGGAACAACACACACAAAACTCAGCAAGTCAATGAGCCCTGATGAAGAGTGTTTGCCTGAAACATCAGTCATTTATTCCTCTCCATAGATGCTGCCTGATTTGCTGACTTCTTGCAGCCTTTTGTGTCTGATGCTCAAGATTCCCAGCATCAGCAGAATTCCTTGTGTCTATGATCTGGAAGCTAGTTGATCAGCACAGGTCTTTATTAATCAGCCAGGTGCCCCATCTGAGCTGGGTGCTTTTCCTGGGTTCACCCTCCTGAAGCCTGCTCTCGTCAGCCTCAGAGACTGAAATCACAAGATCATCGTGGGCTGTGAGATTTTGCGATGATCCCCCCGTGTTTTGGTGGCTAAAGCGAGCACAGAAGGCATTGAGCTCATCTGGAAGCGAAGCCCTGCTGTTGCCTATGTCGCTTAATTTTACTCTGTAAGAGGCGATAACATACAAGCCCTGCCACAACTGTTGAACATCCTTCATTGGTTCAAGTTTATTCCGGAATTGCTAGTTCGCCCAAGGGATGGCTTTCCGGAGATCATACTTGGACCACTTGTAACTTTCTTGTCACCAGACTTGAACGCCTCTGACCTGGCCCTCAGCAGATTGTAGATCTCATGGTTCATCCTGAGCTGCTTCTTGGGCAAGACTGTATGATTTTGTGGGGGCACACTTGTCTACACCTGTTTTAACACAACCATAGTGTAATCATTCAGATCCGCAGCTGAAACATTGAACATGGCCCAGTCCACTGACTTGAAACAATCCTGTAGCTGCTCTACTGCCTCCCACAACTACCTCTTTGTTGTCCTAATCTCTGGTGCTTTGCTCTTTAGCATCTGCTTGTATGCAAGCAGGAGGACAGCCAAGTGATCAGATTTCCTGAAATGCGGTCTGGACATGGAATGGTAGGCATTCCTTTACTTGTGGTCTAGTAAAGTGGTCTAGTACCTTTGGGTACTATAGGTTATATGCTGATGGTAGTTAGGCAGGGATTTTTACAAACTGGCCTGGAGGAAGTTTCTGACTCTGATTTGAAATGCATTGGAATGGACTGTTTCTTGTGCAGGGAATACATCATGCAGTATCTCAGGTGACAGATTTTAGTTCGCCACTGGTTTTATGTAAATTTTGGTCAGGATAATGGAGGAGAACTCACTCGGTAAATAGAACGGATGACATTTAACCATTAGGTGTTCAAGGTCTGAGTAACACAAGTTCAACAAAACCAATACTGAGATTTTATCATGAAACACACACCTCTACCTTTTGCCTTTTTCTAATCAGCAGTTCGGTTCAGAATCAAGAAGCCTTTGGGATTGATCGCCATATCTGGCAAGCTGGGAGTAAGCCATGTCTTGATTACATATGTAACACAACAATCTCTCATTTCCTTCTGATACGGCAATCTTGCCCTCAGATCCTCAATTTTGTTTCCTAGCAACTGCACATTTGCTGACAAGATGCTGGGTAGAGGGGGTCTCATTCCTCTGTTTTTCAGCCTGGTTTGGAGTTCCCCACCCCTTCCTGCCTCACTTCCAGCCGTGGCAATGATGTATGTACGCTTAAAGCTGTTGCACCTGCTTGAGAGTTAAGTCCACCGAGTCCTTCAGAAGAAAAAAATCTGAGGTTCATGAAGCAAATTTAAAAGTACATTACTTAAAGGAAAACTACATGCTGTAGATTGCAATGAATGTAATTTAAAAAAAGATATACGTCTAGATCAAGTGTCCCTAACCATTTTTCATGGCGTGGACCAATACCATTAAGCAAGGGGTGCCTGGGTCCCAGGTTGGGAATCCCTAGCTTAGATGTTGCAGTGTTGATATAAACCCAAGTCCTTCCTTCAAAAAATGACCTTTATAATGACCTGAATCTTAAAGCTGTCAGACTAATGTCTTTCTTACATCCCAGTGGAGGCATCCAGCGTGATGTGCCTTTGTTCTTTAGCTGCACCTCCTTGGCAGGCATCTTAATTCTTTGTCCATACTAAAGTCACTTCGACTATTAGTCATCAGACCCTAATCCTACTCCCCCAGGATACATCTCTGATGAGAAGAGTATTCTGCACATCCCAGAAATCTCTTTCTATCCCTTAGCCTATATTTCTAGCCTTCAGGTAACTTATACATGTAGCATGTTCCAGGTCAAGTTCACGGCTCTGAGCATTTAAAAGATAAATAATCCCAGCAACAGTGACCTTCCAGCAGAAGAAGAGCTGATTAGCAGCCAGTTCTTTTCAACTGTTCTGCCAGGCAAGCAGCTATCCAGTGCTCCATTCCTCTTCCCTCTTCCCACACAGTAGGTGAACACAAGATGGTGTGGGTGTCTGTCAACATTATGCAGATTGCCTCCAGCAAGATCAAGAACTTGGATCACCCGACGGGGTGGGAGGGGGGAGGCAGTTGGCAGTATCGATCCTGCAGAAGCAGCATAGGATTGTGCGCATTTAGGTCTAGAATTTCTAGCTGTCAGTTAATAAATGAACTGCCTGAAGAGTGTGAAAAAAAATTAACTACGCTTGTTTCTGGTTGTGGATTTTATTTCTTGCTTCCTTTAACTAATTTGGATTTCACAGGAAAATTGCATTCACCTGACAATCCAATATGGATTTCTTTGCTACAATAAGGAAAAAAATCCTGAAATAAATATATACATTCAAAGAGGGAGCAAAGCACTAGATGGTTCATATTTCTAAAGGCTTTGAAGTTAGTAGAGCTATTATGCCATTTTAAAATATATTAACTTGATTAGAAACCCATATTGGAAAGCAAGCATTGGAAATGCATCTGTTATCAAATTATTACCTAGACTAAATATATCAAAACCGCCATAATATTTTAAAACGTCCTTAATTCTATAATCATTTTATATACATTTTAAATAATAAACAAAATCAAAGTGAATATTTGGGAGGATAAACGAGTTCAGTCGATGGCACTTCATAAATAGAAAAGTGAGGAAAAGAATTGTATTTTGAAGGTACAGAGATGGGGGAAGAGAATAGGGAATGTCTGTGATAGGATGGAGACTTAGGGTGTCAATGTGATATCCTTCGTAAGCACTTTTGAAGCTGTACCATTCATGGTTGAATAGGGGCTGTTCGGGAAAGAGGGAAGAGAATGCTGTAACAGTGAAATGCAGAACACAGTGGTTGCTGATAAATCTGTAACAGAAGATACTGCTGGTAGATCAGGCAGTATCTATGGAGAGTAGTATAGGTTATCTAGGCTAGAGTATCAACCAAATAACTTTAGGGTAGCAAGGGAAGGACCAAATATTCATAATCTGGTTTTCTGCCCGCACCCAGCCCTGACTTACAATCCTGATCAAGCAGTAGCTCCCACTGTTGACTGCCCCGTGAGAAATAGGCTGCAGTGGGACAGTTAAAGAATTCAAATAAATTAATTTTATATGACCATCACAATTGAAAGTCAACTTATTGGCCTGAAAGGCATAATACTTTTATAGTCATAGTCATTGCCATACAGCACCACAGAACAGAAGTTATCCCGTTAGCTCATCTAGTACCTGCCGAGCATTTACACTACCTAATCCCATCTACATGCACCTGGACAATTGCCCTCCATGTCTCTCCCACCCATGTACTTACCCAAACTTTTACTTAAATGTATTAAGTGTTTCTTAAATGTATCAAGAATCTGATAGCAATGCATAGAGGCTGTCCTTGAATCTGGTGGTTTGACCATAAGATATAGGAGCAGAATTACGCCATTTGGCCCATTGGATCTGCTCCACCATTTCATCATGACTGATCCAATTTTCCTCTCAACCCCAATCTCCTGTTTTCACCCTGTATTCCTTCATACCCTGACAAATCAAGAATCTATCAACCTCTGCCTTAAAAATACATAAAGACTTGGACTTCACAGCTGCTCTGGGAACAAAATTCTTCCTCATCTTCATTCTAAAAGGATAAAAGGACACTCCTCTATTCTGAATCTTTGTCCTCTGGCCTAAGACTCTCCCACCATAGGAAACATTCTCCCCACATCCACTCTATCGAGGCCTTTTACCATTCGATAGGTTTCAATGAGGTCACCTCTCATCCTTCTGAACTCCAATGATTACAGGCCCAGAGCCATCAAAAACTCTCAATATGACAAGTCATTCAATCCTGCAATCATTTTTGTGAACCTCTTTTGAACCCTCTCCAGTTTCAGCACATCCTGTCTAAGATAAAGGGCTAAACCTGCTCACAATACTCCAAGTGAGGCCTCTCCAGTGCTTTATAAAGTCTCAATATTACATCCTTGCTTTTATATTCTAGTCCCCTTGAAATGAATGCTAAGATTGCATTTACCTTTCTCACCATAGACTCAAACTGTAAATTAACCTATAAGGAGTCCTGTACGAGGACTCCCAATTCCCTCTGCACCCCAGTTTTTATTTTTGTATTTTCTTTCCATTTTGAAAATAGTCACCCTTTGATTTCTTCCACCAAAATGCATGACCGAACATTTCCTTACACTGTATCGCATCTGCTATTTCTTTGCCCATTCTCCTAATCTGTCTGTCCTTCTACCTCCTCAAACCTACCTGCCCCCCACCTACAAACATCTGCAAACTTTACAACAAAGCCATTATTCCATCATCCAAATCATTGACATACAACGTAAAAAGAATTGGTCCCAACACAGACCCCTGTGGAACACTACTAGCCATCAGCAGCCAGTCAGAAAAGGCTCACTTTATTCCCATTCTTTGGCTCCTGCCAATCAGCCACTGCTTTATCCATGCTAGGGTCTTCCCTGTAATACCATGGTGTCGCTCGGAGCTTACTAAGCAGCTCTGTGTTTCAAAAGCCTTCTGAAAATCCAAGAGCACAACATCAACCAATTCTCCTTTTTCTATCCTGCTTGTTATTTCTTCAAAGAATTCCAACAACTTTGTGAGGCAAGATTTTCCCTTGAGAAAACCATGCTGACTACAGCCTATTTTATCATGTGCCTCCAAGTATCGCGAAACCACATCCTTAATAATTGGCTCCAACATTTTCCCAACCACTGAGGCTAGACTAACTGGCCACTTCCCACTCTTGAAGAGTGGAGTGACATTTGCAATTTTCCAGTCTTCTGGAACCATTCCAAGATATAGTGATTCTTGAAAGATCATTAATAATGCCTCCATGACCTCTTCAGCCATCTCTTTTAGAACTCTGGGGTGTATGCCATTTGGTCCAGGTGAGTTATTTACCTTAGACCTTTCAGTTTTCCAAGAATTTTCTCCCTAGTAACTTCACACACTTAATACCTCCTGACACCTGGAACTTCCACCATACTTCTAGTGTCTTCCACAGTGAAGACTGATGCACAAAACTTATTCAGTTCATCTGATACTTCATAGCCCCCCATTACTACCTCTCCAGCATAGTTTTCCAGTTGGCCGATATCCACTGTTGCCTCTCTTTAACACTCTATGTATCTGAAGAAACTTTTGGTATCATCTTTAATATTATTGGCTAGCTTACTTTTGTATTCCATCCTTATCTTCTTAAGGACTTATAAGAACATAAGAAATAGGAGCAGGAGTAGGCCATCCAGCTCATCGAGGCTGCCCCGCCATTCATTAAGATCATGGCTGATTTGTCCGTAAACTCAGCTCCATCTACCTGCCTTTTCCACATAACCCTTAATTTCCCTGCTATGTAATAATCTATCTAACTGTACCTTAAATATGTTTAGAGAAGAAGCCTCAACTGCTTCCCTGGGCAGAGAATTTCACAGATTCACCACTCTCTGGGAAAAACAGTTTCTCCTCATCTCTGTCATAAGTCTTCTCCCCTGGATCTTGAGGCAATGTCCTCCAGTTCTAGTCTCACCTACCAATGGAAACAACTTTCCTACTTCTATCTTATCTATCCCTTTCAAAATTTTGTATTGTTACGTACCCCGTAACTGGGTTGCCAAACCAGCAGAAATGGATCACTCAGTTGGAGTCTGGAGTACTAGAACTAAGAAAGTTTTATTAAAGAAACAAGCAACACAGTAATCGAAAGGATAATAAATGCAACAATTCAACAATGATAACCACACATGTGCACAGAATTAAGATAACAGCATCAATCAAGCTCTATCGTTGTCTAGGGGTTAAATGACCAATTTCAAAATGACTCAAAGTTCAGTCCAGTTTGTAGTTCAGTTCGCAGTAATCGTTGCCATGGCGATGGACAAGGTGGGGGAAGAGAGACAGAGAGAACAACTCATCATTCAGCACAGCTTCACTCACAGACCAGCGGGATGGCTCACAACCAGCTTTTGGGCAGGTCCTTGGTGATGTCACCTGAGGTCACCGACTGTGACCCCTCCTCCAGATGCGGTCGATCCTCTGCAGTGAACCCGGCACCCAGGCAAGGGCGGACACACACCGGGTTCCCGCTGATCGTACCTTTCCACCCTTGTCGTTGTCTGGGACTTCTCACCCACTCGTGAGAAGCGCACCGCTTCCAGGGTCTCGTTACCTCGGGTGGCGTGTGTGTCTGTCTTAGCGAACCTGTCCCTTTTTATCCCCCTGCTGGGGTATCGCCTGTCCATCACTTCAAACAGTTCAGGGCTCAAAGGGGGGAGCCGCTCCAGACAGCTCTTCCTCCCACATCCCTTCATTACACATCTCCAGACGCTGCTCCATTGTTCCTTATCTCTCCTTCCCCTGAGGGCAGGTGGCAGACCAACTGCTGATGCCACTGATGCTAGCCCAGGCCAGCAAACATCTTAATTTTATGTGTATTCTCGTAACAGTATGTTTCTATGAGATCCCCTTTCATTCTTCTGAATTCCAAGGAGTATAGTCCCAGGCGACTCAATCTCTCCTCATAGGTTAACCCCTTCATCTCTGGAATCAACCTGGTGAACTTCCTCTGCACTGCCTCCAAAGCCAGATATCCTTCCTCAAGTATGGAGACCAGAACTGCACACAGTACTTCTGGTGCGGCCTCACCAGTACCCTGTATAGTTGCAGCATGATCTCCCTGCTCTTGAATTCAATCCCTCTAGCAATGAAGTCCAACATTCCGTTTGCCTTCTTAATAATCTGTTGTAACTGCAAGCCAACTTTTTGTGATTCATGCACAAGCACTCCCAAGTCCCTCTGCAAAACAGCATGCTGCAATCTTTCACTATTTAAGTAATAATCTGCTCTTCTATTATTCCTTCCAAAGTGGATTATCTCACATTTACTAATGTTGTATTCCATCTGCCAGACCTTGGCCCACTCACTTAACCTATCTATATCCATCTGCAGACTCTCCACATACTCTGTACAATTTGCTTCTCCACTCAGTTTAGTGTCATCAGCAAATTTTGCTACACTACACTCAGTCCCCTCTTCCAAATCATCAATGTAAATGGTAAACAGCTGCAGGCCCAGCACCGACTCCTGCGGCAACCCACTCACCACTGACTGCCAACTGGAGAAACACCCATTTATACCAACTCTCTGCCTTCTATTGGTTAACCAATCCACTATCCATGCCAATACACTTCCTCTGACACCATGCATCCGTATCTTATTTATAAGTCTCTTGTGCGGCACCTTATCGAATGCGTTCTGGAAATCCAAGTATACAACATCCACCTGTTCCTCTCTATCTACTGCACTCATGTCCTCAAAGAACCTCAGTAAAGTTTGTCAAACAGGACCTGCCCTTTCCGAATCCATGCAGCGTCTGTCTAATGGAACCACTCCTTTTAAATGTTTCGCTATTTCTTCCTTAATAACAGCTTCAAGCATTTTCCCGACTACAGATGTTAAGCTAACTGGCCTATAGTTGCCCGTCTTTTGCCTACATCCTGTTTTAAAAAGTGGCGTGACATTTGCTGTCTTCCACTCCGCTGGGACCTGCCCAGAGTCCAGAGAATTTTGGTAAATGATTACCAACGTGTCTACTATAACCTCCGCCAATTCCCTCAGCACCCTGGGATGCATCCCATCGGGACTAGGGGAATTATCTACCTTCAGGCCCTCTAGTTTGCTCATCACTATCTCTTTAGTAACAGTGATTTTATCAAGGTCCTCACCTCCCATTTCATCCATAACATCATTCTTTGGCATATTAGATGTGTCCTCCACCGTGAAGACCGACACAAAACAGTTGTTCAAAGCCTCAGCCATTTCCTTAACATCCAATATCAATTTCCCCTTATCAACTTCCAAGGGACCTACAATGACTTTAGTCACCCGCTTCCTCTTTATACATTTATAAAAACTTTTGCTATCTTTTTTTACATTTTGTGCTAATTTACTTTCATACTCTATCTTCCCTTTCCTTATTTCTTGTTTAGTTGTTCTTTGTTGCTTTTTAAAGTTTTCGCAATCCTCCAGTCTCCCACTACTCTTTGCGACTTTGTACACATGCGCTTTTAATAGACAATAGGTGCAGAAGTAGACCATTCGGCTCTTCGAGCCTGCACCGCCATTCTGAGATCATGGCTGATTATCTACTATCAATACCCGGTTCCTGCCTTGTCCTCATAACCCTTGATTCCCCTATCCATAAGATACCTATCTAGCTCCTTCTTGAAAGCATCCAGAGAATTGGCCTCCACTGCCTTCTGAGGCAGCGCGTTCCACACCTCCACAACTCTCTGGGAGAAGAAGTTCCTCCTCAACTCTGTCCTAAATGACCTACCCCTTATTCTTAAACCATGCCCTCTGGTACTGGACTCTCCCAGCATCTGGAACATATTTCCTGCCTCTATCTTGTCCAATCCCTTAATAATCTATATAATCTTATATAAATCTTAATTTGATACCATCTTTTATTTCCTTAGTTTTCCAAGGCTGTGTGGGCACATGGCCAAGTGGTTAAGGCATTGGACTAGCTACCTGAAAGTCATGAGTTCAAGCCCCAGCCGAGGGAACGTGTTGTGTCCTTGAGCAAGGCACTTAATCACACATTTTTCTGCGATGACACTGGTGCCAAGCTGAAAGGGTCCTAATGCCCTTCCCTTGGACAACATCGATGTCGTGGAGAGGGAAGACTTGCAACATGGGCAACTGCTGGTCTTCCATTCAACCTTGCCCAGTCCTGCGCCCTGGAGAGTGAAGACTTTCCAGGTGCAGATCCATGGTCTCACAAGACTAACAGATGCCCCACAATCCAGGGCTGGCTCCCCCCACACTTACTATCCTTACTTTTGACTGGAATATACTTTTGCTGAGCACTGTGAAAAATCTCTTTGAAAGTATTCCACTGTTCCTCAACTGCCTTACCAAATAGCCTGAGACCAATCCACATTAGCCAACTCCTCCCTCATCCTGTTGTCTCCCTTGTTCAAGCATAATACACTAGTTTTAGATCTAACTATTTCATTGCGAAATTCAGTCATACTATGATCATTCTTTCCAAGAGGATCCCTGACTACAAGATCATTAATCTTACCTGTCTCATTGCACAGGACTAGATCTAAGATAACATTTTCCCTTGTAGGTTCACTAACATGCTGCTCAAGAAAGCTATCACGGATGCATTCAATGAGGTCCTCCTCAAGACCTCCTTGACCAACCTGATTCACCTGACTTTTTTTAGTTGCTTTCTTTTGGTTTTGAAAAGCTTCCCAATCATCTCACTTTACACCAATTTTTGTTCTATTATATACCCTCTCTTTGGTTTTATGTTGGCTTTGACCTCTCTTGTTCACCATGATCGTGTCATCTTTCCTTTATAATACTTCTTCGTCTTTGGGATGTATATATCCTGTCCTTCCAAATTGCTTCCAGAAATTCCAGCCATTGCTGTTCTGCCGTCATCCCTGCCAGTGTTTGTGCTGCTAAGCATTTATATCTTCTACCCAGCAGGAGATGAGGAGAGAGACTGGCTAAATTTGGGAATGGTCCTTAATCATGTTACTTGACTGTTATATGTGGGAGATTTAGAACTTCTTCAATAACAGCAGAGCTGAATGTATCTTTTTAGTATAATCCCCATAGAGTCCTCCTTTCATTTTATCATCATCTCTGTTCAGCAGAGCCTTATTGTATAATCTGATCATTCTCATGTTTCTGCTTGCACCTTGGTTCCACTACTCTTTTCATTTTCAATTTACTTCTTTTGGCTCATGCAGGCAAGCATCCTTGTGATGCATCATCATTGAAAGAACAGAATCCGAGTAAAGAAAATCAGCAGAACACAATGCTGTGTTGTAAACTCCAATAAGGGTGAAACATTATGACATGTCACAGAAATGTTCTGGTCTGCAAGCAACACAATTTGACTGTTTAGTGTTGGAATGTGCAAAGCAGACATGGCTGTCACAGCAGTCAATAAGAACTGAGAGGTGCTGACTAATTGCCTGCTAATTACACAGTAAATTGTCTAATTAAGCTGATGGTTAATTAGGGTATGCTAGCACACCAGCCTTGTGGAATTTCTGTCTAATGCCTGAGAAGTGCCTTATGTAATTGGCACACAAGAAAAGACTGGCAGAAAACATAGCTCGAGTTAACATTGAGGTGTTTTTTTTGACAGAATCAGGATGTAGTTCAAACAAAGAGTTGTCATGTGCAGTTGAGCTTATTTTGGATATGGGAAGCTAATCTGTGTTCTTGAGCGACAAGAAAATATTCCTCAAAATCAGACAGCTGTACCATTCCATTAGTGAATAGCCATTTTAATAGAATGCATGGCTGTGAATCAGGAAGGCAAAAGGCACCATTAGTAAGTTCACATACATAGTTGATAGTTCTGTAAGCGTGTCCATTAATTAAAAAGGAATGTTAACTTTTCTATTTTGGGGTTGAAAATTAGGGTAAAATTGTAATTCGCAGTGAGGTTTCCTGAAAAGATTGCAATATTAAATTAGAAAATATTCAAACCGTGCTTGCTGTTGTTGTCGGAGTAAAGTTTCTTATGTTTTTAATAACAGAAAGTATTTTATAAAGTTACACACATAAGATGCTAAATATTTAAAAATCAAGTATTTACTTTTAGCAAATACATAATTGCATCCTTTGCAGGGTAATAACTTTAACAAATATACACACAATGGCCACTTTAATACTTACCTCCTGTACCTAATAAAGTGGCCATTGAGTGTGTGTTCAGAGTCTGCTGCTGCTGTAGTCTATCCACTTCAGGTTTCAAGGTGTTTTGCATTCAGAGATGCTCTTCTTATTGTAATGTATGGTTATCTGACTTACTGTTGCCTTTCGCCACTTGAACCGACCTGACCTCTCCCATTAACAAGGCAGCTTTCCCACAGAACGATTGCTTTTGTTTTTCACACAATCCTCTGTAAACTCTACAGACTGTTGTGCATGAAAATCCCAGGAGATCATCATATACTCAAGCCACCACGTCTGGCACCAACAATCATTCCACAGTCACAGTCATAGTCACATAGAACACATTTCTTCCCCATTCTGATGTTTGGTCTGAACAACTGAATGTCTTGATCTTGTTTGCATGCTTTTATGTATTGAGTTGCTGCCACATCATTGGCTGATTAAATATTTGCATTAGCAAGCAGGTGTAAAATTATACAAAATAAAGTGGCCACTGAGTGCATACGTACACTGTGATGCATGGTAAAACATCTCCCTGTGGCTGAAAGTGGCATGAGACAAGTCATTTTTTCAGATTTTAAGAGCAATATGAATGCTTTGAAGAAAAATGCAACATCTTTTTATTCATTAGATAAAGAAGCAGCATATTTTCTCCAGTCAAGCATGATCAAAATATTGGTAATGCAGTTAATTTCAATATGCTATGTAATTTTGCTTCGATGTGCTGCCATGCATTGATTAGTCGATTAGTCATAAAAATGCATTACCCTTCCATATCCTTGATGAAAGATAAGGACACAAAAATTCCATTGCACTTAGAAAGGCAGACTAAAATTTACTGGGTACTTGCACCACTTTCTTGCATAATCATAGAATCAGAGTACTACAGCATCAAAGCAGCCTCTTCAGCACATCTTGTCCGTGCTGACCTGATTTCTACTTAGTCCCATCTACCTGCATAGAGACCATCTCCCTCCAAATTCCTTCCGACCATGTAACTATCCAAATTTCTCTTAAATATTACGATTGAACCCACATCAACGACTTCTGGCATCTCATTCTGCACTCGCATCACCCTCTAAATGAAGAAGTTTTACTTTGGATTCCTCTTAAATATATCACCTTTTGCCCTCAACCTATGACCTCTACTTCTAGTCTCACCCAAGCTGAGAGGAAAATGTCTGCACGCATTCACCCTATCTATACACTTCATAATTTGTATACCTTAGTAAGATCTCCTGTACTTCAGTGAATGAAGTCTGAACCTTTTCATCTTTTCATCTGGTTCTCAAGTCATAGCAATGGCTTTATAAATTTTCTTTGCTTATTGATATCTTTCCCGTAGGTAGGTGATCCGAAGCAACACACGGTATTTTGCCACACACACGAGATGTTGGAGGAACTCAGCAGGCCAGGCTGCATCTGTGAAAGTGAATAAGCAGTCAACTTTTCAGGTCGAGATGCTTCTTTGGGACTGAAAAGGAAGGGGGAAGAAGCCTGAATAAAAAGGTGCAGGTAGGAGGAGGATAGCTAAAAAATGATAGGTGAAGCCAGGTGGGTGGAAAAGGTGAAGGGGGGAATACAAGAAGAGGGGACAGAGAGGATTTTTTTTAACCAGAAGGAGAAATCAATATTCATGCCATCAGGTTGGAGGCTACCCAGAATAAATATAAGGTGTTGCTCCTTCTCCTTGAGGGAGGCCTCATCTTGGCACAACTGAAGACAACTTTGAACCTTAAAAGATACACTCTTGCTGTATCAGGAGTTCTTAAAGCCATAGTTCAAACATCACCCTTTTCTTTAAGTAGTGGGAAAGTTTGGGTTTTGCTTTTCATTGATGTGGTGGGTTAGAACTGGGAATAGACACCACACTATAACACTGAAGTAAGGTTCACAGAGGAATCATTGGGATCCCAGTGAGTTAATAAAATAAAGACTTCCTCCAATTTTGGAGACTCGTGACCTTTTACCTTTATTTCTTGATTGTAGGAACACTAATAGCATATCAGATAAAGACCATTGACCTTATCAGAATCTGAAGCAGAATTAGGTTTAATATCACTTGACATACTGTGTGTTGTGAAATTTGTTGTTCTGCTGCAGCAGTACAGTGCAACACATGAAAAACTATAAAATACAATAAGAAGATTATGTATGTGTGTTGGTTGTTCTTCGTTTCCAATGATGACGTAACCTGTGCGGGAGGAGCTTTATAGTGAAAAGGCCGTTGCACTTGGGCTATTCCACTCTCTCAACCTCAAAACTCTTGGTCTGGTGGTATGAAAAATCATCACTATACTGTATATTCTTTTCTCACCCCTTATGGGTGATGTGTATGTGTAATTTTCCCTCAATCTCAGGTCCTCTAAAAGAGCCTGGGAGCTTGAGGGCTTGGTGCAGTATCCTTGCCGTTCCTAGTAGTGCACTCTCCTGGACCGAGATCTCAGATGCTGTCCCGGGATTTGTTGGAGCCACTCTCCCAGTCCAGGTGTCACAGTTCCAAGTGCTCCTATCACCACCGGGATTACTTTGGCTTTAATATTCCACATCTTTTCTATCTGCTCTTACAAACCCTGGTATTTCTCCAGCTTCTCATATTCTTTCTTCCTGATGTTACTGTCATTCGGGATTGCCACATCTATGACTATTGCCTTCTTCTGTTCCTTGTCCAGTATTACTATGTCTGGTTGGTTGGTCAGTACCTGCTTATCAGTCTGTATTTGGAAGTCCCACAGGATCATAGCTCAGTCATTCTCCACTACCATCTCAGGTGTATCCCATTTGAACTTGGTAGTGTCCAATCCTTACTCAGCATAGATGTTCCTGTACACAATTCCTGCAACTTGGTTGTGCCATTCAGTGTATGCTGTCCCTGCCTGCACCTTGCACCGTGCTACTATCTCAGCAGATTCCTTGCACAGTCTGCTTCTTGGGTCTTGTCTGGTGTGACCCCTCCTTCTACTACTCTTGTGCTCAGCGCTTGTTCTTGTGCAGTCATGAGCAGCAACTCTGTGCTGTCTCTCAGCCCTGCCATTTCCAGCCATTCGTAAGACTTTCTTATGTCAGCCACCTCTGATATCAGGCGATGACACATCCCGTGCAGTGGCTTGTCCTGCCATGGCCTCTGGTCCTCCGGCTCTGCTTCAACCACTTTCATTTCCATATCCTCTGCCTGATGTTCTGCCAGCAGATCGTCCTTGGGGGCCATCTTCCTGACATACTCATGGATGTTTCGCATTTCTTCCAGGACCGTGGCCTTGACACTTCCAGGTCCCCATCCTCTTTTATTCCAGTGGGTTTACAGTCGCTCGACATTGGACTTTGGATGGAACCCTCCATGTATTGTTAGTAGTTTCTGGGTCTTAATGTCAGCGGCTTCCAGTTTGTTCCATAGCCAGCACACTATCTCGGCTAGGTATCTGTTGACCGATAGAATGAATGTGTCAATGGCTCTGATCTTGATCTTCTGCCCACAAGAATCCCCGGATGAGAGTGACAAGAACAAGAAGAGTTGTGCCAGCTGGGGCGTTGGCTAGATTAACAAGGTGTGCACCAATGGTTGGGAACCGGGACCATCTGGCTACCGGAACAAACCATAAATGGACGAGACTGGATAACATTAATGGAATATATATATATCTATAAATTAAGTAAGTAGTGCAAAAAGAGAGCTGAAATATTGAGGTAGTATTCGTGGGTTGGTTCATTGTCCATTCAGAAATCTTTTGGCAGAGGTGAAGAATCCGGCCCAAATCATAGACTGTTTATTTTTTTCCATAAATGCTGCCTGACCTACTGAGTTTCACCAGCTCTTTGTGTGCGTTATTTTGGATTTAAAGCATCTGCTGATGTTCTCGTGTCTGTGATTTGCTATTTCTAAAACGTTGAGTGTGTATCTTCAGGCTCCTGTGTCTATTGGCAGTGGAGAGAAGAGAACAAGTCCTGGGTGATGGGGGCCCTTAATGTTGGTGCTGCCATTTTGAGTCATCACGTTTTGAAGATATTCTTGATGTTGGGGAGTATCCTTGATCATTGATTTACTTGATTAGGCACTCTTCAGCTCATTATGAACCGATCTTCCAATCGACACCATGAAATTTCTAAAGTGCATTTTCATGTTTAAATATTACGCAGTCCCATGGATATTGAGTGCCAATGGCTGTGTATCACTGTGTGCTCACCAGCTCATATATGCACATGGAAGGTTGTGGTACAATTTTCCATTTTTTGGATGTGCCAGTTCCTATTAACATACTTTTAGAGCCTCAAATCTGTCCTGCAAAATCTAAAGCATATGTACCATTAGACAGAATTTTTAACCTGAGTGCTTGAGACTCCACCTGTAAGAGTCGCTCACTGTGCAGTAATTATTTACGAGTTTCAAACTATTAAACTTACAATTGTGAAATTGTCTTTAACAAAGCTACTTTAGTACACTAATATTTATATTATTTCACATCAAATGCCTCATATATAGTGTGTGCTGAGATATATCTTAACCTAAAATGCAGAACCATGTAAACGGCATCACTGAAAAAGTCTAACACAAGCACTTATTGCAAATTTTAAAGTAAATTATCATCAAAGAATATACTGTACTTGTCACCATGTACCACCCCAAGATTCATTTCAGTTTCTTGTGAGCATTCACAGTAAGTACAAAGAACAACAAAATAAAATCAATTTAAAGACTGCACATAAGCAGAGACAAACAACCAATGTGTAAAAGACAACAGACTGTGCAAATACAAAAAAGAAGAAAAAACAAAGTAATAAAAATAACGAAATAAGGCATAAATATTAAGAACATGATTTGTAGAGTCCTTCAAAGTGAGTCCATAGGTTATGGAATAATTTCAGTGTTGGGCTAATTCAAACCACATTGACAATCACATAGCGAGTGACGTGCTCATTATTGTCAGAATATTTTTTGGTAGTTACTTCATATAGCTTTACTATTGATATCGAAACTCAATTGACAGACAACCAAATTATGAATGCAAAAGAGCACATCTCACTACAAAGTAGAATTTATCTTAAAATTAGGTGCAGTCTGGAATTTTATGGTACAAATACTGTACATGTTGTTCAGGACATTAAGCCTGACCCAAACTTTGAAGAATAAGTTTCATTGTTAAGCTCAAGAACCGAGGAGAAAAAAATATTGTGGAATTATTATTGTTGGGAAACTCTGTCATGGATTTGTAAAATAATACAACGTATTTCCCAAGGCCCATTTATTTAAGTGGTTCAATAAATTCCTAACTCTAGTGGATGCTATTTTAACAGATTGAATGATGTTCTTAAATTATCTACAGTTTATTATTCACGGAAACTATTCGTCATCTGTGAACTGACGGTATTATTTGCCCCCTTGTCAAATTACAGTTTTTCGAAAGTTAGATGTAGAACTAAGAACAAAACAACATAAATTTTATCTATATAAAAATATTTTTTTACTGCATTGCCCTTTAGTAAAGCAGAACTTGAAACAGGAATATTTTTGTCGTGTTAGTTTGTGGGAGGATCTTGGCCACTGATTTTTTCTCCCAAGTATTTTAATTGTTGAGCTTAATTAGAATCTAATAGTTATATATCACAGAAAAAGGCCCTTCAGCCCATCTTGCCCATGCAGACCAAATTGCCTTCCTTAGCTAGTTTCCTTTGCCTGTGTATGGCCAGGATCTCTCCAAACCTTCGCAATGCCTTTTGGATATTGTAATTCTTTCCGTTGGTACCAGGCCCAACTTGTTCCATATACTCACCCATTACTGTGTGAAAAAAATTGCCCCTTAGGTCCCTTTAATTCTTTCCACTCTCACCTTAAGCCTATGCCTTCTAGTTTTAGATTTTTCCATCATGAGGAAAAAGACTGAGACTGTTAACCATGCCCCTCACAATTTTATAAAACTCTATATGGTATTCCTCAGCCTACTACACTCCTGAGGAGAAAAGAGCAGCCTATCGAGTGTTTCCTAATAATTCAAGCCCTACCTTTGTAAATCTTATATAAACCCTATCCAAGGGTATTAAGGATATCTTTCATATTATTGGGCCACCTGCACTGCACATAATCTCACCAGCATCTTGTACACCTGTTATATGGTGTCCCAACTCTGATACTGAATGCCAGTATGCCAGACATCTTCTCAGCATGTAAAGATGCTTACTTTTACTACAAGAGAACTTCAATAAAGTTTGTGTAGGGAAGTGTCTCTGAAGCAAGATATCAGCCATGATTATATTGAATATTGAAGCAGGTATGAAGAAATGAATGACTTCTCCTTGTTCTATATCTTATTTTCTTATAATCGGTTAATAAGATTAACACAGGCTGATTTCACCAGAACTGCTGTCCGGTGCTTGGGTAATTTAAACACTGGCCCAGATAGACTAGAAAGGCAGGATGTTGGGACCATAGGTGAGGTTCCGGCCTATTTTGTCGCTCCTCTGTGATACTCCTCTCTGTGCGGCGCTAAGGCTGTGAGACTGCCCGTGCTGTTGTGCTTCGTGTCTGCAAGCTTCGCGGTGATTTGCCCTGCTGATGCGATGAACTGAGACAGTGGCTTTGGGGCTAATCCGGTTTCTCTGGGGATTTGGATCTATGGACTCAATTTGATTTGGAATGCTGGTGCTCGCTTTTATTGTTTGCATGATTTGTGTTTTTTTTTCCCTTTCCCTGCGCATTGGGTGTTGGTCTTTCTTTTAATTGGGCTCATTCAGGTTTCTTGCTTTGTGGCTGCCTGTAAGCAGATAAATCTCAAAAATGCATATTTTATGCATACTTTGGTAATAAATGTAGTTTGAATCTAGGTCCGTTTTCTGAGGTGCATCACTGATCGATTTGCAAACTCCAATGATATTACCTTGAAAAGGGTGGTTATAAAAGAACATAATCACAATAACAACTTACAATACATAGAGTCATAGAGAGATGCAGCACAGAAAGAGGTCCTTCGAGTAACCAAGTCCCCTCTGACTGTCAATCTTCCATTTACATTAATCTTACATTAATACCACAACATTAGGAACAACTCACAGTGGCCAAATAACTTATCAGTTCCTCGTATTTGGGATGTGGAAGGAAATCAGAGTACCCAGAGAAAACTAGGGAAGACTGCAGAATTCCAAACAGACAGTATTAGAGCTAGGATTGCATTCAGGTCTGTGGTGCAGTGAAGCAGTGGCTCTACTAGCTACATCATCATGCTGCAGTAAGAATACTGAATGGAAACGTATCTAGATACCAAAATATATATGACTACTGCCTGAGCAAAATTGCTCACTTATTACTCCGCATCCATAGATCCCTCACAGCTGCCACACAAGATGATAGCATGGTTAAGAAGGCCTACAGTGTGTTGGGCTTCATTAGAGGATTGTATTCAAAAGCCACGAGGTTAAGTTACAGCGCCATAAAATCCTGGCTAGATCATATTCTGTTTACTTCTGGTCAGCTCATTATAGGAACACTGTGGGACCTTTCAAGACGGTGGAGAGGAGATTTACCTGAATGCTGCCTGGAGTAGAGCCCATGTCTTATGAAAATAGATTAAGCAAGTTAGGGCTTTTTTCTTTAGACTGAAGGAGGATGAAAGGTGACATGATAGAGGTGAATAAGATGATAAGAGGCATTAATAGAAAGGAAAGCAAAAGTTTCTTTTTGCTCCCAGGGCAAAAATGGCTAATACAAGGGTCACAATTTTAAGGTGATTGGAAGAAAGTGTAGGGAGTATGTGAGAGGTAAGTTCTTTACGCAGAGAGTGATGGGTAGGTGGAACGCTCTATCGCTGTTGGTGGTTGAGGCAAGTACATTGGGGCACTTAGCAAAGTTTTAGATAGGCACGTGGATGATAGAAAAATGGAGGGTTATGTCGCAGAGAAGGATTGATTTTAGAGTAGGTTAAAAGGTTGACACTACACTGTGGACTAAAGGGCCTGTATTGTGCTGTAGTGTTCTATCTTCTATGAAAATCATATTGCCAAGGTTTAGTTTTCCCCAGCTTTCTTCACCTGAACTTTGCTTGTTTCCTATCCTAACAGTTAACTTCTTTCTCTCCTCAATACATTCTGAGCCCTGTACAAGTACAACAGAGCTGTGAGGGAGATTTGATACTGCAGGAAACATATGACAACTTTTTGAAATACGTTCAGTAAATCCGGACTTTATTGGTCTCCTGACTTCACAGAAATTCTCTGCACGGTTGAGAGCAGCAGCACAATTGATAATAAAGCTCAGATAACTTGCTCATCGTTCTATAAATGCTGGCAATGGACAGAATTAATAAGTTTTTAATATATGTGTTGGGATGAGTTTTGAATATAGACATGGAAAATGTGCCCCTTGGTATTTGGAATTTAAGTGAATTTGTTGACTTACACCCTCTTTAATCTATAATCAGGAGAATAAATCAACACTGGATTATCATTGTTTTTAATTTATCCACGTCAGTCTTGTGCAATCCTTTTTAATTAAATATTGCCTCCCTTTGTTGTAGCTTGAAGGAGCAACTTATTAATGCCAGCAAACAATTGGTGTAGGTGAACTTTTGTCACACAAACTTTAGGTTTAACAGCTGCATTTCAAAGGTGACAGAAGTTGGGCAGTTGATACAACTGCTGCTGATGTAGCTGAACAAGCAAAAACACATTCTGATATCACCATCAAATTGATCTGTGTTTAATATCCAGCATGGCTTCAAAGCCATATCGAGGTTAGGATGTTGATCCATAATCAGCCCGTTGTTCAATTTCTGATCAATAGACTAGAATTTCCCTCCCAAAAGTCATGTTGATTTTCTCGATGTGGATGGAAGGTTAACTGTGTCTTTTGATTGAAGTGATGCCTTTGTCAGAGCTCTCTGGTATCCTTAGTTTAATTTTTCCTTTAACTAGCAATTTACTTCAATGAAATGGGTTGCCAGGCCATTTCATTTAAGAGTCAAGCCATTTGGTGTGGGACTCAATTCTTATGTAGGCAAGACCAGAGGAGGAATTTACATTTCCGGCCCTGGAGAATATTAACGAACCAATAAGGCACTAACAATCTAATGATTTCATTTGCACTTTACTGGCATCAGATGAATCATCAATTTAACATCTACTAATTAAAAACAGAAAAAAGAGCAAGATTAGATTCATTATATATGTGAAGATCTTGAGTTAATAGTGAAAAAAGCCTATACACACAGAAACCGCTGAGAAGAAATATTCCATTCATACTCATTGAATTATAAAATACATTGTCATAAATAACTATTAAAGCAGAGTTAATCACAAAGATGAACAAGGAATTTTATAAATGTTAGGGGAAAAATAATTTTTAGAGATAGGTTCATGAGGATTCAAATAATGTCTATGTAGCATTGAGTATATGTGATCGAAACCAGACAATACACTGAATAAATAAATTAACAATGTAGATAAGAGGACTGTTTTGGAAAATCCCAGCTTTGCAACTTCACATTATTACAAGCATGAGGTGAATGACAGGCTCTTAATTTCTTCGTACCTTTAAAACCTTTAATCTCATTTAATAGGGGAGTATTTAACATATGCAAGATTACAAGTACGTAAGCTTCATTAAGACATGATCACCAAAGTAAGAAGCTGGTTGTAAATTCAAATTCCCAACTAAAAATCAAAATGTGCCTTTCAAGCTAATTTTTTTAGTAACAAGACAATGATGTACCTCTTTTTTCAACTTGGTTATGCAATCAAGGTAATGATTTTAATAGACTGGCTGGCTCTTTTCCAAAGTAAATTACAATAATTAAATTGAGGTAATAGAATATAATTTAAATTCATATGATAACCCTGCTTGGAAGTACTTGCATTGATCTTCTACAATCTCTACAATTTTCTCTGCAATATTTGACATTTCTTGAAAATGTACTTTTCTGTGTTCCATTTCTCAATTCTATTCATTGTATTATTTTTGGTTTTCTTGGTTTGAAGTATTAGAGGTCAGTGGTCCTTAGTAACATGGTATAATAGGTTCCCTTTATACTTTTAACATTCAATGTCATGAAAGAGATTTTAAAATCTGAGTATGGATAGCCAGCTTGTGGGTTCAGATTTTAGCCTGGTATTTCTGGAAGCAATTTTTTTGTTCAAGAAATCAAGAATAAAGTGCTCTTCAAAAAAGCCTGCAGCATTAAATGGCAGGCCATCTTTAATTCTCTTGACCACCAGGCACTTCCCACATCCCCAAATGCCATTTCCCTGTTAGAAGCAGAAGTCTTTCAGATGGAAGCTTGCTTCACAACAATAAACGATCACGGAGTTAGCTGATTACAGTGAGGATGATTGCAATCTTCATAACTCCAAGTAGTTGAGTGTATTTCCTACCGTTTGTCAGAACCATGCACTTAGATCCATTGAAAGTCAATGGAAGTGATTGCACAAGAGGTTAATGGTTGGGCGGCCTGGTAGCATAGTGGTTAGTGTAACGCTCTTATAGCAGTCAGCATCACAGGTTTAATTCTCACCACTGTCTGTTAGAAGTTTGTGATCACCTGTGTTTCCTCTGGGTGCTTCAGTTTCCTCCCACATTCCAAAGACATACAGGTAGGTGGGTTAATTAGTCTCATGGCTGTAACATTCCCATTTCATTGCAATAATGGGTCTGCATTGTTCTTAATATGGAGATTTAGTCGGTTTATTGCCATCCTGGCCACTTCAACCTGTGTTAATATGGACAATCTTTTTGCCACTTTTAGGAGCATTGACTGAATAGATTAACAAAGACACTCAGTGATCAAGTACTCTCTGAAGCCTCTGAATTCCGGACATCATTGTAGCAATCCCATTTTCCTATTAATACTTAGTTTCACATTATCCTTCCTAGTTAGAAGGTGATTTTGCTTTGGAGTTACTGTGCCTTCCTCTGCAGTATTAACCTTGTTGGGAATTTCAGTTTCACTCTCCTGATTCCATCCTAATACAGTATATTTTCTCTGAATTATAGAGAGGAACTCCAGGCAGAGGAGATAAACAATTCTTTATTCCACCAATAGCCACTGTACATAACAGTATTGTGAGAACCAGCACAAAAGAATAACGTTCAGAAATACAATTTTTAATTATGTACTGACTTAACCATTGTATCCATCCCTGACAATGTAATCAGAATCAGGTTTAGTATTATGTGCTTACGTCACAAAATTAGTTGTTTTCTGGTCACAGTACGGTGAAATACATAAAAAAGATTGAAGTACATTCATTATCAAAGAATGTATAAATTATACAACCTTGAGATTTGCTCGCTCACAGGTAGCCACAAAGCAAGAATACCAAAAGAACCCAATTAAAGAAAAAAAGAAGAAAAATAAAAGTAAAAGACCAACACTCAAAGTGCAAGAGAGAAAAAAAACACAAATCATGCAAACAATTGAAGCAAACAACATTCCGAACCAAAATTGAATCCTCAAATCTGAACCGCGGAGTAGGCCCAAAGCCTCACTTATTGGTTCATCGTATTAGTGGGTAAAAATTACTATGTCACAATATAAAAATGAATACATAAATAGATAGATAGATATCCTGAAGAAGGGTCTCAACTGAAACGTTGACCGTTATTCCTGTCCATAGATGTTGCCTGAGCTGCTGAGTTCCTCCAGCATTCTGTATGTATTTACTCTAGATAGATAGATGTCTATTAGACCAAGAAACTGACTACTGACTTCAGAAGTAAACCAGAGGTCCATGAGGAAATATGCTGTATTAGGATGGAATCGGGAGAGTGAAACTGAAATCAGAGGATTACCAACTTTAAATTCCTCAGTGTTACTAATTTCAGAGGACCTGTGCTAGCCCTAGCACATAAGTGCAATTACAAAGAAAGCACGGCAGTGTCTCTACTTCCTCAGGAGTTTGCGGAGATTCAGCATAATGTCTAAAACTTTGACAAACTTTTACAGAAGTGTGATGGAGAGTATATTGATTGGCTGCATCACAGCCTGGTAGAAACATCAATGCCCTACAAAAAATAATGGATACGGCCCAGTCCATCATGAGTAAAGCCCTCCCAACCATTGAACACGACTATATGTAATACTGTCACAGGAAAATAGCATCCATTATCAGGGACCCCCACCAACTAGGACATGCTTTCTTTTCTCTGCTGTCATCAGGAAGATGGTACAAGAGCCTTAGGACTCACGGCATCAGTTTCAGGAATGGTTACTAACCCTCAGCCACCAGGCTCTTGAACCAAAGTGGATAACTTCACTCAATTTCACTTACCCAATCATTGAAATGTTCCCAGAGCCAATGGACACATGTTCAAGGACTCTTTATTGCATGTTTGCGATATTTATTATTATTACTATTATTACTATTATTTCTTCTTTTTGTATTTGCACAGTTGGGCAATCTTCATTGATTTTGTTATGGTTATTATTTTATAGATTTAATGAGTGTGCCCACAAGAAAATGAATCTTAGGGTTGCATGTGGTGATGTACGGGTACCTTGATAATAAAAATTACTTTGAACTTTAGATGCTTAGATAGCGGGCGGCAGGATAGCGTAGAGGCTAAAGGCTGATTAATACTTCTGCGTTGTAGCCTACGCATGTGGCCTATGCCGTTGTGAGCATTTATACTTGTGCGTTAGTGTGTCTGCGTCGCTGTGCAATTCACCGCCAAAATGCTAGTTGGCAGTGGGATTTCTATGCCACTGTGTTGAGTTTCTTTGTGTTAAAACTCAACACGAAGAAATTCAAACTTCTAACAGTGACGACTGAAACTGAAGGAGGGTGAATTTTCTCTGCTTGTCCAGCCACTGAGAGACATAGACGAGGAAATGCATCTCAAATATTTTCGGATGTTGGCAAGTAGATTTGGTGATTTGGTTCCTCGTCTCCAACCATTTATTTTGCATCAGTGTACGCACGGTATACTCAGGGACTGGCAAGCACTGTTCGAGATTTAGCTTCAGGTGGAAGTCAACAGGCTGTAGCAGCCAGCTACAAACTGACGTCAAGCACAGGGTCCTCCATAATTTCGGAGCTCTGTAAAGCTTTATGGAAAGCATTACAGCCAAAGTTCCTTCCCTGCCCTTCAGTTTCCCAATGGGAAGCTATTGCAGCGTAGGAGGAAATGTGATGCTACCAAGTGGACCAATCACAGTTGTTGTGGTCTGCGTCGCCGCCATGCGTAGTTAGATTTTTGGGGAGGTGCACATCAGGCTACAGCGTAGGGTACACGGCTACGCCATACCTACGGCATAGATTTGATGCAGGAGTATAAATTGGCCTTAAGGCAGCACTTTACAGCGCCAGCGGTTGGGGTCCAATTCCCGCCACTCTCCCTGTAACTACACGGGCTTCCTCTGGATACTCCATTTCCCTCCCACATTCCGAAGATGTACAGGTTAGTAAAGGTTGGTAAGTTGAGGGCAAGCTGTGTTTGCGCTGGAAGCATGCCACACTTACCGACTGCCCCCAGCACATCCTCGGTAGACAGAAATGATGCATTTCACTGGATCTTACAACGTACAAGTGTGTTGTGGTGTATTAAATTTTGTAAAAATATTAGATGAAAGTCTGAACAATACCAAGTGTCACCTTGACTCTGTGAGCCCACAGCATGTAAGGTGCCTGTACAAGTTAAACACTGTAGGGTTGTTAAATGTTTGCTAATAGCCGCTGGATTCTTTCTTGGCCTTAAGGCATCAGTGGCATGAGAACAAAGGACCATAGAGTTTACCCATCTCTGCATACCTCTCAAAACTTGTGGAACTTCTACAGAAACTATGTTGAGCTCGTGGCATGAGACCAAAAGACCAAAGAGTGTGTCTGTCTCTCTGTGTGTCGCTATGCTTACGGATTTAACCCCTATTTACTGAGGCACCTTTCGCTCAGTTCTTGGGATTTCACCTAGACCAAGGAATCGTGACCGATCAGTGCCTAGGACAGACCCAGGGTGATTTTATGAGTTGAAATTTGGAGTTCCCTTAACGCCAGCAACAATCAAGTGGAGAATAAGAATCATGAGCACTGACACCTATGTGGAATTGTTGTAACTTGCCTGTGCTTTCTGTTTTTTGATAATAAATTAGGCTTTAGTTACTTTGTTGTGCTTGTATGCTACCACATTTCCTGGTCAACACAGCCCATAAGACAAAGGAGCAGAATTAGGGCATTCAGCCCATCAAGTCTGCTCCACCATTCCAACATGGCTGTTTCCAGATCCCATTCAACCCTGTATGCCTGCATTCTTGCCATAACTTTTGATGCCCTGACCAAACAGGAAACTATCAATTTTTGCTTTAAATATACCCACAGTCTTAGCCTCCACAACGGCCTGTGGCAGAGCATTCCACAGTTTTACTACTCTCTGGCTAAAAGAAATTCCTCCTTACCTCTGTTCTAAAGGATCAACCTTCACTTTTGTGGCTGTGCCCTCTTGTTCTGGATACCTCCAGGTCTAGATACCTCCACCATAGGAAAGAAGCATCCCCTTCACATCCACCTGATTTCTTTTCAACATTCTTTCAACATTTGGTAGGTTTCAAAATTCTAAATTCCAGTGAGTGCAGGCCCAAAGTTGCCAACTGTTTCTCATAAGTTAACTCCTTCATTCCCAGAATCATCCTCATGAACCTCCTCTGGACTGACTCCAATGGCAACATGTCCTTTCTGAGATATGGGGCCCAAAACTTTTGACAATACTCGAAGTGCAGCCTGACTAGTGTCTTATAAAACCTTAGCATTATCTCCTTGCTTTAATATTCTATTCCCCTTGAAATAAATGCCAACATTACATTTGCCTTCTTTACCACAGACTCAACCTGTAAATTAACCTTCTAGAACTGATGCATAAGGACTCATAAGTCCCTCTGCACCTCTGATATTTGAACCTTCTCCCGATTTAGATAATAGTCTGCACTTTTGTTCCTTTTACCAAAATGCATTGTCATACATTTCACCACACTATGTTCCACCTGCCACGTTTTTTGCCCATTCTTCCAATTTGTCTCAGCAATTGCATTGCTTCCTCAGCAGTACCTACTCCTCCACCTAACTTTGTATCATCTGCAAACTTTGCCACCAAGCCATCAATTCCATTATCTAAATCACTGACAAACAATGTGAAAAATAGTAGTCCCAAAACTGACCCCTGAGGAACATCACTAGTCACTGGCAGCTAACCAGAAAAGGCCTCCTTTATTCCCACTCACTGTCTCCTGCACATCAGCCATTTCTCTATCCATGCCAGTATCTTTCCTTTATTGCCAATTACAAGTGACAAATAAAGCTAACCTTTAAACGTTTAAATGAAAAACAGTGCAATAGAGAAAAAGCAAAGTAGTGTATATAGATTCATAGACCATTCAGAAATCTGATTGCAAAGGGGGAAAGCTGTTCTTAAAACATTAAGTGTGGGTCCTCAGAGAAGAAGGCATGTGCGGATGGTGTAGAGCCTTAACAATGGATACTACCTTCCTGAGGCACAGCCTTTCGAAGTTATCCCCGGTGGTGGGGACGGTTGTGACCATGATGGAGCTGGCTGTGTCTACAGCCCTCCACATAACCATAAATTATGTCGATTTAATCTAATTTATTAACGCATGGAACAATTTTGAAGTCCTGTTTATGGCTCTCCTGCACACCTAATATATGAATACATCAGAATAGCTAGACTGGGCAATAGTGTGAACTGACAGTTTCAAACATCAGGTATTTTGATGGGCAATCAATACAGGCTGTTCAGCATAAGGCTCAGTTTAGTTAGGTTGACTGAGAAGGATCTATGCACAGAGAAGGAGGGACGTTCTTTAAAAGGTTCTGTTTGTACAGGACTATTCATCAAGGCAGAAGGCTTTTGCAAATGAGACACTCCTCAAGCGACATTACATCCCTTGTTATTCCCGACTGCCATTAGTGAAGAAGTAATTGTCGGAATATCTCCCCGGGAAACCAATGAGTTAATTTCCTGTGAAGCAGCACATGCCATAGACATGCCACATTTCTTGATGACAAACACACAGTGCTTGGACGTCAATAGAGAGATGACTGCCCTGTGAGAATACCCTGACTTACTCTCCAATGTTTTGGTATTGATTGGAACTGGACTGCAGTGATTGGTATCCATGGAAATTCATTCAGTGCATCTATATTTTAAGGTGCTTGGAAGTAGGTACAGAGATGATGTCAGGGGTAAGTTTTTTTACGCAGAGAGTGGTGAATGCATGGAATGGGCTGTCTGCGACAGTGGTGGAGGCAGATGCAGTAGGGTCTTTTAAGAGACTCCTGGATAGGTACATGGAGCTTAGAAAAATAGAAGGTTATGGGTAACTCTAGGTAATTTCTAAGGTAAGGACATGTTCAGAACAACATTGTGGGCCGAAGTGCCTGTATTGTGCTGTAGGTTTTCTATGTTTCTATGACTCTATATTTTGAAATTACAATTAGTTTCCAAAGGATCCTGATAGGAGCCTGAGTTGACCAAATCCAGGATGATGGTGAACTTCACTGCCCATGGCCAAGGGTGGCTCCATGGTCTATCCAGACTGCTTCACTGATTTATTATTTGTACATACTGAAGAGGCGCCTTCTTCTCTTAAAAGCCTAAGAAGATGATTCTTGCCTAAGTTAGAAGGAAGGAAGAACTCACAGTTTATACAGTGGCGTAGCACGATCCCAGCAAATCCTGAAATTCTTTTGAAGTGTAGGTAAAAGTTCAAAAGTTCCAAGTAAATTTATTATCAAAGTACACATTGATACATATTGGTAGAATTGTAATTAGGATCTCAGCAGCCAATTTTATGCAGTAATGTCATACGATTATCAGTGATAGAAAGATGATCTGTTTTGTGTTACAAAGGCAAGAAAATATGCAGATACTGGAAATCCAAAGCAACAGACACAAAATGCTGGAGGAACTCAGCATGTCAGGCAGCATCTATGGAAAAGAGTAAATAGTCGACGTTTCAATCTGAGAACCTTCATGGGGTTCTGAAGAAGGTTCCCGGCCTGAAACGTTGACTGCTCCAGCATCTTGTGTGTGTTGATCTGTTCAGTGTTGTTAGTTTATAGATAAAAATTGAGGAAATCTCCCCTCAAAGATATTATCTATCATCTGTGAAGCCTCTGATAGGCTCGTCATTTTGACAATGCCAACCTCGCCTTTGTAATTCACTGAGCTGTCAACATGTATGCTAAGGACTGAATACTGATTCAGAGATGGGATCTACCACTAAATCAAGGCTGGTACCTGAGGAACAGCACCCAGTAACCACTGTGCTTTATCAAGACAGTCTACTGGATGTTCTAATTGTAAGGGGTGGGGTAAAAACCGAAAATGCATTCCATGCTGAATTGCAATTCGAAGTCAGAGTGGGTGAGGCTCACAGATGGAAGTAAACCATCTCCAGGTTTTGAAATACCTTACCAATGCAGTGATTGTACAATGAGTGCAATTGACCACCATGTGGAGAGTTGATCTAATGTTAGTGGGGGAGAAACTGCAGAAATGAAAGAAAAAATTTAAAAAATTAGCTTAATTTGTGGCATGTACATCAAAATACACATTGAAATATGTCATAGAGTCATAGAAAAGCACAACACAGAAACAGGCCATTTAACCCATCTAGTCCATGCTGTTTACCAACAGACACATTTCTATGACAACAAGGCTTAGGCTACTAAAATGTTACATCTGGTCAATCTTGCTGTATGTTTCCGAAACATGGACTATAACACCAGACCAAAGAAACTTACAATCAATAGAAATGTGGTTTCTTAGAAGAATGCTGAAAATATCATATAGAGATAGGTTAACTAATGAGACAGTACTCCAACATGTCCATACAAAAAGATCTTTAATGAGAACATTAAATGTTCTCAGGAAACCCTGTTTCCATCCAGGGGTCAGTGTGGACATGGTGGAGGATTACAAATACCTGGGGATACGAATTGACAATAAACTGGACTGGTCAAAGAACACTGAGGCTGTCTACAAGAAGGGACAGAGCCGTCTCTATTTCTTGAGGAGACTGAGGTCCTTTAACATCTGCCGGACGATGCTGAGGATGTTTTACGAGTCTGTGGTGGCCAGTGCTATCATGTTTGCTGTTGTGTGCTGGGGCAGCAGGCTGAGGGTAGCAGACACCAACAAAATCAACAAACTCATTCGTAAGGCCAGTGATGTTGTGGGGATGGAACTGGACCCTCTCATGGTGGTGTCTGAAAAGAGGATGCTGTCTAAGTTGCATGCCATCTTGGACAATGTCTCCCATCCACTACATAATGTACTGGGTGGGCACAGGAGAACATTCAGCCAGAGACTCATTCCACCGAGATGCAACACAGAGCGTCATAGGAAGTCATTCCTGCCTGTGGCCAACAAACTTTACAACTCCTCCCTTGGAGGGTCAGACACCCTGAGCCAATAGGCTGTTCCTGGACTTATCTTATAATTTACTGGCATAATTTACATATTACTATTTAACTATTTATGGTTCTATTACGATTTATTATTTATGGTGCAACTGTAAGGAAAACCAGTTTCCCCCGGGATCAATAAAGTATGACTATGACTATGACTATGACTATGACTAAATGAGAGGAAATTTAAATTCCTGGGCCATGTCATCAGAAAGGGAGAAATAGAATGCCTTACATTACAAGGCTGTATGCCTGGGAAATGCGGAAAAGGAAGGCAAAGAAGAAAATATGTGGACACTGTGAAAGAACTAACAGATCTAAGTGTGCGAGATATCATTGACGCTGCATGGGATCGTTCGATGTGGAAAGCCATGATCACCCAAACCTGTAACGCGCAAGGCACATGAAGAAGAAAAAGAAGAAGAAGAAGAAGAAGTCCATGCTGAACCATTTAAGCTGCCTACTCCCATTGACCTCCATTGAGACCAGAGCTCTCCATACCCCTACCATCCATGTACCTATCCAAACTTCTCTGAAACATTGAAATCAAGCTCGCATGCACCATTTGTGCTGGCAGTGCATTTCACTCTCTCACAATCCTCTGAGTGAAGAGGTTTCTCCTCATGTTTCCCTTAAACTTTTCAGCTTTCACACTTAACCCATGACCTCTAGTTGTAGTCCCACCCAACATGCATTCATGCTTCGTTTGCATCATGAATGTGCCGAGGGAAACCCATGAGTGTCGCCACATTTCTGGCGCCAACATATCATGCTGACAGCTTACTAACTTTAACCTGTACTTCTTTGGAAGCCAGAGCACCTGGAGGAAGCCCATGAGGTCACAGGAAGAACGTACAGACTCCTTTCACCCAGTGCCGGGTATAGAACCCCAACTGGGGATCACTGGTACTTTAAAGCTTTGCACTAACTGTTACCCTACCATGTCATTCTCATTTATTGTGGAACTGTGAACTTCTCAAAGGGAGAGAATAAGATACTTCTAGTCAGTTGCAAAATCATCCCAGTAAGGAAGATGCATATTTTTGATATAAAGGAACAGACAGTTATCCTTAACCTCCTGGTATTACGAGGATCATCTTTAGATTTGTTTGAGGAGAGTTACTTGATCTCTCCTTGTTATGGTCATATTAACTCCAATGAACATCAGGTACGTTTGACTCTCTTTAACTGCTCTAAATGGATGTTGAAGGTGAAGCAGTTAAGCAGGAACAATGTATCTTGAAAGGTAATACAGTTACCAGGAATAAGGTATAGGTGTTTGGTGAAGGTTGGAAGAGAAAGTATACTTTAAATATATTGAACAAGACAAAAAAAAATTTATTAAAGGCAATTGGCATCATCAACCAGTCAATTCCAAAGTTCAAAGTAGATTTATTATCAAAGTACATATGTCTCTATGTACAACATTGAGATTCATTTTCTTATGGACATACTCAATTAATCCAATAACCATAATAGAAGCAAAGAAATACTGCACCAACAGGATGGGCAACCGGTGTGCAAAAGACAACGAACTGTGCAAATACAAAATGGAAGAAGTAATAATAATAATAAATAAGTTACCAATAATTATCGAGAACATGAGATGAAGAGTCCTGGAAAGTGAGTCCATAGGTTATGGGAGCAGTTCAGTGATGGAGCAAGTGATATTGAGTGAAGTGATCCCCACTGATTCAGGAGCCTGATGGTTGAGGGGTAGTAACTGTTCCTGAATCTGGTGGCGTGAGTCCTGAGGCTGCTGTACTTTCTTCCTGATAGCAGCAACGAGAAGAGAGTGTGGGGACCCTGATGGTGGATGCTGCTTTCCTACGACAACACTCCATGTAGATACTTTACTTTATACTTTATTATTGCCAAACAATTGATACTAGAACGTACAATCATCACAGCGATATTTGATTCTGCTCTTCATGCTCCCTGGAGTACAAATCGATAGTAAATATTACAAATTTAAATTATAAATCATAAATAGAAAATAGAAAAGGGAAAGTAAGGTAGTGCAAAAAACCGAGAGGCAGGTCTGGATATTTGGAGGGTGTGGCCCAGATCCGGGTCAGGATCCGTTCAGCAGTCTTATCACAGTTGGAAAGAAGCTGTTCCCAAATCTGGCCGTACATGTCTTCAAGCTCCTGAGCTTTCTCCTGGAGGGAAGAGGGACGAAAAGTGTGTTGGCTGGGTGGGTCGTGTCCTTGATTATTCTGGCAGCTCTGCTCCGACAGCGTGCGGTGTAAAGTGAGTCCAAGGACGGAAGATTGGTTTGTGTGATGTGCTGCGCCGTGTTCACGATCTTCTGCAGCTTCTTCCGGTCTTGGACAGGACAACTTCCATACCAGGTTGTGATGCACCCCTGAAGAATGGTTTCTACGGTGCATCTATAAAAATTAGTGAGGGTTTTAGGGGACAGGCCAAATTTCTTTAGCCTTCTCAGGAAGTAAAGGTGCTGGTGAGCCTTCTTGGCAGTGGACTCTGCTTGGTTGGACCAAGTCAGGTCATTTGTGATATTGACCCTGAGGAACTTAAAGCTTTTGACCTGTTCCACTTGCACACCACCGATGTAAATGGGGTCGTGCAGTCCGCTACTCCTTCTGAAGTCAACAACCAATTCCTTCGTCTTGCTGACATTGAGGGATAGGTTATCGTATTCGCACCATGCCACCAGGTTCTTAATTTCCTCTCCGTACTCAGTCATTAGGAAGGCTTTACCCATAATGGACTGGGCTTTTTGTAGGATTTTCCATTCAAGGACATTCGTGTTTCTAAACCAAACTGTGGTGCAGCCAGTCAATATACTCTCCACTATGCATCTATAGAAGTTTGTCCAAGTTTTAGATGTCATGCCAAAATTGGAACAGAAATAAAAATGAAATATTTGACCAAGGATACATTGATGAAAGTAATTACAATATTACTGTCATCAAAATATATTTTAAAATGTATAATTAAATGATTATGTACAATTTCTAGATCCAAGCAGATGAAAAATTTACAAATAATGTTGGTTATAAATAGGTATTAACATTTGTGATAGCTATAAAAGAGAACTAAAAATAATTGCTTCTTTCATGCGATTTTTACTTAAGATTTGATTTTCTACCAGTTGAAGAAGGCCCCTGTGATCATAACTGAACTATATTCTCAATTGAAGGTCTTCACTTTTCAATAAAAGTTAAATGTCAGTGTAGTGATAATTTAGAAATTATCCGTTCTTAATTCTAGCTGCCATTCTTCTTTTGAATTACTTCAAGACTTTTAATTAATTAGGGTTTTCCTTAGAATCATTGATATTATGTCTGCAGGTTTGCAGGAAATATCTTGTCACACATGATTAAGAGTGAGATTAAAAACTCAATTGCCAGCCGCTTAGTACTCAACATGAAGCATGTCTTCAGGCTTTGGCTTTTCCCCTTGGTGTCATTAGCATTTTCATTTTGGGAAAAAAAAATAAGAGTCTGTAGTGTACGCAGTAAAAAATTTCAACCTGTGGTTTAAATTATTGATTTTTTGAATATTGAAGCAGTATTTCAAATGAATTTTGTCAGACTGTTGGGAGGAGATTTCAAAAAGTAATTTGATATAAAGAAATTCTTGTATATCCCAGATACCCCATAAAACCATGCTATCTTGAGCCATTTGCTATCTAGGTAATAGTGATTGAGTTATATCATATTTTGATCAATAGATGGACTGAGGGTTTGGATCCAATGATCAATATATCCAATATGTTCTTTCATGATTCTCTGTATACCATCACCAAGTTCAGCATACCAACAGTAACAAAATAAAACGAGATTTCAATTTGTCAAAACAGAAACATGGTAATGTTAGAATATTACATTTGAGAACAATCTTAGAGAGTTGAATGTTCTTTATGTGAAAATCTGAATCTGTCTTGCTTGCACGTTCACTCAAAACTTTTTGATTATTACATTCATGTTAAAAAAAAGATCATTGAACATTCACTTAACCAGTATAGAGGTTGAAAGGTAGGAAAATATTGCACAGAATTTCACAGGAGCATCATCAAACAAGATTTGCTGCCCAGTCACAATGTACACATTTGGTCAAAGGCATGGTCCACTCTCCTCTCCTATCAGATTCCTTCTTCTTCAGCCCTTTATGTCTTCCACTAATCATCTCCTAGCTTCTTTCTTCATTCCCACCCAGCCACCCAGCTTTCCCCTCACCTGGTTTCACGTATCTCTTACTAGCTTTTACTCCATCTCCTCCCCCACCCTCTTATCCTGGCTTCCTCTTCCTTGCCAGCCCTGATGAAGAGTCTTGGCCTGAAACGTTGACTATTTATTCCTTTCAATAGAAGCTGCCTGACCTGCTGAGTTCCTCCAGCATTTTGTGTATGCTGATCTGGTTTAGTCAAATAGGTATGTTGTAAGGAGCATTCTAATGAACAGAGGAAATGTAGAGAGGCACGAATATTTAGGGAAAAAAATCTCAGAGCTCAAGGCAGCTAAAAGCATGGCTGTGAACAATGAATTAATTAATTCTGTGTTGATTAGAAGGTCAGAGCTGGAACAGTAAAAATAACCCTGAAGAGTTGTATGAATGGAAGAAACTAAGTTGCATATGGCTGATGGCAGTGGAAGTATTTGAAAAGAAGGGTGAGAATTTTAAGATCAAGGCACTGCTTTAGTGAGTATCTGTGTAAGTCAGAGGGTGTGGCAGTGACAAGTGAATGCGAGTTAGAATGGGGGCAAGTAGTTTTCTCTGGGACCGTGAGACTATAAGACATTGGAGCATTCTGACCATTGAGACTGCTCTGCCACTTAATTATAGCTGATTTAGTTTCCCTCTCAACCCCATTCTCCTGCCTTCTCCCTATAACCTTTTATGCCCTTTCTAATCTAGAACCTATCAACTTGCACATTAAATACACCCAAGGAAAACACAAGGAATGCAGATGCTGAAAATCAGCAGCAATACACAAAATGCTTGAGGAACTCTGCAAGGTTATGCAACATCTATAGAGGGAAGTGGAGCTTTGACTGGCTTGAATTTACAGTGAGCACAATGATAGAGTCTGGCTGGAATCAGTTAACAGAGGGATAACAAGGCATAGCTGAAGGTTTCATCAATGACTATGCAAACTGTGGAATATCTTGTGGTCAATGTCTGAGAAGAAGTAGATTGGACATAGGAGTGTGTAATATAGTGATAGGGGAATAAATCAACATCGAACAAGGATGTGAGTAGGTAGTCTCAGCAACAACATTGACAACTCAACTTGGATCAAATATGACACTTAAGTTTACGAACAGTCTGGTTTAGCCTTTGGCTGACAGAGGGTTGGAATCAATGGCCAGGAACTGGTGCTTGTGAAAGGGACAGAAGATTTACTCCTCCTACTCTTTAGTGCAAAGAAATTTTTGCTCTGAGCATTAAACTACATGTCAGACAAGCTGTCTGGTGCGGTGGAGCCAGGAGAGCTTGAAAGCTCTGATGCTGCTGGAGAGCTGATTGTCCAATTGTGGAAAGCACGACATTAAAGTGCTATTAACTTAGTTATCATATGGTAGAAATCAGAATATCACAGTAAATGGAGAACATAGTCCTTCCCTTAAAGAAACCAATGCTCCCAAAGACAACAGATTTTTGATCTACCATTCCAGATAGCAAATTCCTGCGTGAAATGTTTTTGACAACATAAAAGAATTTGACTTTTGCTAGCATGTCTCTATTGTACAATTGTGGATTAACTTAAAAGATAATTTTGTTTTGCACTTAATTGTTCATTCACTGTGTGTAGCTGTCTCTGGTAGCACCAAAATTTATTGTCTATCCTTTAAGGCAAGGGTTTCCAACCTGGGGTCCACAGACACCTTGCTTAATGGTATTGATCCATGGCACAAAAATGGTGGGGAAAACAACTCAGAGAGTCAGTCAAGAGCCAGTGTTAGTTGGACAGGGTCACAAACTCACACTGGATAAGGACAGTAGATTTCCTTCCAAAATTGACATCAATGAACTAATTGGATTTTTTTTTCTAATTTCATCACTGCAATTCCTAGTTTGTCATTCCAGAGTTAATTACTGGAATGTAAATTCCACTGTGCTGCAGTGGAATTCAAAGTCACGTCTCAGCGTTTGGATTCTAACCCACTAACTTAACCACATGCTACCAGACTCGTGCACTCTACTCGCTACATTCAGAACTCTCCCAAAGGTCTCTCTTTTTTTCTAATCATTTTCAAGTCTGAAGGGACTAAGCTTTCTACGCACCCAGTGGCCACTTTGTTAGGTACACCTTCCAACTCAAGTGTGGTAGTCTGCTGCTGTAGCCCATCCAGTTCAAGGGTAGAGGTGCTGTGTGTTCTTCTGAATACCACCATTGCAACGCATGGTATTTTGAGCTATGGTCACCTTCTTGTCAGCCTCAACCAGTCTGGCCTATCATTAATAAGGCACTTTCGCTCATAGAATTGCTGCTCACTGGATGCTATTTGTTTTTCACACCACACCATTCTCTGTAAACTCTAGAGACTGTTGTGCATAAAAATTACAAGAGTTCAGCAGTTTCTGAGATACTCAATCGGCCTCATCTGGCATCAACAATCATTCCCATGGTCAAAGACCCTTAGATCACACTTCTTCCCCATTCTGATGTTTGGTCTGAACAAAACTGAACCATTGGACCATGACCACAGGCTTTTATTCATTGAGTTGCTGCCATGTGATTGGCTGATTGAATATTTGCATTAATGAGCAGGTATACAGGTATGCCTAATTAAATTACCACTGAGTGTACAGACCAGTGCTTTGATTCGATATACCAGCTGCTTTGTAATTCCCTGTTTTGTATTTAATATTTCTGTCATATTTGAGCAATCTTGTAAATATATTATTTGATTAAGCATTCTTTGTTTATTTCTTTAATTTTGGTTATATGTAAAAATATGTGTAGCACACGTCATGATGCCACCACATCATACGTGCATGCCTCGCTTGAAGTTAAAAAAAAGTACATGTCTTATCTTCTGTCTCTCTTGTTTTCCTTGGAATTAGTTTAATATTTTGGAGTTACAAACCGTAACGGCAGTCTCCTGTTATTCAGTGATTAAAACTGAATCCAGTACTTGGAGTGTAACTGCAAACAAGAGAAAATCTGCAGATGCTGGAAATCCAAGCAACACACACAAGATACTGGAGGAACTCAGCAAGCTAGACAGCTTTGATGGAAAAGAGTAAACAGTCAACATTTTGGGCTGAGACCCTTCATTATTTACACTTCAACTTGAAGTGTAACTTGCCTTGGCCAACTCAGACTTGAATTGTGCACATTTGATAGTATATGATGATTATGTCGACTCAGGCCTGAGAGGCCAGTGTTGGGCATTTTCATGCCTTACAAGGTGCAAAACGAGAGACAGTGAGGTGCGCCACGCCTCACATAGACATTTTGCAGTACAGTATTTTCTTTATTTTACGAGGTCGAGTTGCAAGCTCAACACTCAACCCAGCACGGATGGAAAGTGTACTCGGGAACGGCCAGACTGGATTCGAACCTGGGAACCTCCGTTCCAGAGTCTGGCGCTGATGTCACTGCGCCACCAGCGCAGTATACCTTATATTTTATTTCCTTTGTTGCTATCCTGCTACAAGTGAGCGTGGTGAGTGTTGCATCAACCATGTTTTCAGGATCGATTTGAGCCTCTTGCCTGTTTCCATGTACCGGAATTTCCCCAGAGGAGCATACTACCGGGAATCTCCTCTCCCCATCCACCAGGACCAAACTGTGCTGAAGTGGATCTTCCAGCATCAACATGGCTTGTAAACTGGAGTCTAACTTGACCAGTAAGGCTTGCAGAGTACAAGCCAGCATTGTCTGTAAGGAGTTTGTATGTTCTCCCTGCGACCAAATGGGTCTCCTCCGGGTGCTGTGTTTTCATCCCACATTCCAAAGATGTACGGGTTAGTAGATTAATTGGTCACATGGGTGCAATCTTTGGAATGTGGGATGAAAACACAGCACCCGGAGGAGACCCATTTGGTCGCAGGGAGAACATACAAACTCCTTACAGACAATGCTGGCTTGCACTCCTGTTGCTGGGTTGTATCTCAAAGTAAGAAGATACTCTGTCAGTAAATAGCAAACCCTACCTTTGGAATTCTTTGACAGCTGGCGAAGTCACAATCTCCATCACACCAGCTGTCACAGCTGTCAAAAACTTAAAATGTTTATAAAAAATCACCATTCCAAAACTAATAATATGAACTACTTCAAACTTATTAACATTAAAACACTTGAATCCTCAGAACACAATTAAAATTTTAATTTTAATTCAATGAAGTTCTTGCCGCAGGGACTTGGAGTATTAAGTTGTCATTGTGCCACAATAAAGGCTGGTAACGACTGTCTCCATCATCAGGAAGCCTTACCATGACCCTTCTGTATTGAAGAGCACAACTATCACCCAATCCTTTACCTTATAGCAGCCTCGCCCTTCGACACTATCACTAACTAGAAACCTACAGGGAATAGGCACTTGCTGTGGCAATAGGGAATTTCAGAGCTTACACATGTTGCAGTGGGGTCTCAACACTTGATCTCATAACGGTTTTTCACCTTCTAAAGAGCTGTTTTTCCAAAACTCTAAATTTATATCGCAATCCACACTTCGCATAATGCTTGAAGTGTACATCATGTGCTCAACCTATTAGAGCTACCTCCTGCCATAAGGAAAAGTCTTGACATGCTGACAGTGACTTGAGTGCCTCTGTCACTATATTTCCTCATTCTCGGCATTGTTCATTAATAGTATTTGTAGTGCCATTATAGTTCTGAAGAAGTTCCCCACAAGCATAAAATTTTAGGAAGTCCCAGCTGTGGAAGGCCAGTAAATCTGGCCCTGCAGTGATATCCAGCACTGATAAGTGATAATGAAGAAAGAAAACCTAAATCCTCAGAGTGTGTTCCTCCCATGTTGATATCTGTAATAGTGATCATATCAATGTCTGCTAAATCAAGAAATCTAAAACCAAGCAACTCAATGTGCCAAATATATAGAAATGGAGGGCAATATGAGGAAGAAGGGTTAGATTGTCAGCACAGCATCATGGCTGAAGGGCCAGTACTGTTCGATGTTCTAACATCCAATTAAGGCCATAGTTATTAATCATTGACCTCTTACCAAGTACTGTCCCCGGTTCATGGTTTAAAAAGAAGTCAGATGTTTCTCAGCAGGCTGCAATCAGTGTGAGAGGTCATTTGTTGGTGATGCAGCACAGGGTTTAAAAAGAGCTCGGGTGGTTTTTGGCTCTTTTTCAGTGTGCTGCCATCAGCGCAGGGCCAATAAAAAGAAAGGAGGTGTAAGCGGATCAGCCATTGTTGGAGTGGGATAGTGTTAGAGTGGTGCAGCTTTGGCTCAACAGGCTTGGATAAGCACAGGCGGAGGTTCCAGGTAAGTAACTAATAAGGTTTCTAGTAAGTTTTTTCGCCTCTATTAGTACATAGCTAGTGTGCGGAGAGTAGCTCCGGGGTAATTTTTTTTCTATGTGAGATGTGGGATAACTACATCTGCACGACGTACTTGGTGCTCCAGCTCCTTAAGGAACTGGAGCTGCACCTTGGTGACTTTCAGCTCATATGGGAAACTGAGGAGGTGATAGATAGCAGCTACAGGGAGGTAGGCACCCCTAAGTTACAAGAGGTAGTGACTGTCAGGAGAGAAAAAAGAAATAGGCAGCCAGCGCAAAGTACCTTTGTGGGCATTTCTGTCAGTAATAAGTATACTGCTTTGGATACTGTTAGGGGGATGAGTTACGAGCGGCAAGTGGAGTGACTGGGTCTCTGACACTGCATCAGGATCTGTGGCTCAGAAGGGAAAGTGGGCGGGAGGAAGAAGAAGAGTGCAGTAGTGATTGGGGATTCCATAATTAGAGGAGCAGAAAGCAGATTCTGTGAATGAAAAAGAGACCCACCCAGATGGTATGTTGCCTCACAAGTGCCAAGGTCAGGGATGTCCCAGATCATATCCACGGCATTCTAAAAGGGGAGGGTGAACAGCGGGAAGTTGGGGTACATATTGGCACTGTTGTGAGGGGATGTGGCTTATTCACCGATCAAACGCTGCCTGTGCCATGTCCGTCATTGATTGGCCCGTTTAAAAGTTACAGCCACTCTTTCCCATTGGTTGGCTTGCGCGTCACGGCACCTATTTCCGATTCTGGGCACCTCGTGGGTGTAAGAGTAGCACTTGCTGGAGGATCACCCTCTTTTCTGCCATCCACGGGGTCTGCTTCAGGCTGAAGTCAAGACCAGTGCTGAAGGACCATTGCGAAAGAGCGCTGAAGACATAGATGGGCCCCTGCGTTTGTTTAATTAAATATCCATTTGTAGAATGCTTAATTCTTCGGTTTTATAATTTGGTGAGATTCAATTAAAGGGTAACTGAATGTCCAAAATTGTGGGTTTGGGTAGTTGATATGAACACTTGTTTAACTAGATGCCTGATTTAGTACCTATTAAACACCCCAGTTTAATAGTTACATTAACTGTTCATTTTCAAACAAATAGTTAATGTACCCATTTTAAATCTGTCTCTTCTGTTTAGCTTATTGGATCCTCAAACCTGCTCTCCACATCACAGGTAGGAAATGGGACGAGGTCCTGAAGAGGGAATATAGGGATTTAGGCAGAAAGCTGAAACCCAGGACCTCCAGGGTAGTAACCTCTGGATTGTTGCCTGTGTCATGCACCAGAGAGGGTAAGAACAGGATGATTTGGCGGATGAATGCATGGCTAAAGAATTGGTGTGGGGAGCAGGGTTTCAGATTTCTGGATCGTTGGGATACCTTCTGGGGAAAGTATGACCTTTACAAACAGGATGGGTTACACCTGTATCCAAAAGGGACCAATATCCTTGTGTGCAGGTTTGGTAGAGCTGCTGAGAAGGGTTTAGACTAATTTGACAGGAGGGGATAGGAACAGAAATGAAAGGGCTGAGAATGGGACATTTGGTTTACAACACGTTGCTGCGTGTAGTGAAACTATGAGGGAAGAACTACTCTTATTGTTTGCACAATTTTTTCCTTTTCCTCTGCACATTTGGTGTTTGACAGTCTTCTTTTAATGAATTCTTTTGGGTTTCTTTGTTTTGTAGCTGCCTGTAAGAAGACAAATCTCAAAATTGTATAAAGTATACATATGTTGACAATAAATACACTTTGACTTTGACTTTGGTAGAAAAAATGAAATCAAATCCTTAGAAAGAGGTGACATAGGACTGGAAGATGTAGAATCCTTGTGGGTAGAGTTAAAAAAATAGCAAGGGTAAAAACAACCTGATGTGAATTATATAGAGGCCTCCAAACAGTAGTCAGGATGTGAGGTATAAATTACAATGGGAAATAGAAAAGGCATGTGAAAAAGCATGTAGTGATAGTCCTAGAGGATTTCAACATGCAGGTAGTTTGGGAAAATCAGGTTGGTGCTGGATCTCAAGAGAGGGAACTTGAAGAATGCCTACAAGATGGCTTTTTAGAGCAGCTTGTGGCTGAATCAACTACGGAAATGACAATTCTGGATTGGGTGTTATGTAATGACCCAGATTTGATTAAGCTTAAGGTAAAGGAATCCTTAGGAGGGAATGATCATAATATGATAGAATTCACCCTGCAGTTTGAGAAGGAGAAGCTAAAATTGTATGTATCAGTATTACAGTGGAGTAGAGGGAATTACAGAGGCACGAGGGAGGAGTTGGCCAAGGTTGATTAGAAGGGGATACTAGCAGGGATAATAGCAGAACAGCAATGGCTGGTGTTTCTGACAGAAATTCAGAAGTCGCAGGAAATATACATCCCAAATCTGAAGAAATATTCTAAACGGAGGATGAGACAACTATGGGTGACAAGGGAAGTCAAAGACAGCTTAAAGGGAGGGCATATATTATATCAAAAATTAGTGGGAAAGAAGAGGATTGGGAAGCTTTTAAAAACCAAGAGAAGGCAATGATAAAACCATAAGGGGAGAAAAGATGAAATATGTATTTATACTAGCCAGTAATATAAAAGAGTACACAAAAAGTTTTCTCGGATATATAAAGAGTAAAAGAAAGATGAGAGTAGATATCGGGCCACTGGGATATAATGCTGGTGAGGTAGTAATGGGGGACAAAGAAATGGAAGATGAACTGAATAATCATTTTATGTCAGTCTTCATTGTGAAAGGCACTAGCAGAATACCAGAAACGTGAGTGTGTCAGGGGTAGAGGCAGAAGTGAGTGTCATTGCTGTTGCTGAGAAGAAGGTGCTTGGGAAACTGAAAAGTCTGAAGATAGAGAAGTCACCTGGACCAGATGAATGACACCCTAGTGTTCTGAAAGAGGCAGCTGAAGAGATTGTGGAGGCATTAGTAATAATCTTTCAAGAATCACAAGATTCTGGGATGGTTCTAGATGACTGGAAAATTGCAAATGTCACTCAACTCTTTTATAAAGGAGGGAGGCCAGCAGATGAAAGGAAATTATAGGTCAGTTAGCCTGCCTTCAGTGGTTGAAAAATTGTTGGACACTTTTCTTAAGGATGAGGTTTTGGGGAACTCGGAGGCATAGGATAAAATAGGACAAAGTCTAAAGGGGAAATATTGCCTGACAAATCTGCTGGAATTCTTTGAGGAAATAACAGGCAGGATAGACAAAGGTGAGTCAGTGGATGTTGCTTATTTGGATTTTCAGAGGCTTTTGACATGGTGCCGTACATGAGGCTGCTTAACAAGATAGGAGCCCATGGTATTACAAGAAAGACACTAGAATGGTTAGACGACTGGCTGACTGGCAAGAGGCAAAGGATAGGAATAAAGGGAGCTTTTTCTGGTTGGCTGCCATGCCTGTATTGGGACCTTTTCTTTTCATGTTATGGCATATATTATATCAAAAATTAGTGGGAAAGAAGAGGATTGGGAAACTTTTAGAAACCAAGAGAAGGCAATTATAAAGCCATAAGGGGAGAAAAGACGAAATATGAATTTATGCTAGCCAGTAATATAAAAGAGTACACAAAAAGTTTTCTCGGATATATAAAGAGTAAAAGAAAGATGAGAGTAGATATCAGGCCACTGGGAAATAATGATTTGAGTGAAGAAATTGATGGCTTTTTGGCCAAGTCTGTGGATGATACAAAGATAGGTGGAGGACAGATAATGTTGAAGAAGCAAGGTTTTTGCAGAAAGACAAACAGATTTGAGGAATGGGCAAAGAAGTGGCAGAAGGAATATAGTGTAGGGAAGTGTATGGTAATGCACTTTTGCAGAAGGAATATAGGGATGGATGATTTTCTAAATGAAGAGAAAATTCAATTTGAGGGCCCTTATCCATGAAAGAATGTGCTACCATTGGAGACGGTTCAGAGGAGGTTCATGAGAATGATCCCAGAATAAAAGGGTTAACATATGAGGTGTGATTGATGGCTCTGGACCTATACTCGCTGGAGTTCAGATGAATGAGGGAAGATCACATTGAAACTTATTGAATATTGAAAGGCCTAGATAGAGAGGATGTTTCCTTTAGTGGGGAAGTCTAGGGCCAGAGGGCACAGCCTTAGAATTGAGGGACGGACACCTTAGTTGATATGATGAAAATATTCTTTAGCCAGAGGTTGGTGAAGTGGAGATTGATAGGTTCTCGATTAGTCCGGATGTCAAAAGTTACCAAGAGAAAACGGGAGAATGGGGTTGAGAGGGATGATAAATCAGCCATGATGGAATGGTGGAGCAGAGTCAGTGGGTCAAGTGGCCTAATTCTGCTCTTACATCTTATAGTCTTACGTTGTCATCATGTACTTTTCCTATCCTGCTACCTCTATACTGATGGTGGTTTCCTGAGCTCAGCCATCTTTTGCTGTTTCAGAATGTCAGAAGCATGAAAGTCTGTTGATTATTAAACAATGTGGAAAACTATTCACGGTTCCTCAATATAAAGAACTCAATGCCCATGTACTGTAAAACGTAGACAGCACTTACACCTGGGCTGATGAGCAGCTTAATTCTGAAATTAATGTTTGGATTCTAGCTATTCAGAGATCATGATTGTCAATTACTTGGATGCGGGAACAACTTGTAAAAGTTCTAAGTGTATTGATAACACTGGACAACAAATTTTTGAAAGTGTGGCTTTCTCAGAAATGTTTCTCATTTAGATAGACTGCTTGAAGCTGAACTCAAATGTAACTTCAGACTACATGTATCACATAGGAATTGGAGAAACAAGAGATTAAATTTTATTGAATATAATGTGTTTAATTGCATAACGGTGCTGATGCTTTGCAATAGTTCAACTAAGCTAAAAATGTTTTGTTGATAATTTTCATTTATACTCAGTGTTTAAAGCTACTCACTTAAGTGTCCAACAATGATCAGCCAGCATTGATGGATTCCAGTTGCCCAGACACCGTTTCTCTATGATCACCATGTCCTGATGAAACCTTGCACCATGCTCATTACTGACAATGCCAAGATTTGCAGGGAAGAAGTCTAAATGGGAATACAGAAAATGAATCTTTTGTGAGATGTTGCACTTCATGGTTTTGTATGCTTGAAATATGTTGCCAGCCAGCTGCACGTAGTTTGGTGCTCTACAGTTGCCAAGAAAATTTACAACAACATCCTTGAATGCCTTTCATGCGATTTTCTCCGTTCTAGAAGTTCTTCGAACTGCCTGTCATCAACTGCCTGTCTGATTTGTGGACCAATAAAAAATGCCTTCCTTAATCTTGGCATCAGTTCTTTGGACTTAAATAATGAATTGAAATTTTTAAAAAATAGATGATTTAACATGCCTGACAGGGAAATTTCACGGTGATTTTCATGATCACCAGCCCCAGATCCATAAGATACACTCTAAGGTACTCAAGAAGCAAAATCTTTGTTGTCCAGTGTAAAAAGATGGAAACATAAGCTGTAAGGAAGATAAAGGTTAGCTTCATTCATCACATACATCGAAACATACAATAGAATTTGTTGTCACAGTCCAAAGACTGTGCTGGGGGCGGCTCACAAGTTTCAGCATGCCTCTGGTACCAACAGCTCACTAATACTAATGCTAATCCTAACCATATGCCCATCCTCTGGGCTTCCCCCCTCCCCCTTTTCTTTCTCCTTAGGCCTCCTGTCCCATGATCCCCTCATATCCCTTTTGCCAATCACCTGTCCAGCTCTTGGCTCCATCCCTCCCCCTCCCCCTCCCACTTTCAAATCTCTTACTAGCTCTTCTTTCAGTTAGTCCTGACGAAGGGTCTCGGCCCGAAACGTCAACTGTACCTCTTCCTAGATATGCTGCCTGGCCTGCTGCGTTCACCAGCAACTTTGATGTGTGTTGCTTGAAATTCCAGCATCTGCAGATTTCCTCGTGTTTGCATATATCTGTGGAATGTCAGAGGAAACTAGAGCACCCGCAGGAAACTCTCACAGTCTCGGGGAGAACGTGTAAATCTTTTACGGCCAGTAGTAGGCGTAAAACCCCGGTCAGTGATCACGGGCACTGTAAAATGTTGTGCTATCTGCTACGCTACTGTGTATAGGCTTCATGATGACTTTGACAAATGATTGAACTTAAGAACATAAGAAACAGGAGCAGGAGTAGGCCATCCGACCAGGTACAGTGTTATCAAAAAGGATAAAAGGTGGCAGGTATTGCATCCCCAGGCTGCCTGCTCTTCCTGACTTAAAAATAAACTGCCAGTTCTTCATTACTGGCTCTGCAACTTGGATTGCTCCAACTAGCATCGGTGTGGGTGTACCCTCACCAGAAGCTTTTCAGTAGATTAAGATGTAATACCTCACTATTCCTTACGGATAAAAAGATATTGCCAGCAATATCCACATTACATGCAAATGAACAAGTAAAATATCGTTATTGCTTTCAAAGAGGATTGAAGAGAGGAGCGATGTCGTAGGGAGTGTGGATTATAGATAAAGTTGCACTATGTTATAGATCTGTTTCCAGCCTGTGCCCTTTTCAACTGCAGACCTGCAGGAGTGTGTTTATCCTAAATTTAAGATTAGCCGCAGTTCAATTCAAAAAGTCAAAGGCCTTGAAATCTTAGTGCACCCCTAAACTGTGTCACCAGTAAGTTCTGGAATAGATATCTGACATTTCCAAGGCCTGATTAGGGCAGGAACGAAGAAGAAATAGTGTAACAGGCAGAGGTTTATCAACAGTAGCAATCCTTTTAAAGCAATGTACAGGGGAATTTTGAAGGATCAGAAATTGTTACTTCAAGTGAAAGGAAGATTTGTGAGTTAGTTCCAAAAGACAACAGGGAAACAAAGCAAAAGCTTACTCTGCGCCCAGAGAGGTCTGAGTACAGTGCTGTGCTGTGAAGACTTTGCTATCTTGACAGTGTCCATAATTATGCCAAAGCTAACCTCACAGCACTCCAATAGGTATGTAGCACAGGAAATGATGCAATTTGATGCTCTTGGACAGCCAAGAAATGTCTGGTTGAATTTTCAATGTGTTGTGAATCCACCTGAAATCCATTGTATTCACATTTCACTGCATATAACGTATTTATCTTTGTCCATGCAGCATCATGCGTCTGTCCCTGGCAGATTCCTTTCTCTGCTAGCCCATTTACTGTATTTAGATGCTTGTTCTGACACAAATAATTGTCTCTATTCGGTGTTATGTTTAGATAAAGTTAGTAAATTGACTGCCTGTGTCTTAATTCCATTGTTTCAATTGGCCAATAAGATAATAGCTAATTAAAAGTCTATTAATATTTTTTCAAATTTCTTTACAACATAAATACAGGTACTTTAAGAAAGCTTGTTTTTAATCCAATAGTCATCACCTATTACATAGATCACTCTACCTTGAAGTCAAGCAATATTGAAATTATTAGTTAATTAACACAAATGGCAGTATCTTATTACTAGTAACTTAGGATGTTAATTGCAACAAGCAACAAATCATTTAGATCATTGGGGCTTGTCTGCAGCTTTTTAAATAATATCCAACTACTTTGCTGTCCATCTATTATAATGATACTTCATTTCCAAATAGGCTAAAGACTAAATATCAATAATATTTGCCTGCTTAGTCATCAGCCAATTAGCCATTGATTTGTTAAGAGTGAATACTAAGCATTTTTCTATTATCTTATGATGTTGCAAAGTGCTACATTGCCAATTAAGTATTTTCAAGTGTAATTGTAATAATGTACCTGTAAAAACAAACTTGGTATTTTCTGTTAAGTTATTGGATGGGTCCATCCCACTTCTTGGATTCTAGTCAAGTGGAATAAATTTAATACTGCAGGGAACCTTTCAAATCAAAATAAATGGTTGTTGGACCTTCTCGGAGTCTGTAATAAGGATAACCTGTGTTGGTACAGAGGCAAGCAGCTAAAAACTATAGAACATTTTCATATCAAGTCTCAATATTGTGGTCATCTTTCCCGAACATGAATTAGGTATCAAACACTTTGAAAACTAAGCTGTATAATTTTGTATGTTTAATTTATTCTGAAATCAAGTCCAGTTGTCACCCTTGTTGGGTAAGATAGCTAGCAAAGATGTGACGTCTTTGAATATCTTAATCAACAAAGTCAGGTGTCAAATATTGATTAAGCCCTTAACAGTACAATTTGCTCAATGAAAATCAGTAGGGAAAGTTAATTATCTGCTTCTAAACATTTTTCCTGGAGTAACCGTTGACCGGTTGTAGTGGATTCAAAGCTGATGCAAAGATTTAGCTGTTCTTCGTTCTTCATGACCCTGGTGGACAAATGTCTATGCCTCAGTCTAAATACACCACTGTGCAACTGGGTGTTGGAACTCCTAACCAACAGACCTCAGGTAGTTAGGATGTACACAGCTCCTCCTTCCCCATTATCCTCAACCCAGGTGTCCCCCAGGCTCTGTGCTGAGACCATATGGCTGCACAGCCGAACATCTGAGTAATCCCATTGTTATGTATGCCGATGACACAACAGTGGTAGGTGTCATCACCAACAGCAATGAGAAGGCCTACAGAGAGGAGGTGGAAGAGCTTGAGTCCTGGTGCCAAGCATATAACCTCTGCCTCAGTATCATTAAGAATTAAGGAATACTTCCAACACCCACACCCCTCTTCACATCAGTGGCACAGCAGTGGATACTGCGAGCAGTTTCAAACTCTTGGGAATGCACACCTCACACAATCTCTCATAGTCCTGAGCACATATTTTGCACAATCAGGAAAGCTCACGAATGCCTCTACTTTCTGAGGAGGCTGAAGGGAGATGGACTATGCACATCTATACTCATGTCATTCTACAAATGTGAAGTCGAGAGCATCCTAACAAGCTGCATCACTGCATGGGACAGAAACTGCACTGCGGCGATCAGGAAGGCTCCACAGTGGACCATCAAAACTGCCCGATGCATCACCAGCACCAGCCTACCTGCCATTAAGGATACATGTACAGAAAGGAGCCAGTAACATCATGAAGGATCTCACCCACCTAGCTCATGGACTGTTTGTCCCAATCCCATCAGGAGTATCCTCACAAGGACCACCAGACTCAAAAGCAATAAGTTTGATCAACACACCACTCACTAAGCCAGCCCTCCACAGCCCCAACCAACACTACTGTATCATTTCTTGTCAGTTACCTTATGTACAAACACTCCGGAGCCTTGCATCACTTTATGGACATGCAAATAATCTATTTATATAAAGTATTTATATTTATTGTGTGTGTTTTCCATATTGTATTCCATATCTTATTGTGTCTTTTTGTGCTACATCAGATTCAGAGTAACAACTGTTCATTCTGCGTTGCACTTATGTGCCAGAAATGACATTAAACAATGTTGAATCTTGAATCTCCATTTCTTGCAGTCACTTATTCTCTCTTAAATAGAAAATAACTGTCCATAGGAGTCAATCAGCATAGACAAAAAGGTCTGTATGATCACATCTACTAGTCATGGCAAAGATTACAACAGTTGTAGCCAATAAAAATCTCGTGCAATATCTCCACCATAATGAGTTGTATGAATTATGCTCAGAAAAATATGAAATTTAATGTAGACGAGTGTGAGGTGTTGTACTTTGGGAGAACCAACTATGGTAGGACTTACATGGTGAGTGATAAGGCGCTAAGGAGTGCGGTTGAACAGAGGGCTCTGGAAATACAGATCCATAATTCTTTGAAAGTGACATCAGAGGTAGATAGGGTTGTAAAGAAAGCTTTTGGCGCATTGACCTTCATCAGTCAATGTATTGTGTACAGGAGTGGGAATGTTATGTTGAAGTTGTATAAGTTGTTGGTGAGACCTAATGTGGTTTTTTTGTGTGCAGCTTTGGTCACCTACCTACAGGAAAAAAGTATCGTTAAGGTTGAAGGAATGCAGAGAAAATTTACAGGGGATGTTGCCAGGACTTGATGACCTGAGTTATAGGGAAAGGTTGAACAGGTCAGTTTGAATAGGTCAGGTCAGGAGCGGTATAGATACGGTAAATACAAGTAGGTTTTTTCCACTGAGGTTTGGTGAGACCTGAACGAGACATCATCGGTTAAAGATGAAAGGTGAAATGTTTAAGGGGAATATAAAGGAAAACTTCTTCACCCAGACAGAGGTGAGAGTGTGGAACAAGCTGCCAGCACAAGTGGTGGATGCAGGTTTGATTTCAACTTTCGAGAGAAATTTGGTTAGGTACCTGTATGGGAAGGGTAGGAGGGCTAGGCAGCATAATAAGTTGAGCTGATGGTGTACTCTTCTGTAACTATATGACTCTATGAGCCAACTGAAAATTAGAGTTATTATTTGGATTAGGTTACAAATATAAGTATAGATCATCTCAATCTTTACTGTCTTCACAAATCCTAATCAGAAAGGTCTTTATGTTATATTGAGTCTCTCCATATTATTACTTACTGTACATTCTTTGGTCTCTACAAATCATTTTTCCTGTGTCCATTATCCAGTGATCCTCTTATTCACAATGGGTATTTATTAAACCTTATTTGGTTGGTTCATGGTATTAATTTGTGACCAAAGCTAGCATTTTTCCCCAATAAAAAAGGGCATATAACTATTTCTAACTCTACAGATTACTTTCAAAGTTACACACTCCTTTTTGTCATATGTACTGCATGTGCAAGCATCAAATCAATTCATTGTATTTTTTTAACTAGAGCTATTCTTTAGCCTCATAGTTAAAAAAAAGAGTATGGCCACATGAGGGTGCTGTATGTATATACATTTATGAATGTATGGGAAGGAAGATTCAAATTTCAAGATTTTTTTTGTCATTTTTCAGTACACAAGTGGAAAGGAGAACAAAATGATTGTCACTGGATCTGATGCAGCATAAAAACACAATAAGAATAAGGAACACAATAAAAAAACAATAAATGTAAATATAAAAGCAATGCTATAAAACACAATGTACAAGTAACTGTTATATACATAGAGTGATTGTACGTACATAAAGTGATGCTAGGTGATGTGTATGTAGTGGTTGTGGCATTTAGTGGGTGGAGGTGTTGTTCAGTCAGGTGGCTTTGGGAAACAAAATGTCAAGAAAACAACCTCTCCCTCAACATCGCGAAAACAAAGGAGCTGGTTGTGGATTACAGGAGGCATGGAGACGGGCTAACTCCTATTGACATCAATGGAACCGAGGACCTCACGTGGTCTGTACACCCCAGCTGTGTGGTGAAAAAGGCACAACAGTGCCTCTTTCACCTCAGTTGGTTGGGGAAGTTTGGTATGGGCCCCCAAATCCTAAGGACTTTCTACAGGGGCACAATTAAGAGCATCCTGACTGGCTGCATCACTGCCTGGTATGGGGACTGTATCTCCCTTAATCACAGGACTCTGCAGAGAGTGGTGCCGACAGCCCAGCGCATCTGTAGATGTGAACATCCCATGATTCAGGATATTTACAAGGACAGGTGTGTAAAATGGGCCCAAATCACCCCCACCACAATCTATTCCTGCTGCTACCATCTGAGAAATGGTACTGCAGTGTAAAAGTCAGGACCAACAAGCACTGGGACAGTTTCTTCCACCAGGCCATCAGACTGATTAACTCGCGCTGATTTGAATGTACTCTAGTATTACATTGACTGTTCTATTTATTATAAATTACTATGATTGCACATTGCACATTTAGACAGAGATGTAGCGTAAAGATTTTTACTCCTCATGTATGTGAAGGATGTAAGAAATAAAGTCAATTCAATTCAAATGTTTTGGAGATTGGTAGTCCTAGCGTGGCTGCTGCATGGCCTAGGAGGTGATGGCTGTTATGTTACTTCTGTTTAAACGTACCATGCGTTAACAGTAAAGAATCATATTCTGGAAGAATTAGAGAACTTTTATTTACAGTAATAAACAAACACGTCTTAACCCAGCCACGTGCTGGAACATTCTGGCAATCCCGCACATGCTCAGTGCTCTGTCCAACCATGTACTGGCACATCATTGCATGTGATATCCTTAACTTAAAAAAAAACTATTAACAATGTTAATCAAAGCAATTACATAATTCAACAAGTCTCTATCAGTCTCTCTGTGGGTTTACGAACATGAGTAGACCTCCTAAGTGGTACACACAGATCTTGTGTTTCCTTGTTGTTATTTACATGTTTTATCTCATCTGCATCTGTTAACTGAATCTTTGAAGTTGGCTCTTTCTTGAGGTCTTTGTGTTTTCTTTTTACCACTGCTCCCTCCTCTGTTTGGATCATGTATGATCTGGGTTGTACTACTTCAAGTACTGTAGCTTTCTGTGTCCATGTGTTCATTTTGTCTTGTACTCTTACTTCATCTCCCTGATGCAGTTCAGGTAATGGACGAGAACGTCTATCAAAGTATATTTTCTTCTTTGCTTTGTGTTCATCTTTCCATCTTTTCACTTGTTCACCTGCCTCTGTTCTCAGAAGGCTCTCATCCATTGGCAGATTAGATCTCAAATGTCGTCCCATCAAAAGCTGAGTAGGTGAAAATCTACATTCAAGTGGAGTACTTCGGTAAGCTAACAAGGCTTTATAAAAATCACTCCCACTATCTTTTGCTTTGTGCATCAGTTTCTTGACAATTCCTACCGATTTCTCAACTAATCCATTAGACTGAGGGAAAAATGGACTAGATGTTGTATGAACAAAGCCTCATTCACGAGCAAAATGTTTCATGCATTCACGACTGATTTGTGGACCATTGTCTGTGAAAACTTCATCAGTTACACCATGTCTTGAAAAAAATGATTTCATGCACATAATTACATTTTCTGCAGTCATTCTGCCCAGACAACACACTTCAGGATACAATGAGTAGTAATCTGTTACTAATAGATAGTCTTCGTTGTTAGTTATAAAAAGATCAAAGCCTACCTTCTGATAAGGTCTGTGAGGATCCGGATGTGGATGCAGTGGCTCCTTAGGGTTGCTAGGTTGGTATTTAAGGTATATTTGACAAGAAGACACCAATTCTGCAATCTCTTGATTCATCCTGGGTCAAAACATCACTGCCCGTGCCCTTCTCTTACATTTTTCAATGCCTAGGTGGCCTTCATGAATTTTATCAAGCATTTCTTTACGGAGACTTTTAGGTATAACAATTCTACTACCTTTGTACAATATCCCATCCACAACAGACAGTTCTGATCTGTGGTTCCAACAGTCTTGTACTACTGAGGTAGAGTCATGCCTATTATCTGGCCATCCATCCAACACCATTTGTATTACCTGATTGAGAATTTTGTCCTTCTCTGTCTCAAGACACAGCAGTTCCAACTTTTTGGGAGCAACAGGTATAGTTTCTATGACCATATCAATGAATACCTGAACATCAATAACGTTCCTGTGACTGTCTTTTGTTGTTGGATCCACAGCTCTGGAAAGTGTATCAGCCTTGTACATGAATTTTCCAGGTGCGTATGACACACTTAATGCATATCTTTGCAATTTGATCATCATTCGCTGAATTCGCAAAGGACAGTTGCTTAAAGGTTTGTTAAACAATGCAATCAACAGCTTATGATCAGTTTCAACATCAATAGATTGCCCTGACACAAACTGATGAAATCTCTCACAAGCAAACATAATGCTGAGCAATTCTTTTTCAATTTGGGCATACCTTGTTCTGGATCAGATAATGCACGAGATGCATATGCCACTGATAGCCATTCCTGATCATGTTTTCGGAGCAATACTGCCCCTAAGCCCGCTTGAGATGTATCACATGAGATTTTGATGGATCTCTCAGCATCATAAAATTTCAACACAGGTTCTTTCGTGAGTACTTTCTTGAGATTTTGCCATGTTCCTGTTCATGGTTCCAGCTCCATTCATTACTCTTTTCTGTTAGCCACCTCAATGGAGCAAGCTGTTCCGAGAGATTGGGTATAAATTTTCCCATATGGTTAACCATTCCCATAAACCTGTGAACATCCTTTTTACATTGCGGTCTTGGCATGTTCTCAATAGCAGAAACCTTCAATGGATCGGGACGCACACCCTCTTTGCTGATGATATCACTCACAAATGTAAGTTCAGTCACTCCGAGCTGACATTTGTCTTTATTCAATTTCAGGTTAGCCTTGTGTGTTGCCTTAAAGACTTGTCTGAGCCTGGCGTCATGCTCTTATTTAGTCGATCCCCAAATAATAATATCATCCATGGATGTATCTATGCCCTCAATGTGCTCATATAACATGTAAATGGTTTTATGGTACACTTCAGGAGCTGATGCAATTCCAAAAGGGAGCCTAAGAAAACAGTATCTGGCAAAAGGAGTGTTAAAGGTACACAATTTTGAACTCGGTTCAACTAATTTGAGTTGCCAGAATCCGGAGGATGCATCTAATTTACTAAAATACATTGCATTAGCAAACTGTGACATAATTTCTTCATGAGTGGGCAATTTGAAATACTCTCTTTTAATGGCCCAACTCAAGTCTCTTGGATCTAAGCAAATCCACAGTTTTCCATTCTTCTTATCAACAATGACAAGCGAATTGACCCATTCAGTGGGTTCATCAATTTTTTTATGACTCCTAGCCTTTCCGTTCTGTCTAGCTCTGTTTTCAGTTGATGACGTAATGCAAGAGGTACTTTTCTGCATGGATGTATTACGGGTTGCACTGTACTGTCAATTTTATTCGAGTGCTCTCCTGGAAGACAACCAAACCCTTTAAACAAGTCTTCATACTCTTTCATTAAGTCACTGTATTCTGACTCTCGCCTTCCAGGACTAAAATTCTTTTCACCAAATTAAATCTTTCACAGGCAGATAAACCCAGAATTAACTGTACATATTTTTGGCACAACCACAAATGAAAACGTGTGCACAATATTTTTGTGTGATACCTTTGCTATGCATGTTCCTTTAACTGGAATATGTGCACCTGAATACCCAGTCACTTTTATATTTGTCTGATGTAACTTCGGTCTTGGCTTTAAAGCATTAAACTCAGGTTCTGCAAGAACACTTACTTGCACTCCAGTATCAAGTTTAAACAGAATATTGTTTTGATTCACTTGCAACAGAATAGTCCAGTCATTCTTTCTTTGTTTATTTTCACAAAGCACATCTATATAAAATTCCTCACGTTCATCTTCAAGCACAGCATTTACTTGTTTCAATTTATTTTCCTTCTTTCTACTTTTACAACAGCATGAAAAATTATTAATCTTACCGCTGCCATTGCAAATTTTGCCATATGCGGGACACTGATTTGGAGGATGCACAGTGATCATGACTTTTTTCCTGCTAATGCCGTCTTGCTTTCTGTCAGTTTTGTCGACGTATTATTATATTTCTTGATGTATTTGTGCTTTTTTTACAGCATTTACATTGCAGTTTTCGACAAAAAGCTCTTCAGCCTGCAACGTTACGGCTTCAGAAGCTTTGCAAAGCGCCAAAGGTTTTTCAGAATTTAAATCTTGCTCTCTCAACAGCCTTTGTCTCAGATCATTATCTCAAATGCCACAAACAAGTCTATGTTTAATGACAGAGTCTGTGAGCAATCTACTACGCTTTCTTAACTCAGTAACATACTGATCAATTGTTTCAGCAGCTGTCTATGCACATGTGAAGAACTTATATCGCTCATACGTTAAATTACGCTTAGGTATACAAAATACTTCAAACCTGTCCATTATCAAGTCAAGTCAAGTTGCTTTTTATTGTCATTTCGACCATAAACTACTGGTACAGTACACAGTAAAAATGAAACAATGTTCCTCCAGGACCATGATGCTACATGAGACAACACAAAACTACGCTAGACTAAGTGAGACAACACAAGGCTACACTAGACTACGTAAAACAACACAAAAACTGCACCGGGCTACAGACCTACACAGGACTACATAAAGTGCACAACACAGTGCAGGGCAGTACAATAAATAATAAACAAGACAATAGGCACAGTAGAGGGCAAATTACAATATAATAATAAATGATGTAGGTGTCATTCTAGACTCTAGACTCAGGGTATTAAGGAGTCTGATGGCTTGGGGGAAAAAACTGTTGCACAGTCTGGTCGTGAGAGCCCGAATGCTTCGGTACCTTTTGCCAGATGGCAGGAGGAAGAATATTGACTTTATATTGAAATTATCTCCATCTTCAAAGACAAAATTATTATATACCTCTACTGCGTCATTCCCGATTACATGGAGCAAAAGCACAGCTTTGGTTTTTTGAGTTTTCTTCATAATCGATCACTGATAAGTACTGTTCAAACTGTTACTTGAATATCCTCCAATTCTCAGCTACATTGCCAGTCAGCTGAAGTTTTGTTGGAGGTTGTAAACCTTCCGTTTTACCGTTTACAGTTCGAACTTTTTCTTCTTCTCTTTTTTTTGATTATCTTCGATTCTCGATTCTCAGTTCTCCCGTATTATTCTTCCAGAACCACTTCTGACACCATGTTATGTTACTTCTGTTTAAACGTACCATGGGTTAACAGTAAAGAATCATATTCTGGAAGAATTAGAGAACTTTTATTTACAGTAATAAACAAACACGTCTTAACCAGCCGTGTGCTGGTACATTGTGGCAATCCCAAGCATGCTCAGTGCTCTGTCTAATCATGTACTGGCACATGATTGCACGTGATATCACCACAATAGCATTCTAAAGAGAAAAGCCTTAAAAATGTATTATCTTTCATGCTTATTTTTCCCATTCTAACATACTGGCTTTGTCTTTAGTGCTGTTATCAGTCCATAGGACACAGGATAACCTTAAAGAATGAATAAGTAATTTTTTTACATATAAGGGACACTAATTACCGATTTAATTTAGATCCGTTTTAATAGTGAGTTAAGCAAGTTTAGGAAAGTTGTAATTCAAAACAAAATATAGGATAATTATGGTCATTGCTGAACTTTATTGACTCAAAAACAGTTCCTTTCCCCAAACAGTAAGGTTGATCAACACCTCCACCTACTATCTCCACCAGTACTTTATTATTTCCTGTCAATCACCTTATGTATAGCCTAGCGTCACTTTATGGACAAACAATCAATCTATGTATATCAACTATCCTAGGTATTTATATTTATTGTGTTCTTTATTATTATTGTGTTCATTATCTTTTGTGTTTTTTTTTGGTGCTGCATCGGATCGGGAGTTACAATTATTTTGTTCTCCTTTACACTTGTGTAGAGGTAATGACATTAAGTAATCTTGAATCTTGAAACTTAGAATGCACTAGCCAATATTTTAAGTGAAAATATTTGAGAATGAGGCATTATCACAAGATTTGAGTCAGGTTGCTGAAAAGAATGAGTTGTGGCTGGCTATTGGATTACCTTAAATAATTGATAGTTAGCATCTGCTCGTTGGGTACTACTAATGAGGCTTATATCTTGATAGTTTTGTCAAACCTATTTATAGGAGGTTGCAAGACCAAATTGTATATACCTATGTTTAAAGTTATAACCCCAGGATAATTGTTGCAATAAAAATACTTCGTTTTTTTTATCAGCATTGTATTTAACATTTTAACTCTGTGCACAATACTTGAAGTGCTAATGCATGTTGATATGTACTATCAGTAGAGCTCTGATTTTTTTCTGGTGCCTCTATTTATAATAATTAATGCCTGGTTCTCTCTAATTTACTATAATTATATGACATAGAGATTTACTGCTGGCAACAAATAATCTTACAGCTTTATGGAATTCAAAGTGCTGGTGTTATCACTATTCACTCTCCAGCTTGTTGTGATGTTTTACAATGAGCAAAAAGATACTTTCAGAATGAGCTTAACGTTATGTTGTGACATAACCACTCTTGTTACCAACTATCTTATCTGTTTTGGTTAAGCAGAAAGTAAATTAACATTATGCAAACACAGAACAATACTTCCCCTCATGTCAAATCAACAGTCAATCTGAAGAGCTTTTTAGATGATGTTTTTATCAAATTGTTTATTGTCCAGTCGGTCCAAACTTTGAAAAAAATAATTCCTATTTATTGAATAACTAGGTGGTCCACAAGACATTTGACTGAATATATTCAACCTGATTTCATCACTGTGAGACTTGATGTTTTGTATTAATAAAAGCCTGGCAGGAGTGGAAATTGTTGCAGAATATAATAGAGTTCTGTAAGATTTGGTGTCGAGACATATAAAATTGGATATTTTAAAAACAATATGTTCATTTTACCTTTTGATTACCAATTGTCAACTGTTATAATACTGCTAGATCAATTATTTGAAGTGATGTTTATACAATGTGAAATACCATTTTGGACATTTTTTCTATGTGAATTATTTTCTCAGTCTTCCTTCACTCATTTATTTAGAAAAATATCATCATTAGAACATTTTTCTTGATGACCAAGATCACAATTTTAATGTAAATGCTGTGATTGTTCTCTTAATGTTACGGTCTCCTTTTCCACCTTTATCGTTTGCTTCCTGTCCAAAGTCCCTGAACATATTGTCTTGGGCAAATTACTTCCAAATCTCCACAGTACCCTCTGAAATTGTCCAACTATGTTTCCACCCATTTCACAGCCCTGAAATAGCCCCCATCAAAGTCACGAATCACATTATGTTCGATAAAGACCGCAAAAAGTTAAACCTCATATTTTTCAATGTCTCCAGTCTTTGCCAACTTGACTATGATGTCCTTCTGTGTCATCTCAGTTTAGCTGTCTGGCTTTGTAGGATTGATTATGCTTGCTTCCAGTTTTATGCAACTCAACCCAGTAAAAGCATCATCTACTTAGGGGTTCCTAACCTGGGGTCCACGAACCCCTTGGCTTAATAGTTTTGGTCTATGGCATGAAAAATGTTGGGAACCCCCATTTGAGTTGGAAGTCCTCCAAATAAGTATTGATTAACTTTGTTTAGTTAATTAACAGGAGGAACAATGTCATTGCTTGGATTCTTCACAAATCATTCCATTCCATGGAGATGGTTTTGTCAATTGCCTGGCTGCACACTGAGGACATTCACAAGCTTGGTATTCTAGAGGCAAATAATTAGATTAGATTAGATTAGATTAGATTATGAGGACATGCAGTCCTCTTTTATTGTCATTTAGTAATGCATGCATTAAGAAATGATACAATGTTTTTCCAGAATGATATCACAGAGACACATGACAAACCAAGACTGAAAAACTGACAAGAAACACATAATTATAATATATAGTTACAACAGTGCAAAGCAATACCATAATTTGATAAGAACAGACCATGGGCACGGTAAAATCACGGAGTCTCTCGAAAGTCCCATCATCTCATGCAGACGGTGAACCTCCAGTGCCGCAAACTTGCCAATGCAGCATCCTGGAAGCATCCGACCATAGTCTGACTCAGAGTCCGTCCGAAAACTCCGAGCCTCCGAACAGCTCCCCGACACCGATGCACCGAGTACCATCTCTGCCGAGCGTTTCGACCACAGCCCCGGCAACAGGTGATACGCAAGGCCGCGGATTTGGGGCCTTCCCTCCGGAGATTCTCAATCGTGCAGTAGCAGTGGCAGCGAAGCAGGCATTTCAGAAGTTACTCCAGATGTTCCTCCGTGCTCCTTCACATCTGTCTCTATCAAATCAGGATTGTGCATGGAGTCCTACTTCACAGATACGATATCAATTCGGAACGGCCGCGCGCTCTGCGTCGCACCGCCATCTTCTCCTCCCTCCTCCACATGCAGGATTTGGCAATAATATTCTATGTTAGAACATAGAATATTACAGCACAGTACATGCTCTTCAGCCCACAGAGTTGTGAGGATCTTTTAACCTACTCTAAGATAAATCTAACCCTTCCTCCTACATAGCCTTCCATTTTTTTTCTATCATCCATGTACCTGTCTAAGGGTCTCTTAAATGCCCCTGAGATAACTGCCTGAACCCCTGGCAGAGCATTCCATGCACTGCCCACCATCTGTGTAAAGGACTAACCTCTGACATCCCTCCTGTACTTTCCACCTATCACCTTAAAATTATGCCCCTGGTATTCAGAATCAGATTTAAAATCACCGGCATTTGTCATGAAATTTGTTGACTTTGCAGCAGCACTATAATAATAAAGAAAAAACAGTGAATTACTGTAAGTATATAGTGAAATAGTTTTCATGGGTTAAATGTCCATTCGGGAATCGGACAGCAGAAGAGAAGAAGCTGTTCCAGAATCATTGAGTTGTGTGCCGTCCACTCTGGGAAAAAGTCTCTGGCTATCCACTCAAATTAATCCTTTTATCATCTTGTACATGTCTATCAAGTCACCTTTCATCCTCTTCCTTCCTTGTAATCTAATGATTCACAAGAGAATTTATCTCAATCCTAGGTGTAAGATATTTAATATATGATATTACCCTTGTCTATACTATCAAGTTAGAGAAAACAGTCTTTGAGCATTCACTTTGGCACTTATTTAAACAATCTAATTTCAGCTTTTTGTTTGTTGAACTCCCCTCCTCATCTCACGTATTCTAATAAAACGTCTTTTGCATATATCCCTAATACTGAACAGGAATTTGGTGAGTACACCAGCTCCCGTCTCACCAACTTCCTGTACAATTTTAACGAGACTTCCCTCCTCTAATACTCCCGTTCCTTCGCTTTAAAATGGAATACACCATTTCCCATTTAGCTCTTTATTTGCTTGCTGTATCTGAATTTTCTAATTTGTTTACAAGGCTACCAAGATATTTTGGAATACATATACATCTATTTCTTACCATCCAACAAAATTGTTTGTTCCATTCATTGTGCTAAAATGAACAGACTCATGTTCTGCCATTTATACTGTCTGCTAACTAACCTCAGCCTTACACTCAAATTTCTTTGTCAATACATGAGAACCTCTGCACACATAATGTTCCCACCTAACATGTGGAGATCACAGGAAGGAAATCACTTGGACTTGTATCTGTATCTCGTATATCAATACTTGTATCTGTATTAGATGCAGGAATGCTACTCAGATCTGTATTATTAGCAAAATTGAAAGTGTACCAATAAGTAATTAGTATAGATTGTATAGATGACTAGCACACATCCACGGGATAATGACCCAATGAAGATTACCTGTTTCCACCTCGGCTGCATTGTCCAGCTCTGTTCATTCCTCAGTTCATCTGCTGCTGAACCCCTCATCCCTGCTTTTGCTCTGACAACTCTAATTCTCTGCTGGGTTGCCTTCCAAAAACTGACCTCAATCTCCAGATTGTACTGCTCAATCTCCTGGTACCATTTCTGTTTGCTGATTATGTTCTTGATCTGGAAGTGCCTTGATTATGAAAATTTCATCTTTGTTTACAGATTTTTCATGGCCTGTTATCTCTCCATGTTGAGAGATCTCGGCACCCTTTCCGTTCTAGAATATAATTTTATTAACAAACATATCCATTTTTCTTCTCATCTTTAAGATAATCCTTAAAATTTATCTCTTTGAACTGACAACACAATATGTGGTTAGTTTTTAAATTTTGTTTTATAATTGCCCATGTCACTTTGAGACAGCAGCTACATTAAAGGCACCAGACGGACACAGGAATTAAGAGCAAGAATAGGCCATTCATTCCCTCAAGCCTGCTGTGCCATTTGATAACGTCCTGGCTGATCTGACTGTAACCTCAGTTTGGCCTTTTTGTCAGCCCTTCACTCCCTAGCATTTCAAAAATCAATATGCCTCTGCCTTAAACATTTTCAAAGATTCTCTTTCTACTGTTCTTTGAGGAAGAGAGTTCCAAAGTATTGTGACCCTCTGGGAGAAAACATCTCTGCCTTAAATTTGTGACTCTTTATTTTTAAACACTGACCCCTGGGTTCCAGATTCTCCCATAGGAGAAAACATTCTCTCTATATCCACTCTGTCATGATCCCTCAGGGTCATATTGATGGGACCAACAATGCCACACAAATACAAATGCAAGTTGCTATTAAAATATTCCCTACTTATTGTTCATCTGCCTTCAGGATTTACCAAGCTAAGTCTATTTAGTTTAACGGGAATAATTGTCCAGATTGTACAGTAAATAAACGAGATGCATTAATTATTTGATTGCTGATTGAAATGACTGATTAGACAGAAGCTCTGTATTTTTGTGATTTATGCTTGAATCTAGATGAGACTGACATTTCCTGTCCCTACTGGCTGTAATAATCATGGTCTGAAACGTATTCGGATAGTATGTGTTCTAGCTTCCAATTGGCATAAGCCCAGAGCACTAAATGACATGAAATTGGCAATTTCACACCAAGAAACTGCAAGGTACCTGATGTGAGAATTGGAAACGTATCATACAAGGCAGCAAGAATTGCTGTAAAGAGGTCAAGACTGATAACTTTTATTGGGCAGAATAGAGACTGTGTTATTGTATGAAAATCCACTTGAACCTGCAGCGTTTCTGAGCTGAAAACGTCATGAACACTCACACAATAGGCCGGATTTGTAATTCAGATTTTGTAACAGCTTACATATGATAAATATAAGATAAATGGCAGAAATAAAGTATTTACATCAAGGTATATACAGTATGTGTTATTAAACATATGCAAGTTAAAAAAGGCAACCAATATATCATTGCTACCACACATCTTTATACCTGTGTAATTGTCAAAATGAAATATATGAAATTTCAAGAGAAGTTTCATCAATTTATTAAGTTATCAGTAAGAATTAACATAACTAAATAATTTTCTCAAGGTAATTAAAAGGCAATCGTTTTGCATTTTTGTATTTAGTTTTAAGCAGGTTGATTATTTTCCAAGTTGAAATTGGGAATTGAAAAGGAAACAAAAGGATATTAAAGTGAATAGAAAAACTTAATAATATTTAACATTAACTTTTTATCACGCTTTGTTCCTCTTTGCATTTCATTCTGACTCTACTCACAGTTTAATTGAAATGCTCGATTCTGTGCTGAGTACTGATTTCCCCCAGTGTTTAATACATACACTGACATCTTACGCATTGGTCCACTAGACTGCAGCTGACCCTGGGCACACTGTTCACCAGAAATGATTGGTCAGATCCAGGAAGGGTGTAAGAGATGCAAGCCAGGGAAAACAAATGGACGTGTAAGTTATAAAAGGGCTGTGAAAATTTCCTTTATTGTTAAGCTACAGTTTAAGATGATGATATTTACCATTTATGAAAGTACTTTTCCATTCAGACTGATACTTTATTACCTCTGATAGTGCTTCCAGTGATACCAACTGTGAGTTTCAGGGCTTCTCCACTGTATTAACTATTGAAACTTTGTGAAAGACTAGGTGGAAATCCATTTTTTTTGTAGTGCATCCAGAGATTCCAACAACCATTAAATGGCTGATGGGACATATATTTCCTCCTGGCCTCCACAGACGCACTCCCGCTCAACCTCAACTCATATCTGTTTCCTTATGTTGTTTCATCAGGATCTAATTCTTGTAAACACATGAGAAAGCCACAATAAAAGTAAAGCATCATAATATGCTTCTAACTGAGAATTAAATTTTAATTCAGAAGAGGTACTTAATAGTTTGCAATAAACCTAGTGGAGCCTTTAATTATTCGTAATCATATTAAGTTTTTAAATATCTGTAGAAGTACTATTGATGGGAAAGAAACGAAGTATGCCACACCACAATCTTAGAGTCATAGAGAACTACAGCAGAAAAACAGGCTATTCAGCCCATCTATTCCATGTCAAAATTTCTAAAAGTAGTTATGATTTTGTTAGTACTAGCCCTACAAGTAAGATGGAGAATACTTTTAAATCCTCATACAGTATAACACTGTGGACTGTCTCCCACATTGCCTACACTAATCATTCCAAAATGATTGACTGTCCATATTGCATTATTGTCTTCTGACACAAGTATCAGAAAGTTAAAGTTAATTGGTGGACAATGCAACAAGTTCCTATTGAAAGAATTGTCATAGCCTTGCATTATGACATCTATGGGAATCTCAACTCAAAGTCCATTGGTTTAACATCCCTCCCTCAGCAAGCTCCTTCTTCATCACTGTCTGCTGATGACACCTGACTTAACCCCAGTACTGTTTTCCCCTACTTCTACCCAGTTGATACTACTTAAACACAGTAATCCCCTACCCCAACCTACCCAATATTTCTGTAACATTTCAGTTCCCAAGACTACTTGCCTTAAATTATGTAATGAGGCAGTCTCTCATCTCAATCTTGCCTGCAACTGAAAACTTTAGTTGCAACAGGGTTAGGCCATCCTAACGTTTACACTTGCTCTGTATCACTAAGAATATGGAAGATCTACCTCAATGCTATTTTCCAACACAATCCCATGATTCCAATATTGTGAAGACATCTGTCAATCTGGGATTTGAATCAACATCTGCAGCTTGCTGGTGCAAAGAATTCCCAATCTTCTTCATCCACTGCTGGAAGAAATTCCTGCTCAGATTAGTCCTAAATAGGCCACTTCATATTTTTAAACTGTCGATTCAGGTCCTGTATTCCTCGGCCAGGGGAGACATTTTCTTTGTCAAGACCTTCTAAACAACTTTTACTATGGCCTGCTGCGTTCCACCAGCGTTTTGTGTGTTTTACTGTGCTACATTGACACTGCTTTAGTGCTGCTTCATACACCCATGCTGAGCTTATCAATTTCATCAGCTTTGTCTCCTGCTTCCACCCCGCCTTTAAATTCACTCAGTCCATTTTTGACCCACCTCTCCCATTTCTCAATCTCTTTGTCTCCCTCTCCGGAGACAAACTGTTTACCCACACCTTTTATGAACCTACCGATTCCTATTGGCTATCTTGGCTGTATTTCTCACCCTGTATCCTGTAAAAATGACATTCCCTTTTCTCAATTCCATTCTCTCTGCCACATCGGTTCCCAGGATGAGGTTTTCCTTTCCAGGACATCTGGAATGTCCTCCTTTTTCAAAGAACACTGTTTCTTTTCCTTCTCCCTTGATGCTGCCCTTACCCACATGTCCTCCATTTCCTGAATGTCTGCGCTCACCCCATCTTCACAACACCTTAACAGCGATAGAGTTCTTATCTTCACCGAGTAACCCATGAGCCTCTGAACCCACCACATCATTCTCCGTCACTTCCGCCATGTTCAATGGGATCCTGCCACCAAATATACCTTTACCCACTCCCCGCTCTCCGTTTTCCACAGGGATCCCTTGTCCATTCGTCCCTTCCCACTAATCTACCTCCTGGCACATATCCCTGCAAGCAACAGAAATGTTACACCTGCCCATTCACCTCCATTCAGGACGCCAAACAGTCCTTCCAGGTGAGGAAACACTTCATCTGAAAATCTGTTGGAGTTGTCTTTTATATCCACTGTTCCCAGTGCAGCCTCCTCTACATTGTTGAGACCCAACGTAAATCAGAAGATCACTTTGTCGAGCACCTCCCTTCCATTCACTAAAAGCACTATTTCCCTGTGGTCAACCATTTTAATTCCAATTCCCATTACTGCTCCGACATGTCGATCTATTGGCCTCCTCTTTTGGCACAGTGGGGCCACTCTCAAGGTGGAGAATCAACGCCTCATATTCCTCGTAAGTAGCTTCCAAACTGATGGCACGAACATCAATTTCTCCTTCCAGTAATTTTTTTTCCTTCCCCTTTCCCTCTTCTTCTATTCCCCACTTCTATTACCTCTTCTCCTCACTTGCCTATCACCTCCCCCAGTGTCCCTCCTTCTATCCTTTCCTCCCATGGTACACTCTGCTCTCCTATCAGATTTCTTCTTCTCCAGTCCTTTACCTTTCCCACCCACCTGGCTCCTCCTGCCACCTTCTAGCTAATTCTCCTTTCCCGCCCCACCTTTTTATTCTGACATCTTCCCCCTTCATATCCAGTTCTGAAGAACAGTCTCGGCCCAAAGCAGTTGACTGTTTATTCATTTCCATAGATGCTGCCTGACATGCTAAATTATTCCAGCAGTTTGTGTGTGTTGCTCCTTTAAGACGTGTATATGTTTTGATAAGTTCTTCACTCATTCTTCTAAACTCTAGAGGACACAGTCTTAATCTTCTAAATCACTGTCCAACTGTCAAATCTGCCATTTCTATCACAAACATTATTTCCCTTTATATTTTATAAGAGAGTGAAATAATATTTAAATGATTTTGATACCCATAGGTACATGGAGCTTAGAAAAATAGAGGGCTATGTGCTAGGAAAATTCTAGACGGTTTCCAGAGTAGGTTACATGTTTGGCACAACATTGTGAGCCGAAGGGCCTGTAATGTGCTGTCGATTTCCATGTTCTATGTTCTCTTTCGGTATGAGAATAAGTATGACAAAATATACTAAATTGGGAGTACTCTAGAAGAACAGATATACCTGTTTGGAATGAGAGGTTTATCCACCTGTCCTATCAATTAGACTGTGTTTTGATTTGGAAATGAGAAAAGTGAGAGTGATCTTAGTGAAACATAAGATCATGAAGGGACATGGTAGTGTTGATGTTTCTGAGTGGGAGAGAGATGGATGAGGTGACAGAGTCACAAGATAGGGCCACCATTTAAAACTGATTTTCATAGATATTTTTACTCAAAGTAAATGGTGCACCTTTGGAATTTTCTCCCAGCGAAGGGTGGAAGCTGAACTACTGGAAGTATTCAACAAGAAAGCAGATTTTTTTTTTGAAAAGTCAGGGAATTAAGGGCCAAATGGAACTGACATGTGAGAGGAGATAGGATTGAATAGCACCTAGCTTTGGGACTGGCTTGCCATCTCGTGCTCTTTGAGTTTATCTTTCTTGTGTTCTTATGGCGTGCACATGCCTTCTCAGGGAAAGAGATCAAAATTTAGACATTATAGATGAACCTCTCATTATGGCTACTTGGTTTGTGGAAATTCATCCCTACAGAGTTCATAAATTTGGGGTACAGAATAAAATTTACTCTTCTGAAAGTGATGTGTGAAAAATAAATAAATAAACACAAAATTTGGGAAAAAACCCAGCAGATTTCTTTTTTTAACCAGCATTTTTGATGCAGTTGCAGATAATGTGGAGGTTTTGTTTAGGACAGTAGCTTAATTATGCTATCTAACATTTTTTCCAATCACAAACAAGAAAAAAATCCGCAGATGCTGGAAATCCAAGCGATATGCACAAAATGCTGGAGGAACTCAGCAGACCAGGCAGCATCTATGGAAATGAGTACGGTCAATATTTCAGGCCGAGACCCTTCATCAGGACTGGATGAAGGGTCTCGGCCCGAAAGAGAACATAGAACATAGAAATCTACAACATGTTACAGGCCCTTCAGCTCACAATGTTGTGGCGACCATGTAACCTACTCTAGAAACTGCCTAGAAATTTCCTAGGACATAGCCCTCTATTTTTCTAAACTCCATGTACCTATATAAGAGGATCTTAAAAAACCTTATTGTATCCGCTTCCACCACTGCCGCCGGCAGTGCATTTCAGACACCCACCACTCTCTGTGTGGAAAACACAGCCCCTTGGTACTTATTTCCAAGCACCTTAACACTATGCCCCCTCATGTTAGCCATTTCAACCCTGGGAAAAAGACTCTGGCTATCTACATGATCAATGCCTCTCATCATCTTATACACCTCTATTAGGTCATCTCTGTCACTCCATGGAGAAAAGGCTGTTCGCTCAACCTATTGTCATAAGGTACACCCTCCAACCCAGGGAACATGCTTGTAAATCTCCTCTGCACTCTCTCTATAGTATCCTCATTCTTCTTATAGTGAGGTGAATTGAACACACTACTCCAAGTGGAAAGTGGAGTCCGACCAACATCTTATATAGCTGTAACATTACCTCATGGCTCTTGAACTCAATCCTATGGTTGACGAATGCCAACACACCATACGCCTTCTTAACAACACTGTCAAACAGAGTAGCAGCTTTGAGTGTCCTATGGATATGGACCCCAAGATCTCTCAGAACTTCCACACTGCCAAGAGTCTTACTGTCAAATTCAAATGTCAACCGTACTCTTTTCCATAGATGCTGCCTGGCCTGCTGAGTTCCTCCAGCATTTGTGTGCATTGCTAACATTTTTTTCCAAGTGTTTTTCATAATTAATGAAGTATTGGCAAAATTATCTGACTTGCTCCTCATGAATGATTGCTGAAATATTGCTGCTGTCTCTGATATTGAAAGGTCACGGTAAATGATATATCAATTTTCAGTATCCACTTGCAGTTGAAAATTAACACAGTTACCAAAGGCTAGCCAAGTCCACAGTATCGTGTCCTGGAAAGGGCTTCCTGACCTAATATCCGGACATTGGGACACAGATAATATAACACCAAATAATGAAATCTGCTAGGGAGTTGGGTGGTGTAGGAGCAGAATGGCAGAAATGCTGAAGTTAGAAACAAACTGGAATCAAATTGAAAGATGCGGGGTTGTATATAGAATAACCAATGGCCAAGAGTGATTAACAGACAGGCATTTAATCAAGAGTTTGTGATATTTGTATGTAGACTATAAGACAATCAGGAGTGCATTACAGGTAAATCTAATAGAGAGATTCTCAGGGACAAAAGGTGGGGAGTTGTAGGTGGTTATTAATTGAATAATGGATAAGCAGGAGGTAACTACACACTGGATTCCAATGAAGGGTTTTAGCTATAGTCAGGGAATGAGACTAGAATTTAATCAGGGAGTTTTTGCAAGGGGCAGAGGTAGGAAGGATTTATATGAACTTTATCAGCTAGCTGACAAGTAAGCTATTACTTACTTTCAAGATGTCTGAAAGAGTGCCAGCAAGTTGCAAGCACTGTAGTAACTATAACCCAGGTTAATTAGACCCCAAGATGTAATGTTAGAAAACTCCACCCGTGGAGGGATGAAAATGAGGTTTACCGAATTTATAAAAAAAAGAGAATTGAAAAAATAGCAATGCAAGAACGAAGTGTGGCTGATGCAGGCGTGGACAAGTGACAGAGATGCAGCAAACTATTGAAACTAGCAAAAGATAGAAACTATTAAAAGTGGAATTAGTAGTGAGTAGCTCTGCCCTACTTACTGGAAGTCCTCAGGGTGAGACCCCTGCAGGAGAGGTGATATCGATAAAAGATTTATTGAAGCTACGACTATAATGAACACCAGTTGTAGGAGACTATATCAGCAGAGAGTATTGTTCGGGATCTCTACCATGTAACCTGGAATTAGTTCTGTTAAATCATACCAAGGGATTTGGTCAGTTTTTTTTTATTGTGTAAGTATTGTGAATTGACTTTCTGTGGATGATCTACTATTTTATCCAACGAACCAAGAAGCAAGATGCCTAGCCACTCAAGATCGAAAAACCAGCACAGGAATGAAATGTTACAAAACATAGAGGATTTAAGATGGTTGGATGTATAAGTTTATTTCTCATTTGAATGATCTGAATTTGATTTCTAGAAGAACTGATTATTTTGCAAAGACTTTAATATGTTGTATGTGATTTACTTTGAGATTTGTCGTGAAAGAAGTTAAGGTTGTTTTTACGGGTGTTGAATTTGAACTTGTAGACGTACTGACTTGAACTGAAACTGAAGTTAACTATAGTACTCAAAAATAGGAATTCAGTTAGTTTCCTTACTAACTAAGGATAAATCCAAAGGCAAATGTTAGTCTGTAAGCCTTTAGATAGGGAATAACACTAGATTTAATTAGTTAGAGAAATTTGAGTGATAACGGTTATTCTAATGAATCTCACTGATTCTAACTAAAAGGGAATTTGATTTTCATTTGAGATTTGGAACCTAAACAGAAAGCTGGAATTTTGAATTGTTCTTACTCTGGTAGATACTAACATTTGTATTTTGTGTACATTGATATTTTGATAAACATTCCTGGTGTAGTCTCACCAAGGCCTTGAAAATCTGCAAAAGACTTCCATACACTTGTATTCAAATATTCTTGTAATCCAGGCTCTCTTAGTACTCAATTACTTGTATACAAACACATGTCCCTTTGAACATCAGCTTTATCCAATCTCACAGCACGTAACAAATATTATGCTTGACTGTTACATATACAGAAGTGTATAACCTTATATCTTTCTAATTTATAATTGCATCTCTGATATTCACTCCCACTGCTGTAATATTGTCTTTCCCCAACAAAGCCATCCAAACCTACATTGCTTAATACTACTAAAAGTGTTGCTTGGGTCTTTGTTTTATTTGCTTCAGAGTTTACTTCAAAGTTTATTTACACACTTATTTACTTCAGTGTTCTTCCAGCCTGTTACCTGCCATGAACACTTATTAAACTGTGTTGACCAAAACTTCATCCCCTGGATCTTGCGCAGACTTATTCCATTTTCATTTGTTCCCATTTTTTAGTGAAAAATTGAAGCTCTTTGAAATCTCTTTATGAATTTGTTCCTAACCATCCCTGTAGCTTCCTTCACCCTCCTATGTACAAACCTTCTCTAATCCCCTCTCATCCCTACTTAACTTCCTGCATTCTCCGTCACACCATCCACATTACAATGTGTGCAATTTCCTCCAAAAGCTTCTTCACTTCTCTTTTAAGACTCTCCTGCAAACCGACCTCTTTGACTCAACTTCTGGTAAGCTCTCAGAATCTTTGCTTTTTTGTTGCTTGACATCGAGTGTCCCTTGTGCCTATATGGAGTGCCTCGAGATACTTTACCATGTTAAAAGCACAACATAAGTTCAACTGTCTGTGACAGTTTCTGTCATCTGTGCAAAATGAGATGCCCTTCATTAAAATGATCACACATGCAGTTGGCAAGTGAAGTGCTTAGATTAATATCTTACCTAAGAGCATCCACCATTCAGACCCCCCCTCTTGCAAACTTTCTGCCTAGTTTAGAAGTGGCATTGATAAATGAGATGTTGGTGATGCCTGAGTAACTGACCCACACATTTGATATGATACATAGCACCTGAACATAAACATGTGAAGCCTTTCCTGCTAGAGCAATATGTCCTCAGCAGATGCATGATAAACCTGTAGGAAGAGTCAATAATTTTTACAGAAGCTAGAAGAGGAAGATATTTTTTGTTTGGTATTTGGTTACTCATGGGGCATTACTAAGCTTGTGATATACATTTTACTGATATACACTTTGTAACTACTTTGTCAGGTACACCTGCATACCTGCTGGTTAACGCAAATACTGTATCTAATCAGCCAATCATATGGCAGCAACTTGTTGCATAAAAGCATACAGACATGGTCAAGAGGTTCGGCTGTTGTTCAGCTCAAACATCAGAATGGGAAAGAAACTTGATCAAAGTGACTTTGACCATGGCGTGTTTGTTGGTGCCAGACAGGGTGGATTGAGTATCTCAGAAACTGCTGATGTCCAAGGGATTTCATGTACATAAGACTAGAGTTTACAGAGAATGGTGCAGAAAGCAAAATACATCGAGCGAGCAGCAGTTCTGTGGGTGAAAATGCCTTGTTAATGAGAGAGATCAGAGGACAATAGCCAGACTGTTTGAGGCTGGCAGGAAGGCGACAGTATCTCAAATAACCACGCGTTACAACAGTGGCATGTCGAATAGCTTCTCTGAATGCACAACGCGTCAAACTTTTAAGTGGATAGGCTACAGCAACAAAAGACCACGAACATACAGAAATGCACTCAGTAACCACTGTACCTGCACCTAATAAAGTGGCCACTAAATGTAACTGTACTGTCTTGTCCAGTATGGCCCAGTAATCCTGTTTATTATTTGCTAAATAAAGCAACTCCATGCAGTCAGCAATTGAATAATATAGACACCAAGAATTTGATTCAGTGGTCTGTGACTGGGCTAACAGTAGATTCATTACTATAAGTCTTAGAGCTGCCGGGCCGGGGATGGAAATGATGGCCAGGTTTCCAGAGGCTAATCACAACCTGCAGCAAGCGTACGTGTGAGGACTGCAAGAGTTCAGGTGTTATGGGGTCTTTGGCAAAGTCAGTTTTCAGAACTCACTTGTGTGTATGTTGGCCAAATTGTTAAGTAACTTGCATGCAGTAAATCTGGAAACAAAGTTTTTTCTTTCAAAGGGAATTGGCACTTAATGAAAGTAATTCACCGCGCTAGGGGGATAAGAGCAGGAGATTGACACTGAACAGATCACACCAGAAGGAACCAGAACAGACTTGCTGGGCTGAATGACCTCCAAGTCTCCTTCATTCATGGAGTTATACAGCATTGAAAAAAGCCCCTCGACACACTTGTTCACACCAGTCAGGATTCCCATCGAAGTGAGTTCCATTTGCCTGCATTTGGCCCATAATCCTTCCAACAAATTCCTATCCAAGTTTATCTTAAGTGTTGTTAATGTGCTGTAATGACTGCTAGTGTGGAGATATGTCTCTACCAAAGGAACTGAACTGTAAGGCACTCCTTCCCTCTGCTATCTTGCAGGTCACCCTTGGGCAAGGTGTAGCACCTGCTTAGAATCCCTCCCCCCCCCCTGCCGATCAGGGTCACATAAAGCCATGGGAACAGGTAGAGGATGGTGTATGAGCAGCTGGTGTATGTCATAAGTCCTGGTTATGGGACCACTGATGCCAGGCAGGCAATCTCTGAAGAGCATTGATAATGTCTGGAGTCACCCATCTTATAAAGACCACTGCCCAGAAGAAGACAAAGGCAAACCACTGCTGTGGAAAAATTTGCCAAGAACAATCATGGTCATGAAACATTGATCAGTCCTGCCACACAACATGGCACATAATGATAAGGATGAATGTACTGATCCTGCCTCAGTAGCTTCCTTTGGTATCTCATTCCATATGCTGATCACCCTCTGGGGGAAATAACTGCACCTCAGATTCCTATTAAATCTCTCCCCTCACATCTTATAGCTACGCCATCTAGATCTTAATTTCACAGCCCCATAAACAACATTGTGCAGATTGATTTTATCTGTGCTACTCCTGGTTTTATAAACCTCTATACAATCTCTGCTCATTCTTCTATGCTTCAAGGAGTGAAGACCCAAGCTGATTAACCTCTCTCTATTACTCACTCACTCGAGTCCTGACAGCATTCCCATAAGTCTGTTGCGCACTTGTTTGATAATTCCATGATTGTCCAAAGATCCGGATTGTTGGTCTGGAGACATGTCCTTCAATCCTTTCACAGTAGCTGAAAATGTAAAATCAGGTCACTGCATTAATTTGGAATATAAATCTTATACCAATTATGGTGTGTACATTTGTTGTAAAACCCAGTTGATGTCTAAGGATAAAAGATACCTTCTGGCTGTGACACCAGACCCACTGCAGTGTGCTTTACTGTTAACTAGTGCCTGGAATGTCCCAGATAGCTCAATTGAGCGACAATTTGGAACAGACAATGAATGTTGACCTACCAGCAATCCATATTCCACAGCCAATTTTTTTTTAAATGCTCATGCTTATGGTCTAATAGTTTTTCTTCCACAGAAATACTGGAGAAGGGCTTCACAGATAGAATTTTACTTCAGTAAGGAGTCAACTCTTTCAGCAGAAAGTTGTCATGTATGAAAGTAGATAAAGAAAACAAACACTAGCCTATTTATTATGATTTAAACTAAAGTCCTATTGAATTGAGGAATTATTTAGCTCATGGTTAGCTGAACAATGTGCATGGCTTGTCTGCTTTGAGCTTGATGAATGTCACTTTCACTGGTGATGTGATAGATGATTGATGTTATAGAACCACAATATGGAACAGCATAAAAAAATCCATTCAGCCCATCTGCAGTATACTCCTCTCAATGAAAGCTAGTTTTTCCAATTCTACTCCCTCAGGATATAAGTGATCTTTATAGCATGCATCCTGTGAGTCTCTCTCAAATGCTTTTAAGATAATTCTTCTAAATTCCAATGAGTATAGGCCCATCCTGCTCCACCTGTTCTTACGACAACACCTTCATTCCAGGGACAAACCTGACGATGTCTTCTGCATTACCTCTGTAGCAAGTATATCCTTCCTTAAATATGGAGACGCAAACTGTGTGAAAATCTCAGCAGTGCTGTGTGGAGAATAGTCTGACATGCAGCTCTACCTTTCAGATTCAGCTTTATTATCACTAACATTTTGTTGCGAAATTTATTGTTTTCTGGCAGCACTTTTTGGCCATTCTAAAGGATATTGAAAATTAAAAAAAAGTTGGCCACCAATTTGCACATTTCAATCTCCCACAAAGACAATGACTATCACCAGGTAAATCAGTGTTTTAGTATTGATGGATGAGAGAGACACTCTGGACAGCAATAATAACTATACATTACAATTAGAATGTATTAAAAAGTGAACAAGTAGTACAAAAAGATAGCAAAATAGTAATATAGTGTTCATGGGTTCATGGACCATTCAAAAATCTGATGGCGAAGAGGATGAAGCTGTTCCCTAAAACTGCTGGAGGGTTTCGGCCTGAAATGTTGACTGTACTCTTTTCCTAGATACTGCCTGGCCTGCTGAGTTTCTCCAGCATTGTGTGAATGTGTGTGTGTGTGTGTGTGTGTGTGTTGCTCAGATTTTCAGCATTTGCAGATTTTCTCTTGTTGGTGTTAGTATTGATGGATGAAAGAGATTCTTGTCAATGATAATAACTTCCTTCCTCCTTTTCAAATTGGTGCCTTGAGATCTTTTACAACTTTGTCTGAGAGGTTTTAATGACTCATACATAAAGTGACAATTCCACTGACATGTAACACTCATTCAGGTAAGTGTCCATACTAGAGTGTCACCCAGAATGTAATGCTCCATGTGGTTGCAGATCAATTGGACTTTGAACACTGCCTCAATCACACTTTGTTTACTTGTGCACAAAGAGGACTGCATGGCCCATGTAACCAAACTGTTCTGAAGTATGAACAAAATATTCAATTTTTATACAGAATTGACTAATTGACTCTGGTCAAGATGACACCTGTGTACAATGCTCCCACGGTCGACATCTTTGGATAAGCCACAAAACTATTTATTTCACTTCTTTTTTATCTCGTATGTCTGTTTTACGTTTTAAATGTGTCTCTGGAACTGTTGGAGACTGTGATTTGCAGTTGGGAGATCATTTGGGTGATTCAGCACTTTGCTGGCTCTGAGAGGATTCCGGGAGGCAGCGAGCCTCGTGTGAGGAGGCTGTGGGAAGCGCAAGCCGATGTCCGACTCTATTTCATCGATTAAAACAATATTGGTGGTGGTGGCATCCGTTAGCCTCGCGAGACCATGGATCTACGCCTGGAAAGTCTTGCTTCAGTCTGTGTTAGAGCAGCGTCTGTTGTGGCTGTAGAGACCCACACGGGAGTGACAGTCTCGGCTGCATCGACTGCACTTGAGGAGGGCACTGTCCTCCAGTGTTGTCTTGGTGCTGTTTTTCTGACGAGTGCGCCTCAGCTTCTCCTCTCCTCTTTTTAGACCACCGCGTAGTTCCAGCCTCCAATGAGAGCGATCGCTTGCGATGTCTTCCCACCTCTCGATGTTCATTTTCAGTGACTTCATGTCTCTCTTGCAAACGTCTTTGAAACGAAGATGGGGCTTCCCTTGTGCTCTCTTGCCGGAGGCCTGTTCCCCATACAGTAGGTCTTTCAGGATCCTCCCATCTGACATGTGGTGTACGTGGCCCAGCCAGTGGAGACGACGTTGTTGGAGCGGGGTGAAGAGGCTGAGTGTCTGGGTGCGGGCCAGGACCTCATTGTTGGTGACTCGGTCAGTCCACATGATATCCAGGATGCGTCTCAGGCTGCGAAGGTGGAAGGCGTTGAGACGCAGCTCTTGTCTGTAGTAGAGGCTCCAGGTCTCGCTGCCGTAAAGTGGTGTGCTGAGGACGCAGGCCTTGTAGACTGCAACTTTGGTGTGCATCGTCAGCTTTCTGTTCTCCCAGACTCTTCTTTTGTCAGCCTGAGATCAACCTAGACCCCGAGATCAACAGACAAGCAGCCTCAACATTCGCAAAGCAATAATAATGTGTACCTTATATCCTCTGATTACATCCTTATCTTAAGCAACACACACAAAATGCTGGAGGAACTCAGCAGGTCAGGCAGCATCTATGGGAAAAAAGTAAACAGTTAATGTTTCGGGCCAGGACCCTTCTGAAGGGTCTCAGCCTGAAACATTGACTATTTACGCTTTTGCATAGATCCTGCCTTGACCTGCTGAGTTCCTCCAGCATTTTGTGTATGTTGCTTTGAATTTCCAGCATCGACAGACTTTCTTGTGGTTGTAACATTCTCATCTTGTCTCAGTATGCCAAATAGCTCCAGTCCCCTGCTGTGGCAAGCTATGATTTTCAAAGACTTTCCTTGCCTGAGGTTGACTGCACATTATCAGTAAGCTATCCTTGCCTAGACATTGCCTTAACCTTTACCTTGCTGCAAATTCCAGTCTTTATTCCTTCACACTGTGTCAATATTGTGGAAACGCAGCATTTTTTATTTATTCAAAGTGTGCTTGAAGTAGGAGGTTTCCAAGGTTAATTGAGGGGGCAGTTAAGAGTCAACTATACTAGTGTGTCTGGAGTTACATGCAGGCCATAAGATATGAATGACTGACTCCTTCCTTTGAAGGATATTAGTGAACCAATACATTTATATTGTGAATTGTTAGTCTTAAAGAACTTGTTCCAGATTCAGTTCATTTAGTCTGACCCCACATTCCCTCTGTCAGGAGGGAATATAGTAATATAGTGTTCATGGGTTCATGGACCATTCAAAAATCTGATGACGAAGAGGATGAAGCTGTTCCCTTACTAGGTACCTCCCAGACCTAATAAAGTAGCCACTGAGTGTATATTCATAGCTTTCCATTGTTGTGGCTATCCACTTCAGGGCTGCATATGTTGTGCATTCAGAGATGCTCTTCTGCACACCACTATTGTAATGGGTGGTTATTTGAGTTATATCGCCTTTCTGTCAGCTTTAACCAGTCTAGCCATTTTCCTCTGATCTCTCCCTGTAACCGGGCATTTTTCACCCATAGAACTGCCACTCAATAGATCTATTTTTGTTTTTTTTTTGCACTATTCTTTGTAAACTCTAAAGACTTGTACATGAAAATCCCAGGAGATGAGCAGTTTCTCAGATACACAAGCACCCCGTCTGACACCAACAATCATTCTATAGTCAAAGTCACTTAGATGACATTTCTTCTCCATTCTAATGTTTGATCTAAACAACAACTGAATCGCTTGACCATTTCTATATGCGCTTATGCATTTAGTTGATGCCACATGATTGGCTGATTCGATATTTACATTAACGAGCAGGTGTACCTAATAACGTGGCCACTATATGTATATATAAAGAAGGGCTCAGCCAAAGTAATGAAACTTTGCATGAGAAGATCCCAGGTTTCCCAGTGGCTGGCTCAGTGCTTTGCCATCCATCACTGTGGTTCAGTATTTACTGGCTCTTTCAGAAGTTTTTGAGATTCATGTTCAAAGGTTTGCCTAACCACATACATCTCCTATGTCTTGGGTCTAAAAGTAGCTGTTGATAATGCAAGCGATAGTGGGTTTGCCTTTATTACTGAGGCATTGGTTCAAGAGTTTTGAAGTCATGTTGCAGCTTTATAAATCTGGTTAGACCACACCTGGAGTATTTCATTTAAAATTTGGTTGCCCCATTATAGGAAGGATATGTGTGTCCTAGAGAGGGTGCAGAAGGGATTGACCAGAATACTGCTTGTCTTAGTGAGCATGTGCAATAAGGAGAGGTTGGACAAACGTGGGTTGTATTCTCTGGAACAGCAGAGGCTCAGTGGAAACCTGATGGAAGTTGATAAGATTAAGAGAGAAGTAGACAAAGTAGACAGCCAGTATCTTTATTTCCAGAGTCAAAATCTCAGAGGTAAGCTTTTTTTTGCATAGAGACTGGTGTGCATGGAACCCTGTGCCGGGGTGATGGTAGAGCCTGATACATTAGGGGCATTTATGAAGCTCTTAGAGAGGCACATAGATGATAGAGAAATGGAGGGCTATGTAGGAGGGAAGGGTTATATTGATATCAGAATCACTTAAAAAGTCAGCACAACATCATGTGCCAAAAGGCCTGTGCTGTGCTATAATGTTCTATGAAATTAGAGGGAATGCATTTAAGGTGAGGGATTAAGCTGTAAGGTGTGGGGCAAGGTTTTTACATGGACCTTGGTGGGTGCCTGGAATACATTTTCGGGGATTGCATTGGAGGCGAATATGATAGAGGCATTTAAAAGGTTCTTCATTAGCCGCATAAATATGCAAAGAATGGAAGGGAGGGACAGATTGTATAGGCAGAAAGGATTAGTTTAGTTGAGCATTTAATTACAAGTGTAATTGGACCGGTGCAACATGTGGGACAAAAGGGCCCGTTCCTGTGCTGCCTTCCTCATACACAAATGCTAGCAACGTTACCAGAAATACTGGGATTTTCAGTTCAGTATTTTGTCCATTTCTGTCATTCGTGTTTCTTGGGCTGCTGTGGCACTATCTTTTTTAATGCTTGTTTTGGTAAAGTCAAGGCATTAAAAGCACCAGCCAGCATCTAAAATACTTGCTGGAGTTTTGTCTGCAAAGTTCTCAGTTTCTAATACCTGTCATAGTGACAAAGCTTTTGTCATGTGGAAGCCGTAATGTCACCTAGCAGGAGAAAGAAAAATCAGAGTCTGAGTTGAACGAATGCATTTTGTTCATTCATATTGGAACGTTCACATTGCCTGCACACCAAGAACTCTCTTGGACACAGTCAGATAAACAACAGTGAATAAAGATACAAAAAAAAAGCAGTGGAAATTTAATTTAACAGCACACAAGTGATTGCAAAATGTGTTTTGCTGTTGGGTAGCTCTGATTTGAAATGAGTTTTCCAAAGGCAGTTGTGGTTGACACACTGTTATATCTGCATGAATCAGGTCTGACAACTTTTCGCCATTACTGTTTTAGATTGGGAGCTGTGTTTCTGAAAACTGATTTCATGGCCTCTCTTGTTAGCTTCCTTTTGTAAGTGTTTTTTACCTGGCCTCGACCAGTTGATTCCCTGTCTATTTATATAGTGAGCAATGTTGATCTACAGACTTTACAACATGAGGGTACCAAAGTCCAAGTCATGTATAGCTTAGAGTGCAGAAAATTGCTGCGAGATCAGCCATGAAGTACAGTTTATAAGAATGAAAGAAGGTCAAAGAGGGAAAGAAGTCTTATCACATGCTAGTCTTCCAATGGTGGTATTGTGAGATTGTAAAGAAGCAAGTTTCTGATTGTGGACTTCAGAAAAGGTACGACAAGGGAGCACACTCCATTCCTCATGGGGCGGGGGGTGGAATCAGAAGTGGAAAGAGCAAGCAATTTCAAATTTCTGGGTGTCAATATCTCGGAGGATCTACCCTGAACCCAATATATCGATGTGGCTACAAAGAATGCATGACAGCAGCTTTATTTCATAGGGAGTTCGAGGAGGTTTGGTACTGTATATCACCAAAGACACACAGAAATTTCTGCAGATGTACAGCGGAGAGCATTCTAACTGGGAGTGGGGACACAGGATCAGAATAAGCTGCAAAGAGTTGTAAACTTAGTCATCTCCATTATGGGCACTGGCCTCCGTAGTATCCAGGACACCTTCAAGGAGCGATGCCTGAAAAAAACGGCATCCATCATTAAGGACCCCCATCACCCAAGCCATGTCTTGTTTTCATCGCTACCATCAAGAAGGAAGTACAGAAGCCCAAATGTACACATTCAACATTTCAGGAACAGCTTCTTCCCCCCCTGCCATCCGATTTCTGAATGGACATTAAACCCATGAACACAACCTCACTACTTTTTTATTTCTACTTTTGCACAACTTATTTAATTTAGCTATTTCGTATAATACTTACTCACAGTTTTTTTCTGTATGTTATGTATTGCATTGTGCTGCTGCTGCAAAGTTAACAAATTTCACAGCATACTGCGTGCTGGTGATAGTCAACCTGATTCTGATTCTGCTTTCATCCCATAACTGTAAAGGCAATGGCACAAATGGAAGAAGAACTGGGAGGACTGGGGACGCAGAGGTCCTGCCAAATTTGACAGAAGCATCTCATGAATGGTTTTTATTTACAAAGAGTCCATAAAAATGGACACTGGGAACTGAGTGAGAGGTAAACCAATAACAGTAGTTGTATGTACAATTTCCAATGCTTTGGATTCTTCCTGTTACCAGAAATTCTGAGAGAGCCAAAAGCAGAGAAAGGTGAAAGGCATAAGACCGAGGTTGATAGAAAAAGGGTTGGGAGTGGAGGTGGGTAAGAACCCTGTGATCAGGATGGTGGAGGTTTCCTTGAAGGATTTGCTGGTGGGCTATATGGAAAGATTACTGACCTTGCTGGCCCAGAAATAGTGTTGAAAGGAGCAGCCATATTTCATCCTCATAGATCCCACCACTTTTCAGTCTTGTATTTCTGAAGGCTTAATAATATCTGGCAGGCACAGTGAAGTTTAAGCTGCTTCTCATTTGGGAGCTGGATTTGTATGTGCTAAACAAGCATTCTGCTATTCGACAAAGCATTCTGCAAAGTTATTGGGTATATTTAAAGTGAGGGTTGATAGGATTTTAAGTAATAAGGGTGTATGGGTGTCAATTTACAGGGACAAAGCAGGACAATGGTGTTGAGAAAGATGAATAATCAACCATGATGGAATGGCGGAGCAGATTGATGTGCTGAATGGACCAATTCTGCTCCTGTGCCTCATGGTCTAATCCTGTTGTTGGGCATTCAGATGCCTGATTATCTATAGGGTGTGGATTAAAAGAAGGGAAGCAACAGGTCCATATAGCATACACTCAGGAGGCATGATCCACATTAAAGTGATTGCTCTCCCTTCACTTCACTGACTAATACAACCTTCTGCTGCATATTATAGTGAGCTGGGAGCAAATCCACAAGTGAATAAGAAATCTGAAACTTCCAGGCAACGGATATTAATTCTGCTGATAATTCAGTGATCAATTAGGTACCAAACCTGCTAGTTTTGGAATTAAGGAATAGCTCTAGTTGATGTATTAAGTATGTAGTTACTTTGTTCTGCTCCATCATGTTTCTGAATGTAAATGCATAATCATGGATAGACCAGTACTCGCAGCTCACTTTGTCCAGTATATTTCTTCCTGAATTCATACTGTCATTTGAGTTGCCTCTTAATGTACCAGTGGTTGTTTCTTCAAAATATATTTTAAAAAATTAATACATAATTATGAATTCTGCAAATATGATGGACAAACTCAAAGTATATTGTATCATCCTTCACTGTGGAAGACACCATCAGCATGCCAGAAATTTGAGCGTGTTAGGGGGCAGGAGTGAGCATAGATGCTATTGCAAAGGAGAAGATAGTTGGGAAACTGAAAGGTCGGAAGGTAAATGAGTCACCTGGACCTGAAGGGACATACCTTAGTATTCTGAAATAGGTAGCTGAAGGGATATTAGTACTGATCTTTCAAGAAACACTAGATTCTGAAATGGTCTGGAGGAATGGAAAATTGCAAATGTCACTCTGCTCTTCAAAAAGGGAGGGAGGCAAAAGACACAAAATTATAAGACACAAGATTCAGTGGTTGTGAAGATGTTGGAGTCCAATATCAAGATGAGGTTTCTGGGTACTCGGAAGCACATGATAAAATAGTCCAAAGTCAACATGGTTTCCTTAAAGAGAAATATTGCCTGAAAAATCTGTTGGAATTATTTGACAAAACAGTAGGATAGACAAAGGGGAGGCAGTGATTGTTGTTTACTTGGATTTTCCGAAAGCCTTTGACAAAGTGTCATACATGAGGCTGATTAACAAGATAAGTGTCCATGGTATTACAGGAAAGATACTAGCATGGATAGAAGATCGGTGGCTGGCAAGCGGCAAAGAGTAGGAATAAAGGGAGCCTTTTCTGCTTGCCTGTTTGTGACAAGTGGTGTTCCACAGGCTTTGATGTTGGGACTCCTTTTTATGTTATATGTCAATGTTTGTGGTCAAGTTTGCAGATGATACAAAGAAAGATAGAGCGGCAGGCACTGTTGAGAAAGCAGGAACCTGCAGAAGAGCCATATTAGAAGAATGGGCAAACAAGTGGCAGATGGCATACAGTGTAGGGAAATGTATGGTCATTCACTTTAGTAAAAGGAATAATGGTGTAGACTATTTTCTAAATGGGGAGCATATTCAGAAAACAGAGGTGCAAAGCTATTTGGGAGTTTTTGTGCAGAATTCTCTTAAAGTTAACTTGCAGGTTCAGTTGGTGTTAAGGAAGGAAAATGTAATATTAACATTCATTTTGAAAGGACTGGAATATAAAAGCAAGGATGTAATGCTGAGACTTTATTAGTCAGACCGCACTTGGAGTATTGTGTGCAGCTTTGGGTTTTTATCTAAGAAAAGATGTGCTGGCATTGGAGAGAGAACCGAAGAGGTTCATGAGAATGGTTCTAGGAATGAAAGCATTAATGTACAAGGAGCGCTTGATAGCTCTGGGTCTGTACTCACCAGAGTTTAGAAGAATGATTGGAGGGGGTGGGGTGCAGCATCTTATTTAAACCTACTGAATATTCAAAGGCTTTGATAGAGTGGGCATAGAAAGGATGTTGCCCATAGTTGGGGAGTCTCGGACCAGAAGCCATGTACTCAGAATAGAAGTCCATCCCTTTAGAGTGGAGAAGAGGGGGACTTTTTTTTTGCCAGGGGATGATGAGTCTGTGGAATTCATTGCCTCAGATGGTTGTGGAGGCCAAGTCAGAGAGTATATTTAAAGTGGAGTTTGATAGGTTCTTGATTAGTGAAAGTGTCAATGGTTATGGAAAGAAGGCAGGAGAATAGGGTTGAGAGGGATAATAAATCAGCCATGATGTAATGGAAGAACAGATTTGATGGATTGAGTTGCCTAATTTGGTTCCAATGTCTTAAGTTATTCAAAAACTTTACGTTTTTGTTTGATAATCATTGGATATAGAAGGCACAGGTGAATGTTGTTTATTGTGTATTGTAAATTGTGTAGGCAAGTAATAGTCAAGCATTTTGAGTACTTTGAAGTCATGACACTAGAGGAGTAGGACTGGCAGATTTCCTTTCTTGAGGAACATTAGTGAATCAGAGATGTTATTAAGCAACCATCCTATATGTTCATGGTAGATATAATTTCTGGCCTAGTTAAATACTTGAATTTTAATTCCCAGCTCTGTTAATGGGATTTCATCTCATGTATCCAGTAAACAGGTCTCACCTCCGAATGCTCACCCTCTAAATAAATGACTATGTTGGCATACTGCTTCAAGGATCTTACAGTATCTACTTTGCACTACAGTCAGTGATTGTAGGTGATGCCTCAAAAGAGCGGCATCCATCATTAAGGACTCTCCTCACCAGGACATGAAGAAGAAGAAAGCCCTTATCTCCAAGTGGAGTCATCGGGACACTGTCATGACGGCGTTTTTTTTTAGCAGACTTTCTTGCCGAGTTGCTAGCTCGACGCTCAACCAGCTCCGAAGTCCGGCGCTGATGCCACTACATCACCAGGACATGCCCTCTTCTTATTACTACCATCAAAGCAGAGGTGCAGGAGCCTGAAGACATGCACTCAACTCACACAGGAACAGCTCTTCCCCTCCACCATCAGATTTCCAAAGGGCAATGAACCAACCCTTGTACACTACGTCACTAGTTTTGCTCTCTTTTAGCATACTTACTCATTTTAATTTATATATATTTATTTAATTTATGTATATTTCTTATTGTAAATTAGTTTAATGTATTGCACTGTACTGCTGCCACAAGATAACAAATTTCATGATATATATCAGTGATATTAAACCTGATTCTGATTCTAATCTGTATGTGAAAGGTTTTGAAAATAAATTTATCTTCGCATTTTTCTCCTGAAGTTCTCCCAGCATTTCACTTCATATAAATTATACGTTGATCTGTAAAATCCTTGAAGTTGTATGGCAACATAGTGGTTACTGTGATTCAGGGAAATAGGGCAGTGTTTTAAGTTTTTAAAATGCTTCCTAATGATTTTTTAATGATTTTAAATTATTCCTTTATATATTTAAGAGTGATTTCCTGGTGAAGTTTCATATCTTAAACCAGACTTATCACAAAACATAAGGGGGATAAGGGGTGACTTCATGAAACCTATTGAGTGGTGAAAGGCCTTGATAGAGTGGATGTGGAGAGGATGTTTCCTATGGTGGGAGAGTCTAAGACGAGAGGACACAGCCTCAGAATAGAGGGGTGCCATTTTAGAATGGAGATGAGGAGGAATTTCTTTAACCCGAGAGTGGCATGTTTGTGGAATTCTTTGCCACAGGCAGCTGTGAAAGCCAAGTCTTTATGTATATTGAAGGCAGAAGTTGATAGATTCTTGATTGGTCAGGATATGAAGGGATATAGGAGGAAGGCAAGAGATTGGCTGAGAGGAAAATTGCATCAGCTATGATGAAATGGCAGAGCAGACTCAATGGGCCAATGGCCTAATTCTGCTCCTGTATCTTATAGTCTTATGGCCTGAAACATAAGCATTTTAATCAGTAACCAAATGTATGCAACCAGATTTAAGTAATTGAAATTAAATTTGAAAAGTTTTTCAGAAGGCTCACCTAGTTATGTTAGTACACTGCAGTCGGATGCTTTGTACATGTTTTGCGAAAGTAGTCAACTCTAAAGACCTTCTCAAAGACATGTATCTGCTGCCATTCATCAACTAGATCTGGGGTGGGGATGGTGTAGGGGGTGAGCTTGTATGTGGTCCCCAGTCCGGCTCAAACAGTCAAAAATCAGGCAGTAGATCTTAGAAAGTCAGTTTGAGCTGGATCGAACTTGTGGTTGAAATTCTGCAAAACACTGCAATGTTTTAGCCAATCCTTAGCTAACTAAACTGTTAAAAAAAATACAAACTAAATACACACTCCAGGCAACAAGTTCATAAATATCTCAATGTTTCTTGCACATTAAACAGAATATGTTATAGTCTTCAGGTTTTTACAGCTGTTCATAATTCATATTGGTTTCATTGTATGATATAATCCACTGAAAGATTAATAATAGTTTTCTTTGATAACCGTGGTTTGTTTTTAACTCGATTGAACTGTTTGGACATCAGCAAAAACATACACTGTTTCCTTGTAAGTCAGTATAATTAAATAGTTTGCCTAGTAAGTAAAAGTTTCATACCAAATCATCATGAACTGAATTCAGTGGAACTTACCTCTGCCTACTATTATTCTGCTGTGGGACTGCAAACAATGGAAGTACGAAAGTTGTTGTCAGTGGTTCCCTACTCCTCCACAGAATACTGTATGCTGTTATCCAAATTTTTCCGGAGTAACCTTCAGAAATCAATCATTCAATGTAACATTCACAGATTTAAAGATTATTACTATTTTTAAAAGGTCTACAAAATGATAGAGGTCTATGCAATTATGAGACATAGAGAAGGTAGTCAGAATTTTTTCCTCTCTGAGGATATCAAAAATAAGATGGTATTGCTTTAAGGTGAGAGGAAGGAATTTTGAAGAAGTCTAAGAGGAAAAGTTTTCTTTCCACAGGGAGTATTGATATTTCAAAATCTTTCCTAGAAGACATTATGGAATCAGACACAATCATTACATTTAAAAGACATTTAAATAGGCACTTGAACAGATGTGGTGGCATAAAATGATCTACAGTACGTAAATGGGATTAATATGGATGGACAAAATATCAGCAAGGGCATAATGGGCTGTAGCCCCTGTTTCTGCGCTGTACAAGTCTATAAATCTATGTGCAAATATGTTCTGCTGCTGTAAGAGGTAGAAGTGAGATTTAGAAAAAAACACGTGAACCATTAATTACTGTTTAACACATGTCAGATAATTCAAATAACAATTCAAATACTTCATTATTTTAATTATCAGAAAATGCATACCAGATTCTTTGATATAATATTTTGGTTCAAATGACATTTCCACCATTTGCATATTGCAAAGGTTATTTCGCCATTTCAGTTGTTCAAAGTTGCAATTCTAATAAATACTCAGAGTGTCTCTCTGTTATGAATACTTCTAAACATATCTTAGAAAGCCTGATATTTTGTATGAGATAAATTAAGTCAGTAATGAATATGGTGATGCGAGTTGTCTGAGGATAGGCTATAATTTACAGGAAAATATGACAATGGTATTAGCAGCTAAATGATTTTATAGTCATGTTAAAAAATAATTTTATGTAAGATTTCGTTTCTATAGACCATGTGATGTTTTGAAAATTGATGAAAGTTAATGAACTTTTAATAGATTTCAGACTACTTTTCAATCACTGTATTTATCTATGGGTCTGTTTTTCTTTTGTTGATAAAATTTGACTTGTAAATATGAGGGTTTGCAAATAAATTAATGTGGCTTCAACACATCCTTTAAGCCACTTAACATGCAAATCTAGCGTGAAAATTATTTCATCCTATAAAATGCCAGCATTTGGCAGATACAAAGATAAATAATCCTATATTATGGCAACTATATGCTTTATCAAACATATGCAAATCAGTACTAATTAGCACTAATTAAGGTTTTTTTCCTATCTCCCTGGAAAACTGTCTAAATGTTATGCAATCCAGTTAGCACACTGATTACCCTAATTGTTTTATATTGCTTGATTCTTAATTAAAATATGTAAATTATGGTTAATTGGTAAATAGTAAAAGAGTTCGGTTCAGGTTTGTCTCATCAGAAAAGAAACACTGGGTTAATGCACTTGATTGGAAGCAATGTTTTTTTTGCAAAACTTAACAAGCAACATTGATTAAGTATTTCAATAAATGACTCCTTGTATAATCTAATTAGTAGCAAGCTTCAGTATGTGAAAACATAAAATCTCTGTCCAGTCGTCTCTCAAGCCTTTCTAGTCAGTGACTTCAACATCAGTATCCTCACTGGACAGCTTCTCCCTCCTCATTATCGTCCCTTCAGTCTTACAGTAGTCTTAAAAAGCCAAATCAGGAACAACATTTTGGAAAATTTCTTTATGTCAATTAAGCCATTTCCAGGAGGTAAAGAAGATTAGGAGATGCATTTTCCATAATGCCACTTTCTACTTTCCATATGTAGAAAAAGTATTTTTTCTGTCAAATATGCCCAGTACAACAAAGTTTTAAATTCTGACTCTTTTAGCCCTTGTATTTATGATTAATATATATTCTCGTTACTGAGTATAGTGTTTTCTTTATTGCTGCCCCCAAGATTCTGGACATGCACAGAATTATTGTGTTGTTCTTAAAGACAAAGTACCAACAGTGTTTTCCAAAACAATATATATCAACATGGCACTGCAATAACATAACATGTCCATGTAATAAAACTACAGGTCGAGTGGTGTGTCTGAATTGCAGATAAGAATCTGATAAAAATTGCTAGATCTTATCAGTGTTGCTGTGTATGGCCCATAACAATTATTACTTGAGCCATCTTCCAGTTTATGTGATGGATAAAAAGGTTCACGATGTCACAAGTACAATTATCCAGGTAAAGGAATCACAAGCAAGCAAAAATCTGCAGATGCTAGAAATCAAAGTAATTCACACAAAACACTGGAGGAACTCAGCAGACCAGGCAGCATCATCATCATCTTGCTGCCTGGTCTGTTCAGCTCAGTTCTTCCAGCATTTTATGTGTATAATCCAGGTAAAGGAGTTGGTGGGGTGGAACAGCTTCTGAAGATATCTATCCAATTCCACCAATGTTCTTCTAGCTACCTTCATGCATCAAGAATCAGAATGAGAATCAGTTTTAATATCACCAGCATACGTCATGAAATTTGTGGTGTTTGCAGCAGCAGTACTATACAATACATAATAACAGAAAAAATCATGAATTGCAATTATATATATTTTTAATATTATATATATATATAAGTTAAAGTATTAGTAATATATAAATATCAATTTATAAATAGTGCAAAAATAGAAGTAAAAAAGTGAGTTAGTGCTCATGGGTTCAATGTCCATTCAGAAATCAGATGGCAAAGGGGAAGAAGCTGTTCCTGAAACATTGAGTGTGTGCCTTCTGTACCTTCTTCCTGATGGTAGCAATGAGAACAAGGCATGACCTGGGTGATGGGGGCCTTAATGATGGATTCCATCTTTTTGAGGCATCACACCTTGAGAATGTCCTGTATGTACTCAAACTAAACAGAAGTATCAATGGATGTGATTCCATCTGTCCCTGGTCTTACAAAATGTGGGTCTGTCTATGAAGTTTCATCCTATTGAACCACACTGTACACTTACTCTTCAATAATATTGGTATTGATTTATTATTGTCACCTGTACTAATATACAGTGAAAAGCTTGTCTTGCATTCTGTTCATACAGATCAAATTATTACACAGTGCATTTAGCTAGAATAATTTTTTTTTAAATGCAGAATAATATGTAAAAATGACTGAAAAACTGTAGTGAAGGCAAATGATAAAGTGCAAGATCATAACAAGAATTCAGGAGTCTTCTAGCAGTTTAATAGAAGCTGTCCTTGGGCATGGTGGTACGTGCTTTCAGGCTTTTGTATCTTCTGCCTGAGGGGAGAGAAAAGAAGAGATAACATTTGGGGTGGGTGGGATATTTGATTATACTGGCTGTTTTACTGAGGCAGCAAGAAATATGGACAGAGTTCATAGACAAAAGGCTGGTTCCTCTGATGTGCTGAACTATCTTGTGGTCCCATGTAGAGCAATTGCCATACCAAGCCATAATGCATCCAGACAGAATGCTTTTTTAGTGCATTGATAAAAAAAAACTGGTAAGAGATGTTGGGGACTTGTCAAATTTCTTTAGCCTCCTGAGGAAGTACAGCTGTTGATGAGTTTTCTTGGCCATGCCATAATCGTGGTTGGACCAGGACAGACCTAGAAACTTGAAGCTCTCAACTCAACGCTGCTGAATTAGACAGGAGCACATGCACTGCCGTCCGTTTTGAAGTCCATGAGCAGCTCTCGTGTTTTGTTGACATTGAGGGAAATACTGTTGTAATGACACCATATCACTAAGCTCTCTGTCTCCTTCCTGTGCTCTTAACTCATTTGAGATATGACCCACTACCATCAACCACAAACCAATTGCAACGCTCTGCACATAATTTTTCAAGATTCCATTTTGGCAATAATCTTTTCCTATAGAAATTGTCAATGTTATTTGGATGTTTCGGGACTTACAAATGAACCCAAAGTAAGGCTTAGTAAATGCACACCCATTGTGCACCTGCCCCTGATGTTGCTGCAGCAGGGAAGAGTCCATTCCCTGTCTCTTTCTCGAATGTTCTTTTGCAAAGTAAGTCTAGACACTTTCTCTTATTATGGTTCATCTCACATCACTTTATAATGTACATTCCCAGAGCTGCATTCTGAGACAGCAGGAAATGCTGCTGATATCTCATCGACACAATGAAAATGCTGCACAGATCTGCCCAAGATTAACTGGCCTTCCAATACAAGGAGCTCTCCATTGCACAATTCAGCACCACATGCAAAATTTGCTATAGCCACTCTGAAGGCTTATGGGAATAAGCCACAGTTCAGAGCTCGCCTAGCAGTGCATACCAAAGGTCAAGAAGCAATATAAAATTCTTTGGCTGTGTGTATCAGAAAATGTTTAATGTCAAGCAATAACTCAATAAGTGGACCAAGGCACTCTGGAGTACCATGTATAGTATTAACCTAATTGATCTGCAATCCACTGTGCAAAATGCAGCTTTTTGACTATAGAGTGATGCATCTTTTTCAGTTTCATGTACAAAATATATTTTGGGAGAAATTGAAAGCATAACCACTCATAGCTTTTCAGTATATTTCCAGACTCCAGGCCAGGTTGTTTTTGTTATTGAAAATGCCTATGTTCAGATGTGTAACCTTTTGCCTCAATATAATTATAACTGCGTTTTATCATTATCAGCAGATAGCTGGCGTCTGGTATCTGTTCACTCAGGCTAGTCCTGGTGCTAGGCTTAGATGCATGTGCTATGGTTTGTGGGAATCAGTCAGCCTTGCTGGGCTATAATACACATGCAGTCCAACAACAGGGCTTGGTCTTGTTAGTGTTTCCACAATTGAATCCTGTGCCAGATCAAAACTGGTGCATGTTTCTTTTTAAGGGGGCAGCACACTGGTGTACAGTTAGCATGATGCTTTGCTGCACCAGCGTTCAACAATCGGTACTTCATTCCCGCTACTGTGTGTATGGAATTTGTATATTTTCCCCGTGACTGTGTGGATTTCCTCCAGGTGCTCCAGTTTCCTCCCACATTCCAACGACGTATGTGTTAGGGTTAGTAACTTGTGGGCATCCTACACTGGCATCAGAAGCATGGCGACACTTGCAGGCTGCCGCTAGCACATCCTCAAACAATTTTGATCATTGACACGAAAGATGCATTTAATGTATGTTTTGATGTACATGTGATAAATCAAGATATACTTAACGTCGTTCAAAAAATTACATTATTCTGTTTTTGTATAATTCTATCTATTATTATTTAATAATTTTAATATAATTTCACATTTGTCATAAATATCTCTGAACATCAGAGTACTTTTCTTAAATTAAAAAGCTTTCACAGCTGTTAAAGCCACATACTTTGCCTGCTTTTGAAGGCAAGACTGCTGCCCTCAACTATGAATGATCCATTTACATTTTTGACCTTGGGAATGAAGAGTGCCAGTAAAATAAACCATTACATTTAACCTAGGGAGATGTTGCAAGCAGAGTTTAAAGTTTGAAGTACATTTATTATCAAAGTTTGTGTACTTTATACAACCTTGAGATTCATCTCCTTACAGGCAGCCGTGAAACAAAGACACTCAATAGAACCCATTAAAAATAAAAGAAGACTGTCAAACACCTGATGTGCGGAGAGAAAGTAAACAAATCCTGCTGATTCTGAAGTCCACAGAATCCGATTCAAAAGGCCTCAGTCCAGCATTGAGTCGAGCAAACCCCACAGAGCAGCGAGCCAAACCAGCCCATCTCTCACCTCTGACCCCGACCATTTCAATCTGGCCCGACGCTTAAATTGTTCAATCCTCGGGTCATTCCTCGCCCTTGGGCTCAGGCTCCGTTGCCTCAGTAAGGCCTGTACCTGACCTTTCCAATTCAGCTCGGCTCTTAAATTGATCAAACTTTGGATCTTTCCTTGCCTTGCTTTGGCTCCGCCATGTTGAATTACCTCCAACCCCACTCCAGCAACTCCAGGCCAGACATGCTGCAACTGTCCTGTCCCAGGAAGACTCCAGCCATACCACAAAAATGTTGGTTTGTACAGGCGATTTTGCGTAACACTGACAGGGAAGCCACAGGCCACTGTTTGTGATGATCATTTACCAGAAAAGTGTAAATAACAAAGTATTTAGTTGCTTTCTTTGTTGCCCCTGCCACCAGCGAGTTGTCACTCAAACCAGTAAGTGGTGACGTTTTTACCCAGAACATAGGTTTAGCACATAGGAACTATGGGATGTGACTTCAGAGAGTAGGCCTGGTCTGGCATGAACCAGCCCTTTTCATTCCTGAAAAACCAACTGGCCACTTACCACACAATTCCCAGTGTTTAGTGTATTTGTCAAATTTGTGCTCCAAAGTATGGTTTAATAACAACTGCAAGTTGCTGATTAATAGATCTCACACTAACTTGGCTTTGCTCTTGCACTTGTATGCTAATATTAAGTATTTAAAAACAAAGTATAACAACATCTCTCATAGTCAAAAGTCTTCCTTTTGCATTTCCTTAATTAGCCAACATGCAATTGATTTGTAGTTTACCAGAGTCAGTCTTTGCTGATTCAGCAGTGTAATTACAAGCTGGTAGCTCATCTACTCTAAATGCTTCTTTAAAAATCAATGCAGTATTAGTGAGAACATGAATTCAAATTCACTGCATTCCTCTTGAATGCTATTGTGTGTAAGTTCATTTAAGCATTTTTGAGTCTGATCTTTGGGCCTTGTTGTTTTTACTTTTATTTTCGGATATGCACAAATATAAAATTGGAAATCCTATGAACATTGAGAATTATTTATTGAAGATTATGGCAATGGGTCTAAAAACCATGTGCTGCTTTGATAAGGAAGGAAGGAGAATGATGTTGTCATAGCAATATTTTTTGACAGTTGATATTTTTAAGGGAACCTATTTGCTTTGGATGTCATTTCATAGAACAGAACGGTAGAGCACAGTATAGACTCTTCAGCCCATGATGTTATGCCAATATTTTAACATACTCTAATTTAATGGTTTCCTGTTGCATAGTCCTCCATTTTTCTTTCATCCATGTGCCAGTCTAAAATCTCTTAAATATCTCTAATATATCTGCCTGTACCATCGTTACCTACCAATCTCTGTGTAAAAAAACCTATCTCTGCCACCCACCCACCATACTTTCCTCTAAACCCCTTAGAATTATGCCCTCTCATATCAGCCAATAGCACACTAGGAAAAAGTTGCTGACTCTTAACAATATTATTGCAATTTATCATCTGAAACACACCAGTCAGGTCTCCTCTCATCCTCTGCTCCAAAGAGAAAAGTCTTAGCTCCATCAGCCTTTCCTCATAAGACATACTTCCCCATCTAGGCAGCATCCTGGTAAATCTCTTCTCATCCTGCCTAAAGTTTCCACATCCTCCCTATAATGAGGTGATCAGAACTGAATATAATACTCCAAGTGTGGCCGTACCAGAGATTTATAGAACTGCAACATTAACTCACAGGTCTTAAATTCAATCCCTTGGCTAATGAAGGGCAACACAACAAATGCCTTCTTAACCACCCTATCAACTTGTGCAGCAAATTTGTGAGATCTATGGACATAGACCCCAAAATCCATCTGTTCCTCCGCACAGCTAAGGATTTTACCATTAGCCATATAGTCTTCTTTCAAGTTCAACCTTCCAAAGTGTATCACTTCACTCTTTTCCAAATTGAAGTCTAGCTCAGCATCCTATCAATGACCTATTCTAACTTCTTACACTATCCACAACACCGCCAACTGTCCTGTATTCCTTTGTTTTATAGCCAAATAACATTCAGATGGCAGAAAGATGAGAATTATCCAAGGACTTCAAATGTCAAGGCAGTGCTCTGCACTACTGTCTTGCCGTTGATGTACATATGCATCCAACAGACAATAAAAAAACATTGTGTGGAGCTCCTCAGGACCAAGCCCATTTAACAGTCCAGAGCTGTTTATGAAACTGCTCATCTGGCATTTTCAGTGGCCTGAATATTGTGCATTACCTGAATCTACCTACATAGTCAGGAGCTTGCTTTATTTGTTTGCTTTGATAGGATGAACAGACACAGAACTGCACTTCAAGCTGCTAAAAGTAGGCACTCCAGTTATTAGCATCCACAGTTGGCAGTCTTGTAAAGCAGCAAAGTCTTTCTAATGGGAATTCAATCTTTCCTAAAAACTGAACTAAAAATGGTGATCAATATGCTTACTCTCTCTAACTCCAAAGCCCTCCCTCCTACCAAGTCCATAATAAGCCCACAGGGTCATTAAATGTTATGAGGAACTAGGTAAGAAGTAGTACCTTCAGCTACTTTCGGTAACACAAGCATCCAACTAAATAATTTGTCAATGTTTGTTAAAGTGTGCGCAAGAATCACTGGCCATTCTTAGTCACGGAATCCTTGCAGCATCATGAAGACAATTGAATGCTTTTCTCAGTAAGAGTGAGAATATCCGCTTTTTTAAGGAAGACAAGGAGCATAGAATGTAGAACAGTAGAGCACAGGAACAGTCCCTTAAGTCCAGAAGGTTGTGTTGAACTAATGAAGCTAATGATGTCTAATCTCTTTTGCTTGCACGTGGTCCATGTCCCTCCATTCTCTACATGTTCAGGTGCCAAGCTAAGATCCTCTGAGTCACCTCTGTTGTATCTGCCTCTATTACCACCTCTTGCAACACATTCCAGGCACTTAACATCGTCTGTGTGGAAAAAAAAACAGTCCTGCCCATCCCCATTGCATGCCTTCAAAATAGTAGACATTTCAAAGTTTCAAACGAGTTTCAGCCAGAGGCAAAGGGTGCTCTCTGTCGATTTTACTTATACTTCTTTCATAAACTTATAATAGGTCTCCACTCCGCTTCCACTGCACCAGCAAGAAAACAATGATAAAGGTAATTTGTATTGGTCACATGCACATGAAAAATATGTCAAATCAGCGAGGGTTGTTCTGAGCAGCCCACAAGTATTGCCAGTTTCCGGCACCAGCATAGCAGACCCACATCTCGCTGACCCTAATTAAACATCTTCAGAATCTGGAAGGGAGCCAGAGCACCTGGAGGAAATCATGTCGTCACTGGGAGAATGTACGAACTCCTTACGAACAGTGGCAGGATTTGAACCCCGATCTTACAACTGGTGTTACAATAAACGGCCATATTCATATCTACCATAGATTCCCAAATAAAATCAGATACTGGAAATAGGGAATAACATATGTTGTAATGTCCCACATGGATGTTATGGGCCAAATTCTGTGCTTGACCGCAACTCTATGCCTGTTCTTATAACTGAGGCAGAAAGGAATTGCAGTCTCTAATTGTTGGATTAGTCTGCACCTGAATTGGAGGGGGACTAATATTCTAGAGGGAAGGTTTGTTAATGCTGCACAATGGGGTTTAAACTGGGGTTGCAGGAGATGAGAACCAGAGTGCAACAACAGTTAGTGGAAAGGTTGTGGAGGCAGAAGTTGGTAAGACCTCAGACAAAGTAAGGAATCAAAAGGTTGAGCGTGGTGCAACTTGTGTCCTGAGCTGCATGTATTTCTATGCAAGAAGAGGTGTAGGAAAAGTGGATAATAATGCTGAAGATGAGGTAACTAGTCAGAGACAATGTGTAGTGAAGAGAGGCTGTTCATAGGACAATATTCCAGTCAACAGGATGAGTTGCAACGTAAAAGGTAGACAAAATCGAAAAGGTGAATACAGGACTGAAGGTGTTATATTTGAATGTGCACAGTATACGGAATAAGGTAGATGAACTTGTAGCACAGTTGCATATTGGCATGTATGATGTGGGCATCACTGAATCATGGCTGGAAGAAGATTATAGCTGGGATCTTGATGTTGAAGGATACGCATTGTATAAAAAGGACAGACAGGAAGGCAAAGAGGGTGGTGTTTCTCTGTTGGTGGAAAAATGGAAAATCAAATCATTAGAAGGAGGCAACATAGGGGCGGAAGGTATTGAATCATTGTGGATAGGGCTAAGGAACTGCAAGGGTAAAAAGGTCCTGATGGTAGTTGTATACAGACTCCCAAACAGTAGTAAGAACGTGACCTACAAATTGCAATGGGAAATAGAAAATGCATGCCAAAAGGGCAATGTCACAATAGCCATGGAGGACTTCAAAATGAAGGTAGTTTTGGAAAATCATGACTGTTACTGGATTCCAGGATGGCTTTTTAGAGAAGCTCGTGGTTGAGGCCACTAGGGGATCAGCTATTTTGGATTGGGTGTTGTGCAATGAACCAGAATTGATTACAGAGCTTAAGGTAAATGAACTGTTAGGGGAAGTGATCATAATATAATCAAATTCACCCAGAAATTTGAGAAGAAGCTAAAGTCAGATGCACCAGTATTACAATGGATTAAAGGAAATTACAGAGGCATGAGAGAGAAGTTGGCCAGAACTGATTGGAAAAGAACAATTAACAAGAGAAGTCAAAGCCAAAGAGAGGGTATATAAGAGAGCAGAGATTAGTAGGAAGTTAGAAGATTGGGAAGCTTTTAAAAACCACCAGAATGCAACTATGAAAGTCATTAAGAAAGTAAAGATGGGATACAAAAGTAAGCTAGCCAGTAATACTATACTGGATACCAAAAGTTTCTTCAGATACATAAAGAGTAACAAAGAGGCAAAAGTGGATATCAGATGGCTGGAAAACAATGCTGGAGAGATATTAATGGGGGGATAAGGAAATGGCGGACAAACTGAATAAGTATTTTGCATCAGTCTTCACTGTCAATAGCACTAGCAGTATGGTGAGCAGTTGTAGGCCCATTATCTTAGAAAGGATGTGCTGAAACTGGACAGGGTTCAAAGGAGGTTCATGAAAATGATTCCAAGATTGAATAGCTTATCATATGAAAAGCTTTTGATGGCTCTGGGTCTGTATTCACTAGAATTCAGAATAATAGGGCGACCTAATTGAAACCTATCAAATGGTGAAAGGCCGGATGTTCCCTATGGTGGGAGTGTCTAAGACCAGAAGATAGAGCTTCAACATAGAGGGGTGTTCTTTTAGAACAGAGATGAGGAGGAATTTCAATACAGGCCCTCTGGTAGTGAATCAGTGGAATTCTTTCCCACATGCAGCTGTGGATGCCAAGGTTTTATGTATATTTAAGGCCGAAGTTGATAGATTCTTGATTAGTTAAGGCATGAAGGGATATGGGGATTGGAGCTGAGAGGAAAATTGATGAAATGGCAGAGCAGACTTGATGGACCAAATGGCTTAATTCTGCTCCTATATCTTATGGTTTAACTGGTCTGTAACCATTACAGTTAATGTAGTGTTCAAATGTAAAATTTGGTCAGAATTGCCGCAGTGAATTCATCAGGAGGTTATCCAGTCTCTTCTGGAAAGACAGGAATCTATTTCATGGTTAACAAGTTCATTTCCACAGCTGAACACTAGTGAAATATTGTACAGTGATTGCCATGTACTTATGATGGTGCTCATTGAGGCACCTACAGGAGTACAAAAGGCAAGGTTTCATTTCCTTGACATCTATCACAGCAGAGTGCTCCCACGCAAGCCTAGCATCATGGTTACATACTGTGCTTTATAAAATTTAGCCAAGAAATATAGATCTCAACCAGATGTGGCATTAGTAATCCGAAGACTGTTCTTTACAAGGACATCGATAGTGAGTTCATTAGCAAGATAAATTCCATGGATTAAATTGGTATCCTTAGCAACAGTGCATCAATGCATCTGAGCAACCTTTTTCCACTCATTCCCTGATATAAATATCTCTCTGGACACCATTATCTCTATAAGAATTCATTGAATAGCAGGCCCAGAATAAAATTAACAACAGTAATTGACAGTACACTCAGCAAGAGGAGCCCGCAGATGATACAACCAGGAGGGATAGTGCAAGAAGAGACAAAAAATGGAAAAGAAGCTAAAAAGATTCAGCAGCTAGAAACATGGGATTTGGATTTCCAGGTTTACACTCTTTCTTCCTCCTTTTTTTGTTTGCAGATATTTGAGATTTTTGGCTTACTGTTTCTCTGTGATGTACTAGGCTGGCATTGTGGGGTGCAGCATAAAAGAAGTGCCTGTGTAGCAATACAAGTGCCTGAATTGGAAAAAAAAACTAATGCTACCCAGCACACAGTCAATTAAGGGTTAGGTTGTTCATTGCAAAAAAAATGATGACCTTAACAGTATTTCCAAGCAGGTTTTCAAAATGATTGATAACTCCCACCCATCCTCGGGATTTCTTCCACAGTTCCAGATCTAATTATCATTTTCTACTACCAATTAATTCAGTGTAAAGGAACGTCATGGCATTGTACAAAGTAAGGACGTGTCGGAACTTTTTCTCTCCTTTGTACTTGTTGTTGACTTAAATCTTTACTTTAATTTCTTTAGAGAAATTTGGATAGGTACATAGTTTGCGGACAGGGGTTGGTATGGAGTGATATGGTCCAGCTACAGATTGATTGGACTAGGCAGAATAATAGCTTGGCATGGGCTAGATGGGCAGAATGGCCTGTTTCTGTGCTGTAGTGTTCTATGACTCTAACTGAGTTTTGATCTTTCTGATGCAGGGTAATTAACTAAAAACATTAATTGTTTTTATCTCCACAAATGCTGCCTGACCTGTTAAGTATCTCTTTAACATTTTGTTTTTATTTCCTATATCATCCATTTCAATGAATGTTTTCATGTGAAAATTGAAACATATTGTCCGAAATATTATGCAACATGACTTTAAGCCACTGAATGTTGCAGTCAAACAATCAGGAAGCAAACAGCATCCATTGCTGTAATCAGGCTTAGCAGGATTTAGATCTGTTGGTAAACACCACTGAATGTGGATTTCATGTTCAGGATCTGAGATGGAAATGTATTTCCATTATTAATTACCGTGCATAAGAGAAACCTAAGTTTATTTTTGTTTGGGGAGGGTGGAGAATGGAGCAAATGGCTCAGAGAGGCATGTTAGACCAATAGGCCTCTGGAGAAAGTGGCATGCTTACAGTACATGGTTCTCCACAGTACACAGTGGGTTAGGCCTTGATGAAACGTTGGCCTCCGGAATAACGATAACAGTAGTGCTCTGGACAAGATGATTTTTTCTTGAGAATCCTAGATCCCACTCAATAGTCAAACCCAGTCCAGAATATATTACACCCAAGCCACGATGTTGTGAAGTCCTTAAAATTCAGTTGATAAAGCTCAAAATAAATGCCATGATTTTAATTGTTAAAAATTCAAAGATTCAAAATACACTTACAGTCAAAGTATGTATACAGGATAGAACTCTTAAGGTTCGTCCTCCTGCAAGCAATCATGAAACAAAGGACTGTACAGAAGGATCTGGGAGTGCTTGTGCATGAATCATAAAAGGTTGGTTTGCAGGTGCAGAGGCTAGCAAGAAGGCAAATGAAATGTTAGCCTTCATTGCTAGAGGGATTAAATTTAAGAGCAGGGAGGTTATGCTGCAACAGTATAGGGTACTAGTGAGGCCACATATGGAATACTGTGTGCAGTTCTGGTCTCCTTACTTGAAGAAAGATATACTGGCTTTGGAGGCTGTGCAGAGGAGGTTCGCCAGGTTGATGCCCGAGATGAGGGGGTTAGACTATGAGGAGAGATTGAGTCACCTGGGACTGTACTTGCTAGAATTCAGAAGAATGAGAGGAGATCGTATAGAAACATATAAAATTATGAAATGGATAGATAAGATAGAGGCAGGAAAGTTGTTTCCGCTGATAAGTGAGAGTAGGACTAGGGGACATAGCCTCAAAATTCGGGGGAGTAAATTTAGGACGCAAAGATACAAGTCAAGGCCACATCAATCTTGTCCTTTGCCTCCTTCAATAACCTGAGGTAAATCCCATCAGGCCCTGGGGACTTATCCACCTTAATACTCATTAGGATGCCGAACATTACCTCCTCCTTGATTCCTCAACACCCTAAAATATTTATACACCAGTACTGATCTGGTCCTTCAGAGAGTGGTGAATCAGTGGAATTCTCTGCCCAATGAAGCAGTGGAGGCTACCTCAGTAAATATACTTAAGACAAGGTTGGATAGATTTTTGCATAGTGGGGGATTAAGGGTTGTGGGGGAAAAGCAGGTAGGTGGAGGTGAGTCCACGGTCAGATCAGCCATGATCTTATTGGATGGCAGAACAGGCTTGATGCGCCAGATAGCCTACTCTTGTTCCTATTTCTTATGCTCTTATGTTCTTATGAAGCACGATGAAACTTGTTCAAAGATAAACATCAAGCACCCAATGCATGAAATGAGCAAATTGCTCAAGCAGCAAAAACCAAACGAACAATGTGTTAAATATCAACATAAACCCAGAGTCCAGGAGAATTCAGTTTAGTTCAATACATCAATGTGCCGCTAGCTAACTGCAGGCCACAGGGAACGTTTGCTTGGATGTGGAGAATGTGAGTGAGGTACTTCATCAGTACTTTGCTTCAGTGATTACTAAGGAAAAGGATATGGGGGACCTGGAGATCAGTGCTGAGTGTATAAATATGTTAGGGTATTTAGGGGTCAAGGAGGAAGAAATGTTGGGCTTCCTAATGAGTATTAAGCTGGTTAAGTCACCAGAGCTTGATGGGATTTACCTCAGGTTATTGAAGGAGGCAAAGGACGAGATTGTTGGGGCCTTGACCACTATCTTTGTGTCCTCTCTAGCCACAGGTAAGGTCCCAGAGGACTGGTGAGAGGCTAATGTTTTACCTCCATTTAAGAAGGGAACAAAGGAAAACCCTGGTAACTATAGATCGGTGAGTCACACGCCAGTTGTAGAGAAATTGCTGGAGAAACCCATGGCCTAATTAAGGAGAGCCAGCATGGCTTTGTGTGAGGCAAGTCATGTCTTAATAACTTGATTGAGTTTCTTGACAAGGTGATGAGAGAGATTGATAAGGGTAGGGCAGTGGATGTTGTCTACATGGATTTTTAGTAAGGCGTTTGACAAAGTCCCTCATGAGAGGCTAATCCAGAAGATTAAGATGTGTGGGATCCATGGTGAATTAGCTGTTTGAGTTCAGAACTGGCTTGTGCATCGAAGACAGAGGGTAGTGGCTGATGGGACTTATTCGAGCTGGAGGTCTGTAATTAGTGGCGTTCTGCAGGGATCTGTGCTGAGACCTCTGCTGTTTGGAATGATCTCGATGAAAACGTAGATAGGTGGATTGGTAAATTTGTGGGTTAGCAAGATTGGTGGAGTTGTGGATAGTGTAAAAGACTAGCGAAGAATATGGCACGAAATAAATCAGCTGAAGATATGGGCAGACAAATGGCAGATGGAGTTAAACCCAGATAAATATGAGGTGTTGCACCTTGGTAGAGAAGATGCAAGGATACAGTACTCTGATAAAGGCAAGATCCTTAACAGTGTTGCTGAGCAGAGAGATCTTGGGATCCAAGTTCATAGTTCCTTAAAAGTGGCTATATGGGTCGATAAGGTGGTTAAGAAGGCTTACGGAATGCTTGCTTTTATTAGTCCATAAGACCATAAGATATAGGAACAGAAGTAGGCCATTCAGCCTATCAAGTCTGCTCCTCCATTCAATCATGGACTGATCCAATTCTTTCAGTCAGCCCCACACTCCTGCCTTCACCCCGTACCCTTTGATACCCTGAGGTATTGAGTTCAAAAGTCAAGAGGTTATGATGTAAATTTATAAAACTCTGGTTAGGCCACATCTGGAGTACTGCGTACAATTCTGGTTGCCCCACTATAGGAAGGATGTTGAGGCTTTGAAAAAGGTTCAGAAGAGGTTTATCAGGATGCTGCCTGGTTTAGAGGGCATGTTCTATCATGAGAGGCTGGATAAACTTGGGCTGATTTCTCTAGAGCACCAGAGGCTGAGAGATCTGATGGAGGTTTATAAGATTATGAGAGGTTTAGAGAGAGTAAACAGAGAGTATCTGTTTCCCAGGATTGAAATGTCTAATACCAGTGCACATGTATTGAAGGTGAGAGGGTGTAGGTTCAAGGAGAATGTAAGGATAAGTTTTTTGCTCAGAGAATCGGGTATGCTTGGAATGAATTGCATGGTATAGTGGTAGAGGCATATACATTCATCATCATCAGGTGCCATGCCCAGTTTGAGCTTTGACTGCCATGGCCCACACACTCTTGTTTCGGGTCAAGTGGATCAATTCATTGGTATTCATTTCCGTTCTCTGACTGCTGTCTCCATCATCATTTGTTTTTGTCTTCCTCTTGCTTTCTTCCCTTCAATCTTTCCCATAATTACCGTGCATTCTAACTCCTCTTTCCTAATCACATGTCCAATGAAGTTACGTTGCCTTTTCATGATCTCGTACATTATTTCTCTTTTTGTGTTTGCTCTGTTCATGACATCCTCATTAGATATTCGTTTCGTCCATGATATTCTTTGCATCCTCCTCAAAAGCCACATCTTTGCTGCTTCAATTCATTTCCTCATGTTACTAGATATTGTCCAACATTCTGAGCAATATAACATAACTGGATAGACGTAACATTTCAGTATTCTGAGGTAGGTTGTCATGCCTAGTTTAGTATTGGTCAGTATACTTTTCATTCTCATAAAGGTGTCTTTTGCCATCCCTATTCTTCTTTTGATGTCCATGTCACATCTGCCATCTGATGTCACCCAGCTTTCTAAGCAGCAAAAGTTCTGTACTTGTTTTATGTCTTCCCCATTTACTTTCTGCCTGCAGATAGGATTCTCCTTCTTTTTGGATATCACCACACATTCTGTCTTTTTGCGATTGATAGATAGACCCATTTTTGCACTTTCTTCAACAACTATATCAGTTAAGATTTGTAGTTCTTCCTCTGTACTTGCAATTAACACATATACATTAGAGGTTTCTAAGAGATGTTTGGCACATGCATATAAGGAAGATGGAGGGACATTGTATTGTGTAGGTAGGAAAGATTAGCGTTTAGATATTTTTGATTTGCTTTTTAGCTGGTCGGCACAATATTGTGGGCTGAACGGCCTGTTCCTGTGCTATAATATTCCATGTCTTCTGTCATGTGCCCAAGACCGCATCGATTGCCCAGATCAAACTGCTCAAAAACAGCAAAAAAATAAGTAACCAGAATCCAGAACCACTTGTACCATGAACCTCAAAGTCTCCCAAAACAAATCCACAGCCACCAGCCTTGCCAGTCAGTCCTTGTAACATGGATCCTGTACTTTCCTTTGACGGCAGCTCGCAAGAGAGCGAGAATGACTGGTCAAAATAAAGGCAGACAATGCCGAACACCCACCCATCTTCCGCTCTTGCCTTCGTTGACTTCAGCCTTGCTCAACATCTCAAATGGAGAGAAGCAATGGAGTCAATCATGCGTACTTGCCCTGTCTCCAGGCTTCCAGACCACCCCCAACCTCATCGAACTCCCTTAGAGAAAGCAAAACACCAGGTCTTTCAATCAGCCCAAAAACACACCATCAAAATGTAAATTGCAGATTCTAATCACACGCAGCTTAGAAGTAGAGTCATATTTAAAGGAAGAAGGAGTTAAAGAATTAGTTTCATGAACTATCTGAAGGATGACACCATCTTGTTTGCTGGCATTGTCTTGAAGCCATCTATTTTCTAAATTAAAATTTATATATTTTTAAATGAATTCTAGCTCCGTATATTGCAGAAAATATGGTAACAAGTTTGAGAATGTGCATCCACAAACGAGAATATCTGCAGATGCTGGAAATCCGAACAATAGACACTAAATGCTGGAGGAACTCAGCAGGCCTTTTGAGTTGGTCTAGCATTTTGTGTCTGTTGTTGAGAATGTGCATGTTCAATTTAAGCATAGAAATGCAGCTCCCAGAGATACCCTGCTCCATCACTGCATACAGGGTTACATTTCCTCACAAACAGAACATGTGCAAGACAACATGAAGCTTTAACAGATGTACCGTGGAGGGCACTCCAGCCGGTTGCATCACCATCTAGTGTGGAGGGGCCACTGCACAAGATGGGAAAGAGTTGCAGAACATTGTAAACTCTTCCACCTCCATCATGGGCACCAGTCTCGCAAGCATCAAGGCACCTTCAAAAGGCGAAGCCTCAAAAAGACAGCATCCATCATTAAGGATCCAGATCACCCAGGTCATGCTCTCTTCTCAATGCTGGCATCAAGGAGGAGACACAGGAACCTAAAGGCACGCACTTAACATTTCAGGCACGAATTCTTGCCCTCCACCATCAGATTTCTGAATGGACAATGAACCCATGAACACTACCTCAGTATTCTTAACTTCTCTTTTTGTACCACCCATTTTATTTTATATATACTTATTGAAATTTACAGTTTTTATTATTATGTATTGCAATATACTGTAGCCTCAAAGCAGAAAAAATCACGACATATGCCAGCAGCTTCTGATTCCAATTACTCATTCTGAAGGGGAGCACCAGAAACACGTCACCCAGAAGTAATTGCTCAATAAATATTAATTACTAGCAAATCCAGACCGTGAAAATTAGTTTTCTGAGGGTGGACCCGCCTTTGCTCAGGAAGAAAATCGATGTTGGGGGAAAAGATCCCCAAAATTGATTTTCTAAATAAAAACTCAAACAAGTTTTGACTTACTTTTTTCTCTCCATGCCATGTTTATTTCCTAATCTTCCAAATACAATCTGATGCAATTTGAGGAATCAAAGAAGGGCAGCACGTACGCAGTAAATGGTTGGGCTCTAACGAATGTTGATGAACAGAGAGACCGAGAGGTAGAAGTCCATAGACCGCTGAAAGTGGCAGCGCAAGTGGATTGGGTATGGAAGAATGGTGGTGGATGCATGCCTTCAGCTGCCATGACATAGAACGTAAGAGCTGGGAGATTATGTTGCAGCTTTATAGAACATTAGTTAGGCTATACCTGGAATACCGTGTGCAGTTCCAGTCATCATGCAGGAGGAAAGGTGTGATTGTGCTGGAGTGGGTGCTGAGGAGATTCACCAGGCTAGTCCCGGATTGGCACATTGTGATTATAAAGAGAAAATGTGTGAAAAGCTACATTTTTTTTTCCCTGGAGGAAAGTAAGTTCGTTACTGGGGGGAGGTGGGAGATGCAGTACATATGTAGTATTACAAGGGCATTAGGTTTGGAGGTAGTAAAAATCTTTTTCCTGTGGTCTAAGAAAGAGGACATATGTTTAAGGTGAGATGTAGGAGATTTAGAGGGAATCTGGGGGAAATTTTTTTCACACAGGAGGTGGCATGGATATAACGGGACTCAGGGCCTGTTTCTGTGATATATGACTTGACTGTAACACCCGATTTTATTCTATTGCCTGGATACGATTTACATTTAACTTACGCTCCCTGATTCACATTCTCCTTTGCAGTGATGATTCTTCTGTCTAGTTTGCTGAAGAACCGCACTTCCTCTTAACTTGCTCGTAGACTGCAGTAGAGCACCGTGCTTCCATCAAATGCTAGATAAGAGAAAGTCTGCATTCTCCCACTCAACAAAAATATTGTTAGCAAGTTGAACAGTAAGCCTCATTCTTTATCAGCTGACTGCAAAATTTTGTTTGGTATCTGTTAACTATTTTAATTACCTTGAAGCCAATGTTCAAAATAAGGGTTTCAAAATACAAATAACTTATGACGTAGAATGATGGTGGTCACAAATTGAGCTAAAGTTAGCATACAGGCAGTCCTCAGGTTATAAGCACAAGAGATTGTGGAGATACTGGAAATCTTAAGCAATACAAACAAGATTCTGGATGAACTCAGCAAGTCAGTCAGCATCTATGGAGGGAAATAAACAATTAACTTTTTTGGGCTGAGATTCAACATCAGATCTGATAAGGGGTCTCAGCCTGAAATATTGACTGTTCATTCCTCTCCATAGATGCTGCCTGACCTGCTGAGCTCCTTCAGAATTTTGTGAGTTCTGTTCTTGAGAAATGTTCACAACCTGAACTGTTTGTAAGTTGGAAACGAGCCTAAACAATGTCTGGGAGAATGTCACAGAAACAGCTGCAGTTGTGGCAAGAACAGCAGCCAGCCAGGTTCACTGCCTCAGTGAATGAGCAAATATGTCTGCCTGGCATTCCCAGTTCTGCTTAGCTTGTTTCAACTTCCGAGTGTTATGGCTCAGGTTGGAATGTGCGGAGGAGAAGGAAGGCACACAGAAATGGCTTGTTCCCACCCAGGAGAAGATGTCAATAATCCACAGCAACTGGCAAATTTATCCCATCCATTCTGCAGTTCTCCCAAATAATCTGGGGAATACTAGTAATGTAATTCTGATGGACAAAATGTATTTTTTATATCTTCGCAAGTGTAAGAGGCTTGTGAGCATTTCATTATAGTCCCAGTGCTAACTTTAGATATGCTAACCAATCCTCTCCATAATATTTTAATTCTCAAGATTTTCATCAATCTTACTACCAAATTATCTTTCTGCTATGGTTTACCAATTAAGGTTAATGTTGAGGCTAATTTAAACCTGCAGTCGTAATTTTATTTGCTATTTGGCCCTTTAACTGTCAAATAACAATGTTGAAGTGAGCATTACAGTGACTAACCTCTGAACTATGTGCACAGCATTAGCATGTTGAGAGATGTGTAATTACGTTTTGGTTTATGTACAGAAAACGGGTTCAACATTATTTTCATCTCCGAATGCCTGCAGGTCTTTTAAGTAATTGTGAATGTTTGAACTTTTCTGCATAATTTTATTGTACACTTTATAACTTTCTGCATAATGGCAATGTCATATTAAATGAAACCTGTTACAGCATGTGCAATCTTTGGAAGAGCTGAAATTTGAAAAAAAATCTTTAACTTTTGACAAGTAAGGAAATTAATTTTTAATGTAAAGACTGTCTAAATATAAACTTAAGAATTTAAATGCATTGCAGAGTGTTTATTTTACTAGAGTATACAAATCTAAAAATATATTTCCTTCTATTATATCTTGCAGTTGTGAGATTTCATTAATAATTAAATTAAATACGGCATAATAAATTAAATTGTTTTTTTTTATTTTACTTGATCTAGCTGTGGCACCATATGGTATTTATTCATAGCCATTCTGGTAGATATCCACTATAAAGTTGATGTGAATAGGCACAAATTAGGCTGAAGTTCAATGTCTAGTGATTTTCTTGGTGTTACACACCTATAGCACCAAGGTGAATATACCAGCTCCTTTATGAAGAGCCAAAGGCTTCCGAGCCTGGACAATTTACATTGCATTGCCAGCTGATAGTGCTGTTGCCTCTTTCAGTCAGAGGTTTCTAGGTTCAAGTCTCACTCCAGAGACTTGTGTAGCAGTGCATGGAATTTCCTGCAGATGTCGGAAAACTGAGATAAAAGTAAAAAAATGCTTGAGATAGTCAGCATATGGAGAGAGCGCAGACTTGACATCTTAGGTAAAGCGACCATCCATTTGAACAAGGAAGTTAGAAATTAAACACATTTTAAATCAAGGGAACCTGGAGTAAGCCAAGAGAAAATGAGAGGCATAAAAAGTCATTCCTTATTATTGGCATGGATATCTTACTGATTTGTACATCTTTATTCAACAGGATATTATAACCAATGTTTCTCCAAGAATTATACGTGGAATGACTTCTGGCCCAATCTATGGCCCTGGACAGAGTTCTTTCCTAAACATTGAACTCATCAGTGAGAAAACATGTGCATACTGGTGCAAAAGCATCACAGAATTAAAGGCTGATTTTCCAAATAACGTGAGTACCGTAACCGTTTTGAATTTGCCTTGTCGAGTTGTTCTTACATTTATGGAACTAAAGTTCTATTTTGTTACATAAAGGGCAGGATAAGGATTAGCTGTATTTGTCACACACTCATCAAAACACCGAAATACTGTATACAGTGAAATCTGTCATTTTGTGTCAACAGCCAACAGAGTTAGAGGATGCGTTGGGGTGCATCCCACAAATGTCGCCATGCTTCCAGCGTCAATAGAGCATTCCCCCTACTTACTAATCTTAACCTTTGCGTCTTTGGACTGTGCGAGGAAACCCACATGATCACGGGGAGAACATAAAATGTCATTATAGACACCAGTGGGAATTGAGCCCGAATCTTAACAGCTGGCACTGCGGAGCAGTACACTAATCACTGCACTACCGTTCCACACCCTACTCTGCTCTGCTTCCCCCCTATGCTACTGTATCATACCACACAATTTACAAATTATCGTCTTGACTTTCAATGTAGAAATAATCTTAAAATTCTTCGCATCTGAATATCTTTGGTTCTCCCGGTGCTTTGTGGACTTGCAAAATGAAGTAGGGAGTGAGGAACATGTTCATTGTCTCCTGATTTTCAGAGTGCAGCCATAGTATTTAATAAAGAAATTAATATAATTTATGATAGGCTTTTTAGTAACTGCCTACAAATACAGAGTGAAAACTTTAAGATTTGTTACTTACTCATGGATGTTACTGCTCAGTCAAAATGAAGGCATAACAGTGAAACAGTTCATTGCTTTTTAAGTAAGTCATAGAGAGAGCACAGAAACTTACACACCATATCTACGCTGATCATCACCAAATTTCTCTCTAATCGTAACTTAACCCAATATATTCCCCCAATGTTGCTGCTAACCTCCCCAAATTCTGCTAAATATCCACATGCTAAAGGCAGTTTACAGTGGCCAATGAAACTACCAGTCTGCAGTTTGGGACATGGGAGGAGTCATAGAAACTTCACCTCAACAGTCAGGATTAGACTTTAAGACTGTGAGACATTAGAGCAGGATTAAGCCATTCAGCCCATCACACATGTTCCACCATTCCATCATGGCTGGTTTATTATCCCTCTCAGCCACATTCACCTGCCTTCTCCCTGTAACCTTTGACACCCTTACTAATCAAAAACCTATCAACCCCCACTTTAAATATATCCAATGAATTGGCCTCCACAGAATTCCACCAATTGCCACCCTCTAGCTTAAGAAATTCCTCCTCATCTGTGTCCTAAAGGGACATCCTTGTATTCTGAAGCTGTGTCCTCTGGTCCTAGACGACTTCACTATTGGAAACATCCTCTTAATATCCACTGTACCTTGCAGTTGTAGCTAACAAAGTGGCCAGTGAGTGTATGTTTTAACATAGGATTTCAATCAATGGAGCTGCAAATCTAACCTGCAGAGAAGAATATGCAAAAGTAGGTCTACCAGGATTATAACCAACAGAGTTCCCGCTGATGGATGAGTCCAGAACCAGAGGCCACAGTTTAAGAGTAAGGGGTAGGCCATTTAGAACGGAGTTGAGGAAAAACTTTTTCACCCAGAGAGTGGTGGATATGTGGAATGCTCTGCCCCAGAAGGCTGTGGAGGCCAAGTCTCTGGATGTTTTCAAGAAAGAGATGGATAGAGCTCTTAAAGATAGCGGAATCAAAGATTATGGGGATAAGGCAGGAACTGGATACTGATTCTGGGTGATCAGCCATGATCACAGTGAATGGCAGTGCTGGCTTGAAAGGCCGAATGGCCTACTCCTGCACCTATTGTCTATTGTCTATTGAGTCTGGTAGCCATTTATTCTGAGAAGGTCGTATTTGAATTAACTATGAAAAAATGAATGTGTGGTAGCAGAATGGTGTAGTTGGTGTTGGTAAATTGATTTATGATTGTCACTTCTATTGAGCTACTGTGAAAAGCTTTGTTTTGCATGTCATTTCATCACATCAGTGCACTGAGGTAGTAGATGGGAAAACAATAACAGAATGTAGAATTAAGTATTACAGGTACAAAGAAAGTGCAGTGCAAACAGACAATTAGTGCAAGGCCATAATGAGATAAACTGTGAGGTGTACCAGGAATTAGGCTTCTTACCTAATAATGTGGTAGAAACTGTCTTTGACTTTGGTGGTGCACACTTTCATGCGTTTTTGTTTTACCTTCTGCACGATGGAAGGGTGCAGAAAGGAGAATGTTCAGGCTAGGTGGGATCTTTGACAACAGTGGTTGCTTCTCTGAGGCAGTGAGATTTGCAGGTGGAGTCCATGGAGGGGAAGGCTGCTTTCTGTGATGTGTTGAGCTGTGTACATAACTCTCTCTAGTTTCTTGCAGTCTTGGGCAGAGCAGTTGCCATATGAAGTCATGATGCATCCAGATTGGGTGCTTTCTGTGGTACATTTATAAGACTTGGTGAATGTCCCAGGGGAAATAACTGCTCCCTCTCAGCTCCAGTGACCCAGTGTCAAACTGGTATTATGAGCTGATCGTGCACCTTGGCTGTGATAGGGTGTGCTGGCGTTAGAAAAGCTCCAGAGGAAGTTCATGAGAAAAATCCCAGGTATAAAAAAGTTAAAATATGAAGAGAGTTCGATGCTCAAGGCCCATATTCACTGGAGATTAGAAGAAAGAGGGCAATGTCACTGAAATCTGTTGAATTTTTGGAAGTTAAAAAAGTTATTCGTGAGGTTGCATTTGAAGAATTGTGTACTGTTTTGGTTACAGGAAAAGTATCACTAAATCAAAAAGAGTGTGGAAAAGGCTTATGTCAGTAATGCCAGGAGTAAAGTGTCTGAGGCTGTTATAGGGAGAGGTTGGCCAGACTAGGTCTTTTTCCTTGGAATGTAAGAGAGTGAGAGAGTGATAACACTTGTGGAAATGTTTTAAATTGTGAGAGGCATAGTAACAGTCTTTTCCAGCATGCAGGAGAACCCAGACCAAACCTTGGGGGCATAGATATCCTGTAGGGTGAGAAGGGAAAGATTTAAAAATGACCTGAAGAGCTAATTTTTAGTGCAGAGGGTACCAACTGCCAGACAAAAGGGTTGGGGTAGGTACAATGGTATCATCTAGGAAGCATTTGGATGGGTACATGGAGGAGTGGGGATTAGAGGGTGATGGTCTGAGTGCAGAAATTTGGGACTAGCTGGATAGGGTGTCATATTATGCATGGACAGGCTGTACAGAAGGGCCCGTATCCATGGTGTAATGCTGTATGACTTTCTCTACCCTTGTAATTTAGCATTTTATGCACAGTACAATATAAAATTGATCACTAAACAAAATGTGAGTGAGCAGAACATACACTGAGAATCTGAGCTGAACCCTTACAGTTCCTTATGGAGGCCCTATACCCTGATATCGTCATAATGCTGGATAACCCTGTGTGGATTTCAAACAAATAACCTGGTCATGGTAGGAAGGAGACTTGCTCAATTCTGTGTTTAAGTGCAGCCTTTTTCTGAACCTCCTTCATGGACTTTATCATAGAAGATGACCTTAGATTCTTTTTTTCTTAGGCAGGTATGGTGGGTAAAGTCACCTTCTTCCCCTGTTAGGAAGGGGGCCTGGCTGCTCCAAGCTTTGACAGGGGAGACTGCCTCAACTACTACAATATCTGATTGCTCTCTTCTCGGTGCAGCCATCGGGAAGGAGGTACCAGGTTCAGGGAACAGTTATTACTCTTCTACCATCAGGCTCCTGTACCAGCATGGATAACATCACTCATCTCAACTCTGAACTGATTGCACAACCTATGGACTCACGTTCAAGGACTCTACAACTCATGTTCTCAGTTAGTCAGTTAGTTAGTTAACTATTTATTTGTTGTTTCCTTATTATTGTTCTTTTTTGTACGTGCACAGGTTGTCTTCTTTTGCACATTGGTTGTTTGTCAATCTTTGTTTGTGTGCAGCTTTTCATTGATTCTATTGTATTTCATTGTCCAACTGTGAATGTCTGCAAGATAGTGAATTTCAGGGTAGTGTGTGGTGACGAGTATGTGCTTTGAACTTTGATTGTACATTGAAGCAGTGGAGCATTTGCTCCCAAGACTGTCCCATCCATCCTAGCTAATGATCAACTACACTCCGTTCTCCAGCAGGAGATCATATGGATTTGTTGCCAGTCTCTGTGCATCTCCTGAAATCACTTGCAGACCTGCTGGGTTCTCTTATTGCTTCTTGTATATGTAATATAAGGCTGAGAGTGAGGGATATAAGGCAAATTTTCAAAATGTGACCATGTCATTTCATAAAGCAAATAATGTAATTCATAACCATACTAAGGGTAAGGGAATTGCACTTGTTGCAAAGTCCCTGTGCAGCCCTGGATCAAACTGACTCAGTTCTCCTGTACAAAGATGTGTTTGGGTAACTTTTTCATTGCCAGCAATGGCTTTGCTTTACCCTTTTTAAGTATGCTCTCCCTCTCCAGAAGATATTCTTTAAAAATATAAGATAAGTAGTTCCTTTGTGCTAATGTTATGTATGAGATCAAATGTTTTTACCAAAGAACATTTTTGACATACCTCAGTATACTTGTTTTGGAAGCAGATGTGAATTGAAAACCCAGAAGCAAGTCTTTACTGCTGCTTTAAGAAATTCCCTCCTCTAATGCCTGCAAAATATATTGTGGAGAGAATGAGTAGAATAAACAACAATTATAGGCTGTATCTCTGGTAATGATGAGTTTGAGTACAGAGAGGAAATTAAAAACCTGGTGGCATGGTGCGAAGACAATAACCTATCCCTCAACGTCAGCAAGACGAAAGAATTGGTTGTTGATTTCAGAAGGAATAGTGGACTGCACGATCCAATTTACATCAGTGGTGCGCAAGTGGAACAGGTCAAAACCTTTAAGTTCCTCGGGGTCAATATCACAAATGACTTGACTTGGTCCAACCAAGCAGAGTTCACTGCCAAGAAGGTCCACCAGCGCCTTTACCCCCTGAGAAAACTAAAGAAATTTGGCCTGTCCCCTAAAACCCTCACTAATTTTTACAGAGGCACCATAGAAAGCATTCTTCTAGGGTGCATCACAACCTGGTATGGAAGTTGTCCTGTCCAAGACCGAAAGAAGCTGCAGAAGATCGTGAACATGGTGCAGCACATCACACAAACCAATCTTCTGTCCGTGGACTCACTTTACACCGCACGCTGTCAGAGCAGTGCTGCCAGGATAATCAAGGACACGACCCACCCAGCCAACAGACTTTTTGACCCTCTTCCCTCTGGGAGAAGGTTCAGGAGCTTGAAGACTCGTATAGCCAGATTTGGGAACAGCTTCTTTCCAACTGTGATAAGACTGCTGAACGGATCCTGACCCAGATCTGGGCTATACCCTCCAAATATCCGGACCTGCCTCTCGGTTTTTTGCACTACCTTACTTCCCATTTTTCTATTTTCTAGTTATGATTTATAATTTAAATTGTTAATATTTACTAATTTTAACTATTTTTAATATCTTTGATATTTAATATTTGTAATCCAGGGAGTGTGAAGCGCAGAATCAAATATCGCTGTGATGATTGTACGTTCTAGTACCAATTGTTTGGCAACAATAAAGTATAAAGTATAAATAAATAACAACAAACAACTATGTTCCGTACCTATTCTGGTATCTGTCCCCCACTTTTCCTTCTCTACATCGACGACTGCATTGGCACTGCTTCCTGCATGCATGCTGAGCTCGTTGACTTTATTAACTTCACCTCCAACTTTCACCCTGCCCTCAAGTTTACCTGGTCCATTCCTGACACCTCCCTCCCCTTTCTAGATTTTTCTGTCTCTATCTCTGGTGACAGCTTATCCACTGATGTCTACTATAAGCCTACTGACTCTCACAGCTATCTGGACTATTCCTCTTCTCACCCTGTCTCTTGCAAAAATGCCATCCCCTTCTTGTAATTCCTCCATCTCCGCCGCATCTGCTCTCAGGATGAGGCTTTTCATTCCAGGACGAGGGAGATGTCCTCCTTTTTAAAAAAAAAATGGGCTTCCCTTCCTCCACCATTAACTCTGCTCTCAAACGCATCTCCCCATTTCACGCACATCTGCTCTCACTCCATCCTCCTGCCCCCCAACTAGGAATAGGGTTCCCCTGGTCCTCACCTACCACCCCACTAGCCTCCGGATCTAGCATATTATTCTCCATAACTTCCGCCCCCTCCAACGGAATCTCACCACGAAGCACATCTTTCCCTTCCCCCCTCTCTCAGCTTTCCTACGCGACTCCCTTGTCCATTCGTCCCCCCCATCCCTCCCCACTGATCTCCCTCCTGGCACTTATCCTTGTAAGCAGAACAAGTGCTACACATGCCCTTACACTTCCTCCCTTACCCTTCCTCCCTTCCTCCCTTGGGGTGATATATTGCGTTCGGTGCTCCCAATGTGGCCTTCTATATATTGGCGAGATCTGACGCAGACTGGGAGACCGTTTTGCTGAACACCTACGCTCTGTCCGCCAGAGAAAGCAAGATCTCCCAGTGGTCACACATTTTAATTCCACTTCCCAATCCCATTCTGACATGTCTATCCACGGCCTCCTCTACTGTAAAGATGAAGCCACACTCAGGTTGGAGGAACAACACCTTATATTCCGTCTGGGTAGCCTCCAACCTGATGGCATGAACATTGACTTCTCTAACTTCCGCTAATGCCCCACCTCCCCCTCGTACCCCATCCGTTATTTATTTTTATACACACATTCTTTCTCTCACTCTCCTTTTTCTCCCTCTGTCCCTCTGACTATACCCCTTGCCCATCCTCTGGTTCCCCCCCCCCACCTTGTCTTTCTCCCCAGACCTCCTGTCCCATGATCCTCTCAGCTCCCCTTTGCCAATCACCTGTCCAGCTCTTGGCTCCATCCCTCCCCCTCCTGTCTTCTCCTATCAATTTGGATCTCCCCCTCCCCCTCCCACTTTCAAATCTCTTACTAACTCTTCCTTCAGTTAGTCCTGACGAAGGTTCTTGGCCTGAAACGGCGACTGTACCTCTTCCTAGAGATGCTGCCTGGCCTGCTGCGTTCACCAGCAACTTTGATGTGTGTTGCAAGTATAAATAAACAGCAGGTTTTGATGTACTTGTTCTCCTCGAGTTCCTGGTAGGGTGGAGAAGTTGACTCAAGAGATGTAGCTAAATTGGAGCTTCTTTCTATTTGTCCCAGTTTATAACCAGCTCAGATTAGAGTTTGTCCAAAGAACCTGGCAAAAACACCTGCACTGGATTCATCCACAAGCCTCAGAGTATATAGGGGCCATAGAAGAATCCCAGGAATAACCAGGAAAGGACATTACAAACCAGGAAAGTCCCCCCAACTAAGATCTAATGGACAACTTTAAAATACAGTACTTTCCTCTGCCAGGAGAGATCTTAGAGACTCTTAGATTGATGCATGAATGAAAGAGAAATAAAGGGCTATGTGAGAGGGAATGTTAGTGTAGGGTGAAGGTTGGGACCACATTGTGGACCAAAAAGCTTGTATTTTGCTATATTGTTGTGTACTCTATGTTTGTAGCTAGCAGATGATTACTAGTAGGTTGACAGTTTTCAGATTTCCCCTGTTCCTAGACAATCCTTCATTTCAGTGTTTGGGATTTCATTACACCACCATTCGAGGTCTCTTGCTTTCTGGAGCAACGTATCAGAATCAGGATCAACTATCAGTGACATCCATTGTGAAATTTGCTGTGTTGTGTCAGCAGTAAAGTGAAATTATACCATAAGTTACAAAAAGAAATACAATGGATTTTGGTTAATTGGGACACATCAACATCAGTACATTTTGGCCCAAATAAACAGCTGCCCTGTTAGCCGAAGTTTTATGGAAATAGTTAACAAGGTATTAAAAAAAACTGACAAGCTACCGTTTAATTGAATAATAAATTGTGTATTTGAATGAAATGCAGATCAAAGTAGAACATTACAATACTGTAAAATTGTGCATTAGTTCCTAATTGTTATTGACAGAGGAATTCATACAGTGTCTGCTGTTGTGTTCTTTTGATGGACTGTAAGTGAACAAAATCAGTGCAGACACAGTGTTGATACCTTCAAATTCTTCATAGTTATTACCTTGCTGAATTAGTGAAATGGTTTCATTTTCACTCCTGGCATCTCCAAGCTTGAATACTAGAAACTGTAGTGAGCAAAACAGTTCTAAATTGTCTTACTGCTTATTTCTTGCCAACTATCAGTGAAAAAAAATCACTGCTTTTTGAACTCAAACATATGCATTCAATGCTATTTAAAAACTGGTCACTCCAAGCACAGAGCCATGTCTAATGGCATGCAGCTGACACTGGTTAGAAACTGTTCAGCAAGAGTCTCCAGTGGCATATGTCTCAAATATTGAAGGAATCCCAGCTGTTTGCTTGATTACTTTTTGTTCTTTAAGAGTTGTCCCAAATAAGTGGCTGTTCCAATTAACTGATGGCCCAATTAACCAGAATCCACTGTATAAAAAAATTAATTAGCGCAATAGAGAGAAAAAATATGGAGGTAATGTTCACGGGCTCTTGGATAATTGAGAAATCTGGTGGTGGAGGGGAAGAAGCTGCTCCTAAGATGTTAACTGTGTGCTTTCAAGCTCCTGTAACTCCTCCCTGATGGTAGCAATGAGTAGAGGGCAGGTTTCTGGCAATCGGGGTCCTTGAAAGGATTCCGCCTTCTTGAAGTGTCACCGCTCAGCTTGCATTACCAGCTGCAGCCATCTTGCCATTAGTAATAAAGAAATTGAATATGAATTGTAAAGTTTTGCAGGCAGTCAGTTAAGGAGCTGCTTTACAACAGCAGGTGCGGTACAGAAGCAGATCAAAGCTGCTTTCTCTGATGAGTCTAACATTATTTGCATAACAGCTTCATACCCACTAACCTTTCTATCTGTCTAAAGCAGGTTCAGTTTAGCTGTGTTACTGAATCAGCTTTCGACATACAAAAATGCTACTTACGTACTCACAGTGCACATCCCTGAATCTGTTTCTCCATTGATACTGAGCATGCTGCCATCACAGGACAATCTCACATTACTCATTTATAAATGTTACTGTTGCCCCTCCTGTGTAACCAGTAATGGGTGGGAAAATGACATGGATTGGACTGTCTGTCCCATTTCACCACATTGTCCCTGAAGCCTGATTACTTCTTTTCCACTATGCATATCCAAAGTTAGTCTTGAAGTTGTTTCTCATCCCTTACAGGCAATGAGCTAGAAGATTTAAAAAGTCACAGCAGTGAGTAGTCAGGACAGATTGGACAGCTCGTCTAGTGAAGCTTTATGAGATTGAGGAATAAGAAAAGTATCACCACATTCATGAGATTATATTATAAACCACCCAAAGGTCTATGGGATTTAGAGGATCAAAGATAGGTCTTAAAGGGCACTGACGAATGTGGTAGAACAAAGGGATCTGGGAATGTAAGTCTATAATTCTTTGAAAGTGGCATCATAGATCGATAGGGTTGTAAAGAAAGTTTTTGGCACATCGGTCATCATAAATCAGTTTATTGAGTACAGAAATTGGGATGTTATATTGGTGAGACCTGATCTGGAGTATCGTGTCCAGATTTGGTCACCTACCTACAAGGAGAATGTAATTAAGACTGAAAGAGTGCAGAGAAAATTTACAAGGATCTTGCTGGGACCTGAGTACCTGAGCTGTAGGGAAAGTTTAGAAACATAGAAAACCTATAGCACAATACAGGCCCATCGGCACACAAAGCTGTGCCGAACATGTCCTTACCTTAGAAATTACCTAAGGTTATCCATAACCCTCTATTTTTCTGAACTCCATGTACCTATCCAGGAGTCTCTTAAAAGACCCTATCATATCCGCCTCCACCACCATCACCGGCCGTCCATTCCACGCACTCACCACTCTCTGCGTAAGACTCTTGGCAGTGTGGAGGATTAGAGGGGTCTTGGGGTCCGAGTCCATAGGACACTCAAAGCTGTGCACAGGTTGACTCTGTAGTTAAGAAGGCATTCCATGCCATTCTCTGTGTGAAATACTTACCCCAACTTCTCCTCTGTACCTACTTCCAAGCACCTTAAAACTGCCCTCTCGTGCTAGCCATTTCAGCCCTGGGAAAAAGCCTCTGACTATCTATACCATCAATGCCTCTAATCATCTTATACACCTCTATCAGGTCACCTCTCATCCTCTGTCGCTCCAAAGAAAAAAAGCTGAGTTCACTCAACCTATTCTCATAAGGCATGCTCCCCAATCCTAGTAATATCTTTGTAAATCTCCTCTGCACCCTTTCTATGTTTCCACATCCTATGGTGAGGCGACCAGAACTGAGCACAGTACTCCACGTGGGGTCTGACCAGGGTCCTATATAGCTGCAACATTACCTCTCGGCTCCTAAACTCAATCCCACGATTTCTTAACCACAGAGTCAACTAGCACAGCAGCTTTGAGCGTCCTGTGGACTCGGACCCCAAGATCCCTCTGATCCTCCACACTGCCAAGAGTCTTACCATTAATACTATATTCTGCCATCATATTTGACCTACCAAAATGAACCACCTCACACTTACCTGGGTTGAACTCCATCTGCCACTTCTCAGCCCAGTTTTGCATCCTATCAATGTCCCGCTGTAACCTCTGACAGCACTCTACACTATCCACAATACCCCCAACCTTTGTGTCATCAGCAAATTTACTAACCCATCCCTCCACTTATTTGCAACAGATGTTACAAATCAAGAGGATGGGCATCACGGGAGAGGTGTAGAACTGGATTGCTGGGTTGGATGGTGGCTTATGTGCAGATAATCCCAGCCCTGAAACATTCAGCCAAGGTCATTTGATTCCAAACATTTGTTTTTTGATCATTCCAGAATGTCTCTCTGCTGCCTCCTGCTCCTTCCCTGCTCCCTTCCCCTTTTCTCAACTATGATTCACCTCTCCCTGCCCCCTTCCCACTCTCGGTCCACAATAAAGACCCAAATCAAAATCAGGTTTATCATCAGTCACATTGTTCGTGTAATTTGTGGGGTTTTTTTGCAACAGTACAGTGTAATACATAAAATTACTGCAGTATTTTGCAAATGTCTTAGGCCTAGCTGTATATTTGTGCCTAATACTTTTACACAGCACCGTACATCAAAACATCACGATGCATCTTTTGTGTCAAATCAAATTAAGAAAGTAGCGCTGGGCAACCTCAAGTGCCGCCATATTTCCAGTGGCAACATCGCATGACCACAGCTTACTAATCTTAACCCTATGTGTTTGGAGTTTGGGAGGAAACCAAAGCACTGGAAGAAGCCCACAAAGTCACGGGGAGAACATGCAAACTTCTTACGTGCAGCAGCTGCATTTGATCCCGATCGGTGTTCGCCGGTGCTATAATAGCATTATGCTAACCGCGACACTACCGTGCCTCCCTTACCTACACGATGAGTTGTACATCATAGCCATTCAATGTGAGAAAAATGTTTCTTCACTGCCTACCTATAGCTTTGACCATCACTTTGTATCTGTGACCCTGACTTGCTCATGACAACAGTTCATTCAACTATCTTGTTGAAAGTCTCATTTGATTTGACGAATTTCCTGTGATGTTATACAGTATATCCCCTGTTTCCATCCAAGGGGTCAGTGTGGACATGGTGGAGGTTTACAAATACCTGGGGATACGAATTGACAATAAACTAGACTGGTCAAAGAACACTGAGGCTGTCTACAAGAAGGGTCAGAGCTGTCTCTATTTCCTGAGGACACTGAGGTCCTTTAACATCGGTCGGACGATGCTGAGGATGTTCCACAAGTCTGTGGTGGCCAGTGCTATCATGCTTGCTGTTGTGTACTGGGGCAGCAGGCTGAGGGTAGCAGACACCAACAGAATCAACAAACTCATTCGTAAGGCCGGTGATGTTGTGGGGATGGAACTGGACTCTCTGACGGTGGTGTCTGAAAAGAGGATGCTGTCCAAGTTGCATGCCATCTTGGACAATGTCTCCCATCCACTACATAATGTACTGGTTGGGCACAGGAGTACATTCAGCCAGAGACTCATTCCACCGAGATGCAACACAGAACATCATAGAAAGTCATTCCTGCCTGTGGCCATCAAACTTTACAACTCCTCCCTTGGAGGGTCAGACACCCTGAGCCAATAGGCTGTTGAAAGGCTAGATAAGATGGATGTGGAGACAATGTGTCCAATGGCGAGGGGATCCAGAAATGGAAGGTACAGCCTCAAAACTGAGGGGTGACCTTTTTAGAACAGAGGTGGGGAGGAATTTTATTTTTTTAGCCAGATAGTAGTGAATTTGTGGAATGCTCTGCCACAGACTGCAGTGGAGACAAATTCCATGGGCATATTTAAGGTGAAATTTGATAGTTTCCTGATTGGTCAGGGTATAAAAGGATATGGTGAGAAGGAATGTGTATGGGGTTGAGTGGGATCTGAGATCAGGCATGATGGAAGGACAGAACAGGCTTGATGGACTGAATGGCCTAATTCTGCTCATATGTCTCCACTCATCAGGGTTGACCATAGATATTGCATTCTCACTAGATACACAAGACAGGGCAGTACAATTTGGAGAGCAAGCTGTTGCCCATGTAGCAACCTCCCTGCCTCCATACATTTGATGAACCCAAAGGAACGGAAGAGACTGATACACTTTGGCCTATCATCATTGAACTCAATGTAGGACTGCCTTAAGATCTGTAGCTCTGGATTTTCCATCAGGATTTACCCCTGAAGCCCTCCCCATGAGTGGGTATAACTACAAAGCAGTGGAGGTTTGAGATCAGAGTTTTCCTTCTCCTAAATGAGCTGACAACCATGGCTGACAAGCCACAGCTGCCTGAAGCGACTGGTTTTAAGGCACTAGTAACCCTTTGCAGCTTTGCCCCTTCTCCTGTCAATAAAAATGGTTCTGCCGAGCCTAGTAGCTAAGCCCATGTGAAGGCCAGGAGCTGGACATGGTTGCCAGAGGCTATTTGAGGTGGACGCCATTGGAAGCATTTAGTCGGTAGTGGGAGCTTAAGGAAACAATAAAATAAGTGAGTTATGCAAAAGGTAAGAAACACACAAAATGCTGGAGGTACTCAGCGGGTCGGGCAGCATCTATGGAGAGGAATAAAGAGTCAACTTTTCATGGAATTATGCAGCAACTTTCGAAGCTCTGGAGGAAATAGTGGTTCAGGCAGGATCTGTGGAGGGAAATGGAGGCTTGTTTTGGGTGGAGACCCTTCAGCTGGATTCTAAATTCCTCCAGCTTCTGCAGACTCTTGTGGTCATCATTTTGCAAGTGTTTTTTGAATAGTGGGTGGCAGGGTAGAGATATGTCTCTACCAAAGGAGGTGTAAGGCACTCTCTCCCTATGCTAGCTTGCAGGTCACCCTTAGGCAAGGTGTAGCACCTGCTCAGCACCCCCCCCCCCGATCAGGGTCACGTGAAGCCATGGGAGTAGGTGGGAGATGGTCGTACGGCCAGCTGATGCATATCACAAGTCCTGCTTATGTGACCACTAATGCCAGACAGACAATCTCTGAAGAGTGTTGATAATGGTTGGAGTCACCCATCTTGTAGAGACACTGCCTAGAAGAAGGCAATGGCAAACGACTTCTGGAGAAAAATTTACCAAAGATGATCGTGGTCGTGAGACCATGATCTCCTTTGTCATACGACACGGCACACGATGATGAAGAAGGGGAATAGGAAGGGGTGTGGCATGTGCTGAAAGATTTGTCCTGATTTTAAAGTTTAGAGGTGTGCCTGTTCCTCCCAGCTGCAGCAAGTGTTCCTGTAGAACACAGTATGGTTGGGAAAATGAGGAGAGGCACACACTGCAGGGCAGACCGCTGGAAGAGGAAGGAGGAAGGAAAGAAAACAAGCACTAATCTGGAGCCCCTGTCTTTCTGTACAGGGAGCAATCTCCTCTGTGATTTGCAGGCAGGAACATTGTGTACTCAGGCATCTGTGCTGCAGTCAGAAAAACATCATTGAGGGGTGTACTAAGCCATTGCAGGGGGTGTTTAACAGTCCATCATATTGATTTGTCTGGATTCATTTCTGGATCAGACCAGTTAAAAACAATAGATTTCCTTCCCTAATGTTCATTTATGAAACAACTGGGCCTTCACAACAAACTGGCAGTCTTGTGGTTAGCATTGTTTTTTTTTTCTTTAATGACTTTAAACCTTACATTTGAACTCACATCTCTGTGTTGTGGGTTCATCTTTCTGGCTGTTAGAAAATGTTTCACACTTTTACTCAATGAGGCAGAGCACTTGACTTTTGTGCCATGTTTGTACGATTTAGACAATAACTACATATTTACCAAGAAAAGAACTGCTTCTTGTATGTGGCTCGACAAGATCATTTCTAACTCAAAAAAGTGAGTCTCTAGTTCTGTTTCATAATGTAGTCCTGAAAATACTGTACATCCTATGTTTCTACAGTAGGAGTTTTTCCAACTAGAATTACTGAGAGGTTGATGAGCTTGACCTGGTACGCAGTGACTCATCGACCCAGTGATAGCTGGTGAGAATTTTGTGAGTTTAATATTCCAGCAAATGCAATAACTGAAAAGATGAATTTTTAATGCAGAATTACACAGAAGGTCAACCATTCAGGAAGCTATCATGTCCAGCTGCTGCCAACATTTATACCTAACTACGTGCTCCACCTTTTATTTATTTATTGAGATAAAGCCCTTCGAGCTGTGCTGCCCAGCAACCCCTGATTTAACCCTATCCTAATCAAGGGACAGTTTACAATGACCAATTACCCTACTACCCAGTACATCTTTGAACCATGGGAGCAAACCGGAGCACCCAGGGGAAACCCACACGGTCACTTGGAGAATGAACACACTCCTTGAAGACAATGGAGAGAATTGAACCCAGGACACTGGTACTGCAAAGCATTGTGCTAATAACTATGCTATCGTGCTGCCCTTGCGCCCCTTTTCCAATGATATCACATGACCTTAGGATTCTTTCTTCCCAGCATTTATTTAGCTTCCCCATAAATGCAGGTATTTTGTAGTAATAATTTCTATTACTTACTAGGCAAAGAAATTTTATTGAATTTCCTTCTGAATTTATGAATATCTTCCTTTTATAGTTCTTTGTGTCCACTTGCAACAAAATCAAAATTTTCTTCATGTAACACATCTTCATAATCTAATAAAACAATGCTGTTGTTGCCTCCCCTCAAGCCTCACCCAGTATAATCTAACCTGGTACTTGATTTCCTCTAAAAGATTATCAGCAGACATCATGTTCAGAAATGTAAATCACTTCATATCTATAATTGTCCTTCTTGTTAGAAGTAATTTCTGCCGGTAGATTTGATTTATTTTATTAAAGGTGCTAAAAAGTTATGACTATAAAGACCAAAGGGACTCTGCATTTGGTTGCAAATGAAGTTTTTAATTCCTCAGTCAATGAAAGAATCTCCAAAGCCTGAAATCAAAAACAATTCGGTTGCTAATTTCCTTACCCTTCCCGATAAAAGTATTTGGGTACACAACCGTCAGATATAATGTCTGTTTAAAATAAAAAGGAAAAGTTTCCTGTTTTCAAACAGACATTCCTATTAGCCACTTTCTGTAGCAGACTGGTTTAAATACATCAAACAAAAACATGACATTCAGTCTCCTGTTCTGTCCCTGGAGTGCATTTAGAGCAGCAGCTTCAGTCTCTGCACATGTGTACAGTTTCATTAATTTTCCTTACAAGCCACTTGCTTTATTTCTTTCCCTTCATCGTTGCTGATGCAACTTCTTCTGTAATGATACCAATAAAATATAGTTACCTGCTTTTTAACAATAAAGATAATTTGAATTTTGACTTCTTTCTTGCTATGCAATATTATGCCTGATCACTTGCCTAATTGTTTTCAACTAAGCTACTCACAATTCTCAACATAATTGCACCACAGGAGTGACTATATTAGTCTGTTTCTATTGCCAGTACGTGAGACCAGCACTTTTGTTTTACAGACAACTGCGAAGGAGTTTATTTTTAAAAATACACTATATTTTGTAATGTAGTTCATTATTTTCATCTCACCTCGAACATGCAATGATTTATAGAATTATTCTGCTCTAATAAATGCTAACAGTACATATAAGGGCACATCTTCTATTGATGACTAAAACTGATTGGTGTTAATGCAAATAAAAGTTTGTTAGCTGATGTGTTCCAATGCAAAATCACCAAAAGCCTCTGAGCATGGATATTGTTGACAATGTGACTTATTTCCCAGATCACTTAATGTGATGTTGGAATAAAATTATATGGCTCGTATTTGATGTTGATGAGGAGGAAAAATGAGACAATGAGGACTATTTGCATCTTTGGCATAGCAAATCTAATTAGATCAGAAACTCTGTCACCTTCACTGACCGGTTAATGTTTGAAGTACTCATGCCTCATCTTCAGTTTATTAAAATTGATCTTACCAAGAATCTAGGTTTTGTTAAACACATTTTTTTTGTCACACTGCAGATTTAAAAGTGGTAATTTGTGATAATCACATGCATTTCTTCTATTTAATCTATATTATCTTTGGAAGTTCACACAAAAAGATTCCCAACCTTTATTTAAATGCAAGCCACACAGAATTGAAGGTCAGGGATTAATACTTTTCAAAATTATTCATAAAAAGAAAATCTTATAATAGGAAGTCTTATAGGTCATGGCTGTCAGCCATTTCGCATTGATTGTCTTTATCGTTTCATGGAATCTACTATTGCAGTGGCACAGAAAGAATAGATTTATGGGCCTTGTACATTGTCCTTAATGTTTAATATGTTCATATCTACCTAGATTGACAGTTGCTGCACAAGAGAATTCCCAAAGAGACCCAACGTTACTGGTGTCGGTGGATGGCATCACTTACTTCATGCTTCTGTTATTAAATTGATAACAAGATAATTCCTATGCTTTTCAGAGACATAACAGAATATACAGCTGTTACCTCTCTCAATAACAGTATTTTCCATTCTATAGAAAGGAGTTGCTGGTAGGTGGGGGGGGGGAAGGCTGAGTAAGTTTGAGTAGGAGGAAGGTTGAGAGCAGAAGGGTGAGCTGGAGTAACATATTCCACATTATTGTTTTACTGGTTTTGACACGGACAATGCAAACATAAAATGGTGCCCAACAGCATCATCTGAAATCACATGCATTTCTTTGTTCCCTTTGTCTAGTTCAGACACACATGAACATGCACAGCATAAAAACATTAAATACGTTTTCTTATTTTTTTAATGCAGGGAAGTGCACGTTGCTTAGGCTTTTTGAAAGCTGCTCTTTAGTCCTTTAATGCACTACCATGTTTAGTAGGCTGCTTGTTGTTACAGGGATGGTTAAATGAGAATATCATCAGCATGCATGCCCAGTGCCTTTCGTAGTCCTTTGAGACTATTGCTGCAATTTGCACAGTAATTCTGAATTAGAATGTTATTGGGAAATTAATATTTATAAAGATTTTTTGATGAGTGTAGTTACAGCTTTACAACCAAAGTATTTCAAAAATTATGACTTAAAAAGAGGCGGTATGGTAGTGTAGCAGTTAACATACAGCTTTGGATCACCAGTATCTGGGTTCAATTCCTGCTGCTTTCTGTAAGGAGTTTGTACGTTCTCCCTGTGGCCACATGGATTTCCTTCCACGTTCCAACGGTGTACAGGTTAGCAAGTTAAGTGGTCACTTGGGTGTAATTGTGCGGTGCGTGTTTATTGGGCCAGAAAGGCCTGTTACCGTGCTAGCTAAAAAAAACTAATTACTCAGAGTATATTGACTACAAAAGTAGCACATCTCATTTCTGCAAGGCTCAAGGATGAGCAGTGATGCAGAAGAAATGTAAGGAACTAATAGGGAAATGGAAATGTCCACCACTCAGCTGAAGGAGCTGAAGAATTGAAGAGGCTTAGATTGATCTCTGTGAAAAACACTTCAGAACTGGAGAAGCTTGAGCAGAGATATGTTTAGGACGAGGGTGAATAATTAAGTACACCAATTCAACGAAACATAAAAAAATGTTTTCATAATTTATGTATTCTCTGACCACTAGGTCCGGAACCATCAACATATGTAGCCATTTAGATTAATGTCAGTATCCCAGCCTCTAGCATTAATGGAATAGATGGCATAAGCAATAATCAGTTTGTCTTTTCTACAGACTAGGCATGGCCTTATAGCGGATTCTGCACCATGCTGACTTGTAAAGTATTGAGAATCAAAAATGTGCAGATGTTGCAAACCTGAAATTAAAAAAAAACAGAGAATAATAGAAGCACTCTGTAGATCAGGCCACACCTGTGTCAGTTCTGATGGAAGGGCATTGATCTGAAATGTCAATCATGTTTCTTTGACAGATTTTACCTGACCCGTTGGATGTATCCTGTATTTACTGGATATTATGTTATATCTTTACTTCTTATGTTCTCTATTTTAAGCTACTATTAGCCTTACTGATTTCCATCCATTTTGACACTTGCATCTTCATAAATACAGCAGCTTGGTCTTGTTCTGACCCTGAAGATGGAAGTATGATTGATCTTATAAGCTAAGAACAGGATGTTGAATGTCTGATTCTGATAAGCCTCCTTCAGTTCTTTAGCTGCTGGTCTTTTTATTTTGAGAGATGCTAGATCTGTGCCAAATCAGCTTTGAAATTGGTAAAACATTTCAGAAACAACCTCTTTGATATTGGTTGAGGGATCATATATAAACCAGACTAGCTAACCAAATTTCCATCTCTCAGTGAGATATGTGAATCTGATATTTCTTTTAAAATTCCAGTTATTATTGCTCAGACTAGCATTTCATTGAAGTTTGAAGTTTAAAACCAATCGAATATTGAAAGGCGGAGATTATGTGGATGTGGAGAGGATGTTTCCTATAGTGGAGGAGTCTAGGACCAGAAGGCACAGCCTCAGACTGGAAGGACATCCCTTTAGAACAGAGATTAGGAGGAATTTCTTTAGCAAGGCGGTGGTGAATCTGGGGAATTCACTGCCATAGATGGCTATGGAAGCCAAGTCATTCGGTATGTTTAAAGCAGAGGTTAATGGCTACTTATTTAGTAAGGGTGTCAAAGTATTTAGTATGGGGAGAAAGCAGGAGAATGGAGTTGAGAGGGATAATAAATCAGCCATGATAGAATGGTGGAGCAGAATCTATGGGCTGCTCATTAGGAAGATGTGACATAGGATCGGAAGATATTGAATCCTTGTGGGTTGAATTAAGAAATTGCAAGGGTGAAAGGACTCTGATGGCAGTTATATACAAGCCTTCAAACAGTAGCTGGGATGTGGACTACCGATTACAACAGGAAATAGAAAAGTCATGTCAAAAGGGCAATGTTATGATAGTCATGGGAGATATTAACAAGCAGGTAGATTTGAAAATTAGGTAGCTAATGGAGCTCAAGAGAGTGAATTTGTTGAATGCCTATGAGATGGCTTTTTCAAGCAGCTTGCTATTGAGCCTTCTAAGGGATCAGCTATACTGGACTGGGTGTTATGTAGTGAAACAGAGGTGATCAGGGAACTTAAGGTAAAGGAACACTTAGGAGGCAGTAAGCACAATATGATTGAGCTCAACCTGAAATCTGATAGGGAGAAAGTAAAGGCTTTCAGTGGAGTAGCAGTATTTCAGTGGAGTAAAGGAAATTACAGTGGTATGAGAGAGGAGTTGGCCAAAGTAAATTGGAAGGAGATGCTGGCAGGGATGACAGCAGAGCAGCGAAGGCTTGAGTTTCTGGAAAAAATAAGGAAGGTGCAGGATAGATGTACTGTATTCCAAAAACAAAGAAATACTCAAACGGCAAAGTAGTACAACTGTAGCTGACAAGGGAACTCAAAGCTAATGTAAAAGCAAAAGAAAGGGCATACAACAAAGCAAAAATTTATGGAAAGATAGAGGATTGGGAAGCTTTTAAAACCCTACAGAAAGCAACCAAAAGAATCATTAGGACAGGAAAGATGAAATATGAAAGCAAACTAGCAAATAATATCAAAGTGGATAGAAAAAGCTTCTTCAAGTATGTAAAAAGTAAAAGAGAGATGAGAGTGGATATAAGGCTGCTAGAAAATGAGGCTGGAGAAATAATAACAGAGGATAAGCATATGTACCCTGGGGAAAAGTACACTTTGGCACAACTTTTACAAATATTGCCTGGTAGTTAAATTACAGGAGGACTGACCTACTTGGATGGTCAGGAAATTTGCCCAAGCCACACGATCTAGCGTTGAGTCATTCACTCAAGAAAATCTAAAGCATCCACGTGTAAAACATGTCAAATTATCAATATTCTCAATCCGCCAACAAGCATAAGTGAATTCACATGGATATTGTCAATTAATGCTTACCTTTCCTCACCATGCCCAGCACACTCTGGGAAGAACCCACTTCCAACCCCTTACCACGTCTTCAGCAGAAAGCAAAATGGTCTCCCCACTATACCGCGCGTGTGTAATGACATCACCGTCTCCCTTAAAGGCACAGACAACTATTCTAGCATTTCCCAGATGGATACCTAAGTACACTTTTAACGATACTGAATAAGTTCCGATGGTCACCCGGTTACACATAAACTAAATGAGTGTTTTGCATCAGTCTTCACTGTGGAAGACACTAATAGTGTGCCAGGTGTTGAAGGGTGTGAGGGAAGAGAAGTGGGTGCAGTTACTATTACAAGGGAGGAAGTGCTCAAAAAACTGAAAGGCCTAAAGGTGCATAAGTCTCCCAGAAAAGATTAACTGAAAGAGGTAGTGGTAGAGATTGTGGAAGCATTAGTAATGATTTTTCAAGAATCATTGGACTCTGACATGGTTCCTTAAGACTGAAATATTGCAAATGTCACTCCACTCTTTAAGAAAGGATGGAAGCAGCAGAAGGGAAATTCTAGACCAGTTAGCCTGACCTCAGTGGTTCAGAAGATGTTAGAGTCAACTATTAAGGATCAGTTTATGGAGTACTTGGTGACACAGTACAAGATAGGACAAAGTCAGCATGGTTTCCTTAAGGAGAAATCTTGCCTGATGAACCTGTTGGATTTATTTTAGGAGATTAAAAGTGGAATAGATAAAGCCTCTTCCTTCAGTTAGTCCTGATGAAGGGTCTCGGTCCGAAACGTCGACTATACCTCTTCCGGGAGATGCTGTCTGGCCTGCTGCGTTCACCAGCAACTTTGATGTGTGTTGCTTAGATAAAGGGGGTGTAGTGGATGTTGTATATTTGGATTTGCAGAAGGTCTTGATAAAGTGCCGCACATGAGGCCAAGTTAAGAGCCTATGGTATTAAAGGAAAGTTACCAGCATGGTTAGTGCATTGGCTGATTGGAAAGAGGCAGCGAGTGAAAATAAAAGGATCCTCTTCTGGTTGGCTGCCAGTGATCGGTGGTGTTCCGCAGGGGTTGGTGTTGGGGTCATTAATTTTTACGCTGTACATCAACATTTTAGACATTGGGATAGATGGCTTTGTTGCCAGTTTTGCAGAGGACATGAAGATTGGTGGAGGGGCAGGTAGTTTTGAGGAAACAGGAAGGCTGCAGAAGGACTTAGACAAATTATGCGAATGGGCAAGAAAGTGGCAAATGAAATACAATGTTGGAAAATGCATAGTCATGCATTTTGGTAGAAGAAATAAATGTGCAGACTATTTTCTAAAAGGGGAGAAAATCCAAAAATCTGATATGCAAAGGGACTTTGGGAGTCTTTGTGCAGAACACCACCCTAAAGGTTAACTTTCAGGTTGAGTCAGTGGTGGGGAAGGCAAATGCAATGTTAGTGTTCATTTCAAGAGGTCTAGAATACAAGAACAGGGATGTCATGCTGAAGCTTTATAAGGCACTGGTGAGGCCTCAGCTTGAACATTGAGAACATTTTTGGGCTCCTTGCCTAAGAAAAGTTATGCTCACATTGGAAGGGGTTCAGTGGAGGGTCACGAAGATGATTCCAGGAATGAAAGGGTTATCATATGAGGAACATTTGATGGCACTGGGCTTGTACTCATGGGAATTTTGTACTCATTGAAACCTTTCACATGTTGAAAGGCCTAGGCAAAGTAGATGTGGAAAGGATGTCTCCCATGTTGGAGGAGTCTTGGACAAGAGGGCACAGCCTCAGGATAGAAAGGTGTCCATTTAAAACAGAGATAAAGAGACATGGTATTTAGCCAGAGGGTAGTGAACCTGTGGAATTTGTTACCACAGGCAGCTGTGGAGGCCTGGTCATTGAGTGTTTTTAAGGCAGAAATTGATAGGTTCTTGATTGGCCATAGCATCAGCAGTTATGGGGAGAAGTCCGGGAAGTTGGGCTGAGCAGGGGAGAAAGGATCAGCAATGATTGAATGGTGCAGCAGACTCAATAGGCCAAATGGCCTAATTCTGCTCCCATGTTTTAAGGTATGGTCTAATGGCTGAAATGTCCTAATTATGTTACTATCCTAAGGTTTATAAGTGCCCCAGCTGATTTGTTAGGATTCAAACTCGTGTTTCCAGATTAATATTTCATGTCTCTGGTAATGAGTCTAGTAATTTAAATACTATTTAATCTCAGCTAGGTGTCTTCAACCTTTTTAATTGCATGGACCCCTACCATTAAACAAGAGGTCCATGGTTCCCACAGGTTGGGAATGCCTGATCTAAGCCATGACTGCAGATTCCAAGGCATGTGCTTCAAATGATATGGAACACACATTCCTCTTTTAACTAAATTAGTCTTACTTTACTTGAAAATTCAGAATAGGGGAAGAGATTCTTCTTAAATTTCTGAAATTTGGACCTTCAACTAATTTTTACTGAATGTATTTAAAGTAAAACCGAGAGCCAAAACATTTACATGTTCTGAAATGTGTATTTTTCACTATGTACAGATAATGACAGAAGCAGTATACAATAGGTTCTTCCCAGCTCAATAATTTTCCCTCTCTTGGGCTTAGTCATGAATTTTTCAAAATGAGTTGTTAGCATTTTCCAAGATTTTTTTTTGCATAGGTTTTCAATCTGGATCATTGATGCGTTACCTCCACTTCTGAGGTTCCTAAAACTTCAAATATTTATGAAGTTCCCTTCCAACAATACACCGTTCCCTTGAGTTGTTTGCAACTGTTGGTGGTTGTCTTCTCTTCCATACAGAAATAAACCTTGACATTTAACAAACTGTCAAGAATTTCAGTAAGAATTTGGACAACCTTTGTTTATGCACAATGTCAGTGTACGTGGCAAATCTTTTCACAGTTGGCCACATCTGCAATAGTGGAAGGTTTAATTTGTGCATCTAGTAATTAATACTGCAGGATTTGCTTATGGCTGTCAAAGATTAGTGCTTTCACACTTACATTCTTAAAACCTGTTAAAAACACACCAGTTCTTCTGTTTTCTGAAAATGCTTCCTGCAAAGAAATAATTGATAGTGTGACATTATCCAATGGTATTGTGGAAAATAATGGTAGTATGTGTACTTTGTTAAATCTTCACAGCATCGCTTTCGAGGCAGAAATAACCTTCCCTCACCTCGAGTAATATATTGCTTTGAAACTGAAATTGGACCTCAAACTATACTTCTTTAACCTATGTCAATCACAGAGCCCAGTCTCTCAACCTATCTGTGTTATTTATATGAACTATGAAATCTAATAGGTTAATGACAATTTCCTTTCACTCCCATCACATTTCCTTTATCATGAATCACTCGATTTTTCCATGGTTGTTTGAACAGAGGAATTTAATGATTTCTGCCTTGAGGACTATAGTGTTCCACTTGCTTTATGTTCATGCTATTCTAACAAAAAGTTTTCATTTGGAGGTAAGATTTGCAGAATTTCCAAGTGGGAATCACACTATTTCTTCTACCACACCCCAGGGCGGTGTGGTATTGTTGTGACTTTGCAGTGCAGGTGAGCCGGGTTCAATTGCCCTCTGCTGCCTGTAAGGAGTTTGTATGTTCTCCCCGTGACCACATGGGTTTCCTCCGGGTGGTGTGGTTTCCTCCCACAGTCCAAAATCATACCAGTCATTGTAAATTGTTCCATAATTAGGATACGGTTAAATCAGGGGCTTCTAGGCGGCACGGCTCGAAGGACCAGAAGGGCCTATTCTGCACTGTATCTCAATAAAAAAATGAATATCTAAATAAATAGAAACTTGTCCCAGCATCTCCGAAGGAAGGCTAAAGAACAAAGAAACCTTGTCTTCTCTTTATGCAATGATCCAAAGTGACAAATATTGTGGTGAACTTCCTCCCCTTAGAGGTAAGTGAAAAAGGATCTAGTGCTTTCCTGACATATACGATGAATAAATTCTTCTCGGGATTCCAGCTGGGTGGGAGCCCGGAAGGAGTTTATTTGTATATATGCCGGGAAAATACTAGATCCTATTTCAAATAAACAGAAAGTTCCTGTGACCTGTGCTGTTAACTCCACTGGGTGAGGCAGTGGAATTAATTATCAGAGCTTCTCGTAAAATTGAAGCCACAATGAATTTGCTGTATTAACACTGTTGTGATCATCACTGCCAGCAATATTTAACCAGCACTTAGGTGAGCTAGCAGAGACATGACTTAGATTGATTTCTAATGACAACATTCTATCCTGAGTTTCAACAAGATCAATAAAGCACTGCCATAGTTAAGTGCTCAATGAACTTCACAGCAATATGTTTAGTATTCAAAGTTATGACTGTCAGACTGAAAAGTTAAAAAGCAACTTTCTGAAGTGGATAACTTTGATCAAACAGTAGATCACATCATCACAGACTGCTATCAATACAAATTCAATGGAGATGAACTTCCTGTCCAAAAAGTGTAGTGTGTTGCTTATGAACATTGAATTCAATTTATGAGTATTGCCCTAAACAAACTTTGACAAGCTTGTATAGGTGCACAGTGGGAAGTATCCTTACTGGTATGGAAACACCAATGTTCAAAAATGGAAAAGCCAACAAACGGTGGCAGATACAGCCTAGTCTATCACAGGAAAAGCCCTCCCCACCATTGAGTTCTTCTACAAGGAGCACTGCCAAAAGAAAGCAGCATCCATCATCAAGAACCCCCACCATCCAGACCAGGCTCTCTTCTTGATTGGGAGACTGCTTTGCTGAGCATGTTCCGCCAGAACAACTGGGACCTATCTCCCAATGACCACCCATTTTAATTCCACTTCCCATTCACATTCCTATATGTCCGTTCATGGCCTCATCCACTGTCGTGATGAGGCCACACTTAGGTTGGAGGAACAACACCTTATATTCCTCTTGGGTAGCCTCCAACCTGATGGCATGAACATTGGTTTCTCAAACTTCCAGTAATGTCCCACAACCCTCCCCCTTCCTTCTCCATTTCCCATCCCATTTTCCCTCTCTCACCTCATCTCACCAATCAACTTCCCAGCGCTTTACTTCATCCCTCCCCTTCCAGGTTTCCCCTATCGCCTGTTGGTTCTCTCTCCCCTCCCCCCCCCCCACCTTTTAAATCTGTTCCCCAGCTTTTTTTTTCTCCAGTCCTGCCGAAGGGTTTCAGCCCGAAATGTCAACTGTACTTTTTTCCATCGATGCTGCCTGGCCTGCTGAGTCCCTGCAGCATTTTGTGTGTGTTGCTAGGATTTCCAGCATCTGCAGATTTTCTCTTGTTCATGCTCTCTCCTTGTAATCGCCATCGGGAATGAGGTACAGGAGCCATAGGTCCCACACCACTTGGTTGAGGAACAGTTATTACCCTTCAACCATCAGACTCCTGAACCAGCGTGGGTAACTTCACTCACCTCAACTCTGAACTGATCACACCGAACACAATGTATGGACGCACTTTCAAGGACTTTACAACTCATGTTCCCAGCATTATTTGTTTATTTGTTATTGACTAAGTTAGTCCTGACGAAGGGTCTCGGCCTGAAACGTCGACTGCACCTCTTCCTAGAGATGCTGCCTGGCCTGCTGCGTTCACCAGCAACTTTGATGTGTGTTGCTTGAATTTCCAGCATCTGCAAAATTCCTCGTGTTTACGCTATTTATTTGTTTGTTTGTTTGTTTTGTCTTTGTTTTTGCACATTGATTGCTTGTCAGTTTTTGTTTCTGTGTAGTTTTTCATGGATTCTATTGTATTTCTTTGTTTAGCTGTGAAAGCCTGCAAGAAAATGAATCTCAGAGTAGTATATAGTGATGTATAGGTACTTTGATAATAAATTTATTTTATTTATTAATGAGACACAGCACAGAATAGGTGCTTCCAGCCCTTTGAGCCATGCTGCCCAGCAACCTCCTGATTTAATCCTACTATAATCACAGGACAATTTACAATGACCAATTAACCAACCAACCGGTATGTCTTTGAACTACGAACTTTGAATTTTGCTCGGGCTGACTGTCTAATTCAATTTCTCCTGAACTGGAATTCCCAGCACCTACTAAACAGTTCTCTGGAATAATCCACAAACTGAAGATGCAGCAGTAAGTCAGTCATCAGTGAGTTTCAGGTGAGGGAGCCTGAAAAACTGCACCATTCTTATTTCAGATGCACTCCAATACTATCTAAAGGGTGAGGAGGAGATGGTTTTCCCGTAAACACTTGATATTTTACCCCTAATCTACAAAGAATTATTTGCAGTGCTTGGGAAGTGAACAAGTGAGTTGCATCACTAAAACAAAATTGTTCTGACACATTTGCAGCTTTGTCTGGTATACTTACTTTTGGATTGCATAGTTAATTTACAGGAACTGTGGGGGAAATTTCAGACCAGTGTTATTTTATAATATAGAACATAGAACAGTACAGCCCAGTACAGGCATTTCAGCCCACAATGTTGTACCGACCTTTTAGCCTGCTGTAAGATCAATCTAACCCTTCCCTCCCGTGTAGCCCTCCACATTTCTTTTTCCCATGTGCTGATCTAAAGGTCATACCACTAATGTACCCCGCACTGCTCTAGCACCTTTGAGTCTTTGTGTTAAAAATCTACCTCAGACATCCCCCCTATACTTTCCTCCAATCACCTTAAAATTATGCCCTCTCATATTAGCCATTTCCACCCCGGGAAGAGTATCTCTGGCTGCTCACTGCATTGATACCTGTGATCACCTTGTATGCCTCTATTAAGTCACCACTCATCCTCTTTCACTCCAAAGCAAAAAGCCCCAGTTCACTCAATCTATCCTCATAAGATATGCTCTCCAATCTAGGCAGTATCCTGGTAAATCTTCTTTGCTCCCTCTCTAAAGCCTCCACATCCTTCCTATAATAAAGTGACCAGAACTGAACACAATATTCCAAGTGTGGTCTAACCAGAATTTTATTGAGCTGCAAAATTACCTCACAGCTCTTGAGCTTAATCCCCTGACTAAGGAAGGCCAACACACCATTTTCCTTTTTAACCACCCTATCAACTTGCATGACAACACTGGATGTGGATGCCAAGATTCCTCAGATCCTCAACAATGCTAAGAATCAAGCCATTAACCCTGTATCTTGCCTTCACATTTGACCTTCCAAAGTCACTTCACACTTCTATCCCCTATTAAGAAGACTTTAAAATGCTCTGCTTCTTTCCCAACAAAAGAATCAACCAGTTCACCTTCACAGCCACCCTCCTCCATCTGGCAGGACTGGTCCTCGCCCTCAAAAGTTTCTCCTTTGGCTCCTCCCACTTTCTCCATACTTAAGGTGTAGGCATAGCTATGCCATCCTTTTTGTTGGCTACGTAGAATATTCTGTATTCCCAGCCTTCTCTGGTAATGCTCTCCAAACCTTCATTCGCTACATTGTTGACGGCATTGGTGCTGCTTCATGCATCTATGCTGACATTGTCAATTTCATCAACCTTCCCTTTAACTTTCACCCTGCCCTTAAATTCGCTCAGTCCATTTCTGACAACTCCCACCCCTTTCTCAATCTCTCTGCCTCCATCTCTGGAGACAAACTGTCTATCAACATCTTTTATAAACCTGCCAATTCTCATGCTAGCTTGACTATACCTCCTCCCACACTTTCTCCTGTAAAAATGACATTCCCTTTCTTAGTTCCCACCACATCTGTTGACAGGATGAGGCCTTACTTTCTTGGACTTCAGAGATGTCCTCCTCCTTCAAAAAACGGGGTTTCACTTCCTCCACCATTGATCTGCCTTCATCCACATCTCCTCCACTTCCCAGATATGAAGGTGGTGCGCAAGTGGAACAGGTCAAAAGCTTTAAGTTCCTCTGGGTCAATATCACAAATGACCTGACTTGGTCCAACCAAGCAGAGTCCACTGCCAAGAAGGCCCACCAGTGCCTTTACTTCCTGAGAAAACTAAAGAAATTTGGCCAGTCCCCTAAAACCCTCACTAATTTTTATAGATGCACCGTAGAAAGCATTCTTCTAGGGTGCTTCACAACCTGGTATGGAAGTTGTCCTGTCGAAGACTGGAAGAAGCTGCAGAAGATCGTGAACACGGCGCAGCACATCACACAAACCAATCTTCAGTCCTTGGACTCACTTTACATTGCACGCTGTCGGAGCAGTGCTGCCAGGATAATCAAGGACACAATCCATCCAACAAACACACTTTTCGTCCCTCTTCCCTCCGGAAGAAGTCTCAGGAGCTTGAAGACTCGTCCAGCCAGATTTGGGAACAGCTTCTTTCCAACTGTGATAAGACTGCTGAACGGATCCTGACCCGGATCTGGGCCGTACCCTCCAAATATCTGGACCTGCATCTCGGTTTTTTTTGCATAACCTTACTTTACATTTTTCTATTTTCTATTTATGATTTATAATTTAAATTGTTAATATTTACTATCAATTTGTACTCCAGGGAGCGGGAAGCGCAGAATCAAATATCGCTATGATGATTGTATGTTCTAGTATTAATTGTTTGGTGACAATAAAGTATGAAGTATATATCTGCACTCTCCACATCTTCCCACTTCCATCACAGGGATAGAGTTCCTTTTGTCATCACCTGCCCCACCACATGAACCTTTGCATCCAACACATTCTTCTCTGCAATTTTCGCCATCTACAAAGGGATCCTACCACCAAATACATCTTTACCTATCTCCTCTTTCTGCTCTCCGCTTTCTGCAGGGATCACTTCTTCCATGACTCCTTTGTCCATTCATCCCTCCCCACTAATCTCCCTCCTGGCACTTAATCCTGCAAGCAACCAAAGTGCTACACCTACCCATTCACCTCCATTCAGGGCCCCAAACAGTCCTTCCAGGTGAGACAACACTTCACTTGTGAATCCGTTGGGATTGTATCTGGTGTTCCTGATGCAACCTCCTCGTTGTAAATTGGGGGACCACCTTGTCAAACTCCATTAACCAAAAGCATAATTTCCCTTCTCTTCTATGTGAGATATGGCCTGTTCCTCACAAAGCCATGCTGACTATCCCTAATCAGACTATGTTTCTCCAAATGCTCCTAACCCACCCATCTACTTCCTCTTAGATGATAAACCTTGATCATCTGTATCTGCATTCATACATTAATCTAATATTATGACTATTTGAACTTGCTCCTCTACCACTTTTGCTTCTTGTGAAATCAAGAACATTAATCCATCAAATACATAGAAAGATAGAAAATCTACAGCCCAATACAGGCCCTTCAGCCCACAATGCTGTGCTCAACATGTACTTACTTTGCAGTTAAGATGTTTTTTCTGCCGAAATTTCTATATATATTTCAGGCATTACTGATTTTTGTTCCAAAATCTTTTTTTGTTAAAGTTGACTCTATTATTGGGCAATTAATATTCGACATATGAAATTTTGGTTACTTGACCAGAATATACTATCCATTACTAAATGGGTAGCATTGAATTACAATCTGTTCAGGGTTATACTTTTGGCTCTATTTTAGGTTCCTCTCTTCCTTTTGATTTGAAACGCCTCAAACATGTATCTAACCCGATAGTTAAATATACCTTACGTATTTGGTTTCAATTCAGGAAATTTTTTGATCTTAACCAATTTGGGCTAGTGATTCCTATTTTAGGTAACATTTTTTCCTCCCTCTTTTACGGATCATGCTTTTCAAATTTGGAAGACTAAGGGTATTTCACGGTTTTTGGATTTATTTTTAGATGGTTCCTTTATGTCTTTTGAACAATTATCTAATAAATATAATTTATCAAGAATACATTTTCTTAGATATCTACAAGTTAGAAATTTCCCAAGTACTATACTTTCTTCTTTTCCAATGCTTCCTCCTACATACATTTTAGATACTACAATTAACCTTAATCCATGTCAGAAAGGTGCATCGGCTATGATTTATAATATTATTATGAAACTTAGGAAAGCTCCATTTGATAAGATTAGGGTAGATTGGGAACAGGAATTGGGGTCTATCATTTCCGTGGATGACTGGGGGCAGATTTTACAATTAGTCAATACTTCCTCTATCTGTGCTAAACATTCCCTAATTCAATTTAAAGTTGTTCATAGAGCACATATGTCCAAAGATAAATTAGCTTGCTTTTATTCTCATATTAATCCTTTTTGTGATAGATGTACGGGGCAGATAGCCTCTTTAACTCATATGTTTTAGTCTTGTCCTACTCTGGAAACTTTTTGGAGAGACATTTTTAATATTATCTCAAAGGTATTGAATATAGATATCTCTCCTCACCCTATTACTGCTATCTTTGGACTACCTAAAATTTCCAGTAATCTTTCTCCTTCAGCCCGTAGAATGATTGCATTTCTTACTTTAATGGCGAAAAGATGTATCTTACAACATTGGAAAGAGCTTAATGCTCCATCTACCTTTTTTTGTTTTTTTCAGACGATATTATGCTTGAATTTGGAGAAAATTAGAAGCAATCTTTATGATTCCTCACTTAAATTTGAACAGACCTGGAGATCTTTTATTCAATATTTTCATTTAATGTAATTTTTTTTCTTCTTCTCTTTTTTGCTCCATATTTATATACCCTTCTTGTTTTTTTTTTACTGTTTTTAATGAGGTCGGGTTTGAGGACGTGATTTTAAGGTCTTTAACTCTATTTGGTTCCAAGTTAGCCCATTGCTTTGCTTTGCTTTTAGTTAGTTGCACGGTGGGTTTTTTTGGGTTTTTTTTTTCCTTTTCTCTATTGATAGATATATATATATAAAATTAGTATACTATTATGTTACCTTAGTATGTTATGTTTAAATTACATTGTTTATATCACTTTTTTTTCTGTATTAATATCTCCTGTAATTTTATTATATTCTAACAGTGTATTAGTGCCTATATGGCTTACCTTTTTGTATACTTATTCAATAAAAAGATTTAAAAAGAAAAGAACATGTACTTACTTTAGAAATTACCTAGTGCCACCCATAGCCCTCTATTTTTCTAAGCTCCATGTACCTATCCAGGAATCTCTTAAAAGACCCTATCGTATCTGCCTCCACCACTGCCGCCAGCAGCCCATTCCATACACTGACCACTCTCTGCATAAAAAAAAACTTACCCCTACCATCTCCTCTGTACCTACTTCCAAAGACCTTAAAACTGTGCCCTCTTGTGTTAGCCATTTCAGCCCTGGGAAAAAGCCTCTGATTATCCACACGATCAATCCCCCTCATCATCTTATACACCTCTATCAAGTCACCCTCATCCTCCGTCGCTCCAAGGAGAAAAGGCCAAGTTCACTCAACCTATTCTCATAAGGCATGCTCCCCAATCCTAGTAATATCTTTGTAAATCTCCTCTGCACCCTTTCTATGGTTTCCACGTCCTTCCTGTAGTGAGGCGACCAGAATTGAGCACAGTACTCCAAGTGGGGTCTGACCAGGGTCCTATATAGCTGTAACATTACCTCTAGATCCTTAAACTCAATCCCACAGTTGATGAAAGCCAATGCACCTTATGACTTCTTAACCACAGAGTCAACCTGCGTAGCAGCTTTGTGTGTCCGATGGACTTGGACCCCCAAGATCCCTTTGAACCTCCACACTGCCAAGAGTCTTACCATTAATACTATATTCTGCCATCATGTTTGACCCACCAAAATGAAACATCTCACACTTTTTCTCGGTTGAACTCCATCTGCCACTTCTGAGCCCAGTTTTGCATTCTATCAATATCCCGCTGTAACATCTGACAGCCCTCCACATTATCCACAACACCCCCAAACTTTGTATCATCAGCAAATTTACTAACCCATCCCTCTACTTCCTCATCCAGATCATTTATAAAAATCATGAAGAATAGGGGTCCCAGAACAGATCCCTGTGGCACACCGCTGGTGATTGACCTCCATGCAGAATATGACCCGTCTACAACCACTCTTTGCCTTCTGTGGGCAAGCCAGTTCTGGATCCACAAAGCAATGTCCCCTTGGATCCTATGTCTCCTTACTTTCTCAATAAGCCTTGCATGGGGTACCTTATCAAATGCCTTGCTGAAATCTATATACACTGCATCTACTGCTCTTCCTTCATCAATGTGTTTAGTCATATCCTCAAAAAATTCAATCAGGTTTGTAAAGCATGACCTGCCTTTGACATGCTTACTATTCCTAATCATATTATGCCTCTCCAAATGTTCATAAATCCTGCCTCTCAGGATCTTTTCCATAAACTTACCAACCACTGAAGTAAGACTCACTGGTCTATAATTTCCTGGGCTATCTCTACTTCCTTTCTTGAATAAGGGAACAACATCCGCAACCCTCCAATCCTCCAGAATCTCTCCCATTCCCATTGATGATGCAATGATCAATATATAGTTCCCATTCATGATCGCTGCTTGCAATTTAGGAAAAGTCTAACTAGATTTTGGGAAATTGCTGAGAATAGACTTGTTAAATTTACCATGTCAACTTCAAATACAGTAATCATTTTAGAATACAAGACATTTTGGCTCTGGTATGGTGACTTATAGTTCAATATGAAGTGAATATAGTGTGTAATTTAGTGCAGTACCCAAACTCCCCATAAAAGTGTGAACTTATTGGCACATTGATTTGAAGAGAATGAATGTAATTAATTTTTGGTCACTGGGATCTGTCACCATAAAAAAAACAATTGAAGTCAGAAACACAAACAACAATTGAAGTCAAAAGGGTAGTTTAGCATATTTTTCACAATAGGATAGGAATTCTTTGTGACTTCTGGTTCCATGGAAGTATCACAACCATTACACCTCTGAATTGAACAGCTTGGTGCTATTGACCAAAGACTAATTTCCACATTAATCATTGTGCTGTGCTATTGTAATATATGGGAAATATATCCTAAGGGTACATTTACCATAACAATGCTTTGCAGAGTCCCTGAGTTTTTCTGGAATGAAGAACTGAAGGCAAAATAATGGCTTTAAACTGATGGTGGTGGCATCTGTTAGTCTCGCGAGACCATGGATCTGCGCCTGGAAAGTCTTGCTTCAGTCTGTGTTAGAGTGGCGTCTGTTGTGGCTGTAGAGGCCCACACGGGAGTGACAGTCTCGGCTGCAGCGACTGCACTTGAAGGCGCTGCCCTCCAGTGTTGTCTTGGTGCTGTTTTTCCGACAAGTGTGCTTTTCTTCAGCAGCAAGCCTCAGCTTCTCTTCTCTTTTTAGACCACTGCGTAGTTCTAGCCTCCAGTGAGAGCCATCGCTTGTGATGTCTTCCCACCTCTCGACGTTCATTTTCAGTGACTTCATGTCTCTCTTGCAAACGTCTTTGAAACGAAGATGGGGCCACCCTTGTGCTCTCTTGCCGGAGGCCAGTTCCCTGTATAGCAGGTCTTACGGCATCCTCCTGTCTGACATGCAGTGTACGTGGCCCAGACAGCAGAGACGGCGTCGTTGGAGCAGGGTGAAGAGTCTGGGTATCTGGGCGTGGGCCAGGACCGCATTGTTGGTAACTCGGTCAGTCCACATGATGTCCAGGATGCGCCTGAGACTGCGAAGGTGGAAGGCGTTGAGACGACTCTCTTGTCTGTAGTAGAGGCTCCAGGTCTCGCTGCCGTAAAGCAGTGTGCTGAGGACGCAGGCCCTGTAGACTGCAACTTTGGTGTGTGTTGTCAGCTTTCTGTTCTCCCAGACTCTGTTTGTCAGCTTGGCAAATGTTGAGGCTGCTCGTCCGATCCGTCTGTTGATCTCAGGGTCTAGGGCAAGACTGTCCATGATGGTGGAGCCAAGGTATGTAAACTCGTGGACTACCTCCAGCTCGTAGTCGTAGATGGTGATGGCAGGGGGGTGCTCATCGCCTTGGCCCAACATGTTGGTCTTCTTCAGGCTGATGGTCAAGCTGAAGTCCTGGAAGGCTCTTGAGAAGCTGTCCATGAGGCGTTGTAGTTGCTCTTCAGAGTGTGTTGCCAGTGCCGCGTCATCCTGCAAACAACGTGTCCCTGATGAGTACTTCGCGAACCTTGGTTTTTGCCCTCAGCCGGAACAGGCTGAACAGCCTCCTGTCCGATCTGGTGTGGAGGTAGACGCAATTAGTTGATGTTCCAAAGGCGTGTTTCAGCATGACTGCGAAGAAGATGCCAAACAAGGTGGGGGCAAGCACACAGCCCTGCTTCACACCGCTGCGGACATTGAAGGCCTCCGAAGAAGAGCTGTCGAACTGAACGACGCCCTTCATATCTGTGAGGAATGACTGAACTATCCTGAGGAGCCTTGGGGGACAACCAATCCTGGCAAGGATTTTGAACAGGTCGTCTCTGCTCACAAGGTCGAAGCCCTTCGTAAGGTCAATGAAAGCGACGTAGAGTGGTTGTCTTTGCTCTCTGCATTTCTCTTGTAGCTGTCGAAGGGAGATGATCATGTCGATCGTGGAGCGTTCTGACCTGAAACCGCACTGAGACTCGGGATATACCCTTTCAGCTATTTTCTGCAACCTGTTCAGGACCATGCGGGCGAAGACCTTCCCAACGATGCTCGGCAAGGAGATTCCCCTGTAGTTGTTACAGTTGCATCTGTCCCCTTTGTTCTTATACAGGGTGACAGTGTTGCAGTCTCTCATGTCTTGCGGCACTGCTCCCTCTATCCAGCACTGGCACGGTAGTTTGTGCAGGTGGTTTAGCAGGACGCCGTTTGCGCATTTGATGGCCTCTGGTGGAATGCCGTCCAATCCTGGTGCCTTCCCAGAGGGCAGGCTGTCGATGGCTTTACTCAGCTCTTCGGTAGTCGGCAATGCATCAAGTTCCTCCATGACAGGCAGGCATTCCACAGCATCTAGCGCACTGTCCGAGATGCTGTTTTCTCTGGAGAAGAGTTCAGAGTAGTGTTCCACCCATCTCTCCATCTGCTTGCCTTTGTCATTGATGGTCTCACCTGTTATGGTTTTCAATGGTGCTGTCTTGCTCTGGGTTGGCCCGATGGCTTTCTTGATCCCCTCATACACTCCACGGATGTTGCCTGTGTCAAATGATGACTGAATGCTTTCGCATAGTTGTAGCCAGTAGTCATTAAACAACTTTAAACTAAGTTATAATAATGGCTTAATGATCTAACCTCTGTATCACTGATATGTTCCTTCAAGCTCTGCTTCGGGCTGGAGTACCTATGTTCCAGCTTGGCACAGTGCCAAGAGAATGCTGCCTTCTCAGTTATATTGAGTTGAGGAAGGGATATTGAACCAAGATTGCTGCTGCCCTCACCGATGGACATCAAGGAAACATCCATCCACATTTGATAGATTGGGAGTTGAGATGTTATGTTGAAGTCGTATAGGACATTGGTGAGGGAAAATTTGCAATATTGTGTGCAGTTCTGATACCTACCTACAGAAATGATATCCAAAAAACTGAAAGAGTACAGTGAAATTTTACAAGGATTTTGTCAGGATTTGAGGACACGAGTTATCGGGAAAGGTTGAGGAGATTAGGACTTCATTCCCTGGAACATATGAGAGTATACGTAGACAGGGTAAATGCAAATAGGCTTTTTCCATTGACGTTGGGTAAGACTAAAACTAGAGGTTGTAGGTTAAGGGTGAAAGGTGAAATATTTAACAGGAAGCAGGAAAATTCTTCACTCACTGGGTGGAGTGTGGAATGAGCTGCCAATGGAAGTGGTAGATACAGAATCGATTATAACGTTTAAGAGAAGTTTGGTGAGTATGTGGATGGGAGGGGTATGGAGGACAATGGTCCAGGTGCGTGTCAATTGGACTAGAGAGTGGTAGTCTGGCATGGACTGGATGGGCTGAAGGGCCTGTTTCTGTGCTGTACTGCTCTAATGACTCTACTTTCAACCAGCATCTCTTAAAAAATGCTCTGCTGGCTATGGGAGCACTTTGTGCACAAATTATTCACTGCATTACTTGCATTCCGATTGTGACCACCTTTAAGAAATGCTTCATTGGACTTGGGAATGCCTGGAGGAGATGTAAGTTTGATCTTTAGCACATTAAACATGCAGTTAACAAATACGTAAAGATCTACAAAAGCATCAACAAGATAGTTTTGCACTTGAGCTTGCTTTTTCATTGTATTCTAAATTCTAAGTAAGAGATAGAATCAGAAATCTTTACAAATGAATTCTGCTGAGGTAAGTAATAGGGATAGTGATTTAATGTTTTATATTTAGCCACACTGTAGACTGTAATGTTTGTTTATGTTTGTTAAGGATAGAATATATATACCAAGATAGGTGCTTAACCAAATTGGATTTCAAAAGAGGGGGCATTTAGTTTCGCTCTGTTTAACTTGTACCTTCCACACTGCAGCCTGATGGAAGGAAATGCTGAGGAAAGATATAGGGCCAATGCACCACTGGGAATAAGAAAATAGCTTGGGGCAGTCTAATTGTTGTGGTCACTACAATATTCTAACTCTGCCACGGAGGGTCCCCAGTCCAGCTGCGAAAGGATGAGGGTTGGGTATACTGGCAACCCCATCCCGTAAAAATCCAATGCTACAGAAGCTCCATAAACCTCATTCCTGGGAGAGGAAGTATCCTTGAAAATTGGCTACATGTTGGGACAATTTGGGGCCCAGGTCAGATTATTCTGGTAAATAGCTGTCAATGGCCTATGCCCTATTAGGGGTGATGGGCTTAAGAAGAAAAAGTGTTGCATGAAGGCAGTCCATTATCTACACTAGGCGTCTGCTGATTTGGCTCATTTACAGTCAATCAAAAGAACACAGCAGCACACACAAGATGATATCCTTTATCGATAACTATTAGGAACGAATACACAGTTTTATAGTACTGTAGTTGGTCTAATGTGTTCTGTATTTTATTTAAATACATAACTTGTTCCTCAGTTAAATGGTAGTTTGTCTTTTTTTATACATTTTGTCCCAGTGTGTCCCAATTAGTCGGTATCCACTGCACTTTGTGTATTAAAGATCAATAATAAGAATGTCCATTTCTAACCGCTGCCAAACATAACCAATCCCAGAGCACTGCAGTTATACTTTATACTTTATTGTCGCCAAACAATTGATACTAGAACGTACAATCATCACGGCGATATTTGATTCTGCTCTATCATCAGTAGCATTCACATTGTGTGTATAGTTTTGAACACCGCACCTTTTTCGTGATATATTAGTACTAAGAGGAGTAAAACTGAACTAGAATGAGATCTGGTCGTCTAAAATTTAAATTACCAGATGACGTTACAGACACCATAGTCTCGTCCCCTATAATTTAGAAGTTAATGTTTCATGATAATTAAGGGAAGGTTAAGGGAAGTTAAAGGGCAGATATGAAGAAATTACAACCATTGGTTACTAATGTAGGATTTGGTGGCATCATCTAAAATTTAAGATGTTCAGGACTGAAATAAGGAAACTAGCAAAAGATAGCAATTTGTTTCTCTATGTGACAATTCTTAACTTTAAATCTGAGATTGGTAGTTTTTGTCCCCGAAAGGAATTGGAGATATGGGATAAAAGTTAGGCATATGGAATTAGACTGCAGTGTAGATAGGATCATTTTGAGTTATGAAACTTACTCTGGGGACTGAGTGTCCATTCCTAATATTTCTAGGTTACCAACTATACAGGAAGAACTGCAAGTTTATTTGTTGAGCTTATCTTTAGATGGACTGACACAGGAGATACTGTTTAATCTGCGGATAATACATTACTGGCCCAGCACAACCTTACAATGATAATTAAGTTCCTGTGTGTCAAATAGAGCCCCGCTTGCACTTGCACATATCCTTTGAGTTAGGCTGCTATGCTCACCCAGACATAGCCCTCTGGGTAGGAGGGAGCAGCCATTTTACCATCAGGATAAGGGTGTGGTCATCTTCCGATTCAGAACTATCACCCAATTTCCTTAGATGGTTTGGCAGAAGACAGTTGTTTTGTGGAGTAATTCTCAGAACATCGGGGAATAGTAAATCACATGTGTAGCTGAAAATTGCATTTAAGAGCAGAAAAAAACAACTTATGCGCACTCCTAGTTCACCCTAATAAACTGCTTAAGCCCAAAAAGCTCCTTGAACTTTCCTCCCTGATTTGTTCATGCCTTGGGTCGCCAGTGGAAAGATCTCCATGGGTCTATCCCTAGATTTGTCTGGGGAGAACCAGACACCATCTACAAATAAAACAGTTCTAGTTCTCAGGCCATGGTCTTTCTACATGTCACCTTTTAATGCTAGGTGACCAACTCTGTGGATATTCATCCAACAGAACTACTCTAGAAGATCTATGGCTGGTGTACCCATAGCAACTACTTTGCATACCCTCTTCTTTACTGTTCCATTAAAAAAATATGAAATAAAACCTCAGGCAAGTGTCATTATCAGATAAAGTACTGAAGTAAATTAGCATTTCTATAAATTGTAATTGTATGATAATGAAGAGAACTTTTCTTTTCACACAATAGTAAATAATAGATCAGCCGGGATTGCACACTTAATAATTTAACTGTGTATACCAGAAGTTTTAGAGATAGCATTTATCTTAGTGTCAAAAATATATATACTGCTTTTAATTAGTTATGCGTTACTTTCTACATGAAGAGATCCTGTAAAGTAATTATGGTCCTTTAACCGTAAGTGGCAATAATATCAATTTCATAAACCTGTTTAACTGTCAGCCGTATATTATTGAAGTGAATATCTTACTTCTTAAAACAGTATTTAATTTGTGTGCTTTTGAATACAATACCAACCCAAACAAGATACAAAAATGAAGTCACATAAGGCAACACAAAGGGAAGGTAAACAAAAGTTTAGTCAAAGAAGTAAATATTTAAAGGAAGATAATTAATGTGGTTCTCCCTTCTACCAACTCTTTTTCATTCCTGACTTATTAGCTAGTTTCAGATGAAGGTTGATATACATGAAATATTAATTCTATTTCTCTCTCCACGCTTGATGCTTGATCTGATGAGTATTTCTTATTTTTTATTTCACATATTCAATATTCAAGATTTTGTTTTGTAACTTGCATGAATAAGGGCAGATGAGGTTCATCAGCTGTGGTTGGCAGCTCACCTAGGAGAATGAAAACTCTGATCTCAAACCCTGGCTGCCTTACGCTATACCACTCATGGAGAAGGCTTCAGGAGTAACTTTGTAGGAAAAGTCTGGAGCAGTCCCTAAGATAGTTGACCTATGTTTAGTTCAACACTGACTGGCAACTCCTGCGATGCTGCTGCTGCCAAACTGTATCGGTCTCTAAGTTTCTTTGGGTTCATCAGATACATGGAGAGGGGGAGCATACTACATGGGCAACAGGTTGCTCTCCATATTGTACTGCCCGGGCTTAGATTTCTAGACAGCTAAAGTGCAACATCCATAGTTGGCCCTGACCAACTGATGCCTCACAAATAAGGACACTGGAGAAGAATTTCCAGTGCTCAGGATCTTCGCAGCAAAAGATACAGCGATTCATAGTGGAGAAATCAAATTCAGTGATGCCAGGTTTGGAGACACATGAACATTTTGGAAGGTTAAAGGAATGGAAGATATTGAAAGGATTTCAAAATAATAAGAAGGAACTTAAATCTGAGGTGCTGCTTCACTGGAAGACTATGTAGGTAACAACCATATCGTAGTGCTGGGTAAATGAGGTTCGATACACTTTGGGGCATAGGCAGCAGCTTTGGTGACCGTAGGTTTTTGTAGTGTAGACTGATCGGATTTCGAAGTAAGGAAGGGCATGGATGACACTTTCACCTGCAGGTGAGTTAATGAGGGGGAAGTAGCCAAACCTGCAGGAGGAGGAAATAGTCTTATTGATGGCACAAAAATGAGGTCCAGAATTCAACTCATGGACAAAGGTGGCATGAGCTTTACGATTCATTTTCTAAGAGCTGCAAGGAAAAGAGGTGATAACAGCGATGGGCACCAAAGATGATCATTTCCCTTTTCCCAGTTTTAGAAAAGCATGATCTTATAAGTGAAGAATTAGCCTGTTAGCCGCAGCAAGAAGAAATACGACAAGATCTGTAGCTTTGATTTGTAAAAGATCTTGTATTATAGAAACATTTTGCATTAGTGGCAAGAGATATGTTTGTACATAATATAATTTTGTTCATACATGTGCCCTGGGCAATAATAGATCAAATTTCAGACTGTATGTTAGCACAATGCATAATTTTGTTTTTAATGTGACCACAGTAATGTTATTTGTGAGATATTATTTTGCATTAAAACATATTTAATATTGTTTCATACTGAAATATTCATCTATTCATTAAAAGCATCCTGTAAAGATCTAATAGATATGTAATAATTCTGTTATAAAGTAAGCTTTTTCTTGGATATTATTCTTAAAACTGCTGTGTCATTTATCTCTTAACAGATCATCATTGCCAGCCTTATGTGCACTTACAACAAGGATGACTGGACAGAGCTTGCAAAAATGGCAGAGGTAGATTGTTTGTCTTTGTGACACTTGAACTGATTTTAAATGTTAAGTTTTGCCTTGTGTTTTGTTAAGGCGCATTATATTAAGTGTAGGTAGAACGTCAACAGATTCAAGGTTTAGCTGTAAGATGCATTTTCATTTTAAGATAATGCTTCATCGAGTAAAGGGAGTTTTGATTTAAACCGTTGCTGACGGATAGGATGGGACAGGCAATTAATTCAGTTTCAGGACGTGGATAGTATTGGCAAGAATGGCATTACTCACCACAGTTGACTTTAAGTGTGGCAGGTCTTTTTCTTGAAAAGTACAGAACCTGTATAGCATTTTTTACAATAATTTGGAAAAAGTGAGCTGGTTGTTAAAACAATTTTAGAGGACACTTAATCGAGTCAGCCACACTGGTGTGTGACTACATTTACAAATACTGTATTGGTATTAGGTAAAGAAATTTGGCTTCATTTCCTTAACAATATTTTAAATTGCAACAAATTTCATTTCCACTTTTACAGTGAAATGAATTTAAATTATCCAACTTTGTATTGATAATGGATTAGCAATTCAACTGTTTTTAAAATTTTGTTCTTGGGTGTCTCTGAGATGAATAAAATTGAAGAGTTGAGGAAGACGTCATACATAGACCAGACAAGGTATTGATGGCAGATTTATAAATATTCTCCTGCATAGAACCAGTACAGCCTCAACCAGCTGAATGACTTCATTCTGCCCTGGAGTCATTTCCTGATTTCCTTCCCTAAAGGACATTAATAGACCATTGAGGTTTTATGACAAGTTGATAAAACGTGGTCACTGGTATTGAAACCAGCCTTTAAGGCCAGATTGATTTAATTAACTGAATTCAAATTCCCATCAAGGGATTTGAACTCATGCCTTTGGATAACTAGAAGATAGAGAGGTTAGTTATATGATGTCATGATAACATTTCACTGAATATCTGCAAAACAAAAGAAGTTATCATTGACTTCGGGAAGGAGGCAGTTTGCATGCTCCTGTCTACGTTAATGGTGCTGAGATTTGGAGGGTTCAACTTCCTAAGAGTTAACATCACCAACAGCCTAACTTAGTCCAACCACATAGGTCCCATAGACATGAAAACCACCAACAGCCTAACTTAATCCAACCACATAGGTCCCATAGACATGAAAACCACCAACAGCCTAACTTAGTCCAACCACATAGGTCCCATAGACATGAAAACCACCAACAGCCTAACTTAATCCAACCACATAGGTCCCATAGACATGAAAGCTCACCAATGCTTCGACTTCCTCAGGAGGCTGAAGAAATTTGGCATGTCCCTGTTGACCATTACCAATTTTTATAGACACACCATCCTATCTGGATACATCATGGTGTGGTAGGGCAGTTGCTCTGCCCACGAAACTGCAGATAGGCCAGCATAATCAAAGAGTCTACACATCCCTGACATTCTCTCTTCTCTCCTCTCCCATTAGGCAGAAGCCTGAAATTATATAACATTCAGCTCAAGGACAGCTTCTACCGTAATGTTATAAAACTATTTGTAATGTTATAAAACTATTTGTAACAAGCCTTCAGGCCTGTGTGGGAGCCGAAGAGCATTGGGCTCTGAGATTTTTAATGCACCTGAATTGGTTAATTGTTGTTTAGCGAGAGTCTTTAATTGTTTAGATTTGCTTGTGTTTTTCTCGCTCTTTGTAATATGGACACCTGAAGCTTTCTGTTTAGACTTGTTAAGTTTATTTAGTTAGGCTCAAGGATTCCCTGTTACTTGTAAAGCACTAATTGCAGGGTCCTAGTTTTGAGAATGTCACTCAGCCAAGCCACCACTGTTCTATTAGAATTCTTATGAAAAAACTCTGCTCACTTTCATTGGAGTTTCTCCATTAGAGCTTGTCTATCCTCTGCACCTGAGATCTGGCATCGTAATAGAAAGAGTCCACTAATAATAGACCTCTGGAAAGTTGAACAGCAACGTTTTGACATTAGGTTGGCTTTAGGTGAGAATGTCATTCTATTCTCAAGTCCACGTTCTGAGTTTACATTCAGAGAGTCCGTAGTCTACATTCTGAGTTTCTAAAGCCCACATTCTGAGTCAATGTTCTGACTGTCTCTAGGCTACATTCTGAGTTTTTCAAATCCATATTCTGAGTCCACGCTCTGAACTTTTCTTGTCTACGTACTAAGCTTCTCAATTCCACATTCCAAGCTTCTCTAGTCTACGTTCAAAGCTTTTGCCAAGTCTCAAGGCTTTCTCCTGTTCGAAGACTTCCAGTCCTTAAGGTTATCAAGGTTCTCAAGGTTGTCCAGATTTCCCATAGCCCTCCATGTTTCTCAGAACTGTTTAGGGTGTCTGAGGTTTGTTCATGGGTTACACTGGTTGCCGTTGCGACATTGGACTCTGTCTGTCCTCAACATCCAAGTTCCCACATCGTCAGCACCCACCACGACACTAGTATGATAAAATAGACTATTGGCTATTGTTGTGTTCTTGCACTTTTTTGATTACCTGGACTGCACTTTCTCTGTAGCTGTTACACTTTATTCTACATTTTGTTCTTGTTTTAGCTTGTACTACCTCAATATACTGTGTAATGATTTTATCTGTATGCCAGACAAGCACTTCACTGTACATCAGTCCCTGTGACAATAATAAACCAATTCCAATAACCCAGTTCCAATTCCTATCTGTTCAGTTATGCTGGATTACTGGTGCAGTGAAATCATTTATGTGAATATTCAGACAATTTTATACCAACATCAAAGGGGACCCTATATGATCCAACCAGATCTGGCTGGGCATGCGTAATAAACTTGTAAACCTGTATTGTTTGGAATTAGGGCAGTGATTATGGGGAAATTTACTAGGAGGAATGATACCACCCCATCTCCCCAAATCTCTGCTGCTTCAGGATGAGAGTAGGAGTTTTAATTAATACAAATATAGAGAAAGGCACATTGCTATGCAGGTATGAGGCAGCTAAAAAAGAAGAGTGAGAGGTTTACGGGGTAGAAGCTTCTTCTATGGGACATTGCAGAAGGAAATAGGGTGCATATGGGTGTGGCAAAGAATATAAGAGAGATTGTTTTTTCTCTGACTGAGATGAGATTAGTGAGATCATATGTCTGGATTGAGGAGAACGTTTTTGGAATGTAGAACGTAGAACAGAGAATAGTGCAGCACAGTAAAGGTCCTTTGGCCCATGATGTGTCAACCTCTTAAGCTACTCCAAGAGCAATTTAACCCTTCCCTCCTACATGTCTCATGACCCTCCATTTTTCTTTCATCCATGTGCCTATCCAAGAGTCTCTTAAATTACACAAACACGAGGAAATCTGCAGATGCTGGAAATTCAAGCAACACACATCAGTTTCTGGTGAACGCAGCAGACCAGGCAGCATCTCTAGGAAGAGGTACAGTCGACGTTTCGGGCCGAGACCCTTTGTCAGGACTAACTGAAAGAAGAGCTAGTAAGAGATTCGAAAGTGGGAGGGGGAGGGGGAGATCCGAAATGATAGGGGAAGACAGGAGGGGGAGGGATGGAGCCAAGAGCTGGACAGGTGATTGGCAAAAGGGATATGAGAGGATCATGTAGGCCTCCTGTCCCATGATCCTCTCATATCCCTTTTGCCAATCAACTGTCCAGCTCTTGGCTCCATCCCTCCCCCTCCTGTCTTCTATCATTTCGGATCTCCCCCTCCCCCTCCCACTTTCAAATCTCTTACTAGCTCTTATTTCAGTTAGTCCTGACGAAGGGTCTCGGCCCGAAACGTCGACCGTACCTCTTCCTAGAGATGCTGCCTGGCCTGATGCGTTCACCAGCAACTTTGATGTGTGTTGCTTGAGTCTCTTAAATTAACTGCATCTGTATCAGCCTCCACCACCATAACCAGCAGTGTGTTCCAGGCACATAGCATTCTCTGAGTAAAAATCCCTACCTCTGACATCTCCCTGAAATTTCCTTCACTCCCCTTAAAAGGGGGTTAGGTTTATAAATTTAGCATTTGGTGCAACATTTACATGCTTCATCAGATAAAAGTTTAAGCTTATTTGTTGAGGAATTGTTTCAAGGTTCACTGTGCTTTTGGTGCACCAGCGCAGTGAGTTAGATGAACAATCCAAATGGCATCCAATGATGTCCAACACATACTATATTCGAATATAAATACCCCCCCGCAGTGCAGACAACTCTTGCAGAAACTCCCTACTGATGAACCTGAGGCTTGTTCTGGGTATATTTGAAAGAAACCTGCAAACCATTAGCCTTTAGCCAACAAGCACAGACCTCGCTGTGAGTATCCCTTGGACTATGAACATCATAACTGGACCTGACTATGACCCTAAACTTGAACCTCACACACCTGTTGTAGAGCTCTGTTCTCCAGGTTCTGATCAGATTCAAGGGGGGGATCACAAATTCACCTCCTCTGATTGACAACTCTTAAATCAAACGTATGAGGATGTAAATGGAAGTTATTTGGTCCATGTGTCCATGCCAACTTCCAGAGAATAATCCCATTCCCCCCTCCTATTTCCCCATTTTTCTCCAACATATTCTCTCAGTTGTCCATATTAACTTCCCCTTGATTCTCTTTGCCATTAATTTCCACCTAGTGACAGTTTACAGACTCCAGTTCACCAGCAGCGTGTTTGGAATGCGGAAAGAATCAGGAGCACCTGAGGAAGCCTGAACAATCAGAGAAAGAAAATGCATAGAAAAAGCGCAGGGAACACTGATGGCTGGGATCGAAGCTGGGATTGTGGACCTGAGGGGTAGCAGCCCAACCTCCGTGCCATCTTGCCATCTCCATTTCACCACTTCCCTGTACAGGATTGCCGAATTGGACACAAAGTCTTGGGCCTTAAGTTAAAAGAATTTCACAACAGCCAGCCCTTGTTCCATCCCACCATACATAACCAGTCTAATATGCCTTTCCTGGCACAGGAAAAAAAATATTGCTTAGTTTTAAACTGGAGGGAGAGATTAAGGGAAGTCAGCCAAAAAGATTTCATTTATAGTGGAAATGGAATAAAACTAAAATGAATTTCATTGTCCTCCTGTGATGTGCATTTGATCACATTAGCGTGACATAGTTAGTGATTGATTTCCTATATTTTGTTTCTTGTTACCACATTACTCAAGGTGGTAAAAGTCTTTTAAAGAGCTTGCAACGAGTCTGAAATATGAGGGGTAATTTTAAATCCCAAAAGTAGTTGAGCATTAGGCAGTCATTAAGAAAGTTGTGTGCCTTCATTTTAAGGTTGTATTATTGGACAGAGAACTATTTCCTCCAGGTCTAACTAAATTTGGTGTAAATCCTATAGCTTCCGCCTCCATATCTCCACCCACTGTGTCTCTGTGTCTTTGCACTATCACCTCACAACTCCACACTTCTGCTCTGTGATCACCCTACCTCTGTCACCCTCTGCCCAAACATGGACCAGTCCTCAACTATATCTTCACAGCTTTACAATGTCCCCCTTTCTCCCCAGACTCTCCCAGCTCTACAGCTTGTCTTTGTCAAGAACTTGCCTCGTCTGATGAGTGGTCGAGCCAGTCAGTCTGCCTGACTTCCAGAATAGGCCATTAAAAGTAAATCTAAACCTTCACTGAGTTAGATTTGGAAAGATTTATATCCTCCCATTCGCTTTCAGTTCCTAACACCCCGCACCTGCTTTGAAGCATAACGCATGTAGGCTCGTCGCTATTCAGTATCCTACAAAATCAGCTTTATCTCTCTGTAGTTACAGCTCTTGACAACTGCATTTCCTTGTAACGCAGACTGTATATACTCACGGTGATGTTCCTGAAATTGCAAGTCATGTTTTGTGTGTGACGCTGCAGTCTTTACTACAAAATCCCAGGTTAAGAGAGCTTATTGAAGGGAAATTAAATTAAATGCTATTAGTAATTGGTTTTCTGATATTAAGCTCCAGATTCATTTTAAACCGATTTTGGCCTGATTGACCATGAAATCTGCCACTGAATTCTGGCTTAACTCGAGCTTCACTGTTTAAGTGCCAACAATGATGAATGGCTTTATCAAGGAGCTTCTTCCTTTACTGTCGTTTTCATTCACAGTGCTTATTATTATTTTTTCACTTCTGCAATGGATCGAGAAGAATCATAACTGACAGGAGCAAGTTTTTGAAGGAAAAAGATACGTTTAATGTTTTAGTTCAAGATTAGGAGTTCCAACATATTGGTGTAGGACTTAATTTGCAAGTGCTTGTTTTTCACATGCAATATCAATCTATCATAATTATGCCCCTTGCAACGTTGGTTAGTGCTCTACCATGAATATCAGGAAAATGCCCAAAGAGTGCTGTACATCAATCAGTGTTATAAGTCACATTTTCTATCATCATCTCCTCAATAATACTGATAGTCACCACACTATCCTGAGATTCATTTTCTTGCAGGCATTCACAGTAGAACAAAGAAATACAGTAGAATCAGTGAAAATCTACACACAGACACTGACAAGCAACCAATGTGCAAAAGACAAACTGTGCAAATACAATAAATAAATAAATATTACTGAGAACATGAGTTGCTTCAGTCACCGAAAGTGAGTCCGTAGGTTGTGCTCAGTAATCAATTCAGTGGTGAGGTGAGTGAAGTTATCCATGCTGGTTTAGGAGCCTGATGGTTGAAGGGGAATAACTGTTCCTGAACCTGGTGGTGTGAGATCTAAGCCTCCTGTACCTCCTACCCAATGGTAGGAGTGAGAAGAGAGCATGGCCTGGAAGGTGGGGGTCCTTGATGATGGATGCTGCTTTCTTGTGGAAGCGTTCCTTGTAGATGTGCTCAATGGTGGAGAGGGCTTTTCCTGTGATGGGTAGGGCTGTGTCCACCACAGTGCCGTCCATCACAGGATATAACACATTATCCATGAAATGGATAACAGTGCTACTGTTGTGAGGAGTTCTCACTTCTAGGACTGTGGTTAATTGATTTTGATCAATTGTATCCACTACAAACAAATTCCTATAAAACTAATAGGCCGCAAAAGAAGTATTGCATCCTGACCTAGTCACCAGGCTATAGAATTGTTGCAGAAGTGATTCAGTTATTCTTAGACAGAGAGACTGAGATTTTTCTCTGTGGAGGAACAAGTTTAAGAGAAATAAACATCGCAATGTCTGGAAACAATCTGAATCAGAATCAAGTTCATCATCACCGGCATAGAAACATAGAAAACCTACAGCACAATACAGACCCTTTGGCCTGCAATGCTGTGCCGAACATGTACATACGTTAGAAATTACCTAGGGTTACCCATACCCTCTATTTTTCTCAGCTCCATGTACCTATCCAGGAGTCTCTTAAAAGATCCTATTGTATCTGCCTCCAACACCATCGCTGGCAGCCCATTCCATGCACTCACCATTCTCTGCGTAAAAAACTTACCCCTGACATCTACTCTGTACCTACTTCCAAGCACCTTAAAACTATGCCCTCTCGTGCTAGCTATTTCAGCCCTGGGAAAAAGCCTCTGACTATCCACATGATCAATGCCTCTCATCATCTTGTACACCTCTATCAGGTCATCTCTCATCCTCCGTCGCTCCGAGGAGAAAAGGCCGAGTTCACTCAACCTATTCTCATAAGGCGTGCTCCCCAATCCTGGCAACATCCTTGTAAATCTCGTCTGCACCCTTTCTATGGTTTCCATGTCCTTCCTGTAGTGAGGCGAGCAGAATTGAGCACAATACTCCAAGTGGGGTCTGACCAGGGCACTATATAACTGCAACATTACCTCTCGGCTCTTAAACTTAATCCCACGGTTGATGAAGGCCAATGCACCATATGCCTTTTTAACCACAGAGTCAACCTGCGCAGTAGCTTCGAGTGTCCTGTCGATTCGGACCACAAGATCCCTCTGATCCTCGACACTGCCAAGAGTCTTACCGTTAATACTATATTCTGTCATCATATTTGACCTACCAAATTGAACCATCTCACACTTACCTGGGTTGAACTCCATCTGCCACTTCTCAGCCTAGTTTTGCATTTTATCAATGCCCCGCTGTAACCTCTGACAGCCCTCCACACTACCCACAACACCCCCAACCTTTGTGTCATCAGTAAATTTACTAACCCATCCCTCCACTTCCTCATCCAGGTCATTTTTAAAAATCACAAAGAGGAAAGATCCCAGAACAGATCCCTGAGGCACACCACTGGTCACTGACCTTCTTATTCCATCTGTTCAGGACCCTGGTGAGACCTGATCTCCCTAGAAGAAGACAATTAGTTGCAGAGAGCTCTACATCTGATGAGTAGGAATTATTCAAAAGTGAAATAATCAGGGTTCTGGACTAACATGTACCTGAGAAGGTAAAACGTAAGGACAGCAAGTCCAGGGAATGTCAGATGTGAATGGATATCAAGGATGAGGGACATAGAGTAGCATATGAAAGGTACAAAGGACTGAAACCTGCAAGGCCTTTCACAAGTATAGAAAATATGTATCTACATGAGTATAGAAAGTCTGAGGGAGGGTACTTAGTCAAGAATTATCACTGATAGATAAGGTTATGGAATATCTCAAAGTATTTTATTGAGTATATTAGGGCAATAGTATAATCAGGGAAGGATCCAAGGCTGTAATGAGGGATGATGAAAGTGAATGCGGGAGCTCTTGCTAGGTACTTTTAATCATCGCGGTCACAGATAAGGTGGGAGATGATTGGAGATTGTAGGGTTTTAAATGTTACCAAGTCAAAGAGTCCAAGCTTAGTACAAGAAAGTAATACTGAGGTAAAAGACCCTATGGAGTTGTGGAGAAATCACATGGGGCTGAATGGTCTTTTCTTGCTTCTACCTTCTGTGTGGTGGAGAAGTCTGAAAGCAATTGGCCGAGTAAGTCATCCCATCATGCTGGTTCTCTCACCATCAGATAGACCCAATTTAGCACCTATACCATTTCCGTATCAGTACAACGGTACCTTCCCTGTGCCAACGCAGTATTTGCTTGCAATATCTAGGGAAAACTACTCATGCCTTAAACATCAAAAGCCAACAAAAAACAAAGTGCCGTGATTTCCGGCAAATGTTTCCTCAACTTTCAGCTAATGAACTTTGTAGCCTCTGCTAGGTTATTTCCTATTTATGCCATGATTGAAGCAGGAACAGCCTTTTCCATCACTTCAATAAACATTATTTTGGAAACTAACTCATTCATCTTTGTACGTGAAAGCAGATTGTTAAACAAAGTCATTAGATTTCAAAAGGGTATATTTATTATTGAAAGCTTCCTAAGCCATTTTAGGATCATTGCAAATTCTGATATTATTCAAAATAATAATATTTCAACTAATTTTTAAATATGATCTACTTCCAATGTGCCTATTTTCTAAGAAATATGACAATCCAATTTGGTACCAGGAAGTTATTTGTTTTATTTTCGTAATCTTGAACACTAAACATTACTCCTTCTCTTCTCCTCAGTTGCCCATCACCTCCCTCTGGTTCCCTTCCTCCCATGGCCCTCTCCTATCAGACTCCTTCTTCAGCCCTTTACCTGTTCCAACTAACACCTTCCAGCTTCTTAATTCATCCCCCATCCTCTCTCAACTGGTTTCACCTATCATCTGCCAGCTTGTACTCCTTCCCCTCATCCCACCTTCTTATTCTGACTTCTCCTCCCTTCCTTTCCAGTCCTGATGGAGGGTCCTGGCCTGAAATATCGAATGATGATTCCTGTTCATAGATGCTCCCTGACTGCTAAGTTCCTCCAGCACTTTGTGTGTCCCCCCCCCAATATTTCCAGAATATGTAGGATCTTTTGTGTTTGGGATTTTACTTTTACAGCAGACTTGAACTCTTCTTTCTTCCTAGGATTCTGGTGCAGATGCCTTAGAATTAAACTTGTCTTGCCCACATGGCATGGGAGAAAGAGGAATGGGCCTAGCCTGCGGACAGGTAAAGTATCAACCTTATTTATTCATTAAAACCCTTCCCGACTGTACTGCAAACCCTTACCAGAATAGCAGTGTGGATTCTTGAATGTGGCCCGAAACCAAACACAGTATTACAAGTTTTGCTACTGGTCCTCTAGTGGTGTGATGAGACAGCACCTCTGACTGCATCCATTACAGCTAACTGATGTATGAAGAAGGTTATTTTTAATTATTTATTGAGATGTAATGCAGAGTAGGCCTTTCCTGCCCTTAGAGCCACACTGCCAGCAATCCCCCAATTTAATCCTAGCCTAATCACGACACTATGTATAATGCCCAATTAACCTGCTAACTGGTAGGTCTTTGGACTGTTGGAAGAAACTGGAGCACCTGGAGGAAACTCGCATGGTCATGGGGAGAACTACCATCAATTCCTTACAGGAATTGAATCCAAGTTACTGGTGCTGTAAAGCATTGCTCTAACCACTACACTACCACGCCACCCTGTATAAGAGTATAACAGGATCTCGATGAACTGGGGAAATGGGCCAAGGGATGGCAAATGGAATTTATAATGGATAAAAGCAAAGTGTTGCACTTTGGTCAGTTAAACCAGGACAGGACATACACAGTAACTGATAGGGTCCTGGAAAGTATTGTAGATCTGAGATACCAAACGGTACATGTACATAGTTCCCTGTAAGCAGCAATGTAGATAGATTGTGTGGAGAAGGAGTTTGGCACTCTTATCTTCACTGTGCAAAAGTCTTGGGCCCACGTAAATAAAATCCGTAAGGCAAAGATGCTTTCAACATAATGAAATGAAAAGTCCCTTAAAATCAAAAAAAAATTACTACAAAGAGATTGAGGGGAGATTTGATAGAGGTATACACAATTATGAGGGGTATAGTTAGGGTAAATATAAGCAGGCTTTTTCCACTGAGGTTGGGTGGGACTGCAACTAGCGGTCATGGTTTAAGGGTGAAAGGTAAAAGGTGAGAAGTTTAAGGGGAACATGAGTATAAAGCTTCTTCATTGAGAGGTTTCTGAGAGTGCGGAACAAGATACCAATGCAAGTGGTGCATGTCAAACTTGATTTCAATGTTTAAGAGAAGTTTGGATAGGTACATGGATGACTGTATTCCTGGTGAAGTTTGATGGGACTAGGCAGTTTAAATGCAAACACGAGGAATTCTGCAGATGCTGGAAATTCAAGCAACACACATCAAAGTTGCTGGTGAACGCAGCAGGCCAGGCAGCATCTCTAGGAAAAGCTGCAGTCGACGTTCCATGCTACTCGGCACTACTACACTATGTTGGAGGAGAGGAGTCCTCAACTATTCTCTAAATTGTTCTAATACGCAATTTGAGTTGGCCACTCAGCTGGGACGAAGAGGATCATCACAACCTCCTGTAAACCAGGAACGCCACTTCACCTGATCTTTAGCTCATGTCTATATCCATAGTGCACAATGGCACCAATGCATGCCATTGGCTACTGAATGTGCTCCATATAGTTCCTAAGTGAGCTCAGGCCTAAATAAACTCATCAATCAAGGAGTGATTTTCTGTTTTTCTAATGCAAGGGAAAACTTTTGTGAACAGTTTTACCACCAAATTTCTATCTCCTTAGTTATTATTCTGTGGTCTGAACACCACTGAGGACTCAGTAAAATATAGATGTACAGGTATATGTCATGTTAAACAACATTCCATTTATCAGAATTCAGAAAAAATAGCATGTGTGAAGATTGGTGAAGGTATAATATTTAATTTTGTAAATGATGCCAATTTTCCAACTGGAAACCACCCTTGTCACCAGTTTTGAATTTGCGGACAAGTACTTAGTATAATTGTAGTGTTTATAATAATTATGCCCATTTATTTCAGTTTTCAACCTTACCTGGATGCATTTAGTTGAATAGCAAATGTACCAGTAATCTGAAAGTAGAAACTGGTTATTTCCACTCCTCTGTTCATCATCCCATCCCATCATTTTTTTTCCCAATGGTTCGACTCTATATTCATCAATTTTATGAACATCTTTGCTGAGTTCTCTTGAGTTATAATGTTGAATCGTGACATTTGGACTCTTTTTTTTTTCTGAATCCTTAAATGTCTCCTGTAAATCTGACAAACAGCTACCTTTAATGCTCCATGTATAGTTTTTCATATGTTAAGAGCGTTCACTGTTGCTGGCTCCAAGGGGTACTCTGGTTGACTTGGCATTGTGCTTACCAGTGTGCGCCACTGACTCTCCAATGCTTTGGTCAACACAGTGTTTGTTCTGAGTCCAGGCCTCATTAGCTAAGGATCGATGGTCTTCAGGCAGAACTCTCATAGAGCTCACTGAATCTAAGTCATTACAGCTGGTTCAGCTGCCCAGTGATGGCGCAAATCGGAATTTCTGTGCTCCGATTCAGTAAAAAACTAACCTAACTGAACAAAACTGAGGATAGCAACACACATCAAAGTTGCTGGTGAACACAGCAGGCCAGGCAGCATCTCTAGGAAGAGGTACAGTTTCGGGCCGAGAACCTTCGTCAGGACTAACTGAAGGAAGAGCTAGTAAGAGATTTGAAAGTGGGAGGGGGAGGGGGAGATCCAAAATGATAGGAGAAGACAGGAGGGGGAGGGATGGAGCCAAGAGCTGGACAGGTGATAGGCAAAGGGGATATGAGAGGATCATGGGACAGGAGGTCTGGGGAGAAAGACAGTGGGGGGAACCCAGAGGATGGGCAAGGGGTATAGTCAGAGGGACAGAGGGAGAAAAAGGAGAGTGAGAGAAAGAATGTGTGTATAAAAATAAAAAAAACGGATGGGGTACGAGGGGGAGCTGGGGCATTAGCGGAAGTTAGAGAAGTCAATGTTCATGCCATCAGGTTGGAGGCTACCCAGACGGAATATAGGGTGCTGTTCCTCCAACCTGAGTGTGGTTCCATCTTTACAGTAGAGGAGGCCGTGGATAGACATGTCAGAATGGGAATGGGATGTGGAATTAAAATGTGTGGCCACTGGGAGATCCTGCTTTCTCTGGCGGACAGGGCGTAGGCTTTCAGCAAAGCGGTCTCCCAGTCTGCATCGGGTCTCGCCAATATATAGAAGGCCGCATCGGGAGCACCGGACGCAGTATATCACCCCAGCCGACTCACAGGTGAAGTGTTGCCTCACCTGGAAGGACTGTTTGGGGCCCTGAATGGTGGCAAGGGAGGAAGTGTAAGGGCATGTGTAGCACTTGTTCCGCTTACAAGGATAAGTGCCAGGAGGGAGATCAGTGGGGAGGGATGGGGGGGACGAATGGACAAGGGAGTCGCGTAGGGAGCGATCCCTGCGGAAAGCAGAGGGGGAGGAGGGAACGATGTGCTTAGTGGTTGGATCTCATTGGAGGTGGCAGAAGTTACGGAGAATAATATGTTGGACCCGGAGGCTGGTGGGGTGGTAGGTGAGGACCAGGGGAACCCTATTCCTAGTGGGGTGGCGGGAGGATGGAGTGAGAGCAGATGTGCGTGAAATGGGGAAGATGCGTTTGAGAGCAGAGTTGATGGTGGAGGAAGGGAAGCCCCTTTCTTTGAAAAAGGAGGACATCTTCCTCATCCTGGAATGAAAAGCCTCATCCTGAGAGCAGATGCGGCGGAGATGGAGGAATTGCGAGAAGGGGATGGCATTTTTGCAAGAGACAGGGTGAGAAGAGGAATAGTCCAGATAGCTGTGAGAGTCAGTAGGTTTATAGTAGACATCAGTGGATAAGCTGTCACCAGAGATCGAGACAGAAAGATCTAGAAAGGGGAGGGAGGTGTCGGAAATGGACCAGGTAAACTTGAGGGCAGGGTGAAAGTTGGAGGCAAAGTCAATAAAGGCAACGAGTTCTGCATACGTGCTGAAGATAGTTCATTTGAGTCACTTTGGCACAATTCGCAACATCACTGAGTACCAAGGTCTAAACATCACCAGAAATATAATCAAGAGCGGTTGAATTGTACATTGTGGCGATCCCGAGGGCCTGTGCAAAGGTGATTATGGTAGGACATTTCAGGAAGGGAATCTTCTAAGAGTACTTCTCTTTCATCATCGTTTCCCTACAAGTTATTGACTATCAGTGGTGTTATGTTGAATGATCACTTTGAGATGTGCTTGACAGCTCAGCCAGATTGCATACCACCTTCCTCTCTACAATTGGAAATGGTTGGAGTCAAGGACATTGGCCACTTACCATCCGGTTACTCGTAATTATTATATTCACTGGTGAAAGTACCGAATGATTGTAAAATGCTGACACATGTAACTGAAGTGCAAACCTATTACTATTCATCAGCATCTGCCTCAGTGCACCAGTGTGACTAGTATCTATATCTAATAACCATTTCAAAATTCATTGAGGGGAACTTTCATGCAAGAGCAAAGTATGGACAGATGCCTCCAAAACTGGACAGATATTCACTTCCTATACCATCATTACAACTGGTGCATCAAGTGGACGTTTAATCCCTCTGTTCCCGGCTGGACTCCTACCCAAGTCACGATAACAAATTGCACTTATATACTTAGAAAAGGTGTGGAAGATAAAGAGGTAAAAGTAATTCAGGAATTTAGAGGCCAGGCCACTGAAGGCATGGCTGCCATTGGTGGAGATATTCAAAGCAGTTAAGCACAAGATATCAGAGATTTTAGAATCAATACTAAATTTCAGAAAATTATTGAAATATGTTACAGTTGGTGGATAAGTCAAGAGTAGTGGTTTTCACATTAATGTGAGTATCACAGTAACTTAATGTTTTTAGATAGTGTTCCACAGGTTTAATAGGTACATTTAATGTCACAGAAATATATACAATATACTTCTGGAAATTCTTTTTCTTCACAAACATCCATGTGTTCTCATGTAACTGAGAAAAAAGACTTCGGGGCTAGCTCTATGGGTTTCCAAAGGGAGCAGTTAGAATAGGATTTACCGAGACATTAAGCTTCTTTGTATAATGTACTGTAAGACACAAGGTGGTAGAAATTATGTAAGGGGCGAAGGATAGTGAAGAGCCCAAAGATTAGAATAAATTCAAAATCCTGCGGAGAAAAACAAATAAATCAAGAAGGAGAAGATGGAGTCACAGAGTCGTAGACTACTGCAGCATGGAAACAGGCCCTTCAGCCCACTAGTCCATGCTGAACCACTGACCTGCCTAGTCCCATTGACCTGCAACCGCACCATAGCTGTCCTCATCTACACTTGCCAGATCCTTTCTGATACCATAAAAATTGGCCTTTCTCCAATTTAGAACCTCCAGGGAGGTTCAGTTTAAGGATCAGATGTATCCTTTTCCATAATGACCTTGAAACTATTGGCATTATGATCACTAGATGCATAGTGTTCCCTTAGACAAACTTCTGTCACCTGCCCTGTCTCATTCCCTAATAGCAGATCTAGCACCGTACTCTCTTGAGTTGGCCTTCAGACTTGTATGTTCTGACTTAGGAAATTTTCCTGAACACTTTTGACAAACTCTTTCTCATCCAGCCCTTTCAAAGCATGGAAGTCACAGTCAGTATGTGGAAAGTTGAATTCACCTACTATAACAACCTTATGTTTCTTGCAACAGTCTGTTATCTCTCTACGTTTTGCCCCTCTGAATCCCGCGGACTGTAGGGTGGCCTATAATATAATGCCGTTAACGCGTTCCTACCTTTTTATTTCTCAGTATACGAGCTCTCCAGTCTGTCCTGTCTGAGCGCTGCCACAAGTCTCTGATTAGTAATGCCACCTCTCCCTCTTTAGCCCTCCCGCTCTATCACATATAAAACAATGGGACCCCAGAACATTAAGCTGTTAATCCTGCCCTTCTTGCAATTAAGTCTCAGTAATGGCCACAATGTCATAATTCCACGTGTTGATCTATGTCCTTAGCTCATCCACCTTTCCTACAATATTCCTTGGATTGAAATATATCGTGTTCAGAACATTAGTCCCACCAAGCTCGACCTTCTGATTCTTGACTGTCTATGTAGACTTAACAACATTTCTCTCCACAGCTACTCCATTACCTATTCTCGTGCTTTAATTCCCATCCCATTGCAACTCTGGTATGAATACCCCCTATGCTACACTAGCAAACATTCCTGCTAGGATATTAGTTCCCCACCAGTTCAGATGCAAACCATCCCTTCTGTAGAAGTCCTACCTTTCCTTAGAAGAGTACCCAATGATTCAAATACCTGAAGCCCCCCCCCCACATCTGCCCCATCTCCTTAGCCACATGTTAAACTGGACGATCTTCTTATTTCAGGCTAACTAGCGCGTTGCACGGATAACAGTCCTGAGGCCAAAACCCTGGAGGCCCTGTCCTTTAACTTAGCACCTAACTCTCTGCAATCAGTTTGCAGGATCTCGACACTCCTCCTGCATGTGGTACCGATGTGGACCACAACCTCTTTCTGCTCAGCCTCCCAATTAAGATTACCGTGGACTCAATCCATGATGTTCTGACCCTGGCAGCTGGGAAGCAACAAACATTAAGGGAATCTCATTCTCATCCACAGAATCTCCTTTCAGTTCCCCTATCACCACAATTATCCTTGTTTCTGCCCCCCCCCCAGTCCTTTCTGAGCCTATGTGACACTCTCAGTGCCAGACACCTGGCTTTCCTCTGCTAGATCAACCCTCCCCACCCCCACCCCCAACATTATCCAAAATGGTATACCTGTTTTTAAGTGAAACGACCACAGGGGTATTCTACAAGGGCTGTCTATTCCTTTTCCCCTCATGACAGTCACCCAGTGGCCTGTGTCTCGCACCTTGGGTGTAACTACCTCCCTGTATGTTCTGTCTGTCAACCCCTCAGCCTCCTGAAAGTTCCAGAGTTTATCTAGATCCAGCTCCAATTCCTTAACAAGGTCTGAAAGAAGCTGCAGCTGGATGCACTTCCTATTGGTGTAGTAATCAGGGACACTGGAGGTTCCCCTGCCTTCCCACAACCCATAAGAGGAGCATTCCACTCTCCTGTCTGGTATCCCCACTGCCCTAAATGTGCAATAAGAATGAAAGAGAGAATAAGTAATGAAAAAATCTTGTGTGAAAATCAGCAAAAAATATAAAAACTGATAGAAAGATCTTTAAGAATATGAACAGGAAGAGAAGGGTCAAAGTGAACATAAGTCCCTTAATCAAGTAGGTTGAGAAAATACTTATTGGAGATGAGACACAGCAGTTTATGAGTCAAAATACCAGTATAGGCTTGGAACATGGACTGTTCCACAAAGCTAACAAAAAGGCAGGCATAACTGGGACCCATACGGATGCCCATGGCTACACCTTTAGTTTGGAGGAAGTGGGAGGAGACGAAGGAGAAATAATTACAGCCTTATTTTCACCATGGATGTCCAGTTCCTATATACCTCCATCCCCCAGCAAGAAGGTCTCAAAGCTCTCCGCTTTTTGGATTCCAGACCTAACCAGTTCCCCTCTACCACCACTCTCCTCTATCTAGCGGAATGAGTCCTTACTCTTAGTAATTTCTCCTTTAGCTACTCCCACTTCCTTCAAACTAAAGGTGTAGTCATGGGCACCCGTATGGGTCCCAGCTATACTGTATCTGCCTTTTTGTTAGCTTTGTGGAACAGTCCATGTTCCAAGCCTATACTGGTATCCGTCCCCCGCTTTTCCTTTGCTACATCGACGACTGCATTGGCGCTGCTTCCTGCACGCATGCTGAGCTTGTTGACTTCATTAACTTTGCCTCCAACTTTCACCCTGTCCTCAAATTTACCTGGTCCATTTCCGACACCTCCCTCCCCTTTCTTGATATTTCTGGCTCTATCTCTGGAGACAGCTTACCTACTGATGTCTACTTTAAGCCTACGGACTCTCACAGTTACCTGGACAATTCCTCTTCCCACCCTGTCTCCCCTTCTTGCAATTCGTCCATCTCTGCCGCATCTGCTCTCAGGATGAGGCCTTTCATTCCAGGACAAAGGAGATATCTTCTTTTTTTAAAGAAAGGGGCTTCCCTTCCTCCACCATCAACTCTGCCCTCAAATGCTTCTCTCCCATTTCACGCACATCTGCTCACACCCCATCCTCCTGCCACTCCACTAGGGCTAGGGTTCCCCTTGTCCTCACCTCCCACCCCACCAGCCTCTAGGTCCAACATATAATTCTCTGTAACTGCCGCCACCTCCAATGAGATCCCACCATCAAGCACATCTTTCCCTCCCCCCCTTTCTGCTTTCCGTAGGGATTGCTCCCTAGGCGACCCCCTTGTCCATTCGTCCCCCCCATCCCTTCCCACCGATCTCCCTCCCAGCACTTATCCTTGTAAGTGGAACAAGTGCTACACATGCCCTTACACTTCCTCCCTCACCACCATTCAGGGCCCCATACAGTCCTTCCAGGTACTTCACCTGTGAGTCGGCTGGGGTGATATACTACATCCGGTGCTCCCAGTGCGGCCTTCTATATATATTGGTAAGACCTGAAGCAGACTGGGAGACCATTTCGCTGAACACCTATGCTCTGTCTGCCAGAGAAAGCAGGATCTCCCAGTGGCCACACATTTTAAATCCACGTCCCATTCCCATTCTGATATGTCTATCCACGGCCTATCCTCTACTGTAAAGATGAAGCCACACTCACGTTGGAGGAACAACACCTTATATTCCGTCTGGGTAGTCTCCAACCTGATGGCATGAACATTGACTTCTCTAACTTCCGTTAATGCCCCTCCTCCTATTCTTACCCCATCCCTTATTTATTTATTATTTTTTATTTTTTCCTTTTTTATTCTCTCTCTCCTTTTTCTCTCTCTGTCCCTCTCACAATAACTGCTTGCCTGCTCTCCATCTTCCTCTGATGCTCTCCTCCCCCTTTCTTTCTCCCTAGGCCTCCCGTCCCATGATCCTCTCCCTTCTCCAGCCTTGTATCCCTTTTGCCAATCAACTTTCCAGCTTTTAGCTCTGTCCCTCCCCCTCCTGTCTTTTCCTATTGTTTCAGATCTCCCCCTCCCCCTCCCACTTTCAAATCTCTTACTATCTCTTCTTTCAGTTAGTCTTGACGAAGGGTCTCAGCCCGAAATGTCGACTGTGCTTCTTCCTATGGATGCTGTCTGGCCTGCTGCGTTCCACCAACATTTTGTGTGTCCAACAGTTTATGAAGTATTTTGCATCAGGGTTTATGGCATAAAGCACTCTGAACATCTCATAATGCACACATGGAGCAATTCAATATCATCCGAGCATTAGTATTGAACAACTAATGGAACTAAGCGCTGAGAGATCTCCTGGTACCAATGATTTGTTTACTGCAATCTAGGCAGAGGAAGAAGAAGAATCTAGGCTCGGACTTTTGTCACAATGATATAGTAGGAAACCTGAAAGGAAACATTCAACTGTGGTGTCATAGGAAGGATGACAGAAGGGGTAGCTTTAAAAGAACGAACGATAAAGCAGACTATTATTTAAACAGGGAAAGATTCGAAAAGTAATGCAGTTCAAATGGATGTGAAGGTCCTCATATATTAACACAGAGTTAGCACAATGCTACAGCTACAGCTGGTAATCAGGATGCCCAATGCAATGTTGGGTTTTATATCACAGGAGTTGGACTAATAAAATCAAGAAGTCCTTCTATATCTGCACAAGGCACTATTGAAACCACATCCAGAGTACCAAGCATAGTTGTGGTCCCATTATGTAAGAAAATATATATTATCATTGGAGGCTGTTTCGAGAAGTTTATTAGAACAATCAGGCTGTATTGAAGAACTGTTTTATGAGGAAAGATTGGAGGCTGAGTATGGACTTGAGACTTGAGCTTAAAAGACCTAAGAGAAGATCTTATTGAAACAAGAAAGTTTCTAAGGATGTGGGTGGTGTTAATAGAGTAAATTCTGGGAAAATATTTTGCCTCATGAGATAGGCCAGATCCAGGGGACATTGTTTTGGAATAAGAAGTTCAATTAAGGATTAGAGTTTGAGAAATGTTATTCTCTTAATGGGTTGCAAGTTTTTGGAATTCCTGGAGACAGAAGGCAGTGTAAGCTCATAGTTAAACCTGAGATAAATATGATTTTAATCAAATAAGGAATCAAAGGGTATTAGGGAGAGGATGCGAAAGTGGACATGGTGAAAGTTGGATTGGCCGTGATTTTGAGTGGTAGAGCAGGCTTGAGGGGCTGAAGGACCTGCTTCTATTTCTATGTATCCTGGCCTCATGACCAACCAAGGTAAAGGTTGTAGACAGATTAAGAAGAATGTATTAGTATTCTTATAACAGCAAACTGCTAGGAAATCTTATCATGGTATTGTAAATTCCTTTCCATTCAGAAAAATAGGTAAGCAACATGTTCTCAAGTCTTTGTAGGTGAAGGGAATGTTGCACGTAGGGCAATAGTTTGCAAGTAAAGTTGGGAAAAGGTCAACAAAAGGAATATCCCACCGCACCATTTAGTTTAGAGCAGCTCTTTATAAACCAAATTTTCCACTGGAAGTGAGCCAGCTTCCAGATGCTATTGGTGAGATAGTAATTCAGTAGAGGTTTCCTTATCAAGTACCAGCTAAGTGAGTAATGTTCTCCATGGAGTTCTAAGGGTTAATTAATATTTATAATGGCAGCAGAGATCTAATATCTTTGGTGAGATTATATTATTCATGCTGTATGTGCATTTGATTGAGGAGCATTTAAAAACATCCTGTTGTGCTTGTAGACTGTTCCTAGTTTGATTTGTCAGCACAGCAGTGATCGGTGCACTTTAATAGAGAAGCAGTACATTGTGCAAAGCAGCTTTAAGATGTTTCAACATGAAAGACCCTATCTAATTGTAAATATTATTATAATATATAAATATGGTAAAATCCTTGGTGCCTCTTGACAGTTGCTAATTACTGTCTTAATTGACGACAGCCAGATCAGCTCAATTAAAAAAAAAACTACTGGATGGTTTAGTGATGGAAAATGGTAAGAAGAATTGTCTTTGGGTTTAAGTTCTGTCAAACAGCTAATATATTAGTAAACCAGCTTTTGGAAGAATCTTTCAGTACCAGCTGTTTGGTTCATTATAATTTTGTATGACTGATCCTCTGAGTGCTTCATTTATAACCATTATGTGTGAAATTGTAATTTCATATGGACCTCCGTAATCTACATTTTAATATATATGTAGTCAGATTTTCCCTGAGAATATACATCTTTAGAATAATGGGAGTGTACAATGCACAAATTAAAATTTAATCCAAAATGGCAAATTAGAATATGTCTTCCACAAAGAGTAATTTCAAATGCATAAAATACATTTGGACAGAAATGTTATTCTGGTACCATTCACTACTGCAATTGTTAGATTATGCAATTAATAAATTACTAGCATTATATTAGACAATGTTATAGCTAAGAAAAGATTTAGAAAAATTACATACTTTGAAAATTAGTTGCCAAAATTTTCAAAACAATACCATTTCATCTGAATGAATCTATATTTAAAGTAATGCTTATTCATCCTAGTTTAGTAATTATGGTTGTTTTCATAGATGCATATATTTTACTTAATCCAGAACTGATAAAATTCTTTTAAAAATGCATGCAGAATAATTATTCTAATTGAGAGACATTGTGCACTTCTTAATAAAAAGAAAATGAAACGACCATATTTTATCTCTTACAAAATGAATCTTTTGTTATTATTACCCACTGCATTCAACATAAAGCAATCATTTAACTATTGTACTGAATTCCTCGTGAGTTGATTCTACATATCATCTTTGAAACTTCAAGCTATTTTATTGCATGTACAAGGAATAACTCTTTCAAAGGTTGTAAGTACTTCATAAATCAATATACATTCAAACTAACGCATATTTTTATACGAGCATACAATGTGTTTATATCTCCTATATATAATTGAAATAACCTCTTTCAGTCCTAATCCTTATGCAAAAGACAGTCCAATTCACTTCTAGTACTTTTGGAAATACATTGTTCAAAATGAATACTGCAGTTTCATCTTGTACACATTGGGTAGCATCATGCATATGGTTCAATAATGCCTTAAAGTGTTGTTAGATAAAATGGTTTCAATTTACATTCTGCTCATGTACGTTGACAAACTGAAGTCATGCCACTTTGAATAAAAGCTAGCAGCAGGATGGGGGAAGGGAATATGGCTCAGGATGAATAAAATAGTTGTGCATCATTTAGGAAACAATGTTACATTTTCTGATCCAAATCTAATGGGAATTAAAATATTTGCTTTAACTTTTATTATGAAGTGTGCTCACAAGTAAAGGTATGTTTTTTAATACAGGAGCAAACTCATCTGCACATTCACTACTGCCTGTATAAATTCAGGGAATACTATTGCACAATTCATAGCAGGGCATGCAGGGCAGCAGAATTTTTTAATGCTTTTATTGTTTGTCTGGCCTAACTATGTTTATATACACTCTGTGGCCATTGTATTAGGTACACTAGTACATCTGCTCGTTAATAGAAGTATCTAATCGGCTAATCATGTGGCAGCAATTCAATACATAAAACCATTCAGACATGGTCAAGAGGTTCAGTTGTTGTTCAAACCAAACATCAGAATGGGGAAGAAATGTGATCTAAGTGACTTTGATTGTGGAATGATTGTTGGTGCCAGACGGTGGTTTGAGTATCTCAGAAACTGCTGATCTCCTGGGATTTTCACATGCAATAGTCTCAAAAGTTTACAGAGAATGGTGTGAAAAACAAAAAGACATCCAATGAGTGGTAGTTCCGTGGACAAAAATCCCTTGTTAATGAGAGAGGTCAGAGGAGAATGGCCGGATTGTTTCCTGCTGACAGGAAGGTTGCAGTAACCATGTGTTACAACAATGTTGGGCAGAAGAGTATTCCTGAATGCACAACACATTGAACTTTGAAGTGCATGGGCTAGAGTAGCAAAAGACCTCAAACACACACTCAGTGCCCACTTTATTAGGTTCAGGAGGTGTGTAATATGTGACTACTGAGTGTAGAAACTGCTGGGATTAAAATCCTTCATGTTTTAAGCCAAGATCAATAAAGCAGGCAGAATTTTGGAACTATTTCACTGGGAGGCTCAAAGGGCTGGTGAGAAAATCTATAACAAATGTAGATTGAGACTGGATAGATTTATTGGGTCTCTGATTCAAGCAACAATTCATCTGTAAGTGGTCATTTGTAAGAGACGTGACTCAGTGCAGCCTTGAACATTGTGGGAGGCTAGGGAGGAAATTGCAGTGTGCCTCGTGGAGATATTTGCTCCCTCGTTAGCCATTGTTGAAGCTGCCAAAGAGTAGAAGGTAGCTAATGTGGAACAATTGCTTCATTAGTTTAAAAAGGTAGCAGTGACAAGCCAGAGAATGACTGACCTTCAGCTGATATCAGAAGTTGTGAACTCACTGAAAGGGAATCTGAAGGACAGGTTCTATGAGCATTTGGACAGTCTGATTAGGAGGAGTCAGCATAGCTCTGTGCTTGGAAAGTCTTGCTTGTCAAACAATAACACGACCTCTGGCTCCTCACCCTCCCACTTCAGGATATCTTGGACACGATCAGAAATATCCCGGACCGTGTGCAATAAAGGAACAGCAGTTATAATGGGTGACTTCAATCTACATGTAGACTGGGTGAACCAAATTGGTAAAGGTGCTGAGGAAGAGGATTTCTTGGAATGTATGCGGGATGGTTTTTTGAACCAACATGTCGAGGAACCAACTAGAGAGCAGGCTATTCTGGACTGGGTTTTGAGCAATGAGGAAGGGTTAATTAGCGATCTTGTCGTGAGAGGACCCTTGGGTAAGAGTGACCATAATATGGTGGAATTCTTCATTAAGATGGAGAGTGACATAGTTAATTCAGAAACAAAGGTTCTGAACTTAAAGAGGGGTAACTTTGAAGGTATGAGACGTGAATTAGCTAAGATAGACTGGCAAATGACACTTAAAGGATTGACGGTGGATATGCAATGGCAAGCATTTAAAGGTTGCATGGATGAACTACAACAATTGTTCATCCCAGTTTGGCAAAAGAATAAATCAAGGAAGGTAGTGCACCAGTGGCTGACAAGAGAAATTAGGGATAGTATCAATTCCAAAGAAGAAGCATACAAATTAGCCAGAGAAAGTGGCTCACCTGAGGACTGGGAGAAATTCAGAGTTCAGCAGAGGAGGACAAAGGGCTTAATTAGGAAGGGGAAAAAAGATTATGAGAGAAAACTGGCAGGGAACATAAAAACGGACTGTAAAAGCTTTTATAGATATGTAAAAAGGAAAAGACTGGTAAAGACAAATGTAGGTCCCCTGCAGACAGAAACAGGTGAATTGATTATGGGGAGCAAGGACATGGAAGACCAATTGAATAGTTACTTTGGTTCTGTCTTCACTAAGGAGGACATAAATAATCTTCCAGAAATAGTAAGGGACAGAGGGTCCAGTGGGATGGAGGAACTGAGCGAAATACATGTTAGTAGGGAAGTGGTGTTAGGTAAATTGAAGGGATTGAAGACAGATAAATCCCCAGGGCCAGATGGTCTGCATCCTAGAGTGCTTAAAGAAGTAGCCCAAGAAATAGTGGATGCATTAGTGATAATTTTTCAAAATTCGTTAGATTCTGGACTAGTTCCTGAGGATTGGAGGGTGGCTAATGTAACCCCACTTTTTAAAAAAGGAGGGAGAGAGAAACCGGGGAATTATAGACCGGTTAGCCTAATGTCGGTGGTGGGGAAACTGCTGGAGTCAGTTATCAAGGATGTGATAACAGCACATTTGGAAAGCGGTGAAATGATCGGACAAAGTCAGCATGGATTTGTGAAAGGAAAATCATGTCTGACGAATCTCATAGAATTTTTTGAGGATGTAACTAGTAGAGTGGATAGGGGAGAACCAGTGGATGTGGTATATTTGGATTTTCAAAAGGCTTTTGACAAGGTCCCACACAGGAGATTAGTGTGCAAACTTAAAGCACACGGTATTGGGGGTAAGGTATTGGTGTGGGTGGAGAATTGGTTAGCAGACAGGAAGCAAAGAGTGGGAATAAACGGGACCTTTTCAGAATGGCAGGCGGTGACTAGTGGGGTACCGCAAGGCTCAGTGCTGGGACCCCAGTTGTTTACAATATATATTAATGACTTGGATCAGGGAATTAAATGCAGCATCTCCAAGTTTGCGGATGACACGAAGCTGGGTGGCAGTGTTAGCAGTGAGGAGGATGCTGAGAGGATGCAGGGTGACTTGGATAGGTTGGGTGAGTGGGCAATTTCATGGCAGATGCAATTTAATGTGGATAAATGTGAAGTTATCCACTTTGGTGGCAAAAATAGGAAAACAGATTATTATCTGAATGGTGGCTGATTAGGAAAAGGGGAGGTGCAACGAGACCTGGGTGTCATTATACACCAGTCATTGAAAGTGGGCATGCAGGTACAGCAGGCGGTGAAAAAGGCGAATGGTATGCTGGCATTTATAGCGAGAGGATTTGAGTACAGGAGCAGGGAGGTACTACTACTGCAGTTGTACAAGGCCTTGGTGAGACCACACCTGGAGTATTGTGTGCAGTTTTGGTCCCCTAATCTGAGGAAAGACATCTTTGCCATAGAGGGAATACAAAGAAGGTTCACCAAATTGATTCCTGGGATGGCGGGACTTTCATATGAAGAAAGACTGGATGAATTGGGCTTGTACTCGTTGGAATTTAGAAGATTGAGGGGGGATCTGATTGAAACGTATAAGATCCTAAAGGGATTGGACAGGCTAGATGCAGGAAGATTGTTCCCGATGTTGGGGAAGTCCAGAACGAGGGGTCACAGTTTGAGGATAGAGGGGAAGCCTTTTAGGACCGAGATTAGGAAAAACTTCTTCACACAGAGAGTGGTGAATCTGTGGAATTCTCTGCCACAGGAAACTGTTGAGGCCAGTTCATTGGCTATATTTAAGAGGGCATTAGATATGGCCCTTGTGGCTACGGGGGTCAGGGGGTATGGAGGGAAGGCTGGGGCGGGGTTCTGAGTTGGATGATCAGCCATGATCATAATAAATGGCGGTGCAGGCTCGAAGGGCCGAATGGCCTACTCCTGCACCTATTTTCTATGTTTCTAATAAAGAGTTTTATGAAGAGGTAACTGAAAAAGATGGGTTAGAGTAGGGCAGTGTATGTTGTCTGTTTGGACTTGAGCAAGACATTTGACAGGGTTCTGTTTAGGAACAGTTACTATTCATTTATTGATTTCACTAAAGCATTGGACAAAGTGCAACATGAAAAATTATTTCAAATTCTCACTAAGCATTGACGGAAGGGACCAACAACTGCTTCAAAATTTATATTAGAACCAAATGAAGGTGGTAAAATTGATGATAATATAAGCAGTTGGACTAAAATTCGAAGAGGAGTTAGACAGGGATGCGTTGCCTCACCAGAATTGTTTAATATCTATAGTGAAATGATTCTGAGAAAAATAGAAGACCTAGATTGAATAAAAATTGGAGGTGTTAACATCAACAATATAAGATATGCAGACGATACCACCCTAATAGCAAGTGCTGCAGAAGACCTACAGATCCTCCTAGACAAAGTAGTATAAACAAGTGCGGATTTTGGTCTAACCCTCAGCTGTAAAAAAAACAAATGTATGGTAATACCAAAACAGCAGGATACTCCCAACTGCCAATTGTACATCGGTAACCAAGAGACTGAACAAAAGACCAGCTTTAATTACCTTGGTAGCTTTATATCACAAGATGCTAGAAGTAAAGTAGAAATAAAAAGAAGAATTGCCTTTGCCAAAACCAACTTCCAACCCATTTTTACCAACAGACACATTTCTATAACAACAAGGTTTAGGCTACTAAAATGTTACATCTGGTCAATCTTGCTGTATGTTTCTGAAACATGGACTATAACACCAGAACTCCAAAGAAACTGAGAAGCAACAGAAATGTGGTTTCTTAGAATAATGCTGAAAATATCATATAGAGATAGGGTAACTAATGAGACAGTACTCCAATGTGCCCATACAAAAAGATCTTTAATGAGAACATTAAATGAGAGGAAACTTAAATTCCTGGGCCATGTCATCAGAAAGGGAGAAATAAAATACCTTACATTACAAGGCCGAATGCCTGGGAAACACAGAAGAGGAAGACAAAGAAGAAAATATATGGACACTGTGAAAGAACTAACAGATCTAAGTGTGCAAGATATCATTGATGCTGCATGGGATTGTTGGATGTGGAAAGCCATGATCACCCAAGTGTGTAACATGCAAGGCACATGAAGAAGAAGAAGAAGAAGACTATCATTCAGTCATCAGGCTCTTGAGCCAATGGAGATAACTTCACTTTTCCCATCACTGAAATGTTGCAGCAACCTATGTACTCACTTTCAAGGTCTCTTTATCTCATGTTCATGGTATTTATTGTTTATTTATTGATTATTATTATTTCTTTCTATTTGCATTTGCACAGTTTTTTTTGTTTTTGCACTGATTGAATGCCCAAGGTGGTGGGGTCTTTCATTGACTCCATTGTGATTACTATTTTATTATGGATATATTGAGTATGCCTACAAGAAAATGAATCTCAGAGTTGTATAGGGTGATATATAGTGTATATATTTTGATAGTAAATTTACTTTGAACTTTGATAGGCTGGCCTGGAAGGTTATTTCTAGGGAGAGATAATTGGGTGGATTCAAAATTGGTTCAGCAGTAGGTAGTACTGGGTGATTGTTGAAGGTTATTTCTTGGAATGGAGGTAGGAGACTAGTGATGTGCTGCAGGAGATGATGTTTAGACCTTTGTTATTGCATAAATGATTTGGATGTGGATGCACAAGGCTTGATCAGTAAATTTTCAGATGACACAGTATGAGGAGGTGTTGTCGATAGTAAAGATTGTCAGATTACAAGGCGGCCTTGATCAGTTAGGAGAGTGTTACAAGGAGTGGCAAATGAATGTCATCACAGATATGTGAGAGGTGAAGCATTTTGGAAAATCAAACCGGCACAGGATTTATATGATGATTGGTAGTACACTTGGGAGTGTAAAGGAACATAGGGACGTTGGAGTACAAATGTGTAGATTGTCGTAAATGATACACAATTTAGACAAAGTGATGCAAAAGGCATTACATTGCAGTTGTGTAACTCATTGGTGAGGACACAATTGGAGTATTGTGTACAGTTTTGGTCACCTGTTATAGGAAAGGTGTGATTAAACTGGAAAGAGTGGAAAAAAACATTTACAGAGCCTATAAAAAGTATTCACCCGCCCCCCCCCGCCACCCGCCCCGGGAAGCTTTCATGTTTTATTGTTTTACAACATCGAATCACGAAGTATTTAGCTTTGCTTTTTTGACACCGATCAACAGAAAAAGACTCTTTCCTCTCAAAGTGGAAACAGATCTCCGCAAAATGATCTAAATGAATTACAAATATAAAGCACAAAATAATTGATTGCAAAAGTATTTACCCCCTTTAATATGGCACAGCAACTCGTCACTGGTGCAGCCAATTAGTTTCAGAAGTCCTGTAATTAGTTAAATAGAGATCTGTTTTTGGAGACCTGTACACAATGCACAGTACCTGTACATTGATTGTAGTAAAATCACACCTGTATCTGGAAGGTCCAGCTGCTGGTGAGTCAGTATCCTGGCAAAAACTACACCATGAAGACAAAAGAAAACTCCAAGCAAATTCGCAAAAAGATTATTGAAATGCAGAAGCCAGGAGATGGAGTCAAGAACATTTCCAAGTCACTGAATATCCTTTAGAGTACAGTTAAGTCAGTCAATCATCAAAAAATACAAAGAATATGGCATAGCTGTAAATCTGCATAGAGCAGGCCGTTCTCAAAAACTGAATGACCGTGCAAGAAGGGGAGTAGAGAGGGAGGCCACCAAGAGACCTTTGACAGCTCTGGGAGAGTTATAAGTTTCAGTGGCTGAGATGAGAGAGACTGTGCGCACAACTGTTGCCCGGGTGTTTCACCAGCCGTAGCTTTATGGGAGAGTGTCAGAGAGAAAGCCTGTGAAAAAGCCTCACATGAAATCTTGGCTAGAGTTTGCCAGAAGCCATGTGGGAGACTCCAAAGTCAGCTAGAAGAAGATTCCCTGGCCTAATGAAACCAAAATTGAGCTTTTTGGCCATCAAACTAGATGCTATGTTTGGCGTAAGACAAACACCATGCATCATCAAAAACGCTCCATCCCTACCATAAAGTATGGTGGTGATTGCATCATGCTGGGGGGAATGCTTCGCCTGCAACAGGCCCTGTAAGGCGTGTGAACGTAGAGGGTAAAATGAATGCAGAAAAATACAGGGAAATTCTGGAGGAAAACTTGATGCAGTCTGCAAGACAGCTACAGCTTGGGAGAAGATTTGTTTTTCAGCAAGACAGTGACCCCAAGCATTAAACCAATGCTACACAGGAATGGCTTAAAAGCAACAAAGTTAATGTCCTGGAGTCCAGATTAGATATGGCAAAGTTATTTCCCATGGTAGGAGATTCCAGGACAAGAGGGCACGACTTCAGGATTGAAGGACGTCCTTTTAGAACTGAGATGCGGAGAAATTACTTTAGTCAGAGGGTGGTAAATCTGTGGAATTTGTTGCCACAAGCGGTTGTGGAGGCCAAGTCATTGGGTTTATTTAAAGCAGAGATAGATAGGTTCTTGATTAGCCAGGGCATCAAAGGGTATGGAGTGAAGATGACTGGAAGAATTGGATCAGCCCATGATTGAATGGCAGAGCAGACTCGATGGGCCAAATAGAAACATAGAAACATACAAAACCTACAGCACAATTCAGGCCCTTCGGCCCACAAAGTTGTGCTGAACATGTCCCTACCTTAGAAATTACTAGGCTTACCTATAGCCCTCTATTTTTCTAAGCTCCTTGTACCTATCCAAAAGTCTCTTTAAAGACCTTATCAAATCCACCTCCACCACCATTGCTGGCAGCCCATTCCACGCACTCACCACTCTCTGAGTATAAAACCATACCCCTGACATATCCTCTGTACCTACTCCCCAGCACCTCACACCTGTGTCCTTTTGTGGCAACCATTTCAGCCCTGGGAAAAAGCCTCTGACTATCCACACGATCAATGCCTCTCATCATCTTATACACCTCTGTCAGGTCACCTCTCATCCTCCGTCGCTCCAAGGAGAAAAGGCTGAGTTCACTCAGCCTATTCTCATAAGGCATGCTCCCCAATCCAGGCAACAATAGCCTACTTCTGCTCCTATATCTTATGGTCTTATGGTCATATGGTCTTATGGAGTGGTCAAGTCAGAGTCCAGACCTCAATCCAATTGAGAATTTGTGGCTAGACTTGAAAAGGGCTGTCCAGTCACAATTTCCCTGCAACTTAACAGAGCGTGAGCAGTTTTGTAAAGAGGAATGGGAGAAAATTGCTGTGACCAGATGTGCAAAGCTGGTAGAGACCTATCCACACAGTCTGAGCCATACATTTTTACACGGCCTGCAAACGGCCTAGCATTTCATATTAATATTATATAAAAGAAAATTCCAGCTGTGTAACAGCAAAGGCTATGTGCACGGGAGCATTTCAGGAATTGCACGGCTGCGCACCTGCACAGCTTAGAAGGAACAGTGATTGTTCCTGGGATAAAGCGAGCGCAGTCAGAAGTGGTAACTGTCCATCTACTAGCGTGCATGATGCTATCCAGGGGATCTATACCTGGAACTTCGTTTGTCCTTTTAATATCTGAGTTAAAACATTACTGAAATATGTAGCCCTTTTGTCAGGTGCCGTTCAGAAGGAGACAGTAAGAAAGAAGACGTTACAATGAGACCTATTTTACTTATTTAATTCAGAGATACAGCTTGGTAACAGGCCCTTCTAAGCCAACGAGCCAATTACACCCATGTCACCAATTAACCTACTAACCTGTATATCTTTGGAATGTGGGAGGAAACCAGAGCACCCAGAGGAAACCCACGTGGTCATGGGAAGAATATACAAGCTCCTTACAGACAGTGGTGGGAACTGAACCAGATTACTGCCACTGTAAGCACGATGCTACAAAAGGTCTAGTTAGAGTTAACGTGGAAAGGATGTTTTCGAAAGTGAGGGAGTCTGGGACCAAAGGGCACCGCCTCAGAATACAAGAACATTCCTTTAGAACAGAGATGAGGAAGATTTTTTTAGACAGAGGATGGTGAAGCTATGGAATTCATTGCCACATATAGATGTCAATGGGTATATTTAAAGGTGACTGATAGGTTCTTCATTAATCAAGGTGTCCAAGGTTACGGGGAGAAGGCAGGAGAAAGGGGTTGAGAGCGATGATAAATCAATCATGATGTAATGGTGGAGCAGACTTGATGAGCCAAATGGGCTAATTCTGCTCCTTTGTCTTATGGTTTTAAGGTCTATCGTGCATCTGGACAAAGGGAGACCTAGGGAAGGATAAAGAGAATAGGACAAAAATAGCCAGTGATGCTCAATAAGAGAAAGTGAGATTATACTGTACACTTCAGATCTAGGAAAGTCAAATTAGAATATCAGCTGCAGAAAACCAAGAGGATTAATGTCCACGTATTCCAATCTCTAAAAGTTATCTCTTGGCTACACAAAGCAATCGCAAGGGCGAAAATTGTGTTGATCTTTATCATAAGAGGTTACAATACAGCATGTATCAAGCATTACTTGAGAGACTAATTTAATCTTCGGTACTGGATGCATGGAAAGATGCACTCACCTTGAGAAGGATATGGCATACAAAGCTGCACTAGAAGTAAAAGATGAATAAACTTGTCATGTTTTCTCCAAATGTTTATAAGGGTAATATGTTGAAATGTTTTATTCCCTCTGGAGAGTGAATCTAGTTTAAGAAAGCATAATGTTAAAGTTAGAGCCAGGCTCTTTACAAGTCAAATAAGGAAGCAAGTCATAATCACGAGAAGGTTTGCAGATGCTGGAAATCCAAATTAACACACCCAAAATGTTGAAGGAACTCAGAAGGTCAGGCAACAGCTTTGGAAATGAATTATCAGTCGATGTTTTGAGCTGAGACCCTTCATCAGGCCTGGAAAGGATGAGGGAAATTCAGAATCAAAATCAGGTTTAGTATCACCAGCATATGTCATGAAATTTGTTATCTTTGTGGCAGCAGTGCAATGCAATACGTAGTAATAGAGAAAAAATTTTAATTACCATATGGATATATATAAATAAATAAAATAGTTAAATTAAGTAAGTAGTGCTAAAAAATGAAATGAAAAAAGTAATGATGTAGTTTCAACGTCCATTCAGAAATTGGATGCCAGAGGGGGAGAAGCTGTTCCTGAATAATTGAGTGTTTGCCTCTTCAGGTTTCTGTACCTCCTTCCTGATGGTAGCAATGAGAACAAGGCATGTTCTGGTTGATGGGGATCTTTAATGTTGAACAGTACCTTTTCGAGGTACCGCTCCTTGATGATGTCCTGGATACCAAGGAGGATAGTGCCCATGATAGAGCTGAACAATTTGACAACTTTCTGCAGCTTTGACTGTTCATTCGTTTCCAAAGATGCTGCCTGACCTGCTGAGTTCCTCCAGCATTTTGTGTGTGTTGCTAAGAAAGCAAGTTTTCATAGATAGGATCGGGGTTGCTGGAAATTTTAAATTTTCAAAACTGAGATTGATAGGTTTTATTGGTGATAGCTTTGAGAAATAGCCTAAGGCAGATAAATGGAATAAAGCTGCATGTTAGCTACTGTCTAAGAGCAGAGCAGGCTGAATAGGCTTTGCAGCCTTAGAAAGAGAGTAACGTTTTATTATGAATGACATACTGTATGTTGTGAAATTTGATCTACTCTGTTCCTGGTGTATTAATTATAAGTTTATTAAAAATCTCAGTAACTTTGAAAGGAACAAAATTCCTGCCTTGGGGATGAGGGTAGTTTATGTGACGAGTGAGCAGCAGACACCTTCATTGGAAGGTTAATGGTGCAATGTTCTGTGAAATGACCCAATATGGTTCATTGCATCGAATATGCACGTGCCTTGTGCAGTAAGCCATATTGACCATGACATAATATGATCGTCAAGGGCACCAATCTAACACAGGAACAAAGTTTATTGTTTCTGCAAATCAAGGACCTAATACCTGTTTCAGATTTCATTCTGCAGTTTTCTTTTGATTATTTGTTTATAAGGTAAAGGCATCACTGACAAGGCCGGTACTTACTTAGATTAGATTATGAAGACACATAGTCCTCTTTAATTGTCATTTAGTAATGCATGCATTAAGAAATGATACAATATTTCCTCCAGTGTGATATCACAAAACACAGGACAGACCAAGACTGAAAAAACTAACAAAATCACATAATTATAACATATACTTACAACAGTGCAACAATACCATAACTTGATGAAGAAGTCCATGAGCACAGTAAAGTTCAAAGTCTGTCAAATGTCCCACATCTCACGCAGACGGGAGAAGGAAGAAAAACTCTCCCTGCCATGCCGACCACAATCCGACTCTGAGTCATCCGAAAACTTCGAGCTCTGATCAGCTGTCCGACACTGAGTACTGAGCACCATCTCTGTCCGAACGATTCAACCTCCTTCTCGGTCGCCAAAAGCAGGCAAGGCCAGGGATTTTGAGGCTTACCCTTCGAAAGATTCCCAAGCATGCGGTAACGACAGCAGCAAACGAGCGTTTCAGAAATTTCTCCAGATGTTCCTCTGTGCTTTCACGTCCAGTCTCCATCAAATCAGAATTGTCCACAGCCCCTATTTAACAGATACGGTATCATTTTTCACTGGAGGGCTGCGCCCGCGCAGGCGCGCCACCATCTTCTCCTCCCGCCTGCCCTCAAGAATTCTTTGTGAGCTGTCACCTAAAATCACTAAAGCCTTCTGATGAGATATTTCCACAGTGAAGCTGGTGGGGTGTTCCAGCATTTAGACATACTGATGAAGGACAGTAATATATGGTCTATCCAATGCACATTTGTTCATAGCTTGGAGGGAAACATGTTCCCATCCACCTTTCTAATATTTCCAATAATACAAGAGGCAACTTGACCCTTTGATTCAATGATCGCTCTCTGAGCAGAACCATCAGTCACTTTGCCTGCATCTTAATGATCTACAACCCTTTCTCTCACGTGCCTAAAAACATCACCCTGGTCCCCCATCACCTATCAATACTGGAGTTAATTGATGGCAACCGTCATCTGCAAAGCCATGCATCTTTAGGATGTGGGAGGAAACTGGAACACCCGGAGAAACCCATGAGTTCATTGGGGAGAACATGCAAACTTCACTTGGACAGCACCCAAGGTCAGGCTGAATGTAGATTGCTGAAGCTGGCCCGAGCACCTCCTGTTATACCTGCTGTCCTTATCCTTTTCGGTGGAAGAAGTCTTGGTTTTGAGAGACGTTCAAAAATCCTCAGTGGGAAACTTAAAACTGCTCATATTTTCCATTACACATTGTTGATCAGACATTTATTGTGGGGGGAGGTGCAGTTAGCATAGGGGGTAGCGGTTAGCTTTGCATTATTATAGTGCCAACCACCCAGGTGCAATTCCCGCTGCTGCCTGTAAGGAGTTTCTACATTCTCCCCGTGACCACGTGAGTTTCCTTTAGCTGCTCCAGTTCTTTCCGCATTTCAAGGGCATACAGGTTAGCAGGTTAATTGGTCACATGGGTGTAACTGGGTGACGCAGGCTCATTGGACTGGAAGGGCCCGCTACCAAGCTGTAGCTCTAAATACAAAAAAAAATAAACTTGCACTCACCCAATTGTGAGCCTTCTGCACCCACCTCAGCACTTTAGCCAGTATCACAGCCACTCAGTCCCAACCAGGGAGTTGTTTCAGAGTCCTGCTGCTCACCAACGCATTCTTACTCATGTCTTGCCACCAGCACCATTTGGTAAAAGTCCTACACTGTTTCACTTTGATAGGACCTCAAGTTGAGTCATTTTGTACTGGGTTTGTAGAGCCGAACTGGTTGAGAAATCAGTTTGCACATCTCTGCTCTTGATGACTGTTTCATGATGTGTATTGGAACCACTGAACATTTAGCTGCTCAAGCCATATCATCAATCAATTGAGTCATGGGCTACCTGTGTTTTATGTTATTCATTTATGGTTGATAACATTGCTGGCTTGTACTCAAGCTGCTGCATGACATTTCTCTTGTATTGAATGATTGACATCATTAGTTATTTCAGTGGGCAGTCAAGAGTCTCACGCAGATCAAGCCAGGTAAAGGAAACAGACTGCCTAGCCTGAAGACAGCAGTGACGCTAGCAAGTGTTCATGCCAATCCATCAGTTTTGTGGTCATTGACACTGGCACTTACACTGCAGATAAGTTAAATCAACCAAATTTCAGCTCCCCGGCTGTCATGGAGGGGCTTGAACTCATAGAGTTAAGCGCCATAGCCAGGTGCAGCAAGGAGGCAGGCCAATCAGTCCGTTGACTCCACACTGGCCTTCAATCACCCATTTACTTTACTAGGGATGGCACAATAGCAGAGCGGTAAGCGCAGTGCTTTACAGTGGTAACTGTAGAATTGGGGTTCAACTCCCTCTGCTTCATTCTCCCTGGGACTGCATGGGTTTCCTCCAGGTATTCCGGTTTCCTCTCACGTTCCAGGGGTGTACGAGTTAAAGTTGTGGGCATACTACGTTGGCTCTGGAAGCATGGCAACACTGGTGGGCTGCCTGGCACAATCCTCACTGATTTGATTTGATGCAAATGCTGCATTCCTCTGTATGTTTCAATGTACGTGTGACAAATAAAGCTAATCTTTAATCGTTCATCTTTACGCTAATCGTACATTAATCCCATTTTTATATTTCTCCCCACACTCTGATCAGCTCCCCCAGATTCTGCCGCTCCCCTACATCCTAGGGGCCAATTAACTTAACAACCCACACGGCTTTGGGAAGTGGGAAGAGACAGGAGGAAAATGGAGGAAACCCATGTGGTCTTAGAGAGAATGTGCCAGCACAGACAGCGCACAAGGCCACGACTTAACCTAGTTTGCTGGAGCCGAAGGCAGTGGCTCTACTTCCATGCCACTACCGCTCCAGTTCTGCCCGGAATGTCGACTGTTCATTCCTCTCCATGGCTGCTCCCTGGCCTGCTGAGTTCCTTCAGCATTTTGTCTGTGTTACTCTGAATTTCCAGCATCTGCAGAATCCCTTGTGCTTATGTTACCTCTCACATATCTGAAATTTTAGTCCAGGCTGTGGATTGCGAGTCTAATAAATTAACCACAATGTTTCTATCATCACACTGCTAAAAGACAACAGAGGCAAAATTGACTGAGCATTGCTCCAGCCACCCAGAAACCTACTTAACTGCCAATCACCTCCAACCCGCAGCAGCACAGACTGGCCGCATTCTATGTGTAATTAATCTAACTTGAGTGAATGTTTAAAGGGTAATGAATTGTTAAAAAAAAAGTGAATCTAATCCTTAAAAAAAGCAGGGGAGCAGTAATGAGAAAGTGAAAAAAAATGATTTAGTATCAGCAATTATGTTTTCTTTATTCGTAAGAAAGGAAGTTTATTAATAACAGTAGTTTCAATACCTTAATGGATAATTCATTGTAATCACCTTTCTCGATCAGTATTAGTCAAGTAATGCTATTATGCTATAATGGAGGCTGATTCATTCGGCTTATTTAGTAGACAAGGAAAATGCAATTGTGTTGGATGATATTATTACGGCTCTGCTGTTTATTGCTGTGATCTGAGGATCAAGTAATGAGAGGGTTGCAGTCCCTGCAATGTCACACACAGTGCAGTCAGACTGGCAGCATGAAGCTATGCCTGTCTCTGTGCACAGCTTTATCAGATTAGTTTCTCATCTAGTTCTGTAACTGACCCATTTGAACAGGATCCAAGGCTGGTGCAAAACATCTGCCGCTGGGTACGGCAAGCTGTTAAGATTCCGTTCTTTGCCAAGCTGACCCCGAACGTCACCGACATTGTAAACATAGCGATGGCAGCTCAGGAAGGTAAGAAAATGGCAGTGGAAACTGAATATAAAGAGATTAAAATTCTACTTGAGAATAATTCTTTAGTCCTTGAGAATTACTTCTTTATATCTTTCATTTTGATTGTCCTTCCTTTTACATTAATTTTCAAATAGCTTACGTACATCAATTAAAAACACACCCCTTTTATTTGATAATGGTCCCTGTCATTCCGTACCACTAACTTTGAAATGACTCATGCCATCTATTCTCTAGCTATTATATTGAAACCAAAATCAAAAGATATTATTCTGTGGATTGGAATTTAAATAACTGTTGTATTTTCTCACAGGTGGTGCAGATGGTATTACAGCAATCAACACAGTCTCTGGGCTGATAGGGGTACTTGCAGATGGCACACCTGTGCCTGCCGTTGGTAGAGACAAGCGAACCACATATGGCGGTGTGTCTGGTAAGCATTGCCTTCACCACTGTGCAGCGTTCCCTCTGAGACTATAGACAAAACGGTGACAACTTCTAATATCAATTCCCTTTCAAGGCACCTTGCTTTCTGCTGGTCAACATAACTAATCATATTGACAGATGGACAAGTCTGAGTCTGCAAGCACTTCTAATAGCAATTTCTTTTATTGGCACAATGCTTCAGTAAAGTGGGTGGGGAGAAGTTAAACGATAAATGAAAGAAGTATCTTGAAGCCCTTTGTAGTAACTTGCATTAGCACAGTTTCTCTTTTCAAGATTTAATTAACACTCATTTTTGAATAGAAACCACAAACTTCAACTTATTCATATCAATGCAGTCTGCACTGCTTCGATATTTTAATGTGTACACTTTACACCAAATTGTATTTGCTTCTAGTGCACTTTTTTAACCATTGCTGTCATTTACATTCAGATAAAGGAATAAAGTCTGTTCATTTGGGTAAATTCAAAAGTGGGAATACCTAGAGTTTTTTTTTACATAGACAAAATAAATTTGATAGAAAATTACCTCTTAATGAGAAAGTACTTTAATTCCAACTTCTTCGAACAGTCAGCTTCTCAAAGCTGTAAGTTAGCAGTCATTTCCTTATTTTTAAAAGAGTGCATTTTTTTTGCAGATTCATAGCTCATGAGTTCATTTTGCTTTTCCTCTTTCTCATTTGTCTGCCATGAGTATCTTCCAATGATCGAATTTTTGTTCTTGATAGGAGGTTGTCAAGTTGCATTTCAGGATTAAGTCATGCAGAAACTAAACCAAACCATATTGATCACTCTCCTTCTTGGAGCGGTATTAGGGATGAAGTATTGGCTCTTATTGTAAAATTAGCTAACGGAAATGAAATTGTAAAAAGGTTAATTTAGTTATTTGACAAAGTTTATTGCTTGCCCACCTCCCCAGCCCAACAACTGGAAGTAGTTAATGAGGATAAAAGCTATGGTAATAGATAACATGTTTGTAGTTACCTGCCCTACACAAATGTTAAATGTTCATGTTTACAGATGAAGGCAGAGTAGACAGCATAAAATGCCAAGTGCAGGTTTTGAAGTACCACACAACCATAGGTTGACATTTCTACAGAATGGAAGTTTATGAGATGCATATTTTTTGTCTTTGGGAGCTTAAACTGCACGCAGGGCACCTCCGTTCTCTGACTGCTTCAGACGAGCAGTGATTTAAATCAGTGCATAGGAGCCATATTGTCTGCTTTCCTCTCGTAGAACAAATATTACTCTTAGTCAACACATAAGCAAAGTTAAATGTATTTATTTTACTATCCCAACTTGTTGTTTCTTAAGTAGGAGCACGTTTCAGTTAGTTGTTAACATAGCTGGTCACATTATGGACTTACATGGGACCTGCATACTCTACATCAAATTAATTTTTTAAAAATGACATAAGAAAGTATGAAGATCTTGGTATTGTCAAGATTTCAATTTTATTTTAAATATTTTCTAAAGGCCAGACCTTTAAATCTCAGGGGCTGCATCAAGCAGTGAGCTGTGAATTTTACCATCGGGTAACTGTTAATGATAAGGAAACATTCCGAGTGAGGCTGGTGTAATACAATCATTGGATTAGGCTATCAATCACTCCAGTCCTCAGGGAACAGGAAAGGAGACAAAACAGAGAAAGGAAAATTAGGAAAGGTGGGTGTGACTAGAATGTAATTCTTTACTATCTCTATCTGCTAACTGTTCTCTGTAGCTTTTAAATTCAAAGCCCATCTAAGCACCGCTGACAGTCTTAAAAAGAGTTATATTTGAATTGTGTGGTGTTTACAGAACAGGAAAATAAACAACCAGAGTTAGTGGAATAGAGAAAAAATATTTAAACTCTTTTTTTAATCTAGTCTTTGAGAAGTGGCTCAGCTGATACTAAAGTTAGCTTTGGTAAATTTGTATCATGCACATTGGAAGTTAAATATCCAGCTGAAAGGCGGACTACTGGCAAGCTACTGCACACAGGTCAGTATGCCCTGACCTCCAAGCCTACAATTTGCAGCGGGGAGGTACAGAACAGACTGGAGATCAGATGCCATTGCATTTGATCTGCACACTGTTGGATTCATAAGGAAGCTGTGGATTCATTCATTTGGAAGGAGTCATTGATCTGGATGGAAAAAGTGAGTGGTTTGGTTTTATTTTTTCATCGTAATCAATATTAGCGCTCTTGGTTAATTTACAGCACACAAATGTCTTTAACTTTGTTTTCCATATTTTAAGATCTATTTTGACTGTTTTAATAATTCTGTAATTCTCAGAGGTGTATACACTCACTGGCCACTTCTCAGAGAATTCTGTAGTTCTCAGAGGTGTATACACTCATTAGGTACCCCCTGTAGCTAATAAAATGGCCACTGAGTGTATGTATGTAGTTTTCTGCTGCTGTAGCCCATCCACTTCAAGGTTTGATGCGTTCTGCATTCAGAGATGTTCTTCTGTACACCACTGTTGTAACGTGTAGCTACTTGAGTTACTGTCACCTTCCTATCAGCTTGAACCAATCTGACGTCTCTTATTAACAAGACATTTTTTCCCAGAGAATAGCTGATGACTAGATGTTTTCTTTTGTTTTTCACCATTCTCTGTAAACCCTAGCATCTATTACGCATGAAAAGCAATTTCTGAGATACTCTAATCAGCCCATCTGGCACCAACAATGATTCCACGGTCAAAGTCACTTAGATCACATTTCTTCCCCGCTCTGATGTTTGGTCTGAACAATAACTAAACCTCTTGATCATGTATGCATGTTTTTATGCACTGAGTTACTGCCACATTATTGCTTAACTGGATACTTGTATTAACAAGCAGGTGTACCTAATAAAGTGGCACCTGAATGTAGAAACAGTCGAAAGAGCCATCAGGACACTCAGGAGGCGGAACCTGCGATTCCACCATCTGAAGCCTAGACACCATTTGGGGACCCACAAGATGGCTGCAGTAGCAAATCCTCAGGGTCAGCCAGATCTGCAGGGCAGCAGGAGGCTAGCGCGGCTGCAGGCATCGGGTGGTGGAGCAGAAATGTGAGCTCACGTGATGCGGTCCATTGATGACCATGCTCTAGCAAGCAAAACAGAACGAGCCGACTTAATGCCTTTAAATTCCTGTTACAACCCAAGCATGAAGTGGTTATCTTACAGCATTAAATTGAAACCCAAGTGTAATCTTTCCTTTGAGTTTGGTGCGAAGGACAATATGGTTTGGTAACAATGTCTGTCTATATTAAGGATTTATCAGCACCTTTGGCAGAGAATGTGTGTGGATTAATTTCATAGACAAAATGATTTTCAGTCTTTATCACTTTTATTCCCTGTTGCAGAAAAATTACAGGTGACCTTTTGCATTGCACATTCAGTTTTTTTCAAGAAGAAATAAAGTGGAAACAGCTGATTCCTTTAGCCTGGTTTGCCTTAGGGTATTATTATCAAGCCTTTATGAAGTCTTCAGCTTTAGCTGTGAAGATCACAATCCGTACATTGTTCAGGAATGAGGAAGGAGATTAGGGAAAGTGTTCGGAGGCTTAGATGATAAGTGGACCTACAGTTAATGACTGAGAATTTAAAATATGGGGTTCTTATTGAATGACTTACTGAAAAAAATGTTGGAAAGCTGTTGTTGAAAAATACATAATCAATTGTGATGCAGTTGATTAAATACTGTCAGAATCAGAATCAAGGTTTAATATCAGCGGCATATTGTATGTTGTGAAATATTTTGACCTTGCAGCAGCAATACAATGCAAAATATAATAATAGAAAAAATGTGACTTACAGTAAGTGCTTATATATGTTATTTAGTTAAATTAGATGAGTAGCGCAAAAATAGAAATAAAAAAATTAGTGAGGTAGTGTTCATGGGTTCAGTGTCCATTCCGAAAACAGACAGTAGAGGGGGAAGAAGCTGTCCCTGAACCGTTGAGTGTGTGCCTTCACAATTCTGTACCTCCTTCCTGATGGTGGCGATGAGAACAAGGCATGACCTGGGTGATGGGGTCCTTGATAATGGATGCCTCATACAGCCAGTTAGAATGCTCTGCACGGTACATCTATAGAAATTTGTGAGTCATTTGGTGACGCATCAAATCTCGTCAAACTCCTAATGAAATACAGCCACTGTCATGTCTTCTTTGTAGCTGTTGTGTTCAGGTTAGATCCTCTGAGATATTGACGCCCAGGAACTTAAAACTGCTCACTCTTTTCACCTCTGATCCCACGGGTATAATAAGAGCCACATCTGCTTCTGATTATACCCATTAATTAACACACAGATATTTACAGCTGAGAACCAACAATTTAGGTTTCCCTTTCTTAGAATTGAAGATACTTAGCATCCATCAACTGGACCCATTTCATTCAAGGGGGCAAAGAAAGAAATTTACCTGAAAAAATGAAACATGGATACATATCAAAGCCATGTAAATCTGCTTTTGTGAGAAAATTAGGATGAAGACCATTCCAAATAGTTAAGCTAAAGATGAGACTACAAGTCAGTTGTTGCAACTTAACTGTAGATGATTTTGATCAGAATGTCTTAATGTCTTAATTGTCCCTTTCAAATAAAACTGTGATACTGCCACAATTCTGTATAGTCAGGAAGAAGGATACATCACCGCTGAGAATGACAATTTAAATTTCAGTATAGTCCTGGTGTCCAAATAGCCCACGAGAGACCAGTACGCTTGATCACTATGGGGAATTTTACAATGAATGTCAGATGAGACTAGAATTTCAAAATGTAGTTTTATAATTAGACAATACAGCTATTAAACTTTGTTTTATATTTCCTTTATGATTGTAAAGATTGGAAATACCATTTCCCTGCAATAATGCAAAAGTTATTAATTTTATTTCAGAGAAGATAGAGCTTTACTCACTTGCCAGCAGTGTTATTTTCCAAAGGAGAAATTCTTCCTCCTATCTCAATATGCTGCATTAGGGGCATGGTGTCGAAGCTGTAAGTAGGCTCCCAAGCAGGTTTTCAGATGTGAGGTACTGCATATAAAAGCGATACTTACTCACCAGTAACCTTGTATCCTTTTTGAGTTTTAGCAGGATTAAGGATTTCCAGATTTTAAAGTGTTGGTCCAACCTGGACTAAACAATTGAATTTCAAAAACGAGGTGAGAATGACTGTCTTGATATCAAAGCAGCTTTTGGATGAGTGTGACATCATGGTGCCCAGGTAAAACTAATGTCATACTTCACTCAAAAGAAAGTTGCTACATTGTGGAGAATCAGAATCAGGTTTATTATCACTTATATATGTTGTGAAATTTCTTGTTATGCGGCAGCAGTACAGTGCAATACATAAAAATATTATAAATTACAATGAGATATGCAGTATATTAAGTAAGTAGTGGTACAGGAGAGGAAAATGGTGAGATAGTGTTCCTGGGTTGGCTGATTGTACGTTCAGAAATCTAATGGCAGAGCGGAAGAAGTTAGTTGTTTCTAAAATGCTAAAGGTGTGTCTGCAAACATCTGTACCTCCTCTCTGATGGTAATAATGTCCCAGGTGATGGGTATTCTTAGGAGGTCAATCTTCCTCATCTGAGGATATCAACAGAGGAGGTGATGAGGTTAGAAATGGGGTGGTATGCTGATGGTTGCACAAATGCTAAATTCAAATTGTGACTCTTCAGCAAGCGACATAGTAGACAACAGTCAGGCATTGACTGATTTAAACCTCCACACCATGGAAATGCTAACCAATAACAATCTCAGTCAAGAAAGAGCTAATGAACAGAATCTTTACATGTGGATCTCATTACAATTGCCAAAACCTCTCCATTAACATTCCGGCGCCATTGTTCAACAGAAACTCAGATGGACCAGCCACAATATTGCAGTTATAAGAGTAGCCCAGAAACAGGGTAACCGAAGTGAGTAACTTTACAAGGCTCAAGTCCGAAGTAGAATAGAGTACACTTCACCTCTCTGAATGAATTATGTTCAATAACTATCAAGAAGGTCAGTGCTATCCTATCACCGCAGTGTAGGAGTTGGTGTAACACTATACAGCAGCAATGATCAGGGTTCAGTTCCTGCTGCTGTCTATAAGGAGTCTGTGGATTCTCCCTGTAAGTGTGTGGATTGCCTGTAGGATCCCTGGCTTCCTTCCACATTCCAAAGACATACAGGTTAGGGTTAGTAAATTATGGGCACACTATATTTGTGGCAGAAGCATGCCAACACTTACTGGCCGGACTCTGCGTAATCTTCAAACTACGCTGGGTTATTGATGCAAACAATATATTTCAGTGTACGTTTAGATATACGTGTTGGCAAATAAATATAATCTTAAAATCTTTAATCCAGGACACAGTAACCCCTCTGTCAGAACTGTCAGCCACCTTGATCATTCATTCCACCCTTGTCAGTCCCTAGTGACTGCAGAGTGTTCCATCCCTAAAATGCACTGCAGTTACTCACTTAACCTGTTTCACCAGCAACCACTAAATCCAGAATTCCTGCTGCCAAGAAGGGTGAGGGCAGCTGGTTGCACATGAACAGTGCCTACGGGTCCCACCCCAGGTCACACACCATCCTGACTTGTAAATATGTCATTGTTTCATCTTCACTGAAGGGGTCTGTATCTCGAACTGCCTTCACAACAGCATGGGAGCATCTTCACCAGGAGCACTGTAGCAGTTTAAGAAGATGATTTATCACTTCTCCTGGGCAGTTGGGGATGGGAAATAAATTTGCATCTTCCCAGTAAGGCCAAGATCCTGAATGAAAGTGAATTACTACACATATTGGATTGTTATTTTAAGCAGCAATTCTAGCCAGTGACTTTTCTTCTATAGCTCAAGGATACCGTGGGGAAGAGAAACAACCCTATGTGAGAACATCTCACATAGAATAGACCTGTTTCTAAAACAGCGAATGACTCTGGGGCACTCCAAGGTTCAAGATTTCAAGATTGTTTAATGTCATTTCCAGTGAAGAAGTGTAAAGGGGGACGAATTAGTTGTTACTGTGATCCGATTGTTGGTTGTCGATCATATCCAATGATGACAGGAAACTCGTGCGGGAGAGTTTTAAAGTGGTAGTGCCTTTGCACTGGGGCAGCTCCCCTCTCTCGACCTCAGATGTCTGGGTTCAGTGGTGTGAATAGTTGTCACAACTGGGGTCTTCTTTAGTAGCAGTGGATGACCATGATTTCTTCTGTGGCCCTTCATGCCCTTGGCTCTCCACAAAGCGTTGCAGAACCAGCTCCTTGGCCATTGGATTTTGCTGTTGATCTGATCTGTCTATTCCTCTGGAGCTGACTTCACATCCTAGCAAAGGCATGACCCTATCTCACCAGGGTATGAGGCCCTCTGGCTGCCCTCCCTGTCAGAGGGGCAAACCAGAGTGTGGACCCTGTCGCATGCAAACAGCTATTTAGAGCCTCAAGTGTCCGGTGGGGACCAAATGTCAGTGAGCCACCCCAGAATGGACTTGACAGCCCTTTCATCAGAGACCATTAGACATAGGAGCAGAATTAGGCCACTCAGTCCATTAAGTCTGCTGCACTGTTCCATCATGGCTAATTTATTATCCCTTCAACTCCATTCTCCTGCCTTCTCCCCGTAACCTTTGAAGCCATGATGAATCAAGAACCTATCATCCTCCACTTTAAATATGTCTAATGAAATGGCCTCCACAGCCATCCATGGCAATAAATTCCACAGATACACCCTCTGGCTGAAGAAATTCCTCCTCATCTCTGTTCTCAATGGATGTCCCTCTGTTCTGATGCTCTGTCCTCTGGTCCTGGACTCACTCAGAATAGGAAAGATCCTCTCCACACCCACTCTATTTAGGCCTTTTAATATCCGATAGTTTTCAATGAGATCCCCTCTTATTCTACTAAACTCCTGTGAGAAGAGACCTAAAGCCATCAGATGCTCTTCATATGTTAACCCTTTCATTTTCATATCATTCTTGTGAACCACTTCTGGAACCTCCCCAATACCAGCATATCATTTTTTAGATGAGAGGCTCAAAACTGCTTACAATACTCCAAGTGTGATCTGACCAATGCCTTATAAAACCTCAGCATCACATCCTGTTATATTCTAATCCTCTCAAAATGAATGCTAAAACTGTATTTGCCTTACTTAACACTGACTCAACCTGCAAGTTAACCTTTAAGGAATCCTGCACAAGGTCTCACAAGTCCCTTTGCATCTCTGATTTTTGAATTTTCTCTCCAATTAGAAAATAGTCTATGCTTTTATTTTTTTCTACCAAGGTGCATGACCATAAACTTCCGTATACTATATTCCATCTGCCACTTCTTTGCCCATTCTCCAAATCTAAGTCCTTTTGCATACTCTGTGCTTCCTCAACACTACCTGCCCCTCCACTCATCTTTGTATTGTCTGCAAACTTGGTTGCGAAGCCATCAAAGACTCAAAGAGGTAAAACCCTCCCTGGATACCCCATACACCCCCACTACAGATCCAATATAGCACGTAAAAATCCTCTAAGATAAAAAAACACAAAATTAATAAAAAACCAATACATATAAATACAAAAGATAGTTTATATACATTGATTATATGTAGTACATTAAACGACACTAGGTACAGGAGTGTCTATACATACGGTGACTCTGACAGGAAGTGATAAAGTAGCAGTGCTGGGGGTGTGGAGCAGTGGGTTAGTGGGTGAAGGTGGTGATCAGCCTTACTGCTTGGGGAAAGTAACTGTTTTTGAGTCTGCTGGTCCTAGTATGGATTCTAAGTAGCCTCCTGCCTGACGGGAGTGGGACAAACAGACAATGAGCAGGTTGGGTGGGATCCTTCATGATATGACTGGCCTTTTTTCAAGCATCTTTCTGTACGTATGTCTGTTATGGTGGATTAACTGGTGCCGGTGATATGTGGGCAGTTTTGACTACCTGTTGTAAAGCCTTCCTGTCTGCTGCAGTGCACTTTCTGTACAATGCAATGATGCAACTTGTTAGATGCTCCAAGACCAAGATTTAACATTTTCATTCACAGTAATTACCAGGATAACACAGAATTTACTGTGAAGAAATATGTTATTTATTCTGATTAGCCTGTGATCTTTCTGCCCCATGTGTACTTTGTTCAGTTTACTTCATCTCACCCATTTTCTCCATTATGGACTAATATAGATTATTATCAAAGTGTGCATGCAGTACACAGTCCTGAGATTCATCTTGAAGAAAGATGAATCTCAGGTTGTATACCACATTGATACGTTGGTAATTAGTGTACTTTGGATCCCTCTACCACTCCATGTAGAAACATAGAAACATAGAAAACCTACAGCACAATACAGGCCCTTCGACCCACAAAGTTGTGCTGAACATGGCCTTACCTTAGAACTACCTAGGCTTACCCATAGCCCTCTATTTTTTTTAAGCTCCATGTATCCATCCAGGAGTCTCTTAAAAGACCCTATCGTTTCCGCCTCCACTGCCGCCACAGGCAGCCCATTCCACGCACTCACCACTCTCTGAGTAAAAAACTTACCCCTAACATCTCCTCTGTGCTTACTTCCAAGCACCTTAAAAATATGCCCTCTCATGCTAGCCATTTCAGCCCTGGGAAAAACGCTCTGACTATCCACACGATCAATGCCTCTCATTATCTTGTACACCTCTATCAGGTCACCTCTCATCCTCCATCACTCCAAGGAGAAAAGGCCAACTTCACTCAACCTATTCTTATAAGGCATGCTCCCCAATCCAGGCAACATCCTTGTAAATCTCCTCTGCACCCTTTCTATGGTTTCCATGTTCTTCCTGTAGTGAGGCCAGCAGAATTGAGCACAATACTCTAAAAAGTGGGGTCTGACCAGGGTCCTATATAACTGCAACATTACCTCTCGGCTCTTAAACTCAATCCCATGATTGATGAAGGCTAATGCACCGTATGCCTTCTTAACCACAGAGTCAACCTGCATAGCAGCTTTGAGTGTCCCATGAACATGGACCCCAAGATCTCTCTGATCCTCCACACTGCCAAGAGTCTTGCCACTAATACTGTATTCTGTCATCATATTTAACCTACCAAAATGTGTGGGGAGAGAGCCTTCTGAATTAGGTTGTGAGACTTCCTTGTCTCATCTCACACACTGAACTCAGCTAGCCAGCCGGAAGCCATTCCCACTCTAAGTAGAAGCATCATCCACAGCCCAATGAGAAGCCGCTTCTCCTGCTTTCTGCTACTACCCAGACCATATGCCTGGTAACTTCCTCACCCTCATCAGGTGACACCCTGGCTCTTGTCTCAGACTTTCCCTGAGGAACGAATGAGTGATTAGACCTTTACAGTGAATTCCACATTTAGCCACCAAGTAAAGGAATTTATCCTGATTCACCTTTGGATTTGTGGGTGACTATCTTCTATTCGTGAATCCTAATTTTGAATTAACTCCGCATGTGGAATCATCTCTGGGTAGACCCAACCAAACTTTTGATAGCCCTACAAATTTATTATCTCATACCTCAGCTTTCACTGTGCAGGATAAAAGACACCCATCTGTTCTTTTTTTGAGGAAGCTGTGAACTCTCACTTTATATTTTTTTCCTTTAGAGGTGCAGCATAGCACCAGACCCTCTGGCCCGGCAAGCCCACACCACCCAATTACACCCACAAGACCAATTAACCTACTAACCCGTATGTCTTTGAAATGTGGGAGGAAACCGGAGCACCCGGAGAAGTGACACGCATCACTGGGAGAGCCTACAGACTCTTCACAGACAGCAGCAGAAATAACCCGGGTTGCTGGAGCTGATTTGTTTAATCTTATGAGGCTTTGATATCCTTCCTTTTAAATAGTCACGTATTTAGCATCATCTTTGATACATTGCTCTCTCCATTGGGGAAAGAAACAAATAGGCCTGATCAAAAGGAGCTTACTATCAATTGACACTGCTAACACACTAATTACTCATGTGTAGTGCTGATGTGAAGATACTTAACATTCAAAAACTGATTAGTATAACAAAGATTAGCAAAATGTGAGTTTAAAAGTCATGAGCCGCATGGACAACTAGAAACATGCATATTTTACGTCAAGTTAAGTCAATGTGATCCTCCGGAACAAGTAAGTTAAGCACCAGACTAGAGGCAGAGACAATGTTACGGTTCGAAGCATGCAGGTGTGAGACAAAGTCGAGGGCAAAGTTGGGTGAGTGAAGCAGAGGAGAGGCAGATTCGAGGCTCGTCATCCTAAATGGAGGGCAAGGTTTGACCGACGAAAGCATCAGACCAAGTTGGAAAGGTTGGGTGTGGGACGAAACGTAATGGCGGGGTCCACACCCAGAGCACATTGATGTCACAGGGCCTGGGTCTGAGAGCAAGCAATAAAATGTTTGGACAATGTATACACCGGGCCAGATGGATTGAAAAGGCAGAGGTGAGGGTTGGGAAGGTTCTGCTCGCTGCTCCACAACCTTTACTCTGCTCTGCTGCGCTGGGGCCAAGGCGGTTGGTCTATAGAATTCACTCCACTGTGCATGAGGCTGTGAACCTGCTCTGGGTTTCATATCCGAGGACTCACTTTCATTCTAGCTGCTATTTGTTTGCTTTTATTTTTTGCATGATTTATTTTTTTTCTCTCTGCACATCAGGTGTATATTGGTCTTCTTGTGTTTTAATGGGTTCTTTTGGGTTTTTTTGTTTTGCAACTGTCTGTAAGAAGATGAATCTCGAGGTTGTATAATGTATACATATTTTGATAACAAATAAACTTTGAAATTTGAACATCAATAGCAAGCAGTTTCAAACTCCTGGGAGTGCACACCCTACACAACCTCCAATGGTTCCAAAACACATACTTACACAATCAAGAAAGCTCTGAGGAGGCTGAAGGGAGCTTGACTATGTACATCAATAATCATGACTTTTTTACAGATGCGCAGTGTGGAGAGCATCCTAATATGCTACACCACTGCATGCTACTGGAACTGCACTGCAGTGGACAGGAAGGCCCCACAACTGGTAGTCTAAACTGCCCTGTCCGTCACTGGCACCAGCCTACCCTCCATCAAGGACATATACAAAAAGGTGTTAGGAAAAGGCCAGCAGTATCAGAAAGAATCCCACCCCCCCTCGCCCCTGTTCATGGACTGATTGTCTCACTCCAGTCAAAAGAGAAGGCTACATACCATCCATGCTAAGATCACCAGACAAAAGCAGTTCCTACCCCAAGCAGTAAAGCTGATTAACATCTCCACCCCCACTACTTTATTATCTCCTGTCAGAGTCACCTTATGTACAGACACTCCTCTGCCTAGCATCACTTTATGTGCATACAATCAATGTATATAAGCTATCTTATGTATTTATATTTATTGTATTTTTATTATTGCATCCTTTATGTAATTGTATTTTTTTCCTGTTGCATTGGATCCAGAGTAACAGTTATTTCATTCTCCTTTGCACTTGTGTACTGAAAATGACGTTAAACAATCTTGAATCTCGAACGGGCCTCTTGGTCAGTTCCATTTCTCCACTTTTATTTGCTAGACAACAAATAACATTCACTTCTGTATCTATGAAGATACTTCCTGAAACCACCCAATGACTATGTCTATCATCCTTGGGTCATAATTATGTCCATGAATACTGTGAATATCTTGAACTAAAATTGACATTTTTTTGTTCTATTTGTGTGTTCTTGTAAAATACTGTGCATAATTTATGTTCCTTTTATGTTTTTCATGTGAATGTTGCTTATATGATGCTATGTGCCTGTGGCACTACTGCAAATTAAGTTTCTCATTGCACCTGTGCATACATGCAGATGTACATATGATAATATATTCAACTTTAAATTTAAATCCTCACCTCCTCTGTCCAGCTCTTTGTCTGAGGAAAATTCTCCCACTTAATATTGAGAAAGCTATTATGTCACGTCTTTTCCCTAGCGACGGATCGGAAGCACTCACTACTTTCCCTCAGATTGAACCACATGATCAAATCAAACACTAACTTTGGTGCTTTATTTGATACTGATTTAAGCCTTCAACTCCATTTACTCTCCATTGTAAGAGCTCCTTCTTCCAAGTTAACAGTCCCCTTCCTATTCCATGCTACCTGCTCCTCTAATAATCACTCATGCTTTTCTGTCAAGCATCAAAATATCTGTCTTGTAACTGGTTCTAATTCCCTGTAACCCCATGTTTGTTGATGTGCTCTGGTTTCTGTCCAGTGAGGCCTCAGTTTACAATTTCACAGGGCCCTGTGCAAATCCCTTTATGGCAAGAATGCCATCTCTAAGACCCACTTTTACTTCACAGTCTCTGTCACTCCAATGGAAGACCTGACCCCTTTCATTGTACACGGTGTTTTATATTTATATTTTTGTGTTTTTTTTTTTGTTTTTTACATCGTACTGTGTTTTTATTATGCTGCATTGGATCAGGAGTAACAACCATTTTATTCTCCTTCATATTCATGTAGGATGAATGACAATCTTGAATCTTGAATATTATCATTGCCCATGACTATCAGGGAAGATAATTGTCCAGTATCCTGTCCTAGCAGCTTTTTTAAGCATTCTTAATTTTTTATGCCATTATGCTACTCTGAAACACTATGATTTTTTTTACTGTGAAAGTTCCACTAGTTATTAATTTTGCTACCTCCAGATTAAAATACAAGCTTTCTCTCCCACTCTGTGTCACCTATTAAAGGAATAAAATTAATCCTTTTTTATCAGCAGAGTATTGCAGCTGAACAATTAGGCACCTGAAATTCCCTCGAAGACAGTAGAATTGCTATAGAACTGTACATTTTGTAGTACACTGAAACTGCTTCACGGCCATGGAGTTGTAAAGATTCACCTGACACACAGATTAAGAAACTGTTGCCCTTTCAGCCAGAAAAACATCTGGCACATCAGGCTGGAGAGAAGGGCTCTCAAAAGCGGCGGGAGCAATCAGTCACCAGAGACTTGGTTGTAGCTAAATCGCATACAGAGCACAGCCGGAAGATTCCCAGCAGACTGCCATTTAAATCCTGCAGGCAGCCAATATACTCACTCCTCTCACTAGGGAATCACACAGAAAGAGCGGTAAGTTAAGTGTCACACATCTGAAGCAACGCACAGGCACCAAGAGTATGCAGTGAACCAGCTAAAGCAGCCAACATTCACACACTACACAGCACAAGAATAAGTGCCTTTCATTTGACTCCTTATTGCCCGCTCCACTTACTTGTCATTTGATTGGACTCAGCATATTATTTGAAGGCTGACTACAGGAGTGTAGGACCAGGGTTTGGATTTAATAATTTGACTTGTTTCTTCAAGGAACGGTGTAGCGATGTGATTCATGGCATGCAAAATTAAAGTCGAGATAATTTTTCTTCATTGCTTTACAAGCACCATTGATCATTTTTCATTGATGTTTTCACACCCAACCATTGTTTTACACACTCTGCCTGGCTTTCCGGGCAACACACTACAGTAGGCCGCAACTGATAATCATTCAAGCAACCTTTAGGGTTGGTTAGGAATTGTTCAGAAGAGACTTGCTTTTGATTAGAATAGACACCAAGGCACCATGTCAAGATGGCATGGTTATTCTGGTTATACTTCCATGAGAGTCAGAGAGAGCATAAAGAAAGGCTTTCAACCTTCCAAGTTAATGCTGACTATTAGCCATACATTTACAGTGATTCTACATTTATTTCATTTTTAATCTCCTCCACGATTTTACCATGTACGGTATCTAGACACTAAGGACAATTTACAGAGACCCATTAACCAACCAACCTGCTTATCTTTGGGCTGGAGGAGGAAACCCACATGACCCGGGGAGGATGTGTAAACTTCTACAGACGGTACCAGAGTCAAGACTGAACCTGGATGGAGTGAGTCCTGATGAAGGATCTCAGCCCGAAATGTCAACTGTTTACTCCTTTCCATAGATGCTGCCTGGGCTTCTGAGTCCCTCCAGTATTTTGTGTCTGTTGCAGCTGTTCTACTAGACATGCTGGTGTTTTATGGGTTTTCTAATGACATTCATCCTTCCAGATTTATTCCCCTCTTCCCTCCTTCAAAGTTAGTATTGATACAAACTGTGCTCGTGACTACACCCATTTGGGACAGCCTTTCTGAAACAGGCTCCTCTCTACTCCTCCACAGCCGTGAGGTGACTGACTAAAGATGCTGAGAGGGATAAGCTTAGATATGTTTCACATTACTCGATCATGACAACTGGAACAATGAAAGTTATTTTGTCTCATATATAGATGATTAACAATATTTAAGTACAATGGTCACATAGGCATCTTCAAGGAGTGATGTCTCAGGCGCTTGGAAGTAGGTACAGAGGAGATGTCAGGGGTAAGCTTTTATACAGAGAGTGGTGAGTGCGTGGAATGGGCTGCCGGCAACGGTGGTAGAGGCGGATACAATAGGTTCTTTTAAGAGACTCCTGGATTGGTACATAGAGCTTAGAAAAATAGAGGGCTATAGGTAAGCCTAGGTAATTTCTAAGGTAAGAACATGTTCAGCACAGCTTTGTGGGCCAAAGGGCTTGTACTGTGCTGTAGGTTTTCTATGTTTCTAGATATGTGGCATCCAACATTAAGGACCCCCATCTCCCAAGTCGTGCGTTGTTCTCATTGCTACCATCAGGTAGGAGATACAGAAGCCTGAAGGCACACACTCAATGATTCAGGAACAGCTTCTTCCCCTCAGCCATCCAATTTCTGAATGGGCATTGAACCCATGAACACTACCTCACTACTTTTTTATTTCTATTATTGCACTACTTACTTACTTTAACTACTTAATATATATACTTACTGAAATTCACTTTCTTTTCTATTATTATGTATTGCATTATACTACTGCCACTAAGACAACAAATTTCACAACATATACTGGTGCCCTCTTCTCGCTGATATCATCAGGAAGTAGGTACAGGAGCCTGAAGGCACACATGCAGTGATTCAGGAACAGCTTCTTCCCCTCCGCCATGCGATTTCTAAATGGACATTGAACCCATGAACACTTACTCACTTGTTTATTATTTCTGATTTTGCACTATTTTTAATTTAACTAATAAACATATATATATATTTACTGTAATTATTTTTCTATATTATCTGGTATTGCACTGAACTGCTGCTGCTGTTAAGAAATTTCATGACATTTGCCAATGGTATTAAACCTGATTCTGATTCAGACCATAATGTCCTTACAATTAAGCCAGCCTACACCGCAACAAGATAGCCCAAAGATCCTAGCTCAAATGTTTCTTCATTAAACGCTTAAAGGAGATTGCTTTTGTTTTATCTAATCATTTAATCTGCCCGCACCAGAAATTGTTAAGGCTTAGCTAGGTTATAGGGAAGAAGTGACACTGGCGAGACAGGTTAAATGATTAGTTAAAATAAAAGCAATCTCCCAAAAGAAAAACTAAACCTTAACATTGATTATTGAAAAGATGCCAAGACAAGAGTGCAGAGTGGCTCAGTTCACATTTAAGGCAACACTGCATCTGACTCTTCTAAAACAATTAAAGAGAGCAGACTTAACACAAGAAAAGTGTAAGGATGAACGGGTGTTGTAATAGACTGAATGCTCATCTTCTAGCAATCCCGGCAGGTGAGAGATTTATGCAAAACACGGTAGCGTAGTGGTTAGCAACCTGGGATCAATTTCGCCTCTTTCTACAAGGAGTTTGCACATTCTCTCTGTGACCATGCGAGTTTCTTCTGGGTGCTCCGTTTTCCTCCTGCATTCGAAAGAGGTGCCGGTTAGGAGGTTAATTGGTCACATGGGTATAATCGGCTAGGTTCTGTTACTGAACTGTATCTTATAATAAGGAATTTTTTTAAAACCTTGAGGGATGTTGATGGTAAATATGAAAGACTTTCTACAATGGTAAGGTGTTATAAGACTGTTTCTCTCCAGTGTTGACTTAAATGCAGCTCTTTGAAGCCACCTATTGGTTGCCTGTAGAATCACCAGATTTGACTCAGTCCTGCAAAATGCACAGATTTTAATCTCTTTGGTGCTCCTTGAAGCAGGTCATTCCATCGCCCCATCATTAGTTTCTCAGCACTGCCTTGTCTGCTCTGTCATTTTAAAGAGATTTTTTGACAGCAGAATAGCAATCGAGTTATTTCAACCAAGATTAAAATCCTGTCATAATGAACATTTGATTTCAGCTGCTCGCAGGGGCTATGAGAGGTTCTTGACTTGATATCTAGAATAAATGCCTCAACCAGTTTACCCTTCTGCCATGGAATAAAAGGAGATAAATTGGAAGGCTGATCTACCCATCAATCCATGTTAATTTTTATTTTCCCTTGATGGTGAGGTTGACTACAGACTGGAGGAAATTTCTGCTTCTGTCTGGTTAAATGTACAATATTCAGAGCTTAGTTGAAGCAAAATTAGAAATGTAAGGAGCTATTCAAAAAAATATGAATTGTTGACTGGTGAAGGGATGCAGGCTCTTTCGTGCTGGAGTGTATGTTGTCTCCACACACAAACAAATGAAACTGGCCATAAATATGTTAAAGAGAAAATGATGGGGTTTACATGGTGAATCACGCTAATCCAGGGCCTGTGCAGATCTCAAGAGAAGAAGCTGCCAGCTCTTATGCCTGTGCCAAACTAATCATAGGGAAACATATCAGATCTTAAAGGAAGTGTTTACCGTAGCAGTCACAGCTTACATTAATGGGCAAAATGGAGGCAAGGGAAAATGCAGGGCACGGGAAACAGTGCGTGGAGGCCCCCCAGGTGACCACCTGCATCAACCAGGTCCCATGCCATCTGAGCTGCGGCATGATCAGTCAAGGTGAGTTTGCAGAATGCACCTTGGAGGTACAGTACATACTACAAACTGCAGTGATGAGGCTGCAACTCAGTTGAAAATTGTAAAATGATACTGGTCAGGATATCATTGACAAAAATGGACAGCTCAATGGTGATCTCAGCCTATCCTATTATAATCATAGAGGAATACAGCCAAAAGCCCTTTAAAGATGGGCTTTATTTGTCACATGTACATCGAAACATGTGTTGTTTGCATAAAATCAAATCGACAAGCGCAGCCTGCAAGTATGGCCATGTTTCTGGTGCTAACATAGCATGTCCACAGCTCATTAACCCTGATTGTACATCTTTTAGAAAATATGGGGAAACCAGAACACCCAGAAGAAACAGTGAGAATGAGCAAACTGCTTATGGATAGTGAGGAGCATCGAACCCCCATCTTATAGCTGGTGCTGTGATAGTGTTACGCTACTGTGCTGCCGTCTGAGTATATGTCAGCCATCAGGCAACCAATTTTGCACTAATCCCACTCCAACTCATTTCCCCACATCCGACAAGTTCTGCCACTCATCTACCCACCGGGGAAGTTCACAGTGAATGAGTAAGCTACCAATCTGCACCTTATCGGGATGCAGGAAAGAAACAGAACAATGATAACAATGAGAAGAGGACATGTCCTGGGTGATGGGGGTCCTTACTAATGGACGCTACCTTCCTGAAGCACCGCTCCTTGAAGATATCTTAGATGCTACGGAGGCTAGTACCCGAGATGGAGCTGACTAATTTTACAACTTTCTGTAGCTTCTTTTGGTCCTGTGCAGTAGCAACCCCGCCCCTCACCAATACCAGACAGTGATGCAGACTGCCAGAATGCTCTTCATGGTACATCTATAGAAGATTTTGAGTATTTTAGATGACAAACCAAATCTCGTCAAACTCCGAATGAAATATAGCTGCTCTCTGGCCTTCTAGCCTTCTTTATAACTGCGTTGATATGTTGGGACCAGGTTAGATCCCCAGAGATCTTGGCACCCAGGAACTTGAAATTTCTCACATGCTCCACTTCTGATCCCTCTATGAGGATTGGTTTGTGTTCCCTTGCCTTGCCCTTCCTGAAGTCCACAATCATATCTTTTGTCTCATTAACATTGAGTGCCAGGTTGTTGCTGCAGCACCACTCAACTAGCTGATATATCCCACTCCTGTACATCCTCCTACCTCCATCTGAGATTCTACCAACAATGGTTGTATCATCAACAAAATTATAGATGGCATTTGAGCTACGCCTAGCCACACAGTCATGGGTATAGAGAGAGTAGAGCAGTGGGCTAAGTACACACCCATGAGGTGCTCAAGTGTTGATTGCCAGTGAGGAGGAGATATTATTACCAATGCGCACAGATTGTGATCCTCCAGTTAGGAAGTTGAGGATTCAATTACAGAGGGAGGTACAGACGCCCGGGTTCTGTAGATCTATCTATCAGGACTGTGGGTATGATGGTGTTAAACGCTGAGCTATATGCAACAAACAGCACCCTGACCGAGGTGTTAATATTGTCCGGGTGATCTAAGGCCGTGCAAAGAGCCATTGAGATTGCATCTGCCGTAGACCTATTGTGCGCGATCGTCAAATTGCAGTGGTCCAGGTGCTACTGAGGCAGGAGTACATTCTAACCACGGTCAACCTCTCAAAGCATTTCGTCACCATAGATGTGAGTGCTAGTGGATGATGGTCGTTAAGGCAGCTCACAGTACTCTTCTTAAGCACTGGTATAATTGTCACCGTTTTGAAACAGGTGGGAACTTCCGACCTTAGGAGTGAAAGGTTGAAAATATCCTTGAATGCTCCGTCCAGTTGGTTGGCACAAGTTTTCAGAGCCTTACTAGGTACTCCATGGGGTTCACCCTCCTGAAAGACAGCCTAACATCGGCCTCCGAGACAGAGATCACAGGGTCACTGGGTTCAGCAGGGATCTGTTATATTCTCCCTTTCAAAGCAGGCATAGAATGCATTGAACTCATCTGCTAGTGAAGCATCGCTGCCATTCATGCTATTGAGTTTTGCTTTGTAGCAAGTAACGTCCTGCAAACCCTGCCAGAGTTGACATGCATCCGAATATCGCCTTGAACCTTGTTTGGAATTGTTTCTTTGCTTTTGAAATAGCCCTCTGTGAGTCATACAGTACCTGGTTTTCTTGTACCGATCTGGGTCACCGGACTTGAATGCCACAGATCCAGCCCTCAGCAGTCATCAAACCTTCTCGTTCATCCATGGCTTTTGGTTTGGGAATTACAGCAAGTTTTCGTAAGCACGCACTCATCCACACAGGTTTTAATCAAGTTGGTAACAACTGCAGCATAGTCATCCAGGTTTGTAGATGAATCCCTGAATACCGTCCAGTCCACCAATTCAAAGCAGTCCTGTAGGCGCTCCTGTGCTTCCATTGTCCATACCCTCTTGGTCCTCAATGCTGGTGCTGCAGTCTTCAGTCTCTATCTATACTCAGAGAGTAGAAGTACAGCCAGGTGATCAGACTTTCCGAAGTGCGCCAAGAAATAGCACAGTAGGCATTCTTGATGGTGATGTAACAGTGGTCCAGTGTGTTGTTTCCTTTGGTACTACAAGTGATTTGTTTATGATAATTATTTAGTGACTTTTTCAAGCTGGCCTAATTAAAATCCCCCAAAATGATGGTGAAGGCTTCAGAGTGTGTTGTTTTGTGCACATTGATCCTATTGTTCAGATCATCCAGAGCCTGTTTGACATTGGCCTGAGGTGGAATGTACACCGCTACCAAAATGTTTGCTGAAATCTCCCGCTGCAAGTAAAATGGACAGCACATAATTGCAAGATATCTCAGCTCTGGTGAGCAGAATTGAGACAGACACCTCTATCTCTGCTTCTGAGAAACTGGGAAGTTCTATCCTGACGGTATGTAGCACCCCTGTCAGTCTGAATCACTGTGGTATGGAAGGGGTTAACCTGGATTCCGTGAAACAAAGGACACAGGTGGTCCTAATGTCCCTCTGATCCAGCACCCTAGCTCAGATCTTTGATTTTATTTACTAGAGACTGCCAAGCAAAATAATCGGTATTGGGAGTCAAAAATCCCATTTTCCTAAACGCGCCTCCATCCCTGATCAGCAGCCACGTTTCCTCTGAGGAGTCCGACGAGAAGTATGGTCACTTAAACAGCGATAGATTGTTCTAAGATGCATTAAGACATCTTTATTAACTGTACAGACCATGAAAGCAGTTGCAATTCTCAGCTGTATCAGGCGGAAACAGGAATATTTAATCCTATCCATCATGTTCGCCTGGAAGGAACCCGTCACCTCAAGCTACTTCAATCCTGAGAAACGCCTAAGCAGAATATTGACAGCTATCATCACCTTTAACAAAAACAGATTTTGCACATTAGTCAGTAGCTGTATGTATCAAAGTAAGCAATACAACAATATTACCAGTGAGTTATTAATTAGAGGAAGACAATCAGTTACAGCGTTTCATTAGAAGTGGCATTGCACCCCATATGTCAGCATTTCCCCACGTAGTGATAGCTTTTTTTTTCCTCTTCTCATTTTATCACTTTCTTGAAAAGCGCTGGATAGGAAATTTGCTTTGATCTTTGACGGCTGCTAAAGGGCTGTTGCAGAGTGCATCATCCATTGTCTCAGGTCCAAAACCTGCCACAGTAGATTTCAGGACTGGGGCTCTAGTCCGTACTGTTTGTGCACTTTGCAAGTTGGAAAGGGGCTGAATGAAAATGCAGTGAAGCTAGGCTCAGATCTCGCGTAAGTTGGGTATGAGTGAAGGAGAGGAAAAGCAGTCAAAAGCCCATCCATGCTCGGCCTGCAGAGCAGGGCCTTGTTCTTGATTTCTGCTGTGACAGACCAGGGTTTGGCCTTCAGCAGGTGAGCCTAGAGACTGGACCATGGGTCCCTTCACTTGAGCCTGGCGTGAAGGGTGAGAGACCACAGCAGATATGTTTGTCAGGAAGCTGTGGAAGTGGAGCAGGTAAGGGGCAGGGTTGGTTTAGTATGTGGAAGAGGTGTTGCCAAGCTGTTCAGCTTCAACATGGAAGGAGTTAACAGCCCCGATTAGGGCCTCTTCCAGGAATCTGCCAACCTCCCTTTCTTAAATAGTGACACTACAGGGACATTACAATTGAAATACAGCTGCTTGAGAGTTCCCACTAAAGTGAACTAATATTCCAGACAATGCCCCACCGGAACACTGCATGAGGTGTGACTGTTCTCTTTAATGCCATACTCTGATGTATTTTCTAAAATCACTGGGATCGATGTATCTGATTTCAGGCTTGAAAGCAAGAGGGCAAGTGTTTGTGTGTTCTGAGGGGGGTTGGCAGGAGAGCCCGTCTCCCCCCTGCCTTGTCTTTTCCCTGGAAGGAACAGTATGGTGAAAACTTCCAGTAAGTGATTTTCTGAATGTGAGCTTGGGAATAGAACAAGAAGTTACTGCAGCACATGTTGAAGCTGAGCCATGACGTGAATTCCGCCTAGTTGCTTCCGCATCTCCGACAGTCTCTATTGACCAACATCTCAGGACATTAGTAACCTCTTCAACAGAAATAAATTTCACATTAATAATTCATCCTTCTGTAAGCATTCTCATTGTTTCTCCTGCAACATTTCCAGTTATGGTGACATGCTGTAATATCTGTGTATTGACCTATTGTCTATAGTGGGTGTGGTGATGTATATGCAGCCCACAGAGGGACTGATGGAAACACATACACTACATACACTGATGTGAGCAAAGGAATTATTCGATAAAAGCAATTCTATTCCAGTGGAAAAGAATATACCAACTAATTTTCAACCACAGATCAAGAAGAAATGGCAATCAACAAAGTAGTGTGAGGTGGCTTTCCAAAAGGTAAAGAAAGTGGTGACTTCAGACACTGTATTCACGTATTATGATTCTCATCATTCAGTGAAGCTTGCCTGTGATGTCTCGCTTTATGGTATAGGTGCAGCATTGTCACATGTTATGAGTGATGGAGGTGAATGCCCCACAGCCTTTGGTTCATGTTCCCTTACTGCTGCAGAGAAAATTTATGCACAGACTGACAGAGAGGCCTTGAGTCTGGTTTGAGGTGTAAAATGTTTCAACCAATACTTGTATGGGAGAGAGTTTCCCCTCATTACTGATCATCAACCACTAGTGCCCCTTTTCAATCCGCAGAAGTGTGTTCCACTAACAGCAGCAGCATAAAGGCAGAGATGGGCTCTGTATCTTGAAGTACACAATTACAAGATTGAATTTCAAGAGTATAACTAATCATGGAAGTGCTGATGGTTTGTACAGTTTACACTTGGAATAGGAAATACCTGAGAAATTTACAAAAAAAAAGGGACACTCCTTTTGATGCATTCTCTGTAATGCAAGTCGAAATTCTCCCTCTTACATCAAAGGTGATCCAAACAGAAACCAGAAAAGACCCCATACTGTCTCAGGTCTACATGGCCAACTAAAATGGCTGGAATGTGGAGAAGAATCTCTAGTTCCCCTACTTTTACCAGTGCCAAATTGCATATGTGGGGATTGAGATTTATAGTATCATCCAACCAGAGAGTGAAAGTGTTGGAGGAGCTACGTGCTGATCATCTCGGCATGACCAAGATGAAAATGTTGGCTCAAAGTTTTGTCTGGTGGCCTGGGATAGATCAGCAACACGTTCAGAGGATGCCAGGGGCAGCACCTCTCCATCCCTGGGAATGGCCTGTATTGCCCTGGCAGAGGATTATGTGGATTGTTCTGGGCTACTCCTGGGAACAAATTTCTTGGTGGAATAGTGGATACAGCTACAAAGTGACCAGAAGTGTTTCAATATCCTTCATACAGCCTCACACACTGTTGATGTGTTGAGAAGCCTCTTCGCAAGGATAATGTTGCAGAACGCTTAGTCAGTGACAGTGGACCACAGTTGGTTGCAGAACAATTTAGTCATTCCTGAAAATGAATGGAGTAAGGCATATTACATCTGCACTGTACCACCCAGCTACAAATGGCTTGGTAGAAAGGTTTGCCCAGATCTAAAGAATGCACTACAAACAATGACAGCGGAACACACTCACTAACACTGAATCAGAAGCTCACCAATTTCCTCCTTCAATATCATAATGTAGCACACTCCACCATCAACAACTCACCAGCTATGCTGTTCCTGGGTTGTCCCTTGCGTTCACGCTTGGATCTCCTCAAAAACAATCTCAGAAGGACAAACAGCTGAGACAAATTTGGGGCTCCTCAAACAAGGAGGTTTGTTGTTTCACTTCTAGACAAGCAGTCCTCGCGAAGGACTACAGAGGTGATCAAAAGTGGATACTCAGTAAGATTAAGGACAGAACTGGACCACTCTCCTACACAGTGCAGATTGCATCTGATGTCATCTGGAGATGACACATCAATCACTTGAGGAGAGCAGAGTCAACTGTTAGAGAAGAACGATGTTCAGAGCTGTCAGAACCATCTTCTACAGTCCCAAAGTCAACTCCTACAACCACCACAGAAGAGGCCGCAGAACCTGAGATTGTTTCATCACCACAAGTCTCACCTGTCAAGCAATGACCCACTCCCCACCTTGTCAGGAAAAATGTTATCCCACAGGTGTAATAAATCCATCGCAGTGATTAAATCTTTAGGCCTGAATGGGACCATTTAAAATTTACTATGCTGTGGATGCCTGTACAGTAGTTGTATTATGTAGTATACTGTGTATACTGTATAGCTGAGATGCTTTCTATATTGAGTTGGAGATAATAGCTAAGCAGGGAAGTGCTGTGTATTTAATATTTAAGTAATATTTGAGTGTATTGGCGCGTGGCCAAGTGGTTAATGTGTCAGTCTAGTGATCTGAAGGTTGCTAGTTTGAGCCTCAGCTGAGGCAGCATGTTGTGTCCTTGAGTAAGGCACTTAACCACACATTGCTCTGCGACGACACCAGTGTCAAGCTGTATCGGCCCTAGTGCCCTTCCCTTGGACAACATTGGTGGTGTGGAGAGGGGAGACTTGTAGCATGGGCAACTGCCAGTCTTCCATACAACCTCGGCCAGGCCTGTGCCTTGGAAACCTTCCAAGGCGCAAATCCTTGGTCTCATGAGACTAACAGATGCCTATAAAATATTTGAGTAATATTGTAGATGTACTGTTTTTTTGTTGATATAAGTCATTATGAGTTGTATATACAAGGTGCATGAATGGCATATGTCATTACATCACCTCTTCGTAGACACACATCTCACTAAAAGTAAAGACAAAACTAAGAGTAGAGATGAGTTATCCCTGGCTCAGGGGTGATTTTTTTCCTGATTAGTTCCTGGAGTTACAAAATATAACAATTCGGAGGAGAGAAGACAATCTCCTTTCACTACCATTTAGGTATTTAGCACTACAGACAGGGGATGAATTTACAGGCATGTTGTTTGCAAATATTGAATATACCAAGATCCAAAAATAGACTAGAATATAAATTTCCACTGTTGATATGCTTTAAAAGTCTCTATTTGAGAAATATAAGGTGATTAAATATGTTTATATGAGGTGGTAAGATTGATTTCCCTCAACATGAGAAATTCTGCAGATGTTGGAAATCCAAAGCAAGACATGCAAAACATTGGAGGAACTCAGCAGGTTGGTTAGCATTTATGGAAAGGAATGAACAGTCGACGTTCTGGGCCGAGACCCTTCTTATGACTGAGAAGGAAGGGGAAGATGCCAGAACAAAAAAGTGGGGGGAGGGGAAGGAAGCTAGCTGGAAGGTGATGGGTGAAGGCAAGATTGTGGGAAAGGTCAAGGGCTGGAGAAGAAAGAATCTGATAGGAGAGGAGAGTGGACCATAGGAGAAAAGGAAGGAGGAGAGGACCCAGGGGAAGTAATAGGCAGGTGAGAATAAGCAAAGTGTCAGAATGGGGAATGGAGGAAGGGGGACAATTGGTTTACCGGAAGGAGAAATCGATATTCATGCCATCGGGTTGGAGAGTACCCAGGCAGAATATAAAGTGTTGCTCCTCCAACCTGAGACCGGCATCATCTTGGCGTAAGAGGAGACTGACATGTTGGAACGGGAATGGGAACTGGAATTAAAATGTTTGGCCAGTCTGAAGTTCCGCTTGTGGTGGATAGTGTGGAGGGGCTCGACAAAGCGGTCTGCCAATTTATGACAGGTCTCAATTGTCATCAGGTTAGCCCCTTTCCTCTCCCCCGACATTTTTAATCTGGGATCTTCCCCCTTCCTTCTCAGTCCTGACGAAGGGTCTTGGCCTGAAATGTTGACTGTCTATTCTTTTCCATAGATGCTGCCTGACCTGCTGAGTTCCTCCAGCATTTTGTGTGTGTTCCTTGGATTTCCAGCATCTGCAGATTTTCATGTCTCTGCTGGGCTTTCACTTGCTTCAAGTAGGTTTGGCAGAATACACGTCCACTTTATGGAGAAGCTTTTACACAATGAGGCTGTTCTCATATTGGATACCAATAGATCAGAGAAGACAAAAACACTTCTGCATTACAATGGTTAATAAGATAACATTATAACACAACTGAAAAATAGCTAGTCTAAAAATTAAAAGAACAATTGTTCTGTATAATCAGATTATATTAATTAATTCTGAGAAGTGTATTAATGATGTTGATGCATTTTGAAGGTTTTTTTTAATAATATTTGTTCTCCAAGCTCTATGTAGCACCCTGCACCTTTCTTTTGAGTTAAATTATCATCACATTTTTCAAGATGCTATGAAATATGAAATTTCATCCAGTAATTACCTGTAAGAATCAGAATTCTAAAGTCTATATTATACTATTGTACTCAAATAGCAACTTACATTTTGACATGCATTTTTTATTCAGTGAAGTGGGAGTATTTCTTTGAGTATTATGAATGCAACTTTCAATTTATTTTCATCCTTTATACGAATTTCAAGACCTTTCAAAATGTCATGCAAAATGCATAAAGGATTTGCTACATTTGTAAACCAAAGATTTGTTTTTGAGACATACGCACTTTCATTTCATCCTTTCCTGAATTAATCCATAGATTTTCTGTGAATGTCTGTAAGTATATCATTTTAACTTTAATGGAGCAACATTGCATTGAAAATCAAAACATGACTGTTCTACCATGAGGTCCATGTTAATCTGTGGTCTTACTTTCTAGGGACTGCAGTGAGGCCAATAGCTTTAAAAGCAATATCTAACATCGGTCGGGCAATACCAGGGTTTCCAATCCTAGCTGCAGGAGGGATCGATTCAGCTGAGGCAGGACTACAGTTTCTACATTGTGGTGCTTCTCTGCTGCAGGTAAATTTTATTTAACCAGTAGAGTTGTGCAGATCTCTGTGATTACTGTTATACATTCAAACAATCTGTAAGGACCATTGTCAGCTTTTTAAATCTTAATACTAATGCTGGAGGTGTCTCTGTAACCACAGCGAATAGTACAATACTATTAAATTATGTCTTTGGGGAGACTGGAAGCAGAACAGGATTAGAAAAGATTGCATGTGGCTATTTATTGTTCATAACTACTTAACCCTTTACGTGCAACAGTATTATACTTCTGTTGCAGATTTTCTGCTTTGAATCTCCTTATACTAAATAAATTTGTGTCTTTGGGCTCATTGTGCCTGAGATACAAATATAAAAGCAAGTATAAGGTTTACATATATGGAGGATGGTGATTGATTTGATGGGAACAACGGTCTTCAAAGGAAATGAATAAGCAGCTGTGTGATATCAGAGGCACCATGACAGATGGAGAGTTAAGTTTGCCATTAAGTACTTATGCAGAGTGATCATATGTAATTAGGTACAAGTGGCTAGAGTAAAAGAAGAAATAATAACTTAAGAACACAGATTCAATTGGCAAAGGTAATACTTGTGGCCCTCTGCTGTTCGGGGTTGACCATGGATGTTGTGTCCCGGCTGACTATGTGATATGCAAGCTAGGGCAGTACGATATGGGGAGCAAGCTGTTGCCCCTGCAGCAGGCTTCCCCCACTCCATACAGCCGATGAATCCAAAGGACTGGCAAAGACTGATACAGTTTACTACCAGCGGCGTCGCACGTGTGGACAATCAGAGTTAAACTCAATGTAGGACTGTCTTAGGGACTCCAGTTCTGGATTTTTCTCGGGGATTTACTCCTAAAGCCTTCCCCATGAGTGGGTATAGCCGCAACCCAGTCTGAGCTGAGCCCCTGAACTTGGGAGACCCAGGTGAGCTGCCAACCACAGCTGACGAGCCCCATCTGCCCGATGAATGGTAATGTGGGGAACCTCTGATATTACACAGCGAGTTAATGTGATCTCAGATGTACCACCTGAAAGGGAAATGGAAGCAGGGATGTAGTTAAAATGCAAAACTGAGTTGTATTTGTTGGAAAAGATTTAACAAAGCTGTGTGAAAAGGGCAGTAGATTTAGATCGATTGAATGGCTGCATCAAAGAGCCCTTATAGGTAGGATTGTCCCCATCTGTGTTGCATTGTTCTAACTGTTTCGGTAGAGGCAGACTTCTCAACATGACACTAGATAGATGACACAATGGGACCTAAATGGCCTTCCAGGTCCGTAATTATGCGACATAATAGTAATTTTATAAACATTTATGAATGCACAATTATTTTTCCGTGTTTCAGATTGAATAGATAGTTTCAACTTTTCATGCCAGAGCTTTGAAACACGCTTATCTGTGGTCACTAGCTCAGTGGATAACTTTATGTTTATTGTGTTCGTTATATATTGTGCTGCTGCTCTAAAAAGCTAATTTTCATGACAATAATACCTGGTGTATACATGTGTGCCTATAACACACGAGTGGCAATAGTGTAATTGGTTTTAAGAAATATAATTGAATACTACTTAACACATTTTCTATGACTGTAACAATAAAAAGACATTGCACAGATTGTTCTTGTAAATATTTTTATCATGAATAAAGTTTGAAGCATTGCCTGTTATGCTGCTGGCACTTGGGGCACCAGTGAAAGTCCTCCATCTCTGGCGGTCTTCATCATGTCAGTAACTTCTCAGTTTTCACTACTGTCAGTCATGCAAGTCCCTGGTAGAGATTCAGAAATACCATCACACTCGGATGTAGAAGGATTCTTCTTTGTTTTTTCCATAACAATTTTGTTTTACCATTCGAGGTTGACTGGTGGACCACTCTTGGTCTGACCCTACCAAGAGCCAAAGCACAAATCCCTGACTCCAGCCAACGTAGCTCTCCGGGTCATTGAGGCACACGAGTTCCCAAACCATGACAAATGTTGTGGTTCTCTTGGAGGATGATTGAAGTTCACTTTGGTTACATTTTTAAGCTCTTGAACTTAAACCATTTGTGGGACAACTTGTCACCGCATGACACCATTTTACGTTTCAAAAGTCAGACAAAGTAGAGAGTTAGGTGCTGGTGTGACTCTGCTACTGGACTCCACACTGATTCCAGTGCTGAAACACGAAAACCTTGAGCTGAGGGGCTGGACGGGCAATTCACACTTGGTCTCAAGTCTTTATGCCAACGTTACCTGGCATAGACAATGAGACTTCATACGAATGGGGTCATCAACATTGATCGAAAAGGGAAGTGATTACTCCTTTTTTATTTTACTTTATTCATTTATTATACTTTATTCATTTATCACTTTCTATTTTGTTTGGCATTTCTTTTTGTGTATTATCTAAATAAATTTTGACTGTCTGATCATCAAAGACATTTGGGAGGTTCTTACAGTATTGAGTGGAAGCAATGTTTCAGGACCCACCATCTAAAACCTAATCATTGCCAGGTGAGAGAGCTGCAGCAGTGAGGGTTTCAACTCAATTAGACCCACACAGCTGTGTAAAGAAAGTATAACTGCAGGAATTATGCAGGTGGTGAGCATGAGGAACTCAACAGAACACAATTCCATCCAACGCTATCTAAAAAGTCCAAAGCTTTTGTAAGACCTACAAAAGTGAGTATTCTAAAGACATGACAAAAAAAATTACCCAGGTGAAGACATAATTGACATTATTACAATTACCATCAGAAAAAATGTGGTGTTGTAAAGGTGTGCCATTAATTGAAACCATGGGGTGATCTATAACCAACATCGCTCCACTCCATTGGCAGGAATGTAGGGCTTTGAATGCTACACATGAACATATGTCAATGGAATAAATAAACTTAATGTTCACATTTATTTTTAAATAACTGGACTAATTTCTGATTGGTTTGAATAATATTCTTTTGTGTATGTTTAGATTTTATTTCACTTTGTTTTGCTGGTATTCCTGAGTCCTTGATTATGCCCTAGATGTAGAGTTTAGAGTGCAGTCTAGACTGGAAGTACAGACAGTAAATACTAAGTCTTTTTGCTTCCCTCACAAGGTGTCCTGTTCAAATGCATGCTTATGATTTATAATGTGACCTGTTATAAATTCTTGGGGGTTGGTACAGTGGTTTGGATGCTTTGAGGGGGAGTGAGCAGCTGAGAGGCACAGCTATAATATGCTTTCTTAAGGTGATAAGTTGGGAGTGCTGTGTGTTTCAAGCAGTACCAGAAAACAAAATCTTTCTCAGAAAAGCAAATTCCAGAGGCAATGTTCCACAGTTTTATTTTGTTTCTGCGTCCTGTTTACACAAACCTAGTCTCTTTGATTGGATCAGTAGTTGACTTGGAAAAGCAAAGACCTGAAGTCAAAAATTATACAGCAAAGCACAACATTTTTTATGCTGGATATACACAGTGGTGACAAAGGATATGCAGAGATGAAACCCACAAATGCTGTAGGCTGCAACTGCTGAAGCAGCCTTTGACTGGAGGATTAGCACTTGCAGCTGGGTTACTGAAAGGGAGCTCAACCTTATCATTGCTGGAGGGTCCAGCATATCCATTTTCTTTCAGATGGAAACCACTTGCATGTTTATCCTAGTGATTGTTCCCATTTCTAGACAATGACTGTGATGTATAGACACTGCATTAATTTTCAGGAGCTGGCTTTTAAAGAAAAGAGGCATGGCTTTTAAAAATGGTGTGCTGTTGATTTTTATATGCATGTTAGGTACTTGCTTTGAGTTTCCCATGGTTGAACCATGGATTAAAAATAACACTTGTTGGTTAACAAATATTTTAATCAAATTTGACTTTAACTCATAGCAGTGAAGCTCTCGCTGTACATTGACTATAAAATACAAACTAACATCTCATCTTTCTTATTCTCCTCCACTTACTTCTCTCATCATCTCTCTTTAATGCTTCTCTGTGTTTATCCCATCCTTCCACTCTATAGATTTTCAAAATGCCCTTTTATTTTTCCCTTGGAGATTATCAGTTTGTTGCCTTAATAGTTGAGAACATGATCATTGGCTGTTTCATTTTGTCTATCATATTCAAATTAAAATTGCAACATCAAAGAAGAAGATGTCTTGCAGGCATGTTTTAGAGTAGAATACACTATTAGGGTATTTACTGCACTGTATAATGAGCTAATAAAACAAAAAGCTGTTTGTTGATTTTGATATTTCTCCTAAGATACTAACCTACTTGTTTAATTTAAGGTCACAATTAACATACTAGCATAATAGTTAGCATGCTGCTATTACAGCTTGAGATGCAGGGTTTGGAGTTGAATTTTAGTTTCCTCTGTAAGAAAGTTTGTACGTTCTTCCCATGTGCTCATGGGTTTCCCCCGGGTGCGCTGTTTCTTTTTCCCCACAGTCCAAAGACATACCAGTTAGTAGGTTCATTGTTCTTTGTAAATTAGATTATGAGGACATGCAGTCCTCTTTTATTGTCATTTAGTAATGCATGCATTAAGAAATGATACAATGTTCCTCCAGTGTGATATCACAGAAACACATGACAAACCGACTTAAAAACTAACAAAAAACACTAATGATAACATATAGTTACAACAGTGCAAAGCAATACTGTAATTTGATAAGAACAGACCATGGCACAGTAAAAGTCTCAAAGTCTCTCGAAAGTCCCATCATCTCACGCAGACGGTGAACGTCCAGCGCCGCCAACTTGTTGATGCAGCATACTGGAAGTATCCGACCACAGTCCGACTCTGAGTCTGTCAGAAAACTCCGAGCCTCCGACCAGCACCGACCACCGCGCACCATCTCTGCCGAGCGCTTCGACCCCGGCCCCAGCAATAGGCAAAGCTGAGGATTTGGGGCCTTCCCCTCCGGAGATTCTTAATCGCACAGTAGCAGCGGCAGCGAAGCAGGCACTTCAGAAGTTACTCCAGGTGTTCCTCCGTGCTTCTCACAGCTGTCTCCATCAAATCAGGATTGTGCACGGCCCCTAGTTACACATACGATATCATTCGGAACGGCCACGCACGTTGCGTCGCGTCGCCATCTTCTCCTCCCTCCTGTCACTGTCCTTTGATTAGTTTCGGGTTAAATTGGTGGGTTGCTGGGCAATATAGCTTAGTGGGGCCGAAGGGCCTGTTCCAATCTGTTTCTCTAGGTATAATATCTAACATTTTAATATTACCAAAAATTCATGTATTGTTTTCAAGATAAAATATAAAATACAAAGCAGTCAAAATTAAATAGGCAATAAATTGAAAATTATTGATGCACAATTTGTTTAAAATATTATTGTGACCACAGTTATTTACACAGGAAATATTTTAAAGCTATTTCATTGGCCATGATATTTATGGAGATGTGACTCAGGTCGAGACATGTGATACGAATTTGAAAAAACAGTTTGGAGTGTTAGCGCTTTGTAGTATTTGATCACTCAATGGCCTTGCCTTTCTCCAAGTGCCTACTGTTGCATTTACCTTTTGCGGGTACGCAGCTCCTAACGTACTGTCAGTCCTTCTGCTGCAACCATTCATTAGGCCATTCAATCAATCATGAGTAGCAACCATAAAACTATAAGATACAGAAACAGAATTCGACCATTTGGCCCTTCGAGTCAGCTCTGCCATTTCCCCCTCAGCCCCAATCTTCTGCCTTCTCCCTGTATCCCTTCGTGCCCTGACCAATCAAAAATCTAAAAAAAAACCTCTGAATAAATAAACATAAAGACTTTGCCTCCACAGCTACCCGTGGCAACGATATTCACAGATTCAGCAGTCACTGGCTAAAAGAATTCCTCCTCATCTCCATTCTAAAAGGATGCCCTTCTATTCTGAGGCTGTGCTTTCTGGTCCTACACTCTCTTCCATCCACTCTATTAAGAACTTCCACATTTCAAAAGGTTTCAATTAGATGACCCCATTATTCTTCTGAATTCTAGTGAATACAGGCCTAGAGCCATCAAATGCTCTTCATATGACAAGCCATTCAATCCTGGAATCATTTTCATGAACCTCTTTTGAACTCTGTCCAGTCCTTTGAACTCTCTCCAGTGATAGCATATCCTTTCTCAGAAAAGAGGCCCAAAACTGCTCACAATACTCCAAGTGAGGCCTCACCAGTGCCTTATAAAGCCTTAATATTACATCCTTGTTTATTTATTCTCGTCCTCTTGAGATGAATGCTAACGTTGCATTTGCCTTCCTTACCACTGACTCAATCTGCAAATTAACCTTCAGGTTTCCTGCACAAGAGCTCCCAAGTCCCTTTGCATCTCAGATTTTTTAATTTTCTCTCCATATAGAAAATAGTCTACCCTTTTATTTCTGCTACCAAAGTGCATGGCCATACACTTCCTGACACTGCATTCCACCTCTTAAACTGTCTAAGGCCTTCTCTAGCCTCCCTACTTCCTCAGAACTACCTACCCTTCCACCTATCTTCATATCGCCTGCAAACTTAACATCAAAGACATCAATTCTATCATGCAAGTCATTGACATATAATGTAAACAGACTCAGTCCCAACACAGACTTCTATAGAACACCACTAGTCATGGGCACACACAGACTGCCCGAGCAACCTTCCGGCAGTTCATGAAGCCAGTAAACTTTTCAGTGTTTCTAAATGGTTCTCATCATCAAAGACATTTAAAAACACTTTTAAAAAAACATTTAAAACTTTTAAAAAATCTTTATTTAAAAACAATTTGTGTCAATTAATTAATCCATTAATATTCATAAAAATAAAATTTTAAAAACAACTCTTCACATATTTTTCTACCAAAGGTCAGACACGTTCAAAGCAATAGTCTCAAAGCAGTGATTTGCATAAATATAAGAGATTTAAAGCAGTGTCTGTCAAATCCCTTTTGTGTCCCTGGTCAGGGAAGTGAATAAGGCATGTGACATATTTGCTTTCATAGGTCAGTGCACAGAAGACACACGTGTAGGCCAGGAGCTTCAGATGGGGATGTTACTTTTCAAATTTACAAATCTCCAGTTAGACTGTGCTTAGATTATCATATACAGTTCCAGTTGTAATACTTTACCAGTGTTATAGCAGTTTCTTTTGTCATGGACCAATACCATTAAGCAAGGGGTCCATGGAGTCCAAGTTGGGAGTCCTTGTACTCCCAACAGGAAGGATGTGGTTGTGCAATGGTTGTCCAGGATAGATAGCGGACCGAAGGACTTTAGATATGGGTGGGGTTGATTAGGTCGTGTTGTATATTTAATATTTGAGTAATACTATAAATATATTGTTGGGAAAAATTGATGGAAGACAGAGTCACGGTCGACAGTGCATGACATTCTTGAGTTACATCAAAGGGATGGACAAGCAAAAGTTTTGAAGAGATTAGAACTTCCTAGATTAAAGACAGATGGAAGACCAAAATCACCCTCATCATACAACGCAGCACATAATGATGATGATGATTGTTTGATTAATCATTCTTTGTTGTTTATATAATGCATTGCAGGTTATATGTAAGAGTATGTGAATTGCATATGTTATGATGCTGCCACGTGATTCGAAGGTTCATTTATTATCAAAGTATGCAGCTTTGAAGTTCTTCTTCTCCAGCTAGCCACGAAACCAAGAAAGAAAAGAACAGCAGCACAATCATCAACCCCTCAAATCCCTCCTTCCCACACAAAACAAACAAAAATGGAACAGGCATATCGACCCCACCCCCCAATTCTCCTCCCACAAACATAAAAAAACAAGAAAGATTGGGGGAAAAACACAATATAAAAAAACTATAAGACTGATAAAAGTCTAAAGTCCAGGTCCATATCCAAAACGCAGAAAACCTGGGTAACATTCTTGGGGCACAGCGGCAAGCCTTTCCCGCTGCTGCAGCAGAGCGACCCCACCAGCGATCAAAAGGCAGTCTCCCCTCTCTGGCAGTAGAGCATTCTCACCAGCGATCAAAAGGCAGTCTTGGCTCTCCATAGCAGAGCAACCCCACCAGCAATCAAAAGGCAGTCTTCCCTCTCTGGTAGCAGAGCAGTCTCTCAATGATCAACAGGCAGGCAGCCAGTGCTCCCATTCCACATTCACCTGAATATTTCAATCTCTCTCATCGCTCTAATTGGCGAACAATGGAAGCTTTAATCAGCAAAATGGAGTTAAACGTCGGCTTGCAGCCTTCTCGCCACGAGGCTCGCGCACACTACCTCTGCCTCCCGGAATCGTCTGGGATACTGCAGAGCGCTGAAATGCCCAAACAATTTCTGAATTGCAAATCACAGGCTCCAACAGTTCCAGAATCACATTCAAGTCAACCAAAGGAACGTTTTACGCGGGCATCATCCTGACCGGATGATATGTGCACACGTTGCTTAAAATAAAACAGGAACTAAGACTCATATCTCTCCGCTGTCTTGTTTGCCTTTTTGAATTAGTTTTATGTATTGGAGTTGCAAAACATAACAGCCTGTGATTGCTTACCCTGGAATGAGGGAGGCTGAGGGGTGAACTGAGAAAAGTATAGAAAATCATATGAGTCGTGGAAAGAGTGTTGGTCAGAAATTTTATCTTATGGTAGAGGGTATTGAAAACAGGAGAGCTTAGGGTTAAGATGAAAGGAAGGGGTTTTAAAGGGTATTTGAGGGGAAAAGTTATTGACACAGACTGTGATTGGGGACCTACTGGTGGAATCATATTAAGAGGTATTTGTATAAGCAAGACACAGAAGGCCCTACTCTGGGCAAATGGGATTAGTATAGATGGACAGAAAGGTCAGCATGGATGTGTTGGGCTGAAGTTTTTACCTCTGTGTACGACTCCATGACTGTGTGACTTATTGCATCACATAAACACCCTCCAAGCACAGTAATGAAAGGGCCAGCGTGCTAACAACTTTATTTCATACTGAATGCTTCCACTTGTAACACCTGATCCTTTTGTTATATTCCTTGCCTCTGTTTTCAAGAGTTGACTTTTTAAGGATCTGGTGAATAGCTTTTAAAGTGGTCAAATTCTATTAATCTACAAGCACAGCAGTGTAGAATAGATAGTCAAAGTCATAATTACAATACATGTTTTATATAACTGCCAGCTGAGCCACAGTTTGAAGTTGTCACATAGAACCTGTATGCCTTTCTTTTCCTGAGATTCCCTGGTACCCTATGGAACTGCCAATAGCTGTCAATATGCCTATGCCTGTTATCACTGGAGCTTGTTTTAACTTGTTTCACCAAGTATTCTAAAGAACAATCCTTGACACAGGCTTATGCCAAACTGGGCAGACCCGGAAACTGGGAGGGTTGAGAGACTGGATTTCAGAGTAATGTAGAAGTTCAAAGTAAAATTTATTATCAGAGTACATGCATGTCACCACATAAAACCATGAGATCCTTTGTCCAGCAGCCATACTCAGCAAATTTATAGAAGAGTAACTGTAAACAGGATCAATGAATGACAAATTGTGCAAATGCAAATATAAATAAAAAGCAGTAAGTGGAGGTTATGGAGTACTTTGTCTGGCAGGATGAAGTATATTCCCACTTCATGATCTGTTGGTCCCTTGTCTCTCATCCCACTTTTTCCATGTTCCCCTTGGCCAAAGAAATCAGCAGACTGAAGCAAGAAACAGAAATCAGCTTAAAATGGAGAAATATGTTCTCCATAAATAACTTCCAGTTGATTCATCCCCTAGTGACAAATTTACTGCATGTTTTATGACTTTTAAATTTGGAAACGATGAATTAGGCAAAGGTACGGCAAGTGGAACTTGCAAAAATTTTAACTTCCAACCCAACCCAAACCTTCCTATTTTAGGAAACTAAATGTACCCTAATCAATTGTCAGACAAGCAAGTTACTATTTCGATAAATGCTTGAATTTCTATAACAGTAAAAAATTCCTTTGAGATGCAAGCATGTAAAAGCAGTGAATGCCTTTAAAGGCGTTCCAATTAATGCGGTGCCACAGTTGTAGAACAGATGAAAGGGACTGATGTTAGGATTGCCAGAAAACTACTAAGAAATTCTCACTTTGATTCATTTTGATATCCAGTTACATTAGTACTGAATGTGTTGTGAGGAAGTCCACCTTTGATGTTTCTGTGCAGCAGCAATTTGAGTGCATGCAGTCTTACCAGCTAAGGTCAACATAGATTGCTTAACCAATTTAGTACAAAAAAATAAGAAGATAATGTTATTGTCAGATCTGCTCAAAAAGAGAAAAAATACAAAATAATGGAATTTAACCAATGAAAAAAACATATTCATTGAATGAACAACATTTAAAAATCTATATTAAATACACCAGGTGAAAAGCATTTGTAAATTATAAATGTTCTCTTTGAAAGCTTATAGTGTGTCCAATGCCTATAGTAGGCTGCATTTGGGTACAATAGGTATGACATTTAGGAAAAAGAGAAAATCTGCAGATGCTGGCAATCCAAGCAACACACACAGAGTGCTGGAGGAACTCAGCAGGCCAGGCAGCATCTATTGAAAAATGTACAGTCGACGTTTCAGGCCAAGACCCTTCAGCGGTGTTTTCTTCATATATGATGCCTGGCCTGCTGAGTTCCTCCAGCATTTTGTGTATGATATTTAGAAATGTGGGTTCAAAGTATTTTTGTATAAAGAAAATGTGTAATTGCAAATGTATACACAAAGATGCAGAATAATATTTATTATAGCAAGCAATATTGGTAACTGGGAGGGATGGGTCTGCACAGTAGGTCAGTGGTTAGTATTGCGCTTTACAGTTCCAGAGACCAGGGTTCAAATCCCACAGCTGCTTGTAAGGAGTTTGTACGAGTGACCACGTGGATTTCCTCCAGGTGCTCCGGTTTCCTCCCACAGTCCAAAGATGTGCCGGTTGGTAGGTTAATCGGTCATTTTAAACTGTTCTGTGATTAGGCTGCGATTAAATCGGGGGTTACTGAGGAGCATGGCATGAAGGGCCTATTCCATATTGTATGTCAATACAAATAAATAAAAATAAAAAATATTATATTGTTTTTAGAAGATGAAAAGTATTATTTTGGATTTTTAAAAAGTCCTAAAAATATGGAAAGACTGGAATTTTAGCTAATATCATTCTTATATGTTTATTTCTGGACATAAAATTCACAAGCCTTCCACAATGACACAAAACCAGAATGGGATACTTCAGTCATCGGTACTTCGGTACACCGCTCGATTTAGGGACTTTTCATATAAGGTATATTATCCCTTAAGAGCAGCCTGAGGTACTTACATACTCCCAGGCTATTTGGACAGAAATGTGCTCCCAGTTCCATCACGTTCTTCAACCCAGATCCCTTCCACTTACCGTCCATACAGAAATATAAGCTAAACATGTAAAACAAAAGCTTTAACTTCCTATGGTAAAAGTTGCAAGATTCTGCTGCTAGTAAGAAATGTTGGGGGTCAGAACAATGAACAGAGATGCCCATCCATCGAATCTGCAGTTTGTGTCATTGATCGAATTTATTAGCCGCACCACTAACTAGCGCTAGACTGACTGGAGTGTTGAAAATGATGCTAATAAGCTCCATGTTGGACTACATGTTTTTTCTTAACATTCTCTGCCTCCTGGTGCTGCTGGCATGATGGAAAATGAGTGTGTATTCACTGAACCAGAATTTTCACCATTGGTGGTAAGATTTAATTTGCTTTAGAAGTCATTTGGGGGCACCAATCATGTTCCACAAATTGAGGGAGTTTTTATTTTAACATGGTCAAGAAAGGCCTCAGTTGCATCTTCTCACTGAATCATAGAAATTACAGATAGAGGCTAATCCGCCCATCTTATCCATGATAGACAAAAATCAACAAAACATTAATCTAGCCTCCCAGGTCATTCCAGCATCCGCAGTTGCCTGTGTCTCCTCAGCTCTCAGTCCCAGCGAGTCAAGTGTTGAACAAGGTTCCTTTCAAATGTGGGGGGGGGGGGGGGAGCGGTGGTGGGGCTTCAGCCTCAGACAACGAGTTCCAACGATACCTCTCCCTCCCCACCACAACCCATCAAGTGAAGTCGTTTTTCTCCAGTCTACTACCCATTAAATCTACGGGTCCTGGTTTGTGACCTCTCTGTTTTCTGTTAATCCTAACTCCACCTTGGACTATATATTTTTGTCCCTCTCAGCTTGCACTAGTGACATTATATTGCTTATTTCTGCTCACATAAATTGTATATAATAAATGGTAATTTAAATTTATTTTAATTTATGTTTGTGCTGTTTGTATACTATTGCAAAATGCTATTTTTTCATGTCATTTTTACCCCGTGTGTGCATGCCAATGTCAAAAAAGAAATCTTGAACTTGAATTTACCCTGCAAATGCCCCCTGTAATTTTTAATTCCTGAATTAAATATCTCTGCAGTCTCCAATAAAAAAAACAACAACGGCTCAGAGAGTTATAATGTTGGCATTATCATCTTTGGACATGTTTTAACAGGAGATGTCTAGTTCAGAAGTGCTGGGCCGAAGAGCCTGCTGCTGTACTAAATAAGCGTGTGACACTATGAGTGCACTCGCCTGGGCCTCTAAGACAAAGCCTGCCTTTGGCAACTCTGCTTTTCTCAGGAAGGCGTTGCTGGTGTGTCTCCTCTGATCCTTGCTGAGGTGCAGAAGCCTTTGACAGAAGTGAATCCAAAGATTACCATTGCATTAATGAAACACAATACTCCCAGCTCACCACAGGGAGCATATACAGGATCAGGCTATATACAGTTGAAAGACACATTAAGCAAATGACAGCTGGAACATTATGTTCCTGAGGGATAGGTTGCATCAGCTGGATGTACAATTACAAGGTTTTATAGGATGACACCATTTGCAATAGCACGGGATGTCATAAATAGTGTGCACGAGATCAAACAAGCCCTTCCCTGTTAAATCCATTCTATTGAACAGCAAAACCTTCCATTCTTTCGTTGCATGTGTTGTGTCAGCCCACAAAAACAAAATTCAGCACATTAAACCTGTGAAGTGTTTGATTAGGCTTCACAGAATCAATGGCTGCTGTACTTGTGGGAGCAATGTGTGGTCATCTATGTCTTGGTGGGTCACATTCCTGCCCGAAAGCCAGAAAGTGATGACTTAAAAGTCCCATTTCAGAAATTTGAACACGAAATACAGCCTGATTCTCCAATGCAGTACTCCCATGGAACTGGTAGGATATAAAACTACGACGCACACCAAAGTTGCAGTCTACAGGGCCTGCGTCCTCAGCACACTGCTTTACGGCAGCGAGACCTGGAGCCTCTACTACAGGCAAGAGCGGCGTCTCAACGCCTTCCACCTTTGCAGCCTGAGACGCATCCTGGACATCACGTGGACTGACCGAGTCACCAACAATGAGGTCCTGGCCTGCACCCAGATACCCAGCCTCTTCACCCTGTTCCAACAACGCCATCTCCGCTGGCTGGGCCACGTACACCGCATGTCAGACAGGAGGATCCCGAAAGACCTGCTTTACGGGGAACCGGCCACCGGCAAGAGAGCACAAGGGTGGCCCCATCTTCGTTTCAAAGACCTTTGCAAGAGAGACATTAAGTCACTGAAAATGAACGTCGAGAGGTGGGAGGACATCGCAAGCGATCGCTCTCACTGGAGGCTGGAACTACGCAGAGGTCTAAAAAGAGGAGAAGAGAAGCTGAGGCTTGCTGCTGAAGAAAAGCACACTCCTCGGAAAAACAGCACCAAGATAACAATGGAGGACAGTGCCTTCAAGTGCAGTCGATACAGCCGAGACTGTCACTCCTGTGTGGGCCTCTACAGCCACAACAGACACTGCTCTAACACAGACTGAAGCTAGACCTTCCAGGCGCAGATCCATGGTCTCGCGAGACTAACGGATGCCACCAATAATCTTCCCTCTCTGGTGCTGTAAGCCATTCCATGAATGAAAGCAGGTATTGCCCTGACCAATTTTTTCTCTCTCTGACCATGTAACTTAAAAAGTGAACATTATCCAGTAGCTATCATATTGCTGTATGGCTAATTTCCACAATTCCACAATAAGTACTGTTTTTTAAAAGCCCGTCATGTCTGTACAGCACCGTAGGTCGTACAGATGCTGTAAAAGTTGCTCCAAGGCGTGTGATATTTGGATCACTTTGCTGCTCATTGCTGCAAACACACAGAACTCACAAAACTCTAGGGTGCTTATTATATTCTGAAAAGATATTGTTTTACTCATCTAACATTCCTTTCAGAGGGTAGACCCAACTCCATAGTCATATGACTAACGCTTGCACAGGCCTGTTACTGTACCCTGCTGCCACCTCCATGTGCTTTTGCTTGCATGTGCTCCATCACCACTCTTGCTCCCATTTCGAGCTCTGTGTCTGAATGTCCCTGGGCACTGGATCCATCCTGCTGTCTGCGTCACGCCATGTGTTTGATGCACCGTGCTATGATGTGCTAAGTTCCTTGTGAAACCCGCACCTGCGTTTCATGGGAAGATCTTACAGAGAGGTAAAAAAAGGCAGGTGTCCTGCAATGGTGTCAGGAGAGATCCCATCAAGCTGAGGTAGCTTGCCAGGATATTGTTAAAATAAATTGTGTGTGAATGAAATGAGGCTAATAAAAGGAAGATACTTGCCGTGTGAGGCATCCAGATGGCAAACCTACTTTATTATGCTACTTTATTAGGTACACTTCTGCACCTGCTCGTTAATGCAACTATCTAATGAGCCAATCATGTGGCAGCAATTCAGTGCATAAAAGGACATGGCCCAGACGTTCAGATGTCATTCAGACCAAACATCAGAATGGGTAAGAAATGTAATCTAAGCGACTTTGACCTTGGAGTAATTGGTGCCAGGCAGGGTGGTTTGAGTATCTCAGAAATTGTGATCTCCTGGGATTTTCATGTACAACAGTGTCTAGAGCTTACAGAAAATGGAGTGCAGAAGAGCATCTCTAAAAGCACAACACATTGAACCTTGAAGTCGATGGGCTGCAGCAGCAGAAGACCATGAACATATACTCTGAGGCCAATTTATTAGATCAGAAGGTTCCTAATAAGGTGGCCAGTAAGTGTATGACCTTGCACACTGTTAATGGACTTAGGCCCTAATACTTCAAAATCAGTGTTTAGGGGTTTCGAAGGTTTGGAGTGTGTGGGGGTTATGTCCTAGGGAGTTTACTGTATATTGAGAATGCCATATTCAATCCACTGCCTTTAAAGTAGAACAGAGAGATCTAGGAATAATGGTGCATAGTTCCCTGAAGGTGAAATCTCATGTGGATAGGGTGGTGAAGAAAGCTTTTGGTATGCTGGCCTTTATAAACCAGAACATTGAGTATAGGAGTTGGGATGTAATGTTGAAATTGTACAAGGCATTGGTGAGGCCAAATTTGGAGTATTGTGTACAGTTCTGGTCACCAAATTATAGGAAAGATGTCAATAAAATTGAGAGAGTACAGAGGAGATTTACTAAAATGTTGCCTGGGTTTCATCTCCTAAGTTACAGAGAAAGGTTGAACAAGTTTGGTCTTTATTCTTTGGAGCATAGAAGGTTGAGGGGGGACTTGATAGAGATATTTAAAATTATGAGGGGATAAATAAAGTTGACGTGGATAGGCTTTTTCCATTGAGAGTGGGGGAGATTCAAACAAGAGGACATGAGTTGAGAGTTAAAGGGCAAAAGTTTAGGGGTAACATGAGGGGGAACTTCTTTACTCAGAGAGTGGTAGCTGTGTGGAACGAGCTTCCAGCAGAAGTGGTTGAGGCAGGTTCGATGCTGTCACTTAACCAGCCAGCCAAAACATATATATTGATGCAGCTATAAAGAAGGCAAAACAGCAGCTATATTTCATTAGGAGTTTGAAGAGATCTGGGTTACGGGCTGAGTGCAGGTTGGTGGGACTAGGTGAGAGTAAGAGTTCGGCACGGACTAGAAGGGCCGAGATGGCCTGTTTCCGTGCTGTAATTGTTATATGGTTATATGGTTATAAAGTGACACTGAGATGTGGACGAGGGTTCAGCAGCCTTCAAGAAAGTAAACTGATATTTTTATGTGTATGTCTCTATAACAATGAAGCAGCAAGATATTGATTGAACTGAATTTGAGGTTAGATTCTGGGCACAGCCTACTCACAGAGAAACCCCACAGCCCTATGTTTTGGAGCAGCGGAATCAGGAGTGTTTACCTTGGCCTCTTGAGCAAAACCAACCCCTACACACCCCTATCATTAACCACATCAAATCTCCCTATCATCAGCCAGTGATAAAACAAATTCTGCTAGGAACGGTCCAATGGTAAATTGGTCTAATATCGTCAAACTTACCAAAGTACAGTGAAAAACTTGGTTTGTGTGCCGTATAGGTCATTGTGTAATGAGGTTAAATAGATATTCTTCCTTCCTAGCGTGTCGCACCAGACAGTCAGCCATTCTTGTCTGGCGCGTAGTGTCAGGATTGGTCTGCTTTCCGATTAACCAGTCACGATATGAACGTTCCTGACTCGACTCTTGTTTTTTACGAGGCCGAGTGGCTAGCTCGACACTCAACCCGGCACAGATGGAAAGCGTGGCCCCACTTGGATTCAAACTCTGGAGCCTTCGCTCCGAAGTCCAGCGCAGATGCCACTGTGCCACCAGCCAGCCAAAACATATATATTGATGCAGTTATAAAGAAGGCAAAACAGCAGCTATATTTCATCAGGAGTTTGAAGAGATCTGGTTTGTCACCTAAGACACACAAAGGCTTCTACAGATGTACCGTGGAGAGCATTCTGACAGACTGCGTCACTGTTTGATATGGGAGTGGGGCCACTGCCCATGACTGAAAGAAACTACAGAAAATCGAAAATTAGTCAGCTCCATCTTGCGTATCTCTTCAAGGAACGATGCCTCAGGAAGGCAGTGTCCATTATTAAGGACCGCCATCGCCCAGGACATGCCCTCTTCTCATTGTTACCATCAAGAGGGAGGTACAGAAGCCTGAAAGAATACCCTTAATGGTTCTCGAACGGTTTCTTATCCTCTGCCATCCGATTCTGAAATGGAGATTGAACCCATGAACACTTCCTCACTTATATTATTTTTCTGTTTATGCACTGTTTTTAATTTAAATATTTAATGAACATTTATATACTTACTGTAATTAATTCACTTATTCATTTTTTTTGATATTACTATGTACTTCCATGAACTGCTGCCACAAAGTTAACAAATTTTAACGCATACGCTGGTGATTTTAAACCTAATTCTGATTATGATTTTAATTTGCATCAGACTTTTTATTCTTCAAACCATTAGTCTGATCTCAACCACAAAGTCATTCATGTTCTCAGCAATTTCTCAACGATCCCCAGATTTGATTGACGATGGGACCAGAGCATTGTGATTCATTGCAAACTGCTCTCTGTAGATCCACTCATTGCCTCAACTGTAATTGTTCTCGCTCTATTGCTATTTTCCCTTGTACTATCTCAGTGAGCTGTTGTATGAATCGATCAGTATGGATGGTTTGCAAGACAAGTTTTCAGTGTATGTCAGTGCATATGATAATAATATACCAATTTAACTACTTAATTAGATAAATAGATGCATTAAGGTAGTAGAATGTAAAACAATAACAGAGTACAGATTGATATATTACAGAGAAAGTGCAGTGCAGGTAAACAATAAGGTGCAAGGCCATAACAAGGTAGATAGAGCGGTCCAGGGCCATCATACAAGAAGTCCATTCAATATTCTTATAAGAGCGGGATGTTGGCACTCATTTCCAGAGAACTATAATATAAAAGCAATGCTGAGGCTTTATGAAGCATTGTAAAGACAACACTTGGAGTATTCACGCTGGTTTCCATGATGTGCTTAGTTGTGTGTACAACTCTCTGCAATTTCTTACAATCTCAGACTTCTTGTCCCATCAACCCGCAATGCATTTGGATAATGATTTTAGATTAATTCTGGGAGAAAAGAATTAGAAGCCCAAAGCTGAGTTCAACCCACAGAACTGACCTCACTTGCTGAATTAACTGCAGGCACACTGTTATGTCTTGTGGCTGCTTCTGAAAACGCTTCCAGCTCACTGGGGCTGACATCTATTCAGGCTGGGAACTGTGAAGTTAAATTGCCACCACCCATTCCTCCCCACTGTCCCACTCGCACATTTCCCAGCTGCCACCCAGCTAAGCCCCTGTAAACAGCCATCTGCAGCATTTGTTTCAGATCTGATGGTTTTCTTCCTATCTCTTTTCCCCAATTATTGATTGCCTGTTAAGAACATAGAAGATGGAACATTAGAGCATAGTACAGACCCTTCAGCTCATGATGCTGTGGCAACCATCTAACCTACTGTAAGATCAATCTAACCCTTCCTTCCTACATAACCCCCCATGTTTCTATCCAGAACGAGGGGTCACAGTTTGAGGATAAAGGGGAAGCCTTTTAGGACCGAGATTAGGAAAAAGTTCTTCACACAGAGAGTGGTGAATCTGTGAAATTCTCTGCCACGGGAAACAGTTGAGGCCAGTTCATTGGTTATGTTTAAGAGGGAGTTAGATATGGCCCTTGTGGCTAAAGGGATCAGGGGGTATGGAGGGAAGGCTGGTACAGGGTTCTGAGTTGGATGATCAGCCATGATCATACTGAATGGCGGTGCAGGCTCGAGGGGCCGAATGGCCTACTCCTGCACCTATTTTCGATGTTTCTATGTTTCTATAATCCTCATACCTACCTAAGTGATTCTTAAATGCCCTTAAAATATCTGCCGCCACCATCCTCTGTATAAAAACTTGTCTCTGACATTCCCCCTATACTTTACTCCAATCTCCTTAAAACTATGCACCCTCATATTAGCCATCTCCATCCTGGGAGAAAGTGTCTGGCTACGCACTCAATCTATGCCTTGTCACCTTGGACACCACTATCAAGTCACCACGCATCTTCCTTTGCTCCACAGAGCCCTAATTCGCTCAACCTGTCCTCATATGACATGAAATCACACATAACAGTATAACCAATGGGCTCTGCACAACTTGCTCAGCAACAGTCCCCAAGAGCCCAGGGTTATGCTCCTTTACTGTAGGAATCAATTATAATAGAGATTCCGGAGGCATTGCTGTTTCAGGGCACACCTTGCAAGATTAATGTTTGCTGGTACAAGCTATTTACATGTAAAATATGTACTAGGCTGCTGCTATGACAGGAAGAAGTGAGAGGTGAGGCTGGGTTTAACTCACAGGAAATGGGTGGCTTGAGGTTGCCAACATGATAAAAATTTAAGAGTCTGAAAGCCCAATGCAGTTTTCATTCAAAATATATTCTTCTGGAATTTACGGAGGTGAACTATCATTGCATTTAAGAAACTTGATATGACGATGGTCTCAGTTTAAACCTTCTTCGTAATCTGGATGTTGGTGGGAGCGGCTTTCAGGGGAATGTAAATGCCTTTCCTGAACAGCCAGTGATCTAGCATTCAGAGCAGTAGACTCACACACAGCACCTCAGCCATCCTATTCCTGTTAGTTCACCATGTACTATTCACCCCCAGCCAAAACATTCTGTGCTTGACGATACACCCTCTCACACTTCCGAACATCCCCATCACTCTACTGTCATCAGGGATTGGACATCTTTTTGTGTGTCAAGGATTTGGACCCATTTGCTCACATGCCCCCATCTGCATCTAAGACAAACTTTTTTAAATGAAGCCAAATTTTGAAGGTGGGAATATGGCACGGAATAAATCTGCAGCTGTGGTGGTAAAAAAATTCACACTACCTTCTGAAAAGCCACCCTGCCTGTCAATCCCAGCATTGGCAGCACTGAAACCATATTAGTTCTCAGCTTTAGAATAATGGGGTTAAATATCACGTTGGCATCAGACTTTTTATTCTTCAAACCATTCATTTGATCTCAGCCACAAAGCCATTTGTGCTCTCAGCAGTTTCTCAATGATCCCCAGTTCCGATTGACGATGGGGCCAGAGCATGGTGATTCGTTGCAAATTGCTCTCTGCGGATACACTCATTATTTCTATTGTAATTGTTCTCATTCTATTGCTATTTTACTACCTCAATCAACTGTTTCATGAATTGATCTTTATGGATGGTTTGCAAGACAAGTCTTTCACTGTAGCTTGGTACTTGTCACAATAATATACCAATTTACTAATTTAAACCAAGTTTATTGTCATTCGAACATATACTGCAAAAATAAACCAACTTTCTGTTGGGCCAAGGTCCACAACACAGTATATATAACTCACACAAAACACATAAAGTAATATTACCACTAATAAATAACACTAACAAGTAATAGTATATATTACAGAAGATTGATATTTAGAATAAGATGCATTTACAACACAAGTCATAAAATAAACAAGACCGTAAGACCATTATCAGTTCAGTTCAGTTTTCGTTTATTGTCATTTAGGAATGCATGCATTAAAAAATGATACAACCTTCCTCCAGAATGATCTCACAAGAAAACACAGGACAGACCAACACTAAACTGACAAAACCACAGAATTACAACATATAGTCACAACAATGCAAAGCAATACCGTAATTTGATAAAGCGCAGACCATGGGCACGGTTAAAAAAAGTCTCAAAGTCCCAATAGACTCATCATCCCACGCAGGCAGCAGAAGGAAGGAACTCTCCCCGCCATGAACCTTCAAGCGCTGCCAACTCTCCGATGCAGCACCATTGGAAGCACCCGACTGCAGCGGACTCTGAGTCAGTCTGAAAACTTTGAGCCTCCGACCAGCCCCTCTGACACAGCCTCTCCGAGCACCATCCTCTGCCGAGCGCTTCGACCCTGCCCCGGCCGCCGAGCAACAAGCAAAGTCGAGGACTCAGGCCCTTCCCCTCCGGAGATTCTGGACCACACAGTAGCAGCAGCGGCGAAGCAGGCATTTCAGAAGTTTCACCAGATGTTCCTCCGTGCTCTCACGTCCGTCTCTATCAAATCAGGATTGTGCACAGCATCCTACTTGACAAATAACAGACATCACCACCGGCGTGGCCGCTACGAGCTGCGTCGCGCTGCCATCTTCTTACTAGAGCAGAGTTAGGCCATTTGGCCCATTGTGCCTGCTCTGCCATTTCATAATGGCTGATCCATTTCCCTCTCAGTCCCATTTTCTCCCCGTATCTCTTCATGCCTTGACTAATCAAGAATCTGTCAACCTTTGCCTTAAGTATACCCAATGACTTGGCCTCCACAGCCGTTTGTGACAACAAATTCCACAGGTTCACTGCTCTCTGGCTTTTCATAAGTGATGACACCTGGGAGTAAAATAGTCTCATGGCCTGGGAGGGAAGAGACTGTAAACTGGCCAGGGGGCTATATAAAATCAGGGTCGTTTTGAAGCAATGCAAAGTCCAATTTTCCAAGCTCACGAGTAAGATGCCTTGAGCACTAATATCAGAAAGCTGACTACGTATTGTTGGAAAATTGAGATCAGTACAGACTTGATTATGAATATCCTTCTCTGTGACTTATTGTAATTGATTCTTTGTAGTGTTTGGTGAGTGCAAGGAGCTGTTGCATGCAAATAAATATCTCAGTGAATATGGCAATAATTAGCTACGGTTATTTCTAAACTGATAAATATTCCTTCAAAGTTTTAACAAAAGCTGTGCAAGACAGGGCTTTGAGTGCATTTGCCTCATCTGGGAGCCATCTAGTGTTTAGTTAACAATATGCAAGAGTGTTTCGACGTTATCCAATGTACAATTCAGATGCAGTGATAGACTGGTTATAGGAGATCCACAAGGTTTGCATTTAAGTAATTAGCACAATATTTGATGATCACAAAACAAATCCCGCAAAAAAAACTCCCCTTCAGCAAAACTATTATATAAAAAAAAGTGTTGTGTTGTTCGGCATCATGGTAAATACCTCTGCAGGTATTTTACAGATTCTGATTTCCTTGAAGAATCTAAATACTATACTTCCACAATCAGGTTGCATTCTCTTTTTTTTTATTATTCTAGATAGGATTCTCTTTCTATAAAATCATGCGTATATCTTAGAAATGATTCCTCACCATGGATTAGAATCAGAATCAGGTTTATTATCACTGGCATGTGATGTGAAATTTGTTAACTTCGCAGCAGCAGCAGTTAAATGCAATACATAATCTAACAGAGAGAAAAATAATAATAAAAAATAAAATAAAACATGATAATAAATAAACAAGTAAATCAATTAATATATTGAATAGATTAAAAAGACATGCAGAAACAGAAATACTGTATATTTTAAAAAAAGTGAGGTAGTGTCCAAAGCTTCAATGTCCATTTAGGAATCAGATGGCAGAGGGGAAGAAGCTGTTCCTGAATCTCTGAGTGTGTGCCTTCAGGCTTCTGTACCTCCTGCCTGATGGTAACAGTGAGAAAAAGGCACGCCCTGGGTGCTGAAGGTCCTCAATAATGGACGCTGCCTTTCTGAGACACCGATCCCTAAAGATGTCCTGGGTACTTTGTAGGCTAGTGCCCAAGATGGAGCTGACTAGATTTACAACCTTCTGCAGCTTCTTTCGGTCCTGTGCAGTAGCCCCTCCATACCAGACAGTGTTGCAGCCTGTCAGAATGCTCTCCACGGTACAACTATAGAAGTTTTTGAGTGCATTTGTTGACATGCCAAATCTCTTCAAATTCCTAATAAAGTATAGCTGCTGTCTTGCCTTCTTTATAACTACATCGATATGTTGGGACCAGGTTAGATCCTCAGAGATCTTGACACCCAGGAACTTGAAGCTGCTCACTCTCTCCACTTCTGATCCCTCTATGAGGATTGGTATATGTTCCTTCGTCTTACCCTTCCTGAAGTCCACAATCAGGTCTTTCGTCTTACTGACATTGAGTGCCAGGTTGTTGCTATGGCACCATTCCACTAGCTGGCAAAGCACAGACTTTAAAATGCACTCAGTGGCCACTTTAAAAGGTACCGCCTATACCTGATAATTGGTCGTTCAGTGTATGCCCATGGTCTACTGCTGCTGTAGACCATCCACTTAAAGGTTTGACGTGTTGTGCGTTCAGAGATACTCTTCTGCACACCACTGTTGTAACACGTGGTTATTTGAGTTACTGTCACCTTCCTGTCAGCTTTAACCAGTCTGGCCATTCTCCCCTGATTTCTCTCATTAACAGGGCGTTTTCACCCACGGAACTGATGCTCACTAGAAGTTTTTTTTTATTTTTCACACCATTCTCTGTAAATTCTAGCAACTGTTGTGCCTGAAAATCCCTGGAAATCAGCAGTTTTTGAGATGCTCAAACCACCCCATCTGGCACCAGCCATCATTCCACATTCAAAGTCACGTGGATCACATTTCCTCCCTATTCTGATGTTTGTTCTCAACACCAACTGGACCTCTTGACCATTTCTGCATGCTTTTATGCATTGGGTTGCTGCCACATGATTGGCTGTTTAGATATTTGCATTAACCAGCAGGTTTGCATGCTTACCTAATAAACATGGAATTTGAGAAACTCTTAGCTAGGCGCATGGATGGCTATGTAGAAGGGAAGTGTTAGCTTGTTTTCAGAATATGGTAAAAGATCAGCACAACATCATGCATGGAATGGCACGTATTGTGCTGTACAGATCTATGTTCTAAATATGATATAGAATAATGACAGACATGATACTTCCAGTGGGAAACAATGCACAGAACTGTAACAACTCAGAAAGAGACCATTCAGCCCATCAAATCCAATAATTGTACTAGCCACAGACCACTTCAATACATAAGTTTATTTTTAAAGGATCAAGTTTAAAATTATCACTTTTAACTCTCCACCCAACTCCCACATATCAGTCTGTTGTCTCCTAGACTGTTACAACAAGTTTTAATGCAAGCATGTGGAACAGCACCTTGTCTTCTGTCTGGGCCTGTTGCAGCCTTAGAATCATCGAGATGTACAACAGAGAAACAGGCCCTTCAGCACATTGCATCAATGCTAGTCCTCAGTCTTATTTATTCTAATGCCACTTGCTTGCAGTAGTTCCCAATCCCTCTAGATGATGCTCATTAAATGCTGTTAAACTACCTTTGACACCTTGGATAGACATGGACTGGAAAACAGCATGGCTTCTTGTATGGTAGCTTGCATCTAACCAATCTTACAGAGTTTTTTGAGGACATTTCAAAGAAAGTTGATGAAGACAAGACAGTGGATGTTGTGTACATGGACTTAAGCAAAGCATTTGCAATGGGAGATTGGTCCAGAAGGTTCATTTGCTCGACCTTCAAGATAGGGCACTGAAATGGATTAGACATTGCCTTTGTGGGAGAAACTAGAGAGTGGCAGTAGATAGTTGCCTCTCTGACTGGAGACTTGTGACAAGTGGAGAGTTGCAGGGATTGGTGCTGGGTCCATTGTTGTTTGCCAACTATATCAGTGATCTGATTGATAATGTGGTTAACTGGATCAGCAAATTTGCAGATGACAGCAAGATTGGAGGTATAGTGGATGGCGAAGAAAACTATTATTGCTTTCAGTAGGATCTTCACCAGCTGGAAAAATGAGCTAAAAAAATGACAGATGGAATTTAATGCAGATAAGTGTGAAATCTTGCACTTTGGTAGGATCAACCAGGTTGGGCCTTACACAACCAGGGTAGGGCACTGAGGAGTGCAGGAGAACAAAGGGATCTAGGAATACAGGTCCATAATTCATTGAAAGTGACAACACAGGCAGATAAGGCTGGAAAGAACACTTTTGGGTCATTAGCCTTCATAAATCAAAATATTGATGACAGGCAATTGAATGTTATGTTGAAGTTGTATAAGACATTGGTGAGGCCTAATTTGGAGTACTGTGTGCAGATTTAGTCACCCACCAACAGGAAAGATGTAAATAAGGTTGTAAGATTACTGAGAAAATTTACAAGGATGTCGCTGGGACTAGAGAATCCTAGTTATAAAGAAAGATTCATTAGGTTAAGACTTTATTCCTTGGAACATAAAAGATTGGGAGGAGATTTGATAGAGCTGTACAAAATTATGAGGGATATAGATAAGGTTAATTCAAGCAGACTTTTTCCCACTGAGGTTGGTTGGGACTACAATTTTAAATCGTGGGTTAAGGGTGAGTCTTGAAAAGTTGAAGGGGAACATGAAGGGAAACTTCTTCAGTCAGAGGGTCATTAGAGCGTGGAATGAGCTGCCAGAGCAAGTGGTGCACACGGGCTTGATTTCAATATTTGATAGATACATGGATGGGTGGGGTGTAGAGAGCAATGGTCCCATTGCAGGCCTGGGAGTAGTCAGTGTAAGTGGTTCAGCACAAACTAGATGGGCCAAATAACCCGTTTCTCTGCTGAACTTTTCTATGACTTTGTAACTCTGCAAATGCTGTTACTGTTCTCATCTTCACCACCTCATTCCGGATATCATAGCTTTCTGAAGGGGTGGTAGATAGAACATATAGAGAGGTAGATACACCCAAGGTGCAAAACACAGGAAACTGGGTGACAGGAAGGGGAAAGAGGTTAAGGAGCCAGTGCAGAGTACCCCTGTGGCCGTCCCTTCAACAACAGATATCTCACTTTGGATGCTATTAGGGTGGATGACCTAACAGAAAAAGTCACAGTGGTCAGATCTCTGCCTATGATACTCAGAAGGGAGGAGGGGAGAAGAGGCATCCTGTGGTGATAGGGGATTTGTTATTTAGGGCAACAGACAGGAGGTTCTGTGGGCGAGAGAAAGATTCCCAGATGCTGTGTTGCCTCCTGGGTGCCAGGGTCCAGGTTATCTCAGATCGAGTCTTCAGCAATCTTAAGTGGGAGGTGAACAGCCAAAAGTCATTGTCCATGTAGGTATCAATGATATGTGTAGGATGAGTGATGAGGTTCTGCATAGGGAGTTCAGGGAGTTAGGTGCTAACTTAAAGGGCTGGACCTCCAGGGTTGTGATCTCAGGATTGGTACCAGTGCTACGTGCTGGTGAGGCCAGGAATTGGAAGATTATATAGTTTACCATGTGGCTAAGGAGTTGGTGTAGGAGGGAGGCCATAAGATTTTTGGATCATTGTGCTCTCTTCTAGGGAAGGCGAGTCCTATACAGAAGAGATTCTTTGCACCTGAACTGGAAGGGGACTAATATCCTAGTGGGAAAGTTTGTTAATGCTGCACGATGGTGTTTAAACTAGATTTCCAGGGGGATGGGAACTAGAGTGCCAGAGCAATGAGTGGAGAGGCTGTGGAGGCAAATATTGGTAAGATAAAGTTAGGAATCAAAAGGTTGAGCATGGTGCAACTAGTGTCCTGTGCTGCCTATATTTCAATGCAAGAAGAATCATAGGAAAGGCTGATAATAGTACTGAAGATGAGGTAGCTGGTTTACAAATAGAGGCAACGTATAGTGAAGGGAGGTTGCTAATAGGGCAAAATTGCAGTCATCAGGATAAGTTTCAATGTAAAATATGGACAAAATTGAAAATAGTGAATACAGGACTGAAGGTGTTGTATCTGAAAGTCGTTGTCGTGGCTATCCCTCAAGGTCGAGGATGATGGTCTTCGTTCTGAAGAAGTGGCCCTCAGAGTGAAGACGCCTGTGTGTGTATTTGTTTAACATGTAGTTGATGCTGCACTCCAAGAAGCACACGATACTTCACAAATCAACCAATCGATTCCAATGGCATGGAAACCATGATGATTGGAGCCGACGGATTTGTTGCAGCCTTCATCCGCCTTCACAACCGTTGAGTTCCAAGTAACTTCATCCACCTGTTCTGCCGTTGAGGTCTTGGTTGGATTATTCTTTGTCTGAAAGTGTGCAGTATACCAAATAAGATAGATGAATTTTCAGCACAGTTGCAGATTGGCGGGCATGATGTCGTAGGCATCACTGAATCATGGTTGAAAGATTATAGCTGGGAGCTTAATGTCCAAAGATTTACATTGTATCGAAAGGATAGGCAGGAAGGTAGAGGGTGTGGCATTGCTCTGTTGGTAAAAATTTAAATCAAATCATTAGAAAGAGGTGACATAGGGTTGGAAGGCGTTGAATCATTGTAGATAGAGCTAAGGAGCTGCAAGGGTAAAAAGACCCTGATGGGGTTCTATATAGAATCCCAAATAGTAGTGCAGATGTGGCCTATAAATAGCCACGGGAGATAAAAAAATGCATGCCAAAAGGGCAATGTTACAATAGTCATGGAGGACTTCAATATGCAGGTAAATTGGAAAAATCAGGTTTGTGCTGGATTACAGGAGGGGAAATTTCTAGAGCGCCTACAATATGGCTTTTAGGAGCAGCTTATGGTTGAGCCCACTATAGGATCAGCTATTCTGGATTGGGTGTCGTGCAATGAACCAGGATTGATTACAAAGCTTAAGGTAAAAGTGATCATAACATGATTGAATTCACCCTGAAATTTAAGAAGGTAAAGCTAAAGTCAGATGTATCAGTATTACAGTGGAGTAAAAGGGAATTACAGAGGCATGAGAGAGGAGCTGACCAGAAAAGAATACTGGTAGGGATGATGGTATAGCAGCATTGGCTGAAATTTATGGAAGTAATTTGGAAGGCACAGGATATATACATCCCAAAGAGGAAGAAGTATTCTTAAAGGAAAGATGACATAACCGTAGCTGTCAAGAGAAATCAAAGCCAATATAAAAGCCAAAGAGAGAATATATAATAGAGCAAAAATTAGTGGGAAGTGAGAGGATTGGGAAACTTTTAAAAATCAACAGAAGGCAACTAAAAAAACAATTAAGAAGGAAAAGATGGAATATGAAAGCAAGCTAGCCAATAATAGAAAAGAGAATACAAAAGGTTTCTTCAGATACATAAAGTGTAAAAGAGAGGGGAGAGTGGATATCAGACCACTGGAAACTGCTGCTGGAGAGAGTAATGGGGAACAATGAAATAGTGGATGAACTGAATAAGTATTTTGCACCAGTCTTCACTGTGGAAGACACTAGCAGTCTGGTGGAAGGTCCAGATACCTGGGAACATGAAGTGTGTGAAATTACCATAACTGGAGAGAATGTTCTTGGGAAACTGTAAGGTCTGAAAGTAGATAAGTCACTGGGATCAGATTGTGTTCACTTCAGAGTTCTGAAAGAGGTGGCTGAAGATATTGTGGAGACATTAGTAATGATCTTTCAAGAACCATTAGATTCTGGAATATTCTGAAAGACTGGAAAATTGCAAATTCCACTGTTCAAGAAGGAAGAGAGGCAGAAGGAAGGAAACTATAGGCCAGTTAGTCTGACATCAGTGGTTGGGAAGATGTTGAAGTCAATTACTAAGGGTGAGGTCTCAGGGTACTTGGAGGCACATGATAAAATAGGCAGTAGTCGGCATAGTTTCCTCAAGGGAAAACCTTGCCAACATATCTGTTGGAATTCTTTGATGAAGTAACAAGCAGGATATTCAAAGTAGAATTAGCTGATGTTGTGTGCTTGGATTTTTAGAAGGCCTTTAACAAGGTGCCACACCTGAGGCTGTTTAACAAGCTCCAAGCCAATGATATTACAGGAGAGATTCTAGCATGGATGAAGCAGTGGAACGCAGCAGGCCAGGCAGCGTCTATAGAAAGAAGTACAGTCGCTGTTTCGGGCTGAGACCCTTCATCAGGACTAACTGAAAGAAGAGATTTGAAAGTGGGAGGGGTAGGGAGAGACCTGAAGTGATAGGAGAAGACAGGAGGGAGAGGGATGGAGCTGAGCTGGAAAGTTGATTGGCAAAAGGGATACAAGGCTGAAGAACGGAGAGGATCATGGGACGGGAGGCCTACCGAGAAAGAAAGGGGGAGGGGAGCACCAGAGGAAGATGGAGAGCAGGTAAGAAGTTATTGTGAGAGGGACAAAGAGAGAAAAAAAAGAGAGAAGGGGAAGTTAGAGAAATCAATGTTCATGCCATCAGGTTGGAGGCTGCCCAGACGGAATATAAGGTGTTGTTCCTCCAACCTCGACTGTACTTCTTCCTATAGATGCTGCCTGGCCTGCTGTGTTCCACCAGCATTTTGTGTGTGTTGCTTGAATTTCTAGCATCTGCAGATTTCCTCGTGTTTGCATGGATAAAGCAGTGGCTGATTGGCAAGAGGCAAAGAGTGGGAATAAAGATAGCCTTTTCTGACTGGCTGCCAGTGACTACTGGTGCTCCACAGGGGTCTGCGTTGGGACCGGTTCTTTTTACATTATATGTCAATGACTTGGATGACAGAATTGATGGCTTTGTTGCAAAGTTTACAGATAAAATGAAAATAGGTAGAGGGGCAGGTAGTTCTGAGGAAGTAGAAAGGCTACAGAAGGACTTAGACATCTGTCTAAGAAATGGCAAATGGAATGCAGTGTTGTGAAGTGTATGGTCACTGTGGTAGCAGAAATGAAAGGGTTGACCATTCTCTAAATAGAGAGAAATTACAAATATGTGAGACGCAAAGGGTCTAGGGAGTACATGTGCAGGATTCCCTAAAGGTGAATTTTCAGGTTGAGTCTGGTGAGGAAGGCAAATGCAATGTTAGCATTCATTTCAAGAGGACTACAATATAAAAGGCAGGATGTAATATTGAAACTTTATAAAGCACTGAAGATGCCTCACTTGGAGTATTATGAACAGGTTTAGGCTCCTTATCTTCAAAAGAATGTGCTGAAACTGCAGAGGTCTCAAAGGAGTTTCACAGAAATGATTCCAGCATTGAATGGCTTGTCATATGAAGAGCATTTGATGGCTCTGGGACTGTATTCACTAGAATTCAGAAAAATAAGGGGTGACCTCATTGAAACCTATTGAATGGGGAAAAGCCTTGATAAAGTGGATGTGGAGAGGATATTTCCTATAGTGGCAGTGTCTAGGACCAGAGGACCCAACCTCAGAATAAAGGGGAGTCAATTTAGAACAGAAATGAGGAGGAATTTCTTTAGCCAGAGAATGGTGAATCTGTGGAATTCTTTGCCACATGCACCTGTGGAGGCCAAGTCATTATGTATATTTAAAGCAAAGGTTGATTGGTTAGGGCATGAAGGGATATAGGGAGAACCAGGAGCGTGGGGCTGAGAGAAAAATTGGATCAGCCATGATGAAATGGCAGAGGTGATTCGATAGGCCCAATGGCTTAATTCTGCTCCTATATCTGATGGTCTTATGGTCTTATCAGTTACTTATTGTGTGGAAAAACAGACCCCTCTGGCCCATTTTAAATCTCCCTCACACCATATGTCTTACAGTTTTTAACACCGCTAACGGGAAAGACTTTGATATGTACCCTTTCTATGCCTCCGATACTTCCATCATGTCACCTCTCAGAGTCCTTTGCTCAAGATCCAGATCCTACTTGTTGTAAGAGAGAATACTTCTTATAATGATGATTAGTGAGGCACAGAGAGATCTGTATTTACTGACAAATATTTTTATTGTTTAAACTAATAAGTATGTGAATTCATACACTAAATACCTTGTGTGCACACCCGCTAAGTATCCCTGACTCTCCTGAATAGTCAAAGAATAGCAAAGGTATTACCCGGGCAACGGAGTTTACGCTGACCAGGCGTTCCTCGTTGTCCTGACTCACTCGCCACATGTTTCACACAGGGTTGCTCAGGCTTGTATCTGCGATGGTTATTCTTGAAAGTTACCGCTGCCAGCACACACAAAGCATCCACTTTTATATCCATTCCTCATCAATTCAAATATTGCATTCCAGCTTTCATTGGCCACAGGCCATGTATCTGTTGTTTAACACCTTGTTATTGGCTCTGCTCCAAGCCAGCATCCATTCATTGCCCTCTTCCCATCAAGTGACAGTCGATAATTTATGGCTGTTTGTTCTCAATCAGCAATGGGCTCGAATCACGCCAGGCAGGCACCAACCCCAACATTCACAAACTGCATGTTATAGCCAACCAAAGAACATCTCACAAATGACTTCAGATTACCTGAAGTATCATTGTGTTTTCTTTAAAACATTGATCACGCTCAGCATGTCAAGCTCACAAAATGCAGAATAGAGTGTCTTCACAAAACGGCAGCCTCCATCTCCAAGCATGCGGCAAGAACAAAGACAATAGTCCATCTGCTTCCACTGTCCTTGATTCATTTGCATTCACTGATTTGTAGACTGTCATTCTTTCTGGCCAACATTTTTATTGAGAACCCAAGTCCTCCAATCCAGACAAAATCCTTGTGCATCTTTGCTAGATCATCCTAGCATATTAACATCTTTCCTTTAGTACGATGACCACAACTGCACACAATAGTCCAAATGCTGCCAATCAATGTTTTGAATAACCATAGCATGACAATCCTTCTGAATTCAATTATGAATTTTAATATAATTTGCTGACTTCTGACTTCTGACTTTCCGATCTTGATGAAGAATCTCAGCCTTCCATTGATTCCCATTGTTTGGCGCTGCCTGTCCTGCTGAGCTCCTCCAGCACACTGTGTGTATTGCCCCAGCTTTCCAGCATCCACAGTACATCCTGTGTCTTCCATATAATTTGATTTGTGCACCCACATCAGTTGTCCATTTGTGGTATTGGCTCAGCCTATTTGTTTTTTTTAACTATTTTTCTTCTTTCCGTCTGGGAGCAGAGGACATGCCCTGCCTAACCAATATGGCTTCCTGCTTTGCATTTTACAACTCTCACATTTTTGTTTCCATGTTCTTTTGTTAATGCTCTCACACTCAAACTGCTCCCATTCACCCATCGAACCTTGAGTTGCCCCCTTCTTACCCTGTCAGAGACAGCCTCACTCCCCAACCCTCCCTGCTGCTCAACAAGATTCTTTCATCTCCTTCCCCTTTCTGTGGAAGGGATTTTGATCTGAACATTCACTCCGCTTCTCGTCCCACAGATGTGGCCTGACCTTCTCAGCATCTTCAGCATTTTCCATTTTTACTTAAGCTTCAGCTCTGTGATCTGGGGGATGAGAAGCATACACAATGCAAGCTATTTATTTTTGCTTTCCACATAGATGCAGTGCTTTCAGATGCAAACAACAGGCTAAAGATGCAAATAAATCAATTTTTGATGAAGAGTGTTTGACTTAGTTAATGCCAAATGTAATCAGAGACATCAGAAATATTTGGGCAATGTCAAAGCAGCATGTGACTGCAGCTCCTACTTCTGTTCTTGCATGTAAAATCACTCATATCAAACATCTGAGTACAAGAGACTCTAATACCTTCGTTGTTCATAATGGCCCAGATTTTGCTGGCTTTTGCTGGCTCTTCCACTGGGGTCTGAAAGCATTTGTCAAGATGGGGCAAGGTAGCGTAGTGGTTTGCCTGATGCTATTGCACCTCAGGGTGTCGGAGTTCAGAGTTCAATCCCAGCACTGTCTATAAGGAGTTTGCATGTCTTTTTCGTGAGCACATGCGTTTCTTCCACGTGCATTGGTTTCCTCCATGTTCCGAAGGCCTACTGGTTGATAGGTTAATTGATCATTGTAAATTGTCCCCTGATTAGGCTAGGGTGGGTTGCTGAGGGCTGTGTGACCTCTTTCATACTGTATCTCTGAATGAAATAAATTAAAGATTTGGGGCTCCTGTGTGAACATACACGTCCCAAACTTACTTTCCAAACTCCGCCAGCAATTAGCACCCACAAAATGCTAAAGGAACTCAGCAGGTAGCACCTATAGAAATGAATAAACAGTTGACATTTCGGGACAAGACCCTTCATCAGGTACCGGCGATTTGTCCGTTGTGTATCATCATTTCATCCCTCATGGACCTCTATAGTGAGTCAGAAGCTTTCTGAGTTTGCCCCACATTTAGCAAGGAAATATGCTGTGGCTTTTGTTACAAATTAAATCTGTCAGAGAATGAGTGACCCCACTTATTTGAATGAGCACACTAGATCTCCAAGGGAAATAATATGTTTATCAGGTTATTTATATTGTTTTTAATTATTTATATTTAACATAAATATGGAAGTGTTTTCTGCTAAAAAAGACAATGCAATTTTTTAATGTCCATTTCACTTGTATGTGTCCAGGACAAAGAAGTAGGTAGGAAAAATCATTGTGGACACTACCCATGCACATCGCGCAATATAATGATTGACATCAAATTTAGTTGACTTCAAGTTGTGATATAAAGGCTGGGGGCTCCATGGGTGCTGCTTGAATGCAGTGCACATGGCCACCTTGTTGAACTAGTAAATTGAGACAGGCAAACTCATAGAAATTAAAATGGCACTTCTCCAGTTACTAAGAAAGCATCAGTGGTGACTTTGCAGACACGAAGTAGAAAATGACTTGAAGTATATTAAGCACAATATCATTTCCTTAATTTCCATGTGAATAAGAAAGGAATTGCACATTCCAGGAGATGTAATAACAAACGTGACCAACAGTTGGAAATGGACAAAATTAATTCTTTGCTATGTTCATGGAAACTCTTACACCACTGAAACTGCATTTCCCAAAAAAAGAGTACAGAATAGAAAAGAAAATGCATCCACAAGAAATAGCAATTTTGCATAAAGCAAGGTAGTAGAAAACAAGCCCCTTGGATTCGTCCCTTGATAGTGTGAAAGTGATCAGGAAATTTGCTTACCCCCCTGAGCCTACGACAAACTTCTAACGGTGTGTGGTGGAGACTTGCATCACAGCCTGATATGGAAACACCTTATACAGAAAAGACTACAAAAAATAGTGGATATGACCCAGTCTATCACGGATAAAGCCCTCCACACCTTTGAGCATATCTACAAGTCTACTAGCGCAGAAAGCAACATGCATCATCAGAGATTACCACCATCCCGGCCAAACTCTCTTCTCGCTACTGCCATCAGGGAGAAGATACAGGAACCCCAGGACTCACACCACTAGGTTCAGGAGCAGATATTACCCCTCAACCATCAGGCTCTTGAAACAGAGGGAATAACTTCACTTGCCCCATCACTGAAATGTTCCCACAACCTATGGACTCACTTTCAAGAACTCTTCATCTTCATCTCATGTCCTTGATTTTTATTGCTTACTTATTTATTATGACTTCTTTCTTTTTATATTTGCACAATTTGTTGTCTTTTGCACACTAGTAGAATGCCCAGTCTTTCATTGATTCTGTTATGGATATTAATCTATTATGGATCTATTGGGTATGCCTGGAAGAAAATGAATCTTGGGGTTGTATATGGTGACGTATATGTACTTTGATAATAAATTTACTTTGAACTTCTGAACTTCGAACTCTATCTTTAGGAAATGTTAGAAATGTAAATACCAGACGTTTGGAAATGAGCTAATGTAAAATCAATTTTTGAAAGTAAAGTAGAAAAATATGGAAAACATATTGACAGATTCTGTTGCCAATGGACTATGATGCCCAGAACCCAGTGAGGTTGTGCCATTCAAACAATAATTGCACAGGGCAGGAAATCAGGACAGCAGATTGACTATGAGCGAATTTGGAGAAAGTAGAAGCATATGTGAATGGGGTACATTGATTAAAAACAAGTTAAGTAATGTTGTATGCACAAAGCATAAAAATTTGGAGCTGAAACATTGGATAGACATCTAGTACATTTGCAGATTGTATCAATTTTGGGAAAAGTAAACAGGAAATCAAAGAATAAAAGGAAAACACACTAAGATAGGGGGTATCTAGATGGGATCAAATGGAAAAGGCATATAATATGGACAAAGAGTCTAAGAAAGAAAAATAAGCAATGGGAGTACAAACTAAATGGCTCAAAAATTTGAGATAAAATACATGAGGGATCTAGCTAGTTCAAAAGAATCAATGACGTATTCTAAATCAGAAGTAAGAGAAGGTTTGGGTTGTGTTGCCAAGAGAATAACTCACAAATCCCAGCAGATTATAATGAGCCAAATAAGCATTGATACAGTTGCACCTTAAGAACTACATGAAGTGCTGGTCACTTTTATAGAGCCAGTATATTCTGGCTCTACGGGCAATGCAGAGCATTGCAAAGGATGTTATTTTCTGTAGATTGGCTTCAAAGCAGGTTTGAAAAGCCTGAGATTGTTTATTTTGGAGAGGAGACTCAGGGGAGAGACAGTTCAAATAATAACAAATGTTAAAAAGAATAGCTTACTCAAGGTTTGATCAAATTCTCCTAGCAAGGAGAATTTGGCTCATATTTATGGGAAGAAAAATGTATGAACATTGTATTATAACCATTTCACACTGTGGGTGCCTAGGGAGTTAATGTGGGCAGATAATATCAAAAGATTAAGAAAGAATTAGTTAAGTGAGTGTAAATCAAAGCTATTACATTTTTGAATAGGCCAAATGGACAGTGCAGTTTTTTTTTATCCAATCTTCTATTTTTCCTGCGTTTCTATGACATCCCAGTTTATTGCAGTGAGTTGTATGCTGATAATGATGGCATTTAAATCAAGTCAGAACATCATTCCATAAAGCTGCATTTAGAGTATAATAGATGCACTGAGCACATATGAAGAGGCAATCATTTCATGAGATCTGCAGGATTTTTTAATCCAAGCAAGGAATTGGTCCTGCATCCTGTACCTCTATTAAAGATCTTTTGCCAAACAGTTAAATGACTTTTTTATTAATGTATTTTGCAGACAAAAAGGTTCCAGTATGTTGTTAAACTAAAATAACCTCTGTGATTACAGGTATGCAGTGCAGTTCAGAACCAGGACTTCACCTTAATTGATGACTATTGCACAGGATTGAAAGCACTGCTGTATTTGAAAAGCATTGAGGAACTGCAAAATTGGGATGGGCAGAGTCCTCCAACAATGATTCATCAGAAAGGAAAGCCGGTCGCTAAAATCTCGGGTATATTTGGACAGGTATGAATTCTTACTTCTTTCATCTCTCTCTTTGCTTCTACCTTCAACTGCAAATACTCATCATATTTTCGTAGGTAGATCTGTGGTAGATTGGAAAATTATTGTAATGGGAGTCACCACAACTGCCGTGATCAAGATGGTGCTCATGTTCTAACCTCCCAGCTACTTCAAATCCACACATACGTGAACTGAAGTTACATGTGGGTTTCATTAAAATGCCCCACCTTATTATTAGATTTCCATGCTCATAGTTTCATATTATAATTTAAGCCTTTATATTTGGTTTCATCAACATTTATTGTCTTAGACAATTCAAAGAATATCAACTTACGAATTTGCAATTCTATTCAATATGGTTTTGAACATTAACAGGTTTGTGAATAAGCAGAAAGTAGTTTAACATGTAGACCAAAAATACTTATCAACGGAGTCTTAAATAAAATATCGTGAATGATCTGATATGAACAAGTAGTAAGTTCCCTTCTGTTCACCTCACCTGCCTATCACCTCCTTCTGATGTCCTTCTTCCTTTCTTTCTCTCATGGTCCACTCACCTCTCCTATCAGATTCCTTCTTGAGCCCCTTACCTTTTCTACATATCATCTCCCAGCTTCTCACTTTAGATCCCCTATCCCACCTACCGACCTTCCTCTTTTCCTGGCTTCATCTATCACCTGTCAGCATGTATTCAGTCCCCTCCTGCCACCTTCCTCTTTCAGCTTCTTCCCCCTTTCTTTCCAGTCCTGATGAAGGGTCATGGTCTGAAATGTCGACTGTTTATTCATCTTATAGATGCTGTTAGACCTGCTGAGCTCCTCCAGCAATTTTTTTGTGTGTTACCTACGTGTAGTAAGTTAACTTGCTGTCTTACAGGGAATTCCATCCATTTAAAACAAACTCTGTTAAAAGAATGGAAAAAGCATATTCATATGGCAATATAATTATTGTAAAATATTGCCCATAATAGTGGTAAGATCTTTGGTACTTAAGATGATTTGAGCTGGAAGAGCAAACCCAGAAAGTGACCACATTTGTTGAATTTTGTCCCTCAGCTTGCCGTGATGGGATTGAACCTAATTACTTCTAGGTTGCCAATTATGTGCCATAAAACATGACAGCCTCAGAGTTGGCAGTGGTAGTATGAAGCTAGCCCTGGCATAAAGAATTAAATGATTCTGTGACAAAACCCATTAAGCTGTGCTGAGGATATTGCATTTGTCTTTAAGGGTAATTGGACTGCATTCATCTCCATGATAGTTTTAATGAAAACATATTCAAATGGTCTATAATTCGATAATTGGAATGCAGATTCAATGGTCTTTAGTGTAGCTCAATCTTAGCCCAGCTTCGGATTTCCAACAGCCACACTCCATGCCTGGGAATCAAATTTATGCCATTTTAGTGATGCCAAGAGAAACCTTGCCATAAAATTCAACAATTTTACAAATTCAGCCTTTCAATCTTTTGTCATACTTCCAGTCATTCATAATTAATTATTTTAATTGTTTACATTTATTTATATTTTATGAAAATTATTATAAATACAGATATGATTTGATCATCATTTTGCCTAATTTAAAAGTATACAAAGCAGTCTCAGAAATTGACCAGGCATGAAAACACAATAAAGTGGGTGACTTTCTCAGTAATGGAAGGTTTACCTATAAACAGAAAGAAAATTGCAACTGAATTATTTCCGGTAATTGCATTTGCTCATTTCACTAGCTATTTTTATTATAATACTAAAGATGGCCATTTGTTGCAGATGTTGCACAGATGAAGAGTGTGAGCCTGAATGTTTAGTCATTGGCCTGTCTTGTCTAATTCTTCCAGAAACCTTTTGTGAGTAACTCACTAATGTTACTCCAGAGATTTCATCCAATTAATGCCTCAGAATGATTCTTCTGGCACTTGCTTGAAACATCACGATTGAATGTTTCAACAAATGGCTTCAGCCAACGGATGAGTGCGGAGGGAACATTCTGTCTGTACACAGCTGGAGAAGTATACTGGATTTTGTTGGCAGAGCTTTAAATGAGTGATTTCAAAGTAGAGCCCACAGAGATTACTTTGTAGTAATTGTGGAGCAAGAAATCTGTTGTAAAATGTTATTAAATGTGGTTTTCACACAGAACCAAGCATGTTTTATAGTTAACAAATCTAAGAACTTTAGTGGAAAATGGTAATTTACAACTTTGAAACAGACCACATACAAATATTATCCATAATCTAGATAGAATATGGCATCAGGATCAAAAGTTATTGGCCTTGACTCAGTGTTGTCTCTTACAAAGAGCCTTAAGCTCGTTTTGCACACTGGGACATTGCATGTGTCCCTAGGTCTGCTGGTTGTTAATGGAAACAATGCTTTTCTCTGTACGTTTGATGTAGATGTGAAAATTAAACCTGAATCTGAATTTTCAGTAATATTCTAAACATGCATGCACATTGAAAACAATCTTGCACAAGCATTAGTGTAGATCTTTCTACCAATGTCTCTTAACATTGTGCGACCAACAGAAGAAATCTGGCTGGTCACTGAACCTCGGTGGAGGAGTAGGATGACGCTGAAGAGCCAGATTGCAGTAGAATAGAAAAGGTGGTGTTGGCTGGGGAGGAAGAGCTGGGTCAGGTCAGGACATTAGGGAAGCAAGCGGTAGTCATAATCTGCTGGGCAATGGGTCGTGATTGGCCTCAGCTTTGATGATGGGAAGTGGCAAATTGACCTGCAGCAGTGGGTGGGTTAGGGATGGTAAAGTAGAAGATTCAAGATTCAAGATCAGGATTCAACTTTATTTAGCGCATGTACATTGAAACACTCAGTGAAATGTGTCATTTGTGTTAGCAACCCACACACCCAAGTGTGTGCTACAGTCAGCCTGCAAGTGTCTCCATACATTCTGGCATCAATACAGCATGACTTTAATGCTTGGCAGAACAGCACAGAACACAACTAACAATAAAACAACCACAGCAAAACAAGCCCCACTCCTCCCTTTCACCCACACACAGACACAGTCCTTTAAAAGTCCTTTAGAAGCAAGTAAAAAACAGGAGCTCAAGAAGGCCAATCAGCCCCTTGTATCTGTCCATCATTCAGGAGATTAAGGTAATCCAATCCTTATCTCAACACCACTTTCCTACTCTCTCCCCTATCCTGTAAGTCCTTTGTCAATATTTTCAATATCCCTAACTACACAGCTCCTAAAGGGTCCAAAAGAATTTCAAATATTCATTACCTTCTGAGTGTTGAAATTCCTCCTCGTCTCCATCTGAAACAGACACCCACTAATTCTGAATCTATGCCTCCCTGCCTAGTTCTAGGGTTCCTTGTTAGAGAATAGATCCTCTCAGTAATCACCTTCTCAATATTAAACAGTATTCACCGCTTCACATCTTTAGAACCTTGTATGTTTCAGTACAATTACTCTCATTCCTCTATGTTCAATTATGTTTCAGTGCAATTTCTTCAATCTTTCTTCATTACCTCCTTCATTCCAAGAACCATTTGATGAACATTTTCTGCACTGCCTCCAATGCAAATATATCATTCCACAAAAAATGAACACTCATACACCATTTTATTCTTTATATTGCTTGCAGTAAAAACTGACATACTATGAGCATTCCTAATTACCTTCTAAAGTTGTACTCTAACCACTTTTTTCTTGTACTAGCACCTTTGTGCTGCAAAATTTTATACTTTCAATCCTTTAAATAGTAAGATGCATTTTCATTCTTGAATCCAAAGTGAATAATCTCCTATGCTATAGCCCATGTGGCAATTTTTTTGCCCACTTGCTTAGCCTATCTATATCCCTTTGCAGGTTCTTTGTAGTTTCCTCACAGTCTGCTAATCCGCCTAACAAGAAGTCATAGAGTCCAGCAGCACAGGATGGGCCCTTCAGTCCACTATACTATATCTGTGCCTACCTTTTTGTCGATCTAACCTAATCCCATTTACCTGCATTTAAGTGTTTGTCTAAATGCCTTTTAAATATAGTAATTGTATCTGATTCCATCACTTCTTCTGGCAGCATGTTTCCAGATATAAGACCATAAGACATAGAAGCAGAGTTGGACCATTTGTCATATTGAGTCTGTTCCGCTATTCCATAATGGCTGATTTATGTTCCCTCTCATCCCCATTCTGCTGCCTTCTTCCCATAACTGTGAAGCCCTTACTAATAAAGAACCTAGCAACCTCTGCTTTAAATGCACCCAATGATTTGCCTCTACAACAGTTTGTGGCAATGAATTCCAAAGACTCACCACCCTCTCACTGAAGAAATTGCTTCTCACCTCTGTTCTAGAGGAATATCCTTCTATTTCGAGGCTGTGCCCTCTGGCTCTAGTCTCCCTCACTGTAGGAAACATGCTTTCCATGTCCACTCTATCTAGGCCTTTCAATGTTTGATAAGTTTCATTGGTATCCCCACTAAACTGCAGCAAGTACAAACCCAGAGCCATCAAAGACTCCTCATACATTCTGGTGTTTAAAAAAAAGTAACCTCAAATACCCTTTAAATCTCCTTCCTCTCACTTTAAAACTATGAAGTCTTGTTTTTGATACAGTTGCCACAGGAAGAAAGATATTGACTATTTACCCTATCAATTCCTCTTACAATCTTATATATTGTTATCAGGTACCCCTCAGCTTCCTTTTCTCCAAGGAAAATAAGTCTTGTCCATCCAATCTAGTCCTCCACCTCCATTCTGGTTAACACGCTAGTGAATCTCCTCTGTACTCTCTCCAATACAACCCCATCATTCTTTTACTGTGGTGACAAGAACCACACTCACCATTGTTTACCCCAGAGAATGGGATGCAAATTATATGCAGATTTGACTGCTGTACACGGAGCGACCTTATGGGTTCAGACTAGTAGACCCTGACATCTTCTTTGAAGCTAAGCTGGGGTGTGAGTACAAAAGGCATGCCTGCCTAAACAAGTTTCAAGCAAGTGTGTGGGTATCCACTGTGCACATCTAGGCACCTTTCTACATGAGCAAAATATATGCACAGAAGACGTGGAATCTTGAGGTCTTTCTACAAGAAAACTGAATCCATTTAGTGAATAGCTTTTGAACAAACTCCTTTCCACAGTGCACCAAAACACTGCACCTTGTGAAAGAATTTCTTGGCTCTTGTGTTGGGTAGCCTTGATTTTAATTACAGAATTTCCATAAAGTCTTTATGAGCTCAATGATTTACAAACAGCTTCTTCCCCTCTGCCATCGGATTTCTGATTGGACAGTTTTTTTTTTGCATTAATTACCTCGTTTTTTGCTCACTTTTTGCACTAATTATTTAACTTATTTTTTAATATATATATATATTTCTTCTTGTAATTTACAGTATTCTCGTGTATTGCACTGTATTGCTGCCACAGAACAACACATTTAATGACAAATGCCAGTCATATTAAATCTGAATCTGATTCAGATTCAGTACATCACAGGAATAGGTCCTTTGGCTCATAATGTCTGTGCTGACTATAATGCCAATTGAAACTGAACATCTGCTTGCACATGGTCTATGCCCCTCCATTCTCTACCTGTTCATGTGTGTAAACACTTATTAAAGATTTCTCATATACCGGCTTCCACCACTTCCGCAGCAGCACGTGCCAATCTCTACCACTGTGTGAAATGTTTACCTCATAAATCTCCTTTAAACTTTTTGCCCCTTGCCTTAATGCCTTCTCAAATTTGATATTTCCATCTTTGGAAAAAAGCTCTGAAAATCTACTCTGTAGCAGAGGTTCATGTTCTTGATTAGTAAGGGTATTAAAGGTTACAGGGAGAAGCCCGGAGAATGGGGTTAAGAGGGCTAATAAATCAGCCATGATGGCATGCTGAAGCAGACTCGATGAGCCAAATGGCCTGTTTCTTCTTCTATGTCCTGCAGCCTTATGGTCTATAAGTATATAATTTTATATACTTCTGTCACATCGCCCCCTCAGCTTCTGACACTCCAGAGAAAGCAGTCCAAGTTTATACAACCTCTTATAGCTCATACTCGCTGATCCAGGCGACATCCCAGTGAATCTCCTCTGCACCCTCACCCAAACCTCCGGCTCCTTCCAGAAACGTCAACTGTTTATTCCGGTCCCTGCACACACTGACACACTTTCAGCTTCCCCGGCCCTGAGATTCAGCATTCCCTCAATAAACCTGTCTCCTTTTATACCACAACACCTTTCTGAGTGTTCATCTTTACAAGACGGGTGACCCCAGCCATTATGAATACTCTAGAATTTGTCTGCCTGGCGTCAGTGGTCGCACAACCAGGACCTGTGATATGCACCAGCTGCTCATACGACCATCCACCACCTGTTCCCATGGCTTCACCTGACCCTGATTGGGGGGGGCTAGTGCTACACCACGCCCAAAGGTGACCTGCAGAAAGGAAAGAGCACCTTATACTTACTTTGATAGATGCGTATCTCCACCTCACCAACCACAGAGGACACACAAGCGGGAGGAGATTGAAATAAGCTTAGTTTCTCTCCTTCGAATTACATCTTTTCCCCTTGCAGACTAATTTATGTAGATAATAAGCAAAGTGTGTCTGCTGCACCATCAGCTTACTTAATCCATTTATTTCCTGGTTGCCCCTTTTCCCTTGTTGAGATGCCCCATAGCCAATTCAGCAATTCAGAAGCTAGTAAAAGATGTCAGTAGATAATCTGTCTCTGAAGATAGAGGAATCTACAAAGGAGGGAAGAAGAGAGAGGTTCTTTAGCTTGAAATGTCATCTCTTTATTCCACTCCATAGATGCCCCCTGACCTGCTAAGTTACTGTAGCATTTTATGAGTATTGCCCAAGATCAGCAACCTATACTGTATGAGAGATTAACTGATGTTGTGAAGACTGAAGAAAACAATCTTCTTGAGGGTCAGAGTGAAGGTAGAGGGGATAAGAAGGTAAGGTCAGTAAACTGGGGGCAAATCAACCACAGTCTGACTAAATCACGGAGCACTTCTGAAGGGATTAATGATGTTTATTTATCAATGTACCAGCCCAGAGATATAATCCAAAAGGCAAGGTTACAGTCCTGATTCCAATTTTTGGTGTCATTTTCTTGACTCCGATGTATCCATCCAAAGTAGACATTGTCATTCACATGTGGATTGAAACAACTGAGCCGATCTGAAAACTGAAATCCATTCTGCTGCGTCTAGGCCATTCATATGGAAGGTATCACTGGTCCAGTATACAGTATAATCCCTTTATTTAGTTTTTAATTGCAGAAGAGAAATGAATATTGGATAAGCACAAATAGTCATAGTCATACTTTATTGATCCCGGGGGAAATTGGTTTTCGTTACAGTTGCACCATAAATAATAAATAGAAATAGAACCATAAATAGTTAAATAGTAATATGTAAATTATGCCAGTTTAAAGAAGGATTTCACTTCAGACATTACACCTGTGGTTCGCAAAATGTTCCTCTTATGAGGCTTCTGCCTGAATATATTATAAATTGCTTCGTTAGAGATTGAAACATAGAAACATAAAAAACCTACAACACAATACAGGCCCTTTGGCCCACAAAGTTGTGCCGATCATGTCCCTATCTTAGAAATTACTAGGCTTACCCATAGCCCTCTATTTTTCTAAGCTCCATGTACCTATCCAAAAGTCTCTTAAAAGACCCTATCTTATCCACCTCCACCACCGTTGCCGGCAGCCCATTCCACCAGTGGTGTATCTAAGGTATGGCAGGTATGGCACGTGCCCTGGGCATCACTGAGCAGTTTCTGTTAAAGTCAGACAAGCCATCCTCGGATAGTGAAAAAAGAATTTTCTGCAGATGTATGATCTGTCTTTGATTATCATGGGTGAGAAGCACTAGGATGGCCTTATTTTTTGAGCATTGGGTAAGAAGACCATGAAACGTTTCTTCACGAAGAAGAAGGAAAGTGGAGCTGAAGGATGGAAGAGACGAAAGTTGGAGGTGGAGGAAGCCAAGAAGTTGAGTAAGTTCTTCATGCCCTTCTTTGAAAAGCCCGGAACAAGTTGTTCGACACGTTCCATGGAGTCGCCTGCACCTGCTACAAGTTTGTTAGAATCCGAAGGTGGATCAAGTACAAATGCATCACAAGCCGGGGAGGAAGTCAAGTCAGATAAATCCGAGTATGATGAGATTAAGAGTGAGGCTGCCACAGAGAATGTGGATGACAGGAGGGGAAGACGATGGTGGTGGTGGTGATGTTGAGTTTGTTGACGAGATTTTACCTGACGAGATTGAACCTGACGACACTGAACCTGGTGAACTGGATGGTGTCAAAGAGCCTCGAACTGTCATACCAGAAGTGATTGGACAGCATGACATTGGACTTCTGAAGTTCGACAAGGATACTGGAAAAGCAATTCTGCCTGACACGTTGAGAACAGGAATAATAAAGCTGGGTTTGAAGCAGTTCCAGAACAGTGAGGGGCCTTTCCTACCAACAAATAACCGCTCAATGAACAAAACTTAGTTCAAGAGGAAATTGGGAAATGGTCATGGGGAGGAAGTGATTCGCTTATGGCTGGTCTATTCCCCTTCTAAAAAGTCTGCATTTTGTATCTGTTGTCTTCTCTATTCCCAGTCAGACCATCAATCATCATTGGAGCAGGAAAGTAGATTCAACCAGTGTAAAGCACCTGAAAGGATTAGTGTTCATGAAAATGCCAAGAATCATCAGGAATGCTTCACACAGTGGAAAAAAATGGAAAGAAATTTAGCTGGAAACAGACGATTATTGATGTGGTATTTCAGCCACAGATTGAGAAGGAAAAGCAGAAGTGGTGTGATATCTTGACGAGAATATATTGGTCAGTGAGTCACTCAAAGAAGGAGTCGGCCTCTGTCAAGAATGGATATTGAAGTTGAAAGACATCAGAGACGAAAGAGATGAATAGCTGATGAGAACTCGAGAGACGCTAGGTTAACAGCTAAGGAGAAAATGGAAGGAGTCATGAAGGGAACACTCGATCATCTTTACAGAGAAATGGATGAAAGGTTTGCTCGTTTGCCCGACACTAATGCCAAGTTTGGGTTCTTTCTTGATGTCGAGGGACTGTGTTACGGCGCCGACAGTAGCGACCTAAAGAAGAAGTGCGAAAATTTGGGCGAAAAGCTCAGCAGCTATATGAAGAAATTTTGGATTGCAGAATCAAGGCAGGTCAACATGAAAATATCAAGACCTGAAGAGCTTCTTGAATTTATTGTTCAGTATGGAGATGAGAGCATCTTCCCCAATCTTCACATTGCTATTCAGATAATGCTAACCATCGCATTTTCCATCGCTAGCTGTGAGAGATAATTTAGCAAGATAAAACTAATACTTTTGTATTTGAGAGCCTCCATGGGTCAAGGCAGACTCTGTGATCTTGCTCTGCTGAGTGTAGAAAGAGAAGAGACTGAAACAACTGACTTTGATCACATCATAGACCAATTTGCATCAGTGAAAACAAGGAAGGTGCAGTTATAATTTTCATGTAGTGCCATAATTTGTTAATTAAAAGATTAACGAGCTTGACTTGTATTTTCGAGCTGATATTATGGTAAAGTTATCTAAAAGATGGGTATCAGATGTTTGGACAGGGGCACAATTTCAGTGCTTGCCATAGGCGCTATTTTCCGTAGATACGCCCCTTTATTCCATGCACTCACCACTCTCTGCGTAAAAAACTTACCCCTGACATCTCCTCTGTACCTACTCCCCAGCACCTTAAACCTGTGTCCTCTTGTGGCAACCATTTCAGCCCTGGGAAAAAGCCTCTGACAATCCACACGATCAATGCCTCATCAATTCCTTTATTGATCACGGCAATTAGCCACGATAGTGTAGAGACTAGCACAACTCTATTACAGCTTGGGCTGTGGTCGTAAGGAGTTTAATTCTGGCTCTGTCTGTAAGGAGACTCTGTACATCCTCCCTGTGGAATGCTTGGGTTTTCCCCGGGTGCTCCAATTTCCTCCCACAGCTTGAAGATGTACCGGGTAGGTCTATGGTCATTGTAAATTGTCCCTTGGTTAGGCTGGGGTTAAATCAGCGGTTGTCAGGGATTGTGGGGGCAGCACGTCTCAAGGGGTCAGAAGGGCCTACTCCGCCCTGTATCGCTAAATACATAATTACCCTGTAATTCTGTTAACATTGTTTTGTATGACCATTAAAATGCACAAAGATAATTCAACAAATGTTGGATGATTTTCATCCAACAGCTCCTAACTTCTGTAAACTATCAATCTGTGTTTTACTTTTACAGATAATGAGTAATTTATTGTGCATTTCTGGTAATTTTATCCTTTTGCTTGAATCTTCCAGTGTTTGTGGGAGTTTCTTCTTTAAACCTGTACTTCTGGCTGTAATAAATATTAATTCACTTCAACACTGAGAATAGTTTAGGTCATATGAGTAAAATACTCTCATGACATTCAATGCACGCAAATATTATTCTGCGTAATGCATGCGATTGGCCTGTATAATTCAAATATTAACTTCAGTTTTTTTGTTGAGGGTCTGTGGAGCTGAAATGTAACTACAAATGACTTGTCATCAAAGTAATGGAGCATTACTCATTTCCAATAAAAATTCAAATTTTGTTCTGTCTACCTCTTGGACATACTCAGCTTTACCTCTTTTTCCTTTATTGGAAGAACCATTTAGACCATCAGACCATTAGGAGAAGAATTAGGCCATTTGGCCCATTGTGTCTGCTCCTTAGGTGGTTAATTTAGACAATTACAGAGCAAGCAGCACTCATCAAATAATTAAGATGGGTAATATCTTTTATTTCAGAATCTGGTAAGTTAGGGAAGGTGAGCTATTGTCTGTAGGACTCATTATAACCAAAGCTTGCCTTCTTTCCATAAATTTCCATTTACAAAAAAAAAGCCCAGAATGGAAATTTGAGAAATGTGATCACCTCTTGATCAAGCAGTGTTGAAATAGGTTGTTGTGTCTTGAGTCCAACATAGCACAATTAAGAATTTCAAAATATGCTGAGAATTACACTCAATTTTTTTCATAGCTCAATTTGACTTTTCATCCTCTCATAAAATTTCTCCTGCTTGCTTTTGCATCTCCTAATTTGTTTTTTAATTCTCAAGATCTAGGGTCATGTGATTGTAATTTCCTTAAAATGACTGGTAATTCCATTCACTTATATTGGAAATAATATGAGGCATTGATTGTGCTCAAACAACTAATGTGAGTGGAAGGATGATGCAGCTTGATACAGTACTGATTTTTTTTAAAGTGCGGATGCTGGAAATCAATAATAAAAACAGAAAATACTGGAAATACTCGGCAGGTCAATCTGCATCTGTGGGAGGTAAAACAAAGTTAATGATTCCAATGAAAACTCTTCTTCAGAATTCGAACTTTTGAAGAACCTTCTTCAAAATATAAAACAATACTGAAGTGTTTCATATCCTATTTTTCTATGGCCAAAGAGGGTTCTCCTGAATTCTTTACTGGATTTATTAATGAATTATATGGGTATGGTCCCCAATTTTAATGTTCAATGTAAAAATATTTTTTTTCATATCTGTCGAAGTCATTTCAATATAGAGAGTTTCATAGAGTTGAAAAGCACAGAAGTGGGCATTTATCCCATCTCATCTATGCTGACCATGATATCTATCAACTCTACTCACGTTAGGTCCATATCCTTTTTTCTAGCCAAGTAAATAGATTAGAATAGATTATGAGGACACACAGTCCTCTTTTATTGTCATTTAGTAATGCATGCATTAAGAAATGATACAATGTTCTTCCGGTGTGATATCACAGAAACACAAGACAGACCAAAACTGAGAAACTGACAAAAACCACATAATTATAACATATAGTTACAACAGTGCAAGCAATACCGTAACTTGATGAAGAACAGGCCATGGGCACGGTAAAAAAAAAGTTCAAAGTCTCTCAAAAGTCCCATCATCTCACGCAGACCGGAGAAGGAAGAAAGCTCTCCCTGCCATGAGCTTCCAGCGCCGCAAACCTGCCAATGCAGCACCCTAGAAGCACCCGACCACAGTCTGACTCTGAGTCGTCCAAAAACTTCGAGCCTCCGACCAGCCCTCCGCCACCAAGCACCGAGAACCATCTCTGCCGAGCGCTTCGACCTCAGCCCCGGCCGCCAGCAATAGGCAAAGCCGAGGATTTGGGGCCTTCCCTCCAGAGATTCTCGATCGCACAGTAGCAGCGGCAGCAAACCGGGCATTTCAGAAGTTTCTCCAAATGGTCCTCTGTGCTTCTCACGTCTGTCTCCATCAAATCAGAATTGTGCATGGCCCCTATTTAACAAGTACGATATCATTTTACCGGAGAGGCCATGCGCGCTGCGTTGCGCCACCAACTTCTCCTCCCGCCGCAGTTATCAATTATCAAAATGCCTTTGTTCCTCTGACAGCATTTCCATATGACCACTACCCTTTGTGCGAAAAACTTTCCCCTGAGACCTCCTTTAAATTTTTCTCATCTGGTCTTAAGCCTACACCCCATAGTTTCAGACTCCACCCTCCACAGGAAAAAAAAAGCTCTGATTACCTACCTACCCTGCCTAATCTTTTTAACACACTTTATAAGGTCACCCTTAAGCAACCTGTGTTTTAGTGAGAGTAACCCAACCTATCAATGCTTCCTTATAACTACAGGCCTTCATTCTAAGCAACACCCTGGTGAACTCCTTCTGCACTCTGCATAATACTAGCAGGTTCTTCCCATAGTGTAGAACTAGAACTGTACACAGCACTCCAAGTTTAACCTCACCAATGTTCAGTACAGCTGTAATATAACATCCCACCTCTTATACTCTTAAAGATCACAGTTGCACTGATACATCGGACTTTAGCTTCTCCTTTTTAATCTGTATCAGAATCAGGTTTGTTATCACTGGCATGTGACGTGAAATTTGTTAACTTAGCAGCAGCAGTTCAATGCAATACATAATATAGAAGAAGAAGAAGAAAAATAAATAAATAAACAAACAAACAAACAAACAAACAAACAAATAAATAAATAAATAAGTCTTATTCCGTATACTTTATACAGTATATGTATATTGAATAGATTAAAAATTGTGCAAAAAACAGAAATACTATATATTAAAAAAGAAGTGAGGTAGTGTCCAAGGATTCAATGGCCATTTAGGATTCAGATGGCAGAGGGGAAGGAGCTGTTCCTGAATCACTGAGTGTATTTTTGAAATCCTTCCAGCATTTTCTGAAGATTATAAGCTCAGTTTTAAAATCATTCTAATAAATACTTCCAAATATTTTCCAATGCTTCTACAACCCTTTTATGATATGCTAACCAAAACTGTTTAGGAAAGATTTAGAAGAATATGAGCCAAATTGCAGGCAAGTGGGACAAGCTCAGGTAGGCAAGTTTGTCAAGGACAAGCTGTGACTCATTGACTCTATGATATACGTGGGCTAACTAAGATTCTTCATAAGTCAGAAATCATAACTTTTCAGTTCTATCCTTCTGAACATGAACAATTACACAATTTTTAATGACCTTAAAAATCTGCAGCACTATTTTAGAGATGCACGTATCTGGACCATGAGATTCAGATTTATTTATTTATCACATTTACTTCAAAACATACAGTTAAGTGCATCTTTAGCGCTATCAACCAAGACAGCCTCAGGATTTGCTAGGGGCATCCGCATGTGTCATGACTTACTGGGGACAATCTGCATGTGTCACTTGGCAGAACAACACAGAACATAAGCAACAAAAACAGCAACAGCGAAACAAGCCCCTTCCCTCCCACCCACACATCCACAGACGCAGAAATCCTCTAACCACAGGACAGGCCTCCAGTCTCCAGCTTTTGACTTATGGGCTTCAGTCTATGTCCAGGCTTCAATCTTCAGTGTTGACCCCAGGCTAGTCGATAACAGGACCAAGAACTCCAGGTTCAAACTCGGGAGTCACCAATTCACCAGGCCCTCTAAAGGGACTAAAAGGTCCCTTTCTTCATCCATACTATGCTATTTCAGTCTACAAGCTATTTATCGTTTGTTAGAAATTGGCACCTCACACTGCTCTACACCGAAATTAATTTGCACAATCATTCTACAAGTTTATTAGGCCAGGCAGCATCTATGGAAAAGAGTAAACAGTCGACGTTTCGGGTCGTTTCGGGAATTTACACAAATAATTATTTTGCTAGCATTCTTTCTTTGTATGAAATTGTATGCCTTCATCATTGTCAACTGGACATTTAAAAATCTTCTGCTGATTCCCAAGTCCAAATTATTTGTGTAAATTCCGAACCAGCATACAGTATATCATTAAGAACAGAAGAAAATCTGCGGATGCTGGAGATCCAAAGCCGGAGATCCATTCAGCCCGAAACGTGAACTGTTTACTCCTTTCCATAGATGCTGCCTGGCCTGCTGTGTTCCTCCAGCATTTTGTGTGTGTATCATTATGAATAAGATAGTCCACCTTTCAAAATCTGAGTTGGTGTTCTTAATCCCCTATTCGCTGTTTCTGCATTGTAGCCAAATTGCTGTCCATTCCTCATCCCACCTCCCGACTCCATATCCTCATACTTTGGCCAAGCTATAGTGTCATAAATGTAAACAAATTACATCTATTACATTACCTAACTTAAACTTTCAATCATTTCGTCAAAGACTTCATATGGGTTGATCATGCATGACTTTCTCATATGAATTTTGTTACATCTTTGAGAAAATATTTTGTTATCTTTCCTACCACTAGTTTCAAATTATCTGATCTCTTGTTCTGCAGATATGTACAAGAATTACATTAACTATCAGACCTTCCTGTCACTGTCCGGTTTTCTAATGAACTGATTTTTATATATAATAGTCTCTGATAGTTAACCATCTAATAAGTGCCCCCAGATTAAGGGTTTGAGGTTTTATTTTCTGAGTTCCAGTAGTATGATGGCCACCTCATTAGCATCCCTGGTAAACAGCAACTGGAAGTTATGTTCAACAGTTATGCAGAAGCAGAATATTTGTGTGTTAACATAAAAATTGAAATACTTGAATATTCAATCTAGGTCAATGGTTCTTCAATTCTGTTACCTTCTCCACAGTTCCTGTCTGTCTTACTCAGCATTCTGCTTTTAATTCAATAATTGTGCACGTTGCATTTTTTTAGAAGTTTTTTTTTAAGGGAGCTTAAGTTTTTGCCTCCTCGTGTGCAATGATTACCGAAACATTTAGTTGACAGGTACATTTTCCAGTACTTGTAATATTGCCCTTTCATGAAGCAACTTTGACAGATTTCTAAATGTGGCAGCACTCTGCGTTTATCCAGCTGGGGCCTGTTCTTCTTAAATCGGCCACCTGCCTGACAGATTATGCACATCACCAGTGGCTCTCATTAAAGTAGCCGTAGTTCACCGGTTCTTATACCTCTAAAGGAACTCAGAATGAATTATTATGCAACATAAATCCGCTGTCATGCAGAACATGAGACAGGTCTGAGGCAGCCTTGGATTAATGAGGCTAAGTGAGTTCCTTCCCTGCATTACAGCTGCATAGCAATCATTGAACACATTTTTTGTTGACCATAGGCCTGGAATCCTTTGTACTAATACTTTAGGATTATGTATTCTGTTTACTAAGATATGCTTTGAGGCACTGGTTGGCTAAACAAACATAAAGAAACACAGGCTCTCCCTGTTGACTTAATAACAGCTGAGCAAAATGATGTATTTAGGTTTTCAAATTTAATTATGGAATATCACAGTACATTCAGAATGGATAAATTGCAGTGTCAGGGTGGCATTTTAACGCTGGTAGTTTGTTGTCTTCCCTAATTAACCATGCACACTTTGTTTCTCAAGCATTATATCTAAGATTTTTCATACAGATTACTATCATCTTCTACTAACTATTAGAAGGGGAAACAGGGAAACTAGTGATTGCGACTGATAGTACATATCCCCAGCGTGAATCATATCTAAATCGCTTCACATCTGAGAGATTTCAGTCGTAACCCTCAGGAGACTGACTGTCTTTTACAGCTTGTTATATATATTTTATACATATTATACATAAAAAATATTTTTAAAAAATCTGATAATAGGAATGAATTAAAACAGAAAATCCTAGAAACGCTCAACAGGAGGGGGGAGATTAACATTTCAGGTCAAAGACGCTTTGTCAGAACTGCAGGGAGGGTGGGGGAGGGTGAGCATCTATGATAGGCTGAAACCCTGATGACCATGGGGGCTCTGTACTGTTGCAAATGAGGCCTTATCAGGCCTCAGAGACAGCAATCATCTTCTCTCCAGGCATGTTGACCCTTTTAGACTCAATACCGAATTTTACCACTTCAGGTAACTTGCTTTCTGTCTCTATTTGTCTTCCATTTGTGAAATCGGCTCAGTCTGCATTTTCCCTGTTTTACCCCTTTTATTTCCTTTCCTCTGGAAATGGAGGACTGTTCACTTCGAGCTGATGGACATTAATTTCAGTTTTGCATTGTGCAGCACCTCTTTTGTCTATGCAAGTCTGTCGAGGTCTGATACAGTATCCAGTGCTCCCAGTGCAGCTTCCTGTACATCGGTGACACTCAGTGTAGATTGGGGGACCATTTTCTTCATCACCCTTGCTCCATCCACTGGAGGCCGCCCATTCCCATTTCCATTTGGACATGCCTCCTTTACTGCCATGATGAGGCCACATACAGGTTGGAGAAGTAACACCTCATATTCCATATATGAATATCAATTTCTCTAACTTCCCCCTCCTCTTCTGTCTTTTTCCATTCCTCATTGTGGCTCTCCTTTTACCCCTTCTCTTATCCTCACCTGCCCATCATCTTCCTCTGGTGCTCCTCCTCCTTCCTTCCTCTCATAATCTGCAGTCCTCTCCTATTAGATTCCTTCTTCTTCAGCTGTTTACCTTTTCCACCTATCTCCTCCCTGCTTCTTACATCATCCACCCTTCCCCACCCTCCTTCACCCTCACCTTGTCTCACGTTACACCTGCCGGCTTGTACTCCTGTCCCTTCCCCCCCCCCCATCTTTTTCTGTCTTCTGCCCCCTTTCCTTTCTAGTCCTGATAAAGGGCCCCGGACCAAGACGTATTTGGTTTATTCCTCCCTGCAGATGCTGCCTGATGTACTGAATTCCTCCAGAATTTTGTGTGTGTTTCACACTCCCATTCACTCACTCAGGATAACCTTGTTTACGGTTTAGCCCCACTTTCACCCTTTCAGAGTTAACCTCTCTTTCAGCCTTCCTGAATTTCTTTTCTTTCCTTCCCAGTTATGACAAAAAGGTTTTCAACATAAAGCATTATCTCTTCCTTTTCCCAGAGATGCAGCAGAAACTGCCGTGTACATACAACATCTACAGTTTTTATTGTTGATTTCCAGCTTCTGCAATTCATTTTCTTATTTTTGGGAATAAACATAGGCAAAGGGATGTAAGAAAAATAACTTCAAAATGTAATAAGTAGCAAAATTAAATGAGAGAGGAAATGCCACTATCAATTTAGTTTGAATTAATTTCTGCCATAATCTGTCATATGTAATACCCACTACAGTTAACAAACACTAACATCAATGATTGAGTGTGATATAGAGAAAAGTATATGAAGAAATTATTTGAATGATTTGTTCTCATAATTACTGATTCATATTCACCTGGAAGGTGAATTCATAATTCATATTCACCTTTGTCCTAGGCTCAGTTATCAAATGATATATGCAAGATAATATCTGTGCAGATTTATTACAAGTTGCTGATGACTCCATCATTTGCTTTTTTTCCATTCTAAAACTATAGTTTTCCCGATATTTTCATCTTGTAATTGCACTATTAATAAGTAAAGTTCTGCAGATGTTGGATGTCTGAGGTAAAATTAAATATCCAGGACAACACTCACCAGGTCAGATGACATCTGTTCTCTTCTCCCCCACTTGTCTTGATGAGTATCTCCAGCATTAATTACAATATTTTCATCATGAAATATCATGTAACTGCACTTCAAAAATTATAGAGGACATTTGTACTCAGGAATGTGAAATATATTTTTAACAAAGTAAACTTTATTTACAATAAAAAAATTAATAAGAATAAACCGTTCCACGCTTTTGCATGCTTGACAATATGGTCAATGCTTTCCATAACAGTTCTAGCACTGCTGCCTCTCATGTGGTATTTCCATGTTTTATTAAGTTCAATCACTGATGGTTAAATATGTATCTTTTAAGAGAATCATATCACTTTTGTTTAAAAGTAGCTTCATAGCTTGGAACAATATCTAAATTTCTTCCAAGCACTATATTTTACATTTAAGTAGATTAGCACTCACATCTACTGTGATGAGAGTGCTTTGGGAAGTTGGTCATGGCCAGAATTAACTCCTGTCTGTGCAGGGTCCTGGATCTGCTGTAATTTGCCTCATGCACAACAGGTCTATAGTGGGCATGATCTCACTGGCTCTCCATACAACTTTAAAGCACTCTGATACATATGCCAAGCTGCTGTTAATCAATTATAGCTTGGCATTCAACAGCATCGACCCTTCACGACTAATCAACCAGCTTCAAAACCTGAGCCTCTGTATCTCACCCTGCAACTAGATCCTTGACATTCACACCATAGTCAATGTGGGTCAAAAATAACATCTCCTCCTTGCTGACAATCAACACAGGTGCATCTCAAGGCTGCACGATTAGCCCGCTGCTATACTCCCTCTATATTCATGACTGTGTGACTAGGCACAGCTCAAATGCAATCTACAAATTGCAGAGACACACAGTTGGTGGCAGAATCTCAGACAGCGATGAGCAGGTGTACAGGAGTGAGAGAGGTTGGCTGGTTGAGTGGTGCTGTAGCGGTGTGCTACACAGAGCGCTAAAATAACTACACGTAGTTGGTAAGTTAGAGTTGCGATGAAAGAGATTTATTCAAACCGCAGCCTGCTTTAAAGCCTTCCCATCCCCGCCCTCCCCAGGCGGGACTGCTGTGGGGAATGCATATTCCCAGACCCTGTCCGCGTGTGGGATTTTCCCCCTGCTGGTGAAGATGGCCTGGCGCCCTTTTTGGTGCCGGCCTCTCTGCCTGTGCGCGCTGTTTCGTGAGCCGGTTCGTGTGTGCTAGAAAGTGGGTCGCCACAGTGCCACAATAATCTTGCACTCAACAAAACAAGATGAAGGAATTAGGAAGGGGAAATCGGGAGAACATACACCAGTCCTCATTAAGATGTCAGTGGTAGAAGGGGTGAGCAACTTCAGGTTCCTGGATATCAACATCTCAGATCATCTATCCAGAACCCAACATACAGATGCCATCATGGAGAAAGCATGCTTCATTATACATCATTAGGAATTTGAGCTGATTCAGTATGTCACCAAAGACTTGCAAGTTTCTACAGAAAGCATTCTGATTGGTTGTATCATGTCCTGGTACGGAGAAACTAATGCACAGGATTGAAAGAAGCTGCAGAGGTTGTAGACTCGCCAGCCCGTCACTGGCATGACACTGCCCACCATCAAGGACATCTTCAAAAAGCTGTACCTTAAGAAGTTAGCATCCATCATTAAGGACCCTTGCCATCCAGGACATACCCTCTTCTCATTACTACCAATAGGGTGGAGGTATGGGAGCCTGAAGACGCATGCTTAGCTATTTAGGAATGACTTCTTCCCCTCTGCCACCAGATTTCTGAATAGTCCATGAACACACGAAGACTACTTTCCTGCTCCTCTTTTATTTATTTGCAATATTATAATATTTATTTATTTATTTTCAGTGTAACATGGTAATTTTAATGTTTAGCACCATATTGCTGTCACAAAACAATATATGTTAGTAATAAAAACCTGATTTTGATTCTGATTATTTTATTTACCTCCAGAATGTATTAATTTATTCTTATTTATTGACATTCAGTATGCAATAGGCCCTTCTGGCCCTTTGAACAGCACCGCCCAGCAACACGACTTAACCCGAGCCTAATCATGCGACAATTTACAATGGCCAATTAGCCTACCAACCAGTACATCTTTGGACCATGGGAGGAAACCAGAGCACCCAGAGTGAGCTCACGCAGTCATGGGGAGAGCGTACAAACATGAAATACTATATTTCATTAAAAATTAAAAGGCAAACACTCCTCTTTCTCAAAGGCTTATGTTGAATCTATAGTTCATTAAGAGACGGCTGGAAGAATATGATTTCCTTGTTGTTGCAGGACATTAGGGACATTATCATTGCTATTGCAAATCTATCAAACATTTCCACTAAACAATCCCAAAAATGAGAGGGAAATCACAGTCCCAGAAAACTTCCTACACAGTCAAAAAAAGCTTACCAATGCCCCTACTTTCTAAGGAGGCTGAAGGGAACTGGACTATATACATCATAATTCAGACTTTCTACAGACGCACAGAAGAGAGCATTGTAATGTGCTGCATCACTGCCTGGTACGGAAACTGCAATGAGGCGGAAAGGAATCTCTACAATGGTGGTCAAAACTGCCCATTGCATCACCGGCACCACCATCAAGGACATTTATACAGCAAGGTGCCGGAAAAAGGCTAGCAATATCATGAAGGATCCCACCCACTTGCTCATGAACTGTTTGTCCCACTCCCATCAGGGGGGAGACTATGTTTACATCCACACCAGGGTCACCAGACTCAAAAACAGTTACTTTCCCTAATCAGTAAGGCTGATCAACGCAAGCACCCACTACCCTACCCCACTACCACTACTTTATCATTTCCTGTCAGTCACCTTATGTACAGACACTCCTGTACCTAGACCACATTATGTACATACCATCGATCTATGTATATGAGCTATCTTATGTATTTGTATTTATTATGCTTTCTTATTATTGTACCCTGGGCCTCTGTACCTCTCTCTGAAACTGGATCGACAACTTCCTAACCAGAAAACCACAATCTGTGCTAATCGGAAATATCAGCTCCACTTCGTTGACAAACAACACTGGCACACCACAGGGATGTGTGCTTAGCCCAATGTACTCTCTTTACACCCATGATTGTGTGGCTAGGCATAGCTCAAATGAATACAACCATCGTTGGCAGAATCTCAGATCATGATGAGAGGGCGTACTGGAGTGAGATAAACCAGCTAATTGTGTGGTGTCGTACCAACAAACTTGTACTTAATGTTACTAAGATCAAAGAGCTGATTGTGGACACTCAGACAAACTAAGACGAGGGAACACAAACCAATCCTCAGAGAGGAATCAGAAGTGGAGAGACTGAGCAGTTTCAATTTCCTAGATGTCAAAGTCTCTGAGGATCTAAGCTAGTCGCAACATATTGATGCAGCTATCAAGAAGGCAAGACAGCAGCTATATTTCATCAGGAGTTTAAGGAGATTTGGTTTGTCACCTGAAACACTCGAAAACTTCTACAGTTGTACTGTGCAGAGCATCCTGACTGGCTGCATCACTGTTTGGTATGGGATGTGGGGCGGGGGGGGTGGGGTGCTACTGCACAAGATCGAAGTAAGTTGCAGAAAGTTGGAAAATTAGTCAGCTCCATCGTGTGTACGAGCCTCCATAGTATCCAAGACATCTCCAAGGGACAGTGCCTCAGGAAGGTGGCATCCATCATTGAGGACCGCCACCACCCAGGATACGCCCTTTTCTCATTGTTACCGTGAAGAAGGAAGTAGGCCTGAAGGCAGACACTGAGTAACTCAGCAACAGCTTCTTTCTCTCTGCTATCGGATTTCTAAATGGACAATGAACCCATGAACACCACCTCACTACTTTTTTTCATTTCTGTTTTTGCACCACTTACTTTAACTTAATACAGTAATTCCGTTTTTATTTCTTTTTCTATTGCATTGTACTGCTGCCAGAAAGTTCACAAATTTCACAACATATGTCTCTGATATCGAACCTGAATCTGATTCTGATTATCTTATTGTGGATCTGGACTAACAATGATCATTCTCCTTTATACTTGTGCAATGAAATTGCATTAAACGGTGAAATTGCACAATAGGTCAACGGCAGACACAATCTTAATGGCTCTTCACAAGGCATTAGACCACCCGGGCTCGATTTCTGAGGTTGGCGGCGGAGGCCTCACTTCCGGGAGCTGTGGATGTGCACCAACGGGGCTTTACAGTGGTCGCTCCGGGGAAGCGTCTGGGACACCTTGAGGTCTCTGACGTCACTTCTGTGTGGTCATCTGCTCCGGAGAGGTGCTGGCCCGACAAGGAACACCCGACGACGTGACCTGCCGATCGATCTCCACGGGACGCGTCCACCAAACTCAAAGAGATGACAACAACACACTGCATAGATGGAAACCTGGAAAGATGCACTATTTACTGAGGAAGTGTGGGAAAAGAGCTGGGCTGCTGGTCAGATTGAAGCTGAGGGGCTTCGGGGTCCCTATGCCCACCATCCTACTAGCTAATGTGCAAGCCATAGAGAACAAGGTGGATGATCTTAAAGGGAGACTCAGCTACTGCAGGGAGATGCAGAACTGCTGCGTTATCTGTTTCACCGAGACCTGGCTCTCCCCTGCCACCCCCAACTGTGCCATCCGACCGGAGAGACTTTTGATCCATCCGATGGACCGCACGGCGTCTTCGGGCAAGATGAGGGGAGGTGGTGTCTGCCTACTGATCAACACTGGGTGGCGCTCGGACACAGTGGCACTGACAAGCTCCTGCAGCCTGGATCTGGAACACCTGTCGGTGAAGTGTCGTCCCTACTATCTGCCACGGGAATTCACCTCGGTCATACTGACAGCGGTCTACATTCCCCCCCAGGCAGACGTGGAGTGTGCTCTGAACATACTGTGTGCCAACATCAGTGAACTTGAAACCAGGTATCCGGAGGCTTTGCTCATTAAGCCAGGGACTTTAATCAGGCCAAACTCAGAAAGGCGCTGCCAAAGTTATACCAACATGTTTCCTGCCCCACTGGATGCCCGAATGTACTTGACCACTGCTACACAGCAGTCAAGGATGCCAACCGTTCCACCCCACGACCTCACTTCGGAAAATCGGACCATCAGGCCGTACTCCTCCTCCCGGCTTACAAACAGAAACTGAAGCGGGAGGTAACGGTGTCAAAAGTGGTGTCGCGTTGGACGGAAGAAACGGATGAGGTTCTCCGTGACTGCTTTGAATCGGTGGACTGGTTAGTATTCAAGGACTCGGCAGCAAACCTCGATGAGTATGCCTCAGCTGTCACGGTCTTTATTTGGAAATGCACGAAGGACTGTGCGTCTCGCAAGACGATCTGGGTATTCCCTAACCGGAAACCTTGGATGAATTATGAGGTCAAGTCCCTTTTGAAGGCTAGAGCTGTGGTTTTTAGGTCCGGGGATACCCGTCGCTGCACGGAATCCAGACATGAACTCCGGAAAGCCATTAAGCCTGCCAAGAGGCAATATCGAGCCAACTTGGAAGCCCAGGCTAACCAGAGGGATGCTGGTAGACTATGGTAGGGTCCAAATGAGATCACTGGGCACAAAGAAAAGGCTGGGAATATCAATAACTGTGGCGCCTCTCTTCCTGACGAACTTAACGTATTCTACGCAAGATTGGAACATAAGAGGAGCGTCCTGCTCCCTCCGGATGAACTGGACCTGGTGGCATTGAGATTCATCATCACCAAGGAGGACGTTAGAAGGACCTTCCTGAAGATAAATCCAAGGAAGGCGGGGGCCCAGATGACGTCCCTCGACGGGTTATCTGGGCCGGTGCAAGCAAGCTAGCTGGAGTGTTTGCTGACATCTTCAACTGCTCCTTGCTTAAGTCTAAGTCCCCCTCATGTTTTAAGAAGGCAATGATAATCCCGATGCCGAAGAAGAGCAAGGTGGCATGCCTGAATGACTATTGACCTGTGGCTCTGACATCAATTGCTATGAAGTGCTTGGAGCGATTGGTTATGGCACACATCAGCCACAGCCTACCGGTCAACGTCGACGCTTTGCAATTCGCCTACTGGAGCAACAGGTCAATGGCAGATGCCATCTCTCTGTCTCTGCATTCCTCCTAAGAACACCTGGAGAATAAAGACGCATATGGAAGGCTCCTTTTCATTGACTACAGCTCTGCCTTTAGTACCATCTTTTCAAATAAATTGAAACCTAAGCTCTAGAACCTAGGCCTTAGCACTCAGATCTGCAGCTGGATCTTCAACTTCTTCACAGACAGGACTCAGGCCGTAAAAATAGTGGACAAGCTCTCCTCTACAATCACTCTGAGCACCGGTGCCCCACAAGGCTGTGTACTCAGCCCCCTGCTGTACTCACTGTACACCCATGATTGTGTATCCAAGTTTCCATCGAACTCAATATATAAGTTTGTGATGACACCACAATTGTAGGCCACATCTCAGGTAATGATGAGTTTGAGTACAGAGAGGAAATTAAGAACCTGGTGGCATGGTGCGAAGACAATAACCTATCCTTCAACATCAGCAAGATGAAGGAATTGGTTGTTGACTTCAGAAGGAGTAGCGGACAGCACAACCCCATTTACATCAGTGGTGCGCAAGTGGAACAGGTCAAAAGCTTTAAGTTCCTTGGGGTCAATATCACAAATGACCTGACTTGGTCCAACCAAGCAGAGTCCACTGCCAAGAAGGCCCTCCAGCGCCTTTACTTCCTGAGAAAGCTAAAGAAATTTGGCCTGTCCCCTAAAACCCTCACTAATTTGTATAGATGCACCGTAGAAAGCATTCTTCTAGGGTGCATCACAACCTGGCATGGAAGTTGTCCTGTCCAAGACTGGAAGAAGCTGCAGAAGATCGTGAACGCACATCACCACAAACCAATCTTCCGTCCTTGGACTTACTTTACACCACACGCTGTTGGAGCAGTGCTGCCAGGATAATTAAGGACTTGACCCACCCAGCCAACACACTTTTCGTCCCTCTTGCCTCCGGGAGAAGACTCAGGAGCTTGAAGACTCGTACGGCCAGTCTTGGGAACAGCTTCTTTTCTACTGTGATAAGACTGCTGATCGGATCCTGACCCAGATCTGGGCCGTACCCTTCAAATATCTGGACCTGCCTCTTGGTTTTTTTGCACTACGTTACTTTCCCTTTTCTATTTTCTATTTATGATTTATAATTTAAATTTTTAATATTTACTGTTGATTTGTACTCCAGGGAGCGTGAAGCGCAGAATCAAATATCGCTGTGATGATTGTACGCTCTAGTATCAATTGTTTGGCGACAATAAAGTATAAGGTATGAAGTATACAAACACCAACGTCAGGATGCTGTTCATCAACTATAACTCAACATTTAACACCATCATTCCCACAATCCTGATTGATGTTACAGAACCTGGGCTTCTGTACCTCCCTCTGCAATTGGATCTTTAACTTCCTAACCGGAAGACCACAATCTGTGCAGATTGGTGACAACATATCCTCCTCGCTGACGATCAACACTGGCACACCTCAGGGTGTGTGCTTAGCCCACTGCTCTACTCTCTATATACCTATGACTGTGTGGCTAGACATAGCTCAAATATCATCTATAAATTTACTGATAATACAACCATTGTTGGTAGAATCTCAGATGGAAACGAGAGGGTGTACAGGAGTGAGATATGCCAACTAGTGGAATGGTGCTGCAGCAACAACCTTGCACTCAATGTCAGTAAGATGAAAGAGCTGATTATGGACTTCAGGAAGGGTAAGATGAAGGAACACATACCAATCCTCATAGAGGGATCAGAAGTGGAGAGAGTGAGCAGTTTCAAGCTCCTGGGTGTCAAGATCTCTGAGGATCTAACCTGGTCCCAATATATTGATGTAGTCATAAAGAAGGCAAGACAGTGGTTATACTTCATTCAGAGTTCGAAGAGATTTGGTATGTCAACAAAAACACTCAAAGACTTCTATAGATGTACTGTGGAGAGCATTCTGACAGGCTGCTTTACTGTCCGTTATGGAGGGGCTACTGAACAGGGCCGGAAGAAGCTGCAGAGGGTCATAAATTTAGTCGGCTCCATCTTGGGTACTAGCCTACCAAGTACCACAGACATCTTTAGGGAGCAGTGTCTCAGAAATCAGCGTTCATTATTAAGGACCTCCAACACCCAGGGGATGCCCTTTTCTCACTGTTACCATCAGGTAGGAGGTACAGAAGCCTGAAGGCACACACTCAGTGATTCAGGAACAACTTCTTCCTAAATGGACAATGAACGTGTGAACACTACTTCACTTTTTTAATATATATTATTTATGTTTTTGCATGATTTTCAATCTATTCAATATACATATACTGTAATTGATGTACTGATTTATTTATTTATTTATTCTTCTATTTTGTGTATTGCATTGAACTGCTGCTGCTGAGTTAACAAATTTCACGACACATGCCGGGGCTAATAAACCTGATTCTGATTCTGACAGTTGTGAATCTTGAGATGTCAGATACTCTTTCCAACTGCCATTTAAATATGGAAATTAGAAAAGAGGAAACTATCCCAATCAAAATGATAAGTTAGCTTTAAATGTGACCTAACAGACCTTTTATATTTCTTATTTATGATCTCAAGTTAAGTAAAAGAATATCTGGAACTTCCAATCAAGTGCAATTTATATTGCTCCATGACTTTATGTTACAGCTTGTTTCGTAAGTGTGACATGTTATTGACAGTGTGAGTTAAAAAATAACTTCTGTTCTTCCAAAACTATCAGTTTGATAGCTTTCTCAGTTAAAAGATCAGGTGGGTGAAGAGCATTTTCTATTTAGCTATATTGATGGATTACAAATTATCATTCATGGTTATCAAAGTTCTAAGTAGATTTATTATCGAAGTATGTATACTGTATTCAACCTTGAGATCCAGCTTCTTGCAGGCAGCCACAAAGCAAAGACACACAATAGAACCCGTAAAGGAACCCCACAAACACCCAATGTGTGAAAAAGAACAAATGGTATAAACAATAAAAACGTAAATAAATAACACACAAACATTAACCGCAGGGTTCCCAAAAATGAGTCCACAGACACAGAGCCGGTTCTTTGCTGAGGCGAGTGCCAATGGTTGCAGTCCACAGCTGCAGAGTCAGTTCAGTACCGAAGTGAGTAACCCTTGTGGATTTGTGAGCTGAACACCAGTTTGTCCCTTGCCCTGGGGCTTGATGCTTTGATCAAATCGCGCAAACAGTAAAAGAAAAATAGACAAAAACAAATGGAACATGAACTGCAGAGTCTCCAAAAGTGAGTCCACAGCTGCCGGTCCCAGGAGCCCGTCCAGCAGCCTGATGTCTGCAGGGCAACGAACGCTCCTGAACTTGGTGGTGTAGGACCTAAAGCACTGCACCTCCCTCCTGACGATCAAAGCAAGAAGAGAGGGAGACTGGTCAAATGCGGGCGGACACCACTATATAGATATTCATTTTCCACTCTCGTCCTCAGTGATTTTAATTTTGCTCAGTGCTTTAATTGGCGCATTGTTATGGAGTGAACCACAGGTTCATCTTCCACCATCAGGCCTCATCGCAGCACTCACCCTCAGCGATGGCCACCCTGGCCACACCTGCACTTCCTAGGATATAGTTCACAGAATCCCCCAGGAGATCACAAAAGTGCCAGATCATTTAGTCAACTCAAAAGAACATCCCTGAAAGGAAAATGACAAGCTACAGACTACAGTGAACACATTTCAGAGGTACATTAAATCTACTCGAGTATCTAGTAATTTTATAAGCTGTCTGCAAAAATGTCACCATTGGTTGCTGTCACCATCTTGCATCACAAAACTATTTTCCAATATTTTCATAAATTTGGTTGGGTTCAAGACCATAACGGTGTAGGTTTGGTGACACAGATCAGTGCTATTCAATTGTGGTTTTCAAGATAGAAGACAAAATTTTACAACTAGTAAATCCTGGGCTTAGCAGCTATCAAAGCTACTTCTTATTTTCTGACTGGGTAGCAACCAACTTGATGGCATGAACATCAACTTCACTAACTTCCAGTAATTATTGCCCTCTCTAACTTAGCTCTTCTTCCATTCCCCACTCTAGTTATCCTCTCACCCCTCCCTCTACTTACCCATCTTCCCTTTCTTCCATGTTACCCTGTCCTCTCATATTAGATTCCTTCTTCTTTAGCCCTTTACCTCTTCCACCTATTACCTCCTATCAAGACCCTATCAAGCTCTGCCTTAAATACACCCAACGACCTGTCCTCCTGTCCTCGGCAGCTGCCCATGGTAATAAATTCCACAAATTCAACACCTTCTGGCTAAAGAAATTTCTCTGCATCTCTGTTTTAAATGGAGGTCCCTCAACCCTGAGGCTCTGCCCTCTTGTCCTAGACTCCCTCACATGGGCAACATCCTTTCCACATCTAGTCTCAGCCTTTCAACATTGGAATGGCTTCAAGGAGATCCCTCCTCATCCTTCTAAATTCCAGCGAGTACAGACCCCGAGGTATCAAATGTTATTGATGATTTTGATGGTAACTTAATGAATAAGTTGCAGATGACACCAAACTGGTGATATTCAGATAGTGTCAGTGACAGTTTTAGGTTACAACAGGATCTAGATCAACTGAGAATGCAGGCCACGAATGGCAGATGGCCAAGTGCAAATTAATCCAGGGCAGGCCTTACACAGTAAATGGTAGATCTTTGGAGAGAATTGTAAAACAGAGAGACCTAGGAGTAAAAATGTATAGTTTTCTGAAAGTGCCAATGCAAGTAAACAGATTGGTGGAGAAGGATCTGACACACTTTCCTTCATCAGTTAGGGCACTAAATACAGGAATTGGGACATAATGATTAAGACATTGTTGAGATCACACTTGGAGTATTATGTGTAGTTCTGGTCATAGGAAGGATGTCAATAAACTGGAGAAGTTCTGGTAAGGATTCATGTGAATGTTCCTGCGATTGAGGTGCTTGAGTTGTAAGGAGAGATAGGATATTCTGAGGCTTTTTCCCTGGAGTGTCAAAGCCTCTGTTGCAGTAAAGTGGTGCGAGTCTGCAACAAAAATAACAAAACAGAATGAGTATGTTGCAGAAAGAGGAGAAAATCTGCAGATGCTGGAAATCCAAGCAACATGCACACAAAAGCTAGAGGAACTCAGCAAGCCCAGCAGCATCTATGGTAAAGAGTAAACAGTTGACGTTTCAGGCTGAGCCCCTTCATCAGGACTGGAAAAAAATGTTGAGAAGTTAGAGCAAGAAGGTGGGGGGAGAGGAAGAAGAAGTACAAGGTGGTAGGTGATGGGTGAAACCAGGAGCAGGGGAAAGGTGAAGTAAAGAGCTGGGTTGATAGGTGAAAGAGATAAAGGACTGGAGAAGCGGGTATCTGATATGAGAGGGAGGAGACTATGGAAGAAAGAGAAGGGGAAGAAGCACCAGAGGGTGGTGATGGGCAGATAAGGAGTTAAGGTGAGAGAGGCAATAGGTCTGTTCAAAATACCCCTTCCACTTCACAGCATGACCATTTTTCTCTGCTCTGTTAACCCATTAAAATGGGAACAGCAGCTAACCTTTTGTCCCACCTTTGAGTACAACTTAAAAATTATTCCTGCTCTATTTTTATTTCCACAAATGTGCTTACAAGTATGTCTAACTTAACTTTGTTGTAATGTTTTATTGTCTCAACTGGTGACTTCCATGAAGATCTAGTTTTTACTTTATCTGTGTTTTTAGTCTAGTGTGACAACAGTAATGACCTTCCCACTAGTTTCATGCTCTTTCTGAATCAGCTTCAATTGTGCCATTAAGCATTCTTGCTGAGTATGTGGCCCATTACTTTCTTGCAATGGGAGACAATCTATCTTTTTTAGGCTCCCTTCACAACTCAATGATCCAAAACATGGAACCACATTTCCTCTTATCTAAATTCTTTCCACTGCTTTTATATTCACTCCTAAGTGTGGTGAGCTCGGCTGGACCTAACGTGACATCTTATCTATGCTTCCTGAGCAGTCTGCCTCTTTCTTAGTCTGAATGTTTGTGCACCATCTTTTCCAGGCTATATTCTGTCTGTCTTTCCAGCTACTGCCATATTTTGAATATGTTTCCAAAGTTCAATTATCTTCTTGCAATTTTCTGCCCTGGACCCATCTTGTGCAATAATATTGCAATTTTAGTATCAAATTACATTCTATTGTGCTCCTTCTTATTAAGCACAATAGTCAGTAATTTGTCTGTAATTCTTGCGTGTTCCTGTGAGGTTGCAGTTTCTCAATACAGTAAGCCAATCAGTAAGCACATAGAAGCATTTCAAATTAGCTAGGATAATAAGAACTGGATCTGATTTCAATGAAGAATCCCTAACAACCCAGAACAGTACTTTTGGGATGTTAAACATCATTTGCTAAAAAAAGGTACCTGATTTTTTTTTCCCCTTTCATCAAAGTGCATACAAAGTACTACATATAGGAAATGTAATGGCATGTACAGAACAACATAAAGGAAAACAGATTATCTTACTATTTAACTAAGTGATACAAGCTGCTGCCACAACTCTGAAAAAGGTTACCTTAAAATATTTTCCTCTTGAGAAAAATATTCTAGTTGTAGAATTTTATATAAAAACACAACCATTCATATTTGCATTATGAGCCACCAAGTCAGAATACAAATTAGACCACTCATATCAGAGCTTATAAAACAGCACACAAATTTAAAATAAAGAAATCTGGGGACTGCTTCTTCGAGTAACTCCAACCCATTTTGTGCCAAGATAAGGCATAGAGCATAGAACATAGAATAGTACAGCACAGTACAGGACCTTCGGCCCACAATGTTGTGCCGACCCTCAAGCCCTGCCTCCCATATAAGCCCGCACCTTAGATTCCTCCATATACCTGTCTAGTAGTCTCTTAAACTTCACTAGTGTATCTGCCTCCACCACTGACTCAGGCAGTGCATTCCACGCACCAACTACTCTCTGAGTAAAAAACCTTCCTCTAATATCCCCCTTGAACTTCTCACCACTTACCTTAAAGCCATGTCCTCTTGTATTGAGCAGTGGTGCCCTGGGGAAGAGGCGCTGGCTATCCACTCTATCTATTCCTCTTATTACCTTGTACACCTCTATCATATCTCCTCTCATCCTCCTTCTCTCCAAAGAGTAAAGCCCTAGCTCCCTTAATCTCTGATCATAATGCATACTTTCTAAACCAGGCAGTATCCTGGTAAATCTCCTCTGTACCCTTTCCAATGCTTCCACATCCTTCCTATAGTGAGGTGACCAGAACTGGACGCAGTACTCTAAGTATGGCCTAACCAGAGTTTTATAGAGCTGCATCATTACATCGCGACTCTTAAACTCTATCCCTCGACTTATGAAAGCTAATACCCCATAAGCTTTCTTAACTACCCTATCCACCTGTGAGGCAACTTTCAGGGATCTGTGGACATGTACCCCGAGATCTCTCTGCTCCTCCACACTACCAAGTATCCTGCCATTTGCTTTGTACTCTGCCTTGGAGTTTGTCCGTCCAAAGTGTACCACCTCACACTTCTCCGGGTTGAACTCCATCTGCCACTTCTCAGTCCACTTCTGCATCCTATCAATGTCTTTCTGCAATCTTTGACAATCCTCTACGCTATCTACAACACCACCAACCTTTGTGTTGTCTGCAAACTTGCCAGCCCACCCTTCTACCCCCACATCCAGGTCGTTAATAAAAATCACGAAAAGTAGAGGTCCCAGAACAGATCCTTGTGGGACACCACTAGTCACAATCCTCCAATCTGAATGTACTCCCTCCACCACCACCCTCTGCCTTCTGCAGGCAAGCCAATTCTGAATCCACCTGGCCAAACTTCCCTGGATCCCATGCCTTCTAACTTTCTGAATAAGCCTACTGTGTGGAACCTTGTCAAATGCCTTACTAAAATCCATGTAGATCACATCCACTGCACTACCCTCATCTATATGCCTGGTCACCTCCTCAAAGAACTCTATCAGGCTTGTTAGACAGGATCTGCCCTTCACAAAGCCATGCTGACTGTCCCTGATCAGACCATGATTCTCTAAATGCCTATATATCCTATCTCTAAGAATCTTTTCCAACAGCTTTCCCACCACAAACGTAAGGTTCACTGGTCTATAATTACCCAGACTATCCCTACTACCTTTTTTGAACAAGGGAACAAACATTCGCCTCCCTCCAGTCCTCCGGTACCATCCCCGCGGACAACGAGGACATAAAGCATAAAGATCCTAGCCAGAGGCTCAGCAATCTCTTCTCTCGCCTCGTGGCAACCCGCAGGATGGAGAAGCAACACCTTATATTCTGTCTGTGTGGCCTCCAAACTGATGGCATGAATATTGATTTCTCCTTCCAGCAAAAAATGTTTCCTTCCTGTTCCCATCATCTTCTATGGACTTTTACCTATTCTCACCTACCTATCACTTCCCCCGGACCCACTCCTCGTTCCCTTTCTCCTATGGTCTACTCTCTTGTCCCATCAAATTCCTTCTTCTCCAGCCCTTGACCTTTCCCACCCAACCAACTTCACTTTTCACCTTCTAGCTAGCCTCCTTCCCTGCCCCACCTTTTTATTCTGGCATCTTGCCTGTTCCTTTTCAGTACTGATGAAGAGGCCCGGCCCAGAACTTCGACTGTCCTAAGCTCTTCCAGTACTTTGTGTGTTGCTTTGGATTTCCAGCATCTGCAGACTTTCTCATGTTTAAAATAAAGAAAAACTTGCATTCATATATAATCTTTTAGGTACTTAAGATGTCCAAAATCAAGTTAGAACCAATAAAGTATCTTGTGAAGCTTATTCAGTGTTTCAGTGTTGGAAATGCAGAATTAAATTTGCATCTAGTGGGCTCCCATAGGCAACAGTGTGATAATGATCTGATCATCTGTTTCATTATTGTTGGTTAAAGGGTTCCTAGACTCCAGGTCACAAGAAATAAAAAGCTTACTCTTTAAACGTGATCTTGTACATCCAGCTGAAAAAGTATCATGTGATATCTGAAGCATATACACAACTGTGTACCCAACTGGATCTAGCCCTGGAATTTCACGTTAGGCAATGACAAGCTAAATCAGCATGTACATCGGTTCACATAGCCCTTCTATTTGAATGTCAGGTCATCCACTAGAAAATTCAATATAGACAACATGACAAATTGATGAATTAGCATGTTTCACTTATCTTATTGAAGAGGAATTAATTCAAAAAGTTAGCTTGCAGTATCTGCCGATTACTGATTTTAGCTCTACTCTCTATAGTGTACACTTTGATATAAAGTGAAGTACTGAATGCTATTTTATTTGCACAATTTGTTTTCTTTTCTCTCTGCACATTAGGTGTTTGACGGTCTTTTTTGTTTTAATGAATTCTATTGTGTTTCTTTCTTTTGTGGCTGTCTGTAAGGAGACAAATCTCAAGGTTGTATGAAGTATACATACTTTGATACTAAATGTACTTTGAACTTTTGAACTTTTGCGTAGTGATCCATCTATACAACCAATAGCCTTACAGCCACAATTTTAGATGTGAGAGTGTAGAATCAGCCAATCAGCCAATATTTCTATTGGGAAACACACACAGTATGCTGGAGGGACTTAGCAAGTCAGACAGCACCTCTGGAGAGGAATAAATAGTCGCTATTTTGAGTCAAGACTCTTCATAGTCATAGTCATAGTCATACTTAATTGATCCCGGGGGAAATTGGTTTTCATTACAGTTGCACGATAAATAATAAATAAATAGTAATATGTAAGTTATGCCAGTAAATTATGAAATAAGTCCAGGACCAGCCTATCGGCTCAGGGTGTCTGACCCTCCAAGGGAGGAGTTGTAAAGTTTGATGGCCACAGGCAGGAATGAGTCTCTGGCTGAATGTACTCCTGTGCCCACCCAGTACATTATGTAGTGGATGGGAGACATTGACCAAGATGGCATGCAACTTAGACAACATCATCAAGACTAGAAAGAAAAGGAATAAAACCCAGAACCCCTTTTTCCTTTCTAATCCCCATGAAGGGCCTCAATTCAAAACTTTGAATATTTATTCCTCAGTTCCTGCAGCATTTTGTGTGTTGCTCAAGATTTCAAGCATCTGTAGAATCTCTTGTGTTTATAATTCTGTTGGAAAACTTTGCACTTTGAGGCCAAACTAAAATAGCAGAGAGAGTAGGGCATTGAAAAGAAATGCCCCAGAACTATGTGCTTCTTCAAATCCCCATCCATGGAGCCTTTTTATTTTATCATCAGATTATTTATTACTGTCACATTTAAAGCATACTCATGCAACAAAGGCTTGCAAATGTGGCACATAGCTAACCAAGAAAAAATACCCTTCCTATGTATAGAAATACATATGGATAAAGCTAAAAGATTTTAAGAGTGGGCTACATTTGACCCTAGTGAGAAGGAAAAGTATAGTGCCTATAAAAAGTATTCACCATTGGAAGTTTTCATGTTGTATTGTTTTACAACATTGAATCACAGTGGATTTAATTTAGCTTTTCTCTTGACACGATCAGTAGAAAAATACTCAAAGTGAAAATAGATCTCTACGAAGTGATCTAAATTAATTACAAATATAAAACAAAATAATTGATTGCATCAGTATTCTCCCTCTTCAAGTCAGTATTTAGTGAATACATCTTTGGCAGCAATTACAGACTTGAGTCTGTGTGGATAGGTCTCTATCAGCTTTGTACATCTGAACACTGCAATTTTTTCCCCCATTTTTCTTAACAGAACTGCTCAAGCTGTGTGAGATTGCATGACGATTGTGAGTGAACAGCCCTTTTCAAGTCCAGCCACAATTTTTCAGTTGGATTGAGTTCTGAACCACTCCAGGACATTAACTTTGTTGTTTTTAAGCCATTCCTGTGTAGCTTTGGCTTTATGCTTGGGGTCATTGTCTTATAGGAAAACAAATCTTCCAAGTTGCACCTCTCATGCAGACTGTATCAGGATTTCCCTGTATTTTGCTGCATTCATTTTACCCTGAGGGGAAGCTGAGGGGTTGATAGACAAGATATACAGGGAGGAGGACACAAGGTGCAGGACAAAGGTAACTGGGTGACCATCAGGAAGGGGAATGGGGATAGAGAGCCAGTGCAGAGTACCCCGGTGGCCGTTCCCCTCATCAACAGGTATACCGCTTTGGATACAGTTAACCTAGCAGACGAAAGCCACTATGGTTAGGTCTCTGGCACTGCTTCTGGCTCTATGGCTTAGAAAGGAAGGGGGAGAAGAGCAAGCTGCGGTGATAGGGGATTTTTTGGTCAGGGGAACAGAAAGGAGGCTCTATGGACAAGGGCAAGATTCCTGGATGGTGTGCTGCCTCCCAGATGCCAGTGTCAGGGACATCTTGGATCAAGACTATATCATTCTCAAGTGGGAGGGTGAGCAGCCAGAGGTCATGGTCCATATAGGAGGGACATGGGTAAGAGGGGCGATGAGGTCCTGCAAAGTGAGTTCAGAGAGTTAGGTGATAAGTTAAGGACAGGACCTCCAAGGTTGTGATCTCAGGATTGCTACCCATGCCACGTGCTTTTTAGCCAGAAATTGGAAAATCATGCAGTTTAACACATGGCTATGGACAGTGCATGCAGGAGAGCTTCATATCTTTGGATCAGTGTGCTGTCTTCTAGGGAAGGTGAACCTGTACAGGTAGGATAACTTGCACCTGAACCAGAGGGGAAGTAATATCCTAGCAGGAAAGTTTGCTCGTGCTGCATGGGGGTGTTTAGACTAGAGTTGCAAGGGGATTGGAACCAGAGTGCTAGAACAGATAGTGGAGTGGTTGTGTAGAAAGATGTGTTAAGCTTACATACAAAGTAAGCAATCGAAAGTTCAAGCATGGTGGGACTAATGTTCTGAGCTGTGTATATTTCAATGTAAGGAGCATTGTGAGAAAGGCAGATAAGCTTGAGGCTGGATCAGTACATAGAATTATGAGATTGTAGCCATTAGCGATATTTGGTTGCAGGAGGGGCAGGACTAGTGGCTCAATGTTCCAGCTTTCTGTTGTTTTCGACATCATAGAGTTGGGGAGATTAACAGGAGGGTTAACATTTCTAGTCAGGGAAAATATCACAGCAGTGCTCAGTCAGGACAGACTGGAGAGCTCAGCTAGTAGGGCTTCATGTGGAGAAATGAGGAATAAGAAATATAGAAACATAGAAACATAGAAAATAGGTGCAGGAGTAGGCCATTCGGCCCTTCGAGCCTGCACCGCCATTTATTATGATCATGGCTGATCATCCAACTCAGAACCCAGCCTTCCCTCCATACCCCCTGACCCCTGTAGCCACAAGGGCCATATCTAACTTCCTTTTAAACATAGCTAATGAACTGGCCTCAACAGTTTGCTGTGGCAGAGAATTCCACAGATTCACCACTCTCTGTGTGAAGAAGTTTTTCCTAACCTCGGTCCTAAAAGGCTTCCCCTCTATCCTCAAACTGTGACCCCTCGTTCTAGACCTCCCCAACATCGGGAACAATCTTCCTGCATCTAGCCTGTCCAATCCCTTTAGGATCTTATACGTTTCAATCAGATCCCCCCTCAATCTTCTAAATTCCAACGAGTACAAGCCCAGTTCATCCAGTCTTTCTTCATATGAAAGACCTGCCATCCCAGGAATCAATCTGGTGAACCTTCTTTGTACTCCCTCTATGGCAAAGATGTCTTTCCTCAGATTAGGGGACCAAAACTGCACACAATACTCCAGGTGTGGTCTCACCAAGGCCTTGTACAACTGCAGTAGTACCTCCCTGCTCCTGTACTCGAATCCTCTCGCTATAAATGCCAGCATACCGTTCGCCTTTTTCACCGCCTGCTGTACCTGCATGCCCACTTTCAATGACTGGTGTATAATGACACCCAGGTCTCGTTGCACCTCCCCTTTTCCTAATCGGCCACCATTCAGATAATAATCTGTTTTCCTATTTTTGCCACCAAAGTGGATAACTTCACATTTATCCACATTAAATTGCATCTGCCATGAGTTTGCCCACTCACCCAACCTATCCAAGTCACCCTGCATCCTCTTAGCATCCTCCTCACTGCTAACACTGCCACCCAGCTTCGTGTCATCCGCAAACTTGGAGATGCTGCATTTAATTCCCTCATCCAAGTCATTAATATATATTGTAAACAACTGGGGTCCCAGCACTGAGCCTTGCGGTACCCCACTAGTCACCGCCTGCCATTCTGAAAAGGTCCCGTTTATTCCCACTCTTTGCTTCCTGTCTGCTAACCAATTCTCCACCCACACCAATACCTTACCCCCAATACCGTGTGCTTTAAGTTTGCACACTAATCTCCTATGTGGGACCTTGTCAAAAGCCTTTTGAAAATCCAAATATACCACATCCACTGGTTCTCCCCTATCCACTCTACTAGTTACATCCTCAAAAAATTCTATGAGATTCGTCAGACATGATTTTCCTTTCACAAATCCATGCTGACTTTGTCCGATCATTTCACCGCTTTCCAAATGTGCTGTTATCACATCCTTGATAACTGACTCCAGCAGTTTCCCCACCACCGACGTTAGGCTAACCGGCCTATAATTCCCCGGTTTCTCTCTCCCTCCTTTTTTATATGACCACATTAACGGGATTATGTTATGGACCACCCAACAGTTCATAAGAGTTAGAGAAGCAAGTTTGTAGAGAGATTTCAGACAGTTGAAATAAACTTAAGATTGTTATAGTAGGTGATTTTAACTTTCCACATATTGACTGGGACTCCAATACTGTGAAAGGGATAGATGGGAAAGGGTTTGTCAAATGTGTTCAGTAAAGTTTTCTTCATCAGTATCTAGAAGTCCCAACTAGAGAGAGTGTGATACTAGATCTCCTACTAGGGAATGAAACAGGACAGGTGACAGAAGTTTGTGCAGGGAAACATTTGTATCTAGTTTATCAGTGGAAAAAGTGCTAGGCAAATTCAAAGGTCTTAAAATTGATAAGTTGCCTGGTCCAGATGGACTACATCCCAGAGTCTTTAGAGAGGTTGCTAAAGAGGTAACAAATGCATTGGACATGATCTTTCAAGAATCACTTGATTCTGGCATGGTCCCAGAGGACTGGAAGATTGTAAATGTCACTCCACTCTAAAAGAAGGGGGAAAGCAAAAGAAAGGAAATTATAGGCCAGTTAGCCTAACCTCAGTGTTTGGGAAAGTGTTGTAGTGTATTACTAAGGATGAGGTTTTGGAGGATTTGAAGACTAATGATAAAATAAGTCAAAGTTAGCATGGTTTCTGTGAAGGGAAATCTTGCCTGGCAGATCTCAAGTCAAGTCAAGTCAAGTCAAGTCAAGTCAAGTCACTTTTTATTGTCATTTTGACCGTAACTGCTGGTAGAGTACACAGTAAAAACGAGACAGCATTTTTCAGGACCATGGTGCTACATGAACAATACAAAAACTACACTGAACTACGTAAAGCAACCCAAAACTACACTAGACTACAGACCTACCCAGACTGCATAAAGTGCACAAAACAGTGCAGGCATTACAATAAATAATAAACAAGACAATAGGCACAGTAGAGGGCAGTAGGTTGATATCAGTCCAGGCTCTGGGTATTGAAGAGTCTGATGACTTGCGGGAAGAAACTCTTACATGGTCTGGTCGTGAGAGCCCAAATACTTCGGTGCCTTTTGCCAGATGGCAGGAGGGAGAAGAGTTTGTATGAGGGGTGTGTGGAGTCCTTCATAATGCTGTTTGCTTTACGGATGCAGCATGTGGTGTAAATGTCTCTAATGGCGGGAAGAGATACCCCGATGATCTTCTCAGCTGACCTCAATATCCGCTGCAGGGTCTTGCGATCCGAGATGGTACAATTTCCGAACCAGGCAGTGATGCAGCTGCTCAGGATGCTCTCAATACAACCTCTGTAGAATATGGTGAGGATGAGGGTGAGAGATGTACTTTTCTCAGCCTTCGCAGAAAGTAGAGACGCTGCTGGGCTTTCTTTGCTATGGAGCTGGTGTTGAGGGACCAGGTGAGATTCTCTGCCAGGTGAACACCAAGAAATTTGGTGCTCTTAACGATCTCTATGGAGGAGTCATCGATGTTCAGTGGAGAGTGGACGCTCTGTCTCCTCCTGAAGTCAACAACCATCTCTTTTGTTTTGTTCACATTCAGAGACAGGTTGTTGGCTCTGCACCAGTACGTTAGCCGCTGCACCTCCTCTCTGTATGCTGACTCATCATTCTTGCCGATGAGACCCACCACGGTCGTGTCATCTGCGACTTGATGATGTGGTTCGAGCTGTGTGTTGCAGCACAGTCGTGGGCCAGCAGAGTGAACAGCAGTGGACTGAGCACACAGGCCTGGGGGGCCCCGTACTCAGTGTGATGATATTGGAGATGCTGCTTCCAATCTGGACTGACTGAGGTCTCCCAGTCAGGAAGTCTAGGATCCAATTGCAGAGGGAGGTGTTCAGGCCCAGTAGGCTCAGCTTTCCAATCAGTTCCTGAGGAATGATTGTGTTGAATGCTGAACTGAAGTCTATGAACAGCATTCAAACGTACAAGCAACACACGCAAAAAAATGCTGGTGAACGCAGCAGGCCAGGCAGCATCTATTGGAAGAGGTACAGTCGACGTTTCGGGTCGAGAACCCTTCATCAGGACTAACTGAAAGAAGAGATAGTAAGAGATTTGAAAGTGGGAGGGTGAGGGGGAGATCCAAAATGATACGAGAAGACAGAAGGGGGAGGGATAGAGCTAAGAGCTGGAAAGTTGATTGGCAAAACAGATACAAGGCTTGAGAAGGGAGAGGATCATGGGACAGGAGGCCAAGGGAGAGAGAAAGGGGGAGGGGAGCCCACTATAGTGAGAGGGACAGAGGGAGAAAAAAGAGAGAGAGAAGAAAGGGGGGGGGAATAAATAAATAAATACGGGAAGGGGTACGAACGGGAGGTGGGGCATTAACGGAAGTTAGCGAAGTCAATGTGCATGCCATCAGGTTGGAGGCTACCCAGAACGTGTTGTTCCTCCAACCTGAGTGTGGCTTCATCTTGACAGTAGAGGAGGCCGTGGATAGACATATCAGAATGGGAATGGGATGTGGAATTAAAATGTGTGGCCACTGGGAGGTCCTGCTTTCTCTGGCGGACAGAGCATAGGTGTTCAGCAAAACGATCTCCCAGTCTGTGTCGGGTCTCGCCAATATATAGAAGGCCACATCGGTAGCACCGGACGCAGTATATCACCTCAGCCGACTCACAGGTGAAGTGTCGCCTCACCTGGAAGGACTGTCTGGGGCCCTGAATGGTGGTAAGGGAGGAAGTGTAAGGGCATGTGTAGCACTTGTTCCGCTTACAAGGATAAGTGCTGGGAGGGAGATCGGTGGGAAGGGATGGGGGGAACAAATGGACAAGGGAGTCGCGTAGGGAGCGATCCCTGCAGAAAGCAGAAAGTGGGGGGGGAGGGAAAGATGTGCTTAGTGGTGGGATCCTGTTGGAGGTTGCGGAAGTTACAGAGAATAATATGTTGGACCCAGAGGCTGGTGGGGTTGTAGGTGAGGACAAGGGGAACCCTATTCCTAGTGGGGTGGCGGGAGGATGGAGTGAGAGCAGATGCGTGTGAAATGGGAGAGATGCGTTTGAGAGCAGAGTTGATTGTGGAGGAAGGGAAGCCCCTTCCTTTAAAAAAGGAGGACATCTCCTTCATCCTGGAATGAAAAGCCTCATCCTGAGAGCAGATGTGGCAGAGATGGAGAAATTTCGAGAAGGGAATGGCATTTTTACAAGTAGCAGGGTGGGAAGAGGAATAGTCCAGGTAGCTGCGAGAGTCCGTGTGTTTATAGTAGACTTCAGTGGATAAGCAGTCTCTGGAAATAGAGACGGTGAGATCGAGAAAGGGGAGGGAGGTGTCGGAAATGGACCAGGTAAATTTGAGGGCAGAGTGAAGTGGGAGGCAAAGTGGATGAAGTCGACAAGTTCAGCGTGGGTGCAGGAAGCAGCACCAATGCAATCGCTGACGTAGCGTAGGAAAAGTGCAGGACGGTCATCAGTGTAGGCTTGGAACATAGACTATTCCACATAGCCAACAAAGGGCCACACCTTTTGATTGAAGGAAGTGGGAGGAGCCAAAGGAGAAATTATCTAGAGTGAAGGAATATTCCACTAGACGGAGGGGAGTGATGGTGAGGGGAACTGGTTAGATCTGGTGTCCAGCAAAAAATAGAGAGATTTGAGGCCTTGCTGCTGGGGAATGGAGGTGTATAGGGACTGGACATCCATAGTAAAACTAAGGTGATGGAGAGGCCAGGGAACCTGAAATAATTGAAAAGGTCCAGAGTGTGAAGAGATACGGATGTAGTTAGGAAGAGACTGTACTCGGGGCGGTGGGGGGGCGGGGGTAGTTGAGGACCCATTCAGGTAGACCCTTTGTTTCAGCTTGTTACAGTTAGACCCATTTTTTCAGCTTGTTACAGGTAGACCCATTCTTTCAGCTTGTTCAGGTAGACCCATTACTTCAGCTTGTTCCTGCCCCACTGAATTCATATCTGCTTACCTCGATTTAAGAAAATTTAGATAAGCAGCTGAACGAGTGTTCAATGGAGGGAGGTATGTCAATAGGGTTGTCAACTGTCCCGTATATTAGGCTAAACTGGTTTATTCCCTACAGGACCGCCCTTGTCCCGTATCTCCCCCGCTAAGGTAGAGCGTTCCTATGAAACCTTTCGTGCCGAAATGGCATAAAGCGAAGAAGCAATTACCATTAATTTATATGGGAAAAGTTTTTGAGCGTTCCCAGACCCAAAAAATAACCTACCAAATCATATCGAATAACACAATAAAACCTAAAATAACACTAACATATAGTAAAGCAGGAATTAAATGATAAATACACAGCCTATATAAAGTAGAAATAATGTATGTACAGTGTAGTTTCGCTTAATAGAATTGGGAAGATTAAGCCAAAACCGATTTGTAGAGAAAAAAATCGGCACGTACACACATGCACACGTGACACATGCGCACACAGGTGCCCGCGCAAGGCTTCATGGTCATGGTAGTCTTTCTCAGGGTAAACACAAGCGTCCCGTATTTGACTGCTACTTTTGTCCCTTATTTGGGAGTGAGAAAGTTGGCAACCCTATATGTCGGAACATGATCAGGCAGATGGCATTAGTTTAAATTGGCATTATGGTCGGCACAAACTTGGTGGGACGAGAGGCCTGTTCCTACATTGTGCCATTCTGTGTTCTATCTTCTCTGTCCATGAGTGATTCTGTCATTTTAGTTCAAAGCCTACTCTCCCAGCAGTGGTAACATGCTGGTAATAGGTAATATTCTATAACCTACAAATGTTGGGAATATAAAAAGGAATTAATTGAAATATTATTCACAATCTAGTTAATATTAGCAAAGCGCTTGGAATATTTAATTTCAATTCTGGAAATGTTTTAAAAATGCCCATTATGCAAATCTATAGCTGGAGTCTGCAGTTGTGGGACTAGGGACTAATATACATAATAAAAGAAATAAGTGGGAGAGCACACTGACGAAAAACTATTAAATGTACTGAAACGTTGTGCTACAATGGCTCAGATAATTTGCATCTTCAGCATTGTGATGCAACCTCTCTGCAATAAAGACCTCGCCACTTAGACTTCAGTGTTTGCATGCTCACATAGGTTGCAAATCTACTCTTAAAAACAGCTTTCTGTGCTGCAGCAAAGGAACAGGTTCAAACATCTCTGAAAAATAAATATTCTGGTGTTTTGGACTAACCTCAGAGGCTAAGTGGTATCCATGCCAACCAAGGTGCCTTCCTGAGCTAATCTCATTTGCCTGCTTTGGGTTTATGTCCCTTTAAAATTTTCCAATCCATGTAAACATTGTAATTATACCTGTCTCTGTCACTTCTCTGGCACTTTGTTCTATAAACCCAACACTCTCTGTGAAAAACTCATTCCTTTCATTTTCCCCTCCTCTTACACTTATGTACACTTGGACTCCCCTAACCTGAGAAAAAGAATGTATCCATCTGCCTCTCGATGCCCTTCATAATTTTACAGCTCTCTAAAAGGTCATCCTTCAACCTCCTTTGCTCCAAAGAAATGGTTACAGTTTATCCAGTCTCTCCTTATAACTCGAGCCTTACAATCCCAGCAACAGGCATGCCTTCTGCATCACTCTGGCTGAATCACAGCTTTCTTATAGTGTGGCAATCAGAATATTCCAGAGGCAGTCTCACCAACGCCTTGTACAGCTGTAACCACAAGACCATAAGACATTGGAGCAGAATTAAGCCATCTGGCCCTTCGAGTCCACTCTGGCATTTGATCTGAGCTGATCCATTTCTTCCTCAATCCCATTCTCCTGCCTTCTCCCCGTCACCTTACATGCCCTGTCTTAACAAAAATCTATCAGCCTCCACATTAAATGCACTCAATGACCTGGCCTCCACAGCAAATGGTAACAAATTCCATAGATTAACCTCCCTCTTGCTCAAGAAGTTCCTCCACATCTCTGATTCTAAATGGATGTCCCTCTATTCTGAGGTACTGCCCTCTGTTCCTCGACTCCCCCACTATAGAAAACATCCTGTCCACATCCACCCTATATAAGCCTTTCAACATTCAATAGGTTTCAATGAGATCCCCTCACATTCTTCTAAATTCCAGCGAGTACAGACCCAGAGCCATCACATTCTCCTCATATGATAAGCCTTTCAATCCCAGAATCATTTTCGTGATCCTCCTTTGAATCTTCTCTAACGTCAGCACATTCTTTCTTAGAAAGTGAACCCAAAACTGCATAATACGTCCCAGCTCTTGTACTGAATGTCCCAACTGACGAAGGCAAGTGTGTTCTCTTTCTACCACTTTGTCGACACATGTTACACTTTCCGGGAACTATGAACTTGTACCCCTTGGTCTCTCTGTTCTACAGCGCTCCCGGGGCCCTTTCATTTACTATTTTAATTTCCCAAAATGCAACATTTTGCACTTTTCTGAGTCAAATTTCATCTGCCATTCCCTTACCCACTTTCATTGTTGATCGAGATCCTGTTGTAATCTTGGACAATCACCTTCACTGCCCACTGCACTATCAGTTTCAGTGTCATCCACAATCCAGCTACGTTCTTATCCAAATCATTGGTATATATGACAGACAAAAGGGGACCAAACATTGATCACCTTGGCACATCACTTGTCACATGTGCTCAATGTGAGGAAAAAAATTTGCAGTGCTTGTGGAGCATGTAATCCAGTACCCAAAATATATAATGTTCTACAGCTATAGTTTAACTCGCTCTTTTCATTTAAGCCAAGTGAAATCTCTGCTACAAACCTAAATTGTTGGGGGAGAAATCTATTAAAAGTCTATCAAATCAGCAATAATTAATCTGGGAACCCAATTGTATGTCACCAGCAATATAAAAGCTATTTTCATCTAACAATAAACAGGCAGCATGCATCAAAAAGCTACAAACTCTCTAATTTAATATAATATTCTTGCAGTCTTTTGAAAACATGTTGTACCTCCAACCATCTCAAAACAATCTGCAGGAATAGCTCAGAAACAATCTGATTCCGAGCTGCAATAATGCATACTAGGCATGTGTTCAAATGCTGGAGCACCAAATTATGTTTTAAGGAGTTACTTAAAGGACAGGCTGTTTAACCAACTGGAACTACAGATGTTCATTGTGACAGCAACAATAATTTCCAGGTTATTCTTTCTATCCATTTACTTCAACATAATTATGAGGCTATGAGTTTTGAATACTAAATGCTGTAAAAAATGTTGTAAGCATTTGGAACCAAGGATACAGTCTAAAATAAAAAATAAGTTTTTGTACCTTTCAAAGACTGATGCTCTAGGTACAGTATTTGCATGTGAGAAATTGGCTGCACAGTTGAGAATCTTAGTTTCAAACATTTTGCCAGCTTTGCTAGTCCCCGTCATAAAATTTGAACCAAAAAACTGAACACACTCTTACCTCGCCCCATGCATTAGATATTAAGGGTAGGTTCTGAATGGTGAAGATGTTCAGCGATTTTTACCTGCCAAGTAAAATCAATGCTAAATTTGATCAAAACCTGAAGAGGATGATATATATTCCTGTCACTAAGCTGCATTGCGGTGTATCCTGCTCCCATCATTTTTACAACAGTCAGCCTACTCATCTTATAAGAAGTCAAAGAAGGTTTATTTACCAATGCAATCTGTTAAAAAAAGATGCACAGTGTTAAGATACAAAGGACCTATACCCTAAGGTTGATGCAACACTCACAATACGCTGGAGGAACTCAGCAAGTCGGGCAGCATCCGTGGAAAAGCTCGGTCGACGTTTCGGGCCGGAACCCTTTATCAGGGTTGATATTGCTTGAAGGGCAGTGTTGAGGTCCTCCATCATGAAAGATGCTGGAGACATTCTTCCAACAGAAAAAGTAGCTCTGATGAATACCTAAGAGATGGATTTTTAGAGCAGTTGTTGAGCCTACTAGGGGATCAGCTGCATTGTGCTGGGTGTTATGTAATGAACTGGAGGCAATTAAGGGAGCTTAAGGTAAAAGAACCCTTAGGAACCAGTGATCACAATATGATTGACTTCAATTTGCAATTTAATAGGGAAAAAGTAAAGCCTGATGTGGCAGTATTTCAGTGGAGTAAAGGAAATTACAGTGGTATGAGAGAGGAGCTGGCCCAAGTAAACTGGAAGGAGCTGCTGGCAGGGATGTCAGCAGAGCAGCAATGGTGTGTTTCTGGGGAAAATGAGGAAGGTGCAGGACATGTGTATTCTAAAAATGAAGAAATACTCCAATGTTAAAAGAGTACAACCATGGCTGACAAGGGAAGTCAAAGCTATTGTAAACGCAAAAGAAAGGGCAAACAAATAAGCAAAAATTAGTGGGAAGATAGAGGATTGGGAAGTTTTTAAAAACCTACAGAGAGAAACTAAAAAATCATTAGAAGGGAGAAGATGAAATATGAAAGCAAGCTAGCAAATAATATCAAAATGGATAGAAAAAGTGTTTTCAAGTATGTTAAAAATAAAAGAGAACTGAAAGTGGACATAGGGCCACTAGAAAATGAGGCAGGAAAAATAATAATGGGGGACAAGGAGATAACTGATGAACTAAATGAGTATTTTGCATCAGTTTTCACTGTGGAAGACATTAGCAGTATGCCTGATATTGTAGCGTGTGAAGAAAGAGAAGTGGGTGCAGTTACTATTACAAGGGAGAAGGTGGTCAAAAAACTAAAGGACCTAAAGGTACATAAGTCACCCAGACCAGATGAACTGCACCCTAGGGTTCTGAAAAAGGTAGTGTTACAGACAGTGTGGTATTAGAAATGATCTTTCAAAAATCATTGGACTCTGGCATGGTGTCAAAGGACTGGAGAATTGCAAATGTCACTCTACTCTTTAAGAAAGGAGGATGGCAGCAGAAAGGAAATTATAGACCAGTTAGCCTGACCTCAGTGGTTGGGAAGATGTTAGAGTCAATTGTTAAGGATGGGATGATGGAGTACTTGGTGACACAGGACAACATAGTACAAAGTCAGCATGGCTTCCTTCAGGGAAAATCCTGCCTGACGAACCTGTTGGAATTCTTTGAGGAGATTAAAAGTAGGATAGATAAAGGGGATGTAGTGGATATTGTATATTTGAACTTTCTGAAGACCTTTGACAAAATGCCACACATAAGGCTGCTTACCAAGTTGCAAGCCCATGGTATTACAAGTTACTAACATGGTTGGAACATTGGCACTTTGGTAAGGGGGAGCAAGTGGGAATAAAAGGATCCTTTTCTGGTTGGCTGCCGGTGGTGTTCCGCAGGGGTCAGTGTTGTGACCACTTCTTTTTATGGTGTATATAAATGATTTAGATGATGGACTAGATGGCTTTGTTGACAAGTTTTCAGATGATACGAAGATTGGTGGAGGGGCAGGTAGTGCTGAGGAAACAGGAAGGATGCAGAAGGACAGACAGCTGGGAGAATGGGCAAGAAAGTAGCAAATGAAATACAATGTTGGAAAATGCATGGTCATGCAATTTGGTAGTCAAAATGAATGTGTGGACTACTTTCTAAATGGGGAGAAAATCCAAGAATCTGAGATGGAAAGGGACTTGGGAGTCCTTGTGCAGAATACCATAAAGGTTAACTTGCTGGTTGAGTCAGTGGTGAGGAAGACAAATGCCATGCTAGCATTCATTTCAAGAGGTCTGAAATACAAGAGCAAGGATGTGATACTGAGGCTCTATAAAGTACTGCTGAGGCCTCACCTTGAGTATTGTGAACAGTTTTGGGACCCTACATCTTAGAAGAGATGTGCTGGCATTGGAAAGGGTCCAGAGGAGGTTTGCAAGGATGATTCCAGGAATGAAAGGGTTATCATACGAGGAATGTTTGATGGGTCTGAGTCTGTACTTGCTGGAATTCAGAAGGATGAGGGGGGATCTCATTGAAACCTTTCAAATGTTGAAAGGCCTAAACAGAGTAGATGTGGAAAGGATGTTTCTCATGGTGGGAGAGTCTAGAAAAATAGGACACAGCCTCAGGATAAAGGGGCACCCTTTCAAAACAAAGATGCGGAGAAATTTCTTTAACCAATGGTGGTGAATTTGTGGAATTTGTTGCCACATGCAGCTGTGGAGGTCAGGTCATTGGGTGTATTTAAGGCAGAGATTGATAGGTTCTTGATTGGACATGGCATCAAAGGTTATGGGGAGAAGGCTAGGAACTGGGGTTGAGGAGGGGGGAGAAAAAAGGATCAGCCATAATTGAATGGTGGAGCAGACTCAATGGGCCAGATGCCCTAATTCTGCTCCTATGTCTTATGGTCTTATGATATCTTACCAGTATCCAGTGTATGCACAAAGTTTACATTTTCGCTAATTTAACATTGGTATTTAGAACTACATCCCAGCATACAAGTTTTGTCTTTCCACATTCCTATATTCTGTTCATCAAAAGTTGGGTATCTTTCCATCTTTTTAATCCTTTTCTTGGTCATTTATCAGCTGCAAGCATGGAAGTTAATGAATCCCTTGGAACAGACACTGGCTGCACTGCTCTGAACCAGCAGTTAAACAACACATGAGACAGAGCCAGAAGATAACTCACTCATCTGGCCTGTGCTGACTGTACATTGTGTGATGCCACTGTAATCAGTAATAGCAAAAGCAAACCTGTTTCTCCAAACTGTCAGATAATTCACCAGCCATCTTGTAGACTTTGAGATTGACAGTGATCAAAGGGAAGCATAAAGAGATGGAATTAAGACCATGAGACCATAAGACATAAAGCAAAATTAGACCATTTGGCACATTCATGTCTGATCTGCCATTCCATCATGACTGATTCATTACCCCTCTCAACCCCATTTTCCTGACTTCTTTGCATAACTTTTAACACCTTGACTATTCAAGAACCTATCAACCTCTGCTCCAAATATACCCAATGATTTGGTCTCCACAGACATCTATGGCATTGAATTCCACAGATTCACCATCCTCTGGCTAAAGAAATACCCCCTTATCTCTATTCTCAAGGAAAATTCTTCTATTCATAGGCTGTGTCCTCTGGTCCTAGACTCCCCCATTATAGGAAACATCCTTCCCACATTCACTCTACCTAGACCCTTCAATATTCAAAAGTTTTTAACAAGATGCCCAGTTCTGGTTACCTCACTACAGGAAGGACCTGGAAACCATAAAAAGGATGCAGAGAAGATTTACAAGGATGTTGCCTGGATTGGGGAGCATGCCTTATGAAAATAGGTTGAGTGAACTCAGCCTTTTCTCCTTGGAGCGACGGAGGATGAGAAGTGGCCTGATAGAGGAGTTCAAGATAATGAGAGGCATTGATTATGTGGATAGTCAGAGGCTTTTTCCCAGGGCTGAAATGGCTAGCATGAGAGAGCATAGTTTTGAGGTGCTTGAACGTAGGTACAGAGGAGATGTCAGGGGTAAGTTTTTTACACAGAGAGCAGTGAGTGCATGGAATGGGCTGCCGGCAGCAGTGGTGGAGGCGGAAACGATAGGGTCTTTTAAGTAACTCCTGGATGGCTACATGGAGTTTAGAAAAATAGAGGGCTATGGGTAAAGCCTAGGTAGTTCTAAGGTAGGGACATGTTCAGCATAGCTTTGTGGGCTGAAGGGCCGGTATTGTGCTGTAGGTTTTCTATGTTTCTAAGATCCCCTGTCATACTTCTAAATTCTAGTAAGTACGAGCCCAGAGCCATCAAACACTCCTCATACATTAACCCTCTCCTTCCCTGAGTCATTATCATCAACTTTCTCAGGACCCTGTCCAATGCCAGCACATCTCTTCTTAGATAAGGAGCCCAAAACAGCTCACAAAACTCCAAATGCAGTCTGACCAATGCCTTGTTTACCCTCAGCATTACACCATTGGTTTTATATTCTAGTTCTCTCAAAATGAGTGCTAACATTGTTCTTATCTCTCTTACTACTGACTGAACCTGCAAGTTAAACTTTATGGAATCCTACATGAGGACTCCCAATTTCCTTTGCACCTCTGATTTTTGAATTTTCTTTCTATTTAGGAAATAGCCTATGCCTTTATTCCTACCAAAATATATAACCATACACTTCCCTACACTATATTCCAACTCCCATTTCTTTACCCATTTTCTTAGTCTGTCTAAGTCCTTCTGCAGACTCCTTGCTTTCTCAGCACCATCTGACCCCCCACCTATCTATCTATCTTATGCAAAACTGGCCACAAAGCTATCAATTCTATCATCCAGATCATTAACATTTAATGTGGTCCCAACACCGACACCTGCAGAGCACCACTAGTCACCAGCAGCCAACCAGAAAAAGACACATTTTATTCCCACTCCTGCCAGTTAGCAATCTTTGATCCATGCTAGTATCTTTCCTGAAATAGCATGTGCTCTTATCTTGTTAAGCAGCTTCATGTGAGGGACCTGGTCAAAGGCTTTCTGAAAATCCAAATAAACAACATCCATGTCTCTCCTTTGTCTACCTTCCTGTTATTTCCTCAGGTAATTCCAACAGATTTGTCAGGCAAGATTTCCCCTTATGGAAAACATGCTGATCTTGGTCTATTTCATCATGTGCCTTCAAGTATCCTGAAATCATATGGTTAATAATGGACTCCAGCATCTTCCCAACCACTGAAGTCAGACTAACTGGCCTATAATGTCCCTTTTCTGCCTCCCTCACTTAGAGAGTGGAGTGACATTTCAATTTTCCGGTCCCCTAGAACCATCCCAGAATCTAGTGATTCTTGAAAGATCATTACTATTGCCTTCACAAACTCTTCAGTTACCTCTGAGAACCCTGGACTGGGATGCATCTGGTCCAGGTGACTTACCTACTTACAGATCTTTCAGCTTCCCAGGCATCTTCTCCTTAGAAATAGCAACTACATTCACTTCTGCCCTATGACACTCTTGAATTTCTGGCATACTGCTAGTGTCATCCCCAGTGAAGACTGATGCAAAATACTCATTAAGTTTCTTTTGCCTTTTCTTTCTCCCCCATTACTACCTCTCTAGCATCATTTTCAAGTGGTCCGAAATCCACTCTCACCTCTCTTTTACTCTTGATATATCTGAGAAAAACATTTTGTATTTTTTATTTTATTGGCTACTTTACCTTCATATTTTATCTTTTCTCTCCTTCTGGCCTTGCCTTCTGTTGGTTTTCAAAAGCTTCCCAAACCTCCACCTTCCCACCAATTTTTCCTGTATTATATGCCCCCTCTTTTGCTTTTATGCTGTCTCTGACTTACTTTGTCAGCCATGGTTGCATTATCCTCCTTTTACAATACTTCTTCATCTTTGAGATGTATCTATACTGCACTTTGCAAATTGTTCCTAGGAACTCCAGCCATTGTGGCTTTGCCATCATCCCTGCTGGTGTTTCCTTGCAATCAGTTTTGGCCAGCTCCTCTCCATGCCTCTCTTGACTATTCCCTTTTTTCACCACTGTTATACTGATACATCGGGCATTAGCTTCTCGTTTGCAATCTGTATCAGAATCATGTTTATTATCATTGGCATATGTCATGAAATTTGTTAACTGAGCAGCAGCAATTCAATGCGATACATAATATACAATAAATAAATAAATTACAGTATATGTATACTGGAGATTAAAAATCGTACAAAAGTAGAAATAATATATATTGAAAAAGAGAGGTAGTGTTCACGGGTTCAATGTCCATTTAGGAAAAAAATGGTAGCGGGGAAGAAGCTGTTCCTGAATCCTGAGTGTGTGCCTTCAGGCTTTTGGTAACAATGAGAAAAGGGCATGCCCTGGGTGCTGGGTCCTTAATAATGGACGCTGCCTTTCTGAAACACCATTCCTTGAAGATATCCTGGGTACCTTGTAGGCTGGTACCCAAGATGGAGCTGAGTAAATTTATGACCCTCTATAGCTTCTTTCGGTCCTGTGCAGTAGCCAGCCTGTCAGAATACTCTCCATGGTACATCTATTGAAGTTTTTGGGTGTTTTTTGTTGACATACTAAATCTCTTCAAACTCCTAATGAAGTATGGTCACTGTCTTGCCTTCTTTATAGCTGCATCGATATGTTGGGACCAGGTTAGGTCCTCAGAGATCTTGACACCCAGGAACTTGAAACTGCTCACTCTCTCCACTTCTGATCCCTCTATGAGGATTGGTGTGTGTTCCTTCGTCTTACCCTTTCTGAAGTCCACAACCAACTCTTTCGTCTTACTGACATGGAGTGCAAGTTTGTTGCTGTGACACCACTCCACTAGTTGGTATATCTCGCTCCTGTGTGCCCTCTTGTCTCCATCTAGGATTCTACCAACAGCAAATTAATGGATGGTATTTGAGCTATGGCTAGCCACACAGTCATAGGTGTAGAGAGAGTAGAGCAGTGGGCTAAGCACAAACCCCTGAGGTGCACCAGTGTTGATCGTCAGCGAGGAGGAGATATTATCACCAATCCACACAGGTTGTGGTCTTCCAGTTAGGAAGTCAAGAATCCAATTGCAGAGGAAAGTACAGAGGCCAGGTTTAATAACTTATCAATCAGGGTTTTGCGAACAATGGTGTTAAATGCTGAGCTACAGTTGATGAACAGCATCCTGAGATAGGTGTTTGCATTATCTAGGTGGTCTAAGGCTGTGTGAAGAGCCATTGAGATTATGTCTGCTGTTAACCTGTTGTGGCGATAGGCAAATTGCAATGGGTCCAAGTCCTTGCTGAGACAGAAATTCAGTCTAGTCATGACCAACCTCTCAAAGCAGTTCATCACTGTAGATGTGAGTGCTACCGGGCAATAGTCATTAAGGCAGCTCACATTATTCTTAGGCACTGGTATAATTGTTGCCTTTTTGAAGCAATAGGAACTTCTGCCCGTAACAGTGAGAGGTTGAAATTGACCTTGAATACTCCCGCCAGTTGGTTGGCACAAGTTTTCAAAGTCCTACCAGGTACTTTGCAGGGCCTTCCGCCATGCAACGGTCCACTCTCTTTAAAGACGGAGATCACAGGGTCACCGGGTGCAGCAGGGATCTTCACAGCTGTAGTTATATTCTCCCTTCCAAAGTGGGTATAGAAGGCATTGTGTTCATCTGGTAGTGAAGCAGGTGAATCTGGTGCATTCTATCATATTATCATCACTTCTCCTAAGGGTTCCGTTACCTTAAGCTCCCTAATCAAATACAGTTCATTACATGACAGCCAATACAGAATTGGAATTTCCATAGTGAGCTCTAACACAAGCTGTTCTAAAAAGACATCTGCTAGGCATTCTATAAATTCTGTCTCTTGAGATCCAGCACCAACTTGATTTTCCCAATTTACAGACATATTGAAATCCCCCATGACTATTATAACATTCCCCTTTTTACATGCCATATAGAACTCCTGTGTAATTCATAGCCCACATCCTGGCAACTGTTCAGAGGCCTGTATACAACTCCCATCAGATTACTTTTGTCCTTGCAGCATCTTAACTGCAAGGATTCTACATCCTCTGATCTTATGTCATCTCTTTCTAAGATTTGATTTTTTTAATCAACAGAGCCACCCCACCCCCTCTGCCTACCTGCCTGTCCTTTCAATACAATTAATATCCTTGGATGTTAAGCTTCTAACTATGATTTTCTTTCAGCCATGACTCAATGATGCCCACAATGTCATACCTGCCAATCTCTAACTGCACTACAGGATCATCTATCTTATTCTGTATTCTGTGTGCATTCAAATATAACACCTTCAGTTCTGTTTTCATCACCTTTTTCAATTTTGCTCCATATTACACTTCACCTCATTCCACTGAATGCAATTTTGTCCTATCCCCACAGTCTCACTCCACACTGCACTTACTTGTATACCAACTGCCCCATTCTCAGTTCTAACACTCCATTTCCACTTCCCTGTCAAATTAGTTTAAACCCTCCCCAAAAGCTCTTACAAGCCTGAGTACAGGGATATTAATGCCCTTTGATTTCAGGTGTAATCAATCCTTGTTGTATAGGTCATACATTTCCCAGAGAAATCCTAATGATCCAAAAATCTTAAACCCTGTCCCCTGCAATAATTCCCCAACCACACATTCATCAGCCAAATCATCCTATTCTTACCCTCACGGGCACTTGGCACAGGCAGCAATCCAGATTAATACTTTGTTGTCCTGCTTTTCAGCTTTCTACCCAAGTCCCTTTATCTCTTTTCAGGACCTCATCCCTTTTCTACCTAAATCATTGGTACCAATATTTACCGCCACTTCTGGCTGTGCACCCTCCATCTTTGGAGCACTGTGGACCCAGTCCAAGATATCCGTGACCTTGGCGCCTGGGAGGCAACCTAACATCCGGGTATCTCCTTCACATCCACAGAACCTTCAGTCTGCTCCTCTAACTATGGAATCCCCTATCACTACTGTACTCCTCTCTTTCCCCTTCTGAGCCACGGAGCCAGACTCAGTGCCAGAGACCCGGTCATTGCAGCTTCCCCGAGTTAGTTCTTTTCCTCCCGACCCAAAAATGTCCAAAGTGGTATTCTTATTATTCAGGCGAATTGCCACAGGGCGTACTCTTCACTGGCTTCCTATTCCCTTTCCCTGTCTTGACAGTCACCCACCTATCTTCCTTCCATATCTTAGGGACAACTACCTCCTTATAGTTCCTATCTATCACCTCCCTCATTGTCTTGTATGAACCAAAGTTCATCAAGCTGCAGCTCCAGTTCCTTAACACAGTCTTTAAGGAGCAGCAGCTCAGTACACTTCATTCAGATGTAGTTACCAAGGAGGCTGGAGGTCTACCAGAGTTCCCACATCTCACACAAAGAATATGCCACTATCCCTGGACCAATTCCAGATGAGAATGAAGTTTTTTGAAAGTTATGGTTTTTAATTCTCATGTGACAATTATCTGGAAATGTAACATTATGGTGTTAAAATTGGGACCTTGGGAATATTGAATCCACAGATTGGAAAGATTGGGTGCAGCACTGTCGTACAGCAGTAAGTGTAATGTTATGACAGTGCCAGCTATAAGATCAGGGTTCGATCTCTGCTGCGGTCTGTAAGGAGTTGGTATGCTCCAGTGTCCTCCCACATTCCAAAGATGTATAGTTTGGGATTGAGAGTTTTTGGCATGCTATGTTGGTGCTAGAAACGTAGCAACACTTCCAAGCTGCTCTGCACAATGCTCGCTGATTTGTTTGACACAACTGATGCATTTCACTGTATGTTTCGATGTACAAGTGACAAATAAAGCTTATCTTTATATTTGGTCTCACTGACCATGAAATTGAAGGATAGAGCAAAAATCACAAACTGCAGGGAGAGAGAGATATGGGTGAATTCAGCTCAATACAGAAGACAATTAAACAGGTAGAGAGGGAAATTGGCTTAAGAAAGAATTTACGAAAAAAGGTAATATGAAACAAATTCATATTTAATTATCATTCAACCATATATACATGAATACCCATGAATATAGCCAAACAAGACAGCGTTCCCCCAGAGCTAAGGTGTAAATAAGTACCAACAGTCATACGCTGCACAAGGCACATATAGCACATATGAGGTAGCAACTAAAATACAGTCACACAAAAAATATATATCCCAATTCTCTGAGTGACGTATCCTGCATGGGTGTTATTGGCAAGATAAGTAGTTTGCTGCAGGAGTGCGCAGATAAACGTACACATGCACACACACAATCCAGCTTGTCATTCCACCAGTCGAACACTGGAGGGCAGCACTGATGGGAGGGGCCAGCCCCCAACCCAGCATGATTACTGTGCTACACCACTTCTAGAGTCCCCTATCCTGACTGCTGCAACAGGCAGGCACGCGGCTTGAGGCCTATTCCTCACTACAATCGAGACCACACAGCACCCCGCAGTCTCACCGATATATAAGGGAAACAGACTTGCAGCAGTTTACATTACCAGTGTCCAATGGGGTCTTGCAATCGTAAGAGAAGCATCCAAGACAATCGCTCACTGTTTGACTGCACATCAACTCCAATTCCTTCCTGTAGCAGGCAGTAACATGGTCTGCACCAAGTTCCAACAAGCAGCTCACTGATGGGGTAGTTCTGCAGTACCTGAAGTTCTTCATGTCCATCATTGTCTTGTGATCATAAAAAAGACAAAAACGTGCTTGGTTGGCCCCCGAGAGGCTGCTTCTGTGTTTGAACGTACCACCACTTTAAGAACAAGAAGTAAAATATAAGAATTGGGAAATCTGGAAACAATTTAGTACCTATAAGGAGTCAATTGCTCCCTTCCCTGGTCATGCAGTTTCAATGGTAAGTCAGAATCATAGATCATGTCATTCAAAGTGGTGCTTACAATATGAAAAGCTAGCCTTGGATAGCTCCAACTCGATCCATTCATAACAGAGGCGTGCTTTTATAATCCTTGGGAAAAATGAAATGCAATTTTTGATGCTTACGAAGAAGGAAGTTGTGCAGCAACAAATAAATTTGAAAATCATTTCCTTGCACAAATTGCTGATTTTTTTTCATTGCTAATAGTAATGCTGGACTACCACTTTTTCTGTAATTTTTTCAGCTATTTTTGAACTAATAAACTCACAATGTTAATTTCAGTGAACCTTTCGATTTTGATACCATACTTCTTATGCCCATCACTACCCTCCCCCCACCCCCATCTGGGGGATAGGCTACCGACAGCAGTTTGTCAGAGTCCTCTGTCCTGGGCCAGTCTTTTACGTTGTCCTCAGGTGTAGACCATCATCAAAGATCTTTCTTCTCCCAGGAATGAGATTTGAGGAGCTTCCATTGGTGTTTCTGTAGCTATAAGTTTTTTTTTAATGGGATGGGGTTGCTAGCCCCATGCCCAACCCTCCTTTCCCAGCTAGGCTTGGGACCATCCACGGTGGAGTTATTCTGATACCCTGACTTCTTATAAATGTTGCTGATGGGATGTGGGCAAAGCTGAAACAGCCACTTTTACAGCCCAAGTCTGGTTTCCCAGGAAAGGAAATATGTTATGTCTGCAGCCTGTTATACAACTATAGCGATGGAATGGATTTTGGCTACATGCTCTTATCACACAAGATAAGTGCATCAACATAACAAGTATGAAATTGAATTGAATGGTGGACTGATCTCATGTCACAAATATGACCATTTATAGAAGCACAGTTGAAGTTTTATCAATCTGAGTATGATTAAACTGAAAACTTAACAGAGAAAAATTACTCACCCGTTGGTGGTATTCTTTGATGTGTAAAATCATGTTACATCACATCATGAAGACTTAACATCTTTTTTTCATACTTCCACTTATCTAAAAATGAATGCTTTTGAGGGGCTTTCAATCTGGCATAAGCAATATATGTTGAGTTTCGTGGCTGAAATTTATGTGTCCACTGTGGTACTACCATCTGAAAGTCTGAGACAGGCTGAACCTCACAACGATACAATCTAGACTAACAGATGGACATTTTTTGGAAGAAAAGGGATTAGAAATGTACAGTTTGGATAATGAATGCAGAGGAAGAGGTGCAATTGACTCAGAATCAAATTCAAATTCAGAATTAGGTTTATCACTGACATATATTGTGAAATTTGTTGTTTCATGGAACAGTGCAGTACAAGATATAAAAATTACCATAAATTACAAAACTAAATAAATAATGCAAAAGAAAAATAACCATTTAGTGTTCATGGATTCATGGACCATTCAAGAATTTTACGGTGGAGGGAAAGGAACTGCTCTTAAAACACTGTGTGAGCCTTTAGTCTCAATGACCTCCTCCTCAGTGGTCACAGAGCATCGAGTACCACAGCACAGAAGCAGGTCCTTTGGCCCATCTACTGCATGCTAGCCTATTTCTCTGCCTAGTTCCATCTACCCACACTTGGATCATAGCCCTCCAAATCCCTTATATCTGTGTACCTATCCAAATTTATCTTAACTGTTGCAGCTCATTCCACACTCACGCTACCCCCTGAATGTAGAAATTGCCCCTCAAATTTTCCCCTTAAATATTTCACCTTTCACCGTAAACCTAGTTCCCATCTCACCCAACTTCAGGAGATAAACCCTGTATTATTTACCCTATCTATAACCCTCATAATTTTATATACCTCTATAAGATCTTCACTCATTATCCTGTGCTCTGGGAAATAACGTCCTAACCTATTCAACCTTTCCCTATAACTCAGGTCCTCAAGTTCAAAGGTTCAATTTAAAATCAGAGAATGTATACAGTATACAGTTTGAAATCCATACTCTTCACATACATCCACAAAACAGAAGAAAAAAAACCCAAAGAATGAAGTCCCAGCAACATCCTTGTGAATTTTCGCTGCAATGTTTCAAGCTTATTGATACCTTTCCTGTAGGTAGGTGACCCGAATTCAGCCTCATATGAAGAGGGCATATCCGGGATGATGGGGATCATTTCTAAGGAATGCCATCTTGAGGTACTGCCTCTTGTGGATGTTCCTGATAACAGTGAGTGTTGTGCCGATGATAGAGCTGACTAAGTTTAGAGCCCTCTGCAGCCTCTTGTGATCCTGTGCATTGGAGCCTTCATATCAGAGAGTGATGCAACCAGTTAGAATGCTCTCCACTGTGTATTTGCAGAAATTATCATGAGTCTTTGATGATATACCAAATTGCCTCAAAATCCAAATGAGGTAGAGCTGCTGGTCTGTTTCATTGTAATTACATCAATGTGTTGAACCCAGGATAGATCCTCCGAGATGTTAGCACCCAGAAACTTGAAGTTGCTCGCTCTTTGCACCACTGAACACTCAAAGACGACTGGTGTGTGTTCTCCAGACTTCTTCGTAAAGTCCACAATCAAGTCCTTGGTTTTCTGACAGTGAATGCGAGGTTGTTGTTGTGACATCACTCAACCATCTAAAATGTTTCACTGGGTCTTTTTACGAGACTTTTCATGGGAATTTCATTACAGCTGAGTCAAATGAAAGACTGCAGGTCAGAATGAGAAAAAAAATTAAGGACTCATAGAAAGATCCAATCAGAGAAAGGAAGGGAGACTTTCTGTTTGTCGCTGGGCTGGATATGCTGAATGTAATTTCCAGTTATAAATTATTAATCCCAACACAAACCCTCTGGATTCACCTATTTCATCCAATTTCCTACCAATTTCCTATGAAATGATAACTTGACTTTAACAGTTTCATCACTGAAGAGAGAGAGGGAGAGAGAGAAAGAGAGAGATGGAAAAGAGAGAGAGAGAGTGGGAATCATGAGAGAATCAAAAATGGGATTAATGTAGAATGTAGGATGTAGAATTAGTATAAATGGAAGATCAATGCCAATCGATGGGCTGAAAGGTCTGTTTCCTTCTTTCTCTCTGTGACTCCATGGCAGTAGAGAAGGGTCATAAAATTTCTTCGATATATCCTAATCAAGGCATAGCAGGCATAGATTGTACCCTTTACATAATCAAAACAAATTAACTTTACTTATCCCCAATGAACTGACAGTATTTTACTTAGATTATTTATACCATTAATTGATAGCTAAAAAGATCAAAGAAATGCAAAATAAAAATGGCATGCAAGAATAGATGCATTATAAATCTACAATGCAGCTTTGCCAGGCACAAGGCTACCAAAGTCGCCAGTAAAGCAACGTTCAGAAGTTCCATTACTATGGTAACAATTAAAAGTGGAGTCATTTCCAGGAGTAGCCAAGCAACTGAACCTAATAACAATTAGTGCCAATTAACTGCCCCATTAATCATTGTTGTTTGTAGAGTTTTTCCTCATGAGAGGATGAAGAGAAAGACTTAATTATCCCATACTGTGACTATCTTTAATTCAAATACTCTTTTAATATATTTCCTAACTTCTTCCCGGATATTTAACCTTCAAATAACTGTGGCTCTGCCTTTGACAGAATAAAAGGATGAAAGAATTCAAACTCTTTCAGTGTCTCGAGATTTTGAAACATTTTCTGTATAAGCTCTTCTGTTTAATTTATTTAGCATTTTCAAAAAATACCTTGCATTATTTATTGGAAAAAAATGCAGGAACAATCAATGCATTGTAGATAAGCAGCCATATGCCCCAATGCAAAAATAAAAACCAGTTTACTTCATAAACAAAGGCTAAAAATGGGAGGGAACAAAATTTCTCAAATAAAAGGAAAATGCTTTCTTTAATAACCTGAAGTGAGTGAGGAATCCAAATATACAACCTATGCGTATAAAATCAACTCAGTTAATTACAAACAAGAGAATATCTGCAGATGCTGGAAATCCAAGCAACATACACAAAATGCTGGAGGAACTCAGCAGAGCAGGCAGCATCTATGGAAAAAAGTACAAAGTTTCGGGCTGTACAAATTAAATCCACTATGATTCAATGTTGTAAAGCAATAAAACATGAAAACTTCCATCGGGGTGGTGAATACTTTTTATAGGCACTGTATTCATGAGACAACAATGACCAATTAACCTATCCGGTACATCTTTGGACTGTAGGAGGAAACCAGAGGACCTGGAGATAGCCCATGCATTCCACAGGAAAGATGTACAGAGACTCCTTACAAAGCAGCACCGGAATTGAACTTCAAACCCCAGAACGCCCTGAGCTTTAACAGCATTGCACTTACAGCTGCTCTTTAATCAGATCTGTCTTTGATTATGAATGTGTTGCTTATGGGTCGGTCTTACCAGCAGCCTTAAGCCTCCAGGTAAAGTTCAAGCTCGAACATTGAAATTATGCTGTGGCGCTATTAAATCATCCCCAGTGTTGCTATTACTGGTAGAAATGATTGAGTTACCTTTATATCTATACATGTTACTGTTGGTAATGGTTTAATGATCAACGTAAGAGGGCATAAAATTGGTCATCCGAAATTGGCAATATTAGTAGTGTTTGGAGCACTTAATTCATAAGGTTTTAGTTTTGAGTGGATGGGAAATGAATGGGTACAAAATCTTGGGTTGTTTAACATGGAATATGGTCCCAATGTAACCTTTTCTGTCACTCTTCCATGTTTTTTCCCTTTGCATGTGGTTGATTTAAGCCTTCAATAAAAGATCAAGATGAAGATTGATTACATATCAGTGGTAAAAGTAGTTTAGCAATACATGCAAGGCAGATATTATGGTTTCTTACATATCTTTACAGATGGTTCAAATGATCCATTGGCAAGTTATTCAGTTGTTTCTGTTTATGTACCAAAGTTTCAGATGACTATGAAGATAAGATTATCAGACAAAGTATCAGTATTCACATCTGAGATGTTGCTGTCATTTTAGCCTTGGAATGCAAAAGTACAACCTGATTATGTACTTCTATGCTCTGATCATTTTCGGTTTTGTCATCTATGAAAGCAGGTACTTCAAATTGTAGGCCAGACATTCTTCTAAAGACTGGACAACATCTGTTGAAGCTGTAGTTGTTAAGGCGTATACTCAGTTTCTTATGGGTTTCTTATGGGTCCCTGCTCTTGTTGGGAAATGGCAGATATTCTAGCCAAGCAATCACTAAAGATCAAGGATGGTGGCTTTGCATAAAAGGGAGGTGAAAGCCATTATTATAAAGTTCATTTGATTACAGTGACAACAAAGTTGCGATAAGGAAAAGAAAGTACAGCATTTATATAAAATTCAGAGGATGGAAGATGGGTATAACAGAAGGAAAGAAGCTTTTCTTACACGTTTACATATTGGACATAATAGGTGGAATAATTCCTTGTTTAGAACTGATATGCATGATACAGCATTAATAGGGATTGTACTTGTCAAGAAACAGTGCAGCATATTTTGTTTGAATGCAGATACTATGAGGTGCAAAGGAAACTTCTAATTGCTAAATTGAGATCTTTGTGACAGACACAGTTTAACATGGAAAGTTTGTTCGGATATCATTGTCTTTGTAATATATATATGTGCAAATTTGACTTTCTGAAAAGCATTAGAGTTTTTGATATTATTTTAGTTGTTCTTTTGGGTGGGGATTAAAGTGGGTGTACCTCCTATCTGTTTGGTCCACTTTCCAGCTCAGCAGGTGGCAGTAATGCACCTTACTTTGGTCTGCCAGCCACCATTAAACTTAACCAGAAGAAGATAAAGAAGACAACTCACCAATCTTGATGAGGTGAGGATTATCCAATCACTTGCACTCTGATTTGCTGTGATGTTGGCACTACGTATGTAGCTTTAAAGCAAAACCTTTCATGACCTTAGTGAATTCTGATATGCTTTATAGACATGAAGTACTCTCTAAAGGTTGGTACAAAAACCACCTTCCTTTGTTTGAATAGGATTACCATTGTTTATTAAAAAGTAAGCTGATATAATTATTAAAATTAATTTTTTATATTGTCCAAATTTATCTTTTTTTTTCTAAATTTTATTGATTGATTAATTTTTAACTTAAATCCATTTAAACTATTTCAACATGTCTTTGAATATTAATGATCAGGTGGTCATGGTAGAACTGGCAGTGCCTGGGGAAGATCAGATTGATGAGGTGATCAAGGATAAGAAGGCCACATACCTGGAACTAGTACAGCAGTGCCAGAGGCGAGGGTGAGGGGCAAGATCTGAGCCTATAGAGGTGGGGTGTAGAAGTTTTGCTCGCTACTCGCTCTGTTGAACTTGCTTCCTCCTTGGCATTATGGGGGTGCAACGAGCCATCAGAACTATCATGGAGCATTTCTGAGCAAGCCTCCAGATAGTTATGGACCAAGAGGTGTCACCGCTGGACCAATACTGCTGGAGTACAGGCCGGGGCCTGGTCAATCCTGGCTGGGTCACCTGGGTAAGGGTGTCTGTTGTTGAAAGGCCCAAAACACCCGATGACCCCGGGTTATATCACTGATGATGTGTCCCATCACATCTTAGGATGCATCTCAGCATCAATTAGTTTATCATTGTCACATCCACCCAAATACAGTGAAAATCTTTTGGTTTGCATGCCATCCAGACTGGTCATTCCATACATAAGTGTATCAAGTTATGAGAACTGAAAATAACTAGAATGCCGTATTCAGTGGTAGAGTTACAAAGGAAGTGCAGCACAGGTAGATGAATGAAGTAGAAGAGTGATGATGAGGTAGAGGGAGAGGTGAAGAACTCATCTTACTGTATAAGATATCTTATAACAACAGGATAGAAGCTACCCTTGAGCCTGGTGCTACATGTTCTGAAGCTGTTGTATCTGCTGCCTGATGAGACGGCACTCAGGCCCCAGGCTAAACGCTTGGCCCAGAGAATGTGAGTATCACAGGCAGCGACAGACAGAAAACCCTAATGGCAGTACCGGTGCAGGGGTTCGGGTTCCTCCAGCTGAAGCCGAACAATCCCCTCGAGAGCCAGGGGCTGCTCCTTGCACAGGTGCTGTGGACGCAGTAGCAGTGGCCAAGAGATTAGCCCAGGGGCTGGGAGCAGACAGACTTTCAGCAGTCAATTAGCATACAGAGCAGTACAGTAATGACTGGATTACCTGTTTCTGTGATTTTTAATTAGGGATAAACTAGGAGAATTAAATTGTTAATCCTAGTCACTTCTGTGGGTTACTCTTCTGAAGCATCATTTATTGCAACAGTATTAAGCAACCTGACAATTCTGTTTCTCGTATTGTATGAAGGTGGCAGCCTCTGGTTGCTGGAGCCATTTTATACATGCCCTACCCTCTTACACTGGAGAGGTGCTGAGCTGCAGTACACTGCACTGAATCACCTCTGCATAATCAGTGTCAACTTCCAAAGAATAGTGTGTCCAGGCCCATGCTGTAAGGAGCAATACGGTCCGAAGCCAGGCAGCATGGTACATTTTTGACTTCAGTAGGAAATCTATCATGTCAATGATTTTTGCAGTGTCTGACTCGAAGATCTTAAACATGATTCTGGCGTGCCACTCTGAATGACTAAGTGGAGCCATTGATGACGTGCAAGCAATGCACGTCATTTCAAATGAGAGCCGGTGAAAAGAATTGTTATATTGCACTGATTGGGGAAGTTAGGGGTCTGGTTAGGGTTAGGGGCAGGGAGGAGGGAAGCGAAAACTCAGGGGTGGCAAACAAAGCATAAGAGGAAGGAACTGAAGGTCAGAATTCAAGTCAGAGTACTCCGAGGTTGCAGGCCCACGATCCCTGAGATGGACGTTCGAGACCTTTTGGGCCCCTAAGAATGAGAGTCATTGAGTCCTGGGGTTGGAGGCTTGAGGTCAGTGGGAGTTCCAGTATTAGTGGGCCAAGATCATTTGGCAGGTCCTAAGGTCGGCGATCAGTGAGTCCTGAGGTTGAACACCAGAAGATGGTGAGTCCAGAGGTTGAAGTCCTGAGGCTGGTGTGTCTGTGACCATGGCATGGAGGTCAGAGGTCCGGAGGTGGGCCGTCCTGGGTTTGGAGACCTTTCTGCGTGTGCGGTTGGGGGTGGGTTGTTTATTGCAGCTACTATTTATAACTATTTACGATACGCTTTGATTCCCCAAAGCTAAAAATATAAATGTAATTAAGAATATTAATGTCAGGTGCGAGTAAGTGTCACTTAGCTCATCAAATGTGATTCTACCATGATACAGTCCAGCACAATTTTGAATAACCAGGTTTTTTGGTTCCATAGCTCTGTTTAAAGAGTTAGTTCTTAAGTGATAGAAAAGGCACAGGTATATTGTTGTCATTATGTTAATAGTATAATAGTACAATTGTAATTAATATTCAAAAACGGAATCTAACAGTGAACAGATAGAAAGTGAAAATGCTTTGAAGTTTTGTACCGTTTTTCTGTACTCTGTTGCAATAGGAGTTTTTAAAGTGATCCACTAATTTTGCTGACAACTAGTTGTATCCATTCTGGAAAAAAAAAGCTTTTTGCATCTTGAACTAAGTGTGCAAATAATTTTGAAAAATTGAAATGTATGATTAATATCAAAGCCTTTGACTTTTACTGTCCTTGGCAGTCATATTATAGTTCTTTAATGTTGCATCAGTATGATATTTTAACTTATGAGCATTTCAATTAGCTAAAAGCTGATTGCAAATCAATTACAATAGAGAGGATTTTTTTTTGTCCTGTGATTGTTGTAAAAGCTTTCCTAATTCAGGACTGCTCTGGTGCATCAGATGATTCATTATGTTGTCAGCCTCTAACTAAAGCCTAATACCTTTCAGAAGATGGAGAGAGGTTGCAACTGAAAGTGCCCATTATCTGCAGATGGGGTGGATTTAGCACTTCTATTGGGACCACATACATTAGTGATGTTCCCCAAGGGAAAAGCATGGCTAAAATAACTTATGCTGTCTGAATGTGTGCATCTGTCACAAAAACTGCTTTGATCGTTCTAAGTGAACAACAAGAGAAAAAAAAGTTGTGTAATGTGCATAATTTTCTAATTCCTAAACCTTTTTGTCTCAGTGGGCAGCAACCAAAATTGCTCTGTTGGGAAAAAAAAACTGTTGGCAGTAATAAAAGTTCTGCTAAAGCCCTGTGCGTGGCTTTAGAATAAACACATTTCTTGAATTCCAATTATACTTAGGTGGTTTAATGTGTCTCTATTAGGCATACATGTGGTCTAATGCACAACCGGTCTTATTGCTCTACAAGAAGGGATGTTTCTGGTTTTGGACCTCGAACGATTTGTTAGTTTTTGATTCTGGGTGACATTTTCGGTGAAATTGACAACCACGCTGGGCACAAGTAGTTCAGACCTTGGCTGGAGCAACAGATTAAGTGCTAGAGGAACTCAGTGGGTCATCCGCTGCAGATCAAGATCCTTCACCTGACTGGTCTCAATATGAAATGTCAACTGCTCATTTCCCTGCACAGATACTGCCTGAGCCACCGAGTTCTTCCAGCGCTTTGCATGTTGCTTCAGATTCCAGCATCTGCAGCCTTTTATGTCTCTGACTTTTGCTTCGTCACATTCAAATTTGTTTAATTGTCATTCAACCATACACAAATACTTATGAATACAACCAAATGAAACAGTGTTACTCTGGGGCCAAGGTATAAAACACAGTACCAACAGTAATACACAGCACAAGGCACATATAGTGCATATAAGACAGCAATCACGTCTAAGGTATCAGTAAAATACAATCACATTAAAATATAGTCCAAGACCTTGACTCCATGAATGTTGCTGCAGGGTGCAGTAGAACACAATATGCCTTGTCTTCTGCTAAGTGAGCACTTGGATGCAGCACCGACTCCAGCTCAGACACCATGCCACAATGCCCCCAGCTCTTTGGTGGAGCACACCAACTGTAATGCTTCTGTCCTGTAAACAGACGGCACCGCAGCTTGAGGTCCGGTCCTCACTAGACCGAGACCACGCAGCTTTTCCGCCTTCCATTTATGCCGTCTGCCAAGAAATCAGTGAATCGGACTTGCAGCATTAATAATCAAAAAAACTGAATACGCTGGAAATGAACAACAGGACAAAGTATATGGGGAGCAAAGCAGAGTTTCTCTCTGCACATGTGCGTCCTCAGCTGTTGAGATTTCCAAATTTTTCTGCTTTTGTTACAGATTTACAGGAGCATGTGTGTATAAAATCCTAGCTCTATTCCTAGCATGTTGCATACCCCTAATTTGGCTTTTATAATCTTAATTTTATGTTAAAAGTGCAAAGAATACAGATTACAGAAACATGACCAATCTGATTATTTAATAGATTAATGTAGAGAGAGTTCCATTTATCTTAAGTTTTGAATGTTTGCATGTGTTGAGTTTTGAGGTTTATGCTTATAATGTTTGTTTATTAAGAGTTATAAAATAGCTGACAAAGAGAGAAAGATAGGCAGGGAAATAAAATGATGCCCAAGATCACAAGTCCGGCTATACACGCATCATAGTGGAACCATTTTTGTAGATGCAAATCCAACTAGCATCTGATAATTTAGCGCCTCGTGACCTAAGATGAATTTCACCCTCTTGCCACTGTGCTATTGAATTGACAAGTAGAGGAAATAGATTTTATCAGCAAATCTGTGGAACACTCTCCATTTACCTGGATGGGTGCAGTTCCAACAATTCTCAAGAATCTTGAGGACAAAGAAGAGCCTCGAAGATTGCAACACATTGTACATCACCCATCTTCCAAGCTGCACATCATCCTGCTTTAAAAATATATCACCAGTCTTTCATCTCTGCTGGTTCCAAATCCTGGAATCCCCTCTCAAAATTCAAAGTTCAAAGTAAATTTATTATTAAATACGCATATGAGTTTCATTTTCTTGCAGGCATTCACAGTAGAACAATAGAATCAACACAAAACATACAATAGAATCAATGAAAAAGTACACACAAACACTGACGAACACTTACAGAAGACAGTCTATCTTCTTTTGCACATACAAAAAAAGCAAATAAAAAATAAATAAATAGTACTGTAAAGGTGGGTTGTAGAGTCCTTGAAAGTGACTCTTCAACAGCAACACCTAAAAGAGGCACCACGATAGCATAATGATTCATGCAATGGTGTTACAGCTCATGGCATTCCCGAGTTCAGAGTTGAGTTCCGACGCATTGTGTAAATTGTTTGTACATCTTTCCCCCTTCCCATAAGTACATGGGCTGCCTCTGGTTGCTCTGGTTTTCTCCCACGTTCCAAGGGCGTACTGGTTGGTAGATTAATTGGTCATTGTAAATTGTCCTGTGATTAGGCTAAGGTCGCTAGGTTGTGTGACTCATTGGGCTGGAAGGGCCTTGGTCTGTGCCTTGTCTCTGTATAAATAAATAAAAATTTAACCAGTGCAGCTCCAGCACTAAAACAGTGGCTTACCATTATCTCCTCCAGAGCAGATATTTAAATATATTTATCAGATTTTTGCATAGTTGGGGAATTAAGGGTGGTGGAGAAAAGGTTGGTAGGTGGAGATGAGTTCATGGCCAGATCAGCCATGATCTTATTGAAGGCGGAGCAGGTTTGACAGACCAAATAGCCTACTCCTGCTCCTATTTCTTATGTTCGTATATTGATTGGTGTGGCTGGCGATATCCATATTCAGAAGAATGAATAAAAATTTAGCTATCTCATTAGTATTTAAAGATCTCAAGAACTGTTTATGGAGAGCCTTCTCAGAAGCTTCCCACATCAGAAGTGCATTCAAAGAATAATGGAAAATTTGACTGAGTAATGCAAACAGAAGTATCAGAACACTGCCATCATGTGAAAAAAATTAAATTTGGTAGATTTAGTAACTGTGTATCAATATATCTGGGGTTGATTTCTACAACATATTACACAGTTTCATTTCTCTACATTACACAGCCAGTTGTAATATCCATTCAATATCATCTTAGGGAAAAAAGTGTTTAATTATTTAGGGTTCCAAGCTCATCCCTAACCAGGAATGAAACTTACACCAGCATATCTACCTTTATAGTGTACGTTAATAATACCTTCTATTCTAGCATCTTCCCCCTTCGTTTCTAGTCTTAATGAAGGGTCGCAACCTAAAACATGGACTGTTTATTCCTCTCCATAGATGCTGCCTGACCTGTTGAGCGTTCCTCTGAATTTCCAGCATTTACAGAATCTCGTATGTTTATACTCTGTTGGTACTTTTATAAAGTACAATAGGAAATCAAAATATGTTCTTTAGAATTTCTATTAATCTATACGCTTAATATTATGCACTCACTTGTCAAGACAAAATGTGCAGGGGAAGTTATAGAAAATACTCTAATTCTATTATGTTTTTCTTCCAAATGCTTTGTTTCAGCATTTGCCCAACTTTGGCCCTTACCTGGAACAGCGTAAGAAAATTATAGCTGAACAAAAGCTCAAGCAGACAGAATTGAATGAAGTGGTGCAGGAGAGTGATGGAGACTTATACACCATCAAGAAACCCATTCCAAGGGTCCAGGTAATGAACAGAGTTATAAAGTCATCAAGAACTACAACATAGAAAAAGGCTCATTGGCCACCTAGTCAATGCCGAACTGTTATTCTGCTTTGTCCCATCGACCAGCACAAGGAACATAGCCCTCCAGACACACCCATCCATATAATTATTATTGTTTTGTTATTGCTGAGACAGATAGTTCAACAGAAATAACAGAGACCTGCTAGTTAAGAAAGGCACTCCAGAGTGATTCAGAAACAAACTGGGGTGCGAAGAAAACAAAGTACAAGCCAAAGATTTGAGATTTAATGGAAAAGCCGCAAGATGAATGTTAAAGAGGAGTTTAAAAGAGGGGAATCAGGTGGATGAGTTTCGAAGTGTATCAGAATATGGAGTCAAGTGGCTGAAGATGTATAATTGCCAATATTGCTACAAACATAGGTGGCTGAATTCTGCAGATGTTTGAAATCTTAAGCCACACATTTTGTGTGTGTGTGTTGAACTAAGCAAAGTTTTTCCACAATTGAGGAGGACAAGGCACAAAATGTTCCCATGCTAATCAGCATTCTTTACCTAAATCCTGGTGTCCCCACTGACTTGGGATGGAGCAGGCACTAAACTGGTGGATTGAGAAGGGGTGCAAGAGAGCATGTGGGATTAGGGGAGGGCAGACAAAATAACCGTGAAGAATGTGAGATGAAAAGAGAGGAAATTGTCAATTGGTTTTGCATTTCAGCTCAGCCAAAGCTGGAAGGGACGGAGGTATTCAGGTAGGCACTGAACTCTACAGGCTTTACGGCAGCTCTTAAGGGAGACATCTGGTGTCTTGGTTAAGCATCAGGATCAGGATCAATTTTTCTTGTTATATACATTTACATGTACGGTATTAGAATTTGCTGTGGGGTGTTGGAGCAACATCAATTTTTCAGAATAAAGAATTAGATAAAAATAAAGCTGTAAGAGCAGATATGGAATGAAATGTGCATAAATGCATAAATATCAGCATGTATTTACCATGTAAACAGCATTATAAAAAGTGATTTATGTGATCACATTGCAGTGTAGTGAAGGGGTAATAGATAAAGGGAGGTGGGGGACAACTAACTAGAATGGTTGATCAGATTAACTGGGGAAAGAAACATTTAAGATGGTGTGGAGTTTTTGTTTGAATAGCTCTATAATGCTTTCCAGAAGGGAGCTTTCAGAAAAGGCAGTTTGTAGGGTGGGTAAGTGTTTGCAGTGATTTTTCCTGCCTGCTTCTTTGTCCTGGACATAAGTCCTGCAGTGATGGTAGACTGCAGCCAATGATGGTTTGTTGTAGTTTTTGTATATTGTGAGAAGATGCTGCACCAAACCAGACAGGATGCTCTCTATAATGGTAGTGTACAATTGCACCAGTTTGTTCAGATTAAGGGGCTGTTCTTTGAATGTGCAGATAGACGGGGATCAACAGGGTCAGGCTTGGCAGTCAATAACAATCGGCTTTTTCACTCTGTTCTTTACGCTACACCAGGGGTTCCCAACCTCAATTAGCTCTCAGTTAATGGTAAGGCTCCAGGGCATAAAATAGTTGGGAACCCCTGCCCTATACTCATATGTATTACAAATGCATTGGCAGGAGAACTGGAGTAGGAATTTTGGCTTTTATCTTTGTTATTCCAAGTTCACAAGAGTTTAGGTGGAGCTTCTTTCTTGCTGAGGCCATGAAATCAATCAATCATGAAGAGATGATTTGGAGATGTACTCAGTTTACACTAAGAATAAACTAGTTGCCTTATTTGCAACAGATAAGGAAGTTGTGTTCTTGCCCATTGCAGTGTTAGAGGGATTTTTGGGTTTCTCCCTCCCTCTGCCTCTCTTGTGACTCCAAAGGCTGTCAGTTTATTTGTGATATTTTGTTGAATAGAGTCTGCTTCATGTCTACTACTCACCGGTGAATTCACACAGAGCAATAGCAGTTTAGAAGAAAAGGTGGTGAACTTACTGAGAAAGCTGAGGTCCTGAGTGTGCTTGGCAGGGTGGACACAGAAAGGGTGTTGTCTCCCTAGTAAGAGAACCAAAAACTAATGGACACAGTTTCAGAATAAAACTGTATTCCTCTCGGCTGATTTCATGGCCCCAGCAAGAAAAAGCTCCACCTAATCTCTTGTGAACCTGGAATAAAGGGTTGGCCATTTAGCTAGACAGTCAGGAAGAACTTTCTCTCTCAGGTGGTCATGAATTATTAGAATTGATGAAATTAGATCATCAGATGTTGAAGATTAGGAAGCCGAGGGTCATAGGAACTGCTGGAATCTGATGCCAAGTCTAAGATCTTACGAAAGTTGGAACAAGTTCAAAGGGCCTCTAGCTGATTTCTCCTTCAAAGATGCAGCAGATAAGGGGACAATGAGAAAACAAATTGTCGTGCTACCATGGATGCACTTGAGCCCTAAGGACAGACAACACAGTACAGACCCTTTGGCCCACAATGTTACATATGTCTTTGTGCTATGGTAGGGTGGAATCTTGTTGCCGTGCATAACTACTAGAAAGATTGACACAAATTTAGGAAACAGCAATCTTGAAAGACGAAGAGTTGAGGAATATCGCAGTAGTCTGCAAGAACAAATAGATAGAGAATAAATTGTTCAAATGGAGGTGAGGATGAGTTTAGAGGGGATGGGGCTGGTAACAGATGACATTATACTCTGCACATTGTCATCCAGCAGAAGGGGATGTCTGACACATTGGTCTGTAGTCTTGTTGTTCCAGAGACAGGACAGGTGGATTGAATGAGTCAGTTTCACACACAACCTCTCATGGTCCCAGAACACATCCACAGGAAATCTCACCAACATCTCTACTTTCTGAGGAGCCTGAAGAGAGCTGGACTTTACACGTCCATACTCATGTCATTCTACAGAACTGTAGGAGAGCACATCCTGACAAGCTGTATCACTGCTTGGTATGGAAGCTGTACTGAGGCAGGCTGCAAGGCTCTACAACAGGTAGGCAAGGCTGCCCAATCCATCACTAGCACCAGCCTACCTGCCATCAAGGATATATATACAAGAAGGTGCCAAAAAAGGACCAGTAACATCATGAAAGATCCCACACAAAGATTGAAGGATTCAAAGGTTCAAAGTACTTTTATTATCAAAGTATGGAAGCAGTATACATCCCTGAGATTTGTCTTCCCGCAGACAACAACAAAACAAAGAAAACCATGGAATCCTACAAAGAAAGACATCAAACCCGCAACATGCAAAAAAAAAGAACAAATCACACAAATGGCAAAATCCCTCCTCAAGCACTGTATGTCCCACTCTCATCAGGGAGGAATCTACTTAGCACTCATGTCAAGTCTATCTGACTCAAAAACTCGAGAAAGTCTGCAGATGCTAGGAATCAAAGCAGCACACAAAATGCTGGAGGAGCTCAGCAGGCCAGGCAGCATCTATGGAAAAAAATAAGCAGTCAACACTTCGGGCCGAGATGTCGACTATTTCCTCTTTTCCATACATGCTGCCTGGCCTAGTGAGTGTCTCCAGCATCTTGTGTGCGTTGAGTCGAAAACAGGTACTTTCCCCAAGCAGTAAGGCTGATCAACACCTCCACTCACTAACTCCACCACTACTTTATTATTTCCTGACAGTCACCTTATGTACTGCCTAGCGTCACTTTATGGATATACAATCAATCTATATCTATAAGCTATCTTATGTATTTATATTTATTGTGTTTTTTATTACCTTATTCTTTATTTTTTCTCTATTTTTCATGCTGCACCAGATCTGAAGTAACAATTATTTCATTCTCCTTTACACTTACATATTGTCCTTTACACTCATAGGAAATGACATTGAACAATCTTGAATCTTGAATCTTATTAGATAGGGTCAATATACCAAGGGTTATAATTGCTCTGTAAAATGATAGTCGATTCAAGCATGGATTTGCCAGAACAGGTCAGTTAGATACAGCTCTAATATAGACAGCAGATGCTTCTCTATAATCCAGGGGCCTTGTAGCAGATGCGCTTAGAGAACATTCACAAATACAAAATAATGTGCATTGCAACTTTATACAGTTTTATGGCCATTGTAAAGTTCTTTTCAAGACTGTGTATCTTTTTAACAACTGTATAATGTGCATCATAAAACAGGGATAAGATATAGCTGGAAGATCTTTTTAAAAGTGGCCTTTCACAGTTGTCAGCAGAGGTTCTAATTTATAACCATCACTGGTGATTCCTTCAGGGCTCCTACTGATTAGCCACTCCCGCATCCTCCAAGGAGATGGAGACAATCGTGTAAAATTGACTTACTGTCCTCCATAATGAAGGAGAGTGAATATTATTCAGTGTGCTAATGGGGTACTGTTCAAAATGGGCCTGAGATTAAAACAAAAGCATTAAGTTTAAAAACTGAAAGGAATTAGAAAGCAGGGGGTTGGGGAGAAAGGTGATGTTGGGGAAAGTTTTATTAAGTCAAGGACCTGCCTAATGAATTACACTTAAGAAACAACTAGACGTAGTTGCTTCACACACAAACTGCTGGAGGGACTCAGCAGGCCAGGCAGCATCTATGGAAAAGAGTACAGTCGATGTTTTGGGCTGAAACTTTAACTGTTTACTCTTTTCCACAGATGCTGCCTGACCTGCTGAGTTGCTCCAACATTTTGTATGTGGTGCTCGGATTTCCAGCATCTGCAGATTTTCTCTTGTTTGTAGATATATTTGCTTGTGCTTTGTTAAAAACCAAGGTAAAATACACTCACTGCCCACTTTATTATGTACAGGAGTTTACCTAATAAAATGGCCACTGCAGTAGAACCCAGTGTAGTCTGCTGCTGCTGTAGCCCATCTACTTCAAAGTTCGATGTGTTGTGCGTTCAGAGATGCTCTTCTGCAGAGCGCTGTTGTGACACATGATTATTTGAATTACTGTCGCCTTCCTGTCAGTTTGAGCTAGTCTGGCCATTCTCCTCTTTCCTCTCTCATTAACAAGGCATTTTCACCCACAGGACTGCTGCTCAGCGGATTTTTTTTTTTGTTTTTCACACCATTCTCTGTAAACTCTGGAGACTCGTGTGCATGAAAATTTCTGGAGATCAGCAGTTACTGAGATACTCAAATCACCCCATCTGGCACCAACAATCATTCCACAGTCAAAGTCACTTAGATCACATTTCTTTGCTAATCTGAGGCTTGGTCTGAGCAACAACTGAATCCCTTGACCATGTCTACATGGTTTTGTGCATTGAGTTGCTGCCACATGTTTGGCTGAGTAGATATTTGCATGCATGAGCAGGTGTACCAGATAAAGTAGCCACTGAGTGGACTTTTATTTAAGTAGTTTGAAGAGCGGAACATTACTTGTCTTTCAAGTCATGGATAGTTGAACTGCATTGTATCTCACTGTATCAAAATTTACATGTTGTTTGAAGTTTTTTACGCATTTTTGCCTTTCCAATTTATATTGGTTATTTTTCATGCTCTTGTCTAGGAAGTAATTGGCAGAACTCTGCCACATATTGGACCCTATAGAGTGCTGAATAACAAGGACCATGTGGTAGCATTGATTGATGAGGAGATGTGCATTAACTGTGGCAAATGCTACCTGACTTGTAATGACTCTGGTTATCAGGTAAGGAGACATTAGTAATGAGCACAATGTGTATTATCACTTCTGATTTATGAGGCATTTAGATGTACAAATTGAAATCCATGTGTATATCTATTATAAGCAAATCTTCAGCAGGCTGCTGTTTCCCAAGTCCAACCAGGCTGAAGGCGATACACTCCACAGTAAATCAATTCACATTGGGAATCCTGAAAACAGATAAATGGATGTGAATTACCCATTTAAATCATAAACTCTTAAACCTAGAACTTCTACTGGAAAAATTGAATCAATGAGTTAACTCTTAGTGTTTATTTTAGAACAACATTGAACTATTTAGTGATGGATTCAAAATGGAAAAAATGGATGTATACTCACTGGCCACTTTATTAGGTACCTCTTGTATGTTCATGGTCTTCTGCTGCTGTAGCCCATCACTTAAAGGTTTGACACGTTGTGGGATCAGAGATGCTCTTCTGCACACCACTGTTGAAATGCATGGTTATTTGAGTTACTGCCGCCTTGCTTGAACTTGTTTCGCCCTTCTCCTCTGACCTCTCACATTAATAAGGCATTTGCACCCCCAGAGCTGCCACTCACTGGATTTTTTGTTTGTTTTTTTTTTGCTTCATTCTCTGTAAATTCTAGGGAATGTTATGCGTAAAAATCTCAGGAGATCTGAGATATTCAAACCACCCTGTCTGGCACCAGCAATCATTCCACAGTCAAATTCACGTAGATCACATTTGTCCTCTCTTCTGCTGTTTGGTTGGAACAACAGCTGAACCACTTGACCATGATTGCATATCTTTACGGATTGAGATGCCGGCATATTAGATATTTGCATTAGCAAACAGGTGTACCTAATAAAGTAGCCACTGAGTGTGATTCTTTATGGAATATTTACTTAGTCAGCATCTTGCTTATAGCTTAATGGGGAAAATCACAGTCCCATTAGTTCCACAGATCTACAGATTGGGAAGTACTGTGTCACGGGATAATCTGGTTTCCTCCTGCTTCCAATAGGCATAAAGACTGATGGATTTGCCACAGTAATACCCCCTGATATATGTAATAGGAGAGGTAACAGGGATATGTAGAGAATAAAATAGATTTTGTGTGTTTGATGGTTGGCACAGATTTAGTGGGAAGAATGGTCTGTTTCCCTCATATGTGACTCTACGGTACAACTCTCCTATGCTTTCCAACTGCTCAAGCAACTGATCTTACTTCAAACTATGCTCTTCAAAGATTCAAAGTAATCTATTATCAAAGTTGTTGTGTATGTGGCCTGGTTACACAACAATGCTATTGACAAAAATGCTGGAGGCGGGAGTTAAGTTTCATGGTTCTTTACTGGCATAATCCGAACTCAGCACACACGTACTGATCAATACACACCTAATAGCGCATGCTCAATAAGCACCTAATAGCACATGCAGCGACGTGTTAATAAAACATAAAGTAGTCCGTATTATAGGCTATACGGTTCACTCCTCCCCTTTTATTTTAATAGTGTATCAACTGTTTTTTTTTACTGGGACATTATGCTAAACAAATAAGTTTATCTTTAACATACAGTACAAATGCCTACCATTTGTTTACTTAGCAACTTAATAATATCAAATTATAACAAGCCTTTTTTTTTACTTTTGGTCTAAGACCCATTTATACTCAAGTCTCGGGGGGGGGCGGGTCTTCTCTAGATTGTCCGGCAGTGAAGCAAATAGGTCTTCACTCTATTGTCTGGAATAAATTAAACAATCGACAAATTGTTCCAGCCATAAAGAGTAGTCACCTCCATCTTGCAAAGATGATGAAAAGGTAAATGTTATTCTTAAAAATATGTACAATCATCAAAACTGAGATAGCATTGGAAAGAGTCTTCAAATAGTGTGTTCTTCAGTCTGTCAATGAACTTGTTTGTTTTAATACAGATTTCCATATAAAAGTCATGAAAAGTTGACCTCTGAGCATAGGGAGTTAAGAAGATGTGCGCCTCCAACTTGCTAAGAGTTCTAGGCAGCAGATCACCTCCGTATAATGAAGACTCCTCTGTGTAGCTGTCCTAGATATATAGCATCTTTGTGCTATCACTTGTCTTCCTTACCCATATCTCATTTGTTCCAACTGAGCTAATTACACAGCCAATCTTCGTATTCTCCTTAGATTCCAAATAGATAGCCTGACCTTTATGATACCATCTCTTATCGTAATATGACTTTCCATCTACTAATCGTGCTTCATATCTTTGTGCTGGTGATTCAGTAGGAGTGCTGAGGAGATGCTCAGGAGAGGACAGAGATGCTGGTCTTTTCAGAAGTTTAAGCTTATTGAGAGTTTGCAGATCTTCCATTATCTGTTCATCTCTTAACAAGTAATTTAACTGCGCAGATGCAGGTTTTCATTTTTGGTCTGTAATTGGAGCAGGGTCATTAGGTCTCCTCCTTAGTTTCCTAGTTATTATTGGCTTTACCTCCATAGAATCTCCTGTGATTTCCATTGTTAGCCTCTCATTCTCAATCATCTGTTTCTTTTCTTCTAACTCAATCTTTTTATCTTCAAATTCCTTCACTGCTGCTTTCTTCTCTTTAATATAATTCCTTTCCACTTGTTCTGTCTCCAGTTGCAGAAAAAGCTCTGCATTTGGTTTTCTTTCCTTGTATTGTTGGTCTAGTTTCTTCATCCTTTTCTGGTACTTCTGCAAAGTGCCTTCCTGTAACTACTGTAGCTGTCTTTTGAGAGATGTCAATTTCTCCTGGCACATATGCTCTTTTACTTCTAGGTAGTCTTCATCATCCCGCTTATTGGCAATATCTGTCTCACTGGCATCCTCTGTATCTTCATCTGAGTCACGGCCAATACTGCGTTCGTCCTCATCGTCGACGCTGTCTAGTTCCTCCTCTTCGTTTTAATAATCAACAATGGGTGAGAGGAGAGCTGCAGACATCTTCCCCGCTGAGCTGCCCTCCTTTGTTGACACATCTAGTGCCTTGATAGTGTGCCAATCCAACTGGATTTTCCTGAGCCATTCACGTCCCAGCAAAGGTGGTCCTCCATTTTTCAGTACATAGAGGTTCAGCTGCTGTGTTTTGTCTCTGTAGGTCACTGTCACTTTAATTTTACCTTTGGGATGCACTTTCTGTCCTGTGTAAGTTTTTAGCAGTAGTTTAGTTCATTTCAGAGGTATGTGAGAAAACAGTCATTTGTAGTCGTCTACAGAGATCACGGTTAAAGCTGAATCTGTGTCCAACTCCATTTTCAGTCTCATACCTGCCACTTATGGAGTGATCCTTATTACTCTTCGATCATCTGTCTCTTTCACTCTCTGAAGTTGCAGACAAGACAATTCACTTTCGTCTGAGTCGTTTTCATCAGAACTACTTTCTTCCATTTTGTGTACATTGTTGTATTTTCCTTTCTAAATCTAAATCTAAATCTAATCTAAATCTAAATCTGGGGTTTCTTGTTTCTCTGTATTTTTTCCTTTTTCTGCTGTTGACTAGCTTTGCATACTCTGCCAGTGTGGCCCTGTTTGCCACAATTTCTGCATTCTTTGTCTTTAAACCAACAGTCATCAGGGTCATGTGACACGTTCCCACAATGGTAACATTTCTTTCCTTCATTTCTGTTCAGTAACATTTTATTCATAGCATATTCCAGAGATTTCTGTTGTATCTCTGAAGCACCCCGTGCTGCTGTTTCTGTTGATATTGCAATGTTCAGTGCCTTCTCTAATGTAAGGTCTTTTTCACCCAGGAGCTTCTTCTGTGTGGTTTCACAGTGCACGCTACACACTAACTTGTCCCTCAATGTGTCTGATAGACGAGCTCCAAATTGACAATGTTCTGATAATTTGTGGAATTCAGCACAATATTCAGAAATGCTTTCATTTTTGCTCTGATTCCATTTGTGAAATTTAAATCTTGCAGCAATGACCAGTGGTTAGGGGTTTAAGTGCTGTTGGAGAGTGTCTACTATTTGCTTGAACGTTTTGTCAGCTGGCTTTTCAGGGGTTAACAAGTTCCGTAGCAGCCCATATGTTTTTGCTCCCATAATACTGAGTGAGACGCTGGCTTTCTTTTCATCATCAACACCATTAGCATCACAATATACCTCCACTCTTTCAATGTAAGTTGCCCAGTTTTCAATGCCACTATCAAACACTGTAATGGTTCCAATCATTGCCATCTTTGTTATGTTAATTTAGCCCTGTTCTCCTCTTGCTTCCTTTTTGACTCACATATCCTTTTTGTTAGCGCAACAAGCACACTCCATCTAGATGCATCTAAATTCTCTCTCTTCTCCAAGTGCCATTGTCAACTAAAACATGGCATTCTGATAAGATGTAGGTCCATAATCCTTGTCGCCAATTTGTTGTGTATGTGGCCTGGTTACACAGCAATGCTATTGACTAAAACACTGAAGATAGAAGCTAAGTTTCATGGTTCTTTACTGGCATAATCCGAACTCAGCGCACATGTACAGATCAATGTGCACCTAATAGCGCATGCAATGACGTGTTACTAAAACATAAAGTAGTCCCCTATTATAATGTAGGCTATACAGTACAAAAGTATGTATGCAATATACAACCCTGAGTTACATCTTTCCATATACAGCCACGATACAAAGAAAACCATGGAACCCATTTAAAGAAAAACATCAGACCTCCCAACACATAAAATAAACAAATTGAGCAAACAGCAAAAAAAAGCAGAAAACACAGAGTACAAACCATCGAATCATAAAGACATCGCAAGAGTCCAAGCATATTCAGTTCAGTTCAATCCAGCAGCGCGTCTCTCACCATCTGCACTAGTCCACTCCAAGCAAAATTGAACAAAGTAGCACAAAAAGAGCAACCAGAAACCAGAAACACATCATTATGTGAAGTAGAGTCCAATCCACAAACTGCATCGATTAAGCCTTGCTCAAGACTCATAGAGTCCAGCAGCATCGAGCAAGAGGGAAGGAGAAGGACTGTTCTGGAAGTTTTTGCATGCGGAATCCTAAAACATGTTCCAGCATATACATGCATCTCTCAGTTTACTCTGTTTTCTACAGGTCAGGTTGGCACTTCGCAGAGTATTGAAGGATCTTTTCCCAACCTTAAGTATCGTAAGGAAAACATTAAAAAGTTTTTTGGGAGGCATTTATGCCTTGTCATGAGGAGGATGCTGTAGCTAGCATATTATTGCCAACACCTGACTCACATCTTGTTAACATACAGTTCCTTTGAGCGGCACACAGACATAACTGCCCAATCACCTCTAAACACAACCTTCAAAAAGGTAGGATAGACCTTTGTCAAGAAAGATTTTAAACCCCCAACCCTGGTGAGAAGGACATAAGCCACAATTGTGGCCTCCCTACAGCTTCTTGCATGGTGTAGATTAACTGGCCTTCCTTTAACTGGGATGCTTCAGAGTGCTAAGAGAACGTCGGAGCAGCACTCCAGTTATATCCTCTCTGTGGATTTTGGTTTGTAAGCTCTCCTTCCCCATGGCTGATGGAAGGTAATACAGCCTTCACGTTAACTCTGGATCTCCTGAAACTTTTCCAATTGACTACCAGCTCAGCTGTTTTTCACTATTCTTTTTTAAGAATGGAGTATTGTGATCAATTCATTAATGGGGCCTATTACCATTTTCATTATTATTTGCTTGGATGCAATGTTTCAGAGCAGGTTAGATCCAATTAGGAAATTGTTGAATCTGTCACATACGGGGTATATTAGACCATAAGACAAGGAGCAGAATTAGGTTATTTGGCCCACCAAGTCTGCTCTGCCATTCCAAAATGGCTGATTTATTATCCCTCTCAACCCCCATCTCCTGCCTTCTCCCCGTAATCTCTGACACCCTTCCTGATCAAGAACCTATCAGCCTCTTCTTAAAACATGCACAATGACTTGGCCTTCATAGCCATCTGTGGCCATGAATTCCACAGATTCACCACCTTCTGGCTGAAGACTTTCTTCTTCATCTCTTCTAAAGGGACATCTTCCTGTTCTGGGGCTGTGCCCACTGGTCCTAGACTCCCTCACTACAGGAAACATTCTCCCCTCGTCCATTTTCCGTAGGACTTTCAACATTTGATAAGTTTCAAAGAGATCCCCCCCAATTCTTCTAATATCTGTATATTGATAATATATATTCTGTATCAATTCACCTGAAAAGTTTGAGGAGCTATGGACAGCCAGCCAGCCAACTTGTTTCAATCAGAATACATTCCAAAATACTTCAGCAGATTTAGTGCATTATTCCCTCCTCACTTAATAATAAGCACTTATTGTTACAGTTCAGTCATGATTAAATATTTGTTGGATTTGCTTGCAGGGTGAAATTGGATCATAATGTTTCTGCTTTCAGCTGGATAACATGGAGAACATGAGATAAGAACAAAAAGCAGTGGAAGTACTTGGCAGGGTAGGCAGCATCTGTGGAAAGGAAAATGGAGATAACACTTCAAGTTGAACCCTTCAATAGAACAGGAAAGTGAGAAAATTGCCCGTGTTTTCTCTCCTTACCAGACCTGGTGAAAAGTTTTTGACCTGAAATGTTAGCAATAATTCTCTTTCCGCTGATGCTGCCTGACCTGCTGAGTATTTCCAAGTTTTTTGTTCTTCTAATTCTGGATGTCCAGTATCCACAATTCTGTGATTTTCAATTAATAGAGAATATGAGTCTAATTCAGAAAGGTAGCCCCCATAGGACCAAATATTGGAGATGTATTTGACGTAACCTCAATGTGGGTGTTGCTGAGGCAACACTGATGTCATTCTTAGGAGAAGCACAATGCTGTATACATTGTTATTAAGTGACCTCTGCCATTTTCTAAACTTCCTGGAAGTTGTTTACCTTAAATGAGGCCATTTGTGGTTTTGTTCGTCTTGAAATCACTTAGCCTACATCAGGCTTAAAGTTGTACACATAAAAATATTGCTGTAAGATGTCACCAGAGGGATAAATCTGTTTGAAAATGTTTGCTGTTTTTTTGGAATCAGGTAGTGATATATTACTGCTGACATTACAGCGGATCTATAGTCCCTTTTACTTCATCAGCAAATTGCCTGTGGATGCCATTCAGTAAGATGCAACTTGTTAATCACTAAATGAAAGCCAATGTTGATTGCATCTCAGGCCTACCTGCTCCGGTGGAGAAATGATCTCTTGCGTACAAATACATAATTAGACCTGCTTGTTAATTGTACAACTTCTAAAGTTAAGAATATTGAGGCCTCATCTGGAGTATTATGAGCAGCTTTGGGCCCCTTATCTTAGGAAGGTTGAGCTGATACTGGAGAGGGTTCAAAGGAGTTTCACAAAAGTGACAGTATTGAACAGCTTGTCATATGTAGAGCATTTGATGCCTTTGAGCCTGTATTCATTGGAATTCAGAAGAATGAGAGGTGAGCTAATTGAAACCTATTGAATATTGAAAGGCCTCAATAGAGTGGATGTGGCGAAGATGTTTCCTACGATGGAATAGTCTAGGACCAGAGGACACAGCCTCAAAATAGAAGGGTGTCCTTTTAGAACAGAGATGAGGAAGAATTTCTTCAGCCAGGGTGTGGTGAATCTATGGAATTCATTGTCACAGGCAGCTGTTGAGCCAAGTCTTTACGGCAGAGGTTGATATATTCTTGACCGGTCAGGGCATGAAGGGATATAGGGAGATTGCGGCTGAGATGATGAAATGGTGAAGCACATTTGATGGGCCAAATGGCCTAATTCTGCTGCTATATCTAATGGCCTGTGGTATTATATTATTCTTATTTATCCTTGTATAGGATTGAAATATTGTTGACGTTTTAATGTCATCCCTAATTGCATCCAGAACCAAGTGACTTGCTCAGACACTTCTGTGGGCTGTTAAGAGACAATTACATTGTGACACACACAAAATGCTGGAGGAACTCAGCAGGCCAGGAGCACCTATGGAAAAGAGTAAACAGTCGACATTTTGGGCTGAGACCCTGAATCAGGACTAGAGGGAAGAAGATGAGAAGTCAAAGTAAAAAGGTGGGGGAAGGGGAGGAAGGTAGGTGATAGGTGAAACCAGGGGAGGGATGAAGTGAGAGCTGGGAAGTTGATTGGTGAAAGAGATACAGGGCTGGAGAAGGGAAAATCTGATAGGAGCGGACAGAGGCCATGGAAGAAAGGGAAGGAGGAGGAGCACCAGACGGACGTGATGGGCAGGTTAAGGAGATAAGGTGAGAAAGGGAAGTGGGAATGGGGAATGGTGAAGCAAAGACGGGGGTGGGGGCACCACTGGAAGTTCAAGAAATCAATGTTCATGCCATCAGGTTGGAAGATACCTGGATGTTGTTGCTCCTCCAAACTGAGTCTGGCCTCATCGCTGTAATAGATGAGGCCATGGATGGACATGTTGGAATGAGAATAGAAAGTAGAATTAAAAGGGTGGCCACTGAGATACCCCGCTTTTTCTGGCCGACAGAGCTTAGGTGCTCAACGAAGTAGTCTCCCAATCTACATCGGGTCTTACTGATATACAGGAGGCCACACTGCGAGCATCGGATACGTTAGTGACCCCCAACAGACTCACAGGTAATGTGTCGCCTCACTTGGAAGGACTGTTTGGGGCCCTGAATGAAAGTGAGGGAGGAGGTGTAGCGCTTGATAAGTGCCAGGAGGGAATTCAGTGGGGAGGGACAATTGGACAAGGGAGTCAGGTAGGGAGTGATCCCTGCAGAAAGCAGAAATTGGGGGGAGGGAAAGATGTGCTTGGTGATGGGATCCCGTTGGAGATGACGGAAGTTATGAAGAAATAGGTGCTGGATGTGGAGGCTGGTGGGGTGGTAGGTGAGGGCAGAAGGAACCCTATCCCTGGCAAGGTGATTGGGAGACCACTTCACTGATCACCTATGCTCCGAAACCAGGAAAAGCGGGATCTCCCAGTGGCCACCTATTTTAATTCTATTTTCCATTCCTATTCCATCATGTTAGTCCATGCTGCAATGAGGCCACACTCAGGTTGGAGGAGCAACACCTTATATTCCACCTGGGTAGCCTTCAATCTGATGGCATGAACATCTAAACTTCCGGTAATGCCCCCGCTCCCCCAACCTTCACCATTCCCATTCCCATTTCCCTCTCTCACCTTATTGCCTTACCTTCCCATCATCTCCCTCTGGTGCTCCTCCCCCTTCCCTTTCTTCCATGGCCTTCTGTCCTCTCCCATCCGATTCCCCCTTCTCTAGCCCTTTATCTCCTTCACCAATCGACTTCCTAACTCTTTACTTCACCCCTCCCCTCCCCCTGTTTAATCTATCACCTGCTACCTGGTATCTCTCCTACCCTCTCCCCTCCCCCACCTTCTTACTCCGACTTCTCATCTTTTTTCTCCACTCCTGATGAAGGGTCTCGGCCTGAAATTTCGCCTGTACTCTTTTCCATAGCTGTTGCCTGACCTACAGAGTCCCTCCAGTATTTTGTGTGGGTTGCTTGGACTTCCAACATCAGAAGATTTTCTCTTATTTGAGATTAGACAGTTATATTGGTTGTTTTGTACTGACATTGAAGCAAGACTGAGACATTGGTAATTCTGATTTTATATTTGTGACAATCCCATAGTTTTATGATGGAGATGTATTTGAATTTCAATTCCCTAGCTGCCTTGGTAGGATTGGAAATCCTGCCTGGATCAATTGTAAAAGCTCTTGGAGACTCATGCAGTAACTTCTGCAGTACTCAAAGCTATGTCAATCTATCATTTTGCTAACAACTTCTAGTACTTTCTATGGATTTGTTGTTACAATATTGAATCATGTCCACTTCAGTACATGGATGTTCACCCTCTTGTACTGTCTTCTTTCCGCCAGGAATTATTTTGCTTTGAAGAGAAACAAGTATGCCATTAAACAGATATTGTGTGATTTTTTTTTCATCATTTTCTCCCAGAACTTAGACCTTTTAAATTATGACGTTTTAGAGTAGAGAGGAAAAGTGCAATATGATTAGGTAGGTGAGAGATAATGTGACCTCCGGGAATATTTCCAATCAGATCTGGCAAGACTGAGACAGCATAGTGGTGCTTCAGTGATTCCAATGATGTGGCTGTGAGAACTCGTTCTGACAGCCCGTTCCAACTGTTCAACCTCTCCCTGCTAATCATTTCTTTTCTGTAGCCTCCACAACTCTATATACATTTTCTTCCCAAGGATATGCTAGAAACACGTCTTTAGCCATTTAAGAAAAAATTTCATAGAAATCATAATAAACAAAAACATTTAATTGTCTTTCAAACCAATCTGCTTTTCATAATTTAACTTCCCATTTTTAATTTTTATGTGTGCTTTGTAGTCTTTGCTTCAGAAGAATCAGACTCTGTTGCTATAGTAACAGTCTAGCTGACAATAAGTAACTACCATAATATTGCTATCTTCTGACTTAAGGATGTTTAAAAAAAAGAAGCAACTTTTAATTTCAGTACAAACTAGTAGAAAGAGTTGCATGGACAGTAAGCTTTGTGCAAACAAAAGAAAAGCATAGGCTTCATACTAGAGTTAATAATTATGTTTTGCTTTAACCAATTACAGTTAAAATTCAGCTTTGAGTCTTTTGTGAAAAATGGCCCTTATAGTACTGGAACATTCACTGTTAAACTTCTCTGCATGTTATTTTTAAGAACTGACCCAACACTTTGTTATGTACAGTAGTTATCTCATAAGAGTTCCAGATTGCATTTGTTCTATAGTATTTTATATGAAAGAAATGTAGATTAGTAGCAATGCTAATGTAATTTCTGAACTGTTATAAAGCCAGATCAACTGCAGCTGCTAACTTCAATTATACTTATGAATTGCAACTTAATTTACCAAAATAGTTGGTGCTAAAAGCAAGGTTTTTAATCAGACCTGATTGTATAATTTGTGTTGATGTTCTCTGAGTGTATTAATTAGACTGAGTCAAAAAAGCAAAAGCTGCAATATAAGTAAAAGCAGTGTTCGACCTTTTTCTTGTATCGGTATACGTGGACAAACTCTGATCCTTTTGAACAGGAGAGTTTTGTGGTAGCAGTGACAGTCTGCAAGAGGAGCTTGGAGGTTTAATATCCATGAGACTATAAGATCTAGGAGCAGAATTGGGCCATTTGGCCCATCGCGACTACTCCACTATTCTATCATAACTGATTTATTATCTCTCTCAACCTTATTTTCCTGCCTTCTTACTAATCATGAACCTATTAATCTCTGCTTTAAATAAACCCAGGACTTGGCCTCCACAGCCATCTGTAGCAATGAATTCCACAGAATCGCCACCCTGAGTATGTCTGCAGGAAAATTGCTGAGGATGCCCACAGAAAATTGAATCTCAGGGTTGTATATAGTGATATTTATGTACTTTCATAATAAAATTTACTTTGAACTTTGAACTCTGGCTAAAGAAATTTCTCCTTATCTCTGTTCTAAAGGGATAGGCTGTATGTTCTGTCCTTCTGTTTAGCTGAGCTCATGCAAGTGGGAAGGGAAGTTTGCAGAACTAAAAGATGTTTGGTTGAAATTGGTGTTGCGTAGATTATTTGGATCATGAAGTTGCGCTTTTGCTGAATCTGCTGCTGCAGGACTTAATTCCAAGCGAGTTGGACAAAGAATTAGGACTCCCTTTGAGTTCAAGATCAAAAGTAAGAAATTGATTAGCACCGAAATCTGTAAGGAGGTCAGAAAAGCTCTGAAAACCCAGAATTAGACAAGATTTGAAATTGCTTATTTGAGAGAGAGAGAGATGTGAACCATGAATGGAGATAGGTTACTTGGCCCTCACTGTTGCAATTATACAAAAATAACAGTTGATTTTTTTCTTTAAAAAAGCAAAGCAGTTTCTCGAATTTGATTCACACGGGAGGTGCAACAAACATTCTTTATCTTTACTTAATCTTTTTGGGAATTATGTGGTTGTGCTTTTTAAAGTCAATTTTTATTAAATTCAAATTGTAGGCCTGTTTGCAATTAATTCAGATTAACTGTGGAATGAACCAGTCATATAATAACTGTTAAAAGGGGTGAGTTAAAATCCAATAAATTACTAGCTTGGCAGCATAATTCGTTATGTTATCGGCTGACTATCAGTCTCTGCTAAGGCCTGAAATCATGCTGTCCTGGAAACCAAGGGATTAATCTTACTTTTATCTTCAAGTGCTCAATGACAAGGAGGAATGGAGATCAAAGAAAGGGTTACTTGCACCTGCAGCTAAACCATAATTGACATTGCTGGCAGCAGCAGGTCAAACTGCTTCATGCTCTTGCCTGAAGAAGGCTGTCTGAAATGAAAGTGAGCAATTTTGGTGGAGGTGGAATTATTAAGAAAGAAAGAAAGGATGCATTTATATTGTTCCTTTGACATCACCTTCAAGAAGATTCAAAGTGTTTTTGGCCAGATAAATAGCAGTATAGTCATTGTCCAATGTTAGAAACATGCCAGCCAATTTTCACACAGCAAACTCCCAGGAAAGTCAGTGAGATAAAGACTGGTAACTCATTTTGTGTATCATGGAATAAAATACCAGATAGTCACTGTTATATATTTAATATTTCAGAAATAGTAAAGTAATAATATAAATATATTTTTGAATAAACATTCTTTCTTGTTTACATAATTCATTATTATGTAAGAAGTACGTGAATGGCAAACGTGATCACAGCAGAACGGCATGAGTGAGCACCTCACGAAGTAAAAATGAAGTTTACACCCCTCTCCCAGGCTCCCTTGTTTTTCTTTCAACTGATTTTATGCTTTGGAGTTACAAAACCTAGCAGAGGTGTGAGGAAGTTTTAAAATGAACCCCAGTTGAAGCACAGCAAGACATTGAAGTTAAAGAAAGTCACAGCTCATTTTTTTTTCCTTTGGAACAGCGCAGGAATGGACAGTGAGTCATGAGTGATAATAATAATAATAATAAATAAATAAAGTAGTAATGGCTGTCTACATCAGAAAGACAGATACATTTGATTACCAAATAGATAATTAGATACTGTATACAGAGCAAATTGAGCAGTAGTTTGAAGCAAATGAAATAAAGCGAGTGCAGCATTGCTCAGTGTGCTAGGTGCAAGAACATGCCGTTTTCTTAGAGGTTTAACTGCTCTAACCAAACCAGCTGAAATGAGCTGTGCTGACTTTGGTGAAAGTAATGCAGGAACATTTGGAACCAAAACCATTGTTGACTGCATAATACTTTAGGTTTCATAAGTGGAATCAAAAGGAAGGGGATTCCATTTCAGCATACGTGGCTGAATTGAAGAAATTGTCTGAGCATTGTCAGTTAAGTGTTGGGATTAATAATGCACCAAGAGATCATTCAGTTTGTGGAATCTTACAAGAAAGCATTCAAAAATGGCTCCTGGCTGAAGCACAGCTTACATTTAAAAGAGCAGTTGAAATCACTGTATGAATAGAAGCAGCTGACATAATTGAGTTGCAGTCAGGAATGAAAGTGAACGTGAACAAAGTTGCAACATCTAAACAGGAACCAGCCTTGCAATCAAGTTAAGTTATGATTTTAGCCGGGGTTCACATACACACACCAATGCAGATTTCAAGGTGAAACTTACAGAAAACGCAACAAAGTAGGGCACATCCAAAGTGAATGTCGGGCAGACAAAAATAAATGGACTGCACTGGGAAGAGAAAAAGATAAAAAGTAAGTTTCAGTTTCAAATAGAGCACTAATCTGCTTGCTGCTGATAAAAAAAATCTGATAATGATAAGAGTGACACAGGACTGACTAGCCTTGAGATTTACATTGTGAAAACCGACAAGAGACAGACAATATGGCTTTCACCAGAAGTGAATGCAAATTAATTAAAATGAAATTGGACATTGGCTTAACTGTTTCATTTATTCCACAAAATGAATTTGAACAGCATTTCAAAGGTACTGAGCTGAAGCCTACAGCTATCCAACTAAGAACTTATTCTGGAGAAAAGTTTCCTGTGGGAACTACATTTGTAACAGTGAAATACGACAACCAAGAAGCTACATTGAGATTGTATGTGGTGAAAACTGGAGGTCCAGTGTTGTGGGGGCATGATTGGATGAGACAAATACAGCTTGATTGCAGACCTATCCACCATTTGTATGCCACATCTCCTGCAATAGAGTCAACTGACAACAAATTAAGAAAGGTACTAGATATTGCCACAGCAGTGTTTAAGAATGGCATTGGAAAACTCAAACATATCAAGGGTAAAAAAGTGTTAAGTGAAAATGATACACCTAAGTTTTACAAAGCCCGTCTGGTTCATTATCCTGTGACAAAGTAGCCGACGATGAGATCGCATGGAGGCTGAAGGAATTCCGTCTGAGGTTGATTGGAGCAATGCAAGTTGTCCCAGTAGCCAAGATAAATGAGTCTATCAGGATCTTTGGTGATTTTAAGGTCACTATCAACTCAGTGCTGAATGTAGATCCTCTGCCCAATATAGAGGATTTCTGGAAAGGTCTTTGCAAACCTTTCCAGAAGGAAACACCTCAACAAAGTGGACTTAACTGTGGCTTATCCACAGATGGAGATAGAAGAAAAGTCTGAAGTGTTTCTCATCATAAATACTCACAAAGGGTTTTATCACTATAATATGCATATTTGTGGGGTAGCATCAGCACCTTCTGTCACAACCACGGATTCGGCTGTGCAGTAGATACGGCAATTGCGCTTGTGAATTTGCATGTGTCAGCTAACTGTTATTTAATCGTGATAGTATTTAACTCCATACTTGTCGTCGTAGTGCTTGTCGAGACTTGGACAGAGCACAGCAACACTTCACTGCCTGTTTGCTTTCGGCCTTCCCTGAGGAATTGGACTTTCAAGTCAACTGACGCTGACGCGGTATTCATTTAATGTTTAGATTTTCTTTTCAGCTGCAGTGTAGGGTTCGTTTCCCATTTGAGAGTTTAATGGACCCATTTAACCTAGCATTTATTGTTTATTTTCCCTTTAACACTGTTCACATTAACGTTTGTGAACTATCGACCTGCTTCAGTGTCTCTCACTCCACACCTGGGCCATATCCGAACCTGGTAACTCTGTCACTCTGGCAGAAAGCGAAGGACCAGGTGCTGCAAGGCTGCCCAGGTCCTCAGTGTTACCTGGATGACTTCATTTTACCAGTGAGGGTGACTATGAGCATCTCCAAAATCTCAAGACAGTGTTGACAAGATCATAAGATTATAAGCTCAGGGCTCAATGCAAGGAGCATGAATTCTTTAAACCAAGTATCATTTACTGTGGGCACGCCGTTGATGCACAGGATTATATAAGTAACTGAAAAAATCCAAGGCAAGGTGGATGCCCCAAGGCCAAAACATGTCACAATGGTGGTGCTTTTTAGGATTTGTCAATTACTATAACAAATTCCTGCCAAACCGGGCTGCTGTGCTCCACCCCTTGAACTCATTACTACAGATTGGGAAGAACTGGCAATGGACAAAGCAGTGTGAGATGGCTTTCCAAAAGACAAAGGAAATAGTGATGTCGGACACTTTACTCACACATTCTGATCCACATCATTTAGTAAAGCTTGCCTGTGATGCCTTGCCTTATAGCAATCATGTCAAATGTTATCAATGATGGAAGTGAACGCCCCATAGTCTTTGCATCACTTTCCCTTTCTGCTGCCAAGACAAATTATATACTGACTGACAGACTGAGTTTGATTTCAACCAATACTCCTATTGGAGAGGGTTTACCCTCATTACTGATCATCAACCACTAGTGTGCATTTTCAATCTACAGAAGGGAGTTCCGCTAACAGCAGCAGCCTAAATGCTCTGTTTTTTTTGGAGTACACAATTACAAGAGGACAACTAATGATGGAACTTGTTCTTGATGGAGATTGCCCTATGTGGGGATTGAGAATTGTTGTACCATACAATCTGAGAGCTAAAGTGTTGGAGGAGCTACATGATGATCATCTAGCATGGCCAAAATGAAAACATTGGCTCAGAGCTTTGTCTGATGGCCTGAGAGAGATTAGCAGATCGAGTACCTTGGTAAGCACCATTCAGGATGTCATGTCCAGTGCTGTCATAACTATTTCTGGGAGTCCCAGAGTCCATTTCTACAACAACCACAGCGGAGGCTGCAGAACCTGAGATTGTTTCACATCCACAAGTCTCCAAGCAGAGTGATCCCCCTTGTCAGGAAAGACATCCCACAAGAGTAAATTCTACGATGTCTATTTAATATTTGAGTAATATTTCAGTAATATTATAAATATATTCTTTGATCAAGCATTCTTTTTTTATTTACATAATTCAGTACGGGTTATATATATGAAGTATGTAAATGGCATACGTCTCACGCCACGTCATAAATGAGCACCCCACTTAAAGTAAAAATGAAGTTTACATGCATCTCTCGGGCTCCCTTGTTTTTCTTTCAATTAATTTTATGTTTTGAAGTTACAATACATAACAAAAGGGCAATTCCTCCGCCCCTCATGCTGGAGGAAGTCAGCCAATGTTTTGGGCCAAGTCCCTTCATCGGGACTCATGACTTGAAATCCTGATGAAGGGTGTTAGCTGTAACGTCTTCTCTTCATTCCTCCCCATGGATGTTGCCTGACCCGCTGAGTTTCTTCTGCATATTGTGTGTGTTACTCTGGATTTCCAGAATCTCCTGTGTTTATAATTCCTCCACCCTACTTTGAAATATCTCTTATGTGATTTTTAAACCTATCAGAGAAAGGAGAAGTGCCTCGATTTAACATCTCTTTCAAACGGTAACACCTTTGACAGTGCTGCATCTCTCCCACACCACACTTTGTGGTTCGGCTTAGATTTTGGCATCCAAATCTTTAGATTTGTGGTTTGAATGCTGAGGGCCGTGGTGATGGTATTTTAAAATGTGCCACAGCTGTCGTGATCCTTCAGTGTTTTCTTATTTTCTTGTGATTGTGATTAACATTCTCAAGCAGTTAAATAAATAATTTAAAACAAAGTATTTCATCTTCCACCAAGCTAAGACTCTGCTAATGAAATACTCTGCTGAATTCACAGTGTCTTGGCAGCATGTTTCTCATTACTTGGAACCAGATGATCCAGAACAATGTCAAGTATTTCAGAATCAGGACAGCAGTGAATTATACCAACCTGTTCGAATTTGTGAATCAAAAATTGGCCCTTTACTCTTTATAGAAGCCAAAGCATCAGAATTGCTCTGCCCCAATTTAGAGTTGGGAGGGGGGAGAAAAACCTCCTTTATGTAGTTTTAATTGAAGTTCATGCATGAGGGAATCTCAGATAAAAATCACATTAATGTCATCTTAACACATGATTTGAAGCACGTATTTTCAGAAGGTCCAACCTTGAATCTATAAAACTGTTACAGGTTATCTATTTTGGCTATATCTGCAGTTTGCAGTGAAAGCATCTTCACTGTAATACAACAGCTGTGATTCTTACATTGTCTAATACGAACACACAAAGCCAGTGAAAACTCATCTTGACCTGGAGAGGTCAGGTTTTGCTTGCACATTAAGAATTCTGGCATTTGGCTAACAAGTGAGACTCTTATAATCAAAAGAGATTTTCCTAGTGAAAACATATTCTGTGCTTCTGTTGTATGATTATGGGAAACAATTACTAGCGATGCCATTGCACCTATGGTACAAGTTTTCTTTTTCATTTTCTCTCACATCACACCAGCGGATAGTGAGGTCAGCTGAGAAGATCATCAGAGTGTCTCTTCCCGCCATGAAAGATCCCATGCACCCCTCATACAAACTCTTCTTCCTCCTGCCTTCTGGCAAAAGGGTCCGAAGCATTTGGGCTCTCACGACCAGACTATGTAACAGTTTCCTCCCCCAAACCGTCAGACTCTCAATACCCAGAGACTGGACTGACACCAACCTACTGCCCTCTACTGTGCCTATTGTCTTGTTTATTATTTGTTGCAATGCCTGCACTGTCTTGAGCACTTTATGCAGTCCTGGGTAGGTCTGTAGTCCAGTGTAGTTTTTTGTGTTGTATTACGTAGTTCAGTGTAGTTTTTGTATTGTTTCATGTAGCACCATGGTCCTGAAAAATGTTGTCTCGTTTTTACTGTGTACTGTACCAGCAGTTATGGTCGAAGTGACAATAAAAAATGACTTTACTTGACTTGACTTGACTACAAATACTCATCTTGACATCCAGATATAGTTTTATAGCTGGCTGTAAGTTAAATAAAAATTATTTACCAGAAGAATCTTTGTAAGGACAAAAATACACCATCATATTTATTATTAATATATAGTAACTATGGTATAAAGTTGAGACCTTGGGCATTTCCATTATTTTTATCCCCTTTCAATTCTATTTGCTGGTTTTACACAAGACATATGGCCAATTAATTTTATTGTTTGAAGATATAGTCAATCCAGCTCAGAAATATACTAAGCACTGTGTCTGGTACACAATAAATTGTGACGTACAAATTGTATTGATTCCAAAGCAACTGATTTCTTAAAAGTTGCATCAGTTTAAAAGTGTTGCTATATTTATGGAGCTGGCTTAATGACATTCTTTTTGTTCACTCAATCAAGTGCAAAAGAATCTTCACACTCTACAAAATGATCCCTTTTAAAGCAAGCCATTTTCCAAGTGTGTTCAGATTTCTTTTGTTTACAGAAGCTTTAACCTTGATAGCTAGTACATTTAACACAAAAATTTTATCTGCCTGTAATGTTATCTATCTTAGTTTCTATCTCTCTCTCTCTCTGAGCTACTGGAAAATAGTAATTCAAACTTACAGCGGGGTACTTAATTAAATCAAAGTTTGGTATCAAGACATAATTCTTTATGCTGTAGTTTTCTGTACAGACACTGGCAGTTCTGCACTGAAAAAAAATGCTGCAGGGCACAATTCTTAAAGTGGTAGCCAATGTCACACATCCAAAATATCTTCCCTCCCTCTTATAATGATGAAAAAGCAAGAAAAATAGCCTATAATATCTCTCCCGTCTGTCTTACCTTCACATGGATTTGTTCATAATATTGGTGAGTTCACAGTCAACATCCCAGATTTGGTCCCAGTTGCTGAGGTTTTCCCTTAGCCCGTTGTTGAGCTTTGGGCTTCTCACTGTGCAGGGTTATCAGTTCATTCTCCAGTATCTCTGCATCTGCTTCCATAAAAAAGCCCCTTTGTTGGACTTTCTGAGCTGGCGCTGGCTCTTCTGATATTGAATGCTCTCCTGAATCTATACAATCTCAGATAAGCATGTATTGAGCCACCACTTTCTCCTATCAAGTCTGATGCAAGCTTCATGTTCATTATATCTGTAATCCTTAGTACCATAATAGCATAAGAACAGAAGTAAACCATTCAGCCCATCAGGTCTGTTCCACCATTGCATCATGAATTACTTATTATTATCTCAACCCTAGTCTGCTGCCTTCTCACTATAACTTTTGATGCCCTTACCATTCAAGAACCTATCATCCTCCACTTTAAATATACCCGATGACTTGGCCTCCATGGCTATCTGCAGCAATGAATGCTCCACCCTCTGCCTAAGGGCTAGTAGGTATTTTGTATCTCTGTTATAACGGTGAGTCTGTCATTGAGTCATGCAATCACACAGCTTTCACCCTTTGGTCATTGTGCCTTCACCCATTTACACAAAGCCCATTTTTTCCCCTACACACATGAGTTAGGGTTAGGAAGTTGTGGGTGTTCTCTGTTGGCACTGGAAGTGTGGGCAGCTCCCGCACATCTCAGACTGTATTGTTCATTGACACAAGCTACGCATTTCACTATGATGTGACATTTTGATGCATGTGTGACAAATAAAGCTAACTTTTCTTTTATCTTTATCTCCTATGTGTTTGTGATGTGGGAGGAAACTGAGGTACCCAGTAGAAGCATATGCAATCACAGGGAGTACATATAGACTCCACATAGGCAGCATGAGATTGGGATTAAACCAAGATTGTTGGAGTTGTTAGGCCACAGCTCCATGACTTTTGTTGTTATAGATTTTCTTTTGTGCTTTCTTTTAACTGCATTTCTGTTATTGGGAGTTGAGTTCTGACGTTGCGACCAAAAAACATTCTCTCATCGTTCCTTGACTTGGAATACTGTAGAGGTCTAGAATGACCATAGGACCATAAGATATAAGAACAGAATTAGGCTATTTGACCCATCAAGTCTACTCCACCATTTCATTATGGCTGACCCATTTTTCCTATCAGCCCCAATTTTCAGCCTTCTCCCTGTATCCCTTCATCAACCTCTGTCTTAAATGCTCAAATAGGGGACTGAATTACTCATATCAGAAGCTGTATTGTCTCTTTTTGTCTGACAACCTCATTCTCCTGTATCAACGATGAAAGATGGAAATGCATCTTACTATACTGATGCTCAAATCCAAGATACCTCTCATGTTTTTGAGATGAATTTAGTTCAACATGTCATAAACATGAGAGATTCTGCAGATGGTAGAAGTCTTGAGAAACACACAGAAAATGCTGGAGGAACCCAGCAAGGAGGGCATTATCTATAGAGGGGAATAAACAGTCAAGATTTGGGCTGAGACCCTCCATCAAGACTGGAAAGGAAAGGGGCGGAAGGTAGAAGAAGAATGTTGCGGGAGGGGCAGGAATACAAGCTGGTAGGTGATAGTGAGACCAGGTTAGGGAGAAGATGAGTAGGTTGGTGGGTGGGGAAATGAGTAAGTACATAGAAATTAGAACAATGCAGCACAGTACAGGCCCTTTGGCCCACAATATTATACCAACCTTATAACCTACTCTAAGATCAATCCAACACTTCCTTCCATTTTTTCTTTCATCGATGTGCCTATCTAATAGTCTCTTAAAGGAGCTGGTAGGTGATGTGAAAAGAGGTCAAGGGCTGAAGAAGAATGATTCTAATAGGACTATGGGACAAGAGCTGAAGAAGAATGATTCTAATAGGACTATGGGACAAAGTGAAGGAAGAGGGGAAGCAGAGGGATGTGATGGGAAGATGAAGAGAAAAGGGGTGGAGGGTAACCAGAATGGGGAATGGAAAAAGAGAGATGTGGGAAAGTGGTATTAATTGCTAGAATATCGAGAAATTGATGTTCAGGCCATCAGATTGGAGGGTGGATTCAACATGTCAGCCTCTTGATCGCCTTTGACAGGAGAGAACTGAATATTTACACTGTATATTTGTTTCCTCACAGGCGTTCTTTGCAATCGCAATGCAGGTTAAATGATCACAAGTGGCTTGTGAAAGCTGTTCAAATATACCATTCTCCCACATCTACTTGATGAAACCTTGCCAGGACAAGATTGGAGCAAGTAGCACCATCACAGCTTGTGTGGCATTTGTCCAACTTATGTGCTTAATTGGCTAACCATAGATCATTGCTCTAGCATCCAACTAACTAGGATGTCAGCCCCTTCTTATCATAAATGTAATCACAATGCAGACTCTGCATTTGCTGAACTCCTGATTTATTTGAACATTTATTCATAAACGTCCAACCAATACCATTCCCTGTCCTTCATGATCAGCTCTCTGAGCGGTTCATCCATCTTACTCAGATGGGATGGGAACTTGATAATCAGATAGTTGATAAATCCTGTTTTACTCCTGCAAATTCCATTAGATTCAACTTTTCCTTCTCCTTACCTACCGTGTCGGTTTCCTCCAGGTAATTAAGTGAATGTACAAACTTAGCAGTAGTTTTCTGTCATATTCCAAAAGATGTATGGATTTGGGTTAGTAAGTTGTGAGGTGCAATGTTGATGCCGTAAGCATGGCGACACTACGGGCTGTTCCCAGCCCAATCTTTGGACTGTGTTTGATGCAAAATGGCACATTTCATTGTATGTTTCAATAATCTGAAATACATGCAACAAATAGATCTAATATGTATTGAAGCTAATCTTTAGAGAAAAATGAAATAAGAAAAATAAAAAGTAAAATAAGGAAATTAAAAAATCAAATGAAGCTAGGAGGAAAATAAAGAAGAAAAAAAAATAGTGAGTTCATTATGCAGTGACAGATATATCATTGACCCTGTTTCCACATCAGTGTAGGCAAGGAGCAGAGTTTTCAATGTTTGCTCACTTCAGCATGAGATTGGGAAAGGCAGAGGTTCACTTACACACCAGCAAGCACAGGCTACTGATTCTACTCTGCCAATGTGACTTTAATGGATTGAAAAAGAAATGATATTTTTCCCTAGTCATTAAAGTGTTAATGACTTTTATCCTTAACCTTTCACAAGACTTTGCAGAGTCATTTTCGCCTGAGAGTCTGGGCTTTGTTGCTCGTGGTGTATTTAATGAGTTTTTTTTTAAACTTTGTGCAACAATTAAATGAAATGATGATAGCCGGAAAGGCTGTGGTCTACTGCCAGATGTGCTGGGCAGGAGCGACAGAAGTTGTGCATCATTAATTATTTATTATCAATTTAACAATCAGGTTGCTATACCAAGAAGTACCCACGTAAGATCTTTCTCAGATTTATAAGAATAATATCTCTGACTAAGTTTTTGACATTTAACCTACTTCTTTCTTCATTTGGTTGGCATTCATTTTCTTTCTTCCTTGAGATGGCATCTGAGTTAAATGGAAAATACTATGCAGATTATAAACACAAGTGATTCTGAAGATGCTGGAAATCCAGAATAACATATATAAAATGCTGGAAGTACTCAGTAGGTCAGGCCGTATCAATCGAGAGGATTATACAGTCGATGTCTCAGGCTGAGACCTTTCATCAGATCAGACCTTCTGAGTTCCTCTAGCATTTTGTTGTGAAATTGTCCATCTGCTTCCTTTTGGGAGCTTACGTCCAGCTGGGCTGCTGTCGCCGACTTGTTATTGGAGTTTGCTTATTATTGTCACAGCTGCCAAGACGCAAACGGTTTTGTTTTATGGCCCATCCAGACAGATCACACCGTGTGAAATTTCATTGAGGTAGTAAAAAGAAAATGCGGAATGTAATGTTGCATTTGCAAAGCAAGTGCAGCAGCAGCCACTGTAGCTGAACGGCAATAAAGTTCAGAGACCCCAATGAGCTAGATTGGGAGGTCAAAAGTTCATATCAGAGTACAGCCTTTCTCAACCTTTTTGCCCTGGAGGAACCCTTGAAATAATGTTCAGGTCTTGGGGAATCCCTATGTAAAATTTATTATATCTACAGCTCATGGTACGTTAGTGTGATCAGTAAGTTGTAGATTGAATAATCTAAAAATAATTGTCAATGCTCTTTTGAGTAGATAATGAATTTTTAGCTAGTCTTTCTTGAAAAAGATAGGTAGTTAAGCTTAGCTCTCCTTTCTTGAAATTAATCTCTTTCTTTCCCTTCCATAAATTTAAAAACTCATAAGGCTAACATAATAAATTGCTTTTAAATAACTGGCTTAAGCCAAAATGGGATTTAACCTCTTTAAAGGTAAGCTGAGTAGATTTAATTTAAATGAAGGTTGTAAATTGATTTTAATTAATGCTATTTACAACATGAAAATTTATTGACAATGTTGAATAGTAAAGTCACTAAAAGCCATAAGCTAAAGCAGTATGAATGAAAATATAGCCTAAGGCACTATTTTATATGCTCCTCATTGGCCTACTGTCCTTCCCTCCGTGCAACACAGTGCTCACCAATCATCAACAGCCTCCCCTATCTCACAACAAAAACTGAGAATGGACTCGACCAAATAAGCATGGTCTGACTGCACACAGCCATACTGGGCTGAGAGAACTCTTAACGAGATTGTTAATGGGGCTGCTCGGTCACGGCCACCACTGCGAGTGCTAGCATGACACTTCACGCGACGTTCAAATTATTTTAATCATGACCTCTCGCGGAACCCTAGGGATCCATGGAATCTGGCTGTGAAACCCTGTTATAGTGTATGAGATATCCATTCAAGAGTCTGATAACACTGGGAATAGACATTGTCCTTTCTGGTGGTTTGTGCTTTTGTATCTTCAGCTCCAGGAGAGGGGGAATAAAGAATGACTGATTGACTACGTTAGCAACTAACATATTGATTATGTTATTGCTGGCTTAAGGACAGCTTCTATCCACTGTTATAAGATTATTAATTGGTTCCCTAATACAATAACATGGACTTGACACCACAGTCTACCTCATTATGAACATGCATCTTCTTGTTTACCTGCACTGCACTTCCTCTGTCACTGTTGCACTGTTATTGTATTACCTTGTGCTACCTCAATGCGCTGTGTAATGAGTTGATTTGTATGAACTGTGTGCAATATAAGCTTTTCAGTGTACCTCAGTACACGTGATTCAATTCAATTGCAAGACAGCACAAATTTTGTTTGCTTCTTGTTTCTACCACTCCAGGACACCATGCTCAGTGGCGTCCTTTATTCTTTCCTGTCCAGTGCTCTGGCTACTGAAATCTTTATTCTAGCCCTTCATTGTTGCCGAACTCCAGCCAGTTCACCTCTGCCTGCGGTTCCTCTGCTGCCGAACGTCTTGTTGAGGCCTTTGATGCCTCACAGCTTCAGATTTGTTTATTTATAAGGTGTACACCAAGATATATAGTGAAAAGTGTCGTTTGCATGAACAACCAACACAACCTAAAGATGTGATGGGGAAGCCTACAATTGTCACCATACATCCTGGCACCAACAAGAAGCAACGATGACAACAGAGCAATAACATCAAAACAAAAACAGCAAAACAACCCCTGTTCCTCACTCCCACACACCCACATACTCACTGGCTACCTGAATGCACTTGTGTTTCGTATTTAAAACAAGAGATCATTCAGCTAAATGAGTCAGTGCTGGTTCTCCAAACAATCTCGCTTATTCCCCAAGCTCATTTGTTCATTGGGTGCCATGTTGTATAACATGGGCTATCATGGCCTTTCCATGATCGGTATTTTTCTTGGCAGTTTCTTCCACAGAAGTGGTTTGCCATTGCCTTCTTCTGAGCAGTGTCTTTCCCAGCCGTTGTCTGTACCCTTCAAAGATTATCTGCCTGGTGTCAGTGGTTGCATAGCCAAAAACTGTGATATGCACCATCTGCTCATACAACCATCCAACCATCCACACATGGCTCGACATGATGCTGACTGGGGGGCTAAGCAGATGCTTACACCTTGCCCAAGGGTGACCTGCAGGCTAGCGGAGTGAAGGAGTGCCTTACACCTCCTTTGGTAGAGGTGTATCTTCACTCTGCCACCCCATTACCCAAGCACTCATATACTTATGAACAAACCATATCAATCAGATACAACAGGCTAATTTACCATAGCTTGTCTTTAGGATGGGGAGGGGGGAGGTAAAGAAACAGAACATCTGGAGAAAATGCACACACTGGCAGAGAGAATGTACGAACTCCGCCCAAACAGCACCAGAAGTCAGGATCGAACCCACCTATTGGAGCTGTGAGATAGCTACCCAATCTGCAGTGACATTGTACCTCTGGATGTATTCGCGATCTCCATTCCACATTCCTAAACTTCATAAGCTTCAAGACATTGGAAAATTTGTGATTAGAACTTGACGTGCACCAACCTTCCTTTATAGTTCATCCCAGTGTTTCCTCATCTACACTGGCTGATGAGAGCTCCATTCTTCTGTTCAAATTTCTCTAATGCTGTGAGATTCCATACCTCTGGTACTTCCTTCAGCTGGTGAGCCATTCAAATTATCTGTAACCTCTGGTCGTCTGTCTTAACTGCGCTACTAGCAGTTGTGGTTTTGAGGAGGATGCAAAGAATATCATGGACGAAACAAATATCTAATGAGGATGTCATGAACAGAGCAAACACAAAAAGAGAAATAATGTATGGGGTCATGAAAAGGCAATGTAACTTAATTGGACATGTGATTAGGAAAGAGGAGTTAGAATTGGGAAAGATTGAAGGGAAGAAAGCAAGAGGAAGACAAAGACGAATGATGATGGAGACAGCAGCCAGAGAACTGGAAATGAATACAATGAATTGATCCACTTGACCCGAAACAGGAGTGTGTGGGCCATGGCAGTCAAAGCTCAATCTGGGCACGGCACCTGATGATGATGATGATGATGACTAGCAGTTGGATGGTGGTGGAGGTGCAAGGTGCTTCTTCCCTCCGCTAGCCCGCAGGTCACTCTTGGGAAAGGTGTAACACCTGCTTACCCCTCCCCCAAAAAAGCCATGTGAGCAGGTGGTGCTTATCACAATTCCTGGATATGTGACCACTGATGCCAAGCAGACATTCTCTGAAGAGTATTGATAATGGCCAGGGTGTAACAATCCAGAGAAAGTGCAGTTCAGGTGGACAATAAGGTGTAAGGTTATAACAAGATACTTTATGAGGTCAATACTCTGAACTATACAGCACGGGAGTGAGTTATTCAACTCATTACGTTCAAGACCAATCTAGACTCTACAAGACCAATCCTATTAATGCATCGTACCTTCCTGGAACCTTGCAATTTTTTTTCTCGTCAGTACACAGTATGTCAGAATTGGAATCAGAATCAGGTTTAATATCTCCGGCATATGTCGTAAAGTTTGGTAACTTTGCAGCAGCAGTACAGTGCAATACATGATAAATTTTAAAAAACTGAATTGCAGTGTGTGAATTAAGTAAGTAGTGCAAAAACAGAAATAATAAAAAAATAGTGGAGGTAGTGTTCGTGAGTTCAGTGTCCATTTAGAAATCGGATGGCAGAGGGGAAGAAGCTGTTCCTGAATCACTGAGTGTGTGCCTTCAGGCTTCTGTACCTCCTTCCTAATGGTAACAGTAAGAAGAGGGCATGTGCTGGGTGGTGGGGGTCCTTAATGATGGACGTCGCCTTTCTGAGGCACCGTTCCTTTAAGATATCCTGGATATTACAGAGGCTAGTACCCATGATGGAGCTGACTAATTTTACAACTCTCTGCAGCTTAGTACAATTCTATGCAGTTGCCCCCATCCCATACCAGATAGTGATGCAGCTAGTTAGAATGCGCTCCATGGTAAATCTGTAGAAACTTTCAAGTGTTTTAGGTGACAAACCAATTCTCCTCAAACTTCTAATGAAATATAGCCACTTTCATGCCTTCATTATAGCTGCATCGATACGTTGGGACCAGGTTAGGTCCTCAGGGATCTTGACGTTCAGGAACTTGAAATTGCTCACTCTCTCCACTTCTGGTCCCTCTATGAGAAATGTTTTGTGTTCCCTCACCTTACCCTTTCTGAAGTCCACAATCAGTTCTTTGGTCTTACTGACGTTGAGTGCAAGGTTGTTACTGTGACAACACTCAACTAGCTGATATATCTCAGTGATATTATTCTGCTCTTGAACACTCCCTGGATTTTTTTTATTTTTTATTGAAATACCACGTGGAATAGGCCCTCCCGCCCATTGCAGCCGCGTCGCCCAGCAACTCCTGACTAATCACGGGACAGTTTATAATGACCAATTAACCTACCAACCGGTACGTCTTTGCACTATGAGAGAAAACCCACACCGTCATGAGGAGAACGTACAAACTCCTTACGGGCAGCAGTGGGAATTGAACCTGGGTCACTGGTTTTGTAAGGCATTTTGCTTCCAAGTATCATCTTTCAAATATTAAGATATTGTGTACAATCCAGTGTAAAATAAGACCATAAGATATAAGAGCAGAATAAATCAGGGTTTGCTATTTGAATGAATTAATTTTGTCAATTGAGCATTGCATGTTTCATTTCCATGAAGTGTTTCATTTCCTTTGAGATTATTTATTGACAATTAAAGCAGGATTTTTCCATTACCACTTTGGTTCAAGTGAAACAGTACAATGGAGAAGGCTGACACCTTTACCCAGTCAGGCCGACACAGGCGGAATTGTGAAGGAGCGTAAATCACAGAGTTAGCTGAACAGCAGCAGAATGGATTTGGAGGGCTTAAGAAAGGAATGAGAAAGGAAAACCAAGAGCATTAACTGAGTAAATAAGATTGTTTTCAGACCAGAACAACATACCTGAAGTGTCCAAAAGTGCAAAAAATAAGATTCAAAGTGCTCAGCATATCAGTAGAAGATGACTATGTGTCATTAACAACTATTCTTTTGTGAATCCTACTTCTTGTCTTGCCTTATTTTTTTTATTTCTCTGCTTCTATTTCTTTTTAACTCCTTAATGACCACTTCCCTGAAAATAAAGAAGTTATAAAGGAAGAACTGACACTCGAAAACAATTCTGGAAATCCTCTATTATCTGTAAAAGACTGAGGAATTCATGTTCAACACAACATTAAGGAAAGGTGTAGCTGGATTATCCTGGCTGGAAACAGACCCTCTGCTCTCAAGTCTATCTGGACCATCGAGCACCCATTTACACTAATTACATCAATCGCATTTTACTCTCCTGCTATTTCAGATTCTTCCACCAGGGATAATTTACAATGGCCAATCAATCTGCATATCTTTGGGATGCAGAAGGGAACTGGAATATTGAGGGAGTAAAACTGGCGAGGCTGGGTCTCTGGAACTGTGAGATAGCAGCTCCACCAACTGCACAACTCTACTGCCCCAATTTTCCAAAATCATTGTTAGCCATCACTGTAACTCTGTTGCAAATGCTGGTGCTGGAATCATTACTGTATCAGGACAGTGTTCAGGGGATGAATCTTTTAATCAGTAAACTCGCCCTTGATTCAAAGTTCCTGTATTACTGTCTCCGATTTCACGCAAATGGGGCACGTGAAATCGGAGACAGTAATACAGGAACTTTGAATCAAGGGCGAGTTTACTGATTAAAAGATTCATTCTCACAGGTTTTTGGATTTGCTCCATTGCTAGGAGGCCTAGTCATAAAGACTTCTCTTGGGCAGAAGGAGTACAATGCTTGCTCTTCTTGGATTGAGGAGAGAGACTAAAACACCAGCTTCCCTCCATCAAAATTTACCATTGTTACACTGAAGGGTAACAGAAACTGAGCAATGCCAGATTCAAAGTTCAAAGTAAATTTATTATCAAAGTACATATATGTACTTTGGAGGAGGAGGAGAAGATGGTGGCGCGACGGCAGCGTACGCGGCCTCTCCGGTGAATGATATCTGTAATCTGTCAAGTAGGCGACTGTGCACAATTCTGAGTTGATGGAGACAGACGTAAGAGTACGGAGGAACATCTGGAAAACTTCTGAATTGCCGCTTCGCTGCCGCTGCTACTGTGTGGTAACCGGAATCTCTGGAGCAGAAGGCCCCAAATCCTCGGCTTTGCTTGTTTCAGCGGCCGGGGCTAGGTCAAAGGCGCTTGGCAGAGGATGGCGCTTGGGAGGCTGTATCCGAGGGGCTGGTCGGAGGCTTGACGTTTTCGGATGGACGGACTCAGTGTCGGCTGTGGTCGGCTGCTTCCAAGGCATTGGCAGTTGTCAGGTCCTGGAGGTTTATGGCAGGGAGTTTCTCTCTTTTGCCACCTACTATCGGGGACTTGGGAGTCAATTGACTTGGGGACTTTGACACTTTTTTTACCGTGCCCATGATTTGTTCTTCATCAAATTACGGTATTGCTTTGCACTGCTGTAACTATATGTTATAATTATGTGGTTCTGTCAGTATTAGTCTTTGGGTTTGTCCTGTTTTCTGTGATATTACTCCAGAGAAATATTTTATCATTTCTTAATGCATGTATGCATTTCTAAATGACAATAAAAGAGGACTGAGTGTTCTCATAATCTAAATCTAAATATCTAAATATATGTCACCATATACAACCCTGAGATTCATGCCTCTCCAGTTGATATCAAGAGAACTTAGAAAATAGTGGTACAGCTAATAGGGCTGCTGCCTCATAGTTCCAGTGACCCAAGATTAATACTGACCTCTGATGCCTCCTATGTGGAATTTGCACATTCTCTCTGTGATCCCAGCCTCTGCACCATCACCTCCCCCCCCATTGTATTTATTCTCGGTGAGACCGACATAGATTGGGAGACCGCTTCGCTGAGCACCTACGCTTCATCTGCCGGAAGAAGTAGAAAATCCCAGAGGTCACCCATTTTAGTTCCACTTTCCATTCCCATTCCAATATGTCAATCCACTGCGGCGATGAGGTCACACTCAGGTTAGAGGAACAACACCTTGTATTCCATCTGCATAGCCTCCAACCTAATGGCATGAACATCAATCTCTTCAACTTCTGGTAATGCCCCCCACTTCATCATTCCCTATCCCCCTTTCCCTCTCTCACCTTATCTCCTTGCCTGCCCATCACCTCCCTCTAGTGCTCCTCTCCCCCCCCCCCCGTTCTTTCTTCCATGGACTTCTGTCCTCTCCTATTTGACTCGCCCATCTCCAGCCCTGTATCACTTTCACCAATCAACTTCTCAGCTCTTTACTTCATCCCTTCCCCTCCCAGTTTCTTGTACTACCTTGTGTTTCTCTCTCCCCTCCTCCGCCTTTTAAATCTACTCATTACCTTTTTTTCTCCAGTCCTGCCGAAGGGTCTCGGCCCAAAATGTCAACTGTGTTTTTATCCATAGATGCTGTCTGGCCTGCTGAGTTCCTCCAGCATTTTCTGTGTGCTGCTCGGATTTCCAGCATCTGGAGATTTTCTCTTGGTTGTTATTGTATTCATTTATTTATTGCGATACGATGCAGAGTAAGCTCCTCCAGTCCTTCAAGCCGCGCTGCCCAGCAACCCCTGATTTAATCCTAGCCTAAGCACGGGACAATTTACAAAGGCCAATTAACCTACCAAACACTGTGCCTTTGGATTGTGGCAGGAAACTGGAGCACCCACAGAAAACCCATGCGAGGAGGACATACAAATTCCTTACAGGTGGCATTGGGAATCGAACCTGGGTGGCTGGTACTGTTAAGCATTGTACTAACCTCGACATTACCAAGACTCCCTGATTCTTCTCCACCTGACTCTATCTGCCAATCAACCACTCCTCACCTGGATCCACCTATTGATCCCAGCTCTTTTCACTCCCCTTTTCTTCACCTCTTTACACTAGTCATCTCCTCTCTACTCTTTAAGTCCAGTTGAAGGGTCTTGAACCAAAATGTCAAGAGTCTATTTCCCTCCGCGGATGCTGCCGGCTCATTATGTTCCTCCCTCGGCTCACTATTCACATCGGATTCCACCAGCTGCTCCAGGATCCTCTCATATCCAAAAGACATATCAGTTACTTAATTGCCTGCTGTAAATTACTCCTGGTTTAGAATGAAAAGTAGGATCAATGGGGAGGATGGGAATATGGGAAGAAAAATATAGAATTAGGTAGGATTGGTGACTGATTGTTGGCATGGATTTGATTGGCCAGAGGGCTTGCTATTAAGCATTATAATTCTATGATTATATTAAGTATGGACAGAAAAAGGAGTATTATTATGAAAGATACTGCAGATCATTCTCAGTACCCTTGTCAGCTTGGAGAACGTCTCAGTGTTTGACACTTGTGTAGTAATTACTCTCTGATTTTCTCTTTTCCCATTCATTTTCAATTACAGGCCATTAGTGGCAAGGCCATAATTATTGCCCATTGCTAACTATCCTTGAGAAGGTGGCGGTTAGTCACGTTTTTAAACCTAAGCCACCTTCTCGTAAAGGGTATTTGGAATGAAAACATACGCGGGTTTGGCTTTCATCCTAAAGCTACGTAATTAAATACAACAAAGCTGGAAATACTCCTCAATGCTGTTTGGGGGAGTTTTAGGATTTTTATTTACTTATTTTTTGAGGAGCAACCTGGAGTAGGCCCTTCCAGCTCTTCAGGCCTCACCGCCCAGCAACGCCTGATTTAACCCTAGCTTAATCAAAGGACAATTTACAATAACCAGATAACCTGCCAACCAGTTCATCTTTGGAATGAACGAGGAAACTGGAGCACCTGGAGGAAACCCCATGAGGACATGGGGAGAATGTACAAACTCCTTACGGTCAACAGCAGGAATTGAACCTGTGTCATTTGTACTGTAAAGTGTTGTGCTCACTACTACGCTACCATTGATCCAGCAACGATCAATTACATGATGACATGGTGACCCAGTTACAAGTCAGGATAGTGCGGAGCTTGGAGGGGAATTTGAAGGTGGTGGTATTCCCCTGCACCTGAAGCTGTTGTCCTTCTTGATATTGGAAATCATGGGTTCAGGAGGTGCTGTTCCAGTAGTCGGAGCAAGTAGCTTTAGTGATCTTTGTGGCAATTACTCATGCAACCACTGTGGGCTGGTGTTGGAGAAAAAGGATATTTCAAGCATGGAGAGCCATTCAGAGTAGATACTTTGACCTGGTGAAGCTGTTTGAAGGAGCAAGTGTATCACATTCTTGAGTGTGCCTTGTAGATGGTGGAATGTTATTTGGGTGTCAGGAAGGGAATAACTTGCTACAGGATACTTGGCCTTAGACCAGTGCTTCTACAGATATAAGAATACTTTTATTTTTAGGGAATAACTAGAGAGGTTAAGGATAGAGTCCAGAAGAGGTTCACAAGGGTGATTCTGGGAATGAATGGGTTAGCATATAAGGAGTGTTTGGCAGCTTTGGGCCCGTACTATTGAAATTTAAAGGAATGCGGGGGAGGGCAAATCTCATTGAAACCTACTGAATATTGAAATGACCAGATAGGGTGGATGTGGGGAGGATGTTTCCAATGGTGGGGGCATCCAGAACTAGAGGACACAGAATTAAGGGGCGACCCTTTAGAACAGGGATAATGAAGATTTTTTTAGCCAGAGAGTAGTAAATCTGTGGAATGCTCTGCCACAGATTACAGTGGAGGCCAAGTCGGTGGGTATATTTAAGGTGTAAGTTGATCATTTCCTGATCGGTCAGGGCATCAAAGGATATGGTGAGAAGGCAAGATATGGGGTTGAGTGGGATCCGAGATCAGTTATGATGGAAAGACGAAGCAGACTTGATGGGCTGAATGGCTTAATTCTGCTCCTATGTTTTATGGGCTTGTGGCTGGAAGTAATTCGGAACATGTGTAGCTTGGGCGACTGATGTTTGGTTTGATTAGTTCTCTAATCTTGGCAATTTACTTGCAAATGTTTTGTCACAATGCGAGGAGACATTGATTGTGATTGTGATCAACAGCACACTGACAAAACATTTGCAAGTAAGTTGGCCAAGATCAGAGAACAACTCAACCTAACTGCTACGGATACCATATGTTTACAAAAAGAAACTAAATGTTAGCAGAGTAAAAATACAAAGGTTAGGGGAACATCAAAGGAAAATAAATAATTGCAAGAGCATTTGAATTGACAATTAGAAAAAAAGTGCATGTCTCTTTGGACAGAAATTTGGATGACGATTTAAGTGCCAGGACAAACCTAATTGAGATGGCAGGGTCCAAGCCCCAGATTGTATCAGAGCAACTGAACCTGATTCTCAGATGACAATGTAGGCACCGGACCAGATAGGAAAAGTCAGGGAGTCGGAACTGGAGGCAAGGGACAGGCCTGCTCAGCTCGCTGCTCCGCTCTGCGTTGAACCAAACGTTTGGGGACAGATTCTCTTTGTGAACTTCAGTTCAGGACACTATTGCTTGCATTTATTGTTTGTATGAGTCTCTCAAAAGCAGAGGTGGAGGAGTATGCCTCATTAACAACTCTTCCTGGTGCACAAATATTTCAGTGCTGTCCCAAATCTACTCACCAGACCTGGAATATCTAGCAGTTAGGTGTCATCATTTTTACCTACCATGAGAGTTCTCCAGGGTCATTTTGGTAGCAGTATACATTCCACCTCAGGCCAATATCAATCAGGCTTTTGATGAGCTGAGCAATGAGATCAACATGCATGAAACAGCGCATCCTAATGCCTTCATCATCGTTTTGGGAGATTTTAATCAAACCAGTCTGAAAACATCACTAAGCAATTACTGTCAACAGATCACTTGCAGTGCTGGAGGAAACAACACACTGGACCATTGCTACGCCATAACCAAGAATTCCTATCGTGCTATTCCACGCCCTCACTTTGGGAAGTCTGATCAGCTGGCTGTACTTCTACTCCCTGGGTATAGGCAGAGACTGAAGACTGCAGCACTAATAGTGAGGACCGAGAAGTTATGGGCAAGGGAAGCACAGGAGCTCCTAAAGGATTGCTTCGAATCGGTGGACTGGACTGTATTCATGGATTCATCTTCGAACCTGGATGAGTATGCTGCAGTTCTTACTGACTTCATTAAAACCTGTATGGATGACTTACTGTACATTCCCAAAACAGATGGTACATCATCTGCTGAAGACTAGATCTGTGGCATTCAAGTCTGGCAACCCAGGCCTGTACCAGAAAATCAGGTATGATTTGTGAAAGGCTATTTCAAGGGCGAAGAGACAGTTTCGAACGAGGTTGGAGGTGACATCGGATGCACGACAACTCCGGCAGGGTTTACAAGACATTACTTCCTACAAATCGAAACCCAATAGCATGAACAGCAGTGATACTTCACTACCAGATGAACTCAACGTCTTCTATGCCCGCTTTGAAAAGGAGAATACAACTACAAACAACAGGAATTCTGCAGATGCTGGAAATTCAAGCAACACACATCAAAGTTGCTGGTGAACGCAGCAGGTCAGGCAGCATCTCTAGGAAGAGGTATAGTCGACGTTTCAGGCCGAAACCCTTCGTCAGGACAATACAACTACAGCTGTGAAGATCTCTGCTGCACCTGACGACCCTGTGATCTCTGTCTCAGAGGCCGATGTTATGCTGTTTTTAAAGAGAGTGAAACCTTACAAGGCAGAAGGCCCTGACGGATTACCTGGTAAGGCTTTGAAAACTTATGCCAACCAAGTGGTGGGAGCATTCAAGGACAATTTCAACCTCTCACTGCTATGGGCAGAAGTTCCCACTTGCTTCAAAAAGGCAACAATTATTCCAGTGCCTAAGAAGAATAATGTGAGCTGCCTTAATGACTGTCGCTCAGTAGCGCTCACATCTACAGTGATGAAATGCTTTGAGAGGATGGTCATGACTAGACCGAACTTCTGCCTCAGCAAGGACCTGTACCCGCTGCAACTTGCCTATTCCCACAGTAGGTCAACGGCAGACACAATCTCAATGGCTCTTCACATGGCTTTAGACCACCTGGACAGCACAAACACCTATGTCAGGATGCTGTTCATCGACTATAGCTCAGCATTTAATACCATCATTCCCACAACCCTGATTGAGACGTACCTGGGCCTCTGTACCTCCCTCTGCAATTGGATCCTCGACTTCCTAACCAGAAGACCACAATCTGTGCGGAATGGTGATAATATTTCTCCATCACTGATGATCAACACTGGTGCACCTCAGGGGTGTGTGCTTAGCCCACTGCTCTACTCTCTATATTTGCTGACGATACAACTACTGTTGGTAGAATCTCAGGTGGTGATGAGAGGGCGTACAGGAGTGAGATATGCCAACTAGTGGAGTGGTGCCACAGCAACAACCTGGCACTCGATGTCAGTAAGACGAAAGAACTGATTGTGGACTTCAGGAAGGGTAAGACGAAGGATCACATACCAATCCTCACAGAGAGATCAGAAGTAGAGAGAGTGAGCAGTTTCAAATTCCTAGGTGTCAAATCTCTGAGGATCTAACCTAGTTAGATGCAGTTATAAAGAAGGCAAGGTAGCAGCTATAGTTAATTAGGAGTTTGAAGAGATTTGGTATGTCAACAAATACACTCAAAAACTTCTGTAGATGTACCATGCAGAGCATTCTGACAGGCTGCATCACTGTCTGGTATGGAGGGGCTACTGCACAGGACCGAAAGAAACTGCAGAGGATTGTAAATCTAGTCGGCTCCATCTTGGGTACTAGCCTACAAAGTACCCAGGACATCTTCAAGGACCGGTGTCTCAGAAAGGCAGTGTCATTATTAAGGACTTCCAGCACCCAGGGCGTGCCCTTTTCTTGCTGTTGCCATCAGGTAGGAGGTACAGAAGCCTGAAGGCACACACTCAGCAATTCAAGAACATCTTCTTCCCATCGGCCATCTGATTTTTAAATGGACATTGAACCCTTAGACACTACCTCACTTTTTTAATATATAGTATTTCTGTTTTCCGCACAATTTTTAATCTATTCAATATATGTATACTGTAGTTAATTTAGTTGTTTATTTATTATTATTAAATTATTTTGATTTTTTCTTCTAGATAATGTATTGCATTGAACTGCTGCTGCTAAGTTAAAAAATTTCATGTCACATGCCGGTGATAATAAACCTGATTCTGATTTTTTTTTTCTCTCTGCACATTGAGTGTTTGATAGTCTTCCTTTTTTAATGGTTTTTTGGGATTCTTTGTTTCGTGGCTGCCTGTCAGGAGACAAATCTCAAGGTTGTATAATATTTACATACCTTGATAATAAATGTACTTTGTACTTTTAAAATTGGAACTTTTTAATAATAAACAAGAAAATAATATACATGTTAAAAGTTAAGTGTGTGTATATGTATCTGTCACACTAGCTAACACTAATACTTTACTGAAAATTGTAGAGAGCCAGAGTCTAATGAGATTAAAGTTCTTAAGTAATTAATATTTTAAAAAAATTAGAGAATTTTTCTGGGATCAAGAGCTAAAAATTCCCTGGACCTGATTTCATGCACGCTAGGATTTCAAAAGAACTAGTTTCAGAGATTAGTTTTAAAATCAATCACACCTAAAAGTTAATCTTGATTTTTCTCCCCCCCCCCCAACACATTTCAAATATTTCAGGATTTGTCTAGCTTTTGTCATCTAACTGACATCTCATGAGTTCAAAAGCACACACTCTATTGTTGGCTGACAGTCGCTCACATGAAGTAATTTGTCAATATCCTGCCAGTTGACAATAGTAGAAAATTGAAGCATGCAAAGGAACATAGGGGCTACAAAGCAGTGTAGAGCAGCAGGCATGGAGTTTGACATGCCACTATCTATTGTGTCACTCCAGTAGATCTTTTACATTTACTTCAGCTTGGGGTTTGTTATAGTTAGAGTCTTTGTTATAATTCACTCTGGGTACTAAATTTGCATGATTTTTAGTGGTTAAATAAATTTGGCTTTAATCTTCAGTTATAAAGTGATTTTCAGTTATATCTTTTCAGATGTAAGAAGCAGAATGGAAACTCGTCTCGCGTAGTATAGCACTGGCAGCCCATTTTGTATTCTCCCATATGTTCTATTTCATTAACTTTAATGGAAAAGAAAACTGAGCAGGAAAAGCTCAATTCACCATTGCCAGTTCTGTGCCGCTGTGCGAGGTGACTTTATATTAGTTTAGACTTATGAAAAGTCACAGCAAATCATATTTCGGAATTTTAGTTGCATATCCGAAGAAGGTCAATATTTTTGGACATTAACCCTGGTATTGTCTCCACAGATACTTACTCACCTGCTGACTATTTCCAACTTCGTTGGATTGTACTTCTGGCTTTTGGATAAAAGTGAAACCCACATAGATTTTCATTTGAAATACTCTAAAAATTGATCACCTCAACATCCCCTTGTAATATCGGCAATTTAATATTCTGTTTTCCAGTAAGGCTACTTGCCTGACAGCCAAGTATTTTAATCATGTTTTCTGGGCTTTTCTGACAATATTTTGCTTACTCAGCTGTTAAACATGTTTCCTGCTGAGCTTTTTGTTGGAATGATTGCAACTGGAAGTGTAGCTCAGTAGTACAGCATAGAAAGATACATCACAGGAACAGGCCATTCAGCCCACAATATTGTGCTGAACTAGCTAAAAGACAAATCAGAATCACTCTAGCACTAATCCCCCTTCTCTACACAATGTCCATAACCCTCCATTTCCATTACATCCATGTACCAATCTAAATGTCTCTTAAAAGCCTCTAATGTATTTGCCTCTACCACCATACCAGGCAGTGCATTCCCAGCATCCACCAGTCTCTGAGTGAAAAAATTACCTTTCACATCTTCTTTGAACCTACACCTCCACAGCTTCAATGCAAGCCCCCTGGTATTAGACATTTCAACCCTGGGAAACAGGCACTCACTGTCCACTATACCTTACCGCTCATAACCTTATAAACCTCTAACAGATCTCCCCTCAACCTCCACCACGCCAGAGATGGCAAGTGTGTTTGAAAATGGTGGGAGATTAATATAGATGCTGATTTCAAACACAAAATAATCTGCAGACGCTGGGATCAAAGCAACACTCACAACACGCTGGAGGAACTCAGCAGGTCGGGCAGCATCCGTGGAAACAATGAGTCGACGTTTCGGGCTGGAACCCTTTGTCAGGACTGAAGAGAGAAGGGGCAGAGGCCCAATAAAGAAGGTGGGGGAGGGTTGGAAGGAGAAGGCTGGTAGATTCAGTAGAAAAAACAGTAATTTGAAAGACAAAGGGGTGGGGGAGGGGAAGCAGGAAGGTAACAGGCAGGAAAACAACGGGTAGTAGAAGGAGGCGGAACCATGAGGGAGGTGATAGGCAGCTGGGGGAGGGGGCAGAGTGAAATAGGGATAGAGGAAGGGAGGGGGAGGGAATTACCGGAAGTTGGAGAATTCTATGTTCATACCATGGGGCTGGAGGCTACCTAGACGGTATATGAGGTGTTGCTCATCCAACCTGATATGAATACCCCATTCAGATATGTCCATCCCACTTCAACTCTACTTCTCATTCCCATTCAGATATGTCCATACATGGCCTCCTCTACTGCCATGATGAGGCTAAACTCAGGTTGGAGGAGCAACACCTCATATACCGTCTGGGTAGTCTCCATCCCCTTGGTATGAACATAGAATTCTCCAACTTCCGGTAATTCCCTCCCTCTCCCTTCCCCTATCCCTAATTCACTATGCCCCCTCCCCCAGCTGCCTACCTCCTCCATCATGGTTCTGCCTCCTTCTACTACCCATTGAGTTTTCCCCTATTCCTTCTTCACCTTTCCTGCCTATCACCTCCCTGCCTCCCCTCCCCCACCCCTTTATCTTTCCCCTTACTGGTTTTTCACCTGGAACCTACCAGCCTTCTCCTTCCCACCCTACCCCCCACCTTCTTTAAAGGGCCTCTGCCCCTTCCCTCTTCAGTCCTGACGAAGGGTTCTGGCCCGAAACGTCAACTCATCGATTCCACGGGTGCTGCCTGACCTGCTGAGTTCCTCCAGCATGTTGTGAAAAATGCTGATTTCAATTTGTTGGATTCAACAGCAAATACAATATTGACATCAGAGTATGAAACTATTTTAAAATTTGTTCTGTGTTCTTTTCTGATTCAGGAAACTGCATTCACATACCTACTCGCAAACAGAGGGATTACTATATACATGATAAACCACAAGAATTAACTTTATTAGAGTTTGGTGCAATACAGGAAGGAAAACAAATGATTGATGAAGTAGCAGTACGGGAAACAAACTGATATTTATCATCTACTAAATGAGCTGATTTGTAGAATGCCAGAGGGAATCACAGATCCAGCAAACTCTCTCTAAATGTCCTTGCTTCTATTTCCAACCTTAGTGCTAGCATCAAGCCTATGAGAAGATTCCCCTTTTGCACAAAGTAATTACCCCTTTTTGTACCTATCAAAACTCAAAAATAACTCTTTCCCCAGTACTTTTCAATAATAAAGTTAGAGTCTCCTTATGTACAGACACTCCTGTGCCTATTGTCTCTTTATGGACATTCAGTCAATCTATGTATATTAACTGTCTTATGCATTTATACTTATTGTGTTTTTTATTATTGTGTTCTTTAACTTAATGGGCTTTTTGGTGCTGCAATGGACCCGGAGTAACAATTACTTTATTCTCCTTTACACTTGTGTACTGGAAATAACATTAAACAATCTTCAGTCATGTATAAGGCACCATTTGGCACCAGCACCTCCACCATGACCTCACCTTCCCTTGGCAAACATGTATTCATAATAATCTACCCTCAAGGCTGTAGACTTGAACTCTTGACTTTCTCAAAACAATCCCTCTCCAAGCTAACACCATTTTGCCTTACGTAATCATAGAAACATAGAAATTTACAGCACGTTACAGACTCTTCGGCCCACAATGTTGTGCCGACCATGTAACCTACTCTAGAAACAGCCTAGGATTTCCCTAGCATATAGCTGTCTATTTTTCTAAGCTCCATGTCCCTATCTAACAGTCTCTTAAAAGACCCTGTTGTATCCACCTCTACCACGGTCACTGACAGTGCATTCCACGCACCCACCACTGTCTGTGTGAATGCCAGAGGGAAATACAGATCCAACAAATTTCCACGTACTTCCATTTTATTTTAGCATATACTAAGGAGGAATCACATTTAACTCTTATAATCAGTAATAAAATTTTATTATAAATGCATACTCTCAAAATGATCTGTTCAAGAAAAGTGAGAAAGGCAGAAGAATTTTAATTTGAAATGAATTGAATTGACTTTGTTACTTACATCCTTCACATACATGAGGAGTAAAAATCTTACGTTGCATCTCCATCTAAATGTGCAATGTGCAAGTTACAGTCATTTGTAATAAATAGTATGTCCAACAGGACAAACAATATAGCATAGAAATACAATAGTATCAGCGTGAATTAATCAGTCTAATGGCCTGGTGGAAGAAGCTGTCCCGGAGCCTGTTGGTCCTGGCTTTTATGCTGCAGTACCGTTTCCTGGATGGTAGCAGCTGGAACAGTTCGTCGCTGGGGTGACTCGGGTCCCCAGTGATCCTTCGGGCCCTTTTTGCACACGTGTCTTGTTAAATGTCCTGAATAGTTGGAAGTCCAGATGCACTGGGCTGTCTGCACCACTCTTTGCAGAGTCCTGCGATTGAGGGAGGTACAGTTCCCATAACAGACAGAGATGCAGCCAGTCAGGATGTTCTCAATTATGCCCTTGTAGAAAGTCCTTAGGATTTGGGGACCCATACCAAAGTTCTTCAACTATCTGAGGTGAAAGAGGCGCTGTTGTGCTTTTTTCACCACACAGCTGGTATGTACAGACCACATGAGATCCTTGGTGATGTGTATGCCGAGGAACTTAAAGCTGTTCACTCTCTCAACCCCAGACCCATTGATGTCAATAGGGGTCCATTCGTCCTGTAGTCCACAACTAGCTCCTTTGTTTTTGCGACATTGAGGGAGAGGTTGTTTTCTTGACACCACTGTGTCAGGGTGATGACTTCTTTGCTGTAGGTTACCTCGTTATTATTTGAGATTGGGCCAATCAGTGTAGCATCACTAGCAAATTTTATTAGAAGATTGGAGCTGTGGGTGGTGACACAGTCATGGGTATACATAGAGTAAAGGAGGGGACTTAGGACAAAGCCCTGAGGGGCATCTGTGTTGAGGGTCAGAGCGGTGGAGGTGAGGGAGCCCACGCTTACCACCTGACGGTGATCTGACAGGAAGTCCAGGATCCAGCTGCACAAGGCAGGGTGAAAGCCAAGGTCTCCGAGCTTCTTGGATAATGAAGATTTGATGTCTAACATTCAGCAGAATAATAGTTTGAGGAGAGATGAAAAGGAATCTGTTTTGCATGCTCTTTCCCAGAACTGAAGAACTCCACCATCAGGCAGTGGAACAAGTCCAAGTAACCCTGATATATGGGGCAATCTTTGTAAATCCAAAATAATTATCACAAAGATAGATTTGCACAAATCAGCCTAAAGTTGAAATTTCCCATGTTCTGTGAAATCAATTTACGGACTTAATTTATTACAGATTCAACTGCAGCATTATATTGTGCTATAATATAGCTTGTTATAACATTTTAAAACATGTTGGATAGTGGGAAGGCACAGTACAATGGTGGTTAGCGTAATGCTATTACAGTGCCAACAACACAAGTTCACTTCCCACCACTGTCTGTAAGGAGTTTGTACGTTCTCCTTGTGACACTGTGGGCTTCATTTGGGTGTCTTGGTTCCCTCCCACATTTCAAGACGTAAGGGTTAGTAGGTTAATTACATATGGATGTAATTGGGTGCCACAGACTCACTGGGCCAGAAGGATCAAAATAAGAAAACAAAAATAAATAAAAATTTGTTTCTACCTCTCCATGAATATCTAAAGAGTTTTAAAACATTAGAACAAATGACCCTTTAATAATTTGTACATTATTATTGCTGAGAAGTATTTTAATTTCTTCAAATATAATCAGACTGAGCAATATCACAGCTAACATCAATTGTTACCCAATATAGGTTTCTGCAAGATTAAAACTAGCCAGTGAGTGACATTGTTGGATGTTTGAAACAAGCTTGTCTCTATTTATAGTTCAGCGCCCAATTGGCTGAAAGTAATTTCATAGATTGAAGCTGGCAGCCAGATAACTAACTAATGAATGAATGAATGCTAATTTTGAAGATGAGAGCAAGGTCATACATCAAGAATCCAAATGATGTGTGCCAGTATGCAGTGTTTCTTAAGCATACCATTTTAATCCATCCACAGTTCGTCAATGACAATTGAAAATACACCAGCAATTCACGTTCTAGATAATTTTCTTTATATATTTAATAGATGTTGTCTTTGTTTTATCTGAATACAGCTCTAAAGCACCTTTTTAAATATTATATTTGATTGTCATATATTTTGCTGTGGTTTTGATTCTGATCTCTATGTTTCGTTTAATTCTCTGTAGGCCATAACCTTCGATCCCAAGACGCACCTTCCTCGAGTAAATGAAAACTGCACAGGTTGCACTCTTTGCTACAGTGTCTGTCCTATCATTGATTGCATTAAAATGATTCCCCGGTTAACTGCTTACGTACCTAACAGAGGCATTCCTCTCGCAGTCTAATAAGTTTGTTGAATTTACATGGTCCTGCAGGAAATATGACTTAATATCCATATGTTCTCATAAGTATTGATTTAGTCATTCACGTGTTATAACATGACAGATCACTGTTATTCCTAAAGTATTGATTTTATCTTACTAAACCTAGTTCAGTAGACTTTTACTTTCCAGAGTTAAAATTATTGAAAGGAAAGTGTCCACATTATAAAACAAAATTGTGCTTTACTAAGCAGAAAGCTATAGAATTGAGGTCAACCATATAATAGACAATGACAATGGGATACAATCTACATGCTCATAGCTTATATTGAAATTATTAATTACTATTAGAATATGCTTTCACTACATTAACGGTTTCTCGTGTCCACTGACAACAGAAAAGCTGAAATGAGTAGACTATTAGTTTGTTAGAAAGTTATTTCATTAATAAACATTTTTATGTAGAAGAGCAGAGACATTTGCAATCTATTAAATAACTAACATCTACACTCACCTCTCAATGTGATATATTTTTCTTCAGCAATATTCCATTATATTGATAGTGTCTGCCTTGAGCACCCTTGTGGAAACTACAGTCGCCATTTAACTCACCAAGATCCATAGAAACGGCTGTTTTCTGCCAATGTCATTAATTCACATAATTTGATACAGATCCCACATTTTTGTAACGCTATCATGAGACCAATTACTGGAAAAAAGACAATGATAAAACTGTGCGAGAAAACTGAAGTTTTATTTTAATCTGATATATATCTTAGCATCCAAATCATTAAATGTAAGTATAATGGAAATAATGTTTAATAATGAATAAGTTTATAAACAAATTATTCTGTAGTTTTGTAATTTAACCTACGATTAATTTACACCTAAACCATTACAAGGTACATTGTGTGATTATTTTTATTTCATTTAGCTGTTCATTTCTGTTTCTTTGATTATAATGTTGAACCTATCACACTAACTTTCACTTATTTTGCTGACTAATAATTATAAATATAAATAATTTAAATTGAGTGAAATATTTAAGCAGATCACAAAAACAGATATTTTGCAAAATTATTACCATTTTCTGTATCTTCTTAACTGATATCCTTCGACATATTTTTGTATGATACACACTGTAAGAGATGTTGTGTTCTGTAAGAGATACTTGAGAGCTTCACAAATGTTCTAAATATCTCATAGCAATGTAGTTAAGCATAGTATAATATTGTGCCTCTTTAAAAATTATTAACGCAAAGTTGGTTTTGGAATTGAAATCAGGATTAATTGAATTGTGGAATTGAAACCACCAATCAAGGAATAATGATTTAGATTATAATGCTAATTTATTAGTGTTAATTGATTTTTCCTGGAAAGTTCCGAATAATTTCTTTAATAAATAAATCAATGCTTACCAGATTTGTATTTATTTTTTTGTCATACAATAGTATTAATCTTCTGTAAAATAAATTCTGTATTGCCTTCTGAACATTCTTTTCATTAACCAGTGATCTGCTCTGAGGTAAAAGACCCCAAAATAAAGAATTGCAATTAAAGTTCCAAAGCCATAGATTTAGATATCAGAAATGGGCCCTTCAATGAAATTTTTCCAAGCTGACTGGGTTCCATACCTGAGTGAGTCTCATGTGCTGGAGTTTTGGAAATGACCCTCTAAACCATTCTCATCTATATACCTGTCTAAATGTCTTTTAAACATGATTATACCTGCCATTAACACTTTTGCAGCTCATTCCACATATCTACCATCCGCTGTATGAAAAAATACCCCTCGGGTCCCCTTTAAATCTTTCCCAGCTCACTTAATTCTATTCCACTAGTTTTAGACTTGCTCATGCTGGACTAATGACTGAGACTATTCATCTCACTACATCCCTTGTGATTTTATATACCTCACTCCTCAGCCTTCTATGCTCCAGGGAGAAAAGTCTTAGTCTATCTAGTCTCTTCTTATAACTCAAACTTTTTAGTCTCAGTAACGTCCTTATCAATATTTTCTCTACCTTTTCAGCATCTTCTCACAACTATTCTCAGGCAAGAGGTATAGAAACCTGGAGTCCCATACCATCAGGTTCAAGAACAGCTACTTCCCTTCAACCATTTGGTTCTTGAACCGATCGACACAACCTTAACCTTGTTTAGTCCTGAACAAGGGTCTCAGCCTGAATTTTGACTGTTTATTCATTTCAATAGATGCTACCTGTGTTGCTGAGTCCCTCCAGAATTTTGTGTGTGTATTGCTTTGGATTTCCAGCATCTGCAGAATCTCTTGTGTTTACAACCTTAATCAATACAGTTTAGCAAAATTCTGATGACAGTTGTATTTGTTCTTTAACAAAGACAAACTTGTGTGGGTAAAAATGCTAGAACAGTTTTATTTACAGAATGGTTCAGCTAGACCGCATTTTATTCGGGACCTTCAGCCCTCCAAGAGTATGTGTGTGCCCAGTTCACCAACTGTCATGGTCCGGATCGGGATCCCTTTAAATTTACCTTGTTTATGTTACAATCCGGACCGTTGATTCCCTGTTTTCCCATGTCCCTCGGCTTTGGTGATTAGAGGTAATTAACGCTCAGCTGAACAGGTAGTTTATACTTTCCAGCTTCCAGCCATTCGGCGTGGGAGCGTCTGCAAAGTCATCAAAGGTATGGTGTGCCGATGTCATCTGGCCGGAGCAAGCCTAGTCTCTGCCGAAGCGAGTGCTGGTAATTCGCCCTTCCTCACCGGAACAATCCTGTCCAGTTACCTCGCCAAAGCGAGCCTGCAAAGTTTCCTCATCAAGGTGGGTCCATCGATTAACCCGCGGGAGAGAATCAGGAGCCGCTGTCTACTGTTCCTGGGCCGAGTCTAGAGCTCGCCACTACCCGGAGGATCCAAGTACCACGTCCAAGTCCTGGCTCCGGCGGCATCCAAGTACTATGTCCAAGTCCAAGTCCTGACTCCGGTGGCATCCAAGTACCACGTCCAAGTCCTGGCCCTGGCGGCATCCGAGTACCCAGTCACGTCCTGGCCCTGGCGGTCTGTGATTCCTGTCCTACCCCCGTGTCTGAATCCCTTCTCTGCCCCCTCGCCTCTAGCCCTCGTCTGTAGCCCTCGCCTACACCTCAGTCTAGTTCTATTGCTGGAGCTAGATAGGAACTGTGTTGTTCTTTGGTGTTTGTCTTGTCTTGTCCTCGCCTCCGTGGGGTAAGTCAGGCCATCTTGCCGTTGCCCCACGGGGGGGGGGGGGTCATGAGTCCCTGCCCTATATCCTGTTCCCAAGGAGGGGTCCCAGCTCTCTGTTCTGTGTGTGAATCCCGGCCCTATGTCCTGTTTCCAAGGAGGGGTCCCGACTCTGTGTTCTGTGTATGTGTCCATGGTTCCATGTACCTGCTCTCCCGAGACCATGGCCCTGTTTTTCCATGTTCCTCCTCTCCCTAGCCCATGTCACGTCCATGCCTGGTTCTGGGGTCCGAGCCCAAAGCAAGACCCAGGTACTGTGTCCTTGCCCAGTCTCTGGCTCAGAGTCCATACCGTAACCTCACAAGATGTGTCTTGCATTTGGGTCCACCCTTGCTCCCAGTGCCCCCACCATTGTGACACCAACATCACTTCCAGTACTGAATGAACCATCTGCATTGCACACTAGGAACTGATGTCCTTTATTATGAACAGATATAATAACACATCTTACCCTTTTAAGGAAAACAAAGACAATAGTATGCCCTCATAAAAATAAACTTGCAAGATACAATAATGCTTTCTTACACAGAAATTTACATTAACTTCAATAGTAATGAGCAAATCCAATCCCCCATTCACTCTGTCACTCTCAATCCATCTCTGTGGTAGCTTAATGATTCCTTTTGGATTGCTGTTTCCACAGATATCTTTCTTTCATTTTCTACGTTAATACCAGTGAGTGTCCTTTTGAGTACTCTGATCTACATGTTCATTTCTTTCACATCCTTGTGCCAAGATCCTATCTGTTCATCTCTGTTCTTGTTCTTGCTGTGAGGCCATAATTCAATCCACATGCCTCATAATGGAGCCCTGAACTACATCCATGTGATCAGTGAGACTTTGCACAAGTTACAGCTGAGTCTGTCTCAATTCACAGAGTTCTTTCTGTTGGTTGTGTATCATAGATAACAACTCTTCCTGCTGGTTGTGTTAAACTCGTACTGTTGTTCTGACCTTTGGGTCTGTATGCCTTTCCATCTTCCTTTTTATTTTTTCTCTTCAACTTCAGAGAGGATCATGGAGATCTTTTTGATTTCCAATCTCTAAATGAAAGTTGATGAGAGACAGATTCTGGACCTCAGCTGCATGATGTGGAGACAAAACTGGTGACTTCTTCTTCATGATCCCTCTGTTCAGGACCAGCATCCTGACTCTCATGCTGGTGTAGCTGGTACAGATGTCAATGGAAGGTGGAGTTGTTGTGCTTCTCTTGCATAACCTTTCTGGATCTCACGTGGATGCTGTTACAAGTTCTACGAGTTACGTCAGGTAAGCATCTGAGCACCTCAAAGACATCTGCATATTCTTTATTGAGTGTTGCCTGGTCACCTTTGGTCTGTGAAGTCACTACACAAACTCCTTCCACTAGGTTGAACCTTTTGTCTGCACTCAGACCTAATATTAGCTGTACTCGCTTTTCTACAATCAGTATTTTGTCTTTAGGTGCTTTCCCTTGTGCTTGGAAGTCACTATACAGCCCCCATTTACTGGAACATTCTCTCTAATATAGCCTGTCACTTTTAACTTCACTGGGTAAATCTTGCTCTTTACTTTGTGAGTCTTGTAATCATCCATAGACAACAGATTCACCTGGGCTCCGGTGTTAAGCTTGAATGGAATTACTGTCTCATTCACAGTCGCTGAAACAATCCATTCTGTTTTACCTGCACCAGCAATCTATAGAGAATCTACAAAAACTTCCTCCATTTCCTCAGCAACCATGAGCACCTTTCTCTTGCAGCATTTTGCGAAATGATTTTTCTTCCCACCATTATTGCAGGACTTTCCATAAGCAGGATACTTCTTTGGGATGCGCCTACCTCCACATTTGCTGTGTTTACAGTTTGATCCTACCTGCACATTTGCTGCATTTACTGTTTGATCCTACCTCTTTGCTTTGGAAGCCCCCCCCCCCTTGTGCTCTGCCGCTCTGTTTTCACAACGTGCACTGTTGTTCTTGTCCTGTACAGCTTTTTTGCTTGTGCTCGTGTGCTTTCTGCTGCTCTACACATATTCACAGCCTTTTCTAGCATTAGATCTTTTCACCGGAACAAGCCTTCTCTGGGAACATTGTCAGGGTCTCCACAAACTATGTTGTCTTTAACTAGTTGGCCTCTCAAGTCTCCCAACACACAGGACTTAGTGTGTGGAGCTCAGCCAAATATTGGTGAAACCTAACACATTGGTGAAACCTTTGTCTTCACCATTTACACCTTGGACTTCAACTACTGCACAGAGTCTTGTCATCTTCAGAAGTTTTCTGTTGACTCTGCCATAGTTGGATGCATCAGCAAGGGAGATGAAGCTGAGTACAGGGCTACGGTAGAAAACTTTGTCACATGGTGTGAGCAGAATTATCTGTAGCTTAATGTGAAAAAGACTAAGGAGCTGGTGGTAGACCTGAGGAGCACTAAGGCACCGGTGACTCCTGTTTCCTTCCAGGGGGTCAGCGTAGACATGGTAGAGGATTACAAATACTTGGGGATATGAATTGACAATAAACTGGACTGGTCAACGAACACTGAGGCTGTCTACAAGAAGGGTCAGAGCCGTCTCTATTTCCTGAGGAGACTGAAGTCCTTTGGACGATGCTGAGGATGTTCTGCGAGTCTGTGGTGGCCAGTGCGATCATGTTTGCTGTCGTGTGCTGGGGCAGCAGGCTGAGGGTAGCAAACACCAACAGAATCAACAAACTCATTCGTAAGGCCAGTGATGTTGTGGGGATGGAACTGGACTCTCTGATGGTGGTGTCTGAAAAAGGGATGCTGTCCAAGTTGCATGCCACCTTGGACAATGTCTCCCATCCACTACATAATGTACTGGGTGGGCACAGGGGTACATTCAGCCAGAGACTCATTCCACCGAGATGCAACACTGAGCGTCATAGGAAGTCATTCCTGCCTGTGGCCATCAAACTTTACAACTCCTCCCTTGGAGGGTCAGACACCCTGAGCCAATAGGCTGGTCCTGGACTTATTTCCTGGCATAATTTACATATTTACATATTACTATTTAACTATTTATGGTTTTATTACTATTTAATTATTTATGGTGCAACTGTAATGAAAACCAATTTCCCCCGGGATCAATAAAGTATGACAATGACTATTTGTTCTTGGTCAAAGGAAAAGAATCTATATCTTTTATACGTGATGTTTTTACTTGGGACAAAATACTCCTCAAATTTTGTCATCAGTTTGTCCAATTTAAAGTCTGTCTCATCAATTTGAAAGCTATTGTAGATGTCCAAAGCACCTTTGTCATTTACATGTAGAAAGATAGGCGCTTTCAATTTTTCCTCCGCCCTGCAGGTTCTGCTTGCTGCTAAATATACAGTGAATCACTGTTTTGAAGCATTTCCAATTATCAGCTAGATTGCCAGTAAACTGCATAGGTGCGGGAGGACTTCAAAGTTCATGGTAGAATTTATTATCAGAGTCCACATATGTCACCACGCACAACCCTGAGATTCTTTTTCTGCAGGCATACTTAGCAAATCTATAGAGCAGTAACTGCAAACAGTGAACATCAGGAACTGTAAACAAACTGTGCAAATACAGATATAAATAAATAGCAGTAAATAACAAGTATGAAATAACAATATAACAGAGTCCTTAAGTGAGTGTAGCTATCCCCTTTTGTTCAAGAGCCTGATGGTTGAGGGGTAATAACTGTTCTTGAACCTGGTGGGTTGAGTCCTGAGGCTCCTGTACCTTCTACCTGATAGCAGCAGTGAGAAAAGAGCATGGCTTGGGTGGTGAGGATCTTTGATGATGGATGCTGCTTTTCTACAGCAATGTTTCATGTAGATGTGTTTAATGCTTGGGGTGGGGGAGGGTTTACCCGTGATATACTGGGCCAAATCAACTACCTTCTGTAGGATTTTCCACTCAAAGGCATTGGTGTTCCCATACCAGGCTGTAATACAGCCAGTCAACACACTTTCCACCTCACATCTATAGAAGTTTGCCAAGGTTAATGATGACATGACATACCTCCACAAACTCCTGAGAAAGTAGAGGAGCTGTCACTTTCTTCAGAATTACATTTGTATGATGGGTCCTGGACAGGTCTTTTGAGATAGTGACACCAGGAATTTAAAGTTACTGACTCTCCACCTCTGATCTAACTTTGGTTATCCATAACAGAGTTTTTTGTTCTTCTCTCACCTGGTATTCTCTTGCTGAATCGTTTGAACTTTGGCAGCTTCAAAACACAATGTGGTATCTGTGCAGTAGCTTTCCTCTATCAGAACCAGTATCTCATTCTTACTTTCATACTTGTACACATGACAATAAGCTCAGCTTTGACTTTTAATGTAATCCTCCTTGTAGTCTGGAAATGGACAAATACTTCCAAGTGTGGCTTCATCAATGTTTTCTACAGATTTAACATGACATCCCAGCTCTAGTACCCATTGTCCTGGCTGATGAAGACAATGTTGGCAAACACATGTTTCACCATACTGTCTACCTGTGGAACTAAGTATTCACAGCCAGGTTCTCGCTGGCCACAGCGTTCTCCAGTGGCTTGACATTTACTATGTAAAATTCTGCCAGTTTAACTTCCCAAAATACATTTTTTAGTTGTCTGAGTTAAATTCCACCTGATGTTACTTGGCAAAATTTCCCAATTGATCTGGGTGCTGTTATAATCTGAGATAATGTACCAAAGTTTTGGTGTCATTCACAAACTTACCAACCCTGCCAACTACATTTTCATCCAAGTCATCAATATAGATAACAAACAGCACTAATCCCTGTGGCGCCAAAGGACCTGTTTGCATGCTGTCTTTACTTGATTACTCACTACCTGCAGAAATAAAATAAATGCCATATTTTGAGAAGTGATATAAAGACCTGTTGACTATAAGAAACAGGAGCAGAGATAGGCCATAAATCCCCATGGAAAAGCTCATCATTTAAAATCATGTCTAATTTGATAAACCTTTGTTCCACTGAATTCCAAAATTTATTGATCTCAGCATCATGTCTAGAGCCCTCTGGAGCAGAGATCCTCAAAATCCACAGCAAAAATTCCCACAGAACCTAATCCTATATATCTGACATCGTATCCTATGATATAGCTCCCTAATTCTGAACATTTAGTCAGCATGTTGACCCCTCCACCTCCTTGGATTAAAATAAGGCACCAAGTAAATACAATTCTTCAATTTTTCATGATTTAAAGTTTAATAAGGAGAAAACATCAGCCAGATATTATGGAAAAATTTTAAAATTGGCATATTTTCATTCATTCATAGTTAAAAATGTAATGCCAGCATTTATTGTCCATCCTGATACTCCCTGAAATAAGAGCACAAGCTAAAAGACCAGATTTAGGCCACTTGGGCCATCAAATCTGTGCCATTTCATCATAGCTAATTAATTTTCCCTCTGAGCCCCAATCTTCTGCCTTCTCACTGTATCCCTTCATGACCTATCAAGAATTTGTCAACCTCTGCCTTAAATAAACATGAATACTTGACCTCAATATCTACCTGTGGCAACAAATTCCACAGATTCACCAATGTCTGGCTAAAGAAATTCCTCCTCATCTCTGTTCTAAAAGGACACCCCTCTATTCTGAGGCTACGTCCTCTCTCACCATAGGAAACATCCTCTTCACATCCACTCTATCAAGACCATAAGACCATAAGACAAAGGAGCAGAAGTCAGTCATTCGGCCCATCGAGTTTGCTCCGCCATTTTATCATGAGCTGATCCATTCTCCCATTTAGTCCCACTCCCCCGCCTTCTCACCATAACCTTTGATGCCCTGGCTACTCAGATACCTATCAATCTCTGCCTTAAATACACCCAATGACTTGGCCTCCACTGCTGCCCATGGCAACAAATTCCATAGATTCACCACCCTCTGACTAAAAAAAATTTCTTCGCATCTCTGTTCTGAATGGGCGCCCTTCAATCCTTAAGTCATGCCCTCTCGTACTAGACTCCCCCGTCATGGGAAACAACTTTGCCACATCTGCTCTGTCCATGCCTTTCAACATTCAAAATGTTTCTATGAGGTCTCCCCTCATTCTTCTAAACTCCAAGGAATACAGTCCAAGAGCAGACAAATGTTCCTCATATGTTAACCCTCTCGTTCCCGGAATCATTCTAGTGAATCTTCTCTGTGCCCTCTCCAACATTAGCACATCCTTTCTTAAATAAGGAGACCAAAACTGCCCACAGTACTCCAAGTGAGTTCTCACCAGTGTCTTATAGAGCCTCAACACCACATCCCTGCTCCTATACTCTATTCCTCTAGAAATGAATGCCAACATTGCATTCGCCTTCTTCACCACTGACTCAACCTGGAGGTTAACCTTAAGGGTATCCTGTATGAGGACTCCCAAGTTCCATTGCATCTCAGAACTTTGAATTCTTTCCCCATTTAAATAATAGTCTGCCCATTTATTTCTTCTGCCAAAGTGCATAACCACACACTTTCCAACATTGTATTTCATTTGCCACTTCTTTGCCCATTCTTCCAATCTACCCAATTCTCTCTGCAGACTCTCCGTTTCCTCAGCACTACCGGCCCTTCCACCTATCTTTGTATCGTCAGCAAACTTAGCCACAAAGCCATCTATTCCATAATCCAAATCGTTGATGTACAATGTAAAAAGAAGCGGCCCCAACATGGACCCCTGTGGAACACCACTGGTAACCAGCAGCTAACCAGAATAGGATCCCTTTATTCCCACTCTCTGTTTCCTGCCATTCAGCCAACGCTCTGTCCACGTATGTAACTTTCCCGTAATACCATGGGCTCTTATCTTGTTAAGTAGCCTCATGTGTGGCACCTTGTCAAAGGCCTTCTGAAAATCCAAATATACAACATCCACTGCATCTCCCTTGTCTAGCCTACTGGTAATTTCCTCAAAAAATTGTAATAGGTTTGTCAGGCAGGATTTTCCTTTAAGGAATCCATGCTGAGTTCTGCCTATCTTGTCATATGCCTCCAGGTACTCTGTAACCTCATCCTTGACAATCGACTCCAACAACTTCCCAACCACCAATGTCAAGTTAACAGGTCTATAATTTCCTTTTTGCTTCCTTGCCCCCTTCTTAAATAGCGGAGTGACATTTGCAGTCTTCCAGTCCTCGGGAACCAGGCCAGAATCTACTGAATTTTGAAAGATCATCGCTAATGCCTCCGCAATCTCCACAGCTACTTCCTTCAGAACACGTGGGTGCATTCCATCTGGTCTGGGAGATTTATCTACCTTTAGACTATTCAGCTTCCTGAGTACTTTCTCTGTCGTAATTGTGACTGCGCACACTTCTCTTCCCTGCCACCCTTGAGTGTCCAGTATACTGCTGATGTCTTCCTCAGTGAAGACTGACGCAAAATACTCCTTCAGTTCCTCTGCAATTTCCTTATCTCCCATTACAATTTCTCCAGCATCATTTTCTATCAGTCCTATATCTACTCTCACCTGTCTTTTACTCTTTATATACTTGAAAAAGCTTTTAGTATCCTCTTTGATATTATCTGCTAGCTTCCTTTCATAGTTAATCTTTTCCCTCTTAATGACCTTCTTAAGCTTTTAAAAACTTCCCAATCCTCTGTCTTCCCACTAATTTTTGCTTCCTTGTATGCCCTCTCCTTTGCTTTAACTTTGGCTTTGACTTCTCTTGTCAACCATGGTTGCATCCTTTTTCCATTCGAAAATTTCTTCTTTTTTTAGAATATACCTGCCTTGCACCTTCCTCACTTCTCACATTAACTCCAGCCACTGCTGCTCTGCCGTCTTTCCCGCCAGTGTCCCTTTCCAGTCAACTTTGGCCAGTTCCTCTCTCATGCCACTGTAATTTCCTTTACTCCACTGAAATACCGACACATCAGATTTCGGCTTCTCTTTTTCAAATTTCACAGTGAACTCAATCATGTTATGATCACTGTCTCCTAAGGGTTCCTTCACCTCAATCTCTCTAATCACCTCCGGTTCATTACACAATACCCAATCCAGTACAGCCAATCCCCTAGCGGGCTCAACAACAAGCTGTTCTAAAAAGCCATCTCGCGGACCTTCTACAAATTCTCTCTCTTGAGATCCAGTGCCGACCTGATTTTCCCAATCCACTCGCATGTTAAAATCCCCCACAATTATCATAACACTGCCCTTCTGACAAGCCTTTTCTATTTCCTGTTGTAATTTGTAGTCCACATCCCTGCAGCTGTTTGGAGGCCTATAAATAACTGCCATCAGACCTTCCAACATTCAATAGGTTTCAATTAGGTCACCCCTCATTCTTCAAAATTCCAGTGAATACAGGCCCAAAGGCATCAAACGCTCTTCATATGACAAGCTGCTCAATCTGGGAATCATTTTTATAAACCCCCTTTGAAGCTTCTCCAGTGTCAGCACATCCTTTCCTGGATAAGTGGCCCAAAACTGCTCACTATATCGTTATGACTCAATAAGGATGGTCTAATTACTTCCTAAAGGACATTAGTAAGCCAGAATTTTATGACAATCTATCATTTTCACAGTTACTATTACCTAGAAAAGGCATTTTAAAAAATAAATCAATATTTATTTAATTGTACGAATTTAACCTCCCCATCTCCCTAATTTATGCCTCTTAGCCAAGTGCTCAGAGTATTAGATCCTAGTCCAATAACCCAACCACTGCACTAACAAGTGCATGTGTACTGCCTACTTCTGAAGAATCTGTCACCTACCATCAGTTACTACTTTTATCACCACCCAACTTTTTAAACAGAAGTAATCTCACCCATTACAATAAGCAACAATTCCTAATTAAAAATACCTTTCAATCTTCAAAGGGATTTCACCCAAGCCCACCTTTAATGATTAATGGAACTGATTGAAGGCATCTGTTAGATAAATGTCTGATACCAGAGGGCATGCATTGGAATCGAGAGGGGGATGTGAGAGGTAGGTATTTTTCTCAAAGAGTGATGGATGCCTGGAATGCACTGCCTGGTATGGTGGTAGAGGCAAGTACATTAGAGGTTTTTAAAAGATATTTGGAAAGGATGTGAGCAAGGTAGAGGGATGTGGACATAGTGTAGGTAGGAGGGGTTAGTGTTTGGATGTTTTTGATTTGCTTTTCAGCTGGTTCGGCACAACATTGTGGACCCAATGGCCTGTTCTGTTTTCTAAATAGAAAACCATAGAAACCATAGAAAAACTACAGCACATAAACAGGCCCTTTGGCCCTTCCTGGCTGTGCCAAACCATTTTCTGTCTAGTCCCACTGACCTGCACACGGACCATATCCCTCCATACACCTCCCATCCATGTATCTGTCCAATTTAATCTTAAGTGTTAAAGAAGAACCCGCGTTTACCACCTCGTCTGGCAGCTCATTCCACACTCCCACCACTCTCTGTATGAAGAAGCCCCCCCTAATGTTCCCTTTAAACTTTTCCCCCTTCACCCTTTTCCCATGTCCTCTGGTTTTTTTCTACCCTTGCCTCAGTGGAAAAAGCCTGCTTGCATTCACTCTGTCTATACCCATCATAATTTTATATACCTCTATCAAATCTCCACTCGTTCTTCTACGCTCCAGGGAATAAAGTCCTAACCTATTCAACCTTTCTCTGTAACTGAGTTTCACAAGTCCCGGCAACCCTTGTAAACCTTCTCTGCACTCTTTCAACCTTATTAATATCCTTCCTGTAATTTGGTGACCAAAACTGAAAACAATACTCTAGATTCGGCCTCACCAATGCCTTATACAACCTCATCATAACATTCCAGCTCTTATACTCAATACTTTGATTAATAAAGGCCAATGTACCAAAAGCTCTCTTTACGACCCTATCTACCTGTGACGCCACTTTTAGGGAATTTTGTATCTGTATTCCCAGATCCCTCTGTTCCACTGACTCTCCTCAGTGCCTTACCATTTACCCTGTATGTTCTATCCTGGTTTGCCCTTCCGAAGTGCAATACCTCACACTTGTCTGTATTAAACTCCATCTGCCATTTTTCAGCCGATTTTTCCAGCTGGTCTAAGTCCCTCTGCAAGCTTTGAAAACCTTCCTGACTGTCCACTACACCTCCAATCTTTGTATCATCAGCAAACTTGCTGATCCAATTTACCACATTATCATCCAGATCATTGATATAGATGACAAATAACAATGGACCCAGCACTGATCCCTGTGGCACACCACTAGCCACAGGCCTCCACTCTGAGAAACAATTCTCTACTACTTCTTGGCTTCTTCTATTGAGCCAATGTCTAATCCAATTTACCACCTCTCCATGTATACCTAGCAACTGAATTTTCCTAACTAATCTCCCATGTGGGACCTTGCCAAAGGCCTTACTGAAGTCCATGTAGACAACAATCACTGTCTTCCCTTCATCCACTTTCCTGGTAACCTCCTCGAGAAACTCCAATAGATTGGTCAAACATGACCTACCACGCACAAAGCCATGTTGACTCTCCCTGATAAGTCCCTGTCTATCCAAATGCTTGTACATTCTGTCTCTTAGTACTCCCTCCAATAACTTACCCACTACCGACGTCAAACTTACCGGCCTATAATTTCCCGGATTACTTTTCGATCCTTTTTTAAACAACAGAACAACATGAGCTATCCTGCAATCCTCCGGCACCTCACCCATAGACACCGACATTTTAAATATATCTGCCAGGGCCCCTGCGATTTCAACACTAGTCTCCTTCAAGGTCCGAGGCAATACCCTGTCAGGTCCTGGGGATTTATCCACTTTAATTTGCCTCAAGCAACTCCTCCTTTTCAATCTGTACAGTTTCCATGATCTCACTACTTGTTTCCCTTAATTCCATAGACTTCATGCCAGTTTCCTTAGTAAATACAGACGCAAAAATCCCATTTAAGATCTCCCCCATTTCTTTTGGTTCCGCACATAGCCGACCACTCTGATGTTCAATTTTATCCCTTACAATCCTTTTACTCTTAATATACCTGTAAAAGCTCTTTGGATTATCCTTCACTTTGACTGCCAAGGCAACCTCATGTCTTCTTTTAGCCCTCCTGATTTCCTTCTTAAGTATTTTCTTGCACTTTTTATACTTCTCAAATCTTCGCTGAATTTTCAAAATAAACCTGAAGAACACCAAAAGTTGCCCAATTTATCACAAACCACATACACTGTCACTACCTATCCTTTTAGTTATGTGCTTCTTTATTCACTAGTTATAACACGGATAATCAATGATGCAACAAATTGCAAGTGCAATGGTAGCATCAATAGATTTCAGAGATCAGACTGTAAAGGTTAATGAAACATTTCAGTATGGACCATCAAATGCCAGTGTTACCAAATGTTCTGTTCGATGCTTATGCAACTACAGACTTAAGAACTGTCTCTTGTGAGTTTTGATTTAAAGATGCGCTGTATGTGTCAAAGTCTTCAATTCTCAGGACATAGTGATAATTGGGGATGAAAGAGGTCACTCTCTGCCTTTCTTAATTTATCCCACTATAACATCACTAATTGATTTTAAAATAATTGCTATTCCTTTGCCTTCATTGTCCTAAATCAATACGCATTTGCCATTCTTGGTATAAGTACATTTTTGGGATAATTCCAAAAACAAAGTTCTTGCTAGTTAAATCCTGTACTCTGATTCTATTGCACAGTATTATATAATGTGAAATTTCAAATGTTGTACTTTTATATATTGATTTAAACCCTCATGCACCCCCATAACATCAGCTTGCTTTTCCATTAGCCTGTCATCAGGATTCTTCCCTGGAGTGGGTTCCAGTTCACAATTTTCTCCACTTATTTCTTCAGGAGTAGAAGCGGAAACTTCTAGAAGAGCACCTTAAAGGTGACCATTTACTTTTCTGATGCAAGTTCAAAGTAAATTTATTATCAAAGTACATATACAGCCCTGAGATTCATTTGCCATTTGCTTGTGGGAAATCACAGGAAATACAAGAAACACAATAGAATCAATGAAGGACCACACCCAACAGGACGGTTGAACAACCCATGTGCAAAACATGACAAACTGTGCAAATATAAGTGGTACATATCTCGTGAGTAACTCGTGAATATGATGTAATTGTCTTATGCTATTGGAATGATATAATTCTCCTGTGATAGTGATATCTCGTAATGGCATGTTCTAACTGGTATATAAGGGGAGACCGCAGTTGTTGCGTAGTTCGTCTTGGTGGGAACTCACCATTGGTAGTTAAGCCATCGGAGAAGAAGAGCGAGTGAGAGTGAAGAATCCGAATGAACCCTGGAGGGATTGGGGTTAACCAGCAGCGTTCAGCGCATTACGGCTGTGACTGACATTTGGAACCGTCCATATGTGGCACACATGTTTTGTTAACCCTTACACGGTTTGGGTATTATGTGATGACCACTTCCAGCAGAAAAGTCACTTACTTTGAGAACTCGTATTCTGCGTCATAACTTCTGACAAGGCGTTTCGGCTGGGAGCTGCGTCAGCAGTGACGTCTTCACTTCGGGAACTGTTCCAAAGCTGGTTCGGGAAGTCTGTCCTCTCGAATTTCAGGAATCATTTGGGCTTATTAAATTACAACCTTAAGACAGTGCTTAAATGGTATCTGTTGAGAATTGTCTTTAAGTTCAACTGTTTGATAACTATAGAAGCATAATGCTGCTAACATCTGTTTAAGTTAATTGTTCGTTTACTGTTCCATTTTTATTTGAGTAGAGGTTAATAAATGTCGTTGTTTATTTTATAAAAGCTCAACTCAAATGTACCTCTATTGTGCTGATTCACAACAAAAGAAAGAGCAGAAGAAGAAATAATAATAATAATAAATAAGCAATAAACATCAAGAACATGAGATGAAGAGACCTTAAAAGTGAGCCCATAGATTGTGGGAAGAGTTTGGTGATGGTGTGAATGAAGTTACCCATATGACTCAAGAGCCTGATGGTTGAGGGGTAATAACTGTTCCTGAACCTGAGGCTCCTGTACCTTCTTTCAGATGACAGCAGCGAGAAGAGGGCCTGGCCTAGATAGTGCGGGTCCTTGATGATAGATGCTGATTTCCCGCGACTGCACTCCATGTAGATTGGCTCAATGTTGAGGAGTGCTCTACCTGTGATGGACTGCGTCATCTTCTTATTGTAGGATTTTCTGTTCAAGGGCATTGATGTTTCCATATCTGGCTGTGATGCAACCAGTCAATATACTCTCCACCACACATATTTAGAAGTTTGTCAAAGTTTTAGATGACGTGCCAAATTTTCATGAACTTTTAAGGAAGTAGAGGTGCTACCACACTTCCTTTGTAATTGCACTTACATGCTGGACTCAGGGCAGATCCTCTGAAATGATAACGTCAAGGAATTTAAAGTTTCTGGCACTCTCCTTCTGTGATCCCCCAGTCAGGACTGGTTCATGGACCTTCAGTTTCCTCCTCTTGAAGTCAATAATCAGCTCCTTTGTCTTACTGGCACCAAGTGAGAGGTTGTTCCTGTGGCATCATTCAGCCAAATTTTCATATCTCCCCCTTTCATGCTGATTTGTCTCCATGCTTGATTCATCAACAACAACAACATCAGCAAACTTAAATATGGCATTGGAGCTCTGCTTTGCCTAACAGTCATAATTATAAAGTGAGTAGAGTAGGGGGCTAAGCACACAGCCTTGTGGTACACCTGTGCTGATAGAGATTGTGAAGGAGGCGTCCTTGCCAATCTGAACTGGCTGGGGTCTGCAAATGAGGATATAGAGGATCCAACTGTACAGTGGTATTGTTTGGTTACATCACAGCCAGTAGTATGGGGGCTCCAATTTCACAGGAGTGCAGGAGGTTGCAGAAGGTCATAGATTTGCCAGCTTCATGATGGACATAAAGCTCCCAACCCACTATCGAGAACATCTTCTGGAGGCACATCAAGAAGGTGGCATCCATCATTATGGAATGTCACCATCCAGGGCATGCCCTCTTCTCATTACTACCATCAGGGAGGAAGTCAAGAAGTCTGAAGACCCACACTCAATGATTCAAGAGCAACTTCTTTCCTTCTCTACTCAAATTTCTGAATGGCCCGAGAACACTACCTCAGCTATTGTACTATTTATTGATTTTTTAATTTATATTAATTTACATCTTTGCACTGTACTGCCGCTTCAAAACAACAAACTTCACACTATATAAGACGGTGATAATAAAACTGATTCTGATTCAGATGACAATTTATCAGTAACACATTAGTAATTGAACAAACCACCCATTATCCCAGGCGGCTGCTTTACAGTTCTGATTATGTAATACATTTTTAGTATGCAATTATATCACAGTCTTTCAAAGGTGGCCCTTTGGCATGTGTCAGCGTGCTACAGAATGCATTATTCCTCCTATTTACATTTTTCATATAGATATTATGGTATACTAACTCCCAATCTGCCTTTGCATTTTTCATAGATTCATTTGAATTTCAAACAAAGCTTTTCATCCTGGCTGAATATATAGACAACAGGAAAAGTAGATTCAACTGATTTTACTCAAGGTGGATGAAGATGCATGAAAAATGAGTTGGGTCATGTTCTGTATGAAAACAGAATAAGAATTGCACATTCAAAGACTCTAAAAGCAACCAAATAAATCGTGACTGAAGTTTTATTTTACATTGCTCGAAGTTTCACTTTACAGGACTCCAGGAACTTTGTTCCCTAGAGTGCAGGAGAATAATGGGAGATTTGATAGAGGCATACAAAATTCAGAGGGGTGTAGATGGGTAAGTGAAAGCAGGCTTTTGCCACTGAGGCTGGGTGAGATGACAACTAGAGGTCATGGGTTAAGGGTGAAAGGAGAAATGTTTGAGGGGAACCTGAGGGGGAACATCTTTACTCAGAGGATGGTAAGAGTGTGGAATGAGCTGCCTGAAGATGTGGTGGATGTGGGGTTGATGTCAACGTTTAAGAGAAATTTGGGTATGTACATGGATGGGAGGGATATAGAGGGCTGTGGTCTGGGTGCAGGTTGATGGGACTAGGCAGAATTATAGTTTGGTATGGACTAGATGGGCCAAAGGGTCTGTTTCTATGCTGTAGTGCTCAGTGTCTCTGTGACTCTATGTCTTGGGACTTGGCGTGAGAGCAGGGGAGTTTGAAAGAGGTAGGTCTCGGGACTTGCTTGTGAGTTTCACCAGCAGGACTCTAAAAGGGTTTTCCTGTGGGCATTCCCCTCACTAACAGACAAACCTCTTTGGGTACTGTTGAAGGGAATATTCTTTCAAGGGCTAGCAGCAGTAGTTGGGCTTGTGTCTGTAATCAGGTCTGATGCTCAGGGGGAAGAGGTGAGTGCATCTTGCAGGACTCTAAAAAGAGGCATGTTTGCTGATTGTTAATTAACAGCTGACTGTACAATGAGCTAATTAACATCAGCCAGGAGAAAGGTCAGGTGGAGTGGCCATTGTGACAGTGGGCCAGTGTAGCAGTGGTGCTTTGGCTCTAGGGGCTCAAGTGGCCAAGGTGTTGGGTGTGAGATCTGATCTTTAAAATGCTTCACTGAAAAAAACAAATAAAGCTTTATTTTGTTGTTATCTTTAGCACATGATTCAATGTAGGCAGTTAGGGTAGTGGAATGCTCCTCCTACAAGATGCGGGAGATCAGAGAATCTCATGGCCACCCTGAAGATTACAACGGTGAGAAGTTAAGAAGCAAGGGTCGTGATCTCCTGATTACTCCTGGTGCCATGTGTTGGTAAAGTAAGAATGGTAAGGTAGGCTAGATGAATTAGTTGCCGAGGAGCTGGTGTAGGGGTTAGGGATTCAGGTTAGAGTCATAGTCAGAGAGTAATACATTGTGGGAAATAGACTTTGAAAAAGAATAGAGGAGAAATTGTGGAGGCTCTCGCAGAGGTATTTGCTTCATTGTTAGCCACTGGTGAAGTTCCCAAAGATTGGAAGATGTCTACTGTTGCTCCATTGTTGAAAAAGGGAATGAAGGCCAGTCATCCTGACATCATAGTGGGGAAGTTACTGGAGGGGATTCTGATGGATAGGATCTACCAGCATTTGGACGGACAGAGTCTGATTAGGAAGTGTGGCTCAGTATGGCTTTGTGCTTTGTGTTTGACAAACCTTTTAGTTTTTTGAAGAGGTAACCAAAAAGGCAGATGATGAGCAGACAATGGATTTTGTCTGTTAGGCATTAGCAAGGTGGGCTAATCTGGAAGGTACCATAACAACAACCTCTTACTCAATGTCAGCAAGATCAAGGAGCTGATTATTGACTTTAGGAAGAAGAAACCAGAGATCCATGAGCCGGTCCTCAACAGAGGATCAGAACTGGAGAGTTGCTCAGCATTATTATTTCAGGGGACCTGTCTTGGGCCCAGTGAAGAAAGCATGACAGCACTTTTAATTCCTTAGAAGTTTGCGAAGAATAGGAATGACATCTAAAACTTTGACAAACTTCTATAGATGCGTGGTGGAGAGTATATTGACTCTTTTCAATACAGTCTAGTATGGAAGCACCAATGCCCTTGAAAGGACCATCCCACAAAAGTAGTGGATACAGCCCAGTTCATCACCGGTAAAGCCCTCTCCACCATTGGGCACATCTACACCAGAGCGCTGTCACAGAAAAGCAGCATCCATCATCAGTAACTCCCATCACCTAGGTCATGCTCTCTTCTTGCTGCTGCTATCAGAAAGAAGGTACAGGAGTCTCAGGACCCACACATCTAGATTCAGAAACAATTATTATCCCTCAATTATTAAACTCTTAAACCAGATGGGATAACTTTACTGAACTTCACACCCCATCACTGAACTCTTCCCACAACCTACTCATTTCCAGGGACTCGTCACCTCATGTTCTCAATATTTATTGCTTATGGATTTCAAAGGTTTCTAAGGTACATTTAATGTCAGAGAAATTTATACAATATACATCCTGAAATTCTTTTTCTTTGCAAACATCCATGAAAACAAAGGAGTGCCACAAAGAATGAATGACAGTTAAATGTTAGAACCCAAAGTTCCCCCAACTTCCCCCATCCACACATAAGCAGCAGCAAAGCAACAATCCCCCCTCCCCCACCAGCAAAAAAGTATCAGCGCCCCCCACCGAACACTCAAACATGCAGAAAAGCATCAATAAAGACACAGGCTTGCAGTACCCCAAAGACTACTCGTTCACCCAGTATTTGACTTACCACAGGCTCTCCCTCTCTCTCCCTAATAAGGGAAAAAGAGGTGACCCTGTTGAACTCAGGTCTCTGGGCACACAACCAGCAGCCACCTTGCTGCTTTTGATCTTCCATGTCCCACAACACACCAATTTCTGGTGGCGGAACTGACCTCGTGTCCGCCCACCTCCGGAGCCACAAAATCCTGGAACCCTGAAGGCACACTAGTCCTCTAGGCTGTGTCCTTGGCATATCAAATAGCAGCCAGTCATGAGACCCCAAGAGCTGGTCCCATTCCCACAAAGAACCGAAGTCAGCATGTATCTCCAGGTCAAGGTCGTCAAAAGAACCCTGAAAGGGAAAAATAAAGATATTAAACATAGAAATAGAGCTGCTTCCGAAGATGCAAGCAAAGGGTCACCATTAGGTGCCATCGTTACACTAAGCACCTTTATCTATCTATTTATTTATCTTTTGTATTTGCACAGTTCGTAATCTTTTGCACATTGGTTGTTTGTCCGTCCTGTTGATTGTGGCTTTTCATTGATTCTATTGTGTTTCTTGGATTTACTGCATATACCCGCAAGAAAACGAGTCTCAGGATTGTATATGGTGATATATTTGTACGTTGCTCTTGGTTCACCACTATACTTCTATAGAAATTTGTAAAAGTCTTTGGTGATATACCATATTCCTTCAAACTCCTAATGAAGTTGTGCCTCTGGCATGCGTTCTTCATGATTGCATTAATATATTGCACCCAGGGCAGATTCTTAGAGATGTTGATATCCAGGAACTTAAAACTGCTAATTCTTTCCATTGCTAACCCCTCAATGAGGATTAGTGCGTGTTTTCCCGGCTTCCCCTTGCTGAAGTCCTTGACCTCCATGGTCTCCTTGAGTGTGAAGTCGTTGTCATGACATCGCTCACCAAGCTGATCTGTCTCATTCCTTTGTACTTCCTCATTGCCACCTGAGTTTTTACCAACAACAGTAGAGTCTACTTAGGCAAAACTCAAGGAATATACACTGCCAGCATAGTTCTACAAGCAAGTTATTTCACTTCACTCCGAGGAATAGCTGCTTTGAGCCATTTTATTATACTGTACTTCCAGTTTTCATGCTTTCGCCTTCTTCTTCTTAGCCTATCACCACTAATCGAGCATTGGCCACTGACAGCAAACCCCCAGAGGCCTCTGTCCTGGGCCAGTCTTTTCAAATTGTTCCCACTGTAGCCCATCTTCGAAGATACTTCCTCTCTCAGGGATGAGGTCTTCTATTAGCTCTTGATTTTGTTTTTTATTGGTGGGATGGGGTTGCTAGCTCCATGCCCAACACTCCTCCTTTCACAGGCAGGCTTGGGACCATTCATGGTTGAATTCATACTATCATTATGTCATTCATAAATTGGACGTGGACATCAAAAGCAGTGAGTGAAATCAGAAGACGTGTGCAAAATAATACCAAATAAAACTGTGCCCAGAACGTTAAATTAACAAAATCTCAGAAAAATACAGTTGACATTAAAACTGAAAGAGAGAATTTTAAATGATTATTAAAGTTACATTAATTCTGAAACGTATTTTTCTTCCAAAACACACTGACTTGTGTTGTTTCATATAATGTAAACAGTTAGAACTTTTGTGGGTGTTTTTAACAATTTTGTAGCCTGAGGCAGACATCAAAGAAGACAATTGCAAACAGTAGGGTGCCATAATTAAATATTATGAATTGGATACTTCAGTATCACAGGAATATCAATGCAGGAAATTAGGATTTTGCATGACAGTAAATCCTACGAATTTAGTACCAGCAGGTAACTGAGGTGCTTGTCAGATGTTCCAACTCATCTGTACCCCATTATTCATTTTTATTCTTACAATTTTTGAAGACTGGAAATCTGAGATTAGAAGGACAATTTTTTTTCAAATTTGTAAGATGAGTTGCTCAGGGTAATCCACAGACGAGAAATTGGGCAAACTTCGATTGGCTTCCCTGGAGCACTGGAGACCAAGGGAAGGTCTGACAGAAGTTTATAAAGTTATTTGAGGCACAGGTTGGGTAGACGGGTCAGAATCTTTTTCCCAGGATAAAAATGGTGAATACTAGAGGGAATAGCTTTAAGGTGAGAGGGGGATAGTTTGAAAGATATGTGCTAGGCAAGCGATTTTCACGGAGTGGTAAGTGCCTGGAATGCACCGCCAGGAGTGGTATTGGAAGCTGATGCAAAAGAAGTATCAATGAAACTTTTTGACTGACACGATATGCAGGAAATAGAGGGATATGCATCATGTGCCGGCAGAAGGAATTAGTTTAGTTTAGCATTGAACAATGCCAGAGATGGAGGACCTTCATTTCTGCCCTAAATGCCAGCAGTGTAATAGGTAGTAAGCAAGCTCACGATATCTAATATTTCCAGAATTTCCACCTATTTCCAACCCCACCCCTCCTTACTCTGCATCTAAACACGTGCCATTCCAGTGGCCCAATCAGCGGTGGGAGCAGCGCACAGAGAGGAGGTTTCTCGCGGGTCAGCAGGAGCAACACAGAAATGAGTAAATAAAAGTACAGAGCGGACAAGTGGAGCCGCCATTGTTGGGAGTGGGCCAGTGGTGAGAGTCAGAGTGTCAGGCTTTGGCTCGGAAGAGGCATTAGCTCTGGGTAAGTTTCTGTTAAGCTTCCCTTTTTTCCTTACTGTGTCAGGCATACTTAGTGTAGCTTAAATGACCATTGTGTGCTCTTCGTGTTGGATGTTGGAGTCCTGGGAGATCCAGAGTCTCTGCACACCGTGCATCCAGCTGCATCTCCGTGAAGACCATGTTAGGGATCTGGAGCAGCAGCTGGATGATCTTCGGCTTGTACGGGAGAGTGAGGAGATCACTGATCGGAGTTACAGGGAAGTAGTCACCACTAAGTTGCAGGAGGTTGGGTGACTGTCAGGAGAAGAAATAGGAAAGAGAATAGATAGTTAGCACAGAGCACCCCTGTTTGGCATTTCCCTCAATAATGAGTATACTGCCTTGGATACCGTTGTGGGGAATGACCTCACAGGGGAATGTCACAGAGACCAGGCTACTGGCACTGAGCATGGGGCTGTGGTGCTGAAAGGAAAGAGAGAGAAGAGGGGAGCAGTAGTGATAGGGGAGTCACTAGTAAGAGGAACAGACAGGAGATTCTGTAGATGTGAACAGGACACCTGGATGGTATGTTGCCTTCTAGGTGCCTGGGTCAGGGACAACTTGGACATCACATCCACAGTATTTTGAAGAGGGAGGGAGAGAGCAGCCAGATGTCTTGGTACACATTAGTAGCAATGACATAGGAAGGAAAAGCAAAGAGGTCCTGAAGAAAGAATTTAGAGAGCTAGGCAAAAAGCTGAGAAGCAGGACCTCCTGGATAATAATTTCTGGATTGCTACCTGTGTCACCTGCTAATGAGGGTAGAAACAGGATGATATGGCAGATAAATGTGCGGCTGAGAAGCTGGTGCTGGGGGCAGGGCTTCAGGTTCTTGGATCATTGGGATCTCTTCTGGGCGAGGTAGTGCTCGGGCAAAAGGGGAATGTTGCACCTGAACCTGAGGGAGACAAAATTCTCATGGGTAGGTTTGTTAGAGCTGTTGGGGAGTGTTTAAACGAATTTGGCAGGATGGTGGGAACTGGAGTGAAGGGATTCAGGGTATGACAGATGGTAAAAGAAAAACAAAATAACTTGCAGTCAGACTGTCAAGAAGGGCAAGCAGATCATAAGACAAAATTGCAGCTAGCAGGGTGAGTATCAGTGTACTAGGGGTGCTGGATCAAAAAGGGTAGCAAATACAGTACTCGAAGTGCTATTTCTCAGTGCATGGAGTATAAGAAATAAAGTGGATAATCTTGCTATTTTACAAATTGTTGGGTATGAGGTTGAAGTCATTACTGAATAATGACTTAATAATGATTACAGTTAGGAGCTGAATGTCCAAGGGTATACATTGTAGGAAGGTAGGCAGAGGGGGTGGTGTGTCTCTTGGGTTAAAAAATGACATCAAATCATTAGAAAGATGTAACATAGGATCAAAAAATGTTGAATCCTTGTGGGTTAAGTTAAGAAACTGCAAGGGTAAAAGGACCTTGATGGCAGTTATATATAGGTCTCCAAACAGTAGCTGCGATGTGGACTACAGCTTAAGTTAAAGGAACCCTTAGGAGGCAGTGATCACAATATGAGTGAGTTCAACTGGAAATTTGATAAGGAGAAAGTAGGGTCTGATGTAGCAGTATTTGAATTCAGTAAAGGAAATTACAATGGCATGAGAGAGGAGTTGGCCAGGGTAAATTGGAGGGAGATGCTGGCATGGATGACAGCAGAACAGCAATAGCTTGGGTTTCTGGGAAAAATGAGGAAGGTGCAAGACAGATGTATTCCAAAAACAAAGAAACACACAAATGGCAAAGTAGTACAACCATGGCTGACAAGGAAAGTCAAAGCTAATGTAAAGGCAAAAGAGAGAGCATACAGCAAATTAGTGGGATAATAGAGGATTGGGAAGCTTTTAAAAATCTACAGAAAGTAATTTAAAGAGTTATTAGGAGGGAAAGGATGAAAGATGAAAGCAATATCAAGGTAGATAGAAAATCTTTCTCAAGTATATAAAAAATAAAAGAGATGAGCATGGATATCAGACTGCTAGAAAATGAGACTGGAGACATAATAACGGGGACAAGGAGATGGCAGATGAGTATTTCGCATCTGTCTTCACTGTGGGAGACACTCGCAGTGTCCCAGGTGTTGAAGGGCAGCTACTATTACAAAGAAGAAGGTGCTCAAAAAGCTGAAAGACCTAAAGGTACATAAGTCACCCAGAACAAATGAACTGACCATAGGGTTCTGAAAAAGGTAGCGATAGAGATTGTGGAGGCATCAGTAATGATCTTTCAAGAATCATTGGACTCTGGCATGGTTCCAGAGGATTGGAAAATTTCAAATGTCATTCCACTCTTTAAGAAAGGAGGAAGGCAACAGAAATGAAACTATAGACCAGTTAGCCTGACCTCAGTGGTTGGGAAGATATTGGGGTCAATTATTAATGCTGAAGTTATGGAGTACTTGATGACACACGACAAGATGGGACATGGTTTCCTTAAGGGAAAATCTTGCCTGATAAACCTATTGCAATTCTTTGAGGAGATAAAGGGAATGTGGTGGATGTTGTATATTTGGATTTTCAGAAGGCCTTTGACAAGGTGCCACATGAGGCTGCCTACCCAGTTAAGAGCCCATGGTTTTACAGGAAATTTACTAGCATGGTTAGAGCATTGGCTGATTGGTAAGAGGCAGCGAGTAGGAATAAAAGGATCCTTTTCTGTTTGGCTGCCAGTGACTCGTAGTGTTCCGCAGGGTCAGCGTTGGGACTATTTCTTTTTATGCTGTCTATCAATGATTTAGATGATGGAATAGAAGGCTTTGTTGCCAAGTTTGCAGATGTCTCTTGAAGTACTTCATGAAGGTGAATGTCAGAACCATGGAAGAACAACAATAATTAAACGCTGTTTTATCTAACAAAAAATACTTCCGTTTGATAATAGATCTTATGAAATCTATCGACTTTAACAAGGCAACCTAGGGAAAATGTACAGAGTTACTTGTTTCTCTTAAGATTTTATCAATTTTTGAGGTATTATCATATGAAAGCACTTAGCAACAAAGCCATCTGTTCCATCATCTATATCAATGATTTGGATAATGGAATAGATGGTTTTGTTGCCATGTTTGCAGATGATATGAAGATTGGTGGTGGGGCAGGTAGGCTGCAGAAGGATTTAGACAGATCAGGAGAATGGGCAAGAAAGTGGCAAATGAAGTACAAAATTGGAAAATGTATGTGTAACCCTCAGGCTCGGCTATGGGAAAACAACTTCTGGCCCCACCAAACTGAGAAATCTCGTTTGTGTGGATGCTGCGTGATGTGTTGCCCGGTTACAAATCCACACGGCAAAATATCAAACAGTCATAATATGCGATTAAACGATTGAACTTCATAAATCTTAATCTGGATACAGGGTCAGTAAAGAAAATAAAAAGTAAACGGGCCTATTTTAAGGAAAAAGTCTATTGTGCATCGTTGGAGCTCACTGTTCGTTCATTTGTTCCCATCTACCTTCAAGCATAGCTGGCCCTTGGACCCTCACTCCTCAGTCCACTCCGTCTGGTGGTCTTCCAACTCTCTCCATTCATGTCCTCTCTCTCCATCGCTACCCGATGAAAGATCGTGAAAAACCCAGCTTCGAGACGCACAAGAAACAACAACATTTCCTCATTGGCTAACCCCTGCATTACAAAGCCCAGTTATCTCTAGCCATAACCGAAACATTGATGCTACAGAGAAACCATAACAGTGGAACATTACATAGAAGCCATTACAATAGTCTTAACAGTGAAACCTTACAGAGTGTTACCCATGGTCATGCACTTTGGTAGTAGAAATAAATGTTTAGAGTATTTTCTAAATGTGAAAAAAATCAAAAATCTAAGATCCAAGGGGCTTGGGAGTCCTTGTGCAGAACACCCTAAAGGTTAACTTGCAGGTTGAGATTGGTGGTGAGGAAGGCAAATGCAATGTTAGCATTCATTTCAAAAGGCCTAGAATAGAAGAGCTGAGGCTTTATAAGGTACTGGTGAGGCTTCATCTTGAGTATTGTGAACAGTTTTGGGCTCCTCACCTAAGAAAAGATGTGCTGGCATTGGAGAGGATTCAGAGGAGGTTCACAAGGATGATTCTGGAAATGAAAGGGTTATCATACGAGGAACGATTGATGGTTCTGGGTCTGTTCTTGCTGGAATTTAGAAGTATGAGGGGGGATCTCATTCTAACCTTTTGAATGTTGCAAGGCCTAAAGGCCTAGACAGAGTAGATATGGAAAGGATGGTTCCCATAGTGGGGAGGGAGGATAAGACAAGAGGGCACAGCCTCATGATAGAGGGGGCGTCCACTTAAATCAGTGATGCGGAGAAATTTCTTTTGCCAGAGGGTGATGGACATTGTGGAATTTGTTATCACAGGCAGCTGTGGAGGCTAGGTCATTGGGTGTATTTAAAGCAGAGATTGATAGGCTGTTGTTTGGACATTGCATCAAAGGTTACAAGCAGAATGCCAGGGAATGAGGTTGAGGAGGGGACAAAAGGATCAACTATGATTGAATGATGGGGCAGTCTCGATGGGCCTATTGGCCTAATTCTGCTCCTATGTCATGGTCTTATGTTTAATTCCTAAATTTATTTTCAGTTCTGACCAGAAGCACCAAACTCTGTTTTGCTATCTGCTGTTACCTCCTCAGTATTTCCAGCATCTTATATCTTATGGATTTCCATCATCCTAGAGTTTAGCTTTAAACTTTTACAGTACTAATACTGAAACTGGTACTTTTTAAAAGTTCCAGATTACATAATTAACCAAATTTAACGTTCCCACCTATAGTTATGGGATATCAACTAGTGTCTCTGGATCATTAAACTAAACTCTGAATATAGTGACACGTAACTTAACCATCACACTACAGTTCCTCCTAAATATTTATAAAATACTCTGAGATGTCTTATGCATGAAGGGTTTACTATAAATACAAATCTGTCTTAATTTATTCATTCTCTCTCTCTCTCTCTCTCATTTCTCTCTCTCCCCCACCCCTCCCCCCTCTCTCTCTCCTAACATACACTCAGTATCCACCTTACTTGGTACCTCCTGTACCTAATAAAGTGGCCACTGAGTCTATGTCTATGGTCTTCTGCTGCTAGAGCCCATCTACTTCAAGGTTTGATGTATTTTGCATTCGGTGATGCTCTTCTGCACATTATTGTTGAAACACATGTTTATTTGAGTTACTGTTGCCTTCCTGTCAGCTTGAGCTAGTCTGGCCATTCACCTCTGACTTCCCTGATTACACAAGGCTTTTTTGCCCACAGAACTACTGCCACTGGATTTTTTTTCTTTTTTACACCATTTTCTGTAAACTCTAGAGACTGTTGTGCATGAAAATCCCAAGAGACCTGCTGTCACGAACCCGACCATTAATTCTCCATTTTCTCCTAATTTCCTTTGATGGCGACACACCTGATTTTCATCAACACCTGCAGTATAAGAACCCCGGCTTTGCACACACTAGTTGCCAGATCGTTGGTTTTGCCAGTGCGGTAATTAACGTTTCCCGGCCACTTAGGTTTGAGTGTTCTAAGTTTTGCTTCAGTACCGAGATTTACCTGTGAAACTCAGTCTCTCCGTGTCAAGGTAAGTTTTCTAAGTACTACTCCAGTTCCGAGATTTACCTGTGAAACTCAGTCTCTCCGTGTCAAGGTAAGTTTTCTAAGTACTACTCCAGTTCCGAGATTTACCTGTGAAACTCAGTCTCTCCGTGTCAGGGTAAGTTTTCTAAGTACTACTCCAGTTCCAGGGTTTACCTGTGAAACTCAGTCTCTCCATGTCAAGATAAGTATTCTAAGTTCTACTTCAGCACCGAGGTTTACCTGTGTAACTCCGTCTCTCCATGCTAAGAAAAGTTTTGTCTGCCGCTTTCCTTTCTACACTCTGTGTCAAGATAAGTTCAGCCTATCTCCTGCTTTCCTGCACTCCCTCCTGTTTGCCATTCAGCGCTCACGCCCGCGTCTGCATCCTAACTCAATCTCCATGCCTGTGTCCTGCGTTTGGGTTCGCCTCGTTCATTGCAACACCTGAGGTCTCTGAGATAGATACTCAACCCACCCCATCTGGCACCAACAATCATTCCATGGTCAAAGTCACTTAGATCAATCATATTTTTCTCCATTCTGATATTTGTTTTGAAGAACAACTGAATGTCTTGACCTTGCCTGCGTGCTTTTATGCATTGAGTTTCTGCCACGTTATTGGTTGATCAGATATTTCCATTAATGAGCTGGTGTACAGCTGTACCTAATAAGGTGGCAACAGAGTGTAGTTGTAGCAGTGTTTGGTGGTAATCTCGTAATCCCTTCCATGCTTCTTTCCATAATCCATATAAGACATTCCTTTTCTAAGCTTCCAAAACTAATATACTTGGAAGTTCCTCCCTAGTTTTCATATTTCTAAAATTCAGTTTTGTTTCAGAGACATGGAATAATTCAAAAACTTTCTATATAGTTGTTTAATGTGACTGGCCAGGGATAAATTCTCAGTAATACCGCTTTTCTGGTGATTATAAAATGCTCTTCATTTGCTTAATTATTAAAGCCTATTAGTGGATGCCATTGGAGGGCAGTATTATCTTAATCTCATTACAATATTAACCATAATACAACATGCATCTTCCAAATGAATAAGATCTGCAATATTTTAAAATGAATGCTGAAAGTTCTACCAAATATGCTGAGATCCACAAGTCAAAAACTCTGTAGAAACCTAACTACTGGATCCATTTAGGATATATGTCTAATTCTATTGATGTCAGCTTCTATATTAGTGAAAATAAATATACACAGCAGCCTTCAAAGATTAGCATGCTGTGTAGAGACAAAGATTTGTAGATCCTGTAAATCTGACTCTTTACATGAGTTGGCAACAGCACATGACGAACGTTGAGCTCTATAACAACCTACCGATGCTCACCACTAAAATCGAGGTGAGAAGACTGCAACTAGCGGGCACTGTGTACGCCATCCTGAGCTACCTGCCAGCCTAGTCATCATATGGGAGCCCAAGCTCGGGAGGATGAACCCTGGGCACCCTCCCAAGACTATGGTCAACACGCTCCTAGGAGACAGCGGCGCGGCTAATGTGGATGAACTGAACACACTGATGAGGGAGAGGGAGAAGTGGAGAGTCCATCATCGTGCCTGACGCCGGTCCCCTAGACCTGAGTCAACGTAGTAGTAGTAGTGTAAATCTGAAATTTAAAGAAAATACTGGAAATACTCAGTAGATCAGGCAGAAAAACAGAATTACTGTTTCAGGTCAAAGACCTTACTTCCTGGGAAATGGCCTTCAACTTGAAATGCTAACTCTTTCATATTTCACAGATGCAGCCTGACCTGCTGAATATTTCCAGTCTTTTCAGTTTTTATTTCAGAATATCAACATCTCCCATTCTTTTTATTTTTGATTATTAAAAGGGAAATGATCATTGCAATAGAGTCATAGTACATTACAGCAGAGAAATGGGCCTCTTGACCCATCTAGTCCATGCCAAACTATTAATCTGCCTAGTCTCAATGACTTGCACCCAGGCCAGAGTCCTCCATACCCCTCCCATCTTTGTACCTGTCCAAATTTATCTCAAATGTTGAAATCAAACCAGAATTCACCACTTCTGCTGGTAGCTGGTTCCACACTTTCACCACCTTCTGAGTGAAAGGTTCCTCCTCATGTTCCCCTTAAACAGTTCACCTTTCACCCTTAACCCATAAACCTCTAGTTCTAATCTCAACTAACCTCAGTGGGAAAATCCTGCTTGCATTTACCCTATCTATACCCCTCATAGTTTTGTATACCTCTATCAATGTCCCCTCATTCACCTACACTCTATGGAATAAAGTCCCAACTTATTCAAACTTTCCCTACAACTCAGGTCCTCAGAATTGAGGGCACTGTGAACAGCAAGGAAGACTATCAAAACTCCAGCAGGAAAAATTGGCTGAAAATCTCAGATTGCAGTGTGAAGTGTTTGTTACATTTTAGGAGGACAAATCAGGGTAGGATAATGAGCACTAGGATACCAAGGAGTGCAGTAGAACAGAGGGATCTAGGGATACAGATTGATACTTCCTTGAAAGTGGTGTCACACGTAGATAGGGTCATAAAGAGGGCTTTTGGCACATTGGCCTTCATAAATCAAAGTATTGAGTACAGGAGTTGGTATGTTATGTTCAAGTTGTACAAAAATTTGGAGCATTGCATGCATTTCCAGTCACCTACCTACAGGAAAGATATCAAAGACTACAGAGAAAATTTACAAGGATGTTGCAAGGACTTATTTTCCCCTCCTGCCAGTCACCCAGTTGACTGTATCCTGCATGTTGAGTGTAATTACCTCCCTGTATGCCCTGACGATCAAGCCCTCAAGTCTTCCGAATGATCTGGAGTTCATCCAGCTCCAATTCCTTAGCACAGTCTGCAAGAAGCTGCTGTTAGATTCACTTGTTGCAGTTGTAGTTGTCAGGAACAAGAGGAGCATTCCACTACCCTCCCTGGCACCCCACTGCTCTAACTGTGCAATAAAAGAGAAAGAAGAAAAATTAAATGAAAAAAATCTACCTCCAGACTTCGATTCTCTTCGCCAAAGCTTCAATGAGTCTCTAACATGGCAATGTTAAAATAGCATTGTTAGTGTGGAGACAGTGACGTGAATAGCAAAGTCCTGCAGGCCCACTCCAATGACATAAACACGTGCAGGTGAAAGTGCCATCCTTTGTGATCCTGCAGGTCTTCCCCACATTGTAGGGTTGGTTATATTCTGAGTAGGCTAATTATTATTTGCTTGTCAGCTCATCAGTACGCGGCCCCATCACTGGTTAAAATGATAGATCAAACAAGAAAGAGAGAAAACAACTTAGTGCTGGTAGCAGAGAAACAGGTGGAGAAAAGGAATATCTCTGAAAATGTGAGATTAGATGATCTAATTTGGCAGATGAGATCAGATTAAGCTTCCTTGTCTGTTTTATGTTGCTCATGTTAAGGCTGTGGGACATGTCCATCAGACCAGACGATAAAAAGAAAAAAGAAAAAAATGGAGAAAATAAAGGGGGAAATCCTGATGAAGGGTCTTAGCTCAAAACATCAACTATTTGTTACCCCCCACAGAAGCTGCCTGACCTGCTGAGTTCCTTCAACATTTTGTGTGTGTTGTTCTGAGTTTCCAGCATCTGTAGAATATCCTACATGTAAAAAATATGAGAAACTTATCCAAAATATTGGCAAAGTTGGGTAATTTCTGATACAAGCAGAAAGAGGGAAGGAGTCATCGGAAGTTGGAAAATTCATTGTTGACTCTGGCTGGCTGCAACATGCCCAGCTGGAAGACGGATTGTTTTCCTCAAGCTTGCATTGATACAGAAAGATCAGAGTAGGTCTGGGATGGTGAATTGAAGCAACACACACAAAATGCTGGAGGAACTCAGCAGGCCAGGCAGCATCTATGGAAAAAAGTGCAGTCGACGTTTCGGGCCGAAACCCTTCAGCAAGTCTCATAACCCGAGACGTCAACTGTACTTTTTTCTAGATGCTGCCTGGCCTGCTGAGTTCCTCTAGCATCTTGTGTATGTTGCTTGGATTTCCAGCATCTGCAGATTTTCTCTTGTTTGAGGTGAATTAAAGTGGTAACTAACCAGAAGGTCAAACTTACATAGGTTCTGTGCAAAGTGGTCACCCGACTTGCACTTGATGTTTCCAATATAAAGAAGGGCACAATATGAGCATCAAATATATCTTAGAAGCGCAACTGAATTGTTTCTTCAGCTGGAAGAATGGGGAGCGGTAGCTGGGGATGAAAGCATAGATCAGGGAGTCACAAACAAAGTGATAGCTTCCAAATGCTGAAAGGGGAAGGGAGCAGAAAATATATGCTCACCCCTCCAGACAAATCCACAACAAAGAATGGGCGGAATCTCACAGGTTGGAGGCAGGGTCTCCTGGACACATTGTGCATCTTAACAGGGAAAATCTTCATCCTTTACTCCCCTCCTACTGGAATTTTGAAGGCGCATTCTAAACATTCCTGATTTTCTCCTTAAATCCAGGTAACGCTGGATTCCATATTTCCATGACGATTGGCTTAGTACTGAAAATGCAAGGACTCTAATGACACCATGTGGTTAAAAAGTAGGTTCCAATTCCTATTGCTGACTGAAGCTTAGCATGTTCAGCCTGAGCTGCTTTGTGAATAGTGGCTGCAGAGAGAGTGAGAACTCCCTCTGTGGCCATTTCAAGGGCTTCAGAGCAGACCAAATACATGAGTCAGTGTGACCAGACAAAATGGTGAGACAAGAAGTTGCGCTGTAGCATTTCCTCCAATAGCAGATACCTACAGTATTAAAATATCTATCAGAAGAATTGACTTTCAAACTCACTCACTGCCATTTTGCTTTTCAATCTTCCCAATATTTGTAGTCTCTACATGTCCCCTGAGTACAGCATTTATGGTTAAGAGGCTTAGCTACATTTTCACTTTCTTTCTGCTCCTGAAGGATAGTTCTTTACAGTAAGCTTCCTATTTATAGTCTGCCACGGTTTATAAACTGGATTTTCTTGCAATACAGGGAAAGCTCATATATAAGAAAGGCATCAGGAGACAGATGATAAAATTAAATTCAATGCTGTTCAGTAGCTTTCATATTTTAATATTGTTCCCTGCTATACATTTCCATTGACATGCCACATACAAAGAGGCAGTGACTAAAGTGCAGGGAGCAACGCGCACATTAATCACAAGGGTGATTGAACTTGTCAACTCAATACTCACTATTGATGGAGAATGAGTGAGGCTAGGGAAGGCAATATTTTAGTTACAATCCACAGAGTGTTTAACAGTGTTTCACCTTTTCTAGACATCGGGATGTTCCTTAAAAAAATGTTAGGTCATAGAACAGAGAAAGTAGAAGTGAAATGAAGATTGGTGAATCGTGAAGTTTGACTCGGAGACAGAACAACTTGTATAAAGTAATGCATTTATACAAACTCCAGTTCTGCCTAAACCAGAAAAAAAATATTAAATTGAGAAATCTGAAGCATACACTCCGTGGCCATTTTATTAGGTACACCTATACACCTTTTTGTTAATACAAATACCTAATCAGCCAATCGTAGCAGCAACCCAGTACATAAATGTCAACACGAGGAATTCCGCAGATGCTGGAAATTCAAGCAACACACATCAAAGTTGCTGGTGAACGCAGCAGGCCAGGCAGCATTTCTAGGAAGAGGTACAGTCGACGTTTCAGGCCGAGACCCTTCGTCGGGACTTCAAGATCTAGATGTTCTTGTACATCAGTCACTGAAAGCAAGTATGCAAGTACAGCAGGCAGTAAAGAAAGCTAATGACATGCTGGCCTTCATAACAAGGGGAATTGAGTATAAGAGCAAAGAGGTCCTTCTGCTGCTGTACAGGGCCCTGTTGAGACCACACCTGGAGTACTGTGTGCAGCTTTGGTTTCCAGATTTGAGGAAGGACATTCTTGCTATTGAGGGAGTGCAGCGTAGGTTCACAAGGTTAATTCCCGGGATGGCGGGACTGTCATATGTCCAAAGATTGGAGCGACAGGGCTTGTCAGAAGGCTGAGAGGGGATCTTATTGAAACATATAAGATTATTAAGGGATTGGACACACTGGAGGCAGGAAGCTTGTCCCGCTGATGGGTGAGTCCAGAACCAGAGGCCACAGTTTAAGAATAAGGGGTAGGCCATTTAGAACGGAGTTGAGGAAAAACTTTTTCACCCAGAGAGTGGTGGATACATGGAATGCTCTGCCCCAGAAGGCTGTGGAGGCCAAGTCTCTGGATGCATTCAAGAAAGAGATGGATAGAGCTCTTAAAGACAGCGGAATCAAAGGTTATGGGGATAAGGCAGGAACTGGATACTGATTGTGGATGATCAGCCATGATCACAGTGAATGGTGGTGCTGGCTGGAAGGGCCGAATGGCCTACTCCTGCACCTATTGTCTATTGTACATTGATGGTAGGGGTAGGGTCCTGGGGCAGGTCAATGGGAGTAAGCAGATTAAATGGTTCAACAGGGACTAGATGGGCTGAAGCGCCTGTTTCTGTGCTGTGTTTTTCTCTGACTCTATGCCGCTATTTGTTTCTCATCGGTTGTGAATTTCACAATCCAGATAAAAGTAAAATATTCATTCCTGCAATAAGGAGGTGTAGATACGTTAAGTAAGTAAAGGCAGATTGTAGGAAAATGTGAAGTTGTCCACAATTGCAGAAAAGGTTAAAAAATTGTTATTAAATAGTGAAAGACTGCAGAGCTCTGAGATACAAAGAAGCTGGGTGTCCTGGTGCAGGATTCACAAAAAGCTAGCGTGGAAATGCAGTAATTCGGAAAGCTAACTGAATGTCATAATTTCTTGCTGAGAGAGCTTAATACAAACGTTTGGAGAAAAAGAATGCGCCTATCTATTCAGCCAATCATAGCAGCAACCCAATAGGTTTCCCCCGCCATCCGAAGGTAGAGCGTTCCTATGAAACGGTTCGTAAGCCAAAATGTCGTAAAGCGAAGAAGCAATTACCATTTACTTATATGGGAAAATTTGGTGAGCGTTCGCAGACCCAAAAATAACCTACCAAATCATGCCAAATAACACATAAAACCTAAAATAACACTAAGATATAGTAAAAGCAGGAATGATATAATAAATACACAGCCTATATAAAGTAAAAATACTTTTCCACAATCATTACTGAACTGTTTGCCAAAGCGAAAATCTCACGCAAGCGCCATTGGCAGAAAATCTCACGCAAGCACTGTTGGCAAAAACACTCTCTCCAGTAACCTTTAAACTATGAAGCTGCCAAATCATACCAAATAACACATAAAAATACACAGCCGATATAAAGTAGAAATAATGTATGCACAGTGTAGTATCACTTACCGGAATCGGGACAGCGCCAAACGCACTGATGATGGTGTTTTAGGCTGAGTCGTCGCAGGTTGGGTGGTGCAGTGGCCCCCACCCTCTGGACCACCAACCGATACATTGCCGCGAAGCATGCAGGAATGCAGCGGTAGCGGGGAGGCACACAGCACATCTTTAAGAAAAAAGCCAAAATAAACGTGCTAATTAATTAGGTGCCGCCCGACACGTAATTGTCGGCCCAGACCAGTGCCGACTGCCAATTGCATCACCTCTGATCTGGGCCGACAATTACGTGTGTTGCGGCACCTAATTAATTAGCATGTTTATTTCGGCTTTTTTCTTAAAGATGTACTCTGTGCCTCCTGGCTACTGCTGCATTCTCCGCGAATCGGTACAGTATCTGTCCGCGGCTTGGGGGTTGGAGTGGTGGGACACTGGGGTGTCATTTCGTTGTCTGTTTCCATTGGAGCAGGCAGCTCATCTTCTCCTATGACTACCCGCCTTGATGTCGAAGGTCGAGGTTCGTTGTCTGCTGTGGCTGATGTGGAAAGCTTGCTTGACTGCTGAGACTCGTGCATTTTTCTATCATACATAAATCTCCCGGACCAGATGGAATGCACCCACATGTTCTGAAGGAACTAGCTGTGGAGATTGCGGAGGCATTAGCGATGATCTTTCAAAAGTCGATAGATTCTGGCATGGTTCTGGAGGACTGGAAGATTGCAAATGTCACTCCGCTATTTAAGAAGGGGGCAAGGAAGCAAAAAGGAAATTATAGACCTGTTAGCTTGACATCGGTGGTTGGGAAGTTGTTGGAGTCGATTGTCAAGGATGAGGTTACGGAGTACCTGGAGGCATGTGACAAGATAGGCAGAACTCAGCATGGATTCCTTAAAGGAAAATCCTGCCTGACAAACCTATTACAATTTTTTGAGGAAATTACCAGTAGGCTAGACAAGGGAGATGCAGTGGATGTTGTATATTTGGATTTTCAGAAGGCCTTTGACAAGCTGCCACACATGAGGCTACTTAACAAGAATTACGGGAAAGTTACATACGTGGATAGAGAGTTGGCTGATTGGCAGGAAACAGAGAGTGGGAATAAAGGGATCCCGTTCTGGTTGGCTGCCCGTTACCAGAGGTGTTCCACAGGGGTCCGTGTTGGGGCTGCTTCTTTTTACATTGTACATCAACGATTTGGATTATGGAATAGATGGCTTTGTGGCTAAGTTTGCTGACGATACGAAGATATGTGGAGGGGCCGGTAGTGCTGAGGAAACAGAGAGTCTGCAGAGAGACTTGGATAGATTGGAAGAATGGGCAAAGAAGTGGCAAATGAAATACAATGTTGGAAAGTGTATGGTTATGCACTTTGGCAGAAGAAATAAACGGGCAGACTATTATCTAAATGGGGAAAGAATTCAATGTTCTGGGATGCAACGGGACTTGGGAGTCCTTGTACAGGATACCCTTAAGGTTAACCTCCAGGTTGAGTCGGTAGTGAAGAAGGCGAATACAATGTTGGCATTCATTTCTAGAGGAATAGAGTATAGGAGCAGGGATGTGATGTTGAGGCTCTATAAGGCGCTGGTGAGACCTGACTTGGAGTACTGTGGGCAGTTTCGGACCCTTTATTTAAGAAAGGATGTGCTGACGTTGGAGAGGGTACAGAGAAGATTCACTAGGATGATTCCAGGAATGAGAGGGTTAACATATGAGGAACGTTTGTCTGCTCTTGGGCTGTATTCCTTGGAGTTTAGAAGAATGAGGGGAGACCTGATAGAAACATTTTGAATGTTGAAAGGCATGAACAGAGTGGATGTGGCAAAGTTGTTTCCCATGATGGGGGAGTCCAGTACGAGAGGGCATGACTTAAGGATTGAAGGGCACCCATTCAGAACAAAGATGTGAAGAAATTTTTTTTAGTCAGAGGGTGGTGAATCTATGGAATTTGTTGCCACGGGCAGCAGTGGAGGCCAGGTCATTGGGTGTATTTAAGGCAGAGATTGATAGGTATCTGAGTAGCCAGGGCATCAAAGGTTATGGTGAGAAGGCGGGGGAGTGGGACTAAATGGGAGAATGGATCAGCTCATGATAAAATGGCGGAGCAGACTCGATGGGCCGAATGGCCAACTTCTGCTCCTTTGTCTTATTGTCTAATAACTGTGCTTTGAATGTTGAACCTTCTTCACCACTCTACCTACCTGTGACATCACTAGAAAGTATAAGGAAACATTGGATGAATAATCTTTGGATATTACAATGGCAGTTGTATTGCCTGGTCATTTAGAAGAAATGCTTAAAGGCATGCAGGATTGCACTGTTCTGTGGCAAATAATTAGTCAAAGTTCAAAGTAAGATTTATTATCAGAATACATACAAGTCACCACATATAATCCTGAGATTCTTTTGTCTTCTGATTCTTTCGTTAATACCGGAACACCAATAATTAAAGGCCAAACCTTTCACATTCAAAGTTCACAGGCAAGTAAACAAATAATGTCGATTAAGGGCAGAAAGTGCTTTGCCTAATTATTACTACTTTCTTTTCATAATAATTACAAACATTAAGTGACTTTAATTGTGGAGATGTGTTTACCTTAGGCTAGGGCTTCATGAATTGCATAGGGTTTGGAGTATTGAACTAAAAAAGTCAAACTGACAGAGAGATTTGGTGAGAAATGACTGTGCAGAGATTTGGTCTTTGGACTGAAGAAAAGATAGACTTGCATTGGGGTTAGTTCAGCATAGATTCACTAGGTAGCTCACTGAGATGAGGAGTTTAACCTGTGAGGTTGGTATATAGTTGCTGGAGTTAATAAGTGAAAAGTGTTGTCACTGAAGCATGATACATTCTGGATGAGTTTGACAGTATAGATATCCAAATGTTATTTGTTCCATCTGGAAAATCTACAGTTAAGGAAGATCTTCTAAGGAAGTATGAACAAGACTTTGGAGAGATGTAGTCCTTGGAGTTATCTCCATTATGTAGTGGATGTCCAGACTTGGAGTACATTCACGGCTACGATTGAGGAACTGAGAGAATTAATGGATATCATTATTGGCAGGCAAGGTGGATGTGGGACAGATCAACCATGATCTTATTGAACTGCAGAGCAGGTTCCAAAGGCCTGCTCCTGTTTCTTCTTCTCACGGTGGTATGAGGTTGTTCAAATTGCTTAAAGGTTCTCTTTTTAATGGCAGATATTAGTCATCCACTTCATCCTAAAATGAGAAACTGCCCAATTCCCACAAGTAGTACCTGTATGGTAACAATAGCTTAATGCAGCATCCGAGTGGTTAATTCTCACTCATTGAGGTAGATGCTATTCCTCTCCTTTCCAAGTATGAAAGATTTGAGTCTAAACCCCACTCTCAATAGACGAGTGTTCTGGAGCAATACTGGAGAAGACTGTTGTCCTTCAGATCAGATACTAAAACAGATGTTCCATGGATGTTCAAAGAGATCATGCACCATTTCGTTGAAGGGCAGGAGAAACTTGCTGAGTGGTTCGGAATATAAAACATCGAACAGTACGGCACAGTATAGGCCATTCAGCCCACAATGTTAGGCTGACATTTTAACTTACTCCAAGATCAATCAGACCCTTCCTTCCCACACACTTTGGCTAGTGTTTCTCCTTCAATTAAATTGCTAAAATTATTTGCCTAGCATGATCTCACACATTGTGCAAACCACTGCACTACAGCACGGTAGCATAGTGGTTAGTACAACGGTTTACAGTACCAACAACACCGTTTTATTTCCTGTTTGCTGTCTGTAAGGAGCCTTTACATTCTCCCTGTGACCATGTGGGTTTCCTCCAGGTGCTCTGGTTTCCACCTACAGTTCAAAGATGTACTGGTTGGTAGGTTAATTGGTCATTGTAAATTGTTGTGGTTAAATTGGGGGATGCTGGGCAGTGAGGTTCAAAGAGTCGGAAGGGCCTATTCCATGTGGTAGTTCTAAATAAGTAAATAAATAAATTGTTACTGGCAGGATCTTGCTACGTTCAAACTGAGTACCACATTTCCCAAAGTACTTCATTGGGTATAAATGCAAGACATTCTGGAGATGTTGGAAATCAAGAGCAACACACGCAAAATGTTGAAGGAACTCAGCAGGACAGGCAGCATCTATGGAGAGGTATAAACTGTTAATATTTTGACTGTTTATTCCTCTCCATTGATGCTGCCTGACCTCATTGGGTAGGAAGAACACCCTGATCAGAAGTTAAGTGTAAGCCTTCCTTTGCTTCAACCTGCTTTAGAATATATGTGTCACATAACCTTCTGGAAAGGAAGAGGAGCTCAGTAAGATTAAGCTTGATGAATATCAATACTTTTAGCACAAATAATATTATTCTGCAGTCACATTATAATTATGTGCCATGCATTGTGCCTGGACCTCCTGACATTCATGAGAAAGAAATACATTTTCTGTAGTTGGAGAAATGGTTGGAGGCCCAAAGTATTTTCAGAGAAAACACCCATGCAATAGATTTGGCAAGTTGCCAGCACTAAATGACATGTACTTTATTCTGCACTCCCTGGGCAGTAATCTAGAAGGGAAAATTGGCTGCCCTCTATAAAATCAATAGTCTGAATCTCTGGTATGTTTTATAAATTATAACTTCCTCTCCTTTATAAAGAGGAAGTCAATTTCTTTTTCTGTAGTATCACTGCCTTTTGTTCTAGCCTTGGCTCATTGCCTGGTGAAGAACCCTCACACATTATGGACTCCACCCTGTTAATGTACGTCCAAACTCTGCTGCCCATATCGTAAGTTATAAAGCACATGTTACCCATCATCCTTGAAGTTACTGATCTACGTTAGCTTCCTGTTCATCAATGCTTTGCCCTTAAAATTCTTATCACGGTGTTTAACTCCCTTCATCACATCTCTCCTCCCTATTTCTGTAACCTCATCCAGATCTCTAATCTGGGATCTTGTGTATTTCCCTTACTTTATGCCCTTTCATAGCTTCAGCAAGAAAATATTTCTTTGATTCTTTGACCTGCTTCTGCTATTCACTTAGGCAGAGCATTGCTGATTGCAATTATTCTCTATGTGAAAAACAGTACTTTGTTTCATCTCCTCTAAATCTTAAAACTATTTCTCACCCCCTACACCTTGAATGTCCCTCATAATTTTGAGTACCTCATTCAGGTCTCTTTCTTAATGTGAAGCCCTTACCTTGCCCTTTTCATTTTGACTTTGTTTTACTGTGCAGTTTAAAGAATTGATTGTGGACTTCAGGAAGGGTAAGTTGAGGGAGCACACATCAGTCCTCATCAAGGATTCAACACTGGAAAGGGTGAGCAAATTCAATTTCTTGGGTGTCAATATTTCTGAAGATCTATCCTGTGCGCATCACATTGATGCAGTTAGAAAGAAAGCACAGCAGCTGTTATTTTTCATTAGCAGTTTGAAGATATTTGGTATGCCAGCAAAGACTCTTTCAAAATTCTACAGATATATGGTGGAGAACATACTTACAGGTTGCATCACTATCTGGTATGGAGGGACCACTGCACAGGATTGGAAAGAGCTGAGGAAAGTTCCAAACTCAGCTAGCTCTATCATGGACACCAGCCTCCCCATTATTGATGAGCACTTTCAAAATATGATGCCTCAGAAAGGCAGCATCCAACATTAAGGACACCAATCTCCCAAGGCATGCCCTCTTCTCATTGGCTACCATCAAGGAGGAGGTACAGGAGCCCGAAGGCACACACTCAACATTTTAGGATCAGCTCCTTCCCCACCACTATCAGATTGCTGAATGGACAATGAACCCCTGTACACTACCCCACTATTTTTTTTCTTTTTTCGCTTTCTTTTTAAGCTACCTATTTAATTATATATATATATTTCTTATTGTAATTTAATTTTTAATTATGTATGCAATGTATTACTGCCACAAATGAACATATTTCATGACATATGCCAGTGATGTTAAACATTCTGATTCTGATTCTAAAAAATCTACCCACCTGTATTCCTTTAAAAATTGAGATGAATTAAGCTTTGCGCTAATTTGTTATTTTCTTATTTTTGATGAATTTTATTGTTGAATTCAATTTATACATCTCAATAGTAATGCTGTCTCTGGAGGAAAAGGTTGACAGGAGCCACACAGCTGGATAGTGCAAAGAAGCTGATGCACAGCCAATTTGAAATGACAGTCTCACAAAGAAACTAAATCAACAGATATTACAATAGCTTCCTTGCATCAAGAGACTTTAACTCCTCCCAGCTACTTTCCCCAAGCATGTCATTAGAGCTTATTTCCTAAAATGAAATACACAGAAAGAAATGGCTAGCATATTAATATTTTAATAGTGTAATTACATCAAAAGGCATTGATGTTTCACTTTTGTAAAATAGAAAAACGATAAAATATATTGTCATTCAAATTCCACAAACTGCTAATTCCCCTCCAGATTGTACACGATCCTTACATGGAAATACACCATCATTCCTCATGGCCACCTCTTACCATATAGGGCTTTTGGAGTCAAAGAGTAACGGAGCATCACAGCACAAAACAGGCCCTTCTGCCCATCTAATCTGAACTATTATTCTGCCTAGTACCATTGACCTGAACCCAGACCGTAGACCTCTCTAACCCTGCCATCCATATGCAAATCCAAACTTCTGTTAAATGTTGAAATCGAATCTGTATCCATCACTTCCGCCAGCAGCTCATTCCACACTCTCAGCACCCTCTGGAGTGAAGAAACACCCCCCCCCCCCCCCATGTTCCACTTAAATATTTCAGCGTTGATATCTAGTTCTAGTCTCACCCAACCTCAGTGAAAAGCCCGCCTGCATTTACCCTCTCTTTTCCCCTCATAATTTTGTATACCTCTATCTATTCTCCCCTAACTGCACGATAGGAGGCCCTTCACCAGATGGACTACATTGGCACAAGAAAGCAGCACAGCTCCATCTCCGTTGGGCAATTAGGAAAGGGCAATAAAGGCTGGTCTTCCTATGTACTCCACATACCATTAACTACATGACATAATATTAAATATGTATTGATAATAGCCATGCTACAAGTAGATAAAAGAAGTTTAAAATTAAACAGAGTCGATGAATCAATCTGGATGAAAGAATTGATGGCTTTGTGGCAAAGTTTGCAGATGATACAAAGGTAGGTGGAGGGGTAGGTAGTACTGAGGAGGTAATGTGATTGCAGCAGGACTTAGACCAATTGGGAGAAAAAGTGGCAGATGGAATACAGTGTTGGGAAATGTATGTTAATGCATTTTGGTAAAAGGAGCAATAGTGCAGACTATTACCTACATGGGGAGAAGGTTCAAACATCAGAAGTGCAGAGGGACTTAGGAGTCCTCGTGCAAGACTCCCAAAAGGTTAATTTACAGGTTGAGTCTGTGGTAAAGAAGGCAAATGCAATGTTGGCATGTATTTCAAGGGGAATAGAATATAAAAGCAAGGAGATAATGCTGAGTCTTTATAAGAGGATAATCAGGCCGCACTTGGAGTACTGTCAACAGTTTTGGGCAGCATATCTCAAAAGCGTGTGTTATCATTGGAGAGAAACCAGAGGATGTTCACGAGGATGATTCCGGGAATGAAGGGGTTAACATATGAGAAGCGTTTGGCAGCTTTGGGCCTATACTCACTGAAATTTAGAAGAATGTGGGGGATCTCACTGAAACCCACTGAATGTTGAAAGGACTAGGTAGGGTGGATGTGGAGAGGATGTTTCCTAGGGTGGGGATATCCAGAACTGGAGGGCACAGCCTCAAATAAGGAGGAATTTTTTTTTAGCCAGAGAGCGGTGAATCTGTGGAATCTCTACCACAGACTGCGGTGGAGGCCCAGGTGGAAGTTGATAGTTTCCTAATCAGTCAGGGCCTCAAAGGATATGGCAGAAGGCAGGTGTATGGGGTTGAGTGGGATCCAGGACCAGCCATGATGGAATGGTGGAGCAGATACGATGGACCTAATTCTGCCTATGTCTTATGATCTCATGGTCTTTGTATAATAACAGCAAAAACTTTGTTGGTCTTTTTAGATCTACCTCATTTATTATTTGGATATGTTCATATAAAGTCCAACTTCTCACATCACACACTGCTCCAGTACAGAAAGGCAGGCAGTCAACCTATTGACGGAGAACATAACCAATAGCGTTGAAGTCACTGACTTGTGCTTTGGTTTTGCTGAGACAGTGCACACAGTCAGGAAAAATTCAGGTTGTTGACTTGCAGCTCAGTTTTGTTGAGAGAGTTTTTGTCAGCTCTGTTGCAGGAAAGGAATTTTAAGACTGCTGTTTAGTGAAAGGATAAAAGAACTGTCAATTTTGACAACTCAGCTAGGAGCAGGAATGTGATGTTGAGGCTCTATAAGGCGCTGGTAAGACCTCACTTGCAGTATTGTGGGCAGTTTTGGGCTCCTTATTTAAGAAAGGATGCGCTGACGTTGGAGCATGTTCAGAGAAGATTCACTAGAATGATTCCGGGAATGAGAGGGTTAACATATGAGGAACGTTTGTCCGCTCTTGGACTGTACTCCTTGGAGTTTAGAAGAATGAGGGGGACCTCATAGAAACATTTTGAATGTTGAAAGGCATGGACAGAGTGGATATGGCAAAGTTGTTTCCCATGGTGGGTGAGTCTAGTACAAGAGGGCATGACTTAAGGATTGAAGGGCGCCCATTCAGAACAAAGATGTGAAGAAATTTTTTTAGCCAGAGGGTGCTGAGTCTGTGGAATTTGTTGCCACGGGCGGCAGTGAAGGTCAAGTCATTGGGTGTATTTAAGGCAGAGATTGATAGGTATCTGAGTAGCCAGGGCATCAAAGGTTATGGTGAGAAGGCAGGGGAGTGGGACCGAATGGGAGAATGGATCAGCTCATGATAAAATGGCCGAGCAGACTCGATGGGCCAAATGGCTGACTTCTGCTCCTTTGTCTTACGGTCCTATGGCCTTATGGACATCCAACAAAGCCAGGTATATCACATTGACTCAATCTTGCTCGTAAACCTCATCAAAGTAAATGCAGGCAGTTACAGAACTTCAGTATGTGCACATCCAAGTGTATAAATCCCAAATTTATTAGGATTCTAACTGCTAATTTTATTGTTATGTTCTGCTGCTTGGCAGGACATGATGTACTGACACTTTCCAACTCATATAACTCTCCAGAAGGTTGTTACTTGGCCTATTGAATCTATGCCAGCTCCCAGGAGACTATCCCATTGGTCCATAGAAATATAGAAACATAGAAAACCTACAGCACAATACAGGCCCTTCGGCCCACAAAGTTGTGCTGAACATGTCCCTACCTTAGAAATTACTAGGGTTATCCATAGTCCTCTATTTTTCGAAGCTCCATGTACCTATCCAAAAGTCTCTTAAAAGACCGTATCATATCCGTCTCCACCACCGTTGCTGGCAGCCCATTCCATGGTCTAACTCTACCTCCCCTTAATTCCCAGTAGTACTGCAATATATTTATTTCATATTTATTCATTCATTTAGAACAAGCTTTATCAACCTGGGGTGCATGGCATAAAAAAGGTTGGGAACCCCTGATTTAGAGACACAGTACAGTGACAGGCCCTTATGATCCAATGAGCCTATAGGAAACTCACACAGTTACAGGGAGAATGTGCAAACTTCCTACAGACATCAGCAGAACTGAAACCGGGTGGCTGGTGCTGTACTAGCGTTGCTATGTTCCCAGGCTGCCCGTCGCTGTCTCACACACCCATTCTCTCCTCTTGATTTTAAAATAGCCAATTAAGCTATTAAAAAAACTTTGGGATGTAGGAGTCCACTAGAGCACTCAAGGAGAGCCCACACAGACACATAAGGAACATTCAAACTCCACACAGAGAGAACTGACCTCTTGAGCAATGAGGCAGCGGAGAAGTGTACTGACAGATCCTGGCAACACACACAAAATGCTGGAGGAACTCAGCAGGCCAGGCAGCATCTATGGAAAAAAAAGTACAGTCGAAACCCTTCGGCAGCACTGGAGAAAAAAAGGTGAGAAGTACATTTGAAAGGTCGGGGAGGGGGGTGGTAGAGAAATGCCAGGCGATAAGTGAAGCTTGGAGGGGGAGGGATGAATTAAAGAACTAGGAAGTTGGTTGGTGAAAGAGACAGAAGGCCATTGCAGAAAGAAAAAAGGCGGGGAAAGAGCACCAGAGGAAGCCAATGGGCGGGCAAGGGGATAACATGAGAGAGGGACAAGGGGATGGGAATGGTGAAGTGAGGGGAGGCATTAATGGAAGTTTGATACATTAATGTTCATGCCATCAAGTTGGAGACTACCTAAATGGAATATAAGATGGTGTTCCTCCAACCTAAGTGTGGCCTTATCCCAAAAGTGGAAGAGGCCGTGGATGGACATATCGGAATGGGAAGTGGAATTAAAATAGGTGGTCACTGGGAGAACCCACTTGTTCTGACGGATGGAGCGTAGATTCTGCACAGTATTAGCCACTTCAAAAGGAGTTTTACAGCTGGGTCGAGGAAAACATAGAAAAAAAAGGTGTGTATTAATCTATTGTGTTAGCAATAATATTTAAATCATATTAAAGTGTATTTATAGGGCTTTATATCATTTTTTACATTATAACTACATAATTGATGTGTTATTTCATCTTTAATAGTCTGAATGCTTCTGAACATCAGTGACTATCAAAGCATTAAAAAGCTTCACCATCTGTCAGAAGGTTTTCTCAGCTGTTCCGTGGGAAGGCCTTGTTTTAACCTTGTTACATGACCTGATTCAGTTGTGTGAAGCTCAAAATTCTGGCCAGTTCAGTAAACAACCTGAACAGTACATGGGAGCGGTAGGTCCCACTCAGAGCAATCCAGTCTGTCATTTCACAGAACAGGTGATGAAGCAGGGAGCAAACGTCAAGAGGGCCACGGGGTAGTCAATGCAAAAGACTTTCAGGAGATCTTTGATTGTACAGAAAGAGACAGCCAACTGGAAGTGCTCTTCGGAACATGGAGAATGTTGGAGTTTCTGTTGAAGATGGCAAGAAAAGTAGCATGGATTGTTAGGTTACCTCTTTGCTATTTGTAGGATTTTTTTGTAAATGAGTTGGTCAGTCAACATCTATGGAGAGTTATAAAGAAGATGGTGGAGGGAGGGGAAAGAATACAAGGTGTCAGGCGATAGGTGAAAGCAGGTGAGGAGCAAGGTGGATAGGTGGGGAAGGGGGGAACAGCTTCATCGAGTACTTTGCTCCATCCATCATGAAAGGCAGAATTTCGTGGCTGCCACCAATTTTAAATCAAATTCCCACTCCCATTTCAATATGTTGGTCAATAGTTCCTTCTAATGTTGCAATGCGGCCAAACTCGAATTGGTGGAGCAACATCTCATTTTCCATCTGGGTAGTCTCTAACCTGATAGCATGAACATTGACTTCTCTAAGTTCTGGTCATTTCTAGCCCTCCGCTTTCTTTCTTTTTCCATTCACCATTCCAGCTGCCCTCTTAGGCTTCTCTTCTCCTCATCTGTCCATCTACTGCCTCTCCTTCCCTTTCTCCTATGGTCCTCTCTCCTCTCCTATAAGATTCCTTCTTCTTCAGCCCTCTACCTCCTCATACATTAACACTTTCATTCCTGGAATCGTTCTCATGAACTTCCTCTGGACCCTCTCCAATGCTAGCACATCTTTTCTCAGATGAGGGGTCCAAAAATGCTCACAATACTCTTAGTACAGTCTGACCAATTGCTTATAAAGCCTCAGCATCACACCCTTGATCATATTGTAGACCACATGAAAAGAAGGCTTTAAGTGCATTTGCCTTCCTTAAAACTGACTTAACCTTTAGGGGATCCTACACTAGCACCCCCAAATCCCTTTACACTCCTGATTTTTGAATTTTCTCCCACTTAGAAAATAGTCTATGCCTTTATTCCTTCTACCAAAGTGAATGACCATACGTTTTCTTACATTACATTCGATCTGCCTTTTTTTTTTGCCAATTTTTCCAAACTGTCCAAGTCCTTCTGCAGTCTCCTTGCTTTCTCAACACTACCTGCCCCATCATCTTTCTTTGTATCATCTGCAAAGCTGGCCACAAAGCCATCAATTCTATTATTCAAATTGTTGTCATAAAACAATAAAAGAAGAGGTCCCAATACCAGCCATTGTGGAACACCCCTTGTTACCAGCCGTCAACCAGAGTAGACCCCCATTATTCCGACTCTTTGCCTCCTGCCAATGGACCAGTCTTCTACCCATGTCAGTATCTTTTCTGTAATATCATGGGCTCTTATTTTGTTCAGCAGCCTCCTTTGCGACACCTTGTTAAAGGCCTTCTGAAAATCCAAGTAAACAACATCCACTGACTCTCCTTTGTCTATCCTGCCTGTTATTTTCTTAAAGAATTCTAACAGACTTGCAGGCAAGATTTCCCCTGAAGGAAACCATGTTGACTTAGGCTTGTTTTATCATGTGCCTGAAAGGACCCAGAAATCTCAACCTTAATAATCGACTCCAACACCTTTCCAAACACTGATGTCAGGCTAACTGGCCTATAATTTCCTTTCTTCTGTCTCCCTCCTTTCTTAAAGAGTGGGGTGAAATTTGCAATTTTCCATTCCTCCAGAACCATTCCATAATCTAGTGATTCTTGAAAGATCATTACTGATGTCTCCACAATCTCTTTAACTACCTCTTTCAGAGCTGTAGTCCATCTGTTCTACATGACTTATCTACCTTCAGACCTTTCAGCTTCCCAAGCACCTTAGTAATAGCAACTGCAAATCCTTCTGCCCCTGATATTATTCAATTTCTTGCATGTTTCCAGTATCTTCCGTACCAATGACTGACTCAAAATACTAAGTTTGTATGCCATTTCTTTGTCCTCCAATGGTCCAATATCCACTCTCACCTCTCTTTTACTCTTTAAATTTCTGAAAAAGACTTTTGGTATCCTCGTTGATATTTTTGGCTAGCTTACCTTCATGTTTTATTTTTTCACTCTTTATGGCTTTTTAGTTGCCTTCAATGATTTTTAAAGGCTTCCCAACCCTCTAACTTCCCAGTAATGTTTACTATCCCACTTCTTTTGCTTTTATGCTGTTTGACTTCTCTTGTCACCCATGGTTGCCTCATCATCCCTTTAGAAAACTTGTTCATCTTTGGGGTGTATCTATCCTATGCCTTCCAAATTGCCTCAGAAACTCCAGCCATTGCTGTTAGGCTATCATTCCTGCTGGTGTCCCCGTCCAATCAACTTTTACTAGTTTCTCTGTCATGCCCCTTTATTCCACTGTAATACTGATACACCTGACATTATCTTCTCCCTCTCGAACTGCAAGGTGAATTTCTATCATGTATTGATCGGGGTCTCCCAGAGGTCCTTTACCTTAAGCTTTCTAATCAAATCTGGTTCATTACACAACACCCAATCCAGAATTACCTTTCCCTTCGTAGGCCCAACCACAAACTGCTCGAGCATACATGCGGAGTCCAGGTCATTGAGTATATTTAAAATGGAGGTTGGTAGGTTCTTGATTAGTCAGAGTGTCAAAGGTTATGGAAGAAGTCAGGAGAAAGAGGCTGAGAGGGAAAAGTAAATCAGCCATGATCAGACTCGAGGATATATGGAATGCTCTGCCCCAGAAGGCTGTGGAGGCTGAGTCTCTGGATGCTTTCAAGAAAGAGATGGATAGAGCTCTTAAAGATAGTGGAATCAAAGGTTATGGGGATAAGGCAGGAACTGGATACTGATTGTGGATGATCAGCCATGATCACAGTGAATGGCCTACTCCTGCACCTATTGTCTTTTGTCTATTGATCCAAATGGCCTAATTTGGCTCCTGTGTCTTATGGTCTAATCATCTTATGGGAAGTGGTATCTATTATCCTATTTGCATTTGTAGCAAATTAAAACACATATACGTAGATAAATGTAATCAGAAAATTACATGGATGAGCAGATGGCTGGAAGTGAATTACCGATGCACGTAAGACTGCGTGATGTTTTGGATCCAGTATGTTCATGAGTGGCACAGTAATGAGAACACATTCAAATCCCAAAACCAATAACTAACATCACACACATCTGGAATTCAGCCCCAATTGTCCTGTTATTTTGTGCAACGTAAACAGGATACTCTATATTCCATCATAACAAAGATACGAAAGTACACAGAAATAAGAGTGCTGCTTAGGAAGCCAGTAATAGGGATGAATAATGAGCAACTGATGTTTGTGTTATAAAGAAAAGGGAATGCTCTGTTTGTTTTCTGATGTATAGACTACTGACATACAGGATTATGTGTATAAATTTCCAGTGAAAATTCAACATAAATGTAAGTATTTTTCTAATACATGGAGTCTTAGAACTACAAGTTCTAATTTGTAGTTTATGCTTCACTGTTACAGATTATGAAAATAAGCATTAAGGGCAAAGGAGGGGAAAAATCATGAAAATGTACAAGGGAGCTTGATCAATATGTGTGAGATTCAGATTAAGAATGCCCTTTGTGAGCTGTGGCTGCCATTATGACAACACAAGTATGAGTTGCTGTGGGTGTCAAATTAGCGATAGCATTAGTGACTATGGACTATCAATTCCCCAAAACTATGCAAAAATGTAGACCATCTCTGAAATGATGCTGCTATGAGTTTGGAACTGTATACTCCTGCTAAAGTTCTTCCTTTAACAAGCACATGTTAACAAATGTTAAAACAATAGGAAGGAAGATCTTGAACTCTTCTTAGAGCAATCTTTAACTAAATACAGGATAATAGCTAAGTGGATATTATTGCTGAGCATCTACACATGTTCGAGGAACTTGGAGTGTTTTCAACTCTCCGTAGTCTATATATCATAGAGTTTTTATATGCCTTCATTAAAGGAGACTAAATGGATGACTTTGTTTTCCCAAGTCCTTGCTAATTTAAAAGTCAGTCATTTACAATAATCAATAACTCCACCATGGACAGTCCCAATTCCAGCTGCAAAAGGAGGAGAGTTGACTATGGGGCTTGCAATCCCATCCCTTAAATACCCAGAGCTACAGAAATGCCAACAGAAGTTACGAAGACCTCAAACTTGGGAGAGAAAGGATCTTTGCCTAGAAGGCATATGAAGTTGTGTGTGAAAGGAGATGCCACGGGGTCAATCAAACTTCTATCGGTCCAGGACAGAAGACACACTCCAATATGGGTGATAGGCTTAAGAAGAAGATATGCTACTTTCAATGGATTCAGATAATTGCCATCGTGGCTTGCTGAGTGAAGAAAGTCTGAAGAAAGTGGTATCACCAACAATAATCTCTTAGCGCACTGGAAATAGAAGAGATAGCCGATGCTGGAATCTGGAGGAAAACACAAAATTCATCTGGTCAGGCAGCATCTATGGAGGGAAATGGGCAGTCTATGTTTTGGCTGAGACTCCATTGAAAATGTCTGCTGACAATTCACAAAAAGGATAGAAATAATGTAAATAAAGAAATGTCTTAAGAAGTGACAGCTGTTGCAGGTTTGTTGAACATAAGGCTTGACTAAGTTCTTGACTGACTAATTTGGCTGAAAACCATGCAGAATTAACAGAATAATTTAATGACTGTAGTGCAGTTGATGATGCGTGTGTGGATTTTCTGAAGTGTTTGATACAATATATTTTAAGGCACATTAGTAATTTTAAACTCTGTGGGATACAAGGGGACATGTAAATCTAGAATGGAAATTTGTTTGAAGATGGTAAATAGAGAGTATTGTGTCTGTACAACTACATATCAAATAAATAAAGGCTCGTGCTTGGAAATGAAGTTAACTTGTATACTCGCGTTGCAGAGAGCAACAAATCAAAGCACATGGGTAAGTTATCAGTCAATAACTAGCACTAAGTGGAATCATTGTGCTAAAAGAAATAGATCTGTACACTACACTTCCTCCCCCTTCAGATTAACGTAACATAAAACTGTATATGTAACAAAACATTCAACTTCCCTTTAGCAGACTATATTCAAATAAACAAGCTTTCACAACAAAAGTGTTTGCTTGATATATTTTTAAATAACAGTCCATAACTAACTTCACTATACTAAAGATTCAGTCTTTTGGGGGGCACTCAGGATAGCACTTCTGGACCTGTGGAGTGGCATCAGGTTTTGCAGGTGTCTTCTCAAAGACAGCTTTCTCTGTTGGAGGTGTCATGTTGCTGTTAGTAACATGATCATCACTGAGAGGTAAGTCCAGTGAATGCAATGTGTCTGTCTTGTTGGATGCAGACAGCCGAGGTGTGTTCTATGGCTGGGCATCTAGTATCTGGTCCCCATGATGTCTCCTTGTATGATCTCCAGCATCCACTGTGTACCTCAAAGATCTCAACCCTGGGAGATGAAGGATTTTCACCTAGAAGATGTATTAGATTAGATTAGATTATGAGGACACTCAGTCCTTGTTTATTGTCATTGTCAAAATGATACAATTTTCCTCTAGTATGATATCACAGAAACACAGGACAGACCAAGACTAAAACTGACAAAAACCACGTAATTATAACATATAGTTACAACAGTGCAAAACAATACCGTTTGATAATACAGCAATACCGTAATTTGATAAGAGCGGACCATGGGCACGGTAAAAAAAAGTTCTCAAAGTCCCGATAGCCCCAACATCTCACGCAGACGGTGGAAAGGAGAAACTCTCCCTGCCATGAGCCTCCAGCACCGGAAACTTACCGATGCAGCATCCTGGAAGCACCGACCACAGTCCGACTCTGAGTCCGTCCGAAAAACTTCGAGCCTCCGACCAACCCTCCAACACCGAGCACCAAGCACCATCTCTGCTGAGTGCTTCGACCCTGCCCTGGCCGCCGAGCAACAAGCAAAGCCGAGGACTCGGGGCCTTCCCCTCCGGAGATTTCGGATCACACAGAAGCAGCGGCAGCAAAACAGGCATTTCAGAAGTTTCACCAGATGTTCCTCCGTGCTCTCACGTCTGCCTCCATCAAATTAGGATTGTGCATGGCACCCTACTTGACAAGTAACAGATATTCATCACCAGATTGGCCGCATGCGCTGTGTTGCACCACCATCACTGGAGTCGTGTGAGAAAGTAGAAGCCACAGGGTCAATCAAACTTCTATCGACCCAGGACAGAGGATATGCTCCAATATGGGAGATAGGCTTAAGAAGAAGATACATTATAATCAATAGATTCAGGTCAGTGCTATCTGTGGTCCAGTTCTTGTAGCTATTCTACCGGGTGTCCACTGTCTTCTCGGTAATCACACGTTAGGTCCAATCTCAAAGCTCCTTGCTGATTTACTTGTCAACTGGCTGAACTGTTTATTCTGCACTTCTTCTGTAGATCTGGTTTCACGACATCTATGCAAGACCTCAGATTCCTGCTCATGAACAGCATTCCAGGTGTTTGATACGTTGTCACATGAACAGAATTCCGATACACAAAAAGGAAGATGTCCACCCTGTGCTGACGAGAAATGTCCTCCTTTTCCATGGCGTTAATGGACTTCTTGAAGGTTTGGACAAAGCTTTCAGCTAATCCATTCATTGCTGAGTGGTGAGGAGCTGACTTGCAACGTTTGACGCCATGTTTCTTCATGAATAGTTTGAAATCTTCTTATGTGTATCGTGGTCCTTTATCACCCGTAATTTGTTTTTGTAAGCTGTTTCTGAAGAAGATAGTCCTCAGAGCAGAAGCAGTCTTCTCTGATGTGGTTGATTTAATTGATATAACCTCCGGCCACTTAATATGAGCATTTACAGCAATCAGAAACATGGAGTTCATGAATGGCCAGCAAAGTCAATATGTACTCTTTGCCATGATGTAAAGGTGTCTGTGGGGGAACATTTTGAACTTTGATTTGAAACATTTTGAAACAGCTCTTGGTCAAGTCTGATTGGGATTTTTCTTAGCTATGCCGCGTCTCTGCTTTTCAACACATAAGCCTCTAACTGCTGCGGTTTGCCTCTGTGCATCACATTCACTTTCAATTTGCCTGTAGGAAACACTTTTCATCTTTGTAGATCTTCAGCATCACTGAATTATTTTCTAATGGTAACTTAGAAAACAGTTTGTTATAATCAGTCTTTGAAATAACTGACAAAGCTGACCCTGTATCCAGCTCCATTTTCAGTTTTACACCAGACGCGTCGTTTGTGATCCAGATGGATTTGCGATCTGCTTCAGTAATGCTATGTAGCTCTAGGCATGACAGCTCACCTTTGTCAGATTCTGTGTTGTTTGATTAAGTTTCAATTCAGTCATTTTATGCATTTGTTTAGTTTTGTGTTTGAAACTCTTTTTCTCTTTTGTTGTGCTTTTAGTCAGACTTGCACACATTCTCTATGTGGCCTTGTCTGTGACACAGTCTGCAAACATTTTCTTTGAACCAGTCATTTGCATCAAGGGAGGATTTGCCACACTTCAATAACATTTTGGACGCTTTGCACCATACAGGGACATTTTGTGCATCTCACATTCTAACTTCTTTTTCTGTAGTTCTGGCCCATCCTTTGCTGCTGTCTCCATTGATATTGCAATGGTCAATGCCCGTTCTAATGTTAGGTCTCTTTCTGACAGTAGCCACTTTTGAGTGCTTTGAATATGCATGCCACCTATAAGCTTGCCTCTTAATGCATCAGAAAGTCTATCTCTAAAGTCACAGTATTGGCAAAGTATGTCCAATTCCGCAATGCTTTTATCCTTTCACTGCATCCTTCTGTGAAATCCAAATCCCTCAGCTATTAGTAGCAGCTTTGGGCTCAATTAATTTTGTAAAATTTCAACAATTTTGTCGAATATCTTGGTTACTGGCTTTTCAGGAGTTCCTAAATTGCATAAAAGACAGCACCCACTAAGCTAAGAAGTGTGGAGACATTCTTCTCCTCATCCACGTCGTTAGCATTACAATATAGATCAACCCTCTCCACATGTGATTCCCAGTCCTCATTAGTACTACCAGATTTGTCAACTTTCCGGACTCAGGCCATCATGACATTATTTTCACTTTAGCTTTGCTAGTTGTGTGTGCATTACCATGTACTGTGCACTGTCACTCACGTACCCTTGTGCTAGCATACATGACTGCTTTCTCTGTACTGGGTCCCTCTTTCCTCTTGCTGTATCCCACTCTCCCTCCAAATTCTGTCATCTCATAACTGCCAGTGCAGTTATTGATATTAGTTGACATTCAGGTTCGTACACATCACCAATTTGTTTTGCCTGTACAACTACATATGAAACAAATAAAGGCAAGCACTCGCAGGTGAAATTAACATATATTCACTTTGCAGAGAGAGGGAGAGAGAGAGAGAGAGAGAGCAACAAATCAATGCACATGGGTAAGTAATCAGTCAATAAGTAGTGCGAAGGGGAGTCATTGTACTTCAAGAAATAGATCTGTACACCACAGAGAGTGCTGGTTAAATGCTGTTTCTCAAACACTCGCTGGCACAGTGTCAGCATTTGATATCAGGACTATCGTCTTCATGATATATTATCACTATCTGGAAATGGTCAGATGGGATAGCATTTCAAATTTTTCATGTTATAAAACTTGGAAACAGGAAGGATGCCATGAACAGACTGGTAAAACAAAGGTAGAAATTAATGCATTTTGGAAGGTAATCAACAAAAGTGATGACTTCTGTCTCTAGTCATCTTCCTTCTAACCAATTCAGTTCACCTCCTAATGAGACCCTCCTCCAGTAAGTTATGGCTCCAAAGTTCAAAGTAAATTTATTATCGAAGTACTCTACATGTACATCTCTCCATACAGCCCTGAGCTTCATTTTCTTGTGGGCGTACACAGTAAATCCAAGAAACGCAATAGAATCAATGAATAACCACACCCAGCACATGACGGACAAACAACCAGTGTGCAAAAGCAATAAAATGTGCAAATACGAAAGAGAAAAAAATGCTACTAAATAAATAAGCAGTAAATATTAAGAACATGAGATGAAAAGTCTTTGAAAGTGAGTCCATAGGTTGTGGGGACTTTCCAGTAATAGGGTGAGTGAAGAGCCTGATCGTTGAGGGGTGGCTCATATCCAGTCTAGCAAATCCCATAAACAAGTTCATGCAAACCTTTGATGCGCATATCCTGACGCGTCAATCATTTTATTCACTTCTTCTCATTGAATCCACACTGGCAATCAGTCTGGCAAAGCCTCATGCTTAGAATTTTGATACTTGTTTTCATATTCTTCCTTTGCCCTACCCCTTCCTACCTCTATAATTTCACCCAGCCCCGTAAGCAAATGGAACAGATCCCAAGACGTTCAAGCATGTGAATAATAATGCAAGCTCTTGCGTAGGAATGCCACAAGGATTCCTTAGTTTCATAAACAAAGGGCATTTAGTTAAAATTGCCAGAAAACTATGCCAAAGTTTATGAATTATTTATCAAAAAATTGGAGGAAAGATTTACTAAAACCATTGCAGAGCAGCAAGGCTTATTGCCTGGGGATATTAGAAATTCTGGCATTCTATTAGAGAGAGCAGCTAATGTTAAGCAGAGGTGGTGTTCAAAACCATGTAGGATTTTGTTGGAATAATTAAAAAGAAACTGTTTCAAATGGTAATAGCACATTGACACCGCTTTAGAGCTGATTGTCTCACAGCTCCAATGATCTGAATTCATCTGGTGATGGAGTTTTCATTCTCTCCTCGTGATCACTTAGTACACTAGGTTCCACCTCTCAAAGAAGTGATGGTTGGTAGGTCATTGCCTCTCGAGTGTGGTTGAGTGGTAGAATCTGGAAGCAGTTAATTGGAATTGGAGAAATAAAACAAAATGGGTGCTTGGTAGTTGGTACAGACCTGAAGAGTTGAAGTGTCTGTTTCCCTGCTGTATAACTTTATGACCAAATAATTAAGGACACGACCCACCCAGCCAACACACTTTTCGTCCCTCTTTCCTCCGGGAGAAGGCTCAGGAGCTTGATGACTCATATGGCCAGATTTGGGAACAGCTTCTTTCCAACTGTGATAAGCCTGCTGAACGGATCCTGACCCGGTTCTGGGCCATACCCTCCAAATATCCGGACCTGCCTCGGTTTTTTTTGCACTACCTTCTTTCCATTTTTCTATTTTCTACTTATGATTTATAATTTAAATTTTTGATACTCACTATCGATTTGTAATCCAGGGAGCGGGAAGCGCTGAATCAAATATGCTATGATGATTGTACGTTCTAGTATCAATTGTTTGGCGACAATAAAGTATAAAGTACTGGGTGCAGAATTAAGGCTGTTAGTGAGAGAACAAGAGGTGAGGTGAGAAGAGTATTTTTCATGCAGTGAGTTATTAAGACCTAGAATGTGCCGTCTGAAGGGGTGTATGAGCCAGATTTAATACTGACTTCAAACAGCAATTATAGAAGATGTTTTAAAATGATGAATTTGGTGAGCTTAAGACAGTGGAGAGTGGCTGAAGGGGTGTGGATCCCGAAGGAGGAAAATGCCACCCAGATAGATCAGTTTCACATCATCTCCCTGCTGTGTGTCGAGGCGAAGATGTTCTTCAGTACCGGTTCTAACCGGCTGTGCACCTACCTAGCAAAGAACACCTATATTTATACATCAGTCCAGAAGGGTGGCATTTCAGGGATGCTGGGCTGTCTGGGGCATATCGGTGTGGTGACACAGCTCATCAGGGAGGCCAGAGAGAACAAGGGCAACCTGTCAGTGTTGTGGCTCGACCTGGCAAATGCATATGGCTCCATTCTGCACAAGCTGGTGCAGGTCACACTGACCAAATATCATGTCCCCAGCAGAATCAGAGACCTTATCGCTGATTATTACAGCAACGTCAGGATGAGGGTTCATCTTCAGGAGCAATTACATCAACCTGGCACAAGGTGGAGATCGGCATCATCACAGGGTGCACTATCTCAGTGACACTGTTCTCCCTAGCCATGAACATGCTCACTAAGTCTGCTGAACCAGAGTGCAGAGGGCCCAGAATGAATTCCGCTCAATGGCAACCAACTATCAGGGCATTCATGGATGACCTCACAGTCACCACAGAATCAGTCCCAGGCTGCCGGTGGATTCTGCAAGGGCTCAAAAAGCTGGTGGAGTGGGCCCGGATGTGTTTCAAACCTGCCAAATCAAGATCGATGGTGCTGAGGAAAGGGAAGGTGGAGAACAAGTTCCGGTTCAGCATCGCAGGCACAGCCATCCCAACCATCACAGAAAAGCCAGTCAAGAGCTTAGGCAAAGTTTTTGACAGCTCTTTAAGGGACACAACATCCATTCAGGCAACCTGCACCGAGTTGGATGGCTGGCTGAAATCTGTGGACAAGTCTGGCCTACCTGGGAAGTTTAAAGCCTGGGTGTATCAGCATCGCATTCTTCCCAGAATCCTGTGGCCCCTCCTCATCTAAGCAGTTCTGATCTTGACAGTTGAAACCTTAGAGAGGAGGGTTAGCAACCACCTCAGGAGATGGCTGGGGCTGCCAAAGAGCCTGAGCAGCATCGCACTCTATGGACACCACAACAAACTGCAACTGCCCTTCAAATCCTTGGAGGAAGAGTTCAAGGTAACAAGAGCCAGAGAAGTGCTACAGTATAGGGACTCAAGTGACCCGAAGGTGGCTAGAGCAGGGATCCAAGTAAGTACTGGCAGGAAGTGGAGGGCAGAGGAAGCTGTTCAGGAGGCAGAGGCGAGGCTGCGTCACAGGAGGCTGGTGGGAGTGGTCACACAAGGCTGAGCTGGGCTAGGATCCTTTCCAACTCCCCAAATGGACACCAGAGGGAAGGAAAGGCGTCGTCTAGTTCAGGAGGAGGTGAGAGCAGTAGTGGAGGAGATGAGAGCCTGCAAGGTGGTGGGAATGAAGCAATAGGGAGCTTGGACAAGATGGGAGAATGCGGTTGAGAGGGAAGTGACCTGGGCTGATCTTTGGAAAGCTGAACCACACCGCATCCAATTTCTCATCCAGGCAGTGTACGATGTGCTTCCAAGCCCATCAAACCTGCACACATGGGGCAAGGCAGAGTCATCTGTGTGCCCACTGTGCTCCAAGTGAGGAACCCTGGAGCACATCCTCAGTGGCTGTGCAAGGGCACTTGGTGAGGGATGGTACAGGTGGAGGCATGATCAGGTCCTGAAGGCCATCGCTGAAGCCGTCAGCGCAGGAGTTGGGTGGGCGAAGCGTTCCCGACCCTCCAAGCAGACCATTACCTTTATCAGAGCTGGGGAGCAGCCAATACCTGCCAAAAGAACATCTGCAGGCATTCTGACCTCTGCAAGGGACTGGCAACTGTTGGTGGACCTCGAAGGACAGCTGAAGTTCCCCAACCATATCGCAGCCACCACCCTGTGACCAGACATTGTCCTAGTGTCTGAGTCTACTAAGCAAGTGGTGCTGCTGGAGCTGACAGTCCCATGGGAAGATCGCTTGGAAGAGGCCTTTGAAAGGAAGCTCTCCAAGTACGCAGGACTGGTCAGCAACTGTCAGCAGGCTGAATGGAGAGCGAGGTGTCTCCCAGTGGAGGGTGGTTGTAGGGGATTCGTAGCCCGTTCTTTAGTTAGAGCCTTCAGCATTTTGGGCATCGAGGGAGAGAGGAAGAGGAGAGCCATCCGCAGTACCACCGATGCGGCAGAGAGGGCCTCAAGATGGCTGTGGCTCAAAAGAGGGGAGCCATGGAGTCATAAGTAGCTAGCCATCTGGACACAAGCTGGGGTCTGATCAGCCCTGGCTGGGTCACCTGGAGGAGGTTGTATGATGTTGAAAGACCCGAAACACCCGATGATTCCAGGAACATCACTGAAGATGTATGTACACAGCACAGAGAAAAGTAGGCCATATGGCTTTGTTACACATTGTCAGGTTCTGTGCGATAATCATATGAAGTAAGATGTTATTAGATGCCAATATTGTTGTAATTTAAACCAGTTCATCCAGTTTACTGCTTTTCTATCACGTGGCAGGTGGGAAGTTAATACAACAGGCTGCACACTTCTGCCACAAGGCTTTTCTCTTCACATCCAAAGAGAAAATAAACAGAGAACAAATAGCTTATTAATTGGCACTACTTGAGAGTTGGTAACAATATAGTTGAGTTAAGTAACATAGTCCAAGTACAAAGTTCAAAGTAAATTTATTATCAAAGTGTGTATACGTTACCATATACTACTCTGAAATTCATTTTCTTGTCAGCATTCACAGAAAATACAAAGAAATATAATAGAAATAATGAAAAACTACATTGATAATTGAATAATAATGACTGGTGGTATGGGGCCTAAGTTTCTGGCACCTTATCTAAGAAAGGATGTGCTTACATTGGAGAGGGTTCAAAGGGGGTTCAAGACAGTGATGGAAATGCTTATCTTATGAGAAGCATTTGATGGCTCTGGGCCTGTACTCACTGGAATTCAAAAGAATGTGGGGGGATCTCATTGAAGCGTATGAAAGGCCTTGATATGGTAGAGTTGCAAAGGATGTTTCCTATTGTGGTGGAATCTAAGACTGGAGGACACAGCCGCAGAATAGAGAGATGTCCATTTAGGACAGTGATGAAGAGGAATTTCTTTAGCTAGTGAGAGGTGAACCTGTGGAATTCGTTGCCACAGGTGGCTGTAGAAGCCAAGTAATTGGGTATTTTTAAGGCAGAGATTGATAAATTCTTGTTTAGTCAGGGCATGAAGGGATACAGGAAGGAGGTGGAAGATTGGGACTAAGAGCAAATTGGATCAGCCATAATGTAATGACAGAGCAGAATTGATGGGCCAAATGACTTAATTCTGCTCCTGCATCTTATGGTCTTATGGTCCATTAACTATCAGGAAGAGACTGGACATATATAGGATTAGTTTCCCTGAGGCATCATAAGAGAAAGGGAAAGCAGAAACATGATTGGAATGAAGATTTGGGTCAGTTTTGGTTTATGAAAGCCATAATACATTTTAGACACTGTCATAGTAATCCTGGATTCATTCTTAACTACCCCTGTGCAAAAATCATCACCTTGAGATGGTGTTAAAACACGACATTTCTTCACAATGTCACAACATGTCACAGTTATGTTACAGAATTAACAACCCGGAAGATTGTCAATTTAAATTCTGCCTTGATATATGGTAAGATAACTGTGAGTTAGCATGAATTGTCAAAAAATTCAACTGGATCATTACTGCCTTGTATTTTTTGGCAAGGAAACGTCCTCCTCTATTTAAACTGCTCAATCCATTCATTGCGGCTTATAATATGGCTGAAGCTTACTAGCTTCTCCTGTGATAACCAGAATTTATATTCACAGGAAATATATTCTTGTATTCTACTGATATTCATTGATACTGGTTATTTTGTCCTCATTCTAGTCATACTGATTTACCTATCCCAACAATAATGAACTTGCTGCCAAACTATAGGAGGGGTGTGGAGGATTTTGGGAGAGTGTAGGAAGGTTCACCAAGATGTTGCCTGAATAAGGAGAGAATGGGCATACTTGGATTATTTTCCCTGGAGCTCAGGGGCGACCTGAAGGAAGTATAAAAAAGATTAGCTTTCTTTGTCACATGTACATTGAGACATACAGCAAGATGCATCGTTTGCATCAACGACCAGCACAGTCCGAGTACCTGCTGGGGCAGCCCACAAGTGTCACTGTGCTTCCGGCACCAACACAGGGTGCTCACAACTTACTAACCCCAACCATAATGTTTTTTGGAATGTGGGAGGAAACTAGAGCATCCAGAGGAAACCCACACGGGCCACAGGGACGATGTACGAACTCTTTGCAGACACTTTTAGGAATTGAACACCAATTAGCGATCGTTGGCACTGTAAAGTGTCGTGCTAACTGCAATGCTACCATGTTGACTGGACTTCTGAAAACTATGAGGGATAGAAAATGTGGACGGTGAGAGTCTATGTGAAATACTGAAGGGCATAGTTTTACGGTGAAATTGTAAAGGAGATTTATGAGGTACTTAATTTTACACAGAGAGTGATTGGTAACTGGAACATGCTGCCAGGATAGGTGGATATGATGGCAATGTTTAAGAGGTGTTTAGACAGCACATGAACAGACAGAGCATGGAGGGATATGGAATATGTAAAATAACATGCCAACAGACTGACATTGTGGTCAGCTCAGACATTGTGGGCCGAATGGTCTTTCCTTTGCTGTCCTACCTACTGCCCATTCTGCCGCTGGAGTTTAAAACAGCAATGAAAGTCTTCCATCTCTGGTGGTGTTCAGGGCTTCCTTCATCTTGTCAGTAACTTCTCAGTTTTCACTACTGTCAGTCAGTGATTCAAGAACAGCTTCGTCCCCTCTGCCATCCGACTCTCAAATGGACATTGAGCCCACGAACATGATTTTTAATCTATTCAATATAGATATACCATGTTTGATTTACTTATTTATTTACTTTAACTTTTTTTCTTCTATATTATGTACCGTATTGAACTGCTGCTGCTATGTTAACAAATTTCGTGACACATGCCGGGGCTAATAAAAGTCCCAGGTGAAGATTCAGGAATACCATCGCACACAGATGTAGAAGGATTCTCCATTGCTGTTTCCATAACAGTTTTGTTTTACCAGCCAAGGTTGTTAGCCCTGAGCCTGGAAGACCGAGAGACCACTCTTAATTTGGCCTCTACCCTTCAATCTGTTTGGCATGGGTGACCCTACCAAGAGCCAAAGCATAAATATGATATTCTGCATGTATAATAAATGAGGGTATACCTTGTCAATGTGGTGAATGGATTTACCAGCATGACAGTTGAGGAAATCTATGGAATCCACCAACACATTGGAAGTGTCCTGTGATTGCTGTTCTGCTGTGTGGAAGGATGAGGGAAGCTCAGTGAAAAAAGAAATGGTGAACACACCTGAAGAGTGTGGAAGGAGAAATAGAAGGGAAAAAAGGAGGGAGAATTTGAAACAAAGAAACATGTTAGATATATTCAATATTTATTACACAACCACAATGGCATCAAGAAATAATAAGGTCAGATTCTTTGAGTAGAAAGCTTTGATAATAACTTTAAAAATATCAAGAGTCTTTTATAAAGTGGTGGGGGGTGCTCTAGAAAATAGGCCCCACTGAGCCACATAGGCCTCCAAACCCCACGACAGGGTTGTGGTCCTCTTGGAAGCTGTAAACCATCAGTACTGAACTCTCTGTTATGGCCTCCAAGAGGACCACACCTTGTCACAGGGATTTCAGGCTTGCATGCCTCAATGACCCAGAGATCTACGTTGGCTGGAGTCAGGGTCTTGTGCTTTGGCTCATGGTAGGGTCACCCATGCCAAACAGGTCAAAGGGCAGAGGCCTGACTAAGTGTGGTCCATTGATGTTCCAGGTTCAGGGGTTTGGCTCAGGGCTAACAACCCTAATTGGTCAAAAAAAAAATTGTTACGGAAACAGCAAAAAATGCAGCATAATAGGCAGAAACTAACTTGATGGTTTCTGGGTAGGACCCTTCCAGGATGAATTGTGTCAGGAGTTATTAATATCAACCATGAGCACAAAAAGACAGATACAAGACTAAATAGATTAAAATATTGATTCTTTTTACCAAAAAACAAAACCCTGCAGATGTTGGAAATTTGAAACCAAACCGAAAATATAAAACATAGGGTTAATGTGTTTGGTCAATCATCTTTTGTTAGATTCTTTATAATACAAGCAGGGGTTATTGAATGAAAAACAGAGGCGGCTGGATAGAAATAAACAAGATAGCCAGAAAATATTAAAGGAACATACAGAGATAAGGATGGAAGAATGGTTCTTCACTGTTGTCTTTATCAATTTGATTCCAACTTGAAGCTCGATCCTGAGTAATTTGTGATAAAACATTGAACTTGTTTGCTGGGAAAAATCTCCTCTCCTCTTGTAATAATATCTATACTCGAAGATCTCCTTCCAGAAAGCTTATATCTGTACTTGACTTGTTGCTAGCATTTATCTAAAAGCTTCAATATTTATTCCAAAGATTCATGCCTTGAAGCTTTTCAGTTGCAGCTTGAGTACAAGTCATTGCAGAAAAGTCTGAAATTATATTTGCATTGATATTCAGGCTAGAGAAGAGAGATTAGACATGAACTACCGTTGCCAATCTTTCTCAAAATGTTGGTTTATTTTGTCCTATTATACAAGTGGCAATTTGGTTTCAACCTGGATTGAATCAACAAATTAGTTTTATTTTTAATTGGACGCACAGTAATACAAAACAGGTCTCAATTTCCAATATGGAATTAAAATACAAAAATATCCATCTGCCTATCTTAAATTATCAATGAAACCGTGGTGACGTAGCATATTGTTGAAGAGAAGAACAGGATGAATTGAAACTGAAAGGACAGAAAGAAGGGCTCATATAGCTGACAGGTAAAGATTATAGTAATCAAAAGGTTAGCCAGGTTTTACTCTCTCTACTCTCATAACTTGTGGCTTAGTGCAGTTTGAACACCGTCTAAAATCACCCATGACTTCATTGGTGTTGCTAGGATCTGAGATGGAACATGGAGGCATACAAAGATGAGGTCGATCAGCTGGTGGTGTCACAACAACACCTTTGCCCCCAGTGTCAGTAAGACCATGGAATAGACTGTGGACTTCAGGAAGGGAAAGTCGGAAGAAAACAAACCATTCCTCATTGAGGGATCAGTGGTGAAAAGGGTGAGCAGCTTCAATTTCCTGAGCATTGACATCTCAGAGGATTCATCCTGGGCCCAAAACATTGCTACCATCAAAAAGAAAGCACACCAGTGGCTTTAATTCTTCAAGAGTTTGGGGAGATTTGGTACATCACTTACAAGATTCTACAGATGCATAGTGGAGGGCATTATGACTGTTGCAACATAGCCTGGAATGGAAGCTCCAAACCAAAGGATTGAAAGAGGCTGTGAAGGCTTAGCTAGCTGCCTCACAATCACAATCCTGAGAACAACTTCAAGAGTTATGGCCTCTAGAAACAATATCCATCACGCAGGAGCAACACAATAGACAATAGGTGCAGGAGTAGGCCATTTGGCCCTTCGAGCCAGCACCGCCATTCACTGTGATCATGGCTGATCATCCACAATCAGTATCCAGTTCCTGCCTTATCCCCATAACCTTTGATTCCACTATCCTTAAGAGCTCTATCCATCTTTTTCATGAAAACATCCAGAGACTTGGCCTCCACTGCCTTTTGGAGCAGAGCATTCCACATATCCACCACTCTCTGGGTGAAAAAGTTTTTCCTCAACTCCGTTCTAAATGGCCTACCCCTTATTCTTAAACTGTGACCTCTGGTTCTGGACTCACCCGTCAGCGGGAACATGCTTCCTGCCTCCAGCGTGTCCAGTCCCTTAATAATCTTATATGTTTCAATCAGATCCCCTCTCATCCTTTTAAATTCCAATGTATACAACCCCAATCACACCAATCTTTCAACATATGACAGTCCCGTCATCCCAAGAATTAACCTTGTGAACCTACGCTGCACTCCCTCAATAGCAAGAATGTCATTCCTCAAACTTGGAGAACAAAACTGCACACGATACTCCAGGTGTGGTCTCACCAGGGCCCTGTACAACTGCAGAAGGACCTCTTTGCTCTTATACTCAATCCCCCTTGTTATGAAGGCCAGCATGCCATTAGCTTTCTTTACTGCCTATTGTACTTGCATGCTTGCTTTCAGTGACTGATGTACAAGAACACCTAGATCTCATTGTGCTTCCCCTTTTCCTAACTTGACTCCATTTAGATAATAATCTGCCTTCCTGTTCTTACCACCAAAGTGGATAACCTCACATTTATCCACATTAAACTGCATCTGCCATGCATCCGCCCACTCACCCAGCCTGTCCAAGTCACCCTGCATTCTCATAACATCCTCCTCACATTTCACACTGCCACCCAGCTTTGTGTCATCTGCAAATTTGCTAATGTTACTTTTAACACCATCTGGGACATGCCCTCTTCTCATTACTGCCTCAAGGAGGAGTACGGAAGCCTGAAGAATCATGCTCAAAGATTCAGGAGCAGCTTCTTCCCCTCTGTCATCAATTTCTATATGGTCCATGAACACTGCCTCGTTCTTCCATTTCCTTTTGTAAGGCATAGTAATTTTATATCTTTTCACTGCACTGCTGCCACAAAAACTATAATGTTGCTGGCACATTAGTCTATAACCCATAGGAGTATTGTTAATCCATTTGGCCCATCAGGTTTGAGCCAATGACAATAGTCAATGATAATAAAGCCGACTGTAGGTTTCCCATAAAATTATGACTCACTTAAAACATCCTACACAAATAATCACGTGGTGTATAGTGGTTTTAATTCATCTACATCATCCAAGACAAAGAAGGTCACTTGGCTGGCTCTCAATCCACCACTCTAAATGTTCTCACCTGCCGTCTCTGTAGCTACAAAATTCATCTACAAAATTCAAAGCTAAGCCTAAATTCTGCTATTCCCTACCCAACAGCAGGGTGGGAGTACCTTCAGTAAAGGGTCTGCAGCAGTTAAAGAAAGTGGCTCACCAAAATGTTCTCAAGGGAATTTAGGAATGGACAATTTAATACTGGCCTTGATAGCAATACCATCATCCTGTAGTCATAGTCATAGTTATACTTCATTGATCCCGGGGGAAATTGGTTTTCATTACAGTTGCACCATAAGTAATTAAATAGTAATAAAGCCATAAATAATTAAATAGTAATATGTAAGTTATGCCAGGAAATAAGTCCAGGACCAGCCTATTGGCTCAGGGTGTCTGACCCTCCAAGGGAGGAGTGGTAAAGTTTGATGGCCACAGGCAGGAATGACTTCCTATGATGCTCTGTGTTGCATCTCGGTGGAATGAGTCTCTGGCTGAATGTGCTCCTGTGCCCAACCAGTACATTATGTAGTGGATGGGAGACATTGTCCAAGATGGCATGCAACTTGGACAGCATCCTCTTTTCAGACACCACCGTCAGAGAGTCCAGTTCCATCCCCACAACATCACTGGCCTTACGAATGAGTTTGTTGATTCGTAAGGCCAGTGATGTTGTGGGGATGGAACTGGACTCTCTGGCAGTGGTGTCTGAAAAGAGGATACCCTCAGCCTGCTGCCCCAGCACACAACAGAAAACATGATAGCACAGGACACCACAGACGTGTAGAAAATCCTCAGCATCGTCCGACAGATGTTAAAGGACCTCAGTTTCCTCAGGAAATAGAGACGGCTCAGACCCTTCTTGTAGAGAGCCTCCGTGTTCTTTGACCCAGTCCGATTTATTGTCAATTCGTATCCCCAGGTATTTGTAATCCTCCACCATGTCCACACTGACCCCTGGATGGAAACAGGGGTCACCGGTACCGTAGCTCTCCTCAGGTCTACCACAAGCTTCTTAGTCTTTTTCACATTAAGCTGCAGATAATTCTGCTCAGACCATGTGACAAAGTTTCCTACCATAGCCCTGTACTCAGCCACATCTCCCTTGCTGATGCATCCAACTATGGCAGAGTCATCAGAAAACTTCTGAAGATGACAAGGCTCTGTACAGTACTTGAAGTCTGAGGTGTAAATGGTGAAGAGAAAGGGAGACAAGACAGTCCCCTGTGGAGCCCCAGTGCTGCTGATCACTCTGTCGGACACACAGTGTTGCAAGCACACATACTGTGGTCTGCCAGTCAGGTAATCAAGAATTCATGACACCAGGAAAGTATCCACCTGCATCGCTGTCAGCTTCTCCCCCAGCAGAGTGGGGCGGATGGTGTTGAACGCACTGGAGAAGTCAAAAAAAATGACCCTCACAGTGCTCGCTGGCTTGTCCGGGTGGGCGTAGACACGGTTCAGCAGGTAGACAATGACATCCTCAACTCCTAGTCGGGGCTGGTAGGCGAACTGGAAGGGATCTAAGTGTGGCCTGACCATAGGCTGGAGCAGCTCCAGAACAAGTCTCTCCAGGGTCTTCCTGAAGTGGGAGATCAATGCCACCGGTCTGCAGTCACTGAGGCCGCTAGGGCGCGGCGTCTTCGGCACAGGGACGAGGCAGGACATCTTCCACAGCACAGGAACCTTCCGGAGCCTCAGGCTCAGGTTGAAGACATGGCGAAGTACTCCACATAGCTGAGGGGCACAGGCTCTGAGCACCCTGGTACTGACACCATCCGGCTCTGCAACCTTGCTTGAGTTGAGACGTTTCAGCTGTCTTCTCACCTGTTCAGCTGTGAAGTCCACCGCGGTGGTTTCGTGTGGGGAAGGGGTATAGTCATGAGAGCAGGGTGGGGGACTGTGAGGAGGGGTAGGAGGGGAGAGTGGAATATGTGTTGGTTGGGGGTCGACAACAGATGACTCATGTGGGGGATGGGCAGGGGCCACAATGTCAAATCTGTTAAAGAACAGGTTAAGTTCGTTGGCCCTGTCCACACTGCCTTCAGTTCCTCTGTTGCTAGTTTGCCAGAACCCAGTGATGGTCCTCATCCCACTCCATAAGGCCATAAGACAAAGGAGCAGAAGTATGCCATTCAGCCCATCGAGGCTGCTCCGCCATTTTATCATGAGCTGATCCATTTTCTCCTATTTAGTCCCACTCCCCTGCCTTCTCACCATAACCTTTGATGCCCTGGCTACTCAGATACCTATCAATCTCTGCCTTAAATACACCCAATGACTTGGCCTCCACTGCTGCCTGTGGCAACAAATTCCATAGATTCACCACCCTCTGACTAAAAAAATTTCTTCGCATTTCTGTTCTGAAAGGGCGCCCTTCAATCCTTAAGTCATGCCCTCTCGTACTAGACTCCCCCATCATGGGAAACAACTTTGCCACATCCACTCTGTCCATGCCTTTCAACATTCGAAATGTTTCTATGAGGTCTCCCCTCATTCTTCTAAACTCCAAGGAATACAGTCCAAGAGTGGACAAACGTTCCTCATATGTTAATCCTCTCATTCCCGGATCATTCTAGTGAATCTTCTCTGTACCCTCTCCAATGTCAGCACATCCTTTCTTAAATAAGGAGACCAAAACTGCCCACAGTACTCCAAGTGAGGTCTCACCAGCGCCTTATAGAGCCTCAACATCACATCCCTGCTCCTATACTCTATTCCTCTAGAAATGAATGCCAACATTGCATTCGCCTTCTTCACTACTGACTCAACATGGAGGTTAACTTTAAGGACATCCTGTACGAGGACTCCCAAGTCCCGTTGCATCTCAGAACTTTGAATTCTTTCCCCATTTAAATAATAGTCTGCCCGTTTATTTTTTCTGCCAAAATGCATAACCATACACTTTCCAACGTTGTACTTCATTTGCCACTTCTCTGCCCATTCTTCCAATCTATCCAAGTCTCTCTGCAGACTCTCCGTTTCCTCAGCACTACCGGCCCCTCCACCTATCTTCGTATCGTCAGCAAACTTAGCCACAAAGCCATCTATTCCATAATCTAAATCGTTGATGTACAATGTAAAAAGAAGCGGCCCCAACACTGATTCCTGCGGAACACCACTGGTAACCGGCAGCCAACCAGAATAGGATCCCTTTATTCCCACTCTCTGTTTCCTGCCAATCAGCCAACGCTCTATCCACGTATGTAACTTCCCCGTAATTCCATGGGCTCTTATATTGTTAAGTAGCCTCATGTGTGGCACCTTGTCAAAGGCCTTCTGAAAATCCAAATATACAACATCCACCGCATCTCCCTTGTCTAGCCTACTGGTAATTTCCTCAAAAAATTGTAATAGGTTTGTCAGGCAGGATTTTCCTTTAAGGAATCCATGCTGAGTTCTGCCTATCTTGTCATATGCCTCCAGGTACTCCGTAACCTCATCCTTGACAATCGACTCCAACAGCTTCCCAAGCACCGATGTCAAGCTAACAGGTCTATAATTTCCTTTTTGCTTCCTTGCCCCCTTCTTAAATAGCGGAGTGACATTTGTAATCTTCCAGTCCTCCGGAACCATGCCAGAATCTATCGATTTTTGAAAGATCATCGCTAATGCCTCTGCAATCTCCACAGCTACTTCCTTCAGAACACGCAGGTGCATTCCATCTGGTCCAGGAGATTTATCTACCTTTAGCCTATTCAGCTTCCTGAGTACTTTCTCTGTCGTAATTGTGACTGCACACGCTTCTCTTCCCTGCCACCCTTGAGTGTCCAGTATACTGCTGTCTTCCTCAGTGAAGACTGATGCAAAATACTTGTTCAGTTTCTCTGCCATCTCCTCATCTCCCATTACAATTTCTCCAGCATCATTTTCTATCGGTCCTATATCTACTCTCACCTGTCTTTTACTCTTTATATACTTGAAAAAGCTTTTAGTATCCTCTTCGATATTATTTGCTAGCTTCCTTTCATAGTTAATCTTTTCTCTCTTAATGACCTTCTTGGTTTCCTTTTGTAAGGTTTTAAAAACTTCCCAATCCTCTCTCTTCCCACTAATTTTTGTTTCCTTGTATGCCCTCTCTTTTGCTTTAACTTTGGCTTTGACTTCTCTTGTCAACCACAGTTGCATTCTTTTTCCACTCGAAAATTTCTTCTTTTTTGGAATATACCTGTCTTGCACATTCCTTATTTCTCGCATAAACTCCAGCCACTGCTGCTCTGCCATCTTTCCCGCCAGTGTCTCTTTCCAGTCAACTTTGGCCAGTTCCTCTCTCATGCCACTGTAATTTCCTTTACTCCACTGAAATACCGACACATCAGATTTCGGCTTCTCTTTTTCAAATTTCACAGTGAACTCAATCATGTTATGATCACTGCCTCCTAAGGGTTCCTTCACCTCAATCTCTCCAATCACCTCCGGTTCATTACACAATACCCAATCCGGTACAGACCTCTCTCATGTTGTTCTGCTGGAGCTTCCACTCAAGCTTCCTCCTTTACCTGTCTTTAGCCTCTCTGATCCTGGCTTTCAGGTCCCTCTGTATTGCCCTCAGCTCTCCCTATTTCCATCTCTAAACATCCTCTTTTTAGTGTTCAGGATGTCCTTAATGTCTTTTGTTACCCATGGTTTGTTATTTGAATAACAAAGGACAGTTCTTGTCGGAACATTGAAGTCCACACAGAAGTTGATGTAATCAGTGCACTCTGTGAGCCCATCAATATTCTCTCCATGTGGCTCATAGAGTGCCTGCCAGTCTGTCACCTCAAAACAACCCTGGAGCTCCTCATAAGCCTCCTCCAACCATTTCCTCACTGTCCTCGAGGTTGCAGGTTTACTCTTCACCAGAGGCATGTAGCAGGGTTTCAGATGCACCAGGTTGTGATCTGACCTTCCCAAAGGGGGGAGGGGAGAGGAGCTGTATGTATTCTTAACATTAGCACACATCAAATCCAGAGTCCTCTCCCCTCTGGTTGTACAGCTCACATACTGCGTGAAGTTGGGCAGCGTTCTAGCCATGGTAACATGGTTGAAGTCACCCGAGATGGTAATGAGGGCACTCGGGTGCTGGGTTTGTAATCTGGCTATGACGGTGTAAATGATGTTACACGCTGACGTTGGATTGGCAGAAGGAGGGATGTACACAACCACAATTGCATGTGAGATTTCCCTTGGCAAATAAGATGGCTGGAGTCCAACAGCAAAAAGTTCAATATCCGGGCCACAAACACGTTCCTTGATCGTAATATGACCAGGATTGCACCATCTGTTGTTTACCAGAACAGCAAGCCCCCCTCCTTTACGCTTACCGCTCTCAGTGCAATTCCGGTCAGCTCGAACGGTCTGGAAGCCCTCTATGGAAAAGCTTTGATCGGGTATGTCCTCGTGCAGCCACGTTTCAGTAAAACACATGACACTGCTCTCCCGAAATGTTCTCTGACTCCTGACAAGCGCAGTCAACTCGTCCATTTTATTACCCAGCGATCTCACGTTGCCCATAGTGAGAAAGGGGAGACACGGCTTATAACTTCTCTTCTCCATAAGCCTCTGTTGTCTCGACCCGGTCCTCTTCCCTCATCTTTGTGATCCCCCTCTGCATCCTCTGTGGGTTTTCCTCCAGATTTCAGCCAGGGTGTCTGCCGCTCTGTTCACTAAACCGGCCGGCATAAGCGCAATCAGCTGGTCCCTGGAATAAACAATGCGACCATACTGCTGCCACGCTGATGAGACGTGTCCGAATGTAACTATTTCCAGTGCTAAAAACCCAAATAAAACTCTCTCCACCAGCATGTTAGACAGTAAATCAGTAAAAAAGATCAAGATTTAACAGTCAATGTATTGCAATACCAGCAGACTAAAGGATAGCTTTTATCCTGCTGTTATCACTCTTGAATGGACCTCTTGTACGATAAGGTGGGCTCTTGACCTTCCAATCTACCTCACTATGATCTCACACTTCACTGTTTACCCGCCGTGCACTTGCTCTGTAGCTGTTACACTTTATTCTGCATTTTGTTATTATTTTATCTTGTACTGCCTTAATGCACTGTGCAATGATTTGATCTCCAAGTCAAGCTTTTCAGTATCTCTCAGTACATGTGACAATAATAAACCAACTCCAGTTCCAGATTCCAATATCCAAGCACTTTTATTGTATAATTTTCTTTTTTTCTTGTTTTATTGATGAAAGGTTGTTATAGCCGGGGGTGTTAATGGGGACAAGCTCTCATTACCTCTGAAATTTATTTATTTACATATAGTGTGGAGTAGCTCCTTCCAGCCCTTCGAGCCACACTGCCCAGAAATCCCTCATTTTAACACTAGCTTAATCGCGGGATAATTTACAATGGCCAATTAACCTAACAACTGACACATCTTTGGAATGTGGGAGGAAATCAGAGCACCTGGAGGAAAACTGTGCGGTCACGGGGAAAACATACGTACTCCTTACAGACAGTGGCAGGAATGCTTCCAATGGCATTTGAGTCAAATAGCCTCTGACAACCATGTTCATCTCCCGACCTTTACGTGTGACCTAGCTAATAAAGACCACAAGACAAAGGAGCAGAAGTCGGCCATTCGGCCCATCGAGTCTGCTCCACATTTTATCATGAGCTGATCCATTCTCCCATTTAGTCCCACTCCCCCGCCTTCTCACCATAACCTTTGATGCCCTGGCTACTCAGATACCTATCAATCTCTGCCTTAAATACACCCGATGACTTGGCCTCCACTGCTGCCCGTGGCAACAAATTCCATAGATTCACCACACTCTGACTAAAAAAATTTCTTCGCATTTCTGTTCTGAATGGGCGCCCTTCAATACTTAAGTCATGCCCTCTCGTACTAGACTCCCCCATCATGGGAAACAACTTTGCCACATCCACTCTGTCCATGCCTTTCAACATTCGAATAAACCCGGTGGAACTATTTCTACTGACAGGAGACGGGGCAAAGGCAGGTTACAGGCACTTTAAACCCAGTCGCTTCGGGCAGATGGGGCTCGTCAGCCGTGGTTGGCAGCTCATCTAGGAGAAGGAAAACTCTTCTCTCAAACCTCCACTGCCTTGTGGCTGTACCCACTCAAGGGGAAGGGTTCGGGAGAAAAATCTGGAGGTGGAGCCCCAAGGCTGTCCGACATTGAGTTCAGTGCTGACAGACAACTCCTACGACGCTGCTGTTATCAAACTATATCAGTATCTGCCATTCCTTTGGGTTCATCAGTTGCATGGAGAGGGGGAGCTTGCTACATAGGCAACAGCTTGCTCCCTATATCGGACTGGCCAGGCTCTTGTATCTAAACAGCTAGGATACAACATCCATGGTTGACCCTGACTGATGGAGACCTTGCTCACTCTCACTTGGTAAGGTAGGAGGAAGCATATCCATAGACAGATGTGGTGGAACCTGACCAGACAAGTTTATACCTGAGGAAGAATTGAGAATCATTTTCATTTTTGTTCGATGGCTTGTGTGCACTGCCTAAAAGGATGATGAAAGAAAATTAGTAGCAACTTTCAAAAAGGAATTACTGAATAATTAAAACTTCACCGGGATAGGGTAATAGCAGGAGCATGGCTAATTGGCAGTGCATTCCTGTTCAACAATCATGTGTACCAAATTAACCAATCACTGTATTGCATGTGGTTATGCACCTCCCAATTCTCATACAAGGTGCTTCTCCACTGGCTATGACCTTATTGGTGGGGTGGACATCCCTGAACACTGATGAATCTAGAAACTCTGGCTTCATGCTATAGCATCTGATCCTCTGACAAATATACTCTTCACCAGGTGGTTTCTAAAGCTATTGGCGTGGCCCTGTAGCTTTGTGCCATCAAAATCAATCCTATGGCCATTGCAAATGCAATGGTGCTTACAGGATTCCCTCTGATTGAGGAGCAATGAACATCAGTCAGACAGGATGCATGGTGGAAACCCGCATCGAGGAGCACAGAGGTATATCCGTTTGGATTAGCCGAAGAAATTAGCAGAAGCAAAACATTGTATTTGCAATGGCCATAGGATTGGCTTCAACGAGTGCTAACAAGTGCTTTGGAAATTGCTGACCAAGTATGTTTAGCTATTGGTCATTGTCCAAAATTTACTATATAAATCTAAGTTGTAACCTGACATTGTTGGGGTAGTAAGACAACAATTCCCTGTGATCATGTAATAGAAGGGTTAACTGTATACTGAAGTCTGTATCTTTATTTCTGTTCCCTAACAGCATAGTCTCTCATAGTGATTGGCGACAAAGTTCTTTTATGGTAAATCAGAGTAAATTCTTCAGCAGATGAGGACTAACCAATCAGGAGGGATGGATGATGGAGGTATACATACCGCTGGACTAGACATGCCCGGGCATCATCGCTGATGAAGATGGCAAAGTTTGTCATTGAAATGTCGGTTAAAATCGACACCTGTACCCGGTTAGAAGCCCGAGAAGAGTTTGTCCGTCATATACTCTGGGAAAGCACTAGATCATTTTCCACTTGATCATTTGTCACAGTAGCTCTTCCTGGAATGACTGACAAGAAATAATGAGGACTGGTGGAACGGTGGGGTTTTCAATAGGAGCACTGTCAATTTGAGATTGAGAAAAAGCAAGTTTATACTCCCGGGGGCACTGCAATCTTCCTAGAGCAGGCCTTCAGCAATCCTACTCATCTCCAGCAGGAAAGATGTTTGGACTGTTGTAATACACTGGAAGCTCCTTTGAACAGTGATATCTGGAGTCACAGTGACAGAAGCCTGAGCCTCCAGGGTACCAGTGTGATTTCGATAAAAGCTGATTTTGCTGTAATAGGATGTCTCACACAAGGAACAAGAGGCTGTATTTCTTATATGCAATGATGCATAGTGTCGACTGCAAACTCTATGTGAACCCCAGGGCCAATTGGGTCCTGGGCTCCTCCATGTACCATGACATAGACCCTGCTTTGACTTACTGCTGCATCACACAATTCATTATGTCCATCAAATCGTCATCCCCTGTAGCCAAACTCATTATAATCCTCATCTGAGTCCTTGCAGCAGAATGAGGTGTGTGTCACCTTCTGCTACAAATTTTTAAAATTCTACAAAACTTCTGCATAATACAGACATCATGGTTGATGAGATGCCAGTTTGTGAGACATGGATAAGACCTAAAATGATGCTAAATGTTTTGGAGTCAGGTAAAGCCGGTGAATCAAATGAATTATCCTTTGTTGGATGATAGAAGATTGAGTAATGAAGGAAGCTGCTGGTCTACTCAGTGGGATATACTTATTCACTCATCTTGACAAAGCACTTCCTTGGTGATATTGTTAAGTTTGGACAAAAGGGAAAAGGAAACATGCATGAGGCTTAGAAAGCTGATATCAAGAAAGGCCCTTTAGGAATATGAAGGAAATAGGAACGTACACAAACCAGGAATTAGGATGGTTAAAAGGAGTTATGGAATGTCCTTGGCGAGTAGGATTAAGAAGAATCCCAATGCATTTTACACATTAAGTGTAAAAGGGTTGCTAGAGAATGGGTAGGTGCACTCAAGGGCAAAGGTGGGAATTCATATGTGAAGCCAGAGGAAATAGCACTTGGCCTCAGTACCTCATTGTGCAATTTGATCTTTGATGTCCCTTCTTGCAGATGCCAGTCAGTTCAGATTGGCAACATCTCCTCCACAATCTCCAGTAGCACAGGTGCACCACAAGGCTGTGCACTTACCCCTGTTCTGCTTATTTTACATTTATGACTGCATTGCTAAGCACAGCTCCAATACCCTCTTCAAATTTGCTGATGACACCACCATTGTAAGCTGAAGCAAAGGTGTTGATGAATGAAAATCTGGTTGAGTGGTGCCACAACAACAACCTCTTACTCATTGTCAGCAAGACCAAAGAGCTGATTACTGACTTCAGGGGGAAGAAACCAGAGGTCCATGAGCCAAGACTAAAGGTGGAGAAGGGCAGCATCTTTAAATTCCTTTGTATTATTATTTCAGAGGACCTCTCCTGGGCCCAGCAAGTTATGAAGAAAGCACGGCAGTGCCTCTACTTCCTTAGGAGTTTGCGAAGATTCAGCATGAAACTTCTATATTTGTGTAATGGAGAGTATATTGACTGGCTTCATCACAGCCCGTTATGGGAACACCAATGCCCTTGAATGGAAAATCCTATATAAAGTAGTGGATACAGCCTAGTCCATCACGAGTAAAACCTTTCTCACCATTGAGAACATCTATACGAAGTGTTGTCACAGGAAAGCAGCATCCATTATCAGGGACCCCCACCATCTTGGTCATGTTCTTTTCTCACTGCTGCCATCAGGAATAAGGCACAGGAGCCTCAGGACTCACACCACCAGGTTCGGGAACAGTTATGACCCTTCAACCATCTGACTATTGAACCAAAGGGGATAACTTCACTCAACTTCACTTGCCCCATTATAGAAATGTTCATACAACTTATGGATTCACTCTCAAGGACTCTTCAGCTCAGGTTCTTGATATTTATTGCTTATTTATTATTATTATTTATTTCTTTTTGTATTTGCACCTGCAAACCAACCTTTTATTGAGTATGCTTGCAATAAAATGAATCTCAGAGTTATACATGGTGACATATATGTACTTTGATAATAAATTTGCTTTGAACTTTGAATATTTAGATGAGGCTCTAAATGACTATTTTGCATCCATATACTCTAGGGAGAAGGAAATGGGTAATGGTGAGATAAGGAAAGGGAATGTAGATATTCTAGAGAATGTTGATATTAAGTTGAGCATCTCGAAAAATGTAAAGGATACTGAAGGAAGCAAAACAAAGGCTTGACAAAGATCTTTGTATCCTCCTTAACAACAGACAAGGTCCAAGAAGACTTAAGAATAGCCAGTTTCATTGTACTTAAGGAGGATAACAGCTTTAATCCAGAACATTACAGGCCAGTGATCCTTACGTCATTGGAGAATATTTTAAGGAACAAGAATTCCTCACATTTGGAAAAGCAGGACCTTGCTAAGAACAGTTAACATGACTTTGTGTAGGGGAAGTCCTGTTTCACAAACTTGATTTTCTGAGATGACAAAATAGACCAATACGTGTAAATAAGTAACTTGGCTTATTATCACATGTATTGAGGTGCAGTGGAAAACTTGTCGTGCACACACAGATCAATGCGTTATAACAATACATTGAGGAAGTACCAAGGAAAACATTAACATAGTACAGAATAAAGTGTTACAGTTACAGAGAAAATGCTGTGCAGTTAGACATTAAGGTGTGAGGTCACTTATTAGGGGGTAGATTGAGAGGTCAAGAGTCTAACTTATCATATTAGTGAACCATTCAATAATTTTATAACAGCAGAATAGAAGTTGTCCTTGAGCCTGGTGGTATGTACTTTTAGGTTTTTGCACCTTCGGCCAGATGGGAGAGGAGGAAAGAAAGAATATCTGGAGTGGACTGTGGTCTTTGATTACGCTGGCCACTTTACTGAGGCTGCGAGAAGTGCAAACAGATAATATGGAGGGAAGTCAAGTTTCTGTGACGTGATGAGCTATGTCCACCACTCCCTGTAGTTTCATGCAGTCACAGGCAAAGCAGAGGTATACTAAGCCATCAAGTCATATACTAAGCAGAATTCAGATGGTGATGAGGAAGTGTGGTAGATCAACTAGCTGAGTGGTATTGAAACAACAACCTTGCACCTAACGTCAGTAAGACCAAGAAATTGATTGTGTATTTCAGGAAGGGGAATTCAAGGGAACATACACTAATCCTCATCAAGGGATCAGCAGTTTAAAGGGTAAGCAGTTTCAAGTTCCTGGGTGCCAACAAGTCTGAAGATCTATTCTGGGCCCAATATCTTGATGCAATTACCAAGAAGGCATGACAGTGGTTATATTTCATTAGGAGTTTGAGGAGGTATGTCACCAAAGACTCAAGCAAATTTCTGCAGATGTACCATCAAGAGCATTCTAACTGGTTGCATCGCCGTTCGATATGGACGGGCCACTGCACAGGATCAGAAAAAGCCGCAGAAAGTCGTGATCACTGCCAGCTCCATAATGTGCACCAACCTCCCCAGCATGAAGAAAATCTTCAAAAGGCAATGCCTCAAAAAGGCTGCATCTGTCATTAAGGACCCCTATTATCCAGGACATGCCCTCTTCTCATTGCTGCCATCAAAAAGGAGGTATAAGATCCTGGAGACACACTCTCAACGTTTCAGGAACTGCTTCTTCCCCACCACCATCAAATTTCTGATTAGACAAAGAGCCTATGTACATGATTTTCTCTCTTTTTGCACTACTAATATATTATGAATTGCAATGTATTGTTGCCATAAACAACATATTTCACAACCTATGACAGTAATATCTGTTTTCCTTAGAAGTCTGCGGAGATTCAGATGACATCTAACAATTTGAGAAACTTCTACAGATGTGTAGTGGAGAGTATGTTGACTAGCTGCATCACAGTCTGGTATGGAAACACCAATGCCTGTGAATGGAAAATCCTACATAAAGGAGTATGATCTAGTGGCCATTACAAAGATGTGGTTGCAGGGTGGACAGGATTGGGAATTAAATATCCAAGGATATCAGGTAATACGGAACGATAGGCAGGAAGTTAAGGGAGGTGAGATAGCACTCTTAATTAAAGATGAGATCAGTGCAATAGTGAGAGACAATTTAAGATCTAAGGAGCAGAATGTTGAATCATCTGGGTAGAGATTAGGAGTAGTAAAGGGAAAAAAAATCACTGGTAGGAGTTGTCTATTAGCCACCAAATAATAACATTACAATGGAACAGGCAATAAACAGAGAACTATCTGAGGTATATAAGAATGGAACAGCAATTATCATGGGGGACTTTAACTTGCACATAGATTGGATGAATCAAGTTGGTCGAGGCAGTCTTGAGGAGGACTTCATAGAATGTATCTGTAATGGGTTTCTTGAACAGCATGTTACTGAACCTACAAAGGAATGTGTTACCCTGGATCTGGTCTTGTGCAATGAGACAGGTAAAATTAATTATCTTGTAGTTAAGGATCCTCTTCAAAAGAGTGATCACTGTATGAGTGATCACAGGAAATTAGAAATGTGTACAATAAAGGAATAGCAGTTATAATGGGTGACTTCAATCTACATGTAGATTGGGTGAACCAAATTGGTAAGGGTGCTGAGGATGAGGATTTCTTGGAATGTATGCGGGATGGTTTTTTGAACCAACATGTCGAGGAACCAACTAGAGAGCAGGCTATTCTAGACTGGGTATTGAGCAATGAGGAAGGGTTAATTAGCAATCTCGTCGTGAGAGGCCTCTTGGGTAAGAGTGACCATAATGTGGTGGAATTCTTCATTAAGATGGAGAGTCATATAGTTAATTCAGAAACAAAGGTTCTGAACTTAAAGAAGGGTAACTTTGAAGGTATGAGACGTGAATTAGCTAAGATAGACTGGCAAATGACTTAAAGGGTTGACGGTGGATATGCAATGGCAAGCATTTAAGGATCGCATGGATGAACTACAACAATTGTTCATCCCAGTTTGGCAAAAGAATAAATCAAGGAAGATAGTGCACCCATGGCTGACAAGGGAAATTAAGGATAGTATCAATTCCAAAGAAGAAGCATACAAATTAGCCAGAAAAAAGTGGCTCACCTGAGGACTGGGAGAAATTCAGAGTTCAGCAGAGAAGGGCAAAGGGTTTAATAAGGAAGGGGAATGAAGATTATGAGAGAAAACTGGCAGGGAACATAAAAACTGACTGTAAAAGCTTTTATAGATATGTGAAAAGAAAAAATTGGTTAAGACAAATGTAGGTCCCCTACAGATAGAAACAGATGAATTGATTATGGGGAGCAAGGACATGGCAGACCAATTGAATAATTACTTTGGTTCTGTCTTCACTAAGGAGGACATAAATAATCTTCCGGAAATAGTAGGGGACAGAGGGTCCAGTGAGATGGAGGAACTGAGCGAAATACATGTTAGTAGAGAAGTGGTGTTAGGTAAATTGAGGGGATTAAAGGCAGATGAATCCCCAGGGCCAGATGGTCTGCATCCCAGAGTGCTTAAGGAAGTAGCCCAAGAAATAGTGGATGCATTAGTGATAATTTTTCAAAACTCTTTAGATTCTGGATTAGTTCCTGAGGATTGGAGGGTGGCTAATGTAACCCCACTTTTTAAAAAAGGAGGGAGAGAGAAACCGGGGAATTATAGACCGATTAACCTAACATCGGTGGTGGGGAAACTGCTAGAGTCAGTTATCAAAGATGTGATAACAGCACATTTGGAAAGTGGTGAAATCATTGGACAAAGTCAGCATGGATTTGTGAAAGGAAAATCATGTCTGACGAATCTCATAGAATTTTTTGAGGATGTAACTAGTAGAGTGGATAGGGGAGAACCAGTGGATGTGGTATATTTGGATTTTCAAAAGGCTTTTGACAAGGTCCCACACAGGAGATTAGTGTGCAAACTTAAAGCACACAGTATTGGGGGTAAGGTATTGATGTGGATAGAGAATTGGTTGGCAGACAGGAAGCAAAGAGTGGGAATAAACGGGACCTTTTCAGAATGGCAGGCAGTGACTAGTGGGGTACCGCAAGGCTCAGTGCTGGGACCCCAGTTGTTTACAATATATATTAATGACTTGGATGAGGGAATTAAATGCAGCATCTCCAAGTTTGCGGATGACACGAAGCTGGGCGGCCGTGTTAGCTGTGAGGAGGATGCTAAGAGGATGCAGGGTGATTTGGATAGGTTAGGTGAGTGGGCAAATTCATGGCAGATGCAACTTAATGTGGATAAATGTGAAGTTATCCACTTTGGTGGCAAAAACAGGAAAACAGATTATTATCTGAATGGTGGCCAATTAGGAAAAGGGGAGGTGCAACGAGACCTGGGTGTCATTATACACTAGTCATTGAAAGTGGGCATGCAGGTACAGCAGGCGGTGAAAAAGGCGAATGGTATGCTGGCATTTATAGCGAGAGGATTCGAGTACAGGAGCAGGGAGGTACTACTGCAGTTGTACAAGGCCTTGGTGAGACCACACCTGGAGTATTGTGTGCAGTTTTGGTCCCCTAATCTGAGGAAAGACATCCTTGCCATAGAGGGAGTACAAAGAAGTTTCACCAGATTGATTCCTGGGATGGCAGGACTTTCATATGATGAAAGACTGGATGAACTAGGCTTATACTTGTTGGAATTTAGAAGATTGAGGGGGGATCTGATTGAAATGTATAAAATCCTAAAGGGATTGGACAGGCTAGATGCAGGAAGATTGTTCCCGATGTTGGGGAAGTCCAGAACAAGGGGTCACAGTTTGAGGATAAAGGGGAAGCCTTTTAGGACCGATATGAGGAAAAACTTCTTCACACAGAGAGTGGTGAATCTGTGAAATTCTCTGCCACAGGAAACAGTTGAGGCCAGTTCATTGGTTATATTTAAGAGGGAATTAGATATGACCCTTGTGGCTAAAGGGATCAGGGGGTATGGAGGGAAGGCTGGTACAGGGTTCTGAGTTGGATGATCAGCCATGATCATACTGAATGGCAGTGCAGGCTCGAAGGGCTGAATGGCCTACTCCTGCACCTATTTTCTATGTTTTTCTATCTTTCTATGTATGATAGAACTTCTCATACAATTGGAGAATGCAATAGTTCAACCTAAAAACAGGCGTGTGGAAAGAAATGGATCCATTGGGCAGATGCAGCATGGATTCAGCAAAGGCAGGTCCTGTTTGACAAACTTAGTGGAGTTCTTTGAGGATATGACGAGTGCAGTGGATAGAGGAGAACAGATGGACATTATTTACTTGGATTTCTAGAAGGCGTTCGATAAGGTGCTGCATAAAAGACTTATTCATAAAATAAGGATTCATAGAGTTGGGGGTGATTTATTAGCATGGTATGACGATTGGTTAACTAAGAGAAAGCAGAGAGTTCAGATACATGGGTGTTACTCTGGTTGAAAATCAGAGTGATGTGCCACAGGGGTTGGTGCTGGGCCCACAACTGTTCACGACATACATTAACGATCTGGAAGAGGGGACCAAGTGTGATGTTTGCTGATGATACTAACTTGAGAGGAAGAGCAGGTTATGCAGAAGATAGAAAGAGTCTGCAAAGAGATATAGATAGGTTAAGTGAGTGGGCAAGAGTCTGGCAAATGGAGTACAATGTTGGTAAATGCAAGGTCATCGAAGGAAAAATGAAAGAGCAGATTATTATTTAAATGGTAAAAAATTGCTAAAATGTGGAGGGACTTGGGAGTGCTTGTGCATGTATTACAAAAGGTTGGTTTGTAAGTGCAGCAGGCTCTCATGAAGGCAAATTGTTCTTAAATTCAATCTCTCTAGCAATGAAGGCCAACATTCTGTGGTGAATCTGTGGAATTCTCTGCCCAGTGAAGCAGTGGAGGCTACCTCAGTAAATATAGTTACGACAAAGTTGGATAGGTTTTTGCATAGTAGGGGAATTAATGGTTATGGGGATAAGGCAGGTAGGTGGAGATGAGTCCATGGCCAGATCCGCCATGATCTTATTGAATAGCACAGCTGGCTCGACGGACCAGATGGCTACTCCTGCTCCTATTTCTTATGTTTTTACGCACACAAGGTGGTGGATTCGGCCCCTTATGTCACGGGTAACACCCCCCCCCAACCATTGAGCACATCAACATGAAATGTTGTCTAGGAAACCAGTACCCATCATCAGAGATCCCCATCACCCAGACCATGCTCTGTTCTTGCTGCTGCCATCAGGTAGAAGGTATAAGAGCCTCAGGACTCGCACTACCAGGTTAAAAAACAGTTACTACCCCTCAATCTTGAATAAAAGAGGATAATTACACTCACTTGCCCCATCATTGAAATTTTCCTACAACCAATGATCTTACTCTTAAGGTCTCTATCTCGTTATCTCATGTTCTCATTATTTATTGCTATTTACTTATATTTGCATTTGTACGGTTTGTTGCCTGGTTGATGCTTCCTGTTATAGTTACTATTTCGAAGATTTATGAGTATGTCCATAAGAAAACCAACCTCAGGGTTGTATATGGTAACATTTATGTATATTGATAATAAAATTTACTTTGAACTTTTAATCTTTGGCACATCCAAAGAGGATGCTTTCTATGGGGCATCCATACAAATTGGTGAGAGTTAATGGAGACATCTCAAGCTTCTTTTGCCTCTTGAAGGAGTAGAGGTGTTGGTGAGCTTTCTTGGCCATGACACTACATGGTAGAACAAGGTCAGGCTATTGATAATGTTTACTCTGAGGAGGTCTGAAGCTTTCAAACCTTTTGACCACAGCACCATTGATATAAACAGGAGCACGTACCCCAGCCTACTTCCTGAAACTTATGATCAGATCTTTTGTTCTGCTCACAATGAGGGAAAGGTTGTTTTTATGACACTATGTTACGAAGCTATCCACTTCCTGTACTGACGTTTGAGATGTGGCCCACATCTGCAACGTTGTAGACAGAGATAGAGCAGAATCTGGCATCCAGTTGTGAGTGTATAGGGCAATGGATGTTGTTAAATATACTTCTGTAAAGCATTTGACAAAGAACCTTATGGTAGACTGGTCAAGAAGTTTATGTCTCATGGGATTCATGGCAATTTGGGAAACTTATCATGAATTGTCTTGGTCATAGAAAATAGAGGATAGAAATGAAAGGGTCATTCATTCAGATTCAGAATAAATCTGTTGGGATTATCTACTATTTTTGGTGCTCCCGGTGTGGCCTCCTGTATATCGGTGACACCCAACGTAGATTGGGAGAGTGCTTTGTGGAGCACGTACGCTCCATCCGCCAAAAAAGTAGGACCTTCCAGCGTTCACCCATTTCAATTCTACTTCTCATTCTATCCTACTGCCACAATAAGGCCACAATCACAAGGTTGGAGGAGCAATATCTTATGTTCCGTCTTGGTAGCCTCCAACCATGAACATCAATTTCTCGAATTTCTGGTAATTTGCCCCCCCACCCTTCTCCTTCACCATTCCCTATTCTCATTTCTCTCTTTCACGTTATCTCTTTACCTGCCCATCACCTCCTTCTGTTGCTCCTCCACCATACCTTTCTTCCATGGCCTTCTGTCCTCTCCTAACAGATTCCCCCTTCTCCTGCCCTATTTCTTTCACCAATTGACTTCCCAGCACTCTAATTCACCCGGGGAGCCTCCTCCTGGTTTCACATATCACCTTGTACCTCTTCCTCTTCTCACCCACCTTCTTACACTGACTTCTAACCTCTTTTTTCCCAATCCTGATGAAGGGTTTCAGGCCAAATATCATCTGTTTTACTCTTTTCCATAGATGCTGCTTGGCCTGCTGAGTGCCTGCAGCATTTTGTGTGTACTATTAATTCAATGAATGCGTACTTTTCTGATTGGAGATCTGTAACTGGTGATTTTTTTTGCAATGATCAGTGCTAGACCTCTGTTGTTTGCAATATATATTAAGATTTGGTTGAAAAGGTCGGTAGACTAATTAATTAGTAAGTATACATGAAAATTGGAGGTGTGGATAATGAGCAAGGTGACATGAAAATTGGAGGTGTGGATAATGAGCAAGGCTATCGCAGAATACAACAGGATATCGATCAGGTGGAAATTTAGACAGAGAAATGGGAGATGGAGCTTATTCTGAATAAGTATGTGACGTTACATTTTGGGAAGTCAAATTCAACAGGAAATCATACATAGCAGGGCCATTCATAGACAAAAGGATCCTGAGGGTAAAAATCCATAGCTCCCACAAAGAGACATGGGGTTATAAAGAAGGTATATTTCATGCTTGCCTTTATCAGTTGAGCATAAAAGTTAGAGAATCATGTTGCAGTTGTATAAATCTTTGGTTAGACCATATTTGGAGTATTATGTGCAGTTCTGGTCATTGTGTAATAGGAAAGATATGGAAGCTTTGGAAGGGGTAAAGAAGAGGTTCTTCAGGATGTTTCCTGGACTGGATTGCATTCCCTATATGGAGGTGTTGGTCAAACTTGGATTATTTGCTCTGGAGCTTCAGAGGCTGAGGGGCACCGAGAGAATATATTAAATTATGAGAGACGTGGATAGTGCAGATAGTCAGAATCTTCCTTACCCAAATGAAAATGTCAAATACTTGAGTGCATAAATGGCGTAAGTTTAAGGTGGGGGAGAAGGAGTTCAAAGGAGATGACGGAGCCAAGCATTTCACACTGAGTTTAGTAGATTCCAGAATGGACCACCAGAGGCAGTGGTAGAAGCAGATACAATAGCAATGTTTAAGAGACACTTTGACAGGCATATGACCATATACATCAAGATGGGATGAGTTAGTTTGGCTTCATGGTCGATGCATACTTGCTGGGCCAAATAGCTTGTTTATTTTCTGTGTTTTCTGTTTACTACCCAAACAGCAAACTGCGTTTTCCAAAATCTCCCTTCTGGAAAGCACTATAGGGCTACTAAAACGAAAACTTCACACCACTTTTCAAGCATCTTCCCTCAGGCAGTAAACCTGACCAATCATTCTAGTTATCCCCACCCCCTCTATCTATTATGCCAGTTTCTGCACTACACAGGAAACACATTAAACCACTTTTTATAATGTTGTTTACATTGTAAATACATGCTGGTGTTGATGCATTTATGCATATTTTTTCCATTCCATACTTGTTTTCCGTTCCAAGGTTGTCAAGCTGAGGGTGGTAGTTGCTCCTCACAGCATGCGCCTCAAATAGCCTCTGACAACCAAGTCCAACTCCTGGCTTTCTCGTGTGGCTTAGCCTCTAGCCTGGCGGAACTGTTTCTACTGACAGGAGAAGGGGCGAAGGCGGGTCCTGGCACCTGAAAACAAGTGCTTTGGGTAAATGGAGCTCGTCAGCCTGGGAGGACAGTCCATCCAAGACAGGGAAACTCTGATTTCAAATCTCTGCTACCTCGCGGCCATACCCACTCATGGGAAAGGCTTTGGGAGTAAACCCTGAGGACAAATCCGGAGCTGGAGTCCCTAAGGCAGTCCGACGTTGCCTTCAACTTTGTTCTGGCAACTCCTGCGACGACATTGATGCCAATCTGTATCGGCCCTTGCCCTTCCCTTGGACAACATCAGTGTTGTGGAGAGGGGAGACTTGCTGCATGGACAACTGCCGGTCTTCCAAACAACCTCGCCCAGGCCTGCGCCCTGGAGAGGACACTCCAGTGTCGCCTCACCGCACAACAGATTGCAAGACTTCTCAGGCGCAGATCCATGGTCTCGCAAGACTAACGGACGCCACCATACTTCTAACTTTGCTTTTATATAATTCTTAGTTGTTTTGTTTTGAATGTTTTTATTGTTGCACGTTACATTTACACACTAAAGCAAATTTTACTACGTGTAAACGTATATGACAAATTAAGTTGACCCTTGAACCTTGATGTGTGAAATCACACCAAGTGATTGGCACAAAGCTCTCACCATTGTCCTCCCTCGTTACTATCTATTGAGTATAGATCTGAATGGAATCAGGCTTAACATTACTACATATAAGACCATAAGATATAGGAGCAGAATTAGGCCATTTGGCCCATTGAGTCAAATACATTAAAATACTATAAATTACAGTATGAAATATATATATAAATTGAAATTAAATAAGTGAAAAAATAAGTTTAAAAAATTAAATTAAATAACAAATTAATTTTTTATTAACTATTTAAAAAATTACTTACAGGTAGGTTGAAAAACTTACCTATAGAATCACTTTAAGCCTTGCAGATTCACTTCCAGTTTAATTTCAATAATCCTCATTATTCTCACTCTTACCTGCTCTGCTTTCCACAGATCATCCTAGATTACTGTTAGAAGACTCCTGCTACTTCTCACAGCCAGAATGCACCTGGACTTTAAGAGGAGCAGAATGCCTTTAATTCGCAGTAACCACCACTGCCATCAGCCTCCTGCTGCCTCGTGCATCAGTGAGTAGGAAAGGACTGCTGACTACAAGTAGCAATCATTTAAAACAGCAGGCAGCACCAATTTAATGTGCTGCCTTTAACGCAATGAATGGGGGTGGGTTAAGCCCGTTCTGAGATCTCCAGCACCCAGTTTCACCAATTACCCAATTAATCATTTTATTGTTTTAGATCTTAACCATGCCACTCATTCTTTCATTGCATTTGGTAGAATATTTATCTTCCTAGAAAGTCAAAAAATAACAAGTCAGTATGATGCTTATAGCTCTAGTGACTGCGGTTAGGTGACCTTTGATTATGATGGTTAGGTCACAGGATTGAATCTGATGAGCTTTGCCTTTTAAGCCCATAACCTTTGTGCCAACCTGAATGTGCAGAGTGGTAGGAAACAGCTGGAGTGTGAAATGTGAAATGGCATCACCATTTATACACTGCTCAGTTATGCAGAACATTTACAATAAACGCTTTGTGTCCATTAATAGTCGCAGCCCGTTCAATAAGTGGATTACTGGCAAAAAAATGAGAATGAACTTTGTTAATCTTTATAATTGCAAGAAATAAATAATTTACTGTAATGGCTCATTTTTGGAAGTGCAGGAAATATGACATACGATTCAAGATTTACACTGCCATAGTGTCTTTATAATTAATTAATTACCTTTTCAAGTGTAGTCAATGTCCGTTGCATAGCAGCTGATTTGTGTACGGAAAGCTCCCACAAACAACAATGTGAGGCTGATCATCTAATGGGCTCCTGTGATAGTCACAGAGTGATAAAAAATGGCCAGGATCCCCAGATCAACTCCTATGCTTTTAAGTGCTAAGGGAGACAATGGATAGAGTCAGAGTTCAAATCTTATATAAAGGGATGATGACTAAAATTGCAACACTCCCTCAGCACTACACTGTCAGACTTGATATTCGTGCTGGCGTTTTTAGCGTGGGTCTTGAACCCTAATTCTGACTCAGATGAGAGTGTTGCCAAATGAATCATAATGATAAACTTAAATTTAATAGAAGTTTAATAGTTTTAAAATAATACTCTATATTTCGGGAACTACCTGTTTTCACCTTTAAGCTCTCTGATGGCTTTACGGGATCTTTAGCCGGAGGATGGTGAATCTGTGGAATTCATTGCCACAGACAGCTGTGGAGTCCAAGTCATGGAGTTTGATAAGCTCTTGATTAGTAAGGGCATCAAAGGTTACGGAGAGACAGCAGGAGAATATAAATCAAAGTCAAAGTCAAAGTAAAAATACATTATCAGAGTACACTATGTCACCATATACAACCCTGAGATTGTTTTATTTTTCTGCCAGCATACTTAGCAAATCTATAGAACAGTAACTGTAAACATCATGAACTGTAAATAAACGGTGCAAAAGCAGATATAAATAAATAGCAGTAAATAACGAGCATGAAATAACAATATAACAGAGTCCTTAAATGCGTGTAGTTATCCCCTTTTGTTCAAGAGGCTGATGGTTGAGGCATATAACTGTTCTTGAACCTGGTGGTGTGAGTCCAGAGGCACTTGTACCTTCTATCTGATGGCAGCAGCGAGAAAAGAGCATGGCCTGGGTGGTGAGAATCTTTGATAATGGATTATACTTTTGTAAGACAATGTTTCATGTAGATGTGGTCAATAGTTGGGAAGGTTTTAGCATGACGTACTGGGCCGAATCCACTACTTTTTGTAGGATTTTCCGCTCAAAGGCATTGATGCTCCTATACCAGGCTGTAATTCATCCAGTCAGCACACTATCCGCCACACATCTATAGAAGTTTGCCGAAGTTTCTGATGACATGCCAGGACTCTGAAGACTCCTGAGGAAGTAAAGGTGTTTTCTTCACAATAATATATACATGACATGTCCAGGACAGGTTCTCTGACTGAGTGATACCCAGGAATTTAAAGATACTGACCCTCTTCACTACTGATCTTTCAATGATTACTGGCTCATGGACCTCTGGTTTCCTCTTCCTGGTCTACAATCAGCCATGCTGGCATGGCAAAGCAGACGGTGGGCTGAATGGCCTAACCTGCTCCTATTTCTTATGATCTTGTGGTCTTATTTGGGGGAGGAAGGCGGTGGAACGGTCACCAATGAGAATCTGAAAATGCTTTCCTATTTGTCATCAGAAGCTAAATGAAGATCAACTGACAGGGATGATAAACAAGGGATTCTTCAGATGCTGGAAATTCTGAGCAACATATCCAAAATGCTGGAAGAACTCAGCAAGTCAGGCATCATCTATGGAGGGGTATCACCAGTCAACGTTTCAGACTAAGAACCTGATGAAGGGTCTTGGATTAAAACATCATATGTTTATTCCTCACTGTAGATGGTGCCTGACTTGCTGAGTTCCTCCAGAATTTTGTGTGTGCAGCTAAAAGTGATGTTAAGGTAATACCAATATGCGCAGGTATACAATACCTCGGCTCTCTAAAATGCATTGCTGGTCTCGTTTATAATCCTTAACGGGTACTGGCCTATTGCCAGCAGCCCAGCTGTTCCATAGACAGTGAGAAGGCAACGGAGCCTTAATCTATTTCGAGAAAAGCAGCTTCGATTGCTGGGTTTGTGCACAAGAGATGACATGACAGCTGGCAAAATAGCAAAGGTTGTCTGTACATCATTTGCTGTGCATGGAACTTCAGTTTTCCGGTGGTACCAAAATACTTCTCTGTGTTTTTTTTAAAAAAATCTTTTGACTCGTTTTAAAATGTAAACCAGGGCAATCTTAGCACATAAATAAATAATGGCATACATTCTTGTCTGACAGTGCTGTAGACTAGGAAGGAGAAGGGCCTTCAGTCACTGCTTCCTGATGTGTGTGCTTAATAATTAAATAGAGAGCAGCGTTCAATGTATTGTAGCACGTTACCTTGAGCAGCTTTTCCTCTGTTTCCCACTTGAGAGGTTTTTTTATCTCACAGATCAGAGTTTTGGTTTCAGATGAGTGAGTCTACAAACAAAAACTAAGCTCATGTTGGCCGTTATGATTACTGCGCCAGAATCAATGATGAATATCAATGAACTAAGACTTACTAGCTGATGGCAATGTTTCAGTGGATTTGATAGCCATTTGTGCAGATGGTTTCCAAGGATGAATCAGTGTGGGTTTTGTACCAGTTGAACGTTGCTACCCTTCACTATTCCAGTTCAGTAATTGAAGGATGCAGAGTTGGACAACACTTTCTGCATACTTTCTAAATATCAATTACAATTTTACAGTCTTGTTAGGATTCAAATAAAGTTGAAAGTATTGAAGACTCCGAGCAGATGAGGAAGATTGTGAACATAACAACCTCTTAAGCAAGAGATACGTGTGATCATGAAATGAAACAAAATAGCACAAGTTATGCAAAGGTGTGGAACCCCAGTCTAATTCCATGGCATAAGTTTAACTTCACTTGTCACAGGTCCATCAAAACATACAGTGAAGTGAGTTGTTTGTGTCAAATCAAATCAGCGAGGATTGTACTGGACAGCCAGCAAATCTCCCCATGCTTCTGACACCATATAGTTGGACTGCTACTCACTAATCCTAACCCATACACTTTCGGAATGTGAGAGGAAACCAGAGCACCCGGAGGAAACCTACATGGTCATGGGGAAAACGTACAAGCTCCTTATAGACAGTGGTGGGACCCCAAGATTTTACTTCCATTTTACAGCTGGTGCTGTAACAGCATTACATTAATCACTATACTACTATGCCATCACCCCAAAAATGGCGGGGTGACAGGAGACTAGACTCAAGTGCCAAATACGGTGAACAGCAAAAGGGAGAAAACCAAATTCCCATTGGAGAGAAGAGCAGAACTTCCTTGAAGTGAGATTTCTTGGAAGACTAGTGGCAGTGAAACCAAAGCAACATACAACAGATGCTGGAAACCTGAAATGAAACAACAGTGTTAGGGGGATACATCTGTGGTGAGACAACGGACAACTAAAGTTCAAAAAAGATGTTTCATATAATCATAAGAACTCATGAAACAGGGGCAGGAGGGAGCCACATAGACTCGCAACTCTGTTCTGTATTCAATAAGATCCAACGTTGGTCTCAATTTCCCTCTTCTGCCTGTTCACCATAAATAATAACTCCTTTATGGTTCAGACCGCAACCTCTTTCAGCCTTGAAGCTGTCTGGCCGACTGAGAGCTTCTAACATTTTCAATTTTTATCAAAGAATGCGGATTGCTATTCGGATCAAATTTGGTACGAGTGCCATATTACCTTCCGTAAAGCTAGCACTTGTAATGATAATGGTTGTCATAAATACCATGTTGCAATATAAAAATACTGTACGGTGCAAAAGTCTTGGGCTCATATATAGATCGGGTGCCTGAAACTTGCACAGTGCTTTATTGTTCAAAGGAGTACTTAGAATTTGAGCAAAGATGGTCTTGGAGCAAGAACTGAAATTAAGAAGTCTAGTTTTTTTTCCATCCAGGCCTTTATCAGGGACCTTCCATCAGGTATTAAATGCATCAAGCATAAGACTGTATGATATTTTTTAATGAGCCCTCCGAAAGCATTTGCTTTTAATTTTCTGGGTACACCCTTCCCAACTTGAGTGCTTGTGGAAGTGTGGAAACCAATTTCATTGATTATAACTCTAAGCAGGTAAAGGTGTAACAGTTAAAGATGTACAGTACTAGCTGTTTAATTCATCGGGCCAAAACATGTCCAAACTGGCCCATTGCCTAAACTTGGTACCCAATGTGTTCATCTGTCTGCATGAACCCAATATGGACCTGAAAGGCTGGCCAAACTCATTCTTCCTTGCAGGAGAACTTATAAGATGATGAGAGGCATTGAGAGGCTTTTTCCCAGGGCTGAAATGTTTGCCACAAGAGGACACAGGTTTAAGGTGCTGGGGAGTAAGTACAGAGGAGATGTCAAGGGTAAGTTTTTTAACTCAGTGAGTGGTGAGTCGGTGGAATGGGCTGCTGGCAACAGTGGTGGAGGCAGATACGATAGAGTCTTTTGGATAGGTACATGGAGCTTAGAAAAATAGAGGGCTCTGGGTAAGCCTAGTAATTTCTAAAGCAGGGACATGTTCGGCACAACTTTGTGGGCTGAAGGGCCTGTATTGTGCTGTAGGTTTTTCTATGTTTCTAACTTCCCACAATCGCTCAAGGTGAAACAAGCCCTGTGTAATATCTAGGCCTCTGATGCGAAACCCTGAAGCCCAACTTCTGACTGCCATGGTGGCAGCTGACTGCTATCCAAGGCCTTTCAGTTGTTTTGTATATATCTAAAGACAGTATAAAAGTTTTAAATACTTTATAAAATATTATCTAATAAAAATTAACTAGTATTACTATAAAATCCTAGAACTCACTGAAGAAATTAAGTAAAACACTTACCTGCAGTTGGCTTTTTTCACTCATTCAGCTTTACACATCTTACAACAGCCAGTCAGAATTGAGTTCATTAGAAGAACAGAAGACCCAATGCACCAGTATCTACTCTCTAGCTCACCTCAACTTCTATATTTCAATACACATGTGTAGGAGTCAGAGGCAAGCAGACACATTGTTCACAGGCAGGTCACAGTCCAATTAAAGCCTTTTAAAAATGTATTTTTCCTTCAACTAACAGAGGGCCAGAACTGCTACTAAATCACATCCTTTTGCATCCTTCCAAGCACCTGCATATAGGTATTCTTGGCAATGTTAAACTGTGTGATGCATCTCAGGAGCTGTTACAAGTCATCAGCCTGATTGAAATGACTGTAATTATATTATGCCAGTGATAACACTGGTCTGCAACCTGCTTTTCATCACCACTTGCCTCATCCATAAAAATCAAGTGGTTGATTTCTATGTAATTAAACTGATTAATTTTAATTGCAATTTCTATTTTATGAGATGGCACATTCTCTTCCAGAAATACATTGACTATAAAGAAGCAGCAAGTACCATATTATTAGTTCTATTTAACACTGTATATTCATAAATGTTCACCTTCAGAAGAATAAGGTCCACTATTTCTTCTGATACAAACTGATGGAGCATCATTACCATAAAGTTCAAAGTAATTTTGCAATGGCTGAAACTTCATTCCACATAGATCTTCTTGCAAGTTTCCAATATAATATATTTTCAATAGTTATTAGAGCGTAGATGCGGAGAGGATGATTCCTATAATGGGGGATCTAGGACCAGAGGGCACAGCCTCAGGATGGAAGGACATCTGTTTTGAAAAGAGATGAGGAGGAATTTCTTTAGTCTAATGGTGGTGATTCTGTGGAATTCATTGTCACAGACGGCTGTGGAGGCCAAATCAGTGGGTATATTTGAAGCAGAGGTTGACAGGTTCTTGATTATTCAGGTTGCCAAAGGGTATGGGGAGAAGACAGGAAAATGGGGTTGAGAGGGATAATGAGTCAGCCATGGTGAAATGGAGGAGCAGACAAGATGGGCCAAATGGCCTAATTCTACTCCTTTGTTTTATGGTCTTATAGAAAGGAAACATTTAAAATATATGGAATGTCTGATTGATAAATAGCACTCAATAATTCATATCCACAGAAGGAGAATTATGCTTTAATTTACAAGCAGCTGAAGAGGATCTGCAGGCAATGTGCTGATAAGATAGAATCGGGCAAGTTTTAAACCTGGGAACACAAGAGTAAGGGAAAAGTTCAACAGAATCTCTTTTTAATAAGCAAAATGGTTCTCATCTACTAATTAAAAGATAGCTGGCACTGATCGAAGCCGTGTCACCATCTGTCAGAGGCGGCAGGATCTTTTCCTACAATCATTGGTGGTAGTCAGTCTAAGGCTTGGAGAGTGCTAGTGAAAGTTTGACATAATACCCTGACTTTCAATCACAGCTCAGAGTGTATGATTGATGAGAATGAAAGGAGGTGAACGGTAGTCTCCACAGGAGTCCCACAAAGTTTTAACCTATTAATAAGGTGACAGTGAGAGGGAATCATTCTTACAGTTAATGGCAGGAATAAGCAATGGGAATTGTAGATGAAATGCTGCACACATTTAATAGTTTCACAAGCAGTCAAGATCGGTGAAGACCTACTCAAATCGTAGCTTTCAACTACTGCAGCATTAATTTTACATGTTCTTCCATGTAATGAATCCTGAAAATTATCTAACAATAATATTTGTCATTTCTGTCTTCTACTCAACACCTAGATGCATTAACATACCTGCAAACACATGCCAATTATCAATTCTCACCCACATTATCACACACGCTCCGAGATTTTCAACCACACAGAGGTTCTCCACCCTAGGTACAGGATGCCTACTGAAACAGCTTCCTCATCGTTTGCAGGAGTTGGTTTGTATAAATAGTGTTCACTGTAATAGATGCGTTCATTGGCTCAGTAAGTTACTGCAGCAGCCACCATAGCATGCGTATTGGCACAGAAATGATTGAAGATGATCGGATACAGTATTCACATTAAATGTTCCACCTATGCTGCCTGCATTCCATGATTTCTTCTGAGTTAAACCTTGTAGGTAACACAAGGACATGTCTTTGATTTGCCAGTCCTCCCACACCATTATTTTACCTTACATCTGTCTTCTTTCAGATAGACAAGAACTCCCGCTGGTCTGGTTTTGTCTATTGAGCAATATGGCAGCAAAGAAGGGAATACAAAAACACGTGATCCTGCTACAACCATGGACCTCCTCACTTTGCATACTCCAAAGGTTTGCCTAGAGGTTCTAAACTGGAAAAAGGCCAAATTAAGGTTCTAAACTGGAAAAAGTCCAAATTTGAAGAAACGAGAAAGGATCTAAAAAGTGTGGATTGGGACAGGTTGTTCTCTGGCAAGGATGTGATTGGTAAGTGGGAGGCCTTCAAAGGAGAAATTTTGAGGGTGCAGAGTTTGTATGTTCCTGTCAGGATTAAAGACAAAGTGAATAAAAACAAGGAACCTTGGTTCTCAAGGGATATTAGAACTCTGATAGAAGAGAGAGATGTATGACATGTATAGGAAAGAGGGAGCAAATAAGGTGCTTGAGGAGTATAAAAAGTGCAAAAAAATACTTAAGAAAGAAATCAGGAGGGCTAAAAGAAGACATGAGGTTGCTTTGGCAGTCAAGGTGAGGGATAATCCAAAGAGCTTCTACAGGTATATTAAGAGCAAAAGGATAGTAAGGGATAAAATTGGTCCTCGTGAAGATCAGAGTGGTCGGCTATGTATGGAACCAAAAGAAATGGGGGAGATCTTAAATGGGTTTTATGCATCTGTATTCACTAAGGAAACTGGCATGGAGTCTATGGAAATAAGGCAAATAAGTAGTGAGGTCATGGAACCTATACAGATTGAAGAGGAGGAGCTGCTTGCTATCTTGAGGCAAATCAGAGTAGATAAATCCCCAGGACCTGACAGGGTATTCCCTCAGACCTTGAAGGGGACTAGAGTTGAAATTACAGGGGCCCTGGCAGATATATTTAAAATGTCGGTATCTACGGGTGAGGTGCCGGAGGATTGGAGGGTAGCTCATGTTGTTCCATTGTTTAAAAAAGGCTCTAAAAGTAATCCGGAAAATTATTGGCCGGTAAATTTGACGTCGGTAGTAGGTAAATTATTGGAAGGGGTACTAAGAGATAGGATCTACAAGTATTTGGATAGACAGGGACTTATTAGGGAGAGTCAACATGGCTTTGTGTGTGGTAGGTCGTATTTAACCAATCTGTTAGAGTTTTTCGAGGAGGTTACCAGGAAAGTGGATGAAAGGAAGGCAGTGGATGTTGTCTACATGGACTTCAGTAAGACCTTTGACAAGGTCCCGCATGGGAGGTTAGTTAGGAAGATTCAGTCGCTAGGTATACATGGAGAGGTAGTAAATTGGATTAGACATTGGATCAATGGAAGAAGCCAAAGAGTGGTAGTGGAGGATTGCTTCCCTAAGTGGAGGCCTGTGACTCGTGGTGTGCCACAGGGATCAGTGCTGAGTCTATTGTTATTTGTCATCTATATCAATGATCTGGATGATATTATAGTAAACTGGATCAGCAAATTTTCTGATGATACGAAGATTGGAGGTGTAGTGGACAGTGAAAAAGGTTTTCAAAGCCTGCAGAGGGATTTGGACCAGATGGAAAAATGGGCTGAAAAATGGCAGATGGAGTTTAATACAGACAAGTGTGAGGTATTGAACTTTGGAAGGACAAACCAAGGTAGAACATACAAGGTAAATGGTAGGGCACGGAGGAGTGCAGTAGAACAGAGGGATCTGGAAATACAGATACAAGATTCCCTAAAAGTGGCGTCACAGGTAGATAGTGTGGTAAAGAGAGCTTTTGGTACATTGGCCTTTATTAATCAAAGTATTGAGTATAAGAGCTGGAATGTTATGATGAGGTTGTATAAGGCATTGGTGAGGCCGAATCTAGAGTATTGTGTGCAGTTTTGGTCACCAAATTACAGGAAGGATATAAATAAGGTTGAAAGAGTGCAGAGAGGGTTTACAAGGATGTTGCCAGGACTTGAGAAACTTAGTTACAGAGAAACGTTGAATACGTTAGGACTTTATTCCCTGGAGCGTAGAAGAATGAGGGGAGATTTGATAGAAGTATATAAAATGATGATGGGTATAGACAGAGTGAATGCAAGCAGGCTTTTCCCACTGAGGCTAGGGGAGAAAAAAAACCAGAGGGCATGGGTTAAGGGTGAAGGGGGAAAAATTTAAAGGGAACATTAAGGGGGGCTTCTTCACACAGAGAGTGGTGGGAGTGTGGAATGAGCTGCCAGATGAAGCGGTAAGTGTGGGCTCACTTTTAACATTTAAGAAAAACTTGGACAGGTACATGGATGAGAGGTGTATGGAGGGATATGGTCCAGGTGCAGGTCAGTGGGACTAGGCAGACAAATGATTCAGCACAGCCAAGAAGGGCCAAAAGGCCTGTTTCTGTGCTGTAATGTTCTATGGTTCTATGTGTGATCAGCATGTGGTCTCACTGGCCATAAATAGCCAGCAGGAGACACTGGAGATGCCGGAATTGGGAGCAACATACAAAAAAGCAGGTGAAACTCGACGGGTCAAGTAGCATCTACGGAGGGAAATGGGCAGTCAGTGTTTCAGGTTGAGTCCGTCCATTTATATGGGCAGCAGTTAAGTTCTGTTTCAGATGACTGATGAGGGTTGGAAGCAGGTGCCTGAGGATGAAGATCATTAAGCTTATGCTGGTAGATGTCCCTGACATCCCAGGTGAAATTCGAAAGTGGAATAGGGTGGGAGATAGGGGGGATAGAGGATGCATCCCCTTCTTTGCACAGAGGTTTGCATGGAAACTGCAACCATCCTATTCAGAGTGAAAATGATGGACCTGCATTCAGCACTGCTTCACACGGTATCATGTAGCTTTTAATGACTGGGTTCTTTGCATCTGCTACAGAACAAAGGGAAGCCACCCAATGGTACCGCATCTGCAGTTTTGCATGCAGCATGTGGTAAGTCTCTATGAGTACATCTTTGGAGATTACCAGTCACAACCTTCACTGTGCTTCTGGAAGGGAAATATCTCCTAGGTCTCTTAACAGTTGATTTTTTGGGCCGTTTCCCTCCAATAGGTGCTGTTTGACTTGCTGAGTTTCCCTAGCATTTTGTATACGTTCCTCAAAATTTCCAGCTTCTGCAGAATCTCTTGTGTCCTAGGCCTGTACCTTGAACCACATGTTAGGGAACCATTGGATTAACAATGAAGCACAATTTCCCACAATGACAGGGATCCCTTGAGGCTCAGCAACGATCTGTAGGATGGTACCTGCCACAACAATTCTTCAACTCAATTCTTAAAGTTCAAAGTTCAAAGTAAATTTATTATCAAACTATATACAAGTCACCATATACAGCCGTGAGGTACATGTTCTAGTGGGCATACTTAAATCCAATCGCCATAATAGATTCAACATAAGGCTGCACCAACAGGACAGACAACCAGTATGTAAATGACAACAAATCTGTGCAAATACAAAGTGAAAGAAAAAATAGAAATAATAATAATCAGAAGAAATAAGAAATAAATATCAAGATCATGAGATGAAGAGTTCTTGAAAGTGAGTCCGTAGGTTGTGAGAACATTTCAGTGATGGGGGAATTGAAGTTGAGTGAATTTATCACTTTGGTTCAAGAGCCTAATAGTTGAGGGGTAATAAATTTTCCTGAACCTGGTAATGTGACTCCTGAGGCTCCTGTACCCTCTCTCTGATGGCAGCAGTGTGAAGAGAACGTAGCCTGGGTGGTGGGTGTTCCTGATGACGGATACTGCTTTCCTGCGACAGCGCTCCATGTAGACGTGCTCAATGGAGGGAAGGGCTTTACTCCATGATTAACTGGGCACCTACAAGATCTCTGCTGACATATGGCAATTAAAACCAATCCCATCTTCTAATGCGTGGTCCATACCATCCAATCCCTGCCTGATCATGATGGGGCAAGTGAACTGGAGTTCATTTGTCCCCTAACAGTTAAGAGTAATAACTGTTCCTGGACCTAGCGGTGTGAGTCCTGAGGCTCCTGTACCTTCTTCCTGATGGCAGTACCTAGATGGTGGGGGGTTCCTGCTGATGGATGCTGATTTCCTGTGATAAGGCTCCATGTAGATACACTCAAAGGTGAGGAGGGCTTTACCCTTGACTGTATGCACTACTTTTGTAGGATTTTCTATTCAAGGGCATTGGTGTTTCCATACCAGGCTATGATGCAACCAGTTAATATACTCTCTACCACACATCTATAGAAGTTTGTCAAAGTTTTGGATGACATGTTAAATCTCCGCTGATGTCAAATAGAGGTGCTGCCGTATTTTCTTCATAATGGCACTTATGTGCTGGGCCCAGGAGAGGTCCTCTGAAATAATAACACCAAGGAAGTTAAAGTTGCTGACCCTGTCCACCTCTGATCCTCCAATGAGGACTGGCTCATGGATCTTTGGTTTCCTCCTCCTGAAGTTAATAAACAGCTCTTTGGTCTTACTGACATTGAGTGAGAGGTTAGTGTTCAGGCACCACTCCACCTGATGTTCAGTCTCCCTCCTGCATGCTGATTCATCACACCTTTGATTCGGCTAATGGTGTCATCAGCAAACTTAAATATGGCTTTGGAGCCGTGCTTAGCCTCACAGTCATGAGTGTAAAGCAAGTAGAGCAGGGGCTTAAGCACACAGCTCTGTGGTGCACCTGAGGTGATGGAGATTGTGGAGGAGATGTTGTTGCCAATTCGAACTGACTGGGGTCTGCAGTAAGGAAACTAAGGATCCAATTGAGGAGGTATTGAGGCCAAGGTCCTGAAGCTTATTGATTAGCTTTGAGATGATTGTATTGAAAGCTGAGCTGTAGTTGATAAAGAACATCCTGATGTATGTATCTTCGCTACATAGATACTCCAGAGTCCAGTGAAGAAATGGCAAACTGGAGCAGATCCCAGTTGCTTCTCAGGTAGATATGCTTCATTGCCAACCTTTCAAAGCACTTCATCACAGTGTATGTAAGTGCTTCTGAAAGATAGTCATTGAGGTAGGTTACCATGTTCTTCTTTGGCATCGGTATAGTTGAAGGCTGCTTGAAGTAGGTGGTTATCTCAGACTGCTGAAGTGAGAGGTTAAAGATCTCAAAGAACATGACTAGCCAGTTGATCAGTACAGGTCATTTGTGCTCGTCCAGGTACCTCATATGGGCCAGATGCTTTCCATAGGTTCACCATCCTGTAGGGTGCTCTCACGTCAGCCTCAGAGACTGAAATCACAGGGTCATCGGGGGGCTGTGGGAGTTTGTGAAAGTTCCTCCATGTTCTGACAGTCAAAGCCAGTACAGAAGACGATGAGCTAATCTGGAAGTGAGTCCTGCCACAGCTGTCAAGCATCCTTCATTGATTCAAGTTTAGTCCAGAATTGCCACTTTGCCCGTGAGATGGCTTTCTGGAGATCATATTGGATAACATTTAATTCTGTTAAACTTTTAACCACTCACTCAATCACCGTCAAATGTACCAGTCTTTAAGGACCTCTTTAATCAACACAAGCTAATCGACATTTATAGTCCAAATATGGTAGAATAGGGGTTAGTACAATACTTCATTGTGCCAGCTATAAAATCAGTATTTAATTCCCACTACTGGCTGTACAGAGTTTGTATTGTATGTTCTCCCTGTAACAGCATTGGGTTTCCTCCGAATACTCTGTTCCCTCCCACAATCCAAAGAGCTAGGGGTCAGTAAGTTGTGGGCGTGCTATGTTGGAGCTGGAAGCATGGTGACACATGTGGGTTGCCCAACCCATCCTCGAAGCAAATGACGCATTTCAGTGTATATTCTGATAATGTGACAAATAGAGATAATGTTTATCTTTATCCTTTATAAATAAACCAGTTCTATAGAGCCGAAGATTTCAGCAAAGGAACCTGACAGTAAGATATAAAGAAAGACTGATTAATCGGAAAGAAATGTTCACTTGGGGTCAATAGTCTATGAAATATACCAAAAAATGTTTTCGACAGTTATTCATAATACACAAGCACCAACTGATTTGCAAGAAACTTTGTTTATTTAGTTATTTATTTAGAGATACAGTGCGGAACAGACCCTTCCAGCCCAACAAGCCACACCGCCCAGCAACCCACCTGTTTAACCCTAGCCTATTCACAGGACAACTTACAATGACCAATTAATCTACTAACCAGTACGTCTTTGGACTGTGGGAGGAAACCAGAGCACCTGGAGTAAACGGGAAGGATGTACATAATTCTCACAGACAGCATCAGAATTCAACTCCAAACTCCAATGCCCTGAGCTGTAATAGCTTCTCGCTAACCGCTGCGCTACTGTGGTGCCCCCGAAACATTCTAATTTCACTGAAGAAAAGACACCAGCTTTAATTCAAAACTTCTCACAAACTTCAGACATTTAAGCAGATCTTTAATTAAGTCATATTCAAATCTAGATATATGTTATTGACCTGATATCTTTCTGAACATGCCTTAGTGTGGAAGAAAATATAATGCTTTTTAGTCATGCACATAAGTCACAGGCTTGAAATTTTTTCAAGTTATACATACATCAGAGCAGAGTTGTTTTACTGAAATTGCTAAGTCAAAATGCCATTTCTCTTCCAATCTTTCAAGCACAGCTTTAGTTGATGGAACACATCAATCACTGTGTGTGTGCTCCCTGGAGCCTTATGAACTAACAGCCTCTACCTTTCGAGCATGGACCCACACACTCATCATCAAACAATTATTTACCTCTGCTTGCTCCTTAGATTATTTCCTGCTACGTTTTCTACTAATGATCACCGTTAGTCAAGATTATTTTTGTCACGTAGTCACTGAGTGAACTACTGCTGTGGAATAAATACTAATTAATAAACACACCTATTAAATAAAAGGCCCTCACAGCTGAACAGCTTTGTTAATTAGGAAGACTACTTGCAACAGTTCTGCTAAGTTTGGCAACACTTCAAAGTTATTTTTAACAGTGTAAATCCAGAATAAAGGGTAGATGTATGTGATTATTGGTGTGCACAGTAGTTTATATTGGTCTCCTTCAGTTTTCTGTGTTCCCTTTCTTGCCGCTGACTAGCTGGTTGGGAGGTGGGGGTTTGGGGGGTTGATGTCCTAGATGCCTTGTTTTCTGGCTGGGCGATATGTTAATTGTTGTGCGAGGGAGGGGTTGAGGGTTTGGGGTCTGATGTTATTTTTGATGTTTTCCTATGTGGGCGATCTGTTAGTCTTTTTTGTCTTTTGTGTGTGAGAGAGGTGCAGTTGGGGGTTTGATGTTATTCTCACTGTTTTTTTTGGGAAGGAGTGGTTGGGGGTCTGAGGTTTGATGTTCTACCTACCGTTTTCCAGCTGGGCAATCTTTTAGTTTTTGTGCATCGGAGTGGTTGGGGGTTTGGGGTTTGCGAATTTTTGTTTCTTTTCTGTTGTTGTGTTGGGGGGTGGGGGGGGTTGATGTCTTTTCTTTCAATGACTTCCATGGTTTTTCTGTATTTCATGGCGATCTAGAGGGTTGTACTCTGCACACATACTTTGATAATAAAATGAACCTTTGAACCTTTGGACCTTAGAGATCTCCTTCCAGAATAAGTAGCAGTGAGATTCTGCGATGGAAATCTGGTGAGCAATATTAAGAGCATAGATTTAGCCCCATCTTAAGTCTATATCCCATTGTGTCTTTTTGAATGCAACTGATATTAATTTAACTGATAAGAGTTAGAATCCTTCTCTAATCATTTACATCTTTGTCATTAAGACAAATCTGTGCATATCTTTATTCAATCTCGCTCTGTCTCTTAAACAGCTATATCAGGGTTGACTCAATCAGTGCATATGTATTCTGCTTCATTGCAACATAAACTGCAATTGTTGATCTTCTACAATACTTCTCAGTGTAAATGTGAAAATTAGGTGGAGAGAGTTATGAAAATATATGCAATGTCATAATATTATTCATGGACCGTGCAATTATTTTGAATAATTTCCTGTTTTGAAGTGCCAGATAAGTGCCAAATAAGCACTCAAATATAACTGTTGCATTCAGTTAATATTTTAAATCCTGAACAAATGTATAAGATTTACTGCTAATATTACAATGACCTTGTCTTTCACAAATTCACCTGTACGATAAAATTAAAGATAAACACTGAAGTTAAAAATGCAGGAGTTGACAATATGTAATATGCAACATTTAGGGTTTGATTTTATTCCTTTAAACTCTTTCAGTGCTGCTGAGGGAGAAAAAGGGGGTAATCTTGGCTTTGAACTTTTCTTACAGATGCATTGGCATTTTCAGCCTATGTCATCAGTGAATATGTCAAATAAGCACTCACATATAACTGTTGCATTCAATTAATATTTTAAATCCTCTGCAAATGTATATTTACTGCTAATATTAACAATGACCTTGTCTATCACAATAAACCATTCTCATTTCTAAAATTTCACTTGTATGATTAAATTAAACACTAAAGTTAAAAATGCAAGAGTTGACAATATGTAATATTTAAAATGTTGGGTTTGATTGTATTCCCTCAAACTCTTTCAGCGCTGCTGAGGGAGAAAAGGGGGTAATCTTGGCCTTATACTTTTCTTACTGATATATTAGAATTTTCAGCTTATGTCTTTGCACAATTATAGAAACACAGAATCACACAACATGGAAACAGGCCATTTCGCCCACTACATCACAGTGATCTGTGGGCACCCTCTCAACACTTAGCCCATAGCCCTCCCTGGTTGAGCATTTCATTTGCTCATCTCGACACCTTTTAAATGCTTTGAGCAATCCACCTTCAAAAATTATCTTAGGCAGTGTATTCCAGATAATTATCAATCTCTAGATGACGAAGGCCTCCCTCAGATTCAGAATCAGAATAAGGCTTATGATCACAGTCATATGTCATGAATTTTGTGGATTTGCACCAACATTACAGTGCAATACTGTAAAAATTACTATAGATTACAATTTTTAAAAAATAAGTAAATAACATAGTAGATAAATTATTAAATACATCACATGGAAAAAAAAACTAAGGAGCAAGATAGTGAAGCAGTGTTCATGAGTTCATGGACCATTCAGAAATCGGACTACAGTGGAAAAGAAGCTGTTCCTGAAATATTGAATATACAGTCCTAAGGCTCCCGTACCTCCTCCCTGATGGTAACAATGAGGCAAGGACAGGTCCTGGAGAATAAGGGTCTCTAATAATGGATGTAATAGAAACCATAGAAAAACTACAGCACAGAAACAGGCCTTTTGGCCCTTCTTGGCTGTGCCGAACCATTTTCTGCCTAGTCCCACTGACCTGCACACGGACCACATCCCTCCATACACTTCCCATCCATGTATCTGTCCAACTTATTCTTAAATGTTAACGAAGAACCCACATTTACCACCTTGTCTGGCAGCTCATTCCATACTCCCACCAAATCTCCCCTCATTCTTCTACGCTCCAGGGAATAAAGTCCTAACCTATTCAACCTTTTTCTGTAACTGAGTTTCTCAAGTCCCGGCAACATCCTTGTAAACCTTCTCTGCACTCTTTCAACCTTATTAATATCCTTCCTGTAATTTGGTGACCAAAACTGAACACAATACTCCAGATTCAGCCTCACCAATGCCTTATAGAACCTCATCATAACATTCCAGCTCTTATACTCAATACTTTGATTAATAAAGGCCAATGTAATAGAAACCATAGAAAAACTACCTTCTTGAGGCACCACGGCTAGTCCTCATGATGGAATTGACTGAGTCTACAATCCTTCACAGCTTTTTTCCATCCTCTGTGTCGGAGCCTCTACACCAGGTAGTGATGCCCAGTATTATCCCTTATTGCTTATAAATCTATGCTCTTCAGTTTTACCTACCTCTGATATCGAGAAAGGTTTCCTGCAGTCTATCAGATTAAATAATGTCCTTTATAATTTGCTATCCTTCAATCATGTTCCCTCTTAACCTCTTCCGACCCAGGGAGAACAGACCAAGCCTCTTTAGCCTGAATGGACCCAGGTTATAAGAAGAGATTGTGTAGACTATGACTTTATTTCCTGCAATGTAGCAGTTTGAAAGGCGACGTGATAAAGATATATAAAATCATGAGTGGCAGAGACAGGATGAAGAAGCACGGTCAGGGACGAGGTGCAACAAACAAAAGGGAAAGGTTTATGTTCAGGGACTTAAAACAGACATCAGGAGCATCTTCTTCATGCAAAGGATGGTGCGTATCTGGAAATGAGCTGCCAGAAATAGTATGAGGTAACGTTGAAAACCCATCTAGATTAGTATATGGTACAGAGAGGTTTAAAGAGGTACGAACATCCAGAACAATGAACAAAATGCAGCAGGTCAAGCGATATCTGGAAATGTACAGTTGACATTGAATTGAGACCCTTTATCTGCCGGCATAAAGAGATGAGGAAATGGAGTGGGGAAGTGTGATAGATAGATGGAGGAACAGAGAGTGGAAATAGCAACAACAATGGTGGAGGCAACACAAGGCTGGATATGATGGAATCTGGTAGGAAAGGAAGGTGGAGCATGGTATCAATTAAGGAAGGTGAAGTGGGCAGATGGGAACAGGAGCGGGAAGCGTGTGACTGATGTTCAAGTCTATAGGGTGGAGAGGAGAGAGAAGGAGAAAGGAACGAGGTGATGGGAAGCAGGAACAGGTGGAACTGGGTAAATCTGGAGGAGAGAGAAAAAGGGCAGTGGGAAGCAGTTTTCCTGAAATTGGAGAGTTCAACTTTTATGCTCTCAGGTTGTAGATTAGCCAGACGGGGTATGAGGTATTGGCCATCTCCTTTAGCTTCACTCTATCATACTAGGCATGAAAGCTCAGAAGAAATGACCCATTTCTGTCAGAGCCACTTGCCAATGATTGCAAAATTATGACAGATGTACCAAAAAGAAAATGATCAACAATGCATAACATTCTATCAAGTTTTGCAGAGAACTCTTGTCACAAGGCAAATTAATTGTTATAATAAGTAAACTGCAAATCCATTTTTATCAGTTTTTTTCCTGTCCCAGAAAATAATGGATAGCACATTGGACAAAGGGAAAATGCTGCAGATGTTGAAAGCCTGAAATAGAGTTTAATTTCAATTTCTGCACAAGTTCCAAATTCCTTTCTCTTCAACTAGATCCAACACTGCCTTCTGCATGAAGCAATAGTTTACTTTCAACGTGAGGCAGTTTGACTCAGTTTGTTGTTTGGGACTTCAGTGATTCCAGTCCATTGAATGTTATTCCTATTAATATTCTAATGAACCTTTAACTCCTTGTTTTAGATAGTAGCTGATAAAATAGTAAATTCTCCAGTGAACCTGGTCATTTTAAAGGGAGCTTGGGAAACAAGATGTGAATAGAGGGCTAGGCGAGGATCCAGTGCTGGAGTTTCCAAGTCTAGAATCAACACTGAGATGAGAACAGGGTTCTTGACTAGATGCTAGACAAGAAACTGATGTCACTAGATGAGAATCCAAAACAAGACAGAAATCCTAAATGCAAATACAGACTAAACCAAAGTTGAGCTGATGATTGAGCACCGAACCTAGGTTCAGGTGCTCTTTAACTATCCAAATCTTGGCGCCAAAACATGGCTGCCAATTAGTGGAGCAGGATAGAATCTTTAAAGGATTCATACTCCAGGGAATCAGAGCATCTAAACCCTGAAGGCTGGTGCAGTCGCGTGCACACCGTGGCACAAGAAGATGGTGGATTAGATTAGGTTAGATTAGATCAAATCAGATTAAATTAGATTGAATTGTATTAGATTAGATCAGATTTATTAGCCACATGTATATTGAAACATAGAGTGAAATGTACTGTTTGTACTAACAGCCAACCCAATTGAGTATGTGCAGGGGGCAGCCCACAGTATCATTGTGGGTGCTAACATAGCATGCCCACAATGTTCAGAGGAGCAGCCAACATGCAACAAGACAGACACAACAACAGCAAAGCGAATTCCTTCCTACCCCCACCCCCTCTCCAAACAACCCATAGGAGGGTTACCAGTCCTTGTGCTCAGGGCCTGCTGACCGCAGACCTCGACCTCAACCTCGGGGATCGTAGGTCTTCATCCTCAGCACCTGTTGACCCAATCTCCAACCTTAGGATTCACTGGACTTCGACATCCAGAACTGCCAACTGATAGCAGGCTTTCGGACCTGTCCTGCACAGACTTCCGACCCTGGGACTCGCCAACCTCGAGGATCTCTGGCCCTCGTTGTTGAGGCCTGCTGACCTCAGTCCTTGACCGCAGGGATTGCTGGGGAGTGTGGAAAAAAGAAGCATGTATGCTTAAAAGAAAGAGGGAACTGGAGATGTAGTAGGTTAAAGGGAGGACAGAAACTGAACCTCAATGAACCTACAGGGTCAACAGGATCTGGAATCCCAATGAATTGGAGGAATCAGCACTTAGTGAGCCAGATGCTGAACTATTAGGATTTGTGAATAGTCTTTATATGGTTATTTGATCATTATATGATTGATTTCATGGGCTTTGTATTGCCTCTGGGATGCAGCCCAATTAGGAATAAAAGTAAGGGCAGAAAATGCTGGAAGCAATCCAATGAAAAATGCTGCAGACACTGGAGATTTGATATGCTGCAAACATGTGCATTAACTGGACTTTTTTAGTGCATTGATCATAGGATTTGTGCAGAAACTTCTCTCCCACAAATACTGGTAAACTGATCAACAGAACAGTGTTGAAGTGGCTTCTGAGATGCTTGAGATTTCAGGAGGAAATCTATTGTACATTACTACAGGCTGAACATTGACAGAAAATGAATCTTAAGGAATAGCAATTAAGCTTTGAACTTCAGTTTCCAATCTTTTCCAAGTTTGTGATGCAAAGAACGGGGCGAACCCAAATGCAGGACACTGACACAGAGATTGAGTTAGGATGCAGACGAGGGTGAGAGAGTGGCTGGAGCTGAACGGCGAACAGGAGGGTGAACAGGAGTGCAGGAGGCAGGCAGAACTTATCTTGACACAGGGCATTGCTGGCGCTGAACGGCAAACAGGAGACAGGCGGCAGGCAAAACTTATCTTGACACGGAGTGTAGAAAGGCAAGCAGTAGGCAATACTTTTCTTGACACGGAGAGACGGAGTTACACAGGTAATCCTCGGTACTGAAGTAATAAGCAGCCGGGAATGTTAATTACCACACTAGCTAAAACAACGATCTGGCAACGAGTGGATGCAAAGCCCGGGTTTTTATGCTGCAAGTCTTGATGAGAACCAGGTGTGTCGCCATCAAAGGGAATTAGGAGAAAATGGGGAATTAGCAGTCGGGACCGTGACACAATCAAAGGGAATTAAGAGAAAATGGGGAATTAACGGTCGGGACCGTGACAGTTTGTGAGGATAGCAACATTCAACCTTATTTCTCCTAAATTCACAAACATCCTAAATGTTGTCTAATTTCACAGACATTATCACAACATTTTGACTCAGATTTCTCTCAATTTATCCTCACTCTTGGGATATCAGTGCCATTTCGGTTGTCTAAACATCTTCAGCTGCATCATTTATGACCTCAGCAAAGGAAGAACCCAAGGCTGGATACAGTAAGATGTAGACAACATCAGGCTGCTGATAAGAGACAAGTAACATCCATTTCCCCAAAGTATTAGCCAGTTGCTACCCCCAACTAAACAATGTCTTACCAGCTGTTCCAGACACACAATAGCTTTACCATCATGTCTCCCCGCTATAAATACCCTGAAGATAGCCATTGACAGAAATTCAACTAGACTAGCCACGTGAAAACTCTAATGCAAGAGAAAGTCAGAGACAGGGTATCCTGTGACAAATAACTCAACCCTTGATGGGCTGAAACATTTCTGTATTTAAAAGGCATAAATCAGGTGTGTGATGGAATACCTCTCACTTGCTTGGATGACTGCAAAGCTAAAACTCTCCAAAGGTTTGACACAATCCATAATAAGAACCCAACAACCAATTTAAAAATTCATTCTCTTCATCATCAATGTATGGTGGATGAATTTAAGAGACAAGGAAGACCATTATTGCTGGAATATGGAACAAAGGTTAAACTGCTAGAAGAACTCAGCTGGTCAGTCAGTATCTATGGAGGCAAAGGGATGATCATCGTATCATCTCAAAACGTTGACCATTCTGTTCTTTGCAGATATCTCCATATCTTCAGCTTCAACCACCAAGAAGAGCAAAGGAGGCAATACTACAGCAGCACCACCAACTGCAGGTTCCTCTCCAAGCCATTTACCGTCGAGATTTGAGAAATCACCATTTATGCTGGGTCCAAATCCTGGAAATCTGAACCCAGCAACATTGTGAGCCCCTTCATCAGGACCACTGCAGTTCAAAACAGTGGCTCACCAGCTCATTCTCAAGGCTGGATAATAACTTCTCCTTTTTTAGAGCCTAAAAAAGAATTAAAAACACAATGCACGGGTTATCCCGAAGTAACCAGGTAAGCAGCTGTAAGCTTATTTGTCTTTCAGTTCTTAAGCACCTCCAATGTACTGCAATCCTGCTGCCTTTTCCTGGATGAATTGGTTCAAACTTAGGAAAACTGTCTGAATGAAGATAATGCAAAATTTTCAATTATTTTCTTTTCTTAATGAGCTATCAAATTAGAAATCCTCCTCTCCCAACGGGCTTGTCCTGATACTTTGGATGTCATTTTCCACCCATTTAACTTCTGATCTAGTTCTAAATGTAGATGCTTGCTGGACTTAAAATTCAGGACATAGTTTTTGATGAAAAGCAATTCATAGGAGATTGCACAAACTACTGAGCAATTAACTAGAAGATATGAATCATTTTAAAATGGAAAAACGAGGAACCTGCATAAATGGGCATGAATGCAGAGGAGGGGGAGCAAGATTCATTCAAGATAAGGTAGTTGTAAAAGAAATTTAAAGGAGAAGATACTAGGAGTATTTAGCGGGCCACAGACCATCTTTGGAGTAGATAACTGAATTAATGTTAAGATATTGTCCTGTATTGCATTCTACCATTCCCTTTGAAATAGCTGACCAACAAAATTAATTGCAACACACACAAAATGCTGGCCAGGCAGCATCTATGGGAAAGAGTGAACAGTCAATGTTTTGGACCAAGACCCTTCGCCGGGACTGGAAAAGAAGAGGAGAAGTCAGAGCAAGAAGGTGGAGGGAGGGGAGGAAGAAGTACAGGGTGGTGGGTGATAGGTGAAAATGGGAGAGCGAGAGAGAGTGAAGTACAGAGCTGGGAAGTTGATTGTGAAGGAGAAAACGTGCTGGAGAACCGGAAAAAAATCACTCCCTCATCCACGCGCAAAAGCAATGCACAAACAGTAAGAAGAACATCACACCCCTCCCCCATGTGCAAAAAAACACTGTGCAAGCAGCAACAAGAGCATCAAATCCCCCCCCACCCCCACCGCCACTCCCAGCACAAAAAAATAAACAAATGGTGCAAACGGGAACAAGAAAGAACGTGCGAAAACACAGAATTCAAGAACATAAAACTAAGAGAGATGAAGTGAACTACAGTCCAATCCATAAACTGCAGATCCAGAAATTCAGTACCATCCTCTGACAGCATGGAGGGAGAGAGAGACCATTCAAATGCAGGGGCCCTCCTTCAGGAGCAGCGAGTGAGAGACCGTCACACACAGACACCTTCCTCGCTCAGCAGCCAGAGAGAGGCTGGTTGACGGCGCTGAACACTCGCTCTCCTTCTGCACTCACCTCAGTGTTTCAACCTTCCTCGATGCTTTCACTCACAACACGCTGGAGGAACTCAGCTGGTCAGGCAGCATCCGTGGAAAAGAGCGGTCAACATTTCGGGCCGGAACCCTTCGTCAGGACTGTAGAGGGAAGGGGCAGAGGCCCTATAAAGAAGGTGGGGGGAGGGTGGGAGGGAGAAGGCTGGTAGGTTCCAGGTAAAAAACCAGTAAGGGGAAAGATCAAGGGGTGGGGGTGGGGAAACAGGGAGGGGATGGGCAGGAAAGGTGAAGAAGGAATAGGGGAAAACACAATGGGTAGTAGAAGGAGGCGGAACCATGAGGGAGGTGGTAGGCAGCTGGGGGAGGGGGCAGAGTGAAATAGGGATAGGGGAAGGGAGGGGGAGGGAATTACCAGAAGTTGGAGAATTTTATGTTCATGTCAAGGGGCTGGAGACTACCTAGACTGTATATGAGGTAAACAACAGGAATTCTGCAGATGCTGGAAATTCAAGCAACACACATAAAAGTTGCTGGTGAACGCAGCATCTCTAGGAAGAGGTGCAGTCGACGTTTCAGGCCGAGACCCCTTGTCAGGACTAGGTCCCGACGAAGGGTCTCGGCCTGAAACGTCGACTGCACCTCTTCCTAGAGATGCTGCCTGGCCTGCTGCGTTCACCAGCAACTTTTATGTGTGTTGCCTGTATATGAGGTGTTGCTTCTCCAACCTGAGTTTAGACTCATCATGGCAGTAGAGGAGGCTATGCATGGACATATCTGAATGGGAATGGGAAGCAGAGTTGAAGTGGGTGGCAACCGGGAGATCCTGTCTGTTGTGGCGGATGGAGCTTTAATCGGCGAGATTGGCGAGAAATGGAGGCGACCAGTCTCTAAGCTTCTAGGTTTTGAGGCTTCTCACCTCTTAGAATCTCCTCAGAGACAGCAAAGTGACTGATCGCTCAATGATCTTCAAACTGTAGATCACAGACTCTAATGGTACCGGAAACACACTTAAAATAAAAAGGAGACGTACGAGAAGTGAAAGAAGCAGTTTCATGGACTATCTGCAAGATGTCGCCTGAGATAGCATTTTTCATTGACTCCATCTTGACCAGAGTTCAAGTTCTAGTTCATTTTATTGGCATTCAAGTGTATACATGGATACTGCAAAAAGAAGCAACGGTTACCCAGACCAAAGTGCACAACATTTTACATATAACTCACACAAAACACATAAAGTAATATTACCACAAATAACTTAACAAATAATAAGGTGCAATTAGAACACATGTTAAAAAGTAAACAGCGTATCACTATTGGCGCTCCATGTGTGATGTGACTTGGGTAGTTGCAGGGAGCTCAGTAGTTTTACAGCCTGGGGAAAGAAGCTATTTCCCATCCTAACAGTTCTTGTCCTACGGTACCTCCTGCCTGATGAGAGGGGGTCAAAAAGATTGTCGGACAGATGGGAGGGATTATTGACAATGCTAAAGACCTTGCATATGCAATGCTCCTGATAAATATCTCTGATGGGTGGAAGAGAGACCCCGATGATCCTCTCGGCACTCTTGTAGGGACTTGTAGGGACTTGAGGTCAGATGCCTTGCAATCCCTGTACCAGATGATGATGCAGCTGGTCAAGACACTCTCAATAGTGCTCCTGTAGAAATTGGTTAGAATGGGGTGGGAGAACTTTCCACAGAAAGTGGAGACACTGCTGAGCTTTCTTGACCAACGAGATGGCGTTCAGGAACCAGGTGATGTCGGTTATGTGCACTCCCAGAAACTTGGTGTTCCTAACTTGCTCCACAAGAGAGGCATGTACGTGCAGTGAGGAGCGGTCAGCCTGAACCTTTCTAAAGTCCACAGTTGTTTCTTTAGTCTTGTCCACGTTGAGACTCAGGTTGTTGTGCTCACCCCATTCTGCTAGCTGCGCTACCTCCTCTCTGAACATCACCTTGCCGTCGTTGTTGATGACCCAACTACTGTTGGGTCATCAGCAAACTTCTTTCTTTCTTTTTAAATCTTTTTATTGAATAAGTATACAAAAAGGTAAGCCATATATAGGCACTAATACACTGTTAGAATATAATAAAATTACAGAAGATATTAATACAAAAAAAATGATACAAACAATGTAATTTAAACATAACGTACCAAGGTAACATAATAGTATACTAATTTTTATATATATATCAATAGAGAAAAGGAAAAAAAATCCCCAAAAAAACCCACCGTGCAACTAACTAAAAGCAAAGCAAAGCAATGGGCTAACTTGAAACCAAACAGAGTTAAAAAGAACTTAAAATCACGTCCTCAATCCCGACCTCCATTAAAAACAGTAAAAAAACAAGAAGGGTATATATTACATTAAATGAAAATATTGAATAAAAGATCTCCAAGTCTGTTCAAATTTAAATGAGGAGTCATAAAGATTGCTTCTAATTTTCTCCAAATTCAAGCATAATATCGTCTGAGAAAACCAAAAAAAGGTAGTTGGAGCATTAAGCTCTTTCCAATGTTGTAAGATACATCTTTTCGCCATTAAAGTAAGAAATGCAATCATTCTACGGGCTGAAGGGGAAAGATTACTGGAATCAGCAAACTTGATGATTCAGTTTGAACTGGATCGAGCAGCGCAGTCATGTGTCAGCAGCGCGAATAACAGCGGGCTGAGTACACAGCCCTGGGAGGCACCAGTGCTCAGTATGATGGAGCTAGAGATGTTTCTGCAACACGGACTAACTTTGGCCCTTCTGTCAAGAAGTCCGGGATCTAGTTACAGTTGAGACCCAATGAGGACGGTTTATGTTTCAGCTTCTGAAGGATGATCATAATAAACACTGAACTGAAATCGATAAACAGCATCCTGCATACGAGGCATCGTTTTCCAGGTGGGAAGGATGGAGTAGAGTGCAGAGGCTATGACATCATCAGTGGACTGATTTGAGTGATAGGCAAACTGGAAAGGGTCCAATGTAGCAGGAAGATGGGATTTAATGCAATCCATAACTAGCCACTCAAAGTACTTCATTTAAGGCTTGGAAAGTAGTCAAGGGACCCGTGAAGATGGCAGTGAGTACCCTTAAAATGACATCAGTTCACTTATCTGCATCCCTTAGTTCCAAGGTGTTGCAATTTCCATTTTATATGTGTTGTCTCTCTTCCAAAAGGCATTATTTTTGCTGTAACAATAAAAGTAATCAGATGTACGTTCTAGTGAACACCAGCTATTTATGTTAAGAAATAATTTGAAGCAATTTTCTTTAATGTAGGGAAAAGAATAACCTGCCTGCGGTGGGAAAGACTGAGCATGAATATTTCAATCTTAATCAGAAGAGGCTCCTACAAGTCATTCACTGATGACTTGTATCTGGTGCAAGATGATGTAGAATTAATCAAATTACACTCACTTAGTTAGTCAGATGTACATTGATTCTTACTTTAAGCAATTTTTGTGTTACATGATTATATGCAAATTATACTTCAACTGCATGATTGGCTTGTTAAATTAGTAGAGTTCAAAGAACCATGGATCTGTATTTGATAGAACTTCATATACCACAGTTTGATCATAATTTTGACAGGAAATATATTTAGGGAAAGATACATGAATTCTTTTGTACTTTTAACTTCAATGCCCTTTTAAAACCAATTCCAAAAAGAGATGGGGGAGATCCTAAAATGGATTTTTTGCAACTGGGTTGATTCAGGCGACATATAGTGAGGCAAAACAGCAGTGAGGTCATGAATCCTATACAGATTACAGAGCAGGAGGTGTCTTGAGGCAAATAAGGGTGGGCAAATCCCCAGGGCCTGACAATGTGGTCCCTTAGATCCTGTGGGAGGCTAGTGCAAAAATTGCAGGTGTCCTCAGAACAGGTGAGATGTTGGAGGATTGGAGGATAGTTAATGTTGTTCCAATGTTTAAGAAAGGCTCTAAAAATAAGCTGGGAAATTGTAGGATGGTGAACCTGACATTGGTAGTGGGTAAGTTATTGGAAGGTATTCCAAGGAATCCGATATATAAGTATTTCTATAGACAGAGACTGATAAGAGTAGTCAACAGTGTTTAGTGCTTGGTAGGTCACGTCTAACTAATCTTATAGAGTATTTTGAGGAAGTTACCAGGGATGTTGATGAAGGCAAGGCAGTGGATGTTGTCTACATGGACTTTAGCAAGACTTTTGACAGGATCCTGCAAGGAAGCTTATGCAAGTAGGTTTAGTTGCTAGGCATTCAGGAAGAGGTAGTAAATTGGATTAGACATTGGCTTCATGAGAGAAGCCAGACAGAGGCTTGTGATTAGTGGTGTGAAGCAGGGATCAGTGTTTAATCCGTTGTTGTTTGTCATCTATATCATGGATCTAACCGATAATGCGGTAAACTGGATCAGAAAATTTCAGAATGACACCCAGACTTGACGACCTGTGTTACAGGGAAAAATTGAATATTGAATAAAGTTTTAACCTATTCAACTCTGGAGCCTCGATCCTCGGCATCAATCCCTGGATATACCAATCACTGAACACTTGGCCTCGAATTCCAATTTCACTGATTTGTGAACCCAGGGGATCATCAAACTTTTCCTCCAGAGATGGGAAAATGTGGCCAAAATGAAGAATAAGAAAGTGACAAGAAAGGAAATATGGAAATATTTTACTCCAGAAATCATCTCTGTGAATAAAAATAATTGCCAATAGGAATATAGAAAATATACAGCACAGTATGTAGAATATAGAATAGGAAGCTACTTAACCTGCAAGTCTGTTCAATAAGGCAACTGCAGTTCTGTGAGGCAACTCCATGTGCCTGCCATTTTTTATATCTCAAATTAACTTCATTTTCCAAAATCGTTTCAACAATTAACCTAGCATATATTGCCATTTGTGGAAATTTCTCTTCCTTCCTGACAATACAAATGGTCTATAACTTTTCTCCTGAAAGCTAGGCTCCTGTTTTCAAAGTAAGTCCCAAAGTGTTGGTTAATTGGTATACCCCTGGTGTAGGTGGGGGGAGGAAAGCAAAAGAAAAGGGTTGGGTATATGACAGTGAATAAAGTACAGGGAAATACATGATGAGAATGGAACGGCTTGCATTGCTCTGAGAGCCAGCATTGGCTCAATGAAGCAAATGGCCTCTTTCTATCTTGTAAAATATGAATAAATACAAGAAATATAATCAGTTTGGCAAAAGACTAAATCAAGGAAGGTAGTGCACCTGTGGCTGACAAGGGAAATTAGGGATAGTATCAATTCCAAAGAAGAAGCATACAAATTAGCCAGAAAAAGTGGCTCACCTGAGGACTGGGAGAAATTCAGAGTCCAGCAGAGGAGGACAAAGGGCTTAATTAGGAAGGGGAAAAAAGATTATGAGAGAAATCTGGCAGGGAACATAAAAACTGACTGTAAGGATTGGTTAAAACAAATGTAGGTCCCCTACAGACAGAAACAGGTGAATTGATTATGGGGAGCAAGGACATGGCAGACCAATTGAATAACTACTTTGGTTATGTCTTCACTAAGGAGGACATAAATAATCTTCCGGAAATAGTAGGGGACAGAGGGTCCAGTGAGACGGAGGAACTGAGGGAAATGCATGTTAGTAGGGAAGTGGTGTCAGGTAGATTGAAGGGATTAAAGGCAGATAAATCCCCAGGGCCAGATGGTCTGCATCCGAGAGTGCTTAAGGAAGTAGCCCAAGAAACAGTGGATGCATTAGTGATAATTTTTCAAAACTCTTTAGATTCTGGATTAGTTCCTGAGGATTGGAGGGTGGCTAATGTAACCCCACTTTTTAAAAAAGGAGGGAGAGAGAAACCAGGGAATTATAGACCAGTTAGCCTGACATCGGTGGTGGGGAAAATGCTAGAGTCAGTTATCAAAGATGTGATAACAGCACATTTGGAAAGCGGTGAAATGATCGGACAAAGTCAGCATGGATTTGTGAAAGGAAAATTATGTCTGACGAATCTCATAGAATTTTTTGAGGATGTAACTAGTAGAGTGGATAGGGGAGAACCAGTGGATGTGGTATATTTGGATTTTCAAAAGGCTTTTGACAAGGTCCCACACAGGAGATTAGTGTGCAAACTTAAAACACATGGTATTGGGGGTAAGGTATTGATGTGGATAGAGAATTGGTTGGCAGACAGGAAGCAAAGAGTGGGAATAAACGGGACCTTTTCTGAATGGCAGGCAGTGACTAGTGGGGTACCGCAAGGCTCAGTGCTGGGACCCCAGTTGTTTACAATATATATTAATGACTTAGATGAGGGAAATAAATGCAGCATCTCCAAGTTTGCGGATGACACGAAGCTGGGCGGCAGTGTTAGCTGTGAAGAGGATGCAGGGTGACTTGGATAGGTTGGGTGAGTGGGCAAATTCATGGCAGATGCAATTTAATGTGGATAAATATGAGGTTATCCACTTAGGTGGCAAAAACAGGAAAATAGATTATTATCTGAATGGTGGCCGATTAGGAAAAGGGGAGGTGCAACGAGACCTGGGTGTCATTATACACCAGTCATTGAAAGTGGGCATGCAGATACAGCAGGTGGTGAAAAAGGCGAATGGTATGCTGGCATTCATAGCAAGAGGATTCGAGAACAGGAGCAGGGAGGTACTACTGCAGTTGTACAAGGCCTAGGTGAGACCACACCTGGAGTATTGTGTGCAGTTTTGGTCCCCTAATCTGAGGAAAGACATCCTTGCCATAGAGGGAGTACAAAGAAGTTTCACCAGATTGATTCCTGGGATGGCAGGACTTTCATATGATGAAAGATTGGATTGACTAGGCTTATACTTGTTGGAATTTAGAAGACTGAGGGGGGATCTTATTGAAACATATAAAATCCTAAAGGGATTGGACAGGCTAGATACAGGAAGATTGTTCCCGATGTTGGGGAAGTCCAGAATGAGGGGTCACAGTTTGAGGATAAAGGGGAAGCCTTTTAGGACCGATATGAGGAAAAACTTCTTCACACAGAGAGTGGTGAATCTGTGGAATTCTCTGCCACAGGAAACAGTTGAGGCCAGTTCATTGGCTATATTTAAGAGGGAGTTAGATATGGCCCTTGTGGCTAAAGGGATCAGGGGGTATGGAGGGAAGGCTGGGGCGGGGTTCTGAGTTGGATGATCAGCCATGATTATACTGAATGGCAGTGCAGGCTCGAAGGGCCAAATGGCCTACTCCTGCACCTATTTTCTATGTTTCTATGTTTAATCAGGTTTAACATCACTGCCATATGTCATGAACAACAGAAAATCTGCAGATGCTGGAAATCCAAGCAACACACATATGTCATGAAATTTGTTAAATATAAATATGAGAATCTTAGAATTATAAGCCAACAAGAATAGTTTCATTCTATTAGTTACTATTAGTTTACTGAAGACATTGGGTAAGTCAGCTTTTAACCTTGTAAAATCCAGGAAATACAACCCTGGTTTGTTTAATTTGTGTTGCAAGAGTGAAGTGTTCAGTACAGATCTACTTGACTGTTAAATTAAAATCCACTCCAACCGCAGCCAAACTAAAACCATTTCATTCCCAAGGATTTTCCTTTATTTGGTACCTACCTAACTTGAATTCAATTTCTATAGTCATAGAGTGATGTAGAGGTCCAGCTTGGATCAGACCCTTCGGCCCTACAATGATAAATTTATGCTAATCCTACTAACAGACCACAGCTTTGGCACATGGGAGAAAACTGGAGTATCTGGAGGAAACCCAATCAATCACAGGGAGAACGTGTAAGCATAGAGACAGCACCCGATATCAGGATTGAACCCGGGTCTCTGGCATTGTGAGGCTGTGATTCTGCTCATTTCGCCCTTCTACCTCTCAATAATAACAATGGATTTGGGCTTGATTGAGGTGGCCTGGCTGCAGAAGGAAGGGTGTCCGATTAGCTGAGGACCCCATCATTTCAGCAGCTTCACCTCATTCATTGCCCTGGGGACTCACCCCTGATCAGCTCCCTTGTTTATTGCCTGGCTCAGTTTCTGTTTCTTGTATTATTTATTGATTTTTATTTATTTATTGAGATACTGCACAGAATAGGCCCTTCCAGCTCTTCGAGCTGCACTGCCCAGCAATCCCCCGAATTAATCCTACCCTAATTAGATGATAATTTACAATGACCAATTAACCTTCCAATCTTTGGACTGTGGGAGGAAACTGGAGCCCCAGAGGAAACCCACGCAGTCAGGAGAAGAGCATACAAACTCTTTTCAGGCAACTGCAGAATTGAACCGAGAATTATTCACCTGTACTGTAAAGCATGGTGCTAACCACTACACTACTGTGCCAAGATCAAGTATGTGTGTAATATTACTTCTTGGCTCTGCAGTGGATGAGCCAGACACAATGTCACAAATAATAAAGTTATACTTTTTATTCACAAACAGATGGCCCAGAAATATATCTAATTCCTAGCTCAACATTGTGAGATACTGTTAGGCATAGATTGGGTAACCATAGTCAAATGCCCAAAACTTACATGCGTTTGTAGCTGGGGTCCTCATTGAGGAGTGACTTGTCCACTTCCTTTGGCAGGGGCAAGAGGAATTCCAAACTTTGAATTCACCTGAATTCCCAGAGTCTAGTAAATGTAAAAAGAACAAAAAAAGTCTGGATAATTTTTCTGGTCCTCCAAGGGAAATAACCACTAATGGAAAAATGCCTGGAAGCAAGCTAGACTATCTATGCTGGAGTCTCGGCAAGGTTTTGGAAAGCATTCACAAATTGGCTGAAGGACAGCTTTTATCCAGATCTCCTGTGACGAAAGACCTAGGCGAAGACGGTTAGAACACAAGTGTTGGAGTATCTAAAACCAGACTAGTGACATGATACGAGACTGAAACAATGACAGGGTTCTAAACTATACGGCGCTAGATGAGAATCAAAAGTGGAACTGATGATTGAACACCAAATCTTAGTTCAAGTGCTCTTTAAATATTAAAATCCTGGCTCCAAAACATGTCTTCCAATTGCCAGAGTGGGCCTGAATCTTTAAGGGGACGTGCCAGCTACCTATATTCCAGAGAGTCGGGGCATCTAAACCCCGGAAGGTGGTGCGGTCAAGTGTGTCTTATAACATTCTTTGCCTCACAACCTAACTTGATATGATCTTATACTTTATCGTTTACCTGACCTGCACCTTTTTCAATAACTTTTACACTTTATCCTGCATTGCTATTGTTTTACCTTATTCTAACTCAATGAACTTGTAATGATTTGATCTGTATAAACAGTATGCAAGCCAAGCTTTTCACTGTACCTTGTAACAATAATAAACCAATACCAATATTTCTCCCTGAGGACTTCAGTAACTTAAAAGAACTCCAGAAAGCACCATATCTATGCACAGTCACAGTAACAGCCTGTAATTCATTACAACTAATCAGCAACTAGAGAAAGGTGCCTCTATCATCCCAGCCCCTGCACAAATGTGTAGGCACGCAATGACTGACATTGGAAACAATTCAGCACACAGCCAAAAATTTGAGGGAAGTAATTTACTTTCAACTATCTGATGGCTACTTCCATCAGAACGTGACTCAACCGGGGTGTCGGATATTTTGCAGCAGAGAGAGAGACAATTTTGAAGCAGTGCCTCTTTGTAGTGAAGCACTTATATTGTACATTTGAAATGCAGATATAGAGATGAGCACGCTTGTCTGCACTGTGAGATTAATGATCCAGGTATCATAATGCAGGGAGTTGTGGTATTTGAATACTAAAGATAGAAGTAGGGAGAATTCCCTAGAAGAATAACAAACACTTGCTTTATTCAGGGCAGTTAGACTCAATTCCTGCAAGAGATGTCAGTTACTTTGACAATAATCCAAAACCAAAAGGATATTATTGTTTATAAGAAATGCAGTACATACTCCATGAAAAAATAATGTCTTATTTTTCCGGGTAAAAGTATAACAACATTCTCTAGGGTTGTCTCTAGGGGTCGAGGGTGACTTGCTTCCACATCAGTTCTAAATAATGGAAGACGCCAATGCATAATTTCTTTTAACATAAGATAGCCTCTGCATATCAGCTACTGCACAGACTAGACAGAGCTACATTTTGGTTTATAGGCACACGTATGCACGTACGTGCCTGCGTGCACGCACACACTCACTCACATTAATGTAAGCACACACACATGCGTAAAAAACATGTACAAGTACTCTGGATTACCTATTCTTTCTCACATGCTTCCCTCACTGTCCCGACTCTAATCCCCCAAACTAATTGCCTTCCTTGTATCCCTCCCGCTCAGTTCCTCTTTCCACTCTTCAGCACCCCACCCTCCATTTCGCTCTCCAGTTCTGCTCCTTCATAACCGCTAACATTAACTCAGTCCTCAACTCTTTCTCTTTTTCAGCTTCCTTCCCATTTATTCTTTCACACAATGCCCTTCCCCTCTCACACACACCTCTTGCCCCCACCCTCTTCATTCATACCCTTCTGTCTCAATTCCCAACTCTTATTTCGATCTATTCCATGCACCCGCTTCACTAACCCTCTTCTTCTTATCTCCTGTCTTCTTGTTTATTTTGCCTTTCAGTCCCCCATGAATATTTTTAGCCATACTCCCACCCCAGACATGCAGCCAATGGTCTTTCCCAACTCTCCAGCAGTCGATCACTCTCAGGGAGAGGCCGATCCCTAACCATGGCTCTTCACTCTCTTCAATTGCTGTTTACCCTTCCTACCCTTCCAACTTCTGTTCTCAGTACCCACGTCTCTTGAGGTCTGCAGCATTATCCAAAGATATTTAACATGTTTAAAAGGTACATCTCTCAGTTAAATGATGTTAAATATGTCATACTCTACGCTTCTGTTCATCTCCAATTTAGAAATTAAGTTGATAAAAATGTAAGTTAGAAATGAGGGAAATGATGAAAATGTATTTGTAGGATAAAGTTACAGCCAGGAATTACAGTTCCATCACTGCTTCAGTATTTTTCAAAGTTCAAAGTAAGTTTTACTGTCAGAATGTATATATATCATCACATACAATGCTGAGATTCATTTTCCTGCGGGCATACTCAGCAAATCTATAGAACAGAAACTCTAACAGGATCGATGAAAGATCAACCAGAAGACAACAAACTGCAAATGCAAATATAAATAAATAGCAATCAATAACAAGAACATGAGACAACAAGATAAAGAGTCCTTAACATGAGGTCATTGGTCATGGGAACATCTCAGCACATGACTGCAGTTAACCCCTTTTGTTCAAGAGCCTGATGGTTGAGGGTTAGTAAACCGTAATTGCATAAAAACATTAACATCCTCAAATCTCTCAAATTCCTCTACATTTTTCCCACAGCAGCGCATTCCTTCTTATTCCATATTCTTCAGTACATCAGAGTCCCACAAAGATGGTGTTGGGTGAGCACATGTAGGAGAATAGTGCAATCAGGAAACACGGAAATTTGAAGAAGTGGCTGCTGCCCAGTTGAAACAAATTGCCAAACAGCAGTACCATATTCTTTACATCACAAAGGCTGTTTACTCATCTCCGTATCGTGTCATATCCCATATCCAACTCAGCCTCACTGCACCAGAGACCTGTGTTGATTCCCGATTTTGGATTGTGTCCCTGTAGAGCTTGTATGTTCTTTCTATGACCCCACGTATACATTTGTAGGTTGATGATCCATTTTAAATTGCCCCTTAGTGTGCAGGTGAATATTAAGCCATAAGGTATAGGAGCAGCATTAGGCCATTTGGCCCATTGAGTCTGCTTCGCCATTTCATCATGGCTGATCCATTTCCCCTCTCAGCCCCAATCTCCTACAAGACCATAAGATAGAATAAGGATATTTGGCTCACTGAGTCTGGTGATTGTGGGGGGAGGGGGTTGTGATTTATGAGAAGGTGGGGAAAACATTAAAAGATTTAGCATAAGATCAGCGAAAGTGGATGCTTAAGGGTCAGCACACACTCTATGAATGGAAAGGTAAGTATCCATGTCTCTTTATGACTCTAAAACTCCAAATTTACCTTCATCTCCACTGCACTTCAGTTCCTCCAATACAGCCACCAGACACATAAAGTTCATCTCATTGGAAATACCATATTGCTGAAATCTTGCTTGTTAATCTACCCTTTTCCAAAAATTAGATTCTCATCCTTGTGTTTATATCCCTTCATATCTATAACTTTCCCTAATTCTGTAACTTGCCCAAAATCTACAAACTGCCTTTCTACCTTTTCTCTCTCTCTTCTGTTGACTCACCATCCCCAATCCCCCAAACTTATTCAGACGTCTAAGATCAATGATTAGTAATTATTTTCCTAAATCTCTCTGCCTCTCCAATATCCTTCTCTCCTTTAAAACTCCACCTAAATCCTGCTTTTTAACAAGAAGGGGCTTCTTCCTCCTTCCTTTCCAGTCCTTATGAAAGGTTTCATCCTGAAATATTAACTGTTTATTCCTTTCCATAGATGGTGGCTGATCTGCTGAGTTCCTCCAGCATTTTGTGCGTGTTACTCTATCTCATAACAAAATGGTCACACTATTTAATTTTTCATTTTTTCTATTGTCAAAGATTTTTCTTTATGCCTCTATGATATACTTTGAAATTGTTTTTAATATTTGTATGTTTATTGTTGTTGCGTCAATGCCACTATTAATTTCAACAGGGAACATGGCATATGAGTCTACTTGAATTAAAATTCTATTCTGCTGCATCCTCCCAACCATTTCTCCTGACACACTCAGTTACAGAGTTGTCCTTCTTAAAAATGACTTAATCTGGCTGAACAACTGCTGTCTACAAGAAGGAAGGGGGGCAGAAGAAAGGAAATTAGACCCGGAGACCATGAGACATGGGAGCAGAATTAGGCCATATGGCCCATCAAGTCTGCTCCACCATTCGATCATGGCTGATCCTTTTTTTTCTCCTCCTCAACCCCGGTTCCTGGTCTTCTCCCCGTAACCTTTGATGCAATGTCCAATCAAGAACCTATCAAACTCTGCCATAAATACATCCAAAGACCTGGCCTCGACAGCTGCATGTGGCAACAAATTCAACATCCTTTAGCTAAAGAAATTTCTCCGCATCTCTGTTTTGAAAGGGAACCCCTCTATCCTGAGGCTGTGCCCTCTTGTCCTAGACTCTCCCACCATGGGAAACATCCTTTCCACATCTACTCTGTCTAGGCTTTTCAACATTTGAAAGGTTTCAATGAGAATCCCACTTATCCTTCCGCATTCCAGCAAGTACAGACCCAGAGCCATCAAACGTTCCTCGTATGATAACCCTTTCATTCCTGGAATCATCCTTGTGAAACTCCTCTAAACACTCTCTGATGCCAGCACACCTTTTGGAAGATGAGGGGCCCGAAACTGTTCACAGTACTCAAGGTGAGGCCTCACCAGTGCCTTATAAAGCTTCAGCATCACACCCTTGTTCTTGTAATATAGACCTCTTGAAATGAATCTAACATGGCATTTGCCTTCCTCACCACCAACTTGACCTTCAAGTTACTTTTTAGGGTGTTCTGCACAAGAACTCCCAAGTCCCCTTGCATCTCAGATTTTTGGATTTTCTGCCCATTTAGAAAATAGTCCGCACATTTATTTCTATTACCAAAGTGCATGACCAAGCATTTTCCAACATTGTATTTCATTTGCCACTTTCTTTCCTATTCTCCTAATCTGTCCAAGTCCTTCTGCATCCTACCCGTTTCCTCAACACTACCTGCCCCTACATCAACCTTCATATCATCTGCAAACTTGGCAACAAAGCCTTCTATTCCATCGTCTAAATCATTTACATGCAGCATGTAAAGAAGTGGTCCCAACACCGACCCCTGCGGAATACCACTAGTCACTGCCAGCGAACCGGAAAAGGATCCCTTTATTCCCACTCACTGCCTCCTACCAATCAGACAATGCTCTAACCATGTTTGTACTTCCCTGTAATACCATGGGCTCTTAACTTGGTAAGTAGCCTCGTGTTTGGCAACTTGTCAAAGGCCATCTGAAAGTCCAAATATACAACATCCACTACATCTCCTTTATGTATCCTACTTGTAATCTCCTCAAAGAATTCCAACAAGTTTGTCAGACAAGATTTTACCTTAAGGAAACCACACTGACTTTGTGCTATCATATTCTGTGTCATCAAGAACTCCATAACCTCATCCTTGACAATTGACTCCAAGATCTTCTCAACCACTGAGGTCAAGCTAACTGGTCTATAATTTCCTTTCTGCTGCCTTCCTCCATTTTAAGCAGTGGAATGACTTCTGCAATTTTCAGTCCTCTGGCACGATGTCAGAGATTTTTGAAAGAAAATTTCTAATGCCACCACAATCTCTAACACTACCTCTTTCAGTACCCTAGCGTGCAGTTCCTCTGGTGTGGGTGATTTATGTACCTTCAGGTCTTTCAGCTTTTTGAGCACCTTCTCTCTTGTAATAGTAACTGCACCCACTTCTCTTCCTTCACACACTATAACATCAGGCATTCTGCTAGTGTGTTCCACAGTGAAGACTCCTGCAAAATACTCATTTAGTTCATCAGCCACCTCCATGTCCCCTGTTATTATTTCTCCCGCCTCATTTTCTAACGGTCCTATATTCACTCTCACTTCTCTTTTATTTTTAACATACTTGAAAGCACTTTTACTATCCACTTTGATATTATTTGCTAGCCTGCATTCATATTTCATCTTTTCCCTTCTAAAGATCTTTTTAGTTGTTCTCTGTAGGTTTATAAAAACTTCCCAATCCTCCATCTTCCCACTAATATTTGCTTTGTTGTATGCCCTTTCTTTTGCTTTTACAATAGCTTTGACTTCCCTTGTCAGCCATGGTTGTACTATTTTACCATTTTTGGAATATATATGTTCTGTATCTTCCTCATTTTTCCCAGAAAAGAAATGCCATTGCTGCTCTGCTGACAACCCTAACAGCAACTCCTTCCAGTTTACTTCGGGCCATCTCCTCTCCAATATCACTGTAATTTTCAGTTATATGCCAGTTAACCTGACTTCAGTGTTAGGGAAGATGTTGGAGTCCATTATTAAGGTTAAGATTTTGGGGTAGTTGGAGGTACATGATAAAATAGACCAAAAGTCAGCATGATTTCAGTACTCTCAAATCTGTTAGAATTCTTTGAGGAAATAACAGGCAGGATAAACAAAGAGTCAATCGATATTGTTTATTTGGATTTTCAGAAGGCCTTTGACAAGGTGCCACACATGAGGCTGCTTAACAAGATAAGAGCCCATGGTGTTACAGGAAAGGCACTGGCATGGTTAGAAGACTAGCTGAATGGTAGGAGCTAAAGAGTGGAAATAAAGGAGACCTTTTCTGCTTGGCTTCAGGTGACTAGTGTCGCAGAAGTTGGTGTTGGGAGTTCATCTTTTCACATAGTATGTCAATGATTCGGATAATGTATTAAATGGCTTAGAGGCCAAGTTTGCGAAGTATACAAAGATAAATGGAGGGGCAGATAGTGTTAAAAAAGGAAGAAGTTTGCAGAAGAACTTAAATAGATTGGGAAATTAGGCAAAAAAGTGGCAGATGGACTATAGTTTAGATAAGTGTATAGTCAAGCGCTTTGGTAGAAAAAATAAAGGCGTAGACTATTTTATAAATGGGGAATTCAAAAATCAGAGATGCCAAGGGACTTTGGAGTCCTCATGCAGGATTCCCTAAAGGTTAACTTGCAGATTGAGTTAATGGTAAGGAATGCAAATGCAATGTTAGTATGCATTTCAAGAGGATAAGAATATAAGAGCAAGAATGTCATGCTGAGGCTTTATAAGGCATTGATCAGACCACACTTGGAGTATTGCGAGAAGTTTTTGAATGCTTATCTCAGAAAAGATCTGCTGGCATTGGGAAGGATCCAGGGGAGGCTCAGGAGAATGTTTCCAAGAATGAAACGGTTAACATATGAGGAGTGTTCAAATGCTTGGGTCTGTACTCACTGGAGTTTAAAAGAATGAGGGGGGAATCTCAATGAGCCCTATTGAATGTTGAAAGGCCTAGATAGTGTTAATGTGGGGAATGTGGGAGCAAATTTGTAAGGAGATTCCAGATATTTGTAATAAGCACAAGGTTGTGTGTGGGAGATTTTAATTTTCCACACAAAGACTGGGAAGCGCATTCTGTAAAAAGGCTGGATGGTTTGGAGTTTGTCAAATGTATGCAAGATAGATTTTTGCAGCAATACATAGAGGTACCAACTAGAGAAGGGGCAGTGTTGGATCTCCTGTTAGGGAATGAGATAGGGCAGGTGATGGAGGTATGTGTTGGGGAGCACTTCGGGTCCAGTGATCACAATACCATTAGTTTCAATATAATTATGCAGAAGGATAGGACTGGAACCAGGGTTGAGATTTTTGATTGGAGAATGGCTAAATTTGAGGAGATGCGAAAGGATTTAGAAGGAGTGGATTGGGACAATTTGTTTCATGGGAAGAATGTAATAGAGAAATGGAGGTCATTTAAAGGTGAAATTTTGAGGGTACAGGATCTTTATGTTCCTGTTAGGTTGAAAGGAAAGGTTAAAAGTTTGAGAGAGCCATGATTTTCAAGGGATATTGGAAACTTGGTTCGGAAAAAGAAAGGGATCTACAATAAATATAGGCAGCATGGAGTTAATGAGGTGCTTGAGGAATATAAAGAATGTAAAAAGAATCTTAAGAAAGGAATTAGAAAAGCTAAAAGAAGATATGAGGCTGCTTTGGCAAGTAAGGTGAAAATAAATCCAAAGGATTTCTACAGTTATATTAATAGCAAAAGGATAGTGAGGGATAAAACTGGTCCCTTAGAGAATCAGAGTGGATGGCTATGTGCAGAGCCAAAAGAGATGGGGGAGATTTTGAACAATTTCTTTTCTTCGGTATTCACTAAGGAGAAGGATATTGAATTGTGTAAGGTAAGGGAAACAAGAAGGGTAGTTATGGAAAGTATGATGATTAAAGAAGAGGAAGTACTGGTGCTTTTAAGGAATATAAAAATGGATAAGTCTCCAGGTCTGGTCAAGATATTCCCTAGGTCCTTGAGGGAAGTTAGTGTGGAAATAGCAGGGGCTCTGACAGAAATATTTCAAATGTCATTAGAAACAGGGATGGTGCCGGAGAATTGGCATATTGCTCATGTTGTTCCATTGTTTAAAAAGGGTTCTAAGAGTAAACCTAACAATTATTGGCCTGTAAGTTTGACTTCAGTGGTGGGTAAATTGATAGAAAGTATTCTTAGAGATGGTATATATAATTATCTGGATAGACAGGATCTGATTAGGAACAGTCAACATGGATTTGTGCATGGAAGGTCATGTTTGACAAATCTTATTGAATTTTTTGATGAGGTTACTAGGAAAGTTGACAAGGGTAAAGCGGTGGATGTTGTCTATATGGTCTTCAGTAAGGCCTTTGACAAGGTTCCACACGGAAGGTTAGTTAGGAAGGTTCAGTCGTTAGGCATTAATATCAAAGTAGTAAAATGGATTCAGCAGCGGCTGGATGGGAGACCACAGAGATTAGTGGTGGATAACTGTGTGTCAGATTGGAGGACAGTGTGGACCGGTGTGCCTCAGGGATCTGTACTGGGTCCAGTATAGTTTGTCATATATATTAATGATCTGAATGATGGGGTGGTAAATTGGATTAGTAAGTATGCAGATGATACTAAGAGAGGTGGCGTTGTGGATAATGAAGTAGGTTTTCAAAGCTTGCAGAGAGATTTAGGCCAGTTAGAAGAGTGGCCTGAGAGATGGCAGATGGAGTTTAATGCTGATAGATGTGAGGTGCTACATTTTGGTAGGACTAATTAAAATAGGACATACATGGTAAATGGTAGGGCATTGAAGAATGCTGTAGAACAGAGGGATCTAGGAATAATGGTGCATAGTTCCCTGAAGGTGGAATCTCATGTGGATAGGGTGGTGAAGAAAGCTTTTGGTATGCTGGCCTTTATTAATCAGAGCATTGAGTATAGGAGTTGGGATGTAATGTTGAAATTGTATAAGGCATTGGTGAGGCCAAATTTGGAGTATTGTGTACAGTTCTGGTCACCAAATTATGGAAAGATGTCAATAAAATTGAGAGAGTACAGAGGAGATTTGCTAAAATGTTACCTGGGTTTCATCTCCTAAGTTACAGAGAAAGGTTGAACAAGTTAGGTCTTTATTCTTTGGAGCATAGAAGGTTGAGGGGGGACTTAACAGAGGTGTTGAGGAGATAGATAGAGTTGACGTGGATAGGCTTTTTCCATTGAGAATAGGGGATATTCACACAAGAGGACATGAGTTGAGAATTAAAGGGCAGAAGTTTAGGGGTAACACGAGGGGGAACTTCTTTACTCAGAGAGTGGTAGCTGTGTGGAACGAGCTTCCAGCAGAAGTGGTTGAGGCAGGTTCGATGTTGTCATTTAAAGTTAAATTGGATAGATATATGGACAGGAAAGGAATGGAGGGTTATGGGCTGAGTGCAGGTCGGTGGGCCTAGGTGAGAGTAAGAGTTTGGCATGGACTAGAAGGGCCGAGATGGCCTGTTTCCATGCTGTAATTGTTATATAGCTATATGGTTAAGTCTCAGAACCTCAGAATAGAGGAATATCCATTTAGAACAGAGATGAGGAGAAATTTCTTTCACCAGGGAGTGTTGAACCTGTAGTATTTGTTGCCACAGACAGCTGTGGAGGCCAAGATATTGAGTATATTTAAAGCAGAAAGTGATAGGTTCTTGATTAGTCAGTGTCAAATGTTATGGCGAGAAGGCAGCAGAATAGCATTATGGTGGATAATAATCAACCATAATGGAATGGTGGAGCAGGCTTGATGGGCTGAGTAGCCCAATTCTGCCCCTATGTCTCATGGTCTTATGGGCTTATATGATCATCTTCACTTTTCTAGCCATCCAGACCCATTTATTTACTTCCTCACATTGTGTTATTCCTCTGTCACTTCGACAGCCTCCTTGCTTCTGTGCCCCTCACCATGTCTCTATGTACCACCAGCTTCATCCACTCAAAATGCAAAACATGTTGCATAACCTCTTCTGTATATATATCTTGCATTCATCCAGTGCTTTTTTTAAAACAGGATTACACCAAAGCGGGTTACAGCTAGTGAAATACTTCTTTAATATGGTGACCGTCGTAATGTAGGTAATACAACAACCAGTTTACAGACATGAAGCTCCCAGAAATGGTAACCAGGTAATATGTCTTGGTGCTGTCAGTTAAAGGATAGATTTTGGGCAGAATACTAGGGAGAATATTCCTACATTCTTCCAATTGTGTCAGGGGAGGCCTCGGTTTAATGTCTCAGACTCAGATACAGGTATTTTTTATTACATGTATATAAAAACATACAGTGAAATGCATCATTTGTGTTAACAACCAACACAAGGATGTGCTGGGGCAACCTTCAAGTGTTGCTATACCAACGGAGCATGCCCACTGTGCCTGGCATACCACGAGACAATGGACAGCATAACAAGCCCCACCTGAACACATACATGTGCACCCGCACACATAAGGCAACGGACAGCATCTCTAATAGCGGAACGCCCCCTCAGCTCCTTTCTAAGGTAGGCCCTCAGAGCTAAGGATAATTTGCTTCCACTTCCATGAATTCTGAGGTGGCTGCTGAGGCTGAAGTGGGATCTTCAGAGTTAACTACAGGAGGGACAGCTTGCACTGGAAGAAGCAGGTCAGTGGCTAGTTTGGCAGATGGTCTGCACCTTTTCTTTATTATTTTTTGAAATGGGGATTCCTATGCTGCTGCCAAAGAGGCTCATAGTTCATAGTGGCCTCCTGGATGCTCCATTCCATATTAATCTGTGACAGGTCTGGGATTACTATACTATAAATGGATGAGGATGTTACAGTTCACTCAAGGATGCTTTAAGAATGCACTTAAAACGGTTTCTCTTTCTCCTGGTAATCTCTTGGAATGACTGAGAGCTGTTTCCGCCCCATCAGCAAAGCACTGAGTATTAGCTTGGAGTTTGTGCTCTGGACAGGATTGAACTGCAAACTTCTGAATCAGAGGGAAAAGTGCACTTCATGCAGCAAATGTTTAGGCCTAAGTTATTAACATTATAATATAATGTCTCATATTAGTTACAGCTTTCCAGTAACATCAATGTTAATTGTGAAACTACGTGAAATGACAAATTATAGTTTGATTGGTGACGTACAAGTACAGTTTTTGAATTTTTTTCTGATTAAAAAGGAAAGATTTGCTTGACAGTGCAAGCCAATTATTCATTCCAGACTAGTGAGAAAAGGGTGGACTAAAGGAATGGAATGTTTACAAGTCAGTTGGTGTCCCACAGAAATTTTCACTGCAACTGTATAAAATGGAGTTCTTCTAAAATTTGTGTTATTCCAATCTTGACCATTTTCTAATTTCAAGTCCAAATTTCAAAATAAACTTATTATCAAAGTATGTATAGCATGTCACCAGATACTACCCTGAGATTCATTGTCTTGCAAGCATCCAAATAGAACGAAGAAATACAATAGAATCTATGAAAAACTACAGACAAAGACTGACCATGTGCAAAAGAAGACAATCTGTGTAAATACAAATAATAATAATGATAAATAAGTAAAAAATAATAACACTGAGAACATGACTTGTAAATTCCTTGGAAGTGAGTACATAGGTTGAGTGGAATCAGTTCAGTGTTGAGGTGAGTGAAGGTACCCATGCCAGTTCAGGAGCCTAAGGATTGAAGGGTAATAACTGTTCCGGAAGTTGATGGTGTGGGACCCAAGACTCCTGTACCTCCTTCCTGATGACAGCAGTGAGAAGAGAGTGTGGCCAGAATAGTGGGTGTCCTTGATGATGGATGCTCCTTTCTCATAAGACTATAAGATATAGGAGCAGAAGTAAGCCATTTGGTCCATCAAGTCTGCTCTGCCATTCAATCATGGGTTGATCCAATTCTTCCAGTCATCCCCACTCCCCTGCCTTCTCCCCATACCCCTTGATGCCCTGGCGAAACAAGAACCCACTATCTCTGCCTTAAATTCACCCAATGACTTGGCCTCCACAGCCATTCATGGCAACAAATTCCACAGATTTACCACCGTCTGACTAAAGTAGTTCCTCTGCATCTCTGTTCTAAATGGACGTCCTTCAATACTGAAGTTGTGTCCTCGTGTCCTAGGCTCCCATACCATGGGAAATAACTTTGCCATATCTAATCTGTTAACATTCTGAATGTTTCTATGAGATCCCCCTCATTCTCTCCTGAACTCCAGGGAATACAGCCCAAGAGCTGCCAGATGTTCCTCATTCTGTAACCCTTTCATTCCTGGAATCATTCTCATGACTCTTCTCTGAACCCTCTCCAATGTCAGTATATCCTTTTTAAAATAAGGAGCCAAACTACACTCAATACTCCAAGTGTGGACTCACGAGTGCCTTATAGAGCTTCAACATCACATCCCTGCTCTTATATTCTATACCTCTAGAAATGAATGCCAACATTGCATTCACCTTCTGCACCACCGACTCAAACTGGAAGGTTAACCTCTAGGGTATCCTGCACAAGGACTCCTAAGTCCCTTTGCAGCTCTGCATTTTGAATTCTCTCCTCATCTAAATAATAGACTGCTCATTTATTTCTTCCACCAAAGTGCATGACCATACACTTTCCAACATTGTACTTCATTTGCCACTTCTTTGCCCATTCAAACTATGTAAGTCTCTCTGCAGGCTCTTTGTTTCCTCAGCACTACCAGCTCCTCCACCTATCTCTGTATCACTGGCAAATATAGCCACAAATCCATTAATCCCATAGTCCAAATCATTGACATACATCGTAAAAAGCAGCGGTCCCAACACCGACCCCTGTGGAACTCCACTGGTACCAGCAACCAGCCAGAATAGGATCCCTTTATTCCCACTCTCTGTTTTCTGCTGACCAGCCAATGCTCCACCCACGTTAGTAACTCCCCTGTAATTCCATGGGCTCTTATCCCGCTAAGCAGCCTCATTTACGGCACCTGGTCAAAGGCCTTCTGAAAATCCAAGTTCATCATATCTACTGCATCTCCTTTGTCTACCCTGTTTGTAATTTCCTCAAATAATTGGAGCAGATTTGTCAGGTAGGATTTTTCTTTCAGGAAACCATGCTGGCTCTGGTCTATCTTGTCATGTGCCTCCAGGTACCCCGTAATCTCATCCCTAACAATCGATTCCAACAACTTCCCAACCACTGATGTCAGGTTAACAGGTCTATAGTTTCCTTCCTGCTGTCTCTCACCCTTCTTAAATAGTGGAGTAACATTTGCAATTTTCTAGTTATCCGCTACAATGCCAGAATCTATCGATTCTTGAAAGATCTTTGTCTCCAGTGTTCGCAATCTCTCCAGTTACTTCCTTCAGAGCCCGATGGTGCATTCCATCAGGTCCAGGAGATTTATCCACCCTCAGACCATTAAGCTTCCTGAGCACCTTCTCAGTCGTAATTTTCACTGCATGTACTTTACTTCCCTGATACTCTTCAATGTCTGGTATACTGCAGATGTCTTCCACTGTGAAGCCTGATGCAAAATATGCATTCAGTTCCTCTGTCATCTCTGTATCTCTCATTACAATATCTCCAGCATCATTTTCTATTGGTCCTATATCTACGCTTGACTCTCTTTTACCCTTTATATACTTTAAAAAATGCTTTTAGTATCTCCTTTTATATTAGTTGCCAGCTTCCTTTTGTAATTCATCTTTTCCTTCCTAATGACCTTCTTAGTTTCCTTCTGCAAGTTTTAAAAAATTTCCCAATCCTCTATCTTCTCACTAGCTTTCGCTTCCTTGTATGCTCTGGCTTTTGGTTTTACTTTGGATCTGACTTCACTTGTCAGCCATGGTAGTGTTGTTCTTCCATTCAAAAATTTCTTCTTATTTGGAATATATCTGTCTTGCACTTCCCTCATTTTTCACAGAAAGTCCAGCCATTGCTGCTCTGCTGTCCTTCTTGCTAGTGTCTCTTTCCAGTCAACTTGGGCCAGTTCCCCTCTCATGCCATTGTAATTTCATTTATTCCACTAAAATACTGACACATTGGAATTTAGTTTCTCCTTCTCAAATTTCAAAGTGAACTCGATCATATTGTGATCACTGTTCCCTAAGGGTTACTTAATCGTAAGCTCTCTTATTACCTCTGGATCATTGCACAACACCTAATCCAGCACAGCTGATCCCCTAGTGGGCTCAACAACAAGCTGTTCTAAAAAGCCATCCCTTCGACATTCTCCAAATTCACTCTTGAGGTCCAGTACTGGCCTGGTTTTCCCAATCCACCTTCATGTTAAAATCCCCAATGATTATCACGACATTACCCTTCTGACACGACCTTTCTGTCTCCTGCTGTAATTTGTAATCCACATCTCGGCTGCTGTTTGGAGGCCTGTATACAATTGCCATTAGGATCCTTTTCCCCTTGCCATTTCTTAACTCAACCCATAGAGACTCTACACCTTCCGATTCTATATCATCCCTTTCTAATGATTTAATATTAATTTATACACACAGAGCCACACCACCTCCTCTGCCTACCAACCTATCTTTTCGATACACGGTATATCCTTGGACGTTCAGCTCCCAATGGCAGCCTTCCTTTAGCCAAGTTTCAGAGATGACCACAATATCATACTTGCCAATCTGTAGCTGAATTCCAAGATCGTCCATTTTATTTCTTGTGCTGCGTGCATTCAAGTATAACACTTTCAATCCAGTATTTGTTGCTTTCTGTTGTAAATCATCCCATTGACTGTGATTATGCCTCATCTCCTGTCTGTCCTTTCTATCATCTCTGTTGCATGCTATCTTTGATTTATTTCTGTTCTCCCCTTTTTCAGCCCTATCATTCTGGTTCCCATCCCCCTGCCAAATTAGTTTAAACCCTCCCTAACAGCTTGATTAGCCTGCCTGCTAGGACATTTGACCCCTTTGGGTTCAGGTGTAACCCATCCTTTTGTACAGGTCGTACCTCTTCCAGAAGAGGCCTAATGATCTAATGAAGCCCTGCCCCTTACACCAATCACTCTGCCATGCATTAATATGCCTGATCATGCTATTCTTGCGCTTGTTAGCACGTGGCACAGGCATCAGTCCTGAGATTACTACCCTGGAGGTCCTGCTTTTCAGCTTCCTACCCAACTCCCTGAATTCTCTCTTCAGGACCTCCTTCCTTTTTCTACCTATGTCATTGGTGCCAACATGTACCAAAACTTCTGACTGTTCACCCTCTCCCTTCAGAATACTCAGCACCTGACTCATGACATCCCATACCCTGGCACCTGGGAGGCAACACACCATGCAGGTATCTCTCTCAGGCTGACAGAACCTCCTGTCTGTTCCCCTCACTATGGAATCCCCTATGACTACCACATTCTTCATCTTCTTCTCTCCCTTCTGCACCACAAAACCAGGCTCAGCACCAGAGACTCAATCACTGTGGTCTTCCTCTGTCAGGTCACCCCGTCAACAGCATCCAAAAACGAGATAACAATTAGTGAGGGGGATGGCCACAGGGATACTCTCTACTATCTGAGCTCTTCCTTTCCCTTCCCTGACGGTCACCCCAGGAGTTGTCTAACTCCTGCGGCCTTGGAGTGACTAACTCCTTGTAGCTCCTATCTATCTCCTGCTCACTTTGCCTAATAAGCTGTAGGTGATTAAGGATTAGCTGCAGATCACTAACACAGTCTCTGAGGAGCTGCATCTCGCTGTACCTGGCGCCGATGTGGCCACCTGGGAGACTGGAAGATTCCCAGGATTCCCACATCTGACACCCAGAGCAAAGTACTAACCCTACAGACATGCTGTCTATTCCTCAAAAAAAATGCAAGGAAAAAACGTGTCCACTTACCTCGCTGAAGCCTGAATGAGCCAAAGCCTTACCACTCTGACTCAGACCACTCCATTGACCATTGCTCTTTTGATGACCGCTCCGCTAGTTAGTGTCTTCCTTTTATGCCTGAACCTTCCCTGCTCTCCAACTCACGATTGGTGCTCTGGGGCTTTGGGGCTCTAACGTTTTTCTGATGCTCATTCTTTCTAGGTTCTTCTGTTTTTTTTTGTGGATGTCTGCGAAAACCAAGTGTTTCAGATTGTACACATTCTCTGATAATAAATGGAACCATTTGAACTGTGCATCTATCAAGGCTTGTCAAAGTTTTAGATGACATGACAGACTTCTGCAAACTTCTAACAAAGTACAGGGACTGTTGTGCTTTCTTTGTAATGCCGCTTGCATGCTAGCCCAGAAACAGATCCTTTGATATGATCGTGCCAAGGAATTTAAAGCTGCTGATCCTCTCCACTTGCAATCCCCCAATGAGGGCTGGCCCATGAACTTCTGGTTTCTTCTTCCTGTAGTCAATAATCACATATTTTAATGGAAGCTTAAGTTCGCTTTGCTTATCGCTTAATGGTGACCAAATTGAATTCCAGCCAGAGCAAACAATGGCAAGGATGTCTGTGTTGATTTCCAACAGAGAATGTTTGTTACATATTATAATAGTGTGGGAAGCTTTTGTCCACAAGGCAGTAGACAAATGGACCCTGGGATCCACTAATAAGCCTAGACAAAGACAGAGAATGCTGGAGGCACTCAGTGGGAAAGACTCACTTTTTCCCTCTAAATGTAGCTTCACCTGGTGAGTACGTCCAGCGTTTCCAGTTTCAGCTTTGGACTTCAAGCATTTGCAGTGTTTTCGGCTCTACATAGAAACATAGAAACATAGAAACATAGAAACATAGAAAATAGGTGCAGGAGTAGGCCATTCGGCCCTTCGAGCCTGCACCGCCATTTATTATGATCATGGCTGATCATCCAACTCAGAACCCCGCCCCAGCCTTCCCTCCATACCCCCTGACCCCCGTAGCCACAAGGGCCGTATCTAACTCCCTCTTAAATATAGCCAATGAACTGGCCTCAACTGTTTCCTGTGGCAGAGAATTCCACAGATTCACCACTCTCTGTGTGAAGAAGTTTTTCCTAATCTCGGTCCTAAAAGGCTTCCCCTCTATCCTCAAACTGTGGCCCCTCGTTCTGGACTTCCCCAACATCGGGAACAATCTTCCTGCATCTAGCCTGTCCAATCCCTTTAGGGTCTTATACGTTTCAATCAGATCCCCCCTCAATCTTCTAAATTCCAACGAGTACAAGCCCAGTTCATCCAGTCTTTCTTCATATGAAAGTCCTGCCATCCCAGGAATCAATCTGGTGAACCTTCTTTGTACTCCCTCTATGGCAAGGATGTCTTTCCTCAGATTAGGGGACCAAAACTGCACACAATACTCCAGGTGTGGTCTCACCAAGGCCTTGTACAACTGCAGTAGTACCTCCCTGCTCCTGTACTCGAATCCTCTCGCTATAAATGCCAGCATACCATTCGCCTTTTTCACCGCCTGCTGTACCTGCATGCCCACTTTCAATGACTGGTGTATAATGACACCCAGGTCTCGTTGCACCTCCCCTTTTCCTAATCGGCCACCATTCAGATAATAATCTGTTTTCCTATTTTTGCCACCAAAGTGGATAACTTCACATTTATCCACATTAAATTGCATCTGCCATGATAAACCTTAGTTTGCAAAAGCAACAAGGGAACCAGTTAAAACTAAAAGGACAACATGGCAAATAGTGCAGGTTTGTGTGCCTTCCAGTAGCTAACTACACACCCAGATTTTCAGCAAAGAAGTGTGAGTCTTAGAAAGCCAGCAAATGAAGAACATTGTGCTTCTGTTCCAGATGAGAGAGCGAGAAAGCTGTGGTTGCTCAGACAGAGTAAGATAAGGTCATGGCTGGTGCTTTTCCTTCGATGGAGATCTGAATCAAATATTGACACAAACAATCTTTACAGTTGCAAGTAGCACTGAAGCTACTAATGCAGGGTTTTGGGCAGACTAAGATGAATGTTGTAAATAAAAGGCCTCAAGATTCTGCCTATGTGAAATCATGTTTGAATGTGTCACTGTGAATAATTCATGTTTGAGCTGTGTTTGGTGCCATTTTCTATACCGATGGCAGTTCAAGTGATTTGCAAACTTGACGTTGTTGTTGGATGTGAAAATATTTGTACGCAAATAGACAAATGTCATCTGTTTTGTATACTGTATATTTTGTACATTGTAATTTTTGGTTTTGTATACTTTGCATGTTATTTAGTAAGATTCTTTGTGGGTTCACAATCTCAGAGTGTGTCTTTGCAGCTGGAAAACTCCCTCCTGTGTTACTGACCCATGAATGTTCTAACCAAAGAAAGTGTTCTGTTTTTACGTTCATTAAATATTTAAATTTCTATGGTGAGTCTTTAAAGAAATTATGTACTAAAGTTTAAAGACTGAACATTTAACTTGCAGAACGACATGTGTTCTTCGGGTTTGCTTCCTTTCATTTTCAATAATTATTTGTTTAAATGATAGACGACCAGATATGTTGACTGATAATGGAGAAGAAACATGGAAGTTATAGTGGGTGACTTTAATTTCTCCCAAAGTAACATCCTTAGTATCAATACACCCAAGAAGTTTTCTAGACACATTTTGGGGAAGGGGCCATACTAGACTTTGTATTGGAAGTGACCTACCCGAGTGAATATAGTTTCAATGGGAGAACATTTTGGGAACTGCGATCATAACTCAGTAAGTTAAGGATATAGACAAGACTGGACTACACCCACTTTATTAGGTACTCTCTGTCCCTAATAAAGTGATTACTGAGTGTATTTCTGTATGTTCATGGTCTTATACTGCTGTACCCCTATCTACTTTAAGGAGATATGCACACCACTGTTGTAGTGCATAGTTATTTGAATTACTTTCGCCTTCCTTCAGCTTCAACTAGTCTCGATGTTCTCTTCTGACCTCACTCATTAACAAGACATTTTGGCCAACTGAACTGCTGCCTTCTGCATGTATTTTGATTTCGAATCTCAGAAGATCAGCAGTATCTGAGTTACTCAAACCATTCCATCTGGCACCAAAAAATAATCTACAATCATAGTCACTTAGATCACATTTCTTCCCCATTCTGACGATTGCTCTGCATGCCAACTGAGCTGCTTGACCATATCTGCATGCTTTTATGCACTGAGTAGCTGCCACATGATCGGCTGATTAGATATTTGCATTAACAAGTAAGTGTACAGGTATACCTAATAAAGTGGCTACTATAAGTAGGAGATGGTGCTAAATTGAGGAAAAGATTATTACAAGAAGAATCTCAGCCCAAAGCTTTGACTGTTTACTCATTTCCATGAACACTGCCTAGCCTGCTGAGTTTCTCCAGCATCTTGTGTGTGTTGCTTGGATTTCCAACATCTGCTGATTTTCTCCTGTTTGCAGTAGTATATTAAACAGGAGCTGGGATGAGTAGATCGGGTGTGGCTGTTATTGAGAAAGTCTTGTAAGAAGGAAAGACAAAAGTGGCGAGGTTGGGAAACCTTGGGTGAATAGAGACGTTGCAAATTTAGTCAAAAAGGAAAAGAAAATATTCGTAAGGTCTAAGAAGCTCAAATTACCTAGAGCCTTTCAGGAATATAAATGAGCCAAGTGTGAATCAGAAGGCTTATGAAATCTGTTTGGCGAGTTGGGTTAAAGAGGACGTGAGGAAAGCTTGATCAAGATAGGGCTGTTTCTCCTTTTAACAAAGGAACACAAGAGGTGACATGACAGAAGTGAATAAGATGATAAGAGGCATAGATAGAGTGGACAGCCAAAACCTTTATTCCAGGGAAGCAGTGGCTAATACAAGAGCACATTCTGTACAGTTAAAATGATTGAAGGAAAGTGTTGGGGAGATGTCAGAGATAGTTATTTTTTGCACAGAGACTGGCAAGTGCATGAAATGCACTGCTGAGGTCTGTGATAGAGGCTGATACATTAGAGACAGGTACAAAGAAACTTAGGCACATGGATGATAGAAAAATGGATGGCTACTGTATGTGGGAGGGTAGGGTTAGGTTGATCTTGGAGTAGGTTAAAAGGTCAGTACAACATTGTGGGCCAAAGGACCTATACTATGCTGTAGTGTTCCATGTTCCAAGTTTATTTTCACATTGCATCTATATAAAACTTTCCTTATTTGGAGTCTTGTGTGCAGTTCTGGTATCGAAGTCACATGAAAGATTTGAAGACTTTGGAGAAGGTGCAAAAAGAGGTTCACCGGGATGTTTCGTGGATTACAGAACATTAGAAATGAGGAGAGGTGGACAAACCTGGATTGTTTCTTCTGCAGCGTCAGAGGCTGAGGAGCAAACCGATGGAAGTATATAAAATATGGTAGCGCAGTGTGCCGCTATTGCAGTTCAGGGTGTAGGAGTTCAGAATTCAATTCTGGCATCCTCTGTAAGAAAGTTTGTACACTCCTCCCATATGCACGCAAGTTTTCTCTGGGTGCATCAGGTTCCTCTCACAGTTCAAAGACATACTGCTTAGTAGGTTAATTGGTCATTGTAAAATTGTCCCGTGATTAGGCTAGAGTTAATAGGGTTAAATCAGTAGGTTGCTAGGCCAGAAGGGCCTGTTCTGTGCTCTATCTTGAAATAAAATAAAAAAATAAAATAAAATAATGTGAGACATAACCAGCATAAGTAGTCAAGATGAAAATGTCAAAAGATTAGGGAGGTGAAAGGGGAAAGTTTAAAGGATAGCATGTGCCTGGAATGTGCTGCCATGGGAAGAGGCGGAATCAGCTATGATTGCAATATTTAAGAAGCATTTACACAGGGAATGGAGCGACACAGAACCACATGCAGGCTGATGAATTCAGTCTGGATTCACCTCAAGGCCAGCACAGACATCATTAGCCAAAGAGCCAGTTTCTGGGCTGTACTCTTCTATGTTGTATGTTCAATATTGTATATCCCTAATTATCACTGAAATGAGGAGACAGTTAATAGTCAAATACAAAAGTTGTTCTAATGCCACATAAAATATAAAGCAACACACACAGAATGCCAGAGGAACACAGTAAGTCAAGCAGCATCTATGGAAAAGAGTTTAGGCCAAGGGTCTCGGCTCAAACTTTGACTGTTTACCCTTTTCCATAGATGCTGCCTGAGCTGCTGCGTACCTCTGGCATTCTGCATATGTTGCTTTAGATTTCCAGCATCTGCAGACTTTCTCATGTTTGTGATTTACTACTCCCCATATAACCCTGATTGGGTAAGAATAACTGATTCCATTCTCCAAGCATTAATGACAGGGGTGCAGTGCTGCTGGAGCTCTCTGGAGCACTGCTCCGGCACCTCTGTAAAAAACAATCAAAATAAACAGGTGGGGAATTTAACAGCAGCGGCATATTAAATAGAGGGAATTTTACAGAAGCGGGGATTGGGGAGAGGGGGTGGTGGCCTGTGGGGAAAATACCACTAATAACATTAGGATATTTGATCATTTTTGGTGAAATCCTGGAGCCGTGACTGTTTTTTTATTTTGGTATTTGTGAAATTCCCCCTCGCTCGACCCGTTGTCCCAGCATGCCCTGCTGTAGCCTCCCGCCATTTCACCGATCCTCAGTCTCTCTCCGGCACTCGTTGTTTGAGCATTGTTTGCCGCGAAAATAAAAATCTTAGATCTTTTGAAAAGTGGCACGTTGCCTGCCGAAGTGGGCCATAAGGTCGGTAAGAACGAATCGAGCATTTGCACAATAAAGCAGAAAGAAGCTGAAATTCGTGGAAGTGTTAGTGCTACCCCTACAACGGCAAAAATGGTCTCTCTGGTTCGTTCAATTTTTCGTTCTGCATATTATTTAGCTCAGAATGACAGACCATACTCTGATCACTTTGGCTTATTGGAACTTCAAAAAAATGGTATTGGCATTGAATTGGACTGCATTCCCACACTAGTGCTACAGAGATAATTAATCACGTAGCCATTAATATGAAAAAGAAAATTTGCCAGCATATCAAGCAGATAAATAGCAAATTTTCTGTTCTCATTGATGAATCAACAAGCCTGAGCATTAAGACTGCCCTAATAGTTCATTTGAAATGTGGGAGTAATAAGGAAGGTGATCCCCATTTTATGTTTTTAGATCTAATTGAACTGCCTGATCAGAAAGCTGCAACTATTGCTAAGCATCTATTGAACTGTCTCAATAACCATGGGTTTGATGACTCTTACTTGAAACAGAACCTTGTAGCATTTGCTAGTGATGGGGCGAGCGTAATGCTTGGTGTCAAATCCGGTGTTGCTACAATTCTCAAGGAACATTACCCTGATGTGATAATTTGGCACTGTCTTAATCACAGAGTAGAACTTGCAGTAGGTGATTCGGTGAGAGAAGTTCACGGAATAAATCATTTTCAATCATTTATGGACAAATTGTACTCCATTTACAGTAGATTACCTCTAAATCAAAAGGAACTTTCTGAATGTGCCTCTCAACTAGAACAACAAATTTGCAAAATAGGCTGTGTTCTGGGCACCAGGTGGGTAGCTAGCTCGTTTCGAACAGTTTCAGCAGTCTGACAAAATTATGAAGCACTGTGTTTTCATTTTGAAAAAGCAATGAAGGATGAAACAAGATCTGGGAGTGACAGATAAACCTATGAAGGTCTGTTGAAAAGATTCTCTTCAGAACAGTCTCTATTGGACTTAGCTCTAATGTATGACACGTTGCATGAACTTGGTTTACTGTCAGAGCGTTTACAGAAACGCACTACTACGATTTTTTATGCAGACAAACTGATCCAATGGAGCATAAGATCACTGCATGGACTGAAAGAGCAACCTGGTACAAAAACTCTAGAAGCTCAAGAGGCAGTTGAAAAGCAGAAGTTTGGAGAAATTACCTTAACAAGCAACAACAAAATTGTCTCCATTAATTATCTAAAGTTTCTTACTAGTCTTATAAACAAATTGCAGCACCGTATGTTCATGGCAACATCCTTGAAAGGTTCTCAAACTTCTAAACCTCAAGGTATGTATAAATCCCTGCTAAATCAAATGTGTGTCCTTTATAAAGATAACTGGCCTGCTGAAATACTGCCTAATTATGGAGAAGCTGCAATATCATCTCTCTGTAAGAGGTTTAAGCTTTCCTCTTCCTCTCTAATAAATGCCTTCAGAGATTATGTGGAGGATCGTGGATGCCGCATCCCCCAAGACTTACACCCATTACTGAGCTGTTCACAAGCTATTCCTGTTAGTACTGCTGAGTGTGAGAGAGGATTCAGTCATATGAATTTGATAATAACAACACGCTCAAGGATTCTCATATATCTATGTATCAGTGCTTATGTTTGTTAAACTACACAGACCTCCTCTAGTTCAGTGGAATCCTGAGCCGTATGTCACATCATTGCTGCGGTACCACAGATCAGCAGATGACACCAGGACAAGAGTTGCTTCAGACCCCAAACACACATTACGCCAGACCCTTTGTGGACGTCATTTTGAAACTTCTCATTGGTAGCATTTGGTAAGTAGGTAATTAGCTTTAAATTGGTAAAATACATGATCACCATCTTTTTCTTTACTTGCTTGATAATTATATTTTATGATCATTAGTGAGTGCAACTGTGCAATACTTCGTCATATTATTAAATTAAATATATGTTTTATCGTACCAGTTATACACTGAAATGTAGTGATGGGCTATAATCTTGTTAATGTCTGAACTATCACTATATTTCTGTGGAGCTCTGGAATTCATATATTTCTTTCACTTTGGTTTAGTGCTTGACATTATAAGAAACCCTATTCATATATCAATATCCCAATTTGTGTACCTGCTCATTACATGAATGGGGCAAGGAAGTTGCCCAGTACATGAAATGAGCAGGTACACAAATTGGATGTGACATATGTATAGAGAGGATATAGGAAATGGGAGGCATTTTGTCAGCTCCGGCACCTGAAAAATTAGCACTACACCCCTGATTAATGAACCGGAAATCACAAATGCGAGAGATTCCACAGATGCTGGAAATCCAAGCACATAGAAAATGCTAAAGGAACTCATCAGGTCAGGCAGCATCTATAGATAGGAACAAAGATTCAACCATTACGGGATGAGACCAGATGAAGGGCCTTGGCTCAGAACATTGACTCTTTAGTCCTTTCCATAGATGCCGCCTGAAGTGCTGAGTTTGTCCAGCATTTTGTGTGCTTTATTAATGAACTAGATGATCTTTTTTAATGAGAATCATCTAATTTCTGTTAATGAGATAAGCTTTTGTTAAAATTCTGTATTTATTTAGTTAGCTGATATATTAATTAGAATGTTAACTAATGCACAGATTAATTCAATTAATTCAAGCCTAATGTACATTATTTTTGACAGACCCCCTTCAGCACTCACACTTTGAAGATTTGTTAAATAAGAACAACCTAAAAAGTTAGTGAATCAATGTAACAGACAAAGACAGATGAGACCAGGAATGACTTTGTTTCATTCCAAAGTTATAGAACTTCTGTACTTCAAGGATAGATTCTCCTTAAGAATTGTAATATTGGAGTGTGTACAAATTGTGGGGAATTTCTTAAACAAGAATAATTATAATTTATGTTAATATGGCAATCAATATTATACATTAGAGTGATTAGAGCATAGAACCAAAATTAGGCGATTCAGCCTATCAAGTCTGACTTTCTATCATGCTTGAATTATTATCCCTCTCAGCTGCACTCATCTGCCTTCTCCCCATAACCTTTGATGCCTTTACTAACTGAGAACCTATCAACTTCCGCTTTAATGACTTGGCCTCCACAGTCATCCATGGCAATGAATGCCAGAGATTCACCACTTTCTGACTGAAGAAATACTTTTTCATCTCTGTTCTGAAGGGGCATCTTTGTACTTTGAGGCTGTGCCCTCTAGTCCTAGACTGCCCGACTACAGGAAACAGCCTCTTCACATCCACTCTATCCAGGCCTCAGAAAACAAGGATGTCCCTTTAGAACAGAGACGAGAAGGAATTGTTTTAGTCAGAGGGTGGTGAATCTGTAGAATTACTCAGTCTGAAGAAATTTAAAGATATCTAGAGAAAAATGGTCAACAATTTTTCTTAGATAAGTTGTCCAAAATTGCTCACAACACTCCAAATGCGGTCTGACCAATGCCTTATGGCAGCCTTGCTCTTATATTCCAGTCCTTTCGAAATGATTTTGTATTTGCCACCTTACCACCAACTCAACCTGCAAATTAACCTTTCAGGAGAGTCTAAGACCAGAGAATACAAGAATAAACCTTCAGAACAGAAGTGAGGAGCAATTTCTTTTGTCAGAGAGTGGTGAATCTGTGGAATTCATTGCCACAAGCGGCTGTGGAGGTCAAGTCATTGACTATATTTAAAGTGGAGGTTGATAGGTTTTTGATTTGTAATGGAATCAAAAGTTACAGGGAGAAGGCAGGAGAATGGGATTGAGAGGGATAATAAATCAGCCATGATGGAATGGCAGAGCAGACTCAATAGGCTGAATAGCTGAATTCTGCTCATAAGTCTTATGGTTTCATATCTAAGATTCAAGATTTTTTAATGTCATTTCCTGTACACGAGTGTAAAGATAATGAAATAATTGTGACTCCAGATCCAATGCAGCAGGGGTCCCCAATTTTTTTTGCACCGCGGACCAGTTTAATATTGACGATATTCTTGCGGACCTGCCATCGGAGGGGGGGGTGGGAGGTGTTCAAGTTCAAGCGTAACACGGAATGAGGAAAGGTGCAGCTGACGCATATTGTTTCATATCGCCAAATCATATCGTTTCCTCGCGGCCTGGAAGCACATGCTTTACGGCCCAGTGGTTGGGGACCACTGCAATACAGTACAAAAAAAAATCAGAAAAGATAAAGAACACAATATTAATACAAAAATACATAAAATAGCTTGTGTACAGAGATTAATTGTATGTCTATAAAATGACACTAGACTGTACAGGATATAATGAAGTAGTGGTGGAGATAGTGGGTGGAGGTGTTGATCAGCCTTGTTGTTTGGAAGAAGTAAGTTTTTGAGTTTGGTGGTCTTCGAGTAGATACAATGTAGCCTCCTCCCTGATGGAAGTGGGAGTACTGTTCCATCTACTTATACCCACCTCACCATCCCCTTCCACTCTTCGTCAACTGTGTGTACAGCACAGTACAGGCCCTTCGGCCCACAATGTTGTGCCGACCTTCAAACCCTGCCTCCCATGTAAACCCCCACCTTAAATCCTTCCATATACCTGTCCAGTAGTCTCTTAAACTTCACTAGTGTATCTGCCTCCACCACTGACTCAGGCAGGGTATTCCAGGCACCAACCGCTCCCTGAGTAAAAATCCTTCCTCTAATATCCCCTTTGAACTTCCCATCCCTATCCTTAAAGCCATGTCCTCTTGTATTGAGCAGTGGTGCCCTGGGGAAGAGGCGCTGGCTATCCACTCTATCTATTCCTCTTATTATCTTGTACACATCTATCATGTCTCCTCTCATCCTCCTTCTCTCCAAAGAGTAAAGCCCTAGCTCCCTTAATTTCTGATCATAATGCATACTCTCTAAGCCAGGCAGCATCCTGGTAAATCTCCTCTGTACCCTTTACAATGCTTCCACATCCTTCCTATAGTGAGGTGACCAGAACTGGACACAGTACTCCAAGTGTGGCCTAACCAGAGTTTTATAGAACTGCATCATTTCATCACGACTCTTAAACTCTGTGCCTCGACTTATGAAAGCTAACACCCCATAAGTTTTCTTAACTACCCTATCCACCTGTGAGGCAACTTTCAGGGATCTGTGGACATGTACCCCCAGATCCCTCTGCTCCTCCACACTACCAAGTATCCTGCCATTGACTTTGTACTCTGCCTTGGAGTTTGTCCTTCCAAAGTGTACCACCTCACACTTCTCCGGGTGAAACTCCATCTGCCACTTCTCAGCCCACTTCTGCATCCTATCAATGTCACTCTGCAATCTGCGACAATCTTCTACACTATCTACAACACCACCAACCTTTGTGTCGTCTGCAAAGTTGCCAACCCACCCTTCTACCCCCACATCCAGGTCGTTAATAAAAATCACGAAATCACAATTATAAACGGACAATCTTTTCTGTTCCCTTTATGTCTTGGTGCAGAGCCTCAACCCAAAGTATCAATTTACACCTTTTGCCACCACAAATACTGCTTGCCCCGCTGAGTCCTTCCTGCATTCTTTTATTGTATGCGGTTGTTTTCATCAGGGTTTTATAAAGTTCTTCATGAATTTTTTAGCCTTCTACTATGTGCCTGTATTATAAGCCCAGGATCCTCTATGCTTTTCCGGTCATTTTCTCAATCAGCCATTTCAATGCAGTATGTGCACATAAACCCAGGTCTCCGTGTTCATGTAGTCATATTAGAATTATATCTTCCAGTTCCTATTGACTTTTCTCACCAATTGTAGCAAGGCATCATCTGTCAACCTTGCTGCACCTGTTCAGTTTCTTGCTCATCCAGAATCACAATTACAAGTTCCTTTTTGAAAATTGGAGTCAGTAGCAGTGGACAACTCAGTTCCTCAAACATGATTCATTATTCAACACAATCGTGGCTAATCTGACTGCATCATCAGCTCTGCATTCTACCTCCTACTCAGTAAAATTTTTATACCTACTTGCATATCAGGAATCAACCTCCTACTTCTAAATATTCAGTAACTGCTTCAACCACCCTTAGAAGAAGTCAGTCTATGACTTTTGAAACTAATTATTTTAACTTATCTCTGTTAAAATGGAAACACTTAAGATTATGCTACAATCTTTAGTCATTAATTGTATTTTTTTTATATATGAAGAAGCATTCAGTCTAGATCCACCTGGCTGAAGTTTTTTGATGTTTCAAACAAGCCTTTCCGAACTTTCAGACGAGGAAATCTGCAGATGCTGGAATTTCAAGCAACACACATAAAAGTTGCTGGTGAACGCAGCAGGCCAGGCAGCATCTCTAGGAAGAGGTACAGTCGACGTTTCAGGCCGAGACCCTTCGTCAGGACTAACTGAAAAAAGAAATAGTAAGAGCATAGACTAAACTTTTATAGCTTGTTAGTTTGCTTTTTAAATCTTCCACTGAAAATCCTTCCAGTTTTACCTAGTCTTGTCTTGTATCTAGTTTTTCCTTCCTTATTAATCTCTTAGTCAATCTCTGATGAGATTCCAGTGGCATCTTCTTCCTCAGTAAAGAATGAAGTGATGTACTCAGTTAGTACTTCAGCTGTGTCTTCTGCCTTCAGAAGCAAGCTTCCATTTTGATCCTGTGTGCCATCCTTTCTTGTTCACATACCAAGAAGTGTTTTTGGATTCCTTTTTATGTTTTCTGTCAATCTTCCTCGCCCGTTGAAACTTATCATGAAAAAAAAGATTTGAATTCCATAAGGGCCTCATGGGGATTGGATAAAAATTGCAAAAATTTTAAAGTCTCTAATGACTTTAAATGTATATAAATGTATATACATTTATACATTGGAAATATTGAATAATTTTGAAATGATCATTTCAGGGGACATTTGAAGTGATTATGCATATTTAATTATTAGAAGATGATAAATGTATATACATCAACTTTTCACACATCAAAGAAGGTCATTTGGCCTGTCAAGTTTATGCTAGGTCTCAGAGTAATACCGTCACTCCATAGACCGCCAGACCATAAGACATAGGAGCAGAATTAGGCCATTGGGCCCACTGAGTCTGCTTTGCCACACCATCATGGCTGATTTATTATCTTTCTCATCCCCATTCTCCTGCTTTCTCCCCACTTTGATGCCTTTACTAATCAAATACACATCAACTTCTGCTTTAAATATACTCAAAGATACAGTGTGGAACAAGTCCTTCTGGGTCTTTTGAGCTGCGCTGCACAGCAACCCTTGATTTAACCCTGGCCTAATCATGGGACAATTTACAATGATCAACTAAAGTACCAACCAGTACATCTTTGGACTGTCAGAGGAAACCCAAGTGGTCAGATGGAGAACATACAAACTCGTTACAGACAGTGGGTATTGAACCACAGACATCTGTGGCAATGAGTTCCACAGATCCACCACCCTCTGGCAAAAGAAGTTCCTCCTCACCTCTGTTTGTTGTTGTTCCTCTCCTCACCTTGAGGTGCACCAAGTGACAACCTTGCCATTTCTTTGGTATTTGTCTGTGTTTATTTTTACAAGGCCAGGTTGCTAGCTCAGCGGGTATGGAAACATGTGCAAGGAGCCAGCTGGATGGAACCCAGGACCACTTGCCTCAAAGTGTGTATAGCTGTTCTCAAGGTACATCCTTCTATTCTGAGGATGTGCTAGTCTCCCCCAGTTTTGGAAATATTCTCTCCACATCCACTCTGTCTAGGCCTTGCAATATTCAATAGGTTTCAATGAGATCAGCCCTCATTCTTTTAAACTCCAGTGAGTACAGGCCCAGAGCCATTCAATGTTCTTCACATGTTAACTCTTTTCTCACCTGTTCCCCTTTAAACTAATCACTCTCATCTACCTGCTGAGTCAATTCCCCACTGATTCTCCCGTCACCTACCCATCTACATTTGGGGAACTTCCCCTCAAATGCTCTGTATTCTTCCCGATTCCCAATTAGTCTACTTACAGTATGTTCTTGGGAACTTTAACCCAATCTCCATCAGACCCTTGTGGAATTCAATTCTTTACACAAGGAATTTCAAAGCATGAGAGAAGCTGAACAGAAAATATAGAAGGGAATACAAAATGTTCTCTTGGCATCTAATTGGAAAAATGGGAAAAGGGATCAAAAAGGAAAACATTTTTAAAATTTGAGTTATTTATTTATTAAGATACAGTGCAGAACAGGCCCTTCCAGTCCTTCAAGCTGCACTGGCCAGCAATCCCCCAATTTAACCCTCGCCTACTCATGGGACAAGTAACCTACCAGCCGGTATGTTTTTGAACTGTGGGAGGAAACCAGGGCACCCAGAGGAAACCCACGTGGTCAGAGGGAGAACGTACAAACTCATTACAGACAGTGGCGGGAATTGAACCCAGGTTTCCGCTAACCACTACACTACCATGCCACACTACTATACGACTGTACCACTCTACTTACGGAAACACGCAGAGCTCGCTAGAGAAACCCACACAGTAACAGATACAGCTTGCAAACTCCACACCAACAGCATCCAAGTTCAGGATGCAGCCCCAATTGCTTGAGAATGACCAGAATTTAATCTTAAACGGTTGCCTTTCTTATTAAAATTTATCTAGACGCTGCTTGTGTTTTCTGTTGCTTTAACCAGTTTTCCTTGTCAGAAAGGTAAAATGTATGTGAGATTAATAAGTTCTAAATACTTGGAAATAAAATAAAATAAAAGATTAATGGAATACAGCACAAAATCATTTTCAAATTATTATGGCTCTGAAAATAACATAAGCAATTTGTAATGGAAAATATTGAATTATGTTTGAAATGAAAGATTTTGGCACATTCTGTTTTGACTTGGGCACTGATATAAAGAATGTGTATTCTAAATACTAGTTTCAATCTTAAATAATAAGTTGTATTTCGTCTTCAATAAACTTGCTTTTTTTAAAGAAAAAATCGCTTTTATTTGCTCACAATTAATAATTGTTTTTATTCCAAAGGATGTGAATTGAACTATTTAATTCAGAATGGTTCCAGTTGGAACATTTTACTTAAGACACAGTTTAATTTTGGTGAATTGGTAAATTGAAAAATTGGTTCATTGTTGTCACATGCACTGCTGTACAGTGAAAAAATTGTCTCTATATAGGTAATTACCTCTTTATAGGTAATTTTATCACATCAGTGCATCGAGGTAGTGCAAAAGAAAAAAAGTAACAGAGTGCAGAATGAAGTTACAGCAAAAGTGCAGATTGGGCAGACAATAAGCTGCAAAGCCATAACGAGGTAGAATGTCCGTTCGAGAGTCCATCTTATTGTACTAGGGGACTGTTCAATAGTCTGATAATAGTGGGATAGATTTGTCCTTGAGCCCAGTGGTACGTACTTTGAGGCTTTTGTATCTTCTGTCCGCTCTGTCCAATGAGAGGGGGGGAGAAGGGAGAATGACTGGGGTGGGTGGGGTCTTTGACTGTGTTGGTCACTTTCCCAAGGCAGCAAAAGGTATGGACAGAGTCCAGTCAGGGGAAGCTGGTTTCCACGTTGTGCTGACCTGTGTCCACAACTCTCACCACTTTCTTGTGGAGCGGTTGCCGTAGCAATCTGTGATGCATCTGCACAGGATGCTTTCTAAGGTGCATCTACAAAAATTAATGAGGGTCGAAGGGGACATACCTTGTTCTGCTGACATGGAGGACAAGGTTGTTGCCATGACACCATGCCACTAGCCTCTCTATTTCCTTCCCATAAATGTTGTCACGTTGGTTGATTTATGATGAAGAGTATCGAAGTTATTTACGAGAGAGCAAAGAGAAGTTAAGGGAAAGATTCTGTCTCCTACTATTACATATTGCTGAAGTGCTTTTGCTTATAATATGTGCTTTTTGAAAAGCCTTTACAAATATTCAGTCTAAGTTAGGGAGTGTTAACAATTATCATTTTGAAACCACCTTGAGGAAGGAACAAAAAGACCATGCCAAAATTTAAGGTGATATTGACTTTTTTTTAAGAACGTGAATACTTGCCCTTTTCTCATTGTTACCATCAGGGACAATGTCTTCCCATCTGCCATTAGATTGCTAAATGGACATTGAACCCATGAACACATGAACACTACTTCACTTTTTTTCTCTTTTTTTTTCTACTTATTTAATTTAACTTACTTTAGTATATATTTGTTTCCTACCACGATTTACAGTTTTTATTATTATATATTGCAATATACTGCTGCCATATAACAACAAGTTTCACAACATATGCTGATGATATTAAATCTGATTCTGACTTGTGAGGCTATGTAAGTGATGCACTATCAATTACTCCAAAAGACTGGAAGTAGAGTAGATACTGAAAGGCTTTTATTAACAGTAAAATGGGTCCTCGTCCATGCTGTGTCTGTCCTGGACTGAGGGAGGAGCAGTGGCACAATCGCCTTTATTCAGGGGTCTGTGGGAGGAGCCACAGGAGCAGTTGGCAGAGGGGTGTGTCCAGACAGGTCACCCAGTTACAACATATATACATGGTTTACCACAGTAAGGGAGCCTGCCTTTTGGGGAAATTTAACAACTTCCTTGCCAGCATCCAACTAAAAACGACAACTCAGAACTGATTTGTCCAAATGTTCTAGGAAACTCTGTAAAGGGATACCAAAAAGAACATACTCAAGAACACACACACACACACACACACACACACACAATCCTCCCATGCAAACCCCTCCTAGCTTGTAGAAATTAATTCACATTTAACAAGGCTGTCCCAGTGAAACTGATTTTGCACTTCTGTTTTTGTGTATGTTCTGTACTTGACTGAGCAGATTCAGAACTCCATTGTGTTTAATAATTAAAAGAATGTTATCTTCAAACTTTGCTTAGGGTCGGTTGTTCCATTTAAGGAGCCGGGACATCATATTGAAATAGCATCTTAACTCTGAATTGTTTCAATGTTTCTTTCCACCATCCAGCTTCTTCCCCCTCCCCCATCCGACTTCTGACCAGACAATGAATTCACCCGTGAACATTACATCACAATTTTTGCTCTCTTTTTGCACTAATTACTTAGCCACAAAGCAACAAATTTCACGACATATGCTGGTGATATTAAACCTAATCCTCGTTTGGATTTTGATACAGCATGGAACATAGAGAGGTATGAAAGAGAAACAGGGCCCTTCAGTTCACAATGCTGTGCTGACCTATCTAACCAATCTCATCTGCTTGCACACGGTCCATGTCCCTCCATTCCCTGCCTGTCAGCGTTCCTGACCAAATGCTTCTCGGTCATCAATATCACATCTGCTTCTCCCACCTCCCCTGGCAACGCACTGCAAGCATTTGACATTCTCTCTGTTAAAGACTTACCTTCCTTAACATCTCCCCCTCTCACTTTAAAGTTTTGCTCTCCAGTAGTCAGAGATTTAAAGAGATTAATGATTAGCTTTACTTGTCACATGTACATCGAAACATAAAATGAAATGTGTTGACACAAGAAAATCTGCAGATGCTGGAGATCCAAAGCAACACACACAAAATGCTGGAGGAGCTCAGTAGGCCAGGCAGCATCTGTGGAAAAGAGTAAACAGTCAGAATTGAAGAAGTGTCCTGGCCTGAAACATTGACTGTTTACTCTTTTCCATAAATGCTGCCTGGCCTACTGAGTTCCTCCAACATTTTGTGTGTGTTGCAATGAGATGCAATATTTGAGTCAAATCAAATCAGTGAGGATGTGCTGGGCAGCCTGCAAGAGTTGCCACCCTTCTGGTGCCAACATAGCAACCCCACAACTCACTACACCTAACCGTAAGTCTTTGGAATGTGGGAAGAAACTGGAGTACCGGGAGGAAAATCACACTATCACGTGGAGAATTTATAAACTCCTTACAGCAGCAGGAATCGAACCCAGGTAGTGCTGCAATAGTATTACACTAACTGCAAGACTCCAAGTATAAACCCTATCCAAGCCTTTCATTACTTTATAAATTTCTATCAGCTCCAGTGCTTCAGAGAGAACAATGTAATTTTGCCCAATCTCTCCTTATGGTTAATCTCAAGGTTTAGTAGGTATAGGTATTATTACTAATAGTGTTTCTCCTTATTAGTTCAGATGAAGGGTCTCCAACCTGGAATGTCAACTGGTTATCTCTCCACAGATTCTGCCTGGCCTGCTGAGCATTTCCAGAATTTCTACTTTTATGTCAGTAGATGCCAGACTTGGCACTGACAGTCATATCCATAAGGTATGTTGCATCAGGAATTATTTCCAGTTAGCAGAAGATTTCCTTCCACGCTTCTCTGACGTACTGGGAAATTGTGTATGAGGCAAGTTACAGCAGTGGTTTGCCATTGCCTTCTGCCAGGTGAGTTTTTTTTTAAGAGATCACCAGCACTTACCGGAAGCCGGCTGGATCCAAACTCGGGACCTCTCGCCCCGAAGTCCAGCGCTGATGTCACTACGCCACCATAGATTGGTTTCATACTTCTAGTATGACTATGGGTTGGAAGGACTTAGAGTCATAGAAAAGTACAGCACAGAAATAAGCCCTTCAGCCCATCTAAACCCTGCTGAACCATTTAAACAGTCTACTCCCATCGACTTGCACCGGGACCATAGCCCTCCATACGCCTACCATCCATGTACCTATCCAAACTTCTCTTAAACATTGAAATCAAGTTTACATGCTCCACTGGCAGCACATTCCACATGCTCGCCACCCTCTAAGTGAAGAAGTTTCCCCTCGTTCCCCTTAAACTTTTCACCTATCACCCTTAACCTATGGCCTCTGCTTGTAATCCCACCTAACCTCAGTAGAAAAAGCCTACTTGCATTTACCCTATGTATACCCCTCATAATTTTGTACAACTCTATCAAATGCCCCTCAGTATTCTACATTCCAAAAAATAAGGTCCTAACCTATTCAATCTTTCTTTATAACTCAGGTCCTCCAGACACAGCAACATCCCGGTAAATCTTCTCTGTATTCTTTCAATCTTACTTACATCCTTCCTGTAAGTAGGGGAGCAAAACTGCACACAATACTCCAAATTAGGGCTCACCAATGTCTTATACAATTACAATATAACATTCATCTCCTCTACTCAATATTTTGATTTGTGAAGCTCCTGTTTTCTTTATAATGCTCTTTGGTTCAGAATTCAGTTAGTGTTAACCTTATTTTACTTGCGTGAGGAGACATGACTGTTGACAGTAAATGGATGGCTACAAAGGCCAAACCTTGATCTTCTATAAGGGCTGCCTCACCAAGGACCTGTCCCATTGTCCAGACTTATCTCCTGCTGACCCCACGCCCATACATAATTCCTCCAGAAGAGATGATCGCTGTGCCCTATCCTATTCCTGCACCTTCTGATTTGAAGCAGGCGGAGAGTTAAACTTGAGTGCACTCTATTAGGCCTTACATATACAGTGACCAGACAGCTGTGTCAATTATAAACTAGTGGAGGCATTAAAATACTATTCAAAGAGTGTTGAATAATATCAATACAATTATAATAGAAAATGAAACAGAAATGCATTAATTAAAACACACTAAAATGCAAGTTATTAAAAAGATTAAATTGAAGTAAAGTAAGTGAAGCATTTTCTTTTTTCACAATGTTAAATTCACATCAGCTTCTCGACGTAAAGTCACAGAATGTTTCCTTCAAGCTGCAGGAGGCTGTGGGCCAGATGGAATTATCGGCATCTGGCTTTCAGCTTGGTGTGGAAATCTGGATTTAATCCCACATGGGCAGATTTTCAAACCTGGATGTGGAACATCTGATTGTTGGCACTTTCCTTTGGACCCTGCGGCTATGAGACAGCACCTTTCCACTTGTACAAAACTGGAGATCTTTGCAGAGTATGTTAATTCAGATCAGTTGGGGTTAATAGTGAAAACTTGATTTTTTAAAAATCTAAACAGACAAGGACTGACAATGTCCTTTCCTGGTTATATATTAAGTGGACAGTTTCCTATTGGCTTCCTCCAAGCTTGCCTGCAAGGAAGCAGGTCTGATAAACTGCTCATACCCGGCCCATTGCTATTTTGGCTCTGTGGAGGTGCAAGATCCTCCAAATTCACAAAAACAGTTTAAATAAACCATGCTGCATGGACTAGAGAGCATGTCTTATGAAGATAGGCTGAGCGAGCTAGGGTTTTTCACCTTGAATTGAAGGAAGACGAGAGATGACTTGATAGGCATGTACAAGATGATAAGAGGCACAGATCGAGTGGACATGATTTTAGGGTGATTGGAGGAAAGTATAGGGGCGATGTCAGAGATGAATTCTTTAAGCAGAGTGAGGTGTATGTGTGGAATGCCCTGCTTGGGGGGTGGTGGAAGAAGATGATGATACGTTAGAGGCATTTTAAGATCTTAGATTGATGATAGAAAAATGGAGGTCTATGTAGGAGGGAAGGGTTAAATTGATCTTTGAGTAGTTTAAAAGCTTGGTACAACATCATGGTCCAAAACGCCTGCACTATGCTGTAGTGTTCCATGATCTATATTATTTAAACCAATATCAGTGTCCTCTCTGAATCCAACACCCCAGAAATGAGTTCCTAGCTACACTCATGCAGTTACATTAGGCAAGCCACATTATTTGTATGCTCAACATCAGATAAGAGACAGACGCTCTGTTCTGAGTTACACCATGGGAAGAGTTTACTAGGCAAACAGAGGTCAAGGTTCAAGGATGTTCTCAAAGCCTTCAGGAAGTTCAACAATCCCCCTGGTCCCTGGAAACCTCTGACCCATGAGCATCAATATGGAGAAAGATAATTCAGGATGGTGCTGACGACTTCAAGGCTATGCACTGAGACACCAGGAGGTTCTACTGAAGCAGTGGGAGGAGCATATCACTGGAACAGGCATTATCTGCCTTATCCTTTGGCAAGTTTGCACAATGATCTCAACCCTTCACCTTAAAACCGGAGTGAAAGTTGTCATCATCTCACAGTCCTGTCCAAAATGGAGCTGCTGAGGCTACCTTTGAAATCCGACTGATATCAGCTATTGAATAGTAGTTCCATTCACAGCAATAAGGTGGAACCTGATGAAACCTAGAAGCTGACATCTGCTTCATAAACCCAGCTGAAGTACCTTGAGGAAAAACTGGGTCATGAATCACAAATTCATTGCATCAGAGATGGAAGCCCATTTTCTTTTATTGATGCAAGTTAAATAATGTCATTTTAGGCAGCCGTAAACAGTGTTCTGCCTTCAGTATATTATATCAATGATTTATTCTGGCTGCTATATAATTTTAATTAGTCATTCTAGCTCGAGCAGTGCTATCTGGAGTCATTTGGGTGGCCCACAGAAATCAAGGGTACACTGACCATGTAACTTAACATATAAGCATAGAAAACCTACAGCACAGTACAGGCCTTTTGGCCCACAATGCTGTGCCGAAAATGTACTTATTTTAGAAATTACTTAGGGTTACACAGAGCCCTCTATTTTTCTAAGTTCCATGTACCTGTCCAAGAGTCTCCATGCCTATTAGTGGACAGACTGGAGAAACGGAGACTCTTCTCCCTTTTGTACAGATCCCCCTGGCGATTTATTAAAAATGCTGTAAGTCACACAGGGTCTGGACAAAGTGAATAAAAAAGGTTTTGTTCCTAATGGTGGACGGGTAAAGAATCAGAGGATGCGGACCTGAAGCTACTAGCAAATCAAACCACAGATAAGATGATGAAAGTATAAAACCATACAAAATAGAAACAGAAGTAGACTATCAAACCTTTTGAAGCATCTCCACTATTTTTATCAACACCATGGTAATCTACTACTTCAGTGCCCTCTTCCTGCCCTTTCCCACATCTCATGATTCCCTTAATGCCCATTGATTGATAGTGCAGCATGGTAGTGTAGCGGCTTGTGTGATGCTTTGGAATGCTGGCTGTAAGATCAAGGACTTCCTGTCTGGAAGGAGATTGTATGTTCTCCCTATGACCACATGGGTTTCTTCCAGGTGCCCCAGCTTCCTTCCACATGCCAAAGATGCAAGAGTTGCGTGCATGCTATGTTGGTGTTGGAAGCACGTGAACACTTATAGGCTGTCTCCAGCACAGCTTTGACACAAACGACGCATTTCACTGTACATTTCAATGTTTTGATGTACATGTGACAAATAAAGCTAATATGTTAACCAATCTCTGTTTTAAATGAGTACAACAACTTTGATCCACAGGGGTAGATAATTCCAAAGGTTTGCTCCCACTGAGTGAAGGAAGTTCTCATCTTAGTCTAGAGAAACATGTCTCATTTGAGAGTATACAGTACATGTTTATAGTTAAGTGACAATAAACTTGACTTGAATTGACATTAGAAACAAAATCCTTCCTGTGATGGCAAATCTATACCAGGCACCAGTAAGAACTTACAAAAGTAGGAACAATGGATTCTAATTCTCAGGGGAAGCAGAACCAACTATTGACATAACTCAACTTAATAAATGGAGGACCTACAAATCCCACTGTCCACTCTTTATATATGGAGAGGTACAGGAGTGGAAAAAAAAGACATTTTAATCAAGGAGGTACTCTTAAAAGTTCCTTTTGCACTGTATTGCTGTTCTGTACTATATTGAATTGTCGCCATCAATTTACACAGAGCAAATGTCCTCTGATGGAAGTTGAAATAGTTGAGGTGAATGGCTAAGACGGAAGAGTCTGGAATTGGGAGCACTAAGCAATCTGCAAGAGGGACTTGTTGCATTAAGCAGCATCCACGGGAGGAAAGGAATTGTCAACGCTGATAAGTATAATGACAGGTTTCGTGTCAGAGTGAATAGTGGGAGACTGTACCTATTGGAGGGGGTTGTATGGAAAGGTCAAGAACTGGAAGCACATAGGTATAAAATAAAGGGGATGAGGACTGAGAATGACATTAACAATATTTTTATTATGTAGCCTGTGGTTCAAAGCTGGAATAGAAGTAGACTACAGCAAAGGAGTGTCCTGTGAATTTTAAATGGTGTTCAATAAAAATAAAATTTACTCAGTCTGGGACTGCTCATATGGACTTTCAACATAAACGTAGACAGAACAGTGTGAGTTGGACTCTAGCCCATGCAACAATTGTTTGGACCTGAGTGAATTCTGTTATTGGTGGTAGAGTTTTCTTCAGCGTAGAGGCTGAAGGCCATGAAGGAAGTGCTGGAGAGTGGATAATGAGGTAGGTTACAGAGAAAAGTCACAGAAGATTGCAAGGGCGGTTGCATGAAGGATGCTTCCAGATGGACTACGCTTCCTTTATTTTTTCCTTGTGTTCTTATTGCAGTAGTTTGATTTTTAAATTATTTTTAATTTTCTGTGGTGACTCTACCAGCTTAGAGGAGTACACGGCATCAGTGACTAGCTACATCAGCAAGTGCATCGATGACGTCACTGTGGCCAAAACCATCACTACACGTGCTAACCAGAAGCCATGGATGACCGTGGAGGTGCATGCGCTGCTGAGGACCCGTGATTCCACCTTCGGAGCAGGCGACAAGGCAGCCCTAACAACAGTGAGGGCCAAATTGTCCCGGGCCATCAGAGAGGCAAAACATGCACACGCCCAGCGAATCCACGGCCACTTCCCGGACAGTGGCAACACGCAGCGCATGTGGAAGAGAATTCAGAACATCACCAACTAAAGGACAACATCACCTGACTGTGCAGGTGATGCCTCCCTCCCAGATACGCTGAACAACTTCTACGCTCGTTTTGAGGTGGAAAATGATGTGGCAGCAAGGAAGACCACCTCTCCTCCAAATGACCAGGTGCTGTGTCTTACCGTGGCCGATGTGAGGAGAACCCTGTGCAGGGTCAACCCACAGAAGGCAGCTGGACCAGACAATATTCCTGGCAGTGCTTAGAGGATGTGCAGACCAGCTAGCAGATATTCTCACTGACATCTTCAACATCTCCCTGAGCAGCGCCATTGTTCCTACGTGCTTCAAGGTCGCCACCATCGTCCTGTGCCGAAGAAGTCTTCAGTGTCTTGCCTCAACGACTACCGTCCCGTTGCACTCACATCCATCATCATGAAGTGTTTCAAGAGGCTTGTTATGAGGCACATCAAGACCCTGCTTCCCCCCTCACTGGACCCCCTGTAGCTCACGTACCATCCCAACTGTTCAACAGACGACGACATTGCCATCACCCTCCACCTGGCCCTCACCCACCTGGACAAAAAAGACACGTACGTTCAAATTCTGTTCATAGACTTCAGTTCAGCATTCAACAAAATCATTCCTCAGAAACTGATTGGAAAGCTGAGCCTACTGGGCCTGAACACCTCCCTCTGCAACTGGATCCTAGGCTTCCTGACTGGGAGACCTCGGTCAGTCCGGATCGGGAGCAGCATCTCCAACACCATCACACTGAGTTCGGGGGCCCCCCAGGGCTGTGTGCTCAGCACACTGCTGTTCACTCTGCTGACCCACAACTGTGCTGGAACACACAACTCCAACCACATCAAGTTCGCCGATGACGTGACCGTGGTGAGTCTCATCAGCAAGAACGATGAGTCAGCATACAGAGAGGAGTGCAGCGGCTAACGGACTGGTGCAGAGCCAACAACCTGTCTCTGAATGTGAACAAAACAAAAGAGATGGTTGTTGACTTCAGGAGGACACAGAACGACCACTCTCCGCTGAACATCAACGACTCCTCCGTAGAGATCGTTAAAAGTACCAAATTTCTTGGCGTTCACCTTGCGGAGAATCTCACCTGGTCTCTCAATAACCAGCTCCATAGCAAAGAAAGCCCAGCAGCGTCTCTACTTTCTGCGAAGGCTGAGAAAAGTCCATCTCCCACCCCCCATCCTCACCACATTCTACAGAGGTTGTATTGAGAGCATCCCGAGCAGCTGCATCACTGCCTAGTTTGGAAATTGAACCATCTCAGATTGCAAGATCCTGCAGCGAATTGTGAGGTCAACTGAGAAGATCATCGGGGTCTCCCCGCCATTACAGAAATTTACACCACATGCTGCATCCACAAAGCAAACAGCATTATGAAGGACCCCACGCACCCCTCATACAAACTCTTCTCCCTCCTGCCATCTGGCAAAAGGCACCGAAGTATTCAGGCTCTCACGACCAGACTATGTAATAGTTTCTTCCCCCAAGTCATCAGACTCCTCAATACCCAGAGCCTGAACTGACACCAGCCTACTGCCCTCTACTGTGCCTATTGTCTTGTTTATTATTTATTGTAATGCCTGCACTGTTTTGTGCACTTTATGCAGTCCTGAGTAGGTCTGTAGTCTAGTGTAGTTTTTTGTATTGTTTCATGTAGCACCATGGTCCTGAAAAACGTTGTCTCGTTTTTACTGTGTACTGCACCAGCAGTTATGGTCGAAATGACAATAAAAAGTGACTTGACTTGACCTGACTAGACTATGTTTTATAAAATGGAGAAGAGAACTGTTCACTAAGTGTAATCTAACCAAGAAGGGACTTAGCCCGAACCATCAACTGTTTCCTCTTTTCCACAGATGTTGCCTGGCCTGCTGAGCTCTTCTAGCATTTTGTATGTGTTAATCTAACTAATGTTTTATACATGTTTAACACAAGTATGATTTTACTTTCTTTCCTCTTGAACTGAACCTAGTGCTGTGTATGCTATTAAGTTATCTGATCATTCTTTGCAGCATGTGTACCTGCACTTTCTCTGTAGTTGTTACACTTTATTTTGAATTCTGTTATTGCTTTATCTTACCTCAGTGAACTGTGTAATGAATTGATCTCTATGAAAAGTAGGTAGGACAAGCCTTTTTACTGTACCTTGGTACATGTGAAAATGATAAACCAATTACAATTCCAATTGCAATGAACCTTGTGCAATGTTACTTCTCCGCTTTAAGCCATGATTCACAGACCAGATGACCAGTTGAAGAGCCATTACCCACAAGGCTATACACAAAAACTCGGAAGTGGGGTTAACCAAAAATCCATTTTTAGCAGGTGTGGAAATGGCAAAGTTAACGGCCTCCTTCTGAACTATTAACATCTGTCACTTAAGATCCTTTGACCTTTACTCGCTGTTCTTGTTTTGCAGTTGGAAGCTATCTATTCCATGGCTTTTAATAGAACATAGAACGCAGAACATAACACAGAGAGCATAGAAGGTAAACAGTATGCTTTGAGCCCTTCAGCCCATAATGTACCAGGACTTCAAAAGTTTTTAACTTTAATCATGAACATTAACATATCAAGGACTCTTCAAATATATCAGGGCAGAAATTCTTCAATGCATATCAATATGCATCAAGTTTCTGAAAACGTGATATTTTACCATGCAGGGAGGCAAACATATTGTCCATAGTTGCATAAGCCTTGTATGTCAACACACACCAATATCTTCACTTTGCATGGTTCTGTCATTGCAAAGAGCTCAATGCAAGTTTCTTAGGTAATATGTTTTGTAAATTGAGAACTGGGAGGGAAGAAGATGAGAAGATCAGTGGGAAAGATTGGTGGGAGCGGTGAAGGCTGTGTTGGAAGCAGGGTAAGCTGAGAGATAATTTGAGCAGGCCTGAGGGAAAGATTCTGTGAGAGAGTTTGCCAGTGGGGGAAAATGAGCAGGGATTAGGATTAGAATTGAGAAAATGCTCAAGTGGTGAGGAGAACTATAGGGTAACTAAGCAGGCAGATGGATGTTGGAATGGTGGTGCCAAAGAAATACTTTGATGGGTGCGAATGAAGAAGCTAAGGAAGTCATTAGGGACAATGTGGAGCAGGTTGCAGGTGGTAGCAGCACCCAATAGAACATACTGAAGTGAACAAAGTAATACATTGAAACTAACAATCAGGCTTTTTAATAAAATTGGCATTCATAGAGCATATACAGGAAATTTCATGTTAGATCAGGCATTCTAGGCCATTACTGTACATTTTCAAAGCATTCAATAAAGCTGATCAAGTATAAATATAATGCCGGAATGCTTCTGTATGTTAATCTGGAACAGACATGTTTGGGTTGAAAGCATAGCTTCAACAATCACATATTAATGCTTGAAGTACAAAACCTAACTGGATAAACACTTTTTTTAAAAAAAACACAATGGCAGCTAGAAGATGAACAGTGTGCAAGGGACATATTCACAGAGGATGAAAATTTTCATTATTTGTACAAATACGTATATGCTTAAAATCATAACAGCAATATACCACTCATCTTAACTGATAATCTTGCATTCTATACCAAGGTGAACAGTTAATAAAATCAAAGCTTACAAAATAAGAGAATAAACTGTACATTAAATTGCCAAACAATTATTTCTTTTAAAATGTGCACATGTTCAATAAGCTCGGCAGATCAGGCAGTATTAGAGCAGGGAAAAACAGAGTTCGCATTTTATATAAATCAAGGAACAGTCTGTGATGGGGTTCAGACCTGGAGTTCTGCTCCCTCCTCCCTTGTCCTATGGCTTAATAGCTGCTCATATCAAACTATTATGGTGAAGAGAAATTGATTCAAAGCACTGTCTTTATTTCCCCCTCTGTAAAACCTGCTGCATATTCCAGGACTTCCTGCTCTTATTTCCAGATTTCCAAAATCCACAGTTCTTTTTTTTTTGTTTCCAGTGAAAGTCTAGACTTTGATAAAATATTGGAAGTTTGCATACCAAAGATCTCCTCCAACCAGTCACTGCTGATTGAGGAGAGACAATTTCATAGCCTACGATTACCAGGATATACAAGGATAATAATTAATGTTTATTTTTGTTAGGCTAGCCATTTAATTGTCCCTTTACAAAGCATACTAGACTTGCTGGCTACAGGCAGTGAATACTAAATACTGAGATAAGTTTGTTTATTAGTAAATGAGGCTATAATCCTTAAAAACACCAAATCTCAAAAATATTGTAATATATTCTGAATGGCACTGTAATACCTTATTTTTTATTATTTATACCAATAACTTAAAAATTATTGTTTAAGTAACCGACTAGCAACTTTTATAGAAATAGCTCGCATTCATTCAATAAACTTTATCATAAGTGTAGTTTAGCAGCATTCAGGTTATGAAAATTAATTTTTTTAGAAAAAGTTTGACTTGCATCTACATAGAACTGTCAAATGTATTGGGAAATAATTAAAACGATGCCTCTAATTGCACACCATCTTTCATGTAGCAAGATAGTCGTAGACTCACAGAGTCATGCAGCATGGAAGAAGGCCATTCAGCCTATCATATCTAATCCCACTAGCCGCCTCAATCCATCTTCCAGCACTTGGCTACAGCATTTGAAGCCTAGGTAATTGAGGTGTTCATCTAGACCAGGGTTTCCAACCTGGGGTCTGCAGACCCCTTAGTTAATGCTAGGGGTCCATTGCATAAAAAAGGTCAGGAAACCCTGATCCAGACACTTCTTAAATGCAGTTCACCACTCTGCTTCCACTGTTTTCTCTGGCAGTACATCCCAAGTATTAACATTTTCTGGGTGAAAACCTTCTAAACCTCTGTCTCCGTACCAAAAATCTGTGCCCTCTAGTTTCATTCATCTCTGATAAGGGGGAAAAGATTCCTGCAGTCTATCCTACACCTCTCAGAGTTTTACCCCAATCATGACCGGCCCCCTAACCTCCTCCCCCCCATGGAATACTGACTCTCCAATCTTTCCTCATAACTGAAATACTCCATCCCAGGTGAATCTCCTCTGTAAACCCTTCCAGCACTCTCCCATCCTTCCAATGAATAGTGGCAAGGGGTTTCGCATAAACAGTCTCAAGAAAATAAAATCTGAATTGCTCTATAAGCTATCCAAGTTCCGAGAAAATGCTGTACAAATGAAGTGAAAAGCAAACATGGGCAGATGCTAGACATCCGAAATAAAAATGGAAAATTCTGGAACAGGTCAGGGCAACTTTGTGGAGAGAGACGCAAAGTTATGTTTTAGGTCAGAAACAAATAAGACAACAGGTACAGTTACATGTTCGGAATGGTGGGGGCGGGGTGTATAAAGATCAAAGGGAATGTCTGTGCAAGATGGACACTAGGGCTGTCTAGGCAACACAAGTAATGTAACATCACTTCAAATTTGGGGCTCAATGCTTATCATATGTCCCAAGAAGTTGAAATAGGGGTAATTACTGAGGCAGTGGAGAAGAAAAACTGCTGGAACTGTGAGATGCAGAACACAAAAGTGGATGGAAGTTGGAAATATGTAGTAAACACTCAACGGGTCAGGCAGCATCTGTGGAAAGAGAAAAAAATGACTTACCACAGGGCGGTGAATTGTCCACTTCTGACACAGAGGAAGGGCTAGTTATCTGAAATTGTTAGATTCACTGTTCCTTCCCAAGGACTGTAATATGTCTAGTCAGATGATGAATTGCTGTTACATGAAGCTACATAGGGCTTCATTGAAGTAGTGTGGGAGCCCAAAGGCAGAGCTAGAGTAAGATAGCAAATTACAATGGCAGGCAAATGGAAATGCCAGCTTCAAAGTTCAAAGTAAATTTGTTATCAAAGTACAGATATGACACTGTTCACTACCTTGAGATTCATTTTCTTGCAGGCTTCACAAAAAAAAAAGAAATAGAATGGAATTAATGAAAAGCCAAGCACAGAGACTGACAAATAACCAATGTGCAAAAGACAAACAGTGTAAAAATACTGTAAATACATAAATAATATTGAGAACATGAAAGCGAGTCCACAGGTTGTGAGTTCAGAGTTGAGGTGAGGGAAGTTATCCATTCTGGTTCAGGACCCTGTTGTTTGAAAGGGGATCACCCACTAAAGGGGGTCACTCAATCTGTGCTTGAATTTTCCACTGCAGATGAGATCACACCATAAAAATTGAATATGATGCATTACATCTGAAGAAGAGCTTCCCCCGAAAGCCTGTTTAGATCCTGATTGTGGAAAGGGAAGAATTAAAATGGCAGATGTGACATTGCATGGGAAATGGTCAGTGGTTGGTGGATTTGGAAAAATGAACCCAGAAACTGCAGAGGAAGTGCTCCCTTTAGAATAATGAGCAGGAAAGAAAGAAGATATGGCTGGTTACAGAATCTTATTACAGTTGAAAGGATAACTTGCGAGACTGTGGGGAAAATGTGGTTGGATGGGATGGGGTAATTCCATTAAGAGCTAGCCTAGACTCAATGGACCAAAACTCCTCCTTGAATAGAATAGCAATTGTATTAAAATATGACTCTTTTCTTGCTAATCGTGGGAGAGAAATCAACCAATTGTATCCACGTGTAAAGATAATAGAAGTAAACAACAACGCAAATAGAAAAAGGGTTGACTAAATCTTTATCCATTTCACTAATTTAGATGAGAAAAGGCTATACTCCAAGATGGTGGTCAATAAAGCCTATTCTGTCCAAAATACTTAGAAGCTTACTTCTGTCATTCTGTGATTCCAAGTACCATTTGTTTGAAGGTTGACAGGGGATTAAAGAAAGCCTTTTAACCTTTAAATTATTTTTAATCTGGCTGAAAAGATAAATGCACTCGATAAATATTTAAATCTAAATATCCAGGGGTACCTGATGTTGGCATTTTTTTCTTTCTTTAGTGACTCTTCCAAGAGAAGTGCACAACACTGTCTGCCAGCAGCTGGTTCAGTTAATCAGGTGGTTAAGCGGGACATGGTGCTTGGCTTTCATTACTTAGATGAGTGGGTTCAAGAACCACGAAGTAATGTTGCAGCTCTATGCAACCCTGGTTAGACCATACCTGGAACATTGCGTTCAGTTCTGGTCACCTTGTTTTAGGAATGATGTGGAAGCTTTAGAGAAGGTGCAGAGGAGATTGATCAGGATGCTGCCTGGATAAGAGAATACAGCTTATGAGGATAGATTGAGCGGACTAGGGCTTTTCTTTTTGGAGCAAAGAAGAATGACTTGATTGAGCTGTACAAGATGATAAGAGGCATGTAATGAGTGAATAGTTTTCCAAGGGCAGAATGACTAATATGAGGGGGCATATTTGTAAGGAAATTGGAGGAAAGCATGCAGGGGTGGAGGAGGTCAGAAGTAGTTTGTTGTTTTCTTTAAACACAGAATGGTGGGTATGTGGTATGCCTTGCCAGGGCTGGGGATAAAGGATATCATCTACGTGCCCATCTAAGAAATGTGCCCATTCTTAGATGGGCACATAGATGATAGAAAAATTAGGGCTACGTAGGAGAGAGATAGATTGATCTTAGAGAAGACTAAAAGATGGGTTGAAGGGCCTGTAATATGCTGTACTGTTCTAAGTCCTGCAATGCAAAGAGAGCCCAGCAGGGCTAAAATGGGTTTGATTGATTTTGGCAAATATCACAAATACTATGGAAGAAGTGAGCTCTAGCCATTTCCTCCTACACCTATAAGAATAAGGCACGTGGCACACTGACAACACAGTTTACCTCTGTGCCTACGCCTACCATATAGCATGCCTGCTTTAATTTGCAGGCACTGTTTTACTAAATGTCAAGGTCAACACGTCAGATTGGGTTGGTAAACCCATAGATCCAATATTCGTAAAAACATCATTAAATTCCTTTTTGCTTATGAGCGTGGGCTCAAATGTATTATAAGCATTTCCTACCTTTAAAGTTTTTCCTTTTCACTGAAATATTTAACATCAATATGACTATTTGAGGGGCAAAACTTATTATGGTCATTCTTTTCATAAAAAAGAAATCAAAGCCTTAAATCGTGCTGCATTTTGTCCGAGCAGGGAGAATGCTGTGGAATAAAATGAAAGGAGCATTCCATATGCCCAGAGCTAAGGTTTTCAAAATGGACAATTTCTCATCCATGTACTCTGGATGTCAAATTAATGTTGCACAATCAGTTTCATAAGTCCTCCTTAAAGACCATATAATATTGGATCAAATGTGCTTCTAAACAGGTATTTCTACTTCCATCTCCATCAATCTAATCTGATAGTGTCTCCTGCCCAGAAACTCCATTTCATGGTAATAACCAGGGGATTACAAATTCTCGTCACTGTAGAGAGCCTGCTAGGATTCAATTTTATTTTGTTTCTGGTTGCACCTAGCCTAGCAGCATTTATAAATCTTTTTTCTAATATTGGATTGCCGGACTGCAGGGTAAGTGGAGTACAATTACATAATTATATAGTGCATACTAGTATTTCACAAGGTTCTCTGAGCTCCAGCCAACAGCACCAGTAGCAACTACACTTGCAACTTTCCGGCATCTCCTGCCCCCACCAGACTCCTAAATATGAATGATGGCTAAGATAGGAGGGGAAAGAAATTACCAATGAGCTACAGCAAATGCAATTTAGCTACTCTGTTTAAGCCAATGCAGCATTAATATACTTGGCCAGATTAATTGATCTCCGACTCTATATTTTGCAACTGAATATCTGGATCTAGAAATCCTTGCTGGTTATTGCTCTGCCAATGACCTATGCTTGAGTGTGCAGGAACAGGGCAAGGTCACTCCTTCGTCTGTGTTATAGAAAGATCAAAAAAAACCTCATTCCTTTTAACAGTGCTAACCTGTCCTTGAATAACTTCTCGATAGAACGTCTTGCTATTCTGCACTGCACCATTTGACGAATACAAGGGAGAGAATGTTGTAATTATTGCTGACTGCCAAGGGGAAGATTGCAGTGTATGTTGCCGAGTGCAGTATGTGCTAACAATGCTGGATTCTGACCAACATTAAACTTGGCAAATTATCAGTTTATTATAAGCTTTTCTCATGTGACTTTATTATCATCACACATGAAAGACTTGTCTTGCATATCATCCATACAATAAAATATTTCAGGCAACACACATCAAAGTTGCTGGTGAACGCAGCAGGCCAGGCAGCATCTCTGGAAAGAGGTACAGTCGATGTTTCAGGCTGAGACCCTTCGTCAGGACCACATTGAGGTAGTACTCAACGTAACATAATGCAGAATAAAGTGTTACAATGCAAAGTACGCCTCCAAAATGACCACAACCATATCATGGTTTGGAGGCTCGAGTGCCTCAGTGACCAGGAGAGCTATGTTGGCTGGATTCAGGGCCTTGTGCTTTGGCTCTTGGTAGGGTCACCCATACCAAACAGGTCAAAGGGTAGAGGCCAGACTAAAAGTGGTTCACTAGTCTTCCAGGTTCAGAGGTTCAGCTCAGGGCTAACACCATGACTGGTAAAACAAAATTGCTACAGAAGCAGCAATGAAACATCCTCCCACATCTGAGCACGGCAGTATTCCTGAGTCTTCACTGGGGACTTGCCTGGCTGACAGTAGTGAAAACCCAGAGGAAGCTACTGACATCATAAAGGAAGGCCTGAACACTGCCAGAGATGAAGGACCTTCATTGCTGCCCTAAATGCCAGCGGCGTGACGGGCAGTACGTGAGCAATTATACAAAGTGCAGTGCATGTAGCCAGTAAATGCAAGGTCACAGTGAGGTAGGTTGTGAGGTCAAGAATCCATTTGGGGTTATGTTCATCACTCACCAGTTTTTAAGGATCTGTTCCAAACTCTAAAGAATGTTGGAAGATATTTGTCTCTCTCTTTAGTACCCAGTGAAATAGATTATTGGGCCCAGAGGATTTTTCAGCATTTAGGACCGGTAATTTCTCTAGCATCTTCATTAATATTAACTATATTCAGTTCTCCACCCTCTCTTGACCCATGACTTCCCAACATAACTGAGAGATTATGTGTCCTTCTTTGTGAAGACAGAACAAAACTACTTCTATTCAAAGTTCTGCCTTTTCTTTGTTCCTAGTTATAATACTTCCCAATTCGAACTGCAGGGCATTTGCATTTGTCTTTGCTAACTTTTTTCTCTTCACAGATTCATAGAAGCTTTTATTTCTCATTTCTCTGCAAGCTCAATCTCAAACTCCATTCTCCTTCTGTGAATTGAAGTTTTGTCCTCCTTTTCTGAAATCTAAACTGTGCCCAATCCTCAGGTCTGGGGCTTTTTCTTGCAACTTTTTAAGACTTCTCTTTGAATTTAGTGCTGTACTGACCTTCACTTTGTGGGCCACAGCCCCGAGGAGACATCAGATTTTGTAGAAGGAAAGAGAGTTTAAAAGAAGTGAAAGGGGTACTCGGCACATTTTGCATGTCTCAGTTCCCAAGGAGACACTGGAATGCGTAGAGGGAGAGAGAGTTTAAAGAAGCAAGAGGGGGCAGTTGGCACATAATTAGGCACTTGGCAAGGACAACAAAAAGAAGTTAGATTTAAGCAGACCGGCCATTGTGGGAGCAACTGTTATGTGAGTGGGCCAGTGTTGGAGTGGGGAGTTGAGGCTTTGGTTCATTAAGGCTTTGGCAAGGAGAGGTGTAGGTTGTAAGTAGATTTTTTTTTCATAATTTATTTTTTTTTTTGCACATTTAGAAAAGTGGGGACGCTGGACAGGATACTGGAATGCTCCTCTTACGGGATGTGGGAAAGCAGGAAGGCCTACTGTGTCCCTGGTGACGAGAGCAGCCAGAAGTGCAGCTTCTAACAGACAGCGTTATGGAGCTGGAGCCGGAACTGCATTAATTCCAGCTTACTCAGGAGGCTGAGGGGCTGATAGACAAGACAGGGAGGTAGTTGCACCAAAAGCGTAGAACGCAGGTAACTGGGTGACCTTCAGGAGGGTGAAAAGAGGGGATAGGTAGCCAGGTATGCCTGTGGCCATTTCCCTCAGCAACGAGTATACTGCATTGGATACTGTTGGGATGGAATGACCTAGCAGTGGACAGGCACAGTGGATAGGTCTCTGGCACTGAGTCTGGCTCTGTGGCTCAGAAGGAAAGGGGGAGAAAAGGTGATCTGTAATTCAAAGGTTTGAAGGTCTAATTTAATGTCAGAGAAATGTATACAATATACATCCTGAAATGCTTTTTCTTCACAACCATCCACGAAAACAGAGAAGTGCCCCAAAGAATGAACGGCAGTTAAATGTGAGAACCCCAAAATACTCTCCAGCTCCCCCCTCCCGTGAGTAAGTGGCAGCGAGCAACAATCCCCCCTCCTCCCACCAGCAAAAAAAAGTGCATCGGTACCATTACCAAGCCCAAGTGTGTGCTAAGCAAAAGCAAAGACACAATCCAAGTTTACCCCAGAGGTCTCATATTTCATCTGCCATTCGACAACCCACAGGTTCTCTCTCTCCCTGGCAAAGGAGAAGGAGGTGTCCCCCTATTTTCACAGCGAGTGGGAGACATAACAACAACCCACTGGTTTACTTACTTTACTTTATACTTTATTGTCGCCACACAACTAATACTAGAACATACAATCGTCACAACGATATTTGATTCTGCGCTTCCTGCTGCCTGGATTACAAATCAATAGTAATTATTAAAAATTTAAATTATAAATCATAAATAGAAAATAGAAAAATGGTAAGTAAGGTAGTGCAAAAAAACTGAGATGCAGTTCCGGATATTTGGAGGGTACGGTCCTGATCGGGGTCAGGATCCGTTCAGCAGTCTTATCACAATTGGAAAGAAGCTGTTCCCAAATCTGGCCGTACGAGTCTTCAAGCTCCTGAGCCTTCTCCCGGAGGGAAGAGGGACAAAAAGTGTGTTGGCTGGGTGAGTCGTGTCCTTGATTATCCTGGCAGCACCGCTCCGACAGTGTGCGGTGTAAAGTGAGTCCAAGGACGGAAGGTTGGTTTGTGTGATGTGCTGCGCTGTGTTCACGATCTTCTGCAGTTTCTTCCGGTCTTGGACAGGACAACTTCCATACCAAATTGTGATGCACCCTAGAAGAATGCTTTCTACTGTGCATCTATAAAAATTAATGAGTGTTTTAGGGGACAGGCCAAATTTCTTTAGTTTTCTCAGGAAGTAAAGGCGCTGGTGGGCCTTCTTGGCAGTGGACTCTGCTTGGTTCTGCTTGGTTGCTTTTACAATGGTAAAAGTCCATTTCATCGCTTTTTTTCGAGCTCTGTGTCCAAAGATCTACAATGAAAGATTTTCCTGCCTCCCTGATGACAGACGATTCTCCTGCCATGACACCGACCCTCGATCCACCCGTCTCCAGAGCCCCGAGATCTTAGGCTTCCAAACACGAGTGAGACTCTCAGGCCAAACCCTTCACATGTCGAATAACGGCCAGTCGTGAACCCCCAAGAACGGATCCCATTCCCGCAAAGAACCGAAGCCTGCGTGGAACTCCAGGTCAGGGTCTTCAAAAGAACCCTGAAAAGGAAAAATAATCATATTGAAGGTGGAAATAGAGCTTTTTCCAAAGATGCAAGCAAAGGAATCACCATTAGGCTCCATTAACCCTCCTAAGCTCCGCCTTCAAGTGATAGGGGATTCGTTAGTTAGAGGAACAGAAAGGAGGTTTTATAGACTATAATGAAATTCCCAGATGGTTTATTACCTTCCCTGTAGCAGGGTCAGAGATATCTCGCATAAAGTCCATGTCATTCTGAAGGGGGGTGGGGAAAGCGTGAGTAGACAGAGATTGTGGTGCATGTTGTTACCAATGGCATGGATAGGAGGGATGATGAGGTCCTGCAAAGTGAGTTCAGTGAGTTAGGTGACAAGCGAAAGGGCAAGACCTCCAGGGTTGTCATCTCAGGATTGCTACCCATGCCACATGCTAGTGAGGCTGGAAATAGAAATATTTCAACAATGCCTAAGGAGATGGTGCAGTAGGGAGGGCTTCAGATTTTTGGATCATTGGGCTCTCTTGCAGGGAAGGTGAGACCTGTACAGGAGGGACAATTCAATTTACACCTGAACTGGAAAGGAACTAATGTCCTAGGGGGAAGGTTTGTGAATGCTGCACGGTGAGGGGGCTTAAACTAGAATTGCAGGGGAATGGAAACCAGAGCACCAGAACAGATAGTGGAATGGTTGTGGAGAAAGATGTGTTAAGCCTACATATAAAGTCAGGAACCAAAATGTTGAGCATGGTAGGACTAATGTTCTGTGCTGCATATAATCCAATGTAAGGAGTATCGTAGGACAGGCAGATAAGCTTAGGGCATGGATCAACATGTGAAATTATGACATTGTAACCATTAGTGAGACTTGGTTGCAGGAGGGGCAGGACTGGCAGTTCACAGTTCCGGGGTTCCTTTGTTTTAGAAGTGATAGAGTGGGAGGGATAGTGTTACTAGTCAGGGCAGTTTTCAGTTAGGACAGACTGGAGAGCTCCTCCAGGGAGGCTTTATGGGTAGAATGGAGGAAGAAGAAAGATATGACCACGTTAATGGGATAATATTATGGACCACCCAACAGTCCACGGGATTTAGAGGAGCAAATTTTTTGAGAGATCACAGACTGTTGGAAGAAACAGAAGGGTGTGAAAGTAGGTGATTTTAACATTTCCACATATTGAGTGGGTCTCCCATACTCTAAAAGGACTGGACGGGAAAGAGGTTTCAAATATATTCAGTGATGTTTCCTTGATCAACACATCAACCCAAATAAAGAGAGTGTGATACTACTAGATCTCCTATTAGGGAATGAGACAAGGTAGGTGACAGAAGTTTGTGTAGGATAACACTTTTCTTCTAATGATCATAATGCCATTAATTTAAAGGTAATTGTGGAAAAGGATAGATTTAGTACTCGGGGTGAGATTCTGAATTAGGAAGAGGCCAGTTTTGATGGTATCATAAAGGATCTGACAAGGGTGGATTGTGGAATCCCTCACCCCACTTTCTGCTTTCCGCAGGGATTGCTCTCTTGTCCATTTCTCCCTCCCCACTGATCTTCCTCCTGGTACTTATGCTTGCAAGCGGAACAAGTGTCGCACTTGCCCTACACCTCCTCCCTCACTACCATTCAGGGCCCCAAATGGTCCTTCCAGGTGAGGCAACACTTCACCTTTACTTTATTGTCGCCAAACAATTGATACTAGAGCATACAATCATCACAGCGATATTTGATTCTGCGCTTCGCGCTCCCTGGATTACAAATTGATAGTAAATATTAAAAATTTAAATTTGAAATCATAAATAGAAAATAGAAAAGGGAAAGTAAGGTAGTGCAAAAAAAATATGAGGCAGGTCTGGATATTTGGAGGGTACGGCCCAGATCCCTATGAGTCTGTTGGGGTCATATTCTGTGTCTGATGTTCTTGGGGTGGCCTCCTGTATATCGGTGAGACCCAACGTAAATTGGGAGACCGCTTCGCCCAGCACCTACGTTCCATCTGCCAGAAAAAGCAGGATCTCCCAGTGGCCACCCATTTTAATTCCACTTCCCATTCCTATTCCAATATGTCTATCCATGGTCTCCTCCACTGTTGTAATGAGGCCACACTTAGGATGGAGAAACAGCACCTCACATTCCATCTGGGTAGCCTCCAACATGATGGCATGAACATCGATTTCTCGAACATCTGGTAATTCCCTCCCCCTTCATCATTCACCATCCCCTTTTCCCTCTGTCACCTTATTTTCTTGCCTGCCCATCGCCTCTCTCTGGTGCTTCTCCCCCCTTTTCTTTTTTCCTCTTCTATCAGACTCCCCTTCTCTAGCCCTGTATCTCTTTCATCAATCAACTTCCCAGCTCTTTCCTTCATCCATCCCCCTTTAGAATTCACCTATCACCTTGTGTTTCTCTCTCCCCTCCCCCATCTTTTTAATCTACTCCTCAGCATTTTTTCTCCAGTTCTGCCAAAGGGCCTTGGACCGAAATGTCAACTGTACTCTTTTCCAGAGATGTTGTCTGACCTGCTGAGCTCCTCCAACATTTTGAGTGTGGGGCTAAAAGAAGACACGAGATTGCTCTAGCAGACAAGGTGAAGGAGAATCCTATAAGGGCTTCTACAGATATATTAACAACAAATGGATAGCAAGAGACAAAATTGGTCTTCTCAAAAATCAGAGTCGTAATCTATGTGTGGATCCAAATGAGTTGGGATCGATTTTAAATGGACATTTTGTATCGGTATTTACTCAGAGTCTATAGATGTGAGGCAATGCAGCAGCGGGGTCACTGACCCCATACAGATTACAGAGGAGGAGGCATTTGCTGTCTTGATGCACATTCAGGTGGCCTGACAAGATGTTTCCTCAGATCCTGTAGGAGACTAGTGCAGAAATTGCAGGGGTCTTATTTAAAACAACCTTAGCTACGACTGAAATGCCAGAGGATTGGAGGATAGCTAATGTTGTTTAAGAAAGACTCTAAGAATAAGCCAGGAAATTTTAGGCCAGTAAGTCTGACATCAGTAGTGGGAAAGTTATTGAAAAGTATTCTAAGGGACTGGATATATTAGTATCTGGATAGACAGGGATCGATTTGGGATAGTCAAAATGGCTTTGTGCATGGTAAATCATATATAACCAATCATAGATTTTTTTTGAGGAGGTTAACTGGAAAGTGGATGAAGGCAAGTCAATAGATGTTCACCAGATGGACTTTAACAAGGCATTTGACAAGGTCCCTCATGAGAGGTTGGCCAAGAAGGTTCAATTGATTGGCATTCAAGATAAGATAGTAAGCAGGATTAGACATTGGTTTTGTAGAAGAAGCCAGAGAGCTGTTGGAGATAATTGCCTCTCTGACTGGAGGCCTAGTGACTTGTGGTGTGACGTAGGGACTGGTGCTGGGTCCATTACTGTTTGTCATCTATATCAACAATCTGGATGATAATGTGGTAAGCTGGATTTGCAAATTTGAAGAAGCACTAAAATTGGGGATATAGCAGATAGCAAGGAAGACTACCAAAGCTTGCAGTGGGATCTGGAACAGCTGGGAAAATGGGCAGATAGGGTTTAACGCAGATAAGTGTGAAGTGTTGCACTTTGTGACGACCAGCCAGGGTAGGTCTTACACTGTGAGCACTCGGGTGCTGAGGAGTGTGATAGAACAGAGGGATCCGGGAATACAGATTCATGATTCCTCAAAAGTGGTGTCAAAGGTAGGTAAGGCTGTAAAGAAAACTCTTTGGACATTGGCCTTCATAAATCAAAGTACTGATGAGATGTTGTGTTGAAGTTGTACAAGACATTGCTGAGGCCTAAATTGGTCCGTTGAAGTTTTACAAGACATTGCTGAGGCCTAAATTGGTCCATTCCAGATTTGGTCACGTACCTACAGAAAAGTTGCAAATATGATTGATAGAGTGAAGAGAAAATTTACAAGGATGTTGCCAGATTTTAAGAATCTGAGTTATAGGGTAAGGTTGAATAGGTTAGGCCTTAATTCCCTAGAATGTAAGACTAAGGGGAGTCTGACTGAGGTACACAAAATTATATGGGTTATAGATAGGATAAACGCAAGCAGACTTTTTCCACTGAGGTTGGGTGAGACTGCAATTAGAAGTCATGGGTCAAGGGGAACATGAGGGGGAATTTCTTCACTGAGACGGTGGCGAGAATGTGGAACGAGTTGCTTGCGGAGGTGGTGCATAGGGGTCAATTTCAACATTTAAGAGAAATTTGGTAGGTTCATGGATAAGAGGGGTACAGAGGGCTATGCTCCAGGTGCAGCTCAATGGAACTAGGCAGATTAGATGGGCCAAAGGGCTTGTTTCTGTGCTGTAGTGTACTATGAATCTACAGCATTGTAATCTAAGTTTGAGCCCTCTTTCCTTATTTTTGTAACAAACAGGAATGATTAACTATTGTAATCCAGCTGTATACAGTACTGTGCAACAGACTTAGATACATGTAAAGAAAATTCTGTAAAGCAAAAATACTTTCAAAAATAATGAAATGATAAATTTCTGAGTAAAAGTTTCAAAAAATTCACTAAAATGAGCAGTAAGCAGTCAAAAACTAAATCAAATCAATATTTGGTCTGAACACCCTTTGCTTTTAAAACTGAATCAATTCCCCTAGCTGCATGGTTATGCAGTCTTATAAGAAAATTGACTAGTAGGTTGTTCCAAACATCTTAGAGACCTTGTCACAGTCCTTCTGAAGACTTTGGCTGTCTGACCTCCTCTGTCTCTCCAGGTAATCTGAGACAGCTGCTAGGATTTTTTTATTTTATTTGCTTATTTATTGAGATACAGCGTGGAATAGGCCCTTCGAGTCACGCTACTCAGCAACCCCTGATTTAACCCTGGCCTAATCACAGGACAATTTATAATGACCAATTAACCTACCAACCAGTATGTCTTTAAACTGTGGGAGGAAACCAGAGCACCTGGAGAAAACCCACAGGATCACAGAGAGAACATACAAACTCCGTACGATGGCAGTGGTACTGTAACTTGTTGTGCTAACCTTGTCACTCATGATCAGGGCTTTGTGGAGGTCCTACCATCCAAAACCATATAAAAAAATCTAGCAGGACTAAAACTTTTGCACAGTCCTGGTTATATTCTTTAAATAAATATTAGTCTTTGTCCATTCTCCGTTAATCCATTTGGTAAGCTCCCTCTTTATACTCACAATAACTTCTCTATATTTATGTTCAGATGAAGAGCCTCAACCCTAAAAGTCATTTGTTATTTTTCTCTCCACAGAGGCTGCCTGACCTGCTGAGTTCCTCCAGCAGTTCAGTTTTGCACACCAAAATGTGTAGTCAGGTACAAAAATAATTCTGAATAATAATGGAATGTTACCCTTCATGATTTGGGGGCTAAATTATAAATGGAGAAGGGCATATTACAAAAACAAATTGCTAATGAGAAGATAACTCCAGCACTGTGATGCATCTGGGCCCTGTTCTTTAGTTAGGATAGATTGATTCTAGAAGTTCAGAACACAATTCATCTGAACATTATCAAGGACCCAGTGATTGTATTCTGAAGTGTGTTAACAGAAAACAGATGCTCTTCCATGAAATACGGTATAAAAGGCAACGACATGATTTAATTGAAGCTTACAGGAATAATCAATAGGGTAGATGTTGAGAAGGATATTCCACTGAGGAAGGATACAAGACAAAAGGACAAACTTAACAATCAAAGCCGAGTATTTCGAAAAGGAACTTGCGAAACCTTTCTTCCTACTCAGGATTATGATGGAACACACTTCACTAGCCTGAATGAGTGCTGCACCATAATACTGTAGGAGCTTAAAATCATCCAGGAACAAGGTAGTTCACTTGAACCCTCTTCTACAAAAGGCAGTAAATGTTGGTACAATTAATAATTTTATAATTAAGATTGACATATATGTAGTGGAGCAGATTATGGATAGTACATTGAGCCAAGGAAAGCAAGTGGCACTTTTTTTGATTCATCTATGCCCATGGGTGTAGCTGGCAAGGCCAGTCCTTTTGGATTGTGGGTGTCATAGTGGCTTCATAGTTCCAGAAATCTGGGTTCAATCCTAACCTCTGGTGCTGTCTGTGTGAAGTTCGTATGTCTCATGATTACATGGATTTCTTATAATTGACAACCCAAGATATGTCTTTTTTGACACTGTAAACTGCCTCCAGAGTAGGTGGGTGGTAGATTTGTTGGGAATGTCAGAATAATAGGGGTGCCACAGTAGATTAGCGGTCAGCGCAACACAATTACAGCTCAGGACATTGGCGTTCGGACAGCTACAGTACTGCGCAAAAGTCTTAGGCACATACATATATAGCTAGAGTGTCCAAGGCTCTTGCATAGTACTGTATATTATGTTTTTCCAGCTACTAAATATGGATATGGAGAGGATGTTTCCTATAGTGGGTGAGTCTAGGACCAGAGGGCACAGACGAAGAATAGAGAGTTATCTATTGAGAACAGAGTTGAGGAGGAATTTCTTTAGCCAGAGGGTGGTGGATCTGTGGAATTCATTGCCAACAGATGGCTGTGGAGGCCAAAGCATTGGATATATTTAAAGCAGAGTTTGATAGGTTCTTGATTAATAAGAGTGCCATAGATTACAGGGAGAAGGCAGGAGATTGGGGTTGAGTGGGATAGCAAATCAGCCATGATGGAATGGCAGAGCAGACTCCATGGGCCAAATGCCCTAATTCTACTCCTATACCTTAAGGACCTATATGACGAGTCTCTAGTTTATTACTCAGTTCTTGATCACAAGATGTTTTACGACCTGCTACTTACATGCGGCTTACTCCACAAACACGAAAAGTGACAGAGCTCCTGGAAGAGTAGGAAAGGATTACAATGGTGTCAACAATCAAACTTATAGTAAAATTCCACCAAATCATTGTACCATCTCTGTGGCAGAAAGATAAAAGAGATGTGATAATGCAGACTGAGCTTTGGAAATTAAGATATACCGGTATCTCCATGACAAAAGCATGTTGTTGAAATCACTACTGGGTTCTTTCGGTATTAGTACATCTGGCTGCTTCCAATCTAGTGCAGGGTACATCTGCATTGTTAAACAGAGTGTGGGTCAATATATCTGTAACCTCCTCAAAGCATTTATAACTCTACACAGTTGTGTCAAAGATGTCATGAATGCATTAATTAGCGTGACAACTATTTCAGCTACTTTTGCCATGGGCTAACATAATTCCACATAACAGGGAAACACCACTTTTTACCTTAACCCCCTCACAGAGAGTGGTTCCCTTAAATTCTAAAGATTTATCAATCTTTGTCATGAATGTAAGTCGCCTCAGTCCTCTTGGGAAGAGAATTCCACAGACTTTCCACCCTCTGAGAAAAAAAACTGACCTTACATCTCTGTCCTGAATGATCAATTTCACCATAATCCTGTCAAGCCTCTTAAGAATCCTATGCATTTAAACAAGATCAGCTTTCATTCTTATTAACTCTAGAGGATACAAGCTGAGGCTGCTAAACTCTCCTCATTGGACAATCCTGCCATGCCAGAAACCTGTGAAGAACTAAATATTTTTGAAAATTTAATATTCAGAAACATTCAATATCCATTAAAATTAACATGAGCAAGAACAATAAAGGCAAGTGTAAATTAAAAACTAAAAGTTACATATATTTAAAAACAATTAAACCAATTTATACAATTTCAATTGATTAAATATTGCAACTTAGCTGATACATTGCTCAAAGCCATTCCTCTTTATTTGGAAGTATGCTGTTCCTGCACGAAGTCTCACCCAGCACAAATTATTTGAGTGGATTCCTAAAGGAAAGTGCTAGAGAAATGCACCAACTTTGACTGCATGAGGAGTTCGCTCCAGAATCTGGTGAGAAAAGTCTGTCAACGAGCAGGCAGAAGTTCCAGATGTAGAGTTCCAAACTTGATGACACGTATTCATGGAAAAGGTTCAACATGGAAAAGAGATAGCAGCCCTCCATTTGCGTTCACATGTGACTTCTTCTGAACCCCAAACATGGTACATATTTGTACCTCATGCAAATTTATTTGCATAATTGGTCTTCTTTTCCACATTGGTTGTTTGTCAGTCTTTGTTCATGTATAGTTTTTTCACAAATTCTAATGTATTTATTTATTTTCCTGTAAGTACCTACAAGAAAATGAATCTCATGTTGCACAGTGCCTATAAAAAGTATACCCCCCACCCAGAAGTTTTCTTATTTTATTGTTTTCCAACATTGAATCACAGTGGATTTTATTTGGATTTTTTGATGCTGATCAACAGAAATATACTCTTTCATGTAAAAGTTAAACAAATTTCTACAAATTTGTCTAAATTCATTACAATTATTAAACACAAAATAATTGATTGCATAATTACTCACCCCCTTCTAATCAGTACTTAGTAGATGCACTTTTGGCAGCAATTACAGCCTTGAGTCTATGTTGATAGGTCTCTATCAGCTGTACACATCTGCACACTGCAATTTTTCTCCATTCTTTACAAAACTACTCAAGCTCTGTCAGATTGCATGGGGATTGTGAGTGAACAGCCCTTTTCAAGTTCAGTCACAAATTCTCAATTGGTTTGGGGTCTGGATTCTGACTTGGACACCCCAGGACATTAATAGTCATAGTCATACATTATTGATCCCGGGGGAAATTGGTTTTCGTTACAGTTGCACCATAAATAATTAAAAGGTAATAAAACTATAAATAATTAAATAGTAATATGTAATTTATGCCAGGAAATTATGAAATAAGTCCAGGACCAGCCTATTGGCTCAGGGTGACTGACCCTCAAAGGGGGGAGTTGTAAAGTTTGATGGCCACAGGCAAGAATAACTTCCTATGACGCTCTGTGTTGCATCTCGGTGGAATGAGTCTCTGGCTGAATGTACTCCTGTGCCCAACCAATACATTATGTAGTGGATGGGAGACATTGTCCAAGAGGGCATGCAACTTGGACAGCATCCTCTTTTCAGACCCCACCGTCAGAGAGTCCAGTTCCATCCCTACAACATCACTGGCCTTACTAATGAGTTTGTTGATTCTGTTGGTGTCTGCTACCCTCAGCCTGCTGCCCCAGCACACAACAGCAAACATGATGATCGCACTGGCCACCACAGACTTTGCTGTTTTTAAGCCATTCCTGTGTAGCTTTGACTTTATGATTGGGGTCATTGTCTTGCTGGAAAATAAATCTTCTCCCAAGTCACAGTTCGCCAGGTTTCCTCCAGGAATTCCCTGTATTTTGCCGCATTTGTTTTACTCTCTACCTTCACAAGCCTTCCAGGGGGCCTGCTGCAGTGAAGCATCCCCACAGCATGATGCAGCCACAACCATGCTTCACAGTAGGGATGGTGTGTTTTTGATGATGTGCAGTGTTTAGTTTGATGGCCAAAGAGCTTAATTTTGGCTTCATCAGACCGTAGAATCTTCCTCCAGCTGCCTTCAGAGTCTCCCATATGACTTCTGGCAAACTCAAGCTGAGAATTCATGTGAGTTTTTTTTTCAATAGTGGCTTCCTCTTTGCCCCTCTCCCACAAAGCTGTGACTGGTGAAGCATCCAGGTAACATGTTGACTGTGCAGTCTCTCCCATCTCAGCCACTGTCCTCCAGAGTTGTCATAGGTTTCATGGTGGCTTTCTTCACTTATCCCCCTCTTGCACAGTGACTCAGTTTTTGAGTTCGGCCTGCTCCAGGCAGATTTACAGCTGTGCCATATTCTTTCCATTTCTTGATGATTGACTTAACAGTACACCAAGGGATATTGAGTGACTTTGAAATTTTCTTGTATCCAGCTCCTGACGTGTGCTTTTCAATAACCTTTCCACAGAGTTGCTTGGAGTCTTCTTGTGTTTTCATGGTGCAGTTTTCCGTATGATACGTACTCGCCAGCAGTTGGGCCTTCCAGATACAGGTGTATTTTTACTACAATCAATTGAAACACCGTGACTACACACGGTGATCTCCATTTAACTAATTATGTGACTTCTAAAACCAAATGGCTGCACCAGTGATGACTTGGTGTGTCCTGCCGAAGGATCTCAGGGGGAGCCGGAAACATACTTTTTTCCATGGATACTGCCTGGCCTGCTGAGTTCCTCCAGCATTTTGTGTGTGCTGCTTTTCTCTTGTTTGATGTTAAAGGGGGTGAGTACTTATGCAATCAATTATTTTGTGTTTTATATTTAGATCACTTTGTAGAGATCTGTTTTTACTTTGACACAAAAGAGTTGTTTTCTGTTGATCAGTGTCAAAAAAGCTAAATTAAATCCATTGTGATTCAATGTTGTAAAGCATTAAAACATGACTATTCCAAGGGAGGTGACTCCTTTTTATTGGCACTGTATGTACTGGTATATACATATTTTGATAATAAATTTACTTTGACTTTGATTTTGAATTTCTGAGGGAAACCACATCAATTCTCAGTGGCAATGGGGCTGTTTGTGATAATATTATCATGCATGGGAAGGGGAAAGCAGGGAGCCAGATCAAGCCCAAAAAGTTGGGGGGGGGGGTAGTTGAGGAAGGGTGATTCAATTTTTTTCTGAAAAATTAACACTAAAATGCAATTCTATGCACGTTGCACTTTAGTAGAGGAAATAAAGGTGTAGAATATTTTCTAAATATCAAACAAATTCATAAATCAGAGGTTCAAAGGGACTTGGGAGTCCTAGCGCTAGTCTCCATAAAGGTTAATTTGCAGATTGAGTTGCAAGTAAGAAAGGCAAATGCAATGTTAACATTCATTTCAAAAGAGCTAGAATATAAAAACAAGAATGTAATGCAGTGGCTTTATGAGGCATTGGTCAGACCACATTTGGAGTATTATGAGCATTTTTCAGCTCCAAATCTAAGAAAGGATGTGCTATTATTGGAGATGGTCATGAGGAGATTCATGAGAATTATCCCAAGAATTAAAAGGTTAAGATAAGAGAAGCATTTGATAGCTCTGGGCCTGCACTAGCTGAAATGCAGATGAATAATGGGGGGAATCTCATTAAAACCTACTGAATATTGAATGGCATAGAAGATTGGATGTGAAGAGGATGTTTCCAATAGTGGGAGCTCCTCAGAATAGAAGAATATCCGTCTAGGACAGAGGTGAGAAAGAATATCTTTAACCAGAAGGTGGTGAGTCTGTGGAAATCATTGCCACAAAAGCTGTGGAGACTAGCTCACTGGGGTACAATTAAAGTGGAGGTTGTTATGTTGTTGATTAGTTAAAGTGTCAAGAGAACTCATTAGTAAGGGGCAAAATCAAGAGAATGGGGTTGAGATGAAAAAAGTAAGTCAATATGATTGAGTAGCAGAGTAGACTTGATGGGCTGAATGGCCTAATTCTGCTCCAATGTATTACGGTCAATTTATGTTTCTATCTTAGTCACTAGTGTTGAAGATGGAGTAATAAGCAATGGTAATGGAAGTACCTAACATTTTACAAACTCTTTCATTTTCTTCTCATTCATCTGCTAATGGAAATTAAGATGGACTTTTCAAATCATCTGTCTTTTGAAACAGTTTAATTCCGCTATCTGCCCACTAGCTAGTTGTATTTTCTTTCTTTGCATTCACCAACATCATTTAACTGAGATGATAGCAGAACAGTTCTTCAGGTATTTGGCTTTTATTGTCATTTGCATATAAATACAAAGATAATCCAGAGCCAGAAATTAACATTTTCTTCTAAGTGAGTAGAAAACTCATTCATCCTGCAAATGGATAATGACTTCATAAACTACGCAGAATTAGAGAATACTTTTTGGGGAAAAATAAAGATGTGACGAGCTGATGAGGAAATGGGAATTATTATTCCCACCACTGTCAATAATTAATACATTATTTACACATGCAGAAGCCTACATCACGGCTTTCAGGATTTCATTTACACTTTGACATTGGCTCAGCAGCCTAGTTAGCTCCAGAGTGACCCACTCATTAGTGTACTGCTGCACATCAATCACGTCTAGGTGCAGCCTCATTTATAAATGTTACATACCCAGAAATAATTAGGCTGCTTTCATGCAGCCTTTTTAGTAAACATGAAGACAGCTGGCCCGCCCGACCAATAAACACCGGAGAAAAAGAAACTTGCTTTTGGATTAACTTCATTAAAAATTTCTTTGAAGCATAAAAACAAATTAGCTTTCATTGCATTCGCAACAAGGTTTTAGAAAGGCTGCTAAATAGTGTATTTTGAAAAAGGGAAAAGCACTCCGCATGGCTTATTTTTGTTCTCTCGTACTCATTGATAAATGCAATTACTTACAGATTTATTTTCTCCTTACATCCACTGCAGCCCATCTCGGAGTGTATTCATGGCACATGACTCATCAGTAGCTGATTAAACTATTGATCTTTTGTGTTGATCCTGTTGTCTTCAACTCCTTGTCCTGGGGTGGTTGGGGAAAAATATTCACATTAATATTGCAGGGACGGGAATCTGATTTCTTTATCATTGTACACAATTATGGTGACATGTGACCTTCTAAACATTTTGTTTTGAGGGGCTGTTATTATCAGATTTTTATTGCCTTGCTGTGACAGAACAGCAATATAGGTCTGGAAAAAAAGTAATTTCCTACCATCGTGGCACAATTAGCGACACTTTGAGACAAAATAGCTGGAGTGTTTGCAGATCACGCAGACTTGTGTTCATTAGGAAGCAATGGCTCAGGAGGTCAGGAGACTAGGCAATAAAGCAAAACGGAAGAAATGTGAGACCTTAATCTCTTGATTTGAGTAAGCTACTTTCAATCAGGGTAGCAGCTGGGCAGTGTGCTCTGCTTCTGTGTCCCCAGGCCACAGAAGAGAAAGTTGTTCAGAGTTTCTCTGCATGTGCATGTGCAAGAAGGAATGAATCAAGTTTGCTTGCAAATGACCCACTGACTCATGGGCACCAGAAAAAGATTAAGATGAAGGATTAAGGAGTATCTTTATCATATTAAATGTACATCAAAACATACAGTGAAATGCATTGCTTGCAGCAATAACTAAAACAGTCTGACGATGTGCTAGGAGCAGCATGCAAGTGTCACCCTGCTTCCAGTGCCCACCACAACTCACTAACCCGATCATCTTTGGAATGAGGGAGAAAGCCCACGTGGTCATGGTCATGGGGAGAGCGTGTAACCTCCTTACAGACAGCAGCGGGAATTGAACCCTGAACTCTAAGCACTGACACTGTAAAGGTGTTGAGCTAATGGCTATGCTACCATGCTGCTAAGGGTGATGGTGTTCGTAATACATTGTCCACATTCTCTGACATGTAAAATCTTAATCCACTTCTCAACAGACTCTGTCTACACTACTTGCTACCTCAGTAACTATATAACAATTACAGCACGGAAACAGGCCATCTCGGCCCGTCCAGTCCATGCGGAAAGGCAGGAAGATAATCAAAGACTTCACCCACCCTGGACATTTCTCTAGTTCCCTTTCCCCATTGGGAGAAGCCACTGAGGCTTGAAAGCAAATTCCAGCAGACACAAGGATAGCTTCTACCCCACTGTTATAAGACTAATGAACAGTCTCCCAGTGTGACAAGACGAACTTTAGAACATGTGGCTTACCTGGTCCTGGCCTTGCACCTTATCGTGTGCCTGCACTGCAATTTCTCTAGAACTGTAACACTTTATTCTGCAATATTTTGTTGCTTTTCCTTGCACTAACTCAATGAATTGATGTGATGAATTGAATTGTATGGAGGGAATGCAAAACAAAGATTTTTTTCCACAACTTAGGAAACCAATTTGCCAATTTAACTTTTATCCATCATCAGTATAACATTCTCTTCACCACTGAACTGCAATTTCAGCTAGAATTATGACCCACAGACAAGTTTTTAGGTAAGTTTTACATATACTAATAAACATGTTTGAGAACATAAGTTTCTAAAAAAAGTAACAGCAAGAAAAGATCATTTGGTCCTTCAGCCCTGCTCCATCATTCATCAAGACCTTTTACCTTAGCAGCAATTCCTTGTCCTGTCACCAGAAATATCCAGAAACCTATTGATCACTGTTTGAAGGCCATCAAAAAATGATGGAGAGGATCACAGCGTTAAGATCAACATGATATCCTTTTGCTTCCTCTGCCTGAAGCTGTGGATGACTGTGACCCTCCACTAAAATGTCAACTCAAATCATTGTTATGCTAGTCTCCAAAAAAATGAAGTTGATAAGTATTTGACCTGACAAAAGATTGGTTTATTCTAAATGTCATTAATGGCAGCCTTAAGTAAAGGCTAACAGATAATTTCAGACAGTTTTGTGTGAGTGGTCATTAGTCGTCTATCCCAGTGGCAGTGATGACTGTTATTTTACATTGTTACAAACTTCCAGGGACATGTGACTGAGCACGAACTCCCTTCACCTGGTGATGAGCAAGATGTATTATTTTTGAAGTGCCTCTCAAGCCATTAACAAATGGTCAGATATGTGGACCGAATTCCAAAGATTTGTCTTGTGTACTCTTGCCAGGACATGCTCCCTTCGAAGATCTGTTGTTAAAACAGACCATTTCTCAAAATCATACTTCATCGGATTGGTTTAATTAAAAATATCCATTAAGGCAAACTACAGCACTAAGCTTATTGCACATTACTAATAATGAGAACGAGGAAAAATGGAACATTTTAGAGCACGACAACCTGTCAACCATCATTGAACAATGAAGTGCTTGCATTATCATTTATCTGAGACTGTCAGTTCCCATTTCAAACAAAGGTCAATATAAAAGAAAATTATCAAAAATACTTAAAAGGGAGAAACCAGTTGTAACTGCAGATTGGTGTAAAAATAACATCAAGGTCCATACAGCACTTCTATATAAAACACGCTGAAAATCTCCTTTGATTATTATCGGTTGGATGTCTTGTTGCAAAATATATTAGAGTATAAGACCATAAGACATAGGAGCAGAATTAGGCCATTCAGCCCATCGAGTCTGCTCTGCTATTCCATCATGGCTGATCCCGGATTCCACTCAACCCCATACACCTGCCTTCTCGCCATATCCTTTGTTGCTCTGACCAATCAGGAAATGATTAACTTCCACCTTAAATGTACCCTCGGACTTGGCCTCCACCACATTCTGTGGCAGAGCATTTCACATATGTACTGCTGTCTGGCTAAAATAATAATCCTTTGTTCTAAAGGGTCGCCCATCAACTTTTGAGGTGATGCCCTTTAGTTCTGGATACCCCACCACAGGAAATATCCTCTCCACATCCACCTACCTAGTCTTTTCAACATTCATAGATTAACATAAGACTATTATTGATGAATGTTTGAAAACATTCTTTGTTCCTAACAAATGAAGTTCATGATGAGTAAAGCCTTCCCCACTATTGAGCACATCTACACAAAGTGTTGTTGTAGGAAAACAGGGATTCCCACCACCCAGGTCACGCTCTGTTCTTGCTGCTGCCATCAAGAAGATGATACAGGAGCCTTAGGACTCACACCAACGTGCTCAGAAATAGTTAGTACCCCTCAACCATCAGGCTCTTGAACCAAAGGGAATAACTTCATTCAACCTCATTTTCCCCATCATTGAAATGTTCCCACAACCTATGGACTCACGTTCAAGGACACTTCATCTCATGCTCTTGATATTTATTACTTATTTATTTATTATTATTATTATTATTTTTTTTTATATTTGCACAGATTGTTGTCTTTTGCATGTTGGTTGAATTCCCAAGTTGGTACGGTTTTTCACTGATTCTATTATGGTTTTGTTCTAAAATAGATTTATTGAGTATGCCCGCAAGAAAATGAATCTCAAGGTTGTGTATAGTGTCATATATGTACTTCGATGATACATTTACTTTGAACATTGAAATTTGAACAACTTGAAAATTGTGCCATGACATTACTTATTAAAGATATTTTATTTTATTCATTTTTATCTTATTTAGAGATACAACGTGGAACAGGACCTTCTAGTAAATGAGACACGCCACCCAGTAATCCACCTATTTTAACATTAGCCTAATCACAGGACAATTTACAATGAGCAACTAACCAGCATGTCTTTGGACTGTGGGAGAAACTGGTGCACCCGGAGGAAACCCATACGGTCACAGGGAGAACGTACAAACTCCTAACAGACAGCAGCAGAATTGAACTCCAGACTCTGATGCCATGAGCTGTAATAGCTTTGCACGGTATCATAAGACCATAAGACCTTAAGACATAAGCAGAATTAGGCTCATCGTATCTGGTCCGCCATTCCATCATGGCTGGTCCCGGATCCCACTCAACCCCATTACACCTGCCTTCTGCCATATCCTTTGATGTCCTGACTCATCATGAAACTATCAGCCTCCGCCTTAAATATACTCATGGTCTTGGCCTCCACCGCAGTCTGTGGCAGAGCATTCCACAGACTCACTACTCTTGGCTAAAAAAATTCCTCCTTACCTCTGTTCTAAAGGGTCACCCCTCAAATTTGAGGCTGCGCCCTCTATTTCTGGATTCCCCCACCACAGGAAACATCCTCTCCACATCCACCTATGTAGTCCTTTCAACGTTCGGTAGGTTTCAATAAGATCCCCACCCAACCCTCCCATTCTTCTAACTTCCAGTGAGTACAGGCCCAAAGCTGCAAAATGCTCCTCATATGTTAACTCCTTCATTCCCAGAATCATCCTCATGAACCTCCTCTGGACTCTCTCTAATGACACTACATCGTTTCTGAGATATGGGGCCCAAAACTGTTGACAATATTCCATGTGCAGCCTGACTAGTATCATATAAAGGCTCAGCATTATCTCCTTGCTTTTATATTCTATCCCCCTTGAAATAAATGCCAACATTGCATTTTCCTTCTTTACCACAGACTCAACCTGTAAATTAACCTTCTGGGAGTCTTGCACTAGAACTCCTAAGTCCTTCTGCACTTTTGATGTTTGAACCTTCTCCCCATTTAGTAGTTCGTATTATGGTCCCTTTTATCAAAATGCATTATCATACAATTCCCAACACTGTGTTCCATCTGCCACTTTTTTGCTCATTCCTCCTATTTGTCTAAGTCCAATACTGACCCCTGAGGAACACCGGTAGTCGCTGGCAGTCAACCAGAAAATGCTCCTTTTATTCCTACTCGCGGCCTTCTGCCTGTCAACCATTCCTCTATCCATACCAGTATCTTTCCTGTAACGCCATAGGATTTTATTTTGTTGAACAGCCTCATGTGTGGCACATTATCAAATGTCTTCTGAAAATCCAAGTAAATGACATCCACTACCTCTCCTTTGTCCGCCCTGCTTGTTACTTCCTCAAAGAACTCTAACAGATTTATCAGGCAAGATTCCCCTTGACAGAAGCCATGCTAACTTTGACTTATTTTATCATTACTCTCCAAGTAGCTTGAAACCTCATCCTTACTAATAGACTCCAGCACTTTCCCAACCACTGAGGTTAGGCTAACTGGCCTATAATTTCCTTTCATTTGTTTCCTCCCTTCTTAAAGAGTGGAGTGACATTTGCAATCTTCCAGTCCTCTGGGACCATGCCAGAATCAAGTGACTCTTGAAAGATCATGACCAATGCATCCATTATCTCTTCAACTACCTCTTTCAGGACTCTGGGATGTAGTCCATCTGGTCCAGGTGATTTATCCAACTTAATATTTTTGAGTTTCCCTAGCACTTCTGCCTTTGTAATAGCAATGGCACTCACTCCTGCTCCCTGGCACTCTCGGACCTCTAGCACACCGCTAGTGTCTTCCACAGTGAAGACAGATGCAAAGTAATCATTAAGTTCATCTGCCATTTCATGTCCCCCATTACGACCTCACCAGCATCATTTTCCAGTGGTCCAATATTAACTCTCACCTCTCTTTTACTCTTTATATAACTGAAAAAACTTTTAGTATCCTGCTTTATATTATTGGCTAGTCTGCCCTCACAGTTCATCTTTTCCCTTCTTAAAGTTTTTTTAGCTGCCTTTTTTTGGATTTTAAAAGCTTCCCAATCATCCAACTTCCCACCCACTTTTGCTACCTTAAATGCCTTTCCTTGGTTTTTATGCAGTCCTTAACATCCTTTGGCAGCCACGGATGCCCATCCCGGCCATTTGAGGACTTCTTCCTCCGTAGGACATATCTATCCTACACCTTGTGAACTATTCCCAGACACTTCAGCCATCTCTGCTCTGCCGTCATCCCCACCAGTATCCTCATCCAATCCACCTGGGAAAGTTCCTCTCTCATTCATGCCCCTGTAATACCCTTTATTTCATTGCCAATCTCATACATGGGAGTTATGCTTTTCCCTCTCAAATTACAGTATGAATCCAATCATATTATGATCACTGCCTTCTAAGGGTTCTTTTATGTTAAGCTCCCTGATAAGATCTGGGTTATTATACAAGAATCAATCTAAGATAGCCTTTCCCTGAGTAGGCTCAAGAACAAACTGCTCTAAAAAGCCATCTCATAGGTATTCAACAAATTCCCTCCCTTGCAATCTGGCACCAACCTGATTTTCCCAATCCCTTTGCATATTGAAGTCCCCCATTACAATTGTGTCATTACCCCTATCACCTGCCTTTTCCAGGTAACCGCTATGCTACTGTGGTGCCCATGTGTTATCTTAATAAATGAATTAGTACTACTACAGAAAATATAGCCAAGGATTTTCTTAAAATTATATGAATATGCTTGTGTGCTAATGTACAACCTGGGGTGAACAGTTTTACAGATAAAAGATCTGCTGCTTCCAGTAACCTGAGTTTAATCATGTCTCTCTCCGTTGACTATACATTTTCTCCCTGTGACCCCACATCCCTAAGACATGTCAGTTGATAGATTAATTAGTACATAGGTGTGTGGTAGATTCTGGAGGGATTGATGGGAATATCGGAAGAGCAAAATGGGATCAATGCAGGATTAATGTAACTGTAGTCTTACTGGACAGATTGGCCTGTTTCAATGCTGTATCACAATGTTACTCTATAGAAACTTCACCGCAAATACTTTAATATTAATGAGCCTCATAAACAGTTTATCCAGTTAAGGATTATACCATCTCAAGTATACACTCAATGGCTTCTTTGTTAGGTGCCTCCTGCATCTAATAAAGTGACCACTGAGTATATATTTCGGGTTTTCTGCAGTTGCATTCCATCTTACTTCGAGGTTCAACGTGTTGTGAGTTCAGAGATGCTCTTCTACACACCACTGTTGTAATGTGTCGTTACTTTGAGTTACTGTCACCTTCCTGTCAGCTTGAACCAGTCTGGCCATTATCCTCTGACCTCTCTTGTTAACAAGACGTTTTCACACACAGAATTGCCGCTCACTGGATGTTTATTTTTTGTTTCTCACACCACATTCTGTAAACTGTAGTACATGAAAAGCTCAAAAGCTCTGCAGTTTCTGAGATCATCAAATCACCCCATCTGGCGCCAATAATTATTCCATGCTCATAGTCACTGAGGTCCCCATTCTAATGTTTGGTCTAAACATCAATTTGACCATGTCTGCTCGGGTTGCTGCCATATGATTAGCTGATTGGATATTTGCATTAACGAGCAGGTGTTTATGTATACCTTATAAAGTGGCCACTGAGTGTACTTAAAAAGCAGACTTATTTAAGTCACAGCTCTTCAAAACAGAGCATTTAGACATGGGCTGTTCACTCATCAACAGCAATCTGTTAGCTCATCAAACTTCTATTAAGATAAAACTTGATGGTGAAAATTACTGATTAGCTGTTTTCTAACCCTGCTCTGAGGTCATATACAGAAAGGTCATGAAATGGGATAATACCCAGAACTACTTTAGGAGTCTAATCTTTCAGAAGCCATAATAGAAATCATTTCACCTTCGGAAATGATTATAAATATTGAGTTCAAAGCTGTTCAAATGGATCCGGAGAAATGAAATGTTTGCCTAAGTGACATGAAAAAATAGCACAGAGAATAGATTCTGGTATATAAGATATCAAAACAATGACAGCATGTTACGGCAGCTTTTTCATGAGTACAGACAGGAATTAGTTATAATGATATTTTTACTACTGAACGAGGAACAGCAAAGTCCCATCATAGATTTTTGCCCTAAATTACTGATTTGTGTCATCTAATTGAAATGTCCAACAGACTCCAACATCTCTAACACGGAAAAATTAGGCTCATTGAATTACAAAATGAAAGCTGATGGAAATTGCTTTTATTTTTAAAAAATCTTCATTTGATAACACTTTGGAAACACTTATGAGTATGACACATTTTAATGGTTTCCAGTGCATTTGAAAACTATATTAAATTTGCATCCTTGAGTAGGTTTCTTTAATTCATATTTGAAGTGCAAAAACACATCCCCCATTCTACACAGAGGCTGATTAACTCTTCCTTGATTCAGAATCAGGTTAAATATCACTGGCATATGTCATGAAATTTGTTGTTACGTGGCACTGTACAATGCAATACATAATAATAAAAAACTTTAAATTACATTAAGTATTTTATATATACAGTGGCATGCAAAAGTTTGGGCACCTCTGGTCAAAATTTCTGTTACTGTGAATAGCTAAACGAGTAAAAGATGACCTGATTTCCAAAAGGCATAAATTTCCAAAAGGCATAAAAAAGGCTATCTTAGATTGATTCTTGTATAATAACTCAGATGACACATTTCTTTAATATTTTAATCAAGATTACTTTTTTATTTCCATCTTTTACAGTTTCAAAATAACAAAAAAGGAAAAGGGCCCAAAGCAAAAGTTTAGGCACCCTGCATGGTCAGTACTTAGTAACACCCCCTTTGGCAAGTATCACAGCTTGTAAACACTTTCTGTAACCAGCTAAGAGTTTTTCAATTCTTGTTTGGGGATTTTTGCCCATTCTTCCTTGCAAAAGACTTCTAATTCTGTGAGATTCTTGGGCTGTCTTGCATACACTGCTCTTTTGAGGTCTATCCACAGATTTTCAATGATGCTTAGGTCGGGGGACTGTGAGGGCCATGGCAAAACCTTCAGCTTGCACCTCTTGAGGTAGTCCATCGTGGATTTTGAGGTGTGTTTAGGATCAATATCTTGTTGTAGAAGCCATCTTCTTTTCATCTTCAGCTTTTTAACAGACAGTGTGATGTTTGCTTCCAGAATTTGCTGGTATTTAATTGAATTCATTCTTCCCTCTACCAGTGAAATGTTCCCCATGCCACTGGCTGCAACACAAGCCCAAAGCATGATCGGTCCACCCCCGTGCTTAACAGTTGGAGAGGTGTTCTTTTCATGAAATTCTGCACCCTTTTTTTCTCCAAACATACCTTTTCTTATTGTGATCAAAAAGTTCTATTTTAACTTCATCAGTCCACAGGACTTGTTTCCAAAATGCATCAGGCTTGTTTAGATGTTCTTTTGCAAACTTCTGATGGTCTTCCAGACCTCAACTTGACCTCCACTGTTCCTGTTAACTGCCATTTCTTAATTACATTATGAACTGAGGAAACGGCTACCTGAAAACGCTTTGCTATCTTCTTATAGCCTTCTCCTGCTCTGTGGGCATCATTTATTTTAATTTTCAGAGTGCTAGGCAGCTGCTTAGAGGAGCCCATGGATGCTGATGGTTGGGACGAGGTTTGAGGAGTCAGGGTATTTATAAAGCTGTGAAGTTTGCATCACCTGACCTTTCCTAATGATGATTGTGAACAAGCCATAGCCCTAACAAGCTAATTAAGGTCTGAGACCTTGGTAAAGGTTATCTGAGAGCTCAAATCTCTTGGAGTGCCCAAACTTTTGCATGGTGTTTCTTTCCTTTTTTTCACTCTAAAATTGTACAAAACTAAAATAATACACTAATCTTGCTTAAAATGTTGAAAAGAATGTTTCATCTTTAACTTCATGACTTTTCAGTTCATCTTCCACTCACTTTTCACAGTTACCTAAATTTTGACCGGGGTGCCCAAACTTTTGCATACCACTGTATATATTTAAAAAGTTAAATTAAATAACACATACAAAATGCTGGAGGAACTCAGCCAGTCAGGCAGCATCAATGGAAATGAATGAATAGTTGACGTTTTGGGCCAAGATCCTGCTTCAGGACTGAGAAGGAAGGGGAAAGGTGGCAGAATAAAAAGGTGAGGGAGGCAAAGGATGCAAGCTGGAAGGCGATAAGAGAAGCCAGGTGGGTGGGAAAGGTCAAGGGCTGGAGAAGAAGGAATCTGATAGGTGAGGAGAGGGGACCATAGGAGTAGGGGACCTGGGGGAAGTAACAGTCAGGTAAGAAGAGGTAAAAGGTCAGAGTGGAGAATAGAAGAAGGGGGCGGTGGAATTTGTTTACTGGAAAGAGAAATCAATATTTATGCAAATTAAATTAAACAAATAGTGCAAAAAGAGAAAAAAAAATAGTGATCTAGTGTTCATGGGTCAATGTCCATTCAGAAATCTAGTGACAGAGGGAAGGAAGCTATTCCTGAATCATTGCCTGTGTGCCTTAAGGTACTATATCTCCTCCCTGATGGTAGCAATGAGAAGAGGGCATGTCTGGGGTAAAGGGGGTCCTCGATGATGGACACTGCCTTTTGGAAGCTTCACAACTTACTGTCCTGGATGCTGTGGAGGTTAGTGCCCATGATGGAGCTGACTGAGTTCACAACTTTCTACTAACTACAACAGCAGTTGACAAAAGATTAGAAGAGAGCGCAAAAGATTAGAAGGATTTGAAAATAAGTTGGCAGGCAATGAGTAAGAAAAATAGGAGGAGAGCAATGGAACCAGATCTACTCTCTCTCAGGAACAACCCATGAATTAGCTGCAGCAGTCAGCATAGCTAATTAACATAATCATTTTATCGTTGTGCATATATATATAGAACTGTAACCCATTTTCTTGGTCTGTGTTTAACTGTATTTATGGATGATAAGCAGGATATTCTGTATACGTGAAAAGTAATATCGTGCCAAAGAATCAGGCTGAGGGTTTAATAGAATTTCAAGGGATATTCTTTTCAGAGCAATAATTCTAGTGGTTGGTCACTTGCAGAGGAAAGAACAATAACAGCAATCCTGCTACAGTTTATGCCATGAGGAGTAAGCAGTAGATCCAATACCCATATCACGGGGGAAGCTGAAGGGCCTTTTGCAATGTAACCGACATAAACTGGGAAACAAGTTTGTTCAACTTTTATCAAGTGACTATTTGTTACCATAAGACCATCAGACATAGGAGCAGAATTAGGCTCTTCAGCCCATTGAGTCTGCTCTGTCATTCCATCGTGGCTGATTTATTATCCCTCTCAACCCCACTCTCTTGCCTTCTCCCTATAACTTTTGACACTTTTACTAATCAAGAACTGATCAAATTCTGTTTCAGATGTACCTAACGGCTTGGCATCCAAAGACATCTGTGGCAATGAATTCCACAGATTCACCACACCCTGGCTAAAGGAATTCCTCCTAATCTCTGTTCTAAAGAGATATCCTTCTATTCTGAGGCTGTGCCCTCTCATCCTACACTATAGGAAACATCTTCTCGAAAGTCCATTCTATATAGGCCTTTCAATATTCAGTAAGTTTCAATATGCAGGAACAATTCTTAGATATGCAACACTCAGGCAGCCTCTGGTCCTCCTGCTTTGTCAGTGTTAAGGGTTGCATCTACATGCTATGAAACTGACTAAGCATGCGGACAAAGCCTTATGTACCTGTAGAATACACCTGCCGTAAATTTAAAGAGTTCTTGCAAAAGTGCAGATTAGAATAAAGAGTAAGCCACTCAGTCTCCTTTTCCACGTTAAGGACAACAATAAAGGTTATAACAATAACAGGTGTTCTGTAGAAGGCTGCCCCTAGTGGATTAATAATGCAACAGGAAATGCTCGAGCTCCCGATCCAATACTGGCATCTGTCTTGATTTGTGGAAATACTGTCCTGAAGGCGGCAGTTTGATCATAATCGTGATTTGTGGCATTGATTTAATCTCAAAGTATTCCAACATTAGAAATAAAACATTTTGAAAATCAACATGCCTGTTACCTATTTCCCACCTCAGGGGAATTGTGAAGATTAAATGACCACGAGTCCAATTCTTGGAGACGTTAATCTGCTTATTGTGCTCCTCCACTAACATGCAATAGAAATAAAGTACAGCATGTATTCAGATCATTGTGTGTTGAAATGCGACATGCTGAATTTTCAAAACAGGAGAGTGGCCACCTGTTGCTATGGTTACACAGTATTTCAAACCCCAAAACAATAAAGAGGTGGATGAACTTCTTTGTTGTGATAATAGGTAATGCAGTGGAACACTTTGCATTGTAAACCAATGCTGCCTTGTGCTCCTCTAAAGGAAAAATAACTGTTGTTTCTAAAATTATGTACTGGTAGATGAAAATGTGAAAAAAAAAATTTTGTCTATGTTAATTCACAACCAGTGTGTTTATTCCCCTTTGAAAAGGAGCTAACAGAATAAAAAAAAGGAACGTCCCTCATTTAATTTTGCGACCTAACAGAAGATAAATCTAATGCTAAGTTTGTGCATGCAGATAGCAGACAGATTGGAAAGAGAATGCACACAAAGTGCTGGAGGAACTCAAATGGTTAGGCAACATTTTGTGTGTGTTGCTCAATGCTTCTGGCATCTATAGAACCTCTTGTGTTTAGAAAGAGAATATTTTACTTAAAGTCATGAATGGCACAATGAGAAAGATCTAATATGTCAACACAGTCAAGGAATGGGGCAGCATTCTACAGTATGTAGTCATTGAGTCATAGAGCACTACAACACAGAAACAGCCACATGGAGTCTGTGCCGAGCTATTAATATACTTGGTCCCAAAACCCTGCACTCACACCATAGCCCTCCTTATCCCTCTCATCCATGTACCTAGCCAAATTTCTCATAAACATTGAAATCAAACCCACATCCATCGCTTCCGTTGACAGCTCATTCCACACCTTCACCACCCTCTGAGTGAAGATGTTCTCCTTAAAACGTTACACATTCACCCTTAACCCATGACTACCAGTTCTTGTCTTACACAACCTCAAAGGAAAAAGCCTACTTGCACTTACCCCATCTATATCCCTCATAATTTTGTACACCACTATCAAATCTCCTCTCATTGTCCTACACTCTAGGGAATAAAGTCCGAAACTACTCCACAAGGAAACTATTCCTAAACTAGGCCTTGTTGTGTCTAGGTATGCCTGCATGATTCTATTATCACAATTGAAACCTGGCTGAGTACTGAAGACCTGTGCTAACCAGCTACCTGTAGTGTTCACTGATGTCTTTAACCTCCCGCTTTAGCTGACTGAGGTACCCATCTGCTTCAAGCAGGCATCATTTATACAAGTTCCCAAGAAGAACATAGTAACCTGTGCCAATGATTATCATACAGTGGCATGCACTGTGATAAAGTGCTTTGAAGTACCCCACCCCACTTTTGTAATAAAAAGGGCTATGTTCATGACATTTGAATAACACAAACCCCACCCTTGGTGATTTCATTATTGTGCACATTTTGTTCTCTATAAGAACAATACAGCTCTATGAGAGCTGTCAACGGAAGGTGGCTCTATAGGCCACCTAATTAGTCTTGTGTCATCAGCCAGTCTCACCATTGAGCATACCTTCAAGGAGCGCTGTCAAAGGAAAGCAGCCTCCATCACCAAGGACCCCCACCATCCAGGCCATGCTCTCCTCACACTGCTGAAGGTTCAGGAACAGCTATTCAACATTTATTGAATGTACGTAGTATACAGAATAAGGCAGATAATCTTGTAGCACAGTTAGAGGTTGGCAGGTAGGGCATTGTGGGCATCACTGAGTCATGGCTGAAAGAAGATTATAGCTAGCTGGAGCTTAGCGTCCAAGGATTACACATTGCATTGAAAGGGCAGGCAGGTAGGCAGAGTGGGTGGGATGGCTCAATTTGTGAAAAATGAAATCAAATCCTTAGAAAGAGGTGACATAGGATCAGGAGATGCAGAATCGCTGAGGGTACAGTTTTTAAAAAACTACAAGGATAAAGATACCTTGATGGGAGGTATACACAGGCCTCTGTACAGTAGCCAGGAAGTACATCCTAGTTGCCAGATTACAATGGGAGATAGAAAAGGCAGGTAAAAAAGGGCAGTGTTATGATAGTCATGGAGGATTTTAATATGCAGGTAGATTGGGAAAATCAGGTTGGTGCAGAACTGATATTACTTATCTTTGGTATGCAACCAACTACTCCATGGAATCTTCCAAGTTAAAGCTAGATTTCAAATGAAATTATTAGATTTAACAAACAACCACAACAATATGGTACTTAATCCTCAAGAAGATTCAGAATGAGCATCAGATTTATTATCACTGACATACGTTGTGAAATTTGGTGTTGTGTGGCAGTTGTACAGTGCAATACACAAAAAAAAAGTTACAATAAGAAATATTAAAAGTAACTAAATAGTGTAAAGAGAGAACAAAATAGAGAGGTATCACTCAGAAACCTGATGGCTGAGGGGAAGAGAATCTTCATAAAACATTGAGCCTGTGTCTTCCGGCTTCTGTACCTCCTCCCTGATGGCAGCAATGAGAAGAGGGCATGTCCTGGATTGTAAAAAAAATGCCACCTTCCTGGTGCCCATGATGGAGCTGGCTCAGTTACAACTCTCTGCACCATTTTACCATTCTGAGCATTGACTACTCCATACCCGACATCGATGCAACCAGTCAGAATGCCGTCCACCACACACCTGTTCAAATTTGCTAGAGACTTTGGTGACATACTTAATAGCTATATTAAATATAAGAACACTAATAAGGTGCTGCAATCATAGAGGTCTTAATTTAAGATCAATCTCGTGCTGTATGCAAGAACAGCTCTTCATTCATTATGATCTGTTCCTTCACCAATCACCACCGCTCTCCCTGAATGCTCTGTGACTCATTGTCTGTTCTCTCTTCAACTTCATTCTTCCATCGTGACTATAACTAAGGCTTGCTGCAAGCTGGAGATATAACACTGTAGAGGCTTGCTGTGCTTGTTATGTGTACTGTTGATCCATTTGATTCTGCTTCAACAGAAGGTACATTATGAATACATAAATACCCTGAGCCATTTACAGAAGCTTCTAAATCATTATTACACATAATATAGCAAAATTGTCTACAATTACATGTGCACGGGCTTGCAGTGTAACATAGTAAACAAATAATGTCTTTTATGATTAATGTGCTAAACATTAGTAGTTCTGAACAATATCATCTTTGTTGCATCAGCCTTCTAAATTCTCTGAATGCTCATGATGAGAAGCAAATTGCTTAATATCATTTGGTCAACACCAGTCCTGTGAGGGACTCACAGGCAACTTCACTTTGAGATAACAATTATTTCCCATGTTTGTTCCTGCCATCAAGAAAGCATAATGCTAGCTTTCATTATCTCTGCTTTTTTTTACTTGCTAGATAGTTTCTTTAGATATCTAAATACATGCTTCACTACTATTTGCAGTGGTAAATAAGCTGCCTCCAACAAGAGGAAGTTGGATGAAGTACACTGGACACTGACTGACAATTTCTTCACTGACTCTCCTGTCATCATTCATCCTAAGGGTCACCAGAGATCAGCTGCTCAACACAACCACAGTGGACAGAAGAACAAAAGTTAGAGGCTGAATACTCTTGAGCTGGTGACAACTCAAAAAGGTGGCACCTATCATTAAGGACCCCCACCACCCAGGACATGTCCTCTTCTCATTACTACCATCAAGAAGGAGGTACAGGAGCCTGAAGGTATACATTCAATGTTCCTCCACTACCTGTAAGGAGCTTGTACGTTCTCCCCTTGACCGCATGAGTTTCCGCCGGGTGCTCCGGTTTCCACCCACAGTCCAAAGACGTACCAGTAAGTAGGATAATTGGTCATTGTAAATTGCCCCATGATTGGGCTAGGATTAAATAGGGGGATTGCTGGGTGGTGTGGCTCGAAGGGCCAGAGGGGTCTATTCCATGTTGTTTCTCAATAAATAAATAAATAAACGTTCTTCCCCTTCACCATCAGATTTCTAAATGGTCACTACCTCACTATTTTTCCTCTCTTTTTGCACTACTCGTTTACTTCTAATATACATTTCTTTTTTGCAATTTATGGTATATTTTATGTATTGCTGCTGTGAATAGCAAACGTTACGACATATGTCAGTGATAATAAACCTGATTGTGACTGGCCTACATCCTGACATTCTGAAGCATTTCTGCTACCTATAAGACACAGATCAAGAGTCTGATGGAATATTCTCTGCTTCCCTGGATGAGTGCAGCTCTGACAACACTCAAGAAGCTCAAGAACCATGCGGGAAAAGCAACCTGATTGACTGGAACCTTACCTAATACTCTAAAGTATTAATTCACTCTACCACTGGTGTACTGTGGTTTCTATGCTTAACATCTATGCACTGCAACTACATGTTTAAGCCATTCCAGCAGCACCCGAACCGATATCCTCCAGTACCACGACAGACAAGGGCAGCAGGAGCATCGGAACACAACTATTTCAAGTCACACTCTATCCTGAAACAACATTTATTAAAAATATAATCCTCATTTCAAATCCTCTCTCTCCAAAGCATCATAGAGGTGGTGGGGCTGTGCCCAAGAGCGTATCAAAGCAGCAGATCCTGGGTCCGAGAGCAAGGCACGGCCCAAAGTTTGGGTGGTTTAAGCGCCAGGCCGGAATGTAAAAGGTCAGGATGGGCCTGTTCAGCTTGTTGTTCTACAAGGCTCATCTCTGCACTGAAATGAGGCTGTAGTCAGCTCCTGAATTCCTGAATGATGCGAAGAAATTTTTTTAGCCGGAGGGCGGTGAATCTATGGAATTTGTTGCCACGGGCAGCAGTAGAGGCCAAGTCATTGGGTGTATTTAAGGCAGAGATTGATAGTTATCTGAGTAGCCAGGGCATCAAAGGTTATGGTGAGAAGGCGGGGGAGTGGGACTAAATGGGAGAATGGATCAGCTCATGATAAAATGGGGGAGCAGACTCAATGGGCCGAATGGCCGACTTCTGCTCCTTTGTCTTATGGTCTTATAAATTGGCTGCAATGATGCCTGGCTTCATGTCTGTGGACTCACTTTTGTGAATATCAGTTCTGAATGGTATCTGCTTAGTTTCATTGTTTGCGTGATTTTTTTTTTGCTCTCTGCACATTGTGTGTTGTAAGGTCTACTTTAATGGGTTCTGTTGGGTTTCTTTTATTTGTGGCTGCCTGTAGGAAGACTGTATAAACTATACATACTTTGATAACAAATGTACTTTGAACTTTTTGAAGTATTGAGTAGTTTCGCTAGAAGTAGTCTAAGGGTTCGAGTAGGCAGCTCACAGTCACCCTCATTGAACATTACAGCACAGTGCAGACTCTTCAGCCCATGGCGTTGACCTTTTAAACTGTACTAAGATAAACAGGACATGCAAAAAGTGTCCCCCTTGCCAACAACACCTACATCCTAATAAACGAATGAACTAAAAATTGCATGGCCTAATACTCCTTTTTTATCTTCTGAGATCCTTTTCAGGTTGAAAGAGTACTTTGATATAAACACAGTTTTGGCAATTAACAAGCATGTAAATTCTGAAAGATATTTCAATACTTGCTCTGTTTCATTCAGGACTTAAATGATTTCAGCCCTTCTTGAATCACTTGCACTACAAGCTTTATATTTCCCTGGTACAGAAATTTTAAGATGTTGTTCCGTTCCAGAGGCTCCCAATGCCAATAGGATTCTATTGGTATAATTAGGTTTCATCACAATCTGGAAATATTTATTTCTTCTCCCTTGTTTTAGAGAATTGACTTGTTACCAATTAATGAAGATGAATCCGTTACCAACATTGCTTCTTCAAACAAAAAGTTAGTATTACTACATTCAACATTGTTTATTCCTTTGACATAGTTGGCAACTTGTTCTCAAAGAATTCACTGCATCTATACACATATTTCTCATTAATGTTAAAATAAGGTCAAAAATATCAAATATCCATATCAGCACAAGGCCAGTATCCATCAATAAAAATAATTAGTATTGATTCCCATTACATATTACTGTTACTGTAATAACTCTCACAAAAATTGATAGGTGACCTACAGATTTCTTCGTCTTTATTGCCATCACATGCCCTTTTACATCTGTGGCTAATGTCAAAATGCAAAATTAGTGAGTGCGGAACAGGTTTGATTCTTATGAACAGATCATTCAAAATTTCTTAACATCCTATTTTGTGAAATTCCAAAGGTAATGAATTATAACCAGACTGCAATTGCTTCTGCCAAAAGGAAAATAGTGGAGGCAGACATATTAGAGACTTTTAAGAGATGTTTAGATAGGCACGTGAATGTAAGGAAAATGGAAGGATATGGACATTGTGTAGGCAGAAGGGAGTAGTTGGCCATTTAATTACTAATTTAATTGGTTCAGCACAACATTTTGGGCCAAAACGCTTGTTGCTGTGCTGTACTGCTTATGTTCTATGTTCCAAACACCTGAAGAAGACTATATGCAATGAAAAGCATTCTAAGGTCATTTCCAATTTTTACATATCCTTCCATTTCTGAAGTAGGAAGAAATATTATTGGGTGTCTTTTGACTGTACTGAAAGTGCTTTCTGCCCTCTTTAGGAAAATGATAATACCCTGACAGACTATTTGAAAGCTAACATTCAATAATGCCGCAATCTCTATATTAAAACTGAAACCTCCAAGTTTTAATGCAGCCCAAATTATATTAAACTTGCAACAACTCAGGCTCTTTTAGTGAAAATACAGCATATGTAGAAATGCAAGGAAAGTAGAAACTCATTTTTCTTATTAAAATGATATTGAAAATGTGTGGAATGTGAAGCTATTGATCCATGGTCAATCATACCCAAGCATCTGTGAATGACTAAGTCTGAATTGAGAGGGAAGAGAATTTTACATGCCTAAAAGAAAACGTAATGAACATTATATCACAGTGACAGTAATGCTGAGTTTAAGTCTCCGTTAGAATGCATTTTGCACCAACTAAATGGCACCTTGAGGAAACACTAAAGAGTAATGGAATGACACTGTTATCATTAGAGAAGAATAGTGCAAAAGAAAAAGAAATACACAGAGTATTGTTCATCTGGTCCGAAACGCTGTGACTGCATCTCCTATCCATTGACCATTTTATACCTCTTTTGATTTTATTTTCCATTGATTCCAATTCAAGTATTACCTCAGTTTCAGAGAAACAATATAATTATTATGCCCATTCAAGAAGTTAGTTAGAAGAGTGTCAAGTGCAGATAAATGGCTGTCACGTCTGCCTGTTATTTATGTGCCTCTTTTGTAAATTAGATTTCATCAGCACTTAAAATTTTAAACATCTGTTGGCATGCTTTACTGCTTTTGAAGGCTGGAATTAATAGTTATGGTTTAGACAGTTAAATGCAGTAAATGAAAGTAATTTTTTTTCAGGATCTAATAGTCTTTCTCTGGCAAATATTCCCCTGGAGCTCAAGGCAAGGATCAGCCCTCCTAAATCTGCCAAAAGGTGAAGGTGCACCCTTAGAAACCACTTAGTACATGTGTCTACAAACCTCTAAATGAATAATGAAAATCAAATAATTGTAGATGCTGCAATCACCCAGCACCTGAATTGGTTAATTGTTGTTTAATGGGAGTTATTAATCATTACAAATTCCTTGTGTTTCTCTCAAGTGACTTGCTCTTTGTAATGCGGTCTCCTGGTACCTTTTGTTTAAGCTTGTTAAGTTTATTTGATAGTCCCGGAGATTCCACATTACTGGTGTTATTTAAGTGGATGCCTGCTTAGCGCTAATCATGGGGACCTAGCTTTGAGAATGGTGTGTCTTGTGGTGTTGCTCAGTTGGGCCACCAATGTTCTGTTGGAGTTATTATGAATTAACTTGGGTCACCGTCTCTACATCAGAGTCTGTCTTTCAACCACACTTGGGTTCCAACATTGCCAGTGCACCTTGTGCATGTATTCACAGTAGAACAAAGAAATATTATAGAATTAATGAAAAACTACACACAAACAAATAAAAGGAAAATCATGACGTGTGGCCAATTGTCACCAAATTCACAGTGAAGGAGGATTGACAGACAGGTTAAATTACATCCCCAGAATTAGCCAAAAATGTCAACCTGGTGTGTTTATGTACAATATGGAAATAATGTATGGGAGCATAGAATGTAATGACACAATCATTTGTATATATAAATATTACTTGTTTTCCCCTTCATGCTGTTATAGTTGTCTGGAGGCTCCTAATGTTTTACTGTCACTCTAGTTGGGGCACAGATTCGTAAAGCCCTGATAAAGGCCCTTCAACCCATCATGTCTATGCTGACTATCATATAACCATCTATACTTATCCCATTAACCTGGCCTTCTCTGCTTCTGCAGTTCCAGTGCTCAGCTAAGTACCATCGAGAGCATTCAAACTGGTTTCATCACTGTCTGGTATGGCACAGGATAGGAAACAGCTGCAGATGGTTGCAGACTGATCCGGCTCCCAGCATTGAGCATATCTTCAAAAGGTGAAGCCTCAAAACAGCGCCTTTCATCTTTAAGGACCCTCATCATTCAGGATATGCTCTCTTCTTATTACTATCTTCAAAGAGGACCTACAGGAGCCTGAACACTTTAGCAGCAGCTTCTTCCCCTTCACCATCAGATTTCTGAACCGATAATTAATCAGCACCATGAAAACTACCGCATTATCTGCTCTCCTTTTGCAATATTTAAGTTATTTTTTAAATATAATATTATAAAATATTTTTTATATATTGCACTGTACTACTGCCCAAAACCAACAAATTTCATGGCATATGTCAGTGATATTGGAGTCATAAGGTGATAGAGAAGTGCAGCACGGAAACAGGCACTTCGGCCCATCTAGTCCATGCTGAAAACATTTAAACTGCCCACTCCCATTGAACTGCACCAGGATCATAGCCTTCCACACCCCTACTATCCATGTACCTATCCAAACTTGAAATCAAGCTCACATGTACCATTTGTGCTGGCAGCTCATGACCCTCTGAGTGAAGTTTCCCCTCATTCCCCTTAAACGTTTCTCCCTTCACCCTTAACCCTTGACCTTTGATTGTAGTCCCATCCAACCTCAGTGAACAAAAACTTGCTTGCATTTACCCTATCTATACCTCCCATAATATTGTATACCTCTATCAAATCTCCTCTCAATCTTCTACGTTCAAATGAATAAAGTCCTAAGCAATTTAATTTTCCCTCATAACTCAGGTCCTCCAGACCCGATAACATCCTTGTAAATTTTCTCTGTACTCTTTCAATCTTATTTACATCTTTCCTGTAGGTAGGTGACCTAAACTGCACACAATACTCCAAATTAGGCCTCACCAAATGTCTTATACAACTTCAACATAATATCCCAACTCCTGTACTCAATACATTGATTTATGAAGGCTAATGTGCCAAAAGCTTTCTTTATGACCCTATCTACCAGTGATGCTGCTTTCAATGAATTATGGACCTGCCTTCCCAGATCCCTCTGTTCTACCGCACTCCTCTGTACCCTACAATTCACTGTGTAAGACCTAAGCCTCTAAACATAAACCAGCATTCAAGATGAGGGAGTAAACTGGATAAGACATTGGCCTTGTGGGAGAAGTCAGAGAATGGTAGTAGATACCTCTCTGACTGGAGGCCTGTGACTAGTGGTGTGCTGCAGGGATTGGTGCTAAGCTTGTTGTTGTTCGTCATCTATATCAACGAAATATATGACCTTACTAAACCTGATTCTATTTCAAAGGTTCAAAGGTTCATTTATTATTAAAGTATACAACTTTGGAATCCTTATTCTCTAGATAGCCACTTCCAGGTAGTTTCTTCGTTGTTGTGAGAATACCAACCTCCACTAGTGAGCGCACACCAACATGTCCAGATATCTTAGGAGGTCAGCTTCAACAGTTACTGATGAGGATCATACCTGAGCCTGAAGTAAATCCATTGGCGGGAAAGGCCAATGTACTTTTGTTTTTATTACTGTTATACAAGGCTGTTCCTTGTTTGAAGTCATGATGGGGATTGAAAGAAAAAAACGCATAGTGGTGAGGCAGAAACAGGAGATATAGCACTGTGGATTGGAACCATCTCAGTTCAGTGAATGACTCCTGGGATTTGTATGGACACTGGCAAGCCAGTTTAGTGAGAGGGAGCAGAACTGCAGAAAGCAGAAGTTGTTTTTAAAGCAACCGTGAAATCCAACAACAGCGCGTCAAATGCAAAAAGATGGTCTGAGTACAGTGTTATTGTTTCTGTTTTGGTAATGTTAAGATAAATGGCAGTTCATATGCATCCTGAGGGCATACAAAAAGGCTTGTGAGATATTCGTCTATTGCATTGAGAGGATGGAGATGTTTAATTCAACTCTTGAGGTGGGAGATCAGTTCGAGAGTGAACAGGCATTTTATGCTGCAGTGAGAAAATGAAAGAAAATGGCTTTACACCCAGGACTCAACTGGAAGTATACCACATACTCAGTAACAGTTGCTTCACAAAGAGCTCCAGATATTCTCTTTGATGAGCTAGTACAGACATCGGAAACTGCACTTAAACCATGGCTGTTTCAAATGGAGGAAAAGCATATATTTGACAAACCAAATCAGAAGCTGAGAAAAAAAAACAGTGAGTGATATAATCGTCCTCCAAGAGGACCACATCCCTTGTCATGATTTGGAGGCTTACATACCTCAATGGCCCAGAAAGCTATGCTGGCTGGAGTCAGGGCTTTAAGCTTTGACTCTTGGTAGGGTCACCCAGGCTAAACAGGTCAAAGGGAAGAGGCCAGACTAAGAGTGGTCCACCAGTCCTCCAGGTACGGTAGAGTTCAGCTCAGGGCTGACATCCCTGACTAGTCAAACAAAACTGTTACGTTAATAGCAAAGAAGAATCCTTCTACATCTGTGTGTTACTGAGTCTCCACTTGGGACTTGCATGACTGATCGTAAACCAAGAGGAAGCTACTGACATGATAAAGGATGCTGTGAACATCGCCAGAGATGGAGGACCTCCACTGCTGCCCTAAATGCCAGCGTGTAATGGGCAAAAGAAGATATCATTGTGCTAGAAAAACTATTAAGGCATTGCAACTTTGGAATGCTTCTTGATTTTGCACTGTGAAATAGGTTCATGACTGGCCTAATGATGAAAATTCCACTATAAACTATTACAAAGCATGTAGGATTATAATTTTCAATACTGATGGTATCTAAGAATACCAAAGATTTCCATTCGTTGCTAACGGTGTAATGGTGTACCAGTGTCAAAGGACAACGCAAGGCTTTGATCCAGCAACAGAAGCATTTTCATGTGGTTGCAGGTGAGGCCTTTGCGTATTCATTCTCCATGGAATTATTCTTTTAATGAGAACAAATTTAGTGCACTTAGAAGAAAGGACACAGAGCATTGACCTAAAATATCTAAATACAAGTCAATTCTAATAAAGTTCCAGGACAAGAAAAAATTCACAAGAAAGCTATTTACACAATGTTACGATCAATGAGACTGCAGACTTTAATCAGTACTGCATCTGTTCTAAGAGTGATCAGAGTGAGAAGCAACAGGAGTTTAAGGTCACAGTCTTAATTGACAATGGCTCTCTCTTAATATATTTCATTATGGTTATCAATAGCTATAATGAAAAATTCAGTTACCTGTCCTGATGACAGAACACTGTCACTGAACACTGTGAATAATGTAGAGCAGGGGCTTCCCAACCTGGGGTCCATTCACCCTTTGCTTGGTCCATGGTATAAAAGATGTGTAGAGGTTACTCTACCCATCTGGTGTAAAGTAACCTTCAGAATAGAGCTGAGGGGAATTTCTTTACCCAGAGGGCAGTGGATCTGTGGAATTCATTGCCACGGACAGTTGTCGAGGCCAAGTCACTGGGTATAGTTAAAGTGTAGATTGATTAGTAAGGGTGTCAAAGATTACGAGGAGAATGCAGGAGACTGGGAATGAGAGGGATCATAAATCAGCCATGATGGAATGGGAAGCAGACTTGGTGGGCCAAATGCTCCTATGACTTATGGTCTAATAGAAGATCAGTGCGCTGGAGAATTGCCCTTGGGATTCTGGATGATACGCAGACGATGTAATCTGTTTAGCTCCTAGTTTGTAAACTATCTGCTGGAATAATCCTGACATAAAATTACTCCCTTGATCAGACTGAATTTCTTTAGGCAAACCAAATAAAGTAAAAAACTTTACGAGAGCCTTTGACACAGTATTGGCTTTTATATTTCTAAGAGGTATTGCATCTGGAAACCTAGGTTCTGTACAAATGATAGTTAGCAAATACTGATGACCAGCTTTAGTCTTTGGCAATGGGCTAACACAATCCTCAATAACTTTAGAAAAAGGTTCACCAAATGCAGTGGGGCCACTAGGGTGACCTGATTAGGTTTACCACAACCTGACAAATGTGACAAGTCATGCAAAATGTTGCAACATCTTTCCTTAAACTAGGCCAGAAGAATTGTTTTAAAACTTTGTTCACAGTTTTCTTCACACCTAGATGGCCACCCAAGGGTTTACTATGGACCAAAGTTAAAATCTCATTCCTATAGGCTTTGGGAACTACAACCTGGTGAACAATTGCCCATTCCTCACTTGCAGGAACATCAGGTGGTCTCCACTTCCTCATTAACACTCCATCCTTGAAATAAAACCCTACTGACACTTAATCAATCTCCTCACCTGAGAGAGCTTTTTCTCTTAAAGCTTCAATCTCAGGGTCTGTGCTCTGTTCTGCTATAAACTCCATCCTAGACAGAGATAAATCTTTATTATCAGATTTAATACCTGGATCCTGGTGAAACAATGAAGGCAGAAAAGTCCCTGACAAGCCTTCAAAATCTGATTCCCTGTTTGGGCTATCATGAGTAGCCGAATCATGCTGCACAGGACCATCTGCATTGGCAAGTTTCTTGGCCCTAGCTCGAGTTACTGCACACGACGGATCAATTTTAGGATCTATCTTTGAATCATCATTGATTAGCTTAGTTGTCAGCTGCACTGCAGGAACAACTTTACCACCTGCTAGGTCATTCCCTAACAACAAAGGAATACCTTCCATCAGTAAACTGGGTCGTAGTCCTATTTTAACAAGTCCTGAAACTAACTCTGACTTCAAAATTACCTTGTGCAGAGGTATAGGAGCAACGTTGCACCCAATACCTCGAATAAGGTTTACCTCACCAGTGGCAGTCTCATCACCAAACTTTAAAACACTGTCTAACATTAGTGACTGAGAAGCCACAGTATCTCGAAGAATTTTCACTGGTATCAGGGTTGACCCTTCCTTTACTGAAACAAACTCATCTGACGTAAGATGAAGGAATTCTTTCCTAACCTAACCAGATGTTTTAGTTTTTGACAGAGCTTCATGAGAATGTGCAGAACCCCGTGGATTTACAGGTGTTTCAATATTTTGAACACAGGCATCTGGAACTGCCTCCTTTTCCTTCTTCTTTTTCAGAAGGAAACAGTTAGCCATAACATGACCAGGTTTCCTACAATAGTGACAAGTAGGACAAGAGGGCTTCTCCTTTAATTGTTTCCCTTCATCCTTACCTTGGTCACTAGACCCAGATTTCATTTCTGGTTTACCCTGACTATCCATGCTACTCTTTTGGAAGGTCTTACTCGGGTAAACTTAACCTTGTGGGTTAAAGCAAACTCATCTGCTAATCTAGTAGATTCCTGCAAAGTGGCAGCATCATTTTCATCTAAATATGCCTTTATATTATTATGGACGCACCTTTTAAATTCTGCAATTAAAATTAACTCTTTCAGTTTCTCAAAATTACCATCCACATTTTTAGATGTTCACCACCTTTCAAAACACACAGATTTCTCATAAGCAAATTCCACATGAGTCTGGTTCACAGATTTCTTCAAATTCCTAAACCATTGCCTATAGGCTTCTGGATCCAGATCATAGGCTTTAAGCACACCCTGTTTCATAATCTCATACGTAGCTGCATCTTCAATTGATAGGGCAGAATAAGCCTGTTGAGTCTTACCCTTAAATACACTCTGTAACAAGAGAGGCCAGCTTCCTTCCGGCCACTTCAGGCTCTGAGCCACTTTCTCAAAATGCTGAAAGTATTTATCAACCTCAGTTTCATCAAATGGAGGGATCAACTTCTCTATCCTCTCTAGCTCAAACCCTTTTTTCTCTGCTTCTTCAGCTGCAAACCGCCTCTGTTTTTCTGCTTCCTCAGCCTCAAGCTGTTTTTGTCGTAACTCAATCTCGAGCTGTTTTTCTCATAACTCAATCTCGAGCTGTTTTCCTCAACTCAGCCTCGAGCTGTTTTCCTCTTAACTGAGCCTCGAGCTGTTTTTGTTTTAACTCAACCTCGAGCTGTTGCTGTCTTCGCTTATCCTTAGCCTTCATCGTTAGTTTTTCCAACTTGTACTGGAGAACAAGCTCACTGAGTTTACTTTTGGGAAACCTTTCTAACACCCCCTCTTCAAACGTCCTCAAAGAAATATAGTGCTCAGCTATTATCCTCTGAATCTGTACCTTTTTCATATCCCATTTTACTGCAGTAAGTCCCAGCTCCTTAGCAATGGCCAGCAAGTTGTCCTTTCTGGCATCCCCTAATGTCTTAGGGTCTGGCAACGCCAGAAATGCCCCGATATCCATTGCTGCTGGTTTCCCCACACAAGTCAATCAAAAGTGTAGTAGCCAATGAGATCAATAATCAATCAATAAGCTCCAATTTTGTTAATTTCGCTGACGAGCCCCCAATTTGTTACGACTTTGTAACGAACCAGCAGCATGAGATGACAAACTGAGTCAGGTTTTAATATTAAAACCATTATATTTATTTACATCTACTCAAAAATATAGAAAATTAAATAAACTACTTTCTTAAACGGAAGTTAACAGTGTTATGCATCTATAGCTCCCTTACAGTCAAACTTAGAACCCGTTCTTAACAAGTCTTACTCAAGCACAGTCGTAAAGTGGCAGTTCAGAGAATCCCAGTAATTTAAGAAATAGGTGAGAGGAGAGACTTGTGGATTCACAGTGCAGCGACGAGGCGATCATGACGAATTCAAAAGATTCCACGGCTAACGAACGAACAAACGGTTACCGAAGATCCCAGCCGAGGGATACCGTTCCGAAGTCCACGAAGAGCGATTTCACAAAGTGACTATCACGAAATCCACACCCATGAATCATATGAAGGACAGGCACGTCTCCACAATGCACAGTGTGCCACTGATTAACCCAATCCTTTGGGTATGGGTAAGCATCAGACTTTACCCCTCTCGTTCCTGAGCTGTTCCCGAATAGCTCGATGTCTGCAATCTTCACTCTCTCTCTCTCTTTCCTTCAACTCCTTCTCAGCACTATGCCCACGTTTCTTTTATACCGTCGGCATACGTCATAAGGTAATATTCACAGAAACGAATCTGTGGATACGTAACGGGTACAACAGATGACACGGACATGGTGAACTGAGGGGACTGCATCTGTGCTGTAGACACCACTGCCCATAAATCCACGATAATGGAAAGGTTTGAGAGTTACCAACAATTGTAATACAATACACTTCACAGACATTCAGTGACAGTAGATAAGAATTGGTCAGTAAGATTAGGAACTGATTGGTTCCAAATGTTTCCTGGACCAGTTGATACTCTAACTGGCTTACCACCTGAAGCTTCAAATGTAGGCAATGAAAGTATGAGTTTCATAATGTAACTTATAGTTGAGGATATTATAGCCCCAGAAATTGCTCAACCATGGTGTCTGCATGGTATACTTATGAAACAGGGACCGGCATGGATCTGTCCAAAGGAAGACTTACAGCCATTCTACAATAGAAGACTCAAGCCATTAAGGGAACAAGTCATACAGGACTTTATCCCAGGAGATCCTAGATGACAGATCTAGGGTGAGTTACATGCAGTGTTTTCTGATATAGTGAAAGCTATTGTCATGAGTTATGTATAATGCCCAAATATTAATTAATAAGAACTTTGAGAAAGCAATATCAATTGTAACTTGTCAATAATGCATCATTCATAAGCATCTCTCATTCTCTCCTTGTTACTGAGAAATGATTCTCTCGGTGCTCTAGAGCCATTATGGTGATTAGAATGCACCTGCATTCCCACCCTACTTCACTGTCCAACCTTAAATATATTACAGTCAAAGTCACATAGCTTTTAAAAATCATTCAGATGCTTCCAGATATCTTTGAGGCATCCAATAATGTTGAAAGGTTCTTGAACAATTAGAAAACAAAAAGGTCAGAAGCTTCACAAAAACACTTTTGAAAATCAAAATTAGAATCAGAATCAGGTTTAATGTAAGACCATAAGACCCTAAGACATAGGAGCAGAATTAGGCCATTTGGCCCATTGGATCTGCTACACCATTCAATTATGGCGGATCCTTTTCTCTCCCCTCCTCAGCCCGACTCCCCAGCATTCTCCTCATAACTTTTGATGCCATGTTCAATCAAGAACATATTAATCTCCACCTTAAATACACCTCAACAGCTGCCTGTGCTATCAAATTCCACAAATACACCACCCTCTGGCTGAAGAAATTTCTCTGCATCTCTGTTTTAAATGGACGCCTCTCTATTCTGAGGCTGTCCCTTCTTGTCCTACACTCTCCCACCAAGAGAAACATCCTTTCCATATCTACTCTGTCTAGGCCTTTCAACATTCAAAAAGTTTCAATGAGATCCTCCCTCATCCTTTTAAGTTCCAGCGAGTACAGACCCAGAGCCATCAAACATCCTTCGTGTGATAACCCTTTCATTCATGGATTCATCCTCACAAACTTCCTCTGAATATTTTCCAATGCCTGCACATCTTTACTTAGATAAGGAGCTGAAAACTGTTCATAATACTCAAGGTAAAGCCACACCAGTGCCTTATAAAACTTCAGCATCAGATCCTTGCTTTTATATTCGAGACCTCTTGAAATGAATGCTAAAATTGCATTTGCCTGCCTCACCACCGACTCAACCTGCAAGTTAATCTTTAGGGTGTTCTTCACAAGGACTCCCAAGTCCTTTTGCATCTCAGATTTTCAGATTTTCTCCTCATTTAGAAAATAGTCTGCACATTTATTTCTTCTATCAAAGTGCATGTACATGCATTTTTCAACATTGTATTTCATTTGCCACTTTCCTGCCCACTCTCCTAATCTAAGTCCTTCTGCATCCTTCCTGTTCCCTTAACACTACTTGCACTTCCACCAATCTTTGTATTATCTGCAAATTTAGCAACAAAGCCATCTATTTCATCATCCAAATCGTTGATATAAAGCATAAAAAGAAGCGGTCCCAACACCGACCCCTATGGAATACCACTACTCTACTGGTAACCAATAGAAAAGAATCCTTTTATTCCCATTCACTGCCTCTTACCAATCAGCCAATGCTCTAATCATGTTAGTAACCTTCTTCTAATACCATGGGCTCTTAACTTGGTAAGCATCCTCATGTGTGGCACCTTGTCAAAGGCCTTCTGAACGTCCAACTATGCAACATCCACTGCATCCCCTTTATCTATCCTACGTGTAATCTCCTCAAATAATTCCAACAGGTTCATCAGGCAGGACTTTTCCTGAAGGAAACCATGCTGATTTTGTACTATCTTGTCCTGTGTCACCAAGTACTCCATAACTTAACCATATAACAATTACAGCACGGAAACAGGCCATCTTGACCCTTCTAGTCCGTGCCGAACTTTTACTCTCACCTAGTCCCACCGACCTGCACTCAGCCTATAACCCTCCATTCCTTTCCTGTCCATATAGCTATCCAATTTAACTTTAAATGACAACATCGAACCTGCCTCAACCACTTCCGCAGGAAGCTCGTTCCACACTGCTACCACTCTTTGAGTAAAGAAGTTCCCCCTCATGTTACTCCTAAACTTTTGCCCTTTAACCCTTAACTCATGTCCTCTTGTTTGAATCTCCCCCATGCGCAATGGAAAAAGCCTATCCACGTCAACTCTATCTATCCCCCTCATAATTTTAAATACCTCTATCAAGCCCCCCTCAACCTTCTATGCTCCAAGGAATAAAGACCCAACTTGTTCAACCTTTCTATGTACCTTAGGTGACGAAACCCAGGTAATATTCTAGTAAATCTTCTCTGTACTCTCTCTATTTTGTTGACACCTTTCCTGTAGTTCGGTGACCAGAACTGTACACAATACTCCAAATTTGGCCTTACCAATGCCTTGTACAATTTCAACATTACATCCCAACTCCTATACTCAATGCTCTGATTTATAAAGGCCAGCATACCAAAAGCTTTCTTCACCACCCTATCCACATGAGATTCCACCTTTGGGGAACTATGCACCATTATTCCTAGATCCCTCTGTTCTACTGCATTCTTCAATGCACTACCATTTACCATCTATGTCCTATTTTGATTAGTCATACCAAAATGTAGTACCTCACATTTATCAGCATTAAACTCCATCTGCCATCTTACAGCCCACTCTTCTAACTGGCCTAAATCTCTCTGCAAGCTTTGAAAACCTTTTTCATTATCCACAACTCCACCTATCTTAGTATTATCTGCATACTTACTACAGGTTTCCCCCACCATCCGAAGGTAAAGCGTTCCTATGAAACGGTTTGTAAGCCGAAATGTCGTAAAGCGAAGAAGTAATTACCATTTACTTATATGGGAAAATTTTGTGAGCAGTCACAGACCCAAAAATAACCTACCAAATCATGCCAAATAACACATAAAACCTAAAATAACAGTAACATATAGTAAAAGCAGGAATGATATGATTAATACACAGCCTATATAAAGTAGAAATACTTTTCCACAATCATTGCCGGCACTGTTCGCCAAAGCGAAAATCTCACGCAAGCGCTCTCAGCAGAAAATCTCATGCAAGCGCTCTCCAGTAACCTTTAAGCTATGAAGCTGCCAAATCATACCAAATAACACGTAAGATACACAGCCGATATAAAGTAGAAATAATGTATGTACAGTGTAGTATCACTTACCGGAATTGGGAAGACAACGCGGAGCACACTGATGATGGTGTGTTAGACTGAGTCATCGCAGATTGGGTGGTGCAGTGGTCCCCACCCTCCGGGCCGCTGACTGATACATTGCCGTGAAACACGCAGGGGTCCAGCGGTAGCCAGGAAGCACACAGCACGTATTTAAGAAAAAAGCAGAAATAAACATGCTAATTAATTAGGTGCTGCCCGACACGTAATTGTCGGCTCAGATCCATGCTGATTACCAATTGCATTGCCTCTGATCTGGGCCGACATTTACATGTGGAGCGGCACCTAATTAATTCGAATGTTTATTTCGGCTTTTTTCTTAAAAATATGCTGTGTGTCTCCCGGCTACTGCTGCATTCTCTGCAAATTGTTACTGTATCTGTCCGCGGCCTGGGTGTTGGGGTGGTGGGACACGAGGTGTCATCTCACCGTCGATCAGGGCAGGCGGCTCATCTTCTCCTATGACTGCCCGCCTAGATGTCGGAAGGTCGAGGTTCGTCGTCTGCTGTGGCTGATGTGGAAGGCTTGCTTGACTGCTGAGCCTCGCGCATTTTTCTATCATACAGTTCTTTGTAAGGACTGAAACCATCTTGCAAATATCCCCTAAACCTACGTACCCTTTCAAAATTAAAGTCGTACTTTATCATTGCAGTGAAAATCTCACGCAGTGGCTTCACGTTCATTTCGCTACTGCATTCGGTTTCGATTGTTGTCCTGTCCTCTTCCAATTGCATCAGCTCTTCATCTATCAGTTCTTGGTCATGGGATGCCAAAACGTCTTCAACATCACCTTCGTCAGCTTCCACAAGTCAAACTCACTTTGTCCTTACTTCGTTCACCACGATCAAAATGCTTAATTGTGTCTAGTTTTACGCTAAATGTAACACCCTTACGAGCTCTTTCAGGCTTTTCCTACACCTCAGAATTCATCTTGCAAACGGCTGCTCAATGCAACGTGTTAAAGCGATGCTGTTCCGAATCCGGGGGAGAGTGGCTGCTCGGGGTGCGTGCTGATTTTTTACCGCGCGCTGTTTTTTTTCGTAACAGTGAAAACACCTTCTGAAAGCGAAAACAGGGTACTAATGTAGGTCTTTCGTAACAGTGAGGTTTCGTAAAGCGAACGTTCGAAAAGCAGGGGACACCTCTAATCCAATTTACCACCCCATCATCCAGATCATTAATGTATATGACAACATTGGACCCAGTACAGATCCCTGAGGCACACCACTATTCACCGGCCTCCAATCTGACAAACAGTTATCCACCACTACTCTCTGGCGTCTCCCATCCAGCCACTGCTGAATTAATTTTACTACTTCAATATTAATACCTAATGATTGAACCTTCCTAACTAACCTTCCATGTGGAACCTTGTCAAAGGCCTTACTGAAGTCCATATAGATAACATCCACCGCTTTACCCTCATCATCTTTCCTAGTAACCTCTTCAAAAAATTCAGTAAGATTTGTCAAACATGACCTTCCATGCACAAATCCATGTTGACTGTTCCTAATCAGACCCTGTCTATCCAGATAATTATATATACCATCTCTAAGAATACTTTCCATCAATTTACCCACCACTGACGTCAAACTCACAGGCTGATAATTGCTAGGTTTACTCTTAGAACCCTTTTTAAACAATGGAACAACATGAGGAATACTCCAATCCTCCGGCACCATCCCCGTTTCTAATGACACTTGAAATATTTCTGTCAGAGCCCCTACTATTTCCATACTAACTTCCCTCAAGGTCCTAGGGAATATCCTGTAGGGACCTGGAGACTTATCCACTTTTATATTCCTTAAAAGAGTCAGTACTTCCTCTTCTTTAATCATCATAGTTTCCATAACTATCCTACCTGTGTCCCTTATCTTACACAATTCAATATCCTTCTCCCTAGTGAATATCGAAGAAAAGAAATTGTTCAGAATTTCCCCCATCTCTTTTGGCTCCACATATAGCTGTCCGTTCTGATTCTCTAAGGGACCAATCTTATCCCTCACTATCCTTTTGCTACTAATAAACTGTAGGAACCCTTTGGATTTATTTTCACCTTGCTTGCCAAAGCAACCTCATATCTTCTTTTAGCTTTTCTAATTTCTTTCTTAAGATTCTTTTTACATTCTTTATATTCCTTGAGCACCTCATTTTCTCCAAGCTGCCCATATTTATTGTAGATATCTCTCTTTTTCCAAACCATGTTTCCAATATCCCTTGAAAACCATGGCCCTCTCAAATTTTTAACTTCTCTTTTCAACCTAACAGGAACATAAAGATTCTGTACCTTCAAAATTTCTTCCAAAGTGCGCGACCATAAACCTCCTACTTTGTACTTCAAGTTGCAGGTTTAGAGTGATTAGCATACCAATCCTCATAGAGGGATCAGAAGTGGAGAGAGTGAGCAGTTTCAAGTTCCTGGATATCAACATCTCTGAGGACCTAACCTGGTCTCAACATGTCAATGCAGTTATAAAGAAGGCAAGACAGCGGCTATACTTCATTAGGAGTTGGAAGAGATTTGGTATGCCAACAAATACACTCAATAACTTCTATACAGTAGATGTATCATGGACAGCATTCTGACAGGCTACATCACTGTCTGGTATGGGGAAGGAACGACTGCACAGGACTGAAAGAAGCTGCAGAGGGTTGTAAATTTATTCAGCTCCATCTTGGGTACTAGCCTACAAAGTACCCAGGACATCTTCAAGGAGCAGTGTCTCAGAAAGGCAGCATCTATTATTAAAGACCTCCAGCACACAGGTCATGTCCTTTTCTCGCTGTTACCATCAGGTAGGAGGTACAGAAGCCTGAAGGCACACACTCAGTGATTCAGGAACAGCTTCTTTCCCTCTGCCATCCAATTCCTAAATGGACACTGAACCCGTGAACACTACTTCACCTTCTTAATATATATTATTTCTGGGTTTTTTGCATGATTTTTAATCTATTCAATATACATATACTGTAATTGATTTACTTATTTATTTTTTTTCTTCTTCTTCTATATTATGTATTGCATTGAACTGCTGCTGCTAAGTTAACATATTTCACCACATATGCTGGTGATAATAAACCTGATTCTGATTCTGAACTGCAGTTCGTTTTGCTGACAGTGCATACCACAGTCATTGTATTAGTGTGGTTGACGGGATGTCTTTCCAGGGTGAAGTTATCCCAGAATCTGCCGCTTTTCTTGCAGTTAGAGCTACAGTCAGTAAGGCACCTGGAGCATATTCCATCCTGCTCCCGACATGTGCCTTGTAGATGTTTAAAAGGGTTTGGAGTGTCAGGAGATGAATTACCTCAACCCTGGGTCCAGACCTATCCTTCTCCATAATTATATTGAAACTAATGGCATTGTGATCACTGGACCTGAAGTGCTCCCCAGCACAAACCTCTGTCACCTGACCTATCTCATTCCCTAACAGAAGATCCAACACTGCCCCTTCTCTAGTTGCTACCTCTATGTATTGCTGCAAAAACTATCCTGCACACATTTTACAAACTTCATTCTTAACAATTGACTCCAACATCTTCCCAACCATTGAGGTCAGGCTAACTGGTCTATAATTTCCTTTCAGCTGCCTCCCTACTTTTTTAAAGAGTGGGGTGACTTTTGCAATTTTCCAGTCCTCCAGAACCATGGCAGAGACCAATGCTTCTTGAAAGATCATTACTAATGCCTCCACAATCTCTACCACTACCTCTTTAAGGACCAGCATATGTCATGAAATTTGTTGCCTTTGCAGCAGCAATATATATATATATATATATATATATATATATATATAATAAGTAATGCAAATATATAAATAAGAGAAGTAGTTAGGTTGTGTTTTCATGGGTTCAATGTCCATTTAGAAATTGGATGGCACGGGAAAGAAGCTGTTCCTGAATCGTTAAGTATGTTCTTCAGGCTTCTGTACCTCCTTCCTGATGTTAGCAATGAGAACGGTGGGGGGTGGGGGGAAGAGACGCTGATGGACGCTGCCTTCTTGAGGCATCACTCCTTAAAGATGTCTTGGATACTACGGAGGCCAGTGCCCATGATGCAGCTAACTAAGTTTACAACTCTCTGTAGCTTATTTCAGTCTTGTGAAGTAGCACCACCCCCCATCCCCACCCCCAGACAGTGATGCAGCCAGTTAAAATGCTCTCCACGGCACAGTTGTCGAAATTTGTTAGTGTCTTTTTATGGGTAATAATGGTAATTGTTAGCAGTTTAGTCATTATTAATCTGCTTAGATCAGAAGTCCATAAGAATTAGGCCATTTGGCATATTGAGTCTGCTTCACCATTCCATCTTTTCTTATCATTACTTGTACAAATCGCTGGGTGATACCTTGCTCAGGTCAAAGCTTCTTCTCGTTGCTGGGATCTTGCTCGCTGTGTTCAGTGACTTACAACTATCAATGCTACAAGGTCCACTTAATTGACTTCCCCCAAGATATTGAATTCAGCAGGAAAGGCTCCTGTAGATTAGATTTAAAATTAATATTAATATTATTGATAGTTTAGCTGTAAGTTTTTAGGAAGACTACAAATTATGCGCAGTCCTTTTCAGACAACTATTCATCTACAGCTGAGATGACTCGACTATCTAACACTTCTCTTGCAGAGCATTTCCCACAAAATTGTGTGGCAACTGCTGATGATCCATCTCAGACAGCAATCTCATCTTGTGAGTGCACTCCGTGAAATTTAGATTTCAAGCCACTGGAAATGAGAAAAGTGATGCTGCTTCTTTATTTGGTGCAGCTGCTAATACCTCTTTATCCGAGCTTTGTGACTCATCCAGTCGGATATTTCCCTAATAAGCACTGTTTTGTTCTACAAGTAATGCTGAGATGGCTAAGAAGTTGGAAATTTGAAGAGATAGGTGAGTGAATGACAGTTTTGGATCATAGCATGTATACAACTAATAAACTAGGGTCAACTTTCCAAATCTACTTTGAACTTTGCAATACTTAGGCAACAACAGTACCAGATTGAAGTGACTTTAATAAAATATGCTGCTCTATGGGCACCGATGTCAAGGGTTCAAAGTAAATTTATTATCAAAGTACATAAATGTCACCATATACTACCCCGAGATTCATTTTCTTGCAGGCATTCACAGTAGAACAAAGCAATACAATAGCATGAATGAAAAGTAACCCCTAAAGACTGACAAACTTTATAAAAAGGTTTACCTTTTAGTATCTTAATATTTATTTACCTTATAAAATGCATATAGTGTAGAGCAGTTTGAATTCATTTTTGACTAGCTTTATCTTGTGGTTTTCATTCACTGCTTACTTTAGTGATGGCTAGGCAAACCTTCCACAACCTCTTGACTTCCTAGATACAAAAAGACTGGTTAGTATTTTGATTTGCAAAAGAAGTCAGACAGGTGTAAGAGATTATCTGTAGGGGAGGACTTAACTGATCAACTCACATTGATTCTTGTTGGCAACACCATTGCTGAATTGCCCTCCATCAACAACTAGCTGGTAGTGGATTAAAGTCATAGTAGTAGTAGAGCAACTATTCAAGTTGAGAATGATGTTCTCCTGAGGGGTTCTCTGTTGGTGGGTTATCAGGTGGCTGTAGAGGCAAATCTGGATCCATATATCCTGAAGGGCTTCCAGACTTAACAATCTTGTCCCCTTCGCCACTTGCTGATCCCCTCGGGATTAATCCAAGATTCCTTTAATAGAGTATGCCTGTATGTGACTTTGTCTAATGTGGCAAGACTGATGCACAAGCAGCCATCACATGGTCCTAGACAAATCGGGGTCAGGGGTCAGGGTCCAGCGGCATGGAGTGCAAGATGACTGGGGACTCCTCCTAGCTGCAGCCTTCTTCTGCCTTCACTGTTGTTGTGATGTGTCATCATCTTCTGCTAGCTCCACCGCTGAGGTTTTTGTCTGGACCAGCTCTCTTGACCTTACCGCCATGGGTGACCCTACCAGGAGCTAAGTGCCAGATGATTAAACTTCCAACAGCATCTCTTGGGATCTCAGGAACTCACATGCCTCTCCCCCATGACAAAGCGATGACCCTCGGAGAAGTCAGCCTTGCTTGTCCATCTGGTACCATTTGTCTGCACTTGGCTCATACGCCTCTAAACCAGGGGTTTCCAATCTTTTTTTATGCCATGGACCTATTAAGTGAGGTCCATTCATCCTAGGTTGGGAACCCCTGCTCTAAACCTTTCCTATCCATTTAACTTTCCAAGTATCTTTTAAATATTATTATTGTACCTGCCTCAACCACTTCCTGTGCACCACGCTCTCCATGAAGAAGTTCCCCCTCTGGTCCCTTTTAAATCTTTCCCCCTTTAAAGTAAACCTGTAGTTTGGGTAAAAGACTGTGTGCATGCAGCCCTATAGGTGCCAGTGGGATTGGGGTGAGGGAGAGAGAATGATGGTGTGGAAAGTTGCCATTGGCTACAACGTCATTTCAGGATGTATGGCATCAGTTTACAGTGCATTAATAGATAGGTATCTAACACTTTAATCAACCTGAAACAAATTTCTGATAAATTCTAACCAGTGAACCAATAGATGCTTTTATTGCTTATTCATTCCACCATGAGTATAGGAACAGAAGCAGAATTAGATTTATGATGACAGACACAAGTCATGAAATTAATTATTTGATGCACAGAGCACTACATAAAAATATACTATAGGTTAAAATAAGAAATATATTAATAAATAAGTCATACAAAAATATATTTAAAAAAGTCAGGTAGTGTTCATGGATTCATTGTCCATTCATAAATCTGATAGTCAAGAAGTAGCTGTTCCCAAAATATTCAGTGTGTATCCTTGGGCTCCTGTACATCCTCCCTGATAGTAGTAATGAGAAGAGGGCATGTGCTGGATGCTGAGGGTTCTCAATGATGGATGCCTCTGTCTTCAGGTATCACATTTTGAAAATGTACTTGATGGTGGGGAGGCTAGTACACATGATGGAGCGGCTGATTTTATTGATCATCAATAAAGGAGATCACTTTTATATCTACACTTCTCAATAGTGCTAAAGTGTTTTTGTAGCATAACTCTTCTAACGCAAGCAAAATGCTGGTGATAAGATCATGAAAATCTGTTCCATCTGCCTGTAGCTGAAGTTGTATTTCATGACAAAAAATTGCCAAAATTTGAGCAACAATTGTCTATTTCATTTTGCACAAATTCCCTTTATTTATTTCAGTTTTTGCAAAGCATATGGATTGGCTATTGTGAACCAGTGTTAAATGCACAGTGCATTGCTTAATCCCTCATCATCTGGGAATAGGAACCAAATTGAAGTGGGATGTTTTTGATTCTGTGTAACTGCTGTATTCAAACGGTGCGGCATCTGATCATTTTCCTCTCAAGTTCCTCGGCCACAAATGACATCTTTGATGAGAATATTTCAAAGTCTCCAACAGGCATTCATTGTCCTATGTTGCACAGTGGTCTTTAGTCTTTTTATAATAAATAGGTTAACATCTTTGTTAGACTAATAAAGAAAGATATTATTTGAACATTTTGTGTTAATGACATTAATTATGATTTCCCAGTAGTTGTACATTCATACAGGGACGGCAGGGTAGGGTAAGGTAGGTAGGTCGGGTGATGCCTTCCTGCAAATTAACTGCATTATGCTCAGTAAGATACCTTAATAGACCTAAATAATATTGGTAACATTTAAATTTTGATTGTAAAAAAATGTATTTCCTTGCATTAATATTTATGATGAAAATTTTGACAAACTGCATTTGCATGTAATATTTTCCTACATTTGCTTCTTGCAGGAGGAAATTCCACCTCGAATTTCCCTCAGGTGATGAAGGTCCAGATCTTTAAGTTAAACAACATAAAGGGATACTAGGGCACCTGTGAGGAATCCTTTTATAAATTCCTTGTGAGATGTCATTTGATGTTGGCTACAGACGTGAAGTTACAAAATGATTGTGACCTGATAGTTTAATGGATTTTAATTGAGTTGCTTGCAGTTTGCATGTAAAGACAATTTAAATCGGTTGCTGTGACCAGCTCTTTTGCCCCAGCGGTTGCTAGGTGATACACACTCCACTCAAAAGCATCTCTTCATCTCCAGATCTATAATAATATATTAAGTTGCATTATTCTCACTACAGCCATCCTCAATTACACAATATGTTTGCTTTCCTGTGCAAAGCTACACAATATTGCTCTGTCCATAAGCAGTATAGCCGGTAGTATTTACAATATATTTGACATTTGTTGCTGTGCAGTTAGAACTGACTGCTGTTTGCTATTGGCTTTATTGATTGAACAGTGCCCATATTGTGTGGAACTTTGCTTGTCCTGTTTTATTAAGACGTGTTTCTGTGGAAGTTACATTTATTATCCAGTACTGATCGAAATACCTGTGTTAATCCCAAAGCCGCTTCAACGTTTAAAATATAGATTTTTGCAAATAAATCTCCCTAAAGACCAAAGTCATTTCAGAGCATCTTTTAAGATTTTTTTTCTTCTTTTCAATAGAACTCTGTTAATCAAGAGTTTCATTTTGACAAGTGAAGTGGCCCTTGACCACTGGCAGACTTTTTTTTTATATAGGCATCCGTTAGTCTCTCGAGACCATGGATTTGCACCTTGGAAGGTCAGACATCCCATCCTGCAAAGACTCATTTCAGGGAGGTATCATTACCATTCCAGGGAGGTAGCACTCCCCCCGCCCCCGGAAACACCACATCCCCACCCCCACCCCGCCCGTCGACCTCCAAGGGTGTATGTAATACTTTGTTTAGTGATTTTGTCTAATCTGTAAACCAAGTTGGATATATGCAGCAAATGTGACATTAAACTATGTGCTTATATTATATTATATTATCATGTTTATTCTATTACAACTTTAAGCAAGTCTACAGGGAGTTTGGCCTCATCACGTAGGACATCAATAGCGTAGCTCCTTAGCAGCTAGCCAGCTAGTTTAAATAACGTTAGCTATGCTGTAATGACACCTGTTAAACTCACCTCAACATGTCTTTTACATTTTAACCCACCATGGGCAAGAGAAAAGTCACTGTTGCAAACAGTGCAGCGAGCAACACTGTCATTATTTTTGAGGTCGACTGTAAAGCCTGCCCACAGAGAAAACTGATAGGTGTACTTAGCAGGGGTCCAAAAAAAAGAAAATATAAAACGTATGTCACCCCAGACTACACTAAAGTGTACCCCTGCCTAATAGAGGTCAAAAATAATGACAGTGTTGCTCACTGCACTGTTTGCAACAGTGACTTTTCTATTGCCCATGGTGGGTTAAGACTGTAAAAGACATGTTGAGGTGAGTTTAACAGTTGTCATTCGTTCATTAGCATAGCTAACGTTATTTAAACTAGCTAGCCAGCTGCTAAGGAGCTACTCTATTGCAGACATCCCACCTCTCCCAGAAGTCTCCCGCAAATTGATGGTGCTACCTCCCTGAAATGAGTTTTTGCAGGGTGGGATGTCTGCGATATGATGTTGGAAATGGAAGCAACGTTTTCAGTGCTTTCATGGCTATCTCAGGATATTTAGCCTTGACTTTGATCCAGAATGTTAGCAGAGATTGTTATGTCAAACAAACTTTTCAGCCCGCCGTCATTTACAAGCTCGAGGAGTTGATCTCCTTCCCGCGCTGATGCAGATGACGTGTGGGTAATGACCTCGCGTGCGTTCAAATTCAACAGTGTGTCACAGGGAATGAGGAAAGGTGCAAATGACTCATATCGTTTCATATCGCCAAATCATATTGTGTCCTCGCGGCCCAGTGTTTGGGGACCATTCTTAGCACAAAGGGAGACCAATCAGGATGCTCGCTTTCCCTCTCCCTCTCAAAAAAATCTATTTCTGGGATATTGTATGTAATTTCTGGGCATCAGGGAGCCACTATCGATATGCAGGAGACTCCCGGATCTTCCGGGAGAGGTGGGATGTCTGGAAGGTTTCCAGGGCGCAGGCCTGGGCAAGGTTGTATGGAAGACCAGTAGTTGCCCATGCTGCAAATCTCCCCTCTCCATGTCACCAATGTTGTCCAAGGGAAGGGCACTAGGGCCGATACAGCTTGGCACCGGTGTCGTCGCAGAGCAATGTGTGGTTAAGTGCCTTGCGCAAAGACACAACACGTTGCCTCTGCTGAGGCTCAAACTAGCGACCTTCAGATCATTAGTCCGATGCCTTAAGCACTTGGACACGCACCAACACTGTAGACTGCACATAATGGGGAAAGAAATTGGCTTGAGTTTGAAGTTGGCAACAGGTTGTTGGATACTCCATGCTCCATAGCAGCCAGCGCCATAGGGAGCTGCTACATCAAACTGGAAGCCGATAAGGCCTGGAGGCCTCAAACCACTCAGCTTGAGGGTTGATCATTGGGTCTGACAGGCATGGGGTTCACAGTTGGAGGAGGTGGGGGTGTTGTTGTGGATGTAGAATGCAATAATACCAACTGAGGTGAACGTCACCCTGCAGCTCACAGAAATATTTGTGGACTGAGAGAAGTCGGGATATGGCAGAAGAGCATGGGTGAAACATACCTCTTTGTCCCGGAGGTAGATAAACTACTTTTCCTGGGCGACTACAGTGCTAGGTTTGGAAAAGACCCAGAGATGCGCGACACTATGGATGCGGGAATCAGCAAATAGTTTGCTGGAGGAACTCAGTCCTGTTCCAGAGTTTCGACCCAAAACATTGAATTTCATTTCATTTCTGCCATCTGTAACCACCCCCCCCCCTCCCTTCCACAGATCACAGATGCTGCTCCATCTGCAAACCAGCAAATTGTTGCTTTGGAAAAGACATATATTTGTGGAAAGAAAAGACTGACAAGGAGGGAATAAGAAAAACTAATCTAGTGCCTCTTCCTCTTGACAAAATGTGTGGAGCATGAGCTTGTCATAAGCAACAACTTGTTTTGTCAGAGATAAGCAACACCCTAAATCCAAGGACCAGCATTACATTAAGACATTGTCTGTGTTAATGTGGGTACCAGTGACTTCTTAACTGACCACAACCAAATCTGATCTGTATCGACATCTACATTTAAAACAATGGCAGCAGTAGAAAACCTGCTGCTAGACTCAGTGTCAAAGGTCTCAAGGATGCTGCAAGGACACCTATTCTCCAACAGCACCTCTTGGGTAACCTGATACTTTCCAACCAAGTTTATCACCTGTAAAGATTGGTTTCTCCACCAGAAAACTCTGAGACTAATGTGATTAGACCGAGCAGTTAATGAACCACAATTATGAGAACTTCTCGAATTGGAAACTCCAAATTGTGTCAATGAAAGAAAGAAAGAGATGTATAGTATTTGAAGACCAAGGTCCACCAAAAACAGCAACCTAAAGGTGGATGGAGTGCAAGAGATACCTTGACATAATGTTTCTGTTGTACTGTTGGGGCCCAAACACATAAAGGTGTCTCATGCTGAGAAAAAAAGAAGGAAGCAAATTTATCAAGAATGGAAAAGTAGTCAAGAGCAATCTGAAGAACTCCTCAAGCAAAGCTCTGTCTTTGACACAGGCATCTTTGACTTCATCCTTCAGAACAGCTTTCAGTAAATTCTTGCAGGCACCGTAGACTGACAAGATTGTTATGTTTTGTAGCTCTGAAGAATAAAAACTAAATAAAAGAAAAATATGGATCTGGGAGATAACTTTGTTTTACTTTAGTGAAGTGGACACATATGATGTGGCAGTGTCATAAAGTATGCAATTCACCTATTTTTACATATGAATTATTTAAATGAACAAGAATGCAGAAACAATATTTTCACAATATTACTCACATATTATTGAAATATTAAATACACAACTCTCCTCCTTGCTTAGCTATGAACTACAACTCAACATCAACTGCATCTCAACTTATATACGTTCATACCTCGGCCATTAGGCTCTATAATGAGTCAACCCATAGCCGGGAAAGTGCCGATCCCTTCCTATTAGACTGTTTGAGATAACTTATTTTTTATTCTTTCTTACCTCTCTTCTAACATTTGTATATTTGTATATCTGTGCACTTGTAATGCTACTGTAACACTGTAATTTCCTTTGGGGGATCAATAAAGTATCTCTCTATCTATCTACATATATATATATATATACTATATAATACAACTACTATACAGACATCCACAGCATAGAAAATTTAAGTTGTCCCATTCAGGCCTAAGGATTTAATTGCTGCGAAGACTTTCTTTCTCCTGTGGGATAACATCTTTCCTGACTGAGGTTGGGGGAGGGGGTCACTCTGCTTGGCAGGTGAGACTTGTTGCTATGAAACAAACTCAGGTTCTGGGGTCTCCTTCATGATGGTTGTAGGAGTTGACTCTGGGACTGCAGAAAGTGGTTCTGACAGCTCTGGATACCTTTCTTCTGGACATGTAGACATCCCAAACAGTGCATGGCTTCATTGGATGATGTAAATCATAATATATGAGTACAGTGTCTGATATAACATTTCCTTTATCTTTTGGAAAGCCACCTCACACTGCTTTGCCCATTGCCATTTCTTCCCAATCTGCAGTAATGAGTTCAAGGGTTGAGCAGGAACCTGTTATAGTAATTGACATATTCCTAAAAGGACCACAACTTTGGCACATCTTTTTGCCTTGGGGATATCTACAATTATTTGAATTTTCTCAACACCCTTGTATAATTCTTGTGCATCAATGATGTAACCACAGTAAGAGATATTTAGTTTTAAAAATTCACACTTGTTCAGTCATGCTCTGAGCCCAAAATCTTCCCCAGCTATAGGTTGATTCATTATAGAGACGAATGGCCAAGGGTAAGAATGACCTCATATAGCATTGTTTGCAGCAGCACAGTTGTTTTAATCTATTACTAAAAGTGCTCCTCTGTTCAGCAAAAGTGGCATGCAGAGGGTGAGAAACGTTGTCCAGAGTTGCCAGGACTTTCCGTATGGTTCTTTGTTCTACCACAGCTTGCAGTGTGTCCAGTTTCACTCCTATATCAGAGCCAGCCTTTCTATTCAGTGTACTGAACTTGTTGGCATCACCCATGTTGATGCCTTTGCCTCAGCACACCAACGCATAGAAGATTTTACTGGTGACAACAGACTGGTAGAACATGTGAAGGAGAGGCCTGCATACTCCAATGGACCTCAGTCTCCTCAGGAAGTAGAGGCGACTTTGGCCCTTCTTGTACATAGCCTCTGCGTTGGAGCTCCATTCAAGTCTGTTATCCAGGTGCAACCCTAGGTACTTGTAGGTCCTCACCACATCCATGTCCTCACCATCAATAGTAACAAGGAGCAATGAAGGTTTAGTCTTTCTAAAGCCATCACCATCTCCTTTGTCTTACTAATGTTGAGTTGCAGATAATTCAGCTTGCACCATTTGACACCATTTGTCTTCCACCAGGGCCCTGTATTCATCCTCCTGTCCTCCCTTTATACATCTAACTATTGCTGAGTCATCAGAGAGTTTCTGCAAATGACATGACTCAGTGTTGTATCTAAAGTCCGAGGTACACAGGGTAACAGGAAGGGAGCCAATACAGTCCCCTGTGGGGGCCCAGTGCTGTTTATAGCCATGTCTGACAAACAGCTCTGAAGAAGCACAAACTGCGGTCTGCCGGGCAGGTAGTCCATTATCCAGGATACAATGGAAATGCCCCAAACTGCATTGAGCGGAGCTTTTACTCCAGCAATGAAGGTTGTATAGTATTGAAGGCAGTAGAGAAATCAAAAAAACATGATCGTCACAGTGCTGCCCTGTTTATTCAAATGGGAGTAGGCTCTGTTCGGCAGGTAGATGACAGCATCATCAACTCCAATCTGCTCCTGTAGGCAAACTGCAGGGGATCGAGGGCTGATCTGACCAGGGGTCAGAGGTGAGCCAGGACCAGTCTCTTTAGGCTCTTCATGATGTGTGAGGTCAAGGCCACCGGACAGTTGTCATTAAAGACTTTCAGTTGCCTTTCTTGGTAGCACTGAGTGCCTGGACAGCCTTACAGTACCTGGTCCATAGATTTCTGCCAGAGTGCAGATGCAGTTGCTACTTGAAAAGTAAGCCTATTATAGCGATGAAGTTCTCTGTGAGTGTTTAATGTAGGAAGGACTCTTCTTCCATCTCCAATTGTAGGTAGGCTTCAGCTAAGTCCACTTTGCTGAAGTGTTTTCTTCCAGAAATATTTGCAAAGATATCCTCTATACTAGGCAGAGGGTATTGATCCATAATCAGTACTGGATTACTGGTGACCATAAAATCACCATAGATCCTAGCAGACCTATTGTTCTGGCTACTGGGATCATTGGCATTGCCAATGGGCTCCACTCACACCTGGAAAGAATTATTTCAGTCTCCATGCAATCTAGCTCACTGGCTACTCTATCATGGATGGTATAAGGAGCTGGACAGACTTTACAAAACTTGGATATGGCATTTTCATTTAACACTTCTTCTTCTTCCTATGTTTGAGTTTTCCACTGTCATCATTGAACATTCCTGTGGTAACATCCAATAACTTTAATTCAATTTCAGTTCACTCTGTTACAGGGATTGTGGTATGTAAATGGTGGATGGATCTCCAATCAAATTGTTATTGTCTCAGCCACTCACAACTCCACAATGTTGGCCCTCTTTTCTTTAACCACATGCAAGTCCAATGTGTTTGTTGGTTGGTGTATTTCACTGCTATAAATGTCATTCCAACAGGAGTTAATTTTTCTCCAGCATATGTTGTTAGTTGGATATCTGTAGGCTTCAGTTCAGTATCTTTGAAACAACTTTCAAACTCATATTGTGGAATGACTGAAACAGCCAAGCCAGTGTCCAATTCCATTTTAATTAATTTATCATTCACTTCTGCCATAGGCCATATTGAAGGGTCTCGGCCCAAAACATCAACTGTACACTTTTTCATGCCTAGCCTGCTGAGTTCCTCCAGCATTTTGTGTGTGTTGCTTGGATTTCCAGCATCTACATACTTTCTCTTGGTTTTGCTTATCTATTGGTAGTTTCACATTGTGAATCTCAAGTCTATCCAGTCCAGTATCACTCTCATCATTATCAGATTTTTCATCAACAGCATGCAGATTAGTGGTCTTTCTGAAGCTGCAACTTTTAATCTTTTTCTCTTCCCTGTGCAGTCCACTTATTTTTGTCTGCTCAACATGCTCTTTGTTATATATCCTACTAATTCTTTTTTTGCAAGTTTCACACTGGAGGAATATTGTATCATTTCTTAATGCATGCATTACTAAATGACAATAAAAGAGGACTGCGTGTCCTTATAATCTAAATCTAAATCTAAGATGTCGAAAAGACTAAACTGAGTAACCAAAAGATGAGTCCTCTGCTGAAGGTCCAAAACATGGAAGAGAGGTATAAACATCACCATGAACTACAAAACCAAGTATCTTCTTCTAGTGCCATAGTTTATATAATCTTACTTGTGACAGAATATCATGAGAAAAATAACCATCCATTGTTTCTTCAGCCAGCTAGCTCACTCTTTTATTTGCATTAATATCGGTGTAATATCAGATGAGATTTGCATATTGAAGGATAAACAACTTTATTCATCAGTAGCATAAAGGTCATTATAAATTAATGTTTCTTGAATATGGGAAAACTAACCAACCTTTTAACCTACACTAAGATTAATCTCCAACATTAATTTAACCATGGCTATCTTATAACTCTCAAGAGCCCCATCTAATCCTTGCTTCTTAAACCTTAACTATCCTTCCCTCATCTTGTGTAGATGTTCCACTTCTCTTGTCAACCTGCCATCCTTTCTCTGCCACATGACACAATCCTTTCCAGAGCCTCATGCAGCTGCTCCCTAAACAACCTCCACATTTCCACAGAATTAAAGGAAAACCTTTTGCTAAAGGGCCTTCAACCTGAAATGTAGACTATTCTTCTCTTTCACAGATACTGCCTGGCATGTTGAGTTCTTCCAGCATTTCTGTTTTTGTTGCATTTGGAAGAATTTCCATCTCTGAACAAATACAAGAGCTGTATATGCATGCCTGAAAGAAAACCCAGTAAGAAAAGCAAGTGATGAATACGAAGGATATGCGAACTTCAAGCCAAATAACAGTGAGCCTTTAATACAGCAACCAGCTAGGAAGTAGAGTCATAGTCTAACAGAAAACATTTAAATCCTGGGTTTTGAGTATTTTGGTATTCAACTATTCATGTGCTCAGAGAAATTTCTGGATATGTTTACTGTAGAAATTTTTAAAATGTAGTATTCTATAAGGCCATAAGAGTTAGAAACAGAATTAGGCCATTTGTCCTATCGATCTGCTCCATCATTCTATCATGGCTGCTTTATTATTACCCTTAATCACATTCTCCTGCCTCCTCCCCATAACCTTATTAATCAAGAACCTATCAAGAATTAGCATCCACAGCTGTCTGTTACAATGAATTCTACAGATTCACCACCCTCTGGTTAAAGAAATTCCTCCTCATCTCTGTCCTAAAGGGATGTCCTTCTATTCAGAGACTGTACCCTCTAGTCCAAGGCAGCCACTTTAGGGAACATCCTTTCCACATCCACGCAACATGAGGAAATCTGCAGATGCTGGAATTTCAAGCAACACACGTAAAAATTGCTGGTGAATGCAGCAGGCCAGGCAGCAACTATAGGAAGAGGTACAGTCGATGTTTCGAGCTGAGAACCTTCGTCAGGACTAACTGAAAGAAGAGATAGTAAGAGATTTGAAAGCGGGAGGGGGAGATCCAAAATGATAGGAGAAGACAAGAAGTGGGGGGATGGAGCTGAGAGCTGGACAGGTGATTGGCAAAAGGGATATGAGAAGATCATGGGACAAGAGGCCTAGGGAAAAAGAAAGGGGGAAGGAGAAGCCCAGAGGATTGGCAAGGAGTATTGTGAGAGGGACAGAGGGAGAAAAAGGAGAGAGAGATAGAAAGAAAGAAAGAAATAACGGGTGGGGTACAAAGGGGAGGTGGGGTATTAGCGGAAGATAGAGAAGCCAATGTTCATGCCGTCAGGTTGGGGGCTACCCAGATGGAATATAAGGTTCCTCCAACCTGAGTGTGGCTTCATCTTGACAATAAAGGAGGCGTGGGTAGACATATCAGAATGGGAATGGGACGTGGAATTAAAATGTGTGGCCACTGGGAGATCTTGCTTTCTCTGGCAGACAGAGCAGACAAATCTCTTACTATCTCTTCTTTCAGTTAGTCCTGACGAAGGGTCTTGGCCCGAAACGTCGACTGTACCTCTTCCTAGAGATGCTGCCTGCTCTCCACATCCACTCTATCTCTGCTTTTCAAAATTTGATACGTTTCAATGAAATTCTCCCCTCATTTTTCTAAACTTTGGAGTACAGGTCGAAAGCTATCACGTCCTCCTCAAAAGTTAACACTTTCATTCCTGGGACCATTCTCCTGAACCTTCTCTGGACCTTTTCCAATTCCAGCACATCTTTTCTTAGACAAGGGACCAGATTTCTAATCCACCTGCCAGAAAATCACTAACTATCTGCTTTAGTAAAGGAAAATTGAGATACCTGAAGCCCAACCTACCACAAAAAAATTAATTCACAGTAGCTATTGAGTAGTAGGTACAGTCTGTTATAGGAATGATGTCATCAAACTGCAGAGTGTGAGTAGTTACTTGTTAAGCTGAGGAAGTGTGAGGCTTAAAAAGGGCTTGGGGCCTTTCAGTGTGCTGCAATCATAATGATCATATATCCAATGTATTTAAGGAATATAAGGACAAAGATGTAATGCTGAGCTTTATAAGTCATTGGTCAGACCACAATTGGAGTATTGTGTGCAGATTTGGGCCACTTATCCAAGATGTTTCCTTTAGTGGGTGAGTCTAGGACCAGAGGGCACAGCCTCAGAATAGAGGAACATCCATTTAGAACAGAGATGAAAAGGAATTTCTTTAGCCAGGGGGTGGCAAATCTGTGGAGTTTGTTGCCACAAACAGCCATGGAGAAATTCACTGGGTGTATTTAAAGCGGAGGTTGATAGTAAGTGTATCATAAATTACAGGAAGAACAAAGGAGAATGGTGTTGAAAGGGATAATAAATCAGCCTTGATGGAACAGCGGAGCAGTCTTGATGAGCTGATTGGCCTAATTCTGCTCCTATGTCTTATGATCTTGTTTTATGGATCTATTAGGCACAGAAAATGCCAATAAAAAGCAGTAAGGTGTAAGCAGAGCAGCCATTGTTAAATGTGGTCAGACATTGGCTCAACAGGGCTTAGGTGGGAACAAGAGGAGACGCTACAGAAGTTTCTTATCAGCTTTATTGTTCTCTTTCTTCGTTTATAAGTACATAGCTAGCACAGTGAGAATGGATCCAGGGTTAGTGGTGTGTTCTTCGTGTGAGATGTGGTAACCCTGGAAGGCCCTCGGTCTTCCTGAGAACTATATCTGCATGAAGCGCATCGAGACTGTGATAGGGAACTGATGTTCGATAATCTTTGGCTCACAAAGGATAATGAGGAGGAGATACATAGGAGTGACAGGGAGGTTGTCACCCCTAAGTTATAGGAGGCAGGTACCTGGGTGACTATCAGGAGAGGGAAAGGGAATAGGCAGCCAATAATAGAGTAGCCTTTCATCTCAGTAATAAGTATACCGCTCTGGATATCGTTGTAGGGGTGGATGGTGGAAGCTGCAGTGAGGGGTCTCTGACACTAAGTCCGGCTCTGTGGCTTGGGGTGGGGGGGGGGTGGTTGCAGCAGAAGAGATTCTGTGTACCTGTAACAGACACCCTGACGGTATGTTGCTCCCAGGTGCCAGGGTCAAGGATGACTCGAATCAGATCTGCAATCATTCTAAAGGGGGAAAGTGAGCAGGTGAAAGGCGTGGTATATATATGTACCAATGCCATAGGTAGGAAAAGGGAGGAGGTCTGGAAAAGAGAATAGAGGGAGTTAGATAGAAAGCTGAAAAGCAGGACCTCCAGAGAAGGATTACTACTTATGTTACACATCAGTGGCAGATGAATGAGTGGCTGAGGATTTGCTGCAGGGGGCAGGGTATCAGATTTTTGGATCATTGGGAGCACTTCTGGGGAAGATATGACCTGTACAAAAAGAACAGGTTACACATGAACTTGAATGGTACAAATACCCTAATTTGATGGGGGTGGGGGTGGGGGGGATATGGTTCGAACCTGACTGATAGGGCTGAGGATGGGCAGTAGGTATACAAGTAAATGCAGTGTGTAATGAGACTGTGAGGATGGACAGGCAGGTGACTGGGCAAAATTGCAGTCAGTGGGATGAGTTGAAGTGTTATGCAGGTGCAAAATCAAGAAGGGTGATAAATATAGAAACATAGAAACATAGAAAACATACAGCACAATACAGGCTCTTTGGCCCACAAAGCTGTGCCGAACATGTCCCTACTTTAGAACTACCTAGGCTTTACGCATATCCGTCTATTTTCCTAAGCTCCATGTAGCCATCCAAGAGTCTCTTAAAAGATTCTATCATTTCCGCCTCCACCACCGTCGCCGGCAGCCCATTCCATGCACTCACCACTCTCTGAGTAAAAAACTTACCCCTGACATCTCCTCTGTACCTATTTCCAAGTACCTTAAAACTATGCCCTCTCATGCTAGCCATTTCAGCCCTGGGGAAAAGCCTCTGATTATCCACACGATCAATGCCTCTGATTATCTTGCACACCTTTATCAAGTCACCTCTCATCCTCTGTCACTCCAAGGTGAAAAGTCTGAGTTCACTCAACCTATTCTCATAAGGCATGCTCCCCAATCCAGGTAACATCCTTGTAATTCTCCTCTGCACCCTTTCTATTGTTTCCACGTCCTCCTATAGTTAGGCAACCAGAATTGAGCACAGTACTCCAAGTCGGGTCTGACCACGGTCCTATATAGCTGCAACATTACCTCTCGGCTCTTAAACTCAATCCCATGATTGATGAAGGCCAATGCACTGTATGCCTTCTTAACCACAGAGTCAACCTGCGTAGCAGCTTTGAGTGTCCTATGGACTTGGACCCCAAGATCCTTCTGATCCTCCACACTGCCAAGAGTCTTACTATTAATACTATATTCTGCCATCATATTTGACCTACCAAATATAGAACTGAAGGTGGTATTTTTGAATGCATGCAGTATACAGAATAAGGTAGATGATCCTGTCGCGTAATAGAGATTGGCAGATATGATATTGTGGGCATCACTGAGTCATGATTGAAAGAAGATCATAGTTTGGTGTTTAACATCCAAGGATACACATTGTATCATAAGGACTGGCAGGTAGGTAGAGCAGGTGGTGTGGCTCTGTTGGTAAAAATTGAAATTGAATCCTTAGAAAGAGGTGACCTGGGATAGGCTTATGTAGAATTCTTGTGGGTAGAATTAAGAAACGGCAAGGATAAAAAGGCCCCGATGGGAGTTATATACAGGCCTCCAAACAGTAGCCAGGATGTGGGATACAAGTTACAATGGGAGATAGAAGAGGCATGTAAAAAGGGAAATGTTATGATAGTCATGTGGGATTTTAATATTCGGGTAGATAGGGAAAATCATTTTGGTGCTGGATGAAAAGGGAGGGAATTTGTAGAATGCCCATGAGATAGCTTTTTAGAGCAGCTTGTGGTTGAGCCCGGTAGGGGAAGGCAATACTGTTTGGGTGTGGTGTAATGAACCAGATTTGATTAGGGACAATAAGATAAAGGAACCCTTAGGAGGCAGTGATCATAGGATGATAGAATTCACCCTGCAGTGTAAGTGGGACAAGATAAAGTCAGATGTATCAGTAATACAGTAGAGTAAATATAATTTAAAAAGAGCTGGCCAAAGTTGATTGAAAGGGATACTAGCAGAGATGCTGGCAAAACAACAATGGCTGAAGATTTTGGGAGCAAGGTGAAGATGGGAGGATGAAGCAATCATGGCTGACATATATAACAAAAATTAATGGGAAGTTACAAGATGGGGAAACTTCTAAAAACCAACAGAAAGCAACTAAAAAGCCATAAGGAGGGAAAAGATGAAAAAATGAAGGTAAACTAGCCAATAAAACAAAAGAGGATACCAAAAGTTGTTTGAAACATATAAGGAGTAAAGGAGGGGCAAGTGTGGATATCAGACTGGTGCTAATGACACCAGAGAGGTAGTAATGGGGTACAGAGAAATGGCAGGTGAACTTAATAAATATTTTATGCCAGCCTTCACTGTGGAAGACACTAGAAATATGTCAAACATTTGAGCATGGCGGGGGCAGAAGTGAGTGTAGTTGCTATTACAATGGAAAAGGTGCTTGGGAAGCTAAAAGTTCTGAGTACTAGATGGACTACCCTAACCTGGGATTCTGAAAGAGGTAGCTGAAGAGATTGTGGAGGCATTAGTAATTATCTTTCAAGAATCACTAGATTCTGGAATAGTTCTAGAGGCCTGCAAAATTGCAAATGTCACTCTACTCTTTAGGAAGGAGTGAAGCAGAAAATAGGATATTATAGGCCAGTTGCTTGACAAGGTGTTGAGTCCATTCTAAGGATGAGGTTTCAGGATGCTTGGAGACACATGATAGCTAGCAAGATTTCTCTAAGGGGAAATCTAGGCTGGCAAATCTACCAGAGTTCTTTGAGGAAATAACAGGCAGGAAAGACAAAGGAGGGTCAATGGATGTTGGATTTTCGTAAGGCCTTTAACAAGGTGATGGGCGTGAGGCTGCTTAACAAGATAAGAGCCCATGATATAACAGGAAAGGTACCAGCATAGATTGGAGATTGGCTGACTGGCAGGAGACAAAGGATGGAAATAAATGGGTCTTTTCTGGTTGACTGCAGGTGACTGGTCATGATTCGCAGGGGGATGGAATTGATAGGTTCGTAGCCACATTTGCAGATGGTACAAAGATAGGTGGAGGGTCTGGTAGTGTTCAGGAAGCAGGGAGACTGCAGAAGAACCTATTCAGATTTGAAAGATGGGCAAAGCATGGCTGATGGTGTATCATGTAGAGAGATGTATGGTCATGCACATTGGTAGAATGAATGTAGACACAGACTATTTTCTAAATAGGAAGAAAATTCTAAAATCAGAGGTTGAAAGGGACTTGGTAGTTCTCATGCAGGACCCCCTAAAGGTAAACTTGCAGGTTGAGTTGGAATAAAAAAAAGCAAGGATGCAAAGCTGAGGCTTTATAAGACCACATTTGGAGTATTACGAGCAGTTTTGGACCTTCATCTAAGAAAGGATATGCTGGCATTGGAAAGGGTCAAGAGGAAGTTCACAAGACTGATACTGGGAATGAAATTGTTAATGTATGAGGAGCATTTGATGGCTCAAGGCCTGTAGTTGCTGCTGTTTAGAAGAATGAGGGGGGATCTCATTGAAACCTATCAGATATTGAAATGTGTAGATGCAGTGGATTTGGAAAGGATGTTTACTATAGTGGGAGAGTCTAGGGCCAGAGTGCACAGCCTCAGAATAGAGGGACAGCCATTTAGAACAGAGGAGAGGAAGAATATTTGGAATTCATTGCCACAGATGGCTGTGGAAGCTAAATATATTTAAAACAGAGGTTGATAGTTTCTTGATTAGTCAGGGTATCAAAGGTTATAGGGAGAAGACAACAGAATGGGGTTGAGAAGGATGATAAATCAGCCATAATGGAATGGCTAATTCTGCTCCTATGTCTTAAGGTTGTATATTCTTATAGAGGTGTATAAATTCATGAGGAGTATAGGTAAATCAAACTCTCACAGTCTTTTCCTCAGTTACAACACTCAAAGTCATTTATACAAGGACATGCATAGGATGACTTTAGAAGGATATGGGCTGAGCATGGGCAAATAAGATCAACTTGCTGGGCACCATGGTTGACATGGGTGAATTGGGCCAAAGGGTCTGTTCCCAAACTGTATTAGTCTATGACTCTATTTATGGGACATCACAATTTAAAAGCTGACAGCAAATAGAAGAGAGTGAGTAGAATTTCTCCTGCAATAGTTTATAATTGTTAGCATCTGAAATTTTCAAGTTATGGTTACTGACCTTTATTTCCTTGGGATCTATGAAAATGGTTGGAAATTTATTGTCACATAAATGCAAGAGGCTGCTGGGAACTTGTTCATTTCAATAATCAATCATTTCTTATGACAATTATTTTTGGGGGGATGAATGATATAATAAATGAATATCAGAAAAATACATGATTCATAATGAATTATGTTTCTCATAATAGATCATTAGCAATTGTACCAAAGTTTGTGCAGGTGTATAACAGATTATAAAATATTAAAATTAATTTGACATCCAATGTATGGGTAAGTACATACAGTAATGAATATTTCAGCAATTTTCCTATATTGTGTTACATAAAAGACCTAAAATTTAAAAAAAAATTAAATTAAAAGTTTTTGTATGAACTGCAATCCATTGAAGATTATAACTCATCTGAAAGTCTGCCCTTTTGTGTCACATCATTTATCTTTTTGATTGTTGTGCTCAAATAGTGTTTTTGATCTTAGCTCTCACTGGGTCATTGATTTACTTTGCAGGTGATAGTTCATCATAAAAACAAGTATGTTTGACATAAAGTGGTTCTATCTCATATTTGACATCCTGTAAATCAAGTCCTATGTTTTGGGAAGTTTATATCCCCTGCTTAATTGAAGTATGAAGCTATTGTTGCTACAATATCAAATTAATCAAAGAGTTGCATGCGAATACTTCTTGATTAGATTAGAGAGCAATGAACATGTAAAAGCTATGCACAAACATGATCTTGAAACCTACAGACTTAAAAGTAGTAGTTCGACAAAGCATGAGAAATCTTTTGATTAATAACTAACCCTTAAAAGGTAATTCGGTAGCAAAGAACAGGAGGCTGAATACACTTCAATGTGGCTAAATTTGGGTGAATTTCTAGAGATTTCCATAATACAAAGCAAAGATTTTATCACAAAAAATAACATGCTCATTATGTGATTTTTTTTTTGTGTTATTTGTTGGTGAATGTCTAAGGCTGTATAAATCTTACAGAGAAATTTGGTTTACTTGTACAACCCTATAATAAATACATCAAGTCGATTACGACTAGCCATATAACTACAAGAAAGCAGAATTAAATGTGCAAGTGTACATATTTCTGAGTGCAATGAACAAACAGTCTTCTATTTATCCTGGAAAGAAAATATGAATTGGAAAAAAAATCACCAGAGCTTTAGCAAGACAGAACATCAGTTGCTAGAATTGCTGGAGCATCTTCATCATGACAAAGTATAATTTTTCCACATGTTCCTTTTCCCCACAATAAAGGTAAAGATCATCTTATTTGTCAAATGTACATTGCGATATCGAAACAGACAGTGAAATGAGTCATTTGCAGCAATGACCAACACAGTCATAGATGTGCTATGGGTGGCCCGCAGGTGTCATTATGCTACTGGCGCCAACATAGCATGCCAAGAACTTACGAATCCTAACTTGGAATGTGGGAGGAAAATGGAGCACCCAGAGATGACCAACACAGTCCCAGATGTGCTGGGGACAGCACGCAAGTGTTGTCATAACTTACTAACACTAACCCAAGCGTCTTTGGAATGTAGGAGGAAACAGGAGCACCTGGAGGAAACCCATGTAGTTACAAGGAGAAAGTACAAAGTCCTTACAGACAGCAGTGTGAATTGAACCCCAAACTTATAGCAGGTACTATAAACCATTCTGCTAATCTCTACACTGCCGTGTCAGCCTAATGTAATTGTGTTAGACTTATGAGACATCTATCCTTCTTATAGTTGTCTCTTACTGTGCTTTTTCTAAAATAGAAACATGAATACAGCAAATTATGAATTCATAACAGTAACATAATAATTAGGAATTATGCTGAGCTCCTAGATTGAGCTCCTAGATTAAGCTCCTAGTCAAACCTTGTCAGTCTCAGTTATATTTTTGGCTGCTGCCAGGATACCAGTTATTGACCTGCTTAGTAAACTATGTCTGGACTGCTGCTGAACAGTGAGAGAACAGAATCCTTTTTGATTACAGTATATCTCAAGGATGAAATGCAATGTCTTTCTGGTTAGTGCCATCTACCCTATAGGGTAACTTAGATTCCCAGCAATGTCTCTCCACCTGCTGCTGCCTTGCTTGGTAGAACAAAATGTAGTCAGTTCCCTTTGAACAGATGGAGCAACGTTGCAAACTTCTTTCATTGTAGTCTGCAAGGAGCCAGGCTGGAGTTTGTTGCCAAAGGCAATGTAGTCTTGCCTTGCTCTGCTATTGCATACAGCACAGAAACAGGGCTGTCGGCTCACATCAGTTCTGCCAACAAATGACTGTCCATCTTTACTAATCTCATTTTCCCACCACATAGTCCATAGCCTTCTTGGTCCTGGTTGTTCAGCTGCTCATCTTGATGCTTCCTAAAAGTTAGCGGAACAGCTGCCTCCACCATCTATTCAAACAATGCGTTCCACCTTCAAGAAGGGGAAGTTGGGAGGACACTCGCCAGTGATGGGGAGAATATGCACCATCAAGAGATCAGCAGAGGAAAGGGAGAGCAGCTTCAACTTCCTGGGCATCACGTCTCAGAAGATCTATCCTGGGCCAAACATGGTGATGCAATCAAGCAAAAGGCACCCCTTCATTAGGGGTTTGAGGAGATTTGGTATGTCACCAAATTTCTACAGATGTGCCATGGAGAGCATTTTGACTGATTGCATCACCGCCTGCTCTGGAGGTTCCAATGTATAGGATTGCAAAGAGAAGCAGAGGATCGTAGACATAGTTAGCTCTGGCAGGGGCACAACCCTCCCCACCATTGAGGACATCATCAAAAGGTAATGCATCCCTCATTAAGGGTCCTCACCAGCCAGGGCATAGCCTCTTCTCATTACTACCATTAGGAAGGAGATGCAGGAGCCTGAAGATCCATAGCCAATATCTTAAGTACAGCTTCTTCTCCTCTGCTATCAGGTTTCTGAACAGTCCATAAACTCATGAACACTATCTCATTATTTGTCTTTTGCACTATTTATTTATTTATTTTGTAACTTATAGTATTTTTATGAATGCACTATACTGTTGCCACAAAACAGTAAATATTCATGATGTCTGTCAATGATAATAAATCTGGTTCTGATTCTGAGATTCAAACCAATGTTCTGGGTGTCCTACGTTCTGTCTGCCAGAGAAAGCAGGATCTCCCAGTGGCCACACATTTTAATTCCACATCCCATTCCCATTCTGATACGTCTATCCATGGCCTCCTCTCGTCTTCGTTGTGGCTATCCCTTGATGTCAAGAATGATGATCTTTGTCCGTTGATCTATTTAAGGACTCTCAAGAGGCTTACGAGTCCAATCTTATGGCCCACAGAGTGAAGACGCTTGTGCGTGTATTTGTTTAACGTGTTCTTGATGTTGCACTCCAAGAAGCACACGATACTTCACAAATCAACCAATCGATTCCAATGGCATGGAAACCACGACGATTGGAGCTGATGGATTTATTGCAGCCTTCATCCGCCTTCACAGCCGTTGAGTTCAAAGTAACTTCATCCGCCTGTTCCACCGTTGAGGTCTTGGTTGGATTGTTGTTTGTAAGGGACCTCACCCTTGACCTTACCGCCATGGGTGACCCTACTAGGAGCATAGCTCCAGACGGCATTGCTGTCGGGATCTCAGGACCACACAAGTTTCTCCACCGTGACAAGGTGACAATCCACAGAGAAGGGCCTCCTCTACTGTCAAGATGAAGCCACACTCAGGTTGGAGGAACAACACCTTATATTCTGTCTGGGTAGCCTCCAACCTGATGGCATGAACACCGTTAATGCCCCACCTCCCCTTCGTACCCCATCCCTTATTTATTTATTATTTATTTTTTCTTTTCCCTTTTTTTCCTCTCTTTTTTCTCCCTCTGTTCCTCTCACTATAACTCCTTGCCCATCGTCTGGGCTACCCCCCCTCCCCCTTTCTTTCCCCCTAGGCCTCCCGCCCCATGATCCTCCCTTCTCCAGTCTCGTATTCCTTTTGCCAATCAACTTTCCAGCTCTTAGCTCCATCCCTCCCCCTCCTGTCTTCTCCTATCATTTTGGACCTCCCCTTCCCCCTCCCACTTTCAAATCTCTTACTATCTCTTCTTTCAGTTAGTCCTGACGAAGGGTCTCGGTCCGAAACGTCGACTGCATCTCTTCCTATAGATGCTGCCTGGCCTGCTGCATTCCACCAGCATTTCTTATGTGTGTTGCTTGAATTTCCAGCACCTGCAGATTTCCTCATGTTCTGGGTGAAAACTCTTTTTACTTCAGGTCTCCTTTAAACCACTTTTCCCTTCCCTTAAACCTGAGACATCTAACTTTAGACATATTCAAGTTGGAATGGTGCAGAAACATGGCATAGAAATGGCCCTTCAGCCCACCAAGTCTATACTGACCATCAACCACTGACTATTTATACTAATCCTACATTAATTCAATTTGGTTATTCTCTGCCTGCCCACCCCCCCGCAAAAAAAAATTCTCAGCAACTCTGCCAATGTACCTCCACTACCTATACATTAGGGGAAAAATACAGTGACAAATAAACACGACCTTGGGAAGTAAAAGCAAATTGGAACACCCAGGGGAACCTAACTCATTCACAGGAAGAATGTGCAAATTCCATATGGACAGCACCTGGAATGAACCAGGATCTCTGGCACTGTGAGATACCAGCTGTATGCCTGTACCTTCTGAACCTCAGCTGTTTGCATTGCATTCCTCACCAAAGGCTGATGGAGGTCATTTGTTTCCCAACAATCCAGAACATATATGGCTTCCTTTTGAGGCTCCAGTCTCCATCTGCCACTCTGACTATTTGCCAAACTGGGAAGTGCAGCCTGCTCTTTCTCAAGAGATATTTGTATCTCTTGACACACTCTTTGTTCAAAAACCCTGATATCAGAAAGAAGCTATCAACACCTGCTACTCAAGCCCCTGTAAGCTTACGCAGCTCGCAGGATTTACACTCAGTGGCCACTTTATTAAGTAGACTGGTACATCTGCTCATTAATGCAGATACCCCATCAGCCAATCATGCGGCAGCAACTCAACGCATAAAACCACGAGGACATGGTCAAGAGGTCCAGTTATTTTTCAGATAAAACTTCAGAATAGGGAAGAAATATGATCTAAGTGACTTTGACCGTGAAATGATTGTTGGTGCCAGGCGAGATGGTTTGAATATCTCAGCAGTTGCTGATCTCCCAGGATTCTCACACACGACAGTCAATAGAGAATGGTGCAAGAAACGAAAAGATCCAGTCAGCGGCAGTTCTGTGGGTGAAAATGCCTTGTTAATGAGGGAGGCCAGACTGGTTCAAGCTGACAGGAAGGTGACAGCAACCGCACGCTGCAAGAATGGTGTGCCAGAGGGCATCTCTTAATGCACAACACATCAAACCCTAAAATGGATGGGCTGCAGCAGCAGTAGACCATGAACATACACTAGTGGTCACTCTAATAAGTTCAGTGGGTCCCTAATAAAGTAGCCACTGAGTGTGTATACGTCAGCATTTTGACCCAAAATGTCAACAATTCCTTTCCTGCCAGAGATGCTGCTCAGCCTGTCAAGTTCCTCTAGCAGATATATTGCTTGAAGGATCTATACTATGCCGCAGATCATGCAAATATATGAATTAGGAGCAGCTATAGACCAGCGGTCCCCAACCACCGGGCCGCGGACTGGTACCGGGCCGTGAGGAAACTATATGAGTCAGCTGCACCTTTCCTCATTCCCTGTCATGCACTGTTGAACTTGAACATAGGGTTGCCAACTGTCCCATATTTGCCGAGACATCCCGTATATTGGACTAAATTGGTTTGTCCCATACGGGACCGCCCTTGTCCCATATTTCCCCCGGTAAGGTAAAGTGTTCCTATGAAACCTTTCGTGCCGAAGTGGCGTGAAGCGAAGAAACAATTACCATTAAATTACACGGGAAATGATTTGAGCGTTCCCAGACCCAAAAAATAACCTACCAAATCATTCCAAATAACACATAAAACCTAAAATAACACTAACATGTAGTAAAAGCAGGAATGATATGATAAATACACAGCCTATATAAAGTAGAAATAATGTATGTACAGTATAGTCGAGAAGATTAAGTCAAAGTCTATTTGTGGGAAAAAAAATTGGCACGTACACACATGCACACACAGGTGCCTGCGCAAGGCTTCATGGTCATGGTAGCAACACACATAAAAGTCGCTGGTGAACGCAGCAGGCCAGGCAGCATCTCTAGGAAGAGGTACAGTCGATGTTTCGGGCTGAGACCCTTCGTCGGGACTAACTGAAAGAAGAGATAGTAAGAGATTTGAAAGTGGGAGGGGGAGGGGGAGATCCGAAATGATAGGAGAAGACAGGAGGGGGAGGGATGGAGCCAAGAGCTGGGCAGTTGATTGGCAAAAGGGATATGAAAGGATCATAGTCCTGACGAAAGGTCTCAGCCCGAAACGTCGACTGTACCTCTTCCTAGAGATGCTGCCTGGCCTGCTGCGTTCACCAGCAACTTTTACATGTGTTGCTTGAAATTCCAGCATCTGCAGATTTCCTCGTGTATAGTCATGGTAGTCTTTCTCGGGGTAAACACTGTCCCGTATTTGACTGCTACTTTTGTTCCTTATTTGGGAGTGAAAAAGTTGGCAACCCTAACTGTAAAAGACATGTTGAGGTGAGTTTAACCCTACTTGAACACCCTCCTCCGGTTGGCCGGTCCGCAAGAATATTGTCAATATTAAACCGGTCCACGGTGCAAAAAAGGTTGGGGACCCCTGCTATAGACTGCTTGGCTTCTCCTGTAATATCATAACTAATTGGATTGCAAATTCATATTCCTGTCTAGCTGAGTTAAATTTCACTCTGAATAGTTATTAAGAATCTACCTTAAGAATGATCGAACACCCCTGATTCCATTGTACCTTGAAGGAGGGCATTCCAGAGACACACGGTCTTCAGAGAGAACAAAGATACACCTCAACCCTGCAAGCTTTTAAAAAAAAATGCAGTGATCCTTAGTTCTAGACACAAGAGATGCTGGAAATCCTTAGTTCGACATTTTCCCACATGGGAAAATTTTCTCCACATCCTTAAGCCTCCTCATGATCTTCAGTTTCAATCAAGGCACATCTCTCTGTTTTAAACTCCAGTAGATACAAGCCTAGCCTCCACAACTTTTCCTCTAAGACAATTGCCCTATTATGGGAATGGTCAGGTTCGGTTTAGTTCAGATGCCACAACCTTTGCTGGTTGTGGGGCACTTTCAAATGTCTTGAGCTAGTGAGGCCTGGTGGTGCCCATCCCTCTCTAGGCCAGGCCACAGCCTATGTCCTCCAACTCGATGGCTCACCCCGGTCTCAAACATGCGGCCGTTGTAGTTCTTTGGGGAACTCATCCACCCTGGCTGGTGACTTTGTTGACGAGGTCCTTCGTCCAGTGGTGCCATGTTAACAGCACCCCCTTACGTCGCTCAGATTGCCAGCTGAAGTGGCATAGCCAGACATCAAAGGTACTACCTCTATCCAGAGCCCCCTACACCCCAGTACATGAACTGCTTCCAGTACATTTACATCCCTCTTTGAATGAGAGGAACAGCAATGTACACAGTACTCCTACAATGCACTGCAGTGACCCACCTATTCTGAGAGCACCTGCCAAACTCGTGACCTCTAGCAAAAAGAATAGCAAATGACTCAGGTGGATCGGAACCAGCTTACCTTCCAAGATGCACATCATCATCCAATTTCTTCCCAACAGCACTGTAGGAGAACCTTGATCAGGAGTGCAATGCTTCAAGAGGCTGCTCACCACCAAGGGCAATTAGGTTTCAGCAATAAATTTGAAGTTTGCTAGTGACTCGTTGATTCCAGAAAAAAAAGTCATTATTTCTCTTTATTTTTCCCCTGAATACTCTGAAAACAATTCAAATAACTTACAAGAGTGCATATCTTTTCCTGTGTTTATACCTTAGAGAGAGGAACCAGTGTGGCACTAGGAAATAAGAGATTTATACTAGAAGTAGATAGGTAAAGAGCTTGGGTCCACTTGTAGTTGCACCTATTGATCCTTGTACGAGGATTGACTGAGTTTAACTCCTCGTCATTGTCATGGCTATCCCTCGAGGTCGAGGATGATGGTCTTCATTCTACTGATCTACTTACAGGCTCTCAAGTGGCTTATGAGTCCAATCTTGGCTTTGAAAGTTCTTCCGCATTCAGGACAGGTAGTTCCAGATGGCAGATCGGACTTTGGCTGTTGCTGCCTCTCTTTCCATTTTCTTCTCTTTTCTTCTAATTCTGCACATCTGTTGGCTTTGAAAGTTGCTGTTCCTTCTCGGATGATGGCTTGCCGGAGTTTCCTGTCCTTGGCATTGGTTTCCCAATTGTTGATGTCAGTGTTACATTTCTTCATGTTGGCTTTTAAGACATCTTTGAATCTCTTCTGTTGTCCGCCTCTTTTACGTTTGCCTTCTTTAAGCTGGGAGTAGAAGATTTGTTTCGGCATGTACGTCTTTCATCCGAACAACATGACCGCTCCATCTTAGCTGGTTCTTGATGACATAGGCTTTGATGCTTGTTGTTTTTGCTTCAACAAGCACCGATGTTGGTTCTTCTATCTTCCTAGCTGATATTTAAGATGTTTCGAAGACAGCATTGATGGAACTTTTCAAGTGTCTTCAGATGTCGTCACTATGTTGTCCAGGTTTCTGATGCATACAGGAGCGTTGGGATTACTACTGCTTTGTACATTAACATTTTGGTGTCTGTTCGGATGTCACAATCATGAAAGACTCTTGTTCGGAGACGTACAAAAGCTGTTCCAGCGCATTTAAGACGATGTTGGATCTCGTCATTAAGGTTGACATTGGAGGAGAGGTGACTTCCAAGATACAGAAAGTGGTCCACGTTTTCCAGGGTTGTTTCGCCAAGTTGAATTGATGGTTCTATCTGATTTGTTTCAATTGGTGACGGTTGATAGATGATCTGAGTCTTCTTGGAATTGATGGTTAGCTATTCAGAGTAACACACACAAAATATTGGAGGAACTCAGCAGGGCAAGTAGCATCTATGGAAGGAAGAAGGGGTAGACCTACTAGGTTCCCTTAGCATTTGTGTGTATTTCCACCATCTGCAGAACCAGGATGTATTTCAGGATGTGTTTCAAAGGGGGGGTGTGTGTGTGTGTGAAGTTGGGGAGAGAGGGGGTGAGAGGGGAGAGAGAGAGCGGGGAGAGAGAGGGGGGAGAGGGGAGAGAGAGGGGGAGGGGGAGAAGGGGAGGTGAGAGAGGGGGGAAATGTAGTGGAGAGGTGGGGGGGAGTTGGAATGGCTGTGGTGGTGAGTGGTTAGTGTTCGAACTGATATCATGCATGCAGATTTGCTCCTTTATCCGCTGTCAAAATGACAGGAACCACAATAAACACAGTTTGAGGATGGGTAAATAACAAGGTCAATGCAGGGCTTTCCAAGTGCGGCAAAGATTTTGCTGATTTAAGATGAGAATGAAGAGGATAAATTGTGTCGAAATGAGTCTACATGAACGGAGAGTAAGATCGCAAAATATGTTTTATCGATGAGATCACAGAAATTTAAGCATGCAATATTTTTACAAAAATATTAATAGGTTACAAAATAAAGCTTTATTAAAATTTATGGTTTTCATTACTTTGTGCCCAATGTCTTTATGTTCTCATTAGTATGGTGAATTAGTTATTCTTCAGCTGTGCTTTCAATATGCATGTGATTGATAATCCACAATTCTTTCAGAATTTGCAACTAAGAATTAAACAACAAATAAAATGTTATTGCAGTAAACAAACCAAATAAAAAAATAAATTGATACTTGAAACATGTATTGCAACATGAAATTTTTATTGCAAACATATATGAACCACATTTTAAAATTATTTCAAGCAAATGTTTGATATATCAGTTAATTATTCAAACTTGAAATGAGCATTGTTCTGTAATGAAGTCAGGACTGACTGGGATAAATTCTTTCATTTATGAAACATAATTGTTTAAAATCCCTTTACATCAATCAGTCTGTGTTTTATATGTTGCTTGTGCAACATGGATATTATTGTATTCTGTTCCAGAGGCAAATTATTGGAAGACACTGAGTTATAGCAATCATTATGTATCCCACAAGGGCATTCAGGGTTGTGATCATACATTTTTAATAGAGTCAATTTAATCAATAATAATGTTTGGGTTAATTTCTTGCAAAACATAAAGTATAAAATTATTATACCAACTTTCAAATCCTGCCATGTCATATCGCTCCAGATCAGTATAAACGCAACATTTAATTTTACGGCTTCAATCAGCAATCATTATATAAATAACATGTACATTCAATGGCCACTTTATTAGGTACACCTGGACACCTGCTTGTTAATGAAAATATCTAATCAGCCGATTATGCACAATGCATAAACGCATGCCGACATGGTCAAGAGGTTCAGTTGTTGTTCAAAGCAAACATGAGAATGGGGAAGAAATGTGATCCAAGTTACTTTAGCCATGGAAGGATTGTTGGTGCCATACAGGTTGGTTTGAGTATCTGAGAAACTGCTGATCTCCTGGAGTTTAGAGAATGGAGCAAAAAAAATAAAACGGCTTGAAAAGAGATAAGCTATAGCTTATAGGTCAGCAGCAGCTCCATGCATACTATGGAACTGTGCATGTTTCTTTAATAGAACTGATGACATGGATCTGTTGTCAATTTTAATATGAAGATAAGTTTCCGTAATTAAGCTTAATTGTCTTCTTTTCTATACAGGTCACAAATGTTAGCAAAAATTGATTTTGACTCACATTTGGGCTTCTTTCTTAGGACATGCATTATTGCCTACACCATTGAAATTTATTGACTGTAGATCTCAAGTGATAATAATTCATTGATGGGGATAACTCTGCTGGGAGGGACTTGTTTTGGCAGCGGACTCATATTTTAGCCATTACAAATAGTTCTATAACAGTTAAGTGTATGAACCTTCAAGATTTCAACTGCATCAACAAGTAAAACATGTTGTTCAATTTCATGCTGGCTTGTTCAACCTGTACACATGCATTATGGTACAAAAGCAGGATGAGGTACAACACTGGAGACATCTGTCAACCTGCTCCAATTTGCCTACCATCACGACAGCTCGATAGCAGACACTATTTCATTCGCTCTTCTCTCAGCTCTAGAACACCTGAACAATGAAGATGCATATGTCAGGATGCTTTTCATCGACTACAGCTCAGCATTCAGCACTATCATCCCAGGAATCTCATCACTAAGCTCCAGGTCATGGGTCTTAGTACCTCCCCATGCAAATGATCTTCATTTTCCTCACTGGAAGACCCCAGTTTGTATGGATTGACACCAACATCTCCTCCACACTCACCATCAACACAGATGCATCATTGGGTTGTGTGCTTAGCTTCCTACTTTACTCACTTTAATATTTATGATTGTGTGGCTAAGTACAACTAAGTATTTAAATTTGCTGTTTACACCATCATTGTTAGCTGAATAAAAATGATGATAAATCAGAATATTGGAGGGAGATTGAAAATCTGGGTGAATGGTGCCATAACAACCTCTCAGGCAACATCAGCAAAACCAAAAATTTGATGACTGACTACAGGTGGAAGAAGCTAACCAGTCCACATTAGAGGATCAGAGGTGGTGAGGCTTAGTAGCTTCAAACTTTCGGTGTTAACATATCAGAGGATCTTTTCTGGGACAAGCACATAAGTGTCATCGCAAAGAAAGCATGACAAACTACTTTCTTACGTAGATTTGGCATGTCACCAAAAACTTTTAACTCATGCTGACACAATTGTACTTCTATGTTATATTATTTACATATGTACATATGTACATATTATTTATTATAAATTACTATAAATTGCACATTGCACATTTAGATAGAGACATAACGTAAAGATTTTTTATTCCTCGTGTATATGAAGAATGTAAGTAATAAAGTCAATTCAATTCAATTTTAACAAACTTCTATAAATGCACAGTTGAAAGAATCCTAACCAGTTACATCATAGCCTCGTAGGGAAACACAAGTGTCTAGGAATGGAAAAGGGACAGAGATGCAGCCCAATTCATCACAGGCAAAGCCCTCTACACCACTGCCTCAAGAAGGCATCATCCATCATCAAAGATCCCACCATCCATGCCATGCCCTCTTCTCACTTCTACCATCGTGCAGGAGCTACAGAAGCCATAGGTCCCACACTATCAAGTTCAGGAACAGTTATTACCCTAAGCCATCAGGCTCCTGAACTAGTGTGGAAAACTTCACTCACCTGAACTATGACTTGACAATACAACCTACAGACTCACTTTCAGGACCATTTACAACTCATGCTCTCAGTATTATTTTTTATTTGAACAGCTTTTTTTCCTTTGCACATTGGTTGTAAGTCTTTGTCCATTATGTATCATTTTTAGTGAGAGAGATGATAGGTGGAAAAGGTAAAGGGTTGAAGAAGGAAACCGATAGGAGAAGAGAATGGACCATAAGCAAAGGGAATATGCACCTCCAAGCTGTTCACTTCATCACCCCTCCCATACCCATTCACCTTGCTTCACCAATCACCTACCAAATTGCACTAATTCCCCTATTCCCACCTTCATATTCTGGCTTCTTCTGCCTTCCTTTCCAGTCCTGATGAAGGGTCTCGGTGAAAAATGTCAACTATTTAACACTCTATCGATGCTGTCTGATCTGCTGAGTTCCAATTAAAACAGTGCCAACCATTCTTGTTCTGACAGTGTTCTACATATGAACAATACAAGGAATGAGGAAGAGAATTGCCATTGCCAAAAAAAAACTATGGGCAGGACACAGGTTGAGTATTGGGAGGTGCATGTAATATTATAAATAACTAATTTCCTGTTCATTCACTCTAATAAAACCACCTACAAATTTCAGTAAAGAAATATCAAATATTTAACAGAGGCATCTCTAGGAAGAGGATTAGAGGCATCTAGGAAAAGAGGCAGCATCCTCTTCCTAGAGATGCTGCCTGGCCTGCTGCGTTCACCAGCAACTTTGATGTGTGTTGCTTGAATTTCCAGCATCTGCAGAATTCCTGTTGTTTAAATATTTAACAGACACTCTTCCTTTTCCATTTTGCAACAAAATTAGAGCTTTTGTGTACAATAGTCATCGTAATTGTTCACCCTTACCCATTCTAACATTAGTTTAATATAGAAGTCCAAGCACAGGAAAGAGGCTCAAGTTAGTCAAGAAATAGCAACTCATCTTTTAATAAGGCACTTTACAGTCTTCAGGGCCCCATCATGAACATTAATAACTTCCAGACATCATAATTGATCCCCTATTATTAGACAGGAAATGACTGGAATACGGAATACAGTGTTGGGAAATGTATGATAATGCATTTTGGTAAAAGGAACAATAGTGAGGACTATTATCTAAATGGGGAGGGGGACTAAGGAGTCCTCATGCAAGATTCCCAGAAGGTTAATTTACAGGTTGAGCCTGAGGTTAAGGCGGAGAAAAAGTATTTCAGCATGTAGATTATTTACATTTCTCTGACATTAAATGTACCTTTGAAACCTTTGAAATGCAATGTTAGCATTTATTTCAAGGTGAATAGAATATAAAAACAAGGAGGTAATGCTGAGCCAGGCTGCACTTGGAGTATTGTCAACAGTTCAGAGCCCCATATCAGAAAGGATGTGTTGTCATTGGAGACAGTCCAGAGGTGGCTCACAAGGATGATTCTGGGAATGTTGGCCTTGTACTCACTGGAATTTAGAAGAATGTGTGGGGAGCTCATTGAAACCTACTGAACATTGAAAGGACTAGATAGGGTGGAAGTGGAGAGAATGTTTCCTATGGTGGGGGTATCCAGAATTAGAGGACACAGCCTCAAAACTGAGGGGCGGCCTTTTAGAATAGAGGTAAGGAGGAATTTTTTAGCCAGAGAGTAGTGAATCTGTGGAATGCTCTGCCACAGGCTGTGGAGGAGAACAAGTCCACAGGTATATTTAAGGTGAAAGATGATAGATTCCTAATCGGTCAGGGCATCAAAGACTATGGTGAGAAGGCAGGTGTATGGGGTTTGAGTGGGATCTAGGATCAGCCGAATGGAATGGCAGATGGAATGGCAGAGGAGACTTGATGGGCTGAATGGCCTAATTCTGCTCCTATGTCTTATGGACTTATTCTGTTGGATTGCTATTCTGTTGGATTGACATTATCTATCACTCCAAGTATTGACACAAATTATACCATGTGTCCACCCAAAGAGCTCACTGCAATATCTTGCCTAACAGTACCTGACCTCCATCACAAAGAAGGACAAAGTCAACATGCGCGTAGGAATACTATCATTCATAAGAGCCAGTTGAATCACTTACGAAGTACACTAAGTACATTTATTGTATACTTCATACAACCTTGAGATTCGTCTCCTTACAGGCAGCCACAGAATGAAGATTCCCAATAGAACCCATTGAAACAAAAGAAGACTGCCAAGCACCCCATGTACAGAGGGGAAAAATAAACAAATCATGCAAACAATAATAATAAGCAAATAGCATTCAGAACTGAAGTTCACAAAAGCGAGGCATCACTGCAGCTCATTCAGAAGCCTGTTAGTTGCAGGCCACATCCTCAGTTCAGTGCAGAGACAAGTAAACCACGTGCAGCAGCGAGGTTTACTTGTCTCAACCTTACTCAGAATATATCATCGTTCTTTCACGGTTTCTGGAGGTACCTACCCTGCATTACTGTGGGAACACCATTGACAGAGGACTGTAAGGTTTAAGAAGGTGGCTCACTACCACCTTTTCAAAATCAATGAAAACAATCTGGGTACTTGGAAACATTCTGTTTCCCAAGAGGGGGTGCAAGAGGGCATAGGTTTAAGGTGAAAGGTAGAAAGCTAAGAGAGGATTGGAGGATTTCTTTTTTCATGGAGAAGGTGGTGGAAGTCTGGAATGTGTTGCCAGAAGAAGTTGAGAGGAAGATACTCTCACATTTCAGAAACATCTCGACAAGATACTTAAATCACAAAGACAATTTCCTAATGCAGGCAAATGTATACAGGTGGGAGCACAGGCATGACGAGCTAGATCACAAACAGGAGAAAATTTGCAGATGCTGGAAATCCAAGTCACACACACAAAAAGCTGGAGGAACTCAGCAGGCCAAGCAGCATCTATGGGAAAAGAGTACAGTCGACGTTTCGGGCCGAGACTATTCATCAGGACTGGAGAACGAAAGAAGAGGAGTCAGAGTTAGAAGGTGAGGGGAAGGAGAAGAAACACAAGATGATAGGTGAAACCAGGAGAGGGGGAGGTGTGAATTGAAGAGCTGGGAAGTCGTTTGGTGAAAGAGATAAAGGGCAGGAGAAGAGGGAATCTGATAGGAGAGGACAGAAAGCCATGGAAGAAAGAAAAGGGGCAGGGGCACAGAAAGGAGGTGATTGGCATGTAGGGAGAAAAGGTGAGAGAGGGAAAAGGGAATGGGGAATGGTGGCAGGGAGGGGCATATTACTAGACCTTTGAGAAACCAATGTTCCCGCCATCAGGTCGAAGGCTACCCAAACGGAATACAAGGTGTTGTTCTTCCAACCTGAGTGTAGCCTCATCACGACATGGACTGACAAGTCGGAAAGGGAAGTGGAATTAAAATGGGTGGTCATTGGGAATTCCTGCTTTTTCTGGCAAACGAAGCGTAGATGCGGAGCGAAGTGGTCTCTCAATCTATGTCAGGGTTCACCAATATACAGGAGGCCACACCAGGAGCTCCAGATACAGTATATGACCCCAACTGACTCGAAGGTGAAGTGTTGCCTCACCTGGAAGGATTGTTTAGGGTCCTGAATGGTAGTGATGGAGGAAGTGTAGGGGCAGGTGTATCACTTGTTCCGCTTGCAAGGATAAATGCCAAGAGGGAGATCGATGGGAAGGGACAAATGGACAAGGGAATCACACAGGGAGTATTCCCTGCAGAAAATAGAAAGTGGCGAGGAGGGAAAGATGTGCTTCATGGTGGGATCCCATTGGAGATGGCGGAAGTTATGGAGAATTATAGACTGGGCACGAAGACTGGTGGGTGACATGTGAGGACAAGAGAAACCCTATCCCTGGTGGGGTGGCGGAGGATGGAGTGAGGGCAGATGTGTGCAAAATGGAAGTGATGCAGTTGAGGACAGCATTGATTGTGGATGAAGGGAAGCCCCTTTCTTTGAAGAAGGAGAACATCTCCTTCATTCTGGAATGAAAAGCCTCATCCTGATGTTGTTCAACTGCTCATACATTCTGATGGAACCACCCCATATTTTAAATTGTACTTTTGTATTTTCAATGAGTTATGGCATGCATTAATGAGGTGGAGATGGAGGAATTGAGAGAAGGGAATTGCATCCTTACAAGCAACGGAGAGGGAAGAGTTATAGTCCAGATAGCTATGAGAATCAGTGGGTTTATAATAGACATCAATAGATACGCTGTCTCCAGAGACAGAGAGATTGAGAAGTGAGAGGGAGATGCTGGAAATGGATGGGATAAATTTGATGGCAGGGAGGATGTTGGAGGCAAATCCAACCAAGTCAGCCCCCATCTTTGCAGGACCTCACTAATCCCACACATTTTCTGGGTCTGCACTGGGTTGAAACCTGATATATCTGCTAGAATTTCCAGCATTGAAAAAAGGGCTTCCATTTGACACATTAACTCTGCTTATCTCGGCCTGGCTTGATGAACGTGTTCATCTAGTTCTGCTTTGATCTAACACTTAACCATTAAGTCTCTGGGGTGTAACTCAGATGAGAATGCCACTGACACTGGGCGATGCCCAAAAGGAGTTATGCCTTTAAACAGACATGAATAACCTCATAGGAAATTAGCCGCTTACTTACATATGTTTTCGAACTCTGGAATGCTCCAAATTTCAAATCATCAAAAATATTCAGGAAAAGTAATCTTCAATATAATTCATCTAATGATGTTGTTCAACTGCTCATACATTCTGATGGAACCACCCCATATTTTAAATTGTACTTTTGTATTTTCAATGAGTTATGGCATGCATTAATGAGTTCATGTATTAACATTAGTCTTGAATGTGAAGACTCAATTTGAAGACTGATGTCTATCTATCAGCTTTTAAAACTATTTAGTTATATTATGGCATCTGTTGTATGGGAGTTGACATAAATATCTAAACATTAGGTTCTGGAATTTACTGACAGAGCACACATAAAGTTGATCTTCTCGAAGCACATTTGAACCCTATTATTGTACTAGTTCTGAACATGGAGTGTAAGGATCCAGACTGATAGTTCCACCTCACTGTTCTTGGAATTGCTCTATGATCCTTGTTCAAATATTCTTATATATTTAGGGATGACTGAAATCTCCCAGAAATATATTGCATCTTTTCAGCAGCCCTGCCATTGAAATAAGTCATCATGCTTACTAATTTAAAAAGTTTTTCCTCCACAGTAAAAAGCTTTCACAAATATCACTAAAATAAAACTCAGTATTAATTAAATTAAACTGTCCTTTCAATCATCAATTGCATTTCAATTTTCACTCAAATCATTAGAAGCAAGTTCTATTTTAAGTTGTACTTCATGATTTAATTTAATGATTGTACATTTTGTGCCATTATTTAGTGATATTTCATGTCCCTAAGTAATTTCAGATGGTTAACAATTGCCTTTGACTATTTGTTGCAATTTACCCAAATGAATAGAAATAATATGTAATCAGGACTTCAAAATCAGACATTACAACTAGATATAAGCATCCAGATTCTGTTATTATCTATATATAACAAATGAGTGTGCAATTCTTGTTCATCACAATTCCCCTCTCTTTCCAATCCACTAAATCATTCCACTTCAGGTGCCTCACACAAATTTCCGTGTCACATTTGAGGGAAAAGAATGGCAGAGGCTTGAGTCAGGAGCCGCACTGTCTGCGGTCTTTGATTGGTGTTAGAGATTGTGCTTACAACAGAGCAATAGCTATATGACGCAGGAACCAGAAAGTCTGTGACACTAGGTGACCTTGGTAATACATTTTAGAGAGAGAAAGAAAGCTTTGGTTTGGACATGGGTCCTAAAGCATAAATACACTCCAGTCTTATATATTGCTCGAATAAGGGCTGTTAAATTTTCAAGTCCTAGCCTTTCTAGGATATTGGTTCCTATTTCATAATAATACCCTTGAATCTACTAGCACTAAGCTGGAAATGTTCAAAGATAATCAACATAAAATATTAACTCCTTTCCTCTCTCCATTGTATCTGAACATACAGAAAATGTGGAGGCTGATTTCATCCTTCAAGATGTTTACTCATTTTCTACAAGACTGCTAAACGTATGTGTCCACAACATAGCCCTTGAGGGGATTAATGAAAATGGCGCCTGACAAACATCAAAATAGTGAAGCTAAAGAAACCCCCTGAAGCACCAGGATTCCTGCTCATCTTGGTGGTGACAAACTATCAATTGTTTACATTTGATTATAAATACATTATTACACAATAAATAATGCATTACTACACTCTCGACTGATATGATATTGCTGAGTATTCCAAACACGTTCTCGTAATGTCATGCTAAATGTTATGCCCTTGTGACCAGTTTTATTCTGGAAATTACACTTCCAAGAATCAGACCAACCACACCCTTCTGGTGGGTATAAAGCACGGAAACAGACCATTCAGCCAACTCATCAATGCCAACCGAAGTGCCCATCAAGCTAGTCCCAGCTGACTAAGTTTGGTTCATATCCCTCTGATGATGGTATCTGTCTGTCTCAAAGGACAATGGAGTGTGCACTATGGGTCAGTCCACTGTAGAGCTGCAAAGCCCGCTATGGCTATACAGTCCAATTTTGGAGCAGCAGGTCTTGCTGCAGTTTCTGCAAGTGAGTATTGTGCCAGGCTGTGGAGGTGCTGATGTCGATGTTTCCCCTAGCTGTCTGCGCTCTCTATTTGCTTCCTGCTGCTCTTCTCTCTTCTGCTCGCTCTTCTTTACACCTGCCTTGATGGTCTGCCTCCAGCTGCTGGGGTCAGCTACCACGACTTCCCAGGTTGTTTGTTCAATGCCGCACTTACAGATGTCTCGATAATGCAGGGCTGCTCTTCCAGTAGGTCTAGTGCCAGTGGCGAGCTCTCCATACAGTATGTCTTTAGCGATCCGGCCGTCCTCCAAGCAGCTGATGTGACCAAGCCATTGCAGGCGACGCTGAGTGAGGAGTACGAAGATGCTTGTGATGCCTGCTTGGTCTAGACCGTCCTTGTTTGGGATGTGATCCCACCATGTGATGCCCGGGATTCTTCTGAGGGAGTGAAGATAGGCCATGTTTAGGTTGCGCTCTTGGTGAGAGTAGGTCACTGCTGTACAGGAGTGTACTGAGCACGCAGGCCTGGTAGACCTTCATCCTGGTATTTTTTGTCAGCAGCAGGTAATGCTGCTGTTTCAGTGTCAGGCTGTGGAGGTGCTGATGTTGATGTTCTCCCAAGCTCCTGTTGCCAGGCGCGATACTGTTGTTGCTGCTCTGCTGATCCGCTTGTTGAGTTCAATGTCGAGGGAGAGGATGCTTGAAAAGGTGGATCAAAGGTAGGTGAACTCATCCACCACATCAAGGGTGTGGTCACCTATGCAGATGTTAGGAGTGTTGCTGACATCTTGGCACGTTTGTCTTCTTGAGGCTGATAATCAAACTAAAGTCTCTACAGGTGAGTGCAAATCAGTTGATGCAGGACTTCCTCTCAGTGTGATGTCAGGGGGGCATCATCTGCAGACAGCAACTCCCTTATCAGTACCAGTCACACCTCGGTCTTTGCTCTTAGGTGTGCAACGTTAAGCAATCTGCTGCCTCTTCTGATGTGGAGGTATACACCATTATCTGATAAACTTAAAGCATGAGACAGCAGCAGGGAGAAGATATTGAGGAGCATAGGAACCAGTATGCAGCCTTGCTTCTTGCTGCTCTTGATTGGGAAGGGATTTGAGGATAAGCCACAAACTGGACAGTGTCTTGTATGTTTCTATGGAAAAATATGATCATCCTGAGGAGCTTGTAGGAACATTCAATCTTTTGGAGCAGTGTGAAGAGACCCTTTTTGCTGACCAGGCTTAAGGCCTTTGTCAGGTCAATAAGGGCGATGTACGGTGGTTGTGTCTGATCTCGGCATTTCTCTTGAAGCTGGCGTAGTGAGACGAACATGTTGATTGTTGACCATCCCGCTCAGAAGCCACATTGTGAGCAGCCAGTGTTGTGGACTGTGGAGAACCACATGATCAAAAACCTCGCCAATGATGCTGAGAAGTGAGATGCCTCAGTAGTTATTGCAGTCTTCACGGCCACCTTTGTTCTTATAGAGGGTGATGACATTGGAGTTGCGCATGTCCTAACACTGACAGAAAAGTTCAAGCTGGTAGTATAGCAGAGCAGACTTCTTACCAGCCATTATGACTTCAGGTGGGATGCCATCTTTACCATGAGGTATACCGCTTGCTAGGTGTCCAGTTGCCTTGCTGAGTTCATCAACAGAGGGCAACTGCCACAGACTGGTTAAGGCCATGTCTGTGGGTATACTTAAAGTGGAAGTTAAAAGATTCCTGATTGTTCGGGGCATCAAGGGATATGGTGAGAAGGCAAGTGCATGGGGTTGAATGGAATCCGGGATCAGCCATGATGGAATGGCGGAGTGGACTCAATGGGTTGAGTGGCCAAATTCTGCTCTTGTGTCTTATGGTCCCATGGACAAGTTCTTCCATGACAGGCAGACTCACGATACTTTCGTGTACAGCGATTACAGCTCCTTGTAGTGTTTGAGCCATCTTTCCATCGCTTTTCTGTGCTCAATGGAGTCTATCACCAATGGAGGACCTGAGTGGAGTGATCTTTGAGTTGGCCCGAGGGCCTTCCTACTGCCAGTGTACATGCCACAGATGTTGCTGGAGTCAGCAGAGCACTGGATGCTCAGCTAGAGGTTCAGACAGTAGTTGTTGGTGCAGTGACAAGCCATACACTGGGCATCACCCCTGGCTTTCCTGAGAGCAGCAAGAGACTTCTCAGAAGGGTCCTTCTTGCACTGAGCTGTTCGTTTTGCTTCTATGGCAGGTTCTAGCTCTGCAATTCCAGCTTCAAACCAGTCTGGGTTTTGCCTCTCCAAAAGTAGTCATGGCTGTGTTGTAGACATCATGGAAGTGGCTCCATCTCTCTTCGACGCTCCCTGCAATATAGTCCTGGAGAACTTGCCCGATGGTGTCAGCAAAGTGAGTACAGTCAGGGAGTGAGGTTTTGGTGGTGTTGATGCATGAGTGTCCTTCTTGCTTCGAGCAGTGGATTTGTCTGGGCTGGTGACGCACTTCACTGCTGACCAGGGAGTGGTCGGTGTCACAGTCAGCACTGTGGTAGCTGTGAGTGTTGAAGACGCAGTTCAGTGATCATCTTCTTGTGATGACAAGATCCAGCTGGAGCCAATGACGAGATGTGGGGTGTTGCCAGGACCCTCTATGGTGCAGCTTGGTTGAGAAGAATGTGTTGGTTGTGTTAGCTTATGCAGAGGTCATAGTAGGAACAAAGCTCTAATAGCCTCCATCCATTTTCATCAAGCTTGCTGATTCCAAAGTGTCCGATGCAGCTAGGCAGGGAGTTGTAGCCAGATCCCACTTAGGCATTGAAGTCTCTGAGGAGGTACAGATGCTCAGAGGCAGGTTGCCTTTGGATGGTGGAATCGAGGTCCTCATAGAACTGGTCTTTCGTTTCTGCAGATGCACAAAGGGTTGGTGCATAGATGCTCAAGGTGTTCACTGTGCATGAGGGAGTGGCAAGGCAGAGAGATAGAATGTGCTGTACGCTCCAGATGGTGGTTCCAGTGAGGAAAGCAGAGATTTTTTCACTGTCGTCCCAATGCCATGCTGACGCTATTCCTCTGGCTTCATCCCCTGCCAGAAGGTGTAGTCTGGTTCCTGAACTGCAGCAATGTCAATGTTCAGCTTTTTGAGCTTGCGGTCAATGATGGCAATCTTCCTGTTGTTGTCCACATGTTGAAGGTCATTGGAGAGCCCAGGACAGATGGTCCTGACGTTGCAACTTGCCAGTCATAGGACTGACGATTCATTTTTCCTTCTTGGTTGCCTGATGCTGTTTGCAGTTTGCTTGTCAAGTCGATCCTCTGATCTCCAAGCACCTGTTGAAGCAGGCGCACTGTGGAGAGTCAGCACTTTGTTAGCCAGGGGCTGCCCAGCTTGGGGTGGGCAATAGCTGACCAGTGGGATGCAGAGATCCCTCCCACTGTCAACGGCAGCCCTTAATGCCCATTACCTACGCCAAAAGGTGAGGGCTCATCACTTGTAACTGCTGCCTCCGGTGTTAGTTCTGTTGCTGCGAACAGCGGCACTAGAGTGACCGCTCAAGGGCACGAGCCTGTGTGGAAGGTATGGAGATCTTGGGATGCCCAGTCATCAAGATCCCCCTCTAGGCTTCACTAGAGTAATCCAAAGAAAGCGAAACAATATGTTTGGCACCAGCTTGGCTGTATGAGTTGACGGAAGGATATTCAGTGACGTCAAGCCTAGGAGCTCTACTCGGATTTTCTCTCTGCGTTTAACCTCCCACCATCATCACTCCCAAGGTTGCCCACAAGGCAGAGGGGCTATTGACCTATAACAGTTTGTACAGCTCTGTCTGAGACGGTGGTGAGTGCCTCAAGGGGCTATCCTGTCTTCGTTTCTGTTCACACTGTACACCTCAGATTTTCAGTACAAATCTGAGTCTTGTCACTTGTAGAAATTTTCTGATGACTGTGGTGATTGGGTGTATCAGAGATGGCAGGAGTCAGAGTACAGTGGACAAGTTTGCAGAGTGCTGCGGGAGGAATCACCTGCTCCTGAATGTGGTCAAAACCAAGGAGATGGTGATGGATTTTAGGAGGAAGAGGACTGTATACATTCTGAGAGAATAAGTTGCTGTGGTGGTGGAGTACAAATACTTGGTTGTTCGCCTTGACAACATATTGACAGGTAAACCAACACCAAAGCTGCTTATAAGAAGGGGGTGAGCAGATTATTTTCTAAGGAACCGAGATCCTTCAATGTGTGCAGCAGGATGTTGGAGATCTTTTACTAGTCTGCAGTAGCGAGAGCAGTCTTCTTTGCAGTGTTATGTTGAGGGAGTAGCATCGGTGCCGGTGATGCAAAAAGACTAAATAAACTCATCAAAAAGGCTGGATCTCTCCGTGACGTACAACCCAGACTCTCTTGAGTTAGTGGTGGAGAGGAGGTCACTAAACAAACTTGTATCCATTATGGGCAATCTAGCACATCCTCTCCATGACCTACTGAATAAGCAGTGGAGCAACATTTCAGACACACTCATTCAGCTCTGCTGACACAAGGATCATTACAGAAAACTTCCTACCAAATGCAAAAAGCATATACAACAGTTCATCTCTGTGTGACAGGAGAACACACATCATAGTACAATAGACTGTTTACTTTGTACATTATTATTGCACATTATTAAATTATTGTGTATATTATTCTGTACTTTATTATTAGTTAAGTCAGCACACTGCGAAGTGTATTTTTAAGTGTTGCTGCTGTAACAGGAGAATTTCCCACTTAGAATCAACAAAGTATTTTTTATTATTATTATTATTATTATTATTAATTACTCCCAATCAGCTACATTGGGCAGGCCACATGCTAGACACCAAAGATCCATGGAAGCAGACATCTATCATGGATGGAGATTACCGGGTGGACAGAGGAAAAATTTCAGAAATGCATTCAACGGAATATAGTATTCCCACAGCCTCTGAAGTTCGTGAACACTTAAAGCTGAGGACCATTCAAGATAGTCTCGAGTCCATGAACTGGGAGTACACAGATGACTTGTGTCAGCAGTGGGAGGAGCGCACCACCTCACAATCGAACCACTCACCCCATTAACCACCTCCTGTATTCCCTTGAAAGGATCTGTGATTCTCACTTTATACTCAGCAGCCTTGTCAGAAAACTGAAGTAGAAGTCTCTCTCAATCCTGGGGGACTACCTAAGATGAAGACCAGAAGATACTAAAGTCCTTCTGACAGGCTAAATACTCCTATGGGAAAAAACCTGCTGCCCCTGCCTGTGCAAAATGCTGGAGGAGCTCAGCAGCTCAGGCAGCATCAAAGGAGGAGAACAAACAGTCAGTGTTTCGGAACAAAACCCCCTATCGGGATTGGAAAGGAAGGGGGAAGAAGCTAGAATAAGAAGGCAGGAGGGAGAGGAGTACAAGCTGACAGGTGAAGCCGGGTGAGGGGGACAGTGGGTGAGTGGGCGAAGGGGGATGACCTGAGAAGCTGGTTGGTGATAGGCGGAAAATGTAAAGGCTGATGGAACCTGATAGGAAAGGAAAGAGTACCATGGGAGAAAGGGAAGCAGGAGGAGCACTAGAGGGAGGTGATGGGCAGGTGAGGAATATAGAAGTAGAGGGGTAGCCAGAATGGAGAATAGAAAAAGAGGGGTGAGAGGGGGAAAAAATTACTAGAAGTTAGAAAAAAGCAATGTTTATATCATCGGGTTGGAAGCTGCCCAATCAGAATATGTGTTCCTTCATTCTGTGAATGGCCTCATCATGTCTGGATATCCTCCAACCTTCTTACTTTGGCATCCTCCCCCTTCTTTTTTAGTCTTGATAAATGGTCTCTATCTGTCCGAAATGTTGACTGTTAATCTGCTGAGTTGAAAGCTGATGACGAATCAGCATATGGTCAGGAGATTGAATGGTGCCACAGCAACAACCTCTCACTCAATGTCAGTAAAATCAAAGAGCCAATTAGTGATTGTATAAGGCCCATAAGTCAGCCCTCATTAGCGGATTGTAGTTGGAGAGGGTTGATAACTTTAAATTCTTGGGCATTATAATATCAGAGGATCTGTACTGGGTCCAGCATGTGAGTGGTGCAACAAAGAAGGCACAGCAATGCCTCTACTGTTCTAGAAGTTTGTGCAGATTCAGTATGTCATCTAAAATTTTGACAAACTTCTATAGATGCACCAGAGTACCATGGTCTGGTATGGAAACACCAATGTCCATGAATGGAAAAGTCTACAAAAACTAATGGATACAGCCCAATCCATCACAGGCAAATTCCTCCCCGTCATTGAGCACATCTACAAGTGCTGCCACAAGAAAGCAGCTTCCAGCATCAAGGACCCCAACCCCACCATCCAGGAGGTACAGTAGGCTTTGATCCTACACCACCAGGTTCAGGAACAGTTATTAACCTTCAACCATCAGGCTCCTGACGCAGCATGGATAACTTCATTCATGTCAACTCTGAACAAATTCCACAAACTATGGACAAACTTTCAAGAAATCTACAACTCATGTTCTCAATATTATTTATTTCTTACTTTTTTTTACTTGCAAAGTTTGTCTTCTTTTGCCCTGAAAGGTGGAGGAAATGCTGGAGACCAAAGACAACTTGGTGCCATACCATAGAGGAAGAAATTAGGACGCTAAACCTCAATTGGGGCACAATAGAGAAGATGGCCAAGGACAAACAGAGATGAGGGCCTTCATTGCTGCCCTAAATAACAGTGGCTTAAAAGATAGTAACTAACTATATGGTGACATGCATGTACTTTGATAATATATTAACTTCGATCTTTGAACTTTGAGTTCTGTCTGCATTTTGTGTGCGTTGCTCTGGATTTCCGGCATCTGCAGAATCTCTTGTGTTTGTTTCCTTGCCTGTGCTGGCCATATATGACTCTAGACTTGCATCAATGCAATTGACTCATAAAATGATCCCTGGAATGGCAAAACAGGAGTTCAAGGGTAACAAAGGTAAGATTGACACCACAATGGATTTATCCTGAAGCCAAAAGGTCCCATGAATCCACCAGAATTAAACAGGAGATGCATTCCACATATTCACAGGGGTAAACGAATGAGAACTTCAAAATGGGAGTGCACAAGGAGTGGTTAAAACTACCCAAAAATGTTAAAAGTCAACTTATCCTAGCTCCACAGTAAGATTGGTAAAAGATGCTCACATTTACCTTCTTGGGAGCAGCTATAAAAGACGGCATGTTTTCTACTGATGAAGCAGTCTGTGACCATGGAGGAACCATTACAAATGTGACACATCTCCACTTTCAATCCTTGATTTCTATTTATGATTAGGAATCTGGGATCTGTAAGTAGTTTAAAAGTTGTCTACTGAAGAACTCAATTTACAGTCTCCAAAAGCTGCATTTTACCTTCTGTGAAAACAGATCTAATCGGTCTTAATTGTGAGATGGATTGACCTCCAAAAGGCTTTTAAGTTCTGCATGCATTAGATTCAATATACGAGGTAGCACTAGAAAATTATTAAATGAAGGTTACTTTCTATTGCAGAGGCTACATTGAATTATCATTCCTTTCATTTCAGATAGAGTAATTACATTTGGATTTTAGAAATAATTTATATTTCTCACTATGCCCAGGTAAACTGGCACAACCCCACACTTATATGCACAGGATCAATTGTCTCCATCTTTCAAATATAAAATGGCCTTATCATAATAAAAATTAGGAAGGTTGTGTTCAGAGGCCATCTAATATCAGGATAATAGATACATGACTGCATACTCAGTTTGAATATTATACATTAATAGCAATTATACAACTTTCCTTTGAAGGTGGAAAATAATGGTAGTTTCCATTTAGCACAATGAACATTCAAGAGAAATATAAGTATTTGATTCCCTATCCCCAACTCACTAATATGCTTTTGAAATGTGAATCCACTGGGCAGGTATGAATTCCTGGAGGAAATCAATTTTAATCACTATCTCCACCCCCCAGTCAACAGGTAGAAGAGTTTGGGAGTATGCTAATTAATAAGTGATACCCATATTCAACCAGTCTTGAATGTGCCTACCTTGAAGAAGGGTCTCAGCCCAAAATGTCGACTCTTTAGTCCTCTTCGTAGATGCTGCCTGACCTGCTGAGACCTCCAGCATTTTGTGTGTTACTTCATGCAAGGGCTGTGGGTTTGAATACCCAAGTAATCTGATCTGCAGAGGCAGGTCAGTGACTTTACCCTTAAAATGAGACTTCACTCCTCATAATTTGAGGAATCATAGAACTTAACATTTGTATCCTAGTGTTTTCTGCGCTGAGAACTCCAGTAGGTAGGCCCGTGTTTATAATTTTTGACTAAAGGAAGATCTGGAGCAAGATAATGCAGAAATTGTGGCTACTTTAGAAGACGAGGAAAGACTGGACAACTTCCTCAAGATACTCAAGCACATTGTCAGAGGCCTCACAATACTTCCTGCTGACCATATTAACCAATAATGATCTGTTACATTGCATACATTTAAAAAAATCATTTGATTCAATCAATCCAAGCTTAGATTTAAGTTTCCTGAACTCCCTCTGAACTTTCCTCCTCAGACCCTATCAGACGAAACTTTCATTTCCCTTCCCTGCCATGTAGTTATCTGGATCTATAATATTAATCTCAAACATTCTGAGAGGTAGCCGGTCATGAACTCTCAGCATGCTTTGCTTAAGGATTGCAGCATTAAATGTCAGCAAACAGTAATTAGGGTTCGATTCCTGCCACTGTCTGTAAGGAGGTTGATTGTATTCTCCTCTTGAATGCATACGTTTCCTCCCACATTTTAAAGATGTACAAGTTAAGGTTAGGGTTAAGTTGTGGACAAGCTATGTAGTTGCCAGAAACCTGGCAACACTTGCAGGCTGCCCCCAATACAATCCTTGTTGATTTGATTTGGAGCAAATTATATATTTCACTCTATGTTTTGATGTACATGTGAAAAATAAAACTAATCAAAAAAGCTAGTGTAAACTTAGTTATTATTCCAACTCATTCCTACAAACGACATACCAGCACTAGGGCACAGCTATATTGGAATTACACTGTTATCTGGTGCAAAACACTCGGAAAAAATATTATCAGACTTGACCAAATTGTTTTATTTAATATACTGCCTACATTCACATAGTGGCAGGAAGGTAGGTGGTAATTCATAAGAATACAACATAGAAATAGAAGCAATATAAACATAAGGCATTCAGACCTTATGTCTTTTCTACCATTCGGTAATAGAAACAAGAGTTAAACAGCAAAGAGCCCTTCATCCCATTACATCAATGCCAGCCCTTTTGCCCGGCTGCACTAATACCACTTTCTCCCATTAAGATGGCATCTTCCTACATCTTGCTTTTTTAAAGTGTCACGTACTCCTTAAATTAAATAATTACATCTTATTCTACACCTCTTCCAGCATAACATTACAGGTAATGGCTATTCTCGTGTTAAATAACTTGCCTCTCTGATTCTGAAGCTTGTGGCTTATCATTTCCTCAGCAACACCTACTTGAACTTGCCCCATATCCTTTGATTCTCTTAGCATGTAAACGTCTATTGATCTTTGTATGAAAAAAATGAGCCCTCATGATAGAGGGCTCTGACTTCTATTTAATGATTTCTGCTTTGTCAACAACACAAATTTTAGCATGAGCAAATAAATTCCATACAAGGTCAATATGTGCTAGTTCAAAATTCTTGTATATAGAAAATAACAATTTAAATAATTCAAATTAAGTGAGACGAGTATCACAGCAATGTAGGAATTTAACATAAAACATGGAAATTTACAGGCAAGTTAAATTAAGCAACAGTAACACCCAAAAGCGATTTAATGAAAACACTCCCTTAATTTTCAAATGTTTGAAGGCAACCTCATGTTAACTGAATTAATTGGATTGAAGAAGGGTGTATATATATTAAAGTATGAAGAACTTATGGAAAATTTCAGTGATGGGGAAACAGCAGTATAAAATCAAATTGGAATATTGTTTCTGAGGACTAATTAGCATTCAGATTGGTAAAGTGTTTCTTAGTATTAACTACATGTTTACCATCATTTCTGTGCTAATTAAAATGCATTATGTGAGTACTTCTAACTAAAATGATTTTTTTTCTCAACATTGAAAAAAAGTGAGACGACAAGGAGTGTATGGCAAATTGGTTTATTATTGTCACATCTTGGATACCTTCATAAAGATCAAGTCATTACAACAGTTCATTGAGATACTATAAAACAATAAAGTGCAGAATAGAGAGTTACAGCTACAGATAAAGTGCAGTGCAGGTAGACAATAAGGCCCAAGGCCATAATAAGGTAGATTGTGAGGCCAAGAGTCTTATGGTACTAGGGAACCAATCAATAATGCAGTAACAGTGGGTTAGAAGCCATCCTTGAACCAGGTTGTGTATGTTTTCAGGCTTTTGAATCTTCCGCTGGATGCGAGGGAGAAGAGAATGTTTAGGTGGGTAGGCTCTTTGATTATGCTGGCTGCTTTACTGAGGCAGTAAGAAATAGAGTCTATTAATGGGAGGCTTGTTCCTGTGTTGTCCTGAGTTGTGTTCACAATTCTCTTAAGTTTCTTATAGCCACATGCAGAGCATTTGGCATGCCAAGCTGTGATGGATCCAGATAGGATACTTATTATGCTGCATTGATAAAATTGGTAAGAGGCAAAGGGGACATGCAAAATTTCTTTCGTCTCCTGAGGGAGTAAAGGTGCTAGTGAACGTTCTTGGATGCAGAATCAAGTGGATAGAGCATGACAGGCTATTGGTGATGTTCACTCCAAGCAACTTCAAGCACTCAATTTTGTTCTGCCTCAGCACACATAATGTAGACAGGAATATGTGCAATGTACCCCTTCCTGAAGTCAGTGACCAACTCTTCTGTTTTCTGAAATTGAGTGAATAGTTATTGTCATGTCATCGTGTCACTAAGCTCTCTATCTCCTACCTGTACTCTGAATAACTATTTGAAATACAGCCCACAACAGATGCATCATCTATAAACTGAGTGGAATCTGGCAGGGAGTAAAATAGAGGGCCGAGGGTACAGCCTTCTGGGCCACCAATGTTGAGAATAATCATATCAAAGGTGTTGCTGCCTATACATTCTGCTTGCAGTCTATTGGCAGGAATTCAAGGATCCAGTTCCAGGGGGAAGTGTTGAGTTCCAGTTCTTGAAGTTTGGAGATGAATTTTTTTGGAATTATAGTGTTGAAGATGGAGCTGTAATCAATAAACAATAGACTAACATAGGTGTCTTTACTATCTAGATGCCGCAAAGATAATGGGCCAGGGAGATGGGGTCTGCCATATGCCTGTTTCAGCAGTAGGTGAATTGCAGTGGGAGGCTGGAGTTTATGTGTGCCATGCCCAGCCCCTTGAAGTACTTCATGAAGTCAGAATAACACTGCTTTATCTAACAAAAAATACTTCTGTTTGATAATAGATCTTATCAGATCTATTGACTTTAACAAGTAACCTAGGGAAAATGTACACAGTTGCTTAAGATTTTATCAATTTTTTGAGATATTATCATTTGAGAGCACTTAGCAACAAGGCCATCTATTCCATCATCTATATCAATGATTTGCCCATCACCACAATAGGTCAATGGCAGGTGCAATCTCAATGGCTCTCCCCTTGGCTTTAGACCACCTGGACAACACAAACACCTATGTCAGGATGCTGTTCATCGACTATAGCTCGGCATTTAATACCACCTTTCCCACAATCCTAATTGAGAAGTTGCAGAACCTGGGCCTCTGTACCTCCCTCTGCAACTGGATCCTCAACTTCCTAACCAGAAGACCACAATCTGAGTGGATTGGTGATAACACCTGCTCCTCGCTGATGATCAACACTGGTGCACCTCAGGGGTGTGTACTTAGCCCACTGCTCTACTCTCTCTATACCCATGACTGTGTGGCTAGGCATAGCTCAAATACCATCTATAAATTTGCTAATGATACAACCATTGTTGGTAGAATCTCAAGTGGTGACAAGGAGGCGTACAGGAGTAAGAAATGCCAACTAATGGAGTGGTGCCACAGCAACAACCTGGCAGTAAGACGAAAGAGCTGACTGTAGACTTCAGGAAGGGTAAGACGAAGGAACACATACCAATCCTCATAGAGGGATCAGAAGTGGAGAGAGTGAGCAGTTTTAAGTTCCTGGGTTTCAAGGTCTCTGAGGATCTAACCTGGTCCCAATATATCGATGTAGTTATAAAAAAGGCAAGAGAGCAGCTGTACTAAGAGTTTGAGGAGATTTGGCATGTCAACAAATACACTCAAAAACTTCTATAGTTGTACTATGGAAAGCATTCTGACAGACTGCATCACTGTCTGGTATGGAGGGACGACTGCACAGGACCAAAAGTAGGTGCAGCAGGTTGTAAATCTAGTCAGCTCCATCTGGAGTACTAGCCTACAAAGTACCCAGGACATCTTCAGGAAGCGGTGTCTCAGAAAGGCAGCGGTCATTATAAAGGACCTCCAGCACACAGGGCATGCCCTTTTGTCACTGTTACCATCAGGTAGGAGGTACAAAAGCCTGAAGACACACACTCAGCGATTCAGGAACAGCCATCTGATTCCTTAATGGACATTGAATCTTTGGACGCTAGCTCAGTTTTTTTTAAAATATACAGTATTTCTGTATTTGCACTTTTTAAAATCTATTCAATATATGCAATTGATATACTTATTTGTTATTATTATTTTTTTTCTCTGCTAGATTATGTATTGCATTGAACTGCTGCTGCTAAGTTAACAAATTTCACTTCATATGTCGGTGATAATAAACCTGATTCTGAATAGCTGGCTCTGTTGACACGTTTGCAGATGATACGAAGATTAGTGGAGGGACAGGTTGCTGAGGAAACAGGTAAGCTGCAGAAGGACCTAAATACAACATTGGAAAATGTGTGGTCATGCACTTTGGTAGTAGAAATAAATGTGTAGATTATTTTCTAAACAGGAAGAAAATCCAAAAATCTGAGATGCAAAGGGGCTTGGGAATCCTTGTGCAGAACACCCTAAAGGTTAACTTGCAGGTTGAGTTGGTGATGAGGAAGGCAAATGCCATGTTAACATTCATTTCAAGAGGACTAGAAGTAAGAGAGCTGGGATGTGATGCTGAGGCTTTACAAGGCACTGCTGAGAACTCACCTTGAATATTGTGAACAGTTTTGGGCTCCTCATCTAGGAAAAGAAGTGCTGGCATTGGAGAGGGTCCAGAGGAGGTTCAAAAAGATAATTCCAGAAATGAAAGGAACATACGAGGAACATTTGATAGCTCTGGGTATGTACTCGCTGGAATTTATCAGTATGAAGGGGAATCTCATTCAAAGCTTTTGAATATTGCAAGGCCTAAATAGAGTAGATGTGGAAAGGATGGTTCCCATGTTGGGGGAGTGTAAGACAAGAGTGCACAGCCTCAGGATAGAGGGGCGTCCATTTAAAACAGAGATGCAGAAAAATTTCTTTAGGTGGTAAATTTGTGGCATTTGTTATCACTGACAGCTGTGGAGGCCAGGTCATTGAGATGTACTTAAGGCAGAACTTGATGGGTTCTTGACTGGACAGAGCATCATAGGTTACAAAGAGAAGGCCGGGGAGTTGGGTTGAGGAGGGAAGAAAAGGATCATCCATGATCGAATGTCGGAGTAGACTCAATGGCCAAATGGCCTAATTCTGCTCCTATTATGAGTTTCAATATATAGAAAACAAACAATGCCTTTGCCAATGATGATAAAGTCAGTAAACAATATTCAAAATGAAGCAATAAGCTAATCTTTATGGTGGTTATATAATAAACAAAGTTTCTGCACCAGCAATCTGAAACACTAAAAATATTTCATACAAAGCATGGTTAATCCCAGAATAATCATTCTACAAGACACCACCAGTATTTATGTCCTTAACAATGGATAACATCTTTATCTTGAAACTATCAGTATGGCTACTTAAATTGAAACGCCTCAGAAGAATATTCTTTCAACAATTAGTTCAGCACTATGTCAGATTCCTTTTTCAAGTGGAAATTAATTTTGAAAAGATGAGTGATTATGTTTTCTTGGCAGGTCCAATACAGAAGAAATATTTTCTATCCTAGGCTGCCTCCATTTGTTTTGACAAAATCTGTAACTGTTTTCAAAGGAAGGTTGGTGTTATCTGTTATTATTCTAGTTCATATCAAAGCTAGGATATAGATCAGTTACAGATATGAGCAGAGAAATGTCAGCTGGTTTTTAATCAAGGTGAGATGTTGCACCTTGGGAAATAAATGTAAAAGCAAAGTATGCAGTCAATGGTAGGACCCTTTACAGCATTGATGTACAGAGCAGTCTTGAGGTCTAAGTCCATAGCTCCCCAAAAGTAGCTGAGCAAGTAGTTAGGGTGGTAAGGAAAACGTATGGTATGTTTGTCTTCATAGGTCAGGGTGTTGAATACAAGGGAAAAAAAGTATTGCTGCAGCTATATAAAACTCTGGTTGCGCTGCATTTGCAGTATTTTGTGCAAATTTGGTAACCCATTACATGGAGGATTGAAAGCTTTGGAGAAAGTTCAGAAGTTTACTAGGATATTGCCAAGATTAGAGGGCATGTGAGGATTGGACAAATTTGGGTTGTTTTCTCTGGGATGCTGAGGCTGAGGGGAGATACAAGTTTATAAAATTATCAAGGAATAAATAGTGTGTATAGAATCTTCTTCTCAGGTTATAAACATCAGGCACTAGAGCATAATCATTTAAGGTGAGGGGGGAAAAGTTTAAAGATGTGAGGGGCCTTTTTTTTAAAAAAAAGAGGGTAAGTTGGATGCCTGGAACAGGCTGTCAAGATACAGTAGTGGTGGTTAGGAAGCTTATGAATAGGCACATACAGCTGCAGAAAATGGAGGGATATAGGTCATGTGCAGGCAGAAGAGATTTAGTTTAATTTGGCATCACGTTTAGCAGACATTGAAGACTAAATTGCCGATTCCTGTGCTATATTTTCCTATGTTCTATGTTCATTTTTGCACATTATAGAGATCAGACTGATTTCTGGCAAAGCTGAATACAGTAAATCTGTGACAAAATATGATTGTTCACTATTACAGAATAAAATAGGAGAAGCATACTACTGCACTATTACCCATTTCATATACAGTGGATTGTGGTTAATTGGGACACATCGGGATCAGTACATTTTGGCCCAATTAAGGGGCTGTCCCAATTAGCCAAAGTTTCATGGAAATAGTTAAAAAAGTACAAGACAAACTGGGTAACAAATTGCGTGTTTATTAAATACAGAATACATTAGAACAGTACTATAAAACTGTTTATTAGTTTTTAATAGTTATTGACGGAGGAATTCATTCTGTGTAAGCAATGATTAAAATCAGCAGATAATGCACTGCTTTCATACAATACTATCAATGATTGCATCCTATAAATTTTCATTTTTAATGTAACATTCAAGATGACTGTCAACACCTTCAAATTCCCCATAATTCCTAACCTGCTGAAGTAGTGAAATTGTTTTATATTCACTCCCAGCCATTTCTGGCATCTCCAAACCTGAATGCTTGAAACCGCAGTGAGCTAAACAATTTCGAATTGTCTTACTGCATAAGCTCCCGCCAATTACCAGTTACAAAAACACTTTTTTGATCACAAACACATACAAATGACGCTAGTTAAAACCTATTTGGCAACAGACTCTTGCCCCAATTCTATTGGTATAGTGTCCTATATAAACAAAGGGAATCTTGGCAATTTTCTGAATTAGCTTTTGTTCTTTAACAGTTGTCCCAAATAAGCAGCTGCCCTGATTAACCAATAGCGCAATTAACTGGAATCCACTGTATCTATCAAGGGCAAGTTTTCCCTTCCCACCTCAATCACGGAAACTATCCTCCCATTGCTCCATTGTTCACATAGTCTGTATGCATTCAGGATTTATTATCCCTGCTTTAATTTGTCTTCTGCAATTTTTATTTGCCTGCAGGATGCTTTCTTTAGTTTCTAATATATGCCGAACCTTGAAGTTCCTTCATATAAAACACAAATAAAACTTGCACCATCTTACAAAAGCTGTAGCAAGGAAGAGTGCTTAAGAGTCACATGTATATTGAAGACTGTTACAGAAGGGAATATGGAATTATTAGCTTTAGAGAGGCATAGATTACAAAAGAAATGCTGAACATTTACATTTGCTGCTTTAATTTTCAGCTAGATTGCTTGCATCTCAAGACACTATACTATGGGGGGGGGGGTGAAGGGGAAGAATCAACAAGGCTGACAGAATGCATGGGGAAAATTTACTAGAATAGTACCAGAAATGTGCAGACACTAAAAGCTGAGATTGTTTTTCTTACAGCAGAGAAGGTATGTATTCATTGCTGGGGAAGTCAATAACCTAAGGATGCAAACTCAAGATAATTGGCCATGAAGCTGAAAATGATGGAAGATACAGATTTTGCAGTTGTATGTTATGATTTTAAAAAAAATCATTGCTTGAGAGAAAGGTGGGAGAAAACTGGATCACAACTTTCAAAGAGAAATTGGTTAAGTTCTTGAAGATAACAGTAGAAGCATGCTACTGGGACTTGAGGACCTGGAGTAGAGGGTAAGTATGAATAGGTTAGGACTTTGTTCCTTGGAGTGCAGGATAATAAGGACAGATCTTAAAGAGGTGTACAAAATTACAGGAGTATAAATACTGTGAATGCATGTGGGCTTTTTCCTCTCAGGTTGAGTGAGACTAGAACTAGGTAGAGGTCATAGGTTGAAGTTGAAAGGTGAAATATTTAAGAAAAATCTGAAGGGGAGCTTCTTCACTCAAATGGGTGTGTGAGTGTGGAATGTGCTGCCAGCAGAAGAGGGGGAGGCAGGTTCAAATATAACATTTAAGAGAAGTTTGGATAGATACATGACTAAGAGGTGTGGAGGGCAGGTGCAGGTAATGGGACTAGGCATAAAACCAGGCTGGCACAGGCTAGAAGAGCCAAAAGGCCCATTTCTGTGCTCTAGGTTCTATCACTCTAAAACAACTCAGAGGACATTGGATAATTCTGTCAAAGAACTTATACAAGCATACTGAGTGATCCAAGTCCTTCTCTGCTGTAAGGTTCTTTGGTTATAAAGGTGCTCCTCACTGACATTCGCACAAGCATTGCCTTCCCAATCTTCCAACAATGCTCGAGTTGTTTTAGGGGATGCCTGAAATCCCACAGAACTTAAAAGCTCACTCATTTATCTTAACTTTTTCAAGTGGAGGACTGAGTGTAGCCATTAGCTGCTTGCACCAACATCTGTAGCAGTTCTAAGGAAGAGTCTCTGAACCAAATATTAACTGGTTTCTCTTTCCACAGATGATGCTTTACTTGCTAGTTCATCCAGCATTTCTGTTGTTTCCTCCAGCAGCAGGGCAGTTTGTAGGGAACCTCCAATCCTTACAGGTCGGGCCACTTTGTCTTTAGAGAACAACATATATGGTCATGCACTTTGGTAGTAGAAATAAATGTACCGATTATTTTCTAAATGGGGAGAAAATCCAAAAATCTGAGATGCAGAGGGACTTGGGAGTCCTTGTGCAGAACACCCTAAAGGTTAACTTGTAGGTCGAGTCAGTGGTGAGGAAGGTAAATGCCATATTAGCATTCATTTCAAGAGGTCTAGAATACAAGAGCAAGGATGTGATGCTGAGGCTTTATAAGGCACTGGTTAGGCCTCACCTTGAATATTGTGAACAGTTTTGGGCCCCTCATCGTAGAAAGGATGTGCTGGTATTGGAGAGGGTCCAGAAGATTCACAAGGATGATTCCAGAAATGAAAGGGTTATCATACGAGGATCGTTTAATGGCTTTGGGTCTATAATCGCTGGAATTCAGAAGGATGGCAGTGGGGGTGGGAATCTCATTGAAACCTTACAAATGTTGAAAGGCATAAACAGAGTAGATGTGGAAAGGATGTTTCCTATGGTGGGAGTCTAGGACAGGGGCCAGATCGCGTATTAATGAGCGGATGGTGGGCCAGATAAATGCCATAAAAAACTTGAAATACGGGAATTATCTATTTAAATACACCTAGTTATGTTTTGCATCAAATTAATGAATAACGCATGCTAGAAAATCATTTGTGCTCAAGGTTGCCCAGGCCAAGAGGGCACAGCCTCAGGATAGAGGGGTGCACTTTCAAAACAGAGATGCGGAGAAATTTCTTTAGCCAAAGGGTGGTAAATTTGTGGGATTTGTTGCCACATGTAGCTGTGGAGGCCAGGTCATTAGATGTATTTAGATGCCACTGTAGGACATTAACTTCGTTGTTTTTAAGGCATTCCTGTGTAGCTTTGGCTTTATGCTTGGGGTCATTGCCTTGCTGGAAAGCAAATCTTCTCCCAAGTTGCAAGTATATGGAGGAATTTAAGATGGAGGGTTATATGGGAGGCAGTGTTTAAGGGTCGGCACAAGATTGTGGGCCGAAGGGCCTGTACTGTTTTATGTTCTATATGTTCTCTTGTACACTGTATCAGGTTTTCCTCTAGGATTTCCCTGTATTTGGCAGCACTCTTTTTACCCTCCATCTTCACAAGCTTGCCAGGCCCTGCTGCATTGAAGAATCCCCACCAAGATGCAACCACCTCCATGCTTCATGATAGGGATGGTGTGTTTTTGACAATGTGCTGTGTTTGACTTATACCAAACAGTGGATACCCAAAAGTTCAATTTTAGTTTCATCAGACCATAGAACCATCTTCCAGCTGACTCCAACCTCCCACATGGCTTCTGGCAAACTCAAGCCGAGATATCATTTGAGTGTTTTCAACAGTGGATTTCTCTTTGCCACTCTCCCACAAAGCTTTTAACTCCCCCAGAGTTGTTATAGGTCTCTTGGTGCCTCCCTCACTAGTCCCCTTCTTGCACGATCACTCAGTTTTTGAGGACAGCCTGCTCTAGGCAGATTTGCAGCTGTGCCATATTCTTTTTATTTCTTTATGACTACTTCACTATACTCCAAGGGATATTCAGTGACTTTAAAATTTTCTTGTATCCAACTCCAGACTCATGCTTTTTAATAACCTTTTCGCAGAGTTCCCTGGAGTGTTCTTTTGTTTTCAAGGTGCAGTTTTTTTTACCAGGATGCTGACTCATCAGTAGTTGGACCTTCCAGATACAGGTGTAGTTTTACTACAATCAACCTTACTACAAGCACCTTGACTGCACACAGGTGACCTCCATTTAACTAACTATATGACTTCAAAACCAATTGGCTGCACCAGTGATGATTTGGTCTGTCATATTAAAGGGAGGTGAATACTTAAGCAATCAATTATTTTGTGTTTTATATCTGTAATTAATTTATATCACTTTGTAGAGATCTGGAAACATAGGAAATCTACAGCACAATACAGGCCCTTCGGCCCACAAAGCTGTGCCGAACATGTGCTTACCTGAGAAATTACCTAGGGTTACCCATAGCCCTCTATTTTTCTAAGCTCCACATATCTGTCCAAGAGTCTCTGAAAAGACCCTATCGTATCCGGCTCCACCACCGTCGCCGGCAGCCGATTCCACGCACTCACCACTCTCTGTGTAAAAACACTTATGCCTGATATCTCCTCTGCTTCCAAGCACCTTAAAACTGTGCCCTCTCGTGCTAGCCATTTCAGCCCTGGGAAAAAGCGTCACACTATCCACACGACCGATGTCTCTCATCATCTTATACACCTCCACCAAATCACCTCTCATCCTCCATCAGTCCAAGGAAAAAAGGCCAAGTTCGCTCAACCTATTCTCATAAGGCATGCTCCCCAATCCAGGCAACATCATTGTAAATCTCCACTGTACCTTTTCTATGGTTTCCACATCCTTCCTGTAGTGAGGCGACCAGAACTGAGCACAGTACTCCAAGTGGGGTCTGACCAGGGTCTTGTATAGCTGCAGCATTACCTCTTGGCTCCTAATTTCAATTCCACAGTTAACGAAGGCCAATGCACTGTATGCCTTCTTAACCACAGAGTCAACCTGCACAGCAGCTTTGGTTGTCCTATGGGCTCGGACCCCAAGATCCCTCTGATCCTCCACACTGCCGAGGGTCTTACCATTATTACTATATTCTTCCATCATATTTCACCTACCAAAATGAACCACTTCACACTTATCTGGGTTGAACTCCATCTGTCATTTCTCAGCTCAGTTTTGCATCCTATCAATGTCCTGCTGTAACCTCCAACAGCCCTCCACATTATCCACAACACCTCCAACCTTTGTGTTATCAGCAAATTTACTAACCCATCCCTCCATGTATTTATCCAGGTCATTTATAAAAATCACAATGAGTAGGGGTCTCAGAACAGATCCCTAAGGCACACCACTGGTCACCGACCTCCAGGCAGAATATGACCCGTCTAGAACCACTCTGCTTCTGTGGGCAAGCCAATTCTGGATCCACAAAGCAATGTTCCCTTGGATCCCATGCCTCCTTACTTTCTCAATAAGCTTTTCATGGGGTACCTTGTCAAATGCCTTGCTGAAATTACTACAACTACTGCCCTACCTTCATCAATGTGTTTAGCCACATCCTCAAAAAATTCAATCAGGCTCGTAAGGCATGATCTGCCTTTCGCAAAGCCATGCTGACTATTCCTAATCATATTATGCCTCTCCAAATGTTCATAAATCCTGCCTCTCAGGATCTTCTCCATTAACTTACCAACCACTGAAGTAAGACTCACTGGTCTATAATTTCCTGGGCTATCTCTACTCCCTTTCTTGAATAATGGAACATCCGCAACCCTCCAATCCTCCGGAACCTCTCCTGTCCCCATTGATGATGCAAAGATCATCACCAGAGGCTCTGCAATCTCCTCCCTCAGTAGCTTGGGGTACATCTCATCTGGTCCTGGTGACTTATCCAACTTGATGTTTTCCAAAAGCTCCTGCACATCCTCTTCCTTAATATCTACATGCTCAAGCTTTTCAGTACACTGAAAGTCATCCCTACAATCGCTAAGATCCTTTTCCATAGTGAATATTGAAGCAAAGTATTCATTAAGTACCTCTGCTATCTCCTCCGGTTCCATACACACTTTTCCACTGTCACACTTGATTGGTCCTATTCTCTCACATCTTAACTTCTTGCTCTTCACATACTTGTAGAATGCCTTGGGGTTTTCCTTAATCCTGTTCGCCAAGGCCTTCTCATGGCTCCTTCTGGCTCTCCTAATTTCATTCTTAAGCTCCTTACTGCTAGCCTTATAATCTTCTAGATCTCTATCACTACCTCGCTTTTTGAACTTTTCGTAAGCTCTTCTTCTTAACTAGATTTACAACAGCCTTTGTACACCACAGTTCCTGTACCCTATCTTCCTTTCCCTGTCTCAGTGGAACATACCAATGCAGAACTCCACGCAAATATCCCTGAACATTTGCCACATTTCTTCCATACATTCCCCTGAGAACATCTGCTTCCAAGTTCCTGCCCGACTCCAATTAAACGCTTTCCTAACTTGTCTGTTCCTATCCCTCTCCAATGCTGTGGTAAAGGAGATAGAATTATGATCACTTTCTCCAAAATGCTCTCCCACTGAGAAATCTGACACCTGACCAGGTTCATTTCCCAACATCAGATCAAGTACAGCCTCTCCTCTTGTAGGCTTATCTACATATTGTGTTAAGAAACCCTCTTGAACACACCTAACAATCTCCACCTCATCTAAACCCCTCGCTGTAGGGACATACCAATCGATATTTGGGAAATTAAAATCTCCCATAACAACCCTGTTATTCTTACACATTTCAAGAATCTGTCTCCCTATCTGCTCCTCGATGTCCCTATTACTATTGGGTGGTCTATAAAAAACACCCTGTAAAGTTTTGTCCCCTTCCTATTCCTAGCTTCCACCCAGAGACTCCGTGGACTATGTCTTCCTCCATGTCTTCCTCCTTTTCTGCAGCCATGACACTATCACTGATCATGAGTGCCCCCACCTCTTTTGCCTCCCTCCCTGTCCTTTCTGAAACATCTAAAGCCTGGCACTTGAAGTAACCATCCCTGTCCCTGACATCCAAGTCTCTGTAATGGCCACAACATCAAAGCTCCAAGTTCTGATCCACGCTCTAAGCTCATCTGCTTTGTTCATAATCCTCCTTGCATTAAAATAGACACATCTCAAACCATTGGTCTGAGCGTGTTCCTTCTCTATCACCTGTCTATCCTCCCTCTCGCACTGTTTCCAGGCTTCCTCTATTTGTGAGCCAACCACTTCTTCCTCAGTCTCTTCAGTTCAGTTCCCACCCCCCTGCAATCCTAGTTTAAACACTCTCCAATAACCTTAGCAAACCTCCTCACCAGGATATTGGTCCCCCTGGATTCAAGTGCAACCTGTCCTTTCTGTACAGGTCACTTCTACCCCAAAAGAGGTCCCAATGATCCAGAAATCTGAATCCCAGCCCCCTGCTCCAATCCCTCAGCCATGCATTTATCCTCCACCTCACTCTATTCCTATACTCACTGTCACGTGGCACAGGCAGTAATCCTGAGGTGACTACCTTTGTGCTCCTGCTTTTCAACTTCCTTCCTAACTCCCTGTAGTCTGCTTTCAGGACATCCTCCATTTTCCTGCCTATGTCATTGGTACCAATATGTACCACGACCTCGGGCTGTTCTCCTTCCCACTTCAGGATATCGTGGAATTGATCAGAAATATCTCGGACCCTGGCACCTGGGAGACAAACTACCATCTGCGCTTCTTTCCTGCATCCACAGAATCGCCCGTCTGACCCCTAACTATAGAGTCCCCTATCACTGCTGCCATCCTCTTCCTTTCCCCTATCCTTCTGAGCCACAGGGCCAGACTCTGTGCCAGATGCCCAGCCACTGTTGCTTCCCCCAGGTACGCCATCCCTCCCAAAAGTACTCAAACAGGAGTACTTATTGTCAAGGGGTACAGCCACAGGAGTGCTCTCTAGCCTCTGCCTCTGAACATCTCTTTTCACTTTGACATAGAAGAGTCGTACCCGTTGATCAGTGTCAAAAAAAATCCAAATTATATCCACTGTGATTCAATGTTGTAAAGCAACAAAACAAAATGAAAATTCTGGGGGGGGGGGGGACACACTTTTTATAGGCACTGTATATAGTTGCATTTTGTACTAAAACTATCTCATGTATTCTTCCATTTTCAATGACTTGAAAAGTATGTTTACAAATTGAACAGAAATGCTAAGATATATGAAAACTCACACTGGGAATCCTTACATTGCCAATTCGTCTACCCGTAAAGAATTTATGTAGAAGTACCTATTCTAGATAGCCATCTACGATCAATTTCCAAGTACACAGGGAAATGAAATCCAGGACAAGAGACAAATTCTTCGTAAGTCAGTTATCCACCTTGCCTTCCCATTCAACACCAGTGAATGAAGCAGCACAAATCGACTTCCATCCCTTCACTGAATCCAAATTATAAATCTACCCATATGCTACACCAATTCAACACCTTGCTCCAATTGTATAAGGTTCTGGTGAAATTACACAAAAGCATTGTGCATGATCTCCCAACTGAAGTTAAGAATATAAATACAAAAGAGGGTGTACTGGAAATGTTCTCCATATTGCTTCCTGAAAGAGCAAGTTTGTCACGCAAGATTAAAAGCAGTTTGGGCCTTTCAGGGCAGAGCTTAGAAGAAAATTCTTCACCCACTAATCTTGATAATTCACCAGAGAGGGCTGTGGGAGCTTAATTGCTGCATATTTTCAGATACTACAGCCAACATGTTAGCGCTGAGAGACTCACACCAATACCACAGCAAATATCTGATCTATGCAATGTATGATGAATAAAGGTGATCCTTGATCAGAGAATCCAGGGGTACAGGGGTGCAGTAAAGTGGCAGTGAGGATACTGTACTGAATGACGAGTAGCCACGAAAGACTAGACAGATTACTTCTGTTTTGATTGATAGTGAAGGCTCTTCTCCACTTACTCAAGAAAATTAGGGATGGGTGGGCATGCCAACACACCCTCATACTAAAATAATAAAAGTAACAAAGCTGAAGTTGAGAATGTTGACAATTCTGAACGATGGCAATAAACACAGGAAAATATACTACCACAAGCCAACATAGAAAGTGCAACTGAGTTTTAAAGTGGGGTGCTTTTAAGTGGTTGAGTCTAATAGTTCCAGTAAACTGCTAGATCTAGAATTATGCTCAGGTACCATATCAGGAAAAAAACCCTTGAAGTGGCAAAACGACTAATTTTGACTGTTAATATGACCAAAATATTTTTTTGAAAATGGTACAATATCTACCAGCATTTCCTTTCAATGATTTTACTAATAATGTCAGGGACAAGCAAATTGGTTAATTCAGTAAATCTAGGAATACATGCTAGAGATAAATTGAACAAAAATCATTCTGACAAACTGACATAGTAGTGTGCCAGGGTCAGGTGTGAGGAAGCAATATTACCTTCAACTTCAATGTGAACCAGAAATGGAAACAATATGCAACTCCTTGAACAAATTACCATCCAAATAGAGAATATATCCTTACTACTGATAGATATCACTTATTGTGAATTTGATCTTCCACTGGGAAATTTTCAGCACATTCAGTGTTCCCACAAATCCTCTTGGTGGTATGACCATCATTAGTAACAGAATCAGTGAATAGCAAAACAGTTGGAAATGAGAAATAGGCAAGATTTAAGACTGCATTTAGATGAAATGGGACAGCAAGAGGACATGAATTAGATGATTAATCACAAATGAGGCATTAAAGTGATGATAAAACTGGATTTCATGAGGAAGTCCATTGTGTTAATTTGAAAGTTGTTTGCTAAAATGAGATTTTGTCATATTCACCTTTGAAAAGCTTTCAGAAGTTAATCGCTGTTTAATCAAAAGCACATATTACATTGATTCTTTTCCCCTTTAAGTTACATGATTAACGCACTAATTTACCCTGAGACAGAATAAATAGCCCATCTTTGCAACTTGACCAACAAATGCACCTATTTAAAGCCAATCTGAACTTTGGGTAGCTACATACACATCAACCACTCCTCGCTGCAGCCCCCTAGCACCCTTCCAAACCCCCCATGCACTGCGACTTTACACTTGCACCCCACACCTCATACCTACACTGACGCAGTCGCTGTCCTACTGTGTTTTCATGTATGCTGCTGCTAATTAGATGAGTTCCTCTTGCCAAGAATCACTTTACAACTTTATCATGCCATCAGTCATCTTATGCTCAAATACTCCTGAAACTAGTGTCACATTATGTACATACAATCTATATATATATATATAAAAGCTAATTCTTAGGTGTATATATATGGCCACACTAACAGTTACTTGTACATTGTTTTATAGGATAGTTTTTATGTTTATATTTATTGTGTTTTTTTCTGCTTAGTATTTTTTTAATGTCACATTGGATTCAGAGTAACAATCATTTTGTTCTCCTTTACACTCATGTATTGGAGAATGGCAATAAACAACCTTGAATCTCAGAAAGCTTCAGTTAAAATAAAAAAAATTCTTCGTGTTAGCTTCTAGTAGACATGTGCTCACAACCAAGTTGTTTTTAATGAAGACATGTAATCAAAGAAAGTAATCTTTTAACAACTTAGTCTGATAGACAAAATGCCAAAATATTGCACATGTGGAGGCTACGACGAAGTGCCAAAATGCTGTTAAGTGAGGAAGCTGAAACCAAGGCATTTTTATGACAGAGCCATACTGCATCAAGTAAATCGGCTGGAAACAAAAATGTGCATTTTGTGAGCTGTGGTGTTTCATCTTTGGCTTTTACAAATAAATGAAAGGCCAGATGAAAGCACATAAAGTGATTTTTATGAGCTGAAAATATAGACTTTAATTATGAACTAATCAGCAGAAAATTTTAGTACAAATATAAATTTATTCTTATGAAATTTTGAATTCAGTATGTATTTGGTTATATCAATATCCAAATTTCAGTTACACTGCAAAAGGAGTGTTAGCATATTTAACAGCAATTTCGTTTTGCTCTCAGAACGTACATGAACATTTTAGGTAATTGCTTCCTATTTTCTCAGTGGACAATTAAAATAATAATCAAGTTTTGTCATACTCAAAAATGCTTGTTTACCCCTCAAGCACCAATACTACATTATTTTATTATTGTCAGTACCAAATCTAGTTTCAGATGTTTGTATCATGCACCTGAGACCTGAAAATGCTTGCCAATGCTCTCTCAGATAATTTTCATATTGTTTGAGTTTAAAGTTGATTTACAAAAAGAGATTATGTAGTCACCAAGTTTATGTCAGATTTCTATATCATTTAATTTATTTGTCAGTGGGTACAAACCAATCGTTGCAATGACTTTTGGGTAAAATAATGTTCATATTAACATTAATGTTTCACAAATAAGCCTGCAGCTGTTTTATAGGGTAAAATATGAATTGTAAAAATACTGCAAAACAAGATAATCATTTTCTAAAAGGAAACTTACCTACAAACATTTAATTTTTTTGAAGCATGAAATTTATCCCAAATGCCATTGTCCTAATATTGACAGTATATTTCATCAATTTTAATTTTTTAAATAATTTTTTAATATAAAAGCTAGAACATCTATATTTATTTTGCAAATCATCTCCAGTGGAAATATCTCCTAGCCTTTTTAAGTTTGTAGCTAATTAGTTTTAAAAGTGTTAATCTACATTATTTTTGAACAATAAAGAAATGTCTTCAGTCCTATTGCAGTGCAGGTAATTTCATGCTAACTCTGGGATAAGTTCTGAACATTTACAGTATTATAAATCTTTAAAACCATTTTACTCCTTCAAAATGAAGATAATTAGTATTTATCTACATGAAGTTACTTTGTCAAAATAAACTAAGGAGATTTATTTCAGTTAAAATTTATCAATTTCCAAGAATTTCACATTAACACTTAATTACGAGATTCACCATCAAAATTGCGTGGCTCCAGGTTTTGGACATTTGGCAAGAGGAAACCAGTTGTTGGATCATTTGCGCTCCAATTGAATTATGGTCCTGTTATAGCTGGAAGTACAAAACTTTCCCATTCTGTCAGGAGTATTAACTATAAAGTCAGAAGCTTAATGAGGTGAAGACAAACAAGGGAAGTGAGGAATAGCAGTACAGAAAGACAGAAGAGGTGGATAGAGCTACAGAAGTATTTATTAGGCATGCTACAGGCAAGCAAACAGAGTACACAGGGGAAAAAATCAGAAGTCAACACAACCATCAAACATCCCAATTTTGTTAGAAAATTAACTTTAATTGTGCCTCTTTCAAACTATACTGAGATTTACATAGCTACAGATCAAGATGTAAAAACGTAACTAATATAGAAAATATATATGACTTTTTTGCTACATAGTCCAGAGAGTCTATGTATATGAATGCTAATACATAGATCTAAAAAGTTCCTGGCCAGTAAACTACTTAAATTTGACAACTGCAGTTGTTGGACTTCTCTTCAAGTGATGAAATCTACTGATACAATTCCTCTAATTTTGAAGATACAGAACTGATTATAAAGTCTGTCTCCATTCAAATACAAAATACCTTGAAGAGGTTTATTAAAACTGAATATTACAATGCAAGGTAAATTAAGACTAAAGGCACATAAACTTTGGTCCCACCTGGTTGTCCATTCCAGAAACTGCCACAAAACTATCCTTTTTGCTCCCATCTTTTTTTTTTAAAATGAGGCATTTCTCTTTTGCCTTTCTATAACATGCACCAATTTCTTGAACTAGACTTGACTGCACATGCTCAAAAGTCCACAGCCATTTTCAGTCCTTAATTACAAACTAAAAGATGGAAATATAAATGCACATAAGCCATTTGCAATGTCAACTCCAAACATCTACAAAATGTATAATCAGCAACAAGCAAAACTGCAACTTAGTGCTAACATTTACACAATACTCTCACTATTACTGAAGTTCTCCAACCATGTGCCTTAAAGGCCCCAGCGTTACTTCCACAGTATATTCAATTGTATTAATAGAATTTTTCAACTGTTAAGATAAGGCACATTTCTCTTCAGACATTTTCTACTAAAGAAAACTAGAGATTATTCAAATCTCCCAAAATTAAAATAAATGAATTCCTAAAAAGCTTCAACATAAAGAACGTTTTAATTTTCATTCCAATTAACAGCTGAATAAATTTCCTCTGCTCATTCTAATGAATGTTCATCTTCCAATTTTAGTATCACAAATGTATATACGAAGGAATGACAACAGCTGGAATTGTTAACTCTGGTCCCAACTCCTTGAAACAAGTCACTAACCACAATCAAAATCAAATAATTCAACTCTTTCAATTCTCAGATGGTTGATTTGGAAAAGGAAACTCTCAGATGGTGGTTTTCTCCAAGATCATAGTTGTGAAGATCAATGAGTGCCTGGATGGCTTCCTCCACAGAACACATTTGCAGCAATGCCATTTTGTGATCTCTTCTGGAACAAAAATAATGAAGTAGGAGAATAGTTTAATATAGAAGGTATGGCCCAGCTGAGAAATATTCACTTTCGTTAATTGTGAATTATTTCCACTTTAACTTCTCAAAAACCAGGCAAATTCAATGAAATAACATAGAAATATGCCCTTCAACATACCAAGTCTATGCTGAGAATCAAGTACCCATTTGTACGAATTCCATTTATCAGCACATTGACATGAACTTTGTGCTTTGGGATTTAAATGCTCATCTCAAATGATATTTAAATGTTTTAAGGGTACCAACTGTTTTGAATGAAAAAGATCCTTCATCGATCTCACTAAACCTCTTCAACTGATAACTTTTAACTTTGGAGATCTCTGATTAGGGAAAGGCTCCTTACTCGGCATCTTATCAGATCTCCTCTCAGCTTCCTACACTCCAAGGAAACAAACCCAGTCTACTCAGCTTCAACTCCTCACTAAAATACTCCATTCTGGTGAACCATTCCCTCCACTTGTTGCAGTGCAATCACTTCCTTCTTCTACCGTGGTGACTAGTACTGCACAGCTAATTAACATTGGAGTGACCAATGTTTTAGAAAGTTGCACTAAAATGTTTAAAATATTTTCGAAGTCAAATTGTCCCAATGTTAGCATGCAGGCTTAAGATTTAATAATCCTTTCCTCAACATGCCCTGTGGCAAACTATTTTATTATCCCTGAAAGCTGTGCAAGGAATTTTATTTTAAGCTTCTCACTCCAGGATTTAATCACCATTTGCAACTGGCTTTTGGCATTGGAGGAAATCGTTTCTTTCCTATTGACTAAAATAATTCTTCTAAATTCATTCATTAAATCTTTTACTTTTCACTGCTTCACTGGTTTCAGAATTTTGACATCTGAATGGCTTACAAAGTAGGTGATAGAATTTGTTTCTTAAAACAATGCCAAGATGGATTCCCCACTCATGGCAATTGGAAAATCCACCTGAAACCATTAAGAAAATTATATAGAGTAGCAACAGGAACTGGTTATTTATACAGTTTATGATGAGAAGTTACAAATTATGAATAAAAAGAACCACAGCAATGGAAAAGGAACGGCATCTAGTAACTATATTAAACAGATATATTATCATTATCTTCCTTCAGGCAGGTTATTGAAATATATAAAAAAGACTGAAATTAAATAATATTTCCAATAACCAACAGTAGGGAGTAGGGGGCTGGAGGGCAGAGGAAGGTGTAGGAAATTGAGACGTGGAGGTTACGAATAGGGATAAGGGTAGGGTTGGGGATGGAGGAGGGAGGGGTTAGGGTAGGGATTGGGTCTGGGGATGGAGGCAAGGGGATGGAAGGGAGAGGGGTGTGGAGGTTAGAGATAGGGTCAAGGAATGGAGCTGACAGGACTGTGGAGGTTAGATTTGGGCTTAAGGGGATGGAGGTGAAGACCTGGTGGAGAGAAAAGTGTCTGGCTGAGAATGTTTTTGCATGGCCTGCCTTGCATAGCGGTTATTCTGGAGCATCATATTGTTCTATATCTGCTAGTGGTATGGGGTGTGGTGCCACTTGAACTGGTCTGCAATGGGGTGGATCTGTAGTGGGGGAATGTCTGGGGGATGTACCCAAGTTCAAAGACGACTCACTTTCCCTGTCACTCGTTATTAGGCTTAGTTTAGACCATTTGAGGAATACTAGCTTACATATAGCCAAAACATGGAAAGCTGTAAAGCACTCTAGGGTTGCTCGGAGTGGTTATCTTAGCTTCTCCAATATTGACTGGGATTTACAAAGGCTTAAAATGGGGCAGAATTTGTTAGGTGCATCTGGGAGGGTTTAATGAAACATGGAGATAGTCTGACTACTGTAGGCGACATAACATCCCCACAAACATGAAAAGCATTCTGGGAGGTCAAATGCAAGAGTAAAGTATACAGTAAATGGCAGGACTTTTAGGAACACTAGTATGCAGAAGAACCCTGGGGTACAAGTTCACATCTCCATGAAAATGGCAACACAGGGGAAAGAGTGGTAAAGGTGGTCTATGGCATGCTAGCCTTCATGGGTCAGGGCACTGAGTCATGTTGCAGCTGGATAAAACAATCTTTAGGGGACATTTGCAACACACACAACACACTGGAGGAACTCAGCAGCTCGGGCAGGATGCGTGGAAATGAACAGTCAACGTTTCAGGCCGAGACCCTTCGTCAGGACTAGAGTTCCTCCAGCGTGTTGCTTTGACCCCAGCATCTGCAGAGAATTTTGTGTTTAGGGGACATTTGGAGTACTGTGTTCAGTTCTGGTTGCCATGCTATAGGCAGGACGTGGAGATTTTGGTGAAGGTGAGGCTCGCCAGGATATTCTCTGAAATAAGTGTGGTAACAATAAGGAGAGCTTGAAAAAACTTGGATGTCTTTCTCTGGAGTGTCAGAGGCTGAGAGATGACAATGTATAAAACTATGAGAAGCAGGGCTAAGGTAGATATAGTCTTTTTCCTAGGATGGCAATACCAAATACAAGAATGCACGCTTAAGGAAAAAGTGGAAAGATTAAAGGAGACGTAAAATGTGATGGAGCGCACTTAGTAAAACACACACACGCACACACCCTTATCACTCTGCTGTGGCTGCAATAAGAGTATGCACTCAAATGTCTGACCCAGTATATTCTTAAAACGGGTCCTAAACCAAGCTGATATTCTCGGGTTGGCTTTCTGCTGCATTTCTCGGCATACACGACAGAATAGTCCATTGCTTTAGTAATGGCAATGTGTAAATGTTGTTTGTATACTATATTTAAGGAAGATACTTCTGTTTAGTTTGTAATATGATTGTAGCTACATTGTGGAGTGCATCATATTCTTATCCATGTGGTCTTAAATTAACTTTGCGGGTAAGTAAAGATGCTATGTCCTGCTGCCAAATAAACAGGGCTCATCAATCAACAGGGGAAGAGAGCGAGAGATTGGGGTTGCCAGGAGTTTACACCAGACAAAGTACAGAGCTGTTACCGTATTTTCTGTTATCTTTTTATAAATATTGTCCATTTTTTTTTCACTATATTTTGTAAGTTTGATTTTTGATGCACCCAACTGAAGTGCTAAGTACATTTGCACACAGAATACTAGGGACGTGGAACTCACTGACAGAAGTGGCAGAAACAAGTAGGACAGTGATGTTTAAGTAGAATTTAGACTGAGACATGGACAGGTATGGCATAGACATGCAAATAATTTTTTTTCAATCTTTAAGATAATGTCTTTTTTGAGACATTAAGTGTTGTTACTTCAAAGTACTCATGTTATTTCTTTTGTATAACAATAAAAAGATTTGAAAAGAGACATGCAGAAAATCTGAACTATTTAGATTTTTATCAAAGTCAACAAAGACATAATTGACTAAAAGGCAGCGTTCCTGTGTTCTGCCTAAAGTACAAAGGCTTAAGATGTATTTTGAAAGTTTACTTTGTCAGTTGGAACTAAATGCATTTTTGCCCATGATTTCAATTAAGCACAATCTATATAAAATAAATAAAAATGAAACTTAATATTGTGACCAAATCTTGTACAATTTTATAACATCAGAACTTTTGAAAAAAGTTAGCCATAGTTACAGTAACTTACTCTAGATGGTAATTTTACTGTTTTAACAATAGAATTCTTAAAAATAAAACTGTACATTATTACTGCAAAATTTGCCAAATTTCAGCCTAAACATACCTATTTAACCATTTAGTACAGAATGCATCTAACTGGAAAAGTAGCAGCAAATAAAGAAAATGTTGGCTAAAAAATATACATTAAAAATCAATTACTTGTTAAAAATACTTACTGGAAGAACTTAAAACCTCTCACTTTGCCTCCAGTTTTTACAAATAGTGTCTTAAGAACCTCTTCAGTAACAGAAGGTCTGGAAAATGTAATCAAGACAGAATTAAAAAGATTCTCCTGCCAAAATTATTTCAGGCTAATATGGAAAATTAAGGAGACTATTTATTGCATTAATTACAAACAAGTAAATTACTTACGGAATATTTGACAAATGAAGAGTTGCAGAGGGAGGAAATATATTCTGAAAATTCTTTGAACCAGGCTTTTTGAAACGATGGAGTGGAGAATTGGTGAAATCTTTTGTCAATCCCTGGTCATCTAGGCCTTCACGAGGCAACTGCACCGTCTGGTGTTTGGACAGGGTAACACGAATAATCTTTCCGTACATTTTCTGCCCATTCAAATGGCTCATGGCTACAAATAAAAAGTCAGTTCTTAGCACATTTTAAAAAGGACAAAAAGACTGCAGTCAACTGCAAATGAACTCTTACCCAGCTGAGCCTGGTTAACATCAGCCATTTGCACCAGAGCACTGTCTTTTTTATTGTACAAAATCTTCACACGTTGCACATCACCATAAACACCTTTGCAAAGTGGGAAAGTGAAGAAAAATACAAGTTATGCACATAATCTGAGAAAAACATCTAACAGATTGATGAAACATTCAGATCAGACATCAATGTGAACAAATTTGACATCCAAAATGAGTACAACAAATCAAGATTTAGCAGTGATTATCTGAAGAGAAAAATCTTGGTAAAATCCCTCAAAGCTAACGTGAAGTGATACTAAATTAAAGATCATGCAAAATAATTCATAGCATGCATTACCATAAATAAAATAGCATCTATGGAAAGAATTACAGCAAAAGAAAAAAAATTATCTACTTATCTAATAAGCTGAAATGCTAGCTACAAATAAGAATTAAGGTGAAAAATATTAAATCAATAATAAAAGTATAGTGCTAACGATAACATACCGAAGAGGGTAAACAGACTTTGGGGCGTAACCATCTTTAGAAGGAGAGAAGAGCAAGCAGCGTAAGACAGGAAGAGAGAAGAATCGAGGAAGAGCGGAGATGAACAGATCATCCATAACGAAGGGTGGTTCCCGTAGAATGGTGAGGTGGTCATGGATCATGGTTCAAGGCAGTTAATTGGGGCAAGTTGGTCCGAGGAACATAAGCATGAACACAAGGAATGAGGCAGGGAAGGAGCAGATAGAGGGTTGGTATTGGGAAGGGTTGGGGAATCGTGAAAGAAACACAGGGTAAGACAAAGGGATGGGATGGGTAGGGGTGGAGCAATGCAGAAGAAAACAAGGAGTTGGGGAACAAAACAAAAATAAATATATAGGTCAGTACACAGGAAATGCAGGAATTTGGTCAGAAAATGGCTGGCTCATGTACTTTACAAGAAAAATAGTGTTGAATGTAGTCACCCAAGACAAAATAAACATGGGTAAAGTACATTTATAATCAAAAAATTACAATATTTTATATTACATGAGAAAGTAAAAACAAATCATGCAAAAATGAATTTAGAACTGCATAATTATGGCTAGGTATGAAATGCAGGCAAATAAATATTTGAGAGGCATTCTAATTTAAAAATTACACCTAACTGCATGCAGATGTATAGCACAAAAAAATAAAATTATTTTCATTTAAATCTGTATGTTACTTTGAATTTTATAAATGAAAACAGACCATGGACAACTTCTCCTGTGAAGTGCTCAGATACAAGCCACATTTCATACCAGCTTTTGCTAAAGCCAAAATGAAAATAGAACACAACTAAATCATTTGAGAATAAAACAAAAAAAACTAGGTTTTACATAAATACGAGGTTTATAAAGGGAAACTAAATGCAGTGAAAACTAGAAAGAATCTCAAATTCTTTGGAGAAAGCCTTTTAAGAAAGGCATCAAAGTAATATTTACTTGAAACAGGAATTTAGGACAAACATGTGCAAGCATGACAATCAACAACACATTCAATTTTACAGAGAGAAACTGGCTGTTTGGCTTAACAGACTGATCTCCACATTGATAGCTCAAATACCTCTTTCCAGCTTATTTCATGTTACTCCAACATATCAAGCTATTCCTTTCTCCCACTTTTGTTTCGTCGTTATAATGATTCTATAGTGAACTCTTAAAACATTTTATCTAACAATGAGTGAAGCATTCTCGTTTTAGTGAACATTCTATTTATGTGCCCTCTTTTGGAGGTACACACTCTTTGGAAGGTTTCAAATATCAACAAAACTGAACCCATGTCAGACCCTTAATTCTGTCTTCCTGGATAGCACTGTCCCCTTAATTCTGGTGCCATCTTTACACTTTTTAAATATCCCTTTTATTTTTTTTAATGACATGGAGATGATGCCAATGAGAACAATTGAATTCTATTTTCAAAGAAATGAAACTCAGTGCCTTACAGCACTTACTGGCTTTGGTAATGTGCAACACACCTTGAACAGATGAACTTATACTCAGTTTTTTGACAATTTACCCTACTTAGATGCCATATTTCAAGATACAGCTAACTTATTTCTGACCGAAATACACATCAATGTTTAAATCATCGATTTACATAAGCATTCCACAATTTTCTCTGTCTTCTTGTGCTGCTAAAAACAAAACCAAATTATACTTTACAACAAAGTAAACTAACTGTACATACTTAATTTTCAGTTTCAATTATTTCAGTAAAGAACATAAGAACTAAATAGGGGTAGTGGCTAAATCTCAGTTCCACATTCCTGCACTAACCTCACATCCAATGATTCCTGTAATATACAAAATTTAAAAAAATAACCAAATCACTACATCCTCCTTAGGTAAAGAATTCCAGAAACTCATTATGATTTGGATGAAGAATTTTCTTCACAACTCTTATCAGTTAATCTTTTTGAAAGTAATGCCTGATTCTGGATATCCAGATAAGGGAAGCATCAATTCCACATCTACCCTGTCAAGCCCCTTAAAATTTTGTAGATTTTAATAAATCACTACTTCTTCCAAATTTGAGTGTATAGGCCCCACATATTTAATCTCTCCTTATACAAGAGCCCATCCAGGGCTGGTTCCACTGCACAGCCTCTCCTGCAAGTCTATCCTTCCACTTAAATCTAGGAGACCATTCAAGCATTTCAAATATAGTCCCATCCTACTCCATAGGGTCATAGATTTCTACTCTTCCTCAAGCTGTAGAATTGCAAATTTACATAAAAGATTAGATCAGCAAAAAGTAAAAAGTGGCACATTCATTCAAAATACAACAGCATTCCCTCTATATCTAACACAGCACTAAGTAACAATTTATTAATAGCATCTGCATAACTTGGTATGAAAGTTAGTTAGCCCAACTCATCCATGCTGACCAAGTTGTCTACCTGAGCTAGTCCCATTTGCCTGCATTTCGCCCACATCCCTCTAAAGCTTTCCTATCCACATATTTATTCAAACACCTTTTAAGTGTTACAACCACACCAGCCTCAATATCAACTGGCAAATCTACAATCATTTTAGATTTTACAAATACACTTTTTCCCACCACCAATGTATTTGTTTAATCATACACATTTTGATTCTGCATTTACAGAGAATTTAAACCTATGTAGACACAACAGAAAAAACAATGAATGAGAGGCACAAACAAGTTAAACTAATGAACAAAAAATCCGTAAGAAATAAAATTACCTCATCATTCAGATTGCTAACCAGGAGGACACTGTGGTTGGCAGAAGCAACTCCAGACATTGCTACTCGGCCTGCAGCTGCTGCAGCACCAGGCATAGCCAAAGGGCTCAGTGATCCTGGAACAGCTGCAACAGAAAAAATACTATTTAAAAATAAATTCATTTTCTGTTATCCACAATTTAATTCCATCTGGAAATAACTGCTCTATTTAAAAATAGGCATTCTTAAAAAGTACTCTGCTTGGACTAGAAATTATAAGCAAGATGATTCAATGAACAGTGTCCACATTTTTTGATGAATCACATTTACACGTGATGCAAGAATAGTTAGCTTCGTTTCTGCCAAAATTAAGCCAATGTAAAACGGTAAAAGAACTGCAAGTAGACATACAGTGGATGCTGGCAACATACAGTTTTACTTCTCCTGTGTCTGATAGATAAACTGAGATAATCTCCTGAAGTTCACAGCTTGATATTGATGCAGATGGGATATGAAGCACTGAGGAAATGTTAGCACATTAATAATAATTTGTTTTGGTCAACAAGGCAAAAATAAACCAGATGCTGGGAAAAAATGATACTACCCATGACTAATGTGAAAATTTATGCCAACTGTTGAAAGAGCAAATGCATATTCTACGCTTCTTCAAACAAGTAAACAGCCCTGCTCTTAGTCTTCTGCACAGACAATGGAACAAGTTAGAACAGATGCAAGCGTAACCTGTTTATATGGGGGGGGGGGGGAATGAGAATAAGCAGACAGCATCATTGCCATTCATCTTCTGAACAATGTTCTCTTTGATGCACAGTACCTACACATTGCCCATTCCTTAGGTTCCCTTTCGTGTCCGAATCACTCATTGCTTTGAATAGACTCAGATATAATGTACCTGGTGGGACTCTGAAAACCCGTCCCATCCAACTGGCAGGAGTGTTCAAGGGCATCTTCAATGCTGCAGTTGGAAGTTCCCACCTGCCTCAAAAAAGTAGCAATCATACCAGTGCACAAGAGCAGGGAGAACTTCCTCAATGATCATTGCCCACTGGCACTAACATCTACTGTGAAGTGCTTTGAGGTTGGTCATGGCTAGCATCAACTCCTGCCTAACCAAGGATCTGCACCTGCTGCAATTTGCCTATCGCCACAATAGGTCTACAGCAGATTCAATCTCAGTGGCTCTCCACTCAGCCTTGTATCACCTGAACAATAACAATACCCACATCAGGCTGCTGTTTATTACCTTCAGCTCAACATTCAGCACAATTATATCATCAGTTCTAATCAACAAGTTCCAAAACCTGAGCCTCTGTACCTCCCTCCACAAATGGATCCTTGACTTGCTGACTAGGAGACCAAAATGCGTGCGGATCAAAAATAATGTTCTCTTAGCTGACATCTTAAGGATGCATGTTTAGCCCACTTCTATTTTCTACACCCATGACTGTGTAGCTAGGCACAACTCAAATGCCATTTACAAGTTTGCCAATGACACAACTATTGTTGGCAGAATTTCAAATGGTGATGAGGAGGCAAAATGCAGCAAGATAGATCAGCTGGTTGAGTAGTGTCACAACTTTCAACTCAACGTCATTAAGACCAAGGAATTGAGTGTGGACTTCAGGAAGGAGAAATCAAGGGAACACACAAACCAGTTCCCACTGAGAGATCAGAAGCAGAAGGGGTGAGCAATTTCAAGTTCCTGAGTATCAACATCTCTGAAGATCTATCCTGGGTCCAAGAAAACAATACAATTATAAAGAAGGCACAACAGCGGCTATGTTCCATTAGTTTGAGGAAAATTGGTAGGTCAAAGACACTTGCAAATTTCTACAGAAGTACTGCGGAGAGCATTCTAACTGGTTGCATCACTGTCTTGATTGAGGGGTCAATACTCTGCCAGCACCATTATGGGCACTAACCTCCCCAGCATCCAAGACACCTTCAAAAGGCAATGCCTCAGAAAGACTGCATCCTTCATTAAGGGCCTCCATCAACCACAACATGCTCTCTTCTCATTGCTACCTTCAGTGAGGTGGTATAGGAGCCTGAAGACACATAGTCAAGGTTTCAGGAACAGCTTCTTTCCCTCCACCATCAAATTTCTGAATGGACAATGAATCCATAAACACTACCTCATTATATTTTCCTCTTTGTACAGCTCATTTCATATATAGTAATTTATAGTCTTTATTATGTACTGCAATGTACTGCTGCTGTAAACAGCACATTTCATGACATACGCCAGTGATATTAAACCTAATTCTGATCCTTAAGAGATGCGCTTCCATATCGGAGCTACATATTTCAGAAGATTTAAACCCACAGCATGCCCTCAGTCCTAATTTCTTCAGATAGAAGAAATACACTTTCAGAATCTACGCCATCAATTTCTTCCTAATTTTATATCTCAAAGACATCCAGAAACAGAGTACAAGCTAATATTCCTCAAGTCCAGAGTAATTAGTTTGCATCATACTGACTCCACACCAAATGTATCCTTCCTTGGCTAGATACCAAAGTGTACTGATAATCCAAATGAAGATTTACCAAAGCCCAAGAAAACACCAGCAAGGCTTCCTTGCTTTAGTACTCCAATCCTTTCAATAAAAGGAAACAATTTTTATCTAATTATTAGCTGTACCAGAATTTTAACTTTCTGAATCTTTCAAAACAGTAGACTCAAATCCTTCTACCCAACATTTTAACGTTGTAGCTTCTTACCATCAAAATGTAAAAATATCACATTTTATAAAAAGTTAATTGTCACTTTTCTGACATTTATCTAAATTCCTTTGCAGACTCTTACTACTCATTTTCACCTAGCTTTGCAGGTTTTCTTTACACTTAAACTGCAAACCTAATACTAATTCCTGTAGCATTCCACTCCTAACAAACTGGCAACCTTTAAAAAAGCATAATAGCCAAGCTTTGAGCACAGATTTCCTGAGACAAGTGACAAGATATTTTTTTTCCGATAAACAGCTCAACGTGCAAGAATTACTCAACCCTAGCTTCTGCATAATCCTCTGCAGCATTATAACCAATATCTGGAAAGTCTACAAAGACAGCTATTTCACTATGTAGTTACTACCATCTGAAAAATCTACAACTACCAGAAACTGGCTTGTTCAAGAGTTCATACCATATTCCACACTAGCACAGGTTTTAAACTCTTTCCAGAGTCCTAATCAACATCCTGAGAGTTGTATAAACTGCTAAAAAAAAATAGTATTTTCCAAAATATGGACAATTTATTCAAACAATAATAATGCAACTCTAACCTGCAGACTGTGTAAAGCTGATTGAAGATGGAAACCCAGACCCTCCACTGTATGGCCCAGACATCATTCCTGCAGGGGTACCTAACAATTGAAAGGCAAGTAAACAATTGGCTAATGTATATTACTTGTAACTGCATGAACAATGAGACACATTATCAATCTTTGTCTCCTTTCATTTTCAAGTGTGGGAAGAGACAAACATGTAGTTGTACCCTGATTTAAATGTGCCTATTTTCACCACTAAGTAGAACTTCTCAGGAGAGGTTATGTCCACTGAACTCCAGCAAGCTGATCACTTCAGCATAACAAACAGGTATGGGCCTTTGCGTCTTCTGCACTACTTAATAAGATTATTGCTGTTTTCTTTTACTTCAGCACCTAAAACTGCACAATTCCCTTAATACCTAAAAATCCATTAATCTTTCATGACGTTACCTAATGACTGAGGGCCTACTGCTCTCTCACGCCAGGTGAGGAAAGCAAGCTGCTAAAGGAATTCAGTGGGTCAAGCAGCATCAGTAGAAGCAGAGGATTAGCTGATGTTTCCGACCTAGACACTGCATCAGCACTGAGAGGATAGTGGGGAGATAAAGCTGAGATAGTGCAGTATAGAGTTGAAAGGGAGCTGAAGCATGGACTGGTAGGTGATTGGCAGAACTAGGTAGGAGGGGAATGATGGACAAATGAAGCCAGATTGGGAGGGGGAGGTTGGAATTGGGCGACAGCAGCTGGTGAGTAATAGAAGAGGACTGAAATAGGTAGGGGAAGACGTGTGTGGAAATAAGGGCAGCGCCAGGAAGGTAGTAAGCGGAATCGAGTAATTAAGAAAGGTGATAAGTGGAATCAGATAATGGAGGAATGATGAGCAGATGGGTGAGGGAACAGGATTTCCTATTCCCTCACCCATCGTGAGTTATAAGCAAATGGGAATCCAGGTGAGACAGATAAGAACCTTTAAAGAGGTAGGAGCACAAGGAATGAGGATTACTTTGAAAATGAAAATTCAAAGTACATACAATTGGGTTGTAGATTATCCAGGTGGAATACGAGGAATTTTTTTCTAGGTTGCCTTTGGCTTCACCTCAGCAAATTCCGTAATCGTTCTGAACAAATAACTTCCTATTTTGAGTCTATCAGCTTCTGGTTCTCAATATCCCTGTCAGAGATCCCTGACTTCACATTTGCCCAATAGACTCTGTAACAATTTGTCAGCTTTGCTAAAATCACCTATTCCAAACTGGAGAAGGATACACCCAGTCTGCTTCATCTCTTTTAATACAATTCCAGGAATCAATTTGGGACACCTTCAATACAATTCCTATCACAAACAAGAGAAAATCTGCAGATGCTGGAAATCTGAGCACTGCACTGAGCATTATTGGAAAACAGCAGTCAACGTTTCAGGCCAAAACCTCGACTGTGCTCTTTCCACAGATGTGGCCTGGCCTGATGAGTTCCTCCAGCATTTTGTGTGTGTTCCCTAAACCTGTTACCTTTGCCTTTCATCCTGACAGGAACAAGCAAGCTTTGTACTCTCAAAATTTCACTTTTGAAGGCCCCCCACTTATCAAATTCACCTTTGCCTGAAAACAGCCCGTCTTAAACCACACTTGCAAGATCATTTCTGATACCATCAAAATTGATTCTCCAACTTAGAATCTCAACCCATGGACCAGATCTAATCCTTTTCCATAATTACTTTGAAACTAATGTAGTTGAGATTACTAGATGCAAAGTGTTCCCCTACAAAAGCATCTGTCACGTGCCCTTCTCATTCCTTAATAACAGATCAAATATCTCACACTCTCTTGCTGGGACATCCATGTATTGATTAAGAAAATTTTCCTGAACATATTTGACAAAGTCTATCCCATCTAATCTCTTTACAGTATGGGAGTCCCAGTCAATATGTGGAAACTTAAAATCACCAACTGTAATAACCTTATGTTTTCTGTCTACAAATTTGTTCCTCTAAATCCACAGAGGGCTGGGTGATAGCCCCATCAACGTGGTCCTTTCTTATTCTACGCATAAAGCTTTACTAGACGAGTTCGCCAGTCTGTCCTGACTGAGCTCTGCCATGACATTTTTCCTAACTAATAGCGCACCGCTCCTCCTTTAATCCCTTCCACTCTTGTCACTTCTAGAACAATGGAACCCTAGAATATTGAGCTGCCAGTCCTGCCCCTCCTGCAACCAAGTCTCACAAATGGCTACAGTATAATTTCATGTGTTGACCCATGCCCTGAGTTCATCTGTCTTTCCTGCAATGTTTTTTGCATTGAGATGTATGCAACTCAAAACACAATCCTCAACCTTTTGCCAGTTTTTTTCAGAGGTCTTAACAACATGTCCACAACCATTCTGCTATTTGATCTGGTGCACTTGTTCCCATCCCTCCCTCTGACAAAAAAACTATCTCTGTCCACAATATTTCAGATGCTGCCCTTACCAAGCTCTATACAAAAGGAACAAAGCATTTCTATTTTGTTCTCACCTACTCCAACTGACCAGATCTTCTACAATCTTTCTCCAGGTAAGAGCTTCCTTCCAGCTGTCTGTTAAACATATAGAGTATATGACCCATAGCCAATTTTGGGATCACCTGAAAATTTACACCCTGCACCCAGCCTAACATTTAGAGTCTGAAATTATTTATATTAGAAAATACAAGGACTGAAACAAGCAATAACTGTCTTCACTATATTTTCACGGTTTCTGGAAGGATTGCCAGGATCCTGAAGAAATAGCGGATTAGTACCATCTTCAAACCCATAAAGAAGCTCAAATCACAGCTTATGCAGCAGGTCAAAGATGACCTAGGACTCAGGACAGCTGGTATTGACAAGGTTCCCTGTAAATGCGAAGCAGCGTATATCAACTAGATGGGATGACAGTGGAAATCCATATCAAGGAACACAGGAGGTACATCTATTTGGGTTACCCAGAGAAATCAATGGCAGCAGAACATTGCATTCGCAATAGTCATAGGATTGATTTTGACAGCACAAAATTACTGTGCTGCACCATTGGCATTTGGGACCGCCTCGTGAAGGAAGCCATTGAAATAAATCTAGAGGAAAAGAATCTTAACAAAAGCCAAAGTCTCACTCTAAGAACTGGAATTCCATTGTAAACAAGGTGGGACAGCGGAAACTTGATAGGATGAGCACTAACCAATCAAGAGGAACGGACGACGGGGATATAAATACCACCAGACTAAACATGCCAGGCATCACCCCTTATGACGATGGTAAAGTTTGTCATCAAAACATCAGTTAAAATCGATACCTGTACCTGGCTGAAAGCTGAGAAGAATTTATCTGTCATTTACGTCAGGAGAACACTAAATCCGTTTTCGTCTTAACTTGAAATACCCTCAGCTTTGTTACTCCTTGCATGATATTTATATGAAACAAATTCCACGACAGCACCGTACAAGAGAAATACGGCATGATAATGGCCTAAGTTCAAAAATTGTACAAGATTTACAACTCCAATGTATCCTCAAATACCTAACATATTCAAACTGGGAGTCAAAATGTGGACATGCAACTTTCAAAAGCTAACCAGAAATCTTTTTTTTAAACCCTCCAAACTAGCTTGTCCTGGAAAATAAAATTAGGGAAACAAACAGATTCTCCTACCAAGAAGAGAGTTCTCCTTTGCAAACGCTGCAGCAATAGCAGGATCCATAGCTGGCTGGCCATCTCCTGAAGGAAGATCTGGACGAGTGTAGTCACGACTTTTATCATTGTTGTACTTAACATTCAAATTGACCAACTTGGAAAAATCAATCCTGAGGGTACAGCAAGCATTATAGATGTTCTGACCATCCAGAGCCTGGAAAGATTAATTACAATGGGCACATCAGAGAATGAATCAGAAGCATTCAATTTTGTCAGCCAAGACAAAGAAATGCAGATCATTGACAAACCTTCAATATTTGGCAACCTTCATAAAATAGGGAACGATTGAATTTTTAGTAAAAAGTGGATACTTAATTTGCTGTTAAGTGGAGAAAAAAATGTACATTTTTTTCTGCTTCAAAAGAACGACGTCTGATCAACATAGTCATTTGGTGACTGGCTTATTATTTTTCCCAAATTGATGCCTCAGTACAATTGTGCTTTCTCTCATTTCCAGTCTGAACTCTGAATTTTAATTACTCTTGCAGTTCTTTGATTTCAAGTACTAATTACCAAAATTAGAATGAACCAAAGTCAGTAGTTGGGAACATGAGGAAGACAATGCAGGTTACTTAAGAAGAAATTAAATGAGATAAAGAAATAAAGAGAGAGATAAAGAATATAGTAATTTTAAAATTGATATATGACCACATCAGGTGAAAGTTACTCCAGGGCACTGGAAGGATCAAGAGAGGAAACAAAGCTCTCAAAATTATTTTCCAATCTTCTCCATCTCCAATTACAATTCTGTGTGATTGGAAGAGTTCTAACTAAATTAAGCTGGTTATCAAACTTTTAGTCAACACATGTCAAATATCTAATTGTATGCAGTTCATCCTAACTGCAAGCAATTAAATTGTCCATTGACCTTCTGCATTAAAAGGAATATAAGCCCATGGAAAATCTGTGCTGTATCTCCCTTCTGAAAACATATAGAACTGAAGAATACTTGAGAGATAGTTTGCTAATTACTGCACTTTTGGGTTGATAAACCTAAAAACAACAAGAATAAAACTCCAAAACAGACTGGCTTAATTCTACTCAATACCAAAATCACAAGCAACCTGACAGCATCCACGACAAATTAACCAACTCAACTAGCACTCCATTCTGCATGCTAAACATTTAATCTAAGCACTATTTCACCAAGATAGTAGGTAAGTTTAACAGTCATTGTAACAACTTGCCAATTCATCTTTGATACCCACAGACTGATGGCCTTCAAGCTGCACACCGTAACATCACTCTTCCTTTTGTGTTGGATCAAAATCCTGGAATTCTTAACATAACAGAACAGGCAGTTGGCCTATAAAGATATATTCAAGGGCAATATAAATTTCAAGGATTAGGCAATTAATGTCATATTTTCCAGAGATGTCCACGTGCCATGAAATACTAAAACTTGCTCAGTTATCACTTGACCTCAACTCTAATCCCATTTTGAATGGCTCGCGATATTTTGTAACTGAGCTACATTAAAGCACTACCCATTCTTACATGAAAAGGGAAAGCAGAAACCATGAAAGAACTGAATGAACAGCCAAAAGATAGAAGCAAACTATACAGAAGCAAGGAGATGAAAAGTTAAGGGAGGTGGGGAAAGGCAGAAAGAGTGACTTCTCCCTTCCCCAGACTGTGCTATTCAGTTATTTTACTTCTGGTAAGATAGCAGCAGGTTCAATTGCAGCAGCTTCTGCAAGGTCAATCAAATGTGTTATTTTCCTTTTTAAATGTGCTTTTTATTATCATAAGACCCTACTAAATATTAAGAACTTAAAATACCGCAGATCTACCCCATCAGCCAGTTGCTTGTTGGTGGAAAAAGTGAAGGAGCTGGACGATGAGGATCGTGCTGATGCCTGTGTCAGACAGATGTGTGGGAGGAGTCCGTACATGAAGGAGGAGTGCAGTGAAACAGTGATTGATTGGCTTAGTCACTTTGCTTGTGATCACAAGACCTTGCTGGACATTGTTCATGTGGAATGCTGCAAGTCCGTTTCACTGATGGTGGATGGCAGGGCGAGCTATGTGACCTCAGTCGGTAGTAAGGATGAGGCCTCAAGCTGTGGTGTGACCCGTTTACAGTCACCCAGGAGAGAGGCATCGAAGTCCATGTGCTCCACCAGAGGCACTGTGGTACAGCGTCAAGCTGGAGACTGTGCCCCCCCCCCGCCACCGTGTTCACTATGAAGACAAGCTGTATTGTGTTCAGCTGCAACCCTCCTCCAACATTCATGGACTTGGACTATATATTTTTTTGTGAGACTGTATTTTACTGATGTATGTGCAGTATATGCCTTGTGCGGTATGTGACTGTTGATATTGGGTTTTGCACCTTGGCCCTGAGTAACTCTGTTCATCATAAAGTATGGTCTTATCTTCATCTAAGACACAATAGTAGATAAACACAAACTGCCTCAACTAATAACACATAAATAATTAGACCACAAGACATAGTAGTAAAATTAGGCCATTTGGGCTTATCGAGTCTGTTCTGCCATTCAATCATGGCTGAGCCTTTTTTTCCCACCTCAGCCCCACTCTCTGGCGTTCTCCCCATAACCTTTGATACCGTGTCCAATCAAGAACTGATCAAGCTCTGCCTTAAATACACTCAATGACTTGGCCTCTACAGCTGCCTGTGGTAATAAATTCCATAAATTCACCACCCTCTGGCTAAAGAAATTTCTCCGCATCTCTGTTTTAATGGACGCCTCTCTATACTGAGGCTATGCACTCTTGTCCTAGACCTCCCCACCATGGGAAACATCTACTCCGTCTAGGCCTGTCAACATTTGAAAGATTTCAATGAGATTCCCCACTCTCCCCCACCATCCTTCTAAACTCCAGCAAGTACAGACCCAGATTTATCAAACGTTCCTCTTATGATAACTCTTTCATTCCTGGAATCATCCTTGTGAACATCCTCTGAAACCTCTCCAATGCCAGCATATCCTTTCTTAGAAGAGGAGCCCAAAACTGCTCACAATACTCTAGGTGAGGTCTCACCAGTGCCTCATGAAGCCTCAGCATCATATCCCTGCTCTTGAATTCTACACCTCTTGAAATAAATGCTAACATTACATTTACCTTCTCACCACTGACTCTACCTTTAGGGTGTTCTGCACAAGTACTCCCAAGTCCCTTTGCAGTTCAGATTTTTGGCTTTTCTCCCCATTTAGAAAATAATCTGCATATTTATTTCTATTACTAAAGTGCATAACCATGCATTTTCCAACACTGCATTTCATTTGCCACTCTCTTGTCCATTCCCCTAACCTAAGTCCTTCTGCAGCCTCCCGGTTTCCTCAACAATACCTGCCCCTTCACCAATCTTTGTATAATCTGCAAACCTGGAAACAAAGCCATCCATTCCATCATCTAAATCATTGATATACAGCATATGAAGAAGTGGTCCCAACTCTGAAACCTGTGGAACAACACTACTCACTGGCAGCCAACCAGAAAAGGATCCTTTTATTCCCACTCACTGCCTCCTACCAATCCGCCAATGCTCTAATCATACCTGTGACTTTCCTGTAATACCATGTGCTCTTATCTTGGTAAGTAGCCTCATGTGTGGCACCTTGTGAAAGGCCTTCTGAAAATCCAAATATACAACATCCACTGCATTCTCTTTATCTATCCTACGTGTAATCTCCTCAAAGAATTCCAACAGGTTCGTCAGGCAAGATTTTCCCTTAAGGAAACCATGCTGACTTTGCCCCATCTTGTCCTCTGTCACCAAGTACTCCATCACCTCACCCTTAACAAGTGACTCCAACATCTTCCCAACTACTGAGGGTAGGCTAAACGGTCTATAATTTCCTTTCTGCTGCTAGAGTGGAGTGACATTTGCAATTTTCCAGTCTGCTAGCACCATGCCAGAGTCCAATGATTCTTGAAAGATCATTACTAATGCCTTCACAATTTCTACTGCTGCCTCTTTCAGAACCCTAGGGTGCAGTTCATCTGGTCCTGGTGACTGATATACCCATAAGTCTTTCAGCTTTTTGAGCACCTTCTCCTTTGTAATAGTAACTGCACTTATTTCTCTTCCCTCACACCCTTCAACATCTGGCACACTGCTAGTGTCATCCACAGTGAAGACTGATGCAAAATTATTCATTTAATTCATCTGCCATCTCCTTTATTATTATTTCTCTGGCCTCATTTCCTAGCGGCCCACATATCCACTACTATCAATCTTATTTTTATTTTGCCATTTGAGTGTTTCTTCATTCTTGGAATACATCTATCCTGCATTTCCTCATTTTTCTCAGAAACTCACACTACTGCTGCTGGGCTGTCATCCCTGCCAGCATCCCCTTCCAGTTTGCTTTGGCTAACTCCTCTCTCATACTACTGTAATTCCCTTTATTCCTCTGAAATATTGCTATGTCAGACTTCACTTTCTCCCTATCAAACTTCAAGTTGATCTCAATAATACTGAGTTCAATTGTACTTCTTGTCAATACTGAGTACATCAATTAAACAATCACAGTCTAGGTTCAAACAAGCATGTGAACCTCTGGTGTAGTACCTTCTACAAAAGCTACTTGGGAGTTAGGTATTCCAATTGATGAGATTGGAGGTGTGGTGTAAAGGTGCCCTGCCTTATAAAAAAGACACACAAAGTCAGGTTACTAACAGACCCTGCTCTTCTCAAGAAAGGTCTGTTTATCTGTACCCTGCCTCAATCAAAACAACTTTCAGAGGACCTTAGAAGAACTGCAGAGATGTATAGAGTTGGAAAAGGCTACAAAAGCATTTCTAAAGACCTAAGTGTTCATTGGTCCATAGCAAGAGAAATTGTCTACAAATGGAGGGAATTCAGTACTGCTGCTACTCTCCCTAGGAGTGGGCGTCCTGCAAACATCACACCAAGAACACAATGTGAAATGCTGGAGGAGAAAAAGAACCTATGGGTAACAGCAAAAGCCCCATAGAAATCTCTACAACTTGCTAAAGTCGCTGATCATGTGTCCACCATAAGAGAATCACTGCACAAGACTGGTGTTCATGGACATCACAAGGAAACCTCTGCTCTCCAAAAAAAATCCTTGCTGCACATCTGAAGTTTGCAAAAGACCACCTGGATTTTCCACAATGCTTCTGAGACAGTGTTCTGTGGACACATGAGACAAAAGTTGAACTTTTTGGCAGAAATGCATACCGCCATATTTGCAAGAAGAAGGTCTTTGCACATCAACACCAAAACCTCATCCCAATTGTGAAGCATGGTGGAAGGAACATCATGGCTTGGGGCGGCTTTGCTGCCTCAGGGCCTGGACAGCTTGCAATCATTGAGGGAACAATGAATTCAAAATTGTATCAGGACATTTTACAGGAGAACGTCAGGGTAACAGTCTGTCACCTGAAGCTTAATAGAAGTTGGATAATGCAACAAGACAATAATCCGAAACACAAGAGTTAATCAATAACAGAATGGTTAAAAAGAAGAAAATTCGTGTTTTGGAAAAGCCAAGTCATAGTCCAGACCTTAACCCAATTGAAGTGCTGTGGCATGATCTGAAGACAGCTGGTCATGCAAGGTATCCCAGAAATACTGATGAACTGAAACAGTTTTGTATGGTGGAATGGTCTTAAATTACTCATTGGCACTGTGCAAATCAGCTACAGGAAACAATTGGTGATTATTGCTGTTAAAAGAGGTTCTACCAGTTACTAAATACAAGGGTTCACACACTTTTTCCAGCCTGGACTGTGAATGATCAAATAACGCATTCAATAAAGACAAGTACAACTGTTTGTATGTTATTCATTTAGGCAGATTGTGTTTGTTTATTATTGTGACTTAGATGAAGATCAGACCACATTTTGAGTAATTAATGCAGAAAACCAGGTAATCGCAAAGGGTTCACAAACTTTTTTCATGCAGATGTATATCCTTTGTTTCCCTGCACCATGCAAATATCCATTTACTGTATTCTTCTGCCTTGATGCACCTCTCCAAATGATTACCTCACTTCTCAGACCAAATGCCAACTACCTTCTTTTTGCCTAACTGGGTAGGGCACCTTTATCTGTAATGTATAGCTTTCCTCCTATTAATAGTACAGATAATTTTTGATTGATCAACATCATACTTTCAGGATTCATTTTTCTCTAGCCCTTAAACTTTCCCATCCATTTGGCTTCACCTATTATCTTCTAGTTATTATCTTCCCTTTCCTCCACCTTTTTATTCTGGTATCTTCCCCCTTCTTCAGTCCTGAAGAAGGGTCTCAGCTCAAAATGTCAACTGCTTATTTATTTCCATAGATGCTGCCTGACCGAGTTCCTCCAGCATTTTGTACCTATTGCTCTGGACTTCCAGTATCTGCAGACTTTGTCGTGTTTATAGGAACATTTATAGCATAACTAAAGGTTGCAGCCATAGTTACAGAAATGATTGCCTTATTTCGAAAGACTTGGATGCAGATTTAGAATTGGTAATTCTCCTGCTATCTAATGGGAAATGCTTCTAAACCTGGTTTAGTTTCAAATATATTTTACAAGGAGTGATCAGCTGTCAACAAACTTAAATGGATGTCCTCTTGGACTAGCCATCTCAGCCCTGGGAAAAAGGTGCTGGCTGTCTACTCTATCTATGCCTCTCATCATCTTATGCAATTCTATCAAGTTGCCTCTCATTCCCTTCATTCCAAAGAGAAAAGCCGTTGCTTGCTCAACACCTCTAAATAGAATCCAGGCAGCATCCTACTAAATCTTAACTGTATCCTCTCTAATGCTTCCAACATCCTTTCTATCATCAGGCAACCAAAACTGAACTGTGGTCTAAGCAGAGCTTTATACCGCGTGGCTCTTGAACACAATCCCTTGATTAATGAAGGGCAACATACCACGTGCATTCTTTCCCACTCTATCGACTTGCACAGCAATGTTGAGGGACTTGGATTCCAAGATCCTTCTGTTTCTCCACACTGCTAAGAATTCTGCCATTGACCTTGGAAGGCATTCTCCTCACAACCTATTCTTCAAGCCCAGTACACAGTGGAGGTGAGAAATCACTTCGGCCCACTGGAAAGGGGGGAGGAAGAGACTGCCACCGACCGCTATCAACGGCTCATAGACGCACACACAGATGCAACAAAGAGTTTGCCTACTGTGAAGTGAATCAAGAGTTGGATCTCGAAACATCCTGACGTCATCATAGCAAGAAGTGTGGTCAATGCTTGTCATGCCGAACTTAAAAGGAGCGAAACAGAAGAGCTAAGAGACGAGTTCAAGACAGCAAGGAACAATCTCTTTGCCACCTACGACCGACTGAAGGAAGAGGAACTAGCTGAGAGAGATAGAGGCTGCTAATGAAGACATGCAGCATGGAGAAGCATGGCGCCTAGTCAATGAGATCAGTAGACGGAAGAAGGCCCCATCGAGTCAAATAAGTGGTAAAACAGCAGAGGACCGTGTCCAGACATGGTTTATCCACTTTAAGAACCTGCTGGGAAGTCCTCCAACGATCACAGAAGAAGAAGAGGACACACCGGCAATACTAATGCAAGTCGACATCGATGATGGCCCATTCACCATTGAGGAAGTAAAGGGCAAATATGCACTCAAACAGGACAGGAGCGCTGGACCAGATGGGATACCACCAGATGTCCTGAAGAACTGCGACCTGGACGACATCTTGCGTATGTAACACAGCACTGATGAAAGGCAACAAACCAGAACAGTGGTCACTCTCAAACATTATCCCAGTCCCCAAGTCTGGATCCCTCATAAAGACAGATAACTTCCATGGTATTAGCTTGACCTGCACCTTAGCAAAGTTATACTATCGGATGATCTTGAACAGGATTCGCACTGCCATTGACCCTAAGCTAAGATTCAATCAGAATGGTTTTCGGCAGAAGTGCACAAGAGTAATGCAAATACCTGCTCTCCGTAGGATCATTGAGGAAATCAAGAAGAACAACCTACCAACTGTGCTTACTTACATCGATTTTCGCAAAGCTTTTGACTCTGTTCACCGAGGTAAAATGCTGAAGATCCTGAAAGCTTACGGAGTGTCAGACCATCTACTGAGAGCAATAGAGTCCAGCTATACCAAAACCAAGGCGGAAGTTGTATCACCAGATGGAGAAACAGCAGTGTTCGAACTCCTAGCTGGTGTGCTGCAAGGAGACACTCTGGCACCCTACCTCTTTATAATCGTCCTTGATTACGCTCTGCGACAGGCTACCAAAGATCATGACAAGCTTGGTTTTACCATAAAACCAGGATGAACAAAAGGGTCAAACCAGTTACGCTCACAGATCTCGATTTTGCAGATGACATAGTCCTGCTCTCTGACCAGATGGAGGAAGCACAGCAGCTACTGACAAAAGTGGAAATTGAGTGCAATAAAGTTGGACTTCACCTAAATGCTAAAAAGACAGAGTACATGGCATTTAACTGCGACAAAGGTACTCTCAAGACTGTAAAGAATGATACCATCAAGGAAGTCTTTGACTACGAGTACCTTGGGTCAAGAATGATGAGTTCGGAGGACATAAGATACGGAAGACACTGGTGTGGAGAGTTATGAACGACATGAAGGAAATCTGGAAGTCATACCTGACCAGAGGACTTAAAAAGACAATTTTCATAGCAGTCATAGAGTCCATTCTCACGTACGGATGTGAGATGTGGACACTCACCAAAACTATGCAAAAGTCTCTAGATGGTTGCTATACACGAATGCTCTGGATGGCTCTTGACATGTTGGCAACAGCACATGACGAACGCCGAGCTCTGTAACAACCTACTGATGCTCACCACCAAAATCGAGGCGAGATTACTGCAACTAGCAGGGCACTGTCTACACCACCCCAAGCTACCTGCCAGCCTAGTCATCATATGGGAGCCCAAGCACGGGAGGATGAACCCTGGGCGCCCTCCCAAGACTACAGTGAACATGCTCCTTGGAGACAGCGGCACAGCTAATTTAGATGAACTGAACACACTGATGAGGGAGAGGGAGAACTGGAGAGCCCGTCATCGTGCCCGATGCCGGCCCCCTAGGCCTGAGTCGTCGTCGCCGCCATCACGGTGGCGGTGGTGGTAGTAGTAGTAGTAGTAGTAGTAGTAGTAGTAGACCTTGTACTCCGCCTTCAAGGTTATTCTTCCAAAATGTATCACTTCACATTTTTCTGGGAGGAACTCCATTTGCTCTTCTCAGCCCAGCTCTGCGTCCTGTATCACTTTATAACCTACACTATTCATACCACCATCATCAGCAAACTTATTAACCACCCTTTCACTTCATTATCCAAGTCCATAAGACCATAAGATATAGGAGCAGAAGTAGGCCATTCGGTCCATCGAGTCTGCTCCACCATTCAATCATAGGCTGATCCAATTCTTCCAGTCATTCCCACTCCCCTGCCTTCGCACCATACCCTTTGATATTGTCTAATCAATAACCTACGTATCTCTGCCTTACACCCAATGACTTAGCCTCCACAGGCACTCGTGGCTACAAATTCCACAGATTTACCACTCTCTGACTAAAGTAATTTCTCCGCATCTCTGTTCTAAATGGATGTCATTCAATCCTGAAGTCATGCCCTCTTGTCCTAGACGCCCCTACCAAGGGAAATAACTTTGCCATACCTAATCTGTTCAGGCCTTTTAACATTTGGAATGTTTCTATGAGATCCCCCCTCATTCTCCTGAACTCCAGGGAATACAGTCCAAGAGCACCCTTTCAATCCTGGAATCATTCTCATAATTACACACCTCCAGTCATTTATAAAACTCAAAGAACAGGGGTTCCAGAACAGATCCCCGTGGATCAACGCTACTTCACTGACTTCCAGGAAGAATACGCTCCATCTACTACCACTTCTGTGGAATGAATGCAAGCATAATGAAAAGTTTTGACTGTGCTCTCTTACCAATTTTGCTTGTTGTGCATTCACTGGATCTGAGTATTGCAGCAGTGCTTGGAATTGATTATTCTTCGTAAAAGTGATTATTTTCAGTACTGGACCAAACTTGGAAAAGATCTTTTAAAAATAAAATTCCATTAGCAACTATCAAAAGTCAAGTGTAAATCCATACAGAAACAAGATGAGGCACAAACTTACCTGATAAAGCACATCCAGAGTCACTGGATAGTACATATTGTCAATAATCACTCGAAGTACTGGACTCTGGGTTGGGGTCACTGCACTTTCACTCGCCGTAGTTCCAGTAAGGGGTGTACTTGCAGTTTGTACAGCAGTTACAGCCTGAAGAACTGCTTGAGCACGCTATAAACAGTAAGACACAAATCACGATTTACTTCTTACAACCAATTTTTTTCCACAGAAAAAAACATTTCAGATACTTGTATTAATATTTATTTTAGCATTCAAAATTGCAAGTAGTACAACAAAACGTTAAGGTAATTCATGATTGGTCACTCAATATAGATTAAGTTACATACCAAGTCTATAGCTGCACAATAAATCATGTCTCCGAAGATAAATTATAAACAGTAATATTAGATGACAAATGTAGTTCAACCAATAGTGAGAAGAAAATTAATACAGTTTCTTTACCAATTGTGTGCATAAAACTTTGTTAAAATTTCAGTCCAGACTTGTGTAACATCATGTACCAGCATTTGTGCAAATTGGAGCACAATTCCAAAATACAAGTCCTTTTATCTTTTCCACGTTCTCATCTGTATTTCTTTCATTCCTGTTTTTCTGCTTTCCCTCAAGTATTTCAAGTAAATTCAAAATGACTTAGTAATAATATATTGTAATAAATTTAAATAAATTCCACTTTTTTGAGCTAATCCAACATTTATAATCATCAATGACTTACAAACCAGAATATTTTTTTCAGTATTTACCTTCAAGTGACATATCGTGAACACTTCAATGCATTGGCCCATAGCATTCAATTAATTATCCTTCTGTTCATTTTTTAATACAATTCTATTTCATTAACAGTTGCCTTATGGACCCTTAAGACATCCATGATAATATTCCATTTTGTGTTAAAGTGCTTTCCTATTTTCACTTTCAAAAGGGGGATTCAAACTGCATATAAACAGTACAGCATACAAAGAGGCCACAATGTAGCATGTCTGTGCTGACAGTGATGCTAATCAAAAATAATTCAAGCTGCTCATATGGCCCATATCCTTCTATTCGATACCTGATCATGTCTCTGACCTGTATACCTCCTAAACATTGTCATATCCATTTCAAACACCTCCCCTGACAACATATTCCAGGGACCCACCGCTTTCTGTGCAAAAAAAAATCTCCTTAAAACCTTTCCCTTACCTAAACCCATGCCCCGCCATCCGAAGGTAGAATGTTCCTATGAAATGGTTCGTAAGCCAGAATGTCGTAAAGCAAAGAAGCAATTACCATTAATTTATATGGGAAAAATTTGTGAGCATTCGCAGACCCAAAAATAAACTACCAAATCATGCCAAATAACACATAAAACCTAAAATAGCAGTAACATATACAGGTGTCCCCCGCTTTTCGAACGTTCGCTTTACAAAACCTCCCTGTTACGAAAGACCTACATTAGTTACCTGTTTTCGCTAACAGAAGGTGTTTTCACTATTACGAAAAGAGCAGCGCACCGCGAGCAGCCGCTCTGCCCCGGATTCGGAATGGCATTCTCGCCGGCATTGCTTAAACACGTGCCTGTGAGCAGCCGTTAGCAAGATGAGTTCTAAGGTATCAGAAAAGCCTAAAAGAACTCGTAAGGGTGCTGCACTTTGTGTAAAACTGGACATAATTAAGCGTTTCGATCGTGGTGAACAAAGTACCAAGTGAGTTTAGCTTGTGGAAATTGACGAAGATGATGTTGAAGAGGTTTTGGCATCCCATGACCAAGAACTGATAGATGAAGAACTGATGCAATTGGAAGAGGAAAGGATAACAATCAAAACCGAATGTAGTAGCGAACGGACCGAAAGTGAAATCATCCAGGAACTGAACGTGAAACAACTGCGTGAGATTTTCGCTGCAATGATAAAGTACGACTTTAATTCTGAAAGGGTACGTCGGTTTAGGGCATATTTGCAAGATGGTTTGAGTGCTTACAAAGAACTGTATAATAGAAAAATACGTGAGGCTAAGCAATCAAGCACAATGTCGTTTTTCAAACCTTCCACATCAGCCACAGCAGACGACGAACCTCAACCTTCGACATGGAGGCAGGCAGACACAGAAGATGATGATCTGCCTGCTCTGATCGACGATGAGATAACACCCACCGTGTCCCACCACCCCAGTGGTCCCAACCCCCAGGCCACGGACAGATACCGATTCGCGGAGAATGCAGCAGTAGCCGGGAGGCATCCAGTACATCTTTAAGAAAAAAGCCGAAATAAACAAGCTAATGAATTAGGTGCCGCCCAGCACGTAAATGTCGGCCCAGATCAGAGGCGATTGCCGATTGCTTGTTTATTTTGGCTTTTTTCTTAAAGATGTGCTGGGTGCATCCTGGCTACCGCTGGACCACTGCATTCTTCATGGATCGGTATCAGCTCGCTGCCCAGAGGGTGGGGGCCACTGCACCGCCCCAATTTCCGATGACTCAGCCTAACACAACATCATCAGTGTAATCGGCGCTGTCTTCCTGATTCCCGTAAGTGATATTTCTACTTTATATCGGCTGTGTATCTTTACGTATTATTTGGTATGATTTGGCAGCTTCATAGCTTAAAGGTTACTGGAGAGCGCTTGTGCCGTGTTTCTGCCGAGAGCGCTTGCGTGAGATTTTTGCAGCGAAAATCTCACGCGGTTGCTTCACGTTCAGTTCCTGGACTACTTCACTTTCGGTCCGTTCGCTACTGCATTCGGTTTTGACTGTTATCCTTTCCTCTTCCAATTGCATCAGCACTATATCTATCAGTTCTTAGTCATGGGATGCCAAAACCTCTTCAACATCATCTTCCTCAACTTCCACAAGCCAAACTCACTTTGTCCTTACTTTCAAACAACAGGAATTCTGCAGATGCTGGAAATTCAAGCAACACACATCAAAGTTGCTGGTGAACGCAGCAGGCCAAGCAGCATCTATAGGAAGAGGCGCAGTCGACGTTTCAGGCCGAGACGCCTCTTCCTATAGATGCTGCTTGGCCTGCTGCTTTGTCCTTACTTTGTTCACCACGATCGAAACGCTTAATTATGTCTAGTTTTACGCTAAGTGTAACACCCTTACGAGCTCTTTCAGGCTTTTCCGATACCTTAGAACTCATCTTGCTAATGGCTGCTCACAGGCACGTGTTTAAGCAATGCCGGCTAGAATGCCGTTCCGAATCCGGGACAGAGCGGCTGCTCGGGGCCCGCGCTGCCTTTTTTCGTAACAGCGAAAACACCTTCTGTTAGTGAAAACAGGTAACTAATGTAGGTCTTTCGTAACAGTGACGTTTCGTAAAGCGAACATTCGAAAAGCGGGGGACACCTGTACTGGGAAATTACACCATTAGTAAAATAATCTGACCATATACACCATCTCTACCTCTCCTAACTTTATAAAGTAACAGGTCACCTTTCTGCCTCCACAGAAAACAATCCAAGTTTGTCCATAGTCTCTTTATAGCTTTCTTGTTCCAAACCAGGCAACATCTTGGTGAAGCTCTGCTGCACTCTCCTCAAAGCCTCAACATCTTTCCTATAGTATGGCAACAAGAATTATACGTTTTGTAAAGCTGCAACATATCCTCCCAAATTTTATTTAAAAAAACACCCTGATGAAAGGTGGCATTTACTACCATATTCACTTGCGTTGCCACTTCAGGGAACTATGAACTTGTACCCCAAGATCGCTCCAAATTAACACATGTAAAATACCAGAGGAACTCAGCAGGCCGGGCAGCATCGATTGAAAAGTGTACTGTCGATGTTTTGGGCCAAAGGGTTTCAGCTTGAAACGTCGACTATACTTTTTTTCAACAGACCTACATGGACGACCTCTGGCTGATCACCCTCTCACTTTAAGGATGCTGAGGACTCAACCAGAGATGTCCCAGGCCCAGCCACCAGGAGGCAAAACACCATCTGGTAATCTCGTTCTCACCCACAGAACTTCCTGTCCATTCCCCGAATAAGGCCCCTATCACCACAGCATTGCTCTTATCCCCCCTTCCCTTCTGAGTCACAACCACCCCCCCAACAGTATCCAAAGTGATAAACCTGTTGTTGAGGAGGAATCGTCACAAGGGTACTCTGCAAACACCTTTCCTCTTCCTGTGACTGTCACTCAGTTTGCTGTGTCCTGCACCTTGCTATAACTACCTCTCCACATGTCCTATCTGTCACCCCTTCAGCCTCCCTAATGATCCGGAGTTCATCCAGTTCCAGCTCCGACTCTTTAATGCAATTCCTTAGAGGATGCAGCTGGATGCACCTCACAGTTGTAGTCGTCAGGGACACTGGATGTCTCACTGCCTTCCCACATCATGCAAGAGGAGCACTGCACTATCCTGCCTGGCATCTCTACAGTCCTAACTGCACAGATAAAAAGGGAAGGAAAGAAAAAACTAGAGCTTTCCTTTTGCTTTTTGAAATTTCTTGTCTTGTTCGGCTTTTCTATAAATGAAAAATACTGATCATAGTATTTTTTTCCTCTCGGAGACACTAAAGACCTGCCACCATGGAGGTCTCGTCACTGGGACAGTGAGTTGTTTACGTACTGCGCACTCCAAGCATCTTAACAGTTATATTTTATTAACCTATTTATCATAATATTTTGGTTTATGTGCTGTGTGACATATAGTCTGTAGGTGCATAGGTGCACCATGGTACAGAGGAATGCTGCTTTGTTTGGTTGTCGATATGTAAAATCAGATGACAATAAACTTGAACTAAACCAGTTCTGTACCCTTCCACTTTCCTCATATTCATGTGCCTATTTAAACATTCTTGAAAAATCCTTTATGTATCTGCCTCTACCACTACCGCAGGCAGAACAGCATCATCATCCACCAATCTATGTCAAACATTTGCCCCTCATATCGCCTTTCAAATTACTCCCTCCCACCTTAAATGTATGCCTTTGTATTAAACATCCTTTCCACATCTTCGCTTTTATAAAAGACATAAAAAATTATGGGTAGGAAGATATACATTTTTCAGCATCAATGCTGAAATATTAGAATTTACCATGATTTCAAAAGTTAAGAATGTAGGAGCTGCCAAAACATATGATACATATCAATGCAAATGTCCAGGGAAAATTATAAAGTGTAGGTACAGATTTGGTATTTTCATGAAAACAAACCTGATTTAAAGCATTATCTGTCTTCAACTCTTTATGATTAGAGTACTGAATGTAGATAGGTTGGTTCCGAACATGAGGAGTTACGGCAGTATAATAATTCACCATAGTGATAGCTGCCTCTTCAGAAGCCATTTCCAAAAAAGCCTGGAAGACCAGAAAAAGCACCTTAATAAGGATGAGCAAATTTTAAGAAAAACTAGTAAGCTCTAACAGTACAATTGGGCATATTCCTAGAACATATTACAACCATAATTTATACATTCTGTGAGAGACAATGGTTACTAGCTCTATTGACCTCACATGCAGAACACAAATTACATTTCATTATTTTTATATCCATAACAGTCTCAATATTACATAAGTTTTCAAAATAAATGGGGTCATTAAATCAACCAACACACACAAAATGCTGGTAGAACGCAGCATCTATAGGAAGAAGCAGTGTCGACGTTTCGGGCCAAGACCCTTCGTCAGGAAGGGTCTCGGCCTGAAACGTCGACTGTGCTTCTTTCTAAAGATGCTGCCTGGCCTGCCACGTTCCACTAGCATTCTGTGTGTTGCTTGAATTTCCAGCATCTGCAGATTTCCTCGTGTTTGGGATCATTTAACCATTTCTGCAATTCACTTAAACATATGATCACAAGTTAAGCTCCATTTACTATTCCTTCTTTTTACTTTATTTTCTCCCATTTTTTCCTGCCATTGCACCAGGAAAAGTAACAACTTGAGTGTAGATATGATTGTTAGAAGTAGAAACACAAGGGTTTCTGCTGTGATTTCATGCTCTTTCAGATGAATTACCATTTTCAAATTATCTTCACTATAAATTATCAGATAAAAATTACTGTTATATAATGTATGCATTTACTAAGCATGATTTGCAATTTTTAAAAAAATGACCTCTAGGCAGCATGCCAGGGTCATCATTATATGTCGCGTCTTATGACATGGATGATCATGATCTTCTTCATGAGCATGATTGTTTCTACAGAAGTGGTTTGCCATTACCTTCTTCTGGGCAGTGTCTTTACAAGACGGAAGACCCCATACATTATCAATACTCTTCAGAGAAGTCAATGGTCGCATAACCAGGACTTGTGACAGGGTAGATGTCAAGATATTTCTATTAATGAGGAAGTGTCGAATGTGTAGAGATCGTTACAGGTGACTCTTGCATTACAGAGTGATGGGTGTGTTTTCCAAGAAAATGGTCCATACACAGTTTTCCATATTGTGAAGACACATCATTTGTACTTCAGTTCTTGTGGTAAGATCGCAACATGTTTGGACACAGTGGCCTCTCAGTGGCCCACCCAAGGTTGATAATTAAACTTGAACTTGTATATATCAACATATACACATTGAAAAAAAATGAACCTTTTATTTACTTTTTATTTCCACATGTATTCTGAGGGACCAAATTCTTATCCCTATCTCAGATTCTTGGGTAGTGATTTTTCAATTCTGTGAGGATGAATTACCATTACCCAAATAGCTGTAACATGGGGATTGCCTGTAGAAGATGATTATGGAGCAGTGATTTTAAACTGAGGAATATCGGAGAGGGTTGAACATGTAGAACTCTCTACCTTGGAGGACTGTGGAGGTTAGATTGCGAGGTAGATAAAGCTTTGAAATACCACTGAATTCTGTGCTGCTGGAGCAAGCGCACAAAAGATGAGACATGGTGCAGATCAGCCGTGATCAGATGACATAGGCTTGAGAATAAAGCCAACTCCAACAATTTTGTACATATCAAAATAAATTGTTTGATATAATTAGTAACTTTTGCACGATGTTGAAACTATTGACTAAAGGGTATGTATTTGACCTTCTAGCTTACAGAGAGAATTCTTCAATATTACTGGCTATTAAGCCTACCTAACAACAATGCTATTGGACACCAAGAAAACCCCTGGGATTGACACCAATCAGCAAGGAATGGCAAAAGAGAAATGTACAACAAATCAATTGATCTTTGTAAGCAACCATCTTCAAGATCTTTTGTGTTGCTTTGCCCTTGACAGTAGGCCACATATTTAAAACACAGAACATAGAATAATAGTACAGCACAGTACAGTACAAGTCCTTCGGCCCTCATTGTTGTGCCGACCCTCAAACCTGCCTCCCGTATAACCCCCCACCTTTAATTCCTCCATATACCTGTCTAGTAATCTCTTAAATTTCACTACTGTATCTGCCTCCACCACTGACTCAGGCAGGGTATTCCATGCACCAACCACTCTGAGTAAAAAATCTTCCTCTAATATCCCCCTTGTACTTCCCACCCATTACCTTAAAGCCATGTCCCCTTGTATTGAGCAGTGGCGCTCTGGGGAAGAAGCGCAGGCTGTCCACTCTATCTATTCCTCTTAATATCTTGTATATCTCTATCATGTCTCCTCTCATCCTCCTTCTCTCCAAAGCGTAAAGCCCTAGCTCTCTTAATCTCTGATCATAATCCATACTCTCTAAACCAGGCAGCATCGTGGTAAATCTCCTCTGTACCCTTTCCAGTGCTTCCACATCCTTCCTATAGTGAGGTGACCAGAACTAGACACAGTACTCCAAGTGCCTAACCAGAATTTTATAGAGCTGCATCATTACCTCGCGACTCTTAAACTCCATCCCTCGACTTATGAAAGCTAACACCCCATAAGCTTTCTAAACTACTCTATCTACCTGTGAGGCAACTTTCAGAGATCTATGGACTTGTACCCCCAGATCCTTCTACTCCTCCACACTATCAAGTATCCCACCGTTTGCTTTGTACTCTGCCTTGGAGTCTGTCCTTCCAAAGTGTACCACTTCACACTTCTCTGGGGTGAACTCCATCTGCCACTTCTCAGCCCACTTCTGCAACCTATCAATGTCTCTCTGCAATCTTTGACAATCCTCTACACTATCTACAACACCACCAACCTTTGTGTCGTCTGCAAACTTGCCAACCCACCCTTCTACCCCCACATCTAGGTCGCTAATAAAAATCACGAAAAGTAGAGGTCCCAAAACCGATCCTTGTGGAAAACCACTAGTCACAACCCTCCAATCCAAATGTTCTCCCTCCACCATGACCCACTGCCTTCTGCAGGCAAGCCAATTCTGAATCCACCTGGCCAAACTTCCCTGGATCCCATGCCTTCCGACTTTCTGAATAAGCCTACGGTGTGGAACCTTGTCAAATGCCTTACTAAAATCCATATAGATCACATCCACTGCACTACCCTCATCTATATGCCTGGTCACCTCCTCAAAGAACTCTATCAGACCACGATTCTCTAAATGCCCACAGATCCTATCTCTAAGAATCTTCTCCAACAGCTTTCCCACTACAGACATAAGACTCACTGGTCTATAATCACCCGGACTATCCCTACTACCTCTTTTGAACAAGGGGACAACATTCGCCTCACTCCAATCCTCCGGTACCATTCCCGTAGACAACGAGGACATAAAAATCCTAGCCAGAGGCTCAGCAACCTCTTCCCTCACCTCGTGGAGCAGCCTGGGGAATATTCCATCAGGCCCCGGGGACTTATCCGTCCTAATGTATTTTAACAACTCCAACACCTCCGCTCCCTTAATATCAACATGCTCCAGAACATCAACGTCATTCATATTGTCCTCATCATCATCAAGTTCCCTCTCATTGGTGAATACCGAAGAGAAGTATTCATTGAGGACCTCGCTCACTTCCACAGCCTCCAGGCACATCTTCCCACCTTTATCTCTAATCGGTCCTACCTTCACTCCTGTCATTCTTTTGTTCTTCACATAATTGAAGAATGCCTTGGGGTTTTCCTTTACTCTAGTCGCCAAGGCCTTCTCATGACCCCTTCTTGCTCTTCTCAGCCTCTTAAGCTCCTTTCTTGCTACCCTATATTCCTCAACAGACCCATCTGATCCTTGCTTCCTAAACCTCATGTATGTTGCCTTCTTCCACCTGACTAGATTTTCCACCTCACTTGTCACCCATGATTCCTTCACCCTACCATTCTTTATCTTCCTCACTGGGACAAATTTATCCCTAACATCCTGCAAGAGATCTCTAAACATCGACCACATGTCCATAGTACATTTCCCTACAAAAACATCATCCCAATTCACACCTGCAAGTTCTAGCCTTGCAGCCTCATAATCTGCCCTTCCCCAGTAAAAAATTTTCCTGTCCTCTCTGATTCTATCCTTTTCCATGATAATGCTGAAGGCCAGGGAGCGGTGGTCACTGATCCCCAGATGCTTACCCACTGAGAGCTCTGTAACCTAACCCGGTTCGTTTCCTAATACTAGATCTAGTATGGCATTCCCCCTAGCCAGCCTGTCAACATACTGTGACAGGAATCCATCCTGGACACACTTAAACTTGCCCCTTCCAAACCCTTGGGACTAATCAGGTGCCAATCAATATTAGGGAAGTTAAAGTCACCCATTATAACAACCCTGTTATTTTTGCACCCTTCCAAAATCTGCCTCCCAATCTGCTCCTCGGTATCTCTGCTGCTATCAGGGGGCCTATAGAATACTCCCAATAGATTAAGTGCTCCCTTCCTGTTCCTGACTTCTACCCATACTGACTCAAAAGAAGATCCTGCTACATTACCCACCCTTTCTGTAGCTGTAATAGTATCCCTGACCAGTAATGCCACCCCTCCTCCCCTTTTAACCCCCCCCCCCTTTTAAAGCACTGAAATCCAGGAATATTGAGAATCCATTCCTGCCCTGGTGCCCGTCAAGTCTCTGTAATGGCCACTACATCATAATTCCATGTATGTATCCAAGCTCTCAGTTCATCACCTTTGTTCCTGATGCTTCTTGCATTGAAGTATACGCACTTTAGCCCTTCTGCCTTCCTACTTTTACACCCTTTATTCTGCATCTTTCCTCAAAGCCTCTCTCTATATGTTAGATCTGGCTTTACTCCATGCACTTCTTTCACTACCCTATCGCTCTGGATCCCATCCCCCTTGCAAACCCTCTCAAACCATACTCGCAAACCTACCTGCAAGAATATTGCTCCCCCTCAAGTTCAGGTGCAACCATCCAATCTGTACAGGTCCCACATTCCCCAGAAGAGATCCCAATGATCCAAAAATCTAAAACCCTGCCCCCTGCACCAACTCCTCAGCCACGCATTCAACTGCCATCTCCTCCAAATTCTTACCATCACTATCACGTAGCACTGACAGTAATCCTGAGAACGCCACCCTTGAGGTCCTGTTCCTCAGTCTTCTGCCTAGTTCCCAAAACTCACACTTCAGGACCTCCTCCCTCTTCCTGCTTATGTCGTATACTTACAATGTTATTTTTATAGAGGAACTGAATTATACTCACATACATATACATACATATATAGGAATGATTGCAAATCTTGAGGAATTATAATTTACCTATTTTTATTTCATCATTCCTTGTTAATGTTTGTTAATAAAAAGGTATCTCTGTCATGAGCAAACCCTTGGGAATACATGTATTAACAAGGAATAAGGAAATACAAACGAATAAATTACATTTCTTCAAGATTATGAATCATTCATGATTTTTAATATAAATATAAGCACAATAATTGTGCTGATTTCTGTAGACATACCAGAACTGCTTTCAACTGTGTACAGTAATGCCACAATTTTACAGGAAGACAGAACAGAATATTGAAATACAGGAAAGCTCCAATAATTGGTGTCTGAAAGCTCAAAACTTGAAAGTTTAACACTTGGCTATCTCACTTGGAGTTCTTATTGCAAGCTTTTCTATAGCAATCGTCCAAACGGAGAGACAAATGTGCGGCCAAGGCTAGAAAGACATCTGAAGATCAGGAAGATGTGGCTTTAAGGGAGGTCCAGATTGGTTTGTATGCTTCAGCTTATTTTTGTTCAACTGAAACAGACAAGATGAAATTTACCATGTTCTATTTTCCACTCACTTTAAAGTCAATGAATTCATTGAAAAATGAATACTGCTGTGTATTGTGTGAAAAAAGAGGAGATAATGTTAACTGAGTAACATCTAATTGTCAAGAAGATCTGCTACTCACAGAAAAAAAGTTAAGTATGCTTGATTTTTAAGAGTTTAGTATATTAAAAACACACTTTAATAAATTTAAATTGTTAAAAAGATTTTTTGAATCTAATGGAATACTTTAGTAGTAGCTAGGCATTACAGCTTACTAAAGCAGCCACTGCTGTGGAACTGTATTTGTTTTTAATTAAGCATATGCAGAAATCAGTCTAAGATGTACACACCTGGTTTTTCCCTTTCAGCATCAGAATGTTGGTAACTTTTCCAAATGGCAAACCCAAAGCTATGACCTCAGTTTCCATCACTTCAGTGGGCAGCTTCCTTATATGGAGAACACGGGATGGAGTTCCGAGCATCTTATCATCAACTTTAAATTTCTTGCTGTCATTCCCATTTGCTGTGAAACATTAATGCACATCAAGTATAAAAAACAAATGAAAACCTTGTTCTGCGTAAAAAATAATGGTGTCTAGTTTCTATAAGAAATTCTCATAATTACATTTACAGTTAATGGTCTATTCTAATAAATTTTCTACACTTCAAAAGTTTAGAGTCCAATCAAAATTCGTTCCATAATAGCATAGCCCTGGGGGAAAAAATTATTGCAAACCATATTTTTTGGGGAAGGCACCAACTTAGAAGCGAAATTTTCAATTATTTTCCTAAAAACACTTACAAAATGTTGGCCAGATTGTAATAATGAGGTAAACACCATAGATAATAGTTTGAATTCATGTAAAATATGTCAAACAGAAAATCAACAAGTACAGACTATTGTTTATAAAGTCCTCAAACTGGACAAAATCTCTCAAAAATATCATAACCAACAACATGGTAGCCTACATTAAATTTTAATAAGATTCATTACTTTACTCAGATTGCTTAAAGCTGATGAGCAGAAAATACTCAAACAATAATTAAACAAATTTTGCAACCCTAGGTAACTGTAAGTTACAATGTTTGTTTCTTTATGTTAAAGATGCAAGCTGGGTTAAATTATCCAACATCAGGCATACTACTTTCAAATATAAATATCAATATACCTAGAAAAGTAATTCACCAATGAAGTAAGGGATTAAAGAGAAACTCAGGGAGAGAAGTGATTCCAAGAAGAAATGATTAAACAAAAGCAAAGCTTGCATAGAACAAGGTTTTTGTACAGACACTGTACCACAAGGGAAATCACTGATCTGCAAATCAACAAGCAATTTGCTCAGGGTATGCACTTTGAACTGTTCATAAAGGGATAGAAATAACATGTCAAATAATTTCAAATGCTCATGATTAAAGAACAGAGAAGCTAGTACGCATACTACAATATGGTATAAATTTTCACTATTAAAAAGTCGAAAATTTGTGGCGCAAGAGAACAAATTTAAACTGTTTTATTTCCAACATACTGGGCATGAGGATATAAAAGTACAAGGTCTGTTCACAAAGAGTAAGAATGCACTCTTGCAAAGAGTTCTTATTCAGGGGAGGAAGGGTAAACAAAAGCATGAAGAGGAAGACAATTCCAAATTCCACTGAGAATACTATTCAGCTGGTAGACAAATATACTCAGTGGGCTGATCTCAGAAAAGAACTAACAGCTCAAAATTGACCATCCACAAGGTAAGCTGGACAACCAACATTATAAGGCACGTGCACTCTCATAATCCATAACCTAATGGCTTGGCATATTCCTCACTCTATCGTGACTATCAAGCCAGGGATCATCTCCAGTTCAATTAAATGTACGGAAGGTCATGTCATGAGCAGTTATACATTTTAGTTATATCTAAAAGGAGCCAGCCTAGTAAAAAGCAAAATAGAAGGCTACTTGCCTGTTAATCAACAGTATGCAAAAGACAGAGCATAGCAAATTGACTGCAAGCTAACTGAAATAATGAACAAAACTATCTTGTCATGTGGTAGACAAATAAACAGAACAAGAGAAGGATCTATCAACATCCCAACCTCAATGAAACTGGATCCAACATTTGAGTGTTAAAGTCTAAAGCATTTCCATCTATGTTCAGCCAGCATACAAAAAGATAATCCTCCTCGCCTTCCTCTTCATCATAGAATCCATTTTCCAGCAAATCTGATTCACACATCATGGGAAAAGCTGAGAGATGTGGTTAGCTAATACTAGAAGTGAGACAAGAGCATCTGCCCTTGTCATCAAGGCAGCATTTGATACTTTATACTTTATTGTCAGCAAACAATTGATACTAGAACCTACAATCATCACAGCGATATTTGATTCTGCGCTTCCCGCTCCCTGGATTACAAATATATATATTAAATATTAAAAATTTAAATTATAAATCATAAATAGAAAATAGAAAATGCAAAGTAAGGTAGTGCAAAATAACCAAGAGGCAGGTCCGGATATTTGGAGGGGATGGCCCGGATCCGGGTCAGGATCCGTTCAGCAGGCTTATCACAGTTGGAAAGAAGCTGTTCCCAAATCTGGCAGTATGAGTCTTCAAGCTCCTGAGCCTTCTCCTGGAGGGAAGAGGGACGAAAAGTGTATTGGCTGGGTGGGTTGTGTCCTTGATTATCCTGGCAGCACTGCTCCGACAGCATGTGGTATAAAGTGAGTCCAAGGACAGGAGATTGGTTTATGTAATGTGCTGCGCCGTGTTCATGATCTTCTGCAGCTTCTTCTGGTCCTGGACATGACAACTTCCATACCAGGTTGTGTTGCACCCTAGAAGAATGCTTTCTACGGTGCATCTATAAAAATTAGTGAGGGTTTTAGGGGACAAGCCAAATTTCTTTAGTTTTCTCAGGAAGTAAAGGCGCTGGTGGGCCCTTTTGGCAGTGGACTCTGCTTGGTTGGACGAAGTCAGGTCATTTGTGATATTGACCCCAAGGAACTTAAAGCTTTTGACCTGTTCCACTTGCGCACCACCATGTAAATTGGGTATTGCGGTTCGCTATTCCCTCTGAAGTCAACAACCAATTCCTTCATCTTGCTGACATTGAGGGATAGGTTATTGTCTTCGCACCATGCCACCAGGTTCCTAATTTCCCCTCTGTACTCAAACTCATCATTACCCGAGATGCGGCCTACAATTGATTGAGCGCATCATCAACACTCCCTGGCAAAATTGCAGTCAATGGCTATTAAAAAGAAAATATTCCATTAGCCAGACCTTAACCTAATGCAAAGGAAGATGGTTGTGACTTCTGTAGATCAATGGTCATAGTCATAGTAGTCATAGTCATATTTTATTGATCCCGGGGGAAATTGGTTTTCCTTACAGTTGCACCATAAATGATTAAATAGTAATAAAACCATAAATAGTTAAATAGTAATATGTAAATTATGCCAGGAAATAAGTCCAGGACCAGCCTATTGGCTCAGGGTGTCTGACTCTCCAAGGGAGGAGTTGTAAAGTTTGATGGCCACAGGCAGGAATGACCTCCTATGACACTCTCTGTTGCATCTCGGTGGAATGAGTCTCTGGCTGAATGTACCCATGCCCAACTAGTACATTATGTAGTGGATGGGAGACATTGTCCAAGATGGCATGCAACTTGGACAGCATCCTCTTTTCAGACACCACCGTCAGAGTCCAGAAACCTAGCATCCAAAACCTAGCATCCCAATCATTCCTTCCATTATAGGTGCCATCTACAAACTGCAGAGCAGTTATCCATCTGAGCCCCTCCCACTGCATAATCTCCCAAGCCCATGATTCCTACCATGAGGTACTAGGTACATGGAAGAGCTACCATATATAGGATCTATTCCATCTTCACTTGGAAATAGAATTTTGGTCCGTTGTTGCTGCTGGGTCTAAATCCTGGTATTCCTTGTCCACCAGCAGTGTGAGAATAATTTCACCAGGATTGCAGCAATATAAGGCAGCAGCTCACCACCATCTTCTCTAGAGCAATTTGGTACAGGTAATAAATGTTCACCTTGACAGCAATGCTTGAAGATTAAAAAATTACAAGGTAGGTAGACCAAGACACAAAACCACTACTGTATCCATCAGGGGCTGTAGTTCTGGCATAAATGTTTGGCTCTGCATTGTACCAGATTTCCCAACACTAAGACTAAGCAACCTAGTGCTAACACTGCAATCCACAATGAATCAAAGGGATCAACTGTTGGGAGCAAACTAAGTGGTCTTATCATCATTTCTACTTATGTCAATTTTAAGGTTAAATAGCTTCAAAACCATTCTGTTAATTACAGGCCTTAAGAGCTGTTGACTCTGAACATCAGAAAATAACTCTAAAATTATTAATAGCCAGTGAACTGAGAGGGAAGATGTTCAGGGCCTATCATCTTTGGAAGTTGCTTAAGTGTATTCAGCTGCCTGCTCTACAGCACAATTAGCCATACACCAAGGCTGCACCAGATTACATGCATTTGGGGTAACAGAAAAATCTACAACATGCAAGTACATTAAGACCATAAGACATAGGAGCAGAATTGGGCGATACAGTCCATCGAGTCTGCTCCGCCATTCTGTCATGGCTGGTATCAGATCCCATTCAACCCCATACACTGCCCTCTCGCGATATCCTTTGATGCCCAGGAAACTATCAACTTTTGCCTTAAATATACCCACAGACTTAGCCTCCACTGCAGTCTATGGCAGAGCATTCCATAGATTCACCACTCTGGCTAAAAAAAATCCTCCTTACCTCCTTTCTAGAAGGTTGCCACTTACCACAGGAAACACCTCTCTACATCCACCCTATCTAGACCTTTCAACATTCAATAGGTTTCAATGAGACCCCCCCGCCCCCACTTTCTTCTAAATTCTAGTAAGTACAAGCCCAAAGCTGCCAAATGCTCCTCAGATGTTAATTCTTTCATTCCCGGAATCATCCATGTGAACCTCCTCTCGACTCTCTCCAATGACAACACATCCTTTCTGAGATGAGGCCCAAAACTGTTGACAATACTCCAAGTGCTGCCGAACTAGTGTCTTATAAAAGCTCAGCATTATCTCCTTGTGTTTATATTCTATTCCCCTTGAAATAAATGCCAACATTGCATTTGCCTTCTTTACCACAGACTCAACCTGTGAATTAGCCTTCTAGTCTTGCATGAGGATTCCTAAGTCCCGCTGCACCGCTGATGTTTGAACCTTACCCCCCCATTTAGATAATAGTCCACACTATTGTTCCTTTAACCAAAATGCATTATTGTACAATTCCCAACACTGTATTCCATTTGTCACTTTTTTGCCCATTCTTCCAATTTGTCCATGTCCTGCTGCAATTGCATTGCTTCCTCAGCACGACTTACCCCTCCACCTACCTTTGTGTCATCTACCACCTTCGCCGCAAAGCCATCAAATCTGTTATCCAAATCAGTGACAAACATTGTGAAAAGTAGCAATCCCAATACTGACCCCTGAGGAACACCACAAGTCACTGACAGCCAAGCAGAAAAGGGCCCTTTTATTTCTACTCGCTGCCTCCTGCCCATCAGCCATTCCTCTGTCCATGCCAGTATCCTGCTTTATATTATTCGCTAGTTTGCCAATTATGTGGACTTAGAAATTATATATTTAGATTAGCGCAAATTTCTGACTATTGGATAGCCCACTAAATTTCTGACAATCACATTAAAAACTCATCAAATCCATGACTCCTGCAAGATATGAAAAAATTAAATCCTTAAAATACATGTTCAATATTTCAATGCTCACATAAATCCCTTCAGATAATGCTTTAAAAATAAATGAGTTATAAGTGTCCTAGTAGGCCAACTCATTTATTAATTTTGATTCTTAAACAGGTCCTTTAAATTCAGAACACAAGCTCTAAATAGATGGATGGATTATGTAGTAAATACACCGAAATCAAAATTAAATGCTTTCTCCATTCATCTTCCAAACAAATGCATAGCAAACATGAACATCCAAACAGAAAACATTAAGATCGACCTATTAAAAGGATTATCATGAACACTCAAACTGAATTTACTAAATATTGCTAGCATTTGCAAGGCAGCTTTTAATCTTTTTAATACTAAATGCACCTCAAACATTTACTTGGCTTTCTGTGTCTTGGTCATTGTGCCTCAAACTAATTTATTGTTACAGGAAATTGAGTAAATGATAATATCGCCAATATTCCTTTATATAAATCAAGACTAAGAGGATCCACAGGAAAATTGTTGACCATATGATTCTGGCAATGGAAATTAAAACAGGATTATATTGTAATTCCTTGGCTCAACTAAATTGGAAAGCACTTGCTCCAGACGAGTTCTAAAGTCATAAAGCCCTACAAGCTAGCGTAAAATAGTATAGTGTAGCGGTGTGCTACACACAGCGCTAGAATAACCACACAGAGTCGGTGAGTTAGAGTTGCGATGAAAGAGATTTTTTCAAACTTCGCGGCCTGCTTTAAAGCCTTCCCGTTCCCGTCCTCCCTGGGCGGGATTGCTGTGGGGAATGCATAATCCCAGACCCTTTCTGCGTGCGGGATTTTCCCCCTGCTGGTGAAGATGGCCTGGCGCCCTTTTTGGGGCCGGCCCTCTGCCTGCGCGCGCTGTTGTGAACCGGTTCGTGTGTGCCAGAAAGTGGGTCGCCACATAACCCCCCCCCCCCACCCAGAACCGGCGATACCTCCCCCAATGTCCACAGTCTGGATCGGCCTCAGTTTGGGAGGTCTGCCCCTGCGCCGCGGTGCCTGAGCCTGGACCAGTTGCGCCAAGTCCACATGGGCCGGTTTGAGTCGGTCCACCGTGAATACCTCCTCTCTCCCCCCAATGTCCAGCACGAATGTGGACCCGTTGTTCCTGATCACCTTAAACGGTCCCTCGTAGGGCCGCTGTAGCGGTGCCCGGTGTCCGCCCCGTCGTACAAAAAGAAACTTTGGAAACTGCAGGTCTTTGGGTACGTAGGTCGGGCTCTGTCTGTGCTGTGAAGTGGGTATGGGGGCCAGGTTACCGAGCCTCTCCCGTAGTCTGTCCAGGACTGCTGTGGGTTCTTCCTCTTGCCCCCTTGGGGCTGGTATGAACTCTCCTGGGACGACCAGGGGCGCGCCATACACCAACTCGGCCGACGAGGTGTGCAGATCCTCCTTGGGCGCCGTGCGGATTCCGAGCAGGACCCAGGGAAGTTCGTCCACCCAGTTAGGCCCCTCCAGGCGGGCCATGAGAGCCAATTTCAGGTGATGGTGGAAGCGCTCCACTAGTCCGTTCGACTGTGGGTGGTAGGCAGTTGTGTGGTGTAACTGTGTTCCTAAAAGGCTGGCCATAGCCGACCACAGGCTGGAGGTGAACTGGGCGCCCCTGTCGGAGGTAATGTGGGCCGGTACCCCAAAGCATGCTACCCAGGTTGCGATCAGTGCTCGGGCGCAGGATTCGGAGGTGGTGTCGGTGAGCGGGACTGCCTCTGGCCATCTGGTGAACCGGTCTATCATAGTTAGGAGGTACCGCGCTCCTCACGACACTGGCAGGGGCCCCACGATATCCACATGGATGTGGTCGAACCTCCGGTGGGTGGGTTCGAACCACTGTGGCGGAGCCTTGGTGTGCTGCTGCACCTTGGCCGTTTGGTACTGCATGCACGTTTTGGCCCATTCACTGACCTGCTTACCAAGTCCATACCACACGAATCTGTTGGCGACCAGCCGGACGGTTGTCCTGATGGAGGGGTGCGCTAAGTTGTGAATGGACTCGAAAACCCGCCGGCGCCAGGCTGCTGGGACGACGGGGTGGGGTTGGCCGGTAGCTACGTCACATAGTAGGGTCCTCTCACCTGGGCCTACAGGGAGGTCTTGAAGCTGTAAACCGGAGATTGCAGTCCTGTAACTGGGGATCTCAGTGTCTGCCTGCTGTGCCTCTGCCAGCGCTGCATAGTCCACCCCCTGGGACAGGGCCTGTATGGTAGGTCTGGAAAGTGCGTCCGCCACGACCTTGTTCTTTCCAGAGACATGCCGGATGTCCGTCATGTACTCGGAGATGTAGGACAGATGTCGCTGCTGGCGGGACGACCAGGGGTCGGACACCTTAGTGAACGCAAAGGTAAGCGGTTTGTGGTCTGTGGTCTGTGAACGCGGTGAAGGGCCTACCTTCTAAGAAGTACCTGAAATGCCAGATTGCCAGGTATAGTGCCAATAGCTCCCAGTCGAAAGCACTGTATTTGAGTTCGGGTGGTCGTAGGTGTTTGCTGAAGAACGCCAGGGGTTGCCAGCGATCCTCGATGAGTTGTTCCAGCACTCCACCGGCCGCTGTGTTGGATGCGTCCACCGTGAGGGCAGTAGGAACGTCCGTTCTGGGGTGCACTAGCATCACAGCGTTTGCTAAGGCTTCTTTGGTTTTAACGAAAGCAGTTGCGGCCTCTTCGTCCCAGGTAATGTCCTTGCCCTTACCCGACATCAGGGTGAACAGGGGGCGCATGGTTCGGGCTGCTGAGGGGAGGAAACGGTGGTAAAAATTCACCATACCCACGAATTCCTGCAAGCCTTTGATTGTGTTGGGTCGGGGGAAGTGGCGGACCGCATCTACCTTGGCGGGCAGCGGGGTTGCCCCGTCTTTAGTAATCCTGTGGCCCAGGAAGTCGATGGTGTCGAGTCCGAACTGGCATTTGGCTGGATTGATTGTAAGGCCGAATTCGCTCAGGCGGGAGTAGAGCTGGCAGAGGTGGGACAGATGCTCCTGCCGACTACTGCTGGCTATGAGGATGTCATCCAAATAGATGAATGCAAAGTCCAGGTCGCGTCCCACTGCGTCCATTAGCCACTGGGAAGTCTGTGCAGCATTCTTTAGACCAAACGGCATTCGGAGGAATTCGAAAAGTCCGAACGGGGTGATAAGTGCTGGTTTGGGGATGTCGTCCGGATGTACAGGGGTTTGATGGTATCCCCGGACGAGGTCTACCTTGGAAAAGATCCTTGCGCCGTGTAGGTTTGCTGCGAAGTCTTGAATGTGCGGCACAGGGTAGCGGTCTGGTGTTGTAGCCTCGTTCAGTCTGCAGTAATCACCGCATGGTCTCCAGCCCCCGTTGCCTTGGACACCATGTGGAGGGAGGAGGCCCATGGGCTGTCGGACCGTCGTATGATCCCTAATTCCTCCATCTTCTTGAACTCCTCCTTCGCCAGTTGGAGCTTGTCCGGGGGAAGCCTTCGTGCACGGGCGTGGAGGGGTGGTCCCTGGGTCGGGATGTGGTGCTGTACTCCGTGTCTGGGCATGGTTGCCGTGAACTGCGGTGTCAGTACTGATGGGAAATCCGCCAGGACCCTGGTGAATTCATCGTCAGACAGCGTGATGGAGTCCAGGTGTGGGGCTGGCAACTGTGCTTCACCCAGGGAGAACGTTTGAAAAGTCTTGGCGTGGACTAATCGCTTCCCTTGCAGGTCGACCAGCAGGCTGTGGGCTCGTAGAAAATCTGCCCCCAGCAGTGGTTGGGCCACGGTGGCCAGTGTGAAGTCCCACGTGAACCGGCTGGAGCTGAACTGTAGCTGCACCGTGCGAGTGCCGTAGGTTCGTATTGTGCTGCCATTAGCGGCCCTCAGGGTGTGTCCTAGTTCTCTGTTGCGGGTGTCGTAACTCGTTGGGAGTTAGGACGCTGATCTCCGCTCCGGTGTCGACCAAAAAGCGGCGTCCCGACTGCTTGTCCCAGACGTACAGGAGGCTGTCCTGATGGCCAGCCGCCATAGCCATCAGCGGCGGCTGGCCCTGGCGTTTCCCGGGAATTTGCAGGGTGGTCTGCAGTGGCAGGCCTCCGCTGGTGGTAGAAACACCATTGTTCGTTGGGCTCCTCGCTCCCGTCGCCGGGTTTTGTAGGCTCTGCTGTCGGGCCTGGTCTGGTCTGTCGTTGGGCACGCGGCTTGGTGATCTGTGCGACGGATGCCCCTCTCTCTTTCCTAGCATTCCACAGCACATCTGCTCGGGCCGCCACCTCCCGGGGGTTGCTGAAATCTGCGTCGGACAGCAGCAGGCATATGTCCTCGGGCAGTTGCTCTAGGAATGCCTGCTCAAACATGAGGCAGGGTTTGTGTCCTTCAGCCAGGGCCAGCATCTCGTTCATTAATGCTGACGGTGGCCTGTCTCCCAAACCATCCAGATGCATTAAGCGGCGTGCTCGTTCACACCGTGAGAGTCCGAAAGTCCTTATGAGCAGGGCTTTGAATGCTGTGTATTTGCCGTCCTCCGGGGGCGACTGTATAAACTCCTCAACCTGTGCAGCAGTCTCCTGGTTGAGTGAGCTCAGCACGTAGTAGTAGCGAGTGGACTCCGAGGTTATCTGCCGAATGTGGAATTGTGCTTCTGCTTGTTCGAACCATAATTGGGGTCGCAGTGTCCAGAAGCTTGGCAGTTTTAACGAAACTGCGTGAACAAACGCAGTGTCGGTCATCTCTGGTCCAAATATCGTTTGGGCCGTCGGGGTCACCAATTGTAGCGGTGTGCTACACACAGCGCTAGAATAACCACACGGAGTTGGTGAGTTAGAGTTGCGATGAAAGAGATTTATTCAAACTTCGCGGCCTGCTTTAAAGCCTTCCCGTTCCCGCCCTCCTTGGGCGGGATTGCTGTGGGGAATGCATATTCCCAGACCCTTTCTGCGCATGGGATTTTCCCCCTGCTGGTGAAGATGGCCTGGCGCCCTTTTTGGGGCCGGCCCTCTGCCTGCGCGTGCTGTTGTGAGCCGGTTCGTGTGTGCCAGAAAGTGGGTCGCCACAATAGTACATTTGGAGATGAAACTGAAACTAAAACTAAATATTCAGTTGGCCACACAACAAAAAATACACACTCAAAAGGCTTAAATAGCTTCATACTTAGGATTGTAATAGTCTGACGAGAGCCGGTAAAAATTGAGAATTGCCAAATTGTAAAATGAGGTTATCAATAGGTATTCTTTCAACCAACTATATAAGCACAAGAACAAAGAAACCAGAATAAATGTAGGCTATCCAGCTGATTCACTGTACTTCAACCATGCATTCAGATCACAGTCAACCCCTTAGTGCCATCCAGACCATCCACACCATCCAGATCCTTCCTTCCCCTAATATCCAGAAATCTATTTGAATGAGCTCAATGATCTACAATCCTCTTGGTTAGAGAATTTCAAAAATTCACCCGCCTCTGCATGAAGAAATCTCTTAGCTCAGCCCAACCAACCTTCTTCTCAAGATATGCCTTCTGGTCCAAGACTTTCTATACCAGGGGAAACATCTGCCATGCATCAAGCATGTCAAACCTCTTACTAATTTTCAATGTGATTTCTTCTATTCCTCTAAACTTTTAAGGCTTCCATTAAGATGCTGGCATGCCTCTCCAGGTCCAATAAATGATGCAAATGTGTTTCTTAAACATTTTTATTGTGATCACCACACCCTGATAACATTGGTAATTTAAAATACTGCAAGTCAGGTTCATTGGCAAAACCGACAGCAGGCGATTTGCATGTCCTCCGTTGTTGCCTGGACCAGTCCTGTATGCTACAGCACCACCTGTTACAGCCAACCAAGGGAAAAGATGCCAGAGGAGGTCTGGGAGAGAACAGGTGTACTGAAATCCAAACTGGTTTGGGGCTGGCCCCTCCTGTCAGTGCTACACCCCAGCATTCTCTCCCTGGAAATCGAGCTGGATTGTCTTTGTTGCAGCTGAATGAGCACGTGATGAGGAACTGCTGCGTAATTCTTCTTGCAGAAACATGGCTCCAGGACAACAAGCCATACACCATCAATCCTCAGAGCATGCCGCTCAGGGACATGTGCTAATAGTTTTTTTGACTTGTATCTGCTATCATACTCTGTGTGCTGTGTGTGACTGTATGTACACTTTTGCACCTTGGCCCCAGAGGAGCACTGTTTCGTTTTGTTGTATATATGTGTATGGTTGCATGACAATAAACTTGAACCTGATCATAAATTCCAGAGAATAGAGAACCAATCTACTCAAACTCTCCTCATACAAATTTCACCAACCTGCAATCTGACCAGCAATTTCCCTATGGCAAGTACATCCTTTACTTTGGCAAGGAGACAAAAATTGTGCACAATGCTCTAGACATTACCTCACAATGCCTTATAACAATTGTAAATTAGATTTCATTAGTCCAGTATTCAACCTGCTCATAATGAAGTGTAACATACTATTTTCCATCTTTATTGTTGTTGCATTTACACGTTGGCCTTCAGTGCTTTGTTTACAAGCACACCCAGGTTCCAATGAACAGAGGTACCACCCAATCTATGACTAATACACTGCTTTTCTTTTTTTGTGTATAGAAATGGATTAACTAATGTTCTCACATTATTTTCACCTGCCATGTTATCCCCTACTTATTCAGTTTGCTTACATTCCTTTGAGCCTCTCTGCATTCTCTTCTGTAATTACACTCTTACCCAGTTCAGTATCATTAGCAAACTTGTAAATATGACATCTGCAACCCTCAGCCTGACTGTTATATATTACGAACAGTTTGGGCCGTGATCACCAAACTCTGTGGTTTCCATCAGTCTCAGCCCGTCAATCTTAAGATGATCCATTTATAGCCACTGTTCGATTTCTGTCTGATAACCGCTTTTCCACCCATTTCCATTCCATGTGCTTTATTATTCTTCACTAATCTCGTGTGGAACCTTACTGAAAGACTCACACAAACGCAATGCATTACAGCCAGTTCGCCTCTTACCTATTCCACTAGTCACATTCAACAACTCCAGCACATTAAATAAACATGATTTTCCTTTCATAACTCCATGTTGACTCTATTAAGCAGCTTGTGTAATTGATTTGCCATTTCATTACTCTCTACTCTATAAACTTTCCTGTGTTTGTAGAGGATCTATATTGCACTGGTGTCTTCCTTTTATGTACCTACCTGTTTGAGTTTCCTTTGTTTGGGTTTAAGTCCCTAGTTTTGTATTGAGTTTGAAATGATGTAGTTTAATGTCAAGAAATAATACTAATGGTCACTCTTCCCCAAAGACTCTTGAAAACATGACCATCACTTAACCCTTTCTAAATTGCATTAAGTGAGAGCGTTTGCCCCCAGATGGCTTCTTCATATATTGATCAAGAAAAGTATCTAATATACATTCATGATTTTCCACCTTATTGGAGCACAATTTCATTCAGTCCATAATGCTGAAACCTATGATAACCATATTACCCATTACAACTACCTCTAATTTCATGATTTATGCCACACAGAGGCCTATAAACAAGTCCTACCAATGTTTCCGCCCTGTACTATTTATTATCTCAACTCAAGTTGATTCTAGTTCTACATCATAATCTGTCAAGCTAATTTTTCATCACTGAATTGATCTTGAACCTGACTGATAATACTATAAGTTATCATTGCTTCTCACCCTTCCTGTGGGGCATATATCCAACAATGTTTTGACACATTGCAGCTATGTTTCCACAATATTGATTAGATTGCTACTATTTACCTCTGTTTCTAATTTATCATGTTGCAAATGCTATAAGCATTCAGATGCAATTAAAGATACCTTTAACTTATATTGTCTTACACGTTGACCCCCGCCCCCCCCCCCAACATTGCTTGACTTTCTTTATATCATCTATTTACTTTGCAGGATTAGATTGAAGGCTCAGTGCACCGGGAATTCTGTTCCCAAAAGCCACTGGAAACCCAATTTACACATCATGATGTAGAACTAGAATCAATTTGTGTTAAGAATAGGAAAGGTCAGAAAACATTAATAGGAGCTATTTCTAAGCAACCAAATAGTAGTTGTAAGGTGCAGCATAAATCAAGAAATTAGAGATGGTTGTGATGGGGGAACATGGTAATCAATGCAATGGTTACAGCAGAATACATACTTAATCATATGTAGTTAATCTCAGTTGCACAGGTTTAGAAAACCAGACTCAAAATTAAGGTCATTTCTGTCTTTACACAACCTCAAAGGCTCATTGAAGGTAATAGCAAATTGACCGCCCATGACATCAGCAATGGAGAAGCACACAAATCTAGTTTGGGGAGAAAAAAATCAGAAAAGGTTCTATTTAAAAACAGCATTCAGAATACAAAGAAAGAAATATAATTTTCATATTTCTGACAATTCCCCAACAAGGATAGGGAGCTTAAAGTATTTTTCTCCTGAGAAGATAAATTCTGCAATTCTCCCTTGTTTCAAGTCAAACACATTAGCATCATTCAGTATAAACAATCCCATTTAAGACATTTTAAATTTTTACAACATTGGAATAATATCCAAACAAGCCACTGTGCCCAAGACTTGAAGGGGTGTACATCAATCTGTGGCATGTACTTAATATAATGCATACTTAAACTTATGACTTAAACTGTAACTCAGCAACATAGGAACATTAAAGCATGTAACAGTTAAGAACATTGCCGTAAGATGAAAGAAAACCTACCAGTAACCACCACACTGCTCATTGTAGAGTTTGGACTGCTGAGAATGGTGCCAGAAAGTTCGTCAGATCCTCTCTGTGAATAAATTTTTTTAAAAAATCACAATTTCATTACAATGTTAAATATTATGAACAGATTATCCAAATCAGCTAATGCAGGCACTATAATTGATATACTCCCTTATAATACTGAAGTCTGCTGATGTCAACCAAAAACAATACCACAGAACAAGACCAAGATAAATTCAACCATGATTTCTCAAGCTCTGCCATCAGTTAGGACTGAATTACACAAATAGGCAAGGTTGAAAATCAGAAGAATTTTCATATCAAGGCATAACTTAATTGGGAGCTGTTGTAAGTGAGGAAACAAATTCGATAAGTCTCATGGACAAGGATTCTGGACACGCAGCCTTGGTAGTAAAGGATTTTATTTACAGAAGGCAAATGTGGGAAAATGGCAAAAGAAGCAACACACACACGCACACAATTTACAGCAGTCGGACCAGCAATAAAACATACGCGGACAATTAATAAAATCACATGCAGATCCAGCAGTCCGATCTGTTGATGCTGCTGGTGATCTCGTAAGCGACCCTGAGGAAGGTGTTGGCAGCTGTCCTGAAGCCAATCATTGCGGTGACCAGGAGGGATGACTGGAGTAATGCCATTGTCTTGTAAGGGGTGGGGGGGGGGGGGAGAAAGCAGGTGAGGACCAGGCTCATTCTCGTCAGGTTTGGTGGGTCGTGTATTTAACTGGTCAACGGCCTGCTGCAGCACACTCAACCACCCCTGCAGTGTGTGAGAGGGCGTTAACGTGTGTATTTTTTCTTTAAGCAGGCCATTCATCCTCTCAAATAATCCCGATGTCTGTAGGTGATAGGGGATACGGAACAGCCATGAGATCCCCACCTCAACGGCCCAGCTCTGAACTTTGGCCCCAGCAAAGTGCGAGCCCTGATCAGATTGTACCTCCCACGGGACTCTATATATGGAAGAGAGGTACTGTAACCCTTTGATGGCGTTGTTCTGGTCAGCCCTCTCACAGGACACCGCCACCAGGACACCAGAGTACGTGTCCACCATCGTCAGGGTGTACTGCTTTTTACTTTGACGTGGGAGAGTTCCAATATAGTCAATCTGCCATACGCGACCCGCTCTCGTCCTGCAATGAATGTGATCCTGCAGCCCTGTTGTCTAGCCCCATGGTTTCACCTGTTGGCAGATGGGGCAGATGGCAACAGAGGTCTTACACTGATCTAGCGTGAGGGTGAGCCAAAATTGCTCTGCCCAATGTGTGTACTGTTGGCCCCTAGATGGGTATTTTTGTGGTGTGCCCACACAGCTAGCGCACGGAGGTCAGTTTCTGGTAGGGAAGTGGTGGCACGACACATTTGGGCAGCCTGGTTCACAGCAGCGTTATGTATTGCTTCGTCAGTGTTTCTCTGGGTATGGGCATCCACATGATGGACTGAAATTTTCTGTGGGCAGCCTGGTCCCAAATGAACCACCAGTGCTGCTGTCCCCAGAGGGGATGTCCATGAATTTCCCACCTCATCTCATGCCATTGGGCCATCCACACAGCCATAACGATAGCCGCTGCCCAAGAGTTGGTGTAAATGTGGACTGGGCCGGTGGTATCCCGCAGGGTAAGAGCTATTGCTGCCAGCTCAACAAGTTGGCTGGACCCACTTGCTCCCTCTGTGGCTAAAATTTTGCCTGTGACGGGATGACGTGCCGCCGCCTTCCAATGCTGCTTTTCAGCAGCTAGATCTGTCTGTGAACCAGGCATGCAATTTATGATCAGGCTCGAGGGAGTCGAATGGTTGGCCCCAGGACACAGGGGAGGGCCGGATTTCGGATGTGTCTGGGGCTGGGTCCTGGGACTGCGGGAATGACAAATCTGTTCGTGGAGGTGGCTGACCCCTTCTGGACTGGGTTCAGCCCGGTCTGCAATATACCACTTCCACTTTACTATGGAGGACCTCTGGGCACGACCCTCTTTGTGGGTGGAATCGGGGGACTTGACCCACCGCATTATGAGCAGGTGGGGGCGAAGGACGACAGGGTCGGTGCCTGTTTGGTGTTCGGTGGCGAGCAGCGCTAGGTAACAGGCCAGCAGCTAGCACTTGAATGGGCTGTAGCGTGTGGCAGCTTCAGGAAGAGACTCGACCCAGAAACCAAACGGGACTCTGCGCCCTTGGGTCTTCTGCCAGAGGCTCCATTCGGCGACCGTCTCACTGGCCGAAACCTGCAATTCAAAAGGGACACTTGCTTGGTGGGGAGAAAGTGGCAGTGCTTGTTCCACAGCTTGCTTAGCTGTATCGAAAGCAGCCTGTTGCTTGGATCCCCATAGGAATGTGGCTTTCTTGCAGGAGATCCTATAGAGTGGTCTGAGAAGCATGGTAAGGTGAGGTATATGCTGCTGCCAGTAGCCTAGGAGGCCGACGAATCTCTGGGTGTCCGTTTTATTTGAGGGGACAGCAAAGTATAAAATTTTGATTTTGGCAGTCTCAGGAATGTCTCTTTGGCCTGAGTGCCATTGAATCCCGAGGAACAGAACACTCTGGCTGGGACCCTGTACTTTTTCAAGGTTAATTGCCCAGCCACGTCCCTTGAGGGATGAGATTAACATATTAAGTGCCTCTGAGACAACGGTCTCAGACGGACCTTGCAGGAGGATATCATCCATATAATGGGCAAGTGACACCTCTGGGGGAAATTGAATTTGATGTAAATCATGGGAGATTAGGCCGTGGCAAGTTGTTGGGCTGTGGACATAGCCCTGGGATAAGTGACAGAAAGTGTATTGTCTCCCATCCCACGTAAATGCAAATTGCTCGTGGCAATCTTGATGGAGGGGAATGGAGAAAAATGCGTTAGCCAAGTCCACCACTGCATACCAGGGCTTCCCACAATGTCTTCTACAAGGGTGACTATGTCGGGTACTGCGGTAGCAAGGGAGGAGGCTGCTATGTTTAAGTGTCCGTAGTCCACCGTCATGCGCCATGACCCATCCTTTTTGTGGATGGGCCAGACGGGACTGTTGAAGGGGGAGGCTGTGGGTCTAATGACACCTTCCCCCGCAATAGGGCTTGGATGGCCTCAGTGATGTCTTGATGTCTTGTGTACTGACGGTTACAGATGATTTGGGGGATGGGGGGGAACAAAGATAGGTTCCCACTTGGCCGCTCCAACTACAATAGTGGCCCGTGCAACCCCGAAGGTAAACCTGCTTCTGTTGGTGTCAAGGGACCGTCCCTTTAAGACATTAATGCCGAGGATGCACTCAGGCAAAGTGGTTATAAGGACTTTTACAGGTCAGGGAGGTTGGTTCTCAATGGCTAGATGGAGTGTGACCTCCTTCACGGGTAAAAGGGGAACCCCCTAAGCCCTCTACCTGCATCTCGGTGCCCTTCCATCCAGCGGGATTGCCCGGGATGATGGTGTGTTGGGTACCCGTGTCGATGAGTGCCATCCACCTCTGTGGATTTCCCTTTCCCCAATATACAGCAACGGGTATTTGTGGCCTCTGATCACCCGTGCGGGACAGGGCGATGGAGTAAATGCACCTGGGGCCCTGGCCTTCATCCTATTGGGGGGGGGGGGTGCAGGTCTGCCACCTTCATTGCCCTGCTGGTGAAGATGGGACACTTCCTATCTCAGCAGCTCTCTGAACTCTGTCTTGACAGTAGGAGAAACAGTTTCAAGTGGGGGAGGGGCAGAGGGCGAGTTAGTGCCGGTGTGGGCTGGCTGCATGGTCTGGAGGTTGGGGGCGCCCCCTGTGTCGGGCTTGATCCCAGGGTGGGCGTTGTTTTTTCCCTGGCCTGTTTTCCCCCCACAAAGCTCCTCCCACAGGGTGTAGAGGTCAGGGTTGGGGATCCCATCTATGCTGTTGCTATCCACCCCTGCGTGCACCAGGCCCAGGTACTGCTCTCTGCACGTAAAGAGGGGAGGGATTGTGTTTCCAGCCCTCGCCTCTGCCCTACGGACCTGGGGGAGTGCCCCCCACTGCATATATTCAAGACCTTCCAGGAGGGTGATGGCATCCCACATGATCTTCCCGTTAGCTGGTGCCATGAGGGGCAGGGTCACTGACTTTAAATCAGGGGGGGCGGAGATGACCAGGTATCCTGTTAGGGCACCGGTCACCCGGGTATTTTCCAAAAAAATACAGTTGCTGGCTCCCTGGTAGATGCTGTTGACCAGTGCCCACTCTCTAACAACCCAGGTGCCCTCACTAACCGTACCCCATTGTAGGCATCCATGTAGATCCCACTCCAGGTGGGTAAGGTATCGGACCCTCACAGCGATCACTACTAGGCTTGCCAACTGTCCCATATTGGCCGGGACATCCCGTATATTGGGCTAAATTGGTTTGCCCCATACGGGACCGCCCTTGTCCCGTATTTTCCCCGCTAAGGTAGAGCGTTCCTATGAAACATTGTGTGCCGAATAGGTGTAAAGCGAAGAAGCAATTACCATTAATTTATATGGGAAAAATTTTTCAGCATTCCCAGACCCCAAAAAATAACCTACCAAATCGTACCAAATAACACATAAAACCTAAAAATAACACTAACATATAGTAAAAGCAGGAATGATATAATAAACAGCCTACATAAAGTAGAAGAAATGTATGTACAGTGTCATTTCACTGAACAGAATTGCCAAAACCTATTTGTACAAAAAAATTGGCACGTACACGCATGGACCCGTCATGTATGTACACACAGGTACCCAGGCAAGGCTTCAAGGTCATGGTAGTCCTTCCTGGGGTAAACACAAGCGTCCCGTATTTGACTGCTACTTTTGTCCCTTATTTGGGAGTGAGAAAGTTGGCAACCCTAGTCATCACCCGATCCCACAGGGAAGTGCCTTCCCGGATTTCTGGCTGTGGTGCCCGTAGGGCATTGTTGATGCTTTGTTGGTCAGAGAGGCTCCTCAGCGCGCTCGCCTCTTGATGAGAGAGGCTCAAGTTGGGGGCCCCCTCATCCCACAGCCGGAGCAGCCACGCGGCCAGGTGCTCGCCCGGCCGTTGGCGGTACTGATCCGCCAGCTGGGTCAGCTCCTTTGGGGAGCAATCCCGGGTTTCAGAGGGACAACCGGCATGCCTCTCTGCGGCTTAGTCATCCTCATTCCCCCCCCTCTCTGCGGTGGACCTGGGACCGCGTGGTGACGGGTCGAGCGTGCAGGGCTTCGGGTGGATAGGGGGAGGGCGGTGTGGGACCTAGGCTCCTCGGGCACCCCCTCCTCGTTTAGCCATATATACCCATACCCCAGCCACGCATCCAGCTTGTCACCACGCTGGACCAGGGCTCGAATTTTTAGTGGGTGCGGCTGCCAGCCAGACCGGCGGGCTGCCCACGCCTGCTGCAGCTCTATTAACCTGTAGGCGACTTCAGTCCCTCTGACCGAGATTGTTGGCTCGAGTCTGGGCAGCTTGTACTGCCTCCTGCAACGTGGAGCAGCGGTGCCAGAGCCCTTCTAACTCTGGTTGCATAACAGCTGGATCTGGCCAGAAACCCTAACCTGGCGTCTCAGGAGGGATGCCAGCAGCCAAAAGGCACCCCTTTGATTCCCTTTGGCTTTGGGGAACCCCGACTTCTTAAGGAGGGAGACCACGTGGTGCCCTAGTTTCTCGCCACGTGGGTCCAACTGCTCAGACCAGTCCACCAGTTCACCATGGTCCGCCAGCAGGCTGGCCAAGCGCTCAAATCCCTCTATCTCGTCGGTCCACCCAGGAATCCTATCCTCGGTGCCTGCACTGGCTTTTTTGCCCTTGTTCCAGAACATTTTTCCACGCATGTGTCCAGCCAAGACCCCTGAGACCCTGCTGAGCAGCGCCAATTGTTGTAAGTGAGGAAACAGATTCGATAAGTCTCACGAACAAGGACACTGGACACGCAGCCTTGGTAGTAATGGATTTTTTTTTACAGAAGGCAAATATGGGAAAATGGCAACAGAAGCAACGCGCACACAATTTACAGTAGTTGAATCAGCAATAAAACACGCAAACAATTAATAAAATTGTGTGGGAACAAAGCGCGCACACACACACACACACACACACACACACACACACACACACAACCAAGGGAAAAGTCAATACGATACTCGACACCCCTGACTCTTCTGCTTAGGGACAATACCCACACCCCTAACCCTATTCAATGCACAACTCACCAACAGCAGTGTGGTCCCTCGGAGGTAGCAAAAAAGAGAGCGGGTCAAGCACACGAGGCTTCCTTTATAGTGCAGCAGGGCTGATGAGTCCAGCCCAGGTGATTCACAGGGAAACCAATGGCTCGGTGCCAGCAGGGTTAATCTGATTACAAAGGCCAATTGCCCGAGGTCAAATACAAGGCTAATTAAAGGGGCCAATGGTTAGGTGCGGATTGATGGGTGAGGAGGGGTCAAATATTGATCGGCAGGTGGCGTGTCTTTCGACCAGGTAAATGGGCAGTGCTGTCACATGACAGTCACGACCCCTCCAATACAGGAGCCAATGCGACTCATTGAGTGCAGGGAGGGGGAAGGTGGGCAGTCAAACAAAACGGAGCAAATCAGGACATGGGCTCTGTTTAGAATGATCTCGGGTTGTCAAGAGACCAAAATAAGAAATTACGTAAGAGTGCACTGGGAAACTCCAAGGATGAAACAAATATCATGAATTTCTGCAGACACAAGTAGATGCAATCGAATGACATTATAGAAATCAGAAACCTTAAGTGACACAAACATGCAGTCCATGGCTCACCTTGAGATCAAGTATTCTGTGACTTAATACAGAAGCTGGTTTGGCTTCTGGCAGAAAGAATGGGATGTTCAAAGTGTCTCAAAAGTTGGCTTAGTACTCCTAACTGTTAGCCAAAGGGAACTCAGCAGCAGATGTCAAACAAAGAATCTGGTACATTTTATTTTTTTTTAAAAGGCCTAACCAATTTATTACTGTAATAGACTGCAGCAACAAGATATCAGGTAAAAAGACACTGCCTGGACAAGTTAAACAACCACCCAGATGTCCAAAGCTCGATGACACAATGACAAACAATTAATCTGACAAAATACAGAGCAGTCAGCTCCTACCACAATGGTAACTCAGCTTCTATGTGTAGTCATTCTATATCTGGATCAGACCTCATATATGTACAAGAAAATATCAACACTTTTGTTTCACTGACAAATAAATCCCAATCAACAGCCTGAAGATACCAATTAAGCTCTATGGCAATATACAAAAGAAATCAAAGGAAATCCAAAAATGAAGCATGAAAACAACAAGCAACAGACAAAGGTAATTTAGTACCAATACTGTCAGTTATATTTTCATTATTTTGTCAAAGGTCTTGTTCAATCACAGTACAATTAGTGATGCTGTCCACATGCTTTCAGCAGAACAAGTTTTTAGAAGCTGCTTCCCATATAAGAATGGATAAGGACTTCCAGTTCAAAAGTTCAGGTTTGTTAACGTGGGAGAAATATTCAGGATTGAAGCAATTGCAGGAAACATTTGTACCAATTAGTTTGACAGCCTGTATTCCACTATTTTTATTATAGCCCACATGGCTCAAATTTATCTCTACACTTCGTACCCGTATCAAATGCATTCGGTTTGGAACAAACAATAAAAGAACAACCTTAGGTTTCAAAGTAAATGATAGCAAGCCACAAATACAATCCATTTAGTACGGAAAAAGTGAGAGATGAATAAGAGCTGAACCAAAAATATTGAGTATAAAATTATGGTTTCATATTAAAAAAGTCACCCACTATCCTTCAAGGAAAGAAGGATATATTAAAAAAGTCACCTACTATCCTTCAAGGAAAGAATCTCTAGCCATGTGCGACACCAGATCACCAACATGCCTTGTTAATTAACCTACCAATTGGGGATGGCAATAAATGCCAGCCTTATAAGACATATCCACATACAGGAAGCAAATAAAATTTCTGTTTGTAGCAAATAACCACTGCCCATCTCATAAAGTTTTGAATACACAGATCTTCCACTCCCAAGTATTGTGACGGAGCTGTAGCCTCTGTGACACCGTTTCACTCTTCTATTTCCAGTATCATTCCCTATGTAATAGCTATCTTTTCACCTTTTCCCACCATCGAGTCCCAAAGAACCTTTCCAGCTTACAAAGAAATTCAGTCACATTTCTTCCAAAATGGTAGGTTACACCTAGCACTTAAAATTAGTACAAATTGAGTGATCATTGTGCAAGAATGACCTTGAGCATCTGGTTACATGCAATTTTAATTCTCCACTTCCACTCTGAGCACCAACTTTGGCCCAAATTGGGAATACATCGCCTTCCATCTGGGCACTTCACATCCCTCAAAACTTAACATTGAATTTAACAATTTTAGGTAATTTTTCCCCTCTTCACTGATGGGCTTGTACCCTTCTGTTTCGCTTTGTATCTGATCTGCCTCTGTTAACTTTCTTTTAAATAGTTATCTCCTCAAAATCTTGTAAATCTCATAAAATCTTATTATCCGTTTGAATACAGGTCTCCTCAATTAATGAAAAGATTATGTTCCTAAAGAATCCTCTCTATGCAAAATAAGTCTGAGAATTTCCTATAGAAAAACTTGTCAGTTAAGAGTTTTAGTCAACAGCAGTCAAAAATACAAAATATTAAGATATAGGTTTTAATTACATAAGCATACTCTTAGGATGCATGGGAGTTGCAAAGGTTTCTGCAGTTTGGTGAGAGCTGGCCAGACTTTACAGTACTGAGCAAAAATCTTAAGACACATGTAAAAGAAATTCTGTAAAGTAAAAATGCTTTCAAAAATAATGAAGTGAAAAGTTTCTAAATATCAAAAAATTTACTATAAAGAATAGTAAAAAATTCAAAATCCATATATGGTCTGACTATTCTTTGCCTTTAAAACTGCAGCAATTCCTTAGATACACTGTCTTGCAGTTCTATAAGAAAATCAGCTGGTAGGTTGGCCAAGTATCTTGGAGAACTTGACACAGCTCTTCTGCAGACCTTGGTTGTCTAGTTTGCTTCTGTCTCTCCAGGTAGCCCCAGACAGCTTTGATGTTGTTGAGACCAAAGCCCTGTGGAGGCCATGCCATCTGGTGCAGGACTCCTTGTTCTTCTTTCTGCTGAAGATAGTTCTTTATGACCTTAGCTGTGTGCTTGGGGCCATTGTCCTGCTACAGAATGAAGTTGGCACCAGCCAGACGCCTTTCTGATGGTATTGCGTGATGGTTGAGAATCTGCTTGTACTTCTCAACATTGAGGATTCCATTATTTCTGACCAAACCACTAACTCAGAAATGCGGCCCCAAACCTGCATGGAACCTCTGCTATGCTTCACTGTTGACTGCAGACACTCATCTAAGGTGACAAACTGCTACCTGTTTGAGCTAAAAATTTCAAATTTTGACTCTTCAGTCCAGAACACTTCTGTCATTGTTCAGCACTCCAGTCTTTGTGTTTTTGTGTGTAGTTAAGACCCTAGGTTTTATTTCCACTTCAGAGCAATGGCTTTTTGGCGACAACTCTTCCATGAAGACATTTCTGACAAGACTTCCCCAGATTGTAGAGTAGTGTACTTGTGTTCCTGTGGTTTCTGAGTTCAGAGCTGAGAGCAATGCCAGACTTCTTGCAATTTGGAAAGGCCATCAGTTTTGATTTCTCTCTTGTCTATTGAACTTAGTTTCTGTGCTGACCCCTGCATTTCTGAACCTCAACCGTGCCAGTTGCTTTGTGCTTCTTCACAAGAGCTTAGACATCACATCTTGAAACTCTTGTCTGTCGCAAAATTTCTGCTTGGGAGACACTTTGCTGATGGAGGATGACTACCTTGTGTCTTGCTAATATGCTCACTCTTGCCATGGTATAAGAATTGATTATTTCAAGGTTAAACTGTCACATCTGTCATACCCTCACCAAGTTTGATTGTCCTTCACCCAGTTTGATTCCTTCTACACCCATTTCTGTTTCAGTTAATCGGTTTAGCTCATTCAGCTCATGTTCATTAGCAGCTTTTTGTTATCTTAGTTTAATCATGCACTGGGCTATATGCCTAAAAAGTAATCAAGTTTTATTTGAAAGCTGGTCTATTACTTAGTATGTCACTTTCTTTAATGAAGTACAAAAGTTCTATGGAACATTTTAGTTCTTTAGAAAACTAGTGTTTGGAAATCTAAAATTTACTCTTTTCTACTAACACTAATGCAGTAGACAAAAAAGAACATTTAAAACAAAATTTATATAAAAAATTCAGAATGCCTAAAACTTTTGTACAGTACTGTATAATGTTGTAGAAGAGACAAGCAGACCAGTTGAACAACATGGTAGTTGATTCTGGTTTGGACTTGTAGGATAGTGAGGTGATAATGACTTCACTAGAGGCGAAGCATTTAAGGAAAGTATCGAGAGGGTTACAATAATTTTGTCAGCTTTTTGGCATTTGACTCAATGCCATGGACAACACTGATGCTTCACTCTATTTGTGAACGTTATGCAAAAAAAAGTAGAATCAGAACTAGGTCACCAGGCTGCTCAACACCACCCATCTTTTAGTATGACCATGACCGATGTGCCCTACGCCTCAATCCCTCTTCTGAGCCAGTTCCTCACAACCCCCAATTCCATGATTTTTCAAAAAAATTATCTACCTCCTCTTTAACTACATTTAATATTCTAGTTTCCACAGTCATTTAGGCGAGAGAATTCAATACAGTAAATCAAGGTACATTCTAGTAGCCTCTTCCAATAGGTCTCATCTCTTCAAAATTAAACACTTGTTCAGACAAGTAAATGCCATCCTTTACATCCTCTGCAACTCCTTGTACTACTACTGGTAGCAGTAATACCTGCAATGGCAACTTCTTCAGCATCAAAACTTATTGCAAATTATTATCTGCAAAATCGAGCCAGCTCCAATCAATGGCAAATATTTCAGCTGGCAACTTTTGTCTAATGGATGTGGATGCTCAGTCTTAGCAATGTGCAGCTTATTTAGGTCTTCCCATATGGTGCTTAACAGGGGGCAACATAGAACACAGCACTGCAGAGGAACAGGCCCTTCAGCTCATTAACATCTATACCTAACATAATGCCAATTTAAACTGCACATCTGCCTGCATATGGGCTATATCCCTCAATTCTCTGCTCGCTCAGGAGTCTGTCTAAATGCCTCATAAATGTTGCTATCACATTTGTTTCCACCACTTCCGAGGCAGCCTGCTCCAGGCACCTATCACTCAGTGCAAAAAAACTTGCCATGTAAATCCCTTTAAAATACTGTATTCTCCTTCTAATCTTAAAGCTATACCCTCTAGCATTTTAGATTTCCACCCTGAGGGAAAAGAAAGTGCTGATCATCTACCCTACTCATGCCTCTAATCATTTTATATAATTCTATCGGGTCAACTTCAGCCTCCGATGTCTCAGAGAATACGATTCAAATTTGCTCAGCACACGTAAGAAATACTCTATAACCTAGACAACATCCTAGTGAACCTTTTCTGCATGGTTTACAAAGCCTCTATGTCCGTCCTGTAATGTGGCAACCAAAACTGCACATAGTACTCCAAATATAGTACTGTATTATAGTACTGTAAATATGGCCTACCTGTAGTCTTAGGCAACTACCCAACTTCAACATCCTAACCAAAGAAACCAAGCATGTTAGTTGGCCTCTTTACCACCTAACCATATGAGTTGCACTTTCAGGAGCAATACACTTGCACCTCAAGACTACTCTGTATATCAATGCTTTTAAGGGACCTGTCACTTACCAAATTGTTTACTTAAATTTGACTTCCCAAAGTGCAACACTTCACACTTGTCTAGATTAAACTCGTTAGGTCATTTCCACATTTTCAATTGGTCTATCTCCTGCTTCATCTTTTGACAACCCACCTCACTACCTGCAACCTTACTGTTTTTCTGTCATCTCCAAACCTAATGAGCCACCTTACATTTTCACCCAAAACATACATATACATATATCAAAAAAAAGTAAGGTCATAGCACCAGTTCTTGTGGAACACTGCTGTTCACCAAACTCCAGTCAGAACAACACCTCACCCGTCTTTTACTGTCAGGTCAATTTTGAAACCAACGTCACAAGAATCTATGGATCTCATACTACCTTAATCTTCTGGATCATGAGGGGAGATGGGAAAGATGGGCAAAAAGGGCCTGCAGATCATCCTAGCTACCTCCTCAAAGAAAAACTCAAATAAGTTTGTAAGACATGACCTTCCCTGCACTTCAGCCTCTGATGTCCCAGAGAATACGATTCAAATTTGCTCAGCACACCCTATAAGAAATACTATAAGAAGGCTGATCCGATTCCTAAATGGACATTGAGCCCTTGAACACTATCTCACTTTTTTAATATATATTATTTGTTTTTTGCATTATTTTTAATCTATTCAATATATGTATACTGTAATTGATATACTTGTTTATTATTATTATTTTATTATCTTCTATATTATGTATTGTATTGAACTGCTGCTGCTAAGTTAACAAATTTCATGACACATGCCGGTGATAATAAACCTGATTCTGATTCTGAATAAGTCTCTGTGAACAGTGAACATTTTCATCCTTTAATCATACATTCAATATCACCCTCAAGTCTCTTAACATGTTACAGGAAGAACCTCCTATCACTGAAGTTTATGCAACCTCCTTGATTCACTCTATTTTCTAATCTATGAGTAATGGTTGACTGCAATAACCAATGCCCTCTCTCGCCTTTTCTTCCTTCTTACACCAAGCTTCGTCTTTAGTGTTAAGGCTCATTCCTTTCCCAACATGGATGTTGAGGTATACGCAAGGCAGTGGACAGTGAGGAAGGCTATCGTAGTCTGCAGAGGGATTTGCTTCAGATGGAATTTAATGCAGACTAGTGTGAAGTTTTGCTCTTGGTAGGACCAACCAGGGTAGGTCTTACACAGTGGTCGGTAGGGCACTGAAGAGAGTGGTAGCACAAAGGGATCTGGGAATACAGGTCCATAATTCATTGCAAGTGGTATCACAGGTAGATAGGGTCATAAAGAGAGCTTTTGGCACATTGCCTTCATTAATCAATGTATGGAGTACAGGAGATGGAACGTTATGTTGAAGTTGTATAAGACGTTGGTGAGGCCTAATTTGGGGTATTGTGTGCAGTTCTGGTCGCCTACCTACAGGAAAGATGTAAACAAAGTTGAAAGAGTACAGAGAAAATTCACAAGGATGTTACTGGGTCTGGGGGATCTAACTTATAAGGCAAGGTTCAATAGGTTAGAACCGTACTCTTTAGAACTCAAAAGATTGAGAGGGGATTTGATAGAGGTATAAAATATTATTAGGGGCTTAGATAAGGTAAATGCAAGCAAACTATTTCCACTGAGGTTGGTTGGGACTACAACAGGAGGTCATGTCTTGAGGGTGAAACGTGAGAAGTTTGAGGAGAACTTCTTCACTCCGAGGGTCGTGAGAGTATGGACTGAGCTGCAGCATAAGTGATGCATGTGAGCTCAATTTCAACATTTAAAGTAGCTTCGATAGGTACATGGATAGTGGGAAAATGAAGGGCAATGGCCCCAGTGCAGTTCGATGGGAGTAGGCTGTTTAAATGGTTTTGGCATGGACTAGATGGGCTGAAGGGCCTGTTTCTGTGTTGTACTTCGCTGTGATTCTATTTAGTATTAGCAGTATCATTAGTATTTGATCAAGTGTAGTAGTGATGTCGTGGACTGCATCCTGATGACAGAAGAGGAGGTGCTACGTGACTTGAGGCAAATTAAGGTGGATAGTGTTAAACAAGCTGTCCCCAGTGTTAAACAAGCTGTCCCCAGTGTTAAACCAGCTGTCCCATGGACCTTATGGGAGGCTCATACAGAAAATGCAAAGGCCCTGCCAGAGATATTTAAAATGTTCTTAGCCCCAGGTGAGGTGCTTCAGCTGGAAGTTAGCCAATATTATTGTTCAAAAAAAAAGGCTCTAAGAATTAGCAGGGAAATTATAGAGTGGTGCGCCTGAATTTAGTCATGGATAAATTACTACAATGTATTCTAAGTACCTGGATAGATAGGGCCTGATTAGAGATAGTCAACATAGCTTTTAGTGTGGTAGGTCACATCAAACCAAGCTTACAGTTTTTCATGAAGGTTACCATGAAGGCTGATAAAGGACAAACAGTAGACGTTGTTTGCATGGACTTTTACAAGGCCTTTGACAAAGTCCCACAAGGAAGCTTGTCCAGAAGGTTAAATCACTTGGCAGTCAAGATGAAATAATCAATATTGGCTTAGCAGAAGCCAGACAGTGGGAGCAGATGAGTGTTTCTCTGACTGGAAGCCTGTGACAAGTGATGTGCTTGAGTCCATTGTTGTTTATTTTGAATTAGATAATAATTTAGGAGACGAGATTAGCAAATTTGCGATGACACCGCGATTGGCAGGTGCAGTGGACATTGAGGCAGGCTCTCAAAACTTGCAGCTGGAAAAATGGGCTGAAAAATCACAGATGGAATTTAACGGGAAGACAAACCAAGGAAATACTTACACTTTGAATTGTAGGGTTCTGAGGTACCTGGTAACGTACAAATCCATAATTCTTTGAAAGTTGCATCAGAGGTAGATAGGGTCACAGAGTAAGGTTTTGTCATGATGACCTTCATAAAACATCTTACTAAATGTCAACAAGAGCAAGGAGCTGATTATTGACTTGAGGAGGAAACCAGAGATTCAAGATCCAGTCCTCATTGAGGGATCAGAGGTTGAGAGGGTCAGTAACTTTAAATTCCTCGATAGGGTGCAGGCTTTTGACTCCCTCAGGTTGGGTGAGACTAGAACTAGAACTCAAAGGTTTAACATAAATGGTGAAATATTTAAGAGGAACCTTAGTGGAAGTTTCTTCACTCAGAGGGTGGTTCAAGGGTAGAATGAACTGCCAGCACAGGTCATAGATGCAGGTTCAAATGCAAGATTTAAGAAAACTTTGGATAGGGTACATGGATGAGAGGGGCTTGATGGGATACAGTCTGCGTGCAAGTTCATGGAACTAGGCAGAAGTTGAAGTCCACATGGACTCAATGGATTGAAAAGGCCCATTTTTAATGCTGTGGTACTCTATGACTCTATAACCATTATTCTCACCATTTGTTGAAGCAGACATCTTCATTAAAGAGCAAATCAAATTAAATCGAACACCTCATTATTACAAAAATATGTTAAGCAAATGTTCCTTAACGAGGGGAGACCTGTACTTCCCAATGATCTGCAGAGCCCCCTCATGTATTTTTGATTTTCATTAAAAGATTAAAATTGCTTTATAAAACACTAAAAATATTCAACTCAAATTATGGAAAAGGCTGCATTGTGCAATAGGTTTACTAACATCACTATAAAGGAGTTATTGATCTATTGCACATCAGTGTATACAAGAAAACTCATGCTATCTTTGAAAAGAACTAGGCTGTATAACAAATCAAGGCTGCACAGTTATGTATCATCAGGACAATTTAAAAGGATAAATCCAAAAGCAAATATACTTGGATGCTGAAAATCAAGAATAGAAACAGAAAATACTGGAAACACTCAGCATGAGAAGCAACTTCTGTGGAGAAATGCAGTTAACATTTAGGTCAGTGATTTTCTCTCAGAAATGAGAACAGTTAGGAATCAATGTTTGTAAATTACAAAGAAAAGGACAAGGGTGATGGGGTACTTAGATAAGAAATAGGAAGATCTGTGATATACTGAAAGCCTGGAGATAAAAATTAAACATAATCATGTTTAATATCACTGGCATATGTCATAAATTTTATTGTTTAGCAGCAGCAGTAAATTACAATACATTGAATTTTTTAAAAACTAAATTACAATAAAAATATACCCATGAAATCTGAAATATAGCCACCGTCATTCCTTCTTTGTAATTGCATAAATATGTTAGGCTTGAGAGATCGTCAGAGATGTTAACACCCAGGAACTTGAAACTGCTCACCCTTTTCACTGCTGAACACTCAATGAGGACTGGAGTGAGTTCCCTCAACTTCCCCTTCCTGGAGTCCACAATCAATACCTTGGTCTTACTGATGTTGACTGCAAAAGTGTTGTTGCAACCAACTGATCTATCTCACTCCCGTACACCTCCTCAACACCATCCGAAATTCTGCAAAGAATAGTTATCGCAATTTGAGTAGTGCCTAGCCACTCAGTCATGGATGTAGAGACAGTAGAGCAATGGGCTTAGCATGCATCCTTGTGGTTCGCAGTACTGACTGTCAGTGAGGAGGAAATGTTATGGTCTGCTGACGGTGAGAAAATCCATGAGGAAGTCAAGAATCCAGTTGCAGAGGGAGATGCAGAGGCCCAGGTTTTGGAGCTTGTTGATAGAATTGATGGTATGATTGTGTTGAACATTGAGTTATAATCAATAAACAGTAGCCTGATTGTATTGTCCAGGTGATCCAAGGCCTAGTAGAAAGCCAGTGAGATTGTATCACCTGTTAACCTATTGTGGCGATAGGCATATTGCAGCAGGCTCCAGTCCTTGCTTAGGCAGGAGTTGATTTTGGCTGTGACCAACATCCAAAACATTTCATCATAGTAGATATGAGTGCAACTAGGTGATAGTTGTTGAGACAGCTCACACTGCTCTTCTTTGGCACTGATATGATTGTCACCCTTTGAAGCAGGTCGGAACCTCTGCCTGATTGAAGATGTCCTTGACGCTCTCGCTGGCACAATTTTTCAGTGTCCTACCAGCTACACTACCAGAATTTCATTCCTTGCAAGGGTTCACCCTCATCTGGAAGTGAAGCATTGCAGCCATTCATGATGTTATGTTTTTTTCTTATAGAAAGCAATGGGCTGCAAATACTGCCAGAGCTGACATGCATCCGATTCCATCAGAATTTGTTTGTCTCACTCTTAAAATAATCTTCTGTAGGTCATACGTGGATATCTTGTAAAGTTCTGGATCACTGGTCTTGAATGCGACAGATCTAGCCCTCAGCAGACCCCAAATCTCTTGGTGCATCCACAGCTTTTGGTTTGCGTATGTCTGGTATGTTCTCAAAGGCACGCACTCATCCACACAGAAGTCAGTGACAACTGTGGCACATTCACTTAAATCCGAAGATAAATTCCTGAATATTGTCCAGTCCACCAATTCAAAGCAGTCTGTCAGTGCTCCTCTGCCTCCACTGACTATATCTTCTTCATAAATAATAAGTGGTTGCAGTAATGGTTGTAAGAGGTGTCAAAGAGCAAACTGAGAGATCTATATGGAATCTGAAATACTAAAGGAAGGGAGAAAACACTGAAATTGGAGATAATAGATTCAAATGGCTGATTACATGAAATGGTTCAAATTAATGCTGAGCCCCAAACACTGCAATGTGCTAAGTTGCCAGATGAGTAACTGTGCCTTTTGCTTGAACAAAAGAGCTTTTTTGTAAATTGTAGGTGAACAATAGAGGTTGAACTTAGAATAGGATGGAAAATTAAGATGACATGACATGAAGGGTCAATATCAGCTTCCAATTATGCTGCAAAAGTGACCTTGAGCTACCAGTTCATGTCAAAAGACAATAATCTGAAATGTTAACTGTTTCCCTCCATAAAGGCTACCTGACCTACAAAATATTCACAATAGTTACAACATTGTTTTTCAAAACAAAACACACTATCTTAGTTCATGCAAAGTAGAAGCTAAGTTACTTTCAGTTATAAAAGGAAAATCCAAGTGAGAATCTAAGCACCTTGAAGAGGTTCCGCAAAATGAATAACCAAAAGCCAGTATTTTACTGAAATCAGACACGAAACACTTTAATAAAAACATTATTGGACTTGAAAATTCTTTATTAAAATTTCCATTTGTTTAATCCAATTATAAAATTATAAAGAAAATGGAGTTCTAAAATATAGGCTTTAGCGTCACGATAAAAAGATGGTGCAATAAGACATTTAACCAAATGTTCAATTGTAGCTTTGTAATGGTCAGAAAAGAGGAAACCAAAACATGAAAGATGTTGAAGATAATCATCTACACACTGGAGCTGGAAAATAAAAATTTCCAGAGCTGAATTTTGATCCAAGTTTAAAAAAAAATCTTCAGGCAAAAATCAAGTTTTTTTTGCTAAATGTAGGCATGGGCTTATCAACCCTTATGAATGATACTCCCTAATCATTGCAGAATATACCTCAAAAAAACAAGAATGCATCTTCAAATAAATGTTGCATTAAACATTATTCTCGCCGAATGAGAAGCATGACAGCATTTCATTAATACAGTAGCATACCTTTAAATCCTCAACTTAAACCCAGCGTTATAATTTTAAATTTCTAACCTCAGTCATCTAAAGCTTCATTTCATTGCATAGGCACAACATAAAAGTGAAAATAGAACTGAAAAGCTTAACTAAGGAGTATGCAAAGAAAATTTGAGTGAAAAATACAGGAATTTCAAGAAACTACATCTACAATCTAATAACAACAGGAATTCTGCAGATGCTGGAAATTCAAGCAACACACATCAAAGTTGCTGGTGAACACAGCTGGCCAGGCAGCATCTGTAGGAAGAGGTGCAGTCGAAGGTGCTGACGAAGGGTCTCGGCCTGAAACGTCGACTGCACCTCTTCCTACAGATGCTGCCTGGCCTGCTGCGTTCACCAGCAACTTTGATGTGTGTTTCTACAATCTAATAAATGTTTTATATCACAAGGCCTTAATCTATTTATTTCAGAACAAAACTACATCCTTTACACATTAGATATTGATACTACTTTGTCAATTTCTTAGTATTTTGATTAATATGGAAGCTCCAATTGTGTTGTCTTGATAACACATTTATGCACTCCTCAAAGGTCTTTTCTTTCCAATGTTCTGCAATGCTCAGTTTCGTTGGTTACATGGTGCACAGCTAGTCAAGACAGTGTTAATATACTGCTTGGACATTTGACTGTCTGTCCTTTCCTCTTCCATAGGCTGGATACTCATTACAGGTGTCCCCCGCTTTTCGAACGTTCGCTTTACGAAACCTCACTGTTATGAAAGACCTACATTAGTTACTTGTTTTCGCTAACAGAAGATGTTTTCACTGTTACGAGAAAAGGCAGCGCGCCCTGAGCAGCCAAACTCCTCCCTCAGAACTGCATTCTAGCTGGCATTGCTTAAACAGGTGCCTGTGAGCAGCCGTTAGCAAAGTTCTAAGGGATCGGAAAAGCCTAAAAGAGCTTGTAAGGGTGTTACACTTGGCATAAATCTAGACATAATTAAGCGTTTCGATTGTGGTGAACTAAGTAAGGACAAAGTGAGTTTGGCTTGTGGAAGTTGACGAAGATGATGTTGAAGAGGTTTTGGTATCCAATGACCAAGAACTGATGGGTGAAGAGCTGATGCAATTGGAAGAGGAAAGGATAACAACTGAAACCGAATGCAGTAGCAAACGGACCAAAAGTGAAGTCGTCCAGGAACTGAACGTGAAGCAACTGCATGAGATTTTCGCTGCAATTGACAACAATGATTGCAGAAAAGTACGACTTTAATTTTGAAAGGGTACGTCGGTTTAGGGCATATTTGCAAGATAGTTTAAGTGCTTACAAAGAACTGTATGATAGAAAAATGCACGAGGCTAAGCAGTCAAGCATACTGTTGTTTTTCAAGCCTTCTACATCAGCCACAGCAGACGACAAACCTCAACCTTCGACATCGAGGCAGGCAGACATAGAAGAAGATGACCTGCCTGCCCTGATGGAAACAGACGACAATGAGATGACACCCCAGTGTCCCACCACCCCAATCCCCGGACTGATACACTGCCGCGGAGAATGCGCGGTAGCCAGGACGCACCCAACGCATCTTTAAGATAAAAGCCAAAATAAACAAGCTAAATAATTAGGTGCCGCCCATAATTAATTAGCTTATTTCAGCTTTTTTCTTAAAGATGTGCTGGGTGCATCCCAGTTACCGCTGCATTCTCCGCGGATCGGTATCAGTTCGTTGTCCGGAGGTTGGGGACCACTGCACCACCCCAACCTCCGACGACTTAGCCTAACACACCATCAACAGTGTGCTCGGCACTGTCTTCCCGATTCCAGTAAGTGATACTACACTGTACATACATTATTTCTACTTTATATAGGCTGTGTATTTTTGTGTGTTATTTGGTATGATTTGGCAGCTTCACAGCTTAAAGGTTACTGGAGAGAGTGTTTCTGCCAAGAGAGCTTGCGTGAGGTTTTCATTACGGAGAACAGTGCAGCAATGATTGTAGCAAAGTATTTCTACTTTATATAGGCTGTGTATTGATCATATCATTCCTGCTTTTACTATATGTTACTGTTATTTTAGGTTTTATGTGTTATTTGGCATGATTTGGTAGGTTATTTTTTGGGACTGCGAACGCTCACAAATTTTTCCCATATAAATAAATGGTAATTGCTTCTTCACTTTACAACATTCTGGCTTACGAACCATTTGATAGGAAAGCTCTACCTTCGGATGGCAGGGGAAACCTGTACAACCAAACAGATTCCAAGTTCCTTTCCCTTAGTTTAAAGGCAACAAGGCCAACAACAGTATCTAAACCAAACTTTTAAGTTCAGAATATCATGATAAAGATTTTTTTTTTAACAATGAGTCATCATAGTGCTACTATTTTCTCATCCTGTCACAGCAATGCTATTTTTCTAATTAACATTTTAGGATAGCATTAATTATCCAGTATGTTAAACACACAAATATTCAATATAGTACCCCACAAATAGCTCAATTCAATAGCCTGAGGAAAACTGTCTTTCTTTAAACACCAGAATACAGCTGAGAATGAACTAGACAAGTAACATAATTGGATTCACTTTCTGAGACTTGAAAAGTTATGCACAATCATCCAAAGAGCATATCGTTGTTTCAAAGAATTATCCAAAACAATCTGCTTTGACATCAATATAAAACAACGCTCTTATGATCAGCACCTAGGTAAACAATCTTGATGAAAAATCTTGACATTTCAAAATATATTCTATGTAAATAAAGAAGCAAAATCTGCAGTGAAGTGAATCTGAAATGAAGCACTGTTATTTCCAAGCAGATAATTAATCATCTGCTTTCAAACACTACCTTTCATATCTTCAGGATATTCCACGACACTGCATGGCCTATGACTTCATTTTTAAGTGTGGTAATTTTCATACAAATAGCAATGTTATGACCGATTTCTTTAAGAAGCAAATCTAATTGAGATTGACAAAAGCCAGCATAATGAAAGAAAAGCTCTTTTAATGTAAAACTAGTATCAATCTCAATTAATAGGAAGGAGCTTTTGCACGAGGCAAGACCTGAATACCTCATCTAAAATACCAACACCAAAGTACAGCACTGAAATTGTGCTCTTCTCCCCACCAGCTTAGAAGTCATATCAAACAATGTTAAAGATGATGAGATCTACCCTATGCAATTTGAGAAATTAATCCATGAGAATTTAAAATTCTCTGTAAAAGCTGAATAAAAGGAAATAATTGTATATTTAAAACTTGTACTAGTGAATACCAAAAATAAATACTAAATCACAAAAGCCCATTTGAAGTGCTGAAAAGATCTGCAAATTGCACACAATATTCTACACAGATATAATAAATTCTTAAAATTAAAGCAAAACAGTGATAAGTTTATCACATTTTAATCCTGAAAACAAAACCACAAACTATCCAAATAAAATAAGGAATCTTTTAATGTATTAGATAGCATTGTCAATGTGTCATTCACTATACCAAATTCCCCTGCATATTGACTAGCATTCTACTGCAACACAACTGGAATCAAAGTTTGGTCCAGTTCCCACTAACTGATCAAGTAGGAAGAAAAAATTATGGAGCATTGAAGAGTGTTTACCATTCTGTTCTCACACAGCTCTAACTTACAATCCAATATGGTAAATAAGGTAGTTTAGTTTTGTGCACAAAAACAAATAGTTCTCATAGGAGTTTTGCTTGTTGGCACAACAGAATAAGATAAAGTACAGAATCAGATGTTAATTACATTCCTGGAATTCTAAATTTCACTGAAAGGCCACAAAGCAAATAACCCCAAGATCATTTGTTTCTATATTTAAAAAATCAATTTATCAATTATTTATTTTGTAAATTCACAGCAGATCTAAACATTTGGCCTATAGACTTAGGCAGGTGTTTTTCTTTCACATGTAATTTTAAGATTGCCCCAATTTTGCCTTTGACAATACAGTTTTATCTCATCACCATCTTTTTAAGGATTCTTAGTAATGTGGAGGAACAGAGAGATTGTGGGGTACACATCCATAGACCCCTCGAAGTTCAAGAGCCATGAAATAATGTTGCAGCCCTATAAAACCCTGGTTAGACTACACTTGCAATACTGTATTCAGTTCTGGCCACCTCATTATAGGAAGAATGTGATAGCTTTAGAGAGGGTGCAGAGGAGACTTACCAGGATGCTGCCTGGACTGGAAGGCATGTTTTATGAAAATAAGTTAAGCAACTAGGGCTCTTCTCTTTGGAGAGAAGAATGAGAGGTGACTTTATAGAGATATACAAAATGATAAGTGGATAGCCAGAGACTTTCCCAGGGTGGAAATGGCTAATATAAGGGGCATAATTTTAGGGTGACTGGAGGAAAGTCAGAGCTAAGTTCTTTACACAGAGAGTGGTGGATGTGTGGAATGCTCTACCAGCGTAGTCATAGAGGCTGAAACATTAGAGGTATTTAAGAAACTCTTAGATAGGCACGTGGATGATCAAAAAATGGAGTTACATAGGAGAGAAGGGTTAGATTGATCTTAGAGTAGGTTAAAAGGCTGGCACAACCTTTAAATTATGGATCAAAGGCCCTGTCTGAGCTGTAATGTTCAATGTTTTGACTACAATACTTGGTAGATCTCCAGGATCTATCCAAGGCACACCATACTTTGAAGTCTAAGTCACAAATAAGCTTACTTATATCTATTTTATTGCTCCATCTATTTGCTCCATTTCTTTGCGCCCATTATCACATATGACATTTCCATTTTTTTTAGTATTCTGCAGGGAGTGCTCATGGAGTGAGGTCGCTTTTGGCTTCGCTCCATTCCCGTTATCTTTTTTTAACCTATGATCTCCCTTACTTGACCAATTTTTACCTACACTAGAAGATTTATTTTATTTTACTGAGTTTTTCTTGAACTGCAACTGTGAAATCTAAAGAAATGAGTACAAGATCCAAAACAAAAGATGGGAAAGATTCCGATAGGAATGGAGGGGGGAAAAGGTGACTCTAAACAAATGGAGCTATCCTATGAGACTATGCTAAAGTTTTTAGAGGAAAAATTCGATGAACAACGTTGAAACTTACCTGATAAATTTGAAAAACAATGTCAAAGTCTCAATGAAATGGAAACAAAATGTTTTACAATAATGCTTTAAAGTAGCATTAGAAATGGATAAAGTAAGGCTTTTTGATACAAAGTTCTATATTGTATTCAGTTGCACTACTCCCTCAAAGCTGACTACAATTTTAAAAGGATAATTAGCCAGGGTAGAGGGTTGCACAGCCATGATCTCTGAAACTGACAAAAAACTGAGAATCCTGGTTAAAAGTTTTGTGAGGCATGGCTTCACTGATGAAGAATAAAAAAACAAAGGAGTTTGAAACCTTTCTTAAACAGGGATTATCCATTGCTCAACTACGGAAAATCTATAAGGACATCAAGGCCCTGAAGAGGGTGATAAGATTCACTGGTTTTACAGGATATAGGACCATCGCTAATATTAGCAAAATGTTGAAAGATTTGATAGGTGATTAAAAGTTTTGAATATTTCTACTGGAGGAAACAGCACAACTGATCAAACTGGCAATGGATACAAGAACCAAAATTTAAAGTGAAAAATATCCTGAGGAAACTAATCTAATAATCTAAGGATTTCTGTTTCAAAAAGTTTTGATGCCTCAGAAAAGAGGAGAATTGGCAGCTTATTTAATAAACTAGGGCAATTGTTATAATTCCAAGATTCAATTCACATTTATTAACAAAAATGTATAAATTATACTCCTTGAAACTTATAGGCAGCCACAAAGAAAGTAACCTAATTAAATTATACCATATAGCCTCTTATTATAAATGTAACAAAAATAATTGTGGCTAATAATACATTAAATTGGACATGATATATAAAGCATCTAGAAATAGATATTAATTTGAATTGCAAGTTCAAATGGTTTCACATCTGTATGTCCTCAGCTCAAGCAAAAATATTGAGTTCACCCACTTAAACACAAAGCTTACTGTAAGATGGTATATTAAATTAGCCAATGTAAGCACTTTGATTTAACAGAACAATGCATTGTTTTAACATCTTCACTAACCCAAAACTCTGCAGAGAAGTGAACTTGAAGGTTGGGTCCTCAGGGCCACTACAGGTGAGCTAGTCTAAATGTGAATGTATGCATACATCAATGTACAAAACAGAACTAGCAAGCCAACTTGGTTTTCTATCATTTTTCTTCTTGTGATGAGAGTAAGGCAAACAAAAACAGCCACACCTACCTTTATGCCAACTGCAACATCAGTGAGAATGCTACAAAAAAAAAGATAAGAAAGCTATCATCTAAAGTACTTGAACCTGTTGCCAACACATAAATCACCAGCTGCAACAACTATATGGTTCATTTAAACAGGCATGACATGAATTTTCAACATGTTACATTTGCTAAACACAAACTTTGTCCTAATACCACTGCTGAAGTGACTATTTATTTGTTCGCAGACACGAGGAAATCTGCATTTGCTGGAAATTCAAGCAACACACACAAAAAATGCTGGTGAACGCAGCAGGCCAGGCAGCATCTATAGGAAGAGGTACAGTCGACGTTTCGGGCCGGGACCCTTCGTCAGGACTAACTGAAAGAAGAGATAGTAAGAGATTTGAAAGGGGGAGGGGGAGATCCGAAATGATAGAAGACAGGAGGGGAGGGGTAGATCTAAGAGCTGGAAAGTTGATTGGCAAAAGGGATAGCAGGCTGGAGAACGGGGAGGATCATGGGACGGGAACCAAGCGCATCTTTCCCTCCCCACTCTGTCTGCTTTCCGCAGGGATCGCTCCCTACGCGACTCCCTTGTCCATTCGTCCCCTCCATCCCTTCCCACCAATCTCCCTCCTTGTAAGCAGAACAAGTGCTACATATGCCCTTACACTTCTTCCCTCACCACCATTCAGAGCCCCAGACAGTCCTTCCAGGTGAAGCGGCACTTCACCTGAGTCGGCTGGGGTGATATACTGCGTCCTGTGAAGTCTTTTATATATTGGCAAGACCCGACACAGGTTGGGAGACCGTTTCGCTGAACACCCTTGCTCTGTCTGCCAGAGAAAGCAAGATCTCCCAGTGGCCACACATTTTAATTCCACATCCCATTCTGATATGTCTATCCACCGCCTCCTCTACTGTCAAGATGAAGCCACACTCAAGTTGGAGGAACACCACCTTATATTTTATCGGGGTAGCCTCCAACCTGATGGCATGAATATTGACTTCTCTAACTTCCGTTAATGCCCCTCCTCCGCTTCACACCCCATCCCTTATTTGTTCATTTAATTTTTCAAAATATTTTTTCCTTTTTTTCTCTCTCTCTCTCTGTCCCTCTCACTATAACTCCTTACCTGCTCTCCACCCTCAGGGCTCCCCTCCCCCCCTTCTCTTTCTCCCCAGGCTTCCTGTCACATGATCCCCTCCCTTCTCCAGCTTGGTATCCCTTTTGCCAACCAACTTTCCAGCTCTTAGGTCCACCCTCCCACCTCCTGTCTTCTCCTATCATTTCAGATCTCCCCCTCCCACTTTCAAATCTCTTACTATCTCTTCTTTCAGTTAGTCCTGACAAAGGGTCCCAGCCCGAAACATCGACTGTACCTCTTACTATAGATGCTGACTGGCCTGCTGCGTTCACCAGCATTTTTTGTGTGTGTATCTATCTGTTTGCCATTCTCCACCTATCTCATTCTAGTACTTTATTTTACATTGCTACAAAGAGAAGCAGTAAAGGATCAAATCAGAGAAGCATAACTTTATTGGGACATAGTAGAAGGATCTTAGGGGTAAAAGACAGCCAGAGCAGAAAGCAACTGAGTAGGTTGGGTGAAAATAACATCCAGCAAGGGCAGACTGAATAATGGTTTGAGAAGAGGTACAGAGACAGCAAGTGTATTTGAGGCCGTGGAGGGGGGAGAAGGAATGGGAGACGGGACGTTACAGGGGAGGTGGAAACAGAGATGAGCCAAGGATTGGATGGAGGGGGTACGCAGGATTGGATGGGACAGGGAGGAGAGGGGAGACGGGGATGTTGGGGAGGCAGCGCGGGGGGGATGGGATCGGGGCGCATGGGTCAGGCTGGGTGAGGGAGGCAGGGAGTTCGAACAGGGGGTGGAGACAGGACAGGGCGGAGTGCGGGAGTGACGGTGTGATGGAAGGAGGGAGAGTGCAAGGGTGTGATGGAAGGAGGAAGGGAGCTGGCAAGGGAGGAATGGTAGGGAGGAAGGGTTCGGGGCACTGATGGAAGGAGAGAAGGAGCGGGGGTGAGCTGGGGGAGGGGAGGGAGGGAGGGAGGGAGGGATGGAAGCAGGAATGGAGGAATGGGTGGGGTGCAGTGGAGGGGAGTGACAGGAGATGGGGAATGGATGACAGGAGGGAGGGAAGGAGAATGGAGTGAGGGGAAGGTGTGAGGGAGGGGGCGGAGTTGGAGGGAGGGAGGAGAGGGGGAGGAGAGGGAGGGGGAGAGGGGAAGGAGGAGAGGGGAAGGAGGAGAGGGGGGGGGAGGAGAGGGGGGGGAGGAGAGGGGGGGGAGGGGGGGGGGGGGGGGGGGGGGGGGGGGGGGGGGGGGGGGGGGGGGGGGGGGGGGGGGGGGGGGGGGGGGGGGGGGGGGGAGAGGGGGGGAGAGGGGGGGAGAGGGGGGGGGGGGGGGGAGGGGGGAGGAGAGGGGGGGGAGAGGGGGGAGGAGAGGGGGGAGGAGAGGGGGGAGGAGAGGGGGGAGGAGAGGGGGAGGAGGGGGGAGGGGGGGAGGAGGGGGGGAGGAGGAGGAGGGGGGGAGGGGGAGGAGAGGGGGGAGGGGGAGGAGAGGGGAGGGGGAGGAAGGGGAGGGGGAGGAAGGGGAGGGGGAGGAAGGGGAGGGGGAGGAAGGGGAGGGGGGGGGAGGGGGAGGAAGGGGGAGGGGGAGGAAGGGGGAGGGGGAGGGAGGGGGAAGGGGGAGGGGGAGGGAGGGGGAGGGGGAGGGAGGGGGGAGGGGGAGGGGGGAGGGGGAGGGGGGAGGGGGAGGGGGGAGGGGGAGGGGGAGGGGGGGGGGGAGGGGGGGAGGGGGAGGGAGGGGGGAGGGAGGGAGGGGGAGGGGGAGGGAGGGGGAGGGAGGGAGGGGGGAGGGAGGGGGAGGGAGGGAGGAGGGAGAGAGGGAGGAGGGAGAGAGGGGGGAGGGAGAGGGAGAGAGGGAGGAGGGGGGAGGGAGGGGGAGAGAGTGGGAGAGAGGGAGGGGGAGAGAGTGGGAGAGAGGGAGGGGGAGGGAGTGGGAGAGAGGGAGGGGGAGGGAGTGGGAGAGAGGGAGGGGGAGGGAGTGGGAGAGGGGGAGGGAGTGTGAGGGAGAGAGGGAGGAGGAGAGGGAAGGGAGGGGGAGAGAGGGAGGGAGGGGGAGGGGGAGGGGGAGGGGGAGGGAGGGAGGGAGGGGGAGGGGGGGGGGGGGGGAGGGGGGGGAGGGGGGAGAGGGGGGGAGAGGGGGGAGAGGGAGGGGGGAGGGGGGGAGAGGGGGGAGAGGGGGAGAGGGGGGGGGAGGGGGAGAGGGGGGAGGAGGGGGAGGGGGAGAGAGGGGGGAGGAGGGGGAGGGAGGGGAGGGAGGGAGGGGGGAGGGAGGGGAGGGAGGGAGGGGGGAGGGAGGGGAGGGAGGGAAGGGAGGGAGGGGAGGGAGAGGGGGGGAGGGAGAGGGGGGAGGGAGCAGGGCAAGGATGGAAGGGAGGGAGGGAGGGTGCGAGCGGGGCAGGGATGGGAGGGAGGTGGGAGGGGTGGAGGAGGGAGGGATGGATGGAGGAGGGATGGAGAGGGAGGGGGGAGAGGGGGGGGAGGTGGGGAGGGAGGGATGGGGAGGGGGGAGGGAGGGATGGGGATAGAGGGGGGAGGGAGGGGGGAGGGGTGAGGGAGCGGGAGGGGGGATGGGGGAGGGGGGAGGGGAGGGGGGAGGGGAGGAGGAGGGGAAGGAGGGGGAGGGGAGGGAGGGGAAGGAGGGGGAGGGGAGGGAGGGGGAGGGGGGAGGGAAGGAGGGAGGGAGGGGGAGGGGGGAGGGGGAGGGGGGGGGGGGGGAGGGGGAGGGGGAGGGGGGAGGGGGGGGGAGGAGGGGGGGGAGGGGGAGGGGGGAGGGAGGGAGGGGAGGGAGGGGGGAGGGAGGGGGGAGGGAGGGGGGAGGGAGGGGGAGGGAGGGGGGGGGGAGGGAGGGGAGGGAGGGGGGAGGGGGGGGGAGGGGGGAGGGGGAGGGAGGGGGAGGGGGGAGGGAGGGGGGGGGAGGGGGGGGGGAGGGAGGGGGAGGGAGGGAGGGAGGGGGAGGGGGAGGGAGGGGGGAGGGGGGGGGGGGGAGGGGGGAGGGGGGAGGGGGGGAGGGGGGAGGGAGGGGGGAGGGAGGGGAGGGGGGGGAGGGGAGAGGGGAGGGGGGAGGGGGAGGGGGAGGGGAGGGGGAGGGGGGGAGGGGGAGGGGGAGGGAGGGGGAGGGGGAGGGAGGGGGAGGGGGGAGGGAGGGGGAGGGGGAGGGGGAAGGGGAGGGGGAGAGGGAGGGGGAGGGAGGAGGGGAGAGGGAGGGGGAGGGAGGAGGGGAGAGGGAGGGGGAGGGAGGAGGGGGGAGGGAGGGAGGGGGAGGGGGGAGGGAGGGAGGGGGAGGGGGGAGGGGGGAGGGAGGGGGAGGGGGGAGGGGGGAGGGATGGAGGGGGAGGGATGGAGGGGGGAGGGATGGAGGGGGGAGGGATGGAGGGGGGAGGGATGGAGGGTGCGAGCGGGGGCAGGGATGGGAGGGAGGGAGCGAGCGGGGGCACGGATGGAAGGAGGGAGGGAGCGGGGCAGGGATGGGAGGGAGGGAGGGAGCGGGGCAGGGATGGGAGGGAGGGAGCGGGGCAGGGATGGGAGGGAGGGAGGGAGCGGGGCAGGGATGGGAGGGAGGGAGGGAGCGGGGCAGGGATGGGAGGGAGGGAGGGAGCGGGGCAGGGATGGGAGGGAGGGAGGGAGCGGGGCAGGGATGGGAGGGAGGGAGGGGGCAGGGATGGGAGGGAGGGAGGGGGCAGGGATGGGAGGGAGGGAGGGAGCAGGGATGGAAGGAGGGAGGGAGCGGGGCAGGGATGGGAGGGAGGGGGCAGGGATGGGAGGGAGGGGGCAGGGATGGGAGGGAGGGGGCAGGGATGGGAGGGAGGGAGGGAGCAGGGATGGAAGGAGGGAGGGAGCGGGGCAGGGATGGGTGGGAGGGAGGGAGCGGGGGCAGGGATGGGTGGGAGGGAGGGAGCGGGGGCAGGGGAGGGAGGGAGCGGGGGCAGGGATGGGAGGGAGGGAGCGGGGGCAGGGATGGGAGGGAGGGAGGGAGGGAGGGAGCGGGGGCAGGGAGGGAGGGAGCGGGGGCAGGGATGGGAGGGAGGGAGGGAGCGGGGGCAGGGAGGGAGGGAGGGAGCGGGGGCAGGGAGGGAGGGAGGGAGGGAGGGAGCGGGGGCAGGGAGGGAGGGAGGGGAGCGGAGGGAGGGAGGGAGGGAGCGGGGGCAGGGATGGGAGGGAGGGAGGGAGGGAGGGAGGGAGGGAGGGAGCGGGGCAGGGATGGGAGGGAGGGAGCGGGGGCAGGGGAGGGAGGGAGGGAGCGGGGGCAGGGATGGGAGGGAGGGAGGGAGGGAGGGAGGGAGGGAGCGGGGGCAGGGATGGGAGGGAGGGAGCGGGGGCAGGGATGGGAGGGAGGGAGGGAGCGGGGGCAAGGATTGGAGGGAGGGAGCGGGGGCAAGGATGGGAGGGAGGGAGCGGGGGCAAGGATGGGAGGGAGGGAGCGGGGGCAAGGATGGGAGGGAGGGAGCGGGGGCAAGGATGGGAGGGAGGGAGGGAGCGGGGGCAAGGATGGGAGGGAGGGAGGGAGCGGGGGCAAGGATGGGAGGGAGGGAGGGAGCGGGGGCAAGGATGGGAGGGAGGGAGGGAGCGGGGGCAAGGATGGGAGGGAGGGAGGGAGGGAGCGGGGGCAGGGATGGAAGGAGGGAAGGAGGGAAGGAGCGGGGCAGGGATGGAAGGAGGGAAGGAGCCGGGCAGGGATGGAAGGAGGGAAGGAGCCGGGCAGGGATGGAAGGAGGGAAGGAGCCGGGCAGGGATGGAAGGAGGGAAGGAGCGGGGCAGGGATGGAAGGAAGACAGGAGCAGAGTAAGGAGAGAGGGAGGAATGGAATGAGGGATCAGTCAGAAAGGATGTGCAAGGCCTCCCCTAATGTTGTGGCATGAACCCAGACCGAACAACGACGCGCAGCACCCAAAAGCCACCTGCCTGGCCAACTACCAAGGATTAATTAGAACCATCCGAGGAAGCCGAATTTTGCTCCTCGTCGAAACAGCCCGGACGAACCCCAGTGGGCTGTATTATAACAGCTTCTATCTACCGCTAGTCTTTAGGACGCCACGACGTGTATTGGAAAACGCTTCGCATCCTGCCTCAATATTTACTTCAGTCGGAACGCATGACTCTAGATCAACCCGCGACTTCGCCTGCCTATTTTCATGCAATCATTTCCCTGCCTTTTTTTTTAAGTAGGCTTACCCGTCCATTGCCGAATTAACAAAGATTTGACAGCGAGCTGCCACCGTTAGGGAACACACAAAATGGCGCCGCGTGTCGTTGGCCGTCCCTCCCCTCCCCCTTCGACACGCTCGCTTCGACTCGGGATCCTCCGGAAATGACCGAGCGCAACCGATCCGCCGCAGCTTGTCAAAGCCGAAAAATCTCGTGGACCCGAAGCTCCGTTGTTGGAAGTGAGTTGTTATATCCCCAGGTCTACTACAAAGAAATAATTTAAAAACAAGATGTTCTCAGTCAGGCCTGCAACCTTGATTCCTCGCCTTCACTTTTATTTAAAGGAAATAATCTGGTCATTTAAGAAAATCTGAAATTAAAAAAAGGACATTTCTGCCTGAATCAGTTTGCCCTTTTCCCGGACAAAGCCAGGATTGAGTTTGTCGGACCTTCCACATCCACATTCGATAGATCATCCTTCCTAATCCCTGCCAACTCCAACAAGATTTCATTGCCTGTCATATTACCTTCTCCTTTTAGCAATTTGAAAGTACACCTCCCATTGTGACTCTTTCCTTCATCACCAAATGGTACTGTTACGAGAAGATGCCATACATAGCGCCTGCATTTTTACCCCCTTCCCACTATCACGGGACACAAGCAATAATTCCAGCTGAAGTAATAATTCACATGTACTTCATCTGGTGTACTACATTCTATGTTCATAATTTGTTCTTCTTCATACAAGAGGAATCAAAATGTAAATGGTTTGATTGCTGAGCACCGGCATTCTGTCTGCTGGAGTAATCTTGAGTGTCCTGTTGCCTGTCACTTTAACTCAGCATCCTATCACCATGCTCACCTTTCCGGTGAAGATGTGGTGGTCAATTTAGCTTTTTTTCCGCTGTACCTTTCCTCATTCCCTGTCACGGCCACTGTTGAGCTTGAACGCACGCGTCATCCGTGTCAGCGCGGGAAGAAGATCAACTCCTCGAGTTTGCAAATGACGGCGGGCTGAAAAGTATGTTAGACATAACATCTCTGCCGGCATTCTGGATCAAAGTCAAGGCTAAATATCCTGAGGTAGCCACGAAAGCACTGAAAACGTTGCTTCTATTTCCAACATATCTCTGCGAAGCGGGGTTTTCTGCAATGAATGTAACGAAAATTAAATTGTGGAATAGACTGGACATAAGGAACCCCCTTCGAGAATCGCTGTCTCCTATCACCCCTCGATAGGACCGTCTTGTTGCAGAGAAACAAGCACAGGGCTCCCACTGATTCACCGATATTGGTGTGTTGCAATGATTTTATATGTTCATACAGGGAAAATATGTGCCTTGTGTTTAATATCCAAACGTTACTTAAAATGTTATGATGATATAAGTGACTTACAATTGACTTATCACTATATTCATGCGAGGAAAATATGCGCTGTGTGTTTAATATTAAATTCGTTAGATAAACCCTTTTAGAAACGAAATTGAGTGTATTAGCCACTTATGAGTGACTTATAGTTGACTTATCACCTATATTCGGGTCGTGATTAACAACCCCCACCAGGCTTGCCAACTGTCCCGTATTAGCCGGGACATCCCGTACATTGGGCTAAATTGATTTGTCCCATACGGGACCGCCCTTGTCCCGTATTTCCCCCGCTAAGGTAGAGCGTTCCCATGAAACCTTTCGTGCCGAAATGGCGTAAAGCGAAGAAGCAATTACCATTAATTTATACGGGAAAATTTTTTGAGCGTTACCAGACCCAGAAAATAACCTACCAAATCATACCAAATAGCACATTAAACCTAAAATAACACTAACATATAGTAAAAGCACGAATGATATGATAAATACACAGCCTATATAAAGTAGAAATAATGTAGGTACAGTGTAGCTTCACGAAGAGAATGGCCGAAAACGATTTGTAGAGAGAAAAAAAATCGGCACGTACACGCATGCGCACACAGGTGCCCGCGCAAAGCTTCGTGGTCATAGTAGTTTTTCTTGGGGTAAACACAACGTATTTGACTGCTACTCTTGTCCGTTGACAACCATACCGCCCCCTCCCCGGGTCAGCCGGTCCGCAAGAAGATTGTCAATAATAAACCGGTCCGCGGTGCAAAGTGGGTTGGGGACCCCTGCACTAGAACTTTATAGCCTCAGATCTATTCACTGCACCATCAGAGGTGCCCAGATTTCTCAGATCAGGGCTGTGAGAATGGCTGAGAGGATCTGGGACATTTATCAGGAGCACTGTCTACACAGGTCCCTTAATATTATTAAGGATTCCACCCACCCATCCAGCATCCTCTTTGACTTTCTACCATCAGGCAGCAGATGCCAATGCATAAAGACAAGAGTGGTCTGGATGGAAAACAGCTTCTTCCCTCAGGCCATTAGGCTTCTGAACTCCCTGCTGCATTGCATTCAAAGTGTCACCGGTTAATCTGTTTCTATATCTGGCAATATTCAATTCATGCACTTTTCTTTGTTTATTTATGTGTAATTTGTCTGTAGATTTTATCCTTATGTTCATACATTATTTTATATTGTACATGTGTTATGTGTATTACTGTGCTGTACACCCAGGTTTGGAGAAACATATCATTTGAGGGTATGCATGTATATAGTTACGTGACAATAGACTTGACTTGACTTGACGTGATGCACTATACCATCGGCTGCAAAGTACCCTGAAAATAATCTCACAAATGTGTATTTTTCTTTATATTTTATGTTATCCATTTATCTCATACGTGAAGAGAGGTGAGGTTCATCTGAAGCCAACACTTGTTTCACAGCTTTCAGACCTTTACCTTGGTTGCTTCTGTCAGTAGTTAGTCAGCGGAGTGCAGTACTTACCACTTTCATGCAGCATCAGCATCTCAGAAGAGCAGAATTACTTTAATTTTCCAGTCCTGCTTACCAATGGCACAGCTTTGGCAATTTGAAGGTGATTTCCTGATTCCACCTTTCCAGTGTGTTTGAGCTGGTTCTCTGTAAATTCTGATTCTCTGCAAAATCAGCATTGCTATTACCTCAAATAAAGAATATTCAATATTGAGCAGTACTGTTCTCTGCAGCTCTGATTGCAAGACCCAAAGTCCATGCTGCTGTCAGGGCTGAGATAGAATGAGGGTGGAACAAATAAAGCTGCTGCCTCACAACTTCAAAAACCCAGATTCAATCCTAATCTCAGATGTAATCTATGCGCAGTTTATATGTGATGTTCATATCTGTGTGGGTTTCCTCTAGGTGCTCAGATTTCCTTCCACATCCCAAAGAGGGCCATGTGTATAAGGAAGCATGTGTGCAGGGATAATGGAAAATAAGGAGAAGGAGAATGTAAAAAAATGGGATTGCACCCTTGGGAACTAGTGTGTGTATACAGTCGGCCTTCCTTATCCGCGGGTTCGGCATGCGCGGATTCAACCAACTGCGGATCGGGAAAACCTGGAAGTTCTCTTTCCAGCACTCATTTGAGCATTTTTTCTTGTCATTATTCCCTAAACAATACAGTATAACAACTATTTACATAGCATTTATATTGCATTAGGGACTATAAGTAATCTAGAGATGATTTAAAGTGTACGGGAGGATGTGCATAGGTTATATGCAAATACTACGCCATTTTATATTAGGGACTTGAGCATCCGCATTTTTTGGTATCCACGGGGTGTCCCGGAACCAATTCCCTGCGGATAAGGAGGGCCAACTGTATATACGTATGTATAATGGACCAAACTGCCTCCTTCTAAGTTGTTATAACTCAAGGGCCTTGGAACTGGAAGGGTGAAAGATCCAGATATCATGGTCTTTTGCAGGATCCAAGAAAGTACTTGTGACTGAAGAGGGATATGAGCAGTTAAGATCCAAATTAAAAAGCAGACCTGAACTCTCTCATTTATTACCAATATCAGAGTCAAGTGGTCAAATGGATGTGTAGCTCAATTTTTTTTAGTGAAATTGGACTGAACTTATGGCACATTAGCATCTGTGTTGGGGAAAGAGGGAGCTACTTCACTGTGATGTCCTGCTCTTCTGTTGAGCTGGGACCAGTGTTCTAATGAACAGAATAACCACGGCTTTCACGGCGACCATTGGTCAGGAGGTGTAGAATGAAATCCCACACTATCAGGCTCAAAAACAGCTATTTGCCTTCAACCGTTCTGTTCTTGAACCAACTGGCGATACATTAATTAATATAGTTTAGCAACAATATGACCACTGGCACTAAAATAGACCTTTTTACATTCTAATGCATCTTTGTGTAAAGTTTCTCTATAATTTATTTTTAATTTATGATTGTACGCTTATATGTGTCTGCGATGTTGCTGCAAGAAAGCTTTTCATTGCACTTGAGCATATGACAACAAACTCAACTTCGAGGGGCTGGAAGGGCTTATTCTGCACTGTATCACTAAATAAAATATAAAATAAAATAAAGATTGCACCAAAATAAAGTATGGGACGGAGAAGACAAGATGATAGTGGGACATGGTGGAGGGTTACTAATACCTGGGGATACGAATTGACAATAAACTGGACTGGTCTAAGTACACTGAGGCTGTCTACAAGAAGGGTCAGAGCCGTCTCTATTTCCTGAGGAGACTGAGGTCCATTAACATCTGCCGGACGATGCCGAGGATGTTCTATGAGTCTGTGGTGGCCAGTGTTATCATGTTCGCTGTTGTGTGCTGGGGCAGCAGGCTGAGGGTAGCAGACATCAACAGAATCAACAAACTCATTCGTAAGGCCAGTGATGTTGTGGGGATGGAACTGGACTCTCTCACGGTGGTGTCTGAAAAGAGGATGCTGTCTAAGTTGCATGCCATCTTGGTCAATGTCTCCCATCCACTACATAATGTACTGGTTGGGCACAGGAGTACATTCAGCCAGAAACTCATTCCACTGAGATGCAACACAGAGCGTCATAGGAAATCATTCCTGCCTGTGGCCATCTAACTTTACAACTCCTCCCTTGGAGGGTCAGACACCCTGAGCCAATAGGCTGGTCCTGGACTTATTTCATAATTTACTGGCATGATTTACGTACTACTATTTAACTATTTCTGGTTCTATTACTATTTATTATTTATGGTGCAACTGTAACGAAAACCAATTTCCCCCAGGATTAATAAAGTATGTCTATGACTATGACTATACAAATGGTACAAAGACAAAATTCGGGCTTCTTCATCTAAGCACACACAACAAGCACAACAAAATGGATGAATTTATGGCACATTAAAATTAAATAAAGATAATTTAAAAGAATGAGGTTAATGTTGGCTGAATTAGGCAGAATAAATAGATTAGCAGGTAAGACAACAGATAAAGAATGACAGAGAGTTCTGAGATAATCCATGACTCTTGAAAATATATCCCAATGAATAGGATGGACTTATGGGGAGGATGAAGAAACTCTGATTAGTCATGGATTATAAATCGGGTATTAAGTTGAAAAAGAAAATATATAATGTGATAAATGTTAGTAGCATACCCAAAGATTAGAATAAATTCAGAATTCAGCAAAGCAGTCCACATAACCACAGACCTTCTTTAGCGTGATAAAAAGGAATAGATGGGTCAAAGTGAACACTGGCACATGAAAGAAGTTGGCTGAGGAAATGCTTAGTGGAGAACAAGAAAATGGCACAGGAATTAGAAAGATATTTTGCATCATTTTTATGATAGATTATACTACAAACATCCCACTAATACCTATAAAAGTGAACAGGACAAGAGATAAATAACATAATAAGAAAATTAATATTGGTCAAGGTAATAGGACAAAAAGCTGATAATTCTCTTCAACCTAATTGTTGGCATGCTAAAGGAAATGGCAGAATAGTAAATAAGTTCTTCAGATCTGGAGAGTATAGAAAACTACCTATGTGACACTCTTATTCAGAAATGTGTGGGAGGCAAAATGCAGGTGAATATTCAGTAGATTAGTTAGCCTAAGGCCTATTATTGGTAAAATGTTACAACTAATCATGAAGGAAGTAATAGCAGAAAACTTGGAGAGTCATAAACTGATCAAACAAAATCAACATGACTTCATGAAGGGGAAATCATGTCTGACAATATAATTAAAGTTCTTTGAGGAAGTATTAGCTAGAGTGATTTGAAACGAAACAAATGTATGATATTTGGATAGTCAGAAGATGATCAATAGGATGCCGTACAAGAAGTTAGCTTCCAATATAGTAGCTCATGTAATTAGAGGTGATATATTAACATGAATAGAGAATTGACTGGTGAACAGGAAGCAGTGAGTAGGGAGTCATTTTCAGAATCAGAATTAGGTTTATTATGGCTGACATGTGTATGTCATGAAATTTGTTGTTTTGTGGCAGTAGTACACATTGAACATTATTATGTTACAATAAAAAAGTAAAATAAATAAATAGTGCAGATGAGGAATAGTGAGGTAGAGTTCATGAGTTCATACATCATTCAGAAATCTGATAGCAGAGGGAAAGAAGCTGTTCTTAAAATGTTGAGGAGCATTATCAGGTTCCTGAAAAGGGCATGTCCAGAATGATGAGTGTCTTTAATGAAGAATTCCACCTTCTTGAGCACCACCTTTTGAAGATGTCCTCAAAGATGGAGAGGGTTTTGTGCACAACAGGGCTGACTGCATAATCCTCTGAAGCCTCTTTCAACCCTGTGTATTGGAGCTTTCATAACAGGAAGCGATACAACCAGTCAGAATGCTCTTCACTGTATAGCTGTAGAACTTTGCTGGAGTCTTTAGTGATGTACTGAATCTCCTCAACCTCCCAATAAATTATTGCCGCTAGCATGCATTCCTCGTGACTGTATCAATATGTTGGGCCCAGGATAGATCCTCTGAGATGTTGACCCTCAGGAACTTGCAGCTGCTCATCCCTCAATGAGGACTGGTGTGCGTGCTCCTCACCTCCCATTCTTGAAATCCATAATCATTTACCTGGTCTTGCTGATATTGAATGCAACGTTGCAACTAGTGTTAACTGGTGTAACTAGTGATGGACGGTAGCTCCCAGGGTGACAAATGCCCAACTTTTAGACTCTATGACTATACAAGTGAACATTTGGGAAATCAATGGGCTGGATATCCTGTCTGCTGTGGGGTTCTGGGCATATTCTACTGTGCAGAAAAGTGACACTTCCACTTATCCTCCCCCCCCCCCACCCCCAATGCTGAGCAAAGTAGGGTTGGGAATGCTAAATTGACTCATTCACTCACTCACTGACTGAGGAGGCCAGATGGTGGCTGCTCTTTATATGCTCTTTCGGTTTCTTATTATTGTGATCCTCTTTCACACACCAATTTTCTCCATTTCTGATTTACAAACAAATTATGTCATGAGTAGTATTCATTCATGATCTGCAAATGCCTATACTGCAGGGATCAATGCTAAGTCCATAGCTATTTACAATGTATGTGCTTTAGAGTAAAGAATAAAATGTATTGCGGCCAAATTTGCAGATGGTACAAAGATGGGTGAGAAGGCAAGCTGTGAGGAAGATACAGACAGATTACACGGAGAGATTGATAGGTTAAGTGAGTGGGAAAATGTTCGTAAATGATATATGATATGGAAAGTTGTGAAGTTATTCACTTTTAAAGGAAGAATGATCAGCATATTACTTAAATGGAGAAAGATGTCAGGAAGCTTTAGTACATGTGGATTTGAAGGTCTCTGCACATGAAGGAACTATAGAAAATTAGCATACACCGCAAGTATTCAGGCAGACAAATGTAGTGGAGGATTTTATTTCCTGGAAGTCGGTATAGAAAAGTAGGCATGTCATACTGTAACCCTTCATGCTACAATCTTTAACACAGGAGATTCTGCAGATGCTGGAAATTCTAAGCAACATAAACAAAATGCCGGAAGAACTCAGCAGTCAGGCAGCATCTATGCAGGGAAATAAACAGTGGACATTTCAGTCCCCTCCATACATGTTGGGTTCTTCCAGGATTTTGTGTGTGTGCTCCATTCTATGTTTGACCAGTTCTCCAGAAATGTCTCCAATAATAATCAGTTATTGTCTCCCCACAGATGCTACTGGTATCTATCTGCTGAATATATCTGGCATTCACTTTGATTTAAATGATAACCATTACTGATACCGGCATATTTTGAATTCAATATTTGTTTTTTTGTAAAATTGAACCATTAGTTGCTGGTAGTATGATATACATACATGTCTGCAGATACAAGATATCTCACATTACGACAAAGCTGAGATCCATGCCTGTTCCTTAGAGAGCAAACCTTCAGCTCCATTTCCCCTCTATGTATTTCCCTGTACAGGTGACCTTTGGATGTTGCACCATGGTGGTAGCATCACTGGGAAATGATTTGTTGTGTAACTTTCTGTAGCATGAAGCTGTGTTATTTGTATATGCATCAAGGAACAAATTTCACTCCTTATGTTAAATTTTTGGGCTGTGATTTGTAAATTCTGTAAGGATTTTCAGTTACCAAAACAGCTGTAACATGGGGATTGCCCATATTTCAGTAATTCATGCACTAACAAAATTAAAATTGTTAATGTATTTACTTACTTAAGAGCAGAAATCCTTGGTTGTCACGTCATTGTTTCAACATTGTCTTTGATTTTAAGGAAACATAAGGATACAAATTTAAATCAGAACAGTAATTGTGTAGTGTGCATGACCAATACGAGCATCAGATTTTGATAATATTAATGGCCAGGCTTTATCAGCAAAATCTGCTATATGCCTTAGAATCTGCTATATGCCTTTTATCAGAATTAATTGCCAGATTGGAAGTATTATCAAGAAGAGTAGAATATGTTGTAATCTCACCTTAGGTGGAGGATACTTTCTCAGGATCCAGAGTGTTGATAAATTCAGCATTGAAAGCAATCATTATACCATGCATATATATTTGAAGATTAGTTTTTGTGGACGTTTGCAAAGAAAAACGAATTTCAGGATGTATATTGTATACATTTCTCTGACACTAAATGTACCCAGTGATACCTATTGAAACCTATTTGTCACAACCACATGGAAACATTGAAGCACAAAGTGAAATGCATCATTAGTGTCACAAATGAGTATTGCCATGCTTCTAGTAACAACATAGTTTGCCCACAGCCTACTAACCCTAATCCGAACAACAGGAATTCTGCAGATGCTGGAAATTCAAGCAACATACATCAAAGTTGCTGGTGAACGCAGCAGGCCAATCAGCATCTATAGGAAGAGGCGCAGTCGACGTTTCAGGCCGAGACCCTTCATCAGGACTAACTGAAGGAAGAGTGAGTAAGGGATTTGAAAGCTGGAGGGGGAGGGGGAGATGCAAAATGATAGGAGAAGACAGGAGGGGGAGGGATAGAGCCGAGAGCTGGACAGGTGATAGACAAAAGGGGATATGAGAGGATCATGGGACAGGAGGTCCGGGAAGAAAGACAAGGGGGGGGGGTGACCCAGAGGATGGGCAAGAGGTATATTCAGAGGGACAGAGGGAGAAAAAGGAGAGTGAGAGAAAGAATGTGTGCATAAAAATGTGTAACAGATGGGGTACGAGGGGGAGGTGGGGCCTTAGCGGAAGTTAGAGAAGTCAATGTTCATGCCATCAGGTTGGAGGCTACCCAGACGGAATATAAGGTGTTGTTCCTCCAACCTGAGTGTGGCTTCATCTTTACAGTAGAGGAGGCCGTGGATAGACATGTCAGAATGGGAATGGGATGTGGAATTAAAATGTGTGGCCACTGGGAGATCCTGCTTTCTCTGGCGGACAGAGCGTAGATGTTCAGCAAAGCGGTCTCCCAGTCTGCGTCGGGTCTCACCAATATATAAAAGGCCACATCGGGAGCACCGGACGCAGTATATCACCCCAGTCGACTCACAGGTGAAGTGATGCCTCACCTGGAAGGACTGTTTGGGACCCTGAATGGTGGTAAGGGAGGAAGTGTAAGGGCATGTGTAGCACTTGTTCCGCTTACACGGATAAGTGCCAGGAGGGAGATCAGTGGGGAGGGATGGGGGGGACGAATGGACAAGGGAGTTGTGTAGGGAGCGATCCCTGCGGAATGCAGAGAGAGGCGGGGAGGGAAAGATGTGCTTAGTGGTGGGATCCCGTTGGAGGTGGCAGAAGTTACGGAGAATAATATGTTGGACCCAGAGGCTGGTGGGGTGGTAGGTGAGGACCAGGGGAACCCTATTCCTAGTGGGGTGGTGAGAGGATGGAGTGAGAGCAGATGTACGTGAAATGGGGGAGATGCGTTTAAGAGCAGAGTTGATAGTGGAGGACGGGAAGCCCCTTTCTTTAAAAAATGAAGACATCTCCCTCATCCTAGAATGAAAAGCCTCATCCTGAGAGCAGATGCGGCGGAGACGGAGGAATTGCGAGAAGGGGATGGCGTTTTTGCAAGAGACAGGGTGAGAAGAGGAATAGTCCAGATAGCTGTGAGAGTCAGTAGGTTTATAGTAGACATCAGTGGATAAGCTGTCTCCAGAGACAGAGACAGAAAGATCTAGAAAGGGGAGGGAGGTACCTAATCCCTAATCCTAATCCGTATGTCTTTGGAATGTGGGAGCAGACTGGAGCACCCAGAGGAAAGGCACACAGTCACAGGGAGAACATCCAAACTCCTTACAGACAGAGGTGGAATTGAACGCTGATTGCTGATTACTGATTACTGCTGCTGTACGGTGTTGTGCTACCAGCCACACTATCGTGCCGTATAGAGACTCAATACTGACAGCGCAGTTGTGCTGAGAACCTGATGTATAAGCAATACCTTAATCGTAATTCTGGATTGCTGTGCCAAGAAATTAGATGCTGAGAATTTAGTGCAACCCCAAGCTACCCCTACTGTTGAGTTGGAAATCCGATGCAAACCACTGATATGCCTGCTGCTGTGCGCTTGCCAAACCAGAATACTTGGAGTCAGGACTCTGATCCAAATATCATCCCTTTTTGCTGCTAGGCACTACTGTGCCATAATAGACATTGCATGAACCCTCATCTTCCCACACTGCTGCCGTTCTGAGAACCTGGGTGCAAAGGACCTAGCATTACTCCGGTAATAAACAGCCTATTGAAAGGCAATTTAAGAGGTCTAGCTACTTAACATGGAAATGTGGGTCATTGCTGGGAACAATGGCTCTCTGTATTGACAGATTGCTCAAATTATTTGATGTCCTGGAAGCTCCACATGTAAAACGTAATGGAAGCTGTTGTCTACCCCTACTGCCACCCCCCTCCACACTTTTGATGACTGCACAGATCTATCCTTCCCAAAGTCTACTAAATGCCAAAAGGAGATAGTAGCTTCTAACATAACCAAGCAGAGGTGCTGAAGGAGATCATTTACAGTAAACAGTTAACCCATCAGCATGTCTTGGTTCTGCATCCCAAGAGTGGGAATTAGGAGTGCTTAGGATATGGCATTTTAGAGCAGCTTGTGGTTGAGCCAACTGGGGGAAAGGGAACTCTGGACTGGGCATTGTGTAATAAACCAGATTTTATTAGGGAGCTTAAGGTAAAGGAACCCTTGGGAGTCGGTGGTCATAACATGATAGAAATCACCCTGAAGTTTGAGACGGAGAAGATAGAGTCAGATGTATCTGTATTATGGAGAGGTAGGGGGAAATTACAGAGTCATGAGAAAGGAGCTTGCCAAAGTTGATTGGAAGAGGACAGTATCAGGGATGATCGCAGAACCAGGAATGGCTGGAATTTCGAAGGCAATTTGGAAGGCGCAAGATAGATAAATCCCAAAGATGAAGAAGTTGTTGTAAGGGGGTGTAGGGAGCAGACCCAAATGCAAGACACAGGCACTAAAGTACTAGGAACGGGACAGGGTTTATCAAGAAAGCAAGGGTAATCAGGAAGAAACAACGCTGGACATGGACACAGGCCCTGGACAAGACACCGGGCCTGGGCTAGGACTAAGACTAGGAAAGCGGGACCAGGACAAGGAATTTGGAACTAGGAGCCTGGGCTAGGACTCCAAGCCAGAGACTGGACAGGGACCCGGAACCTGGGTCTTGACTCAGGCTTGGACCCCGGATCTAGGCGAGGACAAGACGTGGCTACAGGACTGGACATGGCTAGGCTACAGGACTGGACGTGGAACTCCTGCACAGGACGAGGCACATGGACAGGACAAGAACACAAAGCCTTGACTTGGACAGGACGAGGTTCTTGGAGGTGGCTTGGACTAGACGAGGTTCTTGGACGTGGCTTGGACTAGATGAGAGACTCCTCGACTGGTTGAGGGATCTCCAGCACTGGACGAGGAACTCCAGCACAGGACATGGCTCTTGGACTAGGTGTGGCTCAATTCTTGGACTCAGCTTGATTAGGCTCTTGGGTACGGAGCTAGGACCCTCCTTGGAGTGCAGGGCCGGGACCCTCCTAGGACGTAGGGCCGTGATGACTGCCGAGGAAACTGTCAGGGATTAAGATGGGAAGGGGAAGGGAACAGTCCAGCAGGGAATCCTTCGTTTGCAGAGGTATTTATGTGCCAGCCCAAAATGAGAGTCAGAAGTCTCAATTAAGGCACCCAATGGAACAAGGGAAAACAGGAAAACCTGGAATAAGGATCGATGAACCGGACCATGAACCGGAATGTGGATTTCACGGACCGGACCATGACAGAAGTATTCTCAAGGGAGGATGAATCAATCATGGCTGACAAGGGAAGTCAAAGGCAGCATAAAAGAAAAGAAAGGGCATTTAATATAGCAAAAATTAGTAAAAAGTTAGAGGATTGGGAAGCTTTTAAAAACCAATAGAAAGCAACTAAAAAACCATAAGGAGAGAAAAGATGAAATATGAAAGCAGGCTAGCAAATAATATTTTCTAAATGGGGAGAAAATTAAATCTGAGGTGCAAAGTGACTTGGGAGTCCTCATGCAGGATTCCCTAAAGGTTAATTTGCAGGTTGAGTCAGTAGCGAGGAAGGCAAAAGCAATTTTAACATTCACTTTGTGAAGACTAGAATATAAAAACAAGGATGTAATGCTGAAGCTTTATAAGGCATTGGTCAGACTACACATGGAGAATTGAGAGCAGTTTTGGGCCCCTTATCTAAGAAGAGGTGTGCTGGCATTAGAGAGGGTCCAGAGGAGGTTCACAAGAATGATTCCAAGACTGAAAGGATTAACATGTGAGGAATATTTGATGGCTCTTTGCCTGTACTTGCTGGAGTTTAGAAGAATGAGGGAGGATTTCATTGAAACCTATTAAATATTGAAAAGTCTGGATAGGATGAATGTGGGAAGATATTTTCTATAATGGATGAGTCTAGTACCAGAGGGCACAGCATCAGAATAGAGGGATATCCATTTAGGAGCAATTTCTTTGGCCAAACAGTGGTGAATCTATGGCATTTGCTGCCACAGATAGCTGAGGCGGCCAAGTCAATAAGTATATTTAAAGCGGAGGTTGATAGGTTCTTGATTAGCCATGGCATCAAAGGTTACGGGAGAAGGCAGGACAATGGGACCTGAGATGGATAATAAATCAGCCATGATAAAATGGCAGAGCAGACGACGGCTGAGTGGCCCAATTCTTCTCCTTCTTGTTATGTCTTTGGAGACTAAAAAAGGTATCCAGTTTTCTTTCTTTTGTTTGGAAAAAAGCTGGAATACCCAATGGACATTCAATAAAGACCCACGTGGGAAAACATGCAAGTTCCACAGGTAGCAGAGATTATGATCCATCCTGGATTCCTGCAGCCAGGAGGCTGCTGCATCAACAACTATACTACCACACCAATGTAATTCATCTGTAATACAACTTTTATGCATTATAGCTGTTTTCTCCTCAAAGGTCTACTTTGACTGCAACTGCATGCTTACTACACTTTAGACCAGGGGTTCCCAACCTTTTTTATACCATGGACCAATGCTATTAAGCAGGAGTACATGGACCCCAGGTTGGGAACTTCTGCCTTAAACTCTTTTGATGACTCTACAAACCATCATTTTTAACATATCTTTCCAATGCAGAATAATTTATTGGTCACTGATTTCCATGAAGTGTATAGGAGCCAGGAAGATTAATAATATAAAAGCAGCAGAATATGCTTTCATTACATTTAAGATATTACATTGTGTTGCACTTTGTTTCAATTATACTCATAGAAAATTCTTCTGATGATGCAATGAAGTTTCACTAGATCTGGAAATGGTAGTGCATGGTAATTGAATTAGTGTTCTGAGATGTATAGCTAAAGGTATATATTGAGCACAGATTGCTCACCAAAGGACAGAATTTTAAAATTATTGCATAACTCTGAAGCTTAAGTGAAGCTCTCATCTAAAAATGCTGATATGCATCTTTTGCTAGCTTCTGAGTCTTTGTCAACATCCTGCTGTGTCCTTTTCCAGCATCAATTCTAAGGTTAGTCTCTTCACACAGCAAAGCTGTACGGAATATATCAGAAAATAATTATCTTGGAGATTCCAAGCTGAATGTTTTTGTGCTAACTAAATATTTGACACACTGCTTCAAGAAGCTAATACTATTTGTTTAGTAACTATGCATATTTAGCTTTACTGGCGACACCACTGTCGCTGGCGGATTCAAAGGTGGTAACAAATCAGCATGTGGGAGGGAGACTGAAAATCAGGCTGAGTGGTGCCACAACAACAACCTCTCACTCAGTGTCAGCAAGACCAAGAAGCTGATTATTGGCTACAGGAGGAGGAAACCAGAGGTTCAATCCATGAGCCAGTCCTCCTCAGGGGACCAGAGTTGGAGAGGGTCAGCAAGTTTAATTTTTCAGTATTATCGGGTCGGAAAAACTGTCCTGCGTCCAGCACGTAAGTGCAATTATGAAGAAAGCATGGCAGCACCTTCTGTTTTTTGAAAGGTTGAAGAGATTCAGCAAGTCATCTAAAACTTTGACAAAATGCCATAGATGTATGGTGCCTTTGAACAGAAAATCCTACAAAAAATAGTGGATATGGCTCAGTGCATCATGGGTAAATACCTCCCCACCATTGAGCATATCTACTAGGAGGGCTGTCTCAGGAAAGCAGCATCGATCATCAAGACCTCCCCTACCAAGGCTATGCTCTCGCCTTGCTGCTACCATCAGGAAGAATGTACAGGAGCCTCAGGTCCCACACCACTGGGTTCAGGAACAGTTATTACCCCTCAACCGTCAGGCTTTTCAACCAGAGGGGATAACTTCACTCGTCCCACTACTGAACTGCTTCCACAACCTATGGACTCACTTCCAAGGACTCTTCATCTCACGTTCTCGATATTTATCACTTATTTATTTATTATTATTATTCTTTTCTTTGTTTTCTTTTTGTATTTGCACACTTTGTTGTCTTTTGCACATTGGTTGTTTGTACTGTTGGGTGCAGTCCTTCATTGATTCTATTGTGTTTTTTGTATTTACTGTGAATGCCCTCAAGAAACCGAATCTTAGGGCTGTATGTGGCGACATATATGTACTTTGATAATACATTTATTTTGAACTTTGAACTTTGATGGCTTCATTCCAATTTGCTTTGAAAGTGATTTAGCTTTGTCAAGACATAGGCTGAAGAACGCTGCCTTGGTGGGTGAAAGGAGAAGGTAACAAATATTTTTATATGCCAGACTGATGGAAAAACAGACATGTTTTTCATATTCTGCCATATTTCACATTTAAATTAATGACCAAAATTCCATGGGATGCTCCATAAATTGACAGTCTAAATGTACCTATTCTCTTTAGCAAGGTAAGCTTAAAGCAATCCATTATCTCTGAGGAGCTATATGAAGGCCCCAGAGCTTAGTATTACTGTCTAATTGCTTGGATGGATAGATGTATGGAACATGTTGAGTGTATGAATATTTCAAAAATTGTGTAGTGGATAGAATTTTCTGATCCCAACTGTTTTTAAAAGCATAAGAAATAGAAAAAGGAGTAGGCCATCTTGACACTCATCTATGCTCTGCCATTCAATAAGGTCATGGTGATCTTTTCTCCCAGTGCCACTTCCCCGTATGCTCCTATGATTACGGGAATCTCTTGATTCCCATCATATATAAAAAAGTTATCAATCTCTGTCTTGACTATACTGACTGACTGAGCCTCCACAACTACCTTAGGAAGCAAATTTCATGTATTTGCTTCCTTAGGTAAAGAGACTAAGCCTGCACAATATTGCTGATACAGTTTCACTTGCACTCTAAATAATTGGAGCCTATCATCTCTATTCTGGTCCTTAATTTTGATTACAGTAAAGGCCAATATATTGTTTGTTGAGTTTGCTCAATTACTCAATTGCTCATAAAGTCAAATGGCACAGAAACAGCCCTTCAACACATACTGGTAATATGTCACCACAAAATACTCTGCAGATGCTGGGGCCAAAGCAACACTCACTACACGCTGGAGGAACTCAGCAGGTCGGGCAGCATCCGTGGAAACGATCAGTCAAAATTTCGTGCCAGAATCCTTCCTCAGGACTGAAGAGGGAAGGGGTTGAATTCCTCTAGCATGTTGTGACCGGTAATATGTCCATGGCAGCTAACAAGTGCCTTTCTATGTTAATCCCATTTTCCAGTATTTGGCCAATAGCCTTCTATGCCATGGGGTTTTAGCGTTTGGCAAAATATTTTTTAATTTTCTGAAAATACTCCCTCCACTACTCCTTAAAGGAGTAACCACATTTGGTTGAAAAAAAATTTTCTTCAAATGCTCTCTTCATCTCTTTCTCATTACCTTATCTCTTGGTCATAGAAAACTTTGCTAAGGGAAAAAGTTCCTCACAGTCTTCTCTATCTGTGCCCTTCATAATTTTATTTACCTCAGTCAAGCTTCTCCTCTCATTCTTTTTCAATCCAAATGAAAAAAGAAACAGGTTATCCAGTCTCTCCTCGTGACTGAAATTCTCCACTTCAGGCAAAAATCGCCTCCCTTCCTTGTGAAAAGTAACTTTTTCCAATGTTTTGGTGACTAAAACGGCACACAGTACTCCAGCTGTGGTTGAGCTAATGTTTTAAAATATTGTACCATGACCTCCCTTGCTCTTTTAGTCTATATTCCAACTAATGAAGGCAATACTCTGGATTTCTCCTTTACCACCTTATCTACAATCTGTGCTGTTGCCTTTAGGAATCCTTTGACATGTGCACCAAGATCTTTATTGTGCCTGAGTACTTATTATGGATCTATTATTCCCTGGGTATGTCCTAACCTTATTATCCCCCCACAATGTAACATCTCCCTATTTTCATGATTAGCTTCCTTCTGCCCATCGCACCAATTGATCAATTCCTCTGTAGCCAAATGCTACCTTCAACACTAGCCCCAAGCAATAAAGATTTCCACACCAGTCTTCAAGATTTAACACTGGTCAAAAGTTTTCAAATCAAAAAGACACCCCTCAACCATTACCCTTCCTTTCCTCTTACCACATCAATTTCAAATGCAGTTTTCTATGTTATCCTGGATTCCGTGGGCTCTTAACTTTCAAATTCCCATGTGGAACATAGTCCAAGTCCTAACAAGCGTGGCCTGTAATACAGAGGGATGGTTGCATTTCGAGAAAGTGGTCCATAATGATAAGCTAAGTCCTCTGCACCTTTGCCAAGAAGCACAAGCTGTAAAATAATGAATTATGTGTTGATTTATTTACTACTTTTGCATACAAAATCTGTGAGAGTGTATTTAAACTATATCTCAAAATTTTGTGTCGTGATTTATGAATTCCATAAAGATGAATTTCCATTTCCCAAATGGTTGTAACACATAGGTATTGAAGTCCGTGTTGGTGACATTGGCAGTGTCACCCCCACTATATTTCATATTGGTCAGGCAGGATCTTCCTTTAATAAAGGTATGCTGACCCATGGCTCTCTGCTAACCAAGTGCTGATTAATTTTTCTCTCAGAAATTATACAAATGATTTCCCTATCACTGGTGTGAGGTTCACCAGCCTGTAATTAACTAGATTTTCACTGCTGTTTCTTGAATAAAGGCACCTGATTGACTGTCCTTCAATAATTTGGCACCTCCTATGGTCTGAGAATATTTGAAAATTTCTGTCAGAGTGGGTTTTATCCATCCTACTCCTAACTCATAACCTTTCTACTTTTCAACTGAAAATTTGCTCTAACATTTCACTTGTCCCCTTTTGTGTTCTTCAACTACAATGTCCTCCTTCATTGTGAATACAGATGAGAAATATCACCTTTGTCTTCCAGCCCCATTCACTTCCATTCCGATTTTCAACCCCAATCACCATCCCTTGGTTAGCCTTTTAGAGCAAAGACAACATGACAATAATGTCATGTAACAGCAAGGATTTCTGCTCCAAGTAAACAGTTTAATTACAAAATACAAATTTTTGTTGCACATGAATAATAAAAGGAGCAATACGTATACACTATATGAGAATACAGACTGAAGAAGGAAAAACAATATGACAAATTAGTGGCATGTCTGGCAGAGCTAAACCAGGTACTGGTGTATCAGCAACTGACTAGGACCAAAGGAATATTGATTGGAACTCAGGTCTGAGAAGGGAAATGGGTTCGAATGAAGAACTGCAATCACATAAATGATAGAACCTGGAATTTTTAACATAAAAATTAAACCGCTTTTAGGTCTTAGGACTCCTCTATAATTGGTTAACTTCATCTGGTGCATAGGCCATCTCAGTCCTTCTCATCCATCTGGTAAAACAAGAGTGAATTTTTGTTTGGATCATTGGAGTCCCGATTTCCATTTATCAAAAATGACTTCAATATTCTTAAGTGGGTATTCTTACAGCTGCTGAAATGTTAAAGATTAAAGATCATGGAAAGAAAGGAGTACATCAATAATTTATCACATTTTGTTTCTGCCAAGTTAGCAGAATTTAAATCTTCTTTAGCTACATCCATAATTTTGAAGTACATATTTTGCATCAAGTTCAACAACATCCCATGGCAACACGGATTTAAGAGGCTGTCAATTGACCTACTGCTTTTCCTGAGGACTATTGAATATGCAGAACTGTTTTATTCACTGGTGTCTATTTGGCCTGCATGCATCTTGACCATTACCAACCATTAATTACCTTCAATACCATAAAGCTTTGATGTAACCAATTCGAAGTAAATTCTCTGAAGTATTTTACAAGAAAGATGAAAAGCGTGTCTCTGCAGAATGTGAATGCAACACTGACAATTTTATGGGCTCTTCAATACAATTAACAATGTTCACAGGTCATAAGCTTTGATCTCCATTTTCAGCAAACCATGGTGTAAACTTACACGCTTTAGCATTGATTGCTGAAGGCTAATTTTGTGGCATGATCAATAACTATCATCTTTGATCTGATAATCCTAATGCCCACAACATGGTTCCCTCATTCATTTCCTGCAGCAAGTAATTATCCTGAGAGACCAGAGAAATTCATTAATTCTTAGACTCAGCATTTTGCACTGAAGATCATAGTAAAAGTGACAATTCAATTAGAGAATGTGATAAAGGAAAAGACAAAACCCCCTTAAGTGGTCTGGACCTTGAGTGTAAAAAGTTGAGATGTCACATTCCAGTTGTATACAACATTGTTTAGACCACATTTAGAGAATTATGCACTTCTGCTTGTGACGTTACAGAAGAATATGAAGATTTTGGAGAAGATGCAAACGTAGATTACCAGGATATTGCCTGGATTGGGGAGCATTAACTGTAAGGAGAAGTTAGTCAAACATGGATTATTTTCTCTGGCGTGTCAGAGGATGAGGGGCAACCTGATAAAAATATATTAAATGTTGAGAGGCATAGGTAGCGAAGGTGGTTGGAGTATGTTTCCTCGGATAGAAATATCAGACAATAGAGGGCATTGTTTCAAGGTGAGAGGTGGGGGAGTTGAAGGAGATGAGTGAGGCAAGTTTCTTTTATACAGAGAGTGACAGGTGCCTGAAACATACTACCAGGGAAAGTAATGATATCAACATTTAAGAGGGTATCGGATCTTGATGCTTCTGCAATCCAGAGGTCCTTCAGAAGTCAAGAACGAGGCATAGAACTTATTGCTAAGCAATTTTATTAAGTGTACAAGAACAAAGAAAGAGGATCTGAGAGAACAAAGAAAAGACAAAAGAAAAAAAATGCTCATGGTTCTCTCATACTCAGACCAGAGATAACAAAATTCCACTGATAACAATTAACCTATGACAGTGGTCCCCAACCACCGGGCCGCAAAGCTGTGAGGAAATGATATGATTTGGCGATAGGAGTCAGCTGCACCTTTCCATATTCCCTGTCACGTCCACTGTTGAGCTTGAATGTACACGAGGTCATGACCCGCGTGTCATCCATGTCAGCACGGGAAGGAGATCAACTCCTCGAGCTTGCAAATGACGGCGGGCTGAAGAGTATGTTAGACATAACATCTCTGCCGGCATTCTGGATCAAAGTCAAGGCTAAATATCCTGAGATAGCCACGAAAGCACTGAAAACGTTGCTTCCATTTCCAACATATCTCTGCAATGAATGCAACAAAAACTAAATTGCGGAATAGACTGGACATGAGGAACCCCCTTCGAGTATCGCTGTCTCCCATCACCCCTCAATGGGACATTCTTGTTGCAGGGAAACAAGCCCAGGGCTCCCACTGATTCAGCGATATTGGTGTGTTGCAATGATTTTATATGTTCATACGGGGAAAATATGTGCTGTGTGTTTAATATCTAAATGTTACTTTAAATGTTATGATGCTATTGACTTATATAACTATATAACAATTACAACTCTCCCCTTCTAGTCCGTGCCAATTGCTACTCTCACCCATTCCCACCGACCTGCACTCAGCCCATAACCCTCCATTCCTTTCCTGCCCATATACCCATCCAATTTTTCTTTAAATGATAATATCGAACCTGCCTCTACCACTGCTACTGGAAGATCGTTCAACACTTCCTTCAAGCTCCCCTGATAATTGACATCACTATATTCATGCGAGGAAAATATGCGCTATGTGTTTAATATTAAATTCGTTAGATAAACCCCTTTAGAAACGAAATTGAGTGTATTAGCCACTTATCACCTATATTCCAGTCGTGATTAACACCACCCCCCCCCGCCATCTCCCGCGAGCAGAATTGCTAAAAACGATTTGTAGAAAAAAGTAGGCACGTATACACATGAGCAAGTCACGCATGCGCACTGGTGCCCGCGCAAGGATTCATGGTCATTGTAGTCTTTCTCAAGGTAAACGCAACGTATTTGACGGCTACTCTTGTCCATTGGCAACCCTACCCCGCACCCCGCACCCCACCTCCCGGAGTCGGCCGGTCCGCAATATTAAACCGGTCCGCTGTGCCAAAAAGGTTGGGGACCCCTGACCTATGAAATAGCTACATTCAAGTGGTGCCACACCTGCTACTGAAAACTAAGAAGTTTCTTGAAAAATATAGAAACAACTGCACTGTAACTACTGGAAAATCCACTAAACAATTACATGTATATAGATTATTATATAAAAATAGAAGCAAACGTAGAAAAATTAAACCGCAAGAAATATAACAATTCTACATCCAAATGCAACAAGGGCACTTGGACAAGCATATAAACAGGCAGAGGACTGAGGGACATACTATAGACCGTGTGCAGGCAGATGAGATTAATTTAAATTGGCATCATGGTCATCGCAGATAGTGTTCACTGAAGAGCTTATTTCCTGTGCTGCATTAGTCTATGTTCTTTAACTAAGCAAGGGTCATTACCATCTTGTTTTCAAATGTTCTTATTGTGAAGTAACATCAGCTTAACCACAACCGACAATGTCCTAAAGTACAATGTCTCTTTTTTCTTTTCTTTCTTATAGCAACATAATGAAAGTCAAATGAGTGTATGCATAGTAACCAAGCAAAATGCAAAGGAAACATTACCACCCCATCTCCTTTCCCCTTCCCAGCCCTCCCCTCCCCTCACCCCTCCCGTATGTGCTGTTTAGGTCCTACCGCCACCCCCCACCCCAACACACTTAGTTCAGCTGTTGGTCTCTTCTAAATACAACAGTAATGGTTGCCAGATTTTTTCAAATTCGTTGAGTCTGTCCTTGATAACATATCTTATCCTCTCTAGATGCAGAGTATCCATTAACGCAGCCAGCCATTATCTGAGAGATGGAGTTTCCTCCTTTTTCCAGAACATCAGTATGAGTTTCTTTCCATTAAGTATGTCATAGGTCAGGAGTTGTTGCTGGGTAGCCTGGAATTTAATTGACCTTGCAGAAGTTCCAAAATTATTAAAGTGGGGTCTGGTATTATCTGAACCTTTATTACCTTTGATAGGACCTCAAATATTTGCTTCCAATGCTCTTGTATCCTGGGACATAAAGCATAACTATGTAACAAATTTGCCTCTGACGACTTGCATTTCTCACATGTTGGGGACACCTCTGCGAATATTTCATGAATCCTTACTTTTGAGTAGTGTGGTCTATGTAGGATTTTAAATGGTATTAAACATTGCCTGGCATTGATGGAACAGGAGTTAACATTCTCCAAAGCCTCATTCCATATAACCTACTCTAACTCTGTACCCAACTCCTTTTCCCACTCTTTTATAATATTATCCATTCTTGTATGACACTTGTTTTGTATGGCATCTGTTTTGTATGGCACCATACAGATTGGCGATGATGTATTCTGTCCCTAAACATGATCTTAAATGATTATCTCATTTATCAAGTTCTGCCGTCTCAGAACCAGAAAGATGTAATCTTATATAGTGTCTTAGCTGGAGATACCTGAAAAAGTGACTCTTTTGCAATCGGAATTTGTCCTGGAGCTGCCAAAATGATGCAAAAATCCCTTGTATGTAAGTCTCCAATGCTGCGTATCCCTAATTCTCACCATATATCAAAGGCTCTATCTATACATGAGGGGATAAAAGAGGGGTTCGCTGATATAGGTACAAGAAAAGATAGATAATGTTCTGAGTTCCAAATGCGTCCCCATTTGTGTCCACATCTGTACGGTGCTATAGATAATGGGATTGCCTCTATAACAAGGTTTTATTTAACTGAATAGGGGACATAATGATTGCCCCTATGGAATATGGTAGGCAATCCTCATGCACCGTCTCCAACTATCCGGGAAGTACAATTGTATCATCTATCCAGTATGCTATATGGCTAATGTTAGCAGCCCAGTAATAAAAAAACAAAGTTGGGTAGTGCCAGCCCCCCACTAGTCTTATTCTTGCAGAGATGTTCCTTCTTAATTCGATGGGCTTTATAATTCCATATAAAAGATAGAACTATAGAATCTAATCCTTTAAAAATGGTTTTGGTAAGATAGAGGGGCAGCTTTTGAAATAGATAGAGCAGTTGGGGAAGAAAGATCATCTTGACTGCATTTACTCTACCTACTAAAGCAATTGGGAGTGTCTTCCAAAATTCTATTTTCTTTTTAATCTTTTCAATTAGAGGGATAAAATAGAGAACTATACTTTTTGGTTATTACAATTCCAAGGTAAGTAAACTTCTCAAGGGTTATTTTGAATGGAAATTGTTTACGCCCCTCCTATTCTTCTACTCGGACTGGGAATAATTCACTTTTCCCCCAATTAATCTTATACCCCAAGAAAGTGGCAAATAAATTGACTATTTCCAGCAAAACCGGAATAGTAATATATGGTTTCGTTACAAACAACAAAACATTGTCCGCATAAAGGGAAATTTTGTTGATAGTATATTCTGTATTGTACTGTAGCCCAAATTTTGGGGTGAGAACGTATAGTCTCCGCCAGTGGATCCAGGGCCAACGCAAACAATAAGGGACTGAATGCACAGCCCTGCCTTGTGCCCCTGTGCAAACTGAATGGTTCCAAGAGGCTAGTTAGTATTTTAGCACTAGGGTTACTGTATAGTAGCTTAATCCAAGTTATAAATTTGTCTCCCATTCTAAATTTTTTCAAAACCTCGTAGAAGTATTGCCGTTCCACTTGGTCAAATGCTTTCTCAGCATCTAAATTTAATATTATAAGGTCTTCCTTAGGATGTCTTGAGGAATGCATTATATTAAGAAGACGCCTGACGTTATGGAAAGAATTCCTTTTAGGGATAAACCCTGTTTGATTTGAGTGTACCAATTTATTTATCTGCTGACTGAGTCTCCTTCCCAGCACTTTAGCCAAAATTTTCTGATCTGAATTTAGCAGTGAAATCGGCCTATAAGATCCTACCTCCTCTGGGTCGTTGTCCTTCTTCGGAAAAGGGTCATTACTATTTTGTACACAAAAAGAAAAATCTCTTCATTTCTGAAAGACAGCATTGTTTAAAGTTTGAAAACTTTGCTTCTAAAATTCTTAATATTTATTGTAAGAAAAAATGTCTCATGAAACATCATTCAAAGCTGCAAGGTAAATTTCCACCTGCGTGCTGATCACACCTAAATTAGTAAATGGTTTATTATTGGTGCACATACCAAGGTACAGTAAAAAACTTATCTTGCATGCCTTTTATACAGATTGATTCATTACAGCAGTGCATTGAGATGGTACAAGATGGAAGAAGAGCATGGATTACAGAGAAGGTGCAGTCAGTTAGACAATGTAAGTACAAGGCATTAATAAGGTAGATTGTGTGTTAAGGAACCCATCTTATTCTACTGGAGAACAGTTACAGCAACAGGATAAATTGTTTCTGGCATGGACTAGATGGGCCAAAGGGCTTGCTTTTGTGCCATACTTTTCTACGACTCTGTGACTCTAAATATAGCATCAACATGAATTATGGAAAGAGATTAATTTAAGAGAAGTCAAATAGAGGGAAGTGTTTTAGTATAATAAATGTCTTGACTCAGGTTAATATTCCTGCTGAATACAAAATTTGATTAAAGATTTTTTGATTTGTAAGTGGCTCACTAACAATATTTTATATATTTGTAAAATAGTTTATTTTAGAAACATAGAAACATAGAAAATAGGTGCAGGAGTAGGCCATTCGGCCCTTCGAGCCTGCACCGCCATTTATTATGATCATGGCTGATCATCCAACTCAGAACCCAGCCTTCCCTCCATACCCCCTGACCCCTGTAGCCACAAGGGCCATATCTAACTTCCTTTTAAACATAGCTAATGAACTGGCCTCAACAGTTTGCTGTGGCAGAGAATTCCACAGATTCACCACTCTCTGTGTGAAGAAGTTTTTCCTAATCTCGGTCCTAAAAGTCTTCCCCTCTATCCTCAAACTGTGACCCCTCGTTCTGGACCTCCCCAACATCGGGAACAATCTTCCCGCATCTAGCCTGTCCAATCCCTTTAGGATCTTATACGTTTCAATCAGATCCCCCCTCAATCTTCTAAATTCCAACGAGTACAAGCCCAGTTCATCCAGTCTTTCTTCATATGAAAGTCCTGCCATCCCAGGAATCAATCTGGTGAACCTTCTTTGTACTCCCTCTATGGCAAAGATGTCTTTCCTCAGATTAGGGGACCAAAACTGCACACAATACTCCAGGTGTGGTCTCACCAAGGCCTTGTACAACTGCAGTAGTACCTCCCTGCTCCTGTACTCGAATCCTCTCGCTATAAATGCCAGCATACCGTTCGCCTTTTTCACCGCCTGCTGTACCTGCATGCCCACTTTCAATGACTGGTGTATAATGACACCCAGGTCTCGTTGCACCTCCCCTTTTCCTAATCGGCCACCATTCAGATAATAATCTGTTTTCCTATTTTTGCCATTTTGCATGTACTGTCCCAACAAAATCCTCAGATCTTTCTCAGTAATCATTCCATTTAAGTGGAGCATCCTATAATCTAAATCCTATCTGACCTTAGCAATTGTCTTACATTTGTCTCCCTTTGCATGGACCTCAGTGAGCTCCATGTCCACCATGGTGCTGAGCTCTTCCTCTGCCACCTCTGTGTCCATGCCCACTTCTTTAGCAAGGATTTCCCACCCAGCAGTGATGACCCCTTCTTCCACCTCCAACCCTCCTCCTCTTCTCGGACACCTCTCTCTGGTTCACTTCCTGCTCTGGACCTTTTCATTTGTAATTGCCGACGAGACATTGACTTGCTGGACTTCAGCACTCCTCTCTCCTCTTCAAACTTTAACCCCTCTGAACCCACTGTCCTCGTCTCTATCCGCACCAATCCCGATCTCACCATCAAACCCACAGGCAAAGTGGGAGCTGTTGTAGTCTGGCAGAATGATCTCTACCTTGCGGAGGCAAGGTGCTAACCCTCAGACACCTCCTCTTACCTACCTCTTGAAAAAGACCCCTTTCAGGCCTATTGCCTCCTGCACTATCCCCAACCTCATCAACTCTGGAGATCTCCCATCCACTGTCACCAATCTCGAATTTCCCTTATCCTGGTTCACTCATTTCTAACCATTATTGAAGATCCATAAACCTAACTGTCCAGGTTGGTCCATTGTTTCTGCCTGCTCTAGCCCCACTGAACTTGTGGCTGCATACCTCAACTTCATTTTATCCCCCTTATTTCAGTCCCTTCCCACCTACATCCACAACACTTCATATGCTCTCGATCTCCTCAACAACTTTCAATTCCCTGACCATGATTACCTCATTTCCCCCATGGATGTCCAGTTCCTATACACTTCTATCCCCCATCTAGAAGGCCTTAAAGTTTTCCACTTCTTTATTGACAACAGACCCGACCAGTTCCCCTCCACTACCATCTTCCTCCATCTAGCAGAACTGGTCCTTACTCTCAACAATTTCTCTTTTGATTCTTCTCACCTTTTCCAAACTTAAGGTGTAGCCATGGGCAACCACATGGGCCCCAGCTATGCCTACCTTTTCTTTGAACAGTCCACATTGCAAGCCTTGCATCGTAATGCTTCTCAACTCTTTCTGCACTACATAGCCTCCTCTACATTGATGAGAACCGACATAAACTGGGGGACCACTCTGTCAGGAACCTTTGCTCTATCCACAAAAACCAGAATTTCCCAGTGGCTAACTATTCAATTCCAATCTCCGTTCCCATTCCAACCTGTTGGTCCATTGCCTCCCCTTCAATAAAGATAAGGCCACTCTCAGGTTGGAGGAGCAACACCTTCTATTCTGTTTGGGTAGCTTCCTACCTGATGGTGAACATTGATTTCTCCAACTTCTGGTAATTTTTCCCTCCTCTTTCCCTCTTCATTTCCAAAATCTGCCCCCCCATTACCTCTTCTCCCAACCTGCCTATCACCCCCCACCACCAGTGCCACTCCTCCTTCCCTTTCTCCTATGGTCCACTCTCCTCTCCTATCAGATTCCTTCTTCTCTCGCCCTGTACCCTTTCCACCATTCACCTCCCAGCTTCTTACTTCATACTCCCTCCCCCACCCACCTGACTTCATCTATCATCTTCTAGCTTGTACTCACCACCCCCACCCCCCAGCTTCTCATTCTGGCATTCTTCCTTTCTAGGCCTGAAACATCGACTGTTTATTCTTTTCCATAGATACTGCCTGACCTGCTGAGGTCCTTCAGCATTTTGTGTGTATTGCTCTGGATTTCCAGCATCTACAAAATCTCTCGTCTTTATTCTACCTTTTCCTACAAATGGTGGTTGGCATAAACAAAAAATAGTTTGATCTTACCCAATGACAGTGCATAGGCGTGAGTAGAGTTCATTTCATGTATATTTGTAGATCTTGATGCATTTGGACTATTTGAAATGGTTCCCAAGATCATCATTGTCTACCTAAAGTAATATTACCTGGTTTATTGACAACATTCTTTGTTGGCAGATATACTTGGATGGAGTCTATTCCTCAGTTCATTTATAGAATACGGATCCCACCATCATTTTATTGCAGAAACCAAAACTAGACCATCATCCTTTTAGACACATATTCCTATTCATCCTGTGGTAGTGTTGTTGGAAGGCTCACGTAAAGCATAAATACTGATACAGACTTGCTTTTAAGATGTATATAGTGACTATTTGCTTGTATGATACAAAGTTCATTCAGTATTGTTTCGACTTCATTTATTCCATTACATTTGATAGATAACGGATGGTTCTGTCATTGAAGTTGTGCAGAAAAGATCTGAAACTATCAGAGAAATGTCACATGCAGTATATGAATCAACTTAAAGGAATTGCTTTGCATATTAAGTGCATATTTTTAAGCGCAGTGCCAAATTGGAAAGATTAGGTACAGGACAAATTGAGGGGGTGGAGTACAGGCCCCGCAGTGTATCGAGGTGACTGAACCTGATGTTTGGACGAAGACTTAGGCAGATTGAAAAGTTCAGGCTGTCAGGGCCCGAGGCAAGGGACAGGTCGGTTCAGTTTGCTGCTCCATGATGTTTACTCGGTTCTGCGCTGAACTGTGCTGAACTATGGGCCTCTCTCTGCTGACTTCAGTTCAGAAATTGCTATTTGCTTGCAGTTATCAGTTTGCATGATTTGGCTTTTTTCCTCTCTGCACATTGGGTGTTTGATGGTCTTTCTCTTTATCTGAGCTTTTTGGATTTCTTTGTTTTGTGGCTGCCAGTTAGGAGATGTATCTCAAGGTTGTATAATGTATACATACTTTGATAGTAAATGTACTTAGAAGTTTGAATTTTGAGATAAAGCCAGTATGGGTTTTCTTTAAACCATAAGTATAGCAAGAATAAACAGCCAAGTGTCTGAAGCAGCAGTGTAATAGGTATAATGAAAGGTGAAACTAATACGGTACGTCACAAACACAAGAGTTTCTGCAGATGCTGGAAATACAGAGCAACACACCATAGGTGTTGAAGGATCTCAGCAGGTCAGGCAGTATCTGTGAAGAGGAATAAACAGTCAATATTTCGGGCTGTGATCCTTCATCTGCAGACTGCATCTCGAGTGTTTCACAAAGTCTTTGTTTTAAAGATCACTTTAAAAGATTGAAAAACAGAATATTCCCACAGAAAAGAATAGTCAGATTTGAAACATTATTAACTAAAGAAATTTTCTTGTGGTTTTAAACTATATTCACTATGCAGAAAGTGAATTTCTAAGCAGTGTTCATAGTGATTCTGATTTTCTGACACAAAAGAGTAACTAATGGAACTTTCCAGTTCAATGTTCTCTCCCATGTTGCATTTGTCAAGTCAGCCATTCAAATTTTCTATGTTCTTGACATTTTCCAAATTTAAGATTTTGGTAACTGGGAGATAGAACAAGTAAATTCAAATGTCCAGAATTCGAAAATTGAATAGAAAACATTACAGCACAGAATAGCCCTTTCTGTCCACAACATTGTGTGACCTTTTTACCTAATCCAACATTAATCTCACCCTTCCCTCGCACATAAGCCTCCATTTTACTTTCATTCATGTGTCTATCTGATAGTCTCTTAAATGTTTCTAATGTATCTGCCTGTACCACCATCCCTGGCAGTGCATTTCACACATTTGTCAGTCTATATACAAAGAACTACCTCCGACATCCCCTATATTTTCCTCCAAGCAACTTAAAAATATGCCCTTATATATTAGCCATTGTAGCCCTAGGGAAAATTTGCTGGCTGACCATTCTATCTATGCCTCTTATCATCTCACGCACCTCTATCAAGTCACCTCTCATCCTCCTTCACTCCGAAGAAAGCACTAACTCGCTCAACTTATCCTCATAGGACACCCTCTCTAATTCAGGCAGCATCCTGATAAATCTCTTCAGCACACTCTTCTAAAGCTTCTATGTTTCCTCATAATGAGGCAACCAGAAGTAAACACAATACTCTCAGTGTGGTCCAAGCAGAGATTTATAGAAACAAGAGAAAATCTGCAGATGCTGGAGATCCAAGCAACACACACAATATGCTGGAGGAGCTCAGCAGGCCAGGCAGCATCTATGGAAAAGAGTCTTGCTGAAGGGTCTTGGCCTGAAATGTCAACTGTATTCTTTTCCATAGATGTTGCCTGGCCTGTTGAGTTCCTCCAGCATTTTGTGTGTGTGTGTGTGTTGCAGAGATTTACAGAGCTACATTACATCAACTAATGAAGACCAACAATGCCACAACTAATGACGACCAACACACCATGCGCCTTTTTAAGTACCTTATCAAACTAAGTGTCAACGTTGAGGGATCTATGGACATAAACCCTCGAGACTCCATACTAAGAATTCTGTCACTAACGTTGTACTCTGCCTTCAAGTTTGACCTTCCTAAGTGCATTACTACACACTTTTCCAGATTGAATTCCAACTGCCACTTCATAGCCCAGCTCTGAATCCTATCAATGTCCCATTGCAACCCACGTCAACTTTCTACAATATAGAAACATAGAAACATAGAAACATAGAAAATAGGTGCAGGAGTAGGCCATTCGGCCCTTCGAGCCTGCACCGCCATTTATTATGATCATGGCTGATCATCCAACTCAGAACCCAGCCTTCCCTCCATACCCCCTGACCCCTGTAGCCACAAGGGCCATATCTAACTTCCTTTTAAACATAGCTAATGAACTGGCCTCAACAGTTTGCTGTGGCAGAGAATTCCACAGATTCACCACTCTCTGTGTGAAGAAGTTTTTCCTAACCTCGGTCCTAAAAGGCTTCCCCTCTATCCTCAAACTGTGACCCCTCGTTCTAGACCTCCCCAACATCGGGAACAATCTTCCTGCATCTAGCCTGTCCAATCCCTTTAGGATCTTATACGTTTCAATCAGATCCCCCCTCAATCTTCTAAATTCCAACGAGTACAAGCCCAGTTCATCCAGTCTTTCTTCATATGAAAGACCTGCCATCCCAGGAATCAATCTGGTGAACCTTCTTTGTACTCCCTCTATGGCAAAGATGTCTTTCCTCAGATTAGGGGACCAAAACTGCACACAATACTCCAGGTGTGGTCTCACCAAGGCCTTGTACAACTGCAGTAGTACCTCCCTGCTCCTGTACTCGAATCCTCTCGCTATAAATGCCAGCATACCGTTCGCCTTTTTCACCGCCTGCTGTACCTGCATGCCCACTTTCAATGACTGGTGTATAATGACACCCAGGTCTCGTTGCACCTCCCCTTTTTCGCAACACCACAAACCTTTGTGTCATCTGCACTGAAAGAAAACTTTGCTCAATAAGTATACCAAGAACCTTTATTTTTATTTTTGCTGGCATTAACCTTTGTCTTAGGTTGTGCACCAGTTCATTTTGTAATTGTAATTTCCGGAGCAAACCAAGATTTCCAGAAGTTTATCTGGAAACTCATTTCGTATTTTTGGCTTTTCCATAAAACACACAAAATGAACCACTCAGCCCATCAAGTTCCAGAGTAGTAATCTGAGTTTCATTCACAGGCAACTCCCAGTTGCCAATCAGTATATTTTTGAAATATGAGCAGAAACTAAAGTATTCTTATGGTCACAGGGAGGACCAACGAATTTAATGTCGACAGTATGTACAGTCATGAAGGAATGAGGTTACTAGAGCAATAGTTATAGCTAATGCACCACTGCCACAGGTCACAGAATCTTTTTGATTTACAGTGACCAACAAGAAATACAGAATAAAGGGTGAACACAATGCAGAAAGTTCTGAACTACAAACAATAAGTTTTATAAAATAGCAGACAATGTGGATCAGAATTTATTTGGTAGGGATGCAGGTTTTAGTATCATCAGGAAAATCTGGATGTAAATGCAGCACTCTTGTCAGTAATTTTTACCCCAGATATTGTATTACCATGTCATTTCTGGACTTGTGACCATTCACTTTAGACAAATATGATGGGAATGCACCTATTTCAATTCTCACACGTAAGACAATTTTCTAAACATACAACTTGTTGGATTTTGAGATGCACTGGAAGATAGTGGGAGAGCACAACCTGGGCATACACAGTCTCTTTGTTGCAGTAAACCCTCCCTCGATGTGATGTTGGAGATCAGAAGGACAGCCTCTCTGCCAGCCGAGGGAAATAAGTGAAGTAAAGAAGGTACAGTTTGAGTTTGCCATTGTGGTCAGCATGGTGTCATTTTTGTGGATTCAGTGCTGATAGTGAATTACTGAGACAAGCAAAGCAGAAGAGGTGAGTGCAGTAGCATGTTCACCGACAGTACATTATGATACATCATCCTTTTCACCTTCCTCAGCTATCTCAAGGTTACTTCAGCATATCCATCTTCAGCTTACCTCACAGGTATTCCAACACCTCCATGAACTTTTACACCTCACCATATACCACAACCAATGGCCTTTGTAAGAAAATCCATGTAAAATAGAATCTTTTGGTCATAAAATGGAGACAACCAAAGAGAATAATGGGAAGAGTGGCTCTGGCTGAAAATATGGAGACTTTGGACAGAAGGCTGTAAGAAAAAATCTGCTCATGGCAACAGGCAGATAAGGAATATATTCACAGCCAAAGGGCAGCTGTATAATACATTATTTTACAAAATGAATGAGGAAAATTATTGACAAAAATATATGAAAATATGATCATTTATTTCAATAGTCTGAAGGAATAAACCTATTTTCAATTATTTAGCTTACTTCAGCAAAGTGTTCAATTATCAGCAGAAAAGTACATTTTTCTGTACTTGCGAATGAAAGCAATCTGAGATTTTCGAGAGAGCTCCATGGAGATTGAAGTCTGGCTTAATGCTTGAAAAGAACATTATTAAAAGCAAGTGAATGTTTGCTTGGTCAGTCAGAATATATTTGCAGAACGTAATTTTGATAAACATTGCTGCATGCACACTCTCTGTCCAATACCAGAAGTAAAACATTTTAATATCTGATTTCTGCAGTGAGCTACTGGTTTAATATAGGGTTTAATAAACAGTAATAGGATGGCACAGTAGCATAGCAGTTAGTGCAATTCACCAGCGATCACCAAATAGGGTTCGATTCCCACCACTGTCTGTAAGGCATTTGTATATTCTCCCAATTATAGCATGGGTTTCCTCCGGGTGCTCTGGTTTCCTTGCACATTAGCGTTAGTGAATTGTGGGCATGCTACACTGGTGCCAGAAGTGAGACTTGTGGACTGCCCCCAGCATAATCCTTGGAATGCATTGGTTGCTGACGCAAAATGGAGCATTTAACTGGACGCTTCGATGTTTTGATGCATATGTGACAAAAAAAGCTAATCTTTAAAAAATCATTAATACTGTAGTGTATTAACTGTGTGGCTAAAAGAAAATGCCTGTTCTAGTAGCATAGTGAGATGAAGTGTGTGGCATGAAATTCTTATACTCTCAGCAAAACGTGCTAACTTATGAGTTGACACACACAAAATGCTGGAGGAACTCAGCAGGCCTGGCAGCATCTATGGAAAAGAGTACAGTCGACATTTTGGGCCGAAACCCTTCAGCAGGACTAGAGAAAAAATGCTGAGGAGTAGATTTGAAAGGTGAGGGGAGGGGAGAGAGAAATGTCAGGCTATTAGTGAAACTTGGAGGAGGAGGGATTGAGCAAAGAGCTAGGAAGTTGATTGGTAAAAGAGACAGAAGGCCATGGAAGAAAGAAAAAGGTGGGGGGAATGGGGAGGAGCACCAGAGGGAGACGATGGACGGGCAAGGAGATAACATGAGAGAGGGACAAACGGATGGGAATGGTGAAGTGGAGTGGGGGTGGGGAGGCGTGACTGGAAGTTTAAGAAATTGGTGTTCATGCCACATGTTGGAGGCTACCCAAACAGAATAAAAGGTGTTGTTCCTCCAATCTAAGTGTAGCCTTATCCCCACAGTGGGGGAGGACATGGATGGACATATCGGAATGGGAATGGAAAGTGGAATTAAAATGGGTGGCCACTAGGAGATCCTGCTTGTTCTGGCGGATGGAGTGTAGATGCTTGGCGAAGTGGTCTCCCAATCTACAAGAGGACACACCAGGAGCACCGAACACAGTATACGACCCCAACAGACTCATAGGTGAAATGTCGCCTTTTGAGTTGACTGTGTCCGCATTTGATGTTAATGAATAGTTCTGGGTGTTTGTGGGTGAGGAATGCTTTGTCCAAGGTCCAGCGGCAAGACGACTTGGGACCCTTCACTGCTGAGACTTCCTCTGCCTTCACTGTCAATGTGATATGTCATCTCCTGCCAGCTTTACCATTGAGGTCTTAGTTGGATTGTTCTTTGGCTGGAACCACCCCCTTGACCTTACCACCATGGGTGACTAAGTGTCAGATGGCTAAACCCCAGTTGGCTAAGGAACTCACAAGCTTCTCCATCACGAGGTGACAATCCTTGGAGAGGCGCAGGCCGGTAATGTTTGGCAACATCTAACGAAAGGCCTTGAGTCACTCAAGACACAGACATGCTGACAGATGTCCATTCTGCTTATAAACAGTCTGTCCTTAAATGGGTTTCTCAAAGACACAATTCTTCAATTAGTCTGAGCAACAGAGCGTGGAAACAGGCCCTTGACCTAGCGTATCCTTGCCGGCCAAGATGCACACCCAAACGTGTGCCATTTCTTTGGCTCACATCTCATTTTAACTTTTCCCATCCAGGTACCCCATTGAAATGCTATTTAAATGTTGCATCTGTCTCAATCACCTCAACTGGCAACCCATTACATAAATGCACTACCCTCTGCACGAAGAAGTTGCTCTTCAGGTCCCTTTTAAATCTTTCCTCTAGTTTTCCCACCCTCTAGTTTTCCATTCCCTTTCTCTGGGGGAAAAAAACTGCGCGCATTCAACCTATCTATAATATTCATGATTTTATACACCTTTACAACATCAGCTCTCAATTTTCCGCTCCCGCTGCCCAACTTCTTCCTCTGTGGTTCATTTATCCATGTGCCTATCTAAGAGTCTCTTAAAAATCCCTGATGTATCTGCCTTCACCACCACCCCGACAGTGCATTCCAGTATTCTCTGAGTAAACCACCTTCTTCTGACATCACCCTTATGCTTTTCTCCTAACACTGTAAAATAATGCTCCCTCGTATTAGCCATTTCCGCTCTGGGAATAGGTGTATAAGTCATTATATACATAGAAACATAGAAAACATACAGCACAATACAGGTCCTTCAGCCCACAAAGCTGTGCTGAACAAGTCCCTACCTTAGAACTACCTAGGCTTTACCCATAGCCCTCTATTTTTCTAAGCTCCATGTAGCCATCTAGGAGTCTTTTAAAAAACCCCATCGTTTCTGCCTCCACCTTCATATACTACCTTGAAATTCATTTTCTTGCAGGCCACTCAAATTATGTCTCGTATCATCTTGTGCACCTCTGTCAAATTCACCTCTCTTCCTCTTTTGCCCAAAGAGAAAAACCCTAGCTCACTCAACTTATTCTCATAAGACGTATTCTGTAACCTTGGCATCAAGTCCATCTGTTCCACTGCACTCTCTAGAGCAGTGGTCCCCAAACACTGGGCCGCGAGGAAACGATATGAAATGATACGAGTCAGCTGCACCTTTCCTCATTCCCTGTCACGCATTGTTGAACTTGAACAACCCCCCTCCCCACCTCCAATCGGCCGGTCGGCAAGAATATCGTCAATATTAAACCGGTCCGCGGTGCGCAAAGGGTTGGGGACCCCTGCTCTAGAGTTTTCCCAGTCACTGTGAAAGTACTTCTCTGGTTTTCTTATTGTGAAAGTCCTATCCTGGTTTGACTGTTGATCCCTTTTTTCCCACAGGGTGGAGATCTATGAAGACCAGGCTAATGCTAGTCCCACATGTTCATACCCCTCCAGCTGATTTTTCTACTGATGCTGCACCTGATATTCCAGCTATTGGTTATGAAGGCAGAATCCATCATCAAAGGCCCCACCATCTGAGCCATGCTCTCTTCTGGCTACTACCATGGGGTAGGTGATATAGGAACCTTAGTTCCTACACCAGCAGGTCCAGGAACAGTTATTATTCTACAACCATCAGGCTCCTGGATCAGTGCAACTTCACTTACCACAACTCTAAACTGATTCCACAACCTACAGATTTGCTTTCAAAGATTCTATGACACATTTTCTCAGTATTATTTTTTTTTGGCACTATTTGTCTTCCGTTGCACCTTGGTTGTTTGTCCATCTTTGTTATGTACAGTTTTTTTCATAAATTATATTGTATGACTTTATTTTCCTGTAAATACCTGCAAGAAAATGAATTTCAAGGTAGTATATAGTGACATATACACATTTGGTATTAAACTTACATTGACTTTGACGCTGATGCTGGAACCATGTCTCTGCTCTTGCCAGTCAATGCCATCTTTATTTAAGACCTGGACTAGTACAGAATAAGTAAATAAATGGAGATTAGATGTACAATCCTTCAGTGTTCTCAATGAAACTTGCAGAGTTGTCAAGGTAACCTCTCAATATAAATACCTCCAGTGCAATCTTGCACAGAACCAGATGTGTGATATCAGTTTTTAGTCTCATATTTCATCCTCATGTCTACTGTGTTCTCACCTTGTTTCCACAGAAGAGTTCCAAAGAAGGGAAGATATATGTGAATGGGATCGTAATTTGCAAAATAAATGTCAACACTACCATAATCAAAAGATTAGCCTATTGAAATTGACAACCCACCTCTCTCTAAGATGTTGTTCACTTGCCCCCCGATATACAAAGTTAATTACAGACGAAGCTTGGTTGTTAATCAGGTTCTAAAATTGCTTAAATGATGTTTCAGGCCGAGACCCTTCATTAGGACTAACTGAAGGAAGAGTGAGTAAGAGATTTGAAAGTTGGAGGGGGAGGGGGAGATCCAAAATGATAGGAGAAGACAGGAGGGGGAGGGATGGAGCCAAGAGCTGGACAGGTGATAGGCAAAAGGGATACGAGAGGATCATGGGACAGGGGGTCCGGGAAGAAAGACAAGCGGGGGGGACCCAGAGGATGGGCAAGGACTTTATTCAGAGGGACAGAGGGAGAAAAAGGAGAGTGAGAGAAAGAATGTGTGTATAAAAATAAGTAACAGATGGGGTACGAGGGGGCGGTGGGGCATTAGCGGAAGTTAGAGAAGTTGATGTTCATGCCATCAGGTTGGAGGCTACCCAGACGGAATATAAGGTGTTGTTCCTCCAACCGGAGTGTGGCTTCATCTTGACAGTAGAGGAGGCCATGGGTAGACATATCAGAATGGGAATGGGACATGAAATTAAAATGTGTGGCCACTGGGAGATCCTGCTTTTTCTGGCGGACAGAGCGTAGGTGTTCAGCGAAACAGTCTCCCAGTCTGCGTAGGGTTTCGCCAATAGAAAGAAGGCCGCATCGGGAGCACCGAACACAGTATATCACCCTAGCCGATTCACAGGTGAAGTGTTGCGTCACCTGGAAGGACTGTCTGGGGCCCTGAATAGTGGTGAGGGAGGAAGTGTAAGGGCATGTGCAGCACTTGTTCTGCTTACAAGGATAAGTGCCGGGAGGGAGATCGGTGGGAAGGGACGGAGGGGAATGAATGGACAAGGGAGTCGCGTAAGGAGCGATCCCTGTGGAAAGCAGAAAGGTGGGGGGGGGGGAAGATGTGCTTGTTGGTAGGATTCCCGTTGGAGGTGGCGGAAGTTACGGAGAATTATACGTTAGATTCCAGACCTAACCAGCTCCCCTCTATCACCACTCTCCTCTGTCTAGCGGAATTGGTCCTTACTTTTAACAATTTCTCCTTTGGCTCCTCCCACTTCCTCCAAACTAAAGGTGTAGCCATGGGCACCCGTATGGGTCCCAGCTATGCCTGCCTTTTTGTTGACTTCATGGAACAATCCATGTTCCAAGCCTATACTGGTATCTGTCCCTCACTTTTCCTTCGCTACAACGACAACTGCATTGGCGCTGCTTCCTGCACGTATGCTGAGCTTGTTGACTTCATTAACTTTGCCTCCAACTTTCACCCTGCCCTCAAGTTTACCTGGTCCATTTCCGACACCTCCCTCTCCTTTCTTGATCTTTCTGTCTCTATCCCTGGAGACAGCTTATCTACTGATGTCTACTATAAGCCTATGGACTCTCACAGCTTCCTGGACTATTCCTCTCCTCACCCTGTCTCTTGCAAAAATGCCATCCCCTTCTCGCAATCCCTCCGTCTCCGCCGCATCTGCTCTCAGGATGAGGCTTTTCATTCCAGGACGAAGGAGATGTCCTGCTTTTTTAGAGAAAGGGGCTTCCCTTCCTCCACTATCAACTCTGCCCTCAAATGCATCTCTCCCATTTTACACACATCTGCTCTCACCCCATCCTCCCGCCACCCCACTAGGAATAGGGTTCCCCTTGTCCTCACCTACCACCCCACCAGCCTCTGGGTCCAACATATGATTCTCCATAACTTCCGCCACCTCCAATGGGATCCCACCACTAAGCACATCTTTCCCGCCCCCACTTTCTGCTTTCCGCAGGGATTGCTCCCTACGTGACTCCCTTGTCCATTCGTTCCCCCCCAATCCCTTCCCTCCTGGCACTTATCCGTGTAAGCGGAACAAGTGTTACACATGCCCTTACACTTCCTCCCTCACCACCATTCAGGGCTCCAGACATTCCTTCAAGATGAGGCGACACTTCACCTGTGAGTCAGCTGGGATGATATACTGTGTCCGGTGCTCCCGATGTGGCCTTCTATACATTGGCGAAACCCGACGCAGGCTGGGAGACTGTTTCGCTGAACACCTACACTCTGTCTGTCAGAGAAAGCAGGATCTCCCAGTGGCCACACATTTTATTTCCACGTCCCGTTCCCATTCTGATATGTCTATCCACAGCCTCCTCTACTGTCAAGATGAAGCCACACTCAGGTTGGAGGAACAACACCTTATATTCCACCTGGATAGCCTCCAACCTGATGGCATGAACATTGACTTCTCTAACTTTCATTAATGCCCCACCTCCCCTTCGTACCCCATCTCTTATTTATTTTTTTTTCTCTCTCTTTTTTTCTCCCTCTGTCCCTCTCACTATAACTCCTTGCCCATCCTCTGGGCTCCCCACTGCTTTCTTTCTCCCTAGGCCTCCCATCCCATGATCCTCTCCTTTCTCCAGCCTCGTATCCCCCTTTGCCAATCAACTTTCCAGTTCTTAGCTCCATCCCCCTCCCCTCCCCCTCCTGTCTTCTCCTATCATTTCAGATCTCCCCCTCCCCCCTCTCAAATCTCTTACCATCTCTTCATTCAGTTAGTCCTGACAAAGGGTCTCGGCCCGAAACGTTGTCTGTACCTCTTCCTATAGATGCTGCCTGGCCTGCTGCGTTCACCAGCATTTTTTGTGTGTGTGTTGCTTGAATTTCCAGCATCTGCAGATTTCCTTGTGTTTGAGCTTATGGTGTTTGCCTTCCTAAAACTGCACGCCTTGCACAGGGTAAGAACAAATATATATTATGATGCACAGGATATTGCACTTGTGAACAAAAGGATGAATAAACTAGAAATTCATTTTATGCACTCCATTGTTAAGCAAAAAATTAATGTCACACATCTTAAAGACCTTAATCTGATCTGGTTTAATATTAAGGCTATCAATAATTTTAGCTCAAATATATTAACGCTACTTCAAGTTATTTATTATTGGATTCCTGTGAACAAATTGCTTCTGTTCTCCTGGAATTATTAAGTATGTCCTTGCTTTGTGTATTCTTGCACTGACTGGCGTACTCTCAGGCTGAATTTTAATGTGCAGAAAAAAGTTTGTGAAGGGGCAGGAAATCTTAGGACAATGCAGGAGCGGAAATTCAGTGTGAGGGAGGGTCAAGGGTGAGGGGTGAGCAAGGAAGAAAGAAAAGGAGATAGTGGGCAAGAACATCTGCACCCAAACCCACTTATGTATGTGTGTGTGTGTCTCTATGTACTGGATTTCCATATGTTTCTTTGTGTCTGTGTTATTGTTCATGCAGCAAAGCCCTATGTCCAGTCATTGCCACTGTCATGTAATAAGCAACCTACATTAAAAGAGATTTGACACAGGCATTGTGTAACTCCTCAATGGTTCGGGACCGCTAACAGCAGGATACCTGTGGATAGATTCAATAGCAACAGATCTGATCACAATTCCCTCTCATCCAAGAACTCAGGTGATTTGACATCGATGTTACTTCCTTCGGGTAACTATAGGCTAGTTAGTTTAACAGCTAACTATAGGCTAGTTAATTTAACATCTATAGTTGGGAAAATGCTTGAAGCTATCATTAAGGAAGAAATAGTGAGGCATCTGGAAAGAAATAGATCCACCAAGCAGACACAACATGGATTCAGCAAAAGCAGGTCCTGTTTGATAAACTTACTGGAGTTCCTTGAGGCTATAATGAGTGCAGTGGATAGACGGGAATAGATGGATGTTATTTACTTGGATTTCCAGAAAGCATTTGATAAGGTGCTGCATAAAAGACTTATCCATAAGATGAGGATGCATGGAGTTGGGGGTGATGTATTAGCATGGATAGAGGATTGGTTAACTAATAGAAAGCAGAGAGTTGGAAGACATGGGTGTCACTCTGGTTGGCAATCAGTGGTGAGTGGTGTGCCATAGGGGTTGGTGCTGTGCCCACAACTATTCACGTTATACATTAACGATCTGGAAGAGGGGATCAAGTGTACTGTATCTCAGTTTGCTGATGACACTAAATTGAGTGGAAAAGCAAAATGTTCAGAAGATATAGAGAGTCTGCAGAGAGATATAGATAGGTTAAGTGAGTGGGCAAGGGTCAGACAAATGGAGTACAATGTTGATAAAAGCGAGGTCATCCACTTTGGAAGGAAAAATGGAAGCTCAGATTATTATTTAAATGGTAAAAATTGCAGCATGTTGCTATGCAGAGGGACTTGGGAGTGCTTGTGAATGAAGTACAAAAGGTTGGTTTGCAGGTGCAGCAGGCTATCAAGAAGGCAAATGGGATGTTGGCCTTCATTGCTAGAGGGATTGAATTTAAGAGCATGGAGGTTATGCTGCAACTGTACAGGGTATTGGTGAGGCTGCACCTGGAGGACTGCATGCAGTTCTGGTCTCCTTACTTGAGGAAGGATATACTGGCTTTGGAGGCAGTACAGAGGCGGTTCACCAGGTTGATGCCCGAGATGAAGGGGTTAGACTATGAGGGGAGATTGAGTCGCCTGGGACTGTACTCACTGGAATTCAGAAGAATGAGAGGAGATCTTATAGAGACATATAAAATTATGACAGGGATAGATAAGATAGATGCAGGAAAGTTGTTTCCACTGGTAGGTGAGACTAGAACTAGGGGACATAGCCTCAAGATTCAGGGGAGTAGATTTAAGATGGAGATGGGGAGGCATTATTTTTCCAAAGAGTGGTGAATCTGTGGAATTCTCTGCCCAATAAAGCAGTGGAGCCTACCTCAGTAAATATATTTAAAACAAGGTTGAATAGGTTTCTGCTGTTACAGGTCAACGTTTTATTTTTACCCCGTAAGCATCATTTTAGGCGCCTGGACGAGGCGGGTGGATGACGTCATTAACAAAATGTGGAGAGGTTGCTGGAACATTCGGCAGTTAAGGGACAGCGGACTGTGAGCTACCAGCGGGAGAGCGAGCTGGGTGGAGTTGGTTGAAGAGTTCGCTACAGCAGTGGGCGAGTCTAATCCTTCTCCAAGTCCAGAAGATTGTGATAATTAGCAGCACACAGTGCATATTGGATACTTGACTGTCACTTTGTAGGATCCTTACTTGGATTTCTGGAGTATCCTATGGCGACCACATTTTGTTAATTTGTACATGGATTCGAGTGTGTTACGTGGTGACCACTTGTGTTAAGGAATATTCCATGGCTGTCACCTTGTAATATCCCTATGGGGATTTTGGAACGTAGGTGTCACTTTGTTACCCCTGCATGGACTCTAGTATTTCAGTGACGACTACTCGACTTCTGGAATCTTCTGTGACTGTCACTTTGCGTCATATTAAGGTGGATTTATGAACCCTACCTCAAAGACACCTGTACCTGTTCCTGTGGATTTCTGGAACCTTCTGGATTGTTATCCTAGGACTCAGTTTGAGTAAGACTTGGGAAGAACTGTTCCTAGACCTCCACAGTTTGTGAGCTAAAATGCATAGCACTGTTAATTTTTGTTTAGGGGAGTAATTTGTCTAATTGTCTGTATTTTGGGTAGATACTGAAAATATAGTTGTTTAACATTAAAAACTGAGTCTGTGGTCTATTGCTGCTGGCACGTAACACTGCATAGTAGGGGAATTAAGGGTTATGGAGAAAAGCAGGTAGGTGGAGATGAGTCCATGGCCAGATCAGCCATGATCTTATTGAATGGTGGAGTAGGCTCGACGGGCCAGATGGCCTACTCCTGCTCCTATTTCTTATGTTCTTAGACATGACAGACTGGACATAGTCAGCTCAAAGAATCAGGTAACGGGGCACTTTTTCTGAAAAGGTAAGCTGGACGTGGAATGTAATCTTCATGGAGTTTTCCTATCAAGAGTGAGATGATTTGGCATCTTATAACTTTTCCTTTTATGATAAGTAATGTTATGTGACTCTCAACTATATTCTAACATGGAGTCAATATATTACTGTAGTCTGCTCATTGACTCCAACATTGGAATGTGCCAAGGAGTCCTCCTTGGGGCAACATATGTGAGCAGTGGTTAGCACCCAGTGATTACTGATCGGGACTTAAATCCCGCCGCTGCTTGTAAGAGGTTTGTGTGCTCTTCCCACGATCATTTAGGTTTCCTCCGGGTGCTCCAGTTTCCTCCCACATTCCAAAGAAGCATGATTATTGCTGGAGAGTTGAGTGCAATCAGTGTTGAGGCTGGAAGGGTGGCAACATTTGTGTGGAAGTTGCGGTAAAGACAACGATAGCCTGGAGCAGTTGTATCAAGCGAGACCTTGAAGTGAGACCACTGCTTAGTACAGACAAGATAGGCTGGAGTGACTGTGCCAATGGGTACTCAAGCCACATGAGTGAGGTCTTTGTAATGAGAATTTTCCAGAAAGGTCTTCCTAAAACATCACGTCCCTTTACACAATAGGGGGATGCCAGAGAGAGACGAGATAACAAAAGGATATGAAACATACCCAACGAACTATCTTTACTAACTTCAAAATATCATCGGCTATCTGCTGAAAGTTTTGATTGGCTTAACACCTTTGTTGTGAGTGGCGATTGATCTTGCGAGTGAGGAATCCAAACATACAATTTACAATGATCACTACCCATAACTGGTAAGCCAATTCTAAATAAAAATAGCAGTTTTCTTTTTTGACTTCAGGACAGTGTGGGTGACAGAGGCCCATGCTGTTCACCTTGTACCCAAGTAAATAAAAAGCTTGCTTAGGTCATAAGAGTGCATGTATTCTGGGCCCAGTTATTTTAGTTTCTTTATTATCAGCAACAAAAGTTACTTCAACACTTGCAGGCTGCCCAGTACAATCCTCACTGATTTGATTTGATGCAAATGACACATTTCACTGAATGTTTTGATGTACATATGACATGTAGAGCTGATCTTATCTTCCATCCTGATCTAAAATAAACCCCAGCCCACTTTCCAGAGAGAACCAGCAATTCCTTTCCTGTCCCCCAGAGTTCATTTGTTCATAGCTCCCCTACAGGTGGAAACATCGTAGTATCTACCCCGTCAAGGCCTCTTAGGATCTTTTATGTTTAAATAATATCACTCCTCCATTCTTCTAAACTTCAAAGAATGCAAACCCAAACTGTCCAGCCATACTTAATAGGTCAACAATAACAAACCAGGATCTTGCTTGGTGAGGATGAGACCAGAGGATGGGCAAGTGTTCGGTGCCATCTGCCTGTGTTTGACCAGTCTTGCTCTCCCTCTCACTTGCTGCTGACAGAGTAAAGTGCAGGAATCTTGTAATCCACGTTACAAGTCAGCTGAGGACTCTTTTTGCGGGACCTTGAGCTTCATGTTGCATGTGTCACACGTCAAAGTTGCTGGTGAACGCAGCAGGCCAGGCAGCATCTCTAGGAAGAGGCACAGTCGACGTTTCAGGCTGAGACCCTTCGTTAGTCCTGACGAAGGGTCTCAGCCCGAAATGTCGACTGTACCTCTTCCTAGAGATGCTGCCTGGCCTGCTACGTTCACCAGCACTTTGATGTGTGTTGCTTGGATTTCCAGCATCTGTAGAATTCCTCAATGTTGCATGTGTTCCTTGATTCTGGTTACTCTTTTATTTTGCTGTTCTTGAGCAGTTTGATTGGGGCGATCGATGCAGACTGAGGCGGTTTGGTGAAGAATGACCCTGTGACCTACAGCGGACTAGTGGCATGGCACTGAACTAAACTAAGCAGAATACCCCTGGTTTGATTTTTATATTCTATATTTGGTTCGCTTGCTTTTTGCCATTTGCACAATTTGTACTTTTTTCCTGCGTTGGGTGTTTGATACTTTTTTGAATGAGTTCCATCGTGTTTCCTTGTTTCATGGCTGCCTATGGGAAGACAAATCTCAGAATTGTCTTCTGTATACATACTTCGATAATAAATGCATTTTGAACTTAAATGAATCTTTAAATTAAATATTGAACACATCAAACAGGCTGTTAAAAATGCACAAAAAGCTTACACAGTCAGTTTTGCATGTGGTGTATTCTCTCTGCAAGTCAATGTGGAAGATGTTTTTTGACTTTTGTGCAGTGTATCATATTCTTCTGTGTTTGGAGGTTTTCTAAGTATCCCCAGATTACTGTTTCTGACTTTACTTTCTAAAGTTGCCAAGTTTTTGATGCAAATCTTTCTTTGATAGATATTTAGCTGCAGTATTGAGCTTTGTTGATGTTTGATTTCAAATTTGAAGATCTTCTTTTCACATATAGCCGCAAAAATCTGTTCCATGGAAGTAGGCACAGACTTAAAATCTTCTGCTTCAGAAGGCATTACATTGACTTGGTGAACCCAGCCATTTCAAGTAGATTTAAGCTTTTCAGTCACATGATGAACAACAAAATAAAATTGAATTATATTATTAGCCTCAGGCTCCATGCAGTCTTTTCCTTTGTAGTCAAGTGAATTATTTTTGGAGTGGTGAGTTTTAGGAATTCTTTTCATCTTCTACCATGAACTGGTTTGAAGACCTGATTTTTCAGAAGAAATTAGTAATTGAAGTAACCATAAAACAGAAGCAACTGAACACTAACAATAACTTGAACACACTAAGGACATTTAGAAATAGTGTTCAATGGGTGTGATGTATGTTAAGGCTTGACATGGTGGAGATGGGGAGAGTGAATTAACAATGTGCTGGGCAGTAATCAGAACAAAAGTTGAGAGAATAGATTTTGTGTATGCTTAGAAGTAGTATGAACATTTCCCCCCTCTCACAGCAAATAAAAATTGTTACCAATATTGACCAACCCAAAGCCCAGGCAAAACATCAAAGCGTTAGGATGGAAAGAGAACCCATGCCCAAGGACCCAAGGAATCAACTCATGGAGGGCCAACATCTTTCAGGCAAACACGATCGTTTTCTTTTTGGAACCGTGAATTTTTAACAATATATTTTTATGCTACACTTTTATTAACAACTTCCTGTTGTTACCAAACTGCATTAGGCAATAAGGAAAGAAAAAATATTTCCAAAAATTTCATTGGTTCATTTTGTGTGAATTGCTCATTTCAGATGTCTCAGTTTGAAAAAAAATGGATTTGATTCATTAGTCTTCTGCTTTTGCTCCTTGCTATTAGTCTTTCTCACTCATCTAGTAAATGGAAGTAATTTCTGATTACACTTAGTCAATAAGACTCTTCAATCAATCAGTAATTAACAACAGACAGCAGTTTTACCACTGATTTTTTCTTTAGAGTAGAATATGAGGTGTAATGTCTAAGATGAATATCACATTTTGTGTTTTGATTACTCGGTTAAATAACCAAGGTCAAAATGGTCTTAATTCTATTTTGTATTCATTTTGAAATAAGTCAGCAGAAAGCACAAATCTCAGGGTCTTAAAAAAAGTTGACTGACTTTGTTAATTAATAATTTTATTTTATGATCAGTTATGAAACATAGTAAATGGGAGGAAAATTGTGAGGCAGAGAGGAAAATATTAAAGGCTATCTGTGTTACAAAATAGTTGTTTGAAACAAGCAAGCAAAAAAAATCCGTCTAATTTTAAGAACAAAGTGGTTAGCAATGTTTAGTTCTACATTTATTTATCCTGTTCAGTTAGAAATGGAGCTCAGACAAGGTTTATATTGTGATACAAAAAGTATCATGTCTTTATCAGACAAGGTTTATATTGTGATACAAAAAGTATCATGTCTTTATCAGACAAGGTTTATATTGTGATACAAAAAGTATCATGTCTTTATCAGTCTGGTTTATATTGTGATACAAAAAGTATCATGTCTTTATCAGTCTGGTTTATATTGTGATACAAAAAGTATCATGTCTTTATCAGACAAGGTTTATATTGTGATACAAGAAGTATCCTGTCTTTATCAGACAAGGTTTATATTGTGATACAAGAAGTATCATGTCTTTATCAGACAAGGTTTATATTGTGATACAAGAAGTATCATGTCTTTATCAGACAAGGTTTATATTGTGATACAAGAAGTATCATGTCTTTATCAGACAAGGTTTATATTGTGATACAAGAAGTATCATGTCTTTATCAGACAAGGTTTATATTGTGATACGAAAAGTATCATGTCTTTATCAGACAAGGTTTATATTGTGATACGAAAAGTATCCTGTCTTTATCAGACAAGGTTTATATTGTGATACGAAAAGTATCATGTCTTTATCAGACAAGGTTTATATTGTGATACGAAAAGTATCATGTCTTTATCAGACAAGGTTTATATTGTGATACGAAAAGTATCATGTCTTTATCAGTCTGGTTTATATTGTGATACAAAAAGTATCATGTCTTTATCAGACAAGGTTTATATTGTGATACAAAAAGTATCATGTCTTTATCAGACAAGGTTTATATTGTGATACAAAAAGTATCATGTCTTTATCAGTCTGGTTTATATTGTGATACAAGAAGTATCATGTCTTTATCAGACAAGGTTTATATTGTGATACAAAAAGTATCATGTCTTTATCAGACAAGGTTTATATTGTGATACAAAAAGTATCTTGTCTTTATCAGACAAGGTTTATATTGTGATACAAAAAGTATCATGTCTTTATCAGACAAGGTTTATATTGTGATACAAAAAGTATCATGTCTTTATCAGACAAGGTTTATATTGTGATACAAAAAGTATCATGTCTTTATCAGTCTGGTTTATATTGTGATACAAAAAGTATCATGTCTTTATCAGACAAGGTTTATATTGTGATACAAAAAGTATCATGTCTTTATCAGACAAGGTTTATATTGTGATACAAAAAGTATCATGTCTTTATCAGTCTGGTTTATATTGTGATACAAGAAGTATCATGTCTTTATCAGACAAGGTTTATATTGTGATACAAAAAGTATCATGTCTTTATCAGACAAGGTTTATATTGTGATACAAAAAGTATCTTGTCTTTATCAGACAAGGTTTATATTGTGATACAAAAAGTATCATGTCTTTATCAGACAAGGTTTATATTGTGATACAAAAAGTATCATGTCTTTATCAGACAAGGTTTATATTGTGATACAAAAAGTATCATGTCTTTATCAGTCTGGTTTATATTGTGATACAAGAAGTATCATGTCTTTATCAGACAAGGTTTATATTGTGATACAAGAAGTATCATGTCTTTATCAGACAAGGTTTATATTGTGATACAAAAAGTATCATGTCTTTATCAGACAAGGTTTATATTGTGATACAAAAAGTATCATGTCTTTATCAGACAAGGTTTATATTGTGATACAAAAAATATCATGTCTTTATCAGACAAGGTTTATATTGTGATACAAAAAGTATCACTTCTTTATCAGACAAGGTTTATATTGTGATACAAAAAGTATCACGTCTTTATCAGACAAGGTTTATATTGTGATACAAAAAATATCATGTCTTTATCAGACAAGGTTTATATTGTGATACAAAAAATATCACGTCTTTATCAGACAAGGTTTATATTGTGATACAAAAAGTATCATGTCTTTATCAGACAAGGTTTATATTGTGATACAAAAAGTATCACGTCTTTATCAGACAAGGTTTATATTGTGATACAAAAAGTATCACGTCTTTATCAGACAAGGTTTATATTGTGATACAAAAAATATCATGTCTTTATCAGACAAGGTTTATATTGTGATACGAAAAGTATCATGTCTTTATCAGTCTGGTTTAAGATAGCACTGGTGAAGCACAGCAATGACTTGCTGGCAACAAACAAAACAATAAATTACTGTATTAATCACATTTTTTCTTGGAAACGATCGCTGCAACCAATAGCCTGTGACTTCCCTTTCGGAGTTGAGCTTTTGAACTGCCTGTACGACCTGGTACTTTTGTGGTATGAATTGAAGTCTCGAAGATGCAGGATGATTGCAGTGTGGTGGGTAAAGGGCTGAATTGAAGCCGTGGGACCCTGGCCCAAAAGCGGTGAATGAGCCAATGTTCAGCCATTGCTGGAGCTGATTTGGAGATGATTCGATGTGACAGAACTAAGACGAGGCAAGTGGAGGTAAGGCAAAGTTGAATCGGTGTTGCCTGGGCCCAAGAAGGAAGAGTGACTGCTCTTTGGCCAAAGGTTGGGTACGGGCCAAATTGAGGAGGCAGGGCCTGGGCCTGGGAGTGTATTGAAGCAGCAAAGATCTGGTCCAAGAGGAACAACCCAAGGTTTGACTGATTTAAGCGCTGGGCCAGATGGAGAAGGTCAAAGTGTTGGGGTCAAAGGAGAGGGATGGGCCTGTGTTCAGCTCGCTGCTCCTCAAGGGTGACTCATTTCTCTGCCAAACTGAGGCTATGTCTCCTAGATCAGCTGCAGTGATGGCTGGCTTCATGACTATGGACTCACTTCCAGTCTGAATGTTATTTGCTTACTTTTATTGTTTGCATGATTTAATTTTTCTGCACATTGGGTGTTTGACAGTCTTCTTTTTCAATGGGTTCTATTGGGTTGCAGCATCCGCAGATTTTCTCCTGTTTCTATTGACTCTCTGTTTTGCTCTACCACGATGTGCAAGTCAGAATGCAAATCTAACTTATACTTTTCATATCTGACAAAGCTTAAGTACTTCTTGGGCATCCATAGGAATTAAGTGAGTATACAATCCGATCCAACCCAACCCACTGCTCATTATCTTAATTCTACTTCCTCAGCGGTCCCAAAAGATTAATAATCTAATTCCATTCTAAGCGTGGGACCCCAGAGCTTTTCACGGATGGGGCTGGAGATGCCAAACAAGGCAAGTGATGTGCATTTCTTCCACTAGTGTTGCAGGGTGCATGGATGAGGTAATACAATCCTGAAGGCCATTTCTTCACTTTGAGACAATAATGGTGACAATCCTAGACTGAATAATTGTGGTGAAATGGGATCAAGGACAGGATCACAATAGTGGACACATTCTGAATGTTCTTTATAGCACGTGTTCACTGCTTCTCTGTACTTTATAAATTCAACTGTTTCTTTGGCTCGCAGTGGAGTGGAGCCTTGGGTATTTGAACTGGAGAGGGGCTGAAAACACGTCACTGATATCAGTGAATTGCCTCACCTTCGGCAGCCATTATTAGTTCTTTAGGAGAAGGGATTTCTCCTGCATCTTTACCTTCAAATGTAGATTCAGATTTATTTATTACAGGTACTTTGAAACATACAGTGATATTTACATGAACAATCAACACAGCCAAGGATGTGCTGGGGCAGCCCTTAAGTCTCACCACACAGTCCGGTGCTGATATGGCACGCCTACAATGCTCGGCAGAACATTGAGCTTGACTATAGTGCTGTTACTTTTCACTGGTTGAATGGTGGAATTTCCACAGCAGGAAATGCTTATGGTTAATTAGATCCTCGACCTCTTGTTTTTTTTTCTCATCAGACCAGTGCTGATCTACCTTGGTATAGAAGCCAAAAACATCTTCACAGGTATCAATTATGGCAGGCTGCAGGCCATCCCATGCACCATGTATACCCCACAATTCTAGTTGCTGGGAGATGATAGATTATTTATGTGATGCTTTTGAAAAAGACCTGTCTTTGTGTGCTCTTTGAAACCTTTGACATGGATCTTCCTGTGATAATGTTTTTACTGGTGCTGGTTTTTGGGGACATGTTGTGGAGATAAAAAGTGGATGAGGCAGCAGTCAACTGAGGAGTCATTGTTACCTGTCATGAAACAAGCAGTGTTCATACCTTTGTAGCTGCTGGCTTGGATGGTTGGGCCTTTGTTGGGGTTAAAATCTATAGAGAACATTGACTTCAGCAACTATCCTTCAGATCTGAATATGGATTGTAGATTAAATTTAAAATGCAGCTCAGAACAGTAAAATGCAACACAGATAGACTAGGAAGCAGACACTTCACCGATTGTCTAGATATGCATGAATCTAATCGATATCCTATTGCATGAATACAACAATAATTAACACTTATTTTGGGTGTGTTGATGGGAAGACCCAGGAATTTGAACTGTTACATATAAATCAAATGAAGCATTATGAGGGTATTGTAACTATAGAAATTGTCCTTTTACTTTTGTTCTTTAAACCTGGATCTGGGCTGTACCCTCCAAATATCCGGACCTGCATCTTGGTTTTTTTGCACTACCTTACTTTCCATTTTTCTATTTTCTATTTATGATTTATAATTTAAATTTTTAATATTTACTATCGATTTGTAATTCAGGGAGCGGGAAGCGCAGAATCAAATATTGCTATGGTGATTGTACATTCTAGTATCAATTGTTTGGCAACAATAAAGTATTGTTGCCATTTTTATATATGGGCTGTAATGTTGGACTGGTGAGTCTCTCTCTGTCTCTGTCTCTCTGTCAGCTATTTGTGAGGGAGCGTACCAAGTAAAACATATCTACCAGCTACGTTTCTCTGGTGACTTTGTTCACATTACAACATTTGGTGCCTCGACCGGGTTTATCCTCTTATGAACCATTTTGTGGCCAGTGATCTCAGCAGTCTAAGTGAGTGAATATTTTTAAAATGAGCGCTCACATTTGGACCTGTTCGGGTTGGTGGCTACGGGATTGCGAGGTATCACGAACGCGGCAGAGGGCTGAACTGGTAGATATAAAAGTAGTGTGGTGTGTGTGTTTATGTGAGAGACTAAGCTGTGTGTGTTAATTTGGTGAGGCAGGGCTACTATTTGCATAAGGTGGTTATTGAAGGTTCGGGACGTCAGTGGAAGCTTGTATACTCGTTCTGGGAACTATATTTTGGTGGTCATGTTTGTGAGTCAATGATGGTATAACCCAATAGGTGTCATTACTTGTCATCATAAGCACATATACTTGTCCCTCTCACCAACATGTACATTATGACAATATTGTCCTCCAAGCATTTTGCCAGAAGGACCCCGCTGGAGTAGGTCTTCCTTAATTTTTCTTTGCCAATCATGCCTTGCCAGAAGGTTGCATTACTTCCATACTCATGTTAAAATTGTTTAGGAAGAAAAGCTTGTCTCCTTCTGTGATGCCAACCAATATCTTCCCTACCACCCACCACAAGAAGATTGGAGTAGAAGTCCTCCTTGCCCTCATCTGTATATTGATAAGCTGTTTCTTATGACTGTAATATGTAGGTTCTATATTTGATAAGCAGAAGGAATTCATCTTTCTAGGGGGTGCTGCTAGGATACCAGACTAGTTCATTCTCCATGAAGATGACATTTCTTTTCTGTTGCCTTTCCAGAAGATGGTGCACCCACTATTTTGTTGTTTAAGCTGATGATCTCCTACCTTTTATTTCTCACTCAGAGCAGCAATGTTGACATCGAAACATCTGAATATGTTAAGATGCCAAACCATAGATAAACAATATGCCTGGAAAGCAAAAATCAGCAGATTCTGGAAATCTGAAATAAATTAATTGATACACTCGAAAGGTCAATCAGCATCTGTAGAAAGAAATTGGAGTTACCTATTTTAGGCAAAGTCCAAATTAACTTCTGGCTGTTTATTATTGTCTGGTCAGCAATGAATAATTTGGATTGGAAAATTATCAATAGTTATCAATAGTTAACTTGCAGGTTGAGTTGGTGGTGAGGAAACCAAATGTAATTCATGCTGAGGCTTTGTAAAGCACTGCTGAAGCTTCACCTTGAATTTTGTGAACAGTTTTGGGCTCCTCATCTAAGAAAAGATGTGCTGGCATTGGAAATATCCAGAGGTGGTTCACAAACATGATTCTGGGAGTGAAAGGGTTATCATACGAGGAACTTATAATGGATCTGAGTCTGTACTTGCTGGAATTTAGAAGGATGAGGGGGGATCTTTGAGTGTTGAAAGGCCTAGACAGAGTAGAGGTGGAAAGGATGTCTCCCATGGTGGGAGGGTCCAGGACAAGAGGGCACAGCCTCAGGATAGAGGGGTGTCCATTTAAAACAGAGATGTGAGGACATTTCTTTAGCCAGGGGGTGGTGAATTTGTGGAATTTATTACCACAGGCAGTTATGGAGGCCAGATCGTTGGGTGTATTTAAGGCAGAGCTTGATAGGTTCTTGACTGGACACAGCATCAAAGGTTACAGGGAGAAGGCCAGGGAATGGGGTTGAGGAGGGGAAAAAAGGATCAGCCATGGTTGAATGGTGGAGCAGACTCAATGGGCCAAATGGCCTAATTCTGCTCCTATATCTTATGGTCTTATCGTCTCCGGTATATGGAGGGCACCCTTAAAAAGTGGAATAAACGTAATGCAGGAATGGTTTGACAGCTGGTTTGTCCTTGTTACAGCTGATCACTTACCTCATAAAGTTCAAAACATTTCTTGTTTTTTCCTCAGAACAGAAAACAATTTAAATTGGCAGTGCATTTGTTTACAGCATGCATTTAATGTGAAAAGGAGCATGTTTAAAGGAGACGTGTATGGGAAGTTTTTTAAAAATACACAGGGAGTGGCAGGTGCCTGGAATGGCTGAAGGGATATAGTTTAAGTTAGCATCACGCTTGGCGCGGACATAGTGGGCCAAAGAGCCTATTAATATGCTGTACCTTCTACGTTCAACACTCTATGTAAGTAGTTCAATGGGAAAACTTGACGCATTTTTATTTTATAAATTATATTTGGGGTACGATTTTTTAAAATTTTAGTTCTGTTCAGGATGTTATTTTTCTTGTTGTCATTGTTTGATAAGATCATGTATTTTTGATGACTAAAATCAAACTCCAGGCAAATACATCAACTTTCAATTTCTATCATAAAAGGCAATTATATCGGAAATGAAAACAATAATACCCATACATCTGCAGTCATTCATCGCTGCCTGTATTTTCACTATTAATGTTCCCAAGTTATTCAGTCATATCATTGATCAGAATATTTTATTACATATCCACAAAGAAATGTGATTGGTCAATATCTGCATTTGGAAAGCTGCATTCTTTAAAGCAATATATGGCTTGACATTATAAAATACGTTGCCAATGTAGTGTTTAATATGTGGAAAAAAATAGAAAATGCCTTTTCCAACTAGATCCTTGGGAGGTGTTTTCTTTTAATACAAATTAAAGCTTTACAAAAAAACATCAGGCATTCCTTATGCATAAATATATCTGGGGAAGATTTTAGCTCATATTTCTTGTCCTGAATATTTTATTTTTTAGCTGTTGAGGTGAAGTGTGGATGCTGTTTACATTTGTGTGAATTCTCTTAAGCAACTTAATGTTTTCAGATATAGAATGCAGAGTGTTAAAGATGTACTTCTTTGACAATACACACAAAATGCTGGAGGAACTCAGGAGGTCAGACAGAATCTGTGGGAAAGAGTTAACAGTCGAAGTTTCGGGTCTAGACCCTTCTCAGTTCTGAAGGATCTCGGCCTGAAACATCGACTATTTACTTTTTTCCATAGGTGCAACCTGACTTACTGAATTCCTCTAGCATTTGGATTTCCAGCATCTGCAGATTTTCTCATTTTTGGATGACTTTGATTTACAAGGAACATGTCTTGTTTATGGAGCAGACTACAACTGTGAACATAAGACAGGTGTTGGTTAAAGCTGCAACAATGCTCCACAGATCTCACACTCTATGGGTTTATGCACGCCATCACTTCCAACAGGCAAACAGTTTGTATTTCTAATATTGACAGGCTGTAATTTCCCTACATATTTGAAAAGCTTTGCTTTTGTTCCTCGCTTACTGCACTGAATTCCTGTATTTCCAGCTATCTTGTAACTTGCTTATTGATTTCAGAATTTTTTTTCTCTCAGTGAGACTAGCTCATTGAATCTTAACTAAGACGTAAAAATACCTGGAATACTGAACTATTTTGTAAATTGTGTATCATCTATTGATGACTGTTACCTGATGTGCTCAATGAACTATTTTATTGAAAATAAATTATGTCCTTCATCTATGTCACGTTAGAGTGGAAGGATGAAAACAGATGGTTCCTAAGCCTATCGTTCTGTTGGACCCTGATGCTTCTGTGATCCAAAGATTCCTTTGGAAGTTAAGAATGAGGCATTAAATGTTGCGTACAATCGTTTTATTAAGTGTTTGAAGGGCAAAGAGCAGAAGGGAAAAATAAGTATGATAAGAAACAAAGGGAAAAGAGAGGAGACAAGGGGAAAAGAGCAGAGAAAGAAAGAGCCACAGGAAAAATAGAGCAAACATAGGTGGTTTGGCCTTCATATACCAGACCACTGGTTCCATTGAAATTCCAACAGCCAACAGTTAACCAATTAAATAATCAGATTCATGTAGTGTGACAACCGCAACCGGAAACAAAAAATTTCCAGAAAAATAGAGTCAACTGAAAAACTCACTGAACATTCACATGTATACAGGTGATTATATACTAACACAAACAAGCACAGGAATGTTAAACTGCAAGAAAAATAACAAATATATATATTCCACAATCCAACTGTTCCACAGTTTCCCCTGCCAAGACCACGATTTCGTGATTGTTTTTTGAGATGAAAATTGTACAAAAGGTAATGGATTCAGCTCAGAACATCATGGGTAAAGGCCTCCCCACCATTGAGTACATCTACATGAAACATTGCCATAGAAAAGCAGTGTCCATCATCAAATATCCTCACCACCCAAGTCAAGCTCTTTTCTCACTGTTGCCATCAGGAATAAGACACACGTGCACCTCAGGGCTCGCACCACCAGGTTCAAGAACAGTTACTACCCCTCAACCATCAGGCTCTTGAACAAAAGTGGATAAATACACTCATTTTCTTTTTAATGTTCCCACAACTGATGGTCTCACTTTAAAGACTCTTTATCTTGTACTTGCACGCTCTGATTATTTATTGCTATTTATTTATATTTGCATAGTTTGTTGTTCACTGATCCTGTTTACAGTTACTGTTCCATGCATTTGCTAAGTAAGCTCACAAGAAAAAGAAAGTAGTGACGTATATGTACTCTGTTAATAAATTTTACTTTGAACTTTGTTTTTGATTTGAAATCTAATAATTTTCAGGCTATGTTTCATTGTTAAATTTCTCCTGTGCCACTGAACAACTACAATCTGAATACTTAGAAACTCTGATAAAATGTTTAATTATGCAAATCTGCAATGGTTTCTGGCAGCTTGCTATTCTTGGTGCAAAACAACTTCTTGTCTAGTCATCTTTAGGCAGTATTCCTGCAATCATGCAGCTGTTCTATTTACTGAAATACTGCCAACACTAACTTACAATTAGAGGGCCATTGATTAAGACAATTCAGATTATGCACACTTCTGAAATACTGTTTTCTACACTTACACTGTAAAATACCTAATGGGGATTGACTAGGAACGAATTTATCATCATGAATATTACAGCAATGGCTACAGGTTTGTAAATTATACATTCTTCATCATTGTGTGACAGCTATTAATTCTTTCCATGTAATATATGCTTCTGAGCAAACAGATCTTATTCTGTATATTTACCATTATTGACATCTTTAGAAAAGCTTGAAGGATTGCTCAGTAAATTGCTTGCAACATATCCATGGCTTATAAATAATTCTGTATGTTTAAAGGTTCAAATAATCACCTTCAGTGTTGGCGCGTGGCCAAGTGGTTAAGGCATTCGTCTAGTGATTTGAAGGTTGCTAGTCGGAGCCTTAGCTGAGGCAGCGCGTGTGTCCTTGAGCAAAACACTTAACCACACTTAGCTCTGCGACGACACTGGTGCCAAGCTGTATGGGTCCTACTGCCCTAACCTTGGACAACATCGGCGGCATGGAGAAGGGGGACTTGCAGCATGGGCAACTGCTGGTCTTCCATACAACCTTGCCCAGGCCTGCGCCCTGGAAACCTTCCAAGGTGCAAATCTATGGTCTCATGAGACTAACGGATGCCTATAAATTACCTTTCATATTTTAGTTTGTGATAAGGATATTCCTTTAGTAAATTGGGAGACTGCTTAGTTGAACATGTCTGCTCCACCCGCCAAAAGTAGAACTTCCCAGTGGCCAAATATTTTAATTCTGATTCTCATTCCTGTTCTGACATATTGGTCCATGGCCTCATGTGCCAAGATGAGACCACCAGGTTGGAGGAGCAACACCCTATATTCTGTCTGTGAAGTCTCCAACCTGATGGCATGAATATCAATTTCTCATTCTGTTAAAAAAATACCTTCCTGACTCTTTACTTTTGGCTCCTCACCTGGCTATCACTTTCCCCTGGGATCTCCTGCTTCCCTTTCCCCTATGGTCCACTCTCCCCTCCTATCAGATTTCTTTATCTCCAGCCCTTGACCTTTCCCACTCACCTGGCCTCACCTGTCACCTTCCAGCTAACATCCTTCCTCTCTGTAACTGCGCCGGTCCAATGAAATAATGGCCACACAACATACAGATGTCCTTGAAGATTTATTTTTATTTTTCTCTCTTTCTCTTTCTTCAGTAGACACCGTGAAAACTACAAGAAAATAGAAGTCATAAAAGGTTTGAAACATACATCTCTCAGTCTTTTAAAGTCTCTCAAGCTAGTGTCCACCAATAAACAGGCCCAAACACGTTAGCACATCAGAAGTGTGCTGAAATCAAATAAATCACTAAAAATGTATCACACTATTCATATAAAGGCACCTCAACAACATTATATAAAACAAATTTTTAAAAAAAAGCAATTACCGTGTGCGCCTCTTGGACCACATGCTGAATGAGGTTATTTTAGGGCCATGTGTCTTTCTCTACTTCCATGTTGGTTCTGACCCATAATACCACAGTCATGCCTTTATTGAACTCTGGTCATGTGACCCATTACACTCTACATTAAATAAAACCTTACATAAAATATTTTAAGGTGATAAATTAATCATGAATTTATGACAAAAACATATAAGCTAAACATCTCAATGAACCATGTCCCTGAAACAGTTACTCTCTCGCTCCACCTTTTTATTCTGGTGTCTTTCCCATTTCTTCTTCAAGGAAGGTCTCAGCCCAAAATGACATTTCCCTTGATGGAGCCTGACCTGTTGAGTTCTTCCGGCATTTTGTGTGTGTTTCTTTGGATTTCCAACATCTTCAGACCTTATCATGTTTATAATTTTTTGTGTGTTTAAATCATGAAGTTTTCACCTCTCATATACTAACTTGTGATAAAGATATTCCTTTAGTGTTTCCTAGCTCACGCTTCTAATTATTACCGAACTACTATCGCTAGGAATAGTCAGTAGTATTACAGGAAAACAGTTAATTGGCTAAGTGTCAGAAAAGTAAAAATAAAAGCATGTTTATACATTAGAACAGAAAATAAGCTTGTGTCACATGAATAACATGTTCAATTTAACACTTTCTCCAGTTAGAATAAAATCTTGACTAACACTGTAGAAATGAATGCAACGCAGCAATTTAATCATTCACTTTTAAATATCATGCTTACTGCATAACTTGCAACATTTTATTTATTTATTCATTTATTTATTGAGATACAGCTTGGAACAGACCCTTCCAGCCCTTCAAGCTGCGCCGTCCAGTAATCACCCTAGCCTAATCATAGGACAACTTACAATGACAAATTGACATGCCATAATGTTGTACAAAAGTGTACTTCTCTGTCAGAAGGGAAACTGCAACTCCATTCCTTTATGTTGCCGTCATATGCACTAAGAGAGCTATCATTCACATGACACAAATCTTAAAGTACTACTATCCCAATAATAAAAGTGACACTTGTGTTTCTTTCTAATTCCCTCACATCCTTAATCAATTTTCTTCACCGTCTGTAGTATGTGTTATGCTTAATGCCTTGTGTGCAATGGGATTTTGCTGCTGGAGGGTCTCCCTATCAGCACTGGTTTAATAATTTTTGGTAATGAAAGAGCTTGAAACTAAGTTATTCTCCGTATTCAACTCAATAGTCTTTTTGAAACTGATTCCAAAGGTAAATAAATTGGTTATTTATTTCACTGCTATTTGGCAATAAATTGCAAAGTAACTGCCACATTTATCTGCAGGTCATATGTAAATACATTTCAGTACAATTTGGTGCATGTTTGTACTCTAGAATATCCAGGCATATGTGATAGCTTTGTTTAAAGTATTTATTTTACCATCATCAGCTGTGATGAAGCTTCATATCATTCCCATATAATGATGTTTTTCATTGATGGGAATATTGATTTGTTTAAATACTCAAATATTTCTAAATTAAAACAATATGAAAAGTTTATGCCTCAGTTCAAACACTGCAAGAACATTTCAGTGAATGGATATCCCACACAGACAACATTTAAGAAGCTTAACACCATCCAAGACGAAGCACTACTTGATCAGTATGATATCCTGGTCCTAAATATTCACTTGTCCATTAGGTCTTACTGATTACCATTTTCTTTGTTTTTTCCCCTTTACTTTTTATGAACTTATAAACCATTTTCCACTTCCATTGATTTTACTTGCCCATATTTTTACATGCATTTCTTTGCTTTCCTAATTTCTCCTTTAGTTTCAGACCTGCAAATCCTAAATTTTACAAGTATTCTACTGTGTTGATCTCAGGTTATCAGACATAAGCTTCCTTATTCTACACTCTAGTCATCCAAAGGAATCTAGGTTCCTTGAAGGGCCAGGAACACCGAAGAAATGTCACTTTCCCCAAACAGCAAGACTGATCAACACCTCCACCCACAAACCCACCCCTCCAAACCCCTACCACCACTACTTTATCATTTCCTGTCAGAGTCAACTTACATACAGACACTCCTGTGCCTAGCATCACTTTATGAACATAAAATCAACCTATGTATATGAACTATGTATTTGAATTTCTATCACCAAGTTTCTGCCTTCTATTCAAGTGTTAGTTTTCTCCCTTCTGAATCGATCCTCAGCTCCCCACCAGACTGCGAAGCTATTTTTACTAGCAGCACACACAACCTTTCCTGAGGGCACGGAGAATGCGTCTGTATAAGGCCAGGACCTATTTATCTTGTAAAGATCCAACCTTATCTAGAACTGGTCTCAATGTCCTGGGAAACTAAACCTCCCCTCCAACCCAACATTCAGGAATATTATTATATCTCTATATTCACAGGCTGCTGGCATTATATTGAATCTGGAATCACTACCTTGGAGACCACACTTTCATTTCATTCCTAACTCCTTAAACTTCTCCGTGGATTGTCACCTTGTAGTGGTGGAGAAGCTTGTGTGGTCTTGAGATCCTGAGAGCGATGCCGTCTGGAGCTAAGCTCCTGGTAGGGTCACCCTTGGTGGTAAGGTCGAGGGTGAGGCCCCCAACAAAGAACAATCCAACCAAGCCCTCAACGGTGGAACAGGCGGATGAAGTTACTTTGAACTCAATGGCTGTGAAGGCGGATGAAGGCTGCAACAAATCCGTCGGCTCCAATCGTCGTGGTTTCCATGCCATTGGAATCAGTTGGTTGATTTGTGAAGTATTGTGTGCTTCTTGGAGTGCAGCATCAAGAACACGTTAAACAAATACACGCACAGGCATTTTTGCTCTATACAGAACGAAGATCATCAACCTCGACCTCGAAGGATAGCCACGACGATGACGAACTCCTTAAAATCTGCCTGCAAGATTCCAACTCCCTTCCTGATATTTTATTAGAATGGATGCAACCAGAAGCTCTGCCCATTCACCATTTTTTAAATTTACAGTGCAGAACAAGCCCTTCTGACCCAATGAGCTGTGTCAACAAGCAGCCCAACTATTTCACCTGAGCCTAATCACCGAACAATTTACAATGATCAGTTAACTTACTAACTGGTGCATTTTTGGAATGTGGCCGGAAACCAGAGCACCCAGAAGAAACCAACATGATCATGGGAGGAACATCGTTACAAATGGCACTGGAATTTAACTCTGAGCTCCGATGCCCCAGGCTGTATTAGTGTTGTGCTAACCACTACGCAACAGTGGCATCCCACTTTACCCATCTCCACGTTATAGAACATTCTGTTGCTGCTCAACGATATCCGTGGTTCTGGTATGATGCCCACATTTGTTACGGAACCCCCTTTTTATAGTAAATTGCTGATGCAAACTTTGTGATTGTCTCTTTTCAGCTTAATTCTCATTTGTCTATGCATCTTAATCCAATTAATCCTGTGTAATCAGCTTTCATAGAAAGGTTGCTTTGATGAGGAAGACTGTTTTTCAGAACTTTGAAAAGTTCATAGTTCATAGTAATTCCACAGACAGACAGGAGAAAATTGTGAACTATTGATTTTAAATAAAAACAAACAGTAAACACTGGGAATAATCATCAGGTCAAACTGCAAATATTGGAAGAGAACCAGAGTTAATATTTCAAGTAACAGAGCCTTCTTCATAACTCGGGAGTAGGCAAAAAAAAGCATGTAAAACTGAAGGGAGATGATTCCTTTCACCTGGGGTTAAACTGCAAACAAGATTATCTGGCCAATGAGTGAATGGGAGCAGGTAGAAGATGAGAACTCTTTGACTCCTGTTGGTCAGCCAATCTTCTATCCATGCTAGTGTCTATCATGGGCTCTTATCTTGTTAGCAGCCTCATGCAGCAATTTGTCAAAGGCCTTCTGAAAATCCAAGTACACAACATCCTCCAGTTCCCTTTTGTCCATCCTACCTGATATTTCTTCAAAGAATTCCAACAGATTTGCCAGGCAAGATTTTCCCTTAAGGAAGTCATGCTGACTTTAGCCTGTTTATTACGTGCATGGAAGTACCCCGAAACCTTGTCCTAACAATCAACTCCAACATCTTTCCAACCACTGTGGTCAGACCTATAATTTTCTTTCTTCTTCCTCGCTCCCTTCCTAAAGAGTGGAGTGACATTTGCAATCTTCCAGTCCTCTGGAACTATACAGAGTCTGTTGATTCTTGAAAGATTATTACTAGAACCTCCACAATCATTTCAGCCACCTCTTTCAGAACCCTGGGGTATAGTCCACCTGGTCCAGGTGACTTATCTACCTTCAGACCCTTCAGTTGTCCAAGCACATTCTCCCTAGTAATAGCAACTGCACTCACCTCACTCCCCTGACACTCTTGAACTTCTAGCATATTGCTAATGTCTTCCACAGTGAAGACTGATTCAAAATACTTATTCAGGTTGTCCACCATTTCCTTGTCCCCTATTACTATCTCTCCAATATTATATTCCAGTGGTCCAATATTTACTCTTGCCCCTCTTTTACTCTTCATATATCTGAAAAATTAATTTGGTGTCCTCTCTGATATTATTGGCTAGATTATCTTCATATTTCATCATTTCTCTCCTTATGGCCTTTTAGTTGCCTTCTGTTGATTTTTAAAAGCTTCTCAATCCTTTAACTTCTCACTAACTATTATAGGCTTTTATGTTGGCTTTAAATTCCCTTGTCAGGCACTTCTGCTTCATCTTGCCTTTAGAATACTTCCTCTTTTGGATGTATCTATACTGCATCTTTCAACTTGCTCCCAGAAACTCCAACCATTGCTGCAGATGCCCCCTTCCAATCAACTTGGCCAGCAACTCTCTCATGCCTCTGTAATTCCCCTTACTCCACCGTAATATTGATATATTTGACTTTAGCTTCTCCCTGAATTCTATTATGTTATGTCTCCTAAGGGTTCCTTTTCCTTAAGTTCCCAAATCAAATACAGTTCATTACACAACACCCAATCCAGAATATCTGATCTCCTAGTGGACTCAACCACAAGCTGCTCTAAAAACCTAGCTTGTAGGCATTCTAACAAATTCTCTCTCTTGGGATCCAAAATCAGCACCAACCCAATTTTTCCAATCTGCCTGCATACTGAAATCCCCCATGACTAACATGACATTGCCCTTCTGACATACATTTTATATTGACTGTTGCAATTTGCTGTCCACAACATGGCTACTGTCTGGAGGCTGCTATATAACTCCTCACAGTTCCTTAACTCTGCCCACGGTGATTCTATATCTTCCATTCGTATGTCACCTCTTTCGAAGGATTTGATTTCATTTTTTATCATCAAAGTCACACTCCACCTGCCTAGCTGCTGTCCTTTGATACAATGTGTATGTATCCTTGAAAGTTAAACTCTCAACTATAATCTTCTTTCAGCCACAGCTCAGTGATGCCCACAACATCACAACTACCAATCTCTAACTGTGCTACAAGGTAATCTACCTCATACCGCATGCATTCAAATATAACATCTTCTGTCCTTTAGATAGATAGAATACAACACAGGAATAAGCTATTCAGCCCACAATGTTCTGCTGAACCAGCTAAAAAGCAAATCAAAAACACCTGAACACTAATCCGTCCTACCTACACCTCATTCCTATCCCTCTATCTTCCTTACATCCACGTGCCTATCCAAGCAATCCTTAATCTTAACGAAGGGTCTCGGCCTGAAACGTCGACTGCGCCTCTTCCTATAGATGCTGCTTGGCCTGCTGCGTTCACCAGCAACTTTGATGTATGTTGCTTGAATTTCCAGCATCTGCAGAATTCCTGTTGTTTGCAAGCAATCCTTAAAAGCCTCTAATGAATTTGTGTCTACAACCATACCAGATAGCATATTCCAGGCATCCACTACTCTCTGAGTATAAAAATTACCCCTCATATCCCTCTTGAACATTCCCCATCCCACTTTCAATGCATGCCCCCTGATATTAGCTATTTCAGCCCTGGGAAACAGATACTGTGATGTCAGTCCCCTCTATCTATGCCTCTCATAATCTTGTAAATCTCTATCATATCTCTCCTCTACCCCCGACAGTCCAAAGAAAGCAACCCAAGCTTATCCAGCCTCTTGTGATAGCACGTGCCCTCTTAACCTCTTCTGCACCCTCTCTAAAGCCTCAACATCGTTCCTCTGGTGGGACGCTCAGAACTGTATGCAATACTCCAGATTCATCACCCTTCTTCATTGTGTCCTCCTGGCTGGCACATTGCAACATATCCGATTGACTGCAGTTTTACCCTATCATCTACCTGTCCTTCCTGATGGTCTCAGTATACACTGCCTTCTCAAGTGCCCCATCCTCAGCCCTACTGCTCAATTTTGCATCCTCACCCAAATTATTTTAAACCCTCCCGAACAGCACTCGCAAACCTGTCCACAACAATATCAATTCCTTTCAAATTCATTTTTTACAGGTCATACTTTCCCCAGAAGAGATGCCAATGTTTCAGAAATCTGAAATCCTGCCTTCTGCATCAGTTCCTCAGCCACACCTCATCTGCCAAATCATCCTATCCTTACTCTCACTGGTGTGTGGCACAGGGAGCAAACCGGAAATTGATACCCTCAATGTCCTGGCTTTTCAGCTTTCTACCTAGCTCCCTAAATTCTCTCTTCAGGACTTCTGCCAGTTTCCTACCTATGTCACTGGTGCCAATATGCACCAAGACTTCTGGCTGCTAATTCTTCCCATTTAGAATGCTGTGGACTCCATCTAAGATGTCCCTGACCCTGGTATCTGGGAAACAACATACCATCCGGATGTCTCTATCATGTCTAAATAATCTCATGTCTACTCCTCTCATTATGGAATCCCCTGTCACTACTGTCCTCCTCTTCTCCCCACATCCCTCTGAGCCACAGTGCCAGACTCAGTGCCAGAGATCTGGTTGCTGCGACTCCTCCCAGTAGATCTCTCCCCAACAGTATCCAAAACTATATACTTATTATTGAGGGGAATGGCCACAAGGTTACTTTGTACTCACTGCCCATTTCCTTTCCCTCTCCTGGCAGTCACCCAGGTATGTGCTTCCTGCAACTTATGGGTGACTATCTCCCTGTAGCTTCCTTCTATTAACTCCTCAGTTCCCCATATGAGCCAAATAATCTTCAAACTGCACCTCCAGTTCCTTAACACATTTCTCTGAGGAACTACAGCTTAGTGCACCTGTGCAGATATGGTTATCCGGGAGGTCTCCCAGAATTCCTACATCTCATACAAAGAACACATCGTTTTCACTGCTCTAACTATGTACTAACGGGCAAGGAATGAAGAATGAAGAAGAAAACTACCAGATACTTAACTCGCCCAAACATGTCTTTGCTGAAGCTTGATCTGCCAAAACCTCCCCACTCTGACACTGATCCACTCACACAATGGCTGCTCCACTTGTCCTTCTTTTCCTTTCCCTTGCTAATGAATTGGTATTTGATCGTGTTGCCTGAAAATGCCAGATGCCTGTGAACTCTCATTTTTAAATATCACTCACAGTCCTCTGAGTTGTCTTCTCTTGCTCCCAATTCAATTGGGCCACCAGAATAACTATGCTATGAGAACCATTACTTTAATTCCTGCCTAGTTCTTTCTCGCAGTTGTGATATCTCATGCTAAAGATTTGTTATTCATTGATAGCAAACAATTCTCAGCTAATAACCATGATTGCCACAATATATCAAGAATAATACAAGTTCCCTAACTATTTTTTATATATATATGTGTGTATAGTTTCCAAAGAGGTACATGTACCCACACACCATATATTACACAACATAATTGCAGTGGCCCCTGTTTAGATATATAGCAGTTTCTACTCCATTATAAAACTGCTACTCTGAGCAGTCAAAAACCAAATGAACTTTAACAAACTTAAATAATTTAATTCTTTGTAAGAAATACAAGTCAACTGCAACTCAGAAAGTAAGAGGTATAAAATAGGAAAGCAAAGAGATGTAGAGACAAATCATTGAAAGAAGTATAAGATGATAAGCCAGCACAGCAAATAAAAATGCCAACAAAGCACTTCATTCACATTTGTTTTATTTTGTGTGTATAGATGTAATGTGCAATACTCATTCCAAGCCTAAGTCCACTGATCTGTTTGCTTTGAAACTGTGCCAAATACAGATTTGTGCTGCAACATGCCAAGTGCAAGTAAAGCTATTTTGTGCTACCATTATATGTTTTTCTGGGACACTGACATTGCTAATGTGACAGGGAAAAGATGGTAGGGTGAAGGAATCATACTTGAGATAGAACATTTAGACAAGGAAGAAAGAAGTATACTTAAGGTTTAGAAAGCTAACATCAGACAGAGATCTTGAGAGTTAGAAGGCAGACAGGGAGGAACTTAAGAAGAGAGTTAGGAGAACTCGAAGGGGATATGAGAAGGTCTTGATGAGTAGGATTTACAAAAACACCAAGGTGTTATAAACACACATGAAGAACAGGGGGATGACTAGAGTGAGGATTGGATCGGTCAGGGAGAAAAGGGATAAAATGTTTCTGGAGTGGAGGAGGTAGGGGATGTAATGAATGTTTGCTTCAATGTTCACTAGGACGCGGGACCTTGATCAATATAATGTCAGCTTAGAACAGTCAAGTCAAGTTTATTGTCTTTTAACTATATACATGTATGCCGTTAAATGAGACAATGTTTCTCTGGACTAGGGTGTAAAGCACCGTGGTACACATAAGACACACATAACACACAATAACTCAGGAAAGTAAGGATAAAATCTAGAGATGAATTATGCATACATGAACAAAGTAAAGTGCATAAATTAAATATTGTAAGGTACAGAACAGATTAGCCGTTGACACTTCGATTGTGATGTTGCAGGGAGTTCTGAAGCCTAATGGCCTGAGGGAAGAAACTGTTTCCCATCCTGACCATGAATCGACATCTCCTGCCTGATGGTAGAAAGTCAAAGAGGATGCTGAGTGGATGGATGGGACCCTGTGTATGCAGCACTCCCGACTGATATGTATTCCTGATGGACGGTAGGGAGACCCTATGATCCTCTCAGTCTTTCCCACAGTCCTTTGTAGGGATTTCCAGTCTGATGCTTGGCTGCCCCCAAACCAGATGGAGAAGTAACTTTTCAGGATACTCTCAATGGTTCTCCTATAAAATTCATTTAAGATAGGGGAGGGAGGTGAGTTTTACATTCCTCAATCTCCTTAGGAACTGGGGGCACTGCTGTGCCTTCCAGTTCAGGGAGGTGATGTTGAGGGACCAGGAGAGGTCATCAATGAGGTGAACTCACTGGAGCTTGGTGCACTTAACTCTCTCTACAAAGAAGCCATGTTTTCGCATTGGGGAAATGGTTCATCTGCACCTTCCTAAAGTCCACAATGATTTTCTTGGTCTTCTCCAAGTTCTCTAACTTCTCACACCAGTCCACCAGCCATTCTACTTCCTCTTTGTACTCCGCCTCATCATTTTTGCTGATGAGGTCAACCACTGATGTGTCATCTGCAAACTTTATGACACGGTTTGAGCGGAATCCTGCAGTGTGAGCAGCAGCGGGCTGAGCACGCAGCCCTGGCGATTGTCAGCGCTTAACGTAATGGGGCTAGAGATGTTGTTGCCACATGGACTGACTGTGGCCTTTCTGTTAGGAAGTCCAGGATCCAGTTATAGAAGGAGATGCTGACACCCAGCGAGGACAGTTTCCCCATCAGTTTATGCCGTATGATGGTGTTAAATGCTGAACTGAAGTCTATAAACTGCAGCCTGGCATTTGAAATCCCATTTTCCAGGTGGGACAGGACAGAGAGGATGGCAGAGGCTATTGCATCGTTAATGGATCGATTTGAACAATGAGTAAACTGTGGTCCAGTGTGGTTGGGAGTAAGGCTTTAATGTGCTCCATGACCAGCTGCTCAAAGCATTTCATCATGGTTGACGTTAATGCCAGTTAGCTGGCCTGAACAGTCCTTCAGATCCCATCCTGGTATATTATTGCGTCCCGCAGCTTTGTGTGGGTTGACATGGCTAGGGTCTTCCTCACCTCAGCTTCAGCCAGACGGAATGTCTGCTCCTCTGGGGTGGGGGAGAGGCGTCTTCCTTGCCAGCATGTCTGCGCATCAAACCGGTCATAAAAGACACTCAATCACTGGGGAGTGAGGCACCCTGGTCACTGACCTACAGGGTAGACTTGAAGTCTGTAACCTTCTGAACTCACTGCAACATGCGCCCCTCTGAGGATGCTCCCATTTTGCCTCCTGATGGAGTGGGGGAGCACAGTTCCTGCTTCCTTGAGAGCTACCATGTCCCCTGATCTAAAGGCAGCATCATAATCCCTCAGAAGCGCAGTAAGCCATGGCTTCTGATTTGCCCTCACCTAGATATGTTTCATGGTGGTAACATCCTCAGTACACTTCTCTGTTAGCTGCTCACAGAATCCACACATTCCTTAATGATTACGTGATTGCCATAGTTATCAGCCTTGCTGAACATTCTCCAGTCCATGTTTCCAAACACAAACAGGCTAATGTACTGGAATATGTTGAGACTGAGAATGATACTTCTGAAAAACTTTGAGACAGATAAGTCCGATGGCCAAATGGGCTATCTCAGGTTACTATGGGAAGTGAGGGAAGAGATTGCAGGGGTGTTGAAAAAGATATTTGCATCCCTCCAGGCCACAGGAGTGGTACCAGCAGGTTGGAGGATGGCAAATATTATTTATGTGTTCAAAAAAGGTAATAGGGATAATCTTGAAAATTACAGATCATAGGACCATAAAACATAGGAGTAGAATTAAGCCATTCGATCATGGCTGATTAATTTTCCCTCTCACCCCCGACCGCCTGACTTCTCCCTGCAACTTACGATGCTCTTACTAATCAGGAACCTATCAGCCCAAGAACCTAGAGATCAGTGAGTCTTATATTAGTGGTGGGCAAACTATTGGAGAGGATTGTTAGGGATATCAATTATGACCATTTGGAGAGCACAGCCTTATTAAGGATAATTAACCTGTCATTGCAAACGATAGGTTGTGCCCCGGAGCTAGACGGAGTACTTAGAGCAAATGACAAAATAAATTGATGGAAGTGGAGCAATGAATGGAATGTGGATTGATGTTAGTAAGGTGCTTGCCAAGGTTCTTCATAGTAGGCTTGTCCCTAAAATCATGAGGCACGGGATCTATAGAGACTTGGCTCTGTTGATTCAGCATTAGATTGCCCACAGAAGGCAAAGGATGGTAGTAGATGGAGCATATCCTGCCTGGAGATACATGTAGGTTACTAGTGGTGTTCCATAGGGATTGGCTCTTTCTGAATCTGGCTATTAGTCATTTTTTAAAATAACTTGGCTGAGAAAGTGGAGGGGTGGGTTAGTAAGTTTGTAGATGGCACAAAGGTTGAAGGTGTTGTGGATAGCGTAGAGGTTGTCGGAAGTTACAATGGGACATTAATAGGATGCAGAACTGGGTTGAGAAGTTGCAGATAGAGTTCAGTCTGGAGATATATGAAGTGATTCACTTTGGAAGGGCGAACATGAAGATGGAGTACAACGTCAATGGTAGTATTCTTAAGATTGTGGAGGAATATAGGGATCTTAGAGTCCAAGTCCAAAGATCCCTTGAAGTTGCCATGCAAATTACTAGGGTGGTAAAGAAGGCATGTTGTGTACTGATCTTCATTAGTTGGGAGACTGAGGTTATGTTGCAGCTCTATAAAACTCTGATTACACCACACTTAGAGTACTGTCTTCTGTTCAGGTCATCTCATTTTAGGGTTAGGGTTAAGGTTGGGCAAGTAATGGGCGTGAAATATTCCCACAACCCATGGACTTAATTTCAAGAACCCTTCATCTCATGTCGTCAATATTTACTGCTGATTTATTTATTAGAGTAATTGTAAACTTAGTTAGCTCCATCATGGGTACTAGACTCTATAGTATCCAGGACATCTTCAAGGAGCAATGCCTCAAAAAGGCTGCATCCATCACTAAGGACCCTCATCACCCAGGTCATGCCTTGCTCTCATTGCTACCATCAGGAAGGAGGTACAGGAGTGTGACGGCACCTACTCAATGATTCAGAAGCTGCTCTGCCATCCAACTTCTAAATGGACATTGAACCCATGGACACTACATCACTACTTTTCTATTTCCACTTTGGCACTACTTATTTACAGATTGTGTCGTGTCCAGTTAGGTTAGTAGGCTTACAGTCAATTGTTTTCTCTTATTTTCACACTCTCGGTAAATTTACTTGCATATATACTGTATGTACATATTGTAATTCATGGTTTGCTTTGTGACAAAATACCAAGTTATCAGAAGATTGAGGCCGATGAGAAAGACAATGGGGGAACATTCAGAAATGTTAATGAGAGACGAGAGATATTAACGAAAGGAGACACAGTTCTGAGTATTGTCAGACCGGTTGCTTTGAACCTGAACTGTTTGAAGTTTGATGGACAGGCGATACCCCAGCAGGGGGATAAAAGGAACAGGTTTGCTAAGGCAAGATACCATGACACCACGAGATAACAAGACCCGGGAAAAGCGGTGTGCCCCCACAAGTTAGAGGAAGTTTTGGAGGTCTGGTTGCAGGACCAACCATAGACGCACAGGGTGAGAAGGTACGATTGGCGGGAACCTGGTGTGTGTGTCCACCCTTGCCTGGGTGCCGGGTTCACCGCAGAAGAATGATCGTATCTGGAACGGAGGGGGTCACAGTCGGTGACCTCAGAAGACATTACAAAGGGCTCGCCCGAAAGCTAACTGCGAGGAACATCAAGGTCTGTTGAATCGAGAATTCGCATACTCATTCTCTCTCTCCCCAACGGCACAACAGCGATTACTGCGAACTGAACTAAACTGAACTGAACTCTGAGTCACTTGAGACTGATCATTTACCCCTAGACTACGATAGAGCTTGATTGATCCTATTATCCTAGTTCTGTGTACATGTGTGTTTTATCATTGCTAACCTGTTGCATTTATATCCTTACTATTAGAGTACTGTGTTACTTATTTCTTTAATAAAACTTAGTTCCAGTAATCCAGACTCCAACTAAGTGGTCCATTTCTGCTGGGTTGGCAACCCAGTTACGGGGTACGTAACAGCTTTTCTATTATTATGTATTGAATTGTACTGCTACCACAAAGTCAACAAATTTCACGACATACGCTGGTGATATTAAACCTGGTTCTAATCATTATTATTTCTTTTTGTATTTGCAGTTTGTTGCCTTTTGCACGCTGGTTGTACGCCCAGTTGGTTCAGTCTTTCATTGATTCTATTAGGGTTATTGAATTTATTGAGTATGCCTGTAAGAAAATGAATCTCGGGTTGTATATGGTGACTTAGGTATACTGTATGTACTTTGATAACAAATTCACTTTGAACTATGATACTTGAATGGATGCGAAAGCTTTAGAGAGAAGTTTACCCGGATGCTACCTAGATCAGAGAAAATGTCTTACGGGCACAGGTGGAGTGAGCTAGGGATTTTTGTTTTGGAACAACAGAGGATGAGATGCGACTTGACAGAGACATATATGATTATGAGAGGCATAGAAAGCGTGGATAGCCAGTACCTTTATCCCAGGGCAGTAATGGCTAATACCAGAGAACATCCACTTAAGGTGAATGGAGGAAATTTTAGAGAAGATGTTAGAGGTAGATTTTTTTTTAATCGCATAGAGTGTAAAAAACATTCTTCCAGAAGGAGTGGTAGGGGCTGATTGAATAGGTACATTTAAAATCCTCTTAGATAGGCACATGGATATAAGAAAAATGGAGCGTTATGGGCACTGTAGGAGGGAAATGCTAGATTGATCATGAAGTATGCTTACATAGTTGAATATACAGTAGAACATAGAACAGTACACACTGTGTTGTTCTGTTCTATATTCTACTTGTTTAAAAATTGTCATACCAGCTTTTCCAACCATATTGTCCAATTTTTTGTCCAGCATTGATCAAATATGATTATTGAGACTAAGCATTGAATGTAAGAGAGTTAACTGACTGTGTAGTGTCCAGTTAGGTAGTAGCCTTGCAATCAATTGCCTTAGTTTTCTCCTATTTTCACCCACTTTTTCTTGCATTTTGATGCAATATGACAATTTCTGTTTTAACTGCCCATAGTAAAAGTTAAACTTCTTTCTGGATAAAGCTCCCTCATCCTGAATATCAGAAACATTGTGCAAAAACAGTCCCAGATATCGAAAGCAGGGAAGGTATTGAAGGAGATCCCTTCACCTGATTGGACTGTAAGATACAAACGATAATTCAAGACACCCCAGTCTGCTGCAAGTAGTTAAAAAATTGACAACAGCTGAATGACCAATTTGATGAAGTTCTGGCAATAATACCTCGAATTTGGATGTGGAAACAAAAATGTGAGAACTGTTAATTAGGAATTATTTACTTGTCAAGTGATTGCGACAAAATTCATTAGGGAGTGATTGTATAAGTAAATTAATCTTGTTGCCACCACATTAAGCTTCATCTTAACTTTTGCTCTTCCTAAATCAATAATATTATGCTGCCCTTATCTATGCTTTATGACACATTTTTCGAAGCAGGTTTACATAAAGAACAGACAATATCCATGCTTTTTCTAAGAAAGTTTCAAAAATGAAATTAATTATACCATTTATAACACGACCATTTATGTATCTCATATATTAATTATAATGCACAAGTCATCTCTTAAGACAATAGGAACTTGAATTCAAAGCATGTTTTGATTTACAAATATAGTGATTTCATGTTAATTGTGAAGTTGGCTGAAATCATCTATTTCTGGTCATCTTACATTTTACTTTGTGTGTGGCATCCCTTAGTCTCACGAGACCATGGATCTGTGCCTGGAAAGTCTTGCTTCAGTCTGTGTTGGTAGAGCAGCATTTGTTGTGGCTGTAGAGGCCACATAGGAGTGACAGTCTCGGCTGCAGCGACTGCACTCGAAGGCGCTGTCCTCCGGTATTGTCCTGGTGCTGTTTTCTCGGCGAGTGCGCTTTTCTTCAGCAGCAAGCCTCAGCTTCTCTTCTCCTCTTTTTAGACCTCTGCGTAGTTCAAGCCGCCAGCAAGAGCGATCGCTTGCAATGTCCTCCCACCTCTCAAAGTTCATGTTCAGTGACTTCATGTCTCTCTTGCTTTCACTTTAGTATACAGTATATCTGACATAGTTTTACAAATGAATCGGTACACAATATGTATTTATTGCAGGCTTTGATTAGACCACTTCAAAGGTTAACTGCTCGATCTGAATTTCATATGAAAGACTGATTGCAGAAGTCTACAGGTCACAATCACAGTGGCTATGCAAAAGGCTATATGTTGGTGCTATGGAGTGCCAGTACTGCTGATACTTAGAGGATCAATGCACTCATACAGCCTAGGAACAAGACAAAATGTCCACCATCCCAAGGGTCACTGCATCACCCAGGTCCCTTTTGTCCTCTAACACTTTCCTTTCTTCCACTTAAAAATTAATGTCAAGAAAGAATTGCAGCATACAATAAATAAATATATTGTTTAATCAACCATCAAAACTGACACTGTACTGTCAGTGCAGAGATAACTAGTAGGAATCTAATATTGTCAATCAATCAGGAAGTCATGAGCAAAGGATTCCCAGCATGTTTGGAACATTCACATGTGTGGGTGAGTACAAAATCATTTTTAAATTAATGGCATTTCCTGACAAAATCTTGGCTTTGTTTTCAAAATATCTTGCATAGAGGTGGGAATGAAAGAAATGCAACTCATTGTGAATCAAAGTGAGTGTTCCTCAGAGGCTAAATTTAAGCCATAACTTAGGACTGTGTAATGCATCCGATTTTCCTCCTGCTCCCCAGAATGTTTTTTTTTCTTAAATAATGCAGAGTAGGGAGGAGGTTTCTTTCCATATTTTTGTCAACTGTTTCCTAGAGACTAATATACAGAGTTAGAACATTTTCTACCTGATATTTATCTCCCAAACTATTGTAATATCAAAATCAATAACAATGTTGAGGCTGGAAAATAGAAATAAAAACAGAAAAGGCCAGAAATACTCAAAAGGTCAGATAGGCTCTGCAGAAAGACAAATGGTGTTCATGTTTCAGATCAAAGTATTTTTTGGAAAAGTGAGAAAACAAGTTTGAGGTTAGATGGGAGGGAGTGGATAGGACAAAGGAAATAAATATCTTGGTAGGGAGAGATCATGGGGGCTGAGATGATTCCAATGTTTACGTAGTTATGTGGTTAATCGATTACTACAGGCAGTTAGAGTTAAAAAATAAAAGGCTGTGAAATGCAGGTTAGAGATATTGTTGAACCCAAAATCAAAAGGAAAATGCTGGAAACGTCCATATTAAAGATCAGTAAACTTACAGTGCAACTGGCCAGTTCTGATACAGCTTATCCAAATTGTTGAATACAATATTGAGACCCAAAGGTTGCATCAGTGTCAGATGGAAAATGAGACGCTGTTGCAAGTTTACAGCCGATCTCATTAGAACCAAGCAGGAAGCCACAAGTAAAGTGCAGAGGAAAGCACAATAAGAGCATTGAACTAAACACTCTGCATTGGAAGAAGAACGAGTGAACTGCCTCTTCATTCAGAAGGACTGTTTGAATCCTTGGATCTTCTGTAGTGATTTAAAAAGTTTCCTATTCCTCTATCTTCCCGCTAATTTTTGCTTTGTCGTATGCCCTTTCTTTTGCTTTTACATTAGCTTTGACTTCCCTTGTCAGCCATGGTTATATTATTTTGCTATTTGAGTTTCTTTTTGTTTTTTGGAATACATCTATTCAGCACCATCCTCATTTTTCCCAGGAACTTAAGCCATTGCTTTTCTGCTGTCATCCCTGCCAGCATCATATTCCAATTTATTTCGGCCAACTCCTCTCTCATACCACTAACTTCCTTTGCTGCACTGAAATACTGCTTTGTCAGACTTTACTTTCTCCCTATCAAATTTCAAGCTGAATTCAATTATTTGTGATCACTGCTTCTTAAGGGTTTCTTTACCTTAATCTTCCTAATTGCCTCCAGTTTATTACATAACACCCAATCCAGTATAGCTGATCCTCTAGTAGGCTCAACAACAAACTGCTCCAAAAAGCCATCTTGTAGGCATTCAACAAATTCACACTCTTGGGATCCATTACCAACCTGATGTTCCCAATCTAACTGCATTTAAAATCTCCCATGACATTGCCCTTTTGGCATGCCTTTTCTATTTCCCATTGTAATTTATAGTCGACACCCCACCTACTGTTTGGAGACCTGTGTATAACGGCCATCATGGTCCTTTTACCCTTGCAGTTTCCTAACTCAAACTCCAGGGATTCAACATCTTCCAATCCTATGTCACATCTTTCCAATGATTTGATGCTATTCTTTACCAGAAGAGTCATACCACAACCCTCTGCCTGCCTTCCTATCCCTCCAATACATTGTGTTACCTCAGACATTCAGCTCCTAACTACGACCATCCTTCAGCCACGATCCAGTGATGGCCATAAAAACATACCTGACAATCTGTAAAAGTGCAACAAGATCGTCCACCTTATTTCTTATACAAGGGGTGATTGATAAGTTCATGGCCTAAGGTAGAAGGAGTCCATTTTAGAAAACCTAGCATATTTATTTTTCAACATAGTCCCCTCCTACATTTACACACTTAGTCCAGCAGTTGTGGAGCATACGGATCCCTTCTTTATAGGAGTTGTCGTCTTGGACCTCCAGAAAGTGGGCCACAGCAGGGGTGATTGATAAGTTTATGGCCTAAGGTAGAAGGAGATGAGTTATACAGCTCTCGTTACATGCACGTGCAGTTTGAGTGATTATGCAGAAAGTTTGAAGTTAATAACTCATCTCCTTCTACCTTAGGCCACGAACTTATCAATCACCCCTGCCGTGGCCCACTTTCCGAAGGTCCAAGACGCCGACTTCTACAAAGAAGGGATTTGTATGCTCCGCGACTGCTGGACTAAGTGTGTAAATGTAGGAGGGGACTATGTTGAAAAATAAATGAGCTAGGTTTTCTAAAATTGACTCCGTCTACCTTAGGCCACAAACTTATCAATCACCCCTCGTATTCTGTACATTGAGATATAACACTTTGCTGCATTTGCTACCCTTTTTGATTCTGCATTCCTTATGCAGCGATGTTCACCCAACTGGCTGCAATTTTGTCCTATCATCTGCTTACTCTTCCTGACAGTCTGATTGCACTTTATCTTTGTTTTTTTTTAACCATCCGTCTTATCCTGAGTCCCTTCATTTCAGTTCCCATCCCCTTGCAGAACTAGTTTAAACCCTCCCCATCAGCTCTAAGAAATCTGCTAGTGAGAATATTGGCCCCCCTCGGCCATCCCTTTTGTACAGGTCATAGCTCCCCCTGAAGAGATCCCAATGATCCAAGAAACTGAAGCCCTGCTCCCTGCACCAGCTTCTCAGCCATGCATTTATCTGCCAAATCATCCAGTTTCTACCTCACTGGTGCATGGGACAGTTAGCAATTCAGAAATTACCACCTGGCAGGTCCTACGTCTCAGTTTTTTGCCTAGCTCTCTAAATTCTAATGACACCCATCACCCAGGACATGCACTCTTCTCGTTACTACCATCAGAGAGGAGGTAAAGGAGCATGAAGACATACACTCAATATTTTAGAAAGAGTTTCTTTGTCTCTTCATCTCTGCCATCAGATTTCTGAAGAGACAATGAATCCATGAACACTTGTTCAGTAGTTTTGCTCTCTTTTTGCACCATTTGCTTATCATATATTTCATGTACTGCATTGTACTGCTGCTGCAAAAACATACGATCATGATAATAAACCTGATTCTAGATTGTATGAGAAAGTGCCAATCTGAAGAAAAGCGATTGAGAAATGGAGTCACTGCAGCAATCCACCATTACAACAGCCTCTTTTCCTTCACAATTGCCAGTTCTGCAAGGACATGAACCCTATAATTCATGTTCACAACACTGGTTTTATGCACCATAAATTTTGCTTTCTCTTTACTATGGCATTCAAAGCATGCACATATATTTGTTGTGCTTCGTGCACCAAACTGACAGCAGGTTCCACATTAATAACTGCTGAAGGAAGAAAACAGGAGCCCTAAAACAGATTAAACACCAGAACAGGGAAACTGGATGCAACAATATAGTTTATCCTTGTGTGATAAACATTGCATGGCTGAACACATCTTCAGCCAACATATGGAGTGGCATGGTAGGATGGTGGTTAGCACAGCGCTTTACAGCACAAGCGAGCTGGGTTCAATTCTCTCTGCTGCCTGTAAGGAGTTTGTACGTTCTCCCCATGGGTTTCCCGTAACTAGGGGGATTGCTGTGCAGTGCAGCTCGAAGGGTTAGAAAGGCTGATTCTATGTTGCATCCCAAAAAGTAAATAAATACAATTTTTTTTAAGCTTCTCGCACCAGACAGTCAGCCATTCTTGTCTGGCACGTGGCGTCAGGATTGATCTCCTTTCGGATTAACCGAGTCATGAAATAGTGGAGATGATGCAGAGGCAGGGATCACAGAAAGGGTGGCAACCAGCATACTAACACTATCTCAAGTGACCATCAACTTCTTGCCACTTCACAGATTACTGTTTCAGGAAATCAACCAGCCTTTGGTGATTTTAGGATTCTTTCAAGTTATTATAGTTTGCAATGGAGTATCAGGTGCTGAAGAATTTTTACTTTAATTCAAGGTTTCTACATAACCTGATAGAACTTTCTAAAATTATGAGAGGCATGAGTAGGGCAGATATTCAGAAACATTTTCACATGGTATTAAGTTCTAGAGGGCACAGAATTAAGATAGATAGATACTTTATTGATCCCAAAGGAGATTACAGGGTCACAGTAGCATTACAAGTGCACAGATATACAAATATAAAAATATTGGTAGAGAAGTAAGAGAGAATAAAAAATAAGTTACCTCAAACAGTCTAACAGGAGGGGCTCATCACTTCCCTGGCTATAGGTTGACTCATTATAGAGCCTAATGGCCGAGCGTAAGTTTTCTTAGTCTATTACTAAAAGTGTTCCTCTGTTCAGCCAAGCTGGCATGCAGAGGGTGAGAAACATTGTCCAGAATTGCCAGGATTTTCTGGAGGGTCTACCACAGTATGTTCAATTTGACTCCTGTAACAGAGCCAGTCTTTCTATTCAGTTTTTTGAACGTGTTGGCATCACCCGTGTTGATGCCATTGCCCCAGCACACCACTGCATAGAAGTTTTGTACTGGCGACAACAGACTGGTAGAATATTTGAAGGAGAGGCCTGCATACTCCAAAGGACCTCAGTCTCCTCAGGAAGTAGAGGCGACTCTGGCCCTTCTTGTACACAGCCTCTGCGTTGGTGATCCACTCAGGTCTGTCATCCAGGTGCACCCCCAGGTACTTGTACGTCCTCACCACATCCACATCCTCACCATCAATAGTAACAGGGAATAGTGCAGGCTTAGTCTTCCTAAAGTCCATCACCATCTCCTTTGTCTTACTAGTGTTGAGCTGCAGATGATTCAGCTTGCACCATTTGATAAAGTCCTCCACCAGGTCACTGTATTTATCCTCCTGTCCTCCCTTTATACACCCAGTGATTAATGAGTCATCAGAGGGTTTCTGCAAATGGCATGAGTCAGTCTTGTAACCAAGATGTTGATTAAGATGAGAAGGGTAAAGTTTAAAGGAGATAGATGAATACAACATAGGACAAATGAACATAGACATGAAGGGCAGGATGAGCTTCTGAAAAAGGGAATTTCACTGTGCCCTTCTTCCTGAGACTCAGAAAGGAATAATACTTGAATAGTCTGTGATTCAGTAAAGATGTCCTCACTCAGATACATTGCAAACCTTAGTCAGAATTCTATCTAGAGATTATCACTTTGCTGGTGTCTATTAAAGGTATGATGGATATGAACCATTGCACATATGGCTCCTTCTAGACTGAAAATGCCTTAGAGTCAATATAGTACCACAGCACAGAAACAAGCCCTTCAGCCCATCTAGTGATACCAAACTATTATTCTGCCTAGTCCCATCGACGTGCACCTGCACCATAGCCCTCCAAACCCATCTACGTACTTGTCCAAACTTCTCTTAAGTGTTGAAGTGGAATCCACATTCACCACTTCTGTTAGCAACTCGTTCACACTTTTACCACCCTCTAAATGAAGAAGTTTCCCTTCAACTTCCCCTTTTCAAGCATAGAGTAGTGGGTGCATGGAATGCACTGCCAGCGAAGGTGGTAGAAGTGGATACGACAGGGTCTTTTAAGAGACTCTTAGCTAGGAGCATGGAGCTTAGAAAAATAGAGGGCTATGCGGGTAGGGAAATTCTAGGCAGTTTCCAGAGTAGGTTATATGGTCGGCACAATATTGTGGGCTGAAGGGCCTGTAATGTGCTGTAGATTTTCTATGTTCTATGTTCTAAATTTTCACCTTTCACTCTTAACCCATGACCTCTAGTTCCAGTCTCACCCAATCTCAGTGGAAAAAGCATGCTTGCATTTACTCTGTCTACACCCCTCATAGTTTTGAATATGTCTTTCAAATCTCCCCTCAATCTTCTACATACTAGGGAAAAATGTCCTAACCTCGTCAATCTTTGCCTATAACCTAGGTCCTCAAGTTCTGGCAACAAGCTTGTAAATTTTCTCTGTATTCTTTCTATCTTATGGATATCTTTCCTGTAGGTAGGTGACCAGAATTGCACACAATACTCCAAATTAGGCCTCACCCACTTTTTATACAACTTCAACATAACATCCTAACTTCTCTACTCAGTACTTCGATGTATGAAGACCGACATGTAAAAAGGTCTCCTTACAACCCTATCTACCAGTGATACCACTTTCAATGTATCCTGTTTTCCCATTGCATAACGAAAATCCATTCCAAGGAAAATAAATGAATATCACAATGATTAGCAGCATGTTGTGTAAGCGTATGGACGATATGCTTCCTCATGGTGTAAGGGATCAATAGTTGCAAGCACAATGTGCTGCATCCTAAAGAGATTTCCCTCCTTATTATCAAGCTGCTGACCGACAATGCAAGAAACACAGATAGTGTCCTGAACCCTGCCTGAAGTTATACTGTCTTCATTCTGCTACACTGTTTGTGCCATTTGTATCTGAGCCTCCATAACAAAATAAAGGATGGCGATCTAGTGGCAAGAGCTAATTGCCAATTCCTTGACTCTTGTCTTCAATGTATAACCTACTGCCAAGTTCACAAAGTGTCTAAATATTTGCTTCCACTTAAGTCTGACCCCACTACCAGTCTAGAGCTGCTTCATCCAAAGGAAAAGTTTTCAATTATTTCATTCATTATACTGTATTTGGATAAAATGCACATTTGGTTAAATGGCACCTGTGTGGCTTAGCTTTATGTATTGGTAAGTGTCTGAGGATATGGTGGAGTGAATGAATGTTAGGTCCAAGTCCTGACTTATACACCTTTACTTACTTGGTGCCTGTTATCCTTCTGTGATGCTGTTTAGGGCAGCAATGAAGGTCCTCCATCTCTGTCGCCGTGTTCAGGGCTTCGTTCATCATGCCAATAGCTCCCTTTCAATGTTCACTTCCATCAGTCATGCACATCCCAGGTGGAGACAAAGGTGTAGTAGGATTCTTCATTGCTGTTTCTGTAACAGTTTTGCTTGACCAATCAAACCCTTGGGCTAAACCCCAAACCTGGAGGAATGGTGGAGGGCTCTTAGTTTGGCCTCTACCCTTTGACCTGTTTGGCATGGGTGACCCTACCAAGAGCCGAAGCATAAGTCACTGATTCCAGCCAACATAGCTCTCTGGGTCATTGAGGCACGCAAACCTCCAAACCATGACAAGGTTGTACTCCTCTTTGAGGATAGCTGTACTGTACAGCCTAAAGTATAATAAAGGACTACTTTATGTTGTAGAGACATGTTGTTGCATGCACTATTAGGCGCGTATTGATCTGTACGTGTGTGCCGGTTCGGTTTCTGCCAGTAAAGAACCATGAACCTTGGCTCCCGTCTCCAGCGTTTTTATTAATAGCATTGTTGTGTAACCGGGCCACATACATAACAAATTAGCGATGAGGTTAATGAACCTACATTGTATCGGAACACTGTGTTTTAATTGATAATGACACTTGGAAGAAGAGCGCAAGGAACGAGCCAAGGAGCGGGAGAAGGAGGCAGAGCGAGGACGTGAGTCTGAAAGGAAGCAGGAGCACAGCTGGGTTCAGGAACGTCGAGAGACCAAGAGACACTGTCAGAGCTGCAGCACGTCCAACCGAGACCACAGCCGGCGCTGACCCCCAGGGGCTGAGGGTCTGCCTGCCCCAGAAGGGAGATAAGAAGGAGCGACACACACACCTAGATGGAGTGCACTCGTGGTGTTAGCAAAAAGGACACATGAGCCAAAAAGGAAAATAAGGGGAGAATGGGGCTTAATTAACATTACAAAGATGGCAATGATTGGAACCATTACAGCATTTGATAGTGGCATTGAAGACTGGGCAACTTACATTGATAGAGTGGAGCTATATTGTGAGGCTAAGGAGGAAAATAAAGCCAACGTCTTACTCAGTATCTTGGGAGCAAAAACATACGGCCTGCTACGGAGCTTGTTAACCCCTGAAAAGCCAGCTGACAAAATGTTCAAGCAAATAGTAGACACTCTCCAACAGCATTTAAACCCCAAACCACTGGTCATTGCTGAAAGGTTTAAATTTCACAATCGGAATCAGAGCAAAAATGAAAGCATTTCTGAATATTGTGCTGAATTGCACAAATTATCAGAGTATTGTCAATTTGGAGCTGTTCTATCGGATGCATTGACGGACAGGTTAGTGTGTGGCATGCACTGTGAAACCACACAAAAGAAGCTTCTGTGTGAAAGAGACCTTACATTCGAGAAAGCGCTAAACATTGCAATATCAACAGAAACAGCAGCACGGGGTGCTTCCGAGATACAACAAAAATCTCTGGAATATGCCACAAATAAAATGTCACTGAACAGGAATGAAGCAAAGAAATGTTACCGTTGTGGGAACAGGTCACATGACCCAGATGACTATTGGTTTAAAGACAAAGAATGCAGAAACTGTGGCAAACAGGGCCACACTGGCAGAGTATGTAAAGCTAGTAAACAGCAGAAAAAGGGCAAAACACAGAGAAACAAGAAACCCCAGAAAGGAAAATACAACAAGGTACACAAAATGAAAGAAGGCAGTTCTGATGAAAGCAGTTCTGATGAAAATGACTCCGATGAAAGTGAGTTGCCTTGTTGGCAACTTCACAGCATGAGAGAGACAGATGATCGAAGAGTAATATGCATCACTCCACAAGTGGCAGGAGTGAGACTGAAAATGGAGTTGGACACAGGCTCAACTTTAACAGTGATCTCTGCATACAACTACAAATGACCATTTTCGCACATACCTCTGAAATGAACTAAACTTCTACTAAAGACTTACACAGGACAGAAAGTGCGTCCCGAAGGCAGAATTAAAGTGACAGTGACCTACCGAGATAAAACACAGCAACTGAACCTCTATGTATTGAAACATGGAGGACCACCATTTCTGGGATGTGAGTGCCTCATGAAAATCCTGATGGGTTGGCACACCATCAAGGCACTAGATGTGTCAGCAAAGGAGGGCAGCAAGACTACATCTGATAGACTGTCACAAATACTTGCTGACTCTGAGGAAATGTTCATGAAAGGAATAGGAACACTTCAGGGCATGAAGGCAAGGATTGAGATTGAGGAAAATGCATGTCCAAAATTTCACAAAGACAGACCAGTGCCATATGCAATTCGTCCTACAGCAGAGGCAGAGCTGAAAAATCTGGAGCAGACTGGGGTCCTTTCAAAGGTGGATTGGAGTGAATGGGCCATGTCTATTGTTCCAGTGATGAAGAAAACCTCCAGTACAAAACCAGGAAAACCAAGCAAGGTGCACATACGTGGTGATTTTAAAGTGACTGTTAACCCGGTCTCCGCACAGTACAGTATCCGTTCCCTCATACTGAGGACATCTTTGCTTCCCTGTCAGGAGGGAAACATTTCACAAAAATCCATTTGACCCAGGCTTATCTCCAAATGGAAATCGATGAAGCATCCAAGAAATACCTGACAATAAATACACACAAATGACTTTACCAGTACAACAGGTAGGTGTTTGGGATAGCATCAGCGCCTGCAATCTGGCAAAGAGCAATGGACCAGGTCCTGCAGGGGATTCCAGGGACTCAGTGTTACCTGGATGACATCATTGTCACCGGCAAAGATGACAACAAACATCTTTCTAACCTTGAACGAGTGCTAACCAGGTTACGGGAATATGGGCTCAGAGCTAATTGACAGAAAAGTGAGTTTTTCAAAAAGGAAATTTCATACTGTGGGCACGTGACCAACAAGGATGGCTTACACAGGTCTCAAGACAAGATAGAAGTGGTGCTTAAGGCACCACCACCTGAAAATGTGTCTCAGCTGAGAACATATCTTGGACTAGTGAACTACTACCACAAGTTCTTGCCTAACCTATCCACAGTCCTACACCCACTAAATGCACTGTTACAGACAGGAACACACTGGAGATGGACTGAGAGCTGTGAGAAAGCATTTCAAGAAACTAAAAGACTCATAACTTTTGAAGGGGTACTCATGCACTTTGACCCCTCCTTACCAATCCGACTAGCTTGTGATGCCTCGCCCCATGGAATAGGAGCTGTGTTATCGCGTAAGTTTCCAGATGGCTCAAAAAGACCAATAGCCTTTGCCTCAAGATCGCTAACTTCAGCTGAACACAACTACACACAGATTGACAGAGAGGCTCTAAGCCTCGTGTGGGGAGTCAAGAAATTCAGTCACTACCTGTATGGCCAAAAGTTTACCCTGTTGACTGATCATCAGCCTCTCGTGTCAATCTTCAATCCAAGAAAAGGCGTTCCAGTGATGACAGCGATGGTCTCTGTTCTTAGGAGGTCACATGTATGACATTGAACACAAGGGGACCAAGGAACATGGCAATGCAGATGGTTTGTCACATTTACCACTGTTGACTTCTGAAATAACTACACAAATGGATTCAGAGAGGTCTTTCACATAACAATAGTTGAACAATTACCAGTGACAAACAGCCTCATTGAAAGGGAAACACGCAATGACCCTTCATTATCAAAAGTGTATGACATCATGGTAAAGGGATGGCCAGTGTGGGGTAACACACTGTTTCCAGCCTTCTCAGCGAGGAAGGAGCAGTTGTCAGTGTGTCGGGGAACACTAATGTGTGGCTCACGAGTTGTGATTCCACCCAAGCTAAGCACCAGAGTGCTGGAGGGACTGCACGAGGGGCACTTGGGTACCGTGAAGATGAAAGGCCTTGCCCGTGCCAATGTGTGATGGCCAGGAATCGATAAACAGATTGAGGACGTGACCAAGAACTGTTCTGGATGTCAAAAGATCCAGAACATACCACCACATGCCCCTCTCCATCCGTGGGAGTGGTCCTCATCACCATGACAACGAGCGCACATCAACTTTGCTGGACCATTCATGGACTGTATCTTTTTAATCGCCGTTGATGCACATTCCAAATGGCTAGAGGTCATCAAAATGAAGACAACCACATCAGAAAAGACCATTACAATGTTGAGGACCATGTTCGCCAGGAATGGCATACCAGAACAAATCTGCACAGACAACAGACAAGAATTTGTCTCTGAAGAATTCCAAAGTTTTGTGAAGAACAATGGAATCAAGCACTTTTCATTGGCCTCCATCCACAAATGGCTTGGCAGAAAGATTTGTACAAACATTCAAGAAAGCCCTCAAGACAAGTGACAGTGAAAATCGACCACTACAACACAAGATAGACAACTTCCTCCTTGCTTATCGTAATGCAGTACATGCGACCACTAACCAGACTCTAGCGATGATGTTTCTGAATAGGAACCTGAGGTGCCACATGGATCTTCTCAAACCAGATGTACGGCGTAATGTGGAGAACAGAGAGTTCAAACACTTGAATGCTAAGTCAACACGGAGCTTCAGTGTGGGACAGTCAGTTCTTGCACGTGATTACCGGACTGAAAAGTGACAGCCGGGTATCATTTCTGCCATAGATGGGCTACTGATGTATAGAGTACAGGTGGGAGAGAACGTAAGGAGACAGCATGTGGACCAGATCCTGGATGCTCAAGTGGAAAACACAGCAACACCTTGCCCTGACTCCCTGGACATAGAAGCAGACACTCCTACTGTGACCACATCAGCCTCATCCACAGATGAGCCTGTTATGAGTGCTGAGGACCCACTTGAGGTACCTGTGGAGACTCATTCCCCAAAGCAAACATTTCAAGTCAGACGCAACCCAGAGAGGCAGAGGAGACCTCCCCAGAGACTTGAGTTATACATGGGTCTTAGACCAAAAATTTAAAAAAAGTAAAAAAAAAGTAAAAAAAAACAAAAGAAAAAAAGGGCTTGTTATAATTTGATATTATTATGTTACTTCATTATGATTTGATATTAAGTTACTAAGTAAACAAATGGTAGGCGTTTGTATGTTACGGGTAGACATATTTGTTTAGCATAGTGACCCAGTTAAAAAAAAAGTTGATACACTATTAAAATAAAAGGGGAGGAGTGTACTGTATGGCCTACAGTATAATAAGGGACTACTTTACGTTGTAGGGCCACATCGCTGCATGCGCTATTAGGCACGAATTGAGCATGCGCTATTCGGCGCGTATTGATCTGTACGTGTGTGCCGAGTTCGGTTTCTGCCAGTAAAGAACCATGAACCTTAGCTCCTGTCTCCAGCATTTTTATTAATAGCATTGTTGTGTAACTAGGCCACACACACAACAATAGCAATCTTTAGTAGGGAAGTAATAGGGGTTTGGGGCACTGACCATGGTTTGCGTGTAGTGATAGAATATAAAATTTGAATCCAATAAACGTTTGCACAAGTGTATCCAGGAACTCTGGGTTTATTTGACCTCTGTCATTCATATCAACAGCGGCCTTCATTGCCATTTTAGAGTGTATTTGAAAGCCCTCCTGACATCACAGAGCCCACTGCCCCCAGATTTGAACATTAGCTTTCTAAAAAAAACCACAGTCCAGATCCAGATCAAAACATACAGTGAAATGTGGCATTTGCATTAACAATCAACACATGCAAAGGATGTGCTGGGCGCAGCCTGCAAATGTCGCCACACATTCCAGCACCAATATAGCATGCCCAAAATGTTAGAATAACACAAACAACAACAACAAAACAAATCAAGAACAGCAAAACAAGAGCCTTTCTGCCCTCTTTTCCTCTGTACTTTCAGGGGCCCATACAAAGACAGGCTTCCAACCCCAGGAAAGGCCACCTCAGTGTCTCAAGACAATGGAACTTTGGCTTTGTTAGTGGAATCACAGACTCACTGAAACAGATCTTCGTCCATCAGACCTCGACCTCCAGCCTCACCAATTTCAGCCTTCAGGCTTCAATTTTCAGTATCAACCCCAAAACTCACTGTTGATGGGACCCAATTGAACTCTGGACCTGCTGACTCCTTGATCCTCATGACTCCAATATAAATTCCATGGTCTGCAGTGAATGAAAAGTTTATCCCCAATTAAAAGATGCAGGATTACTCAATCAAATGCTTGACAAAACTCAGTTTCAGGCTGTGATAATTAATGCTGGTTGGATGCTAAAATCATTAGAATGAGCATACATCTTGAATTTGCTAAGTTGACTGTGCTGGGTCAAAGGGCAATTTGAGTGTTGATTGGCCAGTTTCCTTTCTCTGACAATATAATTTTTAAATATATATGAATAAAAAATTGTTTGAGATTTTCTGTGGATTAGTGAACTACCCTAATTCAGTCATCACCTTTCCTAAAAACTGGCTCTTACTTGCAGGGTTTAAGGGGTTTACCTGTCAAGGGTATCTTCATGATGCTGATTGCTATTTGACTGGAGAGACCAACCAAAATGAGCAGGTCCTCCTCCCAGAGTTGTTTTGCTAAGCCTCATCCTCGGGCTTATCGGTTGCTTAAAACTATCAAGGAGACAGAAAGTCTCTGACATTCAAAAACACCCACAATGAAAAGTTTTTTTTATACACCATTAAAAGTTAACTGAGCCCTATATAGACAGTGTATTGAATTTTTTAGATCTACCTAAACTTACAGATTTACAAAATGAAAGTTTATTACAACCAGTAACTGTCAAAGAACTGAATGTGGCCATCTCTAGGTTAAAGGCTGGAAAGTCCCTGGGTTCTGATGGGTTTACCTCAGAGTGGTACAAGTCCCTGAAGACACAGTTAGCCCCATTACTACTTAACACCTTTAATTGGATCTTGCAGAGAGGAGAAACTCCACCTTCCTGGAGAGAAGCGATTATTTCAATTATTCCTAAAGAGGGTAAAGATAAACTAGAATATGGCAATTATCGGCCAATTAGTGTTCTTAATTTAGATTACAAACTATTTACATCTATATTAGCGCGCAGATTGGAAAAGCTTTTACCTGGCCTAATCCATTTAGACCATACTGGATTTATTCAACAAAGACAAACACAGGACAACATAAGGAGAACTCTGCACATATTAGAACAGGTTAATAAGAACGAGACAGAGACAATGGTAGTAGGATTGGACGCTGAGAAAGCTTTTGATTCGGTTAGTTGGGCATTCCTATACAGAGTGTTAGGAAGATTCGGCTTTCAAGAAAGGTTTATTAAAGTAATTCAGACTCTATATGACAGCCCTACAGCCCGAATTAAGATAAATGGGGACCTCTCTGACTCCTTCATTTTAGAGAGAGGCACTAGACAGGGATGCCCAATTTCTCCTCTCCTTTTTGCGCTATATATTGAACTACTTGCCAACTAATAAGACAGAGCGAAATCGTAAAAGGTATCAAGGTGGCAGGGATTGAACAGAAAGTGGCGTTATTCGCAGATGATGTTTTGGTCTATCTGAGTGAACCAGAAAAATCATTTATAGGATTGTTTACACTGTTGGATGACTTTGGGAAAATATCAGGTTATAAAATAAATGTAAAGAAAACGCAGGTTATGTCCCTAAATTATACACCATCCAAAAAATTGCAGGATACATACGATCTTAAGTGGGAAGCTAAATCATTAAAATATTTAGGAATAACCCTGCCGAAGGATCTTTCAACACTGTCACAGGTAAATTATGGGCCATTAATCTCAGAGATAAAAGCAGATATGCATAGATGGAATCTTATCCCCTTTTTAAGTTTAAATTCAAGGATAAATACTATAAAAATGAATATTCTTCCTCGGTTATTATATCTTTTCCGTACTTTACCAGTGGAGGTGGATGATAATCAATTCAGGGAATGGGACAAATGGATTTCCCGCTTCGTTTGGCAAGGAAGGAAACCTAGAATTCGATATAACACCTTACAGTTAGGGAAGGAAGGAGGAGGTATGGTTCTTCCTTGCCTGAGAAATTATTTTTATGCCTCACAGATAACCCCTCTGTTATATTGGTGTAATAGGGAATATAAGGCTAGATGGAAGGAAATAGAATTTGGATTAGTTGACAGTTTTCCTCTTCAGGCCTCAATAACTGACAAAGGATTGATGGCCCAGTTGGAAAAATTTAATAATGCTTGGATAAATCTTACATTAAAAGTATGGCAGAAGGTGGTTAATTCATGTGGAATTAATAACATGTTAAAACTCTTTAGATGGTGTGCATATGATACCGAATTCCTTCCCAACAGAGGAGATAAAAGATTTGAGCTATGGATAAAGAAAGGTCTTACAACCTACCTCTCATTTATAGATAAAAGAGTATTACAAAGTTTCCAAATCCTGCAGGACAAACATGGCCTAGAACATAATGACTTTTTTAGGTACCTTCAAATTCTATGTTAACCAGAGTTGTAGATATACAGACCTATCAACAGTAGAATTAGAATTTTTCAAGATTCTGAATTCGGCTTGCAGTTCAATACCTAGTAAATCAGTTTCTCGCTTATATAATGCACTCTCCCATGCTAAAAATGTAAATACACTGTATATTAAAGAGAAGTGGGAGAAAGAAGCGGGGTTGGTACTTTCAGAGGAGGCTTGGGGGGAAATCTGCAGCTTTCAATGGTCCTCGACTAATTCTTTGACTTGGAGAGAACATTGTTGGAAAAACATTATAAGATACTTCAAGACCCCATATCAGGAAAAATATAAAGATACAAATGTGATGTGTTGGAGAAGGTGCGGCTCCAAGGAGGCAAATCATTTTCATATTTTCTGGGATTGCCCTAAATTAAGTCTATTTTGGGAAGGTATTCATAGAACATTAGTTAAGGTACTTAGGTCCCAGATACCTCTGAACTTTGAGACGCTCTATTTGGGGCATGTATTGTTCCTTGAACAGAAGGAAGATGTAAAGTTGCTGCAGGCCCTCTTAGCGGCAAGTAAGAAATCAATCACTAGAAAATGGCTAAATCCAATACCACCTACATTAGAAGATTGGTACGAAATTATCTTGGAAATATTTAAAATGGAAAAGTTGACTTACTCCCTGAGAACTCAAAAAGAAACATTTTATCAAATCTGGAATAAATGGATTGAATATATAACCCCAATGCGAGCAGACTTTAGATGACTCTCCTAATGATTTATATTGCTCTTCTCATCAACACAGTAATATTGCTAACGTAAGCACCCCTAGTCTAAATGTTTGGTTTTTTTTTGGAAAATAGAGAATTAACACAAGTAAAGGGAAAGATTTGGGAAAGGGATAAAAAAAATGAAAAAATTAAGTAAATAAGTACATAGGGATTGGATAATTATGTCTGCGGGCAGGAACAAGCACGAACAAATTGGGATATAAACACCTACAATGGTTGGTATATAGGCTTGTATGCAACATTTTGGACCAGTGGAGATGGTCCAGAAGGGCTGTATGGAAACTATTATTACCATTTTTCTTAACAACTAATTTCATTACTTAGCCTAATAGGTTAGATTTACCACAGTACATAATTATCTATTTAAATGTTTATTTTCCTTTTATATCATCTCAATGTGTACTTAAGAATGTATAAATAATTGTAGTTTTATACATATAAAAAAATGGAAAAGGTTATATGTGTGAAAAAAGTACATGATAATTGTGAATTCCTTATCCAAATAAAAATAAAATTTAAAAAAAGTTAACTGAAAGAATTAATCCATTTAAACATGGAAAACAATTAAATATATTTAATCAATTCAATTAAACAAAAACTAGCACTATATAATATTGACAAAATAGAGATATACTATCTGACTATTTACATATACCAATAGTTCAACATCTTTTTCTTCAAGAGACATTTGTAGAATTAATGTAAATAGATAGCTAATGGTCAGTGTGGATTTAGTTGACTGAAGGGCCTGCTTCTGTCTTGTATCTCTCTATAACTATGAAAGTACAACCGAACTATGTACATCAGGGGCTGAATGGGCATCCAATTCAATTATGTAACCTCAGGCTTGGATTGTGTTAAAAGGCTGTGATTAAGCTGTCTGGTTAAGTTTAATACTTTACCCGAACAATTCACTGCTCCGAGCCTCATTCAGTCCAATACAATCCTGGAACCTTCACTTGCTTAACTGGTAAGAGAATGCTTCCTCTGATACCATGACGGTTCTTAAAATGAGAATATTGCTTCATTGAATATTGATTCATGAGGAAGAATATCATGAGAATGGATTTCTTCAGCCAGATGAGGGTGAATTACGTTCATTAGGTATCTCATTAGCAATAGATATTAATACAAGATAATCTTAATCTTTTAAATATTAAAAATAATTCCTCATTGTGATATTACTAAAGGAACCCAAATTAAGATTTGTGTTATAATATGCAACAGAAGGTGTCTGATGTGTGTTACTATTGCTTAAAGTACCAAGACAACATAATAAAGCTTTGTTGAAAAGCATGTTGCCGGCAAGTTTGGCACGGCAAGCTTAAATTTCACACTGGCTTCAATCAGTGAATGCTAACAAGGTACGGCTGGCTCAAATGCATCATGCTGATGGCTGGCAGGTACGTAATAGTGCGCTCCAGGTATTGCCATAGCAGCAAGCTGCCACTCACCATCTTCTCATTGCTTTTCCTGGCTGATGCCTGGTACATTCTGTTGCAGCTCAGCGTGAAATGCTGTTGGATGAATTCTTAAAAAGCTAATTGTCATCAGCCAGCACTTGGCATGCGGACAGAACCTCAGAAATGCTTACTACATAGAAACCAGACAATTGGCAGCGACGGACGTGTAATTTTCTGACTGGTGTTCAGGTGCACTCTTCAGCCTGTTTGTACCAGACCCTTTTTTCCTTCTAAAATTAAACAGGAAGGCAGATGCAGGCACAAGCCATAAACTTCTAAAAATTTTGCAAGCTTCAAACATCAAAATAACAAGTACTTTTATTGAAAAAATATCATTTGAACTTCTACTGAACAGCAATGGGCACCAGATTACAGGCAGCAAATAGAATTTTATGCTCTGTAATGATGCAGTGCATTTATTTTTAGGGGCACAGGAAATCTAAAATAAAATGGAATCAAAACTCATCCAAATTAGGTCACATCTAACCATTCTGAAGTAATCTAATTAAAATGATTTCAGATGCACAGGGGCTGATTTGTTAAATCAGTTCAAAGTAGCTAAGAATTTGCTGGAATACTGTATATTGTGCTAATTAATCCAAAATTTCTGGGTCAGTTTTATATAATTATTCGCAATTCTAGTGCAAGGTCTGGATTGGTAAAGATAGCATACTAGGAGCGAGATTTCTGCCTTTCTCTGTCAGGGTCATAATCTGGTTCATTGGATTAACCACATTGTACACTCCAGTAATTCTCGTCAAATCTGGATAGAACAAAAAAAGTTTCTTAAATGTCCCTCATGTACATACGTGTATCTATTTCACCCCTGACAGATCACTACATGCACACACCACTCTTACAAACTTACCTCGGACACCCCCCTCTATACTCTCCTCCAATCACTTTAAAATTATGCCCCCTCGTACCAACCATTTCAGGCTTGGGGAAAAAAAAAGTCTCTGGCTATCCACTTGATCTATACCCATTATCATCTTGTGCACCTCTATCAAGACAGCTCTCATTGTCTTTCTCTCTAAAGAGAAAGACTGTAGCTTACTTAACCTCACCTCATAAGATATGTCCTCTAATGCAAGCAGCATCCTGGTAAATCTCCTCTGTACCCTCTCTAAAACTTCATGGCTCTTGAACGTAATCCCTTGACTATTAAGGCTAACACACCAAATGCCTTTGTAACAACCTTATCAACTTGCTTGGCAACTTTGAGACATCTAATAATATGGGGCTCAAGATTACTCTGTTGCTCCATGTTGCCAAGAATCCTGCCATTAACCCTATATCCGCCTTCAAATTTGATCTTCTAGAGTGAATCACTTCCCACTTTTCCCGGTTGAACTCCATCTGCCACTTCTCAGCCCATTTCAGCATCTTGTTAATCTCTTGTTGTAATCAACGACAACCTTCCACACTATCCACACCCCCACCAACGTCTGAATACTTACTAATCCATCCTTCCATTTCCTCATCCAAGTTATTTGTAAAAATCACAAACAGCAGGGTGTCAGAACAGATTCTCATGGAAGACCACTGGTCACTGAACTCCATGCAGAAAATGCTCCATCTACAACTATCCTCAGCCTTCTATGGGCAAGCCAACTCAGTATTGATACTGGCAAGCTTCTCTGGATCCTATCTCCCTTGACTTTCTGAATGAGCCTCCCATGGGGGACCATATCAAAAGCCTTACTAAAATCTTGATGCACCACATCCACTGCTCTACCTTCATTAACATGCTTTGACACATCCTCAAAGAATTCAATCAGGCACAAAGGCATGACCTGCCCCTCACAAAACCATTTTGACATCGCTAATTGGAACTTGCTTTTCCAGATGCTCATAAATCCTGCCTCTAAGAATCGGAATCAGAATCAGGTTTATTATCACCGGCATGTGACGTGAGATTTGTTAACTTAGCAGCAGCAGTTCACTACAATACGTAATATAGAAGAAAAAAACACAAAATAGAATAATAATAAAAAGTAAATCAATCAATTACAGTATACAAATACTGAAAAGATTAAAAAATTGTGCAAAAACAGAAATATTATATATTAAAAAAAGTGAGGTAGCATTCAAGGATTCAATGTCCATTTAGGAATCGGATGGCAGAGGGGAAGAAGCTGTTCCTGAATCACTGAGTGTGTGCCTTCAGGCTTCTGTACCTCCTACCTGATGGTAACAGTGAAAAAAGGGCATGCCTTAGGTGCTGGAGGTCCTTAATAATGGATGCTGCCTTTCTGAGACGCCACTCCTTGAAGACGTCCTGGGTATTTTGTAGGCTAGTACCCAAGATGGAGCTGACTAAATTTACAACCCTCTGCAGCTTCTTTCAGTCCTGTGCAGTAGCCCTCCTCTACCAGACAGTGATGCAACCTGTCAGAATGCTCTCCACGGTACATCTATAGAAATTTTTGAGTGTATCTGTCGACATACCAAATCTCTTCAAACTCCTAATGAAGTATAGTCACTGTCTTGCCTTCTTTACAACTGCATCATTATGTTGGGATCAGGTTAGATCCTCAGAGATCTTGAAACCTAGGAACATGAAACTGCTCACTGTCTCCACTTCTGATCCCTCTATGAGGGTTGGTATGAGTTCCTTCGTCTTACCCTTCCGGAAGTCCATAATCAGCTCTTTTGTCTTACTGACGTCAAGTGCCAGGTTGTTGCTGTGGCACAACTCCACTAGATGGCATATCTCACTCCTGTACGGCCTCTCGTCAGGAAGTCGGGGATCCAATTGCACAGGGAGGTACAGAGGCCCAGGTTCTGCATTTCTCAATCAGGATTGTGGGAATGATGGTTTTAAATGCTGAGCTGTAGTCGATGAACAGCATCCTGACATAGGTGTTTGTGTTTTCTAGGTGGTCTAAAGCCATGTGGAGAGCCATTGAGATTGCATCTGCCGTTGACCTGTTGTGGTGATAGGCAAATTGCAATGGGTCCAGGTCCTTGCTGAGGCAGGAGTTCAGTCTAGTCATGACCAACCTCTCAAAGCAGTTCATCACTGTTGATGTGAGTGCTACCGGGTGATAGTCATTAAGGCAGCTCACATTATTCTTCTTAAGCACTGGTATAATTGTTGTCTTTTTGAAGCAAGTGGGAACTTCTGCCCGTAGCAGTGAGAGGTTGAAAATGTGTTTGAATACTCCTGCCAGTTGGTTGGCACAGGTTTTCAGAGCATTACCAGGTACTCCTTCGGGACCTTCCACATTGCGAGGGTTCACTCTGTTTGAAGACAACCTAACATCAGCCTCTGAGACAGAGATCACAGGGTCTTCAGGTGCAGTAGGGATTTTCACAGCTGTAGTTGTATTCTCCCTTTCAAAGCATGCATAGGAGGTATTGAGTTCATCTGGCAGTGAAGCATCGCTGCTATTCATGCTATTGGATTTCACTTTGTAGGAAGTAATGAATTGCAAACCCTGCCAGAGTTGCCGTGCGTCTGATGTTACCTCCAAGCTCATTCGAAATTGTCTCTTTGCCCTTGAAATAGCCCTTTGCAATTCATACCTGGTTTTCTGGTACAGGCCTGGGTCACCAGACTTGAATGCCACAGATCCAGCCTTCAGCAGACGATATACCTTCTCCAATAGTTCTTCTCCAAATCTCCTTCAAATAATTTTTTCACCACTGAAGTATTAGGATTTCTCAGAAAAGTTCGAAGACCACTACATAAAGAAGGCAAAGTTATAGGACATCATGGGATTAGCACAATGTGCAGCTGTTAGAGCTGGCTCCTCACAGCATCAGCAATCTGGGTTCAATCCTGATCTCAGGCACTGCTTGTGTGGAGTAAGCATGTACCAGGTGTGACTATGTAATTTTCCTCCACATGTCCTGGTTTCCTTCCACTTGCCAAAAACATGCAGGTTAGTTGGCTACTTGGCCACTGTTACTTGTCCACAGTGTAAGGGTGACTAGTAGAAAACAGGGTGAGTGAATAGAAATATGGGGAGAATGATTAGTGGAACTGCATGCTCGATGGTTGGCACAGACTCAATGGGCTGAAGGGCCTGTTTCATTCCCTATGATCCTTTAAGAAAAAAAAAGAAGAAACCGCAATGTTAATGGATAAGAGTACAGGTAAGTGGTGTTGTTCATTACCCAGTGGTTCCTTAAGGTTGGCACAGCTGTTGGGGAGTGGGGGCAGTTGGGGAGGGGTGTTAATAAACTCCCACTACTGAGGGCATACTTCTCAAGTAACCTCTGAAAACCGAGCTGGCTTTCACGTGTGGCTTAGCTACTAAGCCCAACGGAATTGTTTCTACTGACAGGAGAAGGGGAAAAGGCAGGTTCCTGATGCCCTAAAACCAGTCGCTTGGGGCAGATGGGATTGGCAGCTCATCTAGGAGAAGGAAAACTATAAACTCAAACCTCTGCTGCCTTGCGGTTATACCCACCCATGAGGAAGGCTTCAGGTGTAAACTCCAAAGAAATATCTGGACCTTGAGTTCCCAAGGCTGTCCTATGTTGAGTTCAGTGCTGACTGGCAACTCCTTTGATGCTGCGGGTACCAAATTGTGTTGGTTTCTGCTGTTTCTTTGGATTCATCAGCTGCTTGGAGAGGGGGAGTCTGCTAAATGGGCAACAGCTTGCTCTCCATATCTTACTGCTCTGGCTTGCATATCATGTAGTCAGCTAGGAGGCAATATCTATGTTCGACCCCAACCAGCAAAGGGCCTCAATACCCAACCCACCAGTTGACAACTGATAGAATGGAGCTGGTGGGCCTCAACAGTAAAGGTATTCTCTGCATTGCACACCCTCCAGAAGCTGACATTGCAACACTTCTAGAAGGTGGAAGGTGACTTGAATCCAAAAGAAACAATAAAAAAATCTGCAGATGTTGAAAATCCAAGCAACACACACAAAATGCAGGAAATCTAAGCTTTAGCATTTTGTGTGTTTTGCTTGAATCCAAAAGAACTTCCTTTTGCCTTGCCTGTGCTGGACTATATGGTGGCAGATGTCATAGACACATAGACAGCTATCAGCTATCTGTGTTTTCCAATTCCATTCTCCTGCTCTTGACCCATGTCTTTCCATGCCTTCACATTTCAAGAACTTTTAGAACATAGACGAGAGCAGCACAGGTACAGGTCCTTTCACCAATGACATTTGTGCTGAGCACAGTGCCAACTTAAATTTAATTTCTCCCACCTGTACATGATCCATATCCCTCCATTTTCTGTATATTTTTGTATCTATCTAACAGACTGTTAAATTTCCAACACTACACCTGGCAACAGGTTCCAGCTACCTACCACTCTCTGTGCAAAAGCCTTGCTCTACAAATCTCGTTTAAACTTTCCTCTCTCACCTTAAGTGCATGCCCTCTAGTATTTAACATTTCCACAGAAGCAAAATCATTCTGATTAATCAACCCTATTTACGACATACCTCTCACGATTTTGTAAACTTCTATCAGTTATTCCCTCAGCTACTGACTCTCCAGAGAAAAATAAACAATTTTGTCAAAGCTCTCCTTATAGCTCATACCTTCGAATCTGAGCAGCATTGTGGTAAACCTCTTCTGTACCCTCTCCAAAGTCTCTGTACCTTTCTTGTAATGGGTGACTAAAACTGCACAGAATACTCCAAGTGTGGGCTAACCAACATTTTCTATCGTTACTTATTGAAAGTCGCGAGGATCCCTGCCTCCAGCACCCCTTCAGAAACTGTTTTCTCAATTTTAATCCCCCTTTGGAGAAAAATAAATTCTTATCCTCTCCTACCCCTTACTTTATACCTATACTATTTGTCTTATATTTACATCTCCTAAGGGAAACATTTTCATATTGCTTTGAAAACAGTGCCTCTCATAACTTTTTTCTAAAACCACAAACTTGTTCCCTCCCCACACCCTCACCCCGAACACTCCTCTGCCCACACCTTCCCCAGCATTCTTTGGTCGACGGAAAACAAGCCATGCTTAGCCACTCTCTCCTCTACATTGAGATGCTCCATTCCAGGTAACATTCTGATGACTCTCCCATGAATTCATACCCTTCCTATAGTGAAACATTCAAACCAGCATGCACTACTCCAGCTGTAGCCCAACAAATGATTTTACAATAATCTCCCTGATCTTACTTTCTATGTTGCAGCAAATGAAAACAGGTATCTTGTATGCTTTCTTAACCACCTCATATATTGCCTTAAGGACTCCATGGCCTTGTACACCAAGATCCCTCGTCTCCTCAGTACTTTCAGGAGTCCTATCAAAGATCTTAGCTTTATTAGTTTTCTCAGAATGGGCAGCATTTACACTCAATGTCCATTTTATTCAGCACATCCTGTACCTAATAAAATGGCCACTGAGTGTACGTTTGTGCTCTTCTGCTACTGTAGCCCATCCACTTCAAGGTTTGAGCTGTTATGTATTCAGAGATGCTCTTCTGCACACCACTGGTGTAACATGTGGTTATTTGAGTTACTGTCGCCTTCCTGTCAGTCTGGCCATTCTCCTCTGATCACTCTCATTAAACAAGGCACTTTCGCCCACAGAACTGGATGTTTTTTTGTTTTTCACACCATTCTCCTTAAACTCTAGAGGCTGTTGAGTGTGAAATTCCCAGGAGGTCAGCAGTTTCTGAGATACTCAAACCATCCCATCTGGCACCAACAATCATTCCATGGTCAAAGCCACATTTCTTCCCTACTCTGATGTTTGGTCTGAACCTCTTGACCATGTCTGTATGCTTTTATGAATTGTATTCCTACACATGATTGACTGATTAGAAATTTACATTAATAAGCAGGCATATAGGTGTACTCAATAAAGTGGCTACTAATTTAAAATAAACAAAGTGATTTTTTTGCTTTAATGTGTGAAAAAATGGCGATGATTTTTGTACAGTTTCAACTTATGATGTATAGGGAGTTGGTGATATTGCAGAGACATAAAAAAATTTAGGTAAGCAAGCAATCTTGTTTCTTGGAAAACACAGTGAAGAGAAACTCAGTAATATCCTTTTGTAGACAAATGAGAAAGGAATCAGAATCAGGTTTAATATCACTGACATACATCGTGAAGTTTGTTGTTTTATAACAGCAGTAGAGTGTAAGACATAAACAATTACTATAAGTTACAATAAATCAATGCATAAATAAATAAATAGTATGAAAGAGGAATCATGAGGTAGTGCTTATAGTTTCAGGGACTGTTCAGAAACTGTTCCTAAAATTTTGAGCATGGGTCTTCAGACTCCTGCACCTCTTCATTGATGGTAGTAATGAGAAGAGGGCATGTCCTGGATGGTGCCTGAGATATTTTTAATAGCTTAGAGATAAGTGACAATGAAAATAAAACTCATGAGCTTTGAAAAATTCAGTACACTCCTTGAGCAGAAATCAGACTGCTGTGTCCATAGAGACAAATGCCAAAGCCTGTGGCAGGAAATAGGTGAAATTAGTGAAGACTTCTTTACAGGGATGGAAATAAAGGGGTAAGTACAGATCTAGGGTAATGGAGGAATTCTTAGCGGATTGACTCACTTGCATTCAATGTATCCAATATGACAATGACTCTTTTTTGGAAAATGGAGGTCACTGCATTACCAGCATACAGAGCAGAGAAAAAAAGATGGAGTATCGAACAACCTTGCTCCGATTCAGTCTTGGGAGAGGGAACATGATCAGTGCAGTTGGATATCAACAACTGTATGGGAGCCAGACAGTGAAAAAGCTTATGTAGCAAGTGTGTACAACTGCATGAATTGACAAGAGAAAAGAAATGCCCAGCATACAGATCAAACATTTTGTGGCAGACTTCACTACTATGTGGCAAACTGAAGAAGGAATACACAGAGGAAATAGAGAAACATTCATGAGGAAGCCAATACAAATTAATCAAAATCTGGGCATTCATATGATGGAAAATGACAAAATGTTTACTCTAGATATTGGAATGCATATCCACATCACCTAAATAGATACAGCAGCAGCCAGAAAAGTGAAAACCACACTACAAATCAGATCAGCAAAAGAATAACAAATAAGTAATTATCATAAACTTAAGGTAGCACTAGATACCAGGAGCATATAGTCATATTAGAGCACTCTGCTTATACAGGAATATTTCCCTGGAAGCCCAAAAGAAGGATTGTATATCCAAAAGTATAAGAAGTACTGCAGAGCCAGATCAGATGGGGGAGATCTTAGATGCATACTTTGCTCCAGGGCCTGACAAGGTGTTTCCTCTGGAGGCAAGTACAGAAATTGCTGGGGCCCTAGCAGGGATATTTAAAACAACCTTACGACAGGAGAGGTACCAGAGGATGGGGGATAGCCAATGTTGTTCCGCTGTTTAAAAGAGGCTCTAAATATAAATCAGGAAATTATAGGCTGTTGTGTCTGACATCAGTTGTGGGAAAGCTATTTGAAGGTATTCTAAGGCAGCAGTCCCCAGCCACCGGGCCACAGAGCATGTGCTACCGGGCCGTGAGGAAACGATATGAGTCAGCTGCACCTTTCCTCATTCCCTGTCATGCACTGTTGAACTTGAACACCGGTTTGCTAACTGTCCCATATTTGCCAGGACATCCCGTATGTTGGGCTAAATTGGTTTGTCCCGTATTTCCCCCACTAAGGTAGAGTGTTCCTATGAAACCTTTCGTGCCGAAATGGCATGAAGCGAAGAAGCAATTACCATTAATTTATATGGGAAAAATTTTTTGAGTGTTCCCAGACCCAAAAAATAATCTACCAAATCATACCAATTAACACATAAAATTGAAAATAAATAGCACTAACATATAGTAAAAGCAGGAATGATATGATAAATACACAGCCTATATAAAGTAGAAATAATGTATGTACAGGCAACACACATCAAAGTTGCTGGTGAACGCAGCAGGCCAAGCAGCATCTATAGGAAGAGGCGCAGTCGACGTTTGGTCTCGGCCTGAAACGTCGACTGCGCCTCTTCCTATAGATGCTGCTTGGCCTGCTGCGTTCACCAGCAACTTTGATGTGTGTTGCTTGAATTTCCAGCATCTGCAGAATTCCTGTTGATAATGTATGTACAGTATAGTCGGGAAGATGTCTGCCGGCTGATGTTGAGGATGTTCTACGAGTCTGTGGTGGCCAGTGCTATCATGTTTGCTGTTGTGTGCTGGGGCAGCAGGCTGAGGGCGGCAGACACCAACAGAATCAACAAACTCATTCGTAAGGCCAGTGATGTTGTGGGGATGGAACTGGACTCTCTGACGGTGGTGTCAGAAAAGAGGATGCTGTCCAAGTTGCATGCCATCTTGGACAATGTCTCCCATCCACTACATAATGTACTGGTTGGGCACAGGAGTACATTCAGCCAGAGACTCATTCCACCGAGATGCAACACAGAGCATCATAGGAAGTCATTCCTGCCTGTGGCCATCAAACTTTACAACTCCTCCCTTGGAGGGTCAGACACCCTGAGCCAATAGGCTGGTCCTGGACTTATTTCATAATTTACTGGCATAATTTACATATTACTATTTAACTATTTATGGTTTTATTACTATTTAATTATTTATGGTGCAACTGTAATGAAAAACAATTTCTCCCGGGATCAATAAAGTATGACTATGACTATGACAATGACTATGAAGGCAAAACTGATTTGTGGGAGAAAAATTCCGCACGTACGCACATGCTCACACAGGTGCCAGCGCAAGGCTTCATGGTCATGGTAGTCTTTCCTGGGGTAAAGTGTCCCGGGATTTGACTGCTACTTTTGTCCCTTACTTGGGAGTGAGAAAGTTGGCAACCCTAACTGTAAAAGACATGTTGAGGTGAGTTTAACCCTACTTGAACACCACCCCTCTGGTCAGCCGGTCTGCAAGAATATTGTCAATATTAAACCGGTCCACAGTGCAAAAAAAGTTGGGAACCCCTGTTCTAAGGGACTAGATATATACGTATTTGGGTAGACATGGACTGATTAAGGATAGTCAGTATGGCTTTGTGTGTGGTAGGTCATGTCCAACCAATCTTACAGAGTTTTTCATAGAAGTTACCAGGAAAGTTAAGAAGGCAAGGCAGTGGATGTTGTCTACATGGACTTTAGTAAGACATAAGAGACTGGTCAAGAAGGCTTAGTCACTCAGCATTCAAGGTGAGGTAGTAAATTAGATTAGACATTGGTTTTGTGGGAGAAGCCAGAGTGTGGTAGTAGAGGGTTGTTTCTCTGACTGGAGTCTTGTGATTAATGGTGTGCTGCAGGGATCAATGCTGGGTCCTTTATGTTTGTCATCTATATTAATGACCTGGATGATAATGCAGTCAAATAGATCAGCAAATTTGCAGATGACACCAAAATTGAGGGTGTAGTGGACAGTGAGGAAGGCTATCATGACTTGCAGATGGATATGCATCAGCTGGAAAAATGGCAGATGAAATTTAATGTAGACAAGTGCAAGGTTTTGCTCATTGGTAGGTCCAACCAGGGTAGATCTTACACAGTGGACATAGGGCATTGAGGAGTGTATTAGAACAAAGGGATCTGGGAATATAGGCCCATAATTCATTGAAAAATGGTGTCACATGTAGATAGAGTCAGAAAGAAAGCTTATGGCACATTGGCCATCATAAATCAATGTATTGAGTACAGGAGATGGGGATGTTATGTTGAAGTTGTTTAAGACATTGTTGAGGCCTAATTTGGAGTATTGTGTGCAGCTTTAGTCACCTACCTACAGGAAAGATGTAAACAAGATTGAAAGAGTACACAGAAAATTTACAAGAATGTTGGTGGGTCTGGAGGACCTGAGTTATTAGGGAAGTTTGAATAGGTTAGAACTGTATTCTTTAGAATATAGAAGACTGAGAGGAGATTTTATGAGGCATATAGATAGGGTAAAATGCAAGCAAGCTTTTTCCACTGAGGTTGGGTGAAAATACAACCAGAGGTCATGGGTTAAGGGTGAAAGGTGAGAAGTTTAAGGGGAACATGAGGGGAAACATTTTCAGTCAGAGAGTGGTGAGAGTGTGGAATGAGCTGCCAGCACAAGTGCTGCATGGAAGCTCTATTTCAACGTTTAAGAGAAGTTTACGTAGGTACATGAAGAGCAGGAATATGGAAGGCTCTTGTCCTGATCCAGGTCGATGGAAGTCGGTAGCTTAAATGGTTTTGGCATGGCCTAGATGGGCTAAAGGGGCTGTTTCTGTGCTGTTCTTCTCTATGACTGAATGTAGTCATATTTAGGAGATACAGTTTCACAAGTGGGAAGGAGCCAAACCTAAGGGAAATGCACAGGGGAAAGAGTTTAACTGCATTTTCTATGTACATACTTTATATGGCAACCATGTTGAAAGAAGATTCTCAATACCTGTTGTCACAATCTAGGATAACATATAGTCACAGAACCCAAGAGTCAACTCAGAAATGGAATTTTTCAGCTCAGAAACCGACCATTAGGCTGATGGAGGAGAGGTCAACACCCTGACACAGTGATAAGATAACAACCTCTCCATCAATGTCCAAAAAGCAAAAGAGATGATCATGGATTACAAGAGGAATGGAAGCAGGTTAGCCCCGACCAATATCAATGGGACTGCAGTTGAGAGGATGAGTAGTTTCAAGTTCCTCGGTATGTACACCACCGAAGATCTCACCTGGACTGTACACACCAGCTTTGTGGCATATAAAAAAAAACAACAATGTCTCTTCCACTTCAGGCGACTGAAGAAGTTCATCATGAGCCCCCAAATCCTCAAGACCTCCTGCAGCGGCACCATTGAGAGCATACTGACTGACTGTATCGCCACCTGGTATGGGAACTGCACCAACCTTGATTGCTGGGCACTGCATACAGTGGTACAGACAGCCCAGGGCATCTGTTGACATGAACTTCCCTCCATTGAGGATATTGGCAGCAGCAGGTGCAGAAAGAAGGCCTGGAAGATCATTGGGGACACCAGTCACTCCAACCATAAACTGTTTCAGCTGCTTTCATCTGGCAAATGGTACCGCAGCATTAAAGCCAAGACCAACAAACTATGGAACAGCTTCTTTCTACAAGCCATTAAACTTATAAATTCACTTGTCTGTATTTTGCAACGGAGTCATAGCACAAAAATTTTTACTCCCTCATGTTGTGGAACGGATGTAAGATTTAATTCAATCAATCAATCAGTCATCCATGCTACCCAAGATGTTTTTCTGAGCTAGTCCAATTTGCCTGCATTTCACCCATATCACTCTAAACATTTTCAATTTGTGTTCTCTCCAAATGCCCTTTAACATTGTAATTTTACCTGCTTCTACCACTTTCTCTGGCAGCTCGTTCCATATATCTATCATCTTCTGTGTGGAAATAGTTGACTCTTGTATTTCATTGAACATGTAGAACATAGAACATTACAGCATAGTACAGGCCCTTCAGCCCACAAAATTGTGCCAATCTTTTAACCTACTCCAAAATCAATCTAACCCTTTCTTCCACAATGCTCTCCATTTTTTTCATTTACGTACCAATCTAACAGTCTTTTAAATATCCTTTATACATCTGTCTCTACCACCCTCCCCCCCCCCAACAACAGTGTATTCTAAGCTCTTATAACTCACTGCTTTAAAAACCTACTCTGGCATGAATCTTATACTTTCCTCCAATTACTTGAAACGTCTGTCCTCTTGTATTAGATTAGATTAGATTATGAGGACACTGAGTCCTCATTTATTGTCATTTAGAAATGCATGCATGAAGAAATTATACAATGTTCCTCCAGTATGATATCACAGGAACACAGGACAGACCAAGACTAAACTGACAAAAACCACATAATAGTAACATATAGTTACAACAGTGCAAAGCAATACCGTAATTTAATAAAGCGCAGACCATGGGCATGGTAAAAAAAAAAGTCTCAAAGTCCCGATAGCCCCAACATCTCACGCAGACGGTAGAAGGGAGAAACTCTCCCTGCCATGAGCTTCCAGCGCTGCAAACTTGCCGATGCAGCACCCTGGAAGCACCCAACCACAGCTGACTCTGAATCTGTCCGAAAACTTTGAGCCTCCAACCAGCCCTGCAACACCGAGCACCGAGCACCATCTCTGCCGAGTGTTTCGACCCTGCCCCGGCCACCAAGCAACAAGCAAAGCCAAGGACTCGGGGCCTTCCCCTCCGGAGATTTCGGATCACACAGTAGCAGCAGCAGCAAAACAGGCATTTCAGACGTTTCAACAGATGTTCCTCTGTGCTTTTCACATCCATCTCCATCAAATCAGGATTGTGCACGGCAGCCTACTTGACAGATAACAGATATTCATCACCGGAGTGGCCGCTGCGAGCTGCGTCGTGCCGCCATCTTCTCCTCTCCTTAGCCATTGCCATTGAAGCCCTGGGGAAAGGGTGCTGGCTGTCCACTCTATCTATGCCTATTATCATCTTGTACACTCTGTCAAGTCTCCTCTCACCTTCTTTCACTCCAAAGAGAAAATCCATAACTCACTTAACCTTCCCTTATAAGATATATTATCTAATCCAGGCGACATCCTGGTAAATCTCCTCTACACCATCTCCAAAGCCTCCATGTCCTTCCTACAATGAGGCAACCAGAAATGAACACAATACTCCAAGTATGGTTTAACCAGAGTTTTATAGAGCAGCAACTTTACCTTGTGGCTCTTGTTTCTCAATTCCCCATCTAAAGAAAGCCAACACACAATGCACCTTCTTACCCATCTTATCAACTTGTTCAGCAACTTGATAGACATGAACCCCCAAACCCCTCTTCTTTCACACTGCTAAGAATCCTGCCATTAACTTTTTACTCTGTCAGCAGCTTAGGCTTTCTAATGGTTGTCACTTCAGTCTTCCAGATTGATCTCCATCTACAACTTCTCAGCCCAGCTCCGCTTCCAGTCAATGCTTGTAACCCATGACGATCTTCTGCACTATCCACAACACCACCAGCCTTCGTGTCATCTGCAAGCTAGGCACGTGGCAGCAGCTCAATGCATAAAAGCAAGCAGACATGGTCAAGGCATTCAGCTGTTGTTCAGACCAGACATTAGAATGGGGAAGAAATGTGATCTAAGTGACCTTGACAGTAGAATGAAAGTTGGTACCTGATGGGGTGGTTTGAGTGTCTCGGAATCTGCTGATCTCCTGGGGTTTTCATGCACAACGATCTCTGGAGTTTGCAAAGAATGGAGTGAAAAACAAAACAACATCCAGTGAGTGGAAGTTCTGTGGGCAAAAATGTCTTGTTAATGGGAGAGATCAGAAGAGAAAGGCCATACTGGTTCAAGCTGACAGGAAGGTGACAGTAACTCAAATAATCATTTGTTACAACAGTGGTGTGCAGAAGAATGTCTCTGAACACACAACACATTGAAACCTGAAGTGGATAGGCTACTGCAGCTGAAGACCATGAACATACACTCAGGCCCCTTCATTAGGTGCAGAAGCAATGTGGTAACTACACTGAGTGTATAACAGTAGGAACAAGCCACAATTTTACAGATAGCTGCTTCTAATAAAGGTCCAAGATAGATGACAAACCAATAACATTTGCATCTAAAGCACTTACATCAGCAGAACCACAATACCAGAAGAGAACTATTGGCCGCTGCGAATGGATTTGAAAGAAGCCACTCCTATCTGCACAGGTAGGTACTTTGAACAGACAGTAATCTCTGACTCTTAGAAAAAACTATCAAGAAAACACACGTAGGGTGCCAACAAAATTCCCAAGGCTGTTGCTTGACCGTAAGTGCACTGAAAAATTGCAGCAGATGTAGGTTATTCAGATCCTTGCACCTGTCAACCATTTAATAAAGCCTTCTGTCACAGCAGCATGTCCCTGTTCTAGCTGCACAAACCTTGAATACATTAATATCCAAAGATCCAACATTTTCTTTCTTCAACAACTGAGCCCCCACACTCCACTTGGGTAGAGAGTTCTAAAACTTCTTTATCCTTGGTTGAAGGAATTTTTTGTCATTTGTCTTACCACAAGACCATAAGATGTAGAGCAGGATTGGGCCATTTGGCCAACTGAGTCTGCTCCACCATTCCATCATGGGAAGAGAAGGTCGACTCAGACCATGAGAGGCTTGCGTCGGGCATTTTCATGCCTTACAAGGCACAGATTGGAAGTCTGTGTAGGGCGCCACTCCTCACACAGACACTAGAGCAATGTGTGATTAAGTGCCTTGCTCAAGGACACAAACACGCTGCCACAGCTGAGGCTCGAACTAGTGACCTTCAGATCACTAGACAAATGCCTTAACCACTTGGCCACATGCCCATAATATATATGGATGATCTATTATCTATTTCAACCCCACTGTCCTGCCTTCTGCCCATAACCTTTGACACCCTTACTACTCAAGAACTTTATCAACCTTTAGTTTAAATATGCCCAATGCCTTTGCCTCTGCAGCAATGAATTCCATAGCAATTCTATGGCACTGAATTCCACCGATTCACTACCCTCTAGCTAAAGAAATTTCTTCTCATTTCTGTTCTAAAGGGACATCCTTCTATCCTGAGACTGTGCCCTCTGCTCCTAGACTCCCTCACTATAGGAAACATCATCTCTACATCCACTCTATCTATGCTTTTCTAGATTCAATAGGTTTCATTGAGATTCCCCCCTCATTCTTTTAAAGGCCAACACGTACAGGCTCAGAGTCTTGTAAATGATCAACATTTTATTTTCACATTGTGGCCCTATTTCTAAACACCTAACTAGGACAAATATCATTCCTGCTTAAGTCTATCAAGTTCTATTAAAGTTTCTACTTTTCAATGGTATCACCTCTCACACTACTAAACTCCAAGTTTTCTAACAGAGATGACCATGTGGAAGAGAACCTCCTCTACCTCACTTCTTGTTCACCCTGATCGCAACGTGCAGGTTTTATTCTCTCATCCTTCAAGGCTACAGTCACCACTGCACCTACCATGGCCAATACATTTGGCTTCCACTCCAGCTTTAACTCCGAGTCCTAATATTTCTTGCTGCAACCCTTCCCACCAAGCTCTTTGCTGACTTGACTTCACAACCTTAGCTCTTCCTCCCTATCCCATGCCCCTATCAGCCTCAGTCCCCGGCAGTACATCTTCAACTACAAAATTGCACAACCTTTTCAGTTTCTAGGGAAACATGAAGGCCTTTGAAAGAGTGGAATTAAAATAACAAAAAAAAAAATTAGTGGGAAGCAGTTACTTTGAAATGACAAATTGGAAAATGAAGGCTCAATGGGGAATTGCCAGATAATGAAGAGAAATGGCTCTTCTCAGAGAACAGGAACAATTTAATAGCAAGCTATATTGAATCCTTTGGAGATGTACTGCATCTCAATGTCAAGTGAACTGTTCACATGAATTTTAAGACTTTAACTCATTGTAAACTGAAGACCAAATTAAGTTTTACACTTTTGCTATGGACCAGAATTACCTGAGATGCATTGACTATGAATAGTACAATGACATTTGAATCAAATTACCTTATATTATGGGAAGTGCGGTGAATTCATTTTTAAATCATACCCTGCAATTTATTTGATATGTGTAGATAAGAATTCACTGCAGAGAGATAGAAACACAATTCTCAGCTAACTGAACATATCTGTTTCAGCAATGACCAAATCCAGGTGGGTGCTACCTTTCGTAGTACATGAAATATATAAAGAAAATGTCACTCTGATGAACTAAGGAAGCTGGAATAAAGATATAGTTTAGAATGAATGTAATGATGTTGTACCCTGGGTCTAATCATGTTCTATTTCATTTGCAAGTACTTAATATTGACTTTTGTATCCAAAATGAAATATTCTATTACCTAGCACACCCCTGTGAGCAATGGAAAGTAAATCAACTAATATTACATTTAATCTGTCTAAGGATCTAACGTTCAGAAAGGTCCTGCAACATTTTATCTGCACTTGGTGCTAATGTTAGCAACAATAATATTTTGTATAACTTTATTATCACTGGTTATCACTAAATTATAACTTCATTATCACTGACGTACAGTACGTCATGAAATTAGTTACTTCACAGCAGCATTAGAATGCAATACGTAAAATATACTATAAATATATATAAGTTAAGCAAGTAGTGCAAAAAAGAGCAAAGCTAGTGAAGTAGTGTTCATGGGTTCATTAACCATTCAGAAATCCGATGGCAGAGGGGAAAAAGCTGTTCCTAAAGTACTGAGTTTGTGTCTTCGGGCTCCTGTACCTCGTCCTTGATGGCAGCAATGAGAAGGCGGTGTTTCCTGGTTAGCAGGGGTCCTCGTGATGGATGCCGCCTTTTCTGAAACCAATAAGCAGTCAATTGCAAGCTAACAAATACCTTAAAGTCATACAATATTTAATTGCATTTTATAGGAACTGCGAGATTTCACATTCGATCAAGAACACTGTATAACTTCCCATGTTGCTTTTATTTCTCTTTGTAATGCAAAGGCAGGCAATGCACTGAAAATTGTTTTGGAAACGATAAAATAAAACTGCAGTGAAAATTCTGTGCGGAGAAGGTTAATTATCAAGATTCACTTGTTACTGTATTTGGATCCATTAGTTGCTGAATATTATATGAAGCTGACAAGCAGTTGCCATTTACAGACCACATGGAGGCTTTTATTTTTCCATTTAGACATAATAATGCATTATGCAAATTCACTTGTCAAGAAAAGCTGTAAGCATGCATGAAATAAGCTGTCAAACATGACTGACTAATAAATGAATATTTGTTATTGCCATGCCCCTAAATTTCAACAGATATAAAAATATCTAAAAGGACAAAAATGATTACAGCAGCAATGCTACTTATTTTTTTCTAAACATCAGGCTCTAATTTAGAGTACAAAAACTCTCACCTTATTGCTTTATCAAGTATGACACTTTCACATCATAATTGCAGATTTTTTTTAACAAGACCATGAATTAGCCATCAATGCAAACGCTATAGCTATGCACAATTTATGGCTGATAGCTGAAATTTTGATGGGTTCTATGTTATAGAGGGCTAATTTTATTGGTGTAGTGGTTACTGGCATTGTGGAAAACAGGGGAAGGCCAGAGTTGGAATTCATGCCTGGATCATTGTGAGTCACATTTGACTCTGGGCTAGGTTAAGCTGGTTAAAAGTGCACATGTAGGAGACGGGCTACTTTTTAAAATTAACATGAACGTTAAAAAGATGTAAATCTGTGAGAGCACCAGTCCCAAATGTTTACGTAAGAAGTGCACATGTGCCTGCACGAGTACATTATACAGGCAAGTTGGATTTGTTGTATTGTGAACTGTTAAAGCTATGAGTACAGAGTCGGAGGAGTCAGCTAAATCCACTGACCTCTCTCATTAACAAGGCATATTTGCCCAAAGAACTGCCGCTCACTGGATGTTTTTTGTTTATTTTTCCACATCAGTCTCAGTAACTCTAGAGACAGTCGTGCAGGGAAATCCCAGGAGTTCAGCAGTTTCTGAGATACTCAAACCATCCCGTTTGGCACCAATGATCATTCCACAGTCAAAGTCACTTAGATCACATTTCTTCCCAATTCTGATGATTGACCTGAGCAACAACTGAACCTCTTGACCATGTCTGCATGCTTTTATGGATTGAATTACTGCCACATGATTGGCTGACATTTGCATTAATGAGTAAGTGTACAGAATAAAGCAGCCACTAAGTGTATGTTTTTCATGAGTAAATCAGACCTCAGAGGAAAGCATGGATACACGAAGGAAAGAGTGTGATTGAGGGAAGAGTGCGATTGAAGGCAGGATAGTGGGAGATGGGGACACACTACTGTCCAACAGCTGTTATCATGTAGTGTAATTTAACCCTTAGCAGCAGGCAGACTTCAAAGCAAATAGGGATTACAATGGGAAAAACAACCACCTAAATGGGCACATTCAGCTTTAGGATTTTTCTGGAGCACATCAGACAGCAGGGTGGGCTGGTAATTTGAATACAGTATACATTAAAATTGGATTTAACTGCCATGTTTGAATTTAACCCAGGAAGTATGGGCTATCTGATAGCTTTGAAATTCTCCAGTGAATGACAGAATGCACTTGGCAGGGTCTGAGTAGCAGAGTGCAATCTGGCATCACATATTCTGAGGCTATGTAGTTCCTTTCCTGAGTAATAGTGAGAGGCTTTCTTCAAACCAGTTGTGTTGGTTATTTGCTTAACAAATTTGAGGAGAACTCTTGAGGGGATTAAAGTTAACATTACCATTCAGTACCCATAGGTTTGGGCCTGCAGTTAACAGTTCTCCACCAGAATGTGAATCTGTGGGTAGCTCCCATAACAATACAATGAGAGTGAAAGGAAGACCAGGCTCGGTAACCATGTTACCAGAGGTCTGTTCTAGATGAAGAGAGAACCTCGTTCCTTTAATTAACTGCACAGTTAATTGGTGGTAGGTAAAGCAGGACGCTGAAAAATAATTGCAATGCTCAATCAATGGTAAGAGATTAGAGCTCACCATCTCTAATGGTGGTGTCAGAGGGAACCTTACCAGTATTTGAAAAAACAGTGCAAGAGGCCTAACCTGTAAAGCAATGGATCATGAGCTGGAAAATGGGATTAATGCAGACAATATTTGACCGCCGCAGATATTATAAATCAGATGTCTTATCACTGATATATGCTGTGAAATTTGTCGTCTTGTGGCAGCAGTACAGGGCAAGACATAAAAAATTACCACGAAGCATTGAAAAATAAAATAAATAGTGCAAAAAAGGAACAGCGAGGTAGTGTTCATGGGCTGTTCAGAAATCCCATAGCAAAGGGGAAGAAGTTGTTGAGTGTGTGACTAACGGCTCCTGTACCCCTTCCCTGATGGTTGTAGTGAGAACAGGGCATGTCCTGGATTGGTGAGTGTCGGTCATGATGGATGGCATCTCTATCAGGCACCTCCTTCTGAAAGTGGGAAGTTTTGTGCCTGTAATGGAGCTGACTGAGTCTGCAGCCCTCTACGGCCTTTTCCGGTCCTGTGCACTAGAACTCCATACCAGGCCACGGTGCAACCAGTCAGCGTGCTCTCCACATCCAGCTCATTGGGTTCCTCCCATGCTCTTAGCTTCACAGAAGCAGCAGAATCAACAACAACCTGTGACTGACCCACTTGCGGTTGTCTGAGAGAGGGGGGGGGTCTTATAGCAGTGAACAGGGGAACCTATAAGGGTAAAATAAACAGGCTTGAAATGTTGGAACCATGATGGGTACGTGAAAATATAATGCAAGTTTCAGATGCTTTCTTTCCGGAGTTTGTTTGCACATCAGCTTTGCCACCTCTGAGACCAGCTAGAATGAGAGGGCAGTTGTATTTGCTGTTCTGTCTGGTGAAGGTGTGATAACCTGAACTCATAAACATTACAGCAGTGCAGACCAGTCCCAGCCATTCAAAAATAGTGGTTAGCTGACAGCTCTGTAATTTCCTGCTTTCTATTTGTCTATCTTTTTGAATAAAGGAGTCACATTTGCTGTCTTGTAATCCACCTTTCTTGAACTTATCACATTTTGGAAAATTAAAATCAATGCATCAACTATCTCACCTTCCATCTCTTTTAAGGCCTCATAAACCTGCAATTCGCTCATTACAATTTCCTTTGTGATTTTAGTTCAGCAAGTTCCTCTCTCTTTTCCATTTCTTGACTTACAGGCACTGTTAGGGTCTTGCACCAAGACACTGTTGAACTGAGAGATTTCACCTAATGAGTTCAGATCAGAATTTGGTTTATTAACTCTGTCTTATATGATGTGAATTTGGTTGTTTTGCAGAAACAGCAGTAGATTAAAAAGTCATACGATTACTACAAAATGCAAAATAAATAAAGAGTGCAGTAAAATGGACCAATGAGGAGGTATTCATAGGTTCATGGACTGTTCAGAAACCTGATGGCAGTAGGGACAAAGCATTTTCTGAATCATTGTATCTTGGAGAATGGATGAAGGATCTCCTGTTGAATGAAGCCATTTCAGAAGGCAGAGAGAAGGATTTAGAGTTCGATACATGAATGTACCTTTCCTGACTGATATTGTGAAGCTGCTAGATTATTGTATCCTGGAAACAGAAATTACACCCTTTCTGCAGATTGCTGTCTGGTTGTATTTTGCAAATACTTGCCTACTGTCAACAGGAAAGATGATCTTGCTGCATTCCCTTCAACACTGCCCAACATGATATCCAAGGAGTAAGTAAACCCAAGGTATCTTTAGTGTATTCACATTTCAACCCATTCTCCATTAACTGGGGCAGACAACATAGAACAGCACAGCACAGCACTGTACAGTCCATTCTGCCCACAATGTCATGTCGATGCTTTATCCCACTTGAAGGTCAATCTAACCCTTCCCTTCCACATAACCCTCCATATTTCTTTCATCCATGTGCCTATCTAAGAGTCTATCAAATGTCCCTAATGTTTCTGACTCTACCGCCAAACCTGGCAGCACGTTTCACACATCTACAGTACGTCTCTTTGTTTAAAAGACCAACAGTACCTCTGACATTCCTCTACAATTTCCTCCAAACACCTTAATGTCCCCTTAGATGCTCTTTTGAAATTAATGCAATCTTATCATCATTAAGTGCCGGTTTCCCAGTTCATCAGAGAGCTCAAAGTAAGTACGTTAATAAATCACTCATGTTAATTCTGCTCCATTTAGCCCACTTTTGGGTAGATGGAGCTCGTCAGCCTGGGAAGGCAGTCCATCTAAGAGAGGGAAAGCTCTAATTTCAAACCTCCGCTGCCTTGTGGCCATACCCACTCATGGGAAAGGCTTCGGGAGTAAACCCTGAGGAGAAATCCGGAGCTGGAGTCCCTAAGGCAGTCCGACGTTGCCTTCAACCTCGTTCTGGCAACTCCTGCGACCACACTGGTGCCAAGCTGTATCGGCCCTTGCCCTTCCTTTGGACAACATTGATGCTGTGGAGAGGGGAGACTTGCTGCATGGGCAACTGCCGGTCTTCCATACAACCTTGTCCAGGCCTGTGCCCTGGAACTTTCCAGGCGCAGATCCATGGTCTCGCGAGACTAACAGATGCCACCAATTTAGCCCACTACAATAGAATTCAGGTCCAGCACTGGCAAGACCCCATGTCTCAAGTGCCATGGCAAATTAAAGTCTAAACCTATCTACCTGTGTGGATAAGGAGAAAAAAAAAAGGTCAGGCAGCATCTTGATGTTGGAGGTTGAGAATCTTAATCTGGACTGAAAGATAGACGAGTAATACCCAGTATAAAATAGTGAGGGGAAGGGGCAGAGCAAGAGCTGGCAAGTAATAGGAAGATCCAGGTGAGGAAGGGTGGTTGCTAAGCAAATGATAGGTTGTTGACTGATAATTATATGCCATTCTTTACTGTACAGAAAAGGGGTAATATACCTGAAATTCCAGGGAAAATAACACAGCACAGAATGGAAAACATAGAATAAAGAAAAGTATAGTGAAGGAACAAGCTCTATAGCTCATGAGATTTTGTGCTAACAATGATGTGCTGTACATGGTCAATAAATATTCTTGTCCATAATCAATTTAAATGCATCTTAAACATTGCAGTGATATCCTCTTTTGCCACCTCTGCTGACAGAGCATTTCAGGCACCCGTCACTTTTCTGTGTAAAAAAATTTGCAACAAACATCGGCTTTTAACTTTCACCTCTCTCATCTATGCCTACAGGTGTTTGACATTTCAATCTTGAGAAAATGATTCTAATCATCCACTCTATCTATGAATCTTATTATTTCATAACACTTCTATCCAGTTCTCCCTCAACTTCCGATGCTCCAGAGTAAACAATCCCATGTTTAAAAAAAAACAATGGCTTTTGGGACTGCCTGGTAAAGAAAGCTATTAAAATAAAACTAGAGGAAAAGAATTTTAACAAAGATGAAGGTCTCATTCTAAAAAAAGAACTGGAAATCAATTGTAAACAAGGTGGGACAGTGAAATCCTGACTGGATGATGACTAATCAATCAGGAGGGATGGTTTACAGGGGTATAAATACCGCCAGACTAGACATGACCAGGATCATCCCTGAACAAGATGGCAGAGCTTGCTATAGAAACGTTGGTTACAGTTAATACCTGTACCTGGCTGGAAGCCACAGAAGAGTTTATTCGTAATCCCAAATTTGTCCAACTTTCCCAATAGCTCTCTAATCCAGTTAACATCCTGGTGAACCTTTTCTGTCACAATGTGTGCTCGCAATATTAGAACCCAGGTGCAGAGAAAAGACAGACTCTGATATGGTGATAGTGAGGAGGGTTTATTCATAATAATTCCAAAAAATAATCTATGGCTCAGTGGAGCGACACTGTGAGAAGTAACTTTCTCAAAACTGTGACCCTGTGATTAGCAGTAATCAGGCATCTGCTTAAATAATACAAGTAACACGGAAACCCCAAAGCCTATCAAAATAAACTTAACAAGCTCAAACAGAAAGCACCAGGAGACCGCATTACAAAGAGCGAGTCACTTGAGAAAACCACAAGGAACTCTCAATGATTCACGACTCGCATTAAACAACAATGAAAGAATTCACGTGCTCTAAAAACCTTAGAGCCCAATGCAAGCTGGTGGCCCACATGGGCCTGAAGAGTTTATTACACTTTCCACGTCCTTGCTATAATGTGGCCATCAGAACTGCACACAATCATCCAAATGTGGCCTAACGGAAGTTCCAAACAGCTGCAAAATAACTTCCATACTTTCATACATAATGCCACAAACAATGAATTCAAGCATGTCATGCACCTTCTTCGACACCCAGTCCAGCTGGTGTTGCCAGTTTCAGGGAGCTATGGACTTGCATCCAAAGATCCCTGTGTGTATCAGTGATCCAGGGTCCTGCCCTTTACCATATACTTACCTCCTACCTTTGACCACCCAAAGTGCCACCCACACTTCAGAATTAGACCCAGAATCTAAATCAGAATCAGGATTATTATCACTGCTTTGAAATGGCAACATAGTGCCAAGAAATAAAAATCTATAAATCACAATAATAAATAAAATGTGCTAAAGAAGAAATAAGGTAGGGTTCATGAGTGCAGCGACCATTCATAAATCTGCTAGCAGAGGGGAAGAAGCTGTTGTAAGTCACAAAGTCTTCAGGCTCCTATACTTCCTCCCTGATAGGAGCAATGAGAAGACTGCCTGTCTGGGATGGTGATGGATGACAACTAGAAGCATCGTTTCTTGAGGATGTCCTCGATGCTGGGAGGATTGTGCTCGTAATGGAGCAGGTTGAGTCTATAACCCTGTGTAGGATATAGAACAGTACAGCACAGGAACAGGCCCTTCATCCCACAATAGTGTGCCGAACCAATTAAATCAATAATCAAAATGACTTCCTAAAGTAATCTCTTCTGCCTACACAATGTTCGTATCCTTCCATTTCCCTCATACTATGTGCCTCTCTAAATATCTCTTAAAGGTCCCTAATGTTTCTGCCTCTACTGCCACCCCAGGGAATACATCCCAGGCACTCACCACTCTGTGTAAAAAAAAAACTTGCCCTTCATATTTCCTTTGCAATTACTCCAAGTCACTCTGTAGTCCCTTTCAATCCTGTGCATTGTAGCTTCCACACCAGGCCGTGATTCACCCAATTAAAATGCTCCCCACAATTCACCTACAGAAATTTGTAAGTCTTTGGCAGCATACTAAATCTCCTCAAACAGCTAATTAAGTAGAGCCAGTCATGTGTCTTCTTCATGATTGCATCAATGTGTTGGGACTAAACTCCATCTACTCTTTCTCTGCCAAAGTTTTCAACTGACCTATATCCCTGCTTTACCCTTTGTCAACCTACCTCACTATCCACAACTCCTACAATTTTTATGTTATCTGCAAAAATAGTAATCAGACCACCTACGATTTTCTCCAGATCAGTTATATATAATTTTATTTATTTATAAATTACCTGGATGTCTGTAACCAATGGTGTCCCACAGAAATCACATTACTCAAATGTTCTATGACAAGCCAATTTTGAATTCAGTCCACCAAGTCCTAATGAATCCCATTTGGCTTCTGGATCAGCCTACCATGAGGAACATGGTCAAAATCTTTACTGGAGTTTATGTAGCCAACATCCAAATGCCCTGCTCTTATCATCATCTTCATAACTTTAAAGAACTCAGTCATGCTCATAACACATGATCTTCCCTGCAATAAAACCATGTTGACTATCACTAATAAATCCGTGCTTTTCTAAATGTGAGTAAATCCTATCACTAAGAATTTTTAATCCCTGAGATTTTTTAAATTTAATTACAAATGAAAGTCAGGAATTCATTGAAGTTAGTGTAAGCAAGAAAAGGGGTCAGAAAAGATGACCACCAAGTACTGTTAAATTCTCAGTACCTCTTAGATACCACCTAGGGTCTTCAATACAGTGAGTGTGAAAATCGTAGATATTCAATTCAGGGATCCTTCCACACTGGACAATTGCAAATGTAACTTTACACTTCAATCAAGCTGTTCCAGAAATACAAAGAAATGGTGGGGAAGTTGTTGAATCTGTTATTAAGAACAGCATGGCTGTGGTTTTTATGAAATCTAAAATAATTAGGGAATGCAAACATGGCTTTGCAAACAGCACATCAAGTCTGAAAAATCTAATTTCAATGTTTGAGGAAATCAGTTGAAGTATTTAGCCATTGAATGCAGTTTATCGGGTGTAGGAGTATGCATTGGTTTTCCATCTGTATTGTACTCTGCGTTGCGTATTTATTTTGTTTATCATTGTAATTAGTCACATGGACTGGGGCGTGGTAGAAGTGAAGAGTTTATTTATGTGCTCATGCTTTTTCTAGTCATTCTGGTTCATTTAGAACTAGTGAGTAGGTCAGGGTAATATCTTTTTGTTGACTGTTTAATTTTGTGTAATCGTTTGCATTTAACTATGCTTAATTTCATTAGTTTCAGTTCTGTTAGTTTTATCACTTCAAGATTGTAGTCACTACTAAAGGATGGAACACATTTCTTTGAACATTATTATTACTGGATTCTATGGAAGATATTTCAACCAGGATTAACCCCCCCTCCCCATGCCTAGTCTCTAAGTGGCGTTGGTTTGTTCGAGTAGATGATACGTAGGGATTTACAAAAAGCTTTCAATCAGGCATCACATAAGAGATAGTGGGCTGCTATTTAAACACATGATACTGAGGGCAAATTATATATCTAATTAGGAACTAAACTAGGAGATTAGTTGAGGGATGGAAAACATAGAGTAAGGACAGTACAGATCTAACACGATGATGAGTCATTGCTCTAAGTTTGGAAACGACATTGATTGGTGGAAGAGTTAGTACAGACATACCGTGAAATTACTAAAAGATATCTGCAGCTTGGGTGACAGGTAGATTTTAACAAATTCTAAATTCATTCATTTGGGAGAATAAAAAGATAATCTGGGTGTCAGAAATCTAAAGTCAGTTCAAAAATTTAGTTGTCAGTACAAATGATTTTAAAAAACACAATAAATATAATGTTAGCACTTATAATAAGAAGGCTAGATTAAAAATGGGCAAGTATTTTGGAGCAGCTATACAAAACCTTAGCAGTACTAAATCTGCATTATTGTGATTCAGTACTGGAACACGTCACCACAAATTCAGGGTTTCAAATAATACGACATGAGAGGAAATTATGTAAGGTAGTGTTACATTCTGTTGCAGGGTCATTTGACTCTGTCTTTCGGGATCTTGAAAGGAATTCCCTCTTGCATCACATTCCCATTTCATCCAGCCATATTAACAAGCCAGAAACAAGAATCCTTGGCTTGGTATGGCGGCCAAAAGTTAGGAGAGTATTGAATCATTAAACTGAATTTAAATTCCTCATCTGCCATGGTGGACCTTGAACTAATGTCCCAGGATTGTTAACAATGAAATGTTTGTTAATCAGCGGTTCACACATTGAACTCATGAGTGAACGAATTTTTATACATTCAGGTATTTCCAATGTTGCACATCAGTTTTTCACATAATTTTGCAAATGCATAGCACAAAATGCCTGTACTGATGCAAGAGGGTAAAACAAAATTTCTATGGCTTGCTTAATATTTCCATTTACTTGGTTCAATGAAGTAAAGAATACCTGTATCTTAAACAAAATTAAAAATGCTCTGAGTACTTCTCCATCAGTTAGTTGTCTGCTAGCTTAGATTAGCTTTATTTGTTACATGTACATCAAAACATCCAGTGAAAAGCGTCAATGGTCAACACATTCCAAGGATTGTTTTGGGGCAGCCCACAGTCATGTGTCCAGTGTCAACATAACAAACCCGCAACTCAATAACCCTAAGCTAAACGTCTTTGGAATGTGGAAGGGTATCAGAGCACTCGGAGGAAACCCACGCAGCCACAGGGAAACATACAAACTCTTTAGAGACAGCAGCATGAATTGACTCCCCAGTTGTGACAGTAAGGCATTACTCTTACTGCTACACCACTTGCCACTCTACTAGGAGAGCATCCAGGGCAGGTCCAGCAGGAATATTGACACATGCTTGTGTGTGTGTGTATATATATATATAATATATATGCAAAGGGTTTTAGTTCTCCTCCAAAAGTATTCAGACTTCAGCAACTATGTTCAAAGTTTCATTTTATTTTCAAAATGTGCAAGTACAAAACAACTCTGACATTTTTTTTCTCCAGATAGTCATGGGAGACAGTACAAAAAGACCATGGGAATTGATGAAAGAAAACACATCAGCTCCCCTGGCATGAAGAAGAAAAGGAACAAAACTTGCAGACGCCAAAATCCCTTACCCCCTTCTGCAGCAGCAAAAACACAATGGCAATAGCATTAAAATCCTCACCACTCTCCCACAGAAGAGAACAGCGACGATAACAATACTTGACTTCTTTACTTGCAGGAAAAAAAGCAGTGACAATAGCAATCACTGACCCTCTCCCTCACAGAAAAGAACAGCGACAGTAACAATCCCCGATCCCCTCCTCTCATACACAAAAAATTAACAGTTCACCCACCCGCCAATTGGTCACAGGAAAGAAGACACCAGAAAACTGAAGGAAACCAATATAGAGTAGAGCTCAACAACTGCATACTGCGAATCTCAGAATAATCGGAAACATTTACCCTAGCTTCCCACTGGATGAACCTTTGTTCTACCACCTGACTTAGTAGCAAGGGATTCCAAAAACGGAGGAAGTGCATACAAAATGGGTGAATTCAAAATTGGTGCAGTCTAACATTTACCCAGCATTTCTGAAGCTTTCTAACAGTAAATTGGCCTCCTTTACTATGTTTGCAGACTTTCTGCAACTTTACAGTCTGTCCTATGTTCTGTTGAATGTAATTTTTGTTATTCGACATAAGACACAGACATAGGAGCAGAATTAGGCCCTATGGCCCATCAAATCTGCTGCACCATTCCATCATGGCTGATTTATTATCCCTCTCAACGATATTCTTTTTGTTTTACTGGTAAATCTAATTCAACAAAGGCAATTGTCATGAACAGAAAGTAGTGATCTGCCTGAGAAAACCTCACACTGTTAGGTTACAATATTGTCAGTGAGCAGGATATGCCTTGCTCTTAGTTCCTTCAATTTCACAAATGGACTTGCGTACTTCCTCTAGAAGAACATGACTACGGCCATGTTAAAGATACCATATTGAACATACTCAGAATTTTCACCTATTCCTAACATCTTTTTTTGAATTATGCTGCCTGAAACCAACCTACTACACACATCTTTGATTCCATAAACCTCAACCAAATTACCTGCTTCGATCTCCTCAAAAGATACGGATAAAACAAATATGGATTTTGTCCCCTATCTTTTGGACATGAAATATGAAAGGGAGAAATTTGTACAATGATGACTAACTAATACCTCTTTTAATCAATTTTATTCTGTGATAACTTCCCAGTAGTCAAACATTTTAATTCTGATTCCTATTTCTATTCCGACATGTTGATCCATGGCCTCTGCTTGCGCCAAGACGAGGTCACGCTCAGGGTGGAAGAGCAACACCTTATATTCCATCTGAGTAGCCTCCACCCTGGTGGCATGAATATTGATTTCTTCTTCTGGTAAAAAAAAAATTGCTCCCTTTCCCCTCTTCTTCGATTCCTCTCTCTGGGCATTTACCTCGCTTCACCTGCCTTTCACTTCCCCCTGGGTCCCCTCCTCCTTCCCTTTCTCCTGAGGTCCACTTTCCTCTCTTATCAGGCTCCTTCTTCTCCAGCCATTTCACTTACCCACCCACCTGGCTCCAGCTATCACCTTCTGACTAGCCTCCATCCCATCCCCCACCTTTTTGTTCTGGCATCTTCCCCTTTCCATTTCATTCCTGAAGAAGGGACTCAACCCAATACGTCGACTGCTTGTTCACTTCCATAGGTGCTGCCTGACCTGCTGAGTTCTTCCAGCATTTTGTGTGTGTTACTTTGGATTTCCAGCATCTACAGAATCTCTTTATATTCTTGTGATTATTAGTTACCAATTCACAACACCCTGTGGAAGTATCTGATTTAACAATTCTCATACAATGTAGTTTGCCAGGAACTTAGTCCTGCAGTTTTACAACTTTTATTCACATAGAAACATAGATAACCTACAGCACAATACAGGCCCTTCAGCCCACAAAGTTGTGCTGAACATGTCCCTACCTTAGAAATTACTAGGCTTACCCATAGCCCTCTATTTTTCTAAGCTCCATGTACCTATCTAAAAGTCTCTTAAAAGACCCTATCGTATCCACCTCCACCACCATTGCCGGCAGCCCATTCCACGCACTCACCACTCTCTGAGTAAAAAACTAACCCCTGACATCTCCTCTGTACCTGCCCCCCAGCACCTTAAACCTGTGTCCTCTTGTGGCAGCCATTTCAGCCCTGGGAAAAAGCCTCTGACTATCCATGCCATCAATTCCTCTCATCATCTTATATACCTCTGTCAGGTCACCTATCATCCTCTATCGCTCCAAGGAGAAAAGGCCGAGTTCACTCAACCTGTTTTCATAAGGCATGCTCCCCAAAGCAGGCAACATCCTTGTAAATCTCCTCTGCACCCTTTCTATGGCTTCCACATCCTTCCTGTAGTGAGATGACCAGAACTGAGCACAGTACTCCAAGTGGTGTCTGACCAGGGTCTCATATAGCTGCAACATTACCTCTCGGCTCCGAAATTCAATTCCATGATTAATGAAGGCCAATACACCGTGTGCCTTCTTAACCACAGTGTCAACCTGCGCAGCTGCTTTGAGTGTCGTATGGACTCGGACCCCAAGATCCCTCTGATCCTCCATACTGCCAAGAGTCTTACCATTAATACAATATTCTGCCATCATATTTGACCTACCAAAATGAACCACCTCACACTTATCTGTGTTGAACTCCATCTGCCACTTCTCAGCCCAGCTTTACATCCTATCAATGTCCCGCTGTAACCTCTGACAGCCTCCACACTATCCACAACACCTCCAACCTTTGTGTCATCAGCAAAGTTACTAACCCATCCCTCCACTTCCTCATTCAGGTTATTTATAAAAATCATGAAGAGTAGGGGTCCCAGAACAGATCCCTGAGGCACACCACTGGTGACCGACCTCCATGCAGACTATGACCCGTCTACAACCACTCCTTGACCTTCTGTGGGCAAGCCAGTTCTGGATCCACAAAGCAATGTCCCCTTGGATCCCATGTCTCCTTACTTTCTCAATAAGCCGTGCATGGGGTACATTATCAAATGCCTTGCTGAAATCCATATACACTACATCTACTGCTCTTTTCAAATTCACATTTAAATATGAACTTAAATGTTCATCACATGGATTCTGCTCTTTCATATGTGGATTCAGCAATTTGTGTACTTTATAAATGCCAATAGATTTTGAAAGAGGATCATGTTCCTAAAGCATTTTCTCATGAAGGGGCATGACAATGAACAATATCAATGTATGATCCATTTCAAGCACAATTCAACCATTGGTTAGTCTTTCTCTGTCACATGCACTGTTTATTCACGTTATGTGACACAAATTCTGCAAAAGTTATCACTTCACTCTTCATCTAACAACCTCAATTCCCCCCTCCCCAAACTATTTTCAATGGGGAGAAAGATAGCATAGCTAGGGCTAGCACGAGGAAATCTGCAGATGCTGGAGTTTCAAGCAACACACATAAAAGTTGCTGGTGAACTCAGCAGGCCAGGCAGCATCTCTAGGAAGAGGTACAGTCGACGTTTCGGGCCGAGACCCTTCGTCAGGACTAACTGAAAGAAGAGAGAGTAAGAGATTTGAAAGTGGGAGGGGGAGGGGGAGGGTGAGATCCGAAATGATAGGAGAAGACGGGAGGGGGAGGGATGGAGCCGAGAGCTGGACAGGTGATAGGCAAACGGGATATGAGAGGATCATGGGACAGGAGGCCCAGGGAGAAAGAAAAGGGGGAGGGGGGAAGGCCAGAGAATGGGCAAGGAGTATAGTGAGAGGGACATAGGGAAAAAAGGAGAGAGAGAAAAAGAAAGTATGTATAAAAATAAATAGATAATGGATGGGGTACGGGGGGAGGTGGGGCATTAGTGGAAGTTTGAGAAGACAATGTTCATGCCATCAGGTTGGAGGCTACTGGGTAACTTTTATATGTATAGCTAGAGCTAGAATACCTTGACTGAGGTAGCAGCAAGTTGTCCTGGTTTGCCGCTGACCTGTGAAAATGACTGAGCTTATTTGACTTTGAGGTACAGCATGGTAACAGGCCCTTCCGGTTCAGTGAGCCCACACCACCCAATTGCACCCATGTGACCTATTAACCTGCTAACCGTTTGGAATGTAGGAGGGGACCGGAGATGTGGAGGAACAGCACGCAGATACGGGGAGAACGTACGAGCCCCTTACAGACAGCAGCAGGTGCTGGGCCCATGTCGCTGACGCTGTAGTGGCATTATGCTAACTGCGATGCTGTCGAGCAGGTGATTCCCTACCAACCTGTTAGAAAATAACAGGCTATTAAATGCTGGGAAATACCATGTAATGCTAAGTGTAGAAGAAGTAGCAGGGCTTTGCATGTGCAGAGCAGGACACACTTACCCGTGAAGTATCTGAGGTGAATAAAATCAGTGACCTCAGCCAAGCTCCCAGCTGTTAAGCCAGTCAGACATTCCTACTTGTCTTGGATCAATATATTAAAAATTCAGAACATCAATAGAAATTAAAATACTTACACAGGAAGATTAAACAATTCATTCAAAACACCTATCTTGCACCTTCACTGCCAAAAGACCATGGGAGGTAGGAGCAGAATTAGGCCATTTGGCCTATCGAGTCTGCTCTAACTCAATCATGGCTGATTTATTATCCCCCACAACCCCTTTCTTCTACATTCTTCCCATAATTTTTAATACCCCTACTAATCAAAAAGCTATCAGCCTCTGTTTTTGATATACCCAGTGACTTGGCCATCACAGTTGTCTGTGGCAAGGAAGTCAATGGATTCACCACCTTCTGGCTAAAGAAATTCCTCCTCATCTCTGTTTTAAAGGGACATACCTCTAATCTGATTCTGTGCCCTCTGGTCCTAAACACCCCTACTATAGGAAACATCCTCTCCACATCTATTCTACTTCGGCCTTCAGTATTCAATAGGTTTCAATGAGATCCCCTCTCATTCTTCTAAACTCCAGTGAGTACAGGCCCAGAGCCATCAAAATCTCCTCGTACGTTAACCCCTTCATTCCCAGGGTCGTTCTTGTGAACCTCCTCTGGACTCTCTGCGATGCCTGCACATCCCTTTTTAGATAAAGGGCCCAAAATTGCTTGCAATACCCCAAGTGTGGTCTGATCAATGCCCTGTAAAGCCTCAGCATTACATCCTTATTTTCATATACTCGTTTCCTGGAAATGAATGCTAACATTAATTTATCTTCCTTACCACCGAGTCAACCTGCAACTCCCTCCTTAGCAATGCATGCTGACACTAATAGTACAGGTTTACCAGTTGAGGTGCTGGGGAATTATACAGTTCCGCACTACTCCATTGTACTTCAGCTGGAGAATAGTCACAAAGTCACCGACACAGTGTCAGAAAAATTTGCATTTGCACGGGGAACCTGAACTTGGCTGTGCTTATATGGAGAACACAGAGAAATGCTTGCTTCTGATTAAAATACTTGTATTTTTGATGATCCTAAATCTGCATGACACTTGATGGTGCATAAACCTAAAATGATAACCTATTTTGTCATGGGGGACTTCAACTTCCCTAATTTTGATATTAGGAAATCTGATAATCTAATTAATAATTATGTTTTTTTTACACAGAGTGGTTGGTGCATTAGAGACATCTTTCCAGGGTTTGTGGTAGAGTCACATGCATTAGGAACACAAACATAAGAAAATTTGCAGATGCTGGAAATCCAAGGCAACATGCATAAAATGCTGCAGGAACTCGTCAGGTCAGGCAGTATCTATGGAAAGGAGTAAACAGGCGACATTTCGGGCTGAGACCCTTCATCAAGACTGGAAAAAAAGATGAGAAGTCAGAGTTAGAGCTTCTCATCTGATTTCCCAGTCCTTTGAAGGGTCTCATCCTGAAACATCGACTGTTTATTCCTTTCCCTGGATGCTGTCTGACCTGCTGTCTCAGATACGTTAGGGGCATTTAAGGAATCTCTGAGATAGTCACATGGATTAAAGAAAAACGGAGGGCTTTGGAGGTTTAGATTGATCTAAATGTTTGGCAGAACATTGTGGGCTGAAGGGCCTGTACTAGTCTATGTTCTATTCCAATGTTTCTTTTAGGATTCAGCTTATTTAAGATAAACATATATATTATTAAAAGCATTGCATATGTAGTAACAGACCTTACTCTAGGGTGATACATTGCCTGGGGTAAGGTAAAAAGGTTTCATAAAACACCCAAAGTAATAGCAAGAGCTTTGACAAGTGAAGTCTGTCATCTTTCTTCACAATGAGAACAGTGCAGTTTGCTTGTGATTATAGACTCCTATTGATTTCCAATTTTCACCAGACATGCTCAAGTCCCTATGGGGTTGAGGTGCTGTTGCATTTGTATCAGTCCCGCAGTGCAAATCAATATAGCAATATAACGGCAAAAGCATAAATGCACTTCCATTACTCTGCTCAATCCTGGATTCAGTGCAATATCCTGTCAAAGGTTTCTTTTTGCAGGAACTCTCAGACATGGCGGCTCAAATGTACTTTCAGCTAAACCACGCTGTGTAATCCTCTCAGTTAACATCTGTACATAAATGTAATTGAGGTATGTTGGGTAAGTCTAGACAGTGTTGCTGCCCTGGGACTTACATCAGATTTGCATGTATGTTAAAAGATGATTTAAAGCAATGAATAAGATTAAAAATAGGAATAGCACATTCTTTTTAGGATTGTGTCATTTTTTTCTGATAATGGGCTTATTTGATTAGAAGCCCTGAAATGGTTAGAATCATAAGGAGGTAGAGTTAGTCGTTACTGTAATTTTCTTACTTGGTTCCTTGGCTGGTTTATATTAAGCAGCTTTTCTGGAGGCTTTACAGAGGCAGAGAGTGCCAATAATTTCTACTTCACAGGCATTGCTGTACATATGGAACATTGGCATTTGTTTCCATGGCTACAAAGCCAGGAGGCAGAAATTTTCCAACTCAGTAGAAAGGACATTTTTATTGTCAAATTTTCTTTGGGTCTGGTCGCTAATGGAAAAGGTCCACAACGTAGTTAAAAATATCATTTCCAAGGGGTAACTTTTTTTTTACGTATATGAATGATCAATGGTTAAAAAAAAGACCCTCAGATGCTGAATGTTCAGTACGAAGGCCAAGCATTCATACTGACATCGTCCAGATGCTGATCATTCTGACTCAGTTGTAATACTGGGAATGTGTTGGCATGGAGACAATAAATTGCTGCAACATCTGAAAGAGGAGCCAGCAAATTACAGTCAGTAGGAAAGACTGAATTCTAATGTTTCTAGTTTATATTGAAATCATGCATTATCATAGCAAAGTACAATGATTTGCCCTTTTAACTCTTTTATTTCTGTAACAGGATTAGTCATGTAATTTTCTTTATAGTTTAACACAAAAACCATTAGAGATACATTAATATTGATGAACTTTAAGAATTAATGTCTCACAGAGATATAGACATGGTATATCCAGGAACCTATTTGGTTTAATATTACCTTAAACATTTTCAAACAGCATCGGAGGAATCTTGGGTTGCAGATCAGTTTTGAAAAAAAAACATCATGTGATGGGTCAAGGGTTATATAAGATGAATAAATGTATTGATAAATGGAAGTGAAAACCGAGACTGATTTATATTTGATTAAAAAGGGTAATGGGCTGTAGCCCAGAATGAGAAACTGACACGCCATCACCATCCATTTACAAAATGTACTTGAAAATCCACAGACTTGTTTCTGCACAGAAGCAAAATGACCATTTCCCTTCCTGTGTATGAACTGCCCACATATTAGGGGATTCCTTAACTCAGTTATTCATGCAGTATTCAGTTATGAATCAGGAGTAAGTCAAAATGACAAAAAAATCTGCGCTGTAAAGCAATTCTAATGTTCAGTGATAAGCCCCTGGTTAAAATGTGTGGTCTGCAAATTCATCCCTAAGTTCATTAGCCCCTGAAAATGGAGGTGCATTTGCAAAATGTGCAAGGGTGCAGAAACGAGGAGGATAATCCTAATTTAGCTTCTAGCCTCATCATCATTACATCAGCTCACTTATCAAGGGCCCTCAAGTTTCACCCAGCATTGAAGCTAATTAAAATGGATGGGTTAGTCCAAAAAGGGTGGGTGAATTTGAGAGGGGAAGGAGGGCTAAAAAGAAAATTCACTTTATTATTAGAATAAAACAAGCAGCACTCTTCCTCCTTCTGTAGCAGCGTTAAGGTAAGTTAAAAGTTCGGCAACAAATATCTTCTATGGTCTATAGATCTATCCCTTTAAGGACTGTTATGGTCCCTGAAGAAAATAGTCAGAGCTTGCAGCAATATTAGCTCTGACGATTAATAACCAATTTTGGATAAGAGTGCAGAATGCAGTCAGCTCTAAATATTTCTGACATTATGTACAGACAGTTAATTGTTGAGGACAAGATAGTCATGGGATTTTTTTTTACAAACGGTAGTCTGAAGTTACTTCCCACACTGAATTGGAAAATTGTTTCTGAATTTTAAATAATAAGATATATTGTCATAGAATTTATGAAACCCAATAACCTTTGGCTTCAGTCCAGTTATCAATTTTCCCATTTAGTCTCAGGTCATTAATTCTGAGACTTACACAAATGCAACCCAGCAAAGTGCTGACCTTTATGACACAGAAATTACATTGTGCTGCAAGCAGTACGGTGCACTTAGCTGGCATTCGAGATAACATTTACACAGCAGTTTTAATCTGAACCACATTTCATTTCTTCTCATCTTTGCTGTTATTAGTTATTGTGCTTGAATATTATACTAATGAAACTGAGGAAATAAAAATTATATGCTGCAGGATTCCATGTTCTTTTGAAATCTGGACAAAATTTTTATTATGTTGGAATAGTGCAGATCATCTGCAACTTTATACACTATTAAAATATATTTGCACACCATCTAGTTGTAAAAACTTACCTTGCTGCTAGCTAATTCATTGAAGTCTATTTGCACACCAACAATTTGTTAAAATCCATTGCACAACACAGACCGTTGCTTATTTTCATCCTAGTGAACATTCAACAGTAATGTTTCATGGCTAGTTTTTCATCTGGTCCTGACTAAAGCTGAATAAGGACAGCTGGACACCAGTTTAATTCACCAAGGAGGAACAGGGCAGATCAATCATTAAGATTAGTAGAGTTACTTCTCAATTTCAGCTGAGAAGTTCCAGATTATTAGTTTTACGCTGTACCATACCTGCTAGAGTAGTATATGCTGGATGAAAAATTCCAGATATGGGTTCAATAATGTGACTTGTAACCTGTTGGGATCTTAATTGGGTAGGTCATAAATCTTGTCCCATGTCCAATCTACTGAGTGAAGATTTTGTATCTAAAGGCCACTTTAGATGGTTCGTGGTGATCTCCTGTTGTAGCCCATCCACTTCAAGGTTCAACAAGGTTCAATAGAGATGCTCTGCACAGCCCTATTGTAATGCATGGTTATTTGAGTTACTGTCACCTTCTTGTCAGCCTGAACCGTTTGGCCACTCTTCTCTGACCACGCTCATTAACAAGATGTTTTCACCCACAGAACTACCCCTCAGTGAATGTTTTATGTTTTTTTTTATTCCATACTCTGTGAACCAGAGACGGATAAGTGTTAAAAGCCCAAGAGATCAACAGTTTTTGAGATACTCAAACCATCCTGTCTGACACCAACAATCATTCTACGGTCAAAGTCACTTAGATCACATTTCTTCCCCATTCTGATGTTTGGTCTGAACAACAACTGTAACTCTCGAACATAGCTGCATACTTTAATGCATGATTAGATGATTGGATACCATACTTGCATTAAAAAGCAGGCATACCAAATAAAACGGCTACTGAGAGCATGTCCACATTCCACTAGGCTTATGGACATGGATGATCTTGCATGGAAATCATCACCACAATGGTGATGTGATGTTTTTCTCAAAAAAAGAACCTAACAACTAAAAAACTGCAACGCACACAGAATGCTGGAGGAACTCAGCAGACGGGGCAGCATCTATGGAAAAGAGTAAACAGACAACGTTTCAGGCCAAGACCCTTCATCAGACCTGGAGAAAAACGATGAGAAGTCAGAGTAAGAAGGTGGTGGGAGGGGAGGAAGAATTACAAGATAGTAGGTGATAGGTGAAACTGGAAGGGGAAGGGTGAAGTAAAGAGCTGAGAAGTCAATTGGTGAAAGAGATTAAGGGCTGGAGAGGTGGGAATGTGATAAGAGAGGACAGAAGGCCATGGAATAAAGGGTAGGGGGAGAAGTACCAGAGGGAGGTGACGGGCAGGTAGAGGGAAATAGGAATGGAGAATGGTGGGGGGTGAGGTAGTTCAGATCCAAGAGAAAAACTGTCAAACTCTGCCCTGACCAGAATTGTTGCTCAACTTGGTTCTTTATAGTCAACAGTATAAGTTTTGTGAGTCAACATCCATTTTCATGATTCAACTTTCCAACTTCAAAAGTAAATTTATTATCAAAGAACACATATGCTACTATATACAACTGAGATTTTTTTTAAGTCCAAAGAAATTATTAGAATTGAATATTAACCAATAATATTAAAGAGGATACCAAATGTTTCTTCAGATACATAAAGTGTGAAAGAGAGGCAAGAGTGGATATCGCACCGCTGGAAAATGATACTGGAGAGGTAGTAATGGGGGGACAACATAATAGCAGACGAACTGAATAAGTATTTTGTAGGTGTCTTCACTGTGGAAGGCACTGACAATATTGTGGAAGTTCCAGGCATAAGGGGGTAAGAAGTGTCTGAAATTACCATAATTAGAGGGAAGGTTCTTCGGAAGCTGAAAGGTCTGAAGATAGATAGGTCATCTGGACCAGGTGGACTACACCCCAGAGTTATGAAAGAAGTAGCTGAAGATATCATGGAGGCATTAGTAATGATCTTTCTGCCTCTCTCCCTTCCTTCTGGAATGGCTCTGGAAGACTAGTGAATTGCAAATGTCACACCACTCTTCAAGAAGGGAGAGAGGCAGAAGAAAGGAAACTATAGGCCAGTTAGTCTGACTTCAGTGGTTGGGAAGATGTTGGCGTGGATTAATCAGGATGAGATCTTAGGGTACTTGGAGGCACATGATAAAACCGGCAGAAGTCAGCATCGGTTCCTCAAAGGAAAATCTTGCCTGACAAATCTGTTGGAATTCTTTGAAGAAGTAACAAGGAAGATAGACAAAAGAATTGTGATGTTGCGTACTTGGATTTTCAGAAGGCCTCTGACAAGATGCCACACATAAGGCTGCTTAACAAGCTATGAGACCATGATATTACAGGAAAGATTCTAGCATGGATAAAGAAGTGGCTGATTGGCAGGAGGCAAAGATCGGGAATAAAGGGAGCCTTTTCTGACTGGCTGCCAGTGACTAATAGTGTTCCACAGGGTTCTGTGTTGGGACAGATTCTCTTTATGTTATATGTCAATGATTTGGATGATGGAATTGATGGCTGTTTTGCAAAGTTTGCAGGCGATATGAAGATAGATGGAAGGGCAGGTAGTTTTGAGGAAGTAGAGAGGCTACAGAAGGACTTGACAGATTAGGAGACTGGGCAAAGAAATGGCAGATAGAATATAGTGTCGGGAAGTGTATGGCCTTACAGTTTGGTAGAAGAAATAAAAGGGTTGACTATTTTCTAAATGGAGAGCAAATACAAAAAACTGATGTACAAAGGGACTTGAGAGGAAGGCAAATGCAATGTTAGCATTCATTTCAAAAGGACTAGAATACAAAAGCAAGGATGTACTGTTGAAACTTTATAAGGCATTCGTGAGGCCTTACTTGGAGTATTGTGAGCAGATTTGGGCCCCTAATCTTAGAACGAATGATTTTAAACTGGAGAGGGCTCAAAGGAGGTTCATGAAAATGATTCCAGGATTGAATGTCTTGCTATATGAAGAGCATCTGATGGCTCTGGGCCTGTATTCACTAGAATTCAGAAGAATAAGGGGTGACCTCATTGAAACCTATCAAATAGTGAAAATCCTTTATAAAGTGCATGTGGAGAGGATGTTTCCTATGATGGGAGAATCTAAGACCAGGGGACACACCCTCAGAATACAGGAGCATCTTTTGAGAATGAAGATGAGGAGGAATTTCTTTAGCCAGAGAGTGGAAAATCTGTGGTGGCCAAATCTTTATGTATATTTAAGGCAGAGGTTGATAGATTCTTGATTGGTCAGGCTTGAAGGGATACAAGGAGAAGGCAGGAGATTGGGGCTGAGAAGAAAATTGGATCAGTCATGATGAAATGGTGGAGCAGACTTAATGGGCCAAATGGCCTAATTCTGGTCCTATATCTTATGGTCTTATGGAATCAATGAAATTCCACACTCACCTGGATGGACAAACAACCAGTTTGCAAAGGATAACAAACTATGCAAATACAAAAGAAACATAGTTAATAAATAATAATAAATAAATAAGCAATACATATCAAAAACATGAGATGAAGAGTCTTTGAAAGTGAGTCCATAGATTGTGGGAACAGTTCAGTGATGGGGCAAGTGAAGTTGTCCCCTTTGGTTCAAGAGCCTAATGGTTGAAGGGTAGTAACTGTTTCTGAACGCCATGGTGGGGGTCTTGAGGTTCCTGTACCTTCTTCCTGATGGCAGCAAAGAGAAGAGAGCATGGATTGTGTGGTGGGTGTCCTTGATATAGGTTTCTACCTTCATGTGACAACACTCCGTGTAGATGTGCTCAGTGGTGGGGAGGGTTTTCCCTGTGATGGACTGGGCCATATTCACTACTTTTTTGTAGGATTTTCCATTCAAGGGCATTGGTGATTCCATACCAGGCTGTGATGCAGCCAGTCAATATACTCTCCACCACAAATCTATATAACTTTGTCGAATTTTAGATGGCCTGCTGAATCTTCACAATTTTCTATGAAGTAGAGGTACTCCTGTGTTTTCTTCATAACTGCACTTACATGCTGAGTCCAAGACAGATCTGCTGAAATAGAACCATAGAACCATAGAAACAACAGCACAGAAACAGGCTTTTTGGCCCTTCTTGGCTGTGCCGAACCATTTTCTGCCTTGTCCCACTGACCTGCACACGGACCATATCCCTCCATACACCTCCCATCCACGTATCTGTCCAATTTATTCTTAAATGTTAAAAAAGAACCCGCATTTACCACCTCATCTGGTAGCTCATTCCATACTCCCACCACTCTCTGTGTGAAGAAGCCTCCCCTAATGTTCCCTTTAAACTTTTCCCCCCTCACCCTTAACCCATGTCCTCTGGTTATTTTCTCCCCTTGCCTCAGTGGAAAAAGCCTGCTTGCATTCACTCTATCTATACCCATCATAATTTATATACCTCTATCAAATCTCCCCTCACTCTTCTACGCTCCAGGGAATAAAGTCCTAACCTATTCAACCTTTCTCTGTAACTGAGTTTCTCAAGGCCTGGCAACATCCTTGTAAACCTTCTCTGCACTCTTTCAACCTTATTTATATCCTTCCTGTAATTTGGTGACCAAAACTGAACACAATACTCCAGATTCGGCCTCACCAATGCCTTATACAACCTCATCATAACATTCCAGCTCTTATACTCAATACTTTGATTAATAAAGGCCAATGTACCAAAAGCTCTCTTTACGACCCTATCTACCTGTGACGCCACTTTTAGGGAATTTTGTATCTGTATTCCCAGATACCTCTGTTCCATTGCACTCCTCAGTGCCTTACCATTAACCCTGTATGTTCTACATCGGTTTGTCCTTCCAACGTGCAATACCTCACACTTGTCAGTATTAAACTCCATCTGCCATTTTTCAGCCCATTTTTCCAGATGGTCCAAGTCCCTCTGCAGGCTCTGAAAACCTTCCTCACTGTCTACTACACCTCCAATCTTTGTATCATCAGCAAACTTGCTGATCCAATTTACCACATTATCAACCAGATCATTGATATAGATGACAAATATCAATGGACCCAGCACTGATCCCTGTGGCACACCACTAGTCACAGGCCTCCACTCAGAGAAGCAATTCTCTACCACCACTCTCTGGCTTCTTCCATCGAGCTAATGTCTAATCCAATTTACCACCTCTCCATGTATACCTAGCGACTGAATTTTCCTAACTAACCTCCCATGCGGGACCTTGTCAAAGGCCTTACTGAAGTCTATGTAGACAATATCCACTGCCTTCCCTTCATCCACTTTCCTGGTAACCTCCTCGAAAAACTCCAACAGATTGGTCAAACATGACCTACCACGCACAAAGCCATGTTGACTCTCCCTAATAAGCCCCTGTCTATCCAAATGCTTGTAGATTCTGTCTCTTAGTACTCCCTCCAATGAAAACACCAAGGAATTTAAAGTTGCTGGCCCTCTCCAACTCTGATTCCCCCGATGAGGACTGGCTCATGGATCTCCTGTTTCATCTTTCTGAAATCAATAATCAGCTCTTTGGTCTTGCTGACATTGAGTGAGAAGTTGTTGTGGCACCACTCGTTCAAATTTTCCATATCCTTCCTATATGGTGTTTGGTCACCACCTTTGAATTGGCCAATGACAGTGGTACTGGCAGCAAATTTAAATATGGCATTGGAGTTGTGCTGCGCCACACAGTCATAAATATAAAGTGAGTAGAGCATGGGGCTAAGCTCACTGCCTTGTGATACAGCTGTGCTGATGCAGATTGTGGAAGAGATGTTGCTGCCAATTCAAACTGACTGGGGTCTGCAAGTGAGCAAATTGTGGATGCAGTTGCATGAGGAGGTATTGAGGCCAAGATCTTAAAGCTTATTGATTAGTTTTGAGGAGATGATAGTATTGAATGCCAAGCTGTAATCAATAAAGAGCATCCTGGTATATGCAGCTTTGCTGTCCAAATACTCAAGGATTGAGTGAACAGCCAATGAAATGCATCTGCTGTGGACCTATCGTGCCGGTAGCAGTTGCTTCTCAAGCAGGAGTTGATATTTTTTATCACCAACCTCTCAAAACACTTCATCACTGTGGATGTAAATGCTGCTGGATAATAGTCATTGAAGCCAGGCTACTGTGTTCTTCTTAGGCACCTGAGTAACTGAAGTCTGCCTGAAGCAGATGGGTGGGTGCCTCAGACTGCCGAAGGGAGAAGTTAAATATATTGGTGAACTCTCCAGCAAGTTGAACAGAGCAGCTCTTTAGTACTTGGGCAGGTACTCCATCTGGGCCGGATACTTACCTTGGGTTCACCCTCCTGAAGGATGCGGTCACATTGGCCTCAGAGACTGAAATCACAGGGTCACTGGCGGCTTTGGGAGTTGGTGAAGGTTCCTTCATCATATTTCAATCATATGAATTAAGGTCCCCAAATTCTAGTATATGAGTTGTAAATGAAATATAGCCACATATGGCCATCTCCCCAATTTTACAAACAGGAAAAAACTTCTTTTTGGCTATTGTGTGGTTACCATTCAATGTTCATTACTTTAAACTGCATGTTAATGCAGGCTACACAGAAAGCTCTAACCGTTCTTACATTACACACAATTTCAAATACTTGCCATTCTGATTCAAAGCCAGTAAATAGTATGGTGGATCATCAGCAGGAGTATACACTGCAGCCATGGCAATTAACACCAGCAAGGAAATGGATGTCATGAGGATGTAGTCCAGTGCCAGTGTCCGGAAATATTTTAGTTCGCAGTGACTAATATAGTATTAAAATGAGGAAAGGTAAGCTGCTTTTGATAGCAGAAGATATGGTGTTGACTGCCTTATGAATAGCAGAGCGGACTTGAGGACTGAATGGCCTAACTCTGTTCCTTTGTCTCATCATCATATGGAAAGAAACTGTTGACATTTCTGGTCCAAATCCAGAACGCAGTGCGCGCAGCCGTACCGAATGATATCGTATGTGTTAACTAGGGGGCTGTGCACAATCCTGATTTGATGGAGACAGCCGTGAGAAGCATGGAGGAACACCTGGAGAAACTTCTGAAATGCCTGCTTCACTGCCGCTGCTACTGTGCGATCGAGAATCTCCGGAGGGGAAGGCCCCAAATCCTCGGCTTTGCCTATTGCCTGTTGCCGGGCCTGGGGTTGAAGCGCTTGGCAGAGAAGGTGCTCGGTGCTCGGTGTCGGAGAGCTGGTCGGAGGCTTGGAGTTTTCGGCTGGACTTGGAGTCGGACTGTGGTCGGTTGCTTCCAGGATGCTGCATTGGCAAGTTTGCGGTGCTGGAGTTTCACCGTCTGCGTGAGATGATGGGACTTTCGAGAGACTTTGAGACTTTTACCGTGCCATGGTCTGTTCTTATCAAATTACGGTATTGCTTTGCACTGTTGTAACTATACGTTATAATTATGTGGTTTTTGTTAGTTTTTAAGTCGGTTTGTCATGTGTTTCTGTGATATCATTCTGGAAAAACATTATATCATTTCTTAATGCATGCATGACTAAATGGCAATAAAAGAAGACTGTGTGTCCTCATAATCTAAATCCTGCATCAAGACCGGGTGTGGAGAGGTAAGGTGACCCCAATAGAGAGGAGAAGGGGAGTGACTGGAGAGGACTCCAGGGAGGACTGAGGAGTGGTGCAAGATGCTGGACAGGTGGTGCCAATGAGCAGGGCTGGAGGTGAGAGACAGTGGCAGGTAAACGACAGGTCCTGGAGCAGCATGTCTGGGACAAAAAGAATTGCGGATGTTTTGGGTGGAAATCCTGCATGAGAAGCATGCAATCTCTTGAGCAACACTCACAATGCGCTAGAGGAACTCAGCAGGTCGGGCAGCATCCATGGAAAAGATCGGTCGACGTTTCAGGCCGGAGCCCTTTGTCAGGACTGTAGGGGGAAGGGGCAGAGGCCCTGTAAAGAAGGTGGGGGGAGGGTGGGAAGGAGAAGGCTGGTAGGTTCCAGGTGAAAAACCAGTAAGGGGAAAGATAAAGGGGTGGGGGAGGGGAAGCAGGGAGGTGATAGGCAGGAAAGGTGAAGAAAGAATAGGGGAAAACACAATGGGTAGTAGAAGGAGGCGGAACCATGAGATAGGGGCTGGGGGAGGGGGCAGAGTGAAATAGGGATAGGGGAAGGGAGGGGGAGGGAATTACCAGAAGTTGGAGAATTCTATGTTCATACCAAGGGACTGGAGACTACCTAGACGGTATATGACGTGTTGCTCCTCCAACCTGAGTTTAGCCTCACCATGGCAGTAGAGGAGGCCATGTATGGACATATCTGAATGGGAGTGGGAAGCAGAGTTGAAGTGGGTGGCTACTGGGAGATCCTGTCTGTTTTGGCGGACAGAGCGGAGGTGCTCGACGAAGCGGTCCCCCAATCTGCGTCGGGTTTCACCGATGTAAAGGAGGCCGCACCGGGGCACCGGATGCAATAGTGGTGGGGTCCTGTTGAAGGTGGCGGAAGTTGTGGAGGATAATGTGCTGGATCCGGAGGCTGGTGGGGTGGTAGGTAAGGACAAGGGGAACTCTTTCCCTGTTGTGGTGGGAGGAGGATGGGGTGAGAGCCGAAGTGCGGGAAATGGAGGAGATGTGGGTGAGGCCATCATTGATGACAGCAGAAGGGAAACCACGATCCTTAAAGAAAGAGGACATTTGAGATGTCCTAGAATGGAAAACCTCATCCTAGGAGCAGATGCAGTGGAGATGGAGGAACTGGGAATAGGGAATGGCATTTTTGCATGTGGCGGGGTGGGAAGAAGTATAGTCGAGGTAGTTATGAGAGTCAGTGCGCTTGTAGAAGATGTCAGTGGACAGTCTGTCCCCAGAGATGGAGACTGAGAGATCGAGAAAGGGGAGAGAAGTGTCCGAGATAGACCAAGTGAATTTGAGGGCTGGGTGGAAGTTAGAAGTAAAGTCGATCTCTTGAGTCTCATATTTACAGTCCAGTCCTACCTGAGTACAACTGACTGGCCTACTTCAAGAGCAACGGAAGTCAAAGATGTCCTGTGGAATGGTGTTACATTTAGGCCAGACTGTGCAGAGACATGAGGGTCACAATATTTAATTGTTCTTTAATAATTATCATCTGTTTAATCATTAACCCAGATTTGGGCTCATGAGCTTTGGGTTTCTAGCTTCTTCATTAAATCACAACTTTTTTGCGTCGTGCTATAATTCTGCACTGATTATGGTATCCTGGATGGACACAAACCTGATAACACCTTATGTATTTTTTTTAAAGTGTTCAAATAACAGCTGAGAAATCTAATGCATGACACCTTAAATGAAAGCATTGCTTTTGAAATCAAATTAAACCAAAGAAAATACCTGCAATATTGATTTTCCCTTTTACAATCTCCATTTTTTGGCAAAGAACACGGATACACTGTACATTGGGAAAAAGATCATTGATATATCTATTCCGAGTTCCTGTGAGATCCAACTGGAACAGATCAAACATGCAGAAGTATTTATTATCAGGAACAGAATCTTTAACACGTTGATTCATATAATTGTGCAAGTCCCTAGTTAGACGTCTTTAATATACTCAGAGCAATATCTGGAGATTTTAATTTGTGAAATAGCAGCATCTAGTGGAAAACAACTCTGTACTGATATTATCATTTTCAATGCAGAAAAGCTGGGTCAAGTTATCCAAGTAGATTTGCTATTGGCAAGATATAAATTCTGAGTGGTGCTAACACATCAGAAATTGCTCCAATTACTTTATGTGGATTTCCTTTATATTTTTTTCTTTTTTGGCTTTTTAAAAAAAATGTGCATGCTAGGCTTCTGCCTCACCATTACTTCTCCTTATTGCTACGGGATGAAATACGTTGTTGCCACTTTGAATGACATTCCAAATTCTAGGGCCCAACACTTCAGTAAATGGAAGTTGTTAGCTGAAGAGAACACAGGGGGGTCTAGGAGGAAGCCTGCCACTTCCTAGAGATTAATTTAAAAAAAGAAAAAAAAGACAAGCAAGAGCATCTGAGACATACACAGATGGTTTATCTTGGCAAACAAGTTGATGGGTATTGGGCGTATGTACTGTGGTGAGATTTAACACCTAATTCTGTGTTTCTAAAATTCAATCCCACCTTCCCCAACAACAATAATTGATAAAAAAAAATAGCTAATATTACTTATAGGAAAATCAGTGGGAGGCAAATATTATATTTTTACTTGCATGCTGAAAATATACAAGTGAAACAATATTTGCCTCCCATAGATTTTCCTAATAAATATTTTTAGAGCATAGGACACAAGAGCAGAAGAGGCTGTTTTCGGCCCATCGAGAACACACCACAATTCATGTATTAGCCATGTAGGGTAATGAGTCTGTGGAATTCATTGCCACAGGCAGCTGTGAGGGATAAGTCAATGGAGACCGTGACGAAGGGTCTTGGCCCAAAACATCGACTGTACCTCTTCCTAGAGATGCTGCCTGGCCTGCTGCGTTCACCAGCAACTTTTATGTTTAAAGTGGAGGTTGATACGTTCTTGATTAATAAAGCCATCAAAGGTTCCAGGGAGAAAGCAGGAGAATGGGGTTGAGAAGGGCAATACAGTTAACCAGCCATGATGGAATGGCAGAGCAAACTTGATGGGCTGAATAGCCTAATTCTGCTCCTTTCTCTTATAGTCTTATTATATAAAAACCTTTTGCATTCATATCTACTGCAGGGCTGAGAAATGCTGTCATTTGTTCTTGTAAAATCTGATTAGTCTTTCATCAGAAACGAGATTAATTAGAACTGATGGAGCAAAGTGCTGATAAATTATAAGAAAAACAGAAAAAGTTGGTAGTTCTCAGCAGGTCAGGCAGCATCTATTGGGGAGAGAAACAGAGTTGGAATTTCAGGTTCAGGGCCCTTCATATTGATGCAGTTATGAAGAAGGTACATTAGCAGCTATATTTTATCAGGAGATTGAGGATACTTGGTATGTCACTGAAGATTCTAGCAAATTTCTACAGATGTACTCTGGAGAACAAAAACTGATTTCATCGCTGGTTGGAGTGGAATGGCAAGGAGATTTCTCAAACTTCCAGTAATGCCTCCACTCCCACCTTCACCATTTCCCACCCCCTTGTCCCTCTCTCATGTTACCTCCTTGCCCGCCCATCGCCTCCCTCTGGTACTCCTCACAACCCCCTCCCCTTTCTTCTTTCTTCCATGGCCTTCTGTCTCTTTCACCAATCAACTTCCTAGCTCTTTGCTTCATCCCTCCCCCTCCAACTTTTACTTATCACCTGGCGTTTCTCTCTTCCTTCCACCCACCTTTCAAATCTATTCCTCAGCTTTTTTTTCTCCTGCTGAAGGGTTTCGGCCTGAAATGTCAACTGTACTTTTTTCCATAGATATAGGTGCTGCCGGGCCTACTGAGTTCCTCCAGCATTTTGTGTGTGTTGTTCACATTACCAACACCTGCAGATTTTCTCTTGTTTGTGATTTCATCACAATTATGATCTTGTTTTGCACTACTTACATGCTTTTATAGTAATTTGTAGTATTATTTATGTATTGCTGCCACAAAACAACAGATTTCACAACATATGTCAGTGATAATAAACATGATTCTGATTCTAATTCATCAGAAAAGCAGGAATAAGAAAATCAACTTGTTTTAATTTGAAGAGAGGAGGAAACACGAAGGGAACAGAGGGATTAGGTTGCGACCAAAGCCGTCAATTACTTTAGAAGCTGAGGGTTAAAGACAGAAAAAAAAGACAGAAATATAAAGTACAACCTTACAGATAGAAGGAAAACAAAAACCAGTCTATACTGTGGCAATACACAGAAAATGATGAAGGAAATCAGCAAGCCTGGCAGTGCCTATGGAAATGGATAAACAGTTAGGCCAAGACCCCTCTTCAGGACTGAGAAGGAAGCGGGAAGATTGCCAGAATGAAAAGGCGGGGGAGAGGAAGGAGACGAACTGGAAGATGATAGGTGAAGTCAGATGTGTGGGAAAGGTCAAGAGCTAGGAAAGAAAGAATCTAATAGGAGGGGAGAGTGGACCATAGGAGAAAGGGAAGGATGAGGGGACCCAGGGCGAAGTAATAGGCAGGTGACAAAAGGTAAAAGGTCAGAGTGAGGAATAGAGGAAGAGGGATGGGGAGAAAATAGTTTACTGGACGGAGAAATCAATACTTATACCATCAGGTTGGAGGCTACCCTGACAGAATATAAGGTATTGCTCCTCCCCACTCATTTTTGTTTGGTGTTTCTCCAATGCGAAGGAGCACACATCAAGTGCACTCTATGCAATATACTAAGTTGGATGAACTGTAAATAAATTGCTGTCTCACCTGGCTGGCTCCCTGGGTGATGGGAATGCAGCTGAGAGATGCTTTTTGGCGTTGGAAGATTTGATCAGGATAAATAATAACCAATGTACTGGTCAGCATGAACCAGTTGATCCCAGTTCCATGCTGTATGACTCTGTGAATCTATAAGATCTGTTTGGATCTTAGGTAAGGTCAGGGGGTACAGATCACCTGCTGCCCAGGGTTATTTGCTGCCACCTCTTGTTCCACAATGTTTCCTCCATTGTGGCCTCAGGCACAGAATTTCATTGGGAACCCAAATTCCAACACATCAGTGAGGCATATTTACCATTTGTAAAAGGCGTTAATGTTATTTAACATTTGTGAACTCACAAATGTTCAAAATGTTTTGAAAATTAATAGAAGCAAGCTTTTTTTTAAAAAGAGTGAAGATTAAAACACACTCACAATTAAAGACAGTTAAATGAACTGAATTAAATTTAAGGAAAGCTCCTACTTACTTTTCTCCCGAGAACTGTTCTCTCTCCATTCAGCATCATGGGTCATAGAGCACTACAACAAAGTAACGGACCCTTCAGCCCATCTAGCCCACATCAACCTGTTTTTCTGCCTAGTCCCATATACCTGTGTACAGCCCTCCATACACCCTCCCATCCATATACCTATGCAATCTTCCCTTACATGTTGCAATTGAAGCTGTATCCACCATTTTCACACTCACAGTGAAAAAGTTTTTCTTGAGATCCCTCTTAAATATCCCCTTAATCTCTTTGAGGAGATTACAAGTAGGATAGATAAAAGGGATGTAGTGGATGTTGTACATTTGGATATTCAGAAGGCCTTTGACAAGGTGCCACACATGAGGCTGCATACCAAGTTAAGAGCTCATGGTATACAGGAAAGTTACTAACATGTTTAGAGCATCAGATGATTAGTAGGAGGCAGCAAGTGGGGATAAAAGAATCCTTTTCTGGTTGGCTGCAGTGACTAGTAGTGTGCCACAGGGATCGATGTTGGAACCACTTCTTTTTATGCTGTATATAAATGATTTAGATGATGGAATAGATGTGTTGCCAAGTTTGCAGCTGATACAAAGATTGGTGGAGGTGCAGGTAGTATTGAGGAAATAGGTAGGATGCAGAAGGACTTAGACAGATTAGGAGAATGGGCAAGAAATTGGCAAATGAAATACAATGTTGGAAAATGCAAGGTCATGCACTTTGATAGTAGAAATAAATGTGTGGACTATTTTCTAAACAGGGAGAAAATCCAAAAACCTGAGATGCAAAGGGACTTGGGAGTCATTGTGCAGAATACCCTGAAGGTTAACTTGCAGGTTGAGTCGGTGGTGAGGAAGGCAAATGCCATGTTAGCATTCATTTCAAGAGGTCTAGAATACAAGAGCAAAGATGTGATGCTGAGGCTTTATAAGGTCCTGGTGAGGCCTCACTTCCAGTATTGTGAACAGTTTTGGGCTCCTCATCTTAGAAGAGATGTGCTGGCAATGGAGAGGGTCCAGAGGAGGTTCACAAGAATGATTCCAGGAATGAAAGGGTTATCATACGAAAAATGTTTGATGGCTCTGCATGTGTACTCACTGGAATTCAGAAGGATGAGGGGGGATCTCACTGAAATCTTTCAAATGTTGGAAGGCCTAGACAGAGTAGATGTGGAAAGGATGTTTCCCATGGTGGGAGAGTCTAGGACAAGAGGGCACAGCCTCAGAATAGAGGGGCACCCTTTCAAAATAAAGATCCGGAGAAATTTCTTTAGCCAAAGGGTGGTGAATTTGTGGAACGTTGCCACATATGGCTGTGGAGACCAGGTTGTTGGGTGTATTTAAGACAGAGAATGATTGGTTCTTGATTGGCCATGGCATCAAAGGTTATGGGGAGAAGGCTGGGAACTGGGGTTGAGGAGGATCGGCCATGATTTAATGGCGGAGCAGACTCGATGGGCCAGATAGCCTATTTCTGCTCCTATGTCTTATGGTCTTATATTTCACCTTTCATCCTAAAGCTATAACCTCTAGTTCTAGTCTCACCCAACCTCAAGAGAATAAACCATTGAATATATGTAAGTTGAACTATCCATTAATTTACAAATTTTCCAATTTGTAGACTTTATTGGTGAATGAACCTTAAATGAAAATGCTGATGTTGTAATAGAATCATTGACGTATGATGTTTCACACTCGCAGTGAAGATGTTTTTCTTCAGATTCCCCTTAAATATTTCACCTTTCATTCTAAAGCTATAATGCCCAGTTCTAGTCCCAATTAAACTCAGGAGAAAAAGCCTGCATGTACGTATCCGTTCTATGCCCCCTATAATTCTGTACGTCTCTATAAGAATGGTTCTTCTGAATTGTGACTCAGTTTACCCATCACAGGGGCAGTTGGTGACAGGATAGAACCTGTCTCCACTAGCTTAAATACATGCCTATGCTGGATGCAAGCACTTCTGCTGAGAAACAACAATAAGTCCCAGTATAATTGCTGCTGCCAGGGCATGTGATTTAACCTAGTATTTGTGACATTAATTTCCTGGACAAACTTTGGCCAAAATCAACTTGAAGTGAACACTGCATGTGGTTACCTAGAAGCTGATTGCCTCCCGAGTTTCGATACTATCAGTAATGTAGTCTGCACTGGAGACGATCCATTATATTCATTATAATCCTATACTCAATCTCATTCACTGCCAGGAAGGTCCGAGTACTTTACCTTTATAGATTTTTCAGATTCATAGCATGGAACCTCAGGAGCAACATACACCTGGTTGTCACCTTATTTGGTACCTCCTCTACCTAATGAAGTGGTCACTGAGTGTACGTTTGTGGTCTTTTGCTGCTGTGGCCCATCCACTTCAAGATCCGACATGTTGTATGCTCTGTGATGCTCTTCTGCACAACACTGTTGTAACGTGTTGAGTCACTGTTGCCTTCCTGTCAGCTTGAACCAGTCTGGCCATTCGCTTCTGACGTCGCTCATAACAAGGCATTACCACCCACAGCTCACCAGAGTTTTTTTTATTTTTCATGGCATTCTTTGTAAACTCTAGAAGCTGTTGTGTGTGAAATTCCCAGGAGATCATCAGTTTCTGAGATACTTGAATCACGCAGTTAGGCACCAACAATCATTAATGGTTAAAGTCAATTAGATCAAATTTCTTCCCCATTCTGATGCTTAGTCTGGACAGCAACTGAACCTCTTGACCAGATCAGCATGCTTTTATGCATTGAGTTGCCACCACAATTGACTGATTAGATGTTTGCATTAGCAAACAGGTGTACCTAATATAGTGGCCATTGAAAATATAAAAGTTTAACTATCTATAAATTTATGAATTTTTCAATTTGTAAAATTTATTCGTGAATGAATCTTAAACAAAAATACCAATGTTACAATAGAATCACTGATGCATGCAGAAAAGAATGAAGCCATCTTGCCCATTGGTGTTAGACAAATCCAAAACTAATTTCACAGATCTCCACATTATCCAGTCTTAAATTTGATTTGCTTCAAAACTTTATCTGATTTGGACCTTAAAAAAAGTGAAATACCTACCATAATGATTTCATTATGGGAGGACAGTCTGTGCTGTGACAACCAAATAAAATTTCTCAGACTGTTTTCCCAGTTTTTATCAACCCGTCAGCAATTTATTTCTTTCCCTTTGGTCCCGTATACTTACCTAAGCTCTTTCTGGAAACATATCAAGCGTTTCGCCTCAGTCTCTTCTCTATGGTTAAGAGTTCCACATCCTAATCACTTTATGCAAAGAAAAATCATCGTATTTCCTTTTTGGATTAAGTTTCTCCATTTGTCCCAACAAAATTTACATTTTAAAATCTCCAGAAAAATTCCCCAGACCGTCCTTTGCTAGAGCGGAATTGGTCACAGTCTATCAAGTATCAGCATCTCAAGTTGCTCCTAATAACAAAATATGTTATTCTTGCCAGCCACTTGGGAGTCTACATGATATGCTATGTAAGGCTTTAAAATCTGTTCCTTCCCATAACTGGATATCCAAAATGAAGAAAATACTCTTAACTGTGCTGTATAAATTTGACATAACTTTATTACTCTTTCATTGTTTGGGTGCAATGTGATGCTTGCTGTAAATAACTTTCAGCAAACTTGAAGATCCATTCAGTCTTGACTCTCACTCCTGTGTGTTGTGGTCAGGCAGGATTGCAGATGCCAAGGTGTAACTTCCCAATCCGCCACTGGACTCTGCTTTATGCCAGCTGAAGCAAGGAATGCATTAGAATGGGAATGACTAACTTGTTTGGAAAAAGTGAAGGTAAAATTTTTTATGTAATCTCAATATTCAAAAGTATTTTAAAAGACAAACTTATTTTCAAATTTATAAACATTTACTGTACATAAAACAGTTCTAGTTTTATTAACAGATACAAGAGGTACTGCAGATGCTGGAAATCTAGAGCAATACACACAATGTTGGAGGAGCTCAGACAGCATCTATGAATGAGAATTAGCAGTTGATGTTTTGGGTTGTTACCCTTAAAGAAGGGTCTCGTCATAAAACGTCGACTGTTTGTTCCCATCTGTAGAAGCTGCCTGACCTGTTGAGCTTCTCCAGCACATTGAGTATATTGCTCCAGTTTTATTAAAATCTTTCTAATCATTGGTCTCATTTAATAGCAGTTTAAAGGTCTTGAATAGTAGTAAGCTGTCTGAAGGCTGTAAGGGTAGTCTGATGATGGGGCCACAGGACTTGCCACCTGAGACTTGAATAGATTGCTCTACTTTGTGGAATGGCATTCGTAACAAGGTCTCAGGGTCCATTGGACCGATTGGGCTGTATAACATTACTGCAGTTCAAGGATTAGTATGGGTAGCATTCATGATCTAATTCAATGTAAACACCTAGAACTGTCTTTTAATTGCCTCATCAGTTGGACTCTTAATTTATAATATATTTTTATTACCAGACTCTAAATATTCCATTTGTATTGAAATAAATTAGACATCTAAATATGACGTTGATGCAATAAGAGCTTTACCTTCTGAATCTTCAATGTGGCTATTGTGGTAACACGTATAAATAAGTGCTTTAGTTTGTGTGCTGCTGTCAAATGATGAGCAAGGCATCAAGCACACATGTGCCTCATGCCCTGAAGATTCCCCTTGAAGCACTAGTCTCCAGCCTCTCTGCCAATGCTTACAATGAATCAGTGATTGAATTACTGCTAGCTGCACAGAAGTAGTAATCATGGATCTTAGCAAATAACAAACATAAACAGAATTACTTATACCTTCTTTAAAGGGTGAGAGAGCACAGCAATCCTTGTGTCACCAAGGACACCTGGATACTCTCAGCTTTCTCTTTACACCTTGCCTTGACCAAATCCCTGTGTGCATTCATGAGCACTCTAGGGTCAGTCTGCCAATGAACATAGAACATGGAACAGTACAGGACAGGAACAGACCCTTCAGCCCACAGTGTCTGTGCTGTCATGATGCCAAACTAATTCCATTTGCCTGCACAGGGTCTGTGCCTTTCCATTCCCTGCTTGTTTGAATATATTTTAAACATTGCTACTCTATCTGCTTCAAGTACTTCTCCAGACAGGATGTTCCAGGCACCTACCACTTAAAAAAAATGCCTCATAAGTCTTCTTCAAACTTCCCTCCTCACGCCTCTAAGTTATACTCTCTAGTATTTGACATTTTCACCATGGAATAAAGACTCTGACTCTTATGGCAGAGGGGAAGAAACTGTTCCTGAAGCACAGAGTGTGGGTTTTCAGGCTCCTGTAGCTTCTCCCCAGTGGTAGTAATGAGAAGAGGGCATGGCCCTTAATAATGGATGCCACCTCCCTGAGGCACTACCTTTTGAACATGACCTCGATGGTGGGTTGGGTTGTGCTCTCAACAAAGATGGCTAAGTTCATAACCCTTTTGATCCCGTGCATTGGAGACTCCATTCCAGTGGAGATGCAACCAGTCCACCATAGATAGGTAGAAATTATCAAGAGTCTTTGGTGAGATAGAAATCTCCTCAAATCCCTAATGAAGTATAGTCACTGGCATGCCTTCTTCATGAATGTATCAATGTGTTAGACCCAGGATAGATCTTCTGAGATGTTGACACTCAGAAACTTGAAGCTGCTCACACTCTTTCCATTTCTGACTCCTCAAAGGCATCTTGTATGTGTTCTCCCATCTTCCCCTTCCTGAGCTCCACAATCTTGGTAATTGTAAATTGTCATGTGATTAGGCTAGTGTTAAATAGGTGGGTTGTTGGATGGTGTTGCTCATAGGGCCAGAAAAACCTGTGATGCAACGTATCTCTAAATAAAATTTTAAAATGAATTAGTCTTGCTGAAGTTCAGTGCAAGATTGTTGTAGCGACACCACTCAAACAGCCAATCTATCTGACTCCTGTTTGCCTCTTCACCTCCATCAGAGATTCTGCCAACAGCAAATTTACAAATGGTGTTTGAGCTGTGCTTTGCCAGACAGTCATATGTTTAGAGAAAATACAGCAGTCTCCTAAGCATACATCCTTGACGTGTGCCTCTGTTGACTGTCAGCGAAGTGGAGATATTATTGTCAATCCATGCTGACTGTAGTTTCCCAATGAGGAAGTCGAGGATCCAGTTGTAGATGGAGGTGCAGAGGCCCAGGTTTTGAAGTTTGTTCATTCATACCGAGGGGATGATGATGTTAATGCGGAGTTGTAATCAACAAACAGCAGTCTGACTTATGTATGCCGTTGTCAAGGTGCTCCAATTCGAGTGGAGAGTCATCTGTTGTAGTTGTAGGCAAATTACAGTGGGTCCAGGCCCGTGTTCAGACAGGAATTCATTCTAGCCATGATCAGCTTCTCAAAACACTTCATCACAGGAGACGTGAGCGCTACTGTGCGAAGGTCATTGATACAGTCCACCCTGCTCTTCTTGGGCACCAGTATGATTGATGCCCTTTTGAAGCAGATGGGAGACTCTGACTGCAGCAGTGAGAGGCTGAAGATGTCCTTGATCACTCCAGCCAGTTAGTTTGCCCAGCTTTTCAGTACCCTGCCAGTTACCTCATCGAGGAGTAAGCCATTTGACCCTTTGAGCCTATTCTGCCATTCATCAAGATCATGCCTGATTTTCTACATCAATCCCCTTTTCCTGTACTTTTGTCATATCCCTTGATTACCTTCATGTCCAGAATTTATTAGTTCTCTGCTTTGAATTAAATCAATAAGTAAGCCTTCTCAGTTCTCTAGGGGAGATAATTTCAAAGACTCATCATCCTTTTTGTGATGAAATTTCTCATTTCTCTCGTAAGCAGTCTATCTCTCATTCAGAACTTGTGGCCCCTGTTTCAAGACATCATTATCAGGGAAAACAGCCTTCCTGCATAGACCCTGTTGAGCTCTTTAGAATTTTTTTAATGCTTTAGTGAGAGATAATTCTTCTGAAGTCTAGACAATGCAGGCTTAGTCCTTACAAACTCTGCTCTCTGTTGCATGTTCAAATTTCATTCATAAAACTACATGTACAGCCTTCTGCTTTAACTTGGTGGATCTAAACCTACTGAAACTACAGCTGCTGCGGCAGAGTCACATGGTGAAGATGCTGCTAAAATGGATAATTTTATAGAAAGGAGGTTCATTATTGAAACTAGGCCTCTCGTTCTCCTCTACCACCATTCCTGCCAAGGTGTCCCATCAACTGCTGGGGTGGCATACATCTTCTCCCTCTGTGGCTGCCTCCTGCCCTCTTGGGAATTGTGAATTTAAGAGCTTGTACCATGGTATATAGAAACCATAGAAACCATAGAAACTACAGCACAGAAACAGGCCTTTTGGCCCTTCTTGGCTGTGCTGAACCATTTTCTGCCTAGTCCCACTGACCTGCACACAGACCATATCCCTCCATACACCTCCCATCCATGTATCTGTCCAATTTATTCTTAAATGTTAAAAAAGAACCCGCATTTGCCACCTCATCTGGCAGCTCATTCCACACTCCCACCACTCTCTGTGTGAAGAAGCCCCCCCAATGTTCCCTTTAAACTTTTCCCCCCTCACCCTTAACCCATGTCCTCTGGTTTTTTTCTCCCCTTGCCTCAGTGGAAAAAGCCTGCTTGCATTCACTCTGTCTATACCCATCATAATTTTATATACCTCTATCAAATCTCCCCTCATTCTTCTACGCTCCAGGGAATAAAGTCCTAACCTATTCAACCTCTCTCTGTAACTGAGTTTCTCAAGTCCTGGCAACATCCTTGTAAACCTTCTTTGCACTCTTTCAACTTTATTTATATCCTTCCTGTAATTTGGTGACCAAAACTGACCAAAGTAAACTGCCCATTTCTGCACACAAGATCCAGGGTTACCAGTTCTCAAGCAGATGGCATTTTGGACATTGTATTCGAATATATTTTTCATGGAGCTTTACAATTTAGTAACAGTCCTACTCTCATTCTGCAATATTAACAAGTGTTTCCAATGACTGCAGAATTTTTTGGTCATAGCTTTCCCACAGAGAAAGGCTCTTTACAAGCATAAAAGCAAACAGAGTAAAGAAATACATTTAAAAAGGACAGTCTCCAAGAGAGATGTTGGGGGTTCACTCTTCAATTTCATGTTTTTATGGTTTGGATAAATGGTATTTTTAAATTACAAGAAAGGTGGAGGATGAACAATTATTGATAGTTTTATGCAAAATGAGGCTCAATAAAACAATTATTGACATTCAATCAAACAAAAATATCTATTAAATAATAATAATAAATATTATTAAATGGTAATGATCTGAAGGGACCTGGACCGAAATATTGACTGGTTAAGTCTCTCCATAGATGCTGACTGACCTTCTGTGTTCCTCCAGCATTTGGGAGGTCTTTTAGTGTACATTAGTGGCATGTATTTTATGAACTTCATTTGGGTTTATAGTGAAGGTTGAAAATGAACAGTTAGACTGCCTGAGACTAAACTGAAATTCACCTTTGGTGACTTGTGCAAAGTGCACTGAAGTTAAAGGAACTGGACGCAGGGAAGGGAGTACATTGAGAAGTTAATATTGTTGTGCCTGCTCAAGATTAGCCACAAAAGAGGAGTTTCTACTGCCTCATTCTGACAGGCTTCTAGAAATACAATTTATGAATGTCTAGCCCACATTTTTTCCAGTTGGGAAAAGAAAAATCAGTGAGTAGGAACAGCTGTGGGAGGTCAAAAAGATCTGTTTGATTTCAACTCAACCCTCAGCTTTCTTGTATTGGAAAAATACCATTTATTTTGCAGACATTGACACAAATTTAGCCATGTTTCTTTCAACTCTTCTGAACTGGGACCACCTTTTTGTTAATATCAAGAGCCATTGACTGGAGCCAAATAGCTGGACTGTATTCCTCAGAGTTGCACCCATAAGAAGAAAGTTTTGCTGTTTGTGCCACCTCTGACTTGTTTTTCTAATGTTTCATTCATTCTGCTCATCTTTAATTACCTTCTACATAAAACTGTCAGCATTCTAATCCACCTCCTGGATTTTGGAGATTCAATTTTTTTATCTTGAGAGTACATTGTACAAACAAGTATTGAAAAAAATTGTTGTTATGGATTCTACAAAACATTGGGTTGATATTGCAACATACAGAGTAACAAAGGATCTAAAACTACATTTATAAATTACAAGATCCTGCACCACCTCCCCACAATTACACAAAGTACTTTTTTAATTAAAATTACAGGTTGAAAAAACAAGCTTTGTGAAACATACGGGAGAAAAAATATTTAAAGTGTGAGTGCTTTTATTGTTTGATTAATCCTATCAGGAAAGGCAACATTGAATGGAAAGAGTATTTCAGAGGGATTACTGCTAATCTGTATGTTGCAATGCGAATTGAATACTGCGGTAAATGATTACCACTTGTCAACAAAGAACAACTAAATCAGTTACTTGTGGGCGGATTCCACTAATCCAGTCTCTCCATTTCAAGCCTGGTCTCTTCCTCATAATTTTTTCTGTTATGTTTGTTTCGATGCTAAATGCTCAACATGCTATGTTACATGTATTATTTAAAGCTATTTTTTGCTTTCAAAATACTTTAAATTGTCAGGTGTACTCTGTAATACCAATCCTTCACAGCACAGTCACTGTGTGGTTGGTTTCTCTTGCAGGCAAGTGTCTTAACAAGAACACCTTCCATTTACACAGTACCCTTAACATAGAAATGTAATTCTGAGACATTTCATTTAGATACAAACAGGCAAAAACAAATACTGGATGAAGACACTCAAAAGTTTGGGGAAAATAATATTTGACCACCTTTAAGAAGGAGAATAATATGGAGAGACAGAAAAGTTCAAGGCAAGCGTCTGTGGTCTGGGGGTCTAAACTGATACATGCATGTTTGCCATGACTGGAGTGAAGGATAGACCTTATATGAAAGGTCAACCAGAGAAGAATTCAGGAAATGAATGGAAGGGAATTATAGAAAACGAGGGGGCACGAAATTTAAGGAGTTAAAACCTGTGCTGAAAGATCATGAGCCAATGTAAGTAAGAAAGCATAGGGTATTTGTAAGCATTATAATGTAGGTCTGGATAAGAATTGAAGTTTTGAATAGGCTGTAGCTAATGAATGATACAGCAAGAAGTTACTTCAAAATAATGGCTTTCCTATCATTAGAACATCCCAATATTCTTGACAATTAATTATTTCTGAAATATTATTCATGTTATATTGACCAGTGTGGAAGCAAAGAGACCACAAATAGTGATAAGTTGTTTTTTTCGCTCTCTCTGTGCATGGATAATTGAGAGCTAAGTGCTAGATCCCTGGGCATCATTGGCTATTCCTGCAATCTTTTGCACATGGCTCTAATGAGATCATTCATACCTATCAAACAAAAAATCAGATGAGGTCAGTGCAATAACATACTGAAAAAATAGTAAAAATGCACGGTGTTGCTCAAAACCAGAATGAGGTGTAAGCCTAGATAATGTGTTTGTATTTGCATTTGAACCAGAAGCAGGGAAAAAGGACAAGGATGAATTCTATTTCTGAAAAAAAGTGCATAGATTGAAGTTCCACCTCAACTTAAAAAGTTTTACCTCAAATTCTTCTACCTTCAACTGAAGAATAAAATTGATCATTGATCAAAATATGTTTTTTTTCCAAAGTTTGGTTTATGATTTGAATGATGCTCCTTTATAGTGGATTTCCAGAATACAGGATCTCTTTAAACAGGGTAAAAGAACTGACCTTTGATCTAAACTATTATCGCTGGTTAATATTTTCACTGCACTTGTGACTGCACGGCAGAGAAATGGATTGTACTAAAGAATAGGAAAAAGTTAAAATTACTCATGAACAAATAAGTACGCAAACAGTAAATTAGATTACTTTTATACTTAATCATCTGTGAAAACTGCTGAGAATCAAATTTGTAACTGCATTTTGTAATATTATAGATTTGTTTATTTAATTAATGGTGAGTTGGAAAATAACATGATATTTTTCCAAAAAGATTCAGTACTTAACACAAACATTGAGTGGATTTGGGTGTTAGATTATTCTGGCTATTATTTAGAAAGAAAGTCTCAGCTATCAGGAAATAATTATATAGAAAGTATGAACAAAGCTTTCTTAATTACACAGAAACACTCTGTTGCCCTAATTATAGCAGTAATTTTATTTGCAAGCTTTTTAGTGGCAGGTTTTAAAAGTATGAAAAAAAAACATCATTTCAGCTTGTCTGGTAAACAGACAGAATGATCACCATGTCTGAAAAATCTGTTTAGGAAAGTAAATTATTTTGTAATGCAGTACTTTCAAAATGTTTACCATATGCAGAACTAACAGTAATATAATGTCAATTGAAGGCAAAATCTCGGTGAAGACTACTGCTATGGACATCCAAATTCAGGAAGAAGAATTCAAACATCGGTGAGCCCCAGCATCAATAATGAAGTCTTTATCAAAGAGGTGTGTAGTGCACCTCTGGTTACCTTTCACTATAATTTTCCATCCCACTTTCACTCTGATCTGACAATGACTCTCATTGAAACCCTTTCTCACAGTGAGTTATACCTACACACAATAACAGTAAGCCAATAAAATTTCAATAGTCTGAGCCTGGGAGAAGGCTCAGATAAGGTTTTAGTTGGACTCATTCCACCAGGGGGCAACACTACCGAGACTCCAGTTCAAAATCAAGATCAACCAGGAAATTGGGAATGAAATGAGTATCAACTATTGAGTGAGGCAGCTTCAAAATGGTAGTCCTAGGTAGAAGTTTGCAATGTTACCTTCAAAGATGGCTGCCAAAAATACATCAAAAAGCAAGACCTTATTTGCCTGATTTCATTGACCTTTTAAAGAAGTTAACAGACTATGCAGAAAATGGTAATAAAAAATCATTAAAAATGATTTTCAAAAGATATTCAATAATGTTCCCAAAAGGGACTAATGTGCAAAGCTGGAAAATTCAAAGTCAGGCAGCAGCAATGCAGTGTGGATTGCAGAGTCACAAATTCATACAACGCTGAAACATGCCCTTTGATCCATCGAGTTTATATTGCTCATTGTACCTATCAACACTAATCCTATTTATTCGCATTCGGCCTGCAGCCTTCTATGCTTTATCAATTTAAATACTTGTCTGTTTGGCTTCAAGTCAGAAAGTAGAGGGCGGAAGCAAAAGGTATCTATTTGTAGTGGAAGGAAATGGGTAGCGTCACTGCAGGCCCTTTGCTGTTCCCAATTTACATTGATTTAGATTTTGCAATCAGGAACATGGCTTTTGAAATTTAAGACTAATAACATATTTGGGGGTAAGGTTGGCAGGGAGAATTGTCAGTACTGACGATGGTAATAGGCAATAACAGATGAACGTTAATAAATAAATGAGAAAATAATCAGTGGGTTATAGTCAATGTAAATAAATATGAGTTGGCTCATTTTGAAGAATTGAGATGTCTCTTTTCTCTTGGAAGATAGAGGATTTGGATGGGTAGAGGAAAAAAGGAATATTAGAATACAAATATACCAGTCATTGAAAATTGCATCACAGATTAGCAAGGTCAATAAGAAGGCAAAAAGTTTTTTGAGTAACATGCATATTTGTTGCTTAATAAAGCAGTATAAACAAGCATCAAATAATGAACCAAGAAATCTGTGAAGTGATTCACTTTGGAAGATCAAATCGGAAGGCAGAATACAAGGTAATTGGCAGGATTATTAGCAGTGTGGAGGAACAGAGGGATCTTTGGTCCATGTCCATAGTGCTCTCAAATGTGGTGTGCAAATTGATAGGGTTATTAAGAAGGTGTATGGTATGTTGGTCTTCATTAGTTGGTGTATTGAGTTCAAGGACTTTGAGGTAACTTTGCAGCTCTATAAAACCCTGGCTAGCTGACACTTGGAATATTGTATTAATTTCTGGTCACCTCATTATAGGAAGGATGGAAGTTTCAGAGAGGGTTGCAAAGGAGATTCCCCATGATACTGCCTGGATTAATAGAACATAGAACAGTACAGGCCCTTCGGCCCACAATGTTGTGCCGACCCTTAGATCCTACCTCCCATATAACCCCCAACCTTAAATTCCTCCATATATCTGTCTAGCAGTCTCTAAAATTTCACTAGTGTATCTGCCTCCACCACTGACTCAGGCAGTGCATTCCACACACCAACCACTGTCTGAGTAAAAAACCTTCCTCTAATATCCCCCTTGAACTTCCCACCCCTTACCTTAAAGCCATTAAAGTGGTGCCCTGGGGAAGAGGTGCTGGCTGTCCATGCTATCTATTCTTCTTATATACCTCTATCATGTCTTCTCTCATCGTCCTTCTCTCCAAAGAGTAAAGCCCTAGCTCCCTTAATCTCTGATCATTATCTATACTCTTTAAACCAGGCAACATCCTGGTAAATCTGCTCTGTACCCTTTACAATGCTTCCACATCCTTCCTATAGTGAGGCGACCAGAACTGGACACAGTACTCCAAGTGTGGTCTAACCAGAGTTTTATAGAGCTGCATCATTACCTCGCGACTCTTAAACTCTATCCCTTGACTTATGAAAGCTAACACCCCATAAGCTTTCTTAACTACCCTATCCACCTGTGAAGCAACTTTCAGAGATCTATGGACATGTACCCAGATCCTTCTGCTCCTCCACACTACCAAGTATCCTACCATTTACTTTGTACTCTGCCTTGGAGTTTGTCCTTCCAAAGTGTACCACTTCACACTTCTCCAGGTTGAACTCCATCTGCCAATTCTTAGCCCACTTCTGCATCCTATCAATATCTCTCTGCAATCTTCGACAATCCTCTACACTATCCACAACACCATGAACCTTTGTGTTGTCTGCAAACTTGCCAACCCACCCTTCTACCCCTACATCCAGGTCGTTAATAAAAATCACAAAAAGTAGAGGTTCCAGAACAGATCCTTGTGGAACACCACTAGTCACATCCCTCCAATCCGAAAGTACTCCCTCCACCACTGCTTTCTGCAGGAGAGCCAATTCTGAATCCACCTGGCCAGACTTCCCTGGATCTCACGCCTTCTGACTTTCTGAATAAGCCTACCGTGTGGAACCTTGTCAAATGCCTTACTAAAATCCATGTAGATCACATCCACTGCACTACCCTCATCTATATGCCTGGTCACCTCCTCAAAGAACTCTATCAGGCTTGTTAGACACAATCTGCCCTTCACAAAGCCATGCTGACTGTCCCTGATCAGACCATGATTCTCTAAATGCCCATAGATCCTATCTCTAAAAATCTTTTCCAACAGCTTTCCCACCACAGACGTAAGGCTAACTGGTCTATAATTACCTGAACTATCCCTATTACCTTTTTTGAACAAGGGGACAACAAAGTCCCCTTGGAATGCATGTCTTATGATGAAAGGTTAAGTGAACTAGGGCTTTTCTCTTTGGAGCAAAGGAGGATTAGAGGCGACTTGATAGAGGTGTACAATATGATAAGAGCCAAGATCGAGTAGATAGCCAAAGACCTTTTCCCAGGGCAGACATGGCTAATATGAGGATGCATAATATTAATGTGGTTATGGATGTATGGGGGGGTGTGGTTCCAGAGGTAAGTTTTTACAGAAAGAGTAGTAGGTGTGTGGAATGTTGTACTGGGGTGGTAGTAGAGGCAGATATTTTAGGGGCATTTAAGGAGCTCTTAGATCACCACATGGATGATAGAAAAATAGAGTACTATGTGGGAGGGAAGGGTTAGATTGATCTTAGAGTAGCTTAAAATGTCGGCACAACATCATGGGCCAAAGGGTCCATACTGTGCTGTAATATTCTATGTTCAATGGCTTTATCAGTCACAAACCCTAGTATAATAACCCAGCAACACATACAAAATACTGGAGGAACTCGGCAGGCCAGGCACCATCTATGGATAAGAGTAAACAGTCAACTTTTTGGGCCGAGACCCTTCATCAGGACTTCTTTCCATAGATACTGCTTGGCCTGCTGAGTTCCTCCAACGTTTTGTGTGTGTTGCCCAGATTGCCAGCATCTGCAGATAGTCTCCTGTCTATAATATCTCAGTGTCCCTCTCTAATGCACAGGATGCCATGCTTGGCAAACATTCAGGAGTAACTGCAGCGTGATTTCATGCCCATTAATATGCGACCTAACGGCAGGACCAGCAGACGGGCTGGGCCCATGTTGTTGACTGACGTGACTCCATGAATAAGCCACTGAAGGTCACAGGAAGTGTATTCACTTAATGGTGTGAATATTAAAAATATGTTGTGAGGTGGCATTTCTGAGGCTCCATGCATGTTCAACTATACATGGTTAAAATAAAGGATTAGTTGGATGAAGTCAGGAGTAAAAGCGGAAAATACAGGTCAAACAGCATCTGAGGAGAAACTTTTTACACTGTAGAGTGTTAAGTTGTAATTTTGGTGTCCATACTCCAGTTAATTCTGGGTGGAAAATCACCAAAGGCCGGCTGATATGGTGGCCATCTTAACTCCTGCCACAAATCTGCAAGTGTACATTGCTGACATCTTAGATCCAATAATATACAGCAGGCAAAGCAAATGTTTACTATCGCACTAAACATTGCAAATTTAGAGTGAACAGTCAATTCAATGCAATGCGAAGCTATGTGCTAAAGTGAAGCTTGTAACCTCTAAACACAACAGATCATGACTGCAATATATTGCATTGGCTCTCAACCAGACATTTTGATTCATTGTCCAATATAGTCATACAATCAATCAATTCACAAAATGCTGAAATGGCTGCACAGCGCATTAGGACTTGCAGTATTTTGCACTTCTTGGTACAAGTTCTTTAACTAATGATATGGTACAGAAATATTATATAGTATTCAGTCACACAGAGAGTATGTATGTATGTGTGTGTGTATATATATATGTACTCTCTGTATAACTGCTGTGAAATCAACCTCACAGACTAATCTAGCCAGCAGTCTTAATTGTGATATTTTCATTTTCCGTCACTTTTCAGAGCAAAGTCTAAAATACTAAATTTATCCACTCATTCTTAGTTTTATTTCATTCTTAGTGAATTCTCAAAAGCAGAAGGGCAAAAACTACAGTTTTATTTCAGTAGTTAAAAATAGATGTAGTGATATAACTTTTTCAAACAAAGGGACACATAGTGGTTGTTGGGAGACACTTCTAACAAATACAGCAGAACACTTACTTTTCCCTCCTGATTTATCCTGCATGAACATCTGGGAGTACCTCTCCCAGCAAATACTACCAGGTTTGATCGTAAACACAAGAGATTCTGCAGATGTTTGAAATCCAAAATAGCACACTCAAAATGTTGGAGCTCTGCAGGCCAGGTAGTATCTTTGGAAAAGAATAAAGAAAGGATGTTTCAGGCCGAGACTCTTAATCAGGACTCATTGACAGGCATACTGATCAGGTGGGAAGAATGTAGGTGGATGTGATGTTGATTGGAGAGCTAGTACACAGGGTCTGTTGTTGGGTACAGAGAATATCAGAGATTATGTGAGCATAGGGATATAAATAGCAGCAGGATGAAGGCATGCAGTTGCTGAAGTCCAAAATAGAATTCAGAATGGTCACAATTCCTCAGATTTTAGTGCTAATTCCACATATTATAATTATACTTCAATCATACCGGTGCCTAAGAAGAATGTGGTAGCCTACCTCAATGACTATCGTCCAGTAGCACTTGCATCCACTGTGATGAAGTGTTTTGAGAGGTTGTTGATGAAACCTATCAACTCCTGCCTGAGAAGCGATTTGGATCTGCTCTAGCTTGCTTACTGTCATAATAGGTCCATAGCAGATGGTATTTCATTGGCTCTTCTCTCAGCCCTGGATCATTGGGACAGTGAAGATGCATACATCAGGATGCTCTTCATTGACTGCAGCTCGGGCCTCAATACTATCATCCCCTTAAAACTAATCAATAAACTTCAGGAGCTAAGCCTCAATACTTCCATCTGCAATTTCTTCACATGCAGACCCAGTCAGTTTGGATTGGCAATATCTCCTCCAAAATCACTTTTGTTACAGGTGCACCACAAGGCTGTGTGCCTACCACCCTGCACTACTCACTTTACGCTTATGACTGTGAGGCTAAGCACAGCTCCTATGCCATATTTCAGTTTGCTGACAACATCACTGTTGTTGGCTGAATCAGAGTTGGTGATGAATCAGCATACAGGAGGGAGAATGGAAATCTGCTGAGTGATGTCACAACAACAATCACTTACTCAATGTCAGCAAAACCAAGGAGCTGATTATTGACTTCAGGAAGAGGAAATTGGAGGTCCATGAGCCAGGCCTCATCAGGAGATCAGCAACTTTAACTTCCTCGGGTTTATCATTTCAGAGGATCTGTCCTGGGTCAGCACATGAGGAAGAAAGCATGGCAGTAGGTCTACTTTCTACTTTCTTCCAAGTTTGTGAAGATTCGACAGGTCATCTAAAACTTTGACAAATATCTATAGATATGCAGTGGAGAGTATGTTGATGGGTTGCATCATGGCCTGGTATGGAAACACTACTGCCCTTGAACAGAAAAGCCCACAAAAAGCAGTTGGATATAGCCCCAACCATCATAGTTAAGGCCCTCCCTCATGGTTCATGAGGGGGACATTGGATCTGTGGTGGGAGAGAGAGCTCGGCGGAGGTGGGCAGAAACAGTTGAGAAATTCTGCATGCCACAGTTACTGAGGAGACATAGGATTGTGCATATTTAGGCACTTAGCAAGGGCCAATAAAAATAAGTTAGGTTTAAGCAGAATGGCCATTTTGGGAGTGGGACAGAGTTAGAGTGGAAAGATAGACTTTGGCTCATGGGAGCTTTGCCGAAGAGGGGCGAAGGCAATAGATAGAGTTTTTTCCATTTCATATTTCTTTCTTTCTCATTTGCAGAGTTAGATTAGTGGGGATGCCAGGTAGGATGGTGGAATGCTCTTCTTGTGGGATCTGGGAAAGCAGGGAAACCTCCAGTGTTCCTGGCAATCACACCAGCAAGAAGTGCATCCAACTACAGTTTCTTTCAGACCGTGTTAAGGAAGTGGAGCTGGAAATGGATGAACTCCAGATCATTTAGGAGGCTCAGGCGTTGATTGACAAGATGCATGGGATAATAGTTACACCCGAGGTGCAGGACACAGGTAACTGGGTGATCGTCAGGAGGGGAAAGGGGTTAGGCAGCTAGAGTAGAGTAACCCTGTGGCCATTCTCCTTATCAGAAGGTTTATTGCTGGTGGGTGGGGGGAGGGTGGAAATGACATAGCAGAGGTAAGCCACAGTGGTCTGGAGTCTGGCTGTGTGGCTCAGAACAGAAGGGGCTGTGGAAAAGGGGTGACCTGTAGTGTAAGGGGATTCATTAGTACAAAGAGCAGACAGGAGGCTCTGTGGATGAGAACAAGATTTCTGGATGGAATGTTGTCTCCTGGGTGCCAAGGTCAGGGACATCTCAGATCTAGTCAATAGCATTCTGAAGTGGGATTGTGAGCAGTCAGAGGTCTATATCAGCAACAATTACATGGGTAGGAAGATTGATGAGGTCCTGAAATGTGAGTTCAGGTAGTTAGCTGCTAAGTTAAAGAACAGGACCTCCAAAGTTGTGATCTCAAGATTGCTACCCACGCCACATACTAGTGAGGCCAGAGGTAGAAAGATTATGTGGTTTAACACATGGCTCTATGAAACCTCTGACTCTAGAAGAATTCCCTGAGCTGCTACACCATTGCACCCTGCGGACGATCAATTCCTGCAGGAAGGTGAGCAAAACTGCTTACAATACTCCAAAGTAGATCTCACCAATAATATACTACATGATAAATAAAACAAGCAAACCTTGCTGAACTGCCTTTTGTGCAAAGCAGTAAAGTACATAATTTGCACTTTTCCATTAAGACCTGTCCATTGATAACAAACGGCGGAGAGTTTAGAGGGCACCCTTTGAAAATGGACAAACATCACCTCAACTTTCTTGATGCAGGATTTTGACCCAAAATGCTGCAATTCCTCCCCTGTTCAACAGATGTTGTTTGGCCCACAGAGGTTCCCAACTTGAGGTCCACAGACCCCTTGCTTAATGTATTGGTTCATGACATAAAAAAGGTTGGGAAACCCTGCTCTAGCATCTAGTCTCTTTTATTTTGTGATCATATCAACTTTGATCATTTGCATCGAAAATAGGCACAATGCTAAACACATACAATGATTTCAATGTGACATTGTAGTATACTTTAAAGTACAGAACTAGTGACTTTAAATGTTTCATTTAAACCTTTACCACAAAAGCTGTTAGATAATTTTGGATTTTGTTATTATATTATTTAGTCTTTTATTATTATAGGTAAAGCCATTAAGATACAACATTAAAACTGGGTCCCAAAAATATGGTCAGTCTCTTAATTATCTGCAAGAGGACCACTGGGGTGTGTTCAACATAATTGTTATATCTGCTTGCAATATCTTCTTAAACAATAGTATATTAGAAAGCTGTAATATGGTTCCAGGCATTCAAATGAAATTAATAAATTCAAATTCTCCATGCCAGGAAAAAAATAAATAGCATCTGGATTTACAGTGAAGTTTGTAGCGAGATGAGAGAGTTTACATTTTGTAACTCAAGATTTGGCTGCGGAATTAATCAACACCATTTCAAAAATAGATCACTGGGTCAAGTATCACATATTCTATTATGTAATAATGAATGTTCCTCAAAATAGTGTAATTAGGATGTGCTGAAACAATGAAAAGTTCAATGCAAGTTCCTTTGTTATGCAACCTTAGGAACATTAAAGCCTTAATAACTTAATGCTTAAAAACTGCAGAGGTATTTTGTATAAGAAGTTGTCAGAATTCTACCAAATTGTTATTAAGGCTGGTTATTAGAAATAATTTTGATAGAAAGAGTATTTATCAAAGCCCCAGGATATGTTGCTGTGCCTGCAGAAGTAAACCTGAAAGCTTGTGACCTTAGATTTCCTGATGGCAGAAACAAAGCAGCAACTCTAGTAATCTCACCAATAAAACTATTAACACATTTGGAAGATGTTTATTCCTTTTCCTTAGTAGAGCAGAGTCAATATATTGCTCAACAACGCTGTGTTTCCACATGCCGCATTGAGATCCAACTCTGATCCTAATAGTGTGGTGCTTGCAATAAGAATTTCTACTTTACATTGGTTGGACTGAGAAATGTGTTTTTTTTTTGCTAGCTTGTCAGGAAAGCAGGTGGATCGAGAGAAGGGAGAGCAGAAGAGCACCTTTGGGTGAAGTGAGATATTGCCAAAAAGAAAGAGATTAACCATTGACCCTTTAACTTAAAAGATATCAAACTTGTCGATCATCTGAATTTAACAACTGATAGGATAAAATGTACATGGGTTAGAATTTGTTGCCTGCTGTATGTATTATATGTACTGTATTAAATTGTTGATGTTCTGCTATATGTACACTGGCCTTTGATTTTGAAGCTGGGTTCCATGAAAATAAAGAAGACAACATTTTAAAAGCGGAAGACTATGAAGTCATTATTGCCTCATACATTTAACACGTGTAAAAGATGAAGAGTTTCCAATTCTATGAATTTCTATACCTGTGGTATTGGTATTGGCATCTTATAGTCACAACCACCAGGATACAGTGACAAGCTTGTCTTGCATACTGTTTATACAGATTAAATCATTACATCATTACACAGTGCATTGAATTGGAATAAAGTAAAACAATAACAAATAAAGTATAAAAGTTACCAAAAAAATGCAGTGCAGGTAATGATAAAGATCAAGATCACAACGAGGTAGATCATGAAACTGAAAGTCCATTTTATTTTGCAAGAAGTTTGTTCAAAAGTCTGAAAGCAGTAGGGCAGAAGCTGCCATTGAGCTTGTAGGTAGTGCTTGCAATTTTTTGTATCTTCTGTTATGGAAGAGGGAAGTAGAATGCCCAGGGTGGGTGGGGTCTTTGGTTATGCTGGCTGCTTTACTGAGGCAACAAGAACTACAAGCAGAGTCTATAGAGGGGAGGTTGGTTCTCATGATCTGGGCTGGGTGGAGTTTTGGCTGGCAATGTTATAGTCTGGGGAGCAGGTCCATATGAATGATGTTTCGCAGAAGAGCATGAAACATAGGAGCAGAATTTGGCTATTGGAGACTGCTCCGCCATTCCATCACAGCTGATTTATTATCCCTCTCAACCCCTTTTTCCAGCCTTTCCCCCATAACCCCTTACTAATCAAGAACCTATCAACCTCCGTTTTAAATATACCCGTGACTTAGTCTCTACAGCTATCTGTGACAATGAATTCCACAGATCCACCACTCTCTGATTGAATAAATTCCTCCTCATCTCTGTTCTAAAGGAACGTCCTTCTATTCTGAGGCAATGCACCCTGGTCCTAGACCCCCCCACTTTAGGAAATATCCTCTCCACGTCCACTCTATCTAGTCCTTTCAGTATTCCATAGCTTCAATGAGATCCTCCTTGATCCTTCTAAGCTCCAGTGAGTACAATTCCAGAGCCATTGAACGATACTCTTATCTTAACCCTTTCAATCCTGGGATCATTCTTGTGGACCCTCTCTGGACGCTCTCCAATGATAGCCTTGGATAAGAGGCCCAAAACTGCTTACAATACTCCAAGTGTGGACTGATCAATGCCTTATAAATGCCTCAGCATTTCATCCTTGCTTTTGTATTCTAGTCCTCCTGAAATGAATGCTAACATTGCATTTCCCTTCCTTACCACCCGTATGAAGGTTGACTACTGATATTTTGTGTTTCAATTGAAGCGCAGTTCCCGATATCGTTCAGAAAGTCTGGAATAAGCTTTGTTACTGCCATAGTTGTGGCTTTGCAGAAGATAGGCAGCCCAGTGGCTGTGAAGAAATACTCCAGCTGAGACCATTCCATGTTCAATCACTGAACTGTATTATATGTACAATTCTGAAACAGGAAAAGAAAACACAATATGCTCCCCATGGTCAGGTTATATTTGTGGCTCAGTGAAGTTGCTCATGGTAGCAAGCTTTTGGGAAGATATCCACTTTTTTTTCAGTTTCTTTTCTCCCCCAGCTACCTTTGTTACCTCTGATACCCAGAGCCATCCAGATGTAATCAGCTGTAACTGAAGGGAGCCTGGCAGTCTTGTAGAGAGAAGATGAATGTCTTGCACCACAGTCTCAGAATTATTAAATTGGCCTTCTGAGCTCTGAAAGTAACGCATCATTTGTCCAACTACTGTTCTGCACCGTTTGTATCCACTTGGCAATAGGGGGTTCTTGTCCATTGCTGTGAGCCATGTGAATTTGATTCTTCCTTGCGGTAGCCAATTGTTTACTGCTTTCCAGGCAGAGGGGAAAATCTCATTGACTTATGACTGGAGAAGCAGCTAATTAATCAGATCAAGGTTTTGACTTCCTGTTCACATATGCTGCCAGATCAGTAGCAACACTATTAAGATTTTGAGCAGACGTCTAACCAAACTTTGCTGTTTTGCACATTGCCACTTAGCAGGCCATCTAATTGCAGGAGCTTCCTGGTTCACAAGCAGTATATGGCTGAGCACGATTCTTACATCATGGGCTTGTATAGTCACAGCCAGTCTGGGAAAGACAGGAGGCTAATTAACACAGTGTCCTGAGAGATCTACAAGCCAGGGGTTACCGCCTGGGAGCAATAGGAATTGCAGGATGCATTGATTATACTGTATATATGATATTAGGGTGGCACATTATTACAGCACCAACTGTAAGATTAGACTTCTATTTCTGCTGCTGTTTGTAAGGAGTTTGTATGTTCTCCCCGTGACCATTTGGATTTCCTCTGGGTTCTTTGGTTTCCTCCCACATTCTAAAAAAGATGCTTAGGGTTGTGGCCAGGCTATGTTAGCACTGAAACATGACAACACTTGCCTCTACTCCGAACAATCCTCGATGATTTGATTTGACATAAATGGCGCCTTTCAGTATATGCATTGATGTACATGTGACAAATGCAGCTAATCTCATCTTACAACAATGAATCGGAACTAGACCTTTGCAACAAATTAAATACATCATCATGAGTGCAGAGTTGTCCATTCTCATATCCTCATGATTTATATCAAGGTTTCTGTCGCCTTGGAGATGGTTCTGTTTTGGAACATTATGAGTCTCAAAGGTAGTAACAGCAGAGATTCATCAGATATCAAAGTCTGAATATGTGTCTGAACTGGAGCTCTTGCTGTTAACCAAATATAAATATACTTTGCTTAAAATATACTCAATGAGCTGGCCTCCACAGTCATTGGTGGTAATAAATTCCACAGATTCACCACTCTCTGGCTAAAAAATCTCTTCTCATCTTTTTTCTTTATTCTGGCATCTTTCCCTGACCTTCTCAGTCCTGAAAAAGGGTCTCAGCCCAAAATGTCAGCTGTTTATTCATTTCCTTAGATGCTTCCTGACCTGTTGAGTTCCTCTGGCATTTTGAGTGTGTTCCTTCTTATCTCTGTTCTAAATGGACGTTCCACTATTCTGAGACTGTGCCCTTTGGCCCACATCCACTCGATCTAGGCCTTTCAATATTTGATAGATTTTAATGAGATTCCCACCCCCACATTCTTCTAAACTCCAGTGAATACAGGCCCAGAGTTTTTCATACGTGATAACCTGAAAATCTCAGTAGCAGAAACAAGTGACTCAGATAGATCGCCTAAAAGAAATCAAATGCTCCACAGTCTTTAATTGTAGACCCGTATAGCTGTTGGATCTCTTATACAATTAAAGAATCTACAAGAAATGGCAACACAAAATTCCCTGATGCAGCCAGTACAATTTTTGATGTTTCTTTTTATAGGTTATATTGGGTGAATGATGTAAACTGGACACTGCAGAGGTATCAGTTTCTGAGTTAACTCCAGTTGAGTTAGTTTCATGTTGTTGATTGGCACAGCGAGCATATTAAGAATTACTTTCATACATAGAAATGATAAGATATCCAGTGATCCAGATTGCTCACTGAGCAGAGAACATGTATTTTCAAAACTCGAGGTTATGCAACATTTTTTGCAAACCTTTACACAGCTGCAATTTAAAGTAGATTAGAATTTCAAAATGCATTTTAATGCACCCTACAAGTGTTGATGAGCTATATATAACACAGTTCTCAACATCAGCACCGCAAGGAAACTTTATGAACAACAGCACACATCCTTCAAAAATTATTTTTTGCCTCAAGAACTTTATTAACATATGATTATTGAATTATGGAGTCAAGTAAAAATTTGTGGCTCTATTTCATTAAGTGATGGATTGGTAGAATTTTAATGGTTTGCCTTGGTAAATAAAACAATTTTTAAAAATATAGATATAGGTCATACAATAAATTAAAATATTGGAGCAGCATAGAATGTTTTCAAAAATTAAGCTCTGTTCTGGAGTTGCAATGAGTGATGAGGTGATGGTATGCAGAGCTGAGTGCCAGCATTTACCCTAAAGGATATTTAGCACCCGGCAATAGTGATGTCACCAATCAGGCTGAGTAGCCAATCACTTTGAAGAACTCTCACAGAAAGCATGTCAGAAAGTGACATTTTTAAAACAAACCTTCAAAACATATTACAGAGAGCAAAATAAAAATTGGAAGATGCATGTGAGGTTAAGGTAGCATGAACAAACATTTGAAGATCTTCAGTTATTTTAAAGACGTGTTGTAATTTTCAGATAACAATCTGAGGTGAATTCGACTCCATGCGTTAAATTAGATGTTCAGGGATGGAAAGGGGGTTTCGCAATAATTGTGGCTGAGTACATCACTAATACTCAGCTACACCTCATTTAGCAAGGTGTAGCATTTTTAAGCATATTTACAGCAAAAATAGTCTGTAAAATACTAAATTGTTATCAATTCAGTGATTTCAAAAAGACTTCCATCTGTAAGAGCTCCAGTAACATACCCCCTGGAGAAGAAGTGCTACTGACAGCAGCTTTTGGAATTGTGCTTTTCAGTATCACAGGCTCCAGATGTTATTGTGAGATTCACAGTGTAATTACAGCAAACGTTAACAGTTTTGTCATCATTACAGCCACAAAATCTGGGCCAAGGATGCTGTATTCAAAGATCTGTGCGCAAGTCCCAATAAGATAAGAATACTCTACCGAATAAATATGGCTTAACAATATCTGCTTTTATAGCATGATCTAAATTCTGGATTGCCTTCATCTTGCCTGACAATTGATAGTATAATTGAAAAGATGACAAGCCCAAAAGTTCAATATAAAGAAACGAAGTGTTAGTGCATTTTAAAGGGTTAATCTTTGTGTTTGTCGAATGCCTCACTACCATTGTTGCCTTGAGCATAACAGCACTTAGATTACTACTATGGGAATACCGTACAATCAGGAGAATGTAATACTATGTGCAAACGATTGTGGGAAAATGGTGAGTGAAGACAGGAATGGGATTCGTGAAGATGGGTTCTGATTCGGTGGTATGAGATGGTGCTATGTATTGGTACACTTAATACAGCATTTCTTATCAGTGGAAAAGGTACAAAAGTACAGTGGTTGGGGTGCTTGTGGGGGCTTACAAGGCCTCACCAATCAACCTCCACCCGGACTATAGCCCTCCACATATGTACTTACCCAAATTTCTCTTAAGTATTGATTCCTAGGACACATCATATGGAAAGATGAACTAGAAAAACTCATACTCTCTGGAAAGATTGAGAGGAGTAAACCTAGAGGAAGACCTCGGCTTATGTACATCAAAAGCATAGCCAGGTGGCTCCACATCGAAGATATGGAAGTCATCCAAAAAACGAAGGATAGATCTATATGGAAAACCATGGTCACCAACGTCCGCATCGGATATCGTACCTAGACAGACAGATATTGAAATCAAACCCACATTCACCACTTGCACTGGCAGCACGTTCCATAGTCTGACCACCCTCTCACTGAAGAGCCCTCATGTTCCCCTTAAACATTTCACCTTTCACTTTTCATCCATGACCTCTAGTTGTAGTCTCACCAACCTCAGTGGAAAAAGCCTGCTTACATTTATCCTATCTATACCCCTCATAATTTTGTATCCCTCTATTAAATCTCTTCTCAACCTTCTGCATTCTAAGGAATAAAGTCCTAACTTATTCAATCATTCTTTGTAACTTAGGTCTTCAAGTTCTGATATCATCCTTATAAATTTTCTCTGCTTTCCTCTAATCTAAAATTTCGGGAGAAGATGGCGACAGGATGATAGCGCGCACGGTCTCTCCGGTGATGAATATCTGTTATCTGTCAAGTAGGAGACCGTGCACAATCCTGATTTGATGGAGACAGACATGAGCGCATAGTGGAACATCTGGAAAACTTCTGAAATGTCTGCTTTGCTACCACTGCTACTGTGTGGCAACCGGAAGCTCTGGAGCTGAAGGCCTCGAAATCCTCGGCTTTGCGTGTTTCAGCGGCCGGGGAGAGGTTGAAGGCGCTTGGCAGAGTATGACGCTCGGGAGGCTGTATCGGAGAGACTGCTTGGAAACTCGGAATTTTTGGACGGATGGACTCAGTGTCGGCTGTGGTTGGCTGCTTCCAAGGTATCGGCAAGTTGACGGTGCCTGGAGGTTTATGGCAGGGAGTTTCTCCCTTTTGCTGCCGCTTTTGGGGACTCGGGAGTTGATCGACTCGGGGACTTTGAGACTATTTTTTTTATTGTGCCTATGGACTGTTCTTCATCAAATTATGGTATTGCTTTGCACTGCTGTAACTATATGGTCTAATTATGTGGTTTTGTCAGTGTTAGTCTTTGGTCTGTCTTGTTTTCTGTGATATCAGACCGGAGAAATATTGTATCATTTCTTAATGCATGTATGCATTTCTAAATGACAATAAAAGAGGACTGAGTGTTCTCATAATCTAATCTTATTTACATTTTACCTGTGTCAGTGAGCATATCTGGACACAACACCCCAAATTAGGCCTCACCAATGTCTTATACAATTTCAACATAACATCCCATCTCCTGTGCTTTGTACTTTGGTTTGTAAAGGCCAGTGGACCAAAAACTTTGTTTACGACCTTACCTACCCATGAAAACACCTTCAATTAATTATGGACATCTATTCACAGACACCTGTGTTCTGCAACACTCGTCAGTGTCGACTCTCACTGTGTATGGCCGACCCTGGCTGGTCCTCCCAAAATGCAGCACTTCACACAAATTCCACCTGATCTTCTTCAGTCCAGCTGGTCCAGATCCTGCTGCAAGCTATGGTAGGCTTCCTCACTATCCATTACACTCTCAGTCTTGGTGTCATCCACAGATTTGTTGATCCAGTTTACTTTATCGTTCAGATCATCGATATATTGTAGACAACAAACAACAACAGACACGCACTAATCCCTGCAGCACACCATAAGTCACAGGCCTCCTGTCTGAGAGGCAACCATCTATAGCCACTCCCTGGCTTCTTCTGCAAAGCCAATATCTACTACCTCATCGTGAATGTCAAGTGACTGAACCCTCTTGACTATGCAGGACCTTGTCAAAGGTCTTGTTAAAGTCCATGTAGACAACATCCACTGCATTGCCTTCATCAACTTTCCTGGTAACTTCCTCGAAAAATTCTATAAGATTGGTTAGACATGACTTACCATGATAAAAGCCATGTTGACTATCCCTAACAAGAGAAAATCTGCAGATGCTAGAAATCTGAGCAACGTACACACACAAAAGATTTCAGCCCGAAACGTCAGCTGTTACTTTTTTCCACAGAAGCTGCTTGGCCTGCTGAGTTCCTCCAGCATTTTGTGTGCATTGACTATCCCTTATCAGTCTCTGTCTATCCAAATATTTATATATCCAGTCCCTTGGAATATCTTCCAATATCTTTTCCACTACTGATAATTATCGGATCACTGGCCTATAATTTCCTGGTTTATTCTTAACTTTTCTTAAACAACATTATCTATCCTCCAATACTCTGGCAGCTTATCCATGGGCAAGGATGTTTTAAATATATCTGATAGGGCCCCTGCATTATTTGCACTACCCTCCCATAGAATCCGAGGAAACACCTTGTCAGGCCCTAGGGACTTACGCACCTTAATTTGCCACAAGACAGCAGGTAGCTCCTCCTCTAATCTGTACAAGGCCCATGACCTTGCTGTTACATTCTCTCACATCAATAGACTCGATGTCCATCTCCTGAGTAAATGCATTTAAGACATACCCCACCTCTTTCGGCTCCATGCATAAATTATCACTGATCCTCCAGAGGACCAATTTTGTCCCTTGCTATCCTTTTGCTATTAATATATCTGTAGAATCCCTTAGGATTCTCCTTCACATTGACTGCTAGAGTAATCTTATGTCTTCTTTTAGCTCTCCTGATTTCCTACTCAAATGTTCTCCTGCATTTCTTATATTCCTCAAGTACCTCATTTGTTCCTTCCTGCCCACTATGCACTTACATTTTCTTAACCAGGGCCTCAATATCCCTAAAAAAAAAACAAGATTCTATAACCCTGTTATCCACACCTTTTATTCTGACAAGAACATACAAACTCTGTACTCTCAAATTTTCACTTTTGAAGGTCACCCACTTACCAAGTACACCTTTGCTAGAAAACAGCCAGTCCCAACCCTCACTTTCCAGATACTTTCTGATACCATAAAATTAGGCCTTCCTCCAATTTTGAGGCTCAACCTGAGGACCAGATCTTGAAACTAATGGCATTATGATCACTAGATGCAAAGTGTTCCCCTACCCAATCTTCTGTCACGTGCCCTGACTCATTCCCTAATAGCAGATCAAGTATCACAGACTCTCTATATACAAATTAAGGAAACTTTCCTGAACACACTTGACAAATTCTTGCCCATCCAGCCAATTTACAGTATGGGAGTTGCAGTCAATATGTGGAAAGTTTTAATTACCTACTATCACAACCTTGTGTTTCTTGCAACAGAGTGTGATCTCTCTACAAATTTGTTCCTCTAAATCCTGCGGAGTGTTGGGTGGTCTATATAATAATATAATCCCATTAACGTAGTTATATCTTTCTAATTCCTCAGTTCTACCCATAAAACCTCACTAGACAGGTTCTCCGGTCTGTCCTGACTGTGTACTACCATGACATTTTCCCTGACTAGTAATGCTGCTCTTTAATCCCTCACACTCTATCATGTCTAAAACAATGGAATCCCAGAATATTGAGCTGCCTGTCCTGCAACCAAGTCTCACTAATAGCTACAATGCTATAATTCTACATGCTGATCCATTCAATAACTCATCCTCCTTTCCTACAATACTTCTTATACTGAACTATATACAGCTCAGACCATTAATCCCACCACACTCGACCTTTTGATTCCTGGCATCTTTCTCCACAACCACTCCTCCATCTGTTCTGCCACTCTGGTTCCCAAACCCTAGCAACTGTAGTTTAACCCCCTGCTCACCACAGCGCAGCACCAGCAAACCTTCCTGCTCAGATGTTAGCCCCCTCTCCAGTTCAGGTGGAAAACATCCCTGCTGTACAGGCCCCATCTTCCCTGGAACAGAGTCCAATGATCTAAAAATCATAGCCCTCCCTCCTGCACCAGCTCCTTAGCCATCTGTTAAACTGTATGATCATCCTATTTCTGGCCACTCTAGCACATGGTATTAGATTATGAGGACACGCAGTCCTCTTTTATTGTCATTTAGTAGAGCATGCATTAAGGAATGATACAATATTCCTCCCATGTGATATCACAGAAACACAGGACAGACCAAGACTGAAAAACTAACAAAAACCACATAATTATAACATATAGTTACAACAGTGCAACAATATCATAACTTGATGAAGAACAGGCCATGGCACAGTAAAAAAGTTCAAAATCGCTGGAAAGTCCCACATCTCACGCAGACAGGAGAAGGAAGAAAACTCTCCCTGCCGTGCCCGACCACAGTCCGACTCTGAGTCGTCCGAAAACCTCGAGCTCTGATCAGCTCTCTGACACCGAGTACCGAGCACAATCTCTGCCAAATGGTTCGACCTCAGCCTCGGTCACCAGCAGCAGGCAAAGCCGGGGATTTTGGGGCCTTCCCTCTGGAGATTCTCGATCGCACAGTAGCAGCGGTAGCGAACTGGACATTTCAGAAATTTCTCCAGATGTTCCTCTGCTTCTCATGTCTGTCTCCATCAAATCAGAATTGTGCACGGCATCCTACTTACAAATATGATATCATTTCACCAGAGAGCTGCGCGCGCTGCGTCACGCCGCCATCTTCTCCTCCCGCCTTTGTATGGTAGAAAACCTGAGATCACAACCCTAGAGGTACTGTTCTTTAATTTAGCACCTAATTCCCTGAAGTCACTTTGCAGGACCTCGTCACCCCTCCTACCCATGTCATTGGTACCAATGTGGACCATGACCTCTGGTTGGTCACCCTCCCACTTAAGAATGCTGTGGACTCAATCTGAGATGTCCATGACCCTGGCACCCTGGAGGCAACAAAACACCTGGGGATCTTGTTCTTGTCGACAGGACTTCCCTTCAGTCCCCTAACCAATGAATCCCCTATCACTGCTGCTCACCTCTTCTCCCCTCTTCCCTTCTGAGTCACAGAGCCCTGACTGCTGTTGCTGTCCATTGCTAGGTCATTCCTCCACCACAGTATCCAAAGCGGTTATACCTGTTATTGACCAAACAGCCACTGGGATACTCTGCACTGGCTGCTTATCCTCGTTCCCCTTCCTGACAGTTACCTAGTTACCTGCATCCTGCGCCTGGGGTGAAACTACCTTTACGTATGCTCTGTCTATCAACCCCTCAGGCTCCTGATTGTTTTGGAGTTCATCCCGTTCCAGATTCAAAGATAAAACTAATTAGTATCAGCATTAAAACTAAAATGTAAATAGAATGTAAAGGCATGAACAAAAAATCTGAAGTAAAAACAGAGACCGCTGCAAGTGCTCAACTGATCATCACATGAGGAATATTTCCCCTGAAATACTAAATCTTTATTTCTTCCTAACCAGCTGAGCGTTTACTAACATTTTTATGATTTTATCTTCTGCTGGGCATCAATGGAAGAATGTAAGAGTCCAAAGATAGAAGGGGGAGAAAGGAAGAGCTCTTTCTTGATTGAAGGCAGGAGTTCCCAACCTTTTTTATGCCATGGTCCAATACCGTTATGAAACGGATCTGTGGACCCCAGGTTGGAAACCCCTGCACTGACATTGCTTCTCCCCCTTTTGATTCTGCCTGACCTCCGGACATTTTGTTGCTTTCTTCTCTGAGATGAAGGAGAATAATAATACCTTCTCTTTTCAGTGTAAGGTTCAGCTCCGATGCTGGGTTTATACAATATGAATCCTCTTCAAATCAAATCTGGAGTGTTCACTCCACCACTTAATTTGGTCAAAACTATTGGCGTTTCACAACACACACAAAATGCTGGTGGAACACAGCAGGCCCGGCAGCATCTATAGGTAAGAGGTACAGTCGATGTTTCGGGCCGAGGCCCTTCCTATACCTCTTCCTATAGAATCTGCCTGGCCTGCTGCGTTCCACCAGCATTTTGTGGGTGTTGCTTGAATTTCCAGCATCTGCAGATTTCCTCGTGTTGGCATTTCACAATACAGTTCACAGCAAACTGTCAGAACACAAATCTACTAAACTGAGCCAGAACACTATTTTCAATTAGTTGCCCAATAAAAATCAACAAAGAATTTAACTAACATTTGCTAAAGTTAATTCCCGCAAAATGCTGAAGGAACTCAGCGGGTCAGGCAGCGTCGATGCAGAGGAATAAAGTGCCAGTGTCTGCCCTTTATTTCTCTCTGTAGCTGCTGTCTGACCTGCTGAGTTCCTTCAGCATTTTGTGTGCAATGCTCTAGATTTCTAGCAACTGCAGAATCTCCCATCTCTAGAATTAATTTCAATATTTTTCATGTAAACTACAATACCTAGCATTTTGTTTGTTTGTTGTGTTTATTCTTAGTGGGTGATATTTAGAGTTTATATTCTGATCCAGTCTGTGGCTGCTATTTGGACCAGAATGCTATTAAAGTTTGATGAATCATTTAATGAAACCAACAGCATAAGAGATCTATTATTCTTTTAAGGGTCAGCCCATGTTTGTGCTTAGCAATATCAACACCATGGCAGTATCAACAGTGTACAGCAAATGTTGAATGGAGACTATGTAGAGGAAATGCTTCATTAAACAATGAATCATTCAATGCTAGTCATTCAGATGCTGCAAAAGCACACACAGACCGTAACAACAGCCTGGTGCAATAATGAAAAGGCGCAACTTTTCTTATGCAGGTCAATAAAATGGTATAGAAAAACATTGGCTCAATTGTTTTAACTTAACTCAAATGTTTAATTTGAAAATGTTCCAACTTACAGACTGCACTTTATGATGATGGCTTTTATTAATTTTATTGAAAAAAATTTCTAAAAGGTGAAATTCCTTTTTGAAATTCTATAAAATATTGCAGTTTTATAGAGCTGCAATATTACCTTGCTGCTGTTGAACTCAATACCCCGTCTAACAAGGGCAAACAAAAGATTTCTTTTACCTCACTTTCCTTAGTAACCTGGAGTATAACCCATTCAGTATAATCTGGGAATTTACCTACCCTCATGTTTTTCAAATGTTACAACACTGCTTCTTTCTTAACCTTGACATGTACCAGCATATTAGCCTGATCTATGCTGACCTCATAATTGTCAAGGTCTTCCTCAATGGTGAAAACTAAACCAAAGTATTCATTAAGGCCTTCTCTTATCTCCTTTGATTCCAGGCAAATGTTTCATCTTTTATCCCTGATTGGTCCTACCCTCACTCTATTCATCCTCCTGTTCTTTATATTCAGTATGTGTAGAATGCCTTGGGGTTTTCCCTAATCTCACTCACCAAGGCTTTCTCGTTTTCCCTTCTGACACTCCTAAGTTCCTTCTTAAGGACCTTCCTGGCTACCTTATAACTCTCAAGAACTCTGTTTGATCATTGCTTCCTAAACCTAAAGTATACTTGCTTCTTCCTCTTGACTAACAGATCCACATCTCTTGTCAACCATGGTTCTTTCACTTACCACCCTTTCCCTGTCTCAGTGAAATAAACGTATCCAGAACCCCCTGTAATTTCTCTCGAAACAACTTCTATATCACCATTTATTACCCTGACAACATCTGTTGCCAATTTATGCTCCCAAGTTCCTACCTAATAGCATCATAATTCCCCCTCCCCCAACTAAATACTTTTCCATACAATCTGCTCCTATTCTTGTCCAAGGCTATGCTAATGGTTAGGTAACACATACAAAATGCTGAAGGCACTCAACAGGCCAGGCAGCATCTATGGAAAAATGTACAGTTGACATTTCAGGCCGAGACCCTTCAGCAGGACTAGAGAGAAAACGATGAGTAGATTTAAAAGGTGGGGGAGGGGAGAGAGAAACATGGGGTATAAGGTGAAACTGGGAGGGGGAACAATGAAGTAAATAGCTGGGAAATTGATTGGTGAAAGAGAAACAGGGCTGCAGAAGGGGGAGTCTGATAGGTGAGGATAGAAGGTGAGGTAGAAAGAAAAAGGGGGAAGTGCACCAGAGGGAGGCAATGGGTGGGCAAAGAGATAAGGTGAGAGAGGGAGAAGGGGATGGGGACTGGTGAAGGAGAGGGTGGAGGGGGGAGTCATTACTGGAAGTTCGAGAAATCGATATTCATGCCATCAGGTTGGAGGCTACTCAGACGGAATACAAGGTGTTGTTCCTCCACCCCTGAGATGGCCTCATTGTGACGGTAGAGGAGACCATGGACTGACAAATTGGAATGGGAATGGGAAGTGGAATTAAAATCTGTGGCCACTGGGAGATCCCTCTTCTCCTGGCAGACGGAGTTAGGTGTTCGATGAAATGGTCTCCCAATCTATGTCGGGTCTCACCGATATACAGGAGCCACACCAGGAGCACTGAACACAGTATAAGACCCCAACAGATTCACAAGTGAAGTGTCACCTCACCTGCGAGGACTGTTTAGGGCCCTGAATGGTAGTGAGGGAGGAGGTGTATGGGCAGGTGTAGCACTTGTTCTGCTTGCAAGGATAAGTGCCAGGAAGGAGATCAGTGGGGAAGGACCAGTGGACAAGGGAGTCATGTAGGGAGTGATCCCTGCGGAAAGCAGAAAGTGGAGGGGGGGGGGAGGGAAAGATATGCTTGGTGGTGGGATCCCATTGGAGGTGGCAGAAGTTTCACAGAATTATGTGCTGGGCACGGAGGCTGATGGGGTGGTAGGTGAGGGCAAGAGGAACTCTATTCCTGGTACGGTGGTGGGAGGATGGGGTAAGAGCAGATGAGAATGAAATGGAAGGGATGCGATTGAAGGCAGTGTTGATGGTGGAGGAAGGGAAGCCGCTTTCTTTGAAAAGGAAGGCCATCTCCTTTATTCTAGAATGAAAGGCTTCATCCTGAGAGCAGATGCAGCAGAGACAGAGGAATTGAGAGAAGGAGGTAGCATTTTTACAAGTAACAGAGTTGAGCGAGGAATAGTCCAGGTAGCTGTGAGAGACCGTGGGTTTATAATAGACATCAGTAGATATGCGGTCCCAGAGAAAGAGACAGTGCGATTGAGAATGGGGAGGGAGGTGTCAAAAATGGACCAGGTAAATTTGAGGGCAGGGTGGAAGTTGGAGGCAAAGTTGATGAAGTCGATGAGTTCACCTATCAGACTCCCACATCTCCAGTACTGTTCCATCCACCAAATGCATTTCTTTTATGAAGAAATGAGGTAAATTTTGGAGAATTTCAAGGGCTCCAGGTTCTCAGAGGGGGTTAGCAAGGATACCAGAGAGGTATGTGCATCCAAGGCTCTGAATGGCAAAATATTTGAAGGAAAATTCCATTTGTGTGAAAAGAGAAGGAAGAAATTAAGTTCTGATATAGATAATGTTATTGACAATCATGTCCTCTTTCCCTTCTTCCATCTCTACTTCTTTTGCTTAGTTATCTGTTTACCAAATACTTCTGTAACTGTGATCGGTAAATTACATAGAGTCCTACAGTCATAGAACAGTATAGCGCAGAAACAGGCCATTCAGCCCATTGAGTCTATGCCAAACCCCTTAAGCTGCCTAGTCTCATTGACCTGTACCCGGACCATAGTCTTCCATACCCTGCCATCCATGCACCTATCCAAACTTCTATTAAACATTGAGATTGAGCTCACATGCACTACTTGTGCTGGTAGCTCATTCCACACTCTCTGAGTAAGGAAATTTTCCCTCATGTTCCCCATAAACTTTTCACCTTTCACCCTTAACCCATGACCTCTAGTTGTAGTCACACCCAAACTCAGTGGGAAAAGCCTGCTTACATTTACCCTGTCTATACCCCTACGTTTATCAAATCTCCTCTCAGTCTTCTATGTTCCAAGGAATAAAGTCCTAACCTATTCAATCTTTTCCTATACCTCAGGTTCACCAGTCCAAGCAAAATCCTTGTAAATTTTCTCTGTGCTCTTTTAATGTTACTTACATCTTTCCTGGAGGTAGGTGACCAAAACTGCATACAATACTCAAAATTCGGCCTTACCAATGTCTTAAACAACTTCAACATAACATCCCATCTCCTGTACTCAATACTTTGATTTATGAAGGTCAAAGTGCCAAAAGCTTTCTTAATGACCCTATCTACCTGTGCAGCCACTTTCAATGAATTGTGGACCTGTATTCCCAGAACTCTTTGTTCTGCCTCACCCCTCAGTGCCCTACCATTCCCTGTATAAGATCTATCCTTGTTGGGCCTACTGAAGTGCAACAGCTAGCATTTGTCTGCATTAAATTCCATCTGCCTTTTTTCAGCCCATTTTTCCAGCTGGTCTAGATCCCACTGTAAGCTCTGATAGTCTTCCTTGTTTTCCACTACACCCCCAGTCTTGGTCTCACCTGCAAATTTGCTGATCCAGTTAACCACATGATCAAGATCATTGATATAGATGACAAACAGCAATGCACCCAGCGCTGATCCCTGTGGCACCCACTAGTCATTGGCCTCCAGTCAAGAGAGTCAACTATCTAGTACCATACTCTTACTTCTCCCACAAAGCCTATATCTACCTCATTTTGAATTTACTCCCTCATCTTGAATGCCAAGTGACTGTACTTTCGTGACCAATCTCCCATGCGGGCCTTTATCAAATGCCTTGCTAAAATCTATGAGACTACATCCACTGCCTTGCCTTTATGAACTTTCCATCTTCATCTTTGTTTTGCTGCTCATTAAGGTTGCTAAAGATTATCGTGAGATGTGAGTTGTTAAGTACTTTCAAAATCTTGTTCATCCCAAAGTGTTACTATCTTTCTTCTCAATTATTTTTATTTATAAGAATACTTTGAATTTTTTATTTATTTGCAGTAACTATTTCATTTAAAGTAAGCTTTCTGAATTTTCAAGAATTCTCATTTCCTAGAATTTGTATAAAAACAAAGATTTATATTAATTTGTAACAATTTAGACTCAAATTCCAGCAATGACATGGCTTATGAAGCATCTAGTATGCTACTGTTTGGATATAACAAGTCAAAAACAAATATGAGAGTAAAGCAATTAAAGTCACAAAGCTGAATAGATTATTAATTAACCTTCAAGTCACGCTTGATTAACCTTAAAGCATTTTAAAATCGGCATTAACTTAAGAGATAAAGATAACCCCTCCTCCTTAAGGGACAGCGGAATATAACAAAGGTAGGACAAAAACAAATCACTCATTCATAAAATAAAATTGAAGTGCCCAACTTTTAAGGAAATCACTGCTCCCAGCCTTGGTATATTTAAACAACGAGATTGAAAACAAAATCAAAAATGCCATGAAGTTAAAATGATAAAAATTTCAGAAGACATATTGATCCAAATAATTACATTGCTTTTCCTTTCTTGGCGCTAGCTTAATCAAAAGAATACTGCTCATAATAAGAATGTGCTTGATACACTTAATCTGAGGCTAACCAGTCCCTTGAAAACTATATTCGCCTTAGGCTATGACTGCTGCCTTGAATTCTTGGTAGGAAGTGCTTTATTTAAAAACTTTTTTATAATCTAGTTGGAAATTCTGATTTTCTTTACATAAAGAGATAGATAAAAATGTTTTTTTACAAAATATATATACCTTTAATAATCATTGTTGTTTTAACTTCTGTCATTTCACCTGGGATCTAGATCTCTGAAGGCCTACACCCATCCATGAAAGTCCTTGTAGATTTTCTGCTACTGTTGCTTACTCTTGCAATGTTCAACTCTTTCCCTTCTCTGTAATGCCCAGAGTTGTTCGCTGTCTTGCCTTTCAGCTTAATTTACTTCAACTGTTCAACTTAATTGACCTTCCCTTTTAACCCACAGTTCACTAATAGGTCATATCCTGCACCATGGGCATTTCATATTTCAGTTATGTTGGTTAATGGCTGTACGTTCTGGTCATGTTCTTCATTAAAATCTTTTTGAAAGTCTTTATTTTCTACAATTTCTAAAGCTCTGAAAATTAATTTACAACCTAATACATTGACTGTCTTACTTGGAATAGTTCCGCATTATATTCAGGGCATTGCATCTTCAGACCAACATGTAATTGCATTTGTCACATTGCTGGCAAGAAGGGCTATTTTATTGAAATAGAAAGATACGCCTGTCCCTACGTTAATTCAATGGTTTTCTCAAGTAGTGTTATGTCTTAGCTTGGAAAAAATTAGAAGTAGAACTTTTGATCCTCGATTCGATTTTGAGAGAAGATGGGGCTCCCAAATATTATCACTTAATTTGAATTAATTTATATGGTTTCCTGCCGATTTTATTTTATATAAATATGAACTGGCGGTTGATGATTTTTCTTCTTTATATTTATAGATGATTGTAAGACGTATTGCTCCTGGAGTTGGTTCCCAATGGTTTTTTCCCTCTCTCTCTTTTTTCTTCTTTTTTCTTTTTCTTTCTCTTGTAGTTACTGGGTTTTTTCTTTTAGTAGTTGGGGTTCTCTTTTTCCTTCTTTTCTTTATAAAAAATATTTTTTTTCATTATCATATATTATTCTTTTTTGATAAGTTTTTTTCTTCAGCTTTATTAACTGTATATATTTCAATTTGCTGAAATCTTGTACTATTTTAAAGCTGTAGAAGATTATGCATCAATTAAAAGATTTAAAAAAATGGTTAATGGCTGAATCAAAGGTGGAGATGAATCAGCATACAGGAGGGAGATTGAAAATCTGGTTGAAGGTGCCAGAGCAATAAATTCTCGCTCTACGTCAACAAAACCAAAGAGCTGATTGTGAACTACAAGAGGAAGAAGTCAGTGATCCATGAGCCATATTAGGGATTGGGGAGCGAGAGACATAGTAACTCTAAATTCCTTGGCATTATCATATCAGGGGATTTGTCCTGGGACCAGCACATAAATGCCATTATGAAGCACCTCTACTTTCAACAGCGCCTCTACATTTTTAAAAAAGTTTGCATAGATTCAGTATGCCACCTAAAACTTTGACAAACAGCTATAGATGTACAGTTGAGAGTATCCTGACTGGTTACATCATGCCCTGAGATGGAAACACCAAAGCCCAGGAATGAGCAAAGGATCTGCGAAAAGTGGTGAATGCAGCTCAGTCTATATCAGGCAAAGCCCTCCACTGAGCACATTTACAAACGCTACCACAAGAAAGCAGCATCTGTTCTTAAGGATGCTGACTGTCCTGACCAAGCATTCTTTTTACTACTGCCATCGGGCAGGACGTACAGGAATTTTAGGTCCCACGCCATCAGGTGCAGGAACAGTTATTACCCTAGAACTATCAAGCTCCTGAACTGGTCTGGATAACTTCACTCACCTCAACTCCGACCTGACTCCACAATCTACAGACTCTCTTTCAAGGACATCTACCACTCACATTCTCGGTATTATTTATTTATTCTTGTTTGCACAACTTGTCTTTTTTTGCACACTGGTTGTTAATTAGTCTTATGTATAGTTTTTATAAATTCTATTGTATTTCTTTAATTTCCTGTAAATGCTTCCAACAAATAAATCTCAAGATAGTATATTCTATTTATGGTGACATATACTAACCGTGATGAAAAATTTTTAAAATCTTCAGCTAAGTTGACTCATACATTTGCAAATTAAAGAGAAATTGCTTATTATTATTAAGTGATTTCCTGAGAGCTAGTGTTAAGAACATAATCTCCAATCTCTACTCACCTATTTTTGTTTCTTTCCTCTGAAGTAACTGCAATTTATTGTTTTCGAATCGAGTAACCATTAAAATTATTGAATAATCCTACTCAGTATTGCAGAGTTAATAGCAGGTGCACAGGTATAGTTTCCTAATTTAGCAGCATACATTTTATCCACTGTAGAAATAATGACCAGTGTAATGAGCATAGTTATAGCTCAGTTGAATTTAAATAAATAAAGCAAATCTGAAAAAAGAATTGTTGGATCAATTTGCAGGTATTGCATAATATCCAATTATATCAAACAGCTGGCCAGTTCCAAAGATATTCACTAATGATTTCACAATGTTCAATTCCATTTGCAATCCTGAGCAAACAAATTAGTCCATACCCGTATGCAACTAAACCTGGATATCTAATCGTATCAAGCAGCAAGTGGCCTACAAAAGTTGGCTTTCTCTGACAAGAGTTTAACCACCTACCCTTAATAGTCAGTGATATTTCTGTCATGGCATTCCTCTGGATTAATATTACAGGGCAAATATTGACCAATAACTTAGTGGATCAAATGCTCAGATACTGTGCCTACAAGTGCTGGTCATCTGCTGTGTATCCTAAGGCTTGTGACAGCCCACACCCTTTCCACCATTTACGAGGAATATCTTGGAAGCATGATAGAAGACTCTTTATTGGTTTGGATGAGTGTGGTTTCAGTAAACACTCAGAAATGTCGACATTGTCCAGTACAAAGCATCCAATTTTGATTGGTAATCCATAATCTACTTTAAATCTTCATTCTCTCCACCAGTGGCACTGTATAGCTGTGGTGTGTACTATCTACAAAATGGAGTGCATTTGCTCACTCAGACTATTCTCATAGCACCAGCCAAATTCATGACCCCTACCATGAAGGAGAACTTGTAAAGCAGCACATGGGACCACCACAGTCTCCCTCTTCCCCATCCTGAATTAAACATGTATCAGTTTTACCCCCTCTTTGCTGAGCCTAGATCCTGGAATTGCCTCCTTAACAGCACACTGGAATTCCCTTAACCAGAGGTCTGCAGAAGTAGAAGAATGTGATTCACCATCATTTTCTCAAAGGAAAAATAATCATGGGAAATAAATGCTGGATTTGTCAGTGAGGTGCATGGTCCGAAAATTACTTTAAAATTTCTGGGTTAAATTTCTGTTTACTTTTTGAAAAGGTACATGTAGAAGAGCAAAACCAGATGGTGGCGTAGCGGTTACTATGACACTATTACAATTTGAGTTCTGAGTTCAATTCCAACATCATTTGTAGAAGTTTACACGTCCTTCCTGTTTCCTCCGGGTGCTCCAGTTTCCTTCTAAAGGTGTACTAGTTAGTAGGTTGATTGGTCATTGTAAATTATCCTATGATTAGGCCTGAAGGGCCTGTTCTGGACTGTATCTCAAAGTAACGAAATCTCTACACCCATGACTGTATGGTTAGGCGCAGCTTAAATGACATCTATAAATTTGCTGATGATGCAATCATTGTTGGCAGAGTCTCAGATGGAGGTGAGAGGGCGTACAGGAGAGAGATGTACCAGCTAGTACAAGAAGATCAAGAGTCGCCTCTATTTCCTGAGGACACTGAGATCCTTTGAAGCTCACAGGCCTCTCCTTCACATGTTCTACCAGTCTGTTGCCGCCAGTACAATCTTCTATGCGGTGGTGTGCTGGGGCAATGGCGTCAACATAGGTGATGCCAACAGGCTCAATAAACTGATTAGAAAGGCTGGCTCTGTTATAGGAGCCAAACTGGACACACTGGAGGTTGTGGAAGAACAAAGGACTCTATGGAAAATCTTGGCAATTCTGGACAATGTTTCTCACCCTTGACATGCCACCTTGGCAGGACAGAGGAGCACTTTTAGTAATAGACTAAGATAACTACGCTGCTCCAAAGAGCGCTATATGAGGTCATTCTTACCCTTGGCTTTTAGCCGGGAAGCCCTTCCTATTACACTATTTGAGGTAACCTATTTTTTAAAATTCTTTCCTATTTCTCTTCTAATAGTTATATATTTGTATATCTGTGCACTTGTAATGCTACTGTGACAGCTGAGCGGTGTCACAGCAACAACCCCGCACTCAACATCAGTGAGGCCAAAGAACTGATTGTGGACTTCAGAAAGGGTAGAACAAGGGACCAGGAACAAATCCTCATAGAGGGATCAGAAGTGGAAAGAATGAGCCATTTCAAGTTCCTGGGTGTCATCATCTCTGAGGATCTAACCTGGTCCCAACATAAGGAGTGCTCCAAACAAGACCTCAACTGTGGAACTGGTGGAAGATGATGACACATCACAATGGCAGCAAAGGCAGAGGAAGGATGCAGCTGTGAACAATCCTTAATTATCTTGCATTCCATGTCACTGGACCCTGACCCTGATCTGTTAAAGACCATGTGGTGGCTGCCCGTGCATCAGCCTCCCCACATTAAACAAAGTCATGCACAGGCTTTCTCCATTAAGGGAATCCACCCTAACATCCTGGATTAAGTCCCATGCCAAAACATGTCAATCCCAGATTGGCCTCTACAGCCACCTGAAGACCCACCAATAGACAACCTCTAAGGTGACCTTCATACTTGATTCAAATGATTGTACTTCGCTGTAGCATCTTTGGAAAGAGAGAATCAAAGTTAACATTTCATGGGGCTTTCAACCTGCGATATTAAATCTTTCTCTTTCCACAGATACTCCCTGACCTACAGAGTGCTATATCTGCAATATCTGTTTCTGCTTCAGATTTCCAGAATCTGCTGTTCTTTTTATTAAGTATCTTGGAAAAACTGATAATTTTCTTAAATCAGCGATAATTACAAAATTAGTTTTGAATCTTAAGCTTTCCTAGAAAGTAACTTCAAAGAAATCACTTGGTTCAGTTGGCACCACTACAGCCTCTGACTCGGAGATACTTTGTACTCAAGCACCTCAGCAGACTTTGAATATGTAATTTAAACTGCCCAAACAGTGTATAATCTGGGATTGGAGCATTGTTGAGGTGTTATCTTTGCTGAATGTATTGAAATATGTGCCTGTCAATGTGAAGATAAAAAAACTAAAATGAAAATAAAAAAATCTAAAGAGTAATTTTCAGTAGGAGGTGAGTATAAATTGACAGCAATGGATAAGTCACAACTTATGCGATGGGATTTGTCTTTCCATTGGCAACAATAGAAAGGAAGACCAGCAAAATACTCAAGACCATCACCAATTTCCAGTATCTGGAAAAATCAAAAACATTCCACAAAAATTAAAGACCAAAAGGCAGATCTCCTATTGCTTTGGTCAAATTTTTCTGCAAATCAAATTGTACATGAATATTTGTCCAATTTTGTTTTGGTTCTGGGGCCTGTTGTTTAAAAATTGTCTTCTGTTAATGCCTACATAGAAACAGTGAAAACAAATTGACATTAACTTTGATGTCAGATCAAGACATAATTGAAGAGTAGCTTCCCTACTTATTCTATCTATTATGTTTGGGTGACAGCGTGGAGATAGGTCTCTACCGGAGAAGGTGTAAGGCACCTCTTCCCTCTGCTAGCCTGAAGTTCACCTTTGAGCAAGGTGTGGTACCTGCTTAGCACCCCCTCCCCACCCTGATCAAGGTCACTGAGCCATCTGAGCAGGTGGTGGATGGTCATACAAGCAGCTGGTGCGTATCACAGGTCCTGGTTACGCGACCACTGACGCCAGGGTATTGATAATAGCTGGGATCACCCATCTTGAAAAAGACACTGCCCAGAAGAAGGCAATAGCAGACCTCTTCTGTAAAAAATTTGCCAAGAAAATCATGGACGTGACAGATAGAAGGCCATGATCACCCATATCATACAACACAGCACATAATGATAGTGATCTATTGGATATATTCATTGAGGATACTATAGATATGTTAATTTTACAGAAAGCTAAGTATAATAGATAAATTAAGTTCAGTCACTCTAGATCCAGATATGAGAGTTTTCTGCAAAATCTCATTTGCATTTGCTAACTGCTTGATCTTCCTTGAATCAACCTATGTGGTTGGAATTTATAATGTATTTTATCATTAAAATATTAGTTGACAAAGATTTATGATGTTGGTTTTATAGTTGAAAATGGGATTAACACAAAACTATTTTTGGTAGCTTAAGTAGAAACTGCTAGAAGCATCCAATAAAGTTAACTTTCCAGGTCCAGAAGCTGAAAAAGAGAGAAAATAAGTTAGTTTTCAATAACGGAGAAGGTGCGGAAGGGTCAATTAGAACTAAAGGAATATCTCTTCTGGGTAAATTGAAATGGATTAATGAAGGCACTTACCAACACTTCCTCTGTGCAATGTATTGTAAAGTTTGAGGGACTTGGTTAGCACATTAGTCTATGTGAATCAAATAAAGAAAACTCAGCAAAAATAATGGCAGGCAGGATTAGCCAATTCCAATACAGGTGAAAGAAAAGATAAGGTTCCTAAAGGTGCAGAATTCAGTATTGAACCTGGAAGACTTCAGTGCATCCAACAGGAAATAAGGGGTTTACACTGGAACTTGTTGTAACAGGTTAAGAGGCCACAGACAGAAATGTCAGAGTGGGAGTGGGGTGGTGAATCAGACTTGCTGATAATTGGATGTTCAGGGTCCTTCCGGCAGACTGAACATGGAAAACAATCATCTAGTCTCTGTTTGGAATCTCTAATGTTGAAGCCACCACATTTGCGAGCACCAGATGCAAATCTCTAGATTGGAAAAAGTGTAAATGAATTACTACTTCACTATTTGAGAAAAAGTGGTGGATGTTAGTACAGTCCATAAGATATAGGAGCAGAATTAGGCCATTCAGCCGATCGAATCTGCTCCACCATTCCAACATGGTTAATCCCAGATCCCATGCAACCCCATACACCTGTATATCCTTTGATGCCCTGACTGATCAGGAACTATCAACCTCTGTCTTAAATATACCCATGGACTTGGCCTCCACTGCAGTCTGTGGCAGAGCCTTTCCACATATTCACCACTCTGTGGCTAAAAAAATTCCTCCTTACCTCCGTTCTAAAGGGTTGCCCCTCAATTTTGAGGCTGTGCCCTCTAGTTCTGGATACCCCCACCACAGGAAGCATCCTCCCCACATCTATCTAGTTCTTTCAATATTTGGTAGGTTTCAATGAGATCCCTGGCATTCCTCTAAATTCCAGTGAATATAGGCCCAAAGCTGCCAAACATTCCTCATATATTAACCCCTTCATTCTTGGAATCATCCTTGTGAACCTCTTCTAGACTCTATCCAATGACAACACATCCTTTCTGAGATATAGGGCCCAAAACTGTTGACAATACTCCAAGTGCGACCTCACTAGTGCCTTATAAAACCTCAGCTTCCCTTGAAGTAAATGTCAACATTGCATTTGCCATCTTTACAGCAAACTCAACCTGTAAATTAACCTTCTGGGAGTCTTGCATGAGGACTCTCAAATCCCTCTGCACCTCTGATGTTTGAACCTTCTCTCCATTTAGATAATAGTCCGCCATATTGAGGAGGACTTCATGGAATGCATCTGTGATGGCTTTCTTGAAAAAAAAATGTCACTGAACCTGCAAGGGAACGTGTTATCTTCGATCTGGTCCTGTGCAATGAGACACGTATAATTAGTGATCTTGTAGTTAGGGATCCTCTTGCAAAGTGTGATCACAGGATGACTGAGTTTCTCATACAAGTGGAGGGTGCAGTAGTTCAATCTGAAGCCAGTGCATTATGCCTAAGCAATGGAGACTACAATGGAATGAGGGAGGATTTGGCTAGTGTAGACTAGGACAATAGAGGTGGGGAGAGCCAGCCTTGGATGACTAAGGAAATAAAAGAAGGTATCAAAATAAAAGCTTGTCCCTGCAAGGTCACCAAGAGTAGTGGGAAACTGGAAGACTGGAAAAACTTTAAAAACCAACAAAGAACCACTAAGTGAGCAATAAAGAAAGGAACGATGGACTGTGACAATAAACTAGCACAAAATATAAAAATGGATAGTAAAAGTTTTTTTAATTATGTAATTCCCTGGCTCATTTTTTACTGTTATGCTGTACCTATTTCATTTTGTGCTCCTCTGTGTGAGCTGCTTGTTATCAGCTTAACTTTGGGTTACCGTTGAAGATAAGAGATAGGTGAAATGTGCGCCATCCAAAGTTAGGACGGTCGGATAAAGGGGAGGTTTCTCTGGTGAGGGACACTAAGGTTGGGCTTGGGGCCTTTTGTTCGAGAGTAGATGAAGAGAGAAGACGCTGGGGAGAACCGGTCATAGCATACGATCCAGTGGGAGACCTGTTTGTTCGAGATGGATTGCGAGCGATGTTCGGAAGGCGATGTGTACTTTCACGTTAACCGAGAGGCCAGCACGTGAGTGACAGAGAAGTTTAAGATGAGCTCCAACTTGTGTGCACTTGACTGTTTAATTAGAATGGGCCCTTTTCTTTTTGTTATTCTTTACTAACCCTTTAGTTATGATTCATAAATATAATTCCTTTAATCATATGTGGTGTTTTGTCTGTTATTTTGTGGCATTAATTTGTAACAGGGTAGCGAATTACACAGCATCCACACAAACAGGTGGTTTTGGGGTGGGCTTGCACCTCAATCTTACACAATCGGCGGGGTCAGAGATTGTCTTCCCTAGACTTAGGCAGCCGAGGAAACCAGGGTGTTTCAGTCTTATAAACCAGAAAAGGGAGGCTAAAGTGAACGTAGGTCTCTTGGAGGACGAAAAGGGGGAATTGACTTTGGGTAATGAGGAAATGACAGAGGCTTTGAATGATTATTTTGTGTCTGTCTTCACAGTGGAGGACACTTCTAACATGCCAAAGAGAGATGTTATGGATGCAGTGGGAGGTGAGGACCTCAATACAATAGCTATCACTTAAGAGGTAGTACTGTAGTTGGGGAAAATAGTTGGAGCTATCATTAAAGATGAAATAGCGAGGCAACTGGAAAAGAAATAGATCCATCAGGCAGACGCAGCATGCATTCAGAAAAGGCAGATCCTGGTTGACAAACTTGCTGGAGCTCTTTGATGATATAATGAGCACAGTGGATAGAGGGGAACAGATGGATGTTATTTACAAACATACTTGGATTTCTAGAAGGTATTCGATAAGGTACAGCACAAAAGACTCATCCATAAGATAAGAATGCATAGAGTTGGGGGTGATATATGCAGAGAGATATAGATAGATTGAGTCAATATGCAAGGTTCTGGCAGATAGAGTACGATGTTAGTAAACGCGAGGTCATCCACTTTGGAAGGAGAAACGGAAGATCAGATTATTATTTAAAAGATTAAAAAAATGGCAGCATGCTGCTGTGCAGAGGGACTTGGGAGTGCTTGTGCATGAATCACAAAAGGTCGGTTTGCAGGCCATCAAGAAGGCAAATGGAATGTTAGAACCATAGAAAACCTACAGCACAGTACAGGCCCTTTGGCCCACAGTGCTGTGCCGAACATGTACTTATGTTAATCTTCATTGCTAGAGGGATTGAATTTAAGAGCAGGGAGATTATGCTGCAACTGTACAGGGTACCGGTGAGGCCGCTCCTGGAGTACTGCGTGCAGTTCTGGTCTCCATACTTGAGGAAGGATATACTGGCTTTGGAGGTGGTGCAGGGGAGGCTCACCAGGTTGATTCCAGAGATGAGGGGGTTAGACTATGAGGAGAGATTGAGTCTCCTGAGACTGTACTCGCTGGAAATCAGAAGAATAAGAGGAGATCTTTTAGAAACATATAAAATTATGAAAGGGATAGATAGGATAGAGGCAGGAAAGTTGTTTTCACTGGTAGGTGAGACTAGAACTAGAGGACATAGCCTCAAGATTCGGGGGAGTAGATTTAGAATGGAAATGAGGAGGAAATGCTTGTCCCAAAGAGCAGTGAATCTGTGGAATTTTTTGCCTCATGAAGCAATGGAAGCTACCCTCAGTAAGACAAGGTTGGATAGATTTTTGCATAGTAGGGGAATGAAGGGTTATGGGGAAAAGGCAGGTAGGTGGAGATGAGACCATGGCCAGATCAGCCATGATCTTATTGAATGGCAGAGCAGGCTCGACAGGCCAGATGTCCTACTCCTGCTCCTATTTCTTATGCTCTTATTGTTCCTTTTACCAAAATGCATTATCTTACATTTCCCAGCATTATATTCCACCCAATTCTTTTTTGCCCATTCTTCCAATTTGTCTAAGTCCTGCTACAATCACATCGCTGGCTCAGCACTACCTACCCCTCCATCTATCTTCGTATCATCTGCAAACTTTGCCACAAAACCATCAATTCCATTATCAGTGTGAAAAAATGCAGCCACTATACTGATCCCTGAGGAACACCACTAGTCGCTGGCAGTCAGCCAGAAAAGGCTACCTTTATTCCCACTTACTGCCTGCGGCCTGTCAGCTATTCCTCGATCTATGCCAGTATCTTTTGTGGAACATCATAGGATTTTATCTTGCTAAGCAGTAATACGTATCTCTCGGCAAAACTATGTTATCTATACCCGTCCATGTCAGTCTTTCGAACACAATAATTATACCTAGGAAAAAGAGAGCATAGGTCTCTCCTCCCTTCAGAAAAGTAGGCTGAGGATGGTCAAATGGAGGTGATTAAATCAGCTAAAGGTGTGAGTCAATACAAAGTGATTATGAGGATCAGCATAAAATATATAACAGGCACTATGAAATCCTCTGGAATTTAGAAGAAACTACTTCACCAAAGAATGGTGAGAATGTATTACTTGCTACCGAAGAGACTGGAGGAAATGAATAAAATAAGCAATAATAATATTTCAGGAGAGGCTTGATGACAAGCATATAGATGAGAATAGAGGGCTCGGATGAAAGGTTTAGTGAGGAAATATGGGAGGAGACTGAAATGGAGCATAAATGACAGTCTGGATTTATTGGGCCAACAGGCCTTTTTCTGTCATGTACATCCCATGTAATCCTAGTAAGTTGACAGGGAGATTGAAGCAGCATGAGCTGAATAAATCTTCCTCTTACTGTCTTCCATGTAATTTTCACCAAACTAGAGGTTCCTTGAAACCAGAATGTTGCTTTCCAAAACAGTCAGGCCGGTTGATTAGGAGTTCATCACTCAATGTCGAGCTTCTTATGGATATGAATTAAATTTTATATGAAGTATTCAATTTTCTTCATTTTCACTATATTGTCAGTTTTGCTGGTAATATCATGAAAATAACACAAGATTAGATTATTAATGCCATTTACAGAACTGCAGTATTTCACAGAAAGGATAAATCAGACTCAGTATATTTTTTTTAAAAATCACAAAAACTGCCAAACATAAAGGAACATTAAGATTAAGAGCAGGGGTAGATCTATTGATCCTGCTCCACCAGTAATGAAGATAATGGCTGATCATGGGCACTTTTATCCTGCATGATCCTATCTCCTTTGATTCTCTTAATCTCCAGAAATCTATTCATTTCTGTTTTTAATAAATTCAATGACTGAGTCTTTTCAGCCGTCCGAGACACTGAATTCCAAAGGCTCATCACCACACTTTGAAAAACAAAATGTGTTGTCACCTCCATGCTAAATAGTCTACTCCTTCTGAGACTGTGACTCCTGGTTTCAGATTCCCTAGCCAGAAGAAATATCCTCTCTGAATCCATCCCATTGTAATGCCTTGGGAAAGGTTTCACTGCTAATGCAATGGTTTTTCTGTCGCAGCAGTGTTTGGGTTATGGCTAGAGATGACGGGGGCTTTGGAATGTGCGCCATCCAATGAAGGATGTGTTTTTTTCTCGTTGTGTGCCTAAGAACGAGGTGATCTGGGTCTTTTGCTCAGCGAGAGATGGAGAGAAGACGCCAGAAAGGAGAGGTCATAGACAGCGGGATGGAGTGGACTAGGAGTGGGGCCGGGAGTCGATGAAGCCGGGGAAATCGATGGAGGTGCAGCAGAAGGGAAACCGTGAGCTCCAATGTGCACATTAGACTGTTTCATTAAAATGGACGCTTTTCTTTTCGTTTTTCTTTACTAACCCTTTAGTCAAGTTAAGAATTAACGAGCTAAATCGTTTAGTTGCATATGGAGTACTGTCTGTTATTTCATGGTACTGATTTGTAACGGGGGAACAGATCACACAGCATCCACACAAACAAGAGGTTTTACACCTCAGAATTCACATGCTTGGCGGGGCCAGAGGCTGCCTTCCTGAGACTAACGCCGCCTGCCGAACTTGAGGGTTACACTGTCAAATTCTATTTTAATGATATATCATCCCATTCTTCTAAACCATTTGCAAAGGGAGCTGGAAAAGGCAAGTAATAAAGGTCATGACACAATAGTAATGGGGGACTTCAATATTCAAGGGGATTTGAAAAATCAGGATGGTGCCAGATCTCAAGAGAAGAAACTTGATGAATCCTGATGAGATGGCTTTTTAGAGCAGCTTGTGCTTGAGCCTACTCGGGAAAAGCCTATCTTGGATTGGGTGAAATGTAATAACCCAGATCTTATTAGGGAGCTCAACGTAAGGAAACCTTTAGGAGACAGTCATCATAATATGATTAAATTCAATTTGAGAGGAAGAAGCATAACTCACAAGTATCAGAATAAAGGGAATTACAGAGGAATGAGGGAGGAGCTAGCCCAGGTGGATTGGAGGAGAATACTGGCAGAGATGATGGCAGAGCAGAGATGTGTTGAAGTTTCTGGATATAGTTTACAAGGCACTGGATAGATATGTCCCACAGAGGAAGAAGTTTTCAAATGGCAAGGGTAGACAACCGTGGCTGCCAAAGGAAGCTAAGAACTGCATAGGAGCCAAGGAAAGGGCATATAAAGTAGCAAAAGTGATTGGGAAGCTTTTAAAATCCAACAAAAGGCAACTAAAAAGTAATAAGAAAGAAAAAGATGAAATATGAAGACAAACTAACCAATATTATAATGCAGGATACCAAAAGTTTTTTCAGTTATATAAAGAGTAAAAGGGAGGTGAGAGTGAGATTCACGGACAGTATGTCGCCTCCTGAAAAATAATGTTGCTGAGGTAGTAATGGGGGACAAAGAAATGGCAGATGAACTTAATAGGTACTTTGCATCTATCTTCACTGTGGAAGACATTAGCAATGTGCCAGAGGTCCATGGGTGTCAGGGAGCAGGAGTGAGTGCCATTGCTACTGCAAAGGAAAAAGGGGTGGCCAACTCAAAGGGCTTAAGATGGATAAGACACCTGGGCCAGACGGACTACATCCCAGAGTCCTGAGAGAGGTAGCTGAAGAGATAATGGATGCATTGGTCATGATCTTTCAGAATCACTTGATTCTAGCATGGTCCCAGAGAACTGGAAGATTGCAAATGTCACACCACTCTTTAAAAAGGGAGGAAGACAAAAGGAGGGAAATTATGGGCCAGTTAGCCTAGCCGCAGTGGTTGGAGAAATGTTGAAGTCTATTATTAAGGATGAGGTTTTGAGGTACTTGGAGACTAATGATAAAATAAATCAAAGTCAGCATGGTTTCTGTAAAGGGAAATCTTGCTTGACAAATCTGTTAGGGTTCTTTAAGAAAGTAACAAGCAGGGTGGACAGAGTGAGGCAGCGGATGCCATTTACCTGGATTTTCAGATGGCATTTGATAAGGTGCCACTCATGAGGCTGCTTAACAAGATAAAATTCTATGGCATTACAGGAAAGATACTGACATGGATAGTGGAATGGCTGATAGGCAGGAGGCAGCAGATGGGAATAAAGGGGACCTTTTCTAGTTGGCTGCCGATGACTAGTGGTATTCCTCAGGGGTCAGTATTGGAACTGTTTCTTTTCACATTGCTTGTTAATGAATCAGATAATTGAATTGATACCCTTGTGGCAAAATTTGCGGCTGATACGAAGATAGGTGGAGGGGTACGTAGTGCTGAGGATGCAATGCGATTGCAGCAGGATTTAGACAAAGTGGAAGGATGGGCAAACAAGTGACAGATGGAATAACAGTGTTAGGAAGCATATGATAATACATTTTGGTAAAAGGAACAATAGCACGGACTAATTTCTAAATGAGGAGAAGTTTCAAACAAGGTTCAAAACTTTGTGGGCCGAAGGGCCTGTATTGTGCTGTAGGTTTTTTCTATGAGAGGTACAAAAGGACTTAGGAGTTCTCGTGCAAGACTCCCAGAAGGTTAATTCACAGGTTGAGTCTGAGGTAAAGAAGGCAAGTGCAATGTTGGCATTTATTTCAAGCGGAATAGAATATAAAAGCAAGGAGATAATGCAGAGCCTCTGTAAGACACTAGTCAGGCTGCACTTGGAGTATTGTCAACTGTTTTGGGCCCCATATCTCAGAAAGGATGCATTGTCATTGGAGAGAGTTCAGAGGATATTCCCAAAGATGATTCCAGGAATGAAGGAGTTAACATATGTGAAGCACTTGGCAGCTTTGGGGCTGTACTCATTGGAATATAGAATATAGGGGAATTTCATTGGAACCTACCGAATGTTGAAAGGATGTGGAAAGGATGTTTCCTATGGTGAGGTATCCAGAACTAGAAGACACAACCTCAAAATTGAGGTGTGACCCTTTAGAACAGAGGTAAGGAGGAATTTTTTAGCTAGACAGTAGTAAATCTGTGAAATACTCTGCCAGAAACTGTGGTGGAGGCCAAGTCTATGGGTTTTTTTAAGGCGGAAGTTGATAATTTCCTGATCAGTCAGGGCATCAAAGGATATGGCGAGACGGCAGGTGTACGGGGTTGCATGGGATCCGGGATCAGCCATGATGGAATGGCGGAGCAGACTCAATGGGCTGAATGGCCTCATTCTGCTCCAATGTCTTATGGTCTTATGATCTTATGAACCAATCCACTCAGTCCTTTCTCATGCAACAAACCAGTCATCCCTGGAATCAGTCTGGTGAACCTTCATTCCATTCCTTCTATGGCAAAGGTGTTCTCTAGTTTGGGTAAGGAAGTCAGCTTTGTACACAAAATCTGAGGTCTCTTGTTTGACATAATTTTAGTAAGACATCTTTACTTCTGTACTCAATGCCTCCCATAAGAAAGGCTAACAATAACAGACATCCCAATGAAACAACAGTCAATATTTTTCAATTCCCATTTTTTTAAAAATCCTTTAGCCTCATTGGGAAAGATAACTTCAAAATTTTACAATTACGAGTGATACAATGTGGTCAGGGTATTAGCTCAGTTGTTCTCACAGGTCCAAGTGCAACTGAATTTAGTGTCCTGTGACAATTCTTAACATCTTCACAAAGAAAATTTATGTTACTTGTCTCTAAAAGGCTTATCTGTTTTACAGGATTCCATATCAATATTGATCATAGATCATGCAATTTATTGGAGTACTTAGTTTTACTGTAGTGGCTATAAATTGCTTTAATTTTTCTAAACTAAGAGAGCAGAGTGCTTAATCGCCCCATATATAATGGACATGGCATCCTCAAAATCAGTCTGGTATACACTCGCTTACTTACTCACTGCCCATTACGCTGCTGATGTTTTGCGCAGCAAAGAAGGTCCTCCTTCTCTGGTGGTGTCCAGAGGTTTTCTCATCATGTCAGTTTTCACTACTGTCAGTCATGCAAGTCCCAGGTGGAGACTCAGGAAAACCATTGCACACAGATATGGAGGGATTCTTTATTGCCGTTCCTGCAATAATTTAGTTTTACCAGTCATGGTGTTAGCCCTGAGCTGAACCTCTGAACCTGGAGGACCGGTGGACCACTCTTAGTCTGGCCTCTACCCTTTGACCTGTTTGGCATGGCCAAGCCTACCAAGAGCCAGTGCTAAAGCCCTGACTCCAGCCAACATAGCTCTCCGAGTCAAACAAAAGTCTCCAAACCATAACAAGATTGAGGTCTTCTTGGAGCAAGAATACACTCAGTTGCCACTTTATTAGGTACACCTGTACACCTACATCAGCTTGTTAACGCAAATATCTAATCAGCCAATCATGTGACAGCAACTCAAGGCACAAAAGCATGCAAGCATGGTTGAGGGGTTCAGTTGTTGTTCAGACCAAACATCAAAATGTGGAAGAAATATGATCTAAGTGACCTTGACCATGAAGTGATTGTTGGTGCCAGCCTGGAAGGTTTGAGTATCTCAGAAAATGCTGATCCCTGGGGATTTTTACACACAACATTAAATGACTGTATGTAATGAGACAGGTCAGAGGAGATTGGCCAGACTGGTTCTAGCTGACAGGAAGGCAAAAGTAACTCAAATAACTAGACATTACAAGAGTGGTGTGTAGAAAAGTATCTCTGAAGGCACAAAATGTCAAACCTTGAATTTGATGGGTTAAAGCAGCAGAAGATCATGAATGTACACTTAGAGCCCTCCTTATTAATTACAGGAGGTGCAGATTAAAGGGTCAATTAGTGTATCATCATATGAGTAAAGACCACTATTGCAGACAATACTCTAGGTGTAATATAGAAACATAGCAACATAGAAAATAGGTGCAGGAGTAGGCCATTCGGCCCTTCAAGCCTGCACCACCATTCAGTATGATCATGGCTGATCATCCAACTCAGAACCCTGTACCAGCCTTCCCTCCATACCCCCTGATCCCTAAATATAGCCAATGAACTGGCCTCAACTGTTTCCTGTGGCAGAGGGTTCCACAGATTCACCACTCTCTGTGTGAAGAAGTTTTTCCTAATCTTGGTCCTAAAAGGCTTCCCCTCTATCTTCAAGCTGTGACCCCTCGTTCTGGACTTCCCCAACATCGGGAACAATCTTCCTGCATCTAGCCTGTCCAATCACTTTAGGATTTTATACGTTTCAATAAGGTCCCCCCTCAATCTTCTAAATTCCAACGGGTATAAACCTAGTTGATCCAGTCTTTCATCATATGGAAGTCCTGCCATCCCAGGAATCAATCTGGTGAACCTTCTTTGTACCCCCTCTATGGCAAGGATGTCTTTCCTCAGATTAGGGGACCAAAACTGCACACAATACTCCAGGTGTGGTCTCACCAAGGCCTTGTACATCTGCAGTAGTACCTCCCTGCTCCTGTACTCAAATCCTTTTGCTATGAATGCCAGCATACCATTCGCCTTTTTCACCGCCTGCTGTTCCTGCATGCCCACTTTCAATGACTGGTGTATAATGACACCCAGGTCTCGTTGCACCTCCCCTTTTCCTAATTGGCCACCATTCAGATAATAATCTGTTTTCTTGTTTTTGCCACCAAAGTGGATAACCTCACATTTATCCACATTAATTTGCATCTGCCATGAATTTGCCCACTCACCTAACCTATCCAAGTCACCCTGCATCCTCTTAGCATCCTCCTCACAGCTAACACTGCCGCCCAGCTTCGTGTCATCCGCAAACTTGGAGATGCTGCATTTAATTCCCTCACCCAAGTCATTAATATATATTGTAAACAACTGGGGTTCCAGCACTGAGCCTTGCGGTACCCCACTAGTCACTGCCTGCTATTCTGAAAAGGTCCCGTTTATTCCCACTCTTTGCTTCCTGTCTGCCAACCAATTCTCTATCCACATCAATACCTTACCCCAATACCGTGTGCTTTAAGTTTGCACACTAATCTCCTGTGTGGGACCAACATTCAATGTAATTATAGTGAGACATTTTCACTCTTCCACTCATGTCATCCAGCAATGAAGGTCAACATCACACTTGTTTTTCTGATCATTTGCTGCGCCTGCATTTTAGTTCTCAGTGACTTGTATACATGAACACTCAGATTCCTTTGCACATCAATACTTACTGATCACTCAGCATTTAAAGCACTCAGAATTTCTGCTATTGGAATGGACAATCGCAAAGTGTACAATGGTGGTAGTCAATACTGGAATGTGCCTCTCTTAGCATGGCACAATGATACAGCTCGCAGAGCCGTTGCCTCACACACTCAATGATCCGCAAAGACAACAAAAATACTTTGAGAGATAACAAGGCAAAAGGAATTTAAGAAAGTAGGGTGTGAAGAAAAAGACAGCCATCAGCAGTGTAACTGAATGAAAGCCAGGATTATTTCTATTATGTGTGTGCAGGGGTGTTGAGAGAGCAATTTAGGATATATTGCTTGAGAAAGATAAAGAAGATTGAGGCAAAAAGGAAAAGGAATTGAAACTAGGCATGAAAACTTTGAACTTAGTACATCAACTAACAGAGAGTTTGGTAAAGAGCGAACTAAACTTACCTGATACATCATCAACATTTAAGTTTTGACAGATTGAATTAAAAGAAGTTTGTTAAAATAAAAATATGGAAGCCTCATACATGAATCCTATGAAAATATCTTCAGCAGATATCATCTTAATAAGCTTTTGGTCTATTCATTTACAGTTTGTTATTCTGCAGATTGCATTTCATTGTCTTTGAGTGTCTGGGAGAGATTTCATAACCCCGTCTTGGAACCTAAGGCAGGGAAAATTGGTTGAATAAATTCCATGATAGAGAAGGATTGAAACCAATCGGCCAGTAGTTCCTTTCACATGGAGACACGAGATCTCAGAGACTGGAATCTGGAGCAAAATAAAACAAACTGTAAGAAGAACTCAGAAGGTCAAGGAGCATTTGTGGAGTCAAAATGATAGTCAATGTTTTCAGTCAATGTTTGGAATCAGGTCTGATTTAGGGTCTTGGCCCAAAACAGCAGTTTATATTTTGGTCTTTTCACATACTACATTAATACCAAGAGTTATCCTCCAAAAGTTCACTTAAGACCAGTCAATCTGTCCACTCATGATTCCAAGCTCTAGAACTATGTGAGACAAATTTTATTAGTGAATACTCCCAGGCCAGAACAGCACGTAGAAGGAATGCATATTAGGAAGTTGCACACAAAAGTCAATATATCGTGTGATTTTATAACCATGAAAACTAGTTGACGTTCAAGGATGGTAAATCCTGCAAGACCTGCTGAGTTGCAGATTTGAACCTGCACTCATACCAAGCACCACTTGCACCAAACTAATTCATAAAGTCTTCTCCAATATGTGTGGTTCTGTGCATTCATGTTGAATGGTTTCTTTATGTAATAAAATACATGGCTGATTTAATAATATTTAAGAAAAAGCAAAAGAGTCAAGACTCATTAATTACCAAAGAATGTATAAATTATACAACCTTGAGATTTGCTTGCTCACGGGTAGCTACAAAACAAGAAGCCCAAAAGAACCCAAAGAAAAAAAAAGAATAAAAATAAAAATAAAAGACCAACACTCAATGAGCAAGAGAAAGAAAAAAAAATCATGTAAACAATTAAAGCAAAGAGCAACAGTGTTCCGAACCAAAATTGAGTCCTCAGTTCTGAACCTCAGAGCAGCCCGGAGTAGGCCCAAAGCCTTGCTTATCAGTTCATCATATGAGCAGGTCGGAGCACAGCAGCCGGGATAGTCGTCATAGCTTCAGTGCCATGGAGACGAAAGCGAGTGAAGTCAGCTCTCATCTGGACCGACACCCTGTCTTTTCAGTCTGTCTGGGCAGGCAGAACAGTGAAAGTCAATGGCACCCTGCAGAAACGAGTGAAGATTATGCAGAGCAAGCGAAATTGGCTCTCACCTCCAATTTGGTCTGGCGTTTAAACTCTCTAAACAGCATATTGTACCTTGCACTAGGACCCAGGCACCACAGCTGTGAAAGGCTCCTCACACTAGGACCCAGGCTCCGGTGCTGTGAAAGGCTCTGGGCCTAGACCACGCTGTCCAGCAACTCGTTCTGGGCCCAGATTCCATCGCCTGACTCACTTTCAAGGACTCTATAATTCATGATCTTAGTATTATTTAATCTATCTATTTATGTATGTATGTATGTATTGATTTATTATTTGTGCTTTTTTTGTAATTGCACAATTTGTTTTCTTTTGGTTGGTTCTCAGTCTTTGTGTGTAAATTTTCAGTTATTCCATTGCATTTCTTTGTTTTACTGTGAAGTTCTGCAGAGTGGGCAAACTCATGGCAGATGCAATTTGAGTGGGCAAACTCATGGCAGATGCAATTTAATGTGGATAAATGTGAAGTTATCCACTTTGGTGGCAAAAATAGGAAAACAGATTATTATCTGAATGGTGGCCGATTAGGAAAAGGGGAGGTGCAACGAGACCTGGGTGTCATTATACACCAGTCATTGAAAGTGGGCATGCAGGTACAGCAGGCAGTGAAAAAGGCGAACGGTATGCTGGCATTTATAGCGAGAGGATTCGAGTACAGGAGCAGGGAGGTACTACTGCAGTTGTACAAGGCCTTGGTGAGACCACACCTGGAGTATTGTGTGCAGTTTTGGTCCCCTAATCTGAGGAAAGACATCTTTGCCATAGAGGGAGTACAAAGAAGGTTCACCAGATTGATTCCTGGGATGGCAGGTCTTTCATATGAAGAAAGACTGGATGAACTGGGCTTGTACTCGTTGGAATTTAGAAGATTGAGGGGGGATCTGATTGAAACGTATAAGATCCTAAAGGGATTGGACAGGCTAGATGCGGGAAGATTGTTCCCGATGTTGGGGAGGTCCAGAACGAGGGGTCACAGTTTGAGGATAGAGGGGAAGCCTTTTAGGACCGAGATTAGGAAAAACTTCTTCACACAGAGAGTGGTGAATCTGTGGAATTCTCTGCCACAGCAAACTGTTGAGGCCAGTTCATTAGCTATGTTTAAAAGGAAGTTAGATATGGCCCTTGTGGCTACAGGGGTCAGGGGGTATGGAGGGAAGGCTGGGTTCTGAGTTGGATGATCAGCCATGATCATAATAAATGGCGGTGCAGGCTCGAAGGGCCGAATGGCCTACTCCTGCACCTATTTTCTATGTTTCTATGATAATGAACCTCAGAGTTGTATATGGTAATGTATACGTGCTTTGATAATAAATTTACTTTGAACTTTGATGCCTGCCCTGGTGTGGGACCAATTCTTTGGCTACATAGTGGAACCTGAGGTGAAACTTAGTTACTGTGGATACAGGAACTCAGAAATAAAAACAGAAAGTGCGGGAAACCCTCAGCAGCTCAGACAGCACTGCCATTTGCTGAAAGGTCCATAATCACACAGATTAGCTTCACTTCTGTCTCGACATCAGCTATCGGATCCACTGAGCATTTTCTGGTTTTGTATCTATGGTAACTTAGATTCACAGCACTGATTTTATTGGACATAGGACGGCAGTAACAGAAAATCACAACTCTGTTTTAAACTGGTTGTTGGTAGGGTCATAACTTCTTTGAACATCTGTTAGTCTAGTCTTTCTTGTACTAGCTTTTAATCCCTCTGAATGATACCAGTTACCTCCTGGACTTGTTTACTTATCAGGCGCTTTATCCTGCTTTGTCTGCTGTAAATTACAAGATGACCATTGTTCAAAAGCACTTGATTGGCACAAGCAGGTGATAATAGCAAATAATAAATGCAGACTTTGTGTGAAAGATAATGACTGAGCCAGAAATTATTACTGCGGTTCTATGACGAGCTGTTATTAATGAGGCCCGCCATTGGTCAGAGTCAACCATGGATGTTGCTTCCCAGCTGTCTACATGACATGGAAAGCCAGTATGTAAGCCAGGGCATTATGATATGGAGAGCAAGCTGTTGCCCATGCAGCAAGCTCCCCCTCTCCACACAGCTGATGAATGCAAAGGAACGGCAGAGACCGATACAGATTGATACAGACTGGCAGGAGTTGCCAGTCAGCATTGAACTCAATGTAAGACTGCCTTAAGGATTCCTGTTCCGGAATTTTTCCTTGGGGCTTACTCTGGAAGCCTCCCCGAAGAGTGAGTATGGTTGCAAGGCAGTGGATGTTTAAAATCGACATTTACCTTCTCCAAGATGAGCTGCCCTCCACGGCTGATGTGTCCCGTCTGCCAACAACTGTTTTTAAAGGCACTAGTAGCCCACCTTTGCCCCTTCTCCTGTCGGTAGAAATGGTTCCGTTGGGCTTAGCAGTTAATCCACACACGAAGGCCAAGAGGTGGAGTTGGTTGTCAGAAGCTATTTGAGATGGATGCCATTGGGAGCATTTAATAGCTCGTAGAAGCTTATCCCTGCTACCACCCCAGCAATAACAACCTTAAGGAGCCAAGCTGCTGCTAAATACTGACTATTTTTCTCTTTATGTTGTTCATTTCAACCTTGGCAACATTTTGGAAGAAAACTAGCAAAACCCTCTAAGGAATCTTGGATATGTATATAAATTATAGTAAATCTATTTGTTCAGAGCCCTATAGTCAGCATGTAGCACTAATGGCAAAGGACTCAGTCACAAAGTAAGCTCACATGAATTTATAGATTCTTTGTGTTCTCAGCTAAGAAAGAAAGCAGATCTATCCATGTTCCCGACAAACTATCATTATTTTCTAGCGCCCAAGTAAAACTCGCTGCTTTACAGGGGGCACTCTAATTTATGTCCCCAGTTCAGCAACACACTAATTAAACCAATAATTAACACAAGTAAAACCTGGTCCTGAAATCCATAAGCGTGCAATTAATGGCTTACTGAATTTCAGAGGAAGAGTTTGTTATTGGAGTATTTGTATATACTAAATGTTGAGCAATTATTTCCAAGATATTGATTAGGGAGGACATGTTTGAAGTGTACCGGCTTGTGAGGACATTGGGTCCAGAATCTACATTCCACAACCTACAAACACTTTCAAGGATATTTCACATTATCACTATTATTTACTTATTTTTCATTTGCACAATTCATTTTCTTTTGCCTATTGTTTGTTTGTCTTTGTTTGTGTATAGTTTCTTTAATAAATTCTGTTGTATATTTTTAATTCCCTGCAAGAAAATGAATCTCAAGGTAGTATATCGTTACATATATAGGACATCTTTAGGGAGCAGTGTCTCAAAAAGGCAGCGTCCATTATTAAGGACCTCCAGCACCCAGGGCATGCCCTTTTCTCATTGTTACCATCAAGTAGGAGATACAGAAGCCTGAAGGCACACACTCAGTGATTCAGGAACAGTTCCTTCCCCTTTGTCATCCGATTCCTAAATGGACTTTGAAGCTTTGGACACTACCTCACTTTTTTAATATACAGTAATTCTGTTTTTGCACATTTTTAAATAATCTATTCAATATACATAATTGATTTATTTGTTTATTTATTTTTTATTTTATTTATTATCATTTTTCTCTCTCTCTGCTAGATTATTTATTGCATTGAACTACTGTTGCTAAGTCAACAAATTTCACATCACATGCTGGTGATAATGAACCTGATTCTGATTCTGACATATATTGATAATAAATTTACTTTGACTTTGGAAGGGCCACCAAGATTTTCTGGACCACTTTCAGAGCCAGAGTAACAATTATTTCATTCTCCTTTACACTTGTGTACTGGAAATGACATTATAAACAATTATGGATCTAGTTTTTGAATCTTTCTACCAGTCAATTAAATCAGCAGAGATTTCTTGTTTAATTGGCTATTGAATAAAATGGTACTGGATAGTGATTCAGACATTGTGCAACGAAAGCCTTGTGAGACATGTTGGATAAGCCAGTGGGATTTCAGTGGTCAAGGATTTTCATGCCTGTTTACGTGTGCCACACAGATTTCCACTAGTTGTGTTGAACAGCTTGCAGAGATCAGTCCCTCTGTTGTGAGCAGTTTGAATGCCTTCCTAGCTTTGATGATCCGAAAGTACTGTGTAAGGTGTGATAAATACATCAGACTGAACCTGTACTTTCAATACATAACAATATAAGGCGCACTCCACTGAAAACAGCAGTCGTAATCAATACAAGACATAAGGTTGTTCTTTATAAATGTTATAGTTTGTCATCAGTGTAATTATCTTTGTAAGTAATCCGCAGTTGACGGATTCTTGAATGGTCAAGGCATAAAGGGATATGGAGAGAAGGCAGCTGAATCAGCCATGATGAAATGGCAGAACAGACTCAATGGGACAAATGGACTAATTCTGCTCCTATATCTTATGGTCATAATAGGATACTAAAAACTATGCAGATAACATTTTAGATTTGATGTTTGCTATTGGGTGAAAGTACCAGATAACCTTGGAAGAAGCATTAACTGGATGTAATAATTCTTTCTATCTATTTTGAATGCAGGAAAATTGTCCTTCATGATAATAACTCATTTATGTTTGATTTCTCTGATTCCATAAATATAGGTTTGATAAATATTATTGATTTTCATATCCTGATAGGTACCTCTGTTGTGTGAAAACAGTGTTGGACAGACTCATATTAGTGCTAACCTGTCTATGTTGCTCAATGTGCACCTGGACTGCTGATACATATAAGGGAGAAGAAAACCAAGGAGGGTTACATTACTGTGCCGTATGTATGAAAACTTTGCTGCCATTGGGTAATTAAGCCTACATGCATATTTTGAGCTTTGCTGAAAATGTATAAGCTTGGATGAATATTAGAACATAGAAATTTACAGTACATTACAGGCCCTTCGACCCACCATGCTGTGTCGACTATGTAACCTACTCTAGAGACTGTCTAGAATTTCCCTAGCACATAGCCCTCTATTTTTCTAAGCTCCAAGTACCTAAGAGGCTCTTAACAGACCCTATCGTATCCAAACATTTTATTATAGAAATTAACCTATAATCTACTTGTAAATTTATTTGCTTAAAGACACTACCGTCAGTGTGGTAGCAACTTATTTTACACTTTCCAAAGAAAATACTGGGGCACTTTGTACCATGCTCTGTTGCTGTTTGCCTTGTGCTATCTCGGTGCACTGTGTGGTGGTATGGTCTGTGGGAATAATATGCAAGACAGACTTTTCACTGTACCTCAATATACGTGACAATACTTACACAATTCCAGTTGTTGAACCAATCAGCACATCCTTAATCACTACCTCATGATGACCACTTTAACTGTCAGGAAGGGCAGGAAGATGATAGGACAAAATTGCAGCCAGCAGGGTGAGTGTCAGTGCACTAGAGATGCAGAAACAAAAGGGTAGCAAATACAGTACTCAGAATGTTATATCTCAATGCACGGAGCATAAGAAATAACATGGATGATCTTGTTGCACTTTTACAGATTGCTGGGTATGATGTTGTGGCCATCACTGAATCGTGGCTGAAGGATGGTTGTAGTTGGGAGCTGAATGTCCAAGGTTACGCATTGTATTGGAGGGATAGGAAGGTAGGCAGAGGAGGTGGTGTGGCTCTGCTGGTAAAGAATGGCATCAAATCAGTAGAAAGATGTGACATAGGATTGAAGATGTTGAATCCTTGTGGGTTGAGTTAAGAAACTGCAAGGGTAAAAGGACCATGATGGCAGTTATATATAGGCCTCCAAAAGTAGCTAGGGTGTGGACTACAGATTACAATGGAAAATAAAATCAGCATGTCAAAAATGCATGATAGTCATGGGAGATTTTAACATGCAAGTAGATTGGGAAAATCAGGCTGGTAATGAATCTCAAGAGACTGAATTTATTGAATGTCTATGAGATGGCTTTTTAGAGGAGATTGTCATTGAGCCTACAAGGAGATCAGCTATACTAGATTGGATGTTATGTAATGAACCGAAGGGAATTAGGGAGTTTAAGATAAAGGAATCCTTCGGAGGCAGTGATTACAATACAATTGAGTTCATCTTGGAATTTGATAGGGAGAAAGTACAGTCTGACATCACAGTATTTCAGTGGAGGAATGGAAATTACAGTACTATGAGAGAGAAGTCGGCCAAAGTAAATTGGAAGGAGACCCTGGCAGGGATGACAGCAGGGCAGAAATGGTGAAAGTTTCTGGGAAAAATAGGGAAGGTGCAGGATAGATGTATTCCAAAATCAAAGAAACACTCAAATAGTTCAACTGTGGCTCCCAAGGGAAGTCATGAGTAATGTAAAAGCAAAAGAGAGGGCATACAACAAAGCTAAAATTATCGGGAAGATAGAGGGCTGGGATGCTTTTCTTTTAGAGGGAAAAGATAAAATATGAAAGCAAACTAGCAAACAATAGCAAAGCAGATAGAAAAAGCTTTTTAAGTATATAAAAATAAACCAAGTATATAAAAGATGAGAGTGAACATTGTATCGCTAAAGAATGAGGCTGGAGAAATAATAATGCGAGACAAGGAGATGGCAGATAAACTAAATGAATATTTTGCATCAGTCTTCACTGTGGAGGAGACCAGCAGTGTGCTAGATGTTGAAGTAAGTGTGTGAGAGAAGAAAAGTGAGTGCAATTACTTTTACAAGGGAGAAAGTGCTCAAAAAGCTGAAAGGCCTAAAGGTATATAAGTCACCCAGACGAGATGAACTGCACCCTTGGGTACTGAAAGAGGTAGTGATAGAGATTGTAGAGGCATTAGAAATGATCTTTCAAAAATCATTGGACTCTGGCATGGTGCCAGAGGACTGAAGAGTTGCAAATGTCACACCACTCTTTAAGCAAAAATGAAGGCAGCAGAAAAGAACTTATAGACCAGTTAGCTCTACCTCAGTAGTTGGGAAGATGTTGGAGTCAATTGGTAAGGATGAGGTCATGGAGTATTTGGTGACACAGGACAAGATAGGACAAAGCTAGCATGGTTTCCTTAAGGGAAAATCTTGCCTGACAAACCTGTTGGGATTCTTTGAGGATATTACACATAGGATAGATAAAGGGGATGCAGTGAATATTGTATATTTGGATTTTCAGAAGGTCTTTGACAGGGTGCCACACATGAAGATGCTTACCAAGTTAAGAGCACATGGTATTATAGGAAAGTTACTAACATGGTTAGAGCATTGGCTGATTGGTAGGAGGCAGCGAGTGGGAATAAAGGGATCCTTGCTTGGTTGGCTGCCAGTGACTAGTAGTGTTCTGCAGGAGTTAGTGTTGGGACCACTTCTTTTTATGCTGTATATAAATGATTTAGATGATGGAATAGATGGGTTTGTTGTAAAGTTTACAGATGATATGAAGATTGAAGTAGTACTGAGGAAACAAAAAGGACTTAGATGAAGAGAGTGGGCAAGAGAGTGGCAAATGAAATACAATATTGGAAAATAAATTATCATCCACTTTGGTAGAAGAAATAAATGTGCAGGGTATTTTATAAATGGAGAGAAAACCTAAAAATCTGAGAGGCAAAGGGACTTGGGAGTCCTTGTGCAGAACACCCTAAAGGTTAAATTGCAGGTTGAGTCGGCAGTGAGGAAGGCAAATACAATATTAGCATTCATTTCAAGAGGTCTAAGATATAACCAGGACTAGCGTCATTCTTACACTCAGCCATTAGGTCCTATAATGAGTCAACCTGTAGGCCGGGAAATAATGACACCCTCCTTTCTTTTACTTTTTCAATTTTTTTATTAATTTCTTACACAAAAGAATACAGAGTACAGTAGGGTATATAATATATCAATTACAATATATTGAAATCACAGATAAAGTGTAATTACCCCATAGCCATATAAAATGAAATTTAAACATAATATTGAAAAGAGATAATTTTATTATACAAAAAAATCTAAACCCACTTCCAGAAAAAAAACAGCTGTTAGGTTTTAAAAAAAAGGAAGAAATCCTTAGCATATAGTAAAACATATTATTAGCCAATATCTGTGCTTAATAGCAAATCAAAGATTTTGAAAATAATTCAAAAAAAGTCCCCACAATGTTAAAAAAATCTTCTGTAGGTTCAGAAATTGAACAGCGAATCTTCTCTAAGTTTAAGCATGACATAACATCCTGTAACCAATGAGTATGAGTAGGTGGAGAGGCATCCTTCCACTTAAGCAACAATGCCCTCCTGGCTATAAGAGAAATAAAGGCCAAAATATGCAGATCATGTGTCTCCAAAATAATATCATTTCCTCCAACAATACCAAATAAGGCAGTCAAAGGATTAGGTTTAAAATTTTCTTAAAAAGGCACCGAAAGAGTTTGAAATACTTCCTTCCAATATTTCTCAAGACTCAGACAAGTCCAAAACATATGGATTAGTGAAGTTTCTCCATTATTACGTCTATCACAAAAGAGAGATATATTCGAATAAAAATGAGACAGCGTATCTTTAGTCATATGGGCTCTGTAAACCACTTTAAATTGTAGAAGGGAATGACGGGCACATAGCGATGAGGTATTAACCAATTTAAAAATTTCATTCCAAGTGTCCTCAAAAATTGAAATCTGAAAATCTTGTTCCCAAAGATTTTTAATATTATCTAAAGGAATATTTCTCATTCCCAACAACATACCATAAATATTAGATATAGCTGAATTATGGAAGGGTTTCAAATTAAAAATTATATCAAGTAAATTTTTATCTGGATGCTTAGGAAATGTATGTACTTGAGAACGCAAAATGTCTCTAATCTGTAAATATCGAAAAAAGTGAGTTCTTGGTAGACTGTACTTAACTGACAGTTGTTCAAATGAAGAGAGACTATCTCCAACAAACAAATCATAAAAACATTTAATACCCAATCTATTCCACTCTTTAAAAACTACATCAGATATAGAAGGTATAAAAAATAGTTAGGAGAAATGGGACTGGAAAGTGAAAAACTCAATAAACCAAAATATTTTCTAAATTGTACCCAAATCCTTAAAGTGCGTAAGATTCTGTATATTGACAGCCCAGTAATAAAACCTAAAATTGGGTAAGGCTAAACTTCCATTTTTTTTTAGCTTTTTGAAGATGAACTTTATTTAATTGAGAAATTTTATTTTTTCCATATATAAGAAGATATAATAGAATCCAAAGAACCAAAAAAGGATTTAGGAATAGAAACAGGTATGGCCTGAAATAGTTATAAAAATTTAGGCAAAATATTCATTTTAATGGAATTGATTTGGCCAATCAACGACAAAGAGGGGGGTGACCAGTTTGAAAGTGCCTTCTTAACATAATTCAGAAGTGTAAAAAACATTTTCTTTAAAAAGGAATTTATAATTCCTAGTAATAGTTACGCCCAAATAAGTAAATTGATTTCTTACAATTTTAAAAGGAAGGTTAGTATTAACTAATACCAAATTATTCAAAGGAAAGAGTTCACTGTTATGAAAGTTAAGCTTATATCCAGAAAACTGACTAAAGCAGGAAAGTAAAGGAAGTAGAGAAGGGAAAGAAGACACCACATTAGAAATGTAGAGCAAAATGTCACCAGCACACCAGCACAAAGCGAAACTTTGTGGGTAATACTCCTCCTTAAAATACCAGTGATATCATTAGATTCCCGGAAAGCAATAGCTAAAGGTTTTAAGATCATATCAAAAAGCAAAGGACTCAAAGGGTAACCTTGTCTAGTTCCACAATAAAGTTTAAATGGTTTAGGGTACTGAGAGTTAGAAAGAACCTGACCAGAGGGAGTTAAGTAAAGTAATTTAATCCATTGAATAAAATTGGGCCAAAAGTTACATTTTTCTAAAGTTTTAAATAAATAATTCCATTCGACCCGGTCAAAGGCTTTCTCAGCATCTAAGGATATCATACATTCCAAAATCTCTTTAGAAGGAGAATAAATAACAGTCAATAAATGACGAATATTAAAGTGGGAGTATCGATTTTTGATAAATCCAGTCTGATCATCAGAGATAATAGATGGCAAAATATTTTCAATCCTACAAGCCAAAAGTTTAGATAAAATTTTAGTACCAACATTAAGTAAGGAAATAGGTCTATAAGAAGAGCATTCAATTGGCCTTATTCTTTTTAAGAATAAATGAAATAGAGGCTTCATAAAAAGATTGTGGCAACTTACCTAATTTAAAAGAGTCGGAAAGGACTGAATATAAATGAGGTATAAGCAAGAAGGAAAAAGCCTTATAAAACTCTCCAGAAAATCCATCAGAACCCGAAGCCTTCCCCGAGTGCAAAGAGTGAACAACCTCGGCAATTTCCTCATAGGAAATAGGTTGATCCAACGATTTTCAAATATCATCAGAAAGTGTAGGAATGTTTAATCAAAGGGCAGTCAACAGCTAAACCTTCCATTCCCTCCCAAAACAATCTACTGGATGAGCTCCAAAAAAAAAAAAATTCAAGGCAAAACTGCATTCCAACAAGACACAACAAAAAAAAGAGCAAAATTAAACATATTTTTAAAAACCTCATAAAAATTATAGTATAAAAATATTAGAAAGAAATATGAAAGTTCAAAACAAATTATCTTAGAAAGTATTAACTCAAAGAAAACTTATTAATATTAAATCTCTAATTTCCTAAACAAGGAAATAAAAGTACAAAAAAAATTAGATACGAAGGTGTACCAAAAGTGAAAAAGACAATTGTTCATAAAAGACAGTAATGAACTGTTAGACTACTGATTCTAAAAAAAGGATCCATCAGGCAGATGCAACATAAACTTGTGTAAAGAGTTATTGAACAGTTAAACTTCTGAAATTGATTCAGCACTCAAGAAATCCTGCACCTCTTCAGTCAAACGGAACCATCTCTGAGTCATTTTTCAAAATGATTCTAAGACGAGCGGGGTACCGAAGAGAGGGTTTAAGACCTTTATTATACAGCTCAGACATGACTTATTTAAACTTGAAGTGTTTGTTCAACACCTCTGGTGAAAAATCTTTCACAATTCTGAACTTCTGGTCTTCCAGAAAGGTCTACCTTTCTGACGAGATTCACGAATTAAAAGTTCCTTTGTTTGAAAGTCATGAAAACAAATTATCACTGAGCGGGGTCATCCTCCCAGAGGAGGCCTTGGTACAGGCAATCTGTGAGCTCGGTCTATTTTAGGTGGAGATTTTAAAGTATTCAGAAATAAATTAGCCAAAAGGTTTGCAAAAAATTCCGAAGACTGATTGCCTTCCAATGACTCTTTAAAACCCAGAATATGTAGATTATTTCTTCTGTTTCTATTTTCAAAGTCAATAATCTTCTGTCTTAATGTTTCATTAACATTTAACTGTTTATCACATCTGTTCCAGGTCATCAATCTTCACGTCGAACACCGTCAAAGTGTCTTCGTTCTCTTTTATCCGTTTATCGTGTTCACTTAAAGTTTTTTGAATACAATCCAATTTTCCATCCATCCGTTTAAATCCAATGCTGAGTAGCAGAGACTTCTCCAAAGGTTCATTTTTATGCTTCTGAATTTGGAATGATAATAGATTCCAAAGTTACCGGAGGGTCCTCTTCTTTTTTAGTAGCTTTAGCATGACTCATCATAAAGCAATATTGCGTTTAAAAGTAAGTTTTTGAAACAAGTTGGAAGCAGTAAATTAAAAAGAGTAGAAGCACCAATAAAAGTGCTGCGACTCCATCAACAGCCAGTTGTATCTGAGACTCCCTCCTGTTAGACTGTTTGAAGTAACTTATTTTTTATTCTTTCTTACTTCTTGTCTAATATTTGTATATCTGTGCACTTGTAATGCTTTTGTAACACCGTAGTTTCCTTTCGGATCAATAAAGTATCTATCTATCGATATACCTATAAGAGCAGGGATGTGATGCTGAGGTTTTAAAAGGCTCTGGTGAGGCTTCAGATTGAGTACTGAGTTTTGAGCTCCTTATCTAAGGAACAATGTGCTTGCATTGGAGAGGGTTCAGAGGAGGTGTACAAGGTTGCTTCCAGGAATGAAAGGGTTATCATATGAGGAATGTTTAATGGCTCTAGCCTGTCCTTGCTGGAATCTAGAAGGATGAGGGGAATCTTTTTCAAACTTTTCGAATTCTGAAGGCCTAGACAGAGCAGACATGAAAAGGATATTTCCCATGGTGGGGGAGTCTAGATCAAGAGGGCACAGCCTCAGGATAAAGGGGCGTCCGTTTAAAACAGAGATGCAGAGAATTTTCTTTCGCCAGATGGTGGTGAATTTGTGCAATTTGATACCATAGGCATCTTGGAGGCCAGGTCATTGGGTGTACTTAACGCGGAGATTGATAGGTTCTTGATTGGCCATGGCGTCGAAGGTTGCTCGGAGAAGGCCGGGGAGTGGGGCTGAGGAGGGGCAAAAAGGATCAGCCGTGATTGAATGGAGGAGCAGATTCGATGGGTCAAATTGCCTAACCCGGCTCCTATGTCTTATGGTCTTATCGTCTTAATCATTTTGCACTAAAATGGATTTTTTTTTTGTTCTAATTGTGTTCTTTCATAAAAAACTGTGCTTTGTTTATGTTTTTCTTGTATGATAAGTAGAGCAGATGGTGAGCCAAATGACCTAACTCTGTTCCTGTGTCCTTTGGTCTATAAACTTGAGTTACGTATTCCTTTGGCCATTCAGTGATTCTCCTTCGTGTGCTTCGGCATCTCTGATAGATAAACATAACATTTCCCCTGGAAAATCTAGCATTCAAACTATTGAATACCCCCCTAAATGTTTTGAGAATTCAAGTTTGTCTACACAGTTATTTGTTCCTTTTCCATTGTATATCTTCTAGTTTCATTATGATTCTCACCACTGTCCGTAAGGAGTTTGTACCTTCTCCCCGTGACTCCGGGTGCTCCGGTTTCCTCCCAGAGTCCCAAGAAGTACAGGTTGGTAGGTTAACTGGTCACTGGAAATTGTCCCGTGGTAAGGCTAGGGTTAAATCGGGAGATTGTTGAGCGGCACAGCTGTATCTAAATAAATTTTAAAAGAATGGTTATTTCTTTTTCTGTGCCTGAAAGGAAAAACGGAGGTTTGTGGCAATTCTAATTTAAGAATAGTCAGCTGTCCAATAGTCAGATTTTTAAAACAATTATGAAAACAATTATTGAACAAGTTTGTTCACTGGTTGATATCAATCACCGCAGATAGTAAGTGAAGTTCAAACATCAAGTTGAACATCAGCATCATATGAATATAACGTTTTGTTTTCATTTCCTGGAGTTCTCAAGTGCTTTACAAATCTTGTGGTTTGTAGAATGTGACCATGTGCCTCTTACATAATGGTTAGATAAATAGAGGTTCATAGAAGGAGAACATGTTTAATAGTGTGGTGCTGCTACGCTACTGTGGAGCGCCATGGTAGTGTAGCGGTTTGCACGACACTGTTGCAGCTCGCGGCGTTGAAGTTCAGATTTCCAATTCCAGTGCTGCTTGAAAGGAGCTTGTATGTTCTCCCCATCACAGTGGTGCTCTGGTTTCCTCACACAGTCCAAAGATGTACTGGTTAGTAGGTTGACTGGTAATTGGTAAATTGTTCTGTGATCAGGCTAGTGTTAAATAGGTGACTTGCCTGCTCTGTGATGCATCTCTAAAGAAACAAATAATAAATAAATAAATAAAGCAAGGCTGACATTTTTAGGTTGCCTATTTGGCTGATATCTCAACGAAGTATTTCAGATGGATGTTGTTTACTTGGATTTTCAGAAAGCTTTTGACAAGGTGCCACACCTGAGGCTGCTTCGCAAGATAAGAGCCTATGGTATTACAGGAAAGATACTGGCATAGGTAGAAGATTGGCGACAAGCAGGAGGCAAACAGTTGGAATAAAGGGGGCCTATTCTGGTTGGCTGCCAATGACTAGTGTTGTTCTGCAGGGGTTGGTATTGGGATCGTTTCTTTTGATGTTATATGTCAATGATTTTCATGACGGAATTGATGGCTTTGTGGTCAAATTTGCAGACAATACAAAGATAGGTAGAGGGGCAGGTAGTGTCAAGGAAGCAGAGAAACTGCAGAAGGACTTGGACAGATTGGGAGAATGGGCAAAAAAGTGGCAGATGGAATATGGTGTAGGGAAATACATAGTGATGCACTTTAGAAGAAGGAATAAAGGTGTAGACTATTTTAAAGGTGTAGACTATTTTCTAAATAGACAATAGACAATAGGTGCAGGAGTAGGCCATTTGGCCCTTCCAGCCAGCACCACAATTCACTGTGATCATGGCTGATCATCCACAATCAGTATCGAGTTCCTGCCTTATCCCCATATCCTTTGATTCCGCTATCTTTAAGAGCTCTATCCATCTCTTTCTTGAAAGCATCCAGAGACTTGGCCTCCACAGCCTTCTGGGGCAGAGCATTCCATAAATGGGGAGAAAATTCAAAAATCAGAGATGCAAAGGTTCTTGGGAGTCCTTGTGCCAGATTCCCTAAAGGTTAACTTGAAGTTTGAGTCAGTGGTAAGGAAGGCAAATACAATGTTAGCATTCATTTCAAGAGGACTAGAATATAAGAACAAGGATGTGATGCCAAGGCTTTATAAGGCATTGGTTAGATGGCACGTGGAGTATTGTGAGCATTTTTTTGGCCCTCTATCTGAGAAAATATGTGCTGGTATTGGAGAGGGTCCAGAGGAAGTTCACAAGAATAATTTTGGGAATGAAAGGGTTAACATATAAGAAGCAATTGATGGCACTGGGCCTGTACTCATGAGAGTTTGGAAGAATGAGGGGGAATGTTATTGAAACCTATAAAATTTTGAAAGTCCTAGAGTTGATGTGGAAAGGTGAGTCTAGGACCGGAGGAAGCAGCCTCAGAAGAGAGGGACGTCCATTTAGAATGGAGATAAGAAGGAATTTCTTTAGCCAAAGAGTGGTGAATCTGTGGAGTTTGATTGCCATGGATGGCTGTGGAGGCCAAATCACTGAATATAATTGAAGCGGAGGGTGTCACGTTTTGGTTAGTTAGGGGTTCAAAGGTTACAGGGAGAAGGCATGAAAATGGGGTTGAGAGGGATAGTAAATCAGCCATGATGAAATGGCAGAGCAGACTTGATGGGCTGAAGGGCCTCATTCTACTCCCTATGTCTTAGGATTTGAACAAAAGAACAATATGTACAGTAATTAGTGATGCAAAACATCAAAGCACAATTGTCTAAAGATAAATCAGAGATCATGATTCCTACGTTGCAAATGACAAGTCTGTATTGTAATGCTAATATCACTTGGTGCTGGCAACTGCCTGCGTTTAAAATTGTTCATCTTAAGGTTCAGTTTTTTTTTATGAGTCAATATCCCTTTATTTATTGAGACCCACTGCCTATTATATCTGAAGCAAAAATAAAGTCTAGTTGTACTTGAGAAGATATTTAGTGGAGCTTTTCCTCAGAGCTCACAGGAACAAGTCCAGAGGGAACTCACAAACACCTTTAGTGCCAGAGAACAGCTGTGAAGAGCTGAAGAAAGAAGGGTCAAAGGTGAAAGTAAAAAGCAAAGCAGAGTTTTGCCATTTTATTCTCTGTTGATCTAATCTTTAAAGGTTTGCTCATACTCTACAGGAAAACACCATTTGATATAACAATAATAACTTTTTTTTAAAACCTTAAATTGCATAGGAAAACCTTCCTGAAAGTAAATAGAAATGTCACAAAATGTGACTGTTAAAATTGGTTTCTTCATCTCAAGATGGCAATGGAAGCTTTATAACCCAGGACTATTGTAGCAGGTTTCTTAACATTGTGAACTGTATTTTACAGATTGTTATATCTTACATCCACAGTGAACCAGTAATTGTGCTACATTAATTAAGCTGACACCTACAATATAGTGACTTAATAAATTGATAAATTTGTAGTCATTTTGTTACAACCCAGCATGGGGACAGATATCAAGTATCTCAGTTAAGGAGTGTTGATAAAACAGTAATGAGTTATTTTTAACCTATAAAGCTAGGCTAAGCTTTAAAAAGTCCTTGCTTCTTTTTAAACTATAAGAGGTTCTTTTATCGGTAAAAGTAACTTTTTCAGTGCAAACACCTTGCATCATCCTTTTGTTACCTCTAGAAAATTATTCTTAATTATTAAGTATTATCAACAATGTTATTCTGATCTAACAAATTTAAATTTATAGAAATTTATGGTCTGAAAATAACCATATTTCTTTAATTTAAAGGTATATTGTCACAGATCAATGCCATTGAATTGACAGCATTTAAAATGATATTTAAAGACCATCTATGTTGATGAATTAAATTAAGGAAAAGATAATTATAGTTTTAATTAAAAACTGCAGGAAATTGCACTGCTTGCTATGTATTCTTTAATAGACACTGATAATCAGATTACAATTTGTTTATCTTGAAATTATTAACAGTAGAGTTTACCCCTACTGCAACCTCAACACTATTTCTACTCTCCTTGCCAACCAACAATCACATAGAAGAACAAATCTTTGGACCTTGATTTGAACTCAAATATTCCAGCTCAGATCATTTGTAATTTACTTGTTTCTAAACTCTCTGTGGTTGTCCATCAAAGTAATTATACATTGGAAGGATAAGGCTACATGCTACAGATATCCTCTGAAATAACAACAGGACTCCTCAGCCAAATACTCATTTTTCAACTTCTTTCATAAAGCAATACAAAGTGAGTGTTTCATATTATGGCCACAACTTAGAATGCCAAAATCAAGCATAGTAACTGACAGCTTATGACAGTACTCACCCACGGTCTGCTCCAGGCAAATAAATTTACTACGAAGCCAGGGCTGCCTTTTTCTGACAGTTTCACCTGCAAATAGGACAATGTACCTTCTCATTCAATGGCAGATAACTACAAGTTTTCTATATTAACAAGGTTATGATGGGCCATCAGATAGTCTCAAAATGCATGCAACTTTGATTCTTATAGTGTTAACAGCTGATGTGATCAACAGAAAAATAAATCACACATAACCAAGTAAAAAGAACAAACAAAAAATAGAGCAACCTTTTTTCCCCCAAAGTCAGTAAAAGGAATTTTGTTTTTAAGAAAGTTAGCATTTCTTGTCCATAAAGACTAAAGAACCCCCAGATAATCAATTTATGTCCTCTGCTGCTTGCTGACCTTCCCTTCCCCAGTAAATGGATAGAATTATATAGAGTGATAGGATGCTTAAATCTATTGAAAATTGGCCTGCAAATGACTAATAGATGGGAACACAGCATTTAGTAATAAGCACCAATCACAAGTCGTACCAAGAACAAAGCCAGCTTGTAAACTACAGTATCTGCTTTAAGAGCAATGTATCACCAGTCTCATACTTGTCTTAATTTCAAAGACACATCAGCATCCATCAGTAAGTATCAAATTAAGTTTCAAATACACACCCATTTCTGTTTGTTCACTGGCATGTTGGCTCTTGGAATTAATATCACAATGAACAGGAACTTCCCTTTTTATAGCTGCTGCCTCCCAGTCAGGCACCACAATGAAATACCTCACCCTTGATCAAGGGGTATAAAAACAGAGGCTCTTTTTCATGATATTTGCACAGTGGATCGTAATGGGTATCAAATAAATTTAAGCTGAGTGATACCCCTCCATTATAAGGAAGCTTTATGGTGTTATGGGGAAAAGACAGGTACTGTAGGTGGAGTCAAATCCGCAGCCAGATCAACCATGATCTTATTGACTGGAGGAGCAGAAGCAACAGACCAGATGACCTGCTCCTGCTCCGAGTTCTTATGTAATTAATGCCAGAATCTTATATGTGAAATTGGTAACAGAAAGGTATTTATAAATCCTTTTAAAACACAAAACCTAAATAGTTAAAATTTTCTTTCCAAATTTTGCAACTTTCCATCTTTCATTAATTAATATCCAAATGTTGGTTAGCTGACATTGGCCTTAATATTCAGAATTCTCTGTTTGTTACTTCGTGGCTTCCCAAACATCTGTATGCACAGAGCCCATCATTCATATAAATAGCCTGACATTGTCCAAACAATTCTGCTCTTCTTCTGCTGTGATCTTTATTATGTTTAATCTCAGCACCTTCACAACTACAGCAGAAAATTGACTGCTGATTAGCATAATTATTTCCAACCACACGAAAGATGACATTCTGAGACCTCATTAATTTCAATCGTCTCATCTTTACTAGAAAATTAAATCGCAGTTTTAATTTTAAAAAGGGCAATATCTATCTTTCGTTATTCTGATTTTTAGAGTTTAACACATGCCAGTGGATAATTCACTGTAAACCTATCATGAGTTTATAAATATTCCAAATAATCTGCTGATCCTGGTTTTAAAATTAAATTTATAAATATATATGTAATATGTGTGTGTTATGAGTCACCAAGGCACGATTATTTCAGTAAGAACTGATATTAACTTTGAATCTTTCAAAGTTTATGTGTACCTTCCACCTGAAGTCACTTTCAAAATAATAATTTCTAAATGTCAAATACCTGATATAGAAAGGCAAATACACATAAATACAAGATCTATTTTCAAAACTGGTTGAGTGTACACACGGTTTCTAAAGCAAATGTTTTGCACCCCAAGCCTTTTTGCATTGAATGTGAATGGAAGACTCTTTTTGTGATCCAGGTCTACGGGTCGCGGCAAACAATGGACAAGACGGACTTATTGTGGAACAGGGAGAAGGAAATACTTGAAATACAAAACAGATGAACAAGCAACTGTAAAGAGCAAAACCAGGCTAAAATTAAAAGCAGTGCTTACATCTTTGAATTGAATTAAACCAGAATTCCAAACATACTGAATGCGTTTATGGATTTGGACTATGGACTATGGGCTTCTTCAGTTCTTATGCTTTTTATATTTTGTGTTTTTGTTTGCTCGTTCTTGTTGTTTTTAGTGTGGAGGGGTTTTGGGGGTTTGAGGTCCTTGCTGTGTTTTGTCTGGGGAAGGGGGGTTTAGTGGATTGATGCTTGTGTTGCCTTTTTTGTGCTTCTCCTCTTTGAGCTGACCTCCATTATCTCCTTTGTTTCATGGCTATCTGGAGAAGACAAAGTATGTACACTGCGTACATACTTTGATAATGAATCAACCTTTGAAACTTTTTTAATGTTCTTAAAACTGCATAAAGATGTCCACTGGCTTTTTAATAGATGCAGATCATGATAGCAGCTCCAGAGACTTCCTGCTAACTTTGGCTTTCTAACACAGTAGCACAGAGGGTCAGAGTTGTTGGTAAAAATATTAAACTTCATCAAATATTCTTTGCACTGGTTTTTGTTGTAAACAAGAACCAGTCTACAATTCTTAATGCAAATTGTAAGCAGTGATCAGTTTGAAGTTAAAAGCACAGCTTTACAAACAACTGTTATATATTACAGGCCCCTGATCAGCAATGTATGGGGAGTCTGGCTACTGAGAGATGTGGCTTGCGAAGTGATGTGACAATGAGATTTGTCTACATTAGCCAAACACAGAATAATGGGATTATGTCACTTAGCACATAAAGCATGATTACAAAGTGGGATATTTGTGCACTCAGAGTCAGCCCTCACAGCATTAATTGTGGGTGCTTGGGATCTCTGTCACCAGAAGCTTTTAGATAGTCTGTATTAATTACTTTGTCCCAGCAAAGGCATCAGGAAAGTATCACATGCAGATGATGTCATCTAGTAAAAAAATTGTGCAGATATTAGAATGCATTGGGGGTTGTTGGGAAAGACAAGGAGACTGACAGAATGACAGGGTGACAGAAAGAAAAACTAGAATTCATTCCTCAACTTTCAGTTTTTGCGACAGACAACTCATTCATCTGCACACAAAATACTCTGCAGATGCTGGGGTCAAAGCAACATGTACAACACTCTGGAGGAACTCAGCAGGTCAGGCAGCATCCGTGGAAACAAACAGTCAACGTTTTGGGTCCTGACGAAGGGTCTCGGCCTGAAATGTTGACTGTTCATTTCCACGGATGCTGCCCGACCTGCTGAGTTCCTCCAGCATGTTGTGCATGTTGCTCATTCATCTGCAACTCATTGATATGTTCTTTTAGTTCATAAGAATTGTACCCATTTGGAAATTGTTTGTAGCTTGTAAATATTTTGTAATTTATAAATAATTTATAAATCAGAGAATCATTTGACTATATTTAAATGTGAATAATTAAAAATAAAATAAACTGTGTTTAAACTACTTCATTAGCTGGTAGTATCTCGTTCTTGGTAGGGCAGGGAAACCCACCATTGACAGCTGACCTGTTACTTGTCCCATGAGTATCTCGTGAGCATGATGTAATTATCTCGTGATAATGGCACGATATAATTGACATGCTGGTAGAGAGAGTTTTATTTGGGTTTTTAGCACTGGAAATAGTTACATTCCGTCACGTCTCATTAGCGGGACAGAAGCATGGTAGCATTGTGTATTCCAGGGACCAGCTGATTGTGCTTATGCCGGCCGGTTTAGCGAGCAGAGCGGCGGACACCCCTGCTGAAATCTGGAGGAAAACACACAGAGGATACACAGGGGGATCACAAAGTCGAGGAAAGAGGACTGTGTCGAGACAACAGAGACTTATGCAGAAGAGGAGTTCAGTGGGTAATAAAATGGATGAGTTCATGGCGCTAGCCAGGCATCAGAGAACATTTCGGGAATGCAATGTTATGTGTTACACTGGAACGGGGCTGTACGAGGACATACCAGATCAAAACTTCTCCATGAACAACTGCCAGACCGTTTGGGCTGAATGGAAGTGCACTGAGAGCAGTAACATAAAGGAGCTGGGGGCTTGTTGTTCTGGTTAACAACGGATGGTGCAATCCAGGTCATATTACGATCGAGGAACATGTTTGTAGACCGGATATTGAACTTTTTGCTGTTGGGCTCCGGCCATATTCCACCGAGATACAACACTGGGCGGCACGGGAGGTCGTTCCTGCCTGTGGCCATCGAACTTTGCAGCTCCTCCCATGGAGGGTCAGATACCCTGAGCCAATAGGCTGGTCCTGGACTTATTTTCCATCTGGCATAGTTTGCATTTTGTTGTTTGATTGTTTGTGGTTTTTGTATTGCTATATTTATGCTCTATTTTTGGTTGGTGCGGCTGTAACGAAACCCAATTTCCCTCAGGATCAATAAAGTATATCTATCTATCTATGATAGTGGGGTGATGTGATGTCACGTGATGGCATGTTCCAACCGGTATAAAAGGGGAGACCGCAGTTTGTTGCGTAGTTGTTTTGTTGGGGAGTCACAGTTGGTGGTTACGTAATCATGGAAGGAGGGGGAGAGAGGGAGGGGGAGAGAGACAGAGAGAGAGAATGAAGGATTACCAGCTTTGTATGAACCCAAGAAATCAATGGCGTTCTGTGATTGACATTTGGTATTGTCCATACGGGTATTGTGGCACACACTTTTGGTCAACCCCTGCATGGTCTCGGGTGTTTTGTGGTGACCACCTCCGGTGAAATGTCAGTTACTGTGAGAAAACTTATTCTCTGTGATCTCTCTGGACAAGGTATTTCTCAGCTGGGATCTGTGCCAGCAGATTCGTCTTTTCTTCATCACTGGTCTCTCCTTTCACTTACTTCATAAATCACTTGGACTCTTTAAACTACCACCTTAAGACTGTGTTTGAGTGAGATCTGTTAAGAATTGTCTTAAGTTCGACTGTTTGATAACTATAGACACATAACACTGTTAACTTCCGTTTCAGTGAGTCATTTGTTTACTTTGCATTGAAAGGTGTATCTAGTTGATTTAAGGCTTTCTCACAATGAGACACGGCTGATTAAATATACCATGCAGTGGCATTACACTTATTTACAGATATATCAAAACTGCAGGACTAGAAAACTCCTTGGCATTTTGGATAAAGCAATGGGAGCCATTGATGTCCTTTGGCTATTAATCATCAACTACCGCAGATCTTGCACCAACAACTAACCAGAGTGAAGTTTTAAGCAAAATTAACAACCCCCTGTTGATGCCATTTAAAAGACACCAAGTCTGCTAATTCACCATCTCAGTCTAAATATCACTGCACAGCTATGAGTAATCCCTGTTATTTCAACATTCTTTAAATAACTTTGATGTTGGGCACATAGATTGGTTTTGTAATATTATGTACCTGGATGGCCTGTTGAATATAAATTAAGAAAACAGCACTTGTCTGATTATCTTTTGAATAGAGAGTATTTCACAATATCATGGGGCATGGTTTGATCAGGAACAGTGTAGAGAGATTTAGAGCAAAAATCTTTCTCCTCTGCCAAACAAATGCAGAGCACCAATTCCTTACTCCTCCAAAGGATGACAGAGTTAAGTTCTTCACAAAGAGAGTGGTGGTTGCATGGATCACCCTGCCAGGTATATTAGGGGCATTTAAGAAACTCTTAGATAGGCACATGGAGGGTTATGTAGGAGGAAGGTTTAGACTGATCTTAGAGACTAAAAAGCCAGCACAACACCACAGGCCAAAGGGTCTGTACTGTGCTGTAATATTCTATGTTCTATGTTAGTAATCAGTGGGTCATTGGATTTGAATACCCACTGAGAAATGGAATGGGACTACCCCAATCTATTACACATTAAATCCTTTATAACCACCAAATGAAGGAAACTTTCATCAAATTTTATCAAGAATAATGTTGAACCATGCTCCAGGATGGGAAAACAATATTCAACCCACACAGAAGAAGAGTTCTAGGGAAACCATTAAAAACTGCTCTAACAAGCCATAGTGACAAGCAATTCTACGGTCTGCATCTGCCTATTACTCACAAAAAGCAAAATATTTTGGGTCCTGACAAATAAGAAAATGTTAAACATGCTCAGAATTAGATTCAGCATCACAGACCAATTCGTTCCTACATTTTCTGCCGTTAACTCATTGTTGGAAGATCTTATTAACTTTATCAATAAGTTATCCTTTGCTTAACACCATGGACTGGTATGGTTTGAAATCCCTCACTGTTATTAGTGGTTTCTGGCTGTCTTTAGCTGCTCAGTCCAGGATCCTACAGACAAATGAGGTAATTATTTTCCAAATTCCTTCTGAAGAACAAGAAGACTGACATGTAACTGCTTTTATTTGGTAATGCTTAGTAAAATATTAATATCCTGATCACACAACATGGAATCAGCATACATATAGCCATAGAGATACACAACACCCAAATTGGGACCCTCAACCCACCATGCCTATGCCGAACTTTTAGCCTATCCACACTATTCTCAATTGAACAGAATTACATCAAAATCAAAATGGCACCTTCTATGTTGAACCCTCATATGAATGGCAGCTCTCAACTTAACGATATTCTCCAGCGCCATTGCTATCACAACCATCTTAATTAAGTAGTAGCACATGAGACAAAATGCTTCTGCAATAACTGTTTTGCATAATACACAGTAAAAGTCATTTGTTTCTGTAGTGTATTCAATATTTCAGTAATATTGTAAATATATTGTTTAATTCAGCATTCTTTGGTCTTTACATAATTCATTACAGGTTATATGTAAAAGTATGTGAATGGCATACGTCATTACACCACCACATCATAAGTGCGTACCGCACTAAAGAGAAACTAAATGTACATGAGTTACTTCGGGCTCCCATGTTTTTCTTTCGACTAGTTTTTGAAGTTACAAAACATACCAGTTTCAAAATTGGATTATTTTGAATGATCAGAACACACCAAAGTATTACAATTGCACAAGTATTTTCAGTTCAGGAAATGTACTATCAATTTCAAAAGGTAATAAAAAAATTAAAGTTTGAAATTCACTTATTTTATACATATCCTTACGCATATATATTAAAATCCAATATCATGTTTAAAGTACTTACAATGTTAGATTGTTCTCTTGCACTAAAGATCGCATTACCATTCTCTTTAAACTGCTACTGAAATAAGGCAATACATTCTTGTATTATTTGCAAGCAGAGATTAAAGGTGAATTTGTCTTTTGTAGTTTAATGTTGCAGCTTCAGCTTGTCTGGAAATGTGGATAAGTAACCCTGTGGCAGCAGTGTTGCAGTCTGATAAGTAGACAATTCGATTCCCTATTAAATGCATTTTGACCCTTTGTGTTTCTTCAATTCTAAATTATGAGCACTTAATGGTAATCCCTTCTATTACATTTAATAGAAAATGCATTTTTAAAACTGCCATAAAGTGATCATTTTAACTATGAAATAAATGCAGCAATGCAAATTTATGTTAAATGTGCTGTAATAGACACCTTATTTCGCATCAGGTCTAAAATATTCTGGGTAATGCTTGCTTCAGCTCCAGCTGTGTCATTGCCTTGTGACTGTCTAGACATGACTCTTATGATTAATGCATATGATGTCAGCATATGACAACATCAGTATTAACCCTTATGTTACTATAACAGTTACAATAATTTCATTTACTGAATATGTTAATTCCAGATAAAGAACATTCAAGTAATGTCATCATGCTGAACTCCGCTTTATGCTTTGTGAAAATGCAGTGTCTTTTAAAAATCTAATAATTCACCTTTTGTCCCACAACATCAGGCTCAAGAACAGTTATTACTCTTCATCGGGGTCCTGATTGGATAATTTCAATCACCTCAATGTCGAACTGACTTCAAGGAATCTACAACTCATATTCTCAGTAATTATTTATTGTTTGATTGATTAATTTATGTATTTGCTCAGATTGTCTTTTTTGCAAATTTCTTGTTTGTCAGTCTTTGTTCATGTGTAGTTTTTCATTGATTCTATTGGATTTCTTTGTTCTACTGTGAATGCCTGCAAGAAAATCAATCTCAGGGTAGTATATGGGGACATATATGTATTTTGATAATAAATTTACTTTGAACTATTTGAATTTCTGGGTAATTTGAAGTAAGCATTTCTTTTGAGAAGTGTATTCTCTAAATTGCTGGTCCATTACTGCCCAGTAAGTAATCTTACTTAAATGTTAATGAAATTAAGATGTTCGCAAATACAGAAATCACCCCTTTTAAGCAGAAGTGACAATTCAACTCAAATCCAATTCAGGATTTTATTTTACTTTACATACCTCCACTGTCTCTGTTTTAACATCCCAAGAAGTCATATTTCATCGAACAAAAGTAAGAGCAAAGAATCACAATCCAAGGCACGTTTCCAAGTGAACAGATACTGAGCCCCATAAAATGGCAGAAAGTGAGGAGCAAAGACATTAACTGAAAGATAAATGTACCATCATCTCCCAAAGCAAGTCATAGGTAAAATCGGAGAATGAAATCAGTATCATAATTATTTAAAAACTACGGAAAAAACTTTTTGGTGTTGTGAAGTTGATTTGAGGAGAGGGGCAGTATGAGTGTGAGGGCAGTTTGCTGTTCTCGGTGTCGGATATGGGAGGCCCTGGAGTCTCCAAGCCTCCCGGACGTCTACATCTGCGCCAAGTGCATCGAGATGCAGCTCCTAAGGGACCGCGTTACGGAACTGGAGCTGCAGCTCGATGACCTTCGTCTGGTCAGGGAGAGTAAGGAGGTGATAGAGAGGAGTGGAAGGCAGGTGGTCACGCCGGGGCCACGGGAGGCAGACAAGTGGGTCACGGTTAGGAGGGGGAAGGGGAAAAGTCAGGTGATGGGGAGTACCCCGGTGGCTGTGCCCCTTAACAACAGGTACTCCTGTTTGAGTACTGTTGGGGGGGCTAGCTTACCCGGGGGAAGCGACAGTGGCCGTGCCTCCGGCACAGAGTCTGGCCCTGTAGCTCAGAAGGGTAGGGCAAGGAAGAGGAGGGCAGTTGCGATAGGGGACTCGATAGTAAGGGGGTCAGATAGGCGATTCTGTGGACGCAGTCCAGAGACCCGGATGGTAGTTTGCCTCCCTGGTGCCAGGGTCCGGGATATTTCTGATCGTGTCCAAGATATCCTGAAGTGGGAGGGTGAGGAGCCAGAGGTCGGGGTACATATAGGTACCAATGACATAGGTAGGAAAAGGGATGAGGTCCTGAAAGGAGAATATAGGGAGCTAGGAAGGGAGTTGAGAAAAAGGACCGCAAAGGTAGTAATCTCGGGTTTACTGCCTGTGCCATGCGACAGTGAGAGTAGGAATGCGATGAGGTGGAGGATAAATGCGTGGCTGAGGGATTGGAGCGGGGGGCAGGGATTCAAGTTTTTGGATCATTGGGACCTCTTTTGGCGCAGGCGTGACCTGTACAAAAAGGACGGGTTACACTTGAATCGTAGAGGGACCAATATCCTGGCAGGGAGATTAGCGGGGGCTACTGAGGTGACTTTAAACTAGAATGGTTGCGGGGTGGGAATCAAATTAAAGAGGCTAGGCGTGAGGAGGTTAGTTCACAACAGAGGGATGGGAACCAGTGCAGAGAGACAGAGGGGTGTAAAATGAGGGTAGAAGCAAAAAGTACAAAGGAGAAAAGTAAAAGTGGCAGGCCGACAAATCCAGGGCAAGCATTAAAAAGGGCCACTTTTCAACATAATTGTATAAGGGCTAAGAGAGTTGTAAAAGAGCGCCTGAAGGCTTTATGTGTCAATGCAAGGAGCATTCGTAATAAGGTGGATGAATTGAAAGTGCAGATTGTTATTAATGATTATGATATAGTTGGGATCACAGAGACATGGCTCCAGGGTGACCAGGGATGGGAGCTCAACGTTCAGGGATATTCAATATTCAGGAGGGATAGACATGAAGGAAGGGGAGGTGGGGTGGCGTTGCTGGTTAAAGAAGAGATTAACGCAATAGAAAGGAAAGACATAAGCCAGGAAGATGTGGAATTGATATGGGTAGAGCTGCGTAACACTAAGGGGCAGAAGACGCTGGTGGGAGTTGTGTACAGGCCACCTAACAGTAGTAGTGAGGTCGGAGATGGTATTAAACAGGAAATTAGAAATGTGTGCAATAAAGGAACAGCAGTTATAATGGGTGACTTCAATCTACATGTAGACTGGGTGAACCAAATTGGTAAAGGTGCTGAGGAAGAGGATTTCTTGGAATGTATGCGGGATGGTTTTTTGAACCAACATGTTGAGGAACCAACTAGAGAGCAGGCTATTCTGGACTGGGTTTTGAGCAATGAGGAAGGGTTAATTAGCAATCTTGTCGTGAGAGGCCCCTTGGGTAAGAGTGACCATAATATGGTGGAATTTTTCATTAAGATGGAGAGTGACATAGTTAATTCAGAAACAAAGGTTCTGAACTTAAAGAGGGGTAACTTTGAAGGTATGAGACGTGAATTAGCTAAGATAGACTGGCAAATGACACTTAAAGGATTGACGGTGGATATGCAATGGCAAGCATTTAAAGGTTGCATGGATGAACTACAACAATTGTTCATCCCAGTTTGGCAAAAGAATAAATCAAGGAAGGTAGTGCACCCGTGGCTGACAAGAGAAATTAGGGATAGTATCAATTCCAAAGAAGAAGCATACAAATTAGCCAGAGAAAGTGGCTCACCTGAGGACTGGGAGAAATTCAGAGTTCAGCAGAGGAGGACAAAGGGCTTAATTAGGAAGGGGGAAAAAAGATTATGAGAGAAAACTGGCAGGGAACATAAAAACGGACTGTAAAAGCTTTTATAGATATGTAAAAAGGAAAAGACTGGTAAAGACAAATGTAGGTCCCCTGCAGACAGAAACAGGTGAATTGATTATGGGGAGCAAGGACATGGCAGACCAATTGAATAATTACTTTGGTTCTGTCTTCACTAAGGAGGACATAAATAATCTCCCAGAAATAGTAAGGGACAGAGGTCCAGTGAGATGGAGGAACTGAGCGAAATACATGTTAGTAGGGAAGTGGTGTTAGGTAAATTGAAGGGATTGAAGGCAGATAAATCCCCAGGGCCAGATGGTCTGCATCCTAGAATGCTTAAGGAAGTAGCCCAAGAAATAGTGGATGCATTAGTGATAATTTTTCAAAACTCGTTAGATTCTGGAATAGTTCCTGAGGATTGGAGGGTGGCTAATGTAACCCCACTTTTTAAAAAAGGAGGGAGAGAGAAACCGGGGAATTATAGACCGGTTAGCCTAACGTCGGTGGTGGGGAAACTGCTGGAGTCAGTTATCAAGGATGTGATAACAGCACATTTGGAAAGTGGTGAAATGATTGGACAAAGTCAGCATGGATTTGTGAAAGGAAAATCATGTCTGACGAATCTCATAGAATTTTTTGAGGATGTAACTATTAGAGTGGATAGGGGAGAACCAGTGGATGTGGGATATTTGGATTTTCAAAAGGCTTTTGACAAGGTCCCACACAGGAGATTAGTGTGCAAACTTAAAGCACACAGTATTGGGGGTAAGGTATTGGTGTGGGTGGAGAATTGGTTAGCAGACAGGAAGCAAAGAGTGGGAATAAACGGGACCTTTTCAGAATGGCAGGCGGTGACTAGTGGGGTACCGCAAGGCTCAGTGCTGGGACCCCAGTTGTTTACAGTATATATTAATGACTTGGATGAGGGAATTAAATGCAGCATCTCCAAGTTTGCGGATGACACGAAGCTGGGTGGCAGTGTTAGCAGTGAGGAGGATGCTAAGAGGATGCAGGGTGACTTGGATAGGTTGGGTGAGTGGGCAAATTCATGGCAGATGCAATTTAATGTGGATAAATGTGAAGTTATCCGCTTTGGTGGCAAAAATAGGAAAACAGATTATTATCTGAATCGTGGCCGATTAGGAAAAGGGGAGGTGCAACGAGACCTGGGTGTCATTATACACCAGTCATTGAAAGTGGGCATGCAGGTACAGCAGGCAGTGAAAAAGGTGAATGGTATGCTGGCATTTATAGCGAGAGGATTCGAGTACAGGAGCAGGGAGGTACTACTGCAGTTGTACAAGGCCTTGGTGAGACCACACCTGGAGTATTGTGTGCAGTTTTGGTCCCCTAATCTGAGGAAAGACATCTTTGCCATAGAGGGAGTACAAAGAAGGTTCACCAGATTGATTCCTGGGATGGCAGGACTTTCATATGAAGAAAGACTGGATGAACTGGGCTTGTACTCGTTGGAATTTAGAAGATTGAGGGGGGATCTGATTGAAACGTATAAGATCCTAAAGGGATTGGACAGGCTAGATGCAGGAAGATTGTTCCTGATGTTGGGGAAGTCCAGAACGAGGGGTCACAGTTTGAGGATAGAGGGGAAGTCTTTTAGGACCGAGATTAGGAAAAACTTCTTCACACAGAGAGTGGTGAATCTGTGGAATTCTCTGGAATTCTGTGGAATTCTGTGGATCTGTGGAAACAGTTGAGGCCAGTTCATTGGCTATATTTAAGAGGGAGTTAGATATGGCCCTTGTGGCTACGGGGGTCAGGGGGTATGGAGGGAAGGCTGGGGCGGGGTTCTGAGTTGGATGATCAGCCATGATCATAATAAATGGCGGTGCAGGCTCGAAGGGCCGAATGGCCTACTCCTGCACCTATTTTCTATGTTTCTATGTTTCTATTTCTTTTTATGCACTGCAGGAGATTCTATTAAGTGCCTTTACTACACTACATACTGAAGTGTGTGGTCTCTTAGGAGGTACATATTAATATTGGAGATTAGCCTGCTAATCATCCCTCCTAAATGCAACAAAATTATTTGTTCTTACTCAACACCTCATCTTAAAAATGCAGTGAAAGGATATTCTTTAGTTTAAAATTAGGAATCTTTTGGTTAGATTTATCAGTGAAAAATGAGCTGCAAAGCTCAGTTTTTATGTGATACGTACTGACATGACAGAGAGACCATCGAGGAATTGCCCACACATTCACTTTTACTTTGATGTAGTGTGTTACAAGCATTGTACCATACATAGGTATTACTGTCAAGAGGAGTAATTAGAAATATTTTCTGGAGCACATTACGGACAATACAAAGATAGGTGGAGGGATAGGTCATGTTGAGGAAGCAGGGAGTCTGCAAAGGGATTTAGGCAGGTTAGGAGAATTGGCAAAGAAGTGGCAGATGGAATATAGTGCAGGGAAGTGTATGGTTCTACCAAAGTTCTACCAGAGTTATGCACTCTGGTAGAACGGAATAAAGGCATAGACTGTTTTCTAAATCAGAATTAAATTCAGACATCAAAAATGCAAAGGGAGTTCAAAAGAATGATGCAGTATCTTATTGAAACCTACCAAATATTGAAAGCCCTAGACAGAGTGGACATGGGGAGGAAGTTTTCAATAGTGGGAGACTAAGCCCAGAAGACACAGCCTCAAAATAGAAAGACATCCCTTCAGAACAGAGATGAGGTGGAATTTCTTTAGCCAGAGGGTAGTGAATCTGTAGAATTCATTGCTACAAAGGTCTGTGAGGCTAAGTCTTTGGGTATATTTAAAGCAGAGGTTGATAGGTTCTTGATTAGTAAGGGCATCAAAGATTATGGAGGAAAGGCAGGAGAATGGGATGGAGAGGAAAAATAACCCAGCCATGAACAAAGAGTGGAGCAGAAGCAATGGGCCAAATGGCCTAATTTTATTTCCTGTTTCTTATGGTCTTAGGATAATTGTGTTCTCTCTAGTTTGTAGAACTTTATTTTTCTTTCTTATATACTCTTTGTTCGAATGCATTCAAATCTGTTTGTCTATCATCTAATCTCAGAGCCCTAACCCATTAAACAATAAGGATTGAACTACAATGACACATGTTAAAACGTGAACATCATAGGCAAGGGCTCTGTAATTGGCAATTTATTTGATATTGGCAGAGACATGACATGTTCAACTTTTATCTTATTTCAATCTAGATCTATACCTTATAATGGATTCTATTAAATTAGCTTATGGGTAGGACTTCAGATTCTTTTTTGACTTCAAGGCCAATCTTTTGATCTTGTTCTAATCTTTTCTGATTATCTTCCAAGCCGTATACTTTCTAACAAGGTATGCCTAGTCCAATTCTGAAATTATTGTTAACCTATTACAAACCATTCTAAGCAGATTGCAAACTAGATGAAGAGAAATCGCAAATGAGAAAGGCATGATGGGTAATGATGGCTGCCTGCAAATAGGAATCTTGAGACTGTGGCTACAGAAAAGGCAGAGCTATTATCGGGTTATATTGATTGGAAAGATAAGGATTATGAAGATTAGCTTTATTTGTCACTTGTACATTGAAGCATTAAAACATATAGTGATACACATCATTTACGTCAACAACCAACGTAGTTGCTGGAAGCAGCCCCAAGTTTCACCATGCTTCTGGCACCAACATAGCATGCACATAACTTATAAACCCTAACCCATATGTCTTTGGAATATGGCAGGAAGCTGTAGCACCTGGAGGGAACCCATGTAGATGAAGAGAGAATGTACAAACTCCTTACAGATGTAGGCGGGTATTGAACCCTAATCACTGATCACTACCACTGTAATGGCATTACACTAACTGCTACAAGACTGTGTTTCCTAAATAATTACGCAATATTACACTTAAGAATTGATATATCTTGGCATAATACAGCCAAACAAAATGATCACTGTTTTGGTTTGCTATGTTCATGGGTATTCATGTATGGTTGAATGATAATTAAACTTAAACTTGATTGCTTGTCTAAAAGCCAATGACCTGATCTTCCTTTAAACTGAATTGTGTAAGAATTAACCTTGATATTGCTTTAAACGAAATCAAATGCAAGAGTTCTTACTATTTAAATTTTGTTTGTCCTTTAATGAGACTGATCACTTGATTGCTTACTTTGGAGGGATTTCCCTATAAGATCTAATTATAGAAGAGAAGTTATATTCAAACAATGTCTCAGAAATCAAATGGACATTTATTAGCCCAGAATATTGCTCTCTGGAGAAGTCTGTGCATTGCAGTTTAGCACACGGAAAGAAAGAAATGGTCAAACAAGGATGCAATTCTGGTAGAAGGAATGAGCAAAGGAATCTGTTGGAGCTCGCTCCCTCTTGATCAGGGTATGGGGAACATCAGCATTTCTGCTGCCCAATTTATGATTTTCTTTCATTCAGGGGTATCTGGAATACACTCCTAGACAAACCCAGAAATGTTAACAGAGAACCTTTCAAAGCCCAATGATGTATTCATTTCCAACCATTCTTGGCCATAGAGGTTCACTATCAGTCATTCCTGAAGTTATCTTCTTACTTTTCTGAAGTTATCTTCTTACTTTTATGGAAGGCAAGGCACAATATAAGCAGTATGAGTAGACCCACTGGCAAGGATCTGTTTGGGGACTTGAAGACTCTTTTCTATCTTCCACAAAGACCAGTCTCAAAGCAGTCAAGATAATATTACTTCCCCTCAAGCCAGAAGACAAGGCATGCTTCAAAGCTCTTTGGCAAACACAACTCCCGTTTCACTTGATAAATTGGTGTTTGGACTAACATAAGCAATAACTTGCTTGGAGAAGTTGAAGGATTTAGAAAGGAGTCAGGAAATATATTCTGCTGTGACCAAAACAGACAGAAGTCAGGGACAGAGAAATATATTTGACAGAGATTGAAAGAATAAGGATTTATTGCAAAGAAAGCAAAGGTATGGATTAAATGGAATAAAAGAAATGGGACAAAAAGAGAAAAAAGACAACAGCTATAATTACATATATTTTGAAATACTTCTTGCATATGGACATAAACAATTAAAGTTGCAATAATTTAATTGTTTTTATTTGGAGCACATATAAACATTTGTATTACAAAATAATTGCATGAACCCCTTCTCCTTGCTACCATCAAAGAGGAGGTACAGGAGCCTGAAGACACACACTCAACATTTCAGAAACAGCTGCTTCCCCTCCATCATCAGATTTCTGAATGGACAGTGAACCGTAAACACTACTTCAATAATTCAGTTTTTATTAATATATTTTGCAATGTATTGCTGCCACATACAGTATCAACAAATTTCACGACATATGCTGTTGATAGTAAACCTGACTCTGATACTGAAATATGATTTCACCACAGCCCAGTTTGAATTCATCACTGTTCAGACTTTATCCTCATTTCAATGTGTTTGTGATCCTCAGAGAATATTCTTAAATTTAGGCAGTTGTAGATGCAAGGAAATTAGCTTTTAAAAGATTTTATCAGTTTTTATTCCTGATATATAATTACAGGATGATTTTTCCCTTTTGCTGTATATGATTTAATCCAAGTGTTAAATTGATCTGCAAATGCAATTGGCACTTAGAGCCAAGCGTAACAGTGAAAGGAAAATGTTATATAGCATAGTGTACTTACACATTGAGCAGGAATGATGTCAATGTGTTTTTGGTCACAATGCTGTACTAATGAAAAATACAAATACAATAGAGAAATACCATGGGGTCAAGCAGAACAGGGAGGTCTGAACAACAGGAAGAAGCCTGTCGGAGGAGCCACTCCTCATATTCTGTCTGGGTAGCCTCCAAACTGATGGCATGAACATTGATTTGTCCAACCAGTGATTTCTCCCCATCCCCCTTCTCTCTTTTTCTATTCTCCATTCTGGATCCCCCATAAACTCCTTCCCTTCTCCTCACCTGCCCATCATCTCCCTTCAGTGCCCCTCCTTCTTCCCTTTCTCCCATGGTCCATTCTCCTCTCCTCTCAGATTCCTTCTTCTTCAGCCCCTTTGCCTCTTCCGACTATCACTCCCCAGTTTCTTACATCATTCCTCCCACCCTCACCCACTCACCTTCCCCCCATCTGTTTTTACCTGTCGGCTGCCAGCTTGTATGCCCCCACCACCCCACATCCCAACATCTTCTTATTCTGGCTTCTTTCTCTTCCTTTCCATTCCCAAAAAAATTGTCTCAGCCCGAAACGTCGACTGTTTATTCCTCTCTATAGAGCTGCCTGACCTGCTGATTTCCTCAAGTATTGTGTGTGTGTGTGGGGTGTGTGTGTGTGTGTGTGTGTGTGTGTGTGTTGCGTGGTGCTCTAGATATTCAGCATCTGCAGGAACTCTTGTGTTTATAATATATTCTTCTCCTTTGAACCAAAAGACTAGAGACTTCACATTTAGTAAGGCTTTGTGCATTCCATGGGGGATTGGGGAGACCTTGTCCTGGCTGGTCATCCCTACCACCATAATGTCTATTCATGTATCAGAGAAGCAGGGCATCCTCTTGAATGGTCAGTGTCAGTTAAGCCCAACCAATTTCTCACAAGAATAGTCTATAGAGAAAAAAATGGTATTTTTGCTTTTGCTAAAATATTATCTAGTTACCATGTGTAAATACACTAATGAATTGATGTTGATTCAGCAAACTAATGCCTTATTCCCCTATTAAGAAACTGCCCCAAGTGCTCCATGCAGCGACATTTTAACATGTTTATTGGTCAAAGGAATCTCTTTGAATATAACCTTATTTCTGATTTACTAAGTAACTGATTACTGTACATTAAACAACACTTTTCTTCATAGTTTTTCAAAGTCATTTACATTTACAGGAGTTAAAACCAGTTTAATTACAGATGATGAACTAAACAAGTTAATTCAATCTTTTTGATAAAAACCTTCTTCAACAAGTTTATTGAAACTGCACTGCCACCATTCTAAAATATATCAAGGAATTTTCTATATCACAGAGAGCTATCTATTTGCATAGTTTTAATGTGAAATGCAAATTAATTTAATTGCAAGCTTTTTAAAGTCTTTTGTAGTTTTGGATAGGGTTTGTACCTGGATCACCAACAGGTTCCAAGTATCAATCTAGAACATAGTTACCATGATGTTCCAATTAAAAACCAGGAAGAGGTGGTTTATATCTACACAAACAGATAGATAACTGGGACTTATAAGCAAAGATGCAAGTCCCAAACTTTTACTCAGCTATTGCTAACCTTGAGACAACTGTACTCCATCATCAAAGGACCTATTTCCGAGGACCAGCACCTTGTCAAGGTGGAGAGGCTGTTGAGTTCCTGTGACTTTGTGAGCCTGAAAGCGAGGCCATCTTGAGTTTAGCCATCTGGCACTTAGTTACTAGTAGGGTCACCCATGGCAGTAAGGTTAAAAGAAAGGGTCCAGACAAAGAACAATCCAACTAAGACCTCAGTGGTAGACCTGACAGAAGATGATGACACGTCACAATGGCAGTGAAGGCGGAAGAAGGCTGCAGCGGTGAAAGGTCCCCAGAAGTCTTGCATTCCAGGGCAGTGTACCCTGACCCAGATCTGTCAAGGACCATGTGATGGCTGCCCATTCATCGGTCTTCCTATGTTAAACAGGCATTCTCTATTAATGGATTTCACCCGGACATTGCAGATCAGACTCTACATCTACTTGAAGACCCACCAATAGACAACCCTTTACGAGAACATCATACTCAACTCGAGTGATCACACTACTATCACAGATACTTGCTGAAACTTCAACTCAACTGTCTCATGAATTTCAACTGCAAGAAATGACTACTAGGTAATTGCCTTTGTTGAACTTTAATTGAGCTAATGAACATGTATATTAATTGTTTTATAGTATTTTAAATTGATTTTAAACCATTAATAAATAAAATTAATATTTTATGATAATGTGCAAATGTTTGTGAATTTCAAAGATGTTCAGAAGCTTTCAGTGATTTGTTTTGACAGCTGGTAGGTAGGGGTGGGGACTTGACTTGCAAAACAACCTTTGGGGTGGAGCCTGGTAACTTCCTTGTAAAGGATGCTGAACTTTTCTAGGCTTTTCCAATTAAGTTGCAGGCAGCTTCCCAGCAGAAGACTGTGCCTCCAGTTAACACTGAACTTCAAGACCTTGGCTTGCCTGCTGTTGTGCATAATACCAGGGCCCCCGTTCCTATTGCAGAGTTGACATCTGCCCAATTGTTCCAATGCTAATAATCTCCTCAAGATGAGGGCGGAGAGATACCTGACTCAATTGCAGGCAAATGTGTGCAAACCAGTGGCTTTGATGAGAAAACGTTTGATCTCAATCACGTTTGATGGACACAGGTGGCATGTGGGAACTCCTCAGATGTTAATTTGACCACCTTGCCTTGCTTGGAAACAAGGAAGTTTATTATAAATTACCTTCTGTACCATAGATTATGAGTGCCCCCTTCTGGTTAATAGCCTTAATAAATTGTTCATTCTACACCATTCAAAAAGTACACTTAACTTCAACTCATGTGAAGTAAATAAGTAGCAGGCAGTTTGTCCTAAGAAAAAATTATTTGAGGTTGGAAAAATGAATGCAATTATCTAACAATGTGCACTTTAAAAAGGCCTTCAGCTATAATTACAACTATATTATTTACAGCCCAACCCATCGCAGGAAAAGCCCACCTACCATTAAGTACTTCTAAACAGAGCACTGCCACAAGAAAGCAACATCCATCATCAAGGACCTCCACCATCCAGGCCATTTTCCCTTCTGCAACACACACACAAAATGCTGGAGGAATTCAGCAGGCCAGGCAGCATCTACGGAAAAGAATAAACTATCAATGTTTCAGGCTCAGATGCTTTCTTCTTCCTGCTATCATCAGGCAGAAGGTACAGTACATGAGCCTTAAATACCAGGCCACCAGTTTCAGGAACAGTTATTACCCTTCAACCATCAGGCTCCTGAACCAGCATACTCAACTCAACTCTGAACTGATTCCACAACCTTCGGACTCATTTTCTAGAAACCTACTATTTAGTTTTATTTATTTATTATTAAAATGATTTGTTATTTTTGTATTTGTAGTTGCCTTCTTTTACACATTGGTTGTTCGACAATCTTTGTGCGTAGTTTTTCATTGCTTCTATTGATGGGTACCACGGTAGAGTGCCCAATGCTGGAAGTCCAGAGTCATCCACACAAAATGGTGGAGGAACTCAACAGGTCAGGCTGCATTTATGGAAAGGAATAAAGAGTCAACATTTCAGGCCGAGACCCTTCATTCCTTTCAATAGTTCGCACAACCAGTGTTGCCATATTTATCTGATTTACTTCCATCAAAATAGTAAGCTGAGGTAAGTTTTTCACTTATTGTTCTTTAGTTCACTGCGCTATTAGTTAAATAACAATTTTATGTATTTTAAACCATTTGTTTCATTGATATATTTTTTGCAAATGTCTCTGATTATCAGACAGGTTTGAAGTAATGAAGGGGTTAGAGGCTCAGACTGCAAAGCCTGTTGCTGACTCACTGCTCACACACCGCTGTGCTTTGCAGAATGAGTGTGCCCTTAAGGTTGTTGACAGCTGCACGAAAGACGAGTGTGAGTACAGCATGGATTGCGACAATTGCAAGGCAAGGTCATGGTCAGACCTTGTCGCTGTCTCTTTAACTCCATCTTTAGATGCATTCGCAAATGTTTCAAAAACATTTTTAGTTTTTATATTGCCCTTTATCTTTAATTGTCTATATTTTCCTGCAAAGATAAGACAACTAAAGGGCACCGCTGTAGCATAGTGGTTAGCCCACTGCTTTAGAATGCCAATACCCACTTATCTAGGTTCAATTCCCGCCACTGTCTATAAGGAGTTTTTATGTTCTCACTGTAAACAAGCAGGTTTCCTCCAGGTGCCCCGGTTTCCTCCCACATTCCAAAGGATGCATAGTTAGGGTTAGTGAGTTATGCACTGGAAGCGTGGCGACACTTGTGGGCTGTCCAGCAATCCTCCCTGATTTGATGCAAATTTTAAATTTTTTTTAGAAGTTTATTTTTTTGAGATACAGCGCAGAATAAGCCAATCGAGCCATGCGCCTAGCAATCCCCAAATTTAACCTAGCCTAAACACGGAGATTTACAATGACCAAATAACGTATCAAACTGTACATCTTTGGACCATGGGAGGAAACTGGAGCACCTGGAGGAAACCCCGGCAGTCACGGGGAGAATGTACAAACTCCTTAAAGGCAGCAGTGGGAATTGAACCCGAGTTGCCTGAACTGTAAAACATTATGCTAATCACTACGTTACCATTCCTTCAGCATTTTGTGAGTATTACTCTGCATTTCCAGCATCTGCAATGCCAAGTACAATAATACATTTCACTGTACGTTTCGATGTATTTGTGACAAATAATGCTAATCTTTAAAAAAAATAATTTCAGGGCGACGAATGGCAATTTTCTACTCTCCCTCCTGCACCTCAAGAGATTTAAGGATCAGTCGTAATACCATGCTGGACTTCTACTAATGCTGATAAAATTAAACTGATCCTGAAAGTTCTGGTAATCTCATCCTTCTTACAGTCAAATGGGATAAGGTCTTGTTGCCTCATGAAAATCAGTCCAGTGATGACAAAAGGACACACCTCAGCAATGTGAATCAATTATGATAGCATAACGCAATAAAGCCTTGTATTTACATAAAGCCGTTTACAACCTCAGGACATCTTGAAGCTGTTTACAGACAAACGTTTGAGGCATAGTTACAGACAGAGTGTAACAAACAGATAGCAATTTGTACACAGCAGACATCCACCAAAACCAATATAATAATGACCAGATAATCTGTGTATTTAGTCAGGGGTAAATATTTGTCCTTCCCTGAGAATCATTAACTCAGAGGAATTCACGACACAGAAGTGAACCTTTCGGCCCAGTTTCTCAATGCCAGCCCAAAACAACCGGTTTATCCTGCTCTTGCTCTGCAGGTTACAGCTCTTCAAACTCTTTAGCTGTGGTGAAGGTTTCTGCCTGCACCACACTCTCAGGTTCTGAGTATCAGGACCCTACCTCTCATCGAGTGAATTAACTGTTTCATTTCTTCCCTTTAATCCTTTTACCAATTAAAAATCCAATCTCTCTACTTAGGGAAAATGGTCCTTACTGTTTACATAAAAGTTGCTGGTGAACGCAACAGGCCGGGCAGCATCTCTAGGAAGAGGTGCAGTCGACGTTTCAGGCCGAGACCCTTCGTCAGGACTAACTGAAGGAAGGGTGAGTAAGGGATTTGAAAGTTGGAGGGGGAGGGGGAGATCCAAAATGATAGGAGAAGACAGGAGGGGGAGGGATGGAGCCAAGAGCTGGACAGGTGATAGGCAAAAGGGGATACGAGAGGATCATGGGACAGGAGGTCCGGGAAGAAAGATGGGGGGAGGGGTACCCAGAGGATGGGCAAGGGGTATATTCAGAGGGACAGACTTTTTCTCCCTCTGTCCCTCTGAATATACCCCTTGCCCATCCTCTGGGTACCCCCCTTGTCTTTCTTCCCAGACCTCCTGTCCCATGATCCTCTCGTATCCCTTTTGCCTATCACCTATCCAGCTCTTGGCTCCATCCCCCCCCCCCCCCGTCTTCTCCTATCATTTTGGATCTCCCCCTCCCCCTCCAACTTTCAAATCCCTTACTCACTCTTCCTTCAGTTCGTCCTGACGAAGGGTCTCGGCCTGAAACGTCGACTGCACCTCTTCCTAGAGATGCTGCCCGGTCTGCTGCGTTCACCAGCAACTTTTATGTGTGTTGCTTGAATTTCCAGCATCTGCAGAATTCCTGTTCCTTACTGTTTACACTGTCTTGGCCTCTGACTATTTTGAAAACTTCATTTAAATGTCTCTTCAATGTTCCTTTCTCCAGAGAAAAACAAATCCATTGCTTATAACTAACATTCCCCAACTTCAGTAATAAAATCTCTGCATGGTCTCTAGTCCAATTTAGATTGAACTATTAGATCTTCTACATTAACCAAAGAGAAAAGATAGGCCTAACATCTAACCTAAAGGACAACTCCTCTGCTAATAAAGTATTGCTATTACATTGACAGATCAACTTTGTTTTGTGCTCGTCTGAAGAATGGGGCATTGACACAAGTTTTCTGTCCTGTGGGTGAGATTCTAACCAATGGAGAACTGCCAACTAACGTCCAGGTCAATTCAACCCAAGGTCAGACCTTGGGTCGAATTGGCCTGGGTAGAATTGCAGCTGTCAGATATTCATCACGCAATTTGTTTCAGACTGTTGTACACCCTCAAAGTTCAAAGTAAATTTATTATCCAAGTGCATATATTTCATCATATGCAACCCTGAGAATAATTTTCTTGTGAAAAGTCACAGCAAATACAGTACAAGAAACACAATAGAATCGATGAAGGAAAGGCCAAACAACCTATGTGCAAAATATGACAAACTGTGCAAATATAAAAAGAAAGTAAATAAGAAATAATAATAGTAAATAAATGCATATCAAGAACATGGGATGAAGAGTCCTTGAGAGAGAGAGTCGAGAGGTTCAGTGATGGGCAAGTGAATTTATCCCCTGTAGTTCAAGACCCTGATGGTTGAGGGGTAATAACCATTCCTGAACTAGGTGGTGTAGGTCTTGAGACTCCTGTGCCTTCTTCCTGATGGCAGCAGTGAAGAGAGAGCATGGTCTGTATGGTGGGGGCTCTTGATGATGGATGCTGCTTTCTTGTGACAGTGTTCCAAGTAGATGTGCTCTGTGGTGGGGAGTGCTTTACCTGTGATAGACTGGGCCATATCCTTTACTTTTTGTAGCATCTTCTGTTCAAGGGCACTGGTGTTTCCATACTAGACTGCGATCCAACCCACCACACATCTACAGAAGGTTGTCAAAGTTTAGATGACATGCCAAATCTTCACAAACTTCAAGGAAAGTAGAGGCACTGCTGTGCTTTCTTTGTAATGGCATTTACTGCTGGACCCAGGACAGATCATAGCACTGAGGAATACAAATCTGCTGTCCCTCTCCACCTCTGATTCCCTGATGAGGATTGGCTCACAGACTTCCAGTTTCCTTCTCCTTGGTCTTGCTGACATTGAGTGAGAGTTTATTGCTGTGGCAACACTCTGACAGGTTTTCAGTCTCCTTCCTATTTGCTGATTTGTCACCACCTTTGGATTCGGCCAATGACAGTGACGCTGTCAGCAAACTTACATATGTCAAATGAATGCGGAAACCCAGAACAGTACCAAAGTCTGGTGGCACCATTGCTGATTTCATACTCTGCTCTCCAGTTCAGTGGTGGAGCACTAATGTATTTATTGATTGATCCTATCCTTACAGATTTAGTCCAGGACTGACTAATAAACAAATGGCTACCCCATTGTGATGAATGGTGTCACCAACCCGATAGAAAAAGTAGGCAAATGTTAAGATCATTCATATTAGCTCAGATTTTCTCTTTTCATAGATGCTGATTTCCCTGCTGAGTATTTCCATTTCCAGCATCTGTACCTGAAAGTGTCAGTGTTTTTTCCTCTCTCATTCATCTCCCTTTACTTACACTCCTCCCGACTGTCTCAGATTACACCTGGACATTTATAGTCCCCACCCAATCACTGGCATTCCCTCTGCTCTCTTTACGCCTCTCTGCAGTTTAACGTACACTGGTTTCCTCACTTCTTCAGAGTCGATGAAAATTTATTGACACAAAGTATCAATTGAAAATTGCCAAGTAAAAACTAAGTTCCTGAAAACCCTCATCTGTTGGGGCTGCATCTGTAAATTATAAAACAGAATTAACCATTTAGTTCAATCTCCTTTTATTTCCACTCTTTCCCAATTCTCAAAAAGGAACTTTGATTTGAAGCATTAACTCTGTTTCTCTTTCCACAAATGCTGCCTGACCTGTTGAGTATTTCTGGCATTCTCTGTTTTTATTCCAGAATTTGCAGCTCTTTGATTTTAAAATGTAAGGATTGGAATTATTTTGCTTTATTTCACTTCAACATTTTCCAGTGTTTTTAATACCTCATAAGTGTTTATGGGCCGGACCTGCCTCTCAGTTTTTTTACACTACCTTACTTCCCATTTTTCTATTTTCTATTTATGATTTATAATTTAAATTTTTAATATTTACTAATTTTAACTATTTTTACTATCTTTAATATTTAATATTTGTAAGCCAGGGAGTGTGAAGCGCAGAATTAAATATCGCTGTGATGATTGTATGTTCTAGTACCAATTGTTTGGTGACAATAAAGTATAAAGTATAAAATAATTTCTGAAATTATTTAAATTGAACAATCTTTAATAGTCTCTAAGTATCAGTGATATTTTGAAATGTTTACAAAGTCTTCAACAGCAAAGAGTATTCTGAGATGTATGGTGGATTACATTCTGACTGGTTGCATTACAGCCTGGTATGGAGCCTTTAATGAACAAAATCATAAGAGGCTGCAGAGGCTTATTGACTCGGCCAATTCCATCATAAGCACAACTTTCCCTACATGAGGTAATTTTCAAGAGGTGGTGGCTCAACAAAGTGACAGCCACCATTAAAGACCCTCAGTATCTGGGGAACACCCTCAAATCATTACTACCATCGAGGAAGAGGTACAGGAGCCTGAAGACCCACCCTCAATGATTTAAGCACAGCCTCTTCCCCTCTGCCATCATATCATGATCCACGAACCCATGAACAGTACCTCATTATTGGACTTTTAATTTTACTTATTGTTCTAAAACAAATTTCATGACATATGTCAGTGGTAATAAACCTGATTCTGATAGTTACTTCTTGGAGCTCAGACCACCTTCTGGGTCCCCCTAGTGTGTAGGGGGTCAATCCACTGGGTCCTCTGCATTTGTAAAAGATAAACATGGACACACAGGCACTGTGAATAGCTAGTCCAGGGAGCATTGTCATTTGGCCGTAAACAATAGAGAAAAAAAGTAAACTAGCACTTTAGAACAAATTCACGTTAAAAAGATTAAAATTTGAAAAATTCTTAATATTTATTTCTTGGTTTAAATACAGATATTCTTCACCACATCAAAATAAGTGACTGCAGACCACATAATAGTTCAAGATCCATCTGCATTTCAGCCCAGTAACTCAGGCATCATATGGATAGCATCGTTAAAGTAGTCAGCATCTGTTCAGTCGACACAGCTCTGCAGGGTTAGAGCAGTCACAGTGTGATACCATGTCAGGGTCAGTAATATAAATCCACTCGGATTAGCCCACTGTCATTCTGTTCCTCATGCAGCAGGAAGGCTAGGACTTGTGCCACAATCATGCTGAGAGGATAGTCTTCTTTGCTATGAGGGTGCACCAGTGACTGCTGTGAAACCTCAATTCTCATATGTGTAATTAGGATCTAGTTATGTTAATTTCAATTAAAAATGCAGATTTTATAAGGGTCTAATCAACATGGAACTAATGGGATTTAGATTCCTCAGGTTGTGGCATTTTGCATTCAGGCTGTTAGTAAGTATTCTGCATTGATACAATGTTTTCAATTTCATTTTCATGCCTGGCAGTCTCATCTCATCTTGAAGTCTTTATCCATTACATTAAATCTTAACCAAAATTGACATATATTTATATGGAATGCACTAACATATCATAGTTATGGAGGAAGCAAACTGAAAGATGCATTCTGTGTTTTTACAGATGCAGAGCCATGTTATGACAGAATTGGTGACGATTATATTGATGTCAATCATATCTTTTCTGCTGGATGGCCAAACATCAAAAAACCCAGGATTTAGATGTTTGTGGGATAAATGATTATTTAAGGAGCAACGTTTTCGAATCCCTTGCTTTTGAAGAGTTATCAGTGTTTTGTTTGTTTGAAGTGGTCAGCAAATATAAACCCTTTCTGCTCTCAAAGCAGACTGAAGCAAGAGGCAGGCCTTTTACATCTGTCCAAGGCTTTAGGGGAATTTTGGAGGTGACTGGGGTTCCTTTGCACTCTCCTTGAGGCTCCGCCACATTCAGGCAATGCCAGAAGAGTCAGAATGCTCCAAGCAGCAAAATAGAGTCGGAATCTGGTCTAGTATCACTGACAGATGTCATGAAATATGTTGTTTTGCGGCAGTAGCACAGTACATTACATAAAAATTACTACAAGTTACAACATTAATGATAATAAATAAAGGCAGAATTAATAGGTTCACGATGTTCATGGGCGGCTCAGAAATCGGATGGTGGAGGGGAAGAAATATTGAGTGTGGGTCTTCAGGCTCCTGTATCTCCTCCCCAGTGGCAGTAATGAGAAGAGGGCATGTCCCAGATGACGAGGGTCTTTGAAGGTAGCTGTCATCTTGTTAAGGCACCATCTCTTGATGATGGGGAGGGGTGTGACTGTGATGGGGCTGGCTGAGTTGATAAGCCTCTGCAGCCTCTTGCAAACCTGTGCATTGAAACCTCTATGGAGGCTGACCTCTAAATGAACACTGATGCATGTTCTCCTGACTTCCCCTTCCTGAAGTCCACAATCAATTCCTTAGTCTTGCTGAAGTTAAACGCAAGGTTGTGGTTGTGACACCACTTAACCAACCAATTGATCTCACTCTGTACAACTGCTCATCACCACCTAAGATTCTGCCAACAACAATGGTGTCATCGGTTAATTTATAGATGCCGTCGAGCTGCGCACAATCACGAGCGTCCCTAATGGGGCCAAGTATGGAGTGACTCTGGGTGATGTCTATCTCATTGACTTTGGCAATGTTATAATAGAGTATCCTGTACCTTGAACTCCAGAATTGGTACAAGGACGGGAAGCTTGGAACTATTGTTTGGATAGGTAAGGGGAGAGGAGTGAAACAGCTTGGATATGTTAACCAACATTTTCAGAAACCAACAGCAAGATTGGAAGCAGCAATGTAGTGAGTGGTAGGAGCTGAAAAGAGGAGCCAGTAAAGGAGTGAGTGAAGTATAGCAAGTTTAGTGTAGGGAAATAGATAAAGGATAAAGTGATAAAGTGAGGGGTGTAGTGTGGCAAAAGGACACAAAATGAGGGCAAGAAGAATCAAGGATTCAATGGTTCAGAGAATGTATACAGTATACAACCTGAAATTCTTACTTTTCACGGACATCCACAAAACAGAAGGAAAACTCCAAAGAATGAATGACGGAGAAATGTTTGAACCCTAAAGCCCTCCTTTCTTGCCTCCCACAGACAAGCAGCAGTAAAAGCATCAACGTGAGAAGAAGAGAATTAAACTTTCGCAGATGAACTGGAAGAAGTTGCTTTGATGCGGAAAAACCTCTGGCGCCGTCTTCAGTTCCTCCCGTTCCATTCTAGATTCTTTTCTAATGAAAGGCTAGTTGTCAGCCCCTATAGTTTCCATTAGTTATGAATGGAATTCAAGATCCTCTCACCTCTGGTTTTTCCCATCATTCCTTTCTTTTACTTCAGTTAGCCAACCCCCAGATCTCAGTCTCTCTTCTTCACCTGACTGCCTCCTAAATCAACTGACACCTGTCAGCCCAAAATCACAGGTAAAATCAGAATAGAGCAACTAATGGGACTTGTGAAAGATAAATCTTCAGGACTTGCCTGGTGTACAGTCAAGTATTAATAGAAGTGGGACTGGAAAATTGCAGAGGCATCAGCTATAATCTTCCAAGGCTCTCTTGTTCTGGGAATTGTGCTGTTAGAGGAGAAAATTACGGATGCCAGCACATTTCTCCAGAAGGGTGGGAAAGAATAAAAGTAGGTAACTACAAGGCCGCCAGTTTAACAAGGAAGCTATGAAAATGCCACTGGAGATAGAGTGACTGAGTACTTAAAACATGTTTAATCAGAAAAACCAGTGTAGCTTTCCTAAGAGTGAAGACTGAATTCCTCACTTCTAAGAATCTATTTTTCTGAGCATGTACTTCTTCTTAAGGTAAGATTCTGTATCCAGTTGACAACATCCACAATTTTGCACAGGGGCCATTCTCTGTTTATAGACCAACCAGTTATATATCACACATGGCTGAGAATATTATTCAAAACAACCATCTGATCATTGATTTTTGCTTTACCAGAATTATTGTACCATACCAGTAAACTATCAGTAGTGAAACACGCATTGAGAAGTCACCAGGCGCTAGTGTCTGTTTACGATATGCTCATGTAGATTGAAGCAGACGCATGGCATTTTCACAGTGAATTCTCTGTCTGGCTCTGCTACTGCAGATCCTGTCAATACATGTTGGAAAACTCAGATGTGAATTGGACAAACATATGAATGTGCACAGCTCCATGCCTTTTTTCTCTGTCTGAAATTAGTTTGAGATGAAATGCCAGCTCCCTGCCCTATTGAAAGGTGCTGTATTTTCAAGGTCCTGTTTGTCTGCTCGGTTGAATGTTATAAGTCCTTCAGGAAGATAGTATTCTGAAGGCTCAGGTCAACAATGCCACATGCTTTGGTTTATCCAATCTGCCTCTGCAAAGATATCCCCAGCCTCTTTGTTTGGTGTCTAGTTAATTTCTGCTCGGGAAGAAAGCCTTTACAATTTGATTTTCCTGCTCTAGAAATGTATAATATATTATTCCTTTATATAATGATCTTGTGTTTTTTTAAATATGTGAAAGTTTCAAAAGAGAAGTTAATTATTCAGTCTTTGTCAACACGTACTCTCAACACAAGTAAATTCACCCACCCAGCTCCCTGATTCATTTGCCAAATAGTGTGGCGAAGGATACAAACGGTTCACAGGTTAAGGTCCTGAACTGGGACTAAGCAAATTTTGGAGCCATTAGTCAGGAGTAAATGGGGAGAGATTAGTTGCAAGGAAAGTAACATCTGCTAAGGGTCCAGGGTCTGCATGCTCCTGTTGGGGTAATGGCAGATTTCAGGGACCCTTGTTGATGAGAGATATTGAGGCCCTTGTCAGATATTTGAGATAAAAAGAGGGAAACATGCACTGTGCATAAGCATTTGGGAACTAGAGAATCTCCGATTGACAAGAAATAAAGGAGTGCACTTAAGAGAGAAGTCAGGAAAGCAAAAGGAGGATATGACACTGATCTGGCAGGCAGGGTTGGTAAAATCCGAAGAGGTTCTAGTCATAGTCATACTTTATTGATCCCGGGGGAAATTGGTTTTCGTTACAGTTGCACCATAAATAATAAATAGTAATAAAACCATAAATAGTTAAATAGTAATATGTAAATTATGCCAGTAAATTATGAAATAAGTCCAGGACCAGCCTATTGGCTCAGGGTATCTGACCCTCCAAGGGAGGAGTTATAAAGTTTGATGGCCACAGGCAGGAATGACTTCTTATGACGCTCTGTGTTGCATCTCGGTGGAATAAGTCTCTGGCTGAATGTACTCCTGTGCCCAACCAGTACATTATGTAGTGGATGGGAGACATTGTCCAAGATAGCATGCAACTTGGACAGCATCCTCTTATCAGACACCACCGTCAGAGAGTCCAGTTCCATCCCCACAACATCACTGGCCTTACGAATGAGTTTGTTGATTCTGTTGGTGTCTGCTACCCTCAACCTGCTGCCCCAGCACACAACAGCAAACATGATAGCACTGGCCACCACAGACTCGTAGAACATCCTCAGCATCATCCGACAGATGTTAAAGGACTTCAGTCTCCTCAGGAAATAGAGATGGCTCTGACCCTTGTAGACGGCCTCAGTGTTCTTTGACCAGTCCAGTTTATTGTCAACTCGTATCCCTAGGTATTTGTAATCCTCCACCATGTCCACACTGACCCCCTGGATAGAAACAGGGGTCACCGGTACCTTAGCTCTCCTCAGGTCTACCACCAGCTCCTTAGTCTTTTTCACATTAAGCTGCAGATAATTCTGCTCACACCATGTGACAAGGTTTCCTACCGTAGCCCTGTACTCAGCCTCATCTCCCTTGCTGATGCATCCAACTATGGCAGAGTCATCCGAAAACTTCTGAAGATGACAAGGCTCTGTGCAGTAGTTGAAGTCCGAGGTGTAAATGATGAAGAGAAAGGGAGACAAGACAGTCCCCTGTGGAGCCCCAGTGCTGCTGATCACTCTGTCGAACACACATTCTATATTCTATAGATAAATTAAGAGTCAAAGGAGGGATAAGGTGAGAATAGTCCTCTCAAAGACCAACATGGCCATCTGCATTTAGAACCAAAAGAAATGGGAGAGATTTTTCACGAAAATTTCTCTCCTGTGTGGAGAAAATGATGGAAACTGGGGAGAAAATGGGGGAAATGAAAGGTGAAGTCTTTCACCACATACGGACTAGCAAGGAGGAGGTTTTAGAAGCTGTAAAGTGGACAAATCCTTAGGGCCAGACCTAGTGCATTCTCAGACCTTGTTAAAAGCTAAATAAGAAATGGCAGAGGCCCTTACAGAGCTTTTTGCTCCATAGGTGAGGCTTTGGAAGACTGAAGAGTGGCTAATGTGCTGCCATTGCTTTAAAAGTGTTGCAAAACCAGGCTAGGAAATTACAAGCAGTGAATCTAACATCGATGGCAGGTAATTTACAGGAGTGGATTCTGCAAGACAGGATTTACCATCAGTTGGAGAGAGAGAATCCAATTCATGACAGTCAGCTTGATATGCACGGGAAGTTGTCTCTGGCAAATCTCTTGGAGTTCTTTGAGGAAGTAACTAAGAAACTAGACAAGGGCAAGGCATTGGATATTGTCAATAAGTACTTTGGAAGGGCCTTTAATTAGGTCTCTCTTGTAGGCTAGAAGGTTAAATTGCATAAGATCCGGGGAGATAGCGGACTGGATTCGTAAGTAGCTTAATAGTGGGAAGCGGAGGATGATGGTTGAGGAGAGCCACTGTGGTCAGTGCTGGTACCTTTGATTCAAGGCATGGTTAGCACATTTGCGGATGTTACTAAAATAGGCGATGTTGTTGACAGTGTAGAAGGTTATGAAAAATCACAGGGGGATATTGATCAGCTAAGTACGTACGCAGTGAACATACAAACTCCTTACAGACAGTAGTGGGAATTTAACCTCGATCACTGACACTGTAAAGTGGTATGCTAACCACCACGCTACCATGCCACCTTAGGACCTAAGGTCTAGATCGAGGAATGCAAGTGCATAATTCACTGAAAGCAGCATCACAAGTAGATGGGATGATGAAGAAGTCATTCCGTATGCTGGTCTTCATCAGTCAAGGTCATGAGTTTAGGCTTTCAGTTCAGATAAATGTGAGGTTTGCATTTTGGGATATTAATCCAGGTTAGTACTTGTACAGTGAATGGTAGGGCACTGGGGAGAATTATGGAAACGATAAAATAGAGTAGCTTTATTTGTCACATCTTTTCGAAACATGCAGTCATAGTCATACTTTATTGATCCCAGGGGAAATTGGTTTTCATTACAGTTGCACCATAAATAATTAAATAGTAATAAAACCATAAATAGTTAAATAGTAATATGTAAATTATGCCAGGAAATAAGTCCAGGACCAGCCTATTGGCTCAGGGTGTCTGACCCTCCAAGGGAGGAGTTGTAAAGTTTGATGGCCACAGGCAGGAATAACTTCCTATGACACTCTGTGCTGCATCTCGGTGGAATGAGTCTCTGGCTGAATGTACTCCTGTGTCCATCCAGTACATTATGTAGTGGATGAGAGACATCATTTGTGATACATAGTGAGATACATCATTTTGGGTCAATGACCAACACAGTCCAAGGATGCGCCGGAGGCAGCCTACAAGTGTTGCCACGCTTCCAGCACCCACACAGCAAGCCCACAACTTACTAAACCATGTGAGCATCTGGAGGAAACCCATGTGATCAAGGGGAGAACATACGAACTCCTTACAGACAGTAGTGGGAATTTAACCTCGATCACTGACACTGTAAGTGTTATGCTAACCACTATGCAGGACCTAAGGTCTAGATCTAGGAATGCAAGTGCATAATTCACTGAAAGCAGCATCACAAGTAGATGGGATGACGAAGAAGTCACTAGGTACGCTGGTCTTCATCAGTCAAGGTCCTGAGTTCAGGAGTTAAATTGGAGGTGAGGCCACACTTGACTTATCGTTTACAGTTTTAGTCACCCTGTTAAAAGAAAGATGTTTTTAAACTACAAAGAGTGCAGAAAAGATTTACCAGGATGTCACCTGAACTTGGTGGCCCGAATCGCAAGGAGAAGCAGCAGAGACCAAGAGTTTATTCCCTGGAATGTTAGAGACTGAGGGGTGACCTAATAGAGGTATGCAAGATCATGAGGGTGAAAGCACATAATCTTTTCCAAGGGAAGAGGTGCTAAAAACAGGAGAACATAGGTTTAAGATCAGAGGTGAGATTGAGATTTAAATGGGAATTCAGGCACAATCTCTTCACACAAAGGGCAGTGCGTGTTTGGAACGAACCGCCAGAAATAGTAGATGAGGTGAGCATATCAGCAATGTTTAAAAACCATCTTGATAGTCCCTATCTGTGTACCTATCAGCAAAATGTAGGCACATGGGCAACATAGTTGGCATGGACGAATTGTCCAAAGGGAGTTTTTTTCCATGTGGTAGGACTCAACCTTTCCTTCAAGTGCATGGTTCTGAGGAAGTGTCCCTGGTCCAAAACATTAAATGAATTCTCTTTGCACAGATGATACCTGGCTGGCTGAATTTTCCAGAATTTTCAGCCCTTGTTTACCAATCCCTGTTTGTAATTCTTTGCATACCCCACAGCGCAACGCAACCTGGAAATTTTTTTAAACATGACGTGAAACGGTGCAGCTTTTTTGCATGTCAGTATTGAATTAAAAACTTACTGAAGCCTAATGCCTAACCACAGGACCCAATCTATCACACAGTCTATTTCCACTAGTCCAAATGCACAAAAAGAGATTAAAATGGCACATCACATGGTTGCAAACAAAGCAACACAAATCCAAAGGACATAAACTGAAAATGAAACGAGAAGAAGCAGAAGAAATTTGGATACATGCTTCTTGTAGAGTTGGTTAAAACACTGAATCCTATAACTATACTGATCCTTTAAACAGCATGACATTATAAGTCAGGGAGGTGCCAATCAAAGAGAGCTTAAAGCCTGTCAGTAATTTATATTGCCATTCCTCAGCTTTCATTCCCACATGAACACCACAACAAGAAAATCAATTTTTATGCTGGGATCTGAACAAAGTCTATCATTTGCTGTGGTTTACTCTGCCACAATTGTGTTAGGTCATCATGAGAACTAAAATATTTCAGCACACACCTAATAGCATAAATAATTCTTGCTGCTTGACCCACTGCAATTCCTGCTTTAACATAAGCTGAAAGCAAAGTAAAACATTCTTATTCCTTCTTTCCTATTTTTATTTTTGAAATTGGTGTGATATATAGTTTACTTAGTTTCTCAAATAACATGTAGAAAATTCCATTAGAATTTAAAATAATATTACCTTTTGCAGCTTGTGTTCCAGTCTCTTAAGAGCAATTTGTAACACCCTACTGGTGATCTTTCTTTCTGAGCAATCCTCCATGTATTCTGTTAAGCAGGTTCTTACTTAGAGTAAGTACCCAGCCCCAGCAGCTGATTCATAATATTTATGTACATTAAAGGTTCTTAAAGTGAAGACCACATTGGTATTTACAAAGCATTCAATCTATCAAGTACACAGAGAATTGAACATAGGACATCACTGCAGAGTACAAGCCCTTCAGCATGCTACGCTATGCAGAGCTTTTAACTTACTCTAAGATAAAGGTAACCAATCCCTCCCACATAACTCTCTGTTTCTCTATCAGTCATGTGCCTATCTAAGGCTTTTTAAATGTACCTAATGTATATCCATCTACCACCCACCTCTGGCAGCACTTACCCACCATGCTTTGTGTAAAAGCTGACTACAGCCAGCACTCTATTATGAAGGCTTCCATATGTGGAAAACTATCTGAATTGCGATTTTCCATACATCACAGCCTCTTTTCCCAGTGAAGCCTACATTTTACATGGAGCTGTGCTCCTGCAGGATGTTTTTCCCTCATCTTATCAGCAATAATAAAGTGAATCACTGGGCCTTTATTTCACAGCTGAGGTCAACGTTAGATGGACAAGGTTCACAGACTAGGAATGGGTTTAGGAAGTGGGAATATCAGGGAAAGGAATAGGATTCAAGGAATGGGGTTCACAGGAGAAAGGTCAAGTAGGAGTTCAGGAGAGTAATGGGTGAAAGCACAGTGACTTAGTGGAGGGATTACTTTAAGGAGCCAACCCACTGAGCCTATCCTGATCATCATCCACTAATCCTACACTAATACTTTTTTTAAGAACTTACCCCACTAGTAAGTGTTACCCTATGAAGCAAGTTGCAGAAAGTTGTAAAATTAGTCAGCTCCATCATAGGTACTAGCTTCTGTAGTACAAGACCAGAAGATATAGGCATAGGAATAGGCCATTTGGCCCATCAAGTCTGCTCCGCCATTTCACCATGGCTGATCCAATTCCTCTCTCAGCCCCAATCTCTTGCCTTCTCCTTGTACCTCTTCATGCCCCAGGTCTCTTCAAGACATCTTCGATGAATGGTGCCTCAGGAATGTTGGATCCGTCGTTAAGGACCTCCACCACCCAGGACATTCCCTCTTCACGCTGTTACCACCAGAAGACACAAATTCAGCAATTCAGAAACAGCTTCTACCCCTCTGCCATCTGATTTCTAGACGGGCGTTGAACCCATGAGCCCTACCTCACCACTTTCTTTATTTTTATTTCTGTCTTTGCGCTACTTATTTTAACTATTTAATATGCTTACATACACCAACGTAATTCAGTTTTTTTCCCCATATTTACCATGTACTTCATTGTACCACAAAGTTAACAAATTTCACCACATATGCCAGAGATATTAAACCTGATTGTCATTCTGATTCTCAGTTTGAGAGTGATTAATTGGCCTCAGTTGGAAACTCGCACACTTAGAGTGAAAATGCACAAACGCCACACAGGCAGCACCCAAGATCATGAGTAAAGCTGAGGAGCGGGGCTGCTGGGAGACAGATACTTGAGCCACCGTGCCATCCAATTTGTAGTTAGGTTCATCACGGACTTCCGCAGTGAGGCGCACAATAGCACTGTTATGCAAAATATTTTGTAGGCCAAGTACAAGAATTTAAGTATATATGGTTATGAAATTTCATCTCTTCATCTTGAATTCATTCCTCAGTAAATACCAAACACAATCATTTTACACCATAATGTCTCTGTGATGTTGTTCCATTTTTGATAACACAAAGAGAGGCTGCACTGTTGGCCACAAGGGCCTTTAACAGACAGTTCAACCTGATGTTAGGCCAGAGAATAGGGAGATCGGTCCTCTCAAACTGGCTAATCTAAAAGCAGGGTTGAGAGGAAGTTTTATTCCCCGCAGTCATCATAATCTTTTGAGTTTCTGCCCGTACATGAACAGCCGAGAGAAAATGCTTTCGTTTAGACTGGCTTTATTTAGAGATTCCTTCTTCCATTTACTGGATTAGTTAGACAGCTGCTTCTCCATCCAAGTTACTTGAGGCTGCGGTCTGAGACTAATGAGCTGGCTCCAAATTCCTGGAGCTTGATATTATTCATTTCTAAAATATTTATATACTTTTCTGTAGCTTTTGATTTCATTTGAGCAATATAAATAGCCATTGAAATTTAGGCAAGTACGACATTTTTAATTTTAAACTAACGAAAAGCATCAGGGTAGAATAATACTTATTTTTTGATAATCTTTATATCTTCTTATGACATATAAGAGGACATTTGGCCCATCAAACATATGTCAGCTCTTGAATATCCCCATCAATCCTATTCCTTCACTTACTTCCCTGTAGCTTATTTTCCCTCACAAGCCCCTCGACTGCTCTTTGATTGTTCAGTCATCCACCCACATGATGGACAATTTTACAGAAACCAGTTAACATACCAGCAAAACACCAGACTGTGGGAGATGCACTTGGAGAAGACACACACATCATGGAGGTAATGTGCTAAATCCATGCAGGTAGTGCCCAAAGTCAGGGAAGAACCTGGATCGCTGACTACCTGCCACACTGGTACATGATATTGCTCCGGTGTAGAAAAAAAGTCAATGCAGAATTCATTCTGATGCTGTAAGGGTGTTTTCAAAGCCCCATTAAAGGTCACTGTAAAAACTCAGAAATATAACCTTAGAGCAGGAAAAATATGCTTATATTTTATTGCATCTAAATTTTTAGGTCTAAATTTACAGATAATCCAGAATATGTAATTTCCAGAAACATTCTCTTAGCCTTTAGTTTTGGGAGAGTGAGGTGTAGGGTGGGGGGGGGGGTGGTTGTTGCATTTCTTATATTATGTTATAGCATCCACTTTAAAAAGATCAAGTTTCCCTTTTAACAGGTTGGGGCATATGTAACAGATAGAATGAGGCACTAAAGAAGCAACCATGTCTCCTTTCATCTCCTTCTTAAGCGTGTGTGTGCTTAGTTGCTCATGTAGGAGTTAGCATGCAGGGCTGACGGTGCACAACTACAGTACTCAGCAATGAAACGTCTGCAACAACAAATGGCAGTGTGGTGAAAAATCTGGCATTGCACCGATGTCCAGGAAAGGAAAATCCAACTAAAAATAATGGATACGGCCCAGTCCATCACAGGAAAAGCCCTTCCCACCATTGAGCGCATCTACAAGCAGCACTGCCACAAGAAAGCAGCATCCGTCATCAAGGCCCCCTACCATCCAGACCACATTCTCTTCTCTCAGCTGCCATTGGGAAGGAGGTACAGGAGCCTTAGGCCCCACAGCTTCAGCTTTAGGATCAATTATTACCCTACAACCATCAGGGCACTGAACCAGCTTGGGTAACTGCACTCAGCTCAACACTAAACTGATTCAACAGCCTATAGACTCACTTTCAAGGACTCTACAACTCATTTTCAGTATTATTTATCATTATATTTGCAAATTGATTGTCAGTCTTTGTGTGTAGTTTTTTATTGATTCTATTTGCCCTACTGTGAAGGCCTGCAAGAAAACAAATGTCAGGGTAGAATACAGTGACATGTACATACTTTGATAATACATTAACTTTGAACTTCGATTGTTCTGAAATGTGAACATACTTGTTAAGGATGGAGTAAGTTAGCTTACTCCTCAGTGCCTCTTCTTTCCGTTGAGTGATATCAGTATGCTTTTACTGGTACCTGAGTCTGCCAGCTGAGAGATGAGTTAGATTGGATGGTGCGTTGAGTATTGTCTGAACACACCACATGAAAATCTCGTACTAAGACCAAGGAATTGATTATAGACTTCAGGAAGGAGAAGTGGGGAGAAAACGAACCAATCCTCAGAGGGATGAGAGGTGGAAAGTGTGAGCAGCTTTAAGTTCCTGGGCATCAATATCTTGGAAGATTTGTCCTAGGCCCAATAAATAAATGCAATCATAAAAAAGGCATGCCGGGCCTCAACTTAATTAAGTGCTTAACGAGATTCAGTTTATCACTGAAGTCTCTTGCAAATTTCTATAGCTGTCTGGTGGAGAGCATTTATTTTATGGCACAACTCGCTCCACCTTCAAGAGGCCGCAACTCAAGAAGGTGGCATCCATCATTAAGGACCCTTATAATCCAGGACATGGCCTCTTCTCATTACTACCACCAGGGATGATATCCAGGAGCCTGAAGTTGCAGACTCAACGATTCAGGAACAACTTCTCCCCCTCCACCATCAGATTCCTGAACAGTCCGTGGATCCGTGAACAGTATCTCATTATTCCATTGATGGATTATTTATTTATTTTGCAATTTATTGGAGTTTTATTTCTTCACCATGTACAGTTGCACAAATCAACAAATTTCATGTTATATAAAACATGGAATAGAAACCTGATATTGATTCTGTATCTGTCTAAAGTGTAAGGTTTGACCAAAATACAGTTTTCAACAGGGCCCACGTTTCAACAAAACAGGTTACCTTATCAGAAGTTAAGCAGCTTAACATAGACAGGTCCTCCCCAGTTTACAAGTGTCTGACTTATGGACAGCCCATACATGCGAGCAAGTGCTTGCGAGACAGGCAAGATGGATTTGCCAACTACTGAGGGATACCAGGCATCTTCTACTGTGTAGGAACACAGTTTGAAGTAGCATCTGACTTGTGAAATGTTCAAGTTACAGGAATCAGACCCTGCAATAACCTGGGGAAGATCTGTATGTACAGTTCAACCTCGTGGCTTTTAAAGTTGCTGGCCTGAGCAGTTTCTGCAGGTACAGTAGATGCCAATGCTTACTTGTACAACAATAGATTGTTTTTACAAAGATCTGCGTAGCAACCTAGGATGTGATTCATTGGTTGGATTAAAATAATAGATAAGGTTATGGGACTCACACAATAAAGAATGAGATCACTTTTGTTAGTTGTATTCCATTCTATTTTATCAGTGAGAATGCCTCTGAGCTTTTCTTTACACTTTTAGTTGCAGACATGTTGCTCACTAATTCCGTTGCCATGGTAACTTTTATAGCTGGACAGTGAGATTCCTTTGCAAAGCTTGCTTAAACACAATTCATAGAGTCCTAGAACAGTACAGCATAGAAACAGGCCCTTTGGCCCATCTAGACCATGCTGAACCATTAATCTGCCTAGTTCCATCACCCTGCACCTAGACCCTAGTACTCCAAACCCCACCCATCCATGTGCCTATCAATATTTCTCTTGAATGTTGAAACCGAACCCACATCCACCACTTGCACAGGCAAAAATCAATTTAAAATCTCCCCCACCGCTTTCAGTTTCACAGTCTCATCACACTCAGAGTGAAAAAGCTCCCCCTCATATTCCCCTTAAGCATTTCACCTTTCACCCTTAACTCATGACCTCTACGTGTAGTCTAACCTAACCACAGTGGAAAAAGTCTGCTTGCAATTATATCCCTCATAATTTTGTATACCTCTATCAAATTTCCCCTCCCACTCTATGTTCCAATGAATAAAGTCTTGACCTATTTAAACTTTCCCTTCAACTCTATTCCTGGCAATATCCTTGTAAGTTTTCTCTGCACTCTTTCAATCTTATTTACATCTTTCCTGTAGGTAGGTGACCAAAGCTGCACACAATGCTCTAAATTAGGCCTCACCAACATCTTAGACAGTACAATTTTGACCTAACATCCCAACTCCTGTACTCAATACACCAAATTATGAGGGTAACATGCCTAAAGCTTTATTTCTGAACCTACGTCCATCTCCCGAGTAAATACTCTCCCATTTAAAGTCTCTCCCATCTCTTTCAGTTCTGCACATAGATCTCCCAGAGGATCAATTTACTATCCTTTCTATCCTTTTCCTCTTAATATATCTGTGGAAGTCCACTAGAGCAACTTATGTCTTCTTTAAGTGCTACTGATTCTCTTCTCAAGTGTTCCCTTGCATTTCTTATGCTCCTCAGGTACTTCAGTTGTTACTACTTGCCTATACCAGAATACACCCCCTCCATTTTCTTAGCAGTGCCTCAATTCAAAGAAATGAACATGAAATTGCTATATAAGGATTATGATCCCACTTACACAAGCTACATATCTTCTGCACTGACATGTATAGTACAAATATATATTACAAATGAACATATTGTAGCCAGCACTCAGTTCATACTGGCAGACAAGAAGATCTCGTTTATCTCAACTGCCATTTTTATTGCAACAAGCACAATAACAGACAGAGCGCAACAACAGCTCAGTGAGAGCTACAGTAACTCAGTCACATAGAGATGGGGAGGGTGGTTATTACACACCTAAAAACAAGAACAATATGTAGTGTTGGCCGCTAGAAATGGTGGAGCGAGCAGTTGACCATGTTCCTAGAGCGCCACACTGCCCCCACGTGAGGGATCAACCATCTGGGGAACCCAGAGTCCACAACAAATTCCGAAAGTCCCAGTGGTGGTCGATGTCGCTGCCTGGGGCACTGGGCAAGGGGGTGTCTGTACCCCTATCCCCCAGGGAGGCACTGTTTGGTGAGGCAACAGGCAATGCACTCTGAGTGTCACTTTCCTCCCTCAGCCTCAGTGGGTCAGAGGTGCCAGACGGTACAAGTGCAGCACGACTGCCTCCTGTGTGCAGGCAGCCATACCTGGTACAGTATACCACGTCAGAGATGCAGGGAAGCACTTCTCCCGGCTCCTTCCAGTGGCGTCCCAAACTTGGGAGGTAGTTTCCTCTTCCAGGTGGGGCAGCAAATCCATACTCCTCAGTAAAGTCCTGTATCTGGCTGCGGGCATCATCAGCGCGTTTTTTTGGCAGCTGCTAGCTGCTCTTTGGTTCTGCCGAGCCACAACATAAACAGCCCGCAGGCGCCCCCTGATGTGCTGCTGTTACTCCAACCCGGCCTCCCCAGGAATCTCTGTCTCTGGAGGGGGGACAAACACCGGATCAACCAGCGTGCGCAGCGCTGGCCTGAACATGAGTTGCAACTGGGAGCTGAAAGTCCAAGGTTACACATTGTATCGGAGGGACAGTAAGGTAGGCAGAGGGGTCAGCATGGCTCTGCTGGTTAAGAATGGCATGACATTATTAGAAAGATGTGGCGTAGGATTGGAAGATGTTGAATCCTTGTGGGTTGAATTAAGAAACTGCAAAAGGGTAAAAGGACATCGATGGCAGTTATATACAGGCTTCCAAACAATAGCTGGGATGTAGACTACAGATTACAATGGGAAACAGAAAAGGCCTGTCAATAGGGAAATGTTACGATGGTCATGGAAGATTTTAACATGCAGGTGGGTTGGGAAAATCAGGTTGGTAATGGATCTCAAGAAAGTGAATTTGTTGAATGCCTACAAGATGGCTTTTTAGAGCAGTTTGTTGTTAAGCCTTACTCGGGGATCAGCTATACTGGATTGGGTGTTATGTAATGAACTGGAGGCAATTGGGGAGCTTAAGGTAAAGGAAACCTTAGGAGACAGTGATCACAATATAATTGAGTACAACTTGAAATCTGATAGGGAGAAAGTAAAGCAACACACATCAAAGTTGCTGGTGAAATGCAGCAGGCCAGGCAGCATCTCTAGGAAGAGGTACAGTCAAAGTTTCGGGCCAAGACCCTTCGTCAGGACTAACTGAATGAAGAGCTAGTAAGAGATCTGAAAGTAGGAGGGGGAGGGGGAGATCCAAAATGATAGAAGACGGGAGGGGGAGGGATGGAGCCAAGAGCTGGACAGGTGATTGGCAAAAGGGATATGAGAGGATCATGGGACAGGAGGCCCAGGGAGAAAGAAAAGAGGAAGAGGGGGAAAAAACCCAGAGGATAGGCAAGGGGTATAGTCAGAGGGACAGAGGGAGAAAAAGGAGAGAGAGATAAAGAAAGTGTATATAAATAAATAACGGATGGGGAACGAGGGTGAGGTGGGGCATTAGCGGAAGTCAGAGAAGTCAATGTTCATGCCATCAGGCTGGAGGCTACCCAGACGGAATATAAGGTGTTGTTCCTCCAACCCGAGTGTGGCTTTATCTTTACAGTAGAGGAGGCCTTGGATAGACATATCAGAATGGGAATGGGACGTGGAATTAAAATGTGTGGCCACTGGGAGATCCTGATTTCTCTGGCAGACAGAGCGTAGGTGTTCAGCGAAATGATCTCCCAGTCTGCGTCGGGTCTCGCCAATATATAGAAGGCCACATCGGGAGCGCCGGACGCAATGTATCACCCCAGCCGACTCACAGGTGAAGTGTTGCCTCACCTGGAAGGACTGTCTGGGGCCCTGAATGGTGGTAAGGGAGGAAGTGTAAGGGCATGTGTAGCACTTGTTCTGCTTACAAGGATAAGTGCCAGGAGGGAGATCGATGGGGAGGGATGGGGAGGATGAATGGACAAAGGAGTCGCGTAGGGAGCGATTCCTGTGGAAAGCAGGGGGGGGAGAGAGGGAAAGATGTGCTTAGTGGTGGGATCATGTTGGAGGTGGCGGAAGTTACGGAGAATAATATGTTGGACCCGGAGGCTGGTGAGATGGTAGGTGAGGACAAGGGGAACCCTATTCCTAGTGGGGTGGCGGGCACCTCCCCCTCGTACCCCATCAGTGATCTATTTACGTACACACATTCTTTCTCTCTCTCTCTCTCTCCTTTTTAACCCTCTGTCCCTCTCACTATACCCCTTGCCCCTCCTCTGGGTTTTTCCCCCCCTCCCCCTTTTCTTTCTCCCTGGGCCTCCTGTCCCATGATCCTCTCATATCCCTTTTGCCAATCACCTGTCCAGCTCTTGGCTCCATCCCTCCCCCTCCTGTCTTCTCCTATCATTTTTGATCTCCCCCTCCCCCTCCCACTTTCAAATCCCTTACTAGCTCTTCTTTCAGTTGGTCCTGATGAAGGGTCTCAGCTTGAAACGTCGACTGTACCTCTTCCTCGAGACACCGCCTGGCCTGCTGCGTTCACCAACAACTTTGATGTGTGTTGCTTGAATTTCCAGCATCTGTAGAATTGCTCGTGTGAGGGAGAAAGTAAAGTCTGACGTAGCAATATTTCAGTGGAGTAAAGGAAATTACAGTGCTATGAGAGAGGACGGTGAAAGTAAATTAGATGCTAGCAGGGATGACAGCAGAGCAGCAAGGGCTTGAGTTTCTAGGAAATATTAAGAAGATTCTGGATAGATGTAAAACGAGGAAATACCTAAATGGCAAAATAGTACAACCATGGCTGAGAAGGGAATTAAAAGCTAATGTAAAAGCAACAGAGGGGACATACAACAAAGCAAAAATTAAGATAGAGGTTTGGGAAGCTTTTAAGAAACTACAGAAAGCAACAAGAATCATTAGGATACAAAAGATGAAATATGAAACCTAGCGAGCAAACAACATCAAGGTGGATAGAAAAGGACTTTTCAAGTATATTAAAAATAGAGAGGTGAGAGTGGATATAGGACCACTAGAAAATGGGGCCTGAGAAATAATATTGGGGGACAAGGTGATGTCAGATGAACTAAATGAGTATTTTGCATCAGTCTTCACTGTGGAAGACACTAGCTGTGTGCCAGATGTTGAAGGGTGTGAGGGAAGAGAAATGAGTGCAGTTACTATTACAAGGGAGAAGGTGCTCAAAAACTTGAAAGACTTAAAGATACATAAGTCACCCAGACCAGATGAACGATACCTTAGGGTTCTGAATGAGGTAGCGGTCGAGATTGTGGAGAAATAAGTAATGATTTTTCAAGAATCACTGGACTCTGACATAATTGTAAAATTGCAAATGTCACTCCACTCTTAAAGGAGGAAGGCACCAGAAAGGAAATTATAGACCAGTTAGCCTGACCTCAGTAGTTGGGAAGATGTTGGAGTCAATTGTTAAGGATGAGGTTGTGGAGTACTTGGTGACACTGGACAAGATAGGACAAAAGTCTGCATGGTTTCCTCAAGAGAAAATCTTGCCTGATGAACCTGTTGGAATTCTTTGAGGCGAATACAAGTAGGATAGATAAAAGGGATGCCATGGATGTTGTATATTTGGATTTTCAGACGGCCTTCGACAGGGTGCCACACTTGAGGCTGTCTACCAAGTTAAGAGCGCATGGTATTGCAGGAAAGTTACTAGCATGGGTGGAGCATTGGCTGATTGGTAGGAGGCAGTGAGTGCAAATAAGATGATCCTTTTCTGATTGGCTGCCAGTGACTAGTGGTGTTTCACAGGAGTCAGTGTTGGGACCGCTTCTTTTTATGCTGTATATAAATGATTTAGATGATGGAATAGATGGCTTTGTTGCCAATTTTGCAGATGATACGAAGATTGGTGGAGGGGCAGGTAGTGTTGAGGAAACAGGTAGAGTGCAGAAGGACTTAGACAGATTAAGAGAATGGGCAAGAAACTGGCAAATGAAATACAATGTTAGAATGTCTAGGGCAAGAGAAATGGAGAAATTTCTTTAACCAGAGGGTGGTGAATTTATGGAATGTGTTACCACGGGTAGCTGTGGAGGCCCGGTCATTGGGTGTATTTAAGGCAGAGATCGATAGGTTCTTGACTGGCCATGACATCAATGGTTAAGGGGAGAAGAGCAGGCAGTGGGGCTGAAGAGGGGAAAAATGAAGCAGCCACGATTGAATGGCAGAGCAGACCTGATGGGCCAAATGACCTAGTTCTGCTCCTGTGTCTTAAGGTCTTATGCCAAACACCTGCACCTCAACGTTGCACCCCTGGCTGTTGTGGATTTCCTCAGAGGTGCCATAACTGTGGAAGACCTCCTCGATGAGTCTCTCAGTGGTGGTGGTAATGTTTTGGTCCAGGTCATGTATGCCTCTGACCACTCTGTGAAGTAATCCATGGCCACGGGAACGTAGCAGTTCCCACTGTCGGTGCAGGGAATGGACCAAGGATATCCACCCCTACGCACTCCATTGGGGCCCCCACCAGGTACTGCTGCACTGGTGCCCTAGACAGGTGACCCATCCCCTTCTGGGACGTGCAAGTGTCGCAACAGTGCACAAACTGCTCCACGCCCTACCAGCTCCCAAGCCAATAGAAGTGTTTGCACAACTTGCCCAACGTCTTTGTGACCTTGAAATGGCTTGCCCCCACCAACCCGTGCACCGACCGCAGCACCATGACTTCCCGGGGAACCTCCAACTGTAGGAGATGTCTGTCACCATCGAAAAATCTGCCACCAACAGAACAACAACCCGTTGTGCACCTCCAGTGTGCCCCACTGAGAATATAGGGCACCAGGGCAGAGACTACTGCCCACTCTATCCGCCATCCCAAGGTCAGCCATCTCCTCACACGGGCTAGCACAGGGCCACTCTCCTGCTCGCTGCGCAGCCGCTGGCCAGTGATAGGGAGGTCTACCTCGCCGCTGGCTGCCCCCTGAAGCGCCGCCACCGCCGCTTGTCCCTGGCTCTACTCGTCGAGCGGTGACAGTAACGACACTCGATGGCCTCACAGGGATGGAGAGGGAGTGTGACAGGATTGCTGTGCTGCCTTCCAACGAGGTGCTATACATTGAAATCATCGTCCTGTAGAGCCTCTGGTCACTGCGCCAGCTGCCCCTTGGGACCGCGGAAGCTCAAATGCCAGCTCAGCGACACATGCTCCGTCCAAGAGGTCGGGGCGGAACTGGTGGATGGCCATGAACACCCGACAGGTGACACAACAGTTCAGTTCAGGGCGGTTCAAATACGCCACAACGCGTTCGCCTTGGACCCCTTCTGTGACAGAACTGCGCCAAACCGTGCCATCCCCACCCCTGATGCTGGCATCTGCAGCAATGAAGGGGCACGCTGGATTGGGGTATCCCTGCACCAGGGCCTAGGTGAGCACAGCTCAGAGCTGGTCGAAAGCCGCATTGCCGGTGTGAGTCCAGGTGAAGGGCCTCCCCTTCTCAGTGAGCTGGTGCAGGGGCCTGGCAATGGTGGCGGTCCTGGATAAACTGGCAGTAGTATGATGCCAGCCGCAGGAAGCTGCAAAGCTCAGAGGCATCACGGAGGGTGGGCCATTCCCTGAACACCGCCACCTCCTCAGGGTCCTTTGCCACTTCTTCCACACTCACTGCGTGGCCCTGGAGCTTGGACTGGTAGCACAGCAGCCAGCTTTTTGCGGGGTTGATGTTCGCCTGGCTAATGGCGCCAAAGACCTCTTCCAGCTTCTGCAGAGCATCATCAAGAATGGCAGTGAGCACCAGGAGATCGCCCAAGTAGATGACACAGTGATTCCGTGGAATGTGAGCCTGCACCCTCTCCATTAGTCTCTCTATGTGGCCGGGGTGCTACACAGGCCATCCGGCATTACCCAGAAGTGCCTTAGCCCTAGACCAATGATGAAGGCAGCCTTGGGCCAGTTCCGCCTACCACTACGGAGATAGAACCAGTTCAAAGCCGTGATACAGTACAGGGTGTCATCGATTAGGGGCAGGAGGGTAGGAGCCCTTCTGGGTCACAGCATTGAGACTGCGATAGTCTATGCAGAACCGCCGTGACCCATCTTTCTTCCTGACCAGCACAGGCTGCCAGAGGATTTGATGGTGCCAGCTGCTGCCACCTCTTTGATCCACTGCTCCACACTGCCAAACATTTGGCAAGGGCCAGGCTATGGGGCTGCAGGCAGTAGGTCTGGGCAACCCCTGTGTTGGACCAGCCCCGTCAGTCTACAAGTCTCATCCTTGGCTGCAAAGATGTCGAGGGGCTGGTCCAGGTAGTGGTCTTTCAGCTGCCATTGCTGGACCTGATCCACGCCCTCCTGCTCTGCCGCCCCTGTTCAAGCACCACCTGGCTGGCCTTGCTGGAGGGCAGCACAGGAGGGCTGCCGATGTCAACACACTGCGCTGACGTGGTTGCTGATGACAGGGGGACGGCGAGCTGTGCTGGGGCGGCCGGTGATAGTGCATGTCACCCCGTCGCAGGTTTCAGAGTGGTGCTCTGGGTTGCGTCGGGCTGCGGCGGCGTGTGCTGCATTGAGCAGGAGCCCTATCAGACCGGTGGTGGTCATTGCTCGCTCGTCTGATCTACTTCCTGGAGCTGCCCTGCCGGAGAGCCACGGCTTCAGTGCACATTGAGACGGAACCCGCAGTGGGACGACAGGTCCAGGCCAATGACGCAAGACTCCTGGATGTCAGTGAGCCACATCTCATGCTCCACTGTGTTTTTCCCCACTGTAATACACAGCCTCCTCTTCCCTCTCATCGCTGCACAATCACCAATGACCGTCGCCAGCTGGACCGCCATCATTGTCCACCCAGGCGGGGATAGCTGGTCTGTGTTGGGGAGGACACCAGGACTGATGATGATGATGATGATGTTTGACCCTTTGTCCACCAGAGCAAAGCATCTGATGCCCTCTACCACACAGTCTGCATATAAGCCTTGCCCTTCACCCAAATGGCCTACCCGGAGAGGTGACAACAGAAGGATTCTGCTGGAGGTCTTGGGTGGCCAATGGATACGCTGGGCTGCAGCGTAGCACTTGTTCGTGGCCACACTAGAGCGCCTCAGAGGTCTAAAGTTTCTTTTGCCCTCTCTGCCTCCACCAGCTCCTTGGCCAGCAATGATGGTGATGTCAGGCAAACGTACTGCTGAAGGAGCACCGGTGTCAGCGCTTCACAAAGGCTTGGACAGCAAGCCTTTCCTGGGCAATGGGAGGGAACTGAGGGTAACCATGCCAACCACAGTGGCCGAGATCTGCAGTGAATGCCCCCAGGCTTTCTACCACCCGGTGCCGCCTGCTGCCCAGCTCTTCCCTCATTGCTTCCTCCAATGGCCTCTGCTTGAAATGCCGCTACCAGGTCCTATAGAAAGCTGTTCAGCTGGTGTTAGATTGAGGAGAGCCTCAGAGGGCATCCACCTCCAATGTCAGGGCAAGGTGCAGCGCCCTGCACCCATTGTGCCATGCAGCAAGTTTGACTTGTGCCAGGTAAGGCTCCAGGCGGCCAGTACCATTACATCTGGGGAGCTTTAGGGTAGACCTTGTGGCATTAATTCCTGGGGCCCATTGGTGATGCACTTCACCATTTACCTCAGGTTGCAAAGCCTGGGTATGAATGCCCCATTGAGGTTCCCTAGCAAGGCATGTATTTGGTTTCCAGGTTCTCCCTGCGGGTCGGCACCCAGTCTTTGGAAACCTGGCCTGGCGATGCGGGGCAGACATAATGCTTGGTCCCTCCACTTATTCCCCAGGTCTTAAAACGCTCCGTCCAACATCGTAGCTCTTAAGTTTTGCCATCAATTTTTGATCCCACTTCTGACACCAATATGGTGAGCATTTGGTCCCTGATGACAGACAACTACCATTTTTATTGCAACAAGCACAATAACAGGGAGAGGACAGCAGATGAGTGAGAAATAACCGGTGAGACTGGGGAGCAGAGTATTACACACCTGGGTACATTCGGGGCGACATATAAACACGCAAACGATCTGCTGTATAACCCGAGTTAAAATAAATGAACTTGAAAATGTCACCATAATTCTACTGAACACACGCATCACAAACACGTTTTCAAACAAGAATAAGTAGCGCTGGCCGCTAAGAATGCTGGGGCAAGCTATTGATCCCACCCCCCGAGTGCCAAAATACGAGTCAGGAGCAGGAGCAGGCTTTTCAGTCCCTCGTGCCTGCTCCATCTTTTAACAAAATCAGGGCGATCTGATTGCAATTTAAACTCCATCGGGAAGGAGGTATAGGACCCTGAAGGCGTGCACTCAATGCTTTAGGGACAGCTTCTTCCCCCAGCAATTAGATTCCCAGAAGGTCTTTGAACCCATGCACATGACTTCACTATTCCGCTTTCGATCTACTTAATTATTTTTTTTATTGTATCCTTGCAACCTTTGTACAAGTCTTTGATGAGGCCACACTTGGAGTGCTGTGTACGATTTTGGTACACAGGGAAGAGGTGGTTAAACTGGAAAGAGTGCAGAGAAGAACTACAAGGCTGTTGCCAGGGCCTGCGTTCTTGGGAGAGGTTATGCAGACTGGGTCTTTATTCCTTGGAGTGTGAGAGAATGAGGGATAACCTTATAGAAATGTTTAAAATTATGAAAGGCATAGGTAAGATGGAGGGTAATAGACTTTACCCCAGGGTAGGATATCCAAAACTAAGGGTGGGAGGTGCATAGTTTTAGGCTGAAAGTTGAAAAACTTGAAAGGGACCTGAACGGCAATGTTTTCCTGCTAAGGGTGGTGAGTATGTGCAATAAGCTGCTCGAGGAAATGGATGAGGCAGATGCAACAGCGTCTTTCAAGAAACACTTGGGTAAGTGGAAATAACTTGGAAAATGAGCAGCTCTGGTGGTTGATGGTTCGGCTGTGGTGGACCCTGATCTTGATAATCCATTTGCAAACGTTTCGTTGGCATAAGAGGAGACATCATCAGTGTGCACTGATGATGTCTCCTCACACAGTGGTGGAACATTTGCAAGTGTATTGGCAAGATCAGTTTGTGGAGGAGAGGGGCCTGGAGGGATATGGACTGAATGCAGGAAATTGGGGCTAACTATGTGGACAATGGAGTCACCATGGACTTGTTGGGCCAAAAGGCCTGTATCCATACTGTAATGCTCAATGACTATGACTATAAATATACAGCTATTTACCTTTTTTCAACCATCCTTTGAGGAAGATCATTCCAAAGACGATGTCAAATACTAGAGGGCGTGTATTTAAGATACAGTATATACAGCATATTTGACATGTTCATGTTCAACTGCTGAAGTAGAGTGCATGTGTATAGCATAAACTTTGACTGTGTATTAAGATGTATGGGGGAGAATGTTTTTTTTTCACTGAAACGCATAAAATCAAACTTCCTGGAAATCTACTGGAAGTGATGTGCCTTGAAGAGAGGGACTGTCTACTAGAGAAGATGTTGCTCCCCATTGCTTTTCCAGAGACCCTATCGGTAGGGTTTTAGAAGGTATGATCTTTGTTCAATGGACTGCATTGGTTATAAAAGTAAAATGCAGCATTATAATGAGTATGGTCTATGTCTCATTGGTTTTATGTGCAAAAATGTGTAATATACTCAAGCTTGAAGATTGTTTAATGTCATTTCCAATACACAAGTATAAAGAAGAATGAAATAATAATTACTCTGGCTCTGTTGCAGCACAAAACAAAACACAGTAAGACAATGAAGAGAATAATTTAAAAGAAACATGGCAACATGGTAGTGTAGTGGTTTACACAACACTTTACAGTACCAGTGACCCGGGTTCAGTTCCTGCCACTGTCTGTAAGAAGTTTGTATGTTCTCCCCATGACTGTGTAGGTTTCCTCTGGGTGCCCCAGTTTTCTCCCTCAGTCGAAGGTCATACTGGTTGGTAGGTTAACTGGTCATTGTAAATTGTTCCCTAATTAGACTAGGGTTAAATTGGGGGTTGCTAGGCAGTGCAGCTGGAAGGGCCAGGAGGGCCCACTCAACACTGTATCTCAATAAGTAAATAAATACACAAGATAGATTATATACATAGATTGATTGTATGTGCTGTACTTAAAGTGATGCTAGGTAACGGAGTCAGTACAAAAGGCAAGGTAAAAAGAAAAAAAACATGTCTAGAAACGAAGAAAAGCATTTAAAAATGCCAATAGCAATATTATGTTTTGTCATCACCAGTCACATAATATAATAAAATATGTTAATTAAATCTCTAATACATCACTCCTATCAGATTAGAACAATATGTGAACCCAGATGAGTAATAAAATAGGTAGATGTAGCTCCCAGTCCTGCATGATAATAGCACCTCAACTGTCTCCTCCTTTTTTAAAACCAACAAATTTAATTGCAGACCTGGTTTTATTTTATTAGCAGCTCCATGGGAGAGTATTAACTGCAGATAGCAGCTCCCTGTCAGTTCTGTCTATGATTAAACAAAGTGCATCTACATTTACCAAAGTGAACTTGTATGCTGCTAAAAGATCAGCTACTTTATAATGCAAACTGTGTTAGCTACTTTCTTATCCTACCGCTGCTTGTAAGGAGTTTGAATATTCTCCCCGTGGCCTCATGGGTTTCATCCAAGAGCTTCAGTTTCCTCCCACAGTCCAAAGACATGCTGGTTGGTGGGTTAATTGGTCATTGCAAATGAGTAATGCTGCACTTGGAGTATTGTCCGCAAGGCAAATGCAGTGCTGGCATTTATTTCAAGGGGAATAGAATATAAAAATAAGGAGATAATCCTGAAGCTTTAGAAGACACTAGTCAGGCCGCACTTTGAGTATTATCAACAGTTTTAGACCCCTTATCTCAAAAAGGATGTATTGTCATTGGAAAGGTTCCAAAGAAGGTTCACAAGGATGATTCTAACATATGAGGCAGCTTTAGGCCTGTACTCACTGGAATTTAGAATCTCATTAAAACCTGCCGAATGTTGAAAGGACTAGATAGGGTGGATGTGCAGAGGATGTTCCCTCTGGTGGGTGTGTCCAGAACTAGAGGGCACAGCCTCAAAACTGAGGGGCAGCCTTACAGAAGGGATTTTCTTTTAAGCCAAAGAGTAGTGAATCTGTGGAATGCTCTGCCGCAGACTGCGGTGGAGGCCAAATCCATTGGTATACTTAAAGCGGAAGTTGATAGATTCCTGATTGGTCGGGGAATCGAGGGCTATGGTGAGAGGGCAGTTGTATGGGGTTGAACGGGATCTGGGATCAGCCATGATGAAATGGCGGAGTGGATCTGAAGTGCTGAATGGCCTAATTCTGCTGCTATGTCTTATGAATTTATGGTCTTAAATTGTACCTGGATTAGGCTTGGGTTAAATCAGAGAATTGCTGGGCTCAATAGGCCAGAGGGGCCGATTCCACACTGCACTGCAATAAGTAAAATAATAAAAAAATAAAATATCCGGAGATAAACAGAGAACTTAGCACAAAGTTGTCAGTAGCACTTTTTAAACACACACAAAATGCTGGATGAACTCAGCAGGTCAGACAGCATCGATGTAAATGGATAAAGAGATGTTGTTTCGGGCTAAGACACTTCAACTCTTTATTCATATCCTCAGTTACTGACTGACCTGCTGATTTCCTCCAGCATTTTGCGTTTTACCCTGGACTTCCAGCTTCTGCAGAATCTCTTGCGTTCATAATCAGCATCAGGTTTAGCATCACTGGCATATGTCGTGAAATTTGTTAACTATCGCAGCAGTACAATGAAATACATAAGTAAATAAAGAGAACAAAAAAACTCAGTTACATTAAACATATATATTAAATAGTTAAGTGAAAATAAGCAGTGCAAAATAAAAAGAAATTTAAAAGTAGTGAGGTGGTGTTCATGGGTTCAATGCCCATTTAGAAATCAGACAACAGAGGGGAAGAAGCTGTTCCTAAATCACTGAGTGTGCACATAATTGTACAGAATGTCCCACATTTTGTTTTGAATATCGTTGTATTTAATTGCAAAAAAAATTAACCATTATGTTCTCACCATAAGCTTTTCGAGCTCATCACAGAACAATGATGTAGGTAGCACCCTTGCCGCTTGAAACTAACAATTCACAAGGGCTATACCACAAGAGCTATAATGTATCCTATTAAACATAAATTCATTTTTGCCTAATTAGTTTTTAATGAATGGCATAAACAGATTCTATTATGGGGCCCATTGGGTGCAATTTAAATCCTACCTGTAGTGCTGACCATAATTCATCTGAAACTTCATCAACCTTCAGTCTTATCAGTTTGTTCCAGGTTTGGAGTATGAATATTTTCACAAAGCCTCTTGTAGACTTGTCACATGCACATGCTGCCCAGACTCTCAACTGAAAGATCAATGAAGTGCATGTAAATATGCGACAAATGCAATCAGTGTTAGGTAACCGTCAGTCAGTGGTGCAGTAGCATCCACAACAGACATCGAGGTGAGTGGTCCCAAGTTCGAATCTGGCTGGCTTCTTGTATGCTTTCCACTTGTGCCATGTTGAACATCGAGCTAGCTCTGCGGCCTCATAAGAAAACGGTTAAATGCTTAAAAAAAGTGGCAAGTCTGCCACCCAGCGCCTCACAAGGTGTGCATCGGAACTCCTATACCCAATAAAATGGCCACCAAATATATTTCAAGGTCTTCTGCTGCTCTGGCCCAGCCACTTCATGTTTTACCAAGTTGTGCATTCATATATGCTCTTTTGCACATCCTTTTTGTAACATGTGATTATTTGAGTTACTGTCATCTTCCTGTCAGCTTGAACCAGTATGGCCATCTCCTTTGACCTCGCTCATTAACAAGACATATAGCATATAGAACATAGAATAGTACAGCACAAAACAGGCCCTTCGGCCCACAATGTTGTGCTGAACCCTAAACCCTGCCTCCCATATAACCCCCCACCTTAAGTTCCTCCATATACCTGTCTAGTAGCGTCTCAAATTTTACTAGCGTATCTGCCTCCACCACTGACTCAGGCAGTGCAGTCCACGCACCAACCACTCTCTGAGTAAAAAACCTTCTTCTAATATCCCCCCTGAACTTCCCACCCCCCTACCTTAAAGCCACGTCCTCTTGTATTGAGCAGTGGTGCCCAGGGAAAGAAGCGCTGGCTGTCCACTCTATCTATTCCTCTTAATATCTTGTACACCTCTATCATGTCTCCTCTCATCCTTCTCCTCTCCAAAGAGTAAAGCCCCAGCTCCCTTAATCTCTGATCATAATGCATACTCTCTAAACCAGGCAGCATCCTGGTAAATCTCCTCTGTACCCTTTCCAATGCTTCCACATTCTTCCTGCAGTGAAACAACCAGAACTGGATACAGTACTCCAAGTGTGGCCTAACCAGTGTTTTATAGAGCTGCATCATTACCTCACGATTCTTAAACTCTACCCCTCGACTTATAAAAGCTAACACCTCATAAACTTTCTTAACTACCCTACCTACCTGTGAGGCAACTTTCAGGGATCTGTGGATGTGTACCCCCAGATCCCTCTGCTCCTCCACGCTACCAAGAATCCTGCCATTTACTTTGTACTCTGCCTTGGAGTTTGTCCTTCCAAAGTGTACCACCTCTCACTTCTCCGGGTTGAACTCCATCTGCCACTTCTCAGCCCACTTCCGCATCCTATCAATGTCTCTCTGCAATCTTCGACAATCCTCTACACTATCCATAACACCACCAACCCTTGTGTCATCTGCAAACTTGCCTACCCACCCTTCTACCCCTACATCCAGTTCGTTAATAAAAATCACGAAAAGTAGAGGTCTCAGAACCAATCCTTTTGGGACACCACTAGTCACAACCCTCCAATCTAAATGTACTCCCTCCACCATGACCCTCTGCTTTCTGCAGGCAAGCCAATTCTGAATCCACCTGGCCAAACTTCCCTGGATTCCATGCCTTCTGACTTTCTGAATAAGCCTACCGTATGGAACCTTGTGGTAATGCCTTACTAAAATCCATGTAGATCACACCCACTGCACTACCCTCATCTATATGCCTGGTCACCTCCTTAAAGAACTCTATCAGGCTTGTTAGATGCAATCTGCCCTTCACAAAGCCATGCTGACTGTTCCTGATCAAACCATGATTCTCTGAATGCCCATAGATCCTAACTCTAAGAATCTTTTCCAACAGCTTTCCCACCACAGACATAAGGCTCACTGGTCTATAATTACCCGGACTATCCCTGCTACCTTTTTTGAGCAAGGGGACAATATTCGCCTCCCTCCAATCCTCCGGTACCATTCCCGTGGACAACAAGGACATAAAGAACCTAACCAGAGACTCAGCAACCTCTTCCCTCACCTTGTGGAGCAGCCTGGGGAATATTCTGTCAGGCTCTGGGGACTTATCCGTTCTAATGTATTTTAACAACTCCAACACCTCCGCTCCCTTAATATCAACATGCTCCAGAACATCAACCTCACTCATATTGTCCTCACCATCATCAAGTTCCCTCTCATTGGTGAATACGAAAATAAGTATTCACTGAGGACCTCGCTCACTTCCACAGTCTCCAGGCACATCTCCCCACCTTTATCTCTAATCAGTCCTACCTTCACTCCTGTCATCCTTTTGTTCTTCAAATAATTGAAGAATGCCTTGGGGGTTTCCTTTACCCTACTCGCCAAGGTCTTCTCATGCCCCCTTCTTGCTCTTCTCAGCCCCTTCTTAAGCTCCTTTCTTGCTATCCTATATTCCTCAATAGACCCATCTGATCCTTGATTCCTAAACCTCATGTATGCTGCCTTATTCCACCTGTCTAGATTTTCCACCTCACTTGTCACCCATGATTCCTTCACCCTTCCATTCCTTATCTTCCTCACCAGGACAAATTTATCCTTAACATCCTGCAAGAGATCCCTAAACATCGACCACATGTCCTTAGTATATTTCCCTGCAAATACATCATCCCAATTCACATCCGCAAGTTCGAGCCTTGCAGCCTCAGAATTTGCCCTTCCCCAATTAAAAATTTTCCTGTCCTCTCTGATTCTATCCTTTTCCATGATAATGCTAAAGGCCAGGAAGCGGTGGTCACTGTCCTCCAGATGCTCACCCACTGAGAGATCTGTGACCTGACCCAGTTCATTACCTAATGCTAGATCTAGAATGGCATTCCCCCTAGTCGGTCTGTCAACGTACTCTGACAGGAATCTGTCCTGGACACACTTAACAAAATCTGCCCCATCTAAACCATTGGAACTGATCAGGGGTGCCATCAATATTAGGGCAGTTAAAGTCACCCATGATAACAACCCTGTTAATTTTGCACCTTTCCAGAATCTGCCTCCCAATCTGTTTCTTGGTATCTCTGCTGCTACCAGGGGGCCTATAGAATACTCCCAATAGCGTAACTGCTCCCTTCCTGTTCCTGACTTCTACCCATACTGACTCAAAAGAGGATCCTGCTACATTACACACCTTTTCTGTAGTTGTAATAGTATCCCTGACCAGTAATGTCACCCCTCCTCCCCTCTTCCCCCCTCCCCCAATCCCTTTTAAAGCTCTGAAATCCAGGAATATTGAGAATCCTTTCCTGCCCTGGTGCCAGCCAAGTCTCTGTAATGGCCACTGCATCATAACTCCATGTATGTATCCAAGCTCTCAGTTCTTCACCTTTGTTCCTGATGCTTCTTGCATTGAAGTACACGCACTTTAGCAATTCTACCTTATTACCTTTACACCCTTTATTCTGCTTCGCTTTTCTCAAACCCTCTTTATATGTTAGATCTGGCTTTACTCTATGCACTATACTTGCAGTTCTTGCATGACCTTTATCCTCCTCCACCTCACTATCTGCTCTAACACTCTGGTTCCCCTCCCCCTGCAAATCTAGTTTAAACCCCCCAGAGCAGCACTAGCAAACCTTTCCGAAAGGATGTTAGTCTCCCTGCAGTTCAAGTGTAAACCGTCCCGTCGGAACAGGTCCCACCATCCCTGGAACAAGACCCAGTTTTCCAGAAACATGAAGCCCTCCCTCCTGCACCAACTCCTTAGCCACGTATTTAGCTGCATTATCTTCCTATTTCTAGCCTCACTAGCACATGGCACGGCTAGAAATCCTGAGATTGCAACCCTGGAGGTCCTGTCTTTCAACTTTGCACCTAACTCCCTAAACTCTCTTTGCAGGACCTCCTCCTTCTTCCTATCCATGCCATTGGTCCCTACATGGACCACAACATCTGGCTGCTCACCCTCACTGTTGAGAATACTGAGAACTCGATCCGAGATATCACAGACCCTGGCATCAGGGAGGCAACAGACCATCTGGGACTCTCGATCTCTCCCACAGAACCTCTTATCTGTCCCCCATATATCGAATCCCCTATCACTACTGCTCTCCTCTTTTCCCTCCTTCCCTTCTGAGCTGAGGGCCTCATCTCGGTGCCAGAGACGCAACCACTGCAACTTGTCCCTGGTAGGTCATCCCCACAAACAATATCTAAAATGGTATACTTCTTGTTGATGGGAACAGCCACAGGGGTGTTCTGCTCTTTCTGTCTATTCCCCTTCCCTCTCCTGACAGTCACCCAGCTACCTGCCTCCTGACTTTTAGGGGTGACTATCTCCCTGAAACTCCTGTCTATTTCTGCCTCTGCCTCAGGAATGATCTGAAGTTCATCCAGCTCCAGCTCTAGTTCCCTAACTCAGTTTGTCAGGAGCTGCAGCTGAATGCACCTTTTACAGATGTAGTCATCAGGGACAATTGTGTTCGCCCTGACTTCCCACCTACTGCAAACTGAGCACTCGACTGACCTAACTGCTGCCTCCATTACCTACTTCTAAGTTAGTTAGATTAATTAAAGGAGCTTACCCGGCCTTACCTCACTGGGAGCAAGCTCGTCCTCAGCCTCTGCTTGCCGAAGCCTCTCGAGCCAAAGCCTTCCTACTCTGTCTCCCAGTACTCCGTCGCCTGCTCCGTTAATCTGCTCACTTTTTAAACTCTCCCACTGTTCTCACAGGCTGACCTTCACGCACTTGCACAGTCGCGCCCTGTTCAAACTACCAAAGAAATGACCTTCCCCTTACTCAATCTGCTCGCTTTTTAAACTCTCCCGCTGTTCTCACAGGCCGACCTTCACGCGCTTTTGCCTACAGAACTGCCTTTCACTGAGTTTTGTGTTTTGTACTATTCTCTGTAAATTCTAGAGACTGTTGTGTGTGAAAATCTCAGGTGATCATCAGTTTCTGCGATACTCAAACCACACTGTCTGGCACCAACAATCATTCCATGGTCAAGTCACTTGGAACGTATTTCTTCTCCATTCAGATGTTTGGTTTGAACAACAGCTGAACTTCTTCATTATGTCTTAATGCATTGAGTTGCTGTCACATCATTGGTTGATTAGATATTTGTATTAACCAGTAGATGCACCAGATAAAGTGGCCACTATGTGTGTATGCCCTGTCTAATTAGAAAATCCGATAAACCTATTGTAGATGCTTTAGCAGCTCACCATATTTCTTTGTGTTTCTCTATATACTCTGCATTGTTACGTTTGAGGTAATGAATGCAGACACAGAAAATTGACAATGAGGTTACAAAATATAAACTTTAAGTTTATCAGGGAATGTGTGTGATCTATTTGAGGGATAAGTGTCAATCCCCATGACCACTTTGAACTCATGAACAGATTAGTTGTTTCAAATTTGACCTAATTCAGTGATTCCCAACCTTTATATACCATGGACCCCTACCATTAACCATGGGGTCCATGGACCCCCAGTTGGGAACCCCGACCTAGTTTAAGTTCATAGAAGACAGTGCATTATGGAAAAATAATGTTAATAGAAAGGACTTAGCCAGCTCCATCAAGGGCACTAGCCTCCAAAACATTGAAGATATCTTCAAACGATGATGACTCAGAAAGGCAACATCCATCATTGAAGACCTGTATCATTCCGGACATGCCCTCTTCTGATTGCTACCATCCAGAAGGAGATTCCGGAGCCTGAAGACACACATTCAACATTTTAGGAACTGCTTCTTCTCCTCCATCATCAGATTTATAAATGGTCAATAAACACATGTACACGACTTCACTACTTTTTTTTTGCTGTCCTTTTGCACTACCTGTTATGTTTTGTAAACTCCAAAACAAAAAACTAATTGAACGGAGTCCAACATAAGAGTCTAACTTTGTTTTATACTTTGAGAGAGATGTGCATGATAGCATACTAAATGCCATTTATGTATTTTTATATACAATCTGCAATGCATTATCTAAACAAACAAGAATTTTTAATCGAACTACATATATATACACACACACACACTCAGTATATCTTAGTTGGATATCTGCAGGCTTCGGTTCAGTATCTTTGAAATGCCATTCAAATTCATTCACAGCATTGTAAATGTTTTATATTTTCCCATTCAGACCTAAAGGTTTAATTGCTGTGGAGGCTTTCTTATCTGGTGGGATAATGTATTTTCTGACAAGCGGGATCACTCTGTTTGGCAGGTGAGGAGGAGGGGAGGGAACGTCAACTCAGACCATGAGAGGCCTACGTTGGGCATTTTCATGCCTTACAAGGCGCAGATTGGAAGTCTATGTGAGGCTCCACTCCTCGCACAGTGTAGAGCAATGTGTGATTAAGTGCCTTGCTCAAGGGCACAAACACGCTGCCACAGCTGAGGCTCAAACTAGCGATCTTGAGGTAACTAGACGAATGCCTTAACCACTTGGCCACGTGCCCAACACACTTGGCAGGTGAGACTTGTGGCTATAAAACAATCTGAGGTTCTGGTGGTTGTTTAAGTTGACTCTGAGACCGCAGGAAGTGGCTCTGACAGCTCTGGACACCTTTCTTCTCCTTTTCTTGGCTTTTCTCTCTGGATCTATTTCAATGCTTGCTTCTCACCTGGTCCTGGCTTTTTTCTCTCTCTTTATCCTGCTCTTTTTTTTCTCAAGTTTCTTCTCTCTTTCATGCCTTTCTCTTTATCACTCATGTTCCTTCACTCTGTCTCTTCGCTTCTTTTTGACTTCTTGATTTTGTTTATCCCGCCTTCCTTTTTATTCTTCTTGCTAAATTCTGGAGAAATTCGGTCTTGTTTATCCTCTTCCATTTCCATAGCATTTATGTCATCCTTGTCCTTCTTTTCCTGCTTCTTCTTTCTACGATGTGCATCTTGATTTTGTGTATTTAGTTCTCACTGGAGTATTCTCTTATTAATCCTTCTATTGTTCCCTTTTCTATCTGATCAATCCTCTTGGTTTCTGCATCCACAACACCATCTAATGAATACTCTGTTTTCGTATCTCCATTGACTCCTTTCTCTTTAGCCTTCCATTCATCCCGTAGGGCTATGACCTTTGCATTTACTTTTACATGCAGCTTTTTGTTTCCTACTTGAAGTTCAGGCAATAACCAAAATGCACATAGAGTAGATTCTGGTACTTTATACTCACGACAGCTGAATGCTTGCAACTTTCCTAAAGGTCCTTGAACTCTCTTCTAGCTTAATACCAAGCCACATTTCGCAAGTAACTGCCTGATTAACATATCAGAAGCTCTTTCAGATATGTTACCTACAAAAACCTTTGCACCACATGCAAGCCCAAAGTGGCTTGTTGGTTGTTGTATTTCCCTATTATGAATGTTATTCCCACAGGAGTTATCTTTCCTCCTGTATAATTTCTTAGTTGGATATCTACATTATCTTTGAAATGCTGATCAAACTTCTTTTGTGGAATAACAGAAACAGCCGAATCAGAGACCAATTTCATTTTAATTAATTGGCAGTTAACTTCTGGCGTAAGCCATATTGCTTGCCTATTGTTAATTTTCATCTTATAAATCTTAATGTTACCCACTACTACGTCACTCTCAAATTTATCAAATTTTCCATCAAAAGCATGCAGATTAGTGCTCTTTTTGAAACTACAAATTGACTTTTTAGCTTCTTCTCTTCCCTGTGTAGTCCATTTATTTTTGTCAGCCTGACATGCTCTTTGTATGCCTCCTACTTTCTTACATTTTCTGCAAGTTTCACCTTTAAACTTGCATTGTTCTAATGTATGTGAGCCCCTGCTACAATGGTAAAACAATTTGTTCAGGCAGGTTGGTTTCTGCTTTGAAGTTGCAATTTTGTTCATGCTCACTTTCATTGCTGACTGCAACTCAACCATTTCTGTCTGTTTCCATTGATACAGCTATTTCAACTGCTCTTTTAAATGTAAGCTGTGCTTCAGTTAGGAGCCATTTTTGAATGTCCACAAACTAATTGCATCATTAAGCCCATTATGGAACTAAGAATGCTCAAGTAACTTCTTCAATTCAGCCATGTATGGTAAAGTGGGCTCCCTTTTCTTTTGATTACACTTATGAAACCTAAAGTGTTCTGCAATCAATAGTGGTTGTGGTTCTAAATATTTCTGCATTACTTTCATGATATCAGCAAATATCATTTCAGCTGGTTTGTTGGAGCAGTTAAACTTCAGAGCAAACTGTATGCCTTTAAATCTAATGTACTCTGTAAAATTGGTACTTGTTTCTCATTGGCTATTTCATTTGCTTTAAAATACTGCTCAATTCACTCGGTAATATATGAGCCAGTTATTCGTTGTGTAATGGAATGTGTCTACCTTTCCGATGTAGCAAACAATTTTCTAAAAAGCAGAAATGATTTATGGTTATTATCACCTGATATTCACTGTTTGTGAACCCATGAGTTTGTCTGTTTTCCTTCTTTTTAAAAAATTCTGACATAGAAACATAGAAAACCTAAAGCATAATACAGGCCCTTTGGCCCACGAAGTTGTGCCGAACATGTCCCTAACTTAGAAATTACCAGGCTTACCTATAGCCCTCTATTTTTCTAAGCTCCATTTACCTATCCAAAAGTCTCGTAAAAGACCCTATTGTATTCGCATCCACCACCATTGCCGGCAGCCCATCTATGCACTCACCACTCTCTGAGTAAAAAACTTACCCCTGATATCTCCTCTGTACCTACTCCCCAGCACCTTAAACCTGTATCCTCTTGTGGCAAACATTTAGGCCCTGGGAAAATGCCTCTGACTATCCACATGATCAATGCCTCTCAACATCTTATACACCTCTATCAGGTCACCGCTCATGCTCCACGGAGAAAAGGCCGAGTTCACTCAACCTGTTTTAATAAGGCATGCTCCCCAATCCAGGCAACATCCTTATAAATCTCTTCTGCACCCTTTCTATGGCTTCCACATCCTTCCTGCAGTGGGGCTACCAGAACTGAGCACAGTACTCCAAGTGGGGTCTGACCAGGGTCCTATATAGCTGCAACATTACCTCTTGGTTCCTAAATTCAATAGACAATAGACAATTTTAAATTCTTCTCTAGAAGCCAGTTTAAATGCCCTGTTCTGAAGGATCGAAATGTGTCCATTGTCCATCAATTCTCTGGGTATGTACATCCCATTAGTGAACCAATCATAAACTGAAATCAGTCTTGATGTAAAGTCCCCTGTCCTCTCCTATGATATTCATTCTTCTTCAGCCCTTTACCTCTTCCACCTATCAGCTTTTCACTTCATTCTCCCCTCCTTTATCCATCCATCTTCCCTCTCACCCGGCTTCACATATCACTTACCATCCTGTCCCATCACTTCCCCTCTCCCCACACACAGTACTTATTCTGGATTTTTCCCCCTTTCTTTCCAGCCCTGATGAAGAGACCAGGTGGAAAATATCAGCTGTTTATTCCTCTCCATAAATGCTGCCCAACATACTGAGTTCCTACAGCATTTTGTGTTTGTTGATGCAGGGGTCTGAAACATTTCCTGCCACAGATTCTACTCAACCCACTGTGTTCTTCCAGCAGATTGTCTGCTGCACCAAGTGAAATGTAGTGAATCGTCTTTGATGTGCAAATGCGTTTGTCTCTAGCTTTCTTCCAGTTGCTTTACTATGCCTGTCTTGCACAATTCTTATAAATACAGCCCCACTCACCTTCTAACCTGATCCTTAACTAAGATTTCTCCCTTTTGGGCTCTCAATAATCTGCTCCATATTTTTACTATAGAACATACCTGTCCTTGGCACTACTGAGTCCAGCTTGTTTATGAGCTTCAACTGGAAGCCAAGTTTTAAAACTTTTTAAATTAAAAAAAAACTTTTATTGTTGGCTTGTAACCTGATTTCTTGTAATATAGTATCTAAAATTTCACAGCTTTCAGGTTGTACATAGAACACATTTTTATGTCACATAACAAAGTGGAAATTGATGGTGATGTTAAGAATGCACAAAGAAAGGAGTAAGGAAATCTATTCTTCTAACAGAAATGGCTTCTGAAAGGTAGAACGCATTAGCAAATCTTTTAACAGCACTGATAGCTAAATGGACTTTATTTGACAAAACAGAAGAGCAGTCACAGGATTTCATAAATCCTAAACAATCAGAAAGTCAGAAGACTGAAAAATTTGGGACTTGAGATCTGAAATCAGGCAAGCCTGACGAAGGGTCTCGGCCTGAAACGTCGACTGTACCTCTTCCTAGAGATGCTGCCTGGCCTGCTGCGTTCACCAGCAACTTTGATGTGTGTTGCAGGCCTGGTATTGTCTCCTTCAAGGGCCTGCCTCAGAACTGGAAGTGTGGAGCATTAGACAGCACATTTCTGTGTGATAAGTTTGATTTTTTAAAATCAACAAGTACTTGAGGTTGCCCCCCAAAATTCCAAGGTCTAAAGTGAAGGCATCAGCGCATGCTGAAGAATTCTGTTCAAGAGAAAAGTTAATGGCCATGTAGCACTTCCGTCCATGTGGTGAAGTGTTTTGTGAGGCTGGTAAAGAAAGATATCAACTCCTGCCTGAGAAGTGACATGGATGCCCTCTCATTTGCCTACCGTCATAACAGGTCAACAGCAAATGCCATTTCATTGTCTGCTCATCCAATCCTGAAACATCTGGACAATGAAGATGCATACACCAGGATGCTCTTCATTGACTACAGCTCAGGACTCAATACTAGAATCCTCTCAAAAATAATCAATTAGCTTCAAGTCCTAGACCTCAATACCTCCTTGTGCATCTATGTCCTCAATTTCCTCACTTGCAGACATCAATCTGTTCAGTTTTGACAACTTAACCTCTGCAATCACCATCAGCACAGGTGCACCACAAGGTTGTGTGCCTAGCCTTCTGTTCTACCCGCTTTATACTTAATACTGTAAAGCTAAGCAGAGCTCCGTTGCTGTATTTAAGTTCGCGGTTGACCCCACTGTCGTAAACCGAATCAAAAGTGGCGATGAATCAGCATATAGCAGGGAGATTGAAAATCTGGCTGATGAGTGGTGCGACAACAACCTTTTACTCAATCTCAGCAGAACCAAGGAGTTGATTATTGGCTTCAGGAGGAGGAAACCAGAGGTCCATGGGGATTGAGGTAGAGAGGGGCAGCAACTTTAAATTCTTCAGTGTTCTAATTTCAGAGGATCTGACCTGGATCTGGCATGTGAGTGCCATTACAAAGAAAGCACAGCTGCACCTCTACTTTCTTAAAAGTTTGCTAAAATTTAGCATGTCATCCTGAACTTTGACAAAATGCAATAGGTCATGCCATCGACAGGAATTCTGCAGATGCTGAAACTTCAGGCAACACACATTAAAGTTGCCGGTGAACGCAGCAGGCTGGGCAGCATCTCTAGGAAGAGGTACAGTCGACGTTTCAGGCCGAGACCCTTTGTCAGGACAGGTCATGCCATGCTCTCCTCCTGCTGCTGCCATCAGGAAGAAGGTATAGGAGACTCAGAAACAAGAGAAAATCTTCAGATGCTGGAAATCCAAGCAACACACTCAAAATGCTGGAGGAAATTTGCAAGCCAGGCAGCAGCTATGTAAAAGAGGAAACAGTCGATGTTTCGGGCTGAGACCCTTCATCAGGACTTGGCCCGAAACAACAAATGTTTACTATTTTCCATAGCTGCTGTCTGGCCTGCTGAGTTCCTCCAGCATTTTGTGTGTGTAGGTAGGAAACTCAGAACCTGCACCATCAGGTTCAGGGACAGTTATTACCCCTCAACCATCAGACTGTTGAACCAAAGATGATAACTTCACACCCCATCACTGAACAGCTCCCACAGAACTGTACTCATTTTAAATCTCATGTTCTCAATATTTATTGCTTATTTATTAGTACTATTATGTTATACTATTATTATTATATTATAAACCAGGGTACTGTCTGATTTATAGAGTATGCATTATGATCAGAGATTAAGGGAGCTAGGGCTTTACTCTTTGGAGAGAAGGAGAATGAGAGGAGACATGATAGAGGTATACAAGATATTAAGAGGAATAGATAGAGTGGACGGCCTGCGCTTCTTCCCCAGAGCACCACTGCTCAATACAAGAGGACATGGCTTTAAGGTAAGGGGTGGGAAGTTCAAGGGGGATGTTAGAGGAAGGTTTTTTTACTCAGAGAGTGGTTGGTGCGTGGAATGCACTGCCTGAGTCAGTGGTGGAGGCAGATACACTAGTGAAATTTAAGAGACTACTAGACAGGTATATGGAGGAATCTAAGGTGGTGGGGGGTGAAATGGGAGGCAGGGTTTGAGGGTTAGCACAACATTGTGGGCCAAAGGGCCTGTACTATGCTGTACTGTTCTATTGTTTTGTTCTTACTTTTCGTATTTGCACAGTTTTTGTTGCTTTTTTTGTGCACATTGGTTGTTGTCCAACCAGATGGGTATTGTCTTGCACTGACTCTATCGTGTTTCTTGGATTTACAGTGATTGCCCACAAGAAAGTTAATCTCAGGGTTGTACATGGTGACATATATGTACTTTGATCATACATCTTGAACTTTGAACTTAGGCGCGATTTTGAAGCTTAGAGTCCAAATCAGAATCTGAAGTGCATGGGATAGAGTGGGGTGTAATGCTCTTGGGGATACAATGGAAGTCATCCACCATCACCTTACTTACTTTAGGCGAATGTAGTGAAAGCTTTTTAAACACACTGGGTCTCTGCCAGGAACCAGCAGAGAAATTCCATCTATCCCATTCCCCCCTCCTTATTTCCTCAGACTCCTGCAATCAATTTTCTCTCACCTGCTCATCAACTTCCCCTTCTTTTGACATATGCCTAGAATTAGGACAATTTACCGTGGCCAATTTACCAACCAGCATATCTTCGGGACGTGGAAGAAAACTAGAGTTGCAAGGAGAACAAATGGGCATAAATGGAAAATTGAAGCTGGACTAGAAGGAAGTGTTCTTTCCGGTGGATCAGAATCACGTTCAGATATGCAAATGGGAACTATGTAGAAATGTGTGATATGACCTGAGCTTCATAGATTATAATGCTCATATGTGTGTCAAATCTCGTTCAAAACTGTCGTACTTTATATGTTCTATTTAAGTTGAAAAAATATGAGGAGAAGGAGTCGATAAGTTAGAACAAAATGTAGTCCAGTTCAGGGCAGCTCGTTAGTGTAGTAGTTAGTGCAATCACTTTACAGTGCCAGTGATCCGTGATCACGGTTCGACTCCCTCACTGTCTGTATGTTCTCCTCATGACTACATAGGATTCCTCTGGGTCCTCCAGTTTCCTCCCATATTCCAAAGACGTACCAGTTAGGGTTTAGTGAGCTGTAGCTGTATACTGATCGTAAACACAAAATACTCTGCAGATGCTGGGGTCAAAGCTACACTCACAACATGTTGGAGGAACTCAGCAGGTTGGGCAGCATCCGTGGAAACAACCAGTCAACGTTTCGGGCCGGAACCCTTCGTCAGGACTTTGACCTGCTGAAGCACCTTCAATTACTCCAAAAGACTGAGGTTTGGTAAAATACTGAAAGGCTTTTATTCACTGTACAATACGACCTCCACAGTGAGTGTCTGCCCCCGGACTGAGGAGGAGGGGCAAGGCGAACACCTTTATACAGGACTCTGTGGGAAGAGCCACAGGGGCAGTCAGCAGAGGGGTGTGTCCAGACAGGTAACCGAGTTACAACATATATACATGGTTTACCACACCTGCTGAGTTCCTCCAGCGTGTTGTGAGTATTGCTGTATACTGATAGTGTCAGAAGTGTGGCAACCTTTTCAGACTGTGTTGGTTGTTGACACAAAACAGTGCATTTCACTGCGTGTTTTGATGTGCATGTGACAAATAAAAATAATATTTTTAAAGCTAATCTTCAATGCCAATCGTAATAGTCTTAAAACAAACAACAAGCTGATGGAGACATTTCCGCTGGATTGGAACTAAAGCAGGAATTATCTGTGGTGATTACAAGATGATATTGACAAGGAGCGGAGGCTGCTGTGGATTTCACAAGACATAAATGCAGAATCAGCAGGAGCCAACATTTTCACCAAAATTAATTTGTCACAGATAAATATTCTGAGTGGAATGTGGTTAAGGGGAGTCAGAAATATTTCACAATGAACATGTTTACTCTTATATAAAATTAACTCATGAAAGGAAACCATCAACAAACATCTCTTAAGGATATAAAGGACAAGATACAACACAGCAGAGGTACGTCAAGTGCCAAACGCATACATTACAAGCACTAAAGAAAATCTTTGAACATCAGAAGTCTTTGATCAACCACATAAGTACAACGTTAAGCTCAAGCAGGGCAAATGTGCATTCACCTTAGAGCCTGATGAAGGGCCTTGGTCTGAAACATAAATTGTTTATTCCTGCCGTTGATGGTGCCTGAATTACTGAATCCCACCAGCATGTTGTATGTAGTGCTGAATAATGTCACTTTCCGCAATAGGGTTTACTTGTGCTTGAGTTACCAAGGCTCGGTTAACTCAGAACCTAATTGAGTTCAGTTCAGCCCAATCATTAGACGCAGATGAAAGGAAAACAGTTGAGAGGGGGAAAAAGTTTTGACTGAAGTCATGGAGAAAAGCAATTCAAACAATGTAATAAGGTGAACATTGCCTGGCAAGTATGACTTTTGAAACGTGGATGTGAGAGTGAGAGTGAGAGTTCAAATTTGCGATGCAAAGAAGTGCCTGCAGAAAAAAGGAAATAGCATAACAGATGTGAATGCAAGTCGCACAGGTCCAGCAAGAGATATACACAAGAATATCAAAATAATGTAGATGCATAAAAATTGTAAATTGTCCTACGATTTGTAAATTGTCCCTGAATTCTGGATTTCAGAAGAATGGGGAGTGACCTAAATGGAACCTATTGAAAGGTGAAAGGCCTTGATAGAGTGGACGTGGATAGGATATTTCCTATGGTAGGAGAGTTTAAAATCAGAGGGCACAGCCTCAGAATAGAGGGGTGTCCTTTTAGAATGGAGACAAGGAGGAATTTCTTTATTCAGAGAATGGTGAATCTGTGGAATTTGTTGCCACAGGCAGCTGTGGAGGCTAAGTCTTTATGTATATTTAAGGCAGAGGTTGATAGATTATTGATTGGTCAGGGCATGAAGGGATATGGGGAGAAATCAGGAGATTGGGGCTGAGAAGGAAATTGGATCAGCAACGATGAAATGGTGGAGCAGACTCGCTGGTCTAAATGGTCTTATTCTGCTCCTATATCTTATGGTTTTATGGTCTTGTGGATTTGGTTGTTTGGATTAAATCAGGGGGATTGATGGGTGGCTTGGCTCGAAGGGTCAGAAGGTCCTGTTCTGCACTGTATCTCAATAAATAAATAAACAAACAAACAGGCAAACAAGTAATAAATGGTTGTGAACGATGATTGTCACCCAGAGGCTAACACTATTTTAAACATTGTGTCATGTGAGTGGCTGCTTTGTGGGTTGTAATAGTATGTGGAATGCAATCTTGAAGAGAAAAGCAGTGCACATGTTAATATGTGACGTGTACAATATATACTGTATAGACAGTGAAATGAATCACATGCCTGAGCATCTCTCAGTCTCTGCATGTTTCTCCACACAGTAAATGCCTCATTATTTCCATTCAAAGGAATTTTGGTGCATGTACAAGGGGGTTTGACTTTTAGAGTGTGAACGCAATGAATATTTAATTAATAAACCCATTATTTAATAGCTAAACCCTACTATTCAAAATGGCTGTGACTGGCTCACACATTTGTGGGTAGAAAATTAGGTGTAACTACAGAATTTAAATATCAGAACCCCCAAAAATTCAAAGCATTGATATGGACTGTTGCAGTGACAACACTACACCCCACTGTATGTACTTTTTATGAATAAGGTATTTTTATAATTTAAAAACCTTTTTACTATAATTAACCCTTCGCATAAATATCACTTTTTTTCAAGCAATATCAATTAAAGTCAATCAGTCTTCAATGAACTTGTCCAATGATCTGGAGAATTGGCACATTGAAACTATCAGTGAAAATTATTATTTAATAGCCATATGCCATACATTAGTGTCAAATCACCTTACAAATGAGAACTGTTCTCCCATCATCCACATTATGTCAAAAGAATGGGTTAGAAAATGATAAACAAACCTACAGGTTCAAGAGGCAAACATGTGGAAATCTGCAGATGCTGGAATTTCAAGCAACACACATAAAAGTTGCTGGTGAACTCAGCAGGCCAGGCAGCATCTCAAGGAAGAGGTACAGTTGACGTTTCAGGCCGAGACCCTTCGTCAGGACTAACTGAAAGAAGAGCTAGCAAGAGATTTGAAAGTGGGAGCTACAGTTCAAGAGTGGTTTTAAGCCTCATTGAAATTGAGATCTGCCTCACTTTGATGCTGAGATACAGCCCCAGATGCGCTGAGACACACCATCAGGTTACTTTGTCAGCACAACATTGTGGGCTGAAGGGCCTGTAATGTGCTGTAGAATTCTGTGTCCTATGTAACCCTGGGTCATGGGGTGTTTCCGGCCTTTCAACACCAGGCATTCTTGCCCAGGTGACCCAGCCAGGGTTGACCAGGCCTGGCTTGTATTCCAGTAGCGTTGGTCCATGTGTCACACCTCTTGATCCATAGCCATCTGAAGGGTCTGTGATGGTCCTGGTGGCTCTTCTCTTTGAAGCCCTCGTAATGCCATGCCAAGGAGAGAGTAGGTTCTGCACAGGAAGCATCCAGCAAAATCTCTACAGCCACCTCTATAGGCTCGCGTCGTGCCCTCCACCTCTGCCTTATTGTAAAATGTGTGATAAACGTGCAGCTGGAGTCTTCTCATACCTTCCAAATCATCAAAGGACTGATCACGTGGTTATTGCCTGTTGCACAGAATTGCTAACTATGAATTTTTAGCAAATGCAACAAAGCAGAGTTTCTTATTTGGATATGAAATGTCATTGAAAGACTATATCAACATTAATGTAGCAGCTGACACTAGGATTCACTTCTCTTTGTTTCTACCCCTCCAGGCTATGTGTTAAACCTTGACCATTCCAGTGGCTAATCTGATAATGATCCATGAGAAATGTTTTCTAATTCACTGTCCTGACTGCTACTCTTGCCTCAGTGAAACCCCTGTCACAGTACTGCCCTAATCCCAGTGCAACTCCTGTCTCTGTAAAACCCTAGACCCAATGAAGCTGCTGTCCTAGTGTTGGGGAGTGACTAATTACCCTCTGTTGAATGCAGTAACTATGATTGAGAGGTCTTGCTGTTAAAGTAAAATCTCACTGTCACCGACAATATTAACTGTGATTTTCCCTTTGATCTTTGCCTTTACACTCCCTCTCTCCCTTTGGATTTAACGAACGATACTTTTACACATTTATCTTTCTCAAGTCTGACAAGAGTTTTAGTGTTTTAACTTCCCATCTATAATTTATGTTCTCGATGCTCAGATATAATTTGAGGTAGAAAGGGCTTCCTTTTAAGTGAAACTTCCCAATAGCTCACAAACTCCTGCATATCAGCCTTTTCAAATGCTTCATTAGACAAAACTCAGACAGAATGAACCTCTACTTTATGCAAGTACTGGGAAGACTATCTTTTTTGGATAAACAAACTCCTCTGATGGCCAAGCCTGAAGCCCCCTTTCACAGTCTACAATCCAATTCAGAGCCTTCTGAAGCCTTGTTCTCTCAAAGTACGATGGGAAGGAGGGAATTAATTTTTCAACCAATTCCTGGCAGACATCACAAACTTCACATTGACTGTTCAGACTTCCAGCTCGGTCAGTTTAGTAATGTCAGTCACCCTTCCTTCAGGTGTCGCCACATAAATTTACAAGATAACACTTCAGCAGCAAATTTTATTCAAATATAGTTCGACAAAATCTCTGTTATAAATGAAGTACTACATACAAAGATCATTGACCTGAAACAATAAGTCTACTTCTTGTTCTCCACAAGACACATGACTCTGAGGATTTCCAATACGTTCTTGTTTTTACTTCAGATCTCCACCACAAGAACATTAAAATATAGGAACAGAAATAGGCTCCTTATTCCCGATGTAAGAATTACTGGAATCATGGTTAATCTGCTCATTGCCTTTAACCCAACTTTCCTCTCTGATCCCCAGAACACTTGATTCTGTTGTGTTCCGAAAACTTGTCTCGGTCTAGAATATACAACGGCTCAATGTCCACTGCTCTCTGAGGCACAGAATTCCAAATGTTTACGATCATCTTGGTCATCTCAATTTTAAATGGTTGGTCCCTCAGCTAGAAGTTATGCTCCCTGCTTCCAAATCCTCTTATGATGATACTCCCCAGAATAAAATCCAAATTAGTCAAACCTGCACTTTCCATTAAAACATTCCATTCCAGGGATAAATCTTCTCGGCATCCATTTCGCCAAGACTCTCAGAATTTTACATGTTCCTATGAGAACCACACAATAGAATACAGCCCATCTGCTTAATCTTTCCTCACAAGGCAGTCCCTTCACACCATGAATTAACTGATACTACTAGAATTACTAGAATGATTCCGGGAATGAGAGGGTTAACATATGAGGAACGTTTGTCGGCTCTTGGACTGTACTCCTTGGAGTTTAGAAGAATGAGGGGGGACCTCAGAGAAACATTTCGTATGTTAAAAGGCATGGACAGAGTGGATGTGGCAAACCTGTTTCCTATGATGGGGGAGTTTAGTACGAGAGGGCATGACTTAAGGATTGAAGGGCACCCATTCAGAACAGAAATGCGAAGCAATTTTTTTAGCCAGAGGGTGGTGAATCTATGGAATTTGTTGCCACGGGCGGCAGTGGAGGCCAGGTGATTGGGTGTATTTAAGGCAGAGATTGATAGGTATCTGAGTAGCCAGGGCATCAAAGGTTATGGTGAGAAGGTGGGGGAGTGGGACTAAATGGGAGAATGGATCAGCTCATGATAAAATGGCGGGGCAGTCTTGATGGACCGAATGGCCAACTTCTGCTCCTTTGTCTTATGGTCTATATTAAATATTAAATAAGTTCCTACATTAATTAATTGTTGTCACATGTATCGAGGCACAGTGAAAAAGCTTTGTTTTGCATGTCATGCCTACCGATAATTTCATCTTGTCAGTCCATCGAGGCAATACAAGCAAGAAGTAATAAAGAATAAATAATATAGTGTTGCAGTTACAGAGAAAGTGCAGTGCACGCAGACAATAAGGCAGATGGTCATGATCCATCAAGATTTCATCTAGTGAAAATTGTTTTAACTATTCCAAGATAAGGTCTCATTTCAGATTTCCAACATAAAAAAACATGAGAAATAGTGGCAGGGGCAGTATTGGAATGTTATGATGAGGTTGTATAAGGCATTGGTGAGGCCGAATCTGGAGTATTGTGTTCAGTTTTGGTCACCAAATTACAGGAAGGATATAAATAAGGTTGAAAGAGTGCAGAGAAGGTTTACAAGGATGTTGCCGGGACTTGAGAAACTCAGTTACAGAGAAAGGTTGAATAGGTTGGGACTTTATTCCCTGGAGCGTAGAAGAATGAGGGGAGATTTGACAGAGGTATATAAAATTATGATGGGTATAGATAGAGTGAATGCAAGCAGGCTTTTTCCACTGAGAAAAGGGGAGAAAAAAACCAGAGGACATGGGTTAAGGGTGAGAGGGGAAAAGTTTAAAGGGAACATTAGGGAGGGCTTCTTCACACAGAGAGTGGTGGGAGTATGGAATGAGCTGCCAGACGAGGTGGTAAATGCGGGTTCTTTTTTAACATTTAAGAATAAATTGGACAGATACATGGATGGGAGGTGTATGGAGGGATATAGTCCGTGTGCAGGTCAATGGGACTAGGCAGAAAATGGTTCGGCACAGCCAAGAAGGGCCAAAGGGCCTGTTTCTGTGCTGTAGTTTCTATGGTTCTATGGTTCTATGGCAGACCACTGGAGCTTTTGCTGATTAACTTCATGTATCCTTGTTCCAAGGACTTGCAGTCTCTTTGAGCACCAATACTCATTATTCTCGCACAATTTCAATAATATTATGCCTTTTTTTCATTCTTTCTACAAAAGTGGAATAACCTCACATTAACCCATTTGATATTCTCTCTACTGGATTTTGTCCGGTCACTTAGTTTGCCTATAGCACATGGCAGGCTTCTTACAACACACACACAAAATGCTGCAGCAACTCAGCAGGGCAGGCAGCATCTACGGAGGGGAATAAACGGTTGATATTTCAGCCTGAGAACCTTCATCAGAATTCAAGAAGGCTCCTGATGAAAGGTCTCAGCCTGAAATATTGACTGTTTATTCCCCTCCATTAATGCTGCTGGCTTACTGAGTTCCTCCAGTATTTTGTACATGTTACTCTGCATTTTCAGCATCTGAAGAATCTCTTGTGTTACAGACTTCTTACAGAGAATGAATTTGTTAAAAAAAATTAAAAATTCATTCCTTATCCTTTCTGATTCAGCAGCAAGAGGTGGAGTCAAACAAAAGAAGCCTGCACATGGTTTATCAGTATAAAGACACTACTTGATTAGGATGATACGAAATGTACTCATTTACCATTTCAAAAAAGCTACAGAACAGTAGAATGCAAAGAATACTTATCAGCCACTCAGTGAACTGATCTGCACAGTACTCTAGGGCACCCCAGGTGTCTGACAGCCCCTTCCACTTTTTCTTCTCTCCCTCTCGCTCTCCCCTCCTCCTGTTTGTCTGTTCCATTTGTCTAATCATGACTCCAATTTTAAGCAAGAGTACACCTGCCTTCTTTATACCCTTAAAGCCCTTACCCTAATATTTTTCCATAGTATCAGGTGTTACTTATTATTAAGCCCTTTCAACATAGACACAATTTAAAAACAGAGACAGTCTGTTTAGGGTTAAAACACATTTTCCACTATTATCAGTCAACTAACCTTGCAACTTGGCCGGCTGGTGGTGCAATGGCATCAGCGCCGGACTCCGGAGCGAAGGCTCCCGAGTTCGAATCCAAGTCGGGCCACCCCCTGAGCACGCTTTCCATCCGTGCCGGGTTGAGCGTCGAGCTAGCCACTTGGCCTTGTTAAAAAAAAAGGGTCGAGTCAGGAATGTTCATATCATGATCCGGTTAATCCGAAAGGAGACCAATCCTGACAACACGCGCCAGACAAGAATGGCTGACTGTCTGGTGCGACGCGCTAAAAAAAACCTTGTAACTTGTAAATTTCTTAATCAAGCATTTAGCAGGGCAGGGGGAGGGAGAAGGAAAGAAACTGTCGCAATGTATACGGAGCAGTAGAATACTGACCAATTCTTTAACATCCAGCTGGGATGAGCAGATATAGCAGTCTGTTTCAGAAGCTACTTTTCTATTTACACTTTTGCACAGAAAGGAGGAATTAAATATCACTTTGAGAAAATTCAATTCTCTCTATACTGTTTTCACAAGTATTTCTATATTTTTTTGCAAATTTTGTTACAAAACACTCAGAATATTCATCCAAATCCTTAATGAATTATAAATCTTCCCTCTTCTTTTCTTAAGAAATTCAAAGTTCTTAAGATCTTCAAGATGCTTCTCTGTTTGGAGTTATCACGGTCTGGGGATTTTCACAAGCGAGTGATGATTTTACGATTTCTTCAAGGTGGTATTAAGAGCATCCTTGACTTGTTTCTCCTGTCCCACTACTCTTTTGCCATGATGAAGCATGAAGTAGAGCATCTGCTTTGAGAGTCTGTTGTCAGGCGTGCCCATCAGATGAAGGTAATCCGAGCCTTGGTACATACAATGGTACAACACAGAAACAAGCCCTCCGGCCCAGCAAGTCAGTGCCAAACATGATGCCAATCCAATGAACCCCATCTGCCTGCACATGGTGCTTATCCCCGCCCTGTTTTTTGCACATTTGTACGTCTGTCTAAATGCTATGTAAACTTTTCTTTAGTAAACACAAGAGATCCTGAAGACGTTGGAAATATTGAGTAACACACACTAAATGACTTCTGGTCAAGATGATGCCTGCTAACAATACTCCTTCAGTCGACATCTTCTGGATAAATCATGAAACCATATATTTCACTTCTTTGTGGCGAGAAGGCTGCAAGCTGATGTTTGACTCAATTTCACCAATTGAGGCAATGAGGGAGATCGAAATGCTGGATGGCTGCCGTTTTATCGCTGGAGGATCGCTCTGCTATGGAGAGACAGAATGTTGCCCTGGTTTTCTGTATTTTGGATGTGAACTTGGACTGTGGACTTCTTTCAGTCTTACATGTTTTTTTCTGTATTCTGTGTTTTTCACCCGATCTTTCTAATTTTTTTTTGTGTGGAGAGGAGGGATTTAGGGGTTGGTGATCGTGCTGCCTTTCTTTTCTTTCTTAGTGTCATGGCTGTCTGGAGAAGAAGAATTTCAGAACTGTATACTCTGACAATAAATGAAATGTTGGAGGAACTCAGCAAGTCAGTCAGCATAAAACTTAATATTTTGCATCAATCTACTAAGAGATCTTGTCAAATGCTTTACTGTAGTATAGAGAACACTCACTGCCCTTCTTTAATCATCTTCATCACCTCTGAAAAAGCTTAGTCAAATTTTTTGAGGAAGAACCTTGCCAGAACAAAGTGATATAGATTATTCCTAACATGTCCATCTTTTCCCAAATGTGAGTAAACCCCACTCCAATGAATTTTCTACAGAGATTTCCCTACTGTTGATATAGGCTCATAGCCCAGATTGCTGCCCTTAAGTAAAGGTACACTATTGGCTATGGTTTGGCATATTGGCTTGGGAGATTATCGAGACAGTGGGTTTTGAGCATTTTCCAAAGGCAGCAATAGTTGTATACTCAGGTATTTTGAATGCTTATTGTGGATGGGCCATAACTTACTGGCACACTCTAGCTCCACTACAGAGTTTGGAGAGACTTTTTTTCTGGACTGGAATTAACGTAGGTTGAACAATTTCTTATCAGTCCCCTAGATTAGCTCCATTCCAGCGGGATGTTTATTGAGGTAGCCAATATTCAAACACAGATCCCATTATAAATACCCTAATTATGTCATGCCAACCTGAAAATGGCCCATTTCTTGCTACTCTTTGTTTCTACTCACTCTCTGTTCTCTCTCCAACATAGTACACTGATATATACGCAGTGGCTCATTAATACAAATATCTAATCAGCCAACATGTGACAGTGACTCAATATATAAAGGCAACTTATCAAAGGCCTTATGACAATTTAAGTAAACAATATCCACTGACTCCCCTTTGTCTATTCTTCCTGTTATTTTCTCAAAAAATTCCAAGAGGCTTCTCAGGCAAGATTTCCCCTGATGGAAACCACGCTGATCTTGGCCTATTTTATCATGTGCCTCCAAGTACACTGAAACCTCATCTTTAATAATGAACTCCAAAATCCTCCCAACCACTGAAGTCCTTCCTTCTGCCTCTCTCCATTCTTAAAGAATGGAGTGATACTTGCAGTTTTCCAATGTTCTGGAACCAAAGATCAATTCAGAATTGAAGCTAGGAGAATAATTTACAGTTGGAGGATTATTTGCAGCATGTGCCAAATATACTCCATGGGTAGACCAGCCGTTCCTTCCCAGAATGTGGCAACAGAACACTCCTTAAAATGTCTGTTTTGGAACTTAATAGAATCCTGTGAGTAAAAGGGAGTTCAATCCCCACATCCTCTGTAAAGAGTCTGTATGTCCTCCCTGTGGAATACATGGGTTTTCATCAGATACTCTCGTTTCCACCCACAGTCCAAAGCCATACGGATTAGTAGATCAATTGGTCATTGTAAGTTGTCCCGTGATGAGTTTAGGGCTAAATTGGAGGTGGTCAGGTGTTGCTGGGAGGCGTGTCTCGAAGAGCCAGAGGGGTTTATTCCATGCTGTATCACTAAATAAATAAATAAACAAACATCATTACTAATCTCTTCAGCTACCTTTTTCAGAACCCTGGGGTGTAGTCCATCTGGTCCAAGTGACTTATCTACCTTCAGACCTTCCAGCTTCCCAAGCACCTTCTCCTTAGTAATAACAACTATACTCACTTCTGCCCCCTGACACTCTTGAATTTCTGCCAGAATACTTATTAAGTTCATCTATCACTTCTTTGTCCCCCCATAACCATCTCTCCTGTGTCATTTTCCAGCGTCTAATATCCACTGTCGCCTCTTTTTCACTCCCTATATATATGAAAAAAAATCTTTGGGTATCCTCTTTTATATTTTGGCCAGCTAACCTCCATATTTTACCTCTTCTCTCCTTTTAGCTTTTTTTACTTGCCTTCTATTGGCTTTAAAAGCTTCCCAACTCCCTAATTTCCCACTAATTTTTGCTATATTATATGCCGTCCCTTGTGCTTTTATGCTGTCACTGAATTTCCTTGTTTTAGGATTTGATTTCATTATTTACCAACGGAACCACTCCACCCCTCTGTCAACCTCCCTGTTCCTTTAATACAAGTTGTATCCTTGAATGTTAGGTTCCCAACTATGATCTGCTTTCAGCCACGTCTCAGTGATGCCTTCGTCATACCTGCTAAATTCTGACCAAGCTACATGATCATCTACCTTATTCCGTACACCATATGCATTCAACTATAATACCTTCAAGTCCTGTATTCATCGCCCTTTTTCCATTTTTGCTCCTATGTTACACTTCACCTCATTCCACTGACTGTAATTTTGCCCTATCATCTTCCCGTCCATCCTCGCAGTCTCACCACACACTGCATGGACTAGTATACCAACTGCACCATCCTCAGCCCTACTGATCCAATACCCATCCCCAACCAACTTAGTTTAAATTCTCCCCAACAGCTCGAAGAAGCCTGTCTGTAAGGATATACATCCTCCTCATGTTTAGGTGTAAAGCAACCTTCTTTACATACCGTACCTTCCTCAGAAGAGATCCCAATATTCCAGAAGTCTGAAGTCCTGTCCCCTGCACCACTTCCTCAGCGCTTTACTCACCTGTACTATCATCCTATTCCTGCCCTGACTAGCTCTTGTTACTGGGAATAATCCAGAGATTACTACCTTGGAAGTCCTGTTCTTCAGGCTCATCCCTAACTCCTTATACTCAGTGAAAGCTATGGAATATTAAAAGGGCTAGATAGAGTTGACGTAGATGGCTTGTTTGAATTGTGGGAGAGTCTAGGATCAAGGGGTGTAACCTCAGAATACAAATACGTCCCTTTAGAATAGAGATGAGGAGGAATTTATTTAGATAGAGGGTGGTGAATCAATGGAATTCTTTACCACAGATGGTTGTGGAGGCCAAGTCATTGGGTTATTTAAAGTGGAGGTTGATAGGTTCTTGATTAATCAGGGTTTCAAAGATTATTGGGAGAAGGGAGGAGAATGAGTTGAATGGGATAATAAATCAGCCATAATTGAATGCCAGAACAGATCATAAGACAAAGGAGCAGAAGTCGGCCATTCGGCCCATCGAGTCTGCTCCGCCATTTTATCATGAGCTGATCCATTCTCCCATTTAGTCCCACTCCCCCACCTTCTCACCATAACCTTTGATGCCCTGGCTACTCAGATACCTATCAATCTCTGCCTTAAATACACCCAATGACTTGGCCTCCACTGCTGCCCGTGGCAACAAATTCCACAGATTCACCACCCTCTGGCTAAAAAAATTTCTTCGCATTTCTGTTCTGAATGGGCGCCCTTCAATCCTTAAGTCATGCCCTCTTGTACAAGACTCCCCCATCATGGGAAACAACTTTGCTACATCCATTCTGTCCATGCCTTTCAACATTCGAAATGTTTCTATCAGGTCTCCCCTCATTCTTCGAACCTCCAAGGAATACAGTCGAAGAGCGGACAAACGTTCCTCATATGTTAACCCTCTCATTCCCGGAATCATTCTAATGAATCTTCTCTGTACCCTCTCCAACATCAGCACATCCTTTCTTAAATAAGGAGACCAAAACTGCCCACGGTACTCCAAGTGAGGTCTCACCAGTGCCTTATAGAGCCTCAACATCACATCCCTGCTCCTATACTCTATTCCTCTAGAAATGAATGCTAACATTGCATTCGCCTTCTTCACTGCTGACTCATCCTGGAGGTTAACCTTAAGGGTATCCTGCACAAGGACTCCCAAGTCCTGTTGCATCTCAGAACTTTGAATTCTTTCCCCATTTAAATAATATTCTGCCCGTTTATTACTTCTGCCAAAGTGCATAACCAGACTCAATGGGATGAGTGATCTAATTCTGCTCCTATGTTTATAGTCTTTCAGAATCAATTCAATAATTTCTACAGTTAGATATATTTCTATGTTGACATTTGATCAGGAATGTAAGAGATGTCTGCAATTATATTGGCAATCGGGCTGCTTTAGATGGATTAGCCAAGATGCTGGATCAGGTCAGACAGCTTCATGTTGCTGGCATGAGAATGGATGTTTACAATCTATCTAATGTATGAGCCGCGTTTTCCCCCCGATGAGGTTTTTTTTTGTATTCTGCTTGATGGTTGTCCAGGAATTGAAGGCTCAGAGCATCTGTGCAGATAAATCCCACAAGCAAATACTAAACCCCGTAAACCTGTGTAAGGCCCCTGAAAACCTGCTCAGTGTTTTTCCTTTCTGCCTGTGGCGATAACCTTATGGCATTTCCCCATGGAGCTCTGCTGTTCTAGCAGGATTTTTCTTTCAAGTTTCTCCTGCATGTTTCGGCATTTTAATCCTTGGCCAGTGCCTACCTCTCATTCTTTGACCTGAAAAGTCAATGACCTCAGAAATATTTTGATCGCAGCAGAGTCATAAACTGGGAGAAAAAGGAACGGAAAGAAAATCTCCTTTTGCTCCTCTGAGGCCTGCATTCTTGATCAGCCTCACTACCAAACTTCCTTCAAAGGCTTGGCTGATTCTGATGGGTGTAAGAGTGTTCATTACTTTTGCTTGTTGGAAGACCTTGGAGTCTTCTTTGAGTAGAGAAAAACTGCTGAATGCAGTTATAAAAAATTCTATTTCCCATCATTATTGAGTATGCCTAACCATGGCTTAAGCAGTTCTTTACAAAATAGACAAGCTGTGGGCAAATTATAAGTCAGATTGTAAAATAAAACACTTTTCAATTAATTTATTGTTTCAAACTGTTTGTCTCTACATATGTAACGTGATGAATGTGCAAAGTATGCTTGTTAGTATGATCCCACCTCTCAGTATGGAGTACTTTGATGTAAAATTAGAACAGTAGTTCCCAACTTTTTTTATGCCATGGAGCCTCGCCTTGGAGCCTTACCACTAACCGAGGGGTCCATGGACTCTGGGTTGGGAGTGCCTGGATAAGAGTATTGGGAGCAAGACTAGAGATTTAGAGGTGAAATTGGGGAAGGGTTTCAGAGCCTGTACTCAAAAGGTCAGAGCCTGTATCCTAATGGGTCAGCTCAAAACATTGGTGAGGGCACTATGCTAATTGATGTAAGGAGTTCCAGCTGCTCTATAAGTAAGTGATGGTCCATGCAGAGCCCAACAATGGTCTAATTTCCTTTACAATATTCCAAAAGAGAGAGAAATATGTTCCTTCTGTATTCCACTCATCTGGAAATCAAATTTGCTTACAATTCACACTGCCTCAGTAAAGCAGCCGGCATAATCAAAGACCTCACTTACCCCTGGCATTCTCTCTTCTCCCCTCTTCCATTGGACAGAAGATCTAAAAACCAGGAAGTACATAATACCAGACTGAAGGACGGCTTGTACCCGGCTGTCATAAGATGATTCCCAAGTGTGACAGGATGAAATCTTACCCTCACTAAGAACCTCATTAAGATCTCGCACTTTATTGTTCAGCAGCACTGCACTTTCTCTGTAGCTATTACCCTTTATTCTGCATTGTTATTGCTTTATCTTGTTCTGCCTCAATGCATTGTGTAATAATTTAATTTGTATGAACAGTATACAAGACAAACTTTTCACTGTATCTCAGTATGAGACAATAATAAACCAATTCCAATTCCAAAATCAGGCACATGTGTGATGATTCTTTGAAATAATCAGTTGAATTTCTGAAATGACATGAAAAAAGTCCAAAAATTGTGATTGCTACCTCTCACTGCAAGGGGAAATATTCAATATACTAGCACAGAAAACCAAAGAGTATTTCTTATTGGATTGCTGCTCACATGTGTCAGGAGTGTAAAAGCACAAGGAAATTCCCTGGAAACCACAACACCTATTTTTTTTAGTGCCCCAGTCAAGAAATATTTACTATACAAGAGTATTGAGGAAGTCAGATGAAGACTAAAGAGAGCACAAGTGCTGAAATGTAGAACAAAAACAGAATATTGGAAGATCTCAAACACGAGAAAATCTGCAGATGCCGGAAATTCAAGCAACACACACAAAATGCTGGTGGAATGCAGCAGGCCAGGCAGCATCTATAGGAAGTAGTACAGTCAACATGTCGGGTCGAGATCGAGATCGACCCAAAACTTTGACTGTACTTCTTCCTATAGATGCTGCCTGGCCTGCTGCGTTTCACCAGCATTTTGTGTGTGTTGTTTTATTGGAAGATCTCAGCAGGTTAAGCAGCGTCCATAGGAGCAAAAAGTGTAAGTGGATGGTATGGGTCGAGCCCGGAAGCCCTGCACTGGTATTGACAAAGTAATTGTTTTGTTATTTGCCAATTAAAAAAATACCCTTCACGAGAGCAATTTTCAGAGATACAGCAGGGTAAAATACAGTGGGCTCAGTATAACGAGCTGATAGGGCTGAAGATTAAATGTCCATGTCCTAGAATACAAGGTATGATCTGCCCGACAATTCCACAATCCAATTTAATTCATTATTGCCACTGTGTCCTGATGATTCTGAGTACAGATTCTGCACCCAAGATCAATTGAGTTGATACTTAATTTTATAATCAATGAAAAGAGGCCCGTTGAAAATTATTTTAAAACAATCTCCTAAAGCTGTATAGATTATTTATTTCGCAAACAACAGGAATTCTGCAGATGCTGGAAATTCAAGCAACACACATCAAAGTTGCTGGTGAACGCAGCAGGCCAGGCAGCATCTCTAGGAAGAGGTAGCAGGCCTGTACGTCGACTGTACCTCTTCCTAGAGATGCTGCCCGGCCTGCTGCGTTCACCAGCAACTTTGATGTGTGTTGCTAGATTATTTATTTGTTGAGCTACAGCATGGAGTGGGCCCTTCTGGCCCTTCGAGCTGCACCGCCCAACAATCCCCAATTTAATCTTAACCTAATCACAGGACAATTCACAATGGCCAGTTAACCAACCAACTGGCCTATGGACTGTGGGAGGAAATGGGAGCACCCAGAGAAAACCTGGGGAGAACATACAAACCCCTTATAGACATTGGCAGGAATTGAACTCAGGTCACTGATACTGTAAAACGTTGTGCTAGCTACTACACTACCATGGCAGCCCATTATTAACATAGTTAACTTTAAACTTAGTGTGGAAACCATAGAAAGGGTGCAGAGGAGATTTACAAAGATGTTACCTGGATTGGGGAGCATGCCTTATGAGAATAGGTTGCGTGAACTCGGCCTTTTCTCCTTGGAACGATGGAGGATGAGAGGTGATCTGATAGAGGTGTACAAGATAATGAGAGGCATTGATTGTTGGATAGTCGGAGGCTTTTTCCCAGGGCTGAAATGGCTAGCACAAGAGGGCATAGTTTTAAGGTGCTTGGAAATAGGTACAGAGGAGTTGTCAGGAGTAAGTTTTTTACGCAAAGAGTGGTGAGAGCATGGAACGGACTGCCGGCAGTGGTGGTGGAGGCGGAAATGATAGGGTCTTTTAAGAGACTCTTGAATGGCTACCTGGAGCTTAGAAAAATAGAGGGCTATGGGTAAAGCCTAGGTAGTTCTAAGGTAGGGACATGTTCGGCACAGCTTTGTGGGCCAAAAGGCCTGTATCATGCTGTAGGTTTTCTGTGTTCCTATGTTACAAGGAAACCTATTCAGCTTTTACCGCCTAATGTACATTTACCAGGTGTCATCAAATGTCACAGCGACATTCACCAAATAAAGGCGACTAAAATGAACATTGACGCATCCATCAACTACCTACACACAGAAATTTACAGTACTGGGGACCATTCAGTCTGTCACATCTGTGGTAGCTCTTTGAAAGAGCTTCTTCGCCCTGATCCCTGCCTCTTCTATTTTGTTTATCCATAATCACGCATTCATGTAGCTCTCTCCAATTCACATTTCAGGTTACTTGTACTGACACAACTTTTCATAGAACATTTCTGACCCCAATATCACTGAAGGGTACAAAAAGTTCTCATTTCTCCTCCAGAATTTTGATTATTAACCCACTCCTGAGAAGGATTGAATTTTCTATTCACTCTGTCAGAACTTTTCAACCAGTTGAGAACTTCTACATGGATTCCTCTTTACTTTCACTTTAGCAAGAACTGTTTAACTTGAGGAACAATTTTTCAGAGTTCACCTGTAGAGTGGGAATCTTGTGGTTGTATCTCACGAACATCACAGCAGTTCACCAGGAGTTACCTCATATTATAATTTTATGAGCAGGAAATCAAATACAGTTAAGCAACTATAGAAAGAAAATTATTTTCTTTAGAGCAAAGCTATTTCCACAGGTGGGAGAGAATCCAGATCTTTGGCACAAACCTTGATTTGCTGCCAGAACTTTTGGAAGGTCAGACCTCGCCTACATGCAGAAGGTTGATGAAAGTATGCCTTTCCACAAGACAAAAATTGATGCTGCAGCAGCTGTTAATTTCAAATCTGATAATGGATAAAGGTGGGCTTGTGGAGTGAGGCCTCTTCAGCAACAGGCTTGTTAAATGACAGCACAACCTCAAGGTGTGAATCAGATCTTCCAGTTCCTACCTCCTTACATGCATTTATATAGGATCCATATCACCTCAGGTTGCCTAACTATGCACGTTCAATGTAGAAACCACCACAGTCAATTTAAACACTGCAAGCTTGATTTAACATTTCATCTGGAAAATTATATTTTGGACAGTACAGTAATCTCAGTACTTAATTGAGGTGACTCCTACAATTTTGGTGTAAGAATTCTGAGTGGGCCATGATCTCCATAATCTTGTGACTCAGGGGCAAAAGAGCTATTTAAATGAAATACATATTAACCATTTAAATGATAAACTATTGAATGAGTTTAGAGTATACAACCACAATAATTAACTTAAACATATCAGTAGTGTTGTTTTTAATTGTTTTATTTAAAACTGAAATATTTTAATCATGAATGAAATGTGCCTAAGAACTCAAAGCTATGATCTCTGCCTTTTTATATATGTTTCAAAAAGTTCAGTAAGCTGTGAAGGATAGTCCAATTGAAACATCATCTGTATGTTATAGATGGAAAGTCAAGTTGAAAAAATAAAAAAGAGTAAAATGTATTTGAATAATAAACCCTTTGACAATTATGGAAAATCTAATAATAGTATGTTTGAAATATTAATTCTGTATGTTCTTCCTATGAACTTTTCCCAGGCTTAGATTTACAGTGGTACACCTGTTGTGCTGTAATTATACTCTACTGTCAAGCTGCATGATTTTGAAAAGTCAGTGAATTGTTCTCTGGTACAATTATCACTGCCTTCTAATCCCAGTTCACCTGCAGATTACACTCAGTTTTGATTCCTCATGAACAATGCCACAGGAGATTGACCATTACTATATTAAAGGACTTATCACTGTGACTCAATTCTTGCAAATGTCACATTGGCTTTCTGTAATACATCGGACATCACAATTTATATGCTACATTTGTATACCTTCCGATGCACACCGCAAACACCATACCGATCCCGAAACACTATCCCCTGCTTCCCTTCCACTTATATACAGTAGTGCATTACATACAATCTCATGCTCTTTGAATGCAAGGTTAAATGCACCTATGCTACCTTTAAGATACAAGTTCATTGCTTTTGTTTAAAATGTGACTGCTAAACGTGAAGATTTCACCCATGGATTTCTTTATTAAGAGAAAATTAAATGTGAAAATTTTGACAGCAATACATTGCCTAAATGAGTGAAATAGATTTCAATAATGACTGATCCATAAAAATATATTCATCTTGTCCTCACATAAAGGTAATCCTGCCCAAGAAACAATCAATGTTAAAAGCAATGTGTGACACCTGAACCTTCTGCTCCTCAGAGGCTCCTCATTTTCATTTGAATTAAGCCTCTGCTATTTTCTTCAGAGACTGTTTCAAGTCTTAATGTACCAAACAGATCACAAAAAGCTTAAGGCTTACAAGCTAATTAAAAAGGACCAGGTGTTGCAAAATAAATAACAGCATCTCCAATGCTCAGCAATAAGCCAGACTGATCATTGCACTGTTTGCTGTGTCCTTTAGAAATAGAAAACATGAATATTCAACTTGATTCTCTGTTCGGGTATTATAACAAATATAAAAATTTGGTTTCAATTATTTCATTTGGAGATGTAATAAGCAGAAGCAAACAACAATTGATTTATTACATACAGAATTAGTTGCATTGCAAAATACATTTCCTGCACAAAATTGTTTATATTCCTGTAAGCACCATTACCAATAGACAATTGCGGTGAACAAGACAAAATCTTTGTTCAGAAATGAGGCAACAATCGAGGTAAACTTACAGAGACCTAATTATTCAGTGAAGCTCTACATAAAAAAGCTTTTCAAAATGATAACAGCTGAGAAATCACTCTCTCAGCCCCTACTGCTATGCCTACACCACCCACTCTTCTCATTGCCATTCATTATTCTAGGGATCACCTTAGTTCTTAGGGCACCACTACCACCTTGGTCTGAATCGTGGGTTCCTGTTTCACTCTGAAGACTTGAGTGCAAAACCATCTAGGTTGACATTTCAGTGCAGTGCTGAGGTAATGGTCCATTGTGAAAAGTCCATCAGACCATAAGATATAGGAGCAGAATTAGGCCATTCAGCCCATCAACTCTGCTCTGCTATCGTGGATGATTTATTATCACCTTCAACCCCATCATCTTGCCTTCATTTTGTAACCTTTGACACCCTTACTAATCTAAAACCTATCAACCACCGTTTTACGGATACTCAATGACCTGACCTCCACAGCTGCCTGTGGCAACATACTTATAAGATTCTTCAGCTTAAGAAATCCCTCTTCATTTCTGTTCTAAGGGGACGTCTTTGTATTCTGAGTCTGCGCCCTCTGGTGCTAGACTCTCCGACTCTGCAAGGACCTATCGTTCAAGTGAGATGTAAACCATCTCCACTCTTGAGGGGAAATAAAATATCCATGAAACCATTTTAAAGAAGGGAAAGAAAACTCTTGGCCTTCAATCACAATCACTAATTATTTACCGCTCATTATCAAGGGTTGTATGTGTGAGATCACTGCATGCAAGTTTGCTGTAATAGTTCGCAACTACATTTCAAAATTCTGAGGTCTGGGAAGAAGTCATCATTTTCCAAGGTCTCACTATGAATCTTTATTGTCAGTATTGCACAGGAAGAAGGTTGAGAAAGGGATTTTGGTCAGAAGTTCTTTCCCCTTACTGGTTTTTCACCTGGAACCTACAAGCCTTCTCCTGCCCACCCTCCCCCCACCTTCTTTATAGGGTCTCTGCCCCTTCCCCCTACAGCCCTGACGAAGGGCTCCGGCCCGAAACATCGACTGATCGTTTCCACGGATGCTGCCTGACCTGCTGAGTTCCTCCTGCGTGTTGTGAGAAAGGGATTTGTTTTTCAGAAGTTGGGGACAAGGAGCTCACAAGCTCTAGTGAGCAAATTAAAGATGACTGTAAGCTGAGCCTTCCAATGCAAGTAAACACAAGCGATGGCTGTGTCCTGCAGCTCAGATACTGAGGATGGGGTGAAACTGGTTTTGGAGTAGAAATGACAGAAGGTGAAGTTCCCCTTTAGTTCTGTAGATTAGAACCACTCCAGCAAGATGCTTGTTGGAGGCGAGGTGAAGCCTTGTAACAATTAAGACTGAAGGTAATGTAGGGGCAATGGTGCAGTTCACTTTACATCAGTCTTCACTCAGACTGGCTCTGTCGAGGACCCCTTCGTTAGATTTCATACCATCATGCATGGAAATAAAGTGAGGATATATTGAAGAGGATGGCACACTGACCTACTCAGCTGCAAGGGTTAAAGGATTTAGAGGTCAAAAACATCCATATGTAATGATTAATGCAGCTTTCTTGGAATTGTCTCTTGATGAAGATCTTGTTCTTGTGCATCTGGATGGATGGAATCCTCTCTGTGATTCAAACAGCAGGGAGGCCCCTCTTTGTTTATCATGGTAGCACTTATCTCCTTCCTTCAGCATGGTCAGATAGCATTTTCCCAGATTTGTGAGATGAAATTACAAAGTTTTTCATCAAAACGTTTCAGAACCTCAGCACAAACATCTTCAGAGAGGAGTCACCTCCGAGCAAACATAGGCATCCCTGAAGAAATTCACTAAATCTGCTGTGTGCACCAGCATTGCCTTTGGGTGTCTGAGGAAAAGAGTGTTTGGCCGTCAAGACTTCAAACCTAGCACTAAACTTATGATTTACCAGATAGCAGTCAACCTTGCTATTCTATCTGTATCTGAGACGTGGATTACCTTCAGTAATCATTTCAAAGCACTGGAGAGATACCACCACCATGGTCTAGGTGACATGCTACTAACTAAGAGTCTACCCAGCTATTGGCATTCAATGGCATCAGTATGTGGTGGACAATGATGTGCTAAGCATACTGAGAAGTAACACACAGTAGTCAAGGCAAGGAGAAACGATACTACTACCTGATGGAATTTCATGCAAATGAGTGCGAGGTTTTGCACTTCAGTAGGACCAACCAGGGTACGGCACTGAGGAATGTGATAGAACAAAGGGATTTGGGAATACATGTCCATAATTCAATGAAAGTAGTGTCACAGGTAGAAAGGGTCATAAAAAAAAGAACTTTTGGCACATTGGCCTTCTTATTGAGTACAGGAGTTGGGATGTTATGTTGAAGCTGTATAAGATGTTGGTGAGGCCTATTTTGGAGAATTGTGTGTAGTTTTGGTCACCTACCTACAGGAAAAATGTAAACAAGGTTGAAAGACCATAGAGAAAATTTACAAGGATTTTGCCAGGTCTGGAGGACCTGAGTTATAAGGAAAGCATTCTTTAGGAAGTAGAGGAATGAGAGGAGATTTGAGTATATAAAATTACGAGGGGTATAGATAGGATAAATGTAAGCAGGCTTTTTCCACTGAGGTTGGGTGGGACTACAACCAGAGGTCATGGGTTAAGGGTGAAAGGTGAGAAGTTTAAGGGGAACATGAGGGGAAACTTCTTCACTCAGAGGGTCATGAGAGTGTGGAATGAGCTATCAGCAGAAGTGGTGCATGCAAGCTCGATTTCAACACTTAAGAGAAGTTTGGACAAGTACATGGATGGTAGGGGTGTGAAGGGTTATGGTCCTGGTGCTGGTGGATGGCAGTAGGCAATTCAAATGGTTTTGTCATGGACTAGATGGGTTGAAGGGCCTGTTTCTGTGCTGTACTTCTCTCTTCATGTGCAGGTGAATGGGAATGTTAAGGCTATACCTTGAAGGAATGACAGAGGCTCGTCTGCTGCCCGTTACGGGAATAGTGGCTCTCCTGCTCAGAGACCTTCGGGCAGCTGACCTCAGCCTACAGAGAGGCACCACAGACAAATTCCAGAACAGACAATGAAAGAATATTCAAAAAGGAGTAGCTTATGGATGCTTGCGTTTTGCCTTGATTTAATTGAAAATACACTGCTATTTTTGTATTGTTGGAAGTCAAAGGGTGCAGAAACAGAGAGGACCATGCAATAACTGATGAAGAGGAAAGATAGGCTTTGTTCATCTTTTGTGGACTGCTGGAGCTTATGGCCCACCAGCAGAGAAAGGAATCAACGTTGAGCAACACACACACAAAATGCTGGAGTACACAACAGGTCAGGCAGCATCTATGGAGAGAAATGGTTCATTTCCCTTCATAGGCGCAGCCTGACCAGCTGAGCTCCTCTAGCATTGAGTGTGTTCCTCAGGATTCCCAGCATCTGCTGAATTTCTTGTGTCTAAGGTGATCAATGTTACAGCTTCCCTCCCATTTTGTGCTCCTCTACTTCCCGTTGTATTACCTGCGCCCTTTCTTCCTTGTAGTCACACTCCTCAACCTCTCAGCTGATTGGGCAGTTACTTCATCACAGCTCAAAGCAACTTTTACAAATCTTGATTTCTATTTCACTGATAATAGATCCAGAACAACTTAATCTTTGACGCTAAGCCTTCACCTGTCTTTCTTTATGCAGTGTTTCATAAACTCTGCTGTATTTATCCCCTGTGGTATCCAAGACATCCTCAAGGAGCTCAGAAAAGCAGTTTCCATCATCAAGTACCCCCACCACCTAGGACATGCCCTCTTGTCATTGTTACCGTAGGAAGGAAGTACAGAAGCCTGAAGGCACACACTCAAAGATGCAAATGTGTCCGACAGAGTGATTAGCAGCACTGGGGCTCCACAGGGGACTGTCTTGTCTCCCTTTCTCTTCACCATTTACACCTCAGACTTCAGCTACTGCACAGAATCTTGTCATCTACAGAAGTTTTCTGATGACTCTGCCATAGTTGGGTGCATCAGCAAGGGGGACGAGGCTAAGTACAGGGCTACGGTAGGAAACTTTGTCACATGGTGTAAGCAGAATTATCTGCAGCTTAATGTGAAAAAGACTAAGGAGCTGGTGGTAGACCTAAGGAGAGCTAAGGTACCGGTGACCCCTGTTTCCATCCAGGGGGTCAGGGTGGACATGGTAGAGGATTACAAATACCTGGGGATACGAGTTGACAATAAACTGGACTGGTCAAAGAACACTGAGGCTGTCTTCAAGAAGGGTCAGAGCCATCTCTATTTCCTGAGGAGACTGAGGTCCTTTAACATCTGCCGGATGATGCTGAGGATGTTCTACGAGTCTGTGATGGCCAGTGCTATCATGTTTGCTGTTGTGTGCTGGGGCAGCAGGCTGAGGGTAGCAGACACCAACAGAATCAACAAACTCATTCGTAAGGCCAGTGATGTTGTGGGGATGGAACTGGACTCTCTGACGGTGGTGTCTGAAAAGAGGATGTTGTCCAAGTTGCATGCCATCTTGGACAATGTCTCCCATCCACTACATATTGTTCTGGTTGGGCACAGGAGTACATTCAGCCAGAGACTCATTCCACCGAGATGCAACACAGAGCGTCATAGGAAGTCATTCCTGCCTGTGGCCATCAAACTTTACAACTCTTCCCTTGGAAGGTCAGACACCCTGAGCCAATAGGCTGGTCCTGGACTTATTTCATAATTTACTGGCATAATTTACATATTACTATTTAACTATTTATGGTTTTATTACTATTTATTATTTATGGTGCAACTGTAACGAAAACCAATTTCCCCTGGGATCAATAAAGTATGACTATGACTATGACTAAGAACCAGCATCTTCCCCTCTGCCATCCAATTCTAAATGGACATTGAACCCATGAACACTACCTTCACTACCTTTTTCTGTTCTGGCACTATTTATCTCACTTAACTATTTAATATACACACATAAACAGTTTTTTCTCTATGTTTATTATGTATTGCATTGTACTGCTGCCACAAAGTTAACAAATTTCATGACGTTCTGAATGCCAGTGATATTAAACCTGATTTTGTTTCTGATAAGTGCCTGTAAGAAAATGAATCTGAAGGCAGTATACAGTGACATATGTATACTTCAATAGTAAATTTATTTTGACTTCAACTTTGAAATAAATAACAGAAGCATTGGTTCAGGAAATGGGTAGTTTCTTCCATGTCCCTTGAGCAAGCATGCCTCTCTCTCCTTTGGTGAATGCTCTAGCCAAAGGCTAGATTTACATAAAAGCGTGAGGACCAGCTCACTTCCCAGAAAAAGGTCATCCTGACCAGCCATAACCTGAAGCAACAACAGAGGCTTTCAAATTCAGCAAAAAAAAAATCACTACTGCATAGACCATTGTCTTTACTCCACATTAATGTTAGCCAAGTAAAGCTACAAAAATGCATCTAATTGTACCAACAGACAGGGAAATAGTAATTAATCAGTAATCACCTCTGAATAAAGTTGTAGTGAATTCTTCATAGAAACATAGAAACATAGAAAATAGGTGCAGGAGTAGGCCATTCGGCCCTTCGAGCCTGCACCGCCATTTATTATGATCATGGCTGATCATCCAACTCAGAACCCCACCCCAGCTTTCCCTCTATACCCCCTGATCCCCGTAGCCACAAGGGCCATATCTAACTCCCTCTTAAATATAGCCAATGAACTGGCCTCAACTGTTTCCTGTGGCAGAGAATTCCACAGATTCACCACTCTCTGTGTGAAGAAGTTTTTCCTAATCTCGGTCCTAAAAGGCCTCCCCTTTATCCTCAAACTGTGACCACTTGTTCTGGACTTCCCCAACATCGGGAACAATCTTCCTGCATCTAGCCTGTCCAATCCCTTTAGGATTTTATACGTTTCAATCAGATCACCCCTCAATCTTCTAAATTCCAACGAGTACAAGCCCAGTTCATCCAGTCTTTCTTCATATGAAAGTCCTGCCATCCCAGGAATCAATCTGGTGAACCTTCTTTGTACTCCCTCTATGGCAAGGATGTCTTTCCTCAGATTAGGGGACCAAAACTGCATACAATACTCCAGGTGTGGTCTCACCAAGGCCTTGTACAACTGCAGTAGTACCTCCCTGCTCCTGTACTCGAATCCTCTCGCTATAAATGCCAGCATACCATTCGCCTTTTTCACCACCTGCTGTACCTGCATGCCCACTTTATGTTCAGTCATTCATTGGATGTGAATCACAGTGGCAAATCAGATGGAATCATGTATTGTTAGTACACAGAGGAGGCCACTTGAGTGTATCTGAGTCCATCTTTTATTTATTTTGGTTAGAGATACAGCACAGAATAGGTCCTTCTGGCCCTTTGAGCCATACATACCGCCCAGGAACCCCTGACAAACCCGATTTAAACTTAACCTAATCACGGGAACAATTTACAATGACCAATTAACCTGCCTGGTATGCTTTTAGACTGTAAATACATAAAGTTTATGAAACAAAATTATAAACCATTTGTTGGGTTACAGTTTGGCTACAGTATGCAGATCTTGTGACCAAAAATTAGGAAGGACATGATTACCCTGGAGAAGGTGCAGAGGAGGTTTATCAGTATGTTGCTTGGAATGGAGTGCTTTAGTCATGAAGAGAGACTGATAACATGGGTTCCCTTTCCTTGGAGCAGAGAAGGCTGAGAAGGACCTGATAGAATTATACAAAATGTTGAGGAAAATAGAAAGGATATTGCAACAATTGTTCCATAAGGTTTTGCGCCTCAAATAGCTCTGACAACCAAGCCCAGCTCCTGGGCTTCACATGAATCTTAGCTACTAAGCCCAGCGGAACCGTTCCTATTGACAGGAGAAGGGGCACTGGCACCTTAAAACCAGTTGTTTCGGGCAGATGGGGCTCGTCAGCCGTGGTTGGCAGCTCATCTAGGAGAATGAAAACTTTGATCTCAAACTTCCGCTGTATTGTGGCTATATCCACTCACGGGGAAGGCATCGGGTGTAAACCCTGAGAGAAAAATCCGGAACTGGATCCTAAGGCAGTCCTACATTGAGTTCAACACTGACTGGCAATGCCCACAATGCTGCTGGTACCAAACCGTATCAGTCTCTGCCATTCCTTTGGGTGCTTCAGATGCATGGAGGGAGGGAGCTTGCTACATGGAAAACACCTTGCTCTCCATATTGTACTGCCTAGGCTTGCATACCAGCGGTGCATGGCCAAGTGGTTAGGGTGTTGGGCTAGCGATCTGAAGGTCGTGGGGTCGAGCCTCGGCCGAGGCAGCTTTTGTGTTCTTGAGCAAGGCACTTAACCACACAATGCTCCAGTCTACCCAGCTGAGTACCAGCAAAAATGCTGGGGGTTAACCTCGCGATAGACTGGGGTCCTCTCCGGGGGGGGGGGGGGCAGAGTCTCGTACTCTCAGTCACTTTCATGCTATGGAAACCGGCATAAGCACCAGCCTGATGGGCCACAAGGCTTGTGACAGACTTTAATCTATAAAAAAAATGCTTGCATACCTAGGCAGCTAAGACATAATATCCAAGGTCAACTCTGACCCACAGAGGCCCTCACTCACTGTGAGAACATTCCGATATTCCACCAAAAACACCCTGAGCTGTCTATAGACACAAAGCCCAGGTTTAATGTAAGGAATAGGATATTTCAATTTAATGTCAGAGAAATGTATACAATATACATGCTGAAATTCTTTTTCCATCGCAAACATCCATGAAAACAGTGGAATGAATAACAGTTGAAGTTGGAACCCCAAAGCCCTCTCCAGCTCCTCCCTCCCATGCACAAGCAGCAGCAAGGCACGAACCCCTCCCACCAGCAAAAAGCATCAGCGCCCTCCACCGAGCACTCAAGTGTGCAGCCAGCATCAATAAAGGAACAGACTTGCAGTATCACAATGACTCCTTGTTCACCTGGTAATTTCACATATCATAGGCTCTCTCTTTCCCTAATAAGGAAAAAAGAGGTGTCCCCATTTCACAGCAAAAGGGGAGACATAACAAACAACTTGATGATTTACCATGTTAAACATCTGTTGCATCCCTTTTTCCAAGCTCTGTGCCCAGAGAGATGGCCCCAGAAAGGCGCAGATCTCTGGACACACAACCCACGGCAGCTAACCCACGACCCCCAATGCTGCATGTTCTCCCACGATGCCTCAGTCAGGGGCACCGGCCTAGAATCAGCACATCTCCAGAGCCATGAAAATCCAGAACCCTGAAGGTGCACTAGTCTTCCATGCTGTGTCCCTGGGATATCAAAAAGTGGCTGGTCATGAGGCTCTGACAGCAGGTCCCATTCCTGCAAAGAATCGCAGTCAGGGTGTAACTCAAGGTCAGGGTCCTCAAAAGAACCCTGAAAAGGAAAAAAAAAAAGAAGTATCAAAGATAGAAATAGAGCTGTTTCCGAAGATGCAAACAAAGGAGTCGCTGTTTAGTGCCATCTTGACTTTGTTCCGCCCTCCGATTAGTATTTAGTAGGAATCTGAGTAAAAATTATTTTCATCCAGCAGGTGGTGGAATTTGGAATGAACTGCCACAATGGTTGGTGAAGGCAAATGCTCTCACAACGTTACAAGGTATCTAGATGAGCATTTGAGTCATCATGGGATTAGAAGTCAATGGGCCAAGTGCTGATAAATAAGATTAACATGGCTAAATACCTGATATTTGACATAACACAAAGAGTCAAAGGACCTACATCTATGCTGAATGAATCTATGATCTACAGTAAAATATCTCATCAATAAACAATTTGTTCATTTGATCAATGAGAGAGTGAGACATGCATAGGTACAATACAGCAAATGGATCAGAATCAGATTTAGGTTTAATATCACTGGCATATGTTGTGAAATTTGTTGTTTTATGGCAGTAGTACAATGAAATACATAATAATATAAAAAGGAGAGAGAGAGAGAGAGAGACAGAAGAGATTAAATTAAATTGGTACTGCAGAAAAAGAGCAACAAAATAGAAAAATAAAGAGGTAAGGCGCAGTACGTGGGCTCATTGTCTATCGTCTAAACTTGATGACGGAGGGGAAGAAACTGTTTCTGAATCATTGAGTGTGTGTCTACAGGCTCTTGTACCTCCTCCCTAATGGTAGCAATGAGAAGAGGGCATGCCCTGGGTGATGGGGGTCTTTAATAATGGATGCTGCCTTTTTGGCTTGTCCTCCATCCTGGGAAGGCTGGTGCCCATGATGGAGCTGGCTGAGTTCACAACTTTCTACAACTTTTCCTGATCTGTACAGTGGCCCCTCCATAACAGATGGTGATGCAACCAGTTAGAATGCTCTGCATGGCCCATCTGTAGAAATCTGTAAGAGTCATTGATGACATACCAAATCTTCTCCAACTCATAGTGAAATATGTGTGCCTTCTTTGCAATTGCATCAATATGTTGAGCCCAGGATATATCTTCAGAGATGTTGACACACAGGAACTTGAAACTGCTCACCCTTTCTACTGTTTTATCCCTTATTGATTACTGGTGTGTGTTCCCTCAACTTCCTCTTTCTGAACATCCACAATCAATGCCTTGGTTTAACTGACAGCAGTATATTGCAATACATAATAGTATAAAACCGCCAGAGAAAGCAGGATCTCCCAGTGGCCACACATTTTAATTCCACGTCCCATTCCCATTCTGATATGTTTATCCACAGCCTCCTCCACTGTAAAGATGAAGCCACACTCAGGTTGGAGGAATAACACCTTATGTTCCATCTGGGTAGCTTCCAACCTGATGGCATGAACATTGGCTTCTCTAACTTCCACTAATGCCCCACCTCCCCCTCGTACCCCATCCGTTATTTATATACACACATTCTTTTTCTCTCTCTCCTTTTTCTCCCTCTGTCCCTCTCACTAAACCCCTTGCCCATCCTCTGGGTTCCCCCCCCCCACTCCCCCCTTTTCTTTCTCCCTGGGCCTCCTGTTCCCATGATCCTTTCATATCCCATTTGCCAATCAACTGTCCAGCTCTTGGCTCCATCCCTCTGCCTCCTGTCTTCTCTTATCATTTTGGATCTCCCCCTCTCCCTCCCACTTTCAAATCTCTTACTAGCTCTTCTTTCAGTTAGTCCTGACGAAGGGTCTCGGCCCGAAACGTCAACTGTACCTCTTCCCAGAGATGCTGACTGGCCTGCTGCGTTCACCAGCAACTTTTATGTGTGTTGATAGTATAAAAACCATATTTTTTCCACATAATCCTTGAGTTTCAATGGTTTGACCACAGTAAGTGATGCTTGGCTTAAAGAACTTAAACTTGTGTCAAGCTCTGAGCCTATAAACCTCTACTTTTTTAACACTGCCTTGAGAATTGGAGCTGTTCGTTGTCATCCTTACCAGTAAAATTAATGCCATCCAGGTAATACCGGGTGCCTGGACAGCCTTGCAGCTTTCTGCCAGAGTGGTGGTGCAGAGGCTACTCCATAAATAAACTAATTATAATGATAAAGCTCTTTGCGAGTGTTTATGATGAGAAACACTTTGGACTCTTCTTCCATCTCCATCTGTAGGTAGGTCTCAGCTAAGTCCACTTTGTTGAAATGTTCCCCTCCAGAAAGGTTTCCAAAGATAGCCTCAAAATTGGGCAGAGGGTATTGATCTACTTTCAGCACTGGGTTGACAAAACCACCACAGATCTTAACGGACACATTCTTCTTAACTAATGTAACCACTGGCGTTACCCATGGGCTGCACACAATCTTGGAACTTTATCACAGATGGTATAGGGAACCTGATGGGCTTTGTAATATTTGTGTGTGGCATTTTCATGTAACATGATTTTACCTGTGATAAGTCTGAGTTTTCCATTGCCATCCTTGAACTCTGCTGTGGCATCAGCCAGTACCTTTCTTAATTCACTTTTAGTTGACTCAGTTGCAAGGGATATAGCAAGTGGATGGATCTCCAATCAGGTTGTATTTGTCTCAGCCAATCATAACCCCACAAGGCTGGTCCTCCTGTTTTTTTTTAAAATCACAAACAAGCACAATGTGGTACCTTGGTGGTTGTGTTTCACTGTTATGAATGTCATTCCCACAGGAGTTACCTTTTCTCCAGTACAAGTTCTTTGCTGGATATTTGTAGGCTTCAGTTCCATATCTTTGAAATGCTGTTCAAATTCATTTTGTGGAATGACTGAAACAGCCGAGCCAGTGTCCAATTCCATTTTAATTAATTTGCCATTCACTTCTGGTGTAAGACATATTGCTTGCCTCCTGTTAGTTTTCATATTATAAGTCTTAAGGCTACTCAGTCGTGCGCCACTCTCATCATTACCAGATTTTTCATCAACAATATGCAGATTAGTGTTCTTATTGAAAGAGCAACTTGAATTTTTCTCTTCCCTGTGTAGTCCATTTATTTTTGTCTTCCCAACATGCTTTTTGTAAGTGTCCTACTTTGTTACATTTTTCTGCAAGTTTCACCTTTAAACCTGCATTGGACTGGTGTATGTGAGCACCTGCGACAACTATAATATAATTTATTCCGCTGGGCATATTTCTGTTTAGACATTGCAATTTTGTTCATGTTCATTTTCATTCCTGACTGCAACTCAATTGTGTCTCTGACTGCCATTTCCAATGAAACATTGATTTCAATTGCTCTTTTAAATGTGATTTGTGCTTTAGTTAGGAGCTGTTTTTTGAATACTTTCTTGTAAGATTCCACAAACTAAATGATCTGAATCCAATCACTGAACTGAATGCTTGGACAATTCTTCAGCTCATCCACATAAGCTGAAAGGGACTCCATTTCCTTTTGATTCCACTTACAAAAACTAATGTGTTCTGCAAACAACAACGGTTTTGGTTCTAAACGTTCCTGCATTACTTTCACAATATCAGCAAAACTCATTTTGGCTGGGTTGGTAGGAGCAGTCAAACTTCTAAGCAAACTGTATGCCTTTCCACCCGATGCATTCAGCAAACTGGAGCTCGCTTTTCATTGGCTATTTCACTTCCTTCAAAGTATGGCTCAATTCACTCAGTATACAATATCCAGTTATCTCTTAGGCAATTGAATGCTTTTATCCTTCCAGCGAAGCCAGACATTTCTGCTTTTTTTTTAAATTTGTTATTATTATTACCTGTTATTCTCTGTTTATGAACCCATGAATTTAATCTGTTTTCAACATTTCTTTCAACTCAAACATCTCACTGCGCTTCCAAACTCAAATTTCGTTAGCAATATTACTGTGTTGATGTGAAGAGCAATATAAATCATTAGGAGAGTCATCTAAAGTCTGCTCGCATTGGGGTTATATATTCAATCCATTTATTCCAGATTTGATAAAATGTTTCTTTTAGAGTTCTCAGGGAGTAGGTCAACTTTTCCATTTTAAATATTTCCAAGATAATTTCGTACCAATCTTCTAATGTAGGTGGTATTGGATTTAGCCATTTTCTAGTGATTGATTTCTTACTTGCCGCTAAGAGGGCCTGCAGCAACTTTATATCTTCCTTCTGTTCAAGGAACAATACATGCCCCAAATAGAGCGTCTCAAAGTTCAGAGGTATCTGGGACCTAAGTACCTTAGCTAATGTTCTATGAATACCTTCCCAAAATAGACTTAATTTAGGGCAATCCCAGAAAATATGAATTTAATAATGCTTGGATAAATCTTACATTAAAAGTATGGCAGAAGGTGGTTAATTCATGTGGAATTAATAACATGCTAAAACTCTTTAGATGGTGTGCATATGATACCGAATTCCTTCCCAACAGAGGAGATAAAAGATTTGAGCTATGGATAAAGAAAGGTCTTACAACCTACCTCTCATTTATAGATAAAAGAGTATTACAAAGTTTCCAAATCCTGCAGGACAAACATGGCCTAGAACATAATGACTTTTTTAGGTACCTTCAAACACGAAACTATGTTAACCAGAGTTGTAGATATACAGACCTATCAACAGTAGAATTAGAATATTTCAAGATTCTGAATTCGGCTTGCAGTTCAATACCTAGTAAATCAATTTCTCGCCTATATAATGCACTCTCCCATGCTAAAAATGTAAATACACTGTATATTAAAGAGAAGTGGGAGAAAGAAGCGGGGTTGGTACTTTCAGGGGAGGCTTGGGGGAAAATCTGCAGCTTTCAATGGTCCTCGACTAATTCTTTGACTTGGAGAGAACATTGTTGGAAAAACATTATAAGATACTTCAAGACCCCATATCAGGAAAAATATAAAGATACAAATGTGATGTGTTGGAGAAGGTGCGGCTCTAAGGAGCCAAACTCAAATTTCAACACACCTCTGACTCGTTTAAAACTTTCTCATCACCTCTGTCAAGTGCTGTAACTTCAAAACATAAAACGAATCAAAAGTAAAGCTCAGAGCCAGGAATAACATGTCTACCTCATTTTTACTTTTAGTGAGGTGTGCTCTTATGATGTGGTGAAGTAATGACATATGCCATTCATGTACTTTTACATATAACCCACAATGAATTATCTAAAAAAACTAAAAATGATTAAACAATATTTACAATATTACTCAAATATTACTGAAATATTAATACACAATTGGCACAGGTTTTCAGTGTTCTACCTTGTACACCATCAGGATATGACATTCATCCCAGACAGAGATCACAGAGTCCCCAGATGATGCAAGGAATTACAAAGGTGTAGTTTTATTCTACCTTTCAAAGCAAGCACAAAAGGCATCAAGGTCATTTGAGAGTAAAGCACCACAAATATTCCTGATGTTAGGTTTCGACATAGTATGCAATTCTCTGCAAACCCTGCCAGAGCTGACATGTATCCAATTCTGTCTCTAACTTTGATCAGAATTGTTATTTCGCTCTTAAAATAGCCTTCCATAGGTTATACCTAGACTTTTGTATAGTTCTGGATCACAGGTCTTAAATGCCACAGATCTAGCTCTCAGCAGGTTACAAATCTGACAATATCAGATGGGAAGCCTACCAAGACATACTGAGATTGAATCATTGACATAAAACATAGGAGGAAAGACAGCGCCGAGTCTCAGAATAATAGAACAGGCATGAAGGGTTGAATGATAAACACAAGAGATTCTGCAGATGCTGAAAATCCAGAGCAACACACAAAATGCTTCAGGAACTCGGCAGGTCAGGCAGTATCCATGGAAATGAACAATGAATGTTTCAGCCTGAGGCCCTTCTTCAGGACTCAGTTGAATGATCCATTTTTGGCTTTATTTTCCTGTATTCTATGAAAGGACATGGAAATAAATTTAAATGGATAACTTCATTAAAACAGAAACATCGGCAGATATACAACTTTGTCCTATGTGTTCACTGAATTGAACGGTATTTAATAGCATTGCTCATTAAATGTTCAGTTTTTTTTTGAAACGAGCCATTCTAGTTGATTAACATAGCTTCAAAAAAAATTAAACAATTAAAAGGAACTTAAGGTTCAACCAGCCCTATAAATTTTATAAACTTACAGTAGAAACAAATAAAAAGTTAGAACAACAAAAACTCATACATTTACCTTTGATCATCCACCTTTATTCCTGTGTCAAGGAATGATAACAATCTTAAGGATATTTCATAGGGCAATATGTGAACTAACTGGATACACTAGCACAAAGCCAAAATGGCATTCAAGAAGTTCATTTTAAAATATTTTAGGATGACTCTTACGAGCAATGACCTACAAAGAATATCTCAATTCTGCCCTCAATTTTATCTGCACAAAGAAAACACTGACCATGAAATGATGTAAAATGCAATAAGACATAACAGTAAAATTAGGCCATTCAGCAGATCGAGTATACACTAGGACTGAGGGCACAGCCTCAGATTACAAGGATATCCTTTCAGAACAGGGATGAGGAGGAATTTCTTTAGCCAGAGGGTTGTAAATCTGTGGAGTTTGTTGCCACAGACAGCCATGGAGGCCAGGTTATTGGGCATATTTAAAGTGGTGATTGATAGACTCTTGATTAGTAAGGGGTTAAATGTTATATGGAGAAGGCTAGAGAATAGGGTTGAGAGGAATAACAAATCAACCATCATGGAATGGCGGAGCAAACTAGATGGTCCAAGCGGCTTAATTTTACTCCTATACCTTATGGTTTTATGCCAAAGAGGTGCTGATTGGTAGGTTAATTAGGCACTGTAAATTGTCATTAGTGTTTTGGTGAGTAGCAGGAGAATCAGGCAGAGGGTTGTATGATGGGGATGCGAGTGGAGGAAATGCAACCATGAGAGATGCCACTTTCCTCCTCTCTCACAACCATCGAGGAGCCAAAACAGTCCTTTTAGGTCAGGAAAAGATACACATGGATATCCCCCAACTTTCTCTACTGCAACCAGTGCTCTCGATATATCCTCCTCTACATCAGCAAGACCAAGCACAGGCTAAGTAATCACACTGCTGAACACAGTGGGCATACTGAGCTCCTAGCTGTATGCCCATTCAACTGTCCGTCCCATTCCCACACCAACATGTCTGTCCCTGGCTTTCTCCATTGCCAGGGTGACGTCAAACGCAAACTGGAAGAACAAGACCTTATACTGGGCCTGGTTAGTCTACACCCCAATGACACGAATGCTGAGTTTTCCATTTTCAGATAACCTGCACTCCCTGTGCTCCTGTTGGTGGGGTGGGAGGTGGGGGAGTGGTGGTTGTGGGGCGGGCACCATGGCAGCATTGTAGTTAGCATGACGCTATTACAGCTCAGGACATCGAAGATCGGAATTTATTTCTGATGCTGTCTGTAAGCAGTTTGTACAGCATTCCCCTGAGCTGCGTGGGTTTCCACTCAGTGCTCCGGTTATCACCTGCAGTCCAAAAACGTATGGGTTAGTAGGTTACTTGATCATTGTAAATTTCCCTGTGGTTAAGCTAGGGTTAACTAGGTGGCTTGTGGGCAGTGCGATTCATTGGGCCATAAGGGCCCTTTACCTCCAAATAAAGAATAGAATTTTTTTTTTCCTTCTGATCTGCCGAGCTTCATCTGCTTATCATCCACAACACTTCTTGCTGGGTATCCTGTCCTCTCCTTCATCTGTCCATCAGTATGCCTTATTTGGTTCAACTCATCACAGTCCCCAATCAGATTCCAGCATTTGCAACCTTTTGTTTTCTTCTTTCACCTTCCAGCTTTTGTATCTACCTTGCACCCACTCGTCTCCCTCCACTTGACTTTATGCAGCCCCTTTTTCCTCTCTTTCTTTCTTTATGTCTGTCTATCACTCAACACCCACTGTCTCTCTACTCCATCCCTCCCCCTCCCCCACATATCTCTAAAGCTCTCTCCTAACCATGTTCCACTAATTGCCCCCAGTCCCTGTCTCACCACTACTCTCACATCCAAGTACATACTAACTTCCCCCTACATTGTCAGGCAATTCAGGGTCATCGACTAACCCCAAGCCTCCACAGATGCTGCCTGACCCATTAAGTTCTTCCAGCAGTTTGATTTTTGCTCCTGATTCCAGCATCTGCATTCTTGTCTCACCAGAAATTCGTTCCTTCAGAAACGTTTTGCTTCTGGCACTGCACAGAACTTATTAGTTGGAAGGACATGCCAAAAACACACAATGAGTAGAGATTTCAGGCCTTGCCTCCTTCTCCAGAACATTTGTCTACCTAAGTCAAAAGAATCCAAATCTCTATCTTTGATTCTCTGGTCAGAAACCAAGAAAAACTCCATAGTGTCTTTATGGAGTTTACAAAATAGTATTCAAAAATGTGGCATAATTGAAGTTAAACTAATGCAACCTTTCCCCCCCTTTTAATCTATTAACTCCTTTTCCATAATGCTAATTCAAGTTAATATTAAACACGAGAGAGTCTGCAGATGCTGGAAATCCAAAGCAACACACGCACCATGCTGAAGGAACTCAGCCCGGTCAGGCAGCATCTATGGAAATGAATAAACAGTTGACAGGCCGAAACCCTTCGTCAGAACTGAGAATGAAGGGGGAAGACACCAGAATGTTTATGTTTTCTTAAAAATTTTATCTACACTGCTCTGAAAATGAGAGATCTGATTAATTCTCCAGATAGATTCTGTTCAGTACATCAGGTAAAATACATGCTGCATTATTACTGTGTTTTCCAAGGTACTTTAATTTTATCTTGTATATAGAAACTGATATAAATTATAGCTGTTCAAAAAATAACATTCTGTATTTGAGTGTGACAGGTATACAGCTGCAAAAAAGAACAAAGTGGAGCTTGCTTATAAACCAGCATTACAATCCGAGATCACGATATAACTATTTTACTTCTGTGTGCAGGTGGTTTAAATGTAGGCAATCCAAAGTGACTTTGAACTGTGTAAAATGCTGAAAAGAAGAACATGATTTTCATTACCATCTTTTGTGCAAAATGAGGGAAGGAAACATTGATTAAGAAGTGGCTTCAGAGTAACAAATATTTGATAAATATATCTATGTATGGTTGCTAGGATTATAGTTGCATAGAGACAACATTTCAAAAATAAATCTCATTGCAGAGCTGTGTGAAGGGCCGTCCTGCAGGAAATTAAGGTCGACCACCTTCTGTGAGCATTTACTTGTACAATTATCCAGAATCTATTAATATGATCATATTTACTTAAGTGTAGTCCCACCGACAAGGGCCAGCTGACCTGTAATTCTTTTCCCTACAAGAAATCCAGCCAGTGCTCCTTGAATGGCATTTTTTTTGCCTGTGGAGCCAGCCTGCTGGTGGACAGATTGTACAGTTCTCTTTTCTTCTCAGTGCCTTTCAGCTATCACAGGTTTCCATATGTGAGGTAATTATGTGCACTGAGGGAAAGAATGATGACATTGCTGTCATGTTGTGTACTGAGAAGGAGGCAGCCATTGTACAGCACAATTGCCCTACACGGTGATGGTTGACAAAGGAGAAAGGCATTTAATAAAAAGAAGCCCTTCGCTAGGTTAAAGCTAAATCTCTTCACTGCCAACATGGCGAAATAAACAAAAATCTTTTTAATTTCATTGGAGTTTTATAAATGCATTTCAGGTAGTCAGACTCAAAATATGAATACGTCTCTATGCCAGCTGCCAATAATAAGCATTTTAATTAACAAGGAGTTTTTTTGTTTATCTGTAACTGATTATGGAGACAATAGAGAATGTCTTAACAAATTCCATGTAACACTCAGGGGGTCTTTTATGAAACAACAGTGATCAAGAACAGCATATTAATGAATATTTCACCCTGTGTTGTTCACATAGTCACGCTAATTAGAATCAGTTATTGTCTCCACTGCTAAAGTGGCGTTTTAGACTACCTAGAAAATGAATCTCTTAATGTATTTCTCTGGGTGCAATGTGCTCATTATACTCCGGACCTATAATATCCAGTGCTTCGATTGAAAGTCAACAATAGCATAGCTGAAAGGACACGCTTTTAAAAAACCTTATTTGAATAGTGAATATTACTTGCAACCTTCTAAATATGTTAATGCTTTCATTTTTTTTTTGAAAGTTATGGGGAATGAAACCAAGATCACCAATCAAAATGTTTAACCAATTGGCTTATTATATATAGCCTGTTGACTTGTTCTATATCCTGTCCATCTCCTGGACCACCATGAAATCAAAGTTCCAAGTAACCTTTATTATCAAAGTACAAACATGTCACCATAAACAAACCAGAGATTCACTTTCCTGTGGGCATACTCAGCAAATCTATAGAATAGCAACTTTAACAGGATCAATGAAAAATCAAGTACAGTGCAGAAATCAACAAACTGTGCAAGTGGAAATTATGAATAAATAGCAAAAAAAATAAGAACGTGAGATAATGAAGTAATGAGTTCTTGACATGCTTGAGGTGATTTTAAAACGTTCATTGTTTAAAGGAAAGTTGCATGCTGCTGACTGTAGTGAAAGTAATTCAAAAGAAGCATACTTAAGAGGAATTTTGGAACAATTTTCTGTAGCCCACAGAAAGTCATCCCTCATTACTGGATCCATCTTGGCTGTTGTAATAGTTCGTATTGTGTCAATGTACAGTGGTATAATCAGTCGGGCACTAATACCATCTTAATCTTTATCTAACTAACTCCCTATACCGTGTTGTACCCAATCTATTGTTTCAACTGCATTTCACTTTTATACTCCTTGTATCTGTAGACCAAAATATGATCTAACACATGCTTGTTATTTTGCGTAGGCAGAATATAGAATTTAAACTAACCCATTTCGTCCCTATGCCTCCAGCAATTTAAAAATTGCATGAAACTGCTGCTTGTCTTCAAAACTGGACAAATAGCAATCCTCCCCTTAACTCTTCCTTCTTTACTATTCTCCTACCTCCCCCATTACCACTTTAAAGAGCTAACCACCTGTACAAGTAAACTTTTAAAGGCATGGGTAACACGTATAAAATGCTGGAGGAACTCAGATGACCAAGCAGCATCTATGGGAAAGAATAAACAGTCAACATTTGGATTGAGGTCCTTCAATGGGGCAGGAAAGGAAAGGGGATGAAGCCAGAATAAGACAGAGGAGGGAGGGGGGAGAGGGAAAAGGGAGTGCAAGCCAGTAGGTAATAGGTGAAACCAGGTGAGCGGGAATGTAGGTGGATGGAGGAAAGGAAAATGAATTAAGAAGCTGGGAGGTGATAGTTGGAAGAGATAAAGAGCTGAAGAAACCTGATAGGCGAGGATAGTGAACCATGGAAGAACGGGAAGGAGAAGTTCCAGAAGGAGGTGATAGGCAGGAGGAGGAGTAAGAAAGGAGCCAGAATGGGGAATGGAAAAGAGAGAAGAAGTGGGAAGAAATTACCGGAAGTTAGAGAAATCAACGTTCAAGGGTGGGTATAATTTTTGACCAAATATTTACTTTGTTAAAGATATTACATACCGCAGTTCCAAGTTACTGAGCCTCTCTCATAGGTTTATACCATTAAAAGCACAAAAGAACTTTACTGTAGTGCATAACTCATCTCTGACAAATCTATAATTCCATATGTGCAAATTTTTTGGAAATGGAATTAAAGGTTAATTCTAGTCATACACCCATGCACAAATGCATTGGAAGTTACAAAAAAATTACCTTTCTTAATTACGATTCAGTTCTATCTCATATTTACTATCCTTGAAATAAAAGAAAAGGTCACCATACTAACAAAGCTGTATGCATAAAGGCAAAAAGTGCAGATCCACCACAATTATACACATTGTATGTGTACATTAGTGCTGAATGAATTGCTGGTTACTATCTTTATTCCTTTCTGTATAACTAACAATATTCACTCCAAAAATAAACAGATTATTCATGAATATATTATTCTTTATTCTGAGTTGAGTCTTCTACTGTGATCCTTTGAACAACAATTTAATAAACCTGGGCCAAGTACCAAAATACCTTTAATAAATAACTCAAATTCAATAACTCACTGAAAGTAAAGATTGAAAAATGAAAATATTCTATATTATAAAGTAGAACCTCATAAATACACATAACTGTCAGTTAGACTTCCCCTTCAGAATTAGCCTGTCTGTGATCTTACCACTTTATTTCAAGAAAACAAGTCCAAGAGATGGTTGACTAAAGAGAACTTGAAAACCCAATTGCTTTGATGTAATAGTTGATATCGCAAGTTGTAATTAGAAAGGGAGGGAGAGTCTGTGGTCAGACAAGCTGATTTATTATCACATCTCTCCTTTGACGTTGAGTATGTTTTAAATACCCTGTCAGCAAAGTTAATCTTTGCCTTATTTTTATGATGACACTATTACAACTAAGGAAACTTTCTGAAGCTTAGATGCATGCTTAGGTCTTATCGAAGATAAAATTGTTTTGTGCTTTCACTGCTCAAATCCCATTTCATTCAGTTCACCTCAATCCACCTGATGTTTGAGTCTCAGCTGCAGGAGGAATACAAGTACATGTTCATTTATTTAAACCAAAGAATTCTGATCTTTAATTATTCTTCCAGCTGACTGCACTGCTGGTAGGTGTTTCAAATGACTTCCATTATTACAAATATGCTACAATCCTTCTATCGGCTTAAAACAGACATGTGACCATACTTACAAATTCATGTGCATAAATTGTTCAGTAGTAACTGCACATATCCTTCTGCAAAGCCCACTGGCTAGAATCGAATAGCATATTCTCTGAAGCATGCATGAATCTCTTAAGGGTCATCACTTCTCTAATCACTTTTTACCCTTTAGGCTCAATAGGTTACAATGAATTATTTCCTGTTGTTTTATTAATGTTTGGAAGCCAAATATTTAAAGACTTTTTTTGAACAAAATCTCCACACAACCAGGCTTCTTAAACCATTAGAATTCTCCAAGACTATCTACAGCATTCTGCAATACTGTAGTACAACAGTAACTGCAAACTTTATAAAATCCTACATTATCTTACATGACTTTCCATGAAATATGAATGATTTTCATGTTTTTGTCAGCTTTTAATGCCTTTTTATATACCAAAGGACAATACTTATTCTTTCATAAAATCCATTGAGATTCTATATATGAAGCCTGTATTAGTAAATATTAAAGGAAACTACAAATTATATCAATTCATACTGCAAAAAAAAACATACTTCTAATTGGTTTTACTTAGGTTAGCCTTTTAGATTTCAAGGAAGTAAAGATTAACTATCATAAAAGATTCTATCAAGAGTAGGTTAATGCTATGGCAGACAGAGAAAATCACTTTAATTATGAGAGTTCTTCTGTATTAAGAAGCTGTGTCAGTACTCCAAATAGTTTTAGAAGTATTAGCACTTTCAGCATGTCCAATAAGACTTCCAGCTCTTTTTCAAGAGGATGATCTATTTCAATTGACAAATCATCACATCATCACAAAGACGCTGATAGAAGTGATTACTCCAGATCACCAAAGCAATCTGATGAAGTAGATTTTTGGAACAAGTCATCCAACACAAACAGAGAATTTTTAGGAGAAGGAGCTTTAACACTGATTTCCTAAGCTACAAAATAACGGCTGTCACTTTAATACTCTGACTTTCTTCAAACAAGCCTATTTACAATGATTGTCAGATTGAAACCAAACAGATATTACACTGTCAGTCAGCGAAATTACGAAGTTCACCATAACTGGGGCAGAAAATATATGTGGTCAACTTTGATGGACACAGGTGTTAAAGTATTATGAAATGCCATCGGGTGTTAGAGTGAATGATGTGGTTCATAGACGTTCTGCTTTCTTTTCCCAGCAGGGATGCACTTCCATCATCAGTTCATGCTGCAAGAAGGGTTGAGGAGCTGGGGATATAGTGATCAGTCTCCAGAGCACTACCCTGGTTAAATTATATGAGTCAGGCAAGGTCACTTCATCAAGTAGGTAATGTTTCCTCTTTTTAAGAAAAAAAAATGAGGGTGCAGTCGGCATGATGGGAAGGAAATCTATAAATGCCAATTGTCTGGACAACAGTGCTCTTTGCAAAAGGGAAAACTGTTGTTTGTAGTGTTTATTGATAATCTGTGAAATGTAGAACAGAAGCTTGCCTCATTACCATGACAGCAGTAATGCTTATTAACACCAGCATCAGGGCCTAGTTATCACATATGTGCTCTGACACAACACAAGTTGAAGGCTTCCTTAGTATTTTGCTACAGGAAACTTGTGTATTTGATATTTCAATAATATTTGAGTAATCTTGTGTGTATATATATTTATTAAGCTTTCCTGTTCATTTAAGTTATTACAGGTTATAAATAAAAATGTTAGTTACTTACATCATACTACCATGTGATAGGTGCCTTATTTAAGGTAAAAGATGTCTGGACCACATATCAGATTCTTGCACCTTCCTTTGAATCAGTTTAATGCTTTGAAGTTACCAAGTGTTGCTCTGGAGTGTCGGAGGCTGAGGGGAGATGTGATAGAGGTTCACAAGGTTATGAGAGGCATAGATAGAGTGGATAGAGAGCATCTGTTTCCCAGGGTTGAAATGGCTAATACGAGAGGGCTTGCATTGAAGGTGAGAGGCGGTAGGTTCAAGGGTGGTGTGAGGGGTAAGATTTTTTACTTGGAGAGTAGCGGATGCCTGGAATATGCTGCCTGGTGTGGTGGTAGAAGCAAATACATTAGAGGCTTTTAAGAGATGCTTGGATAGGTACATGGATGTAAGGAAGATGGAGGGATATGGACATGGTGCAGGTAGGAGAGATTTGTGTTTGGGTGTTTTTGATTTGCTTTTTAGTTGGTTCAGCACAACAATGTGGGCCAGCTGGCCTGTTCCTGCACTGTACTCTTCTACAGGAGGAACGATCTTTTTTTTGAAGTATTCATTAACAAATACACAAAGATGTAAGCATGTTAATATACTAGCTGTTTTCATTTGGTTCCTGCTTTAATACAGTTTGCACCCACCTACGGTTCAATTTAAAAAAAATACCAACTAAGTGCATAACAAATGTTTCCATGCCATTTGTTAGGAATAATATAAATAAGACTCTTGTTTAGTTTAACACTAAAGGTTATTAGTGGTCTTAATGAATATACTTTTAAATAGAATATATAGAGTGCATTTACTTACTCCATTCAAGCTACTAGTTTAGCCTAATAAAAGCATTTGGCTTAATGCAGCAATGTTAGGTCCTTAAGAATTCATCACAGCTCAAACCCAATGCACATAAATCAAAAAAGAAAACAGAGAGAAGAGCTGATTTTTAACACCATGTGCGAAGGAGATCAAAATGCAGGCCCCTCAGCATGTTTGCTTTCTAATTGAATACCATCTACAGGATCTTAGTGAACAATAACGAGATAGAGCCAGACATGATTCCTGTCTCCAAATAACCATCCGCAATGCTAAAAATATTAAGTACATTATGGTTTATTTTCTGAAAATTCTGCATATATAACCAAATGCACATCTTTTTAAAAAGGATTTTGTAAACATTCTAGACAGTAATCAGAGCAAGTTGTTTTTAACAGTCTCCCACAGAAATAAGCAGCCGAACATATTACTGCACCAAAATGCTTTGTAAAGAAAATCTTTTAACATTCTAACAATCTTCATCATAATCTGCTGCAAGCCAAAATGATATTATATGACAATCATATAATATTTGGGGTAGGATTTTAGTTTTGAACTTTAAGTATCTATTACATGGAAATCAAACGTGGATCTTTGCCTTCAAAGGGAAGCTGCTCTCTGGTGTGTCAAGCTTTTAAAAATAATGCTTAATTTGCAATGTTTCTCACTCTGTAAATAAAAGCATTAATTTTATTAATTTTTTCAAGCAATTCTCCATTCCAATGTAGAAAGTGGATATCAATTTGTTATTTCATGGATATCCTTCCCCTCACATTGCGCTTGAAAGTCTCACAATTTACACTAATTTCAAACAATATCCTGCTGCTTTATGGATTTCCAAATACTGTATGCTTTTCTATTTAAGTATGATCAATGTTCCCTCCTCCTGTATTATTGTTGCAGTGTAGTCTTTATAGTGTAGCTGTATTTAAATTGTGGCCAAGCAAAATGCTTTTAATATCAATGGTTACGTGTTTTTTTTTAAATTAACAGCCAGTATAACTGGTCACTTCACCGGATATTTACATAATTGGACCTAAACGAATAAGAATTGGGTCTTGTTCATTTACTTTTAGATTTTATTAATCTCCGTTATGCAGTCTTTATTTCATTTAGCATTTCCTGGTAATGGTTATTATGTCAGCCATTTTCTACTTCTGTCATGTTGCAGATGTTGTAGTCATGTACCTAACTAATTTCAATTGCTTATAATGCTTATTCAAAGGACACAAATGAACATGAACAAGAGAAGCCATTAGTTATGACAGGTTGAGCATAACTTTTCAATCTGGCCTGGATTTGGATCAAATATGGAGCCAGATATTGGGATTATGATTGCAGTTTCACAAATTCAGTGTTGGAAATAATTGGCACAAAGAGACAGCATGTTCAAAACCAGTAATAAGATCAACACTTCATTGACTCATCATTTAGTAGAAAAGTCCTTATATCAAACCACTCAAGTTCTAGGTAAAATCCAATGTGTTTTTGTTGGATTTTCCTGCTGGTTTCAAGTAATCTGTGGCAGCATTGAGATTTTAAAATTTACTAAATATTTGGTGCATTGACTTGTTATTGTCACATGCATCAAGATAGTGAAAATCTTTGTTTTACATGTCACCCATACAGATTATTTCATTACATTAGCGCATTGAGTTAATGGAAATATAAAGCAATAACAGAATGCAGAATAACATGTAACAATCACAGAGGTAATGCAGTGTAGGAATATAATCATTTTCAAGGCTGTGAATAAGTGGACCGAGAGGTCAAGAGTCCATCCTATCGTAAAAGGCAACCATTCAACAGCAGGATCCAAATCGTCCTTGAGCCTGGTGGTTTGAAGGGGGGTGGGGGGAGAAAAGAATGTCAGGGGTGGGTGGGGTCCTTCTGGGAGCTGCTTGCATGAGGCAGAAAGAAGTGTGGACAGAATCTACTGTAAATACTATAAATGCTGCCCACTGACATCTGACTGGCAAGAGAAAGATGGAAGGATTCAGTCTGCAAGATGAGAGGATAGGATAAAAAGATAATCCCTTCTCAAATTTTAAGAGGGTATCTACAAAGTAATGGTCCTGTTCTGACATTGATAGTTGGTGTGAAGCTATTCGCTAGAGTAAACGTTGCACAGCACTGACCAAGCAGGACTGCTTGGATGGGGTGTGCTGCTCAGAATGAAAATATAATTTAATACCAAAGAAAAATAATGAAACAAGAAAATAGAAATTGATTCCAAGGCATTAATCCAATGGAAGTGATTATATCTCATGAACCATGAGCGTTCAGCTTCAGCTGTTTGCCAGCCATCTGTATCCTGAGACTAAGCCATACAAATCCTGGGAGCTGGATGAGGAATTTAGAATTTCTTTTGCGTGTAGTTTTCTCTTCCAATCCCTGCCACCAAATCTTTGTACCTCCTACCATTGGGCAGAGATGTCAAATGACCAGACTTCCCCACCCCCTCAAAGCAAGTCGTAATATAATATAATTAACCAATTTACAGCCCAGTTCTGCTAAATGTAAAGAACAACAAATTGTCACAGGCAAAAGATAAGATCCAAATTAAGTATTCAAGCTGAGTGACAATTTGCTTCAGCATACATGTCAATTTAATAACGACAGAATTGTTTTTTTTACAAATAGATTGAAATTTAAAAGCAATGATTGCAGCCCATATTGACAAAATAAATCCTGTGTTAATTGTACTTGATTTGATTTAAGTATAATCAAATTTACATTGTAAAAATTGAATGAAGTCTAATTAGAAATTATTTTTAGCTCTCACGATGAAACAAAATCATGATTTATAGTTGCGACCTCTCTGCAAAGCTGCCACTCAGTGTTCTAAATTTATTTATCCACAATTTGTTTCTTATACAAGAACTTGTTCTCAGGAGGTACGAGAGCACAGAGAATAGATTGTGAATGGAGGAATAGCTGACATTTCATTTGTTAGCTCTCCCCATCACATATTAAATCAAATTCAGTCCTTTACCGAACCATGCAGCAGACCAAGTCTCCTTCTTCTTAGCCCATCAACCTCTACTGTGGCATGGGCCACTGACGGCAGCTCACTAGTGTCCACTGTCCGAGATGGGTCGGCCTTGTAGCTTCAGCTTTCACCACGTGACTTCATATGGCTTCTTGGCGAAGATCCTGCCTCTCCCAGGGAAGAGGTCTTTGGAGCTTCTGTTGCCGTTTCTGTAGTTCTGCGTTTTTATGGGATGGGGTTGCTAGCCCCATGCCCAACCCCCCCTTTCACAGCCGGGCTTGGGACCTTCCATGGCGGAGTTGCAGCAGACTAATGCATTTTTTTTTCTTAAATCATGTAGTTAGGGAGCGTACCTTATTGGAGAGATGTTAGACCATAAGATTTAGGAACGGAATGTCACGAACCTTGTCAACAGATACCACACAGAACCACCTCTCTGTATTCCCAGAAACCGAATAACTAACGTGCCAGGAATTGTGCCCAATAATGGGACAAGAGGCCTCATTTGCTTGAAACAGGTGAGCTTGTTAGGCATTCCCATGTAACTGATGACCAAATACCATGTTTCTGTACATGCTAGGTTGAAGTCACCAATTCTAATTACCTATGCTCCGAGCGATTTCATCATTCAGGATTTCCGGCTTCTGACCATTATCCAACCTCTCCCATAAATGTCAACCCGTAATGTCCACTCTCACTGAGCTATGCCTTCCTAGGCCAATTGGAAGTCAAAAAGATTCACTAGAGTCATAGAGTACTACAGTACAGAAACAGTTAGTCTGTGCCAAACTATTGTTCTGCCAAGTCCCATTAACATTCACCTGGACTATAACCCTCCATTCACCTCCCATCCATGTACTAAACAAAACCCACATTCCACACTTCCTCAAGCTGCTCATTCCACACTCTCACCACCCTCCGAGTGAAGATTATTATTAGCCGATCCGATGATTCTTGATAATCAAGATTCCTTTCCTGTCTCAAATCTAACAGTTGTTTTTACTCAATGAACAAAAGTATTGCAAGTCAACAATTTTTGTTTAAACCTCCCCATATTTTTTCTCCTGTGTTGCATCCATCTCAGACCTAGAATTAAATTCCTGGAGACTTCAGGAAAGTCAGTTAGGCTTGGCAACGCATGGGAGGAAGCAAACAATCAGATAGGAGGGAGTTATTGCTCTTGTACTGGAAAGAGCATCCCTCCACCTTCCAGCTCCACATTCAGCAAAGTGTTCTATTAATATTTAATGGCAACCTACCCCTTTAAGTCCAGCTGATGTGGTTCAACGTAACAATGTCAATTTACAACAATGTTGATGGGACTTGATGATATGAGTTATAGGGAAAGGTTGAGGAATTTTGGACTACATTCCTTGAGGTGTTGGAGAATGAGGGGAGATTTGACGAATGTATATATAATTATGAGGAATATAGGTAGGATAAATGCTAGCAGTTCCTCCACCCCCCAGAGGCTGAGTGGAACTAGAACTATAGGTCAAAGGCTGGAGGTGAAAGGTGAAATGATTAAGGGGAACTTCCTCATGATGGGTGGAGAGAGTGCGGAAAGAGCTGCCAGCAGAAGTGGTGGGTGTGGTTCGATTTATTTATTTAGAGATACAGCGCAGAATAGGCACTTTCAGATCTTTGAGCAACCCCCAAGTTAACCCTAACCTAATCATGGGACAACTTACAATGACCAATTAACCTACCAACCAAAATGTCTTTGGACTGTGGGAGGAAACCGGAATTCCCAGTGAAAATTCGTGCATGACACAGGGAGGACATGCAGACTCCTTCGAGGACACTGGAATTGGAATTCCAAACTCCAACGCCCCAAGTTGTAACAGCATCACATTTTCAACATTTAAGAGAAGTTTGGATAAGTACATGGATGGGAAGGGAATGAAAGGCTATGGTCCAGGTGCGGGTCAATGGGACTAGACAGATTAATAGTTCAGCGGGTAAATGATAAAATACAAGATTAGATGTGGCAAAGAACCAGTGCTATAGTGCTCTATGACTCAATAGCTTTATTCTGAAACACAGCAAGATTGCAGAATAAATAAGTAGCTCACCTCTTCTGCAAGGAAAATCTGTACGGCAAAAGGTTTCAAAATAGAACATTTCCTTAACCTCTCACAATTAATTCAGCTCAGGTTATTTCGTGATTATCAGTGTTGTACCAGAAGAAACGTGCAAGAACTGTAGAAATGCAAGAGATAAAAAATGAGACAGAAATACTTAGCTGTCTCTAGAATAAATGCTCCAGTTTGATTTGTTGCTACACCAGAGTGAACTGGCAAGTCCGTGCTTCTTGCTATATTAGATATTCTGCAGGGGAATTGCAGCTGGAGGTTCAAAGCCCACACTTGGGAAGAAAAGGGGTAAATCTCTTGATCTTCAGTTTTGTGACAGGTATCCACTGACCCCTACAGGAAACTCTGTATGTTTGCACCTGGCGTCAGGACAGACCCAATCTCATTCAGTGCTGATGCTCCCTGCTGACATTCACAGTTTATATTGTTAAATGGACATTTTCAGAAGTTTGTGTAGGCTTCTTAGGTCATTCTCTTAAGCAGAAAGGCAGGGCTGCTGTGCATTGTTTTACTGGCTTTGCTATTGATATTAGTATTGGTTTATTGTCACATGCAGCAAGAGACAGGGAAAAGTTAGTCTTGCATACTGTTTATACAGATCAGGTCATCGCATAGTGTATTGAACCAGAATAAGGTAAAACAGCAATGCAGAATAAACTTTAAAAGCTACTGGAAAAGTGCAGAGCAGATAGATGATCAAATGCAAGTTCATGATGAGTTAGATTGTGAGGCCAAAGGTCCATTTCATCATACAACAGGTCTGTTCAAGAGTAGGATAGAAGCTGTACTTGACCCCAGTGATCTGTGCTTTCAGGCTTATGTATCTTCTGCCCAGTGGGAGAAGGGAGAATGTCCGTGGTGGATGGGGTCTATGATGATGTAGGCAGAAGTATAGACAAAAGTCGATAAAGGGAAGGCTGGTTACGATGTGAGGCCGAGTCACAACTCTCTGCAATTTCTTGTGATCATGTGCAGTTGACATACCAAGCTGGTAATGCATCCAGACAGGGTACTGTCTATAAACACGAGAGATTCTACAGATGCTGGAAATCCAAAACAACACAGACAAAATGCTGCGGGAACTCACCAGATCAGACAGCATCTATGGAACTGAATAAACAGTCAACGTTTACAGCAGAGACCCTTCCTCAGAACTTAGTACTTGTTGTGGTGCACTGATAAAAATTGGAAAAAGTCAACGGAAACATGCCAAATTCCTTTAGCCTCCTGAGGAAGTAGAGGTGTTGGTAAGCTTTCATTTAAACAAGCGTCATATACATTCACCCCAAATCAATTTTTTTTTCTCCTGCCGAAAATGATTTAATCAATCCTACAAAAGGAGACTTTAATTTGTATGTGTTGGCTATTGCATTATGGGTGATACTGTAGCATTAACTTAACATCAGTTCCTCTAGGGAAAACAGAGCAAGGTTTGAGACTGAAGACGAAGCAAGAGTCAAAGAGAGACAACTGATTATGATAGCAAAAAACACTTGGCGATAAAAAAAGAATGGAATAAGGACAATCAATCAAAACAGCCCATGTGGAAAATGGAGATAGGAGTTGAGGAAGGCAGAAGAACTAGAGAAAACAGAATTTTGTTGAGTATGGTTTAAAGGAAGAGACATTTTTCTTCCCATATTAAATAGATGACCCTTTGGTCCATCAAAGCCTGTTCTCAGAGCAATTTTCCCTTATTTTCCTGCAAGCTATTCTTTTTTATAGTTGATCAGAGAACTGGGGTCTATCTACATTAAGGGTAATTCACACATAAGGAATTAACCCCCCACCCAGCATGTTTGGGATGTGGGAGGGAACTGGGGGGGGGGTGTGGAATTCATGCAGTGACAGGGAAAGTGGGCCTACTCACCTGTGGTCAGGGTGGAACCTGGGCTGCTGGAGCTGTGCTGTGAGGCAATGGCTCTGCCCATTTTAACACTGTGCTGCCCCATTTTTATTCGCTCAAGAGATTTGGACATGGTCACTTCATATTTATCGCCCATTTTCAATAGCATTTGAGCAGAATGGTTCTCAAGGTCACTCCAAAAGGCAGTTACAGACAAATCAGTTACAGACATTATAGATTTGAAGATGTGTATAGGCCAGGACAAAAAAGGATAACAAATTGTTTTCCAAAGAAGACATTAAGATTCAAAGTATAAAGTATGTATGCAGTATACAACCTTGAGATTCCACCTCCCCACAGCCACAAAACAAAGAAAACCATGCAGCCCATTCAAAGGAAAACAGCAAGCACCCCTTGTGCAGAAAAAAAAACAAAATGAAACAAACCAAAGCAAAGCAAAACAAAACCCCAAGAAAACGTAACACACAAAACTGAAGAGTCCAGGCATATTCCGTTTAACTCATTGTTTATTATCTACAGGCCACCTGGATTCAAAAATCACACAAAATAGCAACCAAAAAAAAAGGAAAGACCAGAAACTAGAAACACATCATATTGTGAACTACAGAGTCCAATCCTGATGGGTTCTTACAATAATTCAGAAATAAAATGGTCCCAGTTAGTGTTTCTAGCCACTTCCAATTCTAAATTAATTAATTAGCAGAACCTAAATTATTCTGATACAGTGGATAGCTAATCTGAAAACATAACCCAGGTTTGGGAGAATTTTCTTCTATTTTTGGAATTCGTTTGTGGCAATGGTTAAGAGTATTTCTGTGACATAGACTTTGCAATCGTTTCAAATACACTCAACCTGCAACTCAAACCTCTTTGTAGGTGGTGCACGGGTCATGTGTAAGCATGTTGTAAATGTTGTAATTCGCAAAACCAGAGTGCAGAACAAAGACTGATTCTCCATTGCAGGTAAAGCAAGTGTCTATTTATTTCTAGAACGCATTTAAAAAGATAAGCGTTTGACTACCGTTTCAGTCATGTGTGAATGAACCTTTTGAATTTGTAAAAGCTATACTGATGTGCACAGTGTGTCAAAGAAAGTACTTCCTAGTTTAGATCCTGTTAGATATGGGATTTGACTAAAGGGGAAAAAAATGGCTGAAGTTGCTTAGCACTTTAGTGCAAAGGTGCTTATTAAGTGCATCAAAAATTAGCAAAAATAGAGAAAAGAAAAGCACCAATGTTTACAAAAAGACATCTACCAGAAAACACAGTAATAGCTCCATCGAATTTTGTCCAGTGTGTACTATGGCAGCCCCAATCTCTCTCTCCTCTACTAGGAACAACAAGCCCCATTTATTAGGGACCAGGACATACTCACTTTAATTACCCACAAGGTTAACTTAAGACTACATACAAATTAGAATATGATGCACACTCAATGTAGTTATATTATAATAAACACAAGTATATTAGAGTAAACAATATATACATTTCCTTCACTGAAGAAATGGAATATTCCACCATGTAAGGCAGAAAGGCACCATCAAGCCAACCAAGCACATCAACTCGGTTTGAAGCCCATTATCAGAACATACCGGGGAAGGCGCTGACATGCGCACACTCAGCACGATGACAACCGAACGACAGGGCAATGTCTGTGCGTGTAAGGTGTGCGTTTACTGAGGGCTCTCCATCACAGATGCGTTGCTGAAATGATCGATCTACAGTTATATACTCTGATGACTGCAATCAATCTGCATTGAGGATAAACAGATCTGTCATATGGAAAATACATCCCTCCAATTGGTTACAGATGCATTAAACCATATAAATATTTTAACATTAAACTTATTTGCCTTCTCCGAAACCTAACTCACGATCACTGAAGCCCTTGCAATATCCAATTCCCCTGCAGCTTACAAATGTTACCAACTGGTTTATTTTTCTAAATAAAAGATAAATGGATTGTAGCAGAAAAAATCTTCACAAAATATATGAACAAAGAATCCGGTGCTGTAATTACAATGATACAATTTAGTTGTGTCTCTGCATTGTGTAAACTCCCAGGATCAAAGGATGGATTTTTGTTAAATGTTAAGATAATGCATTTAAATTTAACTGTGACATTCCTTTGGAGTATATGCTCCAGGAAAACAGTTCATAAATGGATGTCTGTAACAATCATCTCATATTATCACCAAGCCACAGGAATCAGACACACCATTGATACAGGTAAAGCTGCATTATGACCATAGCCTCCCCATCATTAAGGACATCTTCAAAAGGTGGCACTTCAAGAAGGCAGCAACTATCATTACAAGACATGACCTCTTCTCATTATTACCAGGAAGAGGTACAGGAGCCTGAAGACAACAATGTTCTTCTCCTCTACCACCATGTTTCTGAATGGTCGATGAACCCACAAGCACAACCTCGTTATTCCTTTTGCTTGGACTATTTATTTATTTCAGTCCTGATGAAGCGCCTTGGCCTGAAACATCGACTGTTTACTCTTTTCAATAGATGTTGCCTGGTCTGCCAAGTTCCTCCAACATTTTGTGTGCATTATTTTGAGTTCCAGCATCTGTAGATTTTCTTTTGATTTATTTTTGTAATTTATAACAATATTTTATGTATTACACTGCCGACACAAAGCAGCTAATTTCTTGGCATATATCAGTGATAATAAGCTTCATTCTGAGCAATTGATTAGCCTATAATGTTATTTGTTCAAGTCAAAAGCAGTCAATCCTGGAATCATTTTTGTGAACCTCCTTTGAACCCTCTCTAGTTTCAGCTCAACCTTTCTAAGATAGGGGGCCCAAATCTGCTCACAATATTCCAAGTGAGGCCTCACCAGTGCTTTATAAAGTCTCAACATTACATCCTTGTTTTTATATTCTAGTCCTCTTGAAATGAGTGCTAACATTGCATTTGCCCTCTTCACCACAGACTCAACCTGCAAGGTAACCTTTAGGGAATCTCACACAAGGACTCCTAAGTCACTACACCTCAGTTTTTTGAATTTTTTCTCCATTTAGAAATTAGTCAACCCTTTCATTTCTTCCACTAAAGTGCATAACCACACACCTCCTGACACTGTATTCTATCTGCCATTTATTTGCACATTGTCCTAACCTGTCCAAGTCCTTCTGTAGCATCTCTTCTTCCTTAAAACCACCCGCTCCTCCATATCGTCTGCAAACTTTGTATCAAAGCCATCAATTCTATCATCCAAACCATTGACATATAATGTAAAAAGAATCAGTCCCAACACAGGCCCTTGTGGAACACCACTAGTCACCAGCATCCAGCCAGAAAAGGTTCCCTTCATTCTCACTTTTTGCCTGTCAATATGCCACTGTTTTATCCATGCTAGTATCTTTCCTGTAATACCATAGGCTCATAGCTTGTTAAGGATCCTTATGTGTGGGATTTTGTCAAAAGTCCTGAAAATCCAAGTACACAACCTCAACCAATTCTACTTTTCCTGCTTGTTATTTCTTCAAAGAATTCCAACAGATTTGTCAGGTAAGATTTTCCCTTGAGGAAACCGTACTGACTACGGCCAGTTTTATCATGTGCCTTCAAGTACCTGGAGATTTTATCCTTAATAATCAACTCCAACATCTTCCCAACCACTGAGGCAGACTAACTGGCCTATAGTTTCCTTTCTTCTACCTCTCTCCCTTCTTGAAGAGTGGAGTGACATTTGCAATTTTCCAGTCTTTCAGAACCATTTCAGAATCTAGTGATTTGTAAAAGAACATCACTAATGCCTCCACAAACTCTTCAGCCACCTTTTTCAGAACCCTGGGGTGCATACCATCTGGGCCAGTTTCAGTTTCCCAAGAACCTTCTCTCTGTTAATGGTAACTTCACACACTTCATGCCCCCTTCCCTGGCCCCCCCCCCAACACCTGGATCTTCCACCATGATGCTCTGTCTTCCCCAGTGAAGACTGATGATTCAGTTTATCTGCCATTTCATTATCCCCCATTACTACTTCAATAGCATTATTTTCCAGGAGTCCGATATCCACTCTTGCCTTTCTTGGAACTTCATGTACCTTAAGGAACTTTTGCTGTTCTCTTTAATATTATTGGCTAGCTTATTTTTGTATTCCATCTTTAACTTTTTAATAACTTTTTTAGTTGCCTTCTGGTGGTTTTTAAAAAGCTTCCTGATCCTCTAACTGTCCACTAATTTTCATTCTATTTTATGCTCTCTTTGGCTTTTTATGTTGCTTTGACTTTTCTTGTCAGCCACGGTTGTGTCATCTTTCCTTTAGAATACTTTCTCTTTGGGATATATAAACTCTGTGTCTTCTGAATTGCTTCCAGAAATTCTAGCCACTGTTGCTCTGCTGTCATCCCTGCCAGTGTTATTTTCCGATCAATTCTAGCCAACTCCTTTCTCATGCCTCTGTAATTCCCTTTACTCCACTGTAATTCTGATACATCTGTAATGAGCCAAGATTGATTAGAGACCTTAAGGTAAAGGAATCCTTAGGAAGCAGTGATCATAATATGATAAAATTCACCTTGCAGTTTGAGAGGGAGAAGATAGAGTCAGATGCATCAGTATTACATTGGGGTCAAGGGAATTAGAGAGACATGAGAAAGGAGCTGGCCAAAGATGATTATAATGGGATAATATTAGGGATGATGGCAGAACAATAATGGCTGGAGTTTCTGGGGACAATTTGGAAAGCGCAGGATAGACACACCCCAAAAGACAAGTAGTATTCTAAAGGGAGGATGAGTCAACTGTGGCTGACAAGGGAAGTCAAAGACATCATAAAAGGAAAGGAGAGGGCAAACAATATAGCAAAAGTTAGTGGGGAGTTAGAGGATTGGGAAACTATGAAAAACCAACAGAAGGCAACTAAAAACAAGGAGAGAGAAAAGATAAAATATGAAGGAAACACAGCCAATGATATAAAAGAGGATACTAAAAGATTTTTCTAATATATAAAGAGTAAGAAAGGCAAGAGTGGATATTGGATCACTGGAAAATGACATTGGAGAGGTAGCAATGGGGACGAAGAAATAGCAGGAGGAACTTGATAAGAATATTGCATCAGTCATCATTGTGGAAGAAACAAGCTGTATGCCAGATATTCAAGAGTGCTGGGCGCAGATGTGAGTGTTGTTGGTATTACTAAGGAGAAGGCGTTTGGGAAACTGAAAGTTCTGAATGTAAATAAATCACCTGAATCAGATGGACTACACACCATGGCTCTGAAAGAAGTAGCTGAAGAGATTGTGGAGGCATTAGTAATGATCTTTCAAGAATCTCTAAATTCTGGAATGGTTCCAGAGGGTTGTAAAATTGTAACTATCATTTCACTCTTAAAGAAGAGAGGGAGGTAGAAGAAAGGAAATTATAGGTCAGTTAGCCCGACTTCAGTGATTGGGAAGATGCTAAAGCCCATTATTAACTGTATAACCTATAACCATATAGCAATTACAGCACGGAAACAGGCCATCTCGGCCCTTCTAGTCCGTGCCGAATGCTTGCTCTCACCTAGTCCCATCTACCTGCACTCAGCCCATAACCCTCTATGCCTTTCCTGTCCATATACCTAACCAGTTTTTTTTAAAATGACAAAATCGAACCTGCCTCTACCACTTCTACTGGAAGCTCGTTCCACACAACTACCACCCTCTGAGTAAAGAAGTTCCCCCTTGTGTTACCCCTAAACTTTTGCCCATTAACTCTCAACTCATGCAACACACAGAAAAGTTGCTGGTGAACACAGCAGGCCAGGCAGCATCTCTAGGAAGAGGTACAGTGGACGTTTTGGGCCGAGACCCTTCGTCAGGACTAACTGAAAGAAGAGCTCATAAGACTTTTGCACAGTACTGTATATGTTATTTCTTCCGGTCTTCTTTCCCCCACTGGCTGAAACATTTGACTATCCTCTGGGGCACAATCCTTCAGGTCACAGGCATTAACCCACAGTTGCACATACCCCTCCTGATCCACCTACATGTTTCACAGGTTCTGGACACTTTGGTCTCTGACTCTGGCCAGATGCAAAAGCATTAACTTCCCTCTTAAAAATAGGTTTCATTAGATCCAGTTATTGAGAAGCAAATACAATTAGCAGCCACTGTTAAACTACTAATGGCTAAACATAAATTTCTCAGTCTATCGATTACAGGGTAGATCTTAATCAGGTGCAGAAGGTGAGAGTGAAGCCAATTAGGCAGGCAACAAGATAACCCAAATCTGCCTGATGCCTGGGCTTATATGATCAAACACGAGGCATTGATCAAGAATAGAGCAAATCAGCACTTTGCTTCTGGGTAAGCGACAGGAATATCTTGTGAAGGGTGTGTGGTGATGTTGTGGCCACAGGGGAAAGATATCCAAGTCTAGAAAGGACCCAAAGAGTCTTTGTAGGCTCTGGCCAAGCACTCCACCTCTTCCAGACTTAAAAGAATACTTTTAAATTTTAATTCTGACTTAATTTATTGGCATTTTTTCCTCGTTTTTCTTTAATGTCTCGGGAAGATATACTTGTCACATGTACATCGAAACATACAGAGAAATGCATCTTCTGCCTCAAATTAAATCAGCAAGGCAAGTATAACTATGCTTCCATGCCTACATAGGATACCCACAATTTGCTAATGCTAACCCATATATCTTCAGAACGTGGAAGGAAACTGGGGTACCCAGATGCTCCAAACAAAAAATAATTTCAGTTTTATGCTCCGAGACCATATCTACTGCATTTCAAAGGGGCTATCACCCCTTTCTATTATAATCCAGAGTTCATACCATTTCTATCAGATGCAGGGCCTGTGAGAAGGGTTAAATGTTTTCCTTTGATTTGTCCTCATATGCATGGCCATGCACTTTGGTAGTAGATATAAATGTGCAGACTATTTTCTAAACAGGGAGAAAGTCCAGGAATCAGAGAGGCAGAGGGACTTGGGAGTCATTGTACAGACAACCTGAAGGTTAACTTGCAGGTTGAGTCAGTGGTGAGAAAGGCAATTGCCATGTTAGCATTAATTTCAAGATGTCTAGAATACAAGAACAAGAATATGATGCTGAGGATTTGTAACGCACTGGTGAGGCCTCACCTTGAGTATTGTGAACAGTTTTGGGCCCCTCATCTTAGAAAAGATGTGCTGATATTGGAGAAGGTCCAGAGGAGGTTCACAAAGGTGATTCCAGAAATGAAAGGGTTATCATACGAGGAACATTTGATGGCTCTGGGTCTGTACTTGCTGGAATTCAGAAGAATGAGGGTGGATCTCATTGAAAACTTTCTAATGTTGAAATGCCTTGACAGAGTAGATGTGATAAGGATGTTTCCCATGGTGGGAGAGTCTAGGATGAGAGGACACAGTCACAGGACAGAGGGGCACCTTTTCAAAACAGATGCAGAGAAATGTTTTTAGCCAGTGGGTAGTGAATTTGTGGAACTTGTTGCCACATGCAGCTGTGGAGACCAGGTCATTGGGTGTATTTAAGTCAGAGATTGATAGGTTCTCAATTGAACATGGCATCAAAGGTTACGGGGAGAAGGCCAGGAACTGGGGTTGAGGAGGAAAGGGAAAAAAAGGATCCGCCATGATTGAATGGTGGAGCAGACTCAATGGGCCTGATGGCTCCTGCGTTTTATGGTCTTATGGTATAAAAAGACCTCTTTGTGTCAAAGTAAAAAATAGATCTCTACAAACTGACCTAAATTAATTACAAATGTAAAACACAAAATAATTGATTGCAGAATTACTCACCCCTTCAAGTCAGTGTTTACTAGATGCACCTTTGGCAGCAATTACAGCATTGAGTCTATGTGGATAGGTCTCCAGCAGCTTTACACATCTGGATCCTGCAATTTTTCCCCATTCTTCTTTACAAAACTGCTCAAGCTCTTGTCAGATTGCACAGGGATCATGAGTGAACAGTCTTTTTCCAAGTCCAGCCATAAATTCTCAGTTGGATTAAGGTCTGGCCACTGACTTGGCCACCCCAGGGCATTAACTTTGTTGTCTTTAAGGCATTCCTCTGTAGCTTTGGCTTTTTGCTTGGGGTCATTGTCTTGCTGGAAACCAAATCTCCCAAGTTGTAGTTCTCTTGCAGATTGCATCACATTTTCCTCAGAGAGTTCCCTGTATTTTGCTGCATTCATTTTACCCTCTACCTTCACAAGCCTTCCAGGGTGTACTGCAGTGAAGCATTCCCACAGCATGATGCAGCCACCACCATGCTTCATGGTAGGAATGGTGTGTTTTTGATGATGTGCAGTGTTTGGCTTATGCCAAACGTAGTTTTTAGTCCAATGGCCAAAAAGCTCAATTTTCATTTCATCAGACCATAGAACCTTCTTCCAGCTGACTTCAGAGTCTCCCACATGCCTTCTGGCAAAGTATAGTCAAGATTTTATGTGAGTTATTTTCCAACAGTAGCTTTCTCTTTGCCACTCTCCCATAAAGCTGTGACAAGTGAAGCACCCAGGCAACAGTTGTTGTATGTGCAGACTCTCCTATCTCAGCCACTGAAGCTTGTAACTCCTCCAGAGTTGTTTTAGGTCTCTTAGCAACCACCCTCACTAGTCCCCTTTTTGCACAGTCACTCAGTTTTTGAGGACTGCCTGCTCTAGACAGATTTACAGCTGTGCCATATTCTTTCCATTTCTTGACAATTGACAGAACTGTACTCCAATGGATATTCAGTGACTTGAAAAATTTCTTGTATCCATTTCCTGGCCTGTGCTTTTCAATAATCTTTCCACAGAGTTGTTTGGAGTGTTCTTTTGTCTGACTCACCAGCTGTTGAACCTTCCATATACAGGTGTATTCTACTACAATCAATTGAAACACCTTGACTGCACACAGGGATCTCCATTTAAATAATTATGTAACTTCTAAAACCAATTGCCTGCACTAGTGACAATTTGGTGTGTCATATTAAAGAGGGTGAATACTTATGCAATCAATTATTTTGTGCTTTATACATGTATTTAATTTATATCACTTTGTCAAGATCTGTTTTCACTTTGACACAAAAAAGACAAATTAATGTTGTAAAATAATAAAACATAAAAACTTCTGGGGGGGGGTGGTAGTGAATACTTTTTATAGGCACTGTAGTATAAGGCAGCAAGGCATTATCCAGTTCCTTGAAGAACTGAGCTCATGTAATTGTCAAGAAATGGAGGGAGCAGTGAGGAATTGCTCTTTACCTCACTAGTGTTGTTCATCCAGCAAATATGTTGCATCAGTACTCTGGCTATTAGCACTGTGTGTGCAATAAGGCTTAGACTTTCTTCATTTTTTTCTCTGATGTAAGAGCTTTGGATAAACTTAAAGAGCAAAGTGTCACACAGTCCTCTTGTCCCCCAGACCTTCACCACTCTGATGCAATAGCTCAGAAAAAGCAAGTTCTGTGAACTGTAGCAATCCTCACTCAAACAGCAGTCCAATTTCATGCCAGCAATTGTCAATCATATCTGTTATTTATATTGAAGGCATTGTTCAAAGTAAATTTATTATCAATATACCTTGAAATTCATTTTCTGCAAGCATTTACATGATAAAAGAAATTCAATAGAATTCAATAAAAAACTATACATAAGCAGACAAAGACTGACAAACACCAATGTGCAAATTGCAGTCTGTATTTGCTCTTCACATATATAGTACACATTATAAATCCTCATAGAAATATCAGCTGTCAACCTGGATCTCACCATTTTGACTGATATGTCCTCCTAAATCTATGGGTCCTGGTTTTACTTAACGTATCTCAAGAATGAAGGCTGGTAAAATGTTTTCCTTAATCAATTTTAGAGCTACCTTTTCATCATCAGCCATCCCCCTACCCCTCACTATTCCAGATGCTCTGATTCTGGGAAAGTTAGTACCAGAAGGCAATATCCAGCTCTTTGAAGGACTGTGCTCATGCACATACCAAAGCAAACAGGGAAAATGGTGGAATAGAGTGGATTTAAGTTAGGCATTGAGAAGCTGAGGGCCTATATGTATAACTTTTAGACCAGGAGAATGTTAAATCAGGAATGAAAAAAAAAACCTTCATAAGGTATCATATAGAATATCAGCTTCTTCTTAGGCAATGCAATGACTTACTTCCATTCCAGATTTGTGGGTTTTGAGGTGATTACAAACCACATACACCGTAGTGGAAATTTTCTGGATGGCCTTTCAGACTTAGGCAAAATGAGAAATGTGTTGCAAAGCTCAAATGCCTTTGAGTTCCACACATTGTGTGAACAGAAGTGTAACCTGATGATTACATATATCGGTAATTAAATTCAGACATTGCAGCCAAAGTTTCAACATTCAGAAAACATATTCAACTTACTAAACATTGTAAATCATGCCATAACTTTTAAAACTCACCTTTCCATCTTCTTAGTTTTGCAACGGTAACTGTAATTACAAAGGTATAAAATTGCTCGAAGGGACAAACTTCATTAGAATTAATCGGATCCATTCCAGTGGCATTTGATCATGCCCAAGCTATAGGTGGAGCTGTTACAACATCTCCCTTGATTTTCTGCTGCTGTGCCCTTCTTGTTTCCTTTACAAGCATTTATTGATGGAATTAGTTTCCAAAAGCAATAGGAAAGGGAGAACTGTACTCATTCATTGACATCTCATGTGTGTCTTTGCTATATCTAGTGGTTTTCCACTTTTTTTTGGCAAGCACACCCCCTTTTCATTCCAATCCACCCTTTCCTTCACCAGCTTCATCTCAATAACATCAGTCCTAAGCTTCTGAGCCCAGTGTTAGTTGCTATGACTACTCCCTGGCATTTACAGTGGCCTCTGTTTACCTTTAACCAAAAACTTCACAGCACAGAACAGAACAGAATTATTTCTAAAAGAATGTTAACACTAATATCCAAACTATCTGTGAGGAAGAACACTTGGGATTTCATTGGAAACAACAGTAGAAGTTCAATGGTCAAAGTTCAAAGTACAGTGCGTATATGTTGTCATATACTACCTTGAGATTCATTTACTTCAATACAATAGAATCAATGAAAAACTACACTTATTCTATATATAAAAGATTAATAGAGGATATAATTATATAAAAGATTTATAAGGTATCAACTATGTCCAGGGCCCATTTCATTCTGTGAGTACTACGGCTTTCTACAAAACCTGCTTTGGAGTTTTGCTAAGGGGAGATGTGCAGGAGTAGTGATGTTGAATTTGTCCCATGAAACCAATTGAGGGTTGCCAATCCAGCGTTCTATTGGAGTGCCTTAATGTGCTCTGTTGATATTCCATTGAGCAAATTGCTGGGTCAGTGTCGAAAATGAAGCCAAAAGGTAAAGTGGTAAATTGGTTTATTATTGTCACAAGTACAGAAGTATAGGGAAAAATTTTGTTTTGCATGCCATCTGTTCAGAATATTTCACCACATCAGTGTGTTCAGTAGTACAAGAGAAAATAATATCAAAATGCAGAATAAAGTGAGGTTCAATTATTGTTCAGACCAAACATCAGAGTGGCCAAGAAATGTGATCTAAGTGACTTTGACCATGGAATGATTGTTGGTACCATATAGGGTGGTTTGAGTATCTCAGAAATTGTTGATCTCCTGAGATTTTCACGCATAGCAGTCTGCAAAATACAAAAAAAATCCAGTGAGCAGAGGTTCTGTGGGTGAAAAGGTCAGAGGAGAATGGCCAGACTGGTTCAAGCTGACAGGAAGACAATAGTAACCAGAAGTTACAACATTGGTGTGCAGAAGAGCTTCTCTGAATGCACAACACATTGAACCTTGAAATGGATGGGCTACAATAGCAGAAAACCATGAACATACGCTCAGTGGCCGCTTCATTAGGTACAGGAGAGATCTAAATACACTGAGTGTATTTGTCATGCAGGGGCAATCTTGTTTGGGTCTGGAGGGAAGAGGAGATGGCGGCGCGACACAGCGCGCGCAGCCGTTCCGAATGATATCGATATGTGTAACTAGGGGTGCCATGCACAATCCGGATTTGATGGAGACAGCCGTGAGAAGCACAGAGGAATATTTGGAGTAACTTCTGAAATGCCTGCTTCACTGCCGCTGCTACTGTGCGATCAAGAATCTCCAGAGCCGAAGGCCCCAAATCCTCAGCTTTGCGTATCGCCTGTTGCTGGGGCCGGGGTTGAAGCACTCGGCAGAGAAGGTGCTCGGTGCTCGGTGTCAGGAGGTGGTCGGAAGTTCGGAGATTTTCGGACAGTCTCGGAGTCGGACTGTGGTCGGATGCTTCCAGGATGCTGCACCAGCAAGTTGGCGGTGCTGGAGGTTCACCGTCTGCGTGAGATGATGGGACTTTGAGACTTTCATGTGGTTTTTGTTAGTTTTTCAGTCTGTTTGTCATGTGTTTTTGTGTTATCATTCTGGAAAAACATTTTATAATTTCTTAATGCATGCATTACTAAGTGACAATAAAAGGGGACTGTGTGTCCTCATAATCACAATCATCATTACAATAAAATCTATTTTGTTATTTTAATCAATGGAATATTTGCTGCAAGCAATTTTCCAGGCACTGTACTTCAGCATACATCTAAACTAAAGGGCAAAATAATTAAACTGTGAAATAGGTGAATCCACATCTGTTCAAAGTCAAGTTGTAAAGCCCAGCCTATTATTGTAAAACCCTGTTGTATTAGCTCGAGGAGCGTGCACAACAACTTTCTGTGTTGCTCTGGCTCTTCCACCTCAGACATACATGTAAATTAGAATTAAACAAATATAATTGGATTAGCAAAGAAGTGGATGGGCGACAGCAGCAGAAGACCATGCACATTCAGTCAGTGACCACCTTATTAGGTACAGGAGGTATCTAATCATGTGGGTACTGGGTGCTCCTTGAAATGAGAAGGGAAACCGTAATGGAAAAATGTGTAATATTTCAGGGTAAGTTTTAGGTACAGGCTAAGTAAATAATGGTATATTTCCACAAGAGGGAAAGGTAAGGGATCCTTACATCTGAAAAGGAGACAAAGTGTATGATTAAACAGCAGCAGAGGGATGTTTATTAGGTGAATACTCTAAGTGAAAAACAAGTGAAAAGTAAGTTGAAAGGGTAAGTGAAGAGCAAAAGACAAAATGAGAATGGTAGAAAAGATAAGAGGCACATAGGAGATGTTAGAGTTAGGGGTAGTAGGTTGTGGACATGTAATGTTGATGCCAGAAGGACGGCAATAATTTCAGGCTGTCTTCACTACATCTCGGACTGTGCAAGTCAATGAAACTAACAACACTTTTCACTGTGCGTTTCAAGGTTTCAATGTACACGTGACAAGTCTTTAATCCTTATCTTTTAAAAGAGACTGCAGATGCTGGAAGATTCCTGATGCAGGCTCACAACACAAATGCCTCCATATATGCAGACTGACCAGAGTTTATTTTTAGAAACAGACGCACAGACAGGTTTGAATTAATTAAGAATCACATAGATTATGAAAAGCATGTTGTGTTTGACTAACCTTATTAAAATTTTGATAAAGTAAAAGAAAAATGAAATGCTATAGGTGGTGTTAGTATGGATTTTAAGGACACATCGGACAATGTACCATAGAAAACTGAGGCTCATGTACTCAGAAACTCTCAAGGAACTTGCATAAAAATTAGCTAAAGCGGGAACGCGGTGCATTATGGTAGGTAGTCATTTTTATGACTAGACACCAGTGTCTCTCAAAGATTGATGGTGGGACTCTTATGAATAAAAATCAAAATACCAAGTAAGATTTCAATATTTTCTGGGGATACCAGACTTGGAGGTGCGGCAAATAATGAGGATTAATTTAATCAACTGAAAGAGGACAGAGAAAGGCTAGCAGAATGTACAAACAGGTGGCAGATGGAACTTAATGAAGAAAAATGATTCGTTTTGGCAGAAGACATGGGGAGAGTCAATATAGACACAATGGTGCAGTTCCAAACATTGTACAGGAACAGAGGCACCTGGAAGTTCATATGCATCTTTGAATGTGATAGGTCTCATATATGGGACCTTGTGCTTCATTAATAGAGGTATTGAATATAAAAGCTGGGAAATTATGCAGAATCACTAAAAAGCTCTGTTATGACATAAGTATTGCACACTGTTTGCTTTAGGAAGGGCATGAAGTCCTCTTTGAAAGGATGCAGAAAAGAATCTAGGATTATTCTCATTTGGAACAAAGGATATTGAGGGGAGATTTGATGAGGTGTACTCCTCTGATGGGGACAAAGAGGCACAAAGGAATGAGATAGATCAGTCAGTCAGCCAGTGAGATCAGCCAACAATCTTGCACTCAATGTCAGGAATATCAAGGAATTTATTGTGGATTTCAGGAAGAAGAAGTCGGGAGAACACATACCAGTTCTCTTGAGTGGAAAGGGTGAGCAGCTTTAAGCTACACACACAAAATGTTGGAGGAACTGAGCGGACCAGGCAGCATCTATGGAAAAGAATAAACAGTCAACATTTTGGCCCAAGACCTTGCATCAGAACTAGAGAAAGAAGATGAGGTCAGACTAAGCAGGTAGAGGGAGGGGAGGAAGAAATACAAGGTAGTAGGTGATAGATGAAACCGGGAGTGGGGAGGTGTGAAGTAAAGGGCAGAGAAGTTGATTGGTGATGGAGGTAAAAGGCAGGAGAAGAGGGAATCTGATAGGAGAGGACAGAAGATATAGAAAAAAGGGAAGTGGGAGGAATAGCAGAGGGAGGTGATGAGCAAGTAAGGAGATAAGGTGAGAGAGGAAAATAGGAATGGGGAATGGTGAAAGGGAGGTGAAGGGGGAGCCATTATCTGAAGTTCAAGAAATCGACGTTCATGCCATCAAGTTGGAGGCAACCCAGACAGAATATAAAAGTGTTGCTCCTCAAACCTGAGTGTGGCCTCATCACAACAGTAGAGGAGGCTATGGACTGACATGTCGGAATGTGAATGGGAACTGAAATTAAAATGGGTGGCCACTGGAAGATTTTTTTTTAAGTTCCTGGGTGTCAACATCTTAGAGACAATTAGACCATAAGACATAGGAGCAGAATTAGGCTATTTGGCCCATCATGTCTTCTCCTCCATTCTATCATGGCAGATTTACTATCCCTCTGAATGTGAAAAGAAGCTGTCCCAACAGTGACCCCTGCGGTGCACCACTAGTCACTGGCAGACAGCCAGAAAAGTTTCTCTTTATTCTCACTCTTTGCCCCTGCCAGTCAGCCAATCTTTTATCCATGCTAGCACCTTTCCTGTATACCATGAGCTCTTACGTTTTTAGTAGCCTAGTGTGTGGTACTTCTGAAAATCCAACCTCAACATCCCTTGTCTATCCTGCTTGTTATTTCCTCAAAGAATTTCAACAGATTTGTCAGGCAAGGTCTCACCTTTATTAAACCACACTAACTTTGGCTTAATTTATCATGTGCCTCCAAGTACTCCCAAGTGTCATCCCTAATAATACACTCCAACACCTTTCGAACCACTGAAGTTAGGCTAACCGGCCTATAATTTCTTTTCTTCTGCCTCTCTCCCTTAAAGAGTGGAGCGACATTTGCAATTTTCCTGTCATTCGGAACTATTCCAGAATCTAAAGATCATTACTAATACCACAATAATCTCTTCAGCTACCTCTTTCAGAATCCTGCGGTATACTCCATCTGGACCAGGTGATTTATCTACCTTCAAACCTTTCAGCTTCCTAAGCACCTTCTCCCTAGTAAGAGCAATGGTGCTGACTTCTGCCTGCTGACACTCTTGGCATTCTGCTAGTGTCTTCCACAGTGAAGACTGATGCAAAATACATATTAACTTTGTATACCATTTCTTTTTTCCCACTACTACCTTTCCAGCATCACTTTCCAGCAGTCCAGTATCCACTCTCATCTCTCTTTTCCTCTTTACGTATCTGAAAAAAACTTCCCTTTCTGTATCCACTTTTACACTATTAGCTATCTTACCTTGATCTTTCATTTTTTTCTCTCCTTATGGCTTTTTTAGTTGCCTTTTGATGGTTTTCAAAAGCTTCCCAGTCCTCTACTAATTTTTGCTGAATTATATGTCCTCTCTTTTGCTTTTATGGTGTCTTTGACTTCTCTAGTCAGCCACAAGTTATGACATCCTCCCTTTAGAATACACCTTCAGCATTTGGATATATCTTTCCTGCACCTTTCAAACTTTGCCCAGAACCACATGCCGTTGTAGTTCTGCCATCATCCCTGCTAGTGTCCCCTTCCAATCAACTTTGCCTAGCTCCTCTCTCATGCCCCTGTAGTTCCCTTTACTCCACTGTAATATTAAAACATCTGATTTCAGCTTCTCGCTCTCAAATTGTAGGATGAATTCTATAATATTATGATCACAGACTTCTAAGAATTCTGTTACCTGAAGCTCCCGAATCAAATCTGCGTCATTACATAACATTCCATCCAGAATTGCCATTCCTCCAGTGGGTTCAACAACAATCTGCTCTAAAATTTCTACAGATTCCCTGATTTTCCCAATCTACTTGTATATTGAAATCCCCCCATGATTATAACAACATTGCCCTTTTCACATGCCTCTTCTATCTCCTGTTGTAATTTGTAGCCCACATCCTAGCTGCTATTCAGAGGCCTGTATCAAACTCTGATCAAGGTCTTTTTACCCTTGCAATTTCTTAACTCTACCAACAAGGATCCTACAAGTTCCAATCCTATGTCACCTTTTTTTAAGGATTTGTTGTAATCTTTTACCAACAGAGGCACCCACCCTCTCTACCTACCTGCCTGTTTTTTTGATACAAGCAGTACCTTTGGATGTTAAGCACCCAAATGTGATCCTCTCTCAGTGATGCCCACGACATCATACCTGCCAATTTCTTAACACACTGCTGTGCATATACTGTGTGCATTCAAATAACACTTTCAGTCCTACATTCATCGCCCTTTTTTGATTTTGACCCCCTCCCCACATTACACTTTGACTCATCCGTCTGACGGCAATTCTGCCCTATCATCTGCCTGTACTTCCTTATAGCCCCTCTACACTTTGCATCTAGTTGTATACCAATTGCACAATACTCAGCCCTGTCACTCTGATTCCCATTTCCCTGACAACTTAAATGCCCCCCTACAGCTCCAGCAAACCTGCCCACAAGGATATTGGTCCCCATCAGAAACAAGAGAAGATCTGCAGGGGCTGAAAATCCAAGCAACACACACAAAATGCTGAAGGAACTCAGCAGGCCAGGCAACATCTGGGAAAAGAGTACATTTGGCGTCTTAAGCTGAAACCCTTCAGCAGGACTGGAGAAAAAAGCTGAGGAGACTAAAAAGCTGGGTGGAAGGGAGAGAGAAACACAAGATGGTAGGAGAAACCTTGAGGGGGAGGGATGAAATAAAGAGCTGGGAAGTTGATTGGTGAAAGAGATAGAAGGCCATGGAAGAAAGAAAGGGGAGCACCAGAAGGAGGCAATGGGTGGGCAAGGAGATAAGGTAAGAGAAGGAAAAGGGGATGGGAAATAATGGAGGGGTGGGAAGCGTCGCCGGTAGTTTGAGAAATCGACGTTCTTGCCATCAGGTTGGAGGCTACCCGAATGGAATACAAGGTGTTGTTCCTCCAACCTAAATGTGGCCTGATCATGACAGTGGAGGATGCCATGGATGGACTTAGCGGAATGGGAACAGGAAGTGGAATTAAAATGGGTGACCACTGGGAGATCCTGCTCGTTCTGCGGACAGAGCGAAGGTGCTTAGCGAAGCGGTCTACCAATCTACATCGGGTCTCATTGATATACAGGAGCACCAAACCGAGTACATGACCTCAACAGACTCACAGGTCAAGTGTCGCCTCACCTGGAAGGAATGTTTAGGGCCCTGAATGGTAGTGAAGGGGGAGATGTAGGGGTAGGTGTAGCACTTGTTCTGCTTGCAAGGATAAGTGCCAGGAAGGAGATCACTGGGGAGGGATAAGTAGACAACAGTGAGCAGAAAGTGTGGGGTGGGGAGGGGGGTAGGCAAAGATGTGCTTGGTGGTGGGATTCCATTGGAGATGGCAGAAGTTTCAGAGAATTATGTGCTGTTCGTGCAAGATGGTGGAGTGGTAGGTGAGGACACAAGAAACTCTAACCCTGGTAGGGCGGCAGGATGATGGGGTAGGAGCAGATGTGCATGAAATGGAAGAGATGCGATTGAGGGCAGGGTTGATGGTGGAAGAGACAGGAGGCGGCGCGACGCAGCTCGCAGCGGCCACTCCGGTGGTGATGTCTGTTATTTGTCAAGTAGGGTGCCATGCACAATACTGATTTGATGGAGACAGATGTGAGAGCATGGAGGAACATCTGGTGAAACTTCTGAAATGCCTGCTTTGCTGCTGCTGCTACTGTGTGGTCCAGAATCTCCGGAGGGGAAGACCCCGAGTCCTTGGCTTTGCTTGTTGCTTGGCGGCCGGGGCGGGGTCAAAGTGCTCGGCAGAGGATGGTGCTCGGAGAGGCTGTGTCGGAGGCTCGAAGTTTTAAGACGGACTCAGAGGCCGCTGCAGTCGGGTGCTTCCAATGGTGCTGCATTGGCAAGTTGGCGGCACTTGGAGGTTCATGGCAGGGAGAGCTTCTCCCTTCTGCCGTCTGCGTGAGATGATGAGTCTGTCGGGACTTTGAGACTTATTTTACCGTGCCCATGGTCTACACTTTACCAAATTATGGTATTGCTTTGCACTGTTGTAACTATATGTTATAATTATGTGGTTTTGTCAGTTTTAGTCTTGGTTTGTCCTGTGTTTTCTTGTGATATCATTCTGGAGGAATGTTGTATCATTTTTTAATGCATGCATTTCTAAATGACAATAAATGAGGACTGAGTGTCCTCATAATCTAAAACAAAAGAAGGAAAACCTTCTTTGAAAAAGGAGGACATCTCCTTGATTCTGGAATGAAAAGCTTCATCCTGAGAGCAGATGTGGTGGGGATGGAGGAACTGAGAGAAGGGGGATGGCATTCTTACAAGTAACAGAGTGGGACAAGGTATAGTCCAGGTAGGTCATTCCCCCCAACAGTTTCCAAAATGGTATATTTATTATTGAGGGAAATGGCCTGCAGGGGTAGTTTGCACTGACTGCCTATTCACTTTCCCTCTTCTGACAGTTACTTAGTGTAGCTGCACCCCCCCCCCACGTAACTCCTATCTATCACCTCCTCTTTATCCCATAGGAGCCAAAGGTCATGCAGCTGTAGCTCCAGTTCCTCAATATAGTCTCTCAGGAGTTACAGCTCAGTGCACTTCATGCAGATGTAGTTATCAGTGAGACTGGAGGTCTCCCAGAGTTCCCACATCTCACGCAAAGAACATGCTACTACATCCAGATTCATTCTCAGCCCACTGACTATGTATTACTATGGTTTATTACTGGAAACCTTATTATTTATTACCTAGAACCTCTGCCAGTGTCTGCCCAAGCCAGTTCTTGCCTAAGCCTATTGAGCCAAAGCCTGATCATTCGAACACTGGCCGTTCCACTTACACCTCCCTTCTTTTATTGGCTCCATGCTGTTTTCAGCCCACTGAAAGGAGTCAAAAGCATGGAGCTCTTTTCAAATCTCGCGCTGCGTCACATAGGGACAACCTCTTGTTCTGATTTCAGCCCACCCAAATGAGCTGAAGTCACCGGAGTTCTTTATAAACCTCGCGCTGCATAACCAAAAATGACCTCTCGTACTAATTTCAGCCTGCCAGGATTCTAACATGGGTCCAACATATTGATGCAATATCAAACAAAGCTTGCTAGTGGCTATACTTCACTAGGAGATTGAGGAGATTTGGTCTGTCACTAAAGATTCTAAAAAGTGATCCATGGAGAACATTCCGACTGGTTGCATCATTTCCAGGTATGGAGGCTCCAACGCACAAGACTGGAAAAATCTGCAGAGGGTTGTAAACCCTGCCAGCTCCATGATGGGGACTAGCCTTCCCACCATCGAGCTCTTCTGCAAATGGTGGTGCCTCAAGGAAGCAGTATCCATCATTAAGGGTGCTGATCATCCAGGGCATGCCCATTTCTCTTTACTACCACCAGGGAGAAGGCACAGAAGGCTGAAGATGCACACTCAGTGATTTTGGAACAGCTTTTTCTCCTCCATCATCAGATATCTGAATGGTTACATGAAACCATGAACTATTTTACTCTCTTTTACCTCACTATTTTTTAGATTAGATTATGAGGACACGCAGTCCTCTTTTATTGTCATTTAGTAATGCATGCATTAAGAAATGATACAATGTTCCTCCAGAATGATATCACAGAAACACAAGACAAACCAAGACTAAAAAAACTGACAAAAACCGCATAATTATAACATATAGTTACAACAGTACAAAGCAATACCGTAATTTGATAAAGAGCAGACCATGGGCACAGTAAAAAAAAGTCTCAAAGTCTCTCGAAAGTCCCATCATCTCACGCAGACAGTAGAAGGAAGAGAAACTCTCTTCCTGCCATGAAACTCCAGCGCCGCAAACTTGCTGATGCAGCACCCTGGAAGCAACCAACCACAGCCGACTCTTGAGTCCGTCTGAAAACTTCGAGCCTCCGACACAGAGCACCGAGCACTGAGAACCATCTCTGCCAAGCGCTTTGACCCCAGCCCCGGCAACAAGCAATAGGCAAAGCTGAGGATTTGAGGCCTTCCCCTCCGGAGATTCTCGATCGCACAGTAGCAACGGCAGCGAAACAGGCATTTCAGAGGTTTCTCCAGGTGTTCCTCCGTGCTTCTCACGTTTGTCTCCATCAAATCAGGATTGTGCATGGTACCTACTTAACAGACACGATATAATTTCAGAGCGGCAACAGTATTTACCTCTCTTTTTAGTAACTGTTCTTTCTTACCTTTCGTAAGTGGATTTGAAACCATGTGTTACAATACTGTTGAGCTACAGTTGCCCAGTGGTGTCATTTTCATGTACTCTCTGACATAAGGACAAAATTAACTCATGGACATATGATAAAAAACAGAGGGGGATGAACTGCTTCACCCTCAGCTTACACAGCAACTCACTGGTCAAACCTTGGGCTGTTTTTACCTCGGCTGCTTCCACTTAGACCGGATTCTGATTTTAAAACTATGTTTAACAAACTCAGCAGCTGGAGCTTAATTTAGATTCAGCTAATCAAATGTAAGTAAATTTTGCAAATGTTGATATATTCCTCTTGCATAACTTTCTTGCTATTATATTAAAATAAAATCATAAAGCATACAATATGAAGGTATATACCCAAAAGTTTAACTCTGTCCACTATTTTAATACCTTTGTAATAAACATTAATTATTAAAATATAAATTAATGACTCTAATTCTTAAATACTTGAAATACATAAGATGGAATAGCACATAACCTTAAGTAATATTTTTTTAAGACTCATCATGAATTCAGTTTTCTGCTCACTTTGCTGCTGCTTCAGAGGATCTACTTAATGAGGACATTCATTGGATTCTCAATTGTTACAATTGCTTTATGTATGTGAAGCTTCCGCTAATACAGCAATATGTTTTATAATTTACCCTCTGCTTAAGCTGCTAACATCCTGTAGGAAAGCACTTAAAAGGAACTTCTATTTTATAGCACTGGATTGAAAATCAGTTCTTGCTCTAACCTCTGATTATCTTTTCCAGTCCTGATGAAGGGTCTCGGCCCGAAACATCAACTGTTTACTCTTTTCCATAGATGCTATCTGGCCTGTTGAGTTCCTCCTGCATTTTGTGTGTGTTGTCTGAAAACAGTTAGTCATAGTCATACTTTATTGATCCCAGGGGAAATTGGTTTTCGTTACAGTTGCACCATAAATAATAAATAGTAATAAAACCATAAATAGTTCAATAGTAATATGTAAATTATGCCAGGAAATAAGTCCAGGACCAGTCTATTGGCTCAGGGTGTCTGACCCTCCAAGGGAGGAGTTGTAAATTTTGATGGCCACAGGCAGGAATGACTTCCTATGACGCTCTGTGTTGCATCTCGGTGGAATGAGTCTCTGGCTGAATGTACTCCTGTGCCCACCCAGTACGTTATGTAGTGGATGGGAGACATTGTTCAAGACGGCATGCAAGCTGGACAGCATCCTCTTTTCAGACACCACCGTCAGAGAGTCCAGTTCCATCCCCACAACATCACCGACCAGCTCCTTAGTGTTTTTCACATTAAGCTGCAGATAATTCTGCTCACACCATGTGACAAAGTTTCCTACCGTAGCCCTGTACTCAGCCTCATCTCCCTTGCTGATGCATCCAACTATGGCAGAGTCATCAGAAAACTCCTGATTTGAAAGCTATGTATGATTTGAGAAGAAATGTCCACATCTGGTAGGCTGGTACTCTATGAACAGCAATGCACAGCCTCTGGATTTTCACTGTGAACGCAATTATATTTGTTTAATTCTAATTTACCCATATGTCTGATGCGAAAGATCCAGAGCAACACAGAAAGTTGTTGTGCACGCTCCTTGAGGTAATACAACAGGGTTTTACAATAATAGGCTGGGTTTTACAACTTGACCTTGAACAGATGTGGATCCACCTATTTCACAGTTTAATTATTTTGCCCATTAGTTTAGATGTATGCTGAAGTACAATACCTGGAAAATTGCTCACAGCAGATATTACATTGATTAAAACAACAAAGTAGATTTCATTGTACTTTCCCTAGTATGACAAATACACTCAGTGTATTTAGATACCTCCTGTACCTAATAAAGAGGCCACTGAGTGCACGTTTCTGGTTTTCTGCTACAGTAGCCCATCCATTTCAAGGTTCGACATGTTGTGCATTCAGAGATGCTCTTCTGCACACCATATAACCATATAACCATATAACAATTACAGCACGGAAACAGGCCATCTCGGCCCTTCTAGTCCATGCCGAACTCTTACTCTCACTTAGTCCCACCGACCTGCACTCAGCCCATAACCCTCCATTCCTTTCCTGTCAATATATCTATCCAATTTAACTTTAAATGACAACATTGAACCTGCCTCAACCACTTCTGCTGGAAGCTCCTTCCACACAGCTACCACTCTCTGAGTAAAGAAGTTCCCCCTCATGTTACCCCTAAACCTTTGCCCTTTAACTCTTAGCTCATGTCCTCTTGTTTGAATCTCCTCCATTCTCAATGGAAAAAGCCTATTCATGTCAACTCTATCAATCCCCCTCATAATTTTAAACACCTCTATCAAGTCCCCCTTCAATCTTCTACGTTCCAAAGAATAAAGACCTAACTTGTTCAACCTTTCTCTGTAACTTAGGAGATGAAACCCAGGCAACATTTTAGTAAATCTCCTCTGTAATCTTTCAATTTTATTGACATCTTTCCTATAATATGGTGACCAGAACTGTACACAATACTCCAAATTTGGCCTTACCAATGCCTTATACAATTTCAACATTACATCCCAACTCCCATACTCAATGCTCTGATTTATAAAGGCCAGCATACCAAAAGCTTTCTTCACCACCCTATCCACATGAGATTCCACCTTCAGGGAACTATGCACCATTATTCCTAGATCCCTCTGTTCTACTGCATTCTACTGTAACACATGGTTAATTGAGTTACTGTCATCTTCCTGTCAGCTTGAACCAGTCTGGTCATTCTCCTCTGACCTCTCTCATTAAAAAAGATGTTTTCAGCCGCAGAACAGCCACTCACTGGATTTTTTTCTGGGTTTTTTTTTTGCACCATTCTCTGTAAACTCTAGAGACCGGTATGTGTGAAAACCCTAGGAGATTAGCAGTTTCTGAGATACACAAACCACCCTGTCTGGCACCAGCCATCATTCTATAGTCAAAGTCACTTCGATCAGATTTCTTGCCCTTTCTGATGTTTGGTCTGAACAACAACTGAATCTCTTGACCATGTCTGCATGCTTTTATACATTGAGTTGCTGACAAATGATTGGCTGATTAGATACTTACATTATTGAACAGGTGTACCTAATAAAGTGGCCGCCAAGTGTACATGGTGTTCACCTTGTGCAGTTCTTTGCAAAAATTACATTTGTTCTGTCATTAAAATAAATTTCTCAAAGAGCTGATTGTCACCTCCCAGTGCATTGTAGTTGTCTTAAGACATTAAACTTGCAAGCTGCTTAAGCAATACCTTTTTTACAATATTCATTGTCATGCAACATATTGTTAGGCATCCCGCCTCCTTTTTCACAATGCTACATGTTAATATTGCTGGCATGATATTAAAAATATGTCCTTGGGAGTTCTTTGTGATTTGCAGTTTGTTTTGGCAGTTCTGAGGGGACAATATTGAATCCTTTGCAATCTCAGGATTGTTTACCAGTTCTGATGAGACAACAGTGGATGCTGTTGATTAGGACCAGCATGGCTATGTCGCATTATTCCTTGTAAACTACTAATGGACGGCCTAGCAGTTAACAAGTTGAATCTTTTCTCAAACAAATGGCAGTGCCTGTGGAACCTCTGCGTAAATTAGTCTGCTTTGAATGTGTAGCCAAACTCATTAAACTGCTTGTGCCATTGAAACACTTCAGGCAGAATAACTGGATGGCACTAACAGCTTAGCATCAATTATTATGGAATGTCTGAGGTATAATTTCCCCTGTGGTTTTGTTAGCTGAATAAAATTCATAATACTGATGTGTGGCAGGTACTTATTACTCCACGCAGGTGGGGATATGCAAATATTATTCTACCATCATCAAAGAAAACCAAGCTCTGTTTCATAATTCTGCTCCCAAACATAATCTTACAGCATGGGCTTCTCTGACAAGTACATTCACAGTGAGGGCACTATACCTAGAACATGTTCGAGGATGAAACAGTTCTTAATTAGAAAGATGAGCTATAAAGGGAAATATTCAAATCTTCAATTAACCCGTGTGCTAAGCACAAGCATCGCTCCCTAATCTGAGGGCTGGATTTTGTCAGTTGAAAATATTTTCACACCTGCAGCCATGATTTTTCTGTGAACTCTGTGTAAAGCCTTGTCTCTACAATCAGCTCGACAAATAATTATTTCCTGAAGCCTCTCTGCTGTTCCCCCTGTTGGCCAGCTGTCACCTAAAGCCGCAGCTGTTACTGAACTATGTGGGCAACTAATGGACAGGTCTGCCACAGGCATTAAGCTTAACGGTCCTCAGGCACACAGCAGTTAGTGCACCGGGTGTCGGTGCAATTCGTGTACTACCTTTCCCGAGAATAGGGAAACTCCCCTATTCTTACCTGCACTCAGTTGTCACATGGGATCTCCTGACAGCAGTCTCCAGGTACAGATGTTGACAAATGCTGCTGGAAGTTTCACTTGGTGTGAAATTTCTTCTCAAATTACCTGGATTCAGGAAATTAGTGCACAGAGATGGAGATTCGTTAATGATACAATACTGTGTGGAGTGCCAAATCTGGGGAATCTATTTTAGAGTGTCCAGCACAAGGGAGGGACTCATGGAATTAGGAGTAACATACTGCAGAGGGCAGAGGGTTAGTTAAAAGATAGGGAGCAAAGGGTAGGGATAACTGGGATGCCTTGGAGAGTAGCACAGGGATCTCAGCTACAATATTAATGGTTGAGATGACCTTCCATAGCGAAGAGTGAAGGTCGTTTGGAAATCAGGAAATTGAGGTCCAATAGCCAGAGCCCTAAGTCTACTGTGAGTCATTGGGAAGTCAACACCCAATGCATGTAGGTCCCTGAGGCTAGAGGCTGGAGACACCTTGTCCTGGGCTTAGAGAACCGCCTGTCCTATGTATGTGTGTGGGTGGGAGGGAGGAACGGGGCTTGTTTTGCTGTTGTTATTTAGTAGCTTGCTGTATTTGGTCTTGTTTTGTTCTGTGTTGTTTTGCTGAGCACCTTGGGTATACCACGCTGGCCCCGGAACGTGTGGTGACACTTGGCACGCTGCTCCTCAGCACACCTTTAGGTTGTGTTGGTTGTTTACACGGACGAAGCATTTAACTGCATGTTTCATGTTTGATGTGGTAAATAGCTGAATCTGAATCTGAATATGTACCTAATTCTGCAGTATCCAAGCCTGCTGGCAGGACAAAGATAATTGAGGAAGTATAAAGAGGACAGTATTCACAAAGAGATAAACACAGGTTAATCACGTGGTGGAGTATCATATGAGCTTATTGATTCTGGTCGCAAGGTTAGAGATTCAGAGGTGATTACATATTTGTGTTCAGGGTGACCTCATACAGTACCAGAAAGGTGGAAAGTTAACATAGCTGGATGGCAATTAGTTAAGGAGCAAAGTTGGTCTTCACTGCAAGATCAGGAAATAGATGGTTGTTGGGAGCTCGCACAGGTAATGACTTATGGGAGGAGATCAGCCAGGATCATCTTGAATGGTGAAGCAGGTGTGAGGGACAGAGTGAACTCTTTTGGGTCCATAAGACCATAGGAGCAGAATTAGGCCATTGAGTCCATCGAGTCTGTTCCACCATTCGATCGTGGGTGATCTTTTTTACCCTTCTCAGCCTAATTTTCCTGCCTTCTTCCATAACCTTTGATGCCCTTCCTTCTCCCGGAAATGTTTATGTTCTTGTGTAAGGGGTCTAGGGTAAAGAAATCTCACAGCAACTGTGCAGCACCTCAGTCACAGTACACCTCTCTGCAAGGGCATTGTAGTAGATTGTTTCATGTGATGCATAATTGAACTAATCACTTATACTCTCGGATTTCAGAATAAGGAGAGATTATCGACTTGAGACATGTAAGATTCTGCGAGGGTTGATCAAAGTGGATGTTTTGTACCTGTGTGAAAATGGAACAAGGGGTTGCAGAATCAATACTGAGGGTCACAATTCGAGACATCCACCACCTCTTTGCCTCAACAGATGTTGCTCAACCACTGAATTCTTCCTGTAATTGTTTTTTCCTTTGGACTCAAGGTTTCAGCATCTTCAGTCATAGTCACAGAGCACTACAGCTCAGAAACAGGCTTTTCAGCCCATCTAGTCTGTCCCAATGACCAGCATCTGGACCATAGCTGTCTATACTCCTTCCATCCACGTACTTAACCAAATTTGTCCTAAATGTTGAAATCCAATCTGCATTCACTATTCACTACTTCTGCTAGCAGCTGTTCCACACTCTCACCACCCCCTGAGAGGAGCTGTTCCCCCTCATGTTCCCCTTAAACATTTCACTTTTCACCCGTAAACCATGACCTCCAGTTCTATCCTCAGCAAGCTTCTGGAAAAAGCAACCTTGCATTTACCCTACCTATAGCCCTTGCAGTCTCTCTTGTGTCAAACACATGAGATGAGGAGGAAGTTCTTCTCTCAGGAAGCTTGGAATCTTTGGGACTTTCTACCTCAGTGGGTGTTGAGTTATTAAGCATATCAAAGAATGAGATTGGTAGATATTTGGAGTACATGGGAATTAAGAGTTATTGACATCAACTGACAGAAGATTTCAAAGGTTCAAAGATTCATTAATTAACAAAGTATACAACTCTGAAATTCTTCTTCTCTGTGTAGCCATGAAATCAAGAAGGAAAAAGAAAGGCAGCACAATCATCAATCCCCAAATCCACCCTCCCTGCACAAAAAATGAACAAAAACCGAACAGGCACATCAACCCCCAAATCCCCCTTCCCACACAAAAAAAAACTAGAAAGATTGGGCAAAAAACACAGAATATAAAAAACTACAAGACTGAAAAAAAGACCAAAGATTGAGACCAAAGTACAGATCAACAGCTCAGGGAAGCGCATGTCCTATTTCTGTTCCTATTTATTATGTTCTTACAATGTCAGAAACAACATAAAATTGAAACTATAATGATAAGGCAAGGAAAGACAGAAAATATTTGACAAGTAAAAAGTTAAAATAGGTAAGAATTAAGCAAGAAGAATCCTAAAAAAATTGGAGGACATGTTTAACAGATACATTGTAGCCAGAAACGTGGAAAACAGACTGTTAAATCTGATAGCCCACTTCATAAAGTACCTGAACCCTACTGCAAAAATTAATTACAAAACTGTTCAAAGATTTTAAAAAGGCAGAAAAAAGTACTTGCTTCAGCTGGAAAGATTGTTTGAGTAACACAAACAAAATGCTGGAGGAACTCTGAAGATCAGCCAGCATCTATTGAGAGCAATAAACAGTCGATGTTTCAAGTTGAGATTCTTCTTCAGGACTGGAAATGAAGGGGGTGACCCCAGCCATTACCAATAATCTTCAGAGATTGTTTGCCTGGAGTTATTGGTCACATAACCAGAACTTGTGATAATGCCATGAGACCATAAGACATAGGAGCAGAATTAGGCCATTCAGCCCATCGAGTCTGCTCTGCCATTCCATCATGGCTGGTCCCAGATCCCACTCCACCCCATACACCTGCTCTCTCGCCATATTCTTTGATGCCCTGACCGATCAGGAAACGATCGACTCCTGCCTTAAGTATACGCAAGGATTTGGCCTCCACCACGGTCTGTGGCAGAGCATTCCACAGATTTACTACTCTCTGGCTCAAAAAACCTCCTCCTTACCTCTGTTCTAAAGGGTCACTCCTCAATTTTGAGGCTGTGCATTCTAGTTCTGGCTACCATCCTCTCCACAGGAAACATCCTCTCCACATCCACCCTATCTAGTCCTTTCAACATTCGGCAAGTCTCCTTGAGATCCCCCAGCATTAGTCTAAATTCCAGTGAATACAGGCCCAAAGCTGCCAAACGCTCTTCATATGTTAACCCCTTCATTCCCGGAATCATTCTTGTGGACCTCCTCCAGACTCTCTCTGATGACAACACATCCTTTCTGAGATATGGGGCCCAAAACAGTTGACAATACTCTAAATGCAGCCTGACTAGTGTCTTATAGAGGCTCAGCATTATCTCCTTGTTTTTAAATTCTACACCCCTTGAAATTATTGCCAATGTTGCATTTGCCTTCTTTACCACAGACTCAACCTGTAAATTAACCTTCTGGGAGCCTTGCATGAGGACTCCGAAGTCCCTCTTCACCAATTGCTCATACTACCATTCACCACCTGCTCCCATAGCTTTATGTGAGCCTGATCAGAGGGCGGTGAGCTAAAAAAGTACAACACCTGGCCCAAGGGTGACCCACAGGTTAGCAGAGAGAAGGAGTGCTTTACACTTACTTTGGTAAAGACATAGCTCCACCCCACTACCTGATATGTTCTATTATAATTTTTATATCATCACCTGTATATGTACAAATTGTTCAAGTAATTTTCTAGCAAAAGTAATTTAGCTGGCTCTGTATTTTCTAGATTATACAGGTTACATCAATGGAATGTACTTTGATCTCTAGTCTGAGGATGAGATAACCATGACTTCTCTTTCTTCATCGTCTTTCTTTGTTCATTCTTTATTCTTGTAACACTTAATAAAACAGCTGTATACACTGTTAGAGCGATTTAGCACATTTACACTTAGCAAATGACTTCAGCCACCAGTCTTCACATTTGAATATGTATTGTGATTTTAATTTGGAGTGCAGCAGAGCCATGAAACCTAGACCAGGCAATGCTGATTAAAATTTGTTTGGATGTCCACGGTCTGGCTGCGAATCAGGAGGTGTGAAGTTAGTGTATAGTTTTATAGAAAGCATTGTCGATACATTGTAAATATAGATTGACATTTGATGTTTTGCACATAAAGTATCGAGCCCCAATTTGGACAAGCCAGACCTTTTGACCAAAAGCGTCTCTGTATGATGCCTGTTGTATCTTGTGTTGTTGAACAAAGAAGCTGCTTTGTATCCACCAGTACCTTTCCCCGGTGACTTCATTCACACAACAACAGGCACCAAGTTTCATGCTTCATTTTTGACTTCCAAAGAACGTCTGCATCAGTATCGTCAGATTCAACACTAGTTAAACTTAATTTAGGTTACTTGGTTACTCTATGGAATGGACTTCCAGATCAAGTGGTAGAAGCTGCTTAAGAAACAATTAGGATGATGCAGATGAGGGATAATGAAATGTTAACACATGGTTGAATATTGCTGCTTTCCTCTATTTTCTTCTTGGATTATTTTAAAGATGTGATCACAATTCTATCTCATTTACCATACGTGATCACAATTCTAACTCCTTTACCATAGCATTGGAGACAGATAGGAACAGATAAGTTAGGGAAACGTTTAATTGGAGTAAGGGGAAATATGAGGCTGTCAGGCAGGAACTTGGAAGCATAAATTGGAAACAGATGTTCTCAGGGAAATGTATGGAAGAAATGTGGCAAATATTCAAGGGATATTTGTATGCCGTTCTGCGTAGGTAAATTCCAATGAGACAGGGAAAGGAAGGTAGGGTACAGGAACTGTGGTGTACAAATGCTGCTGTAAATCTAGTCAAGAAGAAAAAAAGAGCTTACATAAGGTTCAAAAAACTAGGTAATGCACGAGATCTAGAAGATTATAAGGCTAGCAAGAAGGAGCTTGAGGATGAAATTAAGAGAGCCAGGAGGGTCCATGAGAAGGCCTTGATGGACAGGATTAAGGAAAACCCCAAGGCATTCTACAAGTATGTGAAGAGTAAGAGGATAAGACGTGAGAGAATAGGACCAATCAAGTGTGACAGTGGAAAAGTGTGTATGGAACTTGAGGAGATAGCAGAGGTAATTAATGAATACTTTGCTTCAGTATTCACTATGGAAAAGGATCTTGGCAATTGTAGGGATGACTTGCAGTGGTTTGAAATGCTTGAGCATGTAGACATTAAGGAAGACGATGTACTGGAGCTTTTAGAAAGCATCAGGTTAGATAAGTCACCGGGACAGGACGGTCTGTACCCCAGACTACTGTGGGAAGCAAGGGAGGAGATTACTGAGCCTCTGGCGATGATCTTTGCATCATCAGTGAGGACGGGAGAGGTTCTGGAGGATTGTAGGGTTGCAGATGTTGTTCCCTTATTCAAGAAAGGGAGAAGGGCTAGCCAAGGAAATTATAGACCAGTGAGTCTTACTTCAGTGGTTGGGAAGCTGATGGAGAAGATCCTGAGAGGCAGGTTTTATGAACATTTGGAGAGGCATAATATGATTAGGAATAGTCAGCATGGCTTTGTCAAAGGCAAGTCATTTCTTACGAGCCTGATTGAATTTTTTGAGGATGTTAAACACATTGATGAAGGTAAAGCCGTAGATGTAATGTATCTGGGTTTCAGCAAGGCATTTGATATGGTACCCCATGCAAGGCTTATTGAGAAAGTAAGGAGGCATGGGATCCAAGGGGACTTTGCTTTGTGGATCCAGAACTGGCTTGCCCACAGAAGGCAAAGAGTCATTGTAGACAGATCATATTCTGCATGGAGGCCGGTGACCAGTGGTGTGCCTCAGGGATCTGTTCTGGGACCCCTACTCTTTGTGATTTTTATAAATGACCTGCATGAGGAAGTGGAGGGATGGGTTAGTAAATTTGCTGATGACACAAAGGTTGGGGGTGTTGTGGATAGTGTGGAGGGCTGTCAGAGGTTACAGCGGGGCATTGATAGGATGCAAAACTGGGCTGAGAAGTGGCAGAAGGAGTTCAACCCAGATAAGTGTGAGGTGGTTCATTTTGATAGATCACATATGATGGCAGAATATAGTATTAATGGCAAGACACCTGGCAGTGTGGAGGATCAGAGGGATCTTGGGGTCCAAGTCCACAGGACATTCAAAACAGCTGCGCAGGTTGACTCTGTGGTTAAGAAGGCATACGGTGCATTGGCCTTCATTAATCGTGGGACACGCATAAAATTTGCTGGTGAATGCAGCAGGCCAAGCAGCATGTCTAGGTAGAGGTACAGTCAATGTTTCAGGCTGAGACCCTTCATCAGGACTGACTGAAAGAAGAGCTAGTAAGAGATTTGAAAGTGGGAGGGGGATGGGGAGATCCAAAATGATGGGAGAAGACAGGAGGGGGAGGGATGGAGCCAAGAGCTGGACAGGTGATTGGCAAAAGGGATATGAGAGGATCATGGGACGGGAGGCCTAGGGAGAAAGAAAGCGGGAAGGGGGAAGCCCAGAGGAATGGCAAGGAGTATAGTGAGAGGGACAGAGGGAGAAAAAGGAGAGAGAGAGAAATATATATATATATATCTATATATTTAATAATAATTAAATAAATAACGGATTGGGTACGATGGGGAGGTGGGGCATTAACGGAAGTTAGAGAAGTCAGTGTTCATGCCATCAGGTTGGAGGCTACCCAGATGGAGCATGAGGTGCTGTTCCTCCAACCTGAGTGTGGTTACATCTTGACAGTAGAGGAGGCCATGGATAGACATATCAGAATGGGAATGGGACGTGGAATTAAAATGTGTGGCCACTGGGAGATCCTGCTTTCTCTGGCAGACAGAGCGTAGGTGTTCAGCGTGGGATTGAGTTTAAGAGCCAAGAGGTAACGTTGCAGCTATATAGGACCCTGGTCAGAACCCACTTGGAGAATTGTGCTCATTTCTGGTTCCTCACTACAGGAAGGACATGGAAACCATAGAAAGGGTGCATAGGAGATTTACAAGGATATTACCTGGATTGGGGAGCATATCTTATGAGAATAGGTTGAGTGAACTTAGAATTTTCTGCTTGGAGTGACAGAGGATGAGAGGTGACCTGATAGAGGTGTACAAGATAATGAGAGGAGTTGATGGTGCGGATAGTCAGAGGCTTTTTCCCAGGGCTGAAATGGCTAGCACGAGAGGGCATCGTTTTAAGGTGCTTGGAAGTAGGTACAGAGGAGATGTCAGGGTTAAGTTTTTTATGCAGAGAATGATGAGTGCGTGGAATGGGCTGCTGGCGGCAGTGGTGGAAGTGGAAACGATAGGGTCTTTTAAGAGACTCCTGGATGGATATATGAGCTTAGAAAAATAGAGGGCTATGGGCAAACCTAGGTAGTTCTAAGGTAAAGATATTTGATACGGCTTTGTGGGCCAAATGGCCTGTATTGTGCTGTAGATTTTCTATGTTTCTACATTTCTATGTTTTCACCTTAGAATTTTTTTATATATAAGATTGGGTTTGGGAGTCACTAGATTGTAAGCTACATTGAATGTTATCAATCCTAACTGAAAAATGCATCCTGAAAGAAAATAGATTTGCTGGTGGAAGTGGAGGATAGGAATTGAAATGTAAGATTGTACAGAGTAGACTATTGTGTAAGAGTCTACTCTGTAATCCATTTTAATGAGATAATTTCAGAACGGATCCAGCAGCTCTTAGTGCTCGTGACAAATAATATTCATGCTACACATGCATTGACCATTTCCACAAGGAGAAAGCATGAGCAGTTCATATTGACATTCAGGTACAGTGTCATCATCAACATATAATCCAATATCAAGAAATTTGAAAAAGATGATAAAATAGAGGATCAGGAAGAGGGTTAATATCGCCAGCATATATTGTGAAATTTTTAACTTTGCAGCAGCAGCAATACAATGCAATATTTATTAATAGAGAGAGAGAAAAATACTATGTATTACAGTAACTATATATATATTAAATAGTTCAATTAAATAATTAGTGCAAAAAGTTTAATTAAAATCTGGTTGTTAGTGTTCATGGGTTCAATGTCCATTCAGAAATCAGATGGCAGAGGGGAAGAAGCTGTTCCTGAATCACTGAGTGTGTGCCTTCAGGTGTCTATATCTCCTTCCTGATGGTAGCAATGAGAAGAGGGCATGTCCTGGGTGATGGGGGATCCTTAATGTTGGATGTCACCTTTTTGGGGAACCGCTCCTTGAAGATGTCCTGGATACTACAAAGCCCAAGATGAGGTTCACTAATTTTACGATTTTGCAGCTTACTGCATCCTGTGCAGCAGCCTGCCCCCCCCCACCCCACCCCACACCATACAGTGATGCAGCTGGTTAGAATGCTCTCTACGGGACACTGGCAGAAATTTTCAATTGTCTTTATGACATAACAAATCACCCCGAACTCCTAATGAACTATAGCCGCTGTCTTGTTCCCTTTACGGCTGCATCAATATATTGGGTCCTGGTTAGGTCCTCTTAAATATTGACACCGAGGAATTTGAAATTGTTCACTCCACTTCTGATCCAGAAGTATTTGACTAATACCATCATCTGTTATGTTGAAGTTACAAAAGGATTAGACACACATTATATCCTCCAGCATTTTGTGTGTGTTGGTTTGTATCAACAGTTGTCTTATAAAGGATTGTCCTAAAATTGCTGCAAAGCCTATTTATTTTTGTTATTTAGAGGATTAATAAAGATAGAAATGCAAGTAAATACATTCCTCCGCAATCACTGTTGATTCAATTGGCATCACAATAAACAATGTAGATTACTCACTGAACAACCATTGAATAGATTGTTTTAAGCTTGCATCCAAGTGAATTATAACTTGTCAGGATAGAGGGACTGTGAATGCATCATTTATTCCCATGGTGTAAAATAGATTAAAGGAGGCTTCACCTACCACTTACAGCTGGTGATTGGACTTCAATCTTCCCTTTACATTGGCAATCTTCTTTATTCTGAGACATGCCAATAAAGATATAACTAATAGTTCAAACAGAACACTTATGTCTGGACAGGGAGTGCAGTGTGATGGGTTTTGAATTTTCCCTTATAGAGGCTCTACTGTAATAAAGAAAGAATGATATCAGTTATTTGGACTAAGTAGTAGTCACTAAAATGAGTGATACTAAGTGCACGTTCAGTGCAAGATTTCAAATAAATAATATTTCTAAATTAAGAAGTCAGTTAATAAAGAACAGAAAAAAACAAGATGCCTGGTCTTTACATCTAACGTATAAGTTATATTTAACTTGAATTTTGTGAGGCGAGGTGAGGCCTCTGTCAATCAGGGTTGACCTTGGATGTTGTGTCCTAGGTGTCTCGGTATGCAAACCTGGGATGTATGATATGGAGAGCAAGCTGTTGCCCATGAGGCAAGCTCCCCTCTCTCCACACGTCTGAAAAACACAAAGGAACGGCAGAGACCGATACAGTTTGTCACTGGCAGCATCGTAGGAGTCGCCGGTCAGCATTGAACTCAACATAGGGACTGCCTTAGGGACTCCAGCTCTGGATTTTTCCCTCAGGGTTTAGTCCTGAAGCCTTCCCCATGAGTGAGCATAGCCACGAGACAGCGGAGGTTTGAGATCAGAGTATTCCTTCTCCTAGATGAGCTGCCAACCACAGCTGACGAGCCCCGTCTGCCCGAAGCGATTGGGTTTCAGAGGTCAGTAACCTGCCTTTGCCCCTTCTCTTGTCAGTAGAAATGGTTCTGTCGGGCTTATTTTCTAAGCCACATGCGAAGGCTAGGAGCTGGACTTGGCTATCAGAGGCTATTTGAGGCGCACGCCATTGGAAGCATTTAATAGGTAGTGGGAGCTTGTCCCCATTACCACCCCCTGCTAGAACAATCTTAAAGAACCACTTGAATTTTAGTAACACACACAAAATGGTGGAGAAACTCAGCATGTCAGACAGCATCTATGGAAAAGAGTAAACAGTCGATGTTTTGGGCCAAGACCCTTCATCAGGCCTGAAAAGTTGACTGTTTATTCTTTTCCAGTAAATGCTACCTGACCTGCTGAGTTCCTCCAGCATTTTGTGTGTGTTGCTTGGATTTCCAGCACTTTCAGATTTTCTCTTGTTTGTGACTTGAATTTTAGTGTTATGTAATATTAGGAAATTCAGGTAAGGGAATAGTCATGTCCTGAAGCATACTGATATTATGGAAGAGGAGGTGTTGCCAGTTTTGAGGTACATAAAGATGGATAAATTCCTAGGGTCTGAATAAGTGTATCTAGGAGGTTGTCTAAAGCAAGGGAAGAAATTGCTGTGGCCCTGGCAGAGATTTGCATGTCTTCCTAAGATTTTTTGTGTCTTCCTTAGGTACTGGAAGACTGGAGGGTGGCTAATATTGTGCCTTTATTTAAGAAGGCTGCAAGGATAAGCCAGGGAACTACAGGCTGGTGATCCCAAAATAATCGGTGGGAAGCTTACTGGATCTAATTCCAAGACATGGGAAAGGCAAGGATGGATTGGGGATAGTCAGCAAGGCTTTGTGCATGGGGAATCATGTCTCAGAAATTTAAAAAAGTGTTTTTGAAGGGACGACCAAGATAATCAACAAAGGCAGGTTGGTAGATGTTGCCTTCATGGGCTTTAGCAAGGTCTTTCACAAAGACCCCCATGACAGACTAGTCTGGAAGCAAGATCACATTAGTCCAGGTGTTGCAGCCAAGTGGATGCAGAATTGTCTTGGCAGAAGATGTCAGAGAGTGGAAGTGGACAGTTGTTTTACAATTGGAGGTCTGTGACTAGTGGTGTGCCACAAGGATCAATGCTGGATCCCCTGTTGCTTGTCATAGACACTTAGATTTGGATGAGGGTGTGGGTGACATGATTAGTAAGATTACAGAGAAAACCAAAATTGGTGGTGTAGTGGACAATGAGAAAAGTTGTCTGAGGTTGCAACAGGGCCTAGACAAACACATGAATAGGCAGGAAATGGAGGGGTATACGTGTAAGTAGATGTGCAGATTAACTTGGGGTCATGATTGGCACAAACATTGTAGGTGAAAGGGCCAGTTCCCATGCCATACTGTTCTATGCTCTATTTCTACAACCACTGCAAAGAATGGAGTACACTTCGGATCTTGGCAGATTCATCTGGTGTCACTAACAATTGGAAAATGATGCTATGCTAGAATTTGTGTTGGAATTAATTGCTTTTATTAACGAAAATCATCGAAAATAAGACAGCTTCACGTAGTCAGCTGCAAGAGAAATATCACCAAAAATGATAAATTTTCATCCCCCAATGAACCATGCTCTTTCGAAGGAGTTAGAAACTCCTAAATTGAAGGGATGCACATTCAGTGGCCACTTTATTAGGTATACATGCTTACTAATACAAATATCTAATTGTCCAATCATATGCCAGCAGTTCAATACATAAAAGCATGCAGACACCACCAAGAGGTTCAGTTGTTGTTCAGACCAAACATCAGAATAGGAGAAGAAATGTGATCTAAATGACTTTGACTGTGGAATATTTGCTGGTGTCAGGCCCAATGGTTTGACTGTCTCAGAAACTGCTAATCTCCTTGGATTTTCATGCACAACAGTTTCTAGAGTTTACAGAGAATAGCGCAAGAACACAAAAGGAAAAACCACCCAGTGAGCAGCAGTCACGAGGAAATCTGCAGATGCTGGAATTTCAAGCAACACACATCAAAGTTGCTGGTGAACGCAGCAGGCCAGGCAGCATCTCTAGGAAGAGGTACAGTCGACGTTTCAGGCCGAGACCCTTCATCAGGACTAACTGAAAGAAGAGCTAGTAAGAGATTTGAAAGTGGGAGAGGGAGGGGGAGATCCAAAATGATAGGAGAAGACAGGAGGAGGAGGGATGGAGCTAAGAGCTGGAAAGTTGATTGGCAAAAGGGATACAAGAGGATCATGGGATGGGTGGCCTAGAGAGAAAGAAAGGGGGAGGGGTGAAGCCCAGAGGATGGGCATCTGCAGATTTCCTCGTGTTTGCGTTTTAAAATTCACTACTGCGAAGTCTCTTCCCGTGATGCCTACACTGAAGAAGTTTAAATCTTCTCTTCAACAGGAGTTTCTCCCTCTGTCCCTCTCACTATACTCCTTGCCCATCCTCTGGGTTTTTCCCCCCCTCCCCCTTTCTTTCTCCCTAGGCCTCCTGTCCCATGATCCTCTCGTATCCCTTTTGCCAATCACCTGTCCAGCTCTTAGCTCCATCCCTCCCCCTCCTGTCTTCTCCTATCATTTTGGATCTCCCCCAACCCCTCCCACTTTCAAATCTCTTACTAGCTCTTCTTTCAGTTAGTCCTGATGAAGGGTCTTGGCCCGAAACGTCAACTGTACCTCTTCCTAGAGATGCTGCCCGGCCTGCTGCGTTCACCAACAACTTTTATGTGTGTTGCAGTGAGCAGCAGTTCTGTGGGTGAATGAGAGAGGTCAGAGGAGAATGACCACTCTGGTCCAAGCTGACAGGAAGGCAACAGTAACTCATTAACCATGTCTTACAACAGTGGTGTAAAGAAGAGCATCTCTGAATGCGCAGCATGCTGAACCTTGAAGTGAATGGGCTACAGCAGCAGAAGACCACAAACATACACTCAGTGGCCACCTTATTAGGTACAGGAGGTATTTATCAAAATGGGCACTGAGTGTAGACATGTCAAAGATTGGTTCTTCCAAGCTTTAGAGCAAGTACTGTGCCAATAAAAAACAGACAAGTATTCATTAGTTGTGAATTTCAATAGATTTATTATCCAGTATCAGAGAATGTAAGTTCAGCTGTAATGTTCAGTCTACAAGAAAACTACACCAGAAGTTTGATATTGTTTGTAACTATGTTGCCATGTTGAGATTAGAGACAACACTTTGCCATAGTTATGACAGGACTGGGCATGATTCTCGAACATATGTATTTTGTGATAAGCAGCCTAACTACAGGAAGATAAGTAAAAACTAAGATTGGTGTTATACAGGCCAACTTATAGGAAACTTTCCCCCAGTATTTAAAATTGTATGAGAAATAGAACTATAAACATTTTCTACTGATGGTTTACTGTGGATTCCTCCCTAATACAAAACAGGCAATTCTATCAGACATTGAATGTGCAATAACAAATGCTTGAAAAATAACACAAGTATGCAACTTACTGAATTGGTTGCCAAGGGAAACACAAATGGTCTCTTCTGATACAGAGGAAAAAAATGAAATTGGGATTTATTTACCACTTAGAAACTGAAGAAACTCGTGGTTACAATGACCTCGAGCAGTACGAAAAGAGTTCAAAAGAAATGATGGTAAACATGAATGTTGTAAAAAAAATCTGTGTAATTAAGGATCTTACATGGTTAATCTTCTCATGTACATATTATCCTGTGTTCCAGCGCTCTTGGCTGTTTTGCTATTCGAGAATTGGACAAGGCTTCTGCAAGCTTAAAACCCCATCATGCAGATGTATCACTGAGAGCTATTTTCAAGGCAAAATGCAGAATTCACAATTTTCTATTAAACACAGCTTAATATAAACACATATTCTTGCTGCATTCAATTTGCGGTCTGAATGATATCATTTATTAATCAAAGACATACAAAATAGGTTTATTCTTAACTTAAAACAGTCACAGAATGGACCAGAAAGCACAATGAATGATTTCACAGCACAGCGTATTAATCACTCAAATGTTATCTTCTTCACATCATTTATTACAGGGCACCTTACTCCTTCAGAAAAAGAAGGCAACATGTACATGGAATGCCAAGATGTTAAATCAATACTTTGCATTTACAATTAATTATATGTCGTGGTGGAAAAACTAAAACTAATAAGGGATTGTGCCAATTTATCATATTTATTGTTTTTTTTCTTGAGAAAATCATCTTCATCAATAATAATCTCTACGTGGGCTCTGAAATTCATGCTGATATAAATCAGGTGGCATAAATAAAGACTGCAGATCCTGGGCTTCCGTAGCCCATTATCAGACGTTTTGCAATCTAGGAGCTTTTGTCATGTTTATGAAAGACATTAAATAGTTCAGTGAGGTGAGGGTAGGGGGTGGGGGGGTGCGGCTGGGGACAGATGGGGAAGGACAGATAAAGATCATGGAGATGGTCAGGGATCTCCGATACATAAATATTCAGATGGTATAATTTTTTTTTCCCCTGCGGTGATAGCAGAGGCCATGGTGTTATTACAGATGCTATCTATCATCTCTCGCTGTACTTGATATTAAGACAATAATGGAAAGAAAGGGATTATGTGCTTGTGTTAGAGAATCTGAAAGTTATTCTGAAAATAGGAAATGAATGAAAACAATCTTTCTTCAGGCACCCTGGCTGATTAACAGAATCCTTGCTCACAAATGGTATTTAACAATAAATCCTGCCCAGTGATAAAGAACCAACCACGATTCCTAAATGACAGAGGGTGCAACATTTGCTTAACCTAGTCAGCAAGCAAAGCTCTCAAATCTAAAGTTTATCCCAGATGAGTCTGAATTTGGACTGGCTTTTGGGGAAATCCAGATTTACTCCGTCAGATCGTACAAAACAAAAATTACCTCAGAATTTCAGCCAGAAGCTAATTTTGTGAAGGAGACAGCAGAAAAGTAATAAAATCTTAAACTAGGGCTGGAATTACAGACAGACTAGGTTCTCTGTGGTGGCCGCACCACATGAGATAATTAAATTTTGTTGGGTTGATTAAACCTGAACAGATAGACTATATCTAGAGCTCTTGGAAATCAGCCATCAGTACTGACACTGCCTTCATTCCTTGGGTCTCAACTGGCTACGAGTCACCACAGACTAACCAGACAGTCAAATCACCCACAGGAATCACAAGGTACCTGTTAAACTTAGTGGGTTGCCCAATCCTAGCATGTTTGTTTTGACCACCTGAACTATATTGTTAGGAATTAATAGGAAATAATCAAAATATGGGATGACACAGACTTTAAAATATTGATGCTGGAGTCAGAATTTTCAAATATTTTCTGCTTTTATTTCAGACCTCCAGCACTGTCAGTTTCTTCTTAAATTTTCATGCTTTACCTGTGTCAAAGATGTCAAATGAGTACAACTTATGCAGTTACAAAGTGTGGGAAGTGGCCTTCAGTGTGTTTGAAAGCATGCACCTGGAACCCAGCCATGAAATAAATGTTAAGTTTTATAAGTACTTGACAAAGCATCTGTTTGAGTCGCTCTTTGTGCTAATTGGCTGCCATGTAGATGCATTCAGAGAATCAGCTCCAAGTGGGCCTAAACAGCAGTCCTTAAAAGAACATTTACATAATAGGTAGGCTCAGTTAAAAAATAAGACCATAAGACATTAGAGCAGAATTAGGCCATTTGGCTCATCGAGTCCGTTCTGCCATTCTATCATAGCTGATTTATTATTCCCTCTCAACCCCATTCTCCTGCCTTCTGCCTGTAAGTTTTGACACCATTACTAATCAAGAAACTATTAAACTCTGCGTTAAATATAGAAAATGATCTGACCTCCACAGATGTGTGTGGCAATGAATTCTACAGATTGTAGCTAGGAACTCGGGCGGTACCTGGTGACTGTTCTCGACCAATGATTTCCTCTATTCCAAGTCAGTATCTTGAACTCATTTTTTCCCTGCCCTGCAGTACTCTCCCAATCTACTTATTTTATCTGAATGACCCCACGGTAGGATAGCAGTTAGAACCACACTGATACAGAGTTTGGAGTTCAATTCTGCCGCCATCTGAAGGAGTTTGTAGGTGCTCCTCCTGACCAAGGGAGTTTCCTAAGGATGCTCTGGTTTCCTCCTTCAGTCCAAAGATGTACTGGTTAGTAGGTTAATTAGTCATTGTAAATTGTCCTGTGATTAGGCTAGGGTTAATTAAGTGGGTTGCTGGATGATGCGGTTCGTTGTGCTGGAAGGGCCTAGTCTGCTTTGCATCTCTAAATAAATAAAATACTCCATTCCTTGTGACCTTCTTCTAACATCTGGTCAATCTCCAACCCAGATCTCCCACTTACTCCCCACTTTGTCCCCATTCACTCACCGTCCAGATATTCTTCCTTTCATCTGCCAGATCACTTTCTATCCCATGCAAGGCCGACTTGCATTAATGACAGAAGCCAAGTTTCTGCTACCCAGCTGTCTGCAGGCAGCAACAAGAGTCACCAGGCCACTCCACTGATGCAATGCATGAGGGGTTATTATCTATGTCTTCCAGCTTGGTGATCATTCACAGGATCCAGGCACACATGGCCAAACAGATTTTTCTGTGCATTGTTTATGTTCCCCGAATTGCTGTTAAAACAGTGGAGGATTAATATCATTCACTGTTAATTAACTGCAAAAAAAAGAGGGGAAGTGCACAGCCAACTGGTGAACAGAGAAAATGCTGTTGGAGCTCAGTAGTTTCATGAAAATGGAAGCTCCAAGTCTGACTTTCCATTCAAATACATTGAACATAATGACGCTCCTGGATTTGATATGGAACAAATCTGCCACAGAAAATCCAGAAATCTCTTTAACAAATGATTGGTGCCAAACAACATCTCCAGCACTGAAGGTTGTTTATTGCAAGCAAGGAATACCGTTCCCTGTGGTTTAATGATGTTTGGGATTTTAAAAAGATATTACAATGGTTTTCTTACGAAGGGTCAAAGAGCCATACAGCACCAGCAGGTCCTTCAGCCCAACTCATCTAGGATGCCCCATCTACGCCAATACCATTTGTCCATGTTTGATTAAGATGGTCCTTATTAATATTAAAATTAAGATTAGATTTATTGGTCACATGTATATCGGAACATACAGTAATCTGTGTCACTTGTGTTAAATTAAAGCAGTGAGGACAGTGCCAGTGCAGCTCACAAGTGTCACCAGACTTCCAGCACCAACATAGCATGCCCATATCCCTCTAAACCTTTCCAGTCCATGTCTCATCACAGGGTCTTTTAAATGTTATTGTATCTTCCTCAACTACTTCCTCTGGCTATGAACCAGAAGTGTTAACTCTGCTTTCTCTCTCCGCAAATGTTGCCTGATCTGGCAAGTATTTCCAGTATTTCTCAATTGTACTTATGCTTACAATTATACACTTGAATCACCTAACTCTATCATGAGCGCTAGCCACCCCAGCATCAAGGACATCTTCAAAAGGCAATGCCTCAAAAAAGTTGGCATCCATCATTAAGTCAAGTCAAGCTTATTTTCATTTAGCTACTGTATATAGATGTATACCGTCAAATAAAACATTGTTTCTCCGGACCAGGGTGTAAAGCACAGTAGTACACATAACTTACACTAACTTAGAAAAGTAAGAATTATATCTACCAATGAATTGCACATAGATAAACAAAGTAAAGTGTGGTAAATTACCTATTGTAGGATACAGTACAAATTATCCAGTGACACTTCGAATGTGATGCAGCAGAGAGAAAGAAGTCTAATAGCCTGAGGGAAGAAGTTGTTTCCTATCTTGACTGTCCTTGTCTTTGTGCATTGTGGTCTCCTACATGATGGTAGAGGGTCAAAGAGGATCCTGCGTTCAGAACCCCCAACACCTAGGGCATGCTCTCTTCTTACTACTACTATCAGAGACGAGGCACAGGAGCCTGAAGACACACATTCAATGTTTTAAGAACAGATTCTTCCCCTCTGCATCAGATTTCTAAATGGACATGAACCAACTCATGAATACTACCTCACTGTTTTTCTTTTCTCTTTGCACTATTTATTTACTTTAATTGTGTATATATATCATACTGTGATTTATAGCATTTTTATGTATTGCACTGTAATGCTGCCACAAAACAATAAAATTTCACAGCATATGTCAGTGATATTAAAGCTGATTCTGATTAACTGATCTTGGACTCATTGTCACTTTGTCTCTTTTCCTTTCTCTTAATCAGATCCATCATTTCACTGCACTTTCCATTCATTCACCTCACTTTCCATACCTGATTTGACTCTGGTCCACCTTTCAATTTTGTCTTAACCTTTGTGTTATTAAATTCACAATCCTTGGATTTCTGATTGTTTAAAAAGACACCCTGTGTCTTCACCTAGGTCACAGTTTATATAGCAGTATTTAATATATCATCCTGAGACACACACACTGAAGGGCAGGTCATACCTCCACAATATTGGACATTTATTTATTTTGTATGTTTGCACTTTGGCTGAGTGACATTTAAATTCTCATTATATTCAGGTACTGCAAATTAAAAGTTTGAAGAAGCTATCCTGTCATTAGTAGCTGGCTGTGGTCATTGTTAACATTACATTAAATATTGTTGTAAATGCAAACTATATTGCCAAGTTCATTATAGAGCTTGGGAACAGATCATTCATCCCAACATGTCCATGCTGACCAATGGGTACATATTCAAATTAATCCCATCTTCAGGCACTTGGCCTATTGATTTTTATGCCTAAATTATTCAAGTGATTAGTAAGACATTTCTTAAAGCAGTTCTCTTTCCACCATTAATTTAAGCTGTGTATTCCACTCTCGGCATGATAAAGATCCCCCTCAGATCCCCTCAAAATCTTTATTCCTTATCCGAAATTTATGTCCTCTCGTTTTATCTATGCCTGATATAGAAAAAGAGATGAGAGATATGTGGTCCACAAGATGATTTTACCTGTGGCTTATCCCAATCGACTCTACCTATACCCCACATAGTTTTATGTACCTCAGTCATGTCCCTTCTTAAGCTCCTTTGCTCCAGGGATATCAAATGTCTACTCATAACTCCGTACCCGGCAACATCCAGGTGAATCTTCACTGAACTCTCATTCAGTGCCAAGATAACTTTAAGCTACTGATGTAACACCATCTCCTTTCCAAGCCTAGTGATTACATGTACGAAAAAAATAGACCAGCTGTAATTTATTTAAAATAATTTGTATAAGGAAATTAGATACATTTACTTTGGAGTCTTTTTATCTTTTTCACACTTGGGTTCACCGTCATTCCTAGCGTTTGTAGACAGTTGGCAGTGATGGCCTTGAAACACAATTCAATCAAATTCATGATAATTGAATAAAACACTGCTTTTGGCTCACGCACAAAAAGCTGGAGGAACTCAGCAGGCTAGGCAGCAACTATGGAAAAGAGTAAGCAGTCAATGTTTCATTCTGATGCAGGGTCTCAGCCTGAAATATCAACTGTTTACTCTTTTCCATAGATGCTGCCTGGCCTGCTAAGTTCCTCTAGCATTTTGTGTGTGTTGCTTTGGATTTCCAGCATCTGAAGATTTTCTCATGTTCCACTTGCACACTTGAGTCCAACTATAGTGGCCAGTTAAACTACCAACACTCTTTAAGAGATTGAAAGAAATTGAAGTATCAAGAGAATACTCACCTGCTCACAGGGAGAACCTGCAAACTCCACACGGACAACACCCAGGTCAGGACTGAATCTGGGTCTCTGGCACCTATGAGGCAGTGGCTCTATCGTCGGCATCACTGGTGAGACTGCTCTTCATCTACCAGTACTCCTTCCTGAGGCTTCTTGGCTAAGAGATGCAGACATCAGTTTGGAGATTTGCAGGGATTCACACTTGGTTAAAGGACATGAGAGTGGGATTAACTAAAAAGCAAATAAATACTCAACAGGAACCTCTGACTCAGGTAGAGATCTCCCTTTACTTATTCAGTTAATTTACCCTGGTCCTAACAGTATTTATCTGAGTATTTCCGGAATATTCTGTCAGATTTCCAACTTGTGTTGTATTTTGATTTTGGTTAATTGACAAACACTTTCAAAGGCATGATGGGCCAGATAGATTCTCCTGCTTCTATAATAAAAGTGTGTTCACTTTGTAAAAGTGGCTGCAAAGTAAGTGGGATTGAAAAGCATGGTCACCAGTATATCACACTCAAAATGCTGGAGGAAATCAGCATCTTTGAAAAAGGGGAACGGTCTGTTCTAAGGGATGTCCTTGTATTCTGAGCCTGTGCTCTCTGGTCCTAGACTCTCCCACTATAGGAGACATTCTCTTAAAGTCCACTCTATCTAGATCTTTAAATATTTGATAGCTCTTGATGAGATCCACCATCATTCTTCTAATCGCCAGCAAGTACAGGCCCAGAGCCACCAAACACTCCTCATACATTAACACTTCCAGTCCTGCGATCATCTTGTGAACCTCCTCTGGACCTTTTGCAACACCAACACATCCTTTTTAGGAGTCGAACAACTGCTCACATTACTCCAAGTGCCTTATAAATTCTCAGCATCACATTGTTGCTCTTATGTGCCAGTCTTGCCTCCAGAGCATACTCCTTCCAACAGCCCCATCATTCTTCCTCCAAGAGTATAAATTAGTGGATTCTCACTGGAATTAATTTAACCAAAAAATAACACATTTAAAGCTCTTGCAAGGAATTATCTCCTAACTGAACTGTCAGTTCAGTACTTCAGGCCGAGACTCCAACAAAAGCACATAAAATGAGCTAAAGGTATTGGTTGATTTTTAGCATCAAATATTTTATATTTTAAATGCTGCTTTGCAAAGTAAATACCAAAGATCCCTACATCTAATACAAGCATAATTTTTGCATATAATACAAGCATGCTGGTCTGTCATTCCTTGTCTGTGTGTAGGTTTTCGTTGATTCTATTGTATTTCTTTGCTCTACTGTGAATGCCTGCAAGAAAATGAATTTAAGGATAGTATAAGGTGACATATAGGTATATTGATAATAATTCTACATTGTTTGTTCAACCTTGGTCCATCAAATCTGTCTGATGAAAGTGTATTGCGCTGAGTAGGATGAATTCTGATGCCATCCACTCATTAGTAATCATGTGATCAAGCGGACAACACTAAATTTTAAAGATTACGCCAACATACTTAGATCAAAAACAAGACAAAATCCAAGATATTGCTTCCTGATCCACCAAGGGTTCAGAAATTAGTTCTGGAATCTTACAATTCCATATCTCCAAACATCCTACTCATGTTTTATCAGATCCCGGGAAATTATGTTACAGGTCTGTCTGCAAATATGGTCTGGATTAAACAAGAGATCAAGCCTGAATTTCCATGATTCTGTGACATGCAGCCTAAATTTATGTACATTATTTCACACTTGTTGCTACTCAGTGCATATTCTTCATTCTTTCTTCTTCAGCATGGAAGGATATTAAGGGAAATGGGGTAGATGCATGGAAAGTCACTGCACATAACACTTGCAAAAAGAAAAGTTCTGAACATGAATAATATTCCTCGGTTAAAGTCAGCAATTAACATTTACAAATAAGAAATGGGGTCTTCGTCCATAGTAATAGCCTTTGACAAGGTCCCGCATGGGAGGTTAGTTAGGAAAATTCAGTCGCTAGGTATACATGGAGAGGTGGTAAATTGGATTAGGCATTGGCTCAATGGAAGAAGCCAAAGAGTGGTAGTAGAGAATTGCTTCTCCGAGTGGAGGCCTGTGACTAGTGGTGTGCCACAGGGATCAGTGCTGGGTCCATTGTTATTTGTCATCTATATCAATGATCTGGATGATAATGTGGTAAATTGGATCAGCAAATTTGTTGATGATACAAAGATTGGAGGTGTAGTAGACAGTGAGGAAGGTTTTCAGAGCCCACAGAGGGACTTGGACCAGCTGGGAAAATGGGCTGAAAAATGGCAGATGGAGTTTAATACAGACAAGTGTGAGGTATTTCACGTTGGAAGGACAAACCAAGGTAGAACATATAGGGTTAATGGTAAGGCACTGAGGAGTGCAGTGGAACAGAGGGATCTGGGAATACAGATACAAAATTCCCTAAAAGTGTCGTCACAGGTAGATAGGGTCGTAAAGAGAGCTTTTGGTACATTGGCCTTTATTAATCAAAGTATTGAGTATAAGAGCTGGAATGTTATGATGAGGTTGTATAAGGCATTGGTGAGGCTGAATCTGGAGTATTGTGTTCAGTTTTGGTCACCAAATTACAGGAAGGATATAAATAAGGTTGAAAGAGTGCAGAGAAGGTTTACAAGGATGTTGCTGGGACTTGAGAAACTCAGCTACAGAGAAAGGTTGAATAGGTTAGGACTTTATTCCCTGGAGTGTAGAAGAATGAGGGGAGATTTGATAGAGGTATATAAAATTATGATGGGTATAGATAGAGTGAATGCAAGCAGGCTTTTTCCACTGAGGCAAGGGGAGAAAAAAACCAGAGGACATGGGAAAAGGGTGAAGGGGGAAAAGTTTAAAGGGAGCATTAGGGGGGGCACAGAGAGTGGTGGGGGTATGGAATGAGCTGCCAGACGAGGTGGTAAATGTGGGTTCTTTTTTAACATTTAAGAATAAATTGGACAGGTGCATGGATGGGAGGTGTATGGAGGTGTATGGTCCGTGTGCAGGTCAGTGGGACTAGGCAGAAAATGGTTCAGCACAGCCAAGAAGGGCCAAAAGGCCTGTTTCTGTGCTGTAGTTTCTATGGCTCTATGGTTTCTATGGTTCTAAAATCATAATTGATTCTTTGTGTGCTATCCTGGAAAAAATTTTAAATAATTATTTTACAAAAAGATTGTTATTTCATCATCTCTTGTTGATAAATTTTGCGATTTGATACTGAGACTGTGGGTGATCAGATCTTTAGCAAGAATATCCAAGTCAACATCCAATCTACCTAAGCTTTGATTTCCTTGGCAGCAAAAATCTATTCTCCTCATTCTTGAATTTGAATTTCATTAAAGTGTCCACATGAGGGAGAAAACAATCCTCACCATTTAAATCATAAATATGTGCAAGGAAAATAATTTAATTTTCTCCCAATGCCTCTGAATGACTTGAAGTTTACCTTCCATTGAAAGTGTGTTTTGTATGGGAAGCCAATGGCATCTCCTTGGAATGCAAGGGAACAATATTCATTCAAGACATGATGTGCCTATACACTGTTCCCAGGACCTACTGCTACTGATAGGGTGGCACAGTGGTGTAGTGGTTAGCACAACGCTTTACAGTACCGCCAACCCAGGTTCAATTCTCACCACTGCCTGTAAGGAGTTTGTACATTCTCCCTATGACTGCATGGGTTTCAGGTGTTTCAAAGGCCTACCGGATGGTAGGTTAATTGGTTGTTGTAAATTGTCCTATGATTAGGCTAGGATTAAATCAAGGGATTGCTCGGCAGCATGGCTCAAAGGGCCAGAAGGGCTTACTTCAAGCTGTTTGTCAATAAATAAATAATGGATCAACTTAGGGTGACCAGGTATGAAGAATGGGGGTTGGATATGGGTCAGAAGTCCACTTCACTGATACTCAGTCAAGCATCCTGATGGCAGAAGTAGACTGAGATAGAGTTCAGTAGCTCCCCCAAAAAAACAGCAGAAGGTTTCATCTGCAACATACTGAGAAATTTGAGCATTATCATGGAAGAGGATAGAAACAGAGAGGACAGGAAAATTTTTAATTGGGGAAGGGCAAATTATGAGGCTATAAGGCTAGAACTTGTGGGTTCTTACAGGAAGGGAGCAGTTACTCTATTGGGAGTATTTTATAGGCCCCCTGGTAGCAGCAGAGATATCGAGGAGCAGATTGGGAGGCAGATTTTGGAAAAGTACAAAAGTAACAGGGTTGTTATCAGGGGTGACTTTAACTTCCCTAATATTGATTGGCACCTGATTAGTTCCAATGGTTTAGACGGGGCAGAGTTTGTTAAGTGTGTCCAGGATGGATTCCTGTCACAGTATGTTGACAGGCCAACGAGGGGGAATGCCATACTAGATCTAGTATTAGGTAATGAACCGGGTCGGGTTACAGATCTCTCAGTGGGTGAGCATCTGGGGGACAGTGACCACCGCTCCCAGGCCTTTAGCATTATCATGGAAAAGGATAGAATCAGAGAGGACAGGAAAATTTTTAACTGGGGAAGGGCAAATATTGAGGCTAGAATTTGCAGGTGTGAGTTGGGATGATGTTTTTTCAGGGAAATGTACTATGGACACGTGGTTGATGTTTCGGGATCTCTTGCAGGATGTTAGGGATAAATTTGTCCCAGTGAGGAAGGTAAAGAATGGTAGGGTGAAGGAACCATGGGTGACAAGTGAGGTGGAAAATCTAGTCAAGTGGAAGAAGGCAGCATACATGAGATTTAGGAAGCAAGGATCAGGTGGGTCTATTGAGGAATATAGGGTAGCAAGAAAGGAGCTTAAGGGGCTGAGAAGAGCAAGAACGGGGTATGAGAAGGCCTTGGCGAGTAGGGTAAAGGAAAACCCCAAGGCATTCTTCAATTATTTGAAGAACAAAAGGATGATAGGAGTGAAGGTAGGACCGATTAGAGATAAAGGTGGAGAGAAGTGCCTGGAGGCTGTGGAAGTGAGCGAGGTCCTCAATGAATACTTCTCTTCGGTATTCACCAATGAGAGGGAACTTGATGACGGTGAGGACAATGTGAGTGAGGTTGGTGTTCTGGAGCATGTTGATATTAAGGGAGTGGAGGTGTTGGAGTTGTTAAAATACATTAGGATGGATAAGTCGCCAGGGCCTGATGGAATATTCCCCAGGCTGCTCCACGAGGCGAGGGAAGAGATTGCTGAGCCTCTGGCTAGGATCTTTATGTCCTCGTTGTCCATGGGAATGGTACTGGAGGATTGCAGTGAGGTGAATGTTGTCCCCTTGTTCAAAAAAGGTAGTCGGGATAGTCCGGGTAATTACAGACCAGGGAGCCTTATGTCTGTGGTGGGAAAGCTGTTGGAAAAGATTCTTAGAGATGGGATCTATAGGCAATTAGAGAATCATGGTCTGATCAGGGACCATCAGCATGGCTTTATGAAGGGCAGATCTTGTCTAACAAACCTGATAGAGTTCTTTGAGGAGGTGACCAGGCATATAGATGAGGGTAGTGCAGTGGGTGTGATCTATATGGATTTGAATGAGGCATTTGACAAGATTCCACACAGTAGGCTTATTCAGAAAGTCAGAAGGCATGGGATCGAGGGAAGTTTGGCCAGGTGGATTCAGAATTGGCTTGACTGCAGAGGCAGAGGGTCATGCTGGAGGGAGTACGTTCGGATTGGAGGGTTGTGACTAGTGGTGTCCCACAAGGATCGGTTCTGGGACATCTCCTTTCGTGAATTTTATTAACAACCTTGATGTGGGGGTAGAAGGGTGGTTTGGCAAGTTTTCAGATGACACAAAGGTTGGTGGTGTTGTAGATAGTGTAGAGGATTGTCGAAGATTGCAGAGAGACATTGATAAGTTGCAGAAGGGGGCTGAGAAGTGGAGATGGAGTTCAACCTGGAGAAGTGTGAGGTGGTAGGACAATTTGGAAGGAGAAACTCCAAGGCAGAGTACAAAGTAAATGGCAGGATACTTGGTAGTGTGGGGGAGCAGAGGGATCTGGGGGTACATGTCCACAGATCCCTGAAAGTTGCCTCACAGGTAGATAGGGTAGTTAAGAAAGCTTATGGGGTGTTCGCTTTCATAAGTCGAGGGATAGAGTTTAAGAGTCGCAAGGTAATGATGCAGCTCTATAAAACTCTGGTTAGGCCACACTTGGAGTACTGTGTCCAGTTCTGGTCGTCTCACTATAGGAAGGATGTGGAAGCATTGGAGGGGTTACAGAGGAGATTTACCAGGATGCTGCCTGATTTAGAGAGTATGGATTATGATCAGAGATTAAGGGAGCTAGGGCTTTTCTCTTTGGAGAGAAGGAGGATGAGAGGAGACATGATAGAGGTATACAAGATATTAAGAGGAACGGATAGAGTGGATAGCCAGCGCCTCTTCCCCAGGGCAGCACTGCTCAATACAAGAGGACATGACTTTAAGGTAAGGGGTGGGAAGTTCAAGGGGGACATTAGAGGAAGGTTTTTACTCAGAGAGTGGTTGGTGCGTGGAATGCACTGCCTGAGTCAGTGGTGGAGGCAGATACACTAGTGAAGTTTAAGAGACTACTAGACAGGTATATGAGGAATTTAAGGTGGGGGGTTATATGGGAGGCAGGGTTTGAGGGTCAGCACAACAATGTGGGCCGAAGGGCCTGTACTGTGCTGTACTATTCTATGTTCTATGTTCTATGTTATTGTTTTAGAGAAGAATTCATTGTTTTCAAGAGTAGACAGCTCCAATAATGGTATATCAAAACATACACACTGACTTGTTTCCTTCTATCGGAGCCCATGGTCCTCAGAAGCTGTAACATTTTCTAATAACAATAAGAAACACTGACTGGCGTGAGTTCAGTACTTCTCCAATTGGCGCCTTATACAGTCATATGATTGAATATTACTCTCTGAGCTATGTGAGCAAAAAAGTCATGTTTAGCCTTCTATTTTAGACCTCAATTAAATTACGCAGTAAATAAAAGCACATACTAAGCAAGTTCTTTGGCATCAGCATCTCAGAGAATCTATCCTAGGCCCAACATATCGATGCAATCACACCAACAGCTCTAGTATTTTAGTAGATTGAGGAGATTTAGTTTGTTACCAAAGACTCTTCGAAATTTATACAGAAATATGATGGAATGTAGTGAGAGAAGTGAATGGTCATGCACGTTGGTAGAGGGAATAAAGGCATAGACTATTTTTCAAATAGGGGGAAAATTCAAAAATTAGAGGTGCAAAGGGACTTGGGGAGAAAATGTTAAAATCAGAGGCGTAAAGTGACTTGGGAGTCCTGGTGCGGGATTCCCTAAAGGCAAAACAACAAATTTCATGATATATTTCAGCAAAACTCTATTGAAATTCTTTGAGAAAATAACAAGCAGGATAGACAAAGAAGAGTCAGTGGGTGTTGTTTATTTAGATTTACAGAAGGGGCTGCACATAAAGCTGCTAAACAAGTTAAGAGTCCATGTTATTACAAGAAAGATATTAGCATGGGTAGAAGGTTGGCTGACTGGCAGAAGGGAAGGAGAGAAAATTAAAGGGGCCTTTTCTGGTTGGTTGCTGGTGACTAGTGGTGTTCCACAGGTGTCAGTTTTGGAACTGATTCTTTTCATGTTACATGTCAGTGATTTGGTTGACAGTATTGATGGCTTGGTGGCCAAGTTTACAGGTGATACAAAGATTGGTGGAAGGGCAGGTGCTGTTGAGGAAGCAGGGAATCTGCAGAAGGGCCTACCCAGATTAGGAGAATGGGCAAAGAAATGGCAGATGGAATATAACATAGATCATGCACTTTGATAGGAGGTGAATCTGTAGAACTCATTGCCATGGACAGCTATGAAGGACAGGTCACTGGGTATATTTAAAGCAGTGGTTAATGAGTTCTTGATTAATCAGGGTGTCAAAGATTACAGGGAGAAGGATTGGGGGGATAATAAATCAGCCATGAGAGAATGGTGGAGCAGAATCGATGGGCCAAAGGGCCTAATTCTGCTCCTGTGTCTTATGGTCTTATGGAAAATAGCCCCAATTCTGACTGAGTTTCCAGGCAATGTCATGTAAGTGCCCAATATTATCCAAATAGGCATAATGTTCTCATTAAGATACATTATCGTTATCAGGTTCCATACTTGGGGACTGAATAGACAAATAACAGTAACAAAACCATAATCATAACAAGAATGGCATTATATTTTAAAGAGAAGAATGAGAGGAAGATTGTGTTTTGATAACTGGGCATTTGTCAGAAATATAGCAGATGAAATGCAGGAGAAGCTTTTAACTAAGGCAAAAGGCAAATTGAACAAAATTGGATCATTAATTAAAGTGAGACTAAGGAGAAATAGATTGGCAAAGCTTGTAGGGAAAAGGCATGCAATAAATGCAATAAATTAATTTAAAATCTACTTAGGAATATTAAGGGAAAACTGGAAAGAGCTTTTATAATAAGAAACGTACACCAAAGCATTCTTATGACTATAGAAGTATAATAGTAGTTGGAATGGCGTAGACGTCTGTAAATCCTTGAGAGAAATAAATTACATTCTAAATCATATGAGGAATCCAAGAGACATCTGTGAAATATTGCTGGACATTTTGAGAGGGTGCATGAGTGAAATAACCAAGAAACAAGTCTTCATTCCAGATACTAAATGACAGAGGGATAAGTGGAAACAGTAGACCCATTAGACTAATCTCAACATTAATAGAAATATTCATTTCAACAGCTCTTTTTTGGATTGTTCAATGGAATAACCACCAATGGGAATCCTCCCGGAACGCTAGAGTAAAAAACAGCATCTGGAGAAGTAGACCCAAATTGGCCAGCTACCAGGGTGAAATTACAACAGCCACTAAAACTGCAGATATCATATCACATTATCTCTAGCTGTCAAGCAAATGAAGCCACAAATTGTCTCTTTTACTTTTTAATAATTCGCCTGTTGCTTCTACAAAAATCAGCAGGAAACATTTGTGAAAGTTTGAAAGTGATTAGACGTAATCACAAAGAAAAGACATGCAGGAACACTGTAATAGCTATTCCCATAGCACTGATTGAATATTGAAATATCAAATGAAAGGAAAACCTATAGCCAAGATAATTCTTCTGAGATTTCATGCTAAAATGTTTTTAGAAATTGTATCAATGTAATGCATTTTAAAATTAAGGGGATTCTCAAAAGTCCTTACTTCAAATGTACGCTATTTTGGATGGTAGTTGATTTTGTTTGTGGTTGCTTGTAAAATTAAGTCATTTGTTATTTGCAGCATCTGTTTGGAGTTGGGCACATCCATCCAAGTCATTAAGTCCGATCAACTCATTGAAATGATCCAATTTGGAGCATTGGTCCTAGCAGACGTATTGGACTATCTGCTTATTAAAATGAACAGTTTCTTCTCAATAATAGCAGGTGGATGAAGCCTTCTTGTTCAGGCAAGAAGTAGAAATCTCTTGTGTTCAAGTATTTTTTCTAAATTGTCAACATTAAAAACCTTCTCTTTTAAAATATGATTGGGTGCCACAGTTGTCCTGGTGGCTAGCATGACATCACTACAGTTCTGGGTGTTGGCATTCAAAGTTTAATTCAGACTCCACCTGTAAAGAGTTTATACATTCTCCTCATGACCACATAGGTTTCCGCCAGGTGCCCCTGTTTCCTCCCACAGTCCCAAGATGTACTGGTTAGTAGGTTAATTGGTCTTTGTAAATCATCCTGTGATAAGGCTGGTGTTAACTAGGTTGTCTACTGGGTGGCATGTTTTGTTGGGCTGGAAGGGACTCTTTTACGCTGTTTCTCTAAATAAAAATATATAAAATAAGTGATTTGAGATTACATAATGATTTGATCCTGGTTCCCTACTCTCCATAATTTATGTGTTATAGCCCTGCAGCAATTTGCTCAAACTCTGAACTTCTTATCCAATTTGCCCTCCAGGGTTCTTAACAGATTTCCATTCAGTCCAATCACCTTGAGAAGGTCCACAATCCACAAATTAAGTGCAAGATCTAATGTGACACTCTGCTTTGTAATATTGGGAGAATGCTGGATTGTCAGCGGTATCATATCTATAGGCTGAGATGCTAAACTAATGCTCCTGTTCTCACCAACATTGAGTACATTTACATGGAATCTTGTCACAAGAAAATAGCATCCATCATCAAGAAATGACAGCTATCCACCCTCCACAGCTCCGAACTAATTACACGACCTACAGACTCATTTTCAAAGTCTCTTTTACAATTCATGTTCTCAGTAGAGTTTGTCTTTTGCATGATTTTTTTTTTGTGTGTTAATCTGGTTATTTGTCAGCTTTTTATGTTTATTTTTGGAGATTCTTTTTTATTTCGTTATTGTTTCTGTGAATGGCTGGAAGAAAATGAATTTCAAGGTAGTATATGTAACATATACTGTACATACTTTGATAATAAATTTATTTTGAACTTGAAACTGTTAAAGATCCTACAGAATTACTTAATGAAAAACGAAGTGCTCCTCTGCTCCTCAAAAAACTTACCCTCATCGAATGGAAATCTTAACTTCACTTCCCTCTATTCCGATGGTGTCTGACTTGCTGAGAATTTCCATAATCACAACATTAATAGGAAGATTAATTATGAGAGCCCTTTGTAGATTGACCAAGTACAGAAGTAATTTTAGAATTTGGAGTTTTCAGCATCTGCAATATTTTACTATTGGACTATTAAAAACATATTAACTAATTATTCATTTCACTATTATTTATGAGTTCTTGTTTTGAGTATGGCTGATATATCGTTTACATTACAGTAATCACTCACTTCAAAATAATTAATCGTAGGTAAATCACTTTCCAATGTAATAAGGTGTTATTTAAATTCAAATAATGTGATGGATGATAACGTCTGTTTGAAGAAGGGATAGGAGAAAGATAATGGCAGAAAAGTCAATATACAAAGCAGTAAATTTTGTACAGTATAAAGTTATAAACTGTTTGTTATCATATAAATTTGCCTAAAAGATAAATCTAGTTATAAATTTCTCCTATCGTATCAGTATATAACTTTAATTTCAATAGCTCATTCACAATTTAACAAATCAGTACATTGCTGTTCAGTTGGGAAACTCATAAAATTGTTCAAGTGAATTTCAAAGTGCAGTAGATCGAGGTAATGAGGCTGGATACTTCTCTTCAACTCTTTCATTAGGAAGCAACACACACAAAATGCTTAAGGCAACATCTATGGAAAAGAGTAACAGTTGACATGTACACAACAAGATCTTTCTTCAGGACTGTAAAGGAAGGGGGGAGACTCCAGAATATAAAGGTGGGGAGGAGGGGAAGGAGGCTTTCCATAGGAGTTGCAGTACAAAATATCACTTATGATTAAAATAAACTATTTGGGATGGAAACTCATCAAAAACTTATGGTTGTGTTTATTGCTTAAGTGTCTTGTTGTGCTTATTGCTTAAGTGTCTTGACATCAATTCCAGAAAATCATATTCTTAAGGTGCATTAAAACAACCAAATCAGAAAATAACTGTAATTGTTTAAATTAAGATTTCTTCTTACATACTGGTCCATATCTTGTGGATACACTTCACTATGATGTGTGTCCTCAGCTGATGGCAAAACCTTCTGCCCTGTTGTCGAGATTGCCAGTGTCCTTTGTACTGTACTAGAGGATACATTGTGATCCACTAAGTGAGGAGGTGCCCATCCTCCTTCCCTTCGTCCCATGGCCCACTCTCCTCTCCTGTCTCAGCCCAAATCACTGACTGCTTATTCCTCTCCGTAGGTGCAGCCTGACCAACTGAATTCCTCCAATATTTTGTGGGTGTTACGCTGGATTTCCAACATATTCCGAATCTCTCGTTTGCCCAGTGATCCTGGGGCTCTTCTGGCTGTCAAAGCTGTTTTGTGTGTGTAGTCACTGCCCCCCCCGTGCTTTGCCACAATGAGGTGATGAGACATGAGCTCACCGTGGAAGACTACAAACAGTGCCATACTGGAACAAACACCATCACTAGGGCTGAGCAGCCACCATCTTCAGACTAACAGAAAATAATGGCCTCTTAGAAAGTATTCAAACCGAAATAGCATTTACTTTTGGTGTTATGATAAATTCAGAAGAGATCTTTGTTCACCTTTGAAACTTGTTTGCCTCAACTTTACCAACATATTCATTAGAATCGAGTTTATTATCACTGACATACAGTATGTCATGAAAGTTGTTGTTTTACAACAGCTGTACAGTGCAATACATGAAAAATACTATAAATTACAATAAGAAATATATATATTAAAATATTAAATTAAGTAAGTTGTGTAAATAGCTGGCGGGTGATGTAGTGGCATCAGCACCAAACTTCGAGGCAATTCGTTCCAAGTTTGAATCTGGCTGGCTCCTTACACGCTTTCCATCCATGCCAGGTTGAGCGTTGAGCTAGCAACTTGGTCTTGTAAAAAAACAGTCAAATGCTATGGAAACAGCAAAAAAATGCCACCCGATGAGCCCACAGGGTGTGAAAATGAACAACAACAACTTGTGCAAAGAGAGAACAAAATTAGTGAGGTAGTGTTCATGGATTGGTTCATTGCCCACTCAGAAACCTGACGGCAGCGGAGAAGAACTTATTCCAATCTGTTTATCTTTAGGATTCTGCTGTACTTCCTTTTGGATGTTAGTAATAAGAAGAGACCATGTCCATTCATTCCACCGAGATGCAACACAGAGCGTCATAGGAAATCATTCCTGCCTATGGCCATCAAACTTTACAACTCCTCCCTTGGAGGGTCAGACACCCTGAGCCAATAGGCTGGTCCTGGACTTATTTCCTGGCATAATTTACATATTACTATTTAATTATTTATGGTTTTATTACTATTTATTATTTATGGTGCAACTGTAACGAAAACCAATTTCCCCTGGGATCAATAAAGTATGACTATGACTATGACTAACTGTTTTCAGACAACACACTATGTCCTGGGTGACTCAGGTTCTTAATGATGGATGCTGCTGTTTTAAGGCATCATATTTTGAAGATGTATTCATCATTATTCTACAGATTTAAATCATATTTCCTGTCAAAATTGTTCCCAAATGGAAAGAAATTTACTGGCCCTGAACCGGATCCTGGCCACTCCTGTCCATGAAATTCAGAACTTTTTGAGTTGGTGACAAAAAGTATACAGGTTTGTTTGGAATTAGTCTTATCACCAATACATTCTGTTCTGATACGCAAGCCAAAGTTTTTCAATGGCACTCTTGCCCTCGTTTTGTCTTCTGAACACCTGCTACATATTTTCTAGCTATTTTGCTATATAATCTCACCCGAACCCAATTCCTATTTAATATATGAACCTTTCAGGTATCTTTCATTAAAAATCCATCTGCCATCTTTCAACCCATCTGCCATTTTTAGTCCATCTGCTTAATCAGGCTAAATCTCTTTGGCATGTTGAAGACTCACCTAATTAATATAATTTGCAGATTTCCTTATCAGCCTAATCAGTTCTCTAATGGCTTGTTTACCCTGCATTGGTCTTATACCAGTTACTAATTACTGCTTTGTTGCCCCATCACTCATTTCACTCCATATTGTTTCAACAATATGTGTCTGCAATACTGCACTTCCAAAGCGTTATTTATTTCATTTATCTATTCGTTGGTTTCTCACGTTGTAGGATTTGTCCGTTCATTCTGTGCCCTTTCCATGACCATGATTGATCCTGGCAAATTTTTCTACAGAAGCGGTTTGCCGTTGTCTTGTTCTGGGTAGTGCATTTACAAGACGAGTAACCCCAGCCATTGTCAATACTCTTCAGAGATTGTCTGCCTGGTATCAGTGGTCACATGACCTGGACTTGAATATGCACCAGCTACTCATACAACCATCCGCCACCTGCCCCCATGCTTCATGTGATCCTGACTGGGGGGCTAAGCAGGTGCTACACCTTGCCCGAGGGAGCCCTGCAGGCTAGCAGATGCGCCCTACACCTCCTTTGGTAGAACGTGTCTCTACCCAGCCACCTGATAATTTGTAGGATTGCCCTCATGAAATACTTTATATCCTGTATATCCTATAAATCCTTCAAATGAGCATAGCATGGTAGAGTGACAGTTAGTGTAAAAGAGCCAATGATCACCAATCCATGGTCATTTCCTGCCACTGTATGTAAGATGTTGGTAGATTTTCCTCATGGCTGCTCAGGATTCCTCTGTGTGCTCTAGCTTCCTCCCATATTCTAAAAACATATAGCCAGAATTAGATTAATTTAGATTAGATTAGATTATGAGGACACGCAGTCCTCTTTTATTGTCATTTAGTAATGTATGCATTAATAAATGATACAATATTCCTCCGGTGTGATATCACAGAAACACAGGACAGACCAAGACTGAAAAACTAACAAAAACCACATAATTATAGCATATAGTTACAACAGTGCAACAATGCCATAACTTGATCAAGAGCAGGCCATGGGCACAGTAAAAAAGTTCAAAGTCTCTCGAAAGTCCCACACCTCACGCAGACGGGAGAAGGAAGAAAACTCTCCCTGCCATGCCGGATCACAGTCCGACTCTGAGTCATACGAAAACTTCGAGCCCCCGATCAGCCCTCCGACACCGAGCACCGAGCACCATCTCTATCCGAACGCTTCGACCTCAGCCTCGGTCGCCAGCAGCAGGCAAAGCCGGGGATTTTGGGGCCTTCCCTCCAGAAGATTCTCGATTGCACAGTAACAGCGGCAGTGAACCTGCATTTCAGAAATTTCTCCAGATGTTCCCCTGTGCTTTCATGTCTGTCTCTATCAAATCAGAATTGTCCATGGCCCCTATTTAACAGATACAATATCATTTCACCGGAGAGCCGCGCGCGCTGCATCGCGCTGCCATCTTCTCCTCCCACTCCTCTAAGCTGTGGGTATGCTATATTGGTGCTAGAAGAATGGCAACGTTTGCAGGTTGCCCAGAACAATCCTCGTTGATTCAAATGATGTAAAACAAGGAAATAATCAAATGGTACAACTGTGGCTGACAATGGAAGTGAAAGCTAATGTAAAAACAAAAGGGAAGCAAAAACTAATGTAAAAGCAAAAGGGAAAGGCAGACAACAAAGCAAAAATTAGCGGGAAGGTGGAAGATTGGGAAGCTTTTAAAAACCTGCAGAAATCAACTAAAAGAATTATTAGGAGGGAAATGATGAAATAAGAAACCAAGCTAGCAAATAATATCAAGGTGGATAGAAAAAGCTTTTTCAAGTATATAAAAAATAAAAAAAGAGATGAGAGTGGATATAGGACTGTGAGAAAATGAGACCGGAGAAATAATAATGGGGGACAAGCAAATGGCAGATGAACTAAATGAGTGGTTTGCATCAATGTTCACTGTGGAAGACACAAGCAGTATGTCAAATGTTGAAGGGTGTGAGGGAAGAAAAGTGGGTGCAGTTACTATTACAAGGGAGAAGGTGCTCAAAAAGCTGAAAGACCTATGGGTACATAAGATGAACTGTACCTTAGGGTTACATTGTGGAGGCATTAGTAATGATCTTTCAAGAATCATTGGACTCTGGTATGGTGCCAGAGGACTGGAAAATTGCAAGTGTCACTCCACTCTTTAAGAAAGAAGGAAAGCAGCGGAAAGGAAATTATAGACCAGTTAGCCTGATCTCAGTGGTTGGGAAGATGTTGGAGTCAATTGTTAAGGATGAGGTTATGGAGCAACATCTAACACAGGTCAAGACAGGACAAAGTCAGTATAGTTTCCTTAAGGGAAAATCTTAACTGACAAACGTGTTGGAATTCTTTGAGGAGATTACACGTAGATTAGATAAAGGGGATGCAGTGGATGTTGTATATTTGGATTTTCAGAAGGCCTTTGACAGGGTGCCACACATGAGGCTGCTTACCAAGCTAAGAGCACATATATTACAGGAAAGTTACTAACATGGTTAGAGCATTGGCTGATTACTAGGAGGCAGCAAGTGGGAATAAAAGGATTCTTTTCTGGTTGGCTGCCATTGACCAGTGGTGTTTCACAGGGGTCGGTGTTGGGATCATTTCTTTCTATGGTGTATATAAATGATTTAGATTATGAAATAGATGGCTTTGTTGCCAAGTTTGCAGATGATATGAAGATTGGTGGAGGGGCAGGTAGTGTTAAGGAAACAGGAAGGATGCAGAAGGATTTAGACAGATTAGGAGAATGGACAAGAAAGTGGCAAATGAAATACAATGTTGGAACATGCACGTTCATGCACTTTGGTAGAAGAAATAAATGTGCAGATGGTTTTCTAAATGGGGAGAAAATCCAAAAATCTGAGATGCAAAGGGACTTGGGAGTCCTTGTGCAGAACACCCTGAAGAGTAACTTGCAGGTTAGAAGTGGAAGGAAAATGCAATGCTGGCATTCTTTTCAAATGGTCTAGAATATAAGAGCAGAGATGTGATGCTGAGGCTTTATAAGGCACTAGTAAGGCCTCACCTTGAGTATTGTGAACAGTTTTGGACTCCTTATCCGACAATAGATGTGCTGGCTTTGAAGAGGGTTAAGAGGAGGTTTACAAGGATGATTCCAGGAATGAAAGGGTTACCATATGAGGAAAGTTAGATAGCTCTGGGCCTGTACTCACTGGAATTTAGAAGATGAGGGGGGATCTCATTGAAACCTTTTGAATGTTGAAAAGCCTAGACAGAGTAGATGTGGAAAGGATGTTTCCCATGGTGGGAGGGTCTTGGACAAAAGGTACAGCCTTAGGGTTAAGGGGCATCTATTTAAAACAGAGAAGCAGAGAAATTATTTTAGCCAGAGGATGGTGAATTTGTGGAATTTGTTATGACAGGCAGCTGTGGAGGCCAGGTTGTTGGGTGTATTTAAGGCAGAGATTGATAGGTTCTTGATTGTCATCAAAGGTTACGGGGAGAAGGCCGGGAAGTGGGGATAAAGAGGGGGGAGAAAAGGTTCAGCCATGATTTAATGGCGGATAAGACTTGATGGGCCAAATAGCCTAATTCTGCTCCTATGTCTTATGGTTTTATGTTTTGATGCAAATGAGACAAGTAGAGAGAGTTTATCCTTAGTTCTCTGTAAATGATATTTCTGTTGCTAATTTTGATAAAGCATTTTTTTTTAATTCTGAACTCACTTTTCCCACATAATATATTGATAATGGTGCTCCTACCATTCTATATGTCTTCGTGGAAGTCCATCGGGAATGACGCTGACGTCGGTGACTCCTCTGATGAGATCGAAGCCCGAACTGGGAAGTGCAGGTGCACCCACAGGCCGGGAATGTTCTGACTATTGAAGGGTCGGGTCATCTCTCTTTGCGGTTCTGGCACTTTTGATCAAGGTCTTTCTGCCGCTGCTCTTTGAAAATGCTGGTTCCTTTGTAGACTGCCAGGTGCTAGCCATTGCAGTCTTTGGCCAAGGTCTCCCAACGAGTCACAGGGATATTGTGGTCTTTATAGTGCTTTGTGGGACCTTCCTGCTTTCTGCTACCATATGCCAGCTCGGAAAAGCATAGCACCTTTGGAAGGCAGTTGTCTTCCATCTGGACCACATGTCCAACCCATCAAAGTTGAGCCTCCATGATTAGTGCCTGTGCCAGAGCTCTTGACCCTTCGTTGCACTTCTGGAGTGAGGACTTTGTCTTGCCACAAGATGTCCATGATGTTGCGAAGGCATCACAGGTAGAATTGGTCAAGCATCTTGACGTGCCTGCAGTCTGGGGTCCATCTTTCACAGCCATACAGCAGAGAAGTCAGGATGACTGCTCTGTAGCCTGCCATCTTGGTCTTCAGCCAGGTGCCATGTTCTCCCCACACACGCATCCATAGCTTGCCAAAGTACGCTCCAGCTTTTGCAAGTCTGTTTGAGACTTCTCGATCCAGACTGCAGGAGGAGGTGAGGCAGCTTCCTAGGTAGGTGAAGGCATCAACCTTGTTAAACTGTGTGCCTTCAATCTCCGTTCGTGGTTCCGCAGGGCTGGTATGGGGTGCAGGCTGAAGTAGAACTTCTGTCTTCAGCAGGCTGATGACTAAGCTGAATTTTCCCACTGCGACAGCGAGGCAGTCAGTGACTTCCTGCAGGTCCCTTTCACTGTGTGCTGCAAGAGCACAGTCATCTGCAATAGACTCTCGTACTATTGCTTCCAGCACTTTGGTCTTGACCTTGAGGCATCGCAGATTAAAGAACCATCTATCAGTCCTGTAGCAAAGTGATATGCCTCTGTGGTTGTCACAGGATGCCCTGCCCCCCTTGTTCTTGTACAGATGGATGACGTTTGCATCCATAAAGTCCTGTGGTACACAGGCTTTCTCCCAGAACTGCTGCATGAGCTCTGTCAGACTCTGAAGAAGGGTTTCACCACCTTCCTTGAAGACTTCTGGTGGGATCCCATCCGGGCCAGGGGCCTTACCTGGCTGCAGATGGTTGACTTCCTTCCTAGCTTCTGGGGGGATCATAAAGGGCCTCCAAGACTGGGTGCTGGTGCAGGTCTTCTATGGCCTGGTCGTCTATCTGGGATGGCCTGTTCAGCCGCTGGTTGACATGGTCTGCCCAGAGTTGGAAAATGTTGCTCTTGTCAGTGAGGAGTGCTCCATCCAAGGTGTGCACTTGTGCCATGACGTTGGAGGAAGGTCTATACACTGCCTTTTTTAAAATCTGTCCCAAGCCTTGTAGCCCATCAGGCCAGTGCATATGCCAGTTTCTGTGGCGTGAAGTGACTGAGAGTATGAGACACCACCCCCCCCCCCGCCCCCGGATCAGATGCCAGTCTATCGCGAGGTTAACCCCCAGCATTTGCCAGTACAGGTGGCCCCCGCTTTTCGAATGTTCGCTTTACAAAAGCTCACTGTTATGAAAGACCTACATTAGTACCCTGTTTTTGGTTTCAGAAGGCATTTTCACTGTTACGAAGAAAGGCAGCGCGCGCCCCGAGCAGCCACTGTCCCCTGGATTTGGAACAGCATCGCTTTAACACGTTGCATTGAGCAGCCGTTAGCAAGATGAGTTCTGAGGTGTCGGAAAAGCCTGAAAGAGTAAGGGTGTTACACTTAGCGTAAACCTAGACATAATTAAGCGTTTCAATCGTGGAAAACGAAGCAAAGACAAAGTGAGTTTGGCTTGTGGAAGATGCCGAAGATGATGTTGAAGAGGTTTTGGCATCCCATGACCAAGAACTGATAGATGAAGAGCTGATCCAATTGGAAGAGGAAAGGATAACAATCGAAACCGAATGCAGTAGCGAAATGAACGTGAAGCAACTGCGTGAGATTTTCGCTGCAATGGTAAAGTATGACTTTAATTTTAAAAGGATACGTAGGTTTAGGGGATATTTGCTGGATGGCTTGAGTCCTTATAAAGAACTGTATGATAGAAAAATGTGCGAGGCTCAGCAGTCAAGCAACCCTTCCACATCAGCCACAGCAGACAACGAACCTTGACCTTCAACATCGAGGCGGGCAGTCATAGGAGTGATGAGCTGCCTGCCCTGATTAACGATGAGATGACACCCCCGTGTCCCACCACCCCAACCCCCGGGCTCCGGACAGATACTGTACCGATTTGCAGAGAATGCAACAGTAGCCGGGAGGCACACAGCACACCTTTAAGAAAAAAGCCGAAATAAACATGCTAATTAATTAGGTGCCACCAACACATAATTGTCGGCCCAGATCAGTGCCGATTTCCGATTGCATCGCCTCTGCATCACCCAACCTGCAACGACTCAGTCTAACACACCATCAACAGTGTGCTCGGCAAGCTGTCTTCCCGATTCCGGTAAGTGATACTACACTGTACATACATTATTTCTACTTTATATAGGCTGTGTATTTTTATGTGTTATTTGGTAGATTTGGCAGCCTCATAGCTTAAAGGTTACTGGAGAGCGCAGTTATGCCAACAGCGCTTGCGTGAGATTTTCTGCCGAGAGCGCTTGCGTGAGATTTTCGCTACGGAGATCTGTGCAGGCAATCGTTGTAGAGAAGTATTTCTACTTTATATAGGCTGTGTATTTATCATACCATTCCTGCTTTTACTATATGTTACTGTTATTTTAGGTTTTATGTGTTATTTGTTATGATTTGGTAGGTTATTTTTGGGTCTGCGAACGCTCACAAAATTTTCCCATATAAATAAATGGTAATTGCTTCTTCGTTTTACAACATTTCAGCTTACGAACCGTTTCATAGGAGTGCTCTACCTTCGGATGGCGGGGGAAACCTGTACCCATTTTCAGCTGGGTGGACTGGAGCAGTGACACAACACGCTGCCTTGGCCGAGACTCGAACCCACGACCTTCAGATCGTGAGCCCAACGCCCTAACCACTTGGCCACGCGCCACACATACACTGCCTTTTGACCATCAAAAACTTCTTTGTGTTGTTCTGGTCAGCATAGTGCTGAAGTTCTGCCACTTTGGCCTCCCACCACTGACCTTTCAACTTCCACAGCTCAGCCTAGACCTTACTACAGAGGTGCTTCAAGCAGTCATGTTTGGAGGTTGACTGCTTGTCACTGGGCCAGCTCGCAAAGGCTACCTGCTCCTGCTTGAGAAGGGTGATGATATCAGAGTTGTTCTTATTGAACCAATCCTGATGCTTCTTCTTGGGATGCCCGAGATCAGCATTTGCAGCATTGTACAGTGTGTCTCTGAGGACAGCCCATGGGTCTGGTTCCTCAGGCAGTTGCTCAAGTTGTCCCTCCAGTTTGCTGATCAGCTCTTCTTTGGTGCTGGGGCCAGCAAGCTGTTCAATGTCCACCTTCCGCTTGGCGTCAGCCTGCTGGTGCCTATGCACCCTGGCGATCTGAAGTGACAGCTTGCTTCTCAGCAGGATGTGGTCGGCCCAGCAGTCTGCACCCCTCATCGTTCTGGTGATGATCACATCCCTCAGCGCCTTGTGATCACGTAATCAATCAGGTGCCTCTTATTGGAGCGCAGGTGCATCCAGGTTGCCTTGTGGATGTCTGGAAGCTGAAATAGAGTGTTGGTGATTGTCAGCCATTTTCTGCACAGAAGTAGCTGCCCATTTGAATTCTCCTTCCCAAGGCCATGATTGCCAATTGCTTCCAGCTAAGACTGATGGTCACTGCCTACTCGGGCATTAAGGTCACCAAGTAGCAGGACCTTGTCGTCTTTAAGGACAGCTCGTAGTAGCTGGCCGAGTTCCTGGTAGAACAGTTCCTTCTGTTCAGACGTGTAGGTCATGATGGGTGCATAGGCACTGATCAGAGTCAGATGAGTCTTGGCTTTCGGAGTCAGCCTCATTGCCATGAGAGGATTGTTGATCCTTCCGGGAAGGGACTTCAGGTTCTTGACGATTGTGGTCCCCATGGCAAAGCCAATTCTGGCTTCTCTAGCCTCATCCTTTCCCTTGCCATTCCAGGAAAACACGTAGCCAGCCCCTACTTCTGTGATTTCACCAGTCTTGGACAGGCATGTCTCACTGAGCACTGAAATCGACGTTGTACTTCTGAAGCACGCGTCCTGCAAATGCAGTTCGCCTCTCTGGTCTGTTACTGGTCTTGTTGTCCATGAGTGTCCTGATGCTCCAGGTTGCAACATAATGTTTGCTCAGCTTTCTCGTGTTCTTTCTTTTGTGGTTTTTGAGGTAGTTCGACTGCAAAATAGATGTCCAGTCAGCTGCGGTATGCTCACAGGATAGAGTGAGGCAATCTTTCTTCAGGTCACCTTTTCCAGACCCTTTCCTATGAGGGGGGAACAGTGCGGTCCCTGTAGAGGGCTGCTCTGTTGCCAAGGTGACTGGTGAACACTGCCGTTGCTGCGTGAGAAGAGAGCGCCCATCCTGCCTCGGTCGCCTGAGTGCAGGTCCGTGTCTAGTGGTTCCTAGCGCCATCTTATGCCTGCCACCATCGTCACCCACCCATCGCCTCAGAGTTGGATGTGGAGACTGGTGTCACCAAATCCAGGGCAGGAGGTGTATGAAGACAATAAGTTGCCCAAGCATCACGATCCCCCTCTCAGTCCAGATGTTGATGTCGAAAGGGATGCCAGGCATAACATTTTGACGACGGCTGAACTGCAGGAGCTGCCAGAATGACGTTGAATTAAAATCAGACTGTCTTAGCGGGTGCCAATTCCAGATTTCTTCCTCGGGATTTACTCCCGAAGCCTTTCCCATGTGTAGGTCTAGCCGCAAAGCAGCAAAGTTTTTAAATCTGAGTTTTCCTTCTCCTAGGTGTGCTAACGAGCCCCACCTGCCCAAAATAACTGGTTTTAAGGTGCCAGCGACGCAACTTCGCCCCTTCTCCCGTCAGTGTAAACAGTTCTGCCATGTGAAGGCCAAGAGTTGGACTTGGTTATCAGAGGTTAGTTTGAGACGCATACCATTAGGAGCACTTTATAGGTCATGGGAGCTTATCTCCACTACCTCCCCATCTTTGACAACCATTTGGAACCCATTCTATATGTACATAAAATAAAAATAAGTAATTGAGACAGAATAGATTAGACCACGAAAAGGTTTCCCAGAAAGCTACATTTACAGGTAGAACCATATTATTATCAGGTATAATTACCTTTTCCAGGTAATTTTTGTGAAGGCAGTGACAGAGTTGACTTTTAGGATGATTAGCACATCTACCAATACGTGACCTGTGTGCTTTTCCTGACACTCATCCAAAGTAAGTTCCTTCAGGCAAACCCAAAGCAGGCCACAAAAAGCACTATAAATACTTAATGGCACTAAATTTGGCAATCCCTCAAGGCCAATTTGACAAGCTTTGGGAGAGAGTTATGCTCAGTGCTGTCACACTGGGACCAGAGTTAGGTTATTGCTGATTGCAGAAAATTGTTCAGATTTATGGACTACAATCAGATGAAAACTTAAAGAGATTTACAAGAGGTGATCCTGTTATCGGCAGCCATCAACACCATACCGTACCAAAAATTAGTTGAGCTATTGGGATATATGAAAGAGTACTTACTCCCTTAACATCCTTGCGGTTGTCCTTAAATCATTCGCTCCTGAATTAAGTGAGCCTATAGTTAAGTTGTTCCAGTAAAGCAACAACACTGGCGTCTACTTGTAAAAATGGACAATCGCCCAAAGACGCTCTCTCCAAAAGATGCAGGACAAATGCAGTCCAGCTAATTATCTCTTCATCAGTCTATTCTCAATCATCGGCAAAGTGATGGTTAGTGCTGTCAACATTGTCAACACTTCCTCACCAATAATCTACTCATTTTGGGTTCTGACAGCTTCACTTGGCTAGAAAATGCATTGCTGCCTCTGTTCACACAGGAACAAGCGAGATGAATACTAGGGGGTAAGATGAGAGCAATGGCACTGATATCAAAGCAACAATCATAGCATCATAGAGCCCTGATACGGCTGAATTTAATGAAAATCCAAGGGGGAGCATTCCACTGGTTGGCATTACACTTGCACTAAGTAAAGTGAGTTCTATCTAGTGAAAGTCAGCCAGGCAAGTCGGTGCTGGGGCATCACAGCAGGCATTCTTCCAGGCAGTGTCCTAGGCCCAACCATTTTCAACTGCTTCCTACCAAAATGACAGGATATTTGTTGAAGATTAGTAATGTTTGTACTGTTTTGGTGGAAACGTACATAATTCACAACTACCAACATTGAGTTGGGGTTCTCTTTAACAGGCTTGTCTGACATGATGATGTAATTACGTGAATTTCGGTTACTGCGCTTTGCTTTCAGGTTTTGGAGTACAATAAATGAGGTGTTACTATTTTTCCTAAACATAAAACGCTTCATATCATTTTATTTGCAATAACCAACATTGGTGACCCCAATGCTCTAGGATGATTGCGGAGTTATTGAATCTGTCGGCCAACACAGTCGCTCTGAAACTGTCGGTTTTGGGACCAAAATTGCCATTGCTTGATTTATACAATCTGAGGCGCAATTTGCACTGCGAGATACCTCCGCTGAAAACACCAAATATTTCTATGTGGTAGCGTTGCTCAGATGGTGAGTCTACTTGACCACCTGCCCCAACATGAATAATACCGATTCTTGAAAACTCACCTTTTACAGACTTTTGGACTATCAGTCTGAGGGCACAGAATGGCTGCTCTCCTTTCCTGGCCTTGGTGATGCTAAGCCGTTGGAGCTAACGGACCACACGTTGCCTCTCCTGGGAAATCACCATCCTTGATCTATTTTTAAAGAATTCTTCATGCAACAAATGCCTGATTAAGTTCACAAAGCCCTCACTAATGCACCCGTGAAGGACTATAGAGAGCTTGCTGAAATGGCGGGCCATCTACACTCAGTCAGGCAGAGGTGCATAATTCCTCGTCCTTTCCCTGCCTTAGTAAGGCTGCTCAGCAAGGCTTCCAGGCAGACAACACCAGGTCTGTGTTCTTACCACACTCGTTTTGGTATGAACACCAGGAAGTGTCGACCACCTTGCAGCTTCGACAGTGCCAGCGAATCAGAGCATCAGAGGTCTGCAAACACCATGGGTTCCAACTGCTAGGGATGCCTACTGTACATTACGGACACCCTTTCAGGGCAACACTTCCTGTGTGACATGGGTGGTGAAGTGAGTGTGCTGCCAGCATCGCATATTGACGAGAAGGCAATGAGCAATAAAACCTCACTGGAAGCTAACGGCAGCAGGATCCCAACTTACAGAACGCGACAAGTAATGCTCTGCTTCAGTGGGTGATGTTACACATGGGAATTTGTCCCAGCTAAAGCAGCTGGACCTCCGCTTGGTGCAGATTTTCTGTGTGCCCAAGAACTGTCAGTTGATCTAAAGAACTGCCAGCCTGTGGAAGTCAAGGAATTTGGGTCATTATCCTGCTTCTCCAGTAAGTTCCCGACAACGACTCTGTCAAGCGCATGCACCACCACATGTGAGTTTACTCGACTGCTGGGTGAACTCTCAAACCTCACCAAGTCCACATTCTCTACTACAGTCACAAAATATCAGGCCGAGCAGCACATTTCTACAACCAGCATGCCAGTCCATGCCCGCATGCATAGACTGGATCCAGAAAAGCTGACAACTGCAAAGGCTGAGTTTGCCAGTATGGAAAGACTCAGCACTGTATGCTGGCCAAGTAATCCCTGGGCTTCACCCTCCATATGGTTGCTAAGTCTGATGGTGGTTGCCACCCATGAGGTGACTACCAACCCCTTATTGCTACCCGGTGCCACACATCCAAGACTTTTCAGTACATTTAGCTGGAAAGTTAATTTTTTCCAAAGTTGACTTATTTAGGGGCTACCATGAGGAAACTGTGTGCTAAGAGGACATTCCCTAAATGGTGGTGATAGCCCCATTTGGCCTCTTTGACTTTTTGCACATGCCATTTGGGCTGAAAAACGCAACACAGACTTTCCAATTGCTGATGTACTCTGTAATGTTACAAGAATCATCCCTTGTAGTAAAGATCATAGAGGCACAGACAGATCAGTATTTATCAACAAGTACCTTTATTGTCTCAACAGAAGAACACATGAACTGACACAATCAATACATGTGTGCACACCAGTTTTCCTGATCTTCCATGAACAGTCAAAGAACAGAAAAGGTATTACCAGTTAAAACAGAGTTTCCACTGCTGGCCACATGTTCCTTGTAGTTTCATTTTGAATCTCCACATGTCCCTGAGGCATCTTTCAACTGTTAGAGATGTTCTCACACAGAGTTACCACCATTATGTATTTAGAGCTCTTGATTCTTATTGTAGTCCTAATCAGTTGAACTGGTGGATCTCCATCCCATTTGCTCAAGGTCACCTGACCTACCTGGGTCACCTTTTAACCGGTTTTAGTCCAGGGATGCAACCAACACTGTTTCATCGTTCTGCACCCCCCACACCCCACCCCCACCATCCCCAGCCTTGTGAATTTGTGTCTTTCAACTCTGACTAGTCCAAACTAGTTAAACCTGGTGACCCAGACACTGAGTCTAATGAGATTACAGATTGATTTGTTGGTAGGTCTGGCATTTTACATAAGTAGCTACTCACTTGAGAATGGTCTCAGGTTTAGCAGATCATCTCCTGAAGCTCCTTGAGTCGACATTCAATTACTTCGATTAGATTATCCCAGAGCAAGAATCAGTTCAGAGTCTGGGTGGGGGTGGGGGTGGGGGGGAGTGGAAACAAAGACAATTGATTTGTTTTTGGTTCATCTGAATCCACTAATCTGTAGATTGTAGTTCCTTCGGGCCAACAGTATTAAAAGACTTGGACTTTCTGTTTGTATGGGTTACTACCCATACATCTTTGGAAGGCATATGGGAGGAAATCAGAGCTCCTGGGAGAAACCTATGCATACAAGCTCCTTACAGATAGTGGACAGAATTGAACCTGGGTCGCTGGCATTACTGCTTACCGTTATGCTAGCTGGAACAGCCAGATAAATATTGTGGCTACAAGAACATATAACAGGTCATTCAAGTCCGTCCTTAAGCAGTCACTTACCTTCTGGCCCAGGTGGCTCCGCTCCAGGACTCTCAGGACCAACCAGGCACAGCCACTTACCTCTGATTACCCGCAGGTTTGACTGAGGTAACATGGGTTCAGGTCCTCCCTCTCCAGCATATCATCAGAGAAACATCCAGGCCATTAGGAACAAAGTTGATGAACTACGAATGAGACTAACCTACCAAGGAGAAATGAGATACTGCTATGTGCAATGTCTCACCCTTTCACCTGATTCATCTAAATGAACCATGCAGCCTAAGGGCTTCTCTATCCACCAGATGGACTATATTGTGTCCTCTGACAAAGTTAGAGGTGAAGGGATCTGCTTGCTAATTGACACCTCATGGTCCTCAGACATGATGGGCCTGGTGAGTTCCTGCTCACCCAGCTTGGAATATCTAATGGTGGAGTGCATCTAACTCACTATGGGAGATTACTTCAGATATCCTAGCGGGAGTCTACATCCTACCCTAAGCAAATGAGAAGCCTGCATGCAATGAACTACAGCCTTGAAACAAGATGCTCTGAGGCCCCTTCATCATTATCTGTGACTTCAACCAGGCTAACTGCAAGAGTTTGTTACTACAATATGCCAGCATGTCTGCTGTCCCACCAGAGGACCATACACCCTTCACCATTGCTACACAAACATCAAAAAACATCCCACACACAATTTAGTAAATCAGGCCACCAGATTGTACAGAAATTCATACAGTGCTGGTCTGAGGAAACAGGGAGTGCCTACGTGACTGATCTGAGTTGGTAGACAGGTCTGTCTTCAAAGACTCAGCAGCTAGCCTTCATGTGTATCTCACCACCATCACAGACTTTATTAATAAGTATGTTGAGGTCTGTGTACCAAATAATACAATTTGCCTGTTTGAAGTTCAAATTTTTAAGTATATTGTCACCAAGTTTGTGTATGTCATCATATATTACTTGAAAATTTATCTTCTTCCATTCATTCACAGTAGATCATAAAATACAATAGAGTAAATGAAAAACTACACAGAAACAAAGACAAACTGTACAAATATAAAAATAAATAAATAGATAAATAGTTTTGAGAACATGAGTTGTAGACCCCTTGAAAGTGAGTCCATAGGTTGTGGAAACAGTTCAGTGTTGGGATGAGTGAAGTTAACTACGCTGGTTCAGGAGCCTGATGGTTGAAGGATAATAACTGCTGTGAACCTGGTGGTGTGGGATCTGAGGCTCCCGTGCCTACTTCCTGATGGCAGCAGAGAGAAGTACGCATGGTCTGGATGGCAGGAGTCTTTGATGGTGGATGCTGTCTTTTTGTAGCAGTGCTCCTTTTAGCATGCTGGTGTTCCCAAACCAGAAGCCATGGATGAACCAGGAGATGCACAGTCATGTTGTAGCTGTTACACTTTACTCTGCATTCTGTTAGTGTTTTCTCTTGCAATACACCCAAAGACTGTCAAAAAATCAATGTGCAAAAGTAGACAAACGGGTGCAAATATAAATGAGTAGGTAGGTCAGTAATACTGAACACACTGTTGCAATGAATCGATCTGCATCAACAAGACAAGTTTCTTCACAGTAAATCTGCAGATGTGACAATAATAATAAACCAATATAAGAGCAAGGGGTTTCTATGCTGAATCCCTGGAGCCTCTGCACCATCTACACTATAAAAATCCAGAAATGTTGCAAAATGTCTGGATGATTACCACTCCAACGACATTCAGGAAGCTTAAATCCATGCAGCAGAAAGCAGACTAAGTTAACAGGTACCTTATTCACCATTTAAATTTTTTAAATTTTCACCACTAATACACGGTGGCTGTTCTAATACATGAAACACCAGGCCTCAACATAGCAGGAGACTGGCAGCTGGGCAAAAGATGTTCCCAAAGATTTACTTGCAAAAGTTTTAGGTCTTCAGTGACTCATTGGAATGCCTGGCCAATGAGCTCTCAAAATGGGGAAGGACCATTCTGGATGCGTCTGATAACCTCAAGTCCATCTCTTGGGAGCACACCAGCAAAATCCATGGAAGGGATGCAGTACCTGCCCATCCCACCTTCGCTGTCAAGCATCTTTTGCCGCAGAGTTTCCAAGTCCCACGTTGGCCTCATTAGCAACTTTGGAATCCAGAACGATGCGCACAAAATACTAGAAAAAGTCCGCAGGTCAGGCATCATCTACATTAGTCAGATGGTGGTAAATCTGTGGAATTTGTTGCCACGAGTGGTTGTGGAGGCCAAGTCATTGGGTGCATTTTAGGCAGAGATAAATAGGTTCTTGATTAGCCAGGGCATCAAAGGATATGGGGAGAAGGCAGGGGAGTGGGGATGACTGGAAGAATCGGATCAACCCATGATTGAATGGCAGAATAGACTCAATAGGCCAAATGGCCTACTTCTGCTCCTACAGTCAATGCTTTGGGCCAGGACTCTTTATCAGGACTTTCATCAGAGTCTCAGCCCAAAAAAGCAACAGTTATTTCCCTTGGCTGATGCTATCTGATCTGCTGAGTTCCTCCAGCATTTTGTGTGTGTTCCTCAAGATCTCCAGCATGTGTACCATCTCTTATGCTCAGAATGCTGAAACAATCTGCAAGGAAACATGTTAGATCAAACCTACTTCAAACCTGCAATTAACCTCCATAAAGGGAAGAAGCTGCAAGCCCTAATATTGTTTCCTACCAGACGCTGCAAAATTGACATAAAAATGTATTTCCCTTACTTCATCGTTGCTGAATCAAATCCTAAATTTCGATGCTATTACAGCTCTGGGCCTCAGAGTTCAGAGTTCAATTCTGGCATCAGCTGTAAGGAGTCTGTACGTCTTTCCCGTGGAATACATGGGTTTTTTACTGGGTGCTCTGGTTTCCTCCCACAGTCCAAAGACATGTCAAGTAGGATAAATGGTCATTTTAAATTATTGGAAGGTTAATTGTTAAGGTTAAACTGGGGTTGTCAGGGATTGCTAGGGCAGCACGGCTTGAAGGCCGGAAGGGCCTATTTCCCAGTGTATCACTAAATAAATAAATAAGCTGTAGTTCCTCCAAGAGACCCACAACATTGTCATAGGGTTTGGGGGCTTGCATACCTCAATAATCCAGAGGGCTATTTAGGCTAGAATCGGGGCCTTATGCTTTGGCTCTTGGTGGGGTCACCCATGCAAACAGGTCAAAGGGCAGAGGCCAGACTAAGAGTGGTCCACCAGTCCTCCAGGTTCAGGGGTTCAGCTCAGTGTTAACAAACCAGGCTGACAAAGCAAAATTGTTATGGAAACATCAATGAAGAATCCTTCTACATTTGAGAGCGATGGTATTCCTGAGTCTCCACCTGAGATTTGCCTGCGCAGCAGTAGTGAAAACTGAAAGGAAGCTGATGATATGATGAGGAAATCCCAGAACATTGCCAAAGATGGAGGACCTTCAGTACTGCCCTAAACACCAGCCGCGTAACAGGCAGTAAGTAAGCCAACTACATTTGTTCAAGAAAGCTGTTCACCACTTTCTTCTCAATGACCCTTAATGATAGGCAATTAATGCTAGAATTTCTAGTGATGCCTGTCCACTGTGAATTAATTCATAAAAGTACAGTATGTGAAACATTGCCTGAAAGTTTTTTAATCATTGGGAGTTTACTAAAATTAGAAGATACCAATAGAACTATGTTTGGCTGAGTAAATAAGCTTCAAAGAAAGCATTAGCTTGCTCTTTCTCAAAAGTATGCAACTTATCCATTAGTATTTGCATTCATGGATCAATATTACAGATATTTAGTTACTGAATCCAATGCACTTAGAAGCAGTGAAAGATGGACCTTAATAACAGGTATGAAGAATCAAGATAACATCCTGCACTGTAAAGGTCCAGTTGATGTAAATCAAAATTTATAAACCTCACTTGGTGTCTGTAAAATTAAGTAAAATGGGGGCTTAACTCTTCATCCCATCTGTTGGTAGGTGTGTAGCCGGAGACCTGTTATCCATCTGATATGTTCTGACATTAAATTGTTCACTTCCTTTGTATAAAAGATTCTGATTTATCAAGCTCAAATTAAAACCTGCAATTCTAATATTTACAGCATATTGGTTTATATTGGCTCATTATTATTGTCATATGTGCCGAGGTACAGTGAAAAAAATAGTTTTGCATGCTATTGAGACAGATCATTTCATTACAACAGTGCATTGTACTAGTACAAGGAAAAATAACAGAGTGCAGAATAAAGTGTAACGGCTAAAGAAAAAGTGTAGCAGACAATAAGTTTGTGAGGTCAAGAGGTCCATCTTATCATAGTAGGGAAATATTCAATGGCCCACCAGCGCATTTACTTCCTGAGAAAGCTGAAGAAATTTGGCCTGTCCCCTAAAACCCTCATTAATTTTTATAGATGCACCGTAGAAAGCATTCTTCTAGGGTGCATCACAACCTGGTATGGAAGTTGTCCTGTCCAAGACCAGAAGAAGCTGCAGAAGATCGTGAACACAGCGCAGCACATCACACAAACCAATCTTCCGTCCTTGGACTCACTTTACACCACACGCTGTCGGAGCAGTGCTGCCAGGATAATCAAGGAATCGACCCACCCAGCCAACACACTTTTCGTCCCTCTTCCCTCCAGGAGAAGGCTCAGGAGCTTGAAGACTCATACGGCCAGATTTGGGAACAGCTTCTTTCCAACTGTGATAAGACTGCTGATCGGATCCTGACCCGGATCTGGGCCGTACCCTCCAAATATCCGGACCTGCCTCTCGGTTTTTTTTTTGCACTACCTTACTTTCCCTTTTCTATTTTCTATTTATGATTTATAATTTAAATTTTTAATATTTAGATTTGTAATCCAGGGAGCGCAAAGCGCAGAATCAAATATCGCTATGATGATTGTACTCTGTAGTATCAATTGTTTGGCGACAATAAAGTAAAGTAAAGTAAAGTAAAGGACTTATAACATTGAGAGAGAAGCTATCCTTGAGCCTGTCAGTACGTGATCTCAGGCTTTTGCATCTTCTGCCCGGTGAGAGGGGGAGAAGAGAGTATTTCCAGGGCAGGCAGAGTCTTTGATTATGCTGGCTGTTGTAGCAAGGCAGCAAGAAATGTAGCCTGACCCCAGGGAGTGGCAGATGTGCTGAGCTGTATCTATAACTGTAGCTTCTTGCAGTCATGTGTAGAGCAGTAAGTGTATCATGCATCATGGTCATACCAAACCAAGATTCATCCAGATACGATGTTTCCTAAGGTGCATCAATAGAAAATAGTGAGGGTCAAAGGAGACATGCCAAATTTCTTTAGCCTCTTGAGCAAGTAGTGTTGGTGAGCTTTCTTAAACTGTGGCTTCTACAGGATTGGACAAGACCAATTGAGAGCTTTTAGCTCCTAGGAGAGAGCATTCTCAATTGAGTCCATAAGACTGTAAGACACTGAAGCAGAATTAGGCTATTCGGCCCATCAAGTCTGCTCCACCATTTCATCATGGTTGATTTATTATCCCTTCAACCCCATTCTCCTTCCTTCTCCCCATAACTTTTGACACTGTGACTAATCAAGAACCTATCAACCTCCGCTTTAAATATAACCAATGATTTGGCTTCCACAGTCACCTGTGGCAATGAATTGCACAGATTCACCACACTCTGGTTACAAAAATTCTTCCTCATTTCTGTTCTAAAAAGACATTCCTCTATTCTGAGGCTAGGTTCCCTCACTATAGGAAAAATCCTTTCCACATCCATTCTCTTTAGACATTTCAATATACAATAGATTTCAATGAGATTCCCCCATCCCCACCCCTCATTCTTCTAAACTCCAGGAAGTACTTGCCTAGAGCCATCAAATGTTCCTCATGTGCTAACCCTGTCATTTCTGGAATCATTCTCATGAACCTCCTCTGGGCCCTCTCCAATGCCAGTACATATTTTTTTCAATAAGCGGCCTAAAACTGCTCACAAGTATTTCAAGTGTGGCCTTGTAAAACCTCTTCTTTACTTCCTTGCTTTTGTATTCTAATCCTTCCAAAAAGCTGCGTGCATTCAAATATAACAATTTCAGTCCTATGTTTATCACTGTTTTCGATTTTGTCCATCTGTAATACTTCAGCCCATGCCACTGACTACAACTTTGTCCTATCACCTGCCTGTCCTTCTTCGCAGTCTCTCTGCACACAGCATCTACTTGTATACCAACTGCCCCATCGTTAACCCTATCACTCCAATACCTGTCCCCCTGCAAAACTAGGTTAAATCCTCTCCAACAGTGCTAGCAAATCTGCCAACAAGGATATTGGACCAGCACAATGTAACCCATCCTTTACTTACAGGTTATACCATACCAAGAAGAAATCCCAAAGATCCAAAAATCTGAAACCCTGCTCGCCATATCATATCATCCTATTCTTACCCTCACTGGAGTGTGGCACATGCAGCAATCCAAAGATTACTGCCCCTGAGGCCCTGCTCTTCAGCTTTCTACTTAATTCTCTAAGGGGACCTCTTCTCTTTTCCTTCCTAAGTCATTGGCACCAATATATACCACACCTTCTGGCTGTTCACCCTTGTCCTTTAGAATATTGTGAACCGATCTGAGACATCCATGACCCTGATATCCACAAGGCAACATAACATCTGGCTGTCTCTTTCAGGACCACAGAATCTCCTGTCTGCTCCTCTAACTATGGAATCCCCTATCACTACTGCACTCCTCTTTTCCTCCCTCACCTTCTGAGACACAGAGCCAGAGATCCGGACACTGTAGCTGTCCCCTGGTAGATCCCCCCCCCCCCCCAAGAGTATCCAAAGCGGTATACTTATTATTGAGGGGAATGGCCACAGGGTACTCTGCACTGGCTCCCTCTCCTGACAGCCACCCAGGTACATGCCTTCTGCAACTTAGGGGTGACTACCTCCCTGCAGCTCCTATCTATCACCTCCTCTTTTTCCTGTATGATTCAAAGGTCATCGTGTTACAGCTCTAGTTCCTTAACATGGTCTCAAAGGAGCTGCTGCTCGATGCACTTCAAGATTCAAGATTCAAGATTGCTCAATGTCTTTTCCACAAGACAAGTGTAAGTAGAAAGAAACAATTGTAAAACCGGATCTGATCCGGCACAAAAAAAAATCACAAAAGATGAACACAATAACAATAATAATAATAAAATATACAATAAATATAAGTACATAAGATAGCTTGTGTATAGAAATTGATTTTATGTCCATAGTGTGATGCTAGGTTGTACACAAGATGACTGATTGGAAATAATAAAGTAGTGGTGGAGTTAGTGGGTAGTGGTCTGATCAGTCTTACAGCTTGGGGAAAGTAACTGTTTTTGAGCCTGGTGGTGGTGTGGATGCTGCATAGCCTTCTTCCTGATGGGAATGGAACAAATGAACAGGATGTGTGTGGCCCTTCATGATGTTACTGGCCTTCTTCTGGCACCTTTCTATAGAAATATATGTACGTCCACCTTCTCAGAAGGTAGAGGCATTACAGCCATGGGAACTTCAGTAAGCAATATTGTTTGAAAGTAGTGAGCTGTAGTGAGCTTTCTTGACCATGTAGGATGTGTTCTGAGTCTATGTAGATGTAGTTATCAAGGAGACTGGAGGTCTCCCAGAGTTCCCACATCTCAAACAAAGAACATACCACTAAATCCTGAATCCATTCTCATCACATTTTCCACATACAAATAGACAAAGAAAGAGAAAAAGAAACTTAGAAACATAGCCTCACTGATCAAAAGATGGTGCGACAAGGGGTGATTCATTACAAGCAGCGCCAATGGGAAACATCTAATATTCCCAGTTAGAGATATAACAGGTGAAATCCGTAGTTAGAGCCATGGGAACTTCAGTAAGCATATTGTTTAGAGTTTTTAAACATCTAACAATACTCAAAGTCAACAGGTTCTGAACTGCAGTCTTGGGTTGAGAGTGCAACTTCTCGTTAAGAAACAGGAAGCGAGGAAAACAGGAAGCTGGACTGCAAGTTAGATTGAAACGCAGAGTCATTTAGAACCCCACTCCCAACTATCATACCAGCAATGTAGTCTCTAGAAAATAAAATTGAAGACCCCGGAGCAAAATTGCTGTACTAGAGTGACATCAGGGACTGCTGTGTACTTTGTTTCATGGAAACATGGCAATCACCCACCATTTCAGATGCAGCGCTGCAGCTGGATGGCTTCATCATTCACTGTAAACGTAGAACAACTCAGTCTTTTAAAGGCAAAGGTGCTTTATAAAATAGCTTTGACAAGTGGCCAATCCAGACATCAGAAATTTTGAGAGAAGGGTACTTAAACCAGATCCACCCCCTTAGGACAAAAGGCAGCAGCAGGTCAGTAGAGCAAAAATGAGCTTTGACCAGCAGCTTATTGGTGTTTGCAATTGATTAACAAGAGCAAATTAAAGGAAGAAAGGGGCAAGTGCAGCAGCAACCGTCGCAGCGGGCATCGTCTGAGCGGACAGAGTCAGAGTGGTGATCTTGAGGCTTTAGCTCTTCGAGGCTTCAGTCAGAGAAGGCAAACGAAATGAAAAGCTCAAGGTTAATTTTTTGTTCTCTTTCCCTTTTTTGGATCTGCTCAGCTAAGATAGTAGAAATGCCAGGCAGGATAGTGGAATATGCCTCTTGCGGGATGTGGGAAGGCAGGGAGACCCCCAGTGTTCCTGACGACTACAACTGCGAGAAGTGCATCCAGTTGCAGCTTCTAACAAACCACGTTAAGAAGTTGGAGCTGGAACTGGATGAACTCTGGATCATTCAGGATGCCGAAGAGGAGATGAATAGGACATATAGAGAGATAGTTACACACAAGGTGCAGGACAGATGAAAACTGGGTGACAGTCAGGAAGGGGAAAGAGGTTAAGGAGCCAGTGCAGAGTGCCCCTGTGATCGTCCCCCTTATCAACAGTTATCCCACTTTGGATACTGGTGGGGATGAGGGGGAATGACCTAACTGAGGGAAGTCACAGTGCTCGGGTCTCTGCCACTGAGTCAGCCTCTGTGACTCAGAAGGGAGTGAGGGAGAAGAGACATGTTGCGGTGATAGGGGATTTGTTAGTTAGGGGAATAGGAGGGAATTTCTGTTGACAAGAACAAGATTTCCAAATGGAATGTTGCCTCTTGGGTGCCAGAGTATGGGATATCCAGGATCGAGTCCTCAGTGTTCTTAAATGGGAGAGTAAACAGCCAGAGGTCGTGCTCCATAGGGGTACCAATGACATGGTTCAACAAGTGACGATGTTCTACATAGGGAGTTCAGGGAGTTAGGTATTAAGTTAAAGAGCAGGACCTCCAGGGTGGTGATCTCAGGATTGCTACCCATGCCATCTGCTAGTGAGGCCAGTACTAGGAAGATTATACAGTTTAATAATGGCTGAGGAGTTGGTGTACGAGGGAGGGCATAAGATTTTCAGATTACTGGGCTCTCTTCCAGGGAAGGTGGGACCTGTACAGAAGGGTCACCTTGAACCTGAACTGGAGAGGGACTAATATCCTAGAGGGAAGGCTTGTTAATGCTGCACGGTGGGGTTTAAACTAGAGTTGCATGGGGATGGGAATCAGAGTTCCAGAACAGTTAATGGCAGATGTTGGTAAGACCTCAGACAAAGGTAGGAATCAAAAGGTTGAGCAGGGTGCAACTAGTGTCCTGAGCTCCCCATATTTCGATGCAAGAAGTATCGTCAGAAAGGCTGATAATAGTGCTGAAGATAGGGTAGATGGTTTACAAACAGAGGCAATGTGTAGTGAGGAGAGGCTGTTGATAGGGAAAAATTGCAGTCAAAGGGATAAGTTGCAATATAAAAGAGGGGCAAAATTGAAAAGAGTGAATACAGGACTGTAGGTGTTGTATTTGAATGTGTGTAATATACGGAATGAGGTAGATGAACTTGCAGTACAATTGCCCATTGCCAGGTATGATGTTGTAGGCATTACTGAATCATGGCTGAAAGCAAATTATAGCTGGGAGCTTAATGACCAAGGATACACATTGTATCGAAAGGACAGGTAGGAAGGCGGAGGGAGTGACTTTGTTCTTTTGGTAATAAATTAAATCAACTCACTAGAAAGAGGTGACATAGGGTCAGAAGGTGTTGAATCATTGTGGATAGAGCTAAGGAACTGCAAGGGTGAAAAAACCCTGATGGGAATTGTATACAGGCCCGCAAACAATAGTAAGGATGTGGCCTACAAATTACAATAGGAAATAGAAGATACATGCCAAAAGGATAATGTTACAATAGTCATGGGTGACTTCAATATACAGGTAAATTGGGAAAATCAAGTTGGTACTGGATACCAGGAGGGGATTTTCTAGAGTGTCTACAATTTGGCTTTTTAAAGCAGGTCACGGTTGAGGTCACTAGGGGATCAGCTATTCTGGATTGTGTGTTGTGCAATGAACCAGAATTGATTAGAGAGTTTAAGGTAAAAGAATCAGAGAAAGGTTGAATAGGTTAGGACTTTATTCCCTGGAGCGTAGAAGAATGAGGGGAGATTTGATAGAGGTATATAAAATTATGATGGGTATAGATAGAGTGAATGCAAGCAGGCTTTTTCCACTGAGGCAAGGGGAGAAAAAAACCAGAGGACATGGGTTAAGGGAGAGGGGGGAAAAGTTTAAAGGGAACATTAGTGGGGGTTTCGTCACACAGAGAGTGGTGGGAGTATAGAATGAGCTGCCAGATGAAGTGGTAAATGCGGGTTCTTTTTTAACATTTAAGAATAAATTGGACAGATACATGGATGGGAGGTGTATGGAGGGATATGGTCTGTGTGCAGGTCAGTGGGACTAGACAGAAAATGGTTCGGCACAGCCAAGAAGGGCCAAGGGGCCTGTTTCTGTGCTGTAGTTTTTATGGTTTCTATGGTTTCTAATCCATAGGGGCATGTGATCATAATATATTTGAATTCTTCCCGAAATTTCAGAAGGAGAAGCTAAAGTCAGATGCATCAGGATTACAGTGGAGTAAAGGAAATTACAGAAGCATTAGAGAGGAGTTGGCCAGAATTGATTGGAGAAGAACACAGGCAGGGATGACAGCAGAGCAGCAATGGCTGGAATTTCTGGGAGCAATTTGGAAAGCACAGAATATATACATCCTACAGAGGAAGAAGTATTCTAAAGGAAATATAACATAATTGTGACTAACGAGAGAAGTTAAAGCCAACATTAAAGCCAAAGAGAGGGCATGTAGTAGAGCAAAAATTAACGGGAAGCTTTTAAAAAACAACAGAGAGCAACTAAAAAGCCATTAAGAAGATTAAGATGGAACATGAAAGTAAGCGAACCAATAATATGAAAAAGGATGCCAAAAGTTTCTTCAGATACATAGGTGTAAAAGAGAGATGAGAGTGGATATTGGACTAATGGAAAATGATGCTGGAGAGATAGTAATGGGGGACAACAAAATAACAGACAAACTGAATAAGTATCTTGCATCAGTCTTCACTACGGAAGACACGAGCAGTATAGTGGAAGTTCCAGGTGTCATTGGTCATGAAGTACGTGAAGTTACAATAACTAGAAAGAAGGTTGTTGGGATACTGAAAGGTCTGAAGGTAGGTAAGTCACCTGGACCAGATGGTGTACACCCCAGTGTTCTGAAAGAGGTGGTTGAAGAGATTGTCGACATATTAATAATAATCTTTCAAGAATCACTAGATTCTGGAATGGTTCCGGAAGACGGGAAAATTGCAAATGTCATTCCACTCTTCAAGACTGGAGGGAGGCAGAAGAAAGGAAACTAAAGGAAATATAGCTAAGGAGGCCACGTCTTTATGTATATTTAAAGCAGAGGTTGATCGATTCTTGATTGGTCAGGGCATGAAGGGATACAGGGAGAAGTCAGGAGATTGGGGCTGAGAGGAAAATTGGATCAGCCATGATGAAATGGCGGAGTAGACACAATGGCCTAAGTTGCCTATTTCTGCTCCTATATCTTATGGTCATGGTGTTATAATTAACTCTTTGTGGTGCACAGACATGGCAGTTCTGTCTCAGTCCTGCTCAACTGATCTGGAACATATAGTGATCAACTGTCGTCCTTTTTATCTGCCGGGGGAGTTTTTCCCCATCATCTTGGTAGCAGTGCACATTCCATCTCAGGCCAACTTTAGGCTGGCATGAAAGGAGCCAAGCTCCATAATCAGTAGTCGTAAATTAATGCAGTCTGAAGTCTTCCCTACCATTGTGATGGATTTCAGCTAGGCCAGCTTGAAGAAGTCTCTGAATTACCACCAATATATCTCCTGTGGAACAGAGGAGCCAACACACTTGACCATTGTTTACACTACCATTAAGAATATTTACCATACCATCCTATGTCCACAATTTGGGAAGTCCAATTACCTGGCTAGATTTCTACTCCCAGCATACGTGCAGAGCCTAAAGTGGTAAGGACCAAGAAGGTATGGTCAAGGGTAGTGAAGGAGCGTTTACAGGGCTGATTTTAGTCAGAGGACTGGACAACATTCAAGGATTCATCTTCCGATCTGAATGAATACACCACAACTATCACCAACATTATCAAGACCTGCATAGGTAAGTGTGTACCTTCAAGAACATACAGGACATACCCAAACCAAAAGCCGTGTTTGAATTACTGTAGGAGATTCGTAGTCTGCTGGGAGCTAGATCTGCAGTATTCAAGATCGGTGATCCGGAGCTTTACGAGAAGTGCAGGGATGACCTACAGAAAGCCTGCTGGTGTCCCTGGTAAGGCTCTGAAAACCTGTGCCAATGCACTGGCTGGAGTGTTCAAGGACATCTTCAATCTCTCATTTTCACCCTTTTAAACAGGTATTAACTTCCAAGGGTGACAATCATACCTGTGCCCAAGACAAGCAGCCTCAATGACTATTGCCCAGTGGCACTCACATCAACTGTGATAAAGTCCTTTCAGAGATTCAGGAAGGGTAAGACAAAGGAACACGTACCAATCCTCACAGAGGGATCAGAAGTGGAGAGAGTGAGCAGTTTCAAGTTCCTGAGTGTCAAGATCTCTGAAGATCCCAGCATATCGATGTAGTTATAAAGAAGGCAAGACAGCGGCTATATTTCATTAGGAGTTTGAAGAGATTTGGCATGTCAAGAAATACACTTAAAAACTTCGATAGATGTACCATGGAGTGCATTCTGACAGGCTGCATCACTGTCTGGTACGGGGGGGTGTGGAGGGGAGTTACTGCACAGGACTGAAAGAAATTGCAGAGGGTTGTAAACCTAGTCAGCTCCATCCTGGGTACCAGCCTACAAAGAACCCAGGACATCTTCAGGGAGCGGTGTCTCAGAAAGGCAGCGTCCATTATTAAGGACCTCCAGCACCCAGGGCATGCTCTTTTCTCATTGTTACCATCAGGGAGGAGGTACAGAAGCCTGAAGGCACACACTCAGTGATTCAGGAACAGCTTCTTCCCCTCTGCCATCAATTCCTAAATGGACATTGAACCCTTGGACACTACCTCACTTTTTTAATATACAGTATTTCTGTTTTTTGCACATTTGTTTTAATCTATTCAATATAAGGATACTGTAATTGATGTGCTTATTTATTATTATTATTATTTTTATTTTATTTATTATTTTTTTCTCTTCTATATTATGTATTGCATTGAACTGCTGCTGCTAAGTTAACAAATTTCACATCACATGCCGGTGACAATAAGCCTGATTCTGATTCTGATCATGACTATAATCAAATCCTGCCTAAGCAACAACCTGGACCTGCAGCAATTTAATAGATCTACAGCAGATGCAGTTTTATTGGCTTTCCACTTGGGTTTGGATCACCTGGACAATAATAATACTTATGTCAGGCTGCTGTAAATTGACTAAAGCTCAGTGTTCAACACAGTCATATTTTCAGTTCTAGTCTACAGCCTCCAAACCTAGGCCTCTGTACCTCCCTCTGCAATTATATCCTTGAATTCCTCATCAGGAGATGACAGTCTATGCAGATTAGAAATACCTTCTCCTTACCGACAATTAACACTGGCTGCCCTGAAGGATGCACGCTTAGCCCACTGCTCTACTCTCTCCACACCCACAAATGGGAGGCCAGGCATAGCTCAAATGCCATCTATAAATTTGCCAATGACAAAACCATTGTTGGCAGAATTTCACATGATGATGAGGAGATGGACGGGTGTGAGATAGATCAGGAGGTGGAGTGGTGTCATAGGAACAAGCTTGCATTCAGTGTCAGTAAGACCAAGGAATTGATTGTGGACCAGGAAGGAGAAGTCAAGGGAGCACACTCTAGTCCTCACTGAGTGGTCAGAAGTGGAAAAGGTGAGCAGTTTGAAGTTTGTGGTTGTCAATATCTCTGAAGAAGCACCCTGGGCCCAACATATTGATGCGATTATAAAGGAAGCATAACAGCAGCTATATTTCATTAGGAGTTTGAAGAGAATTGGGATATCACCAAAGACATTTGCAAATTTCTACAGATATGCCATGGAGGGCATTCGAACTGGTTGCATCACCATCTGGTATGAAAGGGCCACTCCACAAGATTGGGAAAAGCTGCAGAAAGTTTGAACCTTGTCACCTCCATGATGGGCGCTAGCATCCAGGACACCTTCAAATGACAAAGCCTTAAGAAGGCAGCATCCATCATGAAGGACGCTCATCACACAGGACATGCCCTCTTCTCGTTGGTACCATCAAGGAGGAGATACAGGAGCCTGAAAACATGCACTCAACATTTCAGGATTCCTCCCCTCTGCTGTCAGATTTCTGAATGGACAATGAACCCATGGAAACTTCCTCTTTAATTTTTTTCCCCTCTTTTTTTGCACTACTTAATTACTTAATTTTATATATACTTATAATAATTTATCATTTTTGTCACTATATATTGCAATGTACTGCTGCAAAACAACAAATTTCACAACATATTAAAACTGATTATATTAAACCAATAATATTAAAACTGATTCTGATTCTACTTAAGCCTGTTCTCGTTGAAGGCTGTTGAGCCAAAGTCTGACCACTCTAACCCTGGTCCACTTCAACAATGGCTGCTCCACTTACATCTCACTTCTTTTTATTGGCTCAAATAAAATTCACTCCCAATGAGACCTGATGTCTTTAAATGGCTCCTGCTCTGCTCTGATCCCACTCTGTCACTTGCTGCTTCAAAGTATGACTCACTCCCAACAAGACTTGATGCTTCGAAGTGGTTTCCACTCTGCTCAGATGCTGCTTTCTCAGATCAGTCTATTGATGATGCTTGCTCCCAGGAACTCAAAGTTCTCAACCGTCTTGACCTCAGCACCCTTGTTGTAAACAGATGCATGAGCACCATCCATCGTGCTGAAGTCAATGACCAGCTCCTTTGTTTTGCTGACATTGTTGCCATGACACCATGTAACTAAGCTCTTTACCTCTTTCCTGTTCTCCGACACGTTGTTATTTGAGATCCGGCCCTGTCATGTGTACTTTTCATGGAAGGGGTGCAATTCACATAAAACCAAGTTATTAGGTAACAGTTTCAGTTTATCAAACTCTTGGCTGAAGAAAATAATTCAGAGGATCCTCTGACGTCAACAGTGTTTTAATAGCTGTCATCAATGGCTTATAGAGATAGCAAAATGCAAAACCCATTGATCTTTTTCTCCTCCAATCTAGGATTGGAAAGCTTTACTTACTTTCACATTTTATCTGTTCAGTTAAGCTTTTGCAGATTTGTATCTATATCTGCTGTTATATAATTTACTCTGGAGTATTTGCCTTGGAGACATTGCAGCTTTTGACAAGACTGTTCCCAAGATGGTATCATGCCTTTTTATCCACTTTCTTTTTGTCTTTATTTTTAATTATTTATTGTCTCAAGAATACTCTTCTTACAATTATTTTGTCTGTATTATAAAACTGAGAAGCATTTAAGCAATGCTATTGTGTATTTTCCCTTGCCATTGAGGAGGAATAACAAGAGTTGTCTGATTATTAAATAATGACAGCATAACCTTCATTCAAAGTCCCTGGAATCTGGGTGTCAGATTGCAATGCTCACACCAAGTGCCTGGAGCACAAAGACGGCCATTTCAAGCACTGCCATTACTGAGACTAAAAATATAGTAAGGCTCCTATAACAATATGACATATTAAGCAATAACAAACAGCCAAGAGCACTTACAAAACTTTGGGATTCAAATTCGTGATAGCCATTTCTCAACTGGGAAAAATTCAAATCATTTGACCTATGTCCAAGTACATGGACCAGAGAAATTACTATTTTTTTTGTTCTTATCCTTACAGCAGTGTTGTGTCAACTCTTTAAAGATTAAAGATAAGCTTTATTTGTCCACATATAGATTGAAATATATGCATCATTTGCGTCGAATCAAATCAGAGAGGATTGCACTGAGCAGCCTAGAAATCTTGCCACACTTCCAGCACCAAAATTGCATGACCACAATTCACTACTCGTAATCATATGTCTTTTGAATGTGAGCGAAAACCAGCACACCCGGAGGAAACCCATGTAATCATGGGGAGAAAACCTTACAGGCAGCAGCAATCACAATCAGAACCCCAATCAGTGAAATCTGGTGCTGTAAAGTGATGTGATAACTGCTAGGTTACCTTGTCGTCCCTAACCTACTCCACTCAAATCCTTTCCTCCCACATAGCCCTCTATTTTTCTTTCATCCATGTGCCTATCTGAGAGACTCTTGTGTCCCCCATGTACCAGCCTCTACCACCACAGCAGTGTGTACCACATTCTGTGTAAGAAAAAGCTAACTCTGACATCCTACATTCCTCTAAACTGCTTAAAGTCACACCCCTCATATTAGCCATTTACACCTCGCAAAAAATTCTCTATCATTTAATACACTACTCACTAACCCCTTTATGTGCGATTCATCCTAGTAAGGCAAAACTCTCCTTGCACATTGATTTCACTAATAAAGGCATGAATGGTGTTGTGACATGAACAAAGCTACCAGAGAGACACTGAAGCTAGTGGATAGGAAAGTGTTAATCCAACAAAAACGGGCAGCAGGCATCATAATTCAAGACACTCTTGGAAGAAGTGGCCCACTCTTCTCAATATTACATGACATTTTCATATACTGAAGATCAAAGGAAACAACAGGACAATTCTATAGTTATAATGTATCTACAATGCTTCCTGTGTATTACATCTAGTTTTCAAACGCTTGGGTGTCTGGAGCGTGTCGTATCCACAGTCCAGACACCCAGAAATGAATGTTAATTGCCACTGACTTTACGCTGCATTCATGCATATGCAGACATCTGAGGTCTAATTGTTCTGAGCTGCATTTTAATTCAATCTACAATCCACATTCAAGTCTGAAGATTGGTTGCTGGTGAAATTAACATTTGCTATATACCCTAACTCAGAATATTCCCTAACAAGTGGTCTTGCTAAACTACAAGAGCAGTGACATGATTTGAACTCACCGATTACATACAGACTTAGAAATCATGCTGTTTCTTCTATCCCATTGCATTATTCCATTCATAACTACTCTCCATCTATTGCTATGTAAAATAAATTTCATTCGGTTATCTACTACAGTATATGGAAAATTCAATCGTGGACTAGAAATCATAGAGGTAGACCGAAACTCAGTTTCTGTAGGCAAATCCTATTTATCATCTAGATGTTCAAAAGAAAATGTCGTATCTATACAATAGACAGAAAGCTCGATAATGAGATAAATGTAATGTTAGTATGTCATAGGTTTTATCAACTAAAATTAATATTATCCAAATTAGTGGCCAAGTAAAGAAAGTATAGGAAAATAGTGCAAAATGAACAGAGTATCTTTAACAGATAACATTTTCCTTAGAACACTCAAGTAAATCAACAAGATTATTTTGAACAGAATTAGCGAACCACAAGCACAAACACTGTATCGGATGGTTGATGGGTAGCAGAAGTAATCTTGCTATTTAAGAACAATGAGCTTCAAATTCTGTTTGGGATTCTTTGCTGACAGGAAACCAGCAGAAGTGGCTGATTAAACCAAGACTTTTGCAGTAACTTATTTTTATTGGAATTTAAAAAGTCAATGAACAAGTTCAATTTATAATCAATTGTGAGATACTGAACAGGGAACTTAGAAGGTGGGCCCCCCTGATCCTTGCGGGATGGGTTGAGGGGCGGTTAAAACGCCAGTCAGGATACTTGTTTTAATTGACTGAAGCCTGGATTAACCAGGATAAATAAATTATCAGGAATATCACACTGGAATTGCATAAAACAGTCTTGCACATTGTGTACAGTTCTGGTTGCTATGCAACAAGAAGCTGGGTGGTAGCCCTAGAGAGGGTCGAGACAGAAACTCTCAACACGCTTATAAAGTAGCTAGATGAGCACATAGTGTCCAGGCTCCATAAAGCTGTGAACCAAAAAGAGGACCACGAGACACAAAAGATACCTGCGCACTTTATATTGGAATTCTAGAGCGCAGGGCTTTGCGGATGAAGGTACTGCAGATGGTGGTGGAGTGATGAGGATTCCCCTTTTCAGGTTTACTCTATGAGCTAAAGATGAGGCTGGAGCTGGGTGTGAGAAAATGAGTCGGATTGTGATGCTGGAATAGGATTTGGAACTTGTACCACATGTACAGACAAACATATGGGGCAGATCGTTAGCGTAGCAATTAGTGCATTGCTTTACAGATCCGGCTTTCATCAATCGAAGATCAATTCCTTCTGCCGCCTGGAAGGAGTTTGTGTGTTCTCCCCATGACTAAGTGGGTTCCCTCTAGGTGCTCCTGTTTCCTCCTACATTCCCAAACCAATGGTTAGGGTCTGAAGATAGATAAGTCACCTGGACCAGAAGGGCTATACCCCAGAGTTCTGAAAGAGGTAGCTGAAGAGATTGTGGAGGCATTGGTAATGGTCTTTCAAGAATAAAGAGATTCAGGTACGGTTCCGGAGGACTGAAGATTACAAATATCTCTCCACTCTTCAAGAAGGGAAGGAGACAGAAGAAAGGATATTGTAGGCCAGTTAGTTTGATCTCAGTGGCTGGGAGGATGTTGGAGTCAATTGTTAATGATATGGTTTCAGGGTACAATGAAGCACATGACAAAATAGGCCAAAGTCAGCATGGTTTCCTTAAAGTAAAGTCCTGCCTGACAAAACTGCTGGAATTCTTTGAGAAAAAAAACAAGAAATTTGGTAGATGTTGTGGAGTTGGATTTTCAGAAGGTCTTTGACAAATTGCCACCTATGAGACTGCTTAGCAAGAATTCATGGTGTTACAGGAAAGATACTAGCATGGATGGAGCATTCATTGATTGGTAGGAGGCTAAGTGGAAATAAAGGGAGCCTATTCTGACTGGCTGCCAGTAAGTAGTTGTGTTCCGCAGGATTTGGTGTTGGGGTGGCTTTTAAGTTGTATGTCAATAATTTGGATGATGGAGGTGATGGCTTTCTGGCCAAGTTTGCAGACGATATGAAAATATCGTCTAAGATTATCTAAGAAAGGATGTGCTGACATTGGAGAGAATTTAAGGAGATCCACAAAAATGATTCCAGGATTGAAAGGCTTGTCATATGAAGAGCATTTGATGGTCCTGGGTTTGTACTCACTGGAATTTAGAAAAATGAGTGAGCAAACTCATTGAAACCTATTCAATATTGAAAGGCCTAGATAGAGTGGCTATGGAGAGGATGTTACCTATAGTGCAGGAGTCCAGAACCAAAGGGCACAATGTCAGAATAAAAGGAAGTCCATTTTGAACAGAGATGAAGTGGTATTTCTTTAGCTAGAGGGTGGCAACTCTGATGCAATTCGTTGCCACAGGCAGCTGTGGAGGCCATGTCATTGGGTGTAATTAAATGGAGATTGATTGGTTCTTTATTAATCAGGGCATGAAAAGTTACAGGGAGGAGGCAGGAGAATGGGGTTGAGAGGGATATGGATCAGCTATGATCGAATGAGGAAAAGACCAAATAGCCTAATGTCTTATGTCTTTTAGTCTTATGGTCTTATTGTTAGTGAATTGTGGACATGCGGGCTGCCCAGCACCATCGTTGCTGATTGGATTTAAGCATTTCAGGCATTTCACAACCTCTTTTATGGCTGGCTGTACATGTGATAAATAAAACTAATCTTTAATCTATATCTAATCATAGCAGGAGGTCGGTAACAGGGCTGATTGCACTTAAGAGTTAGAGGCGGAACTATGGATGGAACATGATTTGGAGGCCATGGATGAGAGATGAATAGCAAGCAATGAGGTAGAGGACAGGGATTTCTGATCGTGAACGCACATAGGTGTGTGTGTGTGTAAGGGTACACACATGCTGATGCCACTAATACCCACATGGCAGCAGAGTTTCATCCCCTGGCACTGGGAAGCTTGTGTGATGGCAATGGCCATCTCATTTAAAGGAAACCACACACCAACATCTTCCATTCCACAAGATGAAGATCAGATCCTAGAATGTCATGAACATCATGGACAATCCCATCTACAGCAAGGTTGAGCATCCTCTGCCAGTGTAGCACAGGGATATTTATCTTTTGAGTTGCCGTCACTGTCCTGAATGAGACCCAACAGGCAGGAGACGGTCAGTTTAAGGAAGAAAGTGTTTGATATGCTTTCCTCAGAAAGTGCACGCGAAAAGAGGAATGCTCTCTTCACAGGGTGAGCCTTGCCATCAGGAGCAGTTAGCCTGGGGTCTCAGAAACTTCCCCTTTGAAATTTTTATAAACGTCTTATGATCCTTTGGCTGATTTATTAACCTTGTCAACCCCATTCTCCTGCTTCTTCCCATAACTTTGCCATCCTTACAAATGAAGAAACTACTATCCTCCACATTAAATATACCCGATGAATGAATCTGACAGATTCACTACCTTCTGGTAAAAGAAATTACTCCTCATTCCTGTTCTAAAGTGATGTCCTTGTATCCTGAGTTCATGCAATCTGGTCCCAGACTCTCTCACTATAAGAAACATCTATTCCATGCCAACTCTATACAAGCCTTTCAATATTCAGTAGGTTTCAATGAGATCCCCACTCATTCTTCTAAACTCCAGTGAGTACAGGCCTAGAGCCATCAAACACTCCTCATATGTTAACCCTTTCATTCCAAGGATCATTGTCATGAACCTTCTTTGGACCCTCTTCAATGCCAGCACATCCTTTCTCAGATAAGCCCAAACTGTTTGTCATATTCAAATGCTGACTGGTCAATTTGTTATAAAGCCTCAGCATTGTATTCCTGTTTTTATATTCCAATCCTCTCAAAATGAATGCACACATTGCATTTGCTTTCTTTACTACCAACTCAACATGCAAGCTAACCTTTTGGGAATCCTGCACTGGGAGCCCCAAGTCTCATCGCATTTCTGAATTTGCTCCCATTTAGAAAAAATTCTACATGTTTATTCCTTCTCCCAAAGTGTATGACCATATACTTTCCTACACTGCATTCCATCTGACACTTTGCCCTTTTTCCTACCTGTCCAGGTTCTTCTGCTGCCTCTTTGCTTTCTCAACATAGTTGCCCCTCCACCTATCCCTATATCATCTGCAAACCTGGCCACAAAGCCATCAAATCAGTCATCCAGATCATTGACATAAAATACGAAGAGAAGCAGTCCAACACCAACCCTTGCGGAACACCACTAGTCACCAGCAGCTAACTCTTTGCCTCCTGTCAGTCAGCCTATTTAAGAGGTTCTTAAATGTTCCTAATGCATCTGCCTCTACCACCATTCCTGGCAGTGTGGTTCAATGCATCCACCACTCTCTGTGTAAAATGTCTATCTCTGACATCCCTTCCTATACTTTCCTCCAATCACATTCAAATTATGGCCCATTGTATGAGCCATTTCCACCCTGGTAAAAGGGTGGGGAGTGAGGCTGAGGAGGGAAAAATAGGATCAACCATGAATGAATGGCAGAGCAGACTTGATGGGCCAAATGGCCTAATTCTTCTCCTATGTCTTATGGTCTTAAAAGGTCTTCAGTTATTGACTTGAGCTATGTCTCTTATCATCTTATACACTTCTTTGAAGTCACCTCTCATCCTTCTTCTCTCCAAAGAGAAAGACCCCAGCTCGCTCAATCTATCCTCGTAAGACATGTTCTCTAACTTAGGTATGTTGCATCAGTCTTCACATTAGCAATATACCTGATAGCCAGAGGTATCAGGGAATAGAATTAGGTACAGTGAAGATAACTAGAGAGAAAGTGCTTGGGAAGCTAAGTGGACTAAGAATACATAAGTCTCCCGGTCCGGATGAGGTACACCCAAGGGTTCTGAAGGAGGTGGCTTTGGAGATTGTGGAAGCATTGGAAATGATCTTCCAGGAATCAATAGACTCTGGCATGGTTCCGAAGGACTGGAAGGTCGCAAATGTAGTTCCGCTATTTAAGAAAGGAAGGAGGCAGCAAAAAGAAAATTACAGACCTATTAGTCTGACATTGGTAGTTGGAAAGATATTGGAGTCAATCCTCAAGGACGAGGTTATGAAATACCTCGAGGTGCATGACAAGATAGGCCGAAGCCAGCATGGTTTCATGAAGGGAAGATCCTGCCTCACCAACCTATTGAAATTTTTTGAGGTAATCTCAAATAAGATTGACAAGGGAGAGGCAGTGGATGTTGTGTATTTGGATTTTCAAAAGGCCTTCGATAAGGTGCCGCATATGAGGCTGCTTAATAAGATGAGAGCCCATGGAATTATAGGAAAGATATTGAAATGGGTGGAGCATTGGCTGACAGGCAGAAAGCAAATGGTGGGATAAAGGGATCCTATTCTGATTGGTTGCCGGTTACTAGTGGTGTTCAACAGGGGTCGGTGTTCGGGCCGCTTCTTTTTACGATGTTTATCAATGATTTGGATTATGGATTAAATGGTTTTGTGGCTAAGTTTGCGGATGACACCAAGATAGGTGGAGGAGCAGGAAATGTTAATTCCTGGGATGGTGGGACTGTCATATGTTGAAAGATTGGAGCGACTGGGGTTGTATACACTGGAATTTAGAAGGATGAGAGGGGATCTGATTGAAACATATAAGATTATTAAGGGATTGGACACGCTGGAGGCAGGAAACGTTCGCGATGTTGGGGGAGTCCAGAACCAGAAGCCACAGTTTAAGAATAAGGGGTAGACAATTTAGAATGGAGTTGAGGAAAAACTTTTTCACACAGAGGGTTGTGGTTCTGTGGAATGCTCTGCCTCAGAAGGCAGTGGAGGCCAATTCTCTGGATTCTTTCAAAAAAGAGTTAGATAGAGCTCTTAAAGATAACAGAGAGAAGGGATATGGGGAGAAGGCAGGAAAAGGGTACTGATTGTGGATGATCAGCCATGATCACAGTGAATGGTGGTGCTGGCTCGAAGGGCTGAATGGCCTACTCTTGCACCTATTGTCTATTGTAACTGCACCCATTTCTCTTCCCTTACACCCTTCAACACCCGTCACACTGTTAGTGTCTTCCACAGTGAAGACTAATGCAAAATACTTTTATTTCATCAGCCCTCTCCTTGTGTCCCATTTTTATTTTCTCCCTCCTCATTTTCTAGCAGTCCTATATACACTCTCATTGCTCCTTTATTTTTTATATATTTGAAAAAGCTTTTTTTATCCACTTTGATATTGTTTGCTGGCTTCCTTTCATATTTCATCTTTTCCCTCCTAATGATTCTTCCAGACGCTTCTGTATGTTTTTATGAGTCCCAATCATCTATCTTCCAGCTAATTTCTGCTTTGTTACATGCCCTCTCTTTTGCTTTGACTTCCCTTGTCAACCACTTTGTACTATTTTGCCATTTGAGTATTTCTTTATTTTTGGAATACATCTATCCTGCACCTTCCTCATTTTTATTCTAAATGCACATCTTTGCTGCTCTGCTGTCATCCCTGCCGGCATCTCCTTCCAATTTACTTTGGCTAACTCCTCTCTCATACCACTGTAATTTCCTTTACTCCACCAAAATACTGCTACATCAGACTTTACTTTCTCCCTATCAAATTTCAAGTTGAACCTAATCATATTGTGATCTCTGCTTCCTAATGGTTCCTTTACCTTAAGCTCTCTAATCATCTCTGGTTTATTACATAACACCCAATCCAGTACAGCTGATCCCCTAGTGGGTTCAATGACAAACTGCTCTAAAAAGCGATCTTGTAGGCACTTAATAAATTCATTATCTTGAGATCCGTTACCAACCTGATTTTCCCAATCTACCTGCATGCTAAAATCTCCCATGCCTCTCGTTACATTGCCCTGTTGACATGTCTTTACTACTTTCCCTTGTAGTCTTTAGTCCACATCTCAGCTACTGTTTGGAGGTCTTTATGTAAGTGCCATCAGGATCCTTTTACCCGATCCTCAACCCTCAAGGATTCAACATCATCCAATCCTATGTTATATCTTTCCACTGACTTGATACCATTCTTTACCAGCAGAGCCACACCACCCCCTCTGCCTATCTTCTTATCTCTCTGATACAATGATGTAACCTTGGCTATTCAGCTCCCAGCTACAACCATTCTTCAGTGATGATTCAGTGCTGGCCACAACATCATACCTGACAATTTATAGAAGTGCAACAAGATCATCCACCTTATTTCCTATACTCCATGCATTAAGTAATTTGAGTGCGGTATTTGCTACCCTTTTTGATTTTGCATTCCTAATGCACTGATACTCACTCTGCTGGTTGCAATTATGTTCTATCATCTCTGCCTGCCTTTCTTGACAGTCTGACTGTACACTATCTTTGCTTTTTTACCATCCATCCTATCCTGAGTCCCTTCACTCTGGTTCTCATCCCCCTGCCATATTAGTTTAAACCCTCCCCAACAGCTCTAACAAATCTGCCCACAAGAATATTCATTCCCCTTGGAATCAGGTGCAACCCGTCCCTTTTGTACAGGTCATACCTCCCCCAGAAGCGATCCCAATGATCCAAGAACCTGAAGACTTGTCCCCTGCACCAGCTTCTCAGCCATGCATTTACCTGCTAAATTATCCTGCTTCTACCCTCACTGGCACGTGGCAGATAGGATCAACAACTTTAAATTCCTCGGTGTTATCATTTCAGAGGACCTGTCCTGGGCCTAGCATGTAAGTGCCATTATGAAAGACATACAACAGTACCATCTCTTCCTTAGAAGTTTGCAAAGTTTTGGCATGTCACCTAAAACTTTGACAAACTTTTTATAGTTGTATGGTGGAGAGTATATTGACTGGTTTCCTCATGGCCTGGTATGGAAACACCAATGCTATTGAATGTAAAATACTACAAAAAGTAGTGGATATTGTCCAGTTCATCATGGGTAAAGCGCAGCCATCCCCCCACCATTGAGCACATCTACATGGAGCACTGTCACAGGAAAGCAGCATCCATCATCAAGGACCCCCAACATCCAGGCCACACTCTCTTCTCGCTTCTGCCATCAGGAAGAAGGTACAGGAGCCTCAGGAACCACACCACCAGACTCATCAACAGTTATTACCCCTCATCCATCAGGCCCTTGAACCAGAGTTGATAACTTCACTCAACTTCACTCGCCCCATCACTAAACTATTCCCACAATAATGGACAAACTTTCATGGACTCTTCATCTCATGTTCTTAATATTTGTTGTTGATTTATTTGTTGCTATTAGTTTTTTTTTCTTCTTTTGTATTTGCACAGTTTTTTTGTCTTCTGCGCATTGGTTCTTTGTCCTGTTGGATACGGACTTTCATTGAGTCTATTGTGTTTCTTGGATATACTCTGTATGCCCACAGGAAGTTGAATCTCAGGGTTGTTTATGGTGACATACAGTACATGTACTTTGATAATAAATTAACTTTGAACTTTGAATTTTGGATTTCATTAGTGTCCTATGTTTTCCATTAATGCCAGAGTCAACATGTCAGGGAAGATGAAAGAATATGGAAGATGCTATAGTTGGAATCTCTGTCACTTAAAATATGGAGAGGAGATTTCTAATATACTGAATTCAAACAATTGCTTATTGAAATTGCTGATGACTTTATAAACTGGTCAATTGAAATGCATGGGAAACGAGTGTGCGTATTTTTCAGGTTTATAGTTTTATAAATTCAATAGCTGGACTTGTGTCTTAGAATTTTCCCAGGCTTATGACACTCTGTCTTTATCTCAGTTTTTACAGACGTTCCAAATAACAACTGGAAATCTGGAGACTCCTTGAAGAAATACATTCCTGATATAGAACACCGGCAGAAACAAAATTAATCAGGGCTTTTAAGATGACATTTGAAGAACATGCATGAAAAATTGTCAGGTTCCAGGGACTGAGATTTCTCTACATAGAATCAGTGAGCAGAATACTGTAAAAATTCAATGAACCTGTGATGCTTATTACTGCCAACCCAAACAAAGTGATTTTTACAGCAGATTTAAATGATGAAGTTCAAAGCAACTGCAGATTGTGGAAATCTGAAATGAAACAGAACTGGAAACACTATGCAGTGCAAGCAGCAGCTGTGGCAAGAGAAATCAGGTCCCACACAAGAAACATGAACTCCATTTCTTTTTCCACAGATGCTGTCTGATCTCTGAGTGTTTCTAGCTTTTTTCTCATTTTGATTGCAGGATATAGCAGCCAGGTAGAAATTTGGTTTAATTATCTAAAGGGGTCAGAAAAGAGTTTCACAGAACTTTGCCTTCTAGAATATTCTAGAACAAGAGTGGCCTTTTCTTATGCTGTAACTTAAAATGTAGCTTCACTGAAAATTCTATTGCTGGAAATGAGTAATGTCTGATGACAAATACAGTTCTTATTTATGTTAGTCTTTAATGAGACAAATATAAGAATATGAATAATAGGAATATAATAATAAGAATAATGACCAGTTTTGAAAGCCATGCAAATCCCAGTAAATAAGAAAATGTTGAAGGTAATGGCTGATGTGTTCCCTGCATTATTCACTTCATTGCACAGTAAGTTATTGAGGTTGGCAGAAGTAACACTACTTAATCTTTAGATATAAAATAATCTGCAGATGCTGGGGTCAAAGCAACACTCACAACACGCTGGAGGAACTCAGCAGGTCGGGCAGCATCCGTGGAAAAGATCGGTCGACGTTTCCGGCCGGAACTCTTCGTCAGGACTGAAGAGGGAAGGGGCAGAGGCCCTACAAAGAAGGTAGGGGGAGGGTGGGAAGGAGAAGGCTGGTAGGTTCCAGGTGAAAAACGAATAAGGGGAAAGATAAAGGGGTGGGGGAGGGGATAGGCAGGAAAGGTGAAGAAGGAATAGGGGAAAGCTTCCCCTCCCCCACCCCTTCGTCTTTCAAATTACTGGTTTTTCAACTGAACCTACCAGCCTTCTCCTTCCAACCCTCCCCCACCTTCTTTATAGGGCTGCCCCTTCCCCCTTCAGTCCTGACGAAGGGTTCCAGCCCGAAACGTCGACCAATCTTTTCCATGGATGCTGCCCGACCTGCTGAGTTCCTCCAGCGTGTTGTGAGTGTTGCCTTAATCTTTAAATGCTGCCCATTGTTCAGTAGAATGACCCAGTCTGCCTCTCTTTACAAGTATCTTCAACTTTTGGAGGAAATAGGAAATCTGATGCAAAGCTTCATGAACAGTCCTGACAGTATTAATATTGTAAAAGTTGACTGTGCCATAATATTTTAGCCACCAGTTGGTTTATTTATTATGTAAAATCATCGTTCTCCAATAACTCAAAATAATTCTATCATAAGTAAATTTTACATCCTGGAGGTCCTTCTTCACACAAACAAATTCAGCAAGTTATAGTTTTCTACATTTTTCACAAACTTCAACAGAAGGGAAAAAACAGTAAAATGAGATAGACAATTTGGTGTTGCCCGGTCCATATGTAGATCGGACATGGAAAAGACACTTCCAGCCCAGTTCACCTTGCAAGGTTCCCCTCGCGGAAACCTGGGGACTGGTGTCCAAACAGGGCAATTGTCCTCAAAACTAGATAACAAATGGTTTGACTAGTATTCTGTAAACAACATGGCTGACTCCTCTATCACTACCTCTGAGATTATCCTGTTGTATTGTCAGGGCAGACTGGAGAGGAGAGTGCAGTGGTGACAGATGGAAGGCTTCAACTCTAGAAATCCTTAGAATTGATTCCAAGAAAACATGACATCCACTGCCATCAGGAAAAACATAAACAGGAAACTTTTCCAGACCTCATCAATTGCTTATTTCCCCCAGGATTGCTACCTGATTTACTGAGTTCCTCCAGTATTTTGTATGTGTTGCTCAAGATTTCCAGTGTCTGCAGTGTTCAGTTAAAAATGGTTTGCCAGCCTGGTGCAGCTACAACACAGCACCTACAGCCCTAAACAGTAACTGACTACAATTGTCTGGGAAACCGTGAAGAGATTTTGTCTGCATGCCATTCAGACAGACTGCCCCATATAGTGAGGTAGTAGCAAAAGGGAAAAAAAAAACACAAAGGTAAAATACAGTGTTACAGTGCAGGTAGAGAAATAAAGTACAAGGATGGCAACGAGGTGGATTTTGAGGACAGGTGTTATCTTTAGCCTATTTTGGGGCTGTTCAAGAATCTGATTACAGCAAAATGGAACCTATCTTTGAACCTGGTGACGGTATACATAAGGAAAATAGAGGTACATGCAGCAAGGGCAAGACTTTATCTACATAAAGACTTCCCAAAAAGAGTTTTGCAGCAATAGCAGGAAGAAGAAATTAATAGTACATATAAGAAATTGTTTTATGAATTAGAATGTTGAGACCCAATGAGGAAACAAATTATTTTGAATCTATCTTGAATCTATTTAATTAATAAGCTAGGAGACAGCTGGGCGAGAATAGTCATCATGTGATAGAATATTATATTACAATTTAAGAAGATTTAGCTTGATCTGAAATTTGGGCTGCATCATATCTTGGTATGGAGGCTCCAATGCACAGGGTTACAAGGGGCCGCAGATATTAGAGTCAGGCAGTTTCATCACAGCAGAAACCACCCTATCACTGAGAACGTCTTCAAGAGGTGGTTCCTTAAGAAGGTGGCATCCATCGATAAAGACCTTCATCATCTGTAACATGCCATCTTCCCTTTACAATCATCAGGGAATGGGTACTGAAAGCCTGAAGAAATCAACTTTTTCTGTTCTGCCATCAGATTTCTGAACCCATGAACACTACCTCGTAACTTTTTTTTTGCAATATTAATTTTGGTTTTTGAGTTTATCACACTGCTGTCACAAAAAAACAAATTACAAATTTCACATCGTATAAGTCAGTGATAGTCAATCTGATCCTCATTGTAAATGTAAACAAAGCAAATTACAAGGGTTAAGTTGTAATTTGTAAGGTTCCTTTTCAGTTCTAATGAAGGGCCTCAGCCTGAAACGTCAACTCTCTGTTCCTCTCCTTAGATACTGCTTGACCTGCTGAGTTCCTCAGGCATTTTGTATGAATGACAAAGGTGTGAGGTATGAGTTGGTGTTGGTAAATTGGGAAACTGCATTTAAAAGTTATGATAACAAATGGGCAGTAACTAATATTTAAGGAATTAAACCACAGTAAATATATATATCAGAATCAGAATCAGGATTATTATCACTGACTTGTTAAGGCTTAATTTGGAGTATGTGTGCAGTTTTGGTCACCTGCCTACAGGAAAGATATCAATAAGATTGAATGATTGCTAAGAAAATTTACAGGGATGTTGCTGGGACTTCAGGACATGAGATATAGTGAAAAGTTGAATAGATTTGGACTTCATTCTCTAGAACATAGAAAGTTGAGGGGAGATTTGAGTGCAGTATACACAATTATAAGGGGCTTAGGTTGGGTAAATGCAAGCAGGCTTTTTCCACTGAGGTTGGGTGGGACTACAACTAGAGGCTATGGTTTATGAGTGAAAGGTAAAATGTTTAAGGGAAGCTTCTTCACTCAGAGGTGGTGAGAGTGTGGAACAAGCTGCTAGTGCAAGTGGTTGATTTCAACATTCAAGAGAAATTTAGATAGATACATGGATGGGAGGGGTATGGACTCAATAATCTGGGTGCAGGTCGATGATTCTCGGCAGATTAATGATTCAGCATGGACTAGATAGACCAAAGGGCCCATTTTTTTGTGCTGTAGTGTTCTAAGACTCTATGATTCCATGAAAGTAGAATGTGGAAATAAACTAGTAAGAAAGATAAATACAGACTATTAAAACTTCTGTGGGTATGTACAGTGGAAATGAATAAAAACTCCCTTGGAGATTGAGAAGGATAAATTATACTGGGAAATGAAAAATTTGCAGGAAACCTTAACCAATGTATTAAGTCTACACTCATGCAAAGAAGACATGACTCCAGAAGAGAATGATCAACAAAAGGAATCAGGAGAAGGAAATAAAAGCCATTCCCAGAAGACATGTTCATAACAAAGATGTGGATTTAAAGGAGATTTTTAAAAGGGCAGAGGATCAGGGAGATAAGTTGTTAAAGTTCAGGAAGACACTGACTCAAGATTCAAGATTCAAAATTGAAAATTGGTTAATATCATTTCCAGTAGATGGGTGTAAAGGAGAACCAAATAATTGTTACACTGAATCAAACGCAGCAGGGAAAAATACTATATATTATGTGCAAATTATTTACAGTGATACAGGAGATTACAGAACAATTTATTGGCTTTAATGGAGTAATGACTTCAACTTTAGATTTCCATGATTTCTGAAAAATCAGTTGTATCTCTTACTTGGGCAGCGCAAGAGTCGCAGCTCCAAATTGGAGACAATTGTAAACTTGTGTACCTAAACCAATTCCACATCAGGTAAAATGCATCATCCTAGTGGATACCTTATTATCAGAGGGATTCGATGATACACTGATTTAGAACATTATTATGTTGCACTTTGAGCCAAGGATCAAATTCAATTTATATTGATTGAGTCAAATTAGATTTGGGGTTACAAACCATATAAACATATAAATTAGTCGCAAAAGTAGGTCATGCAGGCCCTCAAGCCCGCTCTGGCATTTAATAAGATTATGTCCAATCAGATTGCAACTTCAAAGTTGCATTCATGTCTTATGAGGAAAAATCAGACAGTTTAGGCTTGTGCTCACTGGAGTTCAAAAGAGTGAAAGGGGATTTGACTGAATCTGCATTTGACAACTGTCAAGCAAATCAAGACACAGTTTGTTACAGTTTCTCCTTTACGTTGAGGAAACCAATGTACGATTAGGAACGTAGCTCCTTTGTAGCACGGATTTTTAGTCTGATTGTTCTGACGTGCTCAGCACTTGCAGACTTTACTATTTCATTTCAGATTTCTAGTAACTAATATGTTTCCTTTAGAATTAATGAATAAAGTTTAGTCATTCCCAGTCTACCTGTTAAAGTGTAGAATGATCAATATGAAACCTTTGTTAGATCTCACTTGAATCCAAATCAGTCAATTCTTGCATACCAACTCTGGGAAGAGGGTCATGATCAAACCTTGTGGATTTAAACATAGAGCCATACTTACTTAGCGTAACTCTTTCGGGTAACGCAGTAGTCAGTTTTGCTGCCTCGCATGTTAGCAGATCAGAGTTTGATCCTGACATTGGATGTTTTCTATGTGGAGTCTCTGTGTTTTCCCTGTGACTAAACCATCTTCTTTAATGTGCTCTAGTTTCTTTCCATATCCCTATGTGTATGGTTCTGATAGGTGGTTTGATTGGCTGTGGTAAATGATCGCAACGGCAGGAAAATCTAGAAGACAGGGGAGCTGAGTGTGGTTTCAACATGGAGAAGTGGAATAAGTGTATATTGGCGTGGATGAGATGGTCGAAAACTGTATCTCGGTGCTGTATGACTCCATGACACTATCTTTGTAACTTGCCAAGATTGGCTGGTGACACTAAAGAGCCTACATTATCAATGAATTTTTGATGGGTCTTCTTGAGGGATTAGCAAGACATTAATTGATGATGAAGTGATAGAGAACAGGATTCCCTTTGGTAGAGTGGTGATGATGACAGGCCCATCAGCAAGCTTGGAAACTCTGAGAGATCTCTGCCATTTGCTGCGTACATTGTAAAAGTAGAGCTGCTCCCAAGAGTGAATGATGTTGGTTAGGTCCGCACGGGATACGGGACAAGGGAAGGTGGAGATATGCAGAAAGAAGAAGTTGATGGCGTTGGTGGTAAAAGGTCCTGAGACCCATGAGCCATTGACAAGTTCACTGGTACACAAAACAGGATCAGCAAAATATTTGAAGGGAAGTTTTGGCCCAGTGCAAGTTTGGTCTATCTAGTCAGAAACCAGAGGAAATGGTTGGTAAATAAATAAGCAGGTTAAAGATAATAGCTTTAATGTTCTATTTACAGGCTATGTTAGATCAACCACTGTGGGATGATTTTATAAACAGGTGGCAAAAAAAAGAACTCCAGCAAAAGTTTATGAGGTTCTGGACCTAAAATTGGAAGAAGTGCAGTGTACTAGAAAATTTAAAGCAGCTTTGGTCAGGCAGGAAACAAGCCAGCAAAAATGTTCATCCCAATGGGGTCTGTTTATTCACAGCCAAGGCACAGAAACAGTATAAACTGGACGGGGAGGAAACCAATGGGAATGTAATTGTCAGGAGGGGAAAGCATATAATGTATATAGTTATAGTCAATGGGACTAATTATAGTCAATGGGACTTGGCAGAAATGTTGTAGGAGTCAAAGAACAAAGAACACTGAGGCTGTCTACAAGAAGGGTCAGAGCCGTCTCTATTTCCTGAGGATACTGAGGTCCTTTAAATCTGCCGGACGATGCTGAGGATGTTTTACGAGTCTGTGGTGGCCAGTGCTATCATGTTTGCTGTTGTGTGCTGGGGCAGCAGGCTGAGGGTAGCAGACACCAACAGAATCAACAAACTCATTCGTAAGGCCAGTGATGTTGTGGGGATGGAACTGGACTCTCTGACAGCGGTGTCTGAAAAGAGGATGCTGTCCAAGTTGCATGCCATCTTGGTTAATGTCTCCCATCCACTACATAATGTACTGGTTGGACACAGGAGTACATTCAGCTAGAGACTCATTCCACCGAGATGCAACACAAAGCGTCATAGGAAGTCATTCCTGCCTGTGGCCATCAAACTCTCCAACTCCTCCCTTGGAGGGTCAGACACCCTGAGCCAATAGGCTGGTCCTGGACTTATTTCCTGGCATAATTTACATATTACTATTTGACTATTTATGGTTTTACTACTATTTAATTATTTATGGTGCAACTGTAACGAAAACCAATTTCCCCCGGGATCAATAAAGTATGACTATGACTACTATTATCTCAGCATACCCATTCAAAATAACATGGTGCTTTAGTTATCTCAGAAGAAGGTAAAGTTGCTGGGCAGGCTCAGTAAAGAAAATAATTGCTGCCAAAGATGCCAGAGCCCAACTGTTACAGACACGTGGCACATAAATTGGAATAGTCACCTTGGGCTTCTACAGATACACTCTTACTAGATGATGTGGAGGAATGTATGGGAAAGCTGAATGGTGGCTATTGTACAACTGAAGCAGAAGGTGATGACAGCACATTCAAAACCAACTTAACATCACGATAAGCACGTTGCACTGTCTCTTAAGATGAAGATTTACTCTGAGTGGCCACTTTATTAGGTACACATATACACCTGCTCCCTAATGCAAATATCTAATCAATGTGGCAGCAAATCACCGCATAAAATATTGTGAAACACTGCTGTGCAAGTCTAGGGAAGACAATCTCCGGCCCTGCCAAATGTGGGAGATTGAAGCTCAAGCCCATCAAAACCCCGTTTGTCTGGATGCTGCGTGGTTTGTTACCCTGTTACAAATAAGTACCACGAAATAACGGACAGTACATCACATACAACTAAACAATGTAGCTTGATAATTCTTAATTTGACTAAAGGGAAGGCATAAAAAGAAAAGGGCCCATTTTAATTAAACAGTCTAATGTGCACAAGTTGGAACTCATGGATTCCCCTTCGTCGATCTTCCTTCGACCTCCCTGGGCTTTGTCAAATCATGGCCCCATTCTGGGACGAGTCTCATGACCTCTTCTCTCCAGTGTCTTCCCCCTTCATCTCCCGCCAAACCAAAAACCCAGCTCTCACCAGTGTCAGGCACACAACACGAGAAGCACCCTCCCATCATTGGATGGCTCACATTCCAAAGCACCCGTTATCTCCAACCATAACCCAAACACTGCTTCTACAGAAAGACCATTACGTTAGCAGTGTAAACTTTCCCAGAGTGTGACAATTGCAAACATGGTCAAGAGGTTCAATTGTTGTTGCAATGGAACTTCAGACTGGGGAAGAAATTGTGATCTAAATGACATTGACTATGTTGGTGCCAGATGGAGGGTTTATGTATCTCAGAAATGGCTGATCTCTTGGGATTTTAATGCACGACAGTCTCTAGAGTTTACAGAGAATGGTGTGAGGAACAAAAAAAAAACATCCAACGAGTAGCAGTTATGTGGGAGAAAATGCCTTGTTAAGGACAGAGGTCGGAGGAGAATGGCCAGACTGGTTCAAGCCGACAGGAAGGCAACAGTAACTCAAAAAAAAACACGCACTTCAACAGTTGTGTGCTGAAGAGCATCTCTGAATGCACAATATTTTGAACTTTGAAGTGCATGGGCTACGTCAGCAGAAGACCACTCTGGGCTCCACTCTTGTACCTAATAAAGTGTACACTGACTGTATACCAGATGCACCTCAAAGATCTCCAGGAATGATTTTCGTTATCTATGCAGGAGGGACTCTCCATATTAAGAGGGGAGATGAACTATTGAGCTGCAAGTGGAGATTGGTGGAAGTAGCTACCAATTGTGGCTTAGGGCAAGAGTGATGCAGCAGCAGTCATGGCATAGGGTGAATTGAATCACTCGGTTTGAGAAGACTGGAACACCGGCAGTGAGGAGATCTGGGAGCCAGTCATAAATCATGTTGCACTGGCTCCAATCAACTAGACCACCACCCATTCCAGACCAGAGTCACCAGCTGCACCTCTGACAGCCTGACAAAGAGACTGAATATATTTGGCACGGTATGGAGTCAGGGTGGTGGTGAATGGGGAGGTGTTACTTCTAGATATAGAGCTGTTGCACTAATTAGTAACATTAAACAAAAATACACATCCCTAGACTTACGGAGAACACTAAAACCAGGGATTTTTGCAGTCATAGCTGCCCGGATATTTCTTAGCAAGGACTCTGCACATGCTAACTTCACTGCAGGGAAGAAAGTAAAGCAAGCATTGCATTACAGTGCGAGTAAGGTACCCAAACAGAAGGTGTCTATTAATGCAAGGGGTACATGGAAAGATGGGTGCATGGAGCATAGCACCAAGCAAACCAGAATGGAATACCATGATGAGATATCCCAAAGAGGACAATCCACTTTGAACATTCTGGGCTCAGAATATCCAAACGAGAATGGCTGAACAGAGTATCCATGATACTTGCAGTTCTTAATGGTGAGCAGTTCAGAGAACGCAGGGGTTCCCAGCCTGGGTCCATGGACCCCTTGCTTAATGGTATTGGTCCATGGCAGAAAAACGGTTGGGAACCCCTGATTTACACAATGCAAGAGAACGAGAGCGTCCAAACAAGTAGGCACAGACAAGGTAGCAGGCAAGAAGTTCAACACAAGGTTCTGAAACCAGGTCACTTCAGTGAATATAGATACTGCCAGTGCTGTGGATGAGAACATGCAAGACTTTGGGAAGAGTTTGAGGTCCTCAAATTGTCTATTATTTACAAATTTACCTGAATTAGAATAACATATATAAGATTCCGCATGGGATTTACAGTCTGGATGCTGAGGGGATGTGTTTCCTCTAGAGTTGTATTTACATCTGCGAGTACAGATGCAGAAAATGCGATTATGCATTTAATACAGAGATTAAGAGAATTTCTTCTTTCAGAGGCTCATGAGGTTTTGGAGTTGTCCGCATTTATGCAAGACAGAGACTGGCCAATTTGTAAAGTACAAGGGAGTCAAGGGACATGGGGAGAGAGTGGGTAAGCAGTGTAGAGTCCAAACTTTGTTTAGACGTGGCTTGATTGAATGACAGAGCTGGCTCTAGGGCCAGTAGGCAGATACATGCTCTTCATTCTTATGAATCGAGCTCAGGCTGAACTGAAATCCTTGATGGAGTAAAGTGTTGCACAGCAAAGGCAATTCAAGATCCCACGAGTGATGTTACACAGGATCTGACTCTCTGATGTTGGTTTAATACTGTGCAAAGTGCAGCAAGAGAGGCGAAAAGCAGCCAAGGCTGAATTGCTACCATTAGAATTAATCCATTAGAGCATTAAAAGGGAAAGGTCAGAGGAGATGCAATTCTAATTCAACAGGGAGATAGGAAACAGAAAAGGTTCAGTGTAGACAGGAAATCAAGTGCCAGAGACATAAAGGAAAAAAGGAATCTAAGTTGAAAATGCACATGGTTGGTTTTATGGTATTTTGTAAAAGATTTAAAACAATGTAACACTGTAATTGCTATGGCAGTTAACAGACGTTGTTGTTTAGAAAATATGTTATATAATGTATTTGAACAGGAAATTCATGAGTTTATTTAGAGACACCAGGGAATTAGCTGTACCTGGAATGGATACTGAGCAAATGTTCATTTTAACTTAGAGGGTAGAGAAAGTAAGGGAAAGAACAAAACAGATATGCAAATTTACATTTAGTTGCCTTTAAGATGTGTCCATATGTCTCTGTACATCAGTTAAATACATAATTTAACATAGGTGAAAAGCTGTTGCAGATTTAATTAAATAAATCTAAGTAGTGTATGATTTGGATGGATCTGGTACCTTAATGGAGACATTGTACATTATATGTTTGTGAGGATTCATTTAAAAACATGTATAATGCAATATAACTTATATACTTATACCATCCACTGATGTCAGATAGAAGGACATTTACATGGTAGTTCTATTCTTGAGATTTGCATTATTGTTTTTATTCACTCTTCAGGAACTAGTCCCAACTGGCAAGCCCAGCGTTTATTACCCTGATTAATTGTCCTTGACCTGTAAGAGGACAACAAGCTTGTTGTGGTTTGGGGGTTTGCGTACCCCAATGATCCAGAAAGCTATGTTGGCTGGAGTCAGGGTTTTATGCTTTGGCTCTTGGTAAGGTCACCCATGCCAAACAAGTCAAAGGGTAGAGGCTAGACTAAGAGTGGTCACCCAGTCCTCCAAACAACAGGAATTCTGCAGATGCTGGAAATTCAAGCAACACACATCAAAGTTGCTGGTGAACGCAGCAGGCCAAGCAGCATCTATAGGAAGAGGCGCAGTCGACGTTTCAGGCCGAGACCCTTCGTCAGGACTAACTTCCTTCAGTTAGTCCTGACGAAGGGTCTTGGCCTGAAACGTCGACTGCCCCTCTTCCTATAGATGCTGCTTGGCCTGCTGCGTTCACCAGCAACTTTGATGTGTGTTACCCAGTCCTCCAAGTTCAGCTCAGGACTAACAACCCTGACTGGTAAAACAAAATTGTTATGGAAAGAGCAATAAAGAATCCTTCTACATATGAGTGGCCAAGGACAGGCAGAGATGGAGGACTTCCGTTGCTGCCCTAAACGCCAGAGGCATATCGGGCAGTAAGCAAGCAATTGCCCTTGAGAAGTGAGTCACTTTCTTGAATCCTGAGCACTTCTTCCAGTGAAGGTATCTGCAAGGTGTTTTGGGGAAGTAATTCCAGCGTTCCAAGTGTGATAATTACTCATTGTCCTGGGCCAGGGAGTTATGCTGCTTTTGTCATACTCAGCTTTCTAAACACAAAGTTCTGTAGATCAAAGAGGTATCTTAAACTGTCATACAATATCCTTCATTTTGGCATCTTCCCCCATCCTTTCCAAACCTGAAGAAGGGTCTCAGCCTGAAATGTGGACAGTTTCTCACTCCCATAGATGCTGTCTGATCTGATAAGTTCCTGCAGCATTTTGTGTGTGTGTTGCTTTGGATTTCCAGCATCTGCAGAATTTCTTCTGTGTATAATATTCTTTGTTTAACTTCTTGTCACTAATGGTAGCTAGTCCAATTCTTCATGTAATTGGCAAGCAGTAATCAGTTTGAAACAACAGCTTTGCAAACAAGCACTGTCTATAACACAGGATGCTGGCACCACAACACCTGGTCTTATTGCTGAAGAGGTGCATTGCACGACAATGGGTTATTTCATTGGGCTTGTTTCAAAATGGACAACCCTGGCTAAGTTGTTTAGTTTAAGGAAGCTTGCAGACCAGATGGTGACTATCACTTAGCATATCAATATCTGAATCTATTATTAAATTGGAAGGTTTGTGTGCTCAAAGAGTTAGCTTCACTGCATTGAGTGTGGATACCTGGGTTCTTTGTACCCAGAAGCTTTTAGATCATTGATGTTAAAAGATATCTGAAAAAATACCATATGTGTGTAAACACACCCAAGTGGTAAAAAGGGAGTATAAATTAAGAGAGTGGTTTAGGTTTTTTAGGAATGGTCCAGGAGCATCGAGAAGAATAACAAAAACACAGGGTGAACTGGAATCCATTCCTCTGCCTTCAATTTCTGTGATGGACAACTAGTTTGTCTGCAACTCAGGCTTATGCCTTTTTTGCTCATATGAATTGGACCTGTGTTTTGGAAATCCTTTGCGTTTTAGAAATGGTTTGTAATTTGGTAAAGTTTTAAAATCCTCTGTGAGATTTAAATGTGTTTTAAGAACGTTGTTTGGATTTAAATTTCTATCACTGAAAATAAATGAACTGTGTTTAAACTACTTTGTTAGCTGGAAGTATCTCTTCCTTGGTGAGGGAGGGTGGGACCCACCACTCAAACAGTAGGTATTAGCAGCTAAACTTATTGTGGGGGATAAACAGGGAAGAGATCTAGTCTTTGAAGATTGGTTAGTTACAGCATAACCACATAACCATATAACAATTACAACATGGAAACAGGCCATCTTGGCCCTTCTAATCTGTGCCGAACGCTTGCTCTCACCTAGTCCCACTGACCTGCACTCAGCCCATAACCCTCCATTCCATTCCTTTCCTGTCCATATACCTATCCAATTTTTCTTTAAATGACAATATCGAACCTGCCTCTACCACTTCTGCTGGAAGCTCATTCCACACAGCCACCACTCTCTGAGTAAAGAAGTTCCCCTTGTGTTACCTCCAAACTTTTGCCCCCTAACTCTCAACTCATGTCCTCTTGTTTGAATCTCCCCTACTCTCAATGGAAAAAGCCTATCCACATCAACTCTATCTATCCCCCTCATAATTTTAAATAGCTCTATCAAGTCCTCCCTCAACCTTCTACGCTCCAAAGAATAAAGACCTAACTTGTTTAACCTTCTCTGTAACTCAGGTGCTGAAACCCAAGTAACATTCTAGTAAATCTTCTCTGTACTCTCTCTATTTTGTTGACATCTTTCTTATAATTCAGTGACCGGAACTGTACAGAATACTCCAAATTTGGCCTTACCAATGCCTTGTACAATTTGAACATTACATTCTAACTCCTATACTCAGTGCTCTGATTTATAAAGGCCAGCATACCAAAAGCTTTCTTCACCACCCTATCCACATGAGATTCCACCTTCAGGGAACTATGCACCATTATTCCTAGATCACTCTGTTCTACTGCCTTCTTCAATGCCCTACCATTTACCATGTATGTCCTATTTTGATTAGTCCTACAAAAATGTAGCACCTCACACTTATCAGCATTAAACTCCATCTGCCATCTCTCAGCCCACTCTTCTAATTGGCCTAAATCTCTCTGCAAGCTTTGAAAACCTGCTTCATTATCCACAACACTACCTATCTTAGTATCATCTGCATACTTACTAATCCAATTTACCACCTATCATCCAGATCATTAATGTATAGGATAAACAACATTGGACCCAGTACAGATCCCTGAGGCACACCACTAGTCACCAGCCTCAAACCTGACAAACAGTTATCCACCACTACTCTCTGGCATCTCCCACCCAGCCACTGTTGAATCCATTTTACTACTTCAATATTAATACCTAACGATTGAACCTCCCTAACTAACCTTCCCTGTGGAACCTTGTCAAAGGCCTTACTGAAGTCCATATAGACAACATCCACCGCTTTACCCTCGTCAACTTTCCTAGTAACCTCTTCAAAAAATTCAATAAGATTTGTCTAACATGACCTTCCACGCACAAATCCATGTTGACTGCTCCTAATCAGACCCTGTCTATCCAGATAATTATATATACCATCTCTAAGAATACTTTCCATTAATTTACCCACCACTGACGTCAAACTCACAGGCTGATAATTGCTAGGTTTACTCTTAGAACCCTTTTTAAACAATGGAACAACATGAGGAATACTCCAATCCTCCGGCACCATCCCCGTTTCTAATGACACTTGAAATATTTCTGTCAGAGCCCCTACTATTTCCATACTAACTTCCCTCAAGGTCCTAGGGAATATCCTGTAGGGACCTGGAGACTTATCCACTTTTATATTCCTTAAAAGAGTCAGTACTTCCTCTTCTTTAATCATCATAGTTTCCATAACTATCCTACCTGTTTCCCTTATCTTACACAATTCAATATCCTTCTCCCTAGTGAATATCGAAGAAAAGAAATTGTTCAGAATTTCCCCCATCTCTTTTGGCTCCACATATAGCTGTCCGTTCTGATTCTCTAAGGGACCAATCTTATCCCTCACTATCCTTTTGCTACTAATAAACTGTAGGAACCCTTTGGATTTATTTTCACCTTGCTTGCCAAAGCAACCTCATATCTTCTTTTAGCTTTTCTAATTTCTTTCTTAAGATTCTTTTTACATTCTTTATATTCCTTGAGCACCTCATTTTCTCCAAGCTGCCCGTATTTATTGTAGATATCTCTCTTTTTCCAAACCATGTTTCCAATATCCCTTGAAAACCATGGCCCTCTCAAATTTTTAACTTCTCTTTTCAACCTAACAGGAACATAAAGATTCTGTACCTTCAAAATTTCTTCCAAAGTGCGCGACCATAAACCTCCTACTTTGTACTTCAAGTTGCAGGTTTAGAGTGATTAGCATACCAATCCTCATAGAGGGATCAGAAGTGGAGAGAGTGAGCAGTTTCAAGTTCCTGGATATCAACATCTCTGAGGACCTAACCTGGTCTCAACATGTCAATGCAGTTATAAAGAAGGCAAGACAGCGGCTATACTTCATTAGGAGTTGGAAGAGATTTGGTATGCCAACAAATACACTCAATAACTTCTATACAGTAGATGTATCATGGACAGCATTCTGACAGGCTACATCACTGTCTGGTATGGGGAAGGAACGACTGCACAGGACTGAAAGAAGCTGCAGAGGGTTGTAAATTTATTCAGCTCCATCTTGGGTACTAGCCTACAAAGTACCCAGGACATCTTCAAGGAGCAGTGTCTCAGAAAGGCAGCATCTATTATTAAAGACCTCCAGCACACAGGTCATGTCCTTTTCTCGCTGTTACCATCAGGTAGGAGGTACAGAAGCCTGAAGGCACACACTCAGTGATTCAGGAACAGCTTCTTTCCCTCTGCCATCCAATTCCTAAATGGACACTGAACCCGTGAACACTACTTCACCTTCTTAATATATATTATTTCTGGGTTTTTTGCATGATTTTTAATCTATTCAATATACATATACTGTAATTGATTTACTTATTTATTTTTTTTCTTCTTCTTCTATATTATGTATTGCATTGAACTGCTGCTGCTAAGTTAACATATTTCACCACATATGCTGGTGATAATAAACCTGATTCTGATTCTGAACTGCAGTTCGTTTTGCTGACAGTGCATACCACAGTCATTGTATTAGTGTGGTTGACGGGATGTCTTTCCAGGGTGAAGTTATCCCAGAATCTGCCGCTTTTCTTGCAGTTAGAGCTACAGTCAGTAAGGCACCTGGAGCATATTCCATCCTGCTCCCGACATGTGCCTTGTAGATGTTTAAAAGGGTTTGGAGTGTCAGGAGATGAATTACCTGCTGCAGGATACCCACCCTCTACTCTCTTCTTGTAGCTATCATCATCATCATTATGTGGCCATGTCGTATGATGTAAGTGACCGTGATTGTTCTTAGCAAATTTTTCTACAGAAGTAGTTTGCCATTACCTTTTTCTGGGCAGTGTCTTTACAAGACAGGTGACCCCAGCATTATCAATACTCATTAGAGATTATCAGCCTGGCATCAGTGGTTGCATAACCAGAACTTGTGATACGCACGAGCTGCTCATATGACCATCCACCATGGGCTCCCGTGACTTCACGTGACACTGATTGGGGGGGCTAAGCAGGTGCTACACCTTGCCCAAGGGTGACCTACAGGCTAGTGGAGGGACAGAGCACCTTACACCTCATTTGGTAGAGATGTTTCCCCTCCCCGCCACACAACAATACTTATATTCAGATTCATTTGTAACATGTAAATTGAACCCATATCTACCAATCTCAGTCCACACTCTCACCACCCTCTGAGTGAGGAAGTTCCCCCTCATCTTTCCTTAAACATTTCACTTTTCACCCTTAATACATGACCCATGAATTGGAAGTTTTGGGTTGATAGTTCCTTTCCTCCCACAGATGCAACACAACCTGTTGGGTTCCTCCAGCAGATTGCGACTTCTTCCACAGCTTAAGCTGGCTCCTTTGTCAAATTCTTTGGCAAAATGCAGTCTCATCCCCCGATGTGGATGACTTGAATGAGAGTTCAATTTAATACAAGCTGCAGCCAAATTAAAAAGGCATCAAGCAGAAGTAGACTTTACAGCCCAACATCTCCAAGCCCATTTATTGTATTCTCCATGTTCCTTCTTCCTACCTTAATCAGCAGGCCCTTCTGTTGATCTCGCTTTCCCATATGTGGAATTACTTGTTCAAAATTCAAAGTAGATTTATTATCAAAATATATATATGTCACCATATACTACTGTGAGATTCATTTTCTTGCAGGCATTTACAGGAAAATAAAGAAATGTAGCAGAATTTATGAAAAAGTATACAGAGACCAATGGGTAAAAGAAGCTAAATAGTGCAAATAATAAAAATAAATAAATAATCTAAGAACGTGAAATGCAGAGTCCTTGAAACTGAGTATGTAGGTTGTAAAATCAGTTCAGGTTTGAGGTGTGGTGAAGGTTGCAAGTTCATATTTTCACCATTCTCTGCATTGAGAAAGCTCTGATTTAGTACTGGTTACCTGATTTACAGCCCCTCTCATGTGGAAAGAATGTCTCGTATCTGTTCTATCTAAACTCTTAATAATTCTAAAGACATCAGTTGTAGGAAAGTTATTGGAAAGTATTCTAAGGGACCGGATATATAAGGATTTGGATAGATATGGACTGATTAAGGACCATCAGCATGGCTTTGATCATGGTAGGTCATGTGTAACCAATCATGCAGAGTTTTTTGAAGAAGTTACCAGGAAACTGGATGAAGGCAAGGCAGTGGATGTTGTCTACATGGGCTTTAGTAAGGTCGTTGACAAGATCCCACATGGGAAGCTGAGCAAGAAGGTTCAGTTTGCATTCAAGATGAGGTAGTAAATTGGATTAGATATTGGTTTTGTGGAAGAAGCCAGAGAGTGGTAGTAAAGGGTTACCTCTCTGAATAGAGGCCTGTGACAAGTGTTGTGCCGCAGGGATCTGTGTTGGGTCCTTTGCTGTTTGTCATCTATATCAATGATCTGGATGATAATGTAGTTAACTGGATCAGCAGATTTGCAGACAACACCAAGACTGGACAGTGAGGAAGGCTATCATGGTTTACAGAGGGTTCTGAGTCTGCTGGAAAAATGGGTTAAAAAATGACAGATCGAATTTAATGCAGCCAAGTGCAAGGCTTTGCATTTCGGTAGGACCAAACAGGGTAGGATTTACACTGTGAATGGTAGGGCACTGAGGAATATTCTAAAACAAAGGGATCTGGGAATACACGTCCATAATTCATTGAATGAGATGTCACAGGTAGACAGGGTCATAACGCTTTTGGTACATTGGCCTTCATAAATCAATATATTCAGTACAGGAGATGGAATGCTACGTGGAAGTTGTGTAAGATGTTGGTGTGACCTTATTTGGAGTATTGTGCGCAGTTTTGGTCATATACCTGCAGGAAAGATGTAAATAAGATTGAAAGAGTACACAGAAAATGTACAAGGATGTTGCTGGGTCTGGAAGAGCTGGGCTATAAGGAAAGATTGAATAGGTTGGGAATTTATTCTTTAGAGCATAGAAGATTGAGAGGAGATTTCATAGAAGTATACGTAATTATGAGGGGCATAGATAAGTAAATGCAAGCAGGCTTTTTCCCACTGTAGTTGGGTGGTACTACAACCAGAAGTCATGGGTTAAGGGTAATAAGTGAGAAGTTTAAGTGGAATATGAGGGGAATCCTCTTCACAGAGGGTCGTGAAGGTGTTGCATGAGCTGCCAGCGCAAGTGGTGCATGCGAGTTCTATTTCAATGTTTAAGAGAAGTTTGGATGGTAGGGGTATGGAGGGCTATGGTCCTGGTCAATAGGAGTAAGCAGTTTAAATGGTTTCAGCATGGACTAGATGGACCAAAGGGCCTGCTTCTGTGCTGCACTTCTCTATGACTCTTGTCAGTTCAATTCTCTGCCTTGTTCTGGTGCAATGTTTTGACCCGAAATGCCAACAATTCCTTTCTTCCCACAAATGCTGCCCAACCCGCTGAGTTCTTCCAGCAGATTGTTTGTTATCCGGATTCCAGCATCTGCAGTCTCCTTTGTCTCCACTCTTGTGCTTTCAGACTTCTGAAGAAGGAAATCCTAGTCTCTTCAGTCTATGCTAAAAGTTACAACTTTCTGTTCCTGTATCACCCTTGTAAATATTTTTACTGCTTTGTCCATGGTACTTCCATTTCATTTTTTTATAAATGTAGAAAACTAAACTGTGTAACAATGATGGGACAAAGAGAAATGCATTAAAATAGAGTTGGAAAGATGAAGAGGAGCCAAAGTTAGAGTATGGAAAAACTAATTTAGAGGAGAATCAAGTCTAAGTAACATAATATTAATATTATCTTCTGTAGAATGTGTTAACACCAAATCTATGACATTATAATCCATGGTACATTGGTATAAAAATTACCCACACAAAAAAATATGAAACCTTCAGTGTTAACGTTGTATGGACTAAGGTTGCTTTGGAAACTGAAGACAATTAAAAGGCAAGCTAAAATTAATAAAGAGAACATGACTTAAATGTGTACCTAGTGCCAATTGCTTATATAATTATTATGAAGAAAATCAGTCAAACACCTATGAAGAATTTGAAAATGTTGATTTTTAATGAACATTTAATGAAATAATGAAACTATGTGAGTGATGAGATTCTATTTCTAGACTAATGTAATATAGTAGGAATTTAAGGCATCATAAAGAATGATGCTTGATTTAACAGAAGGATCATGACTTGCCTTTGCTAAGTAGAAATAAAGAAAATATTCACCTCAATCCCATAGCTCCCTTTATAATTTATTATTAACTTCATATATTTCTACTTCTTGCGTAAGTATGTATAAATATATAAAGCCTACGTGCTCTAACACTGAACGAATTACACAACCTACGGACTCACTTTCAAGGACTCTACAACTCGTGCTCAATATTTATTACTTATGTATTTATTACTATCGTTATTTTTTTTTTCTTTTTGTATTTGTACATTGGTTGTTTGTATTTGCTTGTGTGTTGTTTTTAATTGATTCTATTGTGTCTCTTTGTATTCATTATGAATGCCCACAAGAAAATAAATCTCAGTGTTCTATATAGTGGCATATACAGTATATACTTTGATAATAAATTTACTTTGAACTCTGAAGCATTGCATACAACTCAATTTGAAATTAAAAGTATTAATTGTTTGGCTCAAAGATGGTGGGGGAGTTAATATTTCCTTCCATGAATCAAATCATATCTTTTTTAAATATCTGTCTGTCTAGGTACCATATCCAATGCGGACTTTGGTGACCATGGTTTTCCATATAGATCTATCCTTCGTTTTTTGGATGACTTCCATTTCCTCATTGTGTAGCCACCTGGCTAGACTTTTGATGTACATAAGCCGAGGTCTTCCTCTAGGTTTGCTCCCCTCAATCTTTCCGGAGAGTATGAGTTTTTCTAGTATGAGTTTTTTAAATATATAAAATTATTACCCAAATTATTGACATGCTCGATAATGTATTCTACAATGTGGCACCATAAAGATGGTTTGGCACCGGGGATCAATATATATTGTAACTCTTCATTTAAGCTATTATTGCATCCTTTCTTTTACAATACTATGTTAAGTACTGGAGATGAAATGGAAACTTGCAGAACAGAATGAAGCCCTAGTGGCCCATAAAAGCACACTACTTTTATATCTGTGCTCTACTGAAAAGCTGAGCTGCAGCTGCTCTCAACCAATTGTTGGCTTTATTGCGCCATCCAGAGCAGCCCCACAGACAGCTGCAATCTGTCCTCCCGTGCAACAATAAAGCTGTTGTAACAGACCCCGTTTTGTTGTATTTCATCAATATCTGTTTCATTTAACAGCAGAACACACGCAAAGTGAATATTGCACCATTCAAAGTAGCTTTAGTTTTACCGACTCGCACAGTTGTGAGAGAAATAATGGAACAGAAAGGGATCTTCTCTCAAACTCTGCAACAGTAATCAGCAGTTAAGGGCCTGTCTTGAATCCATTTGGGTGATTAAGCTGCTGTCATCCTGAAAATGGCATCAAGAAGGAAACTAAAGCACTTGTGAGCAATAAAATTATTTTGAAAATGGAGTTCTTCCTTGATGGTTTCCTGATTGAGTTACAGGTAGAGGCATTGAAAAAAGTGGTGATATGTGTTGTTTTTCAGAGGATGTACACATCCCAGACTAGATATTTGAGCAGTAATGGATTTCTATTGTTCTCAAACAGGAATCCACTTCAAGCATTTGAAATTAATGTGATCATAATAATATTTGACTTCTATTTTGGTACTAATAAGTACGTTTGTATATTTTCTGGTAAATTCAACTCTGCAACAGCACATGGTCTCCCTTCATTCATTGTTCTGCTTGGTAAAAGACATACGTAAATACTGTAAGTTTAGTTACAGTTTATTCTAAGCACAGTAAGGAGATTAGATTTGTTTGTCACATAGAGTCATAGAAAAGGACAGCACAGAAACAGTCTCTTTCGACCATTTATTCTGTGCCGAGCCATTTAATCTGCCTACTCCCATCGACCTACACCGGGACTTTAGCCCTCCATACCTTTACCATCCATGTACCTATCCAAACTCCTGCTGAACATTGAAATTGAGCTCGCATTCATCACTTTTGTTGGCAGCACATTCCACACTTTCACAACCCTCTGACTGAAAAGATTTCTCCTCATGTCCCCCTTAAACTTTTCACCTTTCACTGTTAACTCATGACCTGGAGTTGTAGTCCCACCCAAGCATTGTGGAAAAAGCCTGCTTGCATTTACCCTATCCATACCCCTCATAATTTTGTATGCCTCGATCAAACCACCTCTCAATCTTCTAAGTTCTGAAGAAAACTGTCCTAACCTATTCAATCTTTCCTTATAACTCAGGTCCTCTAAACCCAGCAACATTCTTGTCAATTTTCTCAGTGCTCTTTCACCCTTATTTACATCTTTCCTGTAGATAGGTGACCAAACCTGCACACAATGCTCCAAATTAGGCCTCACCAGTGTCTTACACAACTGGAACATAACATCCCATCTCCTGGATTCAATACTTTGATTTATAACTATAACAGCCAATGTGCCAAATGTATTCATGAAAACATCAAAACGCATAGTGAAATGCATTGTTTTGCATCAATGACTAACACAGTCTGAAGATTATGCTGGAGCCAGCCCACAAGTGTCGCCAACAGCACGCCAGAATTTACTAACGCTAACCCTAACTCTGACTCTAACTCTATGCCTTTGGAGTGTGGGAGGAAACCAGAGCAGCCAAAGGAAATGCAATCAGTCATGGGAAGAACATGCAAACTCCTTACAGACAGTGCTGGGAATCGAACCCTGACTGGTGGTCGCTGGCACAGTAAAGTGATTGTGCTAATTGCTGTAGAACCAGTATGGAATTTAGAAGCAAAGCTTATTTTAAAACTCCAATTCAGAATAGCTGCCAGAAGAAGCCATCCTCCTGAAGAGATGGTATTAGATTTTGGGAAAGTTTAACTGTAGATCAGATGTGACTCTTTAATCAGCAGAACACCAACAACAACAGGTAAACATCAACATAAGATCTTCTTGGACAGAGTCTGTAAGGAAAAGGTACAAACTGGAAAAGTGCATATTCAAACGTAAATAACTGAATCTCTCGGTAAGTTTAGACGTTGCAGCTTGCAAATATCAAGCATTATACATAGAACATAGAATAGCACAACACAGGAAAATAAATGATTTATTAAATGCCTAACTAAATGATTTCCTTCTGCCTACACAGTGCCCATATCCCTCCATTCTCTGCACATTCATGTGTCTATCTAAAAGCCCATTGTATTTGTTTCCACTACCATCCCGGCACAGCATCCCAAGCGCTCATCACTGTGTGTAAACAAAACTTGCCCTGTGCATCTCTGTTGAATGTACCACTTCTCACCTATGCATTCGGTTTTTGGTTTTATATCTGTTACATTCTGTGTTTTCGCCTGTTCTTTGTTTCTTGTCACTGTCTGAGCGATTTAACTTTGGCACGATTTGTAAGTGTCTTTTGTGCGGGAGGGAGGGGTTTGATGTTGTCACAGTCCACCTGATTTGTTTTTCTATGTGGGGGAGGGGGAATTTGATTCTCTGGCTGCCACTGTGCAAATTAAAATTGGTGCGATTTATAAGTTTTTTTGTGTGTGGGAAGGCTGGGGTTTGATGTTCTCACAGTTCGCCCAATTTGTTTTTCTGCATGGTTGAGGGGTATTTGATGTTATTTGTTTGTGTGTGGTGGGGGGGTGAGATTGATGTTTATCTTTGAATGGCTTCCATGGTTTTCTTTGTTTCGTGGCTATCTGGAGAAGATGAATCTCAGAGTTATATACTGCATACATACTTTGATAATAAATCAACCTTTGAACCACTGAAACTATGAACATTCTATAGAAAATAACTCTCTAGCAATTTCTGCAAGCTTCCAGTGATGTAGTACCTTTGCCAGAAGTTTGATATAAGCCATGTGCACATACAGGATTTCTGCAGAATATCTGGCAAAGTTACATTGGCAGAGTAGCAACGGGGAAGCATCCATTCTGGAAGTTATTAAGACTCTTAAGTAGGAAGTCAATAGTCACAGGACCTTTTCACATCCACCCTTATCTAATTATCGGCACCACAATGTTCAGTTATCCTTAATCATTTGCTAATATTTAGGTCAATGGATTCAAGATTCAGGATTCAGACTTATTTATCACATATGCATCAAAACAAGGTTCCTTAAGGTTGTTATAGCAAGTGGGGATAAGCTATTAAATTAAATGCTCCCAACGGCGTGAGCCTCAAATAACCTCTGACAACCAGGTCCAGTTCCTAGCCTTCATGAGTGGGTTAGCTACAAAGCCTGGAGGAACTGTTTCTACTGACAGGGCAAGGAGCAAAGGCAGGTTACTGGTGCCTTAATACCAGCTGCTTTGGGTAGGTGGGACTCATTAGGCATGGGTGGCAGCTCATCTAGGAGAAAGGAAACTCTGATCTCAAACCTCTGCTGCCTTGTGGCCATATCCACTCATGAGGAAGGCTTCAGGAGTAAACCCTGAGGAAAAAATCCAGAGCTGGAGTCCCTAAGGCAGTCATACATTGAGTTTAATGCTGACTGGCAGCTCCTGCAACACTGCCGGTACCAAACTGTATCGGTCTCTGTCGTTCCTTTGGGTTCACCAAATGTATGGAGAGGGAGAGCTTGCTGCATGGGCAACAGCTTGCTTTCCATCTCGTACTGCCCTGGCTTGGCATATCTAGACAGCTAGGACACAACGTCCATGGTCAACCCTGACTGACAGAGGCCTCAGAATATATCAAAACATACAATGAAAAGCATCACTTGCATTAACAACCAACACATCCGAAGGTGTTCTGGGGGCAGCCCGCGAGTGTTGCCACACATTCCAGCACCAACATAGAATGCCCACGATGCCTGGCAGAACAACACAGAACACAGACCAAGTGACAAAACAGCCACATTAAAACACGCTCCTTTCCTCCCATCTGACACCCACCCACCCAGCCATGCACATATACAGTCCTTCAACCCAAGTGCTAGTTGCCTTTGGCCTCCAGCAGACTCGGATTTGCAGGCACTGGCCCTTCGACTTCTTCTGCTGAAGTGTAAAGATTTGCAGACTCCAGCTTCCAGCCATTGGGCCTCGTCTTCCAGACTTCCGATCGAGTCTCTTGAAGGCCTGATTGCAACCACACGTGAAAGCTTTCCACGTGGAAGTGACAGGAAGGGGTCAATCCTGGTGTAGCGGTGTGATCAAATAATCCAGCACAGTATTTGCTGACACACAAGGATGCAAACCAGTCTCATTCCTAAATGGATAACCACACTCTGAGCATCAGAGATGTTCTCTGGCATTTAAACCTTTGCATCCTTCCAGTGCAATCCAACATTTATAAAAGTGCTGAAAGTATTCAACATCTGAGAGGAGATTTAGTTACCCTTTTTGGAGGTAAAATGCATCAGGCTTGCCAGCGGGCTTTACCAGTTATTCATTTTATTGGCTGAATGCGCTGTTGTAACAACATCAACTTTCCAACCTAGCTCCTTTTACAGAAGGAATACTCATCAGGTCAAGTTATAATTTCTTTGTGCTGGGCGCGTGGGAGTGTAGCGGTTAGTGCAATCACTTTACAAAGCAGGCTGTGAGATCGGGGGTCAGTCCTCACCACTGTCGGTTGGGAGTTTGTACATTCTCCCCATGACCGTGTGGATTTCCTCTGGGTGCTCCACTTTCCTCCCACGTTCAAAAGACAGATGGTGAGCGTTAGTAAGATGTGGGCATACTATGTTGGCACCAGAAGCATGATGACATTTGCTGGCTGTCCAGTACATTTTTTGCTGAATTGTTTTGACACAAATGATGCATTTCGCTCTATGCTTGATGTACAGTACATGTAACAAATAAAGCTAAACTTAAAATCTTATCTGAGATTGGTACAGTAAAGATGCAAGGCCTTTCACTGTAAGTTTAAGTTTATTCTCTTTCAACATATATAGATGTATAACCACCAAATGAAACAACGTTCCTCTGGACCAAGGTGCACAGCACAGTACATATAACTCACACAAAACACATAATGTAATATTACCACAAATAAATTAACAAATAATGAAATATATTCCAGAAGATTGACATTTAGCATAAGGTGCTTTTATGCCACAAGTTAAAAAATGAACAGTATAATGCTACTGGCGCTTCACAAGTGATGAAGCCTGGGTGGTGGCAGGGAGTTCAGTAGTCTCATGGCCTGGAGGAAGAAGCTGCTTCCATCTGTACAGTCCTTGTCCTAATGCTCTGGCACCTCCGGTCTGATGGTAGGGCGGTTAAAGAGATTGTGGGACAGATGGGAGGGGTTCTTGACAATGTTAAGGGCCCTACATACATAACACTCCTCTTAATATCTTGTATGGGTGGAAGAAAGACCCCAATGATTCTCAGCAGTCATCATAATCCTTTGTAGGGTCTTGCAGTCAGATGCCTTGCAATTCCTGTTTCAGATGGTGATGCAGCTGGTCAAGACACTTTCAATAATAATTAATAATCTGTAATAATTAGAACGGGGGTGGGGGAGGTAGGAAAGCCTCGCTCACCTCAATCTCCTCAGAAATTGGAGCTGTTGCTGTGGTTGTTGACTATAGAGGTAGTGTCAAGGAACCAGGTGAGGGATCACATCGTCTTCATGCTAATCATCAATCCTATGTTTCCTCTCAGATCTCCATCAATTCCCCACACCACCACCCCACTTCGATATTCCTGATACCTACCAACAGTGTGAATTGCTAAAATTTATGACAGCAAATTGACCAATGGTAAAAATATGGCTTTAGCATACAGGAGGAAACCTGCACAGTCACAGGAAGAATGTGAAGACAGCATCCAAGGTCAGGATTGAACCAGGATCTCTGGAATTGTGCTGCAGCAGAGTTACTGCTCCATTCATGTGAATGGCTTTTAAAAATCATTTAGTGGATGCATGGGTGCTAAACTTCTTCAGATCCTTGCATTTCTCCATCAGATGAATTTACACCTGGCCTCCGTTCTTCATTCTTTTGCCATAGAATATTTCGGTTCACATACAGTATCTATGTTGTGCAAACAGAAGAAATGAACATAAAATACTGCTTTATCTTGACAATAGCAACTGCTTCAGGAAATGTAGCCATCTCCTAGGGTACAATCCCAAACATTTCACAGATAGATATGGACATAGTGTAGGCATAAAGGATTAGTTTGGTCAGGTGCTGAATTACTAGTTTAACTAGTTTGCCACAACATTGTGAGCTGAAGGGTCTGTTTCCATGCTGTGCTGTTCTATATTCCCTCATGTATGTAGACTAACTCTGCTTAGCACAGATTTGCCACTTCCTTCCATTCAGTTCTCAGGAAAACTAGCAGTATTGTCATGGCGACCCGAGAACGACCTCTTCCTCACTGCTTTCAGACTTCTGAACCAAGCCCCTCTTTACATCCACTGCCGGTGGTTGCTGCCACTTTCTTGCACTCTTAATGTGACCTCTTTACATTTAACCCTGTTGTCCCTTTACTATTTTTTGTACTGCTTCAAATTGCTCCGCGATCTTTGCTCATCATTGTATTTAATGCTGCATTTATTATGGCCTTGTATGCTGTTTACCCATGCCCAGGAACAAAAAAGGCTACAGAAAATGTTGGTTACTGTCTAGTCCATTACAGGCAAAGCCCTCCTCACTGTCACGTATTTAATATTTCGGTAGTTTTTCAGTAATATTGTAAATATTGTATTCTGGTTCATTTAAATAATTCATTATGGGTTAAGTGTAAAACTCCTCGAAGAGGACCACAACCTTGTCTGGTTTGGAGGCTTGTGTTGCTCAATGACGTGGAGAGCTATGTTGGCTGGAGTCAGGGCTTTATGCGTTGGCTCTTGGTAGGGTCACCCATGCCAAACAGGTCAAAGGATAGGGGCCAGACTAAGAGTGGTCTGCTCGTCTGGGGGATCAGCTCAGGGCTAACAACCCTGACTGGTAAGACAAAATGGTTATGGAAACAGCAATGAAGAATGCTTCTACATCTGAGTGCGATGGTATTCCTGAGTCTCCACCTGGGACTTGATGACTGACAGTAGTGAAAACTGAAAGGAAGCTACTGACATGATGAAGGAAGTCCGGAACACTACCAGAGACGAAGAACCTTCATTGCCAGCGGCATAAAGGGCAGTAAGTAAATGTTAAGCTAAGTGAATTTCATACGTCATGACACTACCATGCAATATGTGTCCGTCTCACTAAAGTAAAATACAAACTAAGACCTGCTCTCCTGGGACCCTGTCTTTTTATTGCAATTAGTTTTTATGTTTTGAAGTTACAAAATATAACACCCACCACTGAGCGAATTTGCATGGAGCACTGCCAAAAGAAAGCAGCATCCATCATTAAGATTCCCCACAATCCAGGATATGCTCTCTTCTTCCTACTATCATTGAGTTCCATACCATCAGGTTCAGAAACAGTTACTACCCTACAACCATTAGGGTATTGAATTGATGCAGATAACTTCATTCACCTCAATGCTGATTAATTCCACAATCTACAGACCCTCTTTCAAAGACTCTGGAAATCATAATTTTATTATTTGTTTATTAATTGATTGATTGAGCTACAGGGTGGAATAGGACCTTTGACCCTTTGAGTCACGCCGCCCAGCAACCCCCAATTTAACCCTAGCCTAATCATGGGTCAATTAACAATGACCAATTAACCTACCAACTGGTACATCTTTGGACTGTGGCAGGAAACTGAAGCACCCAGAGAACACCCCTATGGTCACGGGGGAAACCTGCAAACTCCTTACAGACAGTGACGGGACAATTTGTCTTCTTTTGCGCATTGCTTGTTTGACATTTTTTGTTTATGTAGAATTTTTCATAACATTTTTTGGTACACAGAGCTTAGAAAAATATGCAATAGGGAAATTCTTGGGAGTTTCAAGAGTAGGTTACATGGTTGGCACAACATTGTGGGCCGAAGGGCCTGTAATGTGCAGTAGATTTCTATGTTCTATGATTTATTTTCTATGTAATTCTTTATTTTCCAGTAAATGCCAGCAGAAGAAGAAATCTTAAGGTTGTGTATATGTACTTTGATAATAAATTTATTTTGACCTTTGACTTTGTGAGCTTCCCATGAACAAGGAATTTTATTGCACCCTGTTGTATATGACACAATACTAACCTAATCTAATTGTTAGATTGTCAGAGTAGTTGGCTATAATGAGACCGTTATCCTCATAAACTTTCAGTACTGCCTCAACCCACACTCAGTAGCCACTTTATTAGATACTCCTGTACACATGCTTGTTAATACAAATATGTAATCAGCCAATCGTGTGACAGCAACTCAATGCATAAAAGCACGCAGACATGGTCAAGACGTTCAGTTGCTGTTCAGACCAAACATCAGAATGGGGAAGAAATGTGATCTAAGTGACTTTGACTGTGAAATGATAGTTGGTGCCAGATGAAGTGGTTTGAGTATCTCAGAAACTGCTGATCTCCTGGGATTTTCACACACAACAATCTCTATAGTTTCTAGGGAATGATGTGAAAAGCAAAAAGCATCCAGTCAGTAACAGTTCAGTGTGTGAAAACACTCAAATAACCACGCACTACAACAGTGGTGTGCAAAAATGCATCTCTGAATGCACAACACATCAAACTTTGGGCTATTATAATAGAAGACCAGGAACGTAGACTTAGTGGCCACATTTTTAGGTTCAGGAAGTACCTAATAAAGTAGCCACTGAGTGTAGATCGTAACATGAACAAATGGATTATCCTGCCCAAGTCATTCCAGAAAAAGTAGCAACAATGAAGATAGATGTCACTTCCCAGTATTATCTACTTGTTCCAGTTTCCTCCAAGCAAAAGGCCATGAGTACATTTGAATTGCCTGCAATTGCTCTATGATGTAAATAGAATTATTTACTGGTCAATAGCCTCCACCATTTTTGAGTAAAGAAATAATTTTACTCGAAACTTTACGAAAACCAATTTCCCCCGGGATCAATAAAGTATGACTATGACTATGACTAAATGATCTTCAGATTTCCTCTGAGGGAAATAGGTCTTTTATGTTCACCCTTCCAATTAATACTCACTTTGGTGCCCTCCTTTTGCGGGAGTCCACAAGTCTGCTGCTTATTTCACAAACACAGGACGCTGGAAATTCAAAGCAGCACACACAAAATGCTGGAGAAAATCAGCCAGTCAGGCAGCATCCATGGAAATGAGAAAACAGTCGATCAATGTTTCAGGCCGAGACCTTTCTTCAAGACTGGCGAGGAAGGGAGAAGACACTAGAATAAAAAGGTGACAGGAGGGGAAGGATGATAGCTAGAAGGTGGTAGGTGAAGCCAGGTAGGTGGGAAAAGCATAGTGCTAGAGAGGAAGGAATCTGATAAGAGAGGAGAGTAGACCATAGGAAAAAGTGAAGGACAAGGGACACCAGGGGAGGTTATAAGGAGGTGAGAAGAGGTAAGAGGACATAGTGGAGAATAACAGAAGAGGGGAAGGTCAGAGAACATACTTTTTACTGGAAAAAGAAATCGATATTCATGCTATCAGGTTGGAGGCTACCCAGACGGAATGTAAGATGTTACTCCTACATCCTGAGGGTTGCCTCATTGTGACACAAGAGGACTGATATGTTGCAACGGGAATGAAAATTGGAATTAAAATGTTTGGTTACTGGGAAGTTTCACTTCTGGCAGATGGCTGGGAGACCATTTTGTCAAGCACCTCCATCTCTCTCTACCACCCGCAGGCACTTACCATTCTCTGTCTAAAAAAAATTTTAAACTTTCCTCAACTCACCTTAAAAAAAAATCCTCTATACTAGGCATTGCTGCCCTGGGTAAAGGCGCTGGCTGCCTATAGCTCTCTATGCCTCTCATAACCTGTATATAAAAATAATATTTTAAAAATTCTCTGTCAAGTCACCTCACATCCTCCTTCGCTCCAAAGAGAAAAGCTCTAGCTCCCTCATTCTTTCAACATAAGACAGGAATGCTTTGTTCGTGAGAACTTTAATGCAGATAACACCCAGTAGAAGTGTCCAAAGTAGATTGTTCAGAATGCAGCATTGATTTAATACCAGCACCATGTTGGATCCTTACATTTCAGTGAACACTGACTCTTAATTTCAACTCAGTCTCCTGAAAGGTGAATACATTTCTGCAGCAAGAAGAAACCTCACCCTGTATCAGATGACCATCCCCCATCCTGCCCCTCGTACCAGCTCCTGTTCCCCCCCCCCACTGCCCCCATCCAACCAGAGATCTTCATTTTGTTGCTACAATGATATAGGAATCTGATGCTAATTTCCACACAAGGTGGTTTTCCTGGTACTGGTATGTTAGTCCTGTCTTCAAAGGTTTTTCAGATGCCAGGGACTCTCTTCCACATGAACATCAGTAGGGATCTCCCTTCGAATATATCTTGCACCAAACCATTCCCAGGAATAAATTTACACAAAACAAATCAGCATCTGACTTTTCATCAAAGGGATAAGATTCAGATTATGTTCCCTTCTCCCACTGACGGACCACGATCAGTACAAACACATGAAGGAAAATCAAAAGAATTTAGCCTTTGAAAATAATAAGTTACATAAAGGCATACTCACTCTCCAAGTATTACAATAATTATACATTATATCTATAAAGTAACTTTATAAAACAAATGACCATGCACTTTATTGAATCCAAACATGAATACCTAAGAGAAAGAGTTGAAAGAGAGAGAGTGATTAGAGAAATTAGCTTTACTTGTCACATGTACATCGAAACATAGAGTGAAATGTGTCATTTCGTCTCAGATCAAATCAGCAAGGATTGTGCTGTGCAGCCCTCCGGCGCCAAAGTAGCACGCCCACAACTCACTAACCTTAACCATACACCTTTGGAGTGTGGGAGGAAATCAGAGCACCCGGAGGAAACCCCCATGGTCATGGGGAGAAAGCACAACTCCATGCAGTAGCTGAAATTGAACTTCATTCGTGCTGACTACTATGCTACACTTTTCTGTTCATGTAATCCAACAGCTTCCCATCTGGAAAGTAATTGAAAGTACAGTGCCTGTGAGCTGAAGGAAATAACATCAAATATAAGTGGTAAAAATATAGCTTTTCACTTACTGAATAAACCTTATTAGAAGTACTAGATTAGATTATGAGGACACGCAGTCCTCTTTTATTGTCATTTAGTAATGCATGCATTAAGAAATGATACAATATTCCTCCAGTGTGATATCACAGAAACACAGGACAGACCAAGACTGAAAAACTGACAAAAACCACATAATTATAACATATAGTTACAACAGTGCAAGCAATACCGTAACTTGATGAAGAACAGGCCATGGGCATGGTAAAAAAAAGTTCAAAGTCTCTCGAAAGTCCCACATCTCACACAGACGGGAGAAGGAAGAAAACTCTCCCTGCCATGCCCGACCACAGTCCGACTCTGAGTCGTCCGAAAACTTTGAGCCTCCGACCAGCCCTCCGACACCCAGCACCGAGCACCATCTCTGCCGAGCACTTCGACCCCAGCTCCGGCCACCAGCAGCAGGCAAAGCTGAGGATTTGGGTCCTTCCCTCCAGAGATTCTCGATTGCACAGTAGCAGCAGCAGAGAACCGGGCATTTCAAAAGTTTCTCCTGATGTTCCTCCGGGCACCTTATGGCTGTCTCCATCAAATCAGAATTGTGCACGGTACCCTATTTAACAAACCTGGAGAGGCTGCACGCGCTGCGTCGTGCCGCCATCTTCTCCTCCCTCCTATACAGTAATTATTCAGTAAGTGAAAAATGATTACTTATTTCAAATTTGCTGGTGAACGCAGCAGGCCAGGCAGCATCTCTAGGAAGAGGTACAGTCGACGTTTCGGGCCGAGACCCTTCGTCCTGACCAGCAAATTTGATGTGTGTTGCTTGAATTTCCAGCATCTGCAGAATTCCTCGTTATTACTTATTACTATGTTTCCATGTATATTACGCTGCTATTGCAGTACTTGCAGTTTTCTGATTATCTTGGGAGACATAGAGTGATGGTATCAAGGAATACAGATCAACCTTCATTGAGAGGTCAGCAGTGGAAAGGTGAGCAGTTCCAAGTTCCTGAGTGTCAAAATCTCTGAAGATTTACCCTGGGCTCAACATATTGATGCAATTACAAAGAAGGCATGTCAGCAGTTATGTTTCATTAGGAGTTTGAGGTGTGTCACCAAAGACTCGAGCAAATTTCTACAGCTGCATCATGGAGAGCATTCTACGTGATTGTATCACTGTCTGGTATGGACAGGATCGGAAAAATCTGCAGAGTTTGCAAACTCAGCCAACTCCACCATTCAAGTTCAAGTATAATTCAAAATGCATGTAGTAAAGGACAGCACAGGTAACAGTAAACGGTAAACCGTACAGTAAACAGCTTGCTGTCCTAGTTACGAGACCTCGGTGGTGGCAGGGTATTCATTAGTCTCACAGCCTAGCGAAGAAGCTGTTATCCACTTTGGCCGTCCTAGGGCTGATCCTGCTGCTCCCCTTCCTTCCTGAAGAAAGTGGGTCAAATCTTGTTAGTTGGTCGGAAGGAATCCTCGAAAAAGATTTGTGCCCTTCATCTGCAGCATTCCTGGTGAATGTCACAAATAGGGAGGAGGGAGACCCCGATTATCATAGGCACGAGCCTCCCCAGCATCAAGGACATCTTCAAAAGGCAATGCCTCAAAAAGGCGGCATCTAGCATCAAGGACACCCGTCACGCAGGACGTGCCCTCTTCTCATTGCGACCATCAGGGAGGTGATACAGGAGCCTGAAGACACACACTCAACATTTCAGGGACAGCTTCTTCCCTCCACCTCAGATTTGTGAGCAGATAATGAACCAGCTCACTACTTTTGCTCTCCTTTTACACTTCTTGTTTAATTTAATTTTGCAAAACAACAAATTTCACAGCATATGCCAATGATACTTTATACTTCATACTTTATTGTCGCCAAACAATTGATACTAGAGTGTACAATCATCACAGCGATATTTGATTCTGCTTTTCGTGCTCCCTGGAGTACAAATCGATAGTAAATATTAAAAATTTAAATCATAAACCATAAATAGAAAATAGAAAAGGGAAAGTAAGGTAGTGCAAAAAAACTGAGGCAGATCTGGATATTTGGAGGGTACGGCCCAGATCCGGGTCAGGATCCGATCAGCAGTCTTATCACAGTTGGAAAGAAGCTGTTCCCAAATCTGGCTGTACGAGTCTTCAAGCTCCTGAGCCTTCTCCCGAAGGGAAGACGGACGAGGGATGAAAAGTGTGTTGGCTGGGTGGGTCGTGTCCTTGAATATCCTGGCGGCACTGCTCTAACAGCATGCGGTGTAAAGTGAGTCCAAAGATGGAAGATTGGTTTGTGTGATGTGCTGGGCTATGTTCATGATCTTCTTCCGGTCTTGGACAGGACAACTTCCATACCAGGTTGTGATACTGAGTCTGATTCTCATTATAGCAGCCCAGTTCTCAAAACATGTATATTTTCTTAAACCGATCAGGTTAAGTGGAAGCCTGCCGCTTATGTTGTACCATCTGGACCGAAACTGGCGAAGAATCAGATTTGATCTTGGAATCCACTGGAAAAATTACAGGCTCCAGATGGAGGTCATAGGCTTGGATTTCCATGGAGTTTTCCAAATGAAATCAATGGAGCTTGATTTTCCAGATGGTCTCTGTTGTATCTACAGTGGAGCATCACCCAAGAGAAATATGTAAATGAACTCAGTGCTGTTTCTCAGCCAAAGATCTTCTGCTAAAGTTGCAGAAGAACTTCCAAGCATCTAGCTACAAGTATCAGCTTTCTACTTAGCATACACCCTAAGGTTGCTCTTATCAAAGATGTTACAAATAGTTATAATCAATAAAAGCTCCACTAATCATATTTTAAGATTCAAGATTCAAGATTCAAAAAACTTTATTGTCATTCTAACCATACATCGGCTCTGCAGGGCAGAATGAGACAGCGTTTCTCAGGGGCAGTGCAATCATAACATAACAAACGCAACACTAAATAATAAACATAACAATAAATAGTAAAACACAACAGCCACATGTCAGTTAAAATCAGTTATAAGTGTCCAGTGCAAGTTAAAAGTGTCCAAAGCAGAGTCAGGTGGAGCAGCTATTTAGCAGTCTGACTGCCTGTGGGAGGAAGCTGTTTAGTAGCCTTGTGGTTTTAGTTTTGATGCTCCTGTAACGTTTGCCTGATGGCAGAAGAACAAACAGTTCATGGAGAGGGTGTGAGGGGTCTTTAATGATGTACCGTGTCTTCTGGAGGCATCGACTCTGAAAGAGGTCTTGGACAGAAGGTAGGGAGACCCCAATAACCTTCTCTGCTCTCCTCACCACCCTCTGCAAGGCTTTTTTGTCGACAGCACTGCAGCTGGAGTACCAGGTTGTGATGCAAAAGGTCAGCACACTCTCAACCACGCCTCTGTAGAATGTAGTTAAGATGATAGTGGGGAGTGATGCTTGTTTAAGCTTCCTCAGAAAGTGCAATCTCTGCTGGGCCCATTTGACAATCCCAGTGGTGTTCCTGGACCAGGTGAGATTGTCTGAGATCTGCACCCCAAGGAACTTGATGTTTTCCACTCTCTCCATTGTGGAGCCACTGATGCTGAGGGGTGTGTGCTCAGGCTGAGACCGTCTGAAATCGACGATCATCTCCTTGGTTTTGGTGACAGTTGCTGAACCCGCTAGGTCATTCAAACTCAAAAATAAACCATCATAAGCAGAATTTCCTCTCACTAGAGTCAACTAGCAACCAACTGAATGTTAGCACTGCAGTACCTCTTACAGAATGTTTACAGCACCAGACTGAGAATATCTGCACCATTGATCAGTACACTTTGATTCTCTTTAGGAACCCATGGTTAGAGACGTTAGTGATGGGAAAAATAAACTTTTCCTTTGCTTGCACCATTGCAATAGCAATCACTTCCAGCTGGTCAGAAACAGAATAAAGTTCTTCCCTATGAACGTTCCTTAGCTGTTTTCTGGGCCGTAGCAACCTACAGCAGCCAGAAGGGATATGGGTCAGGTGATTTGTGGGGAGGAAAATTAAGAAAAATAGGAAATAAATGACCCTTAAAACCATGGAAAAGTAGCACTTCCAGCTGCACCAATCGATTTCCAAACCAACTGAACCCATTCTAGTACCCGATCTGAATTAAGCTGCCAGTTAGTCTTGAATTATAGGCAGTTTTTAGTGCTGTGAAATCAGCATCAGAAAGAATTGAATTGTTACTGTCCAGAGAAGAGACTTTAATTCAATCAGCCACGGTTAGATTAAAACCAAGAACCCAGAGGCAGAAGAAAAACATTAGTTTAACCCACCACACCATCCAAACCCAGAAATAAATGATCGTAAGCTGAGTTTTATCTCATCAGATTCATCTCAGTAACTAATTCTATGTTCAGCCTGCAGTGGCTGTTACAGCACACTGACAACCTGAGCTTTTGCTCAGCATTTTACCTCACCTTTGAGATATAACAACTTAAAATAGGATAGCAACTTACCTCTTCCCTGCTTCGCCATACATTGCAAGCTAGCTACCACTCACACCCTGAAACCTGTGTGAATTCTGAGTCAAATAATTGTGTAGCATTGAGCTGCATTTTTGTTTGCATACCCATTCCTTCAGTGTAACCACTTATTTCTAGCTCGGGTTTAAAAACTTCTTATAAGATAATGGTACGCTTGGTCACCGCAGCCTCTCAGGATCCAACAAATGGTACAAATGTGCATATTAAACATTTTTTTTCTAATCACAAGACCCTGTTGGATGTTGGGAATATATAATACTACAAGTCCAGTTCATTTGTTCATTGGTGAGACATGGTAAGGGAGTTGCGTGGCCTTAGTTGGTGCATGGACCATGCTCTCATGCTGCGATGTCACCTTTTAAAGTCACCCACGGGAGGAGGCACTGGAGGTGGTGTGGGAGAGAGCTGAAATGCAGCAGACATGCCAGAATCCATGCTGGGTTGGGAGCTGGCTCCTGTAGGCTGGCTCTCCTGTTGGTGCTGCTCTCTGGTGTTTATTCCCTGGAAGACAAGCTGGATTGCATCTGTCTGCGGATGCCCAGAGCAAGATGAAGAATTGCTGTGTGCTTGTTCTTGCAGAAACATGGCTTCAGGACGACATCCCATGCACTATCAATCTTCAGGCCACTCAGAGACTTGTGTTGATATTATTTTTGTGACTGTATGCACTATCGTTACAAATGTGTTGTGTCCCGTATGTGACTATGTACTATGTTTAGCACCTTGGTTCCATAGGAACATTGTTTTGTTTAGCTGTATACATGTGTATGGTTGAATGACAATTAAACTGGAACTTGATTCTGAACTATCATCCATTCCATTGTTCTCTCTAGTCTTTGCTTTTCCAGCACATGCCTGACCAGACCTTCATTTTCTGCCTTCTCTTCACTTATCCAAAACTCTGCTACCGATCATAGAGTCGGAGACGTACAGCATGGAAGCAAGTCTTTCAGCCATTGACCCTAAACACCCCACTTACATTTACTCTACTTTATTCCCATTTTTCCTTCTCTTCAAGTACTCATCAACCTCCAAACACAAGAGATTCTGCAGATGCTAGAAGTCCAGTATAACACACACAAAGTGCTGAGAGAACTCAGCAGATCAAGCAACATCTATGGAGAGGAATGGACAGTCAACATTTTGGGCCAAGAACCTTCATCATCTTCCCTTAGTTGTCACACTAGAGACAACTTATAATGGTCAATAAACATACCAACCCACATGTCTTTGAGAAGTGGAGGGAAAATAGAGCACCCAGAAGAAACTCACGTGGTCACAGGGAGAACATGCAAACTCTAAACCGACAACATTTGAGCTCAGGATTGATTCTGGGTTCCTGGCCCTGTGAGTTGGTGGCTCAACTAGATCTACCTCTGTACCACCCTGTATTTTAACTTCATCTAAGATTTATTAAGCTTGTTGATTTAACTTGCTGATGTTTAATCTCTCCATTTCCATCAAACAGAACACATCTGGACTTTCCTGCTGCTCCAAATCTGAACTTTGTGTGGTGACATGAATTCAATCAATTCACGTTTTGTCACCATACTTGACTCTAAACTCTAGACCTCCTTATTTATAATTCATACTCAGATTGATCACATGTATGTAGAATCATGTACAAAGTGCTGGAGGAACTCAGCAGGTCAGGCAGCATCTGTAGAAATTAATAAGCAGTCGCCGTTTCGGGCTGAGACCCTTCTTCAGGACTCATTTGTATTAGCAACCAACACAACCTAAGAATGCGCTGGGGCAGCCCACAGGTGCCACCACACATGCCAGTGCTAACATAGAATGCCCACCATGTTTACAGAACAACACAAGCAACAACTAAAACAACAATAGAACAGCAGCACAACAACAGCTAAAAAAAAGCCTCCATTCCCCCCTCCCACCCACCCACACATTGTTTGCTTATTACCTCTCCCTCTCTTTTTTAATATGCCAGATCAAAAGGTGCCTCCTTGGCCGAGTCTTTGATCATCTGTCATATCTCTCTCAGTGATCAGGTATCAAATTATTACTCCCATTAAGTGCCCCAAGGTATTTCATTAAGTTAATGGAGCAGTACAATGCAAATTGTTGTTGCAGTGGTTGTCATAAAATAGAATTGTACGTGCATCCTGTATCTCCTTTAGGCAATCTCTCAGATTCATAAGTGCATTCTGTGTCGGAAAGAACCAACTGGATATTATTTGTTCTTGAAATTACTCCTCTAGAGGATCTAGTCTGAAGTATGGAAGCAATAAATTATAACCTCCAAAACAAGCATGTATTTGAAAATACATAAAATATCTTTGATTTAATGTTCCAGTTCAATGATTTATTTTGAAATCATGCCTAACTACTTCCATTGCTTTCTTCCTCCCTGTCACCTTACCTAACTAGGGGGCCACTTCACAAGCCATTTCTCAGCAAACTAATCTTAAAATAATGGAGATAAAGACTCTGACACTTGGCTTATCTGTGTATTGTTCTGATGAGTTTTAAATGATGTGGGTCCCCTGTGGTGATCTGAATCATCAGAGTTATTGCAGGAAAAGGAGACACCTGTGGAGCACTGACTCGATCTGACTTTCTTAATTTATTCTTTTTGTTTTAGATATATGGCACAACACAGGCCCTCCCTGCCCAATGAGCCCACCCCACCTAATTACAAGCATGTGACCAATTAACCTATAACCCAAACAACAGGAATTCTGCAGATGCTGGAAATTCAAGCAACACACATCAAAGTTGCTGGTGAACGCAGCAGGCCAAGCAGCATCTATAGGAAGAGGCGCAGTCGACGTTTCAGGCCGAGACCCTTCGTCAGGACTAACTGAAGGAAGAGTGAGTAAGGGATTTGAAAGCTGGAGGGGGAGGGGGAGATGCAAAATGATAGGAGAAGACAGGAGGGGGAGGGATAGAGCCGAGAGCTGGACAGGTGATAGGCAAAAGGGGATACGAGAGGATCATGGGACAGGAGGTCCGGGAAGAAAGACAAGGGGGGGGGTGACCCAGAGGATGGGCAAGAGGTATATTCAGAGGGACAGAGGGAGAAAAAGGAGAGTGAGAGAAAGAATGTGTGCATAAAAATGAGTAACAGATGGGGTACGAGGGGGAGGTGGGGCCTAGCGGAAGTTAGAGAAGTCAATGTTCATGCCATCAGGTTGGAGGCTACCCAGACGGAATATAAGGTGTTGTTCCTCCAACCTGAGTGTGGCTTCATCTTTACAGTAGAGAAGGCCGTGGATAGACATGTCAGAATGGGAATGGGATGTGGAATTAAAATGTGTGGCCACTGGGAGATCCTGCTTCCCGACGCAGACTGGGAGACCGCTTTGCTGAACATCTACGCTCTGTCCGCCAGAGAAAGCAGGATCTCCCAGTGGCCACACATTTTAATTCCACATCCCATTCCCATTCTGACATGTCTATCCACGGCCTCCTCTACTGTAAAGATGAAGCCACACTCAGGTTGGAGGAACAACACCTTATATTCCGTCTGGGTAGCCTCCAACCTGATGGCATGAACATTGACTTCTCTAACTTCCGCTAGGCCCCACCTCCCCCTCGTACCCCATCTGTTACTCATTTTTATGCACACATTCTTTCTCTCACTCTCCTTTTTCTCCCTCTGTCCCTCTGAATATACCTCTTGCCCATCCTCTGGGTCACCCCCCCCCCCCGTCTTTCTTCCCGGACCTCCTGTCCCATGATCCTCTCGTATCCCCTTTTGCCTATCACCTGTCCAGCTCTCGGCTCTATCCCTCCCCCTCCTGTCTTCTCCTATCATTTTGCATCTCCCCCTCCCCCTCCCCCTCCAGCTTTCAAATCCCTTACTCACTCTTCCTTCAGTTAGTCCTGACGAAGGGTCTCGGCCTGAAACGTCGACTGCGCCTCTTCCTATAGATGCTGCTTGGCCTGCTGCGTTCACCAGCAACTTTGATGTGTGTTGCTGTAACCTATAACCCATACATCTTTGGAATGTGGGAGGAACCGGCAGGAAAGCCGCATGGTCGCAGGAAGAGCATACAAACACTTTACAGTCAGTGGTGGGAATTGAACCTGATTCGCTGGCACTATCATTGTTTTATGCTAGTTGCTGTACTACCATGCCACCCCTTTCCTTGAAAGAAAATTCAAAGGAACTAGGAGGCTTGAGCAGAATCAGGAGAAAACAAGAAATCATATTTTTTAAATAAATTCTCTTATCCGGAACCCCAAAGGGGACAATAACAAATTAATTCTAGCATTATGTACAGTTGGCATGTGTTGACCAAACTTACCATTGCAAAGAACTGCTGGCCCTCCCACTAAAAATAGATCATGTCTTTTCACCTTGGGGGTGTGCAATGGTCTCTCCTGCACAAAGTTCAAAGTAAATTTATTATGGAAGTCCATATACTACTTTGAAATACATTTTCTTGTGAGCATTCACAGTGAATACAAAGAAACTTAATATAATCAATGAAAACTGCACGCAAAGAAGGACTAACAACCAATTTGCAAAAGACAGCAAATTATGCAAATGCAAGAAGAAAAACAAAATAGTAATAATAGATAAATAAATCATAAATAATATTGAGATCATGAGTTGTACAGTTCTTGAAAGTGAGTCCACAGATCGTGGAATCAGTTCAGTGTTGGGGTAAGTGAAGTTATCTATCCTGATTCAAGAGCCTGATGGTTGAGGAGACCCTGAATCTGGTGGTGTGGGACCCAACGCTCCTGAACCTCCTTCCAGATGGCAGCAGCAAGGACAGAGCATGGCCTGGAAGGTGGGGTCCTTGACAGTGGATGCTGCTCTCTTGCTACAGCACTCCTTATGGATGATTGCACAGAAGAGGACCGAGTTAAAAATTGTATTGCCACCCAACAGGGAGAGGAATGATGAGCTTGGCAGATGAGCAGGAGATTACAGGAAAGGCGAAGAAAGCACACATTATATATTGGTGGTACTAATAGTGGAGTTGTTTAGAGTTTTAATGTTGATGGATATAACAAAGGAACGCTCAAAGGAGGAGGAAAGACACCAGATAAAGTTTTAAAAAATGGGGGAAAGGAGTTTCTCATCATACTCTTGCTGGGAATATTTGATCATTGAAACTCTCCCTGCAGGAAGTATAATTCCTTAACATGATCATCTCACAACTCACCTCCACTCATCCTAGAACCCCTGCACAAGTGCAAAATCTTGTGAGCCCTTTTTTAAAAGTGGCATCACTTTGTCAGATCGATGCCCCTGAAGTAAAACTAATAGTTATATTTAATTGCAAACAACAGGAATTCTGCAGATGCTAGAAATTCAAGCAACACACATCAAAGTTGCTGGTGAACGCAGCAGGCCAGGCAGCATCTGTAGGAAGAGGTGCAGTCGACGTTTGTTAGTCCTGACGAAGGGTCTCGGCCTGAAACGTCGACTGCACCTCTTCCTACAGATGCTGCCTGGCCTGCTGCGTTCACCAGCAACTTTGATGTGTGTTGTTAGTTATATTTAATTGAACGTAGCCATTGGACAATATTACTAAACTGAGGGGCATTGCTTCAGTATTTACTTGAGCCAAATCCAAAGATAATAGTCTGCGTAATGATATTTTAGCAATCTTGTATTGATTTTCTAATCTTTATATCTGTTTTGATTGCAATTAATTTATACAGATCATTGTTTTCTATACTGTTTCAATGAAAGGAATGGAAAAAAATCAGGCACCACTGAGCACATCTACAAGGAGCAATGCCACCAGAAATCCACATCCGCCATCAAGGACCCCCACCGTCCAGGCCATGCACTCTTATCGCTACTGGCATCAGGAAGGAGGTACAGGAGCTTTAGGTTCCATGTCACCAGGTTCAGGGACAGTTATTATCCTTCAACCATCAGGCTCCTGACTCAGAGTGGATAACTTCACTCAACATTGAACTGATTCTGCAACTTATGGGCTCACTTTCAAGATCTCTGTAACTCACGTTCTCTGTATCATTTATTTCTTGATTTTTTTTTTGTATTTACAAAGTTTGTCTTTTACACATTGATCGATTATTAGTCATTGTGTGTAGTTTTTCATTGATTCCATTATACTTCTTTGTTCTACAGTGAATGCCTGCAAAAAATGAATCTCAGGGTAGCATAACTAACTTCCAAAGTCAATTTATTTCGTACTTCGAACATTGGGCAGGTGACCTGCTCCTACAAAGTCGCATCCAAATAATGTTCTAAATCTCCCACCCCCATATTTCAACATTCAAATGATCTGAAGCACACTGGAGACAAAGTCCCTTTAACATTGTGGAAACATTAACAGAAGTAACACTGAATTAAACACAAATATCTTGTCATTACAATTTAAGCCAAAGGCACATCATTTGGTGGTCACCAGTGGCAGATATTATTATCAATTAAAACGATTGCCTCCCGCACTGTCACCACTTCAGAGGGAAGTGAATGTCTCACAGAAGGGACAATTTGTATTCTTATCTTTGTTAATGTCAAATCTGATTCACTGCAAAGCAAAGGCATTTTATAAATTAATTGCAATCAAGACAAATGTAAAGATTAGACAAAAATACAGGATTTTTTTTTACTTTTTATCCTACAGTGAACTCAGCTTAGAGGCACAGTAATAAGTGATGCCAGCCCCTGATGGATCCATGCTGAAGATTAATTGTTTGAACTGAAAAGATAGTTTGTATAATTCTCTGCATTGTGCAAAATTCATGTTCAGTCATTTATATTAAATCTGCCCACTGCTATAGGATGCAGTTTTTAAACATGCTCTGAGATGATTGAAAGATGATAGAGGGAACAAAGGTATTTGCTCTGTGCTTATCCTTTTGCAGCACTAAGATCTGTATCTTAGAAATGTAATCTGAAAGAAAATTCTGCCCCAAGTATCTGCTGCCAATTGTGCGGAAAATAAGAGATGACAGTACGGCTGTTTGTGTATGCTGAATTAGATCTTTTTCCAGCATCCTATAATGTCATTATTAGCACTCAAATACATTGTGTCAAAACATGTCTGCATGGGCACAGGGGCCAGAGAACGTCAGATTTATTGCTCAGTCAATGTGACATGATACATTCAACATGAGCGGCACTGAATGCACAGGACCGGTTGCAGCTCCCTTAATCTTCCTAAACTCCGCTTGATGAATTGACCTCTGCAGCCACCTACTGTATGCAAAGAGATTGCAGACCCAAAATCCTGTGGGTGAAAGTGTTTGCTGTTACACTTCAAGGGTCAGCGGGGCTGTGTAGTGATGTGTCTAAACTGACAATACAAAGGGTGCAAAGGTCTGGAAATCCTTTGATAATGTACAAATTGACTCCTCCGATCTGCATGCTTTGTCTCAGCTGCACTTTCTGTATCAGCAGCGCAAGCTGTCAGAATCCTGTAGTAAATGGTCCAGGGTCAAAGTACTGCCCACCAGAGGCTAATGCAAGATTGATATTTGATCCCATTCTATAGGAGGAATTTTAAAAAGTACGTCTCAGGCATTCATCAGCCCATTAAATTAAGACGTTGCTGCCATTGATAAAATTAGATCGTAATTCTGCGTGTCAGGTAATGTGGATGTATTCCACTGCAAAAGTTTCAAGGGACTGAATGTACTATTCTCCTAGCCTTTGAGAATCAAAAGGCAAAACTTTATTCCTTTCTTACAAATTTAATTGTTCTTTCATTATTCATGGTAAAGGGAATGATAAAAGTTCACTGAACAACATTCCTAAAGAATTCTCTTGTCTTAATAAGCAAATTGTAATTCTCTGATGTAGAATCGCTTATAGTTTTTCTATAGCAGGGGTTCCCAACCTTTTGTATGCCGTGGATTAATACCATCAAGCAAGTGGTCCATGGACAGCAGGGTGGGAACCCCTGGTCTATAGGATTGTTTTAGGGCAGCTTGCAATTGTTGGCATTCTTCTGGAGTCAACATATCTCACCCAGAGATCAGTAACTCGAACCGGTACTTCTTTCAAATTTGGGAGGAAAGTGGAATACCCGAAGGAAACCTACAGGCCGCTCAATCCACTCCTCTTAATTACCTCCTGTAATGTCCGGGCCATCGCTAAGTCAAAATACGCTGCAGTGGAACTCCTGAATGACACCCGCAGGTCTCCCGCTTAGTCCCGATGTGGCAGTGGCAAGCAGGAATGGGGTCAGGAACATGTATAGCCCAAAATTCATCAAAGTTGCTGGTGAACGCAGCAGGCCAGGCAGCATCTCTAGGAAGAGGTACAGTCGACGTTTCAGGCTGGCCTGCTGCGTTCACCAGCAACCTTGATGTGTGTTGCTTGAATTTTCAGCATCTGCAGAATTCCTGTTGTTAGCCCAAAATTCCCTCATTTTAGATGTCTTGCAGCTTACCTGATTCATCCCGATGTGGTGATTGGTGGGGGTGTCATCCCGAGGAATTAAACCCTCATCATATCTTTCACTTCCTCCTATTAGTCCTCCTGATGTGTTCAGACCATTCAGGATATTGGCTCTTGAATCTGGTTTAGTATCTCTACTGGATCTTATATGAAAGGATGTGCATAAAACTCAGTGATAATTATTACTACTTTAGTCCATGTTCCTTTATTTATGAGGACAAGAATTGAAAAACAAAATCTGATTCATTTAGAAATTGTGCTCCCATTCTAACTAGAAGTCAGGTGATTAAAATGGTCAGTAGCTGCTGCCTGACATTTCATCAGTAGTGGGAAATGCGTTAAGCACAGGCTCCACATTAAAATGTTTCCCACAGGCAGGGGGAAAAAAAAATTTTTAAAGGACTTCTGAAATCCTGATCTTTCCATTCAGAACAAAAAAGGATAGAAGTTATGGTAATTAATGATAGAAGAAAGCATAATTAAGGTATACAAGATATTAAGAGGAATAGATAGAGTGGACAGCCAGTGCCTCTTCCCCAGGGCACCACTGCTCAATACAAGAGGACATGGCTTTAAGGTAAGGGGTGGGAAGTTCAAGGGGGATATTAGAGGAAGGTTTTTCACTCAGAGAGTGGTTGATGCGTGGAATGCACTGCCTGAGTCAGTGGTGGAGGCAGATACACTAGTGAAATTTATGCGACTACTAAACAGGCATATGGAGGAATTTAAGGTGGGGGGTTATGTGGGAGGCAGGGTTTGAGGGTCAGCACAACAATGTGGGCCGAAGGGCCTGTACTACTCTATGTTCTATAAGGTGTGTTGGTCTTCATTAGCGATCTAGAGCTTTTCTCTTTGGAGCAAAGGAGGGTGACAGGTGACTTGATGGAGGTGTATAGGATGATAAGAGGCAGAGATAGAGTGGACAGCCAGTGTCTTTTTCCAAGGGTGGAAGTGGCTAATATGAGGGGGCATAATTTTAAGATGAGTGGAGGAAAATATAGGGGGGATGCCAGAGGTACGTTTTTTACCCAGAGAGTGAAATGCACTGTCATGGGTGGCAGTAGAGGCAAGTACATTAGGGATATTTAAGGGACTCTTAGGTGCAGTAGGCACCTGGATGAAAGGAAAATGGAGGACTATGTGTGAAGGAAGCATTAGATTAATCCTACAGCATGATGCTATTGTAGCTCAGGGCATTGTAGTTTGGGCTTGAACTCTGACGCCGAGGAGTTGTAAGAAGTTTGTATGTTCCTCCCCGTAAGTGTGAGGGTTTTCTCCAGGTGTTCTGGTTTCCTCCCACATTCCAAAGACATAATGCTTAGTGGATTAATCGGAATTGTGAATTCTCCTGTGACTAGGCTAGGGTTAAATAGGTGGGTAGCTGGGCAGTGTGCATCATTGGGCCAGAAGGGCCCGATCAACACTGTATCTCTAAATAAAAAATAAAAAATAGAAGTTTAGCACAACATCATGGGCTGAAGGCCTATACTGTGTTGTATTGTTCCATGTTTTTTTGTAGTCAGAGTACTGCTAACACAAAATCAGGATCGCTGGGCTCTGGGCAGGAATATACTGAAGTCATAGCAGGCCTTTACCAAAGTAAGAACAGAACTCAAAGGGTGAAATAACAAGGAGCAATTATGGAATATATTTCCTAGAATTTAGAGGCAAGAGATAGCAGAACTGCAGTTTTTGAGATAGCAAGGGAACCAGATAAGGTGAACGAAAGGAAACTATCTTCTGGTTATGGAATCTAGATGTAGTCTAAAAGTGCAAAAGTAGGCTTTTCGGGGTAAAGTTTGGAAGCACACCTACACACAGAGGGACAGAGATTTAAATAGACCACTATCAGCCACTATGCCACATTAGTAAAGAAATGGCCAATGAAGTCAATCCAAGTCTGTTAATTTGACTATATTAGTGACACGGCCAAGAACTCTTAAGCCACTTTCACTCCTGAGAAGGTGAAAGAGATTTGGACCTCTCCTTCTCAAATGACAATTGTTGTTATGCTGACTATTTATTTAAAACTGAAGATGGATAGGTTTTTGCTAACTGTAGATATTAGAGGATTTTGAGAACTGATGGACCTATAGAGTTGACAAACATATATACCATCATCGAATGATGGAACAAACTCGAGGAACTAGACATACAGCTGCTGTTCCCATTTTCCTCTGGTCCTGGGGTTCCCAACCTTTTTTTATGCCATGGACTCCTACCATTAATCGAAAAGTCCGTGGATCCCAGGGTGTGAACCCCTGCTCTCGTCTTACAACTACTTCACTGCTTCACAGTCTTCCTGTGCCCATTCATACAAAATAAAACCTCCTGATCTTTACTGGAAATTCTCCTTCCTGAAAACTGAACAGACTTTTCATGAATGACTTTTTTAAACAACGTCCCAATGGAAAAGGCCTGTTTCCCAGTACACACAGTGGATGAAGCCTTGAGGGAATATTGATTTAATATCTTTGTGTCCAGAGGATCTGCCACCTCACTTCCTCCGCTCACCTGTACCTAGATAAAATGGGTTGAATTGCAATGTTATCTCAGAATGAGAATCGTGTTTATTATCACAGATATATATCATGAAATTTGTTGTTCTGCAGCAAGATGTAAAAATGGACCACTCTGAAATCTGATTGTGAAGGGGAAGATGCTGTTCCTAAAACCTAATGTGTGGGCCTTTAGACTCCTGTAGCTTCTCATTGATCGTAGTAATGAGAAGAGGGTGTGTCCCAGATGATGCGGGTCCTTAACAATGGCCGCTGCCTTCTTGGAGCACTGCCTTGTGATGGTGTTTTTTGATGGTGAGGAAATTATGCACATGATGGAGCTGGATGAGTCTACAAATGCTCTACAGCATCTTTTGATCCTATTCCACTAGAGCCTCCATTCCGTCAGAATGCTCTCCACATTATGTCTGTAGAAATTTGTAAGAGTCTTTGGTGTTATACCAAAATTCCTCAAACTCCTAAAGAATCAGAACTGCTGGGATGCCATCTTCATATATAGATGCACAAACAACTCCCAGGAATACTTTTATAGACCAAAGCTTTTGATGAAACAATGTTGATAATCTATTAATTCCATGAAATTTACTTCTAGGTGGTGCTTGATTGTAAGGTGTCAATATTATGCTTTTAATATTGTTTGAATGCATGGTTTTGATCAAACAGTTAACATTCTTAAGTTTGAAATTCATTAGAGTAAATAATTGAATTATATTTGTGCACTTCAACCAACATAGCACAGCCCAGGTGAACTCCAATAAATAATGTTGAAATAACATTAAAAAGAAAACTCAATTGGTCTGGATAATTACAACTGATTTGTAATTGAGATTCAGTGATGCCATAAGTTCAAGCACAATTCTATTATCTCCAGACCTCTCCATCCTATATAATCAGTTAATACTTTATTTATAAACCAAATTGCATTTCAAAATGTAAAGCCCTTTGTCTCTATCGTGGTAATATACTGAAGCCCACACCAGAAAAAGTGGAAACAGCTTTATCCAGAGGATGACTACAATATGGAAATTGGTAATAATACAAAGATATTAACTAATTGAGGCAAATAAGACAATTGTTCAAGGGAGGAACTAGATAATTACATAAGGGAGAAAGGACTAGAAGGTTATGATGCTGTTAGAAGGATGGGGGAGTGTTTGCTGGAGCATTAATATTGACTGGGCCAGAAATATCCCTTCTTGTTCTGTAAAACCTCTAAAATTAATCACATTGTTTACATGCTGAACTCAAATAGTCAAATCATACTTCAACTCATGAATATTTCAGAAACAATATAAGGAATCAAAATGATCATTCATGGTCCAATAATTCAGACCAATTATTTATCTAACTATTGAACTAAATGTGTTGTAAGTTTTATATTACAATCGTTTAACAGTGTGCACTCATTGGCCACTTTATTAGGTATAAAAGGAGAACTGCTCATTAATGCTAGTATCTAATCAGCCAGTCATGTAGCAGCAACTCATTACCTAAAGGAATACAGACATGGTCAAGAGGTTCAGTTGTTGTGTGTCAACATCAGAATGAGGAAGAAATGTGATCTATGTGACTTTGACTGTGGAATGTTTGCTGGTGCCAGACGGGGTGGTCTGAGTATTTCAGAAACTGCAGCTGTCCTGGGATTTTCATGCACAGCAGTCGCAAGTGTTTCCACAGAATGGTGCAAAAAACAAACAAAAAAAATCAATGAGCAGCAGTTCTGTGGGCAAAAGCATCTTGTTAATGAGAGAGGTCAGGGGAGAATGACCGGACTGTTTCAAGCTGACAGGAAGGCAACTGTAACTCAGATAGCCATGTATTACACTCACAACACGCTGGAGGAACTCAGCAGGTCGGGCAGCATCCGTGGAAACGATGAGTCGATGTTTCGGGCCGGAACCCTTCGTCAGGACTGTAGAGGAAAGGGGCAGAGGCCCTATAAAGAAGGTGGGGGGAGGGTGGGAAGGAGAAGGCTGGTAGGTGCCAGGTGAAAAACCAGTAAGGGGAAAGATAAAGGGGTGGGGCAGGGGAAGCAGGGAGGGGATGGGGAGGAAAGGTGAAGAAAGAATAGGGGAAAACACAATGGGTAGTAGGAGGAGGCCGAACCATGAGATAGGGGCTGGGGGAGGGGGCAGAGTGACACAGGGATAGGGGATGGGAGGGGGAGGGAATTACTGGAAGTTGGAGAATTCTATGTTCATACCAAGGGGCTGGAGACTACCTAGACGGTAAATGAGGTGTTGCTCCTCCAACCTGAGTTTAGCCTCATCATGGCAGTAGAGGAGGCCATGTATGGACATATCTGAATGGGAGTGGGAAACAGAGTTGAAGTGGGTGGCTACTGGGAGATCCTGTCTGTTTTGGTGTACGGAGCGGAGGTGCTCGATGAAGCGGTCCCCCAATCTGCGTCTGGTTTCACCGATGTAGAGGAGGCCGCACCGGGAGCACCAGATGCAATAGATGACCCCAACAGACTCTCACTTGGAAGTACTGTTTGGGACCCTGAATGGTGGCAAGAGAGGAGGTGTAGGGGCAGGTGTAGCACTTGCGCTTACAGGGATAAGTGTCAGGTGGGAGATCCGTGGGGAGGGACGTGTGGACCAGGGAGTCGCGGAGGGACCGATCCCTGCGGAAGGTGGAGAGGGAAAGATGTGCTTAGTAGTAGGGTCCTGTTGAAGGTGGCGAAAGTTGCGTAGCATAATGTGTTGGATCCGGAGGCTGGTGGGGTGGTAGATGAGGACAAGAGGAACTCTGTCCCTGTTGTGGTGGCGGGAGGATGGGGTGAGAGCCGAAGTGTGGGAAATGGAGGAGATGCGGGTGAGGGCATCATTGATGACAGCAGAAGGGAAACCACGATCCTTAAAGAAAGAGGACATTTGAGATGTATTACAACAGTGATGTGCAGAAGAGCATCTCTGAATGCACAGCAGGTCAAACCTTGAATTAGTTGGGCTACAGCAGCAAAAGACTACAAACATACACAATGGCCACTTTATTAGATACAGGAGGTATCTAACAAAGTGGCCACTGAGTGTATTTCAGAAGCCATCTTACTCTGATTTATTTTTCCAATGTTAATCATCAGGTGGTAAAATCAGATGATAATCTGATAAATTAGCACACCAGCAATATGCATACCAATTTTTAACAGCTTTAATTTACCTTTTTTTTCTCTTTTGTTTAGACTACTCAATATAATTAAATTATTCATTGGAACTACAAAGTAGAAATAAAGGAAATGCAATTTGAAGGTCACTCATCCAATAGCCCTCCAAAATGTTCACACTTCCATTGTTAAATAGAACAGTGGAACAAACCCTAGAATCTGAACTGAATAGGTCTCAGCAGTCTAAATTGTTAAAATTCTACTGCAGGTCTCCAAGCCCAATATAACACTTTTGTTTTACTTAACATCCACATTCTTCTGCATTTCTTCCCTGGATTCAAAAGATGATCTTGCCAGCGCAGTTAATACCAAAAGCCCGGCTTCAGGACCTCAAATGAAACAGTCAAGTAGAAAATGCAGTTCAAAACAAGCCACACCCATAAAAACTCTCTACAAGCCTTTAAAATCTACTAAACCAGCTGTTTATCGCCATTTCCAGTACACAAGTGTAAAAGTGAACGAAATAATTGTTACTCCGGATCAGCACAAAAATAAAAAATAAGATAAGGAACACTATAGGAATTTTTAAAAAAACAGTCAATTTTAAAATGCATGATAGCTTGTATAAATAGATTAATTATATGTTCATAAAGTGATGCTAGGCACAGGAGTGCCTGTATCTAAGGTGACTGACAGGAAATGATAAATTACTGGTGTTTGGAGGTGTGGATGGGTGGGTTAGTGGGCGGTGGACGTGACTCTTCATCTCATGTTCTCAATATTTTTTGCTTATTTCCTTATTAATACTATTATTTCTTTTCTATTTCCAGTTGTTGTGTTTTGCACATTGGTTGTTTGTCCGTCCTGTTGAGTCTGATCTTTCATTGATTTATTGAATGCCCACAAGAAACTGAATCTCAGGGTTGTATATGGTGACATGCGTGTACTTTGATAATAAATTTAGTTTGAACTTTGACTTTGCTTGGGGAAAGTAATGGTTTTTAGTCTGGTGGTCTTGGTGTGGGTGCTACGTAGCCTCCTGCCTGATGGGAGTGGGACAAGCAGTCCATGAGCAGGGTGGGTGGGATCCTTCAAGAAGTTACTGGCCCTTTTCTGGCACCTCTCTATTTATATGTCCTTGATGGTGGGCAGGCTAGTGCCAGTGAGGAGTTGGGCAGTTCTGACTACCCTTTGTAGAGCTTTCCTGCCTGCCACAGTGCAGTTTCCATACCAGCGAAGTTTCAAAGGTTTCAAAGGTACACTTAATGTCAGAGAAATGTATACAGTATATACATCCTGAGATTCTTTTTCTTCACAACCATCCACGAAAACAGAGGAGTGCCCCAAGGAATGAATGACAGTTAAACATTAGAACCCCCAGAGCTCTCCCCAGCTCCCCCCTCACACATACAAGCAGCAGCAAGGCAATGACCCACTCCCACCAGCAAAAAGCATAAAGTGCCCTCTACTGAGCACTCAAACATGCAGAAAAGCATCAATAAAGACACAGACTTGCAGTACCCCAAAGACTACTCGTTCACCCGGTAATTTGACATACCACAGGCTCTCTCTCTCACTAATAAGAGAAAAAGAGATGTCTCCATTTCACAGGGAGAGGGTAGACATAACAAACAACTCACTGATTTATGATGTTAAACGTCCGTTGCGTCGCTTTTTCCGAGCTCTGTGCCCAAAGATCTCAGGTCTCTGTGCACACAGCCACAGATCTTCCATCTCCCGCGACACACCAATTTCCTACAGAGGCACCAACCTCGAGTCCGCCCGCCTCCAGAGACACAAAATCCCAAAACTCCAGAGGCGAGCTAATCTTCTCGGCCACTTCCTTGGTATATCAAATAATGGCCAGTTGTGAGACCCGAGAGCGGATCCCATTCCCGCAAAGAACCGAAGTCAGCGTGTAACTCCGGGTCAGGATCAAAGGAACCCTGAAAGGGAAAAAAAAAGAGATATTAAAGATAGAAATAGGGCTGTTCTGAAGATGCAGGCAAAGGAGTCACCGACAGGCACTATCGTCTCCCAAGCTCCACTACCCCACATCCCAAATAATGTTCCTTGTTAGGATGCTCTCTACTCCACATCTGTAGAGTGACGTGACTATAGATGGTATAGGAGTGCATCATCCTCAGAAAGCACAGGAAAGTGAGCTTTCCTGATTGTGTATGATACATTTTGTCAAAAACAGCAAGGATTTGCAATAAAACTGTTAAACTGAAATAAATACTTGAAAACTAAATTATTAATTTAAAAACATAAAAACTCAAAAAAACTTAAATGATTTTTAAATAATTTAAACATTACATAATGCAATTAAAACACTCTATCAGTATCATTTTCTGTGTTACTGGTAAATTGTCCATAATTCAAACTAACAAAGATACATTATTAAATAAGAGAACATTAACAGAGTAAGGACAGCATTTCTTAACAGTGATTTTCTCCTCAGGAACAGACAAAATTTAAACTTTCTATACTAAACGTTATGGCACACTACAGAAACCACTTGGTCACATGATACCACATCCACTAGTATATATTATAGTTATGCTGCAAAATCCAACTCCCCTTATTCTTCTCTTTCTTCCCCACAGCCCTACAACCCAATTGAAATAAATGTGCTTGCACACCTGTACCAAGCACAAGATTCAAGAGCAGATACCCGAATGCTTCACCTCTGCACCAAACTATCTATCAATCTAAATAAACCTGGCCAATTTTTACATCTGGGAAATGGTCAACCGCGACTCATAACTTTGCATATAGGGTAAGATTCATTCATTCCTTCCCCAGCGAAATCCAGGTTTATAGTACTAAATATAAACCTCACCAATGGACAACCCAGAAAATACTTTATGTGATGTCACAGAGATGGGGCAGCACGGTAGCGTAGTGGTTAGCACAACACATTACCGTGCAGGTGACCAGGGTTCAATTCCCATCGTAGCCTGTAAGGAGTTTGTACATCCTCCCCGTGACTGTATGGGTTTCCTCTGGGTGCTCCGGTTTCCTTCCACAGTCCAAAGGTATACCAGTTGGCAGGTTAATTGGCCATTATAAATTGTCCCGTGATTAGGCTCTGATTAAATCGGGGGATTGCTGGGCAGCATGGCTCGAAGGGCTCAGAAGAGCCGATTCTTTGGTGTCTCCCAGTAAAAATAAATATTATAAATAAATCTTTCAGTTATTATTTATATTCAATATTTAGTCACATTTCTTGATATTTGTAGCTTTATTTTGAGATATTAATGTATGCAGTAGTGTTAGCTTTTCAAATATGAAAGAAAGAATTGTTGTATTCTGCTTTAACTTTGCAAGGTTATCCTTTGTAAATAATGTGTAAGTTCGTCAGAAAAAATCCATGAACACAGAGCTAATTGGAAGGTAAAATGCTCTTGAATGTATCTGCCACTGCATCATTGCATCAGTCCTCAGCCAGTGACAGCTTGACGGTAGAATGTCTTGAATTCTAACAAAGTTAATTTACAATCAAGACATCAGTGTGTTACTAATTAAATCAGAGTCAAGAGCTTCAATGATGTTTTCCCACTTTCCACACACATGAGCCTGATAATGAAATTATTTAACAAAGGCAGAGTGGCACAATCATTCTTTTGTTTTACTTATAGTTTGCTTCAGTCACAATCACAATCTTGAAGTATTATTTATTATAATGATTTCATATCAACATCACCATCACTCTGATCAATCCCTCCACTCACTCCCCCACCACCATCACTTGATCATTTGCTGTCAGAGTCACCTTATGTACAGACACTCCTGAGCCTAACATCACTTTATGGACGTACAGTCAGTCAGTGGGTGCCGTCCCGAATCCAGGGTTGGCCACTATACACCTCCATCTTCTTCGATCTTGCGACATACAATCAAACTGTATATTAAATATCTAATGTATTTGTATTTATTGTGCTTTCTATTTCTTATTGTGTTTAACTTGTGCTGCATCAGATCTGGAGTTACAATTATTTCATTCTCCTTTACACGTGTGTACTGGAAATGATATTAAACAATTATGAATTGTGAATTTTGAATAACAGACCAAATATAATTAGTTTGTCCCCTTACAACATTAGAATAGTTCAGATGCTTATTTAAGTGTGCTGGATAACTAAACATCATTTTCATAATGTATAAAATTCACACTTTCAAATCAAGATCACATTTCTTTTTCTTCCTCTTTTACTTTTCTCTCTCTCTCCTTCATCCACTTCTTCGCAAGCAGCCCCTTTGGATCGAGAATAACTTGCTTCCACCATTTAGGAGCAATGCATCTGTTTTCTATCTGCATTGTATTCGGTACTGTGCATTTACTAAGTTTTTTATGGTAACTAGTCACATGGGTGGGGCTGTGGTAAAAGCATAGGGTTTAGTTACATGTTCGTGCTTTGTTCTCCGCAGTTTTGGGGCCGACAGATGCTGTATCTTTTGTTGACCTCTTAGTTATGCTTAACTTACATTTGGGTACACTGAAGCTTCATTGCTTCAGGATTGTATAAAGATCGAATACATATCTTTGACTTTGGAACAACCATTATTGGAGCAGAGGGCACGTCATACAAGTATAACAAATCCGTGGGGGTTGACAACAGCGGCAAATTGGTTCATGGCTGACCTGACCATGGACTCATCTCCACCTACCTGCCTTTTCCCCCAACCCTTAATTCCGCTGCTATGCAAAAATACAGGTTGGCACAGCATTGTGGGCTGAAAGGCCCATATTGTGTTGTACTGTTCTATGTTCTATTTTATACAAACTTAGCACATATATGTAGATCCCACACAAAATGTGGGAGGAACTCAGCACGTCAGGCAGCATCATGGAAATGAATAAACAGCTTCTTTGAGACTGGACTGGAAAGGAAAGGGGAGACACCAGGATAAAAAAAATGGTGGGGGAGGGAAGGAGGATGGCTAGAAAGTGATAGGTGAACCAGGTGGGTAGGAAAGACAAAGGGCTGGAGAGGAAGGAATCAGATAGGAGGGGAGACTGGACCATAGGAGAATGGGAAGGAGGAGGTACCCAAGGAAGGTGATAGGTATGTGCAAAGAAGCAAGAGGCCAGAGTGGGAAATAGATGAAGAAGAAGGAGAAGGGAGGGTGGAGGGACATTTTTTTACTGGAAGGAGAAATCAACATTCATGCTATCTGGTTGGAGGCTGCCCAGACACTGCTCCTCCACTCTGAGGAGGCCACAGACCGACATGTCGGAACGGGAGTGGGAATGGGAATTAAAATGTTTGGCCACTGGGAAGATGTGCTTTTGTCGGATGGAGCGGAGGCGCTCAACGAAGCGATATCTCAATTGACAACGGGTCTCACCAATGTGGAGGACGCCATATCGAAGCATCGGTGACAATAGATGACCTCAGAAGGTTCAGGTGAAGTGTTGCCTCACCTGGAAGAATGGTTTGGGGCCCTGAATGGAGGTGAGGGAGGAGGTGAATGACCAGGTGTAACACTTAAAGGCCGCTTGCAGGGATAAGTGCTGGGGTGAGATTACTGGGGAGGGGTGGGTGGACAAGGGAATCATGGAAGGAATGATATCTACAGAAAGCGGAGATGGGAGAGGTAAAGATTTGTTTGGATCCCTTTGTAGATGGCGGAAGTTTTGGAGAAAGATGCGATGGATTCAAAGGCTCATCAGGTGGTAGGTAAGGACAAAAAGTATTCTATCACTGTTAATGTGGCAGGAAGATGGGGTGAGCGCAAAGGTTTGGGAAATGGAGGAGACAGCCACATACATGTAAACACGAGAAATTCTGCAGATGCTGATCCACTTCTTTGTTTCCCTACGTTTGTCATTCTCCACTAATCTGCCTTTCTCCCCCTTTTCAATTCTCCCTTCTATTCAGCCCCCTCTGCCTTCCCCTCTCTTTCCCCCACTCCAACCTCCCCAACTCTCTTGCATATAATTCGTATTCAAACCCAGTGCATGGATTTGAAATCTGATCTCAGATTTCAAGCAGATCAAGAAATACTGAAACAAAAATAAAACTAGCAATAAAACTATTGGCTTATCACTAAAACCTCACTGGCTCACCCCTCCCTTATAAAAGGATAATTGCATTCTTTATCTGTACTAACCTACATGTGTCTTCAAAATGACCCGTGAGTGGTCTGGGAGGGGGCAGGTTGGGTGAGGAAGTCCCTCAATTATTGAGGTAGTGTACCATCCCAGGATGTCACATGAGTGTCAACAGTCCTATTGATTTTAAGGAATGTAATGGAAGACTAATTAACTATGAATGTAATAATGAAAAGACATTCCTTGGTAATTTTTTTTATTATGAATACATTTTATTTTGAAGACTTTTTTTAAAAATCACTCGATTGCAATGAGGCACTGCAAAGATTAGTTTCCTGCATTCAAGCTGGCAGTTAACCACTATCATTTGAGAGCAAATGAGGATACTCAAAATTCAATGTTCAAAGTTAAAAATACTTTTAATATCAAAATATGTATACATTATAAAACCTTGAGATTTGTCTCCTTACAGGCAGCCACAAAACAAAGAAACAAAAAAAAAATTTTTTTAAACCGTCAAACACCCAATGTGCAGAGAGTGAAAAAGTAAATCATGCAAACAATAGAAGTAAGCAAATAGCACCCAGAATGAAAATTAATCCATAGACACGAAGCCCGGAGCAGCTGGTGCAGGCCACAGCCTTAGTTCAATACGAGTAAACATCACTGAGCCCTCAGACAAGGACTGAATGCTGTCCATAGCATTCATATCCTGAGAAAGACATGGGGCAGGATGGTGGCATATACATTAGCATAATACCTTGCAGTGCCACTGATCTGGGTTCCATTCCTGGTGCTGTCTGTAAGGAGTTTGTACGCTCTTTCCATTTCCGGATAGGTTGCATCCATACTTCTTCCCACGTTCCAAAGATTTACAGATTAGGGTTAGTGAGTTGTGGGTATGCACTGTCAGCACTGGAAACACTGGAAGACACTTCTGGGCTTCCCCCAGAACACCTATGGATGGTGATGCCCACTGGCGCTAATAGCACGTTTCACTGTTTCGATGTTCATGTGACAAATAAAAATAATCTTTATCTTTAGAATTTTTAAAAGACAGTGCAATAAGGAGAATTTCTACCATAAAGTTGCTGCAAATTTATTTCATCTAATTTATCTCAACAACTTAAGTCCCAATCTTTCAGAAGGGCATGGCATATAATTCCCCAGGAAGCTTTACAGTGATTTAAGTTCCAGTAATATAACTTAGTGGCAAAGCTAATATTAAAGAAATTGAAATTATGGCCCTTGCCTGTGGCAACGTTTAGTAACCAAACAGACTTTGATGATTTGGTAAATATATTTGATAGTCTGCAAGAAATGAAAGTCTCAATTTTATTAAAAACATTCATTACAAGTATAGTGCAAAGCTAAGTAATCCATTCGCCGATCGGACGTGTTGCATACAATAATTATAGTTTCAATTATATAAGGAACTGTGGGTGCAGCAGAGACGTACTTTCATGTCTTCATTGAAAGACTGCAGCGGTGTCAGAGGAAGTGTCAAGTGGATGAAACCTCCCTTCCCTAGCACCTATAAACCAGACATGCCTACTATTGATTGTGCCTGTGGCATCATATTAGTGCATCAAGATACTGCAGAAACACATTTACAACTGGAAAGCAACCTCTAAAAGCCGCACAGGGTCTCCGAGTCTGGAGACGCTGCAACAAAAGAAGTTAATTAGAAAAGCAAGAAGGTGGCGTTTTCTTTTAAAAGGACGACGTCTCAATTTCCAGGCCTTGTGTGCACTGAAGCATGACTGCAATGTGGAGGAGTTGTTGTTGAAAGTGTCGTGATTCTGGTGTGTGAAATCAACCCCCAAAGATCGAAGCCTAATAAAACATAGAATTAAATATGACATCCAAAAGTCTAGAAAGGCAAGCTAGCTAACCTTTGGTGAGTGAAAAGTATTTCCACTACATTAAGTGATCTGAAAAGGTCCTTTTGTTTTAAGGGGAAGGGAACTAATTTCTTGCAAGATCCCTAAATAAATTTATGGTGTACTTCCATTGACTCCAAAGTTAATGACTGGGTTGGTAAGTGGCATAGCTAGAATCCTGGTGAAGGGTCTCAGCCCAAAACATTGACTGTTTATTCCCATTCGTAGATGCTGCCTGACCTAATGAACTCCTCCAGCACATTGCATGTCTTGCTCTAGATTTCCAGCATCTGCAGTACCTCTTGTGTCTTTAGAGTCTGGAGTTGGTTGATTCAACTGAATCATAACTTCTTGTCAAGATGAGAAGGGGACACATTTGAAGCCCTCCAGGGGCTTGGGACCCAATAGCAGAATGTCACAATGACTAAAGGACTGAGCGTGGTTGAGTTTTCATCCTTTACGTTGGGTGGCATGGTAGCATAGTGGTTAGTACAATGCTTTACGGTACCGGCGACCCAAGTTCAATTCCCACTGCTGCCTGTAAGGAGTTTGTATGTTCTCCCCATGACCACGTGGGTTTCCTCCAGGTGCTCCAATTTCCTCCCACAATCCAAAGACCTCCCAGTAGGTCAGTTAATTGGTCATTGTAAATTGTCCTGTAATTTGGCTAGAATTAAATCAGTTGGCGCTGGGCGGCGTAGCTTCCGTGCTGTATGTCAATAAATAAATAAATATCAAGTCAGTGTTCCATCCATCTACCCCTGAGGACTATTCCATTCCAAAGGATTATTCCCAGACCCCAAGGTCCTGCAAAATTCCCTTGTCTCTCAAGTGTCCTTCTCCTTGAGCTATTTGTCCTGTGACTATCTGATGCTAAATTTTATGAGATTGCAATAATGTAGTATTTCTAAAGTAAGAATTTTGCAGATTTTGAATTTTAAATGTGATTGTTTTAATCAATTATGACTCCTTCTGCGGCCTCTGTTGCTCTCTCTGATATCAGTGATATTTAAAAGTATTAAACAATTAAAAAGATGCAAAGATCTTTACTGAAATGGGTGTTGGATATTAGGGTGCCAGGTCCTACAGTGTAACTGTTGACACCATTGTGAGAATATCAGAGAAAAGACATGCACAAAAGCCCAAAATCAAAGAGTGAAAACTAGTCTTTCTTCTCAATTCAAATAGTTCATTTGCCAAATAAAATACAATCCCTTCTGACACAAAAGCATTTCCACTTTCTCCACTTGACAGGAGGCAATATTTTAAGAGATCAATAACCGGTCACGATTAGTCAGTCTTTTTCCAACCATTGATTTTTTTTTTTGCTGTTGCAAATATTGCTTAGTATTTTTTAAATGTCCTGTTCCATACAACTGGCATTGATTTGGAAACAAATTCTTCAGTTCTCCATCAACATTAGAAAAATAATCAAATCAAAATCATGTTCAAAATCACTCAGGTCATTTTACATTAGAAACCGTTCTCTTTTACTCCTTTATAAGATAAAGAGACACAGCTTATTAAAGCATTAATGTTCTGGGAAGAAAGCATGATATGAAGTACTATCTCCAGTATTATATGGTTGCAAATTCAAGAAACAAATTAACATCTTATATCTTCTGTGAAAAAAAATGGCAGATAAATTATGGGTAGCTGCAATTTGACTTTCACCAATAAGGGACTTGGGGTCCAAGTCCATAGGACGCTCAAAGCAGCTGCGCAGGTTGACTCTGTGGTTAAGAAGGCATATGGTGTATTGGCCTTCATCAATCGTGGAATTGAATTTAGGAGCTGAGAGGTAATGTTGCAGCTCTTTAGGACCCTGGTCAGACCCCACTTGGAGTACTGTGCTCAGTTCTGCTTGCCACACTGCAGGAAGGATGTGGAAGCCAGAGAAAGGGTGCAGAAGAGATTTACAAGGATGTTGCCTGGATTGGGGAGCATGCCTTATGAAAACAGTTTGAGTGAACTCGGCCTTTTCTCCTTGGAGAGTCGGAGGATGAGAGGTGACCTGATAGAGGTGTATAAGATGATGAGAGGCATTGATCGTGTGGATAGTCAGAGGCTTTTTCCCAGGGCTGAAATGTTTGCCACAAGAGGACACAGGTTTAAGGTTCTGGGGAGTAGGTGCAGAGGAGATGTCAGGGGTAAGTTTTTTACTCAGAGAGTGGTGAGTGCGTGGAATGGGCTGCCGGCAATGGTGGTAGAGGTGGATACGATAGGGTCTCTTAAAAGACTTTTGGATAGGTACATGAAGCTTAAAAAAATAGAGGGCTATGGGTAAGCCTAGTAATTTCTAAGGTTGGGACATGTTCGGCACAACTTTGTGGGCCGAAAGGCCTGTATTGTGCTGTAGGTTTTCTATGTTTCTATGTAATATTTCTTTTCATTTCAATAATATCTTTCATTTAATAACATAAACCCCTTTTAAAAATACAATGATTGAAGCATTGCCTATTTGTTAAACATGTATAGTGATGCTGAGCTATTACTCACAAAAATAACCCACTGCATCATTATCAGTCAATTGCCGACTAAAACTATGACCTGTTTGTGCTGGTCTCTCTTGTTAGTGGATAATATTCAGATGGTCACATATGGTATAAAATTGAGATTAAAATATTCTGCCAGTGATTACAAAACCTGTGGATCGTGTTCTACAAATCCCTTTTATCTGTGCTGCATATAACACAGTCCTTTGTAACATGTCACTGTAAAGCTTCAGTCGATATGCTTAAAGATCAGTTCTTTGTCCCTAAATAATCACGATTTTTTTTTAAGTTGTACTTAGGAAATTGTTTTTATTTTTTAGTAGTGGAAGTACATAATAATGGCATAATTTGCAAGTAACACTAAATTGTGCATAAGTGGGATGAATATTCTTATTTTCTGTTTCTTTTACGGTAAAGCTTTTTGAATAGTTCTCTTAAAATAGCTTCAGCAGATTTTTGGAACAAAGCACAGATAAGGGCAGAGAAAGCTGTCTGACCATCTTCACCCATCCATCTGGGAAGGAAAACCATCACAGTGTACGCAGGCTTGAAAATGACTCCAAAGCTCTTTGCCTCTAGAACTCTGCTTCAATGTCTATTCCAAATATCGATTGCTCATTCTGTGAAGAAATTCTTCCTGACATCTGCCTTCAGTTCTTCTCTCCTACCTAGAGCCACTGTCCGAGTTTCATTCGTTACTTTGATGCAGTGGTTTCTATACTACTTAATATCTTTATACATACTTTAACGATGTCTCACCCTCTCAGTCACCTTCTGCCATTGTTAAAGAGCACTGTTTCCTCCAGTTTTCCCTTATTGTTCAGTCTTCCAACATGTAGGATCAGCTTCATTTTCCAACGGTTTAATATCATACCCTGGGTAAAACTGGAGGCAGTGTCCAAGATTCAGTGTGCTGTATAGTGTAAATTGGATTGTTGAAACCAAGTGTGAGATTTAAAGCTGTTGTAGCACCAATTACTCCTTCACATACCCACCATTACACCTGTATATGGTGTTAACTACAACAGATCTACAGAGCTTTGCAATTGCTAAAGTACAATTTGGAGTGTGCCATTAAGCATTTCAAATTCAGTTTTCTTAGGAAAAGAGAAACACTCTCATCATTTTCTGCTATTCAAAAACAAATATTGATAGACCCTGTTGGACATTAATAATACAAAGTACTGTGAGTCTAGTTCATTAGCAAGACCAACAACAGAGGAGCTGGGTAGCCTTGGGTTATTGCACAGAGCAGCCTCTCCAAGTCCTCACACTGTGGCGTCGCCTGTTAAAGCTACCCAGGGGAGAAGGCACCAGAAGTGGTGTGAGAGAAAACACAAGTATGGTAAGCACACTGGAAAATCCATGCGAGGTTAAATAGCTAAGCCCTGCCGGCTGGCTCGCCAGTCAATACTGCTCTCCAGTGTTCACTCTCTGAAAAACAAACTGGATTACCGTCATCTGCAACTAACCCAGCACCAGATGAGGACCTGCTGCTACTGATTTTTACAGAAATATGTCTCCAGGACAATATCCCAACATCCCATGCACCATCAATATTCAGGCCATGCCACTCAGGGACTTTTGCTAATATTATTTTCCGACTGTATTGAGTTTTATCATTACTGTATCTACCTTCTTTTTTTGTCCTTTATGCTTTGGTTCTTGGTAGGATCACGCATGCCAAAGGGTGTCACAGGCATTCAGGGCAGCAATGAAGATCCTCCATCTCTGGCAGCATTATGGCTTCCTTCATTGTGTCAGTAGCTTCCTCTCGGCTTACTGACATGCAAGTCCGGGACAGAGACTTGGAAATACCATCACACTCAGATGTTAAAGGATTCTTCATTACTGTTTCTGTAATAGTTTTGTTTGAGCAATCAGGGCTTTTAGCCCTGAGCTGATCCTCCGAACGTGGAGGATGGGTGGAGCACTCTTAGTCTGATCTGACCTTTACCCTTTGATCTGTTTGGCTTGGGTGATTGTCACAAAAACTGTGGGTCAATTGTTTAAGAAAAATAACAAGATGGCTTGAGTCACAAAACTAGATTGAGGTGCTTTTATTTACCTCAAAACAAGACAAAAACTGGACAAATCAATATATATAGCCACCTTCAGACTAAACACAAAAGAAAACTAACCCCAAAGCCTTAGTAACCTGAGGCTTATAACTGCTAAGCCCCTCCCCCTAGACCAACCAAAAGCTAATTAACTCAATTATCCAATTAAAGACGGTATCCTCCACCATCAGCACACCTGTGCAGGTTGCTGCTGCCTCTATATGAGACAGCTCTGTTTCAGACCCAGTCACTATTAGTGCTGGGGATGAGTGTTTTACCGAGTGTACTATGTGCTGTCTGTAATCAGTGATGGGCCTTTGTCACAGTGATCCTTCCAAGAGCCAAACCATAAAGCCCTGACTCCAGCCAACATAGCTCTCATGAGGCACGCAAGCCTCCAAACGATGACAAGGTTTGGTCTCCTTGGAGGTGTACATACTATATGTGTGGTGCGTGACTATATATATTGCATCTAGGTCCCAGAGGAATGATGTTCTGCTTAGCTGCATGCATGTATGTGGTTGAGCGATGATAAGCTTGGACTTGAACTTGAATCTGTGTTTCTGTTTGCAAGTCCATTATTAATGAAGTCACAGCAACCCATTCATCAGGAAAATCCACCCTTGTGAATTTACCACTCAATATTTATAAAACATTTAGTAGGAGCAAGCCAGTATCCCACTGATTGCAATCAGTCTTCCCCAGCATAGATAAGAAACGCAAAGCAGCTCAGCTTGGTCAAGTTTGCAATTTCTTCCACAATGTATCGCTTCTGAGCAAGAAAGGACAACCTTGAATTCAACACAGTATGAAAGCTGCCTGTGGTCTTCATTACAATATCTTATACTGCCGTGGGTAATTTGAGGATTAAAGTTGTAGCTGCCTACTTTTGTTAGCTATTCAAGCACAGGACGGCTGTATGACCTAATCAGTAAGTTACCTAAGTGAATGCTACAGGGGGAAGCACGGATGGCATTTCAACCCCATGGCTTTTGGTAACTTGATTAATGGACTTGACATCCTCATTCCAAAGCTTTTAGCTCAACCTCTGGCAAACATCTCACCACTAAATACCACAGAGATCATGGCAAAATAAACTCATGTGACAGTGTTAGTGGTCATGCCCAACAGCGCTGCAGAATAAACTTTAACAGATGATGCTGTTCAAGTGTTATCAGATAGTTGGAAGTAAGGAATATGAATCAAATGCAAGCAACTTAATAAAAAACATTCCGTTTGTATGTTGAGTTACTAGAAAACAATAATTTTAAATGTTTTGGATCATTTACCATGTTTTGCTTGACACCCTCTGGCTATAACAGCAAATTAGACATTTGTGACACGCTGCATTAAATGGAGATGGTAGAAGTGTGGATGAACCACGTATGAGAAAGCAGATTTATGGCACAATCAATAAAGACAGCGTGTAGATGTAATCACGGAGAAAGGCATGCTGGCACATCGACGTTCTTGAAAGCTCAGGGAGGCTTGCCATGTAATCTAATTCCCTAACAAACGTCTATAGATGCACTGCGGAAAGTATCCTGCTGGTAGTATCTTAAATGGTGCGTTAGAATTGCCTGGTATAGCAACACGAGTACACAGGAACTCAAAAATCTGCGGAGAAAAGTGGACACACAACTGCCCATCGTAGGTACAGCCCTCCCTACCACTGAAATCATTCCCTTGATGCACTGTGTCCGGAGGGTGGCATCTATCATCGAGGTTCTCCACCATCCAGGTCATGCCCTCTTCTTGCAACTACCATTGGGCAGGAAGTACAGAAGCCTGAAGTCCCCAGTTTAGGAACAGCTACTTTCCTAGTGCCTTCAGATTTTTGAACCAACCTACACAACCATGATCCCACCTCAGCAACCAACACCACAGACCTCTGCTCTCACTAGGATGGACTGGTTTGCACTAAAGTTTGGTTTTGCACAGTCTTCATTTTCTTCACTATCGTGTATAATTTATGATCTGTGTGCTATCTGAATCTACTTGCCTGTGATGCTGCTGTAAAGCCAGTCTTTCATTCAAGATTCATGATTCTTTGTTGAACATTCTTCAGTAAAGGAGTACAAAATAATTTTACTCTGTATAGATGCAGATAAGCAGAAAGAACACAATAAAAACTCACAGCTCATATTAAAACTTAAAATTAGCTTAAATGCATAGATTGATTATATGTACATAAAGTGAGTCTGACAGGAAATGATGAAGTGGTTGACGTGGATGGAGTTATGGTGGTGGGGGGGGATTCACGGATGGAGGTGTTGATCAGCCTGACGGATTGGGGGAAATTACTGCTTTTGTGTCTAGTGGTCCTAGCAAGTAAGCTGCATAAGCCTCTTCCTTGTTGAGAGTCCATAAGCAGGGTGGCTGGAATCCTTTATGACATCGCTGGTGTTTTTCCATCACCTCTTTGTATGTACGTCCTTCACAGATAGATTCACTAGATGCCGCAGACTTAATTTGAGATTTATGATCTTCAAAATGTATCCACCTCCATCACTCTGGCTATCAAACTGCTCTTGTGATGGGCCCTTTTGAACTTAGTGTTGTTCAGCAAGGAGAAGCAGTGAAGCATCAGGTGATGTAGGACAGTAGGTGACTATCAAGAGGAAGTTTTGTTGTGCTTTTTTTGTTGCGATCCCTCTGGACGATGTGGGATTGAAGTTAATGTTAAGTACACCAAGGACTGTTTTGGATTAGTAAATGGATGGGAGGGGTCGGGAGAGTCATGATCCCGGAGCAGGTCGATGGGACCATAAGACAAAAGAGCAGAGTTTCGGCCATTTGGCCCATCGAGTCTGCTCCGCCATTTTATCATGGTTTGGCATGGACTTGATGGGCTGTAGAACCTGTTTCTATGCTGTAGTCTCTATGACTCTGTGACTCTACAGACCATAAAACCAAAAGATATAGGAGCCAAATTAGGCCATCTGGTGAATCGAGTCTGCTCCACCATTTCATCATGCCTAATCCATTTTCCTCTCAGTACCAATCTCCTGCCTTCTCCCCATATCCCTTCATGCCCTGACTAATCAAGAATCTATCAACCTCTGCCTTAAATATACCCAATGACTTGACCTCCACAGCCACCTGTGGCAACAAATTCCACAGATTCACCACTCTCTGGCTAAAGAAATTCCTCCTCACCTCCATTCTAAAGGTCACCCCTCTATTCTGAGGCAGAGTCCTCTAGTCTTAGACTCTCCCTCCATAGGAAACATCCCCTCCACAACTGCTCTCCTGGGGCCTTTCACCAGTCGATAGGTTTCAATGAAGTCAGCCCTCATTCTGGCGAGCAGAGGCCCAGAGCAATCAAATGCTCCTCATATGACAAGCCTTTCAAAAGGTGGATTATAATGTGGGAAGTTAACTTTAGAAGTAAAACACAATACATTTAAAGTGGTAAGAAACTCATCTTTCTGTGTACAGACAAATCTTGGTATGTAACAATATAAGTATGGAGGAATAGCAAGGCAAAGAATGCACTGGTCTTTATTGCAAAAGAGCTGAAGAACGAAAGCAGAGAAGGTTTACCACCATTGTACAGGGCTTTGGGGACCTCATTTGTATTTCACATAGCATGATCTCTGTACCAACAGGAGATGGTACAGAAAGAAAAAAAACATGAGTCATGAAGTCACTGCAGTAGGGATTTATGAGATTGATTCAGGGGATATGGAGTGTACTATAAGTGACTATAATAGCACAGAATCACATTCAGGCCCATTACCACTGACATGTGGCATGAAATGTGTTGTTTTGAGGCAGCAGTAAAAATTAGTCTAAGTTACAAAAATAAATAAGTATAAAAAAGAGGAATGATGAGGTAATATTCATGGGTTGATGGACTGTTCATGTACCTGATGCTGGAAGGGAAGAAGCCATTCCTAACATGTTGACTGTGGGACATCCTCCACGATGGTAGTAACAAGAAGAGAAGACTATGTCCCGAATGGCCGTCATCGTCATCATCACCATGTGCCGTGTCGTATGACATGGGCGATCATGGTCTTGTGACCATGATTGTTCTTGGCAAATTTTTCTACAGAAGTGGTTTGCCATTGCCTTGTTCTGGGCAGTGTGACCCCAGTCATTATCAATACTCTTCAGAGGTTGTCACATATGACCATCCACCACCTGCTCCCATGGCTTCACGTGATCCTGATCGGTGGGGGGCTGGGTGCTAAGCAAGTGCCTCACCTTGACCTGCAGGCTAGAAGAGAGAAGGAGCACCTTACACATCCTTTGGTAGAGATGTATCTCCAGCCCGCCACCCTCCAACCCAGATGGTCAGAGTCCTTGATAATGGATGCTGCTTTCTGGAGGCACTGCCTTTTGAAGATGTTCTTAATAGAGAGGAGATTTAAGATCATAAGACCATAACATATAGGAGCAGAAGTAGACCATTTGGCCCATCGAGTCTGCTCCATCATTCAATCATGGGCTGATCCACTTCTTTCAGTCATCCCCACTCTCCTGCCTTCTCCCCATACCCTTTGATGCCCTGGCTAATCAAGAACCTATCTATCTCTGCCTTAAATGCACCCAATGAATTGGCCTCCACAGCCGCTCGTGGCAACAAATTCCATAGATTTACCACCCTCAGACTAAAGTAATTTCTCTACATCTCTGTTCAAAATGGACATCCTTCAATCCTGAAGTCATGCCCTCTTGTCCTAGACTCCCCTACCATGGGAAATAACTTTGCCATATCTAATCTGGTCAGGCCTTTTAACATTCAGAATGTTTCTATGAGATCCCTCCTCATTCTCCTGAGCTCCAGGGAATACAGATCAAGAGCTGCCAGACGTTCCTCATATGGTAACCCTTTCATTCCTGGAATCATTCTCGTGAATCTTCTCTGAACTCTCTCCAATGTCAGTATATCCTTTCTAAAATAAGGAGCCCAAAACTGCACACAATACTCCGTGTAGTCTCTCGAGTGCCTTATACAGCCTCAACATCACATCCCTGCTCTTATAACTGGAGGTTAACTTTTAAGGTATCCTGCACAAGGAGTCCCAAGTCCCTTTGCGTCTCTGCATTTTGAATTCTTTCCCCATCTAAGTAATAGTCTGCCCGGTTATTTCTTCCACCAAAGTGCCTGACCATACACTTTCTAACATTGTATTTCATTTGCCACTTCTTTGCCCATTCCCCTAAGCTATAGAAATCTCTCTGTAGGTTCTCTGTTTCTTCAACACTACCTGCTCCTCCACCTACCTTTGTATCATCGGCAAATTTAGCCACAAATCCGTTAATCCCATATTCCAAATCATTGACATACATCGTAAAAACCAGCGGTCCCAACACTGACCCCTATGGAACTCCACTGGTAACCAGCAGCCAGCCAGAGTAGGATCCCTTTATTCCCACTCTCTGTTTTCTGCCAATCAGCCAATGCTCCACCCATGCTCGTAACCCCCTTGTAATTCCATGGGCTCTTATCTTGCTAAACAGCCTCATGTGTGGCACCTTGTCAAAGGCCTTATGAAAATCCAAGTACACCACATCTACTACATCTCCTTTGTCTATCCTGCTTGTAATTTCCTCAAAAAATTTCAGTTGGTTAGTCAGGCATGATTTTCCTTTCAGGAAACCATGCTGGTTTTGGCTTATCTTGTCATGTGCCTCCAGGTATTCCGTAATCTCATCCCTAACAATTAATTCCAACAACTTCCCAATCACTGATGTCAAGCTAACTCATCTATAGTTTCCTTTCTGCTGCCTCCCACCCTTCTTAAATCTAAAGGCATCCGTTAGTCTTGCGAGACCATGGATCTGTACCTGGAAAGCCTTCACTCTCCAGGGTGCAGGCCTGGCCAAGGTTGTATGGAAGACCAGCAGCTGCCCATGCTGCAAGTCTCCCCTTTCCATGACACCAATGTTGTCCAAGGGAAGGACATTAGGATCCATACTGCTTGGCACCAGTGTCGTCGCAGAGCAATGTGTGATTAAGTGCCTTGCTCAAGGACACAACGCGTTGCCTCGGCTGGGGCTCGAACTCACGACCTTCAGGTCGCTAGTCCGATGCCTTAACCACTTGGCCACGTGCCCCTTCTTAAATAGCGAAGTAACATTTGCAGTTTTCCATTCATCCGGTACAATGCCAGAATCTATCGATTCTTGATAGATCATTGATAATGCCTCTGCAATCCTTCAGAACCTGAGGGTGCATTCCATCAGGTCCAAGAGATTTATCACCCTCAGGCTATTAAGCTTCCTGAGCACCTTCTCAGTCATAATTTTCTCTGCACATACTTCTCTTCCCTTACACTCTTGAATGTCCAGTCTACTTCTTCCACTATGAAGACTGATGCAAAATATGCACTTAGTTCCTCTGCCATCTCTGCATCTCTCATTACAATATCTCCAGCATCATTTTCTATTGGTCCTATATCAACCCTCAACTCTCTTTTACCCTTTATATTCTTAAAAATCTTTTAGTATCTTCTTTGATATTAGTCACCAGCTTCTTTTCATAATTCATCTTTTCCTTCCTAATGACCTTCATAGTTTCCTTTTGCAAGTTTTTAAAAGCTTCCCAATCCTCTGTCTTCCCACTAGCTTTGTCTTCCTTGTGTGCCCTCTCCTTTGCTTTTACTTTGGCTCTGACTTCACTTGTCAGCCACAGTAGTGTCCTTCTTCCATTCGAAAATTTCTTCTTATTTGGAATATATCTCTCTTGCACTTCCTTCATTTTTTGCAGAAACTCCAACCATTGCTGTCCTTCCTGCTGGTGTTCCTTTCCAGTCTACTTTGGCCAGTTCCACTCTCATGCCATTGTAATTTCCTTTATTCCACTGAAATACTGACACATTGGAATTTAGTTTCTTCTCAAATTTCAAAGTGAACTCGATCATATTGGGATCACTGTTTCCTAAGGGTTCCTTAACCTTAAGCTCTCTTAACACCTCCGGATCATTGCACAACATCCAATCCAGCACAGTTGATCCCCTTGTGGGCTCAACAACAAGCTGTTCTAAAAAGCCATGCCTTAGGCATTCTGCAAATTCTCTCTCGAGGTCTGGTTTTCCCAATCCACTTTCATGTTAAAATCCCCAATGATTATCATGACGTTATGGATTTGTACCCATAATGCAGCTGGCTGAGACTACAAAACCTCTGCAGCCTCATTTAACCCTGCTCATTGAAGCCTCCTACATTGAAGTAGGAGGCTACTGATGTGCCTCCTTCATCAATGTGTTGAGCCGAAGATAGATCCCCTGAGATGCTGACACCAAGGGACTTGAGGTTGCTCATTCTTTCTACTGCTGGCCTCCCAGTGAGGGGAAGGTGCTTGAATAAAGTGGACGTGGACACTCCTTGTTTTTAGCTCCTTGTGCCTCGTTTCATTTGCCTGCAATGTCTGCAAAGAGACTTTGCTGGATGTTAGGAATTCATGAAGAAAACATAAGGCAAAAAAGGTACTGAACAATGTCAAGAAGCTGAGAAAAGCCGGCCTACTTTCAATGATGTTCAATAGGACAAGAATAGCTTTCAGAGACGTACACGATTCTGACAGAGAGGATGCTGTGAGGCTTTTCCCTCTGCAGGAGAGCCTAGAACCAAAGAGAATAGGAAATCAAGTACTCAAAATAGAGATGAATAAACATTTCTTTACACATAAGTCCATATATCTTTAGAATTGTATGCAGTGTAGGGCTGTAGGTTCTCAGTCATCAACTACACACAAGCCTGAAATCAATATATTTTTGCATGCTATGGATATTGGAGGTTATAGCGAATTGACAGCAAGGTGCATTTAAGGTACAAGCGCAGCTATAATCACATTGAAAAGCAGGCTTAACCTGCTACAACCTGAAGTCCCACGCCACCAGCTTCAAGAACAGCTATTTAAATAGTTCAGCATGGACTAGATGGGCAGAAGGGCCTGTTTCTCTACTGTACTTGACTCTATGAGTTACTTCCCTTCACCAATTTGGTTCTCGAACCAACTGGCACAACCCTAATCACTGAAGTTTATCAATGCTAGACCACTTTGATCGCTTTATAATACAATGGACTTACATTTTTTTGTTCCAATTGTGTTCTTTTGTGTAAAACTTATGTATGATTTCTGTTTAATTTACATCTTTTCTGTGAACTCTGCTTATACGGTATACTATGTGCTTGTTATGCTGCTCCAAGTAAGTTTTTCATTGTCCCTTTGCAAACATATACTTGTGCATTTGACAATAAACTTGACTTTGACCTGCTCCTGTTTTCATTCAGTCTCTCATGCTCTGAAGGAAGATGAATTTTAATGTTCACTGGCTACTGTGGATTGAAGGAGACCTTTTGAAACACCAGAGGAAACTTTCTGGAACACCGCTGTCAAGATTTCACCAATGCTTTCAACATTTATTCTTAAAATTCTGTGAGGTCCTTAACTAAAAGATTAAAGATTAGCTTTAGTTTGTCACTTGTACATAGAAACATACAATAAAATGCATTACAACACACATAAAAGTTGATGGTGAACGCAGCAGGCCAGGCAGCATCTCTGGGAAGAGGTACAGTCAACGTTTCGGGCCGAGAATCTTTGTCAGGACTAACTGAAAGAAGAGCTAGTAAGAGATTTGAAAGTGGGAGGGGGAGGGATAGAGCTAAGAACTGGACAGTTGATTGGCAAAAGGGATATGAGAGGATCATGGGACAGGAGGCCTAGGGAGAAAGAAAAGGGGTAGGGGGGAAAAAAAGCCCAGAGGATGGGCAAGGGGTATAGTGAGAGGGACAGAGGGAGAAAAAGGAGAAAGAGAAAAAGAATATGTGTATATAAATAAATAACAGATGGGGTACGAGGGGGAGGTGGAGCATTAGCAGAAGTTTGAGAAGTCAATGTTCATGCCATCAAGTTGGAGGCTACCCAGATGGAATATAAGGTGTTGTTCCTCCAACCTGATGGCATTGTTTTGTGTCAAAGACCAACACAATGCGAGGACTGTGCAGGACGGCCCACAAATGTGGCTAAGTTTCCCATACTAACATAGCATGCCAACAGCTCACTAACACTAAACGTACCTCAACTGGACCACCTGGTTGGAACCCAAGCGGACACAAGGAAAACATAAAAACTCCTTACAGACAGCAGCAGGAACTGAACCCCGACTGATGTGTGTTGTGCCAACCACTACACTACTGTCAAAAGAGTAAATGTCCAGAAGTCTTCAGAAGAAGTATTTTGCCTGTGGATCCCTTTTGGGAAAGAGGCGAAGAGTATACGGCTAGAGAGTCCAGTGGGAGCTACGGTATGAGAAATGGATGAGGGGGACTCTGGTGCATTCTTTATCCCACTGACTGCACCTCCTTCCGTGCGACGACTCCTTCAGAAAACAGTAGACACAAAAATCTGCAAAGGTTCGAATCTATAGGGAAGAAAACAATCTACTGGAGGAAACCAGCAGGTCAAACAGCATGAGTGGAAGCTGAGGATAGTCAAGGTATTGGGTCAAGACCTTGCAACAGAACTTCCTGTATGTCACTCCTGATACGTTTGGTCATGACTCATGCATATCAGCTAACATATTGTTTATCTTCAGTGGTTATGTGAGGCCCACTGATCAGAATCAGGTTTAATATCACTGGCATATGTTCTGAAATTTATTGTTATGTGGCAGCAGTACATTGCAATACATAATAATACAATCTGTAAATGACAGTAAGAAACATATACACACACACATACATATATATATATACATATATATATAAAGTTAAATTAAATGAGTTGTCCAAAAAATGAGCAAAATGGAGTGATGTAGTGTTCATGGGTTCAATATCCATTCAGAAATCTGATGGCAGAGGGGAAGAAGCTATTCTTAAATTATTAAGCATGTGCCTTTAGGCTCCTGTAGCTCCTGTCTGATGGGTAGCAATGACAAGAGGGCACGTCCTGGGTGATGGGAGTCCTTAATGATGGATACCACCTTCTTGAGGCATCGCTCCTTGTCTTGGTCCTGGATGCTGGGGAGGCTGGAGACCCAGTGCATCTAGGACATGTTCAGGAATGTTACATTAGGCAAATTTAAAAGTGATAATCAATGATTATGATCAAAATAATATGCTAAATTCAAATGTATGGATCTGATGTCTTATTAGCATTGCACTCAATTTCATATTGTAAACTTATCACTAAAATAGTCCTTTTATTTTTCAAAGTTCATCTACTAAATTGGATTCATTAAATAGATAAATAAATTTGCTAAATGAAATTGGAAAGTGGCCAAATAATTTTAAAGAGCCATGATCGGTCCCTCTGACTTCATAACCCATTCTGGCTGGCACACTCCCAGCTCCGAACTGTGCAAAATCTGCTGCTGAAGTCTGAGCTTGGCCTCAGTGGGAGAATATAGGAGGAGAATGATAGGGAGAGGCACCCAGGTAACCAATGATTCAATCACAAACAGATACACAAGCGTCTTTGCACTGGCTCACTCAGATATGCACTAAATGGGCTGACTAAGGAGCTGTGTTGCTATTTATGCCGAAGTGCCTGCTCCTCATTCCTTCCTCTACACCCTTGCAACGTGAGCTTTCCGAGCACCATTTCCTCAGCTATTCGCACGCTTGCAGGATGTGTAAGTGGGCTATCCTTACCATGAGTTTCATTTCATTAGAAGTCTGCATAATTTCTATGGCTATTCAGAAGACTCACATGTTGGCGTGTGTCCAAGTGGTTAAGGCGTTGGTCTAGTGATCTGAAGGTCACTAGTTCGAGCCTCAGCTGAGGCAGCGTGTTGTGTCCTAGAGCAAGGCACTTAACCACACATTGCTCTGCGACGACACCAGTGCCAAGCTGTATCGGCCCTGATGCCCTTCCTTTGGACAACATCAGTGGTGTGGAGAGAGGAGACTTGCAGCACGGGCAACTGCCGGTCATCCATACAACCTTGCTCAGGCCTGCGCCTTGGAAACCTTCCAAGGCACAAATTCATGGTCTCGTAAGACTAACAGATGCCTATTAAATTCAGAAGACTCAATGAGCATTGTAGGCATACACCCTACCCAACCAGGAAGTATTACAACTCACACAGTGGGTCAAATGGTTGTTGTGATGCATCTAGTGTGGTAGTGTAGTGGGTAGTGCTTGTCACTCTCGCTTTCAGCTTCCACTGCTGACTAGCAGTCTCACGAAAAGGAGAGCTGAATGCGTAAGTCTCTCCCTGCCAGTACATAGCCTTTCCAACAGCAAGCCTCATGTAGTGCCTCCTCGCTGGTGGCATACGGAAACTGAAATCCTTTTGGACTCAGAATGAGCTAGAGGATGCTGAGGAGCTCTGACCCCTTCACACGTAGCACACAGACCTATCAGGGTGTGGACATGCCTTGGTGCTCGTGAACCAGATCCCCAGCTATGGGTAAATATCCTCACTGTCTTGTGGGCCGCCTTGGACGAGACAGAGGCTACGGGAGTAAACCCAGACAGAAAATCCAGAGTGGGGCTCCTAAGGCAGCTAGACGTTACTAAAAATCCTCCTGGCTGCTCCAGCAGCCAAGCTCGTGCCAGCCATATTGCTTCACTCTCCTTTGGACAACACCGATGAGGCCAAGGGGGGATCTTGACAAATGGGCATCTTAGGATCTCCATACCTTATGCCCAGGCTTGAAAAGAGTATTCCACTGTCCTTTGAGACAGACAGATGCCATCAAATCATCACAACTCACACAACAGAACATAGAACACAGGGCATAGAACATTCCAGCACAGTACAGGCCCTTCACCATGATGATGTGTTGACCTTTCAACCTAGTCTATTATCAATTTAACCCTTTCCTCCTACATAGCCCTCCATTTTTCTATTCACAGGATAAGCACTTGATCTATCTGAGAGTTTCTTAAATGCTCCTAATGTATCTGAAGGTAGGTGTTTATTCTCCCAATGTGCCATACTAACAGTTGCCCCAGTGTTAATGAGACATGGTAACAGCAAGGGACATAGTTTCTCCAAGCACTTGACATGAAAAATCTCAAGATATTTAAAACCTCAAACATTGCTTTAAAATATTCCGATGTTTTTTAGGTAGCTCTATTTAGCAAGTTTATTACTGCTGATTTAGAAAGACATTTTAACTGACATTACAGATGTGGTGGGGCATTAAAGGGTTCAAGGATTATCTCACTTTAATTGCTCATCTTCACCTCGCACCTGATGAAGCTTTATATATTCTTGTTCTGATGTCCTGAAGGAGAGATAATGCTCACTACCATGTAATAATTAAAGGTATTACTACTAAATTACATAGGAAGCTTTAGACCAACATTGATTCTAACGTGGTTTAAATGAAGAATTTTCTGATTCCATCTTTCTGAATTATGCAGCTTTCAGAGAAGCCGAACCTACTTAAATTGCAGACTATTCTGGCAAATTAAAGGCAACACGATTATTGGGTATCTCTCACGTGGGATGAATGTAATCTCTCAATAACGTAAAGCTTTCCTAGAAAAAAGTCACCAGAACCTAATGTAAAACTGCGAAGGCTGGGCGAATATTATTGATAGCTTTTATCCCTTTGTGGTTTCTAAAATCATGATGGGAAACGGGACACTCTTTTAGACCGAAGCAAAAGTGATTTACTGGGATAACTTGGACATTCCAAATCAATGGCATGAATGTTCAAAGTCAAGCCTACACTATTCTTAATTTCCCAGAAGCACAGAACAATATAACAACGAAACAGGACAAGCAATTGGCTCTATAGTACAGCAGGTCTACAGAAAACTATTCACTAGAAGAGAGCTTTGTATGTCAAGTTAACTAGGGAGTGCTAAAATGCCATTGAGATCATGTCCATAAATCTATGTGCTACGTTAAATTATTTTAACTCCTTATCAGATCCTCCATTACAATGATTAATTTTCCAGGAAGAGCAATCCTTTTATAACCCATTTGTTCTTCTAATTCCTGGGCAGCACAACAGTTATCTATGGTGGAATATCCTGCTGACTTGATCATAATCTATAACAATAAATTAATCAACCACCAGGCAGTGAGCATTCAGTGACAACCTGTAATGTCTGTCAACAGTTAAAACTTCTGAAGATGATTCAGCACTACCCACTCAAATAAGTACTTGAGCACAAGAAGAAACTTCAACAGTGTAGCTGAAATACAGAATCTTTTTTGTACTATTTGTTCCCTACATTATTGTGCTTCTCTCTCTTGCCAGTGCCACATCTGCCCTGTGACATCATAGCTTTTGAGAAATGCAAGGTTCACGGCCAAATGGTTAGATCTCACCAGCACAGCTCTATCATTTATCCGACACCTGTCCCTGTTCAACAGAGCAGAGACATGAGGCCCAATTGTTTTAGCTCACTATCCTCAGCCATGGTGATGACTGATATAAATGACAGACAGCATGTCAATCGAAAAGAAGCCTGTTTCAGCTCAATGTTGTCTGTGCCTTTAAATCTCTGAGCCTTATCAGTAGTGTGCAAGTAGCTCATTAAGGGCAGATCAGCAACAGTCCATCTCCCAGCAGCCTCTTGTCAGTGACATCTTTCAGATACCGTAGCATGTTGCTTTTTTTCAAATGTCTTTAAACTCAATGTGTGCTGAGATTGACCTATCAGATTGTACAGAGCTGTTAATAAACGTCTGTCCCCCAGACCAAGGCAGAAGTTATCCCAGCTCAATTTTTACACAAACAGGGTATGTTAAAGGAATGAAGAATTGTGTTATCCTTGGTAACCGTTGGTAAAACTAATAGAAAGATTTCATAGAGGAAAATGCTAATAATATGTATATATCATCTTAGTGGTTTTGCCTGAACAGTAAGGAGCCTAAAAGATGTGCTTGCTATGATAATGAGATGGAGCTGTGTTTAGAATGAGTACCAGAGGCTGACAATTCACAGTTACAGTTCAATAGCCAAGTTGTCACAATTGCTTGTTCATGGCAGGCCTAGATATCAATGCAAATAGTTAGTGTGGAGGCAGTAGAATAAATTGGTCTCCTGTGTACGTGAAGTGTGCATGCTGTACCACAATGCCTCATTGGTGAGGCAGATGGATAATAATAAAAGCATTTCTAATTATATTTCTTGCAGTTTTTTTTGTTGTTTCCAATCTTAATGGCAGATACTTGAGAGGAAATTTTATTGTTCTTTTACTTGTTTAGATTAATTTTGTTTCGCAGTATAGAATCAGTATTTCTACCCCCTCTGTCCTTAGTGGGTAGGGAATTGGGAAGAGAAGCTGGAATTGATGGTAAGGGCCAGTTTAACGATCTTACGTTTATTGAAGGCTAAGTTTCACTTTGTTTTAGAGAAAGCTGGTTTCTATACAAGTTCCCCTTCCCAAGCATGCCACTGTGTTACTCGTGACCCTTCCTAATTCAGGGTCATTTTGATCTACGTTCATTCTGGGATGAATGTTACACATTGGAGAGAGTCGAACACAGAGCAGAAACTGATTCATTTCACTGTAAATGTGACACAACCGATCAACAGACGATGCCATAGCCACAAACCACAGCACTACACACCATCCTCACTCACCTGGAGAGGAGGGATGCTTATGTTAGAATGCTTTTCTTGGACTACAGTTCAGCACTCAACACCACACTTCTCCCCAGGCTGAACAATAAGCTCAGGGACCTCAGGCTGCGTCCTGCCTTATGCAACTGGATCCTAGACTTCCTGTCGGATCGCTGGCAGGTGGTGAGGATGGGATCTCTCACTTCTGCCCCTCTGACCTTCAACACACGAGCCCCACAGGGCTGTGTCCTGAGCCACCTCCTCTACTACCTATACACCCACGACTGCGTTGCTGTGCACAGCTCCAACCTGCAGATCAAATTTGCAGATGACACAACATTGATAGACCTTATTTCCAACAATGACGAGACAGCCTACAGAGGAGAAGTCAATGTTGAAGTCAAAGTCAAAGAACCTCTCCCTCATTGTTGAAAAAACAAAGGAGTTGATCGCGGATTACAGGAGGAATGGAGACAAGTTAACCCCTATTGACATCAATGGGACTGTAGTTGAGAGGGTGAGTAGATTCAAGTTCCTCGGTATACACATCACCAAGGATCTCACCAGAACTCTGTATACTAGCTGTATGGTGAAAAAAGCACAACAGCACCTTTTTTCACCTCAGACAACTGAAGAAGTTCGGCATGAGTCCCCAAATCCTCAGGGATTAAACAGGGGCTCCATTGACAGCATCCTAACTAGCTGTGTTACTGTCTGATACGGGACCTGCACTATACTTAATCACAGGACTATGCAGAGAGTGGTGCCGACAGCCCAGCACACCTGTGGATGGGAACGTTCCTCTATTCAGGACATTTACAGCAACAGGTGCATAAAAACGGTCCGAAGGATCATCAGGGACTCCAGCCACCCCGACCACAAACTGTTTCAGCTGCTACCGTCTGGCAAATGGTAACACAGCATGAAGACCAGGACCAATAGGCACGGGACCTTCTATCACCCGGCCATCAGACTGATCAATACACATTGATCTGATTGCATATCTGACTGTACATACACATACACAAAACAATTATGCATACAAGCTTAGTGTTTGGGCAATATCCTTCTGTTCCTTATTGCTTGTACATTGCAATGGAGATGCAACATAAAGAATTTTACTGCCTTGGATACAAGAAATAAAATAACATTCAAAAAATAATAAATAAACAAACAAACAAATAAATAAATAAGTTCACCTAAGCCATGGAGAATCAAGAGCTCCATATCAACCTTCAAAACTAACCCCAACCCCAGAAGCTGACATAGCAGCCTGGTTCTGCATTACAAACAACGTCGCTGTCTTTGTGATTTACATTATTAGTCCATCAGATATAAACCATATTGAAATTCTCAATTTCCTCACAAGCCATTGAGCTATATTTGTACACAAATGTAAATGCTGAACAGAAATAGATTTGAGTGTTAATAGCTATGTAAACCCAACTAGGTAAACTGTATGGTATCCTCAGCAGTAGAGCATTTGATGGCTCATGGCTGAACTCAATGGAGCGCAGAAGGGTGAGAGGGGAAAACCTCACTGAAACCTATCAAATATTGAAATATCAGGATAAAGAAGATGTTTCCTATAGTGGGAGAATCTCAGAATACAAGGGCATCCTTTTAGGACAGAGATAAGAAGGAATTTCTTTAACCAGAGGGTGGTCAATCTATGGAAATCATTGCCACGGCTGGCTTTGGAGGCCAAGTCAATGGATATATTTAAAGTGAAGATTGATAGGTTCTCGATCATTAAGGATTTCAAAGGTTATGGGGAGAAAGCAGGGGACTGGGGTTGATGGGATAGTAAATCAATCATGCTACAATGCAGAGCAAACTTGATGGGGCAGATGACCTAATTCTGTTTCTATATTTTAGGGGATTATGGTCTTGTGGTAATGTCCTCATAAATGCAGTTACATAGCAAATTTGCAGTGCTGCAGATCCTTCTACAATACATTTTATTCTTCGCCAAAGGTCGAGTTATGGGCTATATGTGAATGCAAGTATTGATGCTCTCAGGACAGCCCAGTGTGCCCATTAGCTGATTTTGACACTGAGGAATCATGCCAACTTTAACTTTAACTAACTCACTTTCTGTAGCAAGTGTAGAGGAGCCTGGAATGCAGGCTTGATTTCAGCCCTACTCCCCCACTCTGTGGCTTTCATACTGTAGGAGGAGATAGTGTCACTGTCAAAAGGAACAAGGAATGTTGTGATCTTCCTTACTTCCTTCTAAAACTTCTATTTATTATTTTAAAATTGGAAATTGGGAATTAAAGTCTTTTAATCAGCAGTTAAGGTTAATCTGATTTTGTGATAATGAACCTGCACCCTTAGCATCAGAAGGAAGTTATTGAATGAGTCAAAGTCTTCGTTGCAACAGTGCATTGAGGTAGTACAAGGGAGAACAACTACAGAATGCAGAATAAAGTTACAAAGAAAGAACAGTGCAGGCAGTCAGTGAGTGGCAAGGCTATAACAAATTAGATTCTAAGGTTAAGAGTCTACTTTATTTTACTAGGGAGCAATCCAATAGTCTTGTAACAATGGAATAAAAGCAGTCCTTGAGTTTGGGGGTTCATGCTTATAGGATCTTGCATCTTCTGTCCGCTGCTGGGGGAAAGAAGAGAGAATGTCCATGGTGGGTGAGTCTTTGCTTATTTTGGTTACTTCACCAGGGCAGGAAGACAGAATAAGGATCTCACAGTGTAGCAAAATGGTGAATCACCATTCTCCGTTCCTGCTTTCCTCTCTCATCATATCTTCTTACCTGCATGTCATCTCCTTCTGGGGCTCCTTCTCCTTTCCTTTCTTCCATGGTCTTCTACCTTCTCCTATCAAGCTCCCCCTCCTCCAGCACTTTATATCTTTCACCAATCGACTTCCCAGCTTTTTATTTCACCCCCTCTCCGTGACCCTGTTTCACCTATCACCTGCCACCTCGTAATTCTTTCTCCCCTCCCCTCACCTTCTTACTCTAACTTCTAGTCCTTTTTCCCAGTCCCAATGAAGGGCCTTGGCACCATTGATGCTGGCTGACCTGCTGAGCTCCTCCAGCATTTTGTGTGTGTTGCCGAGGATCTCAAGGAAAGGGTTTGGAAGGATGCAGGTGCAGACAGATAGGACAAGGCAGAAGATCAGGTCAGCATGGAGTAAATGGGACAAAGGGTCTGTTTCTGTGCTATATTACTCTATGACTCTATTGTTTCTCCAAGCCTCTATGTTCTTCCTTCGGATTGACTGGTTGGATACATAGACAGGAAAGGTCTGGAGGAATAGAGCAAAATGCAGGTAAAAGGGACTAACTCCAATAGACATCTTGGGCCTGCTTTCATATTTTATGACTCTATACAAGATGGGGTGGCACGGTAGAGTAGCCATCCTGTAACCATCTAAAGACAAAAAAAATTAAGAATGACTCTTATTGCATGGAATTGTCAGAGGATTTTATAATTTTCAAACAATGTATCTTTTATTGTATTTGTCACTGTTTTGCACATTTATCCTACATTACTCACCTTATGACTAATATTCATTCTTGAACTGCACTTCCTCTCTGATTTAGTCATCTCAGTTTTACAGTTCTGTGCGGAAGTCTTGGGCAAGGATCCTCAGCACCTGCAGACTTGACCTTCAGCATTACTGACCTTCAACCATAGAGTGCTCTGACCTGGACTCCAAACACTGGCTCTTGTCCCTGATTCTTCACTTACTGCTCCTGATCTCTAACTCCCTCTCATTCCTGTCCCTAAACCATAATCTGACCCTAACTCATCGCGCTGTTGTCAAATAACATCCCTACAACCCTAAAAAACTACTTAGTCTGAGCCACGACCTTGATGGATATCGCAGCTCATTGCCATCTTGATCAAAGGGCATCATGATAATCAACAAACATAATTTGACAGGGAGTCACCGAATGTGAGTGATGCCCACACGTTGAGAGTGCATGAGAAAGCAGAGAAGATGATAGTAAATTTCATCATCAGTGCCTACTTTTGATATACTCAATCCCTATTTAACCACTGAGGACTCCCTTGATTAAACAACCTTTTCCTTTACTCACAAGCTTACTATTGAACTAGCAAATGCTGACAGTTGGGGAGCTTTTGTAAGTTAAAACAAATTCTTTGTAGGGAGCAGTTTCTGAGTAGTGAGGAATTTAAAAAAAGAAAACATTTGGTCCAATATACCACGCAGTGCATATATGTATGTTTTTCCAGTTACCAGACAACTCTTAATACGTACTACTGAGTTAATACAAAGCTAAGTACTCATGTTTCTGTTTCCTAACCACCTTCCTATTTTAACCAAAATCCAGTACTGTGCAAAAGTCTTAGGCGATCAGCAAGTCCCAAGGCAATAGGACTCCCTATGGGTGGGGGTCACAAGGTCCGGTGGCCACTCAAGTCTCTAGGGTCAGAGGTCCGTGCAAGTCTAAAGTGGAGGCCGGAAAGTTAAAGCTATGATCAGCGAGTCCTGGGGTCAATACCCGGATGACAGCGAAGTCTGGAGGGCAAAGCTGAAGGTCGAAGTCCAGAGGCCAGAAAGTTCTGTGGTGGAGGCCGGAAGATCAAAGCCAATAAATGGAGGCCCATAGGTGGCCTGTCCTGGGGTTGGGGGCCTGTTTGTGAATGGGAAGGTGGGAAAGGGGCTTGTTTTGCCGTTGCTGTTCTGTTTTGTTTTGTTGTTTTGTTCTGAACTTTGTGAGCATGCTATGTTGCTGCTGGAATGTATGGCCCCAACACAGCAAGTACATGCTTAGATATGTTAGCTGCTAACACAAAAGACACATTTCACTGTATGTTTCAATGTGATAAATAAATCTGAGTCAGATCCATAGCTTGGAACATGTATGTAATATAGTAAAGACACTACATAGCAATGCAAGTTTTAGATGTAATTTTTCTTTAATTCTAATTGCTGTTGTCTTAAATTTATAAAGATCCAGTATATTTTTGCCAACCAATCTGCTACAACTCTCCGTAATTTTGAATAGCCAAATTGATCGTTCCTCAATCTGACCTCCAGCAAAAAAAAGCCTGATGGTCTTACAAACTTCCAGACCCCGTCTACACCACAAACTTCCAGACCCCATCTACACTCGCATGAATCTGCGTTGCTGCTCTTCCATCTATAAGCCCAAGGATCATCTCAGTGCTAATGGTGCAGGGTGATAACAATTGCTGAAATATCGGGGTCTGCTTCACCTGTTTAGTTTGATGAAGCAGCAAAATCTGAAAATTAACCAAACTTTCCTCCTGCTTAGACAACCACACTGTTGTCTGTTGCTAGCATATTGTGGTATTCTGCTGCAGTTGCTTAGATTGAAGTTAAAAATTAACTTTATTTGTCAAGGGTACCTCAAAATATCAAAACATACAGTGAAACGCATTGTTTTGCACCAGTGAGGATTTAAGAGGCTCTGAATCCAACATATTATTCTCTGCAACTTCTGCCATCTTCAGCACGACTCAAACACATCTTTACTTACCCTCCCTCCCTCCCCCCACTTTCTGCTTTGTGCAGAGATCGCTTCCTGCGTGATTCTTGTGTCCATTCGTCCCACCCCACTGATCTCCCCCCGGCACTTATCCCTGCAAACTACGCCTGGCCACTCACCTGCTCCCCCCACCACCATTCAGGGCCCCAAAGAGTCCTTCCAGGTGAGGCAACACTTCACCTGCAAGTCTGTGGGGGTCACCTACTGTACCCAGTGCTCCCAGTGCAGCCTCCTCTACATCGGTGAGACCCGACGTAGACCAGGGGACTGCTTTGTCAAGCACCTTCACTCTGTCCGTAACAAGCACGATTTCCCAATGGCCAATAAGGCCAATCCCCATTCCTATTTTGGCATGTCGTTCCATGGTTTCCTCTACTGGCAAGATGAGACCACTCTCAGGTCGGAGGAGCTCTACCTCACATTCTGTCTGGGTAGCCTCCAAAATGATGGCATAAACAGTGATTTCTCCCCCCTCCCCCTTCTCTCTTCTTCCATTCCCTATTATGCCTCCCCTTTCACCTTTTCTCTTTTCCTTACATGCCTATCACCTCCCTCTGGTGCCCCTCCTCCTCTCCTTTCTTCCATGGTCCACTCTCCTTCTTCAGCCCTTTCCTTTTCCACCTATCACCTCCCGTCTTCACACTTCACCCCCACCCACCTCCCTTTCCCCTCATGCGGCTTCGCCTATCACCTTCTAGTTTAAATACCTTCATATTCTGGCTTCTTCCCTCTTTCTTTCCAGTCCTGCTGAAGGGTCTCGGCCCGAAACATCGACTCTTTATTCCTTTCCATAGACGCTGCCTGACCTGTTGAGTTCCTCCAGCATTCTGTGTGTGTCATTCAGGATTTAAGAAGGATTTCTTAAAATCATTATGTTACTATACCTCATGCGATAACTTAATAAAGTGAAGCTACTTCACCTGATGGGTTATGTGGCATTTCCCCCCCACCCATCCCTCCACTGAGTTAAACCACTGCCCATTTGCCAAAAGATTTGATTTCAGATCTCCATGTTTCCTTTTACTTCTTACTTACACATCTACCTCCTCCTTTTGTTTCCTTCTTGGTAGAGCTTGCCAACAGTATTGTGTACATGGAAACATACGGTAAGATGCGCTTTTGCGTTTCATGACCAGCACAGTCCAAATACGCACTGGGGCAACCTGCAAGTGTTGCTGTACTCCTGGTAACAACGTGGCATGTGCACAACTACTAATCCTGACCTGCACAGCTTCAGAATGTGCAAGGAAACCAGGGCACCCACACAGTGACAGGGAGCTGATGGTTTTGTCACCATTGTGGCAAATAGTGGATTGGCATGTGGTCAAATTGCTGCATCCTTTAAATTACTGATGATTTGAATAATTAGGTAAATAATTACACTGGGCTTAACAAATGTTGTTTCCCTTTTCTAGCAGCTTTGTTTAAATCAAACCACAAAATTCCTCCAAAATACCCAGCATAAAAATTTGTGCATACTGTAACTGGCAAAGTAAGCTATGTATGTGTAAATATTTGAATCTGTATGCATGTTGATGTGAACATATATATAATAGTTTCCAGGGTACAGGGGCCTGGCAAGTTTGTATGGAAGACTGGCAGTTGCCCATGTTGCAAGTCTCCCCTCTCCACGCCACCAATGTTGTCTAAGGGAAGGACACTAGGGCCGATACAGCTTGTCGCCGATGTCATTGCAGAGCAATATGTGGTTAAGTGCCTTGCTCAAGGACACAACATGCTGCCTCAGCTGAGGCCCGAACTAGCGACCTTCAGATCACTAGACCAACGCCTTAACCACTTGGCCACGTGCCAACACACACACACACACACACACACACACACATATATATATATATATATATATATACACACACACACACACACACAAGTGTCTGCAGGTGGGTATGAACATAAATATAATTTTAAATCTAAGCACGATTCGTACTCATCCCTCACTCTCTTACTATATTTGTGAAGTGCATGCATACATCTGGTTTGTACATTTAGCATTTGTGCAGGTTTAGGTTTGAGTTAAGGACATTTTTTCACAAAATGTTCAACATTAGCATCATCATTAACATTTATAATTGAACAAACTGTTTGCATGCAACAAATCTAATTTTGTATTTACACAAGGACACTTCTAGTAATAAGGCACAAATATATTCTTCTTACATACTAGACAGAGTGTAAGAACACAGTCACCAATAGGTCTCTTTGAAGATTTTTTTCCTCTAAAAGGTCAAAGCCAGGCAAAAGATCAAATGTGCTTAGCAAAGGATACACTCTCCTCTGTGCCAAAGCCTCATGCAAGATCATCACTGCTCTGAGAGCACAAGATCAAATAATAATCCCTTATACATTCATTGAACCAGAAAATTAGCTTGCTGGAAAAAATGTATGAATCATTCTATTGATAAAATGTATAATTTAATAGTTGACAATGAGGAAATGCAAAGGATTTTGTAAATGGATCTGTAAAAGACAATCAGAAATTTATTTTATTCAGAAGGAATGGTTATTGGCAAAATTAAGATGCAGAATATTAAAGGAAATATGGTAGCATGAAAAAAGTTATTGTTGGAGAAATAATTAACAAGCGTCTTTGTGGGACTGTTCCAAGAAGGATATCATCGCCATGAAGTCCTTCTGTAGACTCTCTGTTTCTTGGACACTCCCTGCCCATACACCTATCTATGTATTGTCTGCAAAGTTAACCACAAAACTATCAATTTCATCATCCAAAGCATTGACATACACTGTGAAAAGAAGTGATCCCAACACCAACACATGTGGAACACCACTAGTCTCTGGCAGCCAAACAGAAAAGGCCCCTTTTATTCCCACTCTTTGCACCTGCCAGTCAGCCAATCTTTTTTCCATGCTAGTATATTTCCTGTAATTCCATGGGCTCTTATCTTGTTAAGCAGCCTCATGTGTAGCACCTTCTCAAAAGCCTTCTGCAAATCCAAGTAAACAACATCCACGGACACTGCTTTCCTGTATATCAAGAGATTTTCAATATTTCATGAGAAGTAATCCATATTTAAAACACTGTGCGAGTAGTAAATCTGAAATTACTACAGAAAATGCTAAGTCAGGCAGCATCAGGCAGCATCTGTGGAGAGTCAAACAGAACCAATGACCCATCAGCAAAAGTGGCATGATGGCGAATAGACAACTGCTGAAATTTCTGATGGAAGATCCTTGTTCTGTAACAATAACTCTGGTTCTCTTTCTGTGGACCTGCTTGACCTACAGAGTATTTCCAGTGCTTTCTGTTTACATCTCACTAAAGTTATCTTGATTTAATGTCATTGCAAAAGTTGTGACACAGCATATCCTTCTGGAGCCTTGAAGAATAGTTTATTTTTGCGTCCGAGATATCTGATTATGACTTCAATCTGAATAAGCCATGGAGAAACAAGATTAAGCTATGATTTACTAATACAGATTACATAAAGTACTTATCATCTTAACTCATCCACTTGAAACATTATCTCTGTCTCTCTCCCATCTTCTCTCCCATTTCCCTCTCCCTCACCCTCTCCTCTCTCTCCCTCCCTCCTCTCTCTCCCTCTCTCTCTCTCTCTCTCTCACGCTCTCTATCCCCCACCCCTCCCCAAAGCTCCTGCCAGACTTGCTGACAGATTTTCTGCTTGTATTTAAGATTTGATTAAGTTTGTTTTTGAATTCCTAACAACATCTCCAGGGTAGTTAGTTTATTTAACTATTTTTTTACTCTTTCTCAATCTTGATTAGCAGATAACTCTTACCGTTTCACCTAAAAATTGGTGTTCCATTCATTCCCATAGATCCCTGACTGTAAGAATTGGCTGTTCTCAAGGTAGAAAGGGGAAGATGTAGTGATGTAGTCTTCCATTTGCAGAAGAAATTTACTCCAGAGACAAGAGCTGCCTTGGCCAGAATCGTCATTCTTTAAAAAGCATTCAGCAATGATCTCATTACTGGGGACAGGCTTGGCCAGTTCATTCTTACTCGCTTCAAGTTTGAGGTTAAAGATGAGAGTGTTCAATCAAATCCATCAACACGTTTCACCTTCTTCCTATTAAAGCTTTCTCTAGATTCCTGAAGAGTTGTGACTTTGAACAGGAGACTTTGCATTAGAAGTAAAACCAGAAATTGCAGCAAACATATCAGAAGTTTGTTGAAGTTTTAGAAAGAAGACAGATCACTAGCTCTAATGGAAGGTGTTCAATCTGAAACATTAACTCCTTTTTTCTTTCCACAGATATTCCCCAACTTGTTGAATATTTCCATCACTTTCTTGTTTTATTTCAGATTTCCAGCATTTGCAGATCTCTTGATTTTCTGATCTTGTAGTAGAAATACACAGGCAAATATTATTAGGAACTATAATAACATTTAGACCAGGGGCTCTCAAACATTTTTAACACTTGGACCCCTACCATTAATCCAGGGGTCTGTGAACCCCTCCTCTAGTCTAGACCATCAATCATGTCACATACATGGGATGCAGTTGTATAAATTGTTGGCCTCATCTCAGTTAAGTCAGAATAGCCTGAAGTTATTGGCTGTGCTAACTTTACAGTGCCTATAAAATGTATTCACCCCTCCCCCAGAAGTTTTCATGTTTTATTGTTTTACAAAATTGAATCACTGTGGATTTAATTTGGCTTTTTTTGACACTGATCAACAGAAAAAGACTCTTTCATGTCAGAGTGAAAACAGCTCTCTACAGTAATCCAAATTAATTATGAATATAAAACACAAAACAGATTGCATAAGTATTCACCCCCTTTAATATGGCACACTAAGTCATCACTGGTGCAGCAAATTGGTATTAGAAGTCACATAATTAGCTAAATGGAGATCACCGTGTGCAGTTAAGGTGTTTCAATTGATTGTGGTAAAAAATGCACCTGTATCTGGAAGGTCCAACTGCTGGTGAGTCAGTATCCTGACAAAAACTACACCATGCAGTCAAAAGAACACCCCCAGGCAACTCCACAAAAAGGTTATTGGAAAGCACAAGTCAGGCGATGGATACAAGGAAATGTACAAGTCTCTGAATAACCTTTAGAGTACAGTTAGTCAATCAGGAGATCAGTGTGTCATGGGAGTCAGAAGATCTACGGCTGTGTGCACAGAGACCTGAAATCTTTGGGCACAGTTCTCGGAAAAAGCGACGCAACAGACTTTTAACATCATAAACCAACGAGTTGTTTGTTATGTCTCCCCTCTCTCTGTGAAACAGAAACACTTCTTTCTCCGTTATTAAGGAGAGAGAGAGAGCCTCTGGTATGTTGAATACTGGGTGAACAAGCAATCTTTGGGGTACTGCAAGTCTGTGTCTTTGCTGTTGCATTGCTGCACGCTTGAGTGCTCAGTGGTGGGTGCCGATGCTTTTTTTGCTGGTGTGGGGAGGGGGGGATTGTTGCTTGCTGCTGCTTACGCGCAGCAGGGAGGGGGGCTGGGGGAGGACTTTGGGGTTCTAACATTTAACTGTCATTCATTCTTTGGGGCACTCCTCTGTTTTCATAGATAGTTGTGAAGATGAAGCATTGAAGAATGTATATTGTATACATTTCTCCAACATTATATATATATATCTTTGAAACCAAAAAGTGGAAAGAATATGGCACAGCTGTAAATCTGCCTAGAGCAGGTCATCCTCAAAAACTGAGTGACTGTGCAAGAAGGGGACTAGTGAGGGAGGTCACCAAGAGACTTATGACAGCTCTGGAGGAATTACCAGCTTCAGTGATTGAGATGGGAGAGAATCCTCATACAACAACTGTCGCCCGGGTTCTTCACCAGTCACAGCTTTATGGGACAAAGGCAAAGAGAAAGACACGGTTGAAAAGAACTCACATGAAATCTCAGTTAGAGTTTGCCAGAAGGCATATGGGAGACTCTGAAGTCAGCTGGAAGAAGGTTCTATGGTCTGATGAAGCTAACATTAAGCTTTTTGGCCATTAGTCTAAACACTATGTTTGCCATCAGCCAGACTCTGCATATCATCCAAAGCACACCATCCCTACTGTGAGTCATAGTGGTGACTGCATCATGCTGTGGGGATGCTTCACTGCAGCAGGTCCTGTTAGGCTTTTGAAGGTAGAGGGTAAAATGAATGCAGCAAAATACAGGGAGATCCTGGAGAGAACCGTGGCTTGGTAGCGGATTTGTTTTCCAGCAAGACAATGAACCCAAGTACAAAGCCAAAGGTAGACAGGAATGGCTTAAAAACAACAAAGTTAATGTCCTGGAGTGGCCAAGTTAGAGTCCAGACCTCAATCCAATTGAAAATTTATGGCTAAACTTGAAAAGGGCTGTCAGTCATGATCCCCCATGTAATCTGAGCTTGAACTGTTTTGTAAAGAAGAATGGGGAAAAATTGTAGTGTCCGGATGTACAAAGCTGATAGAGACCTATCCACATAGACTCAAGGCTGTAATTGCTGCCAAAGGTGCATCTACTAAATACTGACTTGAAGAGGACCAATAACGTCAGTGCCAAACATGGCATCAAATTAAAATAAACCTATCTGCCTGACAAGATCCACCTCCATCTATAGTATTCTCTCTTAAACATCGTTATTTTATCTGCTCACTACCTCATCTAGTAGCACATTCCAGACATCTACCATTGCAAATGAATCAACAGACAACATCATGGATGAAAGATCAGTCTTCCAGAGTTTGAACCCACAGAAAGCATCAGGCCTGGATGGTGTCACTTGTTGTGTAGATCAGATATTTGCAGACATTTTTAATCTCATCCTCTTCACATTTGTGGCACCCCCCTGCTTCAAGAGGACGACTGATTCCCAAAAAAAACAAGGCAATGTACCTTAATGGCTACTGTGCAGTGGCTCTACTGTCATGACAAGCTTTGAGAGGCGGGTAAAGGCTCATATCAACTCCAGCTTTTAGATAACCTTAAACCACTACCACTGAAACTGGTCTGCGGCGGAAGCCTGGCCCGACACTTATCTCAGGAGCATCTGGACAGTAAAGACACCCAAGTCAGACTATTGTTCAGTGGAAACGATGAGTTGACGTTTCAGGTCGGAACCCTTCGTCAGGACTGTAGAGAGAAGGGGCAGAGGCCCTATAAAGAAGGTGGGGGGAGGGTGGGAAGGAGAAGGCTGGTAGATTCCAGGTGAAAAACCAGTAAGGGGAAAGATCAAGGGGTGGGGGGGAAAGATAAAGGGGTGGGGGAAGGGAAGCAGGGAGGTGGAGACTACCTCGACGGTATATGAGGTGTTGCTCCTCCAACCTGAGTTTAGCCTCATCATGGCAGTAGAGGAGGCCATGTATGGACATATCTGAATGGGAGTGGGAAGCAGAGTTGAAGTGGATGGCTACTGGGAGATCCTGTCTGTTATGGCGGACGGAGCAGAGGTGCTCAACGAAGCGGTCCCCCAATCTGCGTCGGGTTTCACCTCCGCTCCATCCGCCACAACAGACAGGGTCTCCCAGTAGCCACCCACTTCAACTCTGCTTCCCACTCCCATTCAGATATGTCCATACTTGGCCTCCTCTACTGCCATGATGAGGCTAAACTCAGGTTGGAGGAGCAAAACCTCATTTACCGTCTAGATAGTCTCCAGCCCCTTGGTGTGAACATAGAATTCTCCAACTTCCGGTAACTCCCTCGTCCTCCCTTCCCCTATCCCTATTTCACTCTGCCGCCTCCCCCAGCTGCCTACTACCTCCCTCATGGTTCCATCTCCTTCTAATACCCATTGTGTTTTCCCCTGTTCCTTCTTCACCTTTCCTGCCTATCACCTCCCTGTCTCCACTCCCCCACCCCTTTATCTTTCCCCTTACTGGTTTTTCACCTGGAATCTACCAGCCTTCTCCTTCCCACCCTCCCCCCACCTTCTTTATAGGGCCTCTGCCCCTTCCCCCTACAGCCCTGACGAAGGGCTCCGGCCCGAAACGTCGACTCATCGTTTCCACGGATGCTGCCCGACCTGCCGAGTTCCTCCTGCGTGTTGTGAGTGTTGCTTTAATCCCAGCATCTGCAGAGCATTTTGTGTTCAGACTATTGTTTATTGACTACAACCTAGCTTCAATACTATTAGTCCAAACAAGCTCGTCACCACACTGTGGACCCTGGGAGTTAATGCCTCCCTATGCAAGGGAGGTTGATTGTTGTCTTTTGGATCAACAGAATGCAATCACTAAAGCTATGCAGCTACACCTCTGCCACAAATATTCTGAACACTGGTGCTCCATAAGATTGTGCCTTCAGCCCCCTAATCTACTTACTGTACACTCAGGACTGTGTGGCTGGATTCAGCTCTACCTTCATCTACAGGTCTGCAGATGACACCACTATAGAGGGCCACAGCTCAAATAATGATGAGTCAGAGTACTGGAAGGAGATAGAGAGTTTAGTGACATGCTGTCATGATAACAACCTTTCCCTCAGTGTCAACAAAAGAGCTGGCCGTTAACTTCAGGAAGTAGAATGGTGCACATGCCCCTGTTTACATCAATGGTGTTGAGGTTGAGAGGGTTAAGAGCTCCATCTTCCTTGGTGTGAACATCACTAATAGCCCGTGTTGATGCTGTGGCCAAGAAAACTCCCCAGTGCCTCTCCTTCCTGAGGAAGCTAAAGAAATTCAGCATGTCAATTTTTATTGATGCTCCATAGAAAGCAATCTGTCTGGATGTATAATGGCTTTGTGTGGTAACTGCTCTGCATGTAACCACAAGTAACTGCTGAGAGTTGTGGACACAGCTCAACACATCACAGGAACCAGACTCTGGTCTATACTTGCTGCCTCAGTAAAACAGCCAGCATCATCAAAGACCCTCCCCTCCCCAGACATTCACCCTTCTCCTCTCTTCCATCGGGGAGAAGATACAAAAGTGTGAAAGCATGTACCACCAGGTTCTATCCCACTGTTATCAGAATCTTGAATGGACCTCTTCTACCATAAGATAGACACTTGACCCCACTATCTACCTCATTATGATCTTGCAATTTATCATTTATTTGAATGTTCTCTTTCAGTAGCTTTTAAACTTTATTCTGCATTGTTATTGTTTTACCTTATTCTAGCTCATAATGACTTGATCTGTATAAACAGCATGCAAGACAAGCTTTTCATTATATCTTGGTACATGTGACAATAATTAACCAACACCACTCTGTGTTTTAAAACAAAACTTGCCTCCCATGCCCCCTTTACCTTCACCCCCCACCCCCTCAGCTTAAGGGTATCCTCTCTAATATTTGACATTTACGCCCTGGGAAAAATAATCAGAACCAGAATCAGATTTAATATCACCGGCATGTGTCGTGAAATTTGTTACTCTGAGAACCTAACTTATCTATCCCTCTCATAATGTTATAAAATCCATTCACGTCTCTTCTCAGCCTCCAATACCCCAGGGTAAATAATGCAAGTTTTTTTCAACTTCTCACAGTTATTTCTCCAGTCCTCCAGCACTCCAAATGTGGCCTAATCCACATTTTGTATAGTTACAACACGACTTTCCAACTCTTATACTCAATGCCCTAACCAATGAAGACAAAAACACTAAACACACACAAGATGCTGGAAGAACTCAGCAGGACAGGCAGCATCTATGGAACAGTCAATGTTTCAGGCCAAGATCCTTCATCAGAGGGGTGAAGAATCTCACAGCCCAAATCGTTAACTGTTTATTCCTCTCCTTAGATGCTGCCTGACGTGCTGAGTTCCTCCAGCATTGTGTGTGTGTGTGTGTGTGTGTGTGTTTTTGCTCTGGATTTCCAGCATCTGCAGAATCTCTTGTGTTTAAGACATCCTCTTTACCACCATCTGTAACTGTGTTTCCACTCTCAGGGAGCTATGGACTTGCAAAGTCCAGGGATGTTGTTTTAAAGTTTCTAACTATGATTTGTAAAGCATCTGAGTTCAGAATTATTATGGATCTTCATTTATTATCTATCTCTCCCCAATGGTATGATTCAACATGTAGCAATTTCAGAGGCATTTCAATTAAGCAGTAGACAAACTGATATCAGAATGAAAGAAGCTACATTTTATATTTTGTAAATGAATTACACAAAAACAAATAACATCCCATAAAAGACTCCAAAAATAATCAATCTGAACATTTTGATGAAAAATGTTTACACTAAAATGCCCACTTATATTGATGTGTGTAAGACTATGGTTGATGGAGAGCTTGTTCATTGAATGATAATTGCAGAAAAAGCAAATAAAAAAGCCAATATTCAATGGGCCATAAGCCAATTAGTGCAGAATTCATTCAGAGGATATTGAGCTACCAGAGACCTATTGATTTAATTTGTATGAATGAGAAAGAAATACGCATAAGGTCATCACCTTTTGAGAAACTCTTGTCAAGACAGTAATCATTGCTGAGCGCAGCCTGTAAAGAGGAAGACGGACGTGAAAGCAGCTAATGAAGGCACATTAAAACTTAAGAGCTGGAGGATGAAGATGGTGCTCTGAACTTCGGTCCTAGTCTGAACAAAACTAGCATGACCCAAGCACATTTAACAATTACCAATACAAGAAGCTCACCCTCACAGCAAAGAATGAATACACACTCAGTGGCCACTTTATTAGGTACCCCCTGTAAAGTGGCCACTGCGTGCAAGTTCATGGTCTTCTGCTGCTGTAGCCCATCCACCTTCAAGGTTCAACGTCTTATGCATTTATTCAGAGCTGCTCTTCCGAACACCACTGCTATAACATGTGGTTATTTGAGTTACGGTCACCTTCCTGTCAGCTTGAACCAGTCTGGCCATTCTCCTCTGACCTCTCTCATTAACAAAGCATTTTCACCCGCAGAACTGCTGGTCACTGGATTTTCTTTTTTTTCTTTCGCACCACTCTCTGTAACCTCCAAAGATTTGTATGTGAAAATCCCAGGAGATCAACAGTTTCTGAGATACTCAAACCACCCCATATGGCACCAACAATCATTCCACATGAAAGTCAAAGTCACTTAGAACACATTTCTTCCCCATTTGGATGTTTGTTCTGAACAGCAGCTGAACATCTTGACCATGTCTGCACGCTTTTATGCATTGAGTTGCTGCCACATGATTGGATTTGCATTAACGAGCAGGTGTACCTAATATAGTGGCCACTAAGTCTAAATGCTAAGCTCAAAGTGGCTTTCCGCGCTGCCCTGCTCTTTATGACTGAGCAGGAGTTGATTTCTCAGCTGAAATAGCCAGAGATTACATTATATTACGAGAGTGTATTTTTAGCTACACGAGAATATTACCCAATCTGCAGTTCACTATCTCAGCTTTTCCTTTCTCCAATTCTGCCACTGCACACCGCTGGGTAGTTGGCCTGTTCCCACGTCACTAAGAGCATCACTCTGTAACTCTGGAGGAGAGTGATTCCACTCATCAATAGAGGAAGTCAGAAGTGTTTCACCTTTACGAAGGTGTGTACCAATGACCACTGCCATTTCTATGGGTTGTGAGCTACATTATAATTTCTATGCGGATTGCACAATCAAGTGACGTCTTCATCATCATCATCATTATGTGGCATAGCGTATGACCTGGGTGACCGTGATTGTTCTTGGCAAATTTTTCTGCAGAAGTGGAGCTTAGTAAAATAGAGGGCTATAGGTAAGCCTAGTAATTTCTAAGGTAGGGACATGTTCGGCACAGCTTTGTGGGTCGAAGGGCCTGTATTGTGCTGTAAGTTTTCTATGTTTCTAAGTGGTTTGCCAATGCCTTCTTCTAGGCACTGTCTGTACAGGACGGGTGACCCCAGCCATTATCCATACTCTTCAGAGATTGTCTGCCTGGTAGCAGTGGTCACATAACCAGGACTTGTGATATGCACCAATGGTTCATACAACCATCCAGCACCTGCTGCCATGGCTTCACGTGACCCTGAACGAGGGGCTAAGCAGGTGCTACGTCTTGCCCAAGGGCGACCTGCAGGCTAGAGGAGGGAAACAGCACCTTTCACCTCCTTTGGTAGAGACGTATCTCCACCCCGCTACCTAAATCAATCAAATAACATTTCCATAAAATAATCGAAATGCTGGGTAAAAATGGTTAATACAGACATTGTGTTTCAAACGTTTACACAAAAATGACCAGTTAAACTATGTTTAGACAAGACAATTCTTAATAGGGAGCTTGATGCACACCCGGTAGCACACATCAGGAACCAGCATGTAGTTCCACCATCTTTAATTTTCAACTTGTGGTAATCCTGAAAACCCCTCGTAGATATTATTTGAAATATCACATATCAGTTTCTGGTCTGACTGCAAAGGATCATGGCTGCTGATTATCTATCACTCTGCCCAACACCAGCTGACACAATATATTGAAGATGCTGAAGTCTGGAATCAAACTGGGCTGCTGGGAGAACTGAGTGGGTCAGGCAGCATCTGTGGAGAGAAATGGACAGTCTGCACTTTGGGTCAAGACCCTTTATTGGGATCTGAAAAGTTGACTGTCCTAAAGGCAAAATACTGGAGAGACGGGAATGATGAATTGTGGGTAATTTGCAACCTGCCTGGATATATCTTTAGATTTTAAACTGGTGCCAGCTTGCAGTTGGAATATCAGATACCATTTACTGGTCTGACTCTAAAGGATTAATTCCATCCTAATTTTTTTATCGTTGCAATGTGGGCAGTTACACTTGATTGTAACTAAAACCAACTCAAACATTCTCTGCTGGAATCAGAGGAAGAATAAGTATAAGCATGTGCCAGATGCAAGATGAGATATCCCACTGAGTGGCCATTGGTACTCGGGAATCAAGGTTGCCTACCTGATCAAAATTCTGTTGGTGGGGCCCAAACATCCAGCTGTCAATGCCTCCTTGCTTGGAAGTTCTCAACAAAATGCTGAACAGAACCTCCAGCTTTGGGGCTCCCTTAAGCTTACTTGCGGGGTAATGAGGCAGTCCCAAGAAGTGAACCGGTGAAATGAGGCTACTGCATTTTTCTGCGGCCATCCTCTGCTGTTTCCTGTGAAGCACCCTCTCCCCTCATCCAAACACCCACACAACTTCAGAAATAAAATTTTGAAATCACAAAAAATAACCTGAATTTATATATTAAATAGCTTCCACTGAATTAGAGCACAGTGGCATTTCTATGGCAACATGCCCTTTCAATACAATACAATGCAATAAAATACATTCCGCTCATAACAAGTTCCTTGATTTACTTGACTTTTGATTGTACTCCTTTCATTCTTGACTATAAATCTTGATCTCGACCTTTTACCATGATTATGTAAATGCCAAAAAGAAAGGATGTGTTGATTTACGTGTTTTAATTCCTCCATTTTACTCTAATTTATTTATTTATTTAACGATACAGTCGAGAATAGGCCCTTCCAACCCAATGGACTGTGCCACCAGCAACGTTCCTATTTAACTCAAGCCTAATCACAGGATAATTTACAATGACCAATTAACCTACTAAACTTTGGACTTTGGACTGTGTGAGGAAACCCACACTATCATTGGGAGAACGTACAAACACCTTACAGACGGTGCCAAAATTGAACTCCTCACTCTGCCACCTTGAGCTGCAACAGTGTCACCCTAAACACTACCTTACACTACACTGAGCTTTATCTATACAGACAATTGCAAAATTTGGAGAGTTGGGTATAGTATCAAAAGAACCTTATCTCTCTTCCACTGCCCTCCTAATCAAGAATTACATCTCTTCCCATTAACCTAGAAACTGTGAATCTCAACAAAAACCTGGGAATGGGAACAAGGATCTGGAAAAGCATATCCCTTTTAGGAATAAGACAGGGGAGTTTCAGTCATCCTAAGTTAAACTTAACTGTTAAAGAAAGTTAACGGAGTAAACTTAATATATACCACCAGAACTCATTCAAATCATCTCAAAGCATTTTATGTTTATTTGATAGAAGTATCCACATTAAAAGCCAAGACAATTTTAATCTTTAAAGAAATCACCCAGATTTAAGGTTTTTCTTGAATTGTGCAATTGTGCTTCTCAAGGTTTGATTAGGAAATGGAAAATATCAAGATCTAGACTGGATTCAGGTGGATAAGGACTGACAATGAAAGCTGCCATATAAAAGGACCTAAAACAAGAGAAAATCTTGCTGGAAATCTGAGCAACGTACTCAAAATGCTGGAGGAACTCAGCAGGCCAGGCAGCATTTATGTAAAAAAGTACAGGCGACGATTCAGCCAAAACCCTTTGGCAGGGCTGGAGAAAAAAAAGATGAGGGGTAGAGTGAAAAGATGGGGGAAAGGGAGAGAGAAACACAAAGTGATAGGTGAAACTTGGAGGGGGAGAGATGAAGTAAGTTTCTTGGAAGTTGATTGGTGAAAAAGATACAGGGCTGGAGAAAGGGAATCTAAAAGGAGAAGACAAGCCTATGGAAGAAAGAAAAGAGGTGATGAACACTAGAGGGAGGTGATGAGCAGGCAAGGAGATGAGGTGAGAGAGGGAAAAGGGAATGGGGAATAGTGAAGGGAGTGGGCGCTTCGGGAAATTTGAGACATCAATGTTCACGCCATCAGGTTGGAGGCTACCCAGACAGAATATAAGGTGTTGGTCTTCCAACCTGAGTGTGGCCTCATCACGACAGTAGAGGAGGCCATGGATCGACATAACAGAATGGGAATGGGAAGTGGAATTAAAATGGGTGGGCACTGGAGGATCCAGCTCTTAGAAACATAGAAACATAGAAAATAGGTGCAAGAGTAGGCCATTCGGCCCTTCGAGCCTGCACCGCCATTTATTATGATCATGGCTGATCATCCAACTCAGAACCCTGCACCAGCCTTCCCTCCATACCCCCTGATCCCCCTAGCCACAAGGGCCATATCTAACTCCCTCTTAAATATAGCCAATGAACTGGCCTCAACTGTTTCCTGTGGCAGAGAATTCCACAGATTCACCACTCTCTGTGTGAAGAAGTTTTTCCTAATCTCAGTCCTAAAAGGCTTCGCCTTTATCCTCAAACTGTGACCCCTCGTACTGGACTTCCCCAACATTGGGAACAATCTTCCTGCATCTAGCCTGTCCAATCCCTTTAGGATTTTATACGTTTCAATCAGATTCCCCCTCAATCTTCTGAATTCCAACGAGTACAAGCCCAGTTCATCCAGTCTTTCTTCATATGAAAGTCCTGCCATCCCAGGAATCAATCTGGTGAACCTTCTTTGTACTCCCTCTATGGCAAGGATGTCTTTCCTCAGATTAGGGGACCAAAACTGCACACAATACTCCAGGTGTGGTCTCACCAAGGCCTTGTACAACTGCAGTAGTACCTCCCTGCTCCTGTACTCAAATCCTCTCGCTATAAATGCCAGCATACCATTCACCTTTTTCACCACCTGCTGTACCTGCATGCCCACTTTCAATGACTGGTGTATAATGACACCCAGGTCTCGTTGCACCTCCCCTTTTCCTAATCGGCCACCATTCAGATAACAATCTGTTTTCCTATTTTTGCCACCAAAGTGGATAACTTCACATTTATCCACATTAAATTGCATTTGCCATGAATTTGCCCACTCACCCAACCTATCCAAGTCACCCTGCATCCTCTTAGCATCCTCCTCACAGCTAACACTGCTGCCCAGCTTCGTGTCATCCGCAAACTTGGAGATGCTGCATTTAATTCCCTCATCCAAGTCATTATCCCAGCACTGAGCCTTGCGGTACCCCACTAGTCACTGCCTGCCATTCTGAAAAGGTCCCGTTTATTCCCACTCTTTGCTTCCTGTCTGCTAACCAATTCTCTATCCACATCAATACCTTACCCCCAATACCGTGTGCTTTAAGTTTGCACACTAATCTCCTGTGTGGGACCTTGTCAAAAGCCTTTTGAAAATCCAAATATACCACATCCACTGGTGCTCCCCTATCCACTCTACTAGTTACATCCTCAAAAAATTCTAGGAGATTCATCAGACATGATTTTCCTTTCACAAATCCATGCTGACTTTGTCCGATGATTTCACCGCTTTCCAAATGTGCTGTTATCACATCTTTGATAACTGACTCCAGCAGTTTCCCCACCACCGACGTTAGGCTAACTGGTCTATAATTCCCCGGTTTCTCTCTCCCTCCTTTTTTAAAAAGTGGGGTTACATTAGCCACCCTCCAATCCTCAGGAACTAGTCCAGAATCTAACGAGTTTTGAAAAATTATCACTAATGCATCCACTATTTCTTGGGCTACTTCCTTAAGCACTCTAGGCTGCAGACCATCTGGCCCTGGGGATTTATCTGCCTTTAATCCCTTCAATTTACCTAACACCACTTCCCTACTAACATGTATTTCGCTCAGTTCCTCCATCTCACTGGACCCTCTGTCCCCTACTATTTCTGGAAGATTATTTATGTCCTCCTTAGTGAAGACAGAACCAAAGTAATTATTCAATTGGTCTGCCATGTCCTTGCTCCCCATAATCAATTCACCTGTTTCTGTCTGCAGGGGACCTACATTTGTCTTTACCAGTCTTTTCCTTTTTACATATCTATAAAAGCTTTTACAGTCAGTTTTTATGTTCCCTGCCAGTTTTCTCTCATAATCTTTTTTCCCCTTCCTAAGTAAGCCCTTTGTCCTCCTCTGCTGAACTCTGAATTTCTCCCAGTCCTCAGGTGAGCCACTTTTTCTGGCTAATTTGTATGCTTCTTCTTTGGAATTGATACTATCCCTAATTTCTCTTGTCAGCCACAATCTCTCTTCTGTCAGACAGAGCATAGGTGCTTAGCAAAGCGGTCCTCCAATCCACCTTGGGTCCCTCCGATGTACAGCAGGCCACACCAGGAGCACCAGACACAGCAGATGACACCAACAGACTCTCAGGTGAAGTGTCGCCTCTCCTGGAAGGACTGTTTGGGGCCCTGAATCGTAGTGAAGTAGGAAGTGTAGGGGCAGGTGTAACACGTGTTCTGCTTGCTGCAGGGATCACTCCCTACTTGACTCTCTTGTCCATTTGTCCGTCCCCACTGACCTCCCTCCTGGCACCTCCTTGCAAGTCATGTTGAATACTCATAACACCCGTTCAGCCACAGAGAAGTATTATGTTCAGTTCAGAGTTTAGGGAAAATGTGATGACTAGAGGGTCTAGAATGGTTCCAGTAATGAGGTACTTTAGTTAAATGGTTTGATTTGAGAAACTGGCTGAAGAAATTTCAACTTCACATTCCAGGTTTGTGACCTCTTCTTGCTTCAGCCTTATATTTCACTAAAGACATTGTTTTAATATTTTCTCCTGTGACTATTTGCCTCAAACATTCTGTGACAGAAGGTCAAATTTTTCTGATATTGTGATGCACATTACTCATTTCTGATTTACAATTTGGAGGAACAGATTTCAAAGACCATTATAACTTGCAACACTTTCTCTGTCTATCGTGTTCTCTGCCTGGCAAACATGAAGTTCTGACACTAGAGAGATTCCCAGCATTGTACTAGGCGGTGAGTACATGATATTGGTTTAGATTACGTTAGATTAGTCACATGTACATCGAAACAGTCAATGACCAATGCAGACCGAGGCCTGTGCAGTGGTGCATCCGCGAGTCACCACATTTCCAATGCCAGCATAGCATGTCCACAATTTACTAATCCTAACTACACATCTCTGGAATGTGGAAGGAATCCAGAGCACTCACAGGAAACCCACATGGTCACATGGAGAATGTGCAAACTCTTTCCTGGCAGCACTCTTAAACACCGATCAGTGATCCCAGGCACTTTAATAGTGTGAAACTAACTGATACATTAGCATGTTGTCCTATTGCTAGACTATTGGGGACCCCGCAAGTGCCTAGTTAGACCAACATATTTATGTGGTAATTAAGTATTTTCTTCTGATTGCACATATGTTTCCATACCCTGTTGCCTGTTTAAAAGGCAACAAGATATAAAAACAAAGTCTTTCATTTATTCGTATCCTCAGCAAGACCATTCCAAGTTGTTTCTGAAAAGATGGCAGTGAGTGAACTTTCTTCCTGATCTGCTGTGGCTCGTCTGATGAAGTTATTCTCATAGTGCTGTTGAACAGGAAGTTCCAAGATTTCTACCCAGTGGAGATGAAGGAACAGAGATATCTTTTCAAGTCAAGTACAAGTTATTGCTGTTGTCGGCACATGGAGATAGGGCATAAACGGCAAGAGTATCAGCTTTTTGCAGGGACGGCACAGTGCGTTTCAAGCTGAGGACAAACAGAAGTTAACACAAACAGAAATTATACATAAAGTACACAATAACAATGGCGCTATCTCAAGATTGAGAGAGAGAAAATAGACATAGTCCAAGGAGAGCAACATGCATCTGGGAGTTTTGCTAACTTATTGTTGCCTCAGTAGCAGAAGTCTCAGATTTGGAAAGTATTAATGGGTGATTGATGTTTGGCACAGATGATGTGGGGTAAAGGGCCCATTTCCATGACCTATCTCTCTATAACTGTATCATCAGAGTAGACCAGGAGAGTGACTACTGTCTTTTTTCCAGATGGCAGTGGAGGGAATGCATGTTTTAAGTGGCTGATGACATGGCGGTCGATTGAAATGCTTTGTCCTGGATAGTGTAGATCTTGCTTTCATTATTAAAGTACTTTTAAAATGTGATGAAGGGTTCTGCATTGCCCATCCTTCTGACTATTGAGCTCCAGATTCTAACCACATTCTGAGGAAAACATTTTTGTCACATCTCCCCTTTAATTCTAACACTGACTTTAAGTCTATTCTCCTAGATTTTTGACCTGTCCTCCAAGGAAAGTAGGTACTACCCATTTTGTTTGTACATATTAATTAAGTCTACACTGCAAATGTTTCTCTATTGCAAAATTCCCAAATTATCCACCTTTCCCGATGGGTTAGAATGTTCTAGCAATATTCCTGTAAGTCTATCCTGCACCCTTTCCAGTTCAGTCATATCTTTCCTGTAATGTGATAATGAGAACTGAGCTCAGTGGCAGACCACTTAATTAGTAATCTTAATAGTGTTAATTGCTCCAGCTTAATCTTTAATATTCCATACCTCGGCACATAACCACCTTACTGGCCTGATCTACTACCTTTTAGTGCCTATGGACACACACTGAGAGGTCTCTCAATTCCACCACACTATTCTGCTTTTTTTTATAAACTCCTTTACCTTGTTGCATCTGTTTCAATACATTACTTCACTCATCTCTGCCTAAAATCCCATGTGTTTGAGTGACTACTTATCTACACCCTCCCAAAGTGTAAAGCTTTTCTCCCCACTCTCAGCCTCATGACCTATTTCAGTAACGTGTGAATGTTTTTATCATGCCTCCTATATTTAGGCCAATATAATTTAATATATATTACAAAAAGCAGGAACTGAGTATTTAGTTGATGGTTTTCATTGGTAATAACCTTCCAGTCCCCCAAAAAAAACCATTAACCCTTATCCTTTGCTTTCCACCACTGAGACAATTTTAGATTCGTGTTGCAGGTTCGAAGTTCAAAGCGAAGTTATTATCAAAGTTCATATATGTCACAATATACAACCCTGACATTCATTTTCTTGTGGGCAATCACAGTAAATACAAGGCGCCCATAGAATCAATGAAGGACTGCAAAGGATGGACAACAGCCAATGTGCAAAAAAAAAACAGACAGTGCAAATACAAACAGAAAAAAACCTAAGAGGAATAATTAAAATTATAAAAACAATAATGGAAGAGCATGACCCTCCATGGAAGATATCCCCAGGATCTGAGCAGACGAGAAAGTGTCGAATGCCTGGCTCAGACTTGAACACCACTTCCCAGAAAGAGAGGGATTACTTGTGGCAATACTGGACCAGGTGGTTAACACAAAAATTATCAAAACTGCATAATAAAAGACCAACAAACTCAATATAATAATTACAGAAAATGATAAGAGAAACCAGAGACAATCCAACACTTTACAGGATCCTGCAGCAGTTTAACTCAATCTGATTACTTACACAGGCACAATCAAGTGGCAAACATCATTCAGCAAAATCTTGCTTTAAAATACAAACTCTTAAAAAGCACCATACCTTTCTATAAATACAAACTTAATCTAGTTTTAGAGTCTGAGTCCCACAAGTTATATTATGACCGATTGTTATTACAGAAAGGACAATCCATAATAACCATCCAGATATAATAATACAGGACAAACAAGCAAGAACAACATACTTAATAGATATAGCCTTTCCAAAGACATACGACATACAGAAATAAATAAGAGAAAAACACCAGAAATATACTGAATTAAAAGAGGACATTGAAAGACTATGGAACATGAACAGGGTATACATTGTCCCAACAGTAATATCTGCAACTGGTATCATCCCAAAGTCACTATACAATAGCATTAAACAATTAGGGCTACACACCTATATTTATGTAAATCTCCGGAAAGCCTCCATATTAAACACCACAAGAAATAGTCTTCAAGTTTCTAGCAATTGAGAAATGAGTGTGTTTGGCTATGCCCACACTTCAGGTTTTACCAGCTTAAGATGAGGAAAAATAAAAATAATAATAATACATAAGCAATAAATAGAGGGCTATGGGTAACCCTAGGTAATTTCTAAAGTACACATTGTTCGGCACAGCTTTGTGGGCCAAATGGCCTGTATTGTGCTGTAGGTTTTTTATGTTTCTAAATATTAAGAAAATGAGGTGAAGAGTCCCTGAAAGTAGGTTTTGTTCAATGGGAAGCATTCAGTGACGGACGAGTGAGATTAATTGAAGTTATCCCCTCTGTTTCAACAGCCTGATGGTTGAGGGATAATAATTGTTCCTGAACCTGGTGGTGTGGATGCTGAAGCTCCTGTATCTTCTTCCTAATGGAGAACAAAGACGACCCATAAATTACCGATTGTCACTTGCTGGGAAGAGGGCAATAAATGGATGCTGGCCTGGAGCAGAGTCAATAAAGATGTGTTAAAGGTCAATCAGATGACCTGCAGCCAATGACTCTGGAATGCAATATTTGAATTACTAAGGAATGAGTATAAAAGTGGACACTTCAGGTGTACTATCAGCGATAACTCTCTCAAGAGACCCACCGTAGCAAGGAAGAACCACCATGCCAGGGGCTGGGGGAAGAAAGGATCAATCATCTGGCCAATGGAGATCCCCTATTTTGGAGTTATAAATTGGAAAAGTGGTCAGAGTGAGTATTGGTACAGAAGAAACAGTAGAATTCATGAGCTGAGCTGTCGGCCCAGGGTCAACAGATTGTTTAATATATTGTCTAACATATTGTGTGTAGCCCTAATTGTTTAATTGTTGTTTGTACAGAGACAATAAAGTGTGAGCTTCGATTAATTACGAGTTGCGTAGTGAATTTCCTAACCTAGATCCATTGACGTATGGTTAACAAGGGTTCACAGTTTTCTTTGCTTTGTGATTGTCTGTGGGAAGACAAATCTCAGGACTGTATACTACATACATACTTTGGTGATAAGTGACTTGGAATACGTTGCATATACTGCTCTCATCTATCCTCCTATTCCTTCATCAAAGCAGTTGACTATTCCTTAACAAATCCGTGATATCCTTGATTATTCTGTGCCTTTCTAGATGCAAGTCAGAATGGACTTTAATAATTTGTCCATCACTAACAGGCATGTGATTACTTAGTGCATTGTTCCCTTCTTTAATTAACTTTAGCTGTCCTCTGTCGTCACTCCTATAGTCAGGCAAGATCAGAAAATTGTTGCCAAATACCCTTGAATTTCCTCCCTTACATCTTTTATCAGCTGTGACAACAGACCTAATTATCAGAAGATTGATGCCGATAAGAGGACAATGGGGGGGACATTCAGAAATGTTAATGGGGTCGAGAGAGATTAACAAAAAGGAGACACAGTTCCGAGTATTGTCAAGACCGGTTGCTTTGAACCTGAACTGTTTGAAGTTTGATGGACAGGCGATACCCCAGCAGGGGGATAAAAGGGACAGGTTCGCTAAGGCAAGAGACACCATGACACTACGAGGTAACGAGACCCTGGAAGCGGTGTGCCCCCACAAGTTGGTAGGAGTTTTGGAGGTCTGGTCGCGGAACCCGGTGTGTGTGTCCGCCCTTGCCTGGGTGCCGGGTTCAACGTAGAAGAACGATCGTATCTGGAATGGAGGGGGTCACAGTCGGTGACCTCAGAAGACATTACAAAGGGCTCGCCTGAAAGCTAACTGCGAGGAATATCGAAGGTCTGTTTGGAATCTGATTTGCATAATCATTCGCTCTCTCTCCCTCCCCAACGGCACAACAGCGATTACTGCGAACTGAAGTAAATTGAACTGTGTCACTTGAGACTGATCATTTTACCCCTAGACTGCGATAGAGCTTGATTGATCCTATTATCCTAGTTCTGTGTACATGTGTGTTTTATCATTGCTAACCTGTTGCATTTATATCCTTATGATTAGAGTACTGTGTTGCTTATTTCTTTAATAAAACTTTCTTAGTTCCAGTAATCCAGACTCCAACCAAGTGGTCCATTTCTGCTGGTTTGGCAACCCAGTTACGGGGTACGTAACACAGCATACAATATATTTCATCTCAGACTGATTATTTACCCATTTTCAAGGAAGATAAATACCTTGATATTTTCTCTTTTACTGCATTTAATCCATCCAGTATTTCACATCTGCTCACCTTAACTACATTGACACCACCTCAGTCTTTTGCGAAGTCAGAGAACGTTACCCACGTGCTCTGCCAAGTGAAGGGTGGCACAATTACCCAGCAGTCATTGCTGGGGCTGAAAATTTCAGCCCAAGTTCAAGTTCAAATCTGTCTATCAGCAGTTTGGGTGTTCTCCTGAGATGCTTTACTTTCCTCCCACATCACTCAGACCCACTGGTACTCTGAATTACCCCTGGCTAGAGAACTAGGGACCACTTGATGAGCACTCAGGAAAGAATATATTACAGGGAAAAAAAATGGGGAATGCATTTTTGGTAATACTATGTATGTTGATCAGTTTATGTTTCTCAAACATTGCATAAGTGGGGGAACTGATGAAAGAGGGTTCTTTGTAAAGAGAAGAAAGTCATCTGCAAAATTTCCAGCATCTGCAGAATTCCTGTTGTTTATGGTTTATACCTCCTTTATCTGTTATACCCTCAATTTGTTCATTTTGTCTTATTAACTCAGCCAGTGGTTCAATGCTTAAGGCAAATAATATCGGGGATAGGGTACTCCCCTGTCTGGTTCCCCTTTTGAGCCTGAAGAAATTGGAACAGTATCCATTTACTCTAACCATGGAATTGGATCTTTATTCAGTGCCTTCATCCAACTTCGAAAAGTTGCATTAAAACCCATTTTTTCTAAGGTATAGTCTAGGTACAAAATATATCCAATCCATGCTATCAATTACCTTCTCGGCATCTCAGCTAGGAAGCATTGAAGGGTGGATGGATCTCTGTGCAAAGACTGGATATTTAAAGCTCTTCTAACATTGTTTGCTCCCTGGTGGCCTGGAGTAAATCCAGTTTGATCTGGATTAATCAATTTTCCTATATATTTCTGTAGTCACTTTGCTAAAATAGAACTAAGAATCTTCACATCAGTACCAAGTAGGCCGATTGGTCTATATGAACTACAAGCTATAGGGTCTTTTCCATCCTTGTGGATTACTGATATGATTGCCTCTGACCAGCTCTCCAGGGGGGGTCATGTTCATTTAGAGCATAATTAAAAACTTTACATAAAACTGGAGTAAGTTCTGTTGTAAATATCTTATAGAACCCACCTAGAAATCCATCCGTACATGGAAATTTATCATTTTTAAATGTTTTAATAACATCTTTTATTTCTAGTTCTGAGATTGGTTGTGTCAGTGAAACAATCTCATTTTCTGAAAGTTTGTTTATACAGATGTCTCTAAAAATTTCATCCAGCTTGCCTTATTTTGTGGTGGATCCGAAGAATCATACAGGTCTTTATAGAAGGCCCTAAATGCCTCTGCAACATCGTTTGTGTTCGATACCTCAGAGAGAGTTAAAGGATGTCTAATTTTTGGTACAACTCTGTTAGATTGTGCCTTTCTCAACTGAAATGCTAACAGACGGCTGGCCCAGTTCCCCATCTCATAATACTTCTGATTTGTGTATCTAAGTGTTCCTTCTGCTTTATATGTGAGCAACTCATTCAAGGCATCCCTACACTTTTGGAAGTTTTTTCCAATCATCCTTGTTCAGTGTTAATTTGTGCCTTTGTTCTAATCTTTTTACTTCACTTTGTAACTGATTATATTTTTCGTTTTGGTATTTTTTCATTTGAACAGCCAAATCAATACATTTTCCCCTAATCACAGCTTTTGCACCTTCCCACAGTATCAAGGGGGAAACCTCCCCATTGTCATTTGTCACAAAATATTCGTCAATGCATTGTTTTAGTTGATTATAGGAAGAGGAACGTGGAAATACTGAGCCTCCAATATTTGAAAGGCCGCTCAGAGTCTACTTCAAAGCCCATGGCTCATATTTAAGAATTGACCTTATTTGCATCCCAGTCTACAACAGGTGAAGGAATGTGTTATTGAACCCATTACATTGTCAGATCATGCTCCTGTTAGGCTATGTCCACACTAGACCAGATAATTTTGAAAATGTCGATTCCACATAAAAACAATCGGCGTCCACATCAGGCGTTTTTGAAAATACCTCCGTCCACATTAGAACAGATTCTTGGGTGAGTCTCCTCCTACTGGGCATGTGCAGGACACGCAGAAAACAAGCAAAGAGGAAACAGTATACTTGGTGCGCATTTGTCCAGTTACAGACTAGAAAAACTTAAAAGGAAATTGCCAAACGAAAGACTTGGTGCGCGTTTGTCCAGAAATGTTTCCTACAGCCATAGTCTCTTCAGTGATGAAAGGAACAACAGCTACAACTAAATGCAATAAGGCTTGTTACTGGGCAAAAGTGAAATTTGCTGTTACCTCATTTCTTTGCCTTTACTTTTGCCATGTCTTTGTGTATTATTTTGCTGTATTTAACATGTGCAATAAAACGAGTTACTGGGCAAAAGTGACAATTGCATCTATTGAATGTTTGCACAAGCAATACATTAATAAAGCACCTGGTTAAATGTATAAAACATGTCTGCATCAGTGTTATCTTGTAGTTCCATACAATGTTACATTAGGCTGTTACACATCTATTGTCAGATATTGTTGTTGTGGTGTTGGAGGTTGCGTTCAAGAAAACAATGAAATACCGTGCTGTCGCCACCATTTGTTCCGGCACATCATGACAGTGTTTTTAAAATTAGCCGGTTACCCCGTACACACTACAATGGCCAGCCGGCGTTTTCAGGTTTAAACACTCTGGGGAGTGTTTTAGAAAAACTCCATTTACGGGGGAGGAAAATGCCATTTCAGTGTGGACAGAGGGTCAAAACAAAGAGAAAACGCTTTGGTTACGGATTTATCCGGTCTAGTGTGGACGTAGCCTAAAATCCCTAGCACCTGGATTCAATGCTTTCCAGCCAGCAACTAGACCAAGCTCATCCAACATAGTTTTTACTGCTTTAGACTTCTTTCCCAGGTAATTTATCCAAAGTCCTATTAAGAATACAGTTAAAGTCTCCTCCAACTATAACAGTACCTCTAGCTTCCCTGGCAAGTAATAAAGCTACTTCTTAAAAAAAGGTGGGGTTATCTTCATTCGGTGTATAGATGTTCATGATAGTAAACTCTTCACCACCCATCGAGCCCATAGTTAACACATACACTGTATCTATCTTGCTTGTCTTTAACAAGTGCTACACATGCCCTTACACTTCCTCCCTTACCACCATTCAGGGCCCCAGACAGTCCTTCCAGGTGAGGCAACACTTCACCTGTGAGTCGGCCGTTTTGCTGAACACCTACGCTCTGTCCGCCAGAGAAAGCAGGATCTTCCGCTATACTGTGTCCGGTGTTCCCGATGCGGCCTTCTATATATTGGCAAGACCCGACGCAGACTGGGAGATTGTTTCGCTGAACACCTATGCTCTGTCTGCCAGAGAAAGCAGGATCTCCCAGTGGCCACACATTTTAATTCCACATCCCATTCCCATTCTGATATGTCTATCCACGGCCTCCTCTGCTGCGAAGATGAAGCCACACTCAGGTTGGAGGAACAACACCTTATATTCCATCTGGGTAGCCTCCAACTTGATGGCATGAACATTGACTTCTCAAACTTCCGCTAATGCCCCACCTCCCCCTTGTACCCCATCTGTTATTTATTTATTTATATACACACATTCTTTTTCTCTCTCTCCTTTTTCTCCCTCTGTCCCTCTGACTATACCCCTTGCCCATCCTCTGGGTTTCCAACCCTCCCCCTTTTCCTTCTCCCTGGGCCTCCTGTCCCATGATCCTCTCATATCCCTTTTGCCAATCACCTGTCCAGCTCTTGGCTCCATCCCTCCCCCTCCTGTCTTCTCCTATCATTTTGGATCTCCCTCTCCCCCTCCCACTTTCAAATCTCTTACTAGCTCTTCCTTCAGTTAGTCCTGACGAAGGGTCTCGGCCTGAAACGTCGACTATACCTCTTCCTAGAGATGCTGCCTGGCCTGCTGCGTTTACCAGCAACTTTGATGTGTGTTGCTTGTCTTCAACTTCTTTTTCCACCATGAAATAAAGTGATCTGTTAATTAATAGTTGCAACTCCTCTCTTTCTACTGTTAGGGCAATATGAATAATAGACTTGATCTATCCACTCGCTTTTTAATTTTTTGTGTCCTACGTCTCCTAAATGTGTTTCTTGTAATAGAGCTATAGAGCAATTAAGTTTTTTCAAATGAGTTATTATTTTTTTCCTTTTAACGTGGTGATTGATTTCATTAATATTATAACTAATCATGTTCAAAGTGGCCACGATACAATATATCACTTAGTACATCATCAACCCCCTCCCACCTTCAACCAAACCTGGTATTTTTATAGTATAATAACTGAAAAACTTGTGATTACCTGCCAATGCCTAGAGAACTATTTACAAAAGAATATAACTCATAAAACACAACAAAACCAAACAAGACTTCCAGAAACCCAGTGGGGTACTGGTGAGACCTCATTTGGAATACTGTGTGTAGTTTTGGGCCCCCTATCTTAGAAGGGATGTACTGATGTTGGAGAGAGTTCAGAGAAGATTTACAAGGATGATTCCTGGAATGCAGGGCTAACATATGATGAATGTTTGTCGGCTCTTGGACTGTATTCATTAGAGTATAGAAGAATGAGAGGGGATCTCATAGGAATATTTTGAATGTTAAAAGGGTTGGACAGAGTAGATGTAAAAAGGCTGTTTCCCTTGGTGGGTGAGTCCAGGACAAGAGGCCACAGTCTTAGAATTAGAGGGTACCCATTTAAAACAGAGATGAGGAGTTTTTTTAGCCAGAGGGTCGTGGATTTATGGAATTCGTTTCCACATACAGCTGTGGAGGCCGAATCATTGAGGGTGTTTAAGGAGGAGATTGATGGGTATCTAATTAGTCAGGGTATCAAGGGATATGGGGAAAAAGCCAGACATTGGAACTAGATCGGAGAATAGTTTAGCTCATGGTGGAGTGGCGAAGCAGTCTCGATGGGCTGAATGGCCTACTTCTGCTCCTTTGTCTTGTGATCGTGTGGTCTTTTAAAATTCCTGATAAAACAAATTATTATAACTGCTTTTTCTCTTATCAAGACCAACCCCTGATAATAATTAGACAGTGAGTAATGACACCTGCTTCTCTCAGGAGAACACACACATGGTTCTATCATAGCTACAAACCACAGAGAAAACTTATCCCCCGGTTGAGTTGTTGCCCTCCCTTGGCGATTCTTTTTCCTTTTCTGTCTGCTTAACAAAATTTTACTCGCCCTCCCCCCACCCCCCACGAAACTACATTGTATATCAAAATATGTCAGTTACGCTGGTAAATAGCTGTACATGTTGGCGAGGACAGTTAAATATTACTCACAACCAGAAATTATTAATCAGTTCAATGAAGACGCCGTTCATAATACCTCCTTCTTTGAAAGAAAAACTATAATCGTCCTCTTCTTATGTGAGGAAAGCTTTCATGTCTGCCTCCTCCTCGCCCCCTCTGCTGCTCCTACCATACCTCGCTGATGAGTTGCGGCTCCAGCTTCTCCCTCCCACTCACCGGCATGGAGATGCCCAGGTTGTTCAGTGTGGGTAAAGCTTCAATCAAGGAAGGAAAGGTCTTCACTCCAGCATCCAAGTGTATTCTCAGCTGCGCTGGGAAGCGACAACTTGCCTGCGCACTTTTCCCCTTTAGCTGTTTGATCATGGCACGGACTCCTGCTCTTCTTTTCTGGACCTCAGGAGAGCAGTCCAGATCAAATTAGATGACTGAGACACTGAAGTTGGGCAAATACCAGTTTCTTTTTTAGGATCTGGTGGAGATTGTTCCTGGAGAGTCCCACTGGGATCTTTGTGCAATCATCTTTTATTTCTGCTTTCTCAATGTATGATTGAAGGATATGAGTAGACTAAAGGCCAACTCTCTGCTGTTTGGTAGGACTCGCTGTAGAGTGGATTTCTACTTACCCTTGCCAATCATCATTGAGTGCAACCAAAACCTCAACAACAATGATGAAATCCCATCTCCTGAAGCTGCATGCAGCGATTCACATCTTAAGCTAACAAAATTCCTCCCCCTTCCCTCCACTTGACTCTTCTGCTGCGATTCTCCTGTTGTTTGGCAGAGATAGAGTCACTATCAAGGACGCTACAACTCATTTTCTCAGCAGTGTTTATTTATTTGTTAGTTTGTTATTAATTAATTGGGTTTTTTTTGTATTGGCATAGCTTGTCTCCTTTTTCACATTGGTTGTTTGTCCTTTGTTTGTATGTAGTTTTTCACTGATTCTATTGTATTTCTTTGTTCTGCTGTGAATGCCTGCAATAAAATGAAGCTCAGGATAGTATATGGTGACGTATACCTACCTGGATAATAAATTCACTTTGAACTTCGCATTTTCACTCCGACAGGCTTCTGCTGCATTAAACTCTCAGTGCCAGCCATACGATTCCCTTGTTTGCCTTACCCTGCCCTGCCTGCAACTGTTCATCCAGGGGCCTTAAGATTTGGTAGTCCCATCCTTTACCTTGTGGAAACATGTTACCCTGACCAGCTTGAATTTCCTTCTTAACTGTCTTTCATTGAACTGAAACCCACTGCTGATTCCAGTTCAATTTTACCAAGTCATTTCTTAGCCTCTTGAATTAGACTACCCCTACTCTGACCACTTTACCTATTGTATACTTGCCCCTTTGCAAAACCTAAGTAAATTTTGATTCCTGTCACAATGATATTCTCCTGTTGACACTTTTTCCAACCACCTAAACTCATTTCCTAAGACTCAATCCGAACATGTTTGCAAGGTATGTCAGCAAGTATTGGGACACATTCCCTAGATACTTAGATGACATACTGGTATGGAAGTTGTCCTGTTCAAGGCCAGAAGAAGCTGCAGAAGATCATGAACACGGCGCAGCACATCACACAAACAAATCTTCCGTCCTTGGACTCACTTTATACCACACGCTGTCGGAGCAGTGCTGCCAGGATAATCAAGGACACGACCCACCCAGCCAACACACTTTTCGTCCCTCTTCCCTTTGGAAGAAGGGTCAGGAGCTTGAAGACTCGTATGGCCAGATTTAGGAACAGCTTCTTTCCAACTGTGATAAGACTGCTGAACAGATTCTGACCTGGATCTGGGCCGTACCCTCGAAATATCCAGACCTGCCTCCCGGTTTTTTTTGCACTACCTTACTTTCCATTTTTCTATTTTCTATTTATGATTTATAATTTAAATTTTTAATATTTACTATCGATTTTTAATCCAGGGAGCAGGAAGCGCAGAATGAAATATCACTGTGATGATTGTACGTTCTAGTATCAAGTGTTTGGCGACAATAAAGTAGAAAGTAGAAAGTATAAGATACATCCTAGGATGCACTTGGACACATGATCAGTGATATAACCTGGACCATCGAGTATTACGGGCCTTGCAACATCAGACACCCTCACCCACGTAAACCAGCCAGGGCTGATCAGGCCCTGGCTTGAGTCTCGGCAGCATTTGTCCAGGGGCCAGATCACACCCCTGAATCCAAAACTATCTGAAGGCTCGCTCAGTGGCCTCCACAAAAGTCCTGGTGGCTCTTTTCCTTGCGGCCCCTGTAATGCCAAGGAGAGAGTAGGTTCTGCACAACAAGCAGCTACCAAAACCTCTGCACCCTCCTCTACAGGTTTGCACCACCTGTCCACACCTATCTCTGGCACTACTCCTCCAGCTCCAGGTACTTGGCTTTATTATGCTCCAGCACCTCCCCAAACAGTCTTCCCAAGGAAATGCCAGCTCTACCATGACCACCTGCTTTGAGGTTTCTGACAAAGTAACCAAGCCAAGACTCAGTGATGATAATGTGATGAAGTCAAGGAACTTTTAATTGACTTTCAGTTGCCAGTCAGATGCTGTGCCGAGCTTGCCTGCTGGTGATCTGGGCTGAGGCTGTGGCTGGTCTCCAGCCTGGACAAAGGTAATTGGTTTTCTGGGATGGCGGAGCTGCCTACTGCTGTTAATGGCCAGCGAGTTACTTTCTGCCATTGCCTTCAGCACCTGGTCATGGCGCCAGCAGTAGCATCCTTCTCCCAAGGCTTTTGGGCAGCTGCTGAGGATGATTCCCGAGCCCCTCTGCCAGGACAGAGAGGACATGGTGGTGTTAAGTGCTGCCTTAATAATGGTCAGTCACTCTCACCTCACCTCTGGAATGCAGCTCTATCAGTTATGCTTAGGTCATATCTATGATGAGTTCTGGAGACAAGCGGTCTTGGCAAAACTCAGATCATTACTGCTTGTCAATCTTCTGACAATGAAATAGATATCCTGGGCTAAATCTCCCATGAATTATATGATAAATAAGCTGTGCTAGCTTTGTGAAGTATGAACACGATTTTAATGTCTTCCTTATGCACACTGTCTGTTTAATTTTAGGCAGGATTTGCTAGATCATTAGTAGATTGCAGTTTGCAGACAAAGTGTTGCTGAGGGTCAGAATTAGCTCATTAAAAACACAGCATCTTCTGCACCGTGGTTAAAACTGCTGTTTACAGCAGGGGGGTTAGAATGACATGCAGCCAGCTTTCGATTTCTCCACAGTTTTCACAGAACAGCCGGATTCACGTTACCAGCGATGAACATTGAAACAAACCTTTTCTTTCGTGCAGCCCACTTGTACTTTGCTAAATCAGGGAGAAAAGCAATTCTGTCTGGTATGTATCTGACCAGCATCTCAACGCTGTGCGAGCTGACCAGAGCCAATCAACTGCAAATTTGACATAGAGATCCTTCAATGTGTAGGAGTACCTCAGAAAACCTTTGTTGTTGTCGTTCCTTTTCATGGCATTTGCATTTGTATTAGCATTTGACTGTTATTTTTACAAGGCTGAGTTACTAATCCAGCACGGATGGAAAGTATGCAAGGAGCCAGCAGGATTTGAACTTCCGACCATCCACTTCAAAGTCCAGTGCTGATGCCACTACACCATCAGAAAACATTTATATTATCTTAAAACCTGGTCCAAATGGGCATATCCTGTTTGCAATTATAATAATGCACTACATCTTTTAAGGTTAGCTTTGTATGTCCCATGTACCTCAAAACATACAGTGGAATGCATCATTTGCATCAAATCAAATCAGCAAAGATTGTGCTGGGCGGCCTGCAAGTATCACCACACTTCTGGCACTAACATAGCGTGCCCACAAGTCACTAACCCTAATCCTACGTGTTGAGAAATTGTGCGAGGAAACCAGGGCACCCTGAGGTAACCTATGTAGTCACGGGAAGACCGTGCAAACTCTTTACAGACAGCAAGCAAGAGAAAATCTGCAGATGCTGGAAATCCAAGCAACACACACAAAACGCTGCAGGAACTCTGCAGGCCAGGCAGCATCTATGGAAAAAGAGGGGAGGAGAAGATAGCGACGCGACGCAGCACACACGGCCGCTCTGAAATGATATCATATTTGTGAAGTAGGTACCATGTACAATCCTGATTTGATGGAGACAGACGTGAGAAGCACAAAGGAACATCTGGAGAAACTTCTGAAATGCCCGGTTCGCTGCCGCTGCTACTGTGCAATCGAGAATCTCCAGAGGGGAAGGCCCCAGATCCTCGGCTTTGCCTGTTGCCTGTTGCCGGGGTCAAAGCATTCGGCAGAGATGGTGCTCGGTGCTCAGTATCGGAGGCTCAAAGTTTTCGGACAGATTCAAGAGTCATCTGTGGTCAGGTGCTTCCAGGGTGCTGCATCGGCAAGTTTGCGGTGCTGGGAGCTCATGGCAGGGAAAGTTTTTCTTCCTTCTACCGTCTACGTGAGGTGATGGGACTTTCAAGAGACTTTGAGACTTTTTTTTTACTGTGCCCATGGTCTGTTCGTTATCAAATTACGGTATTGCTTTGCACTGTTGTTACTATACGTTATAATTATATGGTTTTTGTCAGTTTTTCAGCCTTGATTTGTCTTGTTTTCTGTGCTATTATTCTGGAGGAACATTGCATCATTTCTTAATGCATGCATTACTAAATGACAATAAAAGAGGACTACATGTCGTCAATCTGAAAATCTAATCTTAAAAAAGTACAGTCGAACTTTCAGCCCAAAACATCAACTGTACTTTTTTCCATAGATGCTGCCTGGCCTGCTGAGTTCCTCCAGCATGTTGTGTGTGTTTTTCTTTACAGACAGCAGCAGGAATCGAACACCCATCTTACAGCTGGCGAGTGCACGAACCAACATACTACCATGCCACCCCATCTTCCTACAGACCACATCTTACTTCAATCAGAGATTTCATTAATCCTTTTGTTTCTTTCTGCATGCAATCTATCTGCTTTTGGACATTGTGTGGGAACAATAAATTGTACTATTGTCTAATTCTAGTAATTAAGGCAAGAACACTTAAAGAGATGAATTCCTGAAACAGTGACTGCCCATATAAGCGAGATCAAGTCCACTAATTATTTTTTAATCACCAGAGTTTGGAAGAGTGAGAAGGATCTAATTCAGGGCTTTCCAATCTGGGGTCCATGAACCCCTTGCATAATAGTATTGGTCCATAGCATAAAAAGGTTGGGAACCCCTAATCTGATTGAAACTTGTAAAATTCTAGACAGACTGGATTCAAGGAATTTGTTTTCCTTAGATTGTCTAAAATGAGAGGTCACAATCTCAGACTACAGGCAATACATTTCAAACTGAAATGATGGGAAATTTGTTCATAGGGTCTGGTGAACTTGTGGAATCTGCTATTACAGCAGGATGCAGAAGTTAAGTCAATTATTATTTTTATGGAGATAGATGAATTTCTAGACATTTAGCCTTCAAAGTGTATGAGGAGAGAGCACGAATATAGTATAGAGAATCAGCCAATGATCACAGTGAAGGACAAAGCAGGCTCCTATATTTTTATGTTTGCAAATAAAAATACATTTATAATAACAAAGGAGAAACATCTTCAGCTGTTTTTCCCTGAGCTGGGAAGGATGGGGGCAGGGTGGTTGTGAGGGAAGCTGGTTATAGATAACAAAATTCTTCTGACTCCCAAAGACAAGCTGCTGAGAGTTTTCTTTCCGCAGGCAGCTTGTGAGATTGTGGATATGAAACTGGCCAGTGATGCAGATCCTGCAACCAATACTGCAGGTGTACTCTGTAGGTGGTTTTTCTTCCCTATCAGACTGTCGAGTAACTAGAAACAAATTAATGCTGCAATTAACTACTCCAGATCGAAGAGGCAGAATAATAGTTTGGCATGGGCTAACTGGGCCAAAAGGCCTGTTTCTGTGCAGTTGTGCTCTATGTCTCTGTGACTTTAAATGCAGAAATCCAGAATTCAGCAGGCTCCTAATGACTCTTGGAAGGCAATTGTCCCACCGTCCGACAAACTCCCAGTCAATTGACTCCAACGGAGGAAAAAATAATGGCGTAACTAGTGGTCGGGCAAGTTATTCAGTCCCAACTACGGCAGTATGGAAAGCCGGGGAAAGGTGCCCCAGCACTGGGAGCAGGGAGCAGTGGCCCATCAGACTGAGTGGATCCTGGCAAAGCTGGGTCATAGTAGAGGTAGAGTTTAAAGACCTGATTAGTTTAGTCTGTCACACGCACATCAAAACATCAGAAATGCATGATTTTGTGTCAAATCAAATCAGCAAGAATTGTGCCAATTGCCCACAACTCACTAACCCTAATTTGGACTATGGGAAGAAACCAGGGGAAGCACAGTCGGTTTGAGGAGGAGCAAGATCCCAAAGAGGTGCAAGGTCCTGGTTGCCATGGTGGTGGGATTGGTGATCTCGAGGATGCAGCTCACCAGAGAGATTATCTGACAATGTCAGGAGGAGTGAGGGACATGTGGAATTTGTGAATTAGGTTGGAGCCCATTGCCATACAATCTGCTCACACATGACTGTACAGCCAAACACATTCCCAAGTTTGCCAATGATATGACAATGGTGGAGCTCATCACCAACAACGATGAGACGTACTGCAGGGAGGAGGTGGAAGAGCTTGAAGCCTGGTGCCAGGCAAATAACCTCTTCCTCAATGCCAACAAGACAAAGAAGATGGTTATTGCTTTCAGGAGAACTTGCACTACTCTTTATATCGGCGGCACAGGAGTGGAAACCGTGAGCAGTTTCAAACTCCTGGGGTACCCATCTCTCACAACCTCTCTTGGTCCCAGACAGATTCTACACAATCAGGAAAGGTCACCGATCCCTCTGCAATCTGAGGAGGCTGAAGCGTACTGGATTATGCACATCTATACCCACAGTATCCCACAGATGCACAATGGCATCCTAACAAGTGTCATTACAGCATGGTATGGAAACTACACTGCAGCAGACAGTCAGAACTGCCCAATGCCTCACCTGCACCAGCCTACTCACCATCAAGAAAGGTGCCAGAAAAGGACCAGTAACATCATGAACGTTCCCACCCACCCTGTTGAAGAATTGTTTGTCCCGCTCCCATCAGGTAGGAGGCTACACTGCATCCACATCAGGACCGGCAGACTCAAACTCAGTTACTTTCCCGAAGCAGTAAGGCTGATCAACACCTCCACCCGCTAACTCACCTCTTCACACCCTCCCCCACCACCACCACTTTATCATTTCCTGTCAGTCACCTTATGTACAGATACTCCTGTGCCTAGTGTCACTTAATGAACACACAGTCTATGTACATAAGCTGTCTTAAGTGTTTATATTTATTTTGTTTTTTATTATTATTGTGTTCCTTATTGTGGTTTTTAACGTGCTGCAATAGATCCAGAGTAACAATTAGTTACTTTGCAATATAATAAGTCATTGTTCTAACCTTTGGAGGTAACGCATTTACTCTTCCAAACTTTGCAGAGCTTCCCATTCTGTTCGCAGTGATCTTGGCTTTCCCAAAAGATGACGCTGGTGCACTGACTATATGATCAAGTACTGGAAGTGACCGAGCCAATTAGTCAACTTGCAGTCTGATACTTCCCTTCAAAATGATGTTAAAAATGATTTTGATATGCAGTGGATTCTGGTTAATTGGACCATTGGTTAATCAAGGCAGCCACTTACTTGGGAAAACTCTTAAAGAACAAAAACTAATGAAGAAATTAGACTTTGTTTATTTCCCTTTGTATATTTGGAATACAATGACTCTTAATTGGGATAGGAGACTGCTGCCAAACAGTATCTAACTAACATCAGTCGCATACGCTTGCATGGCCGTTAGACACTACACCGTGCTTAGAGTGAACAGGTCAGTTGCGTGTGTTTGTGTTCAAAGAGCAGTGGATTTTTGTCACTGATAGTTGGAGAGAAATAACCAGTAAGACAATTCAAAACTGCTTTGCTCACTACAGTTTCAAACATTCAGGCTTTGTGATGCCAGAAACTGTCCGGAGTGAAAATGAAACGATTTCACTACTTCAGCAAATTAGAAACTATAAAGAATTTGAAGGTATCCACAATATTCTTGAATTTTACAATGAAGATTTAGAGGATGCAATTATCAAAAGCCTTGCATGAAGGCTGTCCATTATCTGCATTAGGAGTCCTGCGCTGGCTTTGTTCATTTATAGTCAATCAAAATAACACAACAGCGTATCCTGGATGAATTCCTTTATCGATAACTATTAGGAATTAATACACAGTTTAATAGTACTGTAGAGGTATTGGTAGTGTTCTAACTCATTCTGAATTTCATTTAAATACGTAACTTGTTACTCAGTTAAAATTAGTTTGTCTTTTTATTTTTTATCCACTTTTTTTGGTCTCATGAACTGAGATCATTTCTAGCGTTCCCATGGAAACCAGTCCTCTTAAACCATACACAAAATTCCCAGCTCCCTCTCTCAGGAATGATAATATTGGATTATTCAGAGAACAGTGAGAGCAGGTTTGGCAGTCAGAAAGAACCTCAGGATCCCAATATGCATAGCTACCCTGTTGTACCAAGACGCCATGATGAATTATAGGCTTACTAAAGGCACATGAATGTGAGGGAAATGGAAGGATATGGACATTGTGTAGCCTGAAGAGATCAATTTAGTGGGCCATTGATTACTAATTTAATTGGGTCAGCACAACATTGTGGGCCAAAGGCCCTGTTCTTCTATTGTACTGTTCTATGTTCTGTGTTCTACGCCCTACTGAAAGAGATCCATTTAGTGCAACGCAATAATCTGACAGTGCCTTCCTGACAGGCAGTTATGGATATTCTTAATAAACCTTATTATCTTGCTGACAGCTTAGCATTTATCCAGATCCTCTTTCTGCACAGAGACACTAAAATTAAATTTAGTTCATGTTTCATGATGTTCTCTGGTTCTGAAGGGACCACACTGCTGGACTTGCACACCTTCTTTTCTTAGCACATTCTGCATTTCTGCTTTTAATATTTGTCAAGAATAGCCTCTGCTCTGAGGGTGGAGATGCTCTAACATTCTCTCCCTTTTTCAGCCTTGTGACAGCTCCACCAAAAACACCCCAACCTGACTTAGATTCATGGAGTCATAAAATTAGATTGCTGGAGAGAAACACAATCCGACCTTTGGCCCCACTGTTCATGCTGACTACTTCCTGTGGATCCTTCCTGCTCATTCCTCAGTTGCCTGTATTTGCCCCCTAACCCACCAAGCCCTGCCCCTCCATGTGCCTATCCAAATCCCTCTTAAATGTCTCTTTTAAATCTCTCCTCTCAACTTTTATCTCTGCTGTTTAGTTTTGGACATTCCAAACCTGGGGGAAGGACTATGACCATCCATCTTCTCCACATCCTTCACCATTTTATAAACTTCTGTGACATCACCCTCATTCTCCTACACTCCAAAGGGAATGAAGATCCAACTAAACATTGGAAAGTAAATATTAATCACATACATCACATGAGTAGTTCAGTGACAGACTTAAAATTCACCATTGTGTGAAAGATCCTTTAAGTTCAAGATTGAATCATTCGGTTTTGAATTCTCCACCTCAGAAAGCAGAGATTATACATGTTCTTGATTGGACTCAACATGAGTATAAGCAAGACTGAGATCAGTAGATCTTTGTGCACTAATGAGACTAGAGGATGTAAAGATCAGACGAAAAAGCGGATACAGTCAGTCACAATTGAGCAAGCTCAAAAGGGCACATTAGTTCATTCCCGCTTCTACTTCTTATATTCTGCAACAGTTAACAAACACTGAGAGGGTATTAAATTAAAAAGCAAGTATGTGTCCTAATTTATTGGTCATTAAACAAAGGAACATTTGACTCTTGTTCACTTCTGTTTGGTTTTATTAAGCAATTTTAATGAATTATCAAATTAACATAAGCTTGTTTCAACTTAACTCACCAAATTAAAAGGAATAAATTAGACCTGTATCACATTATCCTTTATTCATCCCCTTGTAGTACACTTTGTTTTGTTTGCTCTGTTTGTGATCCCACAGAACACACAGGACTCATATGTCTAGCTGGACAAAGAAAAGTTGAGACACAAGAGACGTTAGTTGCAGGAAACAGGAGGAACACATAAAAAATCTGGATGAGGTGGGTCAAGCAGCAACTATGGAGAAAAATGGTCAGTCAATTTTTAGGATTGAGACGCTTCATCTGGACTGAAATACAGATGGGAGCCAGCCAATTCAAACAGGCAGAGGGAAGAGGTGGAGCAATAGCTTCAGATAACAAAACGTTCCAGGTGAGGGGAGGGGGTGTGACAGGCAGATGGGGGAGTTGAGAGAATGGGGATAGCAGTAGAAGATAAGTGGTAGTGACAACAGGCTGCAAATGATGGAATCTGAAAATGAGGACTTCAGAAGGCCCAAGATTACTGGAACTATGGTGGAACATCATGTTTGTTATGGTTCTTGAATGCATGGTGACACAGCAGATAAATGTATAAAAGAAGTGAGGTTTTGGTTACAGGATAGAACTCTGACCAGGGTAGATAGGATCCAGAGTAACAATGACTTTGTTGTCCTTTAAACTTGTGTCTTAGAAATGACACTAACAATCCTTGTATCTTTAAGGTCTTGGTGCAAGACCGATCGTCTATGAAGCTGTAAATTTTCCTGAGAAACAGGCAAGAAGCAGCCAATGCACAGGATCGCAATAAGTTGCAGGTGGTTGTAGACTCGGCAAGACCTTCCTTACCATTGAGGACATCTTCGAGACGTGGTGCCTCAGTAAGGTGGCATCCATCATTAAGGACGCTCACCATCCAGGACTGCTCTCTTGGCTTTACTACCATCAGGGAGGTGATACAGGAACTTGACCCCCCTCAACAAGTCCAAAATTGCTTTTTCCTCTCAACCATCGTATTTCTGAATGATCTATGAACCTGATTTTGTTTTTTGTTGCATTATTTATTTTATATTTTATAGTGATTTTTATGTTTTGACTCTGTATTCTTGCTGCAAGACAGCAAATTTCACATCATAAGGAAGTGATAAACCGGATTCTGATTTTAATACAGATTGAATGATGTACTTCTGTAATTTTTATGTATTTCACAGTTGTAGACCAACAGTATAAATTATATTCACATTGTTAAAAATATAATTCAGAATATTAATGAAAAACAAACAATTACCACTATAGTGAAATGCATTACAGCAAGAAGAAAAGGTTCAGCGGCTACTGAAACAGTTGAATCCACAACATTAAAGTATTTGTATACACTTTTTAAGTTTACACAACATTAAACAGATTTTGCTGCCTGTGTTCTTATTCAGCATGGGAGCTATTTAATGCCTCATACCTTCCTAAATTTTAACACATATTGGTTAATTCCTTTACATTATGTTGATTAGGACTAGTATGACATAAGTTGGTGAATTTTATCATTTTACTTTAATAGTTGGGCAGTCAGGAATAATCCATAAACCAGCTTTGAAGACCACTAAAGTTATAAAGTGCCTGGAGGCTGGATAGCATAAGCAATCAGAACCAAAAATTACTTTGCGGTAGATTGAGTGTGTACTTTCAGTGATCGCTTTATTAGGTACACCTATACACCTGTGTGTTACTAAGACCTTAAGGTATCAGGGCAGAATTAGACCATTTGGCCCATTTCATCATGGCTGATCCATTTTCCCTCCCAGACTCAGTCTCCTGCCTTCTCCCTGGATCTCTTCATGCCCTGCAAATATCTAATCAGCCAATCACATGGCAGCAGCTCAATGCGTAGCCTGGGGAAAAGTACACACTCAGGACAACAAATACTTTTTCGGGTTTTAATTCCTTTATCTGTTTTAGATATTTAAGTGCCAGAAGAGGGTCGCGAAACAAAACGAACAAATTTACAACCAGTTCTTGCCGTTACAATCTCAGTTTAACTTCGATCCACACTCTTGTGTATGGACAGAATTGCGTATGCAGTATAAAAAATACCAGATCTAATACGGTAATGGCAATCTTGGATGGTGAGGAACTTTGCATAAGCCACGAGATCCAGCATCGATGCCCTTACTCGTGAAAATCTTTCCTCACCATGCCCAGTTTCCAGGAGGAAATCAATTCCAGCACCCCACCAGCGTCTTCAGCAGAAAACAAAATGGTCTCCCCATTATCCAGTGCGTGCGTAATGACATCACTGTCTCTCTTAAAGGCACAGACAACTATTCTAGCATTACCCAGACAGATGCCTAAGTACACGTTTAACGATACTGCATAAGATCCGACGGTCACCCGGTTACACATGCAGACATGGTCAAGAGGTTCAGTTGTTGTTCAGACCAAATGGGGAAGAATTGTGATCTAAGTAACTTTGACCTTGGAATAAAAGTAGGTGCCAGACAAGGTATCTTAGAAACTGCTGATCTCCAGAGATATTTACACACAACAGAAAATAGTGCAATAAGCTTAAAAAAATCCAGTGAACAGTGGTTCTGCGGGTGAGGATATTTTGTTAACGAGAGAGGTCAGAGAAGAATGGTCAGACAGGTACAAAAGGTTACTGATCCTTTGTCTGTCAGACATACAAACCTAAAAATATGATCATGATAGAGTTACAATGAATTTAGAGACACAAGAGGCTGCAGATGCTGGAATCTGGAGCAACAAACAAAATGCTGGATGAACTGAGCAGGTCAGGTGGAATTTGTCAATTAAAATGGATTGTTGACATTTTGGTTCAAGACTCTTCATCTGCATGGTGAATTTACTGTGACAGCGAACTTACATCCATTTCAGTGTGAATTATATACAATATTGTATTTTGATCATGACTAGTTGAACTTTTAAACCTTAGAGAGGACTTGTATATTTCATTATTTCTTCAAGCTTGCTATTCACTGTTATCACTAAGGTGTTAAGGTGAAGAATCATGGAACTGAATATAGTTTCCAGTAATATAAGCACAGGTACCTGAAACCTGCCTTTGTTGGTTATAGCAGAGTGAATGCTGTGGTATCAGTCCATGACTGTACCCTAACATACTTCCATTGATGTCAAAGGAAATAAATCTCAGGAAGAGAGTATAATGAACAACCAAAAACATAATGCTCTTCAGTGCTAACAACAAAAGGCAAGTTTCCACTCTGAACATGTCCTAATGAGCACATCTACAATGAGCGCTGCCCCAAGAAAGCAGCATCCGTCATCAAGGGACCCCAGCATCCGGGCCCTGCTCTCTCCTCGCTGCTGCCATCAGTAATGAGGTACAGGAGGCTTAGATCCCCTCTACCAGGTTCAGGAACAATTATTACCCTTCAACCATCAGGCACCTGAACCAGCATGGATAACTTCACTCACCTCAACTCTGAAATGATTCCACAACTGATAGACGTACTTTCAATGACTCAACACCTCATGTTCTCAGTATTATTTATTTACTTATTTATTTATTATATTTTTGTATTTGCACAGTTTGTCTTCTATTGCACATTGGCTGTTTATCAGTTTTTCTGTGTAGTTTTTCATTGATCCCATTGCATTTCCTTGGCTCAAGATTGTTATAGCCAGGGGTGGTAATGGGGACAAGCTCCCACTACCTATTAAATGCTTCCAATGGCGTGCAACTCAAATAGCCTCTGACAACCAAGTCCAGCTCCTGGCCTTCACATGTGGCTTAGCTACTAAGCCTGGAAGAACCATTTCTGCTGACAGGAGAAGGGGCAAAGGTGGGTTACTGGTGCCTTAAGACCAGTGGCTTCAGGCAGATAGGGCTCCTCTGTCGAGATTGGCAGCTCATCTAGGAGAAGGAAATCTTTGATCTCAAACCTCCACTGCCTTGCACTCATGGGGAAGGCTTTGGGAGTAAACCCTGAGGGAAAAATCCAGAGCTGGAGTCCCTAAGGCAGTCCTACACTGAGTTCAATGCTGACTAGCAACTCCTGCAACATTGCTGGTAGCAAACTGTATTGGTCTCTGCTGTTCCTTTGAATTCCTCAGGTTCGTGGAGTTGGGGATCTTGCTACATGGGCAACAGCTTGCATATCTGGACAGCTAGGACACAATATCCATGGTCAACCCCTGACCAATGGAGGCCCTCGTTGTATTTATTTGTTCTACTGTGAAAACCTGCAAGAAAATATCTGAAAAGAGGATGCTGTCCAAGTTGCATGCCATCTTGGTCAATGTCTCCCATCCACTACATAATGCACTGGGTGGGCACAGGAGTACACTGAGCCAGAGACTCATTCCACTGAGATGCAACACAGAGCGTCATAGGAAGTCATTCCTGCTTGTGACCATCAAACTTTACAACTCCTCCCTTGGAGGGTCAGACACCCTGAGCCAATAGGCTGGTCCTGGACTTATTTCCTGGCACAATTTACATATTACTATTTAATTATTTATGGTGCAACTGTAACGAAAACCAATTTTCCCCGGGATCATTAAAGTAGGACTATGACTATGACTAATCTCAAGGTGATAAATACATACTTGGTTAATAAATCTACTCTGAACTTTGATTATACTTGAAAGTGGAGCTCCAGATACAAAAAAAGAACAAATCTCTCTGATGGCGCTGACGAAATGTACAGCTGGTAACTCCAGAGCCTGAAAGGTTAAATATAAATGCATGAAGTGCCCTGGAGACTGCTGTCGTTAAGTCAAACTTCTGTTCCATCGGTACATGAAGGGAATCCAGTCTCGCCAGACAGACAGACCCAGTAAAGGTCCAGAAACAGCAGTAAGCTCACCCATTTGCCAGCAAATGGAGGACAACTGAATTGATCAAAACCAGTGTCAAAACCAAACAAAAAGATGACCAGACAGGAAAATCGAAAATAAGGATGTGATCTTGAAATAAAAATGGCCGTCATTATAAATGTGTACACTCCTTTGTATTCAAAACAAAAAAATAAATCTGACAATCATTACATTTTGAAAACAGCATTAATAATTACTTTTTGCCAAAATAAACAAGACTAATTGCTTTCTTGCTTCCCTTCACAGTAAGTTGCTGCATAATGTCTTATCTTAAGTATCTGGACTTTTATATTAATGCTGATCTATTGTCTTACGGTTTTTACGATTAACTCATTATTTACCTTCATGCAATATCATTTATTCTCTTGTCCCACAATATATAATTGCTATTTTGTCTTATGATACAGTTCATGCCTTATTATGTTGGCAATTACATGCTGAACATAATAGAAACATAGAAACATATAAAATAGGTGCAGGAGTAGGCCATTCGGCCCTTCGAGCCTGCACCGCCATTTATTATGATCATGGCTGATCATTCAACTCAGAACCCCGCCCCAGCCTTCCCTCCATCCCGCTGATCCCTGTAGCCACAAGGGCCATATCTAACTCCCTCTTAAATATAGCCAATGAACTGGCCTCAACTGTTTCCTGTGGCAGAGAATTCCACAGATTCACCACTCTCTGTGTGAAGAAGTTTTTCCTAATCTCGGTCCTAAAAGGCTTCCCCTTTATCCTCAAACTGTGGCCCCTTGTTCTGGACTTCCCCAACATCGGGAACAATCTTCCTGCATCTAGCCTGTCCAATCCCTTTAGGATTTTATATGTTTCAATCAGATCCCCGCTCAATCTTCTAAATTCCAACGAGTACAAGCCCAGTTCATCCAGTCTTTCTTCGTATGAAAGCCCTGCCATCCCAGGAATCAATCTGGTGAACCTTCTTTGTACTCCCTCTATGGCAAGGATGTCTTTCCTCAGATTAGGGGACCAAAACTGCACACAATACTCCAGGTGTGGTCTCACCAAGGCCTTGTACAACTGCAGTAGTACCTCCCTGCTCCTGTACTCGAATCCTCTCGCTATAAATGCCAGCATACCATTCTCCTTTTTCACTGCCTGCTGTACCTGCATGCCCACTTTCAATGACTGGTGTATAATGACACCCAGGTCTCGTTGCACCTCCCCTTTTCCTAATCGGCCACCATTCAGATAATAATCTGTTTTCCTATTTTTGCCACCAAAGTGGATAACTTCACATTTATCCACATTAAATTGCATCTGCCATGAATTTGCCCACTCACCCAACCTATCCAAGTCACTCTGCATCCTCTTAACATCCTCCTCACAGCTAACACTGCCACCCAGCTTCGTGTCATCTGCAAACTTGGAGATGCTGCATTTAATTCCCTCATCCAAGTCATTAATATATATTGTAAACAACTGGGGTCCCAGCACTGAGCCTTGCGGTACCCCACTAGTCACTGCCTGCCATTCTGAAAAGGTCCCGTTTATTCCCACTCTTTGCTTCCTGTCTGCTAACCAATTCTCCATCCACATCAATACCTTACCCCCAATACCATGTGCTTTAAGTTTGCACACTAATCTCCTGCGTGGGACCTTGTCAAAAGCCTTTTGAAAATCCAAATATACCACATCCACTGGTTCTCCCCATCCACTCTACTAGTTACATCCTCAAAAAATTCTATGAGATTCGTCAGACATGATTTTCCTTTCACAAATCCATGCTGACTTTGTTCGATGATTTCACCGCTTTCCAAATGTGCTGTTATCACATCTTTGATAACTGACTCCAGCAGTTTCCCCACCACCGACGTTAGGCTTACCGGTCTATAATTCCCCAGTTTCTCTCTCCCTCCTTTTTTAAAAAGTGGGGTTACATTAGCCACCCTCCAATCCTCAGGAACTAGTCCAGAATCTAACGAGTTTTGAAAAATTATCACTAATGCATCCACTATTTCTTGGGCTACTTCCTTAAGCATTCTAGGATGCAGACCATCTGGCCCTGGGGATTTATCTGCCTTCAATCCCTTCAATTTACCTAACACCACTTCCCTACTAACATGTATTTCGCTCAGTTCCTCCATCTCACTGGACCTTCTGTCCCCTACTATTTCTGGAAGGTTATTTATGTCCTCCTTAGTGAAGACAGAACCAAAGTAATTATTCAATTGGTCTGCCATGTCCTTGCTCCCCATAATCAATTCACCTGTTTCTGTCTGCAGGGGACCTACATTTGTCTTTACCAGTCTTTTCCTTTTTACATATCTATAAAAGCTTTTACAGTCAGTTTTTATGTTCCCTGCCAGTTTTCTCTCATAATCTTTTTTCCCCTTCCTAATTAAGCCCTTTGTCCTCCTCTGCTGAACTCTGAATTTCTCCCAGTCCTCAGGTGAGCCACTTTTTCTGGCTAATTTGTATGCTTCTTCTTTGGAATTGATACTATCCCTAATTTCTCTTGTCAGCCACGGGTGCACTACCTTCCTTGATTTATTCTTTTGCCAAACTGGGATGAACAATTGTTGTAGTTCATCCATGCAACCTTTAAATGCTTGCCATTGCATATCCACCGTCAATCCTTTAAGTGTCATTTGCCAGTCTATCTTAGTTAATTCACGTCTCATACCTTCAAAGTTACCCCTCTTTAAGCTCAGAACCTTTGTTTCTGAATTAACTATGTCACTCTCCATCTTAATGAAGAATTCCACCATATTATGGTCACTCTTATCCAAGGGACCTCTCACGACAAGATTGCTAATTAACCCTTTCTCATTGCTCAAAACCCAGTCCAGAATAGCCTGCTCTCTAGTTGGTTCCTCGACATGTTGGTTCAAAAAACCATCCCGCATACATTCCAAGAAATCCTCTTCCTCAGCACCTTTACCAATTTGGTTCACCCAATCTACATGTAGATTGAAGTCACCCATTATAACTGCTGCTCCTCTATTGCACACATTTCTAATTTCCTGTTTAATACCATCTCCGACCTCACTACTACTGTTAGGTGGCCTGTACACAACTCCCACCAGCGTCTTCTGCCCCTTAGTGTTACGCAGCTCTACCCATATCGATTCCACATCTTCCCAGCTTATGTCCTTCCTTTCTATTGCGTTAATCTCTTCTTTAACCAGCAACGCCACCCCACCTCCCCTTCCTTCATGTCTATCCCTCCTGAATATTGAATATCCCTGAATGTTGAGCTCCCATCCTTGGTCACCCTGGAGCCATGTCTCTGTGATCCCAACTATATCATAATCATTAATAACAATCTGCACTTTCAATTCATCCATCTTATTACGAATGCTCCTTGCATTGAAAAAAAAATAACGAAAATTTCAAAAATGTCTTTCTCGGCACTCCCACTCAGACTCTCAGACTCCTTCTTCGAATCAAACCCGAAGCAGGATTTCTGCCCTTTTAAATTTGCCGCGCTGCACTGCCCGACGATAATGAGAGATTTGTCTTAGTTAGGTTTGCTTTGTGATGCAATCAATGCTTTCAATATGGCACACACTTCTCTGAGATATGTTTGATTGTGACCTATCACGTAATATGTGTCCAAGAGAGACATATGTAACTGATACATAGAATAGTACAGCACAGTACAGGCCCTTTGGCCCACATTGTTGTGCCGACCCTCAAACACTGCCTCCCATATAACCCCCCCACCTTAAATTCCTCCATATACCTGTCCAGTAGTCTCTTAAATTTCACGAATGTATCTGCCTTCATCACTGACTCAGGCAGTGTAATAAGGTGTTGAGATTCCATTAAGACATGGGAATATAATTACACCATTTGGCCCATTGAGTCTGCTCTAGCACTCCATCATGGCTGATTTATTATCCCTCTCAACCCCACTCTTCTCCTTTCTCCCCGTAAGCTTTGATGCCCTTACGCTTTATAGAGTTATACAGCACAGAAACAGGCCCTTCACCCCAACTCATTCACAATGACCAATCTGTCTATCTACACTTATACCATTTGCTTGTGTTTCCCTGATATGATAAGATATAGAAGCAGAATTAGGCCATTTGGCCCATCAAGTCTGCTCCTTCTAAACCAGGGATTCCCAAACTTTTTTATGGCAGGGTCCTTTACCATAAACCGAGGAGTCCATGGACCCCAGGATGGAAACCCCTTTTCCAAGCCTTTCTTAACCATTTCTGTCTAAATGTTTTGTTTTTTTTATTAAATTGTACCTACCTCTCCCACCTACTCTGGCAACTTGTTCCATACACCCACCAACCTCTGCTTGTGAAAACTACCCTCTGAACCACTTTAAATCTTTCCTCTCTCATCTTGAACCTATGCCTCCTAGTTTTAGTCTCACCAGCCCTGGGAAAAAGGCTGTGATTACCTACCCTCTCCATTCCTCTCTTTGCTCACCTCTGGGCCTCCTTCGCTCTAGAGAAAACAGTCCCAGCCTATCTAGTATTTCCTTATAATTCAAGCCCTCCAGCCTAGGCAACATGCCTGTGAATCTTTTATGGTGTGTCTAATTCCTGTATTGTGCTGTATATTGTAACATCTATACAGGGGAGTTACAGCACCCTGGAGGCAAAAGGATATAAAAGAGTTTTTTTGTAAATGTTTATAACAAATATTATTTCCATAACCTTGGGAGTAAAAAGAGAGTTCGGTGGAATATGAAAAAAATGTGTTACAGAGTATGTACAAGAATATTTAAAGTAAATAAAATTTAAGTAAGAAATGTTGAGACTTATAATGGCCTCAAATGGAAAGCTTTTTATGAAAAGAGTTTATTACGTATTGAATTGCTGCTTCATATTTATTTTCACAAATGAAGACAAGAAATGTAATGTTTTAGGAGAATTGACTACAGATATTAAATAGGATAAAATTACATAAATAGGTTAACTTTACTAAATGACTGTACTCTGCTATGTGACTGAGGCAGGAGTAGAGATTTCACAGGCCTGCCTTTGGGATTAGTACAGTAAGACTACAAAATTAAACCTTTATTCAAAAAAGAAAAGGGTATGAACCTGGTAAGTACAGGCTGATTAGTCACTGTTGGGAAAACACCAGACATCATTGCTCAAGGACAGAATTAATTCTCTCTTGGAGAGGCCAGGTTTAAAATGGAACAGGCAGTATAGATTAATTAAGGGTAAATCATGAATGAACAATCTGACTCAGTTTTCTGATGAAGTGACGGGAAGTGTTGATGAACATATTGCAGTGTCTGTTTAATGTAAAACATTTGATGAAGTGTCACATAAGGAAACATATTTGGAAAATAGAGGCATGTGGGATTAAAGAAAGTGGTCAATTGTATTTATAAATGTCTCAAGGATAGCAAACCAAGAATTGTGATTCTTCTGACTAGATATTAAATTTTACATTGCATTAAGATCAGTGCATTTTTTGCCAAATGTTAATTAGCCTAAACTTTGATGTAATGGGTTTTATTTTAAACAACAGTCACAAAATGCAGGAGGAACTCAGCAGACCAGGCAACATTTATGGAAAAGAGTAAACAGTCAACATTTTGGGTTGAGACCCTTTTTCAGGACTGAAGTTTGTGGAATATCAAAGCCAGATAGCATAATAAATAGGAATGAAGACAGAGGTGCATTTCAGAATGACATAAAATTTCTGATGTAACAGACAAAAAGCAGATGCAATTAACTGGAGGCAAGTATGAAATGGTGCACTTTGAAACAATAAAGTTGGAGAAATAGTTAAAACCAAGTTATATTTTGGGAAAAGTACAGTTAATGTTTCAGGCCGAGACCCTTGAGTCTCAGCCCAAAACGTCAACTGTACTTTTTCCATAGATGCTGCCTAGCCTGCTGAGTTCCTCCAGCATTTTGTGTGTGTTGCTTGGATTTTCAGCAACTGCGGATTTTCTCATGTTTATATTTTGGGAGAAGTGCAAGCAGATATGGTCCTGGATGAAACACATTTCCAAAGCTATGATGGTAACAAAGATGGGCAATTCAAAGAGTGTTTGGTAATGGGTACATTGAATACAAAATATAGAAGTCACACCTTTTTTTTTTAGTTAGGATATATTACTGTGCACAGATTAGGACTCCAATTTTTTGGCTGGATATCAAAGCCTTGGAGAGAGTACATTCATTCAGTGGTTGAGAACTTCAGATACATGGAAAGACTGAAAATTTAATGAGCAGAAATGTTTAAGGGAAGACTGATTGGAGATATTTAGTAATAAGGGGTTCTGATGGAACAGATAAGGAAGACTTACCTCAGGCAAGTTCATCAATAACAGGAGGCAGTATATCCTGCATTACTTTGATCAATATTCACTGTTATCTTCAAAGAATCCAGTTAAGTTCGTCAGACATTATTTGCATTTTATAAATCCATGCCTTTCTGTAAGAAAGTAATGTTGTATATTACAATACCTATTTGGCTTATTGTGTTTCATAATACAATATTTGTTTCAATTAACAGTTTAATGTTATCTTCTGGGTTTGTAATTAGTGGTCAGCTTTCAGCAGAATTGCAATAATCATGCTTTTATATCTCTGTTGCTATATTTTTAGCCAATGCTCTGACTCAGTGTTTTGGTGAAAGCTGCCCAGAATTCACTGCAACTGTGAACAATCCCTTGACAGCTGAGATCTGTGTGATGCATACAGTCTTCGAGACGTCTTTACACTCTGTTTCAGCAGTACAAGATCTGATTACACAGTTGTTCTTTTAACTATTTTTAGTTATTTTTATTCAACACATTGGAACATGAAATATATAATGAATACACTTTGATGCAGGAACACAAAAATATTCATGCCTATTTCTGAAACTGTAATTCCTTACTTACAAAAATGGTTTATTCAATAATGCACAAATAAAAATAATGCCTTAAAGAAATGTGCTAACTTTTAAAGCTAGGGTTCACAAATTATAGTGAGAGACACTGTATTCTTTAGCAAAATGACACAGCATTTTATTTTTATGCTGGTATTTTTCTGTAGCTTCAAGGCTTAATAACTATCCTCAACTTAAAGCCTCTAGTGTAAATTTTCAGACTTTCCTAAATTATCCATTGTCAGTGTCAAAGGAGATAATGCGTCACCACTGGAATGTGATCAGTTATAATCACACAGTTTCTACACTGATCGCAAGAAATATGGTGCGTGAGCAGAGTCAAAAGAGAAAAAAGAAATCACTAGTATCATTTGCTTGTATTGCATGAATTGAATGAGGAGGGGCTGGTGTTATGTATATCCAGATCCCTCAGCTTCATGGAGAATCACTGCTGACCGTGTCACCTGCCACTTGAATGCACTCTGATAACATATAAATCACCCTCCTCAATGCACGTCAGAAGGAAGCCCTGAACTGGTCTCAGAACCTCAGGCAATTAGAATTCTATCCATCTTGCTGAGCATGTAAGGAAAGCGCCGCATTCTTTAATCCTTCTACTGCAAGTTGTAGTTGGAGTTTGGGAAAGCTCCCATTGACTCACCTGAGAGATGACTCCCTGCAGTTCCCAAGTTAATAGAGACACAAAGAAACAAATACTGCGGATGCGGGAATTGAAGGTAAAAGGAGGAAATCCTGGTATAGCATGTGCCTGTGGAGAACGTTAGAGTGTCAGGTCGAAGGCATTTCATTGGAACCTGAAATAATGAGTTTGTTTCTTTCTATCTATTATACCCAGGTTTCCAGCATTTTCTGTATTTATTTGGTTAGCAACAAGAGAGCAAGTAAATGTGAAGAAAGCACGGCAGCACTGCTGCTTCCTTAGGAGTCTGCGGAGATTCAGCGTGACATCAAAAACTTTGATAAACTTCTACAGATGTGCAGTGGAGTGTGTATTGACTGGCTGTATCACGGCCAGGTATGGAAACACCGATGCCTTTGAATGGAAAATCCTACAAAGGGTAGTAGATTCAGCCCAGTGTATCATAGGTAAAGCCCTCCCAACCATTCAGCACATCTACATGAAATACTGTCAAAGGAAAACAGAGATGCTCACCACCCAGGCCATGCTCTTTTCTCACTGCTGCCATCAGGTAGAAGGTACAAGAGTCTCAGGACTTGCACTACCAGTTTCTAGAACAGTTACTACCCCTCAACAATCAGGCTTTTCAATAAAAGGAGAAAACGACACTCACTTGATCCCACAACTAATGATCTCACTTTAAGGACACTTTATCTTGTCATTCCATATTCTCATTATTTATTGCTACTTATTTATATTTGCATTTGCGCAGTTTGTTGTCTTCTGACTTCTGGTTGATCTTTCTTTGATCCTGTTATAGTTAATATTCTATAGATTTAATGAGTATGCCCACAGGAAAATGACTCTCAGGATTGTATATGGTGTCATACATGTACCCTGATAACAAAACTTACTTTGAAATTTTGAACGCTAAAAACTGGCTCTCCGTATGTCGAAGTTCAACTCTGCCAAAATAATGGGAAGTAGAAACTCATTGCTGATTGTCCATCGGCAGTATCAAGGCTTTTGTGCAAAAGAATCCAGGTGGAAATATGCAGGTTGCACTCATTTCCAAAGAATTGTAGAGTCATACAGCACAGAAACAGTGTGCTGAGGGGCCTTAGTCCATGCCGAACTGTTATACTGCCTAGTCCCATCAACATGCACCATGACCATTGCCCTCCACACCCTTCCCATCCACGTATCTATCCAAATTCCTCCTAAGTATTGAAATTGAACCCATGTCTACCTCTTCCGCAGTCAATTTGTTCCACACTCCCACCTGCAGTAACAATTAGTGTTAAAATCAGGATCAACACCTGAGAATCAAAATTCACAGGAAACAAACAGAAGGGAAAAGGTCAAAAGATGTTAGAAATTACAAAGGAACACAGGGTACTGAGCCATTGAGCCGTTCAGCAGGATGCACCATCTGTGACACAAATCTATATATAATCCTTTTCCTTTAAATTCATTATGTTATCAGTCCCAAACTGAAAATCACCCAAAGATTTGGAATATCACCAAAAACCTGAGCAAATTTCCACAGGTACACCATGGAGTGTATTCTGGCTGGTTGAATCACCACCTGCCGTGCAGCCTCCAATGCATTGAATCCAAAATGGCAGCAGAGCCTTGTAGACTCAGCCAACTCCATTACGTGCACAACCCTCTCCACCATCAATGACGTCTTCAAAAGGCGGTGCCCCAAGAAGCTGGCATCCATCATTAAGGACCTTCACCATCTGGGACATGCCCTCTTCTCATTGCTACCATCAGGGAGGAGGTAGGAGAGCTTAAAGAGCTACACTCAACATTTTAAGAGCAGCTTCTTCCTGTTTGCCGTGAGATCTTTGATATGGTCCATCAACCCATGAATGATACCTTGATTTTCCTCTTTCAAACTATTTATTTGCTGTTTTGTTTATTATTTGGCAATTAATTTATTTTTTATTGCAACATATAATATTTTATGTCATACACTATGTTGCTGGCATAACACAGCGAACTTCATGATATACAGCACGTTAGTGATAATAAACTTGATTCTGATTCAGATCAATTGCCACTTGTGCGTGAGAGGTTCAAACATCTACCAGCCTCTGTATGTAGAAATATCTCTTAATTTCATTCCTGGTATGGCTGGCCCTGTGCTTCCGAGTCATGGAGTCTAAGACCAACAGGAATAATTTCTCCCTATCCATCTCATCAATGCCTGAATACTTTCAATTATATTACACCTTAACTGTCAAAATTCTACAGAACATTTAACAATTAAAATTACACTTGAAATTATATCAGTCTGATTGACCTGTTGGCAAATCTACCCTGCACTCCCAAAAGGCCATTTATATCCTTGGTGGGAGTGCAGTGGAGCTGCACAGTAGCATAGCATCTAGCACAATGCTTCTCAGTAACTCACGATCAATTCCTGCTACTGTTTCCAGGAAGTTTGAACAATTGCCCCGTGACCATGAGGGTTTCCTCCAGGTGCCCCAGTTTCCTCCAGCAGTCCAAAGACATACCGGTTGGTAGGTTAATCAGTCATTGTAAATTGTTCTGTGATTGGTGGATTGCTGGACAGTATGGCTCGAGGGGCCAGGAGGGCCTGTTGCTCAAAAAATAAATAAATAAATCCTTCCATTGGACCAGGTTGTAGATTACTTTATATTCTCATGTTTTTCTTGTAGTTTATCTTTCCTATACTTGCTTATAATTTTATATAATCACCTATATACATAATTGTTCAGTACATTTTCCAGTATATCAGATTCTATAATTTCTAGAAGCTTCTCAGTTTTTCTGCATCAGGTGTTGCACTTCTTGAATCTGGTTATGAGGTGGGTTGATTGTTGTCACCAGAACGTTGTTAGGTCTAGTCTGAGTATGAGATGACCATGACTGCTTTTTCTTTCGCTCTTGTAACATTTATTAAAATGGCCATAACCACAAAGTTTTATGCCTCATTCTTCACTTCTGAAGAACCTCCAGATCACTATCACCAGATCCACCAGTTCCTAAAATGAATTCAGAAAATTCTGGAGATATTAAATGGGTCATATTGTACCTATGGAAAGAGAAACAGAGTTAACCAAAATCATTGGCTATTTTCCATCCCACAGTAGCACAGGGGTGTAGCAGTTAGCGTTATGTTACCTCAGTGCCAGTGACCCAGATTCAATTCTGCCACTGTCTGATAAGCGTTGAATACTCTTCCAGTGACCTCATTTCTTCCTGGTGATCTGGTTTCCTCCCACATTCCAATATACACAGAAGGGTTAATTGGGTTGTGTGGGCTCATTGGGCCAGAAGAGCCTGTTATTGTGGTGTATCTCTAAATAATTAAAAGATGAAAGCAACACACAAAATGCTGGAGGAACTCAGCAGGCCAGGCAGTATCTATGGAAGAAAAGTACAGTCAACGTTTCAGACCAAAGCTCTTCAGCAGGACTGGAGAAAAAATAATGAGGAGGGTGGCGAAGGGAAGAGAGACACACAAGGTGATAGGTGAAACCAGAAGGGGGAGGTATGAAGGAAAGAGTTGGGAAGTCGATTGATGGAAGTGATACAGGGCTGGAAAAGGAGGGGGGTAGTCTGCTAGGTGAGGACAGAAGGTCCTGAAAGAAAGAAAAGGGGGGAGGAGCACCAGAGGGAGGTGATAGACAGGCAAGGAGATAAAGTGAGAGAGGGGAAATGGGAATGGGGAATGGTGAGGTTGGGGGTGGGGGGGGGGTCATTACCAGAAGTTTGAAACATCGATGTTCAATCCTTCCGGTTGGAGGCTACCCAGAGAGAATATAAGGCATTGTTCCTCCGACCTGAGTGTGGCTTCATCATGACAGATTCATCACATTGAGGAGTCCATGACTGACATATCGGAATGGGAAGTTGAATTAAAATGGGTGGCCACTGGGAGATCCCACGCTTGATCTGCTGAGTATACAGCATCTAGCACTTCTCTTTATTAGAGTTTTTTTTTAATTTAGATTTCTAGGATCTAGTTATTTATGCTGATGTACTTCCTAAAGTATTGAGATCAGAAATAAAAGTGGAAAATTCTAGAAACACTCAGCAGCTCAAGCAGCTTCTATAGGAAGAGAAAGAGAGGTAATATTTCAAGTCTAAGATTCTTCAAATATAAAATTAGAAGCAATACCTATGAATTAAATTTCAAATGAAACAAGCACTCTTCTGTTTCAACCCAAAACATTATATCTCTTAGAGCCATTGAACTGTAGAGTACAGTAACAGGCTTTTTGGCCCAATTCATCCATGCCGAATGTGATACCTATCTACATTAATCCCTTCTTTGCATTAGACCCCAATCCCTCCAATGCCATTCCTATCTCTATATCTGTCCAAATGCCTTGTAAACATTATAATTGTATCCACCTTCAGCTGGAATGTGGCAGTTTATTCCATTAACAACCATCAGCGTCTGTGTGAAAAAAAAATGCCCCTCGTGTCTCTTTTATATTTCCCAGTCAGCTTAAACCTGTTCCCTTTGTTTTAGGCTCCCCAGCCCTGTAAAAAAAAACTCTGTCTACCCCATCAAAGCCCCTCATAACAACAGGTCAATAACAGATACCATATCACCAACTCTTCATTCAGCCCTGAAACACTGGAACATCTCAGAATCAGGTTTAGTATAATTGACATATGTCCTGAAATTTGTTAACTTTGTGGCAAAAGTGTGATGCTGCCAGGACACTGGAGCAGGGATCCAATCGCAGACTCAGTACTGTGCACATAGTGATAGTAATTGAGTAACAAATCTCGAGGTTCAAACAAAGTCAGCGTCAAAGTTCAGGCAGAGATCAAAACATCCAGAGAAATCCAAAAACCAGAATCAGGAAACAGGCAGAGTTGATATTCAGATGGACAAAGTACAGTTATGAATACTGGAAATTTCACTGGTACAATCGGGCAACAAACAGGTGAAAACACAGGACTGAAATACACTGAGCAATAAACAGAGAGGCAGATGACAGGTGGAGCACAATGAGACACAGGTGGCAGCAATACAGGTAATAATGAGAAGCAGATGAGAGAGGGACTACTCAGTAATACAGGGGCCGGAGAAGAGCGGGAGTACATGGCAATACAAAACCACAGACTGACGGCTAGGGGAAAACACACAAAAAGACAAAGTTCATCTGGAGATACTGACAGATGCAAAACATAATAAATATAGGGAAAAACTAAATTACAGTAAGTATATATATATGTATATTAGATAGATAGACATACTTTATTGATCCCAAGAGAAATTGGGTTTCGTTACATTTGCACCAACCAAGAATACAGTATAAATATAGCAATATAAAACCATAAATAATTAAATAATAATATGTAAATTATGCCAATGGAAATAAGTCCAGGACCAGCCTATCGGCTCAGGGTGTCTGACCCTCCATGGGAGGAGTTGCAAAGTTTGATGGCCACAGGCAGGAATGACTTCCTATGACGCTCTGTGTTGCATCTTGGTGGAATGAGTCTCTGGCTGAATGTACTCCTGTGCCCAACCAGTGCATTATGTAGTGGATGGGAGACATTGTCCAAGGTGGCATGCAACTTGGACAGCATCCTCTTTTCAGACACCACCGTCAGAGAGTCCAGTTCCATCCCCACAACATCACTGGCCTTACGAATGAACGTGTTGATTCTGTTGGTGTCTGCCACCCTCAGCCTGCCGCCCCAGCACACAACAGCAAACATGATAGCACCGGCCACCACAGACTCGTAGAACATCCTCAGCAGTGTCCGGCAGATGTTAAAGGACCTCAGTCTCCTCAGGAAATAGAGACAGCTCTGACCCTTCTTGTAGACAGCCTCAGTATTCTTTGACCAGTCCAGTTTATTGTCAATTTGTATCCCCAGGTATTTGTAATCCTCCATGTCCACACTGACCCCCTGGATGGGAACAGGGGTCACCGGTACCTTAGTTCTCCTCAGGTCTACCACCAGCTCCTTAGTCTTTTTCACCTTAAGCTGCAGATAATTCTGCTCACACCATAGTTAAATAGTTAATTTAAAATAAGTAGTGCAAAAACAGAAATAAACATTAAAAAGTAGTGAGGTAGTGTTCTTGGGTTCAATGTCCATTCAGAAATCGGATGGCAGAGGGGAAGAAGCTGCTTCTGAATTGCTGAGTGTGTGCCTTCAGGCTTTTGTACCTCCTTCCTGATGGTAACAATAGGAAGATGGCAGGTCCTGAGTGATGGGTGTCCTTAATAATGGATACTGCTTTCCTGAGGCACTGGTCCTTGAAGATGTCTTGGATACCATGGAGGGTAGTACCCATGATATAACTGACTAATATTACAACTTTCTGCAACATACTTCGACCTTGTGCAGTAGCCCCCCCCCCGACCACCCCCCCATACCCCCCACCATACCAGACAATGATGCAGCCAGTCAGAATGCTCTCCACGGTACAACTGTAGAGGTTTTGAGTGTTTTAGGACTGTGAAGGTATATATATCAGTATGCTCTTCATTGAATTCAGCTCTGCATTCAATATTATGATTCTCTCAATACTAGTCAGTACACTTCAAGGCTGAGGCCTCTATATCTCCTTGTGCAACTGGATCCTTTATTTCCTCATTTGCAGACCCCAATCAGTTCAAATTGGCAATAACATCTCCTCCACAATCTCCATCAGCACTGGTACACCACAAGGCTGTGTGCATAGTCCCCTGCTCTACTTGCTTTATACGTATGTCTGAGAGGCAAAGCACAGCTTAAATTTAAGTTCAAATTTAGGTTTGCTGACTACACCACTGTTGTTGGCCGAATCAAAGGTGATGACAAATCAGCATAAACGTGGCAGATTGATACAGTGCCTATGTAAAGTATTCACTCCCACCCCTTGGAAGTTTTTATGTTTTATTGTTTTACAACATTTAATCACAGTGGATTTAATTTGGCTTTTTTGGGCACTGATAAACAGAAAAGGACTCTTTTGTGTCAAAATGAAAACAGATCTCTACAAAGTGATCTAAATTAATTACAAATATAAAACACAAAGTAATTGATTGCATAAGTATTTACCCCCTTTAATATGACACACCAAATCATCACTAGTGTAGCCAATTGATTTTGGAAGTCACATACTTAGTTAAATGGAAATTACCTGTGTAGAATCAAGGTGTTTCAATTGATTGTGGTGAAAAAAAATGCACTTGTATCTGAAAGGTTTAACTGCCGCTGAGTCAATATCCTGACAAAAAATTACACCATGCAGTCAAAGGAACGCCCTAAGCAACTCCACAAAAAGGTTATTGAAAAGCACAATTCAGGCGATGGATACAAGGAAATTTGTAAGTCACTGAATATCCCTTGGAGTACAGTTAAGTCAATCATCAAGAAATGGAAAGAATATGGCACAGATGTAAAACTCTGCATAGAAAAGGCCATCATCAAAAACTGAGTGATTGTGCAAGAAGGGGACTAGTGAGGGAGGTCACCAAGAGACCTATGACAGCTCTAGAGGAATTACCAGCTTCAGTGGCTGAGATGGGAGAGACTTCACATACAACTGTTGCCCAGGTGTTTCACCACTCACAATTTTATGGGAGAGTGGCAAAGAGAAAGCCACTGTTGAAAAACACTCACATGAAATCTCAACTTGAATTTGCCAGAAGGCATGTGGGAGACACTGAAGTCAGCTGGAAGAAGGTTCTATGGTCTGATGAAACCAAAACTGAGCTTTTTTGCCATCAGGTTAAACACTACGTTTGGCATAAGCAAAACACTGCACATCATCAAAAACGCACCATCCCTACTGTGAAGCATGGTGGTGGCTGTTTCATGCTGTGGGATGCTTCACTGCAGCAGGCCCTGGAAGGCTTGTGAAAGTAGAGGCTAAAACGAATGTAGCAAAATGCAAGGAAACCCTGGGGGAAAGCCTGATGCAGTCTGCAAGAGAATTGTGACTTAGAAGATTTCTTTTCCAGCAAGACAATATTCCCAAGCATAAAGCCAAAGCTACACAGGAATGGCTTAAAAACAAAAAAGTTAGTGTCCTGGAGTGGAGTCCAGACCCCAATCCAATTGAAAATTTGTGGCTGGACTTGAAAAGAATTGTTCACTCATGATCCCCATGCAATCTGACAGAACTTGAGTAGTTTTCTAAAGAATGGTGAGAAAATGCAATGTCTAAATGTGCAAAGCTGATAGAGACCTATCCACATAGGCTCAAGGTTGTAATTGCTGCCAAAGGTGCATCTACTAAATACTAGCTTGAAGGTAGTGAATACTTGTGCAATCAATTATTTTGTTTTATATTTGTAATTAATTTAGATCACTTTGTAGAGACCTGTTTCCACTGACAAGTGAGTCTTTTTCCTTTGATCAGTGTCAAAAAAAACTGAATCACAGTGGATTTAATGTTATAAAACATGAAAGCTTCTGGGGCGGGGCGGGGGGTGCAGGGTGAATACTTTTTATAGGCACTGTAACTTGGCTGAGTGGTGTCACAACGACAGCCTCTTTCACAGCGAGGAGAAGATTGATAATCCATAACAGTTCTCATTGTCACTCAGGAGAAACACATTTTGTTTTAACCATGCATAACCAGATACTGATAGATTTAGTCACATATTTAAAGATTCGATTGCTAGAGTTTATTAATAGTCTGCTTTCTGTCCAGGTTGCCATCAAGCAACAAGACAATAGTGGTTTCTTTGATTAAAATGCAAGGAATTATAACTGGTTTTATTTGTGTCTGACAGTATAATTTGCTTGAAATGATTTTACAGGTCTCATCAGTCCCGGCGACTCAATAACAGTTGTTTTTTTTTAAATCTAAACAGCATTAAAATTACTACATTCTTTAAAATATTCACTGGTTTACAAATTAAATCTTAATTATTTAAATAAACAAATTTTCCAATTTGTATTGTAAAATTATTGATTACAATGGAAATTGTTACTGTATTGCCATCTGTAGTGCATTTTCCCAGGACTCCTCAGGCTGCAGTCTAAATCCATATTTTTCCCTTTACACCAGCTGAAGACTTTGGTCCAAGCTTCATCCTTTTGCAACACACAAAACACAATGCTAACAAGCCTTTGGTCTAACCATTTAACAGGAAGTCCCTCGTGCCCATGCAATAACCAGAGGCTTTCTTCTGCATAATGTCAGATGTAGCTTGTTCTTTTAACATCAGGCCAAGTCCCCTGCATGTGTTAAGCTACCTACCACTAACTAAGCAGCATAAAACTGATACTTGCAAAAGCTCCATTGGTGTCAAAAAGATAGAAATTAGAACATAGAACAGTACTGCAAAGGAATGTGCCTTTTGGCGCACAATGTTGTGCCAAGTTTATGAAGCTAATGACATCTAATCCCTTCAGTCTGCACGTGGTCCATATCCTTCCATTCTCTGCTTATTCATGTGCATAAGAGCCTCCTGATGACCCCTGCCAATTGATTATGATTCAGATTGGTTACTAAGTTTTGAATACATAATCTAAACAGGGTCCATATTAAGGTAGGGGGAGTGGTGTTCTATCATAGATCGAGTAGCTATCCAGATAACTTATACTAGGGCAGAATTGGCTAGTGCCAGGGGGCATAATTTTAAGGTAATTGCAGGGAATTATGGGGGGGTGGATTTCAGAGGTAAGTTTTTTTTACACAGACTGATGAGTGCGAGGGCTGGTGGTGGTGACAGATATATTAGGGGCATTATAAAAAACTCTTAGATAGGCACATGAATGATAGAAAAATTGAGACTGCAGATAGAAGAGTAGATAGATCTTAAGCAGGTTAAAAGGTCAGCACAAAGTTATGGGCTGACAGGCCTGTACTATAATGTTATGTGTTCTAAGACATGTAGGATAAACAGAAATTCCATCCCGAGACGAGAAGCAGTTTAGATCGACATTATACAGTCCCTCAGACAGCTTACATTCCCTTTCATTACATGTATAATGCCTAGCACTCTCATCCCCATCATTGTTCTGCATCCCTCGCGTCATACAAGGTTGTGCGCTTTTTACCAGCCCACTCTCAGAGGAATCTTGGTTCGTCACCACAGACTCCAGCAAATTTCTATAGACGTACCGCGGAGAGCATTCTGTCTGGTTGCCTCGGCACTTGCTAGGCAGGGGCCTTTGCAGAGGATCAGGAAAAGCTGCAGAGGGCTGCAAGGTCGGCCAGCTCCAACATGGGCACAAGCTTCCCCAGCACTGAGGACATCTTCAAAAGGCAATGCCTCAAAATGGCGGCATCCATCATTATGGACCCCGACCCTTCATCACCCAGGGCACGTTCTCTTATGATTACCATCAGCGAAGGAGGTACAGGAGCCTGAAGACACAGACTCAATGTTTTAGGAACAGCTTCTTCCCCTCCACCATCAGATTTCTGATTGGACAATGAACCAACCCATGAACGCTACCTCAGTACTTTTTCTCTCTCCTTGCACTACTTACTTCATCAATTACTTAATGCTGCATATACATTTCTTATTGTAATTTATAGATTTTTATGCACTGCACTGTGCACTGTTCAGATATCTTGGCAGCCTAATAACAAGTAATGGCAGGTGTGACACGGATATCAAATACAGAATAACAATGGCGAAAGAAGCTTTCCAAAAAATGAAGACCATATTGACAGACAGAAAGATGAGCACGTACACTACATACAGAATACTGCAGTGCTACATTTATTCTATCCTGACTTATGGAAGTGAATGCTGGACCATTTCCCCAGCAATGGAAAAGAGACTAGAAGCAGCTGTATTATGGTTCTACAGGAGAATATTAAAAATATCATGGACCACACACACATCAAATGAAGAAGTTCTCAGAAGAGCCCAAGCAGTTCGATCACTCATACCAACAATAAGAGAAAGACAACTCAGATTCCTAGGACACATCATGCGGAAAGTCAATCAGTGGGTGCCGTCCCAAATCCGGGGTTGGCAGCTATGCACCTCCATCTTCTTCGATCTTGTGACAGCACCGAGTACAGCCTCTCCTCCAGTTTGTTCTCGTTGGCTGCCTTGGCACCGCCCGCCACTGCCACCGCCAAACTCGAGCCTGAGGCCGTGTCGGTCTCCAGCCGCGGCCGCTTCTTCGAGTTCGGCCCTTCCTTAGGCGGAGGCCTTGGGCAGGTCCAGGCACACGGCACAGCACCCAAGTTCATCATCTCTCTTCTAACTAAGTGCATAGCATACGATTCGTAGATACGTGGTAAGGCTTTAATCTCTTCCACAGAAGATGGCCGTTGGCTCACAAGGAGCTCATCCGCCCTTTGTCAGGTCTTGGTTTTTTTTTAGTCCTGCTGGGTGTCCTCACACCCTCCTCACCAGACTAAGTCTGGAAAGATGAACAAGAAAAACTCGTACTCTCTGGGAAGATCAAGGAGACCAAACCTAGAGGAAGACCTCAGCTTATGTATGTCAAAAGCCTAGCCAGGTGGCTACACAGAGGAAATGGAAGTCATCCAAAAAATGAAGGATAGCTCTATATGGAAAACCATGGTCACCAAAGTCCACATCAGAAATGGTACCAAGACAGACAGAGACCGTGCTACTGTCACAAAATAACAAATTTCATGACATGTCAGCAATATTAAGCCTGATTCTGAATCTAACTCTGAAGTAATGGGTTGGATGATGCACCATCCAATCACACACCTCCCCCACCCCCTCTCCAGTCACACAGGGACGCATTCTCCTTTTGTGGCTGTGTGCCTTGGACAAACTTGAAGCCTCCATTCTATGGCTATCCTGTGTGCAGAATTGCCTTCCAGAGGTCACAGGGCATCCAAGTAACACACCTGAGGCCCCTTTCCAGGACCAATAAGAGCCTTTGACAGCTCATACCTGTGATCAGGGGCATTTTTATTGAGAAAGTAAGGAGGCATGGGATTGAAGGGGACATTGCCTTGTGGATCCAGAATTGGCTTGCCCACAGAAGGCAAAGAATGGTTGTAGGTGGGTCATATTCTGCATGGAGGCCCGTGACCCAGGGATCTGTTCTGGGGCCCCTTCTCTTTGTGATTTTTATAAATGACCTGGATGAGGAAGTGGAGGGATGGGTTAGTAAATTTTCCTGATAACACAAAGGTTGGGGGTGTTGTGGATAATGTGGAGGGCTGTCAGAGGTTATAGCTGGATGGCGATAGGATGCAAAACTGGGCTGAGAAGTGGCAGATGGAGTTCAACCCAGATAAGTATGAGGTGGTTCATTTTGAGGTCAAATATGATGGCAGAATATAGTATTAATGGTAAGACTCTTGGCAGTGTGGAGGATCAGAGGGATCTTGGGGTCTGAGTCCATAGGACACTCAAAGCAGCTGCGCAAGTTGACTCTGTAGTTAAGAAGGCATACGGTGCATTGGCCCTCATCAATCGTGGGACTGAGTTCAAGAGCTGAGAGGTAATGTTGCAGCTATATGGGACCCTGGTCAGACCCCACTTGGAGGACTGTGCTCAGTTCTGGTCACCTCACTTCAGGAAGGATGTGGAAACTATAGAAAGGGTGCAGCGGAAATTTACAAGGATGTTGCCTGGATTGGGGAGCACGCCTTATGAGAATAGGGTGAATGAACTTGGCCTTTTCTTCTTGGAGCGACGGAGAATGAGAGGTGACCTGATAGAGGTGTATAAGATGATGAGAGGCATTGATCGTGTGGATAGTCAGAGGCTTTTTCCCGGGGCTGAAATGGCTAAAATGAGAGGGCACAGTTTTAAACTGCTTGGAAGTAGGTACAGAGGAGATGTCAGGGATGTTTTTTTTTTACACTGAGAGTGGTGAGTGCATGGAATGGCCTGCCTGTGACGGTGGTGGAGGCAGGTGGCAGATGCAATTGGGTCTTTTAAGAGACTCCTGGAGAGGTACATGGAGCTTAGAAAAATGGAGGGCTATGGGTAACCCTAGGTAATTTCTAAAGTAAGTACATGTTCGGCACAGCATTGTGGGCCAAAGGGTCTGTATTGTGCTGTAGGTTTTCTATGTTTTTATGTTTCTATTTCAAAAACATCAGCATCCATTAAAATAATTTTAAAAATACAAGATTACTAAAAGAATGAAAAAAATTAAAATTACTACATGTTCATTCAGAAACCAATTAAATTACTGTCACTTAATTAAAATAGCAGGGAAGTAAATAAAAATAAACAGAAGTTTAGTTTAACATAATGCTTTAATGAAGGTTGATGTGGTCTTTCAGGAAATGGAGCCCTATTGGGAGCATCATTTATGGCTGGTATGTATCTGAGTGATCAAGCAAGAAGCGTATCCAGTCCGGCATTTCAGTAAGTTTCCGAATTGACATAGCACTCATTGGCAAGTCCCATATCTGCCCTTTGGTGCTGCAGTGCATCAGAGTTCTAGCCTAGAACATGCTGACATGAGGGATATTGCTAATCAGAGGTATTCAACAGAACTGGTGGTTAGCGCAATCTGACCCACTGTTTACGTTGATGCAAAACAGGGCCAAACTTTAACCCGTGTGCATTCCAAAAAAGGTGCAACTGCCTTCTCATTCTTCAGAGGGGCTTACCTTCTTCTAAGGCATGAAGATGTTATATCGCCACAATTTTGCTATTGTGCACCATTTTGGTCACGCTGCTATAAGAAGGGTATCCATAAGTTTGGAAGAGAAGACTGCGAAAATGATTTGCAAGATTATTGCCAAGACTCAAGGGCCTAAGTTGTAGGGAAAGACTGGGCAGGCAGGGAATTTATATTGTTTTATTTATTTAGTGATACTGCACAATAACAGGGCCTTCAGACCCAACGAGACCACACCCCTCAGATACACCGATGTGACCAATTAAGCCGCAGCTCTTTGAAACGTGGGAGGAAACCAGAGCACCTAGGCGAGACCCATGTCACTGGGAGAACTTGCAAACTCCTTACAGACAGAAGTGGAACTGAACCTGGGTCACTAACACTAAAATAGTGTTGGTATTCTTTGGACTGTAGGAAACTGAGGCATGACCTTATAGAGGCTCATGGGGGGCATAGATAGGGTGAACTTTTACCCAGAGAAAAGGTATCAAAAAGTAGAGAGCATAGGTTTAAGGTGAGAATGGAAAGATTTATAAGGAACCTGAAGGGTAACCTCTTCAACTTGAGGGTGACATGTCCATGGAACAAGCTGCCAGACCAAGTGACTGAAGCAAGAAAGATGAAAACATTTAAAGGAAATTTGGTAAGTACATGGATAGGAAACAGATCAATCATGGGCAAAGAGGACCAGCCATGTTAGTTGGCCTGATGAGTTTGGGCTGAAAGGATTGCTTCCATGCTGAATTACTGCATGGATTCTGAGGTGACTGATGAGGCCAGTGTTAGACCTGCAATCTTTGCCAAGATGGGGTGGGAGGCAGGAGGTGAATGATGGGCAAGACATCACCCTCAGCACCATGCCAAATTCTCCTTCCCACTTTGCCTGGTTGTGGGTCAGGTGTTCCTCAGAGTTAGCAAGGATGCTGCATTTTTTTTGCAAGGAGGATTTAAGAAGATCTTCGGATGTTTTCCTTTGCCTATGTGGTGACCTCCTCCAGTGAAGGAGCTCAGAGTAGCATGCATTTCGGGAATCGGGAGCCCAGCATAGAAACCATGAGTTCTGCTCAGCTCAGGTAACTGATTGTAACTGGTCCTCAAAATAGAGGGCACCCTGGTTTACATATGCATCGCATGAATTCAGAAGAATTTGAAATTTCTGCAACAGATTCAGGAGAGAGACTATTCCAACCTCAATGTTTCTGAGAGGCTCCTAGCCAACTTCCTCTAGCTTTCAAGTCTATGTGTTACTTACTAAGACCCCTTGTCCAGCACACATGTAGGGTCACACTCTGTGACCAGGACATTCAGTGTCTGGTATACAGAAGGAATGGGGATTAATAGATGAGGACAAGCACTTGAATTTATACATGGATTACTTAATCCCTGTGGTGAGCACGTGATGCATTTTAAATTGTCATCCTTTGATCTTTGTCAAAAATCCTAAGATCAAAGTAAATTTATTATCAACGTACATATATATTACCATATACTACCTTGAGATTTATTTTTTTGCAAGAACAAAGAAATACAATAAAATTTTACAAAATACCTAAACGTAGGCAGACTGACAAGCAACCAACGTGCAAAGAAGAAAAACTAGGTAAATAAAAATAACACTGAGAACATGAACTGTAAAGTATCTTTGAAAGTGAGTCTGTAGGTTGTAGAATTAGTTCAGAGTAGTGGTGATTGAAGTTATCCACGCTGGTTCGGGGGCCTGATGGATGTAGGGTAATAATTGTTCCTGAGCCTAGTGGTGTGAGACTCAAGGCTTCTGTGCCTCCGGACCGATGGTAGTAGCAAGAAGAGGATATGGCCTGAATGGTGGAGGTCTGTGATGATGGATGCTGCTTTCTTGTGGCAGTGATCCATGTAAATATACTCAATGAAGGGAAGAATTTTCCCTAGTATACTTCCCTTTGAGATATTAAGATGCGAGTTCAACTTAATGTGAGAATGTTTCAAGGGAGCTTTATACAGATGGGCATATGTCACTTACTACTGGTATCAAGTTCACTTGCTGTCTTTAACATGGTACATGATACTCACTTTATCACCAGATAGCTTTAAGGCCCTTGTAAAGCCATCACCTACAGCCAAGCTCACTGAAATTCCACTGGCCAGTTCCTCCTCTCTGCAGCTACTGGAGGAGACTTGAAAGGAAGACCATTGCACTTCTCATTTAGGTTCAGAGATTATACCGCTCAATAACAGGTCCTTCAGCACATCATGTCCATACCAACCTCCTTGCTCATCTTCACAAATCCCATTTGCACATATTAGGACCATCTTTCTCTGCAAGGAAAGAAAGCTGAGGTCTTGCAGTAAAAGTAATGACATACAATATTTAGGTATTGAAAATTATGAGGGCTATAGATAGGGTAAATGCAAGTACGCTTTTTCTACTGAAGTTGGTAGGTGAGAACTAGAGGTCATGGGTTAGGAATGAAAGGCAAAAAGTTTATGTGGTACATGAGGGGGAACTTCTTCACTTAGATGTTGGTGCAAGTGCGTAAGTGGTGAGAGTAATTTAATTTCAACATTTAAGAGAAGTTTGGATAACTACATGGATGAGAGAGGTATGGAGGGTTATGGTCTGGATGCAGGTCAATGGGACTGAGCAGAGTAATAGTTCAGCAAGGACTAGATGGGTCAAAGGGTCTGTTTCTGTGCTGTAGTTCTCTACGACTCTATGTTGGAATGATGATGGAGAGCTTTTGTTGTGGCAGCATTAAGCAATCTTGAGAGATTAGGTAGGTATTAATATCTATGAGGAAGTGGTACAGAAGTGGAGCAGAGGCTCAGGACAGATCAGCCATGATGATATTGAACAGTGGGGCAAACGTGTAAAGGTCCCAGCGCTACTTTCCGGTGTTCTTTTGTGTTACGCTAATCCATAAAGATGACGACAAAATGACAAGGATAGCAATCAATTACAAAGACTGTAGAGGGAGAGAGGAAGGGAGGGGGGGAACATCGACTCAGACCATGAGAGGCCTGCGTTGGGCATTTTCATGCCTTACAAGGCACAGATTGGAAGACTGTGTGGGGCGCCACTCCTTGCACAGAAAGACTGCGGGGATGGAGTGAAAACTACTGTCTAGACCAGACAGAACAAACAGGGACGTCAGAGTGATATACACGCCAGAATGTGTGTGAGTATGCCTTTCTACTCACATTTCCTGTTCTATTTTGGTCATTTATCTGCTTTGGGGACTCACCCCAGGAATGGAATGCTCCTATTGCTGACCTCAACCGTAATTTTTAGACATCCTTCCTTTCTGAAGGTGAGTCCATAACCTGCCACACAATCACAATCAGATTTCCATCGTTTTCATCAATTTCCATAAGACCATAAGACAAAGGAGCAGAAGTCGGCCATTTGGCCCATCGACTCTGCTCCGCCATTTTATCATGAGCTGATCCATTCTCCCATTTAGTCCCACTCCCCCACCTTTTCACCATAACCTTTGATGCCCTGGCTACTCAGATACCTATCAATCTCTGCCTTAAATACACTCAATGACTTGGCCTCCACTGCTGCCCGTGGCAACAAATTCCATAGATTCACCACCTTCTGATTAAAAAAATTTCTTCGCATTTCTGTTCTGAATGGGCGCCCTTCAATCCTTTAGTCATGCCCTCTCGTACTAGACTCCCCCATCATGGGAAACAACTTTGCCACATCCACTCTGTCCATGCCTTTCAACATTCGAAATGTTTCTATAAGGTCTCCCCTCATTCTTCGAAACTCCAAGGAATACAGTCCAAGAGCGGACAAACGTTCCTCATATGTTAACCCTCTCATTCCTGGAATCATTCTAGTGAATCTTCTCTGTACCCTCTCCAACGTCAACACATCCTTTCTTAAATAAGGAGACCAAAACTGATCACAGTACTCCAAGTGATGTCTCACCAGCGCCTTATAGAGCCTCAACATCACATCCCTGCTCCTATCCTCTATTCCTCTAGAAATGAATGCCAAGATTGCATTCGCCTTCTTCACTACTGACTCAACCTGGAGGTTAACTTTAAGAGTATCCTGTATGAGGACTCCCAAGTCCCGTTGCATTTCAGAACTTTGAATTCTTTCCTCATTTAAATAATAGTCTGCCCGTTTATTTTTTCTGCCAAAGTGCATAACCATACACTTTCCAACATTGTACTTCATTTGCCACTTCTTTGCCCATTCTTCCAATCTATCCAAGTCTCTCTGCAGACTCGCTGTTTCCTCAGCACTACCAGCCCCTCCACCTATCTTCGTATCGTCAGCAAACTTAGCCACAAAGCCATCTACTCCATAATCCAAATCATTGATGTATAATGTAAAAAGAAGTGGCCCCAACACAGACCCCTGTGGAAAACCACTGGTAACCGGCAGCCAACCAGAATAGGATCCCTTTATTCCCACTCTCTGTTTCCTGCCAATCAGCCAACGCTCTATCCACGTATGTAACTTTCCCATAATTCCATGCACTCTTATCTTGTTAAGTAGCGTCATGTGTGGCACCTTGTCAAAGGCCTTCTGAAAATCCAAATATACAACATCCACTGCATCTCCCTTGCCTACTGGTAATTTCCTCAAAAAATTGTAATAGGTTTGTCAGGCAGGATTTTCCTTTAAGGAATCCATGCTGAGTTCTGCCTATCTTGTCATATGCCTCCAGGTACTCTGTAACCTCATCCTTGACAATCGACTCCAACAGTTTCCCAACCACCGATGTCAATCTAACAGGTCTATAATTTCCTTTTTGCTTCCTTGCCCCCTTCTTAAATAGCGGAGTGACATTTGCAATCTTCCAGTCCTCCGGAACCATGCCAGAATCTATCGACTTTTGAAAGATCATCGCTAATGCCTCCACAATCTCCACAGCTACTTTCTTCAGAACACGCAGGTGCATTCCATCTGGTCCAGGAGATTTATCTATCTTTAGACTATTCAGCTTTCTGAGTACTTTCTCTGTCGTAATTGTGACTGCGCACACTTCTCTTCCCTGCCACCCTTGAGTGTCTGGTATACTGCTGATGTCTTCCTCAGTGAAGACTGATGCAAAATACTCGTTCAGTTCCTCTGCCATCTCCTTCTCTCCCATTACAATTTCTCCAGCATCATTTTCTATCAGTCCTATATCTAATCTCACCTGTCTTTTACTCTTTATATACTTGAAAAAACTTTTAGTATCCTCTTTGATATTATTTGCTAGCTTCCTTTCATAGTTAATCTTTTCTCTCTTAATGACCTCCTTAGTTTCCTTTTGTAAGGTTTTAAAAACTTCCCAATCCTCTGTCTTCCCACTAATTTTTGCTTCCTTGTATGCCCTCTCCTTTGCTTTAACTTTGGCTTTGACTTCTCTTGTCAACCACGGTTGCATGCTTTTCCCATTGGAAAATTTCTTCTTTTCTAGAATATACCTGTCTTGCACCTTCCTCACTTCTCGCATAAAACTCCAGCCACTGCTGCTCTGCTGTCTTTCCCGCCAGTGTTCCTTTCCAGTCAACTTTGGCCAGTTCCTCTCTCATGCCACTGTAATTTCCTTTACTCCACTGAAATACCGACACATCAGATTTCGGCTTCTCTTTTTCAAATGTCACAGTGAACTCAATCATGTTATGGTCACTGCCTCCTAAGGGTTCCTTCTCCTCAATCTCTCTAATCACCTCCGGTTCATTACACAACAGCCAATCCAGTACAGCCGATCCCCTAGTGGGCTCAACATAAACTGTTCTAAAAAGCCATCTCTCAGACATTCTACAAATTCTCTCTCTTGAGATCCAGTACCGACCTGATTTTCCCAATCCACTCGCATGTTAAAATCCCCCACAATTATCATAACACTGCCCTTCTGACAAGCCTTTTCTATTTCCTGTTGTAATTTGTAGTCCACATTTCCATATTATTTCAGCTACATGGTAGCAACAGCTTCAACGTAAGTCGGGGTGCTCTTTTAAATACCTTTTCCTCACTTAACACTGGTAGGTCATCCCGTCTTTGTCCGATCTTAAGGGGTTCACCCACTTCAGCTAATTTGATATAGTAATTAATATCATGGCTTACAAGTAATCATAAAGACAGGAGATTCTACACAAGCATCTTCAAAAGGCGATGTTCAAAATGCAACGTCTCAAAAATGCAGCCTCCAATATTAAGGACCCCAACTGCCTTGGGCATGCCCCCTTCTCATTGCTACCATCAGGGAGGTGGAACAGGAGCCTGAAGACACAGACTCCACATTTAGGAACAGCTCTTCCCCTCTGACAACAGATTTCTGAATGGACAGTGAACCCACGTACACTACCTCACTAATGTTGCTCTCTTTTGCACTACTTTTTAATATTTCAATATATTTCTTATTGTAATTTATTGTATATGCTATTGTATTGCACTGCCCTGCTGCTGTAAAACAACAGATTCACAACTGTCAGTGCTAATAAACCTGATTCTGATTCTGAAATCTTGAGCAACATGCATACAAAATGCTGGAGACGTTGCCTGACTTGCTGAGTTCCTCCAGCATTTTGTCCATTTATTGAGTAATTAACAGTTTTTGTGCACTTTTAGATTGAAATGTGACCTACTCCTTCCCAAGCCCACTCCTCCCATGGCCTCCGAACAAATCTCTACTCTTACCATGCCAGGAAATTAAAATGCAGCCTTAAATAACCAAAATAATTTACCTGGAATATTTAAACTGGCATGCGATTGTGTTTATACGCTCAATACATCACAAAACTCTAATTACAGTTCAAATGAATATAAAAATGAACCCATTGGTCATATTAATAGCAAAACATTGTCAAGTGTTTCAGCAATGCTTCAGCTGTGTGAAATATAAATGATCTGTAATATTTTCAAAATCATTATTTCTTATAAGTGTCAAACATTGTGGAAAGTGTAGTTTAACATTTAGCAAACTCATGCTCCTTAATTATGCTCATAGAGCAGAATGGGAATCTGGGAATTCTCAACAAGGATTCGAAAGCAACTGGGGAGGGGGTAGTTACACCAGCCACAGCCTTGAATTCATTTCAGCGCCTTTTTTTTCTGATTTTAAGTATGGTGTACAGGTTTTCTCAAAAGGCTCAAAGTGCAGAGTTTACAATTTGCTTTGAATTAAATAATATTGGCCTGAACCTACACCATAGGAAGAAAATAAGAATGCATAAAGAATATTATTTTTACCTGTCAACACACAAAATCACAATGTAATCAAAGGGACAGCAAGAAAAAGCTGAAGGCTATTGTTTTGGAAATCTACACTTTGCTCAAGAGGAACTCCAGAGCAAATCAAAATACCATAAGAAAGATGAGCAGAATTAGGATATTCCACCCATCAAGTCTGCTCCATCATTCTAACATGGATGATTTAACTTCTTCCTCTATATCCACTCTGTTTAGGTCTTTCGATAGGTTGCAATGAAATCCCCACTTTCCCTCATTCTTCTAAACTCCAGTGAGTACGGCCCCAGAGCCATCAAAATCATTTCATTCCTGGGATCATTCTTGTCAACCTCCTCTGGGCCCTCTCCAACATCAGCACTTCTTTTCTTAGATAAGGAGCCCAAAACTGCTCCTAATACTCCAAATGTGCTCTGACCAATGATATCACACATCCTTTTCCGGAGGATCCACTAGTCTACTGGTAGAATTTTTGTTATATTCATTTAAAGGATATTGCAACTTTATAAAACTCTAGTGCAGCCACATCTGGAGTATTGTGAACAGTTCTGATCACCCCATTATATAAAGGATGTTGAGGCCTTGAAGAGGGTGCAGAAGAGGTTTACCAGGGTGCTGCCTGGATTAGAGGAAATATGCTATAATGAGAGGTTGGACAAACTTAGAGCGATAAAGGCTGGAGTTAGATCTGATAGATGTTTATAAGATAATGGGAGGCATTGATAGAGTAGACAGTATCTTTTCCCAGGGTTGAAATGTCAAGAGAACATTCAAAAGGAGATGTGAGGGACAAGGTTTTTACACAGAGAATGGTAGATGCCTGGAATATGCTCCCAGAGGTGGTGGTAGATGCATATACATTAGACACTAACGAGCAGAGGGAAATCAGGATGGTGTACAAGTTCAACTTGAATTTATAGATAGAGATGTAGTGGAGATTTGAAGGTGTTAACTAAGCCTTGGTGAGTTACTGAACATACATCTTATGGAAGGAACACACGTGATATACAAAGGTTGAAGGAGATCAATACTTATGATTTTAAATGGGATGTCATGGATGGAATCAATCTGAGAATCGAAAAACTGCAGATCCTGAAAATCTGAAGTAAATCTGTAAGGTGCTGGAGAAACTAAGCAGCCCCTGATGCATCACCTCACGGAGACAGTGAGGCTTAATCTAAGTTTAATTGCTGCTTCACTGCCACATTAAACCACTTGGTTTTATATGTCAGTCATTCCCAATGTACTGCCCAATCCTACCCCCACCGTCTCTGCTACCAACATCTAATTTACTCTCTCCATTAACCTGATGAAGGGATCCTAAACATTAGCTTTGTCCTCTTTGACTAGGTCACCTGAGTGTTTCCAGCTTTTTCTGCTTTTAACCAAACTTCTTGTGCACTGTTGGGCTGCATACATTCTGACCCTTCCATAGATGTGTGGTGGAGAGTGTATTGACTGGTTGCATCACAGCCTAATATAGGAACACCAATGCCCTTGAATGGAAACTCCTACAAAAAGTAATGGATATGGCCCTGTTCATCACAGGTAAAGCCCTCCCCACCATGAGCACATCTACATGAGTGTTGTCACAGGGAAGCAGCATCCATCATCAGAGATCCCCACTACCCTGGTCAAGCTCTCTTCTCGCTGTTGCCATCAGGAAGAAGGTACAGGAGCCTCGGGACCATCACAACCATTAGGCTCTTGAAGCAGGGGGTAATAACTTCACTCAATTTCACCCTTCCCATCACTGAAATGTTCACACAATCTATGGACTCAATTTCAATAGACAATAGGCGCAGGAGTAGGCCATTCGGCCCTTCGAGCCAGCACCGCCATTCACTGTGATCATGGCTGATCATCCACAATCAGTACCCTGTTCCTGCCTTCTCCCCATATCCCTTGACTCCGCTATCTTTAAGAGCTCTACCTAACTCTTTCTTGAAAGAATCAGAGAATTGGCCTCCACTGCCTTCTGAGGCAGAGCATTCCACAGATCCACAACCCTCTGTGTGAAAAAGTTTTTCCTCAACTCCGTTCTAAATGGTCTACCCCTTATTCTTAAACTGGGGCCTCTGGTTCTGGACTCCCCCAACATCCGGAACATGTTTCCTGCTTCTAGCGTGTCCAATCCCTTAATAATCCTATATGTTTCCGCAAGGCTCAGTGCTGGGACCCCAGTTGTTTACAATATATATTAATGATTAGACGAGGGAATTAAATGCAGCATCTCCAAGTTTGTGGAGGACACGAAGCTGGGCAGCAGTGTTAGCTGTGAGGAGGATGCTAAGAGGATGCAGGGTGACTTGGATAGGTTAGGTGAGTTGGCAAATTCATGGCAGATGCAATTTAATGTGGATAAATGTGAGGTTATCCACTTTGGTGGCAAAAACAGGAAAACAGATTATTATCTGAATGGTGACCAATTAGGAAAAGGGGAGGTGCAACGAGACCTGGGTGTCATTGTACACCAGTCATTGAAAGTGGGCATGCAGGTACAGCAGGCGGTGAAAAAGGCGAATGGTATGCTGGCATTCATAGCAAAAGGATTCGAGTACAGGAGCAGGGAGGTACTACTGCAGTTGTACAAGGCCTTGGTGAGACCACACCTGGAGTATCGTGTGCAGTTTTGGTCCCCTAATCTGAGGAAGGACATTCTTGCCATAGAGGGAGTACAAAGAAGGTTCACCAGATTGATTCCTGGGATGGCAGGACTTACATATGATGAAAGACTGGATCAATTAGGCTTATACTCTCTGGAATTTAGAAGATTGAGGGGGGATCTTATTGAAATGTATAAAATTCTGAAGGGATTGGGCAGGCTAGATGCAGGAAGATTGTTCCCGATGTTGGGGAAGTCCAGAACGAGGGGTCACAGTTTGAGGATAAAGGGGAAGCCTTTTAGGACCGACGTGAGGAAAAACTTCTTCACACAGAGAGTGGTGAATCTGTGGAATTCTCTGCCACAGGAAACAGTTGAGGCCAGTTCATTGGCTATATTTAAGGGGGAGTTAGATATGGCCCTTGTGGCTAAAGGGATCAGGGGGTATGGAGAGAAGGCAGGTACAGGGTTCTGAGTTGGATGATCAGCCATGATCATACTGAATGGCCGTGCAGGCTCGAAGGGCCAAATCACCTACTCCTGCACCTATTTTCTATGTTTCTATGTTTCAATCAGATCCCCTCTCATCCTTCTAAATTCCAGTGTATACAAGCCTAGTCGCTCCAATCTTTCAACATATGACAGTCCCGCCATCCCGGGAATTAACCTCTTTCAAGGACTCTCCATCTTGTGCTCATGATGCGTACTGTTTGTTTATTTATTTATATTTATTACTTCTTTCTTTCCTTTGTGGTCTTTTGCACATTGGTTGTTCATCCATCATTTGGAGTGCAGTCTTTCGATGATTCTATTGCGTTTCTTGGATTTACTGTGTGTGCCTGCAAGAACATGAATCTCAGGGTTGGATATGGTGACGTATATGCACTTTAATGATAACTCCACTTTGATCTTTGAAATGAAGCATATTCCACCACACCCCTGTCCGGTACTTTGTGCTCATTGTAGAAACAAGACCGAGTCACTGAATACAGAGTCACTCATATGATGCAGAGAACATTGACAAGATCACTTCACAGTCCAGTAGTGATTTCCCCTACAGGGTTAGGGTTGATGCAGCTTAAATAACAATTACTCAAGTTGTTGGGAGGCTTAAGACTGAAAATGTGAAAACCTGCAAGAAAATGAACCTCAGGGTAGTACATGGTGACGCATATGTACTTTGATAATAATCTTAGAGTCAGGTTTAATATTATCGGTATTTGTTATGAAATTTGTTAAATTTGTGGCAGCAGTACAATACATGATAAAGAGAAAAACTATTCTTTTTATACAGTTAAATTCAACAGTGCAAAAAAATAGGAAATTAAAAAAGTAGTGAGGTAGTGTTCACGGGTTTTAATGTCCATTCAGAAGTCAGATGGCAGAAAGGAATAAGCTGTTCTTGAATCGGTGAGAGAGTGCCTTCAGGCTTCTGTACCTCCTTCTTGATGGTAGCAATGAGAAGAGGACATGCCCTGGGTGATGGAGATCCTTAATGATGGATGCCACCTGCCTGAGGCATCGCTCCTTGAAACTGTCCTGGTTGCTACGGAGGCTAGTGCCCATGATGGGGCTGGCTAATTTTACAGCTCCCTGCAGCTTATTTTGATCCTGTGCAGTAACAACCCCCGCCCCCATACAAGACAGTGACTCACCCAGACAGAATGCTTTCCAAAGTACATCTGTAGGTATTTGCGAGTGCTTTTGGTGATGTGCCCAATCAATGAAGTACAGCCACTGTCTGGCCTTCTTTATAGCTGCTTCCAAATATTGGGTCCAAGTTAGGTCCTTAGAGATATTGGCACCCAGAAACTTGAAATTGCTCGCTCTCTCCGTTTCTGATCCCTCTATGAGGACTGGTGTGTGTTCCTCGTCTTACCCTTCCTGAAGTCCACAATCAACTCTTTGGTCCTACTGATGTTGAATGCAAGATTGTTGCTGTGACACCACTTATCTTGCTGGTACATTTTGCTCCTGCACGCCTTCTCGTCACCATCTGAGATTCTACCAACAAGGGTTGCATCATCTGCAAATTTATAGATGGCATTTGAGCTGTGCCTTGCCACACAGTCATGTGTGAGAGAGCAGAGCAGTGGGCTCAGCACACACCCCTGAGGTTCACCAGTGGCAATTGTGAGCAAGGAGGAGATATTATTACCAATCCACACAGATTGTGGTCTTCCGGTTAGGAAGTCAAGGATCCAGCTGTAGAGGGAGGTACAGAGGCCCATTTCCTGGAGCCTTTCAATCAGAATTATAGGAATGATGGTATTAAATGCTAATCTATAGTAATTCCCTTTGAACTTTAAATCTTAAACTTTTAAACAACACGGATTGGACTCACTTGTAGACCAAGTATATTGCCTTTCCAGTAACCAGTTGGCTTTTACAGTAATATTTAAACTTCTCCTCTACTTAGTGCTTTCCAACAAAGTGCCTGATTTATTCACTTCAATCTTTATCTACCCCTGTGGGATTTGGACCCATGACCACAGGTTCCAGTACTTAATCTCGCTGTCTTATTCAATGCAATTTTCTAAGTGGTTAGCTCACAGTAATAGTCAGATGCCATTAAGCATCAGCTCAGCAGGGAATGTGACTACATACTGCAGGCAGCTCTGAACGAATATGACACAGTTGTCATTGGCTTCATCTAGACCTGTGTGGATGAGTGTGTCCATACCAGGCATACTCAATCGAAAAGGAATGGATGAACCAGGATATTCGCAGTCTGCTGAATCAGTGGTATTCAAGACCAGCAATACAAAACTTACACAAGTCCAGGATATTTTAAGAGCTAAAAAAACAATTTCAATTGAAGTTAGAAATGGAAACATATGCACATCGTCTCTGGCAGGTTTTGCAAGCCATTATTTCCTACGAGGTAAAATCTAACACCATGAATGGCTACGATGCTTCACATCCAAATGAGCTCAATGCTTTTATATGCACGCTTTGAAAGGTAGAATAAAACTACCCCAATGCAAGTCCCTCCAGCATCTGGTGATCCTGTGATATCTGTCTCAGAGGCCAACATCAGAACATCTTTCAAAAGGGTGAACCCTCTCAAGGCATCAGGCCCCAATGGTGTTCCTGCAGGGGGAGCTGAAAACCTATGCCAACCAACTGGGGGAGTTATTCAAAGATAGCGTCAATCTCTCGCTGCTGCGGTTGGTGGTCCCCATCTTCTTCAAAAGAGCGACAATGCACAAGAAAAGCAGGGTGAGCTGCCTCAACGACCATTATGATGAAGTGCTTTGAGAGGATGATCATGGCCAGAATCAACTCCTCCCTCGGCAAGAACCTGGACCTGGTGCAATTTGCCTATGGCCACAATATGACTGGCTCTCCACTCTGTCAGGACAATAGCAATACCTATGTCAGGCTGAATCTTATTAATTACAACTCAACGTTCAACATCATTATACCCTCAGTACTAATCAACAAGCTCCAAACCCTCTGTACCTCCCCCTGCAACTTGATCCTTGACTTCTTCATCAGGAGATCACAGTCAGTGCAGATTAGAAATACATCTCCTCCTCACTGACAATGAACACCAACACCTCTCGTGGACACACCCTTAGCCCAGTGCGCTACTCTTTCTAAACTCATGTCTTTACCACGAGGCACAGGTTAAATAGCATCTATAAATTTGCTTTTACTCAACTAATGTTGGCAAAATTTCAGATGGTGACAAGGAGGCGTACAGCAGGTTGAGTGGTACCGCAACAACAACTTTGCACCCTGTCAGTAAGAACAAGGATTTGATTGTGGACCTCAGGAGGTGGAAGTCAAGTGAACGCACACCAGTTCTTACCAAAGGATCGGAAATGGAAAGGGTGAGCATCTCTGAAGATCCATCCTAAGCCCAAGAATATTGATGCAATTACAGAAGCATGACAATGACCGGATTTCATTCAGAGTTTGAGGAGATTTGGTATGTCACCAAAGGCTAGCAGATTTCTACAGATGTACCATGGTGAGCATTCTGACTGTTGGCATCTCCATCTGGTATGGAGGGGCCACCACACAGGACCGGAAAAAGCAGCAGAGAGCTGTAAACTCAGCCAGCTCCATCATGGGTTCCCTAGCCTCCTCAACAACGAGGTCATCTTCAAACGCGATGCCTCAGAATAGTGGCATCCACCATTAAGGACCTCCTTCACCCAGGACGTGCCTTCTTCTCATTGCTACCATCAAGGAGGCATCAGATTTCTGAATAGACAATGAACTCATGCATAATACCTCAAGTTTTTTTTGCCCTCTTATTTAATTTTATACCCATTATATACTATATTTCTTTATGTAATTTATAATTTTTAAAAATTCTCTATTGCACTGTACTACTGCTGGAAAATAACAAACTCCATGATTTAGAAGGGTGATATTAAACTTGATTCAGATTCGGGGCATAGGCAGACCATTTGACTTCCCAAGACAAATTCCTCTTGGATTGATACATTTTACAGGAAAAATTTCTCAGGAGCATGGACTTCTCAACAAGTGGTTGGCCACTGTTCACTAGGTATAGTCAGCATAGCTTTTTATTCACCAAGGTGGTAATCTGACCAACAAGGAAACTCCTCAGCAGACTGAATAAGACTGCAGCTGTTGAAAACCCTGTATCGGCCCAGAAGGAATAAACTAGTCTGGGTAAGTTTCTTTGCTTAGGAATTCCTGTTTTTGCAATCCCAGAGAAGTCAGGGACAGATTAATAATCCATCCTGTTAATATGTCCAGGAGATCTCCTAAATAGTTTCACTCACCCCAACACTGAACTGATTCCGCAACCTTTGGACTCACTTTCAAGGACTGTACAACGCATGTTCTCATTATTTATTACTTATTTATCGGTTATTATTATTTTGTGTTTCTATTTTATTTTCACAATTTGTTGTCATTTGCACTTTGGTTGTCCATCTTTGCGCATAGTTTTTCATTGATTCTATTGTGTTTCTTTGTACTTACTGTGAATGCCTGCAAGAAAATAAATCTCAGGGTCGTATATAGTGACATAATGTATACGTATTTTCATAATAAGTTTACTTTGAACTCTGAACTTTAAATTTTAGATCCAAACATTGAAATTAACAAATGACAGGAGGACATTAATAAATGTGAGGAATAGGCAAACAATTGACAAATAAAGTTCAATACAAACAAATGAAAGGTAATACCATTTGATGGGAAAGGTAGGAAAGTCATTTATTGCTTTGGAAAGTACAGGTCTAGCCATCCCAAGCAGAGTAAGAAAGTAACAAGCAGATACTAGATATACCATTCAATAAGTATCATGACTTAGATTCACAGTGGTGTTGGATTTGGGTCCAGTTTGCTCTTTTTATTGTGTTTTTCTTGTAGTTTTAGTTTTCTTTACACTTGCTCATATGATTGTAACAATCATTTTGTTTCTCCTTTATACAAGAATGACAATAAACAATGTTGAATCTTGAATCTTGATTCATAAACATTTAATAACTTTTAGTACATTTGGTTCTATATTTCTGGTTTCTATGTCTGTAAAGCAAAAGTGTGAATCAATCAGTGACTTGACAGGTTTCTCATATAAAACCCATCCAGAATGGTTTGCTGTACAAAAAGAAAACATGTTCTCAAGTTCCTTTGTTACTATTTACTTGCCTTGATTGCTGGTATAGGTTGATACAATCTCACCTGTACTGTGATCATCTACTAAAACAACTATAAGCATAAGACTTAAGCATCTTTCTTCACTTCTGGAGAACCTGCTGGTCAACACCATCTCCAGATCTAACAAGACCATAGAAAAAGGCAAACCAGTCACTAAGGTTTATACCAGGAGAATAGCATTGAGAAGTACAGAAGTCAATCTAACTCTAAATCAATTTTTGGTTTAAATTATACTTAAAATCCTGGTCATAACATTGTATAAAGATGTACAGAATGAAAAGCCACAAAGAAGATTTACAAGAATGATACTGAACATGCTGACTGGAGTAGAGGGCATGTATCATGAAGATATACGAGTAAGCCAGTGCTTTTCTCTTAAAGATTGTTTAATATCATTTCCAGTGCACAAGTATAAAGGAGAACAAAATAATTGTTACTCCCGATCTGATGCAGCACACAAAAAACACAATAAGATAAAGAACACAATAATAAAATAACACAATATAACCACACAATATAGCTAATGATTAATTCTATTTCCATAAGGTGATGCTAGGCACAGAAGTGTTTGTGCATAAGGTGACTGCCAGGAAATGATGAAGTAGTGGTGTTGGGGGATACGGTGTGGTGGGTTAGTGGGTGGGAGATGTTGATCAGTCTTACTGCTTGGGGAAAGTAACTGTTTTTGAGTCTGGTGGATAGTACATAAGTGACAGGATCTTTCATGATGCTATTGGCACTTCTCTGGCACAATTCTGTATATTTGTCCTTGGCAGCAGGGAGACTTGTGCTGGTGACACTTTGTCCAGCTTTGACTATCCATTGTAGAGCCTCTTTGGAGAAAAGGAAGTTGAGAAGTGACTTAATAGAGATGTACAAGATGATAAGAGGCGCAGATCAAGTTGCTAGCTGGAGACTTTTTCCTAAGGCAGAAATAGCGAATACAAGGGGATATTATTTTAAGGTGATTGGAGGAAAAGGGGGCTGTCAGGGGTAAGTTCTTTATACAGAGGATGTTGTGTGTATGGAATGCCTGCTGAGGCAGTTAGATTAGGGGCATCTAAGAAACTCTACAGTAGGCATAAAAGTAGATTATAGAAAAATGGTTATGTAGAAGAAAGAGAAAGTTAAATGACTGACACAACATCATAGAGTGTGAACCTGTATTGTGCTGTAGTCTTCTATGTTCTAAGTTCTATGTGAAGTCTCTGGGTTTGAGACTGGCTCTGTGGCTCAGAAGGGAAGGGGGGAAAGAAAAACTGTAATAAAGGGGGATTTGTTGGTTGGGGGGGACAGAAAGGAGCTTCTGTGGGCAAGAATGAGGTTCCCAGATGGTTTGTTGCGTCACAGGTGCCAGGGTCTGGGATATCTTTGGATCGAGTCCAGAGCACTTTAAAATGAAAGAGTGAGCTGCCAGAGGTATTGGTCCACAATGGGTAGAAGGGGTGACAAGGTTCCTGCAAAGTGTGTTCAGGGAGTTAGGTGCTAAGTTAAAGGACAGGACCTCCAAGGTTGTGATATCAGGATTGCTTCCTGTACTACGTGCTGGTGTGGCCTGAAGTAAGAAGATCATACAGTTTAACATGTGGGTAAGGAAATGGTGCAGGAAGGAAAACTTCAGATTTTTGGATCACTGGGCTCTCTTCCAGGGAAGGTGGGACCTGTACAGAAGGGATGGTTTGCACCTGAACAAGAAGGAGACTGATATCCTAGTGGTAAGAATTTGCTTTGGGGGGAGGGGTGCTTAAACTAGAGTTGTAGGGGGATGGGAACCAGAGCACCAGAAGCTATAGTGGAATGGCTGTGAATAAATATGGTGCTAAGCCTGCATACAAAGTCAGGAGTCAAACGATCAAGCATGATCAATCTTCTGAGCTGCGTGTATTTCAAAGCAAGGAGCATTGTATTAAAGGTGGGTGAGTTTAGGGCATGGATCAACATGTGGAATGATGATATTTTAGTCATTTGTAAAATTTGGTTGCAGGAGGAGCAGGACTGGCAGCTCAGTGTTCTGAGATTCTGTTCTTTTACGTGTGATGGAGTGGGAGGGATTAACGGGACAGGGTGGCATTGCAAGTAAGGGGAAAAGTCACAGGAGTGCTCAGACAGGACAGACCAGAGAGCTTGGCTAGTGAGGCTTTATGAGTAGAACTGAGGAACGGGAAAGGTATGATCACGTTAACGGGACTTTTCTAGATCACTCAACAGTCTGTGGGATTTAGAGGAGCAAATTTGTAGAGGGATCACAGACTGTTGCAAGAAACATAGGGTTATTTTAACTTTCCACATATTGATTGGTCTTCCATACGATAAAAGGGAGAGACAGGGAAGAGCTTCTCCATAAGATATAGGAGCAGAATTAGGCCATTTGGCCCATCGAGTCTGCTCCACTAGAATCATACTTCATGGCTGATCCTTTTTTCTCCTCCTCAGTGCCATTTCCCAACCCTCTCCCCATAACCTTTGATGCCGTGTCCAATCAAGAACCTATCAAGCTCTGCCTTAAATACACCCAATGACCTTGCCTCCACAGCTGCCGGTGGTAATAAATTCTAGAAATTCACCACCCTCTGGCTAAAGAAATTGCTCCACACCTCCATTTGAAATGGACGCCCCTCTATTCTGATGCCATGCATTCTCGTCCTAGACCCTCCGACCATGGAAAACTTCCTTTCTGCATCTATTCTGTCTAGACCTTTCAACACTTGAAAGGTTTCTATGAGGCCCCCCTCATCCTTCTAAATTCCAGCGAATACAGACCCAGAGCTATTTACAAGGATCTTGCTGGGACTTGAAGACCTGAATTATAGGGAAAGTTTGAACGGTTAGGACTTCATTCCCTAGAACATAGAAGGTTGAGGGGAATTTTGGTAGAGATACAGTATACAAAATTATGAGAGGTATAGATAAGGTAAAGAGGATGCGGTTTTTTTCCCCCACTGAGGTTGGATGAGACTATAACTAGAGGTTCATGGGTTAAGGGTGAAAGGTGAAATGTTTACAGGGAACATGAGGGGGACCTTCTTCATCCAGAGGGTGATAAGAGTGTGGAAAGAGCTGCCAGCACAGGGTCAACCTCAACATTTAAGAGAAATTTGGATAGGTACAAGGATGGCAAGGCTGTGGTCCTGACCCAGGTCGATGGGACTAAACACATTAACGGTTCGGCACAGACTGGATAGACTCTACAGCCTGTTTCTCTGCTGTAGTGTTCCACGGCTCCAAACTGAGACACGCTTGCTTCAGTACTTTTCCCCACGTGCAGACACTGGAACCCAACTCACATGTCCACTCTGGCCATGCTTGCAGAGCTCATGGCTACATCTTTTTTGCAAGCTGCTCAGGAGGGAGGTACATTCTCCATAGGAAGGAGAGGGGTAGTGAGGGAGAAGATCAAACAGTGTTAATGAGTGCAAATGATTAAGTCGGTCCTGCCCGTTCTGGTCCTGTGCTAAAACTGGGTGACTGCCATGGCCATCAATGGGGTCGCTGAGTAGAATATCTGGGGCAATCTTTGCCTGACTTGCCTTACTGCAAAAATTGCAACATACCAAAATAAACATGGGGTAGTCAGTGTCAATGAAAACAATACCTCAGAAAGCATTCTTTAAAGCATTTACAGTGTATTTCCCAAGGTGTGCAATTCATTTTTATTTGTGAATAAAAAATGACAGTTATAATATTTTGATCTAATTACCATCACCAAGTCAGAAATGTATGCTATACATATAACACCCTTGTTAAGATTCTGACTGCTAGGCTGTAGGTGTTTCATTTTAGCAGTTCTGTAAGAGCAGTCTGTTCTGCTTTCTGCTTGTTTAGGTTTGAGTAGAGATAAGGAGCTTTGTTGTTCAGCTTCAGAATGTGGTGTCAGTCAAATCAGGGTGGTAGAATTGGGAGAATGTTCTAGAGAGCGCTGGGCAGAGTTGTCTTTGTTGGCTGGAGCTGGGAGAAGACAGGAGGGAAGACGGCTGAGGACGCCGGCCCTGTTGCACAGGGTGCTTTGTGCAAATAAATGGCTTCAAGGAGGAAGGACCGATACTCCTGTGGGAGAGCCCATTTCTCTGAGAGGGATTTCGAGCGACATTTGGAAGGTGTAGTGTATACATCGAAAACAACGGCTTCTGGAGGATTTGTGCTCCACCGTGCACATGTGACATGTGAAGTATAATGGGCCCTTTTTGTTTCTTCTCTTCCTTTAATAACTGGTTGCTCAAGTTAACATTCTTGAATACACACACACTCATACCCATTAGTCTCGTGAGACCATGGATTTGTGCCTTGGAAGGTCTCCAGGGCGCAGGCCTGGGCAAGGTTCTACGGAAGACCAGCAGTTGCTCCATACCACCGATGTTGTCCAAGGGAAGGGTATTAGGACCCATACAACTTGGCACCGGTGTTGTTGCAGAGCAATGTGTGGTTAAGTGCCTTGCTCAAGGACACAACACACTGCCTCAGCCAAGGCTCGAACTAGCGACCTCCAGATCGCTAGACAAACGCCTTAACCACTTGGCCACTCGCCAACATTGTATGCAGTGTTTGACCTGTTATTTCTTGTCGGGGCAGTGAATCACACAGCATTCACACAAACTGGCGTTTGGGTGGGGGTCAGAAGTCACAATCTCACAGATTTGGCGGGACCAAAGTCATATACACCCTAGACGTACAAAGCCGGAGAAAGGTGGGTTTCTCAACAATGAGTCCAGTGGCTCCAGTGAGAGTCTAATGAGGCGATTTTAGAGACGCCGGGGTGGGGGGGGGTTCATACATATTGACAACAAAATGGAACAATGAAATCACAACAGTGTAGGGGTGAACTGCTGTAGGAACTTAAGCTTCGCCGTGCTCGGTATCTGGGTTCAGTCCAGACCTTGCATGCTGTTGTGTGGGGCTTAAGTGCCTCTCTGTGACTATGTGGAATTCCTTCAGCTGCACTAGTTTATTCCAACGTTCACTTTGTAACTTGTGCCACAGGAATGTTGACTTGAATCACATTTAAAGCTGCAACTAGGTTAATTGGTCAGTGTAAATTAACAAGTGTACACGAGTGGCAGAATCTGGGTGGGAGAAGGTGGGTAGTTGACAGGAGTGTTAAGAGATTTTAAAACAAAAACGAGATTAATGTAAGTGAGCGGTTGCTGCTTCATATAGACTTGGCAGACCAAAAGGGGCTGATTCCAGGAACTAACATGAGCTGCCAGGTCAAACTTCCTCATCGTCAGCACTTCCAACAAAAATGGAATCATTCACTTTAGAAATGCATGACATCCATTGTAAAAGCAGAGGTTTGATTTAATCGAATTTTGAGACCACCATAGGTGAGGCTAGATAACAACACATAAAGCCATCAAGTTATGATGAGTATCCAACAGCATCCCAAGAGATTTATCCTCGAATTTTCCATGCTCCTTGACTAAGTTATCTCCCAGATTACGTGAAGGTCGGGGTAAGAGCAAAGAATGAACAGCTACCATTCTAGTCTTACAGCACTATGCACCATACACCTGCACACACTTCTGTCAGGCTGGCAATGCGGTTATTTACATACACTCATTAAAGATGATGTATTGTCTCTATTAGACGCTGCACATTCTGGAATGAGCAAATATCAACTGATATGTGGGTGGTATCAGCATGAAGGAGTGAGGTGTTTTTAACAGTCATTAGCATTTTGCTTGTAAGTATTCTGTGAACACTGCTTACACAGAAGGACTGTGTTGATGCTGTGGACACAACTATCACAGGATTATATTTCAAAAAGGCCAGAAAACATCATAAATATGATAAGTGTATAAAAATAAGTTTGCATATGCCTAAAGGCCATTCTGCCCCTTGTAGGTAATAGTATCTGAAATAGTTATGGTGCAAATGATCCTGCTACAACCTTTCGTTTTCTTTCACACAATGTCTCACCGCTGACAGCTTCTCATGTTTGGTGAGCTTCAGGATTATGAAACCAAAGTCTAATTTGTAACAAGGTGGCAAAGAGATATTTTTTACTTGCATTGAAGTTGTTGTATCTGTGCTTGAATAAAATCCTTCAAAAGTACAGCACGCCACTCTGTTAGAAGTCTTCCAAAAACAACAATGGTAATTATTTCACACGGACATAATCAAACCAATAACAATGTCATAAATATCCACAGAGCTACACAGCTCCAGTCACATATGTTCTTATTAAGTACATACTTCATGCTAAATGAAGGTTAGCATCATCCATTATTACACAGGTCACAGGTGAATTTATCATTACCCGTAAACCAACTTGATAGCTCCCAGAAAGCCCTTAAAGACTCCAGAGTGACCATGGCAGGTAGCTTTTAATGAACAGCTTTACAAATGGGAGCATCTGAAGGGAAGCCTGCTGGAGAGAGTCTGATGACAATTCTGGCTTGGCCCTATAATTACTGAAAATGCGACCAATGTCTCTGCAGATTTCAGAGGTGGCAGTCACCAGCAGGACATATTTTTATGGTCTACAAAAAAAAATGAAAGAGTCAAAAGAGAGATTATTTATTATGCCGCAGACATCGACAGCTCAACAAAATAATCATGAATTGGTCGTTACTGTAGTTGCAGCTTTAAATGTGATTCAAGTCAACATTCCTGTGGCACAAGTTACAAAGTGAACAAAGACACATTAACATTCAACTGGCCTACAATTACAATGCTGAAAATCAGAATACTCCAACTTTCACAGCCAGGGTTCTTTTTAAACAGCAATATTTTTGATAAAATTAGTAGTAACAAATCAAGTATGAATATAATGTGTATTTTAACAATGATCAGAAAACCAAGAGGTTATTCACTTCCCAGCTTAGAAGAGATTCTGCAGATACTGGAAATCTTGAGGAACACACGTAAAGTGCTGGGGTACTCAACAAGTCAGAGAGCACCTCAAGTTCAAATTCAAACTCATGTTTATGTATATTGTCATCGAATCATACACATGTATACAGCTAATCGAAATAACATTCTTCAGGGAGCAGGGTGCAAAACACATACATACAGCACAAAATAATATTAACATGATAGTATTAACAGATAATAAAATATATTCTGTAGTTGTACAAGTTGACATAAAGTGCATAAATGACATATGGTTCAATTTACAACAGTATAATGTTACTGGTGCTGTCATAAATAAGGTGTACTGGGTAGCAGGGAGTTTAGAAGTCTCACAGAAGTCTCAGGTGAAGATGTTAACTGGTTATGCTTCTCCATAATGCTGCCTGACCCGCTGAATTCCTCCAACACTTTGTTTGTGTTAGAAGAAACATGTGTTATTTGGTAGAACAGCAAGAATATGCATTCACATGGCATCTTTCATGCTCCAGAAGCTATCTTACATCCTTAAAGAACCTACACATATCAGTATTTATCAGTTTGAACAATGTTGGTTAAGAGATAAATATTGGAAGAGCTCCCTCTACCTTAAATAATGTTGTGACACTTGAGAGAATACACCTGGATCTCTAGAAAATCAGAAATGATCATGGTTTGGGAGTTGCCCAGTGAAAATGAAAGATACTCTTCATTCAGCAAGCTAGACATTTGAACATGTATGTTATTGCTGGAATACAGGTGGTTCAAACCTTGCAAACAATTTTTAGGCAATCAAACCTTTGTCGCACAATATGAGAGGAAGCATGTAATCTAGTGGTCTGTGACTGTAGGCTACTTGAGTTGCTGTTCACAAGATCAAGTAACAAACAAAGCCACCGGCCAAACATTTTAACTGAAGGAGTTAACATGCAACTCACAGCAATGGCTAGCAGCTGAACAGAGAATCATAGTTCAATGTTCAAAGTAAGTTTATTATCAATGTATGTACAGTATATGTTCAAAATAGAAGTATCAGACGAGGCATTTATGTATATATACTTGCCCCTCACATCTCCTTTGAAATTACTCCCTTTCCATCTTAAATGCATGCCCACTGGTATTAGGCATTTCAACCCTGAGAAAAAGATGCTGTCTATCAATTCCATCTATGTCTCTCATAATCTTATAAACCTCTAACGGATCTTTCCTCAGCTTCCACCGCTCCAGAGAAAAAACTCCAAGTTTATCCAACTGTTAATTATAGCACATGCCCTCTAATCCAGGCAACATCCTGGTAAACCTCTTCTGTACCCTCTTCAAAGCCTTGACATCCTTCCCATAATGGGATGACCAGAACTGTCCAGATGTGGACTAACCAGAGTTTTATAAAGCTGCACCACAACTTCCTGACTTTTGAACTTATTGCCTCGACTAATAAAGACAAGCATGCCTCATTCCTTCTTAACCAACCTGTCAAACTGTGTAGCCACTTGCAGTGAGCTATAAATTTGAAACCCAGGATCCCTCCCCTCATCAACACTGTCAAGGGTCTCGCCCCTAATTATGTACTCTCTCTTTATGTTGGACTTACCAAGGTGCAACATTTCACATTTGCCTGGGTTAAACTCCACCTGTCATTTCTCTGCCCATCTCTGCAATTGACCCATATCCCACTGTATTCTTTGCCAGTCATCTATGCTGTCTATAACATCAATAATTTTCAAACTTCTGCAAACTTACTAAACCACCCATTTACAATTTCATACAGGTCATGATGGATATAAGTACTACTGGATGATAGTCACCGAGGCAGGTTATCCGATCTTCTTGGGCACTCGTATGATTGATGCCTGCATGAAGTGGTGAGTACCTCAGTCTGCTGAAGTGAGGGGTTGAAGATATCTGCAAACATTCCTGCCAGTTGTTTACCACAGGCCTTCAGTATTTGGCCAGGCATTCCATCTGGACCAAATGCTTTCCATAGATTCACCCACCTGAAGTATACTCTCATGTCAGCATTAGAGACGGAAATCATAGGGTCATTGGGGGCTGTGAGAGTTCATGAAGGTGCCTCCATGTTCAATTGATCAAACTGAGCATAAAAGGCATTGAGCTTATACGGGACCAAAACTTCATCACCATTTTTGTTGTTTGGTTTTGTTTGTAGCAGATGATGGCAATAAAGCCCTGCCAGAGTTGTCAAGCATCCTTCTGTGATTCAAGTTTAGTCCGTACTTTTTACTTTGCACGTGAGATGGCCTTCCAGAGGTCATGCCTGGATCTCTTGTTTTTTCCTTGGATCGCCAGTCCTAAAAGCTACCTATATAGCAGCAGCCTATACAATGTCATTGTGAACCTCTTAATTCATCAAGGGCTTCTGATGGGAAACCTCAATGATTTTGTGGGGCACACTCACCACAGGTGTCTTTAAGAAGTTCATTCTTTCGTTCATACCATATGGTTAACATAAATTTTATATTACAGTCACAGTAATATATACTGCGACATCCCTGATTACTCAGAGGTTCTGATTTAGGCACCACCAGTCATTTTTCCCAAGTTCTAGAAAACCTAGCATCAAATGATGTGCAAATCTAATCTCATGGGATCTGGTTCAACAGAAAGGAAAATGCAAGAACATCTCTATCTGCAATCTGGGGTTATTATATGCAACACATAATTGTGATCTGAGTCTTGGTTCCACTTGTGGAAATCCCTGAGCTCCAACCCATTGGATGGTGCCAAAATAGGCAATGTCTTGGTGGCACTTCATTAGGTACATCTTTATACCTGCTCATTAATGTGGATTTCTAATCACCCAATCATGTGGCAGCAACTCAATGCATAAAAGCATGCAGACATAGTCAAGAGGTCCAGCTGTTGTTCAGATCAAACAACAGAATGGGGAAGAAATGTGATCTAAGTGACTTTGGAATGACTGTTAGTGCCAGACTGGGTGGTTTGAGTATCTCAGAAACTGCTGATCTCCTGGGATTTTCGTGCACAGCAGTCTCTCGAGTTTACAGAGAATGGTGTCAAAAGTTAAAAAAAAAAAAAAAAAATTCCTTGAGGAGCAATTCTGTGGGTGAAAATGCCTTGGTAATGAGAGGTCAGAGGAGAATGGCCAGACTGCTTCAAGCTGACAGGAAGGGGACAGCAATTCAAATAATTATGTGTTACAACAGTCCTGTGCAGAAGAGCATCCCTGAATGTACAACACACTGAACCTTGAAGTGGATGGGCTACAGCAGCAGAAGACCATGAACAGGAGATACCCAATAAAGTGGCCAATAAGTATATGTGATCACTCCAATTCATCAAGAGTGCTGCTGGAGCTGAGGGGCTTCATCACTAAGAGTTCTATTATTTCATAATTATATTCAAGTTCATTTAAAGTTCTAAGCACTCACTTTGCAAGGATATTCTTCCTGTGTTATACAGGCACATGATGAAGCCAACATTGAAATCCTATATTCATTACAGGTAGAGATATACAATCGATTGCATATCTGTTGTGGAGCCCAGAAAGCAGAAATATTACAGCCAAAGCTTCTCCAGACAAGGCAGCCTTTCCTCTGAGCCTATGACCAATGCCCAGAAACAACATAATATCAAAGCAGGCATACTAACCACTATCTACAGATGCACTGGGGAAACAAATGCACAGAACAATATATTTTCTTTCATTGGCTGAAGGATGAAGAATCCAAAGTCCCACTTAAGTTTAACACAAGCCTGCCATCCCTGGTGCCCAAACACTTTAGTCTGAAGAGCTAAGTTTGGCTCAATAATACTGTAAGGATCAGAAACAGGTTTATTATCACTGGCTGATATGACGTGATATTTGTTTTTTTTTTCTTTACAGCAGAAAAGATAGAAATTTATAACAAATTACAGATAAATAAATAGTGCAAAAAGGAATGATGAGGTTGTTCATGGGTTCATGGACCTTTCAGGGATCTGATGCCAGAGGGGAAGAAACTGTTCCTGAAGCATTGAACATGGGTTCTCAGGCTCCTGTGCCTCCTCCTCGGTAGTAGTAATAAGAGCAACACTCACAACACGCTGGAGGAACTCAGCAGGTCGGGCAGCATCCGTGGAAAAAGATCGGTCGATGTTTCGGGCCGGAACCCTTCATCAGGACTGAAGAGGGAAGGGGCAGAGGCCCTATAAAGAAGGTGGGGGGAGAGTGGGAAGGAGAAGGCTGGTAGGTTCCAGGTGAAAAACCAGTAAGGGGAAAGATAAAGGGGAGGGGGAAGGGAGGCAGGGAGGTGATAGGCAGGAAAGGTGAAGAAAGAATAGGGGAAAACACAATGGGTAGTAGAAGGAGGCGGAACCAAGAGGGAGGTGGTAGGCAGCTAGGGGAGGGGGCAGAGTGACATAGGGATCGGGGAAGGGGAGGGAATTACCGAAAGTTGGACAATTCTCTGTTCATACCAAGGGGTTGGAGGCCACCTAGACGGTATATGAGGTGTTGCTCCTCCAACCTGAGTTTAGCCTCATCATGGCAATAGAGGAGGCCATGTATGGACATATCTGAATGGGAGTGGGAAGCAGAGTTGAAGTGGGTGGCTACTGGGAGATCCTTTCTGTTTTGGCAGACGGAGCAGAGGTACTTGACGAAGCGGTCCCCCAATCTGCGTTGGGTTTCACTGATGTAGAGGAGGCCACACCGGGAGCACTGGATGCAATAGATGACCCCAACAGACTCACAAGTGAAGTGTTGCCTCACTTGGAAGCACTGTCTGGGGCCCTGAATGGTGTAATAATAATGATAGTAATAAGAGGGCATGTCCTGGACAGTGAGGGTCCTTAGTGATAGATGCAGGAGAAATTGTAAATACTTGAGCAGTGTACCTTAAAGAGCTTTACAAGTAATAGGTTACCTTCAAGTTCTAGCCACAATTAGTTTACGAACAAAATCCTACAATGGACTCACAGAGTGCAAATCAGTTAAAAATTCCAAACCATTCCTTTAATTGGTTTATTTTCCACACCTGTGACTACCATGTCCCTGGCCAAAATCACGTTGATATAGTTGATCAGCCTTTTATATTAAATGCTTCAATTTAAGTAGGCAAGGAAACACTTGAAATCAAAAATTGGTTTATGTTAATTGAAACATACTTTCTTTCTTTGTTATCTGCCGCATTGTACGGTCTTTCTGTGACCATGCTTGTTCCTGGCAGATTATTCTACAGAAGTGGTTAACCACTGCCTTCTTCTGTACAGTGTCTTTACAAGACTGGTGACCCTCGCCATTACCTGTACTCTTCAGAGATTGTCTGCCTGGCATCAGTGGTCGCATAGCCAAGACTTGTGATATGCACCAACTGCTCAAGCGACCTTCCACAACCTGCTCCCATGGCTTCACATGCCCCTGACTGAGAGGTTGCACCTTGCCCAAGGGTAACCTGCCGGCTAGCGTAGGAAAGGAGTGCCTTACACCTCTTTTGGTAGAGGGATATCTCCTCTATGCAGGTAGACATCAGTAATCTAAGAAGGAAGCTTGTTATCTTCTCAAATGCTAATTAGAAATATAACAAATAGCAACAGGAACAGACCATTCAGCCCTTCGAGACTGTTACACCATTCAGTATAATCATGTAACCTGTTCTTGCTTTGTCCACGTAAATCTTTATCTCTTTAATCATGTGGACTATTTCCAACACCTTCATGAAAATATTAAATGATCTGGCTCTGTCTGCCTAATTTGAGAGAGAATTCCATGTCTACCACCTTTATGGGTGAAAAACTGTTGCCTTATCCAGTTCATAATGGCCAGGTTCTGGCCTTCTCTGCCATCAGGAATATCTTCTAACCCATCTCTGCTTGTTTCAGTCCTATTTCAATGAGAAGGAGAATAAAAATAGGCACTACATTCTGGCTATGTCATTAAAACTCACATCTTATCTATGAATTTAAAAAAAAACTAACTCATAGCAGATAAGAATTATCCCACTGAGAACATGTTGATGAATGTCCATGGAGAAAGGCCATCATTCAGGAAGAAAAGCTTACAAACCAACGGTATGAACATTGTATTTCCCAATTTCAGGTAAGGTGGGGGAGGAAGAAGTACGTGATAGGTGAAACTGGGACGGGGGGGGGGATGAAGTAAAGAGCTAGGAAGTCGATTGGTGAAAGAGAAAGTGACAAGGCTGTGGTAGTGGATCTGAATAAGCACATAGCCGAAGAGTCAGAGAGGAGCAGAGATCACAGAGGGGCAGCAGTGACAGACAGTCTCACTGAGCTCCTGTCGAAGGGAAGATTTTAACTTCTTCAGTGTAGGCATCTCTGGAAGAGGCTTTGCAGTGTGGTAGTCATATATTTCCGACACTTTGAACATGTGCTTACCCAGACCCACTATCACAACTAGTCCCTTTATCTCTTTTACCAATCGACTTCCCAGCTCTTTACTTCACCCCTCCTTTCTTCCAGTTTCACCTGTCACCCTACTACTTTGTACCTTTTCCTCTCCTCCCTCCACCTTCTTACTCTGACTTCTCATCTCTTTTTTCCAGTCCTGAAGAATGGTCTCAGCCCGAAACGTCAACTGTTTACTCTTTTCCAGAGATGCTGCCTGGCCTGCTGAGTTCCTCCGAAAATGTGTGTGTAACACACATCCTGGGGTGTTCTCCAACATACCCTCACACATCCACCCAGTGTTCATTGTTTGTTCACCTCTCTTTTTCCCTCAACTCCACCTGGTTGCATCTGCCCATCAAACCATCCCCATCAGGTTCCATGTAATACTCCCCAAACCACCCCCCCCCATTGCTTACCAGTCTCTATCCTCCACCCATACTGCCATACACTGGTAATCTTTCCTCTTTCCTCAGTCCTGATACAAGGTCTGACAGAAAATGTCAACATACATCTTCCGTCTCCACAGATGCTACTTGACCCACTGAGATCTTCCAGCTTTTTATTTTCATTCCAGCTTCCAGCATCTGTAGACTCCTTCATCTTCTATCAGGAACTCAACCCCAGTGCATACTAATGTTCATCTCCAACGAGAATGATGGCAACACAATATGTTCATATGAATGACCATTATTCTGAAATGGTTTCCAGGATATCCAGCACTAAGGTCAATGCTTGAAAGAATGAAAGCTTGTTGTTTTTTTTTTTGTAAGTCTACTGGCTTTGTTGTGTTATAAGTTTCAGCAGCCGTAATCCCATTTCTATATCCATAGACCCCTAGGCCATAGACACAAGAGAATGCAGATGCTGGAATTTGAACAACAAACAACCTGCTGGAGGATCTCAATGGTTCAAGCAGCATCTGTGTGGGGAAAAGAATTATCCTGTCCACCCTCAGTTCTGATGCAGAGTTTCAATCCAAAACATTGACAATTCTCTTCCTCCTGCAGATGCCCTTGACCTACTGTGTTCCTCCAGCAGAATATTGTGATTTTTTAGTATAAACCTTTTTAATATTTCCAACTCACTTAAAACAGGCTTAAGAAGCTGGTGTGGGCAATGATAAAATACCAGTGTAGTTCAGTAAACAACCTCTCTTCAGGTTACAGTTGCTTAGAAGGGAAGAGAGAGTTTCACTGCTCCTCTGACTATATAACCTAATGATGCTTGGTGCTTTCTGTGTACAGTTATGCCCCAAGATATAAATAGGCTCATGTAGTTGCTACATCATCCTTCAACACACTCCATGCAGGCAAAATGTTTTCACTATCAACTTTTGAAACGTTTGTTTTGTGATTTTCAAAAATTGCATAATTTTTAAACACCTCAGGCAATGCAACTGTAATGGGATATAAAGCTCCCACAAGTGTTAAAACTGAAACTTATCAGTGCAGCACTTTCAGCCTTGGATTTATACAGCAAGCTCTCATCCTATAAAAGATTTACTCCGCACACCAGTGCTATACTTAATTTTTTTTCATTTAATTTACAGAAGTTCAATAACTGGAACAGTAGCATGTGACCTGTTTCACAATGAGCTGTGGAAAAAACTATTTTGAACCTTTAAGCATACAAGAGACATTTACTACATTGAGCATACCTTTGAAGATAATGGATTGTTACAGGCATAGAATTCTGACTAATGCATGGAAGTAAAAAGTAAATAAATCTGCAGAGAAAAATATGTGTTATTTTAATCAATACAAAAAACTACCATGCATCATTGAGATACAACTGAGGAACAAGTAGACTTAAGCAATTGAAAGAAATGCATGGGAGAATTTGAAGTTTCACCTTGGTGTTTCAAAAGGAAGGAGATCAGGCCCAGTGTTATGAGCATTTCTGAATATGTATCGCATTCATAAAGGATGAAAGAAATGCTTTTACCAGAAGGCGCAATGTCAGAGTTAAACGTCATTATAGTCTTACGTGTTAAAGGCTGAATCCGTTGCATATGTATGAGGCTGAAAATCTAAATCAGTTCTTTGACTTTGTAAATCACTTCAATTTATGGCAACTTTCAGGATGGCAAGAAGCAGGTGGACGAGAGTTTGTCAAAATTAATAGATAGCACCGCCTGTCTCTGTAAATGGGTTCCCGCTGCCCTTCTGCTACATCTGATCTTTTTTTATCTGCAGTTTTAAAGGGATGTGTTCTATTTTTACCCAAATGGATCTTGAAATCATATGGCAAAACACAAAATGATTACACTGGAGTGAAAAGATAATTTACATTTAAATTATTTTCCATAAAAAAAAATCCCAGCTTGAATACTATCTGAATTATCTATGACAGCTATTTCTGGTGTTTACCTGTTTAATGGGAGAGCTGATCAACTTCATACGTGGCAGTATATATGGATAAAGCTAACATTATTCAAACCGTATCTAATCAGTCAAATTATCCTTGAAAGAAATGTAAATTTTCAAATATTTGAAAATGTGCACCATCTTTGAAGAGGTTAGTTCAAAATGACAAGAGGATGTAAAAGCATTGTGGCATTGTTTCAGAGTTCTGTTTTCCATTATAAATAGCAACCTTGGCTCTGAGTAATAAAAGTGGTGAGTTCAAGGCCCACTCCAGAGGGAAGCACGTAAACCAAGCTGGCAAAACTAAGAGCGTCAAGAGCTGCTTTCTTTTGAATTGGACATTAAATGTTAAAATAAGGTTCATCTTTCCTCTCAGCTTTCAAACAAAACTTATTAACAATCTTAGACTTCTTCATCAGACTTTTCAGTAAGTCACTCACCAATGCAATGTCTTTTACAACTAGTTCACCACTACATAAACAGACTTTGGAACCTGGAATATATGAACTCTGATGGATAACTAAAACTCAGACTGACCAGAGAGGAGAACTGCCTTTGTTGCCCAGGAACTCCAAAAATTCAACTTTGACATTGTTGCCCTGTGTGAGACCCGCAGAGCTGGAGAAGGGCAACTAAAGGAAGAGCAAGGTCAATACACCATTTTCTGGAAAGGACTTGATCCTAAACAACCGAGGATACATGGAGTAGGTTTTGCCATCTGAAACAGCCTACTTCAGAAGCTGACAGAGCAACCACTGGGAATCAACGAACGTCTCATGACTCTGCAAATCCAGCTCCTCAAGAACCAACATGCCACCATCATCAGCGCCTATGCTCCAACTCTGGATGCTGAAGATGAAGTAAAGATGAGCTTCTACGCCCAACTTGATGACCTCCTTTCCTCTGTTCCCATCAGCAACAAGATCATTCTCTTGGGAGACTTCAATGCCAGAATGAGAAAAGTTCATAGGCTCTGGACCGGAATAACAGGCAAGGTCAACGCCAATGGAACACTTCTCACTAAGTGTGCTGAACACAACCTGATGATTACAAACACCCTATTTCACCAGAAAAACAGGCACAAAGTCTCCTGGCAGCATCCACGCTCCAAACACTGGGACCTCATTGACTACATCGAGACCAACAAGATGTACTGATAACAAGAGCTGTTACTGGTGCGACGAGTGCTGGACAGACCATCGACTCATCTCGTCCACCATGACAATGAAGATTCGGCCCAAAAGGAAACACCAAAATCAGAACACAGTTAAGAAATTCAATGTTGACATCCTTCAGGATATCAACCATGTACAGAAGTTCCAAAAAATTTTCAAGAACAACTGCCTCAACAAATTCTGTAGAAGAACACTGGAATCAATTGAAGAACACTATCATCACCTCCTGCAAAGAAACAATTGGGTTCAAGACAAAAAAAAAAAAAAAAATCAGGATTGGTTCGATGATAACGACAAACTACTCCAACAACTCATCAATGAAAAGAGAAAAGCTTTCATCACCTTATAAAATAACCAACAATCGGCTACCAAAAGGAAACACTATCAGGAATGCAAGGCTGCAGTCCAGAAGAGCACCTGAAACCTGAAATACCAATGGTGAAGGAAGAAAGCTCAGGAAATCCAACAACTAGCAGACACCAACGACACTCGAGGTTTTTTCAACACAACTAAAGCTATTTTTGTCCCATCGACTCACAGTCAAGCCTCTCTTAAAAGCAAAGATAGTTCAACCATCCTGAAGAGCAATGCTGACATCAATTCTAGATGGAGGGAGCACTTTGAAGATCTTCTAAATCAAACCATCTCATTTGACAGGAATGTGATTAACAACATTCCAAAACAGCCTGTTGACAACTCCCTGAGCAAAATACCAACACTTGAAGTAGTCAAGGAAGTCTTCAAAACCTTGAAAAACAGCAAGGCTGCTGGACTCGATGGAATACCAGCTGAGGTCTACAAAATTGGAGGTAACCCACTTCATTACCAATTGCAACAACTTCTCATCAAGATCTGGATAAATGAAGACGTACCAGCAGACTTTAGAGATTCAGCAATCATAACCATCTACAAAAGGAAAGGCGATCGATCTGAATGCAGAAACTATCGTGGAATTTCCCTGTTAGCAACAGGAAAGATCCTCACCCGCATCATGAACAACCTGCTCAAGCCTTTAGCTGAGAAGATCCTTTTGGAGACAAGCCGGTTTTAGACCATCACATGGAGCAATCGACATGATTGTTACAATGCGACAAGTACAAGAAAAATGTCATGAACAACTTCAACCTTTGTACATTGCATTCATCGACTTCACCAAAGCCTTTGACTCAGTATCTAGGAAACTCCTATGGGATGTCCTATCCACCTATGGACACCTGGAAAAGTACATTCAAAACCCGAGACTCCTCCACGATGGTATGCTTGCCACAGTCATGGTCAGCAACAGTAACTGTGAGCCTTTTCAAGTCAAATCAGGAGTAAAACAGGGTTGCGTGATTGCCCCAACTTTGTTCACCATCTTCATTGCGACAATCATTCACATCATCAAGGACGACCTACCCCTGGAAGTCGAAATTGTCTACAGAACAGATGGCAGACTTTTCAATCTTGCCCGTCTCAAGTCCAAAAACAAGACATCCACGAGTTCCCTCATCGAGTTCCAATACGCAGATGACAACAGTGTTGCAGTTCTCTCAGAAAACCACCTACAACAGATTCTGACCGTCTTCAACAGTGCATACACGAAACTTGGACTTGCCATCAATTTCAAGACTCAGATCATCTACCAACCATCACCAACTGAGACAAATCGTATAGAACCATCAATTCAACTTGGCAAAACAACCTTGGAAAATTTTCCAGGGAAAGTGGACCACTTTCCGTATCTTGGAAGTCACCTCTCCTCCAATGTCGATCTTAATGACGAGATCCAACATCATCTTAAATGCACTGGAACAGCTTTTGGACGTCTCCAAACAAAAGTCTTTCATGATCGTGGCATCCGAACAGACACCAAAATGTTGGTGTACAAAGCAGTGGTGATCCCAATGCTCCTGCATGCATCAGAAACCTGGACAACATACCGACGACATCTGAAGGCACTTGAAATGTTCCATCAACGCTGTTTTCGAAACATCTTAAATATCAGCTGGGAAGATAGAAGAAACAACGTCAGCGTGCTAACTGAAGCAAAAACAACAAGCATTGAAGCCTACGTCATCAAGAGCCAACTAAAATGGAGCAGTCATGCTGTTCGGATGAAAGACGAATGTCTGCCGAAACAAACCTTCTACTCCCAGCTTAAAGGCGGCAAACGTAAAAGAGGCGGACAACAGAAGAGATTCAAAGACGTCTTAAAAGCCAACATGAAGAAATGTAACACTGACGTCAACAATTGGGAAACCAATGCCAAGGACAGGAAACTCTGGCAAACCATCATCCGAGAAGGAACAGCAACTTTTCAAAGCCAACAGATGTGCAGAATTAGAAGAAAAGAGAAAATGGAAAGAGAGGCAGCAACAACCAAAGCCCAATCTGCCAGCTGGAACTACCTGTCCTGAATGCGGAGGAACAAGATTGGACTTATAAGCCATTTGAGAGCTCACAAATAGATCAACAGAACGAAGACCATCATCCTCGACCTCGAGGGATAGCCACGACGATGACATAAACAGAAAACACATCCCTCTTTATTGAAAAGTCATAACAATACATCCACAATAATATTATGTAAAATGAGAGATAAAAGATTTACTTCCATTCTCCTTGTAATAGGTTTAAATTTGATCATTCATTCTCAGTCACAATTGATTAATTCAAGTACTAATCGATGAAAATTCATTTGATTACATCCTGGGATGCCATGCTTGGTTGGCATGGTTCTCACTGAGGGATCAGCAGTGAAAGGGGTCAGCAGCTTCAAGCTGCTGTGTCTCTACATCTAGAACATCTATCCTGGGCCCAACATATTGAAGCAATTAGAAAGAAAGCACACCAGAGGTTATATTTAATTAGGAGTTTGAGAAGCTGGCTTTGTACGGGGTGGGTCATTACCAAACTGATTGAGTTTTTTGACAAGGTGACGAGAGAGATTGATAAGAGTAGGGCAGTGGATGTTGTCTACATGGATTTTAGAAAGGTATTTGACAAAGTCTTTCATGGGAGGCTAACCCAGAAGATTAAGATGCATGGGGTATGCGGCAAAGTGACTGTTTGGTTTTAGAACTGGGTTGTGTATAGAAGACAAAGGGTAATGGTTGAAGAGACTTATTCAAGCTCAAGGTCTGTAATTAGTGGTGTTCCACAGGGATCTGTGCTGGGACCTCTGTTGTTTCAGATTATATAAAAATCCTGGATGAAAATATAGATGGGTGGGTTAATAAGTTTGCGGATGATACCGAGATTGGTGGAGTGGTGGATTGTGTAGGAGACTAGCAAAGAGTATAGTGTGATATAGATCAGTTGCAGAAATGAGCAGAGAAATGGCAGATAGAGTTTAACCCAGATAAATGTGAGGTGTTGCACCTTGGTAGGGCAAATGCAAGGAGACAGTACATTGTTGAGGGCAAGATCATTAAGTGTTGCCGAGCAGAGAGATCTAGGAATCCAAGTTCATAGCTCCTTGAAAGTGGCAACAAGAAAGTTAAGACTTGTGAAATGCTTGCTTTTATTAGTGAAAGCATTGAGTACAAAAGTCAACACATTATGTTGCAACATTATAAAACTCTGGTTAGGCCACATCTGGAGTATTGCGTAAAGTTCTGATCGTCCCACTATAGAAAGAATGTAGAGGCTTTGGAGAGGATGCAGGAGAGGTTTACCAGGATGCTGCCTGGTTTAGGGAGCATGTGTTATCATGAAAGGCTGGATAAACTTGGGTTGTTTTCTCTGGAATGGCAGAGGCTGAGAGGAGATCTGATAGAGGCTTATAAGATTATGAGAGGCATAGACAGAGTAGATAGGGAGCATCTGTTTCCCAGGATTGAATGGTCTAACACCAGGGGGCATACATTGAAGGTGAGAGGGAGAATGTTCAAAGAGAATATGAAGGTTAAGTTTTTTCTCAGAGAATCGTGGATGCCCGGATGTGCTGCCTGTTGTGGTGGTAGAGGCAAATATATTAAAAGCTTTTAAGGGACGTTTGGATAGGCACATGGATGTGAGGAAGATGGAAGGATATGGACATTGTGTAGGTAGGAGGGATTAGTGTTTGGGTGTTTTTGATTCGCTTTTCAGCTGGTCCGGCACGACGTTGTGGGCTGAATAGCCTGTCGCTGTGCTATACTGTACTGTCCTATGTTCTAGTTCTATGAGATTCGGTATGTCTAGCAAACCGGAGAGCATTCTGTCTGCTCACAATACCGTCTGGTGTGGAGACACCAATGCACAGGATCGGAACAAGCTGCAGAGGGTTGTAAACTCAGACAGCTCCATCATGGGCACCAACTTCCTCACCATCAAGGATATCTTAAAAAGGTGGTGCCTCAAGGCAGCAGTATCCATCATGAATAACCCTCAACATCCAGGACATGTCATCGTCGCAGTATCACCACTAGGGAGAAGGTACACGAGCCTGAAGACACACACTCAACATTCTTCTTCTCCTGCTCCATCAGATTTCTGAATTGTCCATGAACCCATGAGCACTGCCTCACTATTGTGCTATTTACTTATTTATTACATCTTTCTGTTGGAACCTGTAGTGATTTTGATGCATTTTGCTGCCTGAGAACAGCACATTTCATGACATATGTCAATGATAGCAAACCTGTTTCAGATTATGATTCTAGATTGGCATTTAGAAGATTAGCAAATCATTTTACGTAAGATTCTGAGGGAACGCCATCTGAAATTATCTCTTTCCACAGATGCGGTCTGACACACTGAGTGGCTCCAGCAGTTTCTGTTCTTATTTCAGATTTCCTGCATTTGCCTTTTTTTTTTAATAAATGTTCACGACTGAATGGAATTGACATAACGGATGTTGAGATGATGTCTCCTCTGCTGGGGTGAAACCAGAGGGAATAACTTCAGAATAAAAGGTCACCATTTCAGACAGATGAGGAGGAATTTCTTGTCTCATTTGGTTGTGAGTCTTCAAAGGTTCAAAGCTACAAAGTACATTTATTACCAAAATATATATGCAGTATACAACCTTGAAATTTGTCTTCTCAGAGAGCCGCAAAGCAAAGAAACACTACAGAACCCATTCAAAGAAAACTTCGAACATCCAATAGGCAAAAAAAAAAGAACAATCACACAAACACCAAAAAAAAACAAGTCAAAAATCACACAATATAAAACATCAAACCAGAGAGTCCTTGAAATGATCTGGGAATGTTCAGTTTAGATCAGTTCAGTTCAGTTCAGCGTTGTGTCATTCGTTGACTGCAGGCTGCAGAGTCAGTCCGTCCCGATCAAAATCACACAAAATAACAATGAAAAAAGGAGTAAGCAGAAACCAGGAACACACATAACATGAACTGAAGAGTCCAATCCACAAAACATATTGACTAAACTATGACCAAGACCCAAGACTCCAGCAGCAAGCGAAGACGAATCTTTGGCATTCCCTTTCCCTGTGAACTTTAACTGTTAACAGTGAGGTGCAGATGGACAGATATTCCTACAGGGAATGTAGACACAGTAAGGCAGTAATGTTACACCAAAACTGGATCAACCAATATCTTACTGAATAACAATGTATGCTCAGGGATCTAAATGGCCTCCTCCTGCTCCTGTTTCTTGTTCTCTTATGTCCTTCACAATATACATTTACTTTTCTCTCTGCATTTGAATACAGTAATCTTCTAGTTGACGGCCTTCTTAAAAATGGCTTGATGAGAAAATGAATTTATAGTTAGTAGCAGGACAGCATGGTAGAATGACAGCTAGCACATTACTTTACACACCAGAAATCCAAGTTAATAAGAACATAAGGAATAGGAGCAGGAATGGGCCATATGGCCCATCGAGCCTGCTCTGCCATTCAATAAGATCATGGCTGATCTGAACTTGGACTCATCTTCACCTACCTGCCTTTTCCCCATAACCCTTAATTCCCCTACTATGTAAAAATCTATCCAAACTTGTCTTAAATATAATTACTGAGGTAGCCTCCACTGCTTCATTGGACAGAGAATTCCACATTCACCACTCTTTGGGAAAAAGCAGTTCCTTCTCATCTCCATCCTAAATTTACTCCCCCGAATCTTGAGTCTAGGTCCCCTAGTTCTAGTCTCATCTACCAGTGGAAACAACTTTCCTGCATCTATCTTATCTACCCCTTTCACAATCTTATATGTTTCTATAAGATCTCCTCTCATCCTTCTGAATTCTAGCAAGTACAGTTCCAGGTGACTCAATCTCTCCTCATAGTCTAACCCCCTCATCTCTGGAATCAACCTGGTGAACCTCCTCCAAAGCCAGTATATCCCACCATCGTCTGAAAGGACTTTGTACGTTCTCCCCTGGTGCTCTGATTTCCTTCCACATTCCAAAGATGTCCAGGTTAATAGTCACATGGTCACATGTGTATAATTGGGTGCTGTGGGCTTGTTACCAGGCTGTACTTGTAAATAGATTTCAAAAATATATAAAGTTTGAAATAAAAGCCATTTGAATTTTTTAATTTCAGAAACATAATATGTGCTGATGACACAAAGGTTGGGGGTGTTTTGGATAGTGTGGAGGGTTATCAGAGGTTACAGCGGGACATTGATAGGATGCAAAACTGGGCTGAGAAGTGGCAGATGGAGGTCAACACAGATAAGTGTGAGGTGGTTCATTTTGGTAGGTCAAATATGATGGCAGAATATATTAATGGTAAGACTCTTGGCAGTGTGGAGAATCAAGTTAAGTTTATTGTCATTTTGATCATAAGCTGCTGGTACAGTACACAGTAAAAACTAAACAATGTTCCTCCAGGACCCTGGTGCTACATGAAACAACACAAAACTACACTAGACTGTGTGAGACAGCACAAGGCTACACTAGACTAAGTAAAACAACACAAAAGCCGCACTAGACTACAGACCTGCACAGGACTACATAAAGTGCACAAAACAGTGCAGGGCAGCACAATAATTAATAAACAAGACAATAGGCATCAGAGGGATCTTGGGGTCCGAGTCCATCGGACACTCAAAGCTGCTGCACAGGTTGACTCTGTGGTTAAGAAGGCATACGGTGAATTGGCCTTCATCAATCGTGGGATTGAGTTTAAGAGTCGAGAGGTAATGTTGCAGCTATATAGGACCCTGGTCAGACCCCACTTGGAGTACTGTGCTCAGTTCTGGTCACCTCACTAAAGGAAGGACGTGGAAACCATAGAAAGGGTGCAGAGGAGATTTACAAGGATGTTGCCTGGATTGGGGAGCATACCCTATGAGAACAGATTGAGTGAACTCGGCCTTTTCTCCTTGGAGCGATGGAGGATAAGAAGTGACTTGATAGATGTGTACAAGATGATGAGAGGCATTGATCATGTGGATAGTCAGAGGCTTTTTCCCAGGGCTGAGATGGCTAGCACAGGAGGGCACAGTTCTATGATGCTTGGAAGTAGGTACAGAGGAGATGTCAGGGGAAGTTTTTTTTAATGCAGAGAGTGTTGAGTGCGCAGAATGAGCTGCTGGCAATGGTGGTGGAGGCGGATAGGATAGAGTCTTTTAAGGGACTCTTGGACAGGTACATGGAGCTTAGAAAAATAGAGGGCTCTGGGTAACCCCAGGTAATTTCTAAGACAAAGATATGTTCAGCACAGCTTCGTGGACAAAAGGGCCTGTATTGTGCTGTAGGTTCTCTATGTTTCTAATATTGAGGACTAGAGTAAAACAGAAGCTGAGAAAGAGAAAAGGGTGGGCAAAGATGTAGTGAAGTAGATTTTCTACTCAAATGCTCAACTGATTTAATTTAAAAGGAACTATTAGGCTGGATGGATAATTATGTTTACTCTGATATTCACAAGTTAACACCTCAGGTAAAGATGCTTTGTAAGGTCATTTCTCCCAGAAGGCTGCAACCTATCGAATATTTGCAGGATTTCCTGATCCTGCTTTTTTAAAATTTGCTTTATCTCTGAATTATAAATTGCTTTTCCTGAGGAATATCAAAAACAAGCAGAGGATATTATGAACTGTGCATAAGCATTATTTCCACCATAGTAAATGTTCCTGCCTTCTCTGGAGCTTTAATTAACTTCACAGTACCAAACTTAGCAAGGCAAGACCAATTAAACACCCACAGATTTAGAACACTCAAATGGAATAGGGTTAATTGGGAGGGAATTAAAATTAATTTGCTAAACTAAATTAAAATGTACATTGCACCCCTGCTACAGTTCAACCTCGACTAAAACGACACAGCTGTGACCTGCTATTCTTTCCGACACAGTCACATGTACTGTGAGTGAAGTGCAAGGCCGAGAAATACTTTTGCGCCCCAGTTTAGTGACAGACATTATATGCAGTATGCAGTTCCTCAAGAAGGTGGTACCCATCATTGAAGACCCTCACCACCCGGGACTTGCCCTCTTCTCATTACTATCATGAGGGACAATATACAGGAGCCTGAAGATCCACAATCAACACTTTAGGAACAGCTTCTTTCCCTCTGCCATCAGATTTCTGAACAGTCAATTAACCTATGAACACTACCTAACTATTATTGTAACTATTTTTATCTCTTCCACCATGCTGCTGCCAAAAAAAGAAATGCATTTCAGGACATATATCAGTGATGATAAACCCGATTCCGAGGATCTGATATGATGTATTTAATGCACTCAAAGCCCTTTGCAAAGGAGATAGATAGGGGTAGGTGGAGAGAATGAGAGCATCGGGTATTGGGCAGTCATGGGACAGCTGGAACCTCAAGGGAAGGCTCCAAATTTGGGCGTCACGGTAACGTAGCAGTTCGTGCAATGCTATTACAGCTTGGGCCGTTGGAGCTCAGAGTTTAAATCTGGAGCCCTCTGTAAGAAAGATTGGATGTTCTCGGGTTCCTTCGGAGTGCTATGGTTTCCTCTCACAGTCCAAAGACGTACCGGTTAGTAGGTTAATTGGTCACTGTAAATTGTCCTGTGATAAGCCGAGGGTTAAATTGGTGAGCTGCTGGGCGACGCGACGAGCCAGAAGGACTTATTCCGTGCTGTATCGCTAAATAAAAGAAAAATTTTAAATTGAGAACCGTAGGGTGGGAGGCTACAATTGGATGCTGGGAGAAGTTTGGGATTTAAATTCACAATGGATTTGGAGCAAGAGAATGACGATCACAGGAAGAATTGTTGTGAAGCACAAATATGTTTACTTTTTAAACTGGGTCCATGTACGCCACTGAAACACTACCTTGACAATGTACGTTATAAGGACAACTACGCAATCTGCTTTAAGAATATGAATCCAGTGCCAAAAATACTAACATTTGTTTGTATATTGAACTAAAATGCATCAGTCAGTGAAATGACTGCAGCTCAGAGTGATCAGGGATGGGCAACTAATTGCAATGGGAACATGGGTGGCATTTAAGACTGAATTGTTTTCACAAACTTAAATCAAAAAGCAAAGGTTTATGCATTCACAATGAAAAATATCCTATTTTGTTAAATAGAACCAGACTCCGAGACATGAACACTTCATTAGGTACCTCCTGTAAAGTGCCCACTCAGTGTATGTTCATGGTCTTCTGCTGCTGCAATAAAATAGAAAACATTGGAAGTGATCAGTAGGTTGGGGAGAACTGTAGACACAAAGGTAATTAATGTTTTCAGTTGAAGACCTTTCATAATTAATTATAAGTTTGATTTTTGTCCTGCTGGAACCAGATCTAAAGTAGGAGAAACTGTTAATTTGAAGCGAGAAGTTTGGAAGCTGAAAAATCTACTGTACACTCAGTGACCGTTTTAATAAGTGCCTCCTGTACCTAACAAAGTGACCACTGAGTGTATTTTCATGGTCTTCTGCTGCTGTAGTCCATCCATTTCAAGGTTTGACGTGTCCTTCAGAGGTGCTCTTCTCAACACCCCTGTTGTAACGCATGGTTATTTGAGTTACTGTCACCTTCCTGTCAGCTTGAACCAGTCTGGCCATTCTCCTCTGACCTCTCTCATTAACAAGGCATTTTCACCCACAGAACTGCCACTCACTGGATGTTTTTATTTTGTTTCTTGGACCATTCTCTGTAAACTATAGACACTGCTGTGCACGGAAGTCCATGGAGATCAGCAGTTTCTGAGATACTCCAATCATCCCGTCTGGCACCAACAATAGTTCCATGATCAAAGTCACTTAGATCACCTTTCCTCCCCATTCTAAAGTTTGGTCTGAACAACAACTGAACCTCTTGACCATGTCTGCATGTTTTTCTGCTTTGAGTTGCTGCCGCATGATTGGCTGATTAGATATTTGCATTCGCTGTACAGGTGTATCTAATAAACTGGTCACTGGGTGTGGAGTCATAAAGAACTCACAACGTAGAAACAGGCCTTTCATCATAATCCATATAAGTGAGAAATATGAGTGGGAAAGTTATCCTTTCAGCATGAACAAAGCATCCTTCCTGCATGCACAACAGCTGAAAAGTGGCTAAAGAGATTATAAACATTTCACAACTCCAAAATAAGTATGTGCACTGTTATAGGCAAGAAGCTACTGAGCACAAGATTTCAGTTAGAACAGGCAACATAATCTTCACTGAACTGGGGGAGAAATCACACTACATAGAAACATAGAAACATAGAAAATAGTGCAGGAGTAGGCCATTCGGCCCTTCGAGCCTGCACCACCATTTATTATGATCATGGCTGATCATCCAACTCAGAACCCTGCACCAGCCTTCCCTCCATACCCTCTGATCCCCCTAGCCACAAGGGCCATATCTAACTCCCTCTTAAATATAGCCAATGAACTGGCCTCAACTGTTTCCTGTGGCAGAGAATTCCACAGATTCACCACTCTCTGTGTGAAGAAGTTTTTCCTCATCTCGGTCCTAAAAGGCTTCCCCTTTATCCTCAAACTGTGACCTCTCGTTCTGGACTTCCCCAACATCGGGAACAATCTTCCTGCATCTAGCCTGTCCAATCCCTTTAGGATTTTATACGTTTCAATCAGATCCCCCCTCAATCTTCTAAATTCCAAAAAGTACAAGCCCAGTTCATCCAGTCTTTCTTCATATGAAAGTCCTGCCATCCCAGGAATCAATCTGGTGAACCTTCTTTGTACTCCCTCTATGGCAAGGATGTCTTTCCTCAGATTAGGGGACCAAAACTGCACACAATACACCAAGGCCTTGTACAACTGCAGTAGTACCTCCCTGCTCCTGTACTCGAATCCTCTCGCTATAAATGCCAGCATACCATTCGCCTTTTTCACCGCCTGCTGCACCTACATGCCCACTTTCAATGACTGGTGCATAATGACACCCAGGTCTCGTTGCACCTCCCCTTTTCCTAATCGGCCACCATTCAGATAATAATCTGTTTTCCTATTTTTGCCACCAAAGTGGATAACTTCACATTTATCCACATTAAATTGCATCTGCTATGAATTTGCCCACTCACCCAACCTATCCAAGTCACCCTGCATCCTCTTAGCATCCTCCTCACAGCTAACACTGCCACCCAGCTTCATGTCATCCGCAAACTTGGAGATGCTGCATTTAATTCCCTCATCCAAGTCATTAATATATATTGTAAACAACTGGGGTCCCAGCACTGAGCCTTGCGGTACCCCACTAGTCACCGCCTGCCATTCTGAAAAGGTCCCGTTTATTCCCACTCTTTGCTTCCTGTCTGCTAACCAATTCTCCACCCACACCAATACCTTACCCCCAATACCGTGTGCTTTAAGTTTGCACACTAATCTCCTGTGTGGGACCTTGTCAAAAGCCTTTTGAAAATCCAAATGTACCACATCCACTGGTTCTCCCCTATCCACTCTACTAGTTACATCCTCAAAAAATTCTATGAGATTCGTCAGACATGATTTTCCTTTCACAAATCCATGCTGACTTTGTCCGATGATTTCACCACTTTCCAAATGTGCTGTTATCACATCTTTGTTATCACTAGCTTGTTCTTAACCATGAGCACGGAGTGATCCTACTACCCAGGACTTTCAGCAGGAAAGAGCTCTCAGAGTGGGAAATTCCAAGACAGACAATAGCTCAGGGTGTGCCTTCCGTGGACATCATTCCCTACTGGGTGATCTGGAGTAACAGAGACAGTCAGTTCATGGCTACATACTCATTGTAGGGAGTGGAAGTTGTGACAGGGCAAGGGTTAACAATGTCCAGACCAGGAAGGTTCTTTAAGAAAGCTCTTTGAAGAGCATAGCTTCCCTTTGCTCAGCTGGGGGCAAGAGCCATTTGGCTTATTAAGCCAAGATAAGCACGTTATCAAAGATTATTGTTATCACACACCCCAACTCAGAGACAGTTGAGAAAGTTCAACACATCATCAGTTATTAGCTTGTAGTTTCTATTTATGTTTAAAACCTGCACAGAAAATGGTGATTGATCTTGCAAATAAGGATTTTGTGCTTACACAAGTTAGCTAATTGGTCAATATCCATAACTGCTAGTCAATTCTGTATGGACGTGGCATTTCTTTGTTCAGAAGCAAGAGAAAATCTGCAGTTGCTGGAAATCCAAAAACACACACAAAGTGCTGGAGGAACTCAGCAGGGCAGGCAGCATCTATGGAAAAGAGTGTAGTCAACGTTTTGGGCCGAGATCCTTCATCGGGACTGGAAAAAAAAGATGAGGAGTCAAAATTAGAGGATGGGGGGGTGGGGAAGAGGAGGAAGAAACACTAAAAAGGGGGGGGGAGTGGTGAAGTAAAGAGCTGGGAAGTTGATTGGTGAAAGAGATACAGGTCTGGAGAAGGGGTATCTGACAGCAGAGGACAGAAGGCCATTGAAGAAAGAAAAGGGGGAAGGAACATTAGAGGGAGGCAATGGGCAGGCAAGGAGATAAGGTGATAGAGGGGAAAGGGGGATGGGGATGGGGAATGGTGAAGTGGGGGTAGGGCATTACCAGAAGTTTGAGAAATTGATGTTTATACCATCAGGTTAGAGGCTACCCAGATGGAATACAAGGTGCTGCTCCTCAAATCTGAGTGTGGCCTCATCATGACAGTAGAGGAGGCCATGGATAGACATATCGGAATGGGAAGTGGAATTAAAATGGGTGGCCACTGGGAGATCCCCCTTTTTCTGTGAGAAGAGCGTAAGTACTCAGCAAAGCAGTCTCCAAATCTATGTCAGGTCTCACCAATATACAGGAGGCCACACCAGGAGCACCGGATACAGAAGATAATCCCAACAGACTCACAGGTGAAGTGTTGCCTCACCTGGAAGGACTGTTTAGGGCCCTGAATGGTAGTGAGGGAGGAGGCATCGGGGCAGGTGTAGCAGTTGTTCCTCTTACAAGGATAAGTGCCAGGAGGAAGATCAGTGAGGAGGGACAAATGGACAAGGGAATCCCCTGAGGAAAGCAGAAAGTTGGGGTCAGGGAAAGATGTGCTTGGCGGTGGGATCCCGTTGGCGATGGCAAAAGTTACGCAGAATTATATGCTGGACGCACAGGCTACTGAGGTGGTAGGTAAGGGCAAGAGAAGCCCTATTCCCGGTGGGGTGACAGGAAGATAGGGTGTCGGCAGACATGTGTGAAATGGAAGCGATGCAGCTGAGGGCAGCATTGATAGTGGTTCAGACTCCAGAACAGTGTGGTGACAGGGACCACACTGTTCTCTTTATTCACAAGGAAATAAAGTGTGATTGAGGAACAAGTGCGTGTTTTCAGAGTCAAGTGAATCGGTGACAGCAAAAGTTTCTCAGTGATCGAAATGGGATTGAAGTTCACTTAAACTACCTGCACTTGCTCGCCACCTCATCTTAAATGACGATTTTAGCCTTCATGTTAGTGATTAACTGTACAGATCTACTGTTAAAGGTGACAGAAGTAAGGCTGCTTTCTCTACCCGCACAGTTGGGATCCTGGCCATGTAAAATGTCCAAGAGAACATGTACAGTGTTCATAAAAGGGAAATAATATAACGATAACACAATATACAGTAAGAACACTACATTCTGGAATAGCTGCATTGTAAGCAGAGATGATTGCAAAGCCATATGAATTCACAGAAACGAGTGAGAAAAATTCCAATTCAATTTCCCGACATGTAATTCAGGTTTTCATTTGTCCACCTTCAATCAGTGGTTCAGAATGAACTGTACTGCTTCCATCTAAACCAGTCAATTGTTCTCAAACCTGCTTTTGGGGACCTTTCTGGTGAGGCATTTTGCAGTCAGGAGTGATCTAAATTGCTTTTGCCAGAGCGGACCAGAGCTAATTCAGAGAAAGGGACCTCAACCACCATGAAAAGTGTTCATCAATCATCGCACTGCTTCCCAGCTTCGAAAGCCAAAACGGTCAGGAAATCTATCAAGTGGAAAGCAAACTGGAAACGCATTTGGAAAGAGTAGTTGTGCAGAGGAAATATTAAATATGTCTTAATAGAAACTGGAAACCAAATTCAGAAGTGGAAAAGGAAGAAAAAAATTAAGTGGAATTTTGGCAAGTTTTAATACAGTATTTCCAACAATGAAGTTTTATTGTTCAGTTTCTCTGTAGGATATTTAAACTACTCTCTTTCCTGGTTTCATCAGTGACACATAAAATGAATACTGCACTGCAATACTCTGAAGGACTTACAATGTGGATTTTTTTTTTTTTAAAAAGATATCTGTCTATGGTAATTCACCCGTAATTCGTAACACTGCACGTATAAGTCAGCATCAACTCTGATACAAAGCTAGAGCTAATTCACATCCTTGATGAGTAAAGCACTGGTTAGCTATAATGTAAAAGAAATAAGAACACAGCTTTACTGTCCCAGCCTTTAGACTCTGCAGCACGGATTTATACTGTTGTCATATTTCAGAGGCATCTAGAGAACCAACACATTCAGCAGACCATGGTCATTCCTAAAAGAATGACTAATAGTGGAAGTATGCCCCTTTAATGGGAATCATCCCAAATTGTTTCCCACACCTCTTGAATTAAAATGAATGGAACCCCCAAGTAAAACAAAATGAAAAAGTTAATAGGCACAACACACACAAAATGCTGGAGGAACTCAGCAGGTCAGGCAGTGTCTACGGAAAAGAGCAATCAGTTGATATTTCAGGTCGAGACCCTCCTTCAGGACTGACAGGGAAGCGGGGGGGGGGGAAGATGCCTGAATTAAACGGTGGGAGGAGGGGAAAGAAACTGTCTGGAAGTGATAGGTGAAGCCAGGCGGGTTGGAGAGGTCAAGGGCTGGAGAAGAAAGTATCTGAGAGGAGAGGAGAGTGAACAATCGGAGAAATGGGAGGAGGAGAGGACCCGGGGGAAGTCGCAGGCAGGTGAGAAGCAAATGGTCAGGGTGGGGAATAAAGGAAGCTGGGGGGGGGTGGAAGTAGATTGACGAAGCAAAAGACTGAAGCGGAAGGGATCTGAGAGGCGAGTACCATGGAAGAAAGGAAAGGGGAGGAGCATCAGAGGGATGTGATGGGCAGCTGAGCAGAAGGGAAGAGGTTGAGGGTAACCAAAATAGCAAATAGAAAAAGTGAGAAGGAGGAAGGTGGGAGAATTAATGGAAATTGGAAAGCTTGATCAGGTTGGAGTTTACCCAGATGGAAATTGAGGTGTTGCTCCTCCAGCCTAAGTTTGACCTCATCATGGCAGTAGAGGTGGCCATTGGCCAACACGTTGGAATGGAAATGGGAAGTCAAATTGAAATGAATAGACATCAGGGATGCCTATTATTCTGACCTTAGCAGTGATGCCTATATCCTGAGAATTATAATAAAGTTCTCAATGTTCAGACTCCAACAACACCTCCTCGCAACTTCCCTCCAACATGCTCTCCATGCCAACACCAATCAGCTCATATCATCTTAGGGCTTCTGGTCCCAGAATTGACAGCAAGTCATAGGGAGGATTTAGCAGCAACTCAGATCTGGTCAGATTTCTGCTTGGAAGTCATACCAACAGTAATCCTTCCCCCAGAACATCCCTGAAGGCTCCTATCAATATTGTAAATTTTTTTAATACACAGACGTTTAAATTCTTAACGTTGCTTTAAATGATTAAAAGATCAATAATATATTCTTATAAGAAAAAGGATTAAAGCTCCTTAAAGACTAAACTAAAATTGTAATTATAATGAAAAGTAAAGCTGATAGGATAGATTGAAAGAGCCAGGGCTTTTCCATTTGGAGCGAAAGAGGAGGGGTGACGACTTGATAGAGGTGTACAAGATGATAAGAAGCATAGATCGAGTGGATAGCCAGAGGCTTTTCCCAAGGGCAGAAATGGCTAAAACAAGGGGGCATAATTTAAAAGTGATTGGTGGAAAGTGTAGGGGGTTTTCAGAGGTACACAGAGAGTGGTGGGTGTATAGGATGCCCTGTCAGGGGGCAATGGTAAAGGCAGATACATTAGGGACATTTTGGAAACTCTTCAACAAGCATACTGTTGATAGAAAAATGGGACGTTATGTAGGAAGGAAGTAGATTAAATTTAGAGTAGGTTAGAATGTGGGTACAGCATCATGGGCCAAAGGGCCTTTATTGTTTTATGTTCAATGTTCAAAAATAGAGCACAAGTAATTGAGCTCACCCTCTCCGAGCATTGAAATCAGGCATTCCAGTTCACCTTAAAGAGGATTCCATTCCTACAGCCACAGCTACTCCTGAATCCCAGCAAAACCACATGGAAAATGCAAGTCAGCTCATCCCAGGCTTACCGCAGGGCTGCTTTGATCCAGGAGCCACAAATAATTTGCTGAGGAAGTCAGCAGGTTAATCAGTGTCTGTGAGAGGAAAGGAAGTGTCGATGTTACAGATCGAAACCCTGCATCAAGACTGATCCTGGCATTGGCAGTTTCTTGTGTCTGCTTTGGTCCAGGCTGCACTTACGAGGGAGCAGCTGAATGCAGGCAATTCCCTTTGTAAGTGCTGATCACAGCCAGTTCAGCCAGCCTAATAGTGAGGAGAAACAGAAGGAAAAGCCATTTACAAAGACCATCAACACAAGAGTTTGTGCAGATGCTAGAAATCCAGAGTAACACACACAAAATGCTGAAGGAACTCAGCAGGTCAGACAGCATCTAAGGAGAGGAATCAGCAGTCGACATTTCAAGATCCTTCATCGAATCTCAGACCCACAAATCACTTGAGCTAATCTTCAGTATTCCTTTTCCCTCAGTATTACTTTTCCATTTGCAGATTTTACTTTCCTTTTGCAGGCATTTACTCCGAGCAAATCAAAACAAAATAATACTTAGACCATATTTTGTTGTCACCACATAGAGCAAAGAGAAACAGACAGCAGCACAAAAATAAACCTACGAAAACAGATTTATGCTGGCATTGATTGTGGTTGTGTTCTCATGTCAAAGTGTAAAATTTATCAGTTGCTGCTTCAGTTAATTTCCCACTCAGAATCTGCAATAATCAACGTTCCCCATAAGGTGTGCATGCACAAAGGAATTTGAACTGCGCACAAAAGGTTGTCACCCTCTACCTTGTTGGCATGTTAAGTACATTTTACAATCATACACAATCAGATTCCCTTTTCTGGTTTCTGATGAGGACTGTGTTGACAACGTGGAATTTGTCTGCAGGTTTTAAAATTGGCTTATTTATACTGTTTATATTGAACAACCTCTTACTCAATGTCAGCAAGACTAAGGAGCTGATTATTGGCTTCAGGGGGAATAAAGTAGAGGTCCATGTGCCAGTCCTCATTAGGGGATCAGATGTGGAGAGGATGGGCACCTTCAAATTTCTCAGTGTTATTATTTCAGAATACCCATCCTGGGCCCAGCACCCAAGTACAAATACAAAGAGTGCACGGGACTGCCTCTACTTCCTTAGAAATCTGTGAAGATTCAGTATGACATCTGAACTTTGACAAACTTCGATCGATGTAGGGTTGAGAGTATATCCACTGGCTGCATCACAGCCTGGTGTGGAAAGACCAATGTGCTTGAACAGAAAATCCTACAAAAGGTAATGAATATAGCCCAGTCCATCACAAGGGAAGCCCTGCCTTCTGTTGAGCACATTTACAGAGCGTTGTTGCAGGAAAGCAGCATCCATCATCAGGGACCCCCACCACCCAGGACATGGTCTCTTCTCACTGCTGTCATCAGGAAGGTACAGAAGCTTCAGGACTCACACCACCAGGTTCAGGGACAGTTATTACCCCTCAGCCATCAGGCTCTTGAAGCAGAGGAGTTCTCCAATATCCTTTCGGTTATACTTCAGCAATGATGCAATGGTTTTATACCCACCATAACCGAGACCAGTTTGTTTAACTCGTGAAGTTTATTTACTTAGCCAAATTTAAGTTCCCTACTGAGAAAGCATACAAAACATCCAGGCATTTAGACCCTGCTACAGCAAAAAAAATTTACTACAGCCTTGCTGTACAGTGCTCTGTCTTATTAGACACGGCAATAACTAAACAAGCTAGACTAACTAATGCTGATAGAACAGACTGATATTTTTACACATGCAGTTTATCTTCATCTTTTAAAATCAATGCTTTTTATCCATAATGTAATTCCAGCTGCAATCCCTCCAGATGTAAGTGAGAAGTTTACCATATGGCTTAGAATCCTGCCTAAAGCAGACAGATACATCTTTTCTCATCTCTCAGTTATATTATCCTGATCAATTTTAAAGATATGCTGAAGTCTCTGCTTCAAGGCATATTCAACACTGTGTGGGTGGATTCACCATCTTCCCTCGACATTGCATTCCCTGTCTGTGTTTAAACCGATCCTCTAACAAACTTGTGGCATTGGATTTTCAAAGCATAAATCATCCCCACATATGGTGAAAATCAGTTTAAGCAATTAAGATGCTGTTTCAGTTGCAATTTATTTAAGTAACTTGCTTAGTAGCAATATCAGTATAAATAGTCTGAAAGCAGTAAATGGAATAATGTTCATCTGGTAACATCTATTTCTCTCAGACATCCCACATTGCAGGTGCTGTTCCTTGAGGACAGGTGAGAGAGGCAACTTGTTCTACCAATAGGCTATCTGGCCCTTTGTGCTTATCCTCCTGTAGAAGGACCTTGAGTGAGAAAAAATTAATAACTTTCACCCTGCTTCTACTTCAACCACAGTCACAAACTGTACATAGGCTTGTCAAGAAACTGGATTCTGATATAAATGTCCATGGATTCTTTTGCCATAACTTTAGAGTTTTCTCATATCATCTTACGACAGTGAAGGAAGCATTTGGTGCATTGATTCTCTGCAGCTCTTAAAATAACCCCATTGTTCCCATCTCCCTACTGTGATGTTTTCTTTGACATGCTCGTCAACTCCATCCATTGCACCCCCCCCATTGAAAAAAAATCATAACCTGACTATTAATCCTTGCCAGTGTTACAAATAAGAACAGAAAATCCTTGGAAACTCTCCATAGGCCAGAAAATATCTGGGGAGAGGGTCGATACTTCAAGCTGCTGGCCTATCGACAGCACAGAGACTCTGTTACGAGTGTTACAATATTTGATCAGTTCTTTCCCCAAGTTATTGACTTAAGAGAAATAAACAAGCTACATGATTCAGCTCAATCATAACACCAACATGAGGTTCACCGAATGCATAGGAAAAGGGGTCTTCAAAAGTAGGGATACAGACACAAGAGAGAACAGAGGCTGCAAAGCTGGATCAATACACAGAGAAAATGCTGCAACATCTACATTATGTTCCAGTATTCATGGAAAGTTTGGAAACTTCAAGTTCGAATTGGATGTAAGCAACTGGTGCGGTGAGAGTTAGATTGCTCTATCATTTGTTACTAATCAATGTTCAATATTGTTGTTGTTCAGTTCTGGCAGCAACCTTGCTGTTTATTTAACAAACAAGAAAAAAAGCTGCAGATGCTGGAAATTCGAGCAACACACACAAAATACTGGAGGAACTCCACAGGCCAAGCAAAGTCTATGGAAAGAAGTACGGTCGACGTTTCAGGCCGAGACCCTTCGGCCGGTCTAGAGAAAAATATATGGGGGAGGGGGAGAGAGAAACACAGGGTGATAGGTGAAACCGGGAGGGAGAAAGGTGAAGTAAAGAGCTGGGAAGTTGATTGGTGAAAGAGATACAAGACTAAAGAAGGGGGGAGTCTTACAGAAGAGGATAGAAGGCCATGGAAGAAAGAAGAGGAGGGAGGAGCACCAGAGAGGAGTGATGGGCAGGGAAGGAGATAAGGTGAAAGAAGGAATAGAGGATGGGGTATGATGAAGTGGGGGATGGGGGGGGGGGGATTACCAGAAGTTCAAGAAATCGATGTTCATACCATTACAGTAATTTGGAGGCTACCGAAACGGAATGTAACATTGACTGTTTGTTTTTTTTTGAGGCCAAGTTGCTAGTTCGATGCTCAACACAGCACAGATGGAAAGCATGTAATAAGCCAGCTGAGAGCACTTGCCTCAGAGCCCATGTATTTCCACATAAGTAATTCCAGCAACTAAAATATACAGTGCCTCCCCCCACTTGGAAGTTTTCATGCTTTATTGTTTCACAACATTGAATCACAGTGGATTAAAATTGGCTTTTCTGATACTGATCAACAGAAAAGACTCTTTCATGTCAAAGTGAAAACAAATTTCTACAAATTGGTCTAAATTTATTACAATTATTAATCACAAAATAATTGAATGCATAATTACTCACCCCTTTCAAATCAGTATTTAGTTGATGCATCTTTGGCAGCAATTACATCCTTGAGTCTGCGTGGATAGGTCTCTATCAGATTTGCACATTTGACCTGCAATTTTTCCCCATTCTTCTTTACAAAATTGTTCAACCTCTGTCAGATTGCAAGGGGATTGTGAATGAACAGCCCTTTTCAAGTCCAGCCACAAATTCTCAACTCTATTGAAGTCTGGACTCTAACTTGGCCACTCCTGGACAATAATTTTGTTCCTTTTAAGCCATTCCTGTGTAGATTTAGCTTTATACTTGGGGTCATGTCTTGCTGGAAGACAAACCTTCTCCAAGTCACAGTTCTCTTACAGATTGCATCAGGTTTTCCTACAGGATTTCCCTATATTTTGCTGCATTCATTTTACCCTCTACCTTCTAAGCCTTCTAGGGCCTGGTGCAGTGAAGCATCCTCACAGCATGATGCAGCCATCACCATTCGTCATGATAGGGACAGTGCGTTTTTGATGATGTACAGTGTTTGGCTTACGGCAAACATAGCATTTATTCTGATGACAAAAAAAGCTCAATTTTGGTTTCATCAGACCATAGAACCTTCTTCCAGCTGACTTCAGAATCTCCTACATGTCTTCCGGCAAACCCTAGCCAAGATTTTATGTGAGTGCTTTTCACAGTGGCTTTCTCTTTGCCACTCTCACATAAACCTGTGACTGGTGAAGCACCTGGGCAACAGTTGTTGTATGCACAGTCTCTCCTATCTCATCCGCTGAATCTTGTAACTCCTCCAGAGTTGTCATAGATCTCTTGATGGCCTCCCTCACTCATCCCCTTCTTGCATGGTCACTCAGCTTTTGAGGACAGCCTGCTTTAGACAGATTTACATCTGTGCCATATTCTTTCCATTTCTTGATAATTGACTTAACTGTACTCCAAGGGATATTCAGTGACTTAGAAATTTTCTTGTATCCATCTCCTGACTTGTGCTTTTCAATAACCTTTCCACAGAGTTGCCCGGAGTGTTCATTTGCTTGGTGTAGGTTTTGCCAGGATACTGACTCACCTGCAGTTGGACCTTCCAGATACAGGTGTGTTTTTACTACAATCAATTGAAACACCTTGACTGCACACAGGTGTATATATAGCTAGGACACTTTAACTAATTGTATGACTTTTAAAACCAATTGGCTGCACCAGTGATGACTTGGTGTGTCATTCTAAAGCGGGTGAATACTTACACAATCAATTATTTTGTGTTTTATATTTGTAATTAATTTAGACCACTTTGCAGAGATCTGTTTTCATTTTGACAAAAAGAGTATTTTCTGTTGATTCAGTGTCAAAAAAGCCAAATTAAATCCAATGTGATTCAATATTATAAAACAATAAAACATGAAAACTTCTGGGGGGGGGGAGTGAATACTTTTTATAGGCACTGTATGTATATAATACTGTGCAAAAGTCTTAGGAATATGTAAAAAAATTATGTAAAGTGAAGATGCTTTCAAAAATAATGAAACAAAAAGTTTCTAAATATCAAAAAAAATTAAAATTAAATGCAGTAATCAAAACTGAATCAAATCTGTTAGGTACACAGTCGTGCAATTTTATAAGGAAGTCGGCTGGTAGTTTGTTCCAGGCATCTTGGAGAACTTGCTACAGTTCTTCTGCAGACTTTGGCTGTGTCGCTTGCTCTGTCTCTCCAAGTAATCGCAGACAGCCTCAATGATGTTGAGATCAGGGCTCTGTGGAGGCCGTACCATCTGAAACCATGTAAAAATCTAGGGTGCCTAAGACTTTTGCATGGTACTGCATATCCATTTCTGAAAATGTACTTAGATAAGAGAACATGTGAAGATATTGTGGAGTTGGGAGAAGTTGGAGCTCAGATAAGAAAACAGTCTAATTTGCAGAGAGTGAAAATTCAAGAGCAAGGATGGTGGAGAAGAAAACAAAATTATAAGCAGAAATTGGGAATTTCAGAGCTCATGCACAACTAAAAGCAAATGATAAGAGAAAGATATTAGCAACAGTTTGTGTCAAAGGAAATAACTTACAAGAACTCAGGAATGATCGGGTTAAAGATCAGGGAAAGTTTGTACAACCAGAAAGAAGAAACTCAAAGCTGTCTAGTTAAACTGAGTTTTAACCGAAAATTATTAAAAAATCAAGCCAGCCAACGCTAAGTAAGGGTAAATGCAAGCAGGCATTTCCCACTGAGGTGGGGTGAGACTAGAACTAAAATCATGGGTTAAGGGTGAAAGGCAAAATATTTGAGAGGAACAGGAGGGAGAACCTCTTCACTCAGAGGGTGGAGCGAGTGCAAAATGACCTGCCCACGGAAGTGGTGGATGCAGGTCCAATTGCAACATTTAGGAGATGTTTGGATGGTTTGTGGACGAGAAGGGTATGGAGGGCCATGGTCCATGTGCAAGTCAATGGAGCTAGGCATAATAACAGTCATAGTCAAGACGGGCCAGAAGGCCAGTTTCTGTGCTGTAGAGCTCTATGACTCTAAGCAGGTGGACGATCAACACAAAACTGTCTCTGCTTCTGAACTAGTTTGGAAACACAGATGCATATCCTGCTGCTTATTAATTACTGGTTGTAAAAATAATTTGCACAGCTAAACTATGAAGTAATTTAAGTCATCAACAAACCACCGTGTGGATTGATGGAATTTGAGATGCATGTCCAATCAACTGGATAGTAATATGAAAACATATGACGTTTGCTGCGTACAAAACGAAGGAAAGAGTGATAAGATTACAAAACAGTGGAAACTATCACATGACTGTAAAGAATTGTAATAATCATTGCCATCTAATAGTGACAGGTTAACCTTTGGACGTGGCCAAGTGGTTAAGGCGTTCATCTAGTGATCTGAAGGTCGCTAGTTCGAGCCTTGGCTGAGGCAGCGTGTGTGTCCTTGAGCAAGGCACTTAACCACACATTGCTCTGCAACGACACCAGTGCCAAGCTGTATGGGTCCTAATGCCCTTCCCTTGGACAACATCGGTGGCGTGGAGAGGGGAGACTTACAGTATGGGAAACTGCTGGTCTTCCATACAACCTTGCCCAGGGCTGCTCCTTGGAAACCTTCCAAGGCGCAAATCCATGGTCTCATGAGACTAATGGATGCCTATAAAGAATCTTTGGAGAGATTATAACATAGTTATTAATTGGTTCTAATTAGTTCCAGTAAATAGTCTCTGGCCTGAAGTATTATCACAATTCTCTCCCCACGGATGCTGCCTTGCGTGCTGAATATTTCCAACATTTTCAGTTTCATTTCCAGCATCTGTAATATTTTTCTCTTGGATTCTGAATATAGTTGATTGGTTATAAATGCAAGACACTAGAGCACAGAGAAATAGAGAAAAAAAGCTTACAGAGCATAACACTATTACAGTGGCAGTGAACCAGGTTCAATTTTGGCGATGTCTGTAAGGAGTTTGTACATTTTCCTCATGACTGTAGGTTTCCTCTGGGTGCTCCAGTTCCTCCCATCTTCCAAAGACTGTAGGTTAGTAGGTTAACCGGTCACATGGGTGTAATTGGGTGGCGTGAGTTCACTGGGCCTGAAGAGCCTGTTACTGTGCTGTATCTCTATATAGGATTTTTCACTACATCAGCCATCTTAAAATACTTCAGATTTACTCATCACCCATCAGGTAAAATAATGAGGAAGCCAATATGCATTTAACAACCTCAACATCATCAGCAACGTGATCATCTATAAAACTAGTTTTATAGTGATAATTGACTGAAAGAGAGAGATTGACTGGAAATTTCATTCTCAGCAGTCCAAAAACATAAACTGGAAGTTATGTTAAAAATATGCAGAGCAAGAAATATATCAACAAATATTTCCATAATTATAGCAAAATTAATTGTTGGCTCATGAAAGGCACAGCTTAGATCAAGTGTTCTAGATCTATGCCCATGGCGATAGAATTTGTTGGAAAAGGTTAAAATTTTGTCCCCATTGTTCAGTTGGGCCTTAGATATAAACCAGGTGAGAAGGATTTCATTTCCATGCTTCACCAATGAAGGAAATGATTCGTCCAACATTTCCAGTTCGGAATAGATCATGCAACTTCCCGAAGTAGATCAGATTACTAACCCCCAAAGGGAGACTGCTGACATTTCCCAAGCAATATACACACAAGGCACAGCGATGTAGCTTTTAGAGCTGCCTCTTTGTTGCTCCAGTGACCTCCATTCTATCTCTACAGAGTTTGCATGTTCTCCCTGTGATCAGGTGCTCTGGTTACCTCCCACATCTGGTAATCATGCAGGTTGCTAGTTAACTTACTACTGTAAACTATTTCTGGTGTGGGTGGCTGGGTATGTTGTAGAATCTGGAGGAAAATCACTTGAATGTAGGGAGAATAGAATGGGTGAGTGCAGATGGTTTTTAATGCTCAGTATGAATTCAATGGGCTGAAGGGACTGTTTCTCTGCTGTATTATTCTGTGACTCTGTGAAACTGATTGGTGCACTTTTCAGATTCAAATTCAGTTACATTTTTAATTACCACATCTACATCAAAACATACAGTGAAATGCAAAATTTGCGTTAACAGTCAACACAATGTAAAGATGCGCAAGAGTCACCACACATCTCAGGGCCAACTTGGCATGCCCACAATGCTCAGTGGAACAATACAAGAAGCAACAAAACAGCAATAGGAAAAGCCCTATTCCTCCCTTCCGCCCACATACACAGTCCTTGAACCCCATTTGAGGCCAGCTACAGCCTCCAGTGGACTCATAGACCCACAGACATTGGGCTTTTGCTTCCAAGTGGACTTGTGGATCCACAGACATTGGGCTTTGGCTCCCCCAGTGAACTCGCAGATTCACAGACGTTGGGCTTTGATTTCCCCCAGGAGTCTCGCAGATTCACAGAGTCAGGCTTCCACTTCTCCAGTGGACTCGCGGATACACGGACGTTGGGCTCTGACTTCCCCAGTGGACCGTGGACTTCGCTCCAGCCACCAGGCCTTTACCTCTGGACTTCTGCCCGACCTTTAGGCATTGATCTTCAGTATCGACACCCGGACTCACTGATAATGGTGAAAGGATGAGGGCCCCAAACTCCAAACGCTCTGATGGCCAGGATCCCAAACACTAGGCCCTGAATGCTGGGCTGTCCAATGACGAGACCAATGTAAACGAAACTGGAACAAAAGGCGGTTTCTTTCTGTGCCTGGACAATTCCAAAATTATTAATAACCAACAAAAAATATCCATCACAGAAATAAATAGTTTCTGTCTAAATTCTACACACAAGTTTCTACCCATCTTCATCTCAACAAACATTGTAAACCTCCACTCTTTTCTACCTGAAGTTCATAGTTTCCCTTAACTACTCTACATAGCATCACATTCCAAATTCCACACATTCTCCAATTGCAAATGTAGGTATGTCTAACACTGTTACTCCTTAGTAGAAGCCTCTGTCAAGTCACTTTTTCTACCTTTTTCTTTTCTAGAGGAAAGAGCTCCAGCCTATTCAGCTTTTGTGAGAGTGCTAACCATTTAGTTCAGTCTATTTTATTTCATTATTCCTTCGTGGGCTTGACAGACAAATAGTCTCATATTTCAGAAAATCAGGATCATTTTATTTCAACGGCTTGCAAAATTCTAACTGTGAACTAGCCTCATTAAAAGTACCTGGAAAACAACAAACTGCTAACCCCTATATGAGCCCAGCGACCTTCCTCCCACTCTCTGACAGCATGCCAGGGAAAATCACCGTCAATCCTCATTATGATCAAAAGGGAAGGTCACGCTAATTAAGAACAAGCAGGGGATTAAAGTGATCCTGTGAGGTCTAAGAAAAACAGAACAAAACAGAATAACTGTGCCTGCTGATTAAATAGGCTGCATGGGAGAAAACAGGTAAAATAGAAATGTACATTTCCAATTGATCCTCATCATGCATTTTGATGAGAATTCCTGGTGTGCCTTCCCTAGTAATCTTGATAGACATTAATGAATAGGAACATGCTTTACAAACACTACAATTTGATTTGCTTGTTTATTTTTTTTATTTACACAATTTTAATTTGTAAAGCGGTGTGAATTGCAAATTTATAATGAGGGTGTAAGATTATGCTTATCCTGTACAAGTTAAGTCACTAAAGCAGAAAACACGTAACTTCTTCAACACTACTCTAGGTTAAGGTACTTAATTCAAAAATGAGCAATTTCATTGTCTCAAATCACGATTTGTTGAATTAGTTCTAACAATGCTTCACATTGTGTCTTCTCTTTGAAAATAAAGTCCAGTCAATAGTATAGAGCTGTACAATTCTAGCTTCAGGAAAAGCCCTGTGTAAAATTTCTATTCTTTGTTTTGGCATTAATTAGTAAATTAATTACAAAGACCGCCTATTGGTTAGCCTCAAAGGCTGCTCTTAGAAACCTACGTTCCTCCGCCCACACAAGGACCTTCCAGGCCCCAGCCCACCTCATTTCATTGAGGATTTGACTTTTGAATGGATGTGCTTGCTTTTATTACTCTAATAATCATTGCGAATATTTAGCCATGTCAATCCAGTTTTGCCTCTCATCTGGTTATAACATGTGGCTCTGAATGCACAGTTGAAATAAGACCAGACATTCACCTTTTCTCTTTCATTATTCATGCACTCGCACTGTGAGAGCCCTTCTAAAGTAAGTAATTGGCAGTCAGGTTCTTGTGGACATCCTGTGGTCTGGAAGATGCTGTGCGAACACAGGCTGCCTTTGCTTCCTTTTGAATCATTTACTTTGGCAGCAGTGATTGGTAAGGACACTAGAAAGATTTCCCTCCTTTCCTTCAGTTAGTGCTGAGCTCAATGATACTCACCCCTAAACAGTCTGATTTCCTCGATCAGTTCCTAATTTGCAGCTGTTCCTCAGAAATGTACCAGTGTAGCTCATCTCAATGTGAAATGTGTAAACTGAATACTAGATACCCTGAGGAGGTCTCTAGTATTCAATAAGGTCTCTATAAGGAGGAATTTTGTTAGCCAGAGGGTGGTGAACCTGTGGAATTCAATACCACAGACAACTGTGGAGGCCATGTCATTGAGTATATTTGAATTGAAGATTGATAGGTTCTTGATTAATGTCCTCCCTGTACTCCTCTCTGTTTCATTGGCTCCTTCTCATTGACTACAGCTCTGCCTTTAATACCATCATTCCAAATAAACTGATTCCTAAGCTCCAGAACCTGGGCCTTAGCACTCAGATCTGCAGCTGGATCTTCAACTTCCTCACAGACAGGACCCAGGCTGTAAAAATAGGGGACAAGCTCTCCTCTACAATCACTCTGAGCACCGGAGCCCCTGCTGTACTCACTGTGCACCCATGATTGTGTAGCCAAGTTTCCATCAAACTCAATATATAAGTTTGCTGATGACACAACAATTGTAGGCCGTATCTCGGGTAATGATGAGTTTGAGTACAGTGAGGAAATTAAGAACCTGGTGGCATGGTGCGAAGAACCTATCCCTCAAAGTCAGCAAGACGAAGGAATTGGTTGTTGACTTCAGAAAGAGTAGCAGACCGCACGACCCAATTTACATTGGTGGTGCACAAGTGGAACAGGTCAAAAGCTTTAAGTTCCTCAGGGTCAATATCACAAATGACCTGACTTGGTCCAACCAAGCACAGTCCACTGCCAAGAAGGTCTACCAGCACCTTTACTTCCTGAGAAAGCTAAAGAAATTTGGCCTGTCCCCTAAAACCCTCACTAATTTTTATAGATGCACCGTAAAAAGCATTCTTTTCGGGTGCATCACAACCTGGTATGGAAGTTGTCCTGTCCAAGACCGGAAGAAGTTGCAGAAGATCGTGAACACGGCACAGCACATCACACAAACCAATCTTCCGTCCTTGGACTCACTTTACACTGCACGCTATCGGAGCAGTGCTGCCAGGATAATCAAGGACACTACCCACTCAGCTAACACACTTTTCGTCCCTCTTCCCTCTGGGAGAAGGCTCAGGAGCTTGATGACTCGTACGGCCAGATTTGGGAACAGCTTCTTTCCAACTGTGATAAGACTGCTGAACGGATCCTGACCCGGATCTGGGCCGTAACCTCCAAATATCCGGACCTGCATCTCAGTTTTTTTGCACTACCTTACTTTCCATTTTTCTATTTTCTATTTATGATTTATAATTTAAATTTTTAATATTTACTATTGATTTGTAATCCAGGGAGCGAGAAGCGCAGAATCAAATATCACTGTGATGATTGTACGTTCTAGTATCAATTGTTTGGCGACAATAAAGTATAATGTATTCAAGTATGTCCTCCCTGTACTCCTCTCCATATGTCCTCCCTGTATGTCCTCTTCGTATGTCCTCCCCGTACTCCCACTGGGTTTTTTCCTGGTCCTCTGGTTTCCTCCCGCAGTCCGAAGATGTAGCGGGGAGGTTAACTGCTCATTGTAAATTGTCCCTTGATTAGGTTTGGGTTAAATCGGTGTTGTCAGGGCTCGCTAGGGTGGCATGGCTCGAAGGGCTGGTTGTCAAGCCAAGACAAGGTCATTGTCATTTAACTATATACATGTATATAGAAACGGAACAATGTTTCTCCAAACCAGGGTGTAAAGCACAGTGATACACATAACACACGTTACACATGATAACTTATGAAGATAAGGATAAAATTAACAGATGAATCATGCATAAATAACAAACTAAAGTGCATAAATTAAATGCTGTGAGGTATGGAACAGATTAACCAGTGATGCTTCGAACGCAGTGCAGCAGGGAGTTCAGAAGCCTTATGGCCAGAGGGAAGACTCCATTTCTCCACTACTCTGCACTGTATCGCTAAGTAAATAAATGAGATTGAGAGGGACAGTGGATCAGACACAACGGAATGGTGGCACAGATTCAAAGGGCCGAATGGCCTAATTATGCTCCTATGTTTTATGGTTTTATGACCTTACATATTACAATGTTGGGCTCACCAAACGATAGGAGAAGATAACACAATTTTTGGCTCATCTACTTTCTTATCACTTATATGACAAGAGTCAAAAGCAATCCCCAGATACCAATGCAAATCACTAACCACTCACCCACAGCAACAAATTCAAGTAAATGACCTGCCTGTCCCTATGTTTTTTTTAGCAAATTTATCTCAGAACTTGAACAAGCATAATTAAAAACAATTTACTAGACTTCATGGCTTGACACCTGGCTCATTTGATATCCCTCACCTGCAACTAAAAATATCTTCTGCAACATTATAGGCAGTAATTTGCCATTTTGTTAATGTCTTTCCACATCCTTTTAATGATAATAAAGCAGCTTCTCAAACTGAGTTATGTCACAGTCAGACCTCGGCTAAATGAAGCAGAAAATAAACTGCTGGTGGAACTCAGTGGGCCAAACGGCAGCTGTTGAGGGAAAGGGATGGTCGATGTTTCAGGTCAGAACCCTGCGTCGTCCTGAAACAGTTTGTTTGTTGCTCCAGGTTACAGCACCTGAGGTCTCTTATGCCTCAGCTAAATTAATGTATTTGTTTCTTGTCAACACAAGTAACCCATGGTCACAAATATGAAGGAAACAATTAGTGAAGAACCCCTAAATATAGACCTGCTTAGCATAAATCTCAGTCTAATATTGCATCTACCTCCTGCGCCTGAAAGACATTTTTGAAAGAACACCAACCTCCGAGACAGAGTGTGGAGCGTGTTAATTCATCTCTTCTTCCTAACTGTATTCTCCATGCTTCAGATCACTGTCAAATTGAAATGTTGATGTTATATGTAGATTGATCTCTTCTATGATTTATCTTTTTAAGATGAAGTCAGAACAAGTCGAGAATCTGGAAACAAAAATAACCAAAGCTATTGCAGAAATTAATCTGACAATGAAAAATGTATAAGTTATGCAAGGTCTTGTCACTGGCACATAAATCATTTCATATCATAGTTTGTTTTTTTATATTGCTTTGTACTGGAAAGCAGTGACATTAAGGGTGAAAGGGTTTCAATTACCTGCAATAAAAATATTTCTCTGGAGATGCCCATTTTTAATTGAGTACTAAATACCAGCCTTTTTAACAGAATTAAAATGGTGCAAACCAACTAGGTGTGCATTTATAGGACATCATTAACATCAGTGCAAAGCCAGTTTGACTTCACATTAATTGCCTTATAGTAATGTAGTTTCAATTAGATGTGTTATTATAAAGAAGGGATAAATACCCTCCAATAGTAAGTCTTTTTCCAATTCACTTTGGAGGTGGATTCAACTGCACTAAACTATCATCAAGGGAAAATAAAACTGGCTTTCAGTCATGTATAATTTAGTCTAAACAAGCTCTAATCTGTGAGGGGAGGTCAAATAGGTTTTGCTTGTTGAGGGCCTGTGTGAGTTTTAAATTCCATATTGAATTGAATGGTCCAAGTTGCCGAGGTATTAAGTGTGAACAAAATGGATTCAGAATGACTTGAGTGCCTGCCTATCATTGGTATCAACCTCTACTTTACTTGTCATCAACCCTATTCATTTGACATTTACTGTACTTTACTGATAGCCTGAGGTCAAACAACAGTTTAGCCCTAGGATATCTGGTTTGGAATTTCTAAGATGAGCTAAACGTTCTCTGACAGTATCAGAAAGGTGTCAATCAAATTACCTCATTCTAAATCTATAACAGCAAAATATAGCGAATCTAACTGGTGAGTGCTTACAGTCAAAATACATAATTGCAACTGCATCATAGTAAAAAGTGTTTAAAGCAATACCCAAATAAAATTAAAATAACCTATCACCCAAATTCGGTGCTTTGATCAACACTGAGGCTTACCGATGTGAACACAATACTGTCTTATAGATTGACAAGATCCTATCTTCCTGAAACTTACTGTGGCTGAATAATTGGTACAGTTGTTTCTCATTGCCCTGACAAAACACAAATATAGGAAATCCAGTCTAGTGGTGAGCACAACGCTTTACCGTTCAGTGACCGGGGTTCAATTCCTGCTACTGCCCGTTAAGAGTTTGTAGGTTCTCCCTGTGACCATGTGGGTTTCCTCCAGGTGCTCTGGGTTCCTCCCACAGTCCAAAGACATACCGGTTGGTTGGTTAATTGGTCACTGTAAACTGTCCCGTGATTAGGCAAGGATTAAATTGGGGGTTTGTTGGGCAGCGAATCTCGAAGAGCTAGGAGGGCCTATTCCACGCAGTATCCCAATAAATAAATAAGTTTTATAAATGGCTGTGCACAGCAACATAACAAGATCAATTTAACCCTTCAGCTTTGCACTAGAAGTGAAAAGAGGCTGATATTCAGCCCCACCCTCCACACTAATGAGTGACAATGCACAATCACAAGAGGCCTCAAGACCTTGGGTGTGAACGTTAATGCTCGTAATTTAGTATAGTCCTTATCCCAAAATGATAGTAAAGTTAGAGCCTCCACACACTCATCAATGGCAGCCCAGAGGACGAGGGTTCTTCCATCTCGGATCACAGCAGAGCTAGTCATGGCTAATAAAACTAGCTCTATTACTTTGCCACTACAGACACAGGTGATAACACCATATGAATTATATTCTCCTGCAAATCACACCAGTGGCTTTTAATTCCTCACCCTGAGGGGCCAATGTGACCAAAACACTTTCAGTCACAGGCAGTAAAATCAGAGGGATCTCTCACTCCTTCCAACTTATAATGAAATAGAAATAGAAGTTCCAGTAATTTGTCTTCTCTCCCCCTTCCCTCTTGTATTCCCTTTTATGGCTCCCCTCTGCCCCATCTCTTCTCCTCCCCTGCTTAGTGCCTCCCTCTAGTGCCCCTCCTCCTCCCGTTTCTCCTATGGTCCTGTCTCTTATCCTATCAGATTCCTTCTTTTTCAGCTCCTTACCTTTTCCAGCTATCACCTCCCAACCTCTTCTTTCATCACCCTTCCCCTACCCACCTGCCTCTGTACTCATCTTGCTTCACCTATCATCTTCTAGCTTCTACTCCTTTCCCTCCCCCTACCTTCTTCCCCCTTCCTTCCAGTCCCGATGAAAGGTCTTGGCCCAAAACATTGACTATACCTTTCTATGGACGCTGCCTCTCCTGCTGAGTGCCTCCAGCATTTTGTTGTTTCCAGCATCTGCAGAATCTCTAGTGCTAATGAAATAGAAAGCCTTCAATGGATCACAGTGGGGTGTCTGAGGTCTATATGTACTTCTATTCCCAACCTGTGTACTTTAAACAGTAAGTTTGAAAATAGGCCACTATTTTTTTCGTTAATAAGGAAGCTAATTTCATCTGAAATATAATTAGAATCATTACACCTTATAATGCCAGTAAAATGAATTTAAAAAGATTGATATTTATGCTAATGGGAAGTACATAATATTATATCGCCATCATTGTGTTGTATGACATAGACGATCATGGTTATGACCATGATTGTTCAAAGCTAATTTTTTCTACAGAAGTGGTTTGCGATTGCCTTCTGGGCAGTGTCTTTATAAGACAGGAGACCCCAGCCATTATCAATTCTCTTCAGGGATTGCCTGCCTGGCGTCAGTGGTCGTGTAGCCAGGACTTGTGATATGCACCATCTGCTCATACGGCCAGCCACCACCTGCTCCCATGGCTTCACGTGACCCTGATCAGGAGGGTGGGGGCAGGGGGCTAAACCCAAGGGTGACCTGCAGGCTAGTAGAGGGAAGGAGCTCCTCACACCTCCTTTGGTAGAGAGATATCTCCACCCCACCATCCTACCACAGAACTACAGTTTGTTAAATAAGTCTACTTATAATATTTCAAACTATACCCACACCGAGATTCTGGGGTATCATTTTTTTATTTTACGGATACAGCACAGTAACAGGCCTTACTGGCCCAATGAGCCCACACTGCCCAATATCACCCCTGTGACGATCAACTTACTAGCCTGTACATCTTTGAAATGTGGGAGGAGCCTGAAGGAAACCCACGCAGTCAATGGGAGAACATACAAACTCCTTACAGACAACAGTGGGAATTGAACCTGGGTCTCTGATATAATAATGTTACGGTAACCTCTATGTTACCATGCTGCCCAGCTCTTTTGCCTTTGTTTCAAGGCTCCCTACCCGTCCCTCCCTCCCTCCCACCAATTCTATTTTCTTATTGTTGGTGAATTTGTTGCTCAGAATGCCAGTAACCATGGTGCCAGCCCGCTCTGGTCCCTCGGCGCCTCTGCAACCATATGTTCACTGTGTATGTATTCAGTCCACAATTCTCTTGTGTCTTCCCCTCCACATCCCCCCCCCAAGCCATTGCTGCCATGTTTGCAATCCTCCCCATCCTCAACAACCCCCCCCCCGGCTCCCTCTCTCTTTCTCCCTTCCCTCCAACCACATTGCCCCCACCCGCCATCCCCACCAGCCCTCCCCTGCCCATCCACTCTCCCTCCTGTCTCCTGCACTGGTGGTGCACATTCACCGTCTGCGCGCTCCTCTGCAGGCTGCCCTAACATCCAGAACGACGTCATCTTTTCCAGAATGTGGCCAAGCAAGAAGAAGATTATGAAATCATATGTCAGAGTAAAGATGGAAATTCACTGATACTGAATTTTGGCAGAACACTGCACCATATGGTTCACAGTGCTTGGCAGGGATACTTACTGATAAGCACTGACATTCTCTTTTAAACTTGCCGAAGTACAGCAACAGATTAAAGTATAAAATTATATTAGTTGCTGTTATCCAAGTGACAGCAGCACTGAAATACACAGGACCAAACTGAAGTGATGGAGATTAAGGTAAACGTGTCTATTAAGAAAAATGGACCTCATCCAGATTGGCATGCAGCCACACAAGCTCCCACTCAGCACATCCAATAAGCAGCTATCAACAATGGTTAGTGGCTCATGTATTCTACTGGAATGGAAATAGTGGTGAAATGGGTCCAACACAAGATTAAAATGTGTCAAATTTAACTGGTTTTTAATCGCGATGGGGAGAAATACAGACATCTAAATATAAATGTGCACTAACAGCAGATGGATACCTGAATCTCTGCTTCCTTCACCAATGACAGAGTATAATGGCAAATTGATATTAATCTCTGTCTGTTTTCTCTGCACCTGGATTAGCTAAACTGGTTCTGTGTGCATATAATTTTTCATGAGCTGTGACTAACCTAAAATAATTATGCATTTTTGTAACTACATATAATGACTTAATACTTTCCCAAGTCATCACCTTCAAGAACCAAAACTCTGCTTTATTTCGAAGAGAAGAACAGACTTTTTAAAAACGTCCCTGTCTTCGAAGTGTGGCTTTAACCAAATATAATACCCCAAGATTTATATTTTAAAAAGCAAACATGAGGTGGGGTTTTGGGGTTCCAACATTTTCTGTCATTCACTCTTTAGGGTTTTTCCTGTTTTGTGGATGTCTGCGAAGAGTAAGAATTTCAGGTTGTATTCTGTATACATTCTCTGATATTAAATTGAACCATTGAATCATTGAAATATAATGGCCCACGAGTAAATCAGCCGACCATCTCTTAAGGTCTTAGATATGCGCTTGATCAGTAAGCATGTCAAAGGTTACAGAGAGGAAGAGGAGAATGGGCTTGAATGGGAAAACAAATCAACCATGATTGAATGGTGGAGTAGACCCAATGGGCTGAATGGCCTACTTCTGCTCCTATGTCTTATGGTTTTGCCTCTCAAAGTCCAATACTACGTCCCTGTTTTGAGAGGTGGAACTGGGTAAGGCCTGCAAAGAGGGGTCTGATGAACCTGTATTGACCAATCCCCTGTACAGTGGAGTCAACAGGTTGCAGAAGCATTGATGAACTCCAACCATACCATCGACTTAAGAGAGCGATGGGAACAGCAGGTCATTGATGGCTTATCCTGCACTTAGGAGCTAAGGGCCCAAGTAAGTACGTAAGTCTTATGGTAATGGATTAAAGTCGGCAGTCATTTCTGAAGTGTGCTCATGTGCAGTTAAATAAGTTCAGAAGTGATCTTTCCTCCACTTTCTTATGCATTGTTACACTCACTTCTCCAATATAATAATCAAATTCACTTACTTACAATGTATTCCTGCTGTTACAAACACTAAAAATGTTGCGCCTTGTTGAATGAACTGAAATTTTAATGACATGCTGATCCGGAATTGCCACCTAACTGCTATTCTGTCAAATGAATCTCAGGGCAGTACATGGTGACATATATGGACATTAATAATAAATTTACTTTGAACTTGAACTTTGGCCCTAAAGTTCAATATGTGTGGATTGTCTTCCTCTAAAACAATTATTTCCAAAATTATGTATTTAGATTAGATTAGATTATGAGGACAAGCAGCCCTCTTTTATTGTCATTTAGTAATGCATGCAATAAGAAATGATACAATGTTCCTCCAGTGTGATATCACAGAAACACAAGACAGACCAAGACTGAAAAACTGACAAAAACCACATAATTATAACATATAGTTACAACAGTGCAAACAATACCGTAATTTGATGAAGAACAGACCATGGGCGTGGTAAAAAAAAGTTTTAAAAAAGTCTCAAAATCTCTCAATAGCCCCATCACCTCACGCAGACGGTAGAAGGAAGAAAACTCTCCCTGCCATGAGCTTCCAGCGCCGCAAACTTGCTGATGCAGCATCCCGGAAGCACCCGACCACAGTCCGACTTTGAGACTGTCCGAAAACTTCAAGCCTCCGACCAGCCCTCCGACACCGAGCACCATCTCTGCCAAGCGCTTCGACCCCAGCCCCGGCTGCCAGCAACAGGCAAAGCCGAGGATTTGGGGCCTTCCCCTCCGGAGATTCTCAATCGCACAGTAGCAGCAGCAGCGAACTGGGCATTTCAGAAGTTTCTCCAGATGTTCCTCTGTGCTTCTCACGTCTGTCTCCATCAAATCAGGATTGTTCACAGCCCCTATTTAACAAATACGATATCATTCACCAGAGAGGCCGCGCACGCTGCCTCATAAATTCTTCTCATAAATTTGTAAGTTTATGACATTTCAATTCTACTTTAATCACACATGTACAGTACATTCGAATTTTAATCTTGCTGTCTGTAGATATTTAGAAAAGGTGTTAAGCTTTGTGTCATAGAATCTTAGCACCAGAACAACTAGCCTGCGCTGACCACAGCAACCAGCCTGCTAGCCCAGTTGCCCACGTTCAGCCCATAACCCTCTAAGACCCTCCTCTCCATGTACCTATCCAAATGCCTCTTAAATACTGTGATGTACCTGCCTCCACACACTTCTCACTGCCCTCTGTGTAAAGAAGTTACCTCTCAGTTCTCTTTTAAATCTTTCCCTTCTTATTTTGAGTCTGTGCCCTTTAATTTTAGATTTCCCAGCCCTGGGGAAAGGACAATGATCATCCACTTGCTTTTAGCTTCTGGTTTTGCTGTAAGGAAATCCCATGATACCTCTAGTTTCTGAGCCTACTTGACGATATCACACCTGCAGGATGTCAGAAGTCCCATCTGGTTTCAGGAAAAGGAGAAGCCAGGCTGCAGAATGCGTTAGACCTTTGTGGTCAGCTTTCTTCAAGGTCAATGACAAGCACTGGTAATTTGTCACTGACTGGAGAAACTGACCCAAAGCATTTACACTATGCAGTACCTCAAAAGGACGAGACTCTATATTAACTTGTGACCGGTAGCATCTTAATCAATCTCTGTTCTGCCACTGCTAAGCATTACAAGGCAATGTTGGAATCTGCTTGTGGTTCACAGATTTTTCAAAGGTAAAAACTTTCAGTAAATAAAGGTAAGTAGTAATGACTTAGTCTGGTGAGGAGGGTGTGAGGACACCCAGCACGACTGAAAAAACAACAAGACCTGACAAAGGGCGGATGAGTTCCTTGTGAGCCAACGGCCATCTTCTGTGGAAGAGATTAAAGCCTCACCACGTATCTACGAGTATTATGCTATGCACTTAGTTAGAAGAGACATGATGAACTTGGGTGCTGCCCCGTGTGCCTGGTCCTGCCCAGCTAGGGAAGGGTAGAGCTCGAAGAGGCGGCCGCGGCTGGAGGCCGACACGGCCTCGGGCTCGAGTTCGGCGGGGGCAGCGGCGGGCGGTGCCAAGGTGGCCAGCGAGAACAAACTGGAGGAGAGGCTGCACTCAGTGCTGTCGCAAGACAGAAGAAGATGGAGGTGCATAGCCGTCAACCCCAAATTCGGGATGGCACCCACTGACAGACTGACTGAGTAATGACTGTTCTCTTCAGAATCTTCTGTAAATCAGAACATTATAAATGCACAGATGCACAGTTGGAAACTGTTTACTCTTTTTCTAGTATTCCATTTTAACTTGGCTCACCAGGAAAACACTATCCAGCTGTTGTGTGATGGCCCATAATGGGCTCATGAATGCACGTACGGTGTTATCAAAATTTTAAAGAAGGATATTATAGCAAGAATTATCTTCCTGTAAGCAACTATTGACACAAGACAATTATCATAGGATAAAATGGAGTCATAGGTACAGCTTGGGTTTGGAAAAATGCACAGGTTCATGCAGTTCAAAGTTGAAGAGAGCAACGTTGGTAAGAGAATTTTGTAATGGACGGTAAGATGGGCAGGCAGTAAGGATAAGGTGGGTCTGAGTATGATGGCAATTGCAAGATTAATATTCTTTATTCTATAAAGAGAATGAATGAACTGACACAACATAAGTATTAGGGGAATAGTACTAAGCATTTTTCATGATATTATCAATAAATCAATTACATTGGAGAAGTGGAAATTACAGGAAACATTCTGCATGGATCCAGAGGGAAGTTAATTTTTCATACATTCACTGTTTTTTTGTGGAGTGTGACTGGTGCTCCTTCATCTAAAATAACTTTCTTTTCTCTTACATAAAAGCTGGCCTAAGTGTAAAATCTTTGTATTTACGTTGGCTTTGCAGACACAGAAACACACACATCCCAAGTAATTGGCAGCTTGCTGGTCATTTTCACAGCAGGTTTATGAAGTGAAAATAACCAAAAAAGTAAATATATTAAACTCATTGTTGATTGATTGCACCACGAGCATTTCGAATAAACCACCATCTGATCAGCAAACCTTGTAAAGTCCCACCGTTAATAATGACTACCTTACATAGGGTAATACTGAGATCAAGGAGCATGTCAGTCTACACATTTACAGGAGAACAATGAAATTAGAACTGGTGCAGGAGAAAGTAGAAGCAGATGCAGGCATTTTACCCTTTAACACGGTCTAAAACCTTGATGCCTTCATGGCTTGGTTGTAATCTTCCCCATATACTGTATCACTTAATAACTTATGAATCAGAATTAGAGTCAGATTTATTATCATTATCTTAGATTAAGTGAAATTTATTGATCTGCAGCAGCAGTACACTGTAAAGACATAAAATTACTATAAAATACAGAAATAAATAACTTGCTTAAATAAATGAAAAATGAGATAGTGTTCACAGGTTTCTGGACCCTTCAAAACACTGGACAATAACTGGGGAGGGGAGTAAGATCTTTCTCAATTATTAAGTGTGGGTCTGCAGGCTCCTGTACCTCCTCCAAGATGGTAGTAACAAGAAGAGGGCATGTCCTGCCTTCTTGAGGCGTTGCCTTGTGAAGATGGTGAGATGTGGTACGTGAGATGGAGCTTGCTGTGTCTGAGTCTATAGCCTCTGCAATCTCTTATGATCCTGTGCTTTGGAACCTCCATACCAGGCTATGATATCACCAGTCAGAATGCTCCCCACTGTAGAAATTTGAAAGAGTTTTTGGATGACTAATTTTAAAGCTCATATTAAAATTTGTCACATGATTTGGCATTAAATGACATTTGAAGAAAAGAATTCCAAATCCCACCTCTGAATCCATGTTTCCTCACATCATTCCTTAAAAGGCCAGCTCTAATTTGCAGTTCTACTTGTGTATTTTCCTGCACTACTCAACCAAAGCAAACAACCTATCTTGCACTCAACAAACTTGCACTCAACAACAACGGGACCAAGGAATTGATAGTGAACTTCAGGAAGGGGAGGTCAGGAGAACACACCAGTCCTCATTGAGGGATCAACAGTGGAAAGAGTGAGCAGATTCAGGTTCCAGGGTGTCAAACATCTTGGAGGATCTATCTTGGACCCAACACATGGATGCAATCACAAAGAAGGCAGACCAGTGCCTCTACTTCATTATGAGTTTGAGGAGATTTGTTATGTCCCCAAAGACTCTAGAAATTTCTTACATGGAGAGCATTCTGACTGGTTGTATCATCACCTGATGTGGAGGATCCAATGACCAGATTGAAAGGAGCTGCAGAGGTTTGTAGGCTCAGCAAGTTCAATCATGGACACAAGCCTCCCCACCATTGAAAGGTTCTTCAATAGGTGCCAAAGAAGGTGGCATCCATCATTACCCTAATCATCTGGGACATGCCCTCTTCTCTTTTCTACCATGGGAGAGAAGGTATAGGAGCCTGAAGATGCACACTCAAGGTTTTTCCCTTCTCCTCCGCCATCAGATTTCCGAGTAGTCCATGAGTCCATGAATGCTACCTCACCATTTCCACTGTTTCGCTATTTTATGTTTTATTGTAACTTATAATATTTCTTATGTCTTGCACTGTACTGGTTCCACAAAACAGCACTTTTCATAACACTGTACATCAATGCTTGTAATAGTCTTGCCATTTACTAGATATTTCCCTCTTCCATCTGACCTCCCAAAGTACAATGCTCTCCACTTGTTTGAATTAAATTTCATCTCCCATTTCTCTACCCATCATTCCAACTGTATTCTGCTGAATCCTTAGACAATTTTTCTCATTCAATTCTCCATCAACTTTCATGTCATCTGCAAACTTAATAATCAGCCCTACCTACGTTGTCAATGAAATCACTAGTACATCTGATAAACAAGAGTCCTAACCTGCTGGTCACAGACTTCCAGTCAGAATAACACTCCTCCATCATTACCCTCTGTCTTCTAAGGCCAAGCCAATTGTGAATCCCACCTACAAAATCTCCATGGATCCCATGTGCCCTAATCTTCTGGATCAGCCTACCATGAGAGACAACGTTCACTGCTCTACCCTCCCTGTCAACTCTTCAAAAATCTCAATCAAGTTTCTAAGACATGATCTCCCCCATACATTTTTTCCAGATGCAAGTGGATTCTATCCCTTAGAATATTCTCCAATAATTTCCCTACAGCTGATGTAAAAACTCACCAGACTATAATTTCTTGGTTTGCCTTTTTTCTCTTCTTAAACAGAGGAACAACATCAGTTATTCTCCAATTCCCTGGGACCTCACCAGTGGCTAAAACTATCAAAGCTATCACAGTGCTATCAAAGCCCCAGCAATCTCCTCTCTAAATAACCTAGGATAGATCCCATCAGATCCTGGGGATTTATCTACATTAATGTTCCTCACGAGCCCCAACACCTCCTTCTTCTTGATGTCAACAATGCCTAGAATATCAGCATACTCTTCCCTGATCTTACTATTGTCCATGTCCTGTCTGGTGAATCCTGATGTGATGTACACATTTAAAACCTTTTCCCAGGCATAAATCTCCTCCTCTTTGCTTGAGTGGTCTTACACTCTCCCTAGTTACCCCCTCGTTAGTAATGGATACATAAAGACCTTTGGGGTTCCCTTTAACTCTACTACCCAAGGATATTTGTGCATGCAATAGTGCGCATGTGCCGGTCGTGCATGCAGCCTGGTACAGCCATTCCGATCTATTCTTACTTTCTTCTTCTTACTTTTTAAATTTACGTTATTTTTTGTTTTTTTTTCTCACAGTAACACGTCAAAGCTGCACCCTCTCCAACATGCTAGTAGAGAGAGTTTTATTTAGGTTTTCTTTAGCGCTGGAAATGGTTACATCCCAGAATGCGGGACAGAAGCAAGGTCGCGTTGTGGATTCCACAGACCAGCAAATACCAGCCGGCTTAGCGAACAGAGCGGTGGACACCCCTGCTGAAATCCAGAGGAAAACACACAGAGGGGGATCACAAAGCCGAGGAATGATGACAGGATCGTGACAACAGAGACTTTTGGAGAAGAGGAGTTCGGTGGGTAATACCGTTCCGGCTGACCGGAAGTGCACCGAGAGCGGTAAGCGTAAAGGAATTGGGTGCTTACTGTTCTGGCTAACAACGGATGGTGCAATCTGACGTATATTACGATCGAGGAACGTGTTTGCAGACAGGATATTGAACTTTTTACTGCTGGACTTCAGCCACATTCCACCGTGATACAACACTTGGTGGCACGGGAGGTCGTTCCTGCCTGTGGCCATCGAACGTGCAGCTCCTCCCGTGGAGGGTCAGACACCCTGAGCCAATAGACTGGTCGTGGTCTTATTTTCCATCTGGCATAGTTTGCATTTTGGTGTTTGATTGTTGGGGTTTTTTGTATTGCTATATTTACGCTCTATTCTTGGTTGGTGCGGCTGCAACGAAACCAAATTTCCCTCAGGATTAATGAAGTATATCTATCTATCTATCTATCTACCTATCTATATTTTATAGCCCCTTTTAGCACTCCCAATTCCTTTCTGAAATAACCTCATACTATGTCAAATGAAAAGACGCAATTCTTAACCTAGTTCAGATCTTCTAAGACAAACTTGTCGGGATCTATCCTGTGTAGGGAGACCCTGAAGAACAATATGGTTTCTGACATAAGTTCCATCACATGTGAAGCCGTAAACACCCTCATCTATGAAAATGCTGAAAATGGTATTTCACACCTAGGTAAACCCCAACTTTGGCTTAGCTGGCTGTCAAAACTGTCAAAAAAACTTTGAATGCTAATAATATTTTTCTGACACTCAGAATATTCCAAAACCAAGTTATTCAACCTAATCAGAAATTTTAAGAGCTATTACAAACAAAAATTGTGAAGAATGTCACATCAGAACCCAGAAGGAAAATCATTGGAAAAAAGCCTCCAGTGAGTACACCTTATCACAGTCAATCTCATACAGTATGTAATCCATCATGTAAATCTTTTTTGCATTCTTTCAAGGTTAACCACATCTTTCCTATAACAAGCTGACCAGAACAGTACAGGAAATCCAAGTGCGGCCATACCAGTGACTTGTGCCAGACTAGCTCCACTCTGGTGTGGGACATCCTTTGAAGCTGCTGGATTCTGATGGTTTGCTTCAGAACTGCCACCCAGGTCAGGTGAAGGGGAGTCAGTTTAAAGGAGAACTGAAGGGTTCATTTTTCATACAGAAAGCAGTTTGTATCTGGAATGAGCTGCCAGACGAGATGGTGGTGGAAGCAGGGACAGTCGTCATGTGTAAGAGGCATCTGGACAGGGACCTGAATGAGCAGGACACAGAGAGATATGGAATTAATATAGGCTTGGTATAGATAGGCATTAGGGTTAGAAAAGACACAATGGACTAAAGAGCTTGTTTCTAAACTGTACAAATCTGTGACTCTGTAATGGTAGGTATGACTCGGTTAGTCTGAACCAGACTTGATGGCATTTATGAGACAAAGTATGAAGTATGAATTCTAAACTAGCATCCTTTAGCAATTTAATGTTTTAATCTACACTGATTGGCGTAATATTTTCTGTATATGGTGCTAAAGAATAATGTTTTATTAACAGGGCTGAACATTTCATATGGTACATGTTACTCCAACAACACTTATTCTATAATGACTGCTTCCATTACTGTCATTATTGCAAAATAGTCATATCATATAACTACCACTCACCACTTCTTCCAAGAAGTCATACCTGCTGATCATTGTCACCCTCTATTATCTAATTTTAAGGGTCCCACTTCACAACGGACTATCCTTTTCTTTCAAGTGTAATGTTAAAAAAACAGGGTGCCACAGTAGGGTAGCAGCTAGCGCGACCCTATCACAGCTGGAGGAGATCCAGAGTTCAGAATTCAATTCCGGCACCGTTCTTTCAGGTCACGCTCTCTTCTCACTGCTACCATCCGGTCGAAAGTACAGGTGCCTCAGGACTCACACCACCAGGTTCAAGAACAATTACTACCCCTCAACCATCAGGAACTTGAACAAAAGAGGATAGATACACTCACTTAAGGACTCTGTTATATTGCTGTTTCATGCTCGTTATTTACTGCTATTTATTTATATCTGCATTTGCACCGTTTGTTTACAGTTTACAATTACTAAGTATGCCTGCAGAGAAAGAATCTCAGGGTTGTATGTGCTGATATGTATGTGCTCTGATAATAAATTTGACTTTGAACTTTCGTACTTTGTTCTGTAAGGAGTCTGCATGTCCTCCCTGTGGAATCTGTGGGCCTTCCCCGGTCCCAAGTTAATTGATCATTGTAAATTGTCCCATGGTTAGGTTAGGGCTAAATCGGGGTTGGGGTTTGCTGAGGTAGCATGGCTCGAATCCCCTGGATCCGAATGTACTTTTTTTCATTTTTGTACACTTAAGCTTCTAGTTTATGTTGTCCCATACATCCTGTCTGTATGTTCACTATCTAAGCATTTGTGTTGAGGAGTAAAAGATGGTTTTGTAACTCAAGTTCCAATTTTTACTACTTCCCATTGTCTTACCGCCATTTTACATTTTACCCTTGAGTATATTATGCTACTTTTTTCTAGATTTTCAGAATCAAGTTTAATATCACTGACATATGTCATGAAATTTGTAGTTTTGCAGCAGCAGTATATATATATATATATATATATATCACTGTGCACATATCTTGGCTATGCTGCCTAAGACTTTTGTATTTGTCAATGTGGAGAGTGGAGAGCGGGGAGCAAGTTTGTAAATCTGGCGGGAGCAAAGGATGTTGGGAATGGTGAGGGTAGAGTGTTGTGGGAGGGGTGTGGGACAGGTGGCAGAGAAGGAGTGCTAGGGGCACTGGGTGCAGACACACCCAGTCCCAAGACAGCAGGCAAGGTCATTTGATTCCAACAATTAGTTTATTGATCATTACAGAATGTCCCTCTCCTGCATCCTGCTATCCCAGGGTGGAAATGTCTAATACCAGAGGGCATGCATTTAAGGTGAGAGGGGGTAGGTTCGAAGGAGAAGTAAGAGACAAGTTTTTACACAGAGTGGTGGGTGCCCGGAATGCGCTGCCCAGAGGCAGGTACATTAGGGACGTTTAAGAGAAGTTTAGATAGGCACGTGAATGTGAGGGAAATCAAAGGATATGGACATTGTGTAGGCAGAAGGGAGTCGTTTAGTTGGCCATTCTTCTCCTCTACCATCCGACTTCCGAATGGACGTTGAACCCATGAACACTACCTCACCACTTTTTATTTCTGTTTTTGCACTACTTATTTAACTCTTTAATGTGCATATATATGGTATAATTCACAGTTTTTTTTCAATATTATCACATATTGCATTGTACTGCTCCTACAAAGTTAGCAAATTTCATGACATATGCGGGTGATATTAAACCTGATTCTGATAGCTAATTTAATGGGGTCGGCACAACATTGCAGCTAAAGGGCTTGTCCCTGTTCTGTACCGTTCTATGCTCTATTCTCTAAATGAATCTAACTTCATATTTCATTCTGTAGCTCTCCAATTTTTTTTTGCTTTGAAGCTGTGAAATCATTCATTCTAATAAGGGCAGATGTGGCTCAGAAGCACCAGTAATTTTACAGCATGACAGACGGGAAAATTGGCAAAACAATTAAATCTTAACTAATAGTTAGCAGACAGACGGGTGATTTAGTGCCTGCCTGACAGTTGTTTATCATTAACTTTGAGATTTGTTGCAAGTGAACTAGTTACACCTACTTATGCAGAAACACAGACGTATACAGTAGGTAGTGTAGCATAAAAGATGTGGCTGACATTCAAGTTACTGAGGCTGTGCTGCCCACAGCTATTTCTATTGATAGGTGTGAATGGCACCGAGTTCGCTTGACTTGGTTAATTGCTGAACTGAGACTAGACGATTCTGTTCTACATACATAGATTGAGTGTGTTTGTGTAACAGTTGCAACAAACATTTTTATTGTCACCCGTGATGAACCAGATGAAAACCTTCTTGTCCTGTCATTCCTATGCTATTTGTAAATGGAAGATTAATTTTGGTCCTTTGGGATGTTCCTGTTTCTTCCAAGATTTTTTGTGACAGGCTGTCACTCCCTACAGCTACAGCAGAGAATACTGACAGGCTTGCTACTCCAATACTACAGCTCTTTCGTTTTCTTTCTCATTACTTTTTACACATTCATAGAGTCTTAAAACTAAACATATTGCACAGCATATCCAGTTGATTGATATTAATAAGAATCTCTGTGACTGACAAGAAAATGGAAGTTAAGCCATGCCATTTGAACTCTGAATTTACTGCCACTGAATGAGCACTTCAATCTTGTTATGCCCACAGTTTGCCAGATTTATGAACGGTTGTACTTTCTCTGATATTAAAAATTATTGTTGCTGGGTGTTACCACATGAAGGCAATACTGAGCTGTAATCTCGCAAACAGATGGATTTAGGTTTGGTTCTTTAGAGTTCCATTTGTAAAAGCTACACATGAGAGAACCAGGGAACACTTCAATAAAATTGTAGGAACTGAAGCGAATATGAATAATGGACCTTGTGGTATGTGACCCCTCTCATTGGTGCATCACCAGTGACGGATGGAGAAGTTCAAAGCAATGTTTACACAACGATCCTGGCTGGTGGAAGACTTTTCTGGTAAGACTGAAAGATGTTCTGATTTAAAAAGATCTTTTTTACTTCAGATTTCCAGCATCTGCAGTAGTTTGAGTTTATATGTAAAGGGAGGTCAGATGGATGAGGAAGAGTCAAAAGAGTCAAAAGACTAGAAATATTATGCCATGTAAACTGAAGACTGAAAGACTTAGATAGAGTGGATATACAGACATTGTTTCCAATAGTGAGAAGTCAAGGACCAGAGGGCACAGCCTCAGAATACAAGCAGGTCCCTTTAGAACAGAGATGAGGAGGAATTTCTTTAGCCAGAGGGTGGCAAATCTGTGGAATTCATTGTCACTGACACCTGTGGTGGCCAAGTCATTGGCCATATTTAAAGTGGAGGTTGCTGATAGGCTCTTGATTAGAAGGGGTATTAAAGGTTACAGAGGGAAGGCAGAATTGGGATTGAAGGGGCAAATAAATCAGCCATTTTTGAATGGTGGAGCACATTCGTTAGCCCAAGTGGGCCAGTTCTGCTCCTATGTTTTATGGTCTTATGATTTTATAAAGAGATTTAGGGGTCATTGGGCATTAAATACATATTTCACTAAGTAGGGGTGTATGGAGCCTGGGTATCTAGAACAAGGGCCTGCCCGTTTCAAACAGAGATGCACAGACAATTTTTTTCTTTCAGAGGGCTGGGAATCTTTGGAGTTCTCTGCACCAAAAAGTTGCAGAGGCCAAATCATTAATATTTTCGAGGTGTTGATCGAAAGACATTTATACTAGAAGGCAGTTAAGGAATATGAGGGGAGACTGAAGTTATGACCAAAACTGGATCAGTCTTGATCTTATTCCATGGAGAAACATGCTCGTGGGACCAATTGCCTTGATCCTACTCTAGTTATTATGTTCTTTAATAGCAGGAGGGTCATTCTAGCAATCAGCTTACTGCTTGCAAGTATCAGCCAATGAGCTCCAGTGATCAAAGCCAAGGAAAATATAGATAGTGGGTTCACTGGTGCATGAATGGTCTGGCATGACAGTTCAAACACACAGGAATTTTGGAGTCTCATTAGAGTAGTGGGCTCAACCCAAGTACATCAAGGGCCCATTCCTCCACACCACTGGTGTTATCTGCTGAAGGTACTACCACAAGAAGGCAACCTCTATTATCAAAGATCCCCACAGTCTGGGCCAGGCCATCTTCTTGCAGCTCCCATCAGACAGGACATACGGAAATCTGAAGCCCCATCCTACCAGGTTCAAGAACAGATACTTCCCTTCAACTATTCAGTCTTGAACCAACCAGCAAAGCCCAAATCACTACAGTTTAGCAGCATTATGTCCATTTTGATCACTCTGCACCAAAATGAACATTATTTTTGTTTTAATTGTGTTCTTTCTAGTAAAAATTGTGCACGATTTATCTTTAATTTATTGTCTTCCTCCTGCAAGTGAGTTTGTTTTTGCATCTCTGCATATATGCATTGTGCACATGGCAATGAACTTGACCTTGACTTTGTTATACATGTCAGTAGCTACTAGAAGAACAATGTAGTTTTCATTGTTAAAAAGATGATGTTTAAGGCTAGTCTAGGGTTCATGATGGACAACAATCATAGACAAGCAATTGGTGCCTGGTTTGGGTAATGAACAAGATGGTTAGCCAGTGAGTGTAGGTGAAGGTGGCTGTCCACAAGCAAGATCACGGCCATTGAGGGTATGGTGAAGAGTAGATAAGGTGCCCTTGCAAGTAAAAGTGAGGCTTAACAACAGGAACAAAATCAGGAGCAAGATTAGAGGGAGGGAGGTGTTGAAATTAAAGGATCAGGAAAGAAATTATGAAATGAGAGGAAGCTGGGGGAAGTGTGAAGATCAAGATCTGGGGAAGATTAAAGGGGAGCCACTTTGGGAGTGAGGAAAAAAACTTGGGATCATAGGGTGAGAAGTATATTCTGATGACTGGGAGAAAATATTATGGGAAGAAAGATAATGAGGAAATCAGCTTTGGCAAATCAAGAGTAGAACACTGGATCAGAAGGAAGTTCAGTAGATTAGGAATGAGACTGGGGATTGGGAGGAAATTTGGAAACGTCAGAGTAAGAGCAGAGGTCAGGTATATGATCAAGGTTTGAGAAAGAAATCAGGGATGTGGAAGTATATGTGTGAGAATTATCAGTTTCACACTTCACATTGGGAAAATCTATTTTAATTTAGTAATCTTTGAATGGAACAAATAATAATTGCCAAAGATATTAAAATAATATGTCCATTATGTCCAGTCCCAGTTAGTGCTTTGTTTTTAGGCGTTGTGGCTTTGGGAACCCAAATAAGGTTATCTGCTTGAAAGTATCAGGAGAACATCTGAGACAAACAGGTATCATGATGATTGTGATATTTAGGGAGGTAGAGCTAACCAATAAGACATTCTAAAAATGGCCCTTCTGCATGACCAATATACAGTATTACCAGCAAAGGAAATGCTTCAAATCAGTCTGAGGAAATTCAGCATTGCATCTAAAAACTGGGAAGCCTTTGCACTCCATCAATAAACATGGAGGAAATCTGTTCAAGAGGGAGCTGTTCAATATGAAAACCACCTCCACTCTGCTGCAGAGAACAAGCGGCGTTTGCAAAAGGAGAGATTGAATAACCAGAAGGCCCAACCATTAACCACAGCCACCACTTACCCTTACCCACACTGCACCAGGATATGTGGATCCCTGGTTGGTCTCTATAGCTACCTGAGGACCCACTATTAGGAAACCCTTCTGGAGAACATCATACTGGACTTGGGCAAACACACTGCTATAAAAAGGTTCATGAACTGATTCCAATTATTGCACAGATGCTGCCAATTTAAAATAAGAGAAAGTATCAAGAAACTCCAACAAGAATATCCTCTCACCATCCTCCTCAGAATCTTATCTCTCAATAAGATTATCTCTTATCCTTCTGTACTCCAATGTAACTGCAGACTGCAGAATGTTCTTCATGTGCGAGTTTCTTCATCCCAGGAATCAACCAAGTGAACATTCTCTCTACTGCCTCAAATACAACGATATCCTTCCTTTGAAATGGACACTTAAACTGTTGTCTGTGAAGCTGTATCAAAACCCTTCTGACATTGTGTCCCATTCTCCACTATCAAGTGGCGGCATCCGTTAGTCTCGCGAGACCATGGATCTGCACCTGGAAAGTCTTGCTTCAGTCTGTCTCTCCAGGGTGCAGGCCTGGGCAAGGCTCTATGGAAGACCGGCAATTGCCTATGCAGCAAGTCTCCCCTCTCCAAGACACCGATGTTGTCCAAGGGAAGGGCGAGGGCCGATACAGCTTGGCACCAGTGTCATCGCAGGAGTTGCCAGAACGAGGTTAAAAGCAACGTCGGACTTCCTTAGGGACTCCAACTCCAGATTTGTCCTCAGGGTTTACTCCCGAAGCCTTTCCCATGAGTGGATATGGCCGCAAGTCAGCAGAAGTTTGAAATCAGAGTTTTCCCTTTCTTAGATGGACTGCGTTCCCGGGCTGACAAGCTCCATCTGCCCGAAGCACTGGTTTTCAGGTGCCAGGACCCACCTTCGCCCCTTCTCCTGACAGGAAGGGGAAGGGAAGAGAACAGTCCAGCCTCAGGGTAATGGCAAAGACAGCCTGACTTACCCCCATAGAGGCAAGGACAGGATACTGACAAGACAAACCTGCACCCACACACAAACCCAGAGCCACTTATATTCCCAGCCCAATTGAAACAAGGGACAGGTGCATCAGGTGCCTATGATTAAGCCCAACTGAAACAAAGGACAGCCGGAAGACCCGGAGTCCGGAGTCCACGAACTGGACCGTGACAACTACCACTCCTCGGCTTGACAACCTTGGAACTATAAAGCATAACATTCCATTAATTTTCCTAATTCAGGGGTGGCAAACCTATGGCACGTGTGCACAAGATGCCACACGATAAAATCTTGTTGGCATGTGGCATGCAATGCTGCCCATCAATATTTTAAACTCATTCCATGATAAAAAGATACATAACAATTATCTTTACCGGTAAATGAAGCAGCTAATTATTTTTACAACACAAGAGCAGTGAAATGTTTTCACAGGAAACATCTCACACCAGCTTGTCACCGGCTAGATGGCTGCAAGAACATATGACACTGGATGATGTGCTCTGAGATCCTTGTAGACCTGACACATCAGCATTCAGATAGTGAATGGTTGGTCCAGTTAGCATTGGCTTCGGAATTAGAATCAGCTTTAATATCACTGGTATCTGTTGTGAAATTTGTTAACTTGCCTCGGCAGTACGTGATAATAGAGAGAAAAAGACTGTAAGCTACAGGTAGTAAATATATATGTAGATTAGTTTAATTTAATAAGTAGTCCAAAATCAGAAATAAGGAGCAGTATTCATGGGTTCAATGTCCATTCTGAAATCAGTTATCAGGGAGAAGAAACTGTTCCTGAATTGCTGAGTGTGTGCCTTCAGGCTTCTATACCTCCTTCCTGATGGTAACAATCAAAAGAGGGCATGCCCTGGGTGGTGGAAGTCCTTAATGAATGAAGCTGCCTTTTTGAGGCATTGCTCCTTGAAGATGTCTTGGATCCTACAGAGGCAGGTACCCATGATGGAGCTGACTGATTTAACAACTCTCTGCAACTTACTTCTATCCTGTGCAGTAGCAAACCCCTCCCCCGCCCCCCACCCCACAGTAGACGGTGATGCAGCCAGTCAGAATGCCCTCCTCGGTGTACCTGTAGTAATTTTTAAGTGTATTAGGTGACATACCAAATCTCCTCAAACTCTTAATGAGGAGTTTGTCTTGTTTTCTTTATAGTTGCATTGATATGTTGGGATCATATCTTCTTGTGAGTGAACACTGGATATTCAGCGTTAATAATGGTAAATACTGTATGTAGTTTAGCGTGTCCATGAATATTTATTTCTCAATTCTCTTGTAAAAAAAATTAATATTAGTAATTTTTAGAAATGTTTTTTAAACTGTTTCATTTATTTCAATCTGTCTCTGTTATATTTATATTAATAGTAAAACAATGAATACACATAAATAAGCAACAGGACTCGTCCTTTTCCCTTTAAAAAATCCTTATTTAATCAATGTTATCTCTGTTCAAAATTACTATAGCATGCGAGAGCATTTTGTAGAAGATTATCAACAATTTGGGCACATGCTCTGAAATAGGTTCACCGCCCCTGAGATAAGATGCAGGAGGAAAATACTTGTTTTCTACCTGATACCCTAAGGAATCTGAAGAATCTAGTATGCAAACAATGGAGATGCCATTTTGGAGCTTTGCATCTCACAAGAGAGCCTGACTAATCCAAAGCAATTGAAATGGAGTGATTGAAATAGTCTGAACTAACTTAGACAAACTCAGTCAAGAGATATTTCAGTGAAAGTTATTCCATTTTTTTCTATGTTTGACCAATTCCCATTGAACATAAGCGTGAACCAACACAAAGAGCATTGTCGTATTTCAAATATCCTGAAAAGAACGACGTAAAAAATTAAAGGTAGAGACACTTAAGGGGGTAAGTCCAAACTGACCAAGGATGACAGGTGATAAACCAAAAGAAAATTAACTACCTGTGTAAGGTCATCCAAGTCAATCTCCTCTTCAAGCTTTCCACAAACCTATATCCATCCACTCTCTGTTGCACCATTAATAGGTCCAAGTCCTTCATGATTATTTCCACCAAATCATCACTGACTACACCAAAGGACTGGAGAGTAGCAAAAGTTGTGACTTTGTTCAAGACAGGAAGTACGGATAATCCCTCTCTAGTATGGGAGTATGAGTGATCCCTCTTTGCATCAACGTCATGACAGTGGAAACTGCGAGCTGTTTTAAATTCCGGCAAGTGCACATCTAACACAATCTGTCATGGTTCCGGAACACATTCTATACGATACTCCTACTTTCTGAGGAGGCTGAAGAGACCTAGACTTTGCACACCTATTCTCACGTCATTCTACCAATAGGCGGTAGAGAGCATCCTAACAAGCTGCTTCACTGCATTGGTATGGAAACTGCACTGCGGCAAACAGGAAAACTCTACAACAGGAGGTTGAGGCAGGTTCGATGTTGTCGTTTAAAGTTAAATTGGATCAATATATGGACAGGAAGGGAATGGAGGGTTATGGACCGAGTGCAGGTCGGTGGGACTAGGTGAGAGTAAGAGTTCGGCATGGACTAGAAGGGCCGAGATGGCCTGTTTCCATGCTGTAATTGTTATATGGTTATATGGTTATAAAATTGTCCCATTCATCACCAGCACCAACCTACCCACCATCAAGGACATATATACAGAAGGGTGCTGGAAAAGGACCAGTAACATCATGAAGGATCCCATCCACCCTCCTGGTGGACCGTTTGCCTTACTCTCATCAGGAAGGAGGCTAAACTTCATCTGCGCCAGGACCACCAGACTCAAAAACAGTTACTTAAAGTGAGTTTTTTTATTTGAAAAGAATGTAATTCCCAGCATTCAGAAATACAATTGCTCCACAACATCGAGGATGGTTCGAAATTCACTTCAATTTATAACAATCCCAAAGATGCAATTGTATTTTCCTTAAGTAATAACACGGAAATTGAAGGAAAATGCACTTTTCCAACTTACTAAGTAAAAGGGTGAAATGTATATAATACAGTATTCTGTTGTATTTAGTTTCAAGGAAGAGCATATTTAGGAACAGTTGCATCACACAGAGAGAATTTTATACAGAGTGGGGGCAGCAAGGTAGCATATCAGTTAGCTTAATGAATTACAGCACCAGTTATATGATCGGACTTCAAATCTCACCACTATCTGTAAGGAGTTTGTACGTTCTCCCCATGACCACGCGGATTTCCTCCAGGTGCTTCGATTTCCTCCGACGTCCTAAGAGATATGCAGGTTAGTAAGTTGTGGCAATGCAACGGTGACATGTTCAGGTTGATTCCAAGCACATCAAAGGTTATGGTGAGAAGGTGGGGGAAGTGGGACTAAATGGGAGAATGGATCAGCTCATGATAAAATGGCGGAGCGGACTCGATGGGCCGAATGGCCGACTTCTGCTCCTTTGTCTTATGATCTTATGGTCTTATGGTCACATTTCGGACTGTGTTGGTGTTTGACACAAATGAGGCACTTCACTGCATGCTTCGATGTTTCAATCTACACGTGACAAACAAAACTAATCCTTCTATTCTTGTTTGGATTTCAGCACTTCAGAACAACTCTTAACAAACTGAGAATGTTAATTAGGTTATGGATTTATTGATATAAATTAGCTGGGTCATTTGCTTCCTTAAGTCTGTCATTTTTTGCTCTAACCTCAAAGAGAATAGTCACCGGGATTTGAAAACTGGATTGAGCAAAAGATTAGATAAATTAAGATTAATATACACAAAATGCAGGTGGAATTCAGTAGGCCAGGCAGCATCTATGGAAAGGAATAAACAGTCGACGTTTTGGCCCATGGCAGCAACAAGTGGCCTGTTAAAATATGGATCTAGTAAGGGTAGGTGGACGTAGGATGAGTAACTCATGATGGGCTGAATAGCCTCCTTCTGTATCATATATTTGATTACCGCCTTATGTTTCTTATCACTTACATTGCTTCAAATATTCACAGGGGGCTATTAAACAAGGTACCATGCTGGAGATGATCGTCACAGAGTCATGGAGCTACTCATTTTGGATAGGTACGTAGTTGGGAACAGTATGGAGGGTATGGTCCAGGTGCAGATAGATGAGACTAGATGGAAGATCAAGTCAGCATGGACTAAAGTGGGTTGAAGGTCCTGTTTTTGTGCTGTTGAGCTCAATGACTCCAAGACTCTATATTCCTCCTAAATAGTCATGGCCATGATCTCTCTTTTGGAAAATAAGACTGGCGAAAAGACATTCTCCTCTACCATCCACCATTTCAGGACCTCCAGCATCCCTTTACCCTTTTTGTTAGTTCCTACAAACAGATCACTGCTAATAAACTAGATGTGCTGTGTGCAACTTGGCATATCCATATAACCATATATTTTGTCAGGAATGACTGGAAGATTTTCCATGTTTCCAATTTTTTTTTGCAAGAATTCCACATTGTCTTCTGATGAAAACTACCTCGATGTATAGAGCAACTCTTCTTCTCCTATGATCTACGTAAAGCAGTTGAGACTTAGTTCTCTAATCCAGGGGTAGCGAATGAGGTAGAATAGACAATATGACCATAAGATATAGGAGCAGCATTAAGCCATTTGACCCATCAGGTCAAATGGCTTTCTCATCTTGGCTGACCCATTTCCCTCTCAGCCCCAGTCTCCTGCATTCTCCCTGTAACCCTTCATGCCCTGACTAATAGACTATGAGAACACTCAGTCCTCTTTTATTGTCATTTAGAAATGCATACATGCATTAAGAAATGATACAATGTTTCTCCGGAGTGATATCACAGAAAACAGGACAAACCAAAGACTAACACTGACAGAACCACATAATTATAGTATATAGTTACAGCAGTGCAAAGCAATACCATAATTTGATGAAGAATAGACTATGGGCACGGTAAAAAAAAGTCTCAAGGTCCCAAGTCGATCGACTCCCGAGTCCCCGATAGCAGGCGGCAAAAGGGAGAAACTCCCTGCCATAAACCTCCAGGCACCGTTGACTTGCCGATGCCTTGGAAGCAGCCGACCACAGCCGACATTGAGTCCATCCGTCCGAAAACTTCGAGCTTCCGACCAGCCCCTCCAATACAGCCTCCCGAGCACCATCCTCTGCTGAGCACCTTCGACCTCGCCCCGGCCGCTGAAACAAGCAAAGCCGAGGATTTCGGGGCCTTCTGCTCCAGAGATTCCGGTTACAACACAGTAGCAGCTGCAGCGAAGCAGGCATTTCAGAAGTTTTCCAGATATTCCTCTGTAGTCTCACGTCCGTCTCCATCAAATCAGAATTGTGCACAGTCCCCTACTTGACAGATAACAGATATCATTCATTCACCGGAGAGGCCGCGCGCGCTGCCTTCGTGCCGCCATCTTCTCCTCTGTCAACCTCTACCTCAAATATACCCAAAGACTTCACCTCCGCAGCTGCCTGTGGCAATGAATTCCAGATTCGCCATTCTCTGGCTAAAGAATCTCATCATGCTCTGCCTTGCTTCAGAAGACAGATGAACAAGGAAAGCAAGAATGGACAAGTGGGAAGAGAAGGATGATGTAGATTGACCAAGAATTGCAGGATGGAGTTATTGTGATGACAGATAGAGCAGTAAAGCCAAGCTTCCAGTGGCAGTTGGTATTCACTTGCAAGCGATTTATATTCTTCAATCCTTTGCAGGTGCACTCACCAGACACATTTTAGAGCAAGTCCAGGCGCAGTGTACCCAGGCACAATAACAGATCAGTGGCCATTCTTCACTAGCTTGTAGCCAGGATTAAGTGCCATCTGGAGAGGAAAACAGAAGCAATTTTAACCTTGTTTTTAGATCTCTAACAGTTATCATGTTCACCTCATCATTCCTGGTAACCCACACAGTTTGCTAACTGTAAGATATACTGTATGTGCAATGGAAAATGACTTCAGTTAGAGTGGTGGTAGAAAGTTTGTAAACCCTTCAGAATTTTCTCTATTTCTGCATAAATAGGACATAAAATGTGATCAGATCTTCACATAAGTCTTAAAACTAGATAAAGAGGACCCAATCAAATAAATTTGTCACATTTGTCACATAGTATGAGCAGAATTATCTGCAGCTTAATGTGAAAAAGACTAAGGAGCTGGTGGTGGACCTGAGGAGGGCTAAGGTACTGGCGACCCCTGTTTCCATTCAGGGGGTCAGTGTGGACATGGTGGAGGATTATAAATACCTGGGGATACAAATTGACAATAAACTGGACTGGTCAAAGAACACTGAGGCTGTCTACAAGAAGGGTCAGAGCCGTCTCTATTTCCTGAGGAGACTGAGGTCCTTTAACATCTGTCGGACGATGCTGAGGATGTTCTACGAGTCTGTGGTGGCCAGTGCTATCATGTTTGCTGTTGTGTGCTGGGGCAGCAGGCTGAGGGTGGCAGACACCAACAGAATCAACAAACTCATTCGTAAGGCCAGTGATGTTGTGGGGATGGAACTGGACTCTCTGACGGTGGTGTCTGAAAAGAGGATGCCGTCTAAGTTGCATGCCATCTTGGTCAATGTCTCCCATCCACTACATAATGTACTGGTTGGGCACAGGAGTACATTCAGCCAGAGATTCATTCCACCGAGATGCAACACTGAGCGTCATAGGAAGTCATTCCTGCCTGTGGCCATCAAACTTTACAACTCCTCCCTTGGAGGGTCAGACACCCTGAGCCAATAGGCTGGTCCTGGACTTAATTCCATCTGGCATAATTAACATATTATTATTTAATTATTTATGGTTTTCTGTTGCTATATTTATACTCTATTCTTGGTTCATGCAACTGTAACGAAACCCAATTTCCCTCGGGATCAATAAAGTATGTCTATCTATCTATCTAAATAACACTAAAACATTATACTTGTTCATTTGTTTATTGAGAAAAATTATCCAATATTACATGTATTTGTTGGAAAAGTGTGTGTGAACCTTTGCTCTCACAACTGGTATGACCCCCTTGTACAGCAATAACTTCAACCAAACATTTCCAGTAACTGTTGATCAGTCCTGCACATCGGCTTGGAGGAATTTTAGACCATTCCTCCACACAAAACTGTTTCAGTTCATCAATATTTCTGGGATACCTTGCACTCTGACTTGGCCCTTTCAAAACAGGAGCTTTCTTCTTTTAAACGATTCTGTTGGTGATTTACTCTTGTCTTTCAGATCATTGTCTTGTTGCACCATCCAAATTCGAATGAGCTTCAGGTGATGGACCATTACCCTGACATTCTCCTGTAAAATGCCTTGATATTATTTTGAATTCATTGTTCCCACAACGATTGCAAGTTGTCCAGGCCCTGAGGCAGAAAACAGCACCAAACCACAATGCTTCTTCCACCATGCTTCACAGTTGATAAGAGGTTATAGTGTTGGTGTGCAGTGCCATTTTTCCAACAAACATAGCAGTGTAACTTTTGTCTCATCTGTCCACAGAATATTGTCCCAGAAGCATTGTGGAATATCCAGGTGGTCTTTGCAAACTTGAAATGTACAGCAATGTTTGTTTTGGAGAGCAGTGGTTTCCTCCATGGTGTCTTTCCATGAATACCATTCTTGTTCAGTGTTTTACTAATAGTGGACACATGAATTAGCAAGTTCTGGGAATTTCTGCAGGCCTTTTGCGGTTACTCTTGGGTTCTTTATCACCTCCTTCAGCACTGCACATTGTGCTCTTGATGTGATGTTTGCAGGAAGCCCACTCCGAGGGGGTGTAGCAACAGTACTGAATTTCCTCCGTTTGTAGACAATTTCTCTTCACTGTGGACTGAGGAACACTCAGCTCTTTAGGAATGCTTTTGTAGCCTTTTCATGCATCTCTACAATTCTTCTTCTGAAGGTTGTTTTGATTGAGGCATGGTACACAAAGAGATCTTTCTTGAGAAGTGCAGGCTCTATCAGTAACCTGACCATCTGTGCTTTTTTATATAGGGCAGGCCACCTCTACAACCCACACCTCCAATCTCATTGATTCATTGATTGGAACACCTGACTCCAAATAGCTTTTGCAGAAGGCAATGCCCCAGAGGTTCACAGACTTGTTTAAACCTAGACTGATTGTTTAAGTGGAGTACTCAGTAATGACAAGAAGAAGTACAATTGCTTGTGTGCTGTTAGCTTAGGCAGTTTGGGTTTGTCTATTGTTGTGACTTAGATGAAGATCAGACCACATTTTATGAGTAATTAATGCAGAAAACCAGGTAACTGCAAAGGGCTCACGAACTTTTTCTTGCAACTGTATATCATGATATAAATGCAGGTATTAGAAATAATAAAAAAAAAGAGAAAGAAAATTAGAAATAAGCACATCAAGCAGTCACCATCCAGAAAAATACATTAACGTTTCCTGAATATTCAATGGTGCAGGAAGACTTGCACGACAAGTTACATCTGAAACCTGGGAGATTTTGTTGCAACTTTATAAACCCTGGTTAGGCCTCATCTGGAGCAGTGTGTACAGATTTGGTTGCCCTACTATAGGAAGGATGTTGAGGCTTCAGAGAGGATGCAGAAGAGGTTTACCAGGAGGTTTACCAGGTTTGCCTGGTTTGGGGAGTATGTGCTGGATAAATTTGGATTGTTTTCTCTAGAGCATCGGAGGTTGAGAGGGGACCTGATAGAGGATTAGGAGGTTATGAGAGGCATAAATAGAGTGGGCAGAGAGTATCTGTGAGAGGGAGTAGGTTCAAGGACGATGTTAGGGGCAAGTTTTTTTTCTCAGAGAGTGGTGGAGGCCTGGAATGCACTGTCTGGTATGGTGGCAGAGGCAAATACATTAGAGGCTGTTAAGAGACATTTAGATAGGCAGAGGAATGCAAGGAAGATGAATGGATATGGACATGGAGTAGTTAGGTAGGAGGGATTTCGGTGTTTTTGATTTGCTTTTTAGCTGGTTCAGCACAACACTATGGGCTGAATGGCCTGTTCCTGTGCTGTACTCTTCTATCTTCATTCTAATTTTTCCCCAAAGTTCTCTTCAGCAGGGTTATATCTGTCTTACATCACCTGTAGAAAAAAAGAGTCTCAGTGAGGCACTGCATTGGTGTATTAATGATTAGAAATGGATTAATAGAAATGAACTTCCTTGGTGGTGAAGAAGAGAAAATACCAAAAGCCATTTTGGAGCATTGAAATATTTCTAAAATTAGATTATATCAGTGTGGCACAAAGAACAACTCGCAAACTGGTGGATATACTCAGCAGGTTAGTAAGCATCCGTGCAGAGGGAAAGAGATTCCTAGAAATAGATGCCATCAAAGGAGGGTAAACAAAGGGGCTAAATAATCCCATCATGCGGTTGAAAAGCAGTTGGAATAGAATTTCTGGCGGGTAACTAATTGATGAGACTGATTTAGCAAATTGAAGCCTGAAGACACTCTCAACAATTCAAGCATAGCTTCTTCTCCTCTGCCATCCGATTTCTGAATGGACATTGAACCCATGGACACTAACTCACTACTTTTTAATTTCTATTTTTGCATTACTTATTTAATATATATATATACTTACTGTAATTCACGTTTTTTATTATTATTATGTATTGCATTGTACTGCTACCGCAAAGACAACACATTTCATAATATATACCAGTGATATTAAACCTGATTCTGACAAGCTGGTCAATAATAATAAACTTTCCTGAACTATTAAAACTTAATCCAACAAATTACAAATTGTGTAATTTTTATACAGTAAAAATAACTGAGATGCTTAAAATACTTAAATCAATTTAAGTGATCAAAAATATCTCAAGAAGTTAATAGTAACTTACAAAATGATGGAGGTTCTCAGCAGGCTGGTAGGCATCCATAGAAATGAACAGAGTCAAAGTTTCAGGCCAAAACCATTTATCAGGACGGTGTTTTTTTAAAATTAACACCTTTATTACTCACAAATGTTCCTCTCCAATAGACATCAATCTGGCAGATGGAGTCCGATATGGGAAAGCTAGTCCTGACAAAGAGTCTCGGCCCGAAATGTCGACTGTACTTCTTCCAATAGATGCTGCCTGGCCTGCTGTGTTTCACCAGCATTTTGTGTGTGTTGCTTGTATTACCTTTTAAGCTTGAGAGAGGCTACAGAATATTGCAGTACAAATGGATCTGGGAGCTGTGGTACTTGAGAAGCAAAAAGTTAGCACGCAGATATAACAAATAATTAGTAAACCAATGGGGCGTTTACCCCATCTCATGTGGCTGTGTTGCTCCACAAAAGGAAGGCCATTTTTATATGTCTAACCATAGATCTAACCCATAGCCTCCCCCACTGTCATAATGAGGCCACACTTAGGTTGGAAAACAACACCTTACATTCTGATATTCCGTCTGGGTAGCCTCCAACCTGATGGTATGAACATCGATTTCTTGAACTTCCAGTAATGCCCACCCCTTCTCTTTCACCATTCCCCATCCCCTTTTCCCTCCCTCACCTTATCTCCTTGCTTGCCCATCGTCTCCTTCTGGTGCTCCTCCCCTTTACTTTTTTCCAGAGCCTTCTGTCCTCATCTATCAGACTCCCCCTTCTCCAGCCCTGTATCTCTTTCACCAATCAACTTCCCAGCTCTTAACTTCCTCCCTCCCCCTCCAGGTTTCACCTATCACCTTGTGTTTCTCTCTCCCCTCCCACACCTTTGAAATCTAGTCCTCAGTTTGTTTTCTCCAGTCCTGCTGAAGGATCTTGGCCCGAAATGTTGACTGTACTCTTTTCCCGTAGACATGCCTGGGCTGCTGAGTTCCTCCAGCATTTTGTGTGTGTTGCTTGGAATTTCAGCATCTGCAGATTTTCTTTTGTTTAGGGCATTTTGTTTTATTGCACCTGCAGTAATACGAACAGTTTTAGTCTCAATATTTAAAGGAGAACATATTTTACGGGAGGTATTATAGAGAAAGTTCACAAGGTGAATTCCTGGGATGAAAATACTGACATGTGAAGATAGATTGATCAGGTCTGGACTTATTAAAGTATTGAAATGTGACAGCAATCTTATGAATCATGGAGTCATAGAATCTTACAGCACAAAAAGAACACCTTGACCCAGCAAGTCCATGCTGACATTTCTGCCCATCGACACTATCCTTCTGTGCAATATTTATTGAAGTATCCGTCTGAGTGCCTCTTCAACATAGTGATTCCATCTGATTCCATCACATTTTCTGGTAGCTCATTCAATCATTTCCTGTGTTTTAAAAGAATTGCCCCTCAGTTCCACTTTAAAACTCCTTCCTTTCACTTTAAATATATTTCTCCTTGCCTTTGATATAAGATTCAGAGAGGGATTGACAAGGTCAAAGCTGAGGGGTTGTTTACCTAGAAATGAGGACAAATTTCATGGTTGAAAGGTTCTTTGAACTGAAGAGTGAAGCCTTTGAATAGATTCAAAGGAGAGATTGACAGAACTTGAACTACAAGGGAGTCACTGGTCTTGCAAGAGAAAAAGAAAGTGGTGTTAGCACCAAGAATGAACCAGTAAAGATCTTGGTGAATGGAAGAACATCCTTTTCTTACTCCTGCTCAGTTTGTTCTTGAAAAAATAAACGCCACCTGCATCAGCTCTAACCAAACACAGGCTCTTTGACTGAATGTCCCAGTGTGAGTCCTGGCAATTGCCTCAACTTTGTGCTCCTCGAGGAATCCAGGGTCAAAGCACAGGGAGCAACATGTTGGTAAACAGCTGCCAGCAAGATCAGGACATTTGTATTCGCATCTGGTCACACAGTAATCCTGCCTGTGCCACTGAAGCAGGGAAATGTAGGGGATGCTGTGAGGAATTGCTGACATTTCCTGCAAAATCTCACCTTTGTTTCTCTCTCCACACACACAGTCGCCTTTCCTCCGGGATAATCGGAGAATTATTCGTTTAGTTTTTATTTCATATGCTTAACTATTTTCCAAAGTAAAAGGCCAGAATATCCATATGCTCCCCACACAACAGTTGCAAAGGGCAACTATTAAGTTTATTGTCAATGGGTTTTTAATTATTTTCATCAAAAAGTTAAATCAGAAGTACAAGGCTTTGACATTTTGTTTCATATTTTCTAGCAATTCCATTTTTTCTGAGCAATCATTGACACAATTGACACACTACATACGTTAAGATTTAGCTGTCTATATTTTGAAGACCATAGCAGAAATAGCTAATTTCTTTGATGTAATTATCACACATTATTCATATCTCTTACAAAGGGGGGGAATTAGCATAGTTCTATTTTATATACATACCACAGCTATTTAAAGTTATTTACACAGCTCTTTCTCTTCCATTAACAAGGGCATAGCAATATAAAAACACCCAAAGCATTTCAGACATAAGAGCATAAAACTGTAAGGCATGGAGCAGAATTAGGCCATTCAGCCTATCGAGCCTGGTCCGCTATTCCATCACGGCTGATCCTGAATCCCACTCAACCCCATACACCTGCCATATCGCCATATCCTTTAGTGCCCTGACCGATCAGGAAACTGTCAACTTACACCTTAAATATACCCATGGACTTGGCTTTTACCATAGTCCGTGGGAGAGAATTCCACAGATTCACCATTCTCTGGCGACAAAAAAATCCTCCTTACCTCTGTTCTAAAAGGTCACCCCTCAATTCTGAGGCTGTGCCCTCAAGTTCCAGATAACCCCACTACAGAAAACATCCTCTCCACATCCGCACTATCTAGTCAATTCAATATTTGGTGGCTTTCAATGAGATCCCCCCCCCCATATTCTTCTAAATTCCAGTGAGTACAGACCCAAAACTGCCAAACATTCCTAATATGTTAATGCCTTCATTCCTAGAATCATTCTTGTGAATTTCCTCTGGACTCTCTCAAATGACAACACATCCTTTCTGAGATATGGGACCCAAAACTGTTGACAATATTCCAGTGCAGCCTGACTAGTGTCTTATAAAGCCTCAGCATTATCTCCCTGCTTTTATATTCTATTCCCCTTGAAGTAAATGTCAACATTGCCTTTGCCTTCTTTACCACAGACTCAACCTGTAAATTAACCTTCTGGGAGTCTTGCACAAGGACTCCTAAGTCCCTTGACACCTCTGATGTTTGAATTTTCTCCCCATCCGCAAACTTTGCCACAAAGCCATCAATTCCATTATCTAAGTCACTGACAAACAATGTGAAAATTAGTGGTCCCAATACTGACCCCTGAAGAACACCACTAGCCGCTGGCAGCCAACCAGAAAAGGCCCCTTTGATTCCCACTCACTGTCCCCTGCTTGTCAGCCATTCCTCTGTCCATGCCAGCATCTTTCCTGTAACACCATTTCATCTTTTCACTTCTTATAGCTTTTCAGTTGCCTTTTGTTAGATTTTAAAAGCTTCCCAATCATCCAACTTCCCACTCATGTTAGCTACCTTATATGCCCTTTCCATAAAACCATAAGACAAAGGAGCAGAAGTCAGCCATTCGGCCCATCGAGTCTGTTCCTCCATTTAATCATGAGCTGATCCATTCTCCCATTTAGTCCCACTCCCCCGCCTTTTCACCATAACCTTTGATGCCCTGGCTACTTTCCTTGACTTTTATGCAGTCCTTAACTTCCCTTGTCAGCAACAATTGCCAACACCTGCCATTTGAGAACTTCTTCTGTGGGACATATTTATCCTATGAATTATTCCCAGAACCTTCAGCCATCTCTGCTCTGCCATCATCCCCACCAGTATCCTCCTCCAATCTACCTGTGCAAGTTCCTTTCTCATGCCTCTGCAATTCCCTTTATTCCATTGCGATACTGATACATGTTACTTATGCTTCTCCCTCTCAAATTGCATATGAATTCAATTACATTATGATCACTGCCTCTTAAGGGTTCCTTTACATTAAGCTTGCTAATAAGATCTGGGATATAATCTAATATAATCTAAGATAGCCTTTCCCCAAGTAGGCTCAAGCACAAGCTTCTCTAAAAAGCCATCTCATAGGCATTCAACAAATTCCCTCTCTTGTGATTTGACACCAAACTGATTTTCCCAATCCTTTTGCATACTGAAGTTTCTCATTAAAATTGTGACATTACCCTCATTACATGCCTTTTCCACCTCCACTTGCAATCTCAACCCCACATCCTTTTTACCCTTGCAGTTTCTTAACTCCAGCCACAAAGATTCAGCATTCTCTGACCCTATGTCACCTCTTTCTAAAGATGTAATTCTATCTCTTACCAACAGAGCCACACCACCGCCTATGCCTTCCTCCCTGTCCTTTTGATACAAAGTATATCCTTCAATGTTACGCTCCCAACTATGGCCTTGTTTCAGCCACGACTCAGTGATGCTCACAGCGTGATACCGACCAATCTCTAATTGTGCCACAAGTTGGTCCACTTTATTCCAAATGCTATGCACATTTAAATCCTGCGTTTTTACCCTTTTGAATTTTGCCTCTGTGGTACAAACTCTTTGTTCTGTCTGCAGTTGTACCCAATCATTGGCTTGTCCTTCCTTACATTCATATTACGTATTACATTATCTACTTGTAAAGCAGCTGGTTCATCCTCAGCTCTAGTAAATCTGCCCACCAGAATATTGGTCCCCCTCGGATTCAAGTGCAACCCGTCCCTTTTGTACAAGGCCCAACTGCCCCAGAAGAGGTCCTAATGATCCAGATACCTGAATCCCTGCCCCACTGCTCCAATTCTTCAGCCATACATTTATCTACCACCTCATTCTATTCCTATCCGCACTGGCACAGGCGCAATCCCAAGATTACTACTCTTGAGGTCCTGCTTCTTAGCTTCCTTCCTAACTCCCTGTACTGTGTTTTCAGGACATCCTCCCTTTTTCCTACCTATATCATTGGTAGCAATATGTACCACCACTTCTGGCTGCTCACCCTCCCTTTTCAGGATATTGTGGATGCGTTCAGAAACATCACTGACCCTGGCACGTGGGAGGTAAACTATCATCCATGCTTCCTTTTCATGTCCACAGGATCGCCTATCTGTAACCCTGACTATAGAGTCCCCTATTACTGCTGCCCTTCTCTTCAATTCCCTGCCCTTCTGAGCCACAGGCCAAACTCAGTGCGAGAGGACTTACTACCGAGGGGGACAGCCACAGGGGTGCTCCCCACTATCTGATGTTCTCCCTTCCCTCTCCAGACAGTCACCTATTTATCTTTCTCCTGTAGCTTTGGTGTGATTGCCTCCCTGTGGCTCCCGTCTATCACTGCTTCACTTTCCCTAACAAGCCAAAAGTCATCGAACTGCACCTCCAGTTCCCTAACATGGTCTCTATTGAGCTGCATCTCGATGCAACTGGTGCAGATATAGCCAATGAAGAGGCTGGAGGTTTCCTGGAAATCCCGCATCTGACACATAGAACAGAACACTGGCTCTGTAGACATATCCCCTATTCTCTCAAGAGTTAAATAAGAAAAAAGGAGTGAGAAATAAGGAATGAATTTTCCTACTTACCTTGTCTCAGCCTGTTCTTACCGAAGCCCTGTTGAGCCAAAGCCTTACTACTCTGACTCAGACTACTCCGACAATGACCACTCTGCTAGGTGGTACTTCTCTTTTATAGAGACTGGGTTTGTAAAGCTTTCCACCTGACCAGTGCGGGAACATTCCTGTTCCATCTGCGCAGCACTCCAATCATAATGAGTAACTGTTAGCGTTAGTAAATGTTAGTGTATGGTGAATGTATCAATCAACTTGCATGTTACAAGATCCCAAAAAAAAGGTAACATGATTATTAACTAGTAAACTGCTTAGATAGTGCTGGATTAGGGATGTACAAGGGCTTGTCCATTCTAAGTTTTAAATAGTGCTGTTGGATATGAGATACTAATATAAACAAGTTCTTGGTTCAATGTCTTATCCAAAATGCACTACCCTTGTGTCACAGCCTAGTTCATATCATCAAAACCTGAGGGGAGTTTAATCATCAATCTTTCTGAATAAAAGCAAAAAAGGTATGAGATATTGTTCCCTGCCTTTCAACAAGCAAAGAGTTAAGCTCGATTACAACTATGTGTGAGGCTTTCTGTCATCAATTCAAACAACTGGCCAAAATCAAAATAAAATGCTGGAAACAGGACCTTAATGCAAAGGGTAAGCTTCTACCAAATACAAAATGCTGGAGGAATTCAGCAAGTCGGGCAACATCTGTAGGGAGGAATAAAGAGTTGATGTTTTGGCTGAGACTGTTCATGGGAACTCGTAATCCTTCGTAGATATTCCTCCCCATAGATGCTACCCATCGTGCTGAACTCCTCAGCATTTTGTGTGTTACACTGGATTTCTAGTGTCTGCAGAACCTCTTGTGTTTGTGAAACTAATACCAAAAATATTAATCTCCTTCAAACTCTGATATTCTGAAACAGATATTGCAGATGAATGTCAGGACTTCTTGACTATTTTAAGCCACAACAAAATATTAAGTTGCTTAAAGTTCAGTTTTCATGCAGGACATAAAATGATGGAAAATCTTTGTAACAATTAACCACACCTTTTCCTTGTTCATATACTGTACATCTGATTTCTTTATTTTTGAACAGGTTAGACAACTGATTTATTGTCACCTTTTAGCTCACTACTAGAACTGCTTGGCATTTTAAAACTTTAGCTCCTAAACTAATTGAAAATATATGGTAGCAATTTTAAGGCAGTGAATTAGATTTTTATATGGGTGCTGTGGATTCGTCACTAACAGAGTAATAGAGAAAAAAAATGTCATGAAAATTAAAAGTTACAGGGCAAAGACTACCCATGATAGGGAAAGTATATAAAATAATATTCAAAGTTCAAAGTAAATTTATTATCAAAGTACTTATATGTCACCCTGAGATTCATTTTCTTACAGGCATTCACAATGCAATAAAGAATACAATAGTATCAATGAAAAACTGCACACAAAGACTAACAAACAGCCAATGTACAAAAGAAGACTTCCTGTACAAATAAAATATTATAATAACGTAAATACTGTACATAAACAACTAATACTGAGAACATGAGTTATGGAGTCCTTTAAAGCAGGTCTATAGGTTTTGGAGTCAGTTCACTGCGGAGGTGATGAAGTTATCCACGCAGGTTCAGGAGCCTGATGGATGAAAGTTGACAACTGTTCCTGAACCTGGTGGTGCAGGACCTAAGGCTAAGCTATAAAAGATTTTTGGAAAACGCATTCTAAAACAGAAATATAATTAATAATAAAAGTAATCACACAATTAAATGCTTTGATTAATAAATTCAGTGCATCGATTTTATGCCAAACTGATTTACAGCTCATTAGTACTCAATACCAAAAGATAAAGGAATCAATTTATTAGAATTTCATCCAAAATAGTGTTCAGTAGCTCCTGCCAACTTGCAGCACTCAATCTTGCAGACAGCCTGGCTTGTGCTGTCTGAATTCAGCCAGTTGCTTAACTTTCAACATTTATCTAACATTCACAGGAGTAAAGGAAATATCTCGACATTTTCACTCTCTTATTTAAACATTTTCATATTTAGGACTTCTCAAAATTCAATAATGATCTGACACTTGCCGGACTTAAGGGAAAATCTCTACTCATTCACTCACAAAGTTTACTCTGTGTTTCCTAGAAATGGAATATCAAGTTGTGATTGCAAACAGATGAAGATAAATAGTCTTTGAAGTGTGAAATAGGGGACACTTGTTTACATTATAAGTTTTAAGTTTTTCCTTAAACCAATGCCTCTTTTATACAGCAGTTGGAATAGTTATTTCTATAAGCTCTTTGAGTACCTGACATTTATGAGTGTCACTGCACTGCCCACATTTAATTGTACAATAGCATACCCAAGAGCTATGAGATTCCCTCCTGATCAAAACCAAATGTCACGTCCTCTGCACATCCCCCAATCCCAGCTTTGGAAAGGCAGACAAAGAAGATGCTTGGTAAGCCGAAGCCACATAAAAATGGAGAAACTGGTTCATTTTATCCAGCAGAGAGTGAATACACAGAGCAACAGGAAGATAGGTCAGTTCCTATAGTCCCTTTCATTAGTTTGTTGGCTTCCACGACTTAATGAGATAGATACAAATTTGTGCTCAGTTGCTTAAGTTATAATACAGTGGCAGCTATAAATTGTATTGCCCTTCTGAAATGCAATGAAGCCATGTACATAAAACATGAGGGCAGAATTAGGCCATTCGGCTCAGCAATTTGCTTCACCATTCGATCATGGCTGATTTATTTTTTTTCCCCGTCAACCTCCTCTTCTGCTTTCTCCCTGTAATTTTTGACACCCTTACTAATCAAGAAGATATCAACCTCCACTTTAAACATACCAATTGACTTGGTCTCCACAACCATTTGTGGCAATGAATTCTGCATTTTCAACATCCTTTGACTAAAGAAATTCCTCCTCACCCCTGTTCTAAAGAGATGTCCTTTTATTCTGAGATTGTGCCCTCTGATCCTAGACTCTCCCACTATTTGAAACATCCTCCCTATGTCCGCTCTGTCTAAGCCCTTCAATATTCAGTAGATTTCAATCAGATTCCCTCCTCACTTCTAATACACCCATCTATGTTTTCATCCAGATTATTTTTTTTAGATTAGATTATGAGGACATGCAGTCCTCTTTTATTGTCATTTAGTAATGCATGCATTAAGAAATGATACAATATTCTTCTGGTGTGTTATCACAGAAACACAGGACAGACCAAGACTGAAAAACTAACAAAAACCACATAATTATAACATATAGTTACAACAGTGCAACAATACCGTAACTTGTTGAAAAACAGGCCATGGGCACAGTAAAAAAGTTCAAAGTCTCTCGAAAGTCCCACATCTCACGCATACGGGAGAAGGAAGAAAACTCTCCCTGCCATGCCTGACCACAGTCCAACTCTGAGTGTTCCGAAAACTTCGAGCTCCGATCAGCCCTCCGACACCGAGTACCGAGCACCAACCCTGACGAGCGCTTCGACCCCAGCCTCGGTCGCCAGCAGCAGGAAAGTCGGGGATTTTGGGGCCTTCCCTCCGGAGATTCTCGATCGCGCAGTAGCAGCAGCAGCAGCGAACCGGGCATTTCAGAAGCTTCTCCAGATGTATCTCTGCGCTTCTCACGTCTGTCTCCATCAAATCAGAATTGTGCGCGGCATTCTACTTACAAATATGATATCATTTCACCAGAGAGCTGCGCGCGCTGCGTCGCGTCACCATCTTCTCCTCCCACCTATACATAATACATTTGTACATTAATCTGGACACATGAAGGGTCTCGGCACAAAACATCAAAGTCTAGATCTCTCCACAGATGCTGCCTGGCCTGTTGTGCTCCTCACGCATTTTGAGTTCATTAGTCCAGATGGGAGCTGACACAAAACGTCGACAGTCTATTTCTCTCCATAGATGCTGCCTGACATGTAGAGATCCTCCAGCATTTCGTGTGTGCTCACTAAAATTCTACAAAACTTTCCTTATCCCACATACTCCACAGAGAGTCCAACATGGCTGTAAATGCTCTACATATTTTGATGGGAGCTGCAGCTGATCACAATTCCCTTTGCCATCTCGGAGATTAGAAATGACTCAGATCTCCCATATCCTACAGGAGGAGGATTCTGCTGCTCTCGCTTCCCTATCTTTTCTACTATGAAAGGGAGGTAAAAAACTTCACCTGATTACTAACTTGCCCTTTTTTCCAAACCCTGATGCTCAGCAAAGAATCAGAACAAGGTTTATTATCACTGACATACAAGGTAGTGAAAAATCTGTGCTGCATGTCATTCATACAGATCAATTTCATTATAATAGTGTATTGAGGTAGTACAAGGTAAAACAGAACGCAGGATAATGTGTTACACCTACAGAGAAAGAAAAGTGCAGGTAGATAAAGCGCGGCGGTGTAGTGGTTAGCATAATGCTTTACAGTACAGGGTTCAATTCCTGCCACTGCCTGTAAGAAGTTTGTACTCCTTGGAGGCAGCATAGGTTTCCTCCTGGTGCTCCAGTTTCCTCCCACAGTCCAAAGACGTACCGGTTGGTAGACTAGTAGGTCATTGTAAAGTTGTCCTGTGATTAGGGTAGCACTAAATTGGGGAATTACCGGGGCAGCTCGAAGGGCTACTCCACACTGGATCTCAATAAATAAATAAGGCGCAAGGTCATAATGAGGTAAGCTATGAGAGCAAGACTCCATCTTATCATATTAGGGAACCATCTAATAGTCTTAAAACAGCAGAATTGAAGCTGTCCTTGATCCTGGCGGCGCATGCTATCAGGACTTTGAATCATCTGCTCTTTGGGAGTGGAGAGAAGAGAGAATGTCTGGGTTGGTATCTGAATATGCTGACTGCTTTACTGAGGCAGTGGGAAGTGCAGACACAGTCTATGGATGGGAGACTGGTTTCCACGATGTGCTGGGCCATGTCTATGACTCTCTGCAGTTCCTTGCAGTGTCAGGCAGAGCAGCTGCCAACTAAGCTTTTCATGCCAGATATTAATCTGCCTTTTCTGTTGAAAACACTGACAGACCGGTTGGAGAAGATGTTTTCATTGCATGTTTCACTTAGAACTAACTCTTTTATACTTTCAGAATCATTTTCTCAGTAATGGCCAAGACCATGTTTTGTTTTAAATCTGCCATCTTAAACAAAATTATATTTTTCTATTCTTTTCAGTGATTAACATACTGGATGCATATTTTTGAAGAGCCTTTGTTATATTTTATGCAGCACAGAATACTCATTCAACTATAATTTAAAATTCACATCATACTGAACAAAATAAACAAAAACAAGGTCAGGTTGCTATTTTGTAACTGGCTTGAGGTTCAAGATTATAATGTTTTACTACATCAATATTTTAAAGAACACAGAGTTTGCACACAGGGTATTCTTTCATTACAAATTGAAAGAGAGCGATTCCTTTAATATCTTTGCTCAGAACAATGCATAAAAGCCATTGAAAAGCTGGCAGCTGGTAGTGAGACTCATCAATGTATCTTGTATCAGAGTAATTGGCTTTCTCTGCTTGCCAAAAGGGAATACAACTGGTTTACTGTGGCCTCTAAATGCACTAATGGGAAATGATCATTTTATCTTCGTGAACACATCAGCTTCTGGTCAGAATGTACTCATTAAGAAACATGGCCAACAGCTTTTAGTTTTTTCACCTCTTGCTCTTATGGATTGAGTACAGAACTCCAGCTCTGAAGATTTCTCACATACGAGCTGACTAGTCTTGAGAAAGAAATTCTAAAAGAAACCCTATAAGATTGAACTCCATTTACTTTGACCTAGATCCCTCTCCTTTTATTATGTTAGGTTGTCCTATAGTGTGAGGTTTCACATTGGTTCTTGTGCCATTATAAACTGGCGATGACCTGTCAAGGTCTCACAGTAATTTTTTGGAAGACTCACTATTTCTTACCTTCAGAAAGGGGAGGAATAAAGAAACAGATCAATAAATTTCTCTAGAGCTATGCTTGATCCAAATAGATTATCTTAGCCCCTCACAATCATTTATTTTTCTCCTATCAGTAATCATTTGGAGAGTTGAACTTCAAAAAATATATATTAATTTATAGAGTATCGAGGGTGCTTTTTTACTGCTGCAGCTGTCTGTCTTCTTGTTTTCATACGACAGATAGAATTCCTTCCAGAGTTGAAAATGCTTCAATGCACAGTAGCCATTTCCCCATCACCAGGCGCCAACATCCTGCGCAAAGATACGGAGACTAGGGACGGAACGGTTCACGAGTTACACAGCAGCACGGCATCATTCCCAGAAAAAAAAATCAAAACAGATACAAGCCAATGAATCCAAAAGGGAAACACACTGGAACATTTGATTTATGCTATGAATATGTGCTTCATTAATTCCCAGAGCTAAACTCTGTTGCATGTTCCTTCTCAGTGATACTTGGCTAACTCATCAGCAACACCATCTGTCTATAATACATCTGCAGGTATTTTTATTTCTGTAGAAACACAAATTACGTCTTGCTGGTACACCTCAGCTGAGGCAACATAAGCAGATATTTAATACTGGATTTAAAGGAAGCTAAATACTGCAAACATGCCTGCCCAAAATTATGCAAGTATTCACAGAATCGATAGCATTATTACTTGTACAAATATTGGGCACTCTGTTTGTTTTCCAAAAAAGACCAGTTACTACACTCAGTGGTCACTTCATTGGGTATGCCTATACACCTGCTCGCTAATGTGTTGGTGGCAGCTCAATGCATAAAAGCATGCAGACAAGGTCAAGATGTTCAGTGTGCTGTTCAGACCAAACATCAGAATGGGGAGGAAAGGTGATCTAAGTGACTTTGACCATGGAACAATTGTTGGTGCCAGACCGGGGGGCGGGGGGTGCGATGGTTTGAATTTCTCAGAGAAAGCTAATCTCTAGGGATTTTCACGCACTAAGTTTCTAGGGTATACAGTACAGAGAATGGTGCAAAAAAAATCAAAAGACATCCAGTGAGCAGAAGTTCTGTGGGCAGACACTCCTCACTTATGAGAGAAGTCAGAAGAAAATGGCAGACTGGTTCAAGCTGGCAGGAAGGCGACAGTAACTCAAATAACCACGCGTTACAACAGTGGTGTGCAGAAGAGCATCTCTGAATACACAACACGTTGAACCTGGAGGTGGATGGGCTACAGCTGCAGAAGCCCACGAACATACACTCAGTGGCCACTTTAGTAGATACAGGAGGTACCTAATAAAGTGGCCACTGCGTGTATGACTAACCATGTCCTGCAGATCATGCTCTCAACTGCTTAGTAAATGTCCCATTGAACATCATCAGAATGCTCAACAGTCTAACAAGCATGTTGCTAAAAGGGTTAACACGGCAGTCTAAATTTCAGGTGCCTGTGTTTATCCAATGACTTCACACTCTGTTGCATAGCTCCCCTTTGATTTCCAGATTCAGGGATTGCATACTCTGTCATTTCAATGTGCCTCAGCCTGGGATCATCTGTATCTCTTCAATTATCCCTCTACTTATTACATCTATTAATGCTGCTCCACTGCACTGAAGGTCTCTCGCCCCCTCCCCGCCACCAAGAGTTAGTTGCATTCAGATACATATATTACCATGGATTTACTGATTAACTGACACACACTCTGCATACTTTCCCATTTGATTTCTAACATTTAGATTTTCTGATTAATCTATTCCTGTCTGAGGTCAATCTTCGAATGCCCTTTCTCCGACAACGCTGTTGTACTTCTGCATTATTCAGTTGCCACTCTTCTGGAAAATAAATACACTGCTACACGTTATGAATATTTGAATAAAAGAGCCCAACATAATAGGGTGCAACAGATTTGTTCTCCCATTAGCAGAGGAGAGAACAGGCTGGTTGTTCCCTTCAGAACAATACAAGGGCCCATCTTTTCTGCTCCATTAGTTTATGACACTCTTTCAGTTAACATGGGGTCTGGGAGCATCTCACTACCGCAATTCCTACCCTTGGTTTGCCTTATGTTAACAACAGCTGCAACATGGTTACAACAGGTGATACTCATTTCCAATTCCCCAATGCAAAAGCAAAAATTCTGAATATCGGAAAAAATCAAAATTTGAGATGAGAAAGATGTGAAAGCTGAAATGTTTAACGAGAAGATGATGGAGAACTTCTTCACTCAGAGAATGGCGAGAGTGTGGAACGAGCTGCCGGTGGAAGCAATGGATTTGGGTTCATTTTTACTTTACTTAATTGTTGCCAAACAATTGATACTAGAGCGTACAATCATCACAGCGATATTTGATTCTGCGCTTCCCGCTCCCTGGAGTACAAATTGATAGTAAATAGTAAAAATTTAAATTATAAATCATAAACAGAAAATAGCAAAGGGAAAGTAAGGTAGTGCAAAAAAAACTGAGAGGCGGGTCCGGATATTTGGAGATATATGGCCCAGATCCGGGTCAGGATCCGTTCAGCAGTCTTATCACAGTTCGAAAGAAGCTGTTCCCAAATCTGGCCGTACTAGTCTTCAAGCTCCTGAGCCTTCTCCCGGAGGGAAGAGGGAAGAAAAGTGTGTTGGCTGGGTGGGTCGTGTCCTTGATTATCCTGGCAGCACTGCTCCGACAGCGTGCAGTGTAAAGTGAGTCCACGGACGGAAGATTGGTTTGTATGATGTGCTGGGCTGTGTTCACGATCTTCTGCAGCTTCTTCTGGTCTTGGACAGGACATTTTCAACATTTAAGAGAAATCGGGGTAAGTGCCTGCTGAGAGGGGTATTGAGGGCTTGGGTTTGGGTGAAGGCCAATTGGACTAGGCAAAATAATATTTTGACATGGACTAGATGGGCCGAAGGGCTTGTTTTTGTCCAACAGTACTCTATGACTATGACTTTAAAGTGTTGTCGGGGGCATTTAACCAATAAAGGATGGAGCTTTTGCAGCATCGCATCTTCATGTTGGAAGAGAGCAGGGATTGAACAAGAATGGGAAGGAGTATTCTGAGAGGGCTAAACAGCAGAACTGGAGGAGCTTTTTCAAAGACAGAGAAAAGAAGAGGCAAAGCGAGGACGAAGAGTATTCCAGAAGTATTCTGACCAGTGTACCACTGATCAATGTCATAGTTTCTAAGAGTTTTATACGGTGCCGACTATACATCTTATCTATTAACTTATTTAAAATAATTACTTCACCAAATTGGAAATGGGTCAATTACTCACATAACCACTTCCAAATCTCTGTGCAAATTCATTCCATTCCTATAATATCCCCACTGTTTAATCTACTTGTATTGCTTTGTACTCATCTATATAAACCTGCATCTTCCTGTATCTACTCAGTTGCCCAATTAATTTAGTCCTACACCTACGGCACATTCTCTCCTTCCAGACTGAATCTCAGGGTAACATATGGTGACATATAAGTAAATTGATAAGAAGTCTACTTTGAACTTTGAATCTGTGTCAGTCAATTTGATCCATTTAAAACTGTATTGCACAGGCCTGGTATATTATTCAGAAACCAGTTTAGAAATTTAAAACAAATTACACAGCATCTATATTTATATAGGGCAACCTTCACTAATCTGACTATCTGTAGTCCAGTTCCTTCGATAATCCGCACTGATTTCAAATTTTCCGTGCAACTGTAATTTCAAATTTTCCGGGCCACCGTACCAATCTGCTGCGCATTGTTTTGGTTGTGCTAGATCTGTTCACGTGTTGGTGAGCCCTTGTAAGCACAGACAGGTGATTTCTGCTTGTTTTCCTGCATTTATTGATATCATTTGCGTGAGGCGCAGCTGCCCAGCACCCGCCCATCTCACCCGCCAACAGCTGGGGTGCTGGCGCGCTCTGGGTCCATCCGCCTTCTTGCCCGCCTGCCGGCAGTCGCGCACTAACCTCCAGCGTCGCCCAGCCGGCGCTCCGTTCTCTTCTGCCTACGACCTCAGGTCAGACGTGGTGACCCGCTGAACTTAAGCATATTACTAAGCAGAGGAAAAGAAGCTAACGAGGATTCCTTCAGTAATCTGTGCCTATACAATATATTACTTTATTAAAATTTCACTTGCTACTCATTTAATACTTCTGTTTCATTATTATCTAACTTGTACTGATTTACATGAGTCACCTCTTTCTCCCTTATTAGGAGAGAGAGAGCCTACAGCATGTCGAACTATCGGGTGAACAATGTAGTCTTTGGGGTAACTGCAAGTCTGTGTCTTTGCTATTGCTTTTCTCACACTTGAGTGCTGGTAGTGAGTGTGTTTTATTTGTGGCCAGTGGGGAGGGGGGATTGTTGCTCGCTGCTGCTTACGCGCTGGAGGGAGGGAAGCGGGGGGTGGGGAACTTAGGGGTTCTAACATTTAACTGTCGTTCATTCTTTGGGGCACACCTCTATTTTCATGGACGGTTGCGAAGAAAAAGCATTTCAGGATGTATATTGTATACATTTCTCTGACATTAAATGAACCTTTGAATCCTTTGATATTTTAAGGGTATGATGAGGCGCTTAGCTATTGCTTAACGTGATCCTTCTGAAATTCGGCACTTTCACTAATCCGGCACTCCTCAAGTCCCAACGGTGCCAGATTATAGAAGTTTGACCTGAATATATATAAAGAAATCAGCAAGCCTAAGCTGACCAAACGTCTAAGATGGCCAGTCATTGGGTGACTTTTAAAGAAGCAGGGATTGCTCCTCAGATTACAAGAGATGAGTGGGAGTTTGCCGTTGTTCTTTGTTTTTACTGCAGGTAATGGAACCCTCAAATAAAAATAGATTGTACTCAACATGCTGAACAGATCAGGCAGTATCTCTGGAGAGAGAAGTGGAAGCAACAATAATTTCAATTAAAAGTGGTTTCAAAAGAAAGAATGGAGAAGAAAATATTAGCCTCCATATTATCCAAGACATCTTCAAGGATCGATGTCTTAAAAAGACGGCATCCATCATTAAGGGCCCCCTTCATCCAGAGGGCATTTAACCAATGTCCTCATTGGTTAATGCCTTGTTCTCATTGCTACCATGCGGAAGGAGGTACAGAAACCTGGAGGCACGCACTCAATAATTCAGGAGTAGCTTCTTCTCCTCTGCCATTTGATTTCTGAATGAGCATTGAACCCATAAACACTACCTCACGACTTCTTTATTTCTATTTTTGCACTACCTATTTAATTCAACTATTTAATATATGTCTATATATTTATATATGTGTTGCAATGTACCACTGCCGCAAAGACAATGAATTTCACAACATATGTCGGTAATATGCTGATTCCGATTCTGATTGGAATTCTGAAGTTTCCAAAGGAAATGTTTACTGGAACAGCTACTGGGAAAGTGCAGTGCAGGTATTCACTAATTTGCAAAGTACTAATGAGGTAGATATGAGGTTAAGAATCCATTTTATAACAATGGCATTGAAGCCGTCCTTTCAGGCGATACATGCTTTCAGGCTTCTGTATCATCTGATTGCAGGAGGAGGAAGAAGAGAGAGAATATCTAGAGTGGGTAGTGTCTTTGATTATGTTGTCTACTTCACTGAAGCAGTGAGAATCTCAGCAGAGTCCATAGAGGAGTGGCTGGTTTCCATACGTGCTGAACTTTGTCCGCAACTCTTTGCAGTTTGTTGCAGTCACGGGCAGAGCAATCGCTGTATCAAGCTATGATGCATCCAGACAGAATGCTCCCTATGGTGCTTTAATAAAAATTAGACAAGGTCAGCAGGGGACATGCTAAACTTTTATAGCCTCCTGAGCAAGTAGAAGTACTGATGAGATTTCTTGGCCATGGCATTTTTGGCCAAAGGAAATTAAAACTCTCAGAAACAGTTAGCTAGAAAAAGTCAAGGACAATGGATGAATGGATACCTCAAATGCCTTTAATTTGCCCATGTACTGGAGGGTTTCATTTTGTGAGACTATTCTTGTGACCACTGTTCTGTGAGCTAGTTTCTGAATTAACTCTTTCTGGATTTAAGAAATTGAAAGTGGACACAATGACGTGCGATAGATAATCTGCCAAATTGGGAATCATTTCCAAATATGGGATGCTGTTCAATAAGGTAGAAGAATCAGCTCAGGTTTACTTCTGTCCGTGAACTGAAATAACCTGAGCCTAGTGTCTGACTTGAACTGGATGCAATTGCTTTACCGTGGTCTAATTTTGGGGAACAAAACAAAGGAATGATATCACGCAAACACGAGGAAATCTGCAGATGCTGGAATTTCAAGCAACACATATAAAAGTTGCTGGTGAATGCAGCAGGCCAGGCAGCATCTATAGGAAGAGGTACAGTCGATGTTTCGGGCCGAGACCCTTCATCAGGACTAACTGAAAGAAGAGATAGTAAGAGATTTGAAAGTGGGAGGGGGAGGGGGAGATCCGAAATGGTAGGAGAAGACAGGAGGAGGAGGGATGGAGCCAAGAGCTGGACAGTTGATTGGCAAAAGGGATATGAGAGGATCATGGGATGGGAGGCCTAGGGAGAAAGAAAGGGGGAGGGGGGAAGCCCAGGGGATGGGCAAGGGGTATAGTGAAAGGGACAGAGGGAAAAAAAGGAAAATTAATAATAATAAATAACGGATGGGGTACGAGGGGGAGGTGGGGCATTAACGGAAATTAGAGAAGTCAATGTTCATACCATCAGGTTGGAGGCTACCTTTCTTTCTCCCTAGGCCAAAAAGTTCTGTTTTAACTTCATCAGTCCACAGGACTTGTTTCCAAAATGCATCAGGCTTGTTTAGATGTTCCTTTGAATCCTTTGAATAGAACATTTTGGCTGCAATGAGCAAAGGTATGTTTGGAGAAAAAAGGGTGCAGAATTTCATGGAAAGAACCCCTCTCCAACTGTTAAGCACAGGGGTGGATCGATCATGCTTTGGGCTTGTGTTGCAGCCAGTGGCACGGGGAACATTTACTGGTAGAGGGAAGAATTAATTCAATTAAATACCAGCAAATTCCGGAAGCAAACATCACACCATCTATGAAAAAGCCAAATATGAAAAGAGAATGGCTTCTACAACAGGATAATGAACCTAAACACACCTCAAAATCCACAATGGACTACTGCAAGAGGTGCAAGCTGAAGGCTTTGCCATGGCCCTCACAGTCCCCCGACCTAAACATCATCGAGAATCTGTGGATAGACCTCAAAAGAGCAGTGCATGCAAGACGGCCCAAGAATCTCACAGAACTAGAGGCCTTTTGCAAGGAAGAATGGGCGAAAATGCCCCAAACAAGAATTGGAAGACTCTTAGCTGGCTACAAAAAGCACTTACAAGCTGTGATACTTGCCAAAGGGGGTGTTACTAAGTACTGCCATGCAGGGTGCCCAAACTTTTGCTTCGGGCCCTTTTCCTTTTTTGTTATTTTGAAGCTGTAAAAGATGGAAATAAAAAAAGTTTTCTTGCTTAAAATATTAAAGAAATGTGTCATCTTTAACTTTATGCCTTTTGGAAATCAGTTCATCTTTTACTCGCTTAGCTATTCACAGTAACAGAAATTTTGACCAGGGTGCCCAAACTTTTGCATGCCACTGTATATTATTTCTGCTTTTTGCAGGATTTTTAATCTATTCAATATGCGTAAACTGTAATTGATTTACTTATTTATTTATTTATTATTATTTTTCTTCTTCTATATTATGTATTGCATTGAACTGATGCTGCTAAGTTAACAATTTTCCCTCCCCCTGCCCCTGCTTTCCGCTGGGATCGCTCCCTACGCGACTCCCTTGTCCATTCGTCCCCCCCATCCCTTCCCTCCTGACACTTATCCGTGTAAGCGGAACAAGTGCTACACATGTCCTTACACTTCCTCTCTTACCACCATTCAGAGCCCCAAACAGTCCTTCCAGGTGAGACAACACTTCACCTGTGAGTCGGCTGGGGTGATATACTGCGTCCGGTGCTCCCGATGTGGCCTTCTATATATTGGTGAGATCCGACGCAGACTGGGAGACCGCTTTGCTGAACACCTACACTCTGTCCGCCAGAGAAAGCAGGATCTCCCAGTGGCCACACATTTTAATTCCACATCCCATTCCCATTCTGACATGTCTATCCACGGCCTCCTCTACTGTAAAGATGAAGCCACACTCAGGTTGGAGGAACAACACCTTATATTCCATCTGGGTAGCCTCCAACCTGATGGCATGAACATTGACTTCTTTAACTTCCGCTAATGCCCTACCTCCCCCTCGTACCCCATCCGTTATTTATTTTTATACACACATTCTTTCTCTCACTCTCCTTTTTCTCCCTCTGTCCCTCTGACTATACCCCTTGCCCATCCTCTGGTTTTCCCCCCTCCCCCTTTCTTTCTCCCTGGGCCTCCTGTCCCATGATCCTCTCATATCCCCTTTGCCAATCACCTGTCCACCTCTTGGCTCCATCCCTCCCCCTCCTGTCTTCTCCTATCACTTTGGATCTCCCCTTCCCCCTCCCACTTTCAAATCTCTTACTAGCTCTTCTTTCAGTTAGTCCTGACGAAGAGTCTCGGCCCGAAACGTCGACTGTACCTCTTCCTACAGATGCTGCCTGGCCTGCTGCGTTCACCAGCAACTTTGATGTGTGTTGCTTGAATTTCCAGCATCAGCAGAATTCCTCGTGTTTCCGGTAATAATAAAGCTGATTCTGATTCTGATTCTGATCGAGCTGCTACTAGGTAGGAAGGAGACCTACACTATGTAGTCATGGAGATTAACTTGCCAACGAGGAGTCGCAGATGGATTATATACAGTAAAAATGAGAGAAGATTGGAAATTTGAAGTAAACCATAACATGGCACAATTCAGCATAGTACAGGCCCTTCGGCCCACAATGTTGTGCTGAACTTTTAACCTATTTCAATATCAGTCTAACCCTTCCTTCCCACATAACCCTCCATTCTTCCATTAGAGAGTTTCCTGAATGTCCCTAACGTACCTGCCTCTATCACCACCCCTGGCAGTGCATACCACACACTCACCATTCTGTGTGTGAATTAAAAATCTACCTCTGACATTCCCCCCTACATTTTCCTCCAATCGCCTTAAAATCATGCCCTCTCATATTAGCTACTTCCACCCTAGAGAAAGGGCACTGGCTGTCCTCTCTTACCTTATACACCTCTATCAAGTCAGCTCTCATCCTCCTTCACTCCAAAGAGCTAAAGTTGAAGAAGTTTTCTATTTTGGTGTAACCCTGACATGTATAAGATCTCCCATTCCCTTTCATAGAGAAGGAGCAGGTAATTCGTTTGTAAACCCCAGCATCTTCAAAGCATTAACTCTGCATTAAATCCAAATCTCAGTCTGTGACTCAATCGTGGAAAATGTGTAATTCCTTCAAATACCTTGTTAATCGTTGTTTGGTGTGATACTTTATGATATGAACACTTGAGTGTGGTGATAGTGCTGGGATTAGGTGGAAAAGAATGAGTGTAGACCTGGACGGACCATAACCAATTTGAAGAGCCATCTGCACAGAACGTGCCTCTCCTGTACTGTGCATGTTGTGGTATAAATATGTGGATACCATATTGCCTCAAACAAAGTTTGGCATAAATAAATAAAATAAGTAAATACATTTATTTTCACCAATATTTGGCGAATAGTGCTATTTTTGAGGAAGAGGAGAAAGTGCAGTCTTCATGCCACTGACCGAACGGAGTAAATGATTCATGGTTTTCCTATGTCTGTTGCTTTAGTAATACGTTACCTTTTCCCACAGGATGTCATCAGTGGTCAATCATTCACAATCCAGAAAAATATAAATAGGTTGTAGCAAAGTTGTGAGGTGAGCTGAGAGAGGAATTAGATCAGCAGAAGGGGACCACAGCAAACTGCTCTGCGCCCCTAAAATCCACAAATTGCATTTCTAAACAATGTCGTGTTTCACAAGCACAGCTTGTTTGCAATTGCCCTTCATCATCTAGCATATTAATGAGACCCCTATTATTATTTTTTTCTCTCAGCTGAAGCTGGTAAAACCTGAGGTACGGGCATAGCCAAGTGCACTCATTTCTCAATTACTAGGAACTTTTGGACTATTCTAGTGGTGTTTAGTATTGAGGCTTTCTGAATATTTACGAGGAGTGATTGACATGTTCGTGGCCTGAGGTGGAAGGAGTCAATTTTAGAAAACCTAGCACACTTATTTCTCAACATAGTCCCCTCCTACATTTACACACTTAGTCCAGCGGTTGTGGAGCATACAGATCTTGGACCTCCAGAAAGTGTCTGCCGCAGGGGCGATTGATAAGTTTGTGGCCTAAGGTAGAAGGAGATGAGTTATACAGCTCTCGTTACATGCACATGCAGGTCAACTCTTTCAGTGATTACGCAGAAAGCTTGAAGTTAATAACTCATCTCTTTCTACTGTAGGCTACAAACTTATCAATCACCCCTGATTAGTTATTAACCGATGAGTTATTAACTTCAAACTTTCTGCATGATCTCTAGTGTCTAGTACCTAGTGTCTAATGAAGGGATTATTGGTAAAACCAACAGCTATGTTTAGGCCTTAATTGTCCTTGAGAATGTGACAGTGGGTTTTGCTTCCTAAATTGCTGCAATTCTTGCTCAGAAGATACTCAAGCAACAGTAGGAATTTCCAGAAGTCAGACCCAGTTTCAGTGAAGAAACAGCAGTATATTCCCAAGTCAAACTAGTGCGAGGCTTGGAGGAAAACTGGTAGTGTGTGGCCTGTCACCTATTATGCTTTCATAGGGCTAAGGTCTTGTTGAAGAAGCTCTGATACATTGCTACAGTGTTTCTTGTTACTGGGGTACATGCAACTCTGATGCAATGTTGGTGATGAAAACTAATGTTTAGGGTGATGGGTAGAGTGGCAACCAAGAGGATTACTTTGTCTAAAATGGCTCACTGCTGTTTGGATGTTGATTGAGCTGCACTCATCCAGGAAAAATACACCTGCCTTGTACAAGGTGGAAAAATGCTGAGGGGTAAGCCATTTGTTGCAGGACACATAGTTTTCAGTCTATATGATCATACAAAGTGCATTTCCCAAAAAATGCCAACATTGGCAGAAGAATCTTGAGTTACATAATTCCTAAACCACAAACATAAAGATTAAACACAGAGATAAAAATCAATAGTTTAGGAAGAGCTGATTAGCTTTAACAAAATGGCTACACTGTGCCACTAGGATCCCAGCACAAGAATGGGGAGTCCATAACAGAGAACCTACTCTGAGTACTTGCTCCAGTATCTTGCTCCAGTGAAGATGCCATTTGATATAATCAGGAAACATACTTGGAGCAATAACTGGGATACACACAGCTCACATCAAACACCCTTCCTATGCAGACGCTTGGGATTAAGAAGGACTTGCTTCAATTCCAGTTTTATTTTTCCAGAGTGAGGCCAAAGTGGAAATCACAGACTCTAGCACAGATGGGGTAGGTGGTCAATAAATAGTGCACTCCTTCCACCACTTACATCTGGGGCTTCTGTGTTGTCCTGATGCTTAGACTCAAAGTTCTCATTACCATCCCAGATGGTTGCCCTCCATTTTTTTTTGGTACTTGGCAAGAGGTTCCAGGTGACATGAGAGGAATTGCAGACACTGCAAATCTGGAGCAACTCACAAATGCCTGGAGCAACTCAGCAGGTCAGGCAGTCTCTATAGAGGGAAATATATATGACAGGCATGATGAAGTTTATCAAACCAAAATGGCAACAGTACATTTCCCTCCATAGGAGGGAAAGGAAGCCTGGTCTACTGAGACCTCCAAGCATTTTGACAGTTTCTCAGGAGTTAGTGCGGATATTGAATTTCTTCAAAGCCGTTTTGCAGATTTTCAAGTAGGCAATCGAAAAGATTCAGAGTACAAACACGAGGGAATCTGCAGATGCTGGAATTTCAAGCAACACACATCAAAGTGCTGGTGAATGCAGCAGGTCAGGCAGCATCTCTAGGAAGAGGTACAGTCGACGTTTCAGGCCGAGACCCTTCGTCAGGACTAACTGAAAGAAAAGCTAGTAAGAGATTTGAAAGTAGGTGGGGGAGGGGGAGATCCGAGATGATAGGAGGAGGGGGAGGGATGGAGCTAAGAGCTGGACAGGTGATTGGCAAAGGGGATATGAGAGGATCATGGGACAGGAGGCCAAGGGAGAAAGAAAGGGAGAGGGGGAAGCCCAGAGGATGGGCAAGGGGTATAGTCAGAGGGACAGAGGGAGAAAAAGGAGAGAGAGAAAAAGAATGGGTGTATATAAATAAATAAATAATGGATGGGGTACGAGGGGGAGGTGGGGCATTAGCAGAAGTTTGAGAAGTCAATGTTCATGCCATCAAGTTGGAAGCTACCCAGATGGAATATAAGGTGTTGTTCCTCCAACCTGAGTGTGGCTTCATCTTCACAGTAGAGGAGGCCGTGGATAGACATATCAGAATGGGAATGGGACGTGGAATTAAAATGTGTGGCCACTGGGAGATCCTGCTTTCTCTGGCAGACAGAGCATAGGTGTTCAGCGAAACAATCTCCCAGTCTGCGTCGGGTCTCGCCAATATATAGAAGGCCGCATCGGGAGCACCAGACACAGTATATCACCCCAGCTGACTCACAGGTGAAGTGTCGCCTCACCTGGAAGGACTGTCTAGGGCCCTGAATGGTGGTGAAGGAGGAAGTGTAAGGGCGTGTGTAACACTTGTTCCGCTTACAAGGGTAAGTGCCAGGAGGGAGATCGGTGGGGAGGGATGGGGGGGGAATGAATGGACAAGGGAGTCGCGTAGGGAGCGATCCCTGCGGAAAGCAGGGGGGGAGGGAAAGACGTGCTTGGTGGTGGGATCCCGTTGGAGGTGGCGGAAGTTACGGAGAATTATATGTTGGATCCGGAGGCTGGTGGGGTGGTAGCTGAGGACCAGGGGAACCCTATTCCTAGTGGGGTGGCGGGAGGATGGAGTGAGAGCAGATGTGCGTGAAATGGGGGAGATGCGTTTGAGAGCAGAGTTGATGGTGGAGGAAGGGAAGCCCCTTTCTTTAAAAAATGCGGACATCTCCTTCGTCCTGGAATGAAAAGCCTCATCCTGACAGCAGATGCGGCGGAGACGGGGGAATTGCGAGAAGGAGATGGCATTTTTACAAGACAGGGTGAGAAGAGGAATAGTCCAGATAGCTGTGAGAGTCAGTAGGCTTATAGTAGGCATACTATACTTAAGTCGACTATAAGCCATACTTATAATAATACATAATAGTATATAATACTTATAATAATACATAAGACATACTGATGTGTACTATAAGCCTACTGACTCTCACAGCTATCTGGACTATTCCTCTTCTCACGCTGTCTTGCAAAAATGCCATCCCCTTCTCGCAATTCCTCCGTCTCCGCCGCATCTGCTCTCAGGATGAGGCTTTTCATTCCAGGACAAAGGAGATTTCCACCTTTTTTAAAGAAAGGGGCTTTCCTTCCTCCACCATCAACTCTCAAACGCATCTCCCCCATTTCACGCACATCTGCTGTCACTCCATCCTCCCGCCACCCCACTAGGAATAGGGTTCCCCTGGTCCTCACCTACCACCCCACCAGCCTCCGGATCCAACATATAATTCTCTGTAACTTCCGCCACCTCCAACGGGATCCCACCACTAAACACATCTTTCCCTCCCCCTCTCTCTGCTTTCCACAGGGATCACTCCCTACGCGACTCCCTTGTCCATTCGTCCCCCCCATCTCTCCCCACCGATCTCCCTCCTGGCACATATCCTTGTAAGCAGAACAAGTGCTACACATGCCCTTACACTTCCTCCCTCACTACCATTCAGGGCCCCAGACAGTCCTTCCAGGTGAGGCGACATTTCACCTGTGAGTCAGCTGGGGTGATATACTGCGTCTGGTGCTCCCAATGCGGCCTTCTATGTATTGGCGAGACTCGACGCAGACTGGGAGACCGTTTTGCTGAACACCTACACTCTGTCCGCCAGAGAAAGCAGGGATCACCCAGTGGCCACACATTTTAATTCCACGTCCCATTCCCATTCTGATATGTCTATCCACGGCCTCCTCTACTGAAAAGATGAAGCCATACTCAGGTTGGAGGAACAACACCTTATATTCCGTCTGGGTAGCCTCCAACCTGGTGACATGAACATTGACTTCTCAAACTTCCGCTAATGCCCCACCTCCCCCTTGTACCCCATCCGTTATTTATTTTTTTCTCTCTCTCTCCTTTTTCTCCCTTTGTCCCTCTCACTATACCCGTTTCCCATCCTCTGGGCTTCCCCCTCCCCCTTTCTTTCTCCCTAGGCCTCCCGTCCCATGATCCTCTCATACCCCTTTTGCCAATCAACTGTCCAGCTCTCGGCTCCATCCCTCCCCCTCCTGTCTTCTCCAATCGTTTCGAAAAGATTCGGAGGATGCTTTGAACCTTTTCCTCCATTTGCCTGGCAATCTCTGACAAAAGGTCTCAGAACAGAGCATTTGTTTTAGGGGCCTGATAAGACCCAAAGACACAGGAGCAGAATTAGGACATTCAGCACCTAGAGTCTGCTCTGCCATTCCATCATGGCAGACAGTGATCCTAATATGATAGAATTCACCCTGCAGTTTGAGAGGGACGAGATAAAATTGGATGTATCAGTATTATAGTGGAGTAAAGGGAATTACAGAGGCATTAGAGTGGAGCTGGCCAAAGTGGATTGGAAGGAGTCACTAGCAGGGATGACGGCAGAACAGCAGTGGCTGAAGTTCCTGGGGGCAATTTGGAAGGGACAGGATAGATACATTCCAAAGATAAGAAGTCTTCTAAAGGGAGGATGAGGCATCCATGGATGACAAGAGAAGTTAAAGACAGCATAAAAGCAAAAGAGAGGGCATATAATATAGCAAAAATGTGTTGGAATTTAGAGGATTGGGAAGCTTTTAAAAACCAACAGAAGACAGATTTTAAAAAGCCATGAGAGAAAAGATGAAATATGAAGGTAGACTAGCTAATAATATCAAAGAGGATACAAAAAGATTTTCTTTCAGAAATATAAAGAGAAGGGAGAGTGAATATCAGAACCCTGGAAATGATAGTAAATGATAGAAAAGGTAGTAATGGGGGGACAAAGAAATGGCAGATTGCATCAGTCTTTACTGTGGAAGACACTCGCAGTGTGCCAGAAATTTGAGAGTGTCAGGGGGCAGAAATGAGTATATTCGTTATTACTAAGGAGAAGGTGCTTGGGTAGCTGAAAGGACTGAAGGTAGATAGTCACCTGAACCAGATGGACTATACTCCAGGGTTTTGAAAGAAGTAGCTGAGGAGATTGTGGAGGCATTATCTTTCAGGAATCACTCGATTCCGGAAAGGTTCCGGAAGGCTAGACAATTGCAAATGTCACTCTGCTCCTTGAGAAGGGAGAAAAGCAGAAGTAAGGAAATAATTGGCTATTTAGCCTGACTTCAGTGGTTGTGAAGACATTGGAGTCAGCCATAATGGAATTGCAGAGCAGACTCAATGGGCTGAGTGGCCTAATTCTGCTCCTGTGGCTTATGGCTTATTTATTATCCCTCTCAACTCCATTCTCCTGTCTCCTCTGTATAACATTTGACACCCTGACTAATTAAGAACCTATCAATCTCCACTTTAAATATACCCAATGACCTGGCCCCATATTCTACACTGCACCCTCTGGTCCTAGATTCCACCCACTCCCCACTATAGGAACCATCCTCTCCACTTCCATTCTATCCGGGCCTTTCTACATTCTCTAAGCTTCAATGAGATCCTCCCTCATTCTTCTAAAACCCAGCGAGCACAGGCCCGGTCTCATTCAACATACAAAATGATGCGGGTCTGCCTAGTGTAGGTTGGTCCTCAGTACAGGGAACATTAGCCTGGAAGATGTCCCTGATGTCGTTATCTGGAGGATTCTGACAGGCAAGCTTTTAGTCTCAACCACCGTTGATTCCAAATACATGCTTGATGAAGTATATTTTACAATAGGTCCCCAACATATGTTGTGTTTTTCCGAGAGTATACAACAGGTCTGCTTGTGGTATCATTACTATAAATTGTTAATTAGGTTGGTATTAATTGTGGTTCATTAAAAAATGCCATGCTTGTGTATGGAGTCATTTAGAATATGAAGGGACTGTGAAATCATGATCATTATTCTGAATCGTATAGCCAAGGGAATGGAATAATCGCACCCATGGATTAACACGTGGTGTTCTAATACCTCACAGTGTCAATTTAAACATTTTCTCACAAATACACGCAGGCTCAGAACTCAGAACTGGTTTGAACTAGTTATATAATTAACAATGCATGTCATAGACCTTCTTGTATTCCAGTTTCTGCATTTAACTCAAGCAGCCATAGAAGTACATAATTTCCCCAGGGACCTGTCAGCCTATTGTAATTACCCTAATATTTTTACATATCTCTTTCCCTTCAAAAAAACACATTAAGATTTTGTATTTAACATTTCAATGTTTTAAATTTTTTAATTCAATTATTAATTTACTGTGAAACATATTTTACATTCCTTTGACTTCAGTCGAGGTCTTGATCTGGCTGATTTTCATTGATTGCTTCTATCTGAGATCAGACATGGAAGCGTATGACATCAATGAAGCCTTTTGACTCATTGTTTCCCATGCTGGATAAAAAAGAACATTGATTGGACTTTTTAGTTTTGTCACTTTATGGGACCTCTGCATGCAAGCAAATCAGAAATTGAAAATCATTGTACTTTCTGTGTTTTTTTAAATTAATTAAATTTAGAGATCTATTATGGAACAGGCTTTTCTGGCCCAATGAGCCATGCTATACAAAAACCCACCTATTTAACACTAGCTTAATCACAGAACAATTTACAATGACCAATTAACCGACTAACCGTAATGTCTTTGGACTGCGGGAGGAAACCAGAGCACCCAGAGGAAATCCATGCAGTCATGGGGAAAACGTACAAACTCCTTCCAGACAGCAGTGGAATTGAATTCCAAGTTCTTGCACCAACCACTATGTGACCACAGTGCCCATGATTCTCTGGTTTATGGTTGGCATTAAAAATAACATCAGGAGGAGATGTGGATATTTATGTCAAGCTTTGTGCAAAATCCTTTCAAATCCCTATTTGGCTCAAGTAGTTTTTCTTCATCTTCATGGAATCGGGAGAGATAATGACGTGTTTCCTTCGAACATCTCATCCCGAAATTTATCTCTGAAATGGAAGTCTTCTTCAATCTCAGGGGAAAACTCATCTCTCCATTCTCCCTGTCTAGAGCAAAAGTATTTTAACTTCTGATCTCAAGTGGGGTCCAGCTGGAGGCTGTTCATAGTGCACCAAGAAGATGTCTCCCATCTCATTGACACACGTAATAGTTGAGTATGATGTTCTCCAAAGAAGTTGTCTTTTGGTGGGTCCTCAGGTGACTGCAGAGGCCAATCCAGGATCCACGTAACCAAGAAGTTAGGGTGGATTCCCCTAATGGACTCCTTGCCACTGAACTCTGACCCCAGTCTGTCAAAGACCATGCATTGGTGACCCATGCATCAGCCTCCCCTATTTCCCTAACACCTATGCGTGACTATGTTTAACGTGGGGACTTGTCAGGATCAGTGACAAGGCTAACATCTGTAACCCGATCCAGAGTTGTCCTTAAGAAATAAACATTTATCCAACAGGTCGTTGCCAAATATGACATTTATAAATAGAATTGGAATCTTCTTTGTATAAAATATTAACTGGAACTTGATAGACCACAAGTGGTGGTTGAGCAGCTTGGGTCGGTTGGTGGTGGGAGGGGAATGGTTTAGATAGGGATTTGTGTGGAAAATCAGGCCTTACCTGGGGAAATGGGGCTGGAGTAAGGATATGATCTGTATTGGGGGAGTGAGAGGATGAGGTGAGAGAGATTTTTGCCAAGTCTGTCTATCCCAGGTATGATGAGGAGGATAGGAGGGGTTAAGTATTATGAGGAAGAATGGGGGGAGTAGGGAGTGGATGACAGGGAGGGAATGGGGAAGTTGCCCTGCTGTAACCTCTTAACACACCACTTTGTGTAATAGTTTTAATTTGAAAGTGCCTTTAACATGCTGTATTTGTGAGAGGAAAACCAGCAATCACACTATGCTCCCCTAAATCCTTATATCTTTCACTAGTGGAGTAATATTTTCCTTCTCATAAAATCTTAGTGAGTTTTGTCTTTAATCAGCTTTGTCTTCTCACCAGATAGTTTACAGTCAACACTTTCCTGTTTCTAATTGTGTGGACTAGTTCATTACTATTGAGCTGTTTCATGGAAAATGGTGCAAGTTCAGCTGTTAAACCTTCAGCCTGGCCACCTCGGCAGTTTTCCTCTGTCACATGCACACCTCGCTGAATCTGACCCCAACGATAATTCTATCATCAATCGGTAAACACCTCCACTTCATCACAGGCCTGTCAATAAGTCGCAACATTGCAGCCAATGAATTCCTATTGGGCAGTCAGTTTTCTGTGCTTTTCTGCTGCAGAAGAATGTCAGAAGTTGCCAACCAGAAAAATCATCTGCCATAATTCGCATAAGCACTTCAGATGCTTGTGAGGTTTCATTCTAAACATGGAATGGCACACTGCAATCCAAAAGTTCTTCATCCAAGACAACTATCCTCATGGTTTGTTGCTAACTCTGCAAAGATTGAGGCAATAGTAATTTCCTCTTACAGATCATGATGCTTTGGGTCACATATTTTCACGTGCTTATGATTTATAGTGGGAGGAGACTCAACTGGAACAAAACAGTGACTTGGGCCAAAGTATCCACTGTTCATATTCCAGTCTTCACCACCCATTTACAGAACCCTCAGCTGGCTGTAACTTCTCTAGAAGCAGAGAAGCCTGTTTTCAGTTATCCATACCACAGACTCTAGAAATCCCTCCCTAGCTGCCCTTTCTACCCTACTTTAGCCCTCTTTGGCCCTTTGATTTCCTCTTTCTCTCCGATCCCCTCTCTGGGACCCTCTGACCCTATTTCACTGCCTCTCCAAAACCCTTCCCCATCCCTTTTATCCACCTCTGTCTGTCTTTCTAACTCCTTCTCATAGCCCCTCCCATCCCTTCTTACAGATCCTTTAACCTCTCCTCTCTGCCCATCCAATGCCGTGTGTCTCCCCTCTTAACAGCCCTCTAACTCCTTCTCTCAGCCCTTCTTCCTGCTCTTCTAACACCCTCTCTCCTCCTTGTTCACAATACAACTGTATAGCCAAGCATCTGTCCACCTGTCCCAATGTCAGTATGTGACTCTCTGACAAATTTTGTGCAAAGATTCCCTGAGGTAAACCATGTTCGGTTGTTATCACTGTATTCAAGTCATTACGTGAGTGCAAGTCACTATTTCTGAAGTCACAATCAAGTGATGCGATGTGCCCCGTGGCTAAACAACAATCATCTTAAAATGGAGCAATAATATTGATAAATAATTTCAGTGATATTAAGAGAAATGTACCCACCCTCTATCTATTACCTCAGTCACTGAACTGTAAGTACTTTAAACCATTTTTTATAATGCTGTTTACATTGTAAATACAAGCTGGTATTTATGCATTTATGCACAATTTATTTCATGTCTGTACTTTAACCTCTAACTTTAGTTTTTATGCACTGTAATTCTTTATAATTATTAAATGTTGTTTCTCGTTGCATGCTGTGCCTTCGCCAACACAAGACAGCGAAGCCCTAATGCATGTAACTGTATCTGGAGAATGAAGTTCATCCCTGATATGAAGGTGGATTAAAATAATTTAGAAACAAGAGAAAATCTGAAGAAGCTGGAAATCCAAGCACCACACACACAAAATGCTGGAGGAGCTCAGCAGGCCAGGCAGCATCTACGGAAAAGAGTATAGTCGATGTTTAGGGCCGAAACCTTTCGGCAGGAAAAATAATTTAGAGTACTTGTAATCACAGATCTGAGCATGGTAATGGTTAGTGTCTATGACCAGTTCCTGGATCAATAGCGTAACAATGTGCCTTTCAAGTATATTGGACTGGTAATGCACACCGTGGCACATATAAATGCCCATTTTTGGACCTTGGCAACATTGGTTGAAGCTGAATAAGTCAGATCTTCACTTAATTTGCAGTGTTGGAGCAGCCTCTAGTGGAGGAATATGCTGGAAAGGTTCAGGTTTTGTGAAAAGAGTTTCCATTGTTTTTTTTTAACTGAACTATAGTTGTGTTTTTAATTAGAGGCTCCATGCATTAAACAGTTCTAATCTCTGAGCATGTGCATATGAATCCAAATGAATCGATGCTTATAATTGGCAGTATTAAGAAACCAACCTCTGCAGCACGCACCGGAACGCACTAATATGCTAATATCATGTTAATTACCATGAAACTTACTGATTGTAATTTATAAGCACATGGTTAATTTGAGCAGGAGACTGAAGTAGCCTTCAAGCACATTATTCAGTAATAATGTGCACTGTTACATTTTTGATTGCTATTATATTGCTCTGTTTTTTTCTTTGCAACCCTGTGCCACTTAATCCCTTCACAGACAAGAAACATTAGTTAGGTTTGAACTACAGTCTGACTAACATTAAAAACTAGATTGCGGTTTGTAATTCTACGAATATTTTCTATTTAAAGGGGATGGGGAAAAAATGCTGCTATCAGTATGAAAGAGTAAGTCTCCTTCCTCTTTCCAGTGCAATTTTCTCTTTTTATTGAGCAGTGAGGTAAAGTTTGGGCAGATTGCATTTCATTTGGAAATTGAAGGCCACTTTATGAAATGATTGGATAATTCCATCAGTAATTAACCACAGAGATAACCTCATAGTAAGAGGGGACACTGGTACACTGTAGGTACTATGAGAAAGGCTTAAAAAAATAAGAAATCACATTTGAAGTGGTATCAACTCCCAATAAATACACCCTCCTTTCACAGATACAACCATTCTTTTCAGAAAGATTTCTCTCCTGAGATGGCTGCATGACCCTTGTAAAATTCTAAATATATTCATAACATAAGATGTATTTGTGCCAACATATAAATGTGAATCTTCTGTGTATTTTAGTGCATACAAAATACCAACCATACAACTTGCCAGCAGAGAAAGATATGATCCAGAAATGAACAAACTGACTGGAACTTGTTTCCAGTTAAGTACAGATCTGATTGAACTAATTTGCTCTTGTAATTCCAATCTACTAATTTTTCTGTAAGTTCTGATCACTGTAAATTTTATTGCCAAATGACACGTGCAAACTGTAAAAGAGGAACTGGTAGATGCCTGGGGTAGAGCCACATGGGGATAGCCAGAGAAGTGTAAGCGGAGTGAAATAAAGAGAAGCAAAATCAAACTGGTTTAATATTCAAAGATTCAGGGTATATGTGTTAACAAAGTATGTATACAGAATACAACTCTGAAGTCCGTCCTCCTGTGGGCAGCCACAAAACAAAGAAACACCATGGAACCAGTTCAAGAAAACACCAAACATCCAATGCCCGAAAAAAAGAACAAATTGTGCAAACGGCAAAAAGCAAGCGGACAAGACATAGAATATCGAACATCAAACCAGGAGACCAGTAGTATTCAGTTTGGTTCAGCTCAGTGTCACACCACTAGCCCTAGAAGAATGCAAGCAGACAGTAGAAGGTATAGATTGGGTGGCTTATACAGGGTGCTTGGAAATAGGCATTGGGGTTCATCGTGATTTTGTTCTGAGCTAACTTCAATGCCTGTGCAAACCAATAATATGGAAACTGCTCTGGAGAACACACAACCAGAATTTAAAAAGGTTTAGTATAAAGGTATGTTAAAAGAAGCTAAAATGGATGTTGGCATAAAAGAGGAAAGGGATGGAAATATAGAGGCAAGAAGAATTAATATCATTGAATACATCTTGGTTTAAAATAATGACCAATGAAATTATGGAGACAGAAAAGGCTGCAGATGCTAGAATCTGGAATTGTGGACATTTTGGGTCAGGACCTTACGTCAGGGTTTTGACCCGAAGCATCAACAATTCCTTTCCCTCCCACAGATACTGCTTGACCCACTGAGTTCCTCTAGCAGATTGTTCGTTGTTCAATGACATCATCACGGGTGCACTGGAAAAGCAAAGAAGCAGGATTACACGATGATAGGTTCAGAAGATTCAAACTCATTTACTTATCACATGTGCATTGAAACATACCGTGAGATGTGTCATTCACAAGCTAAGAAAGTGCTGAGGGAAGCTCACAAGCGTCACCACGCATTCTGGTGCCAATGTAGTATGCCCACAATGTTCAGTAGCACAGCAACAAGACAAAACAACAACAGCAAAACAGGCCCCTTTCCCTCTACCACCCATTCACTCACTACCTCAAACACACAGATAGGTGTCCAAACCCAGGACAGGGTTAGTCGGGGCATGAGTGATTATGGGGAGAAGGCAGGAGATTGGGGCTGAAAGGGAAATGGATTAGCCATGATGAAATGGCAAAGCAGACTTGATGGGCCAAAGGGCCTGGCTCTGCTCCTATATCATACGGTCTTAAGGACAGGGCGTCTCCAGCTCCCAGTGGACTCACAAACTCACAGACATTGGGCCTCCAACATCCCCAGTGGATTTGCAGGCCCAGGATTCTGCCATCAGACCTCGACTTCAGGACTGCTTGGCTTCGGTCATCGACTTTCAGCGTCAGTCTTCAGTATCATCCCCAGGACTTGCCGATGATGGGCCCCAAACTCCAAGCCTCCAACTCCCAACTCACTGACCTAGGGGGTCACTGGTCTTCATGTCTCCTTAATGCCAATACAGCCATTTAATAAAGCCATAAGTAATGCTAATGAAAATTATGGTCTAATCGTACAGTCATACCATGCACTTTCCTCAGCTTGCTTGTGTTTTTATATTATCATCTATAGTGTATACTTGTAATTCAATGAATTTTCTAGTCATTGCAAGATAGTTGCTTCTGTATTTTTTCTAAAAGCTTCTTAGCTTTCTGTAGCAGATGTCATGCAGATGTATTCATTGATACCTGTCAATGAATCTGGTTATTTTGATAGGTTAATTGTCACGAGAATTTTGTTATCTCCAGCCTGAGTATGAGATGACTATGATGTTTTTCCCTTTGTCTTTCCTTTCTTCTTGCAGCTCCTCTTTCTTGTTCGTTTTCCACTCTTGTAACACTTAATAAACCTCAATGACCCAGAGAGCTATGTTGGCTGGAGTCAGGGCCTTGTGTCTGGTTCTTGGTAGGGACAATCATGCCAATCAGGTCAAAGGGTAGAGGACAGACTAAGACTGGTCCACTGCTCCTCCAAGTATAGGGGTTCAGCTCAGGGCTAACCACCCTGACTGGTCAAAAAATATTGTTATGGAAAGAGAAACCTCATTGCTGCCCTAAGCACCAGCGATGTAACGAGAAATAAATAAGTAACACTTAATAAAGCAATCATAAGCAATAAGCTTAGTGCCTCATCCTTGACTTCCAAAGAGCCCTTGGATCACAAAAGCATCAGGATCCAACAAAGGGGAAGGACAGCAGGTACATTGGAATGCCATCACTGGCATGTTCTTCACACTGTCCTGATTCAGAGGTATATCATCGATGATCATCGCTGGTCTAGATTCTGGAACTTTCTACCCTCCTGTACTGTGAGAGGTCCCTCACCAGAAGGACAGCAGCAGTTCACCATCAGCTTCTTGAGGGAATTTAGTGAAGGTACCTGTCGATGACACTCTAATCCCAAAAAAAATTGAATAAATGATAATAAAAATGAGGTACTAAATACAAAGACAAGAGTAAAGACCAGCTTGTATTGCAGCTTAATCAGAAGGGTATTGCAACTGGCTCCATACAAACCAACAATATAGACTCAGAAGAATGGTACATTGTTACTTTGCCATGACATTGTCCACTCTGAAGAAATATAAAATATTTCAAAAGACTCAAAAGATTGGATGCCTTCCATTTTCCAGAGGGTCATTCAGTCCACGGCTTGAAGTACGATTTGAGAATCCTCAGGCATTTTGGGACTCAACAAGTCCTGTGTAACATGCGGTATGTCCGGTAAAGAGTTTAAAAATCAGCAAGTTTTTCTCCAGGAGTCTTCAATTGGAGTACTGCACAGATGCAACAGAAATACTCCCGTGCAGGTCCAGCGAAGAGATTTAAAAAGCCAGTCTCTATAAAAGAGAGGTACCACCTAGTGGATTGGTTATCATGGGAGCAGTTGTCGTTGGGGTAGTCTGAGTCAGAGTAGTAAGGCTTTGGCTCAACATAGTTTCTTATTTCTTAATTTTTTTTTCTGAATTAACTCTTGAGAGAATCAGGGGTATGTCTGCAGGGCCGGTGTTCTGTTCTGGTTGTCAGATGTGGGATTTCCAAGAGAGAACCAGCCTCCCCAATAGCCAAAAATGCACCAGCAGATACAGGTCCTTAGAGACCGTGTTAGGGAACTGCAGCTGCAGTTCAATGGCCTTCGGCTTGTCAGGAAAAATGAAGCAGTGATAGACAGAAGCCACATGAAGGTAGTCACCCCAAGGCTACAGGAGAGCGATAAGTGGGTGACTGTCAGGAGAGGGAAGGGGGAACATCAGATAGTGGAGAGCACCCCTGTGGTCATCCTGCTCAACAATAAGTACTCTGTTGTGAGTACTGTTGGCGGGGGGAGGGGGCTACCCAGGGGAAGCAACAGTGGACGTGCCTCTGGCACTGAGTCTGGCCCTGAGGCTCAGAAGGACAGGAAATCGAAGAGGATGGCAGCTGTAATAGAGGACTCTATAGCCAGGGGGACAGATAGGAGACTCTGTGGACACAAAAAGGAAATACGGATGGCCATTTGGTTCCCAGGTGCCAGGGTCCATGATGTTTCTGAATGCATCCACAATATCCTGAAAGGGGAGGGTGAGCAGCCAGAAGTGGTGGTACATATTGGTACCAATGATATAGTTAGGAAGAAGGGAGGATGTCCTGAAAACACAGTACAGGGAGTTAGGAAGGAAGCTGAGAAGCAGGACCTCAAGGGTAGCATTCTTGGGTGTGCTGCCTGTGCCATACGTTAGTAGGATAGGAATGGAATGAGGTGGGAGATAAGTTGTGGCTAAAGAATTGGAGCAGGGGCCAGAGATTCAGATATCTGGATAATCGGAACCTCTTCTGGGGCAGGTGTGCCATGCACAAAGGCGACAGCTTGCACTTGAATCTGAGAAGGACCAATATCCTTGTGGGTAGATTTGCTAAAACTGTTGGGAGTGGTTTAAACTAATATGGTTGGGGATGCGAACCAGTATGATAGAGCTGAGGATGAGCCTGCAGGTTTACAATTAGATGATGTAATACGTAATATGAATGTAAGGAAGGGCAAGCCAATGATTGGGTACAATGCAGATAGAGCATAGGGTTAAATTGTACCACAGAGACAAAATTCAAAAGGGCGAAGAACACAGGACTGAAGGTGTTGTATTTAAATGCATATAGCATTCGGGATAAGGTGGGCAAACTCATGGCACAATTACAGATTGGTTGGTATGACGTTGTGGGCATCACTGAGTCATGGCTGAAAGAAGGCCATAGTTGGGAGCTTAACATCAAAGGATATAGTTTGTATCAAAAGTACAGGCAGGAAGCTATACACGGTGGTGTGTCTGTATTAGTAAGAGATGGAATTACATTTTTAGAACGAGTTGACATGGGATCAGAGAACGTCAAATCTTTGTGGGTGGAGTTAAAAAACTACAAAGGTGAGAAAAACGGTATGGGAATTATATATAGGCCTCCAAATAGGAGCCAAGATGTGGGGTTGAGATTGCAAAGGAAGCTGGAAAGGGCACATAATAAGGGTAATGTCACGATTGTAATGGGGGACTTCAACAAGCAAGGGGATTGGGAAAATCAGATTGCTGTTGGATTGCAAGAGAGGAAATTTGTTGATAGCTTTTTAGAGCAGCTTGTGCTTGAACCTACTCGAGGAAAGGCTATCTTAGATTGGGTGTTGTGTAATGACCCAGATCTTGTTAAGGAGCTTAATGTAAAGGAACCCTTAGGAGGCAGTGATCATAATATGATTGAATTCATACTGCTATTTGAGAGGGAAAGGCATAAATCACATTTATCAGTATCGCAATAGAATAAAGGGAATTACAGATCCATGAGAGAGGAGCTTGCCCAGGTGGATTGGAAAGGGATACTGGCAGGGATGATGGCAGAACAGAGGTGGCTGAAGTTTTTGGGAAATTTCATGTCCCATAGATGAAGAAGTTCTCAAATAGCAGGTCTAGGCAACCATGGCTGACAAGGGAAGTTAAGGACTGCATAAAAGCCAAGGAAAGTGCATATAAGGCAGCAAAAGAGAGTGGGAAGTTGGATGATTGGGAAGCTTTTCAAATCCAACAAAAGGCAACTAAAAAAGTTATAAGGGAAAAGAAGAAATATGAGGGCAAACTTGCTGATAATATAAAGCAGGATATTAAAACTTTTCTTAGTTATATAAAGAATAAAAGGGAGGTGAGAATTGATATTGGACCACATTAAAATGATGCTGGTGAGGTAGTAATAGGGGACAAAGAAATGGCAGATGAACTTAATAAGTTCGTTGCTTCAGTCTTCACTGTGGAAGACACTAGCATATGCCAGTGGTCCGTGAGTGTCAGGGAACAGGGGTGAGTGCCATTGCTATTACAAAGGAAAAAGTGCCAAGCAAACTCAAAGGTCTTAGGGTGGATAAGTCACCTGCACCAGATGGACTACATCCCAGAGTCCAGAGACAGGTTGCTGGAAAGATAACAGATGGGTTCGTTATGATCTTGCACTTCATTCAGGCGTCGTCCCAAAGATCTGGAAAATTGCAAATGTCACGCCACTCTTTAAGAACGGAGGAAGACAAAAGAGAGGAAATTATAGGCCAGTTGGCCTAACCTCAGTGGTTGGGAAAGTGTTGGAGTCCGTTATTAAGGATGAGGTTTCGGGGTACTTGGAGACAAATGATAAAATAAGTCAAAGTCAGCAGGGTAAAGGGAAATCTTGCCTGACAAATCTGTTAGAATTCTTTGAGGAAGTAACAAGCAGGGTGGACAAAGGAGAGGCAGTGAATGTTGTTTACTCAAATTTGCAAAAGGCATTTGATAAGGTGCCTCACATTAGGCTGCTTAACAGGATAAAATCCTATGGTGTTACAGGAAATATATTGGTATGGATAGAGGAATGGCTGACAGGAAAGAGGCAGCGATTTGGAATAAAGGGGCCTCTTCTGGTTGGCTGCCAGTGACTAGTTGTGTTCCCCAGGAGTCAGTATTGGGACAGCTACTTTTCACATTGTTTGTCAATAATTTAGATCATGGAATTGGTGGCTTTTTGGCAAAGTTTGTGAATGATATGAAGATGGGTGGAGGGGTAGGTAATGCTGAAGAAGCAATGCAATTGCATCAGGATTTAGACAAATTGGAAGAATGGGCAAAATAGTGGCAAATGGAATACAGTGTTGGGAAATATATGATTAAGCATTCCGATAAAAGGAACAATATTGTGCACTATTATCTAAATGGGGAGAAAATTCAAACATCAGAGGTGCAAAGGGACTTAGGAGTCCTCGTGCAAGACTCCCAGAAGGTTAATTTACAGGTTGAGTCTGTGGTAAAGAAGGCAAATGAAATGTTGGTATTTATTTCAAGGGGAATAGAATATAAAAGCAAGGAGATAATGCCGAGCCTTTATACGACACTAGTCAGGATGCACTTGGAGTATTGTCAACAGTTTCGCACCCCTTATCTCAGAAAGGATGTGTTGTCATTCGAGAGTCCAGAGAAGGTAACAAGGATGATTCCGGGAATGAAGGGGTTAACATATGATGAGCATTTGGCAGCTTTGGGCCTGTACTCACTGGAATTTATAAAAATGCATGGGGTTCTCACTGAAACCTACCAAATGTTGAAAGGACTAGATTAAGTAGATGTGCAGAGGATGGGGGTAGTGGGGGTATCCAGAACCGGAGGGCACAGCTTCAGAATTGAGGGGTGGCCTTTTAGAACTGAAGTAAGGAAGAATTTTTTAACCTAAGTATGGTGTTCTGCCAGAGACTGTGGTGGAGACCAATTCTGTGAGTATATTTAGAGCAGAAGTTGAGACTCCCGATTGGTCATAGCATCAAAGGATATGGTGAGAGGGTAGGTGTATGGGGTTGAATGGGATTCAGGACCAGCCATGATGAAATGGCAGAGTGGACTCGATGAGCTGAATGGCCTAACTCTGATCCTCTGTCAGATAGTCTTATGGTCTTAGGGTAAAATCACCAGCACAGAAAAGGTACAATCTTGGTCACTCCTTTTAAGGAATCTAGACCAAACAGAACAATTGCATTATCTTCTTCTTAAGCCCACCACAGAATATGGGGCAGCTCACCAGAACACTGTCCTGGGCCGATAGAAGGTTGATTTGCCCTGTGGCTTTCACCACATGACATCATACGTATTCGAGACAAAAGTCCTTCTTCTCCAAGTGATGAGCTCTTTGGAGCTTCTGTTGGCATTTCTGTAGCTCTGGGTCTTTATGGGATGGAGCAGCTAGCCCCATAAAATAGTTACAGTTCCGTTGATTTGCTAAGTATGCTCGTAGAAAAAGAATCTCAGGGTTGTATGCGGTGACATGTATGTACTCTGAAAATAAATTTTTCTTTGAACTTTGATGCCCACCTCTCCTTTCACTGCCAGATCAGAATATCTGAAACGAGCCAGCTTCCTTTCAGTGTGGGTACATTTAGTGGCACAACTGAACTCAAGGAATGGGTTGACTCGTTGCATAGCTGTCAGAGAATAAACCGTCAATATCATGACTTTGATGAATGGGAACAAATGAGAGTTTGATCATAAGTGGAGACAACTGGAGATATTTATGGAGGTAGCTTAGACAAATGCCTGAAGTTTCCTAATGGTGAAGTAGTTAAGCTAAATTGCATTTTCTCCCAGCAAAGCCCATGTGCCGCAGTTTTGCCTGTTCACTTGATGAATGAAGTAGAAAAGCACTTACCTCCATTGGATCTGGCGATATTGATCTGGAGGTTCTTCCGAAGTTAAGAATGAGGCCTACAGCTTGGTACTTATGACCATTTTATTAAGTGTTACAAGAACAAAAAATAACAAAGGAAGACAAAGTCAAAGAACAAGGAAATCCTGGTTGTCTTATACAAAACCTAGCTCATAGTAGAAAGATAACAAGACATTTCAGTGACAACAATTAACCTGTGAAAAAGCCAGATTCACGTGGTATGTCATATGTTACAGAAAAACTGAGAAGCTTCTAGAAAAATATAGATTCATATACACTACAATTACTGGAAAATTCCCTGAACAATTACACATATATACAGCAGATGATTATATAAAATACAATCAAATATAGTAAAAGTTAAACTATGAGAAAAAAATAACAACTTTACACTCTTATCCTTCCAGGGGTCCTAGTCTCTCTTCAGATGCCAGATTTCCCAAAGATCAGAATTAAACTTAGAATAGTGCCTTAAAATACAGTGTTTGGACTCCTTTTCTCACTTAGGGTGGTGGGGTGGAGATGTGTCTCTATCAAAGGAGGTGTAAGGTGCTCCTTCCCTTTGCTGAAGGTCACCCTTGGTACCTGCTTAGCCCCCCCAGTCAGGGTCACGTGAAGCCATGGGAGCAGGTGGTAGATGGTCATATGAGCAGCTGGTGCACACCACAAGTCCTGGTTATGTGACCACTGACGCCAGGCAGACAACTTCTGAAGAGCATTGATAACAGCTAGGATCGCCTATCTTGTAAAGACACTGCCCAGAAGAAAACAATGGCAAACCACTGTAGAAAAAAATTGCCAAGAACAATCATGGTCATGGAAAGACCATGATCAGCTACGTCATACAACACAGCACACCTGAACCATATAATTAAATCTTCCAACCCATCCCCTGAAGCGAGCTGATTGCTCCAATTCACTTATCCCAGAAGTACAGAGGGGGGGGATGTGGTTTAAGTAACGATTCAGATTTATGATTCTCCTGCAATGACTATCAAAATTTCAATCCAAAACCACAATATTTGTGGGACATGGGGGAGTGCACAGATATAATTCCTCCACTATGAACCACAATGCTTTCTAGCGATGTACTTTAATTTCAGACTCCCAAAGCCCATCAGCATTTCAGTGCTTTCAGGAAGCAATTAGCACTGAGTGAATCATACTGAAGGCAGTGAGCAAGGCAGGAACCTACATAGCTGATTCCATTATTGATAGAATTCCAGCCACAGAAGCCTGGTTGACCAACTGTACAACTTGTCCGAGAAATGACTGATAATTTTGCATTTTGGCTTCTCCGTAATGAAAACATCAGAAATTCAAGATTCAAGATGAAGCTAAAAGCAAGAGAGAAACTACTCACGAATTCCAAGCACCGCATTTCCTGATATTGCAAGTTGAGACTGGCAATCGTGTGAAGGAGAGGATTTTTTTTTTTTTGCTGTTGTTTTGAAACAGCAATGATCATGGAATTAATCCATTATCGATAATCCAAAAATTCTTTTCAGAGCCATTCATCAATACTGAAAGAATCGATATTTTAAAATTCAATAGTTTCCTTGTGTTGTCAAATTATAGAGGATGATTGGTGCTGTTGCTCCAGGAATAAGCGGAGATTGATTTTTTTTTAAATGTTGCTGATTAGCAAACAGCAATCAATAAATATCTCTCCTATATATCCTAACCTTGGAATGGAATTAAGTTCAAGTGATGCTAATGAAGATTCAAATATTTTGTTATTAGCAAACAGCTATATCCATCCACAGTTACAGAGGAATTTAAATTGATCAAATATATTTAATTACCACACTATATGGAAGAAAAATTGTAATGCGAATCAAATTTAAATTGTAAAGTATAAGCTGGATTTGAATTGATTTTACCATTAACGGTGAACTCTGAGGGAGTACATAATATGCGCACTTAGAAAACTGGTCAAGAACCTTTTAAAACCAAATACGACGCATTCGTCTTATTCCTGTTAAGGATACAGGACATAAGAACAAGATTAGGCTCTCCAGCCTCTCAAATCAAACAGAAAATATTGCAAATACTCGGCAGATCAAGCAGCATCTTTGGAGAGAGTGAAGGGGCAAACATTTCAGTTCAATAACCTATCTTCAGACTGATCCTCAGTGCGTCAAATGTTCAGTGCTGCATAAATGTTGCTTTTGCATTGAGTATCTGAAATCCATTCTGGTTTTGAAGGACACTGTTGGTGATCTGTGACAGTATCCACATATCTGTTTTTCCTATATCCTTCAACACTTTGATTCTTTGAAGGCTCTCTGTCTTATTTTTAATTTAGCAAATAAAATACTCATCAATTGCCCTTTGTATAAGACAATCCCAAATGTCAACAGCCTCTGTGTGTAGAAATATTTCCTAATTTCACTCCCACCTGTCTCTAAATGTTAAATGCTGCCTCTGAGATTCTATCACTAGAAGAAATAAGATGAAGCTATGAGTTGTGTTCAAAATCTTGAAAATTTCAATAAATTCATCCCTTAAATTTATAAATTACAGCTAATAAAAAACAAGAACTTGTGTAATCCAGCTTTGTAATTACAGACTTGGGTCCATGTATTGTTCTGGGAAATCTCACCTGCAGTCTCCCGGAGAACAATATGCTGCTCCAAAGATAAAGCAGGCATCCCTGACCATTCAGAAAATACTCTGTTCTGATTCTTCTATTCTGTTCTGAGTCACGGAGTCGCACAGCATGGAAACAAGCCATTCAGACCACTACATCCACACCAACCAGTTAATAGCCATCAGGTTTAACCTATTTTCCAGCATCTGCACCATAGCCTTCTTTGCCGACCAGTCTACGACCCTTCACAACTTCCAACATTAAACTACTTCAATGTTCTTCAGGCTGACTTCTGCTTCGCGCTTTCCTAAACACTGAGCTCTACCGCAACTGCTTCCCATGAGGCTATCTCCAATCGTCCATCACCCATAAGTTTGCTTATTCACAATGAACCCATATCTGGATCTTGATTATGAACTTTGTCAACCATCAGGTTCAAGTTCCAAAGGTTTCAACGGTTTCAAAGGTACACTTAATGTCAGAGAAATGTATGCAATATACATCCTGAAATACTTTTTCTTTGCAACCATCCACAAAAACAGAGGAATGCCCCAAAGAATGAATATTAATATTAGAACCCCAAAGCCTCCCCCAGCTCCCCCCTCCCATGCGTAAGCAGCGGCAAAGCAACGATCACCCCTTCTTCACCAGTAAAGCATCGGCGCCCCTCCACCACCAAGCACTCAAGCGTGCAGCAAAGATGTAGACTTGCAGTACGGCAAGGACGACTCGTTCACCCGGTATTCAACATACCACAGTCTCTCTCTCTCTCTCTCTCTCTCTCTCTCTCTCTCTCTCTCTCCTTAATAAGGGAAAAAGAGGTGTCTCCGTTTCGCAGCAAGGAGGGATACATAACAAACAACTCACTGATTTACGATGTTAAAAGTCTGTTGCGTCACTTTTTCCGGTCTCTGGGCACACAGTCAGAGATCTTCCATCTCCCACGACACACCAATATCCTGAAGAGGCATCGACCAGAGCCACAAAATCCCGGAACTCCGAAGGCGAGCTAATCTTCTAGGCCGCATCCTTGGCATATGGAATAACAGCCAGTCATGAGACACCGAGAGCGGGTCCCATTCCCACAAAGAACCGAAGTCAGCATGTAACTCCAGGTCAGGGTATTCAAAAGAACCCTGAAAAGGGAAAAATAGAGATATTAAAGATAGAAATAGAGCTGTTTCCAGAGAAATAGATGCAAGCAAAGGAGTTATCATTAGGCACCATTGTCTCTCCTAAGCTCCTGCTTCAACTTTATTGTCATTCAACTGTACAAATGTTTGCAGCTAAACGAAACAATGTTCCCCTAAGACCATGATGCAAAAGCAGTACATATATCACATGCAGCACATAAAATAACATTAACAGTTAATAAGAAATATTCTGTAGATGTACTTGTTGACAAACAGTGCATATTTGACATGAAGTTAAATATACAACAGCATAGTGCTACTGGTCTGTCATAAATAATGGTCTGGTCCGGTGGGTAGCAGGGTGTTCTGAAGTCTCACAGCCTGAGAATGAAGCTGTTACCCAGCCCAACAAACTTTGTTCTGAGATAAGGAGTCTTGTGTTTAAGCCTCCTGTCTTGCTTTTTAAGTCCAATGTGAATAATGTCATTCTGTCTACACTGAGATACATTTGCCATGCATTTTATATAGTGATATAAATTATAATTTGATATATTGATAGATTTATAATTTAATAATTCTATCTATTATGATTACACTATCACCAGTCTAAGTTACAACATAGAAACAACCCACTAACTCCACCCAGGTTCCATCACGCATCCCTGCACTAGAGTCAATTAATCAAATGATCCACATGACTTAATGGGCACACGGGAGAAAAGTGGAAACTGTGGCAGAACCAAATTGGCCACAGGGAGAACGTGCAACCTCCACACAAGACAGCACAGGAGTTAAGGACTGAGCCCAGGTCACAGGAACTGTAGGTGAGCAGGTCTACGACCTGTGCCACTGCGCTATCCCATCTTTCTATCACATTGAACAAGCCATTAATAAATACGGTGAATGCCTGTGAAGCCAGCGCGGACCTTTGAGGGATTCCATGGACTGTATGCTGTCAGTTTGGGTATTTACCTATTATCCTGGTTCTGGTGCTCAGCCAACTTACCTGCCAGGTCAGCACCTCCATATTTGTCCGGATATCTGTATAAATAGCATCCATATGTTATCAGGTTCACCGGGATTAAACTGCCCTATACAAATCCATGCTGGCTCTCTCCAATCACTCAAAAGTTCTTAGGAGATTCAATCACTCTTTCGTTATAACCTCCAGTGATTTCCCAGAAATAGACGTCAGACTAAATGATTTATAATTTTGCAGAGTGACAGGTGCAATTTTCTGATCTGGAGGAACAATTCCTGAATTGAGAAGATCTTTGATTGGAAGAGGTTTGCAATGAAGAATGGTTGTAATTTTATCTCTGTAACAACTCATCAGTGTGGTTCTGAAGTAAAATGCTGTGCTATATATACAGTAAAACTTCAACAATCAGTTGATGGTCATTTGGAAATCCAAGTGCATCACCATTTAGACCATAAGACATAGGAGCAGAATTAGGCCATTTGGCCCATCGAGTCTGCTCCACCATTCAATCATGGCTGATCCTTTTCTCCCCTCCTCAACCCCATTCCTCGGCCTTCTCCCCGTAACCTTTGATGCCATGTCCAAACAAGAACCTATCAATCTCTGCCTTAAATGAACCCAGAGACTTAGCCTCCACAGCTGCCTGTGGTAACAAGTTTCAAAAATTCACCACCCTCTGGCTAAAGAAATTTCTCCGCATCTCTGTTTTAAATGGATGCCCCTCTATCCTGAGGTTGTGCTCTCTTATCCCAGACTCTCACCACCATGGGAAATAGCCTTTCCACATCTACTCTCTCTAGGCCTTTTAACATTCAAAAAGTTGCATTGAGATCACCCCCCCACCCCATTCTTCTAAATTTCCAGCAAGTACAGGCCCAGAGCCATCAAACATTCTTCATATGATAATCCTTTCATTCCCAGAATCTTCGTTGCGAACTGCCTCTGAACACTCTCCAATGTCAGCACATCTTTTCTGAGATGAGGAGCTGAAAACTGTTCACAATACTCAAGGTGATGCCTTATAAAGCATCAGAATCATATGTCTGCTCTTGTATTCAAAACCTCTTAAAATGAATGCTAACAGTGCATTTGCCTTCTTTACCACCGACTCAACCTGCAAGTTAACCTTTAGGGTGTTCGGCAAAAGAACTCCTAAGTCCCTTTGCATCTCAGATTTTTGGATTTTCTCTCCATTTATAAAATACCCTGCACATTTATTTCTTCTACCAAAATGCATGACCATGCATTTTCCAACATTGTATTTGTCATTTTCTTGCCCATTATCCTAATCTGTCTAAATCCTTCTGCAGCCTTCCTGTTACCTCAACACTACCTGCCCCACCACCAATTTTCGTATCATCTGCAAACTTGGCAACAAAGCCATTTATTCCACCATCCGAATCATTTCTACACTGCAAAGTTGGCAACAAAGCCATCTATTCCACCATCTAAGTCATTTATATACAGCATAAAAAGCAGAGGTTCCAACACCGACCTCTGCAGAACACCACTAGTCGCTGGCAGTCAACTAGACAAGGATCCTTTTATTCCCACTTGCCGCCTCCTGCTAATCAGCCAATGCTCTAACCATGTTAGTAACTCTCCTGTAATACTATGGGCTCTTAACTTGGTAAGCAGCCTCATGTGTGGTCCTTGTCAAAGGCTTTCCTAAAGTCCAAATATACAAAATCCACTACATCCCCTTTATCTAACCTACTTGTAATCTCTTCAAAGAATTCCAACAGGTTTGTCAGGCAAGATTTTCCCTTAAAGAAACCACACTGACATTGTGCCATCTTATCCTGTGTCACCAAGTACTCCATGACCACATCCTTAACAATTGACTCCAACATCTTCCCAACCACTGAGGACAGGCTAACTGGTCTATAATTTCCTTTCTGCTGCCTTACCCCTTTCTTAAAGAGTGGAGTGACATTTGCAGTTTTCCAGTCCTCTGGCTCCATGCCAGAGTCTAATGATTTTTTGAAAGATTATTGCTTATGCCTCCATAATATCTACCACTACCTCTTTCAGCATCCTAGGGTGCAGTTCATCTGGTCCAGGTGACTTATGTACCCTTAGGTCTTTCAGCTTTTTGAGCACCTTCTCCCTTGTATTAGTAACTGCACTCACTTCTCTTCCTTCACACACGACAGCATCTGGCACACTGCTAATGTCTTCCACAGTGAAGACTGATGTGAAATACTCATTTAGTTCATCTGCATCTCCTTGTCCAATGGCCTCATTTTCTAGTGGCCCTACATCCAATCTCATCTCTCTTCTATCAACCCTGATATTGCTTGCTTGCTTGCTTTCATGTTTTATCTTTTCTCTTCCAATGACTTTTAGTTTTTCAGTAGGTTTTTAAAAATTTCCCAATCCTCTATCTTCCCTCTAATGTTTGTTTTGTTGTATGCTCTTTCTTTTGCTTCTACATTAGGTTCACCAGGTGCTGATAACCATGCTCCCTTTCACACATGGTGACTCCTGTGTTCACTTTAATCTGCTCTCCTTGCACACTTGAAGCTCATCTGATTCTGTTTCCAACACAGACTTTAAAATTAACACACTCACTGGGTAATATACTATTCTAGTGTGTAAAATGCAAATTTAAAGCGTTTTGGGAATAATATCCAATAGACGGGGAAACCTACTAGTCCAGCATCACTAAAGGACCAAGAATGCCGGATTAACATTGTCGGCCAAGGAACTGTAATGTACTGTAGATTGTAGATTTCTATGTTAATGGAGTTTTTGTATTCAAGATTCAAGATTGTTTACTATCGTTCTTCACTACATGAACACGAGCGGATATATTTCACTGGGAGTTTGAGCAGATTTGGTTTGTCACCTAAAACACTCAAAAACCTCTACAAATGCACTGTGGAGAACATTCTGATAGACTGCCTGGTGGGGTTGGGGGGTTACTGTGCTGCAGAGAGTTGTAAAGTTAGTCAGCTCCATCTTGGCTCCTAGTCTCCATGGTACCTACGGCATCTTCAAGGTACGGTGCCTCAGAAAGGTGGCATCCATTGAACAAAAGGTGACCCTGATGGAAATAAACAGGTGACAATGTGCCTCTTGGCAAGGTCAGTAGTGCTGTATTTGTGAAGCTTTGGTTGACTGAAAGAAACTTTGAAACACTGTCTAAGAATTTAAAACTAGCACCATTTTCAGGAGCCAGAGAAGCCGCTGCATCTCTGTGTGCCACAATTTTGAAAATGATATTTAGTCCAGTCCACGTGCTCCTTGATATTCCCACAGCTTCCAACAGCTCAAGGCCTCACTGCTGTGGCCACCCACAAAGAAGAACAGTCCCCAAGCCCCAACTGGTCCGCAGAAGGTGCAACGTGAAGTCCTGCCCACAAATGATCTTGAAGACCTTTCTTAGCAACTCTGATACTGAAAAAAAACCTTAAAATATTGCTGAAGCATATTTTTAAATTAAATATCAAAAATCAGTTAAATGTTAAAATAAGACCATAGACAGGAGTAGAATTAGGCCATATAGCCCATGGAGTCTTCTCCAGCATTCCATCATGGCTGATTTATTATCTCTCTCAAAGCCATCCTCCTACTCTCTCCCCATAACCTTTGACACTCATACTAATTAAGAAGCTAGTGACCTCTGCTTTAAATATACCCAATGACTTGGTCTCCACAGCCTTCCATGGCCATGAATTCCACTGATTCACCATCATCTGACTGAAGAAATTCCTCCTCATCTCTGTTCTAAGGAATGTCCTTCTATTCTGAGGCTGTAGCCTCTGATCTTAAACTTTTCCACGACTGGAAATATCCTCTCCATATCCATATCTTATTCTTCTATGTTCCAGCATGTACTGGCCCAAAGTCATCAAACGTCCCTCGTACATTAACCCTTTCATTCTCAGGATCATTCTCACAAATCTCCGTTGGACCCTCTCCAATGCCAGCACAACTTTTCTTAGATAAGGGGCCCTAAACTGCTCACAAAACTCTAAATGAGATCTGACCAATGCCTCACACTACTTCAGCATTTCATCCTTACTGTTATGTAACAGTCAAAATGAATGCCAACATTTTACTTGGCCAAATAAATGTAAAGGCAATTTATTGGGTGCAAATTAAGTAAAGCATTAATTTAACCATAATAATTTAAAAAAGAATTGCCTTAACTTTCTTTTCCATGCAACATTCAAATGACATTAAAGTAACTACCCTAAATGCCAGGCAGTAACAAACCAACTAACCATGCCAGCTACACCAGTCATGAAGACATGAAGACTAGTTCCCTACTCCTGGACAATGCAAAACTGCATATCAGTGTTAAGTAATGTGAGAGTGTGTCTTGGGAGATTTACCAGCATCTGCCAGTGACTGTAAAAGGAGAGGACATTTTGGGAAATTAACTCTTTCCCACTGTACCCACTTGCCTAGATTTTAGAACCGTATTCTGCAAGTTACGAAAGTTGAATTAATTAAAACAGAAATCCCAAAATGGAAACCATAAGACCATAAGATACAGAAGTAGAATTAGGCCTTATAGCCCATCGGGTCTGCTGCACCATTTCATTTCATAGAAGACTACAGTACAGTACATGACCTTTGGCTCACTGTGTTGTGCCAACTTTATAATCGACTCTGAGATCAATCTACCCCTTCCCTCCTGAAATAGCCCTCATTTTTCTAATATCCATGCTTCTCTTAAATGTTTCTAATGTATCCGCCTCCACCACCATCCATGGCAGGGTACTGCATTCATCCTCCACTTTCCGTGTAAAAAACTTACCTCTCTGATATTCCCCCTATACTTTCCTCCAATCACCTTAAAATTATGTCCCCTCATATTAGCCATTTACGCCCTGGGAAAATGTCTCCAGCTATCCACTCGATTTATGCCTTTTATCATCTGAAACATTTGAATAAAGCCAAACAAGTAGAAGTAGGAAGCTCAAAAATTATGAAAAATTATTCAAAAAATTCTTCAATTTGCCTCTTTCAAACCCAGTACCCATAACCCCCAGCACTATACTGTGGCTTCAGATTAATGTTACCGTAGCAACCATGCCTAATCATAAGATGAAAGCTGAAAATGAAACTATAATAAATCCCCACAGGCAAAAACAGACACACAAAAAGAAAACATGAAAGAAATGGATTGCAACATAGAAGTTCAACCAAATCTCTAACTGCCAGCAACAGAACCTCAGAATTCAGGTCTCAGGCTTTTGTAGTGTACACTGCTCTATCGGCTTTGTAATTTCCAAATACCATAATGCATTGCTTCTAATATTACAGAGCAGCGATTGAATTGATACTGTAATGTCACCATGTCACGGTAAAATTGTAGCAACTGACAATACCTATTGTCCATCCCTAACTGCCCCCTGTGCAGAGCGACTTGAGGGGCCACTATTACTAGATTGCTGAGCCTGTGGTTACATCCCACAAGCAAACAAATAAAAAGAAAAATCACATTGATCATACCTACATTATCAATTTAACCAACTTTTCATGCCCCAGTCAGAAATCAATCCAACTTTCTTTTAAAGGGGGAGGTCATCATTATCTGGTGACTATAGATCTCCGAGGATGAGGGAGGAAACTGGGCCTTACAGTTGCATTATTGATCACTGCAACTGGGCATATGTTTATGAAAATAAAGTGACTGCTCAGCAAATACAAGGTGTAGGCCATTCAGCTCTTCAAAGCTACTATGCTGTTCAATCTAATCATTGCTGGTCTCCCTCAGCATCTCCAGCTTCCTGCATTATCCCTATCCCTCTCAGTTATCCATTAATATCCAGTGATTGGTGGAATATTCTCGACAGAACATCTACATCCTGACAAGCTGAAAAATGAAGATATATAATTCCTTGAATGAAGAAACTTTTCCTTAACTCAGTCCCGCTCTCATATTGTGAAATTGTGTCTCCAAATTCTTTATCTTCCTGTCAGTGGAAACATCCTCCCAGCTTCTATTCAATTAAGCCCTTTAGAAATTTTACTTTTCAATATATTCATCGTTTATTGGGGCAAAGAGCCCAAACTGTGCTGTACTGTTCTGTTCTACACTCAGTTGCCACTTTATTCTTGGCAGCAACTCAATACATAAAAGCATACAGACATGGTCAAGAGGTTCAGTTGTTGCTCAGACCAGACATCAGAATGGAGAAGCAATGTGATTGAAGTGACTTTGACTGTAGAATGATTGCTGGTGCCAGACAGGGTGGTTGAGTATCTCAGAAACTGCTGATATCTTAGGATTTTCACACACAACAGTCTCTAGAGTTGACATAGAATAGTGTGAAAAACAAAAAGAACATCCAGTGAGCAGCAGTTCTTGGGCAAAAGTGTCTTGTTAATGAGAGAAGTCAGAGAAAAATGGTGAGATTAGTTCAAGCTGACAAGGGTTTGACAGCAGCTCAAACAACCACACGTTACAACAGTGGGGTGCAGAAGAGCATCTCTGATCACATAATATGTCGAACCTTAAAGTGGATGGACTACAGCAGCAGAAGATCATGAAAATGCACTCAGTAGCTACGTTATTAGGTATAAGAGCTACCTAATAGAGTGGCCATTGAGTGCATGTATGTAGACCTTGTCTACACAATTTCTTCTTGTAGAAACCCCTCCTTTTAGCAACTAGTCTAGTTAACTCTCAGCCCATTCCCTCTGAAGGCAAGTTGTAAACTAAAACTGCACTTAGTAAACAGAAGCCTATGTAGTTTTAGTATTTATTTATTGTCAGGCCTGCACATGCAGGCTGTACCCAGCTAACAAGAGTCACCTGCCACTAGTTCCCAACTCATCACCTGCAGCCTATTTAAACCCATCCCTCATTCACAATCCTTCTTCAGTCATAGAAACCAGCCAGTCTCAACTAGTGGCTCCACGCTTTCAGTTACCTTATACCTGTGAGTTTAGTATCTGTTCTCTCTTCTTCTGTGGCCCTCGTGGCTTGTTATTTTGCAGCCTATCATTAAAGTTATCGCTCATCATTGAATCGTCTCTGCCACCCTGCTTTTGAATCAAGCCTCCTCTACACTTCGTGACATTTAGTTTCTTATTGCTGACATGTTAACATAATAATTTACGTAAAGGGATACTCTGTTTCTGTCAAAGACTAAATTACCTGAATTGCTATTTTTCCTACATGCTTGAATAATTCACATTTCCCCATATTATATCTTTGCTGACATGTTCCTTCCCACTATTCATATCTCTTTGTAAATGCCAGCTAGAAATTGAGCTCATTCATGCATGGCTTTGTGTGCATGTCATGTGATTTGCCTCGTTCTATGTGTTTGCTGCAATTTCAAGAGCAAATACCAACCTTCAGAAAACTGGCCCTTGACAGACGTCTCACAAACTCAATGCATTCCCCAGACATGATCCTATCATGATCGTGCATGGAGTTTTTTTTAACTATTTAATGACTGAAAATGAATCAAAAGTTCAAGCCCATAGTAGCCTCTCAGTAGATTAGGAAGCAGATAACATTGAAAGGAATGAACCATAGATTACACTTTCCGGGTATTATTTACACATTAAAAATGTTGTAAATAATCAACACGTAAATAATTCTCTTGTGAGATATTTATCAGAAAAGTATTAGTTCAGGTGCTCACCAGAAAACCTCCATACTGAAAGAGGGATTAGCTTTATTCATCACATGTATGTTGAAACATTAAAATATTCCCACCGCTGACTGTCACGTTCTCCCCGTGACTGCGTGGGTTTCCTCCAGGTGCTCTGGTTTCCTCCCACAATCCAAAGATGTACCAGTCTGTAAGTTAATTGGTCATTGTAAATTATCCCATGATTAGGTTAGGATTAAATTGGGGGATTTCTAGGCGGCATGGCTCAAAGGGCCGGAAGGGCCTACTCCGCATTGTACCTCAATGAATAAATAGAGTGAAATGCATTGCTTTGTATCAGTGGCCAACACCGTACGTGGTGACACATATCCAGCAGCAACATATCATGCCCACAACTCACTAGCCGGTACATCTTTGGAATGTGGGAGGAAACTGGAGCACCTGGAAGAAACCCACGCAGTCATGGTGAGGGTGTGCAAATTTCTTTCAGACAGCGGTGGGAATTGAACCCCTGATCAATGATCACCGCTGCTGTAAAGCGATTTCACTCACTATTACGCTACCATGCTTCAGTTAACAGGTGGGTGTAGCTCTCACAACTATTGATCTGTGACTCCAGTTCTACCTGTGGATGGTGGGTGATTGGAACCAACCCCAGCAATGTGGTACTTTCCATTGAGGAACACTTCCTTGGAGACCTATGCATTATCAGCCCCATTTTCACACTCCCAACCCAATGGGACACTACTGATAACTGAACTACAAGCAAACCTTTTGGCATCAGTGACCTCATCCTTTCATAGGATAATACGAATGGGCTCCATTAAAGCAATGATCCCACAAGGCAACCAACGAGCAAGCATGCAATACTTACCTGTAAATCCTGCAGGATAGGTTTCAATAGCCATAAAGGGGAGGAAGTTCCTGTAATGGTCTTAAAGCAAGAATGTCCCAATTTTACATTTTCTTTGACACTTCTAATTTGGCATGAGTGCAGCGTCCAGTTTATGCACCAAAATCCATAAAGTTCAATTTCCTCACAGCTTATTTTCTCATCTAGTTATGTATTAGCAGCAGAATGAGATTAGATTAGCTTTACTTGTCACATGTACATTGAAAGATTGGAACAGAGAGTTAAATATGTCTTTTGCATCAATGACCGACACAGTTAGAACATGTGGTGGGGGAAACCCACAGTCAGTACTTATCACTTCTGACAAATTCCTCAAAATAAATACACTTATTCACCTAGTGCTGGAAATTCATAAAATAAGAGCATGTGAAATAATTCTTCAACGAGGTACAGTATTAGATAGTTCCTTCCAGAAGCAAAACATTGCTTTTCTTTTTAAATTTTTTTATTGAGAGAAGCAAAACATTGCTGACTCCAGAAATCTGAAACAAAAGCAGAAAATGCTGAAATACGCAGCAAGTCCGTCAGCATCCGTAGTGATTTAAATTAATGCTTTTGAAGTCAATATGCGTTCTGATTTACTGGTCTGTGAGATTTTGAACATTGCCCTACTACAGCATCACAAAAGAATAACAAAATGCTGCCTGTTTCACATCCACTTGAATGGATGGCACTATTAATGTCTCATGGTTCAACTTAATAATCTAAAGCTCAGGATTTTTATTCTGAAACCTTTTTTTGAAGTTTTAGTAAATATTCAGTAATGTGAGCTTAAGATCTAAATGGGCAGAGCAACAGGAGAAAGAGTCTAGCTAGTGTAACTAATGGTGTTGCAACTGTCAAAGTAAAACAGACAGGGTTATCAAAATATAGCAGCTTCTCTTATCAATGAGCATCCACTGTTTTTTGCAAATTCTTTCCTTGTTAATGATCTAAGCTTTTATTCAACTGTTTGAACAATTGTAGCACCAACCGTTACAATCAATCATATGGGCTACGTAGGAGGAAAGGGTCAGATTGATTGTGGAGCTAGTCAAAAGGTCGGCAGAACATCGTGGGCTAAAGTGCCCGTACTGTGCTGTACTGGTTCAGTGTTCTAAATTACATGAAAAATGCTATGCCGTAGTTGCCATCAGTACCAATTTTTCTTATTTTAACTGTGCCTCTACCACAGTTCACGACGGACACAAGTTCGATGCAAGTGCAGGGTTGCTGAGTGCATTCACTCACTCCTGCAGACCGAAGAAAAGTATTTAAATTTAAACTCCCAATCTGACCAGAACACGCCACCAGATGGTCCAGCTTCAAACAGTAAGCAGACCAAGCAGTCAATTTCTCTGCCAAAATGCGTCACAGCGATAGCAGAATGTTATCAATATATTTGTGTGCATTTTGTTTAAAATGAATAACAAAATAGACACACAAATGAGCCGGAACTTTCCATTGACCTTTTTTTATCTTCAGTTTACACAAAATCTGATACTCAAATGAATCAAATACAGCCACAGTGTTTCTGGACAAGCAATTAGACATTTGGACACTTACCATAATTCAGGATTAAATGAGACTGATGCCATAAGACTGGAATATGATTGCAGACTCCTATGGTACAGATGGAGACCATTCAGCCCATTTTGGCCATTCATCTCCCACTCTCTATGCATCTAAATCAGACTTGGGTTGTTCATTTCCCCGATCTGTCAAAAAGTCCTGGACCTTAAACATTCACTCTGTTTCTCTTTTCACAGATGCTTCTGACCAGTGAAGTTATAGCCATGACCTTGATTCCTTAAGGTTGTTATAGCTGGGAATTAACCAATTTCCCCCGGAATCAATAAAGTATGATTATGTCTATGACTATGAATGGTAGAGTGGATAGGTTACCACTACCTATTAAATGCTCCCAATGGTGTGCATTCTCAAATAGCCTCTGACAACCAAGCACGAGGAAATCTGCAAATGCTGGAAATTCAAGCAACACACACAAAATGCTGCTGCAACACCTCAGGCCAAGCAGCATCTACTGGAAGAGGTACAGTCAACATTTCGGGCTGAGACCCTTCGTCAGTCCTGGAGCAAGCAGTTCATACAAGGAAACCCACCAACATCCCAGAGTTGAAGCAGTTTTGTAAGGAGGAATAGCCTAAAATTTCTCCCAAGCCGATATGCAGGATTGATCAACAGTTATCAGAAACATTTGGTTGAAGTTATTTTTGTACAAAGGGGTCAGACCAGTTACTGAAAGCAAAGGTTCGCATACTTTTTCCAACTAATACATGTAATATTGGATCATTTTTCTCAATAAATAAATGAACAGCATAATGGTTTGTGGTTATTTATTTAATTGGGTTCCCTTTATCTAGTTTTAGGACTTATGTGAAGATCTGATCACATTTTAAGTCATATTTATGCAGAAATAGAGAAAATCCTACAGGGTTCACAAACCTTCTAACACCACAGTATGTATGATGGGGAAGTCTACGACCAGAGGACACAGCATCAGAATAGAGGGACGTCCTTTTAAAATGGAGGCTGAGGAGGAATCCCTTTAGCCAGAGAGTGGTGGATATGTGGAACCCATTGCTACAGGCGGCTGTGGAGGCCAAGTCATTGGGTATATTTAAGGCAGAGGTTGATAGATTTTTGATTAGTCAAGTCATGAAGGGATATGGGGAGAAGGCACAAGATTGGGGCTGTGAGGGAAAATGGATCAGCCATAAGAAATGGTGGAGCAGATTTGATGGGCCAAATGGCCTAATTCTGCACGTTATGGTCTTATGGTATGCCCCTGACAGTGAACCTGAACTTGAAATGCCCATCGATCCACCGTGGCCATCCTGGCCATCTTGCCAGTCTGCACCATTGTTACTGAAGGAAACAGATTAGTAACAGAACAAATCTATCTCGAGTCAAGTCAATCTCAGGGTGGCTAGAGAGTAAAGAAAGAGAAGATTTTATGTGAGAGAAGCCAAAAACCAGTGTATAGATCATTCGCTACAATGTAATATATTCCCAGCAATGTAACAGGCCAGACTTTGGCCTTGCACTGTGTTAATGTCATTAATTAGATAGGTTTGTAAAAGGAAATAATAAAGTACAGTCCAAAACTTTGAGTTCTCTAAACAGATGGGCATCTTGAGAATGTATCTTTCATCTCCAGTCACTATGCTATTTGTCAACTTGTTGACAAGCAAGTTTGAAATAAATATGCAGAACTCCAATGCTCAGCATTTTTTGTCATAGGAGATATTCAGAACAGGTTTCTTCTTTTTCTTCAATCACCACTTAAGTTGCCCATTTACAATGAAGTGTTTCATTGAGGGAGAAGGTAACAGTGTGCAGACTAGGAATCCAAGACTAGTAACCTGGAGACCAGAGCCAGTAATCTGGGAGTCCTGGGTTATTGTAATCTGGGAGTTCAGAGCTAGTAATCTGGTATCCTGGGCTAATATTCTGGGAATCCAGGGGTAATAATCAGGAAGTCCAGGGGTAGTAATCAGAGAGGCCAGGGGTAGTAATCAGGGGGTTTGGGACAGTGATCAGAGAGTTCAGATCTGGTAATCTGGTAATCCTGGGTTTGCAATTGGGAATCCAGGGGTAATAATCTATGTGTCCAGGGGTAGTAATCAGGGAGTCCAGTGGGCAGTAATCAGGGAGTACAGATCTGGTATCTGTTTTTTCTGGGCTAGTAATCTTGGAATCCAGGGGTAGTAACCAGGAAGTCCAGGGGTAGTAATCTGGTAGTCTTCGTCTTGTAATCTACAAGTCCAGCGGTAGTAATCTGGGAGTCCATAGCTAATAACCTGGTAGCCCTGGATTTGTAATCAGGGAGTACAGGGGTATTGATCTGGGAGTCCAGTGGTAGTAATTAGGGAGCCCAGAGTAGTAATCTGGAAGTCCAGGACTAGTGATACGGTAGTCCTGAGTTTGTAACCTGGGAGTCCAGGGATAGTAATTTGAGAGTTCAGGGCTAGTAATCTGGTGATTTTGAGCTAGTAACCTGGGAGCTTTGGGTTTGTAATCTGGGACTTCTGGGCTAGTAATCAGGGAGTGCTGCGTTAGCAATGCAATGAATCTGATCACCACTGGAGTTTTTGGATTTGAACTCAGTTTTAAAAGTAATCAAGAAATTAAAATAAACTCTGTCATATTGTCATAAAAAACTAATAGTTTTACTGAAATCCTTTATGAAAGGAAGTCTCCCACTTTTATTCCCCCTGAAATTTTGATTACAGTTCCACACCAGTGTAAGTGCTCCCTGAATTGGCCTGGACACTCAGTTATATGTAAAGGGCCAAAGCTTCTCAAGACTAGCACGGGACAGACAACCAGTGACAGTCTTTGCAATGACAGCCCTTCTCCAAAACATTATTTTACACGACTTGAGAAGAAAAAAAGCTGTCAGAAGCTGGAACATGAGAATAATACAGAGGCCAGTGTTGAGTAGAAGGCAGTGCATGGCTAGATACTGCAAGGCAGTAATTACCCTGCAGATGTCAGATCTTGAGTAGCCTATTATTATTATCATGCCTTTAGTTAACAGAAGAGAAATGTCATTTTAAAGCAGTTAAAGGAATTGTGATTAACCTTTATCCAGCATGTTCCTCCAACAATTTTTTTTACTGCATTTTCAATGGAGATTCAAATTATTCAGGTTACGGTTAGGAATAAAATATATATAATATTCAGTTAATTTCCTAGTCAGTTATTTCAATAGAATACAATACGGACACCATCTTCCATTGATTGTGCTGTCTCAGTAAAGTGCTAGCTGCTGCCCTCTTGTGGCTTCATACAATTAATTTTATTTTGCATTTTCAAACGAGTTATTTTATCTTTAGAAAGGAGATAGCAAACAGGGAACCACACTGACCAATTCATTTCAGGTCTCCAAGTCCTGAAACATGGGATAAGCAGGAAATAATACTAAAGTCAACTGGATCCATTCCACTGACACTGTTCTTGTTCCATCAGCACCTGCTCCATGAAGTAATGTTTAAAGTAAATGTAGATCCTTTAGAGAGAGTGCAGAGGAGATTTACAAGGGTGTTGCCTAGATTGGAGGGCGTACCTTATGAGAATAGGTTGAGTGAACTTGGCCTTTTCTCCTTGGAGCGACAGAAGGTGAGAGGTGACCTGATAGAGGTGCATAAGATGATGAGAGGCATTGATCATGTAGATAGCCAGAGGCTTTTTCCCGGGGCTGAAATGGCTAACAGGAGGGGGCATATTTTTAAGGTGCATGGAAATAGGTACTGAGGGGATGTCAGGGGTAAGCTTTTCACACAGAGAGTGGTGGGTGCGTGGAATGCACTGCTGGCGGTGGTGGAAGCGGCTATAATAGGGTCTTTTAAGAGCCTCTTAGACAGGTAGATGGAGCTTAGAAAAATAGAGGGTTATGCGCTAGGGAAATTCTAAGCAATTTCAAGAGTAGGTTACGTGGTCAGCACAACATTGTTGTAAGCTGCTGTAGATTTCTATGTTCCTATAATGTGCTGTAGTTCTGTGTTAAATTTATTATCAAAGTACATATATTTCACCATATACAACCCTGAGATTTGTTTTCTTACGGGCATAGAATAATAACCATAACAGAATCAATGAAAGACTGCACCAACTTGGGCGATCAACTGGTGTGCAAAATACCACAAACTACGTAAATACAAGAAGAAAGAAATTGTAATAATAAATATCGAGAACATGAGATGAAGAGCCCTTGAATGTGAGTCCATAGGTTGTGGGAATATTTCAATAATGGGACATGTGAAGTTGAGTGAACCTGGAGGTGTGAGTCCAGATGTTTCTGCACCTTCTTCTTGATGGCAGCGGTGAGAAGAGAGCATGTTCTGGGTGTTGCCTGTTGCCTGTAAGACAGCCGACCATAGACTGTAAGGAGTTTGTATGTTCTCCCCATGAACATGCCCGTTTCTGCCGGCTGCTCTGGCTTCCTCCCATAGTTCAAAGATGTCGGTCATTATAAATTGTCCTGCGATTAGGCTCGGATTAAATTGAGGATTGCTGGGCAGCACGGCTCAAAGGACCCGAAGGGCCTTCTCCACATTGTATCTTAATAATCAAAGATCCCACCCACTACAGGCATTATCTCTTCTCCGCCCCTACCAATGAAGAGAAGATACAAAAAAACCTGAAAGCATGTACCATAAGCACGGAGACAGCTTATATCTCACTGTTATAGTACTATTGAAGGGACCTCTTGTACAATAAGATGGACCCTTGACCTCATGAACTATTTTGTCATGACCTTGCACATTAATGCCTGCCTGCATTCTCTCTGTAGGTGTAACACTATAACCTGTTTTATGTTGTTGCTTTTTGCCAGCTCTACCTTGATGTACTAATGTAGTGAAATGATCTGTACAGATGGCACGCAGAACGAAGTTTTCCACTGCACTTCAGTACATGTGGCAATAATAAACCCACTTTAATGCGATTGAACGTCACGGCTACGTGCAAACATATGTTAGGAGCAAAAGCAGGCACAGGTCATTCAGCTTCTCAAGCCTGCTCTGCCGTTCAGTACGATCATGGCCAATCTGATCATAAACTCAGCTCTGCCATTCTGTTCACAACTAATAATCTTACACTCCCTTGCTTATCAAGAATCTACTGGCCTTCAGGTTCAAACCATGTACATCAAAACATACAGTAGAATGCACTGTTTGCATTAATAACCAACGTGACTTCAGGGTGCTCTGGGAGAGGCCCATAAGGGTTGCCACACACTCCCGTGCCAAATAGCATGCCCACCATCTTCAGCAGAACAATACAGAGCACAAGAAAATAATATAGCAAAGCAATAAGAGTGAAACAAGCGCATTCCTCCCTGCCAACCACCCACCCTCCCACATGCATACATAGCGCTCTCACCCCAGGACACACCCATTTTTGGCCTCCAGCTTCCAAAGGGCTCATGTATTCACTGATACGAGGTTTTCGACTTTCCCAGCAGAGATTCGCAGACACTCAATAGTTGTCTTAAGAAATATTTAACGACTTGTCACTCACCTCCCTTTGAGGAAGGGAATCCCTCACAACACACACATGTAAAAAAAACTAGAATCCCTCACAACACACACATGTAAAAAAAACTAACTAGACTCTGCCTAAAACTAGCTCTTCCTTTTCTTTAGACAGTGACCACTAGTACTAGATTTGTCCAAAAGAGGAAGCCATCCTCTCCGTTTTAAAAACAAGAGGTTCTGCAGGTGCGGGAAATCCACAGCAACACACACAAACTGCTGAAGGAACTCAGCAGTTCAGACAGCATCTATGGAAATGAATAAACAGTCAACGTTTTGGGCTGAGACCCTTCTTCAGAAATGGAAAGGAAGGGGGAGATGCCAGAATAAAAAGGTGGGGGGGGGGGAAGGAAAGGAGGACCAGCTAGAAGATAACAGGTGAAGTCAGGTGGATGGAAAAGGTAAGGGGCTGGTGAAGATAGGAGAGGAGAGTAGACCATGGGAGAAAGGGAAGAGGGAGAGACACCAGGGGAGGTGATATGCAAGCGAGGAGGAGAGGAAGGAAGCCAGAATAGGGAATAGGAGAAGGAGGGGGGAATTAAATTTTACCAGGAGAAATTGATCTTCATGCCATTAGATTGGAGACTACCTAGATGGAATATGAAGTGCAGTTGACCTCCATTTTGAACTCGTCAAGACTTGTCAGGGTTTTTTTTTTATTTCATTCAAGTCATCGCTTCCAAATTCCAGTAGATCCAAGCCTAACCTGTTCAATCTTAACTTATAAGACAAACTATCCATTACAGATATCAGTCTAGGATGCCTTGTCTGAACTGCTTCCAATGAATTCATACCCTTGTTTTAATTTGGAGACCAATACTGTACAATACTGTACTTCAAATGTCGTCTCACTAATATTATATACAGTACTTTGACAGAGATGAAAAAGATTGCCACTGGCAAGTGGACAAGCACAAAAAAACTTGGCTTTTCTTGCTGAGCCACTTCTGATAGCGTTTGATCAGCCTTAATCTGAAGGAAAACTGAAGGAAAGTAATGATATTACATGAAAGGAAGAATTTTGAAACAATGCATTTATGGCACATTCAGTCTTTTGACATAACTTTGCTCAAGCAATCAGTACTAATCCCTTTTTCCCCTCTCTCCTCAAATTCCTGTGTTGTGCTTTCCTCCATTCAGTTGCCCCTCAGGTGTAATGGTATCTGCCATAAACTTAGAACCACCACCAAATGCTCCGGTTTTCTTTATCTCCTCTGTAATAAACAATCTCTCTTAGTTACAGTAAACATATGAATCCACATCAGACCTGAGAGAGCAGTCTTTCACTCTTCACTTCATTAAAAGCTCTTCAAAATGTTAAAATTTCCTTTCTAGTCACCTTTCTTTGACCCTTCCTGTAACTATAATGAATCTGAATCTGAATCAGGTTTATTATCATCGGCACGTGAAGTGAAATTTGTTAGCTTAGTAGCAGCAGTTGAATGCAAGGCCTTTTATGGACACCATCCTGACAAATGAATATTGGGCAGTTCTTTACATGTTTACTCTTCAAAAATCATGTTATTTTTATTTCTTTTATCTCACTGCAAACTGCTAGAGAGTTTCTATCAACTTAAATTCATATGTTGAAGGAATTATGAACTTACAGAAAGCAAAAAAAGATTTGTATGCATATTGTAAACACAAGAGAATCTGCAGTTGCTGGAAATCTAGAGTAACACTGACAAAATGCTGGAGGAACTTAGCAGGTCAGGCAGCATCTATTGAAAGGAATAAATAGTCGATGTTTCTGGCCAAGAACCTTCATAAGGACTGATGAGTCCTGATGAATGGTCTCGGCCCAAAACAATGACTGTACATTCCTCTCCATAGATGCTACCCAACCTGCTGAGTTCTTCCACCATTTTGCATGCATATAGCACTTTCCATTTTGCTTTCAGAAAGTCCTGAAGCCCATTACAGCTATCGGTACATCAGGAGTATGGTCACTATTGTAATATATTGTTATTAATCCTTAATCTCATTATTGTTTATAAAACTTCCTATTCCCAAATAAATTGGGGGGAATTCCTGCATCATAACAGGCATTCCATATCAAGAGATGACCATAAATTCCCTTAAGATGTCTCATGCCTCATATTTTCTTTTTTTGCTTTTTATTATGTGTTAAAACAGATTTGACAGGATTCCAGAAGTGAAGGTGATTGATTAAATTCAGTCTCACAAAAAGAACAGAATAGTTTTAATCTATTTAACAGTCCTAAAGACAGGAAGCCTAGTGGCTGTCATCCCAATGCCCTCGATGGTTTCTGATGTCTTTTTAATCCCCTCTGTCGGCACATGGTCCATATACCTCCATTCTCTGCATTATTTCTTTATTTATTTACTTAGAGATACAGCATGAAACAGGCCCTTCTGGCCCAATGAGATGTACCACCCACCAACATACTATTTACTACTAGACAAGACCATTTACAATGACCAATTAACCTATTAACTGGTGCTACTTTGGACTGTGGGAGAAAACCAGAGCACTCAGAAGAAGCCCAAGCATTCACTGGAAGAGTGTACAAACTCATTACAGACGGTGCCAGAATTGAACTCTGATCTCCGGAATGCCCCGAGCTGTAACAGTGTTGCACTAACTGCTACACTAACATGGTGTCTCATGTGCCTGTCTAGGAGTCTGTTAAAGACCTCTATCACATCTGACAGCACACTCCTGGCCCCCACCACTTCCTGTGTCAAAAAGAAACTGCTCCACATATCTCCTTGGAACTTCTCCCCCCGCCTCTTATCTTAAATGCATCCACTCAATGTTAGACAATTCAACCTGGAAAATGTCCATCAACACTGTCAAGGGTCCTGCCATCATTTACCGTGCACTTTCCTTCACATTTGAATCTGCAGCTTCAGGCAAACAAATGACAACGGAAGATAGAAAAGGAATGCAAAACGAGCAATGTTGCAATAACCATAGGGGACCTCGATATGCAGAGAGATTCGGAAAATCAGGTTTCTGCTGGATTCCAAGAGAGAGAATCTGGGAATCCATTGGCACAGTCAGCTGTGCAGGCCAAGTCATTGGGTATTTAAGGTGGAGGTTGATAGGTTCTTGATTAATCATGGTGTGAAATGTTACAGGGAGAAAGTGGGAGGACGGAGTTGAGGCAGATAATAAATCAGGCATGATGCATTTGCGGAGCAATCTCAATGGTCCAAATGGCCGAAACCTGCTCCTATGCCTTATGGTCTTTTTCCCAGAGCATAAATGGCTAACACAAAGGGCATAACTCTAAGCTATTTTAAGAAAAACATGAGGGGAGGGAGGACGTCAGAGGAAGTTGATTTTTACACAAAGAGTGCCAGGTGCATGGAATGTGCTGTTGGGAATGGTGATAAGAGGCAGATACATTTTGGACATTATAAAAACTCTTGCATAGGCACATGGATGAAAGAAAAAAATGGAGGGCTATGTGGAAGGGAAGGGTTAGATTGATCTTAACATAGGACAGATGGCCGGCACAATATCATGAGAAGAAAAGCCTGTACTGTGCTGTACTCTTCTATCTTCTAAGTTCTATGGGATATGCAGATAAGTTTTTCTTACACAGAGAGGTCGGTGTCTGTAATAGGCTGCCAGGAGTAGTGGTGGATGTAGACACAATAGTGACATTTAAGAGACTTTTCTATAGGCACTAGAATATGCGTAAAACAGAGGGATATGGATCATGTACAGGCAGAAGAGATTTTGTTTAATTTAGGATTGTTTCAGGCTCAGACATGGTGAGCTGAAGAGCCTGTCATTGTGCTGTACTCTTTCTCGTTCTAAGTCCACACTTTCAAATCTCCCTACTTTAAAACAGTGTATCAGGACCAGAGATTCTCGGGCAGTGGCAATATCTAGCTGGGAATCCATGACAGTTTCTTTCTTGCTTTTCAAGTCAAATTATGACTTTGTATGTCAATGGGGAGTGGAGGAGTTCATTGAAACCAACTGAATATTGAAAGGCCTAGATAGAATGGACGTGCAGCGGATGTTTCCAGTAGTGGGAGAGTCTAGGATGTCCTATTGGAACAGAGATGAGGAGGAATTCCATTAGCCAGAGTATAGTGAATATATGGAATTCATTGCCACAGAAGCCTGTGGAGACCAAGTCATTGGCTACATTTAAAGTAGATAGTGATAGGTTCTTGGTTACAGGATGAAGGCAGGAGAATGGGGTTGAGAAGGAAAGTAAATCAGACAAAATAGAATGGCTGAGCAGACTCAATGGGCCAAATAGCCTAATTCTTCTTCTGTATTTTACAGTCTTATGGTCTTATGCAGGGAATTCCCAAAGAACCAAACAGACTCGGGGACTACACTCAGTAGACACTTTATTAGGTACGCCAATACACCTGCTCGTTTATGCAAATACCTAATCCGCTTATCGTGTGGCAGCAATTCAATGCATAAGAGCATGTAGTCACGGTCAAGAGGTTAACTTGTAGTTCAGACCAAACATAAAGATGGGGAAGAAATGTGATCCGAGTGACTTGGACTGTGGAATGATTATTGGTGCCAGTCGGGTTGGTTTGAGTATCTCAGAAACTGGGGATCTCCTGGGATTTTGACACACAACAGTTTCTAGAGTTTACAGAGAATTGTACACAAAAACAAAAGAACATCCAGCGAGCAGCAGCTTACTTGTTTACTTAGAGACACAGTGCAGAACAGACCCCTCTGGCCCAATGAACCTCACCGCCTAGCAACCCGCCTATTTTAACCCTAGCCTAATCACAGGGCAATTTCTAATGACCAATTAACCTACCAAATGGTACATCTTTGGAATGTGGGAAGAAACTGGAGCACCCAGAGGAAACCTGCGCGTTCATGGGGAGGACGTACAAACGCACTTACAGAAGACGTCAGAATTGAGCTCCAAACTCCAGAATTCCCCGGGCTAACCACTACATCGCCATGGCGCCCATCAATGAGCAAATATGCCTTGCTAACGAGAGAGGTCAGAGGAGAATAGCCAGTCTGGTTCAAGCTGAGAGTAACTCAAATAATCACATTGCAATAGTGGGCATAGAAGAGCATCTCTGAAACCACAATACATCGAACCTTGAAGTGAGTGGGCTACAGCAGCAGAAGACCATGAATATACAGTAGGAACCTAATGATGAGGCCACTGGGTGTAACTTGGCTGCAGCCATGTTATTAGCAGCCCCTCTCCAGCAGGTGGCAGCACTGCAGTAGCAATGTAAACAAAGGCAAATCTGCCAACTAACAGTGGCGTCTTTGATGTCCCTCACTCTCCACACGCAGTATTGATCTGATCATCACCATAGTAACAGCGCTGTCACTCATGACAATAAAAGCCACAATCTTATAACAGTGCACACACCTTTGGTACCTGGGATGATTTGTGACAGAATACATTTGTTAACGTTACATCAGCTAAACAATTGTCTTTGCTGCTTAGATGCCACTCAGAATCAGAATCATGTTTTGTACCATTGACATATGTCGTGAAATCTGTTGTTTTGCAGCAGCAGTACAGTGTAATATATTAATAATTTATAATGTTGCAATGTGTTGAGTATTTAATATTTAGGTAATATTTGAGTGGATTGTATACATAGTGATTGATTAAGCATTCTTGTTTATTTAAACAATTAATTACGGGTTATATGTAAAAATATGTTGATTGCATATATCCTCACGTTATCATGTGATACATGGATGTCTTACTTAAAGTAAACTCAAAGTTAAACTCACGGTTCAGACTCCCGCATCTTCCTTTGAATTAGTTTAATGTTTTGAAGTTACAAAACATAACGATAAGCTGTATAAAAAATATAGAAGTAGTGCAAAAAGAGAGCAAGTAGAGAGTATTGTTTATGGGTTCATGGGCCGTTCAGGGATCCGATGATAAAGGGGAAGAAGCTATTCATAAAACATTGATTGTGGGTCATCGGGTTCCTGTACCTCTCAGCAAATTTGGAGCAGCCTTGTTGGTCCAGTGGGCTCAGCTTCACCATTTATTGATAACAAGAAGGACTTCATAGCCAAAACCATCCTTTCCTTTTGATTCAGATTTATTTATCACGTGCACTTTGAGACATACAGTGAAATGCATTGTTTGCGTTAACAACCAACACACCTAGGGATGTGTTGGGAGCAGCCCTCAAGTGTCGGTGGTGAGTATATTGACTGGCTGCATCACAACCCGATATTGAAACACCAGTGCCCTTGAACTGAAAATCCCACAAAATGTAGTAGATATGGCCCAGACCATCATGGATAAAGCCCTCACCACCATTGAGCACATCTACACGGAGCGTTGTCACAGGAAAGCAGCGTCCATCATCAGGAACCGCCACCACCCAGGACATGCTCTCTTCTCACTGCTGCCATCAGGAAGAAGGTACAGGAGCATCAGGACTCTCACCACCAGGTTCGGGAACAGTTATTACCCCTCAACTATCAGGCTCCTGAACCAGAGGGAATGACTTCACTTGCCTCATCACTAAACTGTTCCCACAATGGACTCATTACAAGAACTCTTCATCTCATGCTCTCAATATCTGTTGCTCACTTTTTATTTTTTTCTCTCTCTCTTTTTGTATTTGCACAGTTTGTTCTATACTGCACGCTGGTTGCCCACCCTGTTGGTGTGGTCTTTCCTTGATTCTGTTATGGTTATTGTATTTATTGAGTATGTCTGCAAGAAAATGAATCTCAGGGTTGTTGCATATGGTGACATGCATATACTTTGATAATAAATTTACTTTAAACTTTGAAGACACCAGCACAAATATGGCATTCCCGTAATGCTCAGCAGAAAAATGTAACTCGCAACAAACAAGTAGCAGCAACAACAGCAAAACAAACCTCTTTCCCACCCTCCACTCCCCCACCATCACCACCAGACACACACACAGTCCTCCAGTATCCAGGCTTTGTGACTTCGTTCTGCCCAGGCTTCAACAGAACAGCAAACCTTGCAATGACAACAACAGTAATATTGTCAGCACTGCCCATTGCAAAAGTCAAATCAGAAGGCAACTTTAGAACTCGGGAATCTGTAGTCCCAAAGGAAAATAGTGTGGGTGCTGGAATACTCAAGTAAAGACATCAGGACGGGTAGTCAAACAGTGCACACTTTAGGTTGATAACCTCTCAATGGAAGTGAAAAAGTTAGAAGAGCAACATTTATGTCATATATGCACTTTATGTATATCTATAGAATATATTTCTATTATTAGTTAATATCTTAGTTAGTATTGTTGTGTTAATATTATTTTATATGCTGCATGTGATGTGTTCTTATACCTTGCTCCCAGAGGAACACTGTTTCGTTTAGCTGTACACATGTACAGTTGAATGGGAAGGAACTTGAACTTGAATGGAGAAGGGCAGAGAGGACCAAAATGAAGTGAAGTGACATGAAACAATTCACTTGTGGTAGGAAGAAAACAAATAGAGACAAAAAGACATAAGGGTGCTGGTGGAGACGCAAGAGACTCCAGATGCTGATATCTGAAGCAACAAGCAAGAAGCTGAAGGAACACTGCAGGTCAGGCAGCAGGTGTGGAAGAAACGGATAGTTGATGTTTCAAGTTTATCTGTTGCTGGAAGAGGGTGATACTTCTGAAATGCCTGCTTCACTGCCGTTGCTACTGCGCAATCGAGAATCTCTGGAGGAGAAGGCCCCAAATCCTCGGCTTTGCCGATTGCCTGTTGCCAGGGCCAGGGTCGAAGCACTCGGCAGAGATGGTGCTCGGTGCTCGGTGTCGGAGGGCTGGTCGGAGGCTCGAAGTTTTTGGACGGACTCAAGAGTCGGCTGTGGTCGGGTGCCTCCAGGGTGCTGCATCGGCAAGTTTGCAGTGCTGAAAGTTCATGGCAGGAAGAGAGTTTCTCTTCCTTCTACCGTCTGCGTGAGATGATGGGACTTTCAAGGGACTTTGAGACTTTTTTTTATCGTGCCCATGGTCTGTTCTTTATCAAATCAAGGTATTGCTTTGCATTGTTGTAACTATATGTTATAATTATGTGGTTTTTGTCAGTTTTTTTAGTCTTGGTTTGTCTTGTGTTTCTGTGATATCATTCTGGAGGAACATTGTATCATTTCCTAATGCATGTATTACTAAATGACAATGAAAGAGGACTGCGTGTCCTCATAATCTAAAGGGTGGTAAATAACAAAAACGTGTTTAAGGAGTTGTAAATAAGATAAATGAAAAAATAGTGAAGTTAGCAGAAGTGAAGAGAAAAAATGATTGTATATGCTGCAGATATAGGTTACAAGACGAGAGTGGCTGTTTGCCTGAAACTATTCGATATAGTTTTGGGTTCTAGTTGCCCTGCTCTCTCAGGGAGTGTGCTATTCCAACAACTCACCCAGAGAAAAACATAATATCTGTGAAATTATTTTTAGTAATTCATAACCACTAAATTTGGCAAAAAAGGCCTTATCCAATTAATGAATGTTTTTTTTAACAACATCATTACCAAGTTGCCAGACATTCTTCCTTGTCCCCCCTCCCATCAGGCAGAAGGTACAAAAGTCGTCAGGCTCAAAGACAGCTTCTTGTTATAAGACTATTGAATGATTTTCAAGTACAATAAAATAGACTCTTGATCTCAAAATCTACCTCGTTATGACCTTGCAGCTTATTGTCTACCTGCACTGCACTTTCTCTGAAACTGTAACACTCTATTCTCCAACCTCTTTAATGCTTTCCCTTGTACTGCCTCAATGCACTAGCTATATGAATAGCACGCAAGACAAGATTATCACAGTGCATGTAACAATAATGAACACATTTATAAAGTAACCTCACAATAGTGACAAACTTGGAAAGTTAACTTTACAACTGTAGAGTTTTATTTTTCTAGATTTTGGTTATTTTTAGCATCCCTACATTTACTTTCCCTTTGCAGATCTCTTGCAGCAAATGGTGCACCAGAATGGATTTATAATCAGCCTGAGTTCAAGGAAAAGACCACTGAAACATCTGCAGGCAATTAAAAAGTAACTACCTTGGACTGCAAAATCCAAGCTGCTTTATTTAGCTACTGTTGGATAATGTTAAACATCTAAGCTGGTCGTGCTCGATGCCAACAAATAGACTCTAAGGTGCAAAGATATTCAGATTTCAAGGCTGGCACTCTTCTCTTTAATGAATAAAAAATTCCTGAACAAACATAATCACTGGGGTTTGAGCATTCCTGAACGCTAACTGACCTTGGTCTTTTCGTTGCAAGCCACCTTCAAAACTCAGCGCACAATTTACACAGAGGATTGTGATTTAGCATGGGTCAAAAGGAGCACTTAAAGAAGATTAAATTAGCATGGACAGCTTCTTCAGATCCTTATTAATTTAAAACAGGAACAATCTCTAATGAAAAAAAACATTTCTTTTACTATTCTGTACACTTATTTTCAGTACCATGCACTTCTTAAGTCAGGTAAAGTCCACTGATACCCACTGTTTACAGCACCTCCAAACAGGTTCCATTGATCAGGACTAAGTTCTAGGTCTTGGTCTTGTTCTGTAGAACCAGCAATGTTTTTTTCACTGATAAATAATAGAAAAATAAAATAATATAATAACAATATCATAATCAGTATCTTTTATATTGTAAAAGTACCTCGGTTTTGACAAGAACTTAACAAATATGCACTTTTTTATTTCCATTAAAGAGTCATTCCCTGGCTTTATAGGTCTTAAAAATATAGGTCCCGGTACAGATCGATGGAAGTAAGCAGTGGGGACTAGATGGGCTGAATGGCCTGTTTCTGTGCTGTACTTTTCTATGACTCTGTGACTCCGTTAGGAGGACTCTCGAGTCTCAGAGAATGAGTTCCAACTACAACCTAGCAATTGAGCCCATAATCTTTGTTGTTGCTTTGGTATGACACTACCAGTTCCAACGAAAAGTTATTAAACTGAAGCATTATCTGTTTTCTCTTCCACATTTACTGCCCAACCTGCTGATAATTTGCTGCATTTTTTGGTTTCTATCATGGTTTTCCTTCATGCTTTTTGGAGTTTGCATCTGTTAATTGAATAATACTAATTCATTCAGTTTCAGGAGATTTGGTAGGTCACCAAGTGCAAGTGCAAAGTACTACAGATGAACCGTGGCGAGCAGTTTAATTGGCTGCATCACCATCCGATATTGGGTGAGGTGGGGTGGGGTGGGGTGGGCTGGGGAGGTAAGTTGCAGAGAGTCAGTTCCATCATGGACACTAGCCTCCATAGTGTCCAGGACATCTTCAAGGAGTGATGCCTCAAAAAGGCAGCATCCTTCATTAAGGATCTCCACCACCTTGAACATGCTCTCTTCTCTTTGTTACCATCAGGTAGGAGCTACAGAAGTCTGAAGCCACACACTCAACAATTCAGGAACCGCTTCTTCCCCTCTGCCATCCGATTACTGAATGGACATTGAACCCATAAACAATACGTCACTACTTTATTATTTCTGTATTTTTGCTCTATTTGTTTCATTTAATTATTTTCTATATTATATATATATTTTACTGTAATTCACACTTCTCTCTCTTTATCATATATTGCATTGTACAGCTACTGCAAAATTAACAAATTTCACAACATACGCCAGTGATATTACACCTGATCTTGTTTCTAATTTGTATTATAAATACCATGCATCTTGCTCATGTGTGCACTTGTACAACAAGGCGTTCAGAGTGCTGATCAAAGTCAATGGATTCACTGAACTTACAACTGCACTTACAACTCAGTCTTGAAGTCACAATTGTTAGTCAAAAGCTCTTACATGTGAGTGAATGAAACCTTAAAATGTTAGTATTAAAACCTAATGTATAATTTCTAAAGTTACAGTTTCCTCTTTAATGTACAATTTCAATTCAGAAATAATGATTTTTATAGTAAAAAGCATGTAGACTTTAGAAAGAGATATGAGACTTTTCAGCTTATTAAATCCTGATGTCACTTTATATTAATCAAGAATGTTTTTTATGGTATTATAAAAACATGAAGAATATACTTTGAGAAGTTTATGTTATAAATATTCAGTGATATCTTCTGGATCAGGACTCTGAGAAATATACTGATTGTTCATTAAATGAAACTAAATATATATTGAGCAGATATAATATAGACAGTAATGCTGCTTTCCAGCTGGTTATAAATATACACTTTTGTTGGATGTGATAAGGCACTACAAAAATATAAGTCTTCTCATTTAATATGAAATCAATAGCTGGTTGATTATATACTCCTCTAGTCCTCAGCATGTTTCCTTGAATTCTAAAGATGTTCCTGGTTATGAAGGTAGACGTTTTCATCATTGAACAGGTCTAGTATAATACATGCACACTACAGGCCAACCAATAGTGATTGCTCATCAAGTAACAGAGAAGCAAGACATCTTAAACATGAGAAAGTCTGCAGATGCTGGAAATCCAAAAGCAACACACACAAAATGCTGGTCGAACTCAGCAGGTCAGGCGGCATCTACGGAAATGAATAGACAGTCAACGTTTTGTGTCAAGACCTTTCTTCAGGACTGAGAAGGAAGATACCAGAATAAAAAGTTGGGGGGGAGGTGAAGCCAGGTGGGTGGGAAAGGTTAAGATCTGGAGGAGAAGGGAGTGGACTATAGGAGAAAAGGAAGGAGGAGAGGACCCAGGGAGAAGTAATAGGCAGGTGAGAAGAGCTAACAGGTCAGATTGGGGACAGAAATGATGTATAAAATTTCAGTGATATAAACAACTTATGTATTAAAAGCACAATAAAAATATACAGATAGGACTAGGAACAAGCATACAGGTAATATACAAAACCTCCAACCAAATGTTGAAACAATTCAAATGGTTTCGTTCCCACATTAAAGATATATTTTAAATCCCCATTAATATTATCATCACAGCCACTTTTTTATCCCTTTCCTGCTCTATTTCAGTAAAATGCTGATTTATGAACTCATAACTGCAATATGAATACATTCTTCGATTTAAATTAGCAACCTGCATGAAATTGGGATAGCAGACACAAGCCGCCATGGTTGTCACAACTTATTTCACTACACCAAAACAGTTCTAAATAAATCATCTGTCATCAACACACACACACATGCACGCATACTTCCTTTTGCTTATTAAATATAGTGTTAAAAGTTACGTTATGCATTGGTCAGAAAGGAAACTGATACAAGCCATAGGCTATTTCTCTGATGTCTACACACCAAAGTTTGGTTATATATTTTAACAGACAATAAACGACAGCAGTGGAAAGCAAGAGGTTGACAGGATGAAAATAAAATTCATCCATCATTGCTAGACTGCTATGAAAAACATACAAAATAACAAGGTAAATCAGTCAAAGTGAAAGAAACTGTGTTTGTTCTAAGTGCACTATATTCTTAACAGTCAGTGATAAAATGACAACTACATCAATGTCTGCTCACATTCTTCATTGATAGATATCTAGGTTCACTGGGCTGAATTAATGAATGCCTTTCTTTAAATAGAACGAATGTAATGATCAAAGCTGCCGAGACTGTGTGGCATTTTATTGTTTGTAGTCAAACTCTCTTGTTGAGTGGATTCTGCTGTTGAAAGGACCATACCAAATGGTTCTACCTCCTTCCCCGACAGCTAATAGTAGGAACTGCTACAAACTGCAGACACTCCTGGCCAAAGAATTGGACTGCACTTGAAACAGTGAGTTATTTGTCCCGAGTGAATCCACCTTTCCCATTAGGGCAGTGCCAATAGTCATTGGCACCTGAAGAGCTAGCTGTACAGTGGCCTGATTCAGCTGACTGAACAAGAGGTGGAAGAGAGAGAGAGTGGAGAAGCAATAAGAAACAATAATAAGCAGGAGTGGCAGCTGTCCACTCCTTCAATTTACTTTTTTTTTAAAGATGCAGCACAGTAACACTCTGCCAACCCAGAAGCACACGGAGGAAACCCATGCAGTCATGGGGAGGATATACAGACTCCTTACAGACAGTGGCAGAATTCAGCCTGGGTTGCTAGCACTGTAGCAGTGTTACACTTGTCACTGTGCTCCATTGTGGGTCAAGAGGTCCTTCTGTTTGGTGGTGGCATTCTAAGTATGGCTGACTGCAGTACAATTAATCGTGAGACAGCGAAGTTCATAAGTTCCAAGTTCAAAATAAGTTTATCCTCAAAGTACATATATGTCTCCATATACCATCTCGAGATTCATTTTCTTGTGGGCATTCACACTAGAACAAATAAATGCAGTAGAGCCAATGAAAAAAACTACACACAAATAAAAACTGACAAGCAACGAATGTCCAAAAGAAAAACTGTGCGAGTAATAAAAATGTAAATAAATAAATAAATAGTTAATGAGAACATGAGTTATAGAGTACTTGAACGTGTCCATAGGTTGTGGAATCAGTTCAGAGTTGAGGTGAGTTAAGTTATCCACACTGGTTCAGGAGTCTTATGGTTGGAAGGTAGCAACTGATCCTCAACCTGGTGGTGTAGGACCTAAAACTCCCATACCTCCTTTCTGATGGCAGTAGCAAGGCCTGGACGGTGGGGGTCTTTGATGATGGATGCTGCTATTTTGTGGCAGTGCTCTTTGTAGATGTGCTCAATGGTGGGGAGGGCTTTGCCCGTGATGGACTGGGCTGTATCCACCACATATGTAGGCTGTTACGTTCTTGAACATTGGTGTTTCCATACCAGGCTGTGATGTAAGGTAGGTGGGTCAAGTAAATGTACAAAACAAACATTTTGAATGTGAAAATGAGGTACATTTCCAGAAAGTCATTCATGCTGCTAATTTTATTGTCTAAACTAGTAAGGCCTCTCTCATTGTATGTCCTTGAAACCACTTTCCACCTGGAAAAACTGAGCCTAATAAATCATGTGGCAACAAGCAAAAGCATACAGACATGGTCAAGAGGTTCAGTTGCTGTTCAAACCAAACATCGGAATGGAGAAGAAATGTGATCCACATGACTTTGACTGTGGAATGATTGTTTGGGCCAGGCGGGGTGGATTGAGTATCTCAGAAACTGCTGAACTAGGATTCTCACACACAACAGTCTGTGAAGTTTAGACAGAATGATGCCAAAAAAAACACAACAAAAAACAGTAAGCAGCAGTTCTGTGGGCGAAAAGTCCTTGTTAGTGAGAGGTCAGAGGAGAATGGCCAGATTGGTTCAAGCTGACGGGAGGGCAACAGTAACTCATAAAGCCACGCATTTACACAGTGGTGTGCAGAAGAACATCACTGAAAGCACAACACATTGAATCTTGAAGTGGATGGGCTACAGCAGCAGAAGATCATGGCAGGTTCCACAACTGTACCTAATAAAGTGGCTACTGAGCATATATCAGCGATAATAAAGCTAATTCTGACTGTAATTCTATGACGCTGTTGCCTAAGAATAAAATGCTTCACAAAGAGATATTTCTTTCAGAGTTCACAATGCTTAAACCTAGTTAACTATAAATGTACTATCTCAGTACAATATCAAAGTGCAGGTGTGTCAGGTTGGCTGCCTGTTGCTTATCATAAGTTCAGGGCTTCTGATGCTGATCCCTTGCTGGATTAAACAGAGACCTCGCATTCCCCACAGGTAAGTGAAAATGAGAGAGTAAATTACAACACTCCTCAGCACCATTGGCATAATCACCACTGCTTAGTTTGCCAAGGTTTTAAACTCATGGTGAGTCTAACACACCTTGTTCAGGCTTTTTGGCAATTTAGCTTTTTTTCTTTGATTATCTTAGACAAATTGGTTCCATATACAGTAGCTCCAAGTTACAGCAGCTTCTGCTACACCAACGTCAAAATGATGAAATTGCTTTCAACATATGAATGATTTGGATGCAAATGCACAAGGTTTGATCAATAAGGTAGGGACGACATGAAATTAGATCTTGTTTGGTAGTGAAGAAGGTTATCATAGATTACAGGGAGATCTTGATCAGTTAGAGAAGTGGGCTGATGAGTAGAAGAATGGATTATGGTACCGATACCTGTGAAGTGATCCATTCTGATAAGTGAAACCAATGTAAGGCTTAAAATTTGAATGGTAGGGCTCTGGGGAGTGTAATAGAAAGGAGACCTTGGAGTACAAGAGGATAGTTCCCCCCTTGACCGTATAGGTTTCCTCCAGGTGCTCCAGTTTCCTCCCACACTCCAAATTTGTATGTATTAGGGTTAGTGAGTTGTGGGCATGCTATGTTGGCACTGGGAAGTGTGGCAACACCTGCAACCTGCTCAGCTCAATGTTTGCTCACTTGATTTGATGAAAAAAAAGCGCATTTCACTGTTTGTTTCAATGTGCATGTGACAAACAAAGCTAATCTTCACACAATGCTAATCATTCCTTGAATGCAGCATCACAAGTAAACAGGCTGGGCAAAAAAAAAGTGTTTAGCATGTCGCCCTTCATCAGTGATGGCACTGAGTACAGGAGCTGGGACTTGGTGTTCCAGTTGTACAAGTTGTTGGTGAGGTCGTACTGGGAGTATTGTGCAGGGTTACAGTTACTCTGTTGTAGGAAAGAAGTGGTTAAACTGGAACTAGTGCAGAAAAGATTTATGAGAACGTTGCCAGGTCTAGAGGGCCTGAGTAAAAGGAAGAACTGAGCCAAGCCAACTTGGAGCATACAAGAATAAGTGGTGATTTTATAGAAAGTTTATAAAATCATGAGGTGCATAGGTAGGAGAAGGGTAGGGACCAAAACAAGGGGGCATAGATTTAGGGTGAGAGAAGAGAAATTCAGAAGGGACCTGAGGGGCAACTTTTGCACGCAGAAGGTGGAATGAACTACCAGAACAAGTAGTTGAGGTAGGTACAATAATATTAAATACCTCTTAAATGTCTCTATGATATCTGACTCCACCATCACACCTTAGAATGAGAATCAGAATAAGGTTCTATATCACTGGCGCCCATCATGAAATTTGATGTTTTGTAGCAGCAGTCCATTGCAATATATAATAAAAAATATAAATTACAATAAGACAGGTCCTCTAAAATAATAACACCAAGGGATTTCAAGTTGCTGACCACCCCCCCCCCCACCTCTGATCCTCCAATAACGACTGGTTCATGGACCTCTGGTTTCCTCCTCCTGAAGTCAATAATCAGCTCCTTGCTCTTGCTGATATTGAGTGAGAGGATGTTACTGTGGCACGACTCAGCCAGATTTTCAAGCTCCCTCCTATATGCTAACTCATCACCACCTTTGATTCGGTCAGCAACAGTGGTGTCATCAGCAAACTGGAATATGGCACTGGAGCTGTGCTTAGCTACACAGTCATAAATGTAAAGCGATTAGATTATTATCAAAATGGGGAGAAGGTTCAAACGTCAGAGGTGCAGAGGGACTTGGGAGTCTTCGTACAAGACTCCCAGAAGGTTAATTTATAGGTTAAGTCTGTGGTAAAGAAGGCAAATGCAATGTTGGTATTTATTTCAAGGGGAATAGAAGGAGATAATTCTGAGCCTTTATAAGACACTAGTCAGGCTGCACCTGGAGTATTATCAACAGTTTTGGGCCCCATATCTCAGAAGAGATGTGTCATCTTTGGAGAGAGTCCAGAGGAGGTTCACGAGGATGATTCTAGGAATGAAGGGATTAATATATAAGGAGCATTTGACAGCTTTGGGCCTGTACTCACTGGAATTTAGAAGAATGCAGGGGAATCTCATTGAAATCTACTGAATGTTGAAATGACTAGATAAGATGGATGTGGAGAGGATGTTTCCTATGGTGGGGGTGTGAAGAACTAGAGGGCACAGCCTCAAAATTGAGGGGCAACCTTATAGAATAGAGGTAAGGAGGAATTTTTTTAGCCAGAGAGTAGTGAGTCTATGGAATGTTCTGCCACAGACTGCAGTGGAGGCCAAGTCCGTAGGTATATTTAAGCTGGAAGTTGATCGTTTCCTGATCAGTCAGGGCATTGAAAGATATGGCGGAAAGGCAGGTGTATGAGGTTGAGAGGGATCTGGGATCAGTAATGATGGAATGGTGGAGCAGACTCAGTGGGCTGAATGGCTTAATTCTGCTCCCATGTCTTATGGTCCTATGGATTATTGACGAACGTCCAGCAGTTGTAAGTTGTCTAATTAATGACAATATCAACCGCTTTCACTGGCAATGAGGAAGATCACAAACTGGTAGAACACTTGCTGTCATTTTGGACTTTTTGTGGGAGTGTCATGTTATGCTACTGATTTTTAGTCTAGTATGTGAAATCATTTACACTGAGATCTTACTGAAGGTGCCAGAGGCACAACTGAGTTCCTTCACACTACCTACTTCAGTAAATTTAAAAGATTGAACTCTTAAAACAACTTGGTATATCAGAGATGCTGGGGTGCACCAAACCTGTGATGTGTAAATCGACGTAATGGAACTAGTGAAGAAGTATTAAAGGCTTGCATTTTTCATTTGAAGAAAACTGTAATTGACAGACACAAGAGATTCTGCAGATGCTGGAAATCCATAGCAACATACACAAAATGCCGAAGGAACCTAGCAGGTCAAGCAGTATCCATGGAAGGGAATAAACAGTCAACGTTTTGGGACGAGACCCTTCATCAGGACTGAAAAAGAAGCCTCCTCTGCTGCCCCAAAGAGGCAACTCTTAGGTTGGAGGAACAACACCTCATATTCCCACTAGTCAGCTCCAACCTGACATTATGAACTTCGATTTCCCTAACTTCTGGTAATCTCTCCCACTTCCCCTTCTCTCTTTTTCCATTCTCCATTCTGGCTTCCTTCTTGCCCCTTCTTTTCTCCTCACTTGCCCATGACATATCTGGTGAATCTCCTCCTTCCCTTTCTCCTATGGTTCACTCTCCTCCCCTATCAGATTCCTTCTTCTTCAGCCTTTTTACCTCTTCCACCTATCACCTCCCAGCTTCTTACTTCATCTGACTTCCTCACTCACATACCTTCCGCTCTCACATACCACCTGCCAGTTTGAACACCTTCCCCTCCCCGACCTTCTTATTCCGACTTCCATCCCCTTCCTTTCCATTCTTGCTGAAGGGTCTCGGCTGGAAACGTTGACTGTTTATTCCTCTCCATAGAGGTTGCCTGACGTGCTGAGTTCCTCCAGTATTTTGTGTGAGCTGCCCTGGCTTTGACGGGATTCTTCTCAAATGAACAGTACCTAGAAGCATTCCAACAAATCTGTGTTGTTTGTTTTGTATATTTTAATACATCTGATTGATCATCACCTCAGTATCTGCAGCAAAATAAGTTATTGACATTGGTAGTAGAGCAGCTGGAATACTATGCAAATATTCCTTTGGTGTTTATCCAGCATTTGACACCAGACGTTTGTCCCTCACGGAACAAAGGATTGTAGGAGCTGTTCTGCATGAAAGAATTCAGGCAAAGGTTAACCATAGCAGCTGCCATCCTATAGCTCTCCTTTGGAATTGGAATTGGTTTATTGTTATCACATGTACTGAAGTGTCTTGCATACTGTTCATACAGACCAAATCATTACACAGTGCATTGAGGTAAAACAATGACAGAATGCAGAATGAAGTGCAACAGTCCAGCAAAAGTGTAATCCAGATCAACAATAAAATGCAAGGTCGTAATGGGTAGATTATGAGGTCACAAATCCATCTTATTGTAGTAGAGAACCATTCAATAGTCTTAAGACAGCAAGATAGAAGCTGTCCTTGAACCTGGAGGTACATGATCTCAGGCTTTTGTAACTTCTACCCAGTGGAAGAGGTGAGAAGAGGAGATGTTCACGGAGGGTGACTTTGATTATGCTGGCTGCTTTACTGATGCCTGAGAATATAGCATACACAAAGATCTAAAGAGAGGGTCACTCAACATCAGACTTCAAAACCTCCCCTCATACTCACGGTTCTGCTTAGCCTGCAGGAAGCTAATTTGCTTTTCCAGATTTCAAAGCGTCTTGTCACAGGAACACCGTGACTATTTTATGATGGCCCAGACCCATTAATCATAAAGTTCCCTCATTCTTTAAGGTCTATTTGGGAACTCAATCTTTTCATAGAGTGGCTGGTGGATTTAATCAGAAAGATATGTGTTTCCCATGAGTAGGAACTTGCTCTCCAAGTTCTTATAACAATAAAAATTGCTCATTATGTGCCATGTCATATGACGTAGGCGATCATGGTCTTTCCATGACCACGATTGCTCTTGGCAATTTTTTCTACAGAAGTAGTTTGCCATTGCCTTCTTCTGGGCAGTGTCTTCACAAGGTGGGTGACCTCAACCATTATCAATTCTCTTCCGAGATTGTCTGCCTGGCATCAGTGGTCGCATAAACAGGTCCTGTGATAAGCACATATGACCTTCCGCCACCTGCTCCATGGCTTTACCTGACCCTAATTAGGGGGCTAAGTAGGGGCAACACCTTGCCCAGGGGTGACCTGCAGGCTAGTGGAGGGAAGGAGCGCCTTACTCCTCCTTTGGTAGAGACCGATCTCCACCCCACCACACTAGCGATCTTAATACACCTGCTATAAGTGAACGAGTTTTGGGTGATGAAAGACATATAAGATTTTTAAAAATACAAACAACATTTAAATCAAATTATTTCAAATTACGAATGCTGAAAGACATTGAAATGTAAACTGCAGATACTGGAAATCTGAAATAAAAGCTGAAGTTGCTGGAAACACTATCCAGGTCGGGCAGCATCTGTGGAAAAGAAACGTTTTATTTCTGAGGTCCTTTGAACTTAATGAAAGTTTCCGGGCTGGAAACTTTAATTCTGGTTTTCTTTCCAATGATAGCCAGCCTTTAATATAGTTAGATCCTAACTTAATTCATCTCTTTGTTGTTGCCACATAATGCTACTAGTATTGATCTAAATATTCCAAATTAAGAAATGATGAATGTGCATTTGAAATTCCTGAACACATTTACAGCTGACAAGTGATTATAGTTGCTTTAAAACTGGGGACACTCAGATACAAAAACACATCCACTTAAGCAAAAGCTTATTTTTGTCCGCCCACTTTTCAACAAATAACTCCCACACAGAATGAACATCAATAAAAGGGCAGTCAGTGTGTTTTATGGTCATTGGTGATACATAAAGGAAATGAAGGCTATTGCAACTGAGCCAGCATTTAGCAATTTTTTATGATGAATTAAAATATTTCTATTAACATTAAATTTGCAAGGATTAGCCTTCTTTGCTGTAATGCATTGTCAGTGAAAAAAATAAAGCAACCAACTAAAACTGCCAATTTAAAAACTCATACACCATGATAAAATATCAGGGGAGTGAAACATTTCATAAATCACTTCTATTTTAGAGCAAACTATATCAGACCGTTTCGCATTCAGTTTCAGTGCTGGCTAAAGCACTTCAAGGTTCAAAGTTCAAAATATATTTATTATCAAAGTATGCATGCTATATACAGCCTTGAGATTTGTTACCCTATAGGCAGCCACAAATCAAAGAGACCCAATATAACCCATTAAAAAAGAACACCATCAAACAGCCAATGTGCGATAAAAAAGAACAAATATTGTAAACAATAAAAAGGCGGGAGGAGTAAGAGCAGCACACCGTGCGCGCGCAGCCTTCCAGTGAAAATGCTATCGTATCCGTTAAATAGGGGTTGTGGACAATTCTGATTTGATGGAGACAGACATGAAAGCACAGAGGAACATCTGGAGAAATTTCTGAAATACCAGTTTGCTGCTGCTGTTACTGGGCAATCAAGAATCTTCCGGAGGGAAGGCCTCAAAATCCCCGGCTTTGCCTGCTGCTGGCGACTGAGATTGAGGTCGAATCGTTCGGATAGAGATGGCGCTCGGTACTCGGTGTCGGAGGGCTGATCAGAGCTCGAAGTTTTCGGATGACTCAGAGTCGGACTGTGGTCGGGCATGGCAGGGAGAGTTTTCTTCCTTCTCCCGTCTGCATGAGATGTGGGACGTTTGAGAGACTGAACTTTTTACTCCGCTCATGGACTGTTCTTCTTCAAGTTATGGTATTGTTGCACTGTTGTAACTATATGTTATAATTCTGTGGTTTTGTTAGTTTTTTCAGTCTTGGTCTGTCCTGTGTTTTGTGATATCACACCAGAGGAAATATTGTATCATTTCTTAATGCATGTATTACTAAATGACAATAAAAGAGGACTGTGTCTTCATAATCTAATCTAAGTAAGAAAACAGCATTCAGAACTGAAGTTCATGAAAGTGAGTTCACGAAGCCAGTTCATTGCTGCAGCCAGTCCAGGAGCCCATTAGTTGCAGGTGAAATCCTCAGTTCAGAGCAGAGTCAAGAAAACCTCAATGAGCAGCGAGCTGAACATCTGCCCCTCCCTCGCTTCTGGTCCTGCCACCCCAACCTTTTCAATCCGGTCTGGCAGCTAAGTCGACCAAACATCAGCTCGTCCCCTGCTTTCGGGCACGGGGCTCCTCCGCTTCAACTTTGCCTCGCTTCAGATCTGCCTCCTCGAGTCGGTTCCAGCCTCATCCCAAGCTCTCGAGCCCAGGCCAAGCAGCCTCCTGCTCCTCCAAGACTTCAGTTCAGTTCACACTACAAAAATGCCAGGTTGTACAGGCTGAACTCCAAAAGGGAAGTTAGACGCCATTGATTGCAGTGATCGTTGCCCAGAAAAAGTGTGATTAATAAAGTAGTTAGTAGTTTTGTTTGTTGCTGGTAAGGCGTCGCTGTATTTCACCAGCGCTATCTCTTCCGGTCTCCTCTTAATTCATCCTATTGAACACCATGCTAGAAGATAAACTCTTTCCTACTGAATCCTGACGTAGTCAATTTCTGATCTAAGCTCAACAATTAAACTACAAAAAGCCAACATCTAGACTAAAATGTTCCTTAATTGTCTGGTATTTAATGCTCAACAGATTAAGAGCAATCAATGCCCAGTCACATTTTATTTAAAATCTACAACACATCTTGAAGTCTAATCACTTTTGTGTTAAAAGCATCTTTGTTGTGCTCTTTTTGTTTAGATTGTACCGCTAAATAAATGATGAAATGAGGTGTGATACAGAAATCAGAAAATTATCTATTTTTATCCAAGTGCATTATGTCCCAGACAATGTTAAAATGCAAGTATTTTTAACATAAAATTTTAGTTTTTTTTCCATTTTAAGTATTTCTTACATTTATAATGCAGTGAAATATTTTAAGACATTGTTGAGCCTGACATATTTTTTGACTGAGTATTGGCCCCTTGTTTACTGTGTTGAAAAGTTGAGCATTAATCAATTGCTGTTCTTTATTGAATGGCTTGTCATATGAAGAGCATCTGATGGGTTTGGACCCACATTCACTAGAATTCAGAAGAATTGTACAAGGCCTTGGTGAGACCACACCTGGAGTATTGTGTGCAGTTTTGGTCCCCTAATCTGAGGAAAGACATCCTTGCCATAGAGGGAGTACAAAGAAGGTTCACCAGATTGATTCCTGGGATGGCAGGACTTTCATATGATGAAAGACTGGACCGACTAGGCTTATACTCGTTGGAATTTAGAAGATTGAGGGGAGATCTTATTGAAACGTATAAAATCCTAAAGGGATTGGACAGGCTAGATGCAGGAAGATTGTTCCCAATGTTGGGGAAGTCCAGAACGAGGGGTCACAGTTTGAGGATAAAGGGGAAACCTTTTAGGACCGAGATTAGGAAAAACTTCTTCACATAGAGAGTGGTGAATCTGTGGAATTCTCTGCCACAGGAAACAGTTGAGGCCAGTTCATTGGCTATATTTAAGAGGGAGTTAGATATAGCCCTTGTGGCTAAAGGGATCAGGGGGTATGGAGGGAAGGCTGGTACAGGGTTCTGAGTTGGATGAGCAGCCATGAACATACTGAATGGTGGTGCAGGCTCGAAGGGCTGAATGGCCTACTCCTGCACCTATTTTCTATGTTTCTATGTTTCTAATGAAGGGAGACATCCTTGAAACCTATTGAATGGTGAAAGACCTTGATAGTGTGGATGTGGAGAGGTTGTTTCCTATGGTGGGAGAGTCTAAGACCAGAGGACACAGCCTCAAAGTAGAGGGGCATCCTTTTAGAATGGAGATGAGAAGGAATTTCTTTAGCCAGAGAATGGTAAATCTGTGGAATTCTTTGCCACAGGCAGCTGTAGAGACCAAGTCTTTTGGCGCAGGCGTGACCTGTACAAAAAGGACGGGTTACACTTGAATCCTAGGGGGACCAATATCCTGGCGGGGAGATTAGCGGGGGCTACTGAGGTGACTTTAAACTAGGATGGTTGGGGGGTGGGAATCAAATTAAAGAGGCTAGGCGTGAGGAGGTTAGTTCACAACAGAGGGATGGGAACCAGTGCAGAGAGACAGAGGGGTGTAAAGTGAGCGTAGAAGCAAAAAGTACAAAGGAGAAAAGTAAAAGTGGCAGGCCGACAAATCCAGGGCAAGCATTGAAAAGGGCCACTTTTCAACATAATTGTACAAGGGCTAAGAGAGTTGTAAAAGAGCGCCTGAAGGCTTTATGTGTCAATGCAAGGAGCATTCGTAATAAGGTGGATGAATTGAGAGTGCAGATTGTTATTAATGATTATGATATAGTTGGGATCACAGAGACATGGCTCCAGGGTGACCAGGGATGGGAGCTCAACGTTCAGGGATATTCAATATTCAGGAGGGATAGACATGAAGGAAGGGGAGGTGGGGTGGCGTTGCTGGTTAAAGAAGAGATTAACGCAATAGAAAGGAAGGACATAAGCCGGGAAGATGTGGAATCGATATGGGTAGAGCTGCGTAACACTAAGGGGCAGAAGACGCTGGTGGGAGTTGTGTACAGGCCACCTAACAGTAGTAGTGAGGTCGGAGATGGTATTGAACAGGAAATTAGAAATGTGTGCAATAAAGGAACAGCAGTTATAATGGGTGACTTCAATCTACATGTAGACTGGGTGAACCAAATTGGTAAAGGTGCTGAGGAAGAGGATTTCTTGGAATGTATGCGGGATGGTTTTTTGAACCAACATGTCGAGGAACCAGCTAGAGAGCAGGCTATTCTGGACTGGGTTTTGAGCAATGAGGAAGGGTTAATTAGCGATCTTGTCGTGAGAGGCCCCTTGGGTAAGAGTGACCATAATATGGTGGAATTCTTCATTAAGATGGAGAGTGACATAGTTAATTCAGAAACAAAGGTTCTGAACTTAAAGAGGGGTAACTTTGAAGGTATGAGACGTGAATTAGCTAAGATAGACTGGCAAATGACACTTAAAGGATTGACGGTGGATATGCAATGGCAAGCATTTATAGGTTGCATGGATGAACTACAACAATTGTTCATCCCAGTTTGGCAAAAGAATAAATCAAGGAAGGTAGTGCACCCGTGGCTGACAAGAGAAATTAGGGATAGTATCAATTCCAAAGAAGTAGCATACAAATTAGCCAGAGAAAGTGGCTCACCTGAGGACTGGGAGAAATTCAGAGTTCAGCAGAGGAGGACAAAGGGCTTAATTAGGAAGGGGAAAAAAGATTATGAGAGAAACTGGCAGAGAACATAAAAACGGACTGTAAAAGCTTTTATAGATATGTAAAAAGGAAAAGACTGGTAAAGACAAATGTAGGTCCCCTGCAGACAGAAACAGGTGAATTGATTATGGGGAGCAAGGACATGGCAGATCAATTGAATAATTACTTTGGTTCTGTCTTCACTAAGGAGGACATAAATAATCTTCCAGAAATAGTAAGGGACAGAGGGTCCAGTGAGATGGAGGAACTGAGTGAAATACATGTTAGTAGGGAAGTGGTGTTAGGTAAATTGAAGGGATTGAAGGCAGATAAATCCCCAGGGCCAGATGGTCTGCATCCTAGAGTGCTTAAGGAAGTAGCCCAAGAAATAGTGGATGCATTAGCGATAATTTTTCAAAACTCGTTAGATTCTGGACTAGTTCCTGAGGATTGGAGGGTGGCTAATGTAACCCCAATTTTTAAAAAAGGAGGGAGAGAGAAACCGGGGAATTATAGACCGGTTAGCCTAACGTCGGTGATGGGGAAACTGCTGGAGTCAGTTATCAAGGATGTGATAACAGCACATTTGGAAAGCGGAGAAATGATCGGACAAAGTCAGCATGGATTTGTGAAAGAAAAATCATGTCTGACGAATCTCATAGAATTTTTTGAGTATGTAACTAGTAGAGTGGATAGGGGAGAACCACTGGATGTGGTATATTTGGATTTTCAAAAGGCTTTTGACAAGGTCCCACACAGGAGATTAGTGTGCAAACTTAAAGCACACGGTATTGGGGGTAAGGTATTGGTGTGGGTGGAGAATTAGTTAGCAGACAGGAAGCAAAGAATGGGAATAAACGGGACCTTTTCAGAATGGCAGGCGGTGACTAGTGGGGTACCGCAAGGCTCAGTGCTGGGACCCCAGTTGTTTACAATATATATTAATGACTTGGATGAGGGAATTAAAGGCAGCATCTCCAAGTTTGCGGATGACACGAAGCTGGGCGGCAGTGTTAGCAGTGAGGAGGATGCTAAGAGGATGCAGGGTGACTTGGATAGGTTGGGTGAGTGGGCAAACTCATGGCAGATGCAATTTAATGTGGATAAATGTGAAGTTATCCACTTTGGTGGCAAAAATAGGAAAACAGATTATTATCTGAATGGTGGCCGATTAGGAAAAGGGGAGGTGCAACGAGACCTGGGTGTCATTATACACCAGTCATTGAAAGTGGGCATGCAGGTACAGCAGGCAGTGAAAAAGGCGAATGGTATGCTGGCACTTATAGCGAGAGGATTCGAGTACAGGAGCAGGGAGGTACTACTGCAGTTGTACAAGGCCTTGGTGAGACCACACCTGGAGTATTGTGTGCAGTTTTGGTCCCCTAATCTGAGGAAAGACATCTTTGCCATAGAGGGAGTACAAAGAAGGTTCACCAGATTGATTCCTGGCATGGCAGGACTTTCATATGAAGAAAGACTGGATGAACTGGGCTTGTACTCGTTGGAATTTAGAAGATTGAGGGGGGATCTGATTGAAACGTATAAGATCCTAAAGGGATTGGACAGGCTAGATGCAGGAAGATTGTTCCCGATGTTGGGGAAGTCCAGAACGAGGGGTCACAGTTTGAGGATAGAGGGGAAGCCTTTTAGGACCGAGATTAGGAAAAACTTCTTCACACAGAGAGTGGTGAATCTGTGGAATTCTCTGCCACAGCAAACTGTTGAGGCCAGTTCATTGGCTATGTTTAAGAGGGAGTTAGATATGGCCCTTGTGGCTACAGGGGTCAGGGGGTATGGAGGGAAGGCTGGGGCGGGGTTCTGAGTTGGATGATCAGCCATGATCATAATAAATGGCGGTGCAGGCTCGAAGGGCCGAATGGCCTACTCCTGCACCAATTTTCTATGTTTCTATGTTTATGTATATTTAAGGCAGAGGTTGATATTTTCTTGATTGGTCAGGGCATGAAGGTGTACGGGGAGAAGGCAGGAGATTGGGGCTGAGTGGAAAATTAGATCAGACATAATGAAATGTCGGAGCAGACTCGATGGGCCAAATGGCCTAATCCTGCTCCTATATCTTATGGTCTTATATTTGCTCCAGATGGGATCCTTGCAGCCTGTTATCCAATAAGTTTGGCCTAACAATGCTTTCACAACTACTAACAAAATGCTAAAAGTGGTTAGAAACCACTTCAGCCAGTGGCAAGCTGGAACCAAGGCATGGAAACACTCACTACCAGGCTCAACAATAGATTCTATCCCGTCTTTATAAGATCATTGAACAGATCCTCTTATACAATAAAAACGAACTCTTAATTTCTCAATCTACCTCACCATGTCTTTTGCACCTTATTTGTCTTCCTGTACTGCATTGTGTCTGTAACTGTGACACTCTATTCTGCACTCTGTCATTTGTCTACCTGCACTGCATTGTGTCTGTATCTGTGACACTCTATCCTGCACTCTGTCATTTGTCTACCTGCACTGCATTGTGTCTGTATCTGTGACACTCTATCCTGCACTCTGTCATTTGTCTACCTGCACTGCATTGTGCCTGTAACTATGACACTCTATTCTGCACTCTGTCATTTGTCTACCTGCACTGCATTGTGTCTGTAACTGTGACACTCTATTCTGCACTCTGTCATTTGTCTACCTGCACTGCATTGTGTCTGTATCCGTGACACTCTATCCTGCACTCTGTCATTTGTCTACCTGCACTGCATTGTGCCTGTAACTATGACACTCTATTCTGCACTCTGTCATTTGTCTACCTGCACTGCATTGTGTCTGTATCTGTGACACTCTATCCTGCACTCTGTCATTTGTCTACCTGCACTGCATTGTGCCTGTAACTATGACACTCTATTCTGCACTCTGTCATTTGTCTACCCGCACTGCATTGTGTCTGTATCTGTGACTCTGCATTCTGCATTCTATTCTTGTTTTTCCCTTTGCAACAAGGCTAAGGACTTGATTGCGCACTTTAGGAGGATGGGAGAGCACATACAAGTCCTCGTGGAAGGATCAGCAGTGGAAAAGGTGACCAGCTTTAAGTTCCTGTTGTCAATATCTGAAGGAGGATCTATCCTGGTCCCAACACATTGATGCAGTCACAAAGAAGGCACACAAGGCATTACTTTGATAGAAGTTTGAGGAGATTTGGTATGTCACCAATGACTTGCAAATTTATATAGATGTACAATTGACATCAACTGATCTATCAGGGCACAAGCCTCCACACCATTGAGAACTTCTTCAAGAGGTGGTGCCTCAAAAAGGAGGCAGCAATCATTATCATTAAGGACCCTCTACAACAGGACGTGCCTCTTCACATCACTACCATGAGGGAGGAGGTACAGGAGACTGAAGAACCAGATTCAAAGTCTCAGAAACAGCTCATTCCCCTCCACCAGTGGATGTCTGAACAGTCCATAAACACTACCTTGTTACTCATTATTTTACACCAAATTTATTAATATTGTAAGTTTTAGTAATTTAAGTCTTTGCTCTGTAATCTACCACAAAGCAACAAATCTCACATTGTGTAAGACGGTGATAATAAACATGATTCTGATTCTGCACTATCTTGATGGATGGAATCCATATTGGTGGTTTGGAATGATTTGGGTGACAAATAAAGCTAAGATTTTCACTGCATCTCAATACATGTACCAATAAATGAGCATTAGGGAAGTATCACACACATAAAATGCCGGAGGAACTCAGCAAGTCAGGCAGCATCTATGGAAAGGAACAGTTGATGGTTAGGGACAGAACCCTTCATCAGGACTGGAAAGGAAGGGGGAAGAAGCCATATGAAGGTGAGGAAAGGGGAAGGAGTACAAGCTGGAAGATGACAGGTGAAGCCAGGTGAGGGGGAAGGTAGGTGGGTTGGGGAGGGAGGATGAAGTGAGAAGCTGGGAGGTGACAAGTGGAAAAGGTAGAGGGCTGAAGAAGAAGGAATCTGTTAGGAGAGGAGAGAGCATCACAGGAGACAGGGAAGGAGGAGAGGGTGGTGATAGACAGGTGAAGAAAAGAGGGGAGCCAGAATGGGGAATGGAAAAGGAGAGAAGGGGGAGAAATTACTGAAAGTTGAAGAAATCAATTTTCATGCCATCAGGTTGGAGGCTATCCAAACAGAAAATGAGCTATTGCTCCTCCAACCTGAGAGTGGCCTTATCGTGGCGATAGAGGAGGCCATGGACCAACATGTCTGAATGGAAATGGGTAGTGGAATTAAAATTGTTGGCCACTGGAAAATCCTCCCTGTTGAGGATGGAGTGATGGTGCTTCACTTCAGCACACAAAAAAATAGAACAAAGGACTCAAAATTTGGTACTTGCAGTCCATAACTCAAATCCATGATTATTTAGAAACCAGAGTGGGCCATTAAGCCTTTGTAGCTATCCTACCATTCAACCAAATGATGTTTGATCTGTATTTTTGCCCTATTGGTTCTATTATTAGATAAATAAAAAGTATTTCTTAAATAAAATGCTCCTTCGGGTTATCTCGCTGGGGGGAGGGGTGGTATAAGGCTTTATAAGACACCAGTCAGGCCACACTTGGATTATTGCCAACAGTTTTGGGCCTCATATCTCAGAAGGATGTGTTGTCATCAGAGAGAGTCTAAAGGAGGTTCATGAGGATGATTCTGAGAATGAAGGGGTTAACATATGAGGAGCATTTGGCAGCTTTGGGCCTGTACTCACTGGAATTTAGAAGAATGCAGGGGAATCTCATTGAATCCTACTGAATGTGGAAAGGACTAGATGGGGTGGATGTAGAGAGGATATTTCCTATGGTCTATGGTGGGGGTGTGAAGAACTAGAGGACATAGCCTCATAACTGAGGGGGTATCTTTTAGAACAGAGGTATCTAAGGAGGAATTTTTTTAGCCAGAGAGTAGTGAATCTATGGAATACTCTGCCACAGACTGAAGTGGAGGCCAAGTCCTTGGGTATATTTAACGCAAAGGATACGGTGAGAAGGTAGGTGTATGGGGTTGAGTGGGATCTGGGATCAGCCATGATGGAATGGTACAGCAAACTCAATGGGCTCAATGGCCTAATTCTGCTCCTATGTCTCATGGTCTTAGAGTAGTAGGGTTAAGTTTCCACTCCTATTAAATGCCCCCAATGATGTGCGTCTCGAATAGCCTCTGACAACGAGTCCAGCTTTGGCCTTCATATGTGCCTTAGCTACTAAGTCCAGCAAAACTGTTTCTACTGACAGGAGAAGGGGTAAAGGTGGGTTACTGATGCCTTAAATCTAGTCACTTTGGGTAGATGGGGTTCCTCAGCCGTGGTTGGCAGCTCATCTCGAAGAAGGTAAACTGTGATCTCAGACCTCTGCTGCCTTGTAGCTATACTCACTCATGGAGAAGGCTTCAGGAGTAAACTCCAAAAAAAAATACAGTGCTGGAGTTTCTAAGGCAGTCCTAGGTTGAGTTTAACCCTGATTAGTAGTGTCACTGGTGCCAAACTGTATCAGTGTCTGCCATTCATTTGGATACATTGGCTGCGTGGAGAGGGGTGGCTGCTGCATAGGCAACAGCTTACACTCCATATCGTACTGCCTTGGCCTTTGTATTGTTTTGCGTATACATAGATAGCTAGGCTACAACATCCGACCAATGGAGATCCTCATGTAAATAAAAATTACCAATTTTAAAAATATAATTTTTATTTTTATTCCCAGACATTTGAGGGAGAATGTTGCAGATTTCCACTTTGAGTGAAGAATTATGTTCTGACCACAACCCAAAGGGCCTATTTCTAATTTACTGATGACGTTCCCTCGTTCTGAACTTAACCCATCAGAAAGAAGAGCTTCTTTCCCTAAGGTAGACAGAGAGTAAAATTTCAGCTCCTATCTTTCACAACTGCCATTGCAAATGTAACTGTGGAGTAAATGGAGAATAGATTTTAAAGCAAACATCAATTGCATACAGATTGCAAAGGACATTGGTTATCAATGTAAGATTCTATACAGATTGAGAATAGCCGGCCAAATGGGATACTAATAGTTGAAAGGCAATCAGTTCCTGACCCTACACCGTAGACCTAATTATTTTGTTGCTAGTCCACCAGCTTGGTTAAAGGCAGGAAATGATGTTGATAACAGTGTGGAGAGAGATGAAGGAATATTGTTGACAGTTCATAATATAGAACTGAGGGGTTTTGGAAGTACTGCAATCCTCTACAAATCAGTCGATGTACAATATCACCATATTATTTTGCTTGCATTTCACAATTTGCATACAAATGAATTATCCTGCGGGCATAACCGACTTTAGCTCTTGCAACAGAAATTATTAAATGCAGTTTTAAAAACTAATTATATGTAATGGTTTGCATTTATTGTGACTGTCAAAAATATGAATTTGGATATTAAGTCCTAAGCACATGTTGTCCAAGACAATAAAAAATTAAATTAAAAATAATTTGCTGGAGATGTTTGACAATACAGTATAGGCCTGATTTGTGAGAATTAAATCTTACCTTGAGGTCTAAAAGTAATATTCTAGCCTTATCTCAATGGCACTGCAATAGGATTACTTCAACAATGATCCTTAAAGAAAAGAAGTACATTGTATGACCATGGGCATGTTCTAGTAATGATTTTGTTAAATCCCTTCTTGTCAAAGATTGCTACACAGTTATTGAATTGAGATTTGTCCTCCTGATGTTTCACTCTCTCTGGCCTGCTGGATAGGAACATTTCATGCTGAAAAGAAGCCCAGCCTAAGCCGATACAAGCATACAGCGAAGATAACAAATTGTAAAAATCCCTTTCCAAGTACAAAGTGATCAAGTGGATTCATAATAAATCATCATTGCCTGAGAACAGGTATCTCCACAGTCCAACCTCTTACCAAACCTGTTTTTCCCTCTTTGAATTCAAAACTTTCAAAATAGGGAAGGTGTAGCTAATTTTCTTTTTTAGAATATAATAATGTTTCACTAAGCTAATAAAATACTTCCAAATTTTTGAGCCTGCTTATTCCTTTCTCGAAGGTGCTGCAAACTGTGTCCATTGTCTCTGGATTGTGCCAGCCTTGGCTTGAACCCAAGCCATTCAATGTTGAGTTGTGTTGTCAAATTTATAAATATTACAGTTGTGACTATCGATAATGTCCATTGTTCAACACAAACCTAAAGTATAAAATATAGGAGGCAACCTACACTTAGTGGCCACTTTATTAGATACCTCCGGTACCTAATAAAATTACAATAGAATGTACGCTCATGGTCTTCTGCTGCTGTAGCCTATCCACTTCAAGTTTCAATGTGTCGCACATTCAGAGATGCTCTTCTGCACGCCACTGTGCAATGGGTGGTTATCTGACCCACTGTCACCTTCCATCAGCTTGAACTAGTCTGGCCATTCACCTCTAACCTCTCTCTTTAATAAGGTATTTTCACCCACAGAACTGCTGCTCATTGGATGTTTTTTGCTTTTCACACTGTTCTCTGTAAACTCTAGAGACTGTCATGTGTGAAAATCCCAGGAGATCAGCTGCTTCTCAGATACTCAAACCGCCACATCTGGCACCAACAATCATCCCACGGTCAAAGTCATTTAGATCACATTTCTTCCCCATTCTGTTGATTGGTCTGAAAAACAACTGAACCACTTGACCATGCCTGAATCCTTTTATTCAATGAGTTGCTGCTACATGATTAGCCGATCGGCTATTTACAATTACAAGCTGGTGTACAGGCGTACCTAATAAAGTGGTCACTGAGTCTATATGGAGAATGAAGTTGATCCTTGATCTTTGATATGCCAGGTTAGCCTGACTTCTATCCCACCACCCCTGAAAGACGAAAGCTGGAAGAGTCCCCCAAAAGGCTGATGAGGCTACCAATAGTTGAAAGTTTAATCATTGAGACTTACTGAATTTTGTTTTTTTGGATGGCATTGAGGGATATGGAATCAAGGCAAGTGAATGGACTAAAATTATCAACCAGCCAATGATCTAATTGAATAGCTGAACAGACTAGAGGGACTGAATTCTTCTGCAGTTTCAGTAAATGGTGAAAATGGGCCACATATTGCAAACAGGGGAGCTAAACATTCAGGAGCAGATGGCCAGAGACGTACTTCATTTTCTGTGTGAAGAAGAAAAGGTGCTTTGATGGATACTGTCGAAGGAAGTTTTATAGTAATATGAAGTCACAAATTGTTGAATCAGGTGCCACAAATTATTTTAATGGGAAATTAAACAATGGTTCAAAAAGCAAAGGCATCATTTATCAGTGAAGCCTTTATTTAATGTCCTATCCAAAGATTGTCATCTCTGACATCACTACAGTTCTTGTATTATAACTGTGGTGTCTGCTAAGATTATATGAATTTTTAATGTGGAAAATCCAGACTGAAGATTAATGGGATTTTTTCAGTTCTGGGGAAAGTTATATATATTTACTATGTTGTTGGAATGAAAATTAAATGTTATAATCCTCGTTGAGGCTTGTAATTTTCTGTTCATTCCCTCCAGTTCCTTGTTCATAGTTCAAGATTTAAAAATAAATCTTCTTACATATACATTATCCACAACTTTGAACACTTCAAAGACCTGAATCATATCATATCTCAAACAAGTCAAATTCTTTCAACTTCACCATAACATCCTCATTACTATTCCCTCATCTATCTACAATCTTCAATGTCCTTTTGAAGGTAAGGTGCCCAAAACTGCAATCAGTATTTCAAATATGACCTAACTAATGAATTGTACAGCACTTAAATAATCCACTCTGGCCTAATTTTACATGTTTCATCATATTCACCAGTGCTTAATTAAGCTTCAAAGTCACCATTGCCAAAATGAGAAATGAAGATCTGATCAATTTCTTCAGCACTGGTAATGAGTAAGTTTGTGTGCTTGATGGAATAAATAGGGCACAGCATCATTCAGATACTGGAAACTAACATGTCAGTAACATGTAGGGAGTTACATCGAGACCATCGGAGTCCATCACAGGCAAAGCAGTCCCCACCTTTGAGCACATCTTCAAGGACTATCCATCGTCAAGGACTCCCACCATCCAGGCCAGGCTCTCTTCTCACTGCTGTCATTGGGAAGGAGGTACAGCAGCCTTAGGTCCCACATCTCCAGTTTTTACCCTTCAACCATCAGGCTCCTGAACCAGCATGGGTAATTTCACTCACATTGATTCCACAATCTATGGACTCACTTTCAAGGACTCTACAACTCATGTTCTCAGTTTTATTTATTTCATTTATATTTTGTGTTTGCAGAGTTTGTCTTCTTTTTCTACATTGGTCTTTATTTGTGTGTAGTTTTTAATTGATTCTATTGTATTTCTTTGTTCTAAAGGTTCAAGAGGTTCAAAGATTCATTTTATTGTCAAAGTATGTATGTACAATACAACTCTGATATTCATCTTCTCCAGATAGCCATGAAATACAGAAAATAAACAACAGGAGCCATTGAAAGAAAAAGACATTAACACCCTCCCTACTCAAAAGGAAAAAAGAAACAAAACTCACAAACCTCAAACCCCCAAACCCCCAACCTCTTGTAAAAAAAAGTGATAATAACATCAAACTCCCAATCCCCACCCTCACAAAATCCAGTGACAATAATGTCAAACCACCAACCCCCTCCCTTGCAAAAGAACAGTGACAATAGCATCAACCCACCATCCCCCCTCTCTTGCAAAAAAACTGTGACAAAACTGTGAATATCTACAGGAAAATGAATCTTAGGGTAGTGTACGATGACGTAGCAGGGCATTACCAACAAACAGGTGATTGAAACAGTAAATGCTGGAGTCAGGCTACATCTGTGAAAAGAGGCACAGAGCTAAAATTTCAGGTCAAGATACCGTCATAAAAACTAATAATTACAGAGCCTGGAACACTCCATCTAGTTGAAGCAGGAATTCTTTCAAATTAGGGAACTATACCTGGTGCTCATGATGAGGGGTAACCAACATAAATTGGGGACACATTGCATAAAACCATTCAATCTAAAAGAGCAATCTTCAGTTTCTATCTGCTCTAATGTCACTTCAATGCTCCATCCCACTCCCATAATCACCTCTCTATCTTTGACCTCCAACCTAATGAAATCAAACACAGGCTAAAGGAACAACACCTTATCTCTATCATTCCTCTGGGATCAGCACTGATTTAAATAAATTTAGATAAGGTACCTTTCCAGTTGTGTCAGGACTAGCTAATTATGGTGTAAAAATTGGGTGTACATAAGGCTGATGTTGATAGGTTCTTGATTAGAAAGGTGTCAAAGGTTAGAGAGAAAAGGCAGGAGAATGGGGTTGAGAGGGATAATAAGTCAGCTTGATGGAATGGTGGAGCAGACTCGATGGGCTGGATGGCCTCATTCTGCTCCTATGTCTTATGTCTTATTTTAGGGGTGTCTGATCGCTTGTCGAGTGTCCATGGGAATGGGAGCACAACTGCCATAACCTATCAAGTCGATGACCTATCACGGGCCTTGCCTGTTTCTCTCTGTGTGGATGCAGTCTGACCAAGTGAAAGTTTCCCACCTTCTGTTTTGTTTCAGGTCTCCAACATCAGCAGTTTTATTGTTCTTTAATCCCTGGCCCAGTTTGAAAGTAATTCTGTATTTCTTTATCCACAGGATTTTCCCAGAATTCTCCTTTATTTTAGATTTCCAGTGCTTGCTGTGAACGCTATCTCATGCTTTCAATATACTTCTTTGCCTTTTGTTTCTCTCTTTATATTCCCACTATTTACACTGCAGCCAGGCAGATTGGTTTCCTTCAACCTCTGCCAATCAACCCCAAGTTTTGCTGTCGATTGTCCTTTATTTTATTTTTATCTTTTATTTAGAAATACAGTGCTGAATAGGCTCTTCCGGCCCAAGAAGTTGTACCACCCAGCAACCCATCTATTTCACCCTAGCCTAATCACAGGACAATTTACAATGACCAATTAACCTAACCGCTACATCTTTGGACTGTGGGCGGAAACACATGTGGTGGTCACGGGAAAAACTTAAAAACTCCTTATAGACAGCACCAGAACTGGACTCTGAACTCTGACACCTTGAGCTGAAATCACACTACTACTATGATATCTCCACCCGTCATAGATATTTCCCATCCCGTTCTTTGCAATTTAAGATATGTTTGTTGTTCCACTAATTTTTTCCAGTTCAGATGAAAGGTCATCAATTTTGAAACAATAGCTCTTTATTTTTCTCCATAGATGCTACCTGAGTGGCTGAGTATTTTGAGTGATTCGAAAAAACAACAGATTCTGCAGCTGCTGGAAATCCAGAGGAACACACATATAATACTGGAGAAACTCAGCAGGTCAGGCAGCATCTACGGAGAGGCAATTTCTGTTTTCATTCATGATTAGGGAACAGTGTTTTATGGAACTGGAGGGTAAAGAAATATAAAACTAACACTGTCATTGCTCCAAAACTGCAGTGCAAAAGCAAATTCCACCAAGCAGAATTGTTGCTCTTCATGTCATCTTTAAGCTTATTTTAGATTTAGAGAACTATTCACATATGTCCTTGAAAAGGTCAGTTCAGACTGGCACCATCAGATAAAGCGTTTAGTTGCTAATCTAACTAGGCTTGTTTTCTTGGAGAAAAACGAGACTTAATAAGGGACGTTGTAAGAATAGATAGTTGAAAACTACTCACCACAGCAGAGATATCTAAAAATAGGTTTAGAGTAACAGGAGAACTGAGGAGAATTATTTTTTTCACCAAGAAGGTTCTGGAGTTTGGAATTCTCAGCCCAAATTTGTTGTAAAAGTCAGTTTTCTCACAACATTAAAGGGGTTCTAGACTAGCACTTAAATCACCAGTGCTGGTAAATGGAATTGATATAGATGGATACTTGAAAGTCGCTATGGTTACGAATGGCTGAAGACCCTGTATGATTCTGTGCCTCAATGCCTCAATCCTCAATTGGTGATTGATACCAAAACAGTAAGACAGATTTTTAGATGAAAGGTAACCATTTCAAGAGTTAAATATGTATACTGTCTAGATAAAAATACTTAAACCTATTGAAGAGATAAATCAAAACATTTATCTACCCAAATAATTAATTTTATATATAAATAAAAATCTGAAAACTCTACCTTTTCTGAATTTTCTACGCTGTGGACTACCAGTAGAATATTAGTATGTAGCAAGTCAGCAGGCATTTACTTTACTAAAAATAGCTCAAGTATGACTTGAATCAAATGGTGGGCATCACTACAGGAATGTGTTTCATTTTTTTTTCTCTTATAATTAAGACATTATGCTTCCCAGTGAATGAGGTAAGGATCTTTGGCCTAATATGCCATTTTTGACTCTAGGCATGGGACACATCAGACGTGGAAATCCTCTGTTACATCAGTACGATTAGAGATCGTGCCTTTTCACACACTATCAGACACTATCAATCAGATCCAGGCAATCACATCACTCGCACGTTTGCACTTTCACACAATAGCAGCTGTGGTCACACTGTCATCGAGGAGAGGATAAATGTGAGCAATTAATCATTCCCCAGATAAAAATTACTTAGGCCAACTTTAGTAAGTAATATGATAATCAACCAATTAACAATCCTAAGAGTAGCATGAGTTACACAGCCTCACAGACAATGTCAAATCATCCATGAGTATCTCCTTAACATGGTCACAAATTATGGATTCCAACCTCCAACTAAATATGAGCGATTCAAATGCAGCCTTCCAGGGAAAGATAAAAATTTAGGCAATATAAGCAAAAAGCAATATGAGCAATTCATTCAGATAGCCAGCCAAGCCCTACAAATTATTATGTTTGTGTTACATACAAACTAGGTACAGCAGTAAGTCACTCAGCCCCATCACCTGCTACACAATTTAATAAGATCCTGGCTGATCAGATTGTAACCTCAAATCAGCACCAGTGACCTTTCACCTCAGGTTTTCATCTCTGCCTTAAAGATATATGAAGATGCTGTTTCCACCTCCCTTTGCGAAAGCGAATTCTGAAGATTCACAACATTCAGAGAAAAAGTTTTGCATCGTCTGGGCAAATCAAATACTGCCATGATGATTGTATGCTCTAGTATCAATTGTTATGTGACAATAAGGTTTAAAGTATAAAGTCCTTTAAGTAGTGGCCCCTGATTATAGATTCTCTCATAAGAGGACGTGTCCTCTTCATATCTTCCTTGTCAAAAATTCCTCAGGATCTTATATACTTCAGGTAAGTCCAGCTCACTCTTCTAAATGGCAGATAAAATTCTAAATAGATAAACTCTAAATAAAAGCCAAGTTTGTCCACAGTTTCCTTTTAAGACAATTTGTACAATCCAGGGTAACACACACAAAATGCTGGAGGATCTCAGCAGGTCAAACATCACCTTTGGAAAGGAATAAAGAGACAATGTTTCAGGCCAAGATCCTTCATCGGGACTGCTGAGTTCCTCCAGCATTTTGTGTGTGTTACTCTGGATTTCCAGCTTCTGCCGAATCTCTTGTGTGGATGACATACATCCAGATCTCAGTCTAGGAAACCTTCCGGAACATTTCAAAGCAATAACATGCTTCCTATACTGCATGCTGTACTCTAGATGTGGTCTCACTAATGCCCTATATAACTTAAATAGAAACTCACTAGATTTGTATTCACCTCCCCTTGCAATAAGCAAAGACATTTAATAGCTTTCTTAATTACATGCTGTAACTAAATAATAATGCTTATTGAATCAAGCACTGAGACCTGCAGATGCTGCTGTAACTGAGCTCTGCAATCTGTCACATAATAAGTTTTTTTGATTTTCCTGACAACATAGATAATTTCACATTTTGCAACATTATACTAATTGATGGACCTTTGCCCCTCATTTAACAGATCCATATCCCTTTCTGGCCAGACACTGCCCAGAAGAAGGCAATGGCAAACCACTTCTGTTGAAAAATTTGCCAAGAACAATCATAGAGATAGGACCATGATCACCCACATCATACAACACGGCACACAATGATGATGTCATACGTCACAGCACATAATGATGACAGTGATCCTTTTCACAACTTATTTTCTGACCTACCTTTGTGTCATCACCAAATTTAGGAACAATACCTTCAGTCCCTTCATCCCACTCCTTCAGAGAAATTAGGAAAAATTCTAATCCCTGCAGTCTACCACTCTAATTGGTAGCTAGTTCATTATTGTCACATGTACAATGTCTCGGCCTGAAGCATTCCTCTCCATAGATGCTGCCTGACCTGCTGAGTTCCAGCATTTTGGTGTGGGTTGCTCTGGACTTCCAGCATCTACAGAGTCTCTTGTGTTTAATGTAATTCTGTTTTATTTTCATTTTGCCTTCACTTTGTTTCTCTTTTGCGGTTAACACAAAGTGGAGCCCATCAGAAAGCAGACATCAACTTTGGATTAGACTCTAAGCACATACACTTTATCATTGTAATAGCAAAAGGGAGATTTTATATGACATATAGACCAGAAGACCAGAAGATTTGGCCCATCAAGTCTGCTCCGCCATTCAATCATGGGCTGATCCGGTCACCCCCACTCCCCTGTCTTCTCCCCATACTATTTGATGCCCTGGCTAATCAAGAACCTAGCTATCTCTGCCTTAAATATACCCAATGACTTGGAATCCATAGCCGCTCATGGCAACACAGATTTACCACCCTCTGACTAAAGTAATTTCTTCTCATCTCAGTACTAAATGGACATCCTTCAATTCTGAAGTCACGCCCTTTTGTCCTAGAATCCCCTACCATGGGAAATAACTTTGCCATATCTAATCTGTTCAGGCCTTTTAACATTCGGGATATTTCTATGAGATCCCCCTCATTCTCCTGAACTCCGGGGAATACAGCCCAAGAGCTGCCAGACGTTCCTCATATGGTAACCCTTTCATTCCTGGAATTATTCTCGTGAATCTTCTCTGAACCCTCTCCAATGTCAGTATATCCCTTATAAGGATATAAGTATATAAGGAGCCCAAAACTGCACACAATACTCCAAGTGTGGTCTCGCGAGTGCCTTATAGAGCCTCAACATCACATCCCTTCTCTTATATTCTAAACCTCTAGAAATGAATGCCAACATTGCATTTGCCTTCTTCACAACCAACTCATCCTGGAGGTTAACCTTTAGGGTATCTTGCACAAGGACTCCCAAGTCCCTTTGCATCTATGCATTTTGAATTCTATCCCATCTATATAATAGTCTGCCTGTTTATTTCTTGCACTAAAGTGCATGATCATACACTTTCCAACATTGTATTTCATTTGCCACTTCTTTGCCTATTCCCCTAAACTATCTAATTCTCTCTGTAGGTTCTCTGTTTCCTCAACACTATCCGCTCCTTCACCTATCTTTGTATCATTGGCAAACTTAGCCACAAATCCATTAATACTGTAGTCCAAATCATTCACATACATCGTAAAAAGCAGTGGTCCCAATACCAGCCCCTGTGGAACTCCACTGGTAACCGGCAGCCAGCCAGAATAGGATCCCTTTATTCCCACTCTCCATTTTCTGCCGACCAGCCAACTCTCCACCATGATAGTAACGATTAAAAATAACAGCATTATTATTGTTTTAATTTAATGGGATTTCTTACTTTAATTTATTTGAAATTTCCCTCAAATTATATTTATTGTTTGTATACTGTACTTAAAGGTTTGGTGGCGGGGTGGAGATAAATCCCTACCAAAGGAGGTGTAAAGTGCTCCTTTCCTCCGCTAGCTTGCAGGTCACCCTTGGACAAGGTTTAGCATCTGCTTATACCCCCTCCCACCCCGAACAGGGTCAAGAGAAGTCATGGAAGCAGGTGGTGAGTGGTTGTATGAGCAGCTGGTGTAAATCACAAGGCCAGGTTATGCGACTACTGACACCAGGCAGATAATCTCTGAAGACTATTGATAATACTGGGGGTCACCTGTCTTGCAAGAGCACTGCCCAGAAGAAGGCATGAGCAAACATAAAGTGCAAAGGAGAGGCAAGAGTAGATATTGGACTACTGGAAAACAATGCTGGAGAGGTAGTATTGGGGGACAACGAAATGGCAGCGAAATATTTTGCATCAATCTTCACTGTGGAAGACACCAGCAGTATGGTGGAAGTTCCAGGTGTCAGGAGCCATGAAGTGTGTAATGTTACCGTAACTAGAGAGAAGGCTCTTCGGAAACTGAAAGGTCTGAAGGTGGATAAGTCATCTGGACCGGATAGGATACATCCCAGAGTTCTGAAAAAGGTAGCTGAAGAGATTTTTTAAATTCATTTACGGGATGTGCACATCGCCAGCTAAGCCAGAATTTATTGCCCATCTCTAGCTGCCCTTGAGAAGGTGGTGATGAGCTGCCTTCTTGATCAGCTGTAGGTACACCCTCAGTGCTGTTAGGGATGGAATTCCATGATTTTGACCCAGCAACAATGAAGGAATGGGGATATGTTTCCAGGTCAGGATGGTGAGTGATTCCACAAGTCAGGATTGTGGAGGCATTAGTGATGATCTTTCAAGAAACACTAGATTAAGGAATGGTTCTGGAAGACTGGAAAATTGCAAATGTCACTCCACTCATCAAGAAGGGAGTCAGAAAAAAGGAAACTATAAGCCAGTTAGTTTGACCTCAGTGGTTGGAAAGATGCTGGAGTCAATTACTATTGATGAGGTCTCAGGGTACTTGGAGGCACATGATAAAATGGGCTGTAGTCAGCATAGTTTCCTCAAGGGAAAATCTTGCCTGCCAAATCTGTTTGAATTCTCTGAAGAAATAACAAGCAGGATAGACAAAGGAGAATCAGTTGATGTTGTGTATTTGGATTTTCAGAAGGCCTTTGACAAGGTACCACATATGAGGCTGCTTAACAAGCTTCGAGCCCGTGGTATTACAGGAAAGTTTCTAGCATCGCTAAAGCAGTGGCTGCTTGACAGGAAGCAAAAAGTGGAAATAAAGGGAGCTTTTTCTGGTTGGCTGCCAGTGACTAGTGGTGTTCCACAGGGGTCTGTGTTGGGACCGATTCTTTTTACACTTATGTCTATGATTTGGTGATGGAATAAATGGTTTTCTTGCAAAGTTTGCAGATGATATGAAGATAGGACGAGTGGCAAGTAGTTTTGAGGAAATAGAAAGGCTACAGAAGGACTTAGACAGATTAGGAGAATGGGCAATGAAATGGCAGATGGAATCTAGTGTCAGGAAGTGTATGGTCATGCATTTTGGTAGAAGAAATGAAAGGGTTGACTATTTTCTAGATGAAGAGAAAATACAAAATTCTGAGGTGCAAAAGGATTTGGGAGTCCTTATGCAAGATTCCCTAAAAGTTAATTTGCAGGTTGAGTCTGTGGTGAGGAAGATAAATGCAACGTTAGCATTCATTTCAAGAGGACTAGAATTTAAAAGCAAGGATGTAATGTCGAAACTTTATAAAGCACTGGTGAGGCCTCACTTAGAGTATAGTGAGCAGTTTAAGACCACATATCTTAGAAAGGATGTGCCGAAACTGGAGAGGGTTCAAAGGGGGTACACAAAAATGATTCCAGAATTGAATGGTTTGTCACATGAAGAGCATTTGATAGCTCTGGGCCGGTACTCGCTGGAATTCAGAAGAATGCGGGATGACCTTATTAATACCTATCAAATTGTCAAAGGCCTTGATAAAGAGAATGTGGAGAGGATGTTTCCTATGGTGGAAGAGACTAAGACCAGAGGACACAGCCTCAGAGTAGAGGGGCTTCCTTTTAGAATGGAGATGAGGAATCTCTTTAGCCAGAGAGTGGTGAATCTGTGCAATTCTTTGCCACCGGCAGCTGTGGAGGCCAAGTCTGTATGTATATTTAAGGCAGAGGTTGATAGTTTCTTGATTGGTCAGGGCATGAAGGGATAGGAGATGAAGGCAGGAGATTGGGACTGAGAGGAAAATTGGATCTGCCATGATGAAATGGCAGAGTTGACTCGATGGGCCAGATGGTCTAATTCTGTTCCTATACCTTATGGTCTTATGGTCTAAACCACTTCTGTAGAAAAACTTGTCAAGAACAGTCATGGTCATGGAAAGACCACAATCACCTACATCATATGACACAGCACATATCAAATGAATAATTAGAAGTAGTAGTGAAACTAACTGAACATTTGGAAGATACGTGGACATATTATTAGCACTAGGTGTGGAATAAACACTGATGAGAATATTCAGTAGAGGCATACACCACAATTCATCATTTAGGCTGTAACTTTTGACATTCTTTCCCTAAAGCTTGGTGCCAGTAATGGGTACTAAGAAATGTCCCTCCCACCAGGCCTTGGACCTGCTACATGAAACTGCTTAAAGTTTGCAACCTTGGTTGGACCAGAAGTTGAAATGTCCCACTGCCACAAATAGTCAGCTCTGTCCATTGTTTGAGCTTGACTTGTATCATTAGTGTGGAACAGAACAGCAGTAATTCTGTTCTGCAATCAAGTTGTGCTAACTCTTATCTGAGGAGCATATGGTGCTGATATTGGGTGCTCAGGGAGTGGAAGGCTACACTTTTGTGACCCAGAAACAACACATGGTCTGGAAAAGCAACTTTAAAGCAATTTATCAGCAGAGCACTCTCCACCAGGCTGACTTGTTGTAGCAGATCCAGATCGAGATGTACACGATCAGTTAAATTATAACCCTCACTCCTTAGACCATAACACATAGGAACAGAATTAGGCTATTTGGCCCATCAAGTCTTCTCCACCATTCTTTTCCTTCACTGAAATACTGCTACATCAGACTTTACTTTCTCCCTATCAAATTTCAAGTTGAACTCAATCATAATGTGATCACTGTCTCCTAAGAGTTCCTTTACCTTAAGCTCCCTACTCACCTTCGATTCATTACAAAGCACCTAATACAGATTAGCTGATCCCCTAGTAGGCTCAATGACAAGCTGCTCTAAAAAGCCATACTATAGGCATTCAACAAACTCACTTTCTTGAGATCCATTTCCAACCTAATTTTCCCAATCGACATGCACGTTGAAACCACCCATGACTATCATAACATTTCCCTTTTGAGACGCATTTTCTATTTCCCACTGCAATCTGTAGTCCACCTCTCAGCTACTGTATGGAGGCCTGCACATAACCACCATCAGGGTCCTTTTACCCTTGCACTTTCTTAATTCAACCTACAAGGATTCATCTTCCGATCCTATGTCACATCTTTCTACTGATTTGATGTCACTCTTTACCGGTAGAGCCACCCCAGCCCCTCTACCTACCATCCTATCCCTCCATTACTACGTGTAACCTTGGACGTTCAGCTCCCAACTACAACCATCCTTCAGCCATGATGGCCATCAGACCTGACAATCTTTAATAGTGCAATTGTTCTTAGCACTATACCATCTACAATCTATCAGCAATTCTAGGTTTATCAATTATTATGTTAAAATATAAACATTCACTAAAGACTTTTTTTTTAGCTGTAAAAGTAAATGTCTTCTTCCCAAAATTAATTCATGAAGGAAAGGCACCTCTAGTACATTTATTATCAAAGTACATATACTGTATGTCACCACGTATACCCTGAAATTAATTTTCTAGCAGGCATTCACAGTGGAATATTCACAATTTGAAGAGTATCACACCAACAATCATGACACAAAGAGTGCAGATACTGGAACCCTCTGGCATTCCTTCTATAAGGATAAGGTTCAAAGATGAAGTTTATTGGTCAAGTGTGCATAGAAATATCAAAACATGCAGCAAAATGCATCATTGGTGTCAAATGACATCAGTGAGCAGCCTGCAAGTATCGCCCCTATTCCAGTGCCAACACAGCATGCCCACAACTTATGGTAAATGAGAGGAAACAAGAGCACCCAGGGGAAACCCATGCGGTCATGGGGAGAACGGCAGAGCAATAGGCACTAAGGAATATCGCTCCCACCGAGCATTCGACTTGTTGCAAAGAAACTGCTTGATGTTTGTGACCTTGCTAGTTTCAGAAATTAAAGAGGCACACTGCCAGAAAGTGCCATATATTCTCACTGGACCAGACAGTCAGAATCTTTCTCCTGGGGAAGAAATGCCAAGCACTAGAGGACATGCTTATAAGGTGAGAAGGGAGGTAATTAAAGGAGATGTTTTAGGCAAGATTTTCATACAGACTGTGGTAGATGCCTGGATCAGAGTCCCAGAAATAGTGATGAAAACAGCTATGATAGTGGCATTTAAGAGGCATTTTGATAGATACATGAATATAGAAACATAGAAAAAACATACAGCCCAGTATGTAAGAAATGGAGGGATATGGATCATGCATAGGCAAATGAGATTTAGTTTAATCTGACATCATATTCTGCACAGGGTAGCATGGTAGCATAGCAGTTAGCAAAGCTTTATAGCACCAGGAATCTCGGTTCTGTTCCTGCCGCTGTCTGTAAGGAATTTGTTTGTTCTCTCCATGGCCATGTGGGTTTCCTCCAGGTGCTCTGGTTTCCTCCCACATTCCAAAGACATACAAGTTAGGGTTAGTAAGTTGTGGGCGTGCTATGTTGGCATAGTGATACTTGCAGGCTACCCCCAGCATATCCGTGGACTGTGTTGGTCGCTGACACAAACAACGCGTTTCACTTTATGGTTCAATGTTTGTATGTACAAATAAATTCGTCTTTAAATCTCTTTAATTTCAGACATGGTGGGGCATTTCCTGAGCTGTACTACGCACTGTGACACATAAACAGAAAACAATAGAAGTAATCATCTCGTCAGACAGTATCTGTGAAGGAGAAACCAACTCAGCATTTTAGATTGATGATCTTTCATTGGTACTAGGAAAACCAATATGGCGAATAAAGTCAATCCTTGGTCCTTGAAACAAAGTTGGAACAACAATCAGTCTTGATTGGCTACAATCCCACATTACCAAAGAGCTGTTGGGTCAACTAACTAAATGTCAATACTTTAAAAACCTAAGCAATTAGACTTTGCTATTCCTTGGCTTGCAATCGTGAATTAACAAATAGTTGAAGCTAACAAATTCGACAAAGAAGTCCGTCTATTACTGACTGTATTACAGTACACACTTGACCATACCAGCTTTGAGGGCTTAGACACTCTGATATTCCAGAATATGGCTAGCTGGTGCAGCCTCTTTAAAGATTAAGACCATAATACCACAAAGTACAGGAGCAGGAGTAGGCCATTCAGCCCATCGAGACTACACCATTCAATCATAGAAACATAGAAACATAGAAACTAGGTACAGGAGTAGGCCATTCAGCCCTTTGAGCCTGCACCGCCATTCAGTATGATCATGGCTGATCATCCAACTCAGAACCCTGCACCAGCCTTCCCTCCATACCCCCTGATCCCTTTAGCCACAAGGGCCATATCTAACTCCCTCTTAAATATAGCCAATGAACTGGCCTCAACTGTTTCCTGTGGCAGAGAATTCCACAGATTCACCACTCTCTGTGTGAAGAAGTTTTTCCTAATCTCAGTCCTAAAAGGCTTCCCCTTTATCCTCAAACTGTGACCCCTCATTCTGGACTTCCCCAACATCGGGAACAATCTTCCTGCATCTAGCCTGTCCAATCCCTTTAGGATTTTATACGTTTTAATCAGATCCCCCCTCAATCTTCTAAATTCCAATGAGTATAAGCCTAGTTCATCCAGTCTTTCATCATATGAAAATCCTGCCATCCCAGGAATCAATCTGGTGAACCTTCTTTGTACTCTCCCTATGGCAAGGATGTCTTTCCTCAGATTAGGGGACCAAAACTGCACACAATACTCCAGGTGTGGTCTCACCAAGGCCTTGTACAACTGTAGTAGTACAGTCATAGGCTGATCTTCCAGTCATCCATACTCCCCTGTCTTCTCCCCATACCATTTGATGCCATGACTAATCTAGAACCTATCTCTGCCTTAAATGCACAATGACTTGGCCTCCACACCCACTCGTAGCACAAATTCCACAGATCTACCACCCTCTGAATAAAGTAATTTCTCCACATCTCTGTTTTAAATGGACGTCCTTCAATCCTGAAGTTGTGCCCTCTTGTCTTAGACTCTCCTACCATGGGAAATAACTTTTCCATATCTAATTTGCTCAGGCCTTTTAACATTCGGAATGTTCCTATGAGATCCCCCCCCCCCCCCCATTCTCCTGACCTCCAGGGAATACAGCCCAAGAGCTGCCTGACGTTCCTCATACGGTAACCCTTTCATTCCTGGAATCATTCTCGTGAATCTTCTCTGAACCCTCTCCAATGTCAGTGTATCCTTTCTGAAATAAGGAGCCCAAAACTGCACACAATACTCCAAGTGTGGTCTCATGAGTGCCTTATAGAGCCTCAACATCACATCCCTTCTCTTATATTCTATACCTCTGGAAATGAATGCCAGCATTGCATTCGCCTTCTTCACCACTAACTCAACCTGGAGGTTAACCTTTAGGATATCTTGCATGAGGACTCCCAAGTCCCTTTGCATCTCTGTATTTTGAATTCTCTCCCCATCTAAGTAATAGTCTGCCCGTTTATTTCTTCCACTAAAGTGCATGACGATACACTTTCATTTGTATTTCATTTGCCTCTTCTTTGCCCATTCCCCTAAACTATCTAAGTCTCTCTGCAGGCTCTCTGTTTCCTCAAAACTACCCGTTCCTCCACCTATCTTTGTATCATCGCCAAATTTAGCCACAAATCAATTAATCCCATATTTCAGTTCATTGCATACATCATAAAAATCAGCGGTCCCAACACCGACCCCTGTGGAACTCCACTGGTAACTGGCAGCCAGCCAGAATAGGATCCCTTTATTCCCACTCTCTGTTTTCTGCCGATCAGCCAATGCTCCACCCATGCTAGTAACTTATCTGTAATTCCATGGGTTCTTATCTTGCTAAGCAGCCTAATGTGTGGCACCTTGTCAAAGGCCTTCTGAAAATCCAAGTACACCACGACTACTGCATCTCCTTTGTTCATCCTGCTTGTAATTTCCTCAAAGAATTGCAGTAGGTTAGTCAGGCAGGATTTTCCTTTCAGGAAACTATACAGACTTTGGCCTATCTTGTCATGTGCATGCAGGTATTCCATAATCGCATCCCTAACAATCGATTCTAACAACTTCCCAACCATTGATGTCAGGCTAACAGGTCTATAGTTTCCTTTCTGCTATCTCCCACCCTTCTTAAATAGTCGAGTAACATTTGCAATTTTCCAGTCATCCGGTACAATGCCAGAATCTATTGATTCTTGAAAGATCATTGTTAATGCCTCCACAATCTCTCCAGCTACTTCCTTCAGAACCCAAGGGTGCATTCCTTCACAACCAGGAGACTTATCCACCCTCATACCATTAGGCTTCCTGTGCAATTTCTCAGTCGTAATTTTCACTGAACATACTTCACTTCCCTGACACTCTTGAATGTCCAGTATACTGCAGATGTCTTCCACTGTGAAGACTGATGCAAAACACACATTCAGTTCTTCTGCCATTTCTGTGTCTCTCATTACAATATCTTCCATGTCATTTTCTATTGGTCCTATTATCTACCCTCAATTGTCTTTTACACTTTATAAAATTTCTTCTTTATATAAATAGTTTCTTTTCATAATTCATCTTTTCCTTCTTAAAGACCTCCTTAGTTTCCTTCTGCAAGTTTTTATAAGCTTCTCAATCCTCTATCTTCCTACTAGCTTTGGCTTCCTTGTATGCCCTCTGTTTTGCTTTTACTTTGGCTCTGACTTCACTTGTCAGCCATGGTAGCGTCCTTCTTCGATTTGAAAATTTCTTCTTATTTGGAATATATCTGTCTTGCACTTCCCTCCTTTTTCGCAGAAACTCCAGCCATTGCTGCTCTGCTGTCCTTCCTGCCAGTGTCCCTCTCCAGTCAACCTTGGCCAGTTCCCCTCTCATGCCATTGTAATTTCCTTTATTCCACTGGAATACCGACACATTGGAATTTAGTTTCTCCTTCTCAAGTTTCAAAGTGAACTTGATCATATTGTGATCACTGTTCCCTTAGGGTTCCTTAACCTTAAGCTCTCTTATCACCTCCGGATCATTGCACAACACCCAATCTGGTACAGCCGATCCCTAGTAGGCTCAAGAACAAGTTGTTCTAAAAAGCCATCCCTTCGACATTCTACAAATTCTCTCTCTTGAGGTCCAGTATCGGCCTGGTTTTCCCAATCTACTTTCATGTTAAAATCCCCAACGATTATCATGACACTGCCCTTCTGACACGCCTTTTCTATCTCCTGCTGTAATTTGTAATCCATATCCCAGCTGCTGTTTTGATTCAGGCCCACTGTGCTAATTGGCAATCACGCTTTAGCACCCGGATTTTAATATTTAAAGAGCACCTGAACTGAGAATCGGTGCACAATCATTAGCTCAACTTTAGTCAGTCTGCAATTGTGTTTTTTGAATTTCTGTCTTGTTCAGATTCTCGCCTAGTATTTAGTCAAGAACTCTGATCTAGTATCAAAGTGGTTGTAGCTTATTTAATTCACAGTAATCTTGCCCTTTACCACCCACTACTCACCTACAAATGATTCACAAAGTACTGTGAGGACAAATGCGTGGGGGTTGAATTAATACACCAGGGTTTTATCATAACATCACTAAGTTTGGCACTGTTCTGTCAGTACTTTTCATTTCTAAGACCGTTATGCTTGTTCAGGGCTGAGCAAAAATCTATCTGCATCAGGCAATGAAGACATTATTTTATTAAGGACTGTAGAAGTACAAGAAATTATTGCTTTATAAAAGGAATGTAAAGCATAACATTCTCAATAGGAAGTCCAAGGTTATGTCTTTGCAAAAGGTAAGTGCTGGAAAGGCTGTTTGATAGGATTCAGATTGAGTTTTGGTGAACTGCATTTCAAGACTCCAAGGCCATGAACTGATTGTGTCTTCAACTGCTTCCTACAAACTAAGTAACGCCATATATTCCATCTGGGTAGCATGAATATTGATTTCTCCTTCCAGTAAAAAAAATCCCCCTGCCCCTTCCTCTATTCCCCTCTCTGACCTTTTACTTCTTCTCACCTACCTATCACTTCCCCCTGTGTCCCCTCCTCCTTCCCTTTCACCTGTGGTCCACTCTCCTCTCCTATCAGATTCCTTCTTCTCCAGCACTTTACCCTTCCCACCCACCTGGCTTCACCTATCACCATCCAGCTAGCCTCCTTCCTCTCCCCCCACCTTTATATTCTAGTGTCTTCCCCCTTCCTTCTCAGTCCTAAAGGACGGTATTGGCCCAAAATGTCAAGTATCTATTAATATCTATCGATTCTCCCTGAAGCTCAGAGACCTCGGCCATGAACCTGCCTTGTGCAGCTGGATCCTGGACTTCCTGTCAGATCACCAGCAGGTGGTAAGAGTGGGTTCCCTCACCTCCACCCCTCTGACTCTCAATACGGGAGCCCCTCAGGGCTGTGTTCTAAGCCCCCACCTTTACTTCCTGTATACCCATGTCCCTGTCGCCACCCACAGCTATAATCTGCTAATTAAATTTGCCGACTGCACTACATTGATTGGCCTTATCTCAAACAATAACGAGGTGGCCTACAGGGAAGAAGTCATCTCTCTGACATAGTGGTGTCAAGAAAACAACCTCCCCCTCAATATCACAAAAACAAAGGAACTGGTTGTAGATTACAGGAGGAATGAGGATGGGCTAATCCCTATTGACATCAATGGATCTGGGGTTGAGAGGGTAAACAGCTTTAACTCTTGACATCCACACCACCGAGGACCTAACATCGTCTGTACACACCAGATGTGTGGTGCAAAAGGCACAACAGCGCCTCTTTCACCTCAGACGGTTGAGGACGTTTGGTATGGGCTCCCAAATCCTAGGAACTTTCTACAGGGGCACAACTGAGAGCATCCTGACTGGCTGCATCACTGCCCAGTATGGGAACTGTACCTCACTTATTTGCAGGACTGCAGAGAGTGGTGTGGACAGCCCAGTGCATCTGTAGTTGTGAACTTCCCATGATTCAGGACATTTACAAAGGCAGGTGTGTAAAAAGGGCCCTAGGATCACTGGCGACCTGAGTCACCCCAACCGCAGTCTATTCCAGCTGCTACCATCTGAGAAACAGTACTGCAGAATAAAAGCCAGGACAAACAGGCTCCTGGAACAGCTTCTTCCACCAGGACATCAGGCTGATTAACTCACGCTGATTTGAGTATATTCGATGTTACATCGACTGTTGTATTTATTATAAATAATTATAAATTACTATGATTGCACATTGCACATTTAGACAGGGATGTAAGGTAAAGATTTTTACTCCTCATGTATGTGAAGGATGTAAGAAATAAAGTCAATTCAATATTCAATTCAATTCAATTCACCTGCTGAGTTCCTTCAGCATTTTGTGTGTGTTGCTAAGTAAGGTAGTGTTTTTGTTTGTACTAAAGTTAAATAGAGAAGTATGTTTTCTCCCTTCACATACCATTGCTACATAAATAATCATAAATGCACGGTGCAGAGGTTACTTTTCAACTTTATCGGAGGTAATTGTCAGGAAAAATGATGCCACTGCATTTAAAAGCTTTTTATGTAGCTACAGTACACAATATTCATGTTTATTTATTGCTATGTGGTATGTGAATGGAGCACATCTACTTTTATTACGCCTGCCAGGTGAGAAAATCACTTCTCTCCTGGGTAAGAAAATCCTTTATTTATTTCCCTTTGAGAAACGGTCAACAAAACCTTGGTGTGCCAGCTTTGCCCAGTTTGCTGTCATAATCTGACCAAAAGCGCAGATGCTTTTTCACCCACTTCAACACTCTACCTACCATAACGTGACAGAAACACAGAGTGCCAGATGCATTCAGCAGGTCAAATTACATCCACAGCGAGTGAAACACAGTAAACAATTCACATTAAGGTCCCTTCAGCAGAACTCGAAAAATGAAAAATGGAAAAGTGTTGCAGAGGTAAGGGATTGAGAGGTACAGGTAATGTCTATATCAGTGTGCAGACAAAAGTTATCAAGGTAACAATTACATAGAAATTCTCAAAACAAAGTTTGGCTCTAATTACAATAATGACATTTCCATCAATGCACAATTCCACAAGAGAGATATTATTAATCTTTTCTTCAATTAAACCTTTTCTACAAAGCACTTACATTACTATTTATGACTTCCTTCACATACAGGAACTTACTACAGTATATCAAGTCATACACACTAGAGACCAACTAGCCATTTATTTAAGAACACACACAAAATGCTGGAGGAACTCAGCAGTGCAGGGAGGTATTTATGGAAAAGAATAAGCAGTCAACGTTTTGGGCCGAGACCCTTCCTCAGGACGTCAACTGCTTACTCTTTTCCGTAGGTGCTGCCTGGCCTGCTGAGTTCCTCCAGCATTTTGTGTGTGTTGCTTTGGATTTCCAGTTATCTGCAGGATTTCTCATGTTTGTAATCATTTCTTAAGAACTTTGATGGTATCTTAAATCCTCAGAAAAAAAATCAAAATTGAAGAGACCAACATCACACACTACATGTGATCCGTGTCCAAGGTAACCGCTGCATAATTTTGATTAGGAAGTAGGTTTTACAGTCAGGTAATGCAGTTAATGTACATATATAAGAATGCAAAGAACAGCAGGGACAAACTAGTCTATCCTGACCAACGGCAGCCGTTAATGTGATATTTTCGTATGTAAGTTCATGCTTGCAGCAGGACTCCACTTCACACAAATCAAGGACCGCAGAGGTTCTGGTAATGATCAGATATTTGGCTGGCTCACTGCCAAATACTTGCTAGGCTGCACCTGTTCTTCAGTCCCGCACACCAACAAGACTGAAGGAGGGTCTCGGCCCAGAATATCGACTGTTTGTTCATTTCCCTGGATGCTGCCTGGCCTGCTGAGTATCTCCAGTATTTAGTGTGTATTGCTTTGGAGTTCCAGCTTCTGCAGAATTTCTTGTGTTTAGGCTTCCTTAGTTTCATCATTTTTCTTTTCAACATTAAGAGCAACACTATAGAATCAATCTCACTCTTTGAAAATTATAGTCCTGAGTTTCAATGAGATTGAAAGAATAGAGAGAAAATTTACAAGGATTTGCTGGAACTTGAGGACCTCAGTTAAAGGGAAAGGTTGAATACGTTAGGACTTTATTACCTGGAGTGTAGAATGAGGGGAGATTTGATAAAGATATACAAAATTATGAGGGGTATTAATAGGTAAATGCAAGTGGGCTTTTTCCACAGAGGTTGAGTAAGATCAGAACTAGAGGTCATAGGTTCAATTCAATTCAATTCAAGTTTAATTGTCATTTAACCATACACGAATATTCATAATACAGCCAAATGAGACAGGGTTACTACGGGGTCAAAGTGCAAAGACACATTACCAACAGTCACACACAGTAAGCACACACAAGATCAAAATCACATAATAAGAGTCCCAAGGCCCACCCCCACCGCAACGCCACGGCTTGATGCATACAAGTCAACAAACACATAGCATATCTACATAGTCCAGAACCACCTCCGCCCCAGCCCACTAATATCATCCGTCGACTGGCCCTGATGCCCTCTAGGCGACACCATAGCTTCCAGGCCCAGACCTCGCACATACAAGCACATATAGACTAGAATGTAAAAACACAACCAGGCATGTATATATGTACTTATATATATTTATAGGCTAAGGGTGAAAGCTTAAATATTTAAGGAGAATATGAGGGGGAGCTTCTTCAGTCAGAAGGAGGAAAGAGTGTGGAATGAGCTGCCAGCGGAAATGGTGGATGCAGGCTCGATTGCAACATGTAAGAGAAGCCTGGATAAGTACATGGATGGCAGGGGTATGGAGAGCTATGGTCCAGATGCAGGTGGATGGAACTAGGCAGAATAATAGTTTGGCATGGATGAGATAGGCCAAAGGGGCTGTTTCTGTGCTGTGGTGTTCTATAACTCTATGACTCCATGATGTCCAAGAAGGAAAACAGAGACTTCAATCTGCATCAACCATTTCCCCTCATCTGGACCTTAGTCTTCAGGTTCAGGCTATCACATCATTGTAAAATCTTCTTAGCTAACAATCTGGTCCATCACACAATGCAGTAGGTAACAAGATTCACTCTGATTAGTCACAGGTTTAACTCAGGGTCCAACTTCATATTACATCCTCAAATGAGTTACCAAATGGTATAATCACACTGACTGGATAGAATTAACAGAATCAGAATCAGGTTTAATATCACCTGCGTATGTAGTGATCTGTTAGCATAGCGGCAGCAATACACTGCAATACATGATAATATAGAAAAGAATAAGTAAATCAATTACAGCAAATATATATATATATAATAGTTAAAATTAAAACTAGTGCTAAAACAGGAATAATATATTTTAAAAAGTGAGGTAGTGTTTATAGGGCTCAAATCTCCTCAAACTCCCAATAACGTATAGCTGCCGTCTTACCTTCTTCATAGCTGCATCAGTATGTTAGGACCATGGTAGATCCTCAGAGATCTTGACACCCAGGAACTTGAAATTACTCAGTCTCTCCACTTCTAATCCCTCTGAGGATTGGTTTATGTTCCCTCATCTTACCCTTCCTTAAGTCTACAATCAGCACCTTGGTCTTACTGACATTGAGTGCAAGGTTGTTGCTGCAGCACCACTCTACTAGCTGGTATATCTCGCTCCTGTACGCCCTCTCAAGTCCATCTGAGATTCTATCAACATTGGTTGTATCATCAGCAAATTTATAGATGGTATTTTAAGCTATGCTTAGCAACACAGTCATGGGTAAAGAGAGAGTAGAGCCGTGGGCTAAGCACACACCCCTGAGGTGTGCCAGTGTTGATCGTCAGCAAGGAGGAGACATTATCAGCAATCCGCACAGATTGTGTCTTCTGGTTAAGAAGTTGAGGATCCAATTGCAAAGGGAGGTACAGAGTTCTAGGTTCTGCAGCTCATCGATCGGGAATGTAGCTTTTTACTGCCCAGATGCTATATCAGCCATTAATATCTGGTAAGTGTAAGTTGTTCTGTAGGTGAGTAACAGCACACATACCAGACATCATTAGCTGATCATGAGGAATTCTGCAGATGCTGGAAATTCAAGCAACACACATCAAAGTTGCTGGTGAACGCAGCAGGCCAGGCAGCATCTCTAGGAAGAGGTACAGTCATCGTTTCGGGCCGAGACCCCTTCGTCAGGACACTTTCATTAGCTGATCCCCAGTCAGAGTGGTCATTTCTAGCTTTGAAGTAAATCTAATTTCAAAATATGGATCCATCTGAGGAACTTCACTACTCAAAGAACCAATGGGAATGTGTAAGGTCAGAAGACTATAAGACCTATGAGCAAAATTAGGTCATTCAGACTAGCCATTTGATCATGACTGATTTATTTTCCCACTCAACCTCATTCTTCTGCCTTCTCTCCATAACCTTTGATGCCCTTACTAATCAAGAACCTGTCAACCTCCACTTTAAATATACCGAATGATTCCATAGCTATATGTGGGAATAAACTCTATAGATTCACCACCTTCTGTTCAAAATTCAAAATAAATTTATTGTCAAAGTACATATACGTCACCATATACAACACTGAGAGTCATTTTCTTGCAGGCATACACAGTAAATCCAAGAAACACAATAGAATCAATGAAAGACTGCACCCAACAGGATAAACAAACAACTGATGTGCAAAAGACAACAAACTGCATATAGAAAAGAAAAAATAACAATAATAATAAGTAAATAAGCAATAAATATCAAGAACATGAGACGAAGAGTCCTTGAAAGTGAGCCCATTGGTTGTGGGAACAGTTCGGTGTTGGGCGAGTGAAGTTGACCCCTCTGCTTCAAAAGCCTGATGGTTGAGGAGCAACAACAATTCCTGAACCTGGTGATGTGAGTCCTTAGTTTCCTGCACCTTCTTCCTGATGGCAGAAATGTGAAGAAATTGTGGCTTACATTCTAGGGGTCCCTGATGATGGAAGCGGTTTTCCTGCGATAGCACTCCATATAGATGTTCCCAATGTTGGGGAGGGCACAACCTGTGATGGACTAGACCATATTCTCTATATTCTGTATGATTTTCTGTTCAAGGGAATTGGTGTTTCCATACCGGGCCATGATAAACCAATCAATACATTCTCCACCACACATCTATGGAAGTCTGTCAAAGTTTTAGATGTCTTGCCAAATCTTTGCAAGCTTTTAAGGAAGTAGAGGCGCTGCTGTGCTTTCTTTGTGATGGCAAGTATGTGCTAGGCACAGGAAAAATCCTCTGAAATGATAACACTGAGGAATTTAATATTGCAGACCCTCTCCACCTCTGATCCACCGATGAGAGCTGGCCCATGGACCTCCAGTTTTCTACTCCTGTAGTGAGTAATCAGCTCCTTGGTCTTGCTGACATTGAGTGAGAGGGGATAGCTTCACTCAACTTCACTTGCCCCATCACTGAACTGATTCCACAACCTATGGACTCACCATTAAGGACTCTTCACCTCATGTTCTTGATATTTATTGCTTGTTTATTTACTATTATTATTTCTTTTTTTTTCTTTTGTATTTGCACAATTTGTTGTCTTTTGCACACAGGTTGTCCACCCTGTGGGTGCAGTCTTTCACTGATTTTGTTCTGGTTATTGGATTTATTGAGTACCGTTCATTCAATTATGCTGGCTGCTTTACTGAGGCCCAAGAATATAGCTTACAGAAAGATCTAAAGAGAGGGCCACTCAACAGCTGACTTCAACACCTTTTCTCACACTCATGGTTCTTCTAGAACTGCAGGAAGCTAACTTGCACTTTATTTCTCCAGATGTCAAAGCATCTTGTCACAGGAACACCATGACTATTTTATGATGGGCCCAGATCTATTAATCATAAAGTTTCTTAAATTCTCTAAGATATCTTTTCTTAGAGTGACTGATGGATTTAGCGAGAAAGATTTGCGTTTCCCAGAACTTGCTCTCCAAATTCTTGTAACAATGAAAATTATTCGTATTTGCCGCATCACATGACATGGATGATCAAGGTCTTTCCATAACCATGATTGTTCTTGGCAAATTTTTCTACGGAAGGCAGCATCCTGGTAAATCTCCTCTTTATCCTTTCCAATGCTTCCACATCCTTCCTATAGTGAGGTGACCAGAGCTGGACACAGTACTCCAAGTGTGGCCTAACAAGAGTTTTATAGAGCTGCATCATTACACCGTGCCTCTTAAACTCTGTCCTTCGACTTATGAAAGCTAACACTCCATAAGCTTTCTTAACTACCCTATCTACTTTCAGGGATCTGTGGACATGTACCCCCAGATCCCTCTGCTCCTCCACACTACCAAGTACCCTGCCATTTACTTTGTACTCTGCCTTGGAGTTTGTCCTTCCAAAGTGCACCACCTCACACTTCTCCAGGTTGAACTCCATCTGCCATTTCTCAGCCCACTTCTGCATCCTATCAATGTCTCTCTGCAATCTTCGACAATCCTCTACACTATCTACAACACCACCAACCTTTGTGTCATCTGCAAACTTGCCAACCCACCCTTCTACCCCCACATCCAGGTCGTTAATAAAAATCACGAAAAGTTATGAATGCTTCATCTTGGCCTCTTGCACTCACAATGGTCCAATGGTTCAATTTAATATCAGAGAATGTGTACAGAATGCAACCTGAAATCCTTGCTCTTTGCAGACATCCACAAAACAAGAAAAAATGCCAAAGGATGAATGACAGAAAATGTTAGAACCCCAAATTGCCCCCGCCCCACATATCAAACAGCAACAAAAGCATCAACTCTCCCCTCCCCCCACTTGCTCCTGCAAAAGCATCAGCCCCCACCACCCACCGTGCAATCAACAGCAAAGCCCCCCAGAGACCATGAACTAGAGAAAATCAAAAACTACTGTCCATCCCAACACATTGACATCTCAGACAGGCTCTCCCTTTCACTAGCGAGAGAAAGAGAGATCGCTCCTACAACAGATGAGCGGGAGACAAATCACCATTATTGACAGAGCGTTTGTTCTTGGAGTGACCTCCACTTCCCGTTGGCTGTATAATTTCCCACCACCACCTGTATCTAGATGTGGCAGAGCATTGATTTGATCTGCTGGCTGTGAAATAGTTTAGCTGCTGTTATCACACTCTTAAACAGAGCTTTTATATAAGATGAACTATTGACTTCACAATCTAACTTGTTATGATCTTGCACTTTGTAATTTACCTCCACTTTCTCTGTAGTTGTTACACTTTATTCTGCAATGTTATTGTTTTACCTTCAATGCACTGTGTAATGATTTTGATCTGTATGAACAGTAAACAAGACAAGCTTTTCACTGTATCTTGGTACATATGACAATAATAAACTAATTCCAATATCCTATCTATTGCATGTTCTTTTTGCTAATTAGCACCTAGAGTCATACAAACATACAGCACTACAGCACAGAAACAGGTCCTGTGACCTACCTAGTCCTTGCAGAATGTTATTCTGCCTAGTCCCATTAATCCACACCTGGACCATTGCCCTCCCATCCATATATTTATCCAAACTTCTTCTCTTAAGTGGTACAATCGAACCCACACGCACCACTTCCGCTGGCACCTCAGTACACACTAGCGCCACCTTCTAAATGATGAAGTTCCCACTCAGGTTCCTCTTAAATATTTCACCTTTCAACCTTAACCTACAGTGTTAACCATACTATTTCTGGTCTCACCCATCCTCTGTGAGAAAAGCCCACATGCATTAACCCTATTTATAGCGCTCATAATTTTATATACCTGTATAAAGTCACCCCCCCCCCAATTCTCCTACGCTCCATGGAAAATAAATCCTAACCTATTCAACCTTTCCTTATAACTCAGGTCCTTATAAATTTTATCTGCACTTTTTCAACCTTACTGATATCTTTCCTGTACATAGGTGACCAGAACTGCATACAATACTCCAAATATATGGCCAACATATAATACAACTTCAACATAACATCCAACTCCTGTACTGAGTACCTTGATTTATGAAAGCAGATGCTCCAAAATCTCTCTTTACCTGTGACACCAACATCAAGGAATTACGGACCTGTATTCCCAGATCCCTTTGTACTACCACACTCCTCAGTGCCCTACTGCTCACAGTGCAAGTCCGACCCTGGTTTGTCCTCCCAAAGTGGAACACTTCACGCTTGTCAGCATTAAATTTCACACATGGTGTTTCGGTTTGCTAACACTTCATCAGATTTAGGTCCCAATGAAGGGTCTTGGCCCGAAATGCCAAGTGTTTACTCTTTTCCATAAAAGCTGCCTGGCCTGCTGAGTTTCTCCAGTATTTTGTGTGTGTTGCTCAGAGTTAAGGTTATAATGTCTCATATTGCTCCCAAGAAGATCTTCTCCGCCCCTCATTGAACCCGGGCCTTGAGAGTAATGGCAGAATGAAAGATATGCTGCACAACAACTCACTTTCTAAGATAGATAATGGTATTTAATTAACCCAAAATTTCTTATTACTGGTTAATTGATTTCAGCATGTAACTGTAAATGTAACAAATTCATTTGACCAAAGTTGGATCAGGCTGTCAATGAATTTGCACTCTCAATGATTAATTCATTTCCATCAGCATTTAGTGTCTTTGTATTCAGTCTAGTCTCTCCCACTGGTTGAAGTCCATGTGCTTTCCAAATCTCGCATGGAACCAAATGCCAAATCCTAAATGAAAGGAACTGTTAAACTTTTGAAGCATTCTCAGCATAAATGAGAATGAAGCCAAATGAGTATCAAGAGCAGAGTGTAAAACAGATTAAAAATAAATGGCACATTTTTACAAAGTTCAGACAATCACACATAGAATACCAGATCCAGTCTTTGGTGCTATATTGTGAAAAGGAGATTGAAGCCATTGTGTGGATTAGCACGGAGGATGTCAAAGATTACAAATATAGCTACGGGAAAAAAATTAGTTACTTTAGTCCAAAAAGACTAATAATTGATTTAATGAATGGTATTTACCTCTCCACAATGAAATTATACTTTGCCTCAGCCTGTTAGCCATGAGGATTGCACCAAAAGCTGTTGTGAATCAAGCATCCAGAGGACACAGAGACATTGCAACCGGGAGTAAAATCCAAAACTGCATACCTCTTAAACCAGACTGTTGAATCATTCCTGATGTGTTACTGTGGTTCTGCATTATGGATTAGACTACTGAATTTATGGACTGTGGACTTTTTCAGACTTACGGTTTTTATATTTGATGTTTTTCGTCCATTCTTTTCTGGCTTGTTTTATGAGGGGAGGGGTTTGGGGGTTGATGTTCTTGTTCCATTTTGTGTGGGGGAGGAGGATTTTGGGGTCGATGTTCTTATTCCGTTTTATTCCGTGATGTTCGGGTGTTGATGATCGGGATGCTGTTCATTTTTGTGCGGGGGCGTGTGGGTTTGATGCTCCTCTCTGAATGACTTTCATGTTCTTTGTTTCATGGCTATCAGAAGACGAATCTCAGAGTTGTATATGGATACATACTTTGATAATAAACGAACATTTGAACCTTTGAACTTGGACAGGCTTTGAAATAGACAGTGACGCCTAAAATACTGAATTCAGTGTCAAATCAGATACAGTAATGCTCAGGCATTATAAGGTATTGGTCACACCAAACTTGGAGTATTGTGAACAGTTTTGGGCCGCTTATCTAACAAAGGATGTGCTGGTATTGGAGATGGTCTGGAGGAGGTTCACAAGAATAATTCCAGGAATGAAAGGATTTACATACGAGGAGTGTTTGATGGTTCTGGACTTGTACTCACTTAAGTTTAGAAGATTAGGAGGGGCAATCTCATTGAAATCTATCGAATATTGAAAAGCCTAGATAGCGTGGATGTGGAAAGGATGTTTCCTATAGTGGGGGAGTGTAGCACCAGAGGGCACAGCCTATGGAATTCATTGCCACAGGCAGCTGTGAAGGCCAAGTCATTAAAGCAGAGGTTGAAAGGTTCCAGATTAGTAAGAGTGTCAAAGATTATGGGGAGAAGGATAGACATTGGGGTTGAGAGGGACAATAAATTAGCCATGAAGGAATGGCAGAGTGGACTTAATGGGCCGAATGGCCTAATTTTGCTCCTATGTCTTATCGTCTTATTGAAATTGCGGAGGTAGGAAATTTTTTTTTAAACTTTGTGTTTGGAGGAAAGTATAGAGGAGATAGCAGAGGTCGTTTTTGTTACACAAAAAGTGGTGGTGGTGAAGGCAGATACATTACAGGCCACTAACAGACTCTTAGGTAGGCACATGGATGATAGAAAAATGGAGGGCTATGTGGGAGAGAAGGGTTAGGTTGGTCTTAGAGTAGATTAAAAGGTCAGCACAACCTCTTGTGTGCCGAATAAGCTGTTCTGTGCTGTACCGTTCTGTGTTCTATACATGTTCAGCGATATGTGTGAGCTGGCAAAAAATTATTGTCTAATTTGCGCATAAGAACAAATAGCATCTTTTCTTATTATCTGTAAATTATTCTTTAAACATTATGATGGGTTTTGATTGACTGAATTATGCTATCTGATGCCAATGGTTCCCATAGGAATCACCATCTTGCCAGCCACGCAAAGCAGCTCACTCTAGACTTCCGAGCAAGCACAGTGAAAGGTGGAAGTTCAAAACAAGCAGGTCATGTGACAACCCACCTGACTGCTCGACGGTGCAGCTAAACCCGCAGCAAGAATGTGATTAACCCATGGTAACCAAATACCGTCGCACACGGATATGGAGGCATTTGGTTGTGATGGGCGAATTGCACTCTTGCTACAGATGTAGCAAGATTCTTGCCAAAGTCATTGTCCAACAGATTGCAGATGCTGTCGATGTGCGCTTGTGGAAGGAGCAAGATGGCTTCAGGAAAAACAGAGGCTGTGTTGACCAGACCTTCACGCTGCATAACATCATAGAGCAGTGCACCGAGTGGCAGGGACAAATGTACGTAAATTTTGTGGACTATGAAAAGGCTTTTGATAACATCCAAACAGAGAGCCTCTGGCAAATTCTCAGATCATAAGGGAGCCCTTCCAAAATTGACCAGTTTATCCAGAGTTTCTTTGTAATTTTATCTGCACAGTTGGGGACTGCAATTTTAGCTTTGAAGTCAAGACAAGAGTCAGGCAAAGCTGTGTAATGTCAGCGATATTGTTTAATCTGGTGATTAACTGGGTTATGAGGAAAACAACAAAAGATAAGCAGAGAAACATTAGGTGGACTCTACTCCCTACTTAAGTCAGGCAGCAGCTATCGACGCTTTGGGCCGAGACCACTTTTTCAGATCCTGATAAAGGGTCTCAGTTCGAAATGTTGACCGTTTATTCCTTTCAATAGATGCTGCCTGTCCTGCTGAGTTCCTCCAGCATTTCGTATGCGTTACTCAGAGACCAGATGTAATTTCTTTACACACAAATTACTGGAGCAAGGAATGCTTTGACACGCATTTGAAATGGAACCAATCACCAGTATAGATTTTCAAAAGAAAAATGGGCTGCTGGTGAGCCACTTATTAAGACGATGATACAGGGCTACAGGGAGGTGGGAGGGCAGTGACAGTGGTGTTGGATATTATTGGTGAAGAGGATATAATGGGTCAGACAACAGCCTTCTGTGCTGAAAAAGTCTCAGCTCTTATCTGCCCCCATTAATGAAACTTTATTTCCCCAAGTCTGAAGGATGGCTGCAGCTACACAAGGTGCTGGGGGTATGACATTGTATCAAATCAGAATTGACACAGAGGCTAGGAATTAGATAAGCATGATTTAGGGGATGGCTGATAAGACAAGAATATAAACTTACATCATTCAACCTGATGGTTAAAAACTTCGCAAGAGCAAAAGGTACAATTGATGGGCATTTCACCATCCAAATAAATGTTATTTACACAAGGATAAAACTTCATAAAACTGCAGGTCAGAAAGCTTAGGGAATTGAGCCTTGGAGATTAGCAGAATACTGAGTACAGACAAGATATGTCCACAGGAAAAATGATGAGGGACAAACTAGTAGTGGGATTTAGTGACATTTCAACTGCAGCTAGAAAAAATGCTAACTAATGTGACTGTGGACAGAAAACTTCCATTACACTGATGAACACTGGACCAAAGTCATCAGTATTTAGAGGCATACAGTACAGAAGTAGACTCTTTGGCCAACAGTGTACAAGGTAAGTGTGCCATGGGGAAAAGTTACTTACAGTACCACACAGATATAAAAGGTCTCCAGGAATAGAAATCACAGTCACAAACCTTCTCTCAGAACTGCAACCCAATAATGAGGGGGGACCTCACTGAAACCTATTGAACATTGAAAGGCCTATACAACATGGACGTGCAGAGGACGTTCCCTCCGGTTGGACAGTCTAGGACCAGAGGGCACAGTCTTCGAACGGAAGGATGTCCCTTTAGAACAGAGATGAGGATGAATTTGTTTAGCCAGAGGATGGTGACTCTGTGGATTTCATTGTCACAGATGGCTATGGAGGCCAAATCATTGGAGATATTTAAAAAGGGTATTGATAGGTCCTTATTTGGTAATAGCAGCAAAGGGTACGGGGAGAAGGCAGAAGAATGAGGTTGAGAGGGGTAATTCAGCCATGATGGAATGGCAGAGTAGGCCTGATGGACTAAATGGCCTTATTCTGCTCCTACATCTTATTGTCTTATGATCAAAGGAAGAGGGAAGAAAATTATCTGCCCCATTGGGCCTCTGGCTACTTTGAAAGACTCATCCATTTCAGCCCATTCCCTCACCTTCTCATCACAGCACTGCAAATGTTTCCTAATCGACTAACTATTCAATTTCTCCTTGAAGGCCACAACTGAATCTGTTTCCACTCTGGTAACGCACTGCAGACCAGATAACTCAAAGCTCCAAGTACATTTATTATCGAAGTATGTATGCCATAAACAACCCTACGATTTGTCTTCTCCACAGGCAGCCACGAAATAAGGAGACACCGTGGAACCCTTTCCAAAGAATCATCAAACACCCAACACGCAAAGAAGGAACAAATCGCACTAACGGCAAAAAAATGAGCAAAAAGCACGGAATATAAAAGATTCAACCACAGAGTCATTGAAACAGTTCAGTTCAGTTGAGTATGGCACTGTGTTGTTTGCTGACTGTATGCTGCAGAGGCAGCCCATCCCAAACAAAATCGCAAAAAATAGCAACAAATAGGAGTAACACACATAAAAGTTGCTGGTGGAACACAGCAGGCCAGGCAGCATCTATTGGAAGAGGTACAGTCGACGTTTCGGGCCGAGACCCTTGGTAACCAGAAACACATAGAACATGACCTGCAGAGAGTCCAATCACAAACCATGCCAATTAAACCTTGCCCAAGACCCAAGACTCCGGCACCATCCTCCAGGAACACTGAGCAAAGAGAGACCGGTCAAACACAGGCCCCTTCCTCGTAACAGCAGCCAGTGAGAGGGAGAGACCATTCAAACTCAGGCAAATGCCGCTGAGCACCTGCTCGACTTCTGCTCTCATCCTCGTTGATTTCAATCTTGCTCGACACATTGATCAGCACAGCTGGTGAGAAACGTAGTCAATCGTGGGCTCGCGGCCCATCCCCAGGCTGCACACTCTACTCAAAACCTCACCGAACTCCCTTGGACACAGCAAGGCACCAGATTACTCAGTCGGCCCGCAAACACACCATCAAAATGTAAATCACAGGTTCCAATAGTAGCAGAATCGTATTTCAAAGAAGAAGAAGTAATTTTGTGAACTGTCTGAAGGATGTCGTCTTTGGTCGTGTTGTTCACTGGCACCATCTTCTTCCAGTAATCACTCACTGTGTCAATTTCTACTTTGTCTCCAACATTTTTGCCAGTCACCTTAAATCTATGCTTTTCTGCTGCTGGCTATAATTTCGCAGTTTTTACTCCATTGAAACCATTCGAGGTACATAATTTCCAATTAAATGCTTCTTGGGTCCCTCACCTGGGAAAAGCACCCAAAGTTTCTCATATCTGTCCATATAACTCAGGCATTTACCCCTGGATCATAGAACATAGAATGCCACAGCATAGACCAGGCTCTTCAGCCCATGCTGTTGTACTGACCTTTTAACCTACTCAGTGATCAATTCTTCCCTCCCACATCGTCCTCCATTCTATCATCCATCTGCCTATCTAGGTTCCGAGGTTCAATTCAACTAAATTCCGACTACAGCCTCTTTAATCTTTGTCTATCTTCCTAAAATACATACTTAACAGTCCATTCAAGATCAATTAATGTTTAAGAGGCTGCCCTTGCTTTTGAACCATACCCATTTACAAGGTTAGGAGCCTGGGTACTCTTTTCAACAGCCTTCACTGTGTCACCTGAGAAGCTGAGTAAGAGTATGTGGGCAATTTTTCTGCCCTTAATTCTTATGTTCCTGCAACTATCCTCCTCTGGACTCACCACACCATTGTCTCTACACTGTAATCCTCAATGAAGATGTGTCTCCAGGCATCTCAGCACATCTATTCCCAGTCCATCCGCTCGTACTAAGTTGCCAGAAACAATATTTATTGCTCCTGTCTCTCTCTCCTCATGCCATCCCTTAAAGCAGAACATTTTGAATTACATTTCTAAGGATACAAAACAAATGAAAAAAATAATCTTGAAACTGTCAGTACAATTCTTGCACTACAACTTTCAGCAGTAAAGCAAAGGAACAGGTGTTCACTGTGCTCTTTTTCAGATAATTTCTTCACCATATTCCTCAGATATATTAATGATTTGGAAGAGAACACAGATGTCATGATTAGTAAGCTTGCAGTGAACACCAAAAGTGGTTGCATAGTGGACAGGGAAGAAGGTTGCCTAGGGTTACAACAGGATCAGGGATCAACTAAAACAGTGGGCAAGGGAATGGCCAACAGACTGGAAAGTGAAGTGGTGCATTTTGGGAAGTTTAATCATGGTGTTGTAACGTGAACAAAGTCACTGGAGAGATACTGAAGCCAATGGATGCAGGAGTGTTATAATCAACAAAAATAAGCAATAGGCATTATATTGAGACACTCTTGGAGGAGGAGGCCTCCCAACCCAATATTACACGACATTTTATATGCTAAAGATCAAAAGTAACAGCAGGACAATCCTATAGTTACAATGTATCTACAATGCTTCCTTTGAATTACATATAGTTTTTACACGCCTCCTTCTTCGCACCCACACTCCAGACACCCAAAATGAACGTTAATCAGCACTGTCTGGTTTGCATCAACTACAGTCCATGGCTCCAGGAAAACTATTGTTCAGGGCTATTGCTGTTATTGGCTGAGGCATTGTGTATAGGAGTTGGGATGTCATGATGTATGGATTGTTGGTTAGGTCACACTGCGAGTATTGTGTACAGCTTTCATCACCATGTTAGAGGGGAAGTTCAGAAGGACATAAAACCATCAGGCATTGAAGCAGCATTAGACCACTGGGCCCACTGAGTTTGCTTCTCCACTTAATCATGGCTGATTTATTTTCCCTCTCAACGCCATTTTCCTGCCTTCTCCCTGTAACTTTTGACGCACCTACTAATCAAGAACCTATCAACCTCCACTTTAAATATACCCAATGACTTGCCTCCACAGATCCACCACCATCTAACTAAAGAAATTCTTCCTCATTTCTGTTCTAAAGGGATAACCTTCTGTTTTGAGGCTGTGCCCTCTGGTCCTAGGCTCTCCCACTATTGGAAACAACCTTTCCATGTCCACTATATATAAGCCTTTTAATATTCAGTAGGTTTCAATGAAATCACCCCTCATTCTTCTAAACTCCAGTAGGTAAGGATGGGCCAAACAGAAGCAAATGGGATTAGCTTCAAAAGGCATCTTGGTTAGCATGAATGAGTTGAGCCAAAGGGCCTGTATCTAAGCTGTATGAGTTTGAGTCAAGATCTCCAGTGTGGAACTGCAGCCACAGCAAATCAGTGCTTAATTCCCCAGGTGAAAGATCTCCTGAATGGCTCCTGTATTAAGTGAGCCAACAGCAGGTCAATATTCCATTTCATCAAGGGTTCCAACCTAGGGACATGGACCCCACAGCTAATGGTCAGGCTCATTGGCATAAAAAAGGTTAGGACCCCTGCATTAGATCTATCATACCAAGGCCATTGACAATACAGAAGCATACCATCACAATGCAAAAGGGAGATCTCAGCTTGAACCTCTACAACTATGAACAAGCATATCTCAGTGTTTATGTTGACAAACTGCAGATGCTGGAAATCCAAGCAACACACACAAAAGGTCTGAGGAACTCAGCAGGCCAGGCAGCATCTATAGAAAAAAAGAACAGTTGACGTTTTGGCAGGACATTTATGTTGACATTTCTTTTAGAGGAAAGCAGTGATTGTATGTCAATTTGTACCAATTTGCCTTTATAATCCATGATCTAAAATACACTTTATTTAGACTTTTAAATCCCTAGATGTCAGAATCAACCCAGCCCTTTCAAAGGTATGAAATGTCAAAACCTGCTTGGATGGCTTTCCCTGCCACCTTCCATTGTCCAGTATGACCCGGAATATTTTCCCCCATCTGCCTGGATAGCTTTCCCTGCCATCTTCCATTGTCCAGTATGACCTGGAATATTTTTCCCCAGCTGATCCTGGCTGGAAAATTTGGACTTCTGGTGAAGTTACAACATTAAACAAAAGCAGGTAACTGTGCTGCTTATGGGTACAGGAGCAGACCGTTTGGCCCCAAAGGACTGTACGCCATTCAAATTTCAATGTAAATTTATTATCCAAGTTTGTATATGTCACCATTTACTACCTTGGGATTCACCTCCTTGCAGGCATTCACAATAGAACAAAGAAATACAATAGATTTAATGAAAAGCTACACAAAAAATTGACAACTAACGTGTTAAGACAAACTGTTCAGATACAACATTTTTAAAAATCATAATAAATAAATAATACTGAAAACTTTAGTTGTAGATTCCTCAAAAGTGAGCCCATGGGTAGTGGAATCAGTTCAGAGTTGAGGTGAGTGAAGCTATCCATGCTGGTTCAGGAGCCTAATGGTTGAAGGTAACAACGGTTACTGAATCTGGTGGTATGGGACCTAAGGCTCCTGTACCTCCTTCCTGATGACAACAGCAAGAAGAGAGCATGGCCTGGATGGTGGGCGTCCTTGATGGTGGATGCTGCTTCCCTGTGCCAGTGTTCCCTGTAGATGTGCTCAATGGTGAGCTCATTGAGATTGCACCTGACCTATCCCCTAACTTCACTCGACCTTATCCCAAAGTACACTTGATTGGTTAAAAACATATTGCACCTCTCTCAGATTTTAGATTAATACTGACCTAACGTCAACTGTCATTTACAAATAAGAATTTCAGTTTCTCCCACACTTTTGATTCCTTATTTCTCTCCAAACTGTTGGGATCATATTGAATGTCCAAGTTGGGGTGAATGGCTTCTTTTCACGCTGGGTGACTCTAAATTGTGTATTGATTTAAACAGTTCTTGTCCATGAGTTTCAAAATTAATTTTGCATTACCAACAATAAAGTTCCAATTGGGATTTGCCTCTCAGTCAAATGGAGACTACTATTTCAACATACTTCATTTTAAATATTTTTCTGAATATCTGGAAATTTCTCAGCATTTGATTCCAATGAATTTGCATTCCCTTACATGTTTCTCAAGTCAGAATTTTCTTTTTTATTATTATCTAGATACCTGCAGCACAGAATATCAGTTCTTCAAGCCACACCACTAAGCATTCCTCAATTTAACCCTAGCCCAATCAGCAGACAATTTACAATGACCAAATAACCTACTAACCAGTATGTCTTTGGACTACGGAAGGAAACTGGAGCACCCAGAGAAAGCACACAGGCTCGTGGGGAGGACGTACAAACTCCGAACTGAACTCCGAACTCCAACGCCCCAAGTTGTAATAGTGTCGCGCTAACTGTTACACTACTGTGGCAAACCAATGTCATGCAGACAACGCAAACACGAGGAATTCTGCAGATGCTGGAAATTCAAGCAAAACACATCAAAGTTGCTGGTGAACGCAGCAGGCCAGGCAGCATCTCTAGGAAGAGGTACGGTCGACGTTTCGGGCCGAGACCCTTTGTCAGGACTAACCGAAGGAAGAGTTAGTAAGAGATCTGAAAGTGGGAGGGGAAGGGGTAGATCCAAAATGATAGGAGAAGACAGGGGAGGGGGGGGATGGAGCCAAGAGCTGGACAGGAGATTGGCAAAAGGGATATGAGAGGATCATGGGACAGGAGGCCCAGGGAGAAGAAAAAGGAGGAGGGGGGAAAAAAAGCCCCAGACGATGGGCAAGGGGTATAGTCAGAGGGACAGAGGGAGAAAAAGGAGAGAGAGAGAAAGAATGTGTGTATATAAATAAATAACGGATGGGGTACAAGGGGAAGATGGGGCATTAGCGGAAGTTCATGCCATCAGGTTAGAGGCTACCCAGACGGAATATAAGGTGTTGTTCCTCCAACCTGAGTGTGGCTTCATCTTTACAGTAGAGGAGGCCGTGGATAGACATATCAGAATGGGAATGGGATGTGGAATTAAAATGTGTGGCCACTGGGAGATCCTGCTTTCTCTGGCGGACAGAGCGTAGGTGTTCAGCAAAACAATCTCCCAGTCTGCGTCGGGTCTCGCCAATATATAGGCCACATCGGGAGCACTGTATTCAGTATATCACCCCAGCCGACTCACAGGTGAAGTGTCACCTCACCTGGGAGGACTGTCTGGGTCCCTGAATGGTGGTAAGAGAGGAAGTGTAAGGGCATGTGTAGCACATGTTCCACTTACATCCCCCCCATCCCTCCCCACTGATCTCCCTCCTGGCACTTATCCTTGTAAGCGGAACGAGTGCTACACATGCCCTTACACTTCCTCTCTTACCACCATTCAGGGCCCCAGACAGTCCTTCCAGGTGAGGCGACACTTCACCTGTGAGTCGGCTGGGGTGATATACTGCGTCCGGTGCTCCCGATGTGGCCTTTTATATATTGGCGAGACCCGACGCAGACTGGGAGACCGCTTTGCTGAACACCTACGCTCTGTCTGCCAGAGAAAGCAGGATCTCCCAGTGGCCACACATTTTAATTCCACATCCCATTCCCATTCTGACATGTCTATCCACGGCCTCCTCTACTGTAAAGATGAAGCCACACACAGGTTGGAGGAACAACACCTTGTATTCCGTCTGGGTAGCCTCCAACCTGATGGCATGAACATCGACTTCTCTAACTTCCGCTAATGCCCCACCTCCCCCTCGTACCCCATCTGTTACTTATTTTTATACACACATTCTTTCTCTCTCCTTTCTCTCCCTCTGTCCCTCTAACTATACCCCTTGCCCATCCTCTGGGTTTTCCCCCCCTCCCCCTTTTCCTTCTCCCTGGGCCTCCCGTCCCATGATCCTCTCATATCCCTTTTGCCAATCACCTGTCCAGCTCCCGGCTCCATCCCTCCCCCTCCTGTCTTCTCCTATCATTTTGGATCTCCCCCTCCCCCTCCCACTTTCAAATCTCTTACCAGCTCTTCCTTCAGTTAGTCCTGACGAAGGGTCTCGGCCCGAAACGTCGACCGTACCTCTTCCTAGAGATGCTGCCTGGCCTGCTGCGTTCACCAGCAACTTTGATGTGTGTTGTCATGCAGACAATCCTCCATGTAAATAACTCAGCTGAGAACTGAAAAAAATCACTCAGCAAGGTAACCAAGGTGAGAAATAGAACTCACAGTGTAATAGATGTCTACTGCTGTCTTTATTTTCTTCTTCATAAGATGCAATTGAGACAACAGCCAAAGTATCTATATCAATACTGATAAGTGAGAAATGTTTCTGAGAAGTGGCTAAGATGGCATAACTCCATCTGCTCGTGTTCAATCAACTGCTTCAAGTACTGTCTGTGTGGAGTTTGCACATTCTATCATGACAGCGCAGGTTTGCTCCAGGTGCTCTAGGCTTCCCCAACATCCCAAAGACCTGTGTGTTGGTAGATTATCTGGCCATTATAAATTGTCTCTCATGTAGGTTGATGGTAGAATCTGCGGATAATTGCTGGGAATGTAAGGCGAATATAAAATGATACCAGTGTAAATGAGTGCTTGAGGATTGGCATGAATTTGGTGGGCCAGAGGTCTATATGACTCCATGGTTTATCCACCTACCTTTACTCTCTGACACTCAATGGCCCATTGGCTCACAAAACAAATTAATACTCCTACACTTTCCTGTCAGAGGAAATCTTTGCTTAATGCTATTTTATCCTAGAACTAGAGTCAACCAGGTTCACCCTGAAGAGGAGGCTGGTGAGAGTGAGGCAGAGTAAAGTTCAAAGTTCAAAGTAAATTTATTATCAGAGTAGTATATGTCACCATATACTACTGTGAGATTCAATTTCTTGCAGGCAATCACAAAAAAAAATGACTGCAAGTAAGTGAATCTCAGAGTAGAGTTAAACAGCGGTAGTCCATCCTTGAACCATCTTGAAGCTTTGACCTCTGGCTAATGGCCACAAAATAGTTCCCTTATGCTATTTTCCCAGACTCAGTTCCAGCACCAACCCTGACTTTGTTACAATCATTTTTCACAAAACACGGTCAGCTTTCCCTTGCTAATTTTGGACCACCGCAGTTAAAGGTATAATGCCATTGATCTAATGGTTCACATATTGTCAAGCTGTTTGCTGTGCACGTGATAACTAACTAGTCTGCAAGAAAATGTTATATCTATTTTCAATAATTCAACATTAAAAATTATTCTGTAAATATCAATTCAATGTAGATTATAGATCTGCTTATACAAATAGCATTTTAACTCCATTTATTTTATTAATAGACAAGGAAAATAGACTAGTTGACAGATTTCTTAATATTTCTTGGAGAGATTTATACTAGAGTTTATGCCCACACGTCATTGACTTCAGTCAGTTTATTACTAAACCGACTGAAGCGGAGTCTTGCTCAATTCCTTGTTTTCTGCACTAAGTCAGTGGCCATGGTCTTATTTTCTTCTTTCCATCCAGGTTAAAGGAACCTTTAGAACCGTACAAACTTGTCATAGAGGTCAGATAAACCCAGAGCCTCAAATTCTTGGTGTAACTCACACCCCGATGTAAATTCTTTCACAGAAAAGCTTGTAAGCCTAAAATGGAAATAGATTATTTTTAAATCAATAACTTTCACGCAATATTCAGATTGAACCTATTAATCTGTTCTGACACTCCAGAATGCGATGTCCATTGATGGGTTTTACCTAACGTGCTCTGCTTGAAGTTTTTCTTCATAAAGAACACTGATCATCTTTTCTTTGCATCTTTTTCCACTGGAATCCACATCCACCTTGGTGGTTTTCTGAAGAACAAGATACTCCTTCCATTTTAAAAACAAAATAAAAACATAAGTTAAGTTACAAAGCAGAAGGCAGAGATAGCATTTCAGCTATGTAATTTTAAAAACAGCTGATAGTGAATTTTCTCAACTCTTGGCCTTTGCTAGATCATTTTTAACAGTAAGGCTATTTCAAAGGAATTTAATGTAACAGAGCACCACATTGATCTGCAGAGTATACACTCATCTCCAACAGATGTATTAGCATCAAATTCAGAATGGCAGGCAGAAATAAACTGCAATGTTCCAAATAATTCAACAACTTTATCATGTGCTGACATCAAGCTTGGTACTGATTGTGCTGATCTTGGCTGGGTTGGTACAAGGGCAACAAGTAATTCCGACACCTTCAGATTTGCCGAAAGGATTTGTTATCATGTGCAACTTCTTGAAGTCCCGGTGTCAGGGAAATACAGAACCCAGACTTATCTCAACACGAGTTTTACAGAGAATCCAGTAGCAAGGAAACACCACCCTCTGGGCCTCACCTGCTTTCACCTGCCATGTGCCAACTGGTACTCCTTCCCCTCCCCCCCACCTTCTTATTCTGGCATTTGCAGAATCTTTTGTGTTTGCCCTTTGGGACTGCCTGATTGTGAATATTGGCAAGTAAAGGAATGTAGCATGACTGAAACGAAGGTGTATATCACATCACATCACTGAGAATGAAACAATAATACCTTGATATCTTTTCTCTCCCCTTGCAGAAGAATTAGTATGAGTTTGCCCATGAACATCAGCCTTCCTGTGAGTCTTAGGTCAGAAGTCCATTTTTCTATGCTCCTAATGTACTTTGCTTTGGCTCTCATGTGATCTAAATGCAAAAGAGCCATCCACGTGCCGTCGCCTGCATTACCCTGGTTCCGCTGGTTGTCACCTTCATCAGCCTTGCCTGCTGTTGGTTGGCCCAGGCTGTTCTCAAAGTTCTGTTGTAGCCACATCATTAGCTCATAAACCATGGGCTGGGAAAGAAGAGTCATTGCATACTGCTGCAAGTCCCATTTCAAATCAGAGCACTGTTCACGGCTGAGTTGATCTGAGCTGATGGAGACATCTGGCAGGCAGTTCGGGTAGCCAGGGGGCAACTGAAAGGTAACCTTCAACTGGATTTTCCTTGCCTGGCGTTCATAGGTCTCACCGATTTGGAAAGTAATCCCTTCAGATTCTGCAATACATTGGACAAATTACAAAGTTAGCACTGATTTCATAAAGTTAGCATTCTTTTGTGAAATTTTCCCACAAAGATATGAATGTTTCTCAAAATAAAAAAAGGCCAGGACTTCACAGACATAAACAATCATTACAGTTGTCAGAAATATGACTTCTAATATAACTGAGTGCAGTACTCCCATCAATACCAGGTCACGTATGCATCTTCCCTCTCACATACACTACAGAAGACCATAAAGACGGAAACAAATACAACTTTTTAATAAACACAAGAGATCCCGCAGATGCTGGAAATTTAGAGCAAGACATGCAAAATGCTGGAGGAACTATTTTTCCATTCCTCGTTCTGACCGTTCCTTACCCCTTTTTTCCTCACTTGTCCATCACCTCCCACTAGTACCCCTCCCCCTTGCTTTTCTCCCATGGTGTTATCCGCTCCAGTCCGATTCCTTTTTTTCCCCCTGTCGTTTACCTCCTCCGCCTATCATTCCCAAGCTTCTCAGTTCACCCACCTCCCTCCCCACTCACTTGGCTTCAGCTGTCACTTGCCAGCACTTACAACCTTCCCCTTCCCTGCTTTATTATTCTGGCTTCTTACCCCATGCTTTCCGTCTTGACGAAGGGTCGCTGCCTGAAACGTCGACTGTTTATTCCTCTCCATAGATGCTGCCTGACCTGCTGAATTCCTCCAGCATTTTGTGTGGGTTATTCCGGATTTCCAGCATCTGCAGAATCTAAGCACAAGAAAGTCTGCAGATGCAGGAAATCCAAAGCAAAACACAAAAAAATGCTGGAGAAACTCAGCAGGTCAGGCAGCATCTATGGAAATTAATAAACAGTCGACGTTTCTTTGGGACTGAAAAGGAAGGTGGTGGGAGGGGAAGGAGGCTGTTTAGAAGGTGATAAGGGAGAGTACGTGGTCAAAGAGTCGAAGGGCAGCAGAGATCATAGAGGAAGAGCAGTTGAGAGAGGGTTTCACCTAACTCCCATTGAAGAGAAGACTTAAGATCTGCAGAATCACTTGTGTTTATGAACAGTCTTCCTAGTGTCTTAGCTAACACTCAGCACTTGGCCAACATCTTCAGAAGCAATTAATTTCTAATATTTGGAGGAGTCAGTTTTGCTTCAGATCTGAAATGCACTGTATTGCATTCTGTCATTAAAGGATCGGCCCAGCTGGATTTTGTTCTCAAGCCTAATGAATGTGACCACCCACCTCCCGCTCAAGAGATAAAAAAAATAAGGGTGACATTTATTGGATTTAAATTTCTAAATGTGGCAGCTTGGTCTGAGGACTTTGCAATTCCACCTACGACCTAATGCATCTCCTGTCATAGAGCACGACACCACAGATGCAGGCAGTTCAGCTCGTCTAGTCCGTGCCAAACTCCTATTCTGCCTTGTCCCATCAAATCGCACCTGGACCATAGGCCTTCACCGCCCCACCCCATCCATGTACATATCCAAACTTCTCTTACATGCTGCTGCCTTAGGTGTCGCTCAACTTCCTTGCTAAATGCTATCCACCTGGTAATGTCCTGGCCTATAGCACTGGTGTAGCAGCAGGACAAGACTACTAACAGAGAGGAATATGAACAAACCCCATGACAGCAGCTACAGGATTTAAATTCAAGTAAATATCTAAATCAGATAATTAGCAGTTCATTTTAATTAGTAACTCACACAAAATGCTGGAGGAACTCAGGCAGCATCTGTGGAGAGGAATAAAAAAAATGATGTTTCAGGCAGGTGCCTCTCAGCTTGAAATGTGGGCTCTTTATCCCCTCCATAGATGCTGCCTGACCTGACCCCAGTATTTTGTGTGTGTTTCTCTGGATTTCCAGTATCTGCAGAATCTCTTGTATCTGTTCTACTAATGTCCTACAGGGAAGGAAATCTTTAACCCACCTAAATTGAGACTACATTACACCTCCAGACCACTTCACTACCTTCATGAAATGTATGTACCAGTAAGGAATAAACAGTGAACATCAGTGTGCTTGCGGACTTCATGGTTGATAAAATTAATTCCTAAAATAAATATCAACAATGCACATTCCTCATCTGTGTTGCAGCCCAGAATTTGAAAGCTACAGATCTTGGAGTGAACCCTCCTTGAGCCTCAAACCCCACACAAAGAAGAACCCGAACTCTACTCTCTCTCTGCACACTAGCTCCCAGTGCAAATGGGACTAGTTCAGATCCGCATCTTGATCAGCATGGACCGGTCGAGCTGAAGAAAGGGGCACGGTAACGTAGTGGTTAGTATAAATAGCGCTTTATGGCAGCCAGCTGTTACGATCAGGTTCAAATCCCGCCGCTGACTGGAAAGGATTTTTACGCTTTCCCCGTGACCGTGTAGGATTCCTCCCACATTCTGAAGTCGTACAGTTAGGGTTGGTTAGTTAGTTGAGGGTATGCTATGTGGGCGCTGGAAAGCATAGTGACAGTTCCAGACTGTCCAGTACAATCCCCGCGGATTATCTTTCTGAGTCTGTGTGGCTCCATCCCTCAAGGTGACGATTGCTCCTTGCGGTCGGAGACGTCCAACCCTCCCCTTGGACTCAAACTCAAGTTTGCAACCGGGAGGAGGATTACCCCAGGTCCTTACCCTTGTTGGTCGGGGCCCGGCGCCCTCCCGCACTAACCCCCACCCAGCTGGGCTTTAACATCGCTGGAAGTGACAAGCCCTAGCAGCAGTATTCAATACAAGGATCCAGTGGCCCGCCTGGGCCCTTCAGCCTCAGCTCCTGGGTGAGGTGGCACCCCCTTGGGTTTTGGCTCCAAGCAGCGGCGCCGGGCGGGTACCGGGGAAGGGGGTGGTAGGAGCCTGCAGCCCCCTCACCTGAATGGGAGAGGAGTTGGAAGTCACTGCCGTAAATGACCTGGAGGGCGGCCGTCTCTTCCTGAGCGGCCATAGCGGGACGGGGCGGGGACCGGGCCGCGGGCCGGGGCCGGAGCGCTCTTCCGCTGCTCGGCGCCTGCAAGGCTCGGGGAGCGCTGCCTGGAACGGCTGCAGTGCCGACTGTCGGTGAGAGAGGGAGACAGGGTGAACTGTTCCAACAGCACTGAAAAGATTTTGACGCTGAACAGACTTTGCAAACAAGAATATTTGTAGGTATTAAATCTACAAGGAGTACCGTTCTAGGACAGCAGCATGCATCAAGTATCCCCACCATCTCGCTGCTGCCGTCAGGAAGAAGGTACACGAGCCTCACGACCCATACCGCCAGCCTCGGGAACAGATATGCCCCCTCAACCATCAGGCTCTTGAACCGGGAGGATAACTTCATCCAACTGTATTCACCTCAGTACTGAACTGCTCCCACAATCTATGGACTCAATTTCAAGGACCTTTTATCTCACGTTCTCGATATTCATTGCTTATTTATTATTATTCTTTTTGTTTGCAGTTTGTTGCCTTTTGCACATAGATTGTCTGTCTTGTGTCTGATTTTTCTTTGGTTCTACTGTGTTTCTTTGTAGTATTTACTACTAAAATCTGTAAGAAAATGAATCTCGGGGTAGTAAATGGTGACATATATGTACTTTGATAATAAATTTACTCTGAATTTTTAAAAAGGGATTTGGTATGACCTATTCCTCCTCTTGCAGCAACCAACATTGTTTATACAAAGGCTTGAGTTCACCAAAATCAGTGCCAGGTGCTTTACAACGGTATGAACCCATTGAATGTCATATTAGAGGAGATGCCCAGAAAGTTTCTTCAGATTAGCTTGGCCAAAAGATTTTAGGATGATTTTCAAAAATAAAGGAGAAACAAAGAGGTTTATTGTATTTCTTTAAACTACAAAAGGGGGGCAACTTCAAGTTCAAGTTCATTGTTCTGTGCCTACATACAGTACACAGTATAAATTACAGACATGAGTTAACATAAACATGTAGTAGCAAAGAGCATTGCTGTTTGTTGTGTCCTTTTAAATGACTTAATATGGTAAGTATCTGCAGCATATAAAATGACTCGATGCACTCAGTAGTCATACTGAATTGCTAATCAGAGCTCCACTGCTGTATATCTGGGTTGTCATGCACATAGTGCCTTTAATAGTTCTCTTTAGGTAGGAGAACTTCAGTTAGACCAAGAAAGTATACAACAATGGATAGTCCAATTGTATCTGAGCCAATTGCCATGATGCTGAACTTCCATGGAGTACTCTGAAATACTCTCAGGTGGGACATAAAACATACAACATGATTATTTTGAGGACCAATGAAATCATTGAGCTGAAATAATAATTCCCTTCCTCTGTCAGACCCGCTGGGCAGCTTCAGTGCTTTATTTCAGATTTCCAACATCTCCAGTATTTCGGTTCCATCTTGGCTTGGTTATGTTTTTGACTAAGTTGATTTTTTTTCACCATCAGCACAGTTGCACTCAAGACTACGTGTTCAGCCCTGCTCTACTTGTCTTATACTTATGTTGACTGTCAGACTAAGTCATGTGGGGCTTAGTTTACTTATTAGTTGAAAGCCGCTTCCATCATGCCGGTCATCGAATAGCCCGTTTGAAGGATGCACAGCTCTTTCCCATTGGTTGCCTTATGTGCCACGGCACCGGTGTCTGGTTTCAAGCACCTCAGGGGTGTAAGAATAGCGCATGCAGGAGGCTCAGACTTTCTCCTTTTGTCTCCAGGGCCTCTTCACACAGCGAGATGATCGCGACCAGTGCTGAAGAACTGTGGGAAAGTATGCTCCAGACTCGCACTCTCAGCTAAGTACCTCCCTGCTGAATGTGTAGTTGTGTAACTTGTGGAGACTTGGATGTTTGGTCGAATGTTTTACTGTTTATAAATAAGTGATTAATTCATATTCAGTGTCTCTGTCTCACACTCCAACCCCAGCTCCCAAATGAATAGACTCGTATCTGCCTCTCCCGGGCTACACTTTATCATGACCCAAGCCAACTTTTCAATATGTTCTACGAGCTGGAGGAGTGGCTTAACAAAAACCAATTAGAAGTGTGAAGAGAGAAACACCTGCCACATGAAACAACAACAGCCAAACCAGAGAACCTGCTTCCACGTTACACTCCAGCAACATATTTACTTTTGCTGATGACACTACTGTTGGTAGCCGAAATAAAGATCGTGACAAATTGGTATATAGGAGAGAGATTGAAAATCTGGTTGAATGGTGCCACAACAATACCCTCTCAGTCAACATCACCAACACCAGAGCTCATTACTTACTACATGAGGAAGAAATCGAGGGGTCTTTTGCCAGTCCTCATTAGGGAATAGGAGATGGAGAGGGTCTGTATCTTGGTATTATCACATCAGAGAGCTGCTCTCGGACCAGCATGTAAGTGCCATTTCGAAGAAGCCAAACTAGCACCTCTACTTCCTTAGAAGTTGGCGCAGATTCAGCGTGTCATCTAACATTCTGACAAACTTCGATAGATGCCCAGTGCAGATTCTCTGACTGGCTGCATCACAGCCCAATATGGAAAACACCAATGCCCAAGAATTGAAAAGCCTACAAAAAGCGGTGGACACAGCCCAGTTCTCCCCACTGTTGAGCACATTTACAAGGAACACTATTACAAGAAAGCAACGTCCGCCATCAAGGAATCACACCAGCCAGGCTTTGCTCTCTTCTTGCTGCTGGCATTGGGAAGAAGGTGTAGGAGCTGTAGGTCCCACGACCACCAGGTCCAGGAACAGTTATTACCATTACTTCACCTCCAGGCTCCTGAACCAGCATGGAGAACTTCACTCACCTCAACACTGAACTGATCACTGAACACAACCTGTGGAGTCACTTTCAAGGACTCTCCAACTCATGTTCTCTATTATTTATTTATTTATTTATTTGCTTTACTATTATTATTATTATTTTGTATTAGCACAACTTGTTTTTTTTGCACATTGGTTGTTTGTCAGTCTTCGTTTACGGGAAGCTTTTGATTGATTCCATTGTATTTCTTTGTTCTATTGTGAATGCCTGCAAGAAAATGAATTTTAGGGTATTATATGGTGACATACTTTGACAATATATTTATTCTGGCCAACATTTACTCCTCAACCAACATCTGTGGAAAGCAGAATAATCTGGCCAGTCTGTAGTATTTGTAGTGCTCTGCCATGCTTCCTTTGACACAACAATGACGAAACATATTTCTGGTTGTGAAGTGATTCTGGTCCTAAGTGAGTCCCTAATAACTTGCTTCAGCAAGTCATTGAGTAACACACACACAAAAAGCTGGAGGAATTCAGCAGGCTGGGCAGCACCTATGGGAAAAAAGTACAGTCGACGTTTCGGGCCGAGACCCTTCGGCAGGACTGGAGAAAAAAAGCTGTCATTGAATTCAGCAGTGACAGTGACCATAGATGTGATACAGTTTTCAAATGAGTTTGGTATTTGTAGGATGTAGGTATGACTGCCAAGGGAAGGATCCCTTGCATCAGATGAGTTTACTCCCACAGTGTTGTTGGGATGGAATTCCAGAATTTAGACACAGTGAGAATAAAAGGTAAAAGTAGAGTTCCTCCCTGCATCTTGTTTAGCGCATTAGGTGGCAACTTCGCTGTTTGTTTAGCATTTGTCTGTCTTACAAGGCCGGGCTGCTAGCTCGACACTCAACCCAGCATGGGTGGAAAGCATTCAAGGAGCCGGTTGGATCTGAAACCAGGATCTCTTGTTCCGAAGTCCGGGTGCAGATACCACTATATCACCGGCACAATAAAGGAACAGTCAATCATCCCACAAGAAGTCCATATTGAGAATTATGCTCCACTCAAGCCACTTACCATAAGACATAGGAGCAGAATTAGGCTATTTGGCCCATTGAGACTGCTCGCCATTCCAGCATGGCTGTTTTTTCCCTCTACATTGAGTGTTTGATGATCTTTTTATTAATGCAGTCTATTGGGTTTCTTTGTAAGGAGACGAATCTCAAGGTTGTATATAGTATACATACTTTGATAAAAAATGTTCTTCCACTTTAAATGTATTTACCCAATGGGTTGGCCTCCACAGCTGTCTGTGGCAAGGAATTCCAGATTTACAATTTTTCTTCATTTAACTCTATAAGCTATTCTTCAATCTTGCAAAAAAAAACTTAATTTAAGAAACAGCACCATAAGTGGCTGCAAAAACTGGAATTGGGAACAAAATGTAAAGTGGTGGAAGAACTCAGCAGGTAAAGCAGTATCTGTGGTTGTAAAACATGTTTAACAGAGTTATTCTAAGTGGAAAGCAAACTCTAAATACATACCATCATCATCATCATTAAGTGCCATGTCATATGACGTAGGCAACCGTGATTGTTCTTGGCATATTATTCTACAGAAGTGGTTTGCTATTGCCTTCTGGGCAGTGTCTTTACAAGGCAGGATACCCCAGCCATTATCAATACTCTTCAGAGATTGTCTGTGATTGCTTAATCAGGGCTTGTAATGTGCACCAGCTGCTCATACAACCATTCACCACCCACTCTCATGGCTCTATGTGATCCTGGTCAGGAGGCTAAGCAGGTGTTACAACTTGCCCAAGGGTGACCAGCAGGCTAGCGGAGGGAAGATGTGCCTTAAACCTCCTTAAACCTCATATGGCAGGTGTTTCTCTCTTCACACTTCTAATGCTTCAAGTGTGGTCCGGGAGGGGCAGACATGAGTCTGTCCGTTTGGGACTCAGGATTGGATCAATCATCGTCTGGCATCTCATCCACAGCCGTTCTGTCATGGGTGGCCCTGAGCTGGCATCGCTTGATGGAGCCCTCGAAGCACGCAAGCATCCGCACGATGTCAACATGTTGATCCAGGTGGTGGAGGACCTCCTTTGGTAGAGAAGTATCTCCACACCACCACCCCACTGAATACACAATCACTTGATTGCGTTCTGACTATGCTGGAAAACAGCATCACAGGAAAATCCACATCACATAAGTCTTGAGTGAACTAGTGAAAAAAAGGTTTGTGAATTCCGGTTTTCTTTACAAAACTTGCCAGATCTGTCCTGAGTTCAACATAAAGCTATAAAATATGCATAAAAGTTGTCGAGCAGCGTTTGTCGGTGCAAGAAGGAGCCATTTCAAAATACTAAAGCCAGTGAGAGAACGAAAACATCTTTCCAAAAGGTAAATGCAAAGATATTAAACTCTTCATTTTATTCTCAAAGGTGCAGTTGGAATTTACATTGCTTATATGAAAGTCATTCAGACTTGTAGAATTACAGAGATCACATATAAAGACTTTACCAAACACATTGTCATTCCTACAAATAAACCACAGATTCTGCAAGGAGGACTCGTTTTTAATAATAGAATGATGCATGGAAAATATAGACAAAAAGACATCTAACTACTTATCTGTGAGTGGGAATTTTCCAAGGTGATAAATTGACTAAACTTCCTGTAGAAGGTTTTAACACACATTAGATCTGTTGCCAAAAAATTTAATGAAACCTGCTGTAAAGACAGAGTAAAGTCTGGAAAAATGTACCTCCCTCCATAAATTGTATGTGCGACCTCCTAACATTATCTAAAAGTTATCAAATCTGCACCCAGAAGTCGACGTGCAGAATATAACTGTATGTAGTTTGAAGACTGCATGAATCACAAGCAGAAAACAACAATCAGGATTTTGTTCATATTCAATGCCTTGGACATTAGACTCTATGACGGGTCAACCTATAGCTGGGGAAGTGATGTCACCCTCCTGTTAGACTGTTTAAGCTTACTTAGTTTTTATTCTTTCTTTCTTCTCTAATATTTGTATATCTGTGCACTTGTAATGCTACCGTGACACTGTAATTTCCTTTGGGATCAATAATCTATCTGAGTACAATAACATCCTCAGATTAAAGGTACGTCTGTTTAGAACGGAGATGAGGAGGAATTTCTTTAGCCAGAGGGTGATGAATCTGTAGAATTCAATGCTATGGATGGCTGTGAAGGTCAAGTCATTGTGTATATTTAAAGCAGAGGTTGATAGATTCTTGGTTAGTCAGGGCATCAAAGGTTACAGGGAGAAGGCAGGAGGATGGCTTTGAGAGGGATAATAAGTCAGCCATGATGGAACAGCGGAGCAAACTCAATGGACCAAATAGCCTAATTCTGCTCCCGTGGAGACACTTGGAAAAAAAACAGCTTAGCAAACCATGCAAGTTGACAAAGTCAGTGCATTGAGCCAACTCTTGGAATTGTTTCAGTCCCAGAGCCACATCAGGAAAGTTCCTATTGTGGACCTGGGAATTTTTCTGAGAGGTGTTCCATTTATCATCACTCATTGAGTAGACTGACACCATGATTTTGGTGGGTGGACACAAGAAGAACACTTGTGCCTTGAATTTTCATTTAGGAATTGCAGCATTAATTAGGGAATGATAAATGCACATAAAAAATGTTGCATAACTTGGCGACAACAGTTTTTCCACGGTGTTTACTTAAACTTCTTGTCAGTGCAAGTTGTAGGGCTGGGATGTGCTCTGAATATAATCTCAACAAATTAATAATACCGTAGTTCATCCTGTAACGAGTCCTTGCTGCAGGAAGTCTGTTAGCAATGGAAGGGCTGAATGTTGATATCAGACTCGGCATCAAGTTTACTATCAGTGACTTACAGTACATTGTGAAACGTGTTGCTTTGCGGCAGAGGAGCAATGCAATACATAAAAAACTGTTCCTGCAAAGATGAGTGCGTGTCTTCCGGCTGCTGATGGTAGCAATGAGAAGAGGGCATGTCCAGGGTGGGGAGGACCCTTAATGATGGATGTCGCCTTGCCGAGGCATTGCCTATTGATGGTAGAGAGGCTGATGTCTACGATAGAGCTGGCTGCGTTTAAACCCTCTGCACCTTTTTTCTGATCCTATGCATTTGCATCTCCATATCAGACAGTGATGCAAACAGTCTGTGGTACATCCGCATAAATTTGCTAAAGTCTCTGATGACACACCAAATCTCTTCAAACTCTTAATGAAATATAGCGACTGGTGTATCTTCCTTGCACCAGTAGCAGTCACTACAATCAAATAGCCTGATGTGTACTGAATGGGGGCCACATAAATAAATGACCCAAAAATAATTTTAAAAGACAACTTCAGTAAGGCTACTGTACCCAGCACAATTCAGCCAGAGAAAAAGAACTGTGGGTAGAGATTCAAGACAGCTGCCGCTTCACCACTTTCCATTGCAGTTGAGAAATGGACATAAAATGAAGGGGAAAAAGCAGTAGGATCAGGAAGGAGAGTAGAATAGACATCAGCACGTAGACTCTCAAGAGTGCTGGGGCAGCAGCCAGGGGTAATTGTGATCAGGTTGCACTTTGCTCATAAAGAGAAATATAGATAATTTGAAAATAAAATATAGTTGCCCACAGGTGCCAACGCCTTTGATGAGAAGAATGGAGACGAATGAAGGACACAGCAGATAATTGGTCCTGCTGATTCCCAGAGAACAATCTGTGGATAATGTTACAATTGACATTGGTGATACTAGGCAAACACACAAAACTGCAGATACTGGAATCGAGAGCAAAAACAAAGTGCAGGCAGAACTTAGAACGTTACAGCACAGTACAGGCCTTTCAGCCCATGACTTTTAACGTACTCAAAGTTCAATCTAACCCTCCCCTCCCACATAATCCTCAATTTTTCTTTCATCCATGTGCCTATCTTTTAAGACAAGTCAAGTTTATTGTCCTTTAACTATATACATGTACACTGTCAAATAAGGCAATGTTTCTCCCGACCAGGGTGTGTTATATATAACACACATATAACACAAAATAACTTAGGAAAGTAAGAATTTAAAAAACTACAAATGAATTACTCACAAATAAACAAAGTAAAGTGCATATAACACACATATAACACAAAATAACTTAGGAAAGTAAGAATTTAAAAAACTACAAATGAATTACTCACAAATAAACAAAGTAAAGTGCATAAATTACAGTAAATATTGTAAGGTACAGTGACACCTCAAATGCGATGCAGCAGGGAGTTCAGAAGCCTAATGGCCTGAGGGAAGAAGCTGTTTTTCATCCCGGCTTTTCTTGTTCTTATGCATCAAAATCTCCTGCCTGATGGTAGAAAGTTGAAGAGGATGTTGGATGGATGGGTGTCCAGCGCTCCTGATAAATGTCTCCAATGGATGGTAGGGAGGCTCCTCTCAGCCATTCTCACAGTCCATTGTGGGGACTTCCAGTTTCAATGCTCGCCTGCTCCCATACCAGATGGAGATGTAGCTTGTCAGGACACTCTCAATGGTGCTCCTGTAAAATTCAGTTAAGATGGGGATGGGGGAGCCTCATGCCTCAAACTCCATAGGGAGTTGAAGCATTGCTATGCCTTCTTATTTAGGGAGGTGATATTGAGGGACTAGGTGAGGTCATCTCAGGTGATAGGAACTCGCAAGAACTTTGTGCACTTAACTCTTTCCACAGAGGAACCATGTATGTGCAGAGGGGGATAGTTCATCTGTACCTTCCGAAGGTCCACAGTGATTTTCTTGGTCTTCTCCACATTCAGACTTAGGTTGTTGTTCTCATACCAGTCCATTGGCCACTCGACCTCATTATTGTCGATGAGGTGAACCACTGTTGTGTTCCTAAAGTATCTGCCTCTACTAAGAACGGGAGAAAATCTGCAGATACTGGATATCTGAGCAACACACACAAAATGCTGGACGAACTCAGAAGGCCAGGGAGCATTGATGGAAAAAATTACGGTCGATGTTTCAGGTTGAGACACTTCCGGCATTTTGTGTTTGTTGCCTCTACTACGACTCCCAGCAATGTGTAATCCAGGCAGCATCCCTGTAAGTCTCCTCTGCACCCCCTCAGAACTCAGCCGCTTGAGCAACATCTGTAGAATAAAGGAATGGTCAACATTTCTGGTTGGGATGCTGCATCAGGATTGAGAGTGTAGCCTGAAACCCTCACAAATTTTTATAGATGCACCATAGAAAGCATTCTTCTAGGGTGCATCACAACCTGGTATGGAAGTTGTCCCGTCCAAGACTGAAAGAAGCTGCAGAAGATCGTGAACACGGCGCAGCACATCACAGAAACCAATCTTCCGTCCGTGGACTCACTTTACACCGCACGCTGTCGGAGAAGTGCTGCCAGGATAATCAAGGACACGACCCACCCAGCCAACAGACTTTTTGTCCCTCTTCTCTCCGGGAGAAGGCTCAGGAGCTTGAAGACTCGTACGGCCAGATTTGGGAACAGCTTCTTTCCAACTGTGATAAGACTGCCGAACGGATCCTGACCCGGATCTGGGCCGTACCCTCCAAATATCCGGACCTGCCTCCCGGTTTTTTTGCACTACCTTACTTCCCATTTTTCTATTTTCTATTTATGATTTATAATTTAAATTTTTAATATTTACTAATTTTAACTATCTTTAATATTTAATATTTGTAATCCAGGGAGTGTGAAGCGCAGATTCAAATATCGCTGTGATGATTGTACGTTCTAGTACTAATTGTTTGGCGACAATAATGTATAAAGTATAAAGTATAAAGATGATATACAGGGGAGGGGCTGGGGCTGTGGTTAGGGTCGGGGTCAGGGTCGGAGTTGGACACCACTGCTGCATCCAACTGTTGTAACGTATAGTTATGTAAGTTACTGTCAGCTTGAAATGACAGGTCTGGCCATGCTCTTCAGATTAGCAGTTTCTCAGATACTCTAACCACACTGTTAGAATCAACAAACATTCTTAAATTCAATCATGGTTAAATTCATCTAGATCACATTTATTCCCCATTCTGATGTTTGTTCTGATCATCAACTGAACCTCTTGACCATGTCTGTATGCTCTTATCCATTGAGATTTTGCACATGATTGGCTAATTAGATATTTGTATTAAGAAGCAGGTGTGGAGGTGTACCTAATAAAGTGACTACTGGATGTATATTATTTTTCCTCAGAAAAACAAATTTCTTCCCTATAGGTTTGCTTTTCTTTAATGTTCCTCCAACATTTTGTGTGTGTTACTCTGGAGTTCCAGCACTTGCAGAATCTCTCGGGTGTAAGTTTAAACCTCTGTCTTCAAGGCACCATACCATCCACTACACACAGTAGGTGCTTTTGCCAATAAGTGGTGTGCAGTTTGGGGGGATGGAAAAGGATTTGTGATGCTGTGACTATTATTGCATTACCTTCAGGGTTAAGACAAGTTCACAGGATCTGTAATAAAAATCGAGCCGCTGGATGTAGTCAGTGGATCAGGGAGCGTCTTTGAAGGGAAATGGACAAGTCAGATTTACAGGTTAAGACCCTTCATCTGGAGCGATAGAGTAGACTGGGGAGACAGCCAGTATAACGAGGTGAAGGAGAAACGTGGCAAATGATAGGTAAATTCACATGAGGATGGTTTGAATGGCAGATGAAGTCAGGCGGGGGAGGGAAGGGTGATATCAATCAATGTTATAGACTTGGGAAGGAATAGGGTCTCTAGCTATGTCCAGGCATAAAGGTTGGTATAACTATTTCCTATGCAATCAAATTTTACTCAATCTGTTAAAGATCTTTAAGCATGAGAAATAAAGCTGGTCTGGTATTGACACTGTTGTAATCTGTGAAGGAAGAGAAATATAAAATAGTGTAAGGAACAGAGAAAAGTGAAACAAACTATAAAATTATTACTAGCTCACTTTATGTTTCAGCAATCAGAAGACCTGAATTTACACAAAACACTGCTATATTGCTGGGATAACACACATGCTAAACTTAAAAGATAATTCAAAGATTCTCATTTGATGTAGCTGACCACGGTGTTGACCAGTCATTCAGATTGCCTACACTAAAAATGAAATTACATCCTCTTAAAGCTGTCAGAATTTTATTCAATACATTTTGTTTCATATTTATTGTTGGAATAGTATACCTGTTTGCAAAATGGTATCATTTGTATTATAATTAATGTTTGTTTATACCATAACAAATCACACGTGTGAAGCAAGGCAAAGTAAACACTTCACTTGAGTGTGATGCTAAATCATGTTGGGCTTTACATGGTTGTTTGCATTTGTCTGGGACCACAACATCTCCAGTGTTATCACCTGGACTGCATATCCAAGAGGCCACTGAAAAGTCTCCACTTTGCCCCTCATGAAGAACTCAGAACCAGAGAAGGAATCACCTCTCTCAAATTAAGGTTGTGTGAACCTCCATAGAGATAAACAACATCAAAACCGGCCATTCACCCATGTCCATGCTGACCCATTGGCATCCATTGTTGTTCTTCCCACCTTTCAGTGCTTGGTCCATAGCCTTCTATGCCCGGGGAAGTCAAGTGCAAGTCTAGAGAAATGCTGTCAGAGACCCTGCTTCCACTACTCTCTACAGGCATTAAGTCCTCGCCACTCTCTGGGTGGAAAAGGTCCTCACAGATTTCCCCCTAAATCTCATATCTCTTACCTAAATTTCTGTCCTCTTGTTTTATTCACCTTAGATACAGGGATTTTTTTTTTCCAGCAGTCTATACTTTCTAACTAAGCCCTGGTAATTTTCTATCCCTCAATCATGTCTCCTGAAAGGCAGGCAGAGATGGGCCAGCTTACTGGAATGAGGTAGGAGAACTGGTTAAGAGGGGCCACAGCAACAACCTCATATGCAACACCAGCAAAGCTAAAGACTTTAGAAAGGAGTGTACACTGGGGGGATTGGCAGTGAAGGGAGTCAGCAGCTTTAAATTCCTGGTCGTTAACGTATCGGATGACCTGTCTTGGGCCTAGCAGACAGATGTGATCGTGAGGAAAGTACGCTAGCATCTTTAGTTTCTTAAGAGGCTAAAGAGGTTTGGCTTTCACTGAACAGTCTAACAAACTTCTATAGATGCACTATTGAAAGTATCCTGACTCGTTGCATCGTGGTCTGGTACAGTAATTCAAATGCGCACAACGTAAGAAGCTGCAGACAGTAGTGGGCTCTGCCCGGTACATCACAGCCACAACCTCACCACCATTGGTAGTCTCTACAGGAGGTACTACCTCAATAAGGCAACATCTATCATTGAAGTTCCCCACCATCTGCATTTCGTCATCTTTTCACAGCTGGAGATGGAGGAAGTACAGAAGCCTGGAGGTCCCATGCCACCACCTGCTGAGTTCCTCCAGCATTTTGTGTGTGTGTTGTTGAAGAGCAACTGCTTCCCCACAACCGTTCAGTTCTTGAACAAACCCAAACCACTGCAGTTTAGCAACACTATGATCACTTTGCACTAAAGTTTACCTTCTTGTGTTCTCTTTTGCAAACATTGTGTAAAATTTATGTTTATGTTTTATTATGATTACTGCTACATGCCTGCAATTCACTGCATCTAGAATACATCCAATTGTGCACATGACAATAAACCCGACTATACCATGTCTTTATCTCCTCCGCCCCACGGAGAAAAGACCTCGTCTCTCCAGTCTCTTTATTGACTCTGTTTCTCCTTCCACAGATTCTGCCTGACTATGGAATATTTGCAGCATTTTTTGTTATTTTTAAGGTTTCCCCTGCCCTGAATATTGAGCGAAAAATGGATACAGTGAACTGTTTCATCTCTTAAGTTGTTACAATGTACTTGTGATACATGTAATGCATTCTTAAAGGTGTCACTTGAGGGGTCTATGGCATGGTACAATTCTCCTCCCTTAAAACCTTTGAATGCAATAACATTTTTAATGTGTGGTTGAGCTTATTTAACATAGAGTGTAAATTCTTCATTCCATTGGCTCCATTCTATTGCCTGGAAGTCCAACGACACAGATAACCATCTTTGTGTAGTTAGGGACTGAGTTCAAGAGCCATGAGGTTATGTTGTAGCTCCATAAAACTCTGGTTAGACCACTCATGGTCACCTCGATATAGGAAGGATGTGGAAGTTTATGAGAGGGTGCAGACAAGATTTACCAGGATGCTGCCTGGATTAGGGAGCATGACTTATGAGGAAAGTTTGAGTGAGCTAGGGCTTTTCTCTTTGAAGTGAAGGAGGATGAGAGACAGCTTGATAGGGGTGTACAAAATAATAAGAGGCATAGATAGAGAGGCAAGCCAGCAGCTTTTATCCAGGGCTGCATTGGTCAATTCCTGAGAATTAAGGTGAGTGGAGGAACATTTAGGGGAGATATCAGAGGTAGATTTTTTACACAGAGAGGGGAATGTGCCTGGAAAGCAACGCTGGGTGTAGCGGTAGGAGCTGATACAGTAGGGACATTGAAGGAACTCTTAGATAGGGACACATAATAAAAATGGAGGGTAGGAAGGTAGGGTTAGATTGATGGTGGACTAGGTTTATATGGTTGTCACAACATTGATGGCCCATATTGTGCTGTACTGTTCTATGTTCCAATACAATTTCAATCAAATCATGCAGCTTAACATCTGTCACTACACGTCCATGAGTTACCTCAATTGGGAGAGACTAGGCCCAACATCTGACAACTAAATTCAGATTTATCATCTAAATTTTATAGTTACATCAATCAGCATTTCTGACACCATGTTTCAGGATCCTTTCTTATTCACTCGTGTTAACTCTGTAGAATTTGCTGGTCTAGAGGATTGTCATGGCTAAATTGTTGGAGTTATTTGAAAAGAAGCTAAGTCCAGGAGCAGATCAGCCAAGATCATAGCGAATGTTAGAACCAGGTGGCCTGCTTTCAGATGGTTAGTGACTTAAACTTACAAACAAAAGCACTTAATTTATTTAAGTAACTAAACAAAGTAAATAATTTGTGACCAACTTAAGTAGTGTGATGCAGCATTTCTTGCAATGGTGTTCTCTACAGACGAGGACTACCAAGACTGGCAAGTTCTACACCAAAACAATACAGCAACTAGCAATCTCAGCCACCATTTCTTAAAACAATACTTTTCTGACAGCATCTCCCAAACCCACAAACTCCACCATTAAAAAAGAGTTGGTAGGTTAATTGGTCATTGTAAATTGTCCCATGATTAAACTAAGATTAAATCAGGGGTTGCTGGGCAGTGTGGTCGAAGGGCAGGAAGAGCCTATTCCATGCTGTATCTTAATAAATAAACGAACAAACAAACAACCCTGGTTAGACCACACTGGGAACAATGTGTTCAGTTCTGGTCACCTCATTACAGGAAGGATTTTTTTTTCGTCCCTCTTCCCTCCGGGAGAAGGTTCAGGAGCTTGAAGACTCGTACAGCCAGATTTGGGAACAGCTTCTTTCCAACTGTGATAAGACTGCTGAATGGATCCTGACCCTGATCTGGGCCGTACCCTCCAAATATCCGGACCTGCCTCCCGGTTCTTTTGCACTACCTTACTTCCCATTTTTCTATTTTCTATTTATGATATATAATTTAAATTTTTAATATTTACTAATTTTAACTATTTTTAATATTTAATATTTGTAATCCAGGGAGTGTGAAGCACAGAATCAAATATCACTGTGATGATTGTATGTTCTAGTACCAATTGTTTGGCAACAATAAAGTATAAAGGATATGGAAGCTTTAGAGAGGAGATTTACCGGGATGCTGCCTGGACAAGAGAGCATGCCTTACGAGGATAGGATGAGTGAGCTAAGGCTTTTCTCTTTGAAGTGAAGGTGAAAGAGAGGTGACTTGACAGAGGCATACAACATGACGAGGAAAATATATAACGGATAGCATGAAGCTTTTTTCCCCAGAGTGGATATGGCTAATACAAGGGGGCATAATTTTAAAGTGATTGGAGGAACATTTAGGGGCCAAGTCAGAGGTAAGTTCTTCTCTATGGAAAAGAGTCGACAAAATGCTGTGTGTTCCTTGGATTTCCAGCATCTGCAGATCTTCTCTCGTTTGTGAGGAGAAACGGGGTGGCTTGGGAATGGCGGAAGGCAGGATAGAATCAGAATCACTAGCCATCACTTGCTGGCCCTTGTTCCGCCCATTCACCCCACATCTCCACACTGACCATCTCCTCTCTACCTTACATTCAAGATAAAGGGCCTCAACCTGAAATGTTGACCATCCTTTTCCCTCCACAGATGCTGCCTTACCTTCTGACCTCCAGCTAATCGCTCCATATTCCAGCATTTGCAGCGTCGCGTGTCTCTACAAGACAGTGTATCCCTGGTTTTATTTGCAACTACTACTTTTCCTCTGTCCATCTACCGAAGTTATAGGCCTCCACAATGATGGCTACAATGCAAAGCTGCTTCAACACATTCTATGCACATTAGCACCACAACATTATCTTGCAAGCTCTAAGCATAACCTTGTTTCAGCATATTCATTGCAATTAATATTATTTTTGGTTTGACTGATCACCATGCTTAGCTTCGCTGCCTTATACCATGTTAATAGTTACTGTTGTAGTTGGTATAACAATCATTACAACACTGATCTATGATCTACACTGATGTAGATGACACTGACTTTGTCAAGGCTGTGGCTCAGATTTAGTTGTTTTTTTAGGTTTGTGGGTATAGTTTTGGGTTCAGGGAGGGAGGTTAGGGGACAGCGTAGAGTTTAGGTACGGGGATATGGGGGAGTTAGAGCTCAGTGGAGGCCTGTCCCCTAAAACCCTCATGAATTTTTATAGATGCACCATAGAAAGCATTCTTCTAGGGTGCATCACAACCTGGTATGGAAGTTGTCCTGTCCAAGACCGGAAGAAGCTGCAGAAGATTGTGAACACAGCGAAGCACCTCACACAAACCAATCTTCCATCCTTGGACTCACTTTACACCGCACGCTGTCAGAGCAGTGCTGCCAGGATAATCAAGGATACGACCCACCCAGCCAACACACTTTTTGTCCCTCTTCCCTCTGGGAGAAGGCTCAGGAGCTTAAAGACTCGTACAGCCAGATTTGGGAACAGCTTCTTTCCAACTGTGATAAGACTGCTGAACGGATGCTGACCCGGATCTGGGCCGTACCCTCCAAATATCCGACCTGCCTCCTGGTTTCTTTGCACTACATTACTTCCCATTTTTCTATTTTCTATTTATGATTTATAATTTAAATTTTTAATATTTACTATCAATTTGTAATCCAGGGAGTGTGAAGCACAGAATCAAATATCGCTGTGATGATTGTACGTTCTAGTATCAATTGTTTGATGACAATAAAGTATACAGTATAACTTGGAGTCTAGGCCTTTGCTCTACATTTGAAGGCCAGCAATGTGGACGTGTAACGAAGGGCATCCGTGGACAGATGACGGGCCAGCAAACACCACAGAGGAAGACCACCAAGGACAACAGCTGGTGGTCCCCCAAGTTGGGGGGTACCTCCAGGTCGGCAGGTGCGGGAACTGGGGGTCCATGCGGGTAGGTGTCACAAGGGCCAGTGACCCCCACTGCCCACCACCCCCCCAGCAAATTGGCAAGTCTGGAGTTCAGGGTCCTGTCGTCAGCAAGTACAAGTTCAAGGACTGGAGTTCAGGGTCCTGGGGTTGGTACTGAAGATCAAAGCACGAAAATTGAAGACCAAAGGCAACGAGTCCAAAGATCGAGATCCAGTGGCCAAAGTCCTGGGTCTGTGAGTCCACCAGGGAAATCGGAGGCCCAGTGTCTGTGAATACCCAAGTCCACTGGAGACTGGATGCCCAGAGGTGGCTGCCCTGCTAAGGTTGGAGGGATGTGTGTGGTGGGGTGGGGGGGGGGGAGGGTGAGAGGGAGGAAAGGGGCTTGTTTTAATGTTTTTTTGTTCTGCTGAACATTGTGAGCAGGTTATATTGGTGCTGGAATGTGTGGTGACCTTTGTGGGTTGCCCCTAGCACATCTTTACATTCTGTTGGTTGTTAGTGCAAATGACACATTTCACTGTACGTGTAATAAATAAATTAACCTGAATCTGAATTGGAATATTAAAGAAGTGATATGAAACCTTTAAGACACACCTATAGTCCTGATGAAGGGTCTCAGCCAAAAATGTCAACTCTTTATTCCTTTCCATGCATGCTGCCTGACCTGCTGAGTTTCTCCAGCATTTTAAGTGTGTTACTCTGGATTTCCAGCAACTGCAGAATCTCTTTTGTTTAAGACACATCAGCAATTCTTTAAAATAGGCTTATACATATAAAATATTTTACTGTTCATTTACATTACTATTTATACAGAGCTATTGAATACATATTTACTAGAAAAAGGTAGTCATTTACAGAAAGTGTTTAAATGGCTCTACTAAAGAACATTCAAATGTTTATTTCCCTGCATTGTTTCCAAGCATATGACTTTGGCTCCCCCTGCTGGCTCTATGAAGAATGATATGATGCCATTCAGCTCAGTAAGATTCCACATTGAATCCCTGGCCTTGGCTGATAAGCTTTTCTATCGCTTCTAGAGCTTCACAATGTCTGGGAGCTGAAACAAGAATAAGATCAAATGTAGCTCCTGATCTCATACATTTATCACCAACACCAGCTGGAAGACTAAGTGAACAAAAGACTGGACATTTGTGATGACCCCAGGAAGAACACAATAGCGATACTCACCGTTCAGTGGCAAATACACACACACAGGACAGATGTTTAGGCAGCAGGTTAAATAGTAAAGTCTATGTATGAATCTACATGAGTCAATGAATTGTGAACAGCATGACTAAGGAAAAAAAAGTCAGAGGATTAGGTTTTTTAAATCTCTGAAGAGGTTGTATACGTTTGTATTAGTCAGAAGGCAAATCCTGTATTTTATCAATTCATCTCAGTTGCAGCACATCCCATATTACTGCAGTTCCTTTTCACTGCATTCTGCATACAGCAGGTGGAAAATGTATCTGTTCTGAAGCCTTCAAAGTATTCACACCTGTCGAGGAAAAGATCCTTTCCTCCACTAAGTTTCCTGTGTGCCCCATCATTAGAACACAATGGTTTCATAAGAAAAAAATACACTCAATTAGGAACTTTATTAGGAACCTCCTTTACTTAATAAAGTTGCCACTGAGTGTGTGTTTGTGGTCTTTTGCTGCTGTCGCCCATCCGCTTCAAGGTTTGATGTGTTGTACTTTCGGAAATGATCTTCTGCCCACCACTGCTGTACTGCATGTCTATTTGAGTTACTGTCATCTTCCTGTCAGTTTGAACCAGTGCAACCATTCTCCTCTGGCCTCTCTCATTAACAAGGTGTTTTCACCCACAATCTGCCGCTCACTGGATGGCTTTTGATTTTCACACCATTCTCTGTAAACTCTAGAGACTGTTGTACGTGAAAATCCTGGAAGATCAGCGGTTTCTGAGATACTCAAACCACCCCTTCTGGCACCAATAATTATTCCACAGTTAAAGTCATTTAGGTCACATTTCTTCCCCATTTTGATGTTTGGTCCTATTCATAATTGAACCTCTTGATCATATCTGCATGCTTTTGTGCATTTGGTTGCTGTACATAATTGTCTGGTCAGATATTAAATATTAATGAGCTGGTTTACCTAATAAAGTGGCCACTGTGTGTACCTGTGAGAGAGGAAATGTAATAGTTCATTCTTCCTTAAGATCTTAGAGTAATGCAGCAGAAAACATACACAAACTCATCTGCACTGTCCACATTGCCTAAGTTCGTCTCATCAGAGAGGAAAGAGAACCAAGATCTAGCCCCTGCTTAGTTGAATTTCAAATAGTTCCCACCTTCTGGCTCCCTGCTTTTAGAAGTGGCACTGTGAACTTTTTTCCTTTCAATTAACGTAATTCGACTTTGAAAAATGTTCTGTATACTAGCCCTGCAAAGCCATGACTGGGGATACCATGAAATAGGTTTTGCCTTTTCAACGCATTTGTCTTGTTTGTAGGATAACACAACATCTTAAATGACTGTACAATGGGTTGAGGCCAAATGGTGATTATCACCTGAAATTACAGCTCATCCATCTTCACTGCAGCTAGCGTTACTGCTGCTGAGAAACGAAAGCAATACGTGGCAAAACTGAATTAATGAAAAGAATAAACTGCTTTCTATAAGAAAACTGATAAATGTTAACATTCATTTTAGATTCAGTGAAATGATTAAGTGATAATCACCCTTCAGTGCCAATAAAACAACTTATCAGATAGGGTGTCTGGTATCACCGAGGTTATGTAACTCAACTATAGTCCAGTGACTGGACTAATGATCCAGAGGTAAGTGTTCAAAACTCTGGAGACCTGGGCAATTTAAATGCACTTAATAAGTCTGGAATTAAAAACCTGGCATTAGTAATGGTGACCATGAAACTATTATTTTGTCATAAAAATGCATATGGATTTCAAATGCCCTTTAGGGAAGGAAATCTGCCAGCCATTCAGACTTCAGACCCAAAGCTGGCCTTGAACAAGCTGCACAATCATTCCAAAACATAATGGCAAAGCATTACAAAAGGGTGGACCACTTTATAGGCATTGGGATCAACATTTGTGAACTGGCTTTAATAGGGCAAAACATTACGAGGACCCAAACCAGAAAGGACACCTTATTGGAGATAATTAAAAGATTGGCCAGAAGGGCAGGGTTGAAGCTATGACAGACAAAACATTCAGGGAATAAACTCCATGAACTCTATGGATAGAGTCTGACAGCTGAAACCATGGTGCAGCAGAAGTTTGTGTCCTCTGCCCCGGTCTACTTCCTGTACACTGATAACCACATGGCCAGACTGTGTGCTGTATCTCAAGTAATGATGAGGCAGAGTAAGGAAGAAGATAAAGCTTAGTAACAAAGTGTTGTGACAACAACCTTTCCGTCAATGTCAGTAGAACAAAAGATTCGGTCATTGACTTCAGCAAAGGAGGACAGTGCACATGTCTATACCAATGGTGTTGAGGTTGAGAGCTTCTAGTTTTCCAGGGGTCAATAGCCTGTCCTGGTTCAACCACATAGATGTCAATATCAAGAAAGCCTGCCAATGCCTCTACTTCCTCAAGAAGCCAAAGAAATTTGCCAAATCCCCATCGACACTTACCAGTGTTTTTAAAGCACCGCAGGAAGTATCCTATCTGGATGCATTAGGGCTTGGTGTGGCAACTGCTCTGCACACGAGCACAAGAAACTGCAGGGAGTTGTGGACGCAGCTCAGCATATCACGGAAACCAGCCCTTCCTCCATGGACAGTCTATACTTATCTCTACCTCATAGAGCAGCCAAGAGACCAAAGATCCCACTCACCCAAACAATTTCTCTTCTCCTCTTTCCCATCAGGCAGAAGATACACAACCCTGAGAGAATATACCACTAGGTGGAAGGAGAGTTTCTAACCCAGTTAAAAGGTTATTGAGCAGTTCCTTACTGTTACAGTATGATAAATTAGACTCTTGGCCTCATAAGCATTATGATCTTGCACCTTATTGTTTAACAGCAGTTTCTCTGCAGCCATTGCACTTTATTTTGCAGTGTTATTGTTTTACTTTGTTCTGCCTCAAAGCACTGCGTAATGGTGTGTTCCATATGAAATTGCAAGACAAGTTTTTCCACTGTATTTCAGTACATGTGACAAGAATATACTAATCCCAATTCAATCCGGATATGACAAAGAAGCCACAATCAGAAAGCAAACATCAGAGTGCATTAGCACACTGGATGTTTATGGACAAACGGCATAAGATCATGAAGTGATCTGAAGTCGATCGTAGGCATTTGACAAATTAGTCAATGTTTAGCCAGGAGTCAGCTAGTAAAAGGGTGAACATGTTGTGTATTTAATATTTCAGTAATGTTTGTGTAATATTGTAAATATATTGTTTAAGTAAGCATTCTTTGTTTACATAATTCAAAGTGATTTATATGTAAGAATGTGAATGGTATACATCATTTTGTCACCATGTCATATGTGAGTGCTTCACTAAAGAAAAAGTAGGTAGACATGCATCCTGTATCTTCTTGCAATTAGTTTCTGGAGTTACAAAACATAACAGTAGCGTCGAGGAAGTTTTGAAATAAATGTGAGATGACGACCTACCTGATGAAGCGCAGCACATTTCAGCTTCGGAAGAGGAGAGAGACATTTGAGTTTTTAAAAAAGGCATTAAATGGACGAAATTAACAAGCAATGAGTACAGCCGCAGGTTCATAAACACTGAGTACCAGGCGATGATAATATTTTGAAAAAAAAACAGAAATGACTGGCTACATCAGAAAGATAAATGTGTCAGTTGCAAAACAGTTAACTCGAGGATGCATACTAAATGAATTGAGCAGTATTTTGAGAGGTCATGGGTTGGTTAAGTGTGAAAGGTGAAAAGCTTAAGGGGAACAGAGGGTGGTGAGAGTGTGAAATGAGCTGCCAGCACAAGTGGTGCATGTGAGCTTGATTTCAACTTTTCAGCCAAGTTTGGATAAGTACAGGACATTGATGGGAGAGGTATGGAGGGCCATGGTCTCGATGCAGGTTGATGGGAGGAGGCAGTTTAAATGGTTTCGGCATGGACTAGGAGGGCCAAAGGCTTGTTTCTGTGCTGTACTTTTCTATGACTCATATTGAAAGACTTAGACAGAATGCAGGTAGAAAGGATGTTTCCTATAATGGGTGAGCCTAGGACCAGAGGCTATAGCCTCAGAATAGACAGACATCCATTTAGAACAGGGAATGAGAAGGAATTTCTTTAGCCAGTAGGTGGTGAATCTGTGGTCTATTGGCATGGACAGCTGTGGAGGCCAAGTCACTAAGTAAATTTAAAGCAGAGGTTGATAGGTTCTTCTTTGGTCAGGGTGCCAAAAGTTATGGAAGAAGGCAGGAGAATGGGGTTGAGAGAGATACAGTCAGCCATGATGGAATGGCAGGGCAGACTCGATGGGCCAAGTGGCCTAATTCTTCCCCTATGTCTTATGTCTTGCTGATGGATATAACTACTGACCAAGCCATGGGGGGGCGGTGGGGAGAACACCAGATTAGCCCAGTTTCTAAATAGATGATATATACAGACTTCCCCCTCCTTGGCTTTAGGTCAAATCATTTCATTCCCATGACATCAAGAAATAGATGAACTCATTGGATTATGACAAAGACTTTGGTGCCCAATAGCATCTCTGCTTTTGATGTTCAAACCTTTAGGTAAATTGTTGCAGTACAGCCTCACCAGGTGGAAATGACTACCCTGGACATCATTTGGCCATTGATTGCATCAAAGTAGTTTGGTAAATCAAAAGATACCAGTGGAAAAACTTTCCACACGCTTTCAGAGAACAAAGGAATACATCTGTTGGTATTTGAGGTAAATCAACTCAGCCTCAGGGATCACAGCAGTAGCTCAGGCACAACCATTTTCAGGTCTTTCAAGAAATTTGCATTTGCTATATTTCTCGAGTTCCATTTGTAATTATTTGAAAAAAAATGAAGCAAGTTGTGTATAAACATTTCCAGTTCTAGCAAGTCTTGAAATGATACACACATTCATGACACAGCCGTACCAAGCAATGACGCCTTTTCCTTCAGTTTGACCACCTCCAACAGACATTACCTTTATCAGTTTTTCTCAAACATTACTACTTAAAAGAACTGCGTCAATATAAAAAAATACCGTCCCAATGACTCATGCCCTGACTCCCAAAGGAGTCAATTAGAAGGTTCAAGTCAAGAATATGATGTGATACTTTCCATTAACTTGGATGACTGCAGTTATAATATCCCGAACACAACAGCGTGTTTGATTAATATCTCATTTAACATTCTGCAAATCCACTCTTTCCACCACCAATTTGCCTTGGCTAATAAATTCAGTGCCATTTTATTAGATACACCTGCTCATTAATGCAAATATCTAATCAGCCAATCATGTGGTAGCAGCTCAGTGCAGACATGGTCACGAAATTCAGTTGTTGTTCAGAGCAAACACCAGAATGGAGAAGAAATGTGATCCAAGTGACTTTGTGGAATGATTGTTGATGCCAGATTTGAGAATCTCAGAAACTGCTGATGTGGGATTTTCACACACCAAGTCTCCAGAGTTTACAGAGAATGGTGTGATAAACAAATAAACACCGAGTCAGCAGCAGCTCTATGGACAAAAATGCTTTGTTAATGAGAGGTCAGAGAAGAAAGGCCACTCAAGCTAGCATGAAGCTGAGAGTAACTCAAATAATCATGCATTACAACAGCGGTGTACAGAAAACCATCTCTGAATGCACATCACATCAAGCCTTGAAGTGGGTGGGCTACAGCCCCAGAAGATCACGAACATACACTCAGTGGTCACTTTATTCGGTACAGGAAGCACACTGAGCACACCTTACGGAATGTTCTGCAACAGCTTATCAATGCTCTTTAACGGAATTGTCTAACCTATAACCTCTGTCAGCTAGAACCAGGGCAGTTTGCATGCGTAAATATTCCTCAGCTCATAGCTCTCTGGCGTGGGTACATCAGTGCTGGTAAATTTTCTTTGCATCCAAATCCGAGAACCTCCTCTCCCATGGGCTCAAAATGGTGCCCTTTGCATCTCCTCAAGTGCATTTAGAGATGGGTATTAAATATTGAACTCACATGTATAAAAATCACCAAAGCAGAAAGAAACATTTCTGTCAGCTCATCACTTTTGATGTATGGAAACCAACACAAAATACTATAGCCAAAGTATTGTCAGCGAAGTGTGCACTATCATTCTACAAAATGGAGATATTTCAACTGGATTCCTTTCAAATGAAGCAATTTTAAAAAGTAGGCAACGTAATTTAAGACAAGCAAAAATCAGTAGTTCAGACAGATGCTCAGTATTGGTCTCTTTATGTGAGAATATATCAGCATTGGAAGTTGTCTTAGAGGTTCACTAAGCCATTTCCTGCAATGGGAGGGCTGCTCTACCATAAGCAGCTAAGATAGTGCTCAAGAGTTTAGAAGAATCTTTTTGAAATGTATAAGATCCGTAAGGAGAAATGACAGAGTAGAATTCAAAATGTTTCTTCTATTGCAGGGATTCCCAACCTTTTTTTTAAGTCATGGACTCTTACCATTACTGAAGGATCTGTGGACGCCAGGTTGGGAATTCCTGCTCTAGCGTGAGGACCTCACACAAGGGAAGAGTTACAAGAATAGCAAGTGGTAATTTAAAACTATGTAGAAAGTTCTCACAGGGGCTAACAAATGCTCTAATTTTCTACTCTAGAGGATTGTAGACTAGACATTGGGAATAACATAGAAGCATAGAAAACCTACAGCACAATACAGGCCTATTGGCCCACAAAGTTGTGCTGACCATGTCCCTACCTTAGAAATTACTAGGCTTACCCATAGCCCTCTATTTTTCTAAGCTCCATGTACCTATCTAAAAGTCTCTTCAAAGACCCTATCTTATCTGCCTCCACCACCGTTGCCAGCAGCCCATTCCACACACTCAACACTCTCTGAGTAAAAAAACTTACCCCTGACATCTCAGCTGTACCTACCCCCCAGCACCTTAAATCTGTGTCCTCTTGTGGCAACCATTTCAGCCCTGGGAAAAAGCTTCTGACTATCCACACGATCAATGCCTCTCATCATCTTATACACCTCTATCAGGTCACCTCTCATCCTCCATCGCTCCAAGGAGAAAAGGCCAAGTTCACTCGACCTGTTTTCATAAGGAATGCTCCCCAATCCAGGCAACATCCTTGTAAATCTCCTCTGCACCCTTTCTATGGCTTCCATATCCTTCTTGTAGTGAGGCGACCAGAACTGAGCACAGTACTCCAAGTGGGATCTGACCAGGGTCCTATATAGCTGCAACATTACCTCCTAGCTCTTAAATTCAATTCCACAATTAATGAAGGCCAATGCACCATACACCCTCTTAACCACAGAGTCAACCTGTGCAACTGCTTTGAGCGTCAAAGTATTTAAAGAAGAATTAGATAATTTTTCTTTGAAAGGTCAGGGAATGGGCACAGAAGAGATAAAGCCACTTTTTGCAAACCAGATCATTTTTCAAGAGTAAACACAAACTACTCTGCAGATGCTGGGGTCAAAGCAACACTCACAACACGCTGGAGGAACTCAGCAGGTCGGGCAGCATCCGTGGAAACGATCAGTCAACGTTTCGGGCCGGAACCCTTCATCAGGACTGAAGAGGGAAGGGGCAGAGGCACTATAAAGAAGGTGGGGGGAGGGTGGGAAGGAGAAGGCTGGTAGGTTCCAGGTGAAAACCCACTTCAACTCTGCTTCACATTCCCATTCGGACATGGCCTCCTCTACTGCCATGATGAGGCTACACTCGGGTTGGAGGAGCAACACCTCATATACCGTCTAGGTAATCTCCAGCCCCTTGGTATGAACATTGAATTCCCCAACTTCCAGTAATTCCTTCCCCCTCCCAACTTCACTCTGCCCCCTCCCCCAGCTGCCTACTACCTCCCTCATGGTTCCATCTCCTTCTAATACCCATTGTGCTTTCCCCTATTCCTTCTTCACCTTTCCTGCCCATCACCTCCCTGCTTCCCCTCCCCCACCCCTTTATCTTTCCCCTTACTGGTTTTTCACCTGGAACCTACCAGCCTTCTCCTTCCCACCCTACCCCCCACCTTCTTTATAGGGCCTCTGCCCCTTCCCTCTACAGTCCTGACAAAGGGTTCCGGCCCAAAACATTGACTGATCGTTTCCACGGATGCTGCCCGACCTGCTGAGTTCCTCCAGTGTGTTGTGAGTGTTCATTTTTCAAGAGGATGTGTTTGCTGCCACATTATAATATTGTTCTAATTTCTGTACAATGCTATTTGATTGCCAAACGTGCCATTCCTCCTAAACATCACCTCTTATCAATGGACTTCCAAGTCAAATCATATGAAATACCACACCAGGAGCTGCAAGATAGCCTGATGAGATATGCATTGTTTTTCTTGGTTAACTGGAAGCACACAGTATATAGGGCCAGTGTGAAAATGAAATGGAAAACTAGATAGATAAACTAGAAGCTTAGATTATCCCTTGTACACTGAACAGAACTCTTTGATGGTCACAAAATCTGCATTTGGTTTCTTCAATGCTGAGAGCACCACATTAACCAAGCCCAATACACTACACTAGAAAATAGGCAGAAGAGAACAGTTGAGTCCATGAATGCTGGGGACTGGCACAAGGGCAGGTATTGCATCTCCCACAGTTACCTGAGAAAGCACCAACAAAAAGCCTAGTTGGCAGAAATGGAGGAATTATCAGCCCTCCAGAAAGTTGAAAATGGAGAGATGGGGAAGATGTATGTGATGAAGGAATCTGGTTTAAACTGGTAGAAATTATGAAGGATGACGTATCAAATGTGGAAACTAGAAGAGTGGAAGGTGAGGAACTCCATCCTTATTCTGACAGGGAAGGCGGGGTGAGAGAAGTGTGATAAAGAGGCAGCTTTGTCAAATGTGGTGGAGAGAAAGGACAACAATGAAGTCACTGGTGTGGAACATCTTGCTAGAGCATACATTACATATGGAGAAACAAATATAAACACAGGACATTCTGCAGATGTTGGAAATCTAGAGTAACACACAGAAAATCCAGGAGGAACTCAGGTCAGGCAGCATCAACAGAAGTGAATACTTTGCAGTGGAGCAGCACATCAAACACAAGAGATTCTGCAGATGCTGAAAATCCAGAACAACACACACACAAATTGCTGGGAACTCAGAAAGCCAGGCATTATCTATGGAAATAAAAAAAAACAAAGTGGAAGTTTGCAAAGGACTAATTACAGGTAGCTACATGAAAGTTGGTATAGTTGCGGTGGATATGAATGGTTTTGTGCTTATGATGAATACTGACAGCTGACCCATCTCCTAAAATATCAAAAATTAGAGTCAAATATGAACCAGGTGAACATGAGTCAGGTGGAAAATAGCTTTACAGGTAATCAAGTCAATTTAACTACCATTAAAGGAATAATCTGGATTAAAGATATTAATAAGTTTGTCTGCATAAAGATGATAAGGATACTCCAAAAAAGTAACAAGACAGACCAGTGGCTTTCTGAAGCTTTCACTGAAAACCTAAAAGTGGTAGCTGTAATCTGTTTCTCACAATGCATCAGCCCTCGGTACATATGGACAATTACGCAAATTCAACCATTACCATCAGGAAGTTTCATGCTTTAGCTTAGTACCAAAGGCAAGAGAGTACTGGGTTCAGCCCTGGCAACACAACAATTTTCAAGTAAATCACATGAACAATCAAATAGCTACAATATTCCTGGTATTCCATCTAGCCTCAAATTCAAAGTAAAAATTGAAATGCCATCAGGTCTAACTTTTGAAACTAAAATTGAAATACTCATAAATAGCAATTCCCAGGAGCATTTTTTTCAATAACTTCATAGTAAATGAGATGAGTTTTTAAACCTGTCTTGAACAATTACAAACATCACATGTAGAATTCAATACAGCAAAATTGTAAACCATACGCAAAGTATATGGATAATGACCAGCTGTATGCACAGAAATAGTAGCGTGTAAAGTAGATGATCTTCCAAATGAGAAATATCTAGTCAAAGCTAGTGCAGAGTGTGTACAACTGTGTCTAGACATTTTTCATAGTTAATTACATTTTAATTTCCAAAATGCTTGCATAGGTGCATGTGCAGTAAATAATACAACTCATTTAAAGTTTATGAAGTCCAGCGCCACCATGCTACTTTCATTCTGTCCCACACTGCACCAAGGGAATCCAGAGCTGGACGCACATCCAAAGCAGTGAACTGGTAAGTTGACTTGTCAACCTCGCCTCCATCATAATAATCAATTATATATCGTACTTCTTTTCCACAACGGTTCACAATCCAATCGTGCCGGTCAAAGGGTAGCTCATACCTAGTAGAAATTTAAAATAAATCAACTATATAAAGAATGTTTGTCATCTTGTAAAACAATATTAATGTTTTACCCATTTAAAACTGTCAGAAGCTTTGAGCTATAGTAGCCTATATACCTGCAATGACATGGAAGTGAGGTCATGAATGACATTAAACATCAAATTGATAACATTTTTCAAAACATTAACTTTACACATTTTTTTGTTAGTGCCGCTTATCTTATTTTGTGCTTTCAAATTCATGTAGCTCAGCTTATACAGCCATATGTATATGACTTATAAACATTTTCATATTAAAACTAAAATATTTGCTCCTTCTCCAAAGTACTGACTTCTGCCAACTCACCCACGATATGCCAATCCACTCAGTATTCTTTGACATACTGATCTTTGAACCAGCTAACCTCTGGGTGTCTAGCTCCTAACCTGTTCTGATCTGCTCCCCATTCATTTTGCATTCACCCAAGCAAATTTCTTTATTCTTGTGTATGCCACATATTTTACACTTGGAACCTGGATATTAAGTTAGCAGCATGGTAGTATTGTGGTTAGTACAATTACTTTATAGCATCATCGATCATCAAGCAGGGGTCAATTCATGTCGCTGTCCCATGAAGAGATTGTATGCTCCTCCCCATTACCACATGGGTTTACTCCAGGTGCTCTGGTTTCCTCCCACCTTCTACAGACATACAGTTAGAATTAATGAGTTGTGGGCACGCTATGTTGGCGCCAGAAAGGTGACAACACTGTGGATTGCTCCCAGTACAATCCCCAGACAACATTGGTCTTTGACGCAAAACAATGTTTCACTGTATTTCAATGTTTTGATGCATATTTGATAAAATAAAGTTAATCCCTCTCGGCTTAATCCCTCTTACAACTTCAAAGATTCCTCATCTGTTTTTCTAATTACCATCTAAAAATATTTCTTGCTTTGCTACATCTGTCCAGCTAGAATTACCCACATTTGGTTCTTTGGAAATGTTTCTTTAGCCATCAAGCCTTAAATCCACCAATGAAAAAATTCATTAACATTTTGATTAACTACTGAGCGTGCAAAATTAGAGGGTGAGAAAATTGCATTTGTGATTAAAAGACCACAAACAAAAAAGGAAGTCAATTTAAATAACCACCCTCCATGCCATGACATCTTTGGATGACCATCTCAAAGAATTTGGGATGCCACAGAAGAATGGCAGATAGTGCAACACTGTACAGCTCAGGACTTTCCAGAGGTCAGAGTTCAATTCCAGCGCCAGCTGTAAAGAGTTGTATGTTCTCCCCGTGAGCGCGTGGGTCCACTGTCCAAAGACATACCAGTTAGGCTCATTGGTTATCGTAAACTGCCCTGTAATTAGTCTAATGTTAAATAAGTGATTTGCTGGGCAGTGTGACTCATTGGGCCAGAAATGCCTGTTCCATGCTGTATCTCCAAATAAACAAAATAACAAAGTGCAATCGATTTCAACACCTCATATAAACATCAAATAATTGCAAAAAAGGTAACATTAGTATACTATAAATACGGGACTTTTCAATTATTTGCCCAGAAAACTGTTTTACAGATCACAAGTGCAGGGACCTTGACACCAGATTGCATCTTCTTCTAAATCCTGTTTTTTCACATTGCTCCTTTCAAAAGCCATCTTCCACCCCTCACCCACACCCCCCCCTCCACTTCAGACGAAGTCTATCCACGGAGATTTAGGAAGCAAGGGAGAAGACTGCTGGGGCTCCAAAGGTGATCTTTGCATCATCTTTAGCAATGGACAAGGTTCCGGAAGACTGCAAGTTAGTAAATGTTATTCCCAAATCCAAGAGGGGCAGTAGGGGCATGCCAAAAAACTGATGAGCCTTATGTTAGTAGTCAGGAAACTATTCAGAAAATATTCTTAGGGATAGGATGTATAATCACTTGGAAAGGCATAGATAGAGAGCCAGAAGAGTTTTGTAATGGGAACTTGTAAATGATAAATATATATTTTTTAAGGAAATTGATTAAGCTAAGGCAATGGACGCGATATGTACGGAATTCAGCAAAGCTTTTGAGAAGATCTTGCACAGTAGGCTGGCCCAGAGAATTGGGCCACATGCAGTCCAATCTGTTTGATGGAGTGGATCCAAACTTGGCATGGCTATAAGGCAGAGAGGTTTTTGTTCCTGATTTCAAATCTGTAATCACTGCCCACAAGGTCAGTGCTGGGACTATTGCTGTTTGTCAAAGATCAGCTGGAAATTTGGGAGGAGCAGTGGCAAATGGAATTTAATCCAGACAATGCATTTTGGGTCGTCTAATACTGGCCAGATGTAAATAGTAAACAGAAGGGATATTAGAAATGTTGATATAGAGGGGAACCTTTGGATGCAAGCTCATTGTTCCCTGAAGATAGCAATACAGGTGGATAAGGTAGTGGTGGTGGTACAGGGCAAGTACTCCCCATCTGAAATGCTTAGGGTCAGAAGTGTGTCAGATTCTTTTGAATTTTGGAATATATAATGAGATAGATTGGGATTGTCATCATTTCTGACTCTGAATTTGAAGTCTTGTACTTAACATTAAAAACTACAACATATAATGAAAACATAATGTGTGCAGGGTAACAAAAGCAGCACAGCAGCATCAGAATACCCGAATCAGCTGTTCAACAACGAACAACGGCAGGCTTTCAGTCTTCACCTACGATGCCATGTCTTGATTAAAAGGTTACAGTACACTATATTTGTACAGTCCGCCCTCCGCATCCGCAGGTTCAACTAACCGCGGATCGAAAATACTGTACAAGTATCCCCCACTATCTGAAAGTAGAGCGTTCCTATGAAACCTTTCGTAAGCCGAACCCAAAAAATAACCTACCAAATAACACATAAAACCTTAAATAACACTAACATGTAGTAAAAGCCGGAATGATATGCTACCAGCAGAACCAACAGTAATATCAGCAGTTTTCAAGATTCTTTCTCTCTGTGTATAAATAGTACGAATGGTGGTCGCAGGCAAGTTCAACGCACGCACAATGTCTTTATTTCATTCACCACAATCAAAACGCTTAATTACATCCAGTTTTATGCCAAGCGTAACACCCTTACGAGCTCTCTTAGGCTTTTCTGATACCTTACGACACATCTTGCTAACGAATGCACAAAATAAATCGAGAGAAAGCACTCTCGCTGCTCGGGATGCGTGCCGCCTCTCTAACAGCTTGCTGCAAAACAAATGCTGAACACTATTTTCGCTTTTCGTAACACCCTTACGAGCTCTCTTAGGCTTTTATATAAGGGACTTGAGCATCCGCAAATGTTGGTATCCGCGGGGGGTCCCGGAACCAATCCCCCGCGGATACGGAGGGCCGACTGTATTTCACTTTTTTTAAGGATTATGTAAGGTAATAAAAACAATCAGAATTGTAGACTTGTTCTAGTGTTAAGGGTTTCATCAGCAACCATTTCCACAAAATCATTGGATTTCTCTGCTTTACTTGTTCCATGATCAGCATACTGTTAAGCAGCATATATTCACCCCAATCCTGACGAATCCACGCTTTCAATACATGATCGAGAACTTTATTTTTCACTTTATGCAGTGTTTTTCTATCTGTCATTAACGTCTGTTCATTACATATGTGAGGTCACTTCTCAAAACTGTCAGTGGAGCACGAAGACTTGCCTATTGCCTGGAAACCTTCCGAGCACCCTGTGAAATTTCCCATTTGTGACGCCATATCAGCACTCAAAAATGTTCGGATTTTGGATAAGTGGTACTCAACCTGCATTTAGTTTTGAAGGGTATAGAGTTCTAGAGTTAAAACGTCGTGTTGCAGCTGTACAAAACATTAGACTACACTTGAAACACTGTGTGCAGTCCTCGTTGCCAGACTGCAACAGCACTAGGAAGCCTGCACATGGCATTCACTGTGATGTTGCCTAGAATGGAGAGCTTGAGCTACAAAGGGTGGATAGGTAGGGACTATTTTCTCTGGACTAAAGGAAACCCAAAAGTGACATTGCACAGTCTTATAAAACAATGAGGGGCATAGGCAAGGTAGGCTAATCACAATTTGTCCCCTCAGCCCTGACCCCATTACAAGAAAATTACATTAGAATAGAAAGGCAGGGAGGAGGGAGGAGAAGATGGTGACATGATGCAGCGCGCGCGGCCATTCCGAATGATATCGTATACGTGTTAACTAGGGGGCCGTGCACAATCCTGATTTGATGGAGAGAGCCGTGAGAAGCACGGAGGAACACCTGGACAAACTTCTGAAATGCCCGCTTTGCTGCTGCTGCTGCTACTGTGCGATCGAGAATCTCCAGAGGGGAAGGCCCAAATCCTCGGCTTTGCCTATTGCTGTTGCCGGGGTCAAAGTGCTCGGCAAAGATGGCGCTCAGTGCTCGGTATCGGAGAACTGGTCAGAGGCTCAGAGTTTTCGGACAGACTCGAAGTTGGACTGTGGTCAGATGCTTTCAGGATGCTGCATCGGCAAGTTTGCGGCACTGGAGGTTCACCGTCTGCGTGAGATGATGGGACTTTCGAGAGACTTTGAGACTTTTTACCGTGCCATGGTCTGTTCTTTATCAAATTACAGTATTGCTTTGCACTGTCGTAACTATATATTATAATTATGTGGTTTTTGTCAGTTTTTCAGTCAGGATGTCATGTATTTCTGTGATATCATTCTGGAGAAACATTGTATCATTTCTTAATGCATGCGTTACTAAATGACAATAAAAGAGGACTGTGTGTCCTCATAATCTAAAGGCACCTCAATTGTCATGGAGTAACGAAACTCTGTAATTCTTTCCCTACCAGTTTAACGACACTCCTTAAAAGCAGTCCCTTTGACCAATCATATGGTTGCTTTTCTCATTTCACGAGACTGGAGACAACCTTTGGTTTATCGACACTCCTGTGAAGTGTTTTGTGATATTTCTGCTATGATGGTCTGCCAGAGTTCTGCTATCTTACAAAAGCACAAATGGAAGCACTTGTCATGATACACTTTCCACATCAACTACATGTATCTTATCTACAAGGTAACTTCCTCCAATCACCAACCCCTCCCTCAAAAATCAGTTTCTCAAAAACCAAATATTCCATCAAACAAGACATAATGTCTAATCATTGAAAAATAATTTCAATAAACAGTGTGAAACATACCCCATTAAAGAACGAATTCGAGCTCTCGGTGAATATTCTTTAGCTTTCCCTCCAAAGCGAACTAGTGAAGGCCCACAGGGACATTCTCTAGAATAACAAACACAAAAATATATTAGCAGTTTTTAAAATTTGTCATCATAGACAGAATCTATTTGAAAAACTAGCCAAGCCTTTCAGATTCATAGTTAGGAAGCATTTCTACATGCAAAGTGGTCAATGCTTGGTACTCTAACAGAACGCTTCAATTCCTTATTTTAATTTTGGAGTCGGACATATTTACATTAACCAGAAGGTATAAAAGAAAAGAGGGAGTGCAAAATTAGGTCGCTGATTAAACATAGCAAAACTTCGAGGAGCTAAATAGTCTCTTCCAGTCTCAAATCCATCTCATGAATGAATTTTGTCTAAATACATTAATGACTAAAATTTCACTAATACAAAAACAAATTTGTCGAAACTTTTGTGGAATCCATTCAACTGGACAGCTACTGAGTTATAACAATTATATTCCCCAACCCCACCCTAGTTCACATCTATCCTAGAAAAGAGACAGAAAGTCCTTGTGTGACAAGGCTTTCAACATAGAAAAGAAGATATCCTAGTTGGTAATTTGTTTTTGCACACCCTGCCTAAATAATATTAGCAAATTGGTGGCCACAAAGAAATCTACGCTTTGTGCATTTTCTTCGGGTGCTCTGGTTTCCTCCCACAGTCCAAAGATGTACTGGTTAGTGGGTTAATCATCATTATAAATTGTCCCGTGATTAGGCTAGGGTGTTGCTGGGTAGTGAGGCATGAAAGGCCAGAAGCTCAACAAATTGATAAAAATCTTTCTCACATCCTTACATTGTCGCATCAATGAAAAACAGAAGTCTTACTACGCACAACTGTGTTCAGAAACAAGATGTCTTCTGAGAAGATTAGTGGGCATTTAACCTTCAATAAACCGAAGTTTGATCACTTGAAGGTCAACTCCACTCGAGAAATAAAATAATCCAAATTAAGACAGCATTCACTGTGCCATTCCATTCCACGTGTACTTTTAATAGTTGAACTAACTTGGCATGGAGTGCTTCCCACTTGAGTATTTCATTCCAGGCCTGTTCATTATTCTGATTATGGATCTTGATGATATTTGTCATATCACTGGCTGTAATGTCTTCATTACGCCAACGCCACCTGTAAAACAATTGGGAAATGAAGTACAACCCTGAAATGCAGCACTGTCAGTTTTGTCAATTTTTAACATAATTTTCTTAAAATCAGTCATGCAGCAAGTAACGGACCTCTTGGCTAACCCTGCCCATGCTACCCATTAACTACCTATCTATACCAATTCTATTTACCAGTACTCAGACCAGTCTTCTATACCCTAGCAATTCATGGGAATATCTAGATCATTTTTCTGAGTCTCAACCTCTATAACTCAGACACCAAACTTCTATAACACAGATGCTAAACTTTGTCTTTTTAATTTATTGCGGAGACTTCTGTAATCCTCCTGTACTCTTTCCCTTTATCCTCACATTTCCAAACTGTTGAACTGACTATTCAGTTTAAAGATGCACTTTAACCCATCCCATTGACAGTTGCACAGGACTGCACAGCCTACTCCTGTTCCTTTTGGGTTGGGGTTTCTTGTGTGAAGGCAATTAAATAAAGTAAAACCAGGAAGCTTTGTCTTTTTGTGTATATTAAACTTGAACAAAAGTAGATCTGAATTCTAACCAGACTACTGAAATTAAAATCTTCAACCAAAGTGCACCATGGTGGGTCAGTGTCAATCCTACTCTTTGAACACTTTTCTTATGGGGCTCCACAGAGAAATAAAGGCAGTTTTAAAAGTACACGATATTTGTGAATAGAAATCAGAGAGCATCTACATACCCCTTCCTAAGCATTGCATTCCAAAACATCTGTTCAGAAGGATATACCCAACGCTTATCTGAATTAGATCGAGGAATGGAAGACTCCTCTCTGACGACTGAGAGGGGGAATGGCTGATCTGATGCAGGCTGCTGGTTAGGCGGTGGCATCTACAAAGCAAAAGTGTTAAGTTTCTCATAGCATTTAAAACATTCTTGATACTAATCAATATTTGAACAAAAGTAAATACAGCTACTTCACAAAAAAAAATCAGATTCCACTTACAATCTTAACAAGAAAAAAATCTAAATTCACTATTGATACTCATTACATTAATGCTATCTTCATTTGTAATTTAGTTTTCCTCAGACATATACAGGCTCATCTTCTCTAAAGATTAATCAAGAGTAAATCAAATGATCAGTCTTGTGGGGTAAGCATTAGCATGGCAGTTAGCATAACATCATTGCAGCAACCCAGATTCAATTCTGCCACTGCCTGTAAGAAGTAGGACTGTCTGGGTTTCCTCCAAATGCTCTGTCTTCCTCCCACATTCCAAAGAGCTATAGGTTGGTTACACGTGAAATGGTCACATGGTAGCAATTGGGCAGCACAGGCTCACTGCCTGGAAGAGCCTGTAACCACGCTATCTCTAATGAAGGAGGAGAGAAGAAACAGCACGCTGTGCGTGCGCAGCCCTCCAGTGAAAATGATATTGTATCTGTTAAATAGGGGCCGTGGACAATTTCTGATTTGATGGAGATGGGCGTGAAAGCACAGAGGAACACCTGGAAAAATTTCTGAAGCGCTCGTTCAATGCTGTCGTTACTGTGTGGTCACGAATCTTTCGGAGGGTAGGCCTCAAATTCCCCGGCTTTGCCTGCTGTTGGCGACCGAGATGGAGGTCAAATCGCTCGTATAGAGATGGCGCTCAGTACTCGGTGTCAGAGAGCTGATCAGAGCTCGAAGTTTTCGGATGACTCAAGAGTCGGACCCGTGGTCAGGTATTGCAGGGAGAGTTTTTCTTCCTTCTCCCGTCTGCGTGAGATGTGGGACATTTGAGAGACTTTGAACCTTTAATGTGCTCATGGACTTCTTCATCAAGTTATGGTATTGTTGAACTGTTGTAACTATATGTTATAATTATGTGGTTTTGTTAGGTTTTTTTTCAGTCTTGGTCTGTCCTGTGTTTTGTGATATCACACCGGAGGAAATATTGTATCATTTCTTAATGCATGCATTACTAAATGACAATAAAAGAGGACTGCATGTCTTCATAATCTAATAAATAAAATAAATATATAATTTGACAGACTGATTGGTGATCAAGAGGCAGGAAAAGAGGTGCTGCATGGTCAGATGGACAATGGCAAAATGTAGCCTGATTGGTATGTGGAGGTTAGGCTAGATAAGTGTTTTAGTTCTTCTTTCTGGTTAAGATGGTTTTAAACTAAAATCTTAATTGTTGAAATTGTCATCTATCAAATAATATAATGAAAGCAATCATTCGGAAAATGCTTGCCATCTCTGGCACGTACTCAATGGAGTTCAAAAAGATTGGGGACGGCCAGAGATTCTGAAGACCAGGTTTTGATTGTGCAGCCAAACAGATTCCATTAACAAATAGGGCAGAACCAAGGTAAATTTTGATGGAAACATTACAATCTAACAAGGTATTCATTGAATCCTTTTTACAAAAGAATTTAAAGCCAACCTGAGAGCTTTTGTCTAAATGCTAAACTACAGTGGAAAACTTAGTAAGGATAACTGCACAACAAATTGACCGAATTACGATTTCAGGGAATAATATTTGATAGATTAAAATGAACCCATTGTTCTTACCATATTACTGGGATCAATTTGGTCTGTTTCTGTTCTCTCATCCCTTCTCATGGGGCACTCAACGTACTCATATGCTCTGTTTTGATGTGATGGCACTGGGTCTGGGGAAGATATCTTTTCTTCTGAAGTGGCTGCTGCAGTTGCCTGATGCATTGGACAACCTGATTTGATGCATAATGGCAAAAAAATTATATAAATGAAACAATGCAATTAAAGATATCAATGCAATTTTATTATAATGACCTCAAAATTCTTCTGTTGCTTTTTTAGAGTACAACGCTAACATCTTTTGTTCAGTTAAAAGTCATGACAGCTGTGGCAACAAGAACATTAAGTATTAAGCATTCACACCGTAACCTGAGGCTAAGGTGTGCAAAGTACTTGTTCATGTTGAAGACAAATGGTCACATGTAGAATATTCACTCTTTCAAACCTGCCAAGTTATATCACTCAAACTGGATGATCTCTTTCTTAAGACTATACACAAAAGCAAAGATACATCTTACATACAGTGGAGTGCACAGAAGATGCTGGGGGAGCTCTGCAGGCCAGGCAGCATGTATGGAAAAAGAGTACAGTTGACGTTTTGGGCTAAGACCTTTCAGCAGGACTGGAGAAAAAAAGACGAATAGTAGATTTAAAAGGTGGGGGAGGGGAGGGAGAAACACAAGGTGATAGGTGAAACCGGGAGGGGGAGGGCTGAAGTAAAGAGCTGGGAAGTTGATTGGTAAAAGAGATACAGGGTTGGAGGAGGAGAGGGTGGAATTATTGGAATGTTCGAGAAATCAATGTTCATGGTGGCTGCTCGGGCAGAATATAAGGTGTTGTTCCTCCAACCTGAGTGTGGTCTCATCGCAACTGTAGAGGAGGCCATGGATTGACATATCAGAATGGGAATGGGAAGTGGAATTAAAACAGGTGGCCACTGGGAGATCCTGCTTCTTCTGGCGGATGGAGCATAGATGTGACATACAATGGGAATACCTTATATTCCTCTGGGTAGCCTCCAACCTGATGGCATGAACATTGACTTCTCTAACTTCCAGTAATTCCCCCCACTCTCCTTCACCATTCCCCAACCCTCCTCTCCCTCTCACCTTATCTCCTTGCCTACCCATCGCCTCCCTGTCAGGCTCCTCCTCCCCTTTCTTTCTTCCATGGCCTTCTGTCCTCTCCTGTCAGATTCCTCCTTCTCCAGCCCTATTATCTCTCACCAATCAACTGCCCAGTTCCTTAGTTCACCCCTTCCTCCTCCAATCTATCACCTTGTGTTTCTCCCTCCCCTACCCCCACCTTTTAAATCTACTCACCTTTTTTCCTCTAGTCCTGCTGTAGGGTCTCAGACCAAAACTCAGCTGTACTCTTTTCCATAGATGCTACCTGGCCTGCTGAGTTCCTTCAGTATTTTGTGTGTGTTGCTTGGATTTCCAGCATCTGTAGTTTGTCTCGTTTGTGATTAAATATGGTGGATTCTGGATAATTGGGCCATCATTTATTCAGGGCAGCCGAATATTTGGGACAACTCTTTAAGAACAAAAATTAATTGAAAAAATAACAGGATTTCCTTCATTTATTTGGGACACCAAGCTGCTTAATTGTCGTAGGAGACTGTTGCCGAACAGTTTCTAACTAGCATCAGTCGTGCGCACTTTTGTGGCTGTTAAGACTGCGGTTTCAAACACTCAAGCTTCGAGATGCCAGAAATGGGCAGGAGTGAAAATGAAACCACTACTTCAGCAAGTTAGGAAATATGAAGAATTTGAAGGTATCAACAATTCATCTTGAATGTTACAATGAAATTGAAGATTTGGAGGTTGCGACAGTTTCTGACTACTGAAAGTCATGCATACTTGTGTGGTCGTTACACCCTACAGCATGCTAAGAACAAACAGTTTTCAAATGGCATCAGTTGTGTTTGCTTGTGTTATGTCATTCATTGGGGCCGACCAATGCCAAATTAAAAAAGGAGTAACTTTTGACACTACTTCATGCAAGAAGGGAATGAAGACAGTCCATTATCTGCACTAGGTGTCTGCGCTGATTTTGTTCACTTACAGTCAATAAAAAGAACACAGTAGTGTACACTGTACGAATTCCTCTATCAATAACTATTGGGAACTAATAAATGGGGGAGATCTTAAATGTAAACAGTTAGTCCTGACGAAGGGTCTCGGCCTGAAACGTCGACTGCGCCTCTTCCTATAGATGCTGCTTGGCCTGCTGCGTTCACCAGCAACTTTGATGTGTGTTGCTTGAGATCTTAAATGCATTTTTTGCATCTGTATTTACAGACGGAGATGGACACAGTGTCTACAGAAGTAAGGCAAAACAATGTCAATTTCACTGACTCCATGCAAATTACAGAGGAGGAGGTGTTTGCTGTCTTGAGGCATATTAGGATGGATACATCCCTAGGTTTTCCCTCGGACCTTACAGGAAGCAAGTGTAGAAATTGCTAGGGCCCTAGCGAAGATGCTTAATTCATCCTTAGCGACAGGTGAGGCGCTGGACGATTGGAGGATAGCCAATGTTCTTCCACTGTTTAAGAAAGGCTAAAAGTAAACCAGGAAATGATTGGCCAGTGAGCCTGACATCAGTAGTGGGAAAGCTGTTGGAAGGTATTCTCAGGGACCAGATATATGAGTATTTGAATAGACATGGACTGATTAGGGATAGTCAGCACAACTTTGTGCATGGTAAATCGTATTAACTAATCTTATAGAGTTTTTTTCAGGAAGTTACCAGGAAAGTTGATGAAGGCAAGGCAGTGGGTGTTGTCTACATTGACTTCAGTAAGGCATTTAACAAGGTCCCACGTGGGAGGCTGGTCAAGAAGGTTCAGTCACTTCTCATTCAAGATAAGGTATTAAATTGGATTAGATGTTTGCTTTGTGGGAGAAGCCAGAGAGTAGTAGTAGATGTTTGCCTCTCTGACTGGAGGTCTGTGACTAGTGCAGTGCCGCAGGGATTGGTGATGGGTTCATTGTTGTTTGAAATCTATATCAACGATCTAGATGAAAATGTGGTTAACTGGATCAGCAAATTTGCAGATGACGCCATGGTTGGAGGTGTAGTTGACACAGAGAAGACTATCATGGCTTGTAGCGGGATCTGGACCAGCCGGAAAAATGGCAGATAATGCAGTCAAGTTTGAGATGTGGAATTTTGGTAGGACCAACCAGTATAGGTCTTACACAATGAACAGTAGGGCACTGAAAAGTGCAGTAAAACAAAGGGTTTTGGGAATACAGGTCCATAATTCATTGAATGTGATGTTACAGGTTGAAAGGGTCATAAAGTATTGAGTGAGGAGATGGGTTTTTTTGTTGAAGTTCTAAAATTTGAGGCCTAATATGGAGTACTATATGCAATTTTGGTCATATACCTATTGGAAAGATGTAAATAAGGTTGAACAAGTACAGAGAAGATTTACAAGGATGGTGCCGGGTGGAGGACTTGAGTTATATGGAAAGATTGAATAGGTTAGGACTTTATTCCTTGGAGCATAGAAGATTGAGAGGAGATTTGATAGAGGTATTCAAAATTATGACGGGCACAGATAGGGTAAACAGAAGCAAGCTTTTTCCACTGAGCTTAGGTAGGACATGGGTTAAGGGTGAAAGGTGAAAAGTTTAAGGGAGACATGAGGGGAAACTTCTTCAGAGAGTCTTGACAACGTGGAATGATCTGCCAGCACAAGTGGTGTATGCGAGATTGATTTCAATGTTGTATAGGTACATGCTTGGAGGGGTATATAGAGGGCCATGGTGCTGGAGCAGGTCAACGGGATTAGGCATCTTACATGGCTCTGCATAGACTAGAGAGACCAAAGGGTCTGTTTCTGTGCTGTTCTTTTCTATGACGCAAACTAATACACAGCTTTATTCAGTAGTACTGTAGTACAGTGGTCCCCAACCACCAGGTCGCAAGGAAACGATATGATTCAGCTGCACCTTTCCTCATTCCCTGTCACGATCACGATTGACTAACAACCCCCCCCCCCCCGCTGTCAGCCGGTCCGCGGTGCAAAAAAGGTTGGGGACCCCTGCTGTAGTACTATTGACAGTGTTCTCATTTGTTCTGTATTTCATTTAAATACAAAATTTGTGACTGAGTTAAACAGTAATTTGGCTTTTTAAACTACTTCCATGAAACTTTGGCCAATTGGGGCAACCACTTAATTGAGTCAAAATCTACAGGTCCTGATGTGTCCCGATTAACCAGAATCCACTGTACTTAATAAGATCTAGTCTTTAAAATAGTTTAAAGCAAAACACTAATTTCCATAGAAGAAAGTTACTAGTTAATTTCACGTCAAACACCTGAATTCAATCTATGATATTAAAATGTTTACCTTCCTTCTTGGCGTGATGCATTGGGCATTCTGACAACGTGGACTTTGCCTGTGGTGTAGCTGAAGCTGCTTGCACGTTGTTAGATGGTGCTGAAGTGGATGCTCCCATACTTTTGAGTCAGCAAAGGTCTTCCATAAAAAAAGTGAAGAAAAAACAAATATTCTTATTATTTGCCTGGATGTATTGTGAATGTTTCAAGCATCTGAATGCCATCATTTGATGAATACTGCAGATGCATTTAATATAAAACCATTTACCATCTGATTGCATTCCGCTATGCTACAACTGAGAGGAAATCAACATAACTAGCAGTGCACGGACAGATTATGCTACCGATAGTGTAATCTGGTGCAAAAGTAAATTGCTGAAGGAACTCAGTGAATCAAGCAGTATCTGTGCAGGCAAAAAGACAGTCAATGTTTCAGGTCATGACCATGCATCCGGTCTTAGTGTACGAGAGAGTGAGAGGCAGGACTAGTGAAACAGGGGCTGGCAGGTGAAAGGAGAACAAGGTGAGGAATTGATGGGCAGCTGGAGCCACATGGGGGAGAGGAGAGCAGAAGCTGAAATCTGACATGTAACAATGGTAATAAATGGAACTAGATACAGGAGGGATCTGTGTAAAACCAGTTGGGGAAAGGGATAGGAGACCAGTAGGTTGTGTATATGGGTAAATACCAGATAAAAACAGGTAGGGAAGGGATGGAAATTCAATAATGGGGAGCTGGATTTTGGTAAAAGGGAGGCAAGGGAAAAAAGCAAGAACTTGGATGAATAAGAAGAAAGGCACACAGAGGCCTGAGAATAGAAAATTCATTTTCCTACCATTTGGTTGCAGCCTACCCAAACAGAATATTAAGAATAGTTTTTCCAGTATGCACTTGGCCCCGTTGTGGCAGTGGAAATGGCATGCAACCAGACACTGAAGATGGCCAGTACGGGCAGAACTCAGGTGCGCTGTAAAACGGTTGCCTCGTCTATTGGCCTTGCCAATGTAGAGGCCACATCAAGAGCACCGAATACAATAGATGAGATTAGAGGAGATGCATGTTAACCTGTACTTGACCTGGAAGAGTCCCTGGATGGCGGTGAGGGATAACGTAAACCACGGAGTCACAGAGGGTCTTCCCTGTCAAAGCAGAAAAGAGTGGGGAGGGGAAAATGTGACTGGTGGTGAGATCCCAATCCTGCTGGCAGAGGATAAAGGATCATTGGATGCATTTCAGATCAATTTTCTTCATTGAGCAAGCTGTTACACAAAATATTTTAAACTTAACAAGTCAGTATCAGTTCCTTTTTTTCTTAGGAATATTCCATATCAATTGATTTGCATTCACCTAGTCATAGAGGCCCAGCTTGGGTTTCATCAGAACCACCTCACTCCAGACCACATCATAATATTCAGAATCAGATTCAGGAACAGAACAGATTTAGATTTATTATCACTGAACTGTATGACGTGAAATTTGTTGTTCTGTAGCAACAGTACAACCCAAGACATAAAACTACAAAAAAAAATTGCAAAAGAATAACAACATAGTGTCCAAACATGGACTAAACAGCTGAATTCTAAAGGTGACACCAAGGCAGAATTTGACCAATGTACTATCGTGATGTCTTGGGAAAGCTTGAAGTCAGTGGACATCAAAATCCTCCAGTGGCTGAAATCACAAAGGAAGACGAGACTGTACAAGCTGGTATCTGAATCAACAAATATGCTGGAGGTACACAGCAGGTTGAAGACCATCCATGGAGTGAAAGGAATTGTCAGCATTTCAAGTCAAAACCCTGCATTACTCATGTTGCAGGAATTCAACCTGAGATGCTGGCAAAATATTTCCTCAACATCCTCCCCAAGCCCCACAAGGCTGTTTGGGTCCCTTATCTAAGAAAGAATGTGATGCGACATTTCACTTGCCAGTCCGTTGGGGTCATCTGTTGGACCTGGTGCTCCCTGTGTGGCTTCTTGTACATTGGTGAGAGCCGACGTAGATTGGGAGACCGCTTCGCTGAGCACCTACACTCCATCCGCCAGAAAATCAGGGTCTCCCAGCGGCCACCCATTTTAATTCCACTCCACATGCCCATTCCGACATGTCCATCCAAGGCCTCCTCTACTGTCACGATGAGGATTCGCTCAGGTTGGAGGAACAACATCTTATATTCCATCTGGGTAGCCTTCAACCTGATGGCATGAACATCGACTGCTCGAACTTCTGGTGTTGCCCCCCACCATTCCCCATCCCCTTTCTCACCTCATCTCCTTGCCTGCCCATCACCTCCCTCTGGTGATCCTCCCCCCTCTTCTTTCTTCCATAACCTTCTGTCCTCTACTATTAGTTCCCTCCTTCTCCAGCCCTGTATCTCTTTCACCAATCAACTTCCAGCTCTTTCCTTCACCCCTCCCAGTTTCACGTTTCACCTCATGTTTCTTCCTTCCCCCCCACCTTCTAACTCTGACTTCTCATCTGTCTTTTCTCCAGTCCTGAAGGGTCTCAGCCAGAAACATCGACTGTACTCTTTTCCATAGATGCTGCCTGGCCTGCTGAGTTCCTCCAGCATTTTGCGTGTGTTGCTGGCATTAGAGAGGGTTCATTGGGGTTTCAGGAGAATGATTTCAGGAATGAAGGGTTAATGTATGAGTGTTTGACGACTCTGAGCCCGTACTTGCTGTTGTTTAGAAGAATGGGGGAGGAGATTTCACTGAAACCTATCGAACATTAAAAGGCCTAAACAGAGGGCATGTGAAGTGAATGTTTCTTATACTGGGCGACTCTAGGACGACAGGGCACAGCCTCATTATAGAGGGAACAGAGATGAGGATTTTTTTTTATCCAGAGGGTGGTGAATCTGTGGTTAACTGCCACGGACAGCTGTGGCGGCCAAGTCATTGGGTATAATTAAAGCAGTGTCTGATAGGCTCCTCGTTAGTCATGGTTACGGGAAGAAGGCAGGAGAACGAGGTTGAGAGGGATGATAGATCAGCCATAATGCGATGGCGAAGCAGATTCAATGGGCCGAGTGGCCTAATTCTGCTTGTGATGAACCTTCTCCAGCCCTAACTCCTGTTTCAGAAACTCCGTCCCCCTCACATCAATTAACCGGCCCCTGACTCCGGACACCATTCCTCCCTCCGCCGGATCCCTACCCGCCTCTCACCTCCACACACTCGGCGCCGCCACTGACTGTCTTCAAGGTGAACGCAGGCGCCGCTCCCACAACACCCCGCGCCCGCTGCACCAATAGATCGCTTTCCAGGCTGCGTCACTTCCGCCTATTGTTCCTGGTCGCTCCTCGCTCCGAGTTCAAGTGTTGTTCAATCCGCAGTTTCCGAGTTGGAGTCGCTAGGTTCTCAATTGACATCTGGCAAATACGACAGTGAGTTGCACAGCTCCCGCATGCCTTTAAAAAGCTGGTGGCGAGCCGTACTCTCAGCTCCTGTAGTAAAGCACATCTAATATCCTTCTTCTTATGCTATGTCCTGCAGTCCCTGATAAGCTTTCTTCACATTTCCTTGGACTGCGAGTTACTTAAATAATTTTGCTCACAACCAGCAATGAAGTTGCACTGTGCAGTAGGAAATATAATTATACAGAACCACTGAGACATATAAGGAAGATCATAGACCCAATACAACTCAACACAGTATTCCGCAAGAGCAAACATATCTGGAAAAGGAAACACAAGGAATTCTGCAGATGCTGGAAATTCAAGCAACACAAATCAAAGTAAACGCAGCAGGCCAGGCAGCATCTCTAGGAAGAGGTACAGTCGACGTTTCGGGCCGAGGCCAGTCCTTGTGCAGGATTCCCTAAAGGATAATTTGCAGGCCGAGTCTGTGGTGAGGATAGCAAATGTAATGTCATCATTCATTTCAAGAAGACTAGAATATAAAAACAAGGACGTAATGTTGAAACTTTATAAAGCACTGCTGAGACCTCACGGAGTATTTTGAACAGGTTTAGGCCTCTTTTTTTAGAAAGAATGTGCGGAAACTGCAGCGGGTTCAAAGGAGGTTCGCAAAAATGATTCCAGGATTGAATGGTTTGTTGTATGAAGAGCTTTAAGATGCTGGAAAAGATTTGTAGCTCGTGTTAAGGATGTTGTTGTTGAGTGGCTCGCCGAGCTGGCTTGTTAGCTTGCAGACGTTTCCTTACCCAGCTAGGCAACATCATCTGTACATCTTCAAATGAAATGTTGATCTTCTTCTTCTTCTTCTATTTCTGGCTGTTTAGACGCATCTAGGCGTATTACAGCCCTTCGCAGGATGTATAATTAATTATAGAACTTCAAGGAACTCAAATTCTCGAATACAACCTAGTCTCACGTATAAACTGAATAACAGACTCTTCAATCAGATGTTGATTCTCTTGATGGCCAAACAAAAATTTAATAGAAAACCAAAATAAATTTAAGCCAGATAGCCTCTTGAACAACATGCTTCTTTCAATTTTGTATCGATTACAGCTCAGCAAAACATGCTGGACTGTCTCTGGACTACCACAGTCACATAATCCAGTGGGATGTTTTCCTATTATCTTTAAATAATAATTTAGTAGCCCACGATGCCCCAACCTAAGTCTTGTAAATTTCACCATATCTCTATGACTTAAAAGGTAACAGTCTGAGACCTTTTTAACTAGTGGGTGACTAGAAAAATAATGCCTGCCCTTTAATTCAATTTTCCAATCCTCCTGCCTCTTCTTCTCTATACCTTTTTTAATCCTACTTCTCAATTCTGCTCTGCCTAGGGGAACTCTAATTTCTACTTGCCTGCTCTGTAAGGAAGACTTTGCAATGCCATCCACAATTTCATTTCCCTCCACCCCAGCATGCCCTGGTATCCATGAAAATCTATCTTCCCTACTCTAAACAACACTAAGAGAATCTCAATAACATGTTGGTGATCTACTTCGCTCGTCTATTATGTGTTCAGTGATGAGTCCGTTTGTGTGTGTGTGGGGAGGGGGTAGTATGTGTGCCGTTCGTTAAGAACCAATCGTGGATTGCATAATCGGTAACCAACAGAAATGGCGCGCGCCCTTCGACAAATCTAGTCCGTGCCAAGCCAAGCTCATCGAGCTCCACCAGGACCATAGCCCTCCATATTCCTACCATCCATATGCCAAACCTCCTTTCCAGATATTTTTAATCTCTCCCCCACCCGCTGTAGAATGTCCTCCTGATTCAAATTATCCACCATTGTCCCTGCATCAAAAAAGACCAAGGTAGCATGTCTGAACGACTGGCGTCCTGTCGCACTCACCTCAATAATAAGCAGATGCTTTGAGAGGCTGGTCAAGGACTACATCTGCAGCTTGCTGCCACCCACACTGGACCCCTACAATTCACCTACCAACACAACCGATCGATAGACAACGCAATAGCCACTGCTCTACACACCGTCCTTACACATCTAAAGAAGGATGCTTCTGTGAGAATGCTGTTCTTGGACTACAGTTCAACATTCAACACCATAATTCCATCCAGGCTCGACAGGAAGCTCAGAGACCTCGGCCTTGACCCTGCCTTGTGCAGCTGGATCCTGGACTTCCTGTCAGATCGCCAGCAGGTTGTAAGAGTGGGCTCCCTCACTTCCACTCCTCTGTCTCTCAACACAGGAGCCCCTCAGGGCTGTGTACTAAATCCCCTCCTTTACTCCCTGTATACCTAAGACTGTGTCGCCACCCACAGCTCTAATTTGCTAATTAAATGTGCCGACGACACTACGTTGATTGCCTAATCTCAAACAATAACAAGGTGGCCTGCAGGGAGACATCATCTCTCTGACACAGTGCTGGCAAGAAAACAACCTCTCCCTCAATGTCGCAAAAACAAAGGAGCTCGTTGTGGATTACAGGAGGAATGAAGACGGGCTAATCCCCACTGACATTGATGGATCTGGGGTTGAGAGGGTAAACAGCCTTAAATTCCTCGGCATCACTTCACAGAGGATCTCACCATGTGGTCTGTACACATCAGCTGGGTGGTGAGAAAAGCACAACAGCGTCTCTTTCACCTCAGACGGTTGAGGAAATTTGCTATGGCCCCCAAATCCTAAGAACTTTCTACAGGGACACAATTGAGAGCATCCTGACTGGCTGCATCACTGCCTGGTATGGGAACTGTACTTCCCTCAATCACAGGATTCTTTAGAGAGTGGTGCGGACAGCCCAGCGCATCCGTAGTTGTGAACTTCCCATGATTCAGGACATTTACAAAGCCAGGAGTGAAAAAAGGGCCCGAAGGATCATTGGGGACCCGAGTCACCGCAACCACAATTTATTTCAGCTGCCACCATCCGGGCAGCGTAAAAGCCAGGACCAACAGTTTCCGGGACAGCTTCTTCCACCAGGCCATCAGACAGATTAACCCACGCTGATCTGAGTGTATTTCAATGTTACATTGACTATTCCATTTACTATAAGTGATTATAAATTACTATGATTGCACATTTAGACGGAGACGTAACGTAAAGATTTTTACTCCTCATGTATGTGAAGGATGTAAGAAATAAAGTCAATTCAATTCAAAATGTTGAAATCAAGCTCGCATGCACCACTTGCGCTGGCAGCTCGCTCCACACTCTCATGACCCTCTGAGTGAAGAAGTTTCATCTTATGTTCCCCTTAAACTTTTCTCCTTTCACCCTTAATACGACCTTAGTCCCACCCAACCCCAGTGGAAAATAAGCCTGCTTGCATTTACCCTATGGATACCCCTCATAATTTTACGTACCTCTATCAAATCTTCCCTAAATATTCTAGGTTCCAAGGAATAAAAACCTAACCTGTCTAATCTGTCTATATAACCCAGTTTCTCCAGACCCAGCAGCATTCTTGTAAAATTTCTCTCTGCTCTTTCAACCTTATTTACATCTTTCCCGTAGGTAGGTGACCAAAACTGCACACAATGTTCAGCAATGCTTTATACAACTTCAACATAACACTCCAGCTCCTGTATTAAATATTTTGATACTGTATATGAAAGCCAATGTGCCAAAAGCTTTCTTTAGGACCCTATCAACCAGTGACGCCACGTTGAATTATGTACCTGTATTCCCAGATCCCTTTGTTCTACCGCACTCTCACCACCCTACCATTCACCTTAGTTGGTCCTACCGAAGTGCAACACCTCGCATTTGTCTGCATTAAATTCCATCTGCCATATTTCCAGCCGATCCAGATCTCGCTGCAAACCATGATAATATTCTTTGCTGTGCACTGCACCCCCACCTTGGTGTCATCCGTAAATTTGGTGATCCAGTTAACCCCATTTATATAGATGATAAACAACAGGCCTAGCGCAGATCCCTCCACAGTCCACTAGTCAAAGGCCTCCAGAGAGGCGACCATCCATTACCACTCTCTGGTTTCTCCTACGAAGCCAATGTCTAATCCAATGTACCACCAGATCTCGAATGTCGAGCGACTGAACCCTCAGGACCAACCTCTCATACGGGACCTTGACAACTGTCCATGTTGCCCTGCCTTCATCCACTTTCCCGGTAACTTCCTTCTATTCGTGCAGCTCCCAAATTCCAAGTCATTATTTTTGCTACGTGAAACAGTTTTTCCTCATGTCCTTGGTTATTTGAAATCTATGTTCATTACCAATTCTGAAATTATAGGAATAATTTTCCTTAATACCCTTTGCAATAGACCTTTTGTAATTTATTTTTTTAATCAAATTTCAGAACAATCTCATACTCAACAGTCTGTCCGTAACTGAAATTCCTCATTTCAAGCTCGTTTCATTGAAACTTTTCTGCATCTTATTTTGGTTTTCTACATCTATTCTTAAAATAGTGGCCAAATGTAGGTTCAACATTCCAATGCAGCTGCACCCATGTTTCATAATGATTCAATATTTTCTGTTATTTCTCAGTGCCTCTCCTTATAAAGTCTGTGATCTTCAGTGCTGTTTTGAAACACTTTCTCCACTCGTTATACAGACATGTAATCTCTGAGAACAAATACTTCTATGCTTCATTGTCCCTAACCCTTGTTTAGAATTTAATGCTAAGTTTTTCAGGGCAACGACTGCATATCACATAAACCAGACAGAAAACTGCCCCCATCATGAAACCATTAACTGCCCCATATCTCAACATTTTGCATATATAATCTTGTTCTCTCCTGCTATTCAGTCAAACACACCCATCACGAAGTCTACAACCACTTTCTTTTAGGCACCTGTACTGGTTGCATTATGACCTAGTACAGCAATTCGTACGTGAGAAACTTTATTATGAAAGCAGCCCAATACATCTCGAGCACATTGCTCCCCACTGCTGGGAGTATCCACATGAGGTGTTGTCTTAAGAAGGCAACACCTACCAAAGATTCCCACCTTTACAACCATGCCATCTTCATATAGCTACAGCAGCAGATTCAACTACTCAGGTCTTGAACCAAACTGCACAACCTTAATCAGTGTCTCAGACCAGCAACACTACACTTTGCACCACAATGGAACTGAACTTTTCTTTTGGAAATAGTGTTCTTTCTGGTTTTGTGTTATTTGTGGTAAAAGTGTTTATAATTCATATTCAATTTATATTTTTCTACATATGTTGTATACCTGATGCTATGACACTATGTTATACTGACAAGTTTTTCTTTCACTGTTGTATCCACAAGTCCATACTTGTAGAGTTCTTCTGAAATGTCAAGTTGGAATTGATGCTTTTATTCAGAAAACCAATAACCAGAGCATATGCTTTATTTTGATTTTGTAATAGGATCTTTCAGCGAATCATTCATATCAAACAAAGGCTGGATCAAAATGAGAAAAACATTAATCAGAAATTTAAAAATTGCTAAAACAATAAACTACTACATAAAATGCTTTCAGTATCATCTGAGGTATGATTTTCAGAAGGTTGTTTTCAACAGCACAATACATACAAAAATATATGTAAATAATATTTACATATGATAAGGTGAACTGAATTTACTGATTCTTAAGTTAAGTCATGCTAACCTGCAATTCATAATATGAAATCTTTAATCATTCAAAAAGACATGTCACAAAATAATGGCATGTGCCCAATTATCCCAGCTTGTCATAGTGGTTCATGGAATTCAAATCAACACTTTTCCTTTCTTCTTTCCATCAAATATTTCTCCTTGGAGGATCTATTCAATTATTCTGAAAATTATTACAGAATCTGTACTCACCACCTTGTTAGGCAGATCATGACAAATTGCCTTCATTTTTAAGGCTTTAATCACCACTGGAATCAGTTAATCCATACTCATCAAAACCTTCCTATAAAAACTTGCTAACATTTTGCATAGATTTTAAATAGAAAACAAATCACACTGTGCTAATATTCAGCAATTTCACTATATTGAACATATATTTAATAAAACATTAGTTTATTGATATTGCCTCACTATATTAGCTTGTATTAGAAATGTAAGTGATATTCAGGACTAATCATCATTTGAACAAATCATGCTTCAAAATAATTTACAAGAATATCACTCTCTGCTTCATTAACAAAATGTAAGGATAAAGCAGGCAAAGAGGAAATATAACTATAATAATCCTTTCAAGATTTCTCATTTAGAATAAATAGTTCTTTGAATTTTGGAATAATTATGCTATAAATATATATATTTGTTTAATATAAAAAGAACTATCTTTATCAGCTGCTGCCTCTTGCTTGGGTAACTGCACAGATATAATAGTACCCCAACTTGTAATACAGGTATCAGATTCACATGTGGATGTTGGACAGCAAAGTTTCAACCAGCTACTGAATCAGTGAGAACATCACAATAATATACCAGACATTCAAACTGTCATACTTTTAAAGAAAAGGCAACAATAAGAACTGGGAACCCTTGTCAGTTTTCTCCTTATGCAATCTTTGGTAGCTTAAATGTCACATTCATCTGAGATTAATAAATTCACAGAACAGAAATCAAACTGGGAACTAGTTTGTCCAAATGACTAGGCACTACAGTTTTTCTTATGTTCCAAGGTGAGTTTTGATCTGCTCAAACTTTCGATGGGACTTCAAATGAAAAAGTAAATATTTTGCAATGTTATATATAAAAGACTAAATTCTATCCTTAAATCACCATCACCAAGACTAATATAAAACAACTGAAATAACAAAGTGTGGTGGAAAATCAAAACAATTTTAAAACCTCAATTTTTATGATTCTCAACTTTTTACATAATAAAAATATTAAATATGCATATATCTATACCTCAAAAAGGTGGCTGAAATAAACACAAGCTATTTATTTTGGTGTACAAGAATTCCCTGAAAACTTGGTATATAAACAAGCTATATTAGTTTCTTCATACAGAGCCTACAAAACTAAGTATTGAACTACAGGATTAAAATTTTAAATGATCATATTTACAACAAATTAGTTAGGCCACGCTTTATCAAAAATGAAGACTGCTGAATCACACAACTTCAACATTGGCTGGGTGGGTAATACAGATGTGGAACAACAGCTTTAAAATGCAACAGATAAACTGTACCCTCAAACTGGTGAGGCGTTCTTTAACTTTGCAATATACAATCAAATTCCAATACAAGCTTATAGCTCTTTCATATAAATTGTGACTCTTTTGTATTCCTTGATTTACCAGAAGAGAAAAGGTATTATTGCTATTGATGAAAGGAATGTAAAACAATACTCTAGTAATAATAACATGGTAGGTCACCTCTCCAACTAGCATATATGATATGGTGAAAAATGATCTTAAAAATCAGATATACAATGACACAGGCAATAACTTGATGTGTAGGAAAAATATACAAAATAAATTAAGGTTTGATAAACAAATAAATCTTTTTAAAAGTTTAATGATGCATGTCTCTGCAGTTTGTTTAACATATTGTGACAGTGCTAAAGAAAACTTGGTGCATCTGAACAGTAGACTGATAATGGATCTAACAAGTGTGTTTTAGGATAACTTAGAGAACTATGTGATGAGCAACTACACTGTACCATTCTGATTCTAGTTAGTTTTCAGGTGCATCATGTGACCTTACTGAGTAGGGAAATATAATATAAATATATTAAAATATAAAAATAAAAAAGTGGCCATTACCTATCTGATTTCAATTAGGATAAATGCATTCTTAGCTGCCCACTGAGGTTCAGTGTACTCATTCTTTTTTATCCTGGTGAACGTGAAAATAATGTGGCAAAGAGAGATACAGGAAACAGGCCCCTTGTCCCACTGAGAACACACCAACCATCAAGCTCCCTTCTTACCAGCATTCATTTTACTCTCCCCACATTCTGCCGCTCACCTCCACTCAAGGGACCATTTCTAGTGATCAATTAACTGACCAACCCAAACACGAGGAAATCTGCAGGTGCTGGAATTTCAAGTAACACACATAAAAGTTGCTCGTGAACGCAGCAGGCCAGGCAGCATCTCTAGGAAGAGGAAGACGACCCTTTGTCTCAGCCCGTTACATCTACTGTACCTCTTCCTAGAGATGCTGCCTGGCCTGCTGCGTTCACCAGCAACTTTGATGTGTGTTGCTTAATCGACCAACCCACATATTTTTGGAGGATGAGGAGGAAACGGGAGCAGATGGAGAAAACCCACATATGGACAGAATCAGAGACCAGGATTTCACCCGGGTCACTAGAGTTGAGCAGCAGCTTCACTACCTGTTACTGTGCAATCAAAACTAAGTTCACTGTCATTTATCTTACTTCCTTCACAGAATCCCTGTAAAAATGTTTTATAGTGCAGGCGACCTGGAGTCAATTCCTGCCACTGCCTGTAAGGAGTTTGTACGTTCTCCCCGTGACCGCATGGGGTTCCTCCAGGTGCCCTGGTTTCCTCCCACAGTCAAATGACGTACTGATTGGCAGGTAAAGTGTCCCTTGAGTGGGCGCAGATTAAAATCTGGGGATTGCAGGATGGTGTGACTCAAAGGGCCAGAAGTGGTTATTCCCACCTGAATTTCAATAAGTTAAAAAAAATAATAATAGTTCATGAAACAAAGTACAAAAGGGTGTTGCTTGGCATAACTGTTTACAAATTAGGATTTTTGGCATCAGCTTCATGCTTATGTTAACTAATAATGCAACCATGACTCTACCGTGTGTAGAGTTCATAAACATACAGCTTCAAATTAGCCTCCACAATGGAGAAGAATCGAAGTGGAGCAAATCTTTGTATCAATCCTGTATTGCAAACATAGAAATGCCAATATGTGTAGGGCATTGAGGTCATGATTTAGGAGCTTTTGTCAGTATTAAAATGTGAGATTGACAGGCTTAATAACAGGTCCTAGCAGACTCTGGATTAGATGTTATTGCTACATTCAAGGCACACTTAATATAGCCTCAACTATCGCACATGTAAACAAAGGTTTTAATGTCTATGTGTTGTTCTTAAAAGAAACCAAATTTAATTTGTTAAAATCTACAATTCTTGCCTAAATGTATATTCAACCTAAATAACACTCTAAACAAGAAACAAATGGTACTGCAGTACCAGTAAATACTTTGCAAAACTAATTTTTAAAATTATGTATTCGTGGTTATAACTTTTGTGAATATGTAGAACTAACAGCTTTGAGGTTCAACATGTAAATATTTGTGTGTGTTATAGTATATATTATAATGCACACAGTTATTAATTACTCCTAAGATAACCAACAATCTTGTGAACAATGTTCTGATCACCAGCAGATCAACTTTGACTTCTCATGATAAAATTTCCTGAAATTAGACAGTGAAATGCAGATTTAAAAATATTAAACAGTTTCATTCCTGCATGTATATAGACAAATTTGATCCTCCCAGCCTGCAGGGAGTAAATTCCCCAAGAATGGGGAAAGCATCTTGTGACTTTCTTTTCTAGACTGAAGGCACAATGTAAATGTAAGTCATTCTTTAGCAGGTTTCCAGAGATGAAGAGTGTTGTTGGAGGTGTTGGTTTGAGTATCCTCAAGGCTGTCATTTGTAAGTTTCAAAAAAAAATTGTAACTTGGCAAGAAAAGATTCCAATAAGGGCATACAATTGGCTGACAACATTCTGAGCATCACAAAGTTTTCCAAAATAAACAGTGCAAACCTAAAAGCGTGCCTTTACACAGATCTCGCAGAGTAGGATGTAACTTGGATGTAGCTCAAATGCCTCCATTTACTCTTTGGTTCAAAAGAAAAATGATCAATCATTCAGTGAATATGCAGTTTGCTTACGTAACCTCTGGATGGTCATTAATGTTATGAGCTTAAGTTCTAAGATGCAATGGACACCTGTATTGCTGTACATTACTTTGAAACAGTACATTTTTGGCTATGTGTACAGAATCCCAACTGCAAGTACCTTATATAAAAAAACATGAAGATGACACAGTTAAGAGGGAGTCTCTATCGCTGTTTTCCATTTTCTTGGATATCTGCTTTATCCTTCCTGCAGGCAAGCAAAACTTTGTGGCATCCTTTTCCAATTTTATACATCCACATTACATTCATAACATCTAAGCCAATACTAGAAATGATCCAAGAAAGTTGTGCTTTTAGTCCAAGTTTGTCAAAGGCCTCTGTTCCGAATGCGGAAATCATTTTGTTATAGTAGGGGGGCATAACAGCAATTCTCACCAGGAAGAATATCGCTGCCATCAGAAGCCCATTAATAATATTTGGTTTGGAGGTTTTTGGGTAACATAATGCTTCAAAAAACCACCTGAAAAGCAAACACAATAATAAGAATCACTTTGAATTTAACATACGATGAAAATACAATTTATGATTTTGCACCATCATCATCATCATCACGGGGAACTTCCACCGTAAACTTACAAATTGACAGCATATTCGATGACCAAATGTAACTGTGGTCCAGATCACATGTTTACGTCACACTCTCTCTTCCCAATTGCAATAGTTAGAAGTTCACTAAAGGGGCAATATTCATGCAAAACTGAGTATACAATCAGTGGCCACTTTATTAGGTATATTTAATGCAAATATCTAATCAGCTAATCATGAGATAGTAACTCAATGCATAAAAACATGCAGACATGGTCAAGAGGTTCAGTTGTTGTTCAGGTCAAACACCAGAACAGGGAAGAAATGTGATCGAGGTAACTTTGACCATAGTTGGTGCCAGACAAAGCGGTTTGAGTATCTCAGAAACTGCTGGTCTCCTGGATATTTTCACACACAACAATCTGTAGAGTTTACAGAGAATGGTGCGAAAAACATCCTGTTCTGTGGGCCTAAATGCCTTGTTAATGAAAGAGGTCAGAGATGAATGGCCAGACTGGTTCAAACTGACAGGAAGGCAGCAGTAACTCAATTAACCATGCGTTTCCAACAGTGGTGTTCGGAAGAGCATCTCTGAATGCACTACATATCAAATTTGGAGTGGATGGGCTACAGCAGAAGATCACAGTGAGTTCCAACCTGTTCCTAATAAAGTGGCCACTGAGTGTATTCAGGACTAAAGAATTAAAATAAAAAAATAAATTCTACAGCTATATCTGTAGAGAGCTGTCTAATAGCATTTCTGCATATTTTCCTGCAATAAAGATTATCTGTGTGAAAACCATAATTCCTGGCAACACATACAGCTTTATAAGCAATGCAAATCAAACTAGAACAGCTAGTATGAATGGAGGCAGAAGATTTTGCACAAACTTTGCCACAATCTTCCAGATGCCCAACAGGATGACATCAAAATTTCCTGTGAGTCTTTTGTTCCCTTTCCGCAAAGCTATAGAGTTTTATATGAAAAGACCCTGTTTCTTAACATCAAGGAACTTTAATCAAAAATCTGAGTTTTCTCCATCATCCATACCAACACAAAGAAAAACCAGGTAATCAAATAGTGTAATTACCTGTATTTATCTCCAGTGAATTGGTTAGTGCACTTTGTGTTTAAACAGATGACAGAAAAGTCAATTTTGACATTCAGTTTTGATGACAACCATTAGGGCATTGGGGATATAATTAAATTAATGCAATGATTGTTTATAGACAAGGAAGGTCATTGACCCTATCTTGGTTCAGTCACATTAAGTCTGTCACACTTAATCATTTGCAGGTTGAACTTGAACAGTGCAAATTTAGTTTTAAAATCGCTGTTCTAATTTTTGCTTCAAATTGGAATATTTATCTTAACTACAAGACTGGTGGGTTTACACATTAACTAATTTGCTACCTAGCCATATTGGCACTAAGAAAGCAGGCTCGTAGTATTTAGATATACAAGCATTGTAAGGTCAAGTTCTCAGTTTTTCACAGTCCAACAGTCACACACTTTTCACTTGCTTGAATGAAACATCACACTTTCAAAGCGTATTAAAGACATGATTAAGCAGTGATGGCCCTTCTGAAATGGCTCTGGTATTCTTGATAATGGCATTTTTACAGAGACATTTGGCAGAGAACTGCAGGACGCAATGCAGTCCAACTCTTATCCTTTTTGATAGAAGAATGCTGTAAGTCTGAGAAGCTGGGAGAGTTGCTGTAGTGCAATCTGCAGTGGTAAAATGAGTCAATACAGAGAGCAGGAGAAAGGGCACTCACAACCTAAATAACCTATTTAGGTTTTAACCTATATTTGCTATAGGCAGCTACAGCAAATCAGGCAAATGGCAAACAATCCACCAAATTCCTGTCTTTAGCCTCATAAGGGGGAGTTTCATGATAAATTATTAAGACTATCCCTCCAATCTCATCCACTCCCTGATCCAATTACATTGCTAGTCAATCGCCACCTAAGGGTATCAATTGTGTGAGAACTGATGTTGAAAGTCAGGCAAAAGCTGTGGTGAAATAGTATTCATATCAAAGTTCAAAGTAATTTTGTTAACAAAGAAAGTGAATCTCATCATAGACTACCTTAAGATTCATTTTCTTGCAGGCTGTTTACAGGAAAATAATGAAATGCAATAGGATTTATAAAAAACTACACATAACAAAGACTGACAAACAACCAATGTAAAAGGGAAGACAAATCATGCAAATTATACAAAAAAAGTAATACTGATAACATGAGTCATGGAGTCCTTGAGGGCTGTCAAGTCAGTTCAGTGTTGAGGTGAGTGAAGTTATGCATGCTGGTTCAGGAACCTGATGACTGTACACTAATAACAATAAACTATATATAAACAAAGGCTGACAACCAATCCACAAAAGACAAACTTTAAATAAAAATAATACTGAGAACAAGTTATAACGAGACCTTGAAAGTGAGTCTGTAGATTGTAGAATCAGTTCCGAGCAGGAAATGAAGATATCCATTCAGGTTCAGGAGCCAGAGGGTTGTATGGTATTACCTGTTCCTGAACCTAGTGGTGTAGGAATTCATCTTGCCTATACCTCTTCCCATACATCTTCCTCTCCACTACATCTGCTCCCAGGATGAGGCTTTTCTTTCCAAGACATCAGCACTGACACAACAACCTACAGATGCACTTTCAAAGACTCTACAACTCATGTTATCAGTATTTTTTTCTATAATTTGCACAACTTGTTTTCCTTTTTGCATTAGTTGTCAAGTCTTTGTTGTGTTTTTCATAAATCCTATCGTATTTCATTATTTTCCAGTAAGCAGCCTGCAAGAAAATGAATCGAGGTAGTATATGTTTTTGATAACAAAATGACTTTGAATTTTGATACGAATACCATTTCGCAACAACTTTTTCACCCAGAGATATCCTCCTTCTTTAAAGAACAGGGTTTACCTTCCTCAACCATTGACGCTACCCTCAACTGCACTTCCTCCATTTTCTACATATCCCCCTCCTGGCACTTAAATATGCAAGTGGCCAAATGCTACATCTGCCCATTCATCTCCTCCATTCAGGGCCCCAAACACTTCACCTGCAAATCTATTGGGATTGTCTACTCTATCTGCTGCTCCCGATGCAGCCTCCTTTGTATTGGTGAGACCCAATATAGGTTAGGAGACCACTTTGTCAATCATCTCCACTCCATCCACAAATATAGCAGAATTTCCCGGTGGCCAACCATTTTAATTCCCATCCTCACTGCTGTTCCATGGCAGCTGTGTAGTCCACGGTATTAAATAGTTAGATAGTCATAGTTTGTTTCCCAGGTAGCGAGTCTACAACCATGTGGGACCAGCTTGGGCAGGCACCTCAGTCAGTAAGGACAAGTTGGGCTGGTAGGCCTGTTCCATAAGACCATAAGACAAAGGAGCAGAAGTCGGCCATTCGGCCCATCGAGTCTGCTCTGCCATTTTATCATGAGCTGATCCATTCTCCCATTTAGTCCCACTCCCCCACCTTTTCACCATAACCTTTGATGCCCTGGCTACTCAGATATCTATCAATCTCTGCCTTAAATACACCCAATGACTTGGCCTCCACTGCTGCCCGTGGCAACAAATTCCATAGATTCACCACCCACTGACTAAAAAAAATTTCTTCGCATTTCTGTTCTGAATGGGCGCCCTTCAATCCTTAAGTCATGCCCTCTCGTACTAGACTCCCCCATCATGGGAGACAACTTTGCCACATCCACTCTGTCCATGCCTTTCAACATTCGAAATGTTTCTATGAGGTCTCCCCTCATTCTTCTAAACTCCAAGGAATACAGTCCAAGAGCGGACAAATATTCCTCATATGTTAACCCTCTCATTCCCGGAATCATTCTAGTGAATCTTCTATGTACCCTTTCCAACGTCAGCACATACAACTCTGTACTATACAACTCTGATTATGACTCCACGTGCACTCAGTATTATTTTTATTTGCCCATTGGTGTTTGTCAGTATGTTTATACACAGCTTTTCATTAAATTCTATTGTATTTCTTTATTTCCTATAAATGCCTGCAAGAAAATGAATCTCAAAGTAGTATACAGTAACATATACATACTTTGAAAATAAATTTAATTTGAACTTTGAACATGAGGGCGGTGCTTGGCAAAGCCACCCCATATGCATTTGGAGCATCACCAAAGAGACATCTTGGTCAGTTTTCACATAAACCAGACACACAAATTGTACAACAGTTAAAAGAAAAAAATGCAGTTGCTGTAAACACTCATCAGGTCACACAGCTTCCGTGGAAGAGCCACTGAGTTCATGCTTTAAGTCAAAATCCCTTCATCGTAACTTTTTCCCATTCTTTAATCTAAAATACTAACTCTGCACCTCTTTCCACGAATGCTGCTTGACCTGTATTGAGCATTTTCTATTATTTTCGAACATACAGGTATGCACAATCTGATACTGTTGAAAGAAATAACAAGAAAGTCAAAAACAGAAAAAGAGGGCAACACATAACATTGAAGATAAAATAATTACAAACTACCACACAAATATCTTGGGGAAAAAAAGGTACCCAGATCCTAATAAGTATAAAATATTAAATCAGTGATGACGTTTGAAATTCATTCTATTGAAAATATCCTATTTTTAAAAATAAATCCAATAACAAAATGAGCAGATTTTAAATGATATTTGCCCAGGTTTTCCAGTGAATGCCTCTTTTGTTGACTTATTTCCTCTCAGCCTTCAGCACTATTGTCACATTGGTTGCTGAAGTTGCAAATAGATTTTCCTGTAAAACAGGATTAACACCACCACCAAACTGTCAGTACATCATGCTTCCTCGTGTTCAGAAAAGGGAAACGTGATGTACTGACGTCATATCAATTACAAAGGGGAAAAATGGATTGAAAGACAGGAAAGACAAAAAGATTTTTAAAATCAAAATCTAACAAAAATTGTCTTAAGGAATGTTAAATTGTTCTTTTTGGGGGGATTGATTTGCACTGAAGGAACACAAAATAATTTATTCAATAGAACTTGCAACTTTCTATGGTGAAATTAGTTCAGTTTAGATGAAAATGCAATTTCTTAAAACACACAAGATTTCATTAACCTGAAGCAGAAGGATGTACTGTAAATCATTCAGCAACTTGTTTTGCTTCATGGATTACTGAATAAGTTCTTCCTTGCATCAAGTTGTTCACACCTGATCTTAAGCAAGACTCACATATGAACTATTAAAGACCTTTCTAGGATTTTGCAACTAGAAACAAAATACAACTGTTTATTTTTTTGTACAATAAAGCATTACAAATATGAGTGTCATTTTATTTATAAGTACTAGTATACCTACCGCTGGTTAACAAAAGGAGTTGACAACTCTGCAATCAGACGAAAGTTAGCAAAATAAGGCAGCATTCCATCAACCTAAAACAGCAAGTTAAAAATTCAAAGTTTATCTATAATACATATGATTAAACAATTAGATTATTCAAAGTATCTCTGGCTGGAAAACTAAAATTGTTAAATGTCCTTCCATCAATTATATTCCATAAATAATTAAAAATCACAATGTTAACATATGTTGAAAGTAGAACAATAAACACGTTACATTGTTGATATCTTGAATGAACTGTAAACCAGAACAAAGGGAAAAGTAGTTAGTTAAATATAACACAGCCCAAATGTGATCACTGAAAAACAAAGCCTTGTATGTAATTTTTGTTACAGAAGTAAATTTTACTGCTTGTGTTACTTTACTTGCATGCTCTGACCAGCCACTCTTACACAGTATATTGACTCATGCTCTTACAATGACTTGCCTATGTATAATTCTGGTGTTATTCGTGGAAAGCGGAACTCTAATTTTTTCCCTAGATATATTTTTCATCAAAAACCTTTATAAACTTCATAAAACCTTTGTAAATGCAGAAAATATTACACATAAACAGAAAGCTACTTCATTTGGTGGAAGATGGTAATATAATTTCATCCATACCAGAGGATTAACTTTTATATAATACAATAGTGTGGAAATAGAATAAGAGAGACATGAATTTAATACTTAGTATGAACAGAGGGACAGAACAGCTGAAATGCACGAACCTCTTGATGAAAATATTAAGCATTATTCTGTAAATGCACTAAAGAAACAAAATGTTTGATCTAATTGGAGACTTTATCAAGTGAATCAGCAGCAAACAAATTACAGCAAAACTTGACCCTTACACTTACTGGGAGCTGTAGCATGAGATATCTGTTGAAGCCAAAAGCTAGTGAACAGCCAGTGACCCACATTATAAAGTACATTTCACAATGTGATCTCAAACCTTTAACAAGAATTAACTGCGGTAAGAAAAACTCACCATATCATAGTAATGCTCTACGCAATTTCCACTGGCTTCAATGAGATCCCTTCATCAGACATTTTCCACTCCCCTCCCCTTTCAGCATTCCAAAGGCACCATCCTCTTTGCAACTCCCTAATCTATTTTTCCCTTTACAGCAATCACTCCCTTTGTCCAGGCACTTTTCCAGATCACCGCAGAAAATAAAGGGCCTGTGCCTTTTATGTCTTCCTTTCATATCAAGGAACCGAAATTGTGTTTCACTTGCACTTCTTCCAGTCTAGAGTACTGGATTTGCAGTCTACAATACGGTCTCTACAATGAAGCAACTAAATGCAGATTGGTAACCAACCACTTTGCAGAGCACCTGCATTCAATCCAGAGGACCAGCCTTCTTCATCTCACACGCATCTATCTCTGCTCTAATTAACACTGTTATACAGACCTCATGTAAGGTGGGAAAACATAATATTGAACTCAATAATATCAACATTTAGTTTACTTTCTCAATATTAGAATTAATTAATTCTTTTGTATGTAACATTTTCTCAATTTTTCCTCTCTCTATGAGCACATCCTGTTCTGCTGGACATTTCCTACCGCTCTGCATTTTGCAACTTTTATATTCTTTTGTCCATGTTCAATCTCTCCAATTGGCCTCCTTTGCTTAAAAAGAACTAGATTACTTCATCTACAGCGTATCCCTATAGAAACTCTGACCATACTCTATCACATATATTCCTTATTTTCATTCAGGCAAAATAAATGTTCAAACATAGTAGGTTACTAACAAAGACAAAAATGACATATCTTCAGCAAAAGAATAGAAACATCTATTTTAAAAGTATCTAAAACAAATTGTTCAAAATGTGCAATATAATGAGATCGATCTGATTCCTCATCTATGTTGATAAGACCTATCTCCACCTTAAGACTAATCTTCTCAACTTCTGTATGACCAGCATCTTAGGGAGCTCCTCATCTGACATCCAGTCCTGGGTGAGCAGAAATGTTTCCCAATTGAACATGCAAGGTAACAAAGCCATAATTGAGAAAAACTGCATTGTTTGGTGACAGATTCCATCGCCCTCCATTTGGTACTGTCATGCTAACAGGTTTTTTTTTGCAGCTCTGGTGTTCTATTTGACCCAAGCAAACTTTTGCTTCCAAACCGCCTATCACCAAGAGACTCTGGCTTCATCTGTCTCATTACCTATCCCTGCCCCAGTGTCAGCTACTGAAATCCTCAAACATGCTCCTGTTGCCTATTGACTCAAATACTTGTATGTCCTCTCAGCTATCCTACTTAGACACCAGTTTATCCGAAACTCTGCTGCAATCCTGCACTAATTCGCATTTGCCCTACTGTTCTCTAGCTCCTTTTAAAATTCTCTGACATCATGATACCCCCCGATTCTCTCACCTACATACTCAGCAGTAGTTAAACTGGAGCAACCAGAGGAAGCCCACACAGCCACAGGGAGAATGTGTTATGCCGTAGAGATCACACTCAAGGTCAGGATTGAACCTGGGTCTCTGGTATGGTGAAGCAGTAGCTCTACTAGCTACCCTACTCTGTCTTCCTGTTAATATAGGATTATCTTAAATGGATGTTTGATGGTCAGTGGTACCTTGATGGGTTTAAGGGCCCAGTCTCCTTATCCTTCTCTGTGACTCAAAATTTTTTGTTCCTATCCTTTCTGACCTCCTTTAGCTATATAAGCCTTTGAAAACTCCACATTTCTCAAACCTTACCACCCTGTTCTTCTAACAGCTTCATATTTTTCCTATTACCGCATATTTCTTAAAATAATTGTCAAATTATTTTTCAGTATTCTTTTTCAGTATCAGTTTTTTTAATTTGCATAATTTGTCTTCCTTTGCACAACAGTTGCTTTACAGTTTGTGTAGTTTTTCATAAATTCTAAAGCATTTAATTTTCTGTAAATGCCTGCAAAAAATGAATCTCAAGGTAGCATAGGTATCATATACGTACTTTGATAATAAATTTTACTTTGAATTTGACTGAGTGACAAACACTTAGCAGTTCAGGAATAGCTTCTTCCCCTCTGCCATCCAATTTCTGAATGAACATTGAACCCATGAACACTGTTTTTTAAAAAAATATATTATTTCTGTTTTGTACTATTTTAATCTAACTATTTAATATACATATATACTTACTGTTAATGATTTCCTTATTTTTTCCCCTTCTATATTATCACGTATTGCATTGTTCTACTGCTGCTAAGTTAGCAAATTTCATGACACATGTCAGTGATAATATCTGGACAATACTCCACTAGTCAAGTGGGAAACAGCAGGTTAAGGAGAACACATTTATTCCTAAATACTTAAGAATAGTCCAACTGCAGTATTTGGTTAAATGTCAAATATTTTACCATTCCATTCTTCTCACAAACCTTCAAGTCACTTCCCCCTCCATCCCTCTTAAGTTGAAAATTCCTCCTCTACACCGTGCCTCTTATCCCCAAATCATCGTATCTGGTTCTTAACAACCACCTGTATTTAAACAGAAGGGAATTAATTTGCCGTGATCTATCCCTTTTCTCCATCACCCAAAATGCCGGGGCACAGTGCCAACCTTGTGATCACCACTATTAACAACAGAAATTAGATTTAATTTTGTTTCAGTATAGTTTGTGCCACATTAAATAAGCATGCAGTCCATCTGCAGCTACACAGATGAACTGCATGGAGCTCTTAGCTTTACGTTAAGAAGGATTGACATACGAATAAATACCCCATTCATCTGAATTAATCACTAACCTGGGGGAAAAGGCAAGGGTTGACCTCTTACTTGTTTAACTTTAATGCTTTGAATTATATGCTAGTATTCTATCATTTAATTTTTATTTCTAATATTTAAATTATTTAAATCATTGAGTAATTTTCAAATGCCTCTAAGACATTTAAAATCAATTTAAATGCCTTTGATAAGTTTTCTATCTGCTTGGAGCATGACTATAGGGAACTCAGCATAACTCAACATTCCTATGTCCATCATTTCAAAAGAGTGGATAGTTTCATACTGAAGTTACAATCTACAGATAACGATGTGTCACAATAGCTGAAGGCAAACCTATTGTGCCTGATTCTGGCAGTTATATCTTTAAAGCTTTGAAAGTAATTCATATTTTTTAAGTAAAAATCATATTGATCCTTTGTTGAGCCTCAATCCAAGAGTCCAGTTCAAAGATATTCATTCATACTATACCCTCATGCTTCTGAAGCTAAAGGAGGATTACCTGAAATATTAATATCTGCTACACAGCCTCAAGCCAATGAATTCCCAGATGCCTTTCATCAGGGAGCCTGGGGCAGGATTTCAGTTTTCACTGGCAAATATTGAATGTCCCAGATCATTTGAATAAAACCAGAGGACAGGTTTAAGGTAAGAGGCAGACCATCTGAAATCTTGAAGACAAAACTGAGGGAGTGGTGGCGATAGAACAAGTCACAACATTTGATTAGAACCTAGGCAAACATTTGAATTTCCAACATATGGAACAAGTATTTAACTAAATGGAACAAGTATAACTAGATGCTTGACACTCAGAGCAATGATTCTAGGACCTTATACAGTGGCACAGAACAGGTTTCAATTCACATACAGCTTTATCTTCATCATACTGTAACAGAGAGGGCGAAGGCAACAGTATAGGATTAAATTATGAGAAGCACATTTCAACACCCATGAGCTAGAAGTTGTGCAGAAGGATGACTTGAAACAAAATAATGACAAAATGAGTAAGATGCACACTTATGCAATTTGCAGTACCTGACACACTTTTTTTGATTCCTGCCACTCCTTACACCCTAGCAAATATAAAATAAACATAATTGTTTACAACAAATGCACTTTTACACCTTTGAGGAAAGTAGTAATCTTGCGGATGCCTATTATGTATAATTAAAAGTTTACTTACTGTGTTATAGGTGCAAGTACTCATAAATAAAATCAAAGAAAAAGATTCACAACCAAGGTTGAAGCATTGTATACTAGTACCATTATATTCTGGTAAGTCCATTTTAGTATTAGACAATATAATTGTTCTATAAACAGCAATAGTATCTAAATGCAGGCAAGGAAGTACAGAAGCTCACTAGGTCAATTGACTTCATCATTTTGTAATTTTGCATTTTCAGTTTGGTAAGGATAGTCAGAATAAAGTTAAGATGTATTAGAGGGAAAGTATTAGAGATACATCAGCTAGCAGAAAAGCAATACACTCGTGCACCTAAAGTCAAAGTTGAGAATGTTATGTGCACACTACATATTTAAACAGACAATAAAGGAAAACAGAAACCTTTTCTGGTAACCTAGAATCAGTGACAGTACAGGTGAACACAAAATACAAAAAGTAGTGGATATAGCCCAGTCCATCACGGGTAAAGCCCTCCTCACCATTGAGCACATCTACATGGAGCATCATCCATTATCAGAAACCCCCCCAACATGCTCTCTTCTCGCTGCTGTCATCAGGAAGGTGGTACAGGAGCTTCAGGACTCACACCACCTGGTTCAGGAAGTTATTACCCCTCAACCATCAGGCTCTTGGAGCAGAGGGGATAACTTCACTTGCCCCATCACTGAACTATTCCCACAACCTGTGGACTATCTCTTGTTCTCAAAATTCATTGCTTGTCTATTTATTTATTATTTCTTTCTTAATATATTTGTACAATTTGTTGTTTTTTGTACACTGGTTGTCCGCCATATTGATGAGGTCTTTCAATAATTCTATCATGGTTATTAGATTTATTAGATTTATGCCTGCAAGAAAATTATTCACAGGGTTGTATATGGTGACACACATGCTTTGATAATATATTTACTTTGAACTTTAAAGTTTCACTTATGACCACTTTTGCCTCTACCCATTCACACTAGCAACATATAGGAAGGGGAGCATGCTTTCAAGATGTTACAGAAAAGCATTTACCAATCTCCATTGTAAATACAAAAGTAACAGTAAATCCCATTAGATCATTTAGAACATAATAAGTGGTGTCATTTTAGTCAAAAAACAAACTCAAATAATTTTGTGCAAATTGGCCATTCTTCTAGTGGAATCATTAATAGCTTGTAAAATAAAAAAAAAGAAGCAAAATTGTCGGGATTTCTTATCCAAGTAGCATGTGCTCAAAAAGAATTAATTTAAAACTCATGTTGTTGCTCCTTCATGTTGATTACATAAAACGACACACTTTTATTATAAAAGACTGTTTTCAGTTCATTTAGGATTTTCAGCACTCAGTGTTGCTTTACGAACTACTATTAGAAATATTTTAAATAAAAAGAAACATATACTTTGCACATTGTTTCAAATGTTTTGAGTTTACTAACAGCAGGAAAATCATCTGTAAGGGCACTTTTGAATATCAGTACATACAGTTAAAATATGCTGCATCACAAGTCAAATTGAACAGTGGATAATTTTCTTTAATAACAACATGAATGACTTTTTTCTTTAAAAAAAAAGCAAATTTGGCCTCAGTCTTATCATGATGTCAAAGGTAAAATATACGGATTCATGTCAGCAGGTCTAATTGCAATATACCTGTCAGCAAACTGCACTGCTGTTGCCAACAAGAACTGTAAAATCATATTTATCTTTTTATTTGTTGCAGAAATCCTTTCAGCATCTGTGTAGCCACATTTTTCCCCACAGTTATGGGTTCATAATTTAAAATGCAGATGCCTGAGATACAATGGGTTTGCAAACACCGATGGCAACAAGCTTAAGAGTAGCAGTATTTAGAACTTTCAATTAGACAACAATAATGCCAAAATTAGGACAGCAATTTATTGATGAGTTTTTATTCACACTATAATGTGGTACTGAGGTATTACTAGTTTGCTAGTGTGGGTTCCATTCAAGGCAGTACTTCGGTTATGCATAAGTGATAAAGTATGCATAAGTATTTGTGCATCAAAAATGTCAGCTTTGGAAAATATCGTTTTATTTATTTAGAGACACAGCACTGAACAGGCCCTTAACAACCCACCTATTTAACCATAGCCTAATCACAGGACAATTTACAATGACCAATTAACAGTAGATCTTTGGACTGTGAGAGGAAACCCACACACTCATGGGGAGAATGTACAAACTCCATTAAAGAGGGTGTTGAATTGAACTCTGAACTATGGAACAACCCAAGCTGTACAGTGATGCACTAACTGCGATGCTACTTCAATCAATTCTCTGTGCTAATATTCTCATTTAAAGGTGTCAAACCATTACGACAAAAAATCTCAAAAAAAAGACCCTCTTTGACTTATTAGTCATAGTCATACTTTATTGATCCCGGGGGAAATTGTTTTTTGTTACAGTTGCACCATAAATAATAAATAGTAATAGAACCATAAATAGTTAAATAGTAATATGTAAATTATGCCAGTAAATTACGAAATAAATCCAGGACCAGCCTATCAACTCAGGGTGTCTCAGGGTACCTCCATCAGTGTGGGACTTTGCCAAGTAAACACAATATTAGCATTCAAGGCTCCAGTTGAGAGGATAAAATGACACTGGAAATACGGTCCTTGGAAAAATGCAGATGAACCCCTACTGAATAACGCTTTCGATTATAGCTTTAACAAAAAAATACACCTAGTCCTGGCCTACTCATGGAACCACATCCTGACATGAGACAAATTTCAAGGAATAGCACAACAAAAAACAAAATTATGACAACACAACTCAGGGATAACAGTAGGAAGCGTGTTTTATTAAAGATGATAGTACAAGCAAAGTTAAATACTTAGAAGCAAGAAGAGAAGTGTACGAGTAAGAATTGTTACAATAGTTAAAGATGGAAGAAGAATGTCCCTATTACAAACAAATACTGCATGCAAAAATACAGTAGAGAAATCATCTAACCCAGTATGCAAATCCCCTGAATCTTTGGACCATGAGTGTACAGCCAGAGGCAGGCCTGAGGCCAAAGTGACTTCGCCCATTTCTAATACGGCATGACATTTTAAAAGATGAATCTGCCATTCCTCAGCTATTTAAAACATTTCAGTACAACTACTTAAACTTCAGCATACCAAGTTTTAAAATCAGTGCATTTGGGCAGTTTCAAGGCAATATGAGAACTTCTGTATAATCAGACTGTCCTAATTTCTGACCTTTGCTGGGAGGAAAGGGAAAAAGTTAAAAGGCTGTTGGCACCTTGATCACTGTGCTAAGGAAGGTTTGCAGCTTCTAAGAATTACACTCCAATACAAGGGCAGGCATTTCCCCTTAACCTCAGGAATTCTGCTCTCACCTATGCTTGGGCCAAAGCTGTCTAATGCAACTTTTGAAACTGAACTTTACTGGCATATATTTGTCAAGTTGGCACACTACAGTATGTAACAAAACTGCTGCTAGTCATTGGTTCAGTTTTGCTCTCTCTCTGTCCAATTTGCTGACATGTCCCACAAGTCCTGTTATTAGCAACACCTAACACAGACAAAGTATACTTATCCATTACCTGCAAACATTAACTGATTTTATCTGGCCATATCCTATCAGACAGACTTGCTTTATCCTATTCACCGCATCTCCACTTTCTCTACAACTTAAAACCTTTGTCCCTCACTGTTAACTCCTTCCCTCTCCCCCTCCCCACCCACAAATGCTGGCTGACACGCTGAATTCCTCCAGCAGATTATGTGTTGCTCCAGACTCTAGCATCTGCAGCCTCTTGTGTTTTCATTGTATTTAACAGTTACGCACAAGTGATTTAACAGTCTGTGAAATGAAGGTTGTATGAACTACCCTGTTCTTATTGTACACAAATCACAATAGTTTAAAGCAGGGGTTCCCAGACTGGTGTCCAGACCCCTTGCTTAATGGCTTTGGTCCACGGCAAAAAAAATGTTGGGAACCCCTGGTGTAAAGTATGCTCACCTGTTAATGTTTATGATGTAATTTTAGAAGTCTAATAGAGACTCAGAGAACTGTCACACTAAATGTAATTTTATGTTGAACATTAAGTTATTATTTCATTTATTACTTACTCAATTACTTATTTTCTTAATATTATCCTATAGAGTTACAAAATACACGTGGACTAAGATGTTAACTGTCCTGTGCTATCACCAGTGGGATCATCAGTTGATCTGCCACCTGTCTTCAGGAGTTTCGGCCCGCTTATGATCAAGACTCCCTCGAGGTGGTGGGCCAGCAGTGCTAAAGCACCACCTCCCACTGGTGAGCTTAAAAGCTTGGTATCTGCCTCTATCAGAGTTGTTGGTCACTTCCATCCAACAGATAATCTGCTCTTCAGGTGTCTATGCAACTACTGAAGGGTTTGCAAGATATGTATACACTGTCTGACTATCTGCCCCTTTAATATTATCCTATAAATTTACCTGCTAACAACATCCACCTGGCTAAAGGACAAGCCTATTGCTGTTTCCCCTTGGTCCATTCTTGCCTACAGATACTGCTATTGTCTAATACAGCACTCACCAGTACATAATAGCAGGCATACAGCCCGATCAAGTGGTGGATTATAAAGTAAACGTCTCCAATTGCTTTCCAGTACCACAAAATAAGGAGGAGATCTAGAAAAAGCAACACAGAACATAACATTAGAAACAGGTGTGAGGTGGGAGTTTATTCAGTTACTCACATTTAGCTACAACAAATGTTACATGAACCATAAATGTAACCTTCATTTGAAATGCACACTTGAAATCTGTTTTTAGTGAAGCCACCTATCACCTTCCAGCTTGTCCTCCTTCCTCTTCCCCCACCATTTTATTCTGGTGTCTGCCCCCTTTCTTTCCAGCCCTGACAAAGTGTCTCGGCCCAAAAACTTGACTGTGTATTAATTTTCATAGATGCTGTGTGACCTGCTGAGTTCCTCCTGCACTTAGTAAAGTACAGAGAATGTTTAATCACACAGGACCTTCAGAAAAAGAGACCCAAGGGTTCACTAGTTTTGGCTTTTTAAACTTGGACAAACCAGAAAATCCATTCACAAAACAGTAATAAGTAATCAGGGTTACTTTGAATGTATTCAAATTTGAATGTATTTGGAGATTTCTATTACAAAAAGAACTCTTGGAATGTAGCAAAGTTCTCTTCCAAAGTTGCATAAATGTCTATTCAAAAATTGAAAAATAAAGCACAATTATGGATATAAAATATCTAATCAAAACAGAATTATTAACTATAAAAAAAGACTAATTTTCTGAAGCATATGTGTTCTTAAGAAGAAAACGGAAGATAGACACTGAAAATGTCTAGCAGATCCAATAAATCTGAAATAGGAGAGGCCAATTCATATCCTAGGATGCAATGGTCAGTCTTTCTCCCAAGATATGGAACTCTAAAATCTAGGGGCATAGATTTAAGATGAGAAAGAAAAGATTTAAAAGGAGCTCAACAAATTTTTACCAAAAGAAGTGATGGTTATGCAGAATGAGAAAATAGTAGAGGCAGGTACAATTAGATTTAAAATACATTTAGACTGTTATATTGAAAGGAAAGGATTAGATCAGGGGTTCCCAACCAGGAGTCCACAGACCCCTCAGTTAATGGTAAGGGTCCATGGCATAAAAAAGGTTGGGGAACCTCTGGATTAGAGGAATATGGTCTAAACACATGCACATGAAACTAACTCAGATTGGCAACTTGGTCGGCATGGATGAGTTGGGGTGAAGGGCCTGTTCTGCTGTTGTATAACCCTTCAGACTCCAGGTCCTTTGTTAGACACCAAGACAGAAAGGTGATTCTGTTCTTCCCTCCCTTCACCTCTACAAGCATGATGGATCAGTGCAAATTTAAAGTGGCATTTGTATGTTCTTAGATTAGTCTCCAAGTAGCAGCCTCACTCAAACAAAATTCTGGTTTGTTTCTCAGGATACATTCCCTAAAGGCTCTCTATCTCCAGTGGACCTTTATTTATGTACACAGAAACATGATTTACTGAGAGATAAAACACAGTAACAGACATACCTGGCTCAATAATGAGCCCACATTACCCAATTACACCCATGTGACCAATTAACCTATTAACCTGTACGTCCTCGGAAAGTGAGAGGAAACTTTCACAGGCAAGACATACAAACTCCATATAGATAGCAGCAGAATTGAACTTGTATCATTGGTGCTGTAATATTGTTATGCTAACTGCTACTCTATAATGCCGCCTATGATGAAACCAGCATTCCCACATCAAACAATTTCAACATTTACGCATGTCTGCTTCAAATCTGTGCGATAAGATATTTCTCAGCTTGTTCCTAGTTTTACTCTAGTTAACATGAATCTGAAAGAGAAATCAGCATATAGGACGAAGATTGAAAATCTGGCTGAGAGGTGCCACAACAACAGCCTCTCACTCAATATCAGCAAGACCAAGGAACTTCAGGGGAATGAAACCAGAGGTCCATGAGCCAATTCTCACCAGAGGGTCAGAGGTGGAGAGGGTCAGCAACTTTAAATTCCTCAATGTTAGATATCGCTTGAGAGGATGTGTTCTGGGCCCAGCACACAAGTGCAATTACAAAGAAAGCACAGCAGTGCCTCTGCTTTTCTCAAAGCTTGTGAAGAATCAGTATGATATCTAATACTTTGACAAACCTCTATAGATGTGCGGTGGAAGTATACTGACTGGCTGCATTACAGCGGGGTATGGAAACATTAATTCCTTCTGAATGGTAAAATCCCACAAATAGTAGTGGATAGAGCCCAGTCCATCACAGGTAAAGCCTTTTCCACCATTGAGGACATCCACAGGGAGTGCTGTTGCAGGAAAATGGCATCTATCATCAGCGATCCCCACCACCCAGGTCATACTCTCTTCTTGCTGCTACGACCAGAAAGGTGGTACAAGAGCCATAGGACATACACTACCAGGTTCAGGAACAGTTATTACCCCTCAACCATCAGGCTCTTGAACCAGTGGGGAAAACTTCATTCAACTTCACTTGTCCCATCATTGAACTGTTCCCACAAGCTATGGATTCACTTTCAAGGACTGTTCATCTCATGTTCACGATATTTACTGTAGATTTATTTATTATTTTTGTTTTGTTCTCTTTTGTATTTGCAGTTTGCAGTTTTTTGCACATTGGTTGTTTGTACTGTTGTGTGTGGTCTTTCACTGATTCTATTACGGTTTTGGATTTACTGAGTATGCCCACAAGAAAACAATTCTCAGGGTTGTATATGGTGATATACATGTAGTAGTATTTTGATAAGAAATTTACTTTGAACTTTACTAAAACGGATACTCACCAGAAATTAGGTAGCCTGTGGCAATACCCAAATTTAATTTTACTAGTGTAGGGTCTCCCCTGTAAATATCAAGAAGCAGAAATTTAACAAAAATAATAATTACTGCTTGCAGCATGAAATCTTTGTAATACTGAGTCAAAATAGTAAAAACAGTCTGCGGTTTGTTCAGTAATCAAAGCAGACTCACTAACCAGGAAACCCATCCTAGATACTATAGGTGCACCGATACTGAGACCAACTGTGATGGCTTTGCAGATGCATAGCTTGCCAAAAACATCAAATATCAGAGATCAGCAATTTCAATTACAAACTGTATTCCTATAAGGGGACAGTAACTGGGAAAAAGGAGGAGACAGGAGAATTGAATAGGAGAATACAGGTAAGAGTAGCACATGACAAATGTAATGGAACTTTTACATCAATTTCATATGCAAGTTAACTCCATATTATAATTTTGAGACAAAAGACATGGACCATTTGGCCTGTCTAGAATACTCTACATTTCATCATCGTTGATTTACTATCTCTCAACGTCATTCTCTTGTCTTTCTCCAGTAACATTTGACTCCCTCACTAATCAAGAATTTATCAATCTCTGCTTTAAATATCCCAATAACTTGGCTTCCACAGCCATCTGTGGCAATAACTTCCACAGATCCACCACCCTCTGGCTGTAGAAATTCCTCCTCATCTGTTCTAAACTTCCTCGATAATTTTGTGCTTAATCAACGTCCTTTGCCATTATTAAAATCTTATATTTCCTCAGCAAAAACTAATTATTTCTAATTTTTGTTTGAAGTTGAAAGACTTGGAAGAATAAAGTGGTCCTTAACATTTGTTCTAATTATTAAAAGTCAACGTGAATAAGCCTCATGCTGAAATTAAACAAAAACTGCACCTGTAATGAACTGTGAAGAGATTAGTAATAAACTTCAGGAGATTATAGGCAGGCTGCTGAAGATTTTAATTATTACATTTCAGGCAGAACAAGGAAAAGCTACATAAATTAGATAGCACTATTCCAAAAGGATTCGGGAACAATAATCAAAGGACATATGTGCATAGTTCACTAAAAGTGCCTTGGTAGGTTGTTAAACAGCTGAGAAAAGCAGACAGGATTTAAGGCTTTATAAGAGTGGCAGTGAGTACAACAGCATGATGAACCTTTATGAAATACAGGCTTGACAACAAGTGGACCAATATTAGCAGTTCTGAGCACACTTTAGGAAAATGAAGGTCATATTGCATGCAAAAAGAAATTTATAAAAATATCTCTTGGGATCAGGGACTTATTTAGAAGTGTGTAGAAAATAGTATAGTTCTCTTTGAAAGAGAGCAAGTAGGTGATCTAACAGAAGCATTTGAAATCAGGAAGGAATGGCAAAGAATCTAAACAGAACAGAAAGAAAGACATTGACAGAGATCGAGAGATAATTGGTCATGGAATGAACGTGGCAAAAGGACCAAGCGACATAAGAAGATTTTTGTCTGCCTTAACTAGCAAATACTGAGGATCTGGAATGCAATGCCAGTGTGGTGTAGTGGACACCGATTCAACTATGGTGTCAAAAATAGCTGTAGGGTTTAGAACAGAGTGTAGAGAAGTAGTTAGGTTGCTGCTGCGGAAAAACGTTGCAAACTCAAACAGGCTGAATGACCTCATATTATTCAGCAGCCTGTAAATTATCTGTTTGAAGTTTTTGCAAATATAGGGTAAGTTCTATGTTAGAAAAGAAATCTCAGAATACTTAATCCGTTTGCTATTCCATAGAACAATAATAAATAAGCAGCATATTGCATAGAAAATTACCTTCCCAGTCATACAAACAATTTGGCTACTGTGCTGAAGCCAGACAACCTCCAATAAGGTTTTGTAACCAAGAGTAATGAAACATGCTTCTTTTCCCATCTCACACAGACACTACTCATTGCTTCCAACTATCTCTGGCTACTGTCAATGTTAAATTATAGATTTGTTTTCTCACTTGGGAGAATCTTAACATGAAGTCCCTTGGGACAATCCACATTTATTTAATTTATAGATACAACATGGTTACAGACCCCTCTGGCGCAACAGGCCCGGGCCACACAATTACACCCAAAACCAATTAACCTACTAACCCGTATGCCTTTGGAATGTGGGAGGAAACCAAAGCATCCAGAGGAAACCCTTGCGGTCATGGGTAGAATGTAGAAACTCCTTACAGACAGTGGTTTAACAGGTATACAACTGATCTGTATCTGTTTTCTATCTATCTGCCTCGGTTTAACCCCCTTAGGAACAATCTTAGCTAGCAACGGACAGTCATTCTCAGATTTACAGTTACTGAATTGCCTTGACACCAAATTTATTGTTACGTCACTTTGGTTCAGATTCTTCCACCAGCTGACATACCACTTTATTAGGAACACCTGTACATCTGCTTATTAATGCAAATATCTAATCAGACAATCATGTGACAGCAACTCAATCATAAAGACATGCAGATATGGTCAAGAGGTTCAGTTGTTATTTAGACCAAGCATCAGAATGAGGGAAGAAACGTGATTGAAGTGACTTTGACCTTGGAATGATTGTTGGTACCAGATGAGGTGGTTTGGGTATCTGATAAACTGCTGATCACCGGGGGGGGGGGTTTACACACACACATTTCTAGAGTTTACAGAGAATGGTGTGAAAAACCAAAATCATCTAGTGAACTGCAGTTCTGTAGGCAAAAGTGTCTTGATAATAAGAGGGGTCAGTGGAGAATGGCCAAACTGATTCAAGCTGACAGGAAGGTGACAGTAAATCAAATAACCTTGCAGTACAACAGTGGTGGGCAGAACAGCAACTCTGAACGTACAACACGTTGAATGTTGAACTGGATGGACTACAGCAGCAGAAGACAATTAACATACACTCAGAGGCCAGTTCTTTTGGGTACAGGAGGTACCTAATAAATGTAACCTCACCTCAGTGGCCAGTGGTGTAGTTATACAATCAACTTAAAAAGCTGTACGCAGTCGACCAAAATTATTTTAAATAGGGGCTTGTATTGCTGAGGAAACACTTCTGCCCTTTATATTCTAGTAAAGGCCAATACCTTTTTTGTGATTAGAGAACATAAGGGATCATGATGTTTATATGCTGATGACTAGATCAGAATAAGTTAATGTTTTCCTTTAAAGTATAATTATCATATAGAATACATTTTCAACACAAGTTTCTGATCAGTGAAAGTTATAGACTCAAGCAGAGAGGCTTAACATGATAACTCAGGTAGATTTCTTACCAGATAGGATCTGCATTAGTGGCATCATCAAACCACAGAAGGTACAGACATAAAGATCCAACCAGCAAGGCATGAAATGTGGACGCTACCCTAAAAAAACCAAGAAGTGAAAAGTCAGACGAGGCAACATTGATTGCACATTGATGGGCCTTTTTGGTTTATAGAAAATTTGATACTTTTGGCACCAAAATTTCATAACCCTCCCTCTCATTTTAATCCTTACCTCAAAAAATATTATGTAGTGTCCCAAAGCTAAAAACCCATTTACTGCTCTTTCCAAGCTCAACTCATCTACTGGATTCATTTCCTGCTCTCTCTTCCTTAATATAAATAAATAGTTGATTGCTCTTCTTAGGTCAATGTTAGATGATATTGTTAAGTGGTGCTCATCTTAAAGCATTATTCCACTCATCACAACACCCAAATGCTTCATTTTGTTTGAGGAACTACGATTGCCAAAGTTGTTGCTACAGATTTCAGTAATACCAAATAGCAACCCTCTCCCTTAATCCCATAATTAAGTTATTTTCAACTGAAGTAGTGATTACTCCTTAAAGTTATGTAAAACTATGTGTAGCATACCTTGTGGGTCATTTGGTCTTTTTATTCCATGCAAAGAATTTCTTCTTCAAATTATGCCTTCCCACATTGTAACATAGCTCCCTTCTTCTTGATATGTACATCCAGCTACTCTATAATTAATCCTCTATGATCATTCCATAGCTGCATGTTCATTCTTGGCCATTAAAGGCAACTAGAACAAATATCTTTGGTCTGCTGGTGGTTATTCTTTAGCTCTCTTCCCTTGTTCTAGACTTGTTTACAAAATTACACTCGCTCTACCAAAATTTGAAAATATTCCATCAGATCTAACTTAACTCTGTTCTCCAATGAAAAGAATCCCAGTCTATTCAATTCTACTCACATACAGATTAAAACCGCTTTAACCCTACAAATGTTACACAACAAAAGGAGTTTGATTTAAGTCACTTAATTGTCTCAGTAAGGGATAATAAATCTGTAGGATAAACTGAATATTTATAAGCACAGTACTGTGCAAAAGTCACAGGCACCCTATTTTTTTTTCATGTTTTCAGATGGTAAGGCCTCTACAGAGTCCTGATCACATTTCCAGGCTGTCTGGGATTACCTCGAGAAACAGAAGCAAGCGTGACAGCTAAACTGTGGCAGGTTCTCCAAGATGCTTGGAACAAACTACCAACCGATTTTCTTATAAAACTGCAGGACAGTCTACTTAAGAGAACTGATGCAATTTTAAAGGCAAAGGATGGTCACACCAAATATTGATTTGATTTAGTTTTTTACTGTTTACTGCTTTTAATAGTATTGTTTAATATTTAGAAACTTTGTTATTTTTGAAAGCTTCTTCACTTTACAGAATTTTTTAAAAATGTGCCTAAGACTATTGCACTGAACTGTGGAACAATTGATGACAAATGCAATAATTTCAGGCAGAAACAAATACCCATTACAGGTTGACACTTCCTTTTCCCAATCAAAGAACAAGATACAAAACAAATGATATCTTGTTTTGTGCTATTTCCCGTTCTTATCGCACATCAAACAGCATATTCTAATTAAAAACTGCACATGAACTTTAGTACCCTACTTTTTCCATTTTCCTTCTGCTGAAGTAGAGACCTTTGCCAATTTAAGGATTAGATTAGATTAGGTTCAACTTGATTGTCATCGTGCCGGGTACAGATACAAAGCCAATGAAATGCAGTTATGGAATTAACTACACTGATTCCATAAAACTTACTCATTTTATTTTAAAATATTTCCCAATAATAGCTTTTCTTAAAAACAAATTTGCTGATTAATGAGCACAATAGTGTACTAAGTTTGCAACTTATGGAAATTTAAAAGATGTGAACTTAGATATCCACCCCTCTTACTGAGTCAGTAAATCTGATCAATTGTGCATTATGACCAAAAAATGCTGTAAGCAACATTAGCTTTCAACTCCTCTGGGTGAGAATGATAAGGAGTCGTAAAGGCTCCTTTGGAAATGGAAATCTGTCCCTCACGTGTAGATCCTGCCTACGTAGTTCCAATATATACTACATGGTCAATTCCAGATGTTGAGTTAAGTGAAAGAGAACAAGACCATATTTTGGCATAGACAATAAATGCCAAAATATGCAGCTGTCTACCAAGACTGACATCCTAAAAATAATAATGCTGAAAGCAAAGCAAGCTTACTTTGCAATCTTTAATCATTAATCAAAAAGGATTTTATAGAGAAAATATATACTCTATATGTAGTGCAGTTCTTAAATGAAGTTTGATTTTCAAAGAAACTGCACCTGAAAAGTACAATTTTTCAGCTCTACCTTATAATTTTGTCAATGAAACTACTCTGGAAAAGTTGTCTGAGAAGATATTGCACCTTAGAAAGACTGTCTTGATCTAATACCTTCTTATATTTCAAGATTAGTTAATGTAGGCATCAGGAGTGGGGAAAAAATAGCATTTTCATCAGGGAATTCTGAAGCAAAAAACAAAGATCAGAGGAAGAAAATCCTAACTGAGAGTAGGTGTAAACAGAACTGTAGTTATGAAGTGAGTGCAAAACATTTCATAATTGGCATTGTTTGAATTTGCCTTTTCACATAAAATCACCCGACTACATACCTGGAGTTCCATTCAATCCTCTTAGTGTCAGTCAGTGTTTGATAACCATTGCAGAAACAAACTGATATTTTCGCACTTAAATAATGGAACAGAATTTGAAATATCGTGAAACTAGTTACTGTAACCAACCAGTCAAGTGAAGCCATTACAACTCGACTTCTGTAAGAAAACAAAAGTGATAATGTTCCAAGTAAATTTAAGACTACTAAATTAATCCAACAAACATTGGTTGAAGTTGACATTTCAGACCTCTCCAAACACAGCTTTTGGCAGCACAGAAGTTAAGTTCCAAGACTAGCATCTATAGGCTTGGGCTTTTTACATGAATAAAAAGTTGAAATCCACCATGGCACCTGGGGAGTATAAATTTAATTAATAAATCTGGAATTTCAAATATAAGTTTGCAATCAGTAATAGAAATCAAAAGCTCCTCAGCTTCAGAAATGCCTTATCATGAAAGGAAATCCTCCAAGCTCAGTCTCTGGTAGATCATATGATGTGGTTGATGTGGTTCTATGAAGTGAACCGGGAGCCACGCAGTTTCAGGGATAATTAAGAACTGATAGTAGATATTAGACAGCGCACATACAGAATGAACAATAAAAACAATCCCTTTATTAATAAGAACCAAGGAAAATAAAATTAATTTTCTAAGAAAAGTTTGAATCTAAAAAGATCAGTAGATCCCTAGTTTTGACTCCCAAGGACTAAACTAAAAGAAATTCAAGAAAACAAAAACAAAAGCTGGGAATATTCTCAAGATTCTCCTGCACCCATTTTCTCTTCCCTTCAGCAGTCTCTCGGAATTCAGCGTGATTTCCCACCACTGTGAGTTCAAAGTTTGAAATTCTCATCAAAGTCTTGATGGAGTCAATGAGGAGCCCACACTCTTCCACAGATGGGAGAGGTCGGGGGTGCGCAGAGGTTCTCAGTTATCCGGAATTCTCCTTTGAACAGTCATACGCTAAGGATTCTCACTACTTTGTGGAGATGTTGCATATTTCCCCTCAGACGTAAGAGACGAAGTTGTTGATTTGTGAATGAAGTTCAACATCATCTGTTAAAGCTTCAGTAGTGATATCATCTGTGCCAGGGAACTTATTTCTCGACAAATGACCTTAGACTTTATCAATGACTGGTGGTAGGAAGGCTGAATGCGTAGGTTGCTGTGGGATGGGACCCTTCAACAATAATTTGTTAGCAGCAGCATTCCTGTTGCTGCCATTGGTTTAGGGTAGGATATTAGAAATAAAGAGTAGACCATGGTTAGTGGAAGTATCAATGGTATCTAACATGGTGCAGAAGATGCACGCATATTTGCAGCCACTTACATGCAGAATTTTATAACCTAACACATACCAGTGCCTGGGTCAGAGACCTGTTGAATTCACTTTCCTTATTCCTGTCTTGCTGATCGCACCCCTTAAAAAGATTACAATGTTTCCAACTCTGGCATTGAATTCTTCCAGGAGAATTTAGTCTCCCTTTACGAAAAAAGGCAACATTTTTCTCTATAGTTCCAGGGTTGGGGTGTATGTGATGATCATTACATTGTGGTTCTATATTACAGCAAGCAGAAAGAGATTTTGTGGCGCAGTGTGGACAGATTGGTGGGTGCCAGCATGTTGGTATCCAGTCAACAGAGATAAATTTATCCTGCTGGAACTTTTCACATCTACAGTCTTTCTGATGAGAGGTTGTGCATTAGTTATACAAAGCACCAGTGAGAACATGTGCAGGAATACTAGGTACAGTATTCATCTTTTTAAGTTTTTGGAAGCAGTTCAAAGAAGGTCGACTAGACTAACACTAGGAATGGAGGGGTTTGTCTTATGAGAAAAGATTCAATAAAAACTCAGTTGGAGTTCGGAAAAATGAGACAAAAGTTGACAGAAACATAAGATTAAAGAATGTTGTCAAGGTGAATGTGATGCGACGTTTCTTCTTATGGGAGACTCAAACTGCAGGACATTGATTAAAAACAGGGAGTTTCTCATTTAAGACAGAAGAGGCACTTTTTTCTCAATTGTGAGTTATAGGAACTCCCTTCCACAGAAGGAGGAAGACAACAGAGTTTTCAAATAACACAGAGGTATACGGATACTTAATAGGCAAGGAGGTGGTAACAGGAACGTGGAACTGAGTTTACAATCAACTCAGCTCAGATCTTATTCAGTGACAAAGCAAGCATGAGGGCAAAGGGTTCTGCTCCTATCCCTTATTCATTTGTATGTATGCACAATAAAATGATCGTGAAAGATATTTATCCTGATTATCCGCCAGGGCATTCACATTACCCCTTTCAAGCCAAGAGATATTTACTCTCTGGAGCATTTGACAGTAACATTTGTTTGCACAAGATAAAATATAATTGGTTTACAATCCGTATTTATATTTGTCTCATTATCCAACAACACAAGATCGCAGAGTCAGACTTTTAACCTTGAATCAAGGAATTAGAGTTGTCCTCACAATTGCCGTCAGCCGAGCAAACAACGCGACAGTAAAAAAGCACAGATTACCCTTCTTCTGATTCCTTTGCCTCAATCCTCACCAAAAGCCTGAATGTTTTTGAAGAAAAATCAAAACTGTGTATTCAAAGCTAATCTGAACAGCGTAACTACGGCAGAGGCAACAATTTAAAATGCTTCCAGGATGCTGACTGACCTGCTGAGTTCCTCCAAAATTTTTTGTTTTTCTGCATTTCTGTGTCTGCGGAATCCACACATAAGAGATTCTGCAAAATCTTGTGCTTATGCTTCCAGGTAACACGGTTTAAATCCTAACCCTTAGTTTGAACCAAAATGCTATCCTGTAAGTTCTAACCTTTAAAAAAATTTAAACACCACTGAGCTGATCATCACATAAAATATACACACACACACACACACACCCAGAGTTCTACTAAATTCAGTTTGCTAATTGAGGATTGACATGCAACCATTATAAGTCAGTACTGGTTTTTGAAATTCTGGGATTTAGCAATTAGGGTGATGTCCTATAACAGGATACGAAGAGGCAACACCCAGCTTGAGCCATTTCTCAAATCACAGATAGCCCAGAAACTTGCAATATTACACACGCAACAGATTTCCTGACTCCAAAGATAGGTTTTGCAAATTCAATTTCTCAGAATTCAAGCAACACACAGAAAATGCTGGTGGAACACAGCAGGCCAGGCAGCATCTATTGGAAGAGGTACAGTCAATGTTTCGGGTCGAGACCCTTCATCAGGACTAACTGAAAGAAGAGATAGTAAGAGAATTGAAAGTGGGAGGGGGAAGGGGAGATCCAAAATGATAGGAGAAGACAGGAAAGGGAGGGATGGAACCAAGAGCTGGAAAGTTGATTGGCAAAAGGGATACAAGGCTGGAGAAGGGAGAGGATCATGGGACGGGAGGCCTAGGGAGAAAGAAAGGGGGAGGGGAGCCCAGAGGAAGATAGAGAGCAGGCAAGAAGTTATAGTGGGAGGGACAGAGGGAGAAAAAAAGGGGGGGGGGAATTAATAAATAAATAAGGGATGGTGTAAGAAGGGTAGGAGGGTCATTAACGGAAGTTAGAGAAGTCAATGTTCATGCCATCAGGTTGGAGCCTACCCAGACGGAATATAAAGTGTTATTCCTCCAACCTGAGTGCGGCTTCATCTTGACAATAGAGGAGGCCGTGGATAGACATATCAGAATGGGAATGGGATGTGGAATTAAAATGTGTGGCCACTGGGAGATCTTGCTTTCTCTGGCGGACAGAGCGTAGGTGTTCAGCGAACCAGTCTCCCAGCCTGCGTTGGGTCTCGCCAATATATAGAAGGCCGCACCGGGAGCACCGGACGCAATATATCACCCTGGCCGACTCACGGGTGAAGTGCTGCCTCACCTGGAAGGACTGTCTGGGGCCCTGAATGGTGGTGAGGGAGGAAATGTAAGGGCATGTGTAGCACTTGTTCCGCTTACAAGGATAAGTGCCAGGGAACTGTGGGATCAGTGGGAAGGGATCGGGGGGGTGGGGGGAACAAATGGACAAGGGAGTCGCGTAGGGAGCAATCCCTGCGGAAAGCGGAAGGGGGGGAGGGAAAGATGTGCTTGGTGGTGGGATCCCGTTGGAGGTGGCGGAAGTTACGAAGAATTACATGTTGGACCTGGAGGCTGGTGGGGTGGCGGGAGGATGGGGTGAGAGCAGATGTGCGTGCAATGGGAGAGATGCGTTTGAGAGCAGAGTTCATGGTGGAGGAAGGGAAGCCCCTTTCTTTAAAAAAAGGAAGACATCTCCTTCGTCCTGGAATGAAAAGCCTCATCCTGAGAGTAGATGCGGCAGAGACGGAGGAATTACGAAAGGAGATGGCGTTTTTACAAGAGACAAGGTGGGAAGAGGAACAGTCTAGGTAGCTGTCAGAGTCAGTAGGCTTATAGTAGACATCAGTAGATAAGTAGTCTCCAGAGATACAGACAGAAAGATCAAGAAAGGGGAGGGAGGTGTCGGAAATGGACCAGGTAAACTTGAGGGCAGGGTGAAAGTTGGAGGCAAAGATAATGAAGTCAACGAGCTCAGCATGCGTGCAGGAAGCAGCGCGAATGCAGTCGTCGACGTAGCGAAGGAAAAGTGGGGGACAGATACCAGTGTAGGCTTGAAACATGGATTGTTCCACAAAGCTAACAAAAGGGCAGGCATAGCTGGAACCCATATGGGTGCCCATGGCTACACCTTTAGTTTGGAGGAAGTGGGAGGAGCCAAAGGAGAAATTATTAAGAGTAAGGATTAATTCCGCTAGATGGAGGAGAGTGGTGATAGAGGGGAACTGGTTAGGTCTGGAATCCAAAAAAAAGTGAAGAGCTTTGAGACCTTCCTGGTGGGGGATGGAGGTATAGAGGGACAGGGCATCCATGGTGAAAATAAAGCGGTAGGGGCCAGGGAACTTAAAATCATTGGGAAAATTCAGAGCGTGAGAAGTGTCACGAACATAGGTGGGAAGATATTGAACGAGGGGGGACAAAACAGTGTCGAGGTATGCAGAAATGAGTTCGGTGGGGCAGGAGCAAGCTGGACAGGCAGGTTTGTGGATCTTAGGTAGGAGGTAGAAACTGGAAGTGCGGGGTGTGGGAACTATAAGGTTGGTAGCAGTGGATGGGAGATCCCCTGAGCTGATAAGGTTGGTGATGGTTTGGGAGACAGTGGCCTGGTGCTCCTTAGCGGGTACATGATCGAGGGGTAAATAAGAGGAGGTATCCGCGAGTTGTCACTGTGCCTCGGCAAGGTAGAGGTCAGTATGCCAGACTACAACAGTGCCCCCCTTATCGGTGGATTTTATAGTAAGGTTAGGATTAGTGTGGAGGGAGTGGAGAGCAGAGCGTTCGGAAGGAGTGAGGTTGGAATTGGAACAAGGTGCGGTGAAGTCGAGATGGTTGATGTCCCGTTGGCAGTTAGCAATAAAGAGATCCAGAGCAGGCAGAAGACCAGAGCGGGGTGACCATGAAGAGGAGGAGGGCTGAAGACGGGAGAAGGGGTCATCGGTGGGGTAGGAGAGTCCTTGCCGAAGAAGTAGGCTCGAAGACGGAGCTGGCGGAAGAAGAGTTCAGCGTTATGGCACACGCCATATTCACTGAGGTGTGGGCAAAGGGGGACAAAGGTAAGGCCCTTACTGAGGAAAGAGCGCTCTGCCTCGAGAGTTGAAGGTCGGAGGAGATGGTAAAGACCTGGCACGGATGAGAGCTGGGATCCGAGGGGGGACGGGGAGGGAGGCTGGTAGTGTCAGTGGAGAAGGGAGGGTTGGGCTGAGAAGAAGATGGAGCCTCTGAGGGCTCAGGAGCTGACGGTGGGATCTGAGGGAGACGGGGTTGCAGAGTGGTGGTAGGGTAAGGGGAGACGGGAGTCACAATAGCAGCACGTGAAGACCCAGCCTGCAGTTCAAGGCTGGAGTCGCAGTTGGAGGTTGCGCAATTGCTTTGAAGGTGTCCATGGTCATTGGAATCCGCATCGATGGTGCTGGAGTCTGGGTTTTGAATATGCCCTGGGTTGGTGGAGCCGCCGAGATCAATGGCGGGGGCCACAACCCAAAGTTCATGCCTGCCAGCATCGGAGCCAGCAGGCTCTGGGGTCTGCAGATGGAAGATCTTGCGAAGCTTGCCTAACATGACAAAGTCAAAGAAATGGCGATTGCATGCATGGATCCGATGGAGGATGAAATAACGGGGAGGTCCATTATAAACGGCAAAGGAGGTGTCCCGGAGGTGTGGAAGGGTCTGGGATAGCGACGCCAAGTACCTCTTCATGGCGGAGAGGGTCGCCTTCAGAGCTTGACGGGAGAACCGAAGGGAGGCAGAGTCAATAAAATGTGAGTATCTGGGATCCTCAGAAGGTCCCAATTGAGAGGCTCGAAAACGAATCCTAAAGCCAAATGGAGTAAGTTCGCGGCAGAGACACATTCCAAGGAAGGATATATGGCTGTAGTAGCGAGTCTGAGTCAAAATGTGGTCGAAAAGTTGAAGGGCCAAAGAAATTATAGATGGGGAGCAGTGAGAGAGGGTTTCACTAAACTCCCGAAGAGAAGATTTAAACTTCTTCAGTGTAGGCACCACTGGAAGAGGCTTCGCAGTAGTGAATTTAAAAATGCAAACATGAGGAAATCTGCAGATGCTGGAAATTCAAGCAACACACACACACAATGCTGGTGTAACGCAGGCCAGGCAGCATCTACTGGAAGTTCAAGTCATCATGAAGCAATTGATTTTTTTACAGTAATCCTAAAAGAATTCTAACAGAAACAAATGCTGAAGAAAATTCATAGATGCATGTGAGCCCCCTATCTATTCATTTAGAATATCACTGCCTATAAAGTTCAGCAAGTTAAGGAAAATGAACAAAAGTCAAAACATCATCTAAAGCCATGCAAGTCCTTCTGGAAATACAAGAATCTGCAGATGCTGGAACCCTGAAGCAACAAACAATCTGCAGGTAGAACTCAAATAACAGAAAATCTGCAGATGTTGGAAATCCAATACACACAAAATGCTGGAGGAACTCAGCAGACCAGGCAGCATCTATGGAAAAGAGCAAACAGCTCATGTTTTGAGCCGAGACCCTTCATGATTTTGTGTCCGTATTGTTGGTAGAACTCAGTGCGTTGATCAAGATCCATATGGAGAAAGAATTTGTCAACTCTCTTGATGCAGGGTATTGACTCAACATTGTTAACAATTTCTTTCCACCTACAGATGCTGCTTGACTTGCTGAGGTCTTCCACTGGATTGTTTGATGTAAAAAGTCCTTTGGATCTTTAACACAAATTTTAGCAAGGCAAGTTCAATACCCCTTTAAACCTTCAAAAAACTCATGGACAATCCAAACATAACAGATACAAATACAAAAATGGCAATTTAAAAACCCTCCAATGTGCAACTGTTGCTGCTCTGAACAGACTATGGAGCAAGTAACAACTTAATGCTTTCTAAACACATGACATACCTCTCCTTGCACAATTGAAATTGTACACACAGTGCATATGGCTACAGAGTTGTATGTGCTAATTGTGCGCAGCACAACCTGATCTCCAAAAATCCTCAATCTCCTTACCATGGATTCATCAAGACCAGGATTTTGCTTAGTCAGGACCGTTATGTTAACTAGTGCAGGGGTTCACAACCTTTTGCACACCGTGGACCAGTTTAATATTGACAATATTCTTGCGGACCTCGTGTGTGTTTAAGTTCAACGGTGGGCATGACAGGGAATGAGGAACTGTGCACCTGACTCATATCGTTTCATACAGCCAAATCGTATCATTTCCTAGCGGCCCAGTAGCACATGCTCGCGGCCCGGTGATTGGGGACCACTGAACTAGTGCACAATGAACACTATGCTTTATAAAGATTCAAAAATCGCACATTGACTTCTCTTCAGAAATTAAATTGAAATGAGTAATCCTCAACCCCAATGGATCTCACGAAGAGAACATCTGCATTGGCATGCAGAAATTTAACTCATACTTACTGCTTTATATCTATACACATCATGGGAAAATTCTTCATAGGCTAAAAGTCTTATCACTTATGATATGAACATTCTAGGTAGGGATCAGCAAGTTGAATTACGCAAACAAGAGTACAACCATTTATTTTAATGGGGGGGGGCGGGGTGGGAAAGGAAAGAGCAAGGGCTTCCAATAAAAAGACCAAAATATTGACTTACTTTGCATCTGATTTAACTTTCTCTAAAGCATAATACTAGGAAATAATTATATTACCTGAGAACTGATTAGAAGTTAGGCAGTTGTTCAGATCAACTAAACCAAGATTTAGATTGTTGTCAGTATCTCAGCAGTTCTGGTTCCTGTCAGTCTAAACAGCTTCCTCAGTACACACGTCAAGCTAAAATAAGCAGAATTGAGGGTAAGGTGCACACATCTTAGCATTTCCAATTCCTATACCAGATGTCAGACTTCATTAAGGGCACAAATCTACAAATATCAAAAGCTCATTCTAAATCTCTAATTTTAAAATATTCTTTAATCATTCAGAAGAGGATCTCATTATATACCAGAACTACAAGAGTTAGTAGTAAATAAAATCAGAAACCAGCAAAAGAGGACATAAAAGAAATCAAAGAGGAGAAAATAAACTGTGAGTGTAAGCTATTAAGATATATAAACGTCAACAATAAAAGTAACTAGTATGCATTAAAAAGACAAGGTCATAGTAAAAACAAGTCCCTTAGAAAACAAGACTAGGTAGAGCAAACTTGATATTTTGTATTAATTTTTTATGGAAGACATAATGAACAATGCATAAATTTTACAATAAAGAAACTAAATACCATTATAATCACGAGAATTAATCATAGAGTTATACAACACTGAAACAGACCCTTTGGCCCAACTGGTTCATGCTGACCAAGATTTCAATCTAAACTATTCTCAATTCTCTCTAAACCCTTCCTATCAATGTACCTCTCCAAGTGTCATTTAAATGTTGTTAACATACCTGCCTTAACTACTTCCTCTAGTTTATTCAACTTGGATGCAACTCTTAGTGTAAAAAAGTTGCCTCTCAAGTTCCTATTAAATATCTCCCATCTCAACCTAAACCTATGTCCTTTAGTTCACAATTCACCAACCTTGGGAAAAAGGCATTCTGTCTATGCTTCTCATGATTTTAAGATCACCACTCAAGACTCCTTTGCTCCCAGGAAACAAGACTGTCCAACCTCTTCCTACAACTCAGTCTCTCAGCATCCTTGCAAATCTTTTCTGCACTCTCTCCAGTTTAATAACATCTTTCCTGCAAGTAGTGTCATCAGTACTCCAAGAACCGTCTGACCAGCCTCATTTTAACTTTCCGGTATCTATGCATAACATCCTGAATGATAAAGGCCAGGATGCCAAAAGCTTTTGTCACCACATTGTCTACCTGCGGCACCACTTTCAGGCTAGTGTTTGACAAAGTGATGGAATTAAGGCCAAGCAAGTCTCCTGGACTTCATGATTTGCATCTAAGGAATCTAAAAAGTGTGTTTACAGAAGGGGTGGATTCTGGAGTAGTATAAAAGGATTACCGATATGATCATTTTTTATCAAAGGGTAAGAAAAATAAGTAGATATCGACAAGCTGGTTTACCCAACATTTACAGTATTATTGGAAGAGCATTATGATTATTTAATAGTGTAAAATTTGGAAAGTCATAATCTGATCAAGCAGAGTCAGTGTGATTTCATGAAAAGAAAATTCTGTCTGACAAGTTTATTACAGTTCTTTGAGAAAGTGTCAGCCAAAGTTCATGGCAGGCACCCACTTTGGATTTTTCAAGTGCTATACTACAAAACGCTGCACGAAAGCTTACTTTGCATAGTAAAAGCTTGGTATTGGAAGTATAATATTAGCATGGATTGAAAAATGACTAACTAGCTGGAAACAATGACTAGGCATAAGGGGTAACTTCCAGGATGACGAACTACAACAAGTAGGGTGCACAGAGATCAGTGAGGGACCACAGCCATTTACAAATATATACTTACTGATTTAAAGGAAGGAAAAAAGCAAGTGTACTATTACCAAATTTGTAGATGAGTAAGTAGGGTGAAGGCAAACTGTGAGAAAAATGCAAATACCTTAACAGAGAGACACTGTAGTTTAACAAGCAAAAAGATAACAAAGAATATTATATGGGAAAATGTAAAGTAGTTCAGTTTGGAAGGAACAACGATGGAACAGATAACAACTTCCCTCTTTTTCGCAGTTCTGATGAAGACTCATCGGCCCAAAACTTTAACTGTTTCTCTTTCCATACATGCTGCCAAATGGGGTTTTAGTATTAAAGCAGAAAGTGCTACTGAACTCAGAATCAGATTCAAGATTATTAACACCGGCGTGTGACGTGGAATTGAACTATACAAGGTACGAATGAGATTACATCCACAGTTATGATACACTCACTGTGGAAAGATATCTCATTGGAGGCAGTTTAGAGAAGGTTTATTGAGATGATCCAAGTTATGGTGAGACCATCTTTTTTTTAGGGAAAATGCTGGATTTGCCATAATCTTAGTGAAAGGCAGGGCAGACTCAAGGGGCCAAAGGACCTATTCTTCTCCCCATTTCTTCTTGTGTAAAATCTGAACATTGGGTGTTTGACTATCTTCTTTTCCATGGATTCTTTTGATTTCTTGGTTTTGTGGCTGCCTGTTAGGAGATGGATCTCCAGGTTGTATAATGAATACATATTTTGATAATAAAATGTACTTTGAACCAAAAAAAACGTATCTATAGGTGTTGATCTATCATTGAACTGAAACCAAAACCAAAAGAAAAACACACCAAATCTGGAAATTGAAATAAAACATCAGTGTTCCAACGAATAGCCTACAATCTGAACTATTAACTGTTTCTCTTTCAAAAGGTGGTGGAAGAGTTGCTAACTGCTTCTGGCATTTTGTGTTTTTTTTTTATTCTGAATTGCACAAAAATCCTCAAATTCAAATCATGAAGTTGTTTAACTGGGTGGAATATCTTTCATCCCTTGTTTAGCAAAGAGCATCAACAGCATGCCTCCACCTTATGCTACCCTCTCCCCACTGTAAAATCATACTGTACTGTATCAATATGATCACTAAACAAACATGAAAAGGCATAAATCTGTCGTTGAAATAGCAGTGCAAACTGGATCTAACTCCAAGTCCCCCATAACCACAAAAGGTTATATCCAGTTATAAGCCTGAATTATATCAACTAGGCAGACATTTTTTCCCTCAATGTTGTTCTAGGATCATCACCATGAATAGCAAAACAAATTTGAGCAGCTGTATGTGCTAAACCAAGACAAGAGACAAGTTAGCCCTGCAAGGGTACAACTATTGAAATGAAGCACTGTAATATGCATCACACAAGTATTCCAATAACAGTTTCATTCCTTTCAGAAACAAACAGGGAACAGAGAGTAAAAGATCTTCAGAAACATATCAAATGATTAGTGAGTTCATTTGAATAGAGTTTTATATTTATTTTTCGTAATCTTTTTCCCATGGCTGAAATGGCTAACAAGAGAGGGTACAGTTTTAAGGTGCTTGGAAGTAGGTACAGAGGGGTAAGTTTTTTTTTTACGCAGAGAGTGGTGAGTGTGTGGAATAGGCTGCCGGCAACGGTTGTGGAGGCAGATACGATAGGGTCTTTTAAGAGACTTCTGGAGCTTAGAAAAATAGGGGGCTATGGGTGACCCTAGGTTATTTCTAAAGTAAGTACATGTTTGGCACAGCATTGTGGGCCGAAGAGCCTGTACTGTGCTGTAGGTTTTCTATGTTTCATTCTCAGTGAAGTTTGAAAATTACCACAGTTATTATATGAGCACAAAGTCATAGTCTAATACTATGTATAGTTTTAACAGTATGTAGTCAGCATACAAACACTTAAAAGTATTTAGCCTGCAAGAGTTGTATTTAAAAATAAAAATGAATCACACATTAGGAAAGTGCTGCAAAAGCTAATGGTTTTACTCCACATTAACACAACCAACTGTACTGCCTTGTACAGATTTTCCACATATTACAAAGAGTACAACTGAAAGAATTAACGGGCATTCTACATCAAATAGTTTCTCCTTAATCAGAAAAAACAATTAAATAATTAATTCCAGTCTTGAATCAACACTTAAATTCATCATCTGGTTAATACTTTCAAAGCGCCTACAGTGCAGCTTTAACCACACTTTGCTCTTTTCTTCCATCAACCATTTCAGGCTTTTAAGAATCCAAGTTTGGTGAAACACAAGTGACTTCCTGTCGAACCAACTTCCTTTTCAACACAAAAGCCTAAGGGCACTGCAATACAATTGTTAAAATTTCAATAAATCAAATAACTAAAATAAATCAAATATCTTCTCTCCCATGCAGTAAAAAGTGCTTCAGGCACAGAGAGCTTTCTTGTTCAGGGAATGCTCACCCTCTCCCCCATTCGGTCTGTTTTATCTTCAGCACTTCTGCAATCTGTTTGAACTACTTTCAAATTTACTTTTCTCATCTGCCTCGCTAGTATAACCGTTTCTGCAGCACTCCATTCAACCCGCTCCATACCTCTCACAACCATTTTCACTTTCTTTCCTTCCTGAACCCTCGCATCCCTCCTTACCCCTCCCCAACTATCTCCCTAATCATCTCATCTCTCTGTAACACCATCCCCCACTTCCCTTACATCTTTCCCTACCCCAGGCCCTTCCTACCTCCCCAGTTATCTCATCTCTCCCTCATACCCTCCCCTCTTGGCTTCCCTCTGGCCCGCACACCTCTCATCCCTCCCTAACCCCATCTCATCGCTCCTTAAACCCTATCTCATCTCTCCCTTCTTTACCTCCCCTCACATCCCTCACTAAACCCCATCTTCTCTACCTTCGTCCCCTCTCTATCCCTAGGACCTCTCTCACCGCCCCCTCCCCTCTCCCGGGTGGCGCGGCCTTTACCTGGGGGCCGGGTACCGAGGCGGTGGCCGATGCAGCCGGGCCGGGTGCTCGCGACCCTCACCTCAGCGCCTGATCCTTCAAAGGTCACCGCGGCCCTCACCCCGTCCGGCGAGAGGGGAGACCCTTTCCTGGTTCCCCGCTTAGAGACGCCGTCTCGGTCTCCCGCCTGCCATCCTCTCGGTCACGCTGCCAGAGAGAGCGAGAGGCTCTCGGAAGCCAGTGAAAGCTGGTAGACTCTCCCCTTTCAGCCAGCCCTTTATCCTCACCCTCTCTTACACGCTGAGCTCCTTCTCCCTGCTGCACTCCACCACCACGATCTCTGTCGTCTCAACAGGAAGCTCCACTTGTTAAACGCATCCCTTCCCTGTCTCACCACCCTCAAGAGCTCATTGGAGCTCTTCGGCGACTTAACATTCAGCCAAAAAGAAGGTCTGTTTACTTGTCTTGAAAGGGCAGGGAGTTTTAAAAACACTATTTATTTATACTGCACAGTCAATTAGATAGGGTAGACTGTCTCTTTTTTCCAGAATCTTCTTTTCTCTCAGCGTAGAAATGGCAAGTATTAGAGGACATGCGTAAGGGTGAGAGGGGATAAAGTTTAAAGGAATGGTAGGTGCCTGGAGCAATGCACAGTATACTGGAAGCAGGTTGAGCAGCATCTGTGGAAGAACAGGAATTGTCAGCATTTTGGTTAGAAACATTGCACCAGGACAGATTTTCTCCAGATTGCAACATCTGCAGTCCTTTATGTCCCACATGAGGGAGTGGAAAAGGTGGGCATGCATTAAGGCTGATTTATACTTCTGCGTAGTAGCCTACGCCGTAGCCTATGCAAGTGGCCTATGCCATTGTGAGCATTTACACTTGTGCGTTCGTGTGTCTGTGTCGCTCTGCAATTCACTGCCAAAACACTAGTTGGCGGTGGGGTTTCTGTGCCACTGTGTTGGGTTTCTTCGTGTTGAAACTCAACACGAAGAAACTCAAACTTCAAACAATGGCGACTGAAACTGAAGGAGGGTGAATTTTCAAAACGCAAGCAACAGGAATACTGCAGATGCTGGAAATTCAAGCAACACACATCAAAGTTGCTGGTGAACACAGCAGGCCAGGCAGCATCTCTAGGAAGAGGTACAGTCGACGTTTCAGGCCGAGACCTTTCGACAGTCCTGGCGAAGGATCTCGGCCTGAAACGTCGACTGTACCTCTTCCTAGAGATGCTGCCTGGCCCGGGGAGGGTGAATTTTCTGTGCTTGTCCAGCCACTGAGAGACATGGACGAGGAAATGCATTTCAAATATTTTCGGATGTCGGCAGGTAGATTTGTCGATTTGGTTCATCGTCTCCAACCATTTATTTTGCATCAGTGTACGCACAGTATACTCAGAGACTGGCAATCACCTTTCGAGTTTTAGCTTCAGGTGGAAGTCAACAGGCTGTAGCAGCCAGCTACATACTGGCATCAAGCACAGGGTCCTCCATAATTTCGGAGCTCTGTAAAGCTTCATGGAAAGCATTGCAGCCAGAGTTCCTTCCCTGCCCTTCAGTCGCCCAATGGGAAGCTATTGCGGCGTAGGAGGAAATGTGATGCTACCAAGTGGACCAATCACAGTTGTTGCGGTCTGTGTCGCCACGACGCGTAGTTACATTTTTGGGGAGGCGTGCGTCAGGCTACAGCGTGGGGTACGCAGCTACCACGTCGATTTGACGCAGAAGTATAAATTGGCCTTAAGGCTTTTGGTGAGGTATACTGAACTCTGACAATTCCCAGAGGGTCAGGGAGCAGCTGTGGGGGGAAGAGCACATTGGAAGAACAGAACTTTGTGTCCTCACTAGCAACAGGTGAGGTCTAGAGAGCAGCAAATGTTGTCCCTTCATTCAAGGAGTATTGCATACAGCTCTGGTCACCTCATTATAAGAAGGATGTCAAGACTTTGGAGAGAGTGCAGAAGAGGTTTACCAGGATGCTGCCTAGATTAGAGGGCACAACGAGAGGCTAGACAAACTTGGGTTATTTTCTCTGAAGTGGCAGAGGCTAGGGTGTGTCTGATAGAGGTCTATAAGTTTATGAGAGGCATAGATAGAGTAGACAGACAGTACCCAGGGTTAAAATGTCTAAACCTAGAGGACATGCATTTAAGGTGAGAGAAGGTAATTTCAAAGGAGACACAAGGAGCAGTTTTTTTACACAGAGAGTGCTGGGTGCCTGGAATGGTGTTAAAGAAAGAAACAGGAAATTTTAAGAGGCGTTCAGATTGGCACATGAATGTGAGGAAAGTGGAAAGATGTGCATATTGTGTAGGCATAAGGGATTAGTTTAGTTGGCCATTTGATTACCAATTTATTTGGTTGGGCACAACATTATGGGCTGAAGGACCTGTCCCTGTGCTGTAATGTTCGATGATCTATGAAGGGAAGTAAGGATAACGCAGTTATGCCACAATAGTGTAGCAGCACAACACTATTACATCTCAGGGAATCAGTTCTGGCATTCTCTACAAGAAGTTTGTATGTCCTCCCCATGGATTGTGTGGGTTTATTCCAGGTGCTCCAGTTTCCTCCCAGGCTCCAAAGATGTATTGGTTAGTAGTTTAACTGGGCATTGAAAATTGTCCCATGATCAGTCTAGGGTTAAGTCAGGAGTTGCAGCTGGAAGGGCCTATTCTGTGTTATATCTCTAAATAAAATTAATATAGAAGCCTGGACCAGGTTGGTCGGGACAGTGGCGGAAGCAGATACAATAGTGGTATTTAAGTGGCTGTGATAGATACATGACTATACAGGCAAAGGAGGAATATGGTTCAGGCAGAAGAGATTTAGTTTAATTTAGCTTTATGCTCATTGCATGAAGCACCTTCAATAACTCCAAAAGACTGAAGTTGGGTAAAATACTGAAAGGCTTTTATTCGCTGTACAATACGACCTCCATGCTGAGAGTCTGCCCCCGGCCTGAGGGGGAGGGGCAAGGCAAAATCACCTTTATTCAGGGGGCTGAGGGAGGAGCCACAGGGGCAGTCAGCAGAGGGGCGTGTCCAGACAGTTAACCCCGTTACAACATATATATGGTTTACCACATTCACCCCTCCTCTTTTTTAAAAGAGTCCTGCGGGGTGAAGTGACTGACAATATTTAACACAAGTATATTTACAGGTCAAGTCTATCAGGCGGTCGAGTCCGTCGCTGTGATCTACGTAGCACTGGTGGTGATTGCATCGGTGACGACGGTTGTGCTGGCTCCGGCCTGACTTGAGGTGCCAGCACATTAGGTGTTGTTAATCCTTCGTGCGTGTGCGTCGCGCCCGGTCTGGGAGTGTCATGCGGTGTCTGTGGAGGGCTTGGAGTGAGCAGTGTCTCGTGGGTACATACATCGGTGGGTACAGGGTTAATAGTCACCATGGAGTGTTCAGAGTAGGGGCCCGGTGCTCCTGCGGGCACCAGGTCGCGGATGGAGACCGTGTCCTCCCGCCCATCAGGTAAAACCACATAGGCATACTGGGGGTTCACATGAAGTAAGTGAACCCTCTCGACCATCGGGGAGTATTTATTGCTCTCGCATGTTTCCGGAGCAGCACGGGGACGTCAGCCAAGTTGGTAGGGTGGTCCCAGTGGTCGACTTTCTGGGAAAAGAAAAGAGCCACTCATGAGGGGTGGTATTGGTGGCCGTGCATAACGGAGCGGATGGAGTGGAGTGCCTCGGGAAGGACCTCCTGCCAGCGGGAGACCGGCAGTCCCTTTGATCTGAGGGCTAAGAGTGTGGCTTTCCACACCGTGCCATTCTCCTTTTCCACCTGTCCATTCCCCCGGGGATTATAGCTCGTGGTCCTACTAGTTGCAATTCCCCTAGCCAGTAAGTACTGGCGCAGCTCGTCACTCATAAACGAGGACCCTGTCACTGTGGATATAGCATGGGTATCCAAACAGAGTGAAGAGCTTGCGCAGGGCTTTTATAACTGACGTGGTAGTGGTGTCAGGGCAGGGGATGGCAAAGGGGAACCGCGAGTACTCGTCAATAACGTTAAGAAAGTACACATTGTGGTCGGTGGAGGGAAGGGGGCCCTTAAAGTCAACACTCAGTCGCTCAAAGGGGCGGATGTCCTTGATGAGTTGTGCCTTTTCGGGTCGGTAGAAGTGCGGTTTGCACTCTGCACAGACTTGGCAGTCGCTGGTCATTGTCCTGATCTCCCCAAGGGAGTAAAGCAGGTTCCGGGCTTTCACGAAGTGGAAAAGCCAGGTGACCCCCGTGTGGCAAAGATCTACATGTAGGGCATATAGCCAGTCGATCTGGGCGCTGGCGCACGTTCCCCGGGATATGGCATCAGAGGGCTCGTTGAGCTTCCCAGGCCTGTACATGATGTCATAGTTGTAGGTTGAGAGTTCGATTCTCCACCTCAGAATTTTATCATTTTTGATTTTGCCCTGCTGTTGGTTATTAAACATGAATGCGACTGAGCGCTGGTCAGTTAGCAGGGTGAACCTTTTGCCGGCAAGATAGTGCCTCCAGTGCCTAATAGCTTCCACTATGGCCTGGGCCTCTTTCTCCACTGCGGAGAGCCGAATGTCAGGGCCTTGAAGAGTATGGGAGAAGAACGCCACTGGTCTTCCCGCCTGGTTAAGGGTAGCAGCCAGTGCAAAGTCGGAGGTGTCGCTCTCTACTTGGAAGGGAATGGCCTCATCCACCGCATGCATTGCTGCTTTGGCAATGTCCCCTTTTATGCGGCTGAAGGCCGCAAGGCCTTGGCTCAGAGGGGGACTGTGGTGGACTTGACCGGGGGCGGGCCTTGTCTGCGTAGTTAGAGACCCATTGGGCTTAATATGAAAAGAAGCCCAGGCACCTTTTGAGGGTTCTGAGGGTGTTGGGAAGAGGGAGTTCCAACAGGGGACGCATACGGTCGGAGTCAGGGCCAATGACTCCGTTCTCCACGACACACCCAAGGATAGCAAGTCGAGTGGTCCCGAATACACACTTGTCCTTGTTATAGGTGAGATTGAAAACTTTGGCCGCTTGGAGGAATTTTTGGAGGTTGTTGTCTTGATCCTACCGGTCGTGACCGCAGATGGTGATGTTATCCAGCTATGGGAACGTGGCCTTCAGTTGGCACTGGTCCACCATACCTCTGGAAGACAAATACACCATTCGTGACACCGAAGGGGACGTGCAGGAATTGATAAAGCCTCCCGTCTGCCTCGAAGGCGGTGTAAGGGCGGTCCTCTCGGCGGATGGGAGCAGATGGTAAGTGGATTTTAGATCTATGGTCGAGTACACCTTGTACTGTGCTATCTGATTGACCATATCCGCGATGCGGGGTAGAGGGTACGCGTCGAGCTGCGTGAACCTATTGATGGTCTGGCTATAGTCCATGACCAACCTATTCTTCTCTCCGTTCTGAACTTGCCTCAATGACCCCCTCCCTGAGCAGCCGCTGCACCTCCGACTTAATGAAAGCTCTGTCCCCCGCGCTGTACCTACTGCATTTAGTTGTCACAGGTTTATACTCGGGGGTCAGGTTGGCAAACAGCGGTGGGGGAGGGATCTTGAGGGTGGAGAGGCCGCAAGTGGTGTTGGTAGTGCGGCAGTTGGCATGGTGTTGGGTGGGATGTGCGGGTCAGTGTGTGTGTGTGGTCAGTAGTGGGGTATGTGAAGTATCCCTACAAAACTGGGGATTTACAACAGTAATTGGTGGGAGGGGCCCATCATACTTCATTGTCACGCTTTTCAGGTGGCTCTGGAAGTCAAGCCCCAATAGCACAGGGGCACACAGTTGAGGCATGACCAGTAACATAAAGACTCGATATTCTGTGTCCTGCACCACTAGCGTCGCTACACAAACTCCCCGGATGTCTGTTGTATGCGACCCAGAAACCATGGTGACCCTCTGACTTACCGGCCGTATCTCGAGTCTGCAATGCTGCAGCGTGTCCGGGTGGATAAAACTCTCCGTGCTGCCTGTGTCAAACAGGCAGCTTGTTCTGCGCCCCTCCACCAGGATGTCCATCATTGACCTTGCGAGCTGGTGGGGAGTGCTTTGGTCGAGGGTCACGGAGGCCAGGGTGAGTTGCTGTCTTGGTCCGGCGCGGTGGGGTGCCCCATGAGCACCCGTTGGTTGTAGGCGGTGGGAGGGGGTGCTGACCAAGATGGCGATCCCCATGTCTCGCATGTGGTGGCGGCGTGCAGGGAAGATGGCGGCAAGCAAGATGGCGACCCCCATGTCTCGCACACGGCACTGTTCGATCCTGCTCGTGATTTGGACTTACAGACCTTGGCGAAGTGGCCCTTCTTTCCGCAGCTGGAGCAGGTAGCTTGTCGAGCCGGGCAGCGTTTCCGGGGGTGCTTCTCGAGTCCGCAGAAGTAGCACTTCGTGGACTCGTGACTGGCGGCAGCCGAGGTCGATTCGCCGGTGGGTTGTGGGGTCTGCGGCACCCACCAGGCCGTCAGCGGATCGCGTGCCTGGAGAGCCTCGGAGTTATGCAGAGCAGCCTCCAGCGTGTCGGTCAGCTCGATCGCCGAACTTAAGGTAAGATCGGCTTTCTCCAACAGCCACTGGCGCACATACACTGACCTGGTCCCCGTGACAAAGGCGTCTCTCACTAGGAGTTCTGTATGCTGCGCCGCCGTCAGCTCCTGGCAATTGTAGGCTCGCATGAGTGTCCATAGGGCCTGGACGAACTCAGCACTTGATTCCCCGGGCCATTGTTGCCATGTCACTAAGCGATGCCGAGCATAGACGCTGTTTATCGGCCGCAGGTATTGTCCTTTGAGGGCGCTCATCGCGCCGTCGTAGCTCGGCTGGTCTCTGATCAGCGAATAGACCCGTGGACTGACCCTGGAGAGTAGAACTCTGCGCTTCGCTACAGGGTCTTCACTTTAATCTCCTCTAGGTACGCTTCGAAGCAGGCCAGCCAGAGTTCGAAAGCGTTTCCAGCTTCAGGCGTTTGCGGATCAAGGTCTAACTTGTCGGATCTCAGAGAGTGTTCCATGCTTTAAAATTTACAGCGAATAAAATTGAAGCACCTTCAATAACTCCAAAAGACTGAGGTTTGGTAAAATACTGAAAGGCTTTTATTCGCTGTACAATACGACCTCCATGGTGAGTGTCTGCCCCCGGTCTGAGGGGGCGGGGCAAGGCGAAATCACCTTTGTACAGGAATCTGAAGGAGGAGCCACAGGGGCAGTCAGCAGAGGGGCATCTCCAGACAGTTAACCCAGTTACAACATATATATGGTTTACCACAGTGCAACCATTGTGGGCTGAAGGGCTTGCTCCTGTTCTGTATTGTTCCATGTTGGAATTATCCAGTTTGCAATACAGTTCATCAACATCAGTGAATAATCCTAGTTGACAGTTTATTTTATATTATGAAATGATAAGGTTTTATTGATAAACAATTTCAAATGCAAGTTATTGCTGAAAAATAAACCATATTGAAGTCCTGAAAATTGAAGTAAACTGCACAGGCTGTACGTGCTTAATCCAAGGTGGTTGATAATTTGGACGTGACAAGCTAAAAATGAAAATCTATTTTAAAAGCATTCGGCCATCAATGTAATTATTTTGATGCATTTTTTCAACATATCTCACAAAATTGCAAAATTTTAAGGGTTTATTGTTTCCAGAATTTATTTTATACTTCAGATTATCAATGACTGCAGTTTCATTAATCTGAAATGGAATTTCTGCCGTCTTGCACTGACTTGACATAACATTGATCTGTTTGAGCAGAAAAAAAACCAAAATTGATCAAGAGCAGACGATACATGTGTTAACATGTCCTGGCCTAGATACAGTACAAAACTGGGCAGGGAAAGCATGATTCTAACTCATCAAAACCTGATAGTATTATTAAAGTTTTCACCTGACCAAAACAAACTCAATGTAGGGCCCTTTGGGCTTGGAATGGGTCACCTGCTCTGCTTTGCATCAATCAACTTTGCTGTGTTATTTTGTACCTTGTTTTCCACATTTCCATAAGACCATAAGATAGAGGAACAGAATTAGGTCATTTGGCCAATCGAGTCTGCTCCATCATTTCATCATTGCTGATCTATTTTCTCTCTGAGCCCCAGTCTCCTTCCTTCTCCCTGTGTCCCTTCATGCCCTGACTAATCAAGAATCTAACAACCTCTGCCTTAAATTTATCCAATGATTGGCCTCCATAGCTGCCTGTGGCAACGAATTCCACAGATTCACCATTCTCTGGCTAAGGAACTTCCTCCTCATCTCTGTTCTAAAAGGATGCCTCTCTCTTCTGAGGCTGTGTCCTCTGGTCTTACACTCCCCCACCAAAGGAAACTTCCCTCCACCTCCACTCTACCTCAGCCTTTCAACAATCAATAAGTTTCATTGAGGTCACCCCTCATTCTTCTGAATTCCAGTGAGTACAGCCCAGCGCAATCAAACACTCTTCATATGACAAGCCTTTTAATCCCGGAATCATTTTTGTGAATTTCCTTTGAACCCTCTCCAATGTCAGTACATCCTTTCTTAGATAAGGGGCCCAAAAATGTTCCTAATATTCCAAGTGAGGCCTCACCAGTGCTTCATAAAAGCCTCAACATTACATCCTTGCTTTTGTATTCCAGTCCTCTTGAAATGAATGCTAACATTACATTTGCCTTCTTCACCACCAACTCAACCTGCAAATTAACCTTTAGGGAGTCCTGCACAAGGGCTCCCAAGTTGCTTTGCACCTCAGATTTTTGAATTTTCTGTCCATTTAGAAAATAGTCTTATTTTTTCTACCAAAGTGCATGACCATTCACTTCCCAACACTGTATTTCATCGCCCACTTCTTTGCCCATTCTCTTAGTCCCTCCGTAGCCTCTCTACTTTCTCAAAACTATCTGTCCCCTACGTATTTTCATATTATCTGCAGACTTTGCCACAATTCCGTGATCTAAGTCATTGACGTAAAAAGAATCAGTCCCAACAGAGACCCCTGTAGAACACCGCTAATCACCGGCAGCCATCCAGAAAAGACTCCCTTTATTCCCACTCTTTGCCTCCTGCCAATCGGCCACTGCTTTATCCATGCTAGAATCTTTCCGTAATACCATGGGCTAGTAGTTTGTTAGGCAACCTCAAGTGTGGCACCTTGTCAAAGGCCTTCTGAAAATCCAAGTACACAACGTCAACCAATATAGAGAGCGAAATACCCACTACAAGTATCAAACTTTCTTGCAACAGACACAGATCAATTTAGCTTAAGGACTTAATCTGTTGGTTGGGAAATTCCTTCAGCTGTCTAACAGAAGGCTGCAAGTGAAATCTGAGCCATTTGCTTTTATCACTTGCCTAAATTAGATCGCTAGTCCTTAATTAAATTTGTGTCAGACATGGATAGAACTGTAGTTTGTTTGACGTTATGTTTAGAAACACAGTTGTACCGAGGAGGTACAAGAGCCTGAAAACCCACAATCAATGATTCAGAAACCGCTTCTTTCCATCTGCCATCAGATTCCTGAACAGTCCATGAGCTCTTCCTCATTATTCTCTCTGTTTTGCATATTTATTTATTTTGTAATCTATAGTAACTTTATGTCTTTGCATTCTACTGCTGCCACATAACAAGAAATTTCATGTCATCTGAGGCAGTGATAATGAATCTGATTCTGATTCAACTTTCCGCGAAGAACCCTTTTGAAGACTTAGTTATTTAAGATTCAAGATAAAAAGATTTAAGATTGTTTAACATCATTTCCTGTACACAAGTGTAAAAGAGAACAAAATAATTATTATTTTTAAAACAATGAAACAATCATAAGATATAGAGCACAATAAATATAAATATTTAAGAGAGTTTATAGACATCCTAGATTAACTGTATGTCCATAAAGAGATACGAGGCACAGGGGTGTCTATGCATGACGTGACTCATGGGAAGTGATAAAGTGTTGGTGATTGGAGTGTGCAGGGTGGGTCTCTTCAAAATTCAAAATTGTTTAATGCCATTTCCAGTACTCAACTGTAAGCAGAATTAAATGATTTTACTCCAAATCTGATGCAGCAAAAAAAAACCACGAGTGACAAACATGAGAAAGTCTGCAGACGCTGGAAATCCAAAGCAACACACAAAAAATGCTTGAGGAACTCAGCTGGTCAGGCAGCATCTATGGAAATGAATAGATAGTCAACATTTCAGGCCGAGACCTTTCTTTAGGACCCAAAAAATAAAAAACACAGTGGTAATTTAAAAAAATACACACACAATAAATACATAAGATAACTTATATAGATAGATTGATTGTATGTCCGTAAAGTGACACTAGCCTGTACAAAAGATGACTGATGGGAAATAATAAAGTGGTAGTGGAGTTAGGGGGTGAAGGTGTTGATCAGAGTTAATACTTGGAGAAAGTAACTGCTCTGAGTCTGGTGGTCCTGGCATGGATGCTACATTACTGCTCCCTGATGAGAGTGGGAGCAGGGTGTGTGGGATCCTTCATGATGCTATCAGTCCTCTTCTGGCAGCTTTCTGCATATACAGTTGTAACCCTCAGGCTCGCCCAGCTCATGTTCGTCTAGGGAAACAGCCTTCGGCCCCGCCAAACCGGGTAATCACGTTTGTGCGGATACTGTGTAATGTACTCCCAGTAATAAACCCACAACGCAAAATATCAGACAGTACGCCATATGCAATTAAATGATTGAACTTCATGAATCTTAATCTGAATATAGGGTTAGAAATGAAAATAAACAAAAACAAAAAGGGCCCAAGTCAAGTCAAAGGCACGTTGGAGCTCACTCAGTAGTCACTCTTCCACCATCGGTCTCCTCCGAGCGTTGCCGACCTTCGGACCCTCAGATCCCAGTCCACTCCGTCCAGTGGTCTACCAGCTCTCTCCACACGCGTCTTCCCTCTTCATCTCTCCTCGACAAAAGACCACAAAAACAACATGCTTCCAGATACACAAGACAAAACAATAATCTCCGATTGGCTAACATGCATACTACAGTCCTGTTGTCTCCAGCCATAACCCAAACATTGCTGCCACAGAGAAACCGTTACCTCAGCAGTGAACATTACAGCAAAGCCATTACATTCTCCCCCCACCAAATTTAGTTATGTCCTCATGACGTTGAGATAATTCGCCAACCCTTCCTGCAAAACACAAAGCCCAATCCAGGTGCAAAAGGCAGTGACAAAGCTCCCCAAAACAGTAGAGATCACGCCCTGTTCCCCAGGCGTGACATGGGCCAACCTATCCGGTGGTCTCCTAATTCTCTGAGACCTCCGTACCTCCTCACCTAACACTTCAGGCTCAGACGCTACTGGGGTTACTTTGGGTCTACTTGGCGAATCCTCCCTCGATCTATCACTCATGCCCCCCTACAACTCATAACCCTCTGTCCCGTGTCCAGGCCCTGCTTCCTCTCCTTCAGGGTCCTGTTGTAACCCAGACTACCCACAGATAGCCCCCCCCCCACTTCACCTGACTCAGTGGGAGAAGGGCCAGGACTCTCTTCCTTAATCAATGGGGAGTTAGTGAAAGGCAGCAGGTACCACACATCCAGATCATCATCCTCCGAATCAGTATCCCTCTCATGGGCGGGCCCCAGCCCAGCCTCCCCTGCTGTGGGCCCCGCAGGTACCCCGCGTTTCCGCAGAGTCCTCTTACCAGGTGTAGGCTCCAAGTCCGGCTCTGGGTCTACCCGAACCTCTTGTCCCAGGGGCAACAGGTGGTTCCGTTGGAGAATCTTGACAGACCCATTCCCCTCCTCTGGTTTCACCCGGAAAACTGGTAGGTTTGGCATCTGACTCTCCACCACATAGGGTGCGGCCGCCCAGCGGTCAGCCAACTTATGCTTTCCAGGTAACCCCAAATTCCTTATGAGGACTCTGTCTCCCAGCGGGAGTTGGGAAAACCTCACTTTCTGACCATACCTCCTCTTATTTCCTCGATTCTGCTTGGCGGCCGTGACCCCAGCAAATTCATAAGCCCTTTTCAGCTCTCTCCTCATATCAGACACATACTTCAGATAAGGCTTCCGTAGTAAGTCACTCTCGTCAGTCCCAAAGCAAAGGTCAGTGGGCAACCTCGCCTCTTGCCCAACCATCAGATAATATGGTGAGTATCCAGTAGCTTCATTTCATGTACAGTTGTAGCAGTGATTCAGATGCCCTATATGATGACTCCACCTGCTCTTCTTGCTGATCTCCAGGATCACGGGCATGTCTAGCAAGGTCCGATTAAAGCTCTCAGGCTGGGGATCGCCCTGCGGGTGATAGGGCGTGGTCCTCGACTTCTCAACTCCAAGCATGCCCAGTAACTCATAGATGAGTCTGATCTCAAAGTCCCATCCCTGGTCACTATGTATCTGCCTGGGAAGGCCACAATAAAAGAAATACTTCTCCCATAACACTTTTGCCACCGTAGTCGCCCTCTGGTCCTTGGTAGGAAAAGCGTGAGCATATCTGGTGTAGTGGTCCGTGATGACTAAGACATTTGCCGTGTTGCTGGCATCGGGTTCTATGGACAGGAAATCCACACACTAGGTCCGGGGGCCCTGCACTCTGCAAGTGGGCAAAGGAGCTGCCTGCGTAGGCAGTGCCTTCCACCGTATGCAGCAAACACACGACTTGCAGTATTCTTCAAACCTCCGACTTCATTCGGGGCCAGTAAAACCGGTCTCTGAGCAATCCATAGGTCTTTTCCACCCCCAAATGTCCAGAATCGTCATGAAGTGACTTCAACGCAATCCTCCGATACTTCTCAGGCAGAACAGCTGACAACGCCGGGGTCGGTCCAGGGGTGACGTGACCCGGTATAAGATCTGGTTCTTCAACTCCAACTGAGGTCATTCTTTCAGTAATGGAGGCACCGAAGCGTGTTTCGTCTTCTCTGCTTGAACCATGTCTCCCTTTTCGATCACGGACCAAATAGTGCCAATGTCTGGATCATCTCACTAAGCAGTTGCCACTTCCCCAGAACTCAATTCTGGCAGCCGATTGGTCTTCAGAGCAGTCAGGTTACAGAAAACTTGGGGTATGGCGTCATCAGAAGCTCCCAATTGATCCACTGCTCGATCCTGCCTCTCCTTTTCCTCTGCCTTCATGGTGATGGCAAACTGACACATGGCCTTCAACCCAGGGGCAGGAACGCTCTCCCACTCCTCGTCCCTGTCCAGTCCCTCACGCACCTGTTGGGCCAAAGCACCCGCATCAATATTCCCGCTCCTCAGCCGGTACTTCAGGCTGAAATCATAGGCAGACAACGCTGCCAACCACCAATGGCCTGTGGCATCCAGTTTCGCTGAGGTCAGGATATAAGTCAGGGGGTTGTCGTCCGTCCTCACCTCAAACTTGACCCCATACAGGTAGTCACTCAGCTTATCCACCACCGCCCATTTCAACACCAGGAATTCCAACTTGTGTGTGAGATAGTTTCTCTCGGATGGCGACAAACTCCAGCTGACAAACACCACAGACCTCAACCCGGTGCCCTGATCTTGATACAGGATGCCCCCTAAATCCTCTCAAATCCTCTGTGTGCAGTACGTACGGTAATTGGGGGTCCACAAAAGCCAGCACTGGCACCTGGGTCAGCAACTCCTTCAGCAACTGAAAAGTCTACTCACATTTTACATCACACCTCTGTCCAAAGGGCTCCAACGGGTATTCTCCACCCTCCTGTCCTTTTTTCCCCCTCTCTTTCTTCCCCAAGGGAGGGTAACCACACAGAAGCTGATTCAAGGGGTGACTCACTTTGGCATAGCCCTTCACGAATCTCCGATAATAACCACAGAACCCAAGGAACGAGCGCAAAGGGCTTACAGTCTGGGGCCTTGGCCAAGTGGTCACCGCTTCTATCTTAGCCAGGTCTGTAGCTGCTCCCTTCCATGAGATTATGTGTCCAATATAGCTAACAGACATTTGGCAGAACTGGCACTTGTCCAGGGAAAGTTTTAAGCCTTCAGCTTTCAGGCAGCTGAGCACCTTCAGTAGCCTCGCTTCTTGTCCTTCCATATGAGGTCATCCAAATACACCAACACCTCAAGGAAGTTCATATCCCCCACTGTCTTCTCCATGACCCGCTGGAAGGTTGCCGGGGCTCCCGATATGCCCTGGGGCATCCTTTCGAACTGGAAGAACCCCAGGGGACATATAAATACCGTCTTCTCTTTGTCGGTCTCACTCATCGGGATCTGGTAATATCCACTCCTCAAATCCAGCACACTAAACCATTTTGCACCACTCACACAGGCCAGCGCGTCTTCGATCCTTGGGACCGTATACTGGTCAGAGATGGTGTGCCTGTTCAGAGTCTTTAGTCCACACACATGCGTACCTTCTCGTTCTTCTTCCAGGCCACTGTAATTGGGGACGATTAAGGGCTTTCGGGACTCAGTGATGATCCCAGCTTCCTTCAACTTACACAAGTGCTGCCGCACGTCTTCCATGTCTGCAGGGGCCAGTTGCCACAACCTCTCTGTAAGCAGGGTGTCCTCGGTCACCTGGATAGTGTGATGAGCGCTCTTGGAACAACCCACATCAAACTCGCCAGTGGAAAAGACACCTTCCAATCTATGTTCCCTCTAAGCTGTGCTCGTGTAAGCGCACGCACACGTTTTTCAACCAGCGCACAAGGGAAATTAATATGCACACAAAAGGTTAGTTACCTAAAATAATGTAGTAATTAATAATTATACTTACTGAAAATAATCTTTTAGCTAATTGTTTCTGTTAACTAGTTAGTTGCTTTTTCAAATACCATTATGCACGTCACTAATTTACGTCACCTCACCTTTCCTTTTCCAGTTTGTACAGCTGCATCACGGCGGCAGCCATCTTTGGCGGATAGTGTTCATATCGTAAAGTTTACAAAGATCTGTTTCAAATCCTGTAGATAGCTTACTAAGTTTTTATTGAAAAGAATATTGATTCAGTATGTCGAATTCAAAAGAAGTGAAGGGCGTGAAGTGCAAAGGAACTGTAAATTTGTTTAAAGTTGAATGGCTTAACAAAATAGTAGAAACTGGTACACTGAAATAATGAATCAACTCAAAAACAAGTTGAGAAACCGTTTAGGTGAATGTCATTTGGATATGTTAATCAGAATCAAAAGCTATCAATTGGATGGAAGTTCTATTAATCTAGATAGAGTTTACAAAGAATGGGTAAATGTCAAAGACAGGAAAGAGAAAAAATAACTGAGTGACTTAAATATGTATGTTATTCTGTTGTTATTCTGTGCAGTTTTATGTCAAATATTTTGTAAACCTACATAAACTGTGCCACGTGTACATTCAGTGCGCACATACTTCTGTCACAGGAAAAAAATTTGCACAACATAAGATTTTTACGCACACTGACTACTAAAAATTAGAGGGACATTGCTACCAATTTCAACGTCTTCTTTACCAGCCTCCTTTTCCAACCCGGCGGCACTGGGGAGTCCCTGAAATTGAATGACACAGCGGTCAACTTTCCCCCCTTTTCCAATAGTTTCTCTCCGGCGTGCCTCACGGGGGCACTAGACATTACCGTCACCGGGAACAAATGCGCCAGGGACATCCCCTGATTGAAGGTGGCCTCCCTCTTCGTAGTGTTCCTGACAATCACTGGCACCTGCTCACCTGTACAACCGAGGACTTCTGCAATTTGGGCCTCACCAGTACCCCCCAGCAGGAAATCCCGACTTCCCCTCATGGTCTTCCGGAGCGTCTGCTAAGACGGCTTTGCCCTCAGGCACTCCGGGAAATTTGGGGGTCCCCATCACTCTCGCTACTTTCCCGGGCCGTTCCACCATTGGCTTTGACTGGGTGAACCACACAGACCCTCGTTTAAATTCGGTATCCAGCCCAATGCTGCCACGCACTTCCTCAAAAGCAGCTCGAAACACTGGGTGCACAGACAATGTCCCCAGAAAGCTCTCACCCGCATTCTCCTTGCAGGCCCCCATGAGCCTCCTCACAAGAGGGGTGTTGGTCCCCACCAGAATTGAAATGCCGCCTGTCTCAACAGGGTCCGGACAAACCAGCACCACTGTATCAAGAACCTCAGACATTCCCACAGTGGCCTCCGAGAACTCCAGTTTCACTGACAAATAACCATCATATGGATAATCACCAGTACTAATACCCCAAATCTCCAGTGCACTGAATGGTATTAAGGGTAAATGCTTCGGATACCGGTTGTAAAACGAATGGTACAGTAATGTGACCCCGACCCGGTGTCGAGTATGGCTTTAACGTATATTCCTTCTATCCGTAGCGACACACTGGAGCATAGTCCCACTAAGCCTTCAGGAATAGGGTCTTTTGTTTTCAGGAGTTCTTGGTACATTGCTGGGAATGTGTTCCCCCAGAGACATCAGGCCAATTCCTCACTGGGTCTCCCCTAAGTTTCCCGACACCTCTCCCTGCTTAGATACCTGGGGGCTTGCTCTCCGAGGGACCTCCTGCCGCTCACATTCCCACTGGAAGTGTCTCTCTTCCCCACAGTTATAGCACACGCTACCAGCTGCCCCTCTTCTCGTGGAACCCCGGCCACCTGCAGCCCTCTGCGTAGTCCGTCCCCTTGGGGGGGGGCCTCTCTACCAGTCCTATCATACGGAGGGTCCACACCTGCTGTTAACACCTGGGACATCTCAGTTCTCAGCTCTGCCACCATCTCCTTTACCATTTCCCGGGTTGGGCTGGCCCCGGTAACTTCACCACAAGGGGCTACTACCAAGGACTGTACCCTGCTGATGGAGTCCTCTCGCGGCCCCAACATGTTCTCCTCCTCCCGCACTTCTCTGATCAGCTGAACAAATTAGGGAGGGGGGGCACGTTTTACAGGACTGCTAGAGACCCCAAGCAATCATGTCCTGGGGCTGGGTGCCCTTGGCTATCTGGTCCATCCTTAACTTAACCACCTCAGCCGCCTGAATGGCCCCCCAGTGCCGCAAACAATTTAGCTGTCTCTCTAACCGAGAGAGGTACACGGAAAGCTTCTCCCCCTTCTCCTGATGCATGTTTTGAAACCCCCCCCCCCAGTGCTCCAGTGGGCTCCCTGTCATACCAAAAGCTCTCTCTAATGTGCCTAGATACTCAGCAAGAGGAACAGAGGGTTGATTAATTGTCACGCCTCTTACTACATCAGCCGCCAACCCCTTCAAACTTTCAACCAATCTCTGTTGCTTTTCATCATCAGAGCACTGCCACTCATCTAACAACTGAGAGGTCTGCTCCACCCACATCTCATACTCCTGTTCCCCTCGGGGGTGGGCGCTATTCCAGAGAAAATTCTTACCTTCCGGCGGGGACCCGCTGCCTGTGCATTGGGCCAATTATTCGCCTGGGAGGTAAGGGCTTATGTCAACTCAGAACCTTCACTCTTCACTGGGGGATGGGGACTAATTAAACTTTCCAAATCCGACCACTCTTTCCCCTCACCCCTCAGAAACGATAGAATCCTCTCTCTGAAATCTCCACCCCAACTGCAGGCAACTCAGCTTGTGACCCGTGACCCAGCTTGCTGGGCTCCCTTCTCCTCCTCCCTGACAGTGTGGACAGGCCATGGCCCCACCTCACCTGGGGCACCGATAGATGCTGGCAGTCCCACAGCCGTTACGTCAGCGCAATTCTGAATTAAAACTGGTCTGAGCCCACCATTTTATCAAACCTTCGCGCTACGATTTCAACTTCGCCAACAGCTTTAACCATACTCAAAAATCGAATTAACAATCCATCCGGGGTATGAATATCCATCCCACTCAACTCGCATGCATTAATTACTGGCAACCCCACAGAGGCACACTAGCGCTCCACCCCAGCAGTATCCATACTAGCACAAATAGGGCAATCACACATCATCCAATGGAATCAATCCCGGATGAGCCCCCACAATTGTAACCCTTAAGCTCGCCCAGCTCATGTTCATCTAGGGGAAACAGCCTTTGGCCCCGCCAAACTGGGTAACCATATTTGTATGGATACTGTGTAATGTACCCCCAGTTACAAACTCACAACGCAAAATATCAGACAGTACACCATATGCAATTAAATGATTGAGCTTTATGAATCTTAATCTGAATATAGGGTTAGTAATGAAAATAAACAAAAAAAGGGCCCAAGTCAAGTCAAAGTCACGTTGGAGCTCACTCAGTAGTCATTCTTCCACCATCGGTCTCCTCCGAGCATTGCTGACCTTCGGACCCTCAGATCCCAGTCCACTCCGTCCGATGGTCTACCAGCTCTCTCCACATGCGTCTTCCCTCTTCATCTCTCCTCGACAAAAGACCACGAAAACAACACCCTTCCAGGTACACAAGACAAAACAACAATCTCCGATTGGCTAAAATGCATACTACAGTTCTGTTATCTCCAGCCATAACCCAAACATTGCTGCTACAGAGAAACCGTTACCTCAGCAGTGAACATTACAGAGAAACCATTACATTAGCCTTAGCAGTGAAACATTACAAAGAAGCCATTACACAGTATATCCTTGGTGGCGGGTAGATTGTAATGCACTGAATGTATTTTGTTTGACGTTGTTATGTTTAGAAACAGAGCTGTAGCGAGGAGGTACAGAGCCCTGAAGACCCACACTCAATGATTCAGAAACAGCTTCTTCCCGTATGACAGGTAATGCATTTGTTAAATATTTCTTCCTCTCAATGGCTCAACAGGGGATACATTTGCAAAGGATTCATACTCATTTTTGACTTGCTTGAAGTCAACTATGATGATATACATTGGCAGAATAAGCACAATAAGAATATAGCTTCTCTCACAAAATCAGTTTTGAATATAAGTCTTAATTAGCAAGGAGTAAGAAGGAACGGAGGTCAGGAAGTGGGATGCTCTCAACATAGACGTCTTGTGTTTTACTTCTTTGATGTAACTGGAATTATTAATTTTTCTTTGTTCTGTTTCACATCTCTGTTCTGACACTGAATAGTGCCAATCACTTGAGTCGAGTATGATGTCTTCCTAAGACATTGTCTATTGGTGGGGCTTCAGGTGGCTGTGGAGGGTACAGTGGATGCCTGTCCGGGAGGTTAGAGTGGATTCCCGTAATGGAAAATGCCCATGCATGATTTTATTTAACAGGGGAGTCTGATGCACGGGCAGCCACTATGGCCTTTGACAGTTCGGGGTCAGGGTCAAGTGCCATGGAACGCAAGAAGACTGAGGACCCTTTGCTGCTGCAGCCTTCCTCCACTCTGAATGCCTTTTTGATGTGTCATCATCTTCCGCCACCTCCTCAGCTGAGGTCATGTTGAATCACTCTTTGTCTGGATCCTTCCCTTGAGCTTACTGCCATGGATGACCCTACCAGGAACCAAGCACCAGGGCAGCTAAACTCCAGACAGCATCACTCTCAGGATCTCACAAGTCTCTCCAAAATGATATGGTGATGAACCTCGAAGAAGTGTCATTGAAAGAACCACACGGGGACTGGAACTGTCAATGTGAAAGTTCTTGGTTCAGCATGACAAGCAGACATTCAGGACAGCTGGTGAAAGGCTCTTTATTGGGAGAAGCTCTCAGATTCCTCTGAACTCAGAATAGAATTTGTAATTGAATTATCACAATTGCAGTGTTTACTTCAATATTTCATGTGCATATCAAGTTCCATGGAATTTCACTTCTACAATGGGGACACATCATAACAGAAAAGATTCTCTGAGTATTCGTATAACTTTGCTGGGACAAGGTAATTCACAGTTTATGGATGTTCTTAAAGTTTCTGAGGAGAGAAACCACAGACACTCAAAAGTACAGCGTGAAGAGAGTCTCTCTGATTCTGTCCTGTCCTAGGTCCAGAAGCGGCTGTGCCTCTACTTTCTTAGAAGTTTTCAAAGGTTCAGCATGTCTTCTAAAACTTTGACAGACTTCTAAAGGCGCACGATGGAGAGTATACTGACTGGTTGCATTGAATGCCCTTGAATGGAAAAGCCTACAAGAAATGCTGGATACAGCTGAATCCATTGCAGGTAATGCCCTCCCCACCATTGAGCATATCTACAAGGAGCCCTGTCGCAGAAAAGCAACATCCATCATCAAAGACTCCCACCATCCAGGCTGTGCTTTCTTCTCACCGTTGACATCAGGAAGGAAGTACAGGAGTCTTAGGTCCCATACCACCGGTAAAGGAACAGTTATTACCTTTAAACCATCAAGTTCTTGAACAGAATGGACAACTTCACTCACCCCAACTCTGAACTGATTGCACAACCAATGGACTCATTTCGAAGGGCTTTACAGCTCATGTTCTCAATATTTAGGACCTGTGTATTATTATTATTATTATTATTATTATTATTATTATTTTCATTTTTTATTTGAACGATTTGTTGTCTTTTGCAGTTTCTCCGTTTCATCTTTATGCTCAGATTTTCACTGATTCTATTGTGTTTCTTTGTATGTACTGCAAATGTCCACAAGAAAATGAAACTCAGGGTAGCACATGGTGAAATACAAGTACTTATATAACAAATTTACTTTGTAATTTTTTTTTACAGAGAGAGGTGGGTACCTGGAATGTGCTGCCTCAGGTGTTGGTAGGCACATGAATGAGAGGAAAATGAAAGGATATGAACATTGTGTAGGCAGAAGGAATTAGTTTAGTTGGCCATTTGATTACTAATTTAATTGGTTCAGCATGATATTGTGGGCCAAAGGATCTATATCTGTGCTACGCTATTCTAAGTTCTATGTACTTTGTAAATATCCCAATTATTGATCACTTAGCTGAGGATGTCCCAAGATCAGGGTCAGGTATATCTTGTCATGTATGACATGACATTTGTTGTTTTGTGGTAGCAGTACTGTGCAAAGATATAACATTATCATTATCATAAATAACAAAATAAATATAGTGCAAAAAAAGGAGTAACTTCTTTTCCAGGACATCAGAGAAAATGCTACATGTGCAAAAGGCTAGAGGAACTCAGCAGGCCAGGCAGCATCTATGGATAAGAATAAACAGTCAGTGTTTCAGGTCGAGACCCTTCATCAGGACTGGAAAGGAAGGAGTCAGATGTAGAAGGCTGGGGGTGGGGAGGAAGAAGTACAAGGTGGCAGGGGATAAGTGAAACTGGGAGAGTGGGAGGGGGTGAAGTAAAGAGCTGGGAAGTTGATTGGTGAAAGAGATAAAGGGCTGGAGAAGAGGGAATCTGATGGAGGACAGAATACCATGGAAGAAAGAAAAGGGGGAGGAGCACCAGAAGGAGGTGATGGGCAGGTGAGGAGATAAGGTGAGAGAGGGAAACAGGAATGGGGAATGGGAGGGGAGGGGCGCAATTAATAGAAAGTCAAGAAATCGATGTTCATGCCATCAAGTTGGAGGCCATGCAGACAGGGTATAAGGTATTGCTCCTCCAACTTGAGTGTGGCCTCATTGTGACGGTAGAGGAGGTCATGGACTGACGTTTCACAATGAGAATGGGAAGTAGAATTGAAATGGGTGGCCACCAGGAAATCCTTTTTGTGACAGGTGCTCAAACAAGCAGTTTCCAGATCTACATTGGGTCTCACCGATATATGGGAGGCCACAACCGGGAGCACTGAGTATAGTAGATGACCCCAACAGACTCACAGGTGAATTGTCACCTCTCCTGAAAGACCGGATTTAGATTTCCAGCATCTGAAGATTTTCTCATGTTTGAGATAAAATGCTATTCCCTTTTCTCAGTTCCTTCATCTCTACCAAATCTGGTCCCAGGATGAGGCTTTCCTTTCCAGGACATTAGAGATGTCCTTCTTCAAAGAACATGGTTTTACTTCCTCCATCATTGATGCTGCCCTCACTTGCATCTCCTCCATTTCCTAGACATCCACGCTCATCCTATCTTCCCAACACCTTAACAGGGATAGAGTTCCTCTTACCCTCACCTACCACCCCATGATCTTCACGTCCAACACATCATTCTCTGCAACTTCTGCCATCTTCAACAGGATCCTACCACCAAACACACCTTCACCTACTTCCCACTACCCCGTAACACACAAAGGAATTGCTCCCCCTGTGATTCCCTTGTCCATTTGTTCCTCCCCACTGATCTCTCTCCCGGCACTTATTCCTGCAAGCAACAGAAATGCCACACCTACCCATTCTCCTCCTCCCTCACCTTCATTCAGGGCCACAAGCAGTCCTTCCTGCTGAGGCAACACTTCACCTGTGAATCTATTGGAGTCATCTCTTATATCAGTACTTCCGATGCGGCCTCCCCCACATTGGTGAGACCTGATGCTTGATGAGCACCTCCGCTCTATCCGCAAAAAGTGCAATTTCCCAGTAGCCAATCATTTTAATATGACTCCTCATTCTTGTTCCGACATGTTGGTCCAGGGCCTCCTCTTCTTCCACGGTGAGGCTGCTCTCAGTGTGGAGGGGCAATTCCACATATTCCATCTATGCAGCCTCCAACCTGATGGCATGAACATCGATTTCTCCCTCAGGTAATTTTTTTCCCTCCCCCTTCCACTCTGCCCTCTTATTTCTTCTCCTCAACCTACCTATCACATCCCCCTATTGCCCCTCCTTCCTTTTCTCCCATGTTCCACCCTACGTTCAGCTCCCAGAGACATGCATCCTTTAGCCAGGTCTCAGTGATGGCCACAATATCATACCTGCCAATCTGTAGCTGTACGACAAGATCATTTCTTCTTCTCCGGTTCTTTACCTTTCCAATCCACATGGTTTCACCTATCATCTTTTTCCTCTTTCCCCAAACCCCCACCTTTTTATTCTGGCATCTTCCCCCTTCATTTCTAATCCTGATGAAGAGTCTCAGCCCAAACTGTCGACTGTTCATTAATTTCCATAGATGCTACCTGACCTGCTGAGTTCCTCCAGCATTTGTGCACGTTGCGGAAGGAAGCACCTTCACAAAACATAGAACAGTACAGCACAGTACAGGCCCTTCGGCCCACAATGTTGTGCCAACCCTTAAACCCTGCCTCCCATATAACCCCCCACCTTTAATTCCTCCATATACCTGTCTCGTAGTCTCTCAAACTTCGCTAGTGTATCTGCCTCCACCACTGACTCAGGCAGTGCATTCCACGCACCAACCACTCTCTGAGTAAAAAACCTTCCTCTAGTATCCCCCTTGAACTTCCCACCCCTTACCTTAAAGCAATGTCCTCTTGTATTGAGCAGTGGTGCCCTGGGAAAGAGGTGCTGGCTATCCACTCTATCTATTCCTCTTAATATCTTGTATACCTCTATCATGTCTCCTCTCATCCTCCTTCTCTCCAAAGAGTAAAGCCCAAGCTTCCTTAATCTCTGATCATAATGCATACTTTCTAAACCAGGCAGAATCCTGGTAAATCCCCTCTGTACTCTTTCCAATGCTTCCACATCCTTCCTATAGTGCGGCGACCAGAACTGGACACAGTACTCCAAGTGTGGCCTAACCACAAACTCCCACAACCCACGATGACCCTGTGATTACAGTCTCTGAGGCCAATGTGACAGCATCCTTCAGGAGGGTGAACTCATGTTAGGCATTCACCCCAGATGCGGTACCTGGCTGAGTACTAAAAACTTATACAGATCAACTGGCTGGAGTGTTTGTCAATATCTTTAGCCTCTTGCTTCGGCAGTCTGAGGTACCCACCAGCTTCAAGCAGGCTTTAATTTTACTAGTGCCTAATGTTACATGCTCAAGGAGATCTGTTTTTTTTGTGAGAATGATGTAATGGTCTTTTGGAGGTCACCTGGTGTGATTTTCCCGCCGATGTGAGGTCACGTGATGACATGTGCCCCGTGACTATATAAGGGTCGACTCAGGTGACACAATGGGTTTTTGAGTTTGTAGATTTCCAGGTAGAACGTGTTGTGCTTCTGTTGCATGTTTGTTTTTGTGACGCAGTTTCATTTTTAAAACGGAAGGTACGTTCTCTTACAAGATATTGTATTTGGACTGGGAATTTGTGGCTGGAAGTGCCAATTTACTCAATTCCAACAGTTTTGAAGGGAGAGTGAAGAATTCATCGAAGTGAAGGATCAAGAGAAGTCGGCATTGTTTGGCAGTTTAATAAAGAATCGACCTTATTGAGTCTTTGTCGGAGAGAACCTGCATCAAGATAACTCTTGTAAAAGGGCAATGAGTTCATGCAAAAAGGTGCTCTGTCTGAAAGGAATTTAAGGTCAGTCAATTTAAACTGTTTAATTTCGGCATCAGGAATCCTGTGGACAGAACCAGCAGTAAAGGTGCGTCGGTGAAGAACTCGTTCTCCAGAGAAGTCTCTCCCAATTGAATGCATAAAACTGTTGGACTTTCGAAGTTATATATATATATCTGACTGTATCGCTTTAAGAACTGTTTCCACATTTAACGCTTTAAGAACCAGAGCCGAGTGGAGTTGATGAACGGCTGCGTACCTGTTAACCTCTGGTTAAAGTTTTCCTTTGTTTTTTTTCTTATCGTTTATACGTGTTTAATAAATGTTTGGCTGTTTTTATGTAACCCGTCTCGATTAATATTCATTGTTGCCAGTTACGTAACACTAAGAAAGATGTGGTAACCAAAGACTATTGCCCAGTAGCACTTAAAATAATTGTGATGAAGTTTTTCGAGAGTTTGGTGACGAAACATATCAATTACTGTCTGAAAAACGACTTGGATCCACTCCAGTTTGGCTGCCATCACATCAGGTCAACAGCAGATGCTATTTCATTGCCTCTTCACTCAACCCTGGAAAATCTGGACAGTGAAGATAGGATGCTCTTCATTGACTACAGCCCGGCATTGAATAGAGTCCCGGGCCTCAGTGCCTCCTTGTGCAAATGGATCTTTCGTCTTCTCACTTGCAGACCCCAGTCGGTTCGAATTGGCAACAACATGTCCTCCACAATCTGCATCAGCACAGGTGCACCACCAGGCTGTAGGCTTAGCCCCATGCTCTACTCACTTTATACTTGTGACTATGTGGCTAAGCACAGCTCCAATGCCATATTTAAGTTCACAGACAACACCAAATTAAGAGTGGTGAGAAATCAGCATTTGGGAGGGAGATTGAAAATCTGGCTGAGTGGTGCCACAACAACCTCTCACTCAATGTCAGCAAGACCAAAGAGATGATTATTGACTTCAGGAGGGGGGAGCTGGAGGTTCATGAGCCAGTCTTCATCAGGGCATTAGAAGTGGAGAAGATAAGCAATTTTAAATTCCTTAATGTTATCATTTTAGAGGATCTGTCCTGGGTCTAGCACATAAGTGCCATTATCAAGAAAGTATGGCAGCACCTCTCCTTTCTTCGAAGTTTGCGAAGATCTGGCATGTCATCTAAAACTTTGACAAACTTCTATAGATGTGTGGTGGAGAGTATATTGACTGATTGCATCATGGCCTGGTATGGAAACACCAATGTCCTTGAATGGAAAATTTCACAAAAATTAATGGATATGGCCTGTCCATTGCAGGCAAAGCCCTTTCCACCACTGAGCACATCTACATGGAGCACTGTCGCAGCAAAACAGCATCCATCATCAAAGGCCCTCACCATCCTAGTGATGTTCTCTTCTCACTGCTGCCATCGGGAAGAAGGTACAGGAGCCTCAGGACCCGCACTGCCTGGTTCAGGAACAGTTATTACCCCTTAATCATCGGTCTCTTAAACCAGAGGAGCTACCTTCACTCAACTTCACTTGCCCCTTCACTGAACTGTTCCCACAACCTATGGACTCACTTTCAAGAATTTTTCATCTCATGTTCTCAGTGTTTATTGCTTACTTTTTATTATTATTATTTCTTTTTTTTCTTTTTATATCAGAATCAGGTTTATTATCACCGGCATGTGACGTGAAATTTGTTAACTTAGCAGCAGCAGTTCAATGCAATACATAATACAGAAGAAAATATATATATATAATAATAAATTAATCAATCAATTACAGTATGCATATATTGAATTGATTAAAAGTTGTGCAAAAAACAGAAATACTGTATATTAAAAATGTGAGATTGTGTCCAAGAACTCAATGTCCATTTAGGAATCAGATGACAGAGGGGAAGAAGCTGTTCCTGAATCGCTGAGTGTGTGTCTTCAGGCTTCGGTACCTCCTACCTGATGGTAACAGTGAGAAAAGGACATGCCCTGGGTGCTGGAGGTCCTTAATAATGGACACTGCCTTTCTGAGACACGGCTCCCCAAAGATGTTCTGGGTACTTTGTAGGCTAGTACCCAAGATGGAGCTGACTACATTTACAACCCTCTGCAGCTTCCTGTGCAGTAGCCCCTCCATACCAGACAGTGATGCAACCTGTCAGAATGCTCTCCACGGTAGAACTATAGAAATTTTTGAGTGTATTTGTTGACATGCCAAATTTCTTCAAACTTCTAGTGAAGTATAGCCGTTGTCTTGCCTTCTTTATAACTACATTGATATGTTGGGACCATGTTGGGATATGTTACATAGTTTGTTGTCTTTCGCACGTATATTGTTTATCTGTACTATTGGTGTTGGTCTTGCATTGATTCTATTGGCATTTAACCTTAATGCCCACAAGGGAATGAATCTCAGGATCGTGTATTTTGACAGACAATATATGTACTGTACTTTGATAATAAATTAACTTTGAATTTTGAATGATGAAAAAGTGTTCATGAACTCCTGGACTTTTCAGAAATCCAATGATGGGCGGTTGAAGCAGCATCTAGATCATTGAGTATTAGATTAGATTAGATTCAACTTTATTGTCATTGTGCCGAGTGCAGATACAAAGCCAATGAAATGCAGTTAGCATCTGACCAGAAATGCAAAGAATAGTGTTATTTACAAAATAACTGCGAATAAAAAAAGTGCTACAGCACACAAATATAAAAGTACTGAGACAGTACAATATGGATGCAATACTGCTTAGCGCTGTGATGAGAGGTTCAGCAGTGTCACAGCCTCAGGGAAGAAGCTCTTACTGTGCCTGCTGGTGCGGGAGCGGAGGCTCCTGTAGCGCCTATCAGATGGGAGGAGAGTAAAAAGTCCATGGTTAGGGTGAGATGCATCCGTGATAATGCTTTTCGCCCTGCCCGGGCAGTGTTTATGGTAGATGTTCTCAATGGTGGGCAATTGGGTGCCAATAATCCGCTGGGCAGTTTTCACCACACGCTGGAGTGCTTTGCGGTCCGATACGGGACAATTGCCATACCACACTGAGATGCAGTTGGTGAGTATGCTCTCAATGGTACAGCGGTAAAAGTCCATCAGTATCCTGGGACAGAGGTAAGCTTTCTTCATGCTCCGCAGGAAATAAAGGTGCTGTTGTGCCTTTTTGATCAGGATGGAGGAGTTCAGAGACCAGGTGAGATCCTCGGAAATGTGGACACCAAGGAATTTGAAGCTTGATACACGCCCACTACAGTTCCCATGATGTAGATGGGGACGTGAGTGTGACTCCTGGCATGCCTGAAGTCCACAATGATCTCCTTGGTCTTCTGGGTGTTAAGGGCCAGGTGGTTGTCGGCACACCATGTGGTCAGGTGCTGGACCTCATCCCTGTAGGCCGTCTCGTCATCCCCTCTGATCAGACCAACCACCGTGGTGTTTTCAGGCTCCTGTACCTCTTTCCAGGTGGTAGTAATGAGGAAGAGGGCATGTCTCATATGGTGATGTTCCTGAGTGAAGAATACTGTTGTCCTGAGGCACTGCCTCCCGAAGATGTCCTTGTTTGTTGGGAGGACTGTGTCTGTGATGGATCTGGCTGAGTCTAAAAGCCTCTGGATTGGTATCTCCATACCAGGCTGTGATGCAGCCAGTCAGAAAGCTCTTTACCCTACATTTATAGAAATTTGCCTCGAAGTCCGGGTGAAGTAGGCGTGCCTTCTTCATGATTGCATCAATGCCTTGGGCCCAGGATAAATCCTCTGGGGTGTTGACACCCAGGAACAGCAAGCTGCTCACCCTTTCCCTGCCGACCCCTCATTCTTGACTAGTGTCTGTTCTCCCAACTTCCCCTTCTGAAGTCCACAATCAATTGCTTGGTCTTGCTAATGTTGAGTGTGAGGTTTAGTGTGGGCCAATTAACATGACTCCATTGTCTGTATGTTTAGCTGGTGCATACAAAAATGTCTCATGCTCATCTTATTTCATCTCCTCTCAGCCACCTTCCCAGTCCCCTGGCTTCAGCTATCACCTGCCTGCTTGTACTTCTTCCCATCCCCTCACCTTCTTATTCTGGATTCTACCACCCCCACCCCAGTCCTGAAGAAGGGTCTCGGCCCGAAACATTGACTATGTATTCTTGTCCGTAGATGCTGCCTGGCCTGCTGAGTTCCTCCAGCATTTTGTGTGTGTTGTCTCATGCTTATGTCAGATTACAAACCATAGCTCTTGAGTGGCTTCCTGTTGTGAGCTAGAAGTCAGCTCCTTAGCTGGTGCTTCAGATTCAGATTAGTTTACTGTGATATAGATCAGGGTGATTGAAATACCTCGCTTGCCTGAAGCTCACACTGTGAAGTGTATACAGGATGGTGGGGTCTGCGCCAGAGTCCTGGTTAAGCAAGGTGTTAAAGTGCTCAGCCTACCTCAGCAGAATGGTATTCTGATTCTTCAGAAGTGTTAGATCATCTGCTGTTTTCAGGGGAGTAACGCATCCATTTATTGGGCCATAGATGGTTTTGACAGCATTGTAAAAATTATGAATGTCATTATTATCGGCAAAGGACTTGATTTAATGTGCCTTTTCAGTCCACCACTCATTTTGTATGGCCTGTATGGCCTTTTGCACTTTCCTCCAAGCTGCCTGATGCTGGTGGATGAAGGCTTGTCTAAAGTTGCCCGGTATGCTTTGTGCATGTCCTTAAGCAAGTTGTGGATGGTGTCTGAGTTATCGTCAAACCAGTCTTGGTGGTTCCTGCTCTTATGGCCGATGGATTGGGCTGCTGCCTCACAGAGCGCAGAGCTGATATAGGTCCACTGTTGTTCCATGGTATTTTCTGAGCTGAGACAAAGTTCCAGCTCCCTAGTTTCTCAGCTAGGATGTGTCAAAACTCACTTCTTGCTTCTGTGTTTCTCAGGCGGTTGCAATTTAGCCGCTTCTTATTGGGTTTTTGCAGCTGCAAGGGGGACACATGTAAGAGGAAATTCAGGCAGTTTGCCCAGAATGGTGGCACCAGTGCTCTTTAACATCTTCGTCTTGCATGTTACCAAGCTCCTCCACAACGAGATTGAAGACAGCAGTGGTGTGGCAGTGGACGTCAGATTAGATGGCAACCTCTTTGACTTCAGGAGGCTCCACGCAACCACCAAACTCCGTAGAGAGCAGGCCCTGGAGCTGCAGTATGCAGGCGACTGTGCTCTTGTGGCCCATACTCCGGAGGATCTTCAGACTGTCCTTCCTGTGGCAGTGAGAGCGTACAGCAGGATGGGGCTGACTGTCAATACCACCAAGACAGAAGTGGTTTGCCAATGGAGTACCAGTGTCTCACCCACTCTACCTGCCTTCATTGTTGGTGATGAAAAGCTTTCAGAAGTGACATCTTTCAAATATCTGGGGAGCATTCTCTCTGAGGATAGCGGCATTGACGACAACATCCAGAGCCACATTAAACAGGCATCAGCTGCCTTTGGGAGACTTTGGCGTAGAGTCTTTCAGAACAGGAGCCTTCATCCTTCCACAAAGGTCGCCGTATACTAAGCAGTCTGTGTCACCACCCTCCTTTATAGCTGTGAAGCTTGGGTAACCTATAGCCATCACATCAATTCCATGGAGTGCTTCCACATAAGCTGCCTCCAGCGCATCCTGGGAATTACCTGGCGTGAGCGGGTGCCTCACACTGAAATACTTGTAAAGACCAGCTGCAGGGTTCCGGTGACGTCATCGTTCAGAATGGCAGCTTAGATCAACAGCTCCTCCGGAAAAACACATATTTTGCCCCATTAATCCATCAAATGTAAAATCTTTCGAAAATATCTGAATTGATAAGGGGGGCAAGAATGGGGAGAAAGAATGATTTAAAAAAGCATCACTGCGGAGCCTATGGAAGAGAGAGGTGCAGCGCGTGGCTTTCCTACACGTGTGCGTGGCGGCGAAGCTGACGTGGGACCTAGTGTAGGCGAAGCAACAAATATGAGAATGATTTTGGAAGAGATAAGGGAAGTCCAAAAAGATATAAAACAGCAACTCAATGATATAAAGTCAGAGCTTGCCAAAGTCAATGAGAAAATAGCGGTGGCAGAGACTCGAATTGAGAAGATGGAAGATTGCGTGCAAAACGTGGAACAGATACTAAATAAGACGATAAAAATATTAAATCAACAGGAAAGTAAATTGCTTGACCAGGAGGGAAGATCGCGATGGAAAAACATCAGGATTTATAATGTTCCCGAAGGAGCAGAGGGATTGTCGATGATGGACTTTGTAGACAAGATGCTGCGAGAGACGCTGGAGATTCCACAGACTACGGAGATTGAAATTGAAGGAGTGCATCGTTCGCTTGTCCAGCGGCCTCAGGGAGACAGAGAAGGTAAATAGCGCTCCATAGTATTGAAATTCCGTCGATTCAAGGGTAAGGTGGAGATTCTACGAAGGGCCTGGGGTAAGAAGAGGGTGTTTTAGAACGGGAAGTTAATGTACTTTGATCATGATTACCCTCCGGCGGTCCTACAGAAATGGAAGGAATACTCCCAAGTGAAACGAATTAAGGGCTTAATTAGGAAGGGGAAAAATGATTATGAGAGAAAACTGGCAGGGAACATAAAAACTGACTGTAAAAGCTTTTATAGATATGTAAAAAGGAAAAGACTGGTAAAGACAAATGTAGTTCCCCTACAGACAGAAACAGGTGAATTGATTATGGGGAGCAAGGACATGGCAGATCAATTGAATAATTACTTTGGTTCTGTCTTCACTAAGGAGGACATAAATAATCTTCCAGAAATAGTAAGGGACAGAGGGTCCAGTGAGATGGAGGAACTCAGCGAAATACATGTTAGTAGGGAAGTGGTGTTAGGTAAATTGAAGGGATTGAAGGCAGATAAATCCCCAGGGCCAGATGGTCTGCATCCTAGAGTGCTTAAGGAAGTAGCCCAAGAAATAGTGGATGCATTAGTGATAATTTTTCAAAACTTGTTAGATTCTGGACTAGTTCCTGAGGATTGGAGGGTGGCTAATGTAACCCCACTTTTTAAAAAAGGAGGGAGAGAACTATAGACCGGTTAGCCTAACGTCGGTGGTGGGGAAACTGCTGGAGTCAGTTATCGAAGATGTGATAACAGCACATTTGGAAAGCGGTGAAATGATCGGACAAAGTCAGCATGGATTTGTGAAAGGAAAATCATGTCTGACGAATCTCATAGAATTTTTTCAGGATGTAACTAGTAGAGTGGATAGGGGAGAACCAGTGGATGTGGTATATTTGGATTTTCAAAAGGCTTTTGACAAGGTCCCACTCAGGAGATTAGTGTGCAAACTTAAAGCACACGGTATTGGGGGTAAGGTATTGGTGTGGGTGGAGAATTGGTTAGCAGACAGGAAGCAAAGAGTGGGAATAAACGGGACCTTTTCAGAATGGCAGGCGGTGACTAGTGGGGTACCGCAAGGCTCAGTGCTGGGACCCCAGTTGTTTACAATATATATTAATGACTTAGATGAGGGAATTAAATGCAGCATCTCCAAGTTTGCGGATGACACGAAGCTGGGTGGCAGTGTTAGCAGTGAGGAGGATGCTAAGAGGATGCAGGGTGACTTGGATAGGTTGGGTGAGCAGGCAAATTCATGGCAGATGCAATTTAATGTGGATAAATGTGAAGTTATCCACTTTGGTGGCAAAAATAGGAAAACAGATTATTATCTGAATGGTGGCCGATTAGGAAAAGGGGAGGTGCAACGAGACCTGGGTGTCATTATACACCAGTCATTGAAAGTGGGTATGCAGGTACAGCAGGCGGTGAAAAAGGTGAATGGTATGCTGGCATTTATAGCGAGAGGATTCGAGTACAGGAGCAGGGAGGTACTACTGCAGTTGTACAAGGCCTTGGTGAGACCACACCTGGAGTATTGTGTGCAGTTTTGGTCCCCTAATCTGAGGAAAGACATCTTTGCCATAGAGGGAGTACAAAGAAGGTTCACCAGATTGATTCCTGGGATGGCAGGACTTTCATATGAAGAAAGACTGGATGAATTGGGCTTGTACTCGTTGGAATTTAGAAGATTGAGGGGGGATCTGATTGAAACGTATAAGATCCTAAAGGGATTGGACAGGCTGGAAGATTGTTCCCGATGTTGGGGAAGTCCAGAACGAAGGGTCACAGTTTGAGGATAGAGGGGAAGCCTTTTAGGACCGAGATTAGGAAAAACTTCTTCACACAGAGAGTGGTGAATCTGTGGAATTCTCTGCCACAGGAAACTGTTGAGGCCAGTTCATTGGCTATATTTAAGAGGGAGTTAGATATGGCCCTTGTGGCTACGGGGGTCAGGGGGTATGGAGGGAAGGCTGGGGCGGGGTTCTGAGTTGGATGATCAGCCATGATCATAATAAATGGCGGTGCAGGCTCGAAGGGCCGAATGGCCTACTCCTGCACCTATCTTCTATGTTTCTATGTTTCTATGAATATTAAAGCAAGAAAAGATTAAATTCCAAACCCCGTACCTTGCTAAACTGAGGGTATTTTACCAAGAAAGGATGCAACTGTACCAGACGGTGGAGGAGGCAACTACAGACACGAACAACAGAGGACTGTCCATTAGCGTGGTCAAACCAAGGGAAACTCTGGCTGAGCAGTTGCCCGAGCTGCTTGGGAAACAGTAAGAGAACTTGGAAAGCAGGGGATGGGAACAGGACAAGAGAAGGATATTAGGAAGAGACCGTAAGTTCTCCGAGGACAGCACTCACCTCCTCCAGAAGAGCCATAAGGTTTGGCTAACTTTAAAAGTGCTGATAAACTAAACAGAAGCAAAAGTAGACGGTGATATACCTACCTTGAGAAATACGTGTTATAATGTGGATTTTACATTACTCCATTTTTTTAAAAGTTCATTTATTCATTCCTTTCTCCCCACCTAAATGAGAATATATACATGGGAGGGATACACAGGGAAACCATTTCTGTGTAATGAACATAGTTTTTTTTTACTTACTTTTATAGGTACTGCAACGGGGGCCCTCAACTCACAGGTAGGAGGGGCTATCCCCCACGGCTAGATTTTTCTTCTAGCCCAACCCAGGGTCATCTAGAGACCCCAGCCTTGGAACCACACCTTCAGTACCTTTTTTTTTATTATTCACTTTTCTTGGTTCTTATTTGTTCAGGGAGTAGATCGATTGTTATATTCTGCAAATTTCAATGATATACTAACAGATAAATACACTTAGAGAGTAAGACCGTATATTTTGGGTATATACCTCAAGAATGGTTAAAAAGAGATAAATATAAATATTTAATGAATGTACTGCTGGTGGCTGGTAAAAAGACCCTAACTAGGAAATGGTCATCTCAGGAGAGCCCAACTTTAAATGTATGGATGGAAATTACAATTGACATTTACAAAATGGAGAAGATAACAACATCTGCTAATCATTAGTTGGAACAATTTTATTCATACTGGAAAAAATGGTTTAACTACATAACACTTCATAGACCTGATTTTATTCTCACAAGTCAATGAATATGTTGTAAAAAAAAAATCACTCCCGACTCTGTACATAGTTTTCTTCTTTTGATTGTTCTTTCTTTCCTCTTCTTTCTATAAGTTTATACTTCAGATATGTGGAAATTTGTGACAAATATGATTATATGATATATATGTACAGTATCTGAAATACATTTTATGGAAATGTTTGTTTGATGATGAAACTCAATAAAAAATAAATTACAAAAAAAAGACTAACTGCAGGAGTATTGAGGTCATGATCACCCAGCGTCAGCTGCAGTGGCTGGGGCACGTGATAAGGATGCCCCCATGTCGACTACCCTGCAGAGTGTTATACATCCAGCTACATCATGGTCGACACTCAGCTGGAGGGCCGAAGAAGCGCTATAAGGATCAGATGAATAATGCCTTAAGGAAGTGTGAGATCAGACCCAAGGACCTGGAGGATGTTGCTGCTGACCGTACCACTTAGCGACAGCTGTGTAGGGACGGGGTTCGTATTCTGGAGATGGAAAGAACAACCAGAAGACAGCAGAAGAGAGCCAGGAGAAATGCAACCATGGTTACGACCACTACCACATCTTCATGTCCCACTTGCAATAGAGCTTGTGGGTCCAGGATAGGACTGTATCCTCATCAAAGATGGACGTCGTCATCGGATTTTGATGGACAACCGAAGATGAAGAAGAAGAGAAAGAGTGTACATGACAATAATAAATACAATAAGCACAGCAATGAAAACAAATGATGGAATGGAGCAAAGTACAATACAGTACTGCAAACTGAAGCAGTGGAACAAGAAATGTTAAAGAGCTAGGTTGTTCTGACACCGCGGCACAAGGTTGGTCATCTTTCCTGTACTACATCTCATAATTTTGTTGACCCAGCCTATAACATTCGTGTCATCAGAAAATAAAGTTGACGCTGTATTTGGCCGCACAGTCATGGGTATACAGATAGTAGAACAGGGGCCTGAGCATGCAACCCTGGAGAGCTCCAGTGTTAAAGTTAGGGCAGATGAAATGTTAATACCAATTCTTACTGGTCAGAAAGTCAAGAAGCTAGTTGCAGATGGGAGTCCCAAGACCAAGGTCCAAGAGGTTTACTCTGAGCTTCCAAATCAGAATCAGATGTCTTATCCCTGTTTTATGTGACATGTAATGTGTTGTTTTGCAGCAGCAGTACTGTGTGAAGACATAAAATGACCATGAATTACAGGATAAATAAACAGTGGGAAGGAAAAGAACAATGAGATAGTGTTCATGGGTTCATGAACTGTTCCGATTATGGTATTTGTGCGGTTCTGTTTTTAATTTCAAAGCTGATTGCTGCTTGCTTAGTTTACATTTTGAAATAGTTGATGTAGACTGGTTTTTATTTGTATTAATGACTAGTATATCTTAAGCTTCATACTTTGACAATGATTGCATATCCCTAACAACCTTTTCTCAACATTCTCTCATTTTCTATTAGTCGACTATGGGCATCAAATAAGCACATTTGAACTGAAAGTATTTTACCTTGATTCAAAATTCATAGCTGGCAACCATTATAGATATCCAATTAGCAGATATTTTTCTGATGCGACCTAAAGATCCATAAGAAATGTGAGCAGGATCAAAATCAGCATCAGGTTTATTAACACAGATATGTCATGAGATTTGCTGTTTTGTGGTAGTAGTACGGTACAAGACATAAAAATTAATATAAATTACAATAAACAGTGCAAAGGAGGAATAGTGAGGTATTGTTCTTGGGTTTATAAACCATTCAAAAATCTGATGGCAGAGAGGAAGAGGCTGTTCCTAAAAAGAGGGGAAGAGACTGTTCCCAGCGGGAGGGAGGAGAAGATGGCGGCGCGCCTGTGTGTGCGCAGTCCTCCGGTGAAAAATGATATCGTATCTGTTAAATAGGGGCTGTGGACGATTCTGATTTGACGGAGAGGGACGTGAAAGTACAGAGGAACATCTGGAGAAATTTCTGAATCACCCGTTTGCTGCTGTCGTTACTACGTGGTCAGGAATCTTTCGGAGGGTAGGCCTCAAAATCCCCGTCCTTGCCTGCTTTTGGCGACCGAGAAGGAGGTCAAATCATTCGGACAGAGATGGCACTCAGTACTCGGTGTCAGAGAGCTGATCAGAACTCAAAGTTTTTGGATGACTCAGAGTCGGATTGTGGTTGGCATGGCAGGGAGAGATTTTCTTCCTTCTCCCGTCTGCATGAGATGTGGGACATTTGAGAGACTTTGAACTTTACTGTGCTCATGGACTTCTTCATCAAGTTATGGTATGGTTGCATTGTTGTAACTATATGTGGTTTTGTCAGTTTTTTCAGTCTTGGTCTGTCCTGTGTTTTGTGATATCACACCGGAGGAAATACTGTATCATTTCTTAATGCATGCATTACTAAATGACAATAAAGGAGGACTACGTGTCTTCATAATCTTAAAAAAAAATTTGAGTGTGGGTCTTCAGGCTCCTGTACTTCCTCCCTAATGGTAATAATGAGAAGCGGGCATGTCTCAGATGGTCAAAGTCCTTTATGATGGATGCCACCTTCTTGAGACATCACCTTTTGAAGGTGTTCTCAATGATGGGGATGCTTGTGTCCATGATAAAGCTGGCTAAATTTGCAACCCTCGGCACCTCTTTTGATCCTGTGAAATGGTGCCATATATTGGGCAGTGATGCAACCAGCCAGAATACTCTCCATGCTACGTCCATAGAAATTTACTAGAGTCTTTGGAGACATACCAAGTCTCCTCAAACTCCTAATGACGTATAGTCACGGGCATGCCTTCTTTGTGATTGCATCAATATGTTGGGCCCAGGATAGAGCCTCTCAGATGTTGTTGTCCAGGAACTTGAAGCTGCTCGCTTTTTCCTCTGTTGAGTACCATATTAGGTTTCTTGAGCCTGCTGGATTATTTAATACAATCATTGGTGATCTGATCATGGCCTCAAATCCATTCCTGTACATAACTTGTATTTACACAGTAGCCCAAAAATCCATTTCAACCTCAAATATATTCAATAACTCAATCTTAGCTGCTGTGTGGAGTAGGGAATTCCAAGGAATCATGACTCTGTGAGAGGAAATAATCTTTCTCATTTCCATTATATATGGTCGATTCTTTATTCTAAAATTGTATCATAGGTCGAGAACTCCTCAGCATCTATCCTTTCAACATTTATCCTTTCTTCTCAGGCCCTTTTGAAACATACAATATATGTCAAATAAACTCTTCTGGGCTTCCAGATGTTGATTATAACTGACTTTTCAACGACAAATTCCATCATCTTCATGAAGATGGCAGAGTTTGTCATCGAAATGTCGATTATAATCGATATCTGTACCCAGCTGGATGTCCGAGAAGAGTTTATTCATCATATACACTGGGAAAGCATGGGATCCTTTTTCATACAGTATATGTTTCTACAAGAGTACCTCTCTTCCTTCTAAATTTGAGAGAGTGTCTTTTCATCTTTCTCCCTCGTCTGTTATTAAAGTACTCAAATCCCTAAGAAAGAATCCATTTTAATCCATTCTGCAAATTAACTTCTTTGCCAGCCCAGCCTCCAACTACATCTACTCATTCATTTCCACAGTATTAGGATCAGTTCATAAAGTTTGCTTCCAAATTCCTGGATATTTCATACATTCATATGGCACAGAAACAGGCCCTTTGATCCACCATCAAATACCCAGCTATTCTAACACCATTTAACAGCGCCCGGAGCATCACCTTAGATGTCTTGTTGATTCAAAAGCTTGTCCAGATAATTTTTAAATGTTGTAAGAGTACCTACCTCTCCCGTCTTTTCAGGTAGTGAGTTCCTGATTTCAACCAACCTCTGGGTATTTTTTTTTATCTCTCTGATCCCTTTTCACCCTCTTGCTCTTCATCTTAACCCTCTACCCTTGGGTTTTGAATGTGTCCATTATAGGAAAAATACATTCTAAATCGTTGTTCCCCAGGATACGGTTAAACAGAACAGAGCAGTACAGCACAGCACAGGAATTTCAACCCCATGATGTTGTGCCAATCTTTCCCACAACTAATGGACTCACTTTCAAGGACACTTCATCTCATGTTCTTGATATTTATTGCTTATTTATTCATTATTATGTCTTTCTTTTTATATTTGCACAGTTTGTTGTCTTTTGCGTGCTGGTTGAATGCCCAAGTTGGAGCAATCTTTCATTGATTACGTAAGTATTCACCCCTTTCAAGTCAGTATTTAATAGATGCACTTTTTGGCAGTGATTACTACCTTGAGTTTGTCCCGATAGGTCTCTGTCAGCTTTACACATCTGGACACTGCGATCTTTTTCCCCATTCTTCTTTACAAAACTATTTGAGCTCTGTCAGATTGCATGGGATTGTGAATGAACAGCCCTCTTCAAGTCCAGCCACAAATTCTCAATTGGATTGGTGCCTAGACTCTGACTTGGCCACTCCAGGACATTAACTTTGTCGTTTTTAAGACATTCCTGTGTAGCTTTGGCTTTATGCTTGTGTTCATTGCCTTGCTGGAAAACAAATCTTCTCCCAAGTTACAGTTCTCTTGTAGAATGTATCAAGCTTCCACCAGGATTTCCCTGTATTTTGCTACATTCATTTTGCCTTCCACCTTCACAAGCCTTCCTGGGCCTGCTGCAGTGAAGCATCCCCACAACATGCTTCACTGTAGGGATTGTGTGTTTTTGATTGTAATCACAAAATAATCTGAAGATGCTGGGGTCAAAGCAACACTCACAACACGCTGGAGGAAGGACCCAGTCCTGATGAAGGGTTCCGGCCCGAAACGTCGACCGATCTTTTCCACAGATGCTGCCCGACCTGCTGAGTTCCTCCAGCGTGTTGTGAGTATGTTTTTGATGATGTGTGGTGTTTGGTTATGCCAAATATAACGTTTAGTCTGATGGCCAAGAAACTCAATTTTGATTTCATCAGGCCATTGAACCTTCTTCCAGCTGACTCCAGAGTCTCCCACATGCCTTCTGGCAAACTCTGTCCGAGATGTCATGTGAGTGTTTTTCAACAGTGACTTTCTCTTTGCCACTCTCCCATAAAACTATGACTGGTGAAGCACCCGGGCAACAGTTGTCACATGCGCCATCTCTTCCATCTCAGCCACTGAAGGTGGTAGCTCCTCCTCCGTCACTGAAGCTTGAAAGACTTATGAAGTTGCCATAGGTCTCTTGATGGCCTCCCTCACTATCCCCTTCTTGCACGGTCACTCAGTTTTTGAAAACGGCCTGCCCTAGGCAGATTTACAGCTGTTGCCATATTCTTTCCATTTCTTGATGATTGACTTAACTGTACTCCAGGGGAATAGTCTGTGACAGAAAATATCCTGATTTGTGCTTTCAATAACCTTTTTATGGAGTTGCTTCGAGTGTGCTTTTTCCTTCATGGTGCAGTTTTTGCCAGGATACTGATTCACCAGCAGTTGGACTTTCAGATACAGGTGTATTTTTACTATAGTCAATTGAAACATTTTGACTGCACACCTGTCTCCAAAGACAGATCTCCATTTCAGTAGTTATGTGACTGCTAAATCCAATTGGCTGCACCAGTCATGATTTGGTGTGTCATATTAAAGGGGGATAAATACTTATGCAATCAGTTATTTTGTGTTTTATATTTGTTATTAATTTAGATCACTTTGTAAAGATCTGTTTTCACTTTGACACCAAAGAGTCTTTTTCAGTTGATCAGTGTCAAAAACACCAAATTAAATCCACTGTGATTAAATGTTGTAAAACAATAAAAACATGAAAACTTTCAAAGCTTTTTAATAGGCACTGCACTTTGATACTAAATTTACTGTGAACTTTGAAGCTACTCTAAGATCAATCTACTTCTTCCCTCTCACATTGTCTTCCAATTTTCTTTCATCCATATGCCACCTAAGAATCTCTTAAAGGTCCCGACTTAAAGAAATCCTACTTTATGAAAATTCTCCTGTACGTTTTAAAGCGCTTTCCAAAATAGTGAAATATTTTGCGGTATTCATTAATGATTGGATGTATATATTCCATTGCTTAATGAAAAAATACAACATGGAAAGCTATAGAAAACAGGTGTTTCTGACTTATAGAGAAACAGTTTACAGGAGCAGAACACTTGCATAACCTTGGGGACTGACAGTACCTCCCATACTTCTGTATAAGTACCACCCACTCCCTCCCCAGCCCTCTCTGCTGCAAGGAATACAAACCCAGTCTCTCTTCATAACTTACATGGTGTGGTAAACCATATATATATATGTTGTAACTGGGTTAACTGTCTGGACACGCCTCTCTGCTGACTGCCCCTGTGGCTCCTCCCACAGGCCCCTGAATAAAGGTGATTTCGTCCTGCTCCTCCCCCTCAGTCAGGGGCAGACACTCAGCATGCTGGAAGTCATACTTTACTGCGAATAAAAGCCTTTCAGTATTTACCCTACTTCAGTCGTTTGGAATAATTGAAGGTGCATCACATGGTCCATTCTAGCAACGTCCTGGTAAATCACCTCTGCGCTCGCTCCAGTGGAATCACATCCTTCCTATAGTGTGGGAACCCAAATAGCACACTATATTCAGCTGTAGTGTAAGCAAAGTTTTATAAAGCAGAGCCATAACCATCGTGCTCTTATATTCTATACCCTGGCTAATGAAGGCCAGCATCCTATATGCTTTTTACACCACTTTATCTACAAACGTGTACCTGTGCTGCCATCTTTAGAGAATCTAATGACCTAAGCTAATGGTTTCCTCAATACTTCCTTGGGCCTTAACTTTCACTGGGCCCTGTCAGATCATATAAAGCTTCCAAAATGCAGCACCTAACATTTATTGGGCTTAGTTTCTATCAGCCATTGCTTGGCTCAAGTTATCATCTCATCAGTATTATTCTGAAGCCTAATCCTCTGACCCCTTCTGTCAACAATACCAGAAAAGTCTGTGGCTTCTTATCGTGGCTATCCCTCGAGGTCGAGGATGATGGTCTTTGTTCTGTTGATCGACTTATAGGCTCTCAAGTGGCTTATGAGTCCAATCTTAAGACAATATGTGGCTTCTACAACCTTGTGAATCATATTTCTTGGATATTATGACAGCTTTGCTTCACTAGGCTAAATTGTAAATCTCAGTTGTCACACCTCTTTTCTGCTACCCAAGTTTCTTAAATTTTAAGCTACCGTGTGTGGTTACCCACCCATCAGGCTGTTAGGCATGATCTGCTTCTTCTGTTGGTTTCTCAGCCCCAACCACATTCTGATTGCTGATGAAAATTTCTTGGTTGAAGAACATTTCTCCCCATGTTTCTAATTGCCTGTCTCTTTAATTTTCCATCCCATTTCTAATCTAACCTCTCAGTCTTTGGCCTCCTACAAGGTCCAAAAGCCAGTTTGAGGAGTAGCATGTCATCTTTTGTTCAGTCGTTGACAGCCCTCAGAGCACAGTATTGAATTCAATAATATCAGGAAACCAGACTTTCCAACTTTAATCAGAAAGAGCTTTTCCTGATGTAAAGTCATCAGTGTGTAATAATAGCTAAATTTTCTCTCACCACTGATGATGCCTCACCTGCTAAGTATTTCCACCAACCTCATTTATTCCCATTTTCCAACAACTGCAGTATTTTGTAGCTCATAATAACTATATTCCCACGTATCTTTTTCTACTTGTACTGTACCTTATCCAATGAAATCATTTTTAATTAACAAGCCGTCAGCCAGCACCTGGGTCTACCTGGGTCATTCAGTTTTCTAACCATTTGATTTGGTCAAGCGATTTGCCTGACCAAGACTATGCCCTCCTCCAGAGCCATCTTATTATTTACATTCTTCCAGTTATTTCCTTGTAAGTGATTCTCCCTTACTTTCCCATTATCTTCCTTCTGATTCTCCCGCCAACTGCATATACTAGTGGTAATTTACAGAAGGCAATTTGCCTTTGCGATATGGGAGGAAACTGAAGCACCTGGAGGAAACCATCCATGGTCACAGGGAGAGTGTGTAAACTCTACACAGACAGCTCCAGAGGTCATGACTGAACTCAGATTGCTGGAATAACAACTTGTGTTTCTTGAGATTTTGCTGTGTCCTTCATAGCTTTCTGACTGTCACTGTGGACAACCTTCCAACACATCTAGTTCTGCCACTTTTCCTCTTTTGACTTATTTCCTTAATACCAACTTCATACTCTGCATCGTGTCTCCATTAATTTCTCCCCACTCATGTACTCTGCACTGCCAGACCCTAGCTGCTTTTCTCTACATCATTACCCACTGCCAGTCCAAGTTTCTCTCTCTCTCAGATCCACTGTAGTTCCCCTCTGTGCACCATATGGTCAGTCTGACACTCATGACAGCCTCCTAAGGAGAAACTAGACCGCTTTTCCATCATACTCTCTTACCCTCCATCCTGTTTAAGGTTCCTGCCAGGGGTTAACCTTTTCAACCACTTTTGCATTTCAGTCAGCTCTCTCAATCCCAACCATAGACACCTTGTCATTGGAATAGTTTTTGCTGCCCTAATGGTTAGAAATTCAAAATACAATTTTTTGACTAACATTTATATAAATCATAACATTTTAGAAGCTAAGCAGGAAAATAAAATCCTCTCCTATCAAGTTCTCCCTTCTTCAGTTCTTTATCTCATCCACCTCTCATCTCCAGTTTCTTACTTCATCCCCCAACCTCTCCCACCCACCCACCTTCCTCCTCACCTGTTCCCACTTATCTTATGCAACCAGATTGTACTCCTTTTCCTCCCCAACCTTCTTAATCTAGCTTCTGCTCCCTTTCTTTCAAGTCCTGTTGAAGGGTCTTGGCCCGAAATGTCAACTGTTTATTCCTCCCCATAGATGCCGCCTGCCTGCTGAGTTCCTCCAGCATTTCTTCAAAGTTCAAAGTAATTTTTATTATCAAAGTACATATAAATCACCATTTAAAGCCTTGACTCATTTTCTTGTGGGCATACTCAACAAATTTATATAATAATAACTATATCAGAAACAATGGAAGACCTCCCAACTAGGGAAACAACCAGAGTGCAGAAGACAACAAACTGTGCAAATAGTCATAGTCATAGTCATACTTTATTAATCCCGGGGGAAATTGGTTTTCGTTACAGTTGCTCCATAAATAATAAATAGTAATAGAACCATTAATAGTTAAATAGTAATATGTAAATTATGCCAGTAAATTATGAAATACGTCCAGGACCAGCCTATTGGCTCAGGGTGTCTGACCCTCCAAGGGAGGAGTTGTAAAGTTTGATGGCCACAGGCAGGAATGACTTCCTCTGACGCTCAATGCTGCATCTCGGTGGAATGAGTCTCTGGCTGAATGTACTCCTGTGCCCACCCAGTACATTATGTACTGGATGGGAGACATTAACCAAGATGGCATGCAACTTAGACAGCATCCTCTTTTCAGACACCACCGTCAGAGAGTCCAGTTCCATCCCCACAACATCACTGGACTTACGAATGAAAAAAGCAAAAAGAAGAAACAGCAACACACATCAAAGTTGCTGGTGAACGCAGCAGGCCAGGCAGCATCTATAGGAAGAGGCGCAGTCGATGTTTCAGGCCGAGACCCTTCGTCAGGACTAACTGAAGGAAGAGTGAGTAAGGGATTTGAAAGTTGGAGGGGGAGGGGGAGATCCAAAATGATAGGAGAAGACAGGAGGGGGAGGGATAAAGCCGAGAGCTGGACAGGTGATAGGCAAAAGGGGATACGAGAGGATCATGGGACAGGAGGTCTGGGAAGAAAGACAAGGGGGGGGTGACCCAGAGGATGGGCAAGAGGTATATTCAGAGGGACAGAGGGAGAAAAAGGAGAGTGAGAGAAAGAATGTGTGCATAAAAATGAGTAACAGATGGGGTACGAGGGGGAGGTGGGGCCTTAGCGGAAGTTAGAGAAGTCGATGTTCATGCCATCAGGTTGGAGGCTACCCAGACGGAATATAAGGTGTTGTTCCTCCAACCTGAGTGTGGCTTCATCTTTACAGTAGAGGAGGCCGTGGATAGACATGTCAGAATGGGAATGGGATGTGGAATTAAAATGTGTGGCCACTGGGAGATCCTGCTTTCTCTGGCGGACAGAGCATAGATGTTCAGCAAAGCGGTCTCCCAGTCTGCGTCGGGTCTCGCCAATATATAAGAGGCCACATCGGGAGCACCGGACGCAGTATATCACCCCAGTCGACTCACAGGTGAAGTGATGCCTCACCTGGAAGGACTGTCTGGGGCCCTGAATGGTGGTAAGGGAGGAAGTGTAAGGGCATGTGTAGCACTTGTTCCACTTACACGGATAAGTGCCAGGAGGGAGATCAGTGGGGAGGGGTGGGGGGGACGAATGGACAAGGGAGTTGTGTAGGGAGCGATCCCTGCGGAATGCAGAGAGAGGAGGGGAGGGAAAGATGTGCTTAGTGGTGGGATTCCGTTGGAGGTGGCAGAAGTTACGGAGAATAATATGTTGGACCCAGAGGCTGGTGGGGTGGTAGGTGAGGACCAGGGGAACCCTATTCCTAGTGGGGTGGTGGGAGGATGGAGTGAGAGCAGATGTACGTGAAATGGAGGAGATGCATTTAAGAGCAGAGTTGATAGTGGAGGAAGGGAAGCCCCTTTCTTTAAAAAAGGAAGACATCTCCCTCGTCCTAGAATGAAAAGCCTCATCCTGAGAGCAGATGCGGCGGAGACGGAGGAATTGCGAGAAGGGGATGGCGTTTTTGCAAGAGACAGGGTGAGAAGAGGAATAGTCCAGATAGCTGTGAGAGTCAGTAGGCTTATAGTAGACATCAGTGGATAAGCTGTCTCCAGAGACAGAGACAGAAAGATCTAGAAAGGGGAGGGAGGTGTTGGAAATGGACCAGGTAAACTTGAGGGCAGGGTGAAAGTTGGAGGTAAAGTTAATAAAGTCAACGAGTTCTGCATGCGTGCAGGAAGCAGCGCCAATGCAGTCATCGATGTAGCGAAGGAAAAGTGGGGGACAGATACCAGAATAGGCACGGAACATAGATTGTTCCACAAATCCAACAAAAAGGCAGGCATAGCTAGGACCCATACGGGTGCCCATAGCTACACCTTTAGTTTGGAGGAAGTGGGAGGAGCAAAAGGAGAAATTATTAAGGGTAAGGACTAATTCCGCTAGACGGAGCAGAGTGGTGGTAGAGGGGAACTGATTAGGTCTGGAATCCAAAAAGAAGCGTAGAGCTTTGAGACCTTCCTGATGGGGGATGGAAGTATATAAGGACTGGACATCAATGGTGAAAATAAAGCAGTGGGGGCCAGGGAACTTAAAATCATCGAAAAGTTTAAGAGCGTGAGAAGTGTCACGAACATAGAAACATAGAAACATAGAAACATAGAAAATAGGTGCAGGAGTAGGCCATTCGGCCCTTCGAGCCTGCACCGCCATTTATTATGATCATGGCTGATCATCCAACTCAGAACCCAGCCTTCCCTCCATACCCCCTGACCCCTGTAGCCACAAGGGCCATATCTAACTTCCTTTTAAACATAGCTAATGAACTGGCCTCAACAGTTTGCTGTGGCAGAGAATTCCACAGATTCACCACTCTCTGTGTGAAGAAGTTTTTCCTAACCTCGGTCCTAAAAGGCTTCCCCTCTATCCTCAAACTGTGACCCCTCGTTCTAGACCTCCCCAACATCGGGAACAATCTTCCTGCATCTAGCCTGTCCAATCCCTTTAGGATCTTATACGTTTCAATCAGATCCCCCCTCAATCTTCTAAATTCCAACGAGTACAAGCCCAGTTCATCCAGTCTTTCTTCATATGAAAGACCTGCCATCCCAGGAATCAATCTGGTGAACCTTCTTTGTACTCCCTCTATGGCAAAGATGTCTTTCCTCAGATTAGGGGACCAAAACTGCACACAATACTCCAGGTGTGGTCTCACCAAGGCCTTGTACAACTGCAGTAGTACCTCCCTGCTCCTGTACTCGAATCCTCTCGCTATAAATGCCAGCATACCGTTCGCCTTTTTCACCGCCTGCTGTACCTGCATGCCCACTTTCAATGACTGGTGTATAATGACACCCAGGTCTCGTTGCACCTCCCCTTTTCCTAATCGGCCACCATTCAGATAATAATCTGTTTTCCTATTTTTGCCACCAAAGTGGATAACTTCACATTTATCCACATTAAATTGCATCTGCCATGAGTTTGCCCACTCACCCAACCTATCCAAGTCACCCTGCATCCTCTTAGCATCCTCCTCACTGCTAACACTGCCACCCAGCTTCGTGTCATCCGCAAACTTGGAGATGCTGCATTTAATTCCCTCATCCAAGTCATTAATATATATTGTAAACAACTGGGGTCCCAGCACTGAGCCTTGCGGTACCCCACTAGTCACCGCCTGCCATTCTGAAAAGGTCCCGTTTATTCCCACTCTTTGCTTCCTGTCTGCTAACCAATTCTCCACCCACACCAATACCTTACCCCCAATACCGTGTGCTTTAAGTTTGCACACTAATCTCCTATGTGGGACCTTGTCAAAAGCCTTTTGAAAATCCAAATATACCACATCCACTGGTTCTCCCCTATCCACTCTACTAGTTACATCCTCAAAAAATTCTATGAGATTCGTCAGACATGATTTTCCTTTCACAAATCCATGCTGACTTTGTCCGATCATTTCACCGCTTTCCAAATGTGCTGTTATCACATCCTTGATAACTGACTCCAGCAGTTTCCCCACCACCGACGTTAGGCTAACCGGCCTATAATTCCCCGGTTTCTCTCTCCCTCCTTTTTTAAAAAGTGGGGTTACATTAGCCACCCTCCAATCCTCAGGTCGGAAGGGATTGAACAAGGGGTGATAAAACAGTGTCGAGGTATGCAGAAATGAGTTCAGTGGGGCAGGAGCAAGCTGAGACAATAGGTCGGCCAGGACAGGCAGGTTTGTGGATCTTGGGTAGGAGGTAGAAATGTCTACTTTATTGTTGCTGATCGAGAGATCACTGCAGGCTAAGAAAACTGAGCGAACATCTTTGCTGATTTTGGTGTAGATTCTTCTACATGTGTAATTTCTAACTGGAGGACAACAGTTCTGATGATGTAATACTTCACTGTACTGGAGTATTGCATCATCGGAGCTGATTCCAGCAGCTGGAGTTCCCTTCAGAAGTCGGCAGAAGGCTCATTCATGGGATTGGTTGAAATAAATGGTGTTAAAACATTGATGTAATTTTTCTGTCAGTTGTTCCACTGTCACCAGTTGCTGCCTAAAGTCAGAGATTAGCCATTAACAGATTTAAATTGGATCTTGCCAATTTTTAGTGAAATTCAATGGCATCAGTGCCGGACTCCGGAGCGAAGGTTCCCAAGTTTGAATCCAAGTCAGGCCACCCCCGAGCACGCTTTCCATCCATGCTGGGTTGAGGGTTGAGCGTCGAGCTAGCCACTTGGCCTCGTGAAAAAACAAGGGTCAAGTCAGGAACGTTCATATCGTGACCCGGTTAATCCGAAAGGAGACCAATCCTGATAGTACGCGCCAGACTAGAATGGCTGACTGTCTGGTGCGACACGATTTTAAAAAAGTGATAAATATAGAATCCTACAACTTCATCTAGGTAAAACTGAATGAAACTTTATTTGTGACTGAATTGTTGGTTTCACAAGCCTTGCACACCATTCATACAGATCAATTCATTAGAACACTAGGCCCTCTACTTCCTGTGCTCCAGCTCATGGTTAATTGAGATACAAGCCATTACGGATGTATCATCTACAAACTTGTAGATGGAGTTCAAGCAGAATCTGGCCACGCTGTCGTAAGGGTCCAAGGACACTGCCCTGTGAACACCAGTGATGAGGATAATCATAACAGGGATGTTGTCATCTATCTTTGTAGTCTGTTTGTCAGGAAATCAGGGATCTAGTTGCAAAGGAAGGTGTTGAATCTCAGCTGAGGAATTTGTGATGAGTTTTCATGGAATTATGGTATTCAAAGGTTCCTTAAGGTTGTTATAGCCAGGGGCGGCGATGGGGACAAGCTCCCACTACCTACTAAATGCTCCCAATGGCGTGCGCCTCAAATAGCCACTGAAAACCAAGTCCAGCTCCTGGCCTTCACATGTGGCTTAGCTACTAAGCCCAGCGGGATTGTTTCTACCGACAGGAGAAGGGACAAAGGTGGGTTACTGGCACCTTAAAACCAGTTGCTTTGTGAGGATGAGGCTCATCAGCCATGGTTGGCAAGTCAGCCAGGAGAAGGAAAACTCTGATTGCAAACCCCCACTGCCTTGCGGTTATACCCACTCACGGAGAAGGCTTTAGGAGTAAATTCCAAGGGAAAAGTCCGGAGCTGGAGTCCCTAGGACAGTCCTACATTGAACTCAAGGCTGACTGGCAACTCCTGCATCACTGCTGGTACCAATCTGTATCAGTCTCTGCTGTTCCTTTGGGTTCATCAACTGCACGGAGAAAGGGAACTTGCTACGTGGGTAACAGCTTGCTCTTCATATCGTACTGCCCAGGCTTGCGTATCTAGACAGCTAGGATGCAAAACCCATGCTCAACTCAGGGTCAGATGAAATTGAAAGTGCAGCTGTGTCAATAAGCAATAGCCTATATCGGTGTCTTCACTGTCTACATACTCCAGACTTGAGTGTAGAGCCAGGGAGATGGCATCTGGAGTAGACTTGTTCTGATAATAATTGGAGTGTGTCAAGGTTGTCTCAGAGGCTGGCGTTAATGTTTGCCATGACCGGCCTCTCAAAGCACTTACTAAAGAATTTCATACCACCATTTGTGTGAAAAAGTTGTGCCCCCCCCCCCACAATTTCCTATCAATCTCTCTCCCATCTCACCTTATACCTATGCCCTCTACTACTTGATTCCCCAATCCTGGGAAAAGGACTGAGTGCATCCATCATCTATTCCCCTCATGATTTTATACATCTCTATATGATCACCTCTTACTCTCCTATGTTCCAAGGAGTAAAGTCCTAACCTGTCCAGCCTCTCCCTATAAATCAGTCCTTCAAATCCTGGCAACATCTTTGTAAATCTTCTCTGCACGCTTTCCAGATTGGTAACATCTTTCTGATAGCAGGATGGCCAAAGCTGAACACAATACTCCTAGAGCAGCCTCACCAGCATCCCATACAACTGCACCATGACCTCCCAATTTTTATATTCAGTGCCCTGACTTATGAAGGCCAGCATGCCAAAAGCCTTCTTCACCACCTGTGACATCTACCTGTAATTCCACTTTCGGGGGACAAGGTGTTTGTACTCCAAGGTCCCTCTGTTCTGCAGCACTACCCAAAGGCCTACTGTGATAGTCCAACCTGGACTTAACTTTCCAAAATGCAACACCTCACACTTATCCAAATTAAACTGTATTTACAATTTCTTGGCCCACTTACTTAGCTGACCAAGGTCCCACTGTAATTTTTGATAACCCTTATTTTTCACTTCCTATTTTAGTGTCATCTACAAACTTCCAAACTCTGCCTTGTTAATTCTTATGCAAATTGTTAATACACGTGATAAACAGCAATGGGCCTAGCACTGACCTCTGAGGCCTACCACTAGTCACAGTTCTTCAGTCTGAGAAACAACCCTCCACCATCTCCCTCTGCTTTTTACCAGGAAATCAATCATTTATCTAATTAGTCATCTCTCTCTGGATTCCTTGTGATCTAAACTTCTAGAGCAACCTATCACAAGGAACCTAATAGAAATACTCACTGAAATTCATGTAAATCATGCCTACTACCCTGGCCCCATTGACTTTCTTGGTCACATTATTGAAAAACTCAATAAAGTTCATGAGACATGAACTCCCATGCACAAAGCCATGCTGACTAACCAACCTCAGTCTTTCCTGATGCTCATTTACCTTATCCCTTAGAATCCATTGAGTAAGTAACCTACAAAGGTAAGTTACTGAGTATATATGCAAAATCCCACACATCAGCCTTGATGATATTAATGAAGCGCCTTGAGGTGTCTCCAATACAGGAGGAGGGAAGAGAACACAAAGGCCTGATAAGTTGTCAGCTTAATTTCAAATTTAACAAAACAAATTCCTTAGATGACCAGATTGCTATTGCTTAATGACTGGTCCCCAAATGTACCTTTGCCTTATCATATAACTGGGAGCATGCCTAACAATGTGTAAGAGAGACTAAAAGCAACTTTGTGATCTTGCCTGCATTTGAGTCTTGAACTAACTTTGCTTGTATTTATACAGAAATTTGCCAGAAAAGGTAACATCATGAAGAATCCCACCCACCCTGGTCATGGACTGTTTGTCGCACTCCCGTCAGGGAGGAGGCTACATAGCATCCACACCAGGACCACCAGATCAAAAACAGTTACTTTCCCCAAACAGTAAGGCTGATCAACACCTCTATTCACTAACCCACCCCTGCACACCCCCCACCAGCACTACTTTATCATTTTCTGTCAGTCACCTTACTACAGACACTCCTGTGCCTAGCGTCACTTTATCGACATACAATCAATCTACGTATATAACCTGTCTTATATATTTGCTTTTATTGTGTTTTTTAAATTATTCCTGTGTTCTTTATCTTGTTTTTTTTTTGAGCTGCATTGGATCTGGAGTAACAATAATTTCGTTCTCTTTTACACTTGTGTACTGGAAATGACATTAAACAATTTTGAACCCTTGAATCGTGAATACAGAATTAGTGCTTCCTTCTGAGGGAAAGGGTTAGTGGTGGAAGGAGCAATGTAGTAACGTGTAATAATGTCAAGCTGCGGAGATTTGTAATTACTCAGAGTACATAAATTGTTTAATGTCATTTGCACACTTGTTCTGAATCTATAACTACTTAGACAAACTGTGCCTGTAAAATTCATGTGAATAAAATGGCTTCAAAAGTTTCTAAAAACAAAATTGATTATGTATGGTGCTTTGAAAAAATACAGATAATTTGTGAAAAACTCGTAATACAGCTTTAATAATAGTTTGCAATAATTGAAGTAGATTTCAGAAACTACCAAACAATTAACTAAACTGCCCAAATTTATGTCAAGGGACTTGTGGATTTATAAAACCAGATTTTAGAATTCTTTCTGAAGTATCCACAAAGTCATTTTGTATTGTTTGCCACCAGATTTTATTGTGTTGGGCATGTGGCCAAGTGGTTAAGGCGTTCATCTGGTTACCTCAAGGTCACTAATTCAAGCCCCAGCTGTGGCAGCGTGTTTGTGCCCTTGAGTAAGCCACTTAACCACACATTGCTCTAGTCTGTGCGAGGAGCGGCACCTCACACAGACTTCCAATCTGCGCCTTGTAAGGCATGAAAATGCCCGACGCAGACCTCTCATGGTCTGAGTCGACATTCCCTCGCTTTATAGCAACTGATTTATTTGTGATCTTCTTTTGTTGCTGCATTCAATCGCATTGCTTTGTTCAATTGTTACAGTTCAAAATCAAAGAAAAGATATAACTTATTGTCAAAATATGTATATTTATTATATACTACCTTGAGCTTAATCTTTTGCAGGAATTTACAGAAATACACGATAGAATTTATGAAAAACTATACATAAAGACTGACAAACAAAAAATGTGCAAAAGAAGGCAAATTGTGCAACTTAAAAAATACTGAGAACTTGAGTTGTAGAGTCCTAGAAAGTGAGTCTGTAGGTTGTAAAATCAGTTCAGAGTTGGGATGAGTGAAGCTATCCATGCTGGTTTAGGAGCCTGATGATTGTAGATTAATAACTGTACCTGAAGTAGCTAGGGTGAGACCTGAGGCTTCCATATCTCCTGTCCAAAGGTATTAGCAATAAGAGAGCATTGACTGGATGGTGGTGGTGGCGGCAGTAGTCCTTGCAGATGGATATCGCTTTCTTGTGGCAGCACTCCGTGTCTATGATTCGCAGCAAGGTGGTGCTGACAAGACAGCACTGTTTTTCAGGCAGCAAACAAAACTACTGACTATTCTGTTATATATACTTTTTCTGAACTAGGCTCACTTTAATCTGCAGCCTGTAATTTCTCTTTGGGAGTTTAGGTTAGTCATTGTTTTCACTATTGCACATCAAGATTTTTCCCCACACCAAACATTAAAAAAATGATGGCACTCAAGGAGGGGAGGGAACGTCGACTCAGACCATGAGAGGCCTGCATCGGGCATTTTCATGCCTTACAAGGTGCAGATTGGAAGTCTGTGTGGGGCGCCACTCCTTGCACAGACACTAGAGCAATGTGTGATTAAGTGCCTTGCTCAAGGACACAAACACACTGCCACAGCTGAGGCTCAAACTAGCGACCTTCAGATCACTAGACGAATGCCGTAACCACTTGGCTACGTGCCCAACACAAACTCAAGAGTTGCTGTAATCTGGAAGCCTGCCCATCTCCTCTTTCTTATCTGGTTCACTGATCACCATCCTTGCTTACAGATTTCAGCATCTGCAGCCCCTTGAGTCTCAACTTATCACCTTCCACAGAGGCTTACACTCGTGCACCTGGATCAATCTTCACCCTACGTGGATGGGTAATGAAGGACATCTGTGGATGCTGAACTGTCCCAGGTCAGTGGATCCTGGGATGAGCTGCCCAAGCGAGCAGGAGGCATGGGGGCTGCTGAGACAGTGAGTCTGGAGTCTGGGGTCCCGTCATTGGCTAGTCCAGGAACTGATACCGAAGGCCAAAGCCTGAAGGTCAATCAGATGTCCCGAAGTCGAACCTGATAGCTGAAGCTTGGAAATTAGAGGCCTTAAGGTTGGTCCAGTCCTGGGGTTGGAGGACTGTTGGTGTGTGTGAGTGGTTTGAGGGAGGAAAGGGGATTGTTCTGCTGTTTTCTTGTTGTTTGTTGCGTCCTGCCGAGCATTGTGGGCATGCTATGTTGGCGCCGGAGCTTGTGGTGACACTTGTGGGCAGCCCCCAGCACATTCTTGGTTGTGTTGGTTGTTTAAACAACCGATACATTTCACTGTATCTTCCAATCTATGTGATGAATAAATCAAAATCTCTTGACCTGTCTGTAGCTATCATCTACTAGCTGCTTTTTTCCAAATCTAACCTCCCACCTTCCCACTTGCTTCCTCTGTCCGTCATCTTCCTCCTCAACTGTTTTCACCTTCCTCTTGCTGGTTCCTGCCTCATCCCTCCCTCTACCTCTTTATACCGAGTATCTCACTCCTCCACTAAAGATGTCAATAGTCCCTTTGCCTGAACCACTGACTCCCTCCAGCAGTTTATTGTTAGTCTCCATTTAAAAAATGATAAAATATCATATAAGCTCAGATAATGATAATAATTAAAATTGCAGGAAAACTAAAATGTTTTCCACTTCTATCAGTCTTCCAGATTATTTATTTCAATTGTTGCCTTTTCACTATTGCTTTGAATTCTTTTTAACTTAATTTATGTGTGTGCATTAAAGTTGAAAGTAAACGTTATTATCAACGTACATATATGTCACCATATACAACCCTGAGATTCATTTTTCTGCGGGCATACTCAGCAAATCTATAGAATAGCAGCTATAACAGGATTAATGAAGGATCAATTACAATACAGAAGACAACAAACTGTGCCAATCCAAATATAAATAAATAGTAATAAATAACGAGAACATGAGGTAAAGAGTCCTTAAAATGAGATCATTGGTTATAGAAACATTTCAATGATGGAGCAAGTAAGTGTAGTCATACCCTTTTGCTCAAGAGCCTGATGGTTGAGGGGTAATAACTGTCCTTGAATCTGGTGGAGCGAGTCCAGAGGGTCTAGTACCTTCTATCTGATGGCAGCAGTGAGAAGAGAGCACGACCTGACTTGCTTTCCTTTGAGAGCATTTCATGTAGACGTGCTCAATGGTGGGGAGAGCTTTACCCGTGATATACTGGGACTGATCATTAACTTTTGTAAGGTTTTCCGTTCATTACAAGTTTCCAAGTGCAAGCTTGCATATATCGTTTATCTATGTGATTGTTGTGCATGTGTGTGTCTGTATAAATGTGCAACACACATGAAGTATTTTGTTTCTTTCTGGCTGTTCATTTGGTATTAATTTACTTACATCTATATCTGCTTCTCACTGCTCATCTTAAATTTCCAGCTGAACTCACATTTCACAGCAAATGGCCATCATGCCTCGTTATTGAGTAACTGCCATAGTTAAAGTGTATAGAAACGCATAGTAACTATTAATATGACCAAAAAGGATCCTTTAAAGAGCTTTCAAATGCAACCTATAAGCCACAACCAGTTTTTCAAATTACTAGTACAGCTGCATAAGCACATGCCGCTGTCTGTGAAGGGAACAAGCCGCAAGCTCACAGCACGAGGCCACTTAGTAGTTGTGCTTTGAAAACTGACAAGACAATCTCTGAACAGATAGTGTACAGAGATATTCTGTTAAACAATGTGGAATCCCTCAATACCATTGATGCAGTTCAGGGAATTAGTACCAGGCAGGAGAATTGAGCTACCCTGAGCTTTGCACTATTGTATTGCAGAGAGAGGAATGTACGAGATAAGCGAAGCTTGCGTCTCTAAGCCCAGAGGGAAATCCAGAGAATTCCAAAATGGCTATTCTGCTACGTAGCAGATCAAACATGGCCGTGTTCACATTTGTTTCAATGAGATAACACTCAGGGTGCTTGTTTTTCAGAAAACCATCCCATCCCTCACAATACTGTGGTAAAAGAAGAATGTTCTGGATGTCTGGGTTTTTTGCCCTAGAAATCTTTATGTTATCAACCACCCAATCTCAACAAAGTTATTTAAATATTAGATTAGACCTACCTAAGAGAAGTTTGGATAGGTACATGGATAGTAGGAGTATGGAAGGCAAGTCAATGGGAGTTAATGGGCTGAAGGGCTTATTTCTGCACTGTACTATTGTATGACTCTGACTCCAGAGATGGTTACTGGCTAAGGGTGTGCTCCCATTGTAAATGTATGATTCTATGGAATCACCTGTCCACACCCAAAATATTGAAGTTCACTGTGCAGTTATGACTATTGAAATTGTACTTACTCATGTTATGATCTTTGTACTTAAAGGATATGAGATATATTTTAAGTTCAGAGGCATATGCTTTCACCAGGTGTATTTATACCTGTGTATTTGCTTGCTTGACCTATTACTTGTGTGGGTCTAGTAACTCACTTAAAATTACAACACTTCCCATAAATAAAGCTATCAATAATTATTGGCTGGTCATTTTTTTCATTGCTACTCCTCTCTGGGAAAGACAAAAATGTTTTTTTTTAAACCAAACTATTGTTGTTATGCGGATTTAGCTATACCACTCTAAGCCTAGTGCATGCTCCAGATGCAGAATTCAGTATTTTAAATAGTTGTAATTGAGCATAGAGGACAGAGGTTTACTCAGTTAACTTACTTTGGAACAAAGTTACAGAGCTTCCAGTACAGGAAAAATGATATTTTTATTTAATACAATAAACAAAATTCAATATAATCATAAACCCAAGAGATTTTGTAGATGCTGGAAATCCAGAGCACACACACAAAATGCTGGTGGAGCTGAGCAGGTCAGTCAGTATCTATGGAAATGAATGAACAGTTGACGTTTTGACATTTCTGGCCAAGACCCTTCATCAGAACTGGAAAGGAAGAAGGAAGATGCCAGAGGAAGAAGGAAGATGCTAGAGTAAGAAAGTAGGGGGAGGGGAAGGAGGACACTAGAAAGTCATAAACACAAAATAATCTTCAGATGCTGGGATCACAGCAACACTCACAACACACTGGAGGAACTCAGCAGGTCAGGCAGCATCCGTGGAAAAGATCGGTTGATGTTTTGGGCCGGAACCCTTTGTCTGACGATCTTTTCCACGGATGCAGCCCGACCTGCTGAGTTCTTCCAGCGTGTTTTGAGGGACACTAGAAAGTGATAGGTGAAGCCAGGTAGGTTGGGGAGGGGGTGAAGTAAGACGCTGGGAGGTGATAAGTGGAAAAGGCAAAGGGCTGGAGAAGAAGGAAGGAGGAGGGACACCAGGGAAAGGTGATAGGCAGGAGAGGATAATAGGTAAGAGGCCAGAGTGGGGAATTGAAGAAGAGGGAATGAGGAGGGGAACAATTTTTTCCGGAAGTTGGAGACATCAATGTTCATCCCATCAGGTTGGAGGCTGCCTAGAAGAAATATGAGGTGTTGCTCCTCCAACCTGAGACTAGCCTCATCGTGGCTGGAAAAAGTGGCCACGGACTGACATGTCGGAATGGGAAAGGGGATGGGAATTAAGATGGTTGGCCACTGGGAAATTCCACTTTTTGCAGATGGAGCTGAGGAGCTTGACAAAGTGGTCCCCCAATCTATGTCAGGTCTCACTACTGTCGAAGAGGCCACATCAGGAGCATTGGACACAGAAGATAACCCCAACAGATTCACAGGTGAAGGATTATCTGGGGCCTTGAATGGAAGTGAGAGAGGAGATGAACGGGCAAGTGTAGCACTTCTGCCTCTTGCAGTGTTAAGTGCCAGGATGAGATTAATGGGGAGTGACGAATGGACAAGGAACTCATGGAGGGTGTGATCTCTATGGAAAGCGGAGAATGGGGGCAGAGGGAGAAAGTTGTGTTTGGTGGCGGGGTCCCATTGAAGATGGTGGTAGTTGCAGAGAATGATGTGTTGGATGCGGAGGCTTGCACAAGACCATAAGACATAGGAGCAGAATTAGGAGATTTGACCCATCAAGCCTGCTCTGTCTTTCCATCTTGGCTGATTTATTATCCCTCTCAATCCCATTCTCCTGCCTTCTCATGACCTTTGAGACCCTTACTAATCAAGAGCCTCCACTTTCAATATACCCAGTGACTTGGACTCCACATCTCTCAGTGGCAATGAATTCCACAGATTCACCACCCTCTGGCTAAAGAAATTCCTCCTCATCTGTGTTCTAAAGGGATGTCCTTCTATTCTGAGACTGTACCCTCTGGTACTAGACTCCCCCACGATAGGAACTATCTTCTCCATGTCCATTCTAACTAGCTATTTGGAGACTTGATACTTTCAGTGCAATCATCATTGCATTTCTTATCCAGTTTATTTCAGAAGAGTCCAGAAACGGGATTCATGTTCAGATTAACTACAAGTAATCTAAAAAGATGCCTCTTAGTCTGCTTTGGTTTTGAAGCTTACCTATGTAATTGTAATAACTTTCTAATAACTGACTTAGCAGGTATGTTAAGAGCATTTTTCTTTTTGCTCCTGATTATCAATTAGGCATGGACTTGTTAAGGAAAATGTTTTTACATCTTCATCGAGAAAATTGAAAAATGATTTTAAAGCAACACACTTTTTCTTCCCATTGAAAATGTGCTGTTGTGATTGTGGTTTCTCAGACCAGGTGAGGTTAAGCAAAGTAGCAGTGCATTCTCTTGCGTTTAGGAGAGTAAGAGGTAATTACATTGAAACAAACAAAGTTCTTAAATGGTTTGACAAAGTATGTGCAAAAGCAATAGTTCTCCTGGAAGAACATCTGAAACAATGAACCACTGTATCAAGAAGGGGATTGGTCATGCAGGACAGAAGTGAAATTTCCTTGCCCTCAGTTTGGTGAATTCTCGAGCCAGGTGTATGGGGTCAGTTTCTAATTCATGACAGAAAGACCAACAGGTTTATTTGCCCCTGTAAATTACGCTATCATGTAGGTAGCTAGAAAAAGATCCATACAGAAATGTGGTGGGTGTTTGATGGGAATAAGCACGAGGTGAAAATTGGACTGATGAGATTGATTGGTTGAGAACTATCATAGAACTAATGGGATGAATGGCCTCCAGATGAAAGATGTCGATCCAAAATGTCCACTGTCCATTTCCCCCCATAGCTGCAGCTTTACCTGCTGAGTTCTTCCTGCTTATTATGTGTTGATCCAGATTCCAGTATCCACAGTCTCTTGGGCCTTCTAGCGTAATGCTTTACAATACTAAAAGATTAGAGTTCAATGCCTGCTCCTGTCCATCCGTAAGGCGTTTATACGTTCTCCCCATACCCACGTGGGTTTCCTCTGGGTGCTCCAGATTCCTTCCACAGCCCAAAGATGTTAGTAAATTGTGCACATGCAAAGTTAGTTGAACTGGCTTGCCCACAGAAGGCAAAGAATGGTTGTAGACGGATCATATTCTGCATGGAGGTCAGTCACCAGTGGTGTACTTCAGGGATCTGTTCTGGGACCCCTACTCTTCGTGGTTTTTTATAAATAACCTGGATGAGGAAATGGAGAGATGGGTTAGTAAATTTGCTGATGACACAAAGGTTGGAGGTGTTGTGGATAGTGTGGAGGACTGTCAGAGGTTACAGCGGGACATTGATAGGATGCAAAACTGGGCTGAGAAGTGGCAGATGGCGTTCAACCCAGATAAGTGTGAGGTGGTTCATTTTGGTAGGTCAAATATGATGACAGAATATAGTATTAATGGCAGCGTGGAGGATCAGAGGGATCTTGGGGTCCGAGTCCATAGGACACTCAAAGCTGCTACGCAGGTTGATTCTGTGGTTAAGAAGGCATACGGTGCATTGGCCTTCATCAACCATGGGATTGAGTTTAGGAGCTGAGAGGTAATGTGCAGCTATATGGGAACCAGGTCAGACCCCACTTGGAGTACTGTGCTCAATTCTGGTCGCCACACTACAGGAAGGATGTGGAAATCATTGAAAGGGTGCAGAGGAGATTTACAAGTATGTTGCCTGGATTGGGGAGCATGCCTTATGAGAATAGGTTGAGTGAACTTGGCCTTTTCTCCTTGGAGTGATGGAGGATGAGAGGTGACCTGATAGAGGTGTACAAGATGATGAGAGGCATTGATTGTGTGGATAGTCAGAGGCTTTTTTCCCAGGGCTGAAATTGCTAGCACGAGAGGGCACAGTTTAAGGTGCTTGGAAGTAGGTACAGAGGAGATGTCAGGGGTAAGTTTTTTTATGCAGAGTGGTGAGTGTGTGGAATGGGCTGCCGGCGACGGTGTTGGATGTGGAAACGATAGGGTCTTTTCAGGGTCTCCTAGATAGGTACATGGAGCTCAGAAAAATAGAGGGCCATGGGGTACCCCTAGGTAATGTCTAAGGTAAGGATATGTTCGGCACAGCATTGTGGGCCGAAGGGCCTGTATTGTGCTGGAAGTTTTCTATGTTCGCTTTGGAAACTTCGCGACATTTGCCGGAAGCTCGCCAGCTCATCCTCGGACTGTGCTGTCGCTGATGTAAACGACGCATTTTGCTGCATTTTTCGATGTTTTAATGAATATGTAACAAATAAAACTAATCTCTCTTTATCTGTTTCAGTAAATAAGTAACTTTGAAGGGGGGGGAACCTTGCAATTTCAGGAACAAATTTGCGGCTAATAAAGAATCTTAAGCAACACACATCAAAGTTGCTGGTGAACGCAGCAGGCCAAGCAGCATCTATAGGAAGAGGCGCAGTCGACGTTTCAGGCCGAGACCCTTCGTCAGGACTAACTGAAGGAAGAGTGAGTAAGGGATTTGAAAGCTGGAATAATCTTAATGAGTGTTCGTAAAGTAGGACGTGCAGCAGCCAATTTATCGACAGGAAACTTCCACAAACATTGAGCGGATTATAAAAATTAGAATTATATAGACGCCGAGAGATAGCCCAGAATTATAAAATATTGTTTAGTGAATGCATTTTTCCTATTGGTCAAAGTGGTTGAAAAATTATTTCCATCGACGGCTATACTGAAGAGTTTGCTTGCGATTTTGAAGTGCGGTGAAGCAGGGTTATAGTCTGATGCGCCGTAGTGCTTGATTGACAGCTGGTCCCGGGTTCAATGAGTTGGTGGTTCGGAGCGGGCGTTGCGCTGTTGGCGCTAGTCTGCATATTCCTTGCACGATTTTTCCTAATACTAGGGCGGAATGAGACGCCAGAGGCCCGCAAGCGGGGCTCCGCCAGCATTCTGGTGGTTATCGGCTCTGGTAAGTTTGCTTCGGCAGCAGGAAGCGAGGATCAGGCAAGCGCATAGTCTCCATGTTGGTAAAGGATTGGAAACGCGGAAGCGAGTGAGGGTTATGTGCTTGATACACTGTGATTACGTGTAAGGTAAATGCAGAATAATTCCACACATCGAAACTGATCTCGGACCGAGTTAGCTCGTCTATATTTGATTTTCCATTCTGCAAAAGCAGTAGACGTTATGAGATGTCTGTAACTATTGCAAAAAAAGTCTTGAGAGTAAAGAGTCGACGTTAATTCTTTAATGCAGTGATGAGCGAATCTGGGGTTCTTTTCCCCGGAAGCGCTCTCCCTGACCCCCTGGGTGGGCGTGAAAAACTCTTTGAGCGAAAGATGAGGGAGTTATTTCATGTGCCTTGATTAACCTTGCCAAAGGCCATGTTATCTGCCCATTGTTGTGGGCCACTGACTTATTGAATTATTGAACAACGATTTCTCTAATTTCCGGTAATGTCTTCCCTCTCCCCCTTCTCTCTTGTTTCATTCTTCATTCTGCTCTCCCTTTAACCCTTCCCCGTAACCCTTCCCTGTCCTTCTCACCTGCCCATCACTTCTCTCCTGTGCTCCTTCCCTTTCTCCCGTCGCCTACTGTCCTCTCCTATCGGATTCTTCGTCAGCCTCTTCCACCGATCAGTTCCCAGTTTACCTCATTACCCCCCCCACCCATCCATCCACCTACATACTTACCCCTCACCTGAATCTTGTACTCCTGCCCTTCCCCCACCTTCTTATCCTGGCTTCTTCCACCCCTGACCATTCCTGTCCTGATGAAGGGTCTCAGCCAAGAATGCGACCGTCTTTTCCTTTCCATAGATGCTGTCTGACCTGCTGAGTTCCTCCAGTAGTTTATGTCTGCTACTCTATTTTTCCAGCATCTGCGGAATCTTATGTTTATAACTTATTACTGGTCACGTGTACCAAAGTACAGTGAAAACTTTGCATACCATCCATACATATCACTTCACATCATCAGTACGTCAAGGTAGCACAACGCAAAGGCAATAACAGGATGCAGAATGAAGTGTTATACTGTGATGATAACAGGTCTACTGACCATGAATTCGAAACTCAAACAAAATCCTTAAGCCCTGTCCGATATAAACACCTACAGGTACTCTGACTAAAGGAATGTTATACTGTAACTACCAAATCTTCAAAGGCTAGTTCACTTGCCTGTTTATCCTGTATGCGATTTTAGCTGCCAATACCTACTGCTTGAGTGGTGGGATTCCCCTCCCTACCATGGAGGTGACACTTCCAGCTCACAAAGCAGTTTAAACACGGTTCAGTTATCTTTAGTGATTTGTGTCTAAATCCAAACAACGTTCTTGAAACACATTTAAATCTCACAGATGGCTTCTATCTTATAAAAGGCTTTTAAATTACAAACCATTTCTAAGACACAAAAGAGTTTCAAAACATGGATGTAATTTCTACAAACTAAAAAGACATAACCATGAGCTGGTAACGAACCAGTTGTCCATCACAGAAATCAAAGGCCAAGGAATGGATTCCAATTCATCCCATCTTTCTGTCATTTTTCTTGATGATCCTGGACTATTCCCAATAAGTTTGGGGTATGCTCTCAACATTTATACTGTTTCCTTGCCACTTGGATGACTTCACACACATGGGTAGTACAGTAGCCTAGTGGTTAGCATATTGCTTTACAGTACCAGCGACCCAGGCTCATTTCCTGCTGCTGTCTGTGAAGAGTTAGCACATTCTCTCCGTGACTGCGTGCGTTTCCTCCGGATGCTCCGGTTTCCTCCTCAGTCCAAAGACGCACTGGGTTAGTATGCTAAATGGTCATTGTAAATAGTCCTGTGGTTTAGGCTAGAGTTAAATCAGGGGTTGTCGGGTGGTGCTGGTTGAAGGGTAGGAAGGGCCTATTCCATGCTGTATCTCAATAAAATAAAAAATAATATTTTTCAGGTACCTTTTAACACAAGTGTCTAAAAGTTTCTGGAGATAGAGATCCCAATATACCCATAATTAATGCTATGAAGCTGAATCCCTGAGTACACAAGCTATTGGTATGCGAAAGTCTCGTTGCAAAGGAAGGTGATCAGTCATACATCTGGAGATTGCATGGAATTATGGTATTGAAAGTGGTGCTGTAGTCAGTAAACAGTATCAGATTCAGATTCATTTATTTATCAATGTATATCAAAGCATAGTGAAATGTGTTGTTTACCAACCAACACAACAGCCTAAGGATGTGCTGGGGGGGGGGGGGTGGAGCCTGCAAGTGTCATCACACATTTTGGCACCAACGTGCTCACCATGTTCACAGAATGCAGACAAAACAACAGCATCAAAGCAAGCTCCTTTCCTCCCTCCCACCCATATATACACACACACACACACGCGCATGCAGACACTCGTCTAAATCCAGGGCAGGTCTCTGGCCCTTCTCACTCAGTGGGTGGAGAAGAAGAAGAATAGCCCTTAACTCCACAGTGGAGTTATTGGGGCACCATCATGACGGTGTTTCCGTCGCAAGCTATTCTTGTTTTTACGAGGCCGAGTTGCTAGCTCGACACTCAACCCGACTTGGATTCGAACTCGGGAACCTTCGCTCCGGAGTCCGGCGCTGATATTATTGCGCCACCCAAGCTGGAAGTGGGTGGAGAACCTATGGAAACAACAGGAATTCTGCAGATGCTGGAAATTCAAGCAACATACATCAAAGTTGCTGGTGAACGCAGGAGGCCAAGCAGCATCTATAGGAAGAGGCGCAGTCGACGTTTCAGGCCGAGACCCTTCGTCAGGACTAACTGAAGGAAGAGTGAGTAAGGGATTTGAAAGCTGGAGGGGGAGGGGGAGATGCAAAATGATAGGAGAAGACAGGAGGGGGAGGGATAGAGCCGAGAGCTGGACAGGTGATAGGCAAAAGGGGATACGAGAGGATCATGGGACAGGAGGTCTAGGGAGAAAGATGGGGGGGGGGTGACCCAGAGGATGGGCAAGAGGTATATTCAGAGGGACAGAGGGAGAAAAAGGAGAGTGAGAGAAAGAATGTGTGCATAAAAAGGAGTAACAGCTGGGGTACGAGGGGGAGGTGGGGCCTAGCGGAAGTTAGAGAAGTCATGTTAGAGAAGCAGGAGAACCTATGGAATTATTTTCTGAATCAAGATTGTGGAAACCACATTGAATATGGTTGGGGCAGCTGCCTGATTTTTGTTTTGATTGCAAATGGGCATCAGAGTGAATTGGAAAGTGTGGGGAAATTTGTATAAATCGCGACTGGATCAGTCGTATTCTTGATAAATGATGGTGCAGACTCAAGGGTCTAAGCCGGCTTACTCCTACTCCCATTTATTCTTGTTTCCATGCCTCTGCAATGTGTAACACGGACATGATTTATACATAACTGAGAGCATGCATTAAGTACTGAAATACTTCCATGATATTTGAGTAAACATTATAAATTTTGTATTATAAAATAGTGTGACTGAGTGCATAAAGTTGCAGCAATTCATTACTAGTAAGGAATCCATTTGAATATCCTGTGCTAAGTTAACCCTTCACTTGAGGTAATGGTTGTAAATAATTACAGTTTTAAATTTTACGTATTTTTCCACCAGAAGGAGCGTTCAGCTGAAGCATTTGCCCTGTTCTTGTCTCTCTGATTGTCTGGCTGCTGAGTGTTGGCTTGGCTTATTTGCTTTTGAAGTACTTTGCCTGCTGCTAGTCAATCAGTCTTAGCTGGCCTCCTTGTTATAGTTCGTGTTAAGACCATAAGCTATAGGAGCAGAATCAAGCTATTTGGCCCATCCATCATGACTGATCAATTTTCTCTCTCAACCCCAATCTCCTGCCTTCTCCCCGTATCACTTCATGCCCTGACTAATCAAGAATCTATCAACCTCTGCCTTAAGTATACCCAATGACTTGGCCTCCACAGGCACCTGTGGCAATGAATTCCACAGATTCGCCACATTAAAAGCTGCTGCTCTTTTAACTTGTCCCAAATCCTGTTCACTTATCCCTCTGACTGGCAATGCTCACACCAGCTGTCATTGTGACTTTGATCTTCTCTATCTCTGTAAACTCCTAAAGCTGCAGGTACTCTAAGCTGCATGTTGAGAGTCTTCCCCTGTTTTTAACTGCTCCATTATTGACAAAGAACTTAAGTTGTAAACTGACTAGGGCCTGATCCAGGGTTTCAGACAGTTCCTTCCCTTCCCCTGCCCCAGAGATGCTCGACCTGCTGAGTTCTCCAGCAGATTTTCTTTTTGTTGCTCCAGGTTCCAGCATCTAAAGTCTGATGTCTCCCGGTTCACAATCAGTACCCTTTTTCTGCCTTCTCCCATATCTCTTCACTCCGCTATCTTTAAGAGCTCTATCTAACTCTTTTTTGAAAGAATCCTTTTGCACCTTCATTAATCCCTTGGTTCTGTAAGGTTTTCGAGGCTTCATTAAAACTTGGTAAACTTCCCGAATCTTTCAATAGAGCGTCAATCTCTCTAATATTAAAGAAGGATAAAGATCCTGCTCAATGTGCATCTTATAGACCAATATCTTTATTAAATGTTGACTCTAAAATTTTTTCTAAGTTATTAGCAAACAGATTAGAAAAAGGACTTCCTTTTATTATTTCGGAAGACCAAACGGGTTTTATTAAAGGTCGTTACTCTTTTTATAACATTCGCACACTGTTAAATATTGTTTCTACCCCCTCACAAAATGTTCCTGAGTGTGTTATCTCTTTAGATGCTGAGAAAGCTTTTGATAGAGTAGAATGGCCTTACTTATTTAAGGTGCTTGAAATGTTTAATTTTAGCTCGAAATTTATATCCTGGATCAAACTGTTATATCATTCTCCTGTGGCCTCGGTCCGTACTAACTCTCTAAGCTCACCTTTTTTCCCTCTTTTTCGAGGTACTCGACAAGGTTGTCCACTTAGTCCTTTATTATTTGATATTGCATTAGAACCTCTTGCAATTGCCATTCGAGAATCTCCAAATATTACTGGGATAACTCGGGGCTTAAAGTCCCATAAAATATCACTCTATGCTGATGACTTACTTTTATATATTTCTAATCCTCAAAAATCTATCCCTGCTGTTTTAGAGCTATTAGCACAATTTAGTCTCTTTTCAGGTTATAAATTAAATCTTAGTAAGAGTGAACTTTTCCCGATTAATAAACAACTTCCCTTATATCATAACTTTCCGTTTAAATTGATTAATAATTATTTTTCATATCTTGGGATTAAAATTACTTGTAAACACAAAGATTTATTTAAGATTAACTTTTTACCCTTAATTGACCATATTATTCAACTTTCATCTAAATGGTTTCCTTTATATTTAACTTTGATTGGTCGTATTAATACAGTTAAGATGATTTTTCTGCCAAAATTTCTATATATATTTCAGGCATTACTGATTTTTGTTCCAAAATCTTTTTTTGATAAAATTGACTCAAAAATTTCTTCATTTATTTGGCAAAATAAAAACCTGAGACTGGGTAAAATACATTTACAGAAAGCTAAGAGAGATGGTGGTTTAGCATTGCCTAACTTTAGATTCTATTATTGGGCAATCAATATTCGAGATATGAAATTTTGCTTACTTGACCAGGATATACTATCCATTCCTAAATGGGTAGCATTGGAATTACAATCTGTTCAGGGCTATACACTTGGCTCTATTTTAGGTTCCTCTCTTCCTTTTGATTTGAAATGCCTTAAACAGGTAACTAACCCGATAGTTAAATATACCTTACGTATTTGGTTCCAATTCAGAAAATTTTTTGATCTTAACCAATTTGGGCTAGCGATTCCTATTTTAGGTAACATATTTTTTCCTCCCTCTTTTACGGATCGTGCTTTTCAAATTTGGAAGACTAAGGGTATTTCACGGTTTTTGGATTTATTTTTAGATGGTTCCCTTATGTCTTTTGAACAATTATCTAATAAATATAATTTATCAAGAATACATTTTTTTTAGGTATCTACAAGTTAGAAATTTCCTAAGTACTATACTTCCTTCTTTTCCAATGCTTCCTCCTACATACATTTTAGATACTACAATTAACCTTAATCCATGTCAGAAAGGTGCATCGGCTATGATTTATAATATTATTATGAAACTTAGGAAAGCTCCATTTGATAAGATTAGGGTAGATTGGGAACAGGAATTGGGGTCTATCATTTCCGTGGATGACTGGGGGCAGATTTTACAATTAGTCAATACTTCCTCTATCTGTGCTAAACATTCCCTAATTCAATTTAAAGTTGTTCATAGAGCACATATGTCCAAAGATAAATTAGCTTGCTTTTATTCTCATATTAATCCTTTTTGTGATAGATGTACGGGGCAGATAGCCTCTTTAACTCATATGTTTTAGTCTTGTCCTACTCTGGAAACTTTTTGGAGAGACATTTTTAATATTATCTCAAAGGTATTGAATATAGATATCTCTCCTCACCCTATTACTGCTATCTTTGGACTACCTAAAATTTCCAGTAATCTTTCTCCTTCAGCCCGTAGAATGATTGCATTTCTTACTTTAATGGCGAAAAGATGTATCTTACAACATTGGAAAGAGCTTAATGCTCCAACCACCTTTTTTTGGTTTTCTCAGACGATATTATGCTTGAATTTGGAGAAAATTAGAAGCAATCTTTATGATTCCTCACTTAAATTTGAACAGACCTGGAGATCTTTTATTCAATATTTTCATTTACTGTAATTTTTTTTCTTCTCTTTTTTGCTCCATATTTATATACCCTTCTTGTTTTTTTTTACTGTTTTTAATGGAGGTCGGGTTTGAGGACGTGATTTTAAGTTCTTTAACTCTATTTGGTTCCAAGTTAGCCCATTGCTTTGCTTTGCTTTTAGTTTAGTTGCACTGTGGGTTTTTTTTTGGGGGGGGGGGGTTTCCTTTTCTCTATTGATATATATATATAAAAATTAGTATACTATTATGTTACCTTAGTATGTTATGTTTAAATTACATTGTTTGTATCACTTTTTTCTGTATTAATATTTCCTGTAATTTTATTATATTCTAACAGTGTATTAGTGCCTATATGGCTTACCCTTTTGTATACTTATTCAATAGAAAGATTTAAAAAGAAAAGAAAGAAAGAATCCAGAGAATTGGCCTCTACTGCCTTCTGAGGCAGAGCATTCCACAGATCCACAACCCTCTGCGTGAAAAGTTTTTTCCTCAACTCCGTTCTAAATTGTCTACCCCTTATTCTTAAACTGTGGCCTCTGGTTCTGGACTCCTCCAACATCGGGAACATGTTTCCTGCCTCTAGTGTGTCCAATCCCTTAATAATCTTATACGTTTCAATCAGACTAGGGACACTCACTGAGCTCCTCCTTACCTGTTTGACCACCTTTGTCAGATCCTGTTTCTGTGAAGTACACTGAGCTCCTGTTTGCACTATCTGTGACTCTGATTTTCTGGGTTTCTCCCGGATACTCCAGGTTTATACCACATTCCAAAAGTATCAATAAGTGAACTATAATCATAGTTATACAGCAAGTCTGTTTGTCCAGTGGAGGTGCCCTATCCAGGTGCTGGAGGACTGTGTGTGTGTGGATAGGAGCGAATAAAGAGGCTTGTTTTGCTGTTGTTCTGCTGAACATTACAGTCATGCTAATTCGAACCAGAACGTGTGGCGACACTTGTATCCATTGCATCCTTAGATTGTGTTGGTTGTTAATGCAAACGATGCATTTCACTTTAGGTTTCAATGTACGTGTGATTAGTAAATGATTCTGAATCTGAGCATGGGAACAGGCCATCCGTATCCAACTCATCTGTAAAGATGTCTGCCCAATCTTGTCCCATCAGCATGTGTTTGGCTCATATCCTCTAATCCTCTCCAATCCAAATTGGAATGTCAGAAAATTTTTGACAAGAGCCAGCCATTCGGCCCAACAAAGCTTGCCAAATTCCGATTCTCATAATATGTTGAAATAATTATTGAGTTTAGATTTGAAAATCTCTAAGGTACTACTCTCACCTTCACAACTAGGTAGTTTATGTGTCCACAACGCAGTGGGTAAAGAAATGCTTCAGAAATCTCCCCTTAACCAGTCTCCGCCTATGCCCCGTGTCCTTGATGATGCATTAATTTTGAAGTAGCAGTATCCTCCTTACTTATAGCCTTAATGATTTTGAACACTTCCATCAGGTCTCCTCTCATTCTACGTCTATTTAGGCTAAAAAGATTTAATTATTTCAATCTTTCTTCATAGTTCATACCCTGCAGGCCGGGAATGAGTCTAGTCACCCTTCTGTGGACTCTCTCCAATGCCTTCACATCCCTCACACAATATGGAGACCAAAATTGTGCACAGTATTCAGGGTGTCGCCTCGCAAGTGCATTATACTGCTTAAGGAGAACATCTCTTGACTTGAACTTCACTGAGCCCAACATTCTATTAGCCTTCCTTATCGCTTCTGTGCATTGTCCAGATTTTGATAGTGATAGGTCTACCGGGACACCCAAATCCCTCTCATACAGTATCTCTCACTCAAGACCACCCACTGTATATTTATATCTATTATTTCTGCTTCCTATATGTAATACTTTACATTTACTTACATTAAATTTCATCTGCCCACATCTGGATTTTGTTTAGCTCTAACTGTATTGATTCTGTTGCCTCAGTGTTGTCAGCCCTTCCCCCTAATTTTGTATCATCAGCAAAGTTTACTAGTTTATTTCTTATGTTCTCATCCAAATCATTAATGTAGATTAAAAACAGCAGCAGCCCCAAAACCAATCCCTTGCAGAACCCCACTTTTAACATCATCTCGGTGTGAAAGTGATCCTCTCATCAAAACTCGTTTTCTGTTTTTTGGCCAATTCTGCACCCATTTGCCCACCTTATCCTGAATACCTACCTCCTGTAATTTGATTGTTAACCTCTCATGAGATACCTTGTTAAAAGCCTTCTGAAAGCGCAAGTAAATTACATCAACAGCTCTGTTGCTATCATAAATTTTAATTGCCTCTTCATAGAACTCCAGCATATTAGTAAAACATGTTTTTCCCCTTTCTGAACCCACGCTGGCTTTCTGCCAACATGCCTGTTCTTATCAGCTGCTTTTCCATCTCATTCTTTATTATTGTTTCCATTATCTTGCCTGCAATACACGTTAAGCTTACTGGTCTATAGTTACCAGGGTCAGTGTGCTCATCTTTCTTGTATACTAGGACAAGGTTAGCCCCTTTCCAGTACTTGGGGATTTCACCAGTCTTCACTGACTTTGAAAAATATATGTTGGGGGTTTGTATATATAGTATAATCACAGAACTCTTTAAGTACCCTTTGATATATGTTGTCTGGCCCTGGAGATTTATTAATTTTCAGCAGAAGCAGGACCCCACTTTCTAACATCTCTAAGTAACTTAAAACAATCTTATTTTTCTCTACACTTAACTGGCATATTGTTAGTATCTTTGCTGGTGAATACTTTTGCAAAATATGAGTTAAGAGTATCTGCTTTATCCTCCTCTGAATAATTTAACACCCCACTATTATTCCTAATACACTTAGCTTCCTTCTTGACTTTTCTTTTATTATTTAAGTATTGAAAAATCTCTTGAGGTCAGCAATGTCTTTCTCAACCTGCCTTTTGGCCATCTGAATTTCCCTCTTGATTATAGCTCTCATATTTTCATGTGCCTTATGATTAACATCATTACTACTTTTTCTGTATTCCTTATATAGCTGTCTTGTCTTCAATATTTTTATGTAAAACTTTATTCATCCATGTAGTTGATCTGTTGTTTTTATTGCTTCTCCCGACCTTGAGAATTAACATTTCCTGCACTGAGTGTATTGCCTCTTTGAAGCAACTCCATTGCTCCTCAACTGACTCAACGTCCAAACAGTTCCTTCCAGGTTACCTTCTGAATTTTGCTTTGTATGCACAAACTTTGCCTTTCTGAAGTTCAATTTAATGGCTTTAGCTTTTACTGATATTATCTCCCAAAAAAAAACTAACATTGTTTGTTCCTAAAGGCTCAACAGCTTCCATACTCAAAATTCTATCCTGATTGTAACAGGGTATCATATCCAGACGGGCCTCTCTCAGCACTTACATACTCGGTCAAAAAACAATTATTCAATAACTCAATGAATTCACTTTCTTGTAATCCATTAGTCTCCCACTCAATGTTTGGGAAATTAAAGTCTCCCATAACTATAACATCACCCTCAGAACTTGCATTTTTTCAATATTCTGACAGAGTTCTAAATGTCTTATAGTGTTCTCGTGCAGTGTGTTGAAACTCTGACTAAACACCAAGTTAACCCGGAGCCAATGAAGACAGAGTCATAGTAAGATTAACCGTTGACTGTTCACTCTTCCACATTAACATCCTATGGTGAAAACTGTGGATAAAAAAATACAAACATATACAGTGTCTGTTTCATTCTTGAGACCACGCGCGCTCTTTTAGCGAGTGTCTTCAGCCGCCCAGGGGATGGAGGGGGTCACATCAAACCGCCGCCGGGCTCGAGCCGACCCCACGTTTGAAATTGAAAAGCCGCCACACGTGCCACTTCCTTTAACAGAATCGGCGTTAATATTTTTACTTCAAATACGGTCGTGAACTTACGGCGTTGCTTCTATAATGTTTCTTTGTGGGTAGACACGGAGCTCTTCATGTTCATGCTACATGCGCGGGACCCCACCTTTTCTCTTTCTCCGAACCATCCTCCACCACCTCCAGTTTAAATTCCATGCGGAATATTTTGGAGGATCAAGAACCAAGAACCAGAGAGTTACCCCCAAAGCGCGGCGAAACCGGAGGTGACGTCATCACATGCCAGGATATACCATAGACATTGAATTTTATCTTTAACTAGAAAATAGTTACACACAAGTTATTTAAAGCGGAAATTTAACAAAGTCAAATAAATGCCTTAAGGGCAAGACATGTCTTTTAAACATCAATATTTTACTTGCCTCTACTACTTCCTCTTGCAGTTCATACAATATATCCAACATGCTCTGTGTGGAAAAGTTGTCTCACAGAACCCTTTTTAAAACTTTAAAAATTCTAATACTATATTCCCTATCCTGGGAAGAAGTCTGTGACCATTCACCTTATTTATGCCTCCTGTGATTTTATGTACTTAGCTAAAGTGACCCATTAGTTTCTTACACTTTAGGGGGAAAGCCCCGGCCTATTCAGCTTCTGCTTATAACTCTAGCCCTTCTGTTCCAGCATCTTTGTTGTGAATCCTTTCTGCACTCTTTTCCAGAATGATGACATCTTTCCTATAGCACACAATTAATGCTGGAGGAACTCAACCAGTCATCAACAGAGGAGAATAAGCAGTCGATGTTTCTGGGACATTCTAGTTCTAATGAAGGGTCCCCGCCCAAAATGTTGACTGTTTATTCATTTCCATAGGTGGTGCCTGACTTGCTGAAGTCAGCATTTTGTGTATGTTGCTCTAGATTTTCAACATCTGCAGAATCTTGCCGGCGGCCAAACATTCGAATTCCGATTCCCATTCCCGGTTCGACATGTCGGTCCGTGGCCTCCTGTTGTCCCAAGATGATGCCACCCTCAGGGTGGAGGAGCAACACCTTGTATTCTGTCAGTCTACCCTCCAACTTGATGGTTTGAATATCAATTTCTCCTTCTGGTTAGAAAAAAAATTCCCTCCCTCCTCCTCCTATTCCCCATTCTGGCCTCTGATCTCTTCTCATCTGCCTCAGGTCCCCCTCTCCTCACTTTCTTTTCACTCATGGTTCACTCTTCTCCCCCATCAGATTCCTTCTTCTCCAGCCCTTTATCTTCTCTACCCACCTGGCTTCCACTTGGCAACTTCACTTGAATTGAAATGACTTTATTTCTTACATCCTTCACATACATGAGAAATAAAAATCTTTACGTTATGTTTCCATCTAAATGTGCAATGTGCAATCATAGTAATTTATAATAATTTATAATAAATGGAACAGTCAATGTAATATAGAGTACATTCAAGTCAGCGTGAGTTCACCAGTCTGACGGCCTGGTGGAAGAAGCTGTCCCAGAGCCTGCTGGTCCTGGCTTTTATGCTGCAGTACTGCTTCCCAGATGGTAGCAGCTGGAATAGATTGTGGTTGGGATGGCTTGGGTCCCCAGTGATCCTCTGAGCCCTTTTTACACACCTGACTTGTAAGTATCCTGAATCATGGGAAGTTGACAACTACAGATGTGCTGGGTTGTCTGCACCACTCTCTGTAGAGTCCTGCGATTAAGGGAGGTACAGTTCCCATACCAGGCAGTGATGCAGCCAGTCAGGATGCTCTCAGTTGTGCCCCTGTAGAAAGTTCTTAGGATTTGGGGGCCCATACCAAACTTCCTCAACCGTCTGAGGTGGAAGAGGCGCTGTTGTGCCTTTTTCACCACAGCTGGTGTATACAGACCACGCGAGGTCCTTGGTGATGTGGATGCTGAGGAACTTGAAGCTGTTTACCCTCTCAACCCCAGATCCATTGATGTCAATAGGGGTTAGCCCATCTCCATTCCTCCTGTATTCCACAACCAGCTCCTTTGTTTTTGTAACATTCAGGTTGTTTTCTTGACATCACTGTGTCAGAGAGATGACTTCTTCCCTGTAGGCCACCTTGTTATTGTTTGAGATAAAGCCAATCAATGTAGTGTCGTTGGCAAATTTAATTAGCAGATTGGAGCTGTGGGTGGCGATACAGTCATGGGTGTATAGGGAGTAATGGAGGTGACTCAGTACGCAGCCCTAAGGGGCTCCTGTATTGAGAGTCAGAGGGTTGGAGGTGAGGGAGCCCACTCTTACAACCTGCTGGCTGTCCTCCTTCCTCCCCCTTCTTCCCCTCCCCCGACCTTTTTATTCTGGTGTCTTCCCCTTTTCTAGTCCTGAAGAAGGGTCTCAGCCCAAAATGCTGACTGTTTACTCTTTTCCATAGATCGTGCCTAACCTGCTGAGTTCTTCCAGCATCTTGTGTGTGTTAGAATCAGAATCAGGTTTATTATCACTGGCATGTGACATGAAATTTGTTAACTTAGCAGTAGCGGTTCAATGCAATGCATAATCTGGCTGAGAAAGAAATAATAAATAAAGTAAAAATAATAATAAATAAAACAAGTAAATCAATTAATTATTGAATAGATTTTTTAAAAATGTGCAAAAACAGAAATACTGTATATTTTTGTAAAAAGTGAGTTAGTGGCCAAAGATTCAATGTCCATTTAGGAATTGGATGGCAGAGGGGAAGAAGCTGTTCCTGAATCACTGAGTGTGTGCCTTCAGGCTTCTGTACGTCCTTCCTGATGTGTAACAATGAGAAAAGGGCATGCCCTGGGTGCTGGAGGTCCTTAATAATGGACGCTGCCTTTCTGAGACACTGCTCCCTAAAGATGTTCTGGATACTTTGTAGGCTAGTACCCAAGATGGAGCTGACTAGATTTACAACCTTCTGCAGCTTCTTTCAGTCCTGTGCAGTAGCCCCTCCATACCAGACAGTGATTCAGCCTGTCAGAATGCTCTCCACAGTACAACTATAGAAGTTTTTTGAGTGTATTTGTTGACATGCCAAATCTCTTCAAACTCCTAATAAAGTATAGCAGCTGTCTTGCCTTCTTTATAACTACATTGATATGTTGGGACCAGGTTAGATCCTCAGAGATCTTGACACCCAGGAACTTGAAGCTGCTCACTCTCTCCACTTCTGATCCCTCTATGAGGACTGGTATGTGTTCCTTCGTCTTACCCTTCCTGAAGCCCACAATCAGCTCTTTCAGCTTACTGACATTGAGTGGTAGGTTGATGCTGCACAACTTAACTAGTTGGAATATCTCACTCCTGTACACCCTCTTGTCACCACCTGAGATTCTACCAACAATGGTTGTATTGTCAGCAAGGTTAAAGATGGTATTTGAGCTATGCCTAGCCGCAGAGTCACGTGTATATAGAGAGTAGAGCAGTGGGCTAAATACACACCCCTGAGGTGCGCCAGTGTCGATCGTCAACAAAGAGGACATGTTATCACAAATCTGCACAGATTGTGATCCACCAGTTAGGAAGTCGAGGATCCAATTGCAGAGGGAGGTACAGAGGCCCAGGTTCTGCAACTTCTCAATCAGGATTGTGGGAATGATGGTATTAAATACAGAGCTATAGTTGATAAACAGCATCCTGACATAGGTGTTTGTGTTGTCCAGGTGGTCTACGTGTTGAGAGCCATTGAGATTGCACCTGCCGTTGACCTGTTGTGGTGATAGGCAAATTGCAATGGGTCCAGGTCCTTGCTGAGGCAGGAGTTCAGTCTAGTCATGACCAACCTCTCAAAGTATTTTATCACTGTCGATGTGAGTGCTACCAAGCAATAGTCATTAAGGCAGCTCATATTATTCTTCTTAGGCACTGGTATAATTGTTGCCTTTTTGAAGCAAGTGGGATCTTCCGTCCATTGCAGTGAGAGGTTGAAAATGAACTTAAATACTCCCGCTAGTTGGTTGGCACAGGTTTTCAGAGCCTTACCGGGTACTCCATCGGGACCTTCCGCCTTGCGAGGGTTCACTCTCTTTAAAGACAGCCTAACATCGGGCTCTGAGACGGAGATCACAGGGTCATCAGGCGCAGCAGGGATCTTCACAGCTATAGTTATAGTCTCCCTTTCAAGCGGGCATAGAAGGCGTTGTGTTCATCTGGTAGTGAAGTATCGCTGCCATTCATGCAACACTCACAACACGCTGGAGGAACTCAGCAGATCGGGCAGCATCCGTGGAAACGATCAGTCAACGTTTTGGGGCAGAACCCTTCGTCAGGACTGAAGAGGGAAGGGGCAGAGGCCCTATAAAGAAGGTGGGGGGAGGATGGGAAGGAGAAGGCTGGTAGGTTCCAGGTGAAAAACCAGTAAGGGGAAAGATCAAGGGGTGGGGGAGGGGATAGGCAGGAAAGGTGAAGAAGGAATAGGGGAAAACACAATGGGTAGTAGAAGGAGGCGGAACCATGAGGGAGGTGATAGACAGCTGGGGGAGGGGGCAGAGTGAAATAGGGATAGAGGAAGGGAGGGGGAGGGAATTACTGGAAGTTGGAGAATTCAGTGTTCATGGCCAGGGGCTGGAGACTACCTAGACGGTATATGAGGTGTTGCTCCTCCAACCTGAGTTTAGCCTCATCATGGCAGTAGAGGAGGCCATGTATGGACGTATCCAAATGGGAAGCAGAGTTGAAGTGGGTGGCTACTGGGAGATCCTGTCTGTTGTGGCGGACGGAGCAGAGGTGCTCGACGAAGCGGTCCCCCAATCTGCGTCGGGTTTCCCTCATGGTTCTGCGTCCTTCTACTACCCATTGTGTGTTCCCCTATTCCTTCTTCACCTTTCCTGCCTATCACCTCCCTGCCTCCCCTCCCCCACCCCTTTATCTTTCCCCTTACTGGTTTTTCACCTGGAACCTACCAGCCTTCTCCTTCCCACCCTCCCCCCACCTTCTTTATAGGGCCTCTGCCCCTTCCCTCTTCAGTCCTGACGAAGGGTTCCAGCCCGAAACGTTGACTGATCATTTCTGCGGATGCTGCCCAACCTGCTGAGTTCCTCCAGCGTGTTGTGAGTGTTGCTTTGACCCCAGCATCTGCAGAGTATTTTGTGGCTGCCATTCATGCTATTGGGTTTTGCTTTGCAGGAAGTGATCTTCAGCATCTGCAGACTTTCTTGTGTTTTTGATCTGCAGAATCTGTTGTTGTCTATTTAATATTTGAGTAATATTGTAAATATGTTGTTTGATTAAGCATTCTTTGTTTTTTACATAATATATTGTGAGTTATATGTAGAAGTATGTAAATAGCATATATTATCATGCCACCACGTGCTATACGTGTGTGTCTCACTTAAAAACACTTAAAAACAAAGTACGCATCTTCTAGTTCCTTATTTTGCCTTTATTTATTTATTGAGATATGAATAGGCCCTTCTGCCCTTCAAGCCGTGAAACCCCTGATTTAACCCTAGCATAATCACAGGAAATTTACAATCACCAATTAACCTACAAACTGGTAAGTCTTTGGACTGTGGGATGAAACTGGAGCACCTGGAGAGGAATTGAATAAATGCACGGTGTCGGGGAGAGCGTACAGACTCTCTACAGGCAGAGGTGGGAATTGAACCCGTGTCTCCTGTACTGTAAAGCTTTTTGCTAACCACCACACGACTGTGCTGCCCTCTTTTAGTTTTAATGTTTTGGAGTGACAAAACCTGCTGCATCCGTAAAGCAAACAGCATTATGAAGGACCCCACACACTCCTCATATAAACTCTTCTCCCTCCTGCCATCTGGAAAAAGGCACCAAAGCTTTCGGGCTCTCACGACCAGACTATGGAACAGTTTCTTCCCCCAAGTCATCAGACTCCTCAATACCCAGAGCCTGGACTGACACCAACCTACTGCCCTCTGCTGTGCCCATTGTCTTGTTTATTATTTATTATAGTGCCTGCTCTGTTCTGTGCACTTTATGCAGTCCTGGATAGGTCTGTAGTCTAGTGTAGATTTTGTGTTTTTTCTTACATAGTTCAGTGTAGTTTTTGTATTGTTTCATGTAGCACCATGGACCTGGAAAACCAGCAGTTATGGTTGAAATGACAATAAAAGGTGACTTGACTTGACTTGATGATACTTGTCTTGCAGGGGGACATACCACAGAGATTCTCAGGCTTGTGGGCAGCCTCTCTGCCTCATACAGCCCCAGGCATTACGTCATTGCTGAAACAGACAGGATGAGTGAAGACAAGGTCCGCACACTTGAGGCTGCCAGAGCTGAAGAAGGTCCTGAACCTCAGGTAGGTGTTAGCATGGGCTTGGAACTGTGACCCAAGAGCAGTGTCTCCCTTTGTGCCTGATGTGTGCAGAGGGATTGCTAGCTCGACTAAGTGCGGTGGTGATGAACACAAGAAATTCTGCAGAAGCTGGAAATCCAGAGTAACACACACAGCAAGATGGAGGAACTCAGCAGGTCAGGTAGCATAAACAGTCTGAGACCCTTCATCGAAAGCAAGAGGGAAGAAGCTAGAATAAGCAGGTGGGGTGGGATGAGGAGAAGGAGTGCAACCTATAAGGTGATAGGTGAAGCCAAACAACAGGAATTCTGCAGATGCTGGAAATTCAAGCAACACACATAAAAGTTGCTGGTGAACGCAGCAGGCCAGGCAGCATCTGTAGGAAGAGGTGCAGTCGACATTTCAGGCCGAGACCCTTCGTCAGGACTAACTGAAGGAAGAGTGAGTAAGGGATTTGAAAGTTGGAGGGGGAGGGGGAGATCCAAAATGATAGGAGAAGACAGGAGGGGCAGGGATGGAGCCAAGAGCTGGACAGGTGATAGGCAAAAGGGATACGAGAGGATCATGGGACAGGAGGCCCAGGAAGAAAGACGGGGGGGAGGGGGGAGGACCCAGAGGATGGGCAAGGGGTATATTCAGAGGGACAGAGGGAGAAAAAGGAGAGTGAGAGAAAGAATGTGTGTATAAAAATAAGTAACAGATGGGGTACGAGGGGGAGGTGGGGCATTAGCGGAAGTTAGAGAAGTCGATGTTCATGCCATCAGGTTGGAGGCTACCCAGACGGAATATAAGGTGTTGTTCCTCCAACCTGAGTGTGGCTTCATCTTTACAGTAGAGGAGGCCGTGGATAGACATGTCAGAATGGGAATGGGATGTGGAATTAAAATGTGTGGCCACTGGGAGATCCTGCTTTCTCTGGTGGACAGAGCGTAGATGTTCAGCAAAGCGGTCTCCCAGTCTGCGTCGGGTCTCGCCAATATATAAAGGGCCACATCAGGAGCACCAGACGCAGTATATCATTCCAGCCGACTCACAGGTGAAGTGTTGCCTCACCTGGAAGGACTGTTTGGGGCCCTGAATGGTGGTAAGAGAGGAAGTGTAAGGGCATGTGTAGCACTTGTTCCGCTTACACGGATAAGTGCCAGGAGGGAGATCAGTGGGGAGGGATGAGGGGGACGAATGGACAAGGGAGTTGCGTAGGGAGTGATCCCTGCGGAAAGCAGAGGAGGGGGGAGGGAAAGATGTGCTTAGTGGTGGGATCCCGTTGGAGGTGGCGGAGGTTACGGAGAATAATATGTTGGACCCGGAGGCTGTTGGGGTGGTAGGTGAGGACCAGGGGAACCCTATTCCTAGTGGGGTGGTGGGAGGATGGAGTGAGAGCAGATGTACGTGAAATGGGGGAGATGCGTTTAAGAGCAGAGTTGATAGTGGAGGAAGGGAAGCCCCTTTCTTTAAAAAAGGAAGACATCTCCCTCGTCCTAGAATGAAAAGCCTCATCCTGAGAACAGATGCGCCGGAGACGGAGGAATTGCGAGAAGGGGATGGCGTTTTTGCAAGAGACAGGGTGAGAAGAGGAATAGTCCAGATAGCTGGGGATAAAGTAAGAACCTGGAGGTGATAGGTGGGAAAGGGGTGAAGGAGAAAGAATCTAATAGGGGAGGAGATTGGACTATGGGATAAAGGGCAGGAGAGGCAAAACACATTACCAGCAGCACACAGCACATAGCACAAATAGCATATATGGTTACGATTTCAGGAAAAAAAATGGTCACAAAGAGAAAAAAAATAATAATATAGCCCAAGTCCCTGTTTGGCATGACTAGATTGATGGCAAGCTATCGTGGTCCAGCTTGTTCTTCCACCAAGGGAAGACTAGAAAGCAGCACCACCTCGGCAACTCCTCCCCTGGGCGATTGCCACAGGCGACCCTGCACTCTCGACCTAGGCCTAATCCTCAACACAACCGATACAAAACAGCTCGCCTGCTGTCAGTGTGGCCAATGAACCAGCAAACCGGACTTGCAGTTTCCTATGTTACCAATGTCCAAGGGGGTCTTGCGATCAGGAAAACGTCCAAGACAATCACTTGGCACAATTGTACACTATAAGTCCAAGTGACAGCACAACTGTAGGCAATAAGTCCAGCTCGATCAGTGTCAAGCAACTTGCTGATGGGATAGTCCTGCAGACCTTGATATTCTTAGCATCCAGCAGAGACGTGATCGTAAAAAGGTCATACAAGGCGAAAGAGGTGAAAGGCAGATGAGGGGGAAGGAAGAGGGAAGGGCGGTCCCAGAACTTTTCCCCTCCCCTGCCCTCCTCTTCCATTCCCCATTCTGACTCCCTCCTTACTGCTTCCCTACCCCCCCCCCACCACCACCTGCTTCCTCTAGCTTCTTTCTTCCCCTTCCTTTCCAGTCCTAATGAAGGGCTTCAGTCTGAAACGTGGGGTGTAGTAGTGTTGTTGTCTGATGTGCATTGTAAGTGCGTGCCCAGCAGAGGTCGCCCGTTAGCAATCAGTGGTGAGAACGCCAAAGGCGATTGTAGCCAAGATGAGATAACTTCCAGTGAAATGGAAATGGAGCAGGCCCAGATCCTGCACTTCCTTTTGAAGCAGCTGCTTTTGCTGAAACGTATATAGCCCGGTGAGAAATTAGGATAATAAGGTAAAGGAACAGGCTCTTGGGCCCATCTCTGTGCCAGCAATGATGCCAAATTAAACTGATCTCAGGTAACTCCATGATCTACATTCCCTCTATGATCATGTGACTGAATGCTTCTTTAAAAGTTGGGCAGCATTTGAGGAGAGGAACACAGAGTTGGTGCTACAGTGCAGGATATAGAAACATAGAAAATAGGTGCAGGAATAGGCCATTCAGCCTTCGAGCCTGCACCGCCATTCAGTATGATCATGGCTGATCATCCAACTCAGAACTCTGTACCAGCCTTCCCTCCATACCCCCTGATCCCTTTAGCCACAAGGGCCATATCTAACTCCCTCTTAAATATAGCCAATGAACTGGCCTCAACTGTTTCCTGTGGCAGAGAATTCCACAGATCCACCACTCTCTGTGTGAAGAACTGATTTACTTTCTACTTAGAAGTTTGGGAAAATTTGGCATGTCACCCAAACCTTAAACAAACACAGTAGGGTATCCTAACTGGCTGCATCATGGCCTGGTGTGGAAACACGAATACACAGGAATGGAATAGGCTGCTGCCCAGTCCATCACAGGCAAAGAAATAGAGATCTATTACACTCCACATGAGGGCAGCATTAAAAACACTCAAGCACAACACAGTACCTCTGATAATGCAGCACTCCTTTAGCTCTGCATAGGAGCTGTTACTCAAGCCTCTGAACCAGGACTTGAACCAGCAACTTCTACCTTTGATGCAAGAGGTCTGCCCACTGAGCCACAGCTTTAGAGAAACAAGAAGCAAATAGACAAAGCAGCTGGATGCCTTGATAATAGGGCAATCAGAAAAGTTTGGTCACAAATGAAGCTGATGCAGGTTGAAAAACAAGATATTGCTGAAGTTTGAACTTACTGAGTGGAGTGATTAGCTGCCTGAGATTTTAGAATGTGCACCCAAATCAAAATGATGAAGATGCTGATTACCTTAAAGAAGCTTCTCCCCCTCTGCCATCAGATTTCTGAATAGTCCATGAACATTGCTTTACTATTTTGCTCTTTTTTTTGCACTACTTGTTTTTATATACTGTCAGTGGCCACTTTATTAGGTACACCTATACCATTAATGCCAGTATCAAATAAACCAAGCATGTGGCAGCAATTCAATGCATAAAAGCATGCCGTCATTCAGTTGTTGTTCAGACCAAACATCAGAATGGGGAACAAATTTGATCTAAGTGACTTTGACCTTGGAATGACGGTTGGTGCCAGACAGGGTATCTCCGAAACTGCTGATCTCTGGGGATTTTCTCACACACGCAACAGTCCCGAGAGTTTACAGGGAATGGTGCGAAAAACAAAAAAATCCAGTGAGCAGCAGTTCTGTGGGTGAAAATGCGTTGCTGTGAGAGAGGTGAGAGGAGCATGGTTGGACAGGTTCAAGCTGACAGGCGGGCGGGCGACAGTAACTCTAACCAAGTGTTGGAACAGAAGTGGATGGGCTACAGCAGCAGAAAACGACACTGGGTTCCACTCCAGTACCGAATGAAATAGCCACTGAGCAGATATTCTTATTGTAATTGATAGAGTTTTTTTAATGTCTTGCATTGTTCTACTGCCACAAAGCAACATTAGTGATAATAAACCTGATTCTGAGATGCCTGTCTTATGCTGTCACGTGATCTTGCTGAACATAGGGTTAGCTATTTCACCTCCCTCCCATAGAACAATGCAATTAATGGGTTGAAAGTTCTCTGCTACATCTCCAAGCCACAACTGCTTGTATGCAAATGTTTTCTTCTTCGTCAGCAAATTAAGGGGAAAATGCTGAAATTTAATGCAAAATTTCTTTGTGCATGTAGAGAAAGCATTTATGGGGGGAGAAAAAGCGAAAGATCAGTCGTGCACTTCACTAGAGCGACGACAACTGATTTGAATCCAAAAGCTACATGCTTAAGGCTGTTAAAGTCTGATTTAAAAATTACAAAGAATGGAGGGAAGTCCACAGGTTGCAATGTAATTGCTTACCTGAGCTACTCCCACCACTCCAAAATGTCCCAAGCGCAACCACCAAGAAGAACAAGGGTGGTAGGTGCGCGGGAACACTGCTTACCCGTTGCCTCACCACCGAGTCGCACACTATTCAAGTTGGAAGTTTATTACCAATCCCCCCTCCTCAGTGGGTCTAAAACCTGGAACTCCCTCCCAGTTGCATTGGGCAGACTCATTCAATAGAAGTATTGCAGTATTTCCAGATGGCAACTCTCCACTGCCTAGTCAACAAAATGGTGTTTGCTCTGATCTCCCCTTTAGCACTCCCGGTCAAAAAAAAACTGCAGGAAGTTAGAAAAATAATTCCAGGATTTGGATCGAGGCAGAAACTGTCCAAAAATGTTCAGGAGACATGTAGTACGGCTGGCGTCATGTTCGATTAACGTTCGCAATGTCCGCAGTTCGATCCTGGGCAGTAACGTAATTTAGAGGTGGCACAGGAGCGTAACGGTTAATGTAACAATATTACAGCAACAGTGAGCTTGAGGTGGAACCAGTGTATTTGAGTGAGTGCAAACATGAGGAATTCTGCAGATGCTGGAAATTCAAGCAACACACATCAAAGTTGCTGGTGAACGCAGCAGGCCAGACAGCATCTCTAGAAAGAGGTACAGTTGACGTTTTGGGCCGAGACCCTTCGTCAGGACTAACTGAAAGAAGAGCTAGTAAGAGATTTGAAAGGGGGAGAGGGAGGGGGAGATCCAAAATGATAGGAGAAGACAGGAGGGGGAGGGATGGAGCTAAGAGCTGGACAGTTGATTGACAAAAGGGATATGAGAGAATCATGGGACAGGAGGGCCTCCAACCTGATGGCATGAACATTGACTTCTCAAACTTCTGCTAATGCCCCACCTCCCCCTTGTACCCCATCCGTTATTTATTTATATACACACATTCTTTTTCTCTCTCTCTTTCTCCCTCTGTCCCTCTCACTATACCGCTTGCCCATCCTCTGGGTTTTCCCCCAACTCCCCCTTTTCTTTCTCCCTGGGCCTCCTGTCCCATGATCCTCTCATATCCCTATAAAGTACTATGAGATTGGCTGAGAGAGTCATAGGGGTCTCCCTACGGTCCATCGTTAACATTTATCAGGAGTGCTGCATCTGGAGGGGCTCTTAATATTATTAAGACCATAAGACACAGGAGCAGAATTAGGCCATCTGGCCCATCGAGTCTGCTCCGCCATTCAATCATGGCTGATATTTTTTTTTTCCTCTCCTCCTCAACCCCAGTTTCCGGCCTTCTCCCCGTAACCTTTGATGCCATGTCCAATCAAGAACCTATCGATCTCTGCCTTAAATACACCCAATGACCTGACCTCCACAGCTGCATGTGGCAACAAATTCCACAAAATCACCACCCTTTGGCTGAAGAAATTTCTCCACATCTCTGTTTTGAAAGGGCGCCCCTCTATCCTGAGGCTGTGCCCCCTAGTGCTAGATTCTCCCACCATGGGAAGGCATCCTTTCCACATCTACTCTGTCTAGGCCCTTCAACATTCGAAAGGTTTAAGGACACCACCCACCATCCAGCATCCTCTTTGACTTTCTCCCATCAGGCGGGATACTCCGATGCACAAAAGCGAGAACGGTCAGGGTGGGAAACAGTTTCTTCCCTCAGGCCGTTAGGCTTCTGAACTCCCTGCACATCGCATTCAAAGTCACAGGTTAATCTGTTCTGTACCTGACAATATTTAATTTATGCACTTTGTTCATGTATGTGTAATTCATCAGTAGATTTTATCCTTGCCTTCCTCAGTTATTGTGTGTTTTTTATGTGTGTGATATGTACTACTGTGCTTTACACCCTGCTCTGGAGAAACATTGTCTCATTCATGTATATAGTTAAATTACAATATACTTGACTTGAAATTGAGTGTGTGAGGAACCCAGCAGTTAAAGGTTGAAGTTGCTTTAATGCAAAACGAAGAATAAATCAACACATAAAACACTGGAGGAACTCAGTGACCACTCTGATTATTTTGTGCTAAAATTGACTTTATTTCTGTTCTTATTAAAAATGTTCAATTTAAGTTTTTTCTTGTGAATGTTACTTAAATGATGCTACTTGTCTGTGACGCTGCTGTAAGTAAATTTTTCGTTGCACTTGTGCGTAAAACAATAAGCTCAACCTGGACTTTGGTCGGGACGCCTCTCCGAGGTCAAGCTGTGCTGACAGACCTTTCATCTGACTACTGCCCGTCCAGGTGAAAGATCTGGACCCGAAACGGTGGCCATTCATTTCCATCCATGGATACTGTCTGACCCATTAAACTGCTGCAGTGTTGTGTGTGTTGCTCCAGATTCCAGCATCAGCAGTCTCGTGTATCGCCAGTGAACAATAGTGAATGCTGTTCTTTGCCAAAGCAATCAAAATGATCAAATAATTGAGTTGAATGATAGCATAATTGTCTGCCTTTGAAGACAAAGGTTGGTGGGCTTTGTGTTTTATAATCTGCTCGAGAGTCCCTTAAGACCGGTACAATGGGTGTAATATTTCCTGAATCACTCGTTTCTTTCTTGTTTGCCAATTCCCAAATTGAGATTGTGAGGAAGAGATCTGTGGGAAGTTTGGGCTAGATGTTATCAAATAATCAGAGGGAAATTTTAACATTTTTGGAGTTGTTTTTCTATGTAGTGCAAATGTTACATTAAAGGGTTGGTTGCTATTTTTATTTGTTTCTGTTTAATCATTTTATTTGCTACTAAGTTTGATGCTGATTCTGATTAGGTTTAGACTGTTGATATTGGACAGTTGCTGTAGTATTTTGCAATATGAGCAGAGTACTCAGGAGAGCGAAGTCTAATGTGCAAATGCATTGTAATAACATGAAACATGGCTGGGTTGGGGCTGGCCCATGCAGGCCAACTCTCCCATTGGTGCTGCTCTCCCAGTGTTTGCTTCTTGGAAGACAAGCTGGATTGCCTTTGACCCAGTGAGAGATAAGGAACTGCTGCATGCTTGTTCCTGCAAAAGCGCGGCTCCAGGACAACATCCCATGCACCATCAATCTTCAGGCCATGTCACTTAGGGACTTGTGCTAATATTATTTTGTGACTGTGCTTTGTAACTGTATGTACTTGTTTTTCACCTTGTCCTTGGAGGAATGATATTTCATTTTGCTGTATACAGGCGTATGGTTGAATGACATTTAAACTTGAATTTGAACTTGAAATATGAAGCTTGTTGCTGCTCGTATGAGCCAAACTCTTCCATAAGCGATGGGCAATTTTGTTTAAAAAAAAAATCTTGATATTCAAAAGGCAAGCTTATGGTGTGTGCTCTTGCGTTAGAGTTGCCTAAGGTTATGAATTCAAGTTCCACTGTAGAAACATGAGCACAGTTCTGGGTGACCGTCCCACACTGTATCCTGATGGAGTTTATACTGTCAAAGCAGATGCCTTCCTACTGAGGAATTTTCTCAGATCTTGCATTCTTCTGGATGTAAGAGATTCCTTGATGCTAATCTGACCGAAAGCATGTGCTCTCACCAGTGTTATATTTATGAATATTTATCCCTTCGTCAACATCAGAAGAAAATAGACTCCTCACGTTGTTGTTGTTGTTGTTATTATTATTATCATTATTGCTGTTGTACCTCCTCTTGTCAACTATGATTACATTCTAAGTGTGCTTCACCAATGTAAACTAAGAATGTAATAGTAATAGTCATAGTCATACTTTATTGATCCCGGGGGAAATTGGTTTTTGTTACAGTTGCACCATAAATAATAAATAGTAATAGAACCATAAATAGTTAAATAGTAATATGTAAATTATGCCAGTAAATTATGAACTAAGTCCAGGACCAGCCTATTCGCTCAGGGTGTCTGACCCTCCAAGGGAGGAGTTGTAAAGTTTGATGGCCACAGGCAGGAATGACTTCCTATGACGCTCTGTGCTGCATCTCGGTGGAATGAGTCTCTGGCTGAATGTACTCCTGTGCCCACCCAGTACATTATGTAGTGGATAGGAGACATTGACCAAGATGGCATGCAACTTAGACAGCATCCTCTTTTCAGACACCACCGTCAGAGAGTCCAGTTCCATCCCCACATCATCACTGGCGTTACGAATGAGGTTGTTAATTCTGTTGATGTCTGCTACCCTCAGCCTGCCGCCCCAGCACACAACAGCAAACATGATAGCACTGGCCACCACAGACTCATAGAACATCCTCAGCATCGTCCGGCAGATGTTAAAAGGACCTCAGTCTCCTCAGTTAATAGAGATGGCTCTGACCCTTTTTGTAGACAGCCTCAGTGTTCTTTGACCAGTCCAGTTTATTGTCAATTCGTATCCCCAGGTACTTGTAATCCTCCACCATGTCCACACTGACCCCCTGGATGTAATGGGAAAGCTGCACAAGAAATACATGTCTGTATAAGTCTGTAAGAGCAAGATGGATGGAGAGGAGGCAGTTGTGAAAACTTTCTATTGTGTACTCAATTGAAGAGTGCTGATAAAGAGCCTGACTGAACAAAATACAGGCAACACCCCGTCCCCCCCAAGTTACAGTCATGCAGGTTGCGTAAATTCATCTTTGCAGAGTTCACAAATTAATACCCCAAAAGTTTACTCCTGGAATAAAATTCACTCGCATAGAATTTATGTGGAAAAAGAAATCGGGTTTATTCTCACCAACATATATTGTGAAATCTGCTGTTTTGTGGCAATGGTGTTGTGTATTTAATATTTGAGCAGTATTAAAAATATTTGATTAAGCGTTCTTTGTAAGATTAATTATGAGTTATATGTATGTGAATGGCATATGTTAGCACCATTTCATAAGTGTGCACCTTGCTAAAAGTAATAAAGTACACAAGTTTATTGACAATTGTCCCATGTTTTACTTTTGATTAGTTTTGGAGTTACGAAACATAACAAGTCCTAATCCTAAGGACTTTCTACTGGGGCACAACTGAGAGCATCCTGACCGGCTGCATCACTGCCTGGTATGGGAACTGTATTCCCTCAATCGCAGGGCTCTGCAGAGAGTGGTGCGGACAGCCCAGCGCATCTGTAGATGTGAACTTCCCACTATTCAGGACATCTACAAAGACAGGTGTGTAAAAGGGGCTCGAAAGATCATTAGGGACCCGTCACCCCAACCACAAACTGTTCCAGCTGCTACCATCTGGGAAATGGTACCGCAGCATAAAAGCCAGGACCAACAGGCTCTGGGACAGCTTCTTCCACAGGCCATCAGACTGATAAACTCACGCTGATACAATTGTATTTCTAAGATATATTGACTGTCCTGTTGTATATACTATTTATTATAAATTATTATAAATTGCACATTGCACATTTAGACAGAGATGTAACGTAAAGATTTTATTCATATATGTGAAGGATGGAAATAGAGTCAATTCAATTCAATTGGAACAGTGTAAAATAGAAAATATTACTAAAAGTTACAATATTACTGTAGTTACTATAAGTTGCTATACTTATTGGCCACTTTATTAGGTGCAGCAGTGGAACCCAGTGTAGTTTTCAGCAGAGATGCTCTTCTGCACACCACTGTTGGAACATATGATTATTTGAGTTACTGTTGCCTTCCTGTCACCTTGAACTAATCTGGCCATTTTCCTTTAAACTCTCTCACCAACAAGGCGTTTTTGTCCACATAACTGCCACTCATTGGAGGTTTTCTGTTTTCGCACCATTCTCTTTAAACTCCAGAGACTGTTGTACGTGGAAATGTCGGGTGAGCAGCGGTTTTTGAGATACTCAAACCACCCCATTTGGAGCCAACAATCATTCCACAGTCAAAGTCACTTAGATCACATTTCTTCCCCATTCTGATGTTTGGTCTGAACAACAACTGAACCTTTTGACCACGTCTGTGTGCTTTTATGTATTGAGAAGCTGCCACATGATTGGTTGATTAGTTATTTGCATTATCAAACTGATGTATAAGTATACCTAATAAATTAGCCACTGAGTGTATACTATGTTACATTAAAAAAGAAAAAAGTGCAAAAAAAGGAATAGTGAGGTAGTGTTAATGGACTATTCAGAAATCTGATGGTGGAGGGAAAGAAGCTGTTCCTAAAAGGCTGAGACTTTCTTGACTTGCGTCCAAATGATGGACTTCACATTACAGAAAACTGCAACAGAGTTCAACAGTCCTAGTAACAAAATCCTCACCTGTAATGCAAGTGCCACTAATACTCAGCTCAGATCTGGATCTATCAGCACGCACTCCATGACTGAAATCTTCAGCAAATCAAACAGTATATTATGAGCTGTTTCTATGTAGGGATTGAAGGATCCCAGCTTTTAATGTCTACTGTACAAATTTTGGGTTCAGTTGGGCTAGAGGTATATGAGCCTTATTAGAACACAACCAGGTTCAAGAACATTTATTACTGTAAAACCATCAGACTCTTGGGTCCAACATATAATTCTCTGTAACTTCTGCCACCTCCAACGGGATCCCACCACTAAGCACATCTTTCCCTCCCCCCCCCCACCTCTGCTTTCTGCATGGATTGCTCCCTATGCGACTCCCGTGTCCTTTTGTTTCTCCGCCCCCCCCCCATCCCTTCCCACCGATCTCCCTCCTGGCACGTATCCTTGTAAGCGGAACAAGTGCTACACATGCCCTTACACTTCCTCCCTCACCACCATTCAGGGCCCCAGACAGTCCTTCCCGGTGAGGCAACACTTCACCTGTGAGTCGGCTGGGGTGATATACTGCATAAGGTGCTCCCGATGTGGCCTTCTATATATTTGGCATGACCCGACGCAGACTGGGAGACCGTTTCGCTGAACACCTACACTCTGTCCACCAGAGAAAGCAGGATCTCCCAGTGGCCACACATTTTAATTCTACGTCCCATTCCCATTCTGATATGTCCATCCATAGACTCTTCTACCGTCAAGATGAAGCCACACTCAGGTTGGAGGAACAATACCTTATATTCCGTCTGGGTAGCCTCCAACCTGATGGCATGAACATTGACTTCTCAAACTTCCATTGATGCCCCACCTTCCCTTCGTACCCCATCCCTTATTTATGTATTTATTATTATTGTTTTTTTCTTTCCCCACTTTTTTCCTCTCTTTTTTCTCCCTCTGTCCCTCTCACTATAACTCCTTGCCCATCCTCTGGGTCCCCCCACCCCGACCCTTTCTTTCTCCCTAGGCCTCCCGTCCCATGATCTCTCCCTTCTCCAGCCCTGTATCCCTTTTGCCAATCTATTTTCCAGCTCTTAGCTCCATCCCTCCCCCTCCTGTCTTCTCCTATCATTTTGGATCTCCCCCCCCACTTTCAAATCTCTTACTATCTCTTCTTTCAGTTAGTCCTGACGAAGGGTCTTGGCCCGAAACGTCGACTGTACCTCTTCCTAGAGATGCTGCTTGGTCTGCTGCGTTCACCAGCAGTTTTTGTGTGTGAGACTCTTGAAGAGGCATGGATAACTTCACTCATCTCACCTCTGAACTGTTTCCACAATCTACAGCGTCATTTTCAAGGACTCTTTAACTCATGTTCTCAGTATTTTTTATTTATTTTATTTGCACAGTTTGTCTTTTTTCCCATTGGTTGTTAGTCAAGACTTCGTTTATGTATAGTTTTTCAAAAATTCTATTGTATTTTTTTATGTTCCTGCAAATGTATGCAAGGAAATGAATCTCAAGGTGACATATACATATTTTGATTATACATTTACTTGACTTTGACTTTGAGATGTCTGTTGGAGGAGAACAATGTGGGGATGTGCGGAAACATAATCCGGGTGCTGTGTGAATTGAAATGAAGGACATAGTCAGGGAAAGTGGAATTGGAAGCATATTTGTTTGTGCCCTTTGCTCTTGATTGTGGCCATGAATTTATTCATAGAACATCCACTAGGAATCAGATCATTGTATTCCCTTTTCCTGTTTGGAGCAGGTCGGGACCAAGCCTAAACTTTATACAAGGACTCTATAATCCAAGTTAGTTATCCTTGTGTTCTAATCTTTCTTCATCAAAAAAAAACACACTTGGCTTCAGTTTCAAAGTACAGAAGGTCAAGTGTGTGTGTGTGTGTGTGCATGTGTGCGCGCTGCTTCTTGGGCCCGGGGCCTTGTTGAATTTCTTGAGGATGAAGGAGCAACACCTCATATTCTGTCTGGGTAGCCTCCAACCTGGTAGCATAGACATCAATTTCTTGAACTTCTGCTAATTTACCCTCTGCCGCCATTCCCCATTGCTGTCTCCCTTTCTCACCTTATCTCCTTACCTACCCATCACCTCCCTCTGGTGCTCTGCCTCTTTCCCTTTCTTCCGTGGTCTTCAACCCTCTCCTATCAGATTCCCCCTCCTCCAGCCCTGTATCTCTTTCACAAATCAACTTCCCAGCTCTTTATTTCACCCCTCCCTCCCTCCCCCCTTCAGCTTTCACCTATCACCTACCACCTTGTACTTTGTCCTCCCCTTCTTACACTGACTTCTCATCCTTTTTTTCCTGCCCTGGTGAAGGTTCTCGACCCGAAATGTCAACAGTTCATTCATTTCTCTAGACACTGCCTGACCTGCTGAGTTCCTCCAGCATTTTGTGCGTTGCCTTCCTGAGGATAGTTGCAGTTAATTCAGCCAAATGTAAAATGGGATTGCATTTTCTTATTACAAACTCGGTTTAGTCAGATGGAATCAAATTGTTTTTTTTTGAATAGAAATGAATAGGAGGTTGAGGAGTTAACAATGTTACTCCTGGAATATTGAGAGTTCAGCCGTTTGCTTTGAACCATGCCAAACATGCCTGCTTTCATGAACTTATTAACTGTTGTGGAGTGGTTTTAAATATATGTGGGCTGCCTTCCAGTCTATGCATTTTAATATTTTTTAAATGTGTTATTGGCATATTTATGTGATAATTTTCCAAGCCATAACACACAGATGTCAAGTAAGTGTTTGCTTCAGTTAAGGCAGGATTAGAGGCAGGGATAATTGAATCAGAGCTTGTGAAGACGTTACTCATTTTAAAATTGTGCCTTTTGTCCTTATTTATATCCCCATAAGAAATTCTTAATTCCGCATTAATAATTGGAACAGGTTACATATAATCTTTCTCAGTAGTTCTAGTGCTGAAACAGCAATGTGTTTACTGAAGGGGTAGATTACAATCGCCATGTGAGTGGTTTAATCAATTCTTATTATAAATTTGGTTCCGTAGTGATTGTCACAAAATCCAAATATCCTAAAGGGAGTTACAGTCAGAAAAGGAGCTTTTGAAGAAAAATTACCTCTGTTGTGTCAAGAAAACTTCTTTAAGTACAGCAAACTGCCACAAACAGCAATAAGGTAGCAACCGTGTAATCAGTTAATGGTTAAAGGATTGCCCAAAACTGCGAATGGTCTTTCCTGCTCTTCTGCATAGAGGTTTATAAAACTGCAGCAGCATAGAAAAGGCAGTAAGGCAGAGTATTTTTCCCAGGGTAGAAATGTTGAATACCTGCAGGGCACAGTTTTAAAGTGAAAGGAGAGATGGTTTAAATGGGAGGGTGAGACTGGTACAACTGAAACAGTTTGCACGTGATGGAGGTGGGGGGGGGGGTGAAGGAACCAATATCCTTTCAGGAAGGTTTGCTAGTACTGCTCCAGGGGTTTAAACTGATGTTGTAGGGGCTGGAACCAGAGTGCCAAGGCAGCTAGTGGAATGGTTGTGGGGAAAATAAATGAGAGGTGGTTAGTAATTAAAATGATGAGATGAATGATCTAGAGACAAGAGTTAAACTGTATTAAACTATTTCTAGCCTACCAGCATGAGTAACAGTCTGGCGATTGCCATTCTGGAAGTCCGGTCCTTGAATATAGCCCCTAACTCCCAGAAGTCACTTTTCAGGACCTTGGTATTCTTCTTGCCCTTGTCATTGGTAGCAACATGGACCATGACCTCTGGCTGCTCACTGTCCCCCATGGACTTGCTCTGAGATGTCCCTAACATTGACATCTGGGAATCTCACTCTTGTCCACAGAACCTCCTGTCTGTTCCTCTAACTAATGAATTAATCACCTTTCCCTACTGCACTCGACTTCTCTTTGCCTTCCCTTCTAAGTCACAGAGCCAGAGACCTTACTACTGTGGCTTTCATCTTGACTCCATTTGCTGGTACTTGTTTGCTTAATCAAAGGAAACATCGTAGAATAGTTAGTCATGTTTTGCAAAAAATCAATAATGTGTCTAGTACTAAGTTTGTGAACCAAAAGCCCCACAATGTGGCAAAAACCTGAACAGTATATTGATGCTTCATGTTCTGGCTTAAGCACTCTCGATAGCTCTGTTATATGCACTCAGTGGTCAATTTATTAGGTACCTCATCACTAACAAGGTGTTTCCATGCACAGAACTGCTACTCACTGGATTTTCACACCATTCTCCATAAACTCTAGAGACTGTGCAAAAATCCCTGGAGATCATCAGTTTCTAAGATATGCAGACCACCCCATCTGGCACCAACAATCAGTCCATGGAAAAATCACTTGAATCACATTTCTTCTCCATTCTGATGTTTGGTCTGATCAGCAACTGATCCTCTTGACCATATCTGCGTGCTTTTATGTGTTGAGTTGCTGCCATGGGATTGGCTGATGAGTGATACGCATTAACGAGCAGGTGTACAGGTGTATCTAATAAAGTGGCCACTGAGTCTATGATGAGTAGTGGCAGCAAATAGTATTTGCTGGGCATGCTCTCAACAAAAGTGAATATAACTGCAAATGGAAAAAGTGATTAAATATTATTCATTGAAGTAAACTGTCATAGCTGATTGCTCGTTCAAGGTTAGTACATTGGTAATAACGATACTGAAAGTTTGATTTATTTTTTGCTGTGCAACTTGTAAGCAAGGATCTCATTGTTAAGGCCACTGAGATTGATAATGACTTAACAAGATGAATTATTAAAGTGAATTTTCAAACACACTGAAAGGATGAACCATCCTGGCATGTGTCCAAGTGAAGATTTATTCTGAGACTAAAGTCCCAGACTGTCCAATAAACAAAACTCTTTAAAATAAGGCACATCACGCAATTATTTCAGATATTCTTTTCAAATGATAGTAAATTTATGTCTGAATGCTGAGCTGAATCTCTGCTATGCATGAAATACCAGTTGAGTTAATGTTGCCAATGATCCACAGTTTTCTTCCCATTTGTTTGAGATTTTTATGAGATGTAATGATGTCAGTCATCTGGTCACTGTTCTGGATCACCCTGCTTCCCCAGGGGTAGCAGAAAGTTGTATAGTATGAGCTAAAAGAGGCCTTGAGGAACAAGTGTTCCACGGTTCCTGTAGCTTAATGATGAATCATCAATTAGCTAACTTCTTATTTAAATCCTTTTGAGTGCACACCCTTCTACTGGTTTCACTCCAGCAGAGCTGTTAATGCATCACTGTCTTTGCATGCAATTTGGTACAGCTTTCCTGAGAAGAAATAATAGAGGGGGGTAGTAATTAAAGAGGAAGGCAATGGTGGTTGCACCGATGATCTGACTATTCTGATAAAAGGTGATTCTTTCTAAGATCTGGTAGCAGGAAAAAGACTCCGCAACAGGACATCCATTTTTATTTGTAAAGGCCTCTAATACTCATTGGAAAGAACATTAGAAAAGACCTTAGAACATAGAAATCTACAGCACATTACAGGCCCTTCGGCCCACAATGTTGTGCTGACCATGTAACCTACTCTAGAAGCTGCCTAGAATTACCCTACTGCATAACCCTCTATTTTTCTAAGTGCCATGTACCTACCTAAGAGGCTCTTAAAAGACCCTGTTGTAACCGCTTCCACCACCGCCGCTGGCAGTGCATTCCACGCACCCACCACTCCCTGTGTGAAAAACTTAACCCTGACATCCCCTTGGTACCTGTTTCCAAGCACCTTAAAACTATGCCCCCTCGTGTTAGCCATTTCAGCCCTGGGAAAAAGCCTCCAGCTATCCACATGATCAATGCCCCTCATCATCTCACACACCTCTTTCAGGTCACCTCTCATCCTTCGTCGTTGCAAGGAGAAAAGGCCAAGTTCACTCAACCTGTTCTCATAAGGCACACCCTCCAATCTAGGCAATATCTTTGTAAATCTCCTCTGCACTCTCTCTATAGCATCCGCATCCTTCCTGTCGTGAGGTGACCAGGACTGAACACAGTATTTCTGATAAGGTGATAATAGCATGAGGTGTATGTGAAGATACTGAGATGTTTCGTGTTAGTGAACCTACTCTCAGTTAGGTACACCTGGGTATTGCAAATATCTGATCGGCCAATCATGCCAGACGGGTTCAAGCTGATAGGAAGGTGACAGTACCTCAAATAATCACGCATTGCAACAGTGGTGTGCAGGAGAGCATCTCTGAAAATACAACACGTCAAATCTTGAAGTAGGTGGGCTACAGCAGCAGAAGACCACAAACATACAGAAGTATACTCACTGGCTACTTTATTGAGTACCTTCTTGACCTAATGATGTGGCCACTGAGTGTGTAAACGAGCAACAATCAATTAATTTTAAGTATTACACAAAACAGGGGAGTGAAAAGGTTGCAGTTCCTTTGGTTCAAGGAATTACAGTAATTCATCAGAGAACTAATTAAGAAAGCCACTAATAGACTGAACCTATAATGAAGACGAACACATAAAGAGCTCTCCTTTATTTTCAAAGAGGTAAAGCAGTGTGGTGCAAGTGCAATGTGTTATTAGGTTTTATAATGACATTTTCTTGAATGACATTGGTGCCAGGCATTGGTGTACCTTGCACACTACTGTGCAAAAATCTTATGCACGTAAAAAAATACTGTAAAGCGGAGATGCTCTTAAAAGTAATGAAATGAGAAGTTTCTAAATATCTGAAAATACTATAGAGAGCAGTAAAATAGTAAATCAAATCAATATTTGGTGTGACCATCCTTTGCCTTTAAAACTGCAATTCTCTAAAAAACGAACGAAAATCTGCAGATAACACACACAAAATTCTGGAGGAATTCAGCAGGCCAGGCAGCATCTGTAGAAAAGAGAACAGTTGACATTTGGGGCCAAGACCCTTCGGCAGGACTGGAGAAAATAGAATTGATTCTCTCAGGTACACTATTGTGCAGTTTTATAACAACATCGGCAGGTAGGTTGTTCCAACCATCTTGGAGAAGTTGCCACCATTCCTCTGCAGTCTGTGGATGTCCTGCTTGCTTCTGTCTGTCCGGGTCATTCCAGACATCCCTGATGATTTTGAGATCAGAGCTCTGTGGAGGCCATACTATTTGAAACTATATAAAAAATCTAGGGTGCCTAAGACTTTTGCACAGTCCTGTATTCAGATTAAAACAAAGCACACACTATAGTTTTGAAGCTCCTTTGTCCTGTAAATATAATTGTGGTTACAGATTACCACTATCAGTGTAATATAAAATACATTACTCTCATATTTTTTCACCTCCCACAGGATCTTAAACATCCTTTCTCTTTCAGATTTGTATTATGTGACTATTTTTCATTTTATCAGTAGAGCATAGATAATGATCCTATCTTTACAGTAGGCTTGTGAAACAAAATGGGTTAGGATGAGCCAAAATATAATGTTCTGGTCTAATTGTGATTTAGTGCAAACTTGGCAAGGGTGAGTAACTGAACTATGGTTAAATATATTTAGCCTGAGTAATGTGAATATCTTACAACTATACAGTAGGTTAATGCTTCTCACTGAACCTGGTGCCAAAAATTTTCAAAAGCAATATCCTTCTTTCCACTTGTTTTGCAGTTTACCATTCACCGGATTCCCCGTAGTCGTGAAGTACGTCAATCTTGGGTGACTTCAGTGGTCTCTACACTATTTGCCCTGTTGTATTCCATCCCACTGGTATTCCAACTTAAACCAGACGTGGTATGTATAACCATCCAACAGTGGAATCTATGTCTCTGAGACCTTTATCTGACGTACAGGCCATATCTCTTGTTTCTACTTCCGTGTTATATTTTTGGTGTGTGGAAATTTTAACATCAAACATTTTAGTTGTAAATCCTTGTGGAGCTGGTCGGTTGTAGAGAATGTTGATGAACTAGATGCTCGTGACGTTAGTGTGTGGTTCAGATTTTTAGCTTAGCCCATAGTCAGTAAATGACTGACTGTAAGTTCTTCTTGTTTGGTATGGCAAATTTCCAGTTTCAAGCATTAAAAATATTACATGATTGCCCTGGTTAAGGGTGTGCAGTGGTGTTTAATTGTGCAGAAAGCTCAGCAAAAAGATGGATTGTGCAGCCTGACTCCTCTCTACTGTCAGCATTCCTTTTGGAGCTTATAGCTTGAACCCATTTCCCATTTAATGTGTTTTCCTTAAATGGCTATTCTTCAATAGTCCCACTTTTCAGTGGTCCTTCACTAAAGCACGCAAGGCTTTCCCTCATTTAAAAAAAATATTTTAATGAGCTTTTTTTTAAAAGAAATACAAAGTGCAGTTGGTACTTTTATTTGTGTATATGAGTTTTACACCCATAAAATCAACTACTTCCAATTGCTGAGGCCAGCTTGATCCAATAAGACTATGGAATACCGTTAGTCCTGTTTGCATGCACTTCAATTTTCCTGTGCAGTCCATTTATTTTTGTCTGCCCAACATGCTTTTTGTATGTGTCCTACTTTGTTGCATTTTCTGGAAGTTTCACCTTTAAATCTGCATTGGTCTGGTATATGTGTGCCCCTGCCACAACAGTAGCGCAGTTTGTTTGGCTATGCCAGTTTCCATTTAGACATGGCAATTTTGTTCATGCTCACTTTCACTCCTGGCTGCAACTCAGTTATGTCTCTGTCTGCTGTTTCCATTGATACAGCTCTTTCAACTGCTCTTTTAAATTTAAGTTGTGCTTTACTGAGGAGCCATTTTTGAAATTTTTCTTCTAAGATTCCTTGCTACCACTATTATGTTTTGTAACTCCAAAGTATAAAACTAATTGAAAACAGAAGCACGGAGCCAAGAATAATGTACTTTAGTTTTGTTTTTACTTTAAACGAGGTGTGAAAGTGTGACGCAGTCGTGTGATGACATATGCCATTCACATATATCATACATATAACCATAATGAATTATATAAATAACAAAGAATTCTTCTTCATAGAACAAATTTACAATATTACTCAAATATTACTGAAATATTAAATATGCAGTAATTCCTGTCCTGCTTAAATTTGTTTCTTTATTCTTTCAGCTCTATTCCACTCTTTAAGATACATTAAAAGTTTGACCCCAGTGCAGTTAAATGGGAACAACACTCATTGGTCCCCTGAGAAAAAGAAATCCTTCTCGAGTCTGTATTAAGTGGACAATCCCTTATTCTGAATCTATGCCTTGGAGTTGTAGGTTCCCTCATGAGGGGAAATATCCTTTTCACATATCTGATCTGCTCTCATTTTTATATATGCCAAACTATAGGTCAAATCAAACTTTCCTCCTGGAACAATTTCTTCTCTAAAGTAAGTATCATAGTAAGCGCTCCCCAAATTACCTTTATTGCAACTAAACCCCAAAACTCATCACTTTGTCGTGGTGGTGAGGCTTCTGAGTTCCTGAGATCCCGAGAGCGATACTGTCTGGAGTTAGCCATCTGGCTCTTAGTTCCTTTGTAAGGTCACCTATGGCAGTAAGGTCAAGAGGGAGGTTCCAGATAAAGAGCGATCAAACCGAGACCTCAGTGGTGTAGCTGGTGGAGGATGATCCAATATCATATCAGCAGTGAGGATAGAGGAAGACTGCAGCAGTGAAGGATTCCCAATCATCCTGTATTCCACACCACTGGACCCTGACCCCATCTGTCAAGGACTATGTGGGGGCTACTCTTGCATAAAAAAGGTCACGTACTGGGATTCTCCACTAAGGGAATCCAGACTAAAAGCAGATTATGTGAGTCCCGGATGGCCCGCTACAGCCACATGAGAACCCACCAACAGACAAACCCCTTAGCAGAATATCACACCTAACTGGAGTGATCGCACGACTGAGATTATATCCTAATGTTAAATAGAATATGGTTGAGCCTGATGCCTCAGATGCTGTCTCACCATTCCTTCTTTTACATCCCACACCCTTAATAATAAAGGCCAACATTCCATGGCTTTCTGAATTACTTTCTATACCTGTACTTGAACATTGTGTTTCATGTAGAAGAATACTCGGAACCCCCCGTTCAATAGCATTCTATAATCTTAATTTCAAAAATCTTTTTTCAAAAGTTATTACTAAAGTAAACAACTTTGCATTTTCCACACATTACCTGAAGAATTTTTTTTCCTGCTCACTTAACTTTTCCATATCCTACTGCAGACTCTTTGTGCCCTCCTCATAATGAGCTTTCCCACCTTTTTTGGTACCATTTGATGACTATACAGCCAATCCCTTCATTTTAGCCATTCCAGAACTTTGAGCAAAAAACAAACTACTGGAGGTAGTGGTCCAGATGAAGGGTCTCGACTGGAAGCACCGACTATCCATTTCCCTCTCCCAGACCTGCCTGACCTTCTGAGTTCCTGTATTTGTTTCATGCTCCAAATTCCAGATTCAAGATTGCAGGTGTAGTGGACAGCGAAGAATGCGATCATGGCTTGCAGAGGGATCTGCATCAGCTGAATTGAATTGACTTTATTACTTACATCCTTCATGTACATGAGGAGCAAAAATCTTTATATTATGACTCTGTTCAAATGTGTAATTATAGTAATATATAATAAATATTATGTACCATAGGATAGTCAATATAACATGGAAATACAATTGTAACAGCGTGAATTAATCAGTCTGATGGCCTGGTGGAACAAGCTGTCCTGGAGCCTGTTGGTCCTGGCTTTTATGCTGTGATACCGTTTCCCGGATGGTAGCGGCTGGAACAGTTTGTGGTTGGGGTGACTCAGGTCTCCAATGATCCTTCGGGCCCTTTTTACATACCTGCCTTTGTAAATGTCCTGATAGTGGGAAGCTGACACCTACCGATTTGCTGGGCTGTCCGCACCACTCTCTGCAGAGTCCTGCGATTGGTGGAAGTACAGTTCCCATACCAGGCAGTGATGCAGCCAGTCAGGATGCTCTCAATCGTGCCCCTATAGAAAGTTCTTAGAATTTGGGGAGCCATACCAAACTTCTTCAACCGTCTGAGGTGAAAGAGGCACTGTTTTTCAACAGACAGCTGGTATGTATCTTCAGTGATGTTTATGCTGAGGAACTTAAAGCTGTTCACCCTCTCAACCCCAGATCCACTGATGTCAATAGGGGTTAGCCTGACTCCATTCCTCCTGTAGTCCACAACCAGCTCCTTTGTTTCTGCGACATTGAGGGAGAGGTTGTTTACTTGACACCACTGTGTCAGGGTGATGACTTCTTCACTGTAGGCTGCCTCATTATTATTTGAGAATAGGCCAATCAGCGTAGTGTTGTCAGCAAATTTAATTAGCAGGGTGGAGCTGTGGGTTGCAACACAGTCATGGGTAAAGGAGGGGACTTAGTGCACAGCCCTGAGGAGCACCTGTGTTGAGGGTCAGAGGGGCAGAGGTGAGGGAGCCCACTCTTACCATCTGCTGGTGATCTGACTGGAAGTCCAGGATCCAGCTGCTCAAGGCGGGGTGAAGGCCGAGATCTCTGAGCTTCTTGTCAAGCCTGGAGGGAATTATGGTGTTGAGTGCTGAATTGTAGTCTAAGAACAGCATCCCTCTTCTCCAGATGCGTAAAGACGGTAGGTAAAGCTGTGACTATTGCGTCCTCCGTCAATTGGCTAAATAAATGGGCTGAAAAATATCAGATGGATTTTAATGTAGGCAAGTGCGGGGTTTTGCACTTAGATGCAACCAACCATGGTAAGTCTAACACAGTGGACGGTAGGGCACTGAGGAGTGTGGTGGAACAAACGGATCTGGGAATACAAGTACATAATTCATTGAAAGAGGTGTCACATATAGTTAGGGTCGTAAAGAAAGCTTTTGGCACATTGGCGTTCATAAATCAATGTATTGAGTTCAGAAGATGGGATGTTATGTTGAAGTTGTATAAGACATTAGTGAGACTTAATTTGGAGTGTTGTGTGCAATTTTGATCACCTATCTGCAGGAAGAATGTAAACAAGGTTGAAAGGGTGCAGAGAAAATTTACAAGGATGTTGCCAGGTCTGGAGAACCTGTGTTATAAGGAAAGATTGAAGAGGTTAGGGCTGTCTTTGCTACGTAGAAGATTGAGAGGATAGTTGATAGAGGTATGCTTGTTACATACACTTGTTAGGGTGCATTCTCCAGTTACCTTATAAGGTAACCATAGCCTTCAGCCAGGAGCAGATGTCATCAGGTGGTTCTCAACCTTCACCGAGTGTTTTGACCCTTAACCACGACACTCTGCAGTTGGTGGGCTGGCAGTGGTGGCCAAATCACTGCCCATCTGCTCCTGGCTTCCAGCTCCCCTCCTCTTGCCTACTCCAAATCCAACAAGAAGCTCGTTCTGCCTCTTCCCCCATCCTACAAGCTGCTTGTTTTTTGCTCCTTTCGTCCAGGCCCAGATCTGACAACAACCGCCATGCTGATTTGGCTGGGAAACCCCTGCAGCCGATCTCCACAGGGAACAACCATGCCTGCCATCCCTTGTCTTTACACTCCTGCAGTAAGGGCTGCTACTTCAAAACCTTCCTCTCGTGGGCCTCTTCCCATCCCTCCTCCCACGGCACAGTCAACTCAACCAGAATGATTTTCTTGTCTTCGGTTGACCACAGTACAATGTCTGGGCGTAGGGTTGTGTGCACCATATCCGGGAACTGCAACCTCCTTCCCACATTGACCCTCATCTCCCAGGACCTGGTCGTTAGCAGCAGATTGGGCTTTGGTTGTTTGGTTATAAAAGTCCTAGCTCCCTCTTTGATGAAGGTGATGGCCTTCCTCAAATCTGTGCCAGCCGTCCTCTTCTTGCATCTCTCCCGCTCTGGTGTGTCAGCAAGAGCCAGAAGCACCTTATCATGGCGCCACCTATACCGTCCTTGAGTTAGAGCTGTTTTACACCCGGACAGTATATGAGCCAGTGTCCCCTTTTGACCACAGAGCTTACAGTTCGGGATCCTCTCTCTTCCCCCATGTGTACAGATGTAATGGCGAAGGAAGGGTGTCATACACGGATCGCAAGAGGAAGGAAATACGGAAGGGCTCCAGTCTCCATAACTCTGCCCATGAGATCTTGCGCTTAGGCAGATCCCATTTTGTCCAAGCACCCTGGGACCCTTGTTCCACTGTCTTTGAAATCCGCTTCTCTTCCTCACGGGTCCGTACTTCTGCCTGTACCATGTCTTGCCTGTTCCTTATGCTTGCGTTTCCCCACTTCCGGAAGTGGACTGAGCCGAGGCCTTGCCGCCCGACGCAGGGGTTGCCAATGATATCTTACAGCTTCAGAGAACACACTGCCTCCTCCACAGCTGTGTTGGCTGCCCAGTTGCGCCCAGATCTGGTTGTAACACCTGCTTGCTTTACCAAGACGTCATTAGAATCTCTCAAGCTTAATAAAGCTCTGTATTTTGCCACCTTGAATTCCTCCTCAACAGATGACATGGGAAACTGCAGTTGCCCAGAATGAATGTAGAGGCCCACTGAAGAGAAGCTTGGGGGAACTCCCAACCATCTCCGCAGATGCTCGTTCATTTTCCTCTCGATGCCCTCTACGGCAGTCACGGGGAACTCATAAAGTGTGAAGAGCCAGAGAAGCCTGGACAGAATGCCGTATTGGTACAGCTAGGTCTTGAATTTACCCGGAAGTCCGGATTTGTCGATCTTCTTCAGCCATTGCTCTGTCTGCTTCACAGCGTTGGTGACATTGGCCCCATCTGTCAATGACACATCAAACCACTTCCCCAAGCATTTTATCTGGTTATCTTCGATGGAAGGGATGACCTCACCCTGAACCTGGAGGCTAAACTTGCTAGTAACTTTGCCCTTTCTGATCACCATGCACTTGGACTTCTTGGCCTTGAAGGACATCCTCGCCCAAGTGGCTACATTACCCAGGGTTTCCAATACCCATCTTGCTTGGACACGTGACACAGTTGTTATAGTGATGTCGTCCATGAATCCTCGTATAGCCGGCTGAACAATGCCTGACTCCAGCGTCGGACCGCGGGTTACATGTTCTGCTGCTGACAATAGGAGGTTCATTCCCATAATAAATAGGGTGGGGGAGATGGTGCACCCTGTTGGAATCCTCTTCTGGAGGTCCTGCCAACTAGTTGTGAATTAGCTGATGTAAATCTGAGTTTGAATCCTCCTAGGTAGCTGGTGATCATTTCTCGAATAGCCACTGGGATGTAGTAGTGGTCGAGTCCTTCTAGGATGAGGTCATGTGGAATAGACTCATAGGCGTTCGCGAGGTCTAACCAGACAACTGTTAGGTCGCCTTTTTTCTGCTTGGTCTCATGGATCAAATGGCTGATCATTGAGGTGTGTTCCAGACACCCCGAAAAGCCTGGAATACTGCCTTTCTGGATGGATGTGTTGATATAACGGTTCTGCGTCATGTAAGAAGTCAGCCTTCTTGCGAGCACAGAAAAGAAAATCTTACATTCCACATCCAGGAGAGAAATTGTCCTAAACTGGGCAATTGTGGAAGAAACCTCTTCCCTTGGAATAAAGCATCCCTCTGCCAATTTCCAACTTGATGGAGTGGTACCTATGGCCCAGATCTTTCTCATGACCTTCCACAGCCTCCGAAGAAGCTTTGGGCATTTCTTATACACCTTATAAGGTATACCGCTTGGGCCTGGGGTAGCTGATGCTTTAGCTTTCCGGATGATGTAGGCTCCTTCACATTCAGCTCAATTGATGGATTTTCTGGTCTACGCACAGCCCGATTGGTTCCTAGTCCCAAACTCCTCCGTGGGTCGCTGTGTGCCTCCCGCAGGAACTCCTCTACCTCTGGCTTCAAGCTGGATAGTACACCAGATTTATGAGGGGCATAGATAGGGTAAATGCAAACAGACTTATTCCACTGAGGTTGGGTGGAACTACAATCAGAGGTCATGTCTTAAGAGTGAAAGGTGAAATGTTTAAGGGGAACATGAGAGGAAACTTTTTCACTCAGAGGGTCGTGAGAGTGTGGAATGAACTGCCAGCACTAGTGATCCAACCAAGCTCAATTCAACATTTAAGAGAAGGTTGGATGGGTACATGGATTGTAGGTGTATGGAAGGCTAGTGTCCCGGTGCAGGTCATTGGGAATTGGCAGTTTAAATGGTTTTGGAATGGAATAGATGGGCCGAAGGGCCTGTTTCTGTGCTGTCTCTATAACTCTATCTGCAATATCTCGTTTTCTCCTTCCATAATCTCAGTTCTGAGAAAGGATCTTTGACCTGAAATGTTAACCGTTTCGCTTGCGACAGATGTGGCCTGACCTGCTGAACATTTCCTGCCTTTTCTGTTTTTGTTCAGTTTGTTTGTTTGTCAATCCATCCATCATACTAATGTATTACCCCTCCACCACCCACCCAACTCCCCTTCCACCCAGAGCTATGAACCTTTACATCGGGCAGTAACCATATCTTGAATATGAACTGATGCATTTTCTTCCACTTTACCCATTTTAAACTTGAGGAAGAGGAATGAATTAGTCAAGTACTGTTTCCCTTTCATAAAGCAACGTTGACTTCCATTGATTTTATAGTGCTTTTGAAAATACCCTGCAACTATTACCTAAATAATTCTGCAATTCAATACTACAGATGTTCAGCTAATTTTCTCAGAGTTTCTTAATTTCATTCTCTCTGTCTTGCTGCTTTCTCTAATAGAAGCATTAATTTTATGGATTTCCAATCCTGTGGGGCATATCTGGAATCTAGAGAATTTTGGAAAATCACTACTAATATTTCTCCTGTCTCTGCAGGCCTTTTTCTTTAAGACTCTAGGATGCCAGTCATCAGATCCTGCGGACTTGTCAACCTTTTGTCCCAATAACTTCATTGTAACTTTACTGATTGTAGTTGTAAGTTCCAAGTTTTATATTCCAGGGCTTTTGTTTTACAGTTATTGGGAATCTTTTCCTGTCTTCTGCCACTGAGACAAATGCAAAGTATTTGTTCAAAGTTCCTGCCGTCTTCTTACTTTCTATTATTAATTCTCCTGTCTAATTCTCTCAGGGACCAACGCTTCCCTTAGAGACTGTCTCTTTACACTTAATTTATTCAGTTTATGTATTACTTTTCATACCTTGTTTTTATTTCTTGTCTTTACTGCTAGTGACCAGGTATCCACTTGGAATCTACCTGCTAACTAGTCTGCTATTTGGGACCTTATTATCTATATTTAATTTACACTGCATTACCCCACAGCCCTTACCAAAAAAGTCATTTTAGTTAAATGCGATTTTTCTTTAAATACACACTGGCTGATCCTTATTGTTCAATTCCAATTCAATTTTCTCTCAGGTTGTCATTTCTGGTCTTTTCCCAGTGATGTTAAACTGACAAGACCACGATTCCCAGATTAACCCTGTTTCCATTTTTCCATAATTTGAAATCCTCTAGTTCCCTGGCACCACCTCAGAGGGAGGGATAGTTTGCAACCAACATCTCTGCCATATCTAACTTTATTTCCCTCACATTCTTTAATCCATCCTGGCATGTACATTTAAGTATGAGTAATCTTCTCAGTACTTTCTCTATATCTATTAATCTTGGCTAGCACCCAAGGAAATTCCTCGTTTGTAACTTTAGCGAAGTTCGGTTCCTTGGCTAAGAGTATATTTAGTATGTTGGTCGTTTTTTTTGCCTCCACTAGTAGTTCTCTGTTTTGGTTTCCAGTAGATGACAAGGCTCCCATGGTTGTTGGCAGCACCTTTTAACGAATGGTTCATGCTACACAGCAGATTTCTGAGGCACCCACACACAAAATGCTGGATGAACTCTGCAGGTCGGACAGCATCTTTGGAAAAGAGTAAATACTTGGTGTTTCAGGCCGAGACCCTTCTTCAGGACCAGTTTTCTTAGACAATTTTATTTTCTTGTCTCAGATAGTATATTTATATTTTTTGAGATACAGTGCAGAATAGGCCCTTATGGCCCTTCGAATGCATCCCCCTGAAATCCCCCATTTTAATCCTAGCCTAATCACAAGACAATTTACAAAGACCAATTCACCTACCAACCGGTAAATCTTTGGACTGTGGGAGGAAACCGGAGCACCCGGAGGAAACCCACTTGGTCACAGGGAGAATGTACAAATTCCTTACAGACAGCAGCAGTAATTGAACCCAGTTCGCTGATACTGTAAAGCAGGCAACACACACAAAATGCTGGTGAACGCAGCAGGCCAGGCAGCATCTATAGGAAGAGGTACAGTTGACATTTCGGGCCAAGACCCCTCGTCAGGACTAACTGAAAGAAGAGATAGTAAGAGATTGAAAGTGGGAGGGGGAAGGGGAGATCCGAAATGATAGGAGAAGACAGGAGGGGGAAGAATGGAGCTAAGAGCTGGAAAGTTAATTGGCAAAAGGGATACGAGGCTGGAGAAGGGAGAGGATCATGGGATGAGAGGCCTCGGGAGAAAGAAAGGGGGAGGGGAGCACCAGAGGAAGATGGAGAGCAGGCAAGGAGTATTTGTGAGAGGGACAGAGAGAGGAAAAAAAAGGGGGAAATAAATAAATAAACAAACAAACAAACAAACAAACAAAGGATGGGGTAAGAAGGGGAGGAGAGGCATTAACAGAAGTTAGAGAAGTTAGTGTTCATGCCATGAGGTTGAAGGCTACCCAGACAGAATATAAGGTGTTGTTCCTCCAACCCGAGTGTGGCTTCATTTTGACAATAGAGGAGGCTGTGGATAGACATATCAGAATGGAAATGGGACGTGGAATTAAAATGTGTGGCCACTGGGAGATCCTGCTTTCTCTGGTGGACAGAGCGTGGGTGTTCAGCCAAACGGTCTCCCAGCCTGCGTTGGGTCTCAACAATACATAGAAGGCCACGTCGGGAGCACCGGACGCAGTATATCACCCCAACCAACTCACAGATGAAGTGTCGCCTCACCTGGAAGGACTGTCTGGGGCCCTGAATGGTGGTAAGGGAGGAAGTGTAAGGGCATATGTAGCACTTGTTCCGCTTAAAAGGATAAGTGCCAGGAGGGAGATCAGTGAGAAGGGATGGGGGGGTGGTGGGGGATGAATGGACAAGGGAGTCGAGTAGGGAGCGATCCCTGCGGAAAGCAGAAAGGGCGGGGGAGGGAAAGATTTACTTGATGGTGGGATCCCGTTGGAAGTGGCGGAAGTTACGGAGAATTGTATGTTGGACCTGGAGGCTGATGGGGTGGTAGGTGAGGACAAGGGGAACCCTATCCCTAGTGGGGTGGCGGGAGGATGGGGTGACAGCAGAGGTACGTGGAATGGGAGAGAGCAGAATTGACGGTGGAGGAAGGGAAGCCCCTTTCTTTAAAAAAGAAGACATCTCCTTCACCCTGGAATGAAAAACCTCATCCTGAGAGCAGATGCGGTGGAGACGGAGGAATTGAGAGAAGGGGAGACGGAGGATTGCGAGAAGAGTAAAGAAGGGGTGGCCAACCTTTTACATTCCATGCGTCAATTTTTTCATGCACGTGTTCAGATGCGCCATACAACTCCTGTACCCCCATTCAATTCTTGTAAAAATATGTTAATATAGACATATTTAGCATTTTTACTTGATATATTGATTTAATATAAAAACAAGATAAACATTACTTACCTTAATGAGACTTTTGAGTCTGTTTTCATTTCGCCAAGCTTTTAATGTTTGGAGTTAAATTAGTTACTGAGAGCAGCAGAGAATTATTCCAATTTGAATCAGCCAATTGCAACTTCATTTTGTTTTTAATCAATTTCATGGCTGAAAATGCTTGTTGACATCTGTACGTTGTTCGGGAACGACAGATATAACTCTGGGCAAATTCTTAGTTCTGGAAAACGTTCACAGGGTAATGATCGCCAGAAATGAATCATGTCAGAAGCATTTGGGACTGAGGGAAGCTCATCAAATTTCATGTTCAATAATGAATTTGTTTTCAAGTCAGTAAGTTCCATTTATATGTTACTAGGCATTTTCATGATTTTTTGTTCACTGAGTGAAAATGGGTTTATAAATGCGAGCATGCAGTCTTCTTCTTTAGCAAAATCAAGAAAATGACTTTCAAATGACTCTTGCAATAACCTGATTTTTTAAAATATATTTTGTAAAATTGCTATTATCTTCAGCACATTCACTCTGCTCTTTTAAATGCGGAAACTGGCTCAAATCCTCATTTTCTAACTGAGATGTGAACAGTTTTAACTTCATCTTGAATGCATTGATATCATTTACTAAGCTAGGAAACAGTTTATTCTTGCCCTGGAGTTTCAAATTTAGATCACTGAGATGGCTGGTAACATCAACTAAAAATGCTAAATCAAATAGCCAATTGTTATCACATAAAAGGGCTCTTTCCTCAGGCAGCTCATTTTTCTCTTCTAGAAAACTATGAACAGTATTTTTCACTTTCCAAAATCTACTCAGAGCCTGCCCTCTAGAAAGCCAGCTCACCTCACAATGAAGGACGAGATCGCCATATTCTAAATCTAACATTTCACAATATTCTCTGAATTGTCATCTGTTTAATCCTCTTGCTCTAATTTTATTCACGCATTTCACAACCAGTAACATAACATACTGCAAATTTAAAGTTTTTCCACGCAGTGACTCTTGGTGTATAATGCAGTGATATTTCAGTAGAGGACGACCTAAAAAGTTTTTTGAAGCAAAGCTGTAGTCCCAGCGGCATTGACGGCGCTCCGTCAGTACAAACACTGATGAGTTTACTAGAATCTAGTTGTATATTTTCTAGGCATGATTTTACTTTGTCAAGTATGTCTGATCCTCTTGTTTTTCCATGAAGCGACTTAAGACCGATAAGTTCTTCAAAGATGCTAAAATTATCATCAGTTCCTCTTATAAAAATGCTTAACTGGGCTACATCACATATGTCAGCAGATTCGCCCAAAGCTAAAGAAAAGAAAGTACAAGCGTGGACAAGGTCTTTCAGTTGCTCAGATACATTATGCCAGAGTTCTTCGGTGCGTCTCGTAACTGTTTGCTTTGACAGAGCAATTTCGTCTACTTTCCTTTCGATATTTTTATCACCAAGATATCTTGCAAATATTTGGAGACAAGACTTAACAATTTCTTCTCCATCAGAGAAAGACTTACGTTTTTTTTGGCCAACGCTAAAGCAATTTCATGGGACGCTTCTGTCATCGCCAAACTTTCACAACTTCTTTTAAAAAGTATATTTTGTCTTCTTTTGATTTCTTCCTTTTTCTTAATCTTTCTGTAACTCAGACCCAAGCACTAGCTTCAGTTTTCCTTCTATTTCAGTCTGATGTTGTGTTTTATAGTGTCCACTAAGATCATGCCTTCTATTATGTGAGAAAGTGTTTTCACAAACAATGCACGACCGTTTTCCTGACCGACTCGCTATAAATAAGAACTCATTTTCCCACTGTTCATTGAATTCCTTCTTACTATCACTTTCTGCTTTTCTTTTGCACTGTGATGGGTAACTGAATGTAAAAACAAGGTTTAAATTTTGAAGAAGTGCAAAATTGCAAATGTTCACAAAGGACGAACAAAGCTCAACTCCATAGCGCACGAGTGTCAATTGTAAACTGACTGGCAAAAACCTGCGACGCACCACTGGTGCAGACGCCTGGCGCCTCAGGATCAAACAAGTGTCAAATGTGTATTGAACAGTTATGGAATGACTGCAGAACAAAAGTCCTTCTTTCCTAGTTTGACTCATTGAATATTTTTTTAATTGAAAACAGATTAATGTGAAAGAAGATAACATTCGCCGAAAGATATGCACGAAATAATAAAATCACTAGAAATAATTGCTAGGTTTTAGATTTATTCTCAGTAAAACCCATTTCTAGCTCTAAGCTACTTGAATTCCTGTTATAGATTTTTTTCCTACAAATCGGTTATTGGTTAATACTTTTTGCATGAGTAGGCTTACCTTTTTATTATTATCACTGGGGTGCAATGTGCCACTTCTAATCATCCAATGCGCCAAAGGTTGCCCACCCCTGCTGTAAAGCGTCGTGCTAATCACTACACTATCGTACCCCACTCCCCCCAATTTTCATATTTCTTAACAAAACTGTGCTGTAGTGCTGAGGAATTAATATGGAGCTCTTATTTTTTTGTCACATTTATATTTCAATTTCCAGCCTTGAAACAAATCCCAGATGAATGAAACAATATCTAATGTAGCTTAGGCAGGATTGAGGAACTTGTCAAGGCATTTATTATGTTAGAGGTACTTTGTAAATAGAAATTGTTAACATTACATATATTAATAATGTGATCCATTTCTTGCATGGTTTGAAATGTACACTTGAGAATCATGTTACCATTAAAGGTGTGTGAAACTTAGTACTCATTGTAAAATACTAGTCTGGAAAATATCCCTTGAGTACTTAGGCATTGCCGTCTGAAGAGTACGAATAAAAATAAGGACCACACATGTAACTACGGTCAGTTGAAATTGCATTTGCTGCTTTTTTTGCATCCATGGATGCTGTTGATTCTTGACAGAGGTTTGGATTTTGAGTCCTTACCAAATGACATATGCATCTTGGCAGGGGTTTTGGCACGTTATCTGACCACAGGGAGACCCTGTAGCCAAACATGATTCTTATTCTCACTTAGAGACTGAAGAAATTTTTGAATGGGTGATATTGTAGCAGCAGTTTTTCCTTTGCTTTGAGGAAGGCAGCTGATGACCCTTTGATGTTTTAAGACCGTAGGACATGGGAGTAGAACAAGGCCATTCATCCGATTGAGTTTGGTCCTCCATTCCGTCATGGCTAATTTATTTTTCTTCTCAACCTTGTTCTCCTGTCTTCTCCCTATAACCTTTGCTGCCTCTACTAATGAAGAACCTATCAATATCTGCTTTGAGAGGACCACTGGATTAAATTACTCATCTTGGACTTCTTTGACTTTCTTGGCATTGGACACAATCTCATTCTGAGCAGAGGGGCCCATGAAAGATTTCAGTACTGGATGTGCTTCATTTGCTCTGAATTTTATTACGCTGTTTTTGTGAAATATGTACAGTGTATGTCACCGTGTGCCACTCTGAAGTGTATTTTCTTGCAAGCATTCATAGAAGAACAAGGAAATGTAATAGAATTGTTGAAAAACTGCACAAAAACATTACTGACAAACATCCAGTGTGCAAAAGACACAAACTGTGCAAATACGGAAAAATAACAATAATAATAAATAATACTGAGAACATGAGTTAGAATCCTTGAAAGTGAGTCCATAGGTTGTGGAATCAGTTCAGTGTCGAGGTGAGTGAAATTATCCCCACTGGATCAGGAGCCCGATGGTCGAAGGGTAATAATGTTCCTGAACGTTGGGATGTGCTGAAAGGAAGTTCCCCAAGGTGTTTTAACCTTTGAAGTGTTACCACTGTTGCATTGTGGGAAATGCATTTTGTGCAGAGCAGGCTCTCACGAGTTTGTGTTGACCAACAAATTTGCTTTTCTGTTGTTAAACGAAGGTTAAGTATTGGGTGGGAAGAACTCAACTGCTCCTCCCTGCAGTGGTGCCAGGAGGTCTTTTGCATACACTTGTCAAAGCAAAGGCTTAATATTTCATACTAAAGCCACCACATTTAGCTGTGTGGCTTCCTCAGTACCTCACTTCAGTATCTTTTTTTATGTTGCTTGAGTTTCTGTTGGAGGCCTTTGAGGTCACAAACTTCTAACCCGAAGGCAAGTATAGTACCCTCTGAACTAAGTTGGCTCATTGTAAACCTTAACCCTGGGACTTTTGGTTGATTAATGTTGTGATTTAATACTTCCTTCACGCGCTCATACATTCAACTTTGTTACTTTTATTAATCGTTTCATACTAAACGTACTGTGGAATGAAACTAGCTGTTGATAACCTGTCAATAAGTCAACAACGGTGAATAGGGCACAAACTAGATTTTGATCTTTGGTATCCTGGGGGATTTTACTTCTCTCCAGCAAGTAATAGCTACTTGCCCCATTTGCCTCAGCACAGTGCTGGATAAAGAAGAGAATGGTTCCTTCTACTTGATGGCTATTTCCTGAATGTACTGGAAAATGCAGGTGTTGACAGTATTGACTTGAGGGTGGTCTAACTTGCTGAAATGTATATGTTAGCAGATGAATTAGGAGCATTCATAGGCCACCCACTCCAAGACCGCTCTACCCGTCATTGGTCAGATTATAAGCTCAACACTGCACTTACATCTACCTGTGATAACTTTTCACCCCTATGCTTATCAAATATCTATCAACCTCTTCCTTATTTCAAAACGTTTAATGACTCTTCGAAAAAGAGAATTCCAAATACTTACAAACCATTGAGAGAAAAATAATTTCACCCTCCTGTCTTTGCTAAGAGGGGGATTCACTTGTACTGGATCACCCTACAAGAGGAAATGTCCTCTCCACATCCATCCTCATAATATGCTCCAGAAATCCGTATGTTTCAATCAAATCTAGTGACTCTTAAAAATTCCAGTGTGTCTGACCATTTCTCATAAGACAACCCCCTTACTCTGGATATGAATCTAATAATGTTCTCTGAACTGCTTCCAGTTTATGAACATTCTGCCTTGTATTGACCTCCCTATATTTTACACAGCTCTCAAGATGTGGTCTCACCAAATCTGTCTACACTATACACTCTAGATGTGACCTCACCAGTGCCCTCTGTAAATGAAGTGAAACCTTCCCTACTACGCTATATATTTCTCACCTAGAGTCATATGGAAAAGAAGTATTAATAAAAAGATTTAAAAAGAAAGAAAAAAGGAAAAGAAGCAGCCAAGGTCTGAACCTTGCATGCCTACCATCGAATGCTCACCTATATTAAATTCATTTCCAGCACTTTTTTTAAAGATTAAAATTAGTTGTATTTGTCACATGTACACCAAAACACATAACAAAATGTGTTGTTTATTTCCAAACAAATCAACGAGGATCCTGCTAGGCGGCCTGCAAGGTGTCAAAGTAGCCTGCCCACAACTCACTGACCCTAGACGTACATCTTTGCAATATGGGAGCTTTATGTTTTAGGATACATGTTGTATAGAAAGGACAGGCAGGAAGGCAGAGGGGGTAGTGTTGCTCTGTTGGTAAAACATGAAATCAAATCATTAGAAAGAGCTGACATGGGATTGGAAGGTGTTGAATCATTGTGGATTGAGCTAAGGAACTGCAAGGGTAAAAAGACCCTGATGGGAATTGTACACAGACTCCCCAAACAGTAGTAAGGATGTGGCCTATAAATTACAACAGGAGACAGATAATGCATGTCAAAAGGGCAATGCTGCAATAGTCATGGGGTACTTCAATATGCAAGTAAATTGGGAAAATCAGGTTGGCGCTGGATTCCAGGAGGGGGAATTTCGAGAGTGCCTACAAGATGGCGTTTTAGAATAGCTCGTGGTTGATCCCACTAAAGGATCAGCTGTTCTGGATTGGGTGTTGTGCAATGAACCAGAATTGATTAGAGAGCTTAAGGTAAAAGAACTCTTTGGGACAAGTGATCGTAATATGATCCTAAAATTTGAGAAAGAGAAGCTACAGTCAGACATATCAGTTTTATAGTGCAGTAAAGGGAATTACAGAGGCATGAAAGAGGAGTTGGCCAGAATTGATCGGAAAAGAACACTAGCAGAGATGACAGCAGAGCAGCAGTGGCTGGAATTTCTGGAAGCAATTCGAAAGGCACAGGATATATAATCCCAAGAGGAGGACGTATTCTGAAAGAAAGATGACACAACCTTGGCTAACAAGAGAAGTCAAAGCCAACATAAAAGCCAAAGAGGGGGCATATAATACAGCAAAAATTAATGGGAAGTTAGAGGATTGGGGAGCTTTTAAAAACCATCAGAAGGCAACTTAAAAAAGTCGTTGAGAAGATAAAGATGGAATATGTAAGTAAGCTAGCCAATAATATGAAAGAGGATGCCAAAAGTTTCTTCAGATACATGGAGTGTAAAAGAGAGGCAAGAGTAGATATCAGACCACTGGAAAGCGATGTTGTATATGTAGTAATGGGGACAATGAAATGGCAGATGAACTGAATCACTTTGCATCAGTCTTCACCGTGGAGGACACTATCAGTATGGTAGAAGTTCCAGATGTCAGGGGCCATGAAATGTGTGAAGTTACCATAGCTAGAGAGAAGGCTGTTGGGAAGGTGATATATATGAAGGTTGGTAAATCACCTTGACCAATTGTTGTGCACCCTAGGGTTCTGAAAGAGGTAGCTGAAGAGATCGTGAAGGCATTATCTTTCAAGAATCATTAGATTCTGGAATGGTTCTGGAAGACTGGAAAAATGCAAATGTCACTCCACTCTTCAAGAAGGAATAGAGGCAGAAGAAAGGGAACTCTAGGCCAGTTAGTCTGACCTCAGTGGTTGGCAGGACTTTGGAGTCAATTATTAAGGATGAGGTCTCCAGGTATTTGGAGGCATATGATTAAATAGGCCGTAGTCACCATGGTTTCCTCAAGGGAAAATCTTGCCTGACAAGTGTGTTGGAATTCTTTGAAGAAGTAGCAAGCAGGTTAGACAAAGGAGAATCGATTGATGTTGTGCACTTTGATTTTTAGAAGGTCTTTGACAATATGCCACACACGAGGCTGCTTAACAAGTTACTAGCCCATGGTATTACAGGAAGGATTTTAGCATGGATAAAGCAGTGGCTAATTGGTAGGAGGCAAAGAGTGGGAATGAAGGGAGCCTTTCCTGGCTGGTCGCCGGTGACTAGTGGTGTTCCACAGGGGTCTGTGTTGGGGCTGATTATTTTTATGTTGTATGTCAGTGATTTGGATGATGGAATTGATGGCTTTGCGACAAAGTTTGCAGATGAAATGAAGATAGGTGGAGGGGCAGGTAGTTTTTGAGGAAGCAGAGAGTACAGAAGGACTTAGACATATTAGGAGAGTGGGTAAAGTGGCAGATGGAATACAGTGTTGGGAAGTGCATGGTCTTGCACTTCGGTAGAAAAAATAAAAGGGTTGATTATTTTCTAAATGGAGAGAAAATACAAAAAACTGAGATGCAAAGGGACTTAGGAGACCTTGTGCAGATTCCCTAAAAATTAATTTATGGGCTGAGTCTGGTGAAGAAAGCAAATGCAATGTTAGCATTCATTTCAAAAGGACTAGAATATAAAAGCAAGGATGTAATGTTGAGACTTTATAAAGCACTGGTGAGGCCTCATTTGGAGTATTGTGAACAGTTTTGGGCCTTAGAAAGGATGTGCTGAAACTGGAGAGACTTCAAAGGAGGTTTACGAAAATGATTCCAGGACTGAATGGCTTGTCATATGAAGAGCATTTGATCGCTCTGGGCCTATGTTCACTGGAATTCAGAAGAATGAGGGTGACCTCATTGAAACCTATCGAATGGTGAAAGACCTTGATAGAGTGGATGTGGAAAAGATGTTTCCTATGGTGGGAGAGTCTGAGACTGGAGGGGACAGCCTCAGATAGGAGAGTGTCTTTTTAGAATGGAGATGAGGAGGAATTTCTTTAGCCAGAGAGTGGTGAAACTGTGGAATTCATTGCCACAGGCTGGTGTGAAGGCCAAGTCTCTATGCATACTTAAAGCAGAGGTTACTAGATTCTTGATTGGTCAGGGCATAATGGATATGGGGAGAAGGCAAGAGACTGGGGCTGAGAGGAAAATTGGATCAGCCATGAAGAAATGGCAGGGCAGATTCGAATTGCCCAATGGCCTAATTCTGCTCCTACATCTTATAGTCTAATGGTCTTATGCTAACTCTTACAATAAACTATAATATACTGTTCTTATTTAAATATTTATGAAATATTGTGGATGTATCTGCCTCACTCAAACCTTGCAGATTTCAACTTCCCTTGGGTGGAAACTTAAATCGTCAGCTCCTCCCTCAACTCTTCTTCGATCTGTGCCAGTCACTCTTTAATTCAATTTAAAATTGTACATCGTTACTATTTGACAAAGGAGAGGCTGTCTAAAATGTTTCCTAATGTTGATAGTCAGTGTGATAGATGTAAAACCAAGACAGCTACATTGACACATATGTTTTAGTCGTGTTCTGTATTGAAACATTTTTAGAAATCTATTTCCTCTATAATTTCTAAAATTTTAAAAATTAATTTACAAACTAATAAATTGACTGTTTTGTTTGGTATAATCCCTCAATATATTCATGATATTTCTCTATCAGACCAACATGTAATTGCAATCGATACATTATTGGCCAGAAGGGCTATTTTGTTGAAATGGAAAGATGCCTCTGCTCCCACTTTGATACTTTGAGTGGTTCTCTCAGGTGATGCTTTGTCTTAGTTTGGAAAAAATCAGAAGTCAAACTTTTGATCCTCGATTTGATTTGAGAAAAGGGGTTCATTTGCCCATTACTATCATCTGATTTGAGTTAATTAATATGGTTTCCTTCGGATTTTTGTTTAAATGGATTTGAGTTGGCGGATTGATGTTTTTCTTTTATGGAAGCTTGTATGGCGTATAGCTCCGAGGTTGTGCTCCCAATGGGTTTTTTTTCCTCTTAGTAGGGGTTCTTCTTTTCTTTTTTTTCCAAAAAAAATTCTTAACACTTTATTTTTTCTTATTATTATTGATATATTGCTTAGCTTTGTTAATCAGTTATTTGCTAATTTAATTCTTCATTGTACATATTGACATATTGACTGGATTACCTTAATGTATTTTTTTGTTGATCTTTAATAATAACTAATAAAAAAGATTTTAAAAATGAACTCCTCCCTCCCCTTAGCTATAAACTCTGTTTATGGATACCCATCCTAATCTATCATATATTTGCCTCAAGATGTATACATCAAGGAGGAACCCCTCAACTTTCTTTACTGCAAAAAAAAACTCGTCATCACTGAAACACTTGATCTGAGGCCACATCCTGGCGAATCTCCTTTGCTCTCCCTCCAGTGTAAGCATATCCTTACTATATTGTAGTGACTGTGACCTCAGATGACCCCACTAATGTTTTACAGAGCCGTAGCAAAACCACCATCCTCTTGCATTGTAAGTCCGAGATAAAGAATCCGAGTTTTTCCATCTGCCTTCCTAACCACCTTATCTCTCTGTGCTGCTCTCGTCAAGGATTCCACTGTTGTTGAGTGGTTCTTAGTATCCTCCCACTTACTGTGTGAACCCTAGCTTTAGTAGCTCTCCCAAAATGCACCTCCTCATATTTAAATTACGTTATTTTCCACCTGCCTTTTCTATGGCCATCCTACCAACCCTCTGATGTTATTTAGTAGCTAAAGGCTGTCGTTTGGACAAAAACAAAAATCCTTTATCGCGCTCTGCCCTGTATTACTAAGCCAATTAAAGACCCAATTTGCCAAATTGGCCTGGATCCCGGGTTTTCTTATGTTTTGGTCCACTGTCCCATGTGGGACCTTGTCAGAGACGTCACTAAACTACATGTAGCGACTAAAAACAAGCTAAAAGTCACTGAAAGGCTAAGTGAGGGAGTATCTCACTGTATGACGTGCATCCAAGTAACTGAATTCCAAGTTGAAAAAGTAAGTGTTAGTCCTTTCTTACAAACCAACAGTAAAATCATTCGACTCTTCCGTAATTCGTGTAAAGGTAATTGGATAAGATTCAAAGATGAGCAGTCAGTGAAAAATATGTGCTCCTGACTCACCACCCCCTCTTCATGCCGCCATGCTGGTGAACAGGCGACTATATTCGTTGTATTTAACCGCCACCCAATTTCCCACGCTGCCTGCTAACAGCTGCCCAAACGCACATGGAATATAACCTTACCCTAGAGTGAGGATGGGCTAGACAAATACGAGGGGTGATTGATAAGTTCGTTGCCTAAGGTAGAGGGAGTCAATTTTAGAAAGCCTAGCACATTTATTTTTCAACTTAGTCCCCTCCTACATTTACACACTTAGTCCAGCGGTCGTGGAGCATACGGATCCCTTCTTTGTAGAAGTCGGCATCTTGGACCTCCAGAAAGTGGTCCACAGCAGGGGTGATTGATAAGTTCGTGGCCTAAGGTAGAAGGAGATGAGTTATTAACTTCAAACTTTCTGCATAATCACTCAAAGAGTTGAACTGCACGTGCACGTAACGAGAGCTGTATAATATATCTCTTTCTAAGTTAGGCCACAAACTTATCAATCACCCCTTGTACAATGCAGATAGTCAATAGATACATGGCTCTTCCACTGCACGTGGTTAACATGGAAACAACTTTGTCATTTTCAAGATTAACTTATTGTCAGAAAGTGTATAAATCACAAGTAGCCATAAAGCAAGAAAACTGAAAAAAAAAACAATTAAAGAAAAAAAGAATAAAAGTAAAAATAAAAATCATGCAATCAATTGAAGTGAACAACAGCAGCATTCCAAACCAAAACTGAGTCCTCAGACTGAATCCCAGAGTAGGCCCAAAGCCTCATTTATCAGTTTATCATATTAGCAGGCACGGTGCACAGCAGCCCATGGTCCTCTCTCCTCTCCTGTCAGGTTCTTTCTTCCCACCCACCTGGCTTCACCTATCGTCTTCTAGCTATCCTCCTTCCCCTCCCCCCACATTTTTGTTCTGGCATCTTCCCCTTTCCTTTCCAATCCTGATGAAGGGTCTAGGCCTGAAACGCCGACAGTTTATTCATTTCCGTAGATGCTGCCTGACCTGCTGAGTTCCTCCAGCATTTTGTTTGTGTTGCATGAGATTCATTTTCTTGCAGGCACCCACAGGAAAACAAAGAAATACAATACAAGTCATGCAACTAACCAAAAAGAAAAAGTACCGAGAGCGAGAACTGCAGAGTCCCCTTGAGTGAGTTCACAGACTGTGGAGTATGTTCAGTCCTGAGAGGAGGGAAGCTGGTCCAGAGGCCCGGTAGTTGTAGGACAACTGTTTCTGAACCTAGCAGCGTGGCATCAAACCTGTGAACTTGGCCCGGTAGCGAGGAGACGGGTCAAATGCAGCCAGGCGAGACGGACTCAGGTGGGGAACCTTGGCTGCCACGGAGTAATGAGGCTGAAAATTCACTCTCACAGATTTTATGCTGGGGAGAAAAAAAGGTAAGTAAAGTAAACACACTTTTTAATCTACTTGCATTTTTTTGACACATGCATAAACGACATGGCCTTACGGTACAGAAAATCTCCCCTTTTCTAGGTACGTAATTCCTTCCCGTAGCTCAAGGGCTGCCTGTATAGAGAGAGTTGCATTTATATAATACCTACCTCAGTCCCAAAGTGCTTTGCAGTTAACTGATTGATAAATGAAATGCCATTCAATTGAAGCTGGGCAGTCTATTTGCATACAGCAAGGCCCTGAAGTAGTGTAATCCCTGCAGTTACTTATAACGTTAGTTGAAGTTTTGCTAGGATGTTGGGGAGACACCTTCCCCAGCAGAGTATCATGGAATCTATTAGAGAGGCAGCTGAGAGAGAAGGCTGGGCCTTGAGTTTATATCTCATGTGGCAGGTGGTGCCTTTGACACGTCCACTGGACTTGAGTCCCTGTGAGATGGGAAACTGTTCACCTACCAACCAGTGAAGCCTCAGCATTGCCTGTGGGACTTCAGAAATGAATGGGATCTGTGTCCTGTGCTCTCACATGTGGAATGGCCGCGTATGAAGTAACTGCAGCCTGTTGGAAGGAAGTTGCTAACCTCCACAGCCCTGACAGAGAATTCGGGCTGTGGGGCTGGTGACTGTTCCCCAGTGATTTGCACTATTTAACCAGAACAGAAGTGCTGTGTTCGCAGGCTGCTCTCACAGACCTCTTGGCCAGCTGCCAGTCTCAAGACTGTAATGGGACCAGGTTTTCTTCTTCTCAGTGGGAGGACGGTGGGCTGAAACTAGAGACTAAACATGGGCTTCTATTTTTTTCTATTCAGCAGCCATTAATATTTTGTTGAGGTCTTAACCACTGGGGAGGTTGAAGCCGAGTGTCTGCAGGCCAGAGTCCATGTCCCCTGGTGGCTGGAGCTGGAAGCCTCTCCTGGGGTTAAAGTACTGTGTATATGCCTAGGTGGGAGGGAGGAATGGGGCTTGTGTTTGCTACTGTTGTTTTGCCGAGTATTGTGGGCCTGCTACGTTGGCACTAGGATGTATGGCGATCCTTGTGGCTGACCCCAACACGGGCGTGTTGGTGGTAACGCAAACGGTTATTTCACTGTATGTTTCGGTGCACACACAACGAATGAAGTTGAATCATTAATCTAATGGAACGTCAGTTACCTGCAAATGGCTGGTTTTGTTAGTTCAGCTGGTTCCTGTAAGATTAAGTTGTGACTCAGGACTGCATGCATTTTATTAAATAAGGTTACAGCAATTGAGTAGAAATTTGCAATTAAATTGAAGTTCGTTTTTTTTGGTCAATTTTGACTACTGCTGCCCTGATTCACAGCAGTTTCATCATTAAGGAGTTCTTGTGTAAATAGAGTGGGAGTGTGTGGGGGGCATCTGGGTTGACAAGAGCAGTTTAAGCTCTTTGTTAGCTGTGAATTTACCAAGATTGCTAACCAAATAGTAATGACACTTCACTCCCTTCTAGGTTGCTGAGGCCTGGGGTCTGGGCTCCAGCGATCGGGAGTCTTAATTTAACAGCGGGTTTCTGTTTTCTTTGCTCTGCAGTCCGCTGGCTTCCTTTGAGTGAGGTTGTTTATATTTGAGTGTGGGAGCCAATAGCAGAGGAACTGCACGTCTGCAGCCCGCTGCATTCCTGTGGAGGAGAAACATCTTAACTGTATTATAACTAGCTGGGGAGGCAAACAATGAATTTATAACACAACTGAGCAAAGAGTCCGCAGCATAAGCGGACACACTTCCTTTGGTTATATATCTGTTGAAGTCTACAAATGAAGATTTATTGGAGAGGGAACTTGTGTCTCAGATTTCACGATACTTGGATGACTTCACTTTTGGGTTTGCTCTTCCCCTCTCTGTCTCTCTCTTTCCTTCTGCCTCCTCTTTTATCTCTCTGTCATTGTTCTATCTGTCTCTCTCACCCACTTAGACACAGAATGGAATAATTAATTTTCTCAGCAGTTGACTTCCCACTTCTTTTGCTGTTACTTTACCCCTGTTGATAGTTTCCCCATCCTTTTCCTTCCTTTCTGAGTTGCTCTCATGACTGTGTTGGTTCCAAGTTTGTAAAAGTTCTTTCACTCACAGGTCTTGTTTTAATTTTAAACGAGAAAGATTGTACAGATGCTGGAAATCCAGAGCAATGCACACAAAATGCTGAAAGAACTCAGCTGGTCAAGCAGCATCTATGGAGAGGAATAAACAGGCGACGATTCATGCAAGACCCTTCGTGCATTGAATCGAAAGCCTGCTTCTCACAGATGTTCCTCAACCCGATGAGATCCTCCAGGAGATTGGTGCTTCAGATTCCAGCATCTGCAGTCCCTTATGTCACCAACGTCCCGTTGAAGCTCTTCTGCACCCTATCCAAAGCCTCCACATCCTTTCTGTAATGTGGTGACCAGAACTGCCCTCACCTACTCGAAATGTAGCCTCACCAAAGTTTCTTTCAAGTGAGATGTTAAATCGTCTGACCACTCAGAGATTTCCTTTTGGAAAAGATCACCAAGTCTTGTTTAATATTTATCTTTTTATTGTTATTACTAAAAGGAAAATCCTGGTCAATACCCATTTGCCAACCTCACTATTGGCTGCAATATTCCCCATCGTGTAATACTTCAGGAAGCGTTTAATTGCCAGGAAATAGTCATTGAATAATACAGCCTCGAAACAGACCCTTTGGCCCAACTGGCCCATGCTGTCCACAACATCCTCCCTGTTAGTCCCAGCTGCCTGCATTCAGCCCATAGTCCTCCAAGCCCATCCCATATATGTACATTGTATATCTAAAGCCTCTTAAATATTTCAGTTATATCTATCTCAACCACTTCTGCTGGCAGCTCATATCAGATTCTCACTACTCTATGTAAAGCAGGTACCTCTCAAGTCTATTTTAAATCTCATATCTTGTACCAGTGCCCTATAGATTTGGACTCCCCACTCCTGGGGAAAGGCTATGACCATCCACCTTACCTATATCACTCGTGGTTTTATAAATTGCTGAGGTCATCCCTATTTCTCCTGTCTTCCAGGGAATGTGGGGCAGCATGAAAGTGTCGTGGTTCACCCAGCGCTGTGACCCGAGTACATGTGAGGAGTTTGTATGTGTGGGTTTCCTCCGGGTGCTCCAGTTTCCTCCCACAGTCCAAAGATGTACCAGTTGGAGGGTTAAATTGGTCATTGTAAATTGTCCTCTGAGTAGGCTAGGGTTAAATTGGGGGGGGGGGGTTGCTGGGCGGCGTGGCTTGAAGGGCCGGAAAGGCTTCTTCCGTTTCTTCCGTGCAATATCGCAATAAATAAATAGACAATCTTAAAAAAATCCAGCATGGCCAACTGTTCTCTATAATTCAGGCCCGCTAGTCCAGGAAGCATGCTTATAAATCTTGACTGCACTCTCTCCAGCTTGACAATGTTTTTCCTATATCATTGCCATATGCATTCATATCCAAATTATTTATATAAATAATAAACAGAGGTCCCAGCACTGAACCCAGGGGCACCCCACTAGTCACAAGTCAAGTGGCGGACGTCCAGTTGAAATGCCCTGGTGTTGTGAAAGAAGCTATGTAAATGCATGCTGACAACTATCACAGTACAGGTGCTAAGAGTGGCTTGAAGTAACGGGAGCTTTTTGAGGAGTATCTGTTACTTGTATGTTTTTAAGTATGGTTTAATAACCGGATGTGTCTGCCAACTATTTACCAAAGAACTATGTTTTTGAACACCTGGTATTAGCTGTTGGCAGGCCACCCATTTCAGGTAGCCAGAGGCAACGATTATGCTGCTGACGCATGACTGCATTGCTAGATCCAGTTCAAACCGAATCATCAGGTTCGCTGATAACACAACAGTGGGTGGCCACATCAACAGCCATGACGGGACAGCGTACAGAGAGGAGGAAGAGTGGCTGGTGCGAGCACAACAGCTTGGGTCTCAACGCGGACAAGATCAAAAGATCAAAGAGATGATTATGGACTTTAGAAAGGTGTGGACTGACCGCTCCTCACTGCACATACATGGCTCCTTCGTAGAGAGTGTTAGGAGCACCAAGTTTCTGGGAGTGCACTTAATGAATGATCTCATCTAGTCCTTCCAACAACCACCTCTTTCCTCAAGAAAGCACAGCTAAGTCTCCACTTCCTGAGGATATTGAGGTGGGTGAGGCTCCCCCCTCCCCAATTCTGACCAGTTTTTACAGAGGCACCATTGAGAGTGTCCTGACCAGCTGCATCACTGTCTGGCACAGGAATTGCAAGGCACCTGACTAATGGATTATAAGGACTGCTGAAAGGATCATTGTAGTCTCTCTTCCATTCATCCAAGACATTTATCAGGAGCACTGTATATGCAAGGCCTTCAGCATTGTCAGTGATCCCTCCCATCCCTCCCATCTCCCTCCCATCTTGATCCCCTACCATCAGGCAGGAGGTACTGTAGCGTTAGGACAAGGGCTGTTAGGATGGAAACAGCTTCTTCCCCCAAGCCGTGAGTCCACTGAACTCCCTGCCACCACCCAGGTCTCATCATGTATGAAGTGCCAGAACGTTTACATTTTAACATGTGTTGCAAATGCACCTAATTATTTGTTAATTTATTCAAGCATTTGTCTTACAAAACTGAAGAATTTAATTAACGATAGAAACAAGTATGTAAGCATGCAAGGTAGCTTTTGTGGAGGAAGAGAGAGAGTTAATGTTACAGTTCAGTGTTTCTCTATTTTCCACATGGCCTTCTCCTGCTTCTCCTTCTGGTGTTCAGATCCAGATTACTTTCACCCTCTATTGTCTCAATTCTGTCTGGATGCGTAGCGACATCTGGTCTGCACATGGCCACAAGAATTTGCATAGAATTGTGGACACAGTACTGCGCAGGAGGAATTTATTTTAGCCGGAGGGTAGCGGATCTGCGGACTGTTCTGCCACAGACTTCGGCAGAGGCCAAGCCCGTGGGTAGAAGTTGATAGTTTCCTGATTGGTCCAGGCATCAGGGATATGGCGTGAAGGCAGGTGTGTGGGCTTGAGTGGGGTCCAGGGTCAGCTACGATGGAATGGCAGGGCAGACTCGATGGGCTGAATGGCCTAATTCTGCTCCTGTGTCTTATGGTCTTATCAGAGGAACTGGCTTCCCCTCAATGGACATTGTCTACACCTTTCTCTGCCTCAGTAAACCAGCCAGCATAATCAAAGACCCCACTCACCCTAGGCATTTTCTCTTCTCTTCTCTCTCTTCAGCTGAAAGATACAAAGGCCTGAAAGTGTATACGTACATCAGGATCAATGACAGCTTCTACCTGGCAGCTGATAGCAGACTCTTGAACAGACCTTTAATCCAATAGAATGGACTCTTGGTGTCACAATCTGCCTCGCTGTGATCTTGCACTTTATCACGTACTTGCACTGCACCTTTTTGATAGCGTTTACACTTCCTTCTGCATTGTTATTGGCTTACCTTATTCTACATCAATGTACTGTGTAATGATTTGATCTCTATAAACAGAATGCAAGACAAGCTTTTCACTCTATCTTGGTACATGGGACAATAATAAACCAATACTAAATAAGCTTTCTGTCTAGAATTTTGAAAGAATAAAGTATTCTAATTCACTATTCAGTATTCCCTCGTTTAGATATCAAAGCGCATATAGCATGAAAACAGGCCTTTCAGCACAACAGCTCTGTGGGAATTCTATTTATCCAATATTCCCATATTTCCAGATTCTACCACTCATCTACACACTAGGGATAATTTACAGTGGGCATGCAAATGCATGCCTTTGGGATTCGAGTAGAAACTGGAGTACTTGGAGGATGCCAACATGATCACAGGTAGAAGAGAAATCGTGCCACACAGAAAGCACCAGGTTGAGACTGAACCCATGGGCTCACTTTCAAGGACTCCACAACACATGTTCTCTATACTATTTATATATTACTATTGCTTACATTTTTTTGAATTTGCATATTTTGGTTTCTTTTGCACAGTGGTTGCTCGTCAGTCTTTGTGTGTAGTTTTTCATTTATTCTATTGTATTTCTTTGTTCTACTATGAATGCCTGCCAGAAAATGAATCTCATGGTAGTATTTGGTGCAGTTTCCAGTGACGTGATCCAGAGATCATCACTCAGCAGGTCTCCAAGCAGCCAAACACCGCTCATTGGAATTGTGATGCAGGGCATTAGTCATAGTCATAGTCATACTTTATTGATCCCGGGGAAAATTAGTTTTCGTTACAGTTGCACCATAAATAGTAATAAAACCATAAATAGTTAAATAGTAATATGTAAAATTATGCCAGGAACTAAGTCCAGGACCAGCCTATTGGCTCAGGGTGTCTGACCCTCCAAGGGAGGAGTTGTAAAGTTTGATGGCCACAGGCAGGAATGACTTCCTATGACGCTCTGTGTTGCATCTCGGTAGAATGAGTCTCTGGCTGAATGTACTCCTGTGCCCAACCAGTACATTATGTAGTGGATGGGAGACATTGTCCAAGATGGCATGCAACTTGGACAGCATCCTCTTTTCAGACACCACCGTCAGAGAGTCCAGTTCCATCCCCACAACATCATTGGCCTTACGAATGAATTTGTTGATTCTGTTGGTGTCTGCTACCCTCAGCCTGCTCCCCCAGCACACAACAGCAAATATGATAGCACTGGCCACCACAGACTCGTAGAACATCCTCAGCATCGTCCAGCAGATGTTAAAGGACCTCAGTTTCCTCAGGAAATAGAGATGGCTCTGACCCTTCTTGTAGACAGTCTCAGTGTTCTTTGACCAGTCCAGTTTATTGTCAATTCGTATCCCCAGGTATTTGTAATCCTCCACCATGTCCACCCTGACCCCCTGGATGGAAACAGGAGTCGCTGGTACCTTAGCTCTCCTCAGGTCTACCACCAGCTCCTTAGTCTTTTTCACATTAAGCTGCAGATAATTCTGCTCACACCATGTGACAAAGTTTCCTACCGTAGCCCTGTACTCAGCCTCATCTCCATTGCTGATGCATCCAACTATGGCAGAGTCATCAGGAAACTTCTGCAGATGACATTACGCGAGACAGTGCCAATACAAGAAACAAATACGTAGCAAATACCAATGCCGTGGTCACAAAGGAGGATTTTGCCATCATTCAATGTCTTCTAAGCTGGAGAAATACTAGGGCAAGAAGTTTCAAAGGCTAACAAAATCTACAAGGAGTTGATGATCCCATTCAAAGTTGACTTTACCACCGAGAGGTGGTATGTCAACGTATTTATCAACAATCTGTCAGTTAAGCTACAACTTGATACGGCGTTGGGCATCACCACTATCTCCAAACACATGTGGCGGGAACTTGGGTCTCCACCAGCCACATCAACTCATGATTCCGCCTGCAGTGTGTCAGATGGAACACTGCAGCTGACTGATGAACTGCCCTGCACGGTGGGGCTGAACGGTAACCAAGTCAACAGCGTTTGTTACCTAATACACCAGCCTTGGCATTGACTGGACGGGCAAGCTTGAATTCTGGTGCATCCATCTGGATGAGGTCTATATGAAGATATTGGCCGTTCAAATCATGTCAGTCAACGCCATACCATTATCCGTATGTGAGACCATATAACAACCACTACAACAGCACAATGCAGCAGTGTTTCAAGATGGTTTAGGTTGCTGCACCAAATTACAAGCAGAATTCCATCTCGGTCCAGACACCAAGCCATTCTGCTGCCCAAAAGACCAGTACCATAAGCAACCTTGCCAATCATGGGGCAAGAGATAGATCGCCTGCAGCAAATTGGTGTGATCAAAGTTGTGGACTACTCAAATTGGGCATCTCCAATAGTTATTTACAAGGAAGCCAATAGTACAGAGACGTTGCATGCAGACTTCTCAACTGGAGTTCAGACTGCGGCTCTGGAGACACACCAGTACCCATTACTGGTACCCGCAGATCTCTTTACAAAGTTGAATGGTGGTCACTAATCTGCAAAGTTGGACTTGGCTGAAGCCCACCTCCAGGTAGATGTGGCAGAAATGCACAGGAGCTTCTCACCATTTCAACACATAAGGGGTTGTTTTCCTTCCTCCGCCTGCCTTTGGGTGTAAAGGCAACTCCTTTAATTTTCCAACTGCTTATGGACACCATGCTGAGTGGTACTGATGGTGTTGCCGTTTACCTCAACGACATCATTATGGTGAGCATGGATCAGGCAGAACTATACCAATGCCTGGACCACAACTGCAAGACTGGACTGCAACTTCGAACAGAAAAATGCACCATCCTGGTGTCTTCAATCAAGTGTCTGGGTTTCATCATAGATGAGTATGGTCATCACCCAGATGTCGAAAACACCACTTCTTTCTTAAAGATGCTTCCACCATCAGATGTCAGCAACTTGCGATGAATTCTGGGCATGATCAGTCATTATTCAGCATTCCTCCCAGCGAGGCACCGGCTGAGGGAGTCGCTCCAGGCCCTGCTCAATAAGGATGCCACATGGAAATGGTCCAAACAATGCCAAGAGGATTTTGATCAGGTGAAGAATATACTGTCATCCGACCTTCTCTTGATGCATTTCAACCCAGAGTTTCCAACCATCGTTGTGACAGATGCATCCAAATACGGGGTGGGTGCTTTCATATCCCATATTTTCTTCAATAATTCAGAAAAAGCTGTCATGTGTGCCGTCAGATCACTGACCACAGCAGAAAGGAACTATGGAAAAATTGAGAAGGATGCCTTAGGAATCATCTTTGCTGTGAAGAAATTCCACAAGATGCTTCACTCTCCTTACCGATCACAAGCCACCATTGGGCATCTTGGGTCTAAAAATAGCATCCTGGTGTATATAGGAGGGCAGTGATGTTATTGGCCCACAATCAAGTACACGTCAGCCCAGGAACTTGATCAGGTAGCTGCCCTCTCTGGATTTATGAATCACCAGTTTACTGAAAATAAAGACACAGTCGTGGCTGTGGTGTCAGTTGACCGCGGTCCACCAGAACGTATCAGATGCTGCTGAGGGTCTTCCAGTCACAGTTGTCCAGATAAGAGCCAGGACACAGTTGTCGGCTATGTATGGAACCAAAAGAAATGGGGGAGATCTTAAATGGGTTTTTTGCGTCTGTATTCACTAAGGAAACTGGCATGGAGTCTATGGAAATAAGGCAAACAAGTAGTGAGGTCATGGAACCTATACAGATTGAAGAGGAGGAGGTGCTTGCTACCTTGAGGCAAATCAGAGTAGATAAATCCCCAGGACCTGACAGGGTATTCCCTCAGACCTTGAAGTAGACTAGTGTTGAAATTGCAGGGGCGCTGGCAGATATATTTACAATGTCAGTATTTGTGGGTGAGCTGCTAGAGGATTGGAGAGTGGCTCATGTTGTTCCATTGTTTAAAAAAGACTCTAAAAGTAATCCGGAAAATTATAGGCCGGTAAGTTTGACGTCGGTAGTAGGTAAATTATTGGAAGGAGTACTAAGATTTAGGATCTACAAGTATTTGGATAGACAGGGACTTATTAGGGAGAGTCAACATGGCTTTGTGCGTGGTAGGTCATGTTTAACCAATCTATTAGAGTTTTTCAAGGAGGTTACCTGGAAAGTGGATGAAGGGAAGGCAGTGGACGTTGTCTACATGGACTTCAGTAAGGCCTTTGACAAGGTCCCGCATTGGAGGTTAGTTAGGAAGATTCAGTCGCTAGGTATACATGGAGAGGTAGTAAATTGGATTAGACATTGGCTCAATGGAAGAAGCCAGAGAGTGGTAGTGGAGGATTGCTTCTCTGAGTGGAGGCCTGTGACTAGTGGTGTGCCACAGGGATCAGTGCTGGGTCCATTGTTAACTGTCATCTATATCAGTGATCTGGATGATAATGTGGTAAATTGGATCAGCAAATTTGCTGATGATACAAAGATTGGGGGTGTAATGGACAGTGAGGAAGGTTTTCAAAGCTTGCAGGGGGATTTGGACCAGCTGGAAAAATGGGCTGAAAAATGGCAGATGGAGTTTAATACAGACAAGTGTGAGGTATTGCACCTTGGAAGGACAAACCAAGGTAGAACATACAGGGTTAATGGTAAGGCACTGAGGAGTGCAGTAGAACAGAGGGATCTGGGAATACAGATACAAAATTCCCTAAAAGTGGCGTCACAGGTAGATAGTGTGGTAAAGAGAGCTTTTGGTACATTGGCCTTTATAAATCAAAGTATTGAGTATAAGAGCTGGAATGTTATGATGAGGTTGTATAAGGCATTGGTGAGGCCGAATTTGGAGTATTGTGTTCAGTTTTGGTCACCAAATTACAGGAAGGATATTAATAAGGTTGAAAGAGTGCAGAGAAGGTTTACAGGGATGTTGCTGGGACTTGAGAAACTGAGTTACAGAGAAAGGTTGAATAGGTTAGGACTTTATTCCCTGGAGCGTAGAAGAATGAGGGGAAATTTGATAGAGGTATATAAAATTATGATGGTATAGATAGAGTGAATGCAAGCAGGCTTTTTCCACTGAGGCAAGGGGAGAGAAAAACCAGAGGACATGGGTTAAGGGTGAAGGGGGAAAAGTTTAAAGGGAACATTGGGGGGGGGCTTCTTCACACACAGAGTGGTGGGAGTGTGGAATGAGCTGCCAGATGAAGTGGTAAATGTGGGCTCACTTTTAATATTTAAGAGAAACTTGGTCAGGTACATGGATGAGAGGTGTATGGAGGGATATGATCCAGGTGTAGGTCAGTGGGACTAGGCAGAAAAATGGTTTGGCACAGCCAAGAAAGGCCAAATGCCTGTTTCTGTGCTGTAATGTTCTATGGTTCTATGGTTCTAACAGCTGCAGATCCTCTTCTTCAGTATATCTCCTCATACCTTGTTGACAGAAGGCCAGCCAAGGTTGAGGAAGATGTCATACTCTTTTACCAACATCATACATGCTCTCAACTGTGGACTCTTGCCTAATATTTGGAGATAAAATAGTGATGCCACAAATCAGTGTTCTATGGTAGCAAAGAATCTAAGTAGAGCCAATTCACAACCATGGCCTCAGCCTAGCAGACCCGGGAGTCAAGTACATGTTGATTTTGCTGGCCCAATCAATGGGTGTATTGACCTTGTCCTGGTTGGTACCTATTCCAAATGGCCAGAAGTATTACCTGTGAATTCAACAATGACAGAAGCTACCAATCAACAGCTGCTGCAGATCCTCAGCCACTTCGTTTCTGACAAAGGCACTCAATTCAAATCACAGCAGTGTACTGCATTCTGCTGGAACAGCTAGGCCAACACAAAGGCCTGAAGGTGGATAAGTCACCTGGCCCAAATGGACGACATCCCAGAGTCCTGAGAGAGGTTGCTGAAGAGATAATGGATGCATCAGTCAAGATCTTTCAAGAATCACTTGATTCTGGCATGGTCCTGAAGGACTGGAAGGTTCCAAATGTCACTCCATTCTTTTAAGAAGCGAAGAAGACCAAAGAAAGAAATTATAGGCCACACACATCAAAGTTACTGGCGAACACAGCAGGCCAGGCAACATCTCTAGGAAGAGGTACAGTTGATGTTTCGGACCGAGACCCTTCGTCAGGACTAACTGAAGGAAGAGCTAGTAAGAGATTTGAAAGTGAGAGGGGGAGGGGGAGATCCAAAATGATCGGAGAAGACAGGAGGGGGAGGGATGGAGCCAAGAGCTAGACAGGTGATTGGCAAAAAGGATATGAGAAGATCATGGGACAGGAGGCCCAGGGAGAAGGAAAAGGGGGAGTGGGGGGAAAACCCAGAGGATGGACAAGGGGTATAGTCAGAGGGAGAAAAAGGAGAGAGAGAGAAAGAATGTGTGTATATAAATAAATAACAGATAGGGTATGAGGGGGAGGTGGGGCATTAGCAGAAGTTTGAGAAGTCAATGTTCATGCCATCAGGTTGGAGGCGACCCAGACGGAATATAAGGCATTGTTCCTCCAACCTGAGTGTGGCTTCATCTTTACAGTAGAGGAGGCCGTGGATAGACATATCAGAATGGGAACCATTCCCATTCTGATATGTCTATCCATGGCCTCCTCTACTGTAAAGATGAAGCCACACTCAGGTTGGAGGACTATTATCTAAATGGGAAGAAGGTTCAAACATCAGAGGTGCAGAGGGACTTGGGAATCCCCATGCAAGACTCCCATAACGTTAATTTACAGGTTGAGTCTGTGGTAAAGGCAGCAAATGCAATGTTGGCATTTTTTCCAAGGGGAATAGAATATAAAAGCAAGGAGATAATCCTGAGCCTTTATAAGACTCTAGTCAGGCCTCACTTAGAATATTGTCAACAGTTTTGGGCCCCTTATCTCAGAAAGGATGTGTTGTCATTGGAGAGGGTCCAGAGGAGATTCCTGAGGATGATTACAGGAATGCAGTGATTAGCATATGAGGAGCGTTTGGCAGCTTTGGGCCTGTACTCAATGGAATTTAGAAGAATATGGGGGGATCTTATTGTAACCTATCAAATGTTGAAAGTACTAGATAGGGTGAATGTGGAGAGGGTGTTTCCTATGGTGGAGGTAGCGGAACCAGAGGGCACAGCTTCAAATTTGAGGGGTGACCCTTTAGAACAGAGGTAAGGAGGAATATTTTTAGCCAGAGATTAGTAAATCTGTGGAATGCTCTGCCACAGACTGCGGTGGAGGCCAAGTCTGTGGGTATATTTAAGGTGGAAGTTGGTCGCTTCCTGATTGGTCAGGGCATAGTAAGATATGGCAAGAAGGGAGGTGTATGGGGTTGAGTGGGATCATGATGAAAAGGTGGAGCAGACTCGATGGACTGAATTCTGCTCTTCTGTCTTATGGTGTTGTAGTCTAATTATCCACAACCGCTCTTCGGCAGAATCATCCACAGTCCAACGGCCAAGCAGAGAGACATAGAACACTACAACATGCAAACAGGCCTTTCAGCCTGTCTAATCCACGCTGAACCTTTAATCTGCTGAGTCCCATCAACCTGCACCAGACCATACCCCTCCTATCCATGTACCTATCCAAATTTCTCTTAAATATTAAAATCGAACTCACATCCACCACTCGCGCTGGCAGGTCATTCCACACTTTCACCGCCCTCTGAGTGAAGAAGTTCCCCATTATGTTCCCAGTAAACATTTAACCTTTTGCCTTTAACTCAAGACCTCTGGTTGTAGTCTCACCCAACCTCAGTGGAAAAACTCCTGCCTGCATTTACTCTATCTATACCTCTCATAATTTTGTACACCTCTAACAAATCTTCCCTCAATCTTCTCCATTCTAACCATTTCAACCGTTCCCTATAACTTGAGTCCACATGTCCCAGCAACATCCTTGGCCAGCTAGTGGCACAGTGACATCAGCGCCGGACTTCGGAGCGAAGGCTCCAGAGTTCGAATCCAAGTCGGGCCACCCCCCCCAACCCCCAAGCACGCTTTCCATCCGTGCCGGGTTGAGTGTCGAGCTAGCCACTCGGCCTCGTAAAAAAACAAAGGTCGAGTCCCGGTTAATTCGAAAGGAGACCAATCCTGACACTACGCGCCAGATAAGAATGGCTGACTGTCTGGTGCAACATGCTAGGAAGGAAGCAACATCCTTGTAAATTTTCTCTGTACTTTTCTAAACTTATATACATCTTTTCTGTAGGTAGGTGACCAGATCTGAACACAATACTCCAACTTAGGCCTCACCAACATCTTCTACAATTTTAACATAACATCCCAACTCCTGTATGCAGTACATTGATTTGTGAAGGCTAATGTACCAAAAGCTTTCTTTGCAACCCTATCTACCTGTGATGACACTTTCAAGGAATTGTCTGTATTCCCAAATCTGTCTGTTCTACTGCACTCCTCAGTGCCTTATCTCTTACCATGTTAGACCTTCCCTGGTTGGTCCTATCGAAGTGCAACACTTCACACTTGTCTGCATTGAATTCCATGTGCCATTTTTTCAGGTAATTTCTCCAGCTGATGCAGATCCTGCTGAAAGCTCTGATAGTCTTCCTTGCTGTCCACTACATCCCAGTTTTGGCGTCATCCCCAAATTTGCTGATCCAGTTAACCACATTATCATCCAGATGACAAACAACAATGGACCCTGCAGCACTCCACTAGTCACAGGCTTCCAGTCAGGGAGGCAACCATTTACTAACCACTCACTGGCTTCTCCCACAAAACCAATGAATAATCCAATGTACTACCTCATCTTGGATGCCAAGTGACTGAACTTTCTTGACCATCTTACTATGCCGGACCGTGTCAAATGCTATGTTAAGGTCAATGTAGACAACATCCACTGCCTTGCTTTCATCAGTTTTCCTGGTAAGTTCCTCGAAAAACTTTATAAGGTTGGTTAGATATGAGCTACCGTGCACAAAGCCATGTTGACTGTCCCTAATCAGTCTCTGTCTAATCAAATTCTTAAATATCCAGATGCTTGCTTGGAACACCTTCCATCAACTTTCCCACAGCTGATGTCAGCCTCACTAGCCTATAATTTCCTGGCTTATTCTTAGAGACTTTCTCAAACAACGAAACATCTTTAGCTATCCTCCAATCCTTCGGCACCCACCAATGGCTAAGGATGCTTTAAATATCTCTGCTGAGACCCCTGCAATTTCTGCACCAGTCTCCCACAGGGTTCGAGGGAGTACCTTGTCAGGCCCTAAGGATTTTATCCTCCCTAATTTGCTGCTGTGCCTCACATCAAAAGAATCTGTCCATTTCCCATTTAAATACAGATGCAAAAGATCCATTTAAGATCTCCCCCATCTCTTTATGCCCCACACATAGATTACCACTCTGATCTTCCAGAGGACCAATTTGTCCCTTGTTATCCTTTTGCTCTTAATATATCTGTAGAAGCAATTAGAATTCTCCTCCATTTTGTCTGCTAGAGCAACCTCCCATGCCTTCTTTTAGCCCTCCTGATTTTCTTCTTAAGTGCTCTCTTGCATTCCTTATACTCCTTAAGTACCTCATTTGTTTCTGCCTGCCTATCTTAACTGGGGCCTCAATATTTCTCCAAAATCAAGGCTCCTTAAACCTGTTATCCTTGCCTTTTATTCTGACAGGAACATACAAACTGTGTACTCTCAAAATTTCACTTCTGAAAGCCTCCTACCAACCAAGTACACCTTTGCCAGAAAACAGCCTGTCCTAATCCTTTCTGGTACCATCAAAATAGACCTTTCTCCAATTCTGAATCTCAAACCAAGGACCAGACTCCTCCTTTTCCATCATTACCTTGAAACTGAAGGCATTATGATCAAGAGATGTAAATGCTTTCCTACACAAACTTCTGTCATCTGCTCTGTTTCATTCCCTAATAGGACATCTAGTATTGCACTCTCACTGCTTGGGACTTATAGGTACTCATTAAGGAAACTTTCCTGAACATATTTGGCAAATTCTTTTCCATCCAGCCCTTTAACAGTAAGAAGAACTTAATGTCAAATTGGGAATATAAAGGAGAAGAGGAAAAAAACACCATTGCTTAATGAATTTAATGTGCTTTTCTTGATTTGTGCATATTTTCCACTAACTTTCATATAAGTAACCTAGTACCTTCAAAGTTCAGAGTAAATTTGTTATCAAATATATATATTATATGTCACTATATATAACCCTGAGATTAATTATCTTTCAGACAGACTCAATAAATCCATAATAGAATAATAACTGTAACAGGATCAGTTAACTTGGGTGTTCAACCAGAGTGCAAAAGACAACAAACTGTGCAAGTACAAAAAGAAAGAAATAATAATATTAATAATAAATAAATAAGAAATAAATATTGAGATTATGAGATGAAGAGTTCCTGAAAGTGAGTTCATAGGATTGTGGGAACATTTCAATGATGGATTAATTGAAGTTGAGTGAAGTTATCCCCTTTGGTTCAAAAGCCTGATGGTTGAGGGGTAGTAACTGTTTCTGAATGTGGTGGTGTGAGTTCTGAGGTTTCTGTACTTTCTTCCTGATGGCAGCAACAAGAAGACAGCATCCTTGGGTGGTGGGGGTCCCTGATGATGGATGCTGGTTTCCTGAGGCATTGTTTCATGTAGATATGCTCAATAGTGGAGAGATTTTTACCCATGATGGACTGGGCCGTATCCACTACTTTTTGTAGGATTTTCCATTCAAGCGCATTGGTGTTTCCGTACCAGGCTGTGATGCAGCCAGTCAGTATACTCTCTACTACACACCTATTGAAGTTTGTCAAAGTTTTAGATGTCATGCCAAATATCGCACACTCCTATGGAACTAGAGGTGCTGCTGTGCTTTCTTCATAATTGCACTTACATGTTCAGCCCAGGACATGTCCTCCGAAATAATAACGTTGAGGAATTTAAAGTTGCTGATCCTCTGCTGAGGACTGGCTCATGGACCTCTGGTTTCCTTCTCCTGAAGTCAATAATCAGCTCCTTGGACTCGCTGATATTGTGTAAGAGGTTGTTGTTATGGCACCACTCAGCCAGAATTTTCAGTCTCTCTTCCATATGCTGATTCATCACCATGCTTTGCTTCGGCCCTTGTCAGTGGTGTCATCAGCAAACTTGAACATGGCATTGGATCTGTCATTTAGCCACGCAGTCATAAGTGTAAAGCGAGTAGAGCGGGGGGGACTAAGCACACAGCCTTGTGGTGCACCCGTGCTGATGGAGATCATGAAGGAGACGTTGTTGCCAATCTGAACTGACTGGGGTCTGCAAGTGAGGAAATAGAGAATCACATGCACAAGGAGGTATTGAGGCTAAGGTCTTGAAGCTCACTAATTAGTTTTGAGGGGATGATAGTACTGAATGCGGAGCTGTAGTCAATGAAGAGCATCCTGATGTATGCACCTTTGTTGTCCAGATGTTCCATGGTTGAGTGCAGAGCGTCTGCTGTGGACCTAATGCTCCAATAGGTAAATTGAAGCGGATCCAAGTCATTTCTAAAGATATATATAAATGATATTTATACTGATCTGCTATATGCCAAAAGAGAAATATGCCACAGGATATTCTGTCTCCTAATTTAATATTTAAATTAAGTTTCTCATCCACACACACCTCCCCCAGGCATGTCACAGCTGCTGAATTCACAGTAGGATATGGGTTAGTCTCTAAAACCGACCAAGATCTGATGGAAGATGTGGGGCGACAAAATAGTGTAGCGGTTAGTGCAACACTACTACAGCTCGGAGCATTGGAGCTCAGAGTTCATTTCCGGTAAGGAGTCAGTAAATTTTCCCATGATCATGTGAGTTTCCTCCAGGTGCTCCAGTTTCCTCCCACAGTCTAAAGACATACCGATTAGTAGGTTAATTGGTCATTGTAAATTGTCCTGTAATTATGCTGGGGTTAAATAGGTTGGTTGCTGGGCAGTGAGTCTCATTAGGTTGGAAGGGTCTGTTTAGTGCTGTATCGCTAAAGAAAAAATAAATAAATAAACATCTCCCCTGTTTCCCACTGCTTCCTGTTAGATAAAACATCCAAATGGGATAGGCCTCAGTGAAATTTAATTTCTCTCGAGAGTGCAGACAAGTTAGAGACTTGACAGTCTGCAGAATTTTCAGTGTTGGTGCAAGAGGAAGCTGTTGCCATGGTGATAAACCTATTAGTGCTCACCATTTGGCTTCCTTTGGCCTTAGGCTTCATAGATTGATTGACAGCTGATTTAGTTAATGCACTTGAGCAAGTTGTCTCACATGGCTGCTAAAGGTTTGGGCGAACAGTGACGCTTTGATCTGCAACAAAGACCATTGTTTTCCCCTTCCAGTTTCCTTCCCCCCACTCCTTCCTCCACACCTAAAGCTGATGACTCACTTTGGGGTAGGGTTTCAACAGCAGTGAAAGCTATTCATTCTTGTGCCAAACTCCAGACTCATCATATGGGACTCATGATCCAAACAGTGGAAGATGACGAGCACAAGTGGGTGTGTAGGATTATCTTTCCCAGTGGGCGCAGGACCTGAGGCAAAGTCCACACAAAGACACTGCCAGATCTCCTTGAATCAGAGGACTGTGAGAGAATGGAAAGAGATTATTCAGCCCATCGAGTCAGTGCTGACATAACCCATTTCTTCATTATGCACACTTAGCCCAGAAAATTGTTCACCTTCAATTTCTCATCTAATTCTTTGAAAGCCTTTTCTGCCACTATAGTGAATTTCATTTTACAACTATTCTACATACAGTGTATTTTTTAAAATCATCCTCTTTGCACCTTTTGGCCAAGATTTGAAGTCCATGATCAAGTAATGGGAAGAGATTCCCTCTGTTGATTCCTTCTGCAACAGTCAGGATTCTGTGAGTCTTTGACAATAACTCTGCAAAGTGTTACAAAATAGCAATGGCACAGAATTTGCTGTTTTGCATTTGCAGCAACAGTACAGTGTAAAGACATAAAAATTACTATAATTTGCAAAATTATTAAATACTTGCAAAAAAGAGTTAGTGTTCTTGGAACATACAGAGAGCTGATAGCAGAGGGGAAGAAACTGTTCCTGATCGTTGAGTATGGGTCTTCAGGCTTTTGTTCCTGGTAGTAACAAAAAGAATCTTTCATTTGTGTACTGTCAGGCATTTTGCAGCCATTGAAATATCTCTGTTGTCTTTGCCTGTTGCATTATTGGATGTGTAGCAACTTCTATAAAGAGCAGAAAGGTGATGAACAGGTGACCTTATTTCGTGAGAAGAGTTGATAGATGCTACGAAGGACACGCAACAGAACATCCCCTTTTTTCAGAGTGAGGTCATGTGATCTCCAGGAGCCACTGACGAAGAGAAAGAAGGCCTCTTTTCAAAGTCCCATTCATGAGCAGGGACATCCATCAGTGCAGGCCTCCCATAGCACTGCACTGGTGTCAGAATCAGTTACCTGCTCTCGAGAATGGGACTGCAGCCCGGATGTTGTAGCTTCAAATTAAGGATGGTGCCCCAGATAAATAATTCATCTCAAGTTTGGGTAATGTCCCATCAGAACAAGTGGGCCAAGTCAGTCGAGTTTATGTACATGTAGGCACAGATGGATGGCACTGGCACTGTGTGGGCACGTGGCCAAATGGTTAAGGCATTGGACTAGTGACCTGAAGGTCGTGAGTTCGAGCCCCAGCCGAGGCAACGAGCAAGGCACTTAATCACACATTGCTCTGCGACGACACTGGTGCCAAGCTGTATGGGTCCTAATGCCCTTCCCTTGGACAACATTGGTGTCGTGGAGAGGGGAGACTTGCAGCATGGGCAACTGCTGGTCTTCCATACAACCTTGCCCAGGCCTGCGCCCTGGAGAGTAAAGACTTTCCAGGCGCAGATCCATGGTCTCGCAAGACTAATGGATGCCTTTAATAGGCACAGATTCAATGTGGCACAATGTGAGCATGCAATGTTGACGCCAGAATGTGTGTCGACACCCAGCTCATCCTTGGGTTGTGCTGATTGTTAGTAGAAACGATGCATTTCACTGTGTGTCTCAATGTACTTGTGATAAGTAAATGAAGTTGAATCTGAAAAACTTGCATGCAGCAGCAGAATAAGCACATGGTATCACATACACAGCATTCATAAGAAGGAGGTTAACTTAAAGTTATACATAATTTTTACAAGAAGGAACAGAGCAATTTTTAAAAAATATCCATTGTAGTATCAAGTAGTTAAAGTGGCCATGGATTTGCTTTAGTGAGGTAGCAGTTAGGGTTGTGTAAGTTGGTTCAAGAGCCAAATGGCTGAAGAAAAGTCACTGTTCTTGAACCTGGTGGTTTGGGACTTCAGGGCCCTTCAGCCTGGTGATAACCGTGAGCAGATGGCAAGGCCCGGATGGTAGGGATCCTTGATGACAGAAGTAGCTTCTCCTTAAGTGGAAATGATCGTAGAGTTACACAGCATAGAAACCCCTTCAGCCCATCACAGCCATACTATCTCCTGCACTCACCTATACTAATCCCACTTACCTGAATTTGTGCGTAGCCGTTCATCATTTTGACAATGCTTGTTATATTACTCTTTATTCTGGGGATGCAAGTTGATCAGCAGATGTCCCTTACCGTGTATGGTGCTGGATTGTCCTTGGGATTGGATTCTCCCAGCTTCCCTTGGTCTTGAAGGCCTCGGTTGGTTTAGTGGGTGGAGATATTGATCAGCCTGATGACTCGGGGGGGGGGGGGGGAGCGTTAACTGTTTTTGAGTCTGATGGCCCTGATGTGGATGAGGTTGTGCATGATTTTCGACTAATTTGAATATGCAAAAGGTGATGCAGCAGCCAGAGAGCAGTTACCTGGTGGAATAAAACAAATTAAAGTTCACACACTTTCCTAAAATGGCTAGAAATACAAATTCTTCATTGCCAATTCTGCTTGGATATATTAAACGAGGGATTATTGGCCAGCCCAGTCAGACAGACTATTTTCCGCAGCATGTGCTGGCTTTATAAAGTAAATGGGAAAATGGATGCCCTACCCTTGACCACCTTAATAAATTGTTCATTCTTCTGGACTTCACTGCAACCCTAATCTGGGCTACATGTGATCAATGTTGGCAAACAGTAGAATAAGCAGATTTGCGGCAACTAACTTGAAAACTTGATTGATGGACTAAGTCACTGTCAGTGTGATGAGGAGAAAAATGCGTTCTTGATGGAAACCAAGCGTGGCAGTTTAATTTATCAGAAACTCAAGATTCTGCAGATGCTGGAAATCCAGAATAACTCACACAAAATGCTAGAGGCACTCTGCACTTCAGGCAGCATCTGTAGAGTCGATATTTCGGGCCAAGACTCTTCAGCCCTGAGTTCCTCCAACATTTTGTGTGTGTTAATATATTAGGCCAGGTTATAACAACTGCGCTGTTTCAACAAAAAGCCAGGCTCAAGACGACCTGGAGACACCCCCGATCCAAACACTGGCACCTCCTGGACTACATCCTGGTGCGCCACAAGGATGTGTCGGATGTTCTACACACCAGGGTCATGCCGGGAGCAGATTGTCACACGGATCACAGACTGGTCAGGGTGAAAGTCAGACTGGTTATATAAGGAAAAGGGGACTGCGGTTGAAGAGACTCCAGGTGGATAAGCTCCTTGGCCGCCAAGATGTATTCCAGATCAAGCTAAAGGAGAAACTGAACAGCAAATGCACTGCAAGTGCAGACTCCAACACAGGAAAGAAATGGGAGCACCTAAAGACTGCCATCTGAGATGCAGCTGTCAAGGTAGTTGGGTACTCCTCAAGAAGAAACGAGGGCTGGTTTGGTGAAAATGACGTTGAACTCTGGAACCTGCTCCAGAAGAAACGCTCCTCCCATCAAGTGTTGCTGTCTATGCCCGACGGCCAAGCGGCCAAGGCAGAATACAATGCTACATGCAGCACTCTCCAAGCCAAACTGAGGCAGATGCAAGACAATTGGTGGACTGCCCTAGCAGAACGAATTCAGCACTATGCAGACACCGGCAACACTCGAGCCTTCTACGAATTGCTGCGTGCAGTGTATGATCCAACCCATCAGATTCAAGCCCCTCTACGCTCATCCGACAGCTCCAGCCTGTTGACCGTCAAGGAAGCCATCATGAGACGATGGACAGAGCACTATGAGAGCCTTTTCGGGAGCATCCATTGAAATGATGCCCCAGCATGAGATCAGGTTTAAGCTTGATGGCCCACCAACTCTGGACAAAGTCGAAGCCACTAGTTCCAAGCTGAAATGCCATAAAGCCCCAGGCATTGATGGGATCCCAGTGGAAGTGTACAAAATGGGTGGAGACATGCCGTTCACACCATGTTGGCAGAAAGGTTCAGTCCCAAATGACCTATGCGACACTGTAATTGTCTCTCTGTACAAGAGAAAGGGAGAAATCGGATTGCTCAAGCTACAGAGGTGTTACCCTTCTGTCCGCCACCGGGAAGATCCTTGCCAGAATTCTCTTGGACAGAATCATCATTATCATTGCCGAAGGCAACGTCACAGGGAGCCAGTGTGGATTCAGGGTGAATGAGGCACACTCGACACGATCTCATCCTGCGCCAGATACAGCAGAGGTGTCATGGACTGTAAGTGACATTCATTGACCTGATCAAGGCCTTTGATACAGTCAGCTGCGATGGTCTCTGGAAGATTCTGTCGAAGCTCGGCTGTCCCCTGAAATTCCTCGCCATCCTGCAACCGCTCCATGAGGGTCAAAGCGGTCAGGTTAAACACAACAGCGACCTGCCTGACCCATTCCCCATCAGTACCGGCGTGAAACAAGGCTGTGTTTTGGCACCAACTCTCTTTGCCATCTTTTTCAGCATGATGGTACGGGAAGCGAAAGAGACCACCTTGGAGAGCATCTACATTCGACTCTGCACTGACGGAAATATCTTCAACCTCCGCTGCCTTCTCGCCAGAACAAAAACCATGCAACAGCCCAGTCTTGAGTTACCTCATGCAGACGACTGTGCTGTTCTCACGCACACAGAGGACGTGCTACAGGCTGCAGCCACTCAGTTTGCCAAGGCTGCAAGGGCTTTCGGGCGAACGGTCCGACTAAAGAAAACCATGATTCTCTGTCAGAAGCCCCCTCATGGTTTTTACAACCCACCTCGGGTAACCATTGCTGATCACCCCCTCACCCCGGTCGAGCAATTCACCTACCTGGGCAGTGTCATCTCCAGCAACGCTACAGCAATAAGGGACATTGACATCTGACTCACCAGAGCCAGCAGCGTCTCTGGGTGCCTCCTGAAACATGCGTGGAAGATCCATCAGTTGCATCTGTCCACAAAAATCCAGGTGTTCAGGTCTGCCTTTGTCACAAGACTGCTATACATCTCCATCAGTTCAAGTACAGGTGCACATTCCTTTATCCGAAATTCTGAAATCCAAAAAGCTCCGAAAACCAAAGTTTTTTTTCGCCAACAGCTGACGTCACTCAGGTGTGACGTGGCAGCGCTAGCAGAGGCCGCCATTCCTCAGTTGTGGCTCAGCGCTCGTACTGGTTACACGTGCATTTGCTGTTCACTGATATTTTGTGTTCACTGTTGACTTTGTGTTTACTTTCATTGTGAAAATGTCAAAAAGAGCTGCAGATACCCCTATGGGTAACAATGAGAAAAAGAGAAGGAATCTTCTCTATCAATAACGCAGCAAGTGGAGTTACTGTAGAAGCTTGATCGTGGTGTGTCTGTGCGGCATCTTACTGAATAGTGTCAGAACTACCACTGTATATGATTTAAGTAAACAGAAAGACAAGTTACTGAAGTTTTATAGTGACAGTGACAGTGACGAAAACCAATTTCCCCTGGGATCAATAAAGTATGACTATGACTACTTATTCCAATAAGTCATTTACCATGTGTTTGATTCGGTTCGTTTGAAGCTCTATATTTTTATGTTTTATTGAATGTTTTTGTTGGAAATAAAATTTCTTCCTGTCATTATTCCCTAAACAATACAATGTAACAATTATTTACATAGCATTTACATTGTGTTAGGTATTATAAGTAATATAGAGATGATTTAAAGTATACGGGAGGATGTGCATAGGTTTGGTGCGCCGCTGGGTCTTAAAGTCCACCGCACTGAGATAGGTTAAATAAGGGACTTGAGCATACGTGTTTCTTGGTATCGGGGCAGGGGGGGGGGGCGGTCTGAAATCCGAAAAATTCTGAATTCCGAAATGCAACTGGCCCCCAGAGATTTCGGATAAGGGATTGTGGACCTGTACTTCCGTCCTCACTGCCTCCGCTCCATCATGGGTATCAGCTGGCAGGATCATGTCTCCAACAACAAGATCCTGGAGAAGGCTCAACTTCGAAGCATTGAAGCCACTTTGCTGCTCAGGCAGCTCTGCTAGTTGGGCCATGTGTCTCGCATGGACAGCTCCAGGATACTGAAAGCAGTACTCAATGGAGAACTCTCTCAGGGCAAGAGAGAGTACTGAGGCCTCACTTAAGAGGTACAAAGACCAACTTCAGCAGCAGCTCTCTCAGGGTAAATATCGAGGTCAACGAGTGGCAGCAGCTGGCTTGTGACAGGGACCACTGGAGAATGCTGATCCATGGAGCAGTCAAGAACTTTGAAGAATCCAGAACAGCGACTGATGAATAGAAGAGCAGATGCAGGAAGAATCCTTCTACGCAAGCGGCCACATCCCAGCAGTTCCCGTGTCCCGACCGCTCCAGAGTCTGCGGATCCAAATTGGCCTCAACAGTCATGCTGTTGCTTCAGAGGACTCTTCTTCCTTCCTGATCTTCACGAGCAAAGGACCAACTATCATTGTATGTGGACACTGCTCATCGAGCTGGGAAACGTGCTGTTTCATAACAATAAATTCTTGTGCCAAGAAATAGGTCAATTTTAAACAGGCATGGGTGGATGAACTGGGTATAGAACTGACAGAGGAGGTCTGGGATGAGTGTTTAAAAAGTATACATGATTGTTCGGTCAATGTCAGACACAGACTTATACAGTTTAAAACACTACATAGACTCCATTATTCCAAAGAAAAGTTGCACAGTTTCTACCCTGATGTTTCACCAGTTTGTAATAGATGTAAATCTGTGAACAGTAACTTGTCACATTCATTCTGGTCATGTTGTAAGCTTTATGCATACTGGAAAAGTATTTTTCACTGTTTCTCTGAGGCTTTTGGGAAGCGGTGGGAACCAGACCCGCTCATTGCCATCCTTGGAGCAGCAAGCCCCCTCTCTTCAGCCAATATGTATGAAAAAGCGGCTGTATTGTTTGGCATGGTGATTACTAAGAAGTTAATCCTGCAAATGTGGAAAATGGACTCCGACCCTACATACGATCTGTGGCCGAGAGAACTGGCAAATACTTTACATTAGGAGACTGAGACTATGTAATGAGGACGGAGGGGACATCTTTGAAAGAATATGGGGCCCTGTATTGGACTTTCTTATGGGGTGAGGACTGAGGTTTTTTGGTGCAGTGCACCTCTGCCGTGTATGTTTTACTTTTGCCTTTATATTTTTCTCCAATGTGCTGCTCAATATTTAATTTGATTTTGTTATGGCTGTGGTTTTTGTGGATGTGCTGTTTTCTTTTTTGGTTTTTTTTGTAATAAATAAATAAAAAATAATTTAAAAAAAAAATAGGTCAATTTAGGTAACTAATTAAATGTCCTTTTTTTTGATAAAAAAGAAACTACTCTTGGATTTTAGCCAGTGTTTCAAGGAAGGAAGGGAGTGAACATCTGGCACATATCGATGACCTATCACAGTCTTTGGATGTCCCAAGGAGTTTTGTTGCTAGTTTCATAGCTCTGTTTCATTCAGGCTTACATTTTGCTTGGCCACTGCTCTTCCTCAAGACCCTTTTGCAAAGTGTGCACCCCACACGCTTCAGCATTCCCTCATAACTGCACTAACCTGCCATCTCAGGTTGTGTACTTCAAATGAGGGGCAAGTTAATGGACACAGAGCAATGGCTGGCTCTTTCATAATTACTCATCTGGAACTTCCCACCCACTCTTGATTCCTTTGTTTTCTTTATTTTGATTCAGAGAATCTACCATTTGAATCACTGGTGCACAAAAAGAAATAAAAACAGAAAATACTGGAAACATTTAACAGGTCAGTCATCATATGTAAAAAGAGAAACGGTTCAGGTCAAAGATCTGTCGTCGGATCTGAAAGATTAACTGATTTTCTTTCCACGGATACTGCCCAGCTGCTGTTTTTCCAGCTATTCCTGTTTTGTTTCAGACTTCCAATTTCTACAGTTCTTTTTACAAAAGAAAGCAATAAATTCTTCAGTGTGAAAGCTGGAATTTGAGAAGCAGGAAGCCAGTGTTCAATGCAGGTCCTTTAAAACATTAAGTTACTTTAACTAATTAGTGATCATTTGTGTATAACATAGTAATTGGTTAATTGAAGAGGTGATGAAAGTGGGAATCCATATTCAAATAAAATAATTTTTAAAAACCTAGAATTTCAAGAGAAATTCTGCAGATGCTATAAATCCAAGTAATACACAAAAATGCTGGAGGAACTCAGCAGACCAGGCAGCATCTAGGAAAAGATTGCAGTCAACGTTTTGAGCTGAGACCCTTCATTAAGACTGGAAAAAGATGAAAAATCGGATTAAGAAGGCGGGGGTGCAGAGGAAGAAACACAAGGTGATAGGTGAAACTGGGAGAGAGGGAATGGTGAAGTAAAGAGCTGGAAGTTGATTGGTGAAAGAGATACAGGGCTGGAGAAGGGGGAATCTGATAGGAGAGGAGAGAAGGCCATGGAAGAAAGAGAAGGGGGAAGAGCAACAGAGGGAGGTAATAGGCAGTTAAGGAGTTAAGGTGAGAGAGGAAAGCAGGAATGGGAATGGTGAAGGGGAAGAGGGAAAATTACCGGAAGTTCGAGAAATCAGTGTTCATGCCATCAGGTTGGAGGCTACCCAGACGGAATATAAGCTGTTGCTCCTCCACCCTGAGTGTGGCCTCATCGCGACAGTAGAGGAGGCCATGGATTGACATGTCGGAATGGGAATGGGAAGTGGAATTTAAATGGGTGGTCACAGGAGGATCCCTCTTTTTCTTGCAGATAGAGCATAGATGCTTGGCGAAGCAGTCTCCCAATCTACATCTGGTCTCTACAGGAGACCACACTGGGAGCACTGGATACAGATGATGACCCTAACAAACTCGCAGGTGAAGTGTCCCCTCACCTGGAAGGACTGTTTGGGGCCCTGGATGGTAGTGAGGGAGGAGGTGCAGAGGCAGGTGTAGCACTTGTTCCGCTTGCAAGGATAAGTACCAGGAGGGAAATTAGTGGGGAGGGACAAATGGACAAGGGAGCCATGAAGCGAGTGATCCCTGCGGAAGGCAGAAAGTGGAGGGGAGAGAAAGATGTTCTTGGTGGTGGGATCCCATTGGAGATGTTAGAAGTTACGGAGAATTTTGTGCTGGATGCGGAGGTTGGTGGGGTGGTAGGTGAGGGCAGACATGCAGGAAATGGAAGAGATGCAGTTGAGGGCAGCATTGATGACGGAGGAAGGGAACCCCTTTTCTTTGAAGAAGGAGGACATCTCCTTAGTTCTGGAATGAAAAGCCTCATCCTGAGAGCAGATGTGGTGGAGATGGAGGAATTGAGAGAAGGGGATGGCATTTGTTTACAGGTAACAGGGTGGGACGAGGAATAGTCCAGGTAGCTGTGAGAGTCAGTGGGTTTATAATAGACATCAGTAGATGAGCTGTCTCCATAGATAGAGACAGTGAGATCGAGAAAGGGGAGGGAGGTATCGGAAATGGACCAGGTAAGTTTGAGGGCAGAATGGAAGTTGAAGGCAAAGTTGATGGAAGTCAATGAGCTCTGTATGGAGCTGTCGATGTACCATAGGAAAATGCAGTTGTCGACGTAGCATAGGAAAATGCAGTTGTCGACGTAGCATAGGAAAAATTGGGAAGTGATACCAGTGTAGGCTTGGAACATAGACTGTTCCATGTAGCTGACGAACGGGCAGGCATAGCCGGGACCTGTGCGAGTGTCCATGACTACACCTTTTCTTTGAAAGAAGTGGGAGGAACCCAAGAAGCAATTATTGAGAGTGAGGACAAGTTCCGCCATATGGTGGAGAGTGGTGGTGGAGGGAAACTGGTTGGGTCTAGTGTCCAGAAAGAAATGGAGAGCTTTGAGGCTTTCCTGGTGGGCGATGGAGGTGTATAGGGACTGGGCATCCATGGTGAAAGTAAGATGCTCGGGGCCAGGGAACTTGAAATCATTGAAAAGATCAAGAACGTGTGAAGTGTCACAGATGTAGGTGGGAACGGACTGAACCGGGTGGATAAGTTCGGTGGGGCAAACAAGCAGAAACAATGGGTCTCCCTGGACAGGTAGGTTTGTGGATCTTGAGCAGGAGGTAGAAACTGGAGGTGCTGGGTGAGGGAACTATGAGGTTGTCCTCCAGCATTTTGTGTGTGTTACCTAATTATAGTGTTGCTTTAACCATTAAGGCATATTGTTCATAGTTATTGATAGGACACTTAACGTTTGGAAATTATTATTGAGACAGATAAAAACTCTAGGAACTACACACAAGAGATTCTGCAGATGCTGGAAATCCAGAGCAACAAACACAATGTTGAAGGACATAAACAGTTCCTGATGTGGGGTCTTGGTTCGAAACGTTGACAGTTTATACCTGTCCTAAGGTGCTGCCTGACCTGCTGAGATCCTCCAGAATTTTTTCATTTGTTGCTCCAAGAGCTAAAATTCTTTTATTAATAATAATAAAATTATAATAAATCTAATAATTCCTCAGGAGTTTGCAGAGATTTGGCATGACATCTAAAACTTTGACAAACTTCTGCAGATGAGTTGTGGAGAGTATATTGACTGGCTGCACCACGGCCTCATGTGGAAACACCAATGCCTTTGAGTGGAAAACCCTGCAAAAGGTAGTGGATTTGACCCAGTACATCACAGGTAAAGCCCTCCCAACCGTTGAGCACATTGAGCTGTCATAGGAAATCAGCATTCATCATCCAGGCTATGCTCTTTTCTCGCTGCTGCCATCGGGTAGAAGGTACAAGAGCCTCAGGGCTTGCACCACCAGGTCCAAGAACAGTTACTTCCTCTCAACCATCAGGCTCTTGAACAAAAGGGATAACTGCACTCATTGCACCATCATTGAAATATTCCCACAACCAAGGATCTCACTTTTAAGGACTCTTTATCATCTCATTATTTCTTGTTCTCAATATTTATTGCTATTTATTTATATTTGCATTTGCACAGTTTGTTGTCTTCTGCACTCAAGTTGATCTTTCATTGATCCTGTTACAGTTACAAATCTATAGATTTGCTGAGTATGCCCACAAGAAAATGAATTGTAGAGTTGTATATGGTGACATGTGTAAACTTTGATAATAAAATTTACTTTGAACTTTGATACTGGGAGTCACTTACTTAAGATGAGATGGGGTAATTTGAAAGGAGATGTCAGGGCAACGTTTTTTTTTAAACAGAGGAGTGCTTGCTGCCTGGATTGTGCCACTAGGAGTGGTGATGGAAGTAAATACAGTAAGAGGCATTTAAGAGACTCTAGGTACATGAATGAGCCAAGAATGGAGCAGTGTGGACATTGCGCAGGCAGAAGAGATTAGTTTAGTTAGTTGTTTAATAGTTTAATTAGTTTGGTACATCACGCAGTCAGGCTACCGTCAGGCAGGAGACTACGCTACATAAAAACAAGAATGGTCAGGCTGAGAAACAGCTTCCTCACTCAAGCCATCAGGTTTTTGAACTCCCTGCCATATCATTTTCGAAGTATCACGAGTTGCTTTGCTCTTCTCATTTCTATATACATTATATGGTTATATACATGTATATAGTTAAATGATAATTAACTTGACTTGCCAACATCACGGGCTGAAGGACCTATTCCTATTCTGGACCGTTCTATGTTCTAAAGCAAGTTATGTACCTCAGATTATACCTGCGTAATTCTACAGTTAAATTGCTGTGTGGGAACACGTCTGAATTCCCCCTGCATGCTCAGCATGTCAACTGAAAATCCCAATGTTTGTTCCAATTTACTGTAATTCCAGGAAAATTTGCTTCTAGACATTTTATATTTTTGACTACATAGTTTCCCGGAGATGTTTCTAAAGCTGTCTGCCTTCCTGCAGAGAGTTTGTATGTTTTTTTTTGTTGGGGTTGTGGCACTATCTAACATTTCAAAATCCTGAGATCACAGGACTGCACACATAAACATCTTTAAGGAGGTCATGTCAGAGGTTCAGAAAAAGACCTTGAGCTTTCAGTGGAACCCATTCAAACCAGTAAAATTGCCCATTCCTGCTTCTTGCACTGTTCTTTATTGCTGTGTAAACTTTAATATCTCTAATGAGTCGAGGCCAGAATTTTTAATGTACCAGGTCTCCTACCCTCTCCACTTTGCTCCCCACCTCCCCCCACCTCACTCCCCACTTCCCCCAACAACCTCTTAATTTACTGGAGTTTTTAATTGTGGATCTCTGTCTTCTGGAGTGTTTAAACTATTGTAAAAAGTAGAGGTTGTTTCTGCATACATACTGACTGACCTATAAATTGAGCAGAACGATCTGTTGGAAGCCTCTCATCTGAAGGTTCCTCCCTCTTTTCTTAATGAACATAGTTTTGGAAACAATAATATTTCTTCTCATGCAGAAAGGAAAGTAATCAAACAGCGACAGATATCAGAGCCACAGAATCAAACACACACTGGAAAGGCAGGTTTAAGTGAATCCGCAAAAGGTGTGGCAAATTAATATAAGCAACACACATTAAAGAGACCCTTCGTCCTGACGTAAACATCGACTGTACCTCTTCCTAGAGATGTTGCCTGGCCTGCTGCGTTCACCAGCAACTTTTATGTGTGTTGCTTGAATTTCCAGCATCTGCAGAATTCCTGTTGTTGGCAAATTAATATTGTTGGATAGGGAGTGGAACTATTAATGGAAGAACCATCTGTTATTTGACTGCCTGAAATAAAAGGAGACACTCGCAATATGCAAACTCATGAACCAAGCAAAGGAGTTTGCCACTCCACCACTGAACTTAATCACTCAAATCTGATCTGTCTCTCTAACTTTGTGTTAGTTTCTCCTCTGCACATTCCATGCCACTGCTTGGGTCTATGTTTAAATTTCTCCCACCTTTTTACAGCGAAGCTTGGATGATTGTAAGCTGTTAAGTACTGTATTTGCTGGTATCTTTGTATATGAAGCCTTTGCCTGGCTCTTGGTTGCTGTCAGTGTTAACTGGATGGCTCCTTGTCTCTGAATCAGTAGAGCGTATCATCACGTTTTACTCCCAAGGTCAAGCCTGACATCTCATAGCAGTACTGTTGGAGATGATGTCTTTCAGACGAATAAGTTACAGGCTCCATTATCCCTCTTAGAGGGACCTTCTGAGGCACCATTTTGAAAAAGAGCAAAAATGTGTATCAACATCAACTTACAAACGAGAGAGTTAATTGCTCAGGGTTTACAGATGCTATAAGCACTGCGTAACATCAACTCTAATCAAACCCCTGACCAGAGAGATTCTGGACTCCAAGGTTCACAGAAACATTATGGGTCACTGATGGAGTGGTGCACAGTGAGTAGTGTTCTAGCCCATTAGTCAAGGCCTTAGCTGCTTATTTCAGAATCAGGTTTATAATCACTGACATATGGTGTGAAATTTGTTGTTTTGCTGTACAGTGTAGTACATCTAATACAATATAACTTGCAATAATATATATTAAAAAAGGGTGGAGTGGAAGAAGCAAATCTTAAAATATTAGGTGTGTGTCTTTGTGCTCTGTAACTCTTCCCTGATGTGGTAATGATAACAGGGCATTCATTCATAAACATATCTTTTTCCTTCAGAACGAGACCACTGAAGTTTATATATGACGAAAATGGCCAAAAGAATTATTATCATCTGTATGTTATGTAGCTGGAGCACAAGACTTGCAGGGCGTTACACAATTAATCACATTCTTTTGCAAATGCAATAGCATGTAGGAAGCTCCCACATACAGCAGTAAGTTAATGACCAGATAATCCGTTTCAGAGTAATCTAAAAGATAAAAGAAGTAATCAGCTAGAGGATCAATCCTGGGCCCAACATATTGATGCAATTACAAAGAATGAACACCATTTATATTTCAACAGGAGTTTGAGGAGAATTGGATTGTAAACAAAATCACTCGCAAATTTCTACAGATGTACCGTGGAGAACCTTCTAACTGGTGCATCACTGTCTGGTCTGGAGGGCCCGCTACACAGGATTGGAAAAAGCTGCAAGAAATTGTAAACTCTGCCAGCTCCATCATGGGCACAAGTCTCCCCAGCATCGAGAACACTTTCAAAAGAGAATTCCTCAAAAAGGTGGCATCCATCATTCAGGACCTCCTTCACCCAGGCATGCCTTCTTCTTGTTGCTACCAACAAGGAGGAGGTACAGGAGCCTGAAGTCACACAATCTTTCAAAAACAGTTTCTTCCCCTCTGCCACCAGATTTCCAAATGGACAGTGAACCTATAAACACTACCTCAGTATTTTACCCTCTCTTTTTGCACTACTTATTTCTTTGGTTCTGTCTTCACTAAGGAGGACATAAATAATTTTCCAGAAATAGTAGGGGACAGAGGGTCCAGTGAGATGGAGGAACTGAGCGAAATACATGTTAGTAGGGAAGTGGTGTTAGGTAAATTGAAGGGATTGAAGGCAGATAAGTCCCCAGGGCCAGATGGTCTGCATCCTAGAGTGCTTAAGGAAGTAGCCCAAGAAATAGTGGATGCATTAGTGATAATTTTTCAAAACTCATTAGATTCTGGACTAGTTCCTGAGGATTGGAGGGTGGCTAATGTAACCCCACTTTTTAAAAAAGGAGGGAGAGAGAAACCGGGGAATTATAGACCGGTTAGCCTAACGTCGGTGGTGGGGAAACTGCTGGAGTCAGTTATCGAAGATGTGATAACAGCACATTTGGAAAGCGGTGAAATCATCGGACAAAGTCAGCATGGATTTGTGAAAGGAAAATCATGTCTGACGAATCTCATAGAATTTTTTGAGGATGTAACTAGTAGAGTGGATAGGGGAGAACCAGTGGATGTGGTATATTTGGATTTTCAAAAGGCTTTTGACAAGGTCCCACACAGGAGATTAGTGTGCAAACTTAAAGCACATGGTATTGGGGGTAAGGTATTGATGTGGATGGAGAATTGGTTAGCAGACAGGAAGCAAAGAGTGGGAATAAACGGGACCTTTTCAGAATGGCAGGCGGTGACTAGTGGGGTACCGCAAGGCTCAGTGCTGGGACCCCAGTTGTTTACAATATATATTAATGACTTGGATGAGGGAATTAAATGCAGCATCTCCAAGTTTGCAGATGACACGAAGCTGGGTGGCAGTGTTAGCTGTGAGGAGAATGCTAAGAGGATGCAGAGTGACTTGGATAGGTTGGGTGAGTGGGCAAATTCATGGCAGATGCAATTTAATGTGGATAAATGTGAAGTTATCCACTTTGGTGGCAAAAATAGGAAAACAGATTATTATCTGAATGGTGGCCGATTAGGAAAAGGGGAGGTGCAACGAGACCTGGGTGTCATTATACACCAGTCATTGAAAGTGGGCATGCAGGTACAGCAGGTGGTGAAAAAGGCGAATGGTATGCTGACATTTATAGCGAGAGGATTCAAGTACAGGAGCAGGGAGGTACTACTGCAGTTGTACAAGGCCTTGGTGAGACCACACCTGGAGTATTGTGTGCAGTTTTGGTCCCCTAATCTGAGGAAAGACATCCTTGCCATAGAGGGAGTACAAAGAAGGTTCACCAGATTGATTCCTGGGATGGCAGGACTTTCATATGAAGAAAGACTGGATGAACTGGGCTTGTACTCGTTGGAATTTAGAAGATTGAGGGGGGATCTGATTGAAACGTATAAAATCCTAAAGGGATTGGACAGGCTAGATGCAGGAAGATTGTTCCCGATGTTGGGGAAGTCCAGAACAAGGGGTCACAGTTTGAGGATAAAGGGGAAGCCTTTTAGGACCGAGATTAGGAAAAACTTCTTCACATAGAGAGTGGTGAATCTGTGGAATTCTCTGCCACAGGAAACAGTTGAGGCCAGTTCATTGGCTATATTTAAGAGGGAGTTAGATATGGCCCTTGTGGCTACGGGGATCAGGGGGTATGGAGGGAAGGCTGGGGCGGGGTTCTGAGTTGGATGATCAGCCATGATCATAATAAATGGCGGTGCAGGCTCGAAGGGCCGAATGGCCTACTCCTGCACCTATTTTCTATGTTTCTATGTTTCTATTTAATTTTCTTTTTTATATTTACTTCTTATTGTAATTTATAATTTTTATTGCTTATTGCAATGGACTGCTACTGCAGAACAACAAATTTCACAACAACTGCCAGTGATGTTAAACCTGATTCTGATTCTGTTTCTAACACACACAAAATGCTTTTGGAACTCAGTTCAGGCAGCATCTGCGGAAAGGAATACAGAGTCGACAGTTTGGTACGAGACCCTTCATCAGAATTCCTTTCAGTCACATTAATTGAAGGCTAAGTATTGATTATTGCACCTATAAACTCTGACAAGTATATTTGTTGTTGAATGCACACCCTTTGCCAGTCTAATCTGTGCCAAACTATTATCTGCCTAGTCCCATTGGGCTGCATCTGGACTATACCCCTGCATACCCTCCCCCCCATCCATGTACCTATCCAAATTTCTCTTAAGTGTTGAAATAGAAACTGCATCCAAACTTCTGCTAGCAGCTCGTTCCACACGCACAATACTCTCGGAATCAGAATCAGGTTTATTATCACCTGCACGTGACGTGAAATTTGTTAATTTAGCAGCAGCAGTTCAATGCAACACATGATCTAGAAGAGGAAGAAAAAAATAATAATCTATGAATTACAGTATATGTATATTGAATAGATTAAAAATCATGCAAAAACAGAAATAATATATATTTAAAAAGTGAGATAGTGTTCACAAGTGCAGTGTCTATTTAGGAATCGGATGGCAGAGGGGAAGAAGCTGTTCCTGAATCGCTGAGTGTGTGCCTTCAGGCTTCTGTACCTCCTTCCTGATGGTAACAGTGAGAAAAGGGCATGCCCTGGGTGCTGGAGGTCCTTAATAGTGGACGCTGCCTTTCTGAGACACTGCTCCCTGAAGATGTCCTGGGTAATCAAGATGGAGCTGACTAAATTTACAACCCTCTGCAGCTTCTTTCGGTCCTGTGCAGTAGGTCCCCCATACCAGACAGTGATACAGCCTGTCCGAATGCTCTTCACAGTACGTCTACAGAAGTTCCCCCTCAGGTTCCCCTTAAACATTTCACATTTCATCCTTAACCTGTGACCTCTAGTTCTAGTCTCACCCAACCTCTGTGGAAAAGCCTGCTTTCATTTACCCTATCTTTACCCTTCACAATTCTGTGTGTCTCTATCAAATCTCCCCTCATTCTCCTATGCTCTGGAGCAGTGTTTCCTAACCTGTGGACTCTGGACCCCTCGGTCAATGGTAGGGGTCCATAGTATAGAAAAGGTTGGCAACCCCTTCTCTAGGGAATGAAGCCCCTAACCTATTCAATCTTCCCCTATAACGCAGGGACTCAGGTCCTGGCAACATGCTACAAGTACCTGGGATACGAATTGACAATAAACTGGACTAGTCAAAGAACACTGAGGCTGTCTACAAGAAGGGCCAGAGCCGTCTCTATTTCCTGAGGAGACTGAGGTCCTTTAACATCTGCTGAACGATGCTGAGGATGTTCTACGGGTCTGTGGTGGCCAGTGCTATCATGTTTGCTGTTGTGTGCTGGGGCAGCAGGCTGAGGGTGGCAGACACCAACAGAATCAACAAACTCATTCGTAAGGCCAGTGATGTTGTGGGGATGGAAGTGGACTCTCTGATGGTGGTGTCTGAAAAGAGGATGCTGTCCAAGTTGCATGCCATCTTGGACAATGTCTCCCACCCACTACATAATGTACTGGGTGGGCACAGGAGTACATTCAGCCAGAGACTCATTCCACCGAGATGCAGCACGGAGCGTCATAGGAAGTCATTCCTGCCTGTGGCCATCAAACTTTACAACTCCTCCCTTGGAGGGTCAGACACCCTGAGCCAATAGGCTGGTCCTGGACTTATTTCATAATTTACTGGCATAATTTACATATTACTATTTAGCTATTTATGGATCTATTACTATTTATTATTTATGGAGCAACTGTAAGGAAAACCAATTTCCCCCGGGATTAATAAAGTATGACTATGACTATGTAAATTTTGTCTGCACTCTTTCAATCTTACTGATATCTTTCCTGTAGTTAGGTGACCAGAACTCCACATAATGCTCCAAATTAGGCCTCACCAAAATCTTTTGCAACTTCACCATAATATCCCAACTCGTGTACTCAGTACTTTGATTTTTGAAGGCCATTGTGCAAAAGCTCTCTTTATGACCCTGAGTTCCCAGATGCCTCTGTCTTGTCAAAGCCCTCAGTGCCCTGCCATTTACTGTGCAAGTCCTAATCTAGTTTTACCTCCCAAAGTGCAATACGTCTCACTTGTCTGCGTTAAGTTCCTGATGAAGGGTCTCGACCTGAAATGTTGACTGTTTATTCATTTCCATAGTTGCTGCCTAACTTGCTGAGTTCCTCCAGCATTCTGTATGCGTTGCTCTGGATTTCCAGTACCTGCAGAATCTCTGCCGTTTTTCACCCTATTTTTCCAGCTCTTTAGATCCTGCTGCAAGTTTCGATGGCCTTTCACATTGTCCACTATGCCCGATCTTGGTGTTATTCGCAGACTTGCTGATTCCGCTTACTATTTTATCATCCAGATCATTGATCTAGATGACGCACAACAACGGACCCAGCACCGCTCTCTGCATCACTCCACTAGTCAAGGGCGTCCAGTCAGGGAGGCAACCACCTACTACCTCTCTCTGGCTTCTCTCATGAAGCTAATGAAACACTCCGGTTCCATCGGCTGTGCAAGTCTGGGGAAGACGATCTCTGGCCCCGCCAAATGTGTGAGGTTGAGGCGTGAGCCCACCCCAAAACCCTGTTTGTGTGGATGCTCGTGTTCATTACCCTGTTACAAGTAAGTGCCACAAAATATCGGACAGTACACCACATACAACTAAAAGATTTAGCTTTGTAATTCTTAATTTGACTAAAGGGTTAGTAAAGAAAGAACAAAAAAAGAAAAGGGCCCATTTTAATGATACAGTCTAATGTGCACAAGTTGGAGCTCACGGTTTCCCCTTTACCGATCCTCCTTCGATTTCACTTTGGGCTTCATCGAATCATGGCCCCGCTCCGGGTTGCATACTACGACCTCTTCTCTCTGGTATCTTCTCTCTTCATCTCCTTCACAAAAGCCGCAAGTCCAACCTTAGTGTCCCTCACCAGTGAAACCTCTCCTTATTCCAGCCGTCCTAATTGGATGGCACACAATCCTCCTATCTCTTATCTTCAGTAGTAACCCAAACAACCAGCTTGCACAGAACAGCCTAACAGTGCAAAAATATGAACCAGGGCATTACACTAATGTCTAAACCACCTTACTACTTCATGCTGAATGCCAAGTGACCGAACCTTCTTGACCAAGCTCCTTGTCAAAAGCCTTGCTAAAGTCCATGTAGACAATAACTACTGCCTTGCTTTCAGCAACTTTCCTGGAAAAACTCTATAAGATGGGTTAGAGACGACCTACCATGAACAAAGCCACTTTGACTATCCCTAATCAGTTCCTGTCTATCCAAATACTTACATATCAGATCCTTCAGAATGCGTTCCAGTAACTTTCCCACGACTGATGTTGGGCTGATGCAGGTCACTGTGGGAAGGGATCATTTTGTCACATGGCTGATACTGTAATTGTTTCCCTTCTTGTGTTTCCATTTCGTGGCTGCACATGCTCCAACTTGTACCGAGAGTTATTTAAGAACACTGTGTATTTCCCTTTTGAGTGAGTACAATAGCATAACAACAACACAACCCCACTACGGAGCTTTTCCTGCTCTTCAAAATAATACCAAAGGATTTATTGTGATTTAGTGCCAATGAACAAACTGCTTCATTTTCACATGGTGTCTCAAAGGTGGCAACTCTACAGCATTCTCTCAGCAAGGGTCAGGCTTTACTTTTAGTACATTCTCCCAGAGTGGCGCTTGAGCTCGCAGCTTCCTCCCGGTATCAAAGATGGTAACATAGGGCTACAGCTGAACGTAAAAGCCAAATTGGGGTCAGATCTCCAAATCTGAAACAAAAATACATACATTGACTATGCAACACTTAATTATACAATCAAGTAACTAAATCTGATACCATTTAATTAGCAGGTCCATTCCCACTCAAGGAACTCATACCACTGAGATTAAGCCAACATCGTACCCTTTCTCAAGATAACCTGCGTTGGCTTTTTGAAGTATGTTAAGCTTCTAGAAAGAAAGAGCTTGCTTTCTTTCAGGACCATAAGTCACCTTAAAAAGCTAACCGATGGTTAAATTCCTTGAAGTATCGCTCGAACTCAGGAAGCACCATAACGGGAAAAATCTCGGTTTTACCTCCTGCATCTCTCTTGTCTCCTGAACTGGCCATTCATTTGAACCCAGCTTCATGTGGTCATCACTTCCCTTGCCACTCTTCATGGCCATGTTTTCCTCCCACGTTCCAAAAACGTAGGGCTTAGAGTTGGTAAGTTGTGGACATGGTACTTTGATGCCAGAAGTGTAGCAAGACTTGCAGGCTGCCCCCAGCACATCCTTGTGTTGTGTTGGTCATTGACGCAAATGGCACATTTCGTTGTACCTTTCAATGTTTCGGTGTACGTCTGACAAATAAAGCCAATCTTTAACCTTTGACCTCCAAGAGAACTACAGACTTGTCGTGGTGTGGAGGCTTGCGTGTCTCAAAGATCTGGAGGGCTGTGATGGCTGGAGTCAGGACTTTTTGCTTTGGCTTTTGATGAGGTCTAAGACTTGGAGGTTCACCAAGTCCTCCAGGTTCGGGGGATTCAGCTCAGGGCTAACAATCCTGACTGATGAAACAAAATTGTTATGGAAACAGCGATGAAGAATCCTACATCTGAGTGCAATGGTATTCCCAAGTCTCCATCTGGGACTTGCATGACGGACAGTAATGCATACCGAGAGGAAGCTGAAGATGGAGGGCCTACATTGCCGCCCGAAATGCCAGTGGCATAATGGACAGTAAGTAAGTTAATCTTTAAAGATTAGGACAGGACCATATACATGGTATTAGCAAACCTGTTTCCTCCTTTTCTACGCAAACAACAGGAATTCTGCAGATGCTGGAAATTCAAGCAACACACATAAAAGTTGCTGGTGAACGCAGCAGGCCAGGCAGCATCTCTAGGAAGAGGAGCAGTCAACGTTTCAGGCCGAGACCCTTCGTCAGGACTAACTGAAGGAAGAGTGAGTAAGGGATTTGAAAGTTGGAGGGGGAGGGGGAGATCCAGAATGATAGGAGAAGACAGGAGGGGGAGGGATGGAGCCAAGAGCTGGACAGGTGATAGGCAAAAGGGGATACGAGAGGATTATGGGACAGGAGGTCCGGGAAGAAAGACAGGGGGGAGGGGACCCAGAGGATGGGCAAGAGCTATATTCAGAGGGACACAGGGAGAAAAAGGAGAGTGAGAGAAAGAATATGTGTATAAAAATGAGTAACAGATGGGGTACAAGGGGGAGGTGGGGCTTTAGCGGAAGTTAGAGAAGTCAATGTTCATGCCATCAGGTTGGAGGCTACCCAGATGGAATATAAGGTGTTGTTCCTCCAACCTGAGTGTGGCTTCATCTTTACAGTAGAGGAGGCCATGGATAGACATGTCAGAATGGGAATAGGATATGGAATTAAAATGTGTGGCCACTGGGAGATCCTGCTTTCTCTGGCGGACAGAGCGTAGGTGTTCAGCAAAGCGGTCTCCCAGTCTGCGTCGGGTCTCGCCAGTATATAAAAGGCCACATCGGGAGCACCGGACGCAGTATATCACCCCAGCCGACTTACAGGTGAAGTGTTGCCTCACCTGGAAGGACTGTTTAGGGCCCTGAATGGTGGTAAGGGAGGAAGTGTAAGGGCATGTGTAGCACTTGTTCCGCTTACACGGATAAGTGCCAGGAGGGAGATCAGTGGGGAGGGATGGGGGGGACGAATGGACAAGGGAGTTGCATAGGGAGCGATCCCTGCAGAATGCAGAGAGACGGGGGGAGGGAAAGATGTGCTTCGTGGTGGGATCCCGTTGGAGGTGGCGGAAGTTACGGAGAATAATATGTTGGACCCGGAGGCTGGTGGGGTGGTAGGTGAGGACCAGGGGAACCCTATTCCTAGTGGGGTGGCGGGAGGATGGAGTGAGAGCAGATGTACGTGAAATGGGGGAGATGCGTTTAAGAGCAGAGTTGATAGTGGAGGAAGGGAAGCCCCTTTCTTTAAAAAAGCAAGACATCTCCCTCATCCTAGAATTTCACGAAGGGTCTCGGCCTGAAACATTGACTGCACCTCTTCCTAGAGATGCTGCCTGGCCTGCTGCATTCACCAGCAACTTTTATGTGTGTTCCTCCTTTTCTACTGCCACTCTCCTTTGCTCCAAAACAAAAACAGTGAAATACACACCTATTTCCTCCCCAGTATCTCCAGATGTCTTTCTGGTGAATGTGGCAACGTTGCTCCTGCCTCTTCTGAATCAGAAAGAACCGATGTATATGCATAGAGGATGTTTGAAAAGTTGTTTTGTTTTCCCACAGGAATGAGGAATGGAGGTGTTTAGGGAAACCTAATGGAAATTTCTAAAATTAGGATTTTTTTTTAAGGTAACTAACAGACAGCACCGATTGGTGTATGTGTAACAAGGGAGAGTTAAGTGAAGATTCTCCGTAGAAATAAGGAAGGGAAATAGAGATTATTTTTCATGCTCGGAGTTATTTATGCTGTATGAGCAGTAACTGAGGCAGAGGCTATAATACTAATTATGCATGCGACCTTAAATTCAGATATATAAATATATGCAGGGAATGCCATTGAGCCACATAGCTCGAACTGAAGAGATCTTATCCACACAAAGCCAAGTGGCCTTCTGTCCTGTTGTTTGCACGATCCTGCAGGAAATAATTTTAAATAGGATTATCAAAAGCCAGCAATTAAAACCAAACCATTTTAATTGGTCAAAGTTTACTGTGGGCAGCTGGTCACAAGCAAGTAGGTGGTCATTCTTTGGTAACTCTGGTTTTCTTCCCCATTCCTCAGCAAAATTGATTGGAATTTCTGTTGAATAAGCTGAATTTTAGACCAGAAAAACAGGTTTACTTAGATATCAGGCTTCCAACCACAGCTTATAATTACCACACATAAGGGATAGGGAAGCAGTAGGATGAGTGTTCTGTCTGGTTTATCGAGACACCATGGACTGAACTAAACACATGTAAGCACCATCACAAAGAAGGCACACCAGCACCTCAACTTAGATTTTTGCATGGATTTGGTATGTCAGCTAAAACATAGAACATAGAAATCTACAGCACATTACCCAGCCCTTCAGCCCATAAGGTTGTGCTGACCATGTCACCTACTCTAGAAACTGTCTGGAATTTCCCTACCGCATAGCCCTTTAATTTTCTAAGCTCCATGTACCTAACAGTCTCTTAAAAGACCCTATTGCGTCCTTCTCCACCATCGCTGGCAGTACATTCCACCCACCCACCACTCTCTTTGTGAAAAACTTGCCTCTGACATCCCCCTTGTACCTACTCCCAAGCACCTTAAAACTGTTCCCCCTCGTGTTATCCATTTCAGCCCAAGGAAAAAGCTTCTGGCTATCCACACGACCAATACCACAAATTTTTTTGCTGAACGATATCATATTTTGTAAAACAAGTACTATTATGTCTGTAGAGCATTACGAAATTTAATTCAACCCATTGACTACATTGTACTTTGTTTTAAACAAATGGGTTCAGAACATCTTGAACTATTATGGAATTACGTACAAAGGACCATCAAATACATCTAAATTAATTAGTACTATGCAAAAACTTAGACAAACTTCTATAGATTCACAGTGGAGAGTATGCTTCTATTTATCTGTTGGCATACACTTCAGAAAAGGCTGTTCCAGCCCTTTGGAGCTGTGCTGCCCTGCCTAATCACAGGACAATTTAAATTAACCAGCTAACCTCCCAACCGGTATGTCTTTGGACTGTGGGAGGAAACCAGAACACTGGGAGGAAAGCTGCATCCAGCAACTCTGAATTCTGAGGGAGTTAGAGTTTGATGAGGGACATGCCTAGAAGCTCTTCAACCTGAGGAGCAAGCAGTCTCTCTGAAACACACACAAAACATCGACTCTCTATTCCTTTCCAGAGATGGTGTCTGACCTGCTGAGTTACTCCAGCATTTCTTGTGTATACTCTGGGTTTCCAGCATCTGCGGAATCTCTCGTGTTTAGTCTCTCTGAAAGCTTCATTTGAAATGTGCTGCATGAGGTTTTGTTTGTTGATGTCATTACTTACTGGGAGCTGGAATGCCCCAGCAGACTCCGATAAAAGAAAAACTATTGTTGCTGTTGGAAGCTATTGGATAAATATTTGCAAAAAAAGGATTTATAAAGAATGGAGGGCAGCTTGAATTTCAGACAAATCCATATCACCCTTTCATCTGGTGAAAATTAACCTGTTTTAATGATAATGTTCTATTGAAAATCTATACCTGTTCTAAGGGTACTCAAGCAGAAAGTAGAGCAAGAAATTATATGAAAGGTGCCTTGTGATTTCTGCAACATCCATTCGTTGTAGTGAGTGTGAAAGTTTCGGAGTGAGATTTATAGAGCATATGGTTGACAGACAGCACCAAAATTTCCGTGTATTACATAAGTACAGTTTGCCTTCTTTTGTACATTGGTGAGCCTTTGTCTGTTTAGAAACATAGAAAACCTACAGCACAATACAGGCCCCTTCAGCCCACAAAGTTGCGCCGAACATGTCCCTACCTTAGAAAGTACTAGGCTTACCCATAGCCCTCTATTTTTCTAAGCTCCATTTACCTATCCAAAAGTCTCTTCAAAGACCCTATTGTATCCGCCTCCACCACCATTGCCAGCAGTCCATTCCACGCACTCATCATTCTCTGAGTAAAAAACTTACCCCTGACATCTCCTCTGTACCTACTTCCCAGCACCTTAAACCTGTGTCCTCTTGTGGCAACCATTTCAGCCCTGGTAAAAAGCCTCTGACTATCCACACGATCAATGCCTCTCATCATCTTATACACCTCTATCAGGTCACCTGTCATCCTCCATCACTCCAAGGAGAAAAGGCTGAGTTCACTCGACCTGTTTTCGTAAGGCATGCTCCCCAATCCAGGCAACATCCTTGTAAATCTCCTCTGCACCCTTTCTATGGCTTCCACATCCTTCCTGTAGTGAGGCGACCAGAACTGAGCACAGTACTCCAAGTGGGGCCTGACCAGGGCCCTATATAGCTGCAACATTACCTCTCAGCTCCTAAGTTCAGTTCCACGATTGATGAAGGCCGTACGCCTTCTTAACCACAGAGTCGACCTGCGCAGCTGCTTTGAGCGTCCCATGGACTTGGACCCCAAGATCCCTCTGATCCTCCACACTGCCAAGAGTCTTACCATTAATACTATATTCTGCCATCATATTTGATCTACCAAAATGCACCACCTCACACTTATCTGGGTTGAACTCCATCTGCCACTTCTCAGCCCAGTTTTGCATCCTATCAACGTCCCGCTGTAACCTCTGACAGCCCTCCACACTATCCGCAACACCTCCAAACTTTGTGTCATCAGCAAACTTACTAATCCATCCCTCCACTTCCTCATCCAGGTCATTTATAAAAATCACGAAGAGTAAGGGTCCCAGAACAGACCCCTGAGGCACACCACTGGTGACCAACCTCCACGCAGAATATGACCTGTCTACAACCACTCTTTGCCTTCTGTGGGCAAGCCAGTTCTGGATCCACAAAGCAATGTCCCCTTGGATCCTATGCCTCCTTGTATATAGTTTATAAGGTTTATATATAGTTTTCCATGCCTGTAAGAAAATTAATCTCAAGTTAACATATAGGTCCTATGATAATAAATTTACTTTGAACTTTGATATTTAATTATAGTGAGGAGGGGCCATGGTGAAGTGTTTACTTATGAGAAGAGATGGAAAGGGAGGGTGATGACAGAAGGAGCTAAGAAGGTGGGACTGCTATGCTTCTTGTGTGCGCCCTACTGATATGGTGAACTGAGACCAAGGCTTGGGCCTACTCTGGGGACTCGGACCTAAGGACTCAATTTGGTTCTGAATGCTGTTGTTCACTTATATTGTTTATATGGTTTGTGTTTCTTTTCTCTTCCTCTGTGCACTGGGTGTTAGTATTTTTTTAAAATTGGGTTTTTTGCTTTGTGGAAGCAGACAGGTCTCAAGGTTGTGTAATTTGTACATTCTTTGATAATAAATGTACTTTGAATTTGAATAAAAAGAAAGGTAGCTGAAAATGGTTAGTGTGATGTAGGGAGAGACTCAGGTGGGTGAAGAGTTGAAGGAAGAGGATAGTTACAGGACAAGAGCATTTCTATGCGTGCGTATGTGCTTGCATGCGAGTGAGTGAGTGTGCATGTACGTGTTTGTGTATATGTGTTTGTATGCACAGTCTGTAATCTTTTGGCCTGTGTGCATACACTCAGTGGCCACTTTATTAGGTACCTCTGCTCCTTAATGCAAATATCTAATCAGCAAATCATGTGGCAGCAACTCAGTGCATTAAAGCATGCAGACATAGTCAAGAGCTTTAGTTGTTGCTCAGACCAAATATCAGAATGAGGAAGGAGTGTGACCCAAGTGACTTTGATGGTGGAATGATTGTTGATGCCAGATGGGGTATTCTGAGCATCTTAGAAACCACTGATCACCTGGGATTTTCATGTACAACAGTCTCTTAAAGTTTACGGAGAATGGTACAAAAAAATCCTGTGAGTGGCAGTTCTGTGGGTGAAAACGCCTTGTTAACGAGAAAGGTCAGAGGAGAATGGCCAGACTGGTTCAAGCTGGCAGGAAGGCGACAGTAACTCAAGTAACCATGCGTTCCAACAGTGATGTGTAGAATGCACAGTACATTGAACCTTGAAGTGGATAGTCTACTGCTGTAGAAGACCAGAAACATACACCTATTGGCCACTGTTTTAGGTAAAGGAGGCATCTAATAACATGGCCACCGAGTGTATGTATTTGCAGCTGAGGTTGAGGTCCGCAGATTAGGGGTTCATCTGGATGTGATCTTGATCTCGGTTGCTCTCTGTGTGGAACTTGGATACTCTCTCTGTGACCAGTGGTGTGGTGTTCCTCCAAGTACCTGGTTGCCTTTCTGTGTGCTGGTTGGTAGGTTAATTTTGGTAGATTAATTGCTCACTGTAAGTTGCAGCTAGTGTACCTGGATGCAATGAGAATGAGACGGCGGTATCGAAAGGGTTAATGAGCACGTGAGAGAGAATGGATTACGGGAATTTGATAGATATTTTATCGATCCCAAAGGAAATTACAGTGTCACAGTAGCATTACAAGTGTACAGATACAAATATTAGAAGAGAAGTAGAAAGAATAAAAAATAAGTTACCTCAAACAGCTGAACAGGAGGGGGTAATTACTCCTCGGCTGTAGGTTGACTCATTATAGACGCAAAGAATAACCTCATATAGCGCTCTTTGGAGCAGTGCAGTTGTTTTGGTGTATCCCTAAAAGTGCTCCTCTGCTCAGCCAAGGTGGCATGCAGAGGGTGAAAAACATTGTATAGAATTGGCAGGATTTTCCATAGGGTTTTGTTTTACCACAAACTCAGTGTGTCCAGTTTGACTCCTATAACAGAGCCAGCCTTTCTAATCAGTTTATTGAGCTTGTTGGCATCACTAGTGTTGATGCCATTGCCCAAGCTCACCACCACAAAGAAGATTGTACTGGCAACAACAGACTGGTAGAGCATCTGAAGGAGAGGCCTGTTTACTCCAAAGGACCTCAGTCTCCTCAAGAAATAGGTGACTCTGGCCCTTCTTGTACACAGCTTCTGTGTTGGAGCCCCATTCAAGTCTGTCATCCAGGTGCATCCCAGGTACCTGTAGAACCTCACTATCAATAGTAACAGAGAGCAGTGCAGGCTTAGTCTTCCTAAAGTCCATCACCATCTCCTCTGAGCTGCAGATAATTCAGCTTGCACTATTTGACAAAGTCCTCCACCAGGACCCTGTATTCATCCTCCCATCCTCCTTTTATACACCCAACTATCGCTAAGTCATCAGAGAATTTCTACAGATGACATGACTCAGTGTTGTGTTTAAAGACCAAGGTACATCAGGTAAACAGAAAGGAAACCAATACATTCCCCTTTGAGGCCCCAGTGCTGCTTTTGGCTCTGAGGCTGCGCATACTGTGGTCTGCCAGTCAGGTAGTCTGTTATCCAGGATACAATGGAAGAACCAATCTGCATTGAATGGAGCTTTTCCCCCAGCAATGAAGGATGTATGCTATTGAAGGCATTGAGAAATCAAAAAAACATGACGGCCTCCTCTACTGTAAAGATGAAGCCACACTCAGGTTGGAGGAACAACACCTTATATTCCGTCTGGGTAGCCTCCAACCTGATGGCATGAACATTGACTTCTCTAACTTCCGCTAATGCCCCACCTCCCCCTTGTACCCCATCTGTTATTTATTTATTTATATACACACATTCTTTTTCTCTCTCTCCTTTTTCTCCCTCTGTCCCTCTGACTATACCCCTTGCCCATCCTCTGGGTTTTCCCCCCCTCCCCCTTTTCCTTCTCCCTGGGCCTCCTGTCCCATGATCCTCTCATATCCCTTTTGTCAATCACCTGTCCAGCTCTTGGCTCCATCCCTCCCCCTCCTGTCTTCTCCTATCATTTTGGATCTCCCTCTCCCCCTCCCACTTTCAAATCTCTTACTAGCTCTTCCTTCAGTTAGTCCTGACGAAGGGTCTCGGCCTGAAACGTCGACTATACCTCTTCCTAGAGATGCTGCCTGGCCTGCTGCGTTTACCAGCAACTTTGATGTGTGTTGCTTGTCTTCAACTTCTTTTTCCACCATGAAATAAAGTGATCTGTTAATTAATAGTTGCAACTCCTCTCTTTCTACTGTTAGGGCAATATGAATAATAGACTTGATCTATCCACTCGCTTTTTAATTTTTTGTGTCCTATGTCTCCTAAATGTGTTTCTTGTAATAGAGCTATAGAGCAATTAAGTTTTTTCAAATGAGTTATTATTTTTTTCCTTTTAACGTGGTGATTGATTTCATTAATATTATAACTAATCATGTTCAAAGTGGCCACGATACAATATATCACTTAGTACATCATCAACCCCCTCCCACCTTCAACCAAACCTGGCATTTTTATAGTATAATAACTAAAAAACTTGTGATTACCTGCCAATGCCTAGAGGACTATTTACAAAAGAATATAACTCATAAAACACAACAAAACCAAACAAGACTATAAGGTGATGTGGCCTTTTATATATTGGCGAGACCCGACGCAGACTGGGAGACCGCTTTGCTGAACATCTACGCTCTGTCCGCCAGAGAAAGCAGGATCTCCCAGTGGCCACACATTTTAATTCCACATCCCATTCCCATTCTGACATGTCTATCCACAGCCTCCTCTACTGTAAAGATGAAGCCACACTCGGGTTGGAGGAACAACACCTTATATTCTGTCTGGGTAGCCTCCAACCTGATGGCATGAGCATTGACTTCTCTAACTTCCGCTAGGCCCCACCTCCCCCTCGTACCCCAGCTGTTACTCATTTTTATGCACACATTCTTTCTCTCACTCTCCTTTTTCTCCCTCTGTCCCTCTGAATATACCTCTTGCCCATCCTCTGGGTCACCCCCCCCCCCGTCTTTCTCCCTAGGCCTCCTGTCCCATGATCCTCTCGTATCCCCTTTTGCCTATCACCTGTCCAGCTCTCGGCTCTATCCCTCCCCCTCCTGTCTTCTCCTATCATTTTGGATCTCCCCCTCCCCCTCCAACTTTCAAATCCCTTACTCACTCTTCCTTCAGTTAGTCCTGACGAAGGGTCTCGGCCTGAAACGTCGACTGCGCCTCTTCCTATGGATGCTGCTTGGCCTGCTGCGTTCACCAGCAACTTTGATGTATGATGATCGTCACAGTGCTGCCCTGCTTATCCAGATGGGAGTAGGCTCTGTTCAGCAGGTAGAGGACAGCATCATCGACTCCAATGTACTCCTGGTAGGCAAACTGCAGGGGATCAAGGACTGATCTGACCAGGGGTCAGAGGTGAGCCAGGACCAGCCCCTCTGGGGTCTTCATGATGTGTGAGGTCAGGGCCACTGGACGGTAGTCATCCAAGACTTTCAGTTGCCCCTCCTTGGGTTGCTCCACTTGGGAAAACACCGTGTGTTTTCCATACTGTCGGAACCCTTTCCAGGCAGAGACTCTGATTGAAAATGCACTGGAGAACTCCAGACAACTGCTCAGCACACTTTTTCAGGACCTTGGGGTTCACGCCATCCGGTCCTGATGCGTTGCCGTGTCTGAGTTTCCCCAGGGCCCTTCTCACCTGCTCAGTAGTGAAGGTGAGTCCATGATGACTGGGGAGTTGGTGGAAAGTGGGGGCTGGGGGAGGTGAAGATCGGGGCGATAGCAGTTGGTATGTGGAGGTGTGGATGGTAGGTGCAGAGCAAGCAAGAGGTGCAGACTGTAGAAGATAGCCTGTCTGAATGAAGTGGGGGAATGGGCTCAAATCTGGCTCAGGCAAGATGGGCTGTCTGACCTCCCTCTCTGCCATTAGGAATGTGAAATACGAAACTATCCCTGCCATTGAAAAAATTCATGCAGGACATCGCGAACTGGATAGAAGCAAGTTATCCTTCATCCTAATGGAATGAAGAAGAAGATCATTTGTTGAGGTTTATTAATATGTGGACACTTCGAAAACAAGATTACAATACTTCCATTTGAAAGTAATATACAAAGCCGAAGTAGAAGCTAGGTTATTTACAAATCCAGCTTTTTATGAGTGTTGTGAACTGTATCTGCATCTTCATGTATCTGAAAAGTTCTTGCTCGTCCTCACTTTCTCAGGGATTCCAGTAATGGAAAGCTGGACCATCCAGACAAATGCTTTTTCTCCTGGCTTCCTGACAGACTGTGGATTATTGCAGGAGCAGTTTATCTTTGAACAGCAGTTGACAGATCGTCAACTCCAGGTCATAGAGTTGTGGAGAGACACAGCACAGAAGCAGGTTCTTTGGCCCACACCAACCATCAAGCTTCCATTTTTACAGTAATCCTGCCTAAACTTATTTAATACCGCCCCCCCCCCCCCCACGTAGTGTGTTGACTCCTTGTCTCCAGAGTCAAGCAGGCCTGGGCTGTTCTGGAACATAAACTAGAGCTAGCTGACAGCATGCAGCATACATGCTGACTCCAGGACAACCTTGGATCAGGTTCCAGGCCGGTGGAGACTTCTCTCCCCTGATTTTTGTATCTTTGGTTGTAACTGAGATGCGGCTGTGGGTTCCTCACACCATCAGAGTAATTCTGGAGAGGACGAGGACCTAAAATGGGTAACACTCCACCAGCTTGTGAAGCGGAACATCTCGGAAGTCAGAGTCACGCAGCAGTGAAACAGGGTTTTCGACCCGCTGAATTTGTGCAGATCGTCAAGCTTGCCAGGAGGAAGTGGATTTGCTGACATTTTTCCTTGCTTGCTGTTCAGAGAGGGGCTTACAAAGAAGACTCAGTGAACTGGAGCAACTAACAATGTGCTGCAGGAAATCTGCAGGTCAAACAGCATCTGTTGGGGAAAAGGAATTGTCAATATTTCGGGGGAGTAAACATTTTCTCTCAGACTCAGTGAACTGTTTACCCTTCCAGGACATCTGCTGACTTCTAGAATTCTTTCCTGTAAATCATTTTTGTAACTTTTATTATGTTTTTTTTAACATAGCTCTTGGAGTACCGTGGATGTGTCACTGTACTAGTTCTCAGAGAGCTGGTCAGTGACCGGGCCCAAGTTCCAACTCTGCTTTGTCAGCTGAGGGACTTACACTCAAGAAATGAAATAAATCTGGAGAAATGCGGTGATCACAAAACTACGGGTGGCCCCTCCGTTTTGGACATTCAGATAAGGGCATTTTGCCTTTACAGAATTCACAAATTACTACCCAAAATTTGAGATACTGAATAAAATGTATTCTCACAGAATTTGGGTGAAAAAAGTAAAGAAATAAATTATCTTTTCCCCAATCTTTGTTTCTTGAAGTATGTGCAATTGATTCAGCTTTACGTGACAGAAAACGATGAATATCTAAGAACACAACCCTCCGTGTGACACGGGGGTTGCCTGCACTGGATTATGTAAACACAGATTTAATTCACCAATGGCACTCAGGGAAGGTATCTGCTCTGCTTATCCAGAATGAGTTTGACGTGGCCCAGCCCAGATCCATGGCAACTTGGTTAAGTGTTAAAAGCTCAGCAAACCAGTTCAAGGACAATTCAGAAATAACAACAGAAATGCTGGAAATACTGTAATCAGCTAATCAGGCAGCATCTCCAGAAAGAGAGACGGTTAACGTTTTTCAGTCTGAGGCCCTTTGTCAGAACTGGGAAAGAGAAAAAACAAGTTATTTCTCAGTAGCAATGGAAGTGGAGGAGGGTTAAGTGTAACAAAGGGAAAGGGTGAAGCCAAGTGGGTTAATCCAACTGGTAAAGTACGCCACAAGGTTGGAAACTGGAGATCTGAGTAAATTATGTTCAAGGATATTTTAGCTTAGCTGTAAGTGGTGACCCTTCAACAATACCTGCACCCAGCAAGTGAATGAAAACACATTTTTATTAATTTTAAAGATTCTACTCTTAAATTATTTCATTGATTTTGTTTGCAAGAGACAGTATGACTAAAATTTTCAGGTTTGCACTGGCTGCCATTACGTAATGTAAAAATATAAGGTAATATGGTGGCAATGCTAGAAAGCAGCGACTTCTACAGGGCCAGCCAAAGTGTTGTTGTTCTTTTTAAACATATTTGTTACGATTGCAAGACGCTGCTGGACATTAAGAACTTAACTACTGTAGGCCTACCCCATCAGCAAGTTGCTCGTTGGCAGAGAAACTGGAGGAGCTGGACTTGATGCGATTGTGCTGGTGCAGGCGTCAGAGGGGCGTTGGTGTGCCAAGGCAGTGTGCAGTCTTAACAGCGGGTGATTGTCTTAGTCATTTTTCTTTTGATGGCAAGACCCTGTTGGACATTGGCAATATGGTATTCTGCAAGTCGGACTCTCTGTTTTATTGGCGAACGGCGGGGGAGCTACGTGGCTCGGCCGCACTAAAGAATAGCTCTCAAACTTGTTTGTAGTCACTGAGGAGCGAGGCGTCAGAGTCAGTATGCTCCACCAGAGTGCCAGAAATGGTGTAGCACGGTGTCCATGCTATAGTCACGCTGTTGTCCCGTGTTCACTCAGCAATACAGAAGATGTATTGTGTTCAACTGCAGACTGCTGCAACGTTCATGGACACAGGGACTTGGACTTTTTTTTTTGGGTGTGACTATATTTTACTGCTGTCTTCTATGTGCTACTGTATGTGTGCCTTGTGCTGTGAATGACTGTTGGTACAATGTTTTGCACTTTGGCCCTGGGGTAACACCGTTTCATTCGGCTGTATTTGTGGGTATTCATGTATGGTTGAATAACAATTAAACTTGATGTATCACATAAGACAGTAAAGAATACTCTAAGTGAATAGAGGAATCAGGAGCAGGGGTATGCCTGTCAGACTCTCATACCTGGTCCATCATTCAGTAAGATATTGGCTGATCCAGTCTCAACCTTCCTCACGTAATAGATTGCAGCATCTATGGCCTTTTGTGTCTCCACTTATCACCTTCTAAACTCCATCTCTACCTCCACCCTCCCTTTCCCTGCAGTCTTTATCTCCTTATCTGTTTCTACTTATCACCGATCAGTTGCTATTTCCAAACTCTACCTCTCCCCCTTCCCCAGTTCCATCTGCCCATCATCTCCCTCCTCAACTGCTTCCACCTATCGTCTGCCAGCCTTGCCTCACCCCTCCCTCCCCCTTACACTCTCAGTACTGTTACGTACCCCGTAACTGGGTTGCCAAACCAGCAGAAATGGATCACTCAGTTGGAGTCTGGATTACTAGAACTAAGAAAGTTTTATTAAAGAAACAAGCAACACAGTAATCGAAAGGATAATAAATGCAACAGTTCAGCACACATGTGCACAGAATTAAGATAACAGGATCAATCAAGCTCTATCGTTGACACAAAGTCCAGTTCAATTTAGTTCATTTCGCAGTAATCGTTGCCATGGCGATGGACAATGTGGGGGGAAGGAGAGAGAACAAGAACGAATGATCATTCGAAATGGCTTCCACACACAGACCTACGATATTGCTCACAAGCAGCTTTCGGGCGAGTCCTTTGTGATGTCACCTGAGGTCACCGACTGTGACCCCTCCTCCAGATGCGGTCGATCCTCTGCAGTGAACCTGGCACCCCAGGCAAGGGCGGACACACACTGGGTTCCCGCTGATCGTACCTTTCCACCCTGTGCGTCTAAGGCTGATCCCGCGATCAGCCGTCCAAGAGCTTCCCACCAACTTGTGGGAGGCGCACCGCTTCCAGGGTCTCGTTACCTTGGGGTGTCGTGTGTGTCCTGCCTTAGCGAACCTGTCCCTTTTTATCCCCCTGCTGGGGTATCGCCTGTCCATCACTTCAAACAGTTCAGGGTTCAAAGGGGGAGCCGCTCTAGACAGCTCTCTCTCCCGTCCCTTCATTACACATCTCCAGATCGCCTGTCCATCACTTCAAACAGTTCAGGGTTCAAAGGGGGAGCCGATCTTGACATTACCCAGACTGATGGCTCCTTCATTAACATCTCCAGATGCTGCTTCATTGTGTTCCTTATCTCTCCCTCCCCTGAGGACAGGTGGCAGACCAACTGCTGATGCCACTGGTGCTAGCCCAGGCCAGCAAACATCTTAATTTATGTGTATTCTCGTCACAGTACTAATGCAAGGCCTTGAACCAAAACATCGATTGACTATCCCTCTGCCTCTACAGATGATGAGTTCCTCCAGCAGAATACTTTTTAGCTCAACACTACAGTGATACAGCCAAGTCCATCACGGGATAAGCCCTCCCCACCATTGAGCACATTTACAAGGACTGACACCACAAGAAAGTGGCATCTATCATCCATCAGGCAGGAGGGACAGGAGCCTTAGGTCCCATACCACCAGATTCAAGAACAGTTATTACCCAACAACCATCAGACTCCTGATCCGGGGGGATAACTTCACTCACTTCAACCCTGAACTGATTTCACATCCTCTAGACTCACCTTCAAGGAGTCTACAACTGATGTTCTTAGTATTTTTTTTATTTGCATGATTTGTCGTCTTTTGCACTTTGGTTGTTTGTCAGTCTTTGATTATGTGTAACTTTTCATAATCTCAGTTCCTGTTATGATCTGTTTCTGGTTACTCCTTTTTTGTTGCAGTTCTGTGCAAATTTGATCAGGGTGGACTGGCTTTGCAACCTGCAGTTAACGAACAACACAGCACTAAACTGAACTGACAGGAACTAAAGTGAACATTCCTAGACCGTTTCAATAACTTTGTGATCTGATGTTTTATAGTCTGTTTTTCAGTAGTTTTTGCCATTTCTGCGATTTGTTCTTTTTTTTGTGTGTGTTGGGTGCTTGATGTTTTCTTTGAACAGGTTCCGTGGTGTTGCTTTGCTTGTGGCTGTCTGTGGAAAGACAAATCTCAGAGTTATATACTACATGTATACTTTGATGATAAATGTACTTTGAATCTTTGAATATGGTGATATAAACGTATTTTAATAATAAATTTACTTTTGACTTCCGTGCTTACTCCCTGCATCCCTTGTCCAGCAGTAGAAAACCTACCATCCTGCCTTAAAGAAGAGCAGGAAAAATAAACCAGGATTTCAAGTAGTTCATGTCTGAGCGAACCGAGAGTATATTTAACAGGAACTGAACAATGACCATCCTGGATGAGAGGAATATGTTGAGGTCGGGCCAGGAAATACTTGGCATGAGTTGTGATGATGGGACATAGTGTCAAATAAACCAAGGTTGAACTTCATCCAGACCAGTCTTGTGAAACCTAATTCCTTTGGCAAGAGCCATTTCTGAATGAATTGTTACATTGGCACCACTGGGTTTCCCTTTGCTGTTTGGGTCAAACTTATTAGAAGAAAGAGTGATCGATATTCACAACACATTACCAGATGAGACAGGTGGTTCAGATGTATTTATTATTGGTATTGATATTGATTTATTATTGTCACATGCTCCAAGATACAGTGAAAAGCTTGTCTTGCACACTGTTTATATAAATCAGGTCATTACACAGTGCACTGATGTAGAATAAGGTAAAACAATAACAACGTGCAATAAAGTGTAAAAGCTACCGAAACAGTGCAGTGCAGGTAAATGCTGATGTGCAAGGTTATAATGAGGTAGATTGTGAGGCCAAGAGTCCATTTTATTGAAAAAGAGGTCTGTTCTAGAGTCTGAGAGCAGTATTATATTAAAGAAGCAATTACATAGCTACTTAAGTGGACATGGCATGGAAGGCCAGGGTCATAGTCATACTTTATTGATCCCGAGGGAAATTGGTTTTCGTTGCAGTTGCACCATAAATAATTAAATAGTAATAAAACCATAAATAATTAAATAGTAATATGTGAATTATGCCAGGAAATAAGTCCAGGACCAGCCTATCGGCTCAGGGTGTCTGACCCTCCAAGGGAGGAGTTGTAAAGTTTTATGGCCACAGGCAGGAATGACTTCCTATGACGCTCTGTGTTGCATCTCGGTGGAATGAGTCTCTGGCTGAATGTACTCCTGTGCCCAACCAGTGCATTATGTAGTGGATGGGAGACATTGTCCAAGGTGGCATGCAACTTGGACAGCATCCTCTTTTCAGACACCACCGTCAGAGAGTCCACTTCCATCCCCACAACATCACTGGCCTTACTAATGAGTTTGTTGATCTTGTTGGTGTCTGCCACCCTCAGCCTGCCGCCCCAGCACACAACAGCAAACATGATAGCACTGGCCACCACAGACTCGTAGAACATCCTCAGCAGCGTCCGGCAGATGTTAAAGGACCTCAGTCTCCTCAGGAAATAGAGACGGCTCTGACCCTTCTTGTAGACAGCCTCAGTGTTCTTTGACCAGTCCAGTTTATTGTCAATTCGTATCCCCAGGTATTTGTAATCCTCCACCATGTCCACATTGACCCCCTGGATGGAAACAGGGATCACCGGTACCTTAGTTCTCCTCAGGTCTACCACCAGCTCCCTGGTCTTTCTCACATTAAGCTGCAGATAATTCTGCTCACACCTTGTGACAAAGTTTCCTACCGTAGCCCTGTACTCAGCCTCATCTCCCTTGCTGATACATCCATCTATGGCAGAGTCATCAGAAAATTTCTGAAGATGACAAGACTCTGTGCAGTAGTTGAAGTCCGAGGTGTAAATGGTGAAGAGAAAGGGAGACAAGACAGTCCCCTGTGGAGCCCCAGTGCTGCTGATCACTCTGTCCAAATGGGACAAGTGGGATCAGTGTCGATGGGCAAAAAGAATGGCAAGGATGTGGTGGGCCGAAGAGCCTGTTTTCGTGCTTTACAACTCTGTGGCTATTACAACACCAGTGACCCAGTTCAATTCCCGCTACTGTCAGTAGGGAGTTTGCATGTTGTGCCTGTGGCCACATGGGTCGCCTCCGGGTGCTCCTATTTCCTCACACATTCCAAAAATGTGCAGGTTAATAGGTTAGTTGGTCACACGACTATAATTGGGCAGTACAGGGTTTTTTTTAGGCCAGAAGGGCCTGTTACCCTGTTTTTAATGCAGCAGCTATACAATGCATTACCTACAATTACTATAATACAGTGCAAAGGTCTTAGGCACTCTAGCTGTATATATGTGCCTAAGACTTTTGCACAGTACTGTACTTTAGATCTCCCTCTGAAATTGGCAGCAAAGTACAAATTATAAAAATCCTTGCAAACCAATTGGCATGATAACACAATGCTTGCCCTGTCACCATTTTTTGTAAAGTACATCGAAGCCATAGTAATTGTTCTTTTTGATTGTACATCCACAAAGGAAAGGTTAGGTGGACTTTGCACTTTCCATTTTCTCTGGCCTACACAAACAACAAGACAATGGAGCCCACACCGTTGCATGAAGCAGACTTCCGTTTTAATATCGGGTGATAAAAAGAAGGGCAAAAGCTGCTGGAGAAACTCTTCTACCTCCAGTACCTTGTTTGTGTCTCCAGAATCCAGCATCTGCAGTCCATTGTGTCTAACTTTTAAATGGATTCTCAAACGTGAATCAGTTTTGAAACTAGGGCAGCCCTTGAGAATCTAAATGAATAGTTTGCGCACCTTTCAGATCAAAGGATTTACATGAGAGTCAAGAGGTTTCAGGTTCAAATTACCCCCAGACACACAACTTGGGCTGCTGCTGCAGGTTAACACAGAGGAAGCTACACTGTAGAAATGTTTTCTCTCAAATAAGGCATTTACTGCAGGTTTCCTCTTAGCTTCTTAGATGGAACAGATTATCTGATCGTTACCCACTGACGTTTATAGAAGCTTGCTGTTTGCACATTGTCTTTAATATTTTCAATATTACAACAAGACAATGTTTCAAAATGTCTAGATATTGTTCTTGTATGTCCAGAGGTATTAAAGCAAGAGGATTTACATGAACACAGAATATTCTGCAGATGCTGAAAACCACACACAAATGCTGAAGGAGCTGAGACGAGGAAATCTACAGATACTGGAATTTCAAGCAACACACTTAAAAGTTGCTGGTGAATGCAGCAGGCCAAGCAGCATCTCTAGGAAGAGGGACAGTCGCCGTTTCAGGCCGAGACCCTTCGTCAGGGCATGAAGGGTCTCGGCCCGAAACGTCGACTATGTGTGTTGCTGAAGGAGGTAGACAGCGTCTATGGAAGGGAATAAAGAGTCGACATTTCGGGCCGAGACCCTTCATCACGACTGGAAAGGAATGGGGAAGGAGGGCATGCTAGAAGTTGGAAGGTGGAGCCAGGTGTGTGGGGGAGGGGGAATGAAGTAAGAAGCATGGAGGTGATAGGTGGAAAAGGTCAAAGGCTGGAGAAGAAGGAAGCTGATAGGAGAGGAAAGTAGATCATGGAAGAAAGGGGAGGAGGAGGGGCATCATGGGGAGGTGATACGCAGGTGAGGAGTTTAGAAGAGGTAAGAGGGGAGCCAGAGTGGGGAATTGTAGCAGAGGCGATGGGGGGGGGGGTGAAATTACCTGAAAATTGAGAAATTGATGTTCATGCCAGAAGTTACCCAGATGGAATATGAAGTGTTGCTCCTCCAACCTCTGAGAGTGGCCTCATCATGGCAGTAGAGGAGGCCATGGACTGACATGTTGGAATAGGGATTAAAAATAAAATGTTTGGCTACTGGGAAATCCTGCTTTTTGCAGATAGAGTGAAGGTGCTTTACAAGTGGTCCCCCATCTATATTAGGTCTCACCAGTGCAGAGGAGGCCACATCAGGAGCACTGGATACAGTACATGGCCCCAACAGATGACCCCACTCAGGATCAATAGGACATTGACTCCCACACCATAAGTTCCTCATCTCTACAAATCTGAATGTCCAGGTAGGCCCATTGTTTCTGTCTGCTCCTGCCCCACTGAACTGCATACTGTGACTCCATTTTTTCCCCCTTGGTTCAGTCTCTTTCCACCTATGTTCACAAAACTTCACTTGCTCTCAATCTCCTCAGCAACTTTTAATTCCCGGGCCCTGGCCATCTCCATGGATGCACAGTCCCTATACACTTCTGTCCCCCTAACAAGAAGACCTTAAATTTCTCTGTTTCTTTCTCAACAACAGACCCGACTGGTTTCCTTCCACCCCCGGCTTCTTCTGTTTGGCAGAACCGGACCTTGTCCTCAACAACTTCTTCGGCTCCTCCCACTTTCTCCAAACTCAAGGTGTAGTATTGGGCACCTGCATGAGCCCCAGCTATGCCAGCCTTTTTGTTGGCTGTGTGGAACAATCTGTGTTCCAAGCCTTCCCTAGTAATGCTCCCCAACTGTTTCTGCACTACATCAGTGCTGAGCTCATCAATTTCATCCAACTTTGCCTCCAGCCGCCACCGTGTCCTTAAATTCATTTGGTCCATTTCTGACACACCTCTCCCTTTCTACTATAAGCCTACTGACTCTCACAGCTATCTGGATTATTCCTCTTCTCACCCTGTCTCTTGCAAAAATGACATCCCCTTCTCGCAATCCCTCCGTCTCTGCCGCATCTGCTCTCAGGATGAGGCTTTTCATTCCAGGACGAGGGAGATGTCCTTTTTTAAAGAAAGGGGCTTCCCTTCCTCCACCATCAACTCCGCTCTCAAACGCATCTCCCCCATTTCACGCACATCTGCTGTCACTCCATCCTCCTTGTCACCCCACTAGGAATAGGGTTCCCCTGGTCCTCACCTACCACCCCAGCAGCCTCCGGGTCCAACATATTATTCTCCGTAACTTCCGCCACCTCCAAGCACCACTAAGCGCATCTTTCCCTCTCCCCCTCTCTGCTTTCCGCAGGGATCGCTCCCTACGCGACTTCTTTGTCCATTCGTCCCCCCCATCCCTCCCCACCGATCTCCCTCCTGGCACTTATCCTTGTGAGCGGAACAATTGCTACACATGCCCTTACACTTCCTCTCTTACCACCATTCAGAGCCCTAGACAGTCCTTCCAGGTGAGGCGACACTTCACCTGTGAGTCGGCTGGGGTGATATACTGCGTCCGGTGCTCCCGATGTGGCCTTCTATATATTGGTGAGACCCGACGCAGACTGGGAGATCGTTTTGCTGAACACCTACGCTCTGTCCACCAGAGAAAGCAGGATCTTCTAGTGGCCACACATTTTAATCCCACATCCCATTCCCATTCTGATATGTCTATCCACGGCCTCCTCTACTGTAAAGATGAAACCACACTCAGGCTGGAGGAACAACACCTTATATTCCGTCTGGGTAGCCTCCAACCTGGTGGCATGAACATTGACTTCTCTAACTTCCGCTAATGCCCCACCTCCCCTTCGTACCCCATCTGTTATTTATTTTTATACACACATTCTTTCTCTCTCTCTCCTTTTTCTCCCTCTGTCCCTCTGACTATACCCCTTGCCCATCCTCTGGGTTTTTCCCCCTCTCCCCCTTTTCCTTCTCCCTGGGCCTTCTGTCCCATGATCCTCTCGTATCCCCTTTTGCCTATCACCTGTCCAGCTCTTGGCTCCATCCCTCCCCCTCCTGTCTTCTCCTATCATTTTGGATCTCCCCCTCCCCCTCCCACTTTCAAATCTCTTACTAGCTCTTCTTTCAGTTAGTCCTGACGAAGGGTCTTGGCCTGAAACGTCGACTGTACCTCTTCCTAGAGATGCTGCCTGGCCTGCTGCATTCACCAGCAAATTTGATGTGATGTGTGTTGTTTGAATCTCCAGCATCTGCAGAATTCCTCGTGTTTACCCTTTCTCCATCTCTGTTTCCATTCCTAGACACAAACTGTCTACTGATATCTTTTATAAACCTACTGACTCCCATAGCTGACTTGACTATACCTCTGTCCACCCTGTCTCTGAAAATGCAGTTCCCTTTACTCAGTTCCTTTGTCTCTGCCACATCTGTTCCCAGGATGAGGCTCTCTTTTCCAGGACATCAGAGATGTCCTCCTTCTTCAAAGAAAGGGATTTTCCTTCCACCACCATTGATGCTGCCTTCATCCACATCTCCTCCATTTCCAGGGTATCTGACCTCACTCCATCTTCTCTCCACCTTAACAGGAAGAGTTCCTCTTATCCTCACCTACCACCCCTCTGAGCCTCCGCATGCGGCACATCATTCTCCTCAACTTTCACCATTTTCACTATCTTTGCCTCTCCCACTCTCTTTTTTCCCTAGGGATGTCTCCCTTGTGATTCCCTTGTCCATTCATCCCTCCTCACTAATCGTATTGCTGGCATTTATCCCTGCAAGTAGCAGATGTACTTTCAGCGCCTCAAACAGGTAAAGCAACATTTCAGGTACAAATCTGTTGGGGTCATCTACTGTATCCGGTGCTCCCAAAGGCGACAGAGCCCAGAGCCCAGACAAAAGGGTTGCTCTGCTACTCTTACTGAGGAAAGCCAGACACGTGGAACCTTGGGAAAAGGGAAAGAAAATGAAACTGAGCTTTTCATAGTTTGTGAGGTAAAATCCAGCATCGATTTTGTGGGTGTGGAGCAACTGTGCGTGGTGGGTGGGGAGCCATCTGAGGTGGTTGAAGAGAATGGAGTAAGATGACAATTTCACTGGCACAAGGGTTTGGAATTAATAAATTAATCTTTTGTCTCTTCATATTGACAGTGAAAAGATGTGTCATTGAGGATGGGGATTTAATTTCAGCACATGACTTCATCTAACACGCTATTGAAATCAGATCATCCTTTGGCACTATGGCGCCTATCATGCACAGTGCTTGTGGAATTTAACAGTGCTTTCCTTGGCCAGTGATTCATTAGCTGCATTAGATCATCACCCAAGATCAACTGTGCGTTTGAGAGTCTGGGGTCAAGGACTGGAGGCCTGGAAGCGGAGGAGGGGCTGGAGGCCTGTGTGTGTGAAGGGTGGGAGGGTGGGAATGGCGCTTGTTTTGTTGTTGTCTTGCTTTGTTCTGTTATTCAAAGTTCAATGTAAATTTATTATCAAAATACCTACTGAATGTCACTATATTAACCCCTGAAATTCATTTTCTTGCAGGCATAATTAATAAATTCAATAACCATAATAGAATCAAAGAAAGACCAAACCAACTGGGTGTTCAACCAGTGTGTGAAAGACAACAAAATGTGAAAATATAAAAAGAAATAATAATAGTAAATAAGCAATAAATATTAAGCATATGAGATGAAGAGTTCTTGAAATTGAGTCCATTGATTGTGGGGGACATTTCAATGATGGGGCAAGTTGAGTGAAGCAAGAGCCCGATGGTTGTGGGGTGGGACGTTCTTCTTGAACCTGGTGGCTTGAGTCCTGAGGCTCTTGTACCTTCTTTCTGATGGCAGCAGCGAGAAGACAGCATGACCCGTGCGGTGGGGGTCCCCGATGATGGACGCTGCTTTCCTGCGACAACGCTCCACGTAAATGCGTTCAATGGTTGGGATGGCTTTACCTCTTTTGGACTGGGCCATATCCTCTATTCTTTGTAGGATTTTCCGTTCAAGGGCATTGGTGTTTCCATACCAAGCTGTGATGGAGCCAGTCAGTATACTTCCCACCACACATCTATAGAAGTTTGTCAAAGGTTTAGATGTCATGCAGAATCTTTGCAGACCCTAATGGAAGTAGAGGCACTGCTTTCTTCATAATTGCATTTACGTGCTGGGCCCAGGACATATCCTCTGATAGGACAGCACAGGAATTTAAAGTTGCTGACTTTTTCCACCTCTGATTTCCCCCAATAAGGACTGGCTCATGGACCTCTGGTTTCCTCCTGCTGAAGTCAATAACCAGCTCCTTGGTCTTGCTGGCATTGGGGAAGAGGTTATTGTTGTGGCACCACTCAGCCAGAGGTAGTGAATCTGTGAAATTCATTGCCATAGATGGCTGTGGAGGCCAGGTTATTGGGTGTATTTAAAGCTGTGGTAGATGGATTCTTGATCAGTAAGGGTGTCCAAGGTTATGGGGAGAAGGCAGGAGAATTGGATTGATAGGGATAATAAACCAGCCATGGTGGAATGGCGGAGCAGACTTGGTGGGCCAAATTCTACTCCTACCTACTCTGCATGGTCTTGTTTTGTCTGTATTTGCTTGCATTATGCCCTTATCCTTCTTTGCTTTGCCTACGTGAGGGGAGCTGGTTTGGCTACAGTTGTATGCAGCTGGCGGCTTTCAAGGACTTTGCTAGGCGTGAGTGGTTCCCCCACTTAAGTGGACTTTCAACCCATTATAAGAGTCAGGCTGAGTTTAACTTTTCTAGACATCCACTTATATGAACTTTGCATCTGATATCATAGGACCGGGAGTCCTGGAAAAGGAAGTGTCTTTCCTAAAGCTCCCTCAGACCAGGGATTGAAGCATATGCCCTTGTGGCCTGTATGACTCAGTATCACATTATCATGGTGGATCTAATCATCTCAGTACAGCTGTCTGATAAAACTATACTCATCACATTTTGGCGTAGGATCTACAGATGGATATTTTGAACATTTTTTAGAAATCAGTGTTTCTCACGCTCTGTGATGTCCATATTCTCTTCTTAGCCAAGCCCCCTTCCCCTGCAAGACACCTCTTCCTCTGTCTGTGACATGAGCCCTCTTGCCCTTCGTCTAGCTCTTACCCTCTTCCCTTCTTCCTCTCTCCCTCTCTATCCCCTCCTCAGGGGTATTTCCGAAACTATGCTTTGACCAGACTAAGACAGCAAGACCTTACATCCAGTGTTAAAATGGGAGCAAGCTTAATGATGTTGCTTGTCTGGTGATCTCTCAAATCACGCAAGTGTCCCCTTGTGTTTCCTTGCAGGTTCTGTGTAACGGACCAGGGACGTGTGTGCCTCCCTGTATATCTGCCCTGTTGCTCGGAATATTTGGAATGAAGAAGGTGCTGATCCTCTACGTCGAGAGCATCTGCCGTGTGGAAACGTTGTCCCTTTCTGGGAAGATATTGTACTGTCTGTCAGATTACTTTTTCGTCCAGTGGCCCACGCTGCAGAAGAAGTACCCTAAGGCAGTGTTCCTTGGTCGACTGGTTTGAACATAGTTTTGGAGACGGGGACACTGATAGTAGAGATAATGTTTGCTTGCAGATGCCAGGAAGCAGCTGCAGTGCAGAATAAATCACGCTCCATACTCTGTAGGGAGGAGAACTTGCACTGAAAAGTTTGGTGTGAATTTATGATTTTGTGGACTTATTCACTAGATTGACATATACAGTCTCAAGATTGTTACCAGGCCAGAGAACAAAGTGTTAGCTATGAACATCAGAGTGTGAAGGAGTCAGCGTCCAAATAAACAATCTTACAACATTCTAAACGCTAATAGATTCCTTTGTTACTCCCACTATTTAGGATTACAAAATAAACAGTATGTTTGTCATTGCACCCTTTCATTATAAAAGTTTATCTATGCATGAATCGCCCATTCTCTTACCCCCATAAATTTTGCTGGCTCATGTCATGTATTTAGTGATAGTTAAAGCCTTTTTCACCTTACGAGACCAACAATTTTAATGGATCTACACCAACTAATCTTCGAACAGTTCACTACAGTCCATGACTACAAATCAACATAACAAAGAAAAATGCAGAGTATATTGTGTAATTGTTCGCCCCACTCCACTTGCCCATCACCCACGCACTCCTCCACTCCTCCCAGCCCATTTCCATCAGTCCTCCCTACCTCTCTTATTTCGTTCCACGCACCACCTTCCTTTCCTGTCAGATTCCATCATCTGCAGCCCTCTCTTGCCTCCACCTGCCATCTCCCAGCCTCTATCGTTCTCTCCTCCATCTGCCAATCACTCCTCCTCACCTGTGTCCACCTCTCACTCCCCAGGGCATGTCTCACTTTTCTCCTTTCCCTCTTTATACTGCCTACTTCCACTCTTATCTGTTTAGCTGAACTCTCAAGACTCTCAATCCAAAATGTTAACTGTCCATTTCCCTCCACATATGCTTCCTTGCCCACTGAGTTGATTGCATTTTTCTCAGATTTAATATTGTACTTTTCTTGATTCATATTAGCCCTTTGCAAGAATGAGTGTTGAAACTATATTCATTGCATCTCGAAAATAGCAGGTAAGCACTTCAAAGAAGATGCACACTCCATTAGTCACTCCAAACGTTCATTCCCTCCATCACTGACAAACAGCAGCTACGGTGTGTGCCATCTTCAAAATGCATCGCAGTTACTGAATCAACAGCATCTCTCAGGCCCTTTTACCATCAAGAAGGACAAAACCACCAGGTGCAGTGAAGTACGGCCACCTGCAGACTCCCCTGACGTTGTGCGGTGTCCTTACTTGGAAATGTATTGCTGTTCTTCCATAATTGTCGGATCTAAACCCTGGATCCCCCTTCTCAATGGCACTGTGGAAATACCTTCAGCAGAGGGACTGCAGCAGCTGGAAACATCTCCTTCTCAGGGCAGTTAGAGATGAGCAATAAATACTGCCCTTACATGCAATGCCTATAGTACCTAAAAATGAATAAAGAATTTTTTTTTAAGTAAAATCAGATCTAAAATCTGGGATTTGCTCCCAATGTCCTGCACAGGAGTCAGTTAAAAAGTCTGCCTTAAACTTGGCAGAGATTCAATGTGTACAGAATGCAATAATAACTCATGGGCATCAGCCAGTTTCTTCGCTTTCAGTGTTGCTGGGTTATGGTAATTATATTCAAAATGAATTAATGTGCAGATTCCTATCCTGACCTCAATGTGTCATGTTTATTCTATGTGAAATGTAAATGCTATTTATCTGCGTTATGAACAGACACCAACTCAGATTGGAGTTTAAAGAGTCTTTGAGGAAACTTCACAAAAACAGATTTGTCCTGCAGACCTCAATTCATGCAGGCTACAGCTGGGAGCTACAAATCACTTCCGGGATTAAAAGAGGAATCTATTTGTATTTATGCTACTGTACTCATGGATGGACTCGCTTCAATTTCATTAAGCTTCTTAAACGTCCACTTCACTAACAAGGGCCAAGAGGGAAAAAAAAACTGCAATTTGAGATGGTGAATCAAAATCGACTGAGTTGAAGAATAGCAAGAAGCTTTGCTAAAGCATTGACCATTCATTATAATGTGCTAAACAGAAAATTAAGAAGAAAAAATGTTATCATTCGATATTGCAGGGAAGTGCAAAAGGTCTGCAGATGGAATTGGAGCAGCATGGCAGTGTTGCTCCCCTTCTTACCCCTTTCCTTCTTCTCTTCCCCCTTCTTACCCCTTCTCCTTTTACCCCTCTTACCTCTTCTCCTCACCTGCCCATCACCTCCCACTGATGCCCCTCCTCCTTCCCTTTCTCCCATGGTCACTCTCTTCTCCTATCAGATTCTTCCTTCTACAGCCCTTTACCCCTTCCACCTATCACCTCCCAGCTCCTCATGTCATGCCTCCTCCTCTTACCCCCCTTACCTGGTCTTAATTAACATCTACCAACTTGTACTCCTCCCCCCCCCCACCTTATTCTGGCTTCATCGCTCTTCCTTTCCAGTCCTAATGAAGGGTCTGGGCCTGAAACGTCAACTACTTATTCCCCTCCATTGATGCTATTTGACCTGCTGAATTCCTTCACCATTTTATGTGTGTTGCTTAACATATTTGAACTTTTAAATTTTTTAAACTTGTCTGTCCCTTTACCATATTGCACTTAGTTAAAAATAACTCTGTGTCAAACTTTTGGTTACTTGCCTTAATATCTGTGTATACAGTGCCTATAAAAAGTTCCCCATCCCCAAGAAGTTTTCATGTTTTATTGTTTTACAACATTGAATCACAGTGGATTTAATTTGGCTGCTTTGACACTGATCAACAGAAAAAGACTCGTGTCAAAGTGAAAACATCTCTACAATGTGATCTAAATTAAATACAAATGTAAAACACAAAATAATTGTGATTGCTTAAGTATTCACCCCCTTCAGGTCAGTATTTAGTAGATGCACCTTTGGCAGAAATTACAGCCTTGAGTCTGTGTGGATAGGTCTCTTATCAGCTTTACATATCTGGACACTGCAACTTTTCCCCCATTCTTCTTTACAAAACTACGCAAACTCTGTCCAATTGCATGGGAATTATGAGTGAACAGCCCTTTTCAAGTCCAGCCACACATTCTCAATTGTATTGAGATCTGGACTTTGATTTGACCACTCCAGGTCATTAACTTTATTGTTTTTAAGCCATTCCTGTGTAACTTTGGCTTTATGCTTCGGGTCATTGTTTTGCTGGAAAACAAATCTTCTCCCAAGTCGCAGTTCTCTTGCAGACTTTGTCAGATTTTCGTCCAGGATTCCCCTATATTTTGCTGCATTCATTTTACCCTCTACATTCTCAAGCCATCCAGGGCCTGCTGCAGTGAAGCATCCCCACAGCATAATGCAGCCACCACCATGCTTCACGGTAGGGATGATATGGTTTTTGATGATGTGCTCCATTTGGCTTACACCAAACATAGCACTTGGTCTGATGGCCAAAAAGCTCAATTTTGGTTTCATCAGACCATAGAACCTTCTTTCAGCTGACTTCAGGGTGTCCACATGCCTTCTGGCAAACTCTAACTGAGATTTCATGTGAATTTTTTTCAACAGTGATTTCCGCTTTGCCACTCTCCCATAAAGCTGCAACTGGTGACGCACCCGGGCAACAGTTGCTGTATGCGCAGTCTCTGCCATCTCTGCCACTGAAGCTTGTAACTCTTCCAGCGGCTACACATGCCACACATGAGGCTACATAACAAGATAAGAGCCCATGGAATTAGGGGCAAGTTACATACGTGGATAGAGCATTGGCTGATTGGCAGGAAACAGAGAGTGGGAATAAAGGGATCCTATTCTGGTTGGCTGTGGTGTGCCACAGGGGTCCATGTTGGGGCCACTTCTTTTTACATTGTACATCAACGATTTGGATTATGGAATAGATGGCTTTGTGGCTAAGTTTGCTAATGATATGAAGATAGGGGGAGGGGCCGGTAGTGCTGAGGAAACAGAGAGTCTGCAGAGAGACTTGGATAGATTGGAAGAATGGGCAAAGAAGTGGCAAATGAAATACAATCTTGGAAAGTGTATGGTTATGCACTTTGGCAGAAGAAATAAACAGGCAGACTATTATTTAAATGGGGAGAGAATTCAAAGTTCTGAGATGCAACAGGACTTGGGAGTCCTCATACAGGATACCCTTAAGGTTAACCTCCAGGTTGAGTCAGTGGTGAAGAAGGCGAATGCAATGTTGGCATTCATTTCTAGAGGAATAGAGTATAGGAGCAGGGATGTGATGTTGAGGCTCTATAAGGCGCTGGTGGGACCTCACTTGGAGTACTGTGGGCATTTTGATCTCCTTATTTAAGAAAGGATGTGCTGATGTTGGAGAGGGTACAGAGAAGATTCACTAGAATGATTCCGGGAATGAGAGGGTTAACATATGAGGAACGTTTGTCCGCTCTTGGACTGTATTCCTTGGAGTTTAGAAGAATGAGGGGAGACCTCTTAGAAACATTTTGAATGTTGAAAGGCATGGACAGAGTGGATGTGGCAAAGTTGTTTCCCATTATGGGAGAGTCTAGTATGAGAGGGCATGACTTAAGGATTGAAGGGCACCCATTCAGAACAGAAATGCCAGGAAATTTTTTTAGCCAGAGCGTGGTGAATCTATGGAATTTGTTGCCATGGGTGGCAATGGAGGCCAAGTCATTGGGTGTATTTAAGGCAGAGATTGATAGGTATCTGAGTAGCAGGGCATCAAAGGTTATGGTGAGAAGGCAGGGGAGTGGGAGTAAATGGGAGAATGGATCAGCTCATGATAAAATGGCAGAGTAGACTCGATGGGCCGAATGGCCGGCTTCTGCTCCTTTGTCTTATGGTCTAGTTGTCATAGGTCTCTTGGTGGCCTTCCTCACTAGTCCTCTTCTTGCACAGTCATTCAGTTTTTGAGGACAGCCTTCTCTCGGCCAATTTACAACTGTGCAATATTCTTTCCATTTCTTGACGATTGACTAAACTGTACTCTAAGGGACATTCAATGATTTAGAAATTTTCTTGTATCCATCTCCTAACTTGTGCTTTTTAATAACCTTTTCGCTTAGAGTGTTCTTTTGCCTTTGTGGTGTAGTTTTTGCCAGGATACTGACTCACCAGCAGTTGGACCTTCCAGATACAGGTGTATTTTTTACAATGATCAGTTGAAACACCTTGACTGCACACAGGTCTATATATAGCTAGGACACCTTAACTAATTACGTGACTTCTAAAACTAATTGACTGCAACAGTGATGATATGGTGTGTCATATAAAAAGGGGGTGAGAACTTATGCAATCTATTATTTTGTGTTTTATATTTGTAATCAATTTAGTTCACTTTGCAGAGATCTGTTTTCACTTTGGCAAGACGGAGTCTGTTTTCTACTGATCATTGTCAAAAAAGGTGAATAAATCCACTGTGATTCAATGTGGTAAAGCAATAAAACATGAAAACTTTCAAGGGAGTGAATACTTTTTATAGGCACTGCAAACTTCCATAAACCACAAGTTAAAGGTAGGAGAAAATTTATGGATCAGAATGGGGAAGAAATGTGAACTAAGTGATTTTTGATTGTGGAATGATTGTTGGCGCCAGTTGGGGTGGTTTGAGTATCTCAGAACCTGCTGATCTGGGATTTTTACACATAACAGTCTGTAGAGTTTACAGAGAGCAGTGTGAAAAACAACAAAAAAAAATTTAATTGGCAGTTCTGTGGGCAAAAACGCTTTGTTAATGGAAAAGATCAGAGAAGAATGACCAGACCTGTTCAAGCTGACTTGAAAGCAACAGTAACTCAAATAGCCATATGTTACAACCATGGTGTGCAAAAGAGCATCTCTGAATGCACAACATGTCAAACCTTGAAGTGGATGGGCTACACAGCCGAAGACCACAAGCGTACATTTAGTGGCCAATTTATTACCTCCTATAGCTATAAAGTAGCCACTGAGTGTAGTCAATTAACACAGAAAGAGATCCTTCAGCCTGTCAAGTCCATACTGACCAATAAACACACTTTTACACAAGCCCTACACTGTTCCCATTTAACACTCTCTACAATCATATCAACACCCCCCCAACTCCCGCCCACCCCAGATTCTACCACTCACACACACATTAAGGACAATTTAAAATGACCAATTAACCTGCCAACCTGCACACCTCTGTTATGTGGGGGGAAAACCACAGAAGAACATGCAAACTCCACACAGTCAGCACTGGAGGTCAGGATTGAACCATTCCTTTGTTCTGAACTGACCTGGAATATGTGGTCAAATGTCAGCGTGGACTTGAAACCAAAACCTTTAGGCTGTTAGAGAAGGTTGGGACCACTGAATGAAAGGAATCAAAGGGAGGCTAAATATATTCTGAGCGGGTGTGAAGAGGTTTGGCACAGTCCAGAGCTTCATGGATGATGATAGAAGTTAAAGAAAATACAAAATTTAAGAAGGAGTCATAGGATAAAGGGAAGGCTGCTGGGATGGAAGAAGAGAGAAGTGGAAAGTAAAGTGTTCTCTAGAGATTGGGGTTCCAATTACAAGCAGGTTGCAGGAATCATTAGGAAAGATTAATTAAAATGTAGAACATAGTACTACTGCACAGTACAGGTCCTTTGGCCCACAATGTTGTGTCGGCCTTTTAACTTACTCTAAGATCAATCTAACCATTTGCTCCTACATAGCCCTCCATTTTTTCTATCATCCAAGTGATGACAGAGTTTCTTAAGTGCCCCTAATGTATCTGCCTGTGTCACCACCCTTAGCAAAGCATTTCATGCACTAACCACTCCCCGTGCAAAAAACCTACCTCTGGCATGCCCCAAACCTTCCTCCACTCACTTTAAATTAGCCATTTCTGCCCTGGGAAAAAGTCAATCCACGCAATCTGTGCCTCTTATCATCTATGATAAGATTAACTAGAAGAATACCAGACAAAAGACGAGCTATGATACTCAGGTGAAAATGCAGATAAGCAGAAAATATCAAAGAAACAAATTCTGAACGCGTTTTTAGTGGGTAAATAATCAAAGTTCATTCATTGGTAAATCAGTAACTAATTAAGTAAAAACAGGACTATGGATAATTTTCAAACAAAATGCTATTAATAGCCTGCACTTAGGTTGCTGTTGAAACCAAATGTGGTGTAGTCATAGCTGAACTGGTCTACATTGTCTCCTGATTCGGACAGGTATGGGTTCATGATACATCTTGGACATTTGAACCAATAGCCTTCTTTGTCTCTTGGCTGAGGGAGTGTTAGATGAGTTGCACTTTGGAGAAGATATTGGACCAACCACTATATCAAGGGTGGTGCAAGCAATGAAACATTATCTATGCACTTTGAGGGACTTCACTGAAGGTAGATTGGTTGCAGCATTTCCTATCTTGCAGCACTTAAGTACATTTTAAAGATTTTTTTAGCTGTAAATGGCTTTGGGTGTCTTGGAATTTGAAAGACATTCTATAAGTACAACCAGCTTCAGACTGGAACTAGCCAGAGAGTGGCGAACCTGTGGGATGCTCTGCCACAGACTGTGATGGAGTCCAAGTCCATGGATGTATTTGAGGCAGAGATTCATCATTTCCTGATCGATCAGAGCATCAAGGGATATGGCAAGAAAGCAGGTGTACGGAGCTGAGTGGGATCCGGGCTCAGACATGATGGAATGGCAAAGCAGACTCGATGGGATGAATGGCCTAATTCTGCTCCTATGTCTTACGGTCTTATGTCAATCAGAGAATTTAAGTGAGAGTTAGATGATAATGAAAACGATCACAAATGGGACAGAGCAAACTATTATTGGAATACAAACCAGAGAAAATTTACTGATGCTGGAAATCCAAGCAACAAACACCAAATGCTGGAGGATCTCAGCAGGCCAGGCAGCATCCATGGAAAAAAGTACAGTCAATGGTTTGGGCAGAGACCTCGTGTGTTGCTATTATTGGAATAGCTAGTTCCAGTCTGGAGCTGTCATATATAATGTGATGAATAGTCATCTTTGCTAAATGTCATTCTAAGGTTTATCATTGGTAGAATTGCTTATAAATTCCATTCACTTTTACATGGCTGACAGGTAGGAAGGAAGAAGCAAAGAACAGACTTGAGATACCTAGTACTTCGTGAGCAAGTTACAATGATAGCTCTATTGGATCAGGAAGAGTAAGATGAGGGAACACACACCAGTCCCCATAGACGGATCAGAAGTGGAGAGAGCGAGCAATTTCAAGCTCCTTGGTGTTACTCGCTCAGAGGATCTAACCTGAACCCAATATATCGATGCAGCTATAAAGAAGATAAGACAGCGGCTATATTTCATTAGGAGTTTGAGGAGATCTGCTATGTAACCTAAAACACTCACAAATTTCTATAGATGTACTGGCGGAGAGCATTTTAACAGGCTACATCACCATCTGATATGTGGGGGCTACTGCACAGGACTGAAATAAGCTACAGGGGGTTGTGAACTCAGTCAGCTCCATCATGGGCACTAGCCTCCACAGTATCCAAGGTATCTTCAAGGAGCGGTGCCTCAAAAAATCGGCTTCCATCAGCAAGTAACCCCACCACCCAAGTCATGCCCCCTTCTCATTATTACCATCAGGACGAAGGTACAGAAGCCTGAAGGCACAGACTCGACGATTCAGGAACAGCTTCTTCCCATCTGCCATCCAATTTCTGAATGGACATTGAACCGATGAACGCTACCTCATTACTTTTTTATTTCTGCTTTTGTACTACTTATTTAATTAGACTGTTTAATATGTATACTTACTATAATTCAAGCTTTTATATATATATTATATATTGCATTATACGCAAATTTCACGACACATGCTGATGATATTAAACCTGATTGTGATTCCGAAGATATCACTAACAGATCATAAATACTGCAACTGCAGAAGTTTCTGTTTTTAATACTCATACGTTAAATTCTTCTCATGTACACCAGTGCCATCCTAAAAATAGCAGAGTGAAGTGAAATGTGAGCACATTAAACAATTGTGTGTGAAAGTTCCTGATTGGAAGGTGATCTCTTTCATGCAATGGTTCCATGAAATATTACTTGATTACTGCCCTAGTCCCATGCTTGAAGGCTCATACTTCACACAGCCACTGGCAGGGTGACAATAGAGTGCAAAAATTCCCAAGAGGGTCAAGACTTCTTCAGATATCAAGTAAATTCATTCTATGTTTATGCTTTTTAAAAATTAACAGAAAAGAGCTTATGTGATGATTGTAAAGTACCACATCTTAAGTAAGGGTTATCAGGGTGCCATTAAATGCTAATTTCCTAATTATTTTCAAAATAAAGATGAACTTTGTTGTGAAAAATATGACCATTAGAAAAATTAGTAAAATGAAAGTTTTGAAAATTGGGTAACAAGACAAGTCAAGCACCCTGGTGAAGAAGCCATTGAAATTTTCAGCATGGTGTGGCGGCTCGCCCACGCAGCAAGCGAACCGGCTCCAGCAGTCGTCGGCACACCCGCAGCCAGCGACAACCGAGAGGAATCTGAGTACGGGGCAGACCTCGGCCCCGGAGGCCGACATCACTTCCGCCCCACAGAGAGCAGGGGTTGCTGGGAGCGGGTACTTAAGCGCTCGTAGCATATCAGCGCGACTACAATGGAAGCATATCCTTTGGCCTATCAAATCCATGGGAAAGCTTTTCATAAGTCCCACACTAAACACATCTTATTCACCTGATGTTCACATCAGCTAATCCCAGAGTCCGCTACTCACCTACAGAGCAGGGAAATTTTACAGGAGCCAATTATCCTACTTTGGGATGTGGAAGGAAACCGGAACACTCAGAGAAAGCCCATTCAATAACATGATATTGCACAAATTCCGCACAGACAGGATTGAACCCAATTCACTGGAGATGTGGGGTAACAGCTCTACCAACTGTGCCTGTTTAAGTGTTGGTAATTTAAAAAAATTCTGTGTCCTGACGAAGATTATGTGATTAACTATATTGAATGCTGGTAGATATTTGTGTGTTAGTGAAATTAGAGGCAATGGGGACTGGGCAGGAAGATGAAGTTGAGGCCAAAGCTCACCTCAACCATTATCTGAATGAAAATCAGCGCAGGTTGGAGGGGCCAAGTGGCCTTCCCCAACCCTATCTATTATGTTTTCACATTGATTCAAGATCTTATGCTGCAGGATGTTTGACGATGATACATTCTAAGTTTCTCATTCTTCATGACAGAAAACACAGAAAATACCTTCCATCCCATCAGCCTACACATTGAACACATTATCCTCCACAACATCTACCATCTCCAAAGGGATCCTACAACTAAACATACCTCTACTTCCTCATTCCGCTTTCAGCAGGAATCACTTCCTCCACAATTCTTTGTTCTCCAGCCCTTGATCTTCCCCCACCTCACCCCAGCTGGCTTCACCCATCACCTTCCAGCTAGCCTCTTTTCCCTTCCCCCACCTTTTTATCCTGGCATTTTCCCACTTCCTTCTCAGTCCTGAGGAAGGGTCTCGGCCCGAAGTGTTGACTGTTCATTCTTTTCCATAGATGCTGCCTGACCTGCTGAGTCCCTCCAGCGTGTTGTGAGTGTTGCAGCAAATAAATAGGTTATGAAACAATTTACGCTGCTATACACTAGGTTCATTAAATTATGCATATGGATTTAAGGCTTCACTTCAAGTACATTATAAGTAGCAGAATGAATATTTACGCTGGGAAATTAAACAGTAACAATTAAAACAAGCATATACTGTAAGTACTTCTGCGTTTGTCAATTGTTCCTGTTTCGTACCCCGTAACTGGGTTGCCAAACCAGCAGAAATGGATCACTCAGTTGGAGTTTGGAGTACTAGAACTAAGAAAGTTTTATTAAAGAAACAAGCAGCACAGTAATCGAAAGGATAATAAATGCAACAGTTCAGCGATTATAAACACACGTGCACAAAATTAAGATAACAGCATCAATCAAGCTTTATCGTTGTCTAGGGGTAAATGACCAAATTTCAAAGTGACTCAAAGTTCAGTCCAGTTTAGTAGTTCAGTTCGCAGTAATCGTTTCCATGGCGATGGACAACGTGGGAGAAGAGAGAGAGGGAACAGGAACAACTGATCATTCAGACACGGCTTCACTCACAGACCGGCGATATGGCTCCCAAGCAGCTTTTGGGCAGGTCCTTGGTGATGTCACCTGAGGTCACCGACCGTGACCCCTCCTCCAGATGCGGCCGATCCTCTGCAGTGAACCCAGCACCCAGGCAAGGGCGGACACACACCGGGTTCCCGCTGATCGTACCTTTCCACCCTGGCCGTTGTCTGGTACTTCCCACCGACTCGTGAGAGGCGCACCGCTTCCAGGGTCTCGTTACCTCGGGTGGCGTGTGTGTCCTGCCTTAGCGAACCGGTCCCTTTTTATCCCCCTGCTGGGGTATTGCCTGTCCATCACTTCAAACAGTTCAAGGTTCAAAGGGGGGAGCCGCTCCAGACAGCTCTCTCTCCCCTGTCCCTTCATTACACATCTCTAGACGCTGCTCCATTGTTCCTTATCTCTCCTTCCCCTGAGGGCAGGTGGCAGACCACTTGCTGATGTCACTGATGCTAACCCAGGCCAGCAAACATCTTAATTTTATGTGTATTCTCGTCTCTTCCTTCTCAGTCCTGAGGAAGGGTCTCGGCTCGAAGTGTTGACTGTTCATTCTTTTCCATAGATGCTGCCTGACCTGCTGAGTCCCTCCAGCGTGTTGTGAGTGTTGCAGCAAATAAATAGGTTATGAAACAATTTACGCTGCTATACACTAGGTTCATTAAATTATGCATATGGATTTAAGGCTTCACTTCAAGTACATTATAAGTAGCAGAATGAATATTTACGCTGGGAAATTAAACAGTAGCAACTAAAACAAGCATATACTGTAAGTACTTATGCGTTTGTCAATTGTTCCACAAAACATTAGCGCACATTAAGTTCATTGCTGCTCCCCCATGTCTACAGTACATTTATAACTTGCACATTTATTAAACACAAACTTATTTTCTTTTAAAAGAAATTAAATGACTGTGCACAATTATTTACACATTTGAAAGGTCCCTTACTTCCAGATTGTGCTAATGAAGCTGGAAAAAAATCGTGAAAGCAGACTATTCATCATGGTGATGTAAAATTTCCAACCTCCACTTAGGGCCTTCTGGATCCTGTTCCCAAATCACAGGGATGAAGTAATTAGAATAGAGGTCTGGGTTTTCCTGTAAAATGTCAGCAGTGTAAGTGTAAGATATTGTGAACTTCCTGTTTAGCATTGACGTGGGTTTTGTTGACAATGCTCTATTAGTGAACCTGCTTCAACATGCTATCATTTAATGTGACGTGTCTGTTTTCAGACATCTCTGGCAAATGTAGCCCCTGGAAAAATAAAATTGCAGACCTCAGAGCAAGATTGCAGTACCAGAGAGACATCAGGGACTGTACTTTGCTTCACGGAAACACGGTTAACCTTTGCCATTTTGGGCGCAGTGCCGCTGCCCTCTGGTATCACCATTCTCCACAAAGACTTGTTTGTTCCGTTTTTTAACAACAGAAGAGGGGAGTAGGCTTTGTGGTTAATTCATTGTCATATATATGTGACAGATCTGTCTCAATCCTGCTCATCCAGTCTGGAGTATCTAGCAGTCAAGTGCCGTCCATTTTATCTGCCAAGGGAATTTTCCACCACATCCTAGTAGCAGTCTACATTCCACCTCAGGCTAGTATCAGGCAGGCACTGGAGGAGCTGAGCACCATGATCAGCCATCACGAAACAGCACACCCAGATGCTGTCCCTATCATTGTGGGGCTTTTCAACCAGGCCAGCCTGAAGAAGTCTCTGAACAGCTATCACCAATATATCACCTGTGGAACTAGAGGAGCCAACAGACTTGACCGCTGTTATATCACCACGAAGAACGCTTACCGTGCCATCCCATGCCTGCACTTTGGAAAGCCCAATTACCTGGCTGTATTTGCTCATAGTGTATAGGCAGAGATGAAAGACTGCAGCACCAGTGGTGAGGACCAAGGAGGTATGGTCAAGGGAGGCAGACGAGTTCTTACGGGGTTAGGTTGAGTCGGTGGACTGGACGATATGCAGGGATTCATCCTCGGATCTGAATGAATACACCACAGTTGTCACCAACTTCTGTGGACGACTGTTTGCCTCCAAGAACATACTGGACATACCCAAATCAAAATCCATGGACAAACTAGGAAATCCGTAGCCTGCTGAGGGCTAAGTCTGTGGCATTCAAGACCAATGATCCAGAACTATACAAGAAGTCCAGTTACGGCCTACAGAAGGCTATTGTAAAAGTGAAAACAATTCCGATTGAATTTCGTGATGGAATCAGATGCACACCAGTTCCAGCAGTGTTTGCAGGCCATTACTTCAAAACCTAACATCTTGAATGTCTGTGATGCTTCACTTCCAGATGAGCTCAACACCTTTTATGTCTGCTTTAAAAGGAAGAATAAAACTACATCTGTGCAAATCCCTGCAGCATCTGGTTCACCCTGTGATCTCTGTCTCGGATGCTGATGTCAGAACATAAGGGTAAACCCTCACGAAGTGACAGGCCCTGATGGTATACCTGGGTAAGGAACTGAAAACCTGTACCTATCAACTGGCTGCAGTGCTCAAAGACATCTTCAATCTCTCACTGCTATAGGTAGAGGTTCCCATCTGCTTCAAATGGGTGGCAAATGTACCAGTGCCCAAGAAGAGCAGGGTGAGCTGCCTCAACGATTAGTGCCCAGTGGCAGTCACATCTATTGTGATGAAGTGCTTTGAGAGGTTGGTCAAAACTCCTGCCTTAGCAAAGACGTGGACATGCTACAATTTGCCTATTGCCACAATGTATCTATAGCGGACACTATCTCACTGGCTCTCCACTTTGCCTTGGATCTTGTGGACAACAGTAATACCAACATCAGGCTGCTGTTTGTTGATTCCAGCTCGAAGTTCAACAGCATCGTACACTCAGTACTATTCAACAAGTTCCAAAACCTGGGCCTCCGTACCTCCCTCTGCAAACTGGATTCTTGACTTCCTCGTCAGTATACCACAGTCAGTGTAGATTGGAAATAACATCTCCTCACTGACACACCTCAAGGATGCATGTTTGGCCCACTGCTCTACTCTTTCTACACCCACTACTGTGTGGCTAGGCACAGCTCAGACGCCATCTACAAACTTGCTAATGGCCCTACTATTGATGCCAGCATTTCAAATGGTGATGTTTCAGTTGGTTAATTGCTGTTGAAACAACAACCTTGCACTTAATGTCAGTAAGACCAAGGAATTGATTGTGGACTTCAGGAAAGGTAAGATGAAAGAACACACGTCAGTCCTCATTGAAGGATCCGAAGTGAGCAATGAGTATTTTCAAGTTGCTGGCTGTCAATGTCTCTAAGGATCTATCTCAGGTCCAACAGTTATAAAGAAGACATGACAGTGGCTATACGTCATTAGGAGTTTGAGGAGATGGGGTATATCAACATAGGCTCTCACAGATTTCTATAGATGCACCATGGAGAGCATTCTAACTGGTTACCTCACTACCTGGTATGCAGGGGCCACTGCGCAGGATCGGAAAGAGCTGCAGAAAGTTACAAACTCAGCCAAGTCCGTCATGGGCAATAGCCTACCCAGCACCGAGGACATTTTCAAAAGGCAATGCCTCAAAAAGGTAGCACCCATCATTAAGGGTCTCCATTGCCGAAAATACTTCTTCTTCTCATTGCTACCAGCAAGGAGGTAGCCTGAAAACACACACTCAAAGTTTTACGAACAGCTGCTTTCCTTCTGCCATCAGATTTCTGAATGGTCAATGAACTCTACCTCACTTTTTTTTCTTATTTTGTTTTCAAAGTTCAAAAGTTTGAAGTAAATTTTATTATCAAACTATATATATGTTATCACATTCAATCCTGTGATCCATTGTCCTGTGGGCATACTCTGCAAATCTATAGCAAATCAGTGAAAGATCAACCAGAGTGCAAAAGACGACAAACTGCAAATGCAAATATGGATAATTAGCAATAAATAATGGGAACAAGAGATAATGAGATAAAGAGTCCTTAAAGTGAGATCATTGGTTGTGGGAACATTTCAGTGATGGGGGAAGTGAATGTAGTTATCCCCTTTGTTCAAAAGCCTGACGGTTGAGGGGTAGTAATTGTTCTTGACCCTGGTGTGGCAAATCCTGAGGCTCTTGTACCTTCTAACTGATGGCACCAGTGAGAGGAGAGCATGACCTGGGTGGTGGGGATCTCTGATGATGGATGCTGCTTTCCTATGATAGCCTTTCAGTAGATGAGCTCAATGGTTGAGAGGGCTTTACCCGTGATGTACCGGGCTGATGTAGGATTTTCCATTGAAAGGCATTGGTGCTTCCATAGCAGGCCATGATGCAGGCAGTCAATACACACTCCACTACACATCAATAGAAGTTTGTCAAAATCTTAGATGTCATACTAAGTGTCCAGAGACTCCTAAGGAAGTAGAAACACTGCCATGCTTTATTCACAATTGCACTTGAATGCTGGGTCCAGAACAGGTCCTCTGAAATAGTATTACCCAGGAATTTAAATCTGCTAACCCTCTCCACCTCTGATCCTCTGATGAGGACTGGCTCATGGACCTCTGGTTTCGTTCTCCTGAAGACTATAATCAGTTCCTTGGCCTTGCTGATATTGAATTCACCATTCAGCTGAATCTTCAATCTTCCTCCTGTACGTATAATTATTGGAAAGGTGCAGAAAGGAACAACAATGACCCAATGGCTTGGCCTCTACAGCTGCCTCTGGCAACAGATTCCACAGATTCGCCACTCTCTGGCTAAAGAGGATCTCTAGTCTTTTGCATCTCTACATTCCTGTGACCAGTGTTCACTTGTTACAGCCTCTCAGCTGAGTAAAATCTCGCAGGAAGCTACAGACGAGTGACTGCATGGCAATGTGAAATATAATCAACTGCTACACATTTATCATCCCTGTATCTCTGGGGAAGGACCTTCTACATACAAGGACACTTTGCTTTTGCCACTGCATAGTTGTTTAAGCAGGCAGCCCTCAAATATAACATTCTATCAGGAATAAATTATTCAGGGCGAGTATCAATTGTTTCTCATATTACCATTGATGGGACTTACACACATCCGTTGTTGACTTGATGTATCCCTTTCTGGATGGACTAAAGAAACAGAGTTGCATAGGGCAATACTTTGCTTGTATAGAATTTCAAGTTAATAAAACATGCTTTGACCAATTTAGCCATAAAAGTTTACAAGAATGTGGAAAGCCATCTGACCCATCATGTATGTACTGCGTTCTATCACACAATACAAAATCAATTGCAGAGCCCAATTTCCTTGTCTACATGGTACTTCAAGCTTCCATTCTAATGGGCAGTAGATGTCATAGGTGAAAGGTAAAAAAGGAACCTGAGGAGAACTTCGTCACTCAGGGTCTGGTGCGAATGTGGAAGGAACTGCCAGTGGAAGTGGTAAATCCTGGTTAAGTTGTAGCATTTAAGAAAGATTTGGATAGGTACACAGATGAGAGTGGAATGGATGGCTATGGTCCAGGTGTGGGTAGATAGGACTAAGCAGAGTAACAGTTTGGCACAGACTAGCTCGGTCAAATGGCCTGTTTCTGCGCTGCCGTTCTCCGTGACTCAATCACTTGTTTCCTGATGTTATTTTGACCAGATATGTCAGCTATCTTTGTCTTCCTACAGAAAACATTTTCTGTTCTTATTTCTGATTTTCAAAAATGTTTGATGTATAATTTTGTGAAGTTCAAAGTAAATATATTATCAAAGTACATATATGTCACCATATACAACTGTGAGATTTCTTTTCTTGTGGATATACTCAGTAAATCCAATAACCATAATAGAGTCAATGAAAGTCCAAAGCAACTGGGCATACAATCAGTGTGCAAAAGACAACAAACATTGCAAATACAAAAAGAAAGAAGAACTTATAATAATAATAACAATAAAAATAATAGTTATAATAAATAAATAAGCAATAAGTATCGAGAACATGAGATGAAGAGTCCTTGAAAATGAGTCCATAGTTTGTGAGAACTTTTCAGTGATGGGGCAAGTGAAGTTGAGTGAAATTATCCCCTTTGGTTTAAGAGCCTAATGGCTGAGGGGTAGTATTGTGCCTGAATCTAATGGTGTGAGTCCTGAGGCTCCTGTACGTTCTTCCTGACGGCAGCAGCGAGAAGAGAGCATGGCTTGGGTGGTGGGGGTCCCTGATGATGGATGCTGCTTTCTTGTGACAATGCTCCATGTATATTGTGCTGAATGGTGGGGAGGACTTTACCGTTGATGGGCTGGTCTATACAATACTTTTTGTAGGACTTTCCATTCGAGGGTGTTGGTGTTTCCATACCATGCTGTAATGCAACAAGCCAATATACTGTTCACTACACATCTATAGAAGTTTGTCAAAGTTTTAGATGCCATGCCGAATCTTTTCAAAATGCTAAGGAAGTAGAGGCACTGTTGTGTTTTCTTCATAACTGCATTTACATGCTGGGCCCAGGGCATGTCCTCTGAAATAATACAGTACCAAGGAATTTAAAGCTGCTGACCCTCTCCACCTCTGATTCCCCAATGAGGACTGGCTCATGGACCTCTGGTTTCCTTCTCCTGAAGTCAATAATCAGCTCCTTGGTCTTGCTGACATTGAGTAAGTGGATGTTGTTGTGGCACCAACCAGCCAGATTTTCAGCCTCTCTACTGTCTGCTGATTCATCACCACCTTTAGTTGACCTACGATAGTGGTCTTGTCAACAAGCTTGAATATAGCATTGGAGGTGTGCTTAGCCACACAGTCATGGGTGTAGAGCAAGCAGAGAAGGGGACTAGGCAGACAATCTTGTAGTGCACCTGTACTGATGGAGATCATGAAGGCGATGTTGTTGACAATCCAAACCGGGGTCTGCAAGTGAGGAAATTAAGGATCCAATTGCACAAGGAGGTATTGAGGCCAAGGTCATGAAGGTTATTGATTAGTTTTGAGAGGATGATAGTATTGAATGCCGAGCTGCAGTCGCTAAAGACCATCCTGATGTATGCATCTTTGCTATCCAGATGTTCCAGGTTTGAGTGAAGAGCCAATGACATAGCATCTGCGTCGTTTCTCAGGCAGGAGTTGATATGTTTCCTCGCCAGCCTCTCAAAACACTTCAACACTCTGCATATACTGTAAGTGCTATTAGATGGCAGTTATTGAGGTGATTTACCACATTCTTCATAAGCACTATTGTAATTGAAGCCTACTTGAAGCAGATGGGTACCTCAGACAACCAAAGCTAGAGGTTAAAGACCTCAGTGAACACTCCAGCCAGTTGATCAGCGCAGATCGTCAGGTCTTCCCTGATGGTAGTAATAAGAAAAGAGAATGTCCCTGTTGGTGAAGGTCCTTAATAAGAGATCTGTTTTCTTGAGACACTGCTTCTTGAAGGTGTCCTCGAGGGTGGGAGGGCTGTACCCTGGCTGAATCTATAACCCTTTGCAGCTTTTTGCAGTCCTGTGCATTGAAGCCTCTATATCAGACCGTGATGCAACCAGCCAGAATGCTGTCTGCTATACATCTATTGAAATTTGTAAGTGCCTTTGGTGACATACCAAATCTCCTCAAACTCCTAACCACGTGGAGCTGCTGGCATGCATTCTTCATCATTGCATCAATGTGTTGGGCTCAGGATAGATCCTTTGAGACGTTGATGGCCTGAAAGTTGAAGCTACTCTTTCCACCTTTGATACGGAATGTGTTTTCCCAACTTCCCCCTCTTGAAGTCCTTAGTCTGTTCCTTGGTCTTGTTGATGTTGGTTGCGAGGCTATTGTTGCAATACCACTCAACCTGCCGGTCTGTTTCACTCCCGTAAACCTTCTCATACCCATCTATGATTCTATCAACAATAAAGGTGTTATTGGTGAACTTACACATGGCTTTTCACCTCTGCCTAGCCACACAGTCAAGAGTGTACGGAAGGTAGAGCAGTGGGTTAAGCACGCATCTTTAAGGTGTGCCCTTGTTGATAGTTTTAGGTGTTATGATCTCCGAATAAGGAAACTGAGGATCCAATTCCATAAAGAGATATGGGGGCTCAGGATTTGAAGCTTGGTTATTCATCCTGAAGAAATGATGAACACTGAGCTGTAATTGATAAACAGTAGCCTGACGAATGTCTTGTTCGATATGCCTGGAAGCAGCAGTTTTTCATACATATCCCAGCATGGGTTTAGACCATATAAATAAGATTCATGTTTCACGCTGTTGTACATAGTTTTCATACTTGTAGATTAATGAAATGGTGTAACAGAACATTCTTGGCTCTGTTACATGACAACACACATTAGTCAATGTTTAATATGAAGCATTTTCTCATTGGACATCTGTGATCACTCCTTAGCTCTACTTTTGCCAGGCAATGATCTGTGTCTACTCCAAGAACTGTTGTACACTGTGTCCTGATGTCTCATAATTCAATAGCCTGGAACAGTGTATTTATGACTATTGCCAGCTGATGAAAAATACCTCAAGGATGTGTGCTTAGTCCACTGGTCTAATCTCTCTACACCCACGATTTTGTGGCTAGACACAACTCAAACATCATCTATAATTTTGCCGATGACACAACTATTGTCAGCAGAATTCCAGATGGTGAAAAGGAGGAGCACAGGAGTGAGATAGATCAGCAGGTTGAGTAGTATTGAAACAACAACCTTGCACTCAACGTCAGTAAGACCAAGGAATTGATTGTGGACTTCAGGAAGGGGAAGTTAAGGGAACACACGTGGGGCCAGGGGGCCAGAAGAGGAAAGGGTGAGCATTTTCAAGTTCCTCGGTGTCAACATCTCTGATGATCTATCCTGGGCCCAACATATTGATACAATTACAAAGAAGGCATGTCAGCAGCTATATTTCATTGGGAGTTTGAGGAGATTGGTATATCACCAAAGGCACTTGCAAATTTCTACAGATGTACTGTGGAGAGCATTCTAGCTTGTTGCATCACCATCTGGTATGGAGGGGCTACTGCACAGGAACAGAAAAAGCTGCAGAAAGTTTGCCAGCTCCATCATTAACACGAGCTTCCTCCTGAGGCTTAGATTGATCTTACAGAAAAGGTTGGCACAACATTGTGGGCCGAAGGGCCAGTACTGTGATGTAATGTTCCTCGGTCTATTAAGTGAGTGCCAGCTATGCCTGTAGATTGTTTTACACTATATCCACACATTCAGCATCAAGACCTTCAAAAGGCAATCCTCAAAAAGATGGCATACATCAATAAGGATGCCCATCACCCAGGATATGCCCCCTTCTTATTGCTACCATCAAGGAGGACGAACTGAAGCCTGAAACCACACTCTCAATGTTTCAGGAACAGCTTCTTCCCCTCCAGCATCAGATTTCTGGATGGATTAAGAACCCATAAATGCTACCTCAGTATTTTTTCCCTTTTTTTGCACCTCTTATTTAATTCAGTTTTCATTTATATATATATTTCTTATTGTAATTTATAACTTTTATCCTCAAGTATTGCAACGTACTGCTGCCACAAAACAAGTTTCACGACATATGCCAGTGATATTAAACCTGATTTAGATTCTGTCTGTTGGTGTTGACAGCTCTGCAGAATACCTCCATACATTCCAAAATCACTGAAGCTATGTGCTTTCACAGTAATTAAATACAGCTGGATGAAACAGAGAATTATTGACTTTGATCTGGCAAAATTCCCGATTAAGAAGGGACACTAACATTAAAGGTTATGAGCGACACTGACATGGGTTTGAAATCTTCCAAGGAAAGGGTATGACAACAAATTAGTTTAGTAACTGTACCAATTTAGACTGAGTGTAATATATCCCTGTAATAGTTACAAAGCCTTTTAAGGCAAGTGCAAAATATGCTAGTATAAACTGATTAAATAATATGTGAACGTTTACAAAAAAGTTTTGTTCTCATTAATTTTTACACCTTGCTGCAAAAGTATTTATTGCACATTATTGCCGTGAAGGAGAGGTTTCTTGACAGATGATAAGAGACATAAATAGAGTGGATGGCCAAAGCTTTTTTCCTAGGGCAGAAATGGCTAATATGAGGAGGCATAGATTTAAAGTGAGTGGAGGAAAATACAGGGCAGGGGTTCCCAATTTACCCCTTGCTTAATGGGCCATGGCATAATAAAGATTGGGAACCCCTGGTTCAGGGGGAAGTCAGAGTTAAGTTCTTTACACAGAGAGTGGTTAGTGTAAGGAATGCCTGCCAGGGATGGTGATAGAGGCAAATACATTAGGGACATTTAAGAAACTCTAGCATAGGCCCATGGATGTTGAAAAAAATGGAGGGCTATGTGGCGTTAGATTGATCTTAGAAAATGTTAAAATATTGGCACAACATTGTGGGCCGAAGGGCCTGTATTGTGCAGTAATGCTCCATGTACTATTATATGAGGCCCAACTATGTCTGTGGATTATTTTACACCATAACCACACACTCGGAATATCATGTGTACATTTGTGTTTACATTGGATCGTGGATTTGGCTTCCTTTCTTTTTTAAAATCTGACCCAGCTATCACTTCAAATCTAATTTCACTTCAGTGCCTCTAAAAAGCAAGATGAAATTGAGCCTTTCAGTTTAGAAATCCTTTGCATTTCCCAGTCTTCAGAATCTTTCAGTTGATTTAATGTCTATCTCCCTCTTCCATCTTTTCACCAGTAGGAAGCAAGGGAAGAAATTCCTGTGATCCCGGCAGACGTTTGTCTACCTCCCCTAGACACGGGTGAGGTAGCAGAGGACTGGAGGGTGGCCAAGGTTATGCCTTTACTTAAGAAAGGCTGCAAAGATAAGCCAGGGGACTACAGGCTGGTGAGCAGAACATCAGTGATGGGGACGTATGTTACTGGAGGGAATTCTGAGGAGCTGTCAGTATTTAGAAAGGCAAGAACTGGTTAGAGATTGTCTGCATGGCTTTATGCATGGGACGTTATGTCATCAGAATTTGACTGAGTTTTTGGAAGAGCTGAGCAAGAAGATTGACAAGGACAGGGCGATTAATGTTGTGTTCATGGACCTTTTGACCACTTGGTAGATTGGCCCCAAAGGTGAGATCACATGGGATCTGAGGTGAACTAGCCAATTAGATATAAAATTGGCTTGGTGGAATGAGCAAGTATTGGGTTTGTTTTTCAGATTGAAAACCTGTGATCAATGACATGCTGTGGAGATCAGTGCTGGGTCCACTGTTTACAATATATATTAATAATTTAGATTAAAATTAAGGTGAAATATTTAGTAACTCTGAGGAAAACACCAAAATAGGTGGTGTGGTGGACAGTGAAGAAAGTTAGTCAACTGGGAAAATGACCAAGGAATGACTTGCGGAATGGCAGCACCAAGAGATGCATTTTAGGAACATAAACCTGAGCAGAACTTGCACAGTAAATGGTGAGGCCTTGGGGAGTATAGAACAGAGAGACCTAGGTGTACGTACATAATTCCCTGAAAATGGCAACACAGGATGGTGAAGAAGGCATTTGGCACCCACATGAGTTAAAGTTCAAAGTTAAAATTCAAAGTAAATTTTATTATCAAAGTACATATATGTCACCATATACAGCCCTGAGATTCATTTTCTTGTGGGTATTCTCAGCAAATCTACAAAATAGTAATTATAAGAGTTAATGAAAGACTACCCCCAGCTGGGGCATTCAACCAGAATGCAACAAACTGCGCAAGTGCAAATACAAATAAATAGCAATAAATAACGAGAACATGAGATGAAGAGTCCTTGAAAGTGACCATTGGTTGTGGAAACATTTCAACGATAGGGCAAGTAAGTTGAGTGAAGTTATCGCCTTTTGAAGATGACATGTTCTAGCTGTGTAGGATGTTATTGAAACCAGGTGTGTAATATTGTTACAGTTCCAGTCGCCATACTGGATGTGATTATGAAGCCAAGAGTTTGACACTAGGGGATCATTCAATAGTCTTAAACCAGCGGGTTAGAAGCTATCCTTGAGCCCAGTGATACATGTTTTCAGTCTTCCCTATCTTCTACCTGTTGGGAGAGAATGTTCATTGTGGGTAGTGTGGGAGAGGTCTTTGATTATGCTGGCTGCTTTAGTGAGGTCATGGAGTGGAGGCTGGTTTCCATTACGTGCTGTTGCTCCACAACTCTCAAGTTTCCTGTGGACATATACAGAGCAGTTGCCATGCCAAAGCATTACAGATCCAGATAGCAACACACATCAAAGTTGCTGGTGAACGCAGCAGGCCAGGCAGCATCTCTAGGAAGAGGTGCAGTCGACGTTTCAGGCCGAGACCCTTCGTCAAGACAAACTGAAGGAAGAGTGAGTAAGGGATTTGAAAGTTGGAGGGGGAGGGGGAGATCCAAAATGATAGGAGAAGACAGGAGGGGGAGGGATAGAGCCAAGAGCTGGACAGGTGATAGGCAAAAGGGGATACGAGAGGATCATGGGACAGGAGGGCTGGGAAGAAAGACAAGGGGGGGGGACCCAGAGGATGGGCAAGAGGTATATTCAGAGGGACAGAGGGAGAAAAAGGAGAGTGAGAGAAAGAATGTGTGTGTAAAAATAAGTAACAGATGGGGTACGAGGGGGAGGTGCGGCCTTAGTGGAAGTTAGAGAAGTCGATGTTCATGCCATCAGGTTGGAGGCTACCCAGACGGAATATAAGGTGTTGTTCTTCCAACCTGAGTGTGGCTTCATCTTTACAGTAGAGGAGGCCGTGGATAGACATGTCAGAATGGGAATGGGATGTGGAATTAAAATGTGTGGCCACTGGGAGATCCTGCTTTCTCTGGCGGACAGAGCGTAGATGTTCAGCAAAGCGGTCTCCCAGTCTGCGTCGGGTCTCACCAATATATAAAAGGCCACATCGGGAGCACTGGACGCAGTATATCACCCCAGTCGACTCACAGGTGAAGTATTGCCTCACCTGGAAGGACTGTTTGGGGCCCTGAATGGTGGTAAGGGAGGAAGTGTAAGGGCATGTGTAGCACTTGTTCCGCTTACACGGATAAGTGCCAGGAGGGAGATCAGTGGGGAGGGATGGGGGGGACGAATGGACAAGGGAATTGTGTAGGGAGCGATCCCTACGGAATGCGGGGGGGGGAGGGAAAGATGTGCTTAGTGGTGGGTTCCCGTTGGAGGTGGCGGAAGTTACGAAGAATAATATGTTGGACCCGGAGGCTGGTGGGGTGGTAGGTGAGGACCAGGGGAACCCTATTCCTAGTGGGGTGGCAGGAGGATGGAGTGAGAGCAGATGTACGTGAAATGGGGGAGATGCGTTTAAGAGCAGAGTTGATAGTGGAGGAAGGGAAGCCCCTTTCTTTAAAAAAGGAAGACATCTCCCTCGTCCTAGAATGAAAAGCCTCATCCTGAGAGCAGATGCGGCGGAGACAGAGGAATTGCGAGAAGGGGATGGCGTTCTTGCAAGAAGAGGAATAGTCCAGATAGCTGTGAGAGTCAGTAGGCTTATAGTAGACATCAGTGGATAAGCTGTCTCCAGAGACAGAGACAGAAAGATCTAGAAAGGGGAGGGAGGTGTCGGAAATGGACCAGGTAAACTTGAGGGCAGGGTGAAAGTTGGAGGCAAAGTTAATAAAGTCAACGAGTTCTGCATGCGTGCAGGAAGCAGCGCCAATGCAGTCATCGATGTAGCGAAGGAAAAGTAGGGGACTTTATCCGCTCAGGGGATCTCCCATCCACTGCTACCAACCTTATAGTTCCCACACCCCGCACTTCCTGTTTCTACCTCCTACCCAAGATCCACAAACCTGCCTGTCCTGGCCGACCTATTGTCTCAGTTTGCTCCTGCCCCACTGAACTCGTTTCTGCATTACTCGACACAGTTTTATCCCCCCTTTGTTCAATCCCTTCCTACCTATGTTCGTGACACTTCTCACGCTCTTAAACTTTTCGATGATTTTAAGTTCCCTGGCCCCCACCGCTTTATTTTCACCATGGATGTCCAGTCCTTATATACTTCCATCCCCCATCAGGAAGGTCTCAAAGCTCTCCGCTTCCTTTTGGATTCCAGACCTAATCAGTTCCCCTCTACCACCACTCTGCTCCGTCTAGTGGAATTAGTCCTTACTCTTAACAATTTCTCTTTTGGCTCCTCCCACTTCCTCCAAACTAAAGGTGTAGCTATGGGCACCCGTATGGGTCCTAGCTATGCCTGCCTTTTTGCTGGGTTTGTGGAACAATCTATGTTCCGTGCCTATTCTGGTATCTGTCCCCCACTTTTCCTTCGCTACATCGACGACTGCATTGGCGCTGCTTCCTGCACGCATGCAGAACTCGTTGACTTTATTAACTTTGCCTCCAACTTTCACCCTGCCCTCAAGTTTACCTGGTCCATTTCCGACACCTCCCTCCCCTTTCTAGATCTTTCTGTCTCTGTCTCTGGAGACAGCTTATCCACTGATGTCTACTATAAGCCTACTGACTCTCACAGCTACTTGGACTATTCCTCTTCTCACCCTGTCTCTTGCAAAAACGCCATCCCCTTCTCGCAATTCCTCCGTCTCCGCCGCATCTGCTCTTAGGATGAGGCTTTTCATTCTAGGACGAGGAAGATGTCTTCCTTTTTTAAAGAAAGGGGCTTCCTTTCCTCCACTATCAACTCTGCTCTTAAACACATCTCCCCCATTTCACGTACATCTGCTCTCACTCCATCCTCCCGCCACCCCACTAGGAATAGGGTTCCCCTGGTCCTCACCTACCACCCCACCAGCCTCTGGGTCCAACATATTATTCTCCGTAACTTCCGCCACCTCCAACGGGATCCCACCACTGAGCACATCTTTCCCTCCCCCCCTCTCTCTGCATTCCGCAGGGATCGCTCCCTATGCAACTCCCTTGTCCATTCGTCCCCCCCATCCCTCCCCACTGATCTCCCTCCTGGCACTTATCCGTGTAAGTGGAACAAGTGCTACACATGCCCTTACACTTCCTCCCTTACCACCATTCAGGGCCCCAAACAGTCCTTCCAGGTGAGGCATCACTTCACCTGTGAGTCGACTGGGGTGATATACTGCGTCCGGTGCTCCCGATGTGGCCTTTTATATATTGGTGAGACCCGACGCAGACTGGGAGACCGCTTTGCTGAACATCTACGCTCTGTCCGCCAGAGAAAGCAGGATCTCCCAGTGGCCACACATTTTAATTCCACATCCCATTCTGACATGTCTATCCACGGCCTCCTCTACTGTAAAGATGAAGCCACACTCAGGTTGGAGGAACAACACCTTATATTCCGTCTGGGTAGCCTCCAACCTGATGGCATGAACATCGACTTCTCTAACTTCCACTAAGGCCCCACATCCCCCTCGTACCCCATCTGTTACTTATTTTTATGCACACATTCTTTCTCTCACTCTCCTTTTTCTCCCTCTGTCCCTCTGAATATACCTCTTGCCCATCCTCTGGGTCCCCCCCCCTTGTCTTTCTTCCCAGCCCTCCTGTCCCATGATCCTCTCGTATCCCCTTTTGCCTATCACCTGTCCAGCTCTTGGCTCTATCCCTCCCCCTCCTGTCTTCTCCTATCATTTTGGATCTCCCCCTCCCCCTCCAACTTTCAAATCCCTTACTCACTCTTCCTTCAGTTAGTCCTGACGAAGGGTCTCGGCCTGAAACGTCGACTGCACCTCTTCCTAGAGATGCTGCCTGGCCTGCTGCGTTCACCAGCAACTTTGATGTGTGTTGCTTGAATTTCCAGCATCTGCAGAATTCCTGTTGTTTACAGATCCAGATAGGATGCTTTCAAAGTTCAAAGTACGTTTAATTATCAAAGTATTATATGTCCCCATGAGATTTACCTCCTTATCACAAAACAAAGAAATGCAAAAGAACCTATTGAAATATAGAAGACTGTCAAACACCCAATGCGCTGGGGGAAAATGTGCAGACAATAAAAATAAGCAAATAACATTCAGAACCGAAGTTCATGAAAGAGAGTCCACAGCCACGAAGTCAGTCAGAGCCGATTCAGGAACCCGCTAGTTGCAGGCCATAGTCTCAGTTCAGTGCAGAGCTGAGCAAAGCTCAGGGAGCAGCGAGCTGAACTGACATGTCCCTCGCCTCCAGTCCCGACACCCTGACCTTTTCAATCCGGCCAAATAGTTCCTTGTTCTCAGACCTGGGCCCTGCTGCTTTAACACAGTCTTGCGCATAGGATCCATGTGTATTAATAAAAATTAGTAAGGTTGTTGAAAGGGACATGCCAAACTTCTTCAGCTTCCTGAGGAGGTAGAGGTGGGTGAGCTTTCATGGTGTCAGGATGGTTGGACTAGGACTGGCTGTTGATGATGTTCATTCCAAGGTACTTGCAGCTCTCACACTATCAACCTTAACATCGTTGATTAGACAGGAGCAAGTACACCCCTTCCTGAAGTCAATGGCCAGCTCTTTTGTTTCGTTGACATTGAGGGAAAGGATGTTGCCATGACACCCTGTTACTAAGCTCTCAACCTCCTTCCTGTTCTTCAATTCATCATTACTTGAGGTGGAGCAGAATCCGGCTGCATGCTCCTGAGTGTACAGAGGGTAGAGTTGGGGGCTGAGGATGTAAACTTGTGGAGCAGAAGTGCTTTGAATAATTGTGGCAGAGGTGTTGCTACCCGTCCTTACTGATTTGCAGTCTGTTGCTTTGGAAGTGTGAAAGGCATTTGGACAGGTTTATGAATAGAAAAGGTTGAAAGCAAATCGAGGTATTTCTGCAGTGATTGGCATGCAGGAGTTGCGCCAAAGGGCCAGTTTCCGTGCTGTAGAACTCTAGGAATCTTCGACACTCTGCTTGGAACATTGCCTGCCATTTCTACTTATTGTTGCCTTTGGAATTGATGTGTTCATTCACTTACACCCTCCCACTTGGCTGCCTGTCCCTTGTACTTTTCCACACAGCATCTATTCATCGCAGAGAGTATAGTACAGAATAAAATCAATGTTCACCAGTGCACACTTTCTACCTTGCTATTTTTTTTCAGTTCAAATTCCTCATTCCTTGTATATTTTGTTACTACAATGAAGGAGTCTATTCAGCCCATTGACTCAATGCAGGTGCTAAGCACAATTGCGTGGCACACATCTTCGGACTGTGGGAGAGCACCCGGAGGAAACCCATGCAGTTACGGAGAGAACACACAGAATCCGTACCGGCAGCAGGAGGAATTGAACCCCCATCACTAGTACTGTAAAGCGTTGTACTTTGCCACAGTGCCACCTAATATCCACCCAGACCTTTCCTATCCGTATACTTGCCCAAGTGTCTTTTAAATATTGTTACTCTGCTTTCCATAAACACCTCCTCTGGCATCTTGTACCCTAGATGCATCACCTTCTGCCTGAAGAAGATACCCTTCAAAGTTCCTTCAAAACCTTTCCCGTCTCACCTTAAACCTACGCCCTCTTTTTTATTATTCCCTTTCCCTGGGAAAAAAGGACTGTGCAAATTCACCCTAACTATTCCCTTATTAAGTTTTAAAACCTCTATTCAGGATGCTCTAGTCAGGAGGAAGAAGGCAGCATACATGAGGTTTGGGAAGCAAGGATCAGATGGGTCTATTGAGGAATATAGGATAGCAAGAAAGGAGCTTAAGAAGCGGCTGAGAAGAGCAAGAAGGGGGCATGAGAAGGCCTTGGCGAGTAGGGTAAAGGAAAACCCCAAGGCATTTTTCAATTATGTGAAGAAAAAAAAGATGACAGGAGTGAAGGTAGGACCAATTAGAGATAAAGGTGGGAAGATGTGGCTGGAGGCTGTGGAAGTGAGCGAGGTCCTCAATGAATACTTCTCTTCGGTATTCACCAATGAGAGGGAACTTGATGATGGTGAGGACAATATGAGTGAGGTTGATGTTCTGGAGCATGTTGATATTAAGGGAGAGGAGGTGTTGGAGTTGTTAAAATACATTAGGACAGATATGTCCCGGGGCCTGACAGAATATTCCCCAGGCTGCTCCACGAGGCAAGAGAAGAGATTGCTGAGCCTCTGGCTAGGACCTTTATGTCCTCGTTGTCCACGGGAATGGTACCGGAGGATTGGAGGGAGGCGAATATTGTTCCCTTGTTCAAAAAAGGTAGTAGGGATAGTCCGGGTAATTATAGACCAGTGAGCCTTACATCTGTGGTGGGAAAGCTGTTGGAAAAGATTCTTAGAGATAGGATCTATAGGCATTTAGAGAATCATGGTCTGATTAGGGACAGTCAGCATGGCTTTGTGAAGGGCAGATCGTGTCTAACAAGCCTGATAGAGTTCTTTGAGGAGGTGACCAGGCATATAGATGAGGGTAGTGCAGTGGATGTGATCTATATGGATTTTAGTAAGGCATTTGACAAGGTTCCACACGGTAGGCTTATTCAGAAAGTTAGAAGGCATGGGATCCAGGGAAGTTTGGCCAGGTGGATTCAGAATTGGCTTGCCTGCAGAAGGCAGAGGGTGGTGGTGGAGGGAGTACATTCAGATTAGAGGATTGTGACTAGCGGTGTCCCACAAGCATCTGTTCTGGGACCTCTACTTTTCGTGATTTTTATTAACGACCTGGATGTAGGGGTAGAAGGGTGGGTTGGCAAGTTTGCAGACGACACAAAGGTTGGTGGTGTTGTAGATAGTGTAGAGGATTGTCAAAGATTGCAGAAAGACATTGATAGGATGCAGAAGTGGGCTGAGAAGTGGCAGATGGAGTTCAACCCGTAGAACTGTAAGGTGGTACACTTTGGAAGGACAAACTCCAAGGCAGAGTACAAAGTAAATGGCAGGATACTTGGTAGTGTGGAGGAGCAGAGGGATCTCAGGGTACATGTCCACAGATCCCTGAAAGTTGCCTCACAGGTGGATAGGGTAGTTAAGAAAGCTTATGGGGTGTTAGCTTTCATAAGTCGAGGGATAGAGTTTAAGAGTCGCGATGTAATGATGCAGCTCTATAAAACTCTGGTTAGGTCACATTTGGAGTATTGTGTCCAGTTCTGGTCACCTCACTATAGGAAGGATTTGGAAGCATTGGAAAGGGTACAGAGGAGATTTACCAGGATGCTGCCTGGTTTAGAAAGTATGCATTATGATTAGAGATTAAGGGAGCTAGGGCTTTACCATTTGGAGAGAAGGAGGATGAGAAGAGACGTGATAGGGGTGTACAAGATGATAAGAGGAATAGATAGAGTGGATAGCCAGCGCCTCTTCCCCAGGGCACCACTGCTCAATACAAGAGGACATGGCTTTAAGGTAAGGGGTGGGAAGTTCAATTGGGATATTAGAGGAAGGTTTTTTATTCAGAGAGTGGTTGGTGCGTGGAATGCACTGCCTGAGTCAGTGGTGGAGGCAGATACACTAGTGAAGTTTAAGAGACTACTAGACAGGTATATGGAGGAATCTAAGGTGGGGGCTTATATGGGAGGCAGGGTTTGAGGGTCGGCACAACATTGTGGGCCGAAGGGCCTGTACTGTGCTGTACTATTCTATGTTCTATAAATCTGTCAGTCTCTCGTGCTCCAAAGCACAAAGACTTAGTCTTTCCAGCCTCTCCCTATAACTCAATGCCCTTGATTCCTTCGCACGCTTCTAGCTTAATAACATATTTCCTATAAAAGCGCAACCTAAGGCATACACGGTACTCCAGATGTAGCCTCACCAACATCTTCTGCAGCCACAACATAATGTCCCAACTCCAATATGCTACGTCCAGACTGATATTGTCAGAGTGCCAAACACCTTCTTCACCATCCTGTCTGCCTGTGACACCATCATCTGGGAACCATGTGGAACGTAAAACATGGAATAGTACAGCACAGTGTAGACTCTTCAGCCCACAATGTTGTGCTGACCTTTTAACCTACTCCGAGATATCTGCCCCTGGCAGCATGTTCCATGCTCCAACCACTCGCTGTGTTAAAAACCTAATTCTAACGTCTCCCTTGTTCTTTCTTCCAAATATCTTAAACTTACGTCCCCTCGGATTCGCCATGAACTTGTACTCTTCGGTCCCTCTGTTCTACAACACTCCCCAGGGCCTTCACTGTGAATGTTCTACCTTGGTTTCGCTTCGCACAGTGCAGAAATCACACTTAACTGCATTGAATGCTGTTTACCATTTCTCGGCCCACTGACCTAGCTGATCAAAATCTTTCTGCAGTTTTTAATAACTTTATTCACTGTTTGTGACGGGGGTGGAGATACATCTCTACCAAAGGAAGTGTAAGGCGCTCCTTCCCTCCTCTAGCCCACAGGTTATCCTTGGCAAGATGCAGCACCCGCTTAGCCCCCCGATCAGGGTTACATGAAGTTATGGGTGCAGGTTGTGGCCGGTCATATGAGCAACTGATGCATAACACAAGTCCTGATGCCAGGCAGACAATTTCTAAAGAGGACTGATAATGGTTGGGATCACTTGTCTTGTAAAGACGCTGCCCAGAAGAAGGCAATGGCAAATCACTTCTGTAGAAAAGTTAGTCAAGAACAATCACAGTCAAGACCATGACATGGCGCATAATGAATGAATGAATTCACTGACAAGAGAAGATCTGCAGACGCTGGATATCCGAGCAACACACACAAGTGCTGAAGGAACTCAGCAGGCCAGGCAGCACCTATGGAAAAAAGAACAATTGACATTTTGGGCTGAAACCCTTCGGCAGGACTGGAGAAAAAGAAAGCTGGGGAAAAGATTTAAAAGGTGGGGGGAGGGGAGAGAGAAACACCAGGTGATAGGTGAAACCTGGAGGGGAAGGGATGAAGTAAAGAGCTGGGAAGGTCTACCTGAAGGATATGGGAATTCATGGAACCTGATGGTCTCCCTGACGACGACACCTGCAGGAAGTGCAGCCAACTCCAGTTCCTGAGAGACAGCATTAAGGAGCTGGAGCTGGTTTTGGATGGACTGAGGATCATCCGGGAGGCAGAGCAATAGATAGATAAGGCTTTTGAGCAGGTGGTTACACTCAGAGTGCAGAATTCAGGGAGTGAACACCGAGAGAGCTAAAGGGAGAAGGAAGTTAGTGCAGGGTCCCACTGTGGCCATTCCCCTCAGCAACAGGTAGACCCCTTTGGATACTGCCGTGGGGGGGTAACCTGTCTGGGCAAGGCAGCAGCAGCCAGACCAATAGCACTGTGGTCGGCTCTGAGTCTCAGAAGGGTAGGGTGAAGTCAGGCAGAACAATAGTCATAGCGGACCCGATAGTTAGGGAACAAATAGGAGATTCTGTGACAGCAAAAGAGTCACCAGAATAGTGTGTTGCCTCCCGGGTGCTAGGCTCCAGGATGTCTCTGAGTGGTTGCAGAATATTTTTGAAGGGGAGGGTGGGCAGCTGGAGGTCGTGGTACATGTTGGTACCAATGACCTAGGTAGGAGAGAGGTAGAGGTCCTACGTAGGAAGTTTAAGGAGTTGAGAAGGAGGCTGAACAAGACCTCCAAGGTGGTAATCTCCAGATTACTCCTGGTGCAACGAGCTAAGGAAGGTCAGAACAGGAAGATAGCGCAGACGAATGAGTGGCTGAGGAGATGCTGCAGGGGGCAAGGCTTCTAGTTCTTGGACCATTTGAACTTTTTCTGGGGAAGGGGTGACCTGCACAAGTGGGATAGGTTGCACCTGAACTGGAGGGGAACCAATATCCTGGGAGGGAGGTTTGCTAATGCTGTTGGGGAGGGTTTAAACTAGATTTGCAGGAGAGTGGAAACTGAAGTGAAGAGGCAGAGGATGGGATGGTTGGTGCACAAACAGAGACAGCTTATAGGGAGTTTGTGAGGGAGGATAGGCAGATAATAGAGCAAAGATGCATTCAGCCAGCTGGCTTGAGATCTGTCTATTTTAATACAAGGAGTATCATAAACAAGGCTGATGAACTTAGAGCGTGGATCAATATGTGGACATCCATTTGGCCACTATGATGTCGTGGCCATTACAGAGACTTGGATGACTCAGGGGCAAGAATGGCTGCTGAGTGTGCCGGGCTTTAGATGTTTCAGAAAGTACAGGGAGGGAGGTGAAAGAGGTGGGGGTGTGGCATTGCTAATCAGGGATAGTGTCATGGCTGCAGAAAAGTAGTAAGTCATGGGGGGATTGTCTATAGACCCCCAATAGTAACAGGGATATCGAGGAGCTGATAGGAAGGTAGATTCTGGAACAGAGCAATAATAATAGTTTTTGTGATGGATGATTACAACTTTCCTAATATTGACTGGCATCCCTTTAGAGCAAGGGGTTTAGATGGGGTGGAGCTTTTTCGGCATGTTCAGGAAGGTTTCCTGATGGCGTATGTAGATAAGCCTACTAGAGGAGAGGCTGTACTTGATCTAGAATTGGGAAATGTACCTGGTCAGATATCAGATCTCTCAGTGGGAGAGCATTTTGGAGGTTGTGATTACAACTCTATCTCCTTTACCATAGCACTGGACAGGGATAGGAGCAGAAAATTTGGGAATATCTTTAATTGGGGCAGGGGGAAATATGATACTATTAGGCAGAAACCTGGGATCATAAATTGAGACCAGATGTTCTCAGGGAAATGCATGGCAGAAAATATGGCAAATGTTCAACAAAAATTTGCATAGGTATGTTCCATTGAGGCAGGGAAAGGATGGTAGGGTACAAGAACCATGGTGTGCAAAGGATGTAGAAAATCTAGTTCAGAAGAAAAGAAAACCTTACGAAAGGTTCAAGAAACTAGGTACTGTTAGAGCTCTAGAAAATAAGATTGCCAGGAAGGAGCTTTAGAATGAAATTAGGAGAGCTAGAAAGGGCCAGAAGAAGGCCTTGGTGAGCACGAGTAAGGTAAATCCCAAGGAGTTCTACAACTATGTGAAGAGCAAGAGGATGAGCCATGTGAGAATAGAAACAATCAGGTGCAATAGTGGAAACGTGTGCATGTGTCGGAGAAGGTAGCAGAGGTACTTAATAGAACATAGAAAACCTACAGCACAATACAGGCCCTTTGGCCCACAATGCTGTGCCGAACATGTACTTACTTTAGAAATTACCTAGGGTTATCCATTGCCCTCTATTTTTCTAAGCTCCATGTACCTATCCAGGAGTCTCTTAAAAGACACTTGTATCCACCACCACCATGGTCGCCGGCAGCCACATTCCATGCACTCACCAATCTCTGCATAAAAAACTTACCCCTGACATTTCCTCTGTACCTGCTTCCAAGCACCCTAAACCTGTGCCCTCTTGTGTCAGCTATTTTAGCCCTGGGAAAAGGCCTCTGACTATCCACACGATCAATCCCTCTCATCATCTTGTACACCTCTATCAGGTTTCTTAATCATCTTATACACATCTACCAGTATTCTTAATGGATACTTTGCTTCAGTGTTCACCAAGGAAAAGGACCTTGGCAATTGTGGGGTTGACTTACAGCAGACTGAAATGCTTAAGCATATAGACATTAAGAAAGAAGATGTGCCAGAGCTTTTGAAAAACATTGTTAGATAAGTCGCTGGTCCGGAGGAGGTATAGCCCAGGCTACTGTGGGAAGTGAGGGAGGAGATTGCTGAGTCTCTGGCGATGATCTTTGCATCATCAATAGGAACAGAAGAAGTACCCAAGGATTGGAGGGATGCCAATGTTGTGCACTTGTTCAAGAAAGGAGTAGAGATAACCCAGGATATTATAGACCAGTGAGTATGACTTCAGTAGTGGGCAGGTTGTTGGAGAAGATCCTGAGGGACAGGATTTATGAGCATTTGGAGAGACATAATCTGAATAGGGATAGTCAGCATGGCTTTGTCAAGGGCAGGTCATGCCTTATGAGCCTGATTGAATTCTTTGAGGATGTAACAAAACACATTGATGAAGATAGAGCAGTGGATGTAGTGTAGATGAATTTCAGTAAGGCATTTGATAAGGTTCCCCATGCAAGTCTTATTCAGAAAGTAAGGAGGCATGAGATCCAAGGAGACCTTGCTTTGTGGATCCAGAATTGGCTTGCTCACAGAAGGCAAAGGGTGGTTGTAGACGGGTCATATTCTGCGTGGAGGTCGGTGACCAGTGGTGTTCCACAGGGATCTGATCAGGGACCCCTCCTCTTTGTGATTTTTATAAACGACCTGGATCAGAAAGTAGAAGGGTGGGTTAGTAAGTTTGCTGATGATAGGAAAGTTGGGGGTGTTGTGGATAGTCTGGAGCATTGTCAAAGGTAACAGCGGGACATCGATCGGATGCAGAACTGGGCTGAGAAGTGGCAGATGGAGTTCATCCCAAATGAGAATGAAGCTGTTCATTTTAGTAGGTCAAATTTGAAGACAGAATATAATATTAACGGTAATATTCTTGGCAGTGTGGAAGAGCAGAGAGATCTTGGGGTCTATGTCCATAGGACATTCAAAACTTCTGCACAGGTTGACAGTGTTGTTAAGAAGGCATATGGTGTGTTGGCCTTCATCAACCATGGGACGAATTCAAGAGCCATGAGGTAATGTTACTGCTATATAAGACCATAGTTAGACCCCACTTGGAGTACTGTGCTCAGTTCTGGTCACCTCATTTCAGGAAGAATGTGGGTACTATAGAGCAAGTGTAGAGGAGATTTGTCTGAATTAGAGAGTGTGCCTTATGAGAATTAGTTGAGTGAACTTGGCCTTTTCTCCTTGAGCGATGGAGGATGAGAGGTGACCTCATAGAGGTGTATAAGATGTTGAGAGGCATTGATTGTGCTGAAATGGCTAACACAAGGGGACATAGTTTTAAGGTGCTTGGAAGTAGGTATGGGGGAATGTCAGAAGTAAGTTTTTCACACAGAGAATGGTGGGTGCATGGAATGCACTGCCAACGATGGTGGTAGAGGTGGATACAATAGGGTCTTTTAAGAGACTCTTAGATAGGTACATGGAGCCTAGAAAAATAGAGGGCTATGCAGTATGGAAACTCTAGGCAGTTTCTAGAGTAGGTTACATGGTCGGCACAACATTATGGGCTGAAGGGCCTGTAATGGGCTGTAGATTTCTATGTTCTATGTTCAATGGTGTGACCACAGTAAGTGATGCTTGGTTAAAGAATTCACACTTGACTGTCATACTCTGAACCTATGATCTTCGAATCATTTTAACACTGCCTTGAGATTTTGGAGATGTTCCTTGCCTTCCTTATCAGTGACAATTATAACATCCAGGTAGAACTTGGTGCCTGGGCAGTCTTGCAGCATCTGGTCCATGGCTTTCTGCCAGAGTGCAGGTGCAGATGCTACCCCAAAAATAACCCTGTTACAGTGATAAAGCCTGTTGTGAGTGTTTATGGTGAGGAACACCATCTCTGTCTGTAGGAAGGCCTCAGCTAGGTCCACTTTGCTGAAGGGTTTTCCTCCAGGAAGGTTTGCAAAGACATATTCTATCCTGTCCAGAGGATATTGATCTACTTTTCAGTACTGGGTTGATGGTGACCTTAAAATCACCACAGTTACTGACAGATCCATTCTTCTTGGCTACTGGGACCACCGGCATTGCCCATTGGCTCCCTCAACTTTGGAAAAAATTCCTTCATCCTCAATGTGATCGAGCTCACTGGCAACTTTATATCAATGGTATAAGGAACCGGACCAGCTTTGAAAAACTTAGGTATGACATTTTCATTTAGTGCTATTACGCGACTCCCTTGTCCATTCATCCTCTCCATCCCTTCCCACCGATCTCATGCCCTTACACTTCCTTCCTCACCACCATTCAGAGCCCCAGTCAGTCCTTCCAGGTGAGACGACACTTCACCTGTGAATCGGCTGGGGTGATATATTGTGTCCGGTGCTCCCGATGCAGCCTTCTATATATTGGCGAGACCCGACGCAGACTGGGAGATCATTTCGCTGAACACCTACGCTCTGTCCGCCAGAGAAAGCAGGATCTCCCAGTGGCCACACATTTTAATTCCACGTCCCATTCCCATTCTGATATGTCTATCCACAGCCTCCTCTACTGTAAAGATGAAACCACACTCAGGTTGGAGGAACAACACCTTATATTCCGTCTGGGTAGCCTCCAACCTGATGGCATGAACATTGACTTCTCAAACTTCCGCTAATGCCCCACCTCCCCCTCGTACCCCATCCGTTATTTATTTATATACACACATTCTTTTTCCCTCTCTCCTTTTTCTCCCTCTGTCCCTCTCACCATACCCCTTGCCCCTCCTCTGGGCTTCCCCCCCCCTTCTTTCTCCCTGGGCCTCCTGTCCCATGATCCTCTCATACCCCTTTTGCCAATCAACTGTCCAGCTCTTGGCTCCATCCCTCCCCCTCCTGTCTTCTCCTGTCATTTTAGATCTCCCCCTTCCCATCCCACTTTCAAATCTCTTACTAGCTCTTCTTTCAGTTAGTCCTGATGAAGTGTCTAGGCCCGAAACGTCGACTGTACCTCTTCCTAGAGATGCTGCCTGGCCTGCTGCGTTCACCAGCAACTTTTATGTGTGTTGCTTGAAATTCCAGCATCCTGCAGATTTCCTTGGGTTTTCTATTTTACCTTTGATATGTTTGAATTTTCCAATACCATCCCTGAACACTGTTCTGGCATCGTCCAGTACCTTTCTTAATTTGCTTTCAGTAACTCTTTTGCAGGGGATGTGGCATGCAAATGGTGGATGGATCTCCAGTCAAGTTGTAGTTGTCTCAGCAAATCACTTCCCCACAATGCTGGTCCCCTTGGTTTTACCAGATACAAGCCCAATGTATCTTGTTGCTTGTTGTATTTCACTGTTACAAATGACATTCCAACAGCAGTTATCTTTTCTCCAGTCTAAGTTCTTAGTTGGATATCACAGGCTTCAGTTCAGTGTCTTTGAAATGCTGTTCAAACTCATTTTGTGGAATGACTGAAAATTCAATTTTAATTAATTTGCCATTCACTTTTGGTGTAAACCATATTACCTATCTATTGTTAGTGTTCACATTGTAAATCTCAAGGTTACTCAGTCCTGTGTCAGTTTCAACAGATATTTCATCAACAGCATTCAGATTACAGCTATTTTTTTGAAATTGCAACTTCAATTTTTTTTTAATCTTTTTCTCTTCCTTGTGCAGCCCATTTATTTTTATCTGTTTGACATTCTGTTTGTATGTGTCCTACTTACTACAAGTTTTGCCTTTAAATCTGCATTGATCTGGTTTATGTGAGCCCTTGGCACAACAAAAAGACAATTTGTTTGGCCAGGCCAGTTTCTGTTTAGAAGTTGTAATTCTGTTCATGCTCACTTTCACTCCTGACTACAAGACAATTGTGTCTCTTTCTGCTGTTTTCATTGATACAGCTATTTCAACTGCTCTGTGACACATAAGTTATGCTTCATTTAGGAGCCATTTTTTGAATAATTTCTTGTAAGATTCCACAAGCAAAATGATCTTTCAGCGTATCATTAAGCCCATTACCAAACTGACAATTCTCAGACAATTTCTTCAATTCAGCCAAGAATGCTGAAATGGACCGCCTTTCCTTTTGATTGTGCTTATGAAACCTAAAATGTTCTGCAATCAACGATGGTTTTAGTTCTAAATGTTCCTGCATTACTTTCATGATTTCAGCCGAGCTCATTTTGACTAGCTTGGTTGGTGCATTTAAATTTCAAAACAAACTCAGCAAAACTGGTACTCGTTTCTCATTGGCTATTTCATTTGCTTTAAAATACTGCTCAGTCCACTTGCTATATAATATCCAGTTGTCTGTTGTGTAAGCAGAGGCGTCAATCTTTCTGATGTAGCCAACCATTTCTGCTCTTTTTTTAATGATATTACCCACACTCACTAATAATGACCCGATGAATTGCTCCATTTTTCTGTCTTTTTTAACTCATCGTCTCTGTCCCTTCCTGAAGAAACATGTGCTGCGTTGCTTTAATTTATTTGACCTTTTCTCACTCTCCTTTTTAAAACTCTAATGTCTCACTGTGCTTCAATAGGTAGGTAGTTGTCTTGGGTTCATTTTAAAAATACTTTGCCGCCACTATTAACTCCAAAACATTAAACTAATTGAAAGGAAAAGATGGGAGTTTAAAAAATGAGTCTAACTTCGTGTTTACTTTTAGTGAAGCACACACATATCATGTGACAGTGTCATGTTTTATGCAATTTGCTTATTTTTACATATAACCTGCAATGAATTATTTAAATGAACAAGAATGCTGAATCAAACAATATATTTACAATATCACTCAATTACAGAATTAAATACAGAAAATGTTCAAAGCATTCAACAAGTCAACTGGCATCTGTGGAAAGAGAGCCAGATGTAATGTTTCAAATGGATGAGTCTTTTTCGGAATTGGGAAAGACCAGATGAAGGATCTTTGACCTGAAATATTAACTGTGTCTTCCCACAAATGCTGCCTGACCAGTCAAGAGTTTCCAGTATTTCCCATCTAGGTAATGTTTTCCAAACATTGCTCTGATTCTTTTTCCAATGACTATAATTCTGCAGTCCTCTGGGTATGAATAGTTCCCTTTTATTTACTCCATCCAAAGCCCTGGTCCAAGTGTCAGTTCATCCTGTTCTACTGCTCGGATGGAACACCTTTACATAGTTTCAACAAAATCTTCTTGGACTAATCTAAGCAGATGCAAATTGCAGGAAGTCTATAAGTGAATCTGTAATCCAATATATGCAGCTGATGGCTGGTAGCAATTGTTGAAATTGTTTTGGTTTGAGAAATGGAAAAATGAAATCTTGGCAATTTTCCTTACTGAACAAATACCATGGAATCATTTTAAGATGGATTGCATTTGCCAAAAATATCTTTGGGTATGTTGTCATACAATGGAATGAGCTCTGTTGTGATAAATATATTGATGGAAAAGAATTATACTTGGAAGTAGGTACAAGGGGAATGTCAGAGGTAAGTCTTTTCCACAGAGAGTGGTAGGTGTGTGGAAAGCATTGCCAGCAACAGTGGTAGAGGGAGCTACAATAGGGTCTTTTAAGAGACTCTTAGATAGGTACATGGGGCTTAGAAAAATAGAGGGCTATGCAGTAGGGTAATTCTATGTAGCTTCTGGAGTAGGTTACATAGTCGGCACAACATTGTGAGCCGAAGGGCTTGTAATGTGCTGTAGATTTCTATGATTCTATGATTCTATATTTCTTGTGGTCATAGTTATAGAACCTGTCAGCACAGAAACAGGCCTTTCAGCCCATCTAGCATGTACTGAACTCTTATTCTGACTAATCCCATCGACCTGCACCAGGACCATTCACCTCATTCTCCTGCTCTCCAGGAAATAAAGTCCTAACCTACCCAACCTTCCCCTATAACTCACAAGTACGATCTCAAGCTCACCAAATGTCCCGACTGGCCCCGCTCGTTTTGCCAGTCTCCTGCTCACTCGCCACAAGCAATGGCTCACATGATCTCAAGGACGCCAAACGTCCTGACTATACTCAAGCTCCTCTTAGCTGAAAGCCAATAAAATTTTCTTGAGCTAATCTAGCAGATGGAAATGGCAGGAAGTCTATAGGGTGTACAGGTGTACTTTATAAAGTGGCCAGTGAATCTATATCTGTCTTTCTCTAAAGTTCAAAGTTCAAAGTAAATTTATTATCAAAGTACATATATGGCACCATATACAATCCTGAGATTCATTTTCTTGAGGGCGTACTCAATAAATCCAATAACCGTAACAGAAACCATGAAAGACCGCACCAACTGGAGGTCAACCAGTCAGTAGTATACAGCAAACTGTTCAAGAACAGAAAGAGAGAAGTAATAATAATCAATAAATATTGAGACCATGAGATGAAGAGTCCTTGTAAGTGGGTCCATAGGTTATGGGAACAGTTCAGTGAGGGGACAAGTGAAGTTGAGTTCAAGAGCCTGATAGCTGAGGGGTAGTAACTGTTCCTGTAACTGGTGGTGTGAGTCCTGAGGCTCCTATACTGTCTCTCTGACTGTAGCAGTGCAAAGGGAGCATGATCTGGGTGGTGGGGGTCCCTGATGGATGTCACGTTCCTGCGACGGCACTCCGTGTAGATGTGCTCAGTGGTGGGGAGGACTGTATCTACTATTTCTTATAAGATTTGCCATTCAAGGTCATCAGTATTTCTATATCAGGCTGTGACACAGCCCGTCATTATACTGCACATCAGTAGAAGTTTTCCAAAGTCTTTGATGTCATGCAGAATCCTCACAAACTCTGGATGAAGTAGAGGCACTGTTGTGCTTTCTTCATAATTACATTTATGTGCTGGGCCCAGGACAGGTCCTCTGAATGATAACTCTGAGAAATTCAAAGTTGTGAACATCTTCACCTCTGATCCCCTGATGAGGACCAACTCACGGACCTCTGATTTCCTCCTCCTAAAGTTACTACTCAATCCCTCGGTCTTGCTGACATTGAGTGAGAGGTTGTTATTGTGGCACAGCTCATCCAGATTTTCAGTCTCCCTCCTCTTTGCCAATTTGTCACCACCGTTGATTCAGCCTACATCAGTGGTGTTGTTAGCAAACTTGAATATAGCATTGGACTGCTGTAACTATATGTTATAATTATGTGGTTCTGTCAGTGTTAGTCTTTGGTCTGTCCTGCTTTCTGTGATATCACTCCAGAGAAACATTGTATCATTTCTTAATGTATGCATGCATTTCTAAATGACAATAAAAGAGGACTGAGTGTTCTCATAATCTAAACTGTGCTTAGCCACACAGTCATAATTGTAAAGCAAGTGGAGCAGGGGTCTAAGCTCACAGCCCTGTGGTGCACCTGTGCTGATGGAGATTGTGAAGGAGATGTTGTTGCCAATCTGAACTGACTGGGGTCGCAAGTGGGGAACTTGAGGATCCAATTGCACAAGGAGGTATAATGTCTTGTATTCAATGTCCAAACAAGTAAAATTAGAATGTTGATTAAAATAATTGCCTATCATTTAGACTTGAACAAAAATGCTGCAAACATTTAACACATTTGAAATTTGTAATGAGAGGAAGAAAATTACTTTTTCGGCTGATAACCTTCCCTCTTTTATAACCATACAGCTTAAGCAGACCTCATTTTATAAATGATGTTAATGAAGGCAATGGCCTCTTTCCCTACTGCAGATTTTAAGTGTTCACACTCCTTCCTCTAGGTGATCATTACTTACTTTTTTCTTCAGCAGAGTGGAAAGGTTCAAAGATGGAATGCTGGATAGGTAGCATGTTCTTGTCCAGAAGACATTATTTTTACTTCATATCTTCGATTCACTTTTCCAGCTGGAGAGAAAATTTCTTTTCTCTCACATTTTCAGTTCTCTTCAACATTTTTAGAACTTGCATCATACGAACTTGCATCAATTTTTCTTATTTTTCCATTGAGATTAAATTTTATTTCCAAAACCTTCTTTTATAGGTCTGTAATCATACTTTCCATTGCGTGATTTTGTTTAATGTAACTGTAGAACAATGGAGCCAAATTAGCATTGATCCAACGTCTATTGCATTTTCCTTATAATGGTAGATAAACCATTTAGAATTTTATTCAGTTGAACAATTAGGAACTTTGACAAATAAAATATTTTTTAATTAAGGTAGACTTCAACTTGTGGAGATGAGTTTTTTTTTAACAATATTTTATATTGAGCCCATTTTCAGAGAAATGTACAGTCTGGTACAGGGAGTGGATCAATGGTGGCCCAACATTTAACTAACATTTGCAACATGATCACAAGACCATAAGGAATAGGAGCATAATTAGACCATTGAGTCTGGTCCACCATTTCATCAAAGCTAATCCATTTTCCCTCTCAGCCCCTTTGTCCTTCTCCTTTTTGAATAAGTATGTTTATCTATGACTGGACAGGCTACAGCAGCAGAAGACCATGACTGTGTTCTTGTCTACTGCTGCGGTAGCCCATCCACTTCAAAGTTCAACATATTCTGTGTTCATAGATGCTCTTCTGCACACCACTGATGTTAAGGCTGATTTACACTTCTGCGTTAACTGGACGCCGTAACCTACACAGGTAGCCTGCGCGCGTTGTGAGCCTTTATACTTGTGCGTTGCTGTGTCTGCATAGCTCGGCAATTCACGCACGTCACACATGTGCACTCACCTGCCCACGCAAGGCTTCATGGTCACGGTAGTCCAGGTTAAACAAGATGCGAGTGTCTTTTCTTTCGTGCGAAATGTGTCCTCCATAATTTCAGAGGTCTGTAAAGCTTTATGGAAAACATTGCAGCCAGAGTTCCTTCCCTGCCCTTCAGTCGCCCAATGGGAAGCTATTGCAGCGTAGGAGGAAATGCGATACTACCAAGCGGATCGATCACAGTTGTTGGGTCTGCGTTGCCGCGACGCGCGGTTGTATTTTGGGAGAGGTGCGCGTCGCAGCAACGCAAGCTCTCGCGTAGGGTTCCGCGTCGGCTTTGCGTAGGGGTTACGGCGATGCAGACCTTACAGCGACGCATTGACGCAGAAGTATAAATCAGCCATTACTCACCTTCCTGCCAGCTTGAACCAGACTGGCCATTCTCCTCCGACCGCTCTCATTACCAAGGCATTTTTGTCCACAGAACTGCCTCCCACTGGATTTTTTTTTATCACACCATTCTCTGTAAACCCTAGAGACCGCTGTGTGTGACAGATCACAGGAAACCAGCAGTTTCTGAGATAATCTCAAACCACTCTGCCTGGCAGCAAGAACGAAAGTCATTTGGATTACATTTCCTCCCCATTCTGATGTTTGCTCTGAATAACAAGTGCACCTCTTCTTCTTCTTGTAATGTTTAATGGTGGTTGACATAAGGTGCATTTCCACGACTTCCTGAGTTGGAGTGTGAAGCAAAGACACAGGAAGTATACCCACTAAAATGCCCTTTTAAAAATTCAATATCAAAAGGTCTAATGCTTTTCAGAAAGTCAGATATGCACTGATATACATTATGATGGCAGTGATATCCTAACAAACTTTCCATGTTAAACTGTGACTGTCCCAAAGATCTCAATTTAGCAATTAGATGTTTCATTTGCACCTCAGAGGAATTGCATTCAAACAATATATGCTGCATTGTTTCTTGATAAGTGCAACCCCTACAAATGCCCGTACCATGCATATTAATTCTGAACAAGGAATTATTCAACCTAGTATGTACAATATGTAAATGTGCAAGCATAGCGTCTTCCCTCCTTTTATACCCATCTCCCAGTTGTTCCACCATCCACTGAATTTTATATAAATGCCAACCTCTCTTTTTCTTATCCTAACTTTGTTGCCATAATGATTAAATAGACTTTTAAATCATAACTTTCACCTTTCCCTTATGCAAAGACACCACTACATTTAAATCCTTAATTTTAAATGATTTCTTTGCAAGAGTTTCTGATGCCTCATTTCCATCAACCCCAACATTGGATTGAACCCATATGAAATGTATAAATAGGCTTACAGTCTGCAACCTCAACAGATGTTGTCCTATTTTGGGAAGAAAGCTTGAACTGCTATTTGAAATACCTGTTTTAATAGATGACAAGACCGAGAGCAAATCAGAGCACAGAAGTACATAATCATCGTGTACTTCTTCAACCCATTCCAAGGCTAAAATGATAGTAACCATCTCAGAAGTCAATACTGATACGTTGTCTGATAGTCCTTCCTTCATAGACACCTGAAACTTTGGAACATAAAGAGAACACCTGAATGACCTGTCACTGGATCTCTTGAACCATCTGTGTGAATATGTAAGAATCCATCATATCTGCCTTGCATATATTGCTGAACTTCCTGTGCCACTGATAAACAACCACTCCTCATCTTGATCTTCTCCTGAACGCCCAAATCAACTACAGGCAAAGGGAAAAACCATGGCAAAGTGGGAGAAAGGTGTACACTGGGACCGTATTCCACATTAAACAACCCAAGGTTTTGTTCCCAGTTATTTCCCATTCCAACAAAACTGAAGACCTTATGAATACAGTGTTTTCAACACCCTACCAATGTTATCAATATTGGATGACCAGCTTTATGTCCTCGTACATTAACTCAACAAACCATTGCTAACTATAATCTGCATAGATGTAAAGGCACTTCACCCATTTCTACCAGTAATGCCAAAATTGAGGACGATTCAATTGCACCACAACATAATCTCAATGCTTGAGTTTGAGCTAGGAGCTTTAAGACCACTGGTGAGGCCGAACTGAACCATGTGACCATGCGTGTTTTTATGCATTGAGTTGCTGCCACATGACTGGCTGATTAAATATTTACATTATAAGCAGGTGAACAGGTGTGCCTAATAAAGTAGCCACTAGGCGTATCTTAAAGTAAAATTTATGATATTCCCTTCATTATTTGTTTTACCTACTCCACAGAAATTATACTTTACCCTCACTTTTAAGACCATAAGATATAGAAGCAGAATTAGGCCATGGAGTCTGCTCTGCCATTTCACCACGGCTTAAATATACCAAATGATTTGGCCTCCACTCTCTGGATGAAGAAATTCCTCCTCATCCCCATTCTAAATGGACATCCCTATATTCTGATGCTGTGTCTTCTGGTCTTACACCAAACCCCCCCCCCCACCCCCCACTGCAGGAAACATCCTCTCCACATCCACTCTATTGAGGCCGTTCAACATTTGATAGATTTCAATGAGATCCCCCCTCATTCTTCTGAATTCCAGTGAGTATGGTCCCAGAGTCATCAAATGTTCCTCATATGATAAGCCTTTCAATCCCGGAATAATTTCCGTGAACCTCCTTTGAACCCTCTCCAATGTCACTACATCCAGTGTTAGATAGGGAGTCCAAAACTGCTCACAATACTCCAAGTGAGGCCTCACCAATGCTTTATAAAGCCTCAACATTACATCCTTACATTTATATTTTAGTCCTCTCTCAATGAATTCTATCATTGTATTTGCCTTCCTCACTACCTAGTCAACCTACAAATTAACCTTTAGGGAATCCTGCACAAGGGCTCCCAAGTCCCTTCACTCCTCAGTTTTTTGTAGTCAACCCTTTCATTTCTTCATCCAAAGTGCATGACCATGCACTTCCTGACACTGTACTCCATCTGCCATTTTTTGCCCATTCTCTTAATCTGTCTAAGTCCTTCTGTATCCTCTCCACTTCCTCAAAACTACCTGTGCCTCCACCTATCTTCATATTGTCTGCAAATCTTGCCACAAGGCCATCAATTCTGTCATCCAACTCACTGACATGTAGCACAAAAAGATGTGATCCCAACATAGACAGCCAACCAGAAAAGACTCCCTTTATTCCCACCCTTTGCCTCTTGCACAATGCTCTATGCATTTTAGTATCTTTCCTAGAATACCATGCGCTCTTAACTTGTTAAGCAGCCTCATGTGTGGCACCTTGTCAAATACCTTCTGAAAGTCCAAGTACACAATATTCACTGATCCTCCTTTGTCTATTCTCCTTGTTACTTCTTCAAAGAATTCCAACAGATTTGCCAGGCAAAATTTTCCCTTAAGGAGACCATGCTGATTTTGGCCTATTTTATCATGTGCCTCCAGGTACCCCAAAACCACATCCTTAACAATTGGCTCCAACATCTTCTCAACCACCGAGGTCAGATTAACTGGCCTATAATTTCCTTTCTTCTCTCTCTCTCTATTTTGAAAACTGGAGTGACATTTGCAATTTTCCAGTCCTCCGTAACCATTCCAGAATCCACTGATTCTTGAAAGATGATTAGTAATGCCTGCACAATCTCTTCAGCCACCTCTTTCAGAACCCTGGTGTGTGCAGCATCTGGTCCACGTGACTTACCTCCCTTCAGACCTTTCAGTTTCCCAAACAGTTTCTCCCTAGTGATGGCAACACATACACTTCGGACCCTGTTTTCTTCATTCTAGATGAATATTTTATCGTTTTCTTGCTCATAAACTCTTTCTTTTGGCCTTTAATATATTCCTCTTGGTTACCGTTTCCTGTCTCCTCCAACCTTCAATTAGTCAGGTAATCAAGTCTCAGAATTAGAATCAGAATCAGAATTAGTATCACTGGTATATGTCATGAAACTTGTTAATTTTATGGCACAGTGCAATGGAATACATGATAGATAAATATGAAGGAAAAAACTCAATTATATTAAGTATATATATGTCTAGTAAATAGTTAAGTTAAAAGAAGTAGTGCAAAAATAAAACAGTAGTAAAAAAGTAGTGATATAGTGTTGGGGTCATACTCTGTGTCCAGTGCTCCCGGTGTGGCCTCGTATATATCGGTGCAACCTGACGTAGATTGGGAGACTGCTTTGCCGAACACCTACACTCCATCCACCGAAAAAGCAGGATCTCCCAGTCGCTACCCATTTTAATTCCACTTCTCATTACCATTCCAATATGTCTATCCATTGCCTCCTCCACTGTCATGACAAGGCCACACTCAGGTTGGAGGAACAACAGCTTATATTCCGTCTATGTAGCCTCCAAACTGATGGCATGAACATCGATTTCTTGAACTTCCTTTAATGGCCCCACCCCCCTCCACCAGTCCCCATCCCCATTTCCTTCACTCACCTCATCTCTTTGCCTGCCCATCGCCTCCCTCTGGTGCTCCTCCCCTCTTTTCTTTCTTCCATGGCCTTCTGTCCTCTCCTATCAGACTCCTGACTTCTCCAGCCCTGTATCTCTTTCACCAATCAACTTCCCAGCTCTTTACTTCACCCCTCCCCCTCCCGGTTTCACCTATCACCTTGTGTTTCTCAACCCCCAACCCCACTACACCTCATCTTTTTTTCTCAGTCCTGCTGAAGGGTCTTGGCCTGAAACATTGACTCTACTCTTTTTCCATAGATGCTGTCGAGCCTGCTGAGTTTCTCCAGTATTTTGTGAGAGATGTAGTCTTCATGGTTTCAACGTCCATTTATAAACCAGATGGCAGGGGGAAAGAAGCTGTTCCTAAATTGCTGAGTGTGTGTCTTTGTGCTTCTGAACCTGCTTTCTGATGGTAACAATGAGAAAAGGGCATGTCCTGGGTGGTGGGACTCCTAAATGTTGGATGCTGCCTTCCTGAGGCACCACTCCTTGAAGGTGTCTTGGATACTATGAAGGCTAGTACCCATGATGGAGCCGACTAGTTTTATAACTTTATATAACTTACTTCAATCTTGCGCAGTAGCCCTCCCACCCCCACATACCAGACAGTGATGAAGCCAGTCAGAATGCTCTCCATGGTACATTAGGAGAAGTGTTCAAGTGTTTTAGTTCACAAACCAAATCTCCTCAAAATCCTAATGAAATATAGCCACTGATTTGCCTTCCTTATAGCTGCATCAATCTGTTGCTTCCAGATTAGGTCCTCAGAGATATTGACACCCAGGAACTTGGAACTGCTCACTCTCCCCACTTCTGATCCCTCTATGAGGACTGGTGTGTGTTCCCTCATCATGCCCTTTCTGAAGTTCACAATTAGCTCTTTAGTCTTGGTGACGTTGAGTGCAAGATTGTTGCTGCGACACCACTCAACTAACTGGTATATCTTGCTCCTGCACACCTTTCAACACCATCTGAAATTCTGCTAACAATGGCTGTATGATTAGCAATTTTATAGATGGCAATTGGGCTATGCCTAGCCACACAGTCATGGTATAGAGAGAGTAGAGCAGTGGGCTAAGAACACATCCCTGTAGAGCACCAGTGTTAAATGGTGGACATGTTATTTCTGACCCGCATAGATTGTGGTCTTCTGGTTAAGAAGTCAAGAATCCAGTTGTAGAGGGAGGTCCAGAGGCCTAGGTTCTGTAGCTTTTCAATCAGGACTGTTGGAATGATGGTATAAAACGTCAATGAACAGCATCCTGACTTAGGTACTTGGATTGTCAAGGTAATTCAATGCCAGGTGGAGAGTCATTGAGATCGTGTCTGCTGTCGACCTAGTGTGGTGAAAGGCAAATTGCAGTGGGTCCAGGTCCTTCCTGAGACGGGTGTTGTTTCTAGCCATGACCAACCTGGTGCAGCGCTGACAAACTGACGTGCTGCTTGGCAGGGCACTAATTGAAAAGTGCACTTACTGGAAGTCAGACATATAAACAGGAAGTACTAGAAATGTTCAACGGGTTAGATTTATCGGCAGAGAGGCTTCTCAGGTTGATGATCTTCCATATCACTCTGTCGAAAGCCCAGTGCCAGGTGCAGGACATCCCTTTAGAGCTGAAGAGGAGTTGGAGGTGGAAGACCCAGTTCTGACCCTTTCAGATCCAAATATCTGGTAGGGATAATGTTGGAATCTATAATTATGTAATAATGAAAAGAATAATGTGTTTCCTCTCAGTTAATATTGATTTATGAAGGGAAGAGCTAAAGAGTCATAGATCACTCCAGCAGACCAGCAGACCAGCAGACCAGCAGACCCTCCAGCCCTTCTCATCTGTGCCTCCCTGATCTTCTGCTTAATCCAGCGTACCTGCATCTGGATCATAGCCCTACCCTTCCAAACATTTATTAAATGTTACAACGTGTCACACTTCAGTAGGACCAACCAGAGTATTCCTTACACAGTGAAGGGTAGGGCACTGAGTATTACAGTTAAACAAAGGCATCTGAGCATACAGGTCCATAATTCATTGAAAGTAGTGTCACAGGTAGACAGGGTTGTAAAGAAAGCTTCTAATGCATTAGCCTTCAAAAATCAAAGTATTGAGTACAGAGGATGGGATGTTATGTTGAAAAGCGATGTAATGTATTAAAAGTTGGTGAAGCCTAATTTAGAATATTTTGTGCAGTTTTGGTCACCCACCTACAGGAAAGATATAAATAAGGTTGAAAGAGTACAGAGAAAATTTTCAAGGTTGTTGCCGGGTCTGGAGGATCTGAGTTATAGGGAAAGGTTGAATAGGTTAGGACTTTATTCCTTGGAACATGGAAGACTGAGAGGGTATTTGATAAAGGCATAAACAATTATGAGGGGTATAGATAGGATAAGTGCAAGTAGGCTTTTTCCACTAAGGTTGAGTGAGACTACAACCAGAGGTCATGGATTAAGGGTGAAAGGTGAAAAGTTTAAGAGGATCATGAAGGGAAACTTCTTGACTCAGGGGGTTGTAAGAGTTTGGAACAAGCTACCAACATAAGTGATGCAGGCGAGCTTGATTTTAAGAGCAGTTTGGATAGTTACATGAAGAGTATGGGTATGGAGGGCTATGGTCCCAATTCAGGTTGATAGGATTAGGCAGTTTAAATGGTTTGGCACAGACTATATGGGCTGAAGGGCCTGTTGCTGTACTTTGCTATGATTATATGACTCCATGACACTATGGTATCTACAGTAGAGGTGGTGTATTCTGATTTCCAGAAGGTTTTCGATGAAGTTGTGCAAAGGAGGTTATTTAATGAAGTAAGAACATAAGAAAAGGGGAATAATATACTGATGTGAGCTGAGAATTGATGGAAATGTGGCAGAAAAGTTGGAGGTTCATAGTTAATAGTCTGCTTCTGTACAGTAATACTCCCTAACTTCCACACCACACTCACAGAGTTCAGCAATCTATTTTCAGCATATTAATTTCCGATTCAGATTCCTAAGCGTATTCTTCAATGGAAATTTTTGTTTAATTTGGGAATATTAGAAACAGTGACATTTAAACGCATGGAACTGAGGAGGCTTGTTCTAAAGTGTTGGCAAGCCGCGAAAGCAATGCGAAGATGCATCGGAAATAAGATCCTCTGACAATGAACTTTCTTTCCCTCCTGGGATATCCTGATTTTCAAGGGGAAACAAAGAAAATATTTCCCATTCTCTTTCCAGAGGGGGCTGGGTATTCCTGTCACCATCTCGGAGCGCCTGGGAGGGGGACTTGGCTTCTTTCGTTCCCATGGGGCTGTCAAACTACGGGGGGGGGGGTGGGTAGGAGAGAGGGAAGTTGCTGGCCAGCCAGTCACAGTCCTCTCTTTGCATGTTGCCCACTGCCCAGATCCTGCTCCTTCTAAAACCCAGCAGCCCTCCTCCAATGTACCCCGGCGCCCCTCCCAGCGCAGAGGCTCGGTGGGCGGGCGGGGGGGGGGCTTCCAGCGGGTGAAACAAAGGCTGCGAAGCCGATTGGACCGGCCGCTCGGCCAATCGCGCAGGCGGATCTGTGTGAGCCGGGCTCGCATTGTGAGCGCTGTGAAAGCCGAGCCGCATCTCGTCTCCAGCTTCGCTCGGCAGAGGCTGCAGCTTGGAATCTCGCAAGTCCGACTGACTGCCTCGGGTCCGTCGCCGTCCCACGCAAAGACCTCGACCTGGGCTTCACTCCACCGGCTGCCCACCTTCGCGAAGCTCCAGCGCCCGTCGGCTTTTCGACCAGCCCATTCAGACCTGAAGCCACTTTCTTCCGCGACACTCACCCGCAACACACAATGGCTCACTTTAACAGAGGTCCCGCGTACGGTCTGACCGCCGAAGTACGAAACAAGGTAAACTCAACCTGCAAAAGAAACATGGTAGTAAATTTAAGTTTCCTTTATTTCTTTTGTCTTGGGTTTAGGGGTGAAGGTTTCATGAAGTGAGCTTCATGCGTGGCGTGGGAAGAATTGTTCGAACTGGTTTGCGTGAGAAAGATAACGATGGTATCGGCGCTTTTTCCCCCTCCTGTATATATTTTTTTAAATGATTGCTGTGTGTTGATGTTAAAATGCTGAATTAACGCTACGAGTTCATGGGCGGAGGCACTTTTCAGGGTCGCCTCATTTCCAGCTCTATTGTCTGAAGGGGCTTGGGTGCTTTGATGTCGGAGCGAATTCCTTGGGGAAGGGAGACCGAATTGTTCGACGCATTTTCCTTATTTTTTTTCCTTATTCAGCAGTATCCCAGAGGAAGGAATTGAGAGGAGGGGGGATGGTTAAGGGAGAGCTCTTCTGCGCCGTTGACGAATAGTGCGATTTGAATGAAGAGTTTTGATTTAAAGTTGTTGGTGGAATTCGCCCTTGTTCGATTCTGCAAGCACTTACCGGTCGAGACCATACGTCAACACTTTTATTGAAGTTTCTCCTATGCAATTCGTGGCTTTTATTCGCCACCCAGAAGTTAATGCAGATAGATAAAATGCGCCGATCCTGTTTTTGTTTGCCAGGAGTTTGTATTTGAAATAACTGATGTAATAATTATGTCTGGTTTAGATAGACCTGGAGATGTACATTGATTTTATTGTGCCATGCGTTAACTACCCTGCGTAGTTGGAGTTGCAAGTTTCATTGCTTCAAAGAATTTTCTAAGTACGTTTATAATAGACGAATGGAAAAAAAAACAAGCCAGCAAATAAAGAATATCCCAGATGTTTACTCTTTAACGCCTAGATATTACTCTTGAATTGCAAGACTGCCGGATTTCTCCCTACCAGTTCATACTTCCCAGCAAGACATGTTCATTTAACTTAAGACAGGACCGGAGCGGTATTGATTGGTCGCCCTGCTGCTTCCCTAATTTATAAGAATTGTGTAAAGACTCACGTTTTTCATGTACTGTACCTCGTGCAGAGGCTATTTCTAAAAACTGGAGTAGCAACTGGGGAAAAATCCGGTCAGCCAGCGTTTAATGAGAAAATCAGTCAATATTTCTGGTCTGGCCCTTTAGCAATACCTTTGATTTTTATTTTAAAAAAATTTGATCTCCATTTACAATCGATGTGGCTGATTGCACCACATGTATGTTTTGTAACGCTTTCTAGCAGTTATATTTATGTCCTGGCGGAGTCAAAGATAAAGAAATACTCGCCAAAAAAAAAGCCAGAATCTTAGGAACCAGCTCTTTATGTTAGTTGCATGATCCTTGCATCACAGAGTAGCCTCATTTGATTAGCGACAAGATTTGAAGGTATCGAGCATTTTCCCAAGATATACTTTTCAGCAATTGTGTTTGCCCTACCAAGCCAATTCCATTTCAAACACTCTGTCATAACTATATTGCAGAACCGTTGTCTTTTAAACTTGCAATGACTTGTGACATTGTATGCATTTTTAAAAAGTTACAAGTCTTTTGAATGCGCATTACTTTAGGTATCTTGTTCTGTTTTTGACCTGGAATGAAGGAACAAATTTGAGGAAGGTACCTTAACAAACACTTCATAGCAAGAATCTCAGTTTTGAGTGGCTTCTTCCTTTGAGTTAACAAGAAAAACATAAGAATGTCGTTATCCAGCTGAGGTGTTAATATTCAGGGCATGGTGGCCTTATTGATAATACCTTTTAAAAAACATGCATTAACTTTATTGCTTTTATAAGAATTTGAAACCAGTTTTAACTGAAAACTTAGAAGTATAATTTTACTTTCACATTGAATGCGGTATTTTGCTTTTCAATTCAGTTGGTCGTTTTTGAGGTTGTATCCTGCATTTTGGTTTCTAAGTGACTCATCAGGATCAGTGGTAGTAAAGGAATGCTGTGCAAGGATAGGCCAATCCATGTACAGGGTGGGAGAGAAACTTGGGCAGTTTAGGGTACAGTACTGAAAATGGCACATTAGCATAAAACCATAAAGGGATCTAACAAGAATTTGTAGCCTATTCAGCTGGGCAGGGATGTTGATGTGTATTACCCAGTTAAGGTATTTTGGAATTTTTTTTTAATGAAGTAGAGTGTTTTCCACTTTGTACTGCTACTCCAATCCCATACCAAAGAAAACTAAAATTTGTTCAAAGATTCAGAGTGACTGTGAAATTGGTACAAAATTATTCGTATAGTCTGGCTTCTAATGAGTCACCTGGGTTTCCATAATTCCAACTCAGCTGTTTTTGCATGGGATTGGTATTCCTTCTACTATTTTATTTTATTGTGATTTTAAAAATGTTAATTCCTTGACAGGACAGAATACATGTTTTGAAGGATTAGATTTTTGAGGCTGTGATACTTTGCAAAGCTCTCAATTACACTCAGTGGCCACGTTATTAGGTATACCTGCACACCTGCTCATCAATGCAAGTATTTAATCAGCAAATCATGTGGCAGCAACTCCATGCATAAAAGCATGCACACATGGTCAAAAGATACAGTTGTTGTTCAGACTAGACATCAGAATGTGGAAGAAATGTGATTTTGACCGGATAGTTGGTGCTAGACAGAATATCTCAGAAACTGCTGATCTGGGATTTTCACTCACAAAGGTCTTTAGAATTTAGTGAGAATGGTGCAAAAATAAACAAAGAAAAACATCCAGTGAGTGGCAGTTCTGTGGGTGAAAACACCTTGTTAATGAGAAAGGTCAGAGGAGACTGGCCAGACAGGTTCATGCTGACAATAACTCAAATAACAATGTGTTACAACAGTGGTGTGCAGAAGAGCATCTCTGAGCTCACAATATGTGGAATCTTGTAAAGGGGCTACGGCAGCACAAAGACCACAAAGGTACTTCTATAGGTTCCTCCTGTACCGAATAAAGTGTGGTCGCTGAGTATATGTGGTCAAGGTTACTGTTGAGTTCATGCAACTGGTATAGAATCCTCTCTTATTTCTAGGTAGACATGTCAGTTGTTAAATGTACATTCTAAAGTTATTTGTCCTTACACTTTTAATAAAAGCTGGTTTGGTTGTAGATTGAGACAAAATTAAACTTACTACTCCAAAGAAAATAGTAAGGTCCAAGTTTCTGTTGTGACTGTGCTGATCTAAACCTTGATTAAACTTTTGCTTTTCTTTGGGTGTGTGCTGGTATCCACACATAATTTCAAATGTATGAGTATTCATCATGCTTTTTAGAAATGAAAATGTTAATGTCCACACAAACTCCTTTATCATGATGAAGGGTCTTGGCTCGAATCATTGGCGCTTTATTTCTCTCCATAGATGTTGCCTGATCTGAGTTCCTCCAGCATTTTGTGTGTGTTACTTTGGATTTGCAGAATCTCTTGTGTTTGATATCTTAATGTAATGTCTAGGTAGGCTGGAAGTAGTGGGAGTGTTGGGTTTGATCTCATTAACAAGCTTAGTAATTACCGTGTACTAGAATTAAATTACACTGAACAATGCACTTGTTCATAACAGCAGCTTTCTTTTGCTGATACCTGCTATTTCATAACTTATTGAAGGTAGGAGTATGTGAGAGACCTCAATGAACTTCAGGAAAGAAAATCTTTTAAATTTCCAGTTTCCTGTTAAGTATTTTGTTCTTTTAGCAATGAAGCACCAAAAGATGAATCTAAAATGGGTTTTTGTTTTGTTCTGTTGTAAAACAAGGTGTATAATTTGTTTCTCATGTTTAAGCCTATTTTTATGGTGCAATGTGCCTGTGATGCTGTTGCCTGCACGTTTTTCATTGCACCTGTGCATACATTTACTGGTGCAGATGCCAATAAACTTGACTTTGACTTTTAATTAAATCTCAGATGGCTGATTTGCAATTTTAGAGTTTGTCTTTCAAAAAATCATTGAAATTGTCACCCATTCACATCTTTCTATTGGTATGTTGAGACATCAAGCATAGGAATCTGTAATGCACTATATTTCAAATAATTATCTGGAGTACGGGAAGGAGGTAGAGGGTGTGGTACAAAAGCAGAGTGTGGTTATGGGGGTACATCAACTCTGACTAATTAAGACCGACTCTACTTTGGAAAGCACTTCAGTTAGCATTTTTATTTATTTATTGTGATACAGTGCGGAATAGGCCCTTCTGGCCCTACAAGTTGCGCCACCTCCGGGCCCCAGTTCAAACCTAGCCGAATTATGGGACAACTTGCAGTGATTAATTAACCCACCAACCAGTACGTCTTTGGAATGTTGGATGAAACCCACTGTTGGAGAGAACGTTCGAACTCCTTACAGACAGCTGTGGTAAATGACTTGGCCTCCAAAGCCATCTGCGGCAATGAACTCCACGGATTCATCACCGTTTGGCTAAAAAAAAATCTCTCATCTTTGTCTTAAAGGCTGTCCTTCCATTCGGAGGCCATGCCCTCTGGCCCATAACTCCCCCACTACAGGAAGCATCTACTCGATTTAGGCCTTTCAATATGCGCTCGGTTTGCAAAGAGATTCCCCCTCGTACTGTAAAATGTGAAGTGAGGATGCATTGTAAAGGAAAACCACATTTAATATTTCAGCCCTAAACACACAATCCTGGGGGATCTCAGTGACTCAGTGGGTCAAGTAGCATCTAAGATTGAGAGTCTTGGTCTGAAACCTTCACTGTTTATTCCTTTCTGTTGATGCTGTCTGGCTTGCTTAGTTCCTCCAGATTTTGCTTTTTGCTCTAGGTTTCCAGCACCTGTAGAAATCAGTGCCACTCAGTTTGATTGTTAATTGTAATTCTTAAGAGTGTTCTGTATTTGTCAGTAGGGATCTCTTGTGATGAAGTATCCTCCTAATGGCCAGGTGTTGTGAAGAGCAAATACAACTCCAAGCAAACTATCTAATTCTGATGTATTCAACCATTCATGGTTTTAGAAAAGACAGTCTGAATGGTTGACGTTTTAGCCATGCACTTCTAACTATTCGGCAAAGATGTTTGTCTAGTGTACGACACCAGTTGCTTACAAAATATATTTAGTTGTAGGAGAAACTATGTGCAGGTTGGGTGACTACTCTGAAGGGCACTCCCATTTCTTCAAGGGGGACTTGAACATTCAAGTGCTTGTCACTTTACTGCTCTGTCCCACTCCACTCTAATGCTGTCTTTGGCCTCCTACACTTCAGGTGAAGCCAAATGTGAAGTGGAGGAACAGCACTCTTATTTGTCTGGGTTTGCAAAGCTAGGAGCCAATTTTGTGTGTGTCCACTGATGCTGCTTGGTCTGAAAGCTTCCACTTCTGTTCAGTCTTTTAGCAATTGCTGTACTCTCTCTCTTGCATTTGTAGGTTTAAAAATCTAGCTGTCCTTTTCTATTCTTTAACTGGATGCAGTACACGCAAAATGCTGGAGGAACTCAGTAGGTCAGGCAGCATCTATGGAAATGAATAAACAAGTTGTTATATCAGGCCACAACCCCTTTTCAGGACTGAATGACTATGCATCACATTAGTCGTCACAGAAATCCCCTCCTGTTTTCTTCATTCCTTTTCCCTTCTCTGCAACTTAAAATTGTTCTCAATTTTCCAGGTGTGATGAAGGGTACTAACCTGGTGAAGAGTTTCTCCCTGCTCCGATATTGCCTTACCTACTGAGCAATTTTTTTTCTTGTGTATTTCCAGCATCTTCAGTTCTGATTGTCAGTTGAGAGTATTTAATTCCTATGCCAACACACATTATGTGGTATCCCATTTTAATACTTCTCTGCTCCTAAAATGTCAAAATTCAAATGATACTTCAAGGTGTACAAGTTACTTCTCTGGAGAACAAAAAGCAGATGCTCAGAGCAAAATTTTATGAAAAGCACCGTATTGTCACTGTTGCTATTTTGATTTATCATTTTTTTTGGGCATCTACCTCCATGAAAGAATGGATCAGAGGATGATGGTAGAACTTAGATACACTGTGTGTGTTATAAGTCAGTCTAGTGCATCCAAAAGACATTGCCCAGTTTTCCAAGTTTTGTAGTTAGACCATAAAACAAAGGAGCAGAATTAGGCCACTTGGCCCTCTTATCTCTCTCAATCACATTCTCCTGTTTTCTCCCTATAACCTTTAATGTCCTTGCTAATTAAGAGCTTGTCAACCTCTGCTTTAACTTGGCCTCTACAGCTGTCTGTGGCAATGAATTCCACAGATTCATCTCCTTTTGGCTAAAGAAATTCATCATCTTTGTTCTAAAATGATGTCCTTCCATTCTTAGGCCATGCCCTCTGGTCCATAACTCCCCTATTAAAGGAAGCGTCCTCTCCATGTCCAGTCCATTTAGGCCTTTCAGTATGGTAGGTCTCAAAGAGATCTCTCTTCATTCTCCTGATCTCCAGTGAGTACAGGCCTAGAGCCATCAAATGCTCCTCTTAACCCTTTCATTCCCAGATTCATTCTCGCAAATGTCCTCTGGACCCTCTCTGATGCTAGCACATCTTTTCTGAGATAAGAGACCCAAAACTATAGTTCAAGTGTGGTCTGACCAATGTCTAAAGACTCGGTTACAATGCTAATTACAAATCACCTTCCCATTCCATTTGATGTGTGCTTTAAATCTCTGAAATGCAGCTAGCAAATCAACAATTGACTAAATTCTCAGATGCAGTGATCATTGGAAGAACAGTTGTGGCACTATTCTATGAACAAACTTAAAAACTGTTTGGATGTTGCTTTCTCTTTCACTGGCTGTTTTTCAGACACGCTTTTCTAGAAAAGTAGGACATGTGATTTTTATTCAGAATCTTTTGACTCTGACCCATTGGTTTACAACATTGAATTGAATTGACTTTATTTCTTACATCCTTCACCTACATGGAGTAAAAATCTTTATGTTATGTCTCCATCTAAATGTGCAAACATAGTAATTTATAATAAATAGAACAGTCAATGTAAAATAGAATATACTCAAGTCAGCATGAGTTCATCAGTCTGATGGCCTGGTGAAGAAGCTGTCCCAGAGCCTTTTCCTGGCTTTTATGCTGCGGTACCGCTTCCTGGATGGTAGCAACTGGAATAGATTGTGGTTGGGATGGCTTGGGTCCTCAATGATCCTATAGGCCCTTTTTACACACCTGTCCTTGTAGATGTCCTGAATCATGGGAAGTTCACAACTGCAGATACACTGTGTTGTCTGCACCACTCTCTGCAGAGTCCTAAAATTAAGGGAAGTGCAGTTTCCATACCAGGCAGTGATGCAGCCAGTCAGGATATTCTCAATTGTGCCCCTGTAGGAAGTTCTTAGGATTTGGGGGCCCATACCAAACTTTCTCAATTGTCTGAAGTGAAAGAGGTGCTGTTGTGCCTTTTTCACCACACAGCTGGTGCGTACAGACCATGTGAGGTCCTCGGTGATGTGGATACCAAAGAACTTGAAGCTGTTTACCCTCTGAATCCCAGATCCATTGATGTCTATAGGGGTTAGCCTGTCTCCATTCCTCCTGTAATCCACAACTAGCTCCTTTGTTTTTGCGATATTGAGAGGAGAGAGACGTTGTTTTCTTGACACCACTGTGTCAGAGAGATGACTTCTTTCCTGTAGGCTACTTCATTAATGTTTGAGATAAAGCCAATCAATGTAGTATTGTCGGCAAATTTAATTAGCAGATTAGAGCCGTGGGTGGTGATTCAGTCATGGGTGTACAGGGAGTAAAGGAGGGGACAGTACGCAGTCCTGAGGGGCTCCTGTATTGAAAGTCAGAGGGTTGGAGGTGAGGGAGCCCGCTCTTACAACGTGCTGGTGATCTGACAGGAAGTCCAGGATCCAGCTGCACAAGGCAGGGTCAAGGCCAAGGTCTCTGAGCTTCTTGTCAAGCCTGGATGGAACTATGTCCACTTCTGGCATTTCATTTAATCTCCGAATGGAGTACGAGTATGCCATTGGTGATAAAGGAATTTGTTCTGTCTCAGGGTGCCTGCTTTGATTAATTCATTGTAAAATAACAATCTGTTTTACTGGGAGAGGTGAATGATATGAGTTGTGTGCTCGGGCTGTTGTTTGTCTATAGGACAACATGTTGTCTTCCTGCTGCATCTTTAAGCAAAACTTTGATGCTTTGATATTGCAATGCTAATGAGAGCTTTTGAAATCCAGAATAAAACGTTTTAAACACAACTTAATGATAGGAATCACAAACAAAAGAAAATCTGTAGATGCTGGAAATCCAAGTAACACACACAAAATGCTGAAGGAACTCAGCAGGTCAGGCACCATCTGATGAAGGACCCTGATGAAGGGTGTTGGCCCCAAATATCGGCTGTTTACCCTCTTCCATGGATGCTGCCTGGCATGCTGATTTCCTCCAGCATTTTGTTGGTGATAGGAATGTTAAAATTCTGTCAATGTACAGGGGTTTGTACGGACCTGTGAAGGAAGTGGGGGAGAAATGTGGAACTTACAATGGATTCTGTCATCAGCAGACTAGAGAGGTAACATATGGCATACCAGATGTTGCTGAGAAACACTACTCTCTTGAATTTCTGACGTCCATTTAAAAGACATTGGTACGTCAGGAGAAAATGCTTTAACCAGGCCAAGGAGATAGCTTTAAAGAAGAAGCTCAAGTCTTTAAAAAAAAAATAAATGCATTTAAGTGAGTAATGAAACCAATAGAATTAACGATTTATGCAACATATTGCTATGTTAGCACCACTTGCCAAGAGAAATGTCAATGAGTAGAAGTTAAGAACATGAAATAGCAGAACTAGATCATTAGTCCTCTCAAGCCTAATGGCTGACATCAAACCCCACCACTGTATCACTTCTGTACATTTCTTTACAGTTCCCCACAAAGTTTTATGCACCTAGTGGATCCAGCCAGTTCTCCCCTCCCCACCCCACTGTACTCATTTGCATGACTGACCTTGTTCTTGCTCTGAATAACTTTTCTTTTATTCCTCAGTTCCTGCCAAGGTGTACCCATGGGCCCCAGTGAAGCCTGTCTTTTCATTGACTCCGTGAAACAGTCTCTGTTTCAAATCTTGTACCATTTCCCAACTTTTTCCTTTCCTTTGACATTTGTACTCCTTTTTTGCAACTGTGTGGAACTCTATCACCTTCACCACTAGCATCCACCTTGTCCTCAAATTCACTGGGAGTGTTTCTGCTGCTTGTCTTCCGTTTCTGAATCTATGTCCTTCTAGAGACAAACTATCCAGTGACATTTACTATAATTCTCCCCTGAAATCCCATAACTACCCAGACTACAGCTGCTCCCATACCTTCCTCCCAGTTTCTCCATTTACACCCCATCTGTTCTGAAGATGACATCTGAAATGTCCTTTTTCAGCAAACAGGGCTTCACTTTACTGTGGTCGGTGAACCTCTGCTCGCATTTCCTCCTGACTTCAGCTCTCAGTCCCTCCATCCAAACAGAACAGATAGTTATCCTAATCTCAAACAAGAGAAAATCTGCAGATGCTGGAAATCCAAGTTGCTTAGTTCTCCTCATCTGCAACTTTTACCCTACCAGCTTCATCATTTAGCCCATCAGCCTTCATCGTTTCTGCCAGCTGGAATGAGATTCCTTCACCCATTTACATCTTTCGCAAAGACTGCTCTCTGTGACTCTCTAGTGCACCCTTTCTGACCTCTTGGCACTTTTCCCTGTGGCTATGACACTTCCTCCTCACCACTCTCCAGGGCCTGAAACAGTCCCTCCTAGCGAAGCAAAAATTCACATGCATCTTGTCCAACCTCACCTAATGTGTACAGTGCAGACCAGGTGACCAGTTTGCAGAGCATGTGTGCTCCTGGCCCTGCTGAGCTCCCAGTTGCCGATAATTTCAACTCCTCTTCCCATTCCCACATTGATCTATCCATCCTCGGCCTTCTCTGCTGTTTGGATGAGGCCTGATGCAAGCTAGAACATCTCATTTTCTGCCTGGGTTGTCTGCAACCTGGTAGTATGAACACTGAATTTCCCAGTATCAGGTAATCCTTGCATCCTCTCATTCCACCTCTGGTCACCTGATTTTGTTTTTCCCTTTACCATATTCCCATCCTCTCCACTTTCAGGTACCATCCACTACCTCCCACATACTTCACCCAATGTACCACATCCCTCATCTGGTTCCTTCTGCCCTTCACCTCTCCCTTACATGGTTCCCATTATTATCTTACCAGTTTGCTACTACTCTTTATGCTCCAGTTGTTACCTGATCATTCATCTTGTCTCTCTCTACATCACCTCTTTCCTCCTCCCCACCTGGCTTCTTCTGCCCATTACCCCATACCACCCCTCAGCCCATTTATCGGCCCAGTTTCTCTCCTTCTCTTTATATCCCCTCTCTGCTCTCGGTCCTCACGGAGTGCCTCAACCTGAAGAGTTCTTTACCTCAAGTGGTGCCCCTTGACCTGCTGAGTTCCCCCAGCTATTTGTTTTGGCTACAGATTTCAGCATCTGCAGTCTGTTGTGTTTCAAACCTCTATCCTCTTCTATTGTGAGTATTGGTTTATTATTGTCACATGTACCAAGATGCAGTGAAAGGGTTGTCTTGTAAAGATCAAATCAGTACACAGTGCATTGAGGTAGCACAAGCTGTTGCAGTGTGAACGAGGTCACTGGAGAGACACAGCTGGTTGGTATACTGTGACTTTTATTGAACAAAATGAGACACTGAAGGAAGAGAGCTGTTCGTCCCAATATTGCATGACATTTTCTATGCTAAAGATCAAAGGATGATTCTATATTTACATTATATGCAATTCTTCTTATGAATTACATATAATGTTCATACCTCCTTTGCACCCATGCTCCATTCCCTCAAAATTTCTTTTTATTCAACATTGTCTGGTCTTTCAATTAACTGCTGTTCCAAGCTCCAGGAATCTATAACACAAAATACTCTGCAGATGCTGGGGTCAAAGTAACACTCACAACACGCTGGAGGAACTCAGCAGCTCGGGCAGCATCCGTGGAAACAATCAGTCAACGTTTCCACGTTTCAGGCTGGAACCCTTCGTCAGGACTGAAGAGGGAAGGGGCAGAGGCCCTATAGAGAAGGTGGGGGGAGGGTGGGATGGAGAAGGCTGGAATCTGTTGTCCAAGGCTGCATTTTAAATTTAATCTACAGTCCACATTCAGGTCAGAGCATTGGTAGCTAAAGTTCACTGCTGAAGCTAATATTTGCTACACACCTCAAGTCCAGAATATGCCCTAACACAAGGTAAAACAATAAATCTAAATTTTGTCTTGTTGTTAAGAGTAGAATAATTGTAATAGATGTAATGAGTAGATCTGCGGAGAGTGTTTCAATATTCCAGAGGAGCTGTGAGCTGGAGCTTTATATTTGAACCAAGTAAGTGGTGCTGGTATTCATGGGATGGAGATCAGCTTTCTGCTTTGAGGTTGTTTTTTTGGATTGTTTGATGTATCAGCCTGGCTTTATTTGAAGAAATTTGTGGCCTCCTATGCAGTTGATATATTAAAGAGAATTGAAAGAACAGAATGAACCATTTGTTGAAGTTGCAGGATTTAACTCAACGTCTGTTGGCATCAAAGGTAAATTTCGCAATGGAAAACAGACTGCTCACTGATTTTCTTTCTTCTAAATCTAGAATGCATGCTTTCATGAATTCTGATTTGCTAAGGCCCTTTCATAATCGGGAGGGAGGGGGGAAATCAGAGAGTGGCACTTATTCTAATGGTGGCCATGTTATAAGGTCAAAATTTGGAGTATGCAAGCCGATTGGTGTCCATTCCTTAAGCATGAGCATGATTTTCTCGGCTAATGGAGAACAGAGCAAACAATAATGCTGCACCAAGAACCTTTTGTTGGTACTTTGCCATTTTGACTCAGTATAACTTCTGTGTTTGTGTCCCTTTGTGAAGTATTCCAAAAAACTGGTGGTGCTGCACGTCCTGTTGGGACACACTCTCACGAGGGAACAGTCAGATGCCATTTGGGATGTTTCCATAGAAGAGAAATTACCATGATGAAGGCACTTACTGGGTGCATTTTATATTTTTCCTCAGCCGCTTTCCCAAGATTCTGATATAATTTTATGATTTCCTCAGAATGTGTGGCTGCCTTTTACCAACATTAACAGTTGGAATTCTTCCTGTGATCCCAGCCATAATTATGGTTAGTGGTCATTTTCCTTTATGTGATTTATTTCTTCTGTGTAGGACTGCACTGGCCTAATTCCATTTCTGTCTCTAAAAGAGCAGCCAGTGTGTGCGTGTACAATCACGACTCATCTGTATTTTCCGACCAGGCATCTGCAAAATTCCCGGAAGACTTATCCATTCAGTTCTTTATCTTCCTCTTGTGACAGTCTGACACTTTTGCCAGGTGAGACCAGCTTTCAGACACTGCACATGCCAGTGGTATTCTCTCTGCGTTGAATGTGCTGACTCTGCCAAGTCGTGGATTGGTCACAAATTTTAGGCCAACTAATTGTGGTGAAGACTGAAGTGAATGTCTGGAAATCTTTCTTCAAGATCCTTGTGCTGTTGTGGGATGGAGGAGAATCTGAAGGAAAATGAGGTTTTCCTCTTTAAAAGATGGAATGGGGGGGGGGGAATCAATATCCAGCCAGTCATTTGGATCAAGAGGGTTTACATACTTGTATTTGTGTCCATGATATTTTATAAGTTCATGAGCCTTAAGGGTAATCTTTTTGGAGAAGATTTTATTTCTCCTAAACCACACTTGTGGTGTTGTGTTATTTCACAGAATACTAGGTTGGCATCCCTAGTGCCCTGGCCAATATCGATCCTTCCGTCAGTGTCACCAAACTCATTGCTTGCTCTCTCTGATTGCAATTTAGCTGCAGGGTTTCTTGCATCATATTGCTGACCACATTCCAGAATGTACTTCGGCTGACAGTTTGTTTTCAGGCACCTGAGGCTGTGTAAGATGTTTCATAAATACAAGGCTATGTTGGCATTGGTTTGAATGCTCTTATTTGTATTTCCTTTAAAGTCCATGTCTGACTTCATAAGCTAAAGCCATGACAGAAATTACCATAAAGGATTATATTCAAATTTGTCTTTCTCTACTTGATGTTACGTATACAGCTATACATATATAGCTGCAAAATTAGGATTTGGCTTCATATTACAGGTTTCCAAATAGTCACATTTAATCCTAGCTTAGAATTATGATATGTATAAATTTGAATTTGGCTCTTCCACTTATTTTCCTTTTCCTACAGTTCCTGTGTGTCTGTGGGGGTTCCTGAATTTTTCCATTACCAGTTGTTTTGAGTTGGATGCCAGAATCAGATCAAGAACACAATAGCTTGGACACGGCTGTAAAGAACAATATAAAATGGCATGTTGAGTAGCTTGTATTGTTGACGATTGTGGAGTGCTTTAAACATATTTGAGTATTCAATAAATTTCACAATTATTGAAAATGTGCTCTTTTGAGGCCTCATTTTTTTCCAAAATATACTCGCACTTTTAAAGAAACTTGTTCTGAGTGTGTTATTTTGACCAAATTTTAGATTTGCTCTCTTAATCTCTGCTTTCCTCGGTCATTTTCTACAGGCCAAACACCTTGAAACTTTTAATTTGCACACCAGATTATTTTCTCCCGTCTGTATTTTGATTGTTTTTTTGAGGTAATGCAGTAAAAGCATGGCCCTCAAACAATTGCAGGAAAGATGAAAACAGAATTTGGCTTTGTGTAACATCCTATCAAAAAACTTGAAGGTATAGGTTTAAGGTGAGGGGAGAAAGATTTAAAAGAGACCCAAGGGTCAACTTCTTCATGCCAAGGGCGGGGTGTATAGAATGATCTACCAGAGAACGTAATTGAGGCAGGTACAATAACATCTAAAAAAAAACTTGGAGAGGAAAAGATTTGAGCAAGGGTCTGCAATATGGGGGTCCATGATCCCTTAATGGTATTGGTCCATGGCATAAAAAAGGTTGGAAATCCCTGGTTTATTCAGATGAGGTTAACTTGGATGTGCTCCTTGAGTAGCCTGTTGCTCTGGACCGAAGGTTCTGTTTCCATCACTGTATTACTCTGGCTCTGTTGCTACTATTGCTACATTGAAATTCTTTTAAAATGTATGGGAGAATTTATATGTCGTCAGTTTTTTGTAAGTCAGGTCATCTGGGAGTGCCTGTTATGTTTCTGAAGTGGAGGTTTTGACATCAGTTTGAGAATGAGCTGAGCAGTGAATGATTTTTTTAAATTTTATGTACCATGACAGTGCAAATTTACAACAATAGCATTGATTGATTAGAACTAGTATTTATTGAATTCAACACTAAAGAGCACAGTTTGTCCTTCAGTCTCACCTGTCAGTTTGGTTCTCTCTGCATTGAAATTGCACAGCTGGTATACATTTAACTCAGCAAAATAATTGCACAGAACCGTGTCCTTCAGCCCATCGTGCCCACGCCAACCCTTTTGACCGCTTACACCAATTCTGTTTGCCTAAATTAGATCCCTTGCCCTCCTTTGTGTTGACTACTCAAGTTACTGCCTAAGTACGATTTAAACGTCATTATACCTAAATACATCACCTCCTCTGAGTGTATTCCAGTTAACATCCTATATTTATATCAAAAAATTCCCTCAGATCTCCTTTAAAGCTTCTCCTTTCTGACCACCTGCTTTTGGTACCCAGCCCCCAGGTGGAGGGTGTGGGGACAAAACAAAATTCGGGCTTTCCACCCTACCTTTGCCTCTTTCAGTTCTGTTTACCTTTGATACTCAGCTTATGTTATGTCTTTGAGATCAACTATGCTCGGCTTCCTTTATAAGTTGTGTTATTTTGTAGAAATATTGACAAAATTCTGCCATGATGAAATGATGGAGTAGTCTAGATGGGTCAAATGGCCTAATTCTACTCCTATATCTTATGGTCTAAAATAATTTGGTTCCACTGTTAGGATTTTGCTGTTGCACTCGCATGTCCACATTCGGATTTCTCAAACATAGAACAGCACAGGCCCCGCAATGTTGTGCTGACCCTTTAGCCTACTCCAACATCTATCTAACCCTCCCGTAGAAACATAGAAAACCTACAGCACAATACAAACAACAGGAATTCTGCAGATGCTGGAAATTCAAGCAACACACATCAACGTTGCTGGTGAACGCAGCAGGCCAGGCAGCATCTCTAGGAAGAGGTGCAGTCGACGTTTCAGGCCGAGACCCTTCGTCAGGACTAACTGAAGGAAGAGTGAGTAAGGGATTTGAAAGTTGGAGGGGGAGACCCAAAATGATAGGAGAAGACAGGAGGGGGAGGGATAGAGCCAAGAGCTGGGCAGGTGATAGGCAAAAGGGGATACGAGAGCATCATGGGACAGGAGGTCCGGGAAGAAAGACAAGGGGGGGGGGTGACCCAGAGGATGGGCAAGAGGTATATTCAGAGGGACAGAGGGAGAAAAAGGAGAGTGAGAGAAAGAATGTGTGCATAAAAATGAGTAACAGATGGGGTACGAGGGGGAGGTGGGGCCTTAGCGGAAGTTAGAGAAGTCGATGTTCATGCCATCAGGTTGGAGGCTACCCAGACAGAATATAAGGTGATGTGGCCTTTTATATATTGGCGAGACCCGACGCAGACTGGGAGACCGCTTTGCTGAACATCTACGCTCTGTCCGCCAGAGAAAGCAGGATCTCCCAGTGGCCACACATTTTAATTCCACATCCCATTCTCATTCTGACATGTCTATCCACGGCCTCCTCTACTGTAAAGATGAAGCCACACTCAGATTGGAGGAACAATACCTTATATTCCGTCTGGGTAGCCTCCAACCTGATGGCATGAACATCGACTTCTCTAACTTCCGCTAAGGCCCCACCTCCCCCTCGTACCCCATCTGTTACTCATTTTTATGCACACATTCTTACTCTCACTCTCCTTTTTCTCCCTCTGTCCCTCTGAATATACCTCTTGCCCATCCTCTGGGTCACCCCCCCCCTTGTCTTTCTTCCCGGACCTCCTGTCCCATGATCCTCTCGTATCCCCTTTTGCCTATCACCTGACCAGCTCTCGACTCTATCCCTCCCCCTCCTGTCTTCTCCTATCATTTTGGATCTCCCCCTCCCCCTCCAACTTTCAAATCCCTTACTCACTCTTCCTTCAGTTAGTCCTGACGAAGGGTCTCGGCCCGTAACGTCGACTGTACCTCTTCCTACAGATGCTGCCTGGCCTGCTGCGTTCACCAGCAACTTTGATGTATGTAGCACAATACAAGCCCTTCTGCCCACAAAGCTGTACCGAGCATGTCCTTACCTTAGAAATTACCTAGGGTTACCCATAGCCCTCTATTTTTCTGAGCTCCATGTACCTGTCCAAGAGTCTCTTAAAAGACCCTTTCGTAGCCGCCTCCACCACCATCGCTGGCAGCCCATTCCACACACTCACCACTCTGCGTTTTTTAAAAAAAAACGTAACAACATCATCTCCTGTGTACCTACTTCCAAGCACCTTAGAACTGTGCCCTCTCGTGTTAGCCATTTCAGCCCTGGGGAAAAGCCTCTGACTATCCACACGATCAATACCTCTCATCATCTATTACCCTTCTTTTTTTAAAAAAAAGGCTTTATTTGTCGCATGTACATTGAAATATTGAAACATAGAGTGAAAAGTGTCATTTTAAGGACCAGAATCCGCCTGTCTTTGGATCGTAGGAGTGAACTGAATCACGCTGAGGAAACCAATGGGGAGAACATACAGACTCCTTGCAGACGGCGCTGGCAGTTGAACCCTGATTACCCTGTGCTGGTATAGCATTATGCTAACTGCTACACTACTGTGCTGTCCTTGTTTATGTTGGATGTTATAAATGCAGTGGCACATTTGTAACTTCTCATTGAGTATTAATTATTCTTTGATTGCCGGCTCAAAGCTTTTTTGTTACAGCTTTGATTTGAGGAATTGTTCTTACGCACTTCAGATCTGCGTTTCCTGGTATGGGATTTGGAGACGATGAGTTGAGTTTCCTTTTGCCCTCAGTTATCTGATTGATAGACAGTTTGCCAAATTTATCATTTTGAAACTTTTGATCCTCAAATGAGCAGCAGCTATGGATGATAATGTTGTGACAATTGATGGCTTCTTCAGCAGAAGTAAAAACAATTGTGTGTTAGTCCATTGCTAATCAGGACAGCTGGTAACAGGCTCTTTGCCTTGGCTGTGTGCCAACTTTTCCTCTACGAATGTATTATAACGGCGTGTCTGGAGAGCTCTGAGAGTGGAAAAACTTACTTCAGCCCTCTGCATAACTTGCAAAGGTAACACTGTCTGGAGATGGTCTTTCTGTGCTAGATTTTTAAACCTGTATTGTCTGTTAGCAAAACTGAAAGGTGGATAATTTATTCAGTGACATTTCAAAGGGCATGTGGTTAATTAGATGGGTGTTAGAAGTGCATTAAATTTCATTATAGTGAATGCAGCATTTGTTTATAAACTTGCAGCATGGAAGCAGTCTGGCTCAGTGCAATGTGTAACACAGCTTTATGTCAAAGGGCAATTTACTTTTATATAATTTCGTGTAATAGGATATCAGTTGAGCTTAATTGTTTTTCTCTGAAGATATTTATATTGCGCACTTTTGTAATTGTTGGCCACCTTTTGGTGCCATTGCTAAAGGACTGCCATTTTGATCAGGAACCTTCCGGCCATTTGTGCCACACTGTCCAGCAATCCCCTGATTTAATCCTAGCCCAATTACAGGACAATTTACAATGACCAATTAACCTACTAACTGGTCCGTCTTTGGACTGTGGGAGGAAACAGGAGCACCCGGAGGTAACACACACAGTCATGGGGAGAGCCCGTGCATTCTCCTTGCAGACAGTGGTGGGAATTGGACCCGGATCCCTGGTACTGTGAAGCATTGTGCGAACTGTGCTGCCTCAATTCTTAAGCTAAAAAGATCTATATATGGCTCAAGTGAAAGATTAGCATCCAGTGAGCAGACAGTGCATCTTTTTGGGAGACTTGAAGTTATTCATTTTCATAGAAAGTGGGAATCTATCAAAAATTGAAATTCTTCCTACATGTTAGCAGGTAAGTAGGAAGGTGGATGATTTTACTGATACTTTGGGGATGGAGCACAGGAAAGACTTTTGTGAGAGCACATGTGGAATGCAGTTCCCTTCCTCGTACCCCAAGAAGGATATGGTTGCCTTTGATATCATTTACTTGGGCTCTTGGCTCCACAATGGACCAAAGGCCATTGATGGCATCCCATCTCCGTTGTCCTCTAAAGTTGATGGTATGGTTGGAGTTCATCAACACTTCTACAATTCATTGCATCCACTGTACAGGGGATTGGCCTGTACAACTTCCCCAGAACCGCGTTGGCCGTTCTTACTTGTTTCCACCTCTCTCAAAGTGAACGTAGTGTTGGACTCTGAGAGGCAGCCCTGGAAATGGTACAACAAAAAATGATTGGGTTGATTCAGTGCATTATGGAAATAAACCCTTTAAGTCCACAGAGTCTGCACCAATTATCAACACTTAATCCTACACTAACCATATTTAATTTTTCCCATGTTCCCATTAATTTCCATTCCCCTCTCGGATTCTACCATCTACACACTAGGAACAATAGAGGCAAGTCACAGTGGAAATATTAAGATCCCAACCCATATGTCTTTGGGATGTGGGTTGAAACTGAAGAATCCTGAGGAATGCCATGCATTTGTAGGGAGAACATGTGAACTCCAGAGAGGTGGTACCCAAGGTCAGGCTTGATCACTGGTTGTTCTGTGAGAACTGGGATGGGGATGTTGTCTTACAAGGAATGGTTTGAAAATCTTGTCAAGGTTAGAAGGAAGAGGTGGTCACAGTGTGAATTTTGGAGAGGCCTACTAAGATGGATGCTAATTGGAAGCTTTCTTTGGCTGGTGAATCCTGCAGTAATGGGTCTGGCTCTGGTTACAGGATTGTAGAATGAAATAGTAAGCTTAAGTGATTTTGCAGCAATCCTGAGTATATTTAAGGCTGAGAGTATCGGTAGATTCTAATGGAATCTATAGGAATCTGGTAGGAAAGTGGATCAGCCTTGATGTTGGAGCATGATTGAAGGACTGTCATGTCAATACTGTTGCTGGCAGGGTTCCTTTATGAGCTTGTAGATTTTTGGATTTAGATTCAACTCCTAGATTGTGAAAAGCTAGTCAGACAGTCTAAGCAACTTCTGAGGGGCATTGTGTGGTATGCATCCAAAATTTGTTGCCACTTCGATCTGTAGCCTCCATTTAAACATTAAAATCATGTGAAGTGACTGAGTTTTTCCTCTATTTTTCTTCATATTTATCCGTCATCAATTCCACATGGAAAAATAATCACACATTATTTGGCCACTTCCATATTTTCAACCTGAATCCTACACCTTTCCTAAATTCAGATGTATTACATGAACTATAAGCCACGTTGAAACCTCCTGAGGTTATAAAACACAATGTTATTGCATGTATTTGTTTCCTAGTTTCCTGCATGTTTTCATAAGCTGAAGACAATACATTATTGAAAAGTACCATGTGGATTTATGTAGACTTGGCTTTCACAGAATTAAGTTTTTTTTTATTGTTAAGGTTTTGGTAGATTAGTGCTGAACTCCTTGAAGGCTTGTGGTATGAGGCAGGCATTACAAGGCACTAGAATTGCAACTGATGGTAGAGCGTACTCTGACCATTTGACTTGTGTTCCTGGATTGTGCTGGAAAAATTTGTGTATTTTGCCAGGAATAGAAAAGATTGTTTATGAAGAAATATTGATTAAACAGGGGCTGTGGGATGATTTGCGTTGTATAAAATTGATGAAGTGAATAGGAAGAGCTCGTTTTCCTCAATAAAAAACAAATGGTTGGATGGGGAGGATTTTTTTTTTTGCCCAGACTGGTGTAGGAGTCCTGGAGTTTACAACCTAAAAAAGTGATAGAGATACAAGTTCTCATTCTTTTGCTGTCAGGTACCATTCTGTTGAAAAGAGAAGGACGAAGATCTAGAAAATAGCACCTGTCTCAAACCACCCCCCCCCGGACTAGAATGAACTTAATGGGCAGAATGGCTTCTTTGTGTTATAAATTTCCACATCATGGCTGAAGTTAAGTAGTAGATACTGGCCTTCCATTATCACTTGTTCATGTGTTTACTGTGGAGTCAGAAGAAACCTCAAAGACTTGCCCCTTCCCTAGGCACTGTCCACCTTTGCTAATAGAAACATAGAAAATAGGTGCAGGAGTAGGCCATTCGGCCCTTCGAGCCTGCACCGCCATTTATTATGATCATGGCTGATCATCCAACTCAGAACCCCGCCCCAGCCTTCCCTCCATACCCCCTGACCCCTGTAGCCACAAGGGCCATATCTAACTCCCTCTTAAATATAGCCAATGAACTGGCCTCAACAGTTTCCTGTGGCAGAGAATTCCACAGATTCACCACTCTCTGTGTGAAGAAGTTTTTCCTAATCTCGGTCCTAAAAGGCTTCCCCTCTATCCTCAAACTGTGACCCCTCGTTCTGGACTTCCCCAACATCGGGAACAATCTTCCTGCATCTAGCCTGTCGAATCCCTGTAGGATCTTATACGTTTCAATCAGATCCCCCCTCAATCTTCTAAATTCCAACGAGTACAAGCCCAATTCATCCAGTCTTTCTTCTAATGTAGTGTATGTCCTGCTTCAAATGCCCTGGGAGTCATAGTTCAAATGAAGCAGACAGATTTGTGGTACCTAACCTTTGTCTACCTGGTATGTGTCTCTGCAGATTTGTGGGCTAAAGCTGACATTTATGAATAACTTTTCTTAATAAATATCATGTAAAATTAAAAGCTGCTGGAGTTCACGGGTCTGTGAGGTTTACTGTTCTGATTTGTTTCACAATTGTGTTAAGGAAAGTCGGCTTTTTTTAAATCACTTGTCTCAGACGGCTGAAAGGGAAAACAGACGGAATAAAATGGGCCCAAATCCAAAACTCCCAGGGTAAAGCTGACAAAATTTTTCCATTGTGAGCTCATGTGAAAAAATCTTTTTTGCTTAATTTCCGCTATTTAAATATTAACATTGTTGATCTGATGTGTTACCAGTACCATTTCTGTCCTTTGGCTATTGTCAAAGATAAAAGAAGCTACTGTGTGAGAAGTCACATATGGAAAATATAGTCTTGGAAAGGTTCATGTTCGTATTCCAGAGGCATTAGTCATTGAGATGAGAGTACAAGCGTTTATTACCCAAAAATCTGGCAAGCGTAAATTACAAATTCTTTACTGAGCTGCATGACACTTCCATTATACAACTCTCAATAGTTTCAAATATCACTGACCTTAATTAAAGGTCATTTTGAACTTTACTTATTCAAGTGCCATTTAAAAAATGAAAGTTCAAACAAAATTTGACAATTTCAAAATACTTCTAAATCTTTTTCCTTCAACTTTCTGAATCTCTACCTCCTGCTTTTTGATTAATTGATTAGATGGCAAACAAATTCCCTATATATTTTTTAAAGTATAGGTCCCAGAAAGTCCCATTTGTCTTTCAAATATTTCAAAATTCATTTATGTATGCTGAAGAACTGTACGTATTTATAGAGCTTTAAACAGATGTTGCTCAGTCTGTAACTCAGTTGGAATACCATGTTTAGTGATTTAAGAAAAACAAATTTGTGTGGAAGGGGGAATATGAAAGGTATAGACTTCCAGTTCCTTGTCTCTAGCAACACTTCCAGAACAATTAATTTTCCATTGTACCCAGGAGGTAAAGGAAGTATAGGACTGAGGTACGTCTGTTAGAATTTGCATTCAAATAAGCTTATATAATATTACTTAGAACAGAGATGAGAAGGAATTTCTTTAGCCAGAGGGTGATGAATCTGTGGAATTCATTGAGACAAACGGCTGTGGAGTTAAAGCCATTGGGTATATTTAAAGTGGAGGTTGATAGGTTTTTGATTAGTCAGGGTGTCAAAGGTTATGGGGAGAAGGCAGGAGAATGATGTTGAGAGGGATAATAAATCAGAATCGGGTTTAATGTCACCGGCAGAAGTCATGAAATTTGTTGTCTTTGCGGCAGCAGTAGACTGCAAAACATAATAATGGTTTAAAAGAAGTGAATTGCTCTGAGTATATATTATAGTTAAATGAGTGTTGCAAAAATGGGAATATAAAGGTCGTGAGGTGGTGTTCATGGGTTCATTGGTAGTGTTCATGGACTGCCGAACAGACTCGATGGTCCTAATGGCCTAATTTGCTCCTATGTCTTGTGTTTTTAAATGTTCTCCTTTAAAGCTTTCAGAGCTGCTGGCAACTTGTTCCTCATCTTCCATCATCTGTATCTGGCTTTCTGCTGTATGTCTCCTCTTTCCCCAACATGTCATCCTTTCTTTATGTCAACTTTTATGACAAGCACCTCTGTTAACTCTGAGCTGACTTGATAATAATCTGAAAAGCATATGTGGTGAAATGCTGGGAAGAGCTTTGGTATTCTCGAGCTGTTAGTAATGGGGATACAATACAAGATGTTTATTACCCAGAAATCTGCAATGGGGATGGACAAAGGGATGCTTTGTTGAAGCCCAATGAGGGAAGTTGATCAGCAGTGTCTGAGGGATGGAGTTGCTCACCTTTATCCCACCTCTCACTTTCCCATTGTAATTTGAGACCATCGTCAGGTAAAAACACTTCTGATGCTGTGGAGGAGAGAAAATACTCAAATATTATATTTACAGAAGAGAAAGTTGAAGGAGCTGCAGGTTTGACCAGTGATGGGAAGTAACTGGTTCCAGGTAAGCAAGAGATTGGTGATTGTTTCAAGAACTTGGTGGGAAGGATGGTTGATCAAGCTGTCATCATTCTCTCTGCACAGATGCTGACTGAGTATATTTCAGGCTTCCATCATGTACTGTAGTTTGTTTTCAGAAACCTCTGTGTGGGCTTAGGGAAAAACTTGGTTGGTGGGAAAGATGAAATTACTTATTTACTTATGGAAGTAAGTATGAATGATCATTTTTATATTAATAAATGGTTTTAAAATCTCCCTCACATTCAGCAGGATGGCTTTCCAGGTTGTCATATAAAATGCATTGATAACTTAGCTGCCATCTGATTATGGGATGGAGTGAATTGAATTGAAAAGCTCCAGCCCTGTATGGATGAAGTAATATGAACTTCGAATAGATTGATAACCGTTACATGACCCCTTCAGTGCTCGAAAGGCAAAATTTATTGTGTACTGCTTGTAGAACAGAACTTGAATTTTCAATATACTTACTCATTCTACAATATACATTGAGATTTTGACGTGACTAAGAAAATTGGGTCAAGTATTAAAGATGCAGTTTGAAAATATTTATTTTGATTGTGCTTCTTAACTGTTAGGAAACCCCAAACTGCACAGGTGATTTAGACAGTGTAAGTGCTGCTTTAAGTACTGTTTTAATGTTGTCTTGCCCTAAAATTTCTCATATTCATTCCACCTACTTTTGTATAAGGCAATTTTAATCATTTACTGATGACAGATTTTTAAGATGTCGTTACTTGAATCTCAATATTATGACAATGTGATAAAATTTGTTTCGTATTTCTCTTGGATGAGGTTAATTTTAAAAGTAGTTAGGTATTCTTGACGAAAAAAAATATCTTGGCTTCTGGAGGGCATTCATCAATGTACTTAAAATGGAGCAAACTCCAGCAGCTGCTTATGTTCTCAACAGGGTATTTCCTCTGGGTATTGATTAGCCATGGTCACATCCTGGTTTATTCTTCTAATATCTATTACAGGATGTGGATGAAGAAAGATCTGCATCACTTACACTGGCCAGTGATGTCATTCCTTTCAGACCTGGGAGCCTGAATGCCTTTCCTTTTACACTGGTGAAGTAAATTATTGGAAAAACACACTGACCTTGCTTAGCACCAGGTTCTGACATAAAAACGTGATTTGGATAAATTAGGCTTACGCAGGATATCCACCTCAGAATCTCTTCAAAATGAGCAGAATCCAGGTAGTTAATGGCATTTAAATATAATCATGGACTTCTTCCAATAGCATCTGGTGTTGAGGTATGTGTAGCCTAATTATGATCAAGTTGTAAATTATCTTTTGAAGTCTGTAGCTTTATGACAGATTTCCCACTACCTTAACAGGAGGACTGTAATGGTTTTTCCAGAGGAGAGGGAAGTTTGTTTAGAGCCTCAGTATCTGAGGGAGAGGGAAGAGTGAAAGGGCCAGAGTTTGCCAAATGGCCAGTGATTGGGACAAATGTCAGCATGCAAGTAGCAGTTCAGTTTGGCCATGTTATCGGGACCACATTACGACGTAATCTAAATGTTACTGTTTAAAATCTGCGGTATTCTGTCTAGTGACATGCTAATTCTTGAATAATTTAAGATGCAGTGATACAACTGCCTGAGTGAAGTGCAGTATTTCTGGTCAAAAGCCGTTTTGACTCTATTCTTCAAACTAATTGGAACCAGACCGAGCCGATCTCAGCAACATTTACATCCATCAATCGTTTTCATTCCAGCTGGTTTTTAACAAGATACTTGAACTGAAGTGAGAAAACTGTTTCAATTTTAGTTACACCTGTTCAACACTGCTTATCCCAAACTTTTCCTCTCAAAATATTGCATTTATGTCGTGCCTTTCAAAATTCCCAGAGTGCTTAAGTGCCATATTGAAATGCATCCTCAATTGTAACGTGCAAACTGTGACTGTGAACAAAGTCACCGGGAGACACTGAAGCTGCTGGTATAGAAGTTTTTATTCAGCACACAAGCGGCCATCGCACTCATGACACTCTTGGAAGAAGAAGCCTGTTAAAGTCAAAGTACATCACATTTTTAAGCCCTTAAGATCAATGGTAACACAATACAGTTTCAGCGGTTACCATGACATTGTTTACTTCACACTTTGGGTTGACATGCTTCATTTAAGTTGCATAAAAGTTTCAAACACCTGCATCTTCGTACCAACACTCCAGACACCCAAGCAACATACGCAAAATGCTGGAGGAACTTGGCAGGCCATGCAGATTCTATGGGAGGGGGTGGGGGGAGAAAAGTACAGTGGATGTTTCGGGCCGAAACCCTTCGGCAGGACTGGAGAGAAAAGGCTAAGGAGTAGATTTAAAAGGTGGGGGTAGGGGAGAGAGAAATAGGTGATAGGTGAAACCTGGAGTGGGAGGGATGAATTAAAGAGCAGGGAAGTTGATTGGTGAAAGAGACTGAAGGCCATGGAAGAAAGAAAATGTTGGGGGTGGGGGAAGGAGATGAGGTGAAGGAGGGAAATGGATTGGGGGGGCATTACTGAAAACTTGAGAAATTAGTGTTCATGCCATCAGGTTGGAGGCTGCCCAAACGGAATATAAGAGACCCTAGGATGAATGTTAATTAGCATTGCCTGTCTTGCAGTGTTCATGCATAATGACTGGGTGTTTCCTAGTTTTTGATCAACCCCGGTCTGCAGCTCCAGGAAGAAAGGTCATTGTTCTGAGTTGCATTTTAAATTCAATCTACAGTCCACATTCAGATCCCAAGACTGGTTACTGTTGAAACTCAAGTTTCAAAGGTACATTTAATGTCAGAGAAATATATAAAATATACATGCTGAGATGCTTTTTCTTCGCAACCATCCACGAAAACAGAGGAGTGCCCCAAAGAATGAATGACAGTTAAATGTTAGAACCCCAAAGTCGCCCCCAGCTCCACTCCCTCCTGCGTATAAGCGGCAGCAAGCAACAATCCCCCCCCCCCCACCGCCCCACACCGGCAAAAAAAAGCATAACTCCTGAATAAACCCTTCACCAATCAAGGCACAGCTCGATTCCACATAATCATTTCACTGTTCCTAAATTTATTATTGGGAAAATATTGGCCAAGACTCTGAGGAGAATTTCCTTCTCAGAAAAATAACGCAAAATAATTAGTTTTGTACAGCTGACTTAGTGGAGGCAAGGGAGTGTATCTCTGTAATACTGTTGTCAATTTTCTTTAGTGGCAGAGCGTGGTGCAAAGCTGGAGCCGAGCTGTCAAAGTAACATTTTGGGAAGCTCCCCGCCCTCTATATTGTGGATAATTCAGTGGTTGACATTTGCACTTGTTTCAATGCTTAACCCAGAATCAAAATATAAAGATGTTGTTTGTAGTTTTAGTTAAGCTAATTTGTTACGAACTTGATTGACCTTTTTATCAGATTTTATTTTTTGAAACTCTTCCGCATACAAAGGAAGGGTTTTTCCACTTTAGAAACAGTGAGCCTTTATTGGCATACATGCAGTTAAACTCTGGCTTGAAGTAAATTCCATCATGTCTATTAAATGCACATAGAATTGCTGAGTCTTCAATGGGACTGTGCCAAAGCTTCAGCATTTTCAAAGAAATGCTGGTTGCAGGATTCTTCCTTAAGGAAGACAAAATGTTGATTGTGGGGGTGGGGTGGCTAAGAGGAGGGCGTGCTATTAAACATAAGCATTGGACCTGCACATCACTACAGACTGATTCAAGCTGCAGAAGGACGGTATAATATTGAAGAGTCAAATGGTGGTGTGATTTTTGTAGAGTGCAGACTTGATCCATCATGGTCTAACTAAAGATTAGCTTTATGTGTCCCGTGTACATTGAGACATCAAAGCATACAATGAAATGCTAAACACAATGTTCTGCGGATGTTGGGAGTGAAATGTCGTTTGCATAAACGACCGGCACAGTTTGGGGATTGTGCTGGAGTTGGCCTGCAAGTGTCACAATGCTTCCCGCGTCGATGTAACGTGTGCACAACTCAGTAACCCTAACAGTACGGCTTTGGAAAATGGAAGGACACCCGAGCATCCAGAGGGAACTCGTGCAGCCACAGGGAGGCCGGGTAATCCTCACAGACATTGGCAGCAATTGAACCCCAGCTGGTGGTGGCTGGCATGGTAAAGTGATGCGTTCACTGCTGTTACTGTGGCTGTCCCATTCCCAGCTGTTGTCATTGTCTTGGGGACTGAAATGAGCTCCTCGACCCACAGAGTCTGATGATCATCATGAACCTTTTTACATAAGTCCTGTATGAGCCCTATTTCTCTCTCCAGCCATCCTCACTGCAAGTTCTCACTCACACACCTGGGCAGTTGACAGAGGCCAGTTACTCTACTAACCTGTACATCTGTAGGTTGTGGCCGGAATGGAAATGCCAGCTTGAAGTCCCCAAGGTCATGGGATGGACATGCAAACACCGCACAGTACTATGGATTAGGATTGAACCAGGCTGCTGGAGGTGAGGCAGCAGCATTATTAGCTAGCCAGTGCTGCTCATTCTCGTGTGCTGAGCAATACCAAGTCATGAAATTGGTGGCACTGCTGGGGTGAGTGGTTGACGGTCTGTTATGCACACATTCAGATTTATTTATCGGGTGTACCTCAAACCCTACAGTGAAATGCGTCATTTGCATTAACAACCGACACACTTGAGGTTGTGCTGGAGGCTGCCGCACATTCTGGCACCAATATAGCGTGCACACGTTGCTTGGCAGAACACAGCAAGCAACTCGACGGCAGCAAACCCAGGCCATTTCCTCGCTCCACTTAGCCATGCACATAGCCGGTCCTTTGAATCCAGGACTGACCTCCAGGTCTCTATTTTCCAGGCTTCGACTTCCTAATTTCCGATTGACCTTTGAACTTCATTCAATCACCAGACTAGCCGATGATGGGGCCTCAAACTCCAGGCTGCCGACTGACCAGCCCTTGTGCCTCCACAATCCAGTCCTGGAACCCACCAAACTGGGACAGCTCACAGATGTCCTTCGTCACCTGTCCTTGTTGCTGGCCTTCAAGCACAGAGCAGAGGCCTGACTCCTAACTCCCCCACATCTATGTCCCTAAACCCTAATCTGACCTCGATCTCCCCTCTCTGGTCCCCAAAACCATCCCTACACTAACTTAAAATAACAATTGTCTGAACCACAATCTTGACAGAGATGACTTCTTGGTGCCATCTTGACCAGAAGAATTATATCAGGTTATTTAAGAGCATGTCAGAAATGCTGCTTTGAGTTCATGTGGCTTGTGTGGCTGTGTTATCTGTAGAAGCAGGGCTGATAGTATTTAATTTTTTATTTACTTGCTGGACCTTTGATCTGTTGGCATTCTTCTGATACAAATTTCATCATAGTGGGGAGTCCACCGCACCCATGAGTGAACCCTGCATTCATTCCAGATAGAGTAACCACCTCTAATGGTCCCAGATGTATAATGTGACTTTTGGATAATGAGTTGAACTTTGGATACAGGAATTCTTCAGGCCTATGATTTCCTCAGCAGAACCTTGTTCTGATTTGAAGGTATGTGATGAAAGCATTCAGTGGCTTTTTCTGATTTTCTATCCACTGCAATACTTCCCACTCGGATTCTGCTCCTCTCTAAACTCCTGCCAGATCACATCCTGCTCCGTGATGGCTTGGGTGGGATTTACAGCCATTTGATCTCTACCATCCAAGCAGAAAGGTGACTGCCTAAGGACTGAATGCTGCCTTTTCACAGAAAGGGGAAAATGACAGTGGTTTTAACGGGCCTTTTGACAGCAGAATGGTCAAGAAGTTATTGACACCTGTGGAAAGAGTTTGTTTGCAGAACCACAGTACACAAAAAATTGGGGGGGGGGAGTGGATGGTAGGGGGTGGGGAAGTGGATGGTAGGGAGATGGAGTGAAAAGGTCAGAGTTTGCCGAGTAGCAACAAATAGGAAGGGAGCCATTTAATATCATGAGCACAATATGTGATCTTATCATCCGACAATCTCACTGTTTAACATCATGGTGAATATATTGGATGGATTCTAATTTTTGAATAATTTAAAGACTATGCTTCCTTTACCTGTAAGCCTTTCAGCAGCACACTGTACTTGGCACAACAGAATTTGCTGTGGAGTTGTACGAGTTAACTTTGCCAGGTGATGAATCTTTGTTTCTTTTGTATGTTTGCTTATGAGAGAGGAAAGCATGGTTCAAGAGTTGTTATTTGCAAGGGACTAGAAACAAATATGAAGAGGGAGTCAATATTTTGGATTATTGAGCAGTCCTTCAAAGAGAACATTCCACTCAGCAACATGCTTGTGCGTTTGATGGGGCACCATCAATGACTGGTGGGGTTATTACAAGGGGTGATTGGTAAGTTCGTGGCCTAAGGTAGAGGGAGTCAATGTTAGAAAACCTAGCACATTTATTTTTCAACATAGTCCCCTCCTACATTTACACACTTAGTCCAGCGGTCGTGGAGCATACGGATCCCTTCTTTGTAGAAGTCGGCGTCTTGGATCTCCAGAAAGTGGTCCACAGCAGGGGTGGACTACTTTCTGGAGATCCAAGTTCGTGGCCTACAATAGAATGAGATGAGTTACACAGCTCTCGTTACATGCACGTGCAGTTCAACTCTTTGAGTGATTATGCAAAAAGTGTGAAGTTAATAACTCGTCTCCTTCTGCCTTAGGCCACGAACTTATCAATCACCTCACGTACTTTCATGAAAAAAGCTATTCCTAACTTACCATTCAGTGTGTAATTCACAGACAATATCTTGTTGCAAAAGGCCTAAGTGATTGGCTGCACAAATCATTAAATACTGTTAATCACAGCGGTAATTATTCAAGTCCCATGTTCTCAATTCTTGACTGTTCAGAGAGCTTTGTATGTTGAGAATGATGAACAGTTTGAACACTTGCTGTTTGTTGCACACAGAAGTCAGATGGCTCTCAAAAGGAAGCTGCCTGAGACGCTTTGATGTGCTCTTTGCAACTGATAAAATTCTTTGAAGACTCAAATGCTTTATTTAGTAATCAACTTGAGGATATTAGGCATGACTTTGCAAATAATTCTGACAAATAAGTAAAGCTTAATGAAATCAATCTTCAATTGCAAGGAAATTATGTGAATCTTGTTAATGTCAAATCAGTCATCTCTTGGGCATTTCTGTCCAAGTTAACTGTATTTAAATGCAATATTGGCTGTCGCGACCTTTACCAATTTCTGAGCCACTCTTCAGTTGGACGAGGAAGGAAGGGTACGAGATGATCTTCAGGTATACTGTGCCCATGTGGATGAGCTGAATAAAGATATGTTAGAGATTTCAGGATCTTCTCATGATCGAAATTCCAGATTGGGTAATAAATTCATTCCTAAACACTTATAATGAGGAATTGACAGGAAAGATGGAGGAAGAACTGATCTCGCTACAAAGTGACTGAATTGAAGGTGGGGATCAAAAAGTCGTATCAAGATCTCTAGTTGCAGAAATAAATCTGAATGGTACCCTGCACTGTGGAAAAAGGTTAAGATGTTCTTTTCTACATCATATTGGGTGGAGCACACACAAAATGTTGGATGAAACGTCAACTGTACTTTTTTCCATGGATGCTGCCTGGCCTGCTGAGTTCCTTCAGCATTTTGTGTGTGTTGCTTGGATTTCCAGTATCTACAGATTTTCTCTTGTCTGTCATATTGGGTGGAGCACAGTTTCAATGCAATCTGTCAACTTTTCAAGAAACAGACTGAAAATTATTGAACATGGGAACCTGAGACTCCTTCAGCCTGATCTTGAGAAGCTGGTATCACTGCAGCAAGCCCATCCATTTCATTTAAAGGTTGAAAGAGCAATGAAGCAGTGAGTGGTTGGACTACTAGTGTACTGTATGCTCTAAAGTTGGTGAAATTTGTTTTAGCTGTAATTAAGAAATCATTTTATTCGTGGCTGAAATAGATTTGAATATTTTTTATGCAATTATTGTCACTGCTTTGAATCTGCACTTCCCATTTTCTTCCACTGTGCATTGTAAATCAAAATTTTTAAAATAGTTTTTAATAATGGCCAGAAAGGGAGAAGGTGGTGCTAGAGATGGGGGCCGTGAACCAAATGGGTGGTAACCCAAAAAAGTTAGGAAGCACTGGGCTAGATGATCATTTAGTGCAAGAGTTCCTGACTTGGAGTCCACAGACCTCTTGGTTAACGGTAGGGGTCCATGGCGCAAAAAAAAAGCTGGGAACCCCTGAGTTAGTGCCTTAAGCCTACGCATGCTGTTTGCCTAATCCACATTCATGTCAGAAATTCCTCTTCTTAGACAAAGCAACTTCTTGCTTTGGTTTTGTGTGTTTTGTAATATCAGCTAACCTTGAATTTTTAAAAAAATTCTGCAGATCCAGATACAGATTTATTAACTAACTAAATAAATACATACCCATATAACATGAAACTTTGATCAACTGAATGAAGAGCTTTGTGGCTCCTCCTATAGACAAACTCCACCTTTCCTTTACTCTTTGGATTTTGGGCACTTCACAGTGTAGAAGATCAGAAGGATCCTGCAATTTCTTGTCAAATTTACTCCTGATGTCCATGACCTCTACGCTAGGAAGAATGAAGGCAGCAGCAAGTTCTCATGCAGAATACACGCTATCCTCACTTGGAAATGTATTGGCATTTCTTCACATTGTTTATAAAAGCTTGGAAAAAAAAATTGTGGATACAGCCCAGTCCATCATGGATAAAGTTCTCCCCACCATTGAGCACATCTGTTTTGAGCATTGTCGCAGGAAAGCAGCATCCCCACCACCCAGATCATTGCTGCTGCCATCAGGAAGAAGGTCCAAGAGCCTCAGGACTCCACCACCAGCTTCAGGAACAATTATTACCCCTCAACCACCATCAGGCTCTTGAACCAAAGGGAATAACTTATTTGCCCCATCACTGAAATGACCCACAACCTTTTCAGATTCTTGTCTCCTACTCTCTATTTATTGTTTGTTTATTTATTACTGTTATTATCTGTAGTTGAACAGTTTGTTTTTTGCACAGTGGTTGAATGCCCGATTGGCGTGGTCTTTCATTGATGCTATTGTGGTTATTCTGTTATGAATTTATTGAGTATACCCACTCAGGGTTGTATATAATGACATGTATGTACTTTGATAATAAATTTACTTTGAACTTTGGAATATCTTCAGATAGATTGCAGTAGTTCAAAAAGATTACCCCTGCTTTTGCCTTTGAGGACAATAAGGAGTGGGCAATAAAATGCTTTATCTGCTTATATCATGTTCCCAACAAAAAAGGCGGACTAGTTTCAACTTGCCTGTGGTCTACTGCCTAAGTTATGGACTTGGGTTCGCTTTCAGTACAGGATGTTCAAATACCAGTCCTAAACTGAAGAACTTAATTTACGAACTGAATTTTTCTGTTGAAATACAAGAATGTGGCTATTTCTGCAGTGTTGGCCCACTTGTGGCTTGAATTTAATCAGCAACAAATAAATACACTTACAAACGAGAAAATCTGCAGATGCTAGAAATCCAAGCAGCACACACAAATGCTGGAGGAACTCGGCAGGCCAGGCACGTGTATGGAAAAGTACAGTTGACATTTCGGGCCCTTTGGCGTGAAGGAAATACATTTGTTACTTGCCTTGCAGTTTCACATGTGTTTCAGTTCTGAGTCTGCTCATGAGAGTTGTTTTGTATGCCCTGTGGTCTTCAGTTTTCTGCTTGAATATATTAGAGGTTGTTGTCCAATTTACGGAATAAAGATGAATGCCTGTCAATTTTTTTTAATTGATTGAGATGTAGAGTGGAATAGGCCCTTCTGGCTCTTTGAGCCATGCTGCCTAGCAATCCCCGGATTCAATCTTGGGACAATTTGCAATGACCAGTTAACCTACCAACTGGTACGTCTTTGGTCTGTGGGAGGAAACAGGAGCACCTGGAGGACAGCCATGCGGTCGTGGATAGAACGTACCAACTCTTTACAGGCAGTGGTGGTCTTGCATTTTTTATAAAATACTTTCTGGGTATAGTTGCTGCTGTCAAGCCAACCCAACCCAAGTATGTTCAAAAGTGAGTTGTACAGTCTTTTTCCAGTAAGAAACCAGTGGAAATATGATTTAGTAGGTTGGGGATATTGAGTGTCAAGAGCTTCCTTCAAATTTTGAAGAGAATAGTTTAAAAATTGGCAGTTTTCTATTCACACACAGACTGAATTTTAGAACTGGTTGAAGATTGGAAAATATAGCAAGAAAGTACTTTTTGAGACTTCACAGTTAACCATATATAACCATATAACAATTACAGCACGGAAACAGGCCAACTCGGCCCTTCTAGTCTGTGCCGAACTCTTACTCTCACCTAGTCCCACTGACCTGCACTCAGCCCATAACCCTCAATTCCTTTCCTGTCCATGTATCTATCCAATTTAACTTTGAACAACAACATCGAACCTGCCTCAACCACTTCTGCTGGAAGCTCCTTCCACACAGCTACCACTCTCTGAGTAAAGAAGTTCCCCCTCATGTTACCCCTAAACTTTTGCCCTTTAACTCTCAACTCATGTCCTCTTGTTTGAATCTCCCCCATTCTTAATGGAAAAAGCCTATCCACGTCAACTCTATCAATCCCCCTCATAATTTTAAACACCTCTATTAAGTCCCCCCTCAACCTTCTATGCTCCAAAGAATAAAGACCTAACTTGTTCAACCTTTCTCTGTAACTTAGGAGATGAAACCCAGGCAACATTTTAGTAAATCTCAATTTTATTGACATCTTTCCTATAATTTGGAGACCAGAACTGTACACAGTACTCCAAATTTGGCCTTACCAATGCCCTGTACAATTTCAACATTACATCCCAACTCCTATACTTAATGCTGTTATTAATAAAGGCCAGCAAACTAAAAGCTTTCTTCAGCACCCTATCCATATGAGATTCCACCTTCAGGGAACTATGCACAATTATTCCTAGATCCCTCTGTTCTACAGCATTCTTCAATGCCCTACCATTTACCATGTATGTCCTATTTGTATGTGTATTCCCAGTTGCATTTGTATGTGTTGAGAATTGTGGGTTAATAAGATATGTTTCTAATTGGCAATGGAGAAAAATCTTTTGGATTAAAGAGAAGAAACCTTGCATGCCTTTGACCTTCAAGGGCACTGATCTTATTTATGTGGTATGGGGACATCATTCGAAGATCAACATTTATTGTCTGACACTAAATGCCCTTCCTTTTGGATAAGTTCACTCACCCTAAAACTGAACTGATTCCACAACCTATGGACTTGCATTCAAGGATTCTACTACTTGTGTTCTCTTGCTTAATCATTATTTGTTTTACTTTCCTTTTTTATATCTGCACAAGTTGTCTTTTGCATATAGGTTGTTTGTCCATTTGTGTATGTAGTTTTTCATCGATTCTATTGTGTTTCTTTGCATCTTCTGTGAATCCCCAGAAGAAAGTGAATCTCAAGGTGACATGTAATTTGAGCTTTGAACTTCATGTGAGCGGCTTGCTGGGGCACTTGGGAGGTGCTGTCGTATATAGATCAGGCTGCGTAAGGGTAATAGTTTAATCTCTTGAAATGACGGTACTGAATCAGTCAGATTTTAATGGTGATCCATTGTCTCAGTGGTTACAAGCCATAATGGACAATATTAACATCTAATATAAACCTAGAATATATATTGGGTTTTAAATCCTATGGCTGCTACAATGGGATTTGAGCTGTGGTCTTTGAATTGTTCATCAAGGTGTTTAGGTTAATAATCTAGAAATTTAATGTTTTTAATGCAATTTGCAGTTTCTAAAATGACATTCCCATGGTTAACAATATTAGATTAGATTAGATTCAACTTTATTGTCATTGTGCCAAGTACAGATACAAAGCCAATGAAATGCATTTAGCATCTGACCAGAAATGCAAAGAATAGTTTATTTACAAAATCAGTGCAAATAAAAAATATACATTTGATAATGTTGCCTATTTTAAATATATTTTAGATACATGTCTAAACCCACAGCTCAAATCCTCAACAGATTTAACCTTGAAATGCATCAATATGCCCATCTATTTGATGACACTGTATTCTTTCCAGAAAGAACTTCATTTGTTCATCATACTGGTTTACAGTTTGCTTTATTTGTGTGAGATCTTAATCATCTGGTCAACTTGTATTAAGTCCTGAATATCTACTTCTATGCATCTTTCTTAAAGGACCCATTGTTTTTTGAGGTTATAGCTGACAATCTGCAAGTGCTATTTATCAGTTCAAGTGCTCTGTTTATCTTTCTATAATATAATTTGCCTGAGGGAATGCATCTTCCTCTTTATAAATGAGAAATGGATCTGTGGTAACTAACTACATATTTAAAAAAAATTCTGATATCAAATGCTTTAAAAAATATGCCTTGTTTCCCATAGGCACTAGATACACTGAAGAATAAAGTCTTGATTCATGGTTTGCTTAGAATATTAAAACTAAACTTTTTCATTTTAAAATTCCATGGCTTCAATGAACCTTTGAAAACATGCAGTTCAAGTGTGAATTGAAATGAACTTCAGCAGAATAGTCATAAGCACTTCAGATACCATTTGAGTTGCTGTGGAAGATGAGCAGTTGATGCTTTATGCTGACACTTTTCATCAAGACCAATCCTGTTGAAAGGTCTTAGTCCAAAACGTCGACTGTTTATTCTCCTCCGTAGATGCTGCCTGACTTGCAGAGTTCTTCCAGCATTTTGTGTGTGTTGCACAATACCCAACTTGCTGCCATTTGTCTTTAAAATGGCTGAAATTTAGAAGTTCATTTTGGAAGGTAACGTTCTATCTGAAATGTTTGTGGAGTCTAGACCAAATCATCCTTCCAGTTTGATGCTCCTGCTTCAGTAGTTTTTATAGTCTCTGAAAGAGAATTGTTGCATCAGCAGATTTCGCTGTGTTCTGCTTGCAGTGATCAGTGAATTTGGTGTGTAGTGGGTCTAATAGGATCTTTGTTCTTAATAAAGACAAACTTGGCATGGATAAAAATGCTAGCACATTTTATTTGGGACACTCCAGCCTGACCTGGGCACGTGCGACCAGCTCACCAACATCATTTCCATTTCTGGGTGAACTGCCCTCTTTGCATACTGGGAAGTTCTTTATTATGCACATGCATAATTACACAGGGTCATGTCTTGTTCGGAAATCTGGGCACAAAATTTCAGACTCCGGTGTTGCACTAAGGAAACTATACTGCTGGATGTTTTGTTAAATCTATTTCCGCTCCAAGTTGGTACAAGAAGTCTGATGGGGTGATTGAGCAGTAGAGGAGGGTGTTTCCCTGCAGCATTAATTTCCCATTTACTTAATGATAATAAACAAGCGATTAATATCGAGACCATGAGATGAAGAGTTCTTGAAAGTGAGTCCAGAGGTTGTGGGAACAGTTCAGTAATGGGGCAATTGAAATTGAGTGAGGTTATCCCCACTGGTTCAAGAGCCTGATGGTTGAGGGATAATAACTGTTCCTGAACCTGGTGATGTGGGGCCTGAGGCTCTTGTACCACCTTCCTGATGGCAGCAGCGACAAGGGAGTCTGACCTGGGTGGTGGGGATCCTTGATAGATACTGCTTTCCTGCAGCAGTGCTCCATGTAGATGTGCTGAGTGGTTGGGTAGGCTTTACCCATGATGGACTGAGCCGTATCCACGACTTTTTGTACCATTTTCTGGTCAAAGGCATTGGTGTTTCCATACCAGGCTGTGATGTAACCAGCTAATATGCTCTCCACTCCACATATATAGAAGCCTGTCAAAGTTTTAGACGTCATACTGAATTTCCACGAGCTTTTAAGGAAGTAGAGGCACTGCTGTTTGTTCTTCATAATTACGTTTAGGTGCTGGGCTCAGGACAGATCCTCCGAAATGATGACAGCGAGTACTTAAAGTTGCTGATCCTCTCTACCCCCCTGAATGAGGGCTCGTGGACCTCCAGAGGTTCCTCATCCTGAACTCAATGTCAGCAAAACCAGGGAGATTACTAGAGAATAAAGAATTCGTAGCACCCCCAGCCAGATTTACAATTCTGAATTATGACAAGAAATACACAAACAAACAAGTAAATAAGTAGTGCAAAAATAATGAGGTGGTGTTCATGGGTTCATTGTCTATTCAGAAATCTGATGGCGGAGGGGAAGAAGCTGTCCCTGAAATGTTGAGTGTGGTTTTCATGTTCCTGTACTTCATCCCCGATGGTAGTAATGAGAAGAGGATATGTGAAAGAAACTCACGTGGGAGGCGCTGGTTACTGCCTGCATGTGGATTGAGGCCATGGTCCAGATGTTGTTATTTCACGTGTGATGATGCTTGAATGGAACTGGAAAAGGACAGGCTGATTTTAAGGTGTATTGAAGGATCAGCAAAATACGTTCAGAAGACAGGAATAGAATGGTAAGGGGAAAAGGGAGAAGAAGTGAAAAGAACTTGGGAGAACTGCTACATGAGTAGTATTAACATGCAGTTCTGGGGTGTTCTGAGAGGAGGCTAGATACTTGTGTACAAGTACAAAGGTCCGTAGCCAGCCTTGTATATTAAGCAAGTGTCCAGTGACCTGGGAGTTATTGGGAATTGCAAGACTGGAGCTTTTAACTATCAATCATTCAGCACAGAAACGTGCCTTTTGGCCCACTGAACTTTGAACTTTGGCCTGGTGATCATCAAGTACCCATTTACTCTTAATCCCACTTCATCTTCCCCATGTTCCCATCAATCTGCCCTTGATACAACTACTCATCTATGTGCCAGAAATCATTTACAGCAGTCATTCAGAAGTAGCGTGCATGGTTGCATAGTGGCTACTGTAACACTTTACAGTGGTGGTGATCGGGGCTCGATTCCTGATACTGTCTGTAAGAAGAGGTTTGTACGTTTTCCCTGTGAGTATCTGGGTTTCTTCCGGTGTTCCAGTTTCCTCCCACATTCCAAAGATGTAAGTTGTGGGCAAGCTAAGAGGGCAACACGGTCCCAGCACCTGCCTGGACTGTGTTGGTTGTTGATGCAAACGATGCACTTCACTGTATGTTTTGGTGTGTGTGTGTGTGTGTGACAAGTAAAACTTTTCTCTCGAATCTGTATCAAACTCAGTGTTTTAAGGATGTGAGAGGAGACTGATCTGAAACGCCAGGGGAAGCCCGTGAAGTCACAGGAAGACTTTGCAAGCTCTGCAGAGAGCAGTGGGGGCCCAGGATTGAACCCAAGGTGCTGGAGCTGTAATGCAGCAGTGCTACTAGTGGTGGCATTGGTGTACCAGTCCAATATTATCGGGGACCAATTGATGTAAAGAGTATAAAGGAATTGTGGTTTGAAAATGAACCTTGCAACTGCAAATCGAGACTTGTCTTTAACAGTGAAGTTCCAGTCTGTGTGGTGAATTGATTCCAGTCAATTACTCATTGCTTAAGTGTCTAAGCATTCGCTATTGATGTCTAGTTTAAAGCTCCACCTTGACAATGGGAACATTGGCATATTCCTTCAGCTACTTAAAGCTCGTGAGATTTTTTTTTCCCCCTTTAATAATTCTGGTTTAGGAAGACAGCTGTTTAATCACTTTTCAACACAATCTGTCAAAAGACTTCTTTTGCTGTCTGTATAATAATCCTGCTATCAAAGGGAAATTTGGAGTGCTGGACTACTAGTCACCCATTGTCAACTGTTCTCTAGCAGCGTACAAAGATTTCCCCTTTTCAACAAACGTATGTAATTTAAAACTGTAAAATAAGATCACAAGAATTATGCTATTTGGCACATTGAGGCTGCTCCACCATTAAATCTGGCTGATTTATTATCCTCCTCAACCCCATTCTATTGCCTTCTTGCTGTAACCTCACAGCCTTTGACCAATTGAGGATAAGTTATTTGAAGATTGAGATGATAGAATGGGCAAAGAATATTACTGTATCGAGCAGCAGTGATTCTGCGTGCCTCTGGCACTTGCATTAGTGAGATAAGGCACCTGGAGGAAACGTAACAATGCTGAACACTCAGACTCTTCTGAATCTACTGAGAATAGAGAAACTGATGGGAGTATCCCCTCCCAGACCAACATGGCACCACAGTAGTGTAGCAATTTATGGTAAATAGTATCAAGATGTGTATTATTTTCACGTTGTTGCTAAATAGTTTGCAGTTCATTATGATCTAGTCTTCTGCTTCCCTCTAAACCAAGGGTTCCCAACCTTTTTTTTTGACATAAACTAATACCATTAAGGAAGGGGTCCTTGGAATTCCTGCTCTAAACTCACATAGAAATTGCTCCTTTGTTAAAGTTCATATCAAGTTGCACAGTGCTCAGTGCTTATTAGTTTCACTGTGATTGTTTTTCACTGAAGACTATAAGTAGGCAAGTGTCTCTTGCTGGTGTGTAATACAGATTTGTCCTGACCAGCAGAGATTTGACATCATGCAAACTCTCCCATACATCTTTACAGCATTTTCCAAGCTGGTCGTAATAATGTTTCATGGTATTCATTAATGACAGCATGTTTTCCACCTTATGGCATGTTAGCAATTATTCAATGAAGTGAAGCAATTGTAGCAAATGTCTGTTGAGTGAGGTGTTGTGGATTACAACAGAAAACAAATGTTCTGACTTGCCAAGAAATCAACTTGCAATCATTTCTTGAGAAAAGCACTCTTGCGTAACCTGGGAACTGCGAGTATCTGGTTTTTACTCAATTCATTACGCGCATCCTTTTTTGAGTCCCTATGTTCTCATAGCTTTGCAATATTGAATGCATAAATGTTTATTTTAATAAGCTGGTCACTGATCTGTGTCCTCTTTACAGATGTTTTGCATTACATCAGCTAAAGTAAAATTAAAAGGCAGCTGGAAGCTAAGAGAAGAGAAGGTCTTCATACTAGATCTTGTTTGTTTAATGAATACTCAGGAATGTACGTATTGGTCTTGTTCAGTGAGAATGCAGTCTGTTGAACAAAATTGTGATGTATCCAAGACTAAATCTAGGTACAAAACAGCTAATTTGCTTTCACTCAGACTGCCTTGTCTGTTGTTTCTTCTTTATATTTTTGACTTTTACAGTTTTATGTATTTAATTGACTTATCACTTATTGTCCTTCCTGTGCTTTTTTATTTGTCTTGTGCATGTGTGTAATTAAAATATACCATTTTTTAATATATATATATAATGTGTGTGTGTGTGTGTATATATGCGTGTGTATATTATATTTAAATTAAATAAGCGGTGTAAAATGTGAGGTAGTGTTCATGGATTCAGTGTCCATTTATAAGTCTAGTGGTGGAGGGGAAGAAGCTCTTCCTTAAAAAGTTGAGTGTGTGTCTTCAGGCTCCTGTACCTCCTCTGATATCAATGAGAAGAGGGCCTGCCCTGGGTGATAGAGGTCCTTAATGAAGCCTTCCCTCTTAACAGACGTTTCCTGAGCTGCCCCTTTCCAAGTTTCCTGTTTTATATTTTGACTAGAATGAGCCCTGTAGAAGATCAAGACTGGCAGAGAATTTTGCTCTGGATATTATCTGCTCTTTGTATTGTAAACATTAAAACGAACATCCACCAGGACTTTTTAAGCTGCACACCAGTTGTGTTAATTATGGGCTGCACCATTATCAGAGCAGGGTCTAGACAATGATCTAGTCAATTAAGCACGAGAAAGATTGGCAAAAATCCTAGCCATGCATCAATTTGTTTGGAATTTAATCCACATTTGTATCTTTCTCTTCCCCCCGCCCCCCGCCATCAACGACAATGGTTTGGAAATGGAAGATTCAGTAAACTTAAAGATCATGAATGCCAGCGTTCCTCAGACACGATCTAACATTTGTCCATTGAACTTTGGATTCTTTTCAGCGCTTTAATCATCAAACCAAGACCAATTGTGTGTATCCCCTGAAATGGCTTTGCATGTTGGTCTTGACATTCTTTCACCATGAGTTAAGGAATGAAGGTAATAAAATGAAATTCTCTGTAGGATGAGGTCTGAAGTATTGCGGAAAGCTCACTTTTCAGGATGTGGGATGACAAAATCATCACTCTCAGTGCACTTAATGTATAGATGTGATTGTGTGTGTGTGTGTAAATCATATTTTGGTTTCCTTCCAGATCCTTCAAAAGTATGACCCTCAGAAAGAGGAGGAATTACGAATCTGGATTGAAGAAGTTACAGGCAGACGCTTGGGTGAGAACTTTCAAATCAGCCTTAAGGATGGTGTCATTCTTTGCATGTAAGTAGCTGATCATTTTTAAGTCTTGAGGATTAGGTCTTGCTGCTATGTTGAGATTTGGTGATAGGTACTCACAATCATTTTCTCTTCCATCTTGTTAATGTTTTTCAGTCTGTCTTCCCCTCAAAACAGCACAGCAGTTTCCAAGAGATTCTTTGCCTTCATTGAACTTGGTCTTATACAAAGCCCTTTTATGACCTCGATGTCTGAAGTCCTTTCTAGTCATAAAGTGAAGCTGCTGTTGTAGGCATGCCTGTTGTTGGCTTGCCTCCATTTGCTCTTTATTTCCCATTGTAACCACCACTACTTTCCTGTTCTGAAAAAGCAGATTGTTTGCGAGCTTATGAAATAGTGCAGTTATGGATCACTGTTATTACATTCCAGTTGTCCTTGTGTACAAACAGTAAGAACTAAACCTGATAGTAAATCACTGCGAAGCTCTCAGGATGCAAGAGGATGGTCTCCAGACTGGAAGGCACAGTGCTAAAGATGTGAACCAGGGTGCCATAACAGAATCAAGCTAACATGCAGTTAAAGATATTGGTGCTACTAGTCTTGATAGAAGTGTTGAAATTTAGAGTGCACCTTGATTTAACTTATCACAGGATATAAAATTAAAATGCCAGAGACCTTAGGGACAGTAAAATAGCTGGGGAAAAATGAGAGGAGATGTGGTTGATAAGGTTGAGAACCAGCAGGCAGAAAAAGTTGTGACAAGAAGAAATCAGGCCAAGAAACAAATGGAATTCTTTAATGGTAAAGAGTTGTGGCACAAAGTTTGAGTATCTTGGTGGGTTAAAATCTCTAATGCATGTAAGGACAATAGAACTTTGAGAGAAGGATGAAGATGTACTTAAGTAAGGAAAGGAAGCACTTTGAGTTATCTGGGAAGCCCAAGAGATACTTGAGCTATCCCCTGTGGTTATGTTCCAGCCAGCTGATATCACACGGGAGGATTTATATTGATGGGAATATAAGGAGAATAGGAAGAGATCGCATTCTTTGAGTTACTACAAAACTATATTCAATCATTTATGACAGCGGTCCCCAACCACCGGGCCGCAAAGCATGTGCTACTGGGCTGTGAGGAAACAATATGAGTCAGCTGCACCGTTGAACTTGAACATAGGGTTGCCAACTGTCCCGTATTTGCCGGGACATCATGTATATTGGGCTAAATTGGTTTGTCCCATATTTCCCCCACTAAGATAGAGCGTTCCTATGAAACCTTTCGTGCCAAAATGGCGTGAAGCGAAGAAGCAATTATCATTAATCTATTTGAGAAAAATTTTGAGCGTTCCCAGACCCAAAAAAAACCTAACAAATCATACCAAATAACACATAAAACTGAAAATAAGTAACACTAACATATAGTAAAAGCAAGAGTGGTATGATAAACACAGAGCCTATATAAAGTAGAAATAATGTATGTATAGTATAGTCGGGAAGATGAAGGCAAAACCGATTCGTGGGGAAACATTGGACACGTACACGCAAGCGCACATCACGCATGCGCACACAGGTGCCCGCGCAAGGCTTCATGGTCATGGTAGCCTTTTCTGGGATAAAGTGTCCCGGGATTTGACTGCTACTTTTGTCCCTTATTTGAGAGTGAGAAAGTTGGCAAGCATATATGAGTTTAACCCCACTCGAACCCCCCCCCCCCCCGCTCAGCCAGTCTGCAGGCCAAAAAAGGTTGGGGACCCCTGATTTCTGAAGATGAATGTGGTATTTTTAATCAATAAGATTTGTTGTGGTCATCTTCATAAATCCTTTGACCAAAGTGATCACTGAGATTGAACTTGGGTGACGAGATTTAAAACCCTTTTAGATTGCATTTAGATCTTGAATATGGTGTCTCGTCTGTATTCCACGAATTACAGTGAAATACCTGCTCAGTTCATCTGTTTTATGTATTAGTTGTAGGATAAATGCTCACGAAGATGCCATGGAATTTGCACATCTTGGAAATTTTTAAGTCAAACCATGACTTGGGCAGGGCCTTTATGTGATGAATCTGCTGCAGCACTGAAATTAAAACTAACATTGTGCTGAGGGCTTTGGAGTAGAACTTGAGCCCAAATATTTACAACCTGAGACACATCCATCTTTCAGCGTCTTCCTGAAATCTTCATTGCAGAAGCAAGTCTGTAGCCAATTATGTTTACTGTGTGATTATAAGAAATGACTAGTACAGTAAAGCCTATGGGACCAGATGCCATCCTAGCTTGTAGTACTGTAAACCAGAATTAGGCGTGCCTTTATCCAACAGGAGCAGTGGGGTCTTGGGGTTCACGTCAATAGATCCCTCAAAGTTTGATAAGGTAGTTAAGGAGGTGTATGATGTATTTGCCTTCAATTCGTTGGGGGACTGTGTTCAGGAGTCAGGAGGTAATCTTGCAGCTCTGTAAGTCTCTGATTAGACCACACGGAGTATTTTGTTCAATTCTGGTTGCTTCATTATAGAAAGCATGTCTTGTGTGGAAAGTTTGAGTGAGCTGGGGCTTTTCTTTGTGGAGGAGGAGAATTAGAGGTGTCTTGATCGAGGAATACAAAATGATGTTTCATAGATCAAGCGGATGGCCAGCGGATTTTTTTTTTCCGCAAGCTGGAAATGGCCAATACAAGGGAGCAAAACTTTAAGGTGTTGGAGGAAAGTATAGGGGGGTGTTAGGGGTAGATTTTTTTTACACAGTGATAGGTGTGTGGAATGCGCTGCAAGGAATGGTGGGAGCGGCAGAATCATTAGACTTTAAGCTCATGGATAAAAGAAAAGTGGAGGGCTATGTGGAAGTGAAATGCTAGATTGATCTTTGTGTCGGTTAAAGGGTCGGCACTACATTGAATTGAGGGCTCTGCACTGTTCTATGGTAGCAAATCCCATGAGTCCGATCATCATCCCAGCTGCAATGCTGAAGACGTGCACTCCAGAACTAGCCATGCCTCTAGCCAAGTTGTTCCAATACAGTCCCTGTCCTGGAACTGGAGTGGACATTGTTGTGTCTGTGCACAATTGCACATATATTAAATAAAAGCATGCGCGTGGGAGATGGCTTTAACTGGTGTATTCACATTGCAGTGAGGGAGATCAATGTGCACTTGTAGACAACAGCAGATGCGCAGACAACAGTTCAATATGCAGTGCTGAGGGAGGGAGGGGCCGTTGCTCTAAAAGAAGTAGATCCATACATTACAATCCTCTCCCTTTAGATCAATGCACCATAAAACTGTATATGCACAAAACATTCAATTTCCCTTTCATAAACCCTGTTCCAAATAAACGTGCTTTCACAATAACAGTCCATAACTAACTTCACAGTGCTAAAGGTTCAGTTTTTTGGGTGGCACTCTGTTTTTTTCAGGATAGCACCTCTGGACCTGTGGGGTGGCATCAGGTTTGGTAGGTGTCTTGTCTAAGACAACTTTCTTGGTTTCCGGTGTCATGTGGCTGTCAGTGACATTATCACTGAGAAGCAAGTCCGGTGACTGTAATGTGCCCATCTTGTTGGATGCAATTGACTCGGGTGTGTTCTCCAGTTGAGCATCCAGTATCTGGTCCACATGAAGTGTCCATATCTGATTTCCAACATCGACTGTGTACATCAGTGGTCCGGTTCTTGTAGCTATCCTATAGGGTGCCCATTTGTCTTCTCGGTAATCATGCGCTAGGACTTCCTGTCCAATCTCGAAGCTCCTTGCTGCTTCACCTGACAACTGGCTGAACTGTTTATTATGCACTTCCCAACGTAGATCTTGTTTCAGAAGGTCTATTGCGAGATCTCAGATTCCTGTTCATGAACAGCATTGCAAGTGTTTGATTTGTCGTCGCATGAACAGAGAGTTCACAAAAAGGAAGTTGTCTACCTTGTGCTGTAGAGAAATATCCTTCTTGTCCATTGCTTTAATGGACGACTTGAAAGTTTGGATAAACCTTTCAGCTAACCCATTTGTTGATGGGTGGTGAGGAGCTGACTTGAAATATCTAATGCCATTTTTCTTCATGAACAGTGGAATTCTTTTGACAGGTATTGTGATCTGTTGTCATCACAATTTGTTTTGGTAAGTCATTTCTGGCGAAGATGGTCCTCAGAGTGAAGATAAACTTTGAAGGGGTGGACTTCATTGGTGTACCATACGGCCACTTTGAGCATCCGCAACAATCAGAAACAGAGTCCATGAATGGCCCAGCAAAATCAATATGTACTCTTTGCCATGGTGATGATGGCCACTCCTATGAGTGTAACAGTACCAATGGGGGTGCATTTTTAACCTTTTGGCATCCTGAACTGCTTTTGGCAAACTCTTGAATGTATTTATCTAATCCCTTCTCAAACACCTTCTGATTAGCATTAAGCAGCTGTGACAGTCTCTGGTTAGTGCTACCGTTTGGGCTTCTGTTGCCTGTTGACGTCACACTGAGTGCTTTGATGGAGTGCCAGTCTAGTTAGATTTTTCTCAACCATTCACGTCCACCACTTTTCAATACATAAAGTTCTAACTATTGTGTTTGGCCCCCATATGTCACATTTACTTACAGTTCGCCCTTGGGAAACACTTTTATCACCAGTGTAAGTCTTTAACATCACTGAGGTCTTCTCTAATGGTATCTTAGAAAACAGTCTGTTGTGGTCAGCCTCTGGTATTGTGGACAAACTGACCATGTCCAGCTCCACTTCCGGTTTTACACCGGGCACATCGGTTGTGACCCAGGTGATGTTGTGATCTGCTTCAGTAACACAATGCATTTCTAGGCATGACAGCTCACCTGTGTTGTCTGATTCTGTTTCACATTTGCTAACTTTATGCATTTGCTTAGTTTTGTGTTTGAGACTTTTTACTCGGTTGTGCTTTTTGCCTGCTTTGCACATTCTCTCTAGGAGACCTTGTCTGTGACACTTTCTGCAGACTTTTTCTTTGAACCAATGGTTTAGGGCTCAAGTGACTTTGTAAAATTGTAACAATTTCATTGAATGTTTTGCTTGCTGGTTTTGCAGAGGTTGCTAAGTTGCGTAAGATACTGCACAGCTGTGCACCCATTAACCTAAGATGCTAGTGTGCTTTCCTTTGCTCTTCCCCATTGTTTGAGTTACAATGTGGTTTCACCCTCTCGATATAAGACTCCCAGCCTTCATTAGTGCTATCAAATTTGTCAACTTTCCTAACTGAAGCCATCGCCACGTTATTTTCACTTTAAGTTCAGCACGTCTTTCACAGTGTCCTTTGTTAGGGTCCGTGACAATTTTCTCATGCTGTTTAACTCTCATTGCTTTGTCCCGTAACTGCCGGTGCGGTTCCTGATATTTTTTGGCATTCAGGTTCGTACTCGTCGCCAATTTGTTGTGCCTGTACACAATTACATTTCAATTAAATAAAAGCATGTATGCAGAAGATGGGTTTAACTGGTGTATTCACATTGCAGCAGGAGCAACGAGCACGCGTAAACAAAACATCAATGTGTGGTGCTGGGGGCAGAAATTCTTTTGCGTCGGAGTAGTAGTTGACCAAGTGTGGCAGAAAGCAGCCCTCGTTTAAGTATGAAGTCTTTGAGCATCAAAGGGAGGTCAGTTTAATGACAAATTCCATACAAAGGAGCTCTCCCAGTCCCAGGCATCACTGCAGTATGCCCAGCCATGATCAGCAACTTCTTCAATGATCAACTTTCCATCACAGGTTGTCGTAAATGTGAAACTTGTACAATGATCAGATCCATTCACATCTCCACTGCAAAGAAGACAATCTGTGCTTGCATGCAGCATGACCTAGATAACCATTCCTGATAGTAATATGCTTGCCACAAAACTAAGCATTGGCCTTCCTCAACAAGAGGCTCTGTCTACCTTTTGATATTGAGAGATTCCTTTCCCGTTACTTTCAACATCCTTGGGATGGATCATCGTTGACTCAATGGCCCAGCCACAGTCTCTGGGTATGAGAAAGTTACAGGTTGAACATCCTGCAGCAAGTAGTTTGGCTCCAGACCCTCCGCCCCCACCCCCCTCCAGTGTTTTTTTTTTCACCAACTGCAAAGTACCATTGATGACTTTGGTGGAATACGTTCTGTGCTTGCAAGATTGTATGTCAAGCAGCTCAAGCTCGACCCCATTCAGGATAGACTAGCCTCTGACTGGCACTGCATCCACCACTCTAAACACGTGAATGCAGGAGATTCTGTAGATGCTGGAAATGCGGAGCAACACAACCAAAATGCTGGGGGATCTCCATAGGTCAGTCAGTGTTTGTTATTCCTCTCCATAGATGCTGCCTCACTTGCTGAGTTCATCCAGAATTTTGTGTGTGTGTGTGACATTACACTTCATTCCCTTAATCAGTCATACGGGAGATGGATGAATTGTGTACTGCCTACCTCAGCCATGTTGATAACATCTCCCAAACCCATAACCACTACCACAAAGGGAACACTGCTTCCAACTTGTCCACTCGCCTCACTTGGCAGTTCTGTATGGTTCACCACCAACACCTCTGGGGATGGGCAATATACAAGCTATGGTTGTGCTTTAGGAATATTTATGCTAGTTTCTGTATGTGGAGGTGTGGCACAATTACATCTAACTTGTACTATATGGAAAGTGAATGACATTCGAAACAGGGGGAGACTTTATTCAAGTTTGTTGTGTATAATTTTGGTAAACCCATCACAGAGGGTGCGGAAGAGGTTCATGATGCTGCCTGGATCAGAGAGTGAGTAATAAGAAGAGGTTGAACAAACTTGGCTTGCTTCCTCAGGCTGAGGGGCGCCGTTAGAAGTTTATAAAACAGAAGCATAGATTGAGTAGATAGTTTTTTTTTCCCAGGATGGAAATCCCACATACTAGAGGACATCACTTTAAGGTGAGAAGGGGTTTGGTTTGACTTCTTTAAAATTTAAGATTCCACAGCCCTCTTGTGGATATCCCTGACTGCGCGTCTCTGTACATCAATCAGTATTTCATCCATAAATTTTTAGCTCGTGTTGTGGTAACTCACTATTCTAATGTAGTATTGGACTTTCTCAATGTTTTTATGGCATTCCTGTCATTTAGCCAATTGAAACTTCTGATTTGTGTGGTAGAGTTGGGACTTGGTCATTTCCCGTCATAAAAGGCATATTGAATGTCAACTATGATTTTGTTGCAGAGCCTAAAGTACAAATTTAATCACAGACATAACAATATAGTAAAGTGCAGGTCGACCTTCACTAATCCGACTACCAGTAATCCGGTTCCTTCGATAATCCGGCACTGATTATGCTTAATGTGATCCTTCTGTAATTCGGCATTTTCACTAATCAGTCCCAATGGTGCCGGATTAGTGAAGGTCGACCTGTACTGCAAATTTGGAGATTTCAGCTTTTGGATGAGATGTTACAATGACCCAAATTGTTCTCTCTGGTGGAACCACTTGGCATCACTTGGTTCACCCTGGCCAATTTTTAACCCTCACATCACCTGATTAGTTTTTTTTTTGTTACACATGCATGGAAACATATCAAATCAGCGAGGATTGTTCTGGGCAGCTGCAAGTGTCACCACACTTCTGGTGCCAACGTAGTGTGTCTACAACTCCCTTACCCTAACTGTAAGTCTTTGAAACGCGGGAGGAAATTGGAACACCTGGAGGAAACCCACACAGTGATAGGAAGAATATACAGACAGTTTCAGACAGAGGTAGCTGATCGCCGCTGTTGTATAGTCATACGCTAACCACTACTTTACGATGCAGCCCCAGGTGCCAGGACAGTAGATTTTGCACTTTGCTTTTTATGAGCCTTGTCATGCAAAAGAAGTCATTGAGCTTTCTAAATTAAGATGTTTTCTGGAAAAGTCCCAGTGGTTGTAAACTGCCTTAGGATGTTATGGCAAAGATCTGGAAGATGGTGAAAAACTTGACCATATTCCATTGCAGAAATTAAGATGAAAAATTTGCTCCCCCACAAAGGATTTTGTGCAGAGATTGCCCTAGGCTGCTGTCTCAAATGGATTTTTGCCAGTAAGCCCACAGCTGGTTACTGTAAGAGTTTATTGTCCGCAAGGTTGTCTTGGGCTCTGTTCAGTGTGGCCAAAGAAGCCATTATAGCATTCAGATTTATGATGGTTCATTTCCCTTGTTTGAAACTTTATGAATCTATATGTGTCTTTATGAGCAAGTAAAAATTCAAGATGATACTTTAATATTCTAAAACGGCTGCTTACGAATTGAGTAATCTCAGCTATGGAGGTTGGGTGGCAACTTTTGCAATAGCTTCTTTCAGCTATTTTTTCTGTAATATGTTTGTTAACTGAAGTAGCTAGTAGTGTAAAGCAGGAACTTTGCGACTTGGAGTTTTTGTTCCATAGGGAGTTTATATAAATAAGGGCTGGATGACTAGTCTTCTACAAACAGCCAAGCTTGTGGTTGGTCCAGATGCATCTTTTGTAAGATGTCTAAAAGTTGCAGCCATGGTTTAAGGTAAAGATTTGGTTTTAATAGATGTTTAGTGTTTTCTTTGGTAGAAGATGCCAATCCACTGGTGTCAAAAAGGTAAAGCGATCTACCAGCTTCTAAAGTTGAATGATACCAATATTTAATCTAATGTGTTTTAAGGGTTACTGTGACCTCTTCTTCATCTTCCTACAGAACAATGTTTCAGGACGTAATAAGTGATGTTCAGTTGTTAGAAATGTTATTTCAATATGTAAAATGGGTTTAATGGGCCTTTGAAGTTTTCGTTAAAAAAGTCTTGACCATTTGTTTCAGTGCCTCAGAAGCTATATTAAATCGTGGTTAATTTTCTTTTCAGACTCATGAACAAGCTGCAGCCTGATTCTATCAAGAAAATCAATGAATCCAAATTAAACTGGCACCAGGTAAGAAGACTTGACAGGAGTGTAAGCTATTATGAGAAGTATAGATAGGGTAGATTCTGAATACTTTTCTCCTGGTGGGAGTGAGTAAAACTGAAGGCATTGGCTTAAGGTGAGAGGAGGGAAGATTTGAGAGAAGAATCTTCTATTACAGAATGGTTGATATCTGGAATTAAGAGCCGGGGGGCTGGTAGATTCAGATACAGTCACTGCTTTTAAAAGGCATGCAAGTGCTGGAATGGTCCAGACCTAATGTGTGTAAATGCAGTAGTGTGGGTGGATAGGAAGGCAGCATGAGTGTGGTGGGCCAAACAGCCTGTTCCTTTCTATAAATTTTTATGTTGAATTGGCTTTCTATAATCAGTGTTAACTCTTGATTAATGATCTTTTTTAATGGAAATGTTAGAAATCTGCAATAAAATGTGAAATGCTGAACACTTGGTGGATTTAGGTAACATCAGTAGAGAGAGAAAACACAGTTAATATTTTCAAGTTGAAGACCCTGTGAATCTCCATTCTCCCTTTTTTTGGTTCTTAACAGGACTCCAGCATTAAACATTTCCTCTCATCACTGCTGCTGCCTGACCTGCTGAGTGTGTATTTAGAGCAGGGGTTCCCAACCCTTTCCATTCCAACCCTACCATTAACTGAGGGGTCCATAGACCCCTGGTTTACAGCATCATTGTGCTGATTAATAGAGGGTGTTCAGATGCATTTAGTGACTTGCCCATTATCGATCTATAGGACTGTACAATGTGTATGCAATGGGGCACCTCGCAAAGAACACAGCTATGACCGTGGCAATTTCATATTGCAGTTGGCTCTGATGTTGATGGTTCAATAGCCTACTAGTAATTGTGGTAACACTGCTACATGAGCAGAACCTTTCTCAGAAACTGCCCCATTTTAATAATGTATTTTTTTGAATTGTTTCACTTCTAACTCTTGACATAATATTGTTAAACCACTGCTAGGCTATCTTCAGCTCTAGGCTTGTGAAGCAAGTTGGGCCCACTATGTGTTTGACTCTGGATGTCAGTCCAGTGCTGCCAGCTTATAAGTTGTTACCCTCTAAAGTTGGGTGATCTCTTTGGACGTCTCGCTTTGGCAAACATCAGGTTCTTGATTAGTAAGGGCGTCAAAGCTTATGGGGAGGAGGCAGGAGAATAGGGTTGAGAGGGATAACAAATAGCCATGATTGAATGGGGGAGCAGACTTGATGGGCTGAATGGTCCATTTCTGAATTTTGCTCCTGTCTTGGGGGATAGACTGCTCATTTGGTGTTTGTATAGTTCACTTCCCATTTAAAGGATAAGGAAGAGGAATTCGCCTCTTGATAAACTGCAGTTCATTCAGACATAATTTATTGTACACTTTTTCTGTCTTCAGCTGGAGAATATCAGTAACTTTATTAAAGCCATGCAGGTTTATGGGATGAAGCCACATGACATTTTTGAAGCGAATGATCTGTTTGAAAATGGGAATCTGACTCAAGTGCAGACGACACTTTTGGCCCTTGCGAGCCTGGTAAGTGTGAATCTCATCCCCGTAATCCCATAGTTGTTCACGGCTGCCAATGATAAACTCTCATAGCCTATTGGTACCCTGTTCACATGCATCTTGATACATGTCTGAGCATGCTTTGAGTTGGCAATGGTACTTGTCTCTTTTGTCAGATTGGGAGTTGAAGAACTACTCCAGGATTCCATTATATTCAGCATTGTCCAAGATGTTGCATTAAATTATTGCATCTTTGAGCTGGGTAGTGATTGGCTCTTCTGGTCGGTGCTTATCCCTCAACCAACATCAGGAAACTGAATGTGGGATTTTGGTTTTTGCTCTTATTAACAATGCTTTCAAAAATAAAGTAATTCACCTTGTTAAATAGAGGGTTAAGGTGAATGACGATCCTGTGTTTGTTGTACAAAGTGCAGATGGAAGTGTTACACAACCTATCAGATTTTAATTAACTACTCTGCAAAAGCTTTTGCAGTCTCAGAGGTTTATGAGCCTCCTGTGCAAGAAGCCAGAAATGCGCTGATGTTAACACTGTAGATTCCCTGACACAGTCTTTTACATACCAGTTATTACACTGGTAAAACTGCTGCTATATTTCCTTCAATACTGTTCTCAAGGGACATAAACTTTACAAGTGATTCAGCCCCACCCGCTGAAACTGAGAATATTGTGGAGAATATTTTTCTATTGTCTTTTATTTATGAACTGTTAATCTTTCCCATGCTTTATACAGCATGATCTTGTAAAATATATTTCTGAATTTAGGAACCTCCCAAGTTCTGAAATGTTTTTGCAAGTTTATGCTTTATAACAGGAGTTTCAAGAGTAACAAGATCAATCTATAAACAAAAGACAGTAGAACAATGCTGTCTCTCCACAGTATGCTGGTTTTCAGGAGGAGGGGCTAAATCGGTTATAATAACTTATAAAACTTGTATCTCTTGGGGAAACCTGGCTGGTGGCGTAGTGGCATCAGTGTCGGACTTTGGGACGAAAGATCCTGAGTTCAAATCCAGCTGGTTCCCCTGCACGCTTTCCATCCATGCTGGGTTACCAGCTGGTGATCTCTTTGGAAACTCAGAAGGCAGTGGCTGTAACTTGCCTGGTATACTGTTCCCACTACATCAGAGAGGCGTGGAGGGAAATCATCTGCTAACCAGAGAATGCGACGTACCTTCCCTTTCCATTTCCAAAGTTATTAGGAGGATATAAGAACTTGTTAAGAAGCAGATGTTAGTGCATTTCTGGCATCTTGCATAGGAGGCTCATAAACTCCTGAGGTTGCAAAGGCTTTTGCAGAGCAGTCAATAAAAATGTGATAGTGCTATGCATACTGCTGTTAGGTAGAATTTGACCCAGATAATTAAAAGATAATGGAAGTTGTTTCCATTACTGTAGTAGTGAAACTTCCACTGTTGTAAATCAATAACTCCGGTCTAGGATGTACTGAATTTTAATGGAAAGCTTGTTCTTCACACAACAGTGAGTATTCACTCTGATAAATTTGTTCTGCTTCTAATTCCTCTGCTTTTCCACTTCTGATTTTCCAGTTATAAAATTACTTTACTTCATTAAATAGAATATATAAGAAAAATAGTTAGGTACTTGCATTAGTCTTGGACCAGTGGCTGCCTCTTCATTGGACTAATACCATAGCAGTACATTAACTAAAGCATTTTGCTTTCTCTGGGGTGTTTTGTAGTTTCTTTTTTGTTTTTTTAAAATTGCGTTCTTTGTTTATTTTTTTTGAAGCATTGGATTTTGAGTAACAATCATTTCATCCTCCTTTTACCCTCGTGTACTGAAGAATGACAATAAACCATCTTGAATGAAGCTGTGATAATTCTCTATTTCTTCTGTTCTGCCCTTACAATTGACAGAGGCTTTGGGTTGTGCATCTGTTTGCTGTCTTACTCTTTTCGGGGTTGGATATCTAAGGATATTCAGTATTTGAGGAGGATCAGGAAAAGGAGGTGGAAGGGCATTGTTAGTGAAGACGAGTTCAATAATGAGAAAGGATACTAGTTCAGAAACTGAAGGTGTGGAATCAGTTTGTATGGAGCTGAAGGTTGGAGGATATTTGACACCCATAGGCCTCTATACATAGCGGTGTTAGGAGCAGCAGCAAACATTTTCTTTTTAAGATATAGAAGGGTCTATGGTAATCATTGCTGATTTTATTACCTTGTATTTCTTTACAGCATGGAATCAGCCCTTGTTTTTAAAAAAAAGTGAAGTCAAGTGTAGGTCTTCAATGATAGAAATGGGATAAATCTCAACGGGGAACAGGAGATTTGCAAAGCAAGTGAACAGATATTTTGGTTTTGCTTCATAGAAAATACAAATGGCTTGCCAGGAATTTAGTTCTGGTAAAGAAATAGTGCTGGAGAGAAATACCAGTACTGAAAGCTAATTAAATTCACAGGGCTTACCCCGAGTACTGTTGGGAGTTCGCTGTGGAAATCGTTCTTGATTTCCAGAATTAATTTGCAGAAAAGTTGGTTTGCAAATACAACTCTATTATTAAAAAAACAAAGAAAATGAGAAGCTTGTGAACCAGTTAGCTCTGTATCAGTGTTGGGGGAAAATTCTAGGGCTGTAATCCTCGATAACATGCCATTTTAAATGTATCAATGGAATTTGATAACGTCACCATGGATTTCTGGTAGTTGCCTTTTAGTAAATCTAACCATGGAATAGATGAGAGGAAAACAGTGGTGTGATGTCTCCTTCCAGTAAACAAAAAACCTCCACCACTCCCCACCCTGACCTTTTACTACTTCTCCCCTGCCTATTATTTCCATTCCCCTTCCCTTTCTTCTCTTGTCCACTCTCCTCTTTGGCCCTTGACCTTTATTGCCCTCCTGGCTTCACCTGTCGCCTTCCGGCTAGTCTCCCCACCCCCAACATTCTCATTCAGCCATTTTGCCCCTTCTCTGTCTCTCGGCCCCGAAGAAGAGTCCTGGCCCAAAATGTCAACTGTTTTCTCATTTCCATAGATACTGCCTGACGGGCTGAGTTCCTCCAGCATTTTGTGTGTTGGATTGAGCTTTGGATTTCCAGCACCTGGTGGTGTGATGTAATTGGATTTTTGGGAAGCTACTGATCATTCCGTATACATGCTCCCAATACCATGTCCTTTAATTGACATGAATTGAGTATTAGTTGACAGATAGGTGGAGGGGGGGAAACTACGTTTGTGTACATGAGCTTGCTAGGATTCTGCAGGGATCAGTGCTTAGACCTCATTCTCAGTATATATCACTGATTTGAAGTGGATGGGCTGCTACAGCAACAGAAGACCATGAACTTGCAAACAGTAGCCACTTCATTAGGTGACTTAATAAAGTGACCACTGAGTGTGCTCGCTATACATTTACGTGTTTCAGAAATTTGCTGTGTGTTGGTCAGACATGCAACATTAAAAAAATCATTCAACAATCATAAAGTGTAAAACACTGTGTAGAGGTTAAATTGAGGTTAAAGTACAGCAATGGAGTAAACACATAAATACCAACCTGTATTTACAATGTAAACAGCATTATAGAAAGTGGTTTAAAGTGTTTACAATGCAGTGATGGGGGTAATAGATGAGATGGGGGGGGGGGAGAGGGAATCTAAAATGCCTTCAAGAGGACCACACCCATGTTGCAGGATCTGGAGGCGTGAGTGCCTCATTGACCCGGAGGGCAACGTTGTCTGGAATCAAGCTTTTCTTTATGCTTTCATTCTTGGTAGGGTCACCCATGCCAGACGGGTTAAAGGGTAGAGGCCTGACTAAGAGTGGTCCACCGGTCCGCCAGGCTGGGCCGGTGGGGTTCAGCTTGGAGCTAACGACCCTGACTGGTAATACGAAACGGTTACGGAAACAGCAACAAAGAATCCTTTTACATTTGAGCCTCCACCCAGGACTTGCATGACTGACAGTCGTGAAAACTGAGCTACTGGCACAGTGAAGGAAGCCCCAAGCATCACCCGAGATGAAGGGCCTTCACTGCTACTCTAAACACCAGTGGCATTACGGGCAGTAGCTTAATTAGAATGGGCTGATCTACCTGAGGGAAGGAACTTTTAAGATGGTGTGAATTTTTCTTTGCTTTAATATTCCTTTAGTGCTTTCCAGAAGGGAGCTTTTGGAAAAGACAGGTTGCCAGGTGGATAGTGCCTGCAATTATGTTGCCTGCCCGCTATTAAATAGCATTTAAATGTTCGGGGAAATGTTGTCCGAAAGGACCTGCGGGTTCTCGTACACTGGTCATTGAAAGCAATTGTGCTGGTGCAGCAAGCAGGTACGGCAGCCTGTGTTGTGTGTTGGTTTTTACAGCATGAGGGTCTGAGTAGAAGAGGGTACGGTTCATTGCTGCAGTTCTGCAGGACCTTGGACTACACACACCACTTGGTAGCCTCACCAAGTCTAGCCTAGCAAAGGGGAGCGAGTGTTCTGAAGGTTCACCCGACTGATCCCTAGGATGACAAACACGAGAAAATCTGCGGGGGCTGGAAATCCAAAGCATCGTACACACAAAATGCTGGAGGAACTCAGCAGGCCAGGCAGCATCTATGGAAAAGAGTACAGTCGACGTTTCGGGCCAACACCCTTAAGCAGGACTGGAATAGAAGGTGGGGGGGGGGTGAAGAAGTACAAGGTGGCAGGTGATGGTGAAACCGGGAGAGGAAGGGGGTGACGCAAGGAGCTGGGAAGTTGATTGGTGAAAGAGATAAAAGGCTGGAGAAGGGGAAATCTGAAGGGAGAGGGTAGAAGACAATGGAGGAAGGGGAAGGAGCACCAGAGGGAGGTGATAGGCAGGTAAGAGAATAAGATGAGAGGGAGAAATGGGAATGGTGAAGTTGAGGGGGTGGGGACGTGATTACCAGAAGTTCAAGAAATTGATGTTTATGCCATCAGGTTGGTGGCTGTCCAGACGTAATTAATATAAGGTGTTGCTCCTCCAACCTGAGTGTGGCCTCATCGCAGCTGTAGAGGTGGCCATGGACTGACATTTCAGAATGGGAAGTGGAATTCCAATGGGCATCTACAGGGAAATCCTGCTTTTTCTGACAGATGGAGTGGAGGTGCTCAGTGAACCGGTCTCACCGATATACAGGAGGCCACACCGGGAGCATTGCATGCAGTAGCTGACCCCAAAAGACTTGCAGGTGAAGTGTTGCCTCATCTGAAGGACTGTTTAGGACCCTGAATGGTAGATTCCTGGGACTGTCATATACAGAGTGAATGGGTTAACTAGGTTTAATGTCACTGATATTTCGAAGCTTTGAAGCGCAGTTCTAATGGGGCTAGATGACTGCGTGCAAAGATGATGATTTTCCTCTGGATGGCTGTCTAAAGTGGGATCTTGGGATATGGGATAAGACAGCTTCAATAGGTACATTTAATGTCAGAAGAATACACAATACATCCTGGAATTCTTTCTCTTTGCAAACATCCACATAAACAGAGGAGTGCCCCAAAGAATGACAGTTAAATGTTAGAACCCCAAAGCCTCCCCCCTCGCAAGCACAAGCAGCAGCAAAGCAATGTTCCCCCCCCTCCACCGAGCACGCAAGCATGACACAGAGTTGTAGTACCCCAAAGACTACTCGTTCACCCAGAAATTCGACATACCACAGGCTGTCTCCCTCCCTAATGAGGGGAAAAGAGGTGTCCCCATTTCACTCATTAGGATTGAGACCATGAGAATCACTCTGGCAGACCTTTGGAATCTGCTACTTGATAAGGCGTCAAGGTCACGTTACTGAATTGTATTTACAATGAAGGCAGATAAATTTCTGGATCTAAAAGAATCTGGTGTGTAGGGAGAGAACGGGAAAGCGGTATCAGTCATGATCACAGTGAATGGAGAAGTGGGGTTAAAGGTTAAAGCAGCTTGCCACTATTTGAGTTTTTCTGTAGTGTTGATACAAAAGATTTTTTTTAAAATGTTAAATTTTGACCTTGTGTGTGAGCCTTTCCATTGCTGAGCCAGTGTTTATGCCCAAGTCTTTGGGTAAATGGATACAAAGCAATCCCCTTCACATTGGATTGGATCAGTGGCTGTGTACGGTAAATACATATTAACTAAATGTTGACTAAATACAGTAGGTTATACAAGAAACCACTTCGAGGACAAAAGATATTCATTTCTTTGAAGGATTTTTGAGCCATGCAAGCGAAACGTTTGCTTGAAGCTATTTCCTGGAAGTTAGTCGGGTTTGTAAAAGATTGGGTACTGAGGCATCACGGAGATCACTGTGGGACCACTGCCTGTCTTTTAAATAGAACTCTTTGGAACTAGGATCAGAAATGATTTCAAGACTTAAATTCCAAACTTTTGAGTACCATTAATAAGATGATAGATGTCAGTGTATTTTTAAATGTGCTGAAAGGGCATTGGTTTTTTTTTAAAAAAAAGGCAAATGAATTGAAACGGTTCCCTTTAGTTGGATAACATTGGGTCTCTAAATTACTCCTGTGAATAAATACTGTGGGTAATTTAAGGATACACTTAATATCAACAAGTTCATAGCGAGGGTTCATTTCCGAATGAAGGAATTAAGTCAGGGTCATATCCTGGTTGCTGTACTGCCTTTTGTTCTACTCTTCCTGTAATAAGAATATGGAGGCTTTGGAAAAGAAATTAGAAATATACTGGACTTTTTCCCCTCTGTGGAGCATACCAGACCTGAGACCTAACCGCTGCAATTCTAATGGGTCTCGATGACTAAGTGCAAGGATGATGATTTCCTCTGGATAACTGGTCGTGGTTAGCGCAACACTATTATAGCCTGGGGTGTCGTAGTTCAGAGTTCAGTTCCGGTGTTGTCTGTAAGGAGTTTGTACGTTCTCCCCCTGGCCATGTGGGTTTCCTCAGTGTACTCCAGTTTCCTCCCACAGTCCAAAGATGTACTGGTTAGTAGGTTAATTGGTCATTGTAAATTGTCCTGTGGTTAACTAGGGTTAAATCAGGTTGCTAGGCCATGTGGCTTGTTGGGCTGGATAGGTTTGTTCTGTGCTGTATCTCCAAATAAAAAAAAGAAAAGATAAAGGTCAGGCTGAGCTGCTTTAGAAGGATAACACTGAGTACTGACTTGATAAAGGCCTTTAGTATTAATGGTAACATTGAGAACTGACTTGATAAGGTCTTTAGTGTTAACGCTAAGAAAGAGCTGACTTGATAAAAGTCTTCAGTGTTTTGACTGGGTGGCTGTAGGTCATATTAAAAATTACAAGAGAATTTGGAGAAGCTTTAATGTTTAAATCGTAAAACTTACCACGCACAGTAATTGGCTAGCAGCAATCTGTCTTTGAACTGTGGCTAGAGATGTATAAAAGGGAATGAGATGTAGGCCAGCTGAGGTGAAGCAGATGGGGTGGGGGGCATGGAGGGGAGGCTTATGTCAAATATAAAGATGTCTAGAGACTGTTAAGCCAAATGGCTGGTTTCAGTGTTATCATTCTTGGCAGGATGCAGGGGGCAGCTGAACAAATTCACTACAAAAAGTAACAAACGAGAGAATCTGAAGATGCTGGAAATCCAAGCAACACACACAAAATGCTGGAGGAACTCAGCAGGCCAGGCAGTATCTGTAAGGGGGGGGGAAAAAGTACAGTCGATGTTTCAGGCCGAGACCTTCAGTCCTGCCGAAGGGTCTCGGCCCAAAATGTCGACTGTACTTTTTTTTCTATAGATGCTGCCTGGCCTGCTGAGTTTCTCCAGCATTTTGTGCATGTTGCTCACTTCAAAAAGTGCGAGGTTCGTGCTCTCCTAATATAAATGGAAACGGTAATTATTTGAATCAACTTTCTTTTCCGGATAATCGTGTAAAGTTTTAGTTCAGCCGCTTGGAGTTGAAAGTTTAAAAGGGAATGTGATGAGGCTAAAGAAAGCCCGTTGAGGGGTCCAAAGCATTAAGTTTGATCAAACCAACATGAGTATGTTTCCTCTGTTAACCAGGAGTGTTTCTGCTAGTCAATTTTCATTTACTAAGGCAGTTCCCTCGGGAACTTGTATCTGATTTTTCAGGTGCATTTAACTTCTCTCTTCACACCTTTAGGTCTCCATGTGCTGAGTGCAATTTATTGTAAATCTTTGTAAATTATTACTTTTTTTTTGTAATATAATTTTTATTGAGTTATCAAAAAGAATACATGAAAAGATAAAATCTACCCTCCCCTTAACCCTCCCCCCCCCCATATATAGTCCTACCTAAAAAGAAAGAAGAGAGAAAAAAAAGAGCTGCCTGGGTATTGGAAGGTTTCCACATGCTCCATGGAATTCAAAATAAATTTGGTATAATTATGCGTTACTTTCCCCAAGGGACCAAGATCTTTATCGGAGCACTTAAATATGCCATCCTATCTTTTGTAAATAAGGGTGCCAAATATTCAAAAATGTTACATATTTATCTCTTAAATTATAAGTAATTTTTTCGAGTGGAATAGAACTAGCCATTTCATTATTCCAATGATCCATACTTAAATACGAGTCAGATTTCCAAGTGACTGCTATAGTCTTCTTAGCTACTGCCAATGCAATTTTTATAAATTCTTTCTGATATTTATTCAATTTAAGTTTTGGCTTAATCCCTTCAATATCACCTAATAGAAATAATACAGGGTTATGTGGAAGTTGAGTTCCAGTAATTTGTTCCAATAAGACTTAAATTTATCTAAAAGGGTTGAATTTTAAAACAAGACCAAGTAGAATGTAAAAAAGTACCAATTTCTTGATTACACCGAAAGCATTTATCGGATAGATTTGAATTTAATCTATTTATTTTTTGTGGTGTAATATATAATTGGTGTAAAAAATTATATTGTACTAATCTAAGTTGGACATTTATTGTATTTGTCATACTGTCAAGACAGAGTCTTGACCAATTTGTTTCATCAATAGTAATATTCAGATCTGTTTCCCATTTTTGCTTTGACTTATGGGTTCCTTGTTTAATTGTCTGTTCTTGAATCAAATTATACATACAAGAAATAAATTTTTTAATTTTCCCTTTTTGAATTAAAATTTCAATTTCATTAGGTTTTGGCAAAAACATTGTTTGACCCAGCTTACCTTTTAAGTAAGCCCTTAATTGAAAGTAACAAAAGAGAGTATTATTTGATATTTTATATTTATCCTTTAATTGTTCAAATGACATCAATATACCTCATTCATAACAATCTCCTATAAATTTAATCCCTTTTTGGTACCAATTATATAAAAGTTGATTGTCCATTGTAAAAGGAATAAGGCTGTTTTGGAACAAAGGTCTCCTTGCTAATAGAGATTTCTGTGTTTCATTATCAACATTTATCTTATTCCATAGATCAATCAAATGTGTTAATATAGGAGATTCTTTCTTTTCCCGTATCCATTTAGATTCCCATTTATATATAAAATCTTCATCTATTTTCTCCTATCTTGTCTAATTCTATTTTAATCCATGCTGGTTTTTGATCATCGAAGAAAGATGCAATAAATCTAAGTTGATTTGCTTTATAATAATTTTAAAAGTTTGGAAGTTGTAACCCTTCTAACCCAAATTTACATGTCAATTTTTCCAATGATATTCTTGACATTTTACCTTTCCAAAGAAATTTTCTCACACATTTATTTAACTCTTGAAAAAATTTCTGTGGCAATTGTATTGGTAATGTTTGAAACAAGTACTGTAACCTAGGAAATATATTCATTTTTACAACATTGACTCTACCTACTAATGTTATTGGTAGTATCATCCATTTGTCAAAATCTTCTTGAATTTTTTTCAATAGTGGTAAATAATTAAATTTATATAAATTCTTTACATCATTATCAAGTCTTATACCTAAATACTTTATACCATTTACCGGCCATCTAAATTAGGTTACTAATTGACATTGACTATAGTCTCCCTTAGTAAGAGGTAAAATTTCACTTTTATCCCAATTTATTTTGTAACCTGATACCTTCCCATATTCATCCAATCTAGAAGATAATTTATGTTACGAATGTTGTGGGTTTGTTAAGTAGATCAAAATATCATCGGCAAAAAGATTAATTTTATATTCCTCCTGATTAACTCTAAAACCCATAATATCTGGATCAATTCTGATTAGTTCTGCTAATGGCTCTATCGCCAGTACAAATAAAGCAGGTGATAATGGACAACCTTGCCTAGTTGACCTTTTTAATTGGAATGGTGTTGAAATTTGAGAGTTTGTCACTACTTTAGCCTTAGGGTTAGAATTTAAAGTTTTAATCCAATTTATAAAAGATGTTCCTAACCCATATTTTTCTAATACTTTAAATAAAAAATCCCATTCTAATCTATCAAATGCCTTTTTCTGCATCCAAGGCTACTACTATACTCTTCTCGTCCCTTTTTTGTGCCAAATGAATTATACTGAGTAGCCGGGTTACATTATCTGCCAATTGTCTATTTTTAATAAATCCTGTTTGATCCATATGTATTAATTTTGGTAAATATTTAGATAATCTATTCGATAAAATTTTTGCTATTATTTTATAATCCATATTCAATAAAGAAATAGGCCTGTATGATGTTGGTTTCATAGGATCTGTCTTTTTTTGGCAATACTATTACAACTGTTGAAAAAGATTCTGGGAGTTTATGTATTTTTTCTGCTTGACGTATTAGTTCCATAAAGAGAGGAAATAATAAATCTTTAAATTTTTTATAAAATTCAGGTGGAAAACCATCTTCTCCTGGAGATTTATTACTTTGGAGTGATCCTAAAGCTTCTTCAACTTCTTTTAATGTGAAAGGCATATCTAATCCCTTCTGTTCTTCCAAATTCAATTTTAGAAGAGATACTTGTGATAAAAACCGTTCTATCTCATTAATATCATTTTGAGATTCTGATTGATATAATTCAGAATAGAAATTTTTAAAGGTTTCATTTATTTCAAGAGGTTTATAAGATATTTTATTTGCCCTTGTTCTAATTGCATTTATTGTTTTGGAATCTTGTTCCGTTTTCAACTGCCAGGCAAGAATTTTATGTGCTCTCTCACCTAACTCATAATACCTTTGTTTAGTTCTTATAATTGCTTTTTCCATTCTATATGTCTGAAGCGTATTATATTGTAACTTCTTATTGACAAGTTGCCTTCGTTTTTCTTCTGACATATATCTTTGAGATTCTTTTTCTAATTTTGTAATCTCTTTTTCCAATTGATCTAGTTCTGCCATATATTCTTTCCTAATTTTAGACGTATAACTTATTATCTGGCCCCTAAGATATGCTTTCATCACATCCCATAATATAAATTTATCATCCACTGAATGAAAATTTGTATCCAAAAAAAATTGAATCTGCTTTTTCATAAAATCACAAAAATCTTGACGTTTTAATAATGTTGAATTAAATCTCCATCTATAAGCCACTTCTTCCTTATCAGCCATTATTATTGTCATTAATAAAGGAGAATGATCTGATAATATTCTTGCTTTATATTCCATATTTTCCACTCTGTGTTGAATATGCATTGATAATAGAAAAAAATCTATCCTTGAGTAAGTTTTATGTCTATGAGAATAGAATGAATAGTCTCTTTCTTTAGGATTGATTCTTCTCCATATATCAATCAAATTTAAATCTTTCATCAATGATAAAGTTAAATTTACTACCTTTGATTTTATAACAGCCTTGGTTGATCTATCTAAGACTGGGTCTAAGCAAAAATTAAAGTCTCCTCCAATTAATATTTTTTTCATGTGCATCCGCCAAATTCAAAAAAGCTTCTTGTATGAATTTTGCATCATTTTTGTTTGGTGGATAAATATTCATAAAAGTCCATAGTTCAGAAAAAAGTTGACAATGTATAATCAGATATCTCCCAGCAGAATCAGTTATTACATTTTGTATTTTAATTGGTAACGTTTTATTGATTAAAATTGCTACTCCCCTCGCTTTTGAATTAAATGAAGCCGCAACAACACTACCCACCCAATCTCTCTTTAGTTTCTGATGTTCTGTTTCTGTTAGGTGCGTTTCCTGTAAAAAAGCTAAATCTCTCTTCATTTTTTTAATATGTGTTAAGATTCTTTTTCTTTTCACTGGTCCATTAAGCCCGTTAACATTAAAACTCAAAAAATTCAATAAATTAGTCATTATTCTTAACAAAGTTACTCCAATCTAAAACATTACTTATCTTCTCAACTCTCGTAGTTCCTTGGGGAATCTCTTTAAACTTCACCATGTTGCTGTGTGTTTCCCTCCCAACCCTCCAGGCAAAAAGAAAAAAAAGATAGATAAGATACAAAAAAAGAAAAAACAAAATACCCCCCCCACTAATGTTGTGAATGAAAAGATACACAACACTACCCCCCTCCATTGTGCGGGTCGTGGCTAATGCCACGCTTGCACACATGATTAGTGTAGCAATTGGTCAGTGCTTCTTCCAGCTCCCCCGCAACAAAAAAAAATTAATGTTACTATTCCCAACTAATATTCCTCCAATTTTAACTTTTCTTACCCCCCCTCGTATAATTAATAATATATTTATACATTCATCCGCCTTCAAAAATCCAACAAGTCCATTCTTTGACCCAATCTTCATCTTCAATCTATCTCGCTCCCCTGGATTTGTTCTTGTACCTGGTGAATATTCAGAGAATCTCGCACAAACTGCTCCGCTTTCTGGTAGTCATCAAAAAATCTTTTTTCTCCACCAGGCAAAAAAATCTTCAAGGTTGCAGGATAACGCAATATAAATTGATAACCGTGATCCCATAGGGTTTTTTTCACTGGATTAAATTTCTTCCTTCTCTTCAAAAGTTCATAACTTATATCAGGGTAGAAAAAAACTTTGTTCCCTTGAATCATCAATGGCCCTTTTCTATCCTTGGCAGCTCGAGCAGCTGCCTGTAGAATCCTTGTCTTGAAATCTTAAGAATTTTATTAAAATCGATCGTGGATATTGGTCATCTTTTGGTTTTGGTCTTAGAGCTCTATGTGCCCGCTCAATTTCAATTGGTCGAACCTCCTCTTCCATTTGCAAAACTTCCGGGATCCATCTTTGAAAAAATTCTATTGGTTTTTCTCCCTCCGTACCTTCTTTAAGACCAACGATTTTAATATTATTACGTCTACTGAAATTTTCCAACATGTCCACTTTCTCCAAGAGTCGATTTCTTTCCAAGTTCCAGACAAGCAGATCATTTTCTGTTTTTTCCACTCTATCATTCATTTGCCCCATTGCTCTTTCCATCTTCTGAAGCTTCTTATCCATTTTGTCCTGTCTTTCCATAGCTTTATTATAGCACATCTTCGTATCTCTAAGCTCTTCTCTTACTTTTCTTAGTTCAGCCGTTAATTGCAATATAGCCTCTCTTATGTTTCTATCATCTCCTTTACTTCCAATCGCTTCCAATTCTTCCTCCTCTTCTTCATCTGTGTTCTCTGCAGAATCCAATTCTGACTCTGGGTCATTTTCAATTGCAGTGGCTGTCGGTTCTTGTAGTTTGAGTTGTGTCGATTTGCGCATGCGCAATTCCGTTGTCTTCTTCGGAGCAACCTCTGCCACCGCCATTGCTCCCTGTTCTACCGAAGGAGATCCAACCTGAGTCCAAGGCTTCATCGTTGCAGTAGGCCCTTTTTTCTTCCCCTCTCGCGGCTGCTTCGCAACAGCAGACTTCTTTTGTTGCAGTTTAGGAGGCATATCGTAAAGTAGTCTTACAAAGCTTATAAATAGTTTTCAGAAAGTATTTATTAACTTTGTTTTATTAAACGGTACTTTGCTGATTTTTTTACGGGAGAGCTGGATTTACACGTCTCAATCCCACGTCATCACGTGACGCCCCCCCCTTACTTTTGTTATTTGAACAGGAATTGCTGTGTAAGTTGGTTTGTCAAATGTTCCAGTGTTGATTTACTTAATTTTTTTTCTGGCCAGGCAAAAACTAAAGGCTTTCAGACGAGAATGGATATTGGAGTTAAGTATGCAGATAAGCAAGAGAGGCACTTTGAAGAAGAAAAACTGAAGGCTGGACAAAGTGTAATTGGGCTTCAGGTACTCAGTGATTTTTTATTACTCTATAAATGGTGATCAACGCCTTGATTTAGTTTGGAGTGTGTGAGCGACGTGGTAGCATAGTGGTTAGCGCAGCTACTTTACTGCGCCGGGCATCACTGATCAGCGTTTGGTTCCCGCCACAGTACGCGAGTTCTCCCTGTGACCATGTGAGTTTCCTCCAAAACTCCACTTTCTTCCCACATTCCAGAAGCATACTGATCAGGGTTAGTAAGTTCTAGACATGCCGTTCACCGAAAGCATGGTGACGCTGGCATGCTGCCCCAACACAATCCTTGCTGATTTGATTTGGCATGTTTCACTGCAATTTTCTTTTGACATTTTGATGTACGTGTGATAAATAAAGCTAATTTTCTGTTCTGCATTTTGATAAATATATTTTGGAAAATAGCGAAATTAGGAAGGGAAAAAATTGTTGGTTTCCCAATTTGTTTTATCTAGATTACAGGGATTAAGTTCCTAACTTATCAATGAAACAATGTCAGGCTGGTGGAGAATCAGCGTCGGCTGTGAATGAGTATTGACATTACGTAAAACAGGGACACCATTGGCTTCCTGACCAAATGGTCCCCAGGTTCTTGTCACTGTGTTTGCACTGTGTTTATAACATGTGTTGATTCCTGAGGTTGGGTGTGAGGACTTGCAATGCACTCATTCTGATGCTGTTCTGAGTAACAATTAACTCTTTGTTTTCTGTCAGCCAGCCAATTTTCAATCCATGTCAGTACTCTGCCCACAATATCATGTGCCCTAATTTTGCTCACTAATCTCCTACGTGGGACTTTATCAAAGGCTTTCTGAAAGTCCAGGTACACTACATCCACTGGCTCTCCCTTGTCCATTTTCATAGTTACATCCTCAAAAAATTCCAGAAGATTAGTCAAGCATGATTTCCCCTTCGTAAATCCAAGCTGACTCGGACCAATCCTGTTACTACTATCCAGATGTGTCGTAATTTCATCTTTTATAATTGACTCCAGCATCTTTCCCACCACTGATGTCAGGCTAACCGGTCTATAATTCCCTGTTTTCTCTCTTCCTCCCTTCTTGAAGAGAGGGACAACATTAGCCACCCTCGAATCCACAGGAACTGATCCTGAATCTATAGAACATTGGATTAAACTGTTTGAGGTGGTTTCCCTACCATTTTTCCGTTTCTATCATAAACCCTGATTTGAAACTACCTGCATTCTAACTTGGGGCACATTATAATTATTCCTTTGACTTTCCCCATCTCTTCTGGGATGTAGCTCTGTAGGTACTGATCGTACTTTTACCTGTTATGACTGAGCTTTACTAAAGTGAGTCTCACATGTACAGTAATAATCCTTAGCCGGGTTAACACTGGTTGTTGTGCAACTTGAACATTGATGGGACTCATTTGTTCTAAAGTGTGTGGCTTCAGGGCCTCAGTTTTCCCATTGAAATGGCTGATGCCTGGGGGCAGAATTTTAATGTGACTGGAGGAAAGTATAGAGGGAAATGTCAGAGGTAAGATTTGTTTTTACATAATGTGGTAGTGTGGTAATGTAATGGCTGGCCAGGAGTGATGGTAGAGGCTGCTACATTAGGGACGTTTAAGAAACTCTTAGGTGCACGGATGATATGTAGGAGGGAAGGGTTAGATTGATATTAGAGTGGGTTAAAGGTTAGTCCAAAATTGCAGGATGAAGGGCCTGAACTGTGCTGGAGTGCTGTATGTTCTTAAAAATAATCTTTATTTCAGATGGGAACCAACAAATGTGCCAGCCAAGCGGGCATGACTGCCTATGGCACTCGAAGACACCTTTATGATCCAAAAACTCATACTGAGAAGCCATATGATCAAACAACCATAAGCCTTCAGATGGGGACAAACAAAGGTGCAAGTCAGGTAACGTAAATAATTGTTCCTGTGTATTTTGATGCAGTGCTGTTAAGATGCGTGTGTGATGTGTTTTTTTTTAGTTTTTCTGCCCCAGCTGAAACTGGAATCTTGCTTGATAACTGATCTGCATTATTATATGACTCATGTAATCATCCTTGTTGTAATCTTTATCATTATTTTTGTTTACATAACCACTTTGCTAAAGAAGTAAGCAAGACATGGAAGGAAGAATAGGCTGTTTGGCCCCACTGTACCGTGAGCCTGTGCTCCTTATAGATTCTCAGTTATGGGGACAAGTTTACTATTATATACCCTGTCTATACCCCTCATAATTTTAGATCCCTTTACTAGGACCTCCCTTGGTTCTCTCTGCTCCAGTGAAAATAAATCCAGTCTACCCAATCTTTCCTCATAACTGAAATGCCCCAAATGGGCAAAATTCTTTCTCCACCCTCTGCAATATAATCTGCATTACCTTAAAGTCTTGTCAAATGTACTGAGTCTGCATAACTCCTGGATGGTGATTTCCAAATACTCAAAGAAACTTTATGAATAGCAGCCCACATATTTTAAGACTGACATGTTCCATCTGTCAAGCTCTGTAAAAATTGTGTGTCTCTTCTCTTTCATTCCTTGTATCCATCCCTTTGTTTTGTCGTCACAGCACAAGCAGAACCCAGTTGCCTTGGATTTGTTCACCGAATCACTTAATTTTAGAAACAACCTCTTCCCCTCTGCCATCAGATTTCTGAATGGTCCACAAACTCCTTCTCTTTTTACACTAATTTGCTTTATATTTCGAAGTGTAACTTGCAGTAATTTTGTATTGTACTAAACTGCTTTCACAAAATAATGCTTTTCATGACACATGTTAGTGATTATGATTCACTAAACCAGTCTTAAAAGAAGTATGTGGGGGGGCGGGGGGAACAAAAGCTGTTGGCTACTGAGTGCTGGTGTTTGCAGAGATCTTCATACCACCCACTGATCTATCAGGCATTTTGAGCAAATACCATGAAAAATGCTGGCTTTTACCTCCTGGGCTCCACTAACCGGCATTCAGGTTCGATATTCTTCAGAGCAGCTTGAGTCAGGGGAGTGGAGCACACCTGGATGCTGAACTCCTGACAATATCTTCCCCAGTTAGTGGAGCAGAATCTGGCCACAGTGTGCAGTGTGTTGCACATGATTAAAGACGAAATGGCCGAGTTGCAAAAATCTTCAGAGGCAGCAGGATTTCAACAGTAAGGCAGATAAAGGTGATGTAAAGGCAGTTTGTTAAATGTAGCAGTTTCATTGACTCAGTGATTCTTGGAATTCTAGTCTACGGATTTCCCTTGCAGAAAAAGCTATTTTTAATGCATGTTTCTCTGTATATATGCAGTTCGATCCATGTGTGATAACAGCGCTGATCCACATACATGTGTGCCTTAGTGAATGGGGTGGAGTTGATTACACTTTTCACATCATGTTAAAACTTCTGTAGGATAAGGTCTGCAGTACTAGTCACAGCAGGCACTAAGGATGGTATGGATGGGGCATTTGAAGAATGTTTTAGTAACTTGTTTGTATATGTTGAAAGGTCTCAGTCCGAAACGTCGACTGTTCATCCCTCCCCATAGGTGCTGCCTGACCTGCTGAGTTCCTCCAGTATTTTGTGTTACTGTAGATATTCCACAAGTTCAAAGTAAATTTATTAGTGCATATGTCACCAGGTACAGCCCTGAGATTAATTTTCTTGTGGGATACTCAGTAAATCCTTAATAGAACCAAAGGAAGACTGCACCAATTATGTTCAACCAATGTGCAAAAGACAACAAACTGTTTAAATACAAAAATAAAGAATTGATAATAAACAATAAAAATCAAGAATCTGAGATGTTGAGTCCTTGAAAATTAATCCATAGTTTGTGGGAGCATTTCAATGAAGTTGAGTGGTTATTTATTCCCTTTGGTTCAAGAGCTTTACAGTCGAAGGATAATAGCAATTCTTGAACCTGGTGGTGTGGGTCCTGAGCCTCCTGTACCTTCCCAATGGCAGCAGTGAGAAGAAAGCATGTCTTGTTGAGGTCCCTAATGATGAATGCTGTCTTCCTGTGACAACACTTCATGTAGGTGTACTTTTAATGAAATCATTGTCATCGATCTGCTTATTTTAGTAGCAGATGTAATATTGTTGGATCTTACCCAGAATCTTCAACCCTGTTTTGTTCAGTCAGTCTCTGGCTGCTGAACACCTGTACTTGAGTAAACTGTCATTCAATGCCAGTGGCTGGGGGTCCTGCTCAGGATGTTCCCATTTCCAGTTTTGCCTTCCTTGCATTTCTTACTCTGTAACTTTCTCTGGTCCCTTGTGTAAATTCAAATTCCCTAGAGTTGATCTATTGAGTTGAGTGAATTTTTTTGGTTCCATGAAATATTAACAAACCCAGATTTTCTAGGCTCTGCAAATTTGGCCTCAGGTAACCACCATGATATTTACATCTTCTGCTCTGAACAGATGTGACAAAATCTGGTATTGGTTGTATTGGACCTGACCCAAAGCCTATGTGTCAGAATCAGAATCGGGTTTATTATCACTGGCATGTGACGTGAAATTTGTTAACTTAGCAGTTCAGTGCAATACATAATCTAGCAGAGATATAAAAATAATAATAAATAAACAAGTAAAACAGTTACGTATGCTGAATGGATTTTTTTTTAATGTGCAAAAACAGAAGTACTGTATATTTTTTAAAAAAGTGAGATAATGTCCAAAGCTTCAATGTCCATTTAGGAATTGGATAGCAGAGGGGCAGGAGCTGTACCTGAATTGCTGAGTGTGTGCCTTTGGGCTTCTGTATCTCCTACCTGATGGTAACAGTGAGAAAAAGGCATTCCCTGGGTGCTGGAGGTCCTTAATAATGGACCCTGCAGCTTCTTTCGGTCCTGTGCAGTAACCCCTCCATACCAGACAGTAATGCAGCCTGTCAGAATGCTCTCCATGATACAGCTATAGAAGTTTTTGAGTGTATTTGTTGATATGCCAAATCAATATAGCCGCTGTCTTGCTGCCTTTATGACTACGTCAATATGTTGGGACCAGATTAGACCTCAGAGATGTTGATGCCCAGGAACTTGAAGCTGTTCACTCTCTCCACTTCTGATCCCTCTGAGGATTGGTATGTGCTCCTTTGTCTTGGCCTTCCTGAAGTCCACAACCAGCTCTTTCGTCTTAATGAAGTTGAGTGCCATGTTGCTGTGGCACCATTCCACTAGTTGGCATATCTCACTCCTGTACACCCTCTTGTCACCACCTGAGATTCTACCAACAACGGTTGTATCGTCAGTGCATTTGTACGTTTGATCAGTGCATTCAAGACCCCTTTATCCAGAGTAGAGAGAGGTGGCCGGTGGTTTTTGTCAAATCAGGTGTGATGACCAAATTGAGTTTGGTAATTGCCTTTTGAACTTCGTCTTACCAATACCTTAACCTGGACAAATAAAACATTCCAGCATTAAAGTCCTGATTACTTGATTTTTTTTCTCTTCACTTTTTCTAGGCTGGCATGACAGCCCCAGGTACCAGAAGACACATCTATGACCAAAAGGTGTCAACAGAGAAGTGTGACACCTCCACAATATCATTGCAGATGGGCACCAATAAAGGGGCTTCCCAAACGGGTATGACTGTATACGGCCTGGGACGACAAGTGTATGACTCCAAATATTGTGCCACCCCAACTGAGCCTGTCATTCACAATGGAAGCCAGGGAACAAATGGCTCGGAGTATAGCGATGGAGATTACCAAGGTGACTATGCAGGTGAATACCCAGATGAGTATCCTGCAGAGTATCAGGATGAGTACCAAGGAGATTACCGTGGTGATTACTCTGATCACGGTGTTGATTATTAATGATCAGTATTATGGCCCATGAACTAGCTAGACAGCTTTGATTTTGCTACAGTCTTCCATGAATTTAAAGGCCCTAAAGATTGGATTCCTGGCTTTTCTGTACACAGCTAATCCATAAATCAGTATTTTGCTGTCTTGCTTTTCTAGTTTTTCTTTCATTGCCACGTGCTGGTAACAGTAATTACCACTTTAAGTACTGGAGATAATTGATTTTCACTCACTTGAAGGAAAGTTCCTAAAAGTCAACTTTTCAGAATCCATACCTAGCACCTCCCCACTTTTTAAAATTTGGTGGATTGATTTTATTTACCACATTTATACACATTTTATTGAATCTTGAGAGCGCCTGAAATATTCACTTTTTAGGATATCCCTTAAACCAATGCAACGTATTTGTTGCACAGAGTTGCTGCCTGTTATGACACAGTGGCAAATGATAAAGTGCTGAAATCAGTGTAAATGTGCATTTACTGCTAGTCACTGTCATATTCTTTAGTCGTATAATTTTTCTAATCTTCATAACCTAAATTAATGGGACCAATGCCTTTTCAAATACACAACCTTAAGTGAGCACAAAGCCAAGATGGAAATCATGTTTGTTAAGATGGATTATAGCCCTTAATGTTTGTATTGATCAATTTTCAATTTATCTGTATAAGATTTTTTTTTGACTGTGCCATTCAACACACTTGTGGTAAAGGGCTCAAAACTTAACTATGTTAAATGGTTAACCATGCCTTAAACCTTTACATCCTGGAATGTTGAACAACAAAACTAGTTATGCGGTATGAAAGTACCAAACACTTTTACATCTTTATGTAACACATTGTTGGGATCGTTGGGGCTTTGTGTGTATGAAGAGACTAAAGCTCGTGACTGAAAACTGAAATGTTCCTTTCACTACCATTAACCGAATGGGCAAAGCAGTTTGCAAATTTAGGTGACTGAATAAATGCCTGTACTAAAAAGGGACACTACAAATGCTGTATGCTTTCTCATTTTTGCTATAGATTAAATGTATTTTACTTATGTGCCATATTTTATCCATGTAGGAATTCTCTCCTCATTTTTTGTATTTATTGCCATTTTCTTTGGCATAAGTCTTTGTCTATGGTCCATTTTTTTTGTGAATAAAAAATTACTATAGAAACAACTTATTCACACAAATAATTGTCCATTCCTTTCTTGTCTTATGATTGCATCTCCTGAAAGCCCTTTGGAGCACATCTAAATACTCTATAGTACAAGGGGTTTTAGATTTGGTGTATGCAAATGAATGATATGTTTTGTACAAATTTCAGCTTTGTTCACCATGTAACTGATTCCTACTGCATTTTATTTTGATGCTCCTTTTCATAATGTACACCGTACAATGGAACAGCTTAAAAATTAGCAATCACTGTGGGTCCACTTTCCCCAACGTCAGGAAGATTCACAATTCAGTGAAAATTCAGTGCTTTTCAGAATTTGTATTATTGAAATATTAATAGACAAAATATTTACCGTTTTGAAATTTTATACACTCTAATTTTCATGTTTTAGCAGCTGGTGTGAGAAATCAGTGCAGAGGTGATCGCGTACATGCATGCTGCTCTGCCAGTTAAAAAGACCTCTACCCATTTCTGCCTGAATTTGCCATGTCAGCGGATTCTATTAGTGTCTATGAGATTGAGCGTCAGTACCTCACTGCTGATAGAAGATTAGCAATCCCCCAGAGCAAAACCATTCCACCTCCTTCAGGCTCAAGTTAGCTGACTATTTTATCCCATAATGCAGATGGAGGAAACATTTACCCATAATTTTGTTTTGGAATCTTGCTATAATTGAATTGTCTCCCCCCCCCCCCCCCACACCTTCCAAAATAGTGTAGACCTGTTCCACAGTCACTGTTCCTTTTTTGCCAGGGGATCAGATTGTTGAATCTGCATTGTCACACTTCTTGGACTGAAAGTACTCCAGACGGCCTCGCCAAAGATCTGTAAAACTTTAAAGCTTCATTTCTGTTGTGCTCCATATCTGTTGCAACAAAGGTTAACATATCAATTCCCTTAACCTAAGCAGCCCATCCATGCCAGGCAAAGATCCACTGCATTTGTTACTTGTGATGTGGCTGCCTCAGCTTCCATTTCGGTGAGACTAATGCAGACCAGGCATCCATTCTGCAGAATATCTGAGCTTTCTGCAATCCCCACTCCAAAGTTCTTCAGCTCCCTTTTCCCATTCCCACACAATCCTATCTGTATTTGGCCTTTTCCAGTGCAAACTTAGAGAATAACATCTTTTATCCTGCTTCAGTGTACAACTAATGCCATGGATGGTGAGTTTTTCAATTTCAGGTAACCAGCACTTCCAGGGCTCCTTTTCTTCTGTAACACCAAGGATCTTCTCTCCCTCACCTAGTTCCATCTGCCCATCACCCCTCCCTTATTGCGTATTAGGTGGTCAAATGTAAGAAGGAAGTATACCGTAAATGGCAGGGCTCTTAGAGGCATTGATGTATGGGGGGGGGGAACTTTGGAGTGAAAGTTCATAGCTCCCGGAGCGTCAACGCAAGTTGGTTGTAAAGGTGTGCAGCATAGTTGCCTTCATTGGATCGCGCATTGAGAGGAAAAGTTGGTAAGTCATGTTGCATGTGTATAGAATTCTGGATGGAGCAGATGATGAGGATGGTCAATTGTCTTGTTAGAAAAGTTGGGCCTGATGTAGCAAAATCATAGATGAAGTTCACAGCCAATCCAAGGTAGGGACAGAGACACACTTTTAAACTTGTGTTTGATCAATGCAAGCCAGGAATACTGAATATTCTGGAAACATGATAATATCACGTGGAAAAGCAGTGAGTTGGTTAGATGACAAAGTTAATGTTGGAATGGTGTTAAATACATTTTAAAGAAAAGGGGCCCTGCTGTTTCCATAAGATATAGGAGCATAATTAGGCCATTCGGCCCATCGAGTCTCCACACACTGCGGCTATTTCATTGAGGGTTTTTTTCATGTTTTCTAGAGCCATACAGTGGTAATTGTTGGGACATTTCTGGTCCATTGGGCAAGCTGAATTTCTGGGTGAGGTTTTTGACTGTTCAGTAAGTGATGGTGTCTGAACATAGAAGCCTGTGGTGCTGCTCCTGATTGCAAGCTGACAAGTGTGTTGCATGAGGCTGTAATGAGTAAATGTGATATCCCAGGCTAATGGTCCATTCTTGACATCAAAATGGCAATATGGATGGTGGCATTCTAATAAACCATTGGGTGAACAATGTTTGCCGTTGTTGGAGTAATCGAACAAAAGAATTGATAAGTTTATCTGCAAAATGGCTTTACTCCATACAACATAATCAAATCTAAGCTTGAATGCTTGTTAGAAATAAATGTTTAACTGCAGTATATGATATACAGTTGTACAAAGGAATGCCTGGAGAATACAATATAGATGCAGTGAGTATACAGAAAGATGAAAATAGTTGACGCATCAGTTTGCTCAGTGCTTTGCAATGCCATCTTTGGTTGGGGGTTCAATTCCCACTGCTGTCTGTAAGGTGTTTGTATCTTCTCCCTGTGACTATGTTGGGTTTCCTCTGGGTATTCTGGTTCCATCCCACATTCCAAAGATGTGCAGTTAGATTTAGTGAGTTGTGGGCATGCTATGTTGGTGTTGGAAACATGGCAACACTTGTGAGCTGTGCAGCACAACCCTTGCTGACTTGATTTGACACATTTCCCTGTATGTTTCGATGTGCATGTGACAAGTAAAGCTAATCTCTAATATTTAATCTCATCTTTGATGGAGATACACGATAGGATTGTTTGGGAAAATAAATTTCGAGGCTTCTAGGCATCATTGACAAGTCTGATATGTACTGTTCATCCCCAGTGGAAGGCACTAATGGTCTGCTGGAAGTTCCAGAGTGTTGGGTCAGAAGTGTGTGAACTTGCCATTTCTAGGGAGAAGGTTCTTGGAGAAACTGACAGGTCTGAAGTCACCTGGACCAGTTGGTGTGCACCCCAGGGTTCTGAAAGAGGTGGCTGAAGAGATTATGGAGGCATTAGTAATGATCTTTCAAGAATCACTAGATTCTGGAATGGTTCCAGAAGACTGGAAAATTGCAACTGTCACTCCACTCTTGAAGAAGGGAGAGAGGCAGAAGAAAGAACATTATAGGACCTCAGTGGTTGGGGAGATGCTGGAGTCGATTGTTAAGAATGAGGTCTCAGGGTCCTTGGAGGCACATGATAAAAAAGGTCATAGTCATCATGGTTTTCTGGGAAAGATCTTGCTGGAATTCTTTGAAGAAATAAACATAAAACATAGAATAGTACAGCACAGTACAGGCCCTTTGGCCCACAATGTTGTGCCGACCCTCAAACCCTGCCTCCCATGTAAGCCCGCACCTTAAATTCCTCCATATACCTGAATAGTAGTCTCTTAAACTTCATGAGTGTATCTGCCTCCACCACTGACTCAGGCAGTGCATTCCACGCACCAACCACTCTCTGAATACAAAACCTTCCTCTAATATCCCCCTTGAACTTCCCACCCCTTACTTTAAAGCCATGTCCTCTTGTATTGAGAAGTGGTGCCCTGGGGAAGAGGCGCTGGCTATCCACTCTATCTATTCCTCTTAATATCTTGTACACCTCTATCATGTCTCCGCTCATCCTCCTCCTCTCCAAAGAGTAAAGCCCTAGCTCCCTTAATCTCTGATCATAATCCATACTCTCTAAACCAGGCAGCATCCTGGTAAATCTCCTGTGTACCCTTTCCAATGCTTCTACATCCTTCCTATAGTGAGGCGACCAGAAATGGACACAGTACTCCAAGTGTGGCCTAACCAGAGTTTTATAGAGCTGCATTATTATATCGCGACTCTTAAACTCTATCCCTTGACTTATGAAAGCTAACACCCCATAAGCTATCTTAACTACCCTATCCACCTGTGAGGCAACTGTCAGGGATATGTGGACATGTACCCCCAGATCCCTCTGCTCCTCCACACTACCAAGTATCCTGCCATTTACTTTGTACTCTGCCTTGGAGTTTGTCCTTCCAAAGTGTACCACCTCACAGTTCTCTGGGTTGAACTCCATCTGCCACTTCTCAGCCCACTTCTGCATCCTATCAATGTCTCTCTGCAATCTTCGACAATCCTCTACACTATCAACAACACCACCAACCTTTGTGCCATCTGCAAACTTGCCGACCCACCCTTCTACCCCCATGTCCAGTTCGTTAATAAAAATCATGAAAAGTAGAGGTCCCAGAACAGATCCTTGTGGTATACCACTAGTCACAACCCTCCAATCTGAATGTACTCCCTCCACCATGACCCTCTGCCTCCTGCCTGTCACAGGCTCAGCGTACAATTTAACCTTCTGGGAATCTTGCACAAGGACCTCTGATGTTTGAACCTTCTCCCCATTTAGATAATAATCCACAAGCTGGATAGACAAAGGAGAATCAGTTGATGTTGTGTACTTGTTAATTTGCCTTTGACAAGGTGCCACACATGAGGTTGCTTAACAAGCTACAAGCCCAAGGTATTACAGGAAAGATACTAGCATGGATAAAGCAGTAGCGGATTGGTAGGAAGCAAAGAGAGGGAATAAGAGGAGCCTTTTCTGGTTGGCTTCCAGTGACTAGGGGTGTTCCACAGGTGTCTGTGTTGGGACCACTTCTTTTTACGTTATATGTCAATGACTTTGGTGGATGATATGAAGGTAGGTGGAAGGGCAGGTAATATTGAGGAAGTAGAGGCGCTACAGAAGGACTTGGACAGATTAAGGGAGTGCAAGGAATTGGCAAATGGAATACAGTGTCGGAAAGTGTAAGTGTCTGGTCATGCACTCTGGTAGAAGAAATCAAAGGGTAGACTATTTTCTAAATGAGAAAACTCAAAAATCTGAGGCACAAAGGGACTTAGGAGTCCCTGTGTAGGATTCCGTAAAGGTTAATTTGCAGGTTGAGTCCGTGGTGAGGAAGGCAAATATGATATTAGCATTCATTTCAAGTGGACGAGAAAATAAAAGCAAAAATATAATGTTGAGACTTTATAAAGCACTAGTGAGGCCTCTCTTGAAGTATTGTGAGCAGTTTTGGGCCCCTTAGAAAGGATGTGCTGAAATGAAGGTTCAAAGAATGTTCATGAAAATGATATCAGGTTTGAACACCCTGTCTTATGAAGAGCATTTGATGGCTCTGGGCCTATATTCACTGGAATTCAAATGAGGGGTGACCTAATTGAAACCATCAAAATTTGGAAGGCCTTGATGTGGAGGGGATGGGAGTGTCTAAGACTAGAAGACACAGCCTCAGAATAGCGGGGTTCCCTTTTAATAACAGATGAGGAGGCATTTCTTAATCAGTGATGAACCTGGAGTTCATTGCCATAGGCAGCTGTGGAGGCCAAGTTTTTTACGTATATTTAAGGCAAGTTGATAGATTCTGGATTGGTCAGCGTATGAAGGGATATGGGGAGAAGGCAGGAGATTGGGGCTGAGTGGAAAATTGGATATGTCATAATAAAATGGCAGAGCAGACTTGATTGGTCAAATGACCTAATTCTGCTCTTATATCTTATGGTCATATGGTCTAATTCAAAAGGTAGGAGGTACCTTACACTAGTTGAAGGCACTGCTGCGTTATAGGGTGCGGCAGGAAGTGGAGTTGTGGGATGTCATCCCAGTAGATACAGAATGGGAATGTATTTCCAAGTGATGTGTGCTGGGACAAAGAGGGGAGGCTGCAGGTGGGTGGTGGGTGCCATATTCCTGCTGTTCTCCTTCGTACAAATTGAGCTGTTAACTTAGTCTGGGGAAGTAGACGTCTACTGGAACCACTATAATACCCAGGAAGTTTACAGTAGTCGAATTGAGAACCACAACATAAGCTGTGGAATGCATGACTGGAGTTTGAAATGATTAACATTAAATCGGATTGGTGGGAAATCAGTTGTTGAGGGTGACAAGAACAGAGCTATGCACATGCTACACTGACTGCTGGTTGGGTGGAGTACAACTGTCACGCATTGTTAATCTTGTTTGTACTCTAATTTATTTCTAATACTCAGTGTATCGTGCAAAAGCAAATATTTGGCCCGTTTACTCTTTTCAGATCTATGGAATATAGGTCAGAAGTTCAGTGAGCGCCTAACAGAAATAAACTGTTTAATCAATTACTTCCAGAGCTGTGGAACTCTGGCTACAAAAGTAATTCCTCTACACTGAGCAAAGAAAAGTGGACAGCCACTGACTAAGAATATCACTTAATGTTCTCCAACTAAACAATTTTAGTATTTATCTTTAAGGGTTTCTTTTTAGGAAAAAGTAATTTATATATTGGTAACCCCATTGAAAGCAGGGGTTAGTTGTGCAACACATATTGTACTAAGAAAACCTCTTGAAACTTTGCTGTTGGAGGTGGGACTTCTCCCCAAAGTATCTTGCATTATTTCAAGCCCATTTTAAAATATCCTTCAAGACCTCAAATGGTTAGGACTAACATTAAAATGCTACCTTTCTAAAGCAAGGTATGGGCATTTTAATTAAGACTCGGCATCCAGTGCTGAATACTTTCCTAATTCTGTAAGCGATTCATGTTTTGTAGCACAATAGGGTCTTGTTGCAACCCGGGGGCTGCAAGCCAACAAACTTATTGTCGCTGGTAGAGTGGTAAAATTAGAGTCCCATTTTCTCTCTGATGCTTTGATTATAATGAAGCCTAACAATGCACTGACTGTAAGTACTTATCACAGCCTGAGATAATTTAACAGCTGAGCCCCTAAACTGATTGTGACATGAAACATAGTCTATATAGATTCCTGTACAAGAACTGCAACAACCCCTTATTAACTATGAAATGCTTTGGGATGGCTTGAGTTTATATAAAATGCTTTTTGAATAGTGGAAAAGGCTCTACTGTCTGAGTTACCTCATCCTCATTTGTTTGTTTTACTTTGCGAGCTCACTTACAGGGGATCAATTTCAAAAGTTGGGCGATTTTGCTCATGAGCTGCAAGGTAGTGTTGCAGCTGTATAAAATTCTGGTTAGACCACTGGAATTGTGCTTGTTCCTGCCGGTCTCATTATAGGAAGGATGTGGAAGATTTAAAGTGTGCAGAAGAGATTCACCAGGGTGCCTGAATTAGAGAGCATGTCTTATGAGGAAAGGTTAATTGAGATGGGGATTTTCTCTTCGGAGCTAAGGAGGATGAGAGGTGGCTTAATACAGGTATAAGGTGATAAGAGGCATAGATATAGTGGACCGCATACTTTTTCCCAGGGTCAGAAATAGCAAATAGAGGGAATAGCTTTAAGGTGATTAGAAGAAAGTATAGGGGGGGATGTCAGATGTCAGCTTTTTAAAAAATTTACAGTGGTAAGTGTGTGGAACGCAGTGCCAATGCTAAAAGTGGATTTATTAGGGAGATTTAAGAGACTGAGATGGGCACATGGATGAAAGAAAAAAAAAAGGAGGGTTACGTGAAAGGGGAAGATTAGATTGATCTTGGAGTAGGTTAAAAGGTCAGCAAAACACTGGGACAAAGGGCCTGTGTTGTACTACACTGTTCTACGTGCTTACAGTTTTGGGTTTGTCAGAGCCACTTAACCCCAGATGATGCCTCATCTTGGAATTCACAGCCTTAATTCAAACAGTCAATTGCTTTTCTGATTTCACATTTTGCCCTGAGTGTCACATCAAGGAGCCCTGATAAAACTCAAGTCAAGAAAGGGGAATGGCTGACAATGGTTGGAGTGATAAATAACATTAAAAAAAATGTGTACTGGTCATTGGATAGCAACCATCCCTGCCACAGGATATCACTGCAGTTGTTTCTTAGTTTGGTGCTGTAGGGCAGGTATGTGACAGAGAATGTTTCACTGAACAGACAGCAATACAATGTAGGCCCTTCAGCCTTGCTCTTTGTGTGTAATATGTCAAACTAAATCTTTTCTACCTGCAGCTGATCAATATCCTTGCACTCCCTGCATATTTTTGTCTAACTGATTAACAAAATTCTATGTCGTCCCAGGAAAGATATCGGCATGGATAGAGGAATGGCTGACAGGCAGGAGGCCGCGAGTGGGAATAAGGGCCTTTTTCTGGTCGGCTGATGGGTCAGTATTGGGACTGCTGCTTTTCACATTGTCAGTGATTTGGATAATGGAATTGATGGCTTTGTGGCAAAGTTTGCAGATATGAAGCTAGATGGAGGAGTGGGTAGTGCTGAGGAAGCAATGAGATTGTAGCAGGACAGACAAATTGGAAGAATGGGCAAAAATGTGGCGGGTGGAATATAATGCTGGGAAATGTAAGATAATGCATTTTGGTAAAAGGAACAACAGTGTGGACTATTATCTAAATGGGGAGAAGGTTCAAACATCACAGGTCCTTGTGCAAGACCCCAGAAAGTTAATTTGTACACTGAGTCTTTGGAAAAGAAGACGACAAATGCAATGTTGGCATTTATTTCAAGGGGAATAGAATACAAAAGCAAGGAGATAATGCAGAGCCTTTATAAGACAGCAGTCAGGTTGCACTTGGAGTATTGCCAACAGTTTTGGGCCTCGTATCTCAAAGGAAGAGTTGTCATTGGAGAGTCCAGAGGATAATTCTGGAAATAAAGGGGTTAACATATGAACATCTGGTGGCTTTGGGCCTGTACTCACTAGAATTTAGAAGAATGTGTTTGGAGGGGGGGAGGGGATCTCATTGAAACCTACCAAATGTTGAAAGGACTAGGTAGGATGGATGTGGAGAGGACGTTTTATATGGTGGGAGTTTCCAGAACTAGAGGGCACTGCCTCAAAATTGAGGGGTGACCTTTCAGAACAGGTAAGGAGGAATTTTTTAGCCAGAGGGTAGTAAATCTGTGGAATGCTCTACCACAGACTGTTGTCCATGTATATATTTAAGGTGGAAGATAATTGTTTCCTGATTGGTCAGGGCATTAAAGGATATGGTGAGAAGGCAGGTGTATGGGGTTGAGTGAGATCCGGGATCAGCCATGATGGAATAGCAGAGCAGATTCAATGGGCTGAATGGCCTAATTCTACTCCTATGTCTTACAGTCTAAAAGCCTCTTTAACTCCTATCGGCTTCCACTACTGCCTTTGTCCATTTTATCAATGCTGTCCGTTCTCATAATTCTACAAACTTTTATTGGACACTTTATCAGAACTGTGCAGAATTAGAAAAATGCAGGATTTACATTGTAGAAGAGGTGAAGGATAGAAGAAGAAGTAGGTCTGTGATAGTCTGCAGACTGAGTGCCTGATGCAAATGATAATACTGTCTGCTCAGAGGGTGGCGAAAGCTTATTAAAACTTAATAGTCTATGTGGAAAAAATGTAAGTAGGTGAGGAGAGAGATCAAAATATGCTCAACTGAAACATAGAACAATGCAGATTCTGAATAAAAGAATGTAATGCTGAGGCCTTAAGGCATTGGGCAGACTGTACTTGCAGTATTATGAGCAGTTTTTGGCCCCTTATCTGAGAAAGGATGTGCTGGCATTGGAGAGGTTCACGTGAACGATTCCGGGAATGAAAGGGTTAATGTATGAGGCGCAATTGATGGCTCTGTGCCTGCGCTCATTGAAGTTTAGAAGAATGAAGGCGATCTCATTAAAACTTTTTGAGTATTGAAAAGCCGATGTGGAGAGGATGTTTCCTATAGTGGGGGAGGCGAGGATCAGAAAGCACAGCCTCAGAATAGAAGGACATCCCTTTGGAACAGAAATTCTTCCTCATCTTTAGCCAGAGAATCAGAATTGAGTTTAATATCACAAGCATATGTTGTGAAATTTGTTAACTTTTGCAGCAGCAGTACAATGCAATACATTATAATAGAAAAAGGAAACTGAACTACAGTAAGTATATGTACAATATATATAATACGTTAAACAAGTAGTGCAAAGAAATAGGAAATTAGAAAAACAGTAGTGAGGTAGTGTTCATGGGTCCAAAGTCCATTCAGGAATTGGATAGCAGAGGGGAAGAAGATGTTCCTGAATCATTGATGCCAGCGGGAGGGAGGTACAGAAGCCTGAAGGCACACACTCAATCAGAGTGGTGGAGGTCCTTGGACCCTGCTTTCCTGAGCCACCTCTCCTTGAAGATGATTTGGATACTAAGGAGGCTACAGAAGGTGATGAATTTCTGACATGCATTACTACAGATGGCTGTGGAGGCAAAATCTTTGAATATATTTAAAGTAGAAGTTGATATGTTTTTTGATTAGTAAGGGTGTCAAAGGTTACGGGGAGAAGTCAATAGAATGGGCTTGAAAGGCATCATAAATTGACCATGACGAAATGGTGGAGTACACTTGATGGGCTGAATGGCCTAATTGTGCTCCTGTGTCTTGTGAGAAATCTGAAAAGACGCAGCAGGTTAGGCAGCAGCTTTGGAGAAGAGGCAAACTGAGTTGACAGATTCAACTGGCCAGGTCTGCTGCAAACTGGAAAGGCGGGTTATTTAAAATAGTAGTTACTGACTCCTGAGGGTTATCATGTATCTAGTTGGAAGATCGGATGCTGCATCTGGAGTTTATAGTGGGTTGTGTTAGATCTGTGGAAAAGGTGACAGTGTATGATGAAGAGTTTCAGAGTCAGCATTAAGTAACTCAGGAACAAATAGTTATCCAGTACTTTACAGAGCAGTCAACCTCTCTTTTGCTTCTGCTGATGAAGTTGGAAGCTGTAGGGCAGAGGTTCCCAAACCTTTTTTATGCCATGGACCCTTACCATTACCCAAGGGTTTTCGTGGACCCCAGGCTAGGAACCCCTGCTGTAGAGGAAAGACCAAAAGAGGAAATTAGACTCGAAAACAATTTGGGAGCCAATGGTCTGATGTTCAATGGGGAAGGTTTGTTCCAAAGGAGAGTATCGGGCACCAGGGTTCAATCTAAGGTGGAGGTCAGATCACCAAATGATTATGGCAGCACCTTCATTAGGAGGTTTGATGACAATATTGGGGTTGGTTCTTCATGAACTAAATGCTGTAAACTTAGGAGGGCAAGATTAGAGCAGTGAAAACAGGTCAGTTGACGTCACATCAGTTAGTCATGAGTCTAGGTAGGGTTATAGAGGGAGGAGCCTAGATGGTTAGTAGATTTTAATAATTACACAAAGTTTAATTTCATATGCAGAAAAGTAATTGACCCTTGCCTGCAGCAAGATCTCAAAGATAAAGTGACAAGTAAAATTCTCTTCATTGCCAGCAAGTCTTGCCACTTAACACTGTTCAGTGGTGTTACTATGAGTAACTCTCCCACTATTGTTGGCCTGATGATCATCTGCACAGTAACTGGATCAGCCACATGCATTAGACCATAGACATTGCAGCAGAATTAGGCTATTCAGCCCATTGAGTCTGTTCATCATTTCAATCAAGGCTGACTTTTCTTTTATCCCTTCAATGACATTCTCCCATCCCCCTCCCCCGTTACCTTTGACACCCTTACTGATCACCAACCTATTAACCTCTGCTTCCTGTGGCCACAAGAGCAGGTGTGCTGAGGAAGCCAGCAGCAAGAGACTAGCCTCCTGCAATCCCATGTAGCAGGCAAGTCAGGAATACGATGGAAAACTGTCTACTTGGTTGTATGAATTTGACACTTTTCACCTTAAAGCAGTCCAATTGATTGGCACTCCATTCATCTCCCCAACCAGAGAAATGAAATCCTGCTGATACTCAAAGTCTGTACGGAGCACCCAGTCCTGGATGAACTTTTCAGGCCAGGCAGCATCTGTGGATGGAAATGGGCAGTCAATGTTTTTGGTCAAGACTCAGAAGAAGGGTCTAGATCCAAACTGTTGACTGTCTATTTCCTTCAACATATGCTGCCTTACTTATGGAGTTCCACCATCAGTTTATCTTATAAGCACACAAAAAGTTCTTTCCTTCCACCAAAGGGCTGCACGGTACCAGTTACACAATGCACTGCATCTAACATGATTAAAGCTTAAGGCATATTAGAGCAATGCTTGTATTCTATAACCATCTCCACTTTAAAATAGACTCAGTGGCCACTTGTAGGTACACCTATATTAATACAAATATTCATTCATCCAGTCATGTGGCAACAATTCCATACATAAACCATGCAGCCATTGTCAAGAGGTTCAGTTGTCAAATGTCTGAAGGAAAAAAAGCTGATCTAAGTGACTTTGACCATTGAATGATCATTGGTGTTAGATGGAGTGGTTCAGGTATCTCAGGAACAGCTGATCTTCTGGGATTTTCATGAATTCTTTAGAATTTAGAGAGAATGGTGCGAAAAACAACAAAAAAAAACCAGTGAGTGGCAAGTCTGTGGGTGAAAATGCCTCGTTAATGCGAGGTCAAAGAAAAGTGGCCAGATTGGTTCAGGCTGCCAGGAAGGCGACGGCAACTCAAATAACTATGCATTACAACAGTGGTGTGCAGAAGAGCATCTCTGAATGCACAACACATCAAACCATGAAGTTGATGGGCTACAGCAGCAAAAGGCACTCTGGGTTCCACTCCTGTACCTAATGAAGTGGCCATTGAGTGCTTATGGTCCTTCTTCATTTACTATTGGGAGCACCTCTACAGTCAAAGATGGTGGTCCACTAACACCAAAGGATATTTGGAATGGGTAATAAACACTGGTCTTTACAGTGAGAAGCAGATACTGGAAAAAATGAAATAAGGTCACAAAGTGCAGTTATCCTGGCAACACCCAATGCTATAAGCACCAACAGTTCTAAGAAAAACAATGCAAAGGAAATTAGGGTGACAGCACAGAGTAAGAAGTATTTAATTAATCAGCAGGATCATCCAGTTAATGTATTTCAATATACGTGTCTGAAAACTCTCTACTGGCTCTCCCAAGGGGACACTTGGATTTTCCTGTCATTGCAACGATAATTTGAATTAATTATTACACTGTTACTGGCCTATTTAAAAACAGAGCACAACAAAAACTCAGTTGGTACACTATTTGTTAACTATTAACTCACTCAGATGCCACAATCTCTAATACAGTAACATTGGCACTAGGTGGAGTTAGAATATGCACATTCTAGAAACTTCCCTTTATCCATTTAACTATCACAAATTTAACGTTCAAAATTTTTAATTCTGATACTTGCTCTTCTGTGACAATGGATATTGAAAAGATATAATCGCCATTTAGTGTGAGCTTTATGTTTTTTCTAATAATGTATATAAAATAATACAATAATTTATGACACATTTCCAGATACAAGCTTTAGATGTAATTTATTAAGGTGTAAAACACTGCACATTACAAGCTATTCATAACACTTTAATTTTACCCTTTGTATCCCAACTAATGAAATGCATTATATCCTATTACACTCTTAAGGTAAATTAGCTACTTTGTAATTTGATAGAAATTAATAAATCTGTCCTTCTATACAATAATGTCCTTTTAGCCTTTATTGATAAGAAACTCTTTAACCACAGCCAAAGGAAAATACTGGAGGGTAGAAATATGACATCATACAAACCACTACAATTATGAAGAACGAAACAGTTTCAACTCAAAAAAAAAACTTGCTTAGAATTGACAAGTAATTGACCTGAAATATTCTGCTTCGGTCTCTGCAGATGCTGTTTACAGCACTTTCTGAAAGTTAGTATTCATTTTGCATATTTCATGACATACAACCACTGCCCCTTAGAAGCAGTTAGAATGAGAAGCAGCACAGAGAATGTTGGCACTGGCTAAAACGAGACTGCTCACACTCCTGTCGAAAGTTGCAGCACATTTTGATCTATTATATTGAATTTGTAACACTGAAATTGGCCATTTGGCCCTATGACTCTATGTACTCTATACAGCATGAGGTTTCTAGATTATCCAGTCCTAGTTTATCAACATAGAGTCTATAGAAAGAATGCTGGAATCACAACTGAGAGGAATAGGGGGGTTGAAGACAGAGTAATATAGCATAGAAACAGGCCCTTTGTCCTGACCTTTAAATTAAAATTTAGCTTTTCACAATTTCTACAGCAAGTACTCATCTTCTCATGCCATGTTTCAGATACTTAAGCTTGTACTGCCCACTACCACATGACCATCATGTTTACACTAGTTGATGCAAATCCCAACCTTTGATAACTGCAAGTGAGTAACGTCCACTTGCAGTAGAAATTTCAGTAGAAACTCGGTCTGAGCTCTTCCATTTCGCATCCCTCTACTTTTCTTCTTCCACCCACCAAGAGTAGGGAAAGGATTCCCTTAACCTCGCCTTCTGCCCCACCAGCCTCCACGTTCGACCTCCGCAGCTTTTCATCAAGGTGCCATCACCAGGCCTGTCTTCCCTCCACAACTCTGCATCACTCTTCCACCTCCAGCAAAACCCACTCCTCTTCCTATGCAACAGCAAGAGATGCAGCAACTGGTCTTCTGAACCTCTCCCTTTCCATATCAATGGACCAAAAATATTCCTTCCAAAAGCAGTGATTCACTTACACTTCCAATTTAGAATCTGCTTTCAGTGCTCGTGATGCAGTCTCCTCCACATTGAAGAAACCAAACTCAGATTGGATGACCGCTTTAGAAAATACTTCTTTTCAACTGAAAGCGCAATCCCAAGCTTGCCCCTTTAATTCTCCATCTCTAATCCCTTGGTCTTTAATTTCCAACACTGTTTCAATGAAGCTGCAGCTCATTTTCCACTCAGGAATGTTACACCTTCTGAGACTCAATATTGAATTCAGTTATTTCAGATGACCAAACTTCCCAGTTTGTGTCAGTACAAACCACATCTGATGAAAAGTAAATTGTACATTTACTTCGTTCTTCCCTTTCTACTGATGCTGCTTGACTGGCAGTGATATTTCGGTGTTCCCCTTTAATTCAGATGTGCAATAAATTGCTGTTTCATATCTCATAGTTCCAGCATTTTCCCCACTCTCTCTCCTCATCTTTTGTGTAAATCTCCTCTGAGCAAATCAGCTGCAATACCAAGCCTCCAAACCCCCCTCTCAGTCAGCACCAACACCGTGCCTGTCTCCATGTTGTACCCCTTTCCCTCCCCTGTCTCTGCCATTTAAAAACAGGCTTGCTTTCTAACTTCTCCTCATGTTTCATCTGAAATATTTTCTTGAGTTTCTCTTTGATGCATTTTCTGTTTTCATTTCAGTTTCCAGCATCTACAGTTTTGTTTTTGCTTTTGGCATTAGAGAGAGTCCAAAGGAGGTTCACGATAATTATTCCAGGAATGAAAGGGTTAACACGAGGAAACCTGCAGATGCTGGAATTTCAAGCAACTCACATAAAAGTTGCTGGTGAACGCAGCAGGCCAGGCAGCATCTCTAGGAAGAGGTACAGTCGACGTTTCAGGCCGAGACCCTTCGTCAGGACTAACTGAAGGAAGAGCTAGTAAGAGATTTGAAAGTGGGAGGGAGAGGAGGAGATCCAAAATGATAGGAGAAGACAGGAGGGGGAGGGATGGAGCTAAGAGCTGGACAGTTGATTGGCAAAAGGGATACGAGAGGATCATGGGACAGGAGGCTGAGGGAGAAAGAAAGGGGGAGGGGGAAGCCCAGAGGATGGGCAGTAACAGATGGGGTACGAGGGGGAGGTGGGGCATTAACAGAAGTTAGAGAAGTCAATGTTCATGCCATCAGGTTGGAGGCTACCCAGACGGAATACAAGGTGTTATTCCTCCAACCTGAGTGTGGCTTCATCTTTACAGCAGAGGAGGCCGTGGACAGACATATCAGAAAGGGAATGGGACGTGGAATTAAAATGTGTGGCCACTGGGAGATCCTGCTTAATGTATGAGTAGCAGTTAATGGCTCATGGCTTGTACTTGCTGGAGTTTAGAAGAATGTGTGTGTGGGATCTCATTGAAATCTATTGACTATTGAAAGGGCTATACAGAATGAATGTGGAGATAATGTTTCCTGTAGTGGGGTAGTTATGGAGCAGAGGGCACAGCTCAAAATAGAAGTACATCCCTTTAGAACAGAGATGTGGAGGAACTTCTTCAGCCGGGTGATGAATCTGTGAAATTCAGTGGCACAGACAGCTGTGAAGGCCAAGCTATTGGATATATTTAGGCTGAGATTGATGGGTTATGGAAAGAAGGCAGGGAAAGAGGTTGAGAGGGATGATGAATCAGCAATGATGGAATGGTGAGGCAGAGGCAATGGGCCGAGTGGCCTAATTCTGCTCCTATGTCCTATGGTCTTTTCAATAACCAACATGTCTGAAGTAGTGCATGTAAAAATGCAACCAGTCACTAGAACAACTGATAAGATAATGCTGGTTACAGAGGATATTTCTTTTACCCACTCTTAGCCTTCTGTCTGGCATTGCCACACGGTTTTTATTGGTCATCTGCATTTGACGTCGGGCCTGCTGCAATCCTTTTGTAGGAGTTGGTAGAGTGAACAGAGCACAGGAGAGTGTCAAGCCCCCTGGTCTGAGTTCTGGATAACCAAAGGACACGGAGGGTGGGGGAGGGGAGGGGAGGGGTTGGATCCGTATGGAAATCCAACAGCTGGATAGTTGCTAACACTTGTGCTGTCATTTTAATTCTGCATTTTGCTTATAGAGAATGTGAGTATGGCAGGGGTCAGAATGCAACTGAGTAACAGACCTAGAACACGAATAGGGAATGATAAATGGAAAAATGATTAATAAGTATTAATAAGTAATGTGAAATGCAGGAAAATGCAACTAGCTTGGATGGGCATCCTGACCAGTTGGGCTGAAGGGCCTGTTTCTGTGATATGCAACTAAGTAATGTCAAATCTTCTTATCATATTACATTTACTAAATGTCTTATAAGAACTGTTACTTTTAAAAATGACTTATATAATCTCTTGTTTGTTACAGGTTTATTCAGTTTTAGAAAATAATTTACTTCAGCAGTTCATGACTTAGGGCCTCTACAAAAATGGGGGGTGGGGGGTGGGGGTGGTGGAGAGAATCTCATTGAAACATATCAGATATTGGAAGGCCAAGATACAGTGGACATGGCGAGGATGTTTCCTATAGTGGGAGAGTCTAGGACCAAGGGCACAACCTCAGAATACAAGAACATCCCTTCAGAACAGAGATGAGGACAAATTTCTTTAGCCAATGGGTGGTGAATCTGTGGAATTCATCGCCACAGATGGCTATGAAGGCCAAAGCCATTGGGTATAATTAAAGCAGAAGTTGATAGGTTCTTGATGAATAAGCATTATGGGGAGAAGGCAAGAGAATGGGGTTGAGATGAATAATAAATCGCCATGATTGAAGGTTGGAGCAGACTCGATGGGCTGAATGATATTTCTGCTCCTATATCTTATGGTCTTATCATTTGGATTAATGTTGGTTAAATCACTAAAATTTCTGTAAACTTCTTGTAATAGGAGTTAGAATTCTACACCCATCTGTCAACTCATTGGCACAATTTGATAAATGTACACTTAAAGAGACTAATCCCTCTGGCTATTCAATCTGCTTTTCTAAAACAGACATCAGCACTGGAATTCTTTGCAATCGTATTAGAGGGTCAAGTTTAGGATAATCCCAGGATCTCAAAACAACAATTGTCTGATCCATCTAGGGAAACGTTGAGCCCTTATAGACAATTTCACTCAGTGTAACCTTTCAGCAGAAAGATATATGGTCTTACATGAGTTTGTGTATGGATTTATCACAGGCTAAAATGTCAAAAAGACTCATACCTTCTAATTGGTTACTGGAGCCAAGGTAAAGACGGAACAACACACAAGAGAAGGAGCAACAATAACACGTTCTGAGTAATCCTTGTTACTTAAATATAGAAAAGTACTTCCACATGAATCAAGCCATTGAAACCAACTCGACAAACGCCTCCACTCTGTTTAGTTTGTAGTTGTTAAATATTAAGGAATCTGAAGTCCATGTCAAGTCCACTGAAGTCCCGTCATGTTGTATTTGCATCCTGCCAATTAAAAAAAGATTACACTGCAATTTTAATTCTTCAGATATGCTATCAGAATATTAGCTAACTATTGTAAAAATAATATCAGCTAAATATTTAACATGCTTGAGGCCAGATCTCTGAAGTCATGGACTGTGTTTTCTTTTCACCAGCTGATTTCCTCTGAGTATTACGGACAGAAAAATTAAAGACTGATGGTCAGAAACTGTTGGCCATAAAACACTGGATTCTGCTATGAAGATTCTTGAATGCTTTTCAGAGTATTAAATATAAGTCACCCCATGAATTCATGACATTTAAGATTTCTCTTTCCCTCACTTGGGAGAGTTGCCATCTCATTCAGCAGGATTACGTACCTAGGAACTTGATTGCCATAACCATTAGGTTCATTGCATCTTTAGTAGACAATATTACCCTACTGGGTTATCATCTTACAGGGCAAGGGCTATACGAGAATTCTAAACAACCTACCATCTTCTCTATTCTCACTTCCTCTTTCTATATTTGCAAGAGGCTACCGAGGATTGTAGACTAAGCCAGCTCCATCAGAGGCACATCTCCCCACCATCGAGGACATCTTCAAAAGGCAGTGCCCCAAGAAGACAATATTCCTCATTAAGGATCCTCACTATCCAGGACATGCCCTCTTATCATTACTCATCAGGGCGGAGATACAGGAGCCTGAACATGCATACTCAATGTTTTAGGAGCAGCTTCTTCTCCTGTGTCATCAGATTTCTGAGCAGCCATGAACCCGTGATCGACTTATTTACTGATTGCTTGCAAGCTACAGTATTTTTTTTTAGTGTCTTGCACTCTACTGCTGCCACAAAACAAGAATTCTCCCAACATACTGTATCCCATGTCAGCGATAATAAACCTGATTTTGAAATCCTGAGGATTATCTCCACAGAGATCCAAATTCGGATTACCAAACTGCTCATTCCTGTCCTCAAAGTGGTCCTGCCTGACAACCATTTCCTCTCTCAGTAAGTAATTAGGAAAGTAAATGGAACATTGGCCTTAATTGTAAAGAGCTAAGTACGTTTGTACAAAAATGCTGTGTCAATGAGGTCACACCTGGTACTGCGTACAGTTATGATCTTCTTATTTAAGGAAGGAAACACTTACAATGGAGGCAGTTCAGACAAGGATTATGATGTTGATTCCTGAAATGAATACAATGTTTTATGGAAAACAATTGAGCAATCTGGGCACTTAAAGTGTTGGAGGAGACCTGCGGGTTAGTACTCTGTCAGCAGCTGCTATTCACTGCCGCTGGTTTGCATTCTCAAAGTCACTGAAGAAATGGGCTGAACTGAGCTGAGCATCAGATGGATGTACAGAGAATGAGGGAAATAGACACCGTGTAGCCAGAAAGGATTAGTTTACCTCTTTAAGCATTTAATTGCTAGTGTAATTAGTTCAGCACAATATTGTGGGCCAAGGGGCCTATTCCTGTCTTGTATTGTTCTATGTTAACATGTTGGAAGAATGAGAGATGATCTTATTGAAATATAATATTTCGAAGGAGCTTGATAGATCAGGAAGAGACATTTTCCCACGTGAGAGAATCTGGAACAAAGAATTATTATCGTTCCAGCTGTACTGCTTATGCCTGTTCAGATTTATTTAAAATTTGTATGATCTTTCAATATAATACTGCATGATTTCCCTTTCCTTCTTTTTCTTCTTTCTTTCAGTATTCTCTCACCTTCAAATAGCCCACTTACATACAGTATTGTCAGGGTAAATGCTATCCTGACTTTGGTCATAATCAGATGAGTTTTAATTCAATCAAGCCCTCAGGAAATGCATCTCATGCTTTAAAAAATACATGGAACTTTTATCTGCCTGGTATGATTCATATTTCACAGTGGAAAGATTTCATACTGCTTAATATGAGAAGGATTTGGAACTCAAATTATTGTGCAGCAATTTAGCACACTTAATACTGCCAGTTTTCAACACCCACCACTGGCTGCAGTTCTGCCACGTATCTGTTACTCTCCCGGTTTGCTTTGTCACTTCCACTGCTTCTTGTGATTTTTTCATTGGTTTTGCCGATGAATTTCTAAAGAAACAATAAGAATTTTTGAGTGTTTACATGAAAGCATTATTCTACGTCAGCAGGATTTCTGCAGTGAAACTAATGCTAATAAAGTCATGATAATTGTGTTTATCACTTAGAAAACACACACACACAGAATCAATTATTAAGCAAACTTTCAATTTCTACAAGAAGTGGTGGATACAGCCTGGTCCATCACAGGCAAAGCATTCCGCACCACTGAGCACATCTACAAGGAGTGCTACCACAAAAAAAGCACCATCCATCCAGGTCATGTTCTCTTCTTGCTGCTGCCATGGAGATGGAGGTACAGGAGCCTTAGGTCCCACAACACCAGGTTCAGGAACAGTTATTACCCTTCAACCACCAGGCTCCTGAGCTAGTGTGGATAACTTCTCTCACCTCAACACTGAACTGATTTCACAATCTAAAAATTCTCTTTCAAGGACTCTACAGCTCATGTTCTCTATATTATTTATTAATTATTATTATTTGCTTTTTTCAAGTTTGCACATTGGTTGGTTGTCAGTCTTTGTATGTAGGTTTACATTGTGGTTCTTTGCTTCTACTGTGAATGCCTGCAAGAAAATTAATCAGCGTTGTATATGTTGACACATACGTCCTTTGACGATAAATTTACTTTGAACTTAGAACTTTACTTTGAATTTCTTTTTGACTGACACATCTTAGACTAGACCAATGCCAATATTGCGCAAATTTAGGAGCTATTTTTCTTGAGCTTGGGTCAAAAGAAGAGCAAGTTGAAGCAGTCGAAATGTCCGTCAGGCCCAGAGTACCCCATCTCTCAGTGTGCTGAGGGACAGCTACAGATTAGGACTTCATCATTTGCAGTTTAGTGCCGCATGGTTTGCTTTCTCCAAGTTACCGAAATAATGAGCTGAATTGAACTAGGACAAAACCTGTGCAGGCACTTTCCAAGCCAAGCAGCGCTGGAGGGGAGAGGAACAAGAGACATTTGTGGTAAGTTGCAGACTAAAGAAACAACTACTTTAAAAGATGGCCATTAGAGTCAGAAGATAAAGAAACAAATTGAAACCTGTGGAGAGACTGCGAGTGAGGAAAAACTGGATGTTATTCAAAAATGGTAAATGCAGTATTGTCTTTAGCATTGCAATGTCCAGTTTGAGAGGGTGAACAGCTATAAGTTCCTCGGCAAAAACATCACTGAGGATCTCACATGGTCTGTATCTACTGGCAGTGTGTGGTGAAAAAGGCACAGCAGCTCCTCTTTCACCTCAGACGGTTGAGGAAATTTGCTATGGGCCCCCAAATTCTAAGAACTTTCTATAGGGGCACAATTGAGAGCATCCTGACTGGCTGCATCACTGGCTGGTATGGGAACTGTACTTCCCTCAATCACAGGGCTCTGCAGAGAGTGGTGCGGACAGCCCAGCGCGTCTGTAGATGTGAACTTACTCAGGTGTTTTAAAAAAGGCCCGAAGGATTATTGGGGACCAGAGTCACCCCAACCACAAACAGTTCATCCGGGAAACAGTATCGCAGCATAAAAACTAGGACCAACAGGCTGCGGGACAGCTTCTTCCATCAAGCCATCAGACTGATTAATTCGTGCTGATGCAACTGTATTTCTATGTTATATTGGCTATCCTTATGAACATAATATTTAGGATAAATTACTATAATTGCACATTGCACACTTAGACGGAGACATAACGTAAAGATTTTTACTCCTCATGTATATGAAGGATGTAAGTAATAAAGTCAACTCAGAATTGAGAAATAAAAGAAGTGCTGTTCCTTAAGCTTACAGTGGTCATCCTCAGAGTAATGAAGGAGACAGACATACTGTAACTCAGAGTGGAATACAATACAGAGTTAAAGTAATGTGTGACTGGAAGCTGAGAGTCGCCTTTGCAAACTGGACAAGCGGTTCAATGGGCACCTGCTTTCTCAATTCGAGACCACCAAATCGAATACAATACAGCAGACTGGAGAAAGTGTGCACCCTCGTCTGGCACCAGTGCCTTTCAGACTTTATTGCTGCTGTTTAACATTATTTATTATCACTGCTTGTAGTGTACACGTAGAAAACTACTACCTGTATGAGCGCCAGTAACATTATACTGTCTTGCACTTTGTACTTTAGGTCAGCCTGCTGTTCTTTAGGCCATGCCGCACAGGGCTAATCTTATTTTGTACTGTAAGTGCTGGATCATAACTATACGTACTGTGTTTTGCACCTCGGCCCCAGAGGAACAGTGTTTGGTTTAGAAAGTCTGCAGGAAATCCAAAGCAACACACACAAAGTGATGGAGGAACTCAACAGGTCAGGCAAGATCTACGCAAATGAATAGATAGTCAACTTTTTGGGCTGAGGCCCTTCTTCAGGGCTGAGGAGGAAGGGGGACGATGCCAGAATAAAAAGGTGGGGAGAGGGGAAGGAGGCTAGCTGGAAGATAATAGGTTAAGCCAGGAGAGGAGAGTGGACCATAGGAGAAAGGGAAGTTGGAGGGGACCCCAGGAGAAGTAATAGGCAGGAAATTAGTTTACCGGAAGGAAAAAATCGATATTCATGCCATCAGGTTGGAGGCTACCCAAATGGAATATAAGGTGCTGTTCCTCCACCCTGACTGCCGTGTCGAAATGGGAATAGGAATTGGAAGTAAAATGTTTGGCCATTGGGAAGTCTTGCCTGTAGCAGACGGTGCTGCATACACGCCTATGGCTGAATAACAACAAACTTGAACTTGAATAGCTGTTTCACCTGGATTGGCCTCGGACGTATGAAAGGAAGATGTCGAAGGGCCGGTGTTGAATAGGAAAGCGCTGTGAAAAGGGGAGCAGATGTTTGTGAAGATGGAAGAGCAGTACAGGGAAAAAGCACGGCAACTTCAAAATGCTGAAAGGGGATGGAAAATTTTGTTTGGTGCCGGAATCCCATTGGAAGTGGAAGGATGTGAAGACTCATGAGGAGGTTGGCAAAGATAAGGAGAATCACATCACTGAGGGTGGATAAAGCAGAGATACATGAAGTTGAGATGACTTGTCAACTATGATAGAGAGGGAGCCATTGTTAAGCAAACAAAGATAGCGTCTCAAAAGGCAAGGGTGTGGTAAATATGATCCCTGAGCCAATACAACAGAGATAGTGAAAATGGGAAAATTGAGTAGAGTCCTTACAGGAAGCACAGTGAGAGGAGGTACAGTACATGGGGGTCAGTGGGTTCAAACCTGAGACAGACATGGATATGCCAAGAAAGGAGAGGGAAAAGCATATATGTACCATGAAAGTGTTAGTGATTTTTTGGTTTAGATTTAGCAAATGGCTTTGGCTACCAGTCTTCTGCCTTTGAATATCTTTTGTGGCTTTTATTTGGACTGCAGGTCTGAACAATGGATTCCTAAAAATTGTGAATCTCAGCCCAGTCAATGCTGATTAAAATTCACTTGGATTTCTATGGTGTGCGTGCGAAGAGGGAGCTGTGAAATTTGTATGTAGTTCCAAAGAAAGCATTGTCTATACTCTGTAAATATGGAATTGTCCTTTATGCTTAGCACACAAGATACCAAGTAAAGTGTACTGCCGATTTAATTTACAACAATGGATTCCTAAAAGCTGTGAATCCCAGTCCAGACGATGCTGACGTCAGTGGTGTGGATGCGAATCAGGAGGTGTGAAGGTTGTATGTGGTTTCAAAGAATGTATTGTCCATACATTGTAAATATGGAGTTGTCCTTTGATGTTTGGCACATAAAATGTCGAGCCCCACCATGGGCCGACAGACCTTTCCACTGAAATGATGCCTGCTGTACATTGTTTTGTCGAATAAAGAAGCTTCTTTTTTATCTACCAGTAATTTTCTCTGGCGATTTCATTCACGCAACAACAAAAGCATGGAAATTGGCAACAAAAGTACTGAAATGTACAGTCACAAAAAAGCAGCACCAATACAGTACGCAATGTGTTTGGAAAGGTTTTAGGGGAGGGGCTCTGATTAAAACTAGGCCATTCCAAGTATTCAACAAAGACAGGGACACGTCCATGGCTACACCTTTGACTTGGAGAAGTGAATGGACTTGAAGGCGAAATTGTTCAAAGAACAATCTTAGCCAGGTTGTAGAATCTATGTTCAAGATAAAATCCACTTTAATTGCTCTTTTTAAAGCAACTTTGGTTTACACCTTATTAGAGATCCTCCCCTTTAAAGCCTACTATTCCAGTTCTGCTAGGAGGTCCCTGACTTTCTAACAGATTCATTTCCCATAGATACTGCTTGACCTGCTGATTGCTTCCACCATTTCCTGTTTTTCTGTTGGCTTTCCAGTGTCTGCAGCTTTTCACTCCAAAGCCTGAGCCGAGCTGAAGAAATTCGCCCGGCTGTTGGCTAGTTGCACCTTGCCCTGCTCAGACATCTCTGTGATGGCTCAAAGTTCGAGCTAAGCTGGTGGCCTTGCTCCATGCACTTTGTCCAGGGGCTGAGAACGGAAGGTGTAGAGACACTCTTTGCACCTTTCCCTCAGCTTTACACCACGTAGTATTGGTGGGTCACCAAACCTGTGGAAGAAGCTAAATGCAGACAACGGTGCAAGTTATTTTGATAAACACCACTATTAACACTTTATTGTTTACCCGCACTACTTTTTCCTTTACACAAGAGATTCTGCAGATGCTGGAAATCCTGGTGTCCCGATGAAGGGTCTCAGCCTGAAACGTCAGCTCTATATTCCTTTCCACAGTTGGAGCCTGGCCTGCTGAGTTCCTCCAGCATTTTGTGTGTGTCACTCCACACTTTCCCTGTAGCTGATACACTTCATTCTGCATTCCACCTTGCACTACCTCGTTGCACTGTGTAATGATTTTATCTGCATGAACAGCATGCAAGACAAGCTTTTTGCTGCATCTTGGTGCACTTGACAATAATAAATCAATACCATATTTTAAAAATTAATGAGCTTTCACATTTAATGGACTCTGCACAGCGGTTAAGTTACAGACCAGCAGTCGGAGTTCTGGACCACTGATCAAGAAGCATGAGTTCAATTCGTGACCGCTGTGGTATTTAAATTAAGGTAATTGAATAAATCTAGAATTAAAATTGGCCTCAGTAATGATAACCACAGAACTGCATGTGAACAATCTTGTTCACTAATTTCCTTCAGGTAAAGAGATTTGCCGTCCTTATCCAGTTTGTTTTGAATGCGACTCCAGATCCCACAACGTGGTCGTGAGGAGACATAGATAAGGTGGATGACCACAGCACTTCCCCCAGGATAGGGAAGTCTAAAACCAGAGGAACATAGATTTAAGGTGGGCGGAGAGAAAAATTAAAAGTGGAGGGTATATGGGACAAGTGGCCAGATGAAGGTGAAGAGGCTGGTACAATTATAATGTAACACACATCAAAGTTGCTGGTGAACGCAGCAGGCCAAGCAGCATCTGTAGGAAGAGGTGCAGTTGACGTTTCAGGCTGAGACCCTTCGTCAGGACTAAAGGTTAGTCCTGACGAAGGGTCTCAGCCTGAAATGTGGACTGCACCTCTTCCTACAGATGCTGCTTGGCCTGCTGCGTTCACCAGCAACTTTGATGTGTGTTGCTTGAATTTCCAGCATCTGCAGAATTCCTGTTGTTTACAATTATAATGTGCTGAGTTGGAACTGGATTATTATTGTCACAGGCACTGAGATACAATGTCTTGCATACTGTTCATACAGATCAGATTGAGGTAGACTGCATTGAGGTAGAACAAGATAAAACTATAAAAATGCAGAATGAGACACACAAAGTGCTGCAGAAACTCAGCAAGTCAGCCATCATTTATGGAAAGGAAAACAGTTGATGTTTCAGGCTATGTACCAGCGGGGTGCTGCCTGATTTGCTGAGTTCTTCCAGCACTTTTTGTTAGTGTTGCTTAAGTTTCCCAGCATCTGCAGATTCCTTATTTACAATGCAGAACAATGTCACAGCAACAAAGGAACTGCAGTGCAGGTAAACAATGAGGTGCAAGATCATAACAAGGTGGATTTTGAGGTCGAGTCCATCTTGCTTTAGGGAGCCATTTAATAGTCTTCTAACAATGGGAGAGGAGCTGTCCTTGAGCTTGGTGGTACGAGCTTTCAGGCTTTTCAATGTTCTGCCTGATGGAAGAGTTGAGAAGAGAGATTGTCTGATTATTATGATTGATTATGCTGGCTCTTTGCTAAGGCAACGAGAAGGATAAACAGGTACGTGGATAGAAAAGGTTTAGGAATATGGGCCAATTGCAGGAAAATGGGACTAGCTTGGATAGACATCTTGGCTGACATTGACGAGATGGTTTGAAAGGCCTGTTTCCTTGCTCTATAACTTACCGAATTTTCAGTACCTCCTCATCTCAGGGGTAATTAAAATGGACGATAATTTCTAGTGGTGTTTGTGCTCCCTGACCAAATCAACAGCTTGTCCACCTCTCCAGAGGCAGAAAGATAAGAGCTGATGGTGGTAGAGACCACGGGCAGTGAGTCTGCCAACCGGCAAGGTCTCGGGTAACTGGTCCAATAGGTCATTGTTTACACGGTCCCATTTACCAATGATTGGTAACATATTCATCTGGAAAAAAAGCCCAATGAAGAAATTGAGAACTCGTTTTGTTGAATTTAATGAAATTCCATGAGACTGCAACCCCAATGGATACAAAAATATAGAGCTGGTCTTTCAGATTAATGGTGTCCATGGAATTACCTTCTGGTTTGTTTCAGAATTTCACTAGATGCAGTATTTTGGCTTTGTGTTTGTACCTGTGGTGTGCCATGGTTACCTGCGAATTACTCTAGGGATGAGTATAACTTTTAACTTTTCACTTAGACGCAGCACATTAACAAACACAACAGTTTACTGTGGCAATTGACAAGCAAAAAGCAGAAAATAGTAATCTAATAATCAGAATAAAAATATAAAATGCAGGAAAATATTCAGCTGAGCCAACATCTGTAGTGGAGAGAGAACCCAGAGTTAATGTTTCAGCTGGAATTCCTTTCAGCAGAACGAAGAAAAGTTGGAAATAAAATTTGTTTTAAGTTGCAGAGAAGGAAGGCCTGTAATAGGTGAAGATCAGGACAGATCAAACAGTCATAGATAATATAGTATGGGAACAGACTCTTCAGCCTAACTATTCATGACACCCAAGGTGCCCACCTCTGCCATTTACCCATGTTAAGCCTATATCCAAAATCAAAGTCAAAGTAAATTTATTATTTAAATACGCATATGTCACCATTTACTACCCCGAGATTCATTTCCTTGCAGGCATTCACAGGAAAATAATAAATACAATAGAATTATGAAAAGCTACACCTAAGCAAAGACCGACAATGACCAAGACAAATAAATAAATAAATAATACTGAGGACATGGAATGTCAGGTCCTTGAATATGAGTCTGTAGGTTGTGGAATTAATTCAGAGTTGAGGTGAGTGGCATTATCTATGCTGGTTCAGGATTCTGATGGTTGTAGTTTAATTGCTGTTCTTAAACCTGGTGGTGTGGGACCTCAGGCTCCTGCCCAATAATAGTAGCGAGAAGTGAGTATGGCCTGGATGGTGGGGGTCCTTGATGGTGAACGCTGTTTTCTTGTGGTAGCACTCCTTGTAAATGCGCTCATTTGTGAAGAGGGCTTTGCTTATGATGGACTGCGCTGTATCCATCACTTTCTGTAGCCTTTTCTGATCTCGGGCACTGGTGTATCTATACCGTCAATCAGGATACTCTCCACTAAGGAAACTTCTGAGAAAGTAGACGTGTTTTATAATGGCACGTGCTGGTCTAAGGACAGACCCTTCGATATAACGGCAAGGAATTAAAAATTACTGACCCCCTCCACCTCTGAATAAGGATAAAACTGTCATCAATCTGGGAACTGGATCCAAACATGGCAAAGGCACATCTAGCCCAGTCTAAATTATAAAATCCTCCTCAGAAGCATCTAGGCACTGGTGCTTAAACTGACTTGATACTGTCATCCTCACAGAACTATTGTAGGCCTGAAGAAATTGAAAACCTGCAGAACAGCCAGCTGGAATAACTTTAGGTCAGTGACAAATAGACAAAACAAATGCCTTAGCTCTTACCAGGAGACAGAAGGAGTGGAGGCTGCTGTTATTTGAATTAACTCTTTCTGGAACGCAGTAATCAAAAGTGGACATAACGAAGGCTCATAGAGGACCACGGACCATTTTGCAGATTGATTTTGTGGAACCTTTACCCTTAACTCCCAGTGGATTGCAATATACCTTGGTGATAATGGATACTTTTACCAAGTCGATTAGGACATTCCCGATGAAATTTAAGGTTACAGCCTGAATTTTATTTGAGGAACCCTATTGTGTTATAGAATATCATATGGGATGAAAAAAAAACAGCAGATGTGCCATCTAAACCCAGGGAATTGAAGATAATGATCAGCAAGATCCCTTTACATCTTGGAGATTTGTAGTGCCACTTGACATTATTGACAGAGTCAGTCCATCAGTATATCGAACCCAGGTTGCTCCTGACAAGTTGGGTTGGCATCATATTAACCAACTTAAATGCTTTGGAAAAAGTCGATGTCCTTTTGTGGCTGAGGTTCGCAGAAAACATTGTCAAAGGGATGGTCTGGATTGGGATGATGATATTCTTAGTTCTGTTTTTCAGTTAATTGTTAGTGATGTGGACACATGAGTACGTGCCTCCATAGAAAAAGGGGTAGCTACCTGGAGGTTAAAAAGGAAAAGGTTAAAGCAGATTTAGAGACAATGGGAAAGACAGGAAGATGGGAACTGTGTTCCTTGCCAGATCTTCTGGGAAGAAAGTGGGAGATTGAAAAGTTACATGTGGGAAATACATCAGTTATCAGATCTTAGTTAAGTGCAGAAACTGCACTTGGTGTTCATTTCTAGGTATTCAAAAATGATCGGTGTTGTAATACTGTTGTTGACCTGTTAAAGATTCTCCAATATTATTGATTGACTATGACAGTCTACTACTGGCCAATTGAATATTCACCCGGACAAATGCAAAGAATTAAGTTAGGGTGGTTACAGATGAACTATTCACAACATTCACAAGAGAATCTATTTGGATCCCATCAGATGTCATGGTAATAAAAGACTGAATGAAGAAGATCAAATGGCTATGTGAATTTCTGAACAAGCTAAACAAAATTTTGCAAGATGTTTGAGGATAATCATGACCAGCTTACAGTAATATGGGTAAAGGATGGTACTGTTGGGGTAGTGATAGGAAGTCACACTTTTACAGGTCCTGCTTCAGACAGCAAAGGGCTTCTCACTCAAACACAGCTTCACTGTGAATGGAATGCTGCCGTGAATATGAATCAAAAAGAAGACAATCAATTAGCATGTGATCCAGTTAGCATTAACGGCATTCCAGTTACTTTGCTGCCTGAGAATTTACCCTTACCCCTAATCCAACAAATGAAACCACAACCGTGACAGTACCAGTTGTTACTAGCCCTTGTTGTGTGATGAGGTCCGTAAAGTTAAAACATGATTACCCAAACTGTTGTGAAATAACCCATTTCCCTCAATGTGCAACATACTTTCCTAAGTGTCTTGCAATGGCAACTTAAAATCTTAGATGCTTGTGTGCCAAGTGCCACTGCAATTTTTTCCATAATGATTATATATTATCATGCAAGTTAATCTACCTTTTATTAATAAAAATCTTATTATTATTACATATACTGACATAAAATATAAAATTATGTATATTTTATAACTTTATAATTTTCCTTCCATTTTTGTAACCATTTTGATTTAATGCTGTTTGTTGCAACAGTAATTGCATATTGCTGTGAACAATAAACTTTTCACTGTGTGGATGAATACAATTGCTTTCAACCCTGTTTCATTAATAATGACTAAAACGGAACCTTCCAAAATTCACATTGTATTAACTAATCTACACTGTCAGTTAGACAGTAGACTAATCTACATCTGCCATTTCAAATAGAATTTCTTTCCATGTCATATTAATAATACTTTTTAAATAATTATTATACCAGCATTAGTGAGTGTTCTGAAGTCTGATGCTCCTTTTGGACTTTATTTACCCTAACCTATTTCAATTCATGTGATCTCCAAAATTTCTGTGGATTAGATCCCGAAGAAACTGAAAATCTGTGTACGAGCTAGCTAAAACAAGTGAAGCACAGTGGACAAGTAGACAAAACAAATGAGTTAGGTCTTGCCAGGTGGTGGAAGAAATGGAAACTAGTGTTTTCCAAATTTACTCTTTCTGAATCAAAGTAATTAAAAGTGGACGTAACAAGGTCGCTACTGATAATCTGCTAATCATAGATTATTTCTAAATGAGAAGTTGTTTGTGGGATGCTCTTTGATAAGGCAGAAGAATTATAAGAAGGGTCGTCGCTCTGTCTGTGTATTGGAGTGGCCTGAGCTATGGAGATATAAAGCAATTAGGAGAGAAAAGATGAAATATTAAGATAAGCTATCTAATAAACTAAAAGAGGATTCAAAAAGCTTTTTCAGATATATAAAGAATAAAAGAAAAGAGAGTCGATACCGTTGGAAAATGACACTAGAAGGGCAGTAATTGGGACAAAGATATGGCTGACGAATTGAATAAGTCCTTTGTGTCAGTCTTCACTGATGAAGACTGAAGACAGTATGCCAGGGGACAGAAGTCAGTGTAATTGCTGTTACTAAGCAGAAGGTTCTTGGGAAGCTGAAAAGGCTGAAGGTAGCTAAGTCACCAGATGGACTACACTCCAAGATTCTGTAAGAGGTAGCTGAAAAGATTGTGGAGGCATTTTCCATAAGACCATAAGACAAAGGAGCAGAAGTCAGCCATTTGGCCCATCGAGTCTGCTCCACCATTTTATCATGAGCTGATCCATTCTCCCATTTAGTCCCACTCCCCTGCCTTCTCACCATAACCTTTGATGCCCTGGCTACTCAGATACCTATCAATCTCTGCCTTAAATACACCCAATGACTTGGCCTCCACAGCCGCCCGTGGCAACAAATTCCATAGATTCACCACCCTATGGCTAAAAAAATTTCTTCGCATTTCTGTTCTGAATGGGCGTCCTTCAATCCTTAAGTCATGCCCTCTCGTACTAGACTCCCCCAGCATGGGAAACAACTTTGCCACATCCACTCTGTCCATGCCTTTCAACATTCAAAATGTTTCTATGAGGTCCCCCCTCATTCTCCTAAACTCAAGGACTAGAGTCCAAGAGGGGACAAACATTCCTCATATGTTAACCCTCTCATTCTCGGAATAATTCTAGTGAATCTTCTCTGTACCTTCTCCAACGTCAGAACATCCTTTCTTAAATAAGGATACCAAAACTGCCCACAGTACTCCAAGTGAGGTCTCACCAGCGCATAACACAGCCTCAACATCACATCCCTGCTCCTATACTCTATTCCTCTAGAAATGAATGCCAACATTGCATTTGCCTTCTTCGCCACCGACTCAGCCTGGAGGTTAACTTTAAGGGTATCCTGTATGAGGACTCCCAAGTCCCATTGCATCTCAGAACTTTGAATTCTCTCCCCATTTAAATAATAGTCTGCCCGTTTATTTCTTCTGCCAAAGTGCATAACCATACACTTTCCAAGATTGTATTTCATTTGCCACTTCTTTGCCCATTCTTCCAATCTATCCAAGTCTCTCTGCAGACTCTCTGTTTCCTCAGCACTACCGGCCCCTCCACCTATCTTCATATCATCAGCAAACCTAGCCACAAAGCCATCTATTCTATAATCCAAATTGTTGATGTACAACGTAAAAAGAAGTGGCCCCAACACGGACCCAAGTGGAACACCACTGGTAACCGGCAGCCAACCAGAATAGGATCCCTTTATTCCCACTCTCTGTTTCCTGCCAATCATCCAATGCTCTATCCATGTACATAACTTTCCCATAATTCCATGGGCTCTTATCTTGTTAAGTAGCCTCATGTGTGGCACCTTGTCAAAGGCCTTCTGAAAATCTAAATATACAACATCCACTGCGTCTCCTTTGTCTAGCCTACTTGTAATTTCCTCAAAAAATTGTAATAGGTTTGTCAGGCAGGATTTTCCTTTAAGGAAACCATGCTGAGTCCCGCCTATCTTGTCATATACTTCCAGGTACTCCATAACCTCATCCTTGACAATCGACTCCAACAACTTCCCAACCACTGATGTCAAGCTAACAGGTCTATAATTTCCTTTTTGCTTCCTTGCTGCCTTCTTAAATAGCAGAGTGACATTTGCAATCTACTAGTCCTCCGGAATCATGCCAGAATCTATTGACTTTTGAAAGATCATCGCTAATGCCTCTGCAATCTCCACAGCTACTTCCTTCAGAACATGAGGGTGCATTCCATCTGGTCCAGGAGATTTATCTACCTTTAGACTATTCAGCTTCCTGAGTACTTTCTCTGTTGTAATTGTGACTGCACGCACTTCTCTTCCTTGCCAACTTTGAGTGTCCGGTATACTGCTGATGTCTTCCTCAGTGAAGACTGATGCAAGATACTCGTTCAGATCCTCCACCATCTCCTTATCTCCCATTACAATTTCTCCAGCATCATTTTCTATCGGTCCTATATCTACTCTCACCTGTCTTTTACTCTTTATATACTTGAAAAAGCTTTTAGTATCCTCTTTGATATTATTTGCTAGCTTCCTTTCATAGTTAATCTTTTCCAACTTAATGACCTTCTTAGTTTCCTTTCGTAAGCATTTAAAATCTTCCCAATCCTCTGTCTTCCCAATAATTTTTGCTTCCTTGTATGCCCTCTCTTTTGCTTTAACTTTGGCTTTGACTTCTCTTGTCAACCATGGTTGCATCCTTTCTCCGTTCGAAAATTTCTTCTTTTTTGGAATATATCTGTCTTGCACCTTCCTCACTTATCGCATAAAACTCCAGCCACTGTTGCTCTGCCGTCCTTCCCACCAGTGTCCCTTTCCAGTCAATTTTGGCCAGTTCCTCTCTCATGCCACTGTAATTTCCTTTACTCCACTGAAATACCAACACATCAGATTTCAGCTTCTCTTTTTCAGATTTCACAGTGAACTCAATCATGTTATGATCACTGCCTCCTAAGCGTTCCTTCACCTCAATCTCTCTAATTACCTCCGGTTCATTACACAATACCCAATCCAGCACAGCCGATCCCCTAGTGGGCTCAACAACAAGCTGTTCTAAAAAGCCATCTCACAGACATTCCACAAATTCTCTCTCTTGAGATCCAGTGCCGACCTGATTTTCCCAATCCACTCGCATGTTAAAATCTCCCACAATTATCATAACACTGCCCTTCTGACAAGCCTTTTCTATTTCCTGTTATAATTTGTAGTCCGCATCACTGCAGCTGTTTGGAGGCCTGTATATAACTGCCATCAGGGTCCTTTTACCCCTGCGATTTCTTAGCTCAACCCATAAAGATTCTGCACCTTCCGATCCTATGTCATCTCTTTCTAATGATTTGATATCATTTCTTACCAATAAAGCCACGCCACCCCCTCTGCCTACCTTCCTATCCTTCCGATACACCGTGTATCCTTGGACGTTCAGCTCCCAGAGACATGCATCCTTTAGCCACGTCTCAGTGATGGCCACAATATCATACCTGCCAATCTGTAGCTGTATGACAAGATCATCCACCTTATTCCTTATGCTGCGTGCATTTAAGTACAACACCTTAAGACCAGTATTTGGTACCTTTCGCTTTGATTGCACTGCAACTTTATTGCACTGCAACTTTATTGCACTACAACTCATCCCAATGGCTACAAATTTGCCCCATCACCTGCCTGTCTTTCCTGACATCTTTACTGCTCACTATTTTAGATTTATTTGTTTTCCCCTTCCTCTGCTCTATCATTCCGGTTCCCATTCCCCTTCCAAATTAGTTTAAACCCTCCCTAACAGCTCTATTAAACCTTCCCGCCAGGATACTGGTCCCCTTCGGGTTCAGGTGTAAGCTGTCCATTTTGAACAGGTCATACTTCCCCCAGAAGAGATCCCAGTGATCCAAGAATCTGAAGCCCTGCTCCCTGCACCAGTCTCTCAGCCACGCATTCATCTGCCTGATCCTATTATTCTTGCCCTCACTAGCACGTGGCACAGGTAGCAATCCCGAGGTTACTACCCTGGAGGTCCTGCTTCTCAGCTTCCTTCCTAACTCCCGGAAATCTCTCTTCAGGACCTCCTCCCTTCTCCTATCTATGTCATTGGTACCAACGTATACCAAGACAACTGGCTGCTCGCCCTCTACCTTCAGAATATTCTGGACCCGATCCAGGACATCCTGTACCCTGGCACCTGGGAGGCAATACACCATGCGGGTATCTCTGTCAGGCTCACAGAATCTCCTGTCTGTTCCCCTGACTATGGAATCCCCTATGACTACCGCATTCCTCTTCTCCCTCCTTCCTTCCTGCGCAACAGCGCCAGGCTCAGTGCCAGGGACCCGGTCACCGTGGGCGTCCCCTGTCAGGTCATCCCCCTCAACAGCATCTAGAACAAGTTATTTGTTGCTGAGGGTGACAGCCACAGAGGTGCTCTCCACTATCCGGGCATTTTCCTTCCCTCTCCTGACAGTCACATAGTTTTCTGACCCCTGTAGCCTAGGGATGACTACCTCCCTGTAGCTCCTGTCTATCACCTCTTCACTTTCGCTGATAAGCAGTAGGTCATCAAGCTGCAGCTCCAGATCCCTAACACGGTCTCTGAGGAGCTGTAACTTGGTGCACCTGGCACAGATGTGGCCATCAGGGAGGCTGGAGGTCTCTCAGGATTCCCACATCTGACACCCTGAACAAAGCACTAACCCTGCAGGCATGCTATCTAATTCTACAGGAATGAAACAGGAAAAATAAGTCTACTTACCCACTTACGTCAGTGCTGCATCTCAGTGCACCTGGCGCAGATGTGGCCATCAGGGAGGCTGGAGGTCTCCCAGGATTCCCACATCTGACACCCTGAACAAAGCACTAACCCTGCAGGCATGCTATCTAATTCTACAGGAATGAAACAGGAAAAATAAGTCTACTCACCCACTTACCTTGCCAAACAGACCAACTTTTTAAACTGTTAGCTCGTACCGTTAGCTGTGTTAGCCCTGCTGTTCCTGTCTGTCTGGGCTGATTCGCCAAGGGGGAAAAAAAAAGAGTTGGTGCTTCGCTCTCGCCTCTTCCCGTTACCGATGAAGCCCGGTTGAAGCCAAAGCCCTACACTCTGCTACCACTCACTCTGCTGCCCGCTGTATAGGGTGGTCTCCTTTTTAAACTTTCCGCGCTGTCCTGTCTACGTCACGCGCCTGTGCAGTCTCATCCTTCCTGCACTTGAAGTTTTTTTAAAAAACTGCCTTCCTTCAGAATTCAGCTCCCATGTCGCTCTGTTTGTTACGATCCAAAAAAAATTTTCAGTGATCTTTCAAGAATCACTAGGTTCTGGAGTGGTTCCTGATGACTGGAAAACTGTAAATTTCGCTCCACTCTTTAAGAAGGGAGGGAGGTAGAAGAAAGGAAATATAGGCCAGTTAGCCTGACTTCAGTGGTTGGAAAGATGTTAGAGTCTATTATTATGGCCAACGTCAGCATGGTTTTGTTAAGGGGAGACCTTGGATGACAAATCTTTTGGAATTCTTTGAGGAAATAACAGGCAGAGTAGTCAAAAGAAAGTCAGTGAATGTTGTTTACTTGGGCTTTCAGAAGCTCTTTGACAAGGTGCCACACATGAGGCAGTTTAACATGATAAGACCTCATGGTATTACAGAAATAATACCAGCACGGATAGAAGGTTAGCTGACTGGCAGTGGGCAAAGCGTGGGAATAAAAGAGCCTTTTCTGGTTGGCTGCCGATGACATAGAAACATAGAAACATAGAAAATAGGTGCAGGAGTAGGCCATTTGGCCCTTCGAGCCTGCACCGCCATTTATTATGATCATGGCTGATCATCCAACTCAGAACCCCGCCCCAGCCTTCCCTCCATACCCCCTGACCCCCGTAGCCACAAGGGCCATATCTAACTCCCTCTTAAATATAGCCAATGAACTGGCCTCAACAGTTTCCTGTGGCAGAGAATTCCACAGATTCACCACTCTCTGTGTGAAGAAGTTTTTCCTAATCTCGGTCCTAAAAGGCTTCCCCTCTATCCTCAAACTGTGACCCCTCGTTCTGGACTTCCCCAACATCGGGAACAATCTTCCTGCATCTAGCCTGTCCAATCCCTTTAGGATCTTATACGTTTCAATCAGATCCCCCCTCAATCTTCTAAATTCCAACGAGTACAAGCCCAGTTCATCCAGTCTTTCTTCATATGAAAGTCCTGCCATCCCAGGAATCAATCTGGTGAACCTTCTTTGTACTCCCTCTATGGCAAAGATGTCTTTCCTCAGATTAGGGGACCAAAACTGCACACAATACTCCAGGTGTGGTCTCACCAAGGCCTTGTACAACTGCAGTAGTACCTCTCTGCTCCTGTACTCGAATGACTAATTCCATGGTGGTATTCCATGCGGTCAGTGTTGGAGCCATTATATATCAATGATTTGGATGATGAATGGCTTTATGGTCAAGTTTACAGATGATACAAAGACAGGAGGAGGAGCAGGTAGCCTCGAGGAAGCAGGGAATCTACAGAGTTTTAGACAGATCAGTAGAACGGGCAAAAAATTGGCAGATGGAATATAGTGTAGGGAAGCGTACGGTCATGCACTTTGGTAGAACAAATAAAGGTGTAAAAGGGGAGAAAATTCAAAAAATCCAAGGCGCAAGGGGACTGGGGAGTCCTTGCGCAGGACTCACTAAAGGTTAACCTGCAGGATGAGTTGATGGTAAGGAGGGCAAATGTAATGTTAGTATTCACTTAGAGAAAACTAGGATATAAAAGCAAGGATGTAATACGGAGGCTTTATAAGACATTGGTCAGACTGCACTTGGAGCAGTTTTCAGCACCCTATCTGAGAAAGAATATGCTGGCATTGGTGAGGATCCAGAGGGGTTCACTAGAAGAAGGAGTTCAGACAGATGTAGCATGGATTCAGCAAAGGCAGGTCCTGTTTGACAAGCTCACTGAAGTTCTTTGAGGATATAACGAGCGCAGTGGATAGAGAGGAACAGATGGACATTATTTACTTGGATTTCATGAAGGTGTTTGATAAGGTGCCGCATAAAAGACTTATCCATAAAATAAGGATGCATAGAGTTGGGAGTGATGTATTAACATGGATAGAGGATTGGTTAACTAATAGAAAACAGAGAGTTGGGATACATGGGTGTTACTCTGGTTAGCATCAGTGGTGAGTGGTGTGCCATAGGGGTTGGTGCTGGGCCCACAACTGTTCATGATATACATTAACGATCTGGAAGAGGGGATCAATTTTAGTGTATCTAAGTATGTTGATGACACTAAATTGAGTGGAAAAGCAAATTGTGCAGAAGATATGGAGAGTCTGCCTAGAGATGTAGATAGGTCAAGTGAGTGGGCAAGGGTTTGGTAGATGGAGTACAATGTCGGTAAATGCTAGGTCACTCACTTAGGAAGGAAAAGTGGAAGATCAGATTATTATTTAAATGGTAAAAATTGCAGCATGCTTCTGTGCAGAGGGACTTGGGAGTGTTTGTGCTAGAGGGATTGAATTTAAGAGCAGAAGGCTATGCTGCAACTGTACAGGGTACTGGTGAGGCTGCACCTGGAGTACTGTGTGCAGTTCTGGTCTCTTATTTGAGGAAGGATATACTGGCTTTGGAGACGGTGCAGAGGAGGTTCACCAGGTTGATTCCAGAGATGAGGGGGTTAGACTACGAGGAGAGATTGAGTCACCTGGGACTGTACTCACTGGAATTCAGAGGAATGAGAGGAGATCTTATAGAAACATATAAAATTATGAAAGGGATAGATAAGATAGAGGCAGGAAAGTTGTTTCCACTGGTAGAACTAGGGAACATAGCCTCAAGATTCAGGGGAGTAGAATTAGGATGGAGATGAGGAGAAACTGCTTTTCCCAGAGCAGTGAATCTGTGGAATTCTCTCCCCCCCCCCCACCCCTCCAATGAAGCAGTGGAGGCTACCTCAGTAAATATAGTTAAGACAAGATTGGATAGATTTGTGCAAAGTAGGAGAATTAAAGGTTATGGGGAAAAGTCAGCTAGGTGGAGATGAGTCACAATCAAATCAGCCATGATCCTATTGAATGGCGGAGCAGGCTTGGCAGGCCAGATGGCCTACTCCTGCTCCTATTTCTTATGTTCTAATGTAGGGTCCCAGGAATGAAAGAGTTAATAAAAGTTTATAAGAATGGGTGTAGAGAGGGTGTTTACTATAGTGGGAATTTCTTGGACCAGGGAACACAGCCCCAGAATAGGACAAGCATTAGTCTTTACTTTAGCCAGAGGCTGATGAATCTGTTAAATACTGTGACTGTGGAGGCCAAGTCACTGGGTATATTTAAAGTGGAAGCTGATAGATTCTTGATTTTTATGGGTGTCAAAGGTTATGGGAAGAAAACAGGAGGAGGCAGGGTTTCGAGGGATAATAAATTAGCCGTGATGGAATAGTAAAGCAGACTCAATGGGCCAAATGGCCTAAATCTGCTCTTCTGTCTTATGGTCTTGCAGTCTTATTGACGTCTTTCTTGTAGATGAGTGACCAGAACAGACATAATACCCCAGATTTGGCCTCACCAACATTTTATTCAACTTCAGCATAGCATCCCAACTCCTGTACCCAATGCCCTGAAGGCCAATGCGCCAAAAGCTCTCTCTGTTAAAAGTTCTGAAGTATTCTTTAACATTAACTCCATTCTCCATCTGCCACAGATGTCACCAGCTCTGCTGAGAACTCTATTTCTGAATTCCAGCACTTCTGGCGTTACTCACTACTTTTTCCCTCCCCCTCCTCATGAGGGCTGCACGGTTTTGTAGCAGAGAGTGCAACACGCTACAGAGCAAGTGCTGAGGGTTCAATTCCTGCTGCTGCTTGTGAGATTCTGTATGTTCTCTCCGTGACCACATGCGTTCCCTCTTGTTGCTCTGGTTTCTTCCCACATAAAGGTGTACAGTTTAGGATTAGTGTTGTGGGAATGCTTGGTGCCAGAAGTGTCGCGGTCCCAGCATAATTCTCAGTCTGTGTTGGTCATTGACAGAAAATGACCTATTTCACTGTATGTTTTGATGTACATGTGACAAATAAAACTAATCTTTAATCTTTAGATCTTAATCCTCTGCTTTCATTCACCTTGTACATTTATATCTCCAGATGGATCAGCTGCGATTTACAAACCTTCACCACCGTCTCTCAGCAGGCACCACAGCCACTGGCAACATTCATCCCCTGCTGGTCTTTATCCATTTGCAGTATTCCCCAAGGTTCTCCTGACCCTCACCTCCCTCCCTCCCCCCTACAACTCACCTTATTTCTAACGTTTCCTCGTTCAGATCAAAGGTCATTGATTCGACTGTTGAGTACACTTCCCTCTCCACAGATGCTGCCTGACCTACCACCACTTTCAATTTTAGATTACTTGGGGAAAGTGGACTTCAACTGAGCTGAAAGCGTGGCACTAAGATTGCTACAATGAGACCATTTATTCCAGCTCTTAGAGCCAGACCACTCACCAATCCTCTGACACCAGACATCCCACCTTGCAAAAACTCATTTCAGGGAGGTAGCACCACCGACCCTACCCACTGCAACCCCATATCGCTCCCCCCGCACCCCGCCCCCCGGTCGACCTCCAAGGGTGTATGTGTGCAGGACATTTGATTATGAAAGAAAACAACAATTTATTTGATCACATATTGAAACTATTTACTATATATATATATATATATTCCTCGTTGAGTATTTTGTTGGCAGTCTCAATGCTAATAGCTAAATGCTAATGCAATTAGCTTTTCTATTTCCTTTGCAAACTTTCCTTGGACTGTGATGTGGCTTGCTTGGCAGATTTGAGCATTTTGCCGGAAGTCTCAACCTCACAGCAGTCTGTGTCAATGAATTTGTTAATTTTGCAAGACATCAGATTCACAAGATTCATAATTATATTATATTATCATGGAGTCGTTTTTTAATTCTATTACAACTTTAAGCAAGTCTACAGGGAGTCTGGACTCATCAAGTAGGATATCAGTAGAGTAGCTCCTTAGCAGCTAGCCAGCTAGTTTAAATAACGTTAGCTATGCTAATGAACGAATGACATAGAAACATAGAAACATAGAAAATAGGTGCAGGAGTAGGCCATTCGGCCCTTCGAGCCTGCACCGCCATTTATTATGATCATGGCTGATCATCCAACTCAGAACCCAGCCTTCCCTCCAAACCCCCTGACCCCTGTAGCCACAAGGGCCATATCTAACTTCCTTTTAAACATAGCTAATGAACTGGCCTCAACAGTTTGCTGTGGCAGAGAATTCCACAGATTCACCACTCTCTGTGTGAAGAAGTTTTTCCTAACCTCGGTCCTAAAAGGCTTCCCCTCTATCCTCAAACTGTGACCCCTCGTTCTAGACCTCCCCAACATCGGGAACAATCTTCCCGCATCTAGCCTGTCCAATCCCTTTAGGATCTTATACGTTTCAATCAGATCCCCCCTCAATCTTCTAAATTCCAACGAGTACAAGCCCAGTTCATCCAGTCTTTCTTCATATGAAAGACCTGCCATCCCAGGAATCAATCTGGTGAACCTTCTTTGTACTCCCTCTATGGCAAAGATGTCTTTCCTCAGATTAGGGGACCAAAACTGCACACAATACTCCAGGTGTGGTCTCACCAAGGCCTTGTACAACTGCAGTAGTACCTCCCTGCTCCTGTACTCGAATCCTCTCGCTATAAATGCCAGCATACCGTTCGCCTTTTTCACCGCCTGCTGTACCTGCATGCCCACTTTCAATGACTGGTGTATAATGACACCCAGGTCTCGTTGCACCTCCCCTTTTCCTAATCGGCCACCATTCAGATAATAATCTGTTTTCCTATTTTTGCCACCAAAGTGGATAACTTCACATTTATCCACATTAAATTGCATCTGCCATGAGTTTGCCCACTCACCCAACCTATCCAAGTCACCCTGCATCCTCTTAGCATCCTCCTCACTGCTAACACTGCCACCCAGCTTCGTGTCATCCGCAAACTTGGAGATGCTGCATTTAATTCCCTCATCCAAGTCATTAATATATATTGTAAACAACTGGGGTCCCAGCACTGAGCCTTGCGGTACCCCACTAGTCACCGCCTGCCATTCTGAAAAGGTCCCGTTTATTCCCACTCTTTGCTTCCTGTCTGCTAACCAATTCTCCACCCACACCAATACCTTACCCCCAATACCGTGTGCTTTAAGTTTGCACACTAATCTCCTGTGTGGGACCTTGTCAAAAGCCTTTTGAAAATCCAAATATACCACATCCACTGGTTCTCCCCTATCCACTCTACTAGTTACATCTTCAAAAAATTCTATGAGATTCGTCAGACATGATTTTCCTTTCACAAATCCATGCTGACTTTGTCCGATGATTTCACCGCTTTCCAAATGTGCTGTTATCACATCCTTGATAACTGACTCCAGCAGTTTCCCCACCACCGACGTTAGGCTAACCGGCCTATAATTCCCCGGTTTCTCTCTCCCTCCTTTTTTAAAAAGTGGGGTTACATTAGCCACCCTCCAATCCTCAGGAACTAGTCCAGAATCTAACGAGTTTTGAAAAATTATCACTAATGCATCCACTATTTCTTGGGCCACTTCCTTAAGCACTCTGGGATGCAGACCATCTGGCCCTGGGGATTTATCTGCCTTCAATCCCTTCAATTTACCTAACACCACTTCCCTACTAACATGTATTTCGCTCAGTTCCTCCATCTCACTGGACCCTCTGTCCCTTACTATTTCTGGAAGATTATTTATGTCCTCCTTAGTGAAGACAGAACCAAAGTAATTATTCAATTGGTCTGCCATGTCCTTGCTCCCCATAATCAATTCACCTGTTTCTGTTTGCAGGGGACCTACATTTGTCTTTATCAGTCTTTTCCTTTTTACATATCTATAAAAGCTTTTACAATCCGTTTTTATGTTCCCTGCCAGTTTTCTCTCATAATCTTTTTTCCCCTTCCTAATTAAGCCCTTTGTCCTCCTCTGCTGAACTCTGAATTTCTCCCAGTCCTCAGGTGAGCCACTTTCTCTGGCTAATTTGTATGCTACTTCTTTGGAATTGATACTATCCCTAATTTCTCTTGTCAGCCATGGGTGCACTACCTTCCTTGATTTATTCTTTTGCCAAACTGGGATGAACAATTGTTGTAGTTCATCCATGCAACCTTTAAATGCCTGCCATTGCATATCCACCGTCAATCCTTGAAGTGTCATTTGCCAGTCTATCTTAGCTAATTCACGTCTCATACCTTCAAAGTTACCCCTCTTTAAGTTCAGAACCTTTGTTTCTGAATTAACTACGTCACTCTCCATGTTAATGAAGAATTCCACCATATTATGGTCACTCTTACCCAAGGGGCCTCTCACGACAAGATCGCTAATTAACCCTTCCTCATTGCTCAAAACCCAGTCAAGAATAGCCTGCTCTCTAGTCGGTTCCTCGACATGTTGGTTCAAAAAACCATCCCGCATACATTCCAAGAAATCCTCTTCCTCAGCACCTTTACCAATTTGGTTCACCCAGTCTACATGTAGATTGAAGTCACCCATTATAACTGCTGTTCCTTTATTGCACACATTTCTAATTTCCTGTTTAATACCATCTCCGACCTCACACTACTGTTAGGTGGCCTGTACACAACTCCCACCAGCGTCTTCTGCCCCTTAGTGTTACGCAGCTCTACCCATATCGATTCCACATCTTCCCGGCTTATGTCCTTCCTTTCTATTGCGTTAATCTCTTTTTTAACCAGCAACGCCACCCCATCTGTTAAACTCACCTCAACATGTCTTTTACAGTCATTTAACCCACCAGGGGCAATAGAAAAGTATCAGATACAATCCTAACCTGATCACAGAGCGATTTACAATGACCAATTAATCTTCCAGGCAGTACATCTTTGGACTGTGGGAGGAAACTGAAGCACCTGGAGGAAATCCACGCAGTCATGGGAGAAGGTACAAACTCCTTACAGACGGTGGCGGGAATTGAATCAGGGTCGCTGCTACTGTAAAGTGTGCTGACCACTACACTACTGAGCCCCCCCACCAGTCCATCAGATGTACACCTCAGAGATATACCAACACGTACACTAACTGTGATAAGACTGCTGAACGGATCCTGACCCGGATCTGGGCCGTACCCTCCAAATATCCGGACCTGCATCTCGGGTTTTTTTGTACTACCTTACTTTCCATTTTCTATTTATGATTTATAATTTAAATTTTTAATATTTACTATCGATTTGTAATCCAGGGAGCGGGAAGCGCAGAATCAAATATCGCTATGATGATTGTACATTCTAGTATCAATTGTTTGGCAACAATAAAGTATAAAGTATCATTGCATTATATTATTGAATAACAAGTTAACGTCCAGTACATGCAAAATGGGGCCGTATGAACCTTCCCTCTCACCACTCCTGTCTTTTTCTTGTTAAAGACGTGAAGATTGTTATGTTCATTATTGAGAGACACCTGGATGCCAGCCTTGCCAGATATCTAGCTTTATTGATAATGCTGCTTGTACAATATGTGAACTCCTCCCAGGTAGGAGTGGCTAATGGAGTGACATAGGAGTAACAGTATTAATTAGCACTACAAAGATCAAGAGGGTCAGTACCCATCCTCCCCCCTTCCACTTACCATCAACTCCTTGTCCATGAAGTATGGCTTTTCTGCAGACCCATCATTCGTTGCTAGATCGATAGCATAACACATGAAGAGCACATCGACCACCATCTCAAACACCGACAAGAAGCAGTGAGCCACCAAATAGGCGAAAAAGGACACCAATATGAGAGGGACTCCCCAGACATTCAGGTCATGGTTGTAGTTAAATGCCATGAGGCCTCCAAAGACTGTGAAACACACAATGAACACCTGAAAAGAACAAAACGTGATGTACATTATATTCACAAACGTCAAGCAAAACATCAGTGCTAACAGAGGGCAATTCTCTTATCAACCCATTTACAATGTGAGGTTTTAAATGGACATCTGTTTTCTCCATTATTTTATTTACCTTATTTGATTGATACACAGTGCTGAGCTGTCCAGAAATCCCCTTATTTAATCTGAGCCTAAGCACTGGACAATTTATAATGATCAATTAACCGACCAATCAGTAGGTCTTTGGATTGTGGGGAGGAACGGGAGCAACCGGGAGAACATACAAACTCCTTACAGGCAGCGACGGGAATTGAACCCGGGTCGCCTGTACTGCAAAGTGTTGTGCTAACCACGACACTATCGTGCCGCCCATTATCAATGGTTTAGGATGTGGAATCTGACTGCTGCTCCGTACCTCATCCTGGGGACTATATTCAGAGGTGAGGGGATTATCTGGAGGCAACTCATTACACAAAAGCAACACGTCAGTGCCATTTTTTGGCTCAGTCAGATTTTGGGCTGGATTACTGAGCAACGGCCCACTGTAAGATCATGGTTCAATTCCTGCTGCTCTCTGTATGGAGTCTGTACATTCTCTCCGTAACCGCACGTGTCTCCTTTGGGTGCTCTGGTTTCAGGTGTTGGGGGAGAGGGCAATGAAGTAAGAAGGTGCGAGGTGATAGGTGGAAGACGTAAAGGGCTAAAGGAGGAAGAATCTGGTAGGACAGGAGAGTGGACCATGTTCTGAGTTGTGTACACTTCAATGCAAGGAGTATTGTAGGAAAGGCAGATGAGTTCAGGGCATGGATCAACACTTGGAGTTATGACAATGTAGCCCTTAGTGAGACTTAGTTGCAGTGTCCCAGGGTTCCGTTGTTTTTGATGATAGAGAGGGACGGCTTAAAAGGAGAGGGGTGGCATTACTAATGGGGAAAAATGTCACGGCAGTGCTCAGACAGGACAGGTCGGAGATTCATCTACTGAATTATATGGGTGGAACCAAGGAATAAGAAAGGGATGGCCATGTTAGGGCATATTATTGACCACCCAACATTCCATGGAGTTCAGAGGAGCAAATTTGTAGAGCGATCGCAGACTGTTGCAACAAAAACATTTGGTTTTGATAGTAGGTGATTTTAACTTTCCACATATTGACTAGGACTGGATGGGAAAGAGTTTGTCAAATGTGTTCAGGAAAGTTTCCTTAACCAGTACATAGAAGTTCCAACTAGAGAGAGTGCAATATTAGATCTCCAAATAGGCCATGAGACAAGGCAGGTGACAGAAGCTTGTGTAGGGGAACAGTTTGCATCTAGTGATCAAAGTGCTATTGGTTCAAGATATTTATGAAAAAGGATAGATCCGGTTGCAGGTTGAGATTCGAAATTTATTTAGGTTCTAATATTTGTAAGGAGATTAAATGATTTCATAACAAAACATAATATACTCTGTGAACAGCAATATGGTTTCAGAAAAAACAGAACCACTACAAGAGCATTAATAGATTTTATAGAAGAAATATCAAATGCTATAGAAACAAATGAGTACACAGTGGGATTATTCCTAGATCTAAAAAAAGCATTTGAGACCATTGACCAGAAATTATTATTAATAAAATATGGTATTAGAGGGGTGGTACATGACTGGTTAAGTAGTTATTTGGAAGACAGGTATCAGTATGTACATATAAACAACTCGAATTCAAAACTTTTGAGGGTAACTTGTGGGGTTCCACAAGGTTCAGTGCTTGGTCCATTGCTGTTCATTTTGTATATAAACGATATATGTACGGTCTCTCAGACATTAAAATGTATATTATTTGCTGATGATGCAACTATATTTTGTAGTGGGGAACATCTGAAACAACTTTTGGATACAGTAGAGAAAGAACTAAAAATTATAAAGAAATGGTTTGATACTAACAAATTATCACTGAATTTAAGTAAAACTAAATTCATAATATTTGGAAACCATGTACCAAACTCATATAGTAAACTTAGAATAAATAATGTTGAAATTGATAAGGTATCTGAAACAAAATTTTTAAGGGTGGTAACAGATAATAAATTAAGCTGGAAACCACATATAAATTATGTCAAAGCAAAAATGTCAAAATCTATTGCAATACTGTACAAAAAACAAGAGTTCTTAAATCAGGAATCTTTGTATACATTATATTGTTCACTTATAGTCCCGTACATGACTTACTATGTAGAGGCATGGGGAAATACATACAAAACAAATACAAACTCAATTTTTCTACTCCAAAAGAAAGTCATACGAATTGTAAATAAGACAAGTTATTATGAGCCAACCAATCCACTATTTATTCAATTAAACACTTTAAAATTCAGAGATTTCATAGACTTTTAAATAATACAAATTATGTATAAAGTAAAAAATGGACAGCTACCACAAAGTATCCAAAGGTTTTTTAAAATGAGAGAAAGTCAACATGATTTGAGAGGAACATGTATACTTCAAAAACAAAGGATAAGAACAAATGTAAAAAATCATTGTATTTCAGTCTGGGGGTGAATCTATGGAACAGTTGTAGTGAGAATTTAAAAACATGCACCACACTTAAGTTTAAAAAATTATTTAAAAATAATTTAATGAACAAATATAAAACACATGATTTAAAATGAATGGGAGTAATGTAAATAAATGATACTTGGAATCGGATTTTGTGTTAAAAGGTTATGAAATTTTTTTGTTTTGATGTGATGATTGATGCCAAATATGTTGTTGTATAAGTAAAAGGGGTAGGTGTAATAAGCTGTAGCTTCAGCCTACACCCTTCCGGTCTGTTTTAAAGGATATCTATGCCTTTTTCTTGTAATTTTGTCCTATGAAATCATTGTTGAAAATGATGCTTTTTGTTATGTTTGTACTGACCAAAATAAATTTCATTCATTCATTCATAAATTGATGAAAGGCCAGTGTTGATGGTATCATAAAGGATCTGGCTAGTGTGGGTTGTGACAGGTTGTTTTCTGGGGAAGGCATACTTGGTAAGTGGGAGGCCTTCAAAATGAAATTTTGAGATCACAGAGTTTGTATGTTCCTGTCAAAATAAGAGGCAAGGAAAACAAGTTTATGGATTCCTGGTTTTGAAGAGATAATGAAGCCCTGGTTAAGAAGAAAGAGGAGGTGCATAGCAGGTATGAGTAGGAAAGAGCAAACGAGATACAGAAGAGAACACTTGAGAAGGAATTTCAGAGGGCTAAAAGAAGACATAAGGTTGCTCCAGCAGACAAGGAGAAGGAGAATCCCAAAGACTTCTACAAATATATTAAGAACAAAAGGATAGCAAGGAACAAAATTGGTCCTTTCGAAGATCAGAGTGGTCATCTAAGCCTGGACCCAGAAGAGATGGTGGAGAGCTTAAATGGATTGTTTGCATTTGTATTTACTTGGGAGACGTACTCAGAGTCTATCGAAGTGAGACAAAACAGCAGTGAGGTTACCTGTATCGCGTCCCTATACAGATTACAGAGGAGGTGTTTTCTGTCTTGAGGTGAATTAGAGTGGATTAATCCCCAGGGCCTGACAAGGTGTTCCCTTGGATCCTGTGGGAGACTAGTGCAGACATTGCAGAGGCCATAGTAGAGATACCTTAGCCACAGGTGATGTGCCAGAGGTTTGGAGGGTAGCTATTGTTGTTTTGCTGTTTAGGAAAGGCTCGAAGGTTAAGCTGGGAACTTGTAGGCCAATGAACCTGATATCAGTAGTGGGCAAGTTACTGGTTGGTATTCTAAGCAATCAGATTGCTGTATAAGTACTTGGATAAACAGGGACTGATCAAGAATAATTAGCATGGCTTCAATCTTACAGAGTTTCTTGAGGAAGTTACCAAGAATGTTGATCAAGACAAAGCAGTGGATGTTGTCTCCATCGACTTTAGTAAGGCCTCCGAAAGGGTCCAGTATGGGAGGTTAGTCAAGAAGGTTCAGTCGCTTAGCATTCAGGATGAGGTAGTAAATTGGACTAGATATTGGCTTCATGGGAGAAACCAGAGAATGGTAGTAGATGGTTGTCTCTCTGACAGGAGGCCTGTGACTAGTGGTGTGCCGCAGGGATTGGTGCTGTGTCTGTTGCTGTTCATCAGCTATATCAACAACCTGGATAATGTAAACTGGATCAACAAATTTGCCCATGACACCAAGTTTGGGGGTCTAGCGGACAACGAGGAAGGCTCTCAAAGCTTGCAGCAATATCTGGACCAGCTGGAAAAACGGGCTGAAAAATGGCAGAGAGAATTTAATGTAGACAAGTGTGAGTATTGCGTGCAGTTTTGGACACCTGACTACGGGAAAGATGTCAGTAAGTTTGAAGAAGCGCAGAGAAAATTTACAAAGATATTGCTGGGACTTGAGAATTTCAGCATTCTGGAAAGTTAGATAGGTTAAGCCTTTATTCCCCAGAGCATAAGAAGATGAGGGAAGATTTGATAGAAGTATGCAAAATTATGAGGGTTATAGATAAGGTAAATGCAAGCAAGCTTTTTCCATTGCGGTTGGGTGGGACTACAAGTAGAGGTCATGGGTTACGGATGAATGGTGAAATGTTTAAGGGGAACATAGGGGGGAGCTTCTTCAGACAGAGGGTGGTGAGAGTGTGGAATGAGCTGCCAGCAGTACTGATGGATGCAGGTTTGATTTCAACATTGAAGAGAAATTTAGATAGGTACCTGGATGGCAGAGGTATGGAGGTCTATGGCCCATGTGCAGTTCAACGCGACTAGGCAGATTAAAAGCTCAACAGGGTTTCGATGGGCTGAGGGGCTTGTTCTTGTGCTGTAGTGTTCTATTGCTTCATGACATTAGAAACCAATTATTTAGTAGAGCCTGTCAGAAGTATAACAAGTCTCTCAATGGGCATTGTATGTACTCACCTTTCCCAGAAACAACATAAAGTCTCCAAAGCAATTGACTGTAGCCACATTCAGCGCATTACTGACAATGAGAAAGAATGCTTCTTTGGCTGAGCTGCAGAAATTTGTCCCATTGATCGCCGTTGCAATGTATGCATTCTGAAAGAGAAAGTGGGAAGCTTGTATGTATACAACAGGAATTCTGCAGATGCTGGAAATTCAAGCAACATACATCAAAGTTGCTGGTGAACGCAGCAGGCCAAGCAGCATCTATAGGAAGAGGCGCAGTCGACGTTTCAGGCCGAGACCCTTCGTCAGGACTAACTGAAGGAAGAGTGAGTAAGGGATTTGAAAGCTGGAGGGGAGGGGGAGATGCGCATCTCCCCCTCCCCTCCAGCTTTCAAATCCCTTACTCACTCTTCCTTCAGTTAGTCCTGACGAAGGGTCTCGGCCTGAAACGTCGACTGCGCCTCTTCCTATAGATGCTGCTTGGCCTGCTGCGTTCACCAGCAACTTTGATGTATGTAGCTTGTATGTATAATGAGGTTATTGAAGAAGCATTGTTCAAAGGAACATTTTGCAAATGCCTCCCTTTGTGCCTTTCTGACCATAAAGTAATTATCACAGCAATTGCAATAAACACACCTACTCAATGTTCTCTATTTGTTGCTCATAACACAACATCAGTTAATCTTCACCTCTTCGGCAGCTCATTCAATGGTTCACCTTCAATATACGCTCAGTGGTGGCTTTAATTGGTAATATTTAAGAGGGAGTTAGATATGGCCCTTGTGGCTACGGGGGTCACGGGGTATGGAGGGAAGGCTGGGGCGGGGTTCTGAGTTGGATGATCAGCCATGATCATAATAAATGGTGGTGCAGGCTCGAAGGGCTGAATGGCCTACTCCTGCACCTATTTTCTATGTTTCTATGTTTATTAGGAGCCTCCTGTACCTAATGAAGTGGCCACTGAGTGTATGTCCGTGGTCCTTTGCTGCTGCAGCCCACCCACTTCAAGGTTCAGTGTGCTATGCGTTCAGAGATGTGCTTCTTGTAACTGGTGGTTATTTGAGTTACTGCTTCCTTCCCGTCAGCTGAAACCAGTTTAGCCAATCTTCTCTGACCACTCTCATTAACAAGACATGCTTTTTTCCCCCTTTGGATTTTATTTTTTCCTTTTCGCACTATTCTCTGTAAACTCTGGAGACCATTTCACGTGAAAATCCTGGCAGATGAGCAGTTTCTGAGATTTTCAGACCACACCATCTGGCACCAACAATCATTCCATGGTCAAAGTCACTTCGATCACATTTCATCTCCATTCTGATGTTTGGTCTGAACAACAACTGAACCTCATGACCATGTATGTATGCTTTTATACATTGCTGCCACATAATTGGCAGATCAGACATCTGCATTAACAAAAAGGTGTACAGATGTAACTAATCTAGGGCTATGCTCTCTTCTTTTATCAGGAGGTCTATCAGGAAGGAGGCAGCCTCAGGTCCCACGCCACCAGGTTCAGGAACAGTAATTACCCCTCAACCATCAGGATCTTCAACCAGAGGGTATAACTTCAACACTGAACTATACCCACGACCTATGGACTGACTTTCAAGGCCTCTTTATCTCATGTTCTCAATGTTTATTGCTTATTTATTTATTATTATCATTATTTTGTTTGTTTTTTGTATTTGCACGGTTTGTTGTCTTTTGCACGTTGGTTGCTTGTCCATCTTGTGTTGTTTTCCATTGATTCTATTGTTTTTGTTTGTATTTACTGTGAAAGCCTGCAAGAAATCTCATGGTAGTACATGTCATATGTAGTTTGATAATAAATTTATTTTGAATGTTGAATGTACAGATGAAGGTGGTGTGTGCCAACAGCCAACTCTATTTAAGGTGCACAGAAACTACTTCTCACAGTATCACTAGACAGCAGTGGTAGCAATGGGCTGATAGGAAAGCCTTTGTATACAGAAGCATTCAAAAAATCATGTCTCTAGTTTGATGTAAGAAGGGTGCATTTCACTCAGTTTACTTCCAGCATCATAAAGCTAGAAGCATAAAACATAATTGTCCACTAAGATTTCCATTAATATCAGAAACAGTATCATTACTTCAACTGTCTCTCCATAATGGCTTTCCACTGACACAAGACAGCACCTGTTTTAGACTGTTCCTTGATCTGTAAGTCTTCATTATTATAACAGGAAGCTGATCATTGAAGATCCCAGTGAAAGTCATTAGCCTGAGCTGCTAACTCTCCCCACAGAGGCTGACTGACCTGCTGACCGTCTCCAGCACTTTGTTTTTATTGGTCTTTGACACTGAAAATGCTTGGATGAATTTTCTTGTTGGAGAGAGTAATGCTAGCTGCTGAAGTGAGGATGTCAGGCTGCCTGGAAAAGCTGAAGATACAGATTCAGAGGCATCATTCTGCTATAGGGGCAGAACGAATCCTGAAGGTTTTACATTCCATGCAATCTTTTTCAGGGGGAGCTTGCTAATACCATCTCCCAGTCAGGTGATATTCCTATAGATGGCTTGTTAAACTACACACAGATGTTTGTGCCAAATGCATCTAATTTACTTCAGGAATCAGTAGGTCGGTATTCTTTTCATTCTATTTTTGATTTTTCTTTCAAATCTTAGAATTGCCCAGAACAGAAATGGGCCCTTCACCCCAACTGGTCCATGCCAGGAAAGATTACCATTTAAGCTAGTCCCATTTGCCTGTGTTTGGCCCATATCCCTCTAAATCTTTCCTATTCATGTAACTCTTCAATCATCTTTCAAATATTGTTGATGTACATGTCCTTATCAACTTCCTCTGACAGCTCATTCCATGTACTGACCACCATCTGCGTGAAAAAGATGTCCCTCAGGCTCATATTAAATCTCTCCCCACTCACCTTAAACCCGTGCCATCTGGTTCTTGATTCCCCAACTCTTAGGAAAAAGATGCATTCTCCTTACCTATGCCCCTTATGATTTTATAGAAATCTAGAAGATTACTCCTCATTCTCCAATGCTTCAATGGAAAAATGTTTCAACCTGCTCAATCTCTCTGTGTAACTCAGTCCTGGCAACATCCTCATAAATCTCCTCTGTACTCTTTCCAGCTTAATGGCACCTTTCCTACAGCAGGGTGACCAAAGCTAAACGTAATATTCCAAATACAGTCTCACCAATGTCATGTAAAACTCAAACATGATTTTCCAATCAACATACTATCCAAAAGCATTGACACAGCCCACAATGCGTAAGCCAAGTTAAAACCAAGAGTCAAATGAGTGAGCCTGTCTAATACAAGGGCATGCCTGTCAGTGTTAGTATTCAACTATCCTTGTGAGGGCTGCACTCCATTCGTTGTACACTCCCTGTACATGTTTTACACAGAATTCATAGCAAGAACTGTTCCAACATGTAAGAAAATAAACTATCCCACCTAACATCATTTCTCCTTTCAGACTACTGACAGATATAAATCATTTCACATGTTACTTAGAAATGTGTCTTCTTCCACAGCTCCTGAGTATGCTTTTGGTAAATAGTCGGCATGGAAATCAGCGATTGTGCTTGGTGCAGTGAAGAACCACGGAATCCTTGGCTGTCTTCTCATCAGCCAAGACTTGTGCCAGGAAACAATCCACCCACTGCATTCAGAATTGCAAGATGTTTGTGCCAACGGCTTCAGCTGTTGAGATCTGTGGAAAGCTTTGTGCTAATTGCCGTCAGCCTCTGAGATAATCACTGGTCTCTGTGGTTTGATGAACTCTATAACTCTCTCCTCTCACACAGACCAACTTCCAAGAGTTCAAAATCTGCACCCAGTAATATTAGCGAAGTGAACGCAGCACCGACCCCTGACAGCTATTCAATCTTTCTCATGTACAACTATGAAAAGTGCCGTTGTTCTGAAGCAGTGCTGATCCTCATATTGTTCAGTCCCTTTCTGTTTGACTGGCACCCCCTCTCCACAGGCATTGACAGAGCCTTCGTGTGCCAAATCATTCTGTGCGGCAGGAGACCGAAAGAGGCAGGGATGGTGATAACTCTTTAATAGGGAGCTGTGTTTTATTTAAATATAAAAATATAAAGTGACAGTCCCTGTTAGAATTCTGTACTGTGTCCACCTCTGGGCATCACACATCAGAAAGGCATTACCGACCTTGGGAAGGAGCACAGATAAGATTTACCAGAATTAGGTCAGGGTTAAGGAACTTGAGTTAAATGGAGAGTTGAGAGTACTGAATGGTATGATGAAGCAGAAAAGAGAGAGATTTAATTGATCAATTCAAATTTATGAGTGAATTTATGAATCTCTGGGGAGCATTCTAACTGGCTGCATCACCGCCTGATATTGGGGTGGGGTGGGGGGAGGGGACTTCTACACAAGATCGAAATAAGCTGTAGAGAGTTGTAAACTTAGTCAGTTGCATCATGGGCTCCAGCCTCCGTGGTATCCAGGTCACTCTCAAGGAGCGGTGCCTCAGAAAGGCGGCATCCATCGTTCAGGACCTCCATCACCCAGGACATGCCTTGTTCTCATTGCTACCATCAGGAAGGAAGTACAGAAGTGTGAAGTCACACACTCAATGATTTAGGGACAACTTTATGGAATAATGCCGAAGGTGCAGGATCAGTTCATTCCAAAGAGGAAGAAAGATCCTAAGGGGAGTAAGGGGAGGCCGTGGCTGACAAGGGAAGTAATGGACAGTATAAAAGTAAAAGAGAAGTATAACATAACAAAGACGAGTGGGAAGCCGGAGGATTGGGAAACTTTTAAAGAGCAACAGAAGGTAACTAAAAAGGCAATACGTGGAGAAAAAATGAGGTACGAAGGTAAACTAGCCAAGAATATAAAGGAAGATAGTAAAAGCTTCTTTAGGTATGTGAAAAGGAAAAAAATAGTTAAGACCAAAGTTGGGCCCTTGAAGACAGAAGCGGGTGAATTTATTATGGGGAACAAGGAAATGGCAGACGAGTTGAACAGGTACTTTGGATCTGTCTTCACTAGGGAAGACACAAACAATCTCCCAGATATAATAGTGGCCAAAGGACCCAGGGTAATGGATGAACTGAAGGAAATTTATATTAGGTAGGAAATGGTGTTGAATAGACTGTTGGGTCTGAAGGCTGATAAGTCCCCGGGACCTGATGGTCTGCATCCCAGGGTATTTAAGGAGGTGGTTTGAGAAATTGCGGACGCATTGGTAATCATTTTCCAATGTTCTATAGATTCAGGATCAGTTCCCGTGGATTGGAGGGTGGCTAATGTCCCTCTCTTCAAGAAGGGAGGAAGAGAGAAAACAGGGAATTATAGAACGGTTAGCCTGACGTCAGTGGTGGGAAAGATGCTGGAGTCAATTATAAAAGATGAAATTACGACACACCTAGATAGCAGTAACAGGATCGGTCCAAGTCAGCATGGATTTATGAAGGGGAAATCTTGCTTGTCTAATCTTCTGGAATTTTTTGAGGATGTAACTATGAAAATGGACAAGGGAGAGCCAGTGGATGTAGTGTACCTGGACTTTCAGAAAACCTTTGATAAAGTCCCACATAGGAGATTAGTGGGCAAAATTAGAGCACATGGTATTGGGGGCAGAGCACTGACATGGATTGAAAATTGGCTGGCTGACAGAAAACAAAGAGTAGCGATTAACGGGTCCCTTTCGGAATGGCAGGCGGTGAACAGTGGGGTACCGCAAGGTTCAGTGCTGGGACCGCAGCTGTTTACAATATATATTAATGATTTAGATGAGGGAGTTAAAAGTAACATTAGCAAATTTGCCGATGACATAAAGCTGGGAGGCAGTGTGAAATGTGAGGAGGATGTTATGAGAATGCAGGGTGACTTGGACAGGCTGGGTGAGTGGGCAGATGCATGGCAGATGCAGTTTAATGTAGATAAATGTGAGGTTATCCACTTTGGTGGTAAGAACAGGAAGGCAGATTATTATCTAAATGGAGTCATTAGAAAAAGGGGAAATACAACGAGATCTAGGTGTTCTTGTACATCAGTCACTGAAAGCAAGCATGCAAGTACAGCAGGCAGTGAAGAAAGCTAATGGCATGCTGGCCTTTATAACAAGAGGAATTGAGTATAAGAGCAAAGAGGTCCTTCTGCAGCTGTACAGGGCCCTGGTGAGACCACACCTGGAGTACTGTGTGCAGTTTTGGTCTCCAAATTTGAGGAAGGACATTCTTGCTATTGAGGGAGTGCAGCGTAGGTTCACAAGGTTAATTCCCGGGATGGCGGGACTGTCATATGTCGAAAGATTGGAGTCACTGGGCTTGTATACTCTGGAATTTAGAAGGTTGAAAAGGGATCTTATTGAAACATATAAGATTATTAAGGGATTGGACATGCTGGAGGCAGGAAGCATGTTTCCGCTGATGGGTGAGTCCAGAACCAGAGGCCACAGTTTAAGAATAAGGGGTAGGCCATTTAGAACGGAGTTAAGGAAAAACTTTTTCACCCAGAGAGTGGTGGATATATGGAATGCTCTGCCCCAGAAGGCTGTGGAGGCCAAGTCTCTGGATGCTTTCAAGAAAGAGATGGATAGAGCTCTTAAAGATTGCGGAATCAAAGGTTATGGGGATAAGGCAGGAACTGGATACTGATTGTGGATGATCAGCCATGATCACAGTGAATGTCGGTGCTGGCTCGAAGGGCCGAATGGCCTACTCCTGCACCTATTGTCTATAACTTCTTTACCCTTTGCCATCTGATTTCTGAATGGACATTGAACCCATGGCCACCACCTCACTACTTTTTTAATTTCTATTTTTGCACTATTTAATTTACAAATTTTATATATTTACTGTAATTCCTGTCTTTTTTCTATTATTATGCATTGTACTGCTGCCGCAAAGACAACAAATTTCACGAAATACGCTGGTGATATTAAACACGATCCTAATACTATTATTATTTTAATAGAATAAAGCTTTCACCAAGAAGGAGGGTTGATACAAGAGAATATAGATTAATAGGAGAAGCAAAAGAATTATGGGTTTGGGGGAGGGAAGGTGAGAATACGTCCCTCACTAAGTGCTGTGATACAGAAAGCAGAACGCTGAAGGGTTCCAGCGGCAGATCCAACGATAAACTTCAAAAGGGAACGAGATGCATACTTGAAAGGGAAATGCTTGGAGAGAGAATCCAGATGAGTTACAAGGCACCAGAACCATCACGTTTGGGTGAACAACCCCCATCTGTTCAGTACAATTGGATCCATGGTAAAGATGAGGCTGAACTGAACAAGAGTTTCAGATCGAGGAAGTTTATTGAATTATTTATCCAATTGCACTGTTATATCATCCCCCATCTTGGCTAATACTGTCAATCCCCCTTAAGACCACAATTTGGATAAATGAGTGCTCATCTATTTTATATCCTGGGTGTGATATCTGGACAATGTAAAGCTAATGGAGAAGATGGCGGAGGAGAAGATGGTGGCGCGACGGCAGCGCGCGCGGCCACTTTGGTGGTGATGTCTGTTATCTGTCAAGTAGGGGACCGTGCACAATCCTGATTTGATGGAGACAGACGTGAGAGTACGGAGGAACATCTGGAAAGCTTCTGAAATGCCCGCTTCGCTGCCGCTGCTACTGTGTGGTAACCGGAATCTCCGGAGCAGAACGCCCCGAAATCCTCGGCTTTGCGTGTTTTAGCGGCTGGGGCAAGGTCGAAGGCGCTCAGCAGAGGATGGCGCTCAGGAGGCTATATCGGAGAGGCTGGTCGGAAGCTCGAAGTTTTCAGATGGATGGACTCAATGTTGGCTGTGGTCGGCTGCTTCTAAGGCATTGGCAAGTTGATGGTGCCTGGAGGTTTATGGCAGGAAGTTTCTCCCTTTTGCCGCCTGCTATCGGGGACTCGGGAGTCGATCAACTCGGGGACTTTTGAGACTTTATTTACCGTGCCCATGGTTTGTTCTTCATCAAATTATGGTATTGCTTTGCACTGCTGTAACTGTATGTTATAATTATGTGGTTCTGTCAGTGTTAGTCTTTGGTTTGTCCTGTTTTCTGTGATATCACTCCGGAGAAACAATGTATCATTTCTTAATGCATGTATGCATTTCTATATGACAATAAAAGAGGACTGAGTGTTCTCATAATCTAATGGAATTTAGATTACATTATTGACTTTCCATTGCACTAAACTGTACCTTCAGGGTGGTTGTTTATAGCTCGAGATGGAGTGTCCACAGCAAAACAAATTTAGAGGAATCTCAGGAAATCTAATGACCACAAGACATTGAAGCAGAATTAGGCCATTCAGCCCATCGAGTGTGCTCCGCATTCAATCATGGCTGATTTATTAAACTTCCCAACCCCATTCTCATGCCTTCTCCCCATAGTCTTCATTGCTATTACTAATCAAGAACCCCTCAACCTCCACTCTAAATTTACTTAATGACTTGGCTTCCACAGCCATCAGTAGAAATTAATTCCGCATATTCACCACCCCCTGCCTTAAAAAATAATTCCTCCTCATCTCTGTTCTAAAGGGACAGCCCTCTATTCTGAGGTTGTGCCCTCTGGTCCTGGACTCTAGGCCTTTTATTATTCAATAGGCTTCGATGAGAGCTGCCCCACCCCCCACCACCATTCTTCTAAACTCCAATGAGTACAGGCCCAGAGCTATTAAATGTACCTCATTTTAACCCTTTCATTCTGGGATGATTCTCGTGAAGCTCCCCTGGACCTTCCTTTGTCTTTAGTGGATATCAAAGGGACAATCAATTTAAATCAGCTAGTCCCAAATAAATAAGGATAATTATTAAATGCCACACTACCCTAACCAACTCTTTCAAAAATGTGATATCGTGGATAGAAGGTGCAGGGGGAAGAGAGAAAGAATGCTGTAGCTTCAGCTGGAGACATCTTCCCCTTAATTCTTGTTTTATAGAATCAGATTGACAATGAACAACATCAAGCTTTAGATCCTTAAATAGAATGAGTGGGCTTTGTCTTCAGTCCTTCTGCTTTGAAGAAAACAAGTTGCTGAGTTACTAAAGCAGGCTGTCCACCACAGAGTGAGAGAGAGCTGGACGATGATTTCTTTGGAAAAAATCAAAAGTGGCTCAATTGTTCCTCTTCCATTTCACTTTCAATAGGAACTTCTTTGTTCAAATCCAAACTGGACTCCGGCTAATCCCGAACAGCAAACCGATGACGCTAGCACATCTCTGTTAGAGCAACGTTAGCTTGTTGTTCAGGATTCGAAACAATCGCAAAAGAGGCTAAAAGCATCATAGGGCAAGGTTTGAGAATTTGTATCACTGCACATTTTATTGGTAAAAGTACGGGATGTGCATGGGATGTACAGAATTTCTGGCCAGCCACCAGCGATGACAATGGCAGCTGAGAGTCATGAGAACAGCACTGTGGCACATTTTCAGTTCCACTTTTTCCACGGACTGCTTGCTGTGAATAATCGCTGCTTTGTGCAGCAGTTGAACCGTGCGGTAGAATAAGAGATACGTTGCAATGCATTGAGGCCATGGGTCAATGGCTGTCATGGCAACAGCAGATCCTGCTTTTACAATCTAAGTGTTTACGCCAGAAGCATACCTTGGAACAACCAAGAGGCCGAAGGAAGCTTCTTGCCATCGTCCAAGATACTAAGTTCTGCAAGGAAACTGGGGGCCAACTGTAAGCACAGGACAGAAAACATCCCGCAGTATCTAAAACCCAAGGGCAATTGAGCTTCAGTAGATTTCTGGCAGTCATTTCCAACTTCAATAGAGAAATGAGAGCAGTTAGGTAACCTTACAGCTATCAGCAACACAGTTTTTCTCTGATACATTTGACCCTCTCTGCCTTCTTTGTAGTGAAGACATTTATTATTACATCTTGACATAGAAAATAACACAAGGAAAGGTGAGTGCAGGTGGCAGATCAAAGAAAAACACATTAAGGAATAGTTGCAAAATTATTAAGCTCTGTTAGAAAGGAGGAATGAAGATAAGAAATCTAACTTCAAATAGTTTAAAAAATTTTTTTCAAAGAAATAAGATTTAATCTCTTTAAGAATGGCATGGAATGCACTTTGAAAATTAAACATTATGGTAAACATACATACCAAAAAAAAGTTAGCAGAAAGATTGAGGAATTAATTTAAAAGTATATTGACTAGAAGACATTTTAAATCTTGATTGAAGCAGAAAATTGCAATAACTGGTTTAGCTCTTGAAGTTGTACGTAGGGGTATTACAGCTTCAGTACTTGTTGGTCAAAGGGTTCCTCTTTCCCTGGCTCTCTGATAAACCTTTGACCTTCTACCATTCATACTTGGTCCTCTAGCCATGAAAGGCATAGCTGGATCAATGGGCTTGCTTAGTGCACCATTCAAACCGCAGACATAAGCTGCAGCCTTGAAGTTTAACCAATGGAACAGATTTCAATTTGAAAAGGAGAAATTATGTTTCGGCGTCGAGAGGTAAGTAGGAGAACGGGTGTCACTGCTTTCTGCAAAATGTCTTGGAAAAAGGCTGTCACAGTGGAAGGACTTGTTTTCAACTTAAAGGCATGCAGTTCTGTTTAGTAGGGATTATTAGATCAGTATGCATGGGCATGACCAGTTTTGAAGAGATGCCAGAAACTCTTCTCCCTCATTTCTTTAGATGATCTGTGAAACTTATCCAAGTTTCTATAGTTTGTGAAAATCAATAGATTTGTACAAGAATGATACTTAAAATGTTTAATTAAAAATGTTAATCAGACACAACATCAAATGTAGACATGAAGAAATATTTTTGTAGGCCAAAAATTATAATAAAAATGATGGGATCTATTCAACACAGTAGACCGGCAGAGGCTCGACTGAAATATCTTGGTCCTCTAGGACGGAAGAAAAACTACTGTCTTTGTCTCCTGCTGGTGACTGTCAGACCATTGACCCATCACTGGAATTTAGAAGAATGCGGGGGGGGGATCTCATTGAAGCCTACCAAATGTTTTCAGGACTAGATAAGGTGGATGAAGAGAGGATGTTTCCTTTGGTTGGGGTGTCCAGAACTAGAGGGCACAGCCTCAGAATTGAGGGGTAACCCTTTAGAACAGAGGTAAGCAGGAATTTTTTTTAGCAAGAGAGTAGTGAATCTGTGAAATACTTTGCCACAGACTGCCATGGAGACTAAGACTGTGGGTATATTTAAAGGAAAAATTGATAGTTTCTTGATTGGTCAGGGCAAAGGATATGGTGAGAAAGGAGGTTAATGGAGTTGAGTGGGGTCCAGGATCTGCCAGAATTGGAATGCTGGAACAGCTGAATGGTCTAATTCTGCTTCTATGTCGTATGGTCTAAGAAATAGGATAAGGACTAGTGCATCCTTCTCCACACCCTCTTGACAAATCCACAGTCTACAAAGAACATAAGACATAGCAGCAGAATTAGGCATCTTGGCCCATCGAGTCTGCTCTGCCATTCGATCATTGATGACATTTTCTCTCTGAACCCCTCTTGCCTTCTCCCTGGATGACCATTTCTTCCCCACGGCAGCCATTCTAAGGGCAATATACGTTGGGGTTAGGGTTGCTGTCTGGACAGGAATAATCTGTCTGTGAGGGCCCCGTCATTGCCAGCCAGGGTGCTTGTTGGTGATTTCCATCAAGGAGGCATTCTGTGCTTTTCTGTACTGTGTGACTGCACTGTTGCAACATAAAGTTTTTCACAACTTGCTGGTGTTTAGAAGAGTGATGGGCGTGGAGGAGGATCTCATTGATATTTGAAGGCCTAGAGAGTGGACATGGAGAGGATGTTTTCTCTCACAGGGAATCTCGCACTAGACAGCAGAGTCTCAGAATTCAAGGACGTCACTTTGGAACAGAGATGAGGAGGAATTTCTTTAGCTACATAGTGGTTGAATCTGTGGAATTCATTGCCACAGACGGCTGTGGAGGCCAAGTCATTGGGTATATTAAAAGCGTAAGTTGATAGGTTCTTGATTAGTAAGGATGTCAAAGGTTATGGGGAGAAGGCAGGAGAATGGGGTTGAGAGGGATAATAAATCAGCCATTTTGAAATGGCAGAGCAGACTTGATGAGCCAAATAGTCTTATGTGACAATAATAACTAATTTACCAGTTTAAGAGTCTATGTTTTTTTGAACTGTCTTTCTAACAGGAATTGTACTAGCCACATTTTTTCCAAGAGAGATGTACCTGGTTCAGATATCGAAGCCACTTTTCCCAGCAGCATAGACAACACTGGCAGCACTTGAGTAGACATCTGGCACAGGTATTTTCCTGAAAGAGAGAGTGAGAGAGAGAGAGCAGTAGAATCCATGAAATCAAAAATCACCACCAAATCCAAAATATTCCCCATTCCATTTCAGTATTCATTCAAACTTTATTTTGCTTTGCATGACAGTTTATTCAAACTCTTGAAAAATTCAGAACTCCAGATTCAGAGCCATTTATAATTCAGAATGCTGGATAGTTTAGACATTATAAAGTTGACCAGGCATGCCATGTTAGGACACTGGCAAAGCCTTTGGAGATATTTGAACTCGGTTCCAGAGTGGCAGAGATCTCCCAGCAAGACAGTAGATGAACAAATCATGGTAAATGCCACATTGATGATAAAAGATCAGTCGAAAACTTCTAAAGTGATTGGTATATGGTAGGAGTTTCTAAAAATAAATGAGATTTCAATATAAAAATTGGAGGAAATCCAAAATAAAAACAGAAAAAGCTGGAAACACTCAGTAGGTCACACAGGGTCTGTGCAAAGAGAAATCTTTGTATGAGGATCATTCATCCGAATGGTTCCGACAAAGGATGTCGAACGTAAATCATTAATTTTTTAAATTAATTGATATATAGTGTCAATAAGTCCTCTGGCCCTTCGAGCCACACCCCCCCAGCAATTCCCCAATTTAATCCTAGCCTAATTACAGGACAATTTACAATTAGCCTACCAACCGGTACATCTTTGATCTGTGGGAGGAAACAAGAGCACCCAGAGAAAACCCACGCGGTCACGGGGAGAACGTTACAGGCAGCGGCGGGAATTGAACCTGGGTTGCTGGTACTAGAAAGCGTTGTGCTGACCACTACGCTACTGTGCCACCCATGAACTCTGTCTTTCTCTTTCGACTGATGCTGCCTGACCTGCTAAGTACTTTCAACATGTTCTCCTTTGATTGGAGCTTTCAAAAGCACCACTACAAGCACAAGTGCATCAGGGAAGCGACAGCAGTAAAGTAGCATAGCAGGAGATTTCCCTGCACTGTTCTGTCAGTGATGGTTCAGAGTCAGACATCTCAAGGACAATGGGAGCAGGAAAATCAGGAGAGAAATCCGAGAATATAGAGGAACAGTGCTTAAAATAATTCACATGATACAGATCTTTACCGGGCTGATTGATTCAAAATTGATTTTAGCCTGGGTAATTTATGTTTCCTTCCTGGTCAACTTGTACTTATCCTGAGGCAAGTGACAGCCCAAAGGTCATTCCACCAAGTGCAGATCATAAGTCAGGAGTTATCCACTTACTCCGATGCGTACGGCAACAGCAGTTCCCAAGAAGTTACCAAGTAGTTGGGGGTTCAAGTCCATCAATCCCTCAAAGTTACCGCGCAGGCTGAAGGGGTGGTTACGAAGCTCTACGATGTTGATCTTCATTGGTCAGGTGAATGAAGTCAAGAGCCGTGAGGCTACGTTGCAGCTCTATGAAACTCTGGCTAGACCCATCCTTAGGATCAGTACTAGTCACCTCATCATGGGAAGGATTTGGAAGTTTTAGAGAGGGTGCAGTGGAGATCTACTGGGATGCTGCCTGGAACTAGACGGCATGCCTTACCAGGAAAAGTTAATTGAGCTGGAGTGTTTCTCTTTGGAGTGACAGAAGATGAGAGGTGACGTGACAGAGGTAGATAAGAGGCATAGATGGAGTGGACAGCCAGCGTCTCTATTCCAGAGCGGCGATGGCCAAAACCAGGCAGCATCAGTTTAAGGTGTGTGGAGGAAAGCTTAGCGAGATGTCAGAGGTAGACTTTATTTTAAACTCACCCACATTGAATAGTAATTGCCTGGAACGCACTGCCATGGATGGTGGTGGAGCCTGATATAGGAGGGGCATTTTAAAGACTCTGAGATAAGGCATATGGGTGAAAGAAAAATGGAGAGTGATAAGCGGAGTGGGAGGGAACTATATTGATTCTGGAGTAGGTCTGGCATGACATTATAGTCCGAATGGCCTGTACTGTTCTGTGACACAAACACAAGGTGAAAGGTGAAACTGGGAGATGGGGGAGGGGGTGAAGTAAAGAGCTGGGAAGTTGATTGGTGAAGAGACAAAGGGTCCTTTCTCCAGCCTTTCATCTCTTTCACCAATCAACGCCTCAGTTTTTTATGTCACCCCACCCCCCCCTCCTGGTTTCACCTGTCCCCTGCCATCTTGTACTTCTTCCACCCTCTTCCCTCCATTTCTTACTCTGACTTCTCCTCTTCCTGTCCAGTCCTGATGAAGGCTCTTGGCCCAAAACATCGACTGTTTACACTTCTCCATAGATGCTGCCTGGCCTGCTGAGTTCCTCCAGTATTTTATGTATACTGTTCTATGTTCTAAGTACAGCATCACTGTGTAGGAAGAAAGAATTAAAAGGAATAGTTTGACAACACACGCCAAACACTGGAGGAACCCAGCAAGTCAGGCAGCATCTATGGAGAGGAATTAACAATCAACGTTTTGGGCTGAAACTCTTCATCAGGACCAATCCTGATGGTCCTCCAGCATTTTGTGTGTTTCGCTCAATGTTTCTGCATCCGAGGAATCTCTTGTGGTTATTAGTTCGGAGTTTAATTCCCAGTTTCATTAGTCTGGCACTGCATCATGGGACAGCGGCCTGTTCCTGTACTGTACTGTTCTATGTTCTGCCTGGTAGTGCAGAACACTTTACTGTACCTGCAACCCAGGTTCGACTCCTGCCACTACCTGTAAGGAGTTTGTACACTCTCACTGTGTCCTCGTGGGTTTCCTCTGGGTGGTCCGGTTTACTCCCACAGTCCAAAGATGCTGGTAGCTTAACTGGACATAGTAAATTGTCCTGTAATTAAGCTAGGATTAAATCAGGGAATTGCTGGGCAGCACAGTTTGAAGGGCCGGAAGGGCCTATTGCATGTTGTATCTCAATAAGTGAGTAAGCCTATCAGAAAATCCTAGCACTAAGGAGCCAGTTGTAACGTTAAAATAAGGATCGAGATTCAAGGTGGGGCAGAGAGAAGAAAGAATCTAAAATCATCACCAATCCAGATTCAGATAGGTTCCCTGATAGTTCAAAGTCATTCTGTACAGCACAGCACCTCAGGAAGAGAGAAACATGACTAGAACAACAAAATGCCAAAGAGCAGGTTCACTTTCGATTGACAGACAGGTAAACGTTCCAGGGAATTCCTTAGTGAGATCATGATAACAGAAGAAAAATAAACTGAAGCGAGCAGGATATGCAGTATCTGTGGCTCTGGAGATTGAAGCCAGGGAGGCGGAACTTCTGTGCAAACGTAAACATCTCCAGATTCTTTGGAGCAGAAGCTGATGTAAAAGGTGTAAGTGAGAGACAGTGGAGGAGGAGGGTAACTGGGACAGCGGATGGACAGTATTCAGGTCACCTCTGTCACTGGCCGAGGAGAAGGTGGTGGCGGCCCTGGACAGTGAAAGGTTTTGCTGCTGCTTTCCAGCTTTCAAAACCAGCAACAGCTTTGATCACACACAGGTCTTGAGCAGTTAGTTACCATCTCCTTAACAATTCGCCTTGCACAACAACACCACCTTACAAGTTGAAAGTTTCAAATTCACAGCCACACTGGATGGTGAGGTTCGAACATGTGGAAGAATGTAGGATTACAGGAGGTCACAGGACACAGAGAGTTACAAGCAGTTTCTGCATTCACCATCTGTTTACAGTCCCAAGTATTGATCAAACCCACTTACTAATTAATCTCAGGAGGGAGGAGATGGTGGCATGACGCAGCGGCCACTCCGGTGGTGATGTCTGTTATCTGTTAAGTAGGGTGCCGTGCACAATCCTGATTTGATGGAGACAGACGTGAGAGCACGGAGGAACATCTCGTGAAACTTCTGAAATGCCTGTTTCGCTGCCGCTGCTACTGTGTGATCCAGAATCTCCGGAGGGGAAGGCCCTGAGTCCTCGGCTTTGCTTGTTGCTCAGCGGCCGGGGCGGGGTCAAAGCGCTCGGCGGAGATGTTACTTGGTGCTCGGTGTCGGAGGCTCGAAGTTTTCGGATGGACTCAGAGTTGGCTGCGGTCGTGTGCTTCCAATGGTGCTGCAAGGTTGCGGCACTTCCGTCTGCGTGAGATGATGGGGCTATTGGGACTTGAGACTTTTTTTTACCGTGCCCATGGTCTGCTCTTTATCAAATTAAGGTATTGCTTTGCACTGTTGTAACTATATGTTATAATTATGTGGTTTTGTCTGTTTAGTCTTGGTTTGTCCTGTGTTTCTGTGGTATCTTTCTGGAGGAACATTGTATCATATTTTTAATGCATGCATTTCTAAATGACAATAAACGAGGACTGAGTGTCCTCATAATTTAATCTAAACTCATTTACTAATTAATTTCAGGAAGGCACCATGGGTGAGTTGGGCCGTAGGGCCTGTTACAGTACTGTAGAACTCTACGACTACTAAAGCAGTTGGATAGAACTGCAAAGGTCAAATGACACTGAAGGCCTGTTGCTCAAGTGGCTAATCTATGCAATCCACAACAAGAAAATGGCACGTCCATGTGTGTGCACGCTTGAGAGAAATGCATACGTATGTATGTATGCATGCAAATATGTAAAACCACGTGCACATTGATGCATGTATACATAACATTTATTAGTTTGTCTCTGCTTTGTGTGTTTGCCTCAGTGCGCTGTATGTTGTGTGTATACCTGTCTGCTTGTGGTGATAAATAAAATGTAACGACAGAATGCTAATCAATCACTTTCTGCTGTCACTGTTGCTCCAGCAAACCAGGCTCAGGAAGTACAAAACATAAGAAAATCTAGCAAATGAAGATAGTCCAAACATGAGATTTTTGCGGATGATGGAAATCCAGAGTAATACACACAAAATATTGCAGGCACTCAGCAGGCCAGGCTGCATTTATGGGAAGGAATGAACAGTTTTGTTTCAGCCTGAAACCCTTCATCGGAACTAGAAATGAAAGGGGGGGGGGGAAGAACCATAAAAGCTCTGATTCACTTCCTCCATCCTCCTCTCCCATGGTCCACTGGCCTTTCAAATCAGATTTCTTCATCTTCAGCCCTTTACCTCTTCCACCAATCACCTCCCAGCTGCTTACTTCATCACAACTTCCCCACCCACCTACCTTCCCCCTCAACTGGTTTCACCTAGAAACATAGAAAACCTACAGCACAATACAGGCCCTTCGGCCCACAAAGCTGTACCGAACACGTCCTTACCTTAGAACTACCTAGGCTTACCCATAGGACTCTATTTTTCTAAGCTCCATGTGCCTATCCAGGACTCTCTTAAAAGACCCTATCGTTTCCGCCTCCATCACCGCCGCTGGTAGCCCATTCCATGCATTCACTACTCTCTGCGTAAAAAACTTACCCCTGACATCTCCTCTGTACCTACTTCCAAGCACCTTAAAATATGCCCTCTCGTGCTAGCTATTTCTGCCCTGGATAAAAGTCTCTGACTATCCACACAATCAATGCCTCTCATTATCTTGTACACCTCTATCAGGTCACCTCTCATCCTCCGTCGCTCCAAGGAGAAAAGGCCAAGTCCACTAAACCTATTCTCATAAGGCATGCTTCCCAATCCAGGCAGCATCCTTGTAAATCTCCTCTGCACCCTTTCCATGGTTTCCACGTCCTTCCTGTAGTGAGGTGACCAGACTGAGCACAGTACTCCAAGTGGGGTCTGACCAGGGTCCTATATAACTGCAACATTACCTCTCAGCTCTTAAACTCAATCCCACGGTTGACGAAGGCCAATACACCGAATGCCTTCTTAACCAGAGAGTCAACCTGCCAGCAGCTTCGAGTGTCCTATGGACTCGGACCCCAAGATCCCTCTGATCCTCCATACTGCCAAGAAACCTACCATTAATGCTATATTCTGCCATCATATTTGACCTACCAAAATGAACCACTTCACACTTTTCTGGGTTGAACTCCATCTGCTACTTCTCAGTCCAGTTTTGCATCCTATCAATGTCTTGCTGTAACCTCTGACAGCCCTCCACAGTATCCACAACACCCCCAACCTTTGTGTCATCAGCAAATTTACTAACCCATCCCTCTTCTTCCTCATCCAGGTCATTTATAAAAATCATGAAGAGTAGGGGTCCCAGAACAGATCCCTGAAGCACATCACTGGGCACCGACCTCCATGCAGAATATGACCCGTCTACAACCACTCTTTGCCTTCTGTGGGCAAGCCAGTTCTGGATCCACAAAGCAATGTCCCATTGGATCCCATGCCTCCTTACTTTCTCGATAAGCTTTGCATGGGATACCTTATCAAATGCCTTGCTAAAATCCATATACACTACATCTACAGCTCTACCTTCATCAATGTGTTTAGTCACATCCTCAAAAAATTCAGTCAGGCTCGTAAGGCACGACCTGCCTTTCACAAAGCCATGCTGACTATTCCTAATCATATTATGCCTCTCCAAATGTTCATAATTCCTGCCTCTCAAGATCTTCTCCGTCAACTTACCAACTACTGAAGAAAGACTCACTGGTCTATAATTTCCTGGGCTATCCCTACTCCCTCTTGGTCCCGGTGACTTATCCAACTTGATGCTTTCCAAAAACTCCAGCACATCCTCTTCCTTAATAACTACATGCTCAAGCTTTTCAGTCCACTGCAAGTTTTCCCTACAATTGCCAAGATCCTTTCTCGTAGTGAATACTGAAGCAAAGTATTCATTAAGTACCTCTGCCATCTCCTCTGGTTCCATACACACTTTTCCAATGTCACACTTGATAGGTCCTATTCTCTCACATCTTCTCCTCTTGCTCTTCACATACTTGTAGAATGCCTTGGGGTTTTCCTTAATCCTGTCCGCCAAGGCCTTCTCATGGCCCCTTCTGGCTCTCCTAATTTGATTCTTAAGCTCCTTCCTGCTAACCTTATAATCTTCACTTGCCCTATCACTTACTAGCCTGTACTCTTCCCCTTCCTTTCCAGTCCTGGTCTCGGTCTAAAACATCGACTGTTTATTTCCCACCATAGATGCTGCCTGACTTGCTCAGTTCGTCCATGATTTCATGTGCGAAAATGGTCCGAACAAGGCGACTGAGGATAACAGGTCTGATCACTTAAACGCACCCGAGGACACCATCAATCCTAATCACACTGTCACATGTGATCATCTGTTATTTAATGTGGGACACACATTGACAACAGAGGACAGAAAATATATTCTTGCCCCAGGGCAAGAACATTTGCCTCCTCACTCACCCTGGCACTGCCTTCACTAGCAGCAATATGTCAACTCTCACGGCAAACAGTCATTGATACGAAAGTGCAGCCCGGCATCTCGTCTTGAAAGTATTTCAATTTCACATCTCGCAATGTGAGAGTACCCTTTTTCTGAAGTAAGTTCACTGGACAAGATGTTCCCATACCAGAAGCAGATGACCAGCTGCTGCATCCCACAGCAATGTTACAGCCCACAAACAATAATTGATCTCACAGCCAGATGGAGCACGTTGCTGCCAATAACATTATCGAAACAGAAACAAGCTGGATAAAAGTTAAGCCTTCAGAATCAAAGACAAAATAAATTATTAGCAGCTGGATTTAATTGAATATGACTTGCATTTTTTTTTAAAAAAGAAACATTATAGTTCATAGAGACCTTCCAAATTGCACTCTAATGAAATGCATTGCCCTGAGCCACAGGATATAAAATATTTACTGTAAATGGTAACATTTCCTTTAAATAGATGGGGTATCTTGAAAAATATCAGAAGGATTGGAAATGAATCCCATTCCCGGATCTTATCTTACCTTTCCTTTTAGGCTGTTGTGAACGTACAGAAGAACAATCCGTGGAATCCTGACAAGAGTGATTATAAACGAGCCCTTAACAACCGTTCCCAGATGGTAATTAAAGAGCCTCGAAATAGAAGTGAGGATTGGGTGGCTGGGCAAATTGGTTTTGTCTCTGAGGAAAGAAATCAGTGATCATATATTAGTCTCAAGCCTGGAAAGAAATGAAGCATTGACGATGCCTGATGCATTAAATATGAGCTATGTTATTCCATCAAAGATTAGATGTCTAAACAGTGTGGAACTGAGCCAGGAACACAGCAACATCCTCTTCTGAGCAGCCCGATGAATCGTTCTGGAGCTGGGGGCAACAGTTCAACTCAGGCCCCAGGGTGGATATAACATCACTAGAATTCTTGCTTCCATTGAAAGGTGTTCACGTTGTCAATTTTTAAAATTCATGGAGTATAATTTAGGATAATTAGAGTAAATTACAGAGTGATTTTTATTTAAAACACAGAGCAAGATGACTATGTGGAACACGCTGCCAGGGGTGATGGTAGAGGAAGGTACATAACGGGCTTTTGAGAAACTCTTACGTTAGACACATGGATGATAGGATATTGAAGGGCTATGTAAGAAGGGTAGGTTAGATTGACCTTAGGAAGGGTTATAAGGTCAGCAGAAAATAGTGGGCTGAAGGCTATGCACTCTGCTATAACGCTCTATGTTCAAGATGACTTTAGTACCAACATTGAAAGCAACTGAACATTGAAAGGCCTATAAAGTGTGGATGTGGAGAGGATGTTTCCTATCAAGGGGGAGTCTAAGACCAGAGGGACAAAACCTCAGAATACAAGGATGTCCCTTTAGAACAGAGAAGGGGAGTAATTTCTTTAGCCAGAGGGTGGTGAATCAGTGGAATGCATTGCTGCAGATGGCTGTGAAGCCCATGCCGCCAAGTATACTTTTAAAGTAGAGTTTGACAGGTCCTTTCTTGATTAGTAAGGGCATCAAAGTTACAGGGAGAAGGCAGGAGAATGGGGATGAGATGAATGCTGGAATGGCAGGGCAGACACAATGAGCCAAATGGCCCAACTCTTGCTTCTATGTGCTAATGTCATTTGTTGAACAGATCAAACACTTTCAGGATCAATGTGCAAGGAATGGATCCGTGGTCAGAAACAGCCCACGGACAATAATTTAATTTAGTTTAGTGATACACTGCTCAGTAGACCCTTCCGGCCCTTCGAACCGTGCTGCCCCAGCAACCTCAACAAACCTGATTAACCCTAACATAATCATGGGACAATTTACAATGACCAATTAACCAACCCACTGCATCTTTGGACTGTGGGAGGAAACCGGAGGACCAGAATGAAAGCCACACATTCCATGGGGAGGAGGTGCAGGGACTCCTCACAGAACAGCACCAGAATTGAACTCCAAACTCCAGACCGGTAACACCATTGGACTAACCGCTACACTTAGCATGGTGCGATTTTTTTTTTAAAAAGATCATAACACTTAGAATGAAATTTCAGCCCATCAACAAACTGACATCCAGATCCCAATCCATCAACATCTGTGCAACTGCATGCCAATCCATCATCACTTCCAGAACTGAGTCCATAAGCACCTTTGGAAAGGGATCACAGTCTGTCAGGAGCTGTGCATTCAGATCCCAGCCTCAGAGAATTTGTCTGATGCATCCAGATAGAACGCTTTCTATGGTGCACTGATAAATGCAAGATGCCAACTTTCTTTAGCCTCCTAAAATAGAGGCACTGTTGAACTTTCTTGGCTGTGACATCTAGGACAGGCTATTGGTTATGTTCATTCCTAGAAACTTGAAGCTCTCAACCCTTTTAATCTCAGCACCATTGCTAGAGAGAGGAGATGTGCGCTGCCACCTTTCCTGAAATCAATGACCAGATCTTCAAGCAACATACATCAAAGTTGCTGGTGAACGCAGCAGGCCAGGCAGCATCTGTAGGAAGAGGTGCAGTCGATGTTTCAGGCCGAGACCCTTCGTCAGGACTAACTGAAGGAAGAGTGAGTAAGGGATTTGAAAGTTGGAGGGGGAGGGGGAGATCCAAAATGATAGGAGAAGACAGGAGGGGGAGGGATAGAGCCAAGAGCTGGACAGGTGATAGGCAAAAGGGGATACGAGAGGATCATGGGACAGGAGGGCCGGGAAGAAAGACAAGGGGGGGGTGACCCAGAGAATGGGCAAGAGGTATATTCAGAGGGACAGAGGGAGAAAAAGGAGAGTGAGAGAAAGAATGTGTGCATAAAAATGAGTAACAGATGGGGTACGGGGGGAGGTGGGGCCTTAGCGGAAGTTAGAGAAGTCAATGTTCACGCCATCAGGTTGGAGGCTACCCAGACGGAATATAAGGTGTTGTTCCTCCAACCTGAGTGTGGCTTCATCTTTACAGTAGAGGAGGCCGTGGATAGACATGTCAGAATGGGAATGGGATGTGGAATTAAAATGTGTGGCCACTGGGAGATCCTGCTTTCTCTGGCGGACAGAGCGTAGATGTTCAGCAAAGCGGTCTCCCAGTCTGCGTCGGGTCTCGCCAATATATAAAAGGCCACATCGGGAGCACCGGACGCAGTATATCACCCCAGTCGACTCACAGGTGAAGTGATGCCTCACCTGGAAGGACTGTTTGGGGCCCTGAATGGTGGTAAGGGAGGAAGTGTAAGGGCATGTGTAGCACTTGTTCCGCTTACAGGGATAAGTGCCAGCAGGGAGATCAGTGGGGAGGGATGGGGGGGACGAATGGACAAGGGAGTTGTGTAGGGAGCGATCCCTGCGGAATGCAGAGAGAGGCGGGGAGGGAAAGATATGCTTAGTGGTGGGATCCCGTTGGAGGTGGCGGAAGTTACGGAGAATAATATGTTGGACCCGGAGGCTGGTGGGGTGGTAGGTGAGGACCAGGGGAACCCTATTCCTAGTGGGGTGGTGGGAGGATGGAGTGAGAGCAGATGTACGTGAAATGGGGGAGATGCCTTTAAGAGCAGAGTTGATAGTTGATAGAGTTGACCAGATCTTTAGTTTTGCTGACTTTGAGGGAAAGAGAATCTTTTCCCCAGTTGGAGATGTCAAACGTGAGGGGACATGCTTTTTAGGTTAGAGGGCGGAAGTCTAATGGCAACGTGAGGAGCAAGTTCTTTTTTTAAAAACACAGAGTGGTAGTTGTTTGGAAAAGGTTACCACGGGTAGTAGTGGAAATAGTGTGGTGGAGATTAAGAGACTTTTAGAGAGTTGCATGATTATGAAGAGAATGGAGGGATACTGATGGCACGCAGGAGGAAGACATTTACTGTAAATTGGCATCAAGACAGCACAACAACCTAGGCCGAATGGCCTATCCAGGGCTGTACAGTTCTACATTCCTCCTACCTGTTAAAGTAACAGCACACCACAGCCCCGGCGATGGTCATCTGCTGACAAGCAAGAATAAACTCGCTGGTCCAGAGCAATCCAATTAAGTGATACCACCACACGTAGCGAATGCCAGACAGTGACCTGTATTCAACCTGGTTATCTGCGGTTACGTAAGCATTACCTAGAAGAGATTTTAAAAAAAAATGTAAAGTACAATGAATTAGAATCTCCAAACAACTGCATTTGAAAATGAGACAAAATAGTAAATGTAAAACAAAATATTTCAAAAATTGATAAGGATACTCAGCTGCAGTCGAAGGTACTTCAGCAAGGCTTGAACTCATTTAAATTCCACATACAAGTATTTACCATTCGCACCATGGGGAAAATGAGAGAGTTGCTAGAAAGTATAACAATCTATTTGCTGTATTTTCCAATATTTTGTAGTAGACAAGCTTGCTCATATTAATAATAGTGAATATCTCTGACTGAGTTAAGCAAACCCCTACAGCACTTGGAAAGCAAGTCGTTTCTTGTGAAGCACATCGGAGTGCCCAAGAAGCAGCTACAGGGCTTTTCATGCAGAATGATGTGGATTCAATGAATACGTCAAAATTGGCAACTGATAGACCTTTTCATAACAGTTCTTTACACAGCAGAAACCCTGACAACTGTTAGGCTGTTCAGCTTCTTTAGCTTTGAACATAAACTATGGATGTACGAGACGCTTGGAGAGAGTAAGAGAAAGATTTGATGGTGGGGGATCGGTGATGAATAAGAATAAATGGGTTATTTGCCGGTTAGGAAGCTGCTTTCATTGTTGGAGCCCCAGCTGCTCACCATCTGTATCAGTGACATGGTAGAGGGAACCAAGTGTAATCTATTCAAATATGTAGATGACACAAAGCTACATGGCAAGGGGTGGAGATATTGGCAGGCGAGGTGAATCGGAAAGGGCTTGGCCGAGGTGTATAAAATCACACAGGGTGATAGGGTGAACGTGCACAGTTTTTCCCAGGGCTGGGCATTCAAGAACTAGTGAGTAAAGGTTTTTAGGGTGAGAGGGGCGGCGCAGTAGTGTAGTAGTTAGCACAACGCTTTACCGTACAGGTGACCCGGGGTTCAATTCCCGCCGCTGAATGTAAGGAGTCTGTACATTCTCCCTGTGACCGCGTGGGTTTCCTCCGGGTGCTCCAGTTCCCTCCCACAGTCCAAAGACGTACTGGTTGGTAGGCTAATTGGTCATTGTAAATTGTCCTGTGATTAGGCTAGGGTCAAAATGGAATATTGCTGGGCAGTGCAGCTCGAAGGGTCTATTCCGCACTGTATCTCAATAAATATTGAGATATTGAGAAATAAATATCTCAATATGAGAATAGGTTGAGTGAACTCGGACTTTTCTCCTTGAAGCGATGGAAGATGAGAGGTGACCTGATAGAGGTGTATAAGATGATGAGAGGCACTGATCGTGTGGATAGTCAGAGGCTTTTTCCCAGGGCTGAAATGGTTGCCACAAGAGGACACAGGTTTAAGGTGCTGGGGAGTAGGTACAGGGGAGATGTCAGGGGTAAGTTTTTTTTAACTCAGAGAGTGGTGAGTGCGTGGAATGGGCTGCCAGCAACGGTGGTGGAGGCGGATACGATAGGGTCTTTTAAGAGATTTTTAGATAGGTACACGGAGCTTAGTAAAATAGAGGTCTATAGGTAAGCCTAGGACATGTTCGGCACAACTCTGTGGGCCGAAGGGCCTGTATTGTGCTGTAGGTTTTCTATGCTTCTATGTTTTCTGAATAAATAAAACAGGAACCTGAGGTGCAACATTTTCCACCAAGAGGATTGTCAGCTTCCAGAACAAGCTGCCAGAAAAAGCGGGTACATTAAAACCAGTTAAAAGGCACTTTGACAGGTACATGGATAGCAAAGGTTTAGAGCAAGGGTTCCCAACCTTTTTGATGCCATGGACCAACACCACTAAGCAAGGTGTCCACGGATCCCAGGCTGGGAAGCCCTGGTCTGGAGAGATATGGGCCAAACACTGGCAACTGGGATTAGCTAAGAAGCTCAGCAGACACTGGAAATCTGAGCAACGCACACAAAATGCTGGAGGAACTCAGCCCTGCTGAAGGGCTTTGGCCCGAAACGTCAATTGTGCTCTTCTCCTAGATGCTGCCTGGCCTGCTGAGTTCCTCCAGCATTTTGCGTGTGTTGCTTAGCTGAGAAGGGAATCTTTGTCAGCGGGGACCAGTTGGGCCAAAGGCCTTTTTACATGCTGTATGATTATATTGAAAATATGGATCATCCATTTTGATGGAAGACAGAGAAATGTGGGTTATTTTACTTTACGATTTAGCGCAGAGTGTTCCCTTTTGAGCCACACTACCCCAGCAACCCCCGACAAACCCGATTAACCCTAGCCTAATCACGGGACAATTTACAATGACCAATTAGCCTACCCGCTATGTCTTTGGACTGTGGGAGGAAATCAGAGCACCCGGGGAAAACCCACGTATTCCACGGGTGTAGGAGCCGTGTATTCTATGTTGCGTGTTTATTATGTGTACTATAGCAACTAGTCACATTAGTGGGGGCATGGTAAAAGCAAAGGGAATAAATTATGTATTCATGCTTATTTCAGGGCAGTTTGTAGCTTGGGACCGCTGAGGTCATACTTTTGCCGACCGCTGAGATAATGCTCAATAATGCTTAATTGTATGTTTGCTAATTGCTAATAAGATATATAAAGGGTCAGAATAGGGAATGGAGAATCAGAATAAGGGACTTGACTCTTTGGATTATTCCTTGGAGCTGTGGGCGTGTCAGGCAGGTATAACATCTCCATCTGGGGTTGTAGGCAGGTGGCAATTGTTTTGATTTTGGATCAATTTTGCCGCTATAATACGGAAGGTGTACAGACCCCTTACCGATGGCGCTGGAATTGAACCTGCGCACGCTGGAACGCCACGAGCTGTAATAGTGTCACGCTAAACGCTGGGCTACCGTAGCACCCAAACTGTTCGGTGTGGATTACCTTTAAACATTGAAGAACTTAAAAATGTTGATGTTTAAGAGAGATCCAGACTCTGTTCTGAGAATCACTAGAAGTTAATATGCAGGTGTAGCACATAGCTAGGAAGGCAAATGGTATTATGGCCTTTGGGATTAGAGTGGAACAGAAAAGACATCTTATACCAATTAAACAAGGCTCTGATGAGACCACATCTGGAATACTGTGTGCTGGTTTGGTCCTCCTTTTTGAAGGATCTACTTGCAGTAGAGGGTTCACCAAAGGTTCACCAGAACAATTCTTGGAACGGTGGGTGAGAAGAATTTTCTTCACCAAGAGAGTAGCAAACCTGAACCTCTCCAGAGATGGACAGATGGCATCAGTATATTCAAGACAGAGATTAATAGAGGAAGGAGGTGTGCTATTATGTGTGTACATAATAAAGAACTTCAGTTCTCAGTGTGCAACGCTGGAAACTGGGACATGATCTCCTCCTGTGTTGGCAGTTTAAAATGTTCTCTCTTGAAGACTATATTGAGATCCCTTGGGTCTAGACATCCCCAAAATGCTCCACTTTTCTTTTGCACAGTGACCAGAGAGCTCACCCAATCTGGTGGTTCTTCGATTTTCTGCGTGACATTTATCCGTTCCATGCATGCTAGTTCTTGTTTGAGTTTGTATCTAAGTGCAAACAGAACTTACTGCACGCATAGACTACTGGAGAAACTGTCTCATCTACATGAATTTTGCATACACCAGTTAAGCATCCAAGCCCCTCAAAGTCATCTGCATACTCTTCTGTAAGTGAATTGTGGTTATCTTTAGTCTGTGAAGCCACTATGGAAACTCTTTCCACCAGGTTGAGCCTTTCAGATTTAGTCAGACCTAATAATGGCTGTATTCTTTTTCCAACAATCAGTAGTTGTGCCTTTAGGTGCTCCCCCTTGTGCTTGAAGGTGATGATACAGCCCCCACCCCCCATACTGGAACGTTCTCTCTAGTATAGCCTGTCACTTTTAACTTCACTGGGTAAATCTTGCTTTTTACTTTGAGAGTCTTGTAATCATCCATAGACAACAGATTCACCTGGGCACAGTGGTTAGCAGCACAGGGGCACCTCAGGGGATTGTCCTGTCCCCCTTCCTGTTCACCGTCTACACTTCGGACTTCAGATACAACTTGGAGTCCTTCCACCCGCAGAAGTTTTTGGACCATTTAGCAGTTGTGGACTGTATGAGCCAGGGTCAAGAGGGTGAGTACAGAAGAGTGGTGGACAGCTTGGTTGAGTGGCGTGGGCTGAATCACCTGCAGCTCAACATCACTAAGACAAAGGAGTTGGTGGTGGACTTTAGCAAGGTGAAAACACCCGGCATTCCCATTTCCATCAAGGAAACGGACGTGGAAGTCGTCCGGGACTACAAATACTTGGGAACTGACCCGGACAATAAACTGGACTGAAAACACAGGGGCTCTGTTCAAAAAGGGACAGAGCAGACTGTACTCCCTGAGGAGGCTCTGGTCACTCAAAGTCTGCAGTGCTATGCTGCAGATGTTCTACGACTCAGTGGTGGCCAGCATTCTATTCTATGCTGTGGTCCATTGGAGCAGCAGGGTGAGAGCAGCTGATGCCAAGAGGATCGATAAGCTCATCAGGAGGGCTGGTTCTGTTCTGGGGGTGGGACTGGATTCCCTGTAGGTTGTGTCTGAGAGGAGGATGCTGGAGAAGGTACAGAGCCTTATGGACAATCCTTCTCACCCCCTCCATGGCATACTGGACAAACAGAGGAGCATCTTTAGTAACTGACTGATTCCACCGAGGGGCACCACTGAACGCTACTGGAGATCCTTTCTCCCTGTGGCTATAAGACTCCACAACTCCTCCTCATTAAGTATATGGCTTCATTGCATAACTGCATTTTGCACTATTACTTTTTAATGCATATTTTGTATTCTTTTTTGTACAATGCTTACATTTGGTATTTTAAAGTATATATTTCTGACTGAGCAACCTTGCAACAATAATTTCCAAGATAAATAAAGTTTTATCTTATCTTATGATGGATGACATCAGTGTTTGGGGGTCCACCAAGGAATAACATGATGCATGAGTGTGACAAGTGCTTGACGTGACATGGAACGTCAATTTGAAATTAAATAATGAGAAATGTGAGTTTGGTGTTAAGACACTGACTTTTATAGGAGATGTCATACCAGAAGAGAGAGTGAGACCCAAGAAAGACATCAGCCATTGAGAACATGGAGAGGCCCCAAAATAAAGAGGGGGTGAGACGTTTCCTGGGGAGGATGATGTACCTGGCCAAGTTCATCACTCGACTATCTGCTGTGTCAGCACCACTTAAGTCACTCGTCGAGCAGCAAAATGGGTCGATTTGGTCTCATGAGCAAGAAAAGTGCTCCCAGAGGCTGAAAAGGAAGCTAACTGAAGAGATCTTGCTGAAGTTATATAATCCAGACGGGTGTACTAGAACCTTGTCTGATGTGTCCTGGCACAGCCTTGGAGCAGTACTGTTACAGCAGGATGATGAGACATGGCATCGGGGTTTTAACATGTACGGAAGCCAATTACGCACAGATAGAGGAAGAGTTTCTCACCAGCACATATGCATGCAAACAATCCCATCAGTATATCTTTGGACAAGCTTCGAAATGAAGACAGACCATAAACCACGAGTCTCAATTATGTCCAAACCACTGAATACCTGTCCCATGATGACACAGCACATGTGGACAAGGCTGCAGAAATACGACGTGAAGATGATCTACACACCAGGAAAATATACATCTGCTGCTAATGGGTTCTCTCGATCAGTCAACAAGAAAGAAAAGAGTGACCAAGAGATTACACTGATATACAGGCCTAGGTTCACATGATTGTAACTTCTATTCCTGTATCTCCTGATAGAATAGAGAAGGTTAGGACAGCAGCAGGGACAGATGAATCAATAAAAGTACTCAAAGAGGCAATACAGAAAGGATAGCCAGCAACTAAGAACAGCTGCCCAATGTGTTTTCTGGAGTACTGGGCAGGCAGAGCTGAACTGCCAATAGTGGAAGATATGGTCTTTGGAGGGAAAAGGTTTGTGATACACAAGGAATTTCCCCAGATTCATGAAGGGCATCTTGGTGAAGAGAAATGTAAACAAAGAGTTCGTGAAGTGATGTTCTGGCCAAGAATGAACCAAGACATCAGCCAGACCACTGCTTCATGTGAAATATGCCTTACCTAGACTAAAGTGGCAAGTAGAACCACTTACACCACACCTGTACCAGACAGGCTGTACGTCAAAATTAGAGTGGATTTGTTTGATTGTAATGGGTAGAGTCACATTGTTGTAACTGACTACTTTTTCCCTTTACCCACTCCAATCAACATCCAGCAAAGTAGTCATTACCTTCCTGAAAGCTGTGTTTGTGAGGCATGCAGTTGCACGTAAAGTGAGATCAGACAATTTTCGAGCTGTGAGTTTGAGTCCTTTGCCAACGATTGGGGGTTTCAACATACAACTTCAAGCTCACTTCACGCAAAATCTAATGGCCTAGCAGAGTGTCCAGTCAAGATAGGGAAGGGCCTCATGATAGAAGGCGCAAGATGAACAAGAGGATTTCCACAAAAGTCTGATGTTTACAGAAGTGCACCACTGCAGAATAGCCTTTCATCAGCCCAAATTCTGATGGGATGATACATACACACTAACCTTCCGGTCCACGAAAACTCATTGACACCTAAAGGATCACACAAGGTCAAATTGGCTAAGGAGAAAGGGAAAGAAAAACAGAAATGGTATCACGACAAGTCTGTGAAAGGCCTACCAGTCCTGAAATCTGGAGATCAAGTGTGAATCCAAGATCATGATTCTGGCACATAGTCCACGTAAGAATATGTGCAAGAGAAAATTGCTCCACATTCCTACCAGATTCAGATGGAGGGTGGAACAACTTTGAGAAGAAACTGTGTGGATCTATAACCATAAGCTCCAACTCAGAGCTGTGACACATCACCTGTCCGTCCACCAAAGGGGCCAGCAGGTGGGATAAATGAACTCATTGTTCAGAGTTCTCAAAAAGACACTAATATTAACACAGAAAGTGAAAGAAATACATTTGTAGAGACAAAAAGTAAAACAAAAAGGATCATCAAGCCACCTTAGAGACTGACTGAGAGTTGATAAGTGAATGTTCTGTATTCGCTTATTACAATTGAAGTTAATGTAAATACCTTTGTTGGAAAGCATGATTGTGTTTTGCAGGTTTATGAGGACATACTATTTGTGTTTGTTTTCTTTAAAGGGGGAAGATGTGTTATCATGTATGCAATGCAGCTTGTTCACCCAGAACTGGAGGTGATGTTGGTGAACTGGTAGCATGCACTCAAGTGTGGAGCTAAAGCCATTATGACTGTTAATAAATGTGCTAGTGTTTGAAAATCCACGCAAAGTTTGTCTTTTATCAAGAACAAACATAATAGATGGAGAGGCAGGGAGGAAGACACAGGGAGGGGAGGGAGAGGAAGAGGGGAGAAAGAGTATGAAAGAGAGGAGGAGATAATAGACAAAGATAGTGTACAAACAAGTGATATGGGGCAGATAGGAATAATGTGGTCAACTTTGCAAGACGTATTGAGAGGAGAGAGAACTGACATTTATTTTACTTCCACTCATGCCCAATTATATTGAAAATAAGTCCAACGTAATTAGGCATGAACAGAATTAAAATTATCAGGTAAGGTTTGAAATTGCTGGCAGTTCTAACACATCAGTTTATAGTAATTTTTCTAACGGGCTGGAAGAATCTTTTGTATGGATCTGTTAACATCAGCACTTACAGATTCTGACAGGCTGCACAAGAGCGCCATCTGGTGGACTCAGGCACAGACCACTGTTACTAAGTCCCAGGGACATTTTTCAGTGCCAACTCAAGTCATTTGCCCGAGTTATCAAATGTGGAGGGAATGGGAATGCCTTTCAGTTACAGTCAGTATGCAACACAAATCCAAACTTCCTTAAAATTATAGCTATAACTAGCAATAATACTGGTGCACCTCAAGGATGTGTGCTTAGCCCATTGCCCTACTCTCTCTATCTGGGGCGAGGCACTGCTCAAACACCATCTATAAATTTGCTGATGACACAACTATTGGTTGCAGAATTTCCAATGGTGACAAGAAAGCATAAAGGAGTGAGATAGCTCAGCTGGTTGAAGAGTGTTGTAGTAACAACCTTGCACCCAACGTCAATAAGACCAAGGAATTGATTGTGGAAGGGGGAGTTGAGGGAACACACACCAGTCCTCATTGATGGATCAGAAATGGACAGCGTGAGCAGTTTCAAGTTCCTGGGTGCCAACATTTGTGAAGACCTGTCCCGGGTACAACATATTGATGCAATTACAAAGAAGGCAGGACAGCAGCAACATTTCATCAGGAGTTTGCAGAGACTCGGTACGTCACCAAAGACTCGCGCACACTTCTACAGGTTGCATCACTGTCTGGTATTGTGGCTGTAGGATAGCTGGAGCTGGGAGCTGAAGGTCCAAGGTTACACATTGTAAAGGATGGATAGGAAGGTAGGCAGAAGGGCTCTGCTGGGACAGAATGGCATCAAATCATTAGAAAGATGTGACATAAGACTGGAAAATGCTGAAACCTTGTTGGCTGAGTTAAGAAAGTGCACAGGTAAAAGGACCCTGATGGCAGTTATATTCAGACCTCAAAATATTAGCTGGGATGTGCACTACAGATTACAATGGGAAATAAAAAAGGGCAATGTTATGATAGTCATGGGAGATTTTAACATGCAGGTGATTGGGAAAATCAGGTTGGTAATGGATCTCAGGAGAGTGAATTTGTTGAACGCCTACCTTTTTAGAGCAGTTTGTCATTGAGCCTTCTAGGGGATCAGTAATAATGGATTGGGTGTTATGTAATGAACTAGAGGCGATTAGGGAGCTTAAGGTAAAGGAACCCCAAGGAGGCTATATGATTGAGTTCAACTTGAAATTTGACAGGGAGAAAGTAAAGTCTGACACAGCAGTGTATCAGTGGAGGAAAAGAAATTACAGTGGTATGAGAGAGGAGTTGGCCAAAGTAAATTGGAAGGAGATGCTGGCAGGGATGACATCAGAGCAGCAATGGCTTGAGTTTCTGGGAAAAATGAGGAAGGTGCAGGATTAATGTGTTCCAAAAACAAAGAAATACTCAAATGGCTAAACAGTACAAGATTGCTATTGCAACACCACTCAACTGGCTGATCTATCTTGCTCCTGTATGCCTTCTTGTTACCATTGGAAATTCTGCAAACAATAGTTGCGTCATCAGCAAATTTATAAATTTGAGCTGTGCCTAGCCACACATAGAAAGAGTAGAACAGTGGCCTAGGCACGCATCCTTGAGGTGCACCAGTATTATTGCTAGTTGTAGCTATTACTCTAAGGAAGTTTGGATTTGTGTTGCATACTGACTATAACTAAAGGCATTCCCATTCCCTTCACATTTGATAACTCAGGCAAATGAGTTGTGTTAGCATTGAAAAATGTCCTTGAACTTTCTGCATCTCTGTTTTAAATGGATGCCCCTCTATCCTGAGGCAGTGCCTTTTTGTCCTAGACTCCACTACCATGGGAAACTTCCTTTCCAGATCTACTCTGTCTAGGCCATTCAACATTTGAAAGGTTTCAATGAGATCCCCCCATCCTTCTAAATTCCAGTGAGTACAGACCCCGGGCCATCAAATGTTCCTTGTATAAAAACCCTTTTATTCACGGAATCATCCTTGTGAACCTCCTCTGAACACTGTCCAATGCCAGCACGTCTTTTCTTAGATGAGGAGCCTCTCTGCCAAAACTCCTCAGGATCTTCTCCAAGTCAATTAAGTCACCTCTCACACTTTTAAGCTCCAATAAATAACATCCAACTTTTCCTCATAAGGCAAGCCACCCATTTCAAACATTAGTAGGCAGTCCCTGAACTGCTTTCAATTCACTAATATTCTTTTTAAAATAAGAAAACCAATCCCATGCTCAATACTATACATGTGGTCTCTCCAGTGGCCTGTATAAATAAATACAGAAGCGCAGTGGTTCGCGTTACACTTTACCACCCCAGCCGTAAGATCGGGATGGAATGCCCACTGTTGTCTGTAAGGAGCTTGAACGTTCTTCCCAGGACCATGCTGGTTCCCTTCCAGTGTTCCGGTTTTCTTCCACACTCTGAAGATGTTGAAGTTAGGTTGTGGGCATATATGTTGTGGGCATGCTATGTTGGCCCCTGGTGCACGGCGATACATGCGGGCTACTTGCTGTACATCCTTGACACAAACGACACATTTCACCGTATGTTTTGGTGTACATGTGACAAATAGTTAATCTTTATCTTTAACCACAACTTCCCTACTTTCACATTCAGTACCAATAAGCTGAAAACTGTTAATTTTCCTGATTACCCACATTAATTGTTTTCAGGTGATGCAGCAGGACACTGAATCTCAGAGCTCTAAACTAGATACGATGCTTTCTTTTGTCAAAATAGACTTGTATGGAAAACTCTCACACAATGCTTCGCAAGACATTTATCAAATAAGACTTGCAACTGAATCAGAAAAAGTAACACATCCCTGGACACACTAGATCACAGTCAAAGTCAAGTTCATTGTCAAGTGTACAAGTACGCATATGCACAGGTGCAATGAGAAACTTACTTGCAGCAGCATCACAGGTACATTTTTTTTCCGATGGGAGTCATTAATTGGAGTATTGTGCAGATGCAACAGGAGCGTTCCCATGCAAGTCCGTCAAAGAGCTTTTAAAAACCCAGTCTCTACAAAAGAGAGGTACCGCCTAGCGGAGCGGTCGTCGTCAGAGTGGTCATTGTCAGATGGTAAGGCATTGGCTCAACAGGTAAGTTAATTCCTTATTTCTTGTTTAACTCCAGAGAGAATAGGGGGTATGTCTACAGAGCCAGTGTTCTGTTCTGGGTGTCAGATGTGGGATTTCCAGGAGACTCCCAGCCTCACCGCTAGACACATCTGCACCAGGTTCATTGAGATGCAGCTCCTTAGAGACCGTGTTAGTGAACTGGAGCTGCAGCTCGATGACCTTCGGCCTGTAGGGAAAGCGAAACAGCGATAGACAGGAGCTACAGGGAGGTAGTCACCCCAAGGCTACTTGGGACAGGAGAACTGTCAAGAGAGTGAAGGGAGAACGCCAGATAGTGGAGAGCACCCCTGTGGCTGTCCTTCTCAACAATAAGTACTCCATTTTGAATACTGTTGGGGGAAGCAACAGTGTCCATACCACTGGCACAGAGTCTGGCCCTGTGGCTTGGAAGGGTAGGGAACTGAAGGGGATGGCAGCAATAACAGGGTACTCTATAGTCAGGGGGACAGATAGGCGATTTTATAGACATGAAAAGGAATACAGAAGGTAGTTTGCCTCCCAAGGATCAGGGTTCGAGATGTTCTGGACGCGTCCACAATATCCTGAAAAGAGAAGGTGAGCAGTCAGAAGTCGTGGTACATATTGGTACCAATGACGTGGGAAGGAAAAAGGAGGAGGTCCTGAAAAAAGAACACAGGGAGTTAGAAAGGAAGCTGAGGATCAGGACCTCAAAGGCAGTAATCTTGGGATTGCTGCCTGTGTCACGATACAGTGAGGATAGGATTAGAATAAAGTAGCAGATAAATGCTTGGCTGAAGAATTGGAGCAGCGGGCAGGGATTCAGATTTCTGGATAATTGGGACCTCTTCTGGGCCAGGTGGGACCTGTACAAAAGGGACAGGTTGCATTTGAATCCAAGGGGGACCAATATTCTTGTGGGCAGATTTACTAGAGCTGTTGGGAGTGGTTTAACCTAATATGGCAGGGGGATGGGAACCAGTATGATAGAGCTGAGGTTGAGCCAGCAGGTTTACAAGTAGATGACTGGTGTAACATGAACTTAAGGAAGGACAAGCCAATGATTGGGTACAAATGCAGACAGAGCAAAGGGTTAAAGGATATACTCTGTATTGAAAGGACAGGCAGGAAGGCATAGGTGGTGGTGTGGCTCTGTTGCTCAGAGATGGAATTACATACTTAGAAGAGGTGACATAGGGTCAGAGAATGTTGAATCTCTGTGGGTGAAGTTAAGAAACTGCAAGGGTAAAAAAAACATTATGGGAATCGTATATAGGCCTCAAAATAGTAGCCAAGATATAGAGGCAAAATTGCAAAGGGAGCTTGAAAAGGCATGCAATAAGGGCAATGACAGAATTGTAATAGGGGATTTCAATGTGCAAGGGGATTGGGAAAATCAGGTTGCTGTTGGATCACAAGAGAGGGAATTTATTGAGTGCCTGCAAGATGGATTTTTAGAGCAGCTTGTGCTTGAGCCTATTTGGGGAAAAGCTATCTTAGATTGGATGTTGTGTAATAACCCAGCTCTTATTAGAGGGTTTAATGTAAAGGAACCCTTAGGAGGCAGTGATCATAAAATGATTGAATTCATACTACAATTTGAGAGGGAGAAGCATAAGTCACATGTATCAGTATTGCAATAGAATAAAAGGAATTATAGAGACACGAGACAGGAGCTTGCACAGGCGGATTGGAGAAGGATACTGGCGGGGATGATGGCAGAGCAGAGATGGCTGAAGTTTCTGGGAATAGTTCACAAGGGTATATATGTCCCACAGAGGAAGAAGTTCTCAAATGGCAGGGCAAGGTAACCATGGCTGACAAAGGAAGTTAAGGACTGCTTAAAAGCCAAGAAAAGGGTATATAAGGTAGCAAAAGTGAGTGGGAACTTGGATGATTGGGATGCTTTTCAAATCCAACAAAAGGCAACTAAAAAAGCTATAATAAGTAAAAAGATGAAATATGATGGCAGACTAGCCAATAATATAAAGCAGGATACCAAAAGTTTTTTTTCAGTTATACAAAGAGTAAAAGGGAGGTGAGAATAAATATTGGACCATTGGAAAATGATGCTGGTGAGGTAGTAATGGGGGACAAAGAAATGGCAAATAAACTTTGCATCTGTCTTTACCGTGGAAGACACTAGCAGTGTGCCAAGATCCGTGAATGTCAAGAAGCAGGAGTGAGTGTCATTGCTATTACAAAGAAAAAAGTGCTACGCAAACTCAAAGGTCTTAAGGTGGATAAGTCACCTGGACCAGATGGACTGCATCCCAGAGTCTTGAGAGAGGTTGCTGAAGTGATAATGGATCTTTCAAGAATCAGTTGATTCTGGCATGGTCCCAGAGAACTAGAAGATTGCAAATGTTACTCCACTCTTTAAGAAGGGAGGAAGGCAAAATAAAGGAAATTATAGGCCAGTTAGCCTAACCTCAGTGGTTGGGAATATGTTGGAGTCTATTATTAAGGATGAGGTTTCAAGGTACTTGGAGAGTAATGATAAAATAAGTCAAAGTCAGCATAGCTTCTATCAAGAGAAATCTTGTCTGACAAATCTGTTATAGTTCTTCGAGGAAATAATAAGCAGGATGCGCAAAGCAGAGGCAGTTGATGCCATTTACTTGGATTTTCAGAAGACATTTGATAAGGTGCCACACATGAGGCTGCTTAACAAGATAAAATCCTATGGTATTACAGGAAAGAAATGGCTGACAGACAGGAGGCAGTGTGTCGGAATAAAAAGGACATTTTCTGGTTGGCTGCTAGTGACTAGTGGTGTTCCTCAGGGGTCAGTATTGGGACCGCTACTTATCACATTGTTTGTCAATGATTTAGATAATGGAATTAGATTAGATTAGATTCAACTTTATTGTCATTGTGCCGAGTACAGCTACAAAACCAATGAAATGCAATTAGCATCTGACCAGAAGTGCAAAAGAATAGTATTATTTACAAAATAACTGGGAATAAAAAGTAAGTGCTACAGCACACAAATATAAATGTATTGAGACAGCACAATATGGGTGCAATACAGCTTAGTGCTGTGATATGAGGTTCAGCAGGGTCACAGTCTCAGGGAAGAGGCTCTTCCTGAGCCTGCTGGTGCGGCAGCGGAGGCTCCTGTAGCGCCTACCAGCTGGGAGGAGAGTAAAAAGTCCATGGTTAGGGTGAGATGCATCCTTGATAATGCTTTTCACCCTGCCCAGGCAGCGTTTATGGTAGATGTTCTTAATGGTGGGCAATTGGGTGTCGATAATCCGCTGGGCAGTTTTCACCACAAGCTGGAGTGCTTTGCAGTCTGATATGGGACAATTGCCATACCACACTGAGAAATTATAGGTCAGATCCCACATGGAGTACTGTGTTCAGTTCTGGTCACCTCACTACAGAATGAAGGTGGATACTATAGAGAGTGCAGAGGAGATTTACAAGATGTTGCCTGGATTTTAGGGCATACCTTATCAGAATAAGTTGAGTGCAATTGGCCTTTTCTCCCTGAAGCAACAAGGGATGAGAGATGACCTGATAGAGGTGTATAAGGTGATGAGGGGCATTGATCATGTGGATAGCCAGAGGATTTTTCCCAGGACTGAAATAGTTAACACAAGGGGGCATTGTTTTAAGGTGCTTGGAAATAGGTACTGAGGGGATGTCAGGGGTAAGTTTTTCACACAGAGAGTGGTGGGTGCGTGGAATACACTACTGGCGACGGTGATGGAAGTGGTTACAATAGGGTCTATTAAGAGCCTCTTAGATAGGTACATGGAGCTTAGAAAAATAGAGGGCTATGCACTAGGGAAATTCTAGGCAGTTTCTATAGTAGGTTACATGGTTGGCACAACATTGTGGGCCAAAGAGCCTGTAATGTGCTGTAAATTTCTATATGTTATGTTCTATGCTATGAAGATAGGTGGAGGGGTAGGTAGTGCTGAGGAAGCAATGTGATTACAGCAGGACTTAGACAAATTGGAAGAATGGGCAAAAAATTGGCAGATGGAATACAGTATTGGGAAATGTGTGATAATGCATTTTGGTAAAAGGAACAATAGCACGGATTATTGTCTAAATGGGGAGAAGGTTCAACCATCAGAGGTGCAGAAGGACTTAGGAGTCCTTGTGCAAGACTCCCAGAAGGTTAATTTACAGGTTGAGTCTGTGGTAAAGAAGGAAAATGCAATGTTGACATTTATTTCAAGGGGGATAGAATATAAAAGCAAAGAGATAATGCTGAGGCTTTATAAGATATTAGTCAGGCTGCACTTGGAGTATTGTCAACAGTTTTGGGCCCCATATCTCAGAAAGGACATGCTGTCATTTGAGTCCAGAGGAAGTCCACGAGGATGATTATGGGAATGAAGGGGTTAACATATGAGGAGCTTTTGGGAGCTTTGGGTCTATACTCACTGGAATTTAGAAGAATACGGGGGGATTTTATTGAAACTTACCAAATGTTGAAAGGACTAGATAGGGTGGATTTGGAGAGGACGTTTCTTTTGGTGGGGGTCTCCAGAACTAGAGGGCACAGCCTCAAAAATGAGGGGCAATCCTTTAAAACAGAGGTAAGGAGAAATTTTTGTAGCCAGAGAGTAGTGAATCTGTGCAATGTTCTACCACAGGTTGCGGTGGAGGCCAAGTCTGTGTGTATATTTAAGGCGGAAGTTGATAGTTTCCTGATTGGTCGGGGCATCAAAGGATATGGTGAGAGGGGTTGAGTGGGATCTGGGATGAGCTACAATGGAATGGTGGAGCAGACTCAATGGGCTGAATGGCCTAATTCTGCTCCAATGTCTTATGGTCTTATATAGCTTCAGATAAGCTGCATTCTCAAAAAAAGCCAAATTATACATTTGTTTTACAAGAAAGAACAATCACAATAAAAAAAACCCATGTCCGTTGTAGTACCAGTAGTGTTTCAGCCAGTAACATCTTTAGTACCTCAGTCAGTACAACTCCAATAATTCCAATGCCACATTTAAGTTTGCTGACAACACCACAGTTGTAGGTCAAATCAAAAGTGATGTCGAGTCAGCATATTCGAGGGAGCGTGAAAGTCTGGTTGAATGGTGCCACAACAACAACCTCTTGTTCAATGTCAGCAGAGCTGAAGAACTAATTGTTGACCACGGGAAGAAGAAACAAGTGGTATATGAGCCAGTCCTCATCAGAAAGTCGGAGATGAAGAGGGTCAGTAACTTTAAATTCCTTGCTGTCCATATCAGAGGATCTGTCCTGTGACTAGCATACAAGTGTCATCACAAAGAAGGCGTGAGGGGACCTCTGCTTTCTTAGAAGTTTGTGTAGATTTGACATGTCATCTAAAGCTTTAACAAACTTCTATAATGGAGAGTATACTGACTGATTGCATCATAGTTCATAGTCTGGTATGGAAACATCAATGCCCAGTAATGGAAAAGTCAATAAAATGTGGCAGATAGAGCCCAGTCCATCTCAGACAAAGTTGTCCCACCATTGAGCACATCTACAGAGGAGTATCTTTGTGCACGTTGGTAGAAGGAACAAAGGAGCACTGTCACAAGAGAGCAACATCCGTCAACAAGGACTCCACTATCGAGGCCATGCTCTCTTCTCACTGCTGCCATCGGGCAGGAGGTACAGGATCCTAACGTCCTACACCTCCCGGTACCGGAACAGTTATTAGCCAACAACCATCAGGCTCCTGAACCAACGTGGATTACCTCACGCACCTCAACACAGAGCTAACTCCACAACCTCTGGACTCAATTTCACTCTACAACTCATGTTCTCAGTATTATTTATGTATTACTTCTTTATTATTTGCACAGTTTGTCTTGTTTTGCACATTACCTGTTTTTCAGTCTTTGTTATTTTTAGTCTTTCATAAATGCTATTGTATTTCCTTATTTTCCTGTAAATGCTTGCAATGATTTGTATCTTAAGGTAGTATATGATGACATATACAAACTTTGATAATAAATTTACTTTGACTTTGACAAACAGGCCAAGGTGAGTTTCTGAAACTCCTTTGGATCAGAGAAGAGCAAAGGGCAAGAGGTGGCCTTTTCACCAAATCACCAGGACCAGAAGGTCTACTCTGCAAGGTTCTGAAAGAGGTAGCTAAAGACATTGTTGAGGCATTAGTAATGATCTTTCAAGAATCACCGGATTCTGGAATGGCTCTGGAGGACTGGACTGGAAGATTGCAAATGTCACTCCACTATTTAAGAAGGAAAAGAGGCAGAAGAAAGGAAATTATAAGCAAGTCAGCCTGACTTCAGAGGTTGGGAAGATGTCAGAGTACATTATTAAGGATGAAGTTTCGGGTACTTGGAGACACAAAGTCAGCCTGGTTTCCTTAAGGGGAAATCTTGCCTGACAACTCTGCTGGAATTCTTTGAGGAAATAACAGGGGGGAGACTCAATGGATGTTATTTACTTGGATTTTCAGAAGGCCTTTGACAAGATGCCAACATGAGCCGGTTTATCAGGATAAGAGCTCATGGTATGACAGGAAAGGTATTAACATGGACAGAAGATTGGCTGACTGGAAGCAGGCAAATTGTGGAAATAAAGGTGGCCTTTTTCTGATTGGCTGTCGGTAACTAGTGGTGTTCCGAGGGGGTCGCTGTTGGTTCTGCTTCTTTTCATGTTGTATGTCAAGGATTTGTATGACAGAATTGATGGCTTCGTGGCTAAGTTTGCTGACGATACAAGGATAGGTGGAGAGGCAGGTTGTGTTGAGGAAGCAGGGAGTCTGCTGAAGGACTCAGACTCGGAGAATGGCCAAAGAAAGGTCAGGTGGAAGATGGTGTAGAGACGAGTATCTTTGTGCACGTTGGTAGAAGGAATAAAGGAGTAGAATGTTTTCTAAGCAGGGAGATAATTCAAAAATTAGAGGTGCAAAGGAACTTGGACTCCTTGTGCAGGTTGAATTGATGGTAAGGAAGGCAAATGCAATGTTAGCATTCATTTTCAGAGGACTAGAACATTAAAGCAAGGATGTAATGCTGAAGCTTTCTACGGCAGTGGTCACACTGCACTTGGAGTATTGTGAGCAGTTATGGACTCCTTATCTAAGAAAGGAGATGCTGGTATTGGAGGGGGTCCAGAGGACAGTCACACAAATGATTTCCAGGAGAGAAAGTATTAACACATGAGGTGCATTTGATGGCTCTGGACCTGCACTGGCTGGGGTTCAGAAGAACGAGGGGGGGATCTCAGTGAAACCCATCGGATATTGAAAGGCCTAGATAGAGTGGATGTGAAGAGGATGTTTCAGTGTGTGAGTTTTGGACCAGAGGGCACAGCTCAGAATAGAGGAACATCCCTTTGGAATAGAGATGAGGAGGAATTTCTAGAAGCAGATGGTAGTGAATCGATAGAATTCATTGCCACAGACAGCCACAGAGGCCAAGTCACTGAGTAAATTTAAAGTGGAGCTTGACAAGTTCTTGATTAGTCAAGGTGTTAAAGGTTACGGGGAGAAGGCAGGTTGAGAGAGATAGTAAATTAACTGTGATGGAATGGTGGAGCAGATGCGCTGAGCCGAACAGCCTAATTCTGACAGAACATTGCTCTGTGCTTCAGGTTCTAGTTGCGTCAAGTATTTTCCCTCAAACTCCTTTTCCCCAACCTCACCATTTTCACCCCAATCCAAGCACCACCTCAGTTAATATTATAGAAGCTGGGGCCCTTATTTTAATCGTTACTAAGGTGTACAAGTTACCCAGCTAACCTTATAAATCCCAAATATTAATTTAATAATGTACTGTGTGAAAGAACTGCATCTGTGTAACAGATAAACAATCGCAAGATATTTTAAAATTGTATTATCACCGTCAACTATAATGACATTTATTTGAAGTGACGATAATGGTCTGAAACAATGGGATTTTCTTACAGTTTCTGGCTTACTGAAATCAGCCCCTTGGCCCCAAGCCTGTGAACATACCACCTACTGTAGCAGCACAACTTTATTCGAATTCCCATGTCATTTGTGTCTTGAGAGAGAGCCAAATTTGAAATTCAGTCAGTGTGCACTGTGACAGCACAGCCATTCGAAAATGGTTTTGGCTTGCTCAAGTGCCTCCCACATACAACCCTTTCAGAGAACTGGCAATGGAGTCTCATCTGGATTCAAAACAGTTCACGTCCTCGAGTGACCCAATCCTCATTACAAGCAATTTCACGACTGAGTTTTAGTCTTTTGAACTATAGTTAGAGTCTGATACTTAAGTGAACAGTTTTGGGCCTCCTATTCAGGAAACGTTGTGCTGGCATTGGAGAGGGTCCAGAGGAGTTTCACAAGAATGATCCTGGGAATGTATGTGGAGCGTCTGATGGCTCTGGGTCAGTACTTGCAGAAGTTTAGTAGAATGAAAGGTGATCCCATCGAAACCTATTGCATATTTAAAGGCCTAGATAGAGTGGACATGGAGAAGGTGTTTCCTATAAGTGAAAGATTCTAAGACCAGAGGGCACAGCTTCAAAATAGAAGGATATCCCTTTAGAACAGAGATGAGGAGGAATTTCTTCAACACGAAGAAATCTGCAGATGCTGGAAATCCATGCAACACACTCAAAATGCTGGAGGAAAGATGATGGAAAGGAATAAACAGTCGACATTCTGGGCTGAGACCCTTCATCAGGACTGTAAAAAAAAATGAGAAGTCAGAGCAAGAAGGTGGGTGGGGGGGGAGAGAAAGAAATACAAGGTGTAGGTGATCGGTGAAACCGGGGGGGGGGGGGGAGGGGTGAAGTAAAGAGCTGGGATGTTGATTAGTGAAAGGATAAAAGGCTGGAGGAGGGGGAATCTGATAGGAGAGGGCAGAAGACCATGGAGAAAAGGGAGGGAGGAGCACCAGAATGGGGTGAAGGGCAGGAAGGAAAAAGGAGAGACAGGGAAATAGGAATGGTAAATGGTGAAGGAGGGGTTTGGGCAATCACCGGAAGTTCGAGAAATCAATGTTCATGCCATCAGGTTGGAGGCTACCCAGAAGGAATATAAGGTGTTGCTCCTCCAACCTGGTGTGGCCTCATCACGACAGTAGAGAAGGCCACGGACTGACATGGCAGAATGGGAATGGGAAGTAGAATTGACATAGGTGGCTACCGGGAGATCCCACTTTGTACTGGCGGATGGAGCACAGGTGTTCGGCAAACTACGTCAGGTCTTGCCAATATACAGGAGGGGCACCGGATACAGTAGATGACCCCAGCAGACTCACAGGTGAAGTGTCCCCTCACCTGGAAGGACTATTTGGGGTCCTGAATGATAGTGAGGGAGGAAGTGTAGGGGCATGTGTGGCACTTGTTCCGTTTGCAAGGAAAAGTACCAGGAGGGAGATCAGTGGGGAAAGATGAACGAACAAGGGAGTTGCATAGGGAGCAGTCCCTGCAGAAAGCAGAAAGTGGGGGAGGGAAAAATGTGCTTGGTGGTGGGATCCCTTTGGAGATGGTGGAAGTTACGGAGAATTATGTGCTGGATGTGGAGGCTAAAGGAGTGGTAGGTGAGGACAAGAGGAGCCCTATCCCTGGTGGGGCATCGGGAGGGTGGGGTGAGGGCAGATGTGCGCAAAATGGAAGAGAAGAGGGTGAGGGCAGCGGTGATCGTGGAGGAAAGAAAGCCCCTTACTTTTAAGGAGGAGGAGATCTCATTCGTTCTGGAACGAAAAGCCTCATCCTGAGTGCAGATGTGGCGAGGATGGAGGAACTGAGAGAAGGGGATGCCATTTCTGCAAGTGCCAGGGTGCTAAGGGGCATAGAACTGATAGCTGTGAGAATCACTGGAATTTCTTTAGCCAGAGGGTGGGGAATCTATAGAATTTATTGCCACAAATGGCTGTGGAAGCTAAGTCATTGGGTATATTGGAAGTATAGGTTGATAGGTTCTTGATTAGTAAGGACGTCAATGGTTTCTGGGAGAAATTGGGAGAACAGAGTTGAGAGGGATAATAAATCAGCCATAATGGAATAGCAGAGCAGATTTGATGGGCCAAGTGGCCTATTGCTACTCCTATATCTTATGGTCTGCTACACAAAATTAAGGAGAATGCAGTCTTCTTAATTGGTACAATATCCCCTACTAAGAAATATTGGTTCTCGTCATTTCATCTGCAGCACCTACCAATGGCAGCAGGTGCATAGCCAACACCGCCACCTGCACGTTCCCCATTAACCCAGCAGGTGCAAAGCAGCACCACCACCTGCAGGTTCCCCACCCAGTCACACACAATCCCCAGCTGAAGATATATCACTGTTCCTTCACCATCACTGGGTCGACAGCCTGGAACTTCCTCCTCAATAGAAAGACGGTAGGAAATTAAAATGGTTATCCACCAACATTAACTCTAGGGCAATGGGCGGGGGGGAAGATACACAATAAATTCTGGAATTGCTGTCAATGTTCAGGATCCACAGGGAAATGAGAAAATAAAGTTAATGGATTACACATTTCATTAGTTCAAGATCCCTGGAAGTAGTGTTGTGTGTACTGGTGGTAAAGGTGTTTTGTACGCTGGCCTTCTTTGCTTAGGGCACGGAGTAAAAATAAATTAAAGCATCTTTTAAAACAAAAGATTAGATTTATTTGTTACATGTACATCGAAATATACAGTCAAGTGCATCATTTGGGTCAATTGCAAATAGTCAGAATATGTGCTGGGGCAGCCCATGTGTCGCCAACATACCATGGCCACAGTTTACATGGTCATCTTGGTCAGCATGGATAAGACGGGCTGAAGGGTTGTTTCCATGCTGCATTACTCTATGACTCTAAACAACTAATGCACACTCAGCAATGGGGCAGGTGTAAGCTACTGAAAAGTTATGTGGCTTTTTAACACATCCAGTGGAATTCTACACCAAGCTAACATGGATCTGTTTGAATACAGGCAGCAGCAAATCAAAAAAAAAAATCCCCTTCACTTTCTTCTTCCATTTCCCATTCTGGCTTCCCTCTTACCTCTTGTCTTCATCTGCCTATTACCTTCCTCCCTTTCTCCCATGGTCCACTCTCCTCTCCAATAGAAACACCTACAGTATGTCAGGATGCTGTTCTTTGGCTATAGCTCGGCATTTAACACCATCATTCCCACTGTCCTGATCGATAGGCTACAGAAACTGGGCCTCTGTACTTCCCTCTACAATTGGATTAACGACTTCCTAACCGTAAGACCACAGTCTGTGTGGTTTGGTAATAATATCTCCTCTTCGCTGATGATCAACACTGGTGAATCTCAAGGGTGTGTGCTTAGCCCACTGCTCTACTCTCTCTATATCCATGATTGTGTGGCTAGGTATAGGCTCAAATACCATCTACTGTATAAATTTACTTATCATACAACCATTGTTGGCAGAACCTCAGATGAACTCGATAGGGCATACAGAAGCAAGAGATACCAGCGAGTTGAGTAGTATCACAGCAACAAGCTTGCACTTGTCAGTAAAACCAACGAGCTGATTGTGGATTTCAGGAAGGGTAAGACAAAGGAACACACACCAATCCTCATAGAGGGATCAAAAGTGGAGAGAGTGAGCAATTTCAAGTTCTTGGGTGTCAAGATCTCTGAGGAACTACCTTGGTCCCAATATATTGATGCAACTATAAAGAAGGCAAGACAGCAGCTATATTTCATTAAGAATTTGAAGAGATTTCGTTTGTCACCTAAACACTCGATAACTTTTACAGATGTACCGCAGACAGCAGTCTGACAGGCTGCGCCACCGTCTGGTATGGGGGGGTGTGGTGATGGGTGGTAGTGGGGCGACTGTAAAGGATTGAAAGAAGCTGTACAAAGTTGTAAGATTAGTCAGCTCCATTTTGGGTACTAAGCTCAGTAGTATCCAAGACATCTTCAAGGAGCAGTGCCCCAGAAAGGCGGCATCCATTATTAAGAACCCTTATCACCCAGGTCATGCCCTCTTCTAATGTTACCATTAGAAAGTACACACTCAGTGATTCCCCTCTGCCATCCAATTTCTAAACGGACATTGAACCTATGAACACTACCTCACTTTTTAAAAAAATATTATTTCTCTTTTTGCACTATTTTTAATTTAATTATTTTGTATACATATATATACTTACTGTAATTGATTTACTCTTTAAAAGTATATTATCATGTATTGCATTGCACTGCTGCTGCTAAGTTAACAAATTTCACAACACATGCCAGAGATACTAACCCTGAATCTGAGGTTCCTTCTTCTCAGACTTTTACATTCTCCACCTATCACTTCCTTGTTTCTTACTTCATCCTTCCCCCACCCACCCACCCTCCTCCTCACTTGGCTCCAAATATTCCTTTCTAGTTTGTACTCCTTTCCCACCCCAACCATTTTATCCTGGCGTCTTCTTCCTTCCTTTCCAGTCCTGGTGAAGGGTCACAGCCCAAAACATCAACTGTTTATCCATTTCCATGGATACTGCCTGACCTGCTTCCTGCAGCATTTTGTGTGAGTTACTCTAGTAGGATGAGTTGAGTTTATCTGGTATGAACAGAAATCAATGCCACCCACCTGCAGTGCCCAGACTTAGAAGCACGGCCACCCAATACGTCCAGAACAAAGCGAGGATAATGAAAGTCCACAGTGGCTGGAGTAGCAACAGAGGGATGTTTTGGAGTAGCTTACTGGCAATCTGGAACAACTGGATAGTCAGACTGATCTTTTTCCGCATCACCAGGGTTAGCACTATGACGACAACCTACAGGGACAATAAGTCTTTTAGCACACAAGAAATAAACAACAAAAGCTGAATATATAGAGTCCTTTTCATTCTCTGAGGTGAATCCAATGGGACTTTACTCATTATTCATGGTTTTGAGTAATCGACCTAACCTGGACCCACATCACCTCCTCATTAGTCAAGACAGTACAGCAGCATCTATACTTGCTGAGGAGAATGGTGTGCAAAGCTCCTCGGCCCCATTCTAACAACTTTCGACAGGAGCGTGTCCATTGGGAGCATCCTGTCAGGCTGCATCATTGCGTGGTCCAGAAGGCCTCGGACCACAAGACACTACAGAGGACAGTAAAAACCACAGGATCTCCCTTACTCTCCCACTTCTGTGATATTTGTCAGCAGTATTGTTGATGAAGGGCCCGTAGCATTGTTGAAGATTCCTACCACTCTCTTCGACCCACTGCCTTCAGGAAGGGATTACAGAAGCAGCAGGACGAGGAATGTCAGACTGGGTAGCAGCTTCTTCTCCCAGAATGTGAGACTAATAAATTCCCTGCCACCACCGAAGATTCGTTACCAGGACAGCGAGCTGTTTACTGTTTGCCTCTGCTGCACACTAAATGCATTTTAAATTATATTTTAGTAACTTATTTGTGGTAATACTTTGTTTTACTGTATGTGCTGTGTATGATATATGTATTGTGGGTGCACCACGGGTCCAGAGGAACGTTGTTTCATTTGGTTGTATATACGTACAGTCAGATGACAACAAGCTTGAACTTGAACTTGATGCTGGCTGCAGACATGAAGATGAAGTGACGACAAATAAAGAGGTCAGGTTAAGGGTAAAAGGTGAAAGTTTAAAGGGATCATGAGGGGGAATTTCTTCATTCAGAGGGTGGTGAGATTGTGGAATGAGCTGCCAGTGGAAATGGTGATGAGGACTTTTTCAATTTTTAAAGAGAAGTTTGGATAAGTACATGGATGGGAGTGGTTTGGAGGGCTATGTTTGCAGAATAATAATTTGGCACAGACTAGATGGGCCAAAGGGCCAGTTTCTGTGCTGTAGTTCTCTCTAACTCTTTGACTATGACAACTCTAAATTCTTGCTGAGTTTCTGCCGTGCGCTTCTGTCCACTTGTCACCTGCAGAACAGAGGTGTGCTAATGGAGAGTCCCTTCACAGTTCTCCCAGACTGGGGGTTTGTTTTCTGCAGTGAGGCTTGAACCCGTCACCTACTGACTCACTCAGCGATGAGGAGGCTGTCACTGTGCCAAGCGTGAAATGGGAAGGCAGGAAGGAAACAGTCATTGAGTCATGCATTCATGCAGCATGAAAACAGGCCCTTCAGTCCAACTAATCCATACTGACCAAGACTCCCACCTAAACTAATCCCATTTACCTGCATTTGGCCCACATTGTTTTCAAGCTTTCCTACCCATACTCCTGTCCAAGTGTCTGTCAAGTGTTGTTGTTGGATCTGTTTCTAGGACTTCCTCCAGCAGTCATGCATTCCGAGCATTTAGTCAAAATAAGTCACAGACGAACCACTTTATTAGGGAGGTGAAAAGTGATTTCATCAGTTAGCCAACAAAGTGGGAGGGGGCATGGAAGCATAGTGGTTAGCACAATGCTACAGCGCAGCAGCGGCTTGGGTTCAATTCCCGCTGCTGGCTGTAAGGAGTTTGTATGTTCTCTCCTTGACCGTGTGGGTTTCCTCCGGGTGCTCCAGTTTCCTCCCAGTCCGTAAGTTAATAGGTTATTGTAGACTGTCCTGTAATTAGACTAGGATGAAATCAGGGGATTGCTGGTCGGTGCAGCTCAAAGTGCAGGAAAGGCTTATTCCAAGCTGTATCTTAATAAATTTTAAAAAATTGCTTTAATTTCGAAGGGCAGAGTTTACTGTAGCAAAGAGAACTTCCTGAAAGCAAATTACCAGCAGTGGTTGGCTGGGGTATTGTGGTTTCATATTTTGACACTGCCTCTGCTGAGTAAAATGTATTTAGATGAGGAAGCCTTTTAATAAAGGTCACCATTATTCAATTACTACGCGGATAAAGAGCTATGGTTTTTCTATTTGGAGTGAAGGCGGTTAAGAGGTGTACAAGATGATAAGAGATATAGATTATGTGGACAGCCAGAGACAGTCTCCCCAGGATGGAAATGGCTAATAGTGGAGCCATAATTTTAAGGTGATTAAAGGAAAGTAGAGCCAGACAGATCAGGGGCTTTTAAGAGACTCTTAGACAAGCACGTGGATGGTAGACAACTGGAGAAAAGGGTCAGAGTGATCTTGGAGTAGGTTAAAGAGTTGACACAACATTGTGGGCCAAAGGGTTTGTATTGTGCTGTCCTATATTCTATGCATCACCAGAGACAAGTCCGGGAGAGAACTCAGTTTGGTTTAATCAATAGGTCTGAGGAAGCAAACATTTATAATCACTCAATTTTCATTGTTTCAAGTGCACCCAGAAACCAAGTAAAGAGAATAGAGAACACAAAAGAAGTCTCATTCATTCATTCTTTGGAAAAACACTAAATATAGCAGCTAAACCATAAAGGTATACAGGAGATGGGTGGATGTATATTCAGCAGCCACTTTATTAGGTACCTCCTGTACCTATACGCTGGCCACTCTATGTTCATGGTCTTCTACTGCTGTAGTCCATCCACATCAAAGTTTGACGTGTTGTGCATTCAGAAATGCTCTTCTGCACAGCACAGTTATAACGTGTAGCTATCTGAGTTACTGTCACCTTCCTGTCAGTGAGAACCAGTCTATCCATTTTCTCTGACCTCTCTCATTAACAAGGTATTATCGCCCACAGACCTGCTTCTCACTGGATGCTTTTTTTGGTTTATTTCACCATTCTCTGTAAACTCCAGAGACTGTTGTGCATGAAAATCCCAGATCAGCAGTTTCTGAGATACTCAAACCACCCCATTTAGCACCAACAATCATTCCATGGTCAAAGTCACGTCGATTACATTTCTTCCCCCATGTTTGGTCTGAACAACAACTGAACCTCATGACCACATCTGCATGCTTTTATACATTTGAGTATAATGATTAGTTGGTTAGATATTTGCATTAACAAGCAGGTGTAGCTAATAAAGCGGCCACGGAATGTATGGTGTTCCCACCAACTTGATAGGCAATTGCAGGTTTAAGGCAGCTAGTAATCTGGCAACTGGCTCTCAGATAAACCTCAACCAAACACAAGCTGAACTTGATCACTTAAGATAATCCTGAAGGGGTTGGCCTTCGGGTTCTTACTGTTATGATGGTTGCAACGATAGCGAAGCCCAGCAGTGCTCTTCTGTTTTCCATCTCTGTTTGCAAGACGACTTTGGGATCATTCACGTTGTCATAGTACAACCACCACAGAACTCCCGACACAACTAGAAAAATATCAATGGACAATGGAAATGTGCTCAAGAGAAAACACGACAAGAAGGCAGAACTGGATATCTTGATGAGGTAGCGATGATGGGGTTGAATTTACACATTATGCGCTGCAAAATCTTTATCATTTCATCTGATCAGACTCTTGAACCAAAGGGGATAGGAGGTGAAGAGGAGGTGTATCTGTTTGGGTTACCTGGAGAAATCGGCGGTAGCTGAACTTTGCTTTCGCAATGGTCATAGGATTGACTTGGACAGCACAAAACTACTGTGCCATGTCAATGGCTTTTGGGACTGCCTGGTGAAGGAAGCCATGGAAATAAAATTACAGGATAAAAATGTTAACAAAGATGAAGGTCTCACTCTAAATAAGAACTGGAATTCGATTGTAAACAAGGTGGGACAGCAGAAACCTGGTTGGACGAGAACTAACCAATAAGAAGGGACAGACGATGGGGGTATATTTACCACCAGATTAGACATGCCTAGGCATCAGTCCTGATAAAAATGGCAGAGTTTGTCATCGAAATGTCACTAAAATCAATACCTGTACCTGGCTGGAAGCCCGAGAAGAGTTTACTCTTCCTACCACATCCTTCGAACTAAAGTGCAGGTCATAAGTAAGAGAAAATATAAGCTAGAATATAAAACTTATGGAATTGATGGCTTTGTGGCCAAGTGTGTAGACAATTTGAAGGTAGGTGGATGAGCAGGTAGTGTTGAGGAAGCAGGGAGTTTGCAGAAAGACTTAGATTGGGAGAATGGACAAAGAAACACTCACCCGGCCACACCGGATGCAATAGATGACCCCAACAGACTCACAAGTGAAGTGTTGCCTCACCTGGAAGGACCGTTTGGGGCCCTGAATGGTGGCAAGAGAAGAGGTGTAGGGACAGGTGTAGCACTTACGCTTACAGGGATAAATGCCGGGTGGGAGGTCCGTGGGGAGGGACGTGTGGACCAGGAAGTTGCAGAGGGAATGATCCCTGCGGAAAGCAGAGAGGGGTGGAGAGGGAAAGATGTGCTTAGTTGTGGGGTCCTTTTGAAGGTGGCGGAAGTTGCGGAGGATAATGTGCTGGATCTGGAGTTGAGGACAAGGGAACTCTGTCCTGCTCCTGGTGTGGTCTCCTCTACATCGGTGAAACCCGACGCAGATTGGGGGACCGCTTCGTTGAGCAGCTCCGCTCCGTCCGCCACAGCAGACTGGATCTCCCAGTTGCCACCCACTTCAACTCTGCTTCACATTCCCATTCGGATATGTTCACACATGGCCTCCTCTACTGCCAGGATGAGGCTAGGCTCAGGTTGAAGGAGTAACACCTCATATATCATCTGGGTAGTCTCCAGCCCCTTGGCATGAACATTGAATTCTCCAACTTCCGGTAATTCCCTCCCCCTCCTTTCCCCCATCCCAGTTTCACTCTGTCCCCTCCCCCGGCTACCTACCACCTCCTTCATGGTTCGGCCTCCTTCTACTACCCATTGTGTTTTCCCCTATTCCTTCTTCACCTTTCCTGCCTATCCCCTCCCTGCTTCCCCTTTCCCACCCCTTTATCTTTTCCCTTACTGGTTTTTCACCTGGAACCTACCAGCCTTCTCCTTCCCACCCTCCCCCACCTTCTATAGGGCCTCTGCCCCTTCCCTCTTCAGTCCTGACGAAGGGTTCCGGCCCGAAACGTTGACTGATCATTTCCACGGATGCTGCCCGACCTGCTGAGTTTCTCCAGCGTGTTGTGAGTGTTGCTTTGACCCCGGCATCTGCAGAGAATTTTGCGTTTAAAATGGGCAGAGAAACGGCTGATCGAATATAATGTAGGGAAGTGTATGATCAATCATTTTGGTAGAAGGAGTAAAGGCATATTTTTAAAAAGAAAAGAAAAAAATCAAAAATCAGAGCTGCCAAGGGACTTGAGAGTCCTTGAGCAGGATTCCCTAAAGGTTAACTTGCAGGTTGAGTTGGTGGTAAGGAAGACAAATGCAATTTAGTATTCATTTTAAGAGGTCTGGAATACAAGAGCAAGGATGTGATACTGAAGCTTTATAAAGCATTAAGTTAGACTGCACTTGGAGTATCACGAGCAGTTTTGAGCCCCTTATCTACGAAAAGATGTGCTGGCATTGCAGAGGATCCAGAGGAGGTTCATAAGAATGATTCTGGGAATGAAAAGGTCAAAATGAGGAGCATTTGATAGCTCCAAGACCTGTGCTCACTGGAGTTTAGAAGAATAATGGGGGGGGGGGGGAATGTTTCCTATGGTGGGGGATGCTAGGACCAGAGGGCACAGCCTCAGAATAGAAGGATATTCATTTATGAACAGAGATAAGAGGAAATTTATTTAGCCAAAGGGTGATAAATCTGTGGAATTTATTGTCACAGAGCACTTTGGAGGTAAAGTCATTGGGTATATTTAAAGCAGAGGTTTATAGGTTCTTGATTAGTCAGGGAGTTAAAGGTTCTGGGAAATAAGTCAGCCGAATGGCTTAATTCTACCCTGTGCCTTATGTCTAAAACATGTGACATGGTAGCGTAGCAGTTAGTGTCATGCTTTACAGCTGTAAGATCAGGGTTCAATTCCGGCTGCTTTCTGTAAGGAGTTTGTACGTTTTCCCTGTGACTTCCGGGTGCTCTAGTTTTCTTTCACATTCCAAGGACGTACGGTTAGAGTTACTAAGTTATGGACAAGCTGTGTTGGCACTTGAAGCATGGCACCATTTCTGGCTGCTGCCAGCAAATCTCGGACTGCGTTGGTCATTGACACAGAACGACTGATTTCACTGCCTGTTTCGATGTACCTGTGACAACTAAAGCTAAACTTGTTAAAATAATTCCCAAGGAAGTCTGCTCTGTTGTTACTCCTCATCTTGATTCAAAGCGCTGTTGCTTCTACATGGAGGCTTTGGGTTTGACCTCCCTATCAAACAGCTTCCAGGAGAACTGCTGTCACTGTAGTGAAATTGGATGGTTGTAGACTCACTTACACAGCATTCCAAAAATGACCAAGGTGATGAAGATATGAACCAGCAGTTCAGCAATAAATCTGAAGATTGCCACCATAATGAAGGTGAGGGCTGTGGAAAAGAACAGAGAGGCAGATTCACCAGATTAGCTGTGCATTAGATTCAAATTATTTGTTTTCACTTTCTGCGGTTTGTTAACTTCAATTAAAAGGTGCTTCAATTAAACCGTGGCCAAAATTGTTGACATAATAAGATATTATACTCAGTGGCCACTTTAACAGGAACTTCCTGTACCTATAAATTGGCCACTACTGGTCTTCTACTGCTGTAGTTTATAAACTTCAAAGTTTTGATGTGTTGTGCATTCAGAAATGCTCCTCTGCACAGCACGGTTGTTATTTGAGTTACTGTCACCTTCCTGCCAGCTAGAACCAGTCTAGCCATTTTCCTCTGACCTCTCTCATTAACAAGGTATTATCGCCTGCAGAACTGCTTTTGTTTATTTCACCATTCTCTGTAAACCCTAGAGACCGTTGTGCGCGAAAATCCCAGAAGATCAACAGTTTCTGCAATACTCAAACCACCCCATTTAGCACCAACAATCATTCCATGATCAAAGTCATGTCGATCACATTTCTTCCCCGTTCTGATGTTCGGTCTGAACAACAACTGCACCTCCTGGATGGAAAGGGTATGGAGAGTTACGGCCCAGTTGTGGGTTGACGGAACCAGACAGAATAACATTTTGCCTCAAACTAAATGGGCTGAAAAGCCTGTTTCTGTGCTGCCGTCCAACACATCCTGCTGTGGTTATTTTTCTATGATGGTGGAGGAACCCAAGGTGTCCAGATGAACGATCCTGACCAGAAATATTGACTGTCCATTTCCCTCCATCGATACTGCTGACGTGCTGAGTTCCTCCATCATTTTGTGTGTTGTCCCAACCCACCGTGATTCCCTTTTCTCACACCATGAATTCACCATTCCACCCCTCGAATTTTCTCCTTCGCTCTCTGTGGTCCCGTTTCTTTCAACTACAAGGGGACCTGTGCAACTGTCACTTTAACAGGGGGCAGCACATGAATGCAGTGGGAGCTGTGTACACACACAAGAGCTTGCAACAGCTTTAATGGGAGAAAACCCTCAAACTTGATGTCTCAATGCTCCAATTACTTTTGTTGTGAAGGCCGATTTGGAATCAGAGCAAAACATAACTCCACTAAACTAAATCAGATTTTTATACCAGAAGTTATATTCAGGAAAACACACAAAACGCTGGAGGAACTCAGCAGGCCAGGCAGCATCTGCGGAAAAGATGTTTCAGGCCAGGATCCTTCATTGGGACTGGAAAAAGAAAGAAGAAAAGTCAGAGTAAGAATGTGGGGGGGGGGGGGAGGAGGGAGGAAGAAGTACAAGGTGGTAGGTGATAGGTGAAAGTGGGGGAGGGGGAGAAGTGAACTAAACCTTTACCAAACCTATTCTATTTCTTTTTAGTATATGTTGAGGGGAGCGGAGTCAACGACACTAATGGTTCTTTTTTTTTACGTTTCACAACAGCCCATGTCTTTTTTTTCCTGTAGTTTAGTTGGTTAGTCTTGTTAGATTAGTTTTTTTGGGGGGTATATATATTTTTTTCTTTTTTTCCTTTTTCATGTTAATTTGTTTATATATAATATTTGTATCCTGTAAGATTGGGAGGTTTAATATCCATGTACTGGGTTTATATTTATATATGATAATTACAACAATGTAATCCCAATAACTTTGTATGATTACTATGTTATGTTAATCTTTATCATTATGACACTAATAAAAAGATTGAAAAAGGAAAAGAGAGGTGAACTAAAGAGCTGGGAAATAGATTGGTGAAAGAGATAAAGAGCTGCTGAAGAGGGAATTGGATATGAAAGAGTAGAAGACCGTGGAAGAAAGGGAAAATGGAGGAACACCAGAGGGAGGTAAATGGGCAGGTAAGGTGATAAGGTGAGAGAGGGAAACAGGAATGGGGAATGGTGAAGGGGGCGGTGCATTACTGGAAGTTCAAGAAATTGATGTTCATGCCATCAGGTTGGAGACTACCCAGATGGAATATAAGGTGTTGCTTCTTCAACTTGAGTGTGGCCTCGTTGTGGCAGTAGAGGAGGCCGTGGACTGACATGTCAGAATGGGAAGGGGAACTAGAATTGAAATGGGAGATCACGCTTTTTCTGGCAGTAGGTGCTCAGTGAAGATGTCTCCTAATCTACGTCGGGTCTCTCTGATATACAGGAGGCCATGCCAGGAGCACTGGATGCACTAGGTGACCCTAACAGACTCACAGGTGAAGTGTCGCCTCACTTGGAAAGACTGGGGCTTTGAATGGTAGTGAGGGAGGAGGTGTAGGGGCAGGTGTGGCACTTGCATGGGTAAGTACCAGGAGGGAGATCATTGGGGAGGGACGAATGGACAAGGGAGTCACGGAGGGAGCGATCCCTGTGGAAAGCCGAAAGTGAGGGTGGAGGGATAAGACTGGTGGTGGGGTCCCGTTGGAGATGGCGGAAGTTATAGAGAATTATGTGCTGGACGCAGAGGCTAGTGGGGTGGTAGGTGAGGACAAGAGGAACCCTATCTCTAGTGGGATGCTCAGGAACTTCATTAGAATCATGTAAAACCTCACCACAGGTGAATTAAGACCTTATGACAAATATTTCACATCATCAAGGTAACAAGCACTACATGTGGAAAACAGAAATCTCACCAGCACCTTCTCTAGGTAAATATTGGCCTAGTCAGCAATGCCCACGTCCCTCAACACTAATGAATCAAAACATCAGCATCTTGCAATTGTTATTCCAGTTTGCACTTATATTTCTTATAGGGAAGGGGATTCTGTTTGAATTCTGTGGAGAAACAGATTGTGTACGGTCAGTTCTCATTGAAGGCCAGATGAACAACAAATTGCATCAATATTGCACTATTAACAAAGTAAAACATCCCAAAACACTGTAAAGGAGCATGACGTATGTAATTGACAATGAGTGACTAAAAATGTGGTTATTTGTTTGGATTCGAATAAAGAGCATAAAACCAGGAGAGACTAAAGCAACTGTCCTACTTGATCAGCTAAATTCCAGAGAGAGCATAAACAGGAAACAGGATTACTGTATATACAATATAATGCCATTGCATTCAAAATCTTTGCAGTCAGCAGAGAGAGAACATGCTCAGGAATTATTCACAACTAATTCTTGGCAGTGGAAGGATGCACACTCTTGAACAGATCCTGGTCGTCAGTGCAAAGTCCCTCTCATCTCCTCCTCCCCACCATCCCTTGTCTTATTACTCCATTCCTTAGTCATCCCTCCTCTAACACTCTCCCTCCCTGGCATGAGAGAGCAGACTTGATGGACCAAATGGCCTAATCCTGCGTCTTGTGCTTTCCCTTTCCCACCCCTCCCCATTCCTCTTTCCTTCCCTCTCCAAACGCCTGGTTGGGTGTCACAGTGTCACGGTCAGCGCGACGCTATTACAGCTTGGGGTGTCAAAGTTCAGAGTTCAATCCCGGTGTTCCCTGTAAGGAGTTTGTACGTCCTCCTCATGGAATGTGTTGGCTCCCTCTGGGCGTTCTGGTCCCCACAGTCCAAAGACGTAACAGTTGGCAGGTTAATTAGTCATTGAAAATTGTCCTGTGATTAGTCTAGGATAAAATCGGGTGCACCTCGGAGAGCCTCTTCTGTGCTGTACCTCATCGGGGGTTCCCAACCTGGAATCCACCGACCCCTCGGTTAATGATAATCCATGGCAGAAAAACGGCTGGGAGCCCCTGCTCTAAATAAACTAAATAAAAATAAATTCTGCTCCTGTTATTTCTCCACCCATTAAGAGCTCACTCCGCTCCAGATGAGCAGACCTCAAAGCACTACCATTTGCCCCCTCCCTTCTCTGGCAATAATCTCCCCACACTTCACTGCCCTCCCAATACTAGCTTTATGCAGTGCTTCCTGATAGGGAGCTGCACCCTTTCCCTCCCCAGAACTACCCTCACTCCCACCATCAGCACCCCAGTGGCCAATTAACCTCCTTTCTGGTCTCTGCTACAGCACCACCCCGGGACTAGTGCAGAGCCTTGAACCTTGAACCCTGAACCTTCAGAGAACCTCTGGAAAAATGTCATTCCATTTATTAAAGATTCCATAAAGACTTGGCACATTTAGACATGGGAGTTCCTGGTGCCAGTGCCCCACCTTCCAATTAATCTAACTATCTTCTCACGTATTTTAGAGCAGAGAACAATACAGCACAAGAACAGGTTCTTCAACCCCCAACATCTGAGCCAGCCACAATGCCAATTTAAGCTGCGCATCCACATGTATGTTGTCTTTATACCTTCATTTTCTGCCTGCTCGTGTGTCTGTCTCCTAAACACCACTCTAATACTTGCTCTATCACCTCCCCGCAAAGTGAGTTTCAAGAAACTAAAACTACTTGCGTAAAAAAACATTGCCCTCTACATCCCCTTCAAACTTTCCCTTTCTCAAGGTAATGCTACGTTCTTTGCCTTTTGACATTTCCACCCTGGACAAAATATAAGACAAGGCACCCTGTTCATGCCTTTCATACATACAACTTTAACACAGGTTGTCACTTCAATAATAAGCAAACGCTTTGAGAGGCTGGTCAAGGACTACACCTGGAGCTTGCTACCACCCACACTGGACCCTCTACAATTTGCCTACCAACACAACTGATTGACAGATGACGCAATAACCACAGCTCTACACACCATCCTTATACATTCGGAGAAGAAGGATGCTTATGTGCGAGTGCTGTTCTTGGACTACAGTTCAGCATTCAACACCATAATTCCCTCCAGACTCCACAAGAAGCTCAGAGATCTCGGCCTTCACCCTGCCTTGAGTAGTTGGATCCTGGACTTCCTGTCAGATCGCCAACAGGTGGTAAGAGTGGGCTCCCTCATCTCTGCCCCTCTGACCCTCCACACAGGTGCCCCTCAGGGCTGTGTCCTAAGGCCCCTCCTTTACTCTCTGTACACCCATGACTGTGTCACCATCCACAGCTCCAATCTGCGAATTAAAGTTGCTGATGACACTACACTGATTGGCCTAATCTCAAATACTAATCAGGCAGCCTGCAGAGAAGTCATCACCCTGACACAGTGGTGTCAAGAAGACAATCTCTCCCTCAACATTGCAAAAACAAAGGAGCTGGTTGTGGACTACAGGAGGAATGGAGACAGGCTAACCCCTATTGACCTCAATGGATCTGGGGTTGAGAGGGTGAACAGTATTAAGTTCCTCAGCATAAACATCACTGAGGACTTCACGTGGTCTGTACATACTGGCTGTGTGTTGAAAAAGGCACAACAATGCCTCTTTCACCTCAGATAGTTGAAGGATTTTCGTGTGGACCCCCAAATCCTAAGGAATTTCTACAAGGGCACAATTGAGAGCATCCTGACTGGCTGCATCACTGCCTGGTATGGGGACTGTACTTCCCTCAATCACAGGACTCTGTAGAGAGTGGTGTGGACAGCCCAGCAAATCAGTAGATGTGAGCTTCCCACTATTCAGGACATTTACAAAGGCAGGTGTGTAAAAAGGGCCCGAAGGATCATTGGCGACCCGAGTCACCCCAACCACAAACTGTACCATCCGGGAAATGGTACTGCAGTATAAAAGCCAGGACCAACAGGCTCTGGGACAGCTTCTTCCACCAGCCCATCAGACTGATTAACTCATGCTGACACAACTGTATTTCTATGTTATATTGACTGTCCTGTTGTACATACTATTTATTATAAATGACTATAAATTGCACATTGCACATTTAGACGGAGACGTAACATAAAGATTTTTACTCCTCATGTATATGAAGGGTGTAAGTAATAATGTCAATTCAATTCAGGACATTTCTGATTCTACCTCTGCTTCTACGTTAGGCAGTTCACTGGAATACAAGTATGATCCAAACACAGAGTGTCACTGTAATGCCATGGTAATGTGATTAGCTTGTAATCTCAGACATTGAATTGGACTCCAGATAGTGAATTTAATCTCAATTAATTAAATAAGTCTGAAATTAGTTGCTTGTCATTAGTGACTGTACCACAAAATCGCTCTACTGCTGTAATAATGTGAAAAGTGGTGGAAAAATGAATGTGGTTGCTCTGTACAAATCTAATGGCCTACACATGGCTCCAGAGTCACTATACAACACAGAAACATCTCTTCAGCAAACTCGTCCAGGTTGGCCAAGTTGCCAACCTGAGCCAGATCCATTTACCTGTGCTTGGCCCATAAACTTTTAAATCTCTGTATCGATGAACTTCTTTAAATATACTTTAAATGATATAATTGTACCCACCTCTATCACTTCCCCTGGCATCTTATTCCAAATACCCAACACCCTGTGTATGCTAAAGTTGCCCCGCAGGCCCTCTTTAAACCCTCTCATCTGAAGTCCATGCCTTTCAGCTGAGGGCTCCCCTACCCTGGAAAAACAACTGTGACCATTAACCTTACCTATGCAACACATACAAAATGCTGGAGGAACTCAGCAGGTCAGGCAGCATCTATGGGAATGAATAAACAGTCAATGTTTTGGGCCGAGACCCTTCATCAGGACTGAAGAATCTATGGCCTTCACGATTTTATATACCTGTGCAGCAGGAGTTCCCAAACTTTTTCATGCTATGGATCCCTACTGTTAACTGAGGGGTCTGTGGGTGCCTCTGCTTATGGGGTCACCCCTCAGCCTCCTAAGCTCCAGGTAAAAAATTCCCCAGCCTACCCAGCCCCCCCGCTTATAATTCAAGCCCTCCAGTCTCAGTAGCATCCTTGTGAGTCTTCACTGCACCCTCTCCAGCCTAATGACATTCTTCCTACAGCAAGGCAAATAGACCCGCACACAGTACACCAAGTGTGGTCTCACTAACGTCTTGTACAGCTGTAACATGACATCCCAAACCAATTACCCTCTTAAGTGCCCTCCAAAATGGCCCAAAACACAACTTAGATGATGGTGGAATTCAGGTACAATAACTATTCAGGCATTCAGACGGGCAGAGTTTGGCAAGGTGCTGAAGTACTCGTTCCTGGTACGGGCCAATGAGATTCATGAAGACGGGCAGGAAAAGGTTTGCATATACACGTGGGCTGAAGGGCCCATTTCTGTGATGCAGAACTTTTTGACTCATGGGCAATAAAAGATGGGTCTTGTCAGTCATACCATCACCCAGTGATCAATAAAAATAAATACACAGAAAGGTGGTGAAATGCAGCTGGTCAGGCAGCATCTATGGAGAGGAATAAGCAGTTGAGGGCCAAGACCTTTCATCAGGACTGGAAAGGAAGGGAGAAAAAGACATATTAAGAAGGTGGGGGGGGGGAAGAGGAATGAGTAGGTACGAGGGGAATACCTACTCATGACAAGGTGAGGGGGAAGGTGGAAAAGGCTGAAGAAGAAAGAATCTGATAAGAGAGAAGAGTGGACCACAGGAGAAAGGGAAGGAGGGGCACCAGAGGGAGGTGAACAGCAGTGAGAAGGAGAGAAGGTGTAAGAGGGGAGCCAGAATGGGAAATGGAAAAAGAGAGAGATGTGGGAGTGGGGAGAAATTTCTGGAATCTAGAACAAATCAATGTTCATGCCATCAGGTTGCAGGTTACCCAGATGGAATATGAAGTGTTGCTCCCCCAACCTGAGAACCACTTCACCATGGCAGTAAAGGAGGCCATGGACCAACAATCTGAATGGGAATGGGAAGTAGAATTACAATGGGAAAACATGCATCCTGTGGTGGACAGAGCGGATGTGTTCGCTTAGGGATTGTCATAAGACTGTCCAACTATTGCTTGGTTAGTATGTATGAGATCTTTCACTACCTTCTTCATACTGCTCCCCCTGGGGTGCCAAGGGTGGGTTTCGGCAGCTACAAAATTCGTCCATCCACTTCACTGAGAAACTTACCTACTGCAAAGAGGCAGAGTCCGACAATGTACCCCTTGCTCATTATGATGCCACGTATGACTTGTTGGAAAATGTCACTCTCGTTGACCAGATGAATAAGCGCCGCGAGAAAGTGGGAGTAACAGGCTGGGCTCTGAGGGACACAGCGATTAAAGAGCGGGAGTGGCTTGCTGGAAGAACAAACGACAGCAATGTAAATGACAAGGTCAAGGTCAAGGACTCGTGAAGTTGTTAATAAACTTGCAGTTATACAACTTTGTCACTTCCAGACAACTCTACAGCAGAGGAAGTAAAGTATTTATACGAGGAGTGGTCACTGTTGTAAGGTTGCATTTAGACACAGAAACAGAGCTAATGCTTTGCTGCAACTCAGGGCTCTGGGAACAGCTTTCTCCTCTTTGCCATCAGATTTCTGATTGGACAATGAACCCGTGTACAAGAACTCAATATCTTTTTCCTCTCCTTTTGCACTACTTGATTAATTTATATTTAAATATGTATTTATTGCAATTTATAGTTTTTTTTTATTATTATGTATTACAATGCACACCAGTGATTCTAAATGGTATGGAATGATGACACCATGAGCCTCCAGAAATTTTCTCCTTACTTTCTGGCCAAGAAAGATCTCCAATATAGAACATAGAAACATATAAATCTACAGCACATTACAGGCCCTTCGGCCCACAATGTTGTGCCGACTATGTAACCTAGTCTAGCAACTGCCTAGAATTTCCCTACTGCGTAGCCCTCCATTTTTCTAAGCTCCGTGTACCTCTCTAAGAGTCTCTTAAAAGACCCTATTGTATCCACCTCTACCACTGTCACTGGCAGTGCATTCCGCACTTCCTCCACTCTTTGTGTGAAAAACTTATATATGACATCCCCCTTGTACCTACTTCCAAGCACCTTAAAACTATGCCTCCTTGTGTTAGCCATTTCGGCCAGAGGAAAAAGCCTCTGGCTATCCAACCACGCCCTACTCCTTCAGTGTCATCAAGAGGACATGGCCAGAATCATCATGAGGAAATGCTGGAGATGGATTGGGCACATGATGAGAGGAGAGGCCAACTCCATCATCAAGACAGCACTTCATTAGACACTGAAGTGTGGAGGAAACACGGAAGATCAAACACAACTTGGCGCCGTACCATTGAGGTGGAAATGAGGACCCTGAACTACATCTGGGGCAAAATAGAGACGATGGCCAAGGACAGAGATGGAGGACCTTCATTGCTGCCCTAAACACCAGCGGCAAAACAGGTAGAAACTGATTCTAAATGTTTCAGGTGAATGGTTCTTCACCTTCTCTGATATTTTATAATTCATAAGACTCTCAATCTTTTTTCAATATATTCAATAACACAGCTGTATGGGGCCAATAACTCATAACCCTCTCAGAGAAGAAATTCCTCTCCATCTCCACTTGAAATGGACAACCCTTTACATTGAAAATGCTGGCGTCTATTTCAAGATATCCACACATCTCTTCGCAGCCACCCTGGTGTTCCAGTAAGATCAGCAATAGTTCCTACAAACTCCAAAAAATACAAGACCAAACCACCCAAGCTCTCTTCAAACATCAACTTAGGAATCACATGAATTTCCTCTTCGTTGCCCCTAAAATATTCCTTAAATATGGAGACCAAACTGTCTGCCGTACTCAAAAACATTTCATTAGCCTTCCTTGCTGTACCTCCCAACATGTCGCTTTCAAGCTGCCAGAGTTTTGGGAGCAGCACACCACTGTGTGATTTGCACAGGCGGAAGCCCAGTTTGCACTGTGAGAAACCACTGTCAACAACACCAAACTTTACTGTGAGATAGCATCGCTAAGTAATTCCACCGCGGGCAGAGCGTTGGACCTTCGGAACTAATGGACTACATGCTATCTCTCCTGGGCAATCACTATCCTCGACTCATTTTTAAAGAACTCTTTAAGCAACAAATGCCTGATCAAGTTCACATAGCCTTTGCTAATACACCCTGGAAGGACTATAAGGTGTTTGTTAAGATTCCCAATAGTCCACAGGCAGAAGTTCCTCGCCCTTTCCCTGTCTCAATAAGGCCTGTCAGCAGAACCTCTAGCAGATCCACACCCACGGCTCTGAAACACACAATGCCGGATCTATGATTTTACCGTGCACACTTCAGCAAAAAAACGCCAAGCAGTGCTGACCGCCATGCAGCTTCAACAGCACCAGCGCATCGGGACGTTGGAGCTCTGTGAACACTGTGGGTTTCGGCTACCAGGGTCGTCTGTGGTTCATTATGGACACCCTTTCAGGGTGATGCTTCCTGGGTGACAGGGGCACTCAAGTGAATGGGCTGACAGCATCACCCACTGATTATAAGGCAGAGAGTGACGGGCTCTTCCTGGAGGCAGCCAACAGCAGCAGCATCTGGGCTTATGGGACACGAACATGATACTCTGTTTCAGCGGATGATGCTACACATGGGTCTTTTCTGAAGTGGCTAGACATCTGCTCAATGCAGGTTGCCTGTATGCCATTGATCTACAGAACCTCTGGCTTGTGACTGCAAACGACTTTGTGCCGTTACCATGTACCCCCAGTAAGTTCCCCGTGATGACTCTGTCTAGTGCATGCACCACCACCTGTGAATTCAGTCTGCTGCTGGCCGAATTCCCAAACCTCTCCAAGCCAACGTTTCCCACTACAGTCACAAGGCATTGGGTCAAGCACCTCAACCAGCTTGACGGTCCTCACCCGTGCACATAGACTAGACTCAGAAAAGCTGGTGAGCACGAAGGCTGAGCTTGCTAATGTAGAAATGTTTGGCATTGTACACAGGTCAGATAGCACTTGGGCTTCAGTCCTTCACACATCCTGTAAGCCCGACAGTGATTCCGTAAGTCCATACAGTGATTACCGCTGTCTTAACAAGGCCACCACCACCGATCGTTACTCCGTCCCACGTAGTCAAGGCTTTTTGGCACATTTAGCCGGAAAGATTTTTTTTCTTCAAAGTGAACATTGTCAGGGGCTACCATCAGGTGCCCGTGTGCACTGAGGACACTCCCAAAACTGCTGATATAATTCTGTTCGGCCTGAGTTTCTGCGCATCCTGTTTGTACTGAAAAATGCAATACAGACTTTCCAGTGACTAATGGACTTAGATTTTCCTTTTGTTTACGTGGACGACAGGCTTGTCGCCAGCACATCAAAACCAAGCACTTGGCACATCATCACACACTTCACAAGCACAGGCTGATTGTGAAGCCCTCTAAATGCCAGTTTGCATTGTCTTCTATTGACTTTCTTGGCCAGTGCATCTCCACAGAAGGTACAACTCTCCTGCTCTCAAAAATCGCTGCTATTACGGACTTCCCGCTGCGCTGCACTCTGAAAGCACCACAAGAGTTTTGAAGTATAGTGAATTTCTATTACTGTTTCATTTCATAAGCTGCTGAACCTATCCTCCCCTTGTATAAAGGCACTGCCCCTAATCCCATGCTTAAGTGGTCAGTGAACATGGCCACAGCATTTGATGACAACAAACGAGCTCTTTCAAATGCTACACTACTGACATACCCGCTCCCCAATGCACCTACAGCCATCACTACTGATGTGTCAGACTACACTGCGGGCGCTGTGTAGAAACCGCTGGAGTTGCGTGGCGGCCACTTGCCTTCTTCAGCTGGCAGCTCCACTCTAACAAGAGTAGGTACGGCATAGTTGACCCCAAGCGTCTCCATCTCTCTCTCTCTGGCCATCCGCCATTTTTGTTTTCTACTGAAGGTTCGTCATTTCGCAGCGTTGGTTGACCACAAACCTCTCATGCGCGTGATGGCCAAAGCGTCAGACCCTTGGCCTACACGGGAGCAACGGCACTTGGCCTGCTTTTTGGAATTCATGACTGACATACAGCACATCGAAGGGAAAAATAACGCTGGGGTTGATTGCCTCTCACAGCCCGCTGCCGATGCTAGACACAATGGGGGTTAACTATGCCGGCAAGGCAGCTGATCAAGCTACTGACTACTGGTCTAGGTTTACAGGATAGCAGTCACAGGCCTGCAGCTGGCTGACAGCAAGTTCAGGGACGCAGGAGTTTCTCTCCTTTGCATGTTTCAACCACTCTCGCCCCACAGTGCCCGCAAACTGGAGGCGTACTGTTTTTAACTCTACTCACGACATCTCGCAACCGGGCAGGAAGGCTTCAAGGAAACCGGCAGCTTTAAAGTTTGTCTGGCACAGCCTTAGGAAGGACATATGAGACTGGGGAGTAGCCTGTGTTTTGTGTCAGCAGGCAAAAAATAACCGTCAAGTTTAAGTGACATTGGCACCTTCTGAGGTCCCTGAGCAACAGTTTCAGCACATCAACGTGGCCCCGGTTGGTCCACTTCCCCCGGCCCCCGCGGTTTCATGCATCTCCTTACCATGATGACCATGGTGCACTGTAGCCAGACGTTCTCCCTCTAGTGCCATGGCAGCTGCGGACGTGGCTCGGGCGTTCATCAGTACCTGGGTCGCTCGCTTTGGCACCCCACCTGATATTTCTTCCGACCACAGTCCCCAATCCACGTTGACCGCTGAGCCACAATGGCCCAGAACCTCAGCGTTAAATTGCATCACAGATGGCACATCACTCACAGCCTAATGGCCTGTGTCAGTGTGGTTTCACCGTTCCTTAAAGGCTGCTCTGAGGGCCTCCCCGAAAGACGAGTCTTGGCAAAATGGTCTCCAGTGAGTCCTGCTGGGGCTCAGAATGGCTTCAAAAGAGAGCTTGCAGTCCTCTGCAGCTGAGCTGGTGTACGGGCAGCGGCTATGGGTGCAGGGTGATTTTATTCCTGAAGCCACAACTGCCTTGTTGGCGTCTCAGCAGCATTCCTTCCTCCTTAGTAGATTCAATTCTTTTATACCTATTCCCACCTCCCATCATGGCCTACAGTCTCTTGGGTTCTGTTGACCCACGTTCTACCTCGCTCGTTCTTGTTCGCCATGATGCACGTCAACACCCCTTGAACCCCCTTATAATGGCCCGTTCCACGCTATGGAATGGGGCAAAAAGACCTTTATTGCAGATACTGAATGTATTTCTGTAAATCGCCTTAAACCGGCCCACCAAGACCTGGATGGCTCCACTGCCATACACCCTGCATCATGACATGACCATGTGTGAGTCAGCCCATCCCTGGATGACCAGAAGCACCTGCTGTTACTCCAGTCCAGCACGTAGGACCCAAGTCGGGCGGCTTGTACAAGTTCTAGACAGGCTCACAATGTTGGTGTTGGTGAATTCTGTGGGGGTGAAGGGCCTGTGTAAGGTAACGTAATGGGTGACAGATGACACATATTGTTCACAATAGAACCTATTCTACATAATTCACATACACTGTCATTGAGTTGTGTTCCCCTTAAGAGACAGTGTCTGGCATAATGATGTCAGTGTTAGGCGACTGCTTTTGCTTTGTTGGTAAGGTAAGTAAAGGGCTACGGCTTTTGTTAAGCACATAAAACGACCCCCACATGTTTTATTCAGAAAATCCTACACCACTACCTATTAAATCCTCCCAACGGTGTGTGTCTCAAATAGCCTCTGACAACCAAGTCCAATTCCTGGCCTTCACACATGGCTTAGCTACTAAGCCTGGTGGAAGCATTTCCACTGACAGGGGAAGGGACAAGGGTGAGTTACTGACGCCAGGCACTTTGGGCAGGTGGGGCTCATCAGCCGTGGTTGGCAGCTCACTTAGGAGAAGGAAAACTCTGATCTCAAATCTCTTCTGCCTTGCAGCTCTACCCACTCATGGAGAAGGCTTCAGGAGTAAACCCAAGGGAAAAATCTGGTCGGAGTCCCTAAGGCAGTTCCTACATTGAGCTCAAAAGGTTCAAAGGTTCATATATTATCAAAGCATGTATCCATATACAATTCTGAAATTTGTATTCTCCAAATCACCACAAAACAAAGAAAGAACACGTAAGTTTCAGCCAGAAACATCAAACCCAACCCCCATTAAAAAACGAACAGCATCCTGATCATCGACCCCTAAAACCCCTCTCCTCCCGCACAAAACAGAACAAGAACATTGACCCCCCCAAAAAGCAACCCCTCCCCCACATGAAAAACTAACAAAACATCAAACCCCAAACCCCTCACAAAACGGTAAAGGAACAGGCGATAAAAAACATAGAATATAAAAACTATAAATCCAAAAAAGTCTACAGTCTATAAATACAATATCCAATCCATAAACGCTGAACCACAATATGACCGACATTCATCGAAAGAGAGGGACACCACACGAGGAAGAGAGGCCTACACTCTGACTGGCAACTCCTGCGACACTACTTTATTGATCTCTGCCATTCCTTTGGATTCATCTGCTGCATAACAAGGGGGAGCCTGGTACCTGAGCAACAGTTTGCTCTCTATATTGTATTGCCCTGGCTTACATACCGGATTGTGTATCACATGGACAACTGGGATGTGACATCCATGGTTGACTCCAACCAACAGAGGGCATCAAATCCGCTGCAAACTCCACAGAACCTGGGAAATTTTAGTATATTACAACCAATGCATTCATTACCTTTGTGAGAACTAGTTCAGACCTTGCGACACCGGTGATCAGGCCTAGGCTTCTGGTTGGCTTTTAGTTTGTCCCAGAGTTTGAACCCATAACCTTCTATTTTAGGGCACAAGTTTCACCACTGACATCAAATAATACACAAGGGCAGCAATGCTTATTTTCTTCGAAGGCATCCATCATTAAGGACCCCCATCATCCAGAACATGCCCTCTTCACATTGCTACCATCAAGAAATAGGTACACGAGCCTGAAGACACACACTCAACATTTCCGGGACAGCTCGTTCCCCTCCGCCATCAGATTTCTGAATGGTCATTGAACCCATGAACACTACTTCATTCTTTTTCTTGCTCTCTCTTTTCTCTGCTTTTTGAATTTGATTTTTAAAATATATAATGTACTTCTAATTGTAATTTATAATTTTTTATTATTTTGTATTGCAATATACTTCTGCCGCAAAACAGTAAAGTTCATGACATATTGTATGCCAGTGATATTAAACCTGATTCTGAGGATGACGAGCAAAGGAAATCCATAGAACTTTGAACAGTACAGCACTGTACAGGCCCTTCAGTCCACGATGTTGTGCTAACCCTATAACCTACTCAAAGATTAATCTAACCCTTCTCTCCCACATAGCCCTCTATTTTTCTATCTTTCACATACCTGCCTAGGAGTTCCTAATGCACCCGTCTCTACCACCACTCCTGGCTGTGCGGTCCACAGACTCACTACTCTCTGCATAAAGAAACTATCTCTGACATTCCTCTTGCACTTTCCTCCAATCAGCTTAAAATCACAGCCCCTCGTAATAGCCACTTCTGTCCTGGGATGATCAGATCAACTCAACTGATTCTTGCAACGCCATATAGAAACGATGGCCTACAAGTGTGCATCGACATTAATCTCATGAACGCCCATTTGCAATTTGGTGGGATAATACCCTCAATTCATGTCCTTTTAACACCCTGGTCCATCAGGAATGCTTTTAAAGAGCTGTTTTTGGGTCTGGGCTTGAAGGTGTTGAAACACACAGGTATGAAGACACGACTAGGTGTATCCGTTGAAGCCCATCTGAAGTGATACCGAAGCTACAACTGCACCCCAAGAGAAGCAACTGAAGAAAGCACAGGAGACAATTGCCCTCCCACAATGAGACGTGGCGTATAATTACAGCTCTATAAAGTGCTGCATGACTACGTCAGAAAGGACTAATTACTAATGAATACGTTAATGGTTTCAGAGTGCAATTTAAATTTTATAACTTTGACCTGTCTAGCAGGATGTGGTTCACCGAAGAGTAAGTAAACCTGAAGAGATACCATCTCACCTTGGCGGAACCGGTAATGTTGGACAGAGGTGCGCTGCTTTCAAAGGATCTGTGTAGTCGGAAATGTCTAAATTGTACACGCACAAATAGGAACCTAAAGAGCAAGCAAACAGCCAAATTAACTCACACCTGAGCTCGAAAGTAGGCACCAATGTGCTCGATAAAGATTAAAGATTAGGCACGTAAACTCTTCCCGGGCTTCCAGCTGGGTTCAAGTGTTACTTTTACCTGATGTTTTGATGCTAAACTCTACTATCTTCATTAGGGATGATGCCTAGGCAGGTCCAGTCTGGTGGTATATATACTCACCTCCCGTCATCTGTCCCTCCTGATTGGTTAGTCCTTAACCAGTCAGGTTTCCACTGTCCCACTATGCTTAAATATAATACGATTTTAATGGAATATGATTGTAAACAAGGTGGGACTGTGGAAATCTGATCAGTTGAGGACTAATCAATTAGGAGGGACGGACGACAGGAGTTGAGCATATAAACCACCGGACTAGACATGCTTAGACATCATCCCTGATGCCCGAGAAGAGTTTATGCATCATATGCACCGGGAAAGCACTAGATCCTTTTTCATTAAAGATTAGCTTTGTTTGTCATACATTGAAACATACAGTGAAATGCATTGTTTGCATCAATGACCAACATAGTCCGAAGATGTGCTGGGGACAACCCACATGCTTCTGGCACTAACATAGCATGCCCACAACTTACTAATCCTAACCTGTACGTCTTTGGACTGTGGGAGGAAACTGGAGCACCTGGAGGAAACCCACACTGTTACACAGAACGCACAAGCTCCTTATACACAGCGGCTGGGATTGAATCTGGATAGCTGATACCTGGCACTGTAGAGTGTTATGCTAACCGCTGTGCTATGTGTCAGGTTTTACACTCCAAATCAGTGGAGAAATGCTCATTCCCTCATCCTGTGTTGTTGGTGTTCTCTGCCATGAATAACTTCTATTCAGTATAGTTTTGCACATTGGCAGTGGTGTTGGCTTATTTTGGGTGGCTGGGTGGAGATATGTCTCTACCAAAGGAGGTGTAAGGTGGTCCTTCCCTCTGTTAGTCTGCAGGTTACCCTTAGCCAAGGTGTAGCACCTGCATATCCCCCTCCACACTCCCTAACACCACCACCACCCCCTCCCACCATCAGGATCATATGAAACCATGGGAGCAGGTGGTGGATGGTCGTATGAACAGTTGGTGCACATCACGAGTCCTAGTTATGCGACAACTGACGCCAGGCAGACAATCTCTGAAGAGTATTGATAATGGCTGAGGTCACCTGTCTTGGAAAGACACTGCCCAGAAGAAGGCGATGGCAAACCACTTCTGTCAAAATATTTGCCAAGAATAATCATGGTCATGGAAAGACCACGCTTGTCTATGTCATACGACACGACACATAACAAACAAATGATTGGTTTATTATTCTCACCATACAGAGATATAAAGCAGAGTTTTTACATGCCACCCAGGTAGATCATGCCATTGTATATGTATATCGAGGTAGTAAAAAGAAAGCAGCATGCAGAATACAGTGTAGCAGATACAAACAAAGAGCCGTTCAGGTAGACAAAGTACAAGGGCCACGATGAGGTAGATCGAGAAATCAAAACTCATCTTTAGCATTACAGAGCAGATTAAAGATCTAAAGATTAGCTTTACTTGTTGTGGAATCACCAGCCTGGGATGCACTGGTGGGGATGGCTGCAGCAGAGTTACTGAGAGAGAATGGCCTGTCTCCACACTGAGGGCATCTTTTATCAGAGTCAGAATCAGGTTTATTTTCACTGACATACTGTACATCCTGAAATTCAATATTTTCTGGCAGCAGTACAGTGCAACATATAGCATAGACTACAAATTACAATAAGAAGTGCATATATTTCTATAAATACATATATAGGAGAGAGAGGGTCTCTCTCCCCTACCACCCACCTGACCAACCAGGACATATACCAGAAGCACTGTGTTTGTAGAGCACTCTGCGTTGTCAAGGACTCTTACACCATGCAGTTTTGGTCCCCTAATCTGAGGAAAGACATCCTTGCCATAGAGGGAGTACAAAGAAGGTTCACCAGATTGATTCCTGGGATGGCAGGACTTTCATATGATGAAAGACTGGATGAACTAGGCTTATACTCGTTGGAATTTAGAAGATTGAGGGGGGATCTGATTGAAACGTATAAAATCCTAAAGGGATTGGACAGGCTAGATGCAGGAAGATTGTTCCCGATATTGGGGAAGTCCAGAATGAGGGGTCACTATTTGAGGATAAAGGGGAAGCCTTTTAGGACCGAGATTAGGAAAAACTTCTTCACACAGAGAGTTGTGAATCTGTGGAATTCTCTGCCACAGGAAACAGTTGAGGCCAGTTCATTGGCTATGTTTAAGAGGGAGTTAGATATGGCCCTTGTGGCTAAAGGGATCAGGGGGTATGGAGGGAAGGCTGGTGCAGGGTTCTGAGTTGGATGATCAGCCATGATCATAATAAATGACGGTGCAGGCTCAAAGGGCCGAATGGCCTACTCCTGCACCTATTTTTTATGTTTCTATGTTTCTATGAAAACCACAAGCTAGAAGAAAATCTGTTTTCCCTTCCATGATTATCAAAGGAAACAGCCACAGTACCTAAGAAAGATGCCAGAATGCAATGAAGCTACAGCAGATTAGCCATCAAAATAATGATTCAGACTTATTTATTTATCACATGTACATCAAAACATACAGTGTATCATCTTCATTAAGAACCACCACAGCCCAAGGATCTGCTGGGGGCAGCCTGCAAATGTCACCACATATTCCTGTGCTAACACAGCATGCCCACGACGCTCAGCAACATCAAAACATGTGCCTTTTCTCCCTGCCATCCACCCACCCACTCACACACAGAGACAGGCCCCCATCCCCAGCACAGTCCACCTCCTGGCATCCAACTTCCAATCCCTGGTCTGAACTCGCAGACACTGGGCCTCTGTCTCCAAGGCACACCCATCCAGAGACCTCAACCATTCGACTTCGACTGCCGGATTCACTGGTTTTGGGCTTTGACCTTCAGTATCGACCCCAGGACTCTGAACTCCAAACACCTCCTTGTCACTATCTGAAATTATGCCAACAATAGTTGTGTCACTGGCAAATTTATAGATGGTGTTTGAGCTGTGCCTAGCCACACAGTCGTGGGTGTAGAGAGAGTAGAGCAGTGGGCTAAGCACACATCCTTGAAGTGTGCCAGTTTTGATTGTCAGCGAGGTGGAAATGTTATTTCTGATCCGCACCCACTGATCAGATTTATGGATCGTTGGTATCTTTTCTGGGGAAGGTACGACCTGTACAAAAACGATGGGTTACACCTAAACCCAAACCCAAGGTGGGGGGGGGGGGACCAATATCCTTGCGGGTAGATTTGCTAGAGGTGTTCGGGATAGTTTATACTAATTTGGCAGGGGGATGGGAACTGGAGTGATAGTACTGAGAATGAGGTACTGTAGTTGGGTTACAAACAGAGGCAGTGTGTAGTGAGACTGCTAGCAAGGAGAGCTGGTGATAGGGTATATTGCAATCAACAGGATGAGTTGCAATGTAAAAGGTGGACAAAATCAAAAAGGGTGAATACAGGACTGAAGGTGTTACATTTGAATGCATGCAGTATACGGAATTAGGTAGATGACCTTGTAGCATAGTTGCAGATTGGCATGTACGACATTGTGGGCATTACTGCATCTTGGCTGAAAGATTATAGCTGGGCGCTTAATGTCCAAGGACACACATTGTATTGAAAAGACAGGCTGGTACGCAGAGGGGTGGCGTGGTGCTGTTGGTAAAAAACGAAATCAAATCATTAGAACAAGGTGGCATAGGATCAGAAGGTGTTGAATCGTTGTGGGTAAAGCGAAGAAACTGCAAGGGTAAAAGAGACTGATGAAAGGTATATACAGACCCCCAAACAATAGTAAAGATATGGTCTACAAATTACAATAGGAGATAGAAAATGGATGTCAAAAGGGCAATATTATGATAGTCATGGGGGAAAATTCAGTATACAGGTAGCTTGGAAAACTAGGTTGGTGCTGGATCAAGAGGGGGAATTTCTGGAATTCCTACGAGATGGGCTTTTTAGAACAGCTTGTGGTTGAGCCCACTATGGGATTAGCTGTTCTGGACTGGGTGTTGTACAATGGACCAGAATGGATTAGAGAGCTTAAGGCAAAGGAACTCACCATGCAATTTGAGGAGGAGAAGCTAAAGCCAGATGTATCAGTATTACAGTGGAGAAAAGGGAATTACAGAGGCATGAGAGAGGAGCTGGTCAGAATTGATTGGAAAAGAATCAAGATGGCAAGGATGACAGCACAGCAGCAATGGCTGGAAATTCTGGAAGCAATTCAGAAGGCACAGGATATATACAGTACATCCCAAAGAGGAAGGAGAGGGACAAGGAAATGGTGGATGAACTGAATGAGTATTTTACATCAGTTTTCATTGTGGAAGACACTAGCAGTATGCTGGAAGCTTGAGAGTGTCGGGGCAGAAGTGAGTGAAGTTGCCATTATTAGGGAGAAGGTTCTCGGGAAATTGAAAGGTCTGAAAATAGATAAGTCACCTGGACCAGATGTTGTACGCCTCAGGGTTCTGAAAGAGGTGGCTGAAGAGATTGTGGATGCATTAGTAATAATCTTTCAAGAATCAATTGACACTGCCATGGTTCCGGAGGAGTGGAAAATTGCAAAGTCTCTCCACTCTTCAAGAAGGGAGAGAGGCAGAAGAAAGGAAATTATAGTCTAGTTAGTCTGACCTCAGTGGTTGGGAAGATGTTGGAGTTGATTGTTAAGGATGTGGTTTTGGGATACCTGGAGGCACGTGATAAAATAGGCCGTAGTCAGCATGGTTTCCTTAGGGGAAAATCTTGCCTGACATATCTGTTGGATCTCTTTGAAGAAATAACAAACAGGACTGACAAAGGAGAGTCGGTGGTTGTTGTGAACTTGGATCTTCAGAAGGCCCCTGACAAGGTGCCATGCATGAGGCTGCTTAATAAGTTAAGAGCCATGGTATTACAGGAAAGATATTAGCATAGATAGATCATTGGCTGATTAGTAGGAGGGAAAGAGCAGGAATAAAGGGACACACATCAAAATTGCTGGTGAACGCAGCAGGCCAGGCAGCATCTCTAGGAAGAGGTACAGTCGACGTATTAGGCCGAGACCCTTCGTCAGGACTAACTGAAGGAAGAGCTACGTCGACTGTACCTCTTCCTAGAGATGCTGCCTGGCCTGCTGCGTTCACCAGCAACTTTAATGTGTGTTGCTTGAATTTCCAGCATCTGCAGAATTCCTCGTGTTTGCGAGGAATAAAGGGAGTCTTTTCTGACTGGCTGCTGGTGACTAGTGGTGTTCCACAGGGGTCTGTGTTCCGACCGCTTCTTTTTACGTTCTATATTAATGATTTGGATGACAGAATTGATGACTTTGTGGCCAAGTTTGTGGATGGTACAAAGATAGATGGAGCGGTAGGTAGCTTTGAGGAAATAGAGAGACTACAGAAAGACTTGGACACTTTTCTAAATGCAGAGAAAATTCAAAAATCTTCGGTGCAAAGGAACTTGAGAGACCTCGCGCAGGATTCTTTAAAGGTTAATTTTCAGGTTGAGTTTGTGGTGAGGAAGGCAAATGCCATGTTAGCATTCATTTCAAGAGAACTAGAATATAAAAGCAAGGATGTAATGTTGAGGCTTTAGGAAGCACTGCTGAGGCCTCAGAGTATTGTGATATGTTAACACTAAGGAATTAAAAGCCACTGGTCATCTCCGTCTGTTTCCCAAATGTGGACTGAGAGTAGAAGTACAACCAGGTGAGTGGACTTTCCAAAGTGTTGTCGTGGGATGGCATGATAAGCATTCTTGATGGTGGTATAACAGTGGTCAAGTCTGTTGGCTCCTTTGGTTCCAGGTGACATGTTGGTGGCAGTTGTTCAGAGACTTTTTCAAGCTGGCCTGGTTAAAATTTCCGACAATGATAGGGAAAGCATCAGGTTGTGCAGTTTTGTGCCTGCTGATTACATTGCTCAGCTCCTCCAGTGTCTCTCTGATGTAGGCCTGAGGTGGAACACAGGCGAGGATAAATTTTTTTAGTCAGAGTGTAGTGAATCTGTGGATTGCTTTGTCACAGACTGTGATGGAGGCCAATTTCGTGAGTATATTTAAGACGGAAGTTTATCATTTCCTGATCGGTCAGGGCATCAAAAGATATGGCGAGAAGGCAGGTGTATGGGGTTGAGTGGGATCCAAAATCAACCACAATGGAATGGCGGACCAGAGTCGATGAGCTGAATGGCGAATTCTGTTCCTATGTCTTATGGTCTTGTGGAATGTATACTGCTACTAGGATGATGGGTGGAAAACTCTCTCAGCAGATAAAAGGGACGACATTTGACCACTAGGATGTTCCAGGTTGGGTGAGTAGAACTGAGACAGAATCGCCAACATTTGTGCACCATGATGAGTTAATCATAATGCATATTCCACCTTTTCTGCTTTTAAAAGACTGAACCATCTTTGTGGAGAATCGTGAAGCCATTGAGCCGCTGTGCTGAATCCAAGATGGCGGGGGATAGCCATGTTTCCATGAAGCAAAGTACACAGCAGTCCCTGATGTCTCTCTGGTTCAGCAATCTTGCTCAGAGGTCTTCAACTTCATTTTCCAGAAACTGTAATTCACCAGCAGGGTAGTCAGGAGAGAAAGTCTAAAGGCTCTGCATCTCAATTGTACCTTTCCAACAGTGCAGCAACGATGCAATGTTCTTTCCTTAAAGGGGACCTGCACTTGCGACCCAAGTCTGCTGTCCAAGATTCATTGATTTTCCCTATTGATAGATTTTTTTAATCGTTTTAAAACAATACTGCTTACTGAAGTACCCACGGCGCTGACTGTGGATTTCAGCCGTAGTCGTCCTAACAGGAATGTTTGATGATGCGTGGAAAGAGTCACCATTTAATGGCACCATCGTACATGGAAGTAACATCTTACCTCCAAGTGTGGTCTAACCAGTGTTTTACGCGACTTCACGATGGGCAATAAATGGTTATGCCGGTGATACCCAGAGGAGATGAGTGAGTTTTAAAGCTATTGTGAATTTGTCAGACTTCACTCAGAGAAGGGTGCCAACACAGTGCAATTTTGAACAGCTGAGAAGCACAGATACATCTAAAGAAAATATAAACAGGTTCACAAATAAAATAAGCTCAAAGCTTATGTTGAAAGCAGATTATTTGGCTGCTGCGGATCACAGACACTGCTCAGTATCAGCCAGTTAAACACAGTGCCCTCTCCCTGTGTGATAAATCTGATATATTGCTGGGTAAACATGCATACCATTATACTGAGCAAAAAGTTTTATCTCTTCCAGATCATTCAGTTGCTCCTGAGGACAGCTGGATACACAAATCGACATTGAATTTATTTTATGGTCCATGAAGTCCACGTTGCAGGTGTTCAGGAAGAAGACGTATCTATTTGAAAATAAAACACCACATTAATGTGCGAAAAATAAAAAGTGCAGTCCGGATCCAGATGAACTGGTCAGTGAGTGAGATTGTTAGTACAGCATTCGGTTAAAGTTCGAAGCAAATTTATTATCAAAGTACGTATATGTTACTGCATAACACCTTGAAATCCATTCTCTTATGGGCATTTACCAAGAAACAGAAATGCAATAGAATTTTATGAAAGACTAGTGTGGGTATGTGGCCAAGTGGTTAAGGCATTGGACTAGCGACCTGAAGGTCGTGAGTTCGAGCCCTAGACGAGGCAACGTGTTGAGTCCTTAAGCAAGGCACTTAACCACACAGTGCTCTGCGACGACACCGGTGCCAAGCTGTATTGGCCCTTGCCCTTCCCTTGGACAACATTGGTGTCGCAGAGAGGGGAGACTTGCAGAATGGGCAACTGCCTGTCTTCCATACAACCTTGCCCAGGCCTGCGCCCTGGAGAGTGAAGACTTTCCAGGTGCAGATCCATGGTCTCTCAAGACTAACGGATGCATTATTATTATTATTAGACCTAAACAAAGACTGACAACGAATATGCTAAAGAAGACAAAACTGTACAAATAAAATCAATACTGAGAAGATGAGTTGTAAAAAGTCCTTGAAAATGAGTTTGTAGATCATAGAATCAGTTCACAGCAATGGTGAATGAAATTATTCACAGTGGTTCAGGAGCTTGATGGATGTAAGGTAATATTGTTCCTGGCAGTGTGGGACCTACCTCCTTCCCATTGGCAGCATCAAGAAGAGGGCATGGCCCGGAAGGTGGGGATCTTTGATGATGCATGCTGCTTTCTTGTGGCAATGCTCTATCTCAACGTACACACTGGTGGGGAGAGCTTCGCCTGTGATGGACTGGTCTGTACCCACCACTTTCTATAGCCTCCTCTGTTCCTGGGCGTTAGTGTTTCCATACCAGATCATGATGCAACCAGTTAGGATACTCTCTATTGGAGTTTGTCAAAATTCTTGGTGACATGCCAAATCTACACAACTTCTAAGAAAGTCGGGGTACTGTTGTATTGACACTTATGGATCCTTTGATATGTTAACACTAAGAAATTTAAAGCTGTTGACCGTCTCCACCTCTGTTCCCCTAATGTGTACTGGCTCATGGACCTCCATCTTCTTCCTCCTGTAGTCGATAGTCAGCTTTTTGGTTTGTTGGCTCCATTCATCTAGATTTTCAATCTCCCTCCTAAATGCTGATTAGTCACCACCTTTGATTTGGCCAACAACAGTGATGTCACAAAATGCTGGAAGAACTCAGCAGGTCAGGCAGCACCTATGGAAATGAACAAATAGAATAAACGGTCAATGTTTGTTCATTTCCAGGGATGTTGCCTGACCTGTTGAGCTCCTCCAGCATTTTGTGTATGTTGCTTTGAAGTTCCAGTATTTGTATTTGCAGAATTTCTTGTGTTAGCGTTGTAATTAGCAAACTTAATTACCATGCTGGAGCTGTACTGAACCACACAATTGTAAGGATAAATGAGAGGAACAGGAGACTAAGCACACGGCCCTGTGGTGTAACTGTGCTGATGGTGAGTGTGAAGGAGATGCTGCTGCTAATCCGTAATAATCCATGTAATTTCCCTTAGCAGGCTGTAATGACTGCAGTTTACATACCGCCAAAGGCAGATGTTAAGCAAGCACTTGATGTATAGAGGGCAATAAAGAAAGAGCCTACCCTGATGCCTTTCAAATCATTATCAGGACTTCAATCGGGCTTCTTTGAAGAAATCTGTGCCTCACTATCATGAACACATCACCTGCAGCACCAGGGGTCCCAACACACTTGACCACTGCTACACTACCATAAGGAATTCCTACCATCTCATGTCTAGACCGCATTTTGGCAGTCAATCATCTGGTTGTCCTCCTCCTCCCTGCATACAGACAGAGGCTAAAGAGCAAAGCTCCAGAGGTAAGGACAACAAAGGGGTGATCACGGGAGGCAGAGGAGCAGCTAGAGACTGCTTAGGAGTCAGTGGACTGGGCCATGTTCAAGGACTCATATGAGGGTTGGAATAATATGCCATAGACTTTATAAAGCCAGTCATGGATGAGTTTTCCCCATCCGAAAGACCTTGATGAACGAAGAGATGTGCAATTTGCTGAGGGCCAGATCAGTGGCATTCAGGTCTGGCGACCAAGTAGGTCCAGGTATGACTTTTGGAAAGCCATCTTACTTGCAAAGTGGCAATTGTAGACCAAACTTGAATCACAGAGGGATTCTTGACGGGGTTGGCAGGGGTGGAATGCTATCTCTTCCTACAAAATAAAATGAGCAAAATATGTGATGACAAATTTCATTCACAGATGAGCTCAATGCCTTTTATGATAGGTTTGACTGACAATGGGGGCACCTTCATGAATTCCATGACTTGGTCTCTGAGGCTGACGTGACAGGAGGGTGAATCCATGGAAAGACTAGGCAGGGAACGTGGCTGAGAACTGAAGATTTGTGCTGATCGACTGGTAGGAGTGTTCACCGATACCGTTAACCTCTTGCTTCAGTAGTCTGAGGTACCCACCTGATTCAAGTAGGTTTCAATTATACTGGTGCCCAATTATTAAGTGGTAACCTGCCCTTATGACCATCATCCAGTTGAACTTTCATCTACTGCAATGAAGTTCTTTGAGAGGTTGGTGATGAAACATATCATCTCCTGCCCGAGGAGTGACTTAAATCCATTTCAATTTGCCTAATGTCACAACAGGTCAACAGCAGATGCTATTTCATTGGCTTTTCACTCAACCCTGGAACATCTGGACAGTAAAGACGCTTACATCAGGAAGCTCTTCATTGACTACAGCTCTGCATTCTACACAATCACTCCCTCAAAACTAATCAATAAACTTCAAGAACCAACATCAATACCTCCTTGTGCAACTTGACTCTCGATTTCCATACATGCAGACTCCAATCATTTTTGATTGGCAACAACATCTCCTCCACAATTACCATCAGCACAGGGGCAACACAAGGCTGTGTGCTTAGACCTCTGCTCTGCTCGCTTTATGCTTATGACTGTGAGGCTAAAGTTAGCTCTAATGATCATATTTAGGTTTTCTGGAGACACCACTGTTGTTGGCCAAAAAAGTTGTGACAATTCATCATATAGGAGGGAGATTGAAAATCTGGCTGAAATGGTGCCACAACAACAATTTCTCACTCAACATCAGCAAAACCAAAGAGTTAATTATTGACTACAGGAGGAAACCGGGGGTCCATGAGGCAGTCCTCATTAGGGGATCAGAAGTGAACAGGGTCAGCAACTTTAATTCCCTCGGCATTATCATTTCAGAAAATCCGCCCTAGGTCCAGCAAGTAAATGCCATTACAAAGAAGGCACGACAGTTCCTCTACATTCTGAGAAGTTTGTGAAGCTTCGGCATGTCATCTGAAACTTTAACAAACTTCTATAGATGTGTGGTGGACAGTATATTATCTGGTTGCACCATGGCCCGGTATGGATACACCAATGCCTTTGATTGGAAAAGCCTGCAAAAAGTAATAGATACAGCCCAGCCCATTATAGGCAAAGCCTTCCCCAGCATTGAGCAAGCACTGTCATAGCACTAAGCTAATTGCATTTATTCTTCCACCCATCAACTCCCTCCAGACAACTCTATCATTCACGGGCAGATTAGCTATAATTTACAGTGGCTCGGTAACCCACTAACCTGCGTGCCTTCACGACATGGGAGGAAATTGTCGGGCCTTGGAGAAACCCATGTGGTCACAGGCTGAATGTGCAAATAAAACACAGGCAGCCCAGGTACCAAGGCCACTGAGCCATAAGGCAGCAGCATTACCAGCTGCACCACCAGGGTGCCTTTAATTGTTAGCCCCATGAAAAAACATGAACGCATAATACATACAGACATTTCATGGAATTACAGAGAAAATGCTGCACTACTAGCACTGTAAAGTTTGGGGCAGTTGATTTAAAATTTTGCTTTTGCAAGACCGTTAAACAGTTTCCAAAGAATAACTTTTCAAGAATAACCTTCTAAGTTCACTGCTTCTTGAATGTGACAACACAAGCAGACAGAGAGGCAAAGAAAGTGTATGGTACACCTTCATCAGTCAGGACAGTCATATTGCAACTGTATAAAACTTTGGCTGGACTATATTGGAATATCGTACGCTGTTCTCGTTGTTTCATCACAGCAAAGATGTGGAGACTTTGGAGAGAATGCAGAAGAGGTTAAAAAAAAGATGCTGGAGGAACTGGGTAGATTTGGCAGCATCTATGGAGGGAAATAGTCAATGGACATTTCAGGTTGAGACCCATCTGAAGTGATGAAGCATTGCAGCTCAAAACTGACTGTCCATTTTCCTCCATCGAGCCTGCCAACCTGCTGAGTTCCTCCAGTGTCTTGTTTTTTGTCTCCAGATCCTAGCATCAGCAGTCTCTTGTGTCTAACAGGATGTGACTGGATTAGAAAGTATCAGCTATTAGGAGAGTCTGGACAAAATGGATTGTTTTCTCGGAGTAAACATGGTCCAATCACACCGCAAGCCTGGACGTTCTTCCTTCTCCCCCATCCCATCAGGCAGGGGATACAAGAGGTTGAAAGCACATATCCTCAAGCTCATGGACAGCTTCTGTCTCACTGTCATAGACTATTGGACAGTTCCCCAGATCATTTCACAATCTCACTCGTTAACACCTTGCACCTTATTGTCTACCTGAACAGCAGTTTCTCAGTAACGGTAACACTTCTACACTGTTATTGCTCAGCTTGTACTGCCTCAATGGACTGTCGTAACGAATCGATCTGTATGCAAGACAAGCTTTTCACTGTACGTCAGTAGATATGACATTAATTCACCAGTTTACCAATTTTCTCTGGGACACCAGAAGCTGAGGGGTGACCTGATAGAAATATATAAAATGATCAGAGGTACAGGTAGGGTTGGGTGATGGGGTGGAGTTACATCTCTACCAAAGGAGATGTAAGGTGTTCCATCCCTCCGCTAGCCAGCAGATCGCCCTTGAGCAAGGTGTAGCACCTGCTTGTCCCACTGATCAGGGACACGTGAAGCCACGGGAGCAGGTGGTGGATGGTCGTATGAGCAGCTGGTGCATATCACAAGTCCTGGTGATGCAACCACTGACGCCAGGCAGACAATCTCTGAAGAGTATTGACAATGGCTGGGGTCACCTGTCTCGTAAAGACACTGCTCAGAAGAAGGCAATGGCAAACCACTTCTGTAGATTTGCCGAGAACTATCATGGTCATGGAAACATGATTGCCTACATCATACAACACAGCCCACAATGATGATGATGATGATGATGACAGGTAGGGTAGTCAGCGATTGTTTTCCTCCAGGATGGAAATATCAAATATTAGAGGGTACAGGTTTCAGGTGAGAGGGGGAAAGTTTGAAAGAGATGCATGGTGTAAGCTTTTTAGGCAGAGAGTGGTAGATGCATGAAACACATTACCAATAGTGGTGGAGAAAACAGACCCAATAGTGACACTTAAGAGGCACGTGAGCATGCAAGGAATGATGGGACATTGATTATATGCCAGCTGATTGGTTTAATCGAACTTAGCTAGATATAATGGGTCAAAGGGCCTTTTCCTAAGTTGTACTGTTCTGCATGATCTCTGATAAATTGCCAAATTTGTTTACATAACTGTACCATGCATAAGAGGAATATCCTTTAATAGTTACCCACTTTCTGCTTGTCATGTCTTGTCCAGACAGTGAGGCCCCCTTGATAGGTGAGTTTTTCCTTCCACAGATGTTTCCATAGCTGTCATGTCCAAAGATCAGTCTTTCTGCAGCACCAACGGTCATAGCATAGCCAGCTATAAACACCTGGGTGGGAAGATGACACAGCCAGTACATTGTCAATAAAGATGCAAAGTAGGAACTTAGCTACTTAGGAGCTCCAAAATGTATATGATAAATATGCACTCTATACCATAAATATTTTGAAACAATACAACACAATTCACATATTTAAAAAAAATGAATATGACAAACCACACATTCTCTTGCTTGCTGACTGTTACATCACTGGCATTTAGGGCAACAATGAAAGTTCTCCATTTCTGGCAGTGTGCAGGGTTCCATCATTGTGTCAGTAGCTTCTTCTCTGTTCCCACTACTGTCAGTCATAAGACCATAAGACACAGGAGCAGAATTCGGCCATTCAGCCCATCGAGTCTGTTCCACCATTCCACCATGGCTGATCCCGGATCCCACTCAATCCCATACACCCGCCTTCTTGCTATATCCTTTGATGGCCTGACCAAACAGAGAATGATCAACTTCCGTTTCAAATATACCCATGAACTTGGCCTCCACCATAGTCTGCGCCAGTACATTCCTCAGATTCACTACTCGCTGGCTGAAAGAATTCCTCCTTATCTCTGTTCTAAAAGGTTGCCCCTCAATTTTGAGGCTGTGCCCTCTAGTTTTGGATATACTCACCATAGGGAACATCCTCTCCACATCCACCTTACTGAGTTGTTTCAACATTTGGTAGGTTTCAATGTGATCCCCTACATTCTTCTAAATTCCAGTGAGTAGTAGCCCAAAGCTGCCAAATGCTCTTCATATGATAACCCCTTCATCCAGGAATCTCCCCGCGAACCTCCTCTGGACTCATTCCAATAACAAAGCATCCTTTCTGAGATATTGGGCCCAAAACTGTTGACAATACTCCAAGTGTGGCCTGATTAGTATTTTATAAAGCCTCAGCATTATCTCCTTGCTTTTATATTCTATTCCCTTTGAAATAAATGACAACATTGCATTTGTTTTCTTTACCACACACTCAACCTGTAAATTAACTTTTTGGGAGTCTTGCATGAAGACGCCCAAGTCTCTTTGCACCTCTGATGTTTGAATTTTTTCCCCATTTAGATAATAGTCTGCATTATTGTTCCTTTTACCAAAATGCATTATAGATTTCCTAACACTCTTCTATCTGCCACTTTTTTGCGCATTCTTCCAATTGTCCAAGTCCAGCTGTAATTTCATTGCTTCCTCAGCACTACCTACTCCTCCACCTATCTTCGTAGCATCTGCAAACTTTGCCACAAAGCCAGCAATCCATTATCTAAATCATTGACCAACAATATGAAAAATAGCTGGCCCAATAGTGAGGAATATCACTAGTCACTGGCAGCCAACCAGAAAAGGCCCCCTTTATTCCCACTCACTGCCACCTGCCTATCAGCCATTCCTCTATCCATGCCAGTATCTCTACTGTAACACCATAGGATTTTATCTTGTTAAGCAGCCTCATGTGCTGCACATTATTAAATGCCTTCTGAAAATCCAACTAGATTACATCTACTGCCTCTCCTTTCTCCACCCTGCTTGTTACTTCCTCGAAGAACTCTTAACAGATTTGTCAGGCAAGATTTCCCTTGACAGAAACCATGCTGACTTTGACTTATTTTATCTTTAGTCTCCAAGCACCCTGAAACCTCATCCTTAATAATAGACTCCAACTCTTTCCAAACCACTGAGGCTAGGCTAACTGGTGTATAAACTCCTTCCTTTTGCTTTGCTCCCTTCTTAAAGAGTGGAGTGACATTTGCAATTTTTCAGTCTTCCAGAATCAAGCGATTTTTGAAAGATCATGACCAATGCATCTGTTAGCTCTTCAGCAACCTCTCTTGGGACTCTGGGATGTATTCCATCTGGCCCAGGTGTCTTATCCACTTTAAGACCTTAGAGGTTTTTTCTTTAAGACTTAAGATCTTTAAGGCTTTTTCCTTTGTAATAGCAATGGCACTCGCTCCTGCTCCCTGACACTCACAGACCTTTGGCACACTGCTAGTGTCTTCCACGGTGAAGACAGATGCAAAGTACCCATTAGATTAATCTGACATTTCTTTGTCCCCCATTACTGCTTCAGCAGCATCATTTTCCAGTGGTCCAATATCAATTCTCACCTTCATTTTACTCTTTATATAACTGAAAAAAATTTTAGTATCCTGCTTAATACTATTGGCTAGTTTACCCTTATATTTCATCTTTTCCCATCATGCAAATCCTGGGTGGAAGCTCAGGAATATCATTGCACCGAAATGCAGAAGGTTTCTTCATTGCTGTTTCTGTAACAATTTTGTTTTACCAGTCAAGGCTGTAAACCCTGAGCTAGACCCCCAAACCTGGAGGACCAGTGGACCACTGTTAGTCTGGCCTCTTGCCCTTTGACCTGTTTGACAAGGGTGACCCTACCAAGAGCCAATGCATAAAGCCCTGACTCTAGCTAACATGGCTCTCTGGGTCATTGAGGCATACAAACCTGCAAACCACAGTAAGGTTGTGGTCCTCTTGGAGAACATACGAGGGGTGATTGATAAATTCGTAGCCTAAGGTAGAAGGAGTCAATTTTAGAAAACCTAGCACATTTATTTTTCAACATAGTCCCCTCCTATATGTACACACTTAGTCCAGCGGTTGTGGAGCATACGAATCCCTTCTTTGTAGAAGTGGTCCACAGCAGGGGTGATTGATAAGTTCGTGGCCTAAAGTAGAAGGAGATGAGTTATACAGCTCTCGTTACATACACGTGCAGTTCAACACTTTGAGTGAAAATGCAGAAAGTTTGAAGTTTCTCCTCATCTCCTTCTACTTTAGGCCACAAACTTATCAATTACCCCTGCTGTGGACCACTACTGGAGGTCCAAGACGCCGACTTCTAAAAGAAGGGATCCATATACTCCAAGACCGCTGGACTAAGTGTGTAAATGTAGGAGGGGACCACGTTGAAAAATAAATGTGCTAGGTTTTCTAAAATTGACTCCTTCTACCTTAGGCCACGAACTTACCCCTCATACATGGTTACATATAGACATAGAAGAGAACAGGCCCTTCGGCCCACAATGTTATGCCGAACCTCAAACCCTGCCTCCCATATAACCCCCCACCTTAAATTCCTCCATATACCGTCCAGTAACCTCTTAAATTTCACTAGTGTATCTGCCTCCACCACTGACTCAGGCAGTGCATTCCATGCACCAACCACTCCCTGAGTGAAAAACCTTCCTCTAATATCCCCCTTGAACTTCCCACCCCTTACCTTAAAGCCATGTCCTCTTGTATTAAGCAGTGGTGCCCTGGGGAAGAGGCGCTGGCTATCCACTCTATCTATTCCTCTTATTATCTTGTACACCTCTGTCATGTCTCCTCTCATCCTCCTCCTCCTCTCCAAAGAGTAAAGCCCTAGCTCCCTTAATCTCTGATCATAATGCATACTTTCTAAACCAGGCAGCATCCTGGTAAATCTCCTCTGTACCCTTTCCAATGCTTCCACATCCTTCCTATAGTGAGGTGACCAGAACTGGACACAGTACTCCAAGTGTGGCCTAACCAGAGTATTATAGAGCTGCATCATTACATAGTCATAGTCATACTTTATTGATCCCGGGGGAAATTGGTTTTCGTTACAGTTGCACCATAAATAATAAGTAGTAATAGTAATACTACTATTATTAAATAGTAAATAGTAATAGTCATAGAAATAATAAATAGTAATAGAATAGTAATAGAAAATAGTAATACCCCGCGACTCTTAAACTCTATCCCTCGACTTATGAAAGCTGACACCCCATAAGTTTTCTTAACTACCCTATCTACCTGTGAGGCAACTTTCAGGGATCTGTGGACATGTACCCCGAGATCCCTATGCTCCTCCACACTACCAAGTATCCTGCCATTTACTTTGTACTCTGCCTTGGAGTTTGTCCTTCCAAAGTGTACCACCTCACTCTTCTCCAGGTTGAACTCCATCTACCACTTCTCAGCCCACTTCTGCATCCTATCAATGTCTCTTTACAATCTTCGACAATCCTCGACACTATCTACAACACCACCAACCTTTGTGTTGTCTGGAAACTTGCCAACCACCCTTCTACTCCCACATCCAGGTCGTTAATAAAAATCACGAAAAGTAGAGGTCCCAGAACCGATCCTTGTGGGACACTACTAGTCACAACCCTCCAATCCGAATGTACTCCCTCCACCACGACCCTCTGCTTTCTGCAGGCAAGCTAATTCTGAATCCACCTGGCCAAACTTCCCTGGATCCCAAGCCTTCTGACTTTCCAAATAAGCCTACCATGTGGAACCTTGTCAAATGCCTTACTAAAATCCACGTAGATCACATCCACTGCACTACCCTCATCTATATGCCTGATCACCTCCTCAAAGAACTCTATCAGGCTTGTTAGACACGATCTGCCCTTCACAAAGCCATGATGACTGTTCCTGATCAGACCATGATTCTTGAAATGCCCAGAGATCCTATCTCTAAGAATCTTTTCGAACAGCTTTCCCACCACAGACGTAAGGCTCACTGGTCTATAATTACCCAGACTATCCCTACTACCTTTTTTGAACAAGGGGACAACATTCGCCTCCCTCCAATCCTCCGGTACCATTCCCGTGGACAACGAGGACATAAAGATCCTAGCCAAAGGCTCAGCAATCTCTTCCCTCGCCTCGTGGAGCAGCCTGGGGAATATTCCATCAGGCCCCGGGGACTTATCCGTCCTAATGTATTTTAACAACTCCAACACCTCTCCCTTAATATCAACATGCTCCAGAACATCAACCTCACTCATATTGTCCTCACCATCATCAAGTTCCCTCTCATTGGTGAATATCGAAGAGAAGTATTCATTGAGGACCTCGCTCACTTCCACAACCTCCAGGCACATCTTCCCACCTTTATCTCTAATCGGTCCTACCTTCACTCGTCATCCTTTTGTTCTTCACATAATTGAAGAATGCCTTGGGGTTTTCCTTTACCCTATTCGCCAAGGCCTTCTCAAGCCCTCTTCTTGCTCTTCTCAGCCCCTTCTTAAGCTCCTTTCTTGCTACCCTATATTCCTCAATAGACCCATCTGATCCTTGCTTCCTAAACCTCATGTATGTTGCCTTCTTCCACCTGACTAGATTTTCCACTTTACTTGTCACCCATGGTTCCTTCACCCTACCATTCTTTATCTTCCTCACCGGGACAAATTTATCCCTAACATCATGCAAGAGATCTCTAAACATCGACCACATGTCCATAGTACATATGCAGCAAAAACTTTGCAGTTTTTGCAGGGTTGCACCAAATGGCCACAACCCTGAGAAAGAAAGGAAAAGGTTGTTTTTTTTATCCCAGTTGATGTCATTTTTTGAGATTAAAAGCCCAACTGTTTCAAGCAACCAATAACGCTGTTGAATAAATGCACAAAATGCTGGAGGAACTCAGCAGGTCAGGCAGTATCTCTGGAGGGAAATGGGAGTCAATGTTTTGGGTCGAGACTCGTGCATGCTGCTGGATAAATGCCACTTTAAAAAATGATAAATACTGAAGAAAGGATGGTTAAAGATTGATGGGAGGTAGAGGACAGTAGAGTGAATGTTTGATTGCTCCAATTAAAAGCAGCACAGAAGATCTCTTAGTTATCTTTAGTATTTTCTCCATTAGATTTCTGTTTAATAGTGTTGAAATACACTCGGCAACCACTCTGTTAGATATGGGAGATGCCTCACAAAATAGCTTGCTGAGTGTATTTCTGTACGTTTGTGGTCCATCCACTTCAAGGTTCAAGCTGCTATGTGTTCAGATGCTCTTCTGCACACCACCGTTGTAAGCTGTGGTTATCTGAAGAGTTGCTTTCCTGTCAACTTGAACCAGTCTGGCCATTCACCTCTGACCTTTCTCATTAACAAGGTGTTTCCACCCACAGAACTGCAGCTCACTGCGTGTTTTCCCTTTGTTTCCGTAGCATTCTCTGTACATTTTTTTTTTGTTAGCTATTTTTTTTTCTTTCTTATTGCACATTTAGAGCAGTGGGGTGCCAGGCAGGATAGTTTGAATGTTCCTGCTGCGGGATGTGGGAAGGCAGGGAGACCTCCAGTGTCCCCTGACAATGACACCTGCAAAAGTGCATCTAGTTGCAGCTTCTAACAGACCATGTTAAGGAGTTGGAGCTGGAACTGGATGAACTTAAGATCATTAGGGAGGCTGAGGGTTTGATAGACAGGACACAAAGGGAGGTAGTTACAGCCAAAGTGCAGAACACAGGTAACTGGGTGGCCGTTAGAAAGTGGGGAAGGGGCTAGGCAGAGAACCCCTGTGACTGTTCCCCTCAACAAAAGGTATACTGCTTTCAATAGAGCTGAGGGGGATGACCCAGCAGAGGAAAGCCACAGGGGCACTGAGTCCAGCTCTGTGGCTCAGAAGGGAAAGGGAGAAAAGAGGCTAGCTGTAGTGATAGGGGATTCGTTGGTTAGGGGAACAGAAAGGAGGTTCTGTGGACGAGAACGAGATTCCCAGATGGTATGTTACCTCCTGGTGCCAGGGTCAGGGACATTTCAGGTTGAATCCACTGCACTCCACTGCAGAGTGAGCAGTCAGAGATAATGGTCCACAATCGGTACCAATAACGTGGGTAGGAGGGGTGATGGCGTGTTTCAAAGTGAACTCAGGGAGTTAGCTTAAGGAACAAGACCTCCAGGGTATGCGATCTCAGGATTGCTACCCATGCCATGTGCTCATGAAGCCGGAAATAGGAAGATCATACTGTTTAACATATGGCTAAGGAGATCGTGTTGGTGTGTGGTCAAGTGGTTAAGGCGTTTGTCTAGTGATTTGAAGGTCGCTAGTTCGAGCCTTGGCTGAGGCAGCGTGTGTGTCCTTGAGTAAGGCACTTAACCACACATTGCTCTGCGACGACACCGGTGCCAAGCTGTATGGATCCTAGTGCCCTTCCTTTGGATAACATCGGAGGCGTGGAGAGGGGAGACTTGCAGCATGGGCAACTGCCAGTCTTCCACACAACCTTGCCCAGACCTGCACCCTGGAAACCTTCCAAGGCGCAAATCCATGGTCTCATCAGACTAACAGATGCCTATTAAGGAGATTGTGCAGAAGGGAGGGCTTCAGAGTTCTGGATCATTGGGCTCTCTCCCAACAAAATTTTGACCTGAACATAAGGGACAGTTTGCTCCCAAACTGGAGGGGACTAATATCCTAGGGGGAAGGTTTGCTGGTGCTGCACAGGGATGGGGGTGGGGTTCAAACTAGAGCTGCTGGGGGGATGGGAAACAGAGCGCCAGAAGAGATAGTGGAGTAGTTGTGGAGAAAGGTGTTGTTAAGCCTACATACAAAGTTAGATATCGAAAGGTCAAGCATGAACCATAGTGTCAGAACAGTTAGTGGACTAGTTGTGGAGAAAGATGGTGTTGACCTACATCCAATCCAGGCATCGGAAGTTTGGAGAGGAGGGGTCTTCACTCAGGTCTGCTGTCTGAGGATAAAAGGCAGGAACGGGTCATGGCAGCGTAATGGCGCTTTGACCAGTGGTCAATCCAGGCATCAGAAGTTTGGAAAGGAGGGAACTTCAATCAGGTCCACTGTCTGAGGATAAAAGGCAGGAACAGGTCGCAGCAGCGTTATAGAGCTTTGACCAGCGACCAATTAAAGGAAGGCAGGGGCAACCACAGCGGCCATTGTCACAGCGGCTGTTGTCTGAGTGGACATAGAGTGGTGATCTCAAGGCCTTAGCTCTTCAAGGCTTCAGCAAAGAAAGGCTTCACTCAGAGAAAGCAAAGGAAAGAAAAGCTCTTTCTTTTATTCTCTTCTTTATATCTGCTCAGCTAGGACAGTAGGATGACAGACAGGATAGTGAAATGTTCCTTTTGCAGGATGTGGGAAGGCAGTGTCCGTGACGACTACAACTGCGAACGGTGCTTCCAACAAACTATGTTAAGGAGTTGGAGCTGGAAATGGATGAACTCCAGATCGTTTGGGAGGCTGAGGAGGTGATTGATAGGACATATAGAGAGGTAGTTACACCCCCTTGCAGGATACAGGGAACTGGGTGACAGCCAGGAAGGGGAAAGGGGTTAAGGAGCCAGTGCAGAGTACCCCCATGGCCATCCCTCTCAACAGCAGTGTATCACTTTGGATACTGTTGGGGGGGGGGGGGGAAATGACCTAACAGAGGAGAGTCGCAGTGGGCAAGTCTCAGGCACCGAGTCTGCCTCTGTGACTCAGAAGGGAAGGTGGGGAGAAGAGGCACACTGTGGTAATAGGGGATTCATTAGTTAGGGGAGTGGACAGGAGGTTCTGCGGGTAAGAACAAGATTTCCGGATGGCATGTTGCCTCCCAGGTATCAGGGTCCAGGATATCTCAGATCAAATCCTCAGCATTCTTGGAGGATGAACAGTCAGAAGTCATGGCCCATGTAGGTACCAATAACATGGGTAGGACGAGGTTCTGCATAGGGAGTTTAGGGAGTTTAGAGAGTTAGGTGCTAAGTTAAAGGGCAGGACCTCAGAATTTCTACCTATGCCATGTGCGAATGAGGCCAGAACCAGGATGTTTATACAGCTTAATACGTGGATAAGGAGTTGGTGTAGGAGGGAGGCCATAAGATTTATGGATCATTGGGCTCTCTTCCAGGGAAGGTGGGACCTGTCCAGAAGGGAAAGTTTGCACCTGAACTGGAGGGGCATTAATATCCTTGCGGGAAGGTTTGTTAATGCTGCATGGTGGGGTTTAAACTAGAGTTGCAGGGGGATGGGAATCAGAGTGATTCTGGAAGGCTGGAAAATTGCAAATGCCGCACCACTCTTCAAGAAGGGAGAGAGGCAGAAGGAAGGAAACTATAGGCCAGTTAGTCTGACCTCAGTGATTGGGAAGATGTTGGAGTTGATTAGCAAGGATGAGGTCTCAGGGTACTTGGAGGCACATGATAAAATAGGCCAGAGTCAGCATGATTTCCTCAAGGGAAAATTTCACCTGCCAAATCTGTTGGAATTCTTTGAAGAACAAGCAGGATAGACGAAGGAGAATTAGTTGATGTTATGTACTTAGATTTTCACAAGGCCTTTGAGAAGGTGCCACACACGAGACTGCTTAACAAGCTACAAGCCCGTGGTGTTACCAGAAAGATTCTAGCATGGATAAAGCAGTGGCCAATTGGCAGGAGGCGAAGAGCGGGAATAAAAGGAACCTTTTCTGTCTGGTTGCCGGTGACTATTGCTGTTCCACAGGGACCTGTGTTGGGGCCAGTTTTTTTCCTTGTATATCAGTGATTTGCATGATGGAATTGATGGCTTTGTTACAAAGTCTGCAGATGATATGAAGACAGGTGGAGTGGCAAGTAGTAGTAAGTAGAGAGGCTACAGAAGAACTTCGATTAGGAGAACGGGCAAAGAAATGAGAGATGAAATAGAACACTGGGAAGTGTATGGTCATGCACTTTAGTCAAAGAAATGAAAGGTGTGACTATTTTCTAAATGGAGAGAAAATACAAAAACCTGAGCTACAAAGGAACTTGTGAGTCCTTGTGCAGGATCCCCTAATGGCTAATTTACAGGTTGAGTCTGTGGTGAGGAAGGGAAATGCAATGTTAGCATTCATTTCAAAAGGACTAGAATATAAATGCAAGGATGTAATCGGGAGACTTCATAAAGTCTCACTTGGAGTATTGTAAGTAGGTCTGGGCCCCTTGTGGGTGTGCTGAAATTGGACAGAGTTCAAAGGAGGTTCATTAAGTTATTCCAGGATTGAATGGCTTGTCATATGGAAAGGATTTGATGGCACTGGGCCTGAATTTGCTGGAATTCAGAAGAATGGGGGTGACCTCATTGAAACCTATCAAATGGTGAAAGGCCTTGATAGGTTGGATGTGGAGAGGATGTTTCCTTCGGTGGGAGAGTCAAAGACCAGAGAACACAGCCTCAGAATAGAGGGATATCCTTTTTGAATGCAGATAAGGAGGAATTTCTTTAGCCAGAGAGAGGTGAATCTTTGGAATTCTTTGCCACAGGCAGCCGTGGAGGCCAAGTCTTTATGCATATTTAAGGTTAATAGATTCTTGATTGGTCAGGACATGGATTCGATGAGAAGGCAGGAAATTGGGGCTGAGAGGAAAATTGGATCAGCCATGATGAAATGGCAGAGCAGACTTGATGGGCCTAATGGCCTAATTCTGCTCCTACACCTTATGGTCTTAAAAAGAGTCAGGAATCGGAAGGTGGAGCATGGTAGAACTAGTAGTACATCGCAGGGATCAGTGCTGGATCTGTTGTTTTTTGTCATCTGTGTCAATGATCTGGATGATATTGTGGTGAACTGGATCAGTAAAATGGACAATGACACCACGATTAGGGTATACTGTAGTGGACAGTGAGGAAGGCTATCAAAGCTTGCAGCAGGATGTGAGCCAGCTGGAAAATAGCAGATGGAATTTAATGCAGAAAAATTTGAGGTGTACTTTTGGAGGACCAACTACGGATAGTTGTACATAGTGAATAGTAGGGCTCTGAAGAGTGTAGTAGAACAGAAACATATTTTCTTGAAAGTCGCATCACAGGTAGATAGGGTTGTAAAGAAAGCTTCTGGCACATTGGCCTTCATATTTCAAAGTGCTTGGATGTTATGTTGAAGTTGTATAAGACACTGGTGAGGCCTAATTTAGAGTATAGAGTGCAGTTTTGGTCACCTACCTCCAGGATAGATGTAAATAAGATTGTAAGGATTTGCATGGATGTTGCCAGGACTTGAGGTCCTGAATTATAAGGTAAGATTCAATAGGTTAGGACTTTATTCCATCGAACGTAAAAGATTGATTGGGGCATACAAAATTAAAAGGGGCATAGATAAGGTAAATGTAAGCAGGCTTTTTCACTGAGGTTGGATAAGACTACAACTAGAGGTCATGGATTAAGGGTGAAAGGTGAAATATTTAAGAGGTAACATGAGGGGAACTTTTTCACTCAGAGGGCGGTTAGCATGTGAAATGAGTTGCCAGTTCAAGTGATGGAGGTGAGGTTGATTTAACATTTAAGAGAAATCTAGATACTTAGTTATGGTCCAGGTGCAAGTCAATGGGACAGGCAGATTAATGTTTCAGCATGGACTAGATGGGCCAAAGAGCCTCTTCCTATGCTGCAGTGATCTATGACAATCCCAGGGAAATCAGTAGTCTCTAAGGTACTCAAACCACCCCATCCGGTACCAACAATCATTCTATGGTCAAAATCACATTACTTCTCCATTCTGATGTTTAGTCTGACCAACTACTGAAACTTCTGACCGTGTCTGCATGTTTTTATGCAGTGAGTTGATGCCACATGATTTGCATTAATGAGCAGGTGTACAGGTGTACCAAATAAAATGGTCACTGAGTGTATGTCAATGCAAAAAGACAAAATAATAATCAGAATTGTGAGAAACGAAACAGATTGTATTTATAGAGAACCTTCCATATCCACAGGACGAGGAAAGTAGCTTTGCTGCCAATGAGTTGAGAGTAGATAAAGGCATTCGGTCCAGTTCTGATGTAGGCAGAAGATAGAATATTGCCCTGGATCCTGCTCTTGAAATGTCGTGCCTGAGAAGAAGCTTCTGTGGGTCGTGGTATACCAGGAACTGACCTTTTTTGCAAGTGACCCACAGCTGCAATTTGTAGAAAGCTTTAGCAGCTCCCGCATCAAGCTGTGCTTGAGCATCCTCATTGGGACACAGGGTCAAGGCACACAAGTTATTATTCTACAGATTTATTGAGTATGCCCACAAGAAAATTAATCTCAGGGTTGTTTATGGTGACGTATATGTACTTTGATAATAAAATTTACTTTGAACTTTAAGCCATGACATCAGCACGTCAAAGCCAAAGAAAGCAACCAAAACCAGCCTGACTCAACAAAACCACTGGTTAAGTCGTGCTGAAGGGTGTGCCAGAAGCATGGCCGGAGAGGAAACTTGTAGAGAGCAACCCAGAAATTCTGCTCTGCGCAAGTCCTCGACCTGCAACATAAAGTCTGCTCCCTTTCCACAGACTTTTGACTTACTGGGCATTTCCAGAATCTTCAATTTAGATTCCTGAAATTTCACTTGCGTGTTTTGCAAGTAGGGGCAGGCACAGATGTGTGTACGCATGAGAGACTGAATGCATGTCTGAGCAGGCTATGTGACACAACTCAATATTTTTGGAGAAACACCTAAAGATTAGCTTTATTTGTCACACATACATCAAACTAAACTTCAAAATTCAAAGTAAATTTACTATGAAAGTATGTATGTCACCATATACAACCCCAAGATTTATTTTTTTTTTGAGGACAATCAGAGTAAATACAAGAAACACAACAGAAACAATGGAAGACTGCACAAGATGGACAACAAACAACATAAAGAAAGGGAAGAAAGAAATGACAATAATAAATACATAAGCAATAAATATAAAGAACATGAAATGAAGAGTCATTAAAAGTGAGTCCATAGGTTGTGGGAACAGCTCTGCGATGGGGTGAGTCTTCTTCTTATTGTGTCCACGGACAGTCCATACATGGCCCAGCTAGAACTGGACACATTTTTGCGCTTTGTTGTTGAATTTGGCAAGATCTGCAACAGGGGTGAGTGAAGTTCAGTGAAATTAACCCCTCTGGTTCAATAAAATGCTGCTTCATACAGTGAAATGCGTCGTTTTCATCAAATCAGCGAGGATTGATTTGGGCAGACCACAAGTGTCACCACAGTTCCCTCGGCAACACAGCTTGCCCACAACTCACTGACCCCCTTGGAACATGCAAGGGAGTTGGAGCACCTGGAGGCAACCCACAAGCTCACTTGTTTATGCTCTTAATGTTAAAGAAAAAATGTGTGAGTCTGTCTCTAGAACCTCAGATTTATTGTGAGGTGACTAAGGAGCCACTCCTTGTATACCTGACCACGAGTGCAAGTGAGTATATAAACGTCGTGGAAATTTACTTTGGTGCCTTGATGTACATCCAGGAATAAGAAACCAAAGATGTAAGAAGTCTCTTTTAATAGAGTGTTGTGATCAATTGCTTTCAAAAACCAGTCTCACAGCTAACGCTCCTCAGACCCACAATAAATTACAGAAAGTTGTGAATGGAGCCCGGTCCATCACACAAAGCCCCCTACCCTCCATTGACTCTGTCTGCACCTCCCACTGCCTCGGAAAGGCAAGCTACACAATCACAGACCCCTCCCGTTGTGGTCATACTCTCTTCTCACCTCTCCCACTGACCAGAGAATACTTGAGAGCACATACCAGAAGCCTCAAGGAAAGCTTCTACCCGCTGTTATCTATCCCCTGAATGGAGATCTCATATGCTGGAAGATTAATTCCTGATCTTCCAATCTAGCCCACTGTGGCTTCTTACACTTTAATTGCCCATGTCACTCTCTCTGAAACTGCAACACTGCATTCTTCATCCTGTTGCTTTTAACTATCTTGATGCCCTTATCTCAGGCAAGCTGTCTACACAGCACACAGACAAAAGCTTTTCACAGTATCAGATACAAGAGAGTTTTCAGATGCTGGAAATCATGAGCAATGCACAGAAAATGCTGGTGAAACTCAGCAAGTCAGGCAGCATCTACAGAGGGGAAATGAAGAGTCGACGTTTTGAGCTGAGACCCTTGACCAGGACTGGAGAGGAAGGGGGCAGAAGCCAAATGATAAGGTTGGTGGGGGGGTACAAGCTGGCCAGTGATAGGGAGTGCTGGTGAGGGGGAAGGTGGTGGGTGGGGGGAGGGCTAATAATATGAGAGGATGGGAGGTGATAGCTGGAAGCGGTAAAGGCAGAAGGAGGAGGAATCTAATCGGAGAGGACAGGGGACATGAAATAACGGGATGAAGGTGGTGAACCAGAGGGAGGGGATGGACAGGTCGTGATGGTGGAGAGGGCGAAGAGACAGGTGAGAGGGCCACTAGAATGAGTGGAAACACAAAAGTGGTAGGGGTGGGGGTAAAAATGGAGGGGGAGTGGTTACCGGACGTTCGGGAAATGTTCATGCCATCAGCTTTGAGATAACCCAGATGTAAAATGAGGTGTTGATTCAACCTGCATTTGACTTCATCATGGCAGTGGAGGAGGCCCTGGACGGACATTTTGGTGTGGGAATGAGAAAACTATTATAAACTAACCAATTGATTATGGATTCTGGGGTACACCTTATCCTCAGTGCTCACTACCAATACAGTGCAAGTGAATACATATTGATACAAACACACCACATCATCTTTGAAGCATTATAGGGACCAGGTCATTGCAACTACTCGTAGATCATTGCAACTCCCATTCTAACGTCAGACGTGGAAGCCCAGCAGTGTGCTGATTTCCTGCATCTTCCTTCAGTTATCAGCCAGTGAAAACTGCCCAGGTTAGATGTGACACAACCTGAGCAACTCTATTAAATTCAAGGGAAATGAACAGCTTTAAGGGAAAGATGCATGTAATGTACATTTAATTAAAACTAATTTATTTAAAAATGATTATTTTGTTTTAAAAATGTTTCCCATGACCTCCGGAAGGCCATCTCATGTACAAAGTGGCAATTCCAGACTAAACTTGAAGCACAGATTCCTGACAACTCTGACAGGGCTTGGATGCCATCACTGCTAGGAAGCAAAACCAAGTGACATAAATGGCAAGACGTTCACTCCCTGATGAGCTCGATGCCTTTTATGCTTTCTGTTAGGAAGTATTCTGGAGTTAAATAAATACAGCAGATATTAATTCAAGCATGAGCCAGTCTTCAGCTCTTAAAGTAAATTGCAAGCAGTAAATTGAAATTAAAGGCGCACCTTTGCAAATAAACAATTCTGCCTTTGCAGCACAGACTAAGGGATATGGTTTGCAAAATGGCGGCCATGAATCACGTCTGCATGTGCATCAGCCAACGTTAAGAAAATGGGGCTGTGCTAATTGCCCTGCGTTACCGAGTTTAAAGACTTTGCACCATCAGAATCAGAAATCAGGTTTAATTTCACTGGTATATGTTGTGAAATTTGTTGACTTTGTGGCAGCAGTAAAATGCAGTACATAATAATGCATTATGTGCCTAAACTGGAGAGGGTTCAAAGGAGGTTCACAAAAATGATTTCAGGCTTGAATGTCTTGTCATATGAAGAGTGTTTGATAGCTTTGGGCCTGTATTCACTAGAATTCAGAAGAATGAGGGGTGATCTTATTGAAATCCATTGAATAGTGAAAAGCCTTAATAGAGTGGATGTGGAGAGGATGTTTCCTATGGTAGGACAGTCTAAGACCAGAGGACACAGCCTCAGAGTAGAGGGGTGCCCTTTTAGAATGCAGATGAGGAGGAATTTCTTTAGCCAGAGGGTGGTAAATCTGTGGAATTCATTGCCACAGGCAGCTGTGGATGCCAAGTCTTTACTGTATGTACGTTTAAGACAGAGGTTGATAGGTTCTCGATTGGTCAGGGCATGAAGGGATACGGGGAGAAGGCAGGAAACTGGGGTTGAGAGGAAAATTGGATCAGCCATGATGAAATGGTGGAGCAGACTTGATGGTCCAAATGGCGTAATTCTGATTCTATATCTAATGATCTTATGCTCTTATAATAGAGGAAAACATTGTGAATTACTGTAGATATATATTAGTTAAATTAAATAAGTAGTGCAAAAATTGAAATAAAAACAGTTGTGAGGTAGTGTTGATGGGTTAAATGTCCATTTAGAAGTCACATGTCAGAGGGGAAGAAGCTGTTCCTAAATCATTGAGTGTGTGCCTTCGTGCTTCTGATGGTAGCAATGAGAACAAGGCATGACCTGGGTGATGGGAGGCCTTAGTGATTGATGCCAGCTTTTAGAGACATCACTCCTTGAAGATGTCCTGGATACTATGGAGGAGAGTGCTCATGATGGAGCTAACTAAGTTTACAACTCTCTGCAGTTTACTTTGATCATGTGTAGTAGCTCCTCCCATACCAGACGGTGATCCAGCCAGTTAGAATGATCCCAACAGTGTTTTTGGAGACATACCAAATCTTATCATATTCCTAATCAAATATGGCCACTGTTGTGCTTTCTTTGTAGTTGCATCGATATGTTAGTCCAGGCTAGATCCTCAGAGATATTGACACCCAGGAACTTGGAAATGCTCACTCTTTCCATATCTGACCCCTTTATGAGGATTGGTGTGTGATCTCTCGTCTTACCTTTTCTGACGTCCACAATCAGTTCTTTGGTCTTACTGACGTTGAGTGCAAGGTTGTTGCTACGATACCACTCAAATAGCTGATATACGTCGCTCCTGTATGCCCTCTCTTCACCATCTGAAGTTCTGCCAACAACATTTGTATCGTCAGCAAATTGATAGATGGGGCATTTGAGCTATGCTTAGCTGCACAGTCATGGGTGTAGAGAGAGTAGAGCAGTAGGCTAAGCACACATACCTGAGGTGCGCCATCGTAACATTGTGTAAGTTCAGGGAAGTCTTCAATCAGTTTGTCGCATCCAAGGTACTTGAACAGTCAGAGGTGTCGCCCATTGTAGATATACAATTCAAAGGCAGCATTGTCAACACAATGTATCGAAGTAAGCAATGTCATTGCTACTATTGAAACTGTATTGAATCACCTATTGATCTTAGAGGTATAAACATGTGATGTACTTTTGAGTTTGGAGACCATACCGAGAGGATTTCTGTTGTTCTGACAAATAAAGACATAGATACCGACGATCTCTCCAGTGAGTTAGTCGCAGCCACACTTGCTGGCAATAAAAGAACATGGAGGCACCTTCATGAACCCCCACAGCTCCTGTCATCCATGCCACCTCATTCTCTGAGGCCGAGGTGAAAGCATCCTTCACAATGGTGAATCTATGGAAGGCACCTGGCTCAGGCAGCCTGCTTGGTCGAGTACTAAAAAGCTGTACTAATCACCTGGTTGGAGCGTTTATGGACAACCTCGCACTTCCGCGGTCCAAGGTATGTACTTGTTTCATCAATCGTCCACTAGGAACATGGTAACTTTCCTCATTGACGCTCATCCAGCAGCACATATATCCACTGTGATGACAATAGACTATAGACAATAGGTGCAGGAGTAGGCCATCCGGCCCTTCGAGCCAGCACCACCATTCACTGTGATCATGGCTGATCATCCACAATCAGTATCCAGTTCCTGCCTTATCCCCATAACCTTTGATTCCGCTATCTTTAAGAGCTCTATCCATCTCTTTCTTGAAAGCATCCAGAGACTTGGCCTCCACTGCCTTCTGGGGCAGAGCATTCCACATATCCTTCACTCTCTGGGTGAAAAAGTTTTTCCTCAACTCCGTTCTAAATGGTCTACCCCTTCTTCTTAAACTGTGGCCTCTGGTTCTGGACTCACCCATCAGTGGGAACATGCTTCCTGCCTCCAGCGTGTCCAATCCCTTAATAATCTTAGATGTTTCAATAAGATCCCCCCTCAGCCTTCTAAAGTCCAGAGTATACAAGCCCAGTGGCTCCAATCCTTTCGACATATGACAGTCCCGCCATCCCGGGAATACTTTCGAGGGTGGTCATAAAGCGTGTCAACTCCTGCCTGAGGTATCTCCTACCTGGATTCACTCTAATTTGCCTGTGGTCACAAAGGGTCAATAGCAGATGCTATATCATTTGCTCTTTACTCAGCACTGGAACACCTAGACAATGAAGATGCATATATCAAAACTAAGCTCCGAGAACTAGGCCTTGGTACCTCCCTGTGCAACTGCACCCCCAATTTGCACACTTGCAGACCTCAGTCAGTATGGATTGGCAACAACATCTCCTTCACAATCACCATCAGCACAGGTACACCACAAGAATGTGTGCTTCGCCCCCTGCTTTCACTTTATACTTATGACTGTGTGGCTAAGCAGAGTTCCAGTATCATATTTAATTTTGCAGATGGCACCACTATTGTTGGCCAAAACAAAGGTCGTGACAAATCTGAATAGAGAGAGATGAAAATCTGGTTGAGTGGTACAATAACAGCAGTCTAGCACTCAATATCAGTAAAACCTAAGGCACATTATTGACTACAGGAGGAAGCCAGAAGCCAGCCCTCATTAGGAGAACAAAGGTGGAGCCAAAGATTTTGACTTTTTTCTATAGGTGTACAGTGGTGAGTATCTTGGCAGGTTGCATCACATCCTGATATGGAAACACCAATGCCCAGGAATGGAAAAGGCTACAAAGAGTGGTGGATGAGTCCATCACAGGCAAAGCTCTACCCACCACCAAACACGTTCACACGGAGTGCTGCCACATCAAAGACCCCCACCATCCAGGCCATTTCCTGTTCTCGCTGGTACCATCAGAAGCTGCAGATCCCACGCTACCAGGTTCAGAAAGTTATTACCCTACAGGCTCCTAAACTAGCTTGAGTAATTTCAATCACCACTAATTTTAACCGTTACTATGATCTACAGACCCTCTTTAAAGGACACTTTACAACTCATATTCTCAGTATTATTTTTCTTTTGCACATTGGTTGTCTTTATGTATAGTTTTTTTTGTAAATCCTATTCTATTTCTTACTTTTTTTTTTGCAAATGCCTGAAGCAAATGAATCTCAAGGACGTATATGGTAAAATACATAACTTAATAATAAATTTATGTTTAACTTTGAAATAGTACTTTTCATGGTTTGTGAATGCCCTGAAGATCCCCACAAGCACTCGAACAATATTGACAGTCAGAAAGGCCAAGAGGGTGTGGAAGGGCCGACTGCCAAAACACAGTTAGCAGATGCTTCCTGTTTTAAACCTTAGATCCAGCCTCATGAAGTCAATGGGCAAGCACCAACTACAAGCAGTACTATCATTAGGAACTTGGGGAGACCAGGAGAATTTATTTTTAATCAGCGAGCCTTTGTGATCTGGAATGTTCTATATGAAGGGCAGGTGGAAACAGTTTCAATGGGGAAACTGGCCATAGGGTTGAAACAGAACTATTCTCAAAGGTGTGGAGAAAGAAGGATGCAGAGCACAAAGAAGATAGGGTGAACAGCCCCCTGCAGCAAGTTTATATGAAGAAAGTAACGTGCAGGAGAAATGGGAGTTAAAACTGCAGACTGAGGCACCAAGAAGGGTGTAGCAATGAAGTGGAGGTGAATTAATCGCCTTTAACTTCCATTCTTCAAATAGTTCACATACCTCAAGCCAGGCGACTGGCTACAAAATCCACCCTTGCCTGTCTTTGAAGTGAACAACACACACCTTCTCTCTTTGGAAATGTTTTGTCAAACATTTTGTATACTTATGCACGCAGATTTAGAGCACGTATAAAGAGAGGTGAATTTCAGCTCTGTTGTAAAAGCCTGCTATCACTGTCTAGCTTCTCACTGTTCCACTCTGTATCTTGAAAAAAAATTAAAATAATGTCTCTAACAGAGACACAAATTTAAAATTTGATTTGAAATCAGTTTAAGTTTCTAGCTAGCAAAATAACTACAACAAAATTAATGCCAATGAGAAGAAATTCTGAGATAGGCACATGGACGATAAAACAAATAAAGGCTATGTGCAGAGGAGGATAAGAAGGGTTAGATTGGAGTAGGTTAGAGGGTCAGCATTACATCTTCAGGTGAAGGCTTGTCTAATGCTCTGTGAAAAGATTGTTGACCAGAAGTCTTAATCCTGTTCTGTCCAGGATGCTTTCTAATCTTCTAAATATCTCCAGAACTTTTTATACTTAATTCAAGGTAATTCAAGCATCTAACCAAACTTACTTTTACTCCATGGTTCATACACCAATGGCCGTGTTCCACATTTGAACTCAATCATGAATCTAGCAGCAGAGGAGGTTACTTTGGACTGTCACAATTGGGCAAGGATGCTGGGAGCACCAAAGTGAGATCATGAACTTTCCAGTAGAAACAACGCCTTGATTTGGCCTACTCAGACTGAACCCCAGAGCTAGTTAAAGAATATTACCTGAAGCCTATGAAGTAAACCATTGATAAGGCACTTTATGTCAATGTTCATAGGATGAGGCAATATAAAACGCATTAGAACACTAAGACTGGATCAGGCTTCTAACAAGTCAGCCTGTGCAGATGAACAAGGCCACTGTACACTTCAGAAAGAAATTGCCAGATGAGAAATTGAATTGGCTTACATTGTTTCTATCAAGGGCAAGTTTGCAATTTTTAAGAACACACAGATCAACCTGAACATATAGGCTCAGATAACAGGATAATCAATGAAATATGAAGCTTTCTCTGGCTTCATCTTGAATACATTTTGAGAAGATAAAAAGTTCAATGTCGCCAACTGCCCCACTGCTGATTGACCATTATGCTTTAATATACACCATCAATGAGAAAGCAGTGGTGTTATAACTCAAGCAACACACACAAAAAATGCTGGTGAACGCAGTATTCACCATGATGCTGCTGTCTTCACCGGCATTTTTTGTGTGTGTTGCTTGCATTTCCAGCATCTGCAGATTTCCTCGTGTCTGCAGTGTTATAAACTCACTGGTTCCAAATATCAATTCATTGTTAACAATAATCAAGTGCTGCGCTTTTCAATGATCACAGTATTTTTAACCCAGGCAACCTGTTCATATTCTATGCCTTCACAGTATGGTCCGGGTCAATTTTGACCCGGCCCAAGAATCCCCTCGTAATAAGTGTCTATACCAAATTTTGAACCACAGATCTATTTAGAATGTATAAATAGTCTATCTGACATTGATAAATGGGTGATTAATCCTTAATTAATGTTTCAGAGATTTAAAATCCATTTCAATAGATACGGGTCGAATTTGACCTGGAACAGCCTCAATGTACAAAATTTTGTAGCACCTGTACATGTTTAAATATTTTATTTTTGCGCATTTTTGGTCACTTTAGGAAAAGTCATCAAATTTCGGCTAAAAATGGCATTTAGGGTGTTTTTACTGCTGTCAAATGACTAAGTGGGTCAAATTTGACCCGAACAGTATGTGAGGGTTAAAATTCCAAAATGTTAGCAAAGAAAAATTGGAAGCAACGCACCAATGGGTGAATTGTTCAACTTTGCAAAACTTTAATAGTACGGCCATGATTTGACCCAGCACGCTCCTGGAAAAATCTGAAATTGAGGACAAAAATGCTGAGGAAAATGTTACACATTATAGGAAGTGAACTCAGAGAAGATATTCCTGGAGAACACAGAGATAACAAACTTAGTGAATGTAGTGAGATTTCTGAACAAAAAGCAAAATCTCCCAATATCAAGTTATTTAATCAGTTATTTACTTATGCCTAAAGATGCAAAGACTTCTGCCAGGAAGCAAGATTTTAAACAATTGTTTGAAGGTTCTTATTTCATAATTATTGGGCCTCTAATGCTCATAAATTCTCTTATTTAACTTCTAGGAACATGATTTTTATTGACAGTGAGAGTAACTTGATAAAACTTTAATAAAGGCCAGATATTATTTTACTGAGATACTTTCAGACTGGCCAAGTTCCTGAAATTGCCAACTTGGTGGATTCATTCCTTCAAAAAGTAATCCAGACTCCTTGAATAATGATCTGCAAATGTAAGTTCAAAAGTCACCTTGGCAGCTGGGGAATTTAAATACAGTTAATTAAATAACCTGGAACTTAGAGAAAGGGCTCTGGCAACAATGTTGATGTAATTATTGGGAGTAGACTGTCAGGTTCACTACTGCCCTTTTGGAAAGAAAGTCTGTTGCCCTAACACACTCTGGTTCACCTCTGACCACTAGAAATATGGTGGCCTTTTAACGTTCCTCGGAAATGGCCCAGCATGCTATTTAATGATGGCACCACTTCCTTAAGGCCCCTTTGAAATAGGCATCAAGAGCTTCCCTTGAAAGCAGTGCCCATATCTCATAACAAGGCCGCTCTAGACTCTAGCATCATTTCAGCAGGTTACCACCACAGGAGATTTCGCAACATCTCCTCGAACAATACGTTTGTTGACAAAATACACATTCACACAATTTCCTACTTCTTACTGTACAGTTCGTTTCTTCTGGTACTGTGGCCTGTTGCAGAAATTGTGAGTTCAGATCTTCCACATAACCTGTAAACTTACAGCAATAATGGATACATCTGGGTGCACTGTGACTATGGAAAAGCAGAGCATTCTCTCCCAGCAGCTGATGAGGCTTGGGGGCCAGATGAAACCAAGACAGTCTACCTTTCTCATTAGGTAAAGGTCTTAAGGGATTTGGAAGCAAGCGTGGCGGATGGAGAATTAGATAATATTTGAAGAGAGGAATGGGATTGAATAACCTTTCCCATGACATAATCTGCCCTAGATTAATCTAAATTTATCCTATTGTCTCTTCCCACAACTTTTGCATTATGTCCAGCTCAAGAAAGGATTCAAAATTTTCCTGCTAAAATACAGTATCTGGTTCAGTAAAGCATCGTGTTGCATGTTACTGTGCTTGGACGGCATCGTGCTCCTCCACAGGAATAATGGAGAAACATGGTGTCACCTAAGTGCAATAACTCAGAATGCGCCAAGTGGAACAAGTTGGAACCTCACCATAAATGAGGTTGGAGTGAGGGAAGGGTGGAAATAGTGATCCGAACTGCCAGGAAGAGGAGGGGGCCCAAAGCAGAAAGGTTCGATCTCAGGTTCCTTCCTCTCCAAACACTCCCACCAGGAATGTCTGAAGAATTTCAAAATGGTCCTTCAGTTTACACAGGTAGGTGAAAAGTAAACGCGTGTGGAAAACCTTGAAGATGAATCACAAGGTTGTACATGGTATGCATACTTTGATAATAAATTTAATGTGAACTTTGAACATAAGAACATTTCCAATTTAGCTGTTAAACTAGTGGCTTTTAATCTGGTTAATAAAACCATCACAATTGATGGTATGCAGAAAATTACACTTGCATACTGGGAGAGGTTACATGACCGTTGCACTAAAGGATAATTACACAAATATTAAGGAAGTGTAACTGAGTTGTTCAGATACTTTTGTGCTTCTACACACACACACCGCAGGAAATTGTCGAGTCCCAACAAGTCCACAAACCACTATATAATTGTATGGAAGAAGCGGAGATTCAATCATGCATAAATCATTTTCCAACAATAGAGCTTTCAAAGGAGAAAGGATGACTTTTAACCTTTGCCCCCTGTTATTAGTGATTTGGACGGTATGGAATCTCTGCACCACTGAATTTGACCAACTTTCATCCTACTGATTTTACAGTAGTGTCTAGGTGGCGGGGTAAAAATGCTCCTTTCTTAGGGCTTACGGATGTGGTCATATTGGTTCGAGCAGGTTGTAGAACATAACACAATTATCAATAAAGGCAGGACTTTTGACAGCCTAAAACTATTCGATTACTATATAAACTCAACACGTAAACTAGTGAAACTGTGCTCAAGGCCTGAGCTGGAGACAAATAGAGATACTTGTAAGAATACAAGTATCACCTGTTGCCGGGGCCGGGGTCGAAACGCTCGTCAGAGATGGTGCTCGGTGTCGAATAGGTGGTCGGAGGCTCGTAGTTTTTCGGGTGGACTCGGAGTCGGACTGTGGTCCGATGCTTCCGGGATGCTGCATCAGCAAGTTGGCGGCGCTGGAGGTTTACCGTCTGCGTGAGATGATGGGACTTTCGAGAGAATCTGAGACTTTTACTGTGCCATGGTTTGTTCTTATCAAATTACAGTATTGTTTTGCACTGTTGTAACTATATGTTATCATTATGTTGTTTTTGTTAGTTTTTAACTCAGTTTGTCATGTGTTTTCGTGATATCATTCTGGAAAAACATTTTTATCATTTCTTAATGCATGCATTACTAAATGACAATAAAAGGGGACTGCGTGTCTTCATATTTATAATAATATCTCAATATTCTTTGAAATTATAGAAGGTTTTTTTTAAACCAAATCATTCAGAAAGTCAGAGGACAATAAGCTTATTGTCTATTTGGGGTAAAGTGATGGTGCCTACCTAGTGACAAGACCCGAACATGCATAAATAATCAAAGCAAACGCCGAAAGGGTTGTCTTCTCAATTTGGCTTTTGATGATGAGTGGATTAAATCAACAGCAGCAATTTATTTTGGATTTCAATAGGGTTTCTGTGACTTCTATTCAATCCAGCTTTCATGGAAAGGCTGGAGCTGGAAATAAAAGGAAGTTAGATTGAGTAGAGATCACAAAGATGGAAACTGCTGACCAATTTGGTGTTGCTATTGGCAAAGGCCCATGCAGCCTGCACTAATGCAACCTGCCTGGCATCAGGTCTATTGCAGACCTCTCTTTTCTATTATCTGCATCGATGACAAGGAGTCACCACATCCGCAGAAGAATCAAAGGTACTAAAGAGGGCAGAGTAAAAAACTGGTGGCGTCTGACCCTAGGGCAGTACAGTGGTGTAGCAAGTAGAGTTGCTACCTTAGAGTCTGGATGACTCATTCAATCCTGCCTGTGTGCAGTGTACATATTGACCCTATCATCACATGAGAAATACATCGTGATTCCCACGATGTATAAATATGGGAAAGGACCATTACTTCAGATGGGAAATGGACTAACAAGCAAGGACATCGAAAGCTATCCACTGGTCCAGACTGACAATGATGGTGGATGGGTGGAGAGGTGGTAGGTACATCTGACTATCTCAATCCAAGGGCTCTACTAGCTGACAAGGTGTTTAAATGCCTCCAATAATCTGAGACATACAAAAAAAAAATTAAAATCCTATAAAGTGTTGTAAAATAAGTAATTCAAATATTTCAAGTACTTACTTTTTCCACATTTAAACAGTTTAACCCCGAGTTGAAAACCTTACTCATAATAGTTTCAGCTCAGTTTTTGAGTGCACAATTGGGAAGCCAGCAGATTTATTGTACATTATTAAGCTACAGTAACTGCCCCAAGCACTAGGCCGAGTTATAGCCTTGCTAATGGCCTGGAGTTGCGGAGTTTATGATTTAATCACAGTTATCCTGTGAATTCCGTCCTGTGTGTCCTCTGAGCTACACATCTGCAAAGAGAGACTCGAATTAAATGAAGGTCTTGCTCTCTGTATAACCAGTTCCATTACGAATCTGAATCCCTGGCTAAAGGCGGATCAGAATGGAGGAGGAACACCCAGGCATGCGTTGTGCATCTCTAGACTGTGTGACGGAGGTCAAGCAGAAAAGTGGACAGAATACCCAGCAAACACAGGCACCCACTGCTCTCACTGTCGTGCGCTTTCTGCTTCACCTGCGGCCAAATCCTGCAGGTCACGCTAGCCTCACCAGCAACATGACAGCCCACAGAACCAGAGTGGAAGCAAGTTGCCGTCAACTCCCAGGGACTGAAGCTTGGAATATACCCAAATGCTCTGAATGCCAAACTAAACAAAATGAGGGGGGGCGGGGATTAAACTAAACAGGGGGGGGGGCGCGGGGATTAAAAAAAGGTAATGGGCCAGATGTGAAATGCATCCAGCTGCTCTCTCCTGAACTTCGATGCAGCTTCACTGCCAATTCCATCTCAAGTGTCCCTGGGAAATATTCCCCATCAGCCAGTCCGTTCAAAGTCTAAGTCAAGTTTATTGTCATCTGCACAAGTCCACGTGTACAGGTGCAATGAGAAAATTACTTGCAGCAGTGTCATGGGCACATGGCATTATTTAAGCAGCATTCACAAGAAAAACATAAATCATACACAATTTTTACAAGAAAGAACACAAACAGATTAAAAATTACCAAGCTCTCTTCAGTGCAAAATGATCAAAGTGGTCATGGTGATACTAAACTGTAGTGAATTCAGCCTCACCTTGGCAACACGTACAGAATGCTGGAGGAAATCAGCAGGCCAGGCAGGATCAATGGAAAAAATGTACAGCTGACGTTTCAGGCTGAGACCCTTCAGCAGGACTGAAAGATCTCACTGAAGGGTCTCGTCCCGAAATATTGACTGTACTTATTTTTTTACAGATCCTGCCTGGGCTGCTGAGTTCCTCCAGCATTTTGTGTGTGTTGCTTGAATTTCCAGCATCTACAGATTTTCTTTTGTTTGTCAGCCTCATCTTGGCTTATTTTAGTCAATGATTATTTTCAAGAAAGGCACATAACTGAAGCTAACACAAACTCAGTGACTCCAGGCCATTACCATGGCTGTAGTTCAGCCTAGTGCTTGGAGGCAGGTATATAGCTTAAAAATGTACTATAAAGCTAAGGTTGTCATAGCTGGGGCTGGTAGTGGGGATAAGCTCCCACTACCTATAAAGTGCTCCAAATGGCGGTGACTCTAACAACCTCTGACAACCAAGTTCAACTCTTGGCCTTCACACGTGTGGCTTAGATACTAGGCCCGGCAGAACTGTTTCTACTGACAAGAGAAAGGGGCAAAGGCGGACCACTGGCACCTCAAAACCAGTTGCTTTGGGCAGGTGGGGCTCGTCAGCCTTGGACGGCAGCCCGCTCTGATTTTAAACCTCTGTTTCCTTGTGGCCATATCCACCCATGGGAAAGAGTTCAGGAGTAAACCCTGAGGAAAAAATCCGTTGCCAGGGTCCCTAATGTTGTTTACAACTTCACTCTGGCAACCTCTGCGATGACACTGGTGCCACAGTGCATGGGCGGGCGCTTGCCCTTCTCTTTGACTACATCAGTGACGTGGAGAGGGGGAGCCCACTACATGGGCAACAACCAGTTTTTCAAATCTTCCCACCCAGGCTTGCGTCCAAGAGAGGACACAGTCCACCAGAGGCGCAAACGCATCATCCCCTGGGATCATCGGCTGTCTGTCACCATAAAGCTACTAACTTACCAGGTGTGTACTCAAAGATTGTGTTGAAACTAATATACGGGAAGGTTTTAAACTCAGGAGGTTAAGCTATTTGGTCTCAATGATCACTCCATGTACTTAAACCAAGCTGCAACTTTTGGTTAATCAATTCAATCATTCCTTCTTTTTCTCACTGCAACACACTCACCATTCCAACCCAGAAGAGAAAGAAGACAATAAGCCAGAGGATATCTGTGCACCTTCTGTAGATCTGTGGTCGCCATTCTCTGTGAGGCCCGTCAACAGCAGACACCTGAAATAAAAATGAGGAAGTCTGCAGATGCTGGAAAGACAAAGCAACACATGCAGAATGCCAGAGAAGCTCAGGGGGTCAAACAGCATTCTGAATAAACAGTCGCCATTTCGGGCCGAAGCCCTTCTTCAGGACTGAGAAGGAAGAGGGATGATGCCAGAATAGAAAGCTGGGGGAAGGGGAAGGAGGATAGCTGGAAGGTGATAGGAAAAGTCAGGAGGCTGGGAAAGGTAAAGGGCTGGAGAGGAGGGAATGTGATAGGAGTGGACCAGGGAGAAAGGGAAGAAGGGGACCCAGGGAGAAAAGGCAGGTAGGAAGAGGTAAAAGATCAAAATGGGGAAGGGAGGAGAGAATTTTTTTAAACCAGAAGGAGAAATCGATAGTCATGCCTTCAGGTTGGAGGCTACCCAGATAAAATATAAGGTTTTGCCGCTCCACCCTGAGGGGGGCTTCATCTTGGCACAAGAGGAAGCCATGAACTGACGTGTTGGAATGGGAATTAAAGTGCACGGCGTCCAGGCCTTCTGTCAGACTCTTGAACAGACCCCTCATACACTGAAAGATAAATTATTGATTTCCTAGTTTACCTTGCTATGGCCCTTGCAGTGTACTGAACTTCCTCTGTAACTGTAACACTATATTCCACATTCTGTTTCCCTTTGTGCTACCTTGACACACTCATCTATGGAATGATTTATCTGGATGGAATGTAAACAAAAGCTCTTCACTGTATCTTGGCAGATGTGACAATAAATCAATGAAAATCTCTTCTCATAAAACAGTCCCTTCATCCCAGCTTAGTGAACCTTCAGTGCACTCTCTTCAGGAGAAGTACATCTCATCGCAGACACCAAAGTCAAAGCTGAAGACAATAACCTGAGTGTGTGCTCACCTAGACTCTGTATAGTTGTAGTAAGACATCCTGTATTAATGACCTACACACCACTTGCCTTTTTAACTGCTTTCTGCACTTGCAGGTTTGATTTAATCATATAAATACTGTTTTACCTTTTTTTCCCCAAACTAATGTCACTTTTGCCATGTATTGCTCATTTGAAGTTTAAAATTTATATAAAAAGAATTAACCAACACGCCACCTCTACCTCCCCACAAACATCACTTGTAGTATTTTTCTTCACTGATGGAAAATCAATGGCAGACTGCAGACAGCATGAGAGGTCATTGTTGGTGACGCAGCAAGGGATTTAAAGAGAGTTCAGGTGCTTTCAGTGCTTTCATAATGATCTATTAAGCACTTGGCAGGAGCCAAGAAAAAGAAGCGAGGTGTAAGTGGAGCAGCCATTACTTGAGGGGACAGTGTGAAAATGGCCAAGCTTTGGCTCAATAGAACAGGCAGTTCTACTAAGCAAGTTTCTACCAGTTTCTATTTTTTGTTAATACATAGCTAATGCTGGGAATGGTTCCAGAGTTAGTGTTCTGTTTTTTTGTGTGAGATGTGGGAACTCTGAGAGAACTCCTGTCTTCCTGATAACTACATCTGTATGAAGTACACCGAGCTGCAGCTCCTTAGAGACCGTGTTAAGGAACAGGAGCTGCAGCTGGATGACCGACAGCTCATGTGGGAGAATGATCAGGTGGTAGATAAGAGCTGCAGTGGAGGTGGGCTACAAATTACAACAGAAGATAGTTAAGGCATTTAAAAGAGCAATGCTGTGATTTAGTATGAAGGTAGACTGGGAAAATCAGGTTGGTGCTACATCCCAAGAGACGGAATTTGTAGGATGTCTCCTAGAAATCAGGGGTCCCCAACCTTTTTTGCACCGCGGACCGGTTTAATATTGACAATATTCATGCGGACTGGCCGACGGGGGAGGGTGTTCATCACAACCGGAATATAGGTGATAAGTCAACTATAAGTCACTTATAAGTGGCTAATACACTCAATTTCGTTTCTAAAAGAGTTTATCTAACAAATTTAATATTAAACAAACAGCACATATTTTCCTCGCATGAGTAGAGTGATAAGTCAATCTTCTTATAGGCATCCGTTAGTCTCGTGAGACCATGGATTTGCGCCTTGGAAAGTTTCCAGGGCACAGGCCTGGGCAAGGTTGTATGGAAGACTGGCAGTTGCCCATGCTGCAAGTCTCCCCTCTCCATGCCACCGATGTTGTCCAAGGGAAGGGCACTAGGGCTGATACAGCTTGGCACAGGTTTCGTCGCAGAGTAATGTGTGGTTAAGTGCCTTGCTCAAGGACATAACATGCTGCCTCAGCTGAGGCTTGAAGTAGTGACCTTCAGATCACTGACCGACACCTTAACCAGTTGGCCACGCGCCAACACTAAGTCAATTGTAAATCACTTATAAGTCAATAGCATCATAACATTTTAAGTAACGTTTTGAATATTAAACACATAGCGCATATTTTCCTTGTATGAACATATAAAATCATTGCAACACACCAATATCGCTGAATCAGTGGGAGCCCTGGGCTTGTTTCCCTGCAACAAGACGGTCCCATCGAGGGGTGATGGGAGACAGTGATACTCGAAGGGGGTTCCTTATGTCCAGTCTATTCCGCAATTTAGTTTTCGTTGCATTCATTGCAGAAAACCCCGCTTCGCAGAGATATGATGTTGGAAATGGAAGCAACGTTTTCAGTGCTTTCCTGGCTATCTCAGGATATTCAGCCTTGACTTTGATCCAGAACGCCGGCAGAGGTGTTATGTCAGACATACTTTTCAGCCCACTGTCATTTGCAAGCTCGAGTTGATCTTCTTCCCACGCTGACATGGATGATTCACTGGGGACATTCATAATGGGTCACGGACCCATTCCTTTGCACGTCTTGGGTCATTTGTTTTTGGGAAGTAACGCTCGAATTCTGTCGACAACAAAGATAGGTGATCGCGCACCAGCTGTGAGAAGGACGGTGCAGCCTCAGTCTCTCCCAAATTCCCAGCTAATATTGGGAACATGTCAAATATGCCCCTGTCCACTCGCCGTCCCCACAGTTCCAGTTTGGCTGTGAAAGCAGACACTTCATCTGCCAACCTGAAGACAGTTGTCATTCTCCCCTGAAGTGACAAATTGAGTTCGTTGAGCAGGTTGAAGATGTCACACAGATAAGTGAGTTTTGCTACCCACTCCTCGTCACTGAAGTGTGCTGCCAGTGGTGACTTTTTTCCTGAAAGAAATCTCTGTAGCTGCTCTCTTAACTCAAAAACCCTTGCCAGGGCTCTCCCCCTTGATAGCCACCTGACTTCAGTGTGTAACAGAAGGCGTTTGTGCTCTGCATGCATTTCCTCACAAAGCTGCTCAAACAGACGCGAGTTAAGGGCCTTTGCTCTGGTGTGATTGATAACTTGAACAGCGTCATTCAATACGCTGTTAAGATCAGGTGACATTTTTCGGCTAGCCAGCATTTCCCTGTGTATGACACAGTGTGTAGACTGGCATTCAGGAGCAAGCTCTTTAACTTGGGTAGTGAAACCAGACAGCCGTCCAGTCATAGCTGCAGCCCCGTCTGTGCATATTCCAACACAGAATGACCAGTCCAGTTTGCCTGACATGTAGTCATTCAAAGACTTGAATAGTTTTGCCCCATTTGTGTTAGTTGGCAGCGGCAGTGCACACAACATATCCTCGTGCACATCGTCTTGAAATATATATCGCACATAAACCAGCAGTATTGCCTTGTTGTCGACATCGGTAGACTCATCGACCTGGATAGCATACCATGGTGACTCGTTAAGCCGTTCCAACAGCTGTGCTTCGATGTCCTCCGCTGTGTCATCGATTCTCCTTGAAACTGTGGTAGCTGAAAGAGAAACCTGTGCCATCTTGTTGGCTGCAGCTTCTCCCAACAGTTCACGGCACATGTCCTTGGCAGCAGGCAGAATCAATTCTTCACCGACAGTGAAAGGCTTCTTATCCTTAGCAATACGGCTAGCCACAAAGTACGACACTCTCAGAGCAGCAGCATCTGTGGAGCTGGTGGCTCCCAGCACTTGCTTCTGTCCCGCTTGCTCACGTTTTTTCTGCTCAAGAAACTCATCGGGTTTGTCTTTAAGTGCAGGGTGCTTGGACTCAAGGTGCCAAAGCAGTTTTGAGGGCTTCATTGCCTCATTAAACAGCTTGTCTCCACATATCACACACAGGGGGCTTGGAGCGTGCGAGTCACCGGTCGCATTAAAGCCATATTTTATGTACGACTCATCGTATTTTCTGTTGAAGGAAGCTTTTTTTTCGCAGTCTCGGCCTCAGCTGTCTCTGCGTTACTATCATCGTTAGGCCTTTCTCCCCTACCAACTCTTCCAAAGAAACTCTCAAGCGACGTTTGTTTTTTAACTCATCGAGTAGTTGTAGGACCGACTGATGACCTCGCGTGCGTAATGACCTTGCGTCCGTTCAAGTTCAACAGTGGGCATGACAGGGAATGAGGAAAGGTGCAGCTGACTCATATCGTTTCATACAGCCAAATCATATCGTTTCCTCACGGCCTGGTAGCACATGCTTTGCGGCCCGGTGGTTGGGGACCACTGCACTAGATGGCTCTTTAGAGCGGCTTGTAGTTGAGCCCACTAGGGGGATGGCAAATCTGGATTGGGTGTTATGTTAGGATGCATATTTGATTAGGGACCTTAAGGTAAAGGAATCCTCAGGAGGCAGTGATCATAATATGATAGAATTCACCCTGCAGTTTGAGAAGGAGTAACTAAAATTGGATGCATCAGTATTACAGTGGAGTAAAAGGGTCTAAATAGGCACAAGATCAGAGCTGGCCAAAGTTGATTGGAAGCGATCACTGGTAGAGATGATTGCTGAACAGCAATGGACGGAGTTTCTGGGAGCAATTTGGAAGGTGCAGGAAATATACATCCCAAAGATGAAGAAGTATTCAAAAAGGAGGATAAGACTGACAAGGGAAGTCAAAGACAGCATAAAAACAAAAGAGTGCAAATAAAATTACCGGGAAGGTAGAGGATTGGGAGGCTTTTAAAAAGCAACAGAAGGCAAATATAAAGAGAAAAAAGAAAAAAATAGGAAGGAAACAATAAGTTTTTTTAAAGAGATATAGAGTACTAGAGATGACAGTAGGTATTGGACCACAGGAAATTGACACTCAAGAAGTAGAAATGGCAGACAAAGAAATAACAGATGAAGAAATGGTAGACAAATTTAGTAAGTCTTTCGCATCAGTCTTCACTGTGGAAGACACTAGCAGAATGAATGCCAGAAATGCAAGAGTGTCAGGGGGCACAAGTGCATGTCATTGCTATTAGTAAGAAGGTACTTGGGAAGCTGAAGGAGTTGAAGGTAGATAAGCCACGTGGACCAGATGGACTACATCCCACGGTTCTGAAAGATGTAGCTGAAGAGATTTTAGAGGTATTAGTAATAATCTTTCAAGAATCACTAGATTCTGGAATGGTTCTGAAGGACTGGAAAATTATAAATCTCACTCCACTCTTTAAGGGAGCAAGACAGAAAAAAAATGGAATAATGGGCCGGTTAATCTGACTTCAGAGGTTGGAAAGATATTGGAGTCCATTATTAAGGATGAGTTCTCAGGGTACTTGGAGGCACATGATAAAATAGGCCGTAGTCAGCATGGTTTCCTCAAGGGAAAAGTTTGCCTGACACAGAAGGGAAAAGATGAAATATGAGGGCAAACTAGCCGATAATATAAAGCAGGACACTGGAAGTTTTTTTAGTTATATAAAGAATAAAAGAGGGTTGACATTGCACAACTAGAAAATAATGCTGGTAAGGTAGCAATGGGGACAAAGGAGTGGCAGTTTAACTTAACAAGTACTTTGCACCAGCCTTCACTGTGGAAGACACTGGCAGAGTGCCAGAGGTCCATGAGTGTCAGGGAGCAGGAGTGAGGGCCATTGCTATACAAAGGAAAAAGTGCTAAGTAAACTGAAAGGTCTTAAAGTGGATAAGTCATCTGGACCAGACGGACTACATCCCAGAGCCCTGAGAGAGGTTGCTGAGGAAATAATGGATGCACTGATTGTGACCTTTCAAGAATCAAGAATCTGGCATGGTTCCAGAGGACTAGAAGATAGCAAATATCACTCCACTTTTTAAGAAGGCAAAAGAAGGGAAATTTTAGGTCAGTTAGCCTAACCTCAGTGGTTTGGAAAGAGTTGGAGTCTAGTATTAAGGAAAATGTTTTGGGGTATTTGGAGACAAATGATAAAATAAGTCAAAGTCAGCATGGATTCTGTAAAGAGAAATCTTGCCTGACAAATCTGTCAGAACTTCGAGGAAATAGTAAGCAGGTTGGACAAAGGAGAGGCAGTGGATATCATTTAGAAAGATAGAAACATAGAAAACCTATAGCATAATACAGGCCCTTCAGCCCACAAAGCTGTGCCAAACGTGTCCTACCTAGGATTACCCATAGTCCTATATTTTTTTGAGCTCCATGTACTTGTCCAGGAATTTCTTAAAAGACCTATCATATCTGCCTCCACCATCATTGCCGGCAGCCCATTCCACGCACTCACCACTCTCTGTGTAAAATACTTATCCCTGACATCTCCTCTGTACCTACTTCCAAGCACCTTAAAACTGTGCCCTCTCGTGCTAGCCATCTCAGCCCTGGGTAAAAGCCTCTGACTATCCACACAATCAATGCCTCTCGTCATCGTATACACCTCTATCAGGTCACCTCTCATCCTCCATCGCTCCAAGGAAAAAAGGCCGAGTTCACTCAACCTAATCTCACAAGGCATGCTCCCCAATCCAGGCAACATCCTTGTAAATCTCCTCTGCACCCTTTCTATGGCTTCCATATCCTTCCTATAGGGAGGCGACCAGAACGGAGCACAGTACTCCAAGTGGAGTCTGACCAGGGTCCTATACAGTTGCAACATTACCTCTCGGCTCCTAAACTCAATCCTATGATTGATGAAGGCCAATGCACCATATGTTTTCTTAACCACAGAGTCAACCTGCGCAGCAGCTTCGAGTGTCCTATGGACTCAGACCACAAGATCCCTCTGATCCTCCACACTGCCAAGAGTCTCACTATTAATACTATATTCCGTCATCATATTTGACCTACCAAAATGAACCACCTCACACTTAACTGGGTTGAACTCCATCTGCCACTTCTCAGCCCAGTTTTGCATCCTATCAATGTCCCGCTGTAACTTCTGACAGCCCTCCACACTATCCGCAACATCCCAAACTTTGTGTCATCAACAAATTTACTAACACATCCATCCACTTCCTCATCCAGGTCAGTTATAAAAATCATGAAGAGTAGGGGTCCCAGAACAGATCCCTGAGGCACACCACTGGTCACCGACCTCCATGCAGAAGATGACCTGTCTACAAACACTCTTTGCCTTCTGTGGGCAAGCCAATTCTGGATCCACGAAGCAATGTCCCCTTGGATCCCATGCCTCCTTACTTTCTCAATAAGCCTTGCATGTGGTACCTAATCAAATGACTTGCTGAAATCCATATACACTACATCTACTGCTCTTCCTTCATCAATATGTTTAGTCACATCCTCAAAAAATTCAATCATTTTACTTGGATTTTCAGAAGGCATTTGACAAGGTGCCACACACGAGGTTGCTTAACAAGATAAAATTCAATGGCGTTACAGGAAGGATACTGGCATGGATAGAGGAACGGCTGACAGGCAGGAGGTACTGAGTGGGAATAAAAGGGGCCTTTTCTGGCTGGCTGCCAGTGACTAGTGGTGTTCCTCAGGGGTCAGTATTGGGACCGCTACTTTTCACATTGTTTGTCAATGACCTGTATAATGGTGGCTTTGTGGCAAAGTTTGTGGATGATACGAAGATAGATGGAGGGGTAGGTAGTGCTGAGGAAGCAATGTGATTGCAGCAGGACTTAGACAAATTGGAAAAATGGGCAAAAAAAAGTGGCAGATGGAATACAGTGCTGGGAAATGTATGATAATGCATTTTGCTAAAAGGAACAATAGTGCGGACAACTAATTAAATAGAGAGAAGGCTGAAACATCAGAGGTGCAGGGGGACTTAGGAGTCTCGTGCAAGACTCCCAGAAGGTTAATTTATAGGTTGAGTCCGTGGTAAAGTAGGCAAATGCAATGTTGGCATTTATTTCAAAGGGAATATAAAAGCAAGGTGATAGTGTTTATAAGACACTAGTCAGCTGCACCTGGAGTATTGTCAACCGTTTTAGGCCCCATATCTCAGAAAGGAAGAGCTGTCATTGGAGAGAATCCAGAGGAGGTTCATGAGGATGATTCCGGGATTGAAGGGATTGACATATGAGGAGCATTTGGCAGCTTTGGGCCTGTACTCCCTGGCAGTTAGAAGAATGTGAGGGGATCTCACTGAAACCTACCAAATATTGATAGGACTAGATAGGGTGGATGTGGAGAAGATGCTTCCTATGGTGGGTGTATCAGAACTAGTGGGGACAGCCTCAAAATTGAGGGGTGACCCTTTAGAACAGAGGTGAGGAGGAACTTTTTTATCCAGAGAGTAGTGAATCTCTGTCACAGACAGTGGTGGAGACCAAGGCCGTGGGTGTATTTATGGTGGAAGATGATCATTTCCTGATCGGTCAGGGAATCAAAGGATATGGCAAGAAGGCAGATGTATGGGGTTGATTGGGTATTGGATCAACCATGATGGAATGGCAGAGCAGACTTGATGGGCTGGATAGCCTAATTCTGCTCCTATGTCTTATGGTCTAAATCAGCTGGAATTCTTTGTAGAAATAACAGGCAGGATAGACAAATCAAAGTCAATGGATGTTGTTTATTTGGATTTTCAGAAGGTCTTTAACAAGGTTCTGCACAGGAGGCTGCTTAGCAAGATAGAATCCATGGTAGTGCAGTAAAGATACCAGCATGGATAGAAGATTAGCTGACTGACAAGAGGCAAAGAGTGTGAATAAAAGGACTTGGTAGTCCTTGTGCAGAGTTGTTTAAGGATTAACTTGCAGATTGAATCAATGGTAAGAAAGGCAAATGAAATGTTAGCATACATTTCAAGAGGACTAGAATACAAAAGCAGAAATGTAATGTTGAGGCTTTATAAGGTATTGGTCAGACCGCGCTTGGAATATTGTGAAGAGTTTTGGGCCCCTTACAAAAGAAGTGTTGGCGATGGTGAGGGTCCAGAGGAGGTTCTTGGGAATGATCCCAGGAATGAAAGGGTTAACCAATGAGGAGTGTTTGAAGGCTCTGAGCCTTTACTCGCTGGAGTTTAGAAGAATGAGGAGGGAACTCATTGAAACCTATCAAATACTGGAAGGCTTAAATAGAGTCAGTATGGAGATGATGTTTCCTATAGTGGGAGAGTCTTGCACCAGAAGGCACTCCCTTAGAATTGGGGGACATCCAGTTAGAACAGAGATGAAGAAAAAATTCTACAGTCATGGGGTGGTGAATCTGTGGAATTCATTGCCACAGGCAGCTGTGCAAGCCAGGTCATTTTGTATATTTAGGACAGAGGTTGATAGGTTTGTGATTAGTAACGGTGTCAAAGCTTCCGGGGAGAAGGCAGGAGAATTAGCCTGACAGGGATAATACATCATCCATTACTGAATGGTGGAGCGGACTCGATGAGCCAAATGGCCTAACTCTGCTCCTATGTCTTAAAAACATCAACCACACAGAACTTACACTTTTAATCACGTCAAGAATGCTACACAGAATTTTCAAAATGACCACACCCACAACTGATTAACCTGGTATGTTTGTGAGTTGTACAGTTAGTGGGGTGACTGTGGTGACACGGGAAACACTGGTAAATTATAATTAGCTGTGAACATAACCCACGATGTCATGCAAACCCACCTTCCTTCCATTGACTCCATCTGCCTCTGGAAAGCAGCCAACATAATCAAGGGCCCCTTCTACCCCGGTCACTCTCACTTTTCACCCTCCCCTTTCCATCCAGGAAAAGTTAGGAAAGTCTGAAAGTATGTACCACCAGATTCAAGGATGGTTTGTATCCCACTGTTAACAGATCATTGAATGGGCCTCTCATATGCCAAGGATAAATTCCTGATCTTCCAGTTGACCTCAGCACAGCCTTATGCTCTTTGTTTAGTTGTGTTCTACTTTCCCCATAGCTGTTGTGCTATATTCTGCATTCTGATTTCTGTTACTACCTCGATGTACTTATGCGTGGAATGACTGTACTTTGTACCCATGACAGCAATAATAATAAACCAAACTATCTTTGAACACTCTGATCTTTACAGATCTCAATTCAGTTGCAGTTGACAGTAACCACACTCATTTTACCCATAAATGGAAAAAGATTTTCTCAAACACTTAACTGTAATAAAAAAAAAAGAAACTGTTTTCCAAAAAGTGGAATAAAAAAAACGAAGAGTTCTAGCCATTCTAATGAGTGAAATTTTGCATTTTATTTTGTTGGGCATACAGAGTATTTGGGTTTATTCCAAGTTTTGAAAGATTTTTCAAACATACCCACATGAATTAGAAGATCACAAATCTACCCCAATTCCTGACACACTCACTTCTATCACACACCTGACCCACGCTCCGGATCTCTGCTCTGACCGCACACACAACTGACCCACGTTTACCAAATCCCACCAACACTGGTTATAGACCCAGCCCATTTTCCTGACCCTCAGTTCCAGCCACATACTTGACCAAATATCCTTCAGATTCACGGGCAGAAAAATTGAACCAACGTCAGTGTCCTCTCTTGTTTCAACAACCCCAGAAGCAGTGCCCTAATTATTCTTTGTCCACTACGTCTGACTACTCCCTTGTTCCCAGACTCAATACAGACACTGCAGTCTGAACATTGTTATGAAAGGAGATTACCAAACAGACAGAGAAAAGATGTGGTCAGAACCCCCTTGGAGAAGAGTAAATTCAGATTTATTTATAATATGTACATTGAAACATACAGTGAAATGTGTCATTTGTGCTACAACCAACACACTCAATGATGTGCTGAGGGCTGCCCACAGGTGTCACCATACACCAACATAGAATGCCCACAAGTTCAATAGAACAACATAAACAGCAACAACAACAAAATAAGACAACAGCATAACCGACCCCTTTTCCCACAAACTCACTCCTTCACATACAGACAGATCTCCAACCCCAGGACAGTCCACCTCTGGGCCTCCAGTCCTTGGCTCTGGACTCTGAGACTTGCAAACATCAGGCCTCCAACTTCAGACTTCGCACTGGGTTTGATGATCACAGGTTTGTCCTTTGGCATTAGACCCCCGATCTTGCCGATAACAAAGATTTTGCTTCCTGAATACTTATTGGGTGCACCTTATGGATTTTGGGCTTCTGATCATGAAAATCACCATGAATTTTCCATATCACACATCATTTGTTTGAAATTGCCATGTTATTTCAATTTATAATTCAAGTCAATTAAAATGTAAGTTGAAAAGTTTTTCTCTTGTCCAGACACAACTAGGCAGGGCAGATGCTCATGGCAGGCCAGGTTTCAGAAAGGCTATAAAAAGCATCTCACACACACACTGTACTGTGCATTGCGTTTACATGTATATCATTTGCGATCACGTTGATACGCATGCTCTATGCGCATAGCATATTGTGTACTCATTATAATAATGTGATTTTATTTCCGGAGTATTTATGATAGCAAAGTATCTCACCGATGTTTCAACAGCCATGATACTTTGTTATATTTGTGGGAAGTATACATTTAAACGTCAAAGACAGAGCATGCCTCCTCTTACTGAGAAAGCCTGTAAAAGGGTGTAAAATTGGTGACCAAGACAAAGCCTGGGCTCCTCACGTTTGTTGCGCAACATGCGCTGTTGATCTTAGAGTTTAGCTCAGAGATACTCAGAAGTCAATGATGTTCGCTGTCCCAATGATAAGGAGAGAGCAGAAGGATCATGTAACAGACTGTTACTTCTGTCTGACCAGTGTGTCTGGTTTCTCTGCTAAAAACAAGAAGTCCATTGAATACCCCAATCTCCCTTCGGCTATGAGGCCTGTGCCTTATGATGATAGTCTTCAGTACTGAAGCCACCAGAGACACAGAATCAAGAGGAGGCAGACAAAGATGCCATGATGCATGAGCCAAAAATGGAAAACAACACTGATACTGATACAGATTTTGAACCCTTTATGTCAAGTGAACCTCACTGGATAATTCAATCTGAGCTAAATGACCTAGTCAAAGACTTGGTTTTGTCAAAGGCGAAGTAGAATTACTGGGTTCAAGACTGCAAGGATGGAATTTTCTGTCACGAGGCACAAAAGTTTCCGTGAAGGATTCAATATTTGTGACAGCTGTTTCCCAGGGTAACTGATGCCAATAAGGAAAGTATTTTTCTTGGTCCACAAGTCAAACCGGTCATCAATGACAGTCAGCTCAAAGAACTTCGAGTTGAACCACAGAAAAATCACATGGAAGGCACTGAAGAATGTTGTTGAAACTACAGAGCACCAAACTACGTGGATCTGATTAACAACAGGCTTCAAAGTACAAAACCATGAAGTGCGACATGTCACTAAAGATTCATTTTCTGCATTCCCATTTAGACTTACCCTGCACAGTCAGTGACGATCACAGTGAAAGGTTTCACCAGGACATTGTGATCATGAAGAAATGGTATCAGGGCAATTGGAATCCATCAATGCTGGCTGATTATTGTTGGACACTTAAGTGAGGAGTCTCAGACACTTAATAGAAATGAAAATGATCAAAACATTTTTAGCTAAGTTGAACTATTGCAAAGCATCAGTACCATTAATGCAACTAAAGGCATTATATTCAACGCAAGCTAATTTTTTGTTCTTCTAATTCCTACATGATACAAGTAGTCTGAAATTATATTTGTGTTCAGCTTCAAGTGGTCTATCATAACCACAAAATATTTCTGAGCTAGCAACACTTCCAAAATATTTGCTGTCCATTGTAATGGGTTTGGGCTTTGGGCCCTGACTCTGGACTCACATGGACCTCTGAGACCCTGGTGTCCCAGGCCACAATGACTCCTTTGGATCTCTACTATTGGCATTTGACCCTCGGGCTTCTACCTCTATACCTCTGGCCCATGATCGCTCAGAAAGGAGAAGGGAGATTCAGTATGTTATTAAGGAGCTCAGGCTCATGCACTGGGGCCATCCAGAAGCCCTGTGTAAGTGGTGGAAGGAGAAGATGAACTCTCAATGTATCCACTCACCCACCCATCAGCCATCTCCTTCCACATCTATGGAAGAGATTGGTTCTGACATTGGTCTCAACAATCACCACAAATCAGCGCGGAGAAAGGCCTCTGAAGCCTCTAACAATCCTGTGCATTGGCTCCAGCAAATCACTTGGTGATGGAACCAGTCAGAATGCTGTCCACAGTACATCTGTAGAATTTGCAAGAATCTTTGGAGACATACCAAATCTCCTCAAACTGCTAATGAAGTGTAGCCACTGGCATGTGTTTGTCTTGATTGCATCAATATGTTGGGCCCAGGATAGATCCTCTGGAATATTGATGGCCAGGAATTTGAAACTGCTCACTCTTTCCACGACTAACCCCTCAGTGAGGATTGGTGTATGTTCTCCTGACTTCCTTTTCCTGATCAATTTGTTGGTCTTGCTGAAGTTGCGTGCAAGCTAGTTTCCATCTTGAGGGACTGCTTAAGATGGTAAAGTGTTCAGATTTCCAGTATTGTCTGTATTGTGTGAAGCATGTGGCCAAGTGGTTAAGGCGTTCGTCTAGTTACCGCAAGGTCGCTAGTTCGAGCCTCAGCTGTGGCAGCGTGTTTGTGCCCTTGAGCAAGGCACTTAATCACACATTGCTCTAGTCTGTGCGAGGAGTGGCGCCCCACACAGACTTCCAATCTGCGCCTTGTAAGGCATGAAAATGCCCGACGCAGGCCTCTCATGGTCTGAGTCGGCATTCCCCTCCCTGTATTGTGTCATTAGTCCAACTTTCAAAAATATGATTGGTAACACATTGCCACAGTTGATGACATTGGAAAAGCTTTACAGTGCAAGACAAATTAACCAAGGCGGCTCCAGTTAACAGCAAAATGCCCAAGCCAACTTGGTATTTATCCCAGGCTGCTACGGGAAGTAAGGGAAGAGATTGCTGGGGCTCTGACTGAGATTTTTAGTTCTTCATTGGACATGAGTGAGGTACCAAGTGAGGTTCTTCATTGGACATGAGTGAGATTTACGGTGACTTGGGAAAAGTCTGGTAATCACAGGCCTGCTCACCTAACGTCAGTAGTAGGGAATATATTGGAAAATATTCTGAGATACGACAGAAGGAGTGAATGGAGAACAAAAATGGGGAATAGAAAAAGAGAGAAGGAGACGGAAGGGGGAAGAAATTACTAAAGTTAGAGAAATTGATGTTCAATGGCCTTCATTGGTCAATGCAATGAACACAAGAAAAGGCAGGTTATGCTCCAATTTGTGAAACATCGTTCAGATATCATCAGGAGTACCATTTGCAGCTCTAGTCTCTGCACTAGAGGGAAGATGTGATCAATATACTTTGTTACCTCTTCAAAATAAAAGTTCAGTCAGATTGATCAGACAGGATAAGAAGCAAGGGCATTTTTTCCCTAGGAATGGAGGGCAAGCAGGGATAAAATGATGAGGGGTACAGATAAGGGACACTTCAGGAAACTATCCAACATATCATAGGTGGATAAAACTGGAAGCAGCAAGAGATTTAGAGAGGATTCACCGGCAGTGATAGTCGGCCGGTGGTGGACTTTGAGACGAATGGTCCTGAGATCGAATCCAATCAGCTCTGTGCATGCTTTCCATCTGTGCTGGGTTGAGCAGTGGTCGAGCTAGCAACTCGGCCTTATTTAAAAAAAACATTCAAAGGCATGAAAAGGAACAACACCACCAATATGATGAGGACCTGGATTAACTTGCCAGAGAGAATGAAGGAAATAAAGTCCAAGGCCTGTCTGCTCTAGATGATCGTTTGAATTGCTTATATACAGAAACCTACAGGCTAAGTGCTGGAAGTATGGATGAGTCCGCACTGGGCATCATGGACGTGCTGGTCAAATGGTCTGTTCCATGCAGTGTGACACCATGGCACAAGGCCAAAACCAATCTACAATTATCCCGTCCCTATACATAGAACTAAACAATAAATCCAGAAGCCAGAGGTATTTCAAGTTTGGGACTTATTTTGTAAACCCTTTAAGAAAACATAACCTTCACATAATGCGATTTCAGAAGTTTCAGGCACCCCTCAGTGTATAAGCAGATCACACAACAAAGCCATGGTGTTCCGCAAACTCTCTGATTCACCTTGTGAAGAAGATTGCATCTCCAGACAGCCCACGTCATTAGTGATTAGATTGACTTTCTATAATATCCTGAGATTTCAACATGATGTTCTTCTGGGTTTATTTATGAGGCTCAGTTTCAGCAATCATCATGGTTTCATGTTGCTTTATGAGCAAATTAATCAGCACATGGAATAATTATGAAAGGCCAAGAACCTAAACAATTTAAAGCTCCATATTGTTGACAGGAAACATCCTGTTGAATCTCCTCTGCAGCCCTTCCGACATTCTCACATTTCTCCAGCAGTGTGGTAAACAGATTCATATATGTTACTCAGAACCATCCCCATTCCATACCACATCTTGTTGATTACATGCAGGAAATTGTGACCTTGAATTTACTGGAATCATCTTGTGTGTACCATTAGAGGCTTTGGATCATTGCATAAGCTAAACAATGATTATTTAATTGCAGATTATCTGTAACGCACAAAGCATTCATGTTTTATCATTTGGGATGGATCCATCTGGACTAGTGCCTGAATCATACACCAAGCATTCCATTTTATGGTTTTAACTCACTAGTCAATAGCTGCCAGTAACATTAGTTTAATAATTTTGGGATAAATGCAAGTCTGTGCTAAAGAGCAACACACACAAACTGCTGGAGGAACTCAGCAGGTCAGGTAGCATCTCTAGAAAGGAATAAACAGTCGATATTTCGGGCTGAGACCCTTCATCAGGACTGGAAAGGGGGAAGATGCCAGAATAAGAAGGAGGGGGGAGGGGGGAGAAGGAATACAAGCTAGAAGGTGATAGATAAAGCCAGATGTGTGGCAGAGGAGGAAATGAAGTAAGGAACTGGGAGGTACTAGGTGGGAAAGATAAAGTGCTGGAGAAGACGGAATCTAATGGGACAGGAGATTGGACCGCGGAAGAAAGGGAAGGTGGAGGGGCACCAGGGGGAGCTGACAGGCAGATGAGGAGTGGGGCAAGAGTGGGGAAATAAAGAAGAGGAAGGGATGGGGGAGGAGTAGGAAAAAATAACCGAAAGTCGAAAAAATTGATGTTCATGCCATCGGGTTGGAGGCTACCTAGACTCCCTTCTGTCTCAGTCCTGAAGAAGGGTCTCAGCGCGGAACATCTTCTGTCTACTCCTTTCCATAGATGCTGCCTCAACTGCTGAGTTCCTCCGGCATTTGGTGTTACACCCTCCAAGCTGAGAGTGGTCTCATTGTGGTAGAAGAGGAGGCCATGAACCCACATGTTGGAATGGGAATGCCACTTGCAGAAATAAGTGCCAGAAGGGAGATTATTGGGGAGGGACAGATGGACAAGGGAATCACGGAGGGAGTAATCCCCACAGAAAGCAGATAATGGAGGAAGGAGATAAGGATGCGTTTGGTGGTAGGGTCCTGTTGAAGATGGCAGAAGTTTCGGAGAATGATGTGTTAGTAAGAGGAGAGGACAAGAGGAGATCTATCCCTGTTAAGGCAGCGGGAAGATGGGGAGAAACCGGACATCTGGGGAATGGAGGAGATGCAAATGAGGGCAGCATCAATGATGTAGGAAGCAAAAGTCTGTTCTTTGAAGGAGGAGGACGAAAGAGTCTCTTGTGCCAAGATGAGTCCACCCTTTGAGTAGAAGAGCAACACCTTATATTCTGTCTGGGTAGCCTCCAACCTGGTGGCAAGAGTATCAATTTCTCCTCTTGTAAACAAATTTCCCCTCATCCTTCTTCCTCTGTTCCCCACACTGACTTTTTTCCCCTTCTCACCTGCCTATTAGTTCCCCGTGTCCCCTCCTCCTTCCCTTTCTCCCATAGTCCACTCTCCTCTCCTATCAGATCCCCTCTTCTTCAGCCCTTGACCTTTCCCACACACCTGGCTTCACCTTTCACCTTCCAGCTCGCCTCCTTCCCCTCCCCCCACCTTTTTATTCCAGCATCTTCTCCCTTCTGTCTCAGTCCTGAAGAATGGTCTCGGCCCGGAACGTCTCCTGTCTATTCCTTTCCATAGATACTGCCTCAACTGCTGAGTTCCTCCAGCATTTAGTGTGTGTCGCTTTGGATTTCCAGCATCTGCAGACTTCCTCATGTTTATAAAGAGGCTTTGTTTGTGTTTGGGATGGAATAATAATGAAGAACGATTGTTTTTTCAAAATTCTTGTTTATGTTTGTGTTTGTTGACACAAGAGCCTGAAGATGCTGGAATCTGAAGAAGCAAGCAATCTGCTGGAGGAACTCAGTGGGTTGAGCAGCACTTCTGGGAAGGAAAGGAATTGGATCAACACCCTGCATCAGGAGTGGGAGGTGTCATACTAAATCGCTGAACCATCCTGCAGCAGACAATTCCTTTCCTCCCACAGACGAGACACTGCTTAACTGACCGAGTTCCTCCAGAAGATTTTTTGAAACTCCTGCCTATCTTTGTTCAAGAGCTTATGTTCAATTTGATTCTCTGTATTAACAACGCTAAAACTGGAGACTTCAGGAATGTGCCTACCTGTGGTGAGCCGCCCCGCTCAAATGAAATGTGGGCATTGTGGCAAAGCCTGCCCAGGGATCAGAAAAATGAAAAAAAAATTCTTTTTTCCCCATCTGTAGTGGTACAACAGTAAGTCAGTAAAGATGAAGTGAAAGAATGCATTACCTCATTACCTCAAAATGCATTTTTTTTTCTTTTTTCATGATTTTTCTCTAGTTATTTTCTTTTCGTCCTGTATTATTCATTGGTATCCTACATGATTGGGAGTTTTGTCAATTTATACTATTTGGTTTTATAATTACTCATCTTAAGTATAACAATGTATTCCAAACAATTTTGTATTATTGCTATGTTATGTTTATATTTTATGAAACTAATAAAAAGATTGAAAAAGAAAGAAAGAATGCATTACCTCTAAGATCAGGTATTCTCTGCCACACATTGCCCTCACTTCATTGTATCCCACAACGGGCACTCCTCCTCATTCTTCACTTCCACATCATTTTGACTTTGAAGTTGCTAACAGCATGTCCTGACTCTTTGGCACCTGATACCTTAGTGAGTGATGTACCAGCAGTGTCAACTTCCCAAACAATGATAGGCAAGTCAAAGCTGATGATGGCCAATGCTACCAAAGTGCAGAGTCAAACTATCTGCTGGATCACATCAGTCCTGATGCAAGGTTTTGACAAAAAACATTGATAAAACATCCTTTCCCCCATAGATGGTGCTCGACCTGCTGAGTTCCTCCAGCAGATTGTGTGTTGCTCCAGATCCCAGCACCTGCAGTCCCTTGTGTCACCACAAAAGTGAAAACAGGATCCTACAAACATACAGGTAAGGCACGGGGAAGGAGCAAGGCATTCTGGTCCTAGGGTCTGATCTGTTGTTCAATGAGATCATGGTTGATCTTCAGTCCTGACATCACTTCCTGCCAAATCCCTGTATCTCCCAGATCCTTTGATATGTGGAATATCAGAGAGAAGGTACAGACCCTGAAGACTGAAGACCCACACAGAAGGTTTCAGGAACTGCTTCTGTCCAATTGCCATTGGATTTCTGAATAGTCCATGAACTCATTGACACTACCTCACTATTCGTCTTTGGCACTACTTATTTCTTCTTCACTGTAACTTGTAGTAATGTTTATGTCTTGCACAGTACTGCTGCCACAAAACAACAAATTTCATATCTCAATGGTAATATACAGTTGTTCTGATTCTATCGACCTTGGGTCTGAACAACTCAATGATGGTGCCTCCACACCCCTCAGGGCAGAGGTTCATCACTTCTGAGTGAGCACACCTCTCTTCATCTCAGTTCCAAATTGTCTACTCCCTGTCTGAGTCTGCAAACCCTCAGTTAAGGGAAGCTTTCTCTTGGTGTCTACACTGTTAAGCCATCTGAGAACTTTGATTGTTTCAGAGATCAGCTCTTATCCAAACACTTAAGAAAGCAGTTTAAACTATTGTATCTCCTTGTGTGGTAGACATACCATCCCAATAACCAGCCTGGTGAATCACTGCTGTACTCCTATACCAGGTAGAGTACATCTATTTCTTACGATAAGAAAACCAAACAAAATTTTAAAGAAAGGATCGAGTGCTTTCCCAGCATATATGATGAATAAACTCTTCTTGGACTTCCAGCCTGGTATAAGTATCAATTAAAACTGATGTTTCAATGATAGTTCTCCATCTTCCTCAGGGATGATGCCTGAACATATCTAGTCTGGAGGTATTCATACCCCATAATCTGTCTCCCATTCCCCCCCCCCCCGGATTGGTTAGTCCTCATCCAATCAGATTTCCACTGTCCCACTTTGTAATCGAATTCCAGTTCTTACTTAGAGCAAGCCTTTGTCTTTATTAAAATTGTTTTCCTCTGGTTTTATTTCAATTGCTTCCTTCATCAGGCAGCCCCAAAAGCAATTGACGTGGCACAGTAGTTTTGTGTCATTGAAGTCAATCCTATGGCCATTGCGAATACAATATTCTGCTACCATCGATTTCTCTGGGTAACCCAAACGGATACACCTCCTGTGCTCCTTGATGCGGGTTTCCACCGTGCGTCCCGTCTGGCTAACATACTCTACTCCGCATTCACAGGGAATCCTGTAAACACCAGCCCAGCTGAGTCCCAGCTCATCTTTGACCCACATAAGCTGCGACTTGAGCTTCCTTACGGTTTGTGAATGTTATTAATCTGGAACTTCTTCAGGATCCTGGTGATCCTTCCAGAAACCATGGGAATATAGGGAAGACAGGTGGGTTCCTCCTCGTTGTTAGGTTTCCTGGTTTTTCAGTCAGCCCCTTTAAGAGCCCAATTGATTTCATTCACCTTGTAGCCATTCTGTAGGAATATCATGCATAAGTGTTTTATTTCTTTAGGGAGGCTCTCTGGGTCCAAAATAGTTTTCATACTGTTAAAGTAGAAAGAACCGCTCTACATTGGGAGGCATGATGGCAACTGTTATTGTTTGTTGAGGTACGAGTCCATGTGAGTGGGTTTCCAAAAAAATGCCGTGTCCGAGGCTATTGTCCGGTTTCCGTTTTATTACAATGTGGAGGCAACCATTCTTCTCCATCTCAATCGTCAATTCAATGTTTGGATGTATGCTGCTCCGATGGTGGAGTGCCTGGAGTCCACGAGCCCACACTGTGAAGGTGTCATCAATGTATCTGAAAAAGTATTTGGGGCGCAAGGGGAATGAACTCAGAGCCCTCTCCTCAAAGTCCTCCATGTAGAAATTAGCAATCAACGGTGACAAGGTGACACGGTCACTCTGTCCCTTTGTTCATTGTAGTTCCCTTTATAGAGGAAGTACGTCAATGTAAGGGTGTGTTCAAACCTTATCAACCCTTGACTGTAGGAGGACTAAGCTGTCGGTAATGGGAACTCTCGTGAACAGGGACACCACATTGAAACTGACCATTATGTCCTCCAGGTTCAGCTGAATATTTGTTACCGTTTTAATAAAGTCCGTTGAATTTGTGATTTGTTGCTCAAAGCCCCCAACAAAGGGAGACAGGATGGACATTAAATGCTTAGTGAGGTAGTCAGTCGGAGAACCTATTCCACTGATGATAGGCCTCCGGGGGAACCCTCCTTGTGCATCTTAGGGAGCCCGTAAAGCCTTGATGGTACAGGTGCCAGAGGCAGAAGCGTCTTGCATATGTCTGCTGGCAATCCGGATTTCTTCCGTAAAGCAGAAGTCATCCTTACAATTGAATCCATGGGATCCCGCTGTAGAACTCTGAAGGCGGGATCACCTAGAATCTGTTGGCCTTTCCTGTGGTATTCCTTCGAGGACATCAGGACCACTGCATTTCTTTTGTCCACTGGTAAAATCATGAAGGCCGGGCTTCGCCATAGAGGGCGTAGACCCAGCGAGTTTCCCCGAGGAAGTAAGATGATTATGCATGATGTTTAGCACAAGCACGTCACAAAGTAGGTTATTCACAGTGACGATTAGATCTCCTGCAGTCATGGACATATGTTCAGAGGGATGCAAGCAGAGATCTGTTGGAACAATAGGCGAAGACTTGGAGCATCAGAACACACTCAAGAATTCCAAGACAGAGGTGGAGTTGGATATGGGATATAAGTCTGCAAAGACAAGGGCCTTGGAAAAAAAAACTGTTGTGAGACAGGATGGTGAGAACAAGTGGTGGACAGGTGAGGGTAGCTAGTGGGCCTCATACCCCACTGAGATAGAGGCATGCCTGTTCTAGCAGGCAAAGTCAGCAAAGCCGGACTGGGAGGATGAGACCCGGTTCTGCAATCCTCCAGAGGGCATGGCGAGGCACAGAAGATGTCATGATCATCCAGTGCATCCAAGGAATGGCGAGGACGAATGCTTGGCAAAAGACAAAAGGAAAGTTAACCACTCCAAATGTTAAAAAGCCTGAGGAGGTAGAAAAGGAAACTAGGTGGCAAACTGCTTTGCGGGGACAGGATCAAGTGCGTCAGAAGTGGGTCACATGGAAAGCCTACGAAACTAAAAGAAGATTCTAAAGGAAAAAGGTGACAAAGGAGACTAAGAACAGGAAAGGTGTCCAAGCAAATGCACACATCAAGACAAAACATTCACAACCTACTGGCAGTGATGGGGGCGGATGGGGCAGCCCATGTAGGAGCAGTAGTGCTGAAAACAAACCCGAATTTCCTATAAGTGCCTGCCGGACACTATGGTGAATTCCCCAGTCCTTCTGCAGACTTGTGCATTCCGATCTTTAGCATCAATCTTGCAGAGTTTCAATTGAACATCTTATTTGAACAACCATAACTCCAGTAGTGCAGAAATCTCTGCACCATACCCGAGTACTCCAGATCTCTGTACTCAGGTCTCCAACTCCCCAGACTTGTCTCCTAGAGTACAACCCACCAAAACTCCCACTACGAGGGGTGATTGATAAGTTCATGGCCCAAGGTAGAAGGAGTCAATTTTGGAAAACCTAGCACATTTATTTTTCAACATAGTCCCCTCCTACATTTACACACTTAATCCAGCGGTCGTGGAGCATACGGATCCCTTCTTTGTAGAAGTCGGCGTCTTGGACCTCCAGAAAGTGGTCCACAGCAGGGGTGATTGATAAGTTCGTGGCCTAAGGTAGAAGGAGATGAGCTATTAACTTCAAACTTTCTGCATAATCACTCAAAGAGTTGAACTGTAGATGCATGCAATCAGAGCTGTATAACTCATCTCCTTTTTCCTTAGGCCACAAACTTATCAATCACCCCAGCTGTGGGCCACTTCTACAAAGAAGGGATCCGTATGCTCCACGACCGCTGGACTAAGTGTGTAAATGTAGGAGGGGCCGATGTTGAAAAATAAATGTGCTAGGTTTTCTAAAATTGGCTCCTTCTAACTTAGGCCATGAACTTATCAATCACCCCTCGTATTTCAGAATCAGACCTTATTCATGATGAAAAAAATACAAACAAATATTGCAAAAGCCCTTTATATTCTTTGTCAGCATATTGTATAATGTAAACTTTAGAGAGAGGGGAAAGAACAGAAGAAATTCAGCACCTCCCTGTTGACCATTACCAATTTTATTGATGCACAGTGGAAAGCATCCTATCCAGATGCATCATGGCTTGGTACGGCAACTGTTCTACATATGATCCCAAGAAATTGCAGTTGCAGAATTGTGGCCACAACTGAGCATGTCATGGCAACCAGCCTCTCCTCCAAGCACTTTGTCTATCTATACTTCTCTTTTTTTTTTGTAATTTATTTTTTATTGAATTTCATCATCAAACAACTACTTCTCATTGCCTCAGTGAAGCAGCCAGCATAATCAAAGACCCCACACCCACCCTAGGCATTCTCTCTTCTCCCCACTCCTGAAGGGCAGAAGATGCAAAAAGCCTAGCAGTACCAGGTTCGAGGACAGATGAGAAAGCCTGCAGATGCTGGAAATCCAAAGCAACCCATACAAAATGCCAGAGGACCTCAGCAGCTTGGGTAGCATCCATGGAAAGGAGTACAGAGTTGATGTTTCTCACCTAGATCCTTCTCCAGGACTGAGGCAGAAGGGTCTTGGTCCTGATGAAGGAGCTCGGCCCGAAACGTCGACTGTTTACTCTTTTTCATAGATACTGCCTGAGCTACTGGGGTTCTATGTGTGTTGCTTTAGGTTTAAGGACTGCTTCTACAGATTGTTTTAGAGTATTAAATGGCCCCTTGGTCCATTACGATGGACTGGATCTCACCATCTCTCCCCTTGATCTCACAATCTCTCATTATGATCTTGCATATTGTTTATCCTGCACTTCCTCTGTTGTTTCTACACTTTTCTCTACTTTAGTCCTATCCGTGTAATGATTTGATCTGTATAAACAGTATGCAAGACAAGCTTTACACTGTATCGCAATCAATAATAATAATGCACTATTGCTATCCCATGACCCCAATGAGGCGATACCTTTTTCATTGTTCGACCCACCAAGACTATCGACGTTTTGGGCAGTGGAGACCCCCTCATGCTCCACCCGGCACCTTTTACGTGGCAAGCCTAGACCAGGGCAAATGAGCCATTAAAATCCAAGTGCAATATAAGGAATTACATGTGATAGATTCCTGTAACAGGCGCTGCTAATAGCTGAGAGCCGATGGTTCGAGTTCTTGTTTGCTTTGGTAAGTAAAACATCCTTAAAAAGCCAGCGGTTTCAGCCCCCGCCAGGCTTTCAGAGTTTCCGTTCCAAGCCGAACCTATTGCTGAGCGAAAGAGCTATATATCTTTGGCCCCTTAGTTACGGATCTCTCTAAGTGAGCACAGCTTGAATTAAATAAACATTATACGAATAAACAAACATTTTCTGCAGAAGTAGAAAAGACAAATGACGGAACGCCCACAGTGGTTGTGATTAACTCGCCGTGGGCCAGCGCCCCTCATTAAAGCACACACTTGACCGTATAATCGGCTTTTCACCCACTCGCCTCTCCTCCAGGGCGGCCCCGAGCTCATTAAAACAAAGACCAAGAGAAATCCTGACCCCCCCGAACCTGCTGCAGTTCAATAGTGTATCCTGGGATCCGAAATCAGTTCCAGCGGCGGGGACTCGCCCTTCGCAATTAAATTGAGTTTAAGAACATGATTTAGCTATCACTTCGCTCCCGGTTTGTGCCGGCTTAAGACACTGAGATAATAAGCAAACTCTGGAACAAAGAAGCGGGGCTCGATGAGGAGGGTCCCTGCCAACAATTCGGGTCATACTCACCTCGTACTGGCCACAGCAGGACATCCCGAGGCCCAGGAAGGTTTGAGCAGCAGCTGTCAATCCCAATTAGCGACAGAGCGAGTGAAGTTTCTCCTAAACTTGCTGTTGCTGTTTCCGCCGCCACTGCCCCTGCTCACCTGCACGGCAGGGGGCGATGGTGAGCTCAACGAGCTTCTACCCACCTTCACCACCTGGAGTACAAAGTACCACATGGAACACCCCATCTACAATCCATTGCTACTCCTTTCACACACCAGCAGGCAAACCAACCAATTCCTGTCGGTTTGCAGACACAGTTCTTTTGATTACATTGTTGATTCCTTGTATAAGGAATGAATAATAAACTAATCGCAATGAAGTTTAGATTCATTGACAGAAGGTTTTGGAATTGGGATTGGTATATTATTATCGTCACGTGTGTGTGTGTGTGTGTGTGTATATATATATATAAATAACGTTTGTTAAAGACTGCAGTCTCATGACATAGAGACCCTTCCCACCCTATTCATTATATGTATATCATATAGAATCATTTACAATAGTACAGCACAGTACAGGCCCATCGGCCCACAATGTTGTGCTGACCCTCAAACCCTGCCTCCCATATAATCCCCCACCTTAAATACCTCCAGATACCTGTCTAGTAGTCGCTTAAACTTCACAAGTGTATCTGCCTCCACCACTGACTCAGGCAGTGCATTCCACACACCAACCACTCTCTGAGTAAAAAAAACTTCCTCTAATATCCCCCTTGAACTTCCCACCCCTTACCTTAAAGCCATGTCCTCTTGTATTGAACAATGTTGCCCTGGGGAAGAGTTGCTGGCTGTCCGCTCTATCTATTCCTCTTAGTATCTTATACACCTCCATCATGTCTCCTCTCATCCTCCTCCTCTCCAAATAGTAAAGCCCTAGCTCCCTTAATCTCTGATCATAATGCATACTCTCTAAACCAAGCAGCATCCTGGTAAATCTTCTCTGTACCCTTTCCAATGCTTCCACATCCTTCCTATAGTGAGGCGACCAGAACTGGACACAGTACTCCAAATGTGGCCTAACCAGACTTTGATAGAGCTGCTTCATTACATCGTGACTCTTAAACTCTATCCCTCGACTTATGAAAGCTAACACCCCATAAGCTTTCTTAACTACCCTATCATCGGGGGAAGTTACCACTGGGGATGAGACAGCGCTGAAGGGGATGGGGAAGGGGATCAGTCAACTATGTTGGTAGTTGACCACTTCTTGCTCAAAAGGATTGAAGGCTAGTTATGATTGGACATGTGTTTAAGGTCACCAAGAATATTGTCAGCGATGGAGCTGAGCTGGCATGCACAGCAAAGGTGGAGATAAATAAATACTTCAAGAGTTTTTGAGAAATTGAGGGTAAAGGGTAATGGGAACAGAAGGACAATTAAGGCCACTATTGATTAGTATTGAACATATTGAACTGCAGCCTCAATGTGGCCTACCCCAGCTAATATTTTCTCATGCTATTGTGTGCACAGACGCCCTTTATCTTGTTCTGGAAACTGTCGGCACATTAGCACCATTTAAAAGGTACTTGGACAGGTGCATGGATAGTAAAGGTCCTAACATGGGCAATTAGAACTAGTTTAGATGGAAATCTTGGTTGGCATGGACCAGTGGGGCCGAATCTACAAATCAATGAATATACTGCCCTTCTAACTCTGTGCACCTTATTTGGTAAATTGATTAATTATTATTGTTGTGTCCAATCAGAGGTAACTCACTCACCTTTGGTCCCCTCCGGACACTCAGCTCTCACCTGTGACTCCAAGTAGCTGTTTGCATGCGACAGCGGCCACTCCCTGGTACACCATTACCACAGACAGGCTAGACCAGGTGAGGGTAGCCGGCGGCCTTGTACCCTGGTGAGACAGGGACGTGCAAAGTCAGCTTCGGCAAACTGGTTGGACGAGACCTACAGTGAGATCCAACAGTCAGGAAGGCAGCGCTGCAGTGCTCCACAGAGTGCAAAGGGCATGTCAAGGTCATGGTCATCCACTGCAACCAAGGGAGACCCCGGTTTGTGACGCTTGCTTTTACCACTGGGCTTGGACTTCTGACGTGAAGAGTGCGGGACTGTGCCAATGCAACGGGTTTTCCACTTTAAAAACTCTTCCGCACAGGTTTCCTGTCATTGTCCAATATGATGAACAACGACCGTACATTGTAACATGTACTGAGATAGAGTGAAAAACTTTGGTCTGCGTGCAATCCATAAAATGATACAGTTACAGAAGAAGTGTACTGCAGGCAGACAATGAAGTGCAAGGTCACCACAGGGTAAATTGTGACATCAAGAGTGCATCTTATAGTTCCAGGGGACCTTCAATAGTCTTATAACAGCAGGGTAAATATTCTGGATCGCCACCTGCTCTGTGTCACCTATGTGCACTAGACTGTCGACATCAGAAGCACAGAAACATAGAAAACCTACAGAACAATACAGGCCCTTCAGCCCACAAAGCTGTGTCGAACATGTCCTTACCTTAGAAATTACTTAGGGTTACCTATAGCCCTCCTATTTTTCTGAGCTCTATGTAACTGTCCAGGAGTCTCTTAAAAGACTCTATCATGTCCGTCTCCACCACCGTCACCAGCAGCCCATTCCAAGCACTCCCCACTCTCTGCGTAAAAAAAACTTACAACCGACATCTCCTCTGTACCTACTTACGAGCACCTTATGACTGTGCCCTCTCGTGCTAGCCATTTCAGCTCTGGGAAAAGGCCTTTGACTATCCCCATGATCAATGTCTCTCATCATCTTATACACCTCTACCAGGTCACTTCTCATCCTCCATTCCTCCAAGGAGAAAAGGCCGAGTTCACTCAACCTAATCTCATAAGGCATGCTCCCCAAACCAGGCAACATCCTTGTAAATCTCCTCTGCACCCTTTCTATGGTTTCCACATCCTTCCTGTAGTGAGGCGTACAGAACTGAGCACAGTACTCCAAGTGGGGTCTGACCAGGGTCCTATATAGCTGCAACATTACCTCTCGGCTCTTAAGCTCAATCCCACGATTGATGAAAGACAGTGTATGCTTTCTTAACCACAGAGTCAACCTGCGCAGCAGCTTTGAATGTCCTACGGACTCGGACCCCAAGATCCCTCTGATCCTTCACACTGCCACGGATCTTACCATTATTACTATATTCTGTCATCATATTTGACCTACCAAAATGAACCACCTCACACTTACCTGAGTTGAACACCATCTGCCACTTCTCAGCCCAGTTTTGCATCCTATCAATGTCCCGCTGTAACCTCTGACAGCCCTCCACACTATCCACAACACCTCCAACCTTTGTGTCATCAACAAATTTACTAACCCATCCCTCCACTTCCTCAATCAGGTCATTTATAAAAATCACGAAGATTAGGGGTCCTAGAACAGATTCCTGAGGCACACCACTGGTCACCGACCTTCATGCAGACTATGACCCATCTACAACCACTCTTTGCCTTCTGTGGGCAAGCCAGTTCTGGATCCACAAATCAATGTCCCCTTGAATCCCATGCCTCCTTACTTTCTCAATAAGCCTTGCATGGGATACTTTATCAAATGCCCTGCTGAAATCCATATACACTACATCTACTGCTCTACCTTTATCAATGTGTTTAGTCACATCCTCAAAAAATTCAATCAGGCTCGTAAGGTACAACCTGCCTTTGACAAAGCCATGCTGACTATTCCTAATCAAATTATGCCTCTCCAAATGTTCATAAATCCTGCCCCTCAGGATCTTCTCCATCAACTTTCCAACCACTGAAGTAAGACTCACTGGTCTATAATTTCCTGAGCTATCTCTACTCTCTTTCTTGAATAAGGGAACAACATCCGCATCCCTCCAATCCTCCGGAACCTCTCCTGTCCCCATTGATGATGCAAAGATCATCTCCAGAGGCTCTACAACCTAATTGTTTAGTTGTTTTAATATGGAGGCTAACAACTACCCAGAGTGAATAAACAGAGAACCTCTGCCAACACTCATCAGGTCAGGCAGCTTCCGTGGAGAGAGATGAAGGGTCTCACGAATGGTCATTGGGCTGAAAAGTTTTCTCTCCACAGGTGTCTGGCCTGCTGAATGGTTACAGTAGTCTTTGCCTTTTTTAGGCAATCCTGGAGTTTGCCTACTTCCTGTGCTGCAGAGATGGTCCAAAACATGGACATCACTGTTTGATTTTTGTAGTGATGATTAGCTATGCTGGTAATTCCAGGAATACTTTTCTAGAACATAATTTGCTTGGAAAACTGGAGAGAAAACAAATAAAACAATAAAATAGAAAACATTGGAAGTGCTCAGTAGGTTGGGGAGAACTGTAGACACAAAAGTGATTTATGTTTTCAGTTGAAGACCTTTCATAGTTAATGACGAGTTTGATTTTTGTCCTGGTGGAACTAGATCTAAAGTAGGAGAGACAGTTAATTTGAAGTGAGAAGCTTGGAAGCTGCAAAACCTACTGTACACTCAGTGACCAGTTTATTAAGCGCCTCCTATATCTACTAAAGTGGCCACTGTGTGTATGTTCGTGGTCTTCTGCTGCTGTAGCCCATCCACTTCAGGGTTCGATGTTTGTGTATTCAGAGATGCTCTTCTGCACACCACTGTTGTAACGCGTGGTTATTTGAACTACTGTCACCTTACTGTCTGCTTGAACCATTTTGACCATTCTCTGACCTCTATCATTAACAAGATGTTTCACCTACAGAACTGCCACTCACTGGATGTTGTTTGTTTTTCGCACCATTCTCGGTAAACTCTAGAGAATGTTGTGCGTGAAGATCCCAGGAGATTAGCAGTTCCTGAGACACTCAAACCACCCCAGCTGGCTCCAACAATCATTCCACAGTCAAAGTCACTTAGATCATATTTCTTCACCATTCTGATGTTTGGACTGAATAACAACTGAACTTCTTGACTGTGTCTGCATGCTTTTATGCATTGTTGCAACTACACGATTGGCTGATTAGATATTTGTGTTAATGAACAGGTTTATAGGTGTACCTAATAAAGTGACTACTGAGTGTATAAATGGGAAAGGGTAATGGAAGATTAGATTTAAGACACAAGGCTAGCACGAGAGGCACATGTAATTAAAATTCTAGAGGTGCAATAAAAAAGCCCTTAATGTGCTCTAGTGCTTAGCTGGGTAGTACTGGGGTGTGAATAGGAGGTCACGCAAACAAGTGTATATTGCTTTAATCAGATCGTACTTTGATTGTGGATGTGTTGCTTATGGATCAGCCTCACCTGCAGTCCTAAAACCCCTAGATAAAGCTGAAGCTCAAGCATTGAGATTACGTTGTGGTGCTATTGAATCGTCCCTAATTTCAGTATTACTGGTAGAAATGGGAGAAGTACCTTTACATCTTCACAGGTTAGAGTTAGTAATGGTTTATTGTGTAATGTAAGAGAACATAAAGTTGGTCATCCAATATTGACAACATTAGTAGAGTGTTGGGAGCACTGTATTCATAAGGTCTTCAGTGTTGGGTGGATGGGGAATAACCGGGCACAGAATCTTGGGTTGTTATGGTCCCAGGGTACCCCTTTATTTTGGTCCTCCATGGTTTTCCCTTTGCCTGTGGTTGACTTGGGCGTTCAGGAGAAGATCAAGATGAGGAGTGGTTGTTTATCAGTGGCACAGGACGTTCAGCAATATATGCAAGGCAGATATGATGGATTCTTACATATTTACACAGATGGTTCAAAAGATCCAGTGACAGGTCGTTCAGGTGTTTCTGTTTCTCTTCCAAAGTTTCAGGTGACTATGAAGAAAAGATTATCAGACAAAGTATCAGTAATCACATCTGAGACGGTTGCTACCATTTTAGCCTTGGAATGTGTCGAAGAATTATGCCCTGATTCTGTGCTCTGATTCATTCTTGGTTTTGACATTTATTAAAACAGTTATTTCAAACTGTAGGGCAGACACTGTTCTTGAGATTGGACAACACATGTTGAAGCTGCAGGGTCTAGGCTTGTGTATCCATTTCCTATGGGTACCTGTCCATGTTGGGGTTGAAGGAAGTAAGGTGGAAAGCTTTCTAGTCAAGCAATCAATGAAAATTAAGGATGTAGATGTAGTGCTAGCTTTGCATAAGGGGGGAGATGGCAATCAGGAAAAGAAAGGACAGCATTTATATAAAATTCAGAGGATGGTGGAACCCAACTGGGAGATGGGTATAAAAGGACGGAAGAAGTTATACTTACACATTTACGTATTGGACATATATAATAATTCTTTGTTCAGAATTATTCCTTGTTGAATAAATCCTTAAACACAAGGAAATCTGCAGATGCTTGAAATTCAAGCAACACACCCAAAGTGCCTGTGGACTGACGAATGGTCTCGGCCCGAAACGTCGACTGTGCTTCTTCCTATAGACGCAGCCTGGCCTTTTGAGTTCCTTCAGCATTTTGAGTAATTCCTTGATCAGAATTAATATGCATGATACAGGCATTTTTAGGGAGTTTTCAAGAAAAGGTCAAGATTAAGATTAATTGTATATCCATGGCCCAAGTAGTTCAGTAATACACAGTATGCAAGACAGATATTCTGGCTTCTTATGTATCCATATAGATAGTTCAAAAGCTCCAGTGACAGGTCGATCAAGTGTTTCTGGTTATGTACCAAAGTTTCAGATGACCTGGCAGCTGAAGGCATGGTTGCCATAGGTGGGGAAGTTAATTTAAGGATGAGCAAAACTCTAGGTTCACAGAGGAAGGCAGATGCCAGGACTGGAGGGAATGACAAAGATTTTGAGGAATATTTAGAGTAATCCCATACAAATATTGAGCCACAATTAACATTTTTCAGGAACCCCATTATGGCATGGCCATGAAATCCATTGAGAAGGCAGCTTAGTTTCATCAGGATTGTTGCTGGATAGGAGGAGATTTGAGGACTCTGTTCACTGCAGCAGCAAAACAAAAGAGATTTAATAGAAGGTTTCAGTTTATGAACAGATCCAATAACATTAAGTGGACAATACTACTTCCTCTGTTTGAGAAACAGTAATAATGGATTATTATTTTAAGACTGTAATTGAGAACCAGGGAGAGATGTAAGGAGATACTTTTTTATCCAAAGGGTGTGTTATTGGCTGAGATCATTGAATCCTTTAGCCAGAACAGAGGGACCTCGGAACGTGAGTGCATAGTTCGCTGAAAGATACATCACTATAGGTAGTGAGGTTAAAAAGGCATTTGGCACGCTGGCCTCTACAAGTCAGGGCATTGAATATAGGGGCTGGAAATTTATGTTGCAATTATATATGATGCTGGTGTGTTGTCTACAGCTTCAGTCAACCTGTTATAGTAAAAATATTATTAAACTAGAAATCTGTATTGTCTGTGGTCTCCTAATGAGGAAGACAAGGATCCAATTACAGAGGGATGTTCTGTACAGTATTGTCATAGATCTAGTTACAGAGGGATGTTCTATAGAGTATTGTCATAGATCCAGTTGTAGAGGGATGTTCTGTATAGTATTGTCATAGATCCAGTTACAGAGGGTTGTTCTGTACTGTACTGTCATAGATCCAGTTACAGAGGGATGTTCTGTATAGTATTGTCATAGATCCAGTTACAGAGGGATGTTCTGCAGGGTAATGTAGTAGGTGGAAATTGGCATATTTCCCAACCACCAACATTGAGTTCGGGTCTGATGTGATGACATAATTACGTGAAGCTTTTTTTTTACCGGAGTTGCTTTATATAATATGGTTGAAGGACAATAAATGAGTTGTTATATTTTTTCTTAAACATTAAGTACCTCATGCCATTTTATTTGTGAAAACCTACAGTACAGAGGCCCAGCTTTTGAAGCTCCTTGAGTAGTAGATAAGGGCTGATGCTGTTAAACGCTGAGCTGTAATGGATACACTGCAGCCTAATGTATGTTCTACTGTTGCCTAGGGGCTTCAAAGCCGAATGGAGAGCCAGTGAGATTGTGTTCACTGTAGACCTATTGTGGTGATAAGCAAATTGCAGCGCATCCAGGACCTTGCTCAGGCAGGGGTTAATTCTAGCCATGACCAAACTTTCAAAGCACTTCATCACGGTAGAAGTGAATGCTGCCAGGCGGTAATCGTTGGGGCAGATGAACTTGCTCCCTTAGGCACTGGTACGATTGGTGCCTTTTTGAAGCAGGTCCAACTGCATTCAAGTTGCCATACCCAGACTGTGAAGCACCCAGTCAGGATATTTTCAACAGTACATCTGTAAAATTTTTTTTTACAATATTTGGTGACATCCATCCATTTGAGAGAGCTAACAGGGCTTTGGTTTAAAATCTCACTCAGAAGAGAGTAGTGTAGAAATGGGCACTGGTAAATTAATTTTTGTGCTCAGGAATCTGGAGTAAGGTTTGAGTCGTTGGCCTTTGACTTAGAGGTGATTGGTACATCAGACACTGGCATCCTGTCTATATAAATGGTGACTCCCAACTTATAGGGGCTGCTTTGCTTCTTAAAGCAGCCGGTGCATGGTACATTTCATCCTTAAATGTTACAAGCAATGAGCAGCTTAAGCACTGATTCTCACAGGGATTATAATGGTTGCTTGAGAACAGGGTAAAGAGTTTGCTTTAGAGATTAGTTTGGTTTAAATTTTGTTCATTTAAGAGGATTACATGTAAATTTCAAATATTACATTCTTATGCAAGCTTGTAACTCCAGATTCTTGGATGCCAGGTGAAATGTGAGTCATCTTTATTAGTAAAATGTAACGTGACATTCATCTATGTTGGGTGCAAGAAACATCAAAGCAAAATCAAACCTACAAAGTAGTCAAAGAAATGTTTGTGCACTCAGGTTATCCATGATTTCTGGTCTGTTTGATTAAGTAGATCAAAGATAAGTTTTCCACAAATTTCCTGCATTCTTGAATCCTTTCTATAACTTGGGAAACAAATAATATTCTCACGGTTTATCTCATTATCAGCTAATGGACGCAAGTTGTAGTGGTTTAGTTACATATTATGTTTTCTTGGCAAGAGAGTTTTGTACATGCATTAAATGCATCTATTCTCCATCCCCCAATGAAAGCAGGATTTGGAGAAATTAGATTGCATATTCTAGGGTGGTTCAAAATATGTAAAACCTACATTCTCCTCAAAGATGGTGGGTTGGTGCAGTAGCAGAGTGGTGCTTTACAGCACCAGTGATAGGTAGAGCAATGCCAGAGTCAGGGGTGGAGGGTTCAATGCAAGCCCATAGAGGTGGGGCGTAGAGGTTTTGCTGGCTGGTGGCTGTGCAGAGCCTACTTTCTCCTTGGCATTACGGGGGCTGCAAAGAAAAGAACCATCAGGACCATCACAGAGGCTGCTGAGCGAGCCTCCAGGTGGCTATGGATCAAGACGGTGTGACTCGTGGACCATTGCTGCTGAGATCACAAGCCAGGGCCCGATCAACCCTGGCTGGGTCACCAGGGCAAAGGTGTCTGATGTTGAAAGACCTGAAGCACCTGAGGACCTCGGATTACGTCACTGATGGTGTATCTCAACATCTTAGGGGTTCAATTCCCACCACTGTCTGTAAGGAGTTTATACATTCTCCCCGTGGCTGTGTGGGTTTCCTCCGGGTGCTCCGGTTTCCTCCCATATTCCAAAGACGTACAGGTTGGGGTTAGTAAGTTTTGGGCATGTTATGTAGGCACTGGAAGTGTGGCAACGCTTGCAGGCTGCCACCAGCACAACCTTGGACAGTGTTGGTCGTCGACACAAATGAAAGATTTCACTGCATGTTTCAGTGTACCTGTGACAAATAAAGCTAATCTTTTACTTTAAAAGATCATCAGAATTACTGGCATTTACGAAAATCATGGCATCTGTAATGCTGTGATGTCTGCGAGTAAATCTAAGTCTTTGTTATCACTTGCCGGCATAGAAACATTTTCCCTCATGTCACCCCCCAGTTTCACTGTTCATCAGCCTTCGGCTAATGAAAATTTCAACTGTTGCAACCCACCCTGGTGGAGAGAGAACATGGAGCTTTGGCCTACGTTCACACTTCATGAGGAATCCAGTGTTATTGTGCCCATCAGTGGAGGCAGCCATGATCTCAGTATCGGAATCACAATCAGAATTAAGTTTCCCATTACTGGCATGTCATGAAATTAGTTGTTTTATAGCAGCAGTACAGTGCAATAGATAAAAACACTATAAATTACGATAAGAAATATATATATGCATATGAAATACATATATATAAATTATATTAAATAAATAGTGCAAAAAGAGAGCAAAAATGGTGAGGTAGTGTTCATGGGTTCATCGTCCATTCACAAATTTGATACCGGAGGGGAAGAAGCTGTTCCCGAAACAATGAGTGTGTGTCTTAGAGGCATCGCCTCTTGAAGGTATCCTTGATGCTGGGAGGTTAGTGCCCATGATGGAACTGGCTAAGTTTGTAACTTCCTGCAGCTCTTTCCAGTCCTGTGCTGTGGCCCCTCCATACCGGATGGTGATGCAACCGGTTACAATGCCCTCCATGGTACAGCGGTAGAAATTTGCCGGAGTCTTTAGTGACCTGCCATGTCTCCTCAAACTCTGAATGAAATATAGCCACCGCATGCTGCAAAAGGATCAGAATCAGGTTTAATAGTGCGCATGTGCCGGTCGTGCAGGCAGCCTGTTACAGCCGTTCCAGATCAGTATTCTTACTTTTTAACTTACGTTATGTTTTATTTTTTTTTTGGACGGTAACATGTCGAAGCTGCATCCTCTCTAACATGCTGGTAGAGAGAGTTTTATTTGGGTTTTTAGTGCTGGAAATAGTTACATTCTGACACGTCTCATTAGCGGGACAGAAGCATGGTAGCATTGTTTATTCCAGGGACCAGCTGATTGATCTTATGCAGCCGGTTTAGCGAGCACAGCGGCGGACACCTCTGCTGAAATCTGGAGGAAAACACACAGAGGATGCAGAGGGGGATGACAAAGTCGAGGAAAGAGGACCGGGTCGAGACAACAGAGACTTATGGAGAAGAGGAGTTCGGTGGGTAATAAAATGGACAAGTGCACAGCGCTAGCCAGACGTCAGAGAACATTTCAGGAGTGCAGTGTTATGTGTTATACTGGAACGTGGCTGCACGTGGACATACCCGACCAAAACTTTTCCATGGAGGGCTTCCAGACCGTTCGGGCTGACCGGAAGTGCACTGAGAGCGGTAAGCGTAAAGGAGTTGGGTGCTTACTGTTCTGGTTGACAAAAGATGGTGCAATCCGAGTCATATTACGATCGAGGAATGTGTTTGTAGACCGGGTATTGAACTTTTTGCTGTTGGACTCCGGCCATATTCCACTGAGATACAACACTGGGCGGCACGGGAGGTCACTCCTGCCAGTGGCCATCGAACTTTGCAGCTCCTCCCGTGGAGGGTCAGGCACCCTGAGCCAATAGGCTGGTCCTGGACTTATTTTCCATCTGGCATAGTTTGCATATTGTTGTTTGATTGTTTGTGGTTTTTGTATTGCTATATTTATGCTCTATTCTTGGTTGGAGCGGCTGTAACGAAACCCAATTTCCCTCGGGATCAATAAAGTACATCTGTCTATCTATCTATCTAATATCACTGGCATATGTTGTGAAATTTATTGTTTTGCAGCTGCAGTACATTGCAATACATAATAACATGATTGTGAACACAGCCCAGCACATCACACAAACCAATCCTCCGTCCTTGGACTCACTTTACACCGCACGCTGTCGGAGCAGTGCTGCCAGGATAATCAAGGACACAACCCACCCAGCCAACACGCTTTTCATCCCTCTTTCCTCCGGGAGAAGGCTCAGGAGCTTGAAGACTCGTACGGCCAGATTTAGGAACAGTTTCTTTCCAACTGTGATAAGACTGCTGAACAGATCCTGACCCGAATCTGGGCCGTACCCTCCAAATATCCGGACCTGCCTTTCGAGTTTTTTTTTGCACTATCTTACTTTCCCTTTTCTATTTTCTATTTATGACTTATAATTTAAATTTTTACTATTTACTATCGATTTGTACTCCAGGGAGCGTGCAGCACAGAACCAAATATCGCTGTGATCATTGTACATTCTAGTATCAATTGTTTGGTGACAATAAAGTAAACTAAAAATGTAATATAAAAAACTATAAATTACTACACACACACACAGACACACACACACACACACACACACACACATATACTGTATGTACATATACAGTATATAAATTAAATAAGTACTGCAAAAAGAGAGCAAAAGGAAAAGAAAGACAATAATAGTGAGGTAGTGTAAATGGGATCATTGTTCAATCAGAAATCTGATGGTGGAAGAAGCTGTTCCTAAAACATTGACTGTGTGTCTTACCTCCTCTCTGGTGGTAGTATTAAGAAGAACGATGGGTGTCTGGGGAGATGGACATAACAGAAACTTTCAAATCTACTTTTAGCCCTTTCTTTCGATGAGGCCAACAATAAAGTCTTCAGATCATCCGTCCTGTTGTGATGTGCCATCTCTGAAACACATAATTCTGCTAAATCTGACCGTTACCTTTCCAAAGCTCTCGTCCTTCCTAATGTGACGCCCTGAATTGGAATCATACAACAACTCAGCTTTTGGTGTATTTTTACCACAACCGCCATTTTTCTTCCGTTTATAAGTACTGTACCAGTGTTCCACATGGCCTGCTCACTGCTTTCAAACACCTCTGGCACCTTTCTTCTTGCAGCATGCATCACTAAGGAGTCTCACCATCTGGGTCATGCCCTTACCCGGTTACTATCTTCAGAGAGAGGAGCTACAGGAGCCTGAAGACACATACTCACCGATTCTAAATGTTTTCTCCTCTCTGCAATCAGATTCCCGAATGCTCCATGAACACTCTCTCTGTTCCTTTCTTTTGCACCGTGTGTTGAATTTGTAATTTATAGCAATCTTGTGTCTTTGCACTGTACTGCTGATGGAAAACAACAAGTTTCACATTATACAAGACAAGGAATCAGAATCAGGTTTATTATCACTACATACGTTTTGGAATTTTTTTCTTTTTTTGGCAGCAGTACAGTGCAATAGGAAGCGAGCAAGCAGCATCATTGTAGACCCATCACACCCTGGACATCACCTGTTCCAACTCCCTCCTTCTGGTAGGCACTTTAGATCACTGTATGCCAGGACAAATAGGTACAAGAACAGTTTCTTTCCGTATGCCATCAGTCTTATGAACACGTGACTTTTAGTCTATTATAAACCAAGTCCACCTGTACATACACAGGTATACCTCATTGTATATAGTTCATGATTATCTGCACTATTGTTTTGTTTGCTTTTTGATTCTGTACAGCGAGAGCTCAGGGAAACCGGCATCAAATTCCCTGTACGTGTCCACATACTTGGCGATAATAAAGGATTCTGATTCTGATTCTGAAAAAGAATATACAACAGTTTTGGACTGCCCAGCACAATCCTTGCTGATTTGATTTCACACAAACAATGTATTTCACTGTCTGTTTCAATGTGCACGTGACAACTCAAGCTAATCTTTTAAAGATCTTTACTGGTGAAAAAAAAAGAGAAAAATAATCAGCTAGTGATCATGGGTTCATGAATCATTCAGAAATCTAATGGCAGAGGGGAATAAGCTGTTTCCAAAACACTGAGTGTGTGTTTTCAGGTTTCCCTGCCTCCTCCCTGATGGTAGTAATGAGACAAGGACGTGTCTTGGATGGTGATGGTCCTTAATGATGGATGCTGCCTTCTTGAGGCATCGCCTTTTGGAGATGTCCTCGACGGTGGGAAGGCTTGTTCTTGTGACAGAACTTGGCTGAGTGTACAACCCTCTGCAGCCTTTTCCTACCCGAGCATGGGTGTCTCCATACCAGACGATGATGCAACCAGTCAGAATACTCTCCACAGTACGAGGGGTGTTTGCTAAGTCCGCGGCCTAAGATAGAAGGAGATGAGTTATACAGCTCTCGTTACACGCACGTGCAGTTCAACTCTTTGAGTGATTATGCAGAAAGTTTGACGTTAATAACATCTCCTTCTACCATAGGCCACGAACTTATCAATCACCCCTGCTGTGGACCACTTTCTGGAGGGAAGGGATCCGTATGCTCCACGACCGCTGGACTAAGTGTGTAAATGTAGGAGGGGACTATGTTGAAAAATAAACGTGCTAGGGTTTCTAAAATTGACTCCTTCTACCCCAGGCCACAAACTTATCAATCACCCCTCGCACATCTGTAGATACAGCAAAAAGAAACCTGGATCTAATTCTGACTCTGACTCTGATATGCAGTGATGCCCGGCTTCACATCTGTGCTCCTGTGATGTTTACTTGGCTCTGCGATGAACTGAGCTTGTGGCCTGATCTAGCTGCCATATTGCCTGGCTTCATGTCTTTCATAAAACTTCAGTTCTGAATGCTGTTTGCCCAATTGTTTTTTCTCTCTCTGGGCATTGGGTATTTGATGGTCTTTTTTTAATGGATTCTTCGGGGGTTTCTTTGTTTTGTGGCTGGCTGTAATCTCAAGGTAATATACATACTTTGATAATACATGTACTTTGAACTTTGATCTTTGATATTCCTTCCCCTCATAATGTCAAACACTTTCTGTTTCTCTCATGCAGATGCCTCACATGAACCTATCCCACAAGATTGTCAAAAGTCCTCTTGAAGTCTGTTATTATTTACACCATTCTCATAGTATCATAGGCACAGGAAAATGATGGTTATTTTATGTGTCTGTAGGTAACTTGTAGGTTGAAAGCAGAATGCACAAGTTTAGTTTTATTCTTGATGGGTGGCTAAACAATGGGATGGTAGTTTTTGTTTGTTAAGTAAATGCAGGTGATGTACATTTGCCGTATGGTGGGTTTTTATACATTGAAAAAAATTCTCTGCTAGAACGAGAACATACTGTCAAAGTAGCCCCTCAAAAAGATAGGTTGACAGTTTAATTGAACAAGTTTCAACCAGGCAAATCGCATTTAATCTCTAGGAGGACTTTTGAACCTATACAGATGTTGGAATTGGAATTGGTGTACTATTGTCACATATACTGAGGTACAGTGTAAAACTCATCCAACAAACTTTTCATACAGATCAAATCATTACACTGTGCACGGTTGTACTACACAGTAGTACAAGGTAAAACAATAACAGAATGCACTGTAACAGCTACAGAGAAAATTCAAAGTAAATTTATTATCAAAGTACACATACGTCTCCGTATACAACCCTGACATTCATTTTCCTGCAGGCATACTGAATAAATCCATAATAGAATCAATGAAAGATCGCAGCAACTTGGGCATTCAACGTGTGCAAAAAGGAACAAACTATGCAAACACAAAAAGAAAGTAAGAATAATAATAGGTAAGTAAGCAATAAATATCGAAAACATGGGATGAAGAGTCCTTGATAGTGAGTCCATTGGTTGTGGGAACATTTCAAAGATGGGGCAACTGAGATTGTGAAGTTCAAGAGACTGATGGTTGAGGGATAGTATCCATTCCTGAACCAGGTGGTGGAGGTTCAGAGGCCCATGTATCTTCTTCCTGATGGAGTATGTCCTGGGTGACGGGGGTCCGTGATGGTGGGTGCTACTTTCACATAGATTGGCTCCATAGAGGGCTTTACCCGTGATGGACTGGGCCGTATCCACCACTTTTTGCAGGATTTTCCGTTCAGGTGCATTGGCGTTTCCATAACAGTCTGTGATGCAGCCAGTCAGTACACTCTCCGGTACACATCTATGGAAACTTAAAGTTGCTGGCCCTCTCTACCTCTGATCCTCCAATGAGGACTGGCTCATGGACCCCTGGTTTCCTTCTCCTGAGATCAATAATCAGCTCCTTGGTCTTGCTGACACTGAGTGAGAGGTTATTGTTGTGGCGCCACTCAGTCAGGTTTTCAACCTCTCTCCCTTATGCTGTTTTATCACCACCTTTGATTCGACCAACAGCAGCAGTCTCATCAGCAAACTGGAATACGGCATTGGAGCCGTGCTTAGACACACAGTCGTATGTGTAAAGCAGAGGGTAAGCACACAGCCTTGTGGTACTCCTGCGCAGATACAGTAAGTGGAAATTAAAGCTCAAGATCATAACGAGGGAGATTATTGAGCCCTGTCCACAACCTTTCTCTGCAACTTCTGCCATCTCCACAAGTTTCTTCAGTGGGATCTTACCACCAAACACAAATCTACCTCCCCCTCACTCCCTGCTTTCCTCAGGGATTACTTTCTCTCTGATTGCCTTGCCCATTCATCCCTCCCCTCTGATCTCCCTCCTGGCACGTACCCCTGCAAGCAGAAGTGCAACACCTGCCCCTACACCTCCCTGCCTCACCACTATTCACAGCCCCAAACAGGCCTTGCAGGTGAGGTCCTGATGAAGGGTTTTGGCCTGAAACGTCGACTGTACCTCTTCCTAGAGATGCTGCCTGGCCTGCTGCGTTCACCAGCAACTTTGACGTGTGTTGCTTGAATTTCCAGCATCTGCAGAATTCCTATTGTTTACCTGTGAGTCTGTTGGGTCATCTACTGTGTTCACTGCTCTGGGTGTGGCCTCCTCTATATCACTGAGACTAACGTAGGTCGATGTCTGCTTTGTCAAGCACCTTTGCTCTGTCAGCAAAAGCAGGATTTTGCAATGGTCAACCATTTTAATTCCACTGCCCACTCCCATTCTGACATGTCAGTCCATGGTCTCCTCCACAGCCATGATGAGGCCACTCTCAGGTTGGAGGAACAACACCTCCTATCCTGTCTGAGTAACTTATTGGCATATACATTGATCTCTCTAACATCCAGTAATTTCTCCTCTCTTTTTATATTACCCATCCTGGCTCCATTGTTATGCCTCCTCTTCTTCTCGTCTGCCTATCACCTCTCTCTAGTGACCCTTCTACATCCCTTTCTCTCATAGTCCTCTCTCCTCTCCTATTAGGAACCTTTTTCTTCAGCACTTTACCTTTTCCACCAGCCTCTCACCATCCCCCCCCTGTCCCACCCATATACCTTCCCCCTCACCTGATAGCACTTTTCTCTTTCCTTTCCCCCCACCCAGCACCTTATTCTGTCTTCTTCTCTTTCCTTTCCAGTTCTGATGAGGGCTCCCTGCCGAAAATGTCGGCACTTTATTCCTCTCCATAGATGCCGGCTGACCTGCTGAGTTCCTCCAGCATTTTGCATGTGTTTCTCCACAATTCCTTGCATCTTCTTGCTGTCATGTGCAGAGTTATAGCCATGCCAAGGTGTGATGTGCAAAGTTATAGCCATACCAAGGTGTGATGCATCCAGGCAGGATGCTTTCTATGGTCCATTGATAAAAATTGGTAAGGGTCAAAGGGGACATGCCAAGTTTTTTTTAAAAGTCTCCCAAATAAGTAGAGGCATTGGTGAGCTTTTGTGGCCATGGAATTTAGGTGTTTGGGCTAGGGCAGGATATTGTTGATGTTCACTCCTAGGATCTTGAAGCTCTCAGCCCTCTCAACCTCAGCTTTGTTAAGCTAGAACAGGTCCTTCAACCCACAATCTTGTGCTGACTCTTTAATCTACTCCAAGAACAATCTAACCCCTAACTCCCACATAGTCCTCAATTTTTCTTTCATCCATGTGCCTATCTAAGAGTCTTTTAAACGTCCTGCCTCTATCAGCACCCCAGGCAGTGCGTGCTATGCTCCTACCTCCTACCTCCCTCTGTGTAAAAAAAAACCTGCCTCTGACATCCCTCCTATGCTCCAAATACATTAAAGTTATGCCCCCTTGTATTGGCCAATATCTTCCCTGGGGAAAAAGTCTCCAGCTGTCCACTTGATCTACACCTCTTATCATCTTGTACACCTCAGTCAAGTCATCTCTCATTCTCCTTCTCTCCAAAGAGGAAATCTCTAACTCGCTCAACGTATTCTCCCTCGATATCCTCTCTAATCCAGGCAGCATTTTGGCAAGCTTCCTCTGCAACTTCTCTAAAGCTTCGACATCCTTCCTCTGATGAGGTGATCAGAACTGAACACATTAATTAAAGTTGTGCACCAACCCCTTTCCTCTATCTTGTTGACATTGAGGGAACGGTTGTCATGACACCATGTTACAAAGTTCCTGTACTCCTATTCATCATCATTTGAGATATGGCCCACAACGGTGGTACTGTCAGCTTTATGGCAAAGATGACAAGATTTAGACAGTGTGGAACACATAATGTGTTAATTTCATTGGCTGCATTATTTTAAGTAAGTATTTGGCTCGCTAATCTTGCAAAGGATAAGAATTTGGATCTATATTCAGCGGCCACTTTATTAGGTACATCTGTACACCTGCTCATTAATTCAAATATCTAAATGGCCAATCATGTGGCAGCAACCCAATGCATAAAATCATGCAGGCATGGTCAAGAGGTTCAGCTGTTGTTCTGAACAAGTGTCAGAATGGGGAAGAAATGCGATTCTGGTGACTTTGACCTTCGAATAGTTGTCGCTGCTAGACAGTGTGGTTTGAGTATTTCAGAAACTGCTGATCTCCTGGGATTTTCACACACAACAATCTCTGGAGTTTACAGAGAATGGTGCAAAAGACAAACAGTATTCAGTGAGTGGCAGTTCTGTGGACAGAAATGCTTTGTTAATGAGAGAGGTCAGAGGAGACTGGTCCAAGCTGACAGGAAGGTGACAGTCACTCAAATAACCATGCGTTACAACAGTGGTGGGCAGAAGAGCATCTCTGAACACACAACACATCAAACCTGGAAGTGGATGGGCTACTGCAGCAGAAGACCACGAATATACACTCAGTGGCCACTTTATTAGATGCAGGAGGTACCTAATAAAGTGACCTCTGGGTGTAGATATTACATTTAAAAATATTGAAAATATCCAGTGGAAGGACATCTACTCACCAATGTCCTGGTTCAGTTTCAGCAGGGCCACTCAGTTCTAGATTCACTGTCTGATGTAACTGTGGAGATTTTTCTATTTTCGTGTTTAAATTATGTCATGCTTACTTTAACCACTAGATGCCAGTATTGAGCCAAGCTGGATTAGAATTTATGATATTTATGTACAGTATCTGAAATATATCTTATGGAAAGTCTTGTTTGATGATGAACTTCAATAAAAAATAAATTACAAAAAAAGTATAACTGAATCTCTGGGCTAGATTTTCACTATCGCATGTTAAAAAACTTACTTTTTGAGTAATGGGTTACATAGCAAGTGGTCTGAGCAGCCTCTAGGCCTCAAACCGGAGCAATAATGGGCCTGTTCTTTATTTCTCATTTCCTCCAAACTACAGGGTCAATATGCTGACAATTCTTGGCAGGGTGAAAGAACAGAGGGATCCTGGGATCCACATCTGTAGATCCCTCAAAGTTTTCAAGCAAGCTTTTTGGAGTATTGAAGAAGGAGTATGGGTCCCTACCACACATCCTCAATCTCTTTGACCCACTACCATCAGGAAGGAGGTACAGGAGCATCAGGACTAGGACTGCCAGACTGGGTAACAGCTTCTTCCTTCAGGCTGTGAGACTAATGAATACCCTACCACCACCGAGGTCTTGTCACCAGGTCAGTTTACCGTTTACTGTTTACCTGTGCTGCACACTACATACATTTTAAATTATATTTTATTAACTTTGTACTTCACGTTTTCTGAGGATCCAACATATTGATACAATTACAAAGATAACATAACAGCGGCAATATTTCATTAGGGGATTGGGGAGAGTTGGTACGTCACCAAAGACACTTACAAATTTCTACAGATGTACTGTGGAGAGCATTCTAACTGGTCGCATCACTGTCTAGCGTGGAGGGGCCACAGCACAGGATCAGAAAAAGCTGCAGAAAGTTGTCAACTCAGCCAATTCCATCATGGGCAGTAGACTCCCCAGCATCTAGGACACCTTCAAAAGGCAATGCCTTAAAGGGCTGCATCCATCATCCAGGACCCCCTTTACCCAGGACATGCCCTTTTCTCATTGCTATGATGAAGGTGATGCACAGGAGCCCAAAGACACACACTTAATGTTTCAGAAACAGCCTCTTCCCTTCCACCATTAGATTTGTTGAATGGACAATGAACACATAAGCACTTCCTCAGTATTTCTTCTCTCTCTTTTTACACTACGTCTTTATTTTAAAAAAAAATATTTACATCTTGTTGTAATTTATAGTTTTTATTACTATTGTTACATACTTCATGGATATATTGTGACTGTCTTATAAGGCTGATGTAATGGTCTTGCGGAGGTCACATCATGCAATTTTCCCGCCGATGTGAGGTCACGTGATGACCTGTTCTCACCAGGTATATAAGGGTAGACCCCTGCTGATGCAGTTAGTTTCAGTTTAAAACATCAGTCAGATACTCCGCAATGCTACATATTCGACCCATGATGCAGTTTAGTTTTAAAACAGAGTTTTACTTTATATTGTAAGGTACAGAAGTGTTGGGCCGGCAGTTTCACCAATAGCTGCCAGCTTTGTTGGTGTACCTTTTCAGTATTGGAGAGTGAAGACATTCCTAAGGTACAGAACCTGAAGGAGTCAAGTAAAGCTGATATCGTTCAGTGGTATTGGAGAGGATCGACCATTATTGAATCTTTGTTCAAGAAAGAGTGATCTGCATGAGATAACCTCTGCTAAAGCAGAAACGGTTGTGCAGCATCTTTTCTACAGAGGAAAAGGTCAGTTCCTTTTAAGCCGTTTATTTCCGTCGTGGTGAATCCTGCGGACAAGGCAGGTTCTGGCTGGGATCAGCATAACGTCAAGTCGGCGAGGAATTCTTTACTTCAGGAAAGTCTCTCCTAATTGACTGTATAAATCTCTTGGACTTTCAAATTTACCATTCACATTACACATTAGAACTGTGTTCTAATTTACCACTTTAAGACTTGTGTTCGCATTTACGGCTTTAAGAACTAGTACTGAGTTTGGTGGTTTGTTCAATGGCCGCATAGCAGTTTACTTCCGGTTAAGATTTTCGTTTGTTTATCTTGTTACTAATATTGAGTAGAGTTTAATAAATGTTTATTTGCTTATAAAACCTGACTCATTTCTGTATTCATTGTTGCCCGTCACGTGACACAACAGATTTCATGTCAGTGATATTAAAACTGATTCTGACTCTGGTAATATTTTATATTTTGTGCTGTGTGTGATATATGTCTTGTTGGTACACCGTGGTGCAGAGGAACATTATTTTGATTGGTTGTATATACGTACAGTCAGATGACAATACACTTGAAATATAGCAAAATCAGTAACAGATACTGATCTAAATGTACTGTACTTAAATGCACGCAGCATTAGAAATAAAGTGGATGACCTTGTTGTACAGCAACAGGTTAAAAGATATAACGTTGTGGCCATCACCAAGTCACGGCTAAATGATGGATGTGATTGGGAGCTGAGTGTCCAAGATACACAGTGTGTAGGAAAGATAGGAAGGTAGGTAAAGGGGATGGCGTGGCCCTGATGGTGAGCAATGATATCAAATCACTAGAAAGAAGGGACATAGGATCAGAAGAGGTAGAATCCTTATGGGTTGAGTTAAGAAATGGCAAGGGTAAAAAGACACTAATAGCAGTTATATACAGGCCTCCAAACAGCAGCTGGGATGTGGACTACAAGTTACAACTGGAAATAGAAAAAGCGTGTCAGAAGGAAAATGTCAAGATAATTACGGGGGATCTTAATATGAAAGTGGATTGGGAAAGTCAGAAAGTTACTGGATCTCAGGAGAGGGAGTTTGTAGAATGCCTATGGGATGGTTTTTTGGAGCAGCTTGTCCAGAAGCCCACCAGGGGACCGGCTGTTTTGGATTCGGTGTGTAACGAACCTGAGACGATTAGGGAGCTGGAAGTAAAGGAACCCCTTGGAAGTAGTGATCATAATATGATTGAGTTCAGTTTCTGATTTGAAAAGGAGAAGCTAAGTTTGCGGAAGACACCAAGATAGGTGTTGGAGCAGGAAGTGTTGAAGAAACGGAAAGGTTGTAGAGAGACTTGGTCAGTTTAGGAGAGTGGGCAAAGAAATGGCAGATGAGATACAATGTTGAGAAATGTACGGTTGTACATTTTGGAAGAAGAAATATCTGGCAGATTATTATTTAGATGGGGAGAAAATTCAAACATCGGAAGTGCAAAGGGACCTGGGGGTCCTTGTGCAGGATACCCTAAAGGTTAACCACCAGGTTGGACTGGCAGTAAGGAAAGCGAATGCTATGTTGGCATTCATTTCACGAGGAATAGTGTATAAGAGTAAGGAGGTGTTGATGAGGCTCTATGGGGCACTGGTGAGACCTCATCTGGAATACTGTGTGCAGTTTTGGGGCCCCTATCTTAGAAGGTTGGAAGTTGGACAGAGTTCAGAGAAGATTTACGAGGATGATTCCTGGAATGCAGGGGCTAACATATGAGGAGCGTTTCTTGGCTCTTGGACTGTATTCATTAGAGTATAGAAGAATGAGAGGGGATCTCATAGAAACATTTCGAATGTTGAAAGGGTTGGACAGAGTAGATGTGGAAAGGCTGTTTCCGTTGGTGGGTGAGTCCAGGATCAGAGGCCACAGTCTTAGAATTAGAGGGTACCCATTTAAAACAAGAGATGAGGAGAATTTTTTTTAGCCAGAGGGTTGTGGATTTATGGAATTCGTTGCCACATACAGCTGTGGAGGCCGGATCATTGAGGGTGTTTAAGGAGGAGATTGATAGGTATCTAATTAGTCAGGATATCAAGGGATAGGGGAGAAAGCCAGAAACTGGAACTAGTTTAGCTCAAGTTGGAGTGGCGGAGCAGACTCGATGGGCCGAATGGCCTACTTCTGCTCCTTTGTCTTGTTATCTTGTGATCTTGAACTTGAGATTGAAATTCCCAGTCTTGTATTGCGCCATTCAGCTAAACTGTCCTGAGCCTTACTCATGCTGACCTCAGGAGACAATCATCTAATTCCCAAGAGTTGGTGAATCTCCTTCTGTTCTAAGAGGATGACTTTATTCACAAAATTTCCACATATACAATACAATTCATCTTCCTGTTTCCACTTGCAAGGCAAACAATATCATTCCATGTATCAAGGTGACATAAGTTTTCCTTTACATATATTCCTTCAACTAAACAAAAATTCAAAGAGTTTTTGTTCAAATTGTTCCAGCCCCTTAACATGCAATGTTGGGAAGTCCTGAAAATGTACCCATTCTCAAAAAAGCCTTTGTAAAGATTGCCCATAATCCTCTACCTTGGAACTTATCAGTCATTCGTCCAAACTTCAGATTGCTTCTCACTCTAAGACCCGGGTCCTCTCACGTTGATATGCCCGGGCCAGGGCCCCGCTGCCAAGTTTCGGCCCCTATCTGGCCTTTCAAAGTACTTTGTTTTACAGGCCATCCATGCAGTCCATTCCACTGCATCAGGACATTGAGGGAGTACAAGGGAAACGGAATAACAGAATGCATAATGCAGTGCTACAGGTACAGAGGAAGTGAAGTGCAATGCGTCGTGACAGAAACTGCTCTTGAGCCCGGTTGTGCCTGCTTTCAGGCTTTTGTATCTTCAACATGGTAGGACAGGTGAGGAAAGAGAACGTCTGGAGAGGGAGGGATCTTGGATTATCTTGACAGCTTTTTCGGGTCAGCGAGAAATGTAGACAGAGAAAATGGACGGAAAGTTGGCTTTCGTGATGGGCTGAGCTGTGTCTACAGCTCGCTACGTGTTTTCTTTTGCAGTCAGCTGCCAGACCAAGCCGGGAAGCACCAGGTAAGATGTTTTCCATAGCGCATCTGCAAAAATTGGTGGTGGTCAATGGGAACATGCCACATTTCCTTACCTTCTGAGGAAGTTAGGGTGCTGATGCATTTTCTTCACCTTGGCACCTGGTGGCCGGACATCAGAAATCTGATGGCACTGGGGCAGAAGCCGTTCCCAAAATGTAGAGTGTGAGACTTCAGGCTTCTGAACTTCCTCCCTGACACTAACAATGAGAAGGTGGCATGTTCTGGGTGATTCAGGTCCTTAAAGATTGATACCACCTTTTTTGAGGTGCCCCTTTTGAAAATGTGCTTGATGTTGAAGATATGATAGATTTTTGATTTCTGGATGAACTATTAAAAGGCTTAGGTGAGTGTAGCATGGCATGGCATATGAACCATATTTACAGCAACACCCAGAACACCAGGCACCTGGCGAATGGGTTCTCCTCACAGGTGAGAGTCGGCTCTGTTACCATAATCCCAGTTTCTGCTGTCTATACATGCCAGCCGTTTCTCGGTGCACTCTCAAAACCACCAGACTGTATTTTCAGCCCCTTCCAACCTTGAAGGGAAGAAGATAAAAGATTGGTTGTATCGTTTGCCTCACCTCTGCTGCCATTGACCCTGGGCCCAGAGCCAGTTCAAACTAGTCACAAATGCACATCGATCAAACTGAGGCAGTGGATCCCAGTGGAAGATGGTAGCATGGTCCATGGCCTCAGAGCTCCAGGGATCTGGGCTTGATCCTGACCTCTGGTACTCTCTGTTTGGGAATGAGAGGGTTACTTATGAAAAGTGTTTGATGGCTCTAGGCCTGAACTCACTGATGTTGAGATGAATGAGGGATAAATCTAATTGTAACTTATCGAATATTGAAAGGCCTAGATAGAGTGGACAGAGGATGTTTCCTATAGTGGGGAAGTCTAAAACCAGAGGGCACAACCTCAGAATATAAGGACGTCTCTTTAGAACAGAGATGAGAAGGAATTTCATTAGCCAGAAGGTGGTGAAACTGTGCAGTTTGTTGCACACAGATGGCTGTGGGGGTCAAGTGATTGGGTATATTGAAAGTGGAGATTGATAGGCTCTTGATTAGGAAGGATGTGAAAAGTTTCAGAGAGAAGGCAGGAGAGTGAGGTTGAGAGGGATAGTAAGTCAGCCATGCTTGAATGGGGGAGCAGACTCGATGCGCTGAATGGACTGATACTCTTGGTGTTTTTGTCTTATGGAAACTGTAGCACCCAAAGGAAACCCAGGTGGATTTTTTGTTTTATGGCAGCAGTGCAGTGCAATAAATCAAAAATTACCAAGGTTATGATAAGAAATATGGAATAAATAAATGAATCGTGCATAAAGAGAGCAGAAACAGTGAGGTAGTGAAGATGACGCCCTTCTTCAGGAGATTCTGATATATTGCCATCTAGACCCATAACACTGACTATTTCTGGCAGATCTGGGCCCGTCCAGTGCCACAGAAACAAACACAACTGAGCTACCACTTCCAGGAGTTTCACTAATCTTGAAGAATGGGACTGTCCTTGTCAGCTTGTCCAGCCTCAAGCACTCGCTGTAATCTAAACCTTCTTGGATAGGGGACAGAATGTTCCAGGGAGGCTGTGGTTCTGTGGCATTCAGATCATGCAGGTAGATTCCCAGCCTTTGTTTTGCCATGGGCCCCTACCATTAACTAAGGGTCTGTGGACCCTGAATTGGGAAATCCTGAGCTAGAAAGAGTTGCAGATCCCTACCATGTCAGCCTGAGGTTACTGGCATAAGGAAACACCAGTGATTCTGCAAAATGCTGGAGGAGCTCAGTCGGCATTTTGGCCCAAGACCCCTCATCAGGGAATGGCCCAAAATGTCTTCTGTTCATCTCTCTCCATAGATGTTGCCTGACCTGGTGAGTTCTTCCAGCATTTTGTGTACTTTACTTTGGACATCCAGTCCTGATGAAGGGTCTCAGTCTGAAACATCGACTCTTTATTCCTTTCCATAGATGCTGCCTGACCTGCCAAGCTCCTCCAGCATTTTGTGTGTGTGTTACTGCAAAGTATCTTTAACTTCCTTTCCAAAAATACAACATATTTATAACATTTGCTTACAAGTATAAGACATTGCCTTTCCTTTCGTAAGCATACCCTGAGTGAAAAGGTGAGAGGTGGTGGGATGTCTTCGAAGCTCATGACTTCAAAGCTCATCTTATTAATAGATGTTATATGATGAAAAGTCTTGGCCTGAAACGTTGGCTGTTAATTCCTCTCCATAGATGCTGCCCGAGCTATTGAGTTCCTCCAGCATTTTGCATATGTTACCTTGGATTTGCAGTAAAAGGAGGGAGGAGAAGATGGCAACGCGACGCAGCTCGCAGCGGCCACTCCAGTGGTGATGTCTCTTGTTTGTCAAGTAGGATGCCGTGCACAATCCTGATTTGATAGAGATGGACGTGAGAGCATCGAGGAACATCTGGTGAAATTTCTGAAATGCCTGCTTCGCTGCTGCTGCTACTGTGTGGTCCAGAATCTCCGGAGGGGAAGGCCCCGAGTCCTCGGCTTTGCTTGTTGCTCGGCGGCCGGGGCAGGGTCGAGTGCTCGGCAGAGGATGGTGCTCGGAGAAGCTGTGTTGGAGGGGCTGGGTGGAGGCTCGAAGTTTTTGGATGGACTCAGAGTCCGCTGCAATCAGGTGCTTCCAATGGTGTTGCATCGGCAAGTTGTGGTGCTTGGAGGTTCATGGTAGGGAGAGTTTCTCTCTTCTGCCGCCTGCATGAGATGATTAGGCTATCGAGACTTTGAGACTTTTTTTTTACCGTGCCCATGGTCTGCCCATAATCAAATTATGGTATTGCTTTGGACTGTTGTAACTATATGTTATAATTATGTGGTTTTGTCAGTTTTAGTCTTGGTTTGTCCTGTGTTTTCTTGTGATATCATTCTGGAGGAACGTTGTATCATTTTTTAATGCATGCATTTGTAAATGACAATAAATGATGACTGCGTGCCCTCATAATCTAATCTAATCTAATAAACCTGCACAATCTCTTGTGTTCATACTTAGACTGGGAAGCTGTAATCAATCATCCTGGTTAGTTACCTAGTTCATTCATCTTTACAAACATCATAGACTATTTATTTATTCAGTGGAATAGGCTGTTTCGACCCTTCAAGCTGCGTGAACCAGCAACCCCCAATTTAACCATAGTCTAATCATGGGACAATTTACAATGACCAATTGACCTACCAACTGGTAAGTCTTCAGACTGTGGGAGGAAACCGGAGCACCCGGAGGAAACCCACGTGGTCACGGGGAGAATGTACGGACTCCTTACATTCAGCAGCAGGAATTGAACTGGTGTGCTCACGACTATGCTACTGGGTCATTCCGGTTCTGACTCTCTTAGACCACCTGACCTCAATAGACGTCAGTTTCAGCACAAATGAGTTATCCTTTCATGCCATTTAGCTTATTTGTGAAATTCAAATGAAATGATGAGTCAATGGCTTGCTAGAATTAGAACTGGGATCTCATTTGCATTTCTCGTAAACAAAAAATAAATTAGCATTGACTGTATGTGGGAGCAAGAGGTTTTTCATCATCAGCATCCAAAGTGCTGGCATCTGAGATTAACGTCATAGCAACAAAAAACAACTGAGTATTCCCTAGCTGCAATTTATATATGTACTATCTTTCAAAGGATGAACATTCTCTCATGGGAAACAGTTTCCCATGGCTGTAGAGCTACGCAATTCCTGCCACCGCCCAGGTCTCATTACGATTGGTGTGCCAGTAGTGTCATACTTTTTACCTTTTAATTTATTAGATTAGATTATTTGTTCATTTATTTGCGGTAATATTACTTTGTGTTGTGTGTGAGCTTTATGTACAGTGTTTGCACCTTGGTCCAGAGGAACGTCGCTTTGTTTGGTGGTGTGCATGTGTAATTTTGAATGACGATAAACAGAACTTGAACTTGATATGGATTAGTCTCCAAAGAATGAACGCACTCCCATGAAACATGGCACACATTGAAAATGTATTATGCATTTGTGCAGCACTTTGTACTTATGTGAGATTTTACTACTGTGGTCAATCAAAGTAAAGAGGATTGAATTGGAGACACAAGAGACTGCTGATGATGGAATTGGGAGCAACAAACAATCTGCTGGAAGAACTCAAGGGGTCAAGCAGAATCTACAAGTGAAAATTTTGGGTCATGGAGTCACAGAAGAGTACAGCACATAAACAGGCCCTTCAGCCCATCTAGTCCATCCCAAAAGCATTTAAACTGCCTACTCCCATCGACTGCACCAGGAGCTTAGCCCTCCATATGCCTACCATTCATGAACCTATCCAAACTTCACTTAAATGTTGAAATTGAGCTCATTAGTGGGATTAGACGCTGAGAAAGCTTTTGATTCCGTTAGTTGGCTACTCCTATACAGAGTGTTAGGAAGATACGGCTTTCAAGAAAAGTTTTTTAAGGTAATCCAGACTTTATATGACAGCCCTACAGCTCGAATTAAGATAAATGGGGACCTCTCTGACTCTTTTATTTTAGAGAGAGGAACTAGACAGGGATGCCCAATTTCTCCTCTCCGTTTTGCACTATACATTGAACCTCATGCCCAACTAATAAGACAGAGCAAAATTGTAAAAGGTATCAAGGTGACAGGGATTCAACAGAAGGTGATGCTATTCACAGATGATGTTCTAGTCTATTTGAGTGAACCAGAAAAATTATTTATAGCATTGTTTACACTGTTGGATGAGTTTGGGAAAATATCAGGTTATAAAATTAATGTAAAGAAAACACAGATTTTGTCCTTAAATTATACAGCATCCAGAAAACTGCAGGTTACATATGATCTTAAGTGGGAAGCTAAATCATTAAAATATTTAGGAATAACCCTGCCAAAAGATCTTTCAACATTGTCACATGTAAATTATGGGCCATTAATTTCAGAGATAAAAGCAGATATATGTAGGTGGAATCTTATCCTCTTTTTAAGTTTAAATTCAAGGATAAGTACCATAAAAATGAATATTCGCCCTCAGTTACTTTACCTTTTCCGGACTTTACCTGTGGAGGTGGACGATAATAAATTCAGGGAATGGGACAAATGGATTTTCTGCTTTATCGGGCAAGAAACCTAGAACCTGATTTAACACCTTACAGTTAGGAAAGGAAGGAGGAGGTATGGCACTTCCTTGTTTGAGAAATTATTTTTATGCTTCACAGATAACCCCTTTGTTATATTGGTGCAATAGGGAATATAAAGCTAGATGGAAGGAAATAGAATTTGGATTGATTGACAGTTTTCCTCTACAGGTCTCAAAAGCAGACAAAGAATTGATGGCCCAATTGGAAAAGATTAAAAATAGCTGGGTAAATCTCACATTAAAAGTAATCAATAACATGTTAAAACTATTCAGATGGCATGTTCATGATACTGAATTTCTTCCCAGCAGCAGAGATAAAAGATTTGAACTGTGGATAAAGAAAGATCTTACAATCTACCTCTCATTCACACATAAAAGTGTATTACAAAGTTTTCAATCCCTGCAGGGCAAACATGTCCGAGAACACAATAACTTTTTTAGGACCTTCAAGTACGGCATCATGTTAACCAGAGTTGCAGATATTAGATTAGATTAGGTTATGAGGACATGCAGTCCTCGTTTATTGTCATTTAGTAATGCATGCATTAAGAAATGATATGATGTTTTTCCAGAATGATATCACTGAAAGACGTGGCAAACCAAGACTGAAAAACTAACAAAAACCACATAATTATAAAATATACTTACAACAGTGCAAAACAGTACCATAATTTGATAAGAACAGACCATAGGCATGGTACAGTCTCAAAGTCTCTCGAAAGTTCTATCATCTCACGCAGACGGTAAACCTCCAGCGCCGCAAACTTGCCGATGCAGCATCCCGGAAGCATCCGACCACAGTCCGACTCCGAGTCCATCCGAAAACTCTGAGCCTCCAACCAGCTCCCAGACACCGATGCACCGAGCACCATCTCTGCTGAATGCTTCGACCCCGGCAACAGGCAACAGGCAAGGCCAAGGAATTGGGGCCTTCCCTCTGGAGATTCTCAATTGCACAGTAGCAGGGGCAGCGAAGCAGGCATTTCAGAAGTTTCTCCAGATGTTCCTCCGTGCTTCTTCACATCTGTCTCTATCAAATCAGGATTGTGCACGGCAACCTACTTCACAGATACGATATCAATTCGAAATGGCTGCGCGCTCTGTGTTGCACTGCCATCTTCTCCTCCCTCCTTATCAAGACTTATACAGACTTATCAACAGTAGAATTAGAATTTTTCAAGATTCTGAATTTGGCTTACAGTTTAATACCAAGTAAATCAATTTCTCAATAATATAATGCCCTCTCTCATGCCAAAAAATGAAAACACATTGTATGTTAAAGAGAAGTGGGAGAAAGAAGCGGGGTTGGTACTTTCAGAGGAGGCTTGGGGGAAAATATGCAGCTTCCAGTGGTCTTTGACTAACTCTTTGATTTGGAGAGAACATTGTTGGAAAAATATAAGATACTTCAAGACCACATACCAGGAAAAATATAAAGACACAAACATGGCATGCTGGAGAAGGTGTGGCTCCAAGGAGGCAAATTATTTCCATATTCTTTTGGGGTTGCCCAAAATTAAGTTTATTTTGGGAAGGTATTCACAGAACATTAGTTGAGGTATTTAAGACTCAGATACTTCTGAACTTGGAGACTCTCTACTTGGGGCATGTATTGTTTTTGGAACAGAAGAAAGATATAAAGCTGCTGCTGGCCCTTTTAGCGGCAAGTAAGAACTCAATCACCAGAAAGTGGTTAAATCCAACATCACCTACATTAGAAGATTGGCATGAAATCATTTTGGAAATTTTTAAAATAGAAAAGATGACCTACTCTCTGAGAATTCAAAAGGAAAAATTTTTTTTAAATCAGATTTGGAATAAATGAATTGAATTTATAACCCCAGAGCAAGCAGACTTTAGATGACTCTCCGAATGGTTTATACTGTTTGTCTCACCAACATAGTAATAGTGCTAACATAAGCACCCTTGGCTCGAATGTTTACTGTTCTTTTATTTGGAAAATGTGGAATTAACACAAGTAAAGAAAAGATCTGGGGAAATTTTGGACCAGAAAGAAATGGACCAGAAGAGAAATTAGTATTCCACCACTATTATTAATATTTTTTCTTTTCTTTTAAAATCTTTTTATTATTATTATTATATTCAAAAATAACACGAGTACATCGAAGTAAACAACACTTACAACGTCTCTAGGGAAAAAAAAACATTTTAAGGATTGAAAAATTTTGGTGATAATTAAAAAAACCCTACTAAGCAGAAAAAGTGGGGGGAAAACCCATTAGGTGTACAACCCAGAGCCATGTGTCATACAAAAAGCTTCTAAAGATAAACATCAAACTGCCAGCAAGAAAAAAAATACCAAAAATTTACAATTAGATCATGGAGGAAATCTATCAATTAACTCAAATGATAATAACGAGCAAATGAACCCCATCTTTTCTCAAAATCAAATAAAGGTTCAAAGGTTCGACTTCTAATTTTCTCTAAACTAAGACATAGCATCACTTGAGAGAACCATTGTGATAAAGTGGGAGCTGACGTATCCTTCCACTTCAACAAAATGGCCCTCCTAGCTATCAATGTAACAAAAACATGTTGGTCAGACACAGAGATACCACGGATATTTTGATGACTTATTCCAAAAAGCACAGTTAATTTGTTAGGTTGTAAATTAATTTTAAGTGCTTTAGAAATTGTGGAAAAAACTGACTTCCAGAACTGTTCCAGTATAGAACAAGACCAAAATATCTTTTATATCAACCATTATCATTATTTAGTTTAATAGAGTGGAATTACAATTGCACATAAACATCTATTTGAGTGCCTAATTATTTTCTATATTATCTCAATGTGCACTTGTGAATGTACAAATTAATACAGATTTACTCACATAAAAATGGAAAAGGTTATATATGTTAAAAAAAAGTTTGTGTATTACTTGTGAATACCTTATCCAAATAAAAATAAAATTAAAAAAAAAAGAAATTGAGCTTGCATGCACGAACTGTGCTGGCAGCTCATTCCACCCTCTCACAACCCTCTGAGTGAAGAACTTCTCCCTCATGTTTCCCTTAAACTTTTCACCTTTCACCCTGAACCCATGACCTCTGGTTGTAGTCCCACTCAACCTCAGTGGAAAAAGCCTGCTTGCATTTACCCTATCAGTGAGGGCCTCCGTCGGTCAGAGTTGACCATAGATATTGCATCCTAACAGCCGAGGTATGCAAGCATGGGCAGTACAATATGGAGAGCAAGCAGTTGCCCATTTATCAAGCTCCCCCTCTCCACGCATCTGATGAATCCAAAGGAATGGCAGAGACCGATACAATTTGGTACCAGCAGCATTGCAACAGTTGCCAGTCAGTATTGAACTCAATATAGGACTGCCTTAGGAAATCCAGCTCCAGATTTTTCCCTTGGGGTTTACTCCTGACGCCCTCCCCATGAGTGGGTATAGCCACAAGGCGGCAGAGGCTTGAGATCAGAGTTTTCCCTCTCCTAGATGAGCTGCCAATCACAGCTGACTGTCCCGATCTACCCTATCTATACCCCTCATAATTCTTATACCACTCTTAAGTCTCCTCTCAATCTTCTACTTTCTAAAGAATAAAGTCCTAACTTATTCAATCTTCCCTTATAAGTCAGATCCTCCAGACCAGGCAACATCATTGTAAATTTTCTCTGTACTTTTTCAATCTCGTTGTCATCTTTCCTGTAGGTGGGTGACGAAAACTGCACACAATGCTTCGGATCAGGCTTCACCAACATCTTATATAATTTCAGCATAACATCTCAACTCTTGTATTCAGTACTTAGGTCTATGACGGCCAATGTGCCAAAAGCCTGTTTTACGACCCTATCGACCTGTGATGCCACCTTCAATGAAATATGGACCTGTATTCCCCAGGTCCCTTTGTTCTTCCACACTCCTCAGTGTCCTGCTGTTCACAATGGTTAACAAAGTGCAAAACCACACACTTGTGTGCATTAACTTCCATCTGCCATTTTTCATCCCATTTTTCCAGATGATGCAGATCCATCTGCAAGCCATGATAGCCTTCCTCATTGCCACGACACCCCCAAGCTTGGAGTCATCCCAAAATTTGTTGATCAAGTTAACCACGTTATCATCCAGGACATTGATATAGATGACAAACAACAATAGACCCAACACCGTTCCCCGTGGCATAGGCCTCCAGTCAGAGAGGCAACCATCTACTACCACTCTCTGGCTTCTTCCACAAAGCCAATGTCTAATCCAATTTACTACCTCATCTTGAATGCTGAGTGATTGAACTTTCTTAAACAACCTCCCATGTGGGACCTTGTCAAATACCTTGCTAAAGTCCAGGTAGACAACATCCACTGCCTTTCCATCATCCACTTCCCTGGTAAGTTACTTGAAAACATCTGTAAGATTTTTTAGACTTGACCTACCATGCACAAAGCCATGCTGACTATCCTTAATCAATCCATGTCTATCTAAATACTTACTGTATTTATCTGGTGCCTTAGAATACCTTCCATTAACTTTCCCATAACTGATGTCAGACTCACTAACCTACAATGTCCTGTTTTGTTTGGAACACTTTTAAAGAGTGGAACAACATTGGCTATTCTCTGGTCCTCTAGTACCTCTCCTGTCGCTAAGGATGATTTAATTATCTCTGCTAGAGTCCCAGCAATTTCAGCACTTGCCTCCCATAGGGACCAAGGGAACACTTGTCAGGCCCCGGGGATTTATCCACCCCGATTTGCCTCAGGGTAGCAAACGCCTCCTCATGTTCAGGGTCCATGAAGTTGATGCGGCTTTGCTTCCCTTCTATAGACTCTGCGTCTATCTCCTGAGTAAATATAGATGCAAAAAATTATTTAAGATCTCTCCCATCTGTTTTGGCTCCATGTATAGATTACCATTCTGATCTTCCAGGGGATTAATTTTGTCCCTTGCAATCCTTTTGCTCTTAACATATCTAGAACCCCTGAGGTTCCTCCTTCATTTTGTCTGCTAAAGTAACTTCATGCCTCCTTTTAGCCCTCATGATTTCTTTCTTAAGTGTTCTCTTGCAATTCTTGTACTCCATATGCATCTCATTTGTTCTTACATCCCTATACTTGCTATGCATATCCTTCTTTCTCTTAACCAGGGTCTTTTGCTTTTCTCTTAAAAAGCAAAGTTCACTACGCTTGTTATCTTTACCTTTTATTCTGACAGGAAATTACAACCTTTGTAGTCTCAAGCTCTTGCCCTCAAAGGCCTCCAACTTACCAAGTACACCTTTGCCCTTTGCCAGAAAACAGCCTGTCCCAATCCAAACCTGCTAGATCATTTCTGATACCATCAAAATTGGTCTTTCTCCAATTTAGAATCTCAACCCATGGACCAGTCCTATCTTTTGCATATTTACGTTGAAACTAATGGCATTGTGGCCACTAGATGCAAAGTTCTGCTATTTTCCCTGTCTCAAACTAAACGGTTGAGCATGGTGCAACTAGCGTCCTGAGCTGTGTATATTTTAATGCAAGAAGTATTGTAGGAAAGGCGGATGAGATCACGGCATGGATCAACCTGTGGAGTTATGACATTGTAGCCATTAATGGGACTTCTACGTACTGATCAAGGAAACTTTGACAGTCCTTTGGACATCTAGTCCTTTGACAATATGGGAGTCCCAGTTAATATGTGGAAAGCTAAAATCACCTACTATAACAATCTTATGTTTTTTTGTAACAGTTTGTAATCTCTCTACAAATTTGTTCCTCTATATCCCTCAGACTGCTGGGTGTTTTAAACCCCACTATGCAGCATTACCAAACCTTCCTGTTAGGATATTAGTCCCCTTGCAGTTCAGGTGCAATCTGTCTCTTCTGTACAGCTCCCACCTTCCCTAGAAGAGGATCCGAAGATCCAAAAATTTTATGCCCTCCCTCCTATACCAACTCCTTTACCATGTGTTAAACTATATGTCATGGGGGGGGTGGTGTTGAGAGGTAGACCCAAATGTAAGACACAGACACTGAAGTACGAAGGAACTGGACTGGACTAGGCTTAGGGATGGGATAGGACACAGACTAGGAGCTGGGACAAGAACACAGACTTGGGCTAGGACTTGGCTAGGAAAGCGGGACCAGGACCAGGAACTAAGAACTAGGAGCCTGGGCTTGGACTCCGAGCCAGAGACTGGACAAGGACCCAGTAACTGGGTCTTGACTCAGGCTCAGACTCCAGAACTGGGCGAAGACGTGATGTGGCTACAGAACTGGATGTGGAACTCCTGCACAGGACGAGGCACATGGATAGGACAAGAACCCGAAGTCTTGACTTGGTCTTGGGAGAACGGGCAGCAGAGACCTGGTCTTGGCAGAACAGGAACGCAGAGACCTGGTCTTGGCAGAACAGGAACGCAGAGACATGGAACACAGAGCCAGGACCCCTCCTTCGGAACAGGACTTGGGGCCAGGGCTCTACACAGAGTCAGGACCCCTCCTAGGGATCAGGACATAGGGCCAGGACTCTTACACAGAACACAGAGAGACAGTTTCCAACAAAAGGTAGCAGCAAACAGCCGGACCTACCTAGCAAAGGCGTGGACATGGAGACGGTTCTCAATGCAAGGTAGCGGCAAACGGCCGGACCTACCTAGCGAAGGTGTGAACACAGAGATGGTTCCCAATATAAGGTAGCAGCAAACGGCCAGACCTACCTAGCGAAGGCATGGACATACAGACAGTTCCCAACACAAGGTAGCAGCAAACAGCCAGAACTACCTAGCGAAGGTGAGGACACAAAGAGGCAGTTTCAAACAATGAAAGACAGTTCCTTATCTAGACACAGCAAGGTTCCGGTCTTGTTCCGGTGGTAGAACTTGACGTGAGAATAGGCAAGGACGCAGGCGAGGCTTCAGCCAAGGGCTACAGAAGGAAGGGGAGGGGAAGGGAACAGTCCAGCCACCCAAGCTGAACCCAGGAGCTATTTATATAGCAGCCCAAAACGAGAATCACCTTTGCCTCTTCTCCCCGCTTCCCTTCTGAGTCACAGAACAGAACCAGACTCAGTCGCAGAGACCCGATCACTATGACTTTCCTCTGTTAGGTCATCCTCAACAGTATCCAAAGTGATATACCTGTTGTTGAGGGGGATGGCCACAGGGATACCCTACATTGTCTCCTTAACCCTTTTCCTCTTTCTGACTGTCACCCAGTTTCCTGTGTCCTGCACCTTGGATGAAGCTCCTCTCTATATGTCCTATCTGTCACCCCCTTTGCCTCCCGAATGATCCAGAGTTCACCCAGTCCCAGCACCCACTTAACATGGATTGTTAGAAGCTGCAGCAGGATGCTCTTCTCACAGTTGTAGTTGTCAGGGACACAGGAGGCCTCCTTGCCTTCCCGAAGAGCTAAAGCCTCCAAATCTCCACTCCGACTTTACCCACTCCGACAGTGACTGCTCTGCTTGCCTGTGCCTTACTTTAATTTGTTCTTGCTAATCAATCCCAAATGCCAATTGGCCACTGATCAAAGTTCCAAAAGCAAATTGCCGTGAATTGCTGAATTTAAAAGTCGATCAGCGAACCTGAGTGAATTATGTCTTCTGAAATTTCTGATCTCTCTGATTGGTTGCTGGCCACACCCTGCATAAGGACTCCAAGGCCTCGAGTCCTGCCAGGAGAAAGATTGAATTTGATCCAGAGCAAGTTGTTTGTTTTCACTTTAGAACATAATAATATATGAGAATTATATATAAACTCCTATGTTTTTGCAATTCCTGAAGAATCCTCCATTTAAAGCAGAAATAAATATGCAGCACCCATTTTGGTTTTAATGTTGGTTGGCTGCATGACAGATAATTAAAGCAGAATCTAGGAGTGAGGCTGCCCTTCTGATGTTTTAAGGAAGCTGCATTCCTGTAACCTAGCACTATGTCTCACTGACACAAGAGATTCTGCAGGTGCTGGAAATCTTGATCAACGTGCACAAGACACTGGAGGAGCTCAACAAGTCAGACAGCACCTACAACTCCTCTTCCCCTCCTCCAACCTGCTGGCTTCTGCCCCCTTCCTTTCCAGTTCTGATAGAAACATCTCAGCTGGAAACATCAACTGTTTATTCTCCTGCCTGACTTGCTGACTTTCTCCTGCATTTTGAATGTGTTACTCACTCCTAGAGCCCAGTTTTTCAGACTTAACGGGGAAGTCAGCTTCTGAGGTACTTAGAGCAGTACTGCACAATACAGGCCCTTTGACCATGATGTTGTGCACACCTTTTAACCTACTCCAAGATCAATCTGACCCTTTCCTCCCACATAGTCCTCCTTTTACTTTCATCCATAAGCCCATGCAAATGTCCCTAATGTACCTGCCTCTACCACCACCCTCAGCACTGCACTCCATGCATTTACCACTCTCCGTGTAAAAATACTACCTCGGACAACTTACCTTTGACATTCCCACTGTACTTTCCACCAATCACCTTAAAGTTATGCCTCCTCTCTGCCCTGAGGAAAAGGTACGGACTGTCTACTCTATCAATGCCTCTTATCATTTTGTACACAGGTAGAAGCTTTAGAGAGGGTGCAGAGAAGATGTTTCAGGATGTTGCCTGGATTAGAGAACATGCTTTATGAAAATAGATTGAGCAAGCTTGGGCTTTTCTCTTTGCAAAATAGAAGATAAGAGGTGACTTAATAGAGGCATCACTTGAGTGGACAGACAGAGACCTTTTCACAGGGCAGAAATGGCTAATACGGGGGGGGGGCATAATTTTAAGGTGATTGGAGGAAAGTATGGTGGGGATGTCAGAGATAAGTTTTTTTACACAGAGTTGTAGGTGTATGGGATGCCCTGCTGGGGGTGGTGGTAGAGGCAGATCTTTAGGGACATTTAAGAAACTCTTAGATAGGCATATTATGGTTGTCCATCATGTCTGACAATGACAGGAAACCTGTGCAGGAGAGTATTTAAAGTGGAAAAGCCATTGGACTGGGGCAGTTCCACTCTCCCGACTTCAGAAGTCCTGGTCCAGTGGTACTAACAAGCATCACAAACTGCGGGGCATGAATGATAAAAAAAAAGAGGGCTATGTAGGAGGGAAGGGTTAGATTGATCTTAGAGTAGTTTAAAAGATGGGCACAACATTATGGGTCAAAAGTGCTGTACAGTACTGTAGTGTTCTGTGCTCTACTTCCAACTCGATCAAGTCACCGTTCATCCTCCTTCGCTCCAAAGGGAAAAGTCCTAGCTCACTCAACCTCTCCTCGTAAGGTATGCTTTCTAACCCAGGCTGCATCCTGGTAAATGCCCACTGCCCACTCTCTTTTTTTTAATATAATTTTTATTGAGTTTTCAAAGTAATACATGAGAAAAAAAATATCTACCCTCCCCCCTCCCCTTAACCCTCCCCCCCCGATATATACTCCTACCTAAAAAGAATGGAAAAAAATGGAACTGCCTGAATATTGGAAGGTTTGCACATGCTCCATGGGATAAAAATAAATTTAATATATATTTGTTACTTTCCCCCAAGGAACCAAGATCTTCATCATCGGAACTATAAATAAGGGCTCCAAATATTCAAAAATGTTACATATTTGTCTCTTAAAATCTAAAACATTACTTAGCTTCTCAACCCTCATAGTTCCCTGGGGAATCTCTTTGAACTTCACCATGTTGCTATGTGTTGCCCTCCCAATCATCCAGGCAAAAAGAAAAAAAAGATAGATAAGATACAAAAAAAGAAAAAACAAAATACCCCCCCACTAATGTTGTGAATGAAAAGATACACAACACTACCCCCCTACATTGTGCAGGTCGTGGCTATTGCCACGTTTGCACACATGAATAACGCAGCGATTGGTCAGTGTTTCTTCCAGCTCCACTGTAACAAAAAAATTATATATATATAGAAAAAAAAAGTTATTATTCCCAGCTAATATTCATCAAATTTTAACTTTTCTTCCTCTCCCTCATATAATTAATAATATACTTATATATTCATCCACCTAAAAATTCAACAGGCCTAATCCTTGATCCAGTCTTCATCTTCAATCCATCTCGCTCCCCTAAGTTTGTTCTTGTATCTGGTGAATATTCAAAGAATCTCGCACAAACTCCTCCGCTTTCCGGTAATCATCAAAAAATCTTTTTTCTCCACCAGGCAAAAAAATCTTCAAGGTTGCAGGATAACACAATATAAATTGATAACCGTGATCCCACAGGGCTTTTTTCACTGGATTAAACTTCTTCCTTCTTTTCAAAAGTTCATAACTTATGTCAGGGTAGAAAAAAATTTTCTTCCCTTTTATCATCAGTGGCCCTTTTCTCTTCTTGGCAGCTTGGGCAGCTGCCTGTAGAATCCTTTCTTTGTCTTGAAATCTTAAGAATTTTATTAAAATTGATCATGGATATTGGTCATCTTGTGGTTTTGGTCTTAGAGCTCTAGGTACCCGCTCAATTTCAATTGATCGGTCTTCCTCTTTCATTTGCAAGGTTTTCGGGACCCATCTTTGAAAAAATTCTATTGGATTATCTCCCTCTATACCTTCTTTAAGACCAACAATATTAATGTTATTACGTCTACTAAAATTTTCCAACACGTCCACTTTCTCCAAGAGTCGATTTCTTTCCATGTTCCAGACAAGCACATTATTTTCTGTTTTTTCCACTCTATCGTTAATACGCTCCATTGTTCTTTCCATCTTCTGAAGTTTCTTATCCATTTTATCCTGTCTTTTCATAGCTTTATCATAGCACATCTTCACGTCTCTAAGCTCTGTTCTTAATTTTCTTAGTTCAGCCGTTAATTGCAATAAAGCCTCTCTTATGTCTCTGTCGTCTCCTTTACTTCCAGTCTCTTCCAGTTCTTCCTCCTCTTCTTCATCTGTATTCTCTGCGATATCGAATTCTGACTCTGAGTCACTTTCAGCTGCAGTGGCCGTCGGTTCTTGTAGTTTAAATTGTGTCGGTTTGCGCATGCGCTCTTCTTTGCGCATGCGCAGTTCCAGCATCTTCTTTCGAGAGACCGCTACCGCCGTCATTGCTCCCCGTTCTTCTACGCCAGAGATAAAATGCATCTCCTCCGAAGGAGATCCAACCTGAATCCGAGGCTCCATCGCTGCAGTAGGCCCTTTTTTCTTCCCGTCTCGCGGCGACTTCACAACAACAGACTTCTTCTGTTGCGGTTTACGAAGCATATCGTAGAGTAGTCTTACAAAGTTTATAAGTAGTTTTCAGAAAGTATTTATTAACTTTACTTTGTTTAACCGGTACTTTGCTGATTTTTTACGGGAGAGCTGGATTTACACGTCTCAATCCTACGTCATCACATGACGCCCCCCCCCCCCACTGCACACTCTCTAAAACTTCCACATCCTTCCTATTATGGGTGACCAGAACTAAACACTATACTCCAAGAGTGGTCTAACCAGAGTTTTACAGAGATGCACCATTTGAACTCGATGCACCAGCTCTTGAACTCGATCCCCCAATTAATGAAGGCCAACACACCATTCGCCTTCTTAACCACCGTATTAATACATAGCAAATTTGAGGGAACTATGCATGTGTACCCCAAGATCTTTCTGTTCTTTCACACTGCTAAGAATCCTGCCATTAACCAGAGTAGAGAAGGAGAGCCAAACCAACTAGTTAAGTGTTTGCCCAGAACTGCCTGCAAGATGAGAGGAGCACAAGGCTGTTATGCACATCACCGTCCTCACTTTCACCCAAACCTGGCACCATCTGTGAAGGATCAGGTGACCAGAACTCTAAATGTACTTAAGTAGACTGTTATCTCTCTTCCATGTCCAGAGGATTTCAGAAGAAGCTCATTGATAGCAGGGTGAATCTGGGAGGGTCTACTCATGTTCCTCTCCAATGACATACAGTTCTGAAACTAGATTATTTTTCTACTTCCTTTGGTGGGCCTTAAAGATTAAACACAGATTGCCTTAGTTTGTCACATGTACATCGAAACATGGAATGAAATATGTTGTGTCTGTCAAATCCAATCAGTGAGGATTGTGCTGGGAAGCCCACAAGTGTCTGAAAAATCAAATTTCCAAGTAAATGTTATTATCAAATTACATAAAGTATATGTCACCACATACAACCCTGAGATTCATTTTCCTGTGGTCATACTCAGCAAATCTATAGAATAGTAACCATAGCAGGATCAATGAAAGATCAAGTAGAGTGCAGAAATCAACAAACAGTGCAAATGCAAATATAAATAAATAGCAATAAATAACGAGAACATGAAATGGCAAGGTAGTGTTCTTGTCTATGAGAATAGACAATAGACGGCAGGTGCAGGAGTAGGCCCTTCGGCCCTTCGAACCAGCACCGCCATTCACTGTGATCATGGCTGATCATCCACAATCAGTACCCTGTTCCTGCCTCCTCCCCATATCCCTTGACTCCGCTATCTTTAAGAGCTCTTGCTAACTCTTTCTTGAAAGAATCCAGAGAATTGGCCTCCACTGCCTTCTGAGGCAGAGCATTCCACAGATCCACAACCCTCTGTGTGAAAAAGTTTTTCCTCAACTCCGTCCTAAATGATCTATCCCTTATTCTTAAACTGTGACCTCTTGCTCTCGACTCCCCAAACATCAGGAATATGTTTCCTGCCGCTAGCATGTCCAATCCTTTAATAATCTTATATATTTCAATCAGATCCCCTCTCATCCTTCTAAATTCCAGTGTATACAAGCCCACTCGCTCCAGTCTTTCAACATATGATATTCCTGCCATCCCTGGAATTAACCCAGTGAACATACGCTGCTCTCCCTCCATAGCAAGAATGTCCTTCCTCAAATTTGTAGATCAAAACTGCACACAATACTCCAGGTGGGGCTCACCAGGGCCTTGTACAACTGCAGAAGGACCTCTTTGCTCCTATACTCAACTTCCCTTGTTATGAAGGCCAACATACCATTAGCTTTCTTCACTGCCTTAGTTTGAGTAGGTTGAGGGAACTTGGCCTTTTCTCCTTGGAGTGATGGAGGATGAGCAGTGACCTGATAGAGGTATACAAGATAATGAAAGGCATTGATCGTGTGGATAGTCAGAGGCTTTTTCCCAGGGCTGAAATGGCTAGCACGAGAGAGAGCACAGTTTTAAGGTGCTTGGAAGTAGGTACAGAGGAGATGTTAGGGGTAAGTTTTTTTTTACGCAGAGAGTGGTGAGTGCGTGGAATGGGCTGCCGGTGTCAGTGGTTGAGGCATATACGATAGGGTCTTTTAAGAGACTCCTGGGTGGATACATGGAGCTCAGAAAATAGAGGGCTATGGGTAAGCCTTGGTAGTTCTAAGGTAAGGACATGTTCGGCACAGCTTTATGGGCCGAAGGGCCTATATTATGCTGTAGGTTTTCTATGTTTCTCTATGTTTCTAAGTGAAATCATTGGTTGTGGGAACATCTTAATGGATGGGCAAGTGAGTGTAGTTATCCCCTTTTTTTCAAGAGCCTAACTGGACTTTCAATAAAGAATCTTACACAGAAATATCCTGAGTGATCCTAAAAGCCAGACGTTTGTTCAACATGTGTAAAGACCAAATTTTATATGTTCCATTGACTTGTAGATGTGAGTAATTGTTCTTGAGAAGATAAAGGTCAGCCTGGAACCCTGCATGATCTTCTGGTGAAGGTACATCAGTGTAATTGTCTTGGGAGTTCCATTATTTTGACCCAGTGATAATTAGGAAAGGGGGTTAAATTTTTAAGTCAGGATAAAAGATGGTTTGTGACTGAGAAGGAATCTTACATTCTTCTCATGCACCTGCTTCCTTTGTCCATCCCTGGGTGGTTCTGAGATGTGCTTTTGAAGAAGCCTTTGTGATAGACCATTAGACATAGGAGCAGAATTAGGCCATTCGGCCCATCAAGTCTGTTCTGCCATTCTATCATGACTGATTTATTATGCCCCTCAACCCCATTCTCTTGTCTTCTCCCTAACACCTTTGATGTCCTAACTAATCAAAAACCTATCAACTTCCCTTTTAAATATACCCAATGACTTGACCTCTACTGCCATCCATGGCAATGAAATCCACAGATTCACATTCTAGCTAAAGAGATCCCTCCTCATTCACAGTTCTAAATGAATGTCCTTCTATTCTGAAGTTTGGTCCTAGACTTCCCCACCATAGGAAACATCCTCATTGCATCCATTCTATCTAGGACTTTCATTATTCGATAGGTTTCAATGAGATTGCCCCATATCTTCTAAGCTCCATTGAGTATGGGCCCAGAGACATCAAATATTCCTCACTTTACTTTCCTGGGATAATTCTTGTAAACCTTTTCTGGATCTCTCCAGTGTCAGCACATCCTTTCTTCGATAAGGGGCCCAAAACTCCTCACAATACTCCAAGTGCGGTCTGACCAATGCCTCATAAACCATCAGCATCACATCCTTACTTTTATATTCTAAAGCATTTATATAGCACTGTGTACTTTATAAATGCAGGCACGGTACCCAGAGGCAGAAAAAGTGAATGTTTCAAGAAGTGAGGTCTATGGTCCAGTCGTCATCAGGTAGCAGAGGTGGAGAGTTTCAGTAACTTTAAATTCCTTGGTATTATCATTTCAGAAGGTCTATCCTGGGACCAGCATGTAAGAGCCATTACAAGGAAGGCATGGCAGTGCCTTTACTTCATTATAAGTTTGTGTAGATCCAGCATGCCATCTAAAACTTTGAAAAACTTCTATAGATGCACAGTGGTGAGTACCTTGACTGGTTGCATCACGGCCTGGTATGGAAACACCAATGCTCAAGAATGGATACAGGCCTGTGCGTCACCGGTAAAGCTCTCCCCACCACTGAACACCCCTCAAGCAGCAACCATCATCATCAAAGATCCCCAGCATCCAGGCCATGTTCTCTTCTCACTGCTGCCATCAAGAAGGAGGTACATGAGTCTTAGGTCCCACACCAACAGGTTCAGGAATAGTTATCACCCTTCAACCATTGGGCTCCTCAGCCAGTGTGGATAACTTCACTCACCTCAACACTGAACAGATTGCGCAACCTGTGGACTCACTTTCAAGTACTCTACAACTCATATTCTCAGTACTATTTCTTTATTTTTTAAATTTATTTTTATTATTTGTTTTTTTTGTATTTGCACAGTTTGTCTTTTGTACATTCGCTGTTTGTCAGTCCTTGTGTGTAGTTTTTCCATTGTATTGTACTTCTTTGTTCTACTGTGAATGCCTGCAAGAAAATGAATCTCAGGGTAGTATATTGTGATATATGCATGCATAGTTTGGGAATAGATTTACATCTAACTTTGAACATTCAAGGAGTTATGAATGGATAGGTGATCGGTAAAATCCCTGTACCTGATCCACAGAAGGAGGAGGAAAGGTCATTGCAGATGCAAATAAAGATGTTTGGGCCTAAGATATTGACTTGTAGAAATCCTGCAATGATATCCAAGGTAGAGACAATTGTCCTCCAGCAACTTCTGCCATTATCTCTAGTCAGAAGAAAGTCCAAGCAACTTCATCTTAGGTAAGGTTCCTTATTGCTGCACTTTGTCAAATGCTCTCTTGAACTTAACTCTGCACATTTCTTGCCACACCTTTGGATTTCAGTACTTTAGTTGTTATTTGGCAAGGCTTTACGGCATCTTGAGCCACAATCTGTCTGGTTTGTGAATATCTCTCTATGCTCATTAATTTTCTCATTGAGCTGGTCCTGGCAGGCTGCCCAGAACACTCTGACAAATGTAGAAGTTGGCTGCAGCGAACCTGAATACTCCCACAATACAGCTTCCAAAGATAAGTTCAAAACTATGAAATCATTCTTTTTGTACTTTAAAGGTATTTTCAGGGCATTTGATTTATTATAAAAGATCCTAGCTGTACTAGGTTCCAAATGTGACTAACAATTTCTTGTGAAAAAGTAGCATTGTAATTGTGAAAATGACAGTGTTTTATCTGTGTGAATTGCTACATAATCTCTTATCAGTAGTATTTCAGAGCTATAGAATTTCAAATAATATGCCATTAATCCCTGTAAGTATTAAACTCTGTAATTCATTCAATCCAGTTTTTCATCACTTGTCATTACTTCTTCTCTTTGCAAGTTATTTGAATATTTTTAGACCAGAGATAAACTCAGAAAATGTTTCCGTTCATTCCTCATCTTACCCTATTAATTTCTGGTAGAGTTGCCAGAAATCATCAAAAATTTATCAGAAATAAGCTGTCAGAGGAATTCAGAATGAGATCTTCTTCTCATTCCACCGTGGTTCTGTCCTTCACTATTTTAACTCCCACAGAAGGCTCAGGGTGTAACATTAAAGTAACACACACAAAATACTGGAGGAATTCAGCAGGTCAAGCAGCATCTCAAGGCTTAGCTCCATCCCTAAACGATGAACAATTTGAAGGTCCAAGAGTGTCTCCCTTACACTCGGGATTTATTTAATCCCTCAAGAGTCTTTGCATGATATGATTATCATCTAGTCACAACCAAAGCAGAGCTCACCTCTCTTAATAACTCATACCTCCCAGTCCCAGTAACATTCTTGTGAATCTTCTCTGCACCCTCTCAAGTTTAATAACATTCTTCTTATGATATGGTGCCCAGAATTCCACAGAATATTCCAAGTGTGGTCTGATCAAAGTTTCATAGACCTGTAACATAACTCCCCAGTTTTCCTACTCAGTGCCCCAAATGATGAAGCCCAAGTGTGGCACATGCCTTCTTCATCAACCTGTCTACCTGAGTTGCAACTTTCAAGGAACTATGTACCTGTAGCCCTAGGTCTCTCTGTTCTACAATGCTCCCCAGGATCCTGTCATTCACTGTAGGTGTCCTTTGCAAAATGCATCACTTTGCACTTGTCTGTGTTAAATTCCATGTTCCATTCCCTTGGCCACTGTCCCTGCTGATCAAGAACCTGTCATAAGTTCAGGCAACCTTCTTCACTGAGCTGTCCACACCACCATATTTGACATTATCTGCAACCTGACTAATCAAAGTTGTCCAAGAGGATCAGTCTGACACTCTCTGGAATGTAAGGCAGAGTTTTAACCTCCTTGACCTCACCCGTCGATTCTAATGTTTGGCATTTATGCAGGTGAACACATCAGAGAGAAACTGATGGTCATCGAGGCTCATGTGTCCCACAGAGTGAGTTCTTGGGACAGTGAAACCTCAGGATTCAGGCCTGTCACTGTTATGGCCCCAACATTCGCACTGGCAAGCAGAAATTGCCTGTGAAGAACTTCTACTGTGGGAGAGCGTCCAGTGCATAGCCAATAAAGTATTCTACTGCAACACACAAAATGCTGGAGGAACTCAGCAGGTCAGGCAGTATCTATGGAAATGAATAACCAATTGATGTTTCAGGCCATAATCCTTCTTCAGGACTGAAAAAGAGAGGATAAGACGCCAAAATGTGGGGAGGGGAGGAGGACAAGCTGGTGGAGCCAGGTGGGTGGGAAAGGTAAAGGGCTGGAGAAGAAGGAATCTGACAGGAGGACTATAGGAGAAAAGGAAGAAGGAGTGGATCCAGGGGGTAATAATAGGCAGGAGAGAAGAGGTAAAAGGCCAGAATGGGGAAGTGAAGAAGGGAGAAGGAGGGAGAGGTCGATATTCATGCCATCAGGTTGGAGGCTACTCAGACAGAATGTAAAGTGTTGCTCCTCCACCCTGACCATCTTGGGACATGAGGAGACCATAGACCGACATGTTGGAATGGGAATGGGAGTCAGAATTGAAATGTCTGGCAACTGGGAAGTTCCACTTTTGGCAAGTGGAGCAGAGGTGATCAACTGCAGTCGCTGTAGTAAAGTAGGAAACACAGAAGACAACCTATGGATTCACTTCTGAGGAATCTACAACTCATGTTCTCATTACTATTGATTGATGATTTATTTCTTTTTCACACTTGCACAGCTTGTCTTTTTCTGCACATTGGTTGTTTGTGCATAGTTTTTCATTGATTCTTTTGTACTTCTTTGTTCTGCTGTGAATGCCTGCAAGAAAATGAATCAGGATGGTAGATGCTGCCATATACGTACTTTGACAATAAATTGACTTTGCACTTTTGAACTTTAAACAGTGAAAGAAAGGTCATCTCTGCTCACAACAGAGGTTGTGGGTTGGAGAGGGATCTGAGTGGATGGTCCTCAGGGACCACTTTAAAGAAACTGTTTGGAATGAAATGTTGATTAAGCAATAGGAGGATGTTTCATAGCCATCTGTTGTCATTTAATGTTGAAAGTATTTTCTTTTAAATACTAATGACCTCACCTTCGAGATAGGTTGCTTCTGGTAGTGCAGGGATCTGAGCCAAGATCATTTATTTCTGTTATCAGCAGGGATTCAGTACTGCTGGAATTTCAACTATGCATGCCAATAGTATAACTATTGGTGTGCAACTTCATAACTCTCCCAATCACACAGTGTGTCATCACCATTTATCCTTGTAGGAATTTTGAATATTCTTGAATTAGTGACAAACAGAGAAACCATTAGCTGGTAACATTGGATTCTAGATTGGCACTTTTCCAGTGAACAAATTAAAGAAATGGTGTGAAGGCTGAGTGTTTCCCAGATAGAATGGCAAGGAAGGCATGGCAAAAACCCCATGCACCTTATTTCTCTCTCCCATGCTAGTATAATTCCTCCAGCACAGGGCATTAGAGCATCAGCTGTAAGATCAGGTCTCGAGTCCTGCCCTGTCTGTAAGGAGTTTGTATGATCTCCCTCTCACTATCTGGGTTTCCCCTGGGTGCTCTGGTTTCCTCCCACAATCCGAAGACATATGGTTAAGGTTAGTGAATTGAGGGCATAGTATATTGGCACCGGAAGCATGGCAACACTTGCACAAAGCTCGCTGATTTAATCTGACACAAGCAATGCATTTCACCATCTGTTTTGATATACATGTGAGAAATAAAGCTAACCATTAAAACTCTCTTTTTTGCCTTAATCCCCAGGGCTTTTCAGGGTGAAAAACTCTTGGAGATAAAACACACAGAAGAAATTAATCGAACATCACTCAGTCAGTCCTGATGAAGGATCTCAGTGTGAAGTGCCAGCTCTTTGTTTCTTTCCATAGATGCTGCCTGACGTGCTGAATTCCTCCAGCATTTTGTCTGTATTATTCTGGATTTCAAGCATTTGCAGATTCTCTTGTGTTTACAATAAATGTGCTGTTTTTTACATAGAAACATAGAAAATAGGTGCAGGAGTAGGCCATTTGGCCCCTCGAGCCTGCACCGCCATTTATTATGATCATGGCTGATCATCCAACTCAGAACCCTGCCCCAGCCTTCCCTCCATACCCCCTGACCCCCGTAGCCACAAGGGCCATATCTAACTCCCTCTTAAATATAGCCAATGAACTGGCCTCAACTGTTTCCTGTGGCAGAGAATTCCACAGATTCACCACTCTCTGTGTGAAGAAGTTTTTCCTAATCTCGGTCCTAAAAGGCTTCCCCTCTATCCTCAAACTGTGGCCCCTTGTTCTGGACTTCCCCAACATTGGGAACAATCTTCCTGCATCTAGCCTGTCCAATCCCTTTAGGATCTTATACGTTTCAATCAGATCCCCCCTCAATCTTCTAAATTCCAACGAGTACAAGCCCAGTTCATCCAGTCTTTCTTCATATGAAAGTCCTGCCATCCCAGGAATCAATCTGGTGAACCTTCTTTGTACTCCCTCTATGGCAAGGATGTCTTTCCTCAGATTAGGGGACCAAAACTGCACACAGTACTCCAGGTGTGGTCTCACCAAGGCCTTGTACAACTGCAGTAGTACCTCCCTGCTCCTGTACTCAAATCCTCTCGCTATAAATGCCAGCATACCATTCGCCTTTTTCACCGCCTGCTGTACGTGCACGCCCACTTTCAATGACTGGTGTATAATGACACCCAGGTCTCGTTTCACCTCCCCTTTTCACCTCCCCTTTTCCTAATCGGCCACCATTCAGATAATAATCTGTTTTCCTATTTTTGCCACCAAAGTGGATAACTTCACATTTATCCACATTAAATTGCATCTGCCATGAATTTGCCCACTCACCCAACCTATCCAAGTCACCCTGCATCCTCTTAGCATCCTCCTCACAGCTAACACTGCCACCCAGCTTCGTGTCATCCGCAAACTTGGAGATGCTGCATTTAATTCCCTCATCCAAGTCATTAATATATATTGTAAACAACTGGGGTTCCAGCACTGAGCCTTGCGGTACCCCACTAGTCACCGCCTGCCATTCTGAAAAGGTCCCATTTATTCCCACTCTTTGCTTCCTGTCTGCTAACCAATTCTCCACCCACACCAATACCTTACCCCCAATACCGTGTGCTTTAAGTTTGCAGAGTAATCTCCTGTGTGGGACCTTGTCAAAAGCCTTTTGAAAATCCAAATATACCACATCCACTGGTTCTCCCCTATCCACTCTACTAGTTACATCCTCAAAAAATTCTATGAGATTCGTCAGACATGATTTTCCTTTCACAAATCCATGCTGACTTTGTCCGATGATTTCACTGCTTTCCAAATGTGCTGTTATCACATCTTTGATAACTGACTCCAGCAGTTTCCCCACCACAGACGTTAGGCTAACCGGTCTATAATTCCCCGGTTTCTCTCTCCCTCCTTTTTTGAAAAGTGGAGTTACATTAGCCACCCTCCAATCCTCAGGAACTAGTCCAGAATCTAACGAGCTTTGAAAAATTATCATTAATGCATCCACTATTTCTTGGGCTACTTCCTTAAGCACTCTAGGATGCAGACCATCTGGCTGTGGGGATTTATCTGCCTTCAATCCCTTCAATTTACCTAACACCACTTCCCTACTAACATGTATTTCGCTCAGTTCCTCCATCTCACTGGACCCTCTGTCCCCTACTATTTCTGGAAGATTCAAGAATCAGTATGTCTTGACACCGTGGATGATGGGAGACCCAATAAGCTTTGGAATGACTCTTGTTTTATACTCTAATTTTCGCACCTCCCTCAGTTAATTTCCAGAGTTTATTTATGACAGACTGTTTGAAATTGTCTGATTTTGTCATTGGGCTGTTGTATGTGAGTTATATACACTGTGTTGTGCACTTTGGTCCGGAGGAACGTTGTTTCTTTTGCTGGTATACATGTGTATGGTTGAATGACAATAAACTTGAACTTGAACTGGAATTTAAGTATGGCCAGGTGGCAAAAACAATTCAAAGGAGATTTGACTGGCATGTGAAAGCGAATAGGTAATGGGGATAAAAGCAGAGAGGAATAGGGATTGTGGGACTTCTCTTTTGGAAGTTGGCATGGACATGTTGGGTCAAATTGCCTCCTTCTTGTGGTCTAATAAGTCAGATATTTGGTAAAGTACCACAGAACTTAGTTGGCATGTGTGAGTGGAAACATATTGGAGGTGATCATGCTCCAGGCTGGGCATTTATTTTCACCTTGTGCTATGCTTAGATTTAATCCACCATTTCTAGAAACGTTTGCGAGGAATCTCTGCCAATCAAGTACTAGAACATGCCAATAATTTCAGCTTCCTTTCCGGGTGAGTTCACCTCATACTGTCTAACTAAACACCAAAAATTAATTAAATGTTTGAAACATCTAAAGAAAACAGAAATAGTGCTTTCCCAATGTAAATGATGAATAAACTTTTCTCAGGCTTCTAGCTGGGTATAGGTATCAATTTTAACCGATATTTCAATGATAAACTTTGCCATCTTCATCAGGGTTGATGCCTGGACATCTCTAGTCCAGTGGTATTTATACTCCCGTCGTCTGTCCCTCCTGATTGGATGAGGACTAATCAATCAGGTTTCTGCTATCCCATCCTGTTTACAATCAAATTCCAGTTACAGCAAGACCTTTGTCTTTATTAAAATTCTTTTCTAGTTTTATTTCAATGGCTTCCTTCACCAGGCAGTCCCAAAGGTGAAGGTCTTGCTCTAAGTAAGAACTGGAAGTCAATTGTAGACAAGGTGGAACAGATGAAACCTGGTTGGATGAGGACTAACCAATTAGGAGGGATGGATGACGGGGTATAAATACCACCAGACTAGACATCCCAGGCATCATCCCTGGTGAAGGTGGCAGAGGTTGTCATTCAAACATTGGTTACAATCAATAATCTATACCTGACTGGAAGCCCATGAAGAGTTTATTCATCTAAAGAAAACATTTGGAAAGACATTATGAGCAAGTTTGATAATTTCACATTACAGCTTATTCTCTATTGCCTAATAAGGAAGTTGAATATAATTTCAGAAACATTAGTGACACATTTGTTGGCTATGCCCTTCACAAGATTTATATTTCTCCGAGTTACGTTAATTGTGCATGCTTTACTTAGTCAGACATGACGGTAAGTCAGTAAGTCAATAACTAAGTTGTACGCACTTCCTTTTTTAATCAGAACACTAGTAGCATGGTGTATGAGTGTTGAGGGTGAAGTAGTAAGGGGTCACAATGCTCATTGTCAGATGGTAATGTGGGACAGTCTAAATGGTCTTTCGTGATTGGTAATTTTCAAAGTGCTTGCATTTTTAACCAAGAATAAAGTAAACCACAGACAAAAACATATGTGCTCGACCCTTAGTAAACAATGATAAAGTTTAGCTGTGCAAAGTACACTGGTCCTATTGTTAGGACACACATCATGACTTCCAAACAGATGCCTCTGTGGTGCAGACTGAAATGTATATATTTCAGTTAAATATATCCACAAAGCTTTGGGAAATGAATCAAGCTTACCCCTGTGTGTATCAGACTGTAAGCAATTAAAGTAGCTAGTAGTATATTGGCTTGATAAACACAGCAAATTACAACTTGGACTGGAGTCTGGGAAGTTTTTGACTTAAAATCTGATTACCAGCTTTCTCAAGTCTAGATCAGATACATTTTCAACCTCTCACGGCTACGGGTGGAAGTTCCCACTTACTTCATAAAGACAACAATTGTACCAGTGCCTAAGAAGAATAATGTGAGTTCCCTTAATGACTATTGTCTGGTGGCACTCACGTCGACAGTGAGAGGTTGGTCATGACTAGACTGAACTCCTGCCTCAGCAAGGACTTGGATCCATTGTAATTTGCCTTTTGTTACAATAGGTCAATGGCAGACGCAACCTCAATGGCTCACCACATGGCTTTCGACCACCTGGACAACACAAATACCTATGTCAGGATGCCGTTCATTGACAATAGCTCAGCATTTAATACCATCTTTCCCTCAATCCTGATTGAGAAGCTGCAGAACCTGGGCCTCTGTACCTCCCTCTGCAATTGGATCCTCGACTTCCTAACCAGAAGACCACAATCTGTGCGGACTGGTAATAACATATCCTCCTCAATGATGATCAACACTGGTGCACCTCAGGAGTGTGTGCTTAGCCCACTGCTCTACTCTCCATATACACATGGCTATGTGACTCAAATATCATCTATAAACTTGCTGACGATATAACCATTGTTGGTAGAATCTCAGATGGCGACGAGGGGGCGTACAGGAGTGAGATATTCCAACTAGTGGAGTGGTGCCACAGCAACAACCTGGCACTCAACGTCAGTAAGATGAAAGAGACTTCAGGAAGCTAAGATGAAGGAACACATACCAATCCTCAGAGGGATCAGAAGTGGAGAGAGTGAGCAGCTTCAAGTTTCTGGGTGTCAAGATCTCTGAGGATCTAACCTGGTCCCAACATATCGATGTAGTTATAAAGAAGGCAAGACAGCGGCTATACTTTATTGGGAGTTTGAAGAGATTTGGCATGTCAACAATACACTCAAAATCTTTTATAGTTGTACAGTGGAGAGCATTCTGACAGGCTGCATCACTGTCTGGTATGGAGGGTCTACTGCACAGGACCGAAAGAAGCTGCAGAAGGTTGTAAATTTAGTCAGCTCCATCTTGGATACTAGCCTACAAAGTACCCAGGACATCTTCAGGAAGTGGTGCCTCAGAAAGGCAGCGTCCATTATTAAGGACCTCCAGCTCTTAGGGCATGCCCTTTTCTCACTGTTACCATCAGGTAGGAGGTACAGAAGCGATTCAGGAACAGTTTCTTCCCCTCCGCCATCCGATTCCTAAATGGACATTAAATCTTTGGACACTACCTCACTTTTTTAAAAAATATACGGTATTTCTGTTTTTGCATGGTTTTAAAATCTTTTCAATATATGTAATTGATTTACTTGTTTATTTATTATTATTATTTTTATTTTATTTATTATTAGTTTTTTTTCTCTCTGCTAGATTATGTATTGCATTGAACTGCTGCTGCTAGGTTAACAAATTTCACATCACATGCTGGTGATAATAAACCTGATGCTGATCTGAGGAATTAGGGAGGAAACCAGAAGGTCCCCTTCAAAAAACTAATACCTCGTATTCTTGTTATAACTTCCCGAAGTTAAAAGAAAAGTTATATCCAATCTAAATTTATAGAGCAGATTTCAATTTACCAAAATGTGCTGGGGTCTTATGGAGGAGCTTTCTTAAAGAGCGTTGAGACAGCCTCAAAAGCATTGAAACTTTGCATGCTCATCAGAGATTTACATGGTTCTGTCTAAATCCTGAATGTCCTAACCAAACAGCATTGCAGAAGCACCTTCATCAGGAGGTAATTACAGACAAGTGAGCCTAACTTCAATGGAAGAAAATGTATTGGGAAAAGATATCCGACGGATGGAAAGGTGGGGGTTGACGAGGAATAGTGGAGGTTCTGTCTGCTTCATCTGTGGCAGGCGGTGACTAGTGGGGTACCGCAAGGCTCAGTGCTGGGACCCCAGTTGTTTACAATATATATTAATGACTTGGATGAGGGAATTAAATGCAGCATCTCCAAGTTTGCGGATGACACGAAGCTGGGTGGCAGTGTTAGCTGTGAGGAGGATGCTAAGAGGATGCAGGGTGACTTGGATAGGTTGGGTGAGTGGGCAAATTCATGGCAGATGCAATTTAATGTGGATAAATGTGAAGTTATCCACTTTGGTGGCAAAAATAGGAAAACAGATTATTATCTGAATGGTGGCCGACTAGGAAAAGGGGAGGTGCAATGAGACCTGGGTGTCATTATACACCAGTCATTGAAAGTGGGCATGCAGGTACAGCAGGCGGTGAAAAAGGCGAATGGTATGCTGGCATTTATAGCGAGAGGATTCGAGTACAGGAGCAGGGAGGTACTACTGCAGTTGTACAAGGCCTTGGTGAGACCACACCTGGAGTATTGTGTGCAGTTTTGGTCCCCTAATCTGAGGAAAGACATCTTTGCCATAGAGGGAGTACAAAGAAGGTTCACCAGATTGATTCCTGGGATGGCAGGACTTTCATATGAAGAAAGACTGGATGAATTGGGCTTGTACTTGTTGGAATTTAGAAGATTGAGGGGAGATCTGATTGAAACATATAAAATCCTAAAGGGATTGGACAGGCTAGATGCAGGAAGATTGTTCCTGATGTTGGGGAAGTCCAGAACAAGGGGTCACAGTTTGAGGATAAAGGGGAAGCCTTTTAGCACCGAGATTAGGAAAAACTTCTCCACACAGAGAGTGGTGAATCTGTGGAATTCTCTGCCACAGGAAACAGTTGAGGCCAGTTCATTGGCTATATTTAAGAGGGAGTTAGATATGGCCCTTGTGGCTACGGGGATCAGGGGGTATGGAGGGAAGGCTGGGGCGGGGTTCTGAGTTGGATGATCAGCCATGATCATAATAAATGGCGGTGCAGGCTCGAAGGGACGAATGGCCTACTCCTGCACCTATTTTCTATGTTTCTATGTTTCTATGATTTTTGAAGAAGTAAAAAAATGTAGCATAATTTATTCATGATGAGAGTGACCTTGTTATAATTTATATGGAATTCAGGAAATCTTAGACAAGGCTAGTCCAGAAGGTTAAAACCCATGGGATCCGAGGAAAGTTGGCAAATTGAATCCAACACACACAAGATGCTGGAGGAACTCAGCAGGCCAGACAGCATCAATGGAAAAGAGTACAGTTGATGTTTCAGGCCGAAACCCTTCGGCAAAAGACTGTGCTCTTTTCCACAGATGCCTGACCAGCTGAGTTCCTCCAACCTCTTGTGCGTGTTGCTCGGATTTCCAGCATCTGCAGATTTTCTCTTGTTTGAAATTGGATCCAATGTTAACTTGGGAATAGGAGCAGAAAATGGTGGTGGAAGGCTGGTTTTGTGATTAGAATTTTGAGGCCATGGAAAGATTTTTAACTGGTTGCATCACCTGCTGGTATGTAGGGGCCAGTGCAAAGGATTAGAAAAAGCTGCAGAGGATTAGAAACACAGCAAGCTCCAACATGGGCACCAGCCTTCCACCATCAAGGACATCTTCAAAAGCCAATATCTCAGCATCTATCATTAAGGACCCCCATCACCCAGGACTTGTTGTCTTCTTATGCAGCCTGAAGACAGACAGACAGACAGACACACACACACACACACACACACACACACACAAATGTTTTAGGACCAGCTTCTTCTCCTATGCCATTAGATTTCTGAACGGACAATGAACCAACGCATGAACTGACTATTTTTGTTTTCTTTTTGCACTACATATTTAGTTTGTTTTTTTTTTAAATATACATTTCTTATTGCGGCAAAACAACAAATTTCATAACATATATCAATGATATTAAACCTGAAAAGGAAGTGCAATACCACAGTGATCAGTGCCTGGACTTTTGTACTTTATTATATACAGTAATGTCTTGGATGAGATCGTAGGATTATGAAGCTTGGATGAGATTATAGTAGATATGATTACTGAACTTGGAGATGACATGGAAGTTATTGGTGTAATTGATAGTGAGGATGTTGGTCATAGGGGACAGAATGATATTAATCAGCTGGTAAGTTAAGCAGAGCATTAGCAAGTGGAATGTAACCTGATGTATTTTTGGAGAACATACACCATGAATGGTAGGGCCAGAAAGATTATCGAGGAAGAGCGGTGTCCAGTCCATAGATCCCACGGCTTACAACGTAAAAGCATGGAGGCCATGGCGAAAGCTAATTAAACACTGGTTGGGCCACAAGTGGAGTATTGTGTGCAGTTCTGGTTGTCACATTATGGGAAGGATGTGATTATATCTGAGAGGGTCAACAGGAGGTTCACCGGAATGTTGCCTGGGATGGAGCATTTCAGACGTGAGGGGAAACTGGACTGGCTAGTTTGTTTGTCTTTCTGTAGAGGCACCTGAGAGATACCTGATATATAAAATTATTATAGACATAGATAGGGTAGATAGAACTGTTACTTAACAGGCAACAATGAATATCAATCGAGACAGGTTATATAAAAACAACCAAACATTTATTAAACACGGATAAACGATAAAAAAGAAACAAATAGAAAATCTTAATCAGAAGTTAACCATTATGCAGCCATTCAACAAATCGTCACTCGGCACTGGTTCTTAAAGTGCTAAATGCGAAAACAGTTCTTAAAGCGATAAATTCGAAAGTCCAACAGATTTATACGTTCAATTGGGAGAGACTTCTCTGGAGAAGGATTTCTTCATAGACGCAACTTTCCTGCTGGTTCTGTCCACAGGATTCACGATGCAGTAAATAAACAGTTTAAAACAACTGACTTTAATTTCTTTAGAGAGGGAAAACCTTTGCATGAACTCTTTGTTCTTTTGGCAAGAGTTATCTTCGATGTAGGTCGCTACTCCTTCATTGAAGACTCAATAAGGTCGATCCTTTGTTAAACTGCCGAACGATACCAACTCCTCTCAATCCTTCGGGTCCTGTACTTCGATAAAGTCTTCACTCTCCCTTCTACTGCTGCTGGAATAAGGTACATCAGCACACCTAGCAAAGATTTCCAGTCCAGAAATATTGTACCTTGCAACAGAACGCATAACCGTTTCAAAAATGAAACTGTATCACAAAAACAAACACGCAACAGAAACAGAGACACAGCACGTTCTACCTGGAAATTGAAAAACTAAAAACTAACTGCGTCACCTGGGGTCTACCCTTATATACCTGTGGTGCACATGTCATCACGTGACCTCACATTGGCAGGAAAATTACATCAGGTGACCTTCCAAAAGACCATTACATCATTCTCACAAAAAAAAATCACAGATCTCCTTGAGGCATGTAACAGAACATAGAACAATACAGCACAGTACAGGCCATTCAGCCCACAATTGCATGCTAACCTTTTAACCTACTCTGACCAACCTAACACTTCCCTCACATAGCCCTCCATCTTGCTTTTGTCTAAGATTTTCTTAAATGTCCCTAATGTATCTGCCTCCACTCCCAGCCTGCAGTACATTCCACGCACTTACCACTTTGCGTAAAAAAAGTACCTCTGACTTCCCCCCTGTACTTTCCACCAATCACCTGAAAATTAACGTCCTCTCATAAGAGCTATTACCACCCTGGGAAAAAGGCACTGCAAGTCTGTTCTATCAATTCCTCTTATCATTTCATACACCTCTATCTAGTCACCTCTCATCTTCCGTCACTCCAGGGGGGAAATCCCTAGCTCGCTCAGCCTTTCCTCATAGGACATGCTCTCTAATCCGGGTACCATTCTGGTAAATCTCCTCTGCATCCTCTATAAAGCTTTCACATCCTTACTATAACATGACCAGAAATGAACATAATTCGGCAAGTGTGGTCTAACCAGAGTTTTACGCAACTTGCAGCTCTTGAACTCAATCCACGGTTAATGAAGGGCAACACATCATGTGCCTTCATTACCACCTTACCAATTTACGTGGCAACTTTGAGGGATCTATGGATGTGGACCCCAAGTTGAGGAGCAAGAAGGCAAAAGAGAATTTGAGGAGGAATATTTATATCCAGAATTCACTGCCTGAGGGGTAGTGGGGGACCTGAAGAAGCAACGTGGCAAATTGTAACAGCGAAACAATGAGCTGCTGGTCTCCCGCTCTCATTTGTTGCGGGAGAGTCCTCTCTCTCTGCCTCGCCAGTGACAGAGAGCCTGTCTGAGACATCAAAGTGTTGGGTTATGGACTGTAGATGGACTTCAGATCAAGGACTCTTTGGGGGCTTTGATATTGCCTTGCATGGTGTGTTGAGGGGGTCAGTGCTTTTGCTAGAGCAAGTGGGAGGAGGGTGGATGCTTTTGCTGCCACTTGTGTGTGGGAGAGGAGGGGGCTTTTGGGGGTTCTGACAGTTCTGTCATTCATTCTTTGGGCTTTTTTTTCTATGTTGTGGATGTCTGTGAAGAGTAAGAATTTCAGGCTGTACACTTTCTCTGATATTAAATTGAAATCGAACAAATGACTTAATTATTCACTTCATTGATTGTAATTTGCTAATTGGCACCACATTAATTTAGGAGGATTTTGATATGCTTTGTCAGATGTCTTTCATAGACAATGCCTTCATCACAGATTACCATCATTCATCTCATGGTGGGCTGTGGGATCTTGCTGTATTCAACATCGTTGCCATATCTGCTTTTCAAAGTCATTTCTGTTATGTTAAAGACTTGGAGTGTATGTTCATGGGAAAAGCGGAAAACAGCATTATCATGTTCTTCTTATAGGATTTAGGTTAATCAGCTCACAATTTGTTTATACGAAAAGGAAATTGGTCTGAATCTGGAGTTCTGATTAATGGTCATTGACCTGAAGCAGGAGTGCAGAGCATATCTGTCATCTTCAGCTTTCCTTTAACATTGTACTTATGCATTGTAAATCCCATATACTGAGCTGAGCAATTAAGTATTTCTTGGACTTCCATTCTCCATAGAAATATTGCAAATTTTCTCCTCAAAGTTCAAAGTAGATTTACTATCAAACTACATGGACTGTATGTTACCATATACTACCCTGAGATTCATTTCCTTCCAGGCATTTACAGGAAAAAAGAAATGCAATAGAATTTTATGAAAAAAATTACAGTACACTTAAACAAAAGCTGACAAACGACCAATGTGCAAAAGACAAACAGTGCAAATAAAAATAATGCTGAGAACATTAAGAATATAGTCCTAAGGTCAAAAAGGTAAATGGATTTATATATGCCACCATATGCTACCTTGAGATTCACTTTCTTGCAGGCATTTACAGGAAAATAAAGAAATACCGACAGAATTTATAAAAACCTATACATGAACGAAGTCTGACAAACATCCAAATGTGCAAGTGAGGGCAAGTCATGAAAATAATAAAAACATGTTAACAAATTATACTGATAACATGTGTTGTAGAGTCCCTGAAAGTGGTTCTCTAGGTTGTGGAATCTGTTCAACTTTGAGGTGAGCGAAGTGCAGATTTAGCCATGTCTCTGTACTTTAAAACACTTTGCTCTTCTAATGTGGTATAATTCTGAATGTATTGCTACTTATTTATACCTGGCAATCATATTAACAGAACATATTTTTACATGGGATCAACTTCTAGATATCTTCAGGATTTCCATTTTTCATAGAAACATAAGAACATAAAAAATAGGAGCAGGAGTAGGCCAACTGTCCCGTCAATTCTGCTCTGCCATTCAATAAGGTCATGGCTGATCTGAGTATGGACTCATCCCCACCTACCTGTATTTTCCTCATAGCCCTTAATTCCCCGACTATGCAAAAATCTATCAAAACAACGCAAAAGTTCTCCTCTAAGTTCAAAGATAATTTATTAACAAAGTACATATACTGTATATCACCATATATTACATAGAGATTCATTCTCTTTCAGGCACTTACAGGGAAAAAAGAAATGCCATGGAATTGTTTCAGAACAAATAACTATTGTGCAAAAGAAGACCAATTATGCAAATAAGGACAACTGAGAACAGGAGTCGTAAGGAGTTGTTGAAAGTGAGTCTGTAGGTCTAGAATTAATTCAGAGTAATAATGAATGAAGTTATCCATACTGTTCAGAAGCCTGATGGTTATAACATAAAACTGGAAATAATTTGGAAAATGTGTAGCTTGGGTGGTTGATGGTTGGATTGAGATGTTCTCCAATCTTGGTAATTTACTTGTAAACATTTCATCATCATGAGGGACATCCTCAGTGTGCCGTTAATCGTGGTGTGTGTCCTCCAAAGGCCAAGCATTTTGCATTTAAATCATCATTGCCACCCATTGTTAATCAGCAAATCATCATTGTTAATGTCCCCAATTCAATAAATCAATGCCATTGAGCCTTATCACTCGCACTCAATGTCAATAAGACCAAGGAACTGATTGTAGACTTCAGGAGAGGGAAACCAGGGGTCCATGAGCCAGTACTCATCGGAGGATCAGAGTTGGAGAGGGTCAGTAACTTTAAATTCCTGGACGTCACTATCTCAGAGGGCCTGTCCGAGACCCATCATATAATGATAATTGCAAAGAAAGCACGATAGTGCCTCTACTTCCTCAGGAGTCTCTTGAGATTTGGCATGCCATCAAAAACCTTTGCAAACTTTTTATAGATGTGTGGTGGAAAGTGTGCCGACTGGCTGCATTACAGCCTGGTGTGGGAACACCAATGCCTTTGAGCAGAAAATCCTAAAAAAGGTGGTGGTTTCAGCCCAGTACATCATGGGTAAAGCCTTCTCAACCATTGAGCACATCTACGTGAAACATTGTCATAGAAAAGCAGCATGTATCATTAAAGATCCTCATCACCCAGGCCATGCTATTTTCTTGCTGCTGCCATCAGGTAGAAGGTACAAGTGGCTCAGGACCAGGTTCAGGAACAGCTTCTTCCCTTCAACCATCAGGCTCTTGAACAAAAGGGAATAACTAAACTCATTCTATTTCTGGTGTTCCCACAACTAATGGTTACACCTTAAGGACTCATTATCTTGTTATTTCATGTTCTTAGTATTTATTGCTATTTATTTATATTTACATTTGCACAATTTGTTATTCATTGATCCCGTTTACCGTAGATTTGCTAAGTATGCCAGCAGGAAAAAAGAATCTAAGTATGTGGTCTTATTTATGTGCTCTGATAATAAATTTTACTTTGAACTTTAGGCACACAATGCAAAATACATCTCTGGATTTCGATCCAATTGTTGATGTGTGGTCTCATTGTAATTCAGTGAACATGATTTACTAAAATACCATTTTAATATGAATTACCAGATGATCTTTGCATGGAAAACATACTGCTTTTTTGGTTTTAAGATACAACCAGAAGAGAGGAATACTAAACAACAGACGAGGACATCTGAGAAGACCACAGGAAGCAAAATACTCTGAGTTTTAAAGTTAATTAACTGCAGTTAAAAATAATATGTTTATGTAAGTTTTTCTGGTTTATTCACAAGATCGTAAATTCTCAGTAACTGGGCATTAAGAACCTTTTGGCTAATCTGGAATTTGCAATAACAGCAACTTGTTCTTGTTAACTGTTTCTTTCACACAGTCAATATTCCTCTCTTTCATCAACTATAATTGCACCATAATATGGCAGGAAGCTATCATGATTTCAGTCAGCAAGACATGAATTATATACAGGGGCATGCAAAAGTTTGGGCACCCCGGCCAAAATTTCTGTTACCGTGAATAGATAAGCGAGTAAAAGATGACCTGATTTCCAAAAGGCACAAAGTTAGAGATGACACATTTCTTTAATATTTTAAGCAAGATTACTTTCTTATTTCCATCTTTGATAGTTTCAAAATAACAAAAAAGGAAAAGAACCTGAAGCGAAAGTTTGGGCACCCTGCATGCTCAGTACTTAGTAACACCCTCTTTAGCAAGTATCACAGCTTGTAAACGCTTTCTGTAGCCATCTAAAAGTCTTTCAATTCTTGTTTGGGGGATTTTCACCATTCTTCCTTGCAAAAGGCTTCTAGTTCTGTGAGGTTCTTGGGCCGTCTTACATGTACTGCTCTTTTGAGGTCTATCCACAATGGTGTTTAGGTCGGGGGACTGTAAGGGCCATAGCAAAACCATATAACCATATAACAATTACAGCACGGACACAGGCCATCTCGGCCCTTCTAGTCCATGCCGAACTCTTACTCTCACCTAGTCCCACCGATCTGCACTCGGCCCATAACCCTCCATTCCCTTCCTGTCCATGTATCTATCCAATTTAACTTTAAACGACAACATCACACCTGCCTCAACCACTTCTGCTGGAAGCTTGTTCCACACAGCTACCACTCTCTGAGTGAAAAAGTTTCCCCTCATGTTACCTCTAAACTTTGCCCTTTAACTCTCAACTCATGTCCTCTTGTTTGAATCTCCCCCACTCTCAATGGAAAAAGCCTATCCACATCAACTCTATCTATCCCCCTCATAATTTTAAACACCTCTATCAAGTCCCCTCTCAACCTTCTACACTCCAAAGGATAAAGACCTAACTTGTTCAACCTTTCTCTGTAACTTAGGAGATGAAACCCAGGCAACATTTTAGTAAACCTCCTCTGTACTCTCTCAATTTTATTGACATTTTTCCTATAATTCGGTACCTTCAGCTTGAGGTAGTTCATTGTGGATTTTGAGGTGTGTTTAGGATCATTATCCTGTTGTAGAAGCCATCCTCTTTTCATCTTCAGCTTTTTTACAGATGGTGTGATGTTTGCTTCCAGAATTTGCTGTTATTTAATTGAATTCATTCTTCCCTCTACCAGTGCCAGTTCCCTGTGCCACTGGCTGCAACACAAGCCCAAAGCATGATCGATCCACCCCCGTGCTTAACAGTTGGAGAGGTGTTCTTTTCATGAAATTCTGCACCCTTTTTTCTCCAAACATACCTTTGTTCATTGCGGCCAATAGTTCTATTTTAACTTATCAATCTACAGGACTTGTTTCCAAAATGCATCAGGCTTATTTAGATGTTGCTTTGCAAACTTCTGATGCTGAATTTTGTGGTGAGGATGCAGGAAAGGTTTTCTTCTGATGACTCTTCCATGAAGGTCATATTTGTGCAGGTGTCACTGTGCACCACCACTCCAGAGTCTGCTAAATCTTCCTGAAGGTCTTTTGCAGTCAGACAGGGGTTTTGATTTGCCCTTCTAGCAATCCTATGAGCAGTTCTCTCGGAAAGTTTTCTTGGTCTTCCAGACCTCATCCTGACCTCCACCTTTCCTGTTAACTGCCATTTCTTAATTACATTACGAACTGAGGAAACGGCTACCTGAAAACACATTGCTATCTTCTTATTACCTTCTCCTGCTTTGTGGGCATCATTTATTTTAATTTTCAGAGTGCTAGGCAGCTGCTTAGAGGAGCCCATGGCTGCTGATTGTTGGGACAAGGTTTGAGGAGTCAGGGTATTTATAAAGCTTTGAAATTTGCATCACCTGGCCTTTCCTAATGATGACTGTGAACAAGCCATAGCCCTAACAAGCTATTTAAGGTCTGAGACCTTGGTAAAAGTTATCTGAGAGCTCAAATCTCTTGGGGTGCCCAATCTTTTGCATGGTGCTCCTTTCCTTTTTTTCACTCTAAAATTGTACAAAACAAAAATAGTACACTAATCTTGCTTAAAATGTTGAAAAGAATGTTTCATCTTTAACTTTATGACTTTTGGAGATCAGTTCATCTTCTACTCACTTAACTACTCACAGTAACAGAAATTTTGACCGGGGTGCCCAAATTTTTGCTTGCCACTCTATAGGTAGCTACAACTTGCAAGCCATATAGTAGAGAAAATTTCAAACTATTCTCTGTTGTTGAATGAGTCAGGTACTCAAATTGGCTTAATAATATTATTTGACAAACCATTGTAAGGCATGTCATGTAAATATCTAATTCATGTTCAACAAAACCATGTTGTACCAAAAGTTGTGCTTGCATTGGAGAGGGTCTAGAAGAGGTTCATGAGAACGATCCTAGGATTGAAAGGGCTAACATACGAGAAGTGTTAGATAGGGTGGATGTGGAGAGAATGTTTCCTGTTGTGGGGAGTCTAGGACCAGAAGGCACAGCCTCCAAATATGTGGGCATCCATTTAGAACAGAAATTAGGAGGGGTTTCTTTCGATGGAGGTTGGTGAATCTGTGGAATTCATTGCCTCAGATGGTTATGGAGGCCAAGTCATTCAATATAGTTAAAGCAGAGGTCAGTAGGGTTTTCACTAGTCAGGGTGTCAAAGGTTACAGGGGTTCAGAGAGATACTTAATCAGCCATGATGAAATGGTAGAGCAGACTCCTTTGCCCAAATGTTCAATCTAATCAAATCACAATTCAATTACTAACTAGTAATCATGTATATAAAGAGCAAAACCTTCAGAAAGCTTGAATGAAATTTCAGATAGCATATCCTAAAAGGGCTGCCCGTCTGAAAACGAACACCAAATACTTTGGAGATATTTGTGAGATAAAGGGTATCACTGCATGACTCGACAGAACTGGAGACAATCTTCTGGCTCTCATTGAAAGGTTGCATTATTCACGGATTTGCTAACAAAAGAGCGCTCAAGAACATGGCTCTTTATTTGAATTGACTGCCAATGCCGGGCTAAAAGAAAAACGTGAAATGGATTTCCCTTGGAAGCCACAAATAAATCTCCTGTAATATTTCAAGATTCAAGATTGTTTATTGTCATTCTTCAGTACTTGAGTGTAAAGGAGAACAAAGTGATTGTTACTCTGGATCCAATGCAGAATTTAAAAAAAAAATAAGCATTAAAAACACAATACAAAAAATAAATATCAATACATAAGGTTAGCTTATAGACATGGACTGATTGTATGTACTGAAAGCAACAGGAGTTAGGTACAAAAGTATCTGTACATAAGGTGACTCTGTTAGGAAATGATAAAGTAGTGGTGGTGCCGTGGGTCAATGGGTGGAGGTGTTGATCAGCCTGATGGCTTGGGAGAAGTAATTGTTTATGGGTCTGGTGGTCCTGGAGTGGAGATTCAATAGCCTCTTCCCTGTTGGGAGTGAGACAAACAGTCCATAAGCAGGGTGGATGGGACCCTTCATGATATTGCTGGCCTCTTTCTGACATCCATGTCCTTGATGGCGGGTAGGCTGGTGCCAGTAATGCCTTGGGCGGTTTTAAATACACGTAGAGCCGTCCTGTCCAATGCAGTGCAGTTTCCATACCACGCAGTAATGCAGCATGCTAGAATGCTCTCAATTGTGTATCAGCAGGAGGTCTAGAGTATTGATGTGCATAAAACAGCACTCTCAAGCCCCATCTGAAAGCAGAGCTTTCTTGACTGTGGAAGATATTTTCTGGGTTGTGTAAGATGTGCGCTCCTAGGAGTTGTGTGAAATTAGCAATTGTAAGTGATTTGTATAAGATAATCCCTGAGCCTAAAGTGAGTTTGGATCCAAAGTCTATAAAGATTACAGGGGTGGTTTTGTGAACAAGTCCATGCATTGGGAGCACACACAGGAGTGTATGACATTAAATATTACTCATCAACCCATCCCATCAGGTACCCTAGTTTATCTACACATGAATCTGTGGACTCCACGTAGGCTTCCTTAGTCACCTGAGTGAAAGAGATGTCCTTGATTCTGACAGGAATCTAGAAATGCTTCCTTATTCGGAATTCTTCAAGTATCGGCTTGACCAGACGAAGTTTCAATCTTTATATTGCCTAATGAAGAACAGTGTATGTTAATAAGGTCCTGTCTAAAATCATGTTAAAACATTTTGCTTTCATATGCCTGAGAGAAGACAAGGAATTTCCAAATGTGCACCCTGAGTTTAATTCATACGTGTCAGCCTCTGTTGTAACCACTCTACAGTAGTGCATGATTCTCATGTGTAGTTATATTTCTGAAAATATCTACATTATATATGCATGTGAATATCCTACAAAGATTAGCTTTTGTTATCTGCTTATGTTGCAGTGAACTGTGCCAGTAATCTTTCATTATTAATGGGCAGACAGCTTGTTAACCATGTTATCTTTCAACACGTTAACCAGTTCTGCTCCTTAATACGTAAGTAATGTTGGTAGAATTTTCCAGTACCTCTGGGTCACTATTCTGCTGTTAACATTATTTTGAGACACTCACAGTGATGATTGATAAGGATCCCACCAGATTTTCTGATGGTATGCATACTGTTCAAATTTCAATAGCTACTATTCTCTCAGTAGCCACTTTTTTTTGGCAACTTGTGTGATTTATTCTGCCTCTGAGTGTACGTTCATGGAATTCTGCTGCTGTAGCCCATCCACTTCAAGATTCAATGTGTTGTACCTTCAGAGATGTTCCGCACACCATTGTTGTAACACGTGGTTGCTGCCTTCCTGTCAGCGTGAACCAGTTCTGGCCATTTTTCACTGATTAACAGGGCATCTTCAACCACACAATTGCCATTCACTAAGTGTTTTTTTGTTTTTTGCACCATTCTCTGTAAATTCTAGAACCCATTGTGTGTGAGAATCCCAGGAGATCAGCAGTTTCTGAGATACTCAAACTGCCAAATCAGCACCAACAATCATTCTACTGTACATTCTGATGTCTGGTCTCAACAACAACGGAACCTTTTCTCCATGTTCTTGTGTCTGTGCACAACTACATATATATTAAATAAAAGCATGTATGCAGAATATGGCTTTAACATGGGGGGAGAGGGGGAGAGGGGGGAGGGGGGAGGGGGTTAGATATGTGCAAATGACAAATCAATACATAGTGCTAAGGGATGGGGCGCATAGCTCTAAAAGAAATAGATGCATACATTACACATGTTTGTATGATTTTATGCACTGAGCTGCTGCCCCAAGATTAGCTGGTTAGATATTCGCATTAATGAGCAGGTGTACATGGCCACTGAGTGTACTGTTATTCCCAAATAAATAGAGTGAGCAATAGTTTACAGCAGATAGTTTTTAGCCATTTAATCTAGATCTAAGTGCCAATGTAACAAAGTACATTTTATAAACCAGACTTAGTGAAATTCCAAATATGAAATAATACACCTTCTCAATGAGACACGATATATACAGCTGATCTGATATAGTTCACATTCCTAATAAGACATAGTACTTGTTCTTACTGGGTCCAAGCAAACACTGCCAACAGGAAAGAACATGATGTTTAAAGGAACTAGACCATCTAAAGGGTTAGTGCAGATCTAATGAATTGCTTGTGCCAAATTTGCTGATCTTACAAGGATAGGTGGATTAGTAGGGTCGGAGGACAGAAAGAGCATGCAAAGGAATCTATATTCAGTGGACAATTTCTTTCTGTCTTTGCTCCCCTTCCCTTCTGAGCTATTCAGAGAGGCAGGTAGAACTTACTTAAGCAAGAACTATGAGGAGAAGATTGGTAAGCTTACATGTCAGACTAAGTGACCGACTGACCTCTTATATCAACATTCCTCTAACAGATGATGTCACAGCATGGTTGACAGGATAATTATAAGTGACATGAAGTGTGATCCATGCTTGGATCCATTTTGGAATATAAATTTGTGCCACTTGAGTGTGAAAGACAGACCTTAAGATATAGAACCAGAATTAGACCTTTTAGCTCTTGGAGTAAACACCATTTCATCATGGCTAATCCATTTCCTCTCTCAGTTCCAATCCTCTGCCTTCTCCCTGTATCCTTTCATGCCCTGACTAATCAAGAATTTATCAACCTCTGCCTTAAATATAAATGAAATATCTTTATTGTCATTGCATAGTACAATTTGTCATGCACCAAGACAACGAAAATGAGTTTGCAACTCTCGTACTCAATGCTATAAAACAACAAATAAAATAACAATAAATAAAATCAAGTAACCAGCCAGTACAAGCAATGTCCAGCAGTACAAAAGCACAGCTCAGATGCCTGACAGCCATAAAACCAGTATTAAAGCAGCAATATAACAATTTATGGATGATGCTTGATCGATTGGTTCAGAGCAATTATAGCTCTGGGGAAAAAGCTATTTTTCAGTCTGGAAGTGCGAGCATAGAAAATCTTATAACGTCTGCCAGAGGGAAGAAGTTCAAACAGATGACTGCATGGGTGTGTATTGTCCTTACAGATGCTTGTAGCCTTCCTTAGGCAGCGAGAGCTGTAGGTGTCCTCCAGGGCTGGGAGCTGTGTCCCGATGATCTTCTGTGCGCTAGAGACGACCCGCTGAAGTGCTTTCCTATCAGCTGCTGTACAACCGAGATACCACACAGAGATGCAGTATGTTAAGATGCTCTCTATGGTGCAGCGGTAAAAGGTCGCCAGCATCTGTTCAGGTAGACCAGCTTTCTTCAGTGTTCTGAGGAAAAACAAGCATTGCTGTGCTTTCTTAACTATTGTAGTGGTGTTAGTGGACCATGTAAGGTCTTCTGAGATATGTATTCCCAGAAACCTGAAACTGGACATTCTCTCCACTATGTCTCCGTTAATGTAGACTGGAGCGTAATCATCATCCCGTGACTTTCCAAAGTTGATAATTAGCTCCTTAGTCTATGCTGCATTAAGAGACAGGTTGTTCTCTGAGCACCAGCTCAGTACGTTCTGTACCTCTACTCTGTACGCTGATTCGTCTCTGTTGGAGATCAACCCAATCACTGTTGAATCTGCGAATTTGATGATGGTATTGGTGTTAAATGCAGGTACACAGTTGTAAGTGAAGAGGGAGTTGAGTATGGGACTCAATACACAACCTTGTAGTATACCAGCGTTCAGGATAGTAATGGAGGACAGGTGAGGGCCCAGTCTCAATGCCTGTGAACACTCTGACAAGAAATTCAGGACCCGGTTGCAGAGTGATGAGCTGAGGCCTAGCTGGTGGAGTTTGGAAATGAGCTTGCTGGGGATGACAGTATTAAAAGCAGAGCTATAATCAACAAACAACATCCTCACATATGTGCCCTTTCGCTCTAGATGTGTCCATATGTAAAGACTTGGGTCCACAGCTGCCTGTGGCAATGGATTCCACAGTTTCACTACTCTCTGGCTAAAGAAATTCCTTCTCATCTTCATTATAAAAGATCATTCCTTTATTCTGAGGCTGGGTCAGACTCCTACACCACAAGAATCATCCTCTCCATATCCAGTCTATTGAGGCCTTTCGATGTTTGATAGGTTTCGATGAGTCCACCCCTCATTCATCTGAATTCCAGTGAGTACTGGCCCAGAGGCATCAAACACTCCGCAAAGGACAAGCCTTTCAATCCCAGATTTATTTTTGTGAACTTCCTTTGAACCCTCTGCACTGTCAGCACATTCCTTCTGATATAAGAGGCCCAGAATTGCTCACAGTATTCCCTGTGATGTCTCACCAGTGCTTCATAAAGCCTCATCGTTACATGCTTGCTGTTATGAATGCTAGCATTGCATTTGCCTTTCTCCACCACCAACTCAACCTGCTAATTAACTTTTAGGGAATCCTGCACGAGGACTCCCAAGTCCCTCTGCACCTCAGAGTTTTAAATTTTCTCTCCATTTAGAAAATAGTCTGCCCTTTTATTTCTTCTACCAAAGTGCATAACCATATACTTCCCTAAACTAAATTCCACCTGCCACTTTTTTGTCCATTCTCCTAATCTGCATTAGTCCTCTGTAGCCTCTCTACTTCCTCAAGATTTCCTGCCCCTCCACTTATCTTCGTATCGTCTGCAATAATTGCGATTTTTAGTTGTCACGGTGTAAAATTATAAGGTCCATTTCCTTTAGTCACTTGATTGCAAGAGGAATAGTTTATCTTTCCACTCCATTGGGATAGTTTGCAGGTCAGGATCATTTTACCTGGTTCTGTTCCTTGTCAAACTCTCTTGGCAGCAGGTGCATTGGATGTGTCTTAGCACCCACTTGGATCCATCTTCTAACTGGTGCTCTTTTCTTAGATAATAGGAACAAATCCAATAATAACTAAAATTATGTAATATTCATTGCACAGTCGTCCCAAGACAAACACAAAGAGTTAGCATAGACCAAACCACACTTGAATTAAACTTCCAGGACTAAAGACAACTTGTACTCGTACACAACCTTTAAGATATTAAAATGTTCAAAACAGCCGCACAGGAATGTTGGCAAACGAGGCTTCTTACAGAGCTGCATGAAAGATTTTGGGATAAATAACCAAAAACTTAGGAGGATGATGGTGCCTGGCGGCAAATCCTTTGCTTACATCTTCAGAAACAGCTCTATTTCTATCTTCAATATCTTTATTTTTCCCTTTCAGGGTTCTTTTGAAGATCCTGACCTGGAGTTACACACTGACTTCGGTTCTTTATGGGACTCTCGGAGTCTCACGACTGGCCGCTATTCGATACACCAAGGACGCGGCCTAGAAGACCAGCGTGCCTTCAGGGTTCCAGGATTTCGTGGCTCTGGAGGCAGATGGACTTGAGGTTGGTGCCTGTGCAGGAATTTAGTGTGTCGTGGGAGACGGAAGATCGAAAGCAGCAAGCTGGCTGCTGGCTGTGTGCCCAGAGACCCGAGTTCTTTGGGCACAAAGCTCGGAAAAAGCGATGCAACAGACTTTTAACATCATAAATCAGCGAGTTGTTTATTATGTCTCCCCTTTCGCTGTGAAACAGGGATACCTCTTCTTTCCTTATTAGGGAGAGAGAGAGCCTGTGGTATGTCAAATTACCGGGTGAACGAGTAGTCTTTGGGGTACTGCAAGTCTGTGTCTTTATCGATGCTTTGCTGCATACTTGCGTGCTCAGTGGGGGACGCTGATGCTTTTTTTGCTGGTGGGGGAGGGGGGTCATTACCTTGCTGCTGCTTATGTCTCTGTGGGGGGAGCTGGTGGGGGGGCTTTGGGGTTCAAACATTTAACTATAAGACCATAAGATATAGGAGCAGAAGTAGGCCATTCAGCCCATTGAGTCTGCTCCACCATTCAATCATGGGCTGATCCAATTCTTCCAGTCATCCCTGCCTTTGATGCCCTGGCTAATGAAGAACCTATTTATCTTTGCCTTAAACACACCCACCATGGCCTCCACTGCCGCTCCACAGATTTACCACCCTCTGACTAAAGTAATTTCTCCGCATCTCTGTTCTAAATGGGCATCCTTCAATCCTGAAGTCGTGCCCTCTTGTCCTAGACTCCCCTATCATTCATCCTTTGGGGTGCTCCTCTGTTTTCATGGATGGTTACGAAGAAAAAACGTTTCAGGATGTATATTGTATACATTTCGCTGACGTTAAATGTACCTTTGAAACCTTTGAAACTTTGAAAGGAAGGTCAATGAGGCATCTTTCAAGCATTGTCTGAAAGGAGAGGTAGAGAGATAGGAAGGTTCAGGGAGGGAATCCAAAGCCAGGGTCAGTGCTGGGAATGATTAAGAGATCAGAGCTGGAGTAAATTTGAGAGAGAGATGGAAAATACTGTGTGCTGTATACTGTTGTTCACTGTTCTCCTTTGGGAACAACACTACACTCCGCACCACGGTAACAAAGCGGTGACTGCGATGCTGTTACAGCGGGAGGTGTTCTGGAATTCGGAGTTCAATCCCAGTGCCATTTTGTAAGGGGTCTCTATATGTCCTCCCCATGGAAAGTGTTGGTTTTCCCCAAGACCTCCAGTTTCTTCCCACAGTCCAAAGACATACCAGGCAGGTTAATTGGTCATTGTAAATCGTCTCATGAATAGGTTAAGGTTAATCGAGTTTATCGGGGGTTTGCTGGGAGGTGAGGCTCGAAGGGCCAGAAGGGCTTTACTCTTCACTGCTTTGCTAAATAAATAAATAAACAAACAAAACTGCTGACAGTGCCAAGAATGAATGCTTTCCGTGACCCCTATGTGAACTTGTGTATTTATATTATTTCACGATTTTTGGCATAAACACACTTTTATTGTGTACTTTAAAAAGAATGCTGATTGTGGTTTTGGCACAAGAACATCTTGCCATATCCGCACATCTGTTCCAGGCATTTTCTGTAATAGAACCCAGGTTTGGTAAGCTCATTAATTGTGAATTTCAGACCTTATTTTGTCCGGTTAAAATACATGCAGCAATGAAGCAAATTACTCTCATATTTTCCTTTGGGAGTCAAGTCCAATTTCAAGTTTAACTGTCATTCAACCATACACATGTATACAGCCAAATGAAACAATGTTCCTCTGGGGCCAATGCACAAAACACAATACATAGTCGCACACAGCACATACAGTAACGAGAGCACATACAGTCACAAAGATAGTATTAGCACAAGTCCCTGAGTGCATGGCCTGAAGATTGATGGTGCATAGGATGTTGTCCTTGAGCCATGTTTCTGCAAGAACAAGTACATAGCAGTTCCTCATCTTTCACTGGGTCATTTGCAGATGGAGGCAATCCAGCTTGTCTCCCAGGAAACGAACAGTAGAAAGCAGCACTGATGGGAGAGCTGGCCTACAAGGCCCAGTCCCCAACCCAGCACAGATTACAGTGCATCCAGCGCACTTCTGTTCTGTCCCACACTGCCTCCGGTGCGTGCTCCCCTGAATGGCTGTAACAGCCGACGCTGTGACATGAGGGCCTGGTCCACACAGCAACCAAGGCCACTTAGCTTCCCCCACCACCAGTCTTGTCAATGAACAAATGTACCAGACTTGTAGTGTTTTATATTACCAATGTCCAACAGGATCACGTGATCACAAAAATGTTTTTAAGACACACATTTGCACCATTTGTTGGATCCTGGGAGGCTGCTGCGACCAAGCACGACGCTATCTTACCGGAAGTTTTTGATCCCATTAGGTGCCAAGCTAGAAGTAGATGGTTACGTTGAAGGAGCAGGTCTGAAAACAATAATGCAACTCTGTGCTAAACAATTGTTTGACCCAAAGTTCAGTTTTCAGGGCGTGAGTGGTGGCTAGTTTGCGGTGTGTGGCGAAGCGGGGAAGAGGGAAGTCACTATCCTTAGGCTCCCATTTTAAGTTGTTATATCTCAAAGGTGAAGTAACATGCAGAGTAAAGAGCTCAGGTTGTCAGTGTGTTGTAACAGCCACTGCAGGCTGAACATAGGATTAGTTACTGAGATGAATCTGTTGAGATAAAAATCAGCTTACGATCATTTATTTTTGGGTATGGATGGTGTGGTGGGTTAAGCTAATGTTTTTCTTCTGCCTCTGGGTTCTTGGTTTTAATCTAGCCGTGGCTGATTGAATTAAAGTCTCTTCTCTGGACAGTATCAATTCAATTCTTTCTGATGCTGATTTCACAGCACTAAAAACTGCCTATAATTCAAGACTAACTGGCAGTTTAATTCAGATCAGGTACTAGGATGGGTTCAGTTGGTTTGGAAGTCGATTGGTGCAGCTGGAAGTGCTACTTTTCCATGGTTTTAAGGGTCATTTATGTCCTATTTTTCTTAATTCCCCCCTCTCCCGACACAGACAGAAATCACCTACCCCATATCCCTTCTGGCTGCTGTAAGTTGCTATGGCACAGAACACAGCTAAGGAACATTCATAGGGAAGAACTTTATTCTCTTTCTGACCAGCTGGAAGTGATTTGGAACAAAAATGGTTGACCACCTTGATGTTCCACTTTCGATGGATGGAATGAAGGTGCTTAACCCAACCACCCACCAAAAGCTGAACTTCTCGATGGTCAGACTTTTAAATTCTGAGTCCCATTCCTGTTCTGATTCTTTTGTGCCACAATGAGGCCACCATCAGCGTGGAGGAGCAACACATATTCCACCAGGGTAGTCTCCAACATGATGACATGAATATCGATTTCTCCTTGGAGTAAACAAAAATGTTCCTCTACCCTCTCTTCTTCTTCATATTCCCCACCCTGGCCTCTTACCTCTTCCCTACCTACTCATCATCTCCCCCTGGTGCCCCTTCTCCTTCCCCTTTTCCCATGGTCCACTCTTCTTTCCTATCAAATTCCTTCCTCTCCAACCCTTTACCTTTTCCACTTTCACGGCTTTACTTATCACCTTCTAGCAATCTTCCTTCCCTTCCCCCACCTTTTCATTCTGGCATCTTCCCCCTTCCTTACCAGTCCTGAAGAGGTGTCTTGTTGACCATTCAAAGGAACTAGGTTAGGAAATTCACTACGCAAATTGTAATTAATCGAAGCTCACATTTTATTGTCTCTGCACAAACACCAACATAACTATGTTGACCCCAGGCAAACAACTTAGAACACGAATTATACTGTGTCCTCTGTACCAATATTCACTCAGACCACTTGTCCGACTTATAACACCGAAATAGGGGATCTCCGTTGGCCAGATGACCGATCTTTTCTTCGCCCAGCCCCTGGCGTGGCGTTTCTTCCTTGCCATGGTGGGTCTCTTGAGAGACTTACTGCTGATAACACACTTGAAATGTCCACTTTTATACTAATTCCTTATCAATTCAAACATTGGATTGCCGTGTCATTGGCTGTGGGTCATCTGATTGACTTTTAACATCTCTTTATTGACTCTGCTCCAGGCCAGTATCCATTTATTGCCCTCTTTCCAGCAAGTGACAGTCGGTAATTTGTCTTCTTCAGTAACCAGCTCGAATCATTCCAGGCAGGCACCAACCTTAACATTCACAAACCTGCAAGTTATATTATATCAAAGAACACCTCACAAATAACTTCTCCGGAAATTATCTCTAGCTCAGCAGATTACCTGAAGCATCATTGTGTCTACTTTACAACACAGAAAATGAAGCAACTCCATCTCACAAAATGGAGGATGTAAAACAGTTCCACAAAATGGCAGCCTCCATCTCCAAGCAGATGGCAGGAACAAAGACAATTGATCTGTCGGCATCCACTATCCTTGACCCATTCGAGTTCAATGTTGTCTCCATATTTAAAATCCACCGTGGCCAACAGGTCTCAGACAGAAACGTTGACTATTTGTTCATTTCCATGGATGCTGCCTGACCTGCTGTGTTATCCCAGCATTTTGTGTGTGTTACACTAGATTTCCAGCATCCGTTCTGTTTGGAAGTTGATGAGAACTCAGGGAGAGGGAATAAAGTAGAATAAATGTAAGTGGGTGGTTGACTGTCAACGGCTAGAAGACCTGCTTTCATGCTGTATGTCTCTGACTCTATGATTGGTAGCGGAGTTTTGGTAAGTGAAGAGAGGGCAGAAAATGAAGGTCTGGTCAGGCATGTGCTGGAAAAGCAAAGACTAGAAGGAACAATAGAATGGATGAGAGTTCAAGATCAAGATCAAGTTTAAGTTTAATTGTTATTCAACTATATACATGTATACAGCTGAACAAAACAGTGTTTCTCCTGGGCCAAAGTGCAAAACACAGTACATAGTCACATATGGGACACAACACATTTGCAACGATAGCACATACAGTTCCAAAATAATATTAACACAAGCCTGTGTGGTGTGACCTGAAGATTGATGGTGCATGGGTCGTTGTCCTGGTGCCATGTTTCTGCAAGAGCAAGCATGAGACATTTTTCTCATCTCCCGCAGCCGCAGACAAAGATGGTCCAGCCAGTCAGCCAGGGAGTGAACACTGCAGAGCAGCACTGATGGGACAGCCAGCCTGCAAGGGCCAGCATGAACTCCAGCTTGCCCGCCACTCGCCAGGTATTCCCCTCCCACAGCACCTCTGGCGCCCCCTCCCCTGCATCGCTGTAACTACAGCAAGAGGGCCTAGTCTGCAGAACAACTAAGGGCACACAGCTCCCCACTGTTGGTCTTACCAGTGAATCAGACTTGCAGGATTTTGTATTATCAGTGTCCAATAGCGTTTTGGGACAAGAAAAATGTTTAAGACAAAAATTTGCACCATTGTTTGGACCCAGAATTTTCTGTGCCTTGGTAACCTTGTAGCACTTCTGTCTGTCTGTCTAGGTACCATATCCGATGCGGACGTTGGTGACCACTGTTTTCCATATAGATCTATCCTTCGTTTTTTGGATGACTTCCATTTCCTCGATGTGTAGCCACCTGGCTATGCTTTTGATGTACATAAGCCAAGGTCTTCCTCTAGGTTTGCTCCCCTCAATCTTTTCAGAGAGTATGAGTTTTTCTAGTGCATCTTTCCACATGATGTGTCCTAGGAATCCGAGTTGTCTTTCTCTTATTGTTGGTATGAGTGATCGAACTGCTTGGGCTCTTCTGAGAACTTTTTCATTTGATGTGTGTTGGTCCATGATATTTTTAACATTCTCTTGTAGAACCACAATTCAGCTGCTTCTAGTCTCTTTTCCATTGCTGGGGAAATGGTCCAACATTCACTTCCGTAAGTCAGGATAGAATAAATGTAGCACTGTAGTATTCTGTTTTTAGTGTGCGTGCTCATCTTTCTAACTGTTAACATGGTCTTCATTTTTTGGAAAGCCTCTTTCGCCATTGCTATTCTGTATTTGATATCTGTGTCGCACCTGCCATTACTCGTTATTAGGCTGCCAAGATATTTGAATTTGTTGACTTGTTTGATGTTTGTATTTCCGACCTTGATCACACGTTGTGGAATGTTTGTCTTTTTGGAGGTGACCATGCTCTCTGTCTTCTTGGTGTTGATTGAGAGGCCTCTGCGATTACTTTCTGCTGCCACTATAGTAAGTAGTTCTTGAAGTTTTGTTTCTGAGTCAGCTATTAGTATGTTGTAGCACTTATTGTTACAAAATACTAAATGAATTTGATGCATTACACATTCAGCTGTGGAACACAAAGTACTCAAGATTGACAGTATTTCTGAAAGATTTCAGAGTTATTTGTATGGAGCCTTTTTAATAATCTCAACTCTTGAATATGCGAAAGTCTGCAGATGCTGAAAATCCAGAGCAGCATGTGCAAAATGCTGGAGGAACTCAGCAGGTCAAGGTCACATCTTGAAGCCTTTTCATTTTCTGATGAGTACACCATTGAATTGTTCTTTGACTTTAATCATTTAAATAATTTAATCTTTTTAACAGCATTTTTAATCTTTTAACTGGATCTGATAGATCTTGAATTCTTGTGAATTCCAAAGACATTGAGAAATTCCCTATAATAGAAACAGATGTGGGGGAGTCTAGGGCCAGAGGGCACAGCCTCAGAGTACAAGTACATCCCTTTATAACAGAGATGAGCAGATATTTCTTCAGCCAGACGGTGGTGAGTCTGTAGAATTCATTGCCACAGATGGTGTGGAGGTTAAGTCTCCAGATATATTTAAAGTTGAAGTTGATAGGTACTTGATTAGTAATTGCATTAAAGGTTATGGGGAGAAGGCAGGAGAATGGGTTTGCGGTGGAAAATAAATCAGTCATGGCCTAATTCTGCTCCTATGTTTTATGGTCTTATGGACTTACTTGGTGATGCAGAGAGGATCGATTGCTGATAAATTACTTGTCTGTGCGGAGGCTTCAAGTTTCTCCAAGTCTGTACTGGTTTCCTCTGAGTGCCCCAGTGTCCTCTCGCATTCCAGAGACATGCTGCTTGTTCACCCTTTAGTGTAGGCTAATGGCAGAAAATTATCAGATTGAGGGGAATTGCTGGACATCTTCCCAGACTCTCTCCTAATAATTTACCAAACTCCAATCCCCGATCACCTCCTTGCACCCCTCATGCAGCCTCCTCCTTGAAGCCCTGATCTCTATCATCTCTCCAACGTTCCTCCCAATCATCTGCCGATATCTTCTCGACTCATCTCTGCACCCACCTTCCCGCCTCTGCAAGAGGGTTTTAAATTTACCAACGCGCATTTGCTCCCACATACCCTGCAGAGGAGTCTTTCATTCCGTCAGCGGAGACGTACCTCTGTTTGTGAGCTTTTGCCTTAGAGAAAGGATTTCACACACCCTCATGCCCTTCTGCACTCACACACTAACACATTCACAGACACACGGGCTTTAGTAAGGTACAACCTCATCACCTACATATGGGCATTACTGTGCAGAATTGTACTGGAACTCATCTTCCATTACATAAACCAATCTTCCACTAATTCTATTCTCTGCACCTTCCCCTCCACCATTAGAACTCTGAACTGACCATGAACTCATGAACAGCACTTCGCTATTCCTCTTCTACACTGTTCGCTTATTCTATTGTAACTTGTAGTACGTTTTAATGTCTTACACTGTACTACTGTCTTCCAAGAGGACCACAACATTGCTGAAGGGCTTGGAGGCTTGCTTGCCTCAGACCTGGAGAATTATGTTGGCTGGAGTCAGGGCCTTGTGCTTTGATTCTTAGTCGTATCACTCATGCCAAATGGGCCAGACTAAGAGTGGGCTTCCAGGTTTTGGGAGCTCAGCTCGGAGTTAACAACCCCGACTGGTTAAAAACACAATTGTTACGGAAACAGCAATGAAGATGGAGGGCTGCCCGAAAAATCATGCATTGGTCATGATCTTCCATGATCTTGGCTTTGGGCCTGTACTCACTGGAATTTAGAAGAATGTTGTGGGGGTCTCATTGAAACCTACTGAATGTTGAAAAGACTAGATGGAGAGGATGTTTCCTATGGTGAGAGAATCCAGAACTAGAGAGCACAGCCTCAAAACTGAGGGGTGACCCTTTAGAACTGAGATACGGAGGAATTTTTTTTAGCCAAAGAGTAATAAATCTGTGGAATGCTCTGCCATAGGCTGTGATGGAGGCCGAGACTGTGGGTATATTTAAGGCAGAAATTGATTGTTTCCTGATCAGTCAGGGCATCAAAGGATATGGCGAGAAGACAGGTGTATGGGGTTGAGTGGGATCTGGGATCAGCCAGGTTGGAGTGGTGGAGCTGTCTCAATGAGCTAATTCTGCTCCTATATCTTCTGGCCCTCAGCGCCTGCAGCCTAACGGTCAGTCAGTACTGCACTGCTGTCAGAAAACAACAAATTTCAGACATATGGTGCTGATAATGTGCTCATGATAATATTCCAAAAATGATTCCAGGATTGAGAGGCTTTTCAAATGAGGAGAGCTTGATGGCTCTGGGCCTGTACTCACCGAAATTCAGAAGAATGAGGGGTGACCTCAGTGAAACCTCTCGAGTGTTAAAAGGCCTCGATAGAGTGGATGTTTCCTATAGTGGGGGATTCTAAGACCAGAGGACACAGCCTCAGAATAGAGGAGTGTCCTTTTAGAACAGAGATGAGGAGGAATTTCTTCAGCCAGAGAGAGGTGAATCTGTGGAATCCGTTGCCACGGGCGGCTGGGAATATTTAGAGCAGAGGCTGACAGATTCTTGATTAGTCAGGTCATCAAGGGATACAGAGAGAAGGCAGGAGATTGGGTCTGAGAGAGAAATTGATCAGCCATGATGAAATGGCAGGACAGACTCGATGGGCCAAATGGCCTAATATCTTATGGTCTTATAATAAACCTGATTCTGATTCTGAAATAGTTGAGAGCACGAGATATTGCAGAGGCTCTGGAACCAGACAACGGGCCAGCTGTATCAATAAGGTTTGCACTCCAAAAGGAACTGAACCAGCACAGCAATAATACTGACATCAACCAGAAAAAGCGGAACCTTCCCCAGGAATGTCCTGCTCAGAAAATCCTAGACAAATTCATCCTAGCTCATTACTGTCCAGTCAGTCTATTCCCAATCATTAACAAAACAGGACTATTAAACAGCATTTACTTTCTAGTTAACCAGCCACCATTACCTAATTCAGTTTTTCTAGGAACATTTGGTTCCAGAAAGCACCACAGCCATGCTCGGAGTAGTCGATCTGTGGAAAGTTCTGCCATAGACAGTGTTGGAGGCTGTCCATAGGTTTATTTAAGGCTGAAGTTGTTCGTTTCCTGATTGATTAGGGCATCAAAGGATATGGTGAAGAGGCAGGTGTGTGGGGTTGAGTGGGATACAGGATCAGCCATGATGGATTGGCAGAGCAGAATTGATGGGCTGAATGGCCCAATTCTACTCCTACGTCTTATGGTCTTATAGACTGTAGAGCTGAATAGCAGAGGTAAGGCTAGAGTCACAGCCGTAAGATTGAGGCAGCATTTGACTGAAAGGAGGATGGTTGTGATTATTGAAAGTAACCATCCTGACCTCAGCAGCTTTTAAAGTCTGTGGCACCGGCAATATCAAAAGATTTCTCCTGGGACCAGCACATAATTGTCATCATAAATAAAGCACACAACACCCCTGCTTCCATAGGAGTTTGTGTAGATTCAGCACATCATCAAAAGTTTAACAATCTTCTAGAGATGCAGCACGGAGCGTCATAGGAAGTCATTCCTGCCTGTGGCCATCAAACTTTACAACTCCTCCCTTGGAGGGTCAGGCACCCTGAGCCAATAGGCTGGTCCTGGACTTATTTCATAATTTACTGGTATAATTTACATATTACTATTTAACTATTTATGGTTCTATTACTATTTATTATTTATGGTGCAACTGTAACGAAAACCAATTTTCCCCGGGATCAATAAAGTATGACTATGACTATGACTATGACTAGTGTCCTAACTGATTGCATCACAGCCTGATAGGGAAACAGCAATGACCAAGAATGGAAAAAGATACAGAAAGTGGTGAATACAGCCCAATTAATCACTGGAAAAGCCTTTTCCACCATTAAGTACCTTTATAGAAACATAGAAAACATACAGCACCATACAGGCCCTTCGGCCCACAAAGCTGTGCTGAACATGTCCCTACCTTAGAACTACCTAGGCTTTACCCATAGCCCTCTATTTTTCTAAGCTCTACGTAGCCATCCAGGAGTCTCTTAAAAGACCCTATCGTTTCCGCCTCCACCACCACTGCCGGCAGCCCATTCCATGCACTCACCACTCTCTGCGTAAAAAACTTACCCCTGACATCTCCTCTGTACCTACTCCCAAGCACCTTAAAACTATGCCCTCTCATGCTAGCCATTTCAGCCCTGGGGAAAGGGAGGAAACATCAACTCAGACCATGAGAGGCCTGCGTCAGGCATTTTCATGCTTTATGAGGAGAAGATTGGAAGTCTGTGTGGGGCGCCACTCCTCGCACAGACTAGAGCAATGTGTGATTAAGTGCCTTGGGAAAAGCCTCTGACTATCCACATGATCAATGCCTCTCATTATCTTGTATATCTCCATCAGGTCACCTCTCATCCTCCGTCGCTCCAAGGAGAAAAGGCCGAGTTCACTCAACCTATTCTCATAAGGCATGCTCCCCAATCCAGACAACATCCATGTGAATCTCCTCTGCACCCTACTATGGTTTCCACGTCCTTCCTATAGTGAGGCGACCAGAAATGAGCACAGTACTCCAAGTGGGGTCTGACCAGGGTCCTATATAGCTGCCACAAGAAAGCAGCATCCATCATCAAAGACCCCCACCCTCCATCCAGGTAATGTCATTTCTCACCACTATTACCAGACAGAAAGTACAGAAACCATAGGTCCCACAACATCAGGACACCTAACTGGTGTGGATAACTTCATTCACTACCACTCTGAACCAATTCTATGATCTAAAGACTCACTTTGAAGGACTGCTTACCACTCTTGTTCTCTGTATTATTTTTATGTACAGTTTATTTTCTTTTGCACATTGATTGTTTGTCAATCTTTGTCTGTTTATGTATATTTTTTGTAAATTCTAATGCATTTCATTTTTTTTCCTGTAAGTGTCCACAAGAAAGTGAATCTCAATGTAATATATGGTAACATCTATACACTTTGAATTTTGAACTTTGAACTCAGGATATCACTGTAAGAGCTTGTCAGAGCAAGGTCATCAGCCAACCATCTTCAGAGAGTTCATAAATGACTTTCCTTTCAAGATAAATTAGAAGTGGGAATATTTGGTGATGATTGCCCAATGTTCACCACAGCTGAGTCACATGGAAAGATTGAATAGGTTAGTACTTTATTCCCTGGTGAGCAGGAGAATGAGGGAAGATCTTACAGAGGTATACCAAATTATGAGGGGTACAGTTAGGGTTGGTTCACGAGGTGGAGTTACATCTCTGCCATTGGAGGTCTAAGGTGCTCCTTCCCTTTGTTAACCAGCAGGTCACCCTTGGGCAAGGTGTAGCACCTGCTTTGTCCCCTGATCAGGGTCACATGAAGCCATGATAGCAGGTGGTGGATGGTCGTATGAGCAACTGGTGCATATCACAAGTCCTGATTATGAGACCACTGATGCCAGGCAGTCAATCTCTGAAGAACATTGATAATGACTGGGGTCACTCATCTTGTAAAGACACTGCCCAGAAGGCAGCAATGGCAAACCATTCCTGTAGAAAAATTTACCAAGAATATTCATAATACAGATAGAAGACCATAATTGACCACATCGTCCAACATGGCACTTCATGATGATGATGATGATCATAGATAGGGTGAATGCAAGCAGGGTTTCCCCCTCAGATTGGGTGAGACTAGAGCCAGAGGTCATAGGTTGAGGGCAAAAGGTGAAATATTGAAGGGGAATCTGAGGGGAATTCTTTTCACTCGGGGGTGGTGCGAGTATAGTATGAGTTGCCAGTGAAAGTGGTAAATGTGGGTTCAGTTGTACTATTTAAGAGAATTTTGGATAGGTACATGGATGTAAGAAAATTGGAGAGATATGGGCTGGGTACTGGTAGATGGAACTAGGCAGAAGATCGGGCCACTATTGACTAGAAGGGCTGAAGGCTCTCATTCAATGCCACAGTACTCTATGACTTTATGACTCCATGACTCCTCTGTTCCTGTTTGTAGTAAAATTGGTAGAGTAGAATGTGAACTGGTAAGTAACGTTGGCATTGCAATTGCCAGAGAATGGTCATGTTTAACAAGAGAGGGTCTAATCACCCACCACAGATATTGGATGGAACTGCCATTGTCCTATCTCCCACCATTAATATCCCAGGTTACACCAATAATCTCAACTGGGCATGAGTACTGTGATTACAACAGCAGGTCAGAGACTAGGCAAACTTTAGAAATAACTCACTTTCTCTTTCCACCATTTTTGGAGCATTTGATGGCCCTGGGCCTGTACTCAATGGAGTTCAGAAAGATGGGGTGGGAAGGAAGAAATATCTTTGAAACCTACAGAATTCTGAAGGGTGGACGTGGAGAGGATGTTTCCATCAGTAGAATCCGAGGGCACAGCATCAGAATAAAGCAAAGTCTCTTCACAACTGAGATGAGCAAGAATTTCTTCAGCCAGACGAGTGATGAATCTGTACAGAGGGCTGTAGAGACCAAGTCGTTTGGTGTATTTAAGACAGAGATTGAATTTGTAATGGAGTTCTTAATTTGCAAGAGCGTTAAGAGCTACTGGGAAAAAGTTGGAGAATGTGGTTGAAAATAAAATCAGTCATGATAGAATGTTAGGCAAGACTCAATGGGCCAAATGGCCTTATTCTGCTCCTATGAAGAGCATAGAACACAAAACAGCACAACATAGTAAGGGCCCTTCGGACCACAATGTTATGGTGACTTTTATAAACATACTCCATGATTAATCTAATCTTTCCCTCCTACACATCCCATAAACTTCCATTTTTCTTGCATTATGAGCGTATCTAAGAGTTTCTAATGGTCTTTCAATCTTATGGGTGTATACAGTTCCAATAGCTTTCAAGAAGCCCAACAATGATCAGGGCAAAGCAGCTGAATCAATTTTTAACTTGTGAACCGTCCAAAACAATCATTTCCTTCAGCCTCAAAAAACCACGCCTGCAATGTGTATCACTTACAAAATACACCAGGTTGATTGAGCTCTATATGTATGGCAACACCTCCCAAACCTACAGCTTCTACCACAAAGAAAGACAAGGACAGCAGGCTTAAATAAACACCATCAATACAAGATATCCTGCTGGTGCTGGAAATGCATGTAACAGGCACAAAATGCATGGAGGAATTCAGCAGGCCAGGCAGTGAGTAAACAGTGGAGATTTTGGGCCTGACACTCTTCTTCAGGACTGAAGGATTGAACACCACCACTTGCAGGTTCTCATTTCTAAGTCACACATTATCCCAAACAGGAAATATATCAGCATTCCTTCATCGTCTCTGGGTGCAGATCCTAGAAATCTGTAACCAATGGTAACACAGGAGTGCTTTACTTGAAACAGCTACAGCGATTCAAGAAGACAGTTGCCCACCATCTTCTCAGGTTTAATCACGATTAAGCAAGAGGCCTGTACGTTGACAACTGACTAAGTTCAAATAAAGCTCTGATCTCTGTTTTTCATACATATCGCCAATAAAACTTACGAAACACTGCAATAAAAGTAGCAACAGAAAAACTGAGCCCTTCTGATTTGTGTATTTCTAAGGACACATTGACCTCTTGGATTCTTACTGCCCTTCCAAATGCTTTCAGTCATTTTATTCTTATGTTCATTTTCTCATTAAGCTTTTCCATTCATTTCATTACATTTTTGTTCCTGTGAGAATGCATTGTAAGAAAAAAACGATAACTTGCCTTTATGACTACCCCACAATGGCCCTGGCGTCCACCAACATGAAACATGCATGCTTTAACTCCAGCCTTCCGGACAATCTCAACCCACTGCAATTCACCGAAACACGTCTGTAGTAAACACCATTGTGCAGTGATTTAATATGGTCTCCTACAAGAGGAGGCATGCTCTTTTGGCACGGGCTTTTGAGAGTGCACGTTTGCATCTCAGTGGCCTTAGTTATTTACCCACACTGCTTGTTGCCCAGAGTGTGCCGTTACTTACACGACTTCAGTAAAACTGTTTCATCATACAGCCCGTTGTCATTCTTGCTCCATGCATATGTAAAATTTAGGCCCAAAGGATTCACCTCGTGTGCATTTGACACATTCTCACAATCATTCTGATACAGTTCACCTGACACACTGCAATTTACCAACCACTGAAACCATCTCCCTGGCCTTACACTCATCTGGACAGTAAAGACACCTTCATCAAACTATTGTTTATTGACTACAGTCCCACCTTCAATACTATAATTCCAAGCAAACTCGTCACCAAACAGTGGACCCTGAGAGTCAACGCCTCGCTCTACAGCTAGATCTTTGACTTCCTGACCAATAGACTGCAATCAGTATGGAAAGGCAGCAAAACCTCCATCATGATTTATTCTAAATACTGCTGGTCAACAAGGCAATGGGGGCATCCTCAGCCCCCATTCTACTTCCTGTACACCCATGACTGTGTGGCCAGATTTTGCTCTAACTCCATCTACAAGTTTGCAGATGATACTAACATAGTGGGCTGTATGGCAAATAACAATGAGTCAGAATACAGGAAGGAGATAGTGAGCTTAGTTACAGGGAGTCATGACAACTTTTCAGTCAATGTCAGCAAAACCAAAGAGCTGGTCATTACATTAGGAAGGGGGACTGTGCACACGCTCCTGTCCAATACGGCTCCTAGGAGTGAACATCACGAATATGGAGTCCTAGTCCAGCTATGTTGATGCCATGGTCAAGAAAGCTCACCAATGCCTCTACTTCCTCTGGGGAAAAATGGATATGGCATGTCCCCATTGACCCTTACCGATTTTTATCGGTGCACCACACAGAACATACTATCTGGATGCATAACAGCTTGGTATAGCAACTGCTCTGCATGTGACTGCAAGAGTTGTGGACACAGCTCAGCACATCATGGAAACCAGTCTCCCCTCCCCGGACTCTCCAAACTTCTCCCTGCCTCAGTAAAGCAGCCCACATAACCAAGACCCCAACCACCCAAACGTTTTCTCTTCTGTTTGGCAAAAGATACAAAAGTATGAACGTACATACCACCAGGTACAAGGACAGCTTCTTCCCCACTGTTATCAGACTTGTGACAGAATGTTTGTATGATAACATTGAATCTTGACCTCATAATCTATCTTGTAATAATCTTGCACTTTACTATTTACCTACACTGCACTTCCTCTGTCATTGTCACACTTTATTCTGCATTGTATGTATTCTGGCATTTTCTAGTATGTACCCTGTTCTACTTCATTGTACTGTGTAATGATTTGATCTGTTTAAACTGTATGCAAGCCAAGCCTTTCATTGCATCTTGCTACATGTGGCAAGAATAAACCAATACCAATGTCTATACCTTTGCTTTAAAATGCCTAACAAAATTCAAAACTTACATTCACATGTTCAGCAACTCCACAAACACGTAGTATATTGAGATACTTGGGTGAGTCAGATTCTGCTCTACTATCCTACCTTTCTCTTGGACTTTGTAGGCAGGATGGAGTTTGTCAGCCACTCTCTGCTGTGCCGTGTCAGCTCTCTCATCCACTTTCTAAAGAAGTATTCAGTTTTGGTAGTTGACACAACAGGCAAAACTAGTTTTATTGACCATTTGCTATTGCCTAAGGGTCAATAATACTGATTTTGTCTTGAATTGCTGCAACCTGTCATCAATTAAATGCAGCACATGATAAAACTTAACAGTCAACAAACCTGTCTTACTATATTTCAAGCAACACACATCAAAGTTGCTGGTGAACGCAGCAGGCCAGGCAGCATCTATAGGAAGAGGCGCAGTCGACGTTTCAGGCCGAGACCCTTCGTCAGGACTAACTGAAGGAAGAGTGAGTAAGGGATTTGAAAGTTGGAGGGGGAGGGGGAGATGCAAAATGATTGGAGAAGACAGGAGGGGGAGGGATAGAGCCGAGAGCTGGACAGCTGATAGGCAAAAGGGGATACGAGAGGATCATGGGACAGGAGGTCCGGGAAGAAAGACAGGGGGGGGGTTGACCCAGAGGATGGGCAAGAGGTATATTCAGAGGGACAGAGGGAGAAAAAGGAGAGTGAGAGAAAGAATGTGTGCATAAAAATGAGTAACAGCTGGGGTACGAGGGGGAGGTGGGGCCTAGCGGAAGTTAGAGAAGTCAATGTTCATGCCATCACCAGCAACTTTGATGTGTGTTGCTTGAATTTCCAGCATCTGCAGAATTCCTGTTGTTTACTATATTTCATTAGTATTCACAATTAATGTCAAACTCAAAGTCAAATTAAATTTATTACCAAAGTATACATACATGTTACCATATACTACCTTGTGATGCATTTTCCTGCAGGCATTTACAAGACAAGAAAGAAATACAATAGATATTATATTTAAAAAAAACAAAAACTAACAACCAATATGTAAAGGAAGAAAAACTGTGCAAATATAATATAAATAATATGGAGAATATGAGTTCTGTAGAGTCCTTGAAAGTGAGTACATAGGTTGTGGAATCAGTTCAGTGTTGAAATGAGGGAAGATATCCATATTGGTTCAGGAGCCTAATGGTCATAGGGTAATAGCCGTTCCTGAATCTGCTGGTGTGGGACCTCCTGATTCAACCTAAATGAAGACTTACTGCATAGTTTGAAACTAGATTCATTGATTCTTTAGTCTCAAAACTCTTTGATCTATACAACACTTTAGTTTACTTTCAGAACTTCCAAAGCCCGCTACTTGTTTTCAGATATTAACCACCCTTGATGGACCTGGCCAGGGTTTGATCATGGCAAGGTTTTCTTTGAGTTCCTGACTCAGGGTCTTCTTCAGTGATTGCTCTCTGAAGTCACTATTGATGTTCCTCTCATAAAGTACCCTTTTATACATTTCAAACACAAGAGATTCTGCAGATGCTGGAAATCCAGAGGAACACAGACAAAATGCTGGAGGAATTCAGCAGATCAGGCAGCATATATGGAAAGGAATAAAGTGTCGACATTTTGGAAGGGTCTCAGCATGAAGCGTTGACTCTTTATTCCTTTCCATAGATGCTGATTTCCGCCAATAGTTTGTGTGGGTTATTCTGTTTTTATACATTTCATCACATACAGTACATTCCAGGCCTTGCTGAATTCTTTATCACTATTCACACAACCATATATCCAATCCTTACCCACCTGAGCACAACTTTCTTTAACTCCAAATTCCTCCCAACTCCATCCGACTATGATTTTAACTATTTGCTTCATTAATTGCTAGACTGTGCACTGTACTCCATCAAATGTCCTTTTGCTGTTGCCCTGAGATTGAAATTTTGATATTCATCTTTATTTGAACCAGATATACTTCCTCTAATTGGAGCATTTTCTTCAGTTTTCAATGAAATGATTGGTACTGAGGTTATGCCATTTTGCGCCATCATCTGTCTTGATGGGTCAATTGCAAGAAATATGAATAGAATTTTGTACAAGTTCCAAACAGGATTTTTTTTGCAATGTTGTTTACAACATGAATGCAAGTTAATTTATTGTTTGTTCCTCATGTGCCATGTTGTATGATGTGGGTGATCATGGTCTTTTGAACATAATTGTTCTTGGCAAATTTTTCTGCAGAAGTGGTTTGTCATTACCTTCTTCTGGGCAGTGTCTTTAAAAGACGGGTGACCCCAGCCATTATCAATACCCTGGCGTCAGTGGTCACATATCCAGGACTTGTGACATTCACTACTGCTCCTATGACCATCCACCACCTGCTCTCATGCTTCATGTGATCCAGATCGGTGGGTCTAAGCAGGCACAACACCTTGCCCAAGGTTGGCCTGCAGGCTAGTGGAGGGAACCCGCGCCCTAATTTCATTTATAAAGAATAAATTAATGATTCTGCCACAAAGGAAATGATTTTCTTCTCATGAATTTTCAAAATACTATGAAATAAGTAACCTGAGAATCTTTTACCATTGGTCTGACTAGATATTCTTTGAAATAAAAAAAACATAATTGCTGGTTGTACTCAGCCGGGCAAACAGCATCTATGGAGAGAGAAATAGAGTTAGCCATTCAGATTGCTGACTTTTTGTAAGAATCTTAATGAAGGATTCTTGATCTAAAATGTTGACTCTATTTCTCTGCTGCCTGACCTGCTGAGCATTTCCCACACTTCCTGTTTTTATTTCACATTTGCAGCATCTAGAGACACTTTGGTTTCCACTTAACTTCTTTGAAATCGCTTACACTGCCACATCTCTGTTGATCTGGACACATTCATGGCTGATAAATTATTTTATGCTAAATATTGTTATGTTTGTGTATTGGGTTAAATGAGGTCAGACTTTGATACGTTTACATGTTGCGGGCAAGATGTGAGTCACCACTCCAAACAAATTCGTTGGAGACTAAATTCTGGAATAAACGCTTCCAGACATGAAGAAATGGTGAAATGTGCCCAAGAATGCCTGACAAGAAAATTAGCTTGATATAGAAGTTGGCACAATACCAGTAAACGACTTCAGTTCCAGAGAAGTGACCCCTTGACTAATCTCTGCCATTTAATAAGATCCCAGCTATTCTGATTCTGATCAGCTCCAAGCTCCATCTATCCGTGGTAACCTTTCACCCCTTTGCTAACAAAAGGTCTATTCAACCCCATCTTTAAAATATTTGGTAACTCTGTTACCACCACCAGTTAAGAAAGAGAAATCTATAGAGGCCTGGCCCTCTGAGAGAAATAAATTCAGCTCATCTCTCTCTGAATTTTTAAAATGTCACCTCCAATTTGAGATTTTCTGCCAAGTGGAAGATCCTCTCTACAGCCCCTATTTCATGATCTTGTATGTTTCAATAAGGTCCTCTGTTCAAGTCAAGATTCACGACTCAAACTTATTTGTTGTCATTCTTCAGTACACAAGTGTAAAGGAGAGAGAAATTAATTTTACTCTGGATCCGACGCAGCATAAAAAACACAAATAAAAACACAATTAAGATAAACATGAAAGCAATTCCGTAAAGCACAATGTGCAACTAATGGTTTTTATACATGGTCTGATTGTATGTACATAAAGTGACATTAAATAAACTGTGCTACCTTTCCTCAAGAAAACCTACATATAGCATGAGGAGGAAGAGGAGGAGGGGACAAAGGAGAAGGAGGGGGAGAGAGAGGGAGAGGAAGAAGGTGAAGATGAAGAGGAAGGAGTCAAGTGGCAGCTTCATTTGCTGTAAGTGGGGTTAAGGAGAGCAATGGAATCAACTCCAACATTCTGCTAAGTTCGAGGGGGAGGGGGAGATGCAAAATGATAGGAGAAGACAGGAGGGGGAGGGATAGAGCCGAGAGCTGGACAGGTGATAGGCAAAAGGGGATACGAGAGGATCATGGGACAGGAGGTCCGGGAAGAAAGACGGGGGGAGGGTGACCCAGAGGATGGGCAAGAGGTATATTCAGAGGGACAGAGGGAGAAAAAGGAGAGTGAGAGAAAGAATGTGTGCATAAAAATGAGTAACAGATGGGGTACGAGGGGGAGGTGGGGCCTTAGCGGAAGTTAGAGAAGTCAATGTTCATGCCATCAGGTTGGAGGCTACCCAGACGGAATATAAGGTGTTGTTCCTCCAACCTGAGTGTGGCTTCATCTTTACAGTAGAGGAGGCTGTGGATAGACATGTCAGAATGGGAATGGGATGTGGAATTAAAATGTGTGGCCACTGGGAGATCCTGCTTTCTCTGGCGGACAGGGCGTAGATGTTCAGCAAAGTGGTCTCCCAGTCTGCGTCGGGTCTCACCAATATATAAAAGGCCACATCGGGAGCACCGGACGCAGTATATCACCCCAGTCGACTCACAGGTGAAGTGATGCCTCACCTGGAAGGACTGTTTGGGGCCCTGAATGGTGGTAAGGGAGGAAGTGTAAGGGCATGTGTAGCACTTGTTCCGCTTACACGGATTACACAGATCAGAAGGACATAAACATAACCCCACTATTTAAGAGAGGATGAAGAGATAAAATAGGAGACTACAGACCAGTTAGCCAACAGGCTGAGTATCAAATCATTAAAGATGCAGAGTCAGAAAGGGTAGCAAATTCAGTACTCAAGGTGTTGTATCTAAATGCATGTCGTATAAGAAATGTGATCTTGTTGCAATATTACAGATTGCCAGGTATGATGTTGTGGCCATCACTGAATTGTGGCTGGAGGATGGTTGTATTTGGGAGCTGAATGTCCAAGGTTACATGTTATATCAGAGGGATAGGAAGGTAGGCGGGGGGGGGGGCGCGGTTGGTGTGGCTCTACAGGTAATGAATTGCATCAAGTCAGTAGAAAGATGTGACTTAGAAAGATGTGAAGATGTTGAATCCTTGTGGGTTGAGTTAAGAAACTTCAAGAGTTAAAGGATGTTGATGGCAGTTATATACAGGCCTCCCAACAGTAGCTGGGAGATGGACCACAGGTTACAACGGGAAAGTGAAAAGGTGAGTCAAAAGGGCAACGTTACGGTAGTCATGGGAGATTTTCACATGCAGGTCGATTGGGAAAATCAGGTTGGTAATGGACCTCAAGAGAGTGAGTTTGTTGAATGCTTAAGAGGTAGTATTTTAGAGCAGTTTGTCGTTGAGCCTACCAGGGGATCAGCTATACTAGGTTGGGTTATGTAATGAACCAGAGGTGATAAGGGAGCTGAAGAACCAATGATCACAATATGATTGTGTTCAACTTGAAATTTGATAGGGAGAAAGTAAAGTCTGATGTAGCAGTATTTTAGTGGAGTAAAGGAAATTATAGAGGTGTGAGAGAGGAGTTAGCCAAAGTAAAGTGGAAGGAGATGCTGGCAGGGATGACAGCAGAGCAGCAATGGCTTGAGTTTCCAGGGAAAGTGAGGAAGGTGCAGGTCATGTGTATTCCAAAAATGCTCAGATGGTAAAATAGTAGAACTGTGGCTGACAAGGGATGTCAAAGCTATTGTAAAAGCAAAAGAAATGGCATACAACAAAGCAAAAATCAGTGGGAAGATAGAGGATTGGGAAATTTTTAAAAACATACAGAGAGCAACTAAAAAAATCATTAGAAGGGAAAAGATGAAATATGAAAGCAAGCTAGGAAATTATATCAAAGTAGGTAGTAAAAGTTCTTTCAAGTATTTTAAAAAATAAAAGAGCAATGAAAGTCAATATAGGACCGTTAGAAAATGAGGAAGTAGAAATAATAACGGGGGACAAGGAGATGGCTGATTAACTGAATGAGTATTTTGCATCAGTCTTCACTGTGGAAGACACTAGCAGAATGCCTGATGTTATAGTGTGTGAATGAAGAGAAGTGGGTGCAGTTACTGTTACAAGAGAGAAGGTGCTCAAAAAGCTGAAAGACCTAAAGGTACATAAATCACCCACACCAGAGGAAATGCACCCTAGGGTTCTGAAAGAGGTAGTGCTAGAGATTGTGGTGGCATTGGAAATGATCTTTCAAAAATCATTGGATTCTGGCATGGTGAAGGAGGACTGGAAATATGCAAATATTACTCCACTCTTTAAGAAAGGAGAAAGGCAACAGAAAGGAAATTATAGACCAGTTAGCCCGACCTCAGTGGTTGGGAAGATGTTAGAGTCAATTGTTAAGGATAAGGCGATGGAGTACTTGGTGACACAGGACAAGATAGACTGCCTTCACATGAAGCTACTTACCAAGTTAAAAGCACATGGTATTACAGGAAAGTTACTAGCGTAGTTAGAGCATTGGCTGATTGGTAGGAGGCAGTGAGTGGGAATGAAAGGAACCTTTTCTGGTTGGCTGCCATTGGCTAGTGGTGTTCTGCAGGGGTCGGTGTTGGGATCACTTCTTTTTATGGTGTATATAAATAATTTAGATGATGGAAGAGATGGCTTTGTTGCCAAGTTTGCAGATGATATGAAGATTGGTGGAGGGGCAGGTAGTGTTGAGGAAACAAGTAGGATGCAGAAGGAATTAGACAGATTAGGAGAATGGGCAAGAAAGTGGCAAATGAAATACAATGTTGGAAAATGCATTGTCATGCACTTTGGTAGTAGAAATAAACATGCATATTATTTTCTAAATGGGGAGAAAACCCAGAAATCGGAGATGCAGATGGACTTGGGATTCCTTGTGCAGAACACCCTGAAGGTTAACTTGCAGGTTGAGTCAGTGGTGAGGAAGGCAAATGCCGTGTTAGCATTCATTTCGAGAGGTCTAGAATACAACAGCAAGGATGTGATATTGAGGCTTTATAAGGCACTGGTGAGGCCTCACCTTGAATATAATTTTGGGCACCTCATCTTAGAAAATATGTGCTGGTATTGGAGAGGATCCAGAGGAGGTTCACAAGGATGATTTCAGGAATGAGAGGGCTTATCATACAAGGAATGTTTGATAGTTCTGGGTCTGTACTCACTAGAATTCAGAAGGATGAGAGGGGATCTGATTGAAACCTTTCGAATGTTGAAAGGCCTGGACAGAGTAGATGTGGAAAAGAGGTTTCCCATGGTGGGGGGGGGGCGGTCTAGGACAAGAGGGCACAGCCTCAGGATGGAAGGGTATCCTTTCAAAACAGAGATACAGAGAAATTTCTTTAGCCAGAGGGTGGTGAATTTGTGGAATTTGTTGCCACATGCAGCTGTGGAGGCCAGGTCATTGGGTGTATTTAAGGCTGAGATTGATAGGTTCTTGATTCAACATGGCACCAAAGGCTACAGAGTGGAAGGCTGGGAACTGGGGTTGAGGAGCAGATGGGAAAAAAAACGATCAGCCATGATTGAATGGCGGAGTAGACTCGATGGGCCAGATGGCCTAATTCTGCTCCTATGTCTTATGGGGTTTTATATCAGTGGAAGGGGAAATGCTGGATTCCATTCTCAAATAACTGGTTCTGACACACTTAGATAATAATACGATTGGGCAGAGTTAAGGCAGAGTTAACATGGATTTAGGGAGAAATCATTAAAGCAAATCTATTGATTGTTTTGTAGCTGTGGCAGAATAGATAAGGGTGAACTATTTGATATGGTATATTTAGATGTTCAGAAGGTGCAGAATAAGAGAGTGTTAAACCGAATCAATGCAAGGCATTGGGAGTAACATGGTGCATGTTTTGAAGGTGAATTAATGGACAGAAAATAGAGGGTAGGGGAAAGAAATGGGTTATTTGCAGGTTGGGAGGTTATGACGAGTGATGACCTGGAGGGGTCACACAGGGACCACAGCTGTTTACAATAATTTCGAAGAATGGATCACGGATAATGTATCCAGGTTTGATGATGATGCAAAAGCTCGAAGTAAATTTATTACCAAAGTAGATATATGTACCATATACTAGCCTGACATACATGCTCTTACTGGCATTCATAGTAGAACAAAGAAATACAATATAATCAATTAAAATATATACAAAAACAAAGACTGACAAACAACCAATGTGAAAAGAAGGCAAACTGTGCAAATACGAATGGTCATAATAATAATTAAATACATAAATGAATAATTTTGAGAACATGTGTTAGAGTCCTTGAAAGTGAGTCCATAGGTTGTAAATCAGTTTAGTGTTGATGTGAGTGAAATTATCCACATTGGTTCAGGAGCCTGGTCATTGAAAGGTAATAACTGTTCCTGAACTTTGTGGTGTGGGACCTAAGGCTCCTGTACCTCCTCCTGATGACAGCAGCAGGCAGGTGACAGTGTGGATCTAAGGCGGGTGCAGAAGGCCCTCAAGGTAATATAGACATGCTCAGTGAATAGGCAAGAATTTGATAATTGGAATATGCTGTGGAAAATTTACAGGCTAATTCATTTATGGGGTTTCTTCAACATGAAGAGCAAAGTATTTTCTGGGGATAACAGGGGAATTTCTGTACCATTGGATTAATTAATTCTGAGACTTGCAGCTCAGACATTAGGTATTGTAGAAGATAATGTCATGAAACACACATTCAGTCAATAAATATATAACATCACAGAAGAATTTACTGCAACTCACCCAAAATCCAGTTTCTATTTTACAATATATTTTATCCAAACACATGAAAGTGAAGATCTACACTGATCTTTACTTCCCTCACAATCTACTCAAAATGTAGTATCCTTATGAGCACACAGAAAGTCGAATGCACAAACATTCTACTGGTTGTGAAGAATTCTGAGTATTATTCTTACCCCAATAGCATACATTTCTGTGTTGCCTGATTTCATACAAAGCAAATCACAAGGGGTGGCCAAATCGAAAAAAAAAACAAACCATCAGCCAAATTTATTATTAGCCATCTGCAGTTAAATGTCTGTGAATCCTTACAAAGGTAACCCTACAAATAACACTTGTAATGATGGTCGTACATAATCCTTTCTCTCAATCATCATTTTCATTTCCTGAGAAGACCTTTTCTCCATAGCCTCCAGCCTTATTGTCCCCCTTTCCCACACAAAAACAATCTTCCTTTTGTACAAGATCCACGGGCACTACTCTTCATTGTTTTATCTGGCTCCTTTCCCACCAAACCTATTTCTTCTTATCCTGACTGGATCTTAGTCAGTTCCAACTTTAATCCTTAACATTTCTTCTGCATTTTGCCAATTTGAAAGATTCCAATTCTTTGGTCTTTACTGAAAATAAACAGCTGGGGAACTCAGTGTGTGCCAGGCAGCATCTGTGGGGACAAAGTGATGGGTGCCATTTTGAACTTAACCCCTTTGGTTCAAGACCTGATGGTTGAGGGGTAATAACTGTTCCCTGAACCTGGCGGTGTGAGTCTGAAGCTCTTGTACATTCTTCCTATCAGCAGCAGCAAGTAGAGAGCATGATCTGAGTAGTGGGGATCCCTGATGATAGATGCTAATTTTCTGCGACAATGTTCCATGTAGATATGTGCTCAATGGTGGGGAGGGCTTTACCTGTGATGGACTGGACCATATCCACTACTTTTTGTAGGATTTCCAGTTCAAGGCATTGGTGTTTCCATACTAGGCCGTGATGCAGCCAGTCGATACAGTGTACTCTCCAGCATACATCTATAGATCATTTTCTCACTCTTTCTAACTGCTCTTTTAAGCTATCAATCAGATGACCTCTACAACTTATTACCATGGCAACTCTGGTTCTACTCTATCAGAGACAATCCCTTTGTCATGGAACATAAAGCATAAAACAGTGCAACATAGTAACAGACACTTCAGCCCATATTGTTCAAACTTGTACTTACGTGCATAACTAATCACCTTTGCTCAAACAAGATCCATAATCCTTCCATTCTCTGCACATTCATGTGCCTATGCAAGCACATCTTGAACACTTCTATCATATTTTCCTCTACTATCACAGCTGGTAGTCCAATCCAGGAACCCGCCAGCCTTTGTGTAGTAAAACTTGCCCCATCCCACACACTCTTTAAACATCCCCTCTCATCTTTAATGCATTCCCTCTGGTATTAGACTGGCCCCATCTCCTTCTCCCCTCAGCAATTTTAAACTACCTTGAAAAAGGATTTTTGACCTAAAACGTTAGCTGTGGAAGTTAGGCTGTTCCAGGTCATTGGTTCATGGGATTGGATGTATGTGGAGCAGGAGGCACGAGGAGGCCCAAGGGCAAGAGAATAATGCACCCGGAGTTCAAGCCTGAAGTTTGGAGTCCCATCATCAGTTAGTCCGAGGTACGATACCAAAGATCGAAGCGTAGCAGTAAAAATGTGAACCAGGGTGTAACACTTGAATTTTACATTCTATGACTGCCGATATTCATCCACATTGCTCATAAGTATAAGGCTGATTAGGACTGATATAGGGCTTTGGCCTGAAACGCTGACAAGTCCATTCCACCAACACAAGATATTCTGCAGATGCTGGAAATCTAGAGAACCACGCACAAAATGCTGGAGGAACTCAACAAGTCAGGCAGCATCTCTGAAGGGGAATCAATAGTCAACTTTTTGGGCTGAGACTCTTCGGCAGGACTCATGAAGAAGCATCTCTACCCCAAACATCGACTGTTTATTCCTTTCCACCTTTTGATGATGCTCGACTCCCTGAGTTCCTCCAGCAGATTGTTTGTTGCTCCAGATTCCAGTACCTCTTGTGCATCAAGAAAGTCTGTGACATCAGAGAAAGAAAATGGAAATTTTAGGGATTTAAAAAAATACAGACTTTACAACCTTGGCAGCTGAAAGCATGGCCACCAATGGTGAAGGAATTAAAATCAACCATACACAAGAGACTACAATTGGAAGAGCACAGAGATCCTGATGCTTCTATTACTGAAATAAGATGTTATTGTGGGAAGGGACTGCAGGGTGGGATATTGGAAAAGGAAAAAAAAAACATGTAGAGATGAAAGCTGAGGATTTTAAAATGGATTGTATAGGCTACCAAACATAGCTTTGTTTGGGGTAGTGCAGCCAGGTAAGCATTTTAATTGTCCAGAGGCGATAAATGTTTGCATCAGGAGAAAAATTGGGCAAAGCTTCAGAGATGGAAATAGGCAATTTTAGTGATGGAACTGGCAAATGGAAAATAGATTGGCTCTGTGTCAAACACAACAACAATTCTGTGTTCGGTTCCATTCCTGAGATGGGAGTAGGGAACAAAGAGGCGACTATGTTGCACAAACCAAAAAGTGACTTCAATCTGTCCCAAATCTGGTTATAAGAGGTTTCTATGAATTCACTATTGGATGTTTACTCGACTATATGATGAAGCCACGTCAATGGAGTGTTACAGATTGTCCTTTGAGAGGTAGAGCTGAGTATTACCATTGTGCACTTAAAGTCCTCCCTCCATGTAAGGTAATCTAGTGCTATTAAATTCTCAGTTCTATAAAGATTCACATATCTCGAATTTAAATCAGTCTCAGATTGCAAGCTTTAAATGATTAAATAGTTAATTAATTAAAATGGCATAACTGAGCTTATTCTGCAATCTATTATCCATTATATTGGCTATTTCTGTCCACTATTTATGAGTAATTCTCAAGAATGGCTACTTCTGAGATTTTGAGATAATAGAATAGTTGTTTTTCACATCAAAAATCTGGCTTACTTTTTTCCATATTTATCATTTACCCAGTTATGTGCAAATTCTAATTAGTAGCTGCTTAAGAGCTGGTTTGATGCAGAACAGTCCATTGGGTCTAATATTCCAAGAAATAGAACAGTAAACCACAACGTTGATGCAGAGAAATCAGACACAGCTGTAGTGCCAAGCTATTGTTCGCATTGCGGGCACGTTATGATGGCACCGGAATGCATAGTGACACTTGTGGGCTGCCACAATCGCCTCCCTGAGTTGTGTTGGTTGTTAATGCAAACGACGCATTTCACTATACGTTTCAATGTACGTGTAAGAAATAAATAATCCTGAATCTGAATCTGAGTCTGGATACTGATCTCAAAGTGGTTTGGACATGAGGCTTGCATAATGTGACCAGCTGCTACAGATTAGAGCAAGACTGGGGCGGGGTTCTGAGTTGGATGATCAGCCATGATCATAATAAATGGCGGTGCAGGCTCGAAGGGCCGAATGGCCTACTCCTGCACCTATTTTCTATGTTTCTATGATTATATACAGTATGTTGTATATAGTTAAATTACAATAAAATTGACTTGACTTGACCTGATTGGGCTATTTTCATACAGTTTCTTCACAATGATCATTTCAAGCCAAAAGTAACGTTAGATTTATGAGCTACTGCGGTCAAGAGCCAATGGGAAAGAATTTAGACTTGCAGACTAAACTAATATGTTCAACATCCTTTGCAGTTACTATAATAACCTTGCATGAGATTTCATACCAAAACAAATGAATAAAGGATTTAATATGAAGTTAAAAACTGCTGGTATTCTGAAAGAACCAGCAACCTTAAACAGAAGATAGAACAGTTCAATCTTATGTCTCCGAGTTTGGGAAGGCAGGGAGAGATCATATGACCAAGCACTAACTAGAGCATAGAACATAGAAAATTATAGCACAGTATAGGCTCTTCAGTGCATGGGGCCATGTTGATCTACATAAACATACTCCACAATCAATCTAAACCTTCCTTCCTACACAACATACTACTCCTACACTACTCAGCAAGTCAGGCAGCATCTATGGAAATGAATAAACAGTCAACATTTCAGCCGAGGTGCTTCATCAAGACTGGAAAGGAAAGGGAATGATTCCAGAATAAGAAGGTTGAGGGAGGGGAAGAAGGACAAGCTAGTACTGCGTCAACAACCAATGCAATCTGAGGATGCACTGAGGCAGCCCGCAAGTGTCGCCATGCTTCCAGTGCCTACAGAGGATGTTCTCAACTTATTAACCCTAACCCATAAGTCTTTATAATATAGAAGGAAACCGGAGCATCCATTGGAAACCCATACAGTCACAGGAAGAACATACAAACTCCTTACCGTTAGTTATAGTCATAGTCATAGTCATACTTTATTGATCCCAGGGGAAATTGGTTTTCATTACAGTTGCACCATAAATAATTAAATAGTAATAAAACCATAAACAGTTAAATAGTAATATCTAAATTAAGCCAGAAAATAAGTCCAGGACCAGCCTATTGGCTCAGGGTGTCTGACCCTCCAAGGGAGGAGTTGTAAAGTTTGATGGCCACAGGCAGGAATGACTTCCTATGACGCTCTGTGTTGCATCTCGGTGGAATGAGTCTCTGGCTAAATGTACTCCTGTGCCCAACCAGTACATTATGTAGTGGATGGGAGACATTGACCAAGATGGCATGCAACTTGGACAGCAGCAGAAATTGAACCCTGAGCTTCCAATCTCTGACACTGCAAAGCGTTATGCTAACTGCTACCCTACCATACTGCCCTTTGAATACAGGAGAAGTAAGGATGACCTCACAGAGGTGTTTAAAATTTTGAAGGAGATAAATATGGTGAATGTGCATAGTTTCCCACGATAGGGAAAGTAAAACCGAGAGGCCATAGGTTAAAGGTGAGGTGAGAAAGATTTAGAAGGGGCCTGAGGGGAAACTTCTTCACTCAGAGGGTGGTGTGTGTATGGAATGAACTGCCGAAAGAAGTGGCTGAGGCAGGTACAACAATAATATTAAAAAGACACTTAGGTTAGTACATGGAAAGGAGCAGTTTAGAGGGGTCTGGGTCAAACACAGGCAGATGAGACGAGCTAGTGGGCACCATGGCTAGCAAGGGTGGGCTGGGCCGAGGGGTTGGTTTCCATGCTCTATGACTTTAAACATCTGTAATCCATAATGTGAAATCTGTGAGTTGTGGCAAATTTTTATTTATATTTCTTGACCTGCATTTCACTAGGAAGGCCATAATTTATTTCCTATCTCTAATTTCCCTTTGACCAATTGGATTGTGAGGGAATTTCCAAATTAACATTTGTGTTTCTGGAACCCATACAGGACAGCAGATATTGTTCTCTGAAGAACATTACTGAACCAGTAGTTTTGTGTTTTTCACTATTAATTAATAGTTTTAATCATAATTCCAGATTATAAAATGAATTTAATTTTCACATCTTCTTTATTGAGATTTGAACTCAGGTTTCTGTATTGAAGGAAGCACGGTAGTATAGTGGTTAGCAAAATGCTGTACGGTACAGGTGATCTGGGTTCAATTCCCATTGCTGCCTGTAAGGAGTTTGTATGTTCTCCCTGTGACCGTGTGGGTTTCCTGCAGAAGCTTTAGCTGCAGAAGCTTTAGTTTCCTCCCACAGTCCAAAGACCTACTAGTTGGTGGGTTAACCGGTCATGGTGAATTGTCCTGTGTTAGGCTTGGATTAAACTGGGTGGCACGGCTTGAAGGGCTGGAGGGGCTTATTCCGCACTGTATATCAATAATAAATAAAATCAGGCTTCTGAAAAACGGTCCTTGAAAAGGAAACATATACCACCACTACCATACCTATATAGTTTGAGGTCAGGTCAATTCAGCAGCAAACTGAAATGCATGTGTTAACATTCCAGTATCAAATTGGAAGTACTTCCTCGATTGTTTCTTCATTTCACCTCTATAACCACATGAACCAACATGTTTCTGGATAAAGAGAGCTGCTCATTAATTTAGAGATTTATGATTTTCATAAAAACTGATGAAAGGTGATCTACTTCGAGTGAGAACTTGTACTCCCTGCACCAGCAAGCAGCCACATTTGTATGACAAAACTTAATGAACTGGTGTAACGCAACCTTTTGTTTAATCTGTGTGAGAGATGGAAAAGATTAAGAGGAATGAAAGAACTAAGGGACGCCGAAGGTAACAGAGAGAATGGAGTTGAGAGGGAAAATAAATCAGCCATGATCGAATGTCAGAGCAGACTTGAAGTGCCGAATGGCCTAATTCTGCTCCTGTGACTTATGGTCTGATGCAATGAGCATAGTGAGTAAACAATTCATTGTAAGAAGAGAAAGAGATGAGAAGTTTGAAAAGGCTTGGGGGCAAGGTTAGAAAGAGGTAGCATAATCATGACAGGACTGGCTTCTTGTGGATGTACAAGGGGAGAGCGCAGGCAGAAATCCAGAACTGAAGGAGAGAAGCAGGCACAAGCATATTCCCAGCAAATGTGTTCACTTGCTTCATTGGTGTTGTCAATGCACACAGATTAGTGCATCAAAGCACTGACTGACAAGGCTGTGTGAAGAGCGAAAAAGAAACAAATTCCATAGATTAAAGGCAGTTCTGACTTACAGGAGTATTTGGGCAATGTTTGTAAACTACTGATAAATCATAATCATGTCATTTAAGAAATCCTTCCAGAATTAAAACTTGATGCCAACACCTGGGAAATGGAAAATTTCCAGGCTTGAACAAAAAGATTCTTCTTGAATGACTTTCAGAACAGAGGTATCATCGCTGATTTCAAGTGCCCAGACCTGACAAATACCCTGACAGAGAGTAAGTACGACCTATCAGGAATGATCGTTTAAATTTAAAATGGAGAACAAGAAATGGCTGAGGAAGTAAACAAAGTTCGTGTTTTGTTTTCAATCAAGAATCAAAAATCAAAATGATTTCATGTCACTTCCAGTACACAAGTGTAAAGTAGAACAAAATAATTGTTACTCCAGATCCAATCCAACAAAAAAACAATAAGACAAAGGACACAATAATAAAAAGTTCATAAATATAAAGACATGAGATAGCTTATGTACATATGTCCATAAAGTGATGCTAGGCACGGGGGTGTCTGTATGTAAAGTGACTCAGACAGGAAATGATGAAGTAGTGGTGTTGGGGGATATGGTGTGGTGGGTTAGTGGGTGGAGGTGTTGATCAGCCTTACTGCTTGGGGAATGTAATTGTTTTAGAGTCTGGTGGGAGTGGGGCTATCAGTCCATGAGCAGGATGGGTAGGATCCTTCATGATGTTACTGATCCTTTTCTGGTACCTTTCAGCATATGTCCTTGATGGTGGACTTCAATGACAAATAAATTGATCTTGAACTTGAATTATATACAGACATATTCTGTATATATGTCTTGATTTGTTCATAGAAGATAACAGAAATACCTGTCCAGAAATTTTGGAAGCAAGAGCCTAATTAAATGAAATTTGTGAAAAATTAGTGGTGAAAGAATTTATGGAGCTGAAAGCCAATAAATCCCCAGGGACAATGACATGCATTGTAAAGAATTGAAAGAGGTAACCTTTGAAACAGTGAATGCTTTGGTCGTCTCCTTTCAAAATTCAATTGATTATGTTCCTTGTGGCAGGTCAAAGCTGATTATTGAGTTGTTAGGTGAAGTACGAGCTGCTTTCTTGTATACAGGTTTTCAGTCCAGCTTTCTTCCAGGATTTTGCAATGTTGTGGAAACTTCGAGAGATCACGTATTGAATTGGGAAGTATTGATTAAGGATCAACTTTATTCTTTATTTATAAAGAATTGCGTAGAAAGTAAAGCCAGAGGTTAAAGTACAGATATGGAATAAAATGTACATAAATACATAAATACCAGCAAGCAGCATTATAAAAAGTGGTTTAACATGTTTACAGTGCAGTGAAGTGACTGAGATCTGCCATGGTCAGACTTGATGGGATGAATGGTCGAATTCTGCTCTTATGTCTCATGGTTTTATCTTTTATGGCTTGGTGTTATATTTCCCTAATGCTTCTGTAATGTTTTACTGTGGAGTGAGCCTCTGGCAGCTGACTCCCCAGCAGTACCCACCTACACTATATACAAGTAGGAAAGCTGGCGTGCCTGGTGGGAGGTTAACAACTGCATGCCCCGACTTGTGATGTAAACTATTCCACAGCCTTTCCACAGAGATGAAAGAGCAGCTTGCTTCCACCCAGGATAGAGGGTGTCGAGGGAAGAGCGGCGAGTGACTAACTAGAATAGTTGATCGGAATAACTACCTGGGGTCTTTGTGAGTAGAAATGTCAGAGTTATTATTCATGCTTCAGTGCACACTTCCCAATCCCATTAAAGCCAAGTGTGCACACTTCCCAATCCCGTTAAACCCAAGTGTGCACACTTCCCAATCCCGTTAAACCCAAGTGTGCACACTTCCCAATCCCATTAAAGCCAAGTGTGCACACTTCCCAATCCCATTAAAGCAAAGTGTGCACACTTCCCAATTCCGTTAAAGCCAAGTACAGCATTATTCAAATGGAATGATAGACACTGGACTTGAGTAGATTGTATTGTTCCACAGACTGCCCTCATCACGGAATGGAATTATTTTTGATGATTGTGGAGGGCCAAATTGAAGCCCAGAAAGGAATGCATTGTCCATTCATGGAGTCAGAGAGAAATACAGTGCAGAAGCAGGTCCTACAGCACACGGAGCAAGGATAGGCAGCAACACCTGTTGTGTATTTAATATTCCAGTAATATTTGAGTAATATTGTAAATAGATTGCTTGATTAAGCATTCTTTGTTTAAGTAATTCATTATGGGTTATATGTAAAAGTACATTAATGGTATTTGTCAGTACGTCACTATGTCCTAAGAGCGTACCTCACTAAAAATAAAAATGAAGTAGACACATTATCCCTGGCCACCCATGTATTTGTTTTGATTACTTTGACGATTTGGAGCTACAAAACATAACAGTGGAGACAAGGAGGTTTTAAAATGAACCCAAGATGACTATCTACCTGTTAAAGCGCAGCCAGACATTTTGAGTTTTTAAAAAAAGCACAACATGCTTTCTTTGCAAGATGAGAGAAACGGTCGGGTAAAAAAAGTGCAACACTTCTTTTTCTTTATGAGGGAACAGAGACGTTCAAGTTAAAAAAAGGCAGAAAGCTGACAAATTCACAGGTTCATAAACAGCAAGTACCAGTTGATAATAATCATACATGTTTAAAAAAGAGCAGAAATGGTTGGCTACTTCAGAAAGATGAACACATTTAATTGAGCAACCAATAACTGGCTAGTGTATATTGAGCGTATTAAGCAGCATTCTGAAGCAATTAAATAGCCACTGAGAAAGGAGTGCCAGTTTTGCTGGGTGCAATAAGTGGAAGAGCGTACGGTATACTTAGAAGGTTGATTGCTCTAACCAAATCAGCTAAAATGAGCTTTGTTGCTATCCTGAAAGTAATGCAGGAACATTCTAGGTTTCATAAGCGGAATCAATGGAAGGGGAATCCATTTCAGCTTACGTGGCTGAGTTGAAGAAGCTGTCTCAGCATTATCAGTTCAGTGATGGGGCTTAATGTTGCACTGAGAGATAATATATTTTGTGGAATTTTGCAAGAAAGCATTAAAAATGGCTTACAACTGAAACACAATTCACATTTAAAGGAGCAGTTGAAATCACCGTTTCAATGGAAGTGGCAGCCAGAAATTTAATTGAGTTGCAGTCAAGAATGAAAGTGACTATGAACAGAATTGCAATGTCTAATCTGAAACCTGTGGCAGAGGCTTATATACACCAGACCAATGCACGTTTATAGGTAAAACTTGCAGGAAATGCAGCGAAGTATGACAAATACAAAAAGCACGTCAGGCAGACAAAAATAAATGTACTGCACAGGGAAGAGAACCAGTCTGCATGCAGTTGATGAAAAATCTGATAATGACAAGGACTGGGTAGCCTTGAAATTTATAATGTGAAAACTAACAAGATACAACCAATATGGCTTACACCAGAGCACTGTGGATGAACCGATTCCTTGCTGGTGTTGCTGACTGAAGTGTTGTGGCAGATCAGAACATCGAGACAGCAGTGTTCACTGCTGTCAAAATAAGTGGCGCAGCAGACGGTAACACCTCCCTCGTCAGTGAGAGAGAGAGAGAACCAGTGGCACGTTGAAGTTTTGGGATGAACAGCGTTTTTTTTCGATGGACTCTGAATTGTGGCCCCTTTGGGGTCTTTGCTATTGCTTGTATGGCAGGTGATGGGGAGGGGGGTCTGAAGCTTTCACTGAGGCAGGTGGAGGGAGGGGGAGGGGGAAGATTGATGCTATGTGGCTGCCTGTGTGTGGGTGGGGGAGAGGTCTTTAGGCTTCTAACATTTTTCTGTCCTTCATTCTCTAGGTTTTTTACTTCTGTTTCGTGGATGTCTGCGAAGAGTAACAATTTCAGGTTGTATATTGGATACATTCTCTGATATTAAATAGAGCCATTGAACCAGAAGTGAACAGCAAATTAACTAAAATGGAATTGGACACTGGCTCAGCTGTTTCAGTCATTTCACAAAATGAGTTTGAAGGTATTTCAAAGATGCTGAACTGAAGGCTGCAGCTATCTAATACTAGAGAAAAGATAACTCCTGTGGAAATGACACTTGTAACTGTGAAATAAAACAACCAACAAGCCACATTGGGCTTGCATGTGGTAATATGGGGCTGTGATTAGCTGAGAGAGCTTCACTGGGGATCCATCCACCATTTACATGCCACTTCCCTTACAACAAAGTCAACTGAATGTGAATTAACAAAGGTACAGGATGTTGCAGTGTTCAAGGATAGCACTGGAGAACTCAAACATATCAAGGATAAAAAGTGTTAAATAAAAATGTCACATCGATGTTATACAAAGCCCACCCAGTTCCTTGTACCATCCTTGACTAAGTAGCTAGTGAGCTAGAGTGCACGGATGCTGAAGGAATTATTTCCAAGGTTGAGTGGAGCCCATGGGCAATGCCTGTGGTACCAGTAGCCCTGAAGAATGTATCTGTCAGAATCTGTGGTGCTTTTAATGTCATCATCAACCCAGCACTGAAAGTAGATAATACCCTCTGCCCAGGATGGAAGATAACTTTGCAAGCCTTTTTGGAGGGAAACACTTCAGCAAAGTTGACTTAGCTGAGGGTTAACGACAGGTGGAGATGGAGGAAGAGTTCAAGGTGCTTCTCAGCGCTCTGGCCGAAAGCGATGGATCAGGGGCTGCAAGGCTGCCCAGGCACTCAGTGTTACCTGGATGGCATCATTGTCACCAGTGAGGATGACAAACAACATCTCCAAAATCTCAAGGCAGTGATAAAAACATTAGAAGGTTATGGGCTCAGAGCACGACTCAGCAAGTGCCAATTCTTTAAAACAAGCATCACTTGTTGTGGTCACACTATTGACGCACAAGCATTACACAAGTGTGCTGGGAAAATTCAAGCAGTGGTGGATGCCCCAAGGTCAAAGGACCTGTCACAGTTCCAGTCCTTTTTAAGATTTGTCAATTACTATAACAGGTTCCCGCCAAACCTGGCTACTGTGCTCCACCCCTTGAACTCATTACCACACATTGGGAAAAAATGGCAATGGACAAACCAGTGTGAGGTGGCTTTCCAAAAGGTACAGGAAATGGTGACAGTAGACATTGTCTTCACACATTATGATCCACATCATCCAGTGAATCTTACCTGTGACATCTGGTTTTATGGTATAGGTGTGGTCACGTCACATGTTATGAGTGATGGAAGTGAATGCCCTGTAGCCTTTGTGTCATGTTTCCTTACTGCTGCAGAGAAAAATTATGCACAGATTGACAGAGAGACCTCGAGCCTGGTTTGGGATGTAAAATGTTTCAAACAGTGCTTGTATTGGAGCAAGTTTACCCTGATTACCGATCACGAACTACTAGTGTCAATTTTCAATACACAGCAGCTGTTCTGCCAACAGCAGCAGCACAAAAGCAGAAATGGCCTCTGTTTCTTGGAGGACACAATTACAAGATCGAACTGAAGAGGACAACTCATCATGGAAATGCTGGTAAATTGTCCCATTTACCCTTGGACAAGGAAATACCTGAAAAATTTACAAAAGATAATTCACAAAAATTTACAAAAAATGGATTTCAGCAAGGCACTTGATAAGGTACCCCATACCAGGCTTATTGAGAAAGTAAGGAGGCATTGGATCTAAGGGGACATTGCTTTGTGGATCCAGAACTGGCATGCCCACAGAAGGCAAAGAGTGATTGTAGACGGGTCATATTCTGCATGGAGGTCGGTGACCAGTGGTGTGTCTCAGGGATATGTTTTGGGACCCTTACTCTTCGTGATTTTTATAAATGACCTGGATGAGGAAGTGGAGGGATGGGTTAGTAAGATTGCTGATGACACAAAGGTTGGGGGTGTTGTGAATAGTCTGGAGAGCTGTCAGAGGTTACAGCGGGACATTGATAGGATGCAAAACTGGGCTGAGAAGTGGCAGATGGGGTTCTACCCAGATAAGTGTGAAGTGGTTCATTTTGGTAGGTCAAATATGATGGCAGAATATAGTATTAATGGTAAGACTCTTGGCAGTGTGGAGGATCAGAGATCCGAGTCCATAGGATGCTCAAAACAGCTGCGCAGGTTGACTCTGTGGTTAAGAAGGCATATGGTGTATTGGCCTTCATCAATCGTGGGATTGAGCTTAAGAACCGAGAGGTAATGTTGCAGCTATATAGGACTCTGGTCAGACCTCACTTGGAGTACTGTGCTCAGTTCTGGTCGCCTCACTACAGGAAGGATGTGGAAACCATAGAAAGGGTGCAGAGGAGATTTACAAGGGTGTTGCCTGGATTGGGGAGCATGCCTTATGAAATTAGGTTGAGTGAACTCGGCCTTTTCTGCTTGGAGCGACTGAGGATGAGAAGTGACCTGACAGAGGTGTATAAGATGATGAGAGGCATTGATCGTGTGGATAGTCAGAGGCTTTTTCCCAGGGCTGAAATGTTTGCCACAAGAGGACACAGGTTTAAGGTGCTGGGGAGTAGGTACAGAGGAGATGTCAGGGGTAAGTTTTTTATGCAGAGAGTGGTGAGTGCATGGAATGGGCTGCCAGCAACAGTGGTGGAGGCGGATACGAGAGGGTCTTTTAAGAGACTTTTGGGTAGGTACGTGGAGCTTAGAAAAGTAGAGGGTTATGGGTAACCCTAGTAATTTCTAAGGTAGGGACATGTTCGACACAACTTTGGTTTTCTATGTTTCTAAGACAATTCTCCTTCTGATGTATTCTCCCTTAACACAAATTGGACGTCTCTCTATTACAGCAGAGATGATCCAAAGGGAAACCAGTAAAGACAGTTCCACATGGAAACCCAAAATGGCTGAAAAATGCAGCAGGAATTTCAGTTTCCCCATTTTTACCAGCACTGGGATGAACTTGTCCTTGACGGGGGTTGCCTTATGTGGGGATTGAGAGCATCCAAGCTGAGAGCTAAAGCATTGTATGAGCTACACACTGGTCATCTAGGCATGGTCAAAATGAAAGCATTGGCTTGAGGCTTTGTCTGGTGGCCTGGTGTAGATCAGCAGATCGAGCAGCTTTCCATGCACCGTTCGGGATGCCAACACATCCTGAAGAAAAGGGTCCGGAGCTGTCAAAACCATTTCCCCTGCTGTCCTAGAGTCAACTTCTACAACCAGCATGAAGGAGACCCCAGAACCTGAGATTGTTTGGTGGCCACAAGTCTCACCTGCCAAGCAGAGTGACCCCCTCCCCCCCACAACTTGTCAGGAAAGATGTTATCCCACAAGAATAAAGAATCCTCCATAGTGATCAAATTTTTAAGCCTGAATGGAACAACTTAAAATTCACTATGCTGTGAATGACCATTAGATAGAATACTACATACTGTATACTCCCATCCCCTTTTCCCAATCATGATTCCCCTCTCCCTGTTCACTTCCCACTTTCAGTTCACAATAGAGACCCATATCAGAATCAGTCACATGTCATGTAATCTGTGTTTTTTTTGCAACAGTGCAGTACAAATTTACTACAGTACTGTGCAAACATCTTAGCACCCTAACTAGGTGTGTGTATATATATATATGTGTGTGTGTGTGTGTGTGTATATGTGTGTGTATGTATATATATATTCTTGAGACATTTGCAAGATACTGTATACTTCATACTTTATTGTCGCCAAACAATTGATATTAGAACGTACAATCATTACAGCGATATTTGATTCTGCCCTTCCCGCTCCCTGGATTACAAATTGATAGTAAAAATTAAAAATTTAAATTATAAATCATAAATAGAAAATAGTAAAGGTAGTGCTAAAAAACCAAGAGGCAGGTCTGGATATTTGGAGGGTACAGCCCAGATCCGGGTCAGGATCCGTTCAGCAGTCTTATCACAGTTGGAAAGAAGCTGTTCCCAAATCTAGCCATACAAGTCTTCAAGCTCCTGAGCCTTCTCCCAGACGGTTGGGTGGGGCGGGTCCTTGATTATCCTGGCAGCACTGCTCCGACAGCGTGCGGTGTAAAGTGAGTCCAAGGACAGAAGATTGGTTTGTGTGATGTGCTGCGCTATGTTCATGATCTTCTGCAGCTTCTTCTGGTCTTGGACAGGACAACTTCCATACCCGGTTGTGATGCACCCTAGAAGAATGCTTTCTATGGTGCATCTATAAAAATTAGTGAGGGTTTTAGGGGACAGGCCAAATTTCTTTAGTTTTCTGAGGAAGTAAAGACGCTGGTGGGCCTTCTTGGCAGTAGACTCTTCTTGGTTGGACTAAGTCAGGTCATTTGTGATATTGACCCCGAGGAACTTAAAGCTTTTGACCTGTTCCACTTGCGCACCACTGATGTAAATGGGGTTGTGCTGTCCACTACTCCTTCTGAAGTCAACAACCAATTCCTTCATCTTGCTGATGTTGAAGGATAGGTTATTGTCTTCGCACCATGCCACCAGGTTCTTAATTTCCTCTCTGTACCCAAACTCATCATTACCTGAGATATGGCCTACAATTGTGGTGTCATCAGTGAACATATATATTGAGTTCAATAGAAACTTGGCTACATAAATCATGGATGTACAGTGAGTACAGCTGGGGACTGAGTACACAGCCTTGTGGGGCACCGGTGCTCAGAGTGATTGCAGAGGAGAGCTTGTCCCCTATTTTTACAGTCTGGGTCCTGTCTGTGAGGAAGTTGAAGATCCAGCTGCAGATCTGAGTGCTAAGGCCCATGTTTCAGAGCTTAGGAATCAGTTTATTTGGAATGATGGTATTAAAGGCAGAGCTGTAGTCAATGAAAAGGAGCCTTACGTATGCGTCTTTGTTCTCCAGCTGTTCTAAGGAGGAATGTAGGGCCAGAGGGATGGCATCTGCCGTTGACCTGTTGCTCCAGTAGGCGAATTGCAAAGCGTCGAGGTTGACTGGTAGGCTGTAGTTGATGTGTGCCATAACCAATCTCTCGAAGCACTTCATAGCAATTGATGTCAGAGCCACAGGTCAATAGTCATTCAGGCATGCCACCTTGCTCTTCTTCGGCACTGGGATTATCGTTGCCGTCTTAAAACACGAGGGGATCTTAGACTGAAGCAAGGAGCATTTGAAGATGTCAGCAAACACTCCAGCTAGCTTGCTTGTACAGGCCTGGAGAACCCGTCCCGGGACGCCATCTGGGCCCGTCGCCTTCCTTGGATTTATCTTCAGGAAGGCCCTTCTAACGTCCTCCTCGGTGACAATGAATCTCGATGCCACCAGGTCCGGTTCATCCGGAGGGAGCAGGACGATCCTCTTCTGTTTGAATCATGCGTAGAATACATTAAATTCGTCAGGAAGAGAAGCGCCACAGTTATTGATATTCCCAGCCTTTTCTTTGCGCCCAGTGATCTCATTTAGACCCTGCCATAGTCTACTGGCATCCCTCTGGTTAGCCTGGGCTTCCAACTTGGCTCGATATTGCCTCTTGGTGCCCTTAATGGCTTTCCGGAATTCATGCCTGGATTCCGTGTAGTGACTGGTATCCCTGGACCTAAAAGCCGCAGCTCTAGCCTTGAAAAGGGACTTGACCTCATAATTCATCCAAGGATTCTGGTTATAATTATACAGTATAAGTGCTATGCATTCTATATTGAGTTGGAGTTTATAGCTCAGCAGGGAGGAGTATTGTTTATTTAGTATTACAGTAATATTTGAGTAATATTGTAAATATATTGTTTGATTAAGCATTCTTTGTTTAAATAATTCATTACGGGTTATATGTAAAAGTATGTGCATGGCATACGTTACTATGTCAAAACATCATAAGTGCCTCGCTGAAGGTAAAAATGAAGTAGACATGCTAACCCTGAGCTCCCTTGTATTTCTTTCAATTAGTTTTATGTTTTGAGGTTACAAAATATAACAATACCTCCACTACAATTATTCTAAATACTGGCACTCCCCCACTCCCTATGCTAATCATTGCACACTCGTGACTGCATAGTCAAATTCTGCTCTATCTCATCCTCAAGTTTACAGATGACACCCAGTAGTAGGCTGCATCTCAATTAATGATGAGTCAGAGTACAGGAAAGAGATGGTGAGCTTTTGAGTCCCATTTGACTCTCACCAATTTCATTGATACACCATAGAAAGCATTCTATTTGGATGCATGACAGCTTAATGTGGCAATTTCTCTGCACATGACCACAAAAAAACTACAGAGTTGTAGAAACAAGCCTCCCCACCCATGGGCTCTGTCTAAACTGTATGTCACAGACGGGTCATTTAGAAAATAGTGTTTTTTTTGTCAGTTATTGTGTGGACTGTATTTTCTCAGTGTCACCTCATAGGTCTGCATTGTCCTTGGATTGTTCACCTTTTATATTTAATTGTTCGCCTTTGCACTAACTCTGGTCTTTCACTTTGTGTTGCAGATGTCTCATTTGGGATTATGGAGATTGTTAAACTCCCTCTGTATTTATCACTTTTATTCAATTTGGGATAATTTAATTAGCACAGTTTTGTCAATGTCTTATATTCCTACTTTCAGGGGAGCAGGCCAACCCCTTTTTGCTCGGTCATTGTGGTTCCTTGTCTGCTGAAACTCAGACTGGGTTCTGTGTATTCTGAGCGAATACAAGATTCTGTACAGTTTGCATGAGCCCTTGTTAGTTTTGCTGGTTAATTTCTGTAATAAATGTTTAGTTTTGTTTGAATTGCTTAAGTCTCCGTGATTCCTGCACTTGAGTTCACTAGTGATCCTTACTCTATACTTCTCGTTCCCTCAGAAAAGCAGCCATCATAATCAGAAACCCCATCCACCCAGAGGTTCTCTCTCTCCCCTCAAGGACAACTTTTATCCCACTGGTATCAGAGTCTTAAGCAGACCTCTTGTGTGATAAGCTTGATTCTTGATCTACAGTTGGCCTCACTGTGATCTTGCACTTTATTGTTTACCTGCACTGCACTTTTCTGTAGCTGTAACACTTTATTCTGCTTTGTCATGTGGAGGTATTTATTTGTCTATTTAGTGATACGGCACAGAGTTGGCCCTTCTGGCCTTTCGAGCCACGTCCCCAGCTACCTCCAACGAACCCAATATACCCCTATCCCAATTGCGGGACAATTTACAATGATTAATTAACATACTCAATACATCTTTGGACAGTGGGAGGAAACCAGAGCACTCAGAGGAAATCTGCACATTTCATGGGGAGGGCGTACAGAGACTCCTCACAGAGGATGCTGGGATTGAATTCTGAACTCCTGTGGCCCAAGCTGTAATAGTGTCACGCTAACCTTGAAACCATCGTGGCGCCCTACCATTGTGTTATTGTTTTACCTTGCTCTGGGGTGTATGGGGTGTTAGGGAGGGGTAGCACCTCTGCTGTGAAGACCTATCGTACCTTCCGAGGTAGGTCCTCCACCTTTTGTCCTCACCTGGCACTCAGCTGTCACCTGTGGCTCCAGGCGACAGTGGCCACATCCTGGGGCAAACTAGATGACAGTAGCCATTGAGATTTTTTTTTGAACCCTTGGTGACTTCAGGCTTGTCTGTCCAAAGCATGTGAAGACTGGATTTGGTGGACCGCGCAGAGGAAACCATCAGCTGGTTCAACAAGCAGGAAGGTGTTCCCCATCATGTGTTGTGGAGCACAGCAAGACACATAGATTGCCCTGGTCATCCACTGCATCCTGACCTATCTCCAGTCGTCTTGACTCTCTTCTTGCCACTGAATCCAGATAGACTAAGATGAGAGAGTGAGGTTGATGACTTGTGCAACTCTCCCTCACTTTAATCAAATTTATGTGCAAATCACAACATCACAAGCCACCAGCTTAAGTATGTCAGTAGTCCTCATCGCTCGTGCTTACAGGGTTACAGAAAGAACAGGCAAACTCCACATGGACAGCACAGGAGACAGGATGAAACCTGGGCTGTTGGAGTTGTGAGGCAGTAACACTACCTACCACGCCATTTCACTATGGATTCACTTTTGAGGACTCTACAATTCATATTCAGTATGTATATTTTATACAACCTTGAGATTTGTCTCCTTACAGGCAGCTACAAAACAAAAAAACCCAATAGAACCTATTGAAACGAAAGGTCGTCAAACACCGAACGTGTAGAAAAAAAGGAGAAAAACATGCAAACAATAAAAGTAAGCAAATATATTTCAGAAATGAAGTTCACAAAAGTGAGTTCACACTGATAGTCGCAGTGTGGCATCCCGTTATTTTCAATCTACCCTGGCTCTTAAATTGTCCAGACTTCGCTCTCAGACCTGGACCCTGCCACTTCGATATGCTGTCAGGCTGGTGCCCTGCCACCTCAATTCAGCCTGTAGCCAACTTTTCCACTTCGGCTTGGCACTTAAATCGATCAAACTTCGGGTCTTTCCTTGACCTCAGGCTTGGGTCTGGGCTCCGTTGCCCCGACTCCGCATCACCTCCGCTCACCTTGCCTCAAATTGCCTCTGTTCACTCCAGAAAATGGCCAAACATTGGCTCATTCCGGCCCAGACCCACCGGCTGGATCTATGGAAAAGTGTAAGCAGTCAATGTCTCAGGTTGAGACCCTTCGTCAGTCCTGATGGGTCTTGGTCCGAAATGTCGACCATTTACTCTTTTCCACAGATGCTGCCTGGCCTGCTGAGTTCATTCAGCATTTTGTGTGTGTGTGTTGCTTGGATTTCCAGCATCTGCAGGTTTTCTCCTATTTGCTCTCCAAGGTGACCCATGGTCACTTTGGGAAACATGAGTGTCAGGTCAGGATGCATTGCTTCTCCACAGAGTATGGCATTGTGGATGTCAAAGTGGAAAACTGAGGTGACGGATTTGTTTGGGTTTGCTTGCCATTGAAACACAGAGCATTGTGCAACTGTCTAATCTACAGTAAATGAAAGCATTTCTACAGATCCAGAGTTCAAGTTCTCTGCGTCCTCTACACCTCTTCACCTGTGAGCTGGAAGGCCACCTCATGGGTGAAGTGGCAATCCCATACTAAACCTGAAAGATGCTTGACAGTGGAATACTATCATCTCTTATAAAGTAAAATCAAGTGACACAGGAGACAACAAGACTTTGCGGCCAGATAAGCTGAAAGCCTTCTGTGTTCGCTTTGACCATCAGAACACGGAAGAACCATCATGAACTCCCACAGCCCCAATCATCTTGTGATTTCAGTCTCTGAGGCCAAAGTACAAAAGCCTTCAGGAGGATGACCACTGAAAAACATCTGGCCCAGACGGGGTACCTGGCCAAGTACTAAAGTCCTGTGCTGATCAACTGGCTGGAGTGCTCACTGAGATCTTTAAACTTTGGCTTTGGCAGTCTAAGATAACAAACTGCTTCAGGCAGGCTTCAATTATACCGGTGCCTCAGAAGTGCTCAATGACTATGTAACACTTCCATCCACATGAAGGATTTTGAGAGGTTGATGATGAAACATATCAAGTCAAGCCTGAAAAACAACTTGGATCTACTCCAAATTGTCTCCCAGTGCAGCAGGTCCACAGCAGACACCATCTCATTAGCTGTTCCCTCAACCCTGCAACATCTGGATAGCGAAGATGCATTCATCAGGATGCTCTTTATCAACCACAACTTGGCATTCAATACCATCATTCTCTCAAAGACATTCAATAAGCTTCAAGCTCTTGGCGCCAATACCTTATGCAATTGGATCCATGATTTCCTCATTTGCAGACTACAGTCAGTTCGAATTGGCAACAACATTTCCTCCACAATCTCCATCAGCCACGGGTGGAGCACAAGGCTGTGTGCTTAGCCCCCTCCTCTACTTGTTTTTTTTTTGGCGTGTACCTGCGTGCGAGTCTCTGCATGTGCATCTGTGCGCGTGTGTCTTCATGTCTGTGCGTGTGTCCGTGATGTCTTTTTCATGGATTTTACAAGGCGCGAAGCAAGAGAGAGAGACTGTGTGGCGCATCACTCCTCACACAGATATTTTTCACTGTATTTTCCCTTTTTGTTTTACGAGGTCGAGTTGCGATCTCGACACTCAACCTGGCACAGATGGAAAGCGTACTCGGGAGCGGACCCGACTAGTTTCGAACCTGGGAACCTCCGCTCCCGGGTCCGGCGCTGATGTCGTTGCACCACCAGCCAGCCCCTCTACTCGCTTTACACTTATGGCTGTGTGGCTAAGTGCAGCTCCAATGCCATATTCAAGATTGCTGGAGACCCAGCAGGCCAGGCAGCATCTATGGAAAAAACTACAGTTGACCTTTTGGGCCAAGAACCTTCAGCAGGACTGTTCGGCAGGAGTCCTGCAGGAGAAGGGTCTCGGCCCGAAACCTCGGCTGTACTTTGTCCATAGATGCTGCCTGGCCTGCTGAGTTCTTCCAGCATTTTGTGTGTATTGCAGTAACTTTAAATCCCTCAGTGTTATCATTCTGGAGGCCTGTCCAGGGCCCAGCACGCAAGTGCAACTACAAAGAAAGCACAGCAGCACCTCTCCTTCCTTCGGAGTTTACAAGATTCAGCATGACATCCAGAACTTTCACAAACTTCTATAGATGTGTGGTGGAGAGTATCACAGTCTGATATGGAAACACCAATGCCCTTGAATGGAAAATCCTACAAAAAGTAGTGAATACGGTCCAGTCCATCACAGGGAAAACTCTCCCCACCACTAAGCACATCTACTTGGATTGCTGTCGGTGGAAAGCAGCATCCATCATTAGTGACCCCCATCACCCAGAACATGCTCTCTTCTTGCTGCTTCCATCGGGAAGAAGCTACAGGAGCCTCAGGGGTCACACCACCAGGTTCAAGAAGTTATTTCCCCTCAATCATCAGGATCTTGAACCAAAGGAGATAACTTCATTCAACTTCACTTGCCCTCTAATTTAAATGCTCCTATAACCTATGGAATCACTTTCATGGACTCTTCTTCTCATGATCTCAATATATTAATTAATTAATTGATTGATTGATTTTTGTACTTGCACAGTTTGCTGTCTTTTGCACACTGGTTGAGCAACCAAGTTGGTGCAGTCTTTAAGCAATTTTCTTATGTTTATTATGGATTTATTGACCATTCTCACAAGAAAATGAATCTCAGAGTTGTGTTTGGTGATGTACATGATAATAAATTTGCCTTGAAATTTGTACTCTCCACAATTCCAACAATACGGCCTTGGCTGCCAGGTCAAGCTGTGCGTCAGAGGATTATTGGTTGAAGACTCACTTCACAAAAGGCAGGCTGACACATCTATCTCATTTGCAGATGAGACAATGAACTGCTTGCACTGTCAAGTGGACGTCCTTTGCCCCAGTTTAGATGAAGAGCAGAGAGTTCTCTCACTGTATCTCCTGGTGATGTTAAACCTGAGTGTCTGTATAACACTCAGATTGTCTTATTATTATCACATCACTTCATAACTTCAGAATGAGCTCATGTAAACAGACAATAATAATTACAATCTTTTTCCCTTCCTGCTCAGTCCTATGAATATTTATAGTAGCCTCAGCTCAGTAGGACTTTTTGAGAGGAGTAAGTCTCCAGAGCTTCAGTCACATGACGACTTCTCATGTGCGTAACTCTTAGTGACAGATTCTAAACACTGTTGAATTAGAGACTAAATTGCTTCTTTTTGTAGTTTAACTTGCTTTATGCTTATTTATATTTTCATATCATCACCTGTCTGCGTGTTTTGTGCCGGGGTCACAGACGGAGTACGTGTCGCTACCAGAGATGGAGTGAGCTACTTGAAGAGCAGTCGATGCGGAAGACTCCTGCTGTCCATTCGCCTAACCCGGGTGCAAGGTTGGGTCGCTCCAAGCTCTGAGCTGATTGGGTGAGATCGAGAAGGGCTTCGGGCTGGGCGGGCTGGGTGTGTCACCGCGCCTGGACTCAGGTCCCGGAGCGTGTCACTACCCGATGCTTGGATGATTTAAACGCCAGTCCAGACAGACTGAAAGCCCGAGTGTCAGGGGATCAGACTGATTTCGCTCGCTCTCCCGCAAATATTTATTCCTTTCTCTGGCTGCCAAGGCTGTGAACTGAGCCGGCTGCTGTGCGTTTCTGCCCCACTGGTGCGATGAGCTGAAGACCTGAGGCTTGTTATCATTATCATCACATCATTTTATTGAGATACAGTGTGGAATAAGTCCTTCCAGCCCTTTGAGCCACAGTGCCCAGTGACCCCTGATTGTGCCTCCGTCTGGTTCCAGACACTGTTGGCTTGCTTCTGTTGTTTGTATGATGTGTATATGCTTCTTCCCCTTTCTTTCTCTGCACAGTGGGTTTTGGTCTTTTTTTAAAATTGGAGTGTTTGGGTTTCTTGCTTTGTAGCTTCCTGTAAGCAGACAAATTTCAAGCTGTATAATTTATACATTCTTTGATAATAAATGTGCTTAGAAATCTTGAAATCTTGAAAACTTTTTTTTGTGCTTTTTGTGTGTTTAGTAATGTTTCAATATTTGTAGTATAGCTAGTTCAAAGTTCTAAGTTGAAAGTAACTTTATTATCAAAGCGTGTACATGTCACCATTTTCTTGCAGGCTTTCACGGTAGAACAAAAAGTGACATGGAATCAATGAAAAACGACACACAGTCAAATACCGGCAAACAACCAATGTGCAAAGGAAGACAAAATATGCAAATACAAAAGAAAACAAATAGTAATAACCACAACAACAACAACAACAGCGGCAACAAAATAAATAAATAAGGGCCAGCTGGTGGCGCAACGACATCAGCGCCGGACCTGGGAGCAGAAGATCCCAGGTTCGAAACTAGTCGGGTCCACTCCCGAGTACGCTTTCCATCCGTGCCGGTTTGAGTGTCGAGAACGCAACTGGACCTCGTAAAATAAAGGGAAAATACTGCGAAAACATCTGTGTGAGGAGTGGCTTGCCACACAGTCTGTCTCTCTTGCTCCGCGCCTTGTAAAAGCCATGAAAATTACATCATCACGGATGGACGCACGGCACACAGACGCGCACGCACACACAGACGCACATGCAGAGACTTGCACGCACGCAGGCACATGCTAATAAATAAATAAATACATACATACATACATACATACATACATAGATTTTCAACTAATTACTACTGAGAACATTATTTGCAAAGTTATTGAATGTCAGTCCATAGGTCGTGGAATCAGTTCAGTATTTTTCTGGTAGTTTCTCTGCAGCCTGTGTCACGCCATTGAATGACCGTCTCATAGGTTGTCCCTTATCAATGGAGTGTGTCTTTATCTATCTAGTCTGAGTTAATTTTTAGTATACAGTGACTATGACTTCATTTGCTCTTCTTTGTTCTTCCTTTGTTCTCTCCCTTCCTTACAGTAGAATGAGTTTGTTGTTTTTTCATCGTATTTGTTTATTTTATTGAGATGCAGTGTGGAATAAGCCCTTCTGGCCCTTTGAGCCACAGTGCCCAGTGACTCCTGATTAAACCCTAGCATAATCTCGGGACAATTTACAATGACCAATTAATAATTAATCTTTGGACTGTGGGAGGAAACCGGAGCACCCGGAGGAAACCCACGCCATCACAGGGAGAACGTACAAACTCCTTCACAGGCAGTGACAGGAATTGAACCCAAATCGTTGGTACTGTAACTCAGTGGTCCCCAACCACCGGGCCACAAAGCATGTGCTACCGGGCCGCGAGGGAACGATTTGAGTCAGCTGCACCTTTCCTCATTCCCTGCCATGTACTGTTGAACTTGAACATAGGGTTGCCAACTGTCCCATATTTGCCGGGACATCCTGTATATTGGGCTAAATTGGTTTGTCCCATATGGGACCACCCTTGTCCCATATTTTCCCAGCTAAGGTAGAGCGTTCCTATGAAACATTTTGTGCCGAAATGGCGTAAAGCGAAGAAGCAATTACCATTAATTTATATGGGAAAAATTTTTGAGCGTTACCAGACCCAAAAAAAACCTACCAAATCATACCAAATAACACATAAAACCTAAAATAACACTAACATTTAGTAAAAGCAGGAATAATATGATAAATACACAGCCTATATGTACAGTGTAGTTTCACTGAACAGAAGCGTCCAAAACCGACTTGTGGAAAAAAATCGGCACATACGCGCATGCGCACACAGATGCCCGCGCAAAACTTCATGGTCATGGTAGTCTTTCTCGGGGTAAACACAAGTGTCCCGTATTTGACTGCTACTTTTGTTCCTTATTTGGGAGTGAGAAAGTTGGCAACCGTAACTGTAAAAGACATGTTGAGGTGAGTTTAACCCTAATTGAACCCCCCTACACCCTGCCCACCCTGGGTCGGCCGGTCGGCAAGAATATTGTCAATAATAAAACCGGTCCACGGTGCAAAAAAAGTTGGGGACTCCTGCTGTAAAGCATTGTGCTAACCTCTACGCTACTATTTCTTTGTTATAATCACCTAATAAAACGGCTCTAACTGCAAGATTTGTGCCTCTTTCCTGACTTCCGAAGAACTTTCTGGATCAAATCATCTCCAGATCCAATAGCACAGAGGGAGCTAGAGTTAATCTGTCATCTTGTAGCACTCAGGTCAGTACTGGGGGTAGAGGGGTCAGAGATCAGGAAACTGATTCGGTCAAAAGAAAGATACTACATGAATCTGGCCCTTTATCCCATCCAATCCACAACAACCATTGTTTACCCATTGACGCCAGTCCTACATTAAGCCCACTTTTTATTCCTCCCACATTCTCATCGACTGCCCCCAGAATCGAGCTGACAAGAACCTGTCTGTTTATTTAATCCCAGACAGGTCGAATTCCAATGGACACTCACTATGCCTCTCTTGCAGTGGCCAAGTGAAAAGAACGGAAACTGGAGGTTTTCAATATGGATCAGTAGCACACAAACATTATCATGTACTCACTGGCCATCGTGGTTCGGCGCCTAAGTCTCAGAGACCTTGATTGGTGGATTGATCCAGACGTGGTGGGAAGTCACAGACAAGTCACTGGGTCGAGAAGTGCAAAACTGCTCCAAGATTCTGAAAAATTCATTGTTCGAGCTGTTTCATGATTAAACTGGACTTCCTGCAAACTAACTAGGGAATAATATTCCCAGCAGGCAAGATGACACAGCAGTTCCAACAAATGATTCCTTCACAAAGTGCTGGAGGATGGAGTACAAACTCTCAGACAAGACTGAAAAGAGGCCTTGGAAGTTTTCATAAATCCCTGCCTGTCACTGAAAGTGGTGTGGGCAAAAAAAAAGTAACTTTGCAAGTTTTAACAAAAATGCTGATCTGCTTACTCTTTCTTCAGGCTGATAGGTGGTATAATTAGAAGGAACTTAATAAACAGCTTATGGAAATCAATTGATTTTAATAGCAAACATGCACGACATCATAGCAATTACTGTACAGCTTTTCACCGCTTTAATTTCAACAAATGAATTTGTGAGAGACGTGAAATCTTGTCAGTCTGGTCAGTATAGTAATTGGTTTATTATTGTCATGTATTGAGATACAGTGAAAGGCTTTTGTTTTGTGTGCTATCCAAACGGATCATGCCATGGACAAGCCTCACACATCAAAGTTGCTGGTGAACGCAGCAGGCCAGGCAGCATCTCAAGGAAGAGGCAGAATTCCTCGTGTTTGCATATACAAGTCTGTTTACATGGTAAAAGGAAAATACTGTAGAATGCAGTTTGAGAGAAAATGCGGTGCAGGTAGACCAATAAAGTGCAAGGGTCACAACGGGGTAAATTGGGAGATCATTTTTACTATATCAAGGATCACAGATCAACTTTATTCACCATTGATATGTGTTGGTGCAACATGCAACTAAAAACAACATTCAATAATTATAAAGAGTAATGAATGATATAAAAGATAAATTAGAGGTTAAAGGATGGATATGGATTAAAATGTGTGTAAATACATAAATGCTGGCATGCATTTACACAGTAAACAGCATTATAAAAAGCGGTTTAAAGTTTGTTTGTAGGGTTATAGAACATAGAACATAGAATAGTACAGCACAGTACAGGCCCTTCGGCCCACAATGTTGTGCCAACCCTCAAACCCTGCCTCCCATATAAACCTCCACCTTAAATTCCTCCATATACCTGTCTAGTAGTCTCTTAAACTTCACTAGTGTATCTGCCTCCACCACTGACTCAGGCAGTGCATTCCACGCACCAACCACTCTCTGAGTAAAAAAACCTTCCTCTAATATCCCCCTTGAACTTTCCACCCCTTACCTTAAAGCCATGTCCTCTTGTATTGAGCAGTGGTGCCCTGGGGAAGAGGCGCTGGCTATCCACTCTATCTATTCCTCTTATTATCTTGTACACCTCTATCATGTCTCCTCTCATCCTCCTTCTCTCCAAAGAGTAAAGCCCTAGCTCCCTTATTCACCAACCCTGGAGATTAGATTGCAAACATTTTGTCACCAGTCAAGGAGACACCATCAGTGCACAATTGTGTGTTGTTTCTGTGGAGTGCTCACGTTTATATTGGTCTGACTCATTGTTCTGATGATAGCACCTCGACTGGTGATGAAGTGTTTGCGACCTAACCTCCAGGCTCGCTGAACAATCCTACAAACAAGCTACCAATCCGAGTGACCTATCTTCTCTTTCATTTCAATTTCTTAACGCATTTACAGTACAGGGCAGTGGGGAGGGGAGCTGCTTGAACAATTGGTCAGATTAACTGCCTAGAGGAAGATACTTTTGAGGAGATATGAAGTTTTTGTTAGAAAACCCTGTAGCCCTTTCCACAAGGGCTGGCTTGGGCCTTTAGCACCTAAGAGGAGTATGGGTTGTCGATGACCTCCTATCTCCGTCATCTTCTGAAGTCAATAATATTGTGGAGTTTATCAATACTTCTGCAATCCTTTACATCCGTTGTACAGGGGAACGGTCTGTACAGTTTCACCAGAGTCATGTTGGCCAGCCTTATCCATCTCACAACGGACACTTAGGGTTGGGCTTTGAGAAGCTTTCCACAAGGAAGCTTTTGGAAAGGGTAGAGTCCGCAGTGACTTCCCTTGGTCCTGGACACATACAAATCCCGCAGTAAAGGTAGACTGCAGCCAATGACCTTTCCCGCTGTCCTAACAGTTCGGTGCAGTTTTTGTGTATTGTGAGAGAATGCCGCACCAAACCAGACAGTCATGGCTGATGTGAGGATACTCTCTGTGATGCCAGTGTAGGTCCAGGCCAAGTTATGCAAGGTCCATTCAAGAGTCTATTAATGGTGGGAATGAAAGAGGGTTATTTGAGGGGAATGTGAATATGTCGGGCCTCTAACAACTAGAGTTTAGAAGCTTAAGAATGGAATGCACTGAAATATACAAAACCCACAGTAGACTTGTTAGGTCAATTTGGGTGAACTTTCCCCCTAATTGAGAAGGTCATTTCCTTGAAATTAGCAGCAGACTAAGACAAAAATAGATTTCCTTGAGATCTCTATCCCAAGGTCTGGAGAGGCTGCCTGGATCACTTTAAACATTTATTAATGAAGGAAGTCAAGGATTCGGAGAAATGGCAGGAAAATGATGCTGATATTGCTGAATGGCAGGACAGGCCTGAACGGCTAAATGGTCTACCCCTTCTACTTCTTATGTTCTAATAGTGAATTTTTTCTGTAGCTGTCACACGGTTACAGTTAATTTTGCATTCTGTTATTGCCTTAGCTTGTTCTTCTTCAATGTTCTGTGCAATGATTTGATTCGTATGATCAGGGTGCAAGACAAGCTTTCCACAGAGTCCGAAAAAAGTAATGTAATGGACTTTTAACAACATAAACCAGCGAGTTGTTTGTTATGTCTCCCCTCTCGCTGTGAAATGGAGACATCTCTTTCTTCCTTATTAGGGAGAGAGAAAGCCTGTGGTAAATGGAATACCGGGTGAACAAGTAGTCTTTGGAGTACTGCAAGTCTGTGTCCTTACTGATGCTTTGCTCATGCTTGAGTGCTTGGTGGCGGGTGCTGATGCTTTTTTTTGCCGGTGGGGGGGTAGGGGGGATCGTTGCTTGCTGCCGCATATGTGTGGGAGGGAGTGGAGCTGGGGGGGGGGACTTTGGGGTTCTAACACTTAACTATTGTTCATTCTTTGGGGCACCCCTCTGCTTCCATGAATGGTTGTGAAGAGAAAGCATTTCAGGATGAAAATTGTATACATTTCTCTGACATTAAATCTGACTTTGAAACCTTCAAAATGCAGTCAGGTTACAGAAAACTCTCTGATCTTTACATATTAGTTTCATCCATTCCCTCAGCTTCAGCTTCAGTGAGGGGTACATCCTGCTGTATGGCATGTGAGGATTCCATGCCGATTGTCTGAAGATTTCTTATGTAGCTCTCTTGGTGCAATTGTACTGTTCCATCAATGGCAAGGATGTCTATCCCTACATAGCAGAATTTGTCATGTTCCTCGCTGATTTTAGCTGAGGGATGACTGTTGTGGCAAAGTTTTGTGAGCCTCCCCATATGAAATCATTTACTTGACAGGCAAGTACTCCAGTTCGGGCTCTCACGACCAGACTATGTAACAGTTTTTTCCCCCAAGCCGTCAGACTCCTCAATACCCAGAGCTTGGACTGACACCAACCTATTGCCCTCTACTGTGCCTGTTGTCTTCTTTATTATTTATTGTAATGTTTGCACTGTTTTGAGCACTTTATGCAGTCCTGGGTAGGTCTATAGTCTAGTGTAGTTTTTGTATTGTTCATGTAGCACCATGGTCCTGAAAAATGTTGTCTCGTTTTTACTGTGTACTGTACCAGCAGTTATGGTCGAAATGACAATATAAAGTGACTTGACTTGAATTACATGGCGCTCTGAATCTTGCCAGTAAAAACAGCTGGATCGACTTGTGAACATCTTTCCACCTGTTTTCAACATTATTTTCTTGACCCTTCCTCAGGACGGGTGAAGGGTCTTGGCCTGAAACGCCGACTGCTTTCTCTTTTCTGTAGATACTGCCTGGCCTGCTGAGTTCCCCCAGCATTTTGTGTGTGTTGCTTGGGTTTCCAGCATCTGCAGATTTTCTCTGGTTTCCCTGTAAGAATGCGGATTTTCTGTCCAAGCAATGGGGTTGCCAATGCTTTTGACATGTCACTGAGTAAACTAGTCGGAGAGACTCTGATGCATATATTGGTGAGTCTTTCTGGTGCTCACCCATGTTCAGTTCCTCAAAACCTCAAGACACTGTATAATTCCTGTTGGCGTTTCTTTCAGAATGCACATCCATCTGGTAGACACTGACTTTTGACCAATGTTTCTGACTTCCTCAAACTCTCTATTATTTCTCCAGCTACTGATTTTACCCTGCTTTGAAGATTCATATGACACCTCCTTAGTTACTCAGAAATCTTCATCTTGACATTTCTCAGATGTTCCAGCCTGAACTATACTTGTTTCAGTTTGAAGTCTGTCTATGCGTGACACGTCGACTCACCCTGCAATGCCAGTGACCGTGGTTGGTTCTAGGTAACTCAAGTTGTACCAACTTTTGTTTCTCCCAGTGGCTTTACCTGCTCATCCTAAGACTTCAGCTTTGTTGAGATACCAGAGTCTTTGTCTACAAATCTCACAGTTCGTCCTGTTGTAAGACTGAAATTTCTGTGTTGTCTTTGCTCTTGCGATCATTTCTGCTCAGGCCAGTCTGCTGAGTACCCAGCTGCACTCCCTTCACCACTGTTAATGCCACTGTTAAGCCACTCTGTTGGGTCCTCAGCTACACTCTCTCCAGCACATCTGTACTATGTGTCACTGTATCAGATAAGTACTTTCCATTTTTTTGCGTCACTCTCCAAGGAGTTCTGATCATCTTCAGTTGGTGCTTTACCATAAGTAGTCTGGAATGATGCACTCTCACATGTGTACCTTCATGTCTCACGAATACCACAACTCCATGCTGACCAATAACAACTCTGGAGCCTTTCCATTCTGTAGTCTGCTCTTGTTTGATACACTTTTCCCCCTGCCTCATTTTTCTCATCTGTAGGACAGAGCTGTGCCCTCTGTGCTCTTCGAACTCTCTCTGAACACTCTGCTTCAAAGAAAGCCTTCGGTAATGCCCACAGTGCTGGAATATGTTTCCCAACCCTTTCACTTCTTATAGTGCGCTCTAGAGCAGCTGGCTTGACAACCAGTACAGAGGAAAGGTTTGGATTCTGGCCAAACACAAGTTGGTACAGGCTATAGTAATGTACGTTGTGCATGGTATTCTTCACCATCAGGACTCAGTGCTGGGCTGTATTCTAAACATAGTCATTGCTTTTATTTACCTTCAAGATTATTTCAGAAAGTGTTCGATTGTGTTGTTCCAGAAGTACATTACTCTAAGGACTCCAAAAGGTTTAGAAGCATAAAGTGTAAAAGAGAAGCAAGAGTGGATATTGGACCACTGGAAAACAACTTTGAAGAGGTAGTAATGGGGAACAATGAAATAGCATATGAACTGAATAAGTATTTTGGAGCAGCCTTCTCTGTGAAAGACAGTAGCAGTATTGTGGATGTTCCAGGTGTCAAGAAGCATGAAGTGTGTGAAGTTACTTTATACTTTACTTTATTGTCACCAAACAATTGATACTAGAGTGTACAATCATCACAGCCATATTTGATTCTGCGCTTTGAGCTCCCTGGAATACATATTAATAGTAAATATTAAAAATTTAAATTATTCATCGTAAACAGAAAATAGAAAAGGGAAAGTAAGGTAGTGCAAAAAAACTGAGAGGCAGGTCCGAATATTTGGAGGGTGTGGCCCAGATCCGGGTCAGGATCCGTTCAGCAGTCTTATCACAGTTGGAAAGAAGCTGTTCCCAAATCTGGCCATACGAGTCTTCAAGCTCCTGAGCCTTCTCCCAGAGGGAAGAGGGACGAAAAGTGTGTTGGCTGGGTGGGTCATGTCCTTGATTATCCTGGCAGCACTGCTCCGACAGCGTGCGGTGTAAAGTGAGTCCAAGGATGGAAGATTGGTTTGTGTGATGTGCTGCACCGTGTTCATGATCTTCTGCAGCTTCTTCCGGTCTTGGACAGGACAACTTCCATACCAGGTGATGATGCACCCTAGAAGAATGCTTTCTACGGTGCATCTATAAAAATTAGTGAGGGTTTTAGGGGACAGGCCAAATTTCTTTAGCTTTCTCAGGAAGTAAAGGCACTGATGGACCTTCTTGACAGTGGACTCTGCTTGGTTGGACCAAGTCAGGTCATTTGTGATATTGACCCCGAGGAACTTAAAGCTTTTGACCTGTTCCACTTGCGCACCACCGATGTAAATGGGATCTTGCGGTCCGCTGCTCCTTCTGAAGTCAACAACCAATTCCTTCGTCTTGCTGACGTTGAGGTTATTGTCTTCACACCATGCCACCAGGTTCTTAATTTCCTCTCTGAATTCAAGCTCATCATTACCTGAGATACGGCCTACAATTGTGGTGTCATCAGCAAACTTATATATTGAGTTTGATGGAAACTTGGCTACACCAGCATGGGTGTACAGTGAGTACAGCAGGGGGCTAAGTACACAGCCTCGTGGGGCACCGGTGCTCAGAGTGATTGTAGAGGAGAGCGTGTCCCCTATTTTTACAGCCTGGGTCCTGTCTGTGAGGAAGTTGAAGATCCAGCTGCAGATCTGAGTGCTGAGGCCCAGGTTCCAGAACTTAGGAATCAGTTTATTTGGAATGATGGTATTAAAGGCAGAGCTGTAGTCAATGTCAATGATACCATATCTAGAGAGAAGGTTCTTGGGAAACTGAAAGGTCTGAAGATAGATAAGTCACCTGGACCAGATGGTGTACACTCTTAGGTTCTGAAATAGGTGGTTGAAGAGATCATGGAGACATTAGTAATGATCTTTCAAGAATCACTAGTTTCTGGAATGGTTCTGGGAGAATGAAAAATTGCAAATGTCACTCCGCTCTTCAAGAAGGAAAAGAGGCAGAATAAAGGAAACTCTCGGCCAGTTATTCTGACTTTCGTGGTTGGGAAGATATTGGAGTTGATTATTAAGGATGAGGGCTCAGGGTACTTGGAGGCACATGATAAAATAGGCCGTGGTCAGCAAGGTTTCCTCAAGGGAAAATCTTGCCTGATAAATCTGTTGGAATTCTTTGAAGAAGTAACAAGCAGGACATACAAAGGAGAGTCAGTTGATGCTGTGTACTTGGATTTTCAGAAGGCCTTTAGCAAGATGCTACACATGAGGCTGCTTAACATGCTGCTGAACCCATGGTATTACAGGAAAGATTCTAGCATGGATGAAACAATGGCTGATTGTCAGGAGGCAAAGAGAGGAAATGAAGGGAGCCTTTACTGACTGGCTACCAGTGACGAATGGTGTTCTACTGGGGTCTGTGTTGGGACTGATTCGTTTTACTTTTTACGTCAGTGATTTGGATGACAGAATTGATGGCTTTATTGCAAAGTTTGCAGATGATATAAAGATAGGTGGAGTATCGTGTAGTTTTAAGGAAGTAGAGAGGCTACAAAAGGACTTAGACAGATTAGGAGAATGGGCAAAGAAGCATCAAATGCAATACAGTGTCAGGAAGTGTATGGTCATGCACTTTGATTGGAGAAATGAAAGGGCTGTATTTTTTTAAATAGAGAGAAAATACAAAAAAACTGAGATGCAAAGGGACTTGGGAGTCCTTGTTCAGGATTCTGTAAAGGTTAATTTGTAGGTTGAGTCTGTGGTGAGGAAGGCAGATTCAATGTTAGCGTTAGCACTCATTTTGAGAGGAATAGTATATACAAGCAAGGATATAATGTTTAAACTTTATAAAGCACTGGTAAGGCCTCACTTGAAGTATTGTGAGCAGGGTTAGGGCCCTTCTCTTAGAAAGGATGGGCTATTCTCTGGGCTTCACTTTCACCAAATCCCACAAACTGGCATCCCAATTTACTCAGATATTTTAATTATCTTTTGTTCTTATCTGTTTTTATTTTTCATTTCCTTTGTGCTTAAGAATAACTTGTGAGACCATAAATCAAAACTAACACTATGGAAAAAATACTGTATATGCTTTTTGCTCCATGGACCCGGTTGATACATTTCAGCGTCTCAGTAAAGCAGCCAGCATAATCATAGAGAAATGTGACATCGCCACGAACAATTGGGAAACCAATGCCAAGGACAGGAAACTCTGGCAAGCCATCATCCAAGAAGGAACAGCAACTTTCAAAGCCAACAGATGTGCAGAATTAGAAGAAAAGAGAAGAAAATGGAAAGAGAGGCAGCAACAACCAACGTCCGATCTGCCATCTGGAACTACCTGTCCTGAATGCGGAAGAACTTTCAAAGCCGAGGTTGGACTCATAAGCCCTTGAGAGCCCGTAAGTAGATCAACAGAACGAAGACCATCATCCTCGACCTCGAGGGATAGCCACGACGAGACCCTACCCACCTCAGATATTTTCTTCTCCCCCTCCCTCCCATTGGGTGGAAGATTTAAAAGCCGGAAAGCACTTACCACCAGGCTCAAGGACAGTCTCTATCCAATTGTTATCAGATTCTTGAACAGACCTCCTGTGCGATAAAATGGACGCTTAGCATCACAATCTATTTATTTATTAGTTTTTTCCTGTTTATTTATTCAGTTACTTATTTAGCGATGCAGAGTAGAGCAGGTCCTTGCAGCCCATTGAGCCTGGCCACTGCAGCAACTCCGACAAACCCAATAACCCTTATCTAATCAGAGAACAATTTCCAATGACCAACTAACCAACCTGATACGTCTTTGGAATGTGGTTATATAGTCTACTGTGTAAATAAAGGGTACAAAGGAGGTTCACGAAAATGATTCCAGGATTAAACGACTTGTATTATGAAGAGCATTTGACGGCTCTGGGCCTGTATTCACTGGAATTCAGAAGACTGAGGGTGACCTCATTGAAAACTAGCAAATGGTAGAATGTCTTGATGGAGTGGATGTGGAGAGGATGTTTCCTATGGTGGGAGAGTCTAAAACCAGAGGGAACAGCCTCAGAATAGAGGCTTTTAAAACGGAAATGAGGAGAATTTCTTTAGCAGGAGAGTGATGAATCTGTGGAATTTGTTGCCACAGTTAGCTGTAGAGGCCACGTCTTTATGTATATTTAAAGCAGAAGTTGCTAAATTCTTGTTTGGTCAGGGCACGAAGGGATATGGGGAGAAGGCAGGAAATCGGGTCTGAGGGAGAAATTGGATCAGCCATGATGAAATGGTGGAGCAGACTCGATGGGCCAAATGGCCTAATTCTGCTCCTATATCTTATGGTCTTATATTTACAGTACATGATGACTGGACAGCAATATATTGGATATTTGAGTTGAGGTGCATTAAGGGAAAGCCCACACATTCCATAGGGAGGACATATAGACACTACCTACAGATGACACTGGATTTGAATTGCAAACTCCTGAGCACCCCCAGTTGTGATACTGTCATGCTAACCACTACACTAACGTGGTGCCCTATGCCCTACAGTTCACCTTGTTATAACTTAGAATTTATAATTGAATTGACCTGCCCTGTACTTTTTCGGTAGCCTTTATATTTTATTCTGCGTTGTATTGTTTTGCCTTATTCTTCCTCAATGCACTGCAAAATGATTTGACTGTATAAACAGAATGCAAGACATGCTCTTCACTTTATCTTGGTACATGTGACAAGAATAAAGCAACATCAATACCAAAATATTATTTGAGCTAGCTTAACAGATTGGGCTGAAAGTAGAGCAGAATTTCAAGTTCAAGTTTATTTTCATCTGACTGTACATATATACAAACAAATGAAACAACATTCCTCCGGACCACGGTGCACCCATAAAAAAAATCACACACAAAACATAAACCAAAATATTACTACGAATAACTTAATAAATATAATTCAGTATGCATGCCGTGACCAATAGAGAGAGAGTAAACAATAAGCAGAAAACAGCTCACTGTCCTAGTGACAAGACCTGGGTGGTGACATTAGTCTCACAGCCTGAGGGAAGAAGCTGTTACCGTCTGGCAGTCCTTGTCCTGATGCTCCTGTACCTCCTTCCTGATGATAGTGGGTCAAAGAGATTGTGGGATGGGTGGCGGGGATCATTAACAATGCCCTTCGTCTACAACGCTTCCAGTAAATGTCACAAATAGAGGTCAGGGAGTCCTCAGTAATCCCTTCATTGTTTTTCACTATCCTCTGTAGCATCTTGCGGTCCAATGCTTTGTAGCTTCCATAGCATGGATTTAAGGACATGCAATAGGTAATATATCCCTACAGTTTGTAAAATGGTGATGTTATGCTTTGTAGCTCCAAAAACTAATTGAAAGAAAAACACAGGAGGCAGTATGCATGTGCTTGGTTTCTTTTCTTTAGTAAGGCACTCAGATATGACGTGGAGTTGTAATGACATATGCCAGTCCATCTTACGTATAACCTATAATGAATTATGTAAACAATGAATATTTAATCAAACAATGTATTTACAATATTACTCAAATATTACAGAAATATTAAGGACATTTGGAAGCAGGTGCTTGTAGTGATCACGTACCACTTTCAGAGAGACTTCTGAGATTCTATTTGGTACAAAAGAAGAGCATTGGCTGCATTCACACCTTCCCCTGCTTTTGTTCTGTGTGAGCCAACTTTTCTCAGTTTAATCAACTGGTGTGAAATGCAGAGTGTATGCACAGTTAATAGAACTGCTGCGTTGCATCTTCTGCAACTTTGGTTCAATCCCCACCTGGACAGAGAACATAGAATAGAGAACATTACAGCACAGTATATACCCTTCGGAATATGGTGTGCCAACCTTTTAACTTACTCTGATTGACCTAACTCTTCCCTCCTACATAGCCCTCCATTTCTCTAACATCCATGAGCTTCTCAAATGTCCCTAATGTATTTGTCTCTGCCATCACCCCTGACAGTGTATTCCACACGCTCACCACATTTTGTGTACAAACCTTACCTCCAATATCCACCCGAAACTTTCCTCCAATCACCTTAAAATTTTGCCCCTCACATTTAGCCATTACGCAAACAGAGCTTGCACATTCTCCCTATGACTGCACCGACTCCCCATGAGTGCTTCAATTTTGTCACATATCCCAGAGATGTGCGGGTTGCCTACTAGTGTGTAGGCAAGTTGGAGAATCCGAAGTGGGGTGGTGGAGGATAATGGGGAAGGGGGAATTGATGGGAATGTGACAATGATACATTACAAGGAAAATTAGTTTGGAAAAGCATTACTCTATGAGTTGGCAAATATTCAATAAGCTAAAAGAACCTCCTATTTATAGGTGGGAGGAGAAGATGACAGCGCACTGAGCATGTACAGCTCTCCGGTGAAAAATGATGTTGTATCTGTTAAATAGGGGCCGTGAACAATTCTGATTTGATGGAGAATGGACATGAAATCACAAAGGAACATCTGGAGAAATTTCTGAAACGCCCGTCCGCTGCTGTCGTTACTGTGTGGTCGGGAATCTTTCGCAGGGTAGGCCTCAAAATCCCTGGCTTTGCCTGCTTTTGGCGACTGAGAAGGAGGTCGAATCATTCGGACAGAGATGGCGCTCAGTACTCGGTGTCGGACAGCTGATCAGAGCTCTAAGTTTTCGGATGACTCAGAGTCGGATTGTGGTCGGCATGGCAGGGAGAGTTTTTCTTCCTTCTCCCATCTGCGTGAGATGTGGGACATTTGAGAAACTTTGAACTTTACCGTGCTCACGGACTTTCTTCATCAAGTAATGGTATTGTGCACTGTTGTAACTATATGTATAATTATGTGGTTTTGTCAGTTTTTTCAGTCTTGCTTTGCCCTATGTTTTTGTGATATCACACCGGAGGAAATAATGTATCATTTCTTAATGCATGCATTACTAAATGACAATAAAAGGGGACTACGTGTCTTCATCATCTATTTCTTAGGAAGTATGCTACTGTACAGTGATTTAGAATAGATTAGATTAGATTAGATTATGTCCTCGTTTATTGTCATTTAGAAATGCATGCATTATAAAATGATACAATGTTCCTCCAGAATGATATCACAAGAAACACAGGACAAACCAAGACTAAAACTGACAAAACCACATAATTATAACATACAGTTACAACAGTGCAAAGCAATACCGTAATTTGATAAAGAGCAGACCATGGGCACGGTAAAAAAAATTCTCAAAGTCCCGATAGCCTCATCATCTCACGCAGACGGTAGAAGGGAGAAACTCTCCCCGCCATGAACCTCCAAGCGCCGCAAACTTGCTGGTGCCGCACCATTGGAAGCACCCAACCGCAGCAGACTCTGAGTCCGTCCGAAAACTTCGAGCCGCCGACCAGCCCTCCAACACAGCCTCTCCGAGCACCATCCTCTGCCCAGCGCTTCGACCACCCACCCCCACCCCCCCCACCGGCCGCCAAGCAACAAGCAAAGCTGAGGACCCGGGGCCTTCCCCTCCAGAGATTTCGGACCACACAGTAGCGGCAGCAGCGAAACAGGCATTTCTCTGTGCTCTCACATCCGTCTCCATCAAATCAGGATTGTTTACGGCACCCTACTTGACAAATAACAGGCACCACCACTGGAGTGGCTGCTGCGAGCTGGACCTGGAATTGAGTAAAATGCAAATGTTGTTTTGTCTCTGTAAGTATATCAAAATGCCACATATCACAAGTCTGATAAATGAGTTGCTTCAGGGCTGGGCCTGCTGGAAGGGTGTGACACCACTGTTTACCATTGATCATTTGTTCAGCTGTGCTGTAGTCCTTATCATCCAAACCGCAGTCCCTGCCTGTGCAAGCCCTCCTGCAGCACCCATGCAGAGAAACACTGTGGGAAAGTACGGCAGTGAGAGGAGATTTCCAACGAATGTGACACATGTGGTGACATGCTGTCTTTGATTATCTTGAATTACGTTAAGACTGACTACCATCGCTTCCACTGAAAGGCCATCTAAAGCAGTAATTTCATCCAGAAGCCCTTTATAGGAGATCATTATTAAGAATGTAGAATCATGAAGAACACCATCAGGGCGGTCAAGTAAGTTAATAAAGATGGCTTTAAGATGCATTTCAATAGAACAAATTAATTGACATTAGCAAATCACTGACAACAGGGCAGTCAAGCAAATTAATAAAGATGGCTTTAAGATGCAGATTAGTAGAACAAAACAAGATGAGAGGTAGCAGGATTTGGGGTGTGAGTTTTGTAATTAAATGTCTTTTAAACCTAAGGCATGATTGCTAATGGGATGATAAATTTGGCAAGAATTTAGTTGAGCACGGATTTCTTCAAGGGTTAAAGAGCTGGCGGAGATCACAGAGATTGGAAGAATCAATTCCATTCACAGACTACAAAACAAGGATGAGAGTTATAAAACACGGGTGTTGCATTATTAAGAACCAAGCAATCTTTAAAAAAAATCTTTTACAAAAGTATGGTGGCACAGTGGTTGTAGTGGTTAGCCCAGCACTTTACAGTATCATCGACCTGGGTTCAATTCCTGTCACTGCCTGGTAACAGGTTTCCCCTGGACTTTCTCCCCATGACCACGTGGGTCTCCTCCCACAGTCCCACGATGTACCAGTTGGTAGGTTTATTGGTCATTGTAAATTGTCCTGTGATCAGGCAAGGATTGAATCAGGGGATGGCTGGGTGGCGTGGCTCAAAGTGCCAGAAGGGCCAATTCCACACTGCATCTCAATAAAAGAAATAGACGGCACGGTTAGCGTAGTGGTCAGTGCAAAACTTTACTGCACCAGCTATAAGATCAGGGTTCAATTCCCACCACTGTCTGTAGCCATGTGAGTTTCCTCCCACATTCTTAAAGATGTACAGGTTGGCATGAACATCGATTTCTCAAACTTCTGATAATACCACCGCCCCCCCACCACCTTATCTCCTTACCTACCCATCACCTCTCTCTGGTGCTCCTCTCCATTTTCTTTCGTCCATGGCCTTCTGTCCTCCCTTATCAGATCTCCCCTTCTCCAGCTCTGTATCTCTTTCACCAATCAACTTCCCAGCTCTTCTCTTCCCCCTCCCAGTTTCACCTATCACCTTGTTTCTTCCTCCCTTCCCGCTATACTTCTTATCTTTTCTTCTCCAATCCTGATGAAGGGTCTCAGCCTGAAATGTCGACTGTACTCTTTTTGCATAGATGCTGCCTGAACTGCTGAGTTCTTCTAGCATTTTGTGCGCATTGCTTGGACTTCCAGCATCTGCTGATTTTCTCTTGTTTGTGACAAGTTAGGGTTAATAAGTTGTGGGCATGCAATATTGGCGCTGGAAGCATGGCGCCACTTGTGGGCTGCCCCCAGCCCATCCTCGGAGTTGGTTGATCATTGACCCAAAACAATACATTTTTCACGTATGTTTTGTTACATGTGTGACAAATAAAGCTAATCTTTTAAAACACAGCCAAAAATTGGGTGAAGGGAACTTGGTGTCAATTTCAAATTATCTCAGGTTTACACAAGGAGGTTATCCAGATGATCAGTGGACAGAGTCAGTTTTCTGCTCTTGGTGTCAGATGCGGGATTTGCAGGAGACTCCCGGCTTCCCCGATGGCCACATCGGCAGTAGGTGCATCAAGGTGCAGCTCCTTAGAGACCGAGTTAGAGAACTGGAGCTAAAACTCAACGACCTTTGGCTTGTGAGGAAGTGATCGATGGGAGCTACCGGTGGGTAGACACACCAGAGCCACAGGAGACAGATAAGTGAGCGACTGTTAGGAGAGAGAAGGGAAGAGCGTGGGGTAGTGGGGAGCACCCCTGTGGCCATCCCCCTTAACAATACGTACTCCATTTTGAGTACTGTTGGGGGGAGCGACTTACCTGGGGGAAGCAACAGTGACTGTGCCTCTGGCACTGAGTCTGGCCCTGTGGCTCAGAAGGGTAGGGAATGGAAGAGGAGGGCAGCGGTAATAGGGGACTCTATAGTTAGGGGACAGATAGGCGATTCTGTGGATGCAAAAAAAAAAACCGGGGTGGTAGTTTGCCTCCCAGGTGCCAGGGTTTGTGATGTTTCTGAGCACGTCCACAATATCCTGAAATGGGAGGGTGAGCAGCTAGAGGTCGTGGTACATACTGGTGCCAATGACATAGATAGAAAAAGGGTGGAGGTCCGGAAAGCAGAACATAGGGAATCAAGAAGGAAGCTGAGAAGCAGGACCTCAAGGGTAGTAATCTCGGGATTACTGCCTGTGCCACGCGGCAGTGAGGTGGAGGATAAATGCATGGCTGAGGGATTGGAGCAGGGGGCAGGGATTCAGATTTCTGGATCATTGGGACTTCTTCAGGGGCAGGTGTGGCCTGTACAAAAAGGATGGGTTGCACTTGAAATGGAGGGGGACGGATATCCTGGTGGGGAGGTTTGCTAATGTTACAGGGGAGGGTTTAAACTAGATTTGCAGGGGAGTGGGAACCAAAGTGAAGAGGCAGAGGATAGGGAGGTTGGAGCACAAGTAGAGACAGCTTGTAGGGAGTTTGTGAGGAAGGACAGGCAGATGTTAGAGCAAAGAAGCACTCAGCATAATGATTCGAGATGTGTCTATTTTCAAGCAAGGAGTGTCATGAACAAGACGGATGAACTGAGAGCATGGATCAATATGTGGAACTGTGACGTTGTGGCCATTACAGAGACTTAGATACCTCAGGGGCAGGAATGGCTGCTGAGTGTGCCAGGCTTCAAGTTTCAGAAAGGACAGGGAGGGAGGCAAAAGAGGTGGGAGCATGGCACTGCTGATCACAGATAGTGTCCTGGCTGCAGAAAAGGAGGAAGCCATGGAGGGATGGGCTACTGAGTCTGTGTGGGTGGAAGTAAGAAGGGGGCCATAACTATTAGTCATTAGTCATTAGTTGCCATTAACCCTCCTAAGCTCCGCCTTGCATAGCGTTCTGCATAGGCGTGTTCCACTGAGTCAGGGAAAGGATGATAGGGTAAAAGAACCATGGTGTAAAAAGGATGTAGAAAATTTAGTTAAGAAAAGAAAGCTTACAAAAAGCTTTAAGAAACTAGATACTGTTAGAGCTCTAGGAAATTACAAGGTTGCCAGGAAGGAGCTTAAGAATGAAATTAGGAGAGCTAGAAGGAGCCATGAGAAGGCCTTAGTAAGCAGAGTTATAGAAAACCCCAAGGCATTCTACAAATATGTGAAGAGCAAGAGGATGACCCGAGTGAGAATAGGAACAATCAGGTGCAATAGTGGAAACGTGTGCATGGAGTCAGAGGAGGTACTTAATGAACACTTTGCTTCAGTATTCACCAGGGAAAAGGACCTTGGCCATTGTGGAGATGACTTACAGGGGACTGAAATGCTTGAGTATATAGACATTAAGAAAGAGGATGTGCTGGAGCTTCTGAAAAGCATTAAGTTAAATAAGTCACCAGGACCGGACGAGGTATACCCCAGGCTACTGTGAGAAGCGAGTTAGGAGATTGCTGAACCTCTAGTGATAATCTTTGCGTCTGCAAAAAGTATCAGAGGATTGGAAGTTTGAAAAATTTGTTTCTTTGTTCAAGAAAGGGAGTAGAGATAACCTAGGAAATTATAGACCAATGAGTCTTACTTCAGTGGTGGGCAAGTTTTTGGTGAAGATCCTGAAAGGCAGGATTTATGAACATTTGGAGAGACATAATCTAATTAGAGATTGTCAGCATGTGTTTGTCAAGGACATGTCATGCATTATGGGCCTGATTGAATTCTTTGAGGATGTAACAAAACACATTGATGAAAGTAGTGCAGTGGATGTAGTGTATATAGATTTCAGTAAGGCATTTGATAAGGTTCCCCATGCAAGGCTCCTTCAGAAAGTAATGAGGCATGGGATCCAAGGAGACCTAGCTTTGTGGATCCAGAACTGGCTTGCACACAGAAGGCAAAGGGTGGTTGTAGATGGTTTGTATTCTGCATGGAGGTCGGTGAGCAGTGGTGTTCCGCAGGGATCTGTTCTGGGACCCCTCTTCTTTGTGTTTTTTATAAATGAGCTGGATGAAGAAGTAGAAGGATGGGTTAGTAAGTTTGCTGATGACACAAAGGTTGAAGGTGTTGTGGATAGTCTGGAAGGTTGTCAGAGGTTACAGCGGGACATTGATAGGTTGCAAAACTGGGCTGAGAAATGGCAGGTAGACTTCAACCCAGATTAGTGTGAAGTGGTTCATTTTGGTAGGTCCAATTTGAAGACAGAAAATAGTATAAATGGTAAGACTTTTGGCAGTGTGGAGGATCACCAAGATCTTGGGGTCCATGTCCATAGGACACTCAAAAGCTGCTGTGCAGGTTGGCAATGTTGTTGAGAAGGCATATGGTGTGTTTCATTCACCAATCGTGGGATTGAGTTCAAGAGTCATGAGGTAATGTTACAACAATATAAGACCTTGGTCAGACCCTACTTGGAGTACTGTGTTCAGTTCTGGTCACCTCACTACAGTAAGGATGTAGATATTATAGAGAGAGTGCAGAGAAGATTTACAAGGATGTTGCCCAGATTGGAGAGCGTACCTTATGAGAATAGGTTGAGTGAACTTGACTTTTCTCCTTGGAGTGATGGAGGATGAGAGGTGACCTGATAGAGGTGTATAAGATGATGAGAGGCATCGATTGTGTGGATAGCCAAAGGTTTTTTCCCAGGGCTGAAATGGCTAGCATGAGGGGGCATTGTTTTAAGGTGTTTGGAAGCAGGAACAGAGGGGATGTCAGAGAGTTGTGGGTGCGTGGAATTCACTGCCAGTGAGGGTGGTAGACACGGATATAATAGGGTATTTTAAGAGACTCTTAGATAGGTACATGGAGCTTAGAAAAATAAAAGGTTATGAGGTAGGCTAATTCTAGGCATTTTCTAGAGTAGGTTACATGGTTGGCACAACACTGAGGACCGAAGTGACTGTAATGTCCTGTAGATTTCTATGTTCTATGTTCTCGTCAAGGTCAAGTGTAACAAAGTCCTAGTTAAGTATTTCAGTAACAGATGAACTGAGGTAGTGGACAAGTTAGGTGACATGAGAGATGAAAATGTCCTTTGAAAAGTCAGAAAAATGGAGACAAATATGAAACTGAAATTGTGTAAGGTGTGCCTTGGTCTTAAGCATTAAGACAATATTTGATGTGTGTTTAATATGGAAATAATTGCAACGAACAGAAAGAGATCGATGTTCATGAAATTATATTTCTTGCATCCCACTCCTTGAAACAACAAACTGGTCTGTGAACTTTGTTCCTTAATGCAGGGTTTCTCAGTCATTGCTCAATTTGGGACTGGCAGGGGAAAGAATAGCCAAACACAATGACATCCAGATGTTAAAAGTAAATTCTTCAGTATCTGAAAATTGAAGTCGGAACATTTCTAGGAATTGACAAGGCTTCATACAATTAATACACCACATACCACCCCCACTTCAGCTTTTTCCTGTCTACTGAAGGAGTATAGTCTGCACTTGAAGACGGGGCGTGGGGAAAGATGAGGAGTGGGACATACCTGCAGATGGAAACAAAACACTGTACAGGAAGATCCTGTGATCAAAGTAAGAATCACTCACCTCAGTACAAACATTTTATATGTTTTGCCTAAAGAGAAGATTTTATCATGTACTTTTGTACAGCATGATGCAGCAGGATCCAAAATTTATGAATGGACGGACAGCTTTGCTTCACTTTGTCTCTTGCATCACTTGATTGACTCTACGAAAACCATTACGATCCGCCAAGAATCAGGTTGCCACATCTCCGGTAGGGAGATCAGAATCAGAATCACTTTTAATATCACTGACGTAGGGCACCACAGTAACGTCATGGCTGGAGGAATGCAAATTCAGCTCAAGGCATCAGACTTCGCAGATCAATTCCGATGCTGTCTGTACATTCTCCCTGTGACCATGTGGGTTTTCTGTAGATGCTCCACACCCACCCCCCCATAGTCTAAAGACAAACCGGTTAGCAGATTAATTAATTGGTCGGTGTAAGTTAGTTAGTGTTAAACAGGTGGGTTGCTGGGCGGAGTAACTCATTGAGACAGAAGGGCCTGTTCAGTGCTCCATCTCTAAATAAGTGAATGTTGTGAAGTTTGTTGTTTTGTGGCAATACATAAAAAACTATAAGTTACAATGGTAAACACAGTGGCTCTGGTTAATTGAGACACATCAGGACCAGTGCATTTTGGCCCAATTAACCAAAGTTTCATCGAAATAGTTAAAAAGGTATAAAAAAAAGATAAACTATCTTTTAGATGAAAGAACAAATTATGTAGGTAAATGAAATACAGAACAAATTAGAACACTACCAATGCTACTATAGTACTATAAAACTGGAATTAGTTCCTTATGTTTGCTGTTGTGTGCTGGGGCAGCAGGCTGAGGGTAGCAGACACCAAAAGAATCAACAAACTCATTTGTAAGGCCAGTGATGTTGTGGGGATGGAACTGGTCTCTCTCACATGGTGTCTGAAAAGAGGATGCTGTCTAAGTTGCATGCCATCTTGGTCAATGTCTCCCATCCACTACATAATGTACTGGTTGGGCACAGGAGTACATTCAGCCAGAGACTCATTCCACCGAGATGCAACACAGAGCATCATAGGAAGTCATTCCTGCCTGTGGCCATCAAACTTCACAACTCCTCCCTTGGAGGGTCAGACACCCTGAGCCAATAGGCTGGTCCTGGACTTATTTCATAATTTACTGGCATAATTTACATATTACTATTTAACTATTTATGGTTTTATTACTATTTATTATTTATGGTGCAACTGTAATGAAAACCAATTTCCCCCGGGATCAATAAAGTATGACTATGACTATTATACAAACAAGAGAAAACCTACAGATGCTGGAACTCCAAGCAACACACACAAAATGCTGGAGGAACTCAGCAGGCCAGGCAGCATCGATAGGAAAGAACACAGTCAACGTTGTGGGCCCAGACCCTTCATCAGGACTGGAGAAACAAAAAGATGAGGGGTTGGAGTACAAGGGTGGGCGATGGTCTCAGCCCAAAGCTTTGACTGTTTACTCTCTTCTGTAGATGCTGAGTTCCTCCAGCATTATGTGTGTGTTGCTTATCTCCTAATAGTTACCAATAGAGAAATGCACCCAGTGTAGTTCGCTCTTTGGAGCTCACTGAGCTGACTGCATTTTCAGGATCTCCAGGAGCGGCTTGGAAGATGCGCATCTTCAGGGTGCGGTTCTGAGGACAACCCAATTCCTTGTGCATGTTGCCAACTGAAGCATCGCAGGAGATTGAAACATCAAGACTGCTGTCAGAGACCTCTGCTCTGAAGCGATATCTCCCTCTCTGGACGGTGAGAGAGAATTTGCTGATTCTCGAGTCGGGGGAGATTGAATAAACGACTATGCAGACCGTAACATCGAAACAGTGAGCTGTTGGCCTCCCCTCTCGCCGTGACAGGAGCTTAGATCATGTTTTCCGGGGACTTGCTGTTGCATGGTGGATGGTGGGGATTAATGCTGAGGCAGGTGCAGGAGGGTTAATGCTTTGTGCGTGGGAGGTAGGAGCGAGGCTTTGGAGTTCCAATGTTTTTCTGTCATTCATACTTCAGGGATTTTTTCTCTCTGGTTCGTGGATGTCTGCAAAGAGTAAGGATTTCAGGTTATATACTGTATACATTCTCTGACATTTAATTGAACCATTGAACCGTTGAACACTGCCATGTTTTTTTTTTCTGACTGACTATAAAGAGCAAAATCAATGCAGACACCTAGTCCTGATAATGGACAACCTTCATACAATGCTTTGGAGCACTGCATCCTCCAAATCTTCATTTTCATAGTTGTGAATGTTCTAATTTATCCAGCTGGAAGGCTGACTAAGAGAAAGTGTTGGAATTACTCAGCAAGTCATGCAGCTTCTGTGGAGGAAGCCAAAGTTTCAGGCTGGTGACCCTTCATCGGACCCACATGAAGTTAGAAGTAAAAGAACTTTCAAGATGCAGGGAGGAAAGGAGTGAAAAGAAAGAAATGAGATGAGTTATTAACTTCAAACTTTCTACATAATCACTCAAAGAGTTGAACTGCACGTGCGTGTAATAAGAGCTGTATAACTCATCTCCTTCTACCTTAGGCCACAAACTTATCAATCAACCCTGCTGTCGACCACTTCTGGAGCTCCAAGATGCCAACTTCTACAAAGAAGGGATTGTATGCTCTACGACCGCTGGACTAAGTGTGTAACTGTAGGAGGGGACTATGTTGAAAATAACTGTGCTAGGTTTTCTAAAATTGACTCCTTCTACCTTAGGCCACGAGCATATCAATCACCCCTCGTACTTTTAAATCAACTTAACGATCTACAGATTAGGATGGTGGTGAATGTTGGTAGGACTGAGGTATTTGATGTTGCAGTGTTCACTGAGCTTGGCAAATAGCTTCCAAATGTTTCATCACCAATCGAGATGACATCTACAGATTTCACGATTGTCTGAAGCTCTTGGTGGACCAGGCGCCTTTAAATGGATGAAGCTTCATTGCCATGGCTGGAAGAGAGGCGGGAAGGGTGTCTCCAAGCCAAGCTGAAACACAGAGGAATGGGATCCACTCTACCCAGCATCTTGTTGGCAAATGTGCAGTCGCCAGAAAACAAAATTGTGGACCTGAGGACAAAGTTGCCGTATCGGAGGGAAATGAAGAACTGTTGTACACTTATGCCTGAGTGAAATTTGGTTTTGTCCCAGCACGGCAGATATAACAGTCAAACAGGAAGGCTTCTCGATTTTCTATAGGAAGCAATCTGCTGATTTGGAAAAGGCAAAAGGTGGAGGTGTGTGTTTCATGAAAAGCTCTCTGTGGTGCTCCAAATTGGCGTTTTTGCCAAACTCTTGTTCCTCCAGTCTTGAGCACCTAACAATCAAGTGCCATCCTTTCAGTTTACCTAAGGAGTTCTCCTCCATAATCCTGACCACAGTTTATATACCAGCAGCAGCCAACTATAATCAAGCGCTTGTGATACTACCTGCTGCCATCTTCAAACATGAAGTAGTCCTTCCCGACACATTTCAAATCATAGTCGGAGACTTCAACCAGGCATGTTTGAAATAAACCCTGCCCAGTTCTCCATCAGCATATAGCCTATAGCACCAGAAGTCCCAACACACTAGACCACTTCTTCAGCACTACCTACACTTCCACATATCCTCGTATCATCCGCAAACTTTGCCGCAAAACTATCAATTCCATTATCCAAATCATTGACAAACATCGTGAAAAGTAGCGGTCCCAATACTGACCCCTGAGGAACACCACTAGTCACCGGCAGCCAACACGAAAAGACCCCTTTTATTCCCACTCATTGCCTCCTGCCTGTCAGCCATTCCTCTGTCCATGCCCGTATCTTTCCTGTAATGCCATAGGATTTTATCTTGCTAAGCAGCCTCACGTGTGGCACCTTATCAAAATGTCTTCTGAGAATCCAAGTGAATGCTATCTACTGCCTCTCCTTTGCCCACCCTGCTTGTTAATTCCTTGAAGAACTCTAACAGATTTGTCAGGCAAGATTTTCCTTGACAGAAACCATGCTGACCTTGACTTATTTTATCATTAGTCTCCAAATACCTCGAAACCTCATCCTTAATAATAGACTCCAACACTTCCCCAGCCACTGAGATTAGGCTAACTGGTCTATAATTTCCTTTCTTTTGCCTCTTCCCTTCTTAAAGTGACATTTGCAATTTTCCATTCCTCTGGGACCATGCCAGAATCAAGTGATTCTTGGAAGATCATGACTAATGCATCTGTCATCTCTTCAGCAACCTCTCTCGGGACTCTGGGATGAAGTCCATCTGGTCCAAGTGATTTATCCACCTTAAGATCTTTGAGTTTCCCCAGCACACTTTCCTTTGTAATAGCAATGGCACTCACTCCTGCTCTCTGACACTCTGGCACACTGCTAATGCCTTCCACAGTGAAGACAGATGCAAAGTTCATCTGCCATTTCTTTGTCCCCACCTTACTACATCACCAGCATCATTTTCAAGTGGTCCAATATCAACTCTCACCTCCCTTTTATTCTTTATATACTGAAAAAACTTTTAGAATCCTGCTTTATATTATTGGCTACTCTGCCCTCATATTTCATCTTGTCCCTTCTTATAGCTTTTTCAGTTGTCTTTTGTTGCATTTTAACAGGTTCCCAATCATCCAACTTCCCACTCACTTTTGCTACACCATATGCCCTTTTTTTGGCTTTTATCCAGTCCTTAACTTCCCTTGTTAGCCATGGTTGCCTACCGCTGCCATTTGATAACAACTTCTTCTGTGGGGAATATCTATCCTGCACCTTGTGAACTATTCCCAGAAACTTCAGCCATCTCTGCTCTGCCATCATCCCCACCAGTATCCTCCAATCTACCCGAGGAAACAAACTCCTCTCTCATGCTTCTGTAATTCCCTTTATTCCATTGCAATACTGATACATGTGACTTGTACTTGTCCCCCTCAAATTACATTCAGTCATATAAAGATCACTACCTCGTAAGGATTCATTTACATTAAGCTCTGTAATAAGATCTGGGTTATTATACAACACCCAATCTAAGATAGCCTTTCCCCGAGTAGGCTCAAGCACAAGCTGCTCTATAAAACCATGTCCGAGGCATCTCTTTCGACATGACACCAACCTGGTTTTCCCAGTCCCCTTACATATCGAAGCCCTCCATTACAATTGTGTCATTACCCTTATTACATGCTTTTTTCAGCTCCCTTTCCAATCTCAACCCTAATGATTCCCATGATGTTTTTTTTTACCTTTGCAGTTTCTTCACCCACAAAGATTCAGCATTCTCTGACCCTCTGTCACCTCTTTCTAAAGATGTAACTCCATCTCTTACCAACAGAACCACACCACTGCTCTCCACTATCTGATGTTCTCCCTTCCCTCTCCTGACAGTCACCCATTTTTCTGTCTCCCGTAGCCTGGGGTGACTACCTCCCTGTCGCTCCTGTCTATCGCTGCTTCACTTTCCCTAACAGGCCAAAGGTCATCGAGCTGCAGCTCCAGTTCTCTAACTCGGTCTCTAAGGAGCTGCATCTTGATGCACCTACTGCAGATGTGGCCATCGGGGAAGCTGGAAATTTCCTGGAAATCCAACATCTGACACATAGAACAGAACACTGGCTCTGTAGACACACTCTCTATTCTCTATAGAGTTAAATAAGATATAAGGAATGAACTTAACTTGCTTCTACCCATTCCTGCTGAAGCCCTGTTGAGGCAAAACCTTACTACTCTGACTCAAGACTACTTTGACAATGACTGCTCCGCTAGGTGTTAGCTCTCTTTTATAGAGACTGGGTTTTTAAAAGTTCTTTGTCAGACCTGCGTGGGAATGCGCTGTTGTGTCTGTGCAGTACTCCAATAAACACAGGCCTAATGCAAGCAAGATGGTTGGTATGGACTTAGTGGTACTAACAGACCTCTCTCTGCCACATACATTTCTATAACTCTACAGCAAACTCTTATTTGCTTGAATGGTCCCAACACTATTGTTATGTATTTACTATTTCTCTAATATTTGAGTAATCTTGTTTATATATATATATGTGTGTGTTTCTGCTTGTTGATTAAGCATTCTTGTTTATTTAAATAATTAATTATGGGTTATATGTAAAAATATGTTAATTGCATACATCCTCACACTACCACATGATACGTTCACACCTCGCTAAAAGTAAACTCAAAGTTACACTTGTCTTTTGGACTCCTCAATCCTTCCTTTGAACTAATAAATGTTTTGAAGTACAAAATATAACATTAGCAATGCGGTCTTTTTAAAACAGACCTGAGATGGCTATCAATCTGTTAAGGAGAGCGAGACATTTGAACTAAAAAAAAACTTGGCGAGGAACAATTGAAATCTTAAAGAAACAGCCCAGCACATGGAGAGGCATCGAGTAAAAGGGCGCGAACAGAAGAATTCAGGGAACATAAAGAGTGAATACTGGGTGATAATAATCATTAAAAAAATCAGAAATGGTTGGCTGCATCTGAAAAATTGACAAGTTTGATTACACAATGGGTAATTGGCTCATGTATACTGAGCTTTTAGAACAGTATTCTGAAGCAAATGAAATAGCCCATGAGAAGTGAGTGCTAATTTTGCTAAATGTATTGGGTATAAAGTCATACAATTTGCTTTAAAGTTTGATTTTGAAGTCCAATCAAACCATATAAATGAGCTCAGCTGAAGTAATGCAGGAACACTTAGAACTGAAGCCATTCTTGATTGCAGAACACTTTAGGTTTCATTAGCAGAATCAAAAAGAAGGGGAGTCCATTCAGCATATGTGGCTCAATTGATGAAGTTGTATGAGCATTATCAGATTGGCAATGGGTTAAATAATACAATGAGAGATCACTTAGTTTGTATAATCTTAAAAGAAGCTATTCAAAACAGCTCCTGATGGAAGCCCAGCTCACATTTAAGAGAGCAGTTCAATTGCTGTTTCAATGGAAACTGCAGACAAAGATGCAATTGAGTCGCAGTCAGGAATGGAAGTGAGCATGAACAAAATTGCATGATCAAAAAGAAACTGGCCTGGCCAAACAAATTGTGTTACCATTGAGGATGGGGCTCACATAAACAAAATAAATGCAGATTTAAGGGCAAAACTTTCAGAAAATGCAACAAAGTAGGACACATTCAAAAAACACATCAAGCAGACAAGAATAAATGGAATGCACAGAGAAGAGAAAAAGATAAATGTTCAAGTTGAAGTTTCAAAAAGAGCACCAATCTGTATGCTGTTGATGAAAAATCTGATAATGAGGAGAGTAGTCTTGAAACTTAAAATGTGAAAATTAACTATAAACACGAAATCTGGCTAACGCCAGAAGTGAATGACAAATTCATTAAAATGGAATTGGATACTGGTTCAGCTGTTTCTTTCATTCCACAAAATGAGTTTGAGCAGCATTTCAAACAAACCAAACTGAAGCCTGCAAATGTCCCATTAAGAACTTATACTGGAGAAAGGATAACTCCTGTGGGAATGACATTCATAAAAAACCAAAAAGCCACATTGAGCTTCTATGTGATAAAAACAGGTGGAGCAGCATTGTGGAAGCGTGATTGGCTGAGACAACTACAACTTGATTGGTGATCCATCCTCCACGTGCATGCCACATTCTTGGCAATGAGCGAACTGAAAGTGAATTAAGAAAGGTACTGGATGATGCCACAATTGTCTCCATGCCAAACACCATGAACCATTGCTCAACAGAGGTCAAACAGGCATTGGTGACAACCTTTTTACTTCTGGTTGGAAAGTATATTAGACCAAAGAATGACCATGCTGCTCAGAGAAGGCGTGACTATGATAAATGCAGTGGCGTGACTACAACTGTTTTTGTAGGCAACATATCTGAGGAAGCTTCTGATATGTTAATTAGGCAGTTGCTTGTGAAATATGGCTCAGTTCAAGGAGCTTCAGGAAAGATGCAAGCATTCGGCTTTTGTGAGTATAAGGAACCAGTATCTACTCAGTGTGTATTAAGGCATGAACTTCAACTGGGTAAAGCTTGTAAAAGTAGATGCAAAGGCCAAAGTGCAGCTGGACGAATGGAAGGCCAAAAAGAAAGGAGTCAATGGAGATACGAAAACAGAGGATTCATCAGATGGTGTTGTAGATCTGGAAACCAAGAGGACCGATCAGATCGTAAAGGGAACAATAGAAGGATTAATAAGAGAATACTCCGGTGAACTAAATGGACCTTCCAAAGATCAAGACGCACTAACTAGAAGAAAAAAAGGGAAGGAAGAGACGGAGAAAAAGAATGTGAATGTGAAAAAGAATGGTGTGAAAGAGAGAAGGAATTAATTTGGCGGGGGATAGGAACAGGATGATAGGGCTGAGGAAGGGGAAAACAGAAATAAATCAAAGATAGCATGCAACAGGGATGATAGAAAGGACAGGCGGGAGATGAGGCATAATCACAGCCAATGGGATGATTTACAGGCCAATAACGGCATGGTGCAGTTGAAACAGGAAGCAACAAATACTGGACTGAAAGTGTTGTATTTGAATGCACGCTGCATAAGAAATAAAATGGATGATCTTGAAATTCAGCTACAGATTGGCAAGTATAATGTTGTGGCCATCTCTGAAACTTGGCTAAAGGATGGCTGCCATTGGGAGCTGAATGTCCAAGGATATATGGTGTATCAGAAAAATAGGTTAGTAGGCAGACGGGGTGGTGTGACCCTGTGTATAAGAAATAATATTAAATCATTAGAAAGGGATGACATAGGATCAGAAGGTGTAGAGTCTCTGTGGATTGAGTTAAGAAATGGCAAGGGTAAAAGGACCCTAATGGCAGTTGTATACAGGTTCCGAACAGCAGCTGGGATGGGGATTACAAACTACGACAGAAGATAGAAAAGGCGTGTCAGAAGGGCAATATCATGATAATCGTTGGAGATTTTAAACATGAAAATGGATTGGGAAAACCAGGCCAGTACCGGACCTCAAGAGAGAGAATTTATCTAAGGGATGGCTTTTTAGAACAGCTTGTTGTTGAGCCCACTAGGGGATCGGCTGTGCTGGATTGGGTGTTGTGCAATTATCTGGTGGTGATAAGAGAGTTTAAGGTTAAGGAACCCTTAGGGAACAGTGAGCACAATATGATCGAGTTCACTTTGAAATTTGAGAAGGGGAAACTAAATTCCAATGTGTCGGTATTTCAGTGGAATAAAGGAAATTACAATGGCATGAGAGGGGAACTGGCCAAGGTTGACTGGAAAGACACACTAGCAGGAAGGACAGCAGAGCAGCAATGGCTGGAGTTTCTGCAAAAAATGACAGACGTGAAAGACAGATATATTCCAAATAAGAAGTTTTCAAATAGAAGAAGGACACTATCATGACTGACAAGTGAAGTCAGAGCCAAAGTAAAAGCAAAAGACAGGGCATACAAGGAAGCCAAAGCTAGTGGGAAGATAGAAGATTGGGAAGCTTTTAAAAACTTGCAGAAGGAAACTAAGAAGGTCATTCACAAGGAAAAGATGAATTATGAAAGGAAGCTGGCTACTAATATCAAAGAAGATACTAAAAGCTTTTTCAAGTATATAAAGGGTAAAAGAGAGTTGAAGGTAGATATAGAACCAATAGAAAATGACACTGGAGATATTGTAATGAGAGACACAGAGATGGCAGATGAACTGAATGCGCATTTTACATCAGTCTTCACACTGAAAGACATGTGCTGTATACCGAACATTCAAGAGTGTCAGGAAAGTGAAAATTACGACTGAGAAGATGCTCAGGAAGCTTAATGGTCTGAGGGTGGATGAATTTCCTGGACCTGATGGAATGCACCCTCAGGTTCCATAAGACCATAAGACCATAAGACAAAGGAGCAGAAGTAGGCCATTCGGCCCATCGAGTCTGCTCCGCCATTTTATCATGAGCTGATCCATTTTCTCCTATTTAGTCCCACTCCCCTGCCTTCTCACCATAACCTTTGATGCCCTGGCTACTCAGATACCTATCAATCCCTGCCTTAAATACACCCAATGACTTGGCCTCCACTACTGCCCGTGGCAACAAATTCCATAGATTCACCACCCTCTGACTAAAAAAATTTCTTCGCATTTCTGTTCTGAAAGGGCGCCCTTCAATCCTTAAGTCATGCCCTCTCGTACTAGACTCCCCCATCATGGGAAACAACTTTGCCACATCCACTCTGTCCATGCCTTTCAACATTCGAAGGAAGTAGCTGGAGAGATTGCAGAGGCATTAACAATGATCTTTCAAGAATCAACAGGTTCTGACATTGTACTGGATGACCGGAAAATTGCAAATGTTACTCTGCTATTTAAAAAGGGTGGGAGGCCGCAGAAAGGAAACTATAGACCTGTTAACCTGACATCAGTGGTTCGAAAGTTGTTGGAATCGATTGTTAGGGATAAGATTACGGAATACTTGGAGGCACATGACAAGATAGGCTAAAGCCAGCAAGAGGACTCCCAAGTTCCTTTGAATTCTCTCCCCGTCTAAATAATATATTGCCCATTTATTTCTTCTACCAAAGTGCATGACAATACACGTTCCAACACTATATTTTATTTGCCACTTTGCCCATTCCCCTAAACTATCCAAGTTTCTCTGCAGGCTCTTATTTTAGAAAGGATATGCTGACATTGGAGAGGGTTCAGAGAAGATTCACAAGAATGGTTCCAGGAATGAAAGGGTTACGGTATGAGGAACACCAGGTAACTCTTGGGCTGTATTCCCTGGAGTTCAGGCAAATGAGGGGGGATCTCATGGAAACATTCCGAATGTTAAAAGGCCTGAGCAGATTCGATATGACAAAGTTATTTCCCATGGTAGGGGATTCTAGGACAAGAGGGCATGACTTCAGAACGTCCATTTAGAACAAGGATGTGGTGAAATTACTTTAGTCAGAGGGTGGTAAGTCTGTAGGATTTGTTGCCATGAGCGGCTGTGGAGGACAAGTCACTGGGTGCATTTAAGACAGAGATAGATAAGGCATCAAAGGGTATGGGGAGAAGGCAGGGGAGTAGGGATGACTGGAAGAATTGGATCAGCTCACGATTAAATAGCGGAGCAGACTCGATGGGCTGAATGACCTATTTCTGTTCCTATATTTATGGTCTTATGGTCTTATGGAATGTTGGAAGGAAAAAAAGAAAGGGATCGAAGTAGATTCAGAGGGGGAGAAAAGGAGAGGAAAGGTTTGCAGAACTGTTAGAACTATACACTTTCTACAGCCTCAGAATCAACTCCTACAGCCACCACTGAGGAGGCCCCAGAACCAGAGATTGTTTCACAGCCACAAGTCTCACCTGGCAGGCAGTGTGATCCCCTCCACCAGGAAAGAGATTATCCCACAAAGGAAAGAAAGCTTCCACGGTGATTAAATCTTTCAGCCTGAATGGGACAGTTTAAAATTTACTTTGTAGTCATCTGTATTTTGTCATTGTGTTATATAATATACTATGTATATAGTTCAGATATATTCTTATTGAGTTAGAGTTTATAGCTAAGCAGGAAGGAGAGCTGTGTATTTAATATTTCAGTAACATTTGAGTAATCTTGTCTATATGTTGTTTGATTAAGCATTCTAGTTTGTTTAAATAATTAATGACAGGTTATATGTAAAAATATGTTAATTGCATACATCATCACACGTGATACATGCGCTCCTTGCTTAAAGTTAAGAAGTTACACCCACACTTCAGACTCCATATCTTCCTTTGAATTAATTTAATGTTTTGAAGTTACGACACATAACAGAGTACACTGTGGGAAAATGGGAGGTTATTCTCCTTGTTTAAAAAAACATAAGTTTTAAATGGGTGAATACTGGGAAAAGCAGAGGTCTGGGCCAATTTAAGCACCAGGCCAGCTTAAAAAGGTCAGAATGTCAGGGCCAGAGGCGAGGAATGGGCCAATTCAGTCCACTGTCCCACAAGGTTTACTCGTCTCTGTGCTAAATTGAGGCTCTGGCCAGCAACTACGGCCCATTGGAGCAGTTGCAGTGATGACGAGGTTGTTGGCTGTGGAATCACTTTTGTGAACTTCAGTTCTGAATGTTCATTGCTTGCTTTTATTGTTTGCATGATTTGTTTGTTTTTCTGCATATTGGGTGGTTGATGGCCTTCTTTCTTAATAGGTTCTTTTGGATTTCTTTGTTCTGTGGCTGTCTGTACGGAGACCTCTGTGTTGTATATAGTATAGGTACTTCGACAATAAATGTACTTTGAACTGTGTTCAATGGAAATTGTACACAGTATTAAAAGATAACATTAGTAAGATTAGTAGGCAGGTATGTTTATTGAAAAGTGACTTGGGTGTGGCAGCAACAACATCCTACTACAATAAAATAGGGATCTGGTGAGAGCAATTGAGAGTATTTTGTGCATGCTTAGTCTTCTTACCTAAAAAAATAGCTATACTCTATATGGTATAGGAGTACAGCAGTGATTCACCAGGCTGGTTATTGGGATGGTATACAATATTTCAGGCCTCTTTCTTAAGTGTTTGGATAAGAGCTGATCTCTGAAACAATCAAAGTTCTCAGATGGCTCAACAGAGTAGACACCAAGAGAAAGCTTCCCTTAACTGAGGGTTTGCAGACTCAGACAGGGAGTAGACAATTTGGAACTGAGATGAAGAGAGGTGTGCTCACTCAGAAGTGATGAACCTCTGCCCTGAGGGGTGTGGAGGCACCATCATTGAGTTGTTCAGACCCAAGGTCGATAGAATCAGAACAACTGTATATTACCATTGAGATATGAAATTTGTTGTTTTGTGGCAGCAGTACTGTGCAAGACATAAACATTACTACAAGTTACAGTGAAGAAGAAATAAGTAGTGCCAAAGACGAATAGTGAGGTAGTGTCAATGAGTTCATGGACTATTCAGAAATCCAATGGCAATTGGACAGAAGCAGCTCCTGAAACCTTGTGTGTGGGTCTTCAGCCTTCAGGCTCTGTACCTTCTCTCTGATATTCCACATATCAAAGGATCTGGGAGATACAGGGATTTGGCAGGAAGTGATGTCAGGACTGAAGATCAACCATGATCTCATTGAACAACAGATCGGACCCTAGGACCAGAATGCCTTGCTCCTTCCCCGTGCCTTACCTGTATGTTTGTAGGATGCCTGTTTTCACTTTTGTGGTGACACAAGGGACTGCAGTGGCTGGGATCTGGAGCAACACACGATCTACTGGAGGAACTCAGCAGGTCGAGCACCATCTATGGGGGAAAGGATGTTTTATCAATGCTTTTGGTCAAAACCTTGCATCAGGACTGATGTGATCCAGCAGATAGTTTGACTCTCCACTTTGGTAGCATTGGCCATCATCAGCTTTGACTTGCCTATCATTGTTTGGGAAGTTGACACTGCTGGTACATCACTCACTAAGGTATCAGGTGCCAAAGAGTCAAGACATGCTGTTAGCAACTTCAAAGTCAAAATGACGTGGAAGTGAAGAATGAGGAGGAGTGCCTATTGTGGGATACAATGAAGTGAGGGCAACATGTGGTAGAGAGTGCCTGATCTTAGAGGTAATACATTCTTTCACTTCATCTTTACTGACTTACTGTTGTACCATTACAGATGGGAAAAAAAGGATTTTTTTTTCATTTTTCTGAGCCCTGGGCAGGCTTTGCCACAATGCCCACATTTCATTCGAGTGGGGCACCTCACAACAGGTAGGCACATTCCTGAGGTCTCCAGTTTTAGTGTTGTTAATACAGAGGATCAAATTGAACATAAACTCTTGAACAAAGGCAGGAGTTTCAAAAAATCTTCTGGAGGAACTCAGTAAGTTAAGCAGTGTCTCGTTTGTGGGAGGAAAGGAATTGTCTGCTGCAGGATGGTTCAGCGATTTAGTGTGACACCTCCCACTCCTGATGCAGGGTGTTGATCCAATTCCTTTCCTTCCCAGAAGTGCTGCTCAACCCACTGAATTCCTCCAGCAGATTGCTTGCTTCTTCAGATACCAGCATCTTCAGGCTCTTGTGTCAACAAACACAATCATAAACAATAATTTTGAAAAAGGAATCGTTCTTCATTATTATTCCATCCCAAACACAAACAAAGCCTCTTTATTAACATGAGAAAGTCTGCAGATGCTGGAAATCCAAAATGACACACACAAAATGCTGGAGGAACTCAGCAGGTCAGGCAGAATCAATGTTTTGGGCCAAGATGCTTCTTCAGGACTGAGAAGGCAGGGGGAATGTACCAGAATAAAAAGGTGTGGGGGCAATGGGGGAAAGAGGTGATAGGTGAAGCCAGTTGGGTGGGAAAGGTCAAGGGCTGGAGAGGAAGGAATCTGATAGGAGAGGAGAGTAGACCATAGGAGAAAGGAAAAGAGGAGGGAATCTAGGAAGAAGGGTGGGGGGCATGGGGAAATTCACTGGAAAGAGAAATCGATATTCATGCCACCAGGTTGGAGGCTAACCAGATGGAATATAAGGTGTTCCTCCTTCATCCTGTGGGTGGCCTCATCTTGGTACAAGCACCTCTTTAGTCCTCCTTCTTCAAAGAATAGGCTTTTCCTTCCTCCATCGGTTTTTCTGCCTTTACCTGCATCTCCTCCATTCCCCAGATATCTGCGGTCTCCCCATCTTCCTGCCACCTTGACAGGGATAGAGTTCCTTTTGTCCTCAACTACAAACCCATGAGGCGCTTTATCCAACACAACTTCTGCCATCTTCAACAGGACCCTACTGCCAAACACATCTTAACCTTTTCCCCTGACTCTTTGCTTTCCGCAGGGATTATTCCATCCATGATTCCTGTGTCCATTCTTCCCTTCCCAATGATTTCCCTCCTGGCACTTATTCCTGCAAACAGCAGAAGTGCTACACCTTCTCCCTCACATCCATTCAGGGTCCCAATCTGTCCTTCCAGGTGAGGCAATACTTCATCTCTGAATATTCTGGAGTATCTGGTGCTCTCTGTGCAGCCTCCTCTACATTGGTGAGACCCAACATAGACAGGGGCGCCGCTTTATCGAGCACCTTTGACCATCTGCAAGAAGCAGGATTTCCTGGTGGCCAACTGTTTCAAACGAAGTTCCAATTTTGATTCCAATCCCCATTCCCATCCCAACATTTCAGTTCACGATGAGGCCACTCTCAAGTTGGAGGAGCAACACTTCATATTCTGTCTGAGAAGAGTCCAACTGATGGCATAGACATTGATTTCTCAAAATGTTGGCAGTTTTTCCTATTCCCCCATTTCCTGTTCTTCATTTCCCCATTCTGGCCCCCCTTCTCACCTGCCTATCACCTCCCCTTGGTACCCCTCCACCTTCCCTTTGTCCTATGGTCCACTCTCCTCTCCTATTAGATGCTTCTTCTCCAGCCTCTTTTTCCTTTCCACCTGGCACCTCCCAGTTTCTTACTTCATCCCCTCACTCCTACCCATCTAGCTTCACTTGTTACCCTCTAGCTTGTACTTCTTCCCCACCCTGTTCCTTCTTCTTCTGGCATCTTCCCCCTTCCTTTCCGGTCCTGATGATGCGCCTTGGCCCAAAACATTGACTGTTTATTCATTTCCATAGATGCTGAGTGGCCTGCTGAGTTCCTCCAGTGTTTTGTGGTGTTGCTCTTTAGCACAATCTTGCAATCACCCCAGAATGATTAAACTGCTCTTGAATAGTGAGTTAAACCCATAAAACTGAATGCTTGGGTATGATTCAGGAATTAGTAATTTGTTCTTATTCTATCCCAGATGATAAAACACGAGTGCTTGTGCTAGAACATTGTGCTTCGTGTGTTACAAATAATTTGTAATAAAATAATTATTGTTTAGCTTATACGATGATCTAAAACCTCCAATGGTACACACAAGATGACTCCAGTAAATTCAAGGTCACAATTTCCTGCATGTAATCAACAAGATGTGGTATGGAATGGGAATGGTTCTGAGTAACTTGTATGAATCTCTTCACCACACTGCAGGAGAAATGTGAGAGCGTTAGAAAGGCCACAAAGGAGATTCAACAGGATGTTTTCTGTCAACAATACGGAGCTTTAAATTGTTTAGGTTTCTTCGCCTTTTATAATTATTCCATTGTATAAGGGCTAAGAGAGTTGTAAAAGAGCGCCTGAAGGCTTTGTGTGTCAATGCAAGGAGCATTTGTAACAAGGTGGATGAATTAAAAGTGCAGATTGTTATTAATGAATAGTTGGGATCACAGAGACATGGCTCCAGGGTGACCAAGGATGGGAGCTCAACATTCAGGGATATTCAATATTCAGGAGGGATAGACATGAAAGAAAAGGAGGTGGGGTGGCGTTGCTGGTTAGAGAGGAGATTAACGCAATAGAAAGGAAGGACATAAGCCGGGAGGATGTGGAATCGATATGGGTAGAGCTGCATAAAACTAAGGGGCAGAAAACGCTGGTGGGAGTTGTGTACAGGCCACCTAACAGTAGCAGTGAGGTTGGGGATGGTATTAAACAGGAAATTAGAAATGTGTGCAATAAAGGAACAGCAGTTATAATGGGTGACTTCAATCTACATGTAGATTGGGTGAACCAAATTGGTAAGGGTGCTGAGGAAGAGGATTTCTTTGAATGTATGTGGGATGGTTTTTTGAACCAACATGTCGAGGAACCAACTAGAGACCAGGCTATTCTAGACTGGGTAATGAGCAATGAGGAAGGGTTAATTAGCAATCTTGTCGTGAGAGGCCCCTTGGGTAAGAGTGACCATAATATGGTGGAATTCTTCATTAAGTTGGAGAGTGACATAGTTAATTCAGAAACAAAGATTCTGAACTTAAAGAAGGGTAACTTTGAAGGTATGAGAGGTGAATTAGCTAAGATAGACTGGCAAATGACACTTAAAGGGTTGACGGTGGATATGCAATGGCAAACATTTAAAGATCACATGGATGAACTACAACAATTGTTCATCCCAGTTTGGTAAAAGAATAAATCAAGGAAGGTAGTGCACCCGTGGCTGACAAGGGAAATTAGGGATAGTATCAACTCCAAAGAAGAAGCATACAAATTAGCCAGAAAAAGTGGCTCACCTGAGGACTGGGAGAAATTCAGAGTTCAGCAGAGGAGGAAAAAGGGCTTAATTAGGAAGGGGAAAAAAGATTATGAGAGAAAACTGGCAGGGAACATAAAAACGACTGTAAAAGCTTTTATAGATATGTGAAAGAAAAAGATTGGTTAAGACAAATGTAGGTCCCCTACAGACAGAAACAGGTGAATTAATTATGGGGAGCAAGGACATGGCAGACCAATTGAATAACTACTTTGGTTCTGTCTTCACTAAGGAGGACATAAATAATGTTCCGGAAATAGTACGGGACAGAGGGTCCAGTGAGTTGGAGGAACTGAGGGAAATACATGTTAGTAGGGAAGTGGTGTTAGGTAAATTGAAGGGATTAAAGGCAATAAATCCCCAGGGCCAGATGGTCTGCATCCCAGAGTGCTTAAGGAAGTAGCCCAAGAAATAGTGGATGCATTAGTGATAATTTTTCAAAACTCTTTAGATTCTGGACTAGTTCCTGAGGATTGGAGGGTGGCTAATGTAACCCCACTTTCTAAAAAAGGAGGGAGAGAGAAACCAGGGAATTATAGACCGGTTAGCCTAACATCGGTGGTGGGGAAACTGCTAGAGTCAGTTATCAAAGATGTGATAACAGCACATTTGGAAAGCGGTGAAATCATCGGACAAAGTCAGCATGGATTTGTGAAAGGAAAATCATGTCTGACGAATCTCATAGAATTTTTTGAGGATGTAACTAGTAGAGTGGATAGGGGAGAACCAGTGGATGTGGTATATTTGGATTTTCAAAAGGCTTTTGACAAGGTCCCACACAGGAGATTAGTGTGCAAACTTAAAGCACACTGTATTGGGGGTAAGGTATTGATGTGGTTAGAGAGTTGGTTGGCAGACAGGAAGCAAAGAGTGGGAATAAACGGGACCTTTTCAGAATGGCAGGCAATGACTAGTGGGGTACTGCAAGGCTCAGTGCTGGGACCCCAGTTGTTTACAATATATATTAATGACTTGGATGAGGGAATTAAATGCAGCATCTCCAAGTTTGCGGATGACACGAAGCTGAGCGGCAGTGTTAGCTGTGAGGAGGATGCTAAGAGGATGCAGGGTAATTTGGATAGGTTAGGTGAGTGGGCAAATTCATGGCAGATGCAATTTAATGTGGATAAATGTGAAGTTATCCACTTTGGTAGCAAAAACAGGAAAACAGATTATTATCTGAATGGTGGCTGATTAGGAAAAGGGGAGGTGCAACGAGACCTGGGTGTCATTATACACCAGTCATTGAAAGTGGGCATGCAGGTACAGCAGGTGGTGAAAAAGGCGAATGGTATGCTGGCATTTATAGCAAAAGGATTCAAGTACAGGAGCAGGGAGGTACTACTGCAGTTGTACAAGGCCTTGGTGAGACCACACCTGGAGTATTGTGTGCAGTTTCGGTCCCCTAATCTGAGGAAAGACATCCTTGCCATAGAGGGAGTACAAAGAAGGTTCACCAGATTGATTCCTGGGATGGCAGGACTTTCATATGAAGAAAGACTGGATGAGCTTAGGTTTATACTCATTGGAATTTAGAAGAATGAGGGGGGATCTGATTGAAACGTATAAAATCCTAAAGGGATTGGACAAGCTAGATGCAGGAAGATTGTTCCCGATGTTGGGGAAGTCCAGAATGAGGGGTCACAGTTTGAGGATAAAGGGGAAGCCTTTTAGGACCGAGATTAGGAAAAACTTCTTCACACAGAGAGTGGTGAATCTGTGGAATTCTCTGCCACAGGAAACAGTTGAGGCCAGTTCATTGGCTATATTTAAGAGGGAGTTAGATATGGCCCTTGTGGCTAAAGGGATCGGGGGTATGGGGGGAAGGCTGGTACAGGGTTCTGAGTTGGATGATCAGCCATGATCATACTGAATGGCGGTGCAGGCTCAAAGGGCCGAATGGCCTACTCCTGCACCTATTTTCTATGTGCTGATTAACTTGCTTTTAAGGCAACATGAAACCATGATGATTGCTGAAACTGAGCCTCATAAGTAAACCCAGAAGAATGTCATGTTGAAATCTCGGGATATTATAGAAAGTCAATCTAATCACTAATGACGTGGGCTGTGTGGAGATGCAATCTTCACAAGGTGAATCAGAGTGTTTGCGGAACACCTTAGCTTTGTTGCATGATCTGAGGGGGTGCCTGAATCTTCTGAAATCACAATATGTGAAGTTTTGTTTTGTTTTCTTAAAGGGTTTACAAAATAAGTCCCAAACTTTTGCATCACAGACTTTGGATTTTTTCCCAATGTAGAAAATATTCGGCGGGAGGAGAAGATGGCAGCGCACCACGCGTGCGCAGCCCTCCGGTGAAAAATGATGTCATATCTGTTAAATAGGGGCCGTGGACAATTCTGATCTCATGGAGAATGGATGTGAAATCACAGAGGAACATCTGGAGAAATTTCTGAAACGCCCGTTTGCTGCTGTCATTACTGTGTGGTCGGGAATCTTTCAGAGGGAAGGCCTCAAAATCCCCGGCCTTGCCTGCTTTTGGCGACCGAGAAGGAGGTTGAATCTTTTGGCAGAGATGCCGCTCGGTACTCAGTGTCAGAGAGCTGATCAGAGCTTGAAGTTTTCGGATGACTCAGAGACGGATTGTAGTCAGCATGGCAGGGAGGGTTTTTCTTCCTTCCCCTGTCTGTGTGAGATGTGGGACATTTGAGAGACTTTGAACTTTACTGTGCTCACGGACTTTCTTCATCAAGTTATGGTATTGTGCACTGTTGTAACTATATGTATAATTATGTGGTTTTGTCAATTTTTTCAGTCTTGGTCTGTCCTGTATTTTGTGATATCACACCGGAGGAAATATTGTATCATTTCTTAATGCATGCATTACTAAATGACAATAAAAGGGGACTATGTGTCTTCATAACCTAAAACTTGAAACATCTGTGTCTTTTCTCTGTTCTGGATTTATTGTTTAGATCTACGTATATGGAGGGGATAATTGTATGCATGGAACAGCCCATTTGACCAGCACGTCCATGATGTCCAGTGGGGACTCATCCATATTAATCCATCTTCCAGCGCTTGGCCGGTAGCTTTCTATGCATAAGCAATTCACTTTTGCCATTTCTGGAGCATTTGCTAGCTCAGGACAGCATGGATGGAAAGCATGCAAGGAGCCAGCTGGATATGGACTCAGGACCATTCGCCTTGAAGTCTGGTGCTGATGCCACTATCACTGTTGGTGAATCCCCTCGAAATCTCTTGCCGTTTCCAGTTTTATCTACCGATTATATGTTGGATAGTTTCCTGAAGTATCCCTTATCTGTACCCTTCATCATTTTGTCTGTCACATCCCTGCCTGATCTCCATTCCTGGGAAAAAATGTTCTCGCTTCCATCTTGTCTGACCAATCTGAATGAATTTTTTTTGACGAGGTAACAAAGTGTATTGATCACATCTTCCCTCTAATGCAGAGAATAGAACTGCAATCAAACTCCTATTGTGTCTGAACAATGTTTCACAAATTGGAACATAGCCTCCCTTTTCTTGTGTTCATTACAGTGACCAGTGAAGGCCATTGAACATCAATTTCTTCCCCTCTCTGTCTCCTTCTCTCTTTTTTCTATTCTCCATTCACTCTTTCTGTCCTATCTCTCAGAATATTTTCCAATAAATTCCTACTACTGATGTAGCAGGCCTGTAGTTACCAGTCTCAAAGGACAAACCCGTGATTGGTAAGTCCCAGTGTGAAGTCTGAAGTTGGAGGCCTGACGTCTGCAAGTCTCAGAGTCCGGACCCAAGGACTGGGGGCCCAGAGGTGGACTGTCCTGGGGTTGGAGATCTGTCTGTATGTGAAGGAGTGAGTTTGTGGGAAAAGGGGTCGGTTATGCTGTTGTCTTATTTTGTTGTTGTTGCTGTTTATGTTGTTCTATTGAACTTGTGGGCATTCTATGTTGGTGTATGGTGACACCTGTGGGCAGCCCTCAGCACATCATTGAGTGTGTTGGTTGTAGCACAAATGACACATTTCACTGTATGTTTCAATGTACATGTTATAAATAAATCTGAATTTACTCTTCTCCAAGGGGGTTCTGACCACATCTTTTCTCTGTCTGTTTGGTAATCTCCTTTCATAACAATGTTCGGACTGCAGTGTCTGTATTAAGTCTGGGAACAAGGGAGTAGTCAGACATAGTGGACAAAGAATAATTAGGGCACTGCTTCTGGGGTTGTTGAAACAAGAGAGGACACTGACGTTGGTTCAATTTTCCTGCCCGTGAATCTGAAGGATATTTGGTCAAGTATGTGGCTGGAGCTGAGGGTCAGGAAAATGGGCTGGGTCTATAACCAGTGTTGGTGGGATTTGGTAAACGTGGGTCAGTTGTGTGTGCGGTCAGAGCAGAGATCCGGAGCGTGGGTCAGGTGTGTGACAGGCGTGAGGGTGTCAGGAATCGGGGTAGATTCGTGATCTTCTAATTCATGTGGGTATGTTTGAAAAATCTTTCAAAGCTCAGAATAAACCCAAATACTGTGTATGCCCAACAAAATAAAATGCAAAACTTCACTCATTAGAATGGCTAGAACTCTTATTTTTTGGTTCCACTTTATGGAAAATAGTTCCTTTTTTATTACAGTTAAGTGTTTGAGAAAATCTTTTTCCATTTATGGGTAAAATGAGTGTGGTTACTGTCAACTGCAACTGAATTGAGATCTGTAAAGATCAGAGTGTTCAAAGATAGTTTGGTTTATTATTATTGCTGTCATGTGTACAAAGTGCAGTCATTCCACGTTGAGGTAGTAACAGAAATCAGAATGCAGAATATAGCACAACAGCTATGGGGAAAGTAGAACATAACTAAACAAATAAAGAGCATAAGGCTGTGCTGAGGTCAACTGGAAGATCAGGAATTTATCCTTGGCATATGAGAGGCCCATTCAATGATCTGTTAACAGTGGGATACAAACCATCCTTGAATCTGGTGGTACATACTTTCAGACTTTCCTAACTTTTTCTGGATGGAAAGAGGAGGGTGAGAAGTGAGAGTGACTGGGGTAGAAGGGGCCCTTGATTATGTTGGCTGCTTTCCAGAGGCAGATGGAGTCAATGGAAGGAAGGTAGGTTGGTAGGTTTGCATGACATCGTGGGCTATGTTCACAGTTAATTATAATTTACCAGTGTTTCCCGTGTCACCACAGTCACCCCACTAACCGTACAACTCGCAAACATACCGGGTTAATCAGTTGTAGGTGTGGTCATTTTGAAAATTCTGTGTAGCATTCTTGACGTGATTAAAAGTGTAAGTTCTGTGTGGTTGATGTTTTTAAAACATAGGAGCAGAGTTAGGCCATTTGGCTCATCAAGTCCGCTCCACCATTCAGTCATGGATGATGTATTATCCCTGTCAGGCCAATTCTCCTGCCTTCTCCCTAGAAGCTTTGACACCATTACTGATCACAAACCTATCAACCTCTATCTTAAATATAAAAAATGACTTGGCTTGCACAGCTGCCTGTGGCAATGAATTCCACAGATTCACCACTCCATGGCTGAAGAATTTTTTCTTTGTCTCTGTTCTTACTGGATGTCACCCAATTCTAAAGGTGTGGTTTCTGGTGCAAGACTCTCCCACTATAGGAAACATCATCTTCATACTGACTCTATTTAAGCCTTCCAGTATTTGATAGGTTTCAATGAGTTCCCCCCTCCTTCTTCTAAATTCCAGCTAGTAAAGGCTCAGAGCCATCAAACACTCCTCATTGGTTAACCCTTTCAGTCCTGGGGTCATTCCCAAGAACCTCCTCTGGACCCTCACCATCACCAACACTTCTTTTCTTAGATAAGGGGCCCAAAACTCCTCACAATATTCCAAGCGCGGTCTGACCAATACCTTATAAAGCCTCAGCATTACATTCCTGCTTTTGTATTCTAGTCCTCTTGAAGTGAATGCTAACATTTCATTTGCCTTCCTTACCATTGATTGAATCTGCAAGTTAATCTTTAGGGAACTTCCACCATAAATACACCCACGGACTTGGCCTCCACTGCTGTCTGTGGCAGAGCATTCCACAGATTCACTACTCTCTGGCTAAAAAGGTTCCTCCTCACCTCTGTTCTAAAGGGTCGCCCTTCAATTTTGAGACTGTGCCCACGAGTTCTGATGGCCCCACCATAGGAAGCATCTTCTCCACATCCACCCCATCTAGTCCTTTCAACATTTGGCAGGTTTCAGTGAGATCCCCTCACATTCTTCTAACTGCCAGGGAGTATAGGCCCAAAGCTGCCAAATGCTCCTCATATGTTAATCCTTTCAATCCTGGAATCATCCTCATGAACCTTCTCTGGACTCTCTCCAATGACAGCTCATCCTTTCTGAGATATGGGGCACAAAGCAATTGACAATACTCCAGGTGCAGCTGACTAGTATCTTATAAAGGGTCAGCATTATCTCCTTGCTTTTATATTCTATTCCCTTTGAAATAAATGCCAACATTGCATTGTAGACTCAATCTATAAATTAACCTTCTGGGAGTCTTGCACGAGACTCCTAAGTCCCTCTGCACCTCTGATGTTTGAGCTTTCTCTCTATTTAATTAATAGTCCGCACTATTGTTCCTTTTAGCAAAATACATTATTGTACATTTCCCAGCACTGTATTCCATCTGCTACTTTTTTTGCTCATTTTTCCAATTTGTCTAAGTCCTGCTGCAATCACATTGCTTCCTCAGCACTACCAACCCTTCCATCTATCTTCGTATCATCCACAAACTTTGCCACAAAGCCATCAATTCCATTATACAAGTCACTGACAAACAATGTGAAAAGTAGCGGTCCCAATACTGGCCCCTGAGGAACACCACTAGTCACTGGCAGCCAGCCAGAAAAGGCCCCTTTTATTCCCACTCAGTACCTCCTGCCTGTCAGCCGTTCCTCTATCCATGCCAGTATCCTTCCTGTAATGCCATTGAATTTTATCTTGTTAAGCAACCTCGTGTCTGGCACCTTATCAAATGCCTTCTGAAAATCCAAGTAAAATGATTGAATTTTTTGAGGATGTGACTAAACACATTGATGAAGGTAGAGCAGTAGATGTAGTGTATATAGATTTCAGCAAGACATTTGACAATACCACATGCAAGGCTTATTGAGAAAGTAAGGAGGCATGGGATCCAAGGGGACATTGCTTTCTGAATCCAGAACTGGCTTGCCCACAGAAGACAAAGAGTGTTGTAGATGGGTCATCTTCTGCATGGAGGTCGGTTACCAGTGGTGCCTCAGGGATCTGTTCTGGGACCCCTACTCTTCATGGTTTTTATAAATGACCTGGATGAGGAAGTGGAGGGATGGGTTAGTAAATTTGCTGATGGCACAAAGGTTGGAGGTGTTGTGGATAGTGTGGAGGGCTGTCAGAGGTTACAGCAGGACATTGATAGGATGCAAAATTGGGCTGAGAAATGGCAGATGGAGTTCAATCCACATAAGTATGAGGTGGTTCATTTCGGTAGGTCAAATATGATGACAGAATATATTATTAATGGTAAGCCTCTTGCCACTGTGGAAGATCAGAGGGATCTTGGGGTCCGAGTCCATAGGACACTCAAAGCTGCTGTGCAGATTGACTCTGTGGTTAATACGGTGCATTGGCCTTCATCAATTGTGGGATTGAGTTTGGGAGCCGAGAGGTAATGTTGCAGCTCTATAGGACCCTGGTCAGACCCCACTTGGAGTACTGTGCTCAGTTCTGGTTGACTCACTATTGGAAGGATATGGAAACCATAGAAAAGGTGCAGAGGAGATTTACAAGGATGTTGCCTGGATTGAGGAGCATACGTTATGAGAATAGGTTGAGTGAACTCGGCCTTTTTTCTTTGGAGCAACGGAGGACGAGAGGTGACCTGATAGAAGTGTATAAGATGATGAGAGGCATTGATCGTGTGGACAGTCGAAGACTTTTTCCCCGGGAAGGTAGGTTTGCATGACATCATGGGTTATGTTCACAGCTAATTATAATTTACCAGTGTTTACCATGTCACCACAGTCATCCCACTAACTGTACAATTCACAAATATACCAGGTTAATCAGTGGTACATGAAACCCCGGTTTCCTTGGGCCGCATAATTCTAGGGAATACACACTTCGGTCCCGCCAAATCCGTGAGGTTGGGTTGGCTCTCCCACCTCAAACTGCGGTTTCAGTGGATGCTGCGTAATTTGCTACCCTTTTACAACTCAGTGCCAAGAAATAGCAGACAGCACACTGCATACGATTGAAGGAATTATATTTATGAATTTTAACTGAAGGGTTAGTAAAGAAAAGAAAGAACACAAAAACAAAAAGGGCCCGTTATAATTAAACAGTCAAATGTGCACAAGTTGGAGCTCAACTCTTCTAAAAGTCATATTCACCGATCCTCAGTCGACCTCCGCACCTTGCTCCATCAAATCATGGTCCCCCACGGGGTCAAATCCTATGACTGGTTCTCTCCAGCGGTCTTCTCTTTTCAACTCTCTCCCCACAGAAATGGCCCCAGGTTACACCGGTGTCAGGCAGACAAAAAAACCCACTCCCCTGATTGGATGGCTTACATACCAAAGCACCCGTTATCTCAGAGGTTTCAAAGGCACACTTAATGTCAGAGAAATGTATACGTAAGTACCTCCTGAAATGCTTTTTCTTCACAAACATCCATAAAAAGCAGAGGAGTGCCCCCGAAGAATTAAATGTTAGAACACCAAAGTCCCCCCCCCGATACGCTCCCTCCTGCACATAAGCTGCAGCAAGCAACATCCCCTTCGTCCCACCAGCAAAAAAACTCATCGGCACCCACCACCGAGCACTCAAGCGTGAGCGAAGACACAGACTTGCAGTACCCCAAAGATTTCTTGTTCACCCGGTATTCGACATACCACAGGCTCTCTCTTTCCCTATAAAGGAGAAAGAGATGTCTCCATTTCACAGCGAGAGGGGAGACAGAAAAAACAACTCACTGGTTTATGTTGTTAAAAGTTCGTTGTGTCGCTCTTTCTGAGCTCTGTGCCCAAAGACCTCAGCCAGAGATCTTCTGTCTCCAATGACACTCTGAGCTCCTGCAGAGGCACCAACCTCCAATCCCCTTGTCTCCAGAGCCATGAAATCTCAGTCCTCCGAAGGCAGACGAAGCTCTTAGGCCAAGCCCTTGGTGTGCCAAACAACGGCCAGTCATGAAACCCCAAGAGTGGGTTCCATTCCTGCAAAGAACCGTAGTCAGTGTGTAACTCCAGATCAGGGTCTTCAAAAGAACCCTGAAAGGGAAAATTAGTGAAATTAAAGATGGAAATAGAGTCCGAAAATGCAAGCAAAGGACTCGCCGTTAGGCGCCATTAATCCTCCTAAGCTCCTTCCTCTAACCATAACCCAAACACTGCTTCAACAGAAAGACTATTATGTTAGCAGTGAAACCTTTACCAGGGTGCTACATATATATGGTCTGTGTAGCATTCCTGACGCGATTAAAAGTGCAAGTTCTGCATGGTTGATATTTAATGGCAGCGTATTGTTTTATCATAAGACTGTAAGACATAGGAGCAGGGTTATGCCATTTGGCTCATCGAGTCTGCTCCATCATTCAATCGTGGATGATGTATTCTCCCTCTCAAGCCCATTCTCGCGCTTTCTCCGCGTAACCTTTGACATCCTTGCTAATCGAAAACCTGTCAACCTCAGCATTAAGTGTATAAAATGACTTGACTTGCACAGCCGCCTGTGGCAATGAATTCCACAGATATGCCACCTTCTGGCTAAAGAAATTTTTCCTCATCTCTATTTTAAGTGGCTGTCCCTGTATTCCGAGGCTGTGCCTTCTGGAACTAGACTCCCCAACTATGGAAACATCATCTCCACATCCACTCTGTCTAGACCTTTCAATATTTGATAGGTTTCAATGAGATCCGCCCAGTTCTTCTAAACTTCAGCAAGTACAGGCTCAGAGCCATCAAACACTCCTCATAGGTTAACCCTTTCATTCCTGGCATCATTCTCGTGAACCTCCTCTGAACCCTTTCCAATGCCATCACATCTTTTCTGAGATGTGGCCCAAAACTCCTCATAATATTCTAAGTGCTGTCTGACTAATACCTTATGAAGCCTCGGCATTACATTCTTGCATTTGTATTCTAGTCCTCTCGATATGATCACCAACATTTCGTTTGTCTTCCAACTCAACCTGTAAGTTATCTTTTGGGAATTCTCCACGAGAACTTTGATTTTTTGAGTTTTCTCCTCATTTAGAGAACAGTCCATGCCTTCATTCCTTCTACCAAAGTGCATGACTATACACTATGTTCCACATGCCACTTCCTTGCCCATTCTCCCAATTTGTTTAAAAGAGCAGTGGAAATTGCTGTTTCAATGGAAACTACAGACAGAGATGCAATTGAGTAGCAGTCAGGAATGAAAGTGAGCGTGAACAAAATTGCATCGTCTTAACAGAAACCAGTCTGGTCATACGAATTGTGTTACTGTTGTGGCAGGGGCTCACGTACACCAAACAAATACAGGTTTAAGGGTAACCCTTGTAGAAAATACAACAAAGTAGGACACATGCAAAGAACATGTTGGGCAGACTAAATAAATGTCCTGCACAGGAAGGAGAAAAATATGAACAGCCAAGTTACAGCTTCAGAAAGGGCATTAATCTGCATGCTATTGATGAAAATTCAGGTAACAATAAGAGTGATATAGGATTTTGTAGCCTTGAAATTTACACTGTGAAAATTAACAATAGTCAATCAACATGGCTCACACCAGAAGTGAACAGAAAATTATTTTAATTAAAATTGGACACTGGATCAGTGTTTCAGTGGTTCCACAAAATAAGTTTGATGAAATTTCAAAATACCAACTTGAAATCCAACTAAGAACTTATACTGCAGATAAATAACTCCTGTGGGAATGACATCTGTAACGGTGAAATACAACCACCAACAAGCCACATTGAGCTTGTATGTGGTAAAAGCAAAAGGGCCAGCATTGTGGAAGTATGATTGGCTGAGACAACTACAACTTGATTGGAGATCCATGCACCACTTGTATGCCACATCCCCTGCAATGAATCCAACAGCAAGCGAATAAAGAAATGCGCTAGATGATGCCACAACTGTCTCCGTGCTGAATACCATGAACTGTTGCCCAACAGAGGACTAACAGGTGTTGGCAACAACCTCTTTGCTTCCGGTTGGAAAGCATATTGGACCAAGGAAGGGCCATGCTGCTCAGAGAAGCATGAAAGTGACAAAAGCAACAAGAGTTTTTATAGGCAACATATCAGAGAAAGCTTCCTATAGGTTAATCAGGCAGTTACTTGCAAAATGTGGCATGGTTTTAAGCTTGGAGAGAGTTTCAAGGAGCTTCAGGAAAGTTGCAAGCATTCAACTTTTTTGAATATAAAGTTCCAGAATCTACACGGGATGCATTAAGATTATTGTGTGAACCTCAAGCGGGAGACAAAAAACTGCTTGTAGAAGTAAATGTAAAGACCAAAGCCCAGCTGGATGAAGAGAAGGCTGAAGAGAAGGCAGTCAATGGAGTTATGAAAACTAAGGATTTGTTGTGGATGAAGAAACCCAGAGGAGAGATCAATCATAAAGGGAGCAATAGTTGAATTAATAAGAGAATACTCAAGCAAACTAAATGCACCTTCACAAGATCAAGATGTACAAACTAAAAGAAGAAAGAGAGAAGAGTTGGAGAGAAAAAATGTGAATGAGAAAGAGAAAGATGTGAAAGAGAGAAGGAATGTGAGAAAGAAAAAGAAAGGGATCAGAGTAGATCCAGAGAGAGAAAAGAAGGGGAAAGGTGGCCTCCACTGTCAGAACCGCTCTTTGCAATCTCAGAGTTAACTCCTGTAACCACGACGGAGGAGGTCCCAGAACCTGAGATTGTTTCACAGCCATAAGCAGAGTGACCCCCTTTGTCAGGAAAGATGTTTTCCCCCAAGAGAAAGATATCCTCCACAGTGATTAAATCTTTGGGACAATTTAAAATTTACTATGGTGTGGATGTCTGTATATAGTAGTTGTATAGTATAGTTGAGGTACATTCTGTATTGAGTTGGAGCTTATAGCTAAGCAGGGAGAAGTGTTGTGTATTTAATATTTCAATATTATTTGAATAAGCTTGTATATATACTGTTTGATGAAGCACTCATTCAAAAAATTAATTATGGATTATATGTAAAAAAACACTAATTGCATAAATTATGCTACTACATGATATGTTCACACCTTACTTAAAGATGTATTTATTGGACTCTTGTGTTTCCTTTGAATTAGTTTAATATTTTGAAGTTACAAAACATTACTATTATGTTTTCAAATTGCCAGCATGAGGTGAAATCTTCTTCAATCATATGCACAGATTCCTAAATGAGAAACTTTTAGTTTTAAAAGAAACTATGCTTCTAGAACAATCAGGCACTAATTCTTGACAAAGCAGTACCATTCATTAAGATATTTTATAATATTAAGGCATATACAGTAGATTCTGGTTAATTAGGGCATATCAGGACCAGTGAATTTTGGCCCAACTAAGCGGCTGCCCTAATTAGCCAAAGTTTCATAGAAATAGTAAAAGGTATCAAAAGGTCAAACTACCATTTAACTGAGTATTTATATATATTTAAATGAAAAGCAGAATAAATTAGAACACCACCAATACCTTTTCAGTACTATAAAATTGCAACATTCAAGATAATTGTAGATACCTTTGCAATTCCTAACTTGTTGAAGTAGCGTAATAGTTTCATTTTCACTCCTGGCTGCTTCTGGCATGCCCAAGCCTGAATGCTTGAAACTGTGGTGAGCAAAACAGTTCTGAACTGTCTTACTGCTTATTTCCGTAAATCTTTCTTACCATCAGTGAGAAAACCACTGCTTTTTGAATACAAACACACGCAACTGGTGCTATTTAAAAACCAATTGCTCCAAGCACTGTGTAGTGTCTAACATCCATGCAAGTGCATGTGATTGATGCTAGTTAGAAACTGTTCAGCAATAGTTTCAAGCCCCAATTAAGCAGCATGTTGTCCCAAATAAATGAAGGGAATCCTACCTACTTTCTCGATATAGTTTTTGTTCTTTAAGGGTTGTCCCAAATAAAGGGCTGTCTCGATTAAACAACACCAAATTAACTAGAATCCACTGTATATAACATTAGGGAGGTCTTCAAAAGGACTTAGACAGAGTAGGACAATGGGCAAAGAACTGGCAGATGGAATATAATGAAGGCAAGTCTACGGTCATGCACTTTGGTGGAAGAAATAAAGGCATAAACTATTTTTCAAATGGGAAGAAAATTCAGAAATCAGAGATGCAAAAGGACTTGGGAGTCCTTGTGCAGAAGTCCTAAACGGTTAACTTGCAGGGTGAGCCGGTGGTAAGGAAGGCATATGCGATGTTAGCATTCATTTCGAGTGGACAAGAATATAAAAGCAAGAATGTAATGCTGAGGCTTTATAAGGCATTGGTTAGATCGCACTGAGCATATTACGTACAGTTTTGGGCCCCTTATGCCTCTAATCTAAAAAAAAGGATGTATTGGCATTGAAAATGGTCCAGAGGAGGTTCACAAGAATGATCCCAGGAATGAAAGGTTTAACGTGATGGAATAGCGGAGAAAATTCGATGGGCTGAATGACCTAATTTTGCTCCTATGTCTTATTGTCTTTTGGTCTTATATAGAAACAAAGTTATTCATTGAAATGAATAGAACAGTGCAGTGGTATTGATCAGCCTAGCAAGTTCTGATTCCTTTGCACAGGTATTCAGTCAGTCCAATCCTTGACTCTTTCCCATATTGCAGCACTTCCGCTTTCCATTAAGCTTTTATACTAATCCTTTATGAAATCTATTTAACCACTGTAGCACTCAGTCAATTCTAGACCTTAAGCATTTGTTATGTTAACATTTTTTGCTTACATCACTGTTGATTTTTTTTTGCACCTTGGATAGGAAGTGGATTAGTCACAACAAACAGGTTTCAGTAAACAATGAATGTATTTCATACATCGAAGGACTGCAGAAAAGAGTCATGCTTTATGGGTTACTTACTTCTCGTGATTTTTATTAACGACCTGGATGTGGGGGTAGAAGGGTGAGTTGGCAAGCTTGCAGACAACACAAAAGTTGGTGGTGTTGTAGATAGTGTAGAGGATTGTCGAAGATTGCAGAGAGACATTGATAGGATGCAGAAGTGGGCTGAGAAGTGGCAGATGGAGTTCAACCCGGAGAAGTGTGAGGTGGTACACTTTGGAAGGACAAACTCCAAGGCAGAGTACAAAGTAAATGGCAGGCTACTTGGTAGTGTGGAGGAGCAGAGGGATCTGGGGGTACATGTCCACAGATCCCTGAAAGTTGCCTCACAGGTGGATAGGGTAGTTAAGAAAGCTTATGGGGTGTTAGCTTTCATAAGTCGAGGGATAGAGTTTAAGAGTCGCGATGTAATGATGCGGCTCTATAAACCTCTGGTTAGGTCACACTTGGAGTACTGTGTCTAGTTCTGGTCGCCTCACTGTAGGAAGGATGTGGGAGCATTGGAAAGGGTACAGAGGAGATTTACCAGGATGCTGCCTGGTTTAGAAGGTATGCATTATGATCAGAGATTAAGGGAGCTAGGGCTTTACTCTTTGGAGAGGAGGAGGATGAGAGGAGACATGACAGAGGTGTACAAGATAATAAGAGGAATAGATAGAGTGGATAGCCAGCGCCTCTTCCTCTGGGCACCACTGCTCAATACAAGAGGACATGGCTTTAAGGTAAGGGTTGGGAAGTTCAAGGGGGATATTAGAGGAAGGTTTTTTACTCAGAGAGTGGTTGGTGCATGGAGTGCGCTGTCTGAGTCAGTGGTGGAGGCAGATACACTAGTGAAGTTTAAGAGACTACTAGACAGGTATATGGAGGAATTTAAGGTGGGGTGTTATATGGGAGGCAGGGTTTGAGGGTCGGCACAGCATTGTGGGCTAAAGGGCATGTAATGTGCTGTACTATTCTATGTTCTATGTTCTTAATGGATTGATTAGATAAAAATAATTAGTCTAGACTTATAGATCAGGAATACCTGGTTTAAATGAGCAAGGCAGCCCAAAAATATGGAGCAAAAATAAAAGAAAGAACACACAAAAAATGTTGGAGGACCTCAGCAGGTCAGGCAGCATCTATGGAGAGGAATAAAGAGTCGACATTTTGTGCCGAGACCCCTAGAAAGGACAGGAGCCTTTCTTCACTGCAACACAGACAGCATAAAACCATAAGTCCATAAGACATAGGAGCAGATATAGGCCATTCAGCCCATCATGTCATCTCCACCATTCCATCATGGCTGAACCCTGATCTCACTCAACCCCATACACCTGCCTTTTCACCATATTCTTTGATGCCCTGACCGATCAGGAAGCTATCAATATATGCACGGACTTGGGCTCTACCGCAGTCTGTGGCAGGGCATTCCACAGATTTACTACTCTGGCTAAAAAATAATTCCTTTTTACCTCTGTTCTAAAGGGTTGTCCCTCAATTGTTTAGGCTGTCCCCTCTAGTTCTGGATACTCCCACCACTGGAAACATCTTCTCCACATCCACCCTTTCTAATCTTTTCAATATTCGGTAGGTTTCAATGAGATCCCCGGTGAATCCCAGTAAAAGGATTTAAAAGATTAGCTTTATTTGTCACATCAAAACTTTAAAACCTACAGTGAAATGTGTCATTTTGTGTCAACGACTGTGCTGGGGGCAGCCCACAAATGTCACCGTGTTTCCGGTACATGTCCACCACCTACTAACTCTAACCTGCACATCTTTGGAATGTGGGATGAATGGGAAGAATGTACGGACTTCTTACAAGCAGCAGTGGGAATTCTGGGAATCAATGATTGCTGGTACTGTAAAGCAATTGCACGAACGTGCTGCCATGCTGAGAGCCCTTTCTTCTCCCTCCTGTTATATTTATGAGGAGCATTCAATGGCTCTGGGCCTGTACTCACTGGAGTTCAGAAGAATGGGGGAGGATCTCACTGAAACCTATCAAATATTGAAAGGCCTAGATAGAGTGGATGTGGAGAGGATGCTTCCTATAGTGGGGGAGTCTAGGACCAGAGGGCACAGCCTCAGAATGCAAGGACACCTATTCAGGACGGAGGTGAGGAGAAAATTCTTTTACAAGAGGGTGGTGAATCTGTGGAATTCATTGCCACAGATAGCTGTGGAGGCCAAGTCATTGGGTAGATTTAAAGCAGAGGTTTAGTAAGTTGTGCTTGATTAATAAGGTTATGAGGAGAAGGCGGGAGAATAAGGGTTGAAAGGGATAATAAAGCAGCCATGATGGAATGGTGGAGCAAACTACATGAGCTGAATGGCATAATTCTGCTCCTATGTTTTATGGGCTTATGGTCTAAATTTCGTACCATGAAATTTAATAGGAGGGACAAGAAAGGAAGAATAACAAGATAAAATAAATGCTATGGTAATGGTTTACAATACAAGCAACCTGGGTTCAAATCTCACCGCTGTCTGTAAGGAGTTTGTACGTTCTCCCCATGATTGCATGTGTTCCCTCCCACAGCTGAAAGACGTACTGTTGATAGGTTAATAGGTCATTGTAAAATTGTCCCACGATTAGGCTCGGATTAAATTGGGGATTGCTGGGTGGCCTGGCTCAAAGGGCCACAAGGGCCAATTCCACACTGTATCTCAATAAATAAATAAGCAAATGGTTCAATTTTAAAATGGCTTTAAGGAGCAGGCAGGGGAGTTCATAGATTCACCTGCAATGAGGACTATGTGGGAAACCGAGCTGATTTAATACCTCAGTGGAGTCCTTGTTGAAATGACACCAGGAGAAGGTGTGATTGATATTTCTAAGATGAGAGCTCGTTTATTATAATGGAGCTTGCAAGCTGAAATTAAACTATGTGATCATGTGAAATATGAACTGCTGTATTTGTGGAAGCACACAATGTTACAATATGGCAGGAAATTCAAGAGTGAGAGCAAAGACAAAATGGTAAATTTATTCCAATCATAAAGTACTCTTCCATTTTCAGTGTTCTTCATGTGAGGACAGTGCAAATGAAGGAGCCCAGTAACCATACGGTAGCATACCTGAAGTTCAAGACTTTAGCAATGAGTATTAGTCAAAGGAGAGCTTATTGAAGTATTAAACACAAGAGATTCTGCAGGTGCTGGAAATCCAGAGCCTAGTTTTTCCTCCTCCTCCACCTTCGTATTCTGGCATCATTTCCCCTTTCCATTCCAGTCCTGGTGAAGGACCTCGGCCTGACATTCTGACTGTTTATTCATTTCCTCAGATGCTGCCTGGCCTGTTGAGTTCCTCCAGCATTTTGTGTGTGTTGCTGTTTGAGGAGGATTAAGGATTTTGTCAAGGCAAATACCAAAATGGGCAGAAATTCAAATTCTACATAACTACTTCACATAGAGGAAAGTTTCATCATTGCTAAAGTAAAACCCAAACAGTGTCTTGTTTGAAGAAAAACAGATAAATACTTCAAAAACAGATAATCTAATGGAATGTGGGGGAAAGGTTGAGGTAACTTTTACTTAAATATTTTGCCTGCATGAGGAACCAGCACAAATAAGTTGAGAGGAGTAATTTCCTGTCATGTTGTAACATTGTTTGATTCCCAATATGCAAGTCACATGATAACACTAATTTCAGCCTGCAAGCTGACTATGATAAAGGAAACATCAATTTAGGTATATCAGTCGCATTTCCTTTCTGGGTCATTACAACAGGACTTAAGGAAATGTACCCAAACCCTTCCCATTCAGTGACGTTTCATCCCCAGTAACTTGCAAAACAAAATATTGTATTTACTAGAACTTCGTGTTAAAGTGAAGCCAACATTTTTAAGATAATAGGTTAGTAGAACTGTGTTCTGTTTAGATATCAAGAATACATTTACATCTGTTACGATATGCACCCAACCATGCCAGCTTCTGGGGTTTAGACGCTCCAACTCTCCAGAATATGGATCGTTGGTGCGGCCGCTTTAAAGACTCAGGCTGCCCCACTAATTGGCCGCCACGTTTTAGCACCAGGATTTTAATATTTAAAGAGCACCTGCATTGAGGTTCTGTGTCACTCGTCAACTCTACTTCCGATTCTGGTCTAGCATCAATTTTAGAACCCTGTCCTCATCTCAGTCTCATATCGTGTCTCGATTCTAGTCTCGGATACTCCAGCACTTGAATCCTAACCATCTTCACCTAGGTCTCTCGTCACAGCATCGAGTCCCAGTTAAAGCAACAGTCTCATTTTCCAGAATTAGACTGTAACTGTGTAGCACATAGAATTAAGAATGTTAACAGCACGGAAACTGATCATTTTTGATCTTGTTTATACTCTACACGACAATTATCATCATGATATCCTGTATGTTAATTCTCCCTCGTGTGTTCATTCACTTCCTTGCTTATTAACCTCAATGCATCCTTTCTGAACCAAACTGGTTCCTCTTGAATTCCCTGTTAGATTTCAGAGTGACTTGCTTATTACCCTTAACCTTCACCTAATTGAGTACCTAATCAAAGACAGCAATGGGTTAATGATGTTATTTCATCTCTTCAGTATTCTGACTCAGAACAGACTCAATGCACTAAATCAAGGGTCCCCAACCTTTTCTGCACCGCGGACCGGTTTAATATTGACAATATTCTTGCGGACCGGCCGACCCAGGGGGAGGGGTGGTGTTCAAGTAGGGTTAAACTCACCTCAACATGTCTTTTACAGTTAGGGTTGCCAACTTTCTCACTCCCAAATAAGGGACAAAAGTAGCAGTCAAATCCCGGGACACTTGTGTTTTCCCCAGGAAAGACTACCATGACCATGAAGCCTTGCGCGGGCACCTGTGTGCGCATGCGTGATGTGCCCATGTGATGTGTGCATGCACGTACATGCCGATTTTTTTTTCCCACAAATCAGTTTTCTCTTAATCTTCCCGACTATACTGTACATACATTATTTCTACTTTATATAGGCTGTGTATTTATCATATCATTCCTGCTTTTACTATATGTTAGTGTTATTTATTTTTGGTTTTATGTGTTGTTTGGTATGATTTGTTAGGTTATTTTTTGGGTCTGGGAACGCTTAAAAATTTTTCCCATATAAATTAATGGTAATTGCTTCTTCGCTTCACGCCATTTCAACACAAAAGGTTTCATAGGAATGCTCTACCTTAGCGGGGAAAATACGGGACAAGGGCAGTCCCGTATGGGACAAACCAATTTAACCCAATATACGGGATGTCCCGGCAAATACAGGACAGTTGGCAACCCTATGTTCAAGATCAACAGTGCGTGACAGGGAATGAGGAAAGGTGCAGCTGACACATATCATTTCCTCACGACCCGGTAGCACATGCTTTGCGTCCCGGTACTGGTCTGCGGCCCGGTGGTTGGGGACCGCTGCGCTAAATGGCCTAATTCTACTCCTATGTCTTATGGTCTTAATGAAACATACAATGCAACAACCATAAGCCTTACATCCAAAGAAGTATTAGTCCCATGTCGTTTCTCAGTAATCAGGTAGGAATTCAATGTTTAATTACACCATACAAAGAACCTCAAAGATGCCTAAAAAGTCTGGGTGACATTGAACCCTTGAGGAAAGCGAAGAAGCTTGTTAATCTCATTCTTGTTTGTAGGATCTTACTCTCTAAGAAGCAATATACCGTAGTTCCAGAATCAGAACTTCCCAGTGGCCAAACATTTTAATTCCCATTCCCATTTTGGCATGTCAGTCCACTCTGGCCTATTACCTCTTCTCACCTGCATATTACCTCCCCCGGATCCCCTCTTTCTTCCCTTTCTCCTGTGGTCCACTTTCCTCCCCAGTGCTTTATTCTCTCAACCCACCTGGCTTCACCTATCACCTTCCAGCTATCTCCTCTCCCCAATCTTTTAGTTCTGGCGTCTTCCCCTTTCCTTTCCAGTCCCGGAGAAGGGTCTCGGCCTGAAATGTCGACTGTCTATCCATTTCCATAGATGCTGCCCGACCTGCTGAGTTCCTCCAGTATTTTGTGAGTGTTGCGATATATTTACCTATGTTGATGACGGGGAAGAGAAAGAAAAATGAGCCATAAGCAGATTGAATTGAAGTGAAGGCTTAAAGACTTGAATGGCCTGCTCTTGCTCTTGCTCTTATTCTTTTTTATTACATTATCCAAGAAACTTCATGGAATTGCTGAGACTCTTAATACTCAATGATAGAACAAGAATATAGAATGTTGCAGGCCTTTTTAAGGTTGTACCAAGCTTTCAACCTGCTCTATGATCAATCTAACCCTTCCCTCCTGCATCCTCTATTTTTCTATCTTCCATGTGCCTATCTAAGAGTTTCTTAAATGTCCCTAACATATCCGCCTCTATCACCAACCCGGAAGAGTGAGTGATGAATCATTCTTGCAGAATGATGTTGAATCATTCTTAGCAATCAGTATAGGTTGAGACTCAAAGCTTTGTTAAGAAAAAAAATGCTTTGTTTCCTTTTTTGGAGAAAAATTGTTAATGTCACATAGTGAGCCCATATGTTGTGCTGAAACTATAAATAATGCCTCAGAATTTATTTATTTAGAAATAAAACCTGGAATAGGCCCTTCAGGATCTTTGAACCGCACTGTCAGCAACTCCCAGTTTAACCCTTGCCTAATCATGGGACAATTTACAATGGCCAATTAACCTACTAACTGGTACATCTTTGGAGTGTGGGGGGAAATATATCAGTGACTCATATCGCATTAGTTACCAAACATTCTTTTTAAATCCATTTTCTATAATGTAGTTCTGTTCACTATTCTGGAAGATGGTGCATCAACTTGGTAAAAATTTTAAAATACTCTCAGTGGCCACTTTATTAGGTACACATGTCCACCTGCTCAATAATGTAAATGTCTAATCGGCCAATCACATGGCAGCAATTCAATGCATAAAAGCATGCAGATGTGGTCAAGAGGTTCAGTTGTTGTACAGATCAAACATCAGAATGGGGAAGAAATGTGATATAAGTAACTTTGACTGTGGAATTATTGTTGGTGCCAGATGGAGTGCTTTGAGTATCTCAGAAACAGCTGATCTGAGAATTTTACATACAACCCTCTCTAGAGTTTACACAGAATGGTGTTGGTGTGACAAACAAAACACATCCTGTCATCACAGTTCTGAAGGAATAAATGCCTTTTTAATAAGAGGTCATAGGAGAATGGCCAGACTGATTCAAAACTGACAGGAAGGTGACAGTAACTCAAGTAACCATCCATTACAACAGGGGTGTGCAAAATAGCATCTCTGAACACAAAACATGTTGAACCTTGAAGTGGATAGCAGAAGACCCCAAGCATACACTCAATGGCTACTTTATGAGGTACCGACGTACCTAATCATAAACATCAATTACTGAGCATTCTTTACATTTCTACTTTCCATAATGGCGTTTGGTTGACTTTTCTAGAAGATGGTGCATCAATTTTTCAAAGACTTTAAAATATCTCACAACACTCCAATTATGATCAAGTTTTTGTTGCAAGCTTTTAACAATAAGACCTTAAGATGTAGGAGCAGAAGTAGGCCATTTGGCCTATCAAGTCTATTCCATTTCATCATGACTGATCCAATTTTTCCTCTTGGCCCCAATCTCCTGTCTTCTCCCCACAACCCTTCATGCCCTCACTAATCATGAAGCTTACATATACCCAGTGTCTTAGCCTTTGCAACTGCCTGTGCAAACAAATTCCACAGATTCACCACTCAGTGGCTAAAGAAATTCCTCATCTCTGTTCTAAAAGGACACACCTATATTCTGAGACTGTGTCCTCTGGTCTTTGTCTTCCCCACCATAGGAAACATCCTCTCCAAATCCACTCTATTAAGTCATTTCAACATTCGATAGGTTTCAATGAGGTCAACCCTCACTCTTCTGAATGCCAGTGAGCAGAGGCCCAGAGCTCTCAAAGGCTCCTCATATGACGAGCCTTTCAATCCTAGAATCATTTTTGTAAACCTCCTTTGAACCCTCTCCAATGTCAGCACATCCTTTCTTAGATAAGAGGCCCAAAGCTGCTCATAATACTCCAAGTGAGGCTTCACCATTGCTTTACAAAGCTTCAAAATTACATCCTTGCTTTTATATTCTAGTCCCCTTGAAATGAATGCTAACATTGCATTTGCCTTCCCTACCACCAACTCAACTTGCAAATTAACCGATAGGGAATCCTGCACAAGGACTCCCAAGTCCCACTCCATCTCAGATTTTGAGATCTGAAAACAGTATTTGCTTTTATTTCTTCTACCCAGGTGCATGACTATACATTTCCTGATACTGTGTTCCATCTGTCACTTCTTCGCCCATTCTCTTAATCTGTGTAGGTCCTTCTGTAGCTTCTCTACTTCCTCAAAACTAACTGCCCCTCCACCTACCTTCATATCGTCCGCAAACTTGGCTACAGAACCATCAATTCTGACATCCAAGTCATTAACATATAACATAAAGAGAAGTGGTCTCAACACAGACCCCTGTGGAACACCTCTAGTAACTGGCATCCAACCAGAAAAGGCTCCCTTCATTCCCACTCTTTGCCTCCTGCCAGTCAGTTATTTTTTTATCCATGCTAGTATCTTTCCTGCAATACCAAAGGCTCTTAACTTGTTAAGCAGCCTCATGTATGGTACCTTGTCAGAGGCCTTCTGAAAATTCAAGTAAACAACATGCACTAATTCTCCTTTGTCTGTTCTACCTGTTATTTCTTCAAAGAGTTCCAACAGATTTGTCAGGCAAGATTTTCCCTTAAGGAAACCACGCTGACTACAGTCTATTTTATCATGTGCCTCCACATCCTTAACAATCGACTCCAACACCTTCCCAACCACTGAGGTCAGAATAAATGGCCTATAATTTCCTTTCTTCTGCCTCTCTCCTGCCTCTCTCTCTTCTTGAAGAGTGGAGTGACATTTGCAATTTTCCATTCCTCCGGAACCATTACAGAATCTAGTGATTCTTAAAAGACTATTACTAATGTCCAAGGTTGTCAAGCCGAGGAGTGGTAGTGAGGACAAGCTCCCACTACCTAAAAGTGCTCCTCACGGCATGCACCTCAAATAGCCCCTGACAACCAAGTCCAACTCCTGGCCTTCTCGTGTGGCTTAGCCTCTAAGCCCGGCGGAACTGTTTCTACTGACAGGAGAAGGGGCGAAGGCGGGTCCTGGCGCCTTAAAACCAGTGCTTCGGGTAGACGGAGCTCGTCAGCCTGGGTAGGCAGTCCATCTAAGAGAGGGAAAACTCTGATTTCAAACCTCCGCTGCCTTGCGGCCATACCCACTTATAGGAAAGGCTTCGGGAGTAAACCCTGAGGACAAATCCGGGGCTGGAGTCCCTAAGGAAGTCTGACGTTGCCTTCAACCTCGCTCTGGCAATTCCTACGACGTCACTGGTGTCAAGCTATATCGGTCCTTGCCCTTCCCTTGGACAACATCGGTGGCGTGGAGAGGGGAGGGTTGCTGCTTGGGCAACTGCCGGTCTTCCATACAACCTTGCCCAGGCCTGCGCCCTGGAGAGACTGAAGCAAAACTTTTCAGGCGCAGATCCATGGTCTCGTGAGTCTAATGGATGCCATCCAGATTACTAATGCCTCCGCAGTTTCTTCATCCACCTCTTTCAGAACTCTGGAGTGTACACCATCTAGTGCAGGTGACTTATCTACTTTCAGAGCTTTCAGTTTCCCGAGAACCTGCTCCTTAGTAATGGCAAATTCACACACTTCTGCCCCCTGACACCCTCTGACTTCCAACTGATGCAAAATACTTATGAAGTATGAGGTATTCTTTCCCTAGTATGCAGGCAGACGCAGGAAGTGGTTGGCAAACGCAGGTCCATAACTCATTCATGCTCCAAAAAGCCCTGCTACTGTTGAAATGCTGTGTTTTCTGAATGTCCAAGATTGAATCATTACTTCCTGCACTAAAACAGTATTGCGTAAGTCTCTGTTCCATTACCACTATTGCTGACCTGATTTGGAGAACCTAACTTTAAAAATAAATAGGGGTGAATGGCTGCATCATGTTGTGCGTGATACATATTGTCAACTCGCAGCAGAATTGTATGATCTTTTGTTTCACTGATAAACTGAGTCATAACCCACTTAATATAATGGACTTTCATTAAAATGGAGAATGTAATATGAGAACCCTGTTTGTGCAGCCTGACTGTTATCTTTTGTATAACTCTGCATGTTATCAGCATGAGGATGTTAAAGCCAAAGTCACATTTTTAATGTTCCCATTTGATCAAACTTTCAATTTTTTAAATTTTTTGATAAAATTTTATTCAGAGTGTTCACTGCGCAAGGGCACTTGATGAGGGACGGTACAGGTGAAGGCATGATCAGGTCCTGAAGACCATCGCTGAAGCCGTCAGTGCAGGAGTTGAGTGGGTGAAGTGGTCCCGACCCTCCAAGCAGACCATTGCCTTTGTCAGAGCTGGGCAGCAGCCAATACTTGCCGAAAGGACATCTGCAGGCATTCTGACCTCTGCAAGGGACTGGCAGCTGTTGGTGGACCTCGAAGGGCAGCTGAAGTTCCCCAGCCATATCGCAGCCACCACCCTGCGACCAGACATTGTCCTAGTGTCTGAGTCTACTAAGCAAGTGGTGCTGCTGGAGCTGACAGTCCCATGGGAAGATAGCTTGGAGGAGGCCTTTGAAAGGAAGCTCTCCAAGTACGCAGGACTGGTCAGCAACTATCAGCAGGCTGGATGGAGAACAAGGTGTCTCCCAGTGGAGGTTGGTTGTAGGGAATTCATAGCCCGTTCTTTAGTTAGAACCTTCAGCATTTTGGATATCGAGGGAGAGAGGAAGAGGAGAGCCATCCGCAGTACCACCGATGCAGCAGAGAGGGCCTCAGGATGGCTGTGGCTCAAAAGAGGGGAGCCATGGAGTCATAAGTAGCTAACCATCTGGACACAAGCTGGGGTCTGATCAGCCCCGGCTGGGTCACCTGGAGGAGGTTGTATGATGTTGAAAGACCCGAAACACCCGATGATTCCAGGAACATCACTGAAGATGTGTCCAGAAGCATCAATAGATGTATGTACACAGCAGAGACCAGCCTATAAAAAGTATTCACCACCCCCTTGGAAGTTTACATGGTTTATCGATTTACAACATTGAATCACAATGGATTTAATTTGGCTTTTTAGACACTGGTCAACAGAAAAAAAAACTCTTTCATGTCAAAGTGAAAACAAATCTCTACAATGTAATCTAAATTAATGACAAATATAAAACAAAAAATAATTGATTGCATAAGCATTCACCCCCTTTAATATGACACACCGAATCATCACTGGTGCAGCCAATTGTTATTTGAAGTCACAGAATTAGTTAAATGGAGATCTGCTTTTGGAGACCTATCAAGGTGTCTTAATTGATTGTAGCAAAAAAACTGGAAGGCCCAACTGCTGGTGTGTCGGTATCTTGGCAAAAACTACACCATGAAGACAAAAGAACACTCCAAGCAACTCCACTAAAAGGTTATTGAAAAGCACAAGTCAGGAGATGGATACAAGAAAATTTCCAAGTCACTGAATATCCCTTGGAGTAGTTGAGTCAATCGTCAAGAAATGGAAAGAATATGGCACAGATTTAAATCTGCCTAGAGCAGGTTCGTTCTCAAAAACTGAGTGACCGTGCAAGAAGAGGACGAGTGAGGGAGACCACCAAGAGACCTATGACAATTTGGGAAGCATTACAAGATTCAGTGGCTGAGAAGGGAGAGACTGTACATACAACAACTGTTGCCTGGGTGCTTCACTAGTTACAGCTTTATGGGAGAGTGGCAAAGAGAAAGCCACTGTTGAAAAAAACTCACATGAAATCTCAGCTAGAGTTTGCCAGAAGGCATGTGGGAGACTCTGAAGTCAGCTGGAAGAAGGTTCTATGGTCTGATGAAACTATAATTGAGCTTTTTGACCATCAGACTAAAGGGTACATTTGTTGTAAGCCAAACAGCGCATATCATCAAAAGCACTCCGTCCCTACCGTGAAGCATGGTGGAGGCTGCATCATGCTGTGGGGATGCTTCACTACAGCAGGCCCTGGGATGCTTCACTACAGCAGGCCCTGGAATGCTTGTGAAGGTAGAGTTAAAATGAATGCAGTAAAATACAGGCAAATAGACAGAGAAACATAGAAAACATGGAACACCTACAGCAACAATACAGGCCCTTTGGCCCATAAAGCTGTGCCAAACATATCTTTATCTTAGAAATTACCTAGGGTTACCCATAGCCCTCTATTTTTCTAAGCTCCATGTACCTATCCAGGAGTCTCTTAAAAGACCTTATCGTATCCGCCTCCATCACTGCTGCCGGCAGCCCATTCCATGCACTCACCACTCTCTGTGTAAAAAGCTTACCCCTGACATCTCCTCTGTACCTTCTTCCCAACACCTTAAAACTGTGCCCTCTCGTGCTAGTCATTTCAGCCCTGGGAAAAAGCCTCTGATTATCCACATGATCAATGACTCTCATCATCTTATACACCTCTATCAGGTCACATCTCCAAGGAGAAAAGGCCGAGTTCACGCAACCTATTCTCATAAGGCATGCTCCCCAATCCAGGCAACATCTTTGTAAATCTCCTCTGCACCCTTTCTAAGGTTTCCACATTCTTCTTGTAGTGAGGCAACCAGAACTGAGCACAGTACTCCAAGTGCAGTCCTATATAGCTGCAACATTACCTCTCTGCTCCTAAACTCAATCTCACGATTGATGAAGGCCAATGCACCATATGCCTTCTTAACCACAGAGTCAACCTGTGCAGCAGCTTTGCATGTCCTATGGACTTGGACCCCAAGATCCCTCTGATCCTCCACACTTCCAAGAGACCTACCATTAATAATATATTCTGCCATCATATTTGACCTACCAAAGTGAACTACTTCACAATTATCTGGGTTGAACTCCATCTGCCAATTCTCAGCCCAGTTTTGCATCCTATCAATGTCCCACTGTAACCTGACAGCCCTCCACACTGTCCACAACACCTCCAACCTTTGTGTCATCAGCAAATTTACTAACCCATCCCTCCACTTCCTCATCCAGGTCATTTACAAAATTCATGAAGAGTAGGGATCCCAGAACAGATCTCTGAGGCACTCCACTAGTCACTGACCTCCAGGCAGAATATGACCTGTCTATAACCACCCATTGCCTTCTGTGGACAAGCCAGCTCTGGATCCACAAAGCAATGTCCCCTTGGATCCCATGCCTCCTTACTTTTTCAATAAACCTTGCATGGGGTACCTTATCAAGTGCCTTGCTGAAATCCATATACACTACATCTACTGCTCCACCTCATCAATGTGAAGGATGAGAAGGGAGAATTGATATGGGATAATAAGGAAATGGCAGCGGCTTTGAATGAATATTTTGTGTCGGTCTTCACAGTGGAGGACACGTCTAACATGCCAGAGAGATATGATGGGAGGTGAGGACCTCAATACAATAGCTATCACTAAAGAGGTAGTGCTGAGCAAACTTGTGGGCCTGAAGATAGATAAGTTCTCTGGCCTTGATGGAATGCATCCCAGGGTACTGAAAGACATGGCGGAGTTAGAGTAGAGGCTTTGGTGTTAATTTACCAAAATTCTCTAGACTCTAGGCAGGTCCAGCAGATTGGAAGATGGCAAATATCATACCACTGTTCAAAAAAGGATGTAGACAAAAGGCAGGTAACTATAAGCCAGTTAATTTAATATCTGTAGTTAGGCAAATGCTTGAAGATATCATTAAAGAAGAAATAGTGAAGCATCTGGAAAAAATTGTATCCATCAGGCAGATGCAACATGGATTCAGCAAAGGGAGATCCTGTTTGACAAACTTACTGGAGTTCTTTGAGGATATAATGAGCACAGGGGATAGAGGGAAACAGATGGATGTCATTTACTTGGATTTCCAGAAGGTGTTCAATAAGGTGCCGCATAAAAGACTCATCCATAAAATAAGGAGGCATAGAGTTGGGAGTGATGTATTAGCATGGATAGAGAATCAGTTAACGAATATAAGGCAGAGAGTTGGGATACACAGGTGTTACTTTGGTTGGCAATCAGTGGTGAGCAGTGTGCCACAGGGGTCGGTGCTGGGCCCGCAACTGTTCATGATATACATTAACAATCTGGAAGAGGGGACCAAATGTAGTGTATCTGAGTTTCATAATGGAAAAGCAAATTGTGCAAAAGAAAGGGTGAGTCTGCAGAGAGATATAGATAGATTAAATAAGTGGGCATGGGTCTGGCAGATGGAGTACAACGTCGGTAAATGCAAGGTCATCTACTATGGAAGGAAAAATGAAAGAGCAGACTATTATTTAAATGGTAAAATTTGCAGCATGCTGCTGTGCAGAGGGATTTGGGAGTGCTCGTACATGAATCACAAAAGATTGGTTTGCAGGTACAGCAGCCTATCAAGAAGGCAAATGGAATGTTGGCCTTCATTGCTAGAGGGATTGAATTTAAAAGCAGGGAGGTTATGCTGCAACTGTACAGGGTACTAGTGAGGCCGCACCTGGAGTAACTGCATGAAGTTCTGGTCTCCTTACTTGAGGGAGGATATATTGGCTTTGGAGGTGGTGCAGAGGAGGTTCCATCAGATTGATTTCAGAGATGAGGGCATTAGACTATGAGGATAGATTGAGTTGCCTGGGACTGTACTCACTGGAATTCAGAAGAATGAGAGGAGATCTTATAGAACCATATAACATTATGAAAGGGATGGATAAGATAGAGGCTGCAGTGTTGTTTCCACTGGTAGGCCACCAGTCACAGGCTTACACTCAGAGAGGCAACCATCTACTACCACTCTCTGGCTTCTCCTGTGAAGCTAATGTCTAATCCTATTTACAATCTTATCCTGAATGTGCTGGTGAAACATTGGAATGTTTCTAGCCAAGGGAGCCATGGAGGTGCAGTCCATGACCAAGTTCCAAACAGACATCAGTGGTTTGTCTGAGTTTCCAGGATATGGAGTTAGTGCATCAAGGTTGGGCTGAGATCATAGTGACTAGCAGAGCAGACACATGGGGCCAACCAAACAGGCTCCTGTTTCTATTTCTTACGTACCTGCTTTTAGCAACTGAGCACCTCTTCATGTAAATCTCCATCCCACGCCCAAGAATGAAAGTTACACGCTGAGCAAATGATGCCCAGTTAGATCATAAGACCATAAAACCATTCAGCCCATCAAGCCTGTTCAGTCATGGCTGAACATGACAAATCACAGCTGACTTGTTATCCCTCTCAACCCCATTTTCCTGACTTCTCTCCACAACCTTTGATACCCTGACTAATCAAGAAACTATCAAACTCTACTTTAAATATACCCAATGAATTAGCCTCTACAGCTAAGTCACTGGCAACAAATTCCACAGATTCACTGTCCTCTGGCTAAAGAAATTCTTCCTTACCTCACTTCTGAATGGACATCCCTCTATTCTGAGGCTGAAATATCCTCTCCATGTCCACTCTATCTAGGGCTTTCAATATTCAATAGGTTTCAATGATACCTCCCCCTCATTCTTCTAAACTCCAATGAGTACAGACCCAGAGCCATCAATGGTCCTCATATATTAACCCTGTCAATCCTGGAATAATTCTTATAACCCTCTTCTAGACCATCTCCAATGCTAGCACACCTTTTCTTAGATAAGGGACCCAAAACTGCTCACAATACTCTAAGTGAGGTCTGACCAATGCTATACAAAGCCTCAGCATTACATCCTTACGTTAATATTCTAGTCCTCTTGAAATGAATGCTATCATTGCATTTGCCTTCCTTACTAATGACTCAATCTGCAAGTTAACCTTTATGGAATCCTGCACAAGAATTCACAAGTCCCTTTGCATCTCTGATTTTTGGAATTTCTCCCCTTTTAGAAAATAGTTTACGCCTTTATTCTTTCTGCCAAAGTGCATGACCATACACTTCCCTACACTATATTCCATCTTCATGTAATGAGATCTTCAGGCATGGTGTAAACTGAAGGTTCAAAGGCAGAAAGTAACAATGAGGATTTATTCGAAGAACATAACATATGACTCAGAATGGACATACCCAGGAGGGCTAGAGTACACAGAACGTTACTTCACTCAGAGATGAGTGCTAGACATGACAAACCCCCGTGCCAATCAAAATCAAAACTCAATAAACTAAAAATAGGATGCACGAGGAAGCCACATTCAAATAACAAGCGGCATGAAAACCACAAGAAAAACTTAATGACAAAACTAGTTCCTTAACAAATTAGTGATATCCAGGTGTGTCGGAGTGCCGAGGCCTGACATTTTCTGGCACCCCATGCTAGTCTGAGGAGTTCATGACACAATGTCCACCCTTCCAATCTGTCCAAGTCCTTCTGCAGACTTACCACTTCCTCAGCACTACCTGCTCCTCCACCTATCTTCATATTGTCCACAATTCCATCATCCAAATCATTGACATTTGACGTGAGAAGAATTGGTCCCTATACTGACCCCTATGAACACCACTAGTCACTAGCCACCAACCAGAAAAGGCTCCTTTATTTCCACTGTTTTCCTCTTGCTAGTCAGCCAATCTTCTACCATGCTAGTATCTTTCCTGTAATACCATGGGCTCGTATCTTGTGCGGCACCTTGTCAAAGGCCTTCCAAAAATCCAAGTAAATAACATCTACTAACTCTCCTTTATCTATCCTGCCTGTTATTTGCTGAAAGAATTACAATGTATTTGTCAGGCAAGATTTCCCCTTAAGGAAACTTTGGTCTATTTTATCATGTGCCTCCAAGTACCCCAAAACTTTATCTTTATAATGGATTCCAACATCTTCCCAACCACTGTAGTCAAGCTAACAAGCCTATAATTTACTTTTTTCTGCCTCCCTCCTTTCTTGAAGAGTAGAGTGACACTTGCAATTTTCCAGTCTTCCGGAACTATTCCTGAATTTAATGATGTATAAAAGATCAATACTACTGCCTCCACAATTTCTTCAGCTATTTCTATCAGAACCCTGGGGTATAGTCTATCTGGTCCAGGTGATGTATCTATCTTCAGACCCTTCAGCTTCCTAAGCACCTTTTCCTTAGTAATAGCAACTACACTCACTCATGCCCCCGACACTCCTGAATTTTTGGCGTACTGCTAGCATTTTCCACAGTGAAGACTGACACAATAGTCTCATTCAGTTCAGCCACCATTTCTTTGTTCTCCATTACTACCTCTCGGGCATCATTTTCCAGTGGTGCTATATCCAGTATCACGTCTCTTTTATTCTTTATTTATTTGGAAAAACTTTTGGTATCCTCTTTTTATTATTGGCTAGCTTCTCTCATACTTTACCTTTCTCTCCTTATGGCTTTTTCACTTGCCTTCTGTTGGATTTTAGAAGTTTCCCAATCCTCTAACTTCCCACTAATTCTTGCTCTTCTGTTGCTTTTCTGCTGTCTTTGACTTCCTGAGTCAGCCACGGTTGCATCATCGTTCCTTTAGAATACTTATTCTTCAGGATGAATCTATCCTGCGTCTTCCGAATTGCTCCCAAAAATTCCAGAGGCTGCTGTTCTCACCGTTCCTGATTGTGTCTCTTCCAATCCACTTTGGCCAGCTCCTCTCCCAGGTCTCTATCACTGCCATATTGATAGACTTTAGCTCCTCCTTCTCAAACTGCAGAGTGAATTCTATCACGTTAATGGCAAAAACATTAAGATCAATGAGGAGCTCAAGAGAATCTTTAAATGTGTTAAAGTACATATTGGCGGGTGCATTAGATTACAAATGAAGTAAAACAGACACGGAGTTGGCAGAAGGAAGGGCCAGCACAATACAGAGTTTCTCTAAAAATCATTTCATTACTGACATGAGCTGTGTCAGTATAGATGCTCCTGCAATTGTTCAGTCAACAAACTGATACAAGATAGACCAGAATAATACAGATTATCAATAATCTGTGCTTTTTAAAAAGATATTAGCTTTATTTGTCACAGGTACATAGAAACACACTGTGAAATATGTCATTTTTGTGTCAACAACAAACACAGCCTGAGGTTGTGCTGTGAACAGCCTGCAAGTCTCACCGTGCTTTCGGCAGCAACAGAACATGCCCATGATTTACTAACCTTAACCCATATGTCTTTGGACTGTGGGAGGAAATTGAAACCCATATGGTGCCAGGGAGAATGTATAAACTCCTTACAGACAGCATTGACACTAACTGGCACGCATCCATGCTGTCAGAGATCATACCTCTGGGCCGCCTACAATTGAATGTGCTTGTCCTGCGGTATTAGAGTAAGCTGAATTTAATCTGTCCAGTTTAAAGTTTAACGTACCGGAAGGTTTTAGAATAAAGCTATTCTTCATGTTGTAGTGACTAAACCTTAAGTCAGGAACCAAGCACGGCAGAGTGACACAGAGACTGACTCAGAGACTGTTTGTCATTGTCACGTGCACCAAGGTGCAGTAAAAAACCTGCCTTGCGTACGATCCATACAGATAATTCATTATGATAGTACATTGAAGTAATACAAGGTAAAACAATCACAGATTGCAGAGTAAACTGTTATGGTGCAGAGCAAGTGGAGTGCAGGCAGATAATAAGGTGCAAGGTCATAACGAAGAGATTATGAGGTCGAGGTCCATCTAATTGTACTTGGAAAACTTTCGAAAGTCATACAGCAGTGGGATAGAAGTTGTCCTTGAGCCTGGTGGGATGTCCTTTCAGGTTTTTGAATCTTCTGCCCAGTGAGAAAAAGGTTGGTGAAATTTTTGATTATGCTGGCTGCTTCACCAAGGCAGCAAGAAATGCAGACAGAGTTCTCGAAGGCGAGGCCAGCTGCCATGATGTGCTGACCTGTGTCCATAACTACCTGCAGTTTCTTCTGGTTCTGCACAGAGTAGTTGCCATAGCAAGCAGCGATGCATTTACCGTGCATTGATAAGAATCGGTGAGGGTGAAAGGGGACATGTGAAATCTCTTTAGCCTCCCGAGGAAGTAGAGGCTCTGGTGAGCCTTCTATTATTGAAGAACAATAGTAGATATTGAAGAAAAAGTATTTTTGGAAGTTACTTCTTCTCTCTGCCACCTTTTTACTGAAATACCAGCCATTAAATAATTGAAAAAAGGAAAATTAAGCAATTACAGCGCAAGTGTCGACCTTGTAATGAAGATGAAGGAGACTGTGAGTGTCTTTTGGACTCTGTACAACACCTAATCTGAACACAGCTTTGTAAATGTAGAATGTAATTTGAGGACTGGAGTAGATGAATAAATGTTCATAAGCAATCAAACACAAAAATATTTTAAATAGAATTATGTAAAGAAATTATAAAAGTATGCGTCATGTTTTGGATCACAACAACTTTACTGGCCTGACTGTCCAGTTCTAACAAGTTCATTTAAGTTAACTAATAAACTTCGTCTAGTTAAAAAACGAATTGAATTTGAATGGGTGAGTTTTGATTTCCTAAGTTCGAGTACAAGGCTAAGAAAGCACTGTTGGGTTTTGATGGTGCAGTGATGGAATTCTATATGCTTCATAGAGAACTTCACAAAGTCAAATGCAGGTAGGACTTTCACATGAGTGGCAGGGCTCTGGAGTGTTTTGTCAAATGGAGAGCCCTTGGAGTACAAGTACATTGTTCATGAAAGGTAAAGTCAAAGGAAAAACAAGTGGTGTAGAGGCTTTTGGCACACTGATCTGAATTGAATTGAAATGAATTGACTTTACTTCTTACATCCTTCCTATACATGAGGAATAAAAATCTTTAGGTTACGTCTCCATCTAAATGTGCAATGTGAAATTTATAGTAACTTATAACAAATAGTATGTACAACAGGACGGTCAATGTAATATAGAAATACAATTGTAACAGGATGAGTTAATCAGACTGATGGCCTGGTGGAAGAAGCTGTCCCGGAGCCTGTTGGTCCTGGCTTTTATGCTGCGGTACCGTTTCCCGGATGGTAGCAGCTGAAACTGTTTGTGATTGGGGCGACTCAGGTCCCCAGTGTTCCTTCGGGCCCCTTTTACACACCTGTCTTTGTAAATCTCCTGAAAAGTGGGAAGTTCACAGCTACACTGGGCTGTCCACACCACTCTCTGCAGAGCCCTGCCATTGAAGGAAGGACTGTTCCTGTACCAGTCAGTGATGCAGCCAGTCAAGTCGCTCTGAGTTATGCCCCTGTAGAAAGTTCTTAGGATTTGGGGGTCCATACCAAACTTCTTCAACCATCTGAGGTGAAAGAGGCGCTGTTGTGCCTTTTACACTACACAGCCAGTATGTACAGACCACGTGAGATCCTCAGCGATGTTTATGCCGAGGAACTTAAAACTGTTCACCCTCTCAACCCCAGAACCATTGATGTCAATAGGGGTTAGCCAGTCTTCATTCCTCCTATAGTCCACAACAAGCTCCTTTGTTTTTGCAACATTGAGGGAGAGATTGTCTTCTTGACACCACTGTGTCAGGGTGATGACTTCTTCACTATAGGCTGTCTCATTATTATTTGAGATTAGGCCAATCAGTGTAATGCCATCAGCAAATTTAATTAGCAGATTGGAGCTGTGGATGGCGACACAGTCATGGGTATACAGAGCGTAAAGGCGGGGGCTTAGGACACAGCCCTGAGGGGCACCTGTGTTGAGGCTCAGAGGGGCAGAGGTGAGGGAGCCCACTCTTACCAGCTGTTGGTGATCTGACAGGAAGTCCAGGATCCAGCTGCACAAGGCAGGGTCAAGGCCAAGGTCTCTGTGCTTCTTGTTGAGCCCGGAGGGAATTTTGGTGTTGAATGCTGAACTATAGTCCAAGAACAACATTCTCACATAGGCATCCTTTTTCTCCAGATGTGTAAGGACAGTATGTAGAGCTGTGACGACTGCATCTTCTGTTGTTTGGTTGTGTCAGCAGGTGAATTGTACAGGGTCCAGTTTGGGTGGCAGCATGCTGCAGATGTAATGCCAGACTAGTCTCTCAAAGCACTTACTTATTATTGAAGTGAGGGCGACAGGATGTCAGTCGTTCAGGCATGTTACCTTGGTCTTTTTAGGCACAGGCACAATGGTGGATGTTTTGAAGCAGGAGAGCACTCTACACTGGGAGAGGGAGAGATTAAAAATGTCTGTAAACACACCTGTCAGTTGTGTCGCACACATCCTGAGTACCCACCCTGGGATGCCGCCCGGTCCCGCAGCCTTGTGACTGTCCACCTGTTGGAAACACTGGCTTTCATAAGTCAGGACATTGAGAATAAAAGTCAGCAGGGAATAGTACAGGATGCTGGTGAGGTTACTCTTGGAGTATAATGTTCATTTTTGGTCACCCTGACATGGGAAAGATCTTTTGAAACTGGAAAGAGAGCAGAAAAGATTTCTAAATATGTTGCCAGGGCTGAGTTATACTTTATTCCTTGGAAATGTAGAAAACTAAGAGGTGATTTTATAGAGGCAAATAAAATCATGATGAGCAAAGGTAGCATACCAGCTCTCATCCGTGCCAGGTCTTTACCATCCCCTCCGACCTTCAACTGTCGGAGGCAGAACACTCTGTCCTCAGTAAGGGCCTCACCTTCGTCCCCCTTTGCCCACACCTCAGCGAATTCCGTGTTCGCCACGATGCGGAATTCTTCTTCCGCCGTCTCCGAGCCTACTTCTTCAGCAAGGACTCTTCCACCCGCACCGATGACCCCTTCTCCTGTCTTCAACCCTCCTCTTCTTCATGGACACCCCGCTCTGGTCTTCTTCCTGCTCTGGATCTCTTTATTGCTAACTGCCAACGGGACATCAACCGTCTCGACTTCACCGCACCTTGTTCCAATTCCAACCTCACTCCTTCGGAACGCTCTGCTCTCCACTCCCTCCACACTAATCCTAACCTTATTATTAAACCCGCCGATAAGGGGGGCGCTGTTGTAGTCTGGCGTACTGACCTCTACCTTGCCAAGACACAGTGACAACTCGCGGATACTTCCTCTTATTTACCCCTCGATCGTGACCCCACTAAGGAGCACCAGGCCATTGTCTCCCACACCATCACCGACTTTATCCACTCAGGGGATCTCCCATCCACTGCTACCGACCTTATAGTTCCCACACCTCGCACTTCCCGTTTCTACCTCCTACCCAAGATCCACAAACCTGCCTGTCCTGGCAGACCTATTGTCTCAGCTTGCTCCTGCCCCACCGAACTAGTTTCTGCATACCTCAACACGGTTTTATCCCCCCTTGTTCAATCCCTTCCTACCTATGTTCGTGACACTTCTCACGCTCTTAAACTTTTCGATGATTTTAAGTTCCCTGGCCCCCACCGCTTTATTTTCACCATGAATGTCCAGTCCCTATATACTTCCGTCCCCCATCAGGAAGGTCTCAAAGCTCTCCGCTTCTTTTTGGATTCCAGACCCAATCAGTTCCCTTCTACCACCACTCTGCTCCGTCTAGCGGAATTAGTCCTTACTCTTAATAATTTCTCCTTTGGCTCCTCCCACTTCCTCCAAACTAAAGGTGTAGCTATGGGCACCCATATGGGTCCTAGCTATGCCTGCCTTTTTGTTGGCTTTGTGGAACAATCTATGTTCCGTGCCTATTCTGGTATCTGTCCCCCACTTTTCCTTCGCTACATCAACGACTGCATTGGCGCTGCTTCCTGCACGCATGCTGAACTCATTGACTTTATTAACTTTGCCTCCAACTTTCACTCTGCCCTCAAGTTTACCTGGTCCATTTCCGACACCTCCCTCCCCTTTCTAGATCTTTCTGTCTCTGTCTCTGGAGACAGCTTATCCACTGATGTCTACTATAAGCCTACTGACTCTCACAGCTATCTGAACTATTCCTCTTCTCACCCTGTCTCTTGCAAAAATGCCATCCCCTTCTCGCAATTCCTCCATCTCCGCCACATCTGCTCTCAGGATGAGGCTTTTCATTTCAGGACAAGGGAGGTGTCCTCCTTTTTTAAAGAAAGGGGCTTCCCTTCCTCCACTATCAACTCTGCTCTCAAATGCATCTCCCCCATTTCACATACATCTGCTCTCACTCCATCCTCCCGCCACCCCACTAGGAATAGGGTTCCCCTGGTCCTCACCTACCACCCCACCAGCCTCCGGGTCCAACATATTATTCTCCGTAACTTCTGCCACCTCCAACGGGATCCCACCACTAAGCACATCTTTCCCTCCCTACCTCTCTGCTTTCTGCAGGGATCGCTCCCTACGCAACTCCCTTGTCCATTCGTCCCCCCCATCCCTCCCCACTGATCTCCCTCCTGGCACTTATCCTTGTAAGTGGAACAAGTGCTACACATGCCCTTACACTTCCTCCCTTACCACCATTCAGGGCCCCAGACAGTCCTTCCAGGTGAGGCGACACTTCACCTGTGAGTCGGCTGGGGTGATATACTACATCCGGTGCTCCCGATGTGGTCTTCTATATATTGGCGAGACCCGACGCAGACTGGGAGACCGCTTTGCTGAACACCTACCTCTGTCCGCCAGAAAAAGCAGGATCTCCCAGTGGCCACACATTTCAATTCCACGTCCCATTCCCATTCTGACATGTCTATCCACGGCCTCCTCTACTGTAAAGATGAAGCCACACTCAGGTTGGAGGAACAACACCTTATATTCCGTCTGGGTAGCCTCCAACTTGATGGCATGAACATTGACTTCTCTAACTTCCGCTAATGCCCCACCTCCCCCTCGTACCCCATCTGTTATTTATTTTTATACACACATTCTTTCTCTCACTCTCCTTTTTCTCCCTCTGTCCCTCTGACTATACCACTTGCCCATCCTCTGGGTTCCCCGCCCCCTTGTCTTTCTCCCCGGACCTCCTGTCCCATGATCCTCTCATATCCCTTTTGCCAATCACCTGTCCAGCTCTTGGCTCCATCCCTCCCCCTCCTGTCTTCTCCTATCATTTTGGATCTCCCCCTCCCCCTCTCAAATCTCTTACTAACTCTTCCTTCAGTTAGTCCTGACGAAGGGTCTCAGCCTGAAACGTCGACTGTACCTCTTCCTAGAGATGCTGCCTGGCCTGCTGCGTTCACCAGCAACTTTGATGTGTGTAGCATATATGTACTCAGTCTTTTTTCCAGGGGTTGGGTAATCAAGAACTAGTGGGCATAGGTGAGGAGGGAGCATTTTATAGCAAGCTGAGGGAAATGCTTTTTATACAAAGAGAGGTATCTATGTGGAATGAGCTGTCAGAAGGAGTGATGGAGACAGTATAAAGAACAAAATTTAAAAGACAGCCAGACAGTTACGTGGATTGGAAAGGTTTAGAAGATTTTGGGTGGCACTGTATCACAGCAGTTAGTGTAATGTTTTACAGCACCAGAGACTGGAGTCCTGTTCCAGCTGCTGTCTGGAAGGAATTTGTACGTTCTCCTGGGACTGTGAAGGTTTCCTCCTGGTGCTGCAGGAGGGAGAGTTAAGGTTGGTAAGCTGTGGGAAAGCTATACTGGCGCCAGAAACGTGACAGGACTTGTGGCTGCCCCAGGACGTCTTCACACTGTTGACACAAACGATGCATTTCACTCTATGCTTGAATGTTTCAATACACCTGTGACAAAGAAACCTAAAAAATTCCAAAATACTGGCAAGTGGGCATTGTGATCAACAAGGACTATTTGGGTTGGGGGGGGGGGGGGTGTCCTTTCTGAGTGAGTAGATTGATTCAGTAACGATTTGTAGCACATACAGGAAGAGAAATAAATCCATTTTTATACAGTATTCTTGCTGCAGCTCCAGTAAATCTTACTGTGTTAAAGCAGACTTCCACATTGATCAATACTTACAATTTTCTAACTATTTTGGTGGGTCCATTTGATTGAGACACCCTTAAGAACTTTTGTGTAAGTTCAAAGGTTTAAAGATTCATTTATTATGGAAGTATGTATGCAGTATACAACTGAGATTCATCGCCTTCAGCTAGCCACGAAACAAAGAAACCGTGGAGGTTGTTAAAGAAAAACTTCAAACCACACTCCCCAACACACACAAAGAAAACAAACTGTGCAAGTGGCAAGAACATCAAACCACAACCCCCACCCGCTGCACAAAAAAAACTTGCATACGGCGCCAATGGCAACAAGAAATAACAGCCACGCAGTCATCAAACCCCATACACAAGAAAACAAAAAGCGTGCCAACAGCTACAAATCACCCCCACGCAGAGAAACAAATTGTGCAAACTGCAAGAACACCAAACTTCACGCTGCCCCTGCACACAGAAAAAACTATCAAATCATGGCAAACAGCAACAAGAAAGAGCAAACCTCGTAAGTACAGCAAATCTTCATTTGCAGCATTCATCATTGAGGACCTCACGATCCAAATCGTGCTCTCTTCTCAGAGCTGCCTTTAAGGAAGGAGGTATAGGAATCTTAGGTTCTACAACACCTAGTAGCACATACATCCACAGTAATGAGGTGTTCTGAGAGGTTGGTCAGTTACAAAAAAAAAGTTTGTGAACCTTTTGCAGTTACTTGGCTTTCTCCATTAGTTACTCATAAAATGTGCTCTGATCTTCATCTAAGTCACAATGACTGACAGTCTGTCTAAACTAATAAAACATAAAAATTATACATTTCAAGTCTTTATTGAAGACATTGTTTAATCATTCACAGTCCAGGCTGGAAGTAGTATGTGAAACCTTGTATTTAATAACTAGTAGAACTTCCTTTAGCAGCAATAACCTCCACCAAACATTTCCCTGTAGCTGCTGATCAGACTTGCTCAACAACAAAGAGGAATTTTAGACCATTCCTCCACAAACAAAAAACTGATTCAGTTCATCGATATTTCTGGCATACCTTGCTTGAACAGCTCTCTTCAGGTCATATGACAGCACCTCAGTTGGGTTAAGATTGGACTCTGACTTGGCCATTCCAAAACACAGAATTTCTTCTTTTGAACCATACTGTTGTCAATTTACTCTTGCGTTTGGATAATTGTCTTGTTCCAATATCCATCTTCTATTAAGCTTCAGGTGATGGACTGCTACCCTGACATTCTCCTGTAAATAGATGGATATACTTTATTGATCCCGAGGGAAATTGGGTTTCGATACAGCTGCACCAACCAAGAACAGAGTACAAACATAGCAATACAAAACCACAAACAATCAAATAATAATATGTAAACCATGCCAGACGGAAGTAAGTCCAGCACCAGCCCGTTGGCCCAGGGTATCCGACCCTCCAAGGGAGGAGCTGCAAAGTTTGATGGCCACAGGCAGGAATGACTTCCCATGATGCTCAGTGCTGCATTCCGGTGGAATGAGTCTCTGGCTGAATGTGCTCCTGTGCCCAATGGTGTAAATGATGCTACACGCCAACGTCAGGTTGGCAGAGGGAGGGATGTACACAACAACCACAATTGCACGCGAGATATCCCTTGGCAAATAATATGGCCGGAGTCCAACAGCAATAAGTTCAATATCTGGGCTACAAACACGTTCCTTGATAGTAATATGACCAGGATTGCACCATCTGTTGTTAACCAGAACAGCGAGCCCCCCTCCTTTATGCTTACCGCTCTCAGTGCGCTTCCAGTCAGCCCGAACGGTCTGGAAGCCCTCTATAGAAATGTTTTGGTTGGATATGTCCTCGTGCAGCCACATTTCAGTAAGACACATAACATTGCACTCCCGAAATGTTCTCTGACTCCTGACAAACGTCGTCAACTCGTCCATTTTATTACCCCGCGATCTCACATTGCCCATAATGAGAGAGGGAAGACACGGCTTATAACTCCTCTTCTCCATAAGTCTCTGTTGTCTCGACCTGGTCCTCTTCCCTCACATTTTTGATCCCCCTCTGCATCCTCTGTGTGTTTTCCTCCAGATTTCAGCCGGGGTGTCTGCCGCTGAATGTCCTGATACTGTCATAAGCGGGTGGCTGGGAACGGGCCCAAGTGCAAGACACAGACACTGAAGTACTAGGGACAGGACTAGGATACAGGGTGAGGGCTAGGACATGGACACGAAAACCGGGAACCCGGAACAGGACAGGACAAGAGAGCTAGGAGCCAGGGCTTGGACTCCGAGCCAAAGACTGGACAAGGACCCAGAACCTGGATCTTGCCTCTGGCTTGGACCCCAGAACTAGGCAAAGACGTGACTTGGCTGGCAGGCAGGACGAGGCTGGAGTCGTCAGGCTCGAGACTTGAGGTGAGGCCAGGGGCTTGAGGCGAGGCCGGAGACCAGAGGCTTGAGGATTGGGGTCTTGAAGCTTGGCTTGAGGGGAAGCTCGGCTAGAGACTTGAGGTGAGGCTCGTCTAGAGGCTTGAGGCGAGGCGAGGCTAGAGACTTGAGGTGAGGCGAGGCTAGAGACTTGGGGTCTTGAAGTTCCTCCTGGGCAGGGCGCGGTACTCCACCCGATGGAGACAAGGGACAGGAAGGGACAGAACCAACTGCAGGGTAACGGCAATCTGGCCTGACTTACCCGACGGAGGCAAGGGACAGGAAGGGACAGGACCCACCGCAGGATAATGGCAATCTGGCCTGGCTTACCCGATGGAGGCAAGGGACAGGAAGGGACAGGACCAACTGTAGGGTAATGGCAATTTGGGGTGACTTACCCAACAGAGGCAAGGGGCAGGAAGGGAGATAGGCACAGGGTGGCTCCAAGACAAGACTTCAGGCGAGACGAGGCAAGAGTTACCAGCAAGACCAGGCAAGGCTTCAGGCAGTGCAAGGCCAGACAAGAACTTCAGGCGAGGTGAGAGTTACTGGCAAGACAAGGCTGGGCTCCAGGAGAGGAAACAGAAGGCAGGGGAAGGGATACGAGGAGTAAGGATAAGAACAGTTTAGCAGCCACGCCCTGGTCTCTGGAGGTATTTATGCAGCCAGGCCCAAAGAGAATCAGCTGCCTCAATTAGTGCCAAACAGGAACAGAAACAGGGTAGACAAGAAAACCTGGAGCAAGGGTCGAGGGACCGGACCATGAACCGGAATGCGGACTTCACGGATCGGACCATGACAGATACAATTTAGAATTTATTGTTCCCTCAAAAGTTGCAAGCTGTCCAGGCCCTGAGGCAGCAAAGCAGCCTCAAACCATGATGTTCCTTCCACTGTGCTTGATAATTAGGATGAGTTTTTGGAGTTGGTGTCCAGTGCCCTTTTCCCTCCAACTATAGTGGTGTGCAATTCTGCTTAAAAGTTCAACTTTTGTCTCATCTGTCCACAGGACATTGTCCCAGAAGCATTGTGGAATATCCAAGTGGCCTTTTGCAAACTTGAGACGTGCACAATGATGTTTTTGGAGAGTAGTTGTTTCCTCCGTGGTGTCCTTCCATGAATACCATTCTTGTTCAGTGTTTTTCTTACAGTGGCAAATGAACAGAGACTTTAGCAAGTTCTAGAGATTTCTGCAGGTCTTTTGCTGTGACCCTTGAATTCTTTTCCATATCCTTCACCATTGCATTGTGCTCTTTGCAGGATGCCCACTCCTAGGGAGAGTAGCAACAGTACTGAATTTTCTCCATTTGTAGACAATTCCTCTTCCTGTGGACTGATGAACACCCAGGTCTTTAGAAATGCTTTTATAGCCTTTTCCAGCCTCATGCATCGCTGCCATTCTTCTTCTACAGTGCTCTGAAAGTTCTGATCAAGGCACATAAACAGATATTTCTTGAGAAGAACAGGCTCTGTCAGTAACTTGACTTTATGTATCTTTTTTTATAGGGCAGGGCATCTCTACAACCCACACCTCCAATCTCATCTCACTGATTGGAATACTTGATTCCAAATAACTTTTGTAGGAGGCATTACTACAGAGGTTCACGTACTTTTTTGACCTAGACTGTGATTGTTTAAATAGTGTACACAGTTTTGATGGGAAGAAGTACAATTGTTTGTTAAGTTTAGGCAGATTGTGTTTGTCTATTACTCTGACTTAGCTGAAGATCAGATCACATTTTATGAGTAATTAATGCAGAAAACCAGGTAAATGCAAATGGTTCACAAACTTTTTCTTGCAACTTGTGTATCAATTCCTGAACTCCTACTTGGATCTATTCTAATTTGCATAAAAGTGCAACAGGTCCTCAGCAGATGCCATCTCAGTGGCTCTTCACTCAGCCCTGGAACACCTGGATGGCAAAAATACATTCATCAGGATATTCTTTATTGACTACAGCTCCACATAAATACCATCATCCTCTCAAAACTAATCAATAAGCTTCAAGGCCTTGCCCTCAATACCTCTCTGTGCAATTGAATCCTCCATTTCCTCACTTGCAGACCCCAGTCAGATTGGATTGGCAACATCTCTTTCACAATCTCCACCAGCACAGGTGAACCACAAGGCTGTGTGCTTAGCCCCCCTGCTCTAGTCATTTTACACTTACGACTGTGTGGCTAATCACAGCTCCAATGCCACATTCAAGTTTGCTGATGACACCGCTACCATGGGCCGAATCAAAGGTGGTGATAGATCAGCATAGAGGAGGGAGTGGTGCCACAACAACAACCTGTCAGTCAATGTCAGCAAGAGCAAGGAGCTGATTTATTGACGTCAGGAGGAGGAAACCAGAGGTCCATGATCCAGTCCTCATCAGGGGATCAAAGATGGAGAGGGTCAGCAGCATTAAATTCCTTGGTGTTATCATTTCTAAGAATCTATCCCAGCACGTAAGTGCAATTACGAAGAAAGTATGACAGAGCCTTTGCTTCCTTGAGGTTTGCGAAATCTCAGCATGACATTGAAAACTTTGACAAACTTCTATAAATGTGTTGGAGAGAGTTTATTGACTGGTTGCATCATAGCCTGGTATGGAGACATCAATGACCTTGAATGGAAAACTCTACAAAAAGAAGTGGATATGGCCCTGTCCATCATGGGTAAAGCCCTCCCCTCCATTGAGGACATCTGCATGGAGCGCTGTTCCAGGAAAGCAGCATCTATCATCAAGGATTGCTACCATCTGGACCATGTTCTCTTCTCACTGCTATCATCAGGAAGAATGTGCAGAAGGCTCAGGACTCACATTACCAGGTTCAGGAACAAGTATTACTCCTCAAATATCGGGCTCTTGAACCAGTGGATAACTTCACTTCTTACAACTTCACTTGCTTCATCACCGAACTGCTCCCACAACCTATGGAGTCGGTTTCAAAAACTCATCATCACATGTTCATTCATTCATTCATTTATCTATCTGTTTATTTATTTATTAATCTATCTGTTTGTTTGTTTGTTTATTTATTATCTCTTTTGTATTTGCACAGTCTTTCATTGATTCTATTCTGGTTTTTGGATTTACAGAGTCTGCCCACAAGAAAACAAATCTCTGGTTTGTATACGGTGACATATATGTACTTTGATAACAAATTTACTTTAAACTTTGAAATTTAAGGTTGTCTTCTTTTGCACATTGTTTCTTATGGTGACATATACATATTTTGATAATAAATTTATTTTTCCATGATCCTTTGCCTTCTGTGACCAAGTCAATATTGTTTAGTTTACCAACTCATTGTGGCTCCCGTGTAACTTAATCTCCTAAACCAGATTTCTATGACAGACCTTTTCAAAGTCATTTTGTAAATGATATCCACTACCCTATTCCTCATCAATCATCTTCATCTCCTCTTCAATAAACTGAACCAAGTTTCTGAGACAGGTCTTCCCCTGTATTAAGGCATGTCAAACTTCCCTAATAATTCCATGCTTTTCCAAATGGGAGTAAATCAGTCGTTAAGAATCATCTCCATTAATTTCCCTAACGTATTCAGGAACTGTTGACCATTTCATCACATTAAATCCACAAGTTTGCTATGTCTTGGGACATGCAATGCAGATTACGAGCAGCTAGATGGAACTAGTTAGATGTGACAAATACCCTTCTTACACGATGTAGAGTGAGTGCTGCCATGAAACATTAAACCAATCATGTCCATTTTAGATCAAACTTTACTTCTAAACAGTAATGAGAATTAAAGTAAGGAGCAAATAAAGTACTGATTAGGACCAGGTATAATCACTTGTTGCTGTAACTCTAGTGATGAGTTTCATTAGGCTTCAGTGGTACACTGTTATGTTGCACCAGCTACAGAGGTGAATGACTGGATCCTAAGTGTCTGAATGACCATGACTACTAAAGGTAAAGGTTCAAAGGTTCATTTATTATCAGAGTATGTCTGCAGTATACAACTCTGACATTCTTCTTCTCTAGATAGCCACAAAACAAAGGAAAGACAAGGAAGTTAGTTCTGCAAACCCACCCCTTCCTCACACAAAGCACATGATCATCAATCCCGAACTCGAAAATGATCCAGTTACTTGTGGACCATGATACCATAAACTACGATTTTTAATTCACCAATACAATAATACTGCTTGAAAGTACCTTCTTGATTAGAGTCATAAAGTCAGAGAGCAATGAAACACGAATACAGGCCCTTCAGCCCATCTGGTTCATGCTGATGATGGTGACTATCTAGCTAGTTCCACTTTTCTGTGTTTGGCCCATATCCCTTTAATCCGGGTCCCTCCAGTTAAACCATTGATTCAAAAGCTTCTTAAATGATGCTATTCCCTCAACCACTTCTTCTGGCAGCTTATTCCAATAAGCACACCACTCCCTGTGGGCAAAGGTTTCCCCTCAAGTCTCTTTTAGATTTGTCAACTTTCCTATATCCCCACACCCCCACATGTTTTGGACTCCACTACCCTGGGGGAGAGACTGTTACTCTTCATCTATGAATATGACCAAAAAAAAAGATGAGAAAATTTATTCTGAGGAACAGAAATCCGAATCAGAATTTTTTGCTTTGTCCACAATAGTGTTTCATGAATGGAGATATATTTTTGTGCTGCCTCCGTTGCTGTGTTAAAAACTAAATATTTTTTAAATTTATACTTTTCTACCTAAGCAAGTTGAAAGTCTGAAATGTCATGAAAGGAAGTTTAACAGACAAATGTCCTCCCTGTATCAGAATGCATGAGGCATTAAAAGACAGATGCTGCCAGACAAAAACAAGCACAAGGATCAGACTTCCACAAGAACTGCGTTTGATCTCTGTTGGATGGAGATCACTCACAGAGATTCATGTTCAGGGGTTGTCAGCATTTACCCTGCCAGGAAATTGTGCAATAAATTTTCTAAAATCATTAATGCAAAATCATTTTTTCTGTGGATTTTTAACTAAGTCTGCATGGGTTTCAAACCTTCTAAAAAATTGATGCATACCTCTCAGTGTTCTATAGTTGGAGTTTGTGTCACTCGTTTACCTTAGGTTAATGAAGATTCATAGAATAGTACATCACAGAAACAGGACCTCCAGCCTAATTTCTTCATGCTGAACTAAATGCTTATCTAAGGCAATCCCAAATGCCGATATGCAACCCATATCCTTTACTATCCATGCACTTGTCCAAAGTAAACATTGTAAATTTACCTGCTTCTACCACCTTCTCTGGGACTTATTCCCACCTTTGTCTCTGCGAAAAACTTTCCTCTCCTATGCCCTTTAAATTTTTCCCTCCACCATAAAGATATGGACCTAATTATAGGCTCCTCTGCCCTGGGGAAAAATAGACTATCCAATCTATTTACTTACTTACTACCCATTACACCACTGGCGTTTAGGACTGCAATGAAGGCCCTCTATCTCTGTCTGTCCATACCCTCACACGCAGATGTAGACAGATTCTTCATTACTGTTTCCGTACAATTTTTTTTGTCCGGTATGGTTTATTAGTCCTGAACTGAACCGCTGAACCTGGAGGACTGGTAGACCACTCTTGGTCTGGCCTCTACACTTTGACCTGTTTGGCACGGCTGACTCTACCAACAGCCAAAGCACAAGGCCCTGACTCTAGCCAACAAAGCTCTCTGAGTTATTGTGGCACGCAAATCTCCAAACCCCGCAACAAGGTTGTGGTCCTCTTGGAGTATCCTATCTACGTCTATCATAATTTTATAAAGTTCTATAAGGTCACCATCCTGCCTCCTTCTCTCATGGAAAAACTAACCCAGACTGTCCCTCCTTATAACTCAAGCCCTCTAGTCTAGGCAACATCCTTGTGAATTTTTTCTGCACCCGCTCCAGCTTAATCATATGCGTGGAATGCAGGGCTGTATATGGCACATTATTGCAAATGTGGTCCCATCAGAGTTTTGTAGAACTTCAACTCTTGTTCTCAATGCCTCAGCCAATGATGGCAAGTATGATATGTATCTTCTTCATCATCCCATCAACCTGTGTTGCCTCTTTCAGGGAACTATATATATACTTGTACAGGGGTTCTATCTCTCTATGTTCAACTTACATAATACTGAGCCTTGACATTTACTGTGTGTATTCTGCCTGGTTTAATTTACCAAAGAACTTCGCTTCACAGTTGTCTGAATTCAATTCCATCTGAATTAAATTCCATCTGCTGTTCCTTTTCCCATTTGATCCTTTACTGACAACTTTGATGTCATCTGCAAACTTATTGATCATGCCCTCTACATTCCCATCAAAATCCTTCATATAGATAACAAGCAACAGGAGACCCAGCACCGACCCTTGTGAAGCATCACTTGATACAGGCCTCCAAACTGAAAACAGTCCTCCACTCTCTGCCTCCTCCCACCAAGCCAATTTTTATCTAATATGTTACCTCACCTGAGATCCCATGTGTTCTAACCTTCTGGAGTGGCCTATCGTGTAGAACCTTGTCTGAGGCCTTGCTAATATCCATGGAAACAACTAACCCCCTTGCCTTTCTCAATCTTCTTGGTCACCTCAAAAAAAACTTCATCAAATTTGGGAGACATGATTTCCCTCAAACAAACCAAAATCTGTCCTCATCTTTCCAAATACAAATACAATTCTCTCTCTCAAAATCCTCTCAGTAACTTTTGCACCACTGTTGTAATACTCAGCAGTTTCTAGATCCTTGGCTTGGCCCTTCTTAAATCAAGGCACAACATTAGCCACATTGCAATCTTTTAATCCTTTATTCATGCTTAATAAAGATATGAATAAATCTACCAGAGCCCCAGCAAATTCTTCCCTTGATCTCCACAGCCTACAACATTCCATGTTAATCTAATTTTTTACATTATGAAACATACTGAGCAGCATTGTGTCTACCATGAATACAGCAGATTTTGTTTTTTCCTAAGATCCCAGAATCATCATTTGGAAATACTTTCAAAAATAACACTGAGTGATCTTAGAACATAGAACATAGAAATCTACAGCACATTACAGGACCTTCAGCCCTCAGTGTTGTACCAGCTACTCCAGAAACTGCTTTGAATTACCCTACTGCATAGCCCTCTATTTTTCTAAGCTCCATGTACCTATCTAACAGTCTCTTAAAAGACCCTATTGTACCCACCTCCACGACTGTCACCGGCAGTGCACTCCGCACCACTCTCTGTGTGAAAAGCTTACCCTTGACATCATCCTTGTACCTACTTCCAAGCACCTTAAAACTATGCCCCACGTGTTAGCCATTTCAGATCGGGGAAAAAGCCTCTGGCTATCCACATGATCGATGCCTCTCATCATCTTATACACCTCAAACAATTACTCTATGGCATTAATCTTCTCACTAAACAATAATTCTATGGCATTGATTATCAGTATTTGTCTGTACTGTCTCATAGAAAGAGCAGCAGTGAATTGTGGCCTTGCAGGCAATGCCAGTTTGACAAAAATTTTAATTAAAAACTGAGAACAGAGAAAGCCTGATTGAAGTGACAAGTGTCAATGTGATTCTTGCACATGGGAGAAATCAATTTCAAAATAATAACGTTTACCTGCAATGTGACAGCATGAACGTCGATTTGCCTAACTACAGTAATTTCTCCTCCTTCCCTTTCTCTCTTCTTCCAGTCCCCATTCTGGCTCCCCTTTTACCTCTTCTCGTCTCCTTATCTCCTTCTTCTGCCCCTCCTCCTTCCCTTTCTCCCATGATCTACTCTCCGTTTTACCTTTTCCATATCACCACCCAGATTCTCACTTTATCCACTCCCCCCCCCAACTTGGCTTGACCTATACCTTCTAGCTTGTACTCCTTCTGCCCTCCCCCTCACCTTCTTATTCTGCCTTCTATCCCCTTCCTTTCCAGTCCTGACAAAGTGTCTCGACACAGAACTTTGACTCTTTATTCCGCTTCATAGACGCTGCCTGACCTGTTGAGCTCCTCCAGCATTTCGTGTGTTACTCTGGATTTCCAGCATCTGCAGAACCTCTTGTGTTTGCCAAATAACAATGGTTTTCCAAATACAATGAATGCAATAACTGATAAGGGAGCAACACTCCCTCTAATTTTTTTTTTAACAGCTGCGTGGACTAACCATTGATCCGAGCAGGAAATTTTTACACAGCCTGAAAACTGCACAGCACTTTAGTAAAACATCGTAGTATAAAAGGAAATGCCAGCTGCGCGGCAACAAAGGCTACATGCATGGAAGCATTTTAGTTACTGCGCAACTGCGCCCCCACACAGAGGAAACAGTGTAAGGAAGAAACAGTAGGTCTACTTTAGAAACATTTGAGCTCGTCCATTCCAACACGTTGAATGGAAAGGAGTGATCCAAACACATTGGGAAACTTTGGCACAGTCCCTGGCTGAGTGCCATTGGACCAGCTCCGTATTTATGCTTTCTGTGTAATACTAATGTTTTCCAACTCTGTGAAGCACACATCACTCTCTCGCTCCTGAGAGACTGCCTCAGGAATTCTGCAGAGTCATGCTGCTTCCTTCCCTGACTCAGTCCTCTGGCAGTAGCTTTCTTTCTTGTCCATTGTCTGGCTGCACCCACAATCGTCCCATGTTTTTGAGTATGAGCTGTTTCCACTCAGCGGATTCGACTACGGATCCAATTGGTGCCAAAGGGAAGGGGCAGACAGGCTGGGGATGGAGAAAGGCACTTCATTATAAAACTATATGGTATATATTGGTTTTCACTGCTGGGGTGATAATGGGATAGTAGTCGTTAGCACAACACTTTACCTGTGACCTGGGTTCAATTCCTGCCACTGCCTGTAAGGCATTTGTAATTCTCCCTGTAACTGTGTGGGTTTTCTCCGGGTGTTCTGATTTTCTCCCACAGTCCAAAGATATATCAGTTGGTAAATTAATTGGTCATTGTAAATTGTCCCATGATTAGGCTAGGGTTAAATCGGGGGATTGCCGGTCGGGGCAGCTCGAAGGGCCAGAGGACCTATTCTGCACTGTATCTCAATAAAGTAAAATAAAATAAGCATATGAGATGGGTTACCCGCCCTGAACCAAATCAGCCCAGTTTTCAGTCACCCAGGAAGGGAAGCCCGAAAATTAGTCCCAAATTTCCACCTTCATTGTAAGTAAAAAATATAGAAAACACAACAGATCAGTTGTATCTGTGAACTCAACAGATGTTTGCATTATGGCTTGTACCCATCGTCAGAACACTACACTTATGATTGCTTTATAGTTTAACTTGTGTCTATTACACATCAGCTTGTCTTGGTATCGGCACACTTTCCTTCACAAATCAAAGGGTGGTGGGTTCATGCCACACTGAGTACGTTATTTAGGTTTACCTCAGGTGAAGGATTACGGGAATGTCAGTGGTATATTCTCAAGTTCAACTTTATTGTCATCCGCATACATGTATACCACCGAATGAAACAATGTTCCTCCTGACCAAGGTGCACAACACAGGCCATATAACTTATTTAAAGTAATATTACCAAAAATAAATTAACAAATAATAAAATATATTTCAGAAGATTGACATTTAGCATGAGGTGCATTTACAACACAAGTTAAAAAGTAAACAGTTTAATGTTACTATTGCTTCATACATGATGAGACTGGAAGGGAGTTCAGTAATTTCATGGACTAGGTTAGAAGCTGATTCCCATCCTAACAGTCCTTATCCTGATGCTAAAGTGCCTTCTGCCTGATGGTAGGGGGTCAGAGAGATTGTGGGATGAATGGGAGAGATCCTTGTCAACACTAAGGCCCCCGCGTACACAGATTTCCTGATAAGTATCTACAAAGAAAGAGTTGATGACAGATAGTCCTCTCAGCAATCCGTGCAATCTTGTGGTCTTGTGGTCATCTTTTGGATGAGCTGTTCAACTAATGAAGATCTGTCTGGTTAGGTGGATGTAAAATATAACCATATGCTCTTTGAAACTAGGGAGGGATGCCTTTGCAAACATTTCCCTCTCAGCCACCATACTCAAAGTTATTATGGTGCAACCAATCCTCTGCCTTGACTTCTGGTCAGGCCCCTTACAGAAAGCAACAGGAATTGCACTTCAAAACTAATTCCTCTATCAGCTCTGCATGTCATAGAGTCATAGACAAGTATAGCACAGAAGCAGGCCCTTCAGCCCATCTAGTCCATGCCAAAACCATTTAAACTGCCTACTCCCATCGACTAGCATTGGGACCATAGCCATCCATACCCCTACCATCAAGGTACCTATTCAAACTTCTCCTAAACATTGAAATCAAGTTTGCATGCACCACTTGTGCTGGCAGCTCATTCCGCACTCTCACAACCCTCTGAATGAAGAAGTTTCTCAAAATGTTCCTGAACTTTTCACCTTTCACCCTTCACCCATGGTACCTGGTTGTAGTCCCACCCAACCTCAGTGGGAAAAACCTGCTTGCATTTACCTATCTATACTCTTCATAATTTTGTATACCTCAATCAAATCTCCTCTCATTCTACTGTGTTCTAGGGAAAAACGTCTGAGCCTATTCAATCTTTCCTTATAACTCTGGTCCTCCAGACATGGCAACATCCTTGTAAATCTTCTCTGCACTCTTTCAAACTTATTCACATCTTTCTTGCAGGTAGGTGACCAAAGCTGCACACAACACTCCAAATCAGCCTCACCAATGTCTTACACAACTTCAATATAACATTTCATCCCCTGTAATCAGTACATTGACTTATGAAAGCCAATGTGCCAGAAGCTTTCTTTATGACCCTATCTACCTGTGGTACCACATTCAATGAATTATATACATGTATTCCCAGATCCCTTTGTTCAACTGCACACCTCAGTGCCCCACCGTCCACTGTGTAAGAATTACGCCAGATGATCGTACCAAAGCGCAAAACCTCACACTTGTCTGCATTAAACTCTGTCTGCTACGTTTCAGCCCATTTTTCCAGCTGATGCAGCTCCCTCTGCAAGCCATGATAGCCTTCCTCGCTGTCCTCCAATGTTGGTGTCATCTGCAAATTTGCTGATCCAGTTAACCACATTATTATCCAGATCATTAACATAGATGACAAACAACAATGGATCTAGCACCGATCCCTGCAGCACACCACTAGTCACAGGCCTCCAGTCAGAGAGGCATCTATCTACTACCACTCTCTGACTTCTCCGACAAAGTCAATGTCTAATCCAATTTACTACCTCATCTTGAATGCCGAATGACTGAACCTTCTTGACCAGTTTCCTATGCGGGACTTTGTCAAGTGCTTTGCTGAAGTCCATGTAGACAACATCTACTGCCTTGCCTTCATCCACTTTCCTGGTAACTTTCTCGACAAACTCTAGGAGTATTTAGACATGATCTACCACACATGAAGCCAAGCTGACTCTTTCACCTGTCCCTGTCTACCCAAATACTTTTATATCTGGTCCCTTAGAATACTTTCCAATAACTTACCCACATCTGATGTCAGACCCATAGACCTATGATTTCCTGGTTTATGTTTAGAGCCTTCTGTTTACAGCGGAATGATATTGACTATCCTCCAATCCTCTGGTGCTTCTTCTGGCATTTCACTTCTACAAGATGACAGTGCCTCACTTCTGTAAACTCTGTGTCCATCTCCTGAGTAAGGACAGATGCAAAAAAATTATTGAAGATCTCCCCCATCTGTTTTGGCTCCACGTATGAATTTCCATTCTGGTCTTCCAGAGGATCAATTTTATCCCTTGTAATCCTTTTGCTCTTAACATATCTGTAGAATCCCTTAGTATTCTCCTTCACGTTGTCTGCTAGGGCAACCTCATCCTTCTTTTAACCTTCCTGATTTCTTTCTGAAGTGTTATCTTGTATTATTATACTCCATAAGCACCTCATTTGGTCCATTTTCACCTCCCTTTTTATCCTCCTTACTTGGTCTTCAATATCTCTTGAAAACCAAGGTTCCCTGCACTTGTTATCTGGACTTTTCATTCTGATAGGCACATACAAGCTTTGTACTCTCAAAATTTCACTTTTGAGGGTCTCCCACTTACCGAGTGCACCTTTGCCAGAAAACAGCCTGGCCCAATCCACACTTGCCAGATCATTTCTGATACTATTAGAATTGCTCAGGAGAAACCTCCAACAATCAGCACTAAAGATTAAAATACACACAATACAAACAGTTACATCCCTAAACTTAAAATGCTTCCTGTGAAATGTAGAGGATTCCATCACTACTGATCATTAGTCACCAATAATATGTTGACATTGGAGAGGGTTCAAAGGGGGTTCACGAAAATGATTCCGGGATTGAAGGGCTTACCATGTGAGGAGCAGTTGATGGCTCTGGGCCTGTGCACACTGTAATTCAGAAGAATGAGAGGGGATCTCATTGATGTCTATCGAATGTTGAAATGCCTTGCTAGAGTGGATGTGGAGAGGATGTTTCCTATGATGGGGGAATCTAAGACTAGAGGACACAACCTCAGAATAGATGAATGTCTATTTAGAATGGAGATAAGGTGGAATTTTTTTAGCTGGATAATAGTGAATCAGTGGAATTCGTTGCCACAGGCGGCTGTGGAGACCAATTCATTGGGTGTATTTAAGGCAGAGGTTGAAAGGTTCTTGATTAGTCAGGGCATGAAGGGATACAGGTAGAAGGCAGGAGATTGGGGCTGAGAGGGAAATGGATCAGCCAAGATGAAATGGTGGAGGAGACTCAATATGCCAAATGGCCTATTTCTGCTCCTAAATATTATGGTCTTAATAACTTCTTTACCACAGGGAATAATTTGAATGTGGAATCTATTTATCACATGGAACATTTGAGGCATTTAATTAAAACCCTTGCTGAATAAATGAAGGAGAAAGGAAGGGAGAGTAATATTGGTCCCAGATGATGAAGACATGTCTATATGGAGCACCAATGACACACAGATCAATGGGCTGAATGAATGAATTCATTGATAATGCTTCAATCAAGTCACCGCAGTGAAACTGTTAATGAAAAGACATAGAAACATAGAAAATAGGTGCAGGAGTAGGCCATTCGGCCCTTCAAGCCTGCACCGCCATTCAGTATGATCATGGCTGATCATCCAACTCAGAACCCTGTACCAGCCTTCCCTCCATACCCCTTCATCCCTTTAGCCACAAGGGCCATATCTAACTCCCTCTTAAATATAGCCAATGAACTGGCCTCAACTGTTTCCCGTGGCAGAGAATTCTGTGTGAAGAAGTTTTTCCTCATCTCAATCCTAAAAGGCTTCCCCTTTATCCTCAAACTGTGATCCCTCGTTCTGGACTTCCCCAACATCGGGAACAATCTTCCTGCATCTAGCCTGTCCAATCCCTTTAGGATTTTATACATTTCAATAAGATCCCCTCTCAATCTTCTAAATTCCAGAGAGTATAAACCTAGTCGATCCAGTCTTTCATGATATGAAAGTCCTGCCATCCCAGGAATCAATCTGGTGAACCTTCTTTGTACTCTCTCTATGGCAAGACACCCCAATGGAATTCACTGAGGGGAACCTCTTCACTCAGAGGGCTGTGTGTGAGTGTGGAATGGACTGCCTACAGAATTGGTGGATGTGGGTTTGATTACAACATTTGAGAGCAGTTTGGATAAGTACATGGGTGGGAGGGGTATGGATTATGCTTTCTGTTCCACACCATTACTTCCTTACAAAGACATGAACACAGCATGAATATTTTGCTGGGTGGTTGCACAAATTTCCCGTAGAATCATGCAGAATTGCATACTGGCGTGAGTTCAGTAAAGTGGTTAAGTTTATTAATGGCAGCTGGATGGGGTGTTGGCGTTTGAGAATTCATCCAAACTATGTAGCATAGATAATATTCTTTCTCTGTGCTTCAGATTCACAAACATTTAAATATTGCTGCACAGCAGGAAAATTCCAGTGAGTTTTATTTTACTTTTTACCGTATTGATCAGTCCTCGATGATTTGATGCAAACAACGCATTTCACTATAAGTGTCAAAGAACATGTGCCAAATAAAGCTAATCTTTTAATTGTCTTTGAGATTAGCAATAATGACACATGGTAGTTTTTAATATAACCATTCTGCACGTCATTGAAGCAACAGTCAAAGTCCAAGTTGGTTTCATGCTGCACAGCAACAGGCTCGGAAACACTCCCTACCATAAAGACATAAAGCACTACAGCACAGAAACAAGCCCTTCACCCCGTCTAGTTCATGCCGAACTGACATTCTGCCCAGTGCCATCGACCTAAACCTGGACCATAGATCTCCATACCCCTCATATCCATGTACTTATCCAAGCTGCTCTTAAATGTTGCACGTCTGCAGGAAGCCTTTTCCATATTCCCACAACCCCTGAGTGAGGAAGTTCCCTCTCAGGTTCCCCTTAAATATTTCACCTCTCACTCTAAACCTCTGACCTCTAGTTCTAGTCTCAGCCAACTTCAGTAGAAAAAGCCTGCTTGCATTTACCCTTTCTATGCCCCACATAATTTTGTACACTTCTATCAAATATCCCGTCATTATCCTGCCCATGGTCTCTGCCTCATTTCCAATTATCAATGCACACCCAACACTTCTACTTCCTTAGGACTTGGCATGACATCTAAAATTCGGACAAATTTCTATAGTTGTGTGGTGGAGAGTATAGTGACTGGCTGCACCACAGCCTGGTATGGGAATACCAATGCCCTGGAATGGAAAATCCTACAAAAAGTAATGGATACGGCCCAGTCCATCATGGGTAAAACCCTCTCCACCATTGAGCACATCTACACGGAGCGTTGTCACAGGAAAGCAGCATCCATTATCAGGGACCCCCACCACCCAGGTCATGCTCTCTTCTTGCTGCTGCCATCAGGAAGAAGGTACAGAAGCCTCAGGACTACACCACCAAGTTCAGGAACAGTGATCCCCCTCAACCATCAGGCTCTTGAACCAAAATCGATAACATCATGCAACTTCACTTGCCCCATCAAAGAAATGTTCCCACAACTCATGGGCTCACTTTCAAGGACTCACTGTGAAGAGCAAGAGGATAAGACGTGAGAGGATAGGACCAATGAAGTGTGACAGTGGGAAAGTGTGTATGGAACCGGAGGAGGTAGCGGAGGTACCTAATGAATACTTTGCTTCAGTATTCACGATGGAAAAGGACCTTGGTGATTGTAGGGATGACTTATACTGGATTGAAAAGCTTGAAGCATATAGACATTAAGAAAGAGATTATGCTGGAGCTTTTGGAAAGTATCAAATTGAATAAGAAACCGGGATCAGACGAAATATACCCCGGGCTACTGTGGGAGGTGAGGGAAGGGATTGCTGAGCATCTGACAATGACCTTTGCATCATCAATTGGAGACTGGAGAGGTTCTGGAGGATTGGAGCATTGCAGATGTTGTTCCCTTATTCAAGAAAGGGAGTAGAGATAGCCCAGGAAATTATAGACCAGTGAGTCTTACTTCAGTGGTTGGTAAGTTAATGGAGAAGATCCCGAGAGGGAGGATTTTTGAACATTTGGAGAGGCATAATATGATTAGGAATAGTCAGCATGGCTTTGTCAAAGGCAGGTCATGCCTTATGAGCCTGATTGAATTTTTTGAGGATGTGACTAAACACATTGATGAAGCTTGAGTGGTAGATGTAGTGTATATGGATTTCAGCAAGGCGTTTCATAAGGTACCCCATGTAAGGCTTATTGAGAAAGTAAGGAGGAATGGGATCCAAGGGGACCTTGCTTTGTGGATCCAGAAATGGCTTGCCCACAGAAGGCAATGGGTGGTTGTAGATGGGTCATATTTTGCATGGAGGCCAGTGACCAGTGGTGGGCCTCAGGGATCTGTTCTGGGACCCCTTGGCTTCGTGATTTTTATCAATGGCCTGGATGAGGATGTGGAGGGATGAGTTAATAAATGTGCAGTTGACACAAAGGTTGCAGATGTTGTGGATAGTGTGGAGGGCTGTCAGAGGTTACAGCAGGACATTGATAGGATGCAAAGCTGGGCTGAGAAGTGGCAGATGGAGTTCAACCTAGATAAGTGTGAAGTGGTTCATTTTGGTAGGTCAAATATGAAGGCAGAATATAGTATTAATGGTAAGACTCTTGGCAGTGTGGAGGATCAGAGGGCCTTTGAGATTCAAGTGCATAGGCCACTCAAAGCTGCTGCACAAGTTGACTGTGTGGTTAAGAAGGCTACAGTGTATTGGCCTTCATCAACCGTGGGACTGAGTTCAAGAGCTGAGAGGTAATGTTACAGCTATATAGGACCCTGGTCAGACCCCACTTGGAGTACTGTGCTCAGTTCTGGTCATCTCACTTCAGGAAGGATGTGAAAACTACAGAAAGGGTGCAGAGGAGATTTACGAGGATGTTGCCTGGATTGGCAAGCATGCCTTATGTAAACAGGTTGAGTGATCTCAGCCTTTTCTCCTTCGAGTGATGGAGGATGAGAGGTGACCTGATGGAGGTGTATAAGATGATGAGAGGCATTGATTGTGTGGATAGTCAGAGGCTTTTTCCCAGGGCTGGAAAGGCTGGCACGAGAGGGCACAGTTTTAAGGTGCTTGGAAGTAGGTACAGAGGAGATGCCAGGGGTAAGTTTTTTCCACAGAGAGTGGTGAGTTCGTGGAATGGGCTGCCAGTGAGGGCGAAAGAGGCGGATACAATACTGTCTTTTAAGAGACTCCTGGATAGGTACATGGAGCTTAGAAAAATAGAGGGCTATGGGAAACGTAAAGTAAGTACATTCGGTACAGCAGTGTGGGCCAAAGGGTCTGTATTATGCTGTAGGTTTTCTATGTTCTCTGTTTCTATGACTCTTTATCTCATGTTCTCAATATTTATTGCTTATTTATTATTATTATTATTATTATTTCTTTCTTTTTGTATTTGCTCAGTTTGATATCTTTTGCACACTGGATGAATGCCCAAGTTGGTGCGATCTATCATTGATTCTATTATGGACTTATTGATTATGCCCACAAGAAAATGAATCTCAGATTTGTATATGGTGAGATATATGTGCTTTGATAATGAATTTACTTTGAACTTTGAAGAAACCCTCCCTCACTCTTTATAGGGGAATAACCACTGGGCACTCCAACTTCAGATTGTGACATTTCCCACTGGATCTTTTCATTCAGGAAGCATTTCACAGTATGGGAAAGGCTAGGGAGTTATAGTTATGAGCTGCTTTCTTGGTAATGAAATACATTGTGGGACTTAGCTGCTCTCACTTAAATACTGTGAGGCTTAGCCGAGGGAAACAAAGAGGATATTTTTTCACTTAATAATGAAGTCAGTAACTGGCAAAGTGGGTGTAAGATAATTGGGAGAAGGATGAAAGGATGAAAGGGGAGTTGACTATACATATTTCAATTGAGTGGTGGGGATCTGATTTAAAAAATTATCTTTTGTTGTCACATGTGCATTGAAACATTGAAATATACAATGAAATGCATTGTTTGCTCAACGACCAATGTAGTCCAAAATTGTGCTGGGAGAAGCCCGCAAGAGTTGCATGTTTGTGGCACCAACATAGTAAACTCACACAATCATAGTATGCCAACAAACATAGCATACCCTAACCAACATAGTATGCCAAACCAACATAGCATGACTACACCAAAATAGTATGCCCACACCAACATAGAATGCCCACAAGCATAGCATGCCTATGCCAAAATAGTATGCCATCACCAACACATCAGGCCTACACCAACATAGCATGCCCACACCAAAATAGCATGCCCACACCAACATAGTATGCCCACACCAAAACTGCATGCCTACATAGCATGCCCAAACCAACCTAACATTCCCCACTACCTGAAAAGATATTGGAGGCCGAAGTACTCAAATGCACAAGCACTTGGCAAACCATAAACTTCAAAGTGATGGAGTCAGTGAGTTTACCTGTGGCAAAATGATCAGCCAAATCCACTCCTGTGCTGTGATTTTTTTATTCTTTATTGAAGTCTGTTAGCCCTGCAGAACAGAGTCAAATTGGGCAGTTACATCTTAGTTTATTGCAAATCTTGATATTATTACAAGCACCATTGATAGCCCTAGTGACTCACAAAATGGTTGGTCAGAATAAAATTCAGAATTTAATTTACTGTCCCTGACATATGACATGAAATATGTTGTCTTGTGGCATGAGTACAGTGCAAGACATAAAAATCTATAAATTAAAAGATAAATAAATAGTCCGAAGAAAAGATTAATGAGGTAGTCTTCAGGGGTCCATGGGCCATTCAGAAATCTGAAGGCAGAGGGGAAGAGCCCATTCTTAAAATGTTGAGTGTGGCTCTTGTACCTCCTCCCTCATGGTAGGAATGAGAAGAGGTCAGGTCCTGGATGGTGAGGACTTTTGGTTATGCATGCCGCAGTCTTGAGGCATCACCTCCTGAAGATGTCCTCAGTGGTGGGGAAGGTTGTGTCTGTGATGCAGATGGCTCAGTCTACAACCCTCTGCATTTTCTTATGATCCTGTGCATCGCAGCATCCATACCAAGTGGTGATGCAGCCATTCAGAATGTTTTCCGGCATGAATGAGCCTCCATCGGTCTGGGTTGACCATTGATGGTGCATCCTAGCTGTCTACATACGCAAGCCTGGCCAATACGATATGGAGAGCAAGCTGTTACCCACGTAGCAAGCTCCCCATCTCCACGCATCTGACAAACCCAAAGGAACGGCAGAGACCGATATATTTTGGTATCAGCAGCTTCACAGGAGTTGCCAGTCAGCATTGAACTCAACGCAGGATGACCTTGACTCTGGACTTCACCTGTGACGAGAATACACATAAAATTAAGATGTTTGCTGGCCTAGGTTAGCATCAGTGACATCAGCAAGTGGTCTGCCACCTGCCCTCAGGGGAAGGAGAGATAAGGAACAATGGAGCAGCGTCTGGAGATGTGTAATGAAGGGACGTGGGAGAGAGAGCTGTCTGGAGCAGCTCCCCCTTTGAACCCTGAACTGTTTGAAGTGATGGACAGGCGATACCCCAGCAGGGGGATAAAAAGGGACCGGTTTGCTAAGGCAGGACACACGCCACCCGAGGTAACGAGACCCTGGAAGCGGTACGCTTCTCACGAGTCGGTGGGAAGTACCAGACAACGGCCAGGGTGGAAGGGTACGATCAGCGGGAACCCGGTGTGTGTCCGCCCTTGCCTGGGTGCCGGGTTCACTGCAGAGGAGCAACCGCATCTGGAGGAGGGGTCACAGTCGGTGACCTCAGGTGACATCACCAAGGACCTGCCCAAAAAGCTGCTTGTGAGCCATATCGTCGGTCTGTGAGTGAAGCCATGTCTGAATGATCAGTTGTTCCTGTTCTCTCTCTCTCTTCCCCCACGTTGTCCATCGCCATGGCAATGATTACTGCGAACTGAACTACTAAACTGGACTGAACTTTGAGTCACTTTGAAATTTGGTCATTTACCCCTAGACAACGATAGAGCTTGATTGATGCTGTTATCTTAATTCTGTGCACATGTGTGGTTATCATTGCTGAACTGTTGCATCTATTATCCTTTCAATTACTGTGTTGCTTGTTTCTTTAATAAAACTTTCTTAGTTCTAGTAATCCAGATTCCAACTGAGTGATCCATTTCTGCTGATTTGGCAACCCAGTTACGGGGTACGTAACATAAGTAGGGTTCTCGTCCGCGATTTTGAACGCTAAATTTGGGACGGAGTAAATTGATTGGGTTAAAATTCCCGAAAGAAAGAAAAGACAAACAGCAGAAATGGAGGCTGAGGAATTTATAAAGGCGCCGACCTTTGAGGCATTAGAGGATGCCAGGAAATCGGAATTGATAGCTGTGGCCAAACGGTTGAATCTTGCTAAGGTGAAGTCGACAATGAGGAGAGAGGAGATACACAGAGCTATTGTAGAGTACTATGTATCTAAAGGTGTGTTTCCCCATGGTGAGCTGGGGGTGGTGTCTATTGAAAAACCTGCTGGAGGCGCGGTACAGATACAGCTTGAAAAACTGAGACTCGAGCACGAGTTCCGGGTACGGCAGTTAGAACACAAAGAGAAGCAGTTAGAAAGGCAGGAGAGAGAGAAAGAGGTAGAAAGGCAAGAGAGAGAAAAACAGTTGGAGAGAGAAGAGAGAGAGAGGGACAGACAGTTGGAGAGAGAGGAGAAACAGAGGAAAAGGGAATTTGAGCTGGAGAAGTTAAAGATAAGGGCCGAGCAGGGGCTCGTGCCGAACCAAGGTGGAGGGTTCCGGGCGACCCAGGACATTAGGCTGGTTCCCCCATTTGACGATACCGACGTGGATCGGTACTTTCTCCACTTCGAAAAAGTGGCTATAAGTCAGGACTGGCCGAGGGATAAGTGGGTTGTCTTACTTCAGAGTGTACTGAAAGGGAAAGCCCAAGAAGCTTACTCCGCTTTATCCGCGGAAGATGCCCAAAGGTATGAGGTGGTGAAAGAGGCCATCCTCAGGATTTATGAGTTGGTCCCGGAGGCATACCGGCAGAGGTTCCGAAATGCGAGGAAGCAGTGGGACCGCACGTATTTGGAGTTTGCCCGTGAGATGCAGACATATTGTGAGCGTTGGTGCGCCTCAAAGGGGGTAGAGGGGGATTATGACAGACTGCTACAACTGATCCTGATTGAGCAGTTTAAAGGTTGTGTCCCTGAGGGTATGAGACCCTACCTCGATGAGAAAGAGGCAGCCACGTTAGCCGCAACTGCTAAGTTAGCGGATGAGTATGCGTTGACGCATAAAATGAAGTTTGCCCCGAGTAAAGGCTACCAGAAGGGTAGTCAGGACGGCGGGGAGAGTCCGCCGGAAAAGTCAGAAAGTAAGCCGGGGACTAGTGAGAAGGATAAGGTAGACCGGGAGCAGTCTGGTAGGAAGTCTCCTGGGGTCGTCTGTTATAATTGTGGGAAAGCCGGACACTTTGCGTCCAGGTGCTTTGCCCCAAAGAAGGAGACGGGAAAAGGAAAAACGGAAATGTTGAATGGCTGTATTGAGCTGTTAAGCGAACCGCTAGGGAAGGACAGGTCTGAAAAAGTCCAGGAAGGGCGCGAGAGGTTTATCTCGGCCGGATTGGTGTCAGTGAAGGAGAGGTTAAAACCAGTTCCAGTGCGGATCTGGAGAGACACGGGAGCGTGTCAGTCCCTAATACTGAAGAGTGTATTAGAGTTTAGCTCAGAGACCCATACTGGGGAGGTAGAGGTCAAAGGTGTTGGGGAAGGGACAGAGTCAGTCCCTTTGCACCAGATATACTTACAAAGCAACCTGGTCTCTGGACTAGTCACGATCGGGGTGAGGTCCGAATTACCGATGAAAGACGTGGAAGTCTTGCTCGGTAATGACCTCGCCGGAGGAATCGTGTTCCCAGTCGTGAGATTGACAGGTCAGCCTGCCAGCATTGAGGCCCCGCCCATGGACTCACAGGTTCATCACGGGCCCGCGATAGTGAATTTAGCTGAAACGTTTCTGCCAACCTTGTATGAGACGGGGTGTAGTGAGACAAGAGGTAGTGAGGGAGCTGGGACAGACGTAGCAGTAGCCAGGAAAGAATTTGTGCAGACGCGGGAGCGAGACGAGGGGCTGATGGTTTTGGCAGAGACTGCTCTCTCTGACACAGCCTTGACAAGGGAACTAGTAGGCTATTGTGCGGAGGAGGAAGTGCTAAGGAAGAAAGGGAAATCAAGTACAGTATCCGCAGATGAGGAGTGGGGGGTGGTGCAAAAGAGTTATGGGGATGAGGTTTTTAACATGGCCCACGAGGTACCCCCTGGTGGACATTTTGTGGTGCTGGAGGAAACAGTTGGTGGAATCATGAAAGAGATTTACTGGCTGCCCAGGGGGAAAAATGTTATTGATCATGACCGACGCGAACTGAGACGGTCACCGGCTTTTGATATGCTAACAAACCTAGTCGGTGTTAGCATGGAAATCAACGAAGCTAGGGGCCCCCTGATAAGAGGAAAAAACCATTTTGAAAAGATTAGGATGGGATCGGTCAGATGGGAGAAGGCTATTGTTTTGGCCAGGTCTACTGATAAGGTCTCTCCCTTAATCCCCGAACAAAGCGAATCTTTAGAAGAAGTAATTAAACGACTCGCACCCGTGTGTTTGATTGTCCCGAGGCAATGCAAAGAACTGGGACGTTGGGTGATTGTTGTTACAATAGGGCAGCCTAGTAAACAACACCCATATTTAATGAGTAATTCAGTGACTAAAGGGCATATGAACACAGAGGTGTGTATTGGCAATTTAATACGGCTGTCTGAAGCCAGCTTGATAGTGAACCTTGAAAAAAATGAATTCGGCCACACAAGGGTCACTTACCTGGGAATTGTGGTGACACAGGGGCAGCTGGCAGTGATACAAGCTACAGTGCAGGCTATCGCTGACCTCCCAACCCCGACAGACAAGAGGGCCCTCAGAAGGCTCTTGGAGATGGTGGGGTACTACAGGAAGTTTTGCAATAACTCTGCGGTCAATACCCGTCCCCCTCCTACTAAGCCCTTGCGAGAGAAAACTGAGTCAGAATGGGACGACCCTTGTTATTGTGGTCCGGGACAAAACCAAATGAGAGGTTACATTGGTCGCAATTCATCAGTGTTTTTGGCCACTATGAAGTTTGCTGAGTTGGAGCCTGGTCTAAGGGATTATTAATAACACGTGTAAAAGGAACAGAGAATGCGATGACTGTCTATCAAGGTGTTGACAGCTTCAAACTCGCTGTGTTAGCCAAATAGCTGATAAAGATGTATATTTGTGTATGTATCAAATAATGTATTCATGTTTGTAATGTTTACCTCCCGGTAAAAATCCTTAAAGGGGGGAAGTGTGACGAGAATACACATAAAATTAAGATGTTTGCTGGCCTAGGTTAGCATCAGTGACATCAGCAGTTGGTCTGCCACCTGCCCTCAGGGGAAGGAGAGATAAGGAACAATGGAGCAGCGTCTGGAGATGTGTAATGAAGGGACGTGGGAGAGAGAGCAGTCTGGAGCAGCTCCCCCTTTGAACCCTGAACTGTTTGAAGTGATGGACAGGCGATACCCCAGCAGGGGATAAAAAGGGACTGGTTTGCTAAGGCAGGACACACGCCACCCGAGGTAACGAGACCCTGGAAGCGGTACGCTTCTCATGAGTCGGTGGGAAGTACCAGACAACGGCCAGGGTGGAAGAGTACGATCAGCGGGAACCCGGTGTGTGTCTGCCCTTGCCTGGGTGCCGGGTTCACTGCAGAGGAGCGACCGCATCTGGAGGAGGGGTCACAGTCGGTGACCTCAGGTGACATTACCAAGGACCTGCCCAAAAAGCTGCTTGTGAGCCATATCGTCGGGCTGTGAGTGAAGCCATGTCTGAATGATCAGTTGTTCCTGTTCTCTCTCTCTCTTCCCCCACGTTGTCCATTGCCATGGCAACGATTACTGCGAACTGAACTACTAAACTGGACTGAACTTTGAGTCACTTTGAAATTTGGTCATTTACCCCTAGACAACGATAGAGCTTGATTGATGCTGTTATCTTAATTCTGTGCACATGTGTGGTTATCATTGCTGAACTGTTGCATTTATTATCCTTTCGATTACTGTGTTGCTTGTTTCTTTAATAAAACTTTCTTAGTTCTAGTAATCCAGACTCCAACTGAGTGATCCATTTCTGCTGGTTTGGCAACCCAGTTACGGGGTACGTAACACACCTGAAGCCTTCCCTATGAGTGGGTATAGCCACAAGGCAGTGGGGGTTTGAGATAGAGCTCTCCTTCTCCTGAGCTGCCAACAATGTCTGATGAGCCCCATCTCCCCAAAGCGACTGGTTTTAAGGTGCCAGTAACCCACTTTTGCCCCTTCTCCTGGAAATAGAAACGGTTCTGCGGGACTTAGTGAAGAGCAGGACCTGGACTTGGTTGCATTTAATAGATAGTGGGAGTTTATCACCATTACCACCCCTGGTTAAAACAACCTTAAGAAACCACCTCCAGCGTACATCGACATAAATATGTACGAGTATATGGTGACATACCTTATCTAATCAAACTCCGGATGAAGTTGAGCTGCTGATATGTCTTCTTTGCAATTGCATCAATGTGTTGGGTCCAGGGCAGAACCTCGGAGACGCTGGGCACTGAGGAACTTGAAGCCGTCCCCCCCAATGAGGACTGGTGTATGTTCTCATAACTTCTCAACGTAGATCACCGCTGCATTTTCTCTGCCAGTGTGGCTCTTCTGCAACAAATTCCAGGGTAGAACAATGTCTAAAATCAGCAGCAACAAGTCTAGCACCAGACTTGCTTAAGTGGAGTATAATGTATCCAGTCTTCGATGCTAGATATCTTTGTGACCTTTGGATATGTAGGACAACATGGTGGTACAGCTGGCTGGGCTGTTGCTTTACAACACCTGCAAATTGAGTTCAGCCCTGACCATTGGTGCTGTCTGAGTGGAGTTTATATGTTCTCTGTGTGATTGCACAGAAGACCAAAAGACCGTAAGACCATAATGCACATGAGCAAATTAGGCTATTCGGTCCATCGAGTCTGCTGTGCCATTCTATCATTCCTGATTTATTATCCCCCCCATCCCCATTCTCCTGCCTTTCCCCCATAACATTTGACACCCTTACTAATCAAGAACCTATCAACCTCTCATTTGGCGCGTGGCCAATTGGTTAAGGCGTTCGTCTAGTGATTGAAAGGTCGCTAGTTCGAGCCTTGGCTGAGGTAGCGTGTTGTGTCCTTGAGCAAGGCACTTAACCACACATTGCTCTGCGACGACACTGGTGCCAAGCAGTATGGGTCCTAATGCCCCTCCCTTGGACAACATTGGTGGCGTGGAGAGGGGAGACTTGCAGCATGGGCAACTGCCGGTCTTCCATACAATCTTGCCCAGGCCTGCACCCTGGAGAGTGAAGACTTTCCATGCGCAGATCCATGGTCTCGCAAGACTAACAGATGCCTATTATATTAACCTCTGCTTTAAATATACCCAATGACTTGGCATCCACAGCTATCTGTGACGATGAATTCCACAGATTCATCTTCACCTGCCTAAAGACTGAACAATTGGCATGACGATATTCAGTTGTTATCAAGCGTCAGCACTATCTTTCCCATAAATGGCACATATTTTTCATTATATCAAATCATAAGACCATAAGATATAGGAGCACTATTAGGCCATTCAGCCCATCAAGTCTGCTGTCCCATTCCATCATGGCTGATTCATTATCCCTCTCACCCAGATTTTCCTGCCTTCTCCCCTTAACCTTTGACACCCTTACTAATCAAGAACCTATCAGCCTCCACTTTAAACATACCAATGACTTGGCCTCCACAGCTATCTGCAACAATGAATTCCACAGATTCGCCACTCTCTGGCGAAAGAAACTTCTTTTCATCTCAGTTCTAAAGGGCTGTCCTTGTATTCTGAGGCTTGTGCCCTCTGGTCCTAGACTCTCCCAGAACTGAAATCATCTTCTCTATGTCAAATCTGTCTGAGCCTTTCAATGCTGGATAGGTTTACCGAGTATTGGACATGTGTTCTCCAGTTGCTCTATTTCCTTCTGCTGGTGAATGGCAGAGTCTTAGGAGAGTTGATGGGGAAATGGGGAGAACAAAATGTTATTAGTGTCGGATTGATATAAGTAGGTGCTTGATGGTTGGTACAGACCCAGTGGGCTGAATGGCCTGTTCCCATGCTGGATTCTATACTCAGTCAGAAACTGATAGTTCTTTGAACTGTGAAGGACAAGACAATGAAGATAATGAATATAGTGGATACTGTCAGTGTCCAAAGTTCTAGATTCCAGATACCAGAACAATTCCCTTAGAATGAAATGTAACAAACATAACCTCATATTGAAGAAAAAATGGTATAAGGGATCTGTGAGAAATTGTTCAGTGAATCCTCATTACCAGTCATAGTCAGAATGCAAGTCACTGATTTGTGTTATCCGTTGCCATTTTTATGACAGGTTCCGAGAATCTGTCATTTTTTAATAGTCAGAATATGATCCCTGAAGCATGACCACAATAGCAAGCATGAGAACTGGGCAGCAAGCCTGTATTCAACAAATCTCAGTGCGTGCTGCAGGCCGTGTGCCAGGCTGGAAGTGAATGTCTTTAAATGCTTCCTGTCTTTTGTATATCCTTAATAAAGCAAAGTCTGAATTGGTGGAGCTGGCTGGAGACTTGGAAAGTATCATATTGTGAACCTGGCAATGAATCGGGGGAAAAAGAGGTTTCAGTGTTACCAGTGGATGGATTCTGTGCTTGGTGACTGTCCTGACCACAGCTGATGCTTTGTGTAACGAGATTACTGTTCACTCTGCTATGAAATCATTTTGGTCCCAAAGCACCATTCAGGTATATTTTATAGTTTGATGAAACAAATGAAATGATTCTGACTGTCCACCCTATCTATGCCTCTTATAACTTAAAACCCTCTATCATGTCTCTCCTAAGCCTTTGACACCATAGGGAGAACAAATCAATTTTGTCCAATCTTTCCTTATAGCACATACCCTCTAATCCAGGCAGCCTCCTCGCACCCTCTTCACTGTCTCTGCATTCTTCGTGAAATGGGTCGCCAGAAATGCACACAAGTGTGGTCTGATTAAAGTTTTATATAACTGCAGATTGGCCTCTTTACTCTTATACTCAACACCTCTACCAATGAAGGCAAGCATGCCATGTGCCTCCTTTACCACCTTATCCAGTTGCATCACCATTTTTCAGTGAACTACGGGCCTGGACATCTAATGAAAGGAGAAAGTGTAAAGTTAATGATATTGAGGTGATAGTCTGTACCTCAATAAAATTCGCTGTGTACTTTCCCCTTTCACTTGACCAGCCAAGTGCTCACATTTGCCTGGGTTAAGCTCCATCTGCCACTTGTATATCCCGCTATACTTTGATAGTCCTTTACGATGTTCACACTTCTCTAATCAAGGTGCCATTACAAATTTGTTAATTCAGCCACCTTCATTTTCGTCTAAATCATTGATATACATCACTAACACCAACAGTCCCTGCACAGACCCTTGTGGAACAGCACTGGTCCAGCCAGAATAAAAACTATCTACCCCTACTCTATGGACAAACTAGATATGAATCCAAACCTGCAATTCACCCTACATCCCTTACGTCTTTATCTTCTGAATAAACCTACCATTCTCACCTTTGCATCCTTTGAAAAGACTCGATCAAGTTTGTAAGGCATGAACTGCCCTACAAAAGCCATGCTAACTATCCCTTAGAAGGCAATGCCTTTCCAAATGCACATAAACCCTGTCCATCAGAATCCTCCCCAATGGCTTCCCTGCCACTGATGTGAGGCTCACTGGTCTATAATTACATGGATTCTTCTTACTTCCTTTGCACCGCATTTGCTGCTCGCCAGTCCTCTGGGACCTCACTTTTTGCTGCTGCAGACTAACCTCTTTGAGTACTGGTGTGACATTGTCCCTTATCAGTAGTGTCATCCCTCCACCTCTTTTATACCCCCCCCCATCAAGTCTAGAACAACAAAACTCAGGAACATTCAGCTGCTAGTCATGTCCCTCACAGAACCATTTCTCTCCAACAGCAACAATTCCATGTACTGATCCAGGCTCTAAGTTCGTCCTCCAAAATCATAATCATCATCATCTTTATGCACCATGTCATATGGTGTGGGTGATCATGGTCTTCCATCTGTCCTTAATCTGACAAGTAGCAAGGGAGTGTTGCCTCTGCAGAGACCCACCCTCCCCCCTACTCCACCACTCTCATTCTCCTCCCCATGCCTGATTGTTCTTGCCAACATTTTCTACAGGATTGTTTTGCCATCGCCTTCTTCTGGGCAGATTCTTTACAAGACGGGTGATCCCAGCTGGTATCAATACTCTTCAAAGACTGCCGGCCTGGAGTCGACGGTTGCATAACCAGGACTTGTGATGTGCACCAGCTGCTCATAGGACCATCCGACCATCCACCCCCTGCTCCCATGGCTTCACGCGACCCTGTTTGGGTGGTGGTGGTGGGGGGCTGTTGGCATAAGACTTTGCCCAAGGGTGACCTGCAGGCTAGCAGAGAGAACGAGCACCTTACAGCTCCCTTGATACAAAAGTCCCTCCGCTCCACCACCCTAAAACTACCATAGTCCTAACATTGGAATGAACACATTTTAGCTCATCAGTCTCACCATATTTATTAGCCTGTCCTTCCCTTCAGTTTGACTAGTTATACCATCTGTGTTCTATGCTTCATAAAATAATAAAATGGTCCACAATGGATTTAGCCTCTGAGTATCAGGCGATGCTTATTGCAAACAAAAGAAAATCTGCAGATGTTAGAAATCCAAGAATGCGACACACATGCCCAGCATTCTGAATGTCAATCGCACTTTGATGTAAACATTAAAGCAGCAATGCCGGCTGCTGGCGTAGTGGCATCCACACCGGACTTCGAGGCCAGAGGTCCCGGGTTCGAGTCCGGCCGGCTCTTTGCACACTTCCCATCCGTGCCGGGGTTGAGTGTCGAGCTAGCAACTCGGCCTCGTGAAAAACAGACAACTGCTAAAGACATGATCATGGTTGTGCATCGTGGTTCCACCACGTAAGAAAGGTTGGTGGTAGGATTAGCAGACTCAACATCGATATCCTATCCTAACGCAAACCTGTAAGCCAGGGGTTTCCAACCTTCTTTAATGCCATTAAACAAGCGGTCTGTGGACCCAAGGTTGGGAACCCCTGCTTTAAGAAAACTTATCTTTGCTCCTGCCTGCTATGTTGATTGCCACCACTCAGTGAAACACAGAGGGAGTGTTTCACCATTAGAAACACAATTTTCTAATTTTAAGCCAGAGCTCTATCCACTCTCCCGGATGGATGTAAAAGAGAACCTGGTCACTATTTGTCCCTTTCTCAACACCACTAGTTGCTGACTAGTTATTATCACATTGCTTTATGGGGCAGCTTACTGTATGCAAAGTACCTGTGTACACAGTGCACGCACTTCAGAAGTATTTCTGGGCTAAAAGTGTTTTGGGATATCAGGAAAAGAATATAGTTCAAGGACCTTCAGCCCAAGATGTTCTGCAGACTTTTAACCTACTTTAAGATCCATTTAACCTTTCCCCCCTCAAGACCCTTCTATTTTTCTATCATCCATGCGCCTATCCATGAGATTCTTAAATGTCCCTAATGTATCCACCTCTACCACCATTCCCGGCAGGGCGTTCCACTCACCTACCACTCTCTGTGTAGAAAACTTACCTCATACATCCCCTCTATACTTTCCTCCAATCACTTTGGAATTACGCTCCTCATATTAGTCATTTCTGCCTTGGGAAAATGTTTCTGGCTATCCACTCGATCTATTCCTCTTACCGCTATCAAGCTGCCTCTCATAGACCTTCGCTCAAAAAGAAAAACCCCAGCTCACACAACCTATCCTCATAAAACTTGTTCTCTAATCCAGGTAGCATCCTAGAAAACTCCCTCTGTGCCCACTGCACGGTCTGTAAAGCTATCCACTCAATCTATGCCTCTTATTATCCTATACACCTGAACCAAGTTACCTCTTGTTCTCCTTCACTCCAAGTGAAAAGCCCCAGCTTGTTCAAACTGTCCTCACAAGACAATAGTGTGCACTTAATAAATGCAAATAATTTCCTTTCTTTCTTTGTTCTCAATCTAAAGATGATAGGAATTTAATTGAGAAAAATCCAATAAATTAGCTCTAAAATCCCCCTCCCTGTTTGAACTCCTGCCACAACACCGGAGCCTGAATATCATATACCTTGATGTCAAGCAAATCATAAAAACAAGATATTCTGCAAATGCTGGTGTAACACTTGGCTTGATCAACCCACGTTTGTCTAGGGGAAGCTGCCGTCTGCCCGCCAAACTGCGTCTCACGTTTGTGTAGATGCTGTGTAATGCACCCTGGTACAAACCCACAATGTAAAACAGGGGTCCCCAATCTTTTTTGCACTGCAGACCGGTTTAATATTGGCATTATTCTTGCGGACCAGCTGACCCGGGGAGGGTGGGGTGTAGGGTTGCCAACGGACAAAAGTAGCAGTCATATTAGTTGTGTTTACCCAGAGAAAGACTACAATGACCACAAAGCCTTGCGCAGGCACCAGTGGCATGCGTGACCTGCCCATGCGTGTACCTGCTGATTTTTTCCGCTGCAAATTGTTTTTGGCGATTCTGCTCGGGGGCGGTGGGGGGTTGTTAATCACGACCAGAATATAGGTGATAAGTGGCTTATACACTCAATTTCATTTGTAAAAGGGTTTATCTAACGAATTTAATATTAAACACACAGCGCATATTTTCCTCGCACGAATATAGTGATAAGTCAATTATCAGGGGAGGACAGAGGAGCTTGAAAGTAGAGGCAGGTTCGATATTATCATTAAAAGAAAAATTGGATCGGTATATGGACTGGAAAGGAATGGAGGGTTATGGGCTGAGTGCAGGTCGGTGGGACTAGGTGAGAGTAGCGTTCGGCACGGACTAGAAGGGCAGAGGTAGCCTGTTCCCGTGCTGTAATTGTTCTATGGTTATATAAGTAAGTCAATGGCATCATAACATTTTAAGCAACATTTGGACATTAAACACACAGCACATATTTTCCCCGTATGAACATATAAAATCATTGCAACACATCAATATTGGTGAATCAGTGCGGGCCCTGGGCTTGTTTCCCTGCAACAAGACGGTCCCATGGAGGGGTGATGGGAGACAGCGATACTCGAAGGGGGTTCCTTATGCCCAGTCTATTCCGCAATTTAGTTTTCGTTGCATTCATTGCAGAAAACTCCGCTTCGCAGGAAAATGTTGGAAATGGAAGCAACGTTTTCAGTGTTTTCGTGGCTACCTCAGGATATTTAGCCTTGACTTTGATCCAGAATACCGGCAGAGATGTTATGTCAAACATACTTTTCAGCCCGCCGTCATTTGCAAGCTCGAGGAGTTGATCTCCTTCCTGCGCTGACATGGGTGATGCGCGGGTTTTGACCTTGCATGCATTCAAGCTCAACAGTGGGTGTGACAGGGAATGAGGAAAGGTTTCCTCACGGCCCGGCAGGGAATGAGGAAAGGTGCCGCTGACAGGGAAAGGTGCAGCTGACTCATATTGCCAAATCATATCGTTTCCTCGCGGCCCGGTAGCAAATGCCTTGCGGCCCGGTGGTTGGGGACCGCTGATGTAAAACATCAGATAGTACACAATACGTGATTAAATGATTACACTTTATAACTCTTATTTGATGATGTGGTTAGTAGAAAAGCAAAATTGTAAAGAAAAAGGCGCTACTGTAGTTAATTTTAATCAGTCTGTGCACAAGTAAATTCATTGGAGCTCACGGAAACAGGTCTCCTTTCCACTAATCGATCTTGTCCGAACTCCGTCGACCCTTGGCTGGGACCAACCCCGGTGGTCTACCAGAGCGCTCCGAGCGCGGCTGCCCTCTTCTCTTCTCCTCGACAAAAAGCCCGCGCACTAGCTCCGGTTCCCACAGATACAAGATAGAATAACATGACTTCCATTGGTTAGTTCCCCGTTATCTGTAGCTATAACCCAAACATGGCAGCTACAGAGAAACATTACCTCATCAGTTAACATTGCAGAGAAGCCATTTCATTATAACACTAGAGAGAAGCCATTTTATTATTAGCAGTTAACATTACTGAGAGCCCCCCTACACTGGAAATCCAGAGCAACTCACGCAAGGTGCTGGAAGAACTCAGCAGATCAGACAGCATTTGTGGAAATGAATAAACAGTCAAGATTTCAGGCGAAGATTCTTCTTCAGGACTGGAAATGAAGGAAGAAGACGTGAGAATAAAAAGAAGGGGGAGGAGGAGAGCTAGAAGATATCATGTGGACAGGATCGAATGAAGCAGCAGAAAGCTGTGAACTCAGTCAGCTCATTAGTGGGCCCTCGCCTCCCCAGGATCCAGAACATCTTCAAGAAGGCAGCATCCATCATTAAAGACCCCCATCACCCAGGGCTCTTCTCATTGCTACTATCAGGGAGGAGGTACAGGAGCCTGGAGGCACACACTCAATGATTCAGTAGCAGCTTCTTCCCCTCTGCCATTGTGTTTTTAAACAACAAATTTCACCAGATATGCCAATGATATGAAACCTGATTCTGAGATGCTAGGTGAAGCCAGGTGATAATGTTTCTTTTGGAAGGCACAAAGTATTAAGCTCAGTCCTACAACTTCCCCATCTCAATCTGTATCAAACTGATGGAGCAATCCCAAGTGCCTTTAATGCAAAATAAACTATTGCCCTTCTCAGCACAGACTCTGCAGCCTCCTCTTGACCCATAAAGAAACACAAGGCCTTATTAGTGGCTGCAGCAAAGCAGTAAATAATCTCTACCACTTAGCCTAAAGTAGCTCAAAGCAAATAATGTCACAGTGAGAAAGAGCAGGCATCTGGCATCTGAATGAACAGGACGAGTAAAACTGCACATCCTCAGCCAATGACAGGATAGTGATGCTAACAGCATGAAGCCCGAGAAGTAAATTTTAACGATGAGCTTTATTTTCGTTTCATCAGCCCTTTTCATAAATGCAGAAAGAAGTGTTCCAATATGATTGCTTTTCCACACTGGGTTTTGTGTGGGAAATGCTGCGCAATCTAATCAGTGTTGTGTCACCGCTCCCCAGTGTGAACATTCCTTGTTAACGCAGCCAGAAAATTTAAACTATTGCTACACTGAATTGTCCTGTGTGTCTGAGCTTAATTCTTCTGCTGAATGTGAGCTGGGCCAACGTTAACTATTGAACTGAATGGCATCGAAAGGTTATCATTTCAGAGGCTCTCTTAATACAGCAAAGACTAAGGAGCTAATTATCAACTTTGGAAAGTCACGGGATGATGATTACGCTCCAGTCTACATTAACGGAGACATAGTGGAGAGAGTGTCCAGTTTCAGGTTTCTGGGAATACACATCTCAGAAGACCTTACATGGTCCACTAACACCACTACAATAGTTAAGAAAGCACAACAGCGCTTGTTTTTTCTCAGGATGCTGAAGAAAGCTGGTCTACCTGAACAGATGCTGGTGACCTTTTACCGCTGCACCATAGAGGGCATCTTAACATACTGCATCTCTGTGTGGTATCTGGGTTGTACAGCAGCTGATAGGAAAGCTCTTCAGCGGGTCGTCTCTAGCGCACAGAAGATCATCGGGACACAGCTCCCAGCCCTGGAGGACACCTACAGCTCTCGCTGCCTAAGGAAAGCTACAAACATCTGTAAGGACAATACACACCCATGCAGTCATCTGTTTGAACTTCTTCCAGCTGGCAGATGTTATAAGATTTTCTATGCCCGCACTTCCAGACTGAAAAATAGCTTTTTCCCCGGAGCTATAATTGCTCTGAACCAATTGATCAAGCATCATCCATAAATTTGTTATATTGCTACTTTAATACTGGTTTTATGGCTGTCAGGCACCTGAGTTGTGCTTTTGTACTGCTGGACATTGCTTGTACTGGCTGGTTACTTGATTTATTTATTGTTTATTTATTTTATTTGTTGTTTTATAGCATTGAGTACGAGAGTTGCAAACTCATTTTCACTGTGTTGGTGCATGACAAATTGTACTATGCAATGACAATAAAGATACTTCATTTCGTCCGTCCTGGAACCAGCATGTGAGTGCCTTCACTAAGAAGGCACGGCAGTGAAGATTTTGAATGTTATCAAAAACTTAGACAAACATCTGTAGTGCAGAATATCCTCACTGGTATGGAAACACCAATGCTTAAGAATGGAAATGCCTACAAAAAAGTGGTGGATATGGTGGATATGGCCTAGTCCATCACAGGAAAGACCCTCCCCACCATTGAACAGATCTACAAGGTGCCCTGCCATGAGAAAGTAGCATCCATCATCAAGGACTCTTCCCCCCACCATCCAAGTCATGCTCTCTTCTCATTGCTGCCACTGGGAAGGTGGCACCGAAGATTTATATCCCACACTACCAGGGTCAGGAACAGTTATTGCCCTTTAATCATCAGGCTCCTGAACCAGTGTGAATAACTTCACTCACCTTAACATTCCTCCACAAGCTATGGACTCACTTTCAAGGATTCTACATCATTTATTCTTAGTATTATTTATTTATTTATTAATCGTTACATTCGGACACGTCTCATTAGCAGGGCAGCAGTATGGTCGCATTGTTTATTCCAGGGACCAGCTGATTGCGCTTATGCCGGCCGGTTTAGCAAACAGAGCGGCGGACACCCCTGCTGAAATCTGGAGGAAAACACACAAAGGATGCAGAAGGGGATCAAAAAGGTGAGGAAAGAGGACCAGGTCGAGACAACAGAGACTAATGGAGAAGAGGAGTTCTCCACTTGGACTACATGTGGACATACCTGACCAAAACTTTTCCATGGAGGGCTTCCAGATCATTCGGGCTGACCGGAAGTGCACTGAGAGTGGTAAGCGTAAAGGAGTTGGGGGCTCGCTGTTCTGGTTAACAATGGATGGTGCAATCCTGGTCATATTACGATCAAGGAACGTGTTTGTAGCCCGGATATTGAACTTTTTGCTGTTGGACTTTGGCCATATTCCACCAAGATACAACACTGGGCGTCATCGGAGGTCATTCCTGCCTGTGGCCATCGAACTTTGCAGCTCCTCCCGTGGAGGGTCAGACACCCTGAGCCAATAGGCTGGTCCTGGACTTATTTCCATCTGGCATAGTTTGCATATTGTTGTTTGATTGTTTGTGGTTTTTGTATTTCTATATTTATGCTCTATTCTTGGTTGGCGCAGCTGTGACAAAACTCAATTACCCTCGGGATCAATAACATATGTCTATGTCTATGTCTAATAGTTTTTTTGTATTTGTCCAGTTTGTCTTCAAAATTCAAAGTATATTTATTATCAAAGTATGTATAGATTATACAACCTTGAGATTTGTCTGCTTACAGACAGCCACAAAGCAAGAAACCCAGAAGAACCCAATTTAAAAAGGCCAACACCCAATACACAGAGAGAGAAAGCAAAAGCAAATCATGCAAACAGTAAAGCAACAGCATTCAGAATGAACTTAAGTCCATAAACCCGAAGTGGGGCAAATCATAGCTCGGAGAAGCCGAAGCAAGTCACTGCCTCAGTGCCAAGGAGAGCAGGGTAAAAGTCGTGGAGCAGAACTGGCCCTGACACTCTGCCTCCTCAGTCCAACTGGCCCAGCGTTTCAATTGACAAAGCACCGGGTAGTCCCTGCTCTCGGACCTGGTCCCCGTTGCAGCAATATGTTCTGGACTGGGCCCCGCATTCCGGTCCATACTTGACCAAATCGGTGCAGCGTTTAAGTGGATCCAAGCTCACTCCTGGTTTAGGTGGATGGGCTCCAAAATCACTCCAACTTTCCTCCACTCCGCTCGCTCCAACTCCATCTCAAACATGCCTCGACCTCGCTCTGCTCCATCTCACACATTGGCTGTTTGTCAGTCTTTCTGTGTAGTTTTTCATTGATTCTATTGTATTTCGTTGTTCCACTGTGATTGCCTGCAAGAAAGTGAATCTCATGGTATATGGTAGCACTTATGTATTTTGAAACTAAATCTACTTTGAATTTTGAAGATAACAGTTAAGAATAGGCCACATTCGTATTAATCTTGTCACTTGAGAAAAAGATGATATTCCCACTAGAGAATCAGGTCCTGGGAACATTAATGGTTCATACATTAAAAAAGCCAGCCGTGTACAGCTGCAGTCTAGGGCAACCGGACTAAACATAGAAACATAGAAAATGGGTGCAGGAGTAGGCCATTCGGCCCTTCAAGCCTGCACTGCCATTCAGTATGATCATGGCTGATCATCCAACTGAGAACCCTGTACCAGCCTTCCCTCCATACCCCCGATCCCTTTAGCCATAAGGACCATATCTAACTCCTTCTTAAATATAGCCAATGAACTGTCCTCAACTGTTTCCTGTGGCAGAGAATTCCACAGATTCACCACTCTCTGTGTGAAGAAGTTTTTCCTTTCTTTCTTTTTAAATCTTTTTATTGAGTAAGTATACAAAAAAGGTAAGCCATATAAACATTAATACAATGTTAAAGTATAATAAAATTCCAAAAGGTATCAATACCAAAAAAAATACTACAAACAATGTAATTTAAACATAAGAAACCAAGATAACATAATAGTATACTAAATTTTATATATATCAATGGAAAAAAAAGAAAAAAAAACCCCCAAAAAAAAACCCACCGTGCAACTAACTAAAAGCAAAGCAAAGCAATGGGCTAACTTGAAACCAAACAGAGTTAAACTTAAAATCACGTCCTCAATCCCGACCTCCATTAAAAACAGTGAAAAAAAAACAAGAAGGGTAAATATTACATTAAATGAAAATATCGAATAAAAGGTCCCCAAATCTGTTCAAATTTAAATGAAGAATCATAAAGGTTACTTCTAATTTTCTCCAAATTCAAACATAAAATCGTCTGAGAAAACCAAAAAAAGGTAGTTGGAGCATTAAGCTCTTTCCAATGTTGTAAAATACATCTTTTCGCCATTAAAGTAAGAAATGCAATCATTCTACGGGCTGAAGGGGAAAGATTACTAGAAATTTTAGGTAGTCCAAAGATAGCAGTAATAGGGTGAGGAGAGATATCTATATTTAATACCTTAGAAATAATATTGAAAATATCTCTCCAAAAAGTTTCCAAAGTAGGGCAAGACCAAAACATATGAGTTAAAGAGGCTATCTGCCCCGAACATCTATCACAGAAAGGATTAATATGCGAGTAAAAACGCGCTAACTTATCTTTGGACATATGTGCTCTATGAACCACTTTAAATTGAATTAGGGAATGTTTAGCACAAATAGAGGAAGTATTAACTAATTGTAAAATCTGCCCCCAATCATCCACAGAAATGGTAAGCCCCAATTCCTGTTCCCAATCTACCCTAATCTTATCAAATGGAACTTTCCTAAGTTTCATAATAATATTATAAATCATAGCCGATGCACCTTTCTGACATGGATTAAGGTTAATTATCGAATCTAAAATATATGTAGGAGGAAGCATTGGAAAGGAAGAAAGTATAGTACTTAGGAAATTTCTAACTTGTAAATATCTAAAAAAATGTATTCTTGATAAGTTATATTTATTAGATAATTGTTCAAAAGACATAAGGGAACCATCTAAAAATAAATCCAAAAACCGTAAAATACCCTTAGTCTTCCAAGTTTGAAAAGCGCGATCCATAAAAGAGGGAGGAAAAAATATGTTACCTAAAATAGGAATCGCTAACCCGAATTGATTAAGATCAAAAAATTTTCTGAATTGAAACCAAATGCGCAAAGCATATTTAACTATCGGGTTAGAGACCTGCTTAAGGCGTTTCGAATCAAAGGGGAGAGAGGAACCTAAAATAGAGCCAAGTGTATAACCCTGAACAGATTGTAACTCCAATGCTACCCATTTAGGAATAGATAGTATATCCTGGTCATGTAACCAAAATTTCATATGTCGAATATGTCAAGCCTGCACTGCCATTCAGTATGATCATGGCTGATCATCCAACACAGAACCCCGCCCCAGCCTTCCCTCCATACTCCCTGACCCCTGTAGCCACAAGGGCCATATCTAACTCCCTCTTAAATATAGCCAATGAACTGGCCTCAACAGCTTCCTGTGGCAGAGAATTCCACAGATTCACCACTCTCTGTGTGAAGAAGTTTTTCCTAATCTCGGTCCTAAAAGGCTTCCCCTTTATCCTCAAACTGTGACCCCTCGTTCTGTTCTTCCCCAACATCGGGAGCAATCTTCCTGCATCTAGCCCGTCCAATCCTTTTAGGATTTTTGTTTTCTTGTACGTACGACAAAGTAATCTCTAAATCGCTGAGAGGCAAATTTCCACACCACATCGGTAAAGAAATAAAGTAAGCAAATTCAATTACTCGCTATTATAAAAAGTAAAAAAAAAATTAATTGGCTCCAAAATAGAATCTTTTCATTACTTCAGAGCAAATCTGACTGCAGTTTTATCTGCTACATCAGGGACGTCCTCTCTCTGCACTGGGACCTCAAGGACAGGATATGCAATGGAAAACAATGACAGGCAGCTCCCCTGTCCCAGACTCACACCACACACAGTCATAGAACACTACTGCACAGAAACAGGCCCTTTGGCCTTTCTAGTCCATGCCGATCTATTAATCTGCCACGTCCTATCGACCTGCACCAGGATCACAGCCCTCCATACTCCTCCCATCCATGTACCTATCCAAATTTCTCTTACATGTTGAAATCAAACCCGCATCCACCACTCACTCCGGCAGCTCGTTCCATGCGCTTACACTCTCTGACTGAAGAAGTTACCACTCACGTTCCCCTTAAACATTTCACCTTTCACCCTTAACCATGACCTCTAGTTGTCGTCTCACCAAACCTCAATGGAGAAAAGCCTGATTGCATTTACCCTATCTATACCCCTCATAATTTTGTATAGCTCTATCAAATCTCCTCGCAATCTTCCACACTCCAGGGAGTAAAGTTCTAATCTATTGAATCATTCCCTATAGCTCAGGTCCATAAATCCTGTCAACATCCTTGTAAATTTTCTCTGTACTCTTTCAATCTTTTTGACATCATTCCTGTAGGTAGGTAACTGAAACTGTTCACAGTACTGTAAATTAGGCCTCACCAGCGTCTTGTACAACTTCAGCATAAATTTTATTTATTTAGCGATACAGTTTGGGGTAGGCCCTTCTGGCCCTTTGAGCTATGCTGCTCCAGCAACCCACAACCCCGATTAACCCTAACCTAATCATGGAACAATTTTACAATGACCAATTCATCTACCTGGCAGGTCTTCGAACTGTGGGAGGAAATTGAAGCACCTGGGCAAAACCCACGCATTCCACGCAGAGACTCCTTTCAGAGGATGCTGGGATTGAACGCTGAACTCCAGGATACCCCAAACTGTAACAATGCTGTGCCAACCATGTGCTACAAATTCATGTACTCCATGGTTTGGTTTATGAAGGCCAATGTGCCAAAAGCTTTCTTTACCACCCTATTTACCAGCGATGTCACTTTCAAGGACCTGTATTTTCAGATTCCTCTGTGCTATGCACTACATGCATATCGAATTATTTTATTAACTTATGGAAATATTTTGTTTGACTGTATGTGTTGTGTGTGATGTATGTTTTGTGGGTGCACTATGATCCAGAGGAACGTTGTTTCATTTGGTTGTATATATGTACAGTCAGATGACAATAAACTTGAAATTGAACTTGAAAAACTTGAACTTTTCATGCTGTTGGTTAAACAGGAGAGTAGGAGGACTCCCCATTTTTCCCCTAGAGCCATGGGATTTTAAGCAGCCTTCTGCCCAGTCAGAACCTCTATACTCTCTGCATTGCCTCTGCTGACAGCCAGAATACACAGACTCCACTCTTCTTACAAACCAGTACTTCCAAAGAGCTGGGGTGTACAGTAATGTCCCATCTGATGAAAACAGTGTCTTTTGTGAATAGGATGGAGCTGGTTTACCCATTCCCTTCTTGGGTATGGCATCATTGATAGCTGCAAATTTCACTCCTAAGTGAGACTATGGTATATCACGGCCCTGTTGATGTTTAGCTATAGGGGGCCAATAACATCCCAGGATAGATGGAACCGTGTGGGCACTGCATATCGTGAAGTATGCCGGTAAAATATTTCCTAGGATAGATTCAGTTCCATGTGCTCAGACCTTTAAAAGTTGTACTGGTTTGCAATCTTCCAGCTCCACAGGGATTTTGCGGGCCTCTCCTCTTTGGCAAAGCCTGATCCTTACCATGACCATATTCTCCCTATTCTCTCAAGCCTCTTTACTTCACTTTTCAGCGAGTCCTTTCCTCTGGCCCTTTACTGCCCGATTTCCCCCCCCCCCCCCACCACACACATTGCTTGTCATGTCACTCCTGCAAGACAATATGGGGAGGGGAATCAAGCTGCAGGTTTCATGCTGTCCCCTCTCCTTCCAATCCTCCTGTGGTCCTCCCATTTTTGACCCCTTTCCCACATACCCCCACCTTCAACCATCTTTGCCCTCTTCCGCCTCCTGGTTCTAACACCCACAACCGTGTGCTCCTGCCTGCCACCCTCAGCAGCCATCTCCAATCGTCATACTTCCCTCCACCTTTCTTTCTCCATCTATTTTGTTCTCTCTTTCCTCGCTTTCTTTGCCTCCATCCATCAATCACCTGTTACTATCTCTCAAGTCTCCCCTGTTCGCTCCTCCACCTGGCACAAACTGCCAGATACATACACCCCTCCTCAGTCCACCAATCACCTCGGACTCTTTTCTTACCACTCCTCTCTCCTCTCTGTGCTGGCCATGCTGCCTCTCCACTCTCAGTGCTGAAGCAGGGTTCTGACCCAAAATGTCGACAGTTTCTTTTTTCCCCATCGATGCTGCCCAACCCACCGAGTCCCCTCAATACTTTGCTGCTTCAGATTCCAGCAGCTCCAGTCTCTTGTACCTCATCCAGCCTCCTGTCTTTCTCTCTTCCACCCTCTGCTAGAATGAGCAAACTGAGCTGGAGAAGTATCACTCAGGCTCCAAGTTAAAATTAAGTAATTGAAGTAATAATACTTAAACATGAATGCAATTTCCTGTTGTTCCAAGCTCGACCTGCTTTCAAACCAGAGATATAAATGCAACATGGTCATTTTCCCCCAGTCCAGATTAAAAAGGTTTTATAGTTCAGCACCAGTCAACCATTAGCATTGAATGACTTCTGAAAATAATCACATTTGTTTACTTCAAGATACTTGCCAATTCTTGTTAAGTCACTATGATTTTCTTTCTTGATTATATTTTGCTGACTAAAATCAAACTTCTCTCCTCTAAAGGTTTCAATAATTTTCAATAAACTTTATAAATTTCAGTTAACACTGTTTTCTTGCAAATTGCCTGGCATTGGCAATAACGAACAGTTGAATATTTGTTAATCAAGTAAATAGGTTGAGCAGGAGTAAGAAAATAATCGCCGGATTTAATAAAAAAGGGTGGCATCAATACATGGGAAAAGCATAGAGAATATTTGATTTTAATTTTGTTTTCCATGATTGTCTCTCATTTCCTGGCTCATTACACGGTTCCCCGGTTGACATGTTGTTGGACGTTCCCTCGACGTTCCCCCTGGTCTGTTCTAGAAAACCAGGCCAAAAGGATTAGTGACTTAACAAAAATCCTGAATGAGTTTCAACCTGCCCTCAAGCAGTTCTTATTGGAGCCACTACAGTGTGATAACTCCCATCTGTCTAGTATATAGCCTTCACTAAAGTCTTGTAGGAGTTAAAAGAAGACATCTGGTCCAGTTAATGGAAATAGCATCTCATGCCTATTGCATGGATCTAAGCTTCATATGCCATGCTCTCATTCATCCCACATAAGCTCGCCAGATGTGTGTCAGACACCCAAATCACTGAGAAAGTTCTTGTCTTGTGTCTGCTTACCGGAGGGAGAAACACACGGTTCCTCCAAAAGTCTCTGTGATATGAAGGGAGTACAAAATGACTTCCCATTCATTATTAATTGTCATAGTCTTAAAACTGGATTGTACTACTCTACTACCTAAACTTGAAAGTAATATTATATGTGTTCACCAGCAACTTTGATGTATGTTGCTTGAATTTCCAGCATCTGCAGAATTCCTGTTGTTTATATATTCTTTAATCATTTTAATAGTATTCAATTTACTTTTGGCTAAAACGTTAATCTCTTCCTATACAAATTGTTTAATTCAAGAAAGGACAATTTCCAAGATTTAGTGGCCATGTTTATTTCAGTTTATGTTACTCATGCAGAAAGCAATGGCAGTATTTCTGTACTAGAAACTAAATGGTGCACTATTTTCCCTCCAATAAACACAAAGCGAATAGACATATCATAAATATTTCCAACCATGTGTTGTTGATGCTTCAGAATGTGGCCTGAACCTTTGTGGAGCTCTTTGACACGGCCAGGGAGTTAGAGAGGCATGTTCATTCTCCTATGCTCCAGGGAATAAAATTGTGACCTATTCAACCTATTCCTCATCCTTGTAACTTTTCTCTGAACCCCCTCAGTCTTTACATCTGTCCTGTGGGTAGATGACCATAATGTTCAATGGAACCTCCACAATCATGTCTGAAAACATCATTACGCGAGTTCAACGTGTACACAATGGAACGCAACATGTCAGGCACCATTCACGGAGGTGAATAAAGTTGATGTTTTGGGCCGAGTCCCTTCATCAGGACCGGAAAGAAAGCGGGCAGAAGCCAAAATGGGAAGGCGGGGGGAGGGAAAGGAGTACAAGCTGATAGGTGAGAGCAGATGTTGGGGTGGGGGGAACAGGGTTACGTGGCTGGGGAGGGGGTGATGAGGTAAGAAGCTGGGAGGGGACAGGTGGAAGAGGTAAAGGGGTGAAGAAGGAATTTAGCAAGAGGACAGTGGACTATGAAAGAAAGGGAATGAGGAAAAGCACCTGAGGAGGTGATGAGCAGATGAGAAAAAGGGGGGAAAGGGTAGCCATAATAAGGGGGGAAAGGGGCGAATAGTAAAAGAGAGAAGGAGGCTGGGAGAAAGCACAATAAATAGCTCCGTACTATTTTTGTCCAGTGTAAACTCCTGGCAGATCAATCTCTCTCTCCCATTGAGAACAATAATCCCCATTTATGAAGCACTTGTACACACCATCTTTAATTACCCACAAAGATAACTTAAGACTACTTGAATTAGTATATGATGTACCCCATAATGTAGTTACAATCATATTACAAAATAAACATTAAATACAGTACTGTATACATACAAATACATATTTACACATACCCATTACTAAAGAAATGGAATATTAGAACATAAGACCATTAAGTCCATATGATACAGGAGCAGAATTAGGCCATTTGACCCATCAAGTCTGCTCTGTCATTTCATCATGGCTGATTCATTTTTCCTCTCTGCCGCAATCTTCTGCCTTTTTTCTTAATTCCTTCATGTCCTAACCAATCAAGAATCTATCAACCTCTGCCTTAAATATACTTTCCGACTTGTCCTCCGCAGCTGCCTGTGGCAATGAATTTCACAGATTTACCACTCTCGGCTAAAGAAATTCCTCATCATCTCCGTTCTAAAAGGACACCCCTCTATTCTGAGGCAGCGTCCTTTGTTCTTAGATTCTCCCACCATAGGAAACATCCTCTCCTCATCCATTCTCTCGAGATCTTTCAACATTCGATAAGTTTCGATGATGTCACACCTCATTATTCTAAATTCCAGTGAATACAGGCCCAGAGCCATCAAACGCTCCTCATATGACAAGCCTTTCTATCACAGAATCACTCTTGTGAACCTCCTTTAAACCCTCTCCAATGTCAGCTCATCCTTTCCTAGATAAGGGGCCCAAAACATAAGAACGTAAGGCCCATCGAGCCTGCTCCGCCATTCAGTAAGATCATAGCTGATCTGACTATGGACTCATCTCCACCTAACTGCTCATAATACTCCAAGTGAGGCCTCACCTGTGCTCTACAGCCTTCCTCTTGAAATGAATGCTAACATTGCATTTGCCTTCCTCACCATCGACTCAACCTGTATAATAACCTTTAGGGAATCCTGCATTAGGACCCCCAAGGCCTTTTGAGCCTCAGATTTTTGAATTCTCTCTCCACTTAGAAAATAAATCTTCCCTTTTTTTTCTTCTACCAAAGTGAATGGCCATACACTTCCTGATACTGTATTCTATCTTCCACTTCTTTGCCCATTCTCCTAATCTGTGTAAGTCCTTCTTTAGCCTCTCTACTTCCTCAGAACTACCTGCCCTTCCACCTACCTTTGTATCGTCAGGGAACTTGGCCACAAAGCCATCAATTCTGTCATCCAGGCCATTGACATAAGGTAATAAGAAGCAGTCCCAACACAGACCCCTGTAAAACACCAGTATTCACCAGCAGCCAGTTAGAAAAGGCTTCCTTTATTCCAATTCTTTGCCTCCTGCCAATCAGCCACTGCTAGTATCTTTCCTATAATACCACAGGCTTGTAGCTTGTTCGGCAACCTCATATGTGGCATCTTGTCAAAGGCATTCTGAAAATCCAAGTACACAACATCCATCGATTCTTCTAAATCTATTCCAACAGATTTGTTAGGCAAGATTTTCCCTTGATGAAACCATTCTGACTACAGCCTCCACCTCCAAGTATCCCAAAACCACATATTTAATAATCTACTCTAACATTTTCCCAACCACTGAGGTCAGACTAACTGCCCTATAATTACTTTTCTTCTGCCTCTCTCCCTTCTTGAAGAGTGAAATTACATTTGCAATTTTCCATCCCTCCAGAACCATGCCAGAAAGAATTGATTCTTCAAAGATCATTACAAATATGTCCTCAAGCTCTTTAGCCACCTCCTTCAGAACCCTAAGGTGTGCACCACCTGGTCCAGGTGGTTTATTTATCTTCAGATCTTTCAATTTGCCAAGAACCTTCTCCCTAATAATGGCAACTTCACCCACTTCTGCCCCCTGACACCCTCGACCTTCCATCATACTGTCTTCCACAGTGAAGACTGATGTAAAATACTTAATACTTATTCAGTTTGTCCGCCATTTCCTTGTCCCTCATTACTAGCTCTCCAGCATCATTTTCCAGCGGTCCAATATCTATTTTTGCCTCTCTTTTACATTTTAAGTATCTGAAGAAATCTTTGGTATGCTCTTTAATATTATTGACAAGTTTACCTTCATATGCCATCTTTTCCTTCTTTATGACTTTTTTAGTTGTCTTCTGTTGGTTTTTAAAAGTTTCCCAATCCTCTAACTTCTTGCTTTGGCTTTTATGTTGGTTTTGACTTCCCTTGTCAGCTATGCTTGCGTCATCCTGCCTTTTGAATGCTTCTTCCTCTTTGGGACATATATACCTTGTGCCTTCCAAACAGCTTCCAGAAATTCCAGCCACTGCTGTCCTGCCATCATTGCTGCCAGTGTTCTTTTCAAATCAATTCTGGCCAGCTCCTCTCTCATATCTCTGTAATTCCCCTTACTCCACTGTAACACTGATACATCTGTCTTTAGCTTCTCCTTGTCAAACTGCAGGGTGAATTATATTATATTATGATCACTCTTCCCCTTAGAGTAAATTTACATTAAGCTCACTAATCAATTCTGGTTCATTGCACAACACCCAATCCCGAATAGCTCATCCCCTAGTGGGCTCAACCATGAGCTGCTCAAAAAAGCCATCTCATTGGCATTCTAGAAATTCCCATTCTTGGGATTCAGCCCTAACCTGGTTTTCCCAGTCTATCTAATTATTGAAATCCACTCATGTCTATCATAACACTGCCCTTTGGGCATGCATTTTCTATCTCCTGTTGTAAATCATAGATCACACCTTTACTACTGTTTGGGGGGTCTGTATATAACTCACATCAGGTTCTTTTTACCCTTGCAGTTCCTTAGCTTTAACCACAACGATTCAGTACCTTCTGACCCTATGTCACCCCTTTCTAATGATTTGATTTCATTTTTTACCAACAGAGCCACACCACCCCCTCTGCCTACGTGCCTGTCCTTCAGATACAATGTGTATCCTTGGACGTAAAGCTCCCAGCTATAATTTTCCTTCAGCCACGATTCAGTGATGCCCATAATGTCATACATGTCAATTTGTAACTGTGTTACAAGTTCATCAACCTTATTCCATATACTCTGCACATTCAAGTACAACATCTTCAGTCCTGTATTCACCCTTTTCAATTTTGTTCACCTTTTACATTGCAACTCATCCGTTGACTGCTATTTTGCCCTATCATCAGCCTCTCCTTACCAGCAGTCTCACTACACATGCCTCTGTTTGTAAATTAACTACCTCATCCTGAGCACTATCCCTCTGATTCCCATTACCCGGCCAAATTAGCTTCAACCCATCCGAACAGCTCTATCAAACCTACCCGCAAAGATGTAGTAACCTGCTCCAGTTCAGTTGTAGCCTGTCCCCTTTGTACAGGTCATACCTTCCCCAGAAGAGATCCCAATGATCCACAGATCTGAACCCCTGCCCCCTGCGCCAGTTCCTCAGCCATGAATTCATCTGCCAAATCATCCTATTCTTACCCTCACTGGCGCACAGCAGAGGCAGTAATCCAGAGATTACCACCCTGGAGGTTCTGTTTTCCAGATTTCTACCTAGCTCCCTAAAATCTCTCTTCAGGACCTCCTCACCTTCCCTAGCTATGTCGTTGGTGCCAATATGTACCAAGACTTTTGGCTGCTCACCCTCCCCCTTTAGAATGCCATGGACCCTATCTGAGACATCCCTGACCCTGGCACCTGGGAGGCAACATACCATCTGGGTGTCTCTATCACACCCGTAGAATTTCATCTTTGTTCCTCTGACTGTGGACACCCCTATCACCACTGCAGTTCCCTTCACCTCTCTTCTCATCTGAGCCATGACACCATATTCTGGTATGGCAAGAAAGGCACGCGCGCACGTGTGTGTGTGTATGTGTGTAATGAGTGCATTTACCAACTGCTCTCCATCACAGGAGATTACTAGCTTGAGTGAAACTTCTACAGAGGTATTTACAGAGACAACTAAGATGCACTGAATCTGTTTGGTTCATTAACATCCCTCTGCCCACCAAAGAGGTGCCATTATGAACTCTATGCCATTATATAAACTTCTGAGGACCAGCTCCACAAAGTTTTCGATAGTCATTAATGGTCAAGAGAAATTCCATCCCAGATTCCTTAGAAACATAGAAACATAGAAAACCTACAGCACAATACAGCCCCTTCCGCTCATAATGTTGTGCTGAACATGTACTTATTTTAGAAATTACCTAGGGTTACCCATAGCTCTCTATTTTTCTAAGCTCCATGTACCTATCCAGGAGTCTCTTAAAAGACCCTATCGTATCCGCCTCCAACACCATCACTGGCAGCCCATTCCACACACTCACCACTCTCTGTGTAAAAAACATACCCCTGACATCTCCTCTGTACCTACTTCCAAGCACCTTAAAACTATGCCCTCTCGTACTAGCCATTTCAACCCTGGGAAAAAGCCTCTGACTATCCACACAATCAATGCCTCTCATCATCTTATACACCTCTATCAGGTCACCTTTCACCCTCCGTTTCTCCAAGGAGAAAAGGCCAAGTTCTCATAGGGCATACTCCCCAATTCAGGCAACATACTTGTAAATCTCCTCTGCACCTTTTCTATAGTTTCCACATCCTTCCTGTAGTGAGGTAACCAGAAAAGCACGATACTCTAAGTGGGGTCTGACAAGGGTCCATTAAAGCTGTAACATTATCTCTCGGCTCTTAAACTCAATCCCATGGTTGATGAAGGCCGATGCACTGTATGCCTTCTTATCCACAGAGTCAACCTATGCAGCAGCTTTGAGTGTCCTATGGACTCAGACCCCAAGATCCCTCTGATCCTCCACACTGCCAAGAGTCTTACCATTAATACTATATTCTGCCATCATATTTGACCTACCAAAATGAACCACCCCACACTTGTCTGGGTTGAAATCCATCTGCCACTTCTCAGCCCAGATTTGCATCCTATTGATGTCCCGCTGTAACCTCTGACAGCCCCCGACACTATCCACAACATCCCCAACCTTTGTGTCATCAGCAAATTTACTAACTCATCCCTCCACTTCCTCATGCAGATCATTTATAAAAATCATGAAGAGAAGGAAACCCAGAACAGGTCCCTGAGGCACACCATTGGTCACCGACCTTCATGCAGAATATGACTCATCTACAACTACTCTTTGCCTTCTGTGGGCAAGCCTATTCTGGATCCACAAAGCAAGGTCCCCTTGGATCCCATGCCTCCTTACTTTCTCAGTAAGCCTTGCATGGGGTATCTTATCAAATGCCTTGCTGAAATCCAAATACACTACACCTGCTGCTTTACCTTCATCAATGTGTTTAGTCACATCCTCAAAAAATTCAGTCAGGCTCGTAAGGCATGACCTGCTTTTGACGAAGCCATGCTGACTATTCCTAATCATATTATGCCTCTCGAAATGTTCATAAACCTGCTTCTCAGGATCTTCTGCATCAACTTAGCAACCACTGAAGTAAGACTCACTGGTCTATAATCTCCTGGGCTATTTCTGCTTCCTTTCTTGAATAAGGAAATAACATCTGCAATCCCCCAATCCCCCAGAACCTCTCCCATCCCTATTGATGATGCAAAGATCATTGCTAGAGGATCAGCAATCTCCTCCCTTGCCTTCCACAGTAGCCTGGAGCCCAGTGATTTATCTAACTTATTGCTTTCCAAAAGCTCCAGCACATCCTCTTTCTTAATGTCTATATGCTCAAGCTTTTCAGTCATCTGTAAGTCATCCCTACAATTGCCAAGGTCCTTTTCCATAGTGAATACTATAACAAAGTATTCATTAAGTACCTCTGCTATTTCCTCTGGTTCCATACATTCTTTTCCACTGTCACACTTGATTAGTCCTTTTCTCTCGAATCTTATCCTCTTGCTCTTCACATACTTGTAGAATGCCTTGGAGGTTTTCCTTAATCCTGCTCACCAAGGACTTCTCATGGCCCCTTCTGACTCACCTAATTTCATTCTTAAACTCCTTCCTGCTAGCCTTATAATTTTCTAGATCTCTATCATTACCTTTCGTAAGCTTTTCTTTTCTTCTTGACTAGATTTTGAACAGCCTTTGTAAACCATGGTTCCTGTACCTTACCATCTTTTCCCTGTCTCTCTGGAACGTACCTACAGTATGCAGAACTCCACACAAATATTCCCTGAACATTTGCCACATTTCTGCCGTACATTTCCCTGAGAACATCTGTTCCCAATTTATACTTCCAAGTTCAAAATCACAAAATATTCTGCAGATGCTGGAGTCAAAGCAACACTCACAACACACTGGAGGAACTCAGCAGGTTGGGCAGCATCCATGGAAATGATCAGTCAACGTTTCGGGCCGGAACCCTTCATCTGTCCTGATGGGAGGAGCAACACCTTATATTCCATCTGAGTAGCCTCCAACCTGATGGCACGAACATTGATTTCATGAACGTCCGGTAATACCACCCCCACCCCCCCGCACCTTTAACTATTCCTCATTCCTGGTTCCCTCTCTTACCTTATCTCCTTCCCTGCCCATCAATCACCTCCCATTGGTGCTCCTTCCCCTTTTCTTTCTTCCATGGTATTCTGTCCTTTCCTATCAGATTCGCCCTTCTCCAGTCCTGTATCTCTTTCACCAAACAACCTCCCAGCTCTTTACTTCAGACCCTCCACCTTTTTACTTATCACCTCGTGTTTTATCCTACCCTCCCCCCACTTTCTAACTCTGACTCCTCATCTCGTTTCTCCAGTCCTGATGAAGGGTCTCAGCCCAAAACATCAACTATTCTCTTTTGCTGCCTGGCCTGCTAAGTTCCTCCAGCATTTTGTGTGTGTTGCTTTGATTCCACTATAGTTTGTCTGTCCATCCAAGTAAATTGGCAATGTAGAAGGAATCTGGAGAACTCAGAGCAATCCATGTGGTCAGAGGGAGAGCGTGCAAACTTCATTCAGACAGCATTCAAGATCCTGAAGACATACAACAGCTGCTTGACCTGCTGCACCATTGTGCAATACAGAATGAGCTAATGACCTTTCAGTCAATTATACAAGACAAGCTTGTGACAAGCCCTGAGTGTCTCTGTGCAATCAGAGGTGTCAATATTTCACTGTCTATACAGCAATCACGACACTCCCCAAAGAGTTTACTGTGTTATCCCTAACAAGAAATTTCAACGAATGGAAAATCCTATCAAGAATCGAGGATCAACTTTACCTACCATATACTTCTACATGTATTAGGAATTTGGTGTGTGTGTTTGTGTATGTAACATGCAACAACCAAAGAACATTCAACAATTATAATGAATTATATCAAAATAAAGTTAGAAGTTAAAGTGCAGATATGGAATAAAATGGGCATTAATACATATAGGTGTCTCCTGTACCTGATAAAGTGGCCACTGAGTGTATGTTTGTGGACTTCTGCTCTTGTAGCCCATCCACTTCAAGGTTTGATGTGTTGTGCATTTAGAGATGCTCTTCTGCACACCATTGTTGTAATGCGTGGTTATTTGAGTTACTGTCGCCTTCCCGTCAGTTTGAACCAGTCTGGCTATTCTCCTCTGACCTGTCTCACAAGGCATTTTCACCCACAGAACTGCCAGGCATTGAATGATTTTTTTTTGTGTGTGTGTTTTTCGCAATATCCTCTGTGAGCTCTAGAGACTGTTGTGTTGTTGTGTGTGAAAACCCCAGGAGATCAACAGTTTCTGAGATACTCAACCCACCCCATCTGGCATCAACAATCATTCCACAGTCAAGGGCACTTCGATCACATTTCTTCCCCATTCTGATGTCTGGTCTGAACAACAACTGAACCTCTTGACCATGTCTGCATGCTTTTATGCATCAAGTTGCTGCCACATGATTGGCTGATTAGATTTTTGTATTAACAAGCTGGTGTACAGGTGTAACTAATAAAGTGGCCACTGAGTGTAAATACCAGTATGCATTTACAATGTAAACAGCATTATAGAAGTGTTTTGTATAGAGTTTATATTCTATCAAGATTTAAGATTGTTTAATATTGTGCTTCAGTTCTCAAGTGTAAAGGAGAATGAAATTGTTACTCCAGATCCGATGCAGCATAAAAGAACACAATAAATATATTTACATAAGATTAGCTTATATACATAGACAGACTGTGAGCGACACTAGGTAGAGGAGTATCTGTATGTACTGACAGTACATGATAATGAAGTGGTGATGGGTGTAATGGGCTGGGTTAATGGGTGGAGATGTTAATCAGTCTGATGGCGTGGGAAAAGTAACTGTCTTGTTACCTTCTTTATGGTTATATTTATAGGTTATATCATTTTCAATAACATTAACCAAGAGAACAAAGCTGATCTTTTAAAAATGTTTTACTTAGATGCATTTTAAAGACATAACTTCTGTAGATCTCTTTCCACCTGCTTCCATTCTCTGGCCGATCTCTTTTGACCTTCAGCTATTATTAATATACATACTGGGAGCATCAAGGGGAAACTTGACCTCCAGTTGCCCTCCTTTTCTCAGGAGAAACGTTCACAGCCTGAAGGCAGGAAGTCGCCACACATGGACAGCTGGACTCTAAGCTTCAAAGCTGGCTCTGTCAGTTTATTCAGTGTTACTGGAAAGCTTACATGAAGGGGTTCTGCTTCCATGATTTTCCTCTGAGGAAGTGAAGAAAAGCCTTCATTCCCCACTCACAACACGCTGGAGGAACTCAGCAGGTCAGGCAGCATCCGTGGAAAAGATTGGTCGATGTTTCGGGCCGGAACCCTTCGTCAGGACTGTAGAGGGAAGGGGCAGAGGCCCTATAAAGAAGGTGGGGGGAGGGTGGGAAGGAGAAGGCTGGTAGGTTCCAGGTGAAAAACCAGTAAGGGGAAAGATAAAGGGGTGGGGGAGGGGAGACAGGGAGGGGATAGGCAGGAAAGGTGAAGAAGGAATAGGGGAAAACACAATGGGTAGTAGAAGCAGGTGGATCCATGAGGGAGGTGGTAGGCAGCTGGGGGATGGGGCAGAGTGACATAGAGGAAGGGAGGGGGAGGGAATTACCGGAAGTTGGAGAATTCTATGTTCATACCAAGGGGCTGGAGACTACCTAGACGGTATATGAGGTGTTGCTCCTCCAACCTGAGTTTAGCCTCATCATGGCAGTAGAGGAGGCCATGTATGGACATATCTGAATGGGAGTGGGAAGCAGAGTTGAAGTGGGTGGCTACTGGGAGATCCTGTCTGTTTTGGCGGACGGAGCGGAGGTGCTCGACGAAGCGGGCCCCCAATCTGCGTCGGGTTTCACCGATGTAGAGGAGGCCGCACCGGGAGCACCGGATGCAATAGATGACCCCAGCAGACTCACAAGTGAAGTGTTGCCTCACTTGGAAGGACTGTTTGGGGCCCTGAATGGTGGCAAGAGAGGAGGTGTAGGGACAAGTGTAGCACTTGCGCTTAGAGGGATAAGTGCCAGGTGGGAGATCCATGGGGAGGGACGTGTGGACCAGGGAGTTGCGGAGGGACTGATCCCTGTGGAAACGGAGAGGGTTGGAGAGGGAAAGATATGCTTAGTGGTGGGGTCCTGTTGAAGATGGCGGAAGCTGTCCAGGTTGTATGCCATCTTGGTCAATGTCTCCCATCCACTACATAATGTACTGGTTGGGCACAGGAGTACATTCAGCCAGAGACTCATTCTACCGAGATGCAACACAGAGCGTCAGAGGAAGTCATTCCTGCCTGTGGACGTTAAACTTTACGACTCCTCCCTTGGAGGTCAGACACCCTGAGCCAATAGGCTGGTCCTGGACTTATTTCATAATTTACTGGCATAATTTACATATTACTATTTAACTATTTATGGTTCTATTACTATTTATTATTTATGGAGCAACTGTAATGAAAACCAATTTCCCCCGGGATTAATAAAGTATGACAATGACTATGACTATCTGTGTGTACAAACATTACTCACTAAGTTGCAATTAAATCTTACTCCTCTTGGTTTAAGTGTATGGCCTCTGGGTATTGATTACCCAATCCTGAGTTCATTCACACTATGTCCCTTATGACTTTATACACTCCCCTCATGATCTTATACATACAAATCATTTCTTTACATGTCTTAGGTGAAATTATTTTTTTAAATTCTATTTCGTTATTGAAGTACAGTGCGGAATAGGCCCTTCCAATCCTTCGAGCCGTGGTGCCCAACAACCTCCCGATTTAATCCTAGCCTCATCACAGGACAATTTACAATGATTGATTTACCGACCAACCGGTACGACTTTGGACTGTGGGAGGAAATCCACACAGTCGTGGGAGAACATACAAACTCCTTACAGGCATTGGCAGGAATTGAACCCTGCTAACCACTCCTCCTGCTCTTCATTCACTCATAACTCCATACCCCTTCCAGGATACACCATTACAGCTGACATAGAAAGATACTTCTACTTATCAAATAAAATGAAAATTCAAACGACGGAGACACTGGACTCAGAGTAAAAGATCAAACCTATTGACTGAACTGCTGCCATTATGAAATCTCCTACCCAGAGAGTCCACCAGTATCCAGATGTAGGACCACCATCTGAGCTAACCAGACCAAGGGCTGGATATGTTTTTTAAAACTATGAGAAGAAAGGTATGTAAGACCATAAGGTCGTAAGATACAGGAGCAGGATTAAGCCATCTGGCCCATTGAGACTGCTCCACCATTTTGTCATTTTCCTCTCAGCCCCAATCTCCTGCCTTCTTCTCATATCCCTTCATGCCTGGACCAATCAAGAATCTATCAACTTCTATCTTAAATGTACATAAAGACTTGACTTCCCACACCAGCCTGTGGCAAACTATGCCACAGGTTCACCCGTGTCTCTGGCTGGAGAAATTCCTCCTCATCTCTGTTTTAAATAGATGTCCCTCTATGCAGAGGCTTTACCCTCTGGTCTTAGACTCTGCAACCATAGGAAACATCCTCTCCACGTCCACTCTTTCAAGACCTTTCACCATTCAATGGGTTTCAATAAGGTCACACTCATTCTTCTGAATTCCATGGAATACTGGTCCAGAGCCATCAAACGCTTTTCAAATCACGCCATTCAATCCTGGAATCATTTTTGTCAACCTCCTTTGAACCCAGCTGGAAAAGACTTGACAGGGCAAGTAACTTCTGCTTGGATAGAAGATGACTCAGCACTACATCAGAGTAAAGGATTTCATCTGTCCTGTGCCAAATTTCCAGCATCTTTTGATTTTATTATAGGCTTCTAGTCTTTAGGTTTTTCTTTGCAGTTGAACTTCTCACCACCACATGGTTGATCCCCAGAAAGGAATCAAGACCATAAGACCATAAGACACAGAAGCAGAATTAGGCCATTCAGACCTTCATCTGCTCCGCCATTCCATCATGGCTGATCTGGGATCCCACTCAACCTCCTACACCTGCATTCTCGCCAAACCCCTTGATGCCCTGACCAATCATGAAATTATCAAATTCCACCTTAAATATATGCATGGACTTGGCCTGTACCACAGTCTATGGCAGAGCATTCCTTATCTCTGTTCTAAAGCTCGCCCCTCAATTTTTGGATACCCTCACCACAGGAAACATCCTCTCCACATCCACCCTATCTAGTCCTTTCAACATTTGGTAGGTTTCAATGCAATCCCCCTGCATTCTTCTAAATTCCAGAGAGTACAAGCCCAAAGCTGCTAAATGCTCCTCATATGTTAACCCCTTCATTCCTAGAATCATCCTTGTAAACCTCTTATGGACTCTCTCCAAAGACAACACATCCTTTATGAGATATGGAGCCCAACTGTTGACAATACTCCAAATGCAGCCTGACTATTGTCTTATAAAGGCTCAGAATTATCTTCTTACTTTTATATTCTATTCCCCTTGAAATAAATGGCATCATAGCGTTTGCCTTCTTTACCACAGACTCAACCCGTAAATTAACCTTCTGGGAGTCTTGCACGAGGACTCCCAATCCCTCTGCACCTCTGATGTTTGAACCTTCTCCGCATTTAGATAATAGTCCATGCTATCGTTCCTTTTACCAAAATGCATTATCATACTTTACGCAACACTTTATTCCATCTGCAACTATTTTGACCAGTTTTCCAATTTGTCTAAGTCCTGCTACAATCGCTTTGCTTCCTCAGCACTACCAACCCCTCAACCTATCTTCGTATCATGCACAAACTTTGCCACAAAGCCATCAATTCCATTATCCAAATCACTGACAAACAATGTGAAAAGTAGCGGTCCGAATACTGGCCCCTGAGGAACACCACTAGTCACTGGCAGCCAGCCAGAAAAGGTCCCCTTTATTCCCACTCGCTGCCTTCTGCCTGTCAGCCAGTCCTCTGTCAATGCCAGGCTGCCTTCTGCCTGTCAGCCAGTCCTCTGTCAATGCCAGTCTCCTTCCTGTAACGCCATAGGACTTTATCTAGTTAAGCAACCTCACTCGTGGCACCTTATCAAATGCCTTCTGAAAATCCAAGTCAATGACATCCACTGTCCTTGTCTTGCATGCAGTCCTTAACTTCTCTTGTCAGCCATGGTTGTCTACCCCTGCAATTTAAGAATTTCTTTCTCTGTGGGACATACCTATCCTGCACCTTGTGAACTATTCCCAGAAACTTTAGCCATCTCTGCTCTGCCATCATCCCCGCCAGTATCCTCCTCCAATCTACCTGGGTGAGCTCCTCATTCATGCCTCTGTAATTCCCTTTATTCCATTGTGATACAGATAAATACAAGTTATGCTTCTCCCTCTCAAATTCCAGAATGAATTCCATCATATTATGATCACTACCTCCTAAGGGTTCCTTTACATTAGGCTCCTTAATAAGATCTGGGTTATTGCACAACACCCAATCTAAGATAGCCTTTCCCCAAGTAGGCTCAAGCACAAGCTGCTCTAAAAAGCCATCTCGTAGGCATTCAACAAATTCCCTCTCTTGCAATCCAGCACCAATCTGATTTTCCCAATCCCCTTGCATATTGAAGTCCCCCATGACAATAGTGTTATTACCCTTATTACATGCTTTTTCCAGCTTCCTTTGCAATCTTAACTCTACATCTTGGCTACTATTTGGAGGCCTATGTATGATTCCCATAATGTTTTATCCTTGCAATTTCTTAACTTCATCCTCAAAGATTCAACCTTCCCTGTCCCTCTGTCACCTCTTTCTAACGATGTTATTCCATCTCTTCCCAACAGAGCCACACTACCACCTATGCCTTCCTGCTCGTCCTTTCCATGCAAACTATATTCTTTGATGCTAAGCTCTCAACTATGGTCTCTTTCAGCTACGACTCAGTGATGCCCACAACATCATACTGACCAATCTCTAAGAATGCCACAAGTACATCCACCGTATTCTGAATGCTATGCACATTTAAATACAGCACCTTCAGTCCTGCATTCTTCGCTCTTTTCAGTTTTGCATCTCTGGTACAATTTGTCTCTTTGCTCTGTCTGCATTTGTACCCAATCATTTGCTTGTTCTTCCATACATACTTGTAAACCTGCTATCTCATCATCAGCTCTAGCATACTGGTTCCCAACCCCCTGCCACATTAGTTTAAACCATAGGGAGAATAGAATCAAACATAGAAAAACTTTGTAATTTAAACATTTCACCATGTAACAATACATAATAATGAATGAAGTAATATTTCCAGTGTAAGGGGATGTTGCAACATCACAATCACATAATGCGTCGTTCATTTCCAAGTTGAGTTCAATGACGGGGGAGAAGTACTATGTCAACTCTTGCAGAGAAATGGACCCATAATTTTTTTGCTTAGTTGAGAATTATAAAGGTTATCTTTTCACATTAATGGTAGGTCAACTATAGATGGCATATAGAATCTTTTTTTGCTCATAATAAAATTGTGCAGCAGTGTAGCATTTTGGAAGAATTCATGTAATTGTCCTATGTCATTAAGAACCTTAGTTAAGTTTTTGGTATTTTCATACCCTACAAAAACTAGGCAGTTAAACTTCCAGGGAGTTCTTGAGAGATGACTAGTTACAGTTTATGTTGAGCGATGGTCAAGGTTATTCATTTCAACCGGAGGGATCTTCTTTACCATGGATGATCAATTTTCGTTAAAGTTTACTGTCATAACCATGAAAGTTAGCTTTTTGCAGCAGCAGTGCAGTATATTACAAATATGATAAAGATAAGATAACATAAACTTAACATAAATTATATACAATTTACAATAATAAGCAACACATATTCCATCTGGATAATCTCCCACCTGTTGGCATGAAGACCAATTTTTTTAACTTCCAGTAATTTATCAAACCCCACTGCCTTCTCTCTTTTTCCATTCTCTATTCTGGTTCCCCTCTCTGCTCTTCTCATCTGCCTATCTCATCATTTTGGTGCCCCTTCTCTTTCACTGTCTTCCACGATCCACTCTCTTCTATCAGATTCCTCCTTCTTCAGCCTTCACCTCTTTCACCTATCACCTCCCAGCTTGCTTCTTCATCCCCCTCTCCCACCCACCTACCTTCCCCTCATCTGATCTCACCTGTTACCTGCCTGCACTCCCCCTCCCCCCACCTTCCTATGCTGGCTTCTGCCCCTTTCTTTTCCTGTCCTGATGAAGAGTCTTAGTTGGAAATATCAACTGTTTATTCCCCTCTGTAGATGCCTCCTGACTTGCTGAGTTTCTCCAATATATTTTGTACGTTGCTAAGATTTCCAGCATCTGCAGTATCTCTTGTAAGTAAGCAAGACAAAAGTTCCACTGCATCTTGGTACATGTGACAATAAACCAACAATAAAATAAACACAGAGAAATCAGAGCCAAAAAACAATAGTGTGAGGGTTAGGTACTTTCTTTACTCTTGAGAGTTTTGCCATGGCAACCTCGGGAGAAGCAGACAGCAACAAGAAATCACCCAGGAAAGTACTTCCTCTAACTGCTGGTGTGGAGCCAGGTGAAGGAAAGCTAAAACCTCCCACAGAAGACCCCCCCCCCCCCGCCCACCCCTCCATCTCACAATAAGATGATCTGAGCAACTGATGCCAGCTGCAGGCTAGAGGCGCAGTGGTCTCAGATGGTGCTGTTCTCCATTTGCTTGGAAGAGCAAATCGGAATTTTACGCTGGGAGGTTCAAGGGTTAAGGAGAAATTCAGGCAGGCCTCAATCTGGAGGCAGTGGGCTAATTTCAGACCAAGACTTGCCAAAAACAGGAGCAGAACTCAAATGTGTCACAGGCAGCAGTTCAAAATAAATTAATTTTCATTTCTTTGTTTAACAAAATGGAAAATTTGATCACTGTGGGTGATGTTGCAGGCTAGTCTTTTAAATTATTTTCTAAAATAGTTACAAGCAAACAACTTTTAGCGTGGGTAAGTGGCTGTCTACTCAGTGGGTAAGACTTTCATTCTGAATCAGAGGTTCAAGTTGCATCCAAGGATCTGGGCATAGTTGAAGCTTTTCAGCACATTCCTGAGAGGCCTCAACTGTGAAGCTTTGAGAGATTCAACCTAGAGTCTGCCAACACTCACCGGCAGCCAGAACCGGCCCCATGCTGCTATTCCTAAGTCTGAGAGAATTAGTCCTCGCACCTACTTCCAAAGAAGTAAACTGATTCAAAAACATAGATATAGAAACATAGAAAATAGGTGCAGGAGTAGGCCATTCGGCCCTTCGAGCCTGCACCGCCATTCAGTATGATCATGGCTGATCATCCAACTCAGAACCCTGTATCTGCCTTCTCTCCATGCCCCCTGATCCCTTTAGCCACAAGGGCCATATCTAACTCCCTCTTAAGTATAGCCAATGAACTGGCCTCAACTGTTTCCTGTGGCAGAGAATTCTGTGTGAAGAAGTTTTTCCTCATCTCGGTCCTAAAAGGCTTCCCCTTTATTCTTAAACTGTGACCCCTCGTTCTGGACTTCCCCAACATCGGGAACAATCTTCCTGCATCTAGCCTGTCCAATCCCTTTAGAATTTTATATGTTTCAATAAGATTCCCCCTCAATCTTCTAAATTCCAGCGAGTATATGCCTAGTCGATCCAGTCTTTCATCATATGAAAGTCCTGCCATTCCAGGAATCAATCTGGTGAACCTTCTTTGTACTCCCTCTATGGCAAGAATGTATTTCCTCAGATTAGGGGACCAAAACTGCACACAATACTCCAGGTGTGGTCTCACCAAGGCCTTGTACAACTGCAGTAGTACCTCCCTGCTCCTGTACTCGAATCCTCTTGCTATGAATGCCAGCATACCATTCGCCTTTTTCACCGCCTGCTGTACCTGCATGCCCACTTTCAATGACTGGTGTACAATGACACCCAGGTTTCGTTGCACCTCCTCTTTTCCTAGTCGACCACTATTCAGATAATAATCTGTTTTACTGTTCTTGCCACCAAAGTGGATAACCTCACATATATCCACATTAAATTGCATCTGCCATGAATTTGCCCACTCACCTAACTTATCCAAGTCACCCTGCATCCTCTTAGCATTCTCCTCACAGCTAACACTGCCGCCCAGCTTCGTGTCATCCACAAACTTGGAGATGCTGCATTTAATTCCCTCATCTAAGTCATTATTATATATTGTAAACAACTGGGGTCCCAGCACTGAGCCTTGTGGTACCCCACTAGTCACTGCCTGCCATTCTGAAAAGGTCCCGTTTATTCCCACTCTTTGCTTCCTGTCTGCCAACCAATTCTCTATCCACATCAATACCATACCCCCAATACCATGTGCTTTAAGTTTGCACACTAATCTCCTGTGTGGGACCTTGTCAAAACCCCACACATCTAGAATAGTGCAGAAAAATACACAACATTGCATTGACCTATATAAACCTACTCCATGACCAATCCAACCCTTTCCTCCTACACTGTCCATGGCTCTCCTTTTTTCTTATATCCACGTCTATCTAAGAGTCCCTTAACTGTTAAGGGGAGAGCTTTGCCTATGATGGACTGGGCCTTATCCACTAATTCTGTAGGATTTTCCATTCAGGGGCATTGGTGTTTCCATAGCAGGCTGTGATGCAGCCAGTCAATATACTCTCCACCGCACATCTATAGAAGTTTGTCCAAAGTTTTAAATGTCATGCCAAATCTTCTAAGGAAGTAGAGACACTGTCATGCTTTCTTTGTAATTGCACTTACATGCTGGGCCCAGGACGGGTCCTCTGAAATAATAACACTGAGGCATTTAAAGTTGCTGACCGTCTCCACCTCTGATTCCCTGATGAGGACTGGCTCATGGACCTCTGGTTTCCACCTCCTGAAGTCAATAATCAGCTCCTCAGTCTTGGTAACATTGAGTAAGAGGTCGTCGCTATGGCACCACTCAAATGGATTTTCAGTCTCCCTCTTATGTGCTGATTCTTCACCACCTTCGATTCAGTGTATGGCAGCGGTATCATCAGCAAACTTGAATATGGCACTGCAGCTATGCTTCATCAGTCATAAGTGTAAAATAAAATAATGATTAGAGCAGGGGGCTAAGCGCACAGCCTTGAGGTGCACCTGTGCTGATGGAGATTGTGAAGGAGATATTGTTGCCAATCTGAATTGCAAGTGTGAAAATTAAGGATCCAATTGCACAATGAGGTATTGAGGCTAAGGCCTTGAAGATTACTGATTAGTTTTGAGGGAACGATGGTATTAAATGCTAAGTTGTTGTCGATAAAGAGCATCCTGATGTATGCATTCTTTGTTTGCATCGACGCAGACTGGGAGATCGTTTCGCTGAACACCTACGCTCTGTCCGCCAGAGAAAGCAGGATCTCCCAGTGGCCACAAATTTTAATTCCACATCCCATTCCCATTCTGATATGTCTATCCACAGCCTCCTCTACTGTCAAGATGAAGCCACACTCAGGTTGGAGGAACAACTCCTTATATTCCATCTGGGTAGCCTCCAACCTGATGGCATGAGCATTGACTTCTCAAACTTCCGCTAATGCCCCACCTCCCCCTCGTACCCCATCTGTTATTTATTTATATACACACACATTCTTTTTCTCTTTCCTTTTTCTCCCTCTGTCCCTCTCACTATACCCCTTGCCCATCCTCTGGGTTCCCCCCCCCCTTTTTTCTTTCTCCCTAGCCTTCTGTCACATGATCTTCGCGTATCCCTTTTGCCAAACAACTGTCCAGCTCTTGGCTCCATCCCTCCCCCTCCTGTCTTCTCCTATCATTTCGGATATCCCCCTCCCCTTCCCACTTTCAAATCTCTTACTAGCTCTTCTTTCAGTTAGTCCTGACGAAGGGTCTCGGCCCGAAACGTCGACTGTACCTCTTCCTAGAGATGCTGCCTGGCCTGCTGCGTTCACCAGCAACTTTGATGTGTGTAAGTTGTGATAGTAGGTGATTTTATCTTTCTACATATTGACTGGGACCCCCATACTGTAAAAGAACTGGATGGTAACGAGTTTGTCAAACATGTTCAGGAAAGTTCCCTTAATCAGTACATAGAAGTCCCAACTAGAGAGAGTAGAATACCAGATCTTTCTCTTCGTGATTAAGACAGGGCAGGTGACAGAAGGTTGTACAGGAGAACATTTACTATCTAGTGACCATAAAGCAATTATTTTCAAGCTAATTATGGAAAAGTATAGAGCTTGTCCTCATGTTGAGATTCTAAATTGGAGAAAGGCCAATTTTGATGGTATCAAAAAGGATCTGGCAAATGTGGACTGGGACAGTTTGTTTTCCAGCAAAGGTATACTTGGTAAGTGGAAGGCATTCAGAAGTGAAATTTTGGGAGCCCAGAGTTTGTATGTTCCTGTCAGAATAAAAGGCGTCATAGCAGGTTTATGGAACCCTGGTTTTCAAGAGATTTTGAAGCTCTGGTTAAGAAAACGAAGAAGGTATATACCAGGTAAAGGCAGGTAGGAACAAATGAGGTACTTGATGAGTATAAGAAGTGCAAGAGAACACTTAAGAAGGAAATCAGGAGTGTTAAAAGAAGGCATAAGGTTCTTCTAGCAGACAAGGTGAAGGGAAGTCCTTATATAATCTATAGATATATTAAAAGCAAAAGGATAGCATGGGACAAAATTGGTGCTCTGGAGGAGCAGGGTGGTCATTTATGCGTGGGAGATGGGGGAGATCTTAAATGGATTTTTGGCATCTGTATTTACTTAGGAGATGAACTTAGAGTCTGTAAAAATGAGGCAAAGCAGCAGCGAGATCATGGACCCAATACAGATTAGAGGAGGAGGCACTGATTGTCTTGAGACAAATTAAGGCAGATAAATCCTCAGAACCTGTAATGATGTTCCTCAGACCTTGTGAAAGACTAGTGCAGAAATTGCAAGGGCCCTAGCAGAGATATTTAAAACATCCTTAGCTATGGGTGAGGTGCTGGAGGATTGGAGGTTAGCTAATGTTGCTCCGTTGTTTAAGAAAGGCTCTGAAAATAAACCAGGGAATTATAGGCTGGTGAGCCTGACATTAGCAGTGGGAAAGTTATTGGAAGGTACTCTATGGGATCAGATATATGGGTATTTGGATAGACAGGAAATAAACAATAGACAATAGGTGCAGGAGTAGGCCATTCGGCCCTTCGAGCCAGCATCGCCATTCACTGTGATCATGGCTGATCATCCACAATCAGTACCCTGTTCCTGCCTTCTCCCAATATCCCTTGACTCCGCTATCTTTAAGAGCCCTATCTAACGCTTTCTTGAAAGAATCCAGAGAATTGGCCTCCACTGCCTTCTAAGGCAGAGCATTCCACAGATCCACAACCCTCTGTGTGAAAAAGTTTTTCCTCAACTCCGTTCTAAATGGTCTACCCCTTATTCTTAAACTGTGGCCTCTGGTTCTGGACTCACCCAACATCGGGAACATGTTTCCTGCCTCTAGCGTGTCCAATCCCTTAATAATCTTATATTTTTAATTAGATCCCCTCTCATCCTTCTAAATTCCAGTGTATACAAGCCAAGTCGCTCCAATCTTTCAACATATGACATTCCTGCCATCCCTGGAATTAACCCAGTGAACCTACGCTGCACTCCCTCCATAGCAAGAATGTCCTTCCTCAAATTTGGAGACCAAAGCTGCACACAATACTCCAGGTGTGGTCTCACCAGGGCCTTGTACAACTGCAGAAGGACCTTTTTGCTCCTATACTCAACTCCTCTTGTTATGAAGGCCAACATGCCATTAGCTTTCTTTACTGCCTGCTGTACCTGCATGCTTACTTTCAGTGACAGTTGAACAAGGACAGCTAGATCTCGTTGTACTTCCCCTTTTCCTAACTTGATTATGATTAGGGATAGTCAACATGGCTTTCTGCATGGTACTTGACGTAATAATTCTAGAGTTTTTCGAGGAAGTTCCCAAGATAGGTCATGTCGAACTAATTCTATAGAATTTTTTGAGGAAGTTCCCAAGAAAGCTGATGAAGCCAAGGCAGTGAATGCTGTCTATGTGGACTTTAGCAAGTCCTTTGACAAGATCCGTATGGGAGGATGGTCAAGAAATTTCAGTCACTAAGCATTCCAGATGAGGTAGTAAATTGGATTACATATTGACTTTGTGGAAGAAGATAGAGAGTGGTAGTAGATGGTTGCCTCTCAGACTGGACACTTGTGGCTAATTGTGTGCTGTAGGGATCGGTGCTGGGTCTGTTGTTGTTTGTCATCTATATCAACGATCTGGATGATAACATAGTAAACTGGATCAGCAAGTTATTGAATGGCACAAAGAGAGGGGGTGTAGTGGACAGCAAGGACGGCTATCAGAGTTTGCAGCAGAATCTGGACCAACTGGAAAAATGGGCTAAAAATGCCAGATGAAATTTAATGCAGATGTGTGTGAGGTATTGCACTTTAGGAGGATCAACCAGAGCAGGTCTTAAATGGTAAGTGGTAGGGCACTGAGGAGTGTGGTAGAAGAGAGGAATCTGGGAATATAGATCCATAATTCATTGAAAGTGGCATCACAGATAGGTAGGGTCATAAATAAAATTTTTGGCACATTGGCCTTCATTGAGTACAGGAGATGGGATGTTATGTTGAAATGGTATAAGATTTTAATAGGCCTAATTTGGAGTATTGTATGCAGTTTTGGTCACCTACCTACAGGAAAGATGTAAATAAGATTGAAAGAGGGCAGAGAAAATTTATAAGGATGTTGCCGGGACTTGAGGACCCCAGTTATTGGGAAGGATCGAATAGGCTAGAACTTTATTCCCTCAAATGCAGAAGATTGAGGGGAGATTTGATAGAGATATACAAAATTATGAGAGTTTTAAATAGGGTGAATGCAGGTTGGCTTTTTTCCATTGAGGTTTGATGAGACGACAACTAGAGGTCATGGTTAAAGGTGAAAGGTGAAATGTTTAAGGGGAACATGAGTGGTAACTTCTTCAGTCAGAGAGTGTAAGCGTGTGGAACGAGCTGCCAGAGTGAGTGGTGGATGCGGGTTTGATTTCAACATGTAAGAGAAATTTGGATAGGTACAAGGATGGGCGGGATACAGAGGGCTGTGATCCCAGTGCAGGTTGATAGGACCAGGAAGATTAATCATTTGGCACAGACTAGATGGGCCAAAGGGCCTGTTTATGTGCTGTAGTGTTCCAGTTCTCTATGACTATGACATGTCAGTGATAACAAATCTGATTCTGATTCCGAGAGTCAACATAAAAAGGACAGCAACATAAAAAGTTCTTCAGCATCATCCACAGAAGAGTCAAGAGTAACATGGAAGAACAAACATTATAATGTGCCTTTCACATCCTCAGCAAACCAGAAACACCGGATCAATTGATGATTTACACTCCTGGTGTGAGGTCTTTACACTGGCTGGAATGGTAAGGTAGGAATTGTAGCAGATAATTTGCCACAACTCCTGACCTGAAAGGTCCCATAATGGAAATGTGATCACATGCAGATATCTACTTACTACTTCTAGATATTGGCCAGGATTCTGGTACCTTTCTTGAGATGGTACCATGGGAGCTCAGTAATGCACTGAATTGTCAAGCAAGATAATGTGACCAAGTTTCAATAACAGGGACAAAACCCTGCAACTTGTGTCTGAAAACCAAGAGCATCAACAATGAGCCAAGTGGTGCACGTAGGGGACTGAGAGGAATATGCTACTGAGCTGGGCAGTGTCTGAAAAGACCTGTTATAAAGTTTCTCAATGCAAGCTCCTTATAATCAGAATCCTTAGAACAAAATGGCAGAAAAATTAGTGTATCTTCATTCCTTGCAGAGATGCTCAACATTATGCTTTCTGATTTAATTTCACTACTTTAAGGCCATCTTTACCTTTTATTTCTAAAGTCATAGATTTAACTTACAAGTACTTGAGTAAGTATATAAGATTTAATAACTTTGCTTACTGAGGTGTCAGAAGTGATTAAACAGTAAGTATTATACAGCCCAGGGGTCCCCAACCCTTTTTGCACTGCGGACCGGTTTCATATAGACAATATTCTTGTGGACCGGCCGACCGGGGCGGGGGGGGGGTGGTGGAGTCAAATACATTGTTTACCACAAAAGACTACAATGACTATGAAGCCTTGCGCGGGCACAAGTGCGCATGCGTGATTTGCGCATGCATGTACGTGCCAATTTTTTTTATAAATCGATTCTGTGCAGGGGTGGGGGTGGTGTTAATCACGACCGGAATATAGGTGATAAGTGGCTAATACACTCAATTTTGTTTCTAAAAGGGTTTATCTAACGAATTTAATATTAAACACTCAATGCATATTTTCCTCGCATGATTACAGTGTAGCGATAAGTCAATTATCAGGGGAGGACAGGGGAGCATGAAGTAAGTGTTGAACGAATTTCCAGTAGAAGTGGTAGAGGCAGGTTCAATATTATCATTTAAAGAAAAAATGGATAGGTATATGGACAGGAAAGGAATGGAGAGTTATGGGCTGAGTGCAGGTCGGTGGGACTAGGTGAGAGTAGCGTTCGGCACGGACTAGAAGGGCCGAGATGGCCTGTTTCCATGCTGTAATTGTTATATGGTTATATAAGTCAATAGCATCATAACATTTTAGGTAACGTTTGGATATTAAACACACAGCACATATTTTCCCCGTATGAACATATAAAATCATTGCAACACACCAATATCGCTGAATCAGTGGGAGCCCTGGGCTTGTTTTCCTGCAACAAGACAGTGCCATCGAGGGGTGATGGGAGACAGTGATACTCGAACGGGGTTCCTTATGTCCAGTTTATTCTGCAATTTGTTTTTCGTTGCATTCATTGCAGAGATATGTTGGAAATGGAAGCAACGTTTTCAGTGTTTTCCTGGCTATCTTAGGATATTTAGCCTTGACTTTGATCCAGGATGCTGGCAGAGATATTATGTCAAACATACTTTCCAGCCCGCTGTCATTTGCAAGCTCGAGGAGTTGATCTCCCTCCTGCGCTGACATGGATGACGCGCGGGTAATGACATCAGGTGCGTTGAAGCTCAACGGTGAGCATGACAGGGAATGAGGAAAGGTGCAGCTGACTCTTATCGCCAAATCATATCGTTTCCTCGGGCCCGGTAGCGAATGCTATGCGGCCCATTGGTTGGGGACCGCTGATATAGCCGGTCTTGCGGAAGGGTTTTGGCCCGAACCATTGACTGTACCCTTTTCCTAGATGCTGTCTGACCTGCTGAGTTCCTCCAGCATTTTGTGTGTGTTGCCAGTATTATTTAGCTCCTGGCTAGAATTGCTGTGGTCTCAATCATCACCATTGTACTGCTATTTGGGATATCTGAGGCTTGCCAGGTATTTCAGTCAAACCGTATGCTCAGTTCAGGGAGGTAGGAATACACCCTTTTGCTGCTTGGCACAGATTTCAGCTCTAAGAACACCACACACCTCCTACAGAATGAGCTGAGTTCCGAACTCTACAGGAAATTCCAAATGCCAAAATCCTAGGGGGTAAGTATGAACTAAAATATCAGAAGATGATGAATCCGCCAGTAGATTACGTGGGACACGGCACAGTCACAGTAGTCCGATGAGGAATTCAAATGTACTTGAATGCGCTTGTAACTCAAATTCCCTGAAATGGGAATTGAGCTCATAGAGTCATAGAGAGATGGAGCATGGAAACAGAGCCTTCATGCATAGAGACCACTCCAATCTTCAAGCACTTAGTTATGGTTATCCTACCCTAATCTCATTTTATTCTCTCCACATTGCTACCAACTCAGTTACACACTAAGGACAACTTATGGTGAGGGGGACTGACTACCCTGCATGTCGTTGGGATGTAGGAGGAAACAGGAGCCCTGGAGGAAGACCATATGGTCACAGGGAGAATATATGGTACAAACACCACACAGACTGCACTAAAGTTCAGGACTGATGCCATCATTGAAACTGCAAGTTAGTGGCTCTATCAAACGCACCGCCGTGCCAACCAAAACATTTTTCCCAATTACTTCTTCCAACATATTTACTAGTTGAGTATATCCCATCACCACCTTCTGGTGCTCCTCCCCCTTCCCTTTCTTCCGTAGTCTTCTGTCCTCTTCTATCAGATCCCCTCTTCTCTAGCCCTTCATGTCTTTCACCAATCAACTTCCCAGCTTTTTACTTCAGCCCCCCCCCAGTTTCACTTCTCACCTGTCACCTTGTACTTCTTCCTCCTCTCCCCCCAACTTCTTAATCTGACTTCTCCCCTTCCTCTCCAGTCCTGATGAGGGGTCTCGGCCCAAAGCATTGATTGTTTATTCTTTTCCGTAGATGTTGCCTGACCATGCTTATGAGCTCCTCCAGCATTTTGTGTGTGTTGCTTTGGATTTCCAGATTTGGATCTGCAGATTTTCTCATGCGTATGTCTTTAGACCAAGTTGGAATTTTCATGGGGGACTCTGTCGTATTCTCTTAACCCAGTTGCACTGGGTTCAGTTTTTGCCTTGATTACCGGTGCAAACATATTAGGCCAATGACTGTTTGGGGGTCAAATTCGAGCAGATGTAACCTGAATCAATGGGTATATTTAAAGCAGAGGTTGACACGTTGTTGATAAGTAAGGGTCAAAGATTACAGGGAGAAGGCAGGAGCTTGGTGTTGAGAGGAAAAATAAATCAGCCATGATTGAAAGGTAAAATAGACTTGATGGGCCAAATTGTCTTATTCTGCTTCTACGTCCATGAATGCCATGGTCCCAAGTTGGGCAATGCCCTTGTCTCGGACTCTAAATAGGTTTTATAATATAACCCAAGTGAAGAGCAAAAAATAATCAGTTTGCTTGAAAACATAGTAGAAAGACAAGTCAAAGTAAATTTATTATCAAGGTACCTACATGTTACCATGCACTACCTTGAGATTCATTTTCTTGCAGGTATTTACAGGAAAATAAAGGAATACAATGGACATTGTGAAAACTTTACATATATAAAGACTGGCAACCAACCAATGTGCAAAAGGAGACAAATTGTGGAAATTTTACATATAAAGAAAGAACCAGTCACCATCACAGCAGTAGAAGTCCAGCAATGGGTAGCATGTATGAAGAACTGTATATTTTCAGGGCCTGGCATGATTCGCACCTATTGGCTGAAGAAAATAACAGCATTACATGCATGGCCGGCAGTTCAAATGAGCCAGCAGGCGCATGGAAGCCACGATGAGGACACAAGGAAGGCTGCCACATCCAAGTACCTCCAAAGAGTGAGACAGGTCTTAGAAAAGCCAGCTGAACAGGAAGAACAAAATCAGAGCATTCACCCTACCAGTCATCAGGTACCCAACTGCAATAGTGTGCTGGCCAAGGAACGACCTGGAAATCGTTGACATCAAGACTGGGAAACTACTAATAACACATGGAAGATCCCACGCAAAGTCCAACGTCGAGCAACTGTACACCCACCGGAATAAAAGATTACAGGGATTTGGAAGTGTCAAGGCCACAGTCCTGGAAGAAATGCAAAACATCCATCAGTATGTCAGGAGGCTGGCCCCTGAAGATGACCTGCTAGGAGAATACCTCAGGCAGCAGGCAGGGGATATGGAAATGGAAGTGGGTGAAGCAGAGCCAGAGGACCAGAGGCCATGGCAGGACAGGCCACTGCACGGGAGGTACCATCATGTACCAAAATGGCAGGGTGGAGGGAAAGCACAAAGATGTTGCTCATTGCTGCAGAAGAACAGGTGCTGAGCGTAACAGCAATAGAAGCAAGAGTCCATCACACCAGACAAGACCCGAAATACAGACTGTGCAAGGAATCTGCTGAAACCATCTAGCACATAGTAGCAGGAAGCAAGATCCAGGCAGGGACAGCATACACTGAAAAGCACAACCAAGTTGCAGAAATTGTGTACAGGAACATCTGTGCTGGTTATGGGTTGGACACTCCCAAGCCCAAATGGGAAACACACAAGGTAGTGCAGAATGACAGAACTAAAATTCTGTGGGACTTCCAAATACAGACTGATAAGCAGGTACTGGCCAACCAGCCAGACATAGTAATACTGGACAAGGAACAGAAGAAAGTGATAATAATAGATGTGGCAATACCGAATGACAGTAGCATCAGGAAGAAAGAATATGAGAAGCTGGAGAAATACCAGGGCTTGAAAGAGCAGATAGAAAGGATGTGGAACATTAAAGCCAGAGTAATCCTGATGGTGATAGGAGCACTTGGAGCTGTGACACCTGGACTGGGAGAGTGGCTCCAACAAATCCCGGGAACAACATCTGAGATCTCGTTCCAGAAGAGAGCATTACTAGGATCAGGAAGGATACTGTGCCAAACCCTCAAGCTGCCAGGCCTCTGGCAAAGGACCCGAGATTCAGGGAAAAATACACACACTCACCACCCATAAAGGGTGAGAAAAACTATATATATAGTGGTGTGCAAAAGTTTGGGCACCCCCTGTCAAAATTTGTTACTGTGAATAGTTAAGTAAGTAGAAGATGAACTGATCTCCAAAAGTCGTTAAGTTAAAGATGAAACATTCTTTTCAACATTTTAAGCAAGTTTAGTGTATTATTTTTGTTTTGTATAATTTTAGAGTGAAAAAAAGGAAAGGAGCACCATTCAAAAGTTTGGGCACCCCAAGAGATTTGAGCTCTCAGATAACTTTTACCAAGGTCTCAGATCTTAATTAGCTTGGTAGGGATATGGCTTGTTCACAGTCATTGTTAGGAAAGGCCAGGTGATGCAAATTTCAAAGCTTTATAAGTACCCTGACTCCTCAAATCTTGTCCCAACAATCAGCAGCCATGGGCTCCTCTAAGCAACTGCCTAGCATTCTGAAAATTAAAATAAATGATGCCCACAAAGCAGAAGGCAATAAGAAGATAGCAAAGTGTTTTCAGGTAGCCGTTTCCTCAGTTTTTTAGATTATGAAGACATGCAGTCCTCTTTTATTGTCATTTAGTAATGCATGCATTAAGAAATGATACAATATTTCCTCCGGTGTGATATCACAAAACACAGGACAGACCAAGACTAAAAAAACTAACAAAACCACATAATTATAACATATAGTTACAACAGTGTAACAATACCATAACTTGATGAAGAAGTCCATGAGCACAGTAAAAGTTCGAAGTCTCTCAAATGTCCCACATCTCACGCAGACGGGAGAAGGAAGAACTCTCCCTGTCATGCTGACCATAGTCCGACTCTGAGCCATCTGAAAACTTCGAGCTCTGATCAGCTCTCCGACACCGAGTACTGAGCGCCATCTCTGTCCAAACGACTCGACCTTAATCTCGGTCGCCAACAGCAGGCAAAGCCGGGGATTTTGAGACCTACCCTCCGAAAGATTCCCGACCATGCAGTAACAACAGCAGCGAACAAGTGTTTCAGAAATTTCTCCAGATGTTCCTCTGTGCTTTCACGTCCATCTCCGTCAAATCAGAATTGTCCACGGCCCCTATTTAATGGGTACGATATCATTTTTCACCAGAGGGCTGCGCACGCGCGGTGCGCTGCTCTCTCTCTTCCCGCCGTTAAAGTTGGTATGTAATTAAGAAATGGCAGTTAACAGGAACAGTGGAGGTCAAGTTGAGGTCTGGAAGACCAAGAAAACTTTCCAAGACAACTGCTCATAGGATTGCCAGAAGGGCAAATCAAAACCCCCGTCTGACTGCAAAAGACCTTCGGGAAGATTTAGCAGACTCTGGAGTGGTGGTGCACTGTTCTACTGTGCAGCAACACCTGCATAAATATGACCTTCATGGAAGAGTCATCAGAAGAAAACCTTTCCTGTGTCCTCAGCACAAAATTCAGCGTCAGAAGTTTGCAAAGGAACATCTAAACAAGGCTGATGCATTGTGGAAACAAGTCCTGTGGACTGATTAAGTTAAAACAGAACTTTTTGGCTGCAACGAGCAAAGGTATGTTTGGAGAAAAAAGGGTGCAGAATTTCATGAAAAGAACACCTCTTCAATTGTTAAGCACGGGGGTGGATCGATTATGCTTTGGGCTTGTGTTGCAGCCAGTGGCACGGGGAACATTTCACTGGTAGAGGGAAGAATGAAATCAATTAAATACCAGCAAATTCTGGAAGCAAACATCACACCATCTGTAAAAAAGCTGAAGATGAAAAGAGGATGGCTTCTACAACAAGATAATGATCCTAAAAACACCTCAAAATCCACAATGGGCTACCTCAAGAGGCGCAAACTGAAGGTTTTGCCATGGCCCTCACAGTCCCCTGACCTAAACATCATCAAAAATCTGTAGATAGACCTCAAAAGAGCAGTGCATGCAAGACGGCCCAAGAATCTCACAGAGCTAGAAGCCTTTTGCAAGGAAGAATGGGCAAAAATCCCCCAAGCAAGAATTGAAGACTTTTAGATGGCTACAAAAAGCATTTACAAGCTGTGATACTTGCCAAAGGGGGTATTACTAAGTACTGACCATGCAGGGTGCCCAAACTTTTGCTTCGGGCCCTTTTCCTTTTTTGTTATTTTGAAACTGTAAAAGACAGAAATAAAAAAGTAATCTTGCTTAAAATATTAAAGAAATGTGTCATCTTTCACCTTTTGCCTTTTGGAAATCAGGTCATCTTTTACTCACTTAGCTATTCACAGTAACAGAAATTTTGACCAGAGGTGCCCAAACTTCAGCATGCCACTGTGTGTGTATGTGTATATATACATATATATTAGATATATATATATAGATATAGAGAAAGCGAGAGAGAGAAATTAAAAATGTGACCTACTGAAAGATATATTGTTTAACAGTCCATGATTCATGAACTCATTCTCCATTTACTTATTTTTTATAATTTATAATTTTACGTTCTTGCACTGTATTGTTACCACAAAACAACAAACTTCATGACATGTGTCAGTAGTAATAAGTCTGATTCTCATTCTGTACACTGCCGTTTTCCTTCAGATTGATGGGTGGACCTTTGTTTCTGCCAAAGAGTTATATAACGAATTCCCACTGGATAGGCTTGATCCTGGCAGATTTTCGTCCTGGAAAATAAAAATTGTTTGCTCAAATAAAAACAGACTTGTGGACAGAATGAAGCTGTTTTATAGCCTTGGTGCACGTGTAAGTGACTCCATTTCACTGCCAGAAACAATGAGAGATGCAGTTGAACCCGATGGGAGTTGTCCTGGCCAGTACTTATCCCTAAAAAAATATTATTTAAACAGATTGTGTGATTTGGCTGTACATAAATTGGCCGTACATTTCCAAAAATACAACAGTGACTGCATGTCGAATGCACATTGTTCTCTGAAAAGTGCTTTGGACTGTCCTCAGAACTATTGCATAATTACAAATATTTTTCTGTGAGCATATCAGCATTCAGGTGCTTAATTCATGTGTGACATTCCAGGCTGCTCCCTAAACAGGTACATTATCTCATAAGTAGATTAGTACGTTATCAATTGGAGGATGGCTGAATAATGCATAAACAGGTTAAACATTCATGTCCTAGTGAAATAAACTGCACGCAAGGCTCTTTCACACAGCCATTTTGATTTCCTTTGGCTTCAGGATCAGCAGGGAAAGGGTAATCATGCCAACCAATAAAGCATTTAGAACAATAAAGGGCAAAAAAAAACTTCAATGACAATGGGTGAAAAATAACACAGTTCAGATTCATGATATGCGAAACATTTCATTCTTAAAAATATTATACAAACTTTAGTTAAACAAGGACAAAGAAAGGGAAGTGTGATAAATAGATGGATTTATTTATTTATTGATTGATTGATTGCAATATAGTGCAGTATAGGCCCTTCCGACTCTTTTTGCTCTACTGCCCAGCAAACCTGAATTTAACCCTGGCCTAATCACAGAACAATTTACAATGACCAAATAACCTGCATCTTTGGACTGTGGGAGGAAACCAGAGCACCTGGAGGAAACCCACATGGTTAAGGGGAGAACATACAAGCTCCTTACAGAGAATGGCAGGAATTGAATCTGGCTTGCCCGTACTGTAAAGCATTGTGCCAACCACCACACTACCGTGCCGCCAAGGCAGATGGCAAAATAATTAATTGACTTGAAATCAATAAATTGATTCTGGGTTATGGAAGTCAGAAATAAAAACAGAAAGCACTGAAATGTAAGCAACACACATCAAAGTTGCTGGTGAACGCAGCAGGCCAGGCTAGCATCTACAGGAAGAGGTACAGTCGGCGATTCGGGCCGAGACCCTTCGTCAGGACTAACTGAAGGAAGAGCTAGTAAGAGATTTGATCCCATCTGATACAGACACCCTCTCTTAATTTGTGTCTGGTGCTTGCAGCACCAATTTTTTTTTCTCTCTGGTGTTTTTCTTCAAAATAACCTTCTACTACTGTGCGATGAAGGTTTTTTTATGTCTAAGATTTTTGTTCTTTGTTTATTACTATAGTGATTATTCTATAACTTATATAGAATATTTATCTCCTGTGAATAACATCATTTTCCCTTAGTTAACCTTTTGTTTTAACTTATCCTTTTTCGTTATTACTAATGATCCGATCCGACGGTCATTTGTAGTTATATGTTTCCTATTTTTGATTTTCGCATAATTAAAATGGCGACTTGTCTTTCTTTTTCTATAATCTCCTTTTTTTTGGGACGCCATGTTCTTATGCTTCTTCTTCCCATAATCCAGTTTTCTTATTTTGGAAGCGATTTTTTATTTACTCGCTTATAACTAACTAATTATATGTACTGATACTTTTTTTATTTCATATATTTTAGTAATTTTTACTATGTAGACTAATTTACAATACTGTTTATTTTTCACATATATTAGTCTTCGGGAGGTCACTTATTTAACATATATTTTTGGAGTTGCCCCCTGCAGAAATGGGGTTAAAGTTAGTATTAGTGCTTTTTTTCAGCCTTCTCTGGCTTAGTTCGGGGTTCTACTTGGGGTTGGGGGAGGGGGATGTCTTTTTCTTTTCTAATTTTTTCTATTGGGCTGATTCAGAACTACAAAGATGTCCGCAGTGTCGAGATTTCCGGTTCCTCTCTAATGATGCATTCCTCTTCCGATTTCATGAGCTCACATTATGGTTAACCCCTTACTTACCAAAGGGTTAATTTTTAGTTATGGCTCATACTATTAATTTTGTCTCTTGGAATACAAATGGTTTAAACCATCCAATAAAACGGAAAAAGATTTTCAAAGTGTTCCAAAGACTGAATGCTCATATTAATTTTGCACAAGAGACTCATGTAAGGAAAGAGGACAATCAATACTTCTTTAAGTTTTGGAAAAAATAACAATTCCATTCAAATGCTCAAGCCAAAATTAAAGGCGTTTCAATTTTTATTGATCCCTCAATTACATTTATTCATCAAGACATTATTTCAGATCCTAATGGCAGATTTCTGTTAATTACTGGGATACTTTTTAATAAAAACATTGCTATGGTTAATGTTTACGCTCCGAATGTGGATTATCCTGAATTCTTTAAAAACTTACTCACTTCCTTTCCTAATTTAAACGAGTATATGTTGATAATGGGCGGTGATTTTAATTTATGTTTGAATCCCATGCTGGACAGATCCATAGGTAGTCCAGCTTTACCGAATAAGTCGGCTACTATTATTAACTCTTCTATGTTGGATTCTGGGATTTCAGAAATTTGGAGATTTCTACATCCAAATGATAAGGAATTCTCCTTTTTTTCACATGTACGTCGTTCTTTTTCCCGTATTGATTACTTTCTTATTGACTCTCGTTTGATTCCATATGTAGTTGATTGTAATTATGACATTATTGCTATTTCAGATCATGCTCCAATGAACTTTCCATTAAGCTAATGGATACCTTTTGTACTAGCAGACAATGGCGATTTAACCCTATTTTGCTTCAAGATCAGGACTTTGTCAAATTTGTAAAGGAGCAGATTGATTTCTTTTCAACTAGTACTACGGAAGAAGTTTCCAACGGAACCGTTTGGGACGCCTTTAAAGCTTATATCCGTGGTCAAATTATTTCCTATTCGGCTGGTTTGAAAAGACGTATTAACAATGAAATACTTCTGTTGGTTGATAAAATTAAAGAAGTCGATAAAAAAATATGCTATTTCTCCCAGTAAGGAGCTGTACAAACACAGAGTGGAACTCCAATTGGAACATAGCTTACTATTAACATCCTCGATTGAAAATCAATTAATGAGAACTAGAAGTGATTTTTATATTCATAGCGATAAATCGGGTAAATTACTGGCTAACGAATTGAAATTTGATTCGGCTAAACATCAAATTACTAAGATTCGTAAATAGGATAAAACTTTCACAGTTGATCATGTTGGGATAAACCAAACCTTTCAAGAATTTTATACCTCTTTACATCACTCTGATTTTCTTCATGATTCTAATTTCATGCATGATTTTTTAAGTAAATTGAGTTTTCCGAAACTATCACCCGAAGATTGCCTATCATTACAAACTTCCATTTCAGAGGAAGAAATAATAACTGCAATCTCATCATTGAATTCCGGTAAAGCACCCGGTCCGGATGGGTTTACAGTGGAATTTTTAAAATTTTTTTCCTCCATTCTTTCTTCTAAGTTGTCCAGAATATTCAAGGAAGCAATCAGCTTAGGTAAATTACCACAATCGTTTTATGAAGCCTCTATTTCCTTAATTCTTAAAAAGAATAAAGATCCTACTGATTGTGTATCGTACAGACCGATATCTCTTCTGAATGTAGACTCTAAAATTTTTTCAAAAGTTCTAGCAACTAGACTGGAGAAGGTGTTACCTCAAATTATTTCTAGGGATCAAACCAGATTTATTAAAAATCGCTATTCATCCTTTAATATTAGGAGGTTAATGAATATTGTTTATACCCCCTCATTTACTACCCCGGAATGTATTATCTCATTAGATGCCAAGAAAGCCTTTGACAGAGTTGAATGGCCTTATTTATTTAATGTTCTTGAGAAATTTAATTTTAATTTGACATTTATATCTTGGATTAAATTGTTATATTACTCCCCGGTAGCCTCGGTTTGAACAAATAATTATAGATCTTTTTTTCCTCTTTTTCGTGGTACTAGGTAAGGTTGCCCTCTTAGTCCTTTACTATTTAATATTGCTCTTGAACCTTTAGCAATTGCTATTCGTGACTCGCCAAATATTGTTGGTATTACCCGTGGAAACGAAATACATAAATTATCATTATATGCAGATGATTTGTTGTCATACATCTCTAACCCGGAGAAGTCAATTCCTGCTGTCCTAGATCTGTTAGCTCAATTTAGTAACTTCTCTGGTTACAAATTGAATCTTAGTAAGAGTGAATTATTCCCTTTAAGTAAGCATGTACCTATTTATGGACGTTTACCATTTAAATTGGTTACTGATTCATTTATATATTTAGGGATAACAATTACGAAAAAGTATAAAGATTTATTTAAAGCTAATTTTTTACCTTTAATTGATCAGATTAAACTTTTATTTACCAAATGGTCCCCAATATCTTTGTCTTTGATTGGTCGGATTAATGCTATTAAGATGATCATTTTGCCTAAATTTTTGTATATATTCCAATCAGTTCCAATTTTTATCCCAAAATCTTTTTTTGATAACGTAGATTCAAAGATTTCCTCTTATATTTGGCAGAATAAAAATCCTAGGTTAGGTAAAAGGTATCTACAGAAATCTAAAAAGGAGGGGGGGCTCGCCCTCCCGAATTTTAGATGCTATTATTGGGCAATTAATATTTGATATTTAAAATTTTGGTTACAAGATTTGGACGCATCTTTAAACCCTCATTGGGTAAATCTTGAATCTAATTCATTACAAGGGTTCTCCTTGGGTTCAGTTTTAGGAGCTTTACTTCCTTTTACTTCTTTTAAATCATATAAACAAATGAATAACCCAATAGTTAAGCATACTTTACGTATATGGTTTCAATTCCGAAGATTTTTTGGGTTTAATCAATTTATTCTAGCAAGTCCTATTACATCAAATTTTCTTTTTCAACCTTCTACGATGGATCAAGCTTACTTTGATTGGAAAACCAAAGGTATAATATCTTTTCACGATTTATTCTTGGATAACTGTTTTATGTCTTTTGATCAACTCTCTAATAAATATAACTTACCCAGATCTCACTTTTTAAGATATCTACAGATTAGAAACTTTTTAATTACTGTCTCTCCTAATTTTCCACATCCATATCCAATGGACACTTTGGAAAAAATCTTAGATTTAAATCTCTCTCAGAAAAGTGTAGTAGCAATTATATATAATATAATTATGAATCTATGTCCTGATGCTTCTAATAAAATTAAAGCTGACTGGGAAAGAGAACTTGAGATTAATATACCGACTGAAAAATGGGAAAAAATTCTTCAGTTGGTGAATTCATCCTCTGTATGTGCTAAACATAGGTTGATACAGTTTAAAGTAGTGCACAGGGCTCATATATCCAAAGATAAACTATCTCGTTATTGCTCTTATAATAATCCAATATGTGACAGATGTCATTCCGAGATAGCTTCTTTAACCCACATGTTCTGGTCATGTCCCTTATTGGAGAAATATTGGAAAGATATTTTCGATATTATTTCAACGGTCCTAAATATAGACTTACAACCTCATCCAATTACTGCCATCTTTGAACTACCAATGATAGACTTAAATAATTTAACCTCTTCATCACGAAGGATGATTGCATTTCTTACTTTAATAGCTAGAAGGTCCATTTTGCTGAATTGGAAAGAGATCAACCCTCCTACTGTATTTCATTGGTTTTCACAAACTATGGTGTGTTTGAATTTGGAGAAAATTAGAAGTGCAGTTTATGACCCTTCCATTAAGTTTGAAAAAACTTGGAGGCCATTCATTCAGCATTTTCATTTGATGTAATTTGATCATTTCCAAACTTGTTTTATCTCCCTGTACTGTTGTTGGAGGGGATTGGAGTCGTTGACACTAAGGTTTTCTTCTTTTCCTTTTTTAAGTTGTTAGTTTTGCCCAAGTCTTTTAGGTTAGTTGACTAATTTTGTTTTTCTTTGGGGATGGGGTTTGTTTGTTTTGTTTTTTTTTCTTTTTCTTTTTTTTTCCAGTTTTTTTTTATTTTGTATTATCCGTGGTTAGTTCTACATGTTTGGGAGCTTTGTTAATTTCCACTACTTGGTTTTGCAATTATTTTTTTAAGTGTAACATTACATCTCCTTCTATTTGTATTATGGCTATGTTCTGTTTCTGTATTTTGAAATTAATAAAAAGATTGAAAAAGAAAGAAAGAGATTTGAAAGTGGGAGGGGGAGGGGGGAGATACAAAATGATAGGAGAAGACAGGAGGGGGAGGGATGGAGCCAAGAGCTGGACAGGTGATTGGCAAAAGGGATATGAGAGGATCATGGGACAGGAGGCCTGGGGAGAAAGAAAAGGGGGAGGGGGGGAAAACCCAGAGGATGGGCAAGGGGTATAGTGAGAGGGACAGAGGGAGAAAAAGGAGAAAGAGAAAGAATGTGTGTATACAAATAAAAAGCGGATGGGGTACGAGGGGGAGGTGGGGCATTAGCAGAAGTTAGAGAAGTCAGTGTTCATGCCATCAGGTTGGAGGCTACTCAGACGGAATATAAGGTGTTGTTCCTCCAAACTGACTGTGGCTTCATCTTTACAGTAGAGGAGGCCGTGGATTGACATATCAGAATGGGAATGGGACGTGGAATTAAAATGTGTGGCCATTGGGAGATCCTGCTTTCTCTGGCGGACAGAGCGTAGGTGTTCAGCAAAACGATCTCCCAGTCTGCGTCGGGTCTCGCCAATATATAGAAGGCCACATCGGGAGCACCGGACGCAGTATATCACCCCAGTCGACTCACAGGTGAAGTGTCACCTCACCTGGAAGGACTGTCTGGGGCCGTGAATGGTGGTAAGGGAGGAAGTGTAAGGGCATGTGTAGCAATTGTTCTGCTCACAAGGATAAGTGCCAGGAGGGAGATCAGTGGGGAGGGATGGGGGGGGACGAATGGACCAGGAGTCGCACAGGGAGTGATTCCTGCGGAAAGCGGGGTGGGGGGGGGAGGGAAAGATGTGCTTAGTGGTGGGATCCCATTGGAGGTGGCGGAAATTACGGAGAGTAATATGTTGGACCCGAAGGCTGGTGGGGTGGTAGGTGAGGACAAGGGGAACCCTATTCCTAGTGGGGTGGCGGGAGGATGGAGTGAGAGGAGATGTGCGTGAAATGGGGGAGATGCGTTTGAGAGCAGACTTGATGGTGGAGGAAGGGAAGCCCCTTTCTTTAAAAAAGGGAGGACATCTCCCTCGTCCTGGAATGAAAAGCCTCATCCTGAGAGCAGATGCGGCGGAGATGGAGAAATTGCGAGAAGGGGATGGCATTTTTGCAAGAGACATTGAGAAGAGGAATAGTCCAGATAGCTGTGAGAGTCAGTAGGCTTATAGTAGACATCAGTAGATAAGCTGTCTCCAGAGACAGAGACAGAAAGATCTAGAAAGGGGAGGGAGGTGTCAGAAATGAACCAGGTAAACTTGAGGGCAGGGTGAAAGTTGGAGGCAAAGTTAATGAAGTCAACGAGCTCAGCATGCATGCAGGAAGCAGCGCCAATGCAGCGTATCCTTGTAAGCGGAACAAGTGTTACACATGCCCTTACACTTCCTCCCTTACCATCATTCACGGCCCCAGTCAGTTCTTCCAGGTGAGGCGACATTTCACCTGTGAGTCGGCTGGGGTGATATACTGCATCCGGTGCTCCTGATGTGGCCTTCTGTATATTGGCGAGACCTGACACAGACTGGGAGATCGTTTCGCTGAACGCCTATCTCTGTTAACCAGAGAAAGCAGGATCTCCCAGTGGCCGCACATTTTAACTCCACATCCCATTCCCATTCTGATATGTCTATCCACGGCCTCCTCTACTGTAAAGATGAACCCACACTCAGTTTGGAGGAACAACACCTTATATTCCGTCTGGGTAGCCTTCAACCTGATGGCATGAACACTGACCTCCCTACCTTCTGCTAATGCCCCACCTCCCCCTCGTACCCCATCCGCTTTTTATTTATATTCACACATTCTTTCTCTCTCTCTCCTTTTTCTCCCTCTGTCCCTCTCACTATACCCCTTGCCCATCCTCTGGGTTTGCCCCCCCTCCCCCTTTTCTTTCTCCCCGGGCCTCCTGTCCCATGATCCCCTCATATCCCTTTTGCCAATCAACTGTCCAGCTCTTGGCTCCATCTCTCCTCCTCCTGTCTTCTCCTATCATTTTGTATCTCCCCCTCCCAGTTTCAAATCTCTTACTAGCTCTTCCTTCAGCTAGTCCTGACGAAGGGTCTCGGCCCAAAGCGTCGACTGTACCTCTTCCTAGAGATGCTGCCTGGCCTGCTGCATTCACCAGCAACTTTGATGTGTGTTGCTTGAATTTCCAGCATCTGCAGAATTCCTTATGTTAGCACTGAAATGTACTTCGGTTGTATCTATGGAGATGGAAAGTGAAAGATGAAAGGTCATTGATCTGGTACGTTAATTCCATTTCTTTCTGCACAGATTCTCTCTGACCAGCTGTGCAATCCAGAGTTTAATTTTTGATTTTCAGCAAATGCTTTTGTAGAAACTAGGATGCGGAAAAGAGTCCAGGTAAAATGCATGGAGTGTTTATCACACTAAACCCTTTATATTAATGTTGTCCATTCTCACTTTGGGCCCAAATCCAGTTTTGTACAGAGGGAACCTTGTCAATGGTATAAGGTGAAGCACATACAGCAGGGTGTGACCCGGAGCTGATTAGATCTTTGTATCCTGCGGCAAGTGGCAACCAAGAACACAAAGCTAATAAACTGAAGTTAAACATTATTCAACCTCTTGTGATTGAGAATAGGAAAAAAGGGAAGGCTTTTTTTATTGTTTGTGGTACGGAAACAAATCAATTATCCAAAGAACAAAATGAGGGTGAGACAGGCTTCTAAATGTGAGCAGTTTTGGGTCTTTTATCCAAGAAAGGATATGCTGGAATTTGAGACGGTCGAGGGGAGATTCACAAGAATGATCCCAGGAATGAAAGGATTAATCTATGAAGAGAGTTTGATGGTGTAGGCCTGGAGTTTAAAGAAGGAGAAGGAATCTCATTAAAACCTATCTATTATTGAAAGGCCTGGCTAGAGAGGATGTTCCAATAGTAGGAAGTCTAGGACCAGAGGGCACAGCCTTCAGAATGGAAGGATCTCCCCTCAGAACAGAGATGAGGAGAAATTTCTTTAGCCAGATGGTACTGAATCTGTAGAATCCATTGCCACAGATGGCAGTGGAGGCCAAGATATTGGGTATATTTAAAGCGGAGGTTGATAAGTTCTTGATTAGCAAGGGTGTCAAAAGCTACAGGGAGAAGGCAGGAGAAAGGGATAATAAATCAGCCATGATTGAATGGGGGAGCAGACTCGATGGGCCAAATGGCTTAATTCTGGTCCTATGTCTTCTGATCTAAATGGTCAGGGTACAGTTGTGAAGAAGATGGATCTGAAAGCACAACTGGAGGTAGCACAAAGCTGCCTGAGCAAAAATTGATAGTAGTTGACCTCGAAAAGGATTTAACTGCCATTATAAGTTCTCAAGAAGGCAGCCAACAGTTCAGCAAGTAAAGAGGAAACAAGAAGAATTACAGTTTAATAATTAAGAACAACCGCAGATAAAGTGTAGCTGGACTGGAGAAGCAATATATGTTGGTAACATCTGGCTGCTTCTTCCAACTATCGGAAATGAGTCAGACCATCTGCAATTAGCCGTACTAAAATACTTCGCAACTCTCACTTGGGGATGATTCGGAGTCTGGGAGAACAAGCATGAGGATGACCCTGATACTGTAATAAGGGTTTAAGGACAAGTACATCAATGCAGATGCAGCTGTGAAAATAATTTCAGGCAGATTGAACAGGAAGAAGAACTGAAAAAATGCTAGAATTAAATGAAATTGTTCAGAAATATTTCATTAAGAGATTCGAAAGTGAATCAACTTGGACACTACTAGACATTTCAGTCAAATAAGCAGGTCACTAATCACTTAAAAACCTGGCCATTATTAAAATAGCATTAAATCTGCAAGGCCTCAACAAAGAACGTGAAACGAATGAGCAAGCAAAATCACTTTACTAGGTGCAAAATCTAGCCAAATAAACATGTTAGCTGTTTGAGAAGCAGGTAAGACATTCAAAATAACACAAGCTATATGCTGGAGGAACTCAGCAGGTCAGGCAGCGTCTATGGAAAGGAATCAACAGTCAATGTTCAGACCAAGACCCTTCTTCAGGACTGGAAAGGAAGGGATAAGAAGCCGGCATAAGGAGGTGGGGGAAGAGGAATACAAGCTAGAAGTTGATAGGTGTGTAGGGAGAGGGGGAGGATGAAGTGAGAAGCTGGATGGTGATAGGTGGAAAAGGTAAAGGGCTGGAGAAGAAGGTATCTGATAGGAGAGGAGAGTTGACCATGGAAGAAAGGGAAGGAGGAGGGGCACTGGGGAAGGAGATAATCAAATGAGGAGAAGAAAAGAAATAAGAAAGGAGACAGAGTGGGGAATAGAAGAAGAGGGAAGAGGGCAAGGGGAAAATTGCCAGAAGTTAGAGAAATTGATGTTAAACTGGAAGTTAGAACGCATTCAAGTACAAGATAAACTCTGTAAGTATTAAGCGCAAGAGATTCTGCAGATCCCGGAAATGCAGAACAATACATACAAACTGCGGCAGGTCAGGCAGCATCTGTGAAAATGAATAAGCAGTCGTCGCTTCAGGTCAAGATCTTTCTTCAGGACCGGAAAGGAAGGGGAAGGTTGCCAGAATAAAAAGGTGGGGGAGGGGAAGAAGGACTAGCCAGAAGGTGGTAGGTGAAGCCAGGTGAGTCGGAAAGGTAAGGGGCTGGAGAATCTGTTAGGGGAGGAGAGTGGACCATGGAAGAAAGGGAAGAAGGAAAAGCACCAGTGGGCGGTGATTGGCAGGTGAGGAGAAGAGCTAGGAGGCCAGAGTGTAGAATAGAAGAAGAGAGAGGTGGGAGGAACAAAAAAATTACTGGAAGGAGAAATAGACGTTCATGCCATCAGGTTGGAGGCTACCTAGACAGAATACAAGTTGTTGCTCCTCCACTCTGAGAGTGGCCTCATTGTGGGAAAAGATGGACCAACATGTCGGTAGAATTTAGAATGGTTGGCTACTGGGAAATTCTGCTTCTGGCAGATGGAGTGGAGACGCTCCGACAGGGGTAGATGCCTTGTAAGTGTTACATTATGGAGAGCCACAATCTGGCAAATGGAGAAGTTTCTTCATAGGCATTGTCAGAAATGAAAACTAGGGCAAAGTACAGTACCAGACCTTGTGGTTTGAGGATCAATGACTAACAGAGAAGTCAGTAATGCTCAAGAGAGAAAATAATTGCTGTATATATTCCAGTGCACCTGAATCAGACAGGATACACCCTGGAATCCTTAAGGAATGACTGACTAAAGAACTGAATGACTGAGTAAAGACAGCTACACTGAATGTGACACTGACTTAATGTCTAGGGGCGCAGTGACTTTTGCTCAGTCTAGCACAGTATGAATACAATCAGTATCTGAAAAACCAGAGGAGAACTGAAGAGAAATTATTCAGCCTTGTGCTCGTGTGTTGGAAGGTCAAGCACATACTCCTTATGGTGGCTGATCATTTAAAACAATATTTGTAAAATTACACACACCAGAACTATCAATTTACATAGTGTGGTCTCTGTTTCATGTGTCACTGCAAATGGTGAAAGATGGATTGTTGATGTATTCCAGCATTAACATGACATTTTATGACAACCTCTGGCTCAGTGTCAATAAAACTGAAGAGCTGATTGTTGACTTCAAGAAGAGGAAAGAGGGTGAACATGTGCCAGTCTACACTGGAGAATCGGCAGTGGAGAGATTCAGCAGCGTTTAATTCCAGGGCGTTAACATATCAGATGACCCATCCTGAGCCCAGTACAGGGAACGTTTGACAGTTTCTTTACATACTTGGCAAATTAAGGAGGTTCAACTTGTCACCGAACACTCTAACAAATATCTACAGATGTACTGTTGAAAATATCATTACTGGCTGCATCGCACAGGAATGTAAGAAGCTGAAGAGAATAGTGGACTCTGCCTAATACATCATGGGTACCTTCCTCTCCACCATTGGTAGTATCTACGGGGCATGGCTACATCAATCATCAAAGATCTCCACTATCCATGCCATGCCATCTCATTATAGCTACCATCAAGCAGGAGGTACAGAAGCCTGATGTCCCACACCACCAGGTTGAAGAACAGCTACTACTCTTCAACCAACTGGAAAATCCATCATCACTGCAGTTTAACAAAACTATGATCACTCTGCACTAAAATGGACATTTTTTCCCTAATTGCATTCTTTCTTGTAAAAAAAAATGAATCATTTATGCTTAATTAGTTTTTCATGTGAATGCTGGTTATATGATGCCATGTGAGTGTGATGCTGCTGCAAATAAGGTTTTCATTGCACTGGTCTATACATGGATTTCTACGTATGATAGTAAACTTGAGTTCGACTTTGACTCTGATTTTGACAAGCATCAGGAAGGAGGCAAAGTGGTGGAAATTTACAAGAGAAAGGAAAAGCATGCTGGGTGCACCTTCATTAGTGAGCAGGGGAATATGTTGGAAAATGCTTAAGGACAGCTAATCGTAAATACAAAATAATCTGCAGATGCTGGGATCAAAGCAACACTAACTTCCAGTTCCCCGGTCCCAACCGCTTCATTTTTACTATGGATGTCCACTCCTTATACACCTCCATTCCCCATCAAGAAGGCCTCAAAACCCTCCGCTACTTCCTGGATAATAGACCTCACCAGTTCCCCACCACCACTACCCTCCTCCGGTTGACGGAACTGGTTCTCACACTTAATAACTTCTCTTTTGGCTCTTCCCACTTTCTTCAGAATAAGGGTGTAGCTATGGGAACTCGCATGGGACCCAGCTACTCCTGCCTCTTCGTTGGTTATGTGGAACAGTCTGTGCTCCAAACCTATTCTGGTACTGCTCCCCAACTTTTCCTTTGGTACATTGACGACTACATTGGTGCTGCTTCCTGCACCCATGCTGAGCTCGTCAATTTCATCCACTTTACTTCTAACTTCCACCCAGCCCTCAAATTCACTTACTCTATCTCGGACACTTCTCTCCCCTTTCTCGATGTCTCGGTCTCCATCTCTGGAGACAGACTGTCCACTGACATCTTCTACAAGCCCACTGACTCTCATAACTACCTCAACTATACCTCTTCCCACCCCGCCACATGCAAAAATGCCATTCCCCATTCCCAGTTCCTCCGTCTCCGCCGCATCTGCTCCCAGGATAAGGCTTTCCATTCCAGGACGTCTCAAATGTCCTCTTTCTTTAAGGATCGTCGTTTCCTTTCTACCGTCATTAATGACGCCCTCACCCGCATCTCCTCCATTTCCCACACTTCAGCCCTCACCCCATCCTCCCGCAACCACAACAGGGACAGAGTTCCCCTTGTCCTCACCTACCACCCCACCAGCCTCCGGATCCGGCACATTATCCTCCGCAATTTCCGCCACCTTCAACAGGACCCCACCACTAAGCACATCTTTCCCTCTCCACCCCTCTCCGCTTTCCACAGGGATCGGTCCCTCCACGACTCCCTTATCCGCACGTCCATCCCCACGGATCTCCCACCTGGCACTTATCCCTGTAAGCGTAAGTGCTACACCTGTCCCTACACCTCCTCTCTTGCCACCATTCAGGGCCCCAAACAGTCCTTCCAGGTGAGGCAACACTTTACTTGTGAGTCTGCTGGGGTCATCTATTGCATCTGGTGCTCCCGGTGCGGCCTCTTCTACATCGGTGAAACCCGATGCAGATTGGGGGTCCGCTTCATCGAGCACGTCCGCTCCGTCCGCCACAACAGACAGGATCTCCCGGTAGCCACCCACTTCAACTCTGCTTCCCATTCCCATTCAGATATGTCCATACATGGCCTCCTCTACTGCTATGCTGAGGCTAAACTCAGGTTGGAGGAGCAACCCCTCATACACCGTCTAGGTAGTCTCCAGCCCCTTGGTATGAACATAGAATTCTCCACCTTCCGGTAATTCCATCCCCCTCCCTTCCTCTATCCCTATTTCACTTTACCCCCTCCCCTAGCTGCCTATCACCTCCCTCATGGTTCCACTTCCTTCTTCTACCCATTGTTTTCCTGCCTATGATGTCCCTGCTTCCCCTCCCCCACCCCTTTGTCTTTCAAATTACTGGTTTTTCAACTGAAACTACAAGCATTCTTCAAATGCTTCCCCCTCCTTATTTCTTCAGTCCTGACAAAGGGTTCCGGCCCGAAACGTCGACTCATCATTTCCACTGATGCTGCCTGACCTGCCGAGTTCCTCCAGCGTGCTGTGAGCGTTGCTTAAAGACAGCTTCTATCCCACTGTTATAAGACTCTTGAACCACAAGACCATAAGATATAAGAGCAGAATTAGGCCATTTGGCTCATTGAGTCTGCTCCGCCATTTCATCATAACTGATCCATTTTCCCTCTCAGACCCAGTCTCCTGCCTTCTCCATGTGCCCTGACTAATCAAGAATCTATCAGCTTCTGCCTTAAATATACCCAATGTCTTGGACTCCACAGCCACCTGTGGCAACAAATTCCACAGATTTACCGCTCTCCGGCTAAATAAGTTCCTCCTCAGCTTCTAGAATGCAAAAGAACCAACCTTTTGCATGCTAAAGATGAATTCTTGATTTCTCATTCCACCTCATTGTCTTCAGTTCTTCAGTCACTGCAGCACTATATTCTGCATGTTGTTTGTTGCGTACTATAAGAGCAGAGACATATGAGCACAATTAAGCTATTCAGCCCATCATATCTGCTCTGCCTTTCAATTATGGCTGATTTATTTTCCCTTTCTACACATTTCTTCTCTCTTCTCCCCATAACTTTTGACAAGCTTACTAATCAAGCCAATCAACCTTTGCTTTAAATGTACCCAATAACTTGGCCTCCACAGCCATCTCTGGCAATGATTTCCACTGATTCACCATGCTTTGGCTAAAGAAATTCCTCCTCTTTCTTTAGAGGAGAATTCTATCCTCTCAGGCTATCCCACTAATGGACCTCTAGACTTTCCCACTAATGGAAACATCCACTTCAAGTACATTCTATCTAGGCCTTTCAATATTTCTTAGATTGCAATCAGACCCCACTCATTCTTCCAAAATCCAGTGCGTACAGACCCAGAACCATCAAATGCTCCTCATACTCATAAAAATCATTCTCGTACAAGTCCTCTGAACTCCTCCAATGCCAGCACATCCCTTGTTAGATAAGGGACCCAAAACTGCTCACAATACTCCAATGCCTTATAAAGCCTCAACTTTACATCCTTATTTTTATATTCTAGTTTCCCAAAATGAATGCTACCATTACTTGCCGTCCTTACTGCTGACTCAACCTTCAAGTTAACCATCAGGGATCCTCTATGAGTCCCAACTGCCTTTGCACCTCTGTTTTAGAAACCTAGAAAACCTACAGCACAATATAGGCCCTTTGGCCCACAAAGCTGTGCTGAACATGTCCTTACCTTAGAAATTACCTCAGGTTACCCACAGCCCTCTATGTTTCTAAGCTCCATGTACCCGTCCAGGAGTCCCTTAAAAGACCCTATCATATCCGCCTCCATCACCGTCGCCGGCAACCCATTCCACGCACTCACCACTCTCTGAGTAAAAAACTTAGCCCTGACATCTCCTCTGCACCTACTTCCAAGCACCTTAAAACTGTGCCCTCTCATGCTAGCCATTTCATCCCTGGGTAAAAGCCTCTGACTATCCACACAATCAATGCCTCTCATCATCTTGTACACCTCTATCAGGTCACCTCTCATCCTCCATCTCTCCAAGGAGAAAAAAGCCGAGTTCACTCAACCTATTCTCATTAGGCATGCTCCCCAGTCCAGGAAACATCCTTGTAAATCTCTTCTGCACCCTTTCTATGGTTTCCACATCCTTCCTGTTGTGAGGTGACCAGAACTGAGCACAGTACTCCAAGTGGGGTCTGACCAGGGTCCTATATAGCTGCAACATAACCTCTCGGCTCCTAAATTCAATCCCATGATTGATGAAGGCCAATGCACCATATGCCTTCTTAACCACAGAGTCAACCTGCGCGCAGCCTTGAGTGTCCTATGGATTTGGACCCCAAGATCTCTCTGATCCTCCACGCTGCCAAGAATCTTACCATTAATGCTATATTCTGCCATCATATTTGACCTACCAAAATGAACCACCTCACACTTATCTGGGTTGAACTCCATCTGCCACTTCTCAGCCCAGTTTTGCATCCTATCAATGTCCCGCTGTAACCTCTGACAACCCTCCACCCTATCCACAACACCCCCAACGTTTGTGTTTTCTGAATTTTTTTCTATTTTACAAAGTAGTCTGTGCCTTTATTCCTTGTACCAAAGTGCATGACTATACATTCCCCTACACTGCATTCCCTCTGCCATTTCTTTGCCTATTCCCCACTCTATCCAGGTCGTTCTGCAAGTTCCCTGCTTCCTCAGCACTGCCTGTCCCCCCCACCTATCACATAGAATGATCTATCTTGATGGCACACAAACAAAAGCTTTCCATGTATCTCAGTACAGGTGACAATAATAAATCAAATCAATTACATGGTGGTACTACATGTTAGAAGAGTGAGAATTTGGATGAAGAAAGTATGATGAAAGCCACATGAGAGCTAGAATTCACAACAGTTAGAACATGGATCATAGAAATCTACAGCACATTACAGGCCCTTCAACCTACAATGTTGTGCCGACCATGTAAACTACTCTACAAACGTCCTAGAATTTCCCTACCACATAACCCTCTATTTTTCTAAGCTCCATGTACCTATCTAAGATTGTCTTAAAAGACCCTATTGTATCCACCTCCACCACCTTCACTGGCAGTGCATTCCATGCACCCACCATTCTCTGTGTGAAAAACTTACCTCTTAAACTTATCTTAACCCATTTAACACAGGAAAAGGTTCTTAGAAGTAAAAATCCTGAGGAGTATCGATAGGCTATAGTGTGCACACCAAGGCGAAGATGTTCCAGAGCTGTGTTCTGTCCACATTCCTGTACGAGTCTGAGTGCTGGTGCCTGACAGAAAGTGACCCTTGCCAAGCTGCCATCATTCCAAGCTTCTGGAAGATCATCGTATTTTCTTGCCAAAATGATCCCCAACCATGCCCTAGTCCTTCAGTGTCATCATGAGGACATGGCCCACAATCATCATGAGACAATACGTCATTAGACCTCTGAAAAATGGAAAAAACACGGGGAGCCAAAGACAACTTGGCACCATACCATAGCGGCAGAAATGAGGACCCTGAACCACATCTGGGGCTGGGGCACAATAGAGAAGATGATGGAGATGACAGACACGAAGGGCATTCATTGCTGCCCTAAACACCAGCAGCATAATGGGCAGTAAGTAAGCAAGGAAGTAGAGATAGGATAAATGCAAGCAGACTTTACCTACCGAGGTTGGGTGAGACTAGAACAAGAGGTCATGGGTTAAGCGTGAAAGGTGAAATGTTTAAGGGGGACATGAGGGGAACTTCTTCACTCAGAGAGTGGTGGGAGTGTGGAATGAAATCCCAGCAGAAGTGGTGAATGCAGGTTCAATTTCAACATTTAAGAGAAACTTAGATAAGTACATGGATGAGAGAGATATGGTCCAGGTGCAGGTCGATGGGGCTATGCAGAATAATGCTTCGGTATGGACTGAATGGGCTGAAGGGCCTGCTTCTGTACTGTAGTGCTCTATGACTCAATGACAAGTGAGGGAAGATAAGGTGACCTTTTCTGTTTTAGGCGCAAAAATAGCAACAGGATTCACAAAGCCTTAGCTACAATTTCTCCTGTTATTTATTTACACATGGAATCTGAGTGTCACCAGCAAACCCAGAAAGTATGGTCCATCCTTAATTGCCCTTGAACTGAGTGACAAGACTATTGTACAGAGCAGTTAAAACTCAACAATATTATGCAAGCAGATTTCTTTCCCTAAGGCAGATGGGGTGCGATGGCAAACTGGGTGGGATATAATGGAGTTTTGTGGTCTCCAGTACAGATGCTAGCTTTTCAACTCAATTTGCATTTCATGAACTGAACTTAAATTCTTCAGCTGCCAGGTGGGATTCAAACTATAGATTTTCAATTTTTTTTTAAGATTAGCTTTATTTGTCATAACAGAACATCAAAGCATACAGTGAAATGTGTATATGTGTCACTGTCTGAGAAGTACCGGTGGCAGCCTGCATGTTGTCATGCTTCTGGTGCCAATGTAACACACCCATAGCTTCCTAACCCTAATCCATATGTCTCTGGAAACCAGAGAACCCAGAGGAAACCCATGCGGACACAGGGAGAATGTACAAACTCCTTACAGACAATGATGGGAAATTGAACCCTGATCTTATAGCAGGCACTGCGAAGCATTACACTAACCACTACACTACCAAAGCCTTCAGTCCTATTAATTGCCTTCTACAGTATGTATTCAAGTCCAAGTGCCTAATGTAATAAAATTACCATAGCTTTACCTTCAATAGAGCGGGATGTCCAATTCCAACCCAACACAGTAAATCAGTACTTCTCTGCTTGCATGGGTTATAAGATGTGAGATACAGTTAGTTTTAATTTACAAGGAGTTTTCACACCTACATTCAGTGGCCACTTTATTTGGTACACCTATAAATGCTCATTAATCTACCTAAGCAGCCAGTCATGTGGCCGCAACATGCAGACATGGTCAAGAGGTTCAGTTGTTGTTCAAACCAAACGCCAGAATCAGAAAGAAATGTCATCTAAATAACTTTGCCAATGGAATGATTGTTGGTGGTTTGAATACAGTATCTCAGAAACTGCTGATCTCCTGGGATTTCATTGCACAACAGTCTCTAGCGTTTATAGAGAATGGTGCTAAAACAACAAAAAACATCCACTGAGTGGCAGTTCTGAGGGAAAAGTCGCCTTGTTGATGAGAAAGGCTAGAAGAGAATGCCTAGACTGGTTCAAGCTGGAAGGGATTTGACAGTAATTCAAACGACAACACGTTACAACAATGGTGTGCAGAAGAGCATCTCTGAACGCACAACGTGCCGAACGTTGAAGTGGATGGGCTACCGCATCAGAAGATCACACCAGGTTCCATTGCTGTACCTAATAAAGTGGCCACTGAGTGTAGATTATCATTTTTAACCGTTTAATTAACTGAGGTATGGTTGGAACCAGGAAGTTCCTACATCAACAGTAAATAAGAACTTTTGCACGGTGGGTTTTTTTTGGGGGGTTTTTTTTCTTTTTTTTTCTATTGATATATATAAAATTTAGTATACTATTATGTTATCTTGGTTTCTTATGTTTAAATTACATTGTTTGTAGTATTTTTTTTGGTATTGATACCTTCTGGAATTTTACTATATTTTAACATTGTATTAATGTTTATATGGCTTACCTTTTTGTATACTTATTCAATAAAAAGATTTAAAAAGAAAGAAAGGAACAGTAAATAAGAACTTTTAAAAAGTACAGTTTACAGGAATTGGAAATAAAATCAAGAAAATGTTGCACTCAGAAAATCAGGCAGCAACTGTGTAGAGAGAACAGTTAACATTTTGAGTTGAAGACCCTTGGCCCGGTCCTGACCCTCCAAGCAGACCATTGCCTTTGTCAGAGCTGGGGAGCAGCCAATACCCGCCAAAAGAGCATCTGCAGACATTCTGACCTCTGCAAGGGACTGGCAGCTGCTGGTGGACCTCAAAGGGCAGCTGAAGTTCCCCTACCATATCGCAGCCACCACCCTGCGACCAGACATTGTCCTAGTGTCTGAGTCGACTAAGCAAGTGGTGCTGCTGGAGCTGACAGTCCCATGGGAAGATAGCTTGGAAGAGGCCTTTGAAAGGAAGCTCTCCAAGTACGCAGGACTGGTCAGCAACTGTCAGCAGGCTGGATGGAGAGCGAGGTGTCTCCCAGTGGAGGTTGGTTGTAGGGGATTCGTAGCCCGTTCTTTAGTTAGAGCCTTCAGCATTTTGGGCATCGAGGGAGAGAGGAAGAGGAGAGCCATCCGCTGTACCACCAATGCGGCAGAGAGGGCCTCAAGATGACTGTGGCTCAAAAGAGGAGATCCATGGAGTCATAAGTAGCTAGCCATCTGGACACAAGCTGGGGTCTGATCAGCCCTGGATGGGTCACCTGGAGGAGGCTGTATGATGTTGAAAGACCCGAAACACCCGATGATTCCAGGAACATCACTGAAGATGTGTCCAGAAGCATCAATAGATGTATGTATACGGCCATTGGTCAGAATAACTGTTCTCTCTCTCTCTCTCTCTCTGCATATGCTGTCTGACCTGTTGAGTGGGTCCAGCATTTTCTGTTTTGAGTTCATATCACAACGTTGAGCTGGGGCTTTTAGATCAGAGAGGAGATCGGATTGCGGCAGCTGCATTCCTGCACTGTTGGTGCAACCAGGCAGTTGACCCCTTCCTTCATTCTTTTTCAGCAGCACCACTCCAGATTCCCACATGTTTTCTCTATAAAAAGGCACACTGGTGAGCACCCCCACAATATTTCTAAGTAATTCCCTATTTTATGAGAGAAGATACAAATTTAGACTTGTTACGCGTAATGAATTAATTTGAAACCCGACTGTATTATATGAGCCTACATGGTGGAGACAAGTAGGTTGAATCATTTATTAGTTGAAATGGCTGGAAAACAAACATCTGTGTCGGATTACTCAGACAGTAATAGGAGACTACCTAAATGTGTCATTATTTCCATAGGAACTAATGCGTATATTTGTCAGAGTCACTTTAAAAGAGAAAGCCTCATTTTCATTCAGCAACTTTTGCTTCCCATTTTAGGAAGAATGACAAAGTGTTTCAGTCACTGGACAGACTTCTGAATTCTGGTCCCCACTGTAAAGTAGGAAAGAAAAGCAGGAAAAAAACTCAAATATGAAACTTGGGCTTAGTAATGAAACTACAAGTCACAGGGCATCAATGTCTCAGAAGATCTCTGCTGGCCCCACCATACCGATACAATCGTGACAAAGGCACAGCAGTGGCTATACTTCATTAGGAGTTTGAAGAGATTTGGTATGTCATCAAAGGCTCAAGAAGATGTACCATTTTCACTGGTTGCATTACTGCCTGGCACAGAGGAGCCAATGCACGAGATCACAAGAGGCTTCAGGGGTTGTAGATTCAGCCAACTCCATCACAGGCACAAACTTCCCCACCATTGAAGACATCTTCCAAAAGCGACGCCTCAAGAAGGCAGCATCCATCATTAAGGTCCTTCACCATTTTGGACATGCCATCTTACCATAGAACCATAGAAACTACAGCACAGAAACAGGCCCTTTGGCCCTTCTTGGCTGTGCCGAACCATTTTCTGTCTAGTCCCACTGACCTGCACACGGACCATATCCCTCCATACACCTCCCATCCATGTATCTGTCCAATTTATTCTTAAATGTTAAAAAAGAACCCGCATTTAGCACCTCGTCTGACAGCTCATTCCATACTCCCACCACTCTCTGTGTGAAGAAGCCCCCCCTAATGTTCCCTTTAAACTTTTCCCCCCTCACCCTTAACCCATGTCCTCTGGTTTTTTTCTCCCCTTGCCTCAGTGGAAAAAGCCTGCTTGCATTCACTCTATCTATACCCATCATAATTTTATATAGCTCTATCAAATCTCCCCTCATTCTTCTATGCTCCAGGGAATAAAGTCCTAACCTATTCAACCTTTCTCTGTAACTGAGTTTCTCAAGTCCCGGCAACATTCTTGTAAACCTTCTCTGCACTCTTTCAACCTTATTTATATCCTTCCTGTAATTTGGTGACCAAAACTGAACACAATACTCCAGATTCGGCCTCACCAATGCCTTAGACAACCTCATCATAACATTCCAGCTCTTATACTCAATACTTCGATTAATGAAGGCCAATGTACCAAAAGCTCTCTTTACGACCCTATCTACCTGTGACGACACTTTTAGGGAACTTTGTATCTGTATTCCCAGATCCCTCTGTTCCACTGCACTCCTCAGTGCCTTACCATTAACCCTGTATGTTCTACGTTGGTTTGTTCTTCCAACGTGCAATACCTCACACTTGTCAGTATTAAACTCCATCTGCCATTTTTCCGCCCATTTTTCCAGCTGGTCCAAGTCCCTCTGCAGGCTCTGAAAACCTTCCTCACTGTCTACTACACCTCCAATCTTTGTATCATCAGCAAACTTGCTGATCCAATTTACCACATTATCATCCAGATCATTGATATAGATGACAAATAACAATGGACCCAGCACTGATCCCTGTGGCACACCACTAGTCACAGGCCTCTACTCAGAGAAGCAATTCTCTACCAAAACTCTCTGGCTTCTTCCATCGAGCCAATGTCTAATCCAATTTACCACCTCTCCATGTATACCTAGCGACTGAATTTTCCTAACTAACCTCCCATGCGGGACCTTGTCAAAGGCCTTACTGAAGTCCATGTAGACAATATCCACGGCCTTCCCTTCATCCACTTTCCCGGTAACCTCCTCGAAAAACTCCAACAGATTGGTCAAACATGACCTACCACGCACAAAGCCATGTTGACTCTCCCTAATAAGCCTCTGTCTATCCAATTGCTTGTAGATTCTGTCTCTTAGTACTCCCTCCAATAACTTACCTACTACTGACGTTAAACTCACTGGCCTATAATTTCCCGGATTACTTTTCGATCCTTCTCATTACTACCATCTGGGAGGAGGTGCAGGAGCCTGAAGACCCACACTCAACTTTTTAGAAACAGCTTCTTCTCCTCCACAATCTGATTTGGGAACTGTCCATGAGCCCATGAACACAACCTCTTTAGTGCTATTCATTTGTTTTTACTATGACATATAGTAAATTGTTATACCTGCACTGTACTGCTGACACAAAACAACTTACATCAGTGATAATGAAGCTGATTCTCACATGATAGATATGGATGAGGAAATCCGTGTTCATCTATGCTGTCTCCTGAATTAACAAAATTCCTAGGATTCTCTGAAGGTGTAGAGTGAGTTATGAAATTAACTTTCATCTCCAGCATGCTGCTTGGTGATTCAGCACTGATCACCACATAATGAATCTTCTGATATTAACTTCAATCTTACCTTTGATCCTCTTGAATCAATGGTCATGCAACCTTTTCACAGTTTAATTTGAACTACTATTCTGGATTTATTTGTTCTGTACTGTGAAACACTTTCCGTATTTTCTTCATCCTTTTTTGTCAAGGATTTTTCTGCAGGGAAAATCAGTAACATGACGTACATCTAAAGGCATTAATTCCTCAGTTTTCATTTCATATTCAATTCAGAGAAAAAATAAATAACTACTCATCAGCATTTTCTTAGTTTGATTTGCATTGTTCCATTAATTTTCAATGATAAATATTCACCCAATTCTTCTTGTTCCTGCATAGTTCCTAGATCTTCTCCATTAAGAACTAGGTTTAAACACCAATTGTAGTTCACTGTACACAGCAATGTTTTTAGAGCTAAGGTGTATTACACTATCAGACTTAGCTGATAGGTTTCCAATATTCTGCTGGTTTGTCAAAGTTTTGTTCAGAGTCCATCTCTTACTGAGCCTAAGGATATCCTCCTGGTATTGGGATGATTTTGCTATTTAGTCTCCCTACTCTACTCCCTGTACACTCTTGACTGCATGGCCAGATTTTTGCTCTAATTCCACCTACAGCAGGGGTTCACAATCTTTTTTATGCCGTAGATCAGTACCATTAACTGAGGGGTCTGTGGACCTCAAGTTGGGAAACCCTGATCTACAAGTTTGCAGATAATACCATCATAGTGGGCTGTAACTCAGATAATGATGAATACGAGTACAGGAAGGAGATAGAGAGCTTCATGACATGGTGCAATGACAACAATCTTTCCTTCAATGTCAACAAAAGAAAAAAGCTGGTTATGACAGGGAGGAGGGTGGTGCACATGCTGCTGTCTACATCAGTGATGTTAAAGTTGAGATGGTTGAGATCTTCACGTTCATCGGAGCGAATATCGCTAATAGCCTTTCCTGGATGATGCCATGGCCAAGAAAGCTCACCAATGTCTCTGCTTCCTTGGGAGGCTAAATGAATTTGGTATGCCCCTGTTGACCCTTGCCAATTTTTAGCGATGTACTATAGAAAGCATCCTATCTGCATGCTTAATATGACAACTATTGTGCTTGTGACAGTAAGGATCTGCAGAAAGTTGTGAACACAGCTCAGCACATCACAGAAACCAGCTGTCTACACCCTTTGCTGCCTCACTATAGAAGCCAGCGTTATCAAAGAACCCACTCACTCTGGACATTAGCTCTTCTCCCCTCTCCCTTTGGGCAGAAGTTACAAAAGCCTGAAACCATGTACCACTAGCTGTAAGGACAGCTTGTATCCTGTTGTTATCAGAAACTTGAATGGACTTGAATGGGTTTTGAGCAATGAGGAAGGGTTAATTAGCAATCTTGTTGTGAGAGGCCCCTTGGATAAGAGTGACCATAATATGGTGGAATTCTTCATTAAGATGGAGAGTGACATAGTTAATTCAGAAACAAAGGTTCTGAACTTAAAGAGGGGTAACTTTGAAGGTATGAGATGTGAATTAGCTAAGATAGACTGGCAAATGACACTTAAAGGATTGATGGTGGATATGCAATGGCAAACATTTAATGTTTGCATGGATGAACTACAACAATTGTTCATCCCAGTTTGGCAAAAGAATAAATCAAGGAAGGTAGTGCACCCATGGCTGACAAGAGAAATTAGGGATAGTATCAATTCCAAAGAAGAAGCATACAAATTAGCCAGAGAAAGTGGCTCACCTGAGGACTGGGAGAAATTCAGAGTTCAGCAGAGGAGGACAAAGGGCTTAATTAGGAAGGGGAAAAAAGATTATGAGAGAAAACTGGCAGGGAACATAAAAACGGACTGTAAAAGCTTTTATAGATATGTAAAAAGGAAAAGACTGGTAAAGACAAATGTAGGTCCCCTACAGACAGAAACAGGTGAATTGATTATGGGGAGCAAGGACATGGCAGACCAATTGAATAATTACTTTGGTTCTGTCTTCACTAAGGAGGACATAAATAATCTTCCAGAAATAGTAGGGGACAGAGGGTCCAGTGAGATGGAGGAACTGAGCGAAATACATGTTAGTAGGGAAGTGGTGTTAGGTAAATTGAAGGGATTGAAGGCAGATAAATCCCCAGGGCCAGATGGTCTGCATCCCAGAGTGCTTAAGGAAGTAGCCCAAGAAATAGTGGATGCATTCATGATAATTTTTCAAAACTCATTAGATTCTGGACTAGTTCCTGAGGATTGGAGGGTGGCTAATGTAACCCCACTTTTTAAAAAAGGAGGGAGAGAGAAACCGGGGAATTATAGACCGGTTAGCCTAACGTCGGTGGTGGGGAAACTGCTGGAGTCAGTTATCAAAGATGTGATAACAGCACATTTGGAAAGTGGTGAAATCATCGGACAAAGTCAGCATGGATTTGTGAAAGGAAAATCATGTCTGACGAATCTCATAGAATTTTTTGAGGATGTAACTAGTAGAGTGGATAGGGGAGAACCAGTGGATGTGGTATATTTGGATTTTCAAAAGGCTTTTGACAAGGTCCCACACAGGAGATTAGTGTGCAAACTTAAAGCACACGGTATTGGGGGTAAGGTATTGATGTGAATAGAGAATTGGTTAGCAGACAGGAAGAAAAGACTGGGAATAAACGGGACCTTTTCAGAATGGCAGGCGGTGACTAGTGGGGTACCGCAAGGCTCAGTGCTGGGACCCCAATTGTTTACAATATATATTAATGACTTGGATGAGGGAATTAAATGCAGCATCTCCAAGTTTGCGGATGACACGAAGCTGGGTGGCAATGTTAGCTGTGAGGAGGATGCTAAGAGGATGCAGAGTGACTTGGATAGGTTGGGTGAGTGGGCAAATTCATGGCAGATGCAACTTAATGTGGATAAATGTGAAGTTATCCACTTTGGTGGCAAAAATAGGAAAACAGATTATTATCTGAATGGTGGCCGATTAGGAAAAGGGGAGATGCAACGAGACCTGGGTGTCATTATACACCAGTCATTGAAAGTGGGCATGCAGGTACAGCAGGCGGTGAAAAAGGCGAATGGTATGCTGGCATTTATAGCGAGAGGATTCGAGTACAGGAGCAAGGAGGTATTACTGCAGTTGTACAAGGCCTTGGTGAGACCACACCTGGAGTATTGTGTGCAGTTTCGGTCCCCTAATCTGGGGAAAGACATCCTTGCCATAGATGGAGTACAAAGAAGGTTCACCAGATTGATTCCTGGGATGGCAGGACTTTCATATGAAGAAAGACTGGATGAACTGGGCTTGTACTCGTTGGAATTTAGAAGATTGAGGAGGGATCTGATTGAAACGTATAAAATCCTAAAGGGATTGGACAGGCTAGATGCAGGAAGATTGTTCCCGATGTTGGGGAAGTCCAGAACGAGGGGTCACAGTTTGAGGATAAAGGGGAAGCCTTTTAGGACCGAGATTAGGAAAAACTTCTTCACACAGAGAGTGGTGAATCTGTGGAATTCTCTGCCACAGGAAACAGTTGAGGCCAGTTCATTGGCTATATTTAAGAGGGAGTTAGATATGGCCCTTGTGGCTACGGGGATCAGTGGGTATGGAGGGAAGGCTGGGGCGGGGTTCTGAGTTGGATGATCAGCCATGATCATAATAAATGGCGGTGCAGGCTCAAAGGGCCGAATGGCCTACTCCTGCACCTATTTTCTATGTTTCTATGTTTCTATGTATGATAAGATGGATTTTAGACCTCACAATATCTTGCACTTTATTGTTACCTGCATTGCACTTCCTTTGAGGCTTTTACACTTCATTCTGCATTGTTGTTTTTTAACTTTTTATATCTCAATATATTTTGTAATGAGTTGATTTGCATGAACAATATGCAAGACAAGATTTTCACTATATCTTGCAATATATGATAATAATAAACCTATACCAATACAGCAATTCCAATAATAGACTCTGGCCACAAATCCACTCTTGTAAACTCCAAAATCACCACCACTTTTGTGCCTGTACAATTCTTTCTGCAGAATTCCTGTTCTGCTTTCTCAAATATGATTTCAATGCTGCATCTGTTGACAATCAGCCCTGCAATGTTCCAGGACTCAGACGTCCACCTGGGATCTATACACAATATAGATCCAAAACTCATTGAAAGTGGCACCACAGGCAGATAGGGTCATGAAGCATTTGGCGCAGGAGATGGGATGTTATATTGAAGTTGTATAAGACTTTGGTGAGACCTAATTTGGAGCATTCTGTGCAGTTTTGGTCACTTTCCTGCAGGAAAGATGTAAATAAGGTTGAAAGAGTACAGAGAATATTTACAAGGATGTTGCTGTGTCTGGAGGACCTGAGTTACAAAGAAAGATTGAATAGGTTAGGACTTTATTCTTTGGAACATAGAAGGTTAAGAGGAGATTTGATTAAGGTATACAAAATTAAGAGGGGTATAGATTGGGTAAATGCAAGCAGGCTTTTTCCACTGAGGTTGGGTAGGACTACAACCAGAAGTCATGGGATAAGGGTGAAAGGTGAAAAGTTTACGGGGAACATGAAGGGAAACTTCTTCACTCTGAGGGTTATGAGAGTGTGGAACGAGCTGCCAGCACAAGTGGGAGCAAGCAGTTTAAATGGTTCAGCACGGGCTAGATAGCCTGAAGGCCCTGTTTCTGTTCAGTACTTTTCTATGACTATGAATACACACTAGAAAGAAGGAACAGGAGTGGATCAACAGGTTCTGTGTATCCTTGGGTTTATCTTTATCCTCAACCTTTTGCAGTGCCCGGTAAGCAATGACAGGTAAAGTCACATCATGTTTTATGTTTACGCTGAGGGGAAAGCCAACAAAGGTGAGCAAAATTAATGAGGAGGATAGATAGGGCAATGATAGAAAGCTTCTCGTCATAGCAACCATTGTTGGTAGAATCTCAGGTGGTGACGAGAGGAGTGGAGAGAGTGAGCAGTTTCAAGTTCTGGGTGTCAAGATCTCTGAGGATCTAACCTGGTTCCAACATACCAATGTAGTTATGAAAAAGGCAAGACAGCTGCTATACTTTATTAGGAGTTTGAAGAGATTAGGCATGTCAACAAATACACTCAAAAACTTCTATAGTTGTACCTTGGAAAGCATTCTGACAGGCTGCATCACTGTCTGGTATGGAGGGGCTACTGCACAGGACCGAAAGAAACTGCAGAAGGTTGTAAATCTAGTCAGCTCCTTCTTGGGTTCCAGCCTACAAAGTACCCAGGAAATCTTCAGGGAGCGGTGTCTCAGAAAGGCACCTTCCATTTTAAGGACCTCCAGTACCCAGGGCATGCCCTTTTCTCACTGTTACCATCAGGTAGGAGATACAGAAACCTGAAGGCACTCACTCAGTGATTCAGGAACAGCTTCTTCCCCTCTGCCATCCGATTCCTAAATGGGCACTGAATCTTGGCACTTTTTTTTAATATACAGTATTTCTGTTTTTTTTTATCTATTCAATATATGTATACTGTAATTGATTTACTTGTTTATTTTTTTTTCTCTCTGCTAGATTATGTATTGCATTGATCTGCTGCTACTAAGTTAACAAATTTTATGTCACATTCCGGTGATAATAAACCTGATTCTGATGGCAGAGGTATTCATAACCAGAGGGTTTATGGTAAAGTGTAAGAGGTTTAGAGAGGATTTAAGATTATTTTTCCCCACCCAGAAGGTGGAGGCAGAGGCTCTCACAATGTTTAGGAAGTATTTAGATGAACCTGGAGTCACCAAGACATGAAAGGCTACTGACAAAGTGCTGGTAAATAGAGTTAGTGTAAACGGGAAATTGATGACCAACATGGACAGGGTGAGCTTAAGGGCCTTTTCTGAGCTGAATTGCCTCTGATATGTCATGCAATTTATCTGCCATCCACTATTAAATTAGTAAAAATTAAAATCCTCCTCCTCCTTCCCAGTCATAAACACCTTTCACTACCAATTTGTTTCCCTGACCACGGACTGACATCGAACAGATTGGGCAGTCTTTGATGTCCTACTTGACCTGAGCTACGGTACATTTCCAGAGCTGAATCCATCCCAAAATCTACTTGCAGAACATCACCTGTCTTCACCCCATCTCTGCACACTTCCTACTGAACCCCTCACACATGCCACTACGTACTCACATCCAGTAAGATGGTGACACATTCAGTTGCAGGTGCCTCTCTGGGTCCAAACAAAAATGTAGTAGTTCATCCTTTTACATCTTTTTTCTTTACTACCGCAAGACACTGCTAGATATTGAGAACACTGAATATTGCAGGTTTATCCCATTAGTGAGTTGCTCGACAGAAGTGAACCTGGACTTGTTGCGCACTGTGTTGCGACCTGCTTCAACTATCCAGGGAAGAAGGCATCAAAGGCAGTGTGTAGTGGGGGTATGTGGTCCAACAAATGGTGGAAATGCTTGTTTCGGTCATTTTTCTGGTGATCACACGACCCTGATGGACATTGGTAATGTGGAATACAGCAAGTCTAATTCACTGGTCCACTGGCAAAATCAACGGTGGGGGAGCTGCATGGTCTCAGTTGCTGAGTGGACCAGGCCCTCATGCCTGAGAGTCACCTGCTGCAAACTCCCAGGAAGGAGACGCTGGAGCCGGCTGTGTGCTGCTGGATTCTATGCTGGGTTGGGGGACTGGCTCCTCTGTCAGTGCTCGATTGATGGAAGTCAAGCTGGATTGCATTTGCCTGTGGCTGGACTTGCATGAGATGAGGAAATGCTGCAGTATTGTTCTTGCAGAAAGGTGGCTCTAGGCCAATATCCAAGCACCATCAATGTACAGGCCTTGACACCCAGAGACTGGGGCTATATTGTTAGTATTATTGTATGTTTTTTTGTTTTTGTGCTATACATGCTATGTGCTCTGTGTGACTGTTGGCACTCTACTTTGCATCTTGGTCCCGGAAGAATGCTGTTTCGTTTGGCTGTAGTCATGTGTATAGTTGAATAACAATTAAACTTTATTTTCACTTACTGCTCTGGTCAATCGTTCTCATTCTATCATCCAGCTGGTACCTACTGTCATAATGGGGGTGCTGGGAGCGGACCCAAGTGCAAGACACAGACACTGAACTACTAGGAACAGGACTAGGATTATCAAGGTAGCAAGGTGTGACAGGAAGAAACGATGCTGGACATGACACAGGCCCTGGACGAGACAAGGATACAGGGCCTGGGCTAGGACTTGACTAGGACAGTGGAACTAGGACATGGAACTTGGAACTAGGAGCCTGGGCTTGGACTCCAAGCCAGAGACTGGACAAGGATCCAGAACCTGGGACTTGACTCGGGCTCGGACTCCAGAACTAGGTGAGGACAAGACGTGGCATCTCCCCCATTTCACGTACATCTGCTTTCACTCCATCCTCCCGCCACCCCATTAGGAATAGGGTTCCCCTGGTCCTCACCTACCACCCCACCAGCCTCCGGGTCCAACATATTATTCTCCGTAACTTCCGTCACCTCCAACGGGATCCCACCACTAAGCACATCTTTCCCTCCCCCCCTCTCTCTGCATTCCGCAGGGATCGCTCCCTACGCAACTCCCTTGTCCATTCGTCCCCCCCATCCCTCCCCACTGATCTCCCTCCTGGCACTTATCCGTGTAAGCGGAACAAGTTCTACACATGCCCTTACACTTCCTCCCTTACCACCATTCAGGGCCCCAAACAGTCCTTCCAGGTGAGGCAACACTTCACCTGTGAGTCGACTGGGGTGATATACTGCGTCCGGTGCTCCCGATGTGGCCTTTTATATATTGGCGAGACCCGACGCAGACTGGGAGACCGCTTTGCTGAACATCTACGCTCTGTCCGCCAGAGAAAGCAGGATCTCCCAGCGGCCACACATTTTAATTCCACATCCCATTCCCATTCTGACATGTCTATCCACAGCCTCCTCTACTGTAAAGATGAAGCCACACTCAGGTTGGAGGAACAACACCTTATATTCCATCTGGGTAGCCTCCAAACCTGATGGCATGAACATCGACTTCTCTAACTTCCGCTAAGGCCCCACCTCCCCCTCGTACCCCATCTGTTACTCATTTTTATGCACACATTCTTTCTCTCACTCTCCTTTTTCTCCCTCTGTCCCTCTGAATATACCTCTTGCCCATCCTCTGGGTCCCCTCCCCCTTTGTCTTTCTTCCCAGACCTCCTGTCCCATGATCCTCTCATATCCCCTTTTGCGTATCACCTGTCCAGCTCTTGGCTCTATCCCTCCCCCTCCTGTCTTCTCCTATCATTTTGGATCTCCCCCTCCCCCTCCAACTTTCAAATCCCTTACTCACTCTTCCTTCAGTTAGTCCTGACGAAGGGTCTTGGCCTGAAACATCCACTGCACCTCTTCCTACAGATGCTGCCTGGCCTGCTGCGTTCACCAGCAACTTTGATGTGTGTTGCTGAATCCTGAAGCTATTTATGAAGCCAGCATAAACAAGAATCAGCTGCCTTAACAGAAACTGGGGAAAACCGAAAACCTGGAATAAGGAACATGGACCAGACCGCGATCCGGAATGTGGATTTGACGGACCGGACCATGACACCTACACTCAGTGGCCATTTTAATGGATACCAGCTATAACTAATAAAGTGGTCAGAGTGTATGTTCAAAGTCGCCTACTGCTGTAGCCCATCCACTTCAAGGTTCAGCGTTTTGTGCTTTCAGAGATGCTCTTCTGCACACCACTGTTGTCATGTGTGGTTATTTGGGTTACTGTTGCCTTCCTATCAGCTTGAACCAGGCTGGCCATTCTCCTCTAACTTCACTCTTTAACAAGGCATTTTTGCCCACAGAACTGGCACTCACTGTTATTTTTGTTTGTCTACCGTTCTTTGTAAACTCTACAGACTTTTGTGTGTGAAAATCAAAGACACTTAGATCACATTTCTTCCTCATCCTGTTTGTTCTGAAGAACAACTGAACCTATAACCATGTCTGCATGCTTTTATGCTTTGTGTTGCTGCCACGTTGTTGGCTGATTAGATATTTGCAATAATGAGCAGCCGTACAGGTGTAATTAATAAAGTGGCCACTGAGTATATTCCGAACTCAATGATACACCTCATCTGCGTTTGGCGCTGCCTTTATTTTAAAAACTTCCACTTTCAAACCTATTGTCTCTCCCCATCACTGTCCCTCCCTGAGCTCTACAACCTTCGAAGAACTTGGCTTTCTTCCATTCATTGTGTTCCAGCATCCACAAAATGGCCTCAGTCCACCAAGGTCGGTGGTGTCTTGAGCAACTAAAGTCCTGAAATTGCTTCTGCAATCTATTCCATCCTCGCCCTCTTGCCTCCTTCAAGACGCAAATCTCTTGACAAACCTTTTCTAGGTATCGCCCTGACATCGCCCTCTATGCCTTGTAGTCAATTTCTACACGCAGTAGCTACTTTATTCTGTACAGGAGGTACCTAATAAAGTGGCCACCGGGTGTATTTGAAAACACTGCTGAGAAGGGGCTTGGTAACTTTTGATAGTTAAAGAATCAGTAGTCATCGTGCCCAACCGTTATGGAATCCTGCATTCCTCCGATCTCCTTCATTTTCGTCAACTTCTGATCAGACTTTGGGGGAAAACAACAGTATTTATTGCACAACATAAGAAATAATTGCGAATATTTCCCTGTTCATGTAAAACTCTGCGGTACAGTGGTTACTGGTGGAAATCCCGGTGCACTCAGCAAACTTGGTCCATGCTTCCAGCATTCTACATGATTACATCTCCAGACGGGACCACATTACCACATTCTTAACCAAGTGTCATAGTTGCGATATGACATGATAGGGGAATTGTTTCTGTTTTACTCACCAGAGGATTAATTTTTTGGCTACCGCTCAAGGGCAATGTAAACCCACGGGGTTCGTAGACTCCATAAAAATTTGATTGGAAAGACGCTTTTGCAGACTTGCTAAAACGATAATGCGAATAAATGTGTGTAAACACACCTATATTTTCCACGTAGGCAGTTACGATTATTCCAAATGTTTGTACAGTATTTAACTTCTGGACACGTTAATTGGAATAAACGTGGAAAAGATCCTACTTGTTCGACTTTTCATCAGTTTTGGTTTCAACCTGTTGAAAAGTACAGTACAGGAATCATCTGTCAATGCATTGCCATGTTGTTGTTGGACACGTTGGAGCTCAGTTTTCTCTTGTTTACCAGTCGTCACGTCGTGTCAATCCTGTCATTCTTAAAGGTCCTTTTGTTCCTGTGCTGCTTTGCAATATTAATATTGCTATATAATGATCAAAGTTTTCCGCGACAGTCGCCTCTGTGCGAATGAAACCCGTAATTACAAGTCCGTCTCGATCAAAGCAAACCAAGCATTAGAAAGTGACTATCACCAAAAAGACTCGTAAATTTTCACAGATGTACGGTGGGGAGCACTCTAACGGATGCATCGCCGTCGAGTATCGGGGGGCCACTGCAGAGGGTTGTAAACTGTCAGCTCCATCATGGGCACTAGCCTCAGCAGTTTCCAGGACATCTTCAAAGAGCGGTGCCTCAAAAAGGCGCCGTCCATCATTAGGGACCCCCACCACCCTGATCACGCCTTGTTCTCATTGCTACCATCAGCGAGGAGGCACAGAAGCCCGAAGGCACACACTCAATGATTCGGGAACAGTTATCCCCCTCTGCAATCCGATTTCCGAATGGACATTGAACCCATGAACACTACCTCACTAATTTTTTAATTTCTATTTTTGCACTATCTTTTTAATTTAACTGGTTAATATATAAATTTGCTGTAGTTCTTAGTTTTTTTTCTATTATTATGTGTTACATTTTATCGCCGCCACAACGTCAACAAATTTCACGACATACGCCGGTGATATTAAATCCGGTTCAGATGTTCTGATACACCGCCCATTATCTCTGTAATATCCAGCATCGGCCAGGGTAACTGCGAGTGAGAGAAGCGCGTTCTTGCTCTGTGTTAATAGAATCCATCTATACACATACCTCTGCGTATTATTTGAACTTTGATCTACCATTCCAGAACTGGAGCAAAGCGAGGCAGGGCTGTCTAGGACTGAAATTACAGAAGTTCAACGCATCTTAGTGATAGTAAAGCTCTAAGCTTCGTGACAAGTTTTCCCTCTTCTGTTGATTTCGTTTCTGCTCATTTTCCTTGCGGCCGCAGTTGTGGTTCTCCCCTGCTGTGCGGGGAGCGGAAATCTTCTGCCTCCAAGGCTCACTACAGAACAGCGCCCGATCAAGCTCTTCGGTTCACGATTGCCACGCTAAACCCGCTAAACCCTTCCTACCTGGTCGTGCTCCATATCCTTCCATTCCCTGCATATTCGTGAGTCTGCCTAAATGTATCATAAACGCCACCCTACTCCAGCAGCCTGGTCCGGGCACCAGACACTAGCTGCGTCAGACTAAATTTGCCTTGCACATCCCCTTTAAACTTTCCCCCTCTCACCTAAGTACACGTTCCTTAATACTAGACTTGACGTTTCTACTTGGGGGAGGGAAGAGATACTGGCTGCCTACCCTCATCATTTTATATATTTTTATCAGGTCTCCGACACCTCAGAGAAAACGACCCAGTTTGTCCAACACACACAAAATGCTCAGCAGGCCAGCCAGCAACTATGGAGGGAATAAACTGTCGATTTTTCGGGCAGCCTCTGCTTGCAAACCCCTGCACTTGTTGCCTCTCCTTGGCCTGTCTACATTCTTCAGGTTATTAAAAGATGAACACATTAACTGTTGCTTTGCAAACACGAGGAATTCTGCAGATGCTGGAAATTCAAGCAACACACATCAAAGTTGCTGGTGAATCCAGCAGACCAAGCAGCATCCCGAAGAAGAGGTACAGTCGACGTTTCGGGCCGAGACTCTTCGTCAGGACTCGACGAAGGGTCCTGACGAATGGTCTCGGCCTGAAACGCCGACTGTACCTCTTCCTGGAGATGCTGCCTGGCCTGCTGCGTTCACCAGCAACTTTGATGTGTGTTAACTGTTGCTTTGATTGGTTTCGTTTCGCACATTTTCACACTGAGGGCACAACCTTTCAATCATCGCAAAACGAATAACCTGCGAAAGGTTTAAGGGGATTGCAATAAATAAATATTTAAAAGTGAGAGGCATAGCTCTAATAAATTAAATGAGATATTTGACATCACGTAAGCGCGGACAGGGAGAGCAATCAATCTTCACCAAAGCGCGATTGGAGCGTTGTTGAAATATTGGGTCCATTTCGGCGCACGCTATTTCACAGACGATTGTAGGGCGCAGGCGGTTCATATGGGAAGGATTAGGAGGGGTCTGAGAGAAAGCTGTAAAACATCATTAGGGGCATCGATAAGGTGAATAGCCAGGACACAGGGAGTCCACAACTGGGCAGAGATTTAAAAAAAAGAAACATTTAAAATGGACCTGACAGACAATTTCATCGTGCACATGTGGAAGAGGCTGCCAGAGGAAGTGGTAGAGGCAGGTACGATTACAACATTTAAAAGACAGCTGGTCAGATACATAGGCAGAAAACGTTTGGTGGGAAATGAGCCAAACGCAGGCAAATACCTGTACGACCAGCTCAGGTAACCTGGTCGACGTGGACAAGTTGGGCGAAGGTCCTGTCTACGACTCTTAGTTGTTACCAAGAAGAGCGAGGGAGATCAAACGAATTAAGTCTATTCCAGAAGTTGATAGATTTTGATAAGGACAGAGAATTATTGGATGATTAATTTAATCTTTTCCTTAATATGCAAGAACAAAGTGAAGTGCAAGAATATATTGCTCAAAGGTGAATTGGAACCGGAACCTCGGATTTAAAAATAGTTTGCCACACACTCCGTCACTTTTAACGCGCGAAATTGTGAAAGATTATGGTAATCAAAAGTGGCTAAAGAGATAATGCAGACGACACTTCCTTCCGCACTGTGTGTGTTTCGGTATTATCAGTTGGTAAAGAAGTTTGCCAAAGAAGCTTTCTGAAAAGTCCGTTCTTGATCTCCACTTCCTTTAGCACATGAAATCACGAGGCAGTGAGTCACCGTGGACACGCGTTGTGGAATTACCTGCGTTACCCAGGTGTAAAGGGCGGCGCTTAGTATGAAGATACGGAGCCTACTTATTGGAGGAGGGAATATCCTTGTCTCCAGCACATTGCGAACTGCGGCTGGGAGGGGCAACGACGGGCAGAACCAGCAGATCTCTCCTTCCATTGGCTATTCCGGGGAAGAGGGCTGCCCACTGAGCAGTGGTTTTTAACTGGGGCCGCTTTGCAATGGGGAGTAGTTTTGGGAGAAGCAGCGCGGAACTTGTACAACAAACTTGTGAGGACTCGTTGATTTAGTGATTGCATTTTATCTCGCTTGAACCACACCGCACGGGCTCAAACTTACCTGACACTCGGAGAGAATCGCTGCTGCCTGCCGCCCTGCGTTTTAATAGCGCCGTTCCTCTCATTCCTTTCACTATGGGCTGTGGTGCTGTTACATTTGGATTTATAATTCTTTGTCTTCACTTTGGGCACGCTTCAGGTAATCTGGCCAAACTGTCGGATGCTCCGATCGGAACAGAGTTAATTGAATGCTTTAGTCGTGAATGAACATGCTAAAAGAACTGTGGACGTAATTTAATAGTGTTGGGGTTGTCAAGGAAGGTGAATTTAAACCAAACAAGAATTGGAAGAATGGGTTGAGACGCAAAAATTCATATACAATTGGTTGGCAATTTTGTGAGGTGTCTTTTTTTTTGGTTGGCTGCTGAACAGCCTGTAATCAAACCGTCCCATTCTAATGTAATCAGTCCGTCCAGTTCTCCTTTTACGAGCCAGCGCGGATCTGGTCGTGGAAAGCTCCAAAGACAGACCCGAGCCGTTCCGTGCAAGCGCAGGTCACGTTCAGATCGAATTCAGCCAATGTTCACATGCAGTTTAGATACAGTATTTAAAAAACCGTCGTAATTTATAAATTCTGGTTGCTACGACAGGTCGGTCATAACAGTCTATCTATGTTACATAATCTCATGGTCTGCAATCTTCCAAGAAAAGAAGCGCTTTGTCGAACTGATTTTAGTGAAGATGATCCCACAGCAATTGGGGAGGGAACTCCGAGATTGAGATTTAGAGATGGCGCAAGAGTAGCTTTCCAGCATTTTCTGTTTTTTTTTAAATATGTGACTTGATAATATATATAGTTGAATTTAAGGGTAGCAAAAGCAGGGAGGAAGACTTCAGCAGGCAGCGAGCTCAGGATTGGGTGGGTAGGCTGGTGAAAATGGCAAAGCTATGATAATGTGGTTGGTAACTCGCCTCGGGGTCAAAACTTCCAGCAAGTTAGCAAGAAGCGCACCTGAGGAGCACAATAAAACTGTGGAAGAGCCAGGAAGAGGTTCATGGGTTAAAGATGTGGGAATGGGAAGAGGGAAGGCAGTGCAGGTTACTCTGTAGTTAGAATCAAACACGTAAGTGTGTTTCAATGTCAAATGATTGGTACCAGGACTGGGCTAGTTCAATACACTATCCACATTAGTAATTAGTAATTAAAGCAGAAAATATTGGAAATACTCAGCAACTCAAGCAGCAGCATGGAGGGAGGGGGAGCAGAGTGACTGTGACAGGCCGGTGACATTTTGTGGGCAAAATAAGATAAGAACATTAAAAAATAGGAGCAGGGGTAGACTATCTGGCCCATCAAACCTGCTCCACCATTCACTAAGATCATGGCTGATCTAACCATGGACTCATCTCGACCCACCTGCCTTTTCCCCCATAACCCTTAATTCCTCTACTATGTAAAAAATCTATCCAACCTTATCTTAAATATATTTACTGAGGTAGCCTCCACTGATTCATTGGGCAGAGAATTCCACAGATTCACTACTCTTTGGGAGAAGCATTTCCTCCTCGTCTCCATCCTAAATCTACTCTCCTGAATCTTGAGGATATGTCCCCTAGCTCTAGTCTCACCTACCAGTAGAAACAGCTTTCCTGCCTCTATCTTACCTATCCCTTTCATAATTTTATGTTTCTGTAAGATCTCCTCTCATTCTACTTGCTGAAAAGTCATCAACCTGGTAATGCTTCTCCACAGATGCTGCCTGGCCTACTGAGTATTTCCATCATTCTCTATTTTGTTGCAGGTGTACAGTACCCACAGGATTTTTTTTGATGACAAACTAGTGAAGTCACACCCACATGACATATAGATGCTCACTGTGTATCAAGAAGTCTTTAAAGACCCCTTATGATTTTATGATTGGGTTGGATCATCCTGAGTTCAAATCCAGCTGGGTTCCAACCTAGACAGCAGCAGTATCTTGCTACAAAGACCCTATGAACAAATCCATAGGGCTGCCATGAGTCAATGACAACTCGACGGCGCTCAACAACAACATGATTTTATAATTTGTTTTTGGTGTTAAACATTAGATTTTTGAGATCTCGCACGAGTTCACGGTTAAACTCTTGCTGTTATGAGGAAGGGAAAACTGACCAGTACTTGCATGAATGAAAAATTAACACTTTTTTTTAAACCTTCAGGCACTTCATTGAAAGCTGTTACTAACGTAAAGTGGAATTCCTTCAATTTTTTCACAAAACTAGAATGGGAAAGGACTTCAGAAAATGCAGTGTACACCGTGAGATTGGCTGAGTAAGTAAATCATCCCTGTAGAATGTACAGAGCTCGTAGAGAAAGCCCCTTTCTCTGAGTAGTCGGGAGCCAGTGAAATGTGTTGAGTGCTTTGCAGGCTATCACATCACGTTTGAAAATGTATTGTGAGTCAACATTGCAGTGAATGAACTGTTCCAAAAGGATTAAAGGGAAGTCGTGTTGCGGTGCCTTCCTCCGTGCCCTTGTATTGCATGTTAGCATAACAGTTAGTGTAACACTATTACAGTGCCAGCGACCCAGGTTCAATTCCCACCACTGCCTGTAAGGACTTCGTACTTTCCCCCTGTGAGCACATTGGTTTCCTCTGGGTGCTCCGGTTTCCTCCTACATTCCAAAGAGGTACGGGTTAGTAGGTTAAATGGCCGACATACATCAAAGTTGCTGGTGAACGCAGCAGGCCAAGCAGCATCTATAGGAAGAGGTGCAATCGATGCTGCTTGGCCTGCTGCGTTCACCAGCAACTTTGATGTATGTTGCTTGAATTTCCAGCATCTGCAGAATTCCTGTTGTTTGAGGTTAAATGGCCACGTGGGTGTGATTGGACGGTGCAGATCTGTTGGGCCGGATGTGCCTGTTGCGGTGCTGTATGTCTAAGTCAAATAAAATGAATAAATATTCATGCAGTGTAAACAGTATCCAGTATAAACCTTGTGAGATTTATAAAACATGGAAAAGGAACGATGTCTGTCATTAACATGATGTCAAATTAAACTAATCTTTTCTGTGTGCACGTGATCCAATCCCTACTGTGTATCCACGAGCCTCTCTAAATGCCACTATTTTGTCTGCCTCTACCACCACCCCATCTCTGTGTAAAAATAAATATACCCTGTACATCTCTTTTAAGCTTCCCTGCTCGCATTAAATCTACACTCAGTGGCCACATTGTTAGGTATCTCGTGTACCTGATAAAGTGGTCATTGAGAGGATGTTCATGATCTTCTGCTGCTGCAGCCTGTCCGCTCCAAGGTTCAGCATGTAGTGCTCTTCTGCACACCACTGTTGTAATCATGATTTTGTTTTTGAGCTACTGTCATTTTCCCGTCAGTTTCAATCTGTCTGGCCATTCTCCTCTGACCTCTCTCATTGGCAAGGCATTTTTGCCCACAGAACTGTGCTCACTGGTTTTGTTTTATTGCACCATTTTCTGTAAATCCTAGAGACTGTTGTGCATGAAAATCCCAGGGGATCTGCAGTTTCTGAGATACTCAAACCACCCTGACTGGCAGCAACTGTCATTCCATGGTCAAAGTCACTAAGATCACATTTCTTCCCCATTCTGATGTTTGGTCTGAACAGCAGCTGAAGCTCTTGACCTTTTTCTGCATTGAGTTCAGTTGCATGATTGGCTGATTAGAGATTTGCATGAACGAGCAGGTACACCTAATAGAGTAGCCACTGAGATAGATCCTTGAGTATCCAACCTTTCTACCCTCGGGAAAGGAATCAGACTGCTAGCTGATCTACACCTCTCAAGTTTCTACCAGGGCTCCTCTCAGCTGCTGATGCTTTGAAATACTCAAGCACAGAAAGGTTACTTCTAGAATGGGTTTCAGTTAAATTTTCCAGAGATCAAGGGTTAATCCCCAGGAGAGAAACTTTAAAATATTATGGGATCCTTTAAAATGAATTCTTAACTCGCGTTCTTCAGACACTCTTGTCCTTAGAAATCTTGCCAAAATGGTGGTTTGGGCTGGGGAAGGGCAAATAATGAGATCACCAAGAATCCTTCTACAATTGGTAACTAAATTTAAGGGTAGTGCAAGTCCTGAGGGATTACCTTGAAAATTCAGTATGAATTCCATTATCAAATAACTACACTTCCACAATTCCAAGTTCAAGTTTATTGTCATTCAACCATACATGTGCATAGTTAAATGAAATACCGTTCTTCCGGGGCCAAAGTGCAAAACACACTCTGTACATCCATATAGTCAAACAAGCACATATAACTATGATCCAGCCCATAGATTCACAAAATGATATTGGCACAAGTCCCCAAGTGGCATGGCCTGAAGATTGACTGGTTGACATAAAGTGTCAGGTTTGCCCAGTTTGACTGGGCTTTACCTTTTCAGATGGATACACAGCATTGATTGGCAATCAATTAAGTGTGTCACAAGACTTGTACTGTTTATGACACAAGCAATCTCTATCTCTTGTAAACAAATGCATTCAAGATAGAAGGCAAACAGGATGCTATGACATAGAGCTGGCTAGGGACATTGGAAAAATTAGAACTCACTCCTTGCAATTCAAAATTTTGTAATAAATCCATTTGAAAGACAGTTTGCATCAACTCCACACATGCAATTAAGCAGAGAACTCAGGAATTCAGTGTATGAATTGTTCTTTTCTTCTAGAGATTGTGTTGTAAGTCTCAACATTAACCGTTTCGATTCCACAAAGCTGCAACCCTTATGTAATAGATTTGTAGTTCCCATATCAAAAAATGTAGCCTGGTTTATTTTAATACAGATGAATTTTTAATGGAGAGATGTCTTAGTAACTACCAAATGATCTACTTGACACTTAAGCTAAATTGTGACAGTCAAGATGATCTTTCTTCTAGGCTATAATTATCATTGAAGATCTGAGACATTTCACTTTTGTCCCTCTTGCCTCTCTCTAAATCCTGTCACTCCATTTACATAAACACAGAGGTTCTGCAGGTGCTGTATATCTAGAATAACACAAAAAATCCTTGAAGAACTCAGCAGGTCAGGCAGCATATATGGAGAGGAATATTGCAGGGTCTCAGCCCGAATTGTTGACTGTTCATTCCCTTCATGACCTGTTGAGTTCCTCCAGAATTCTGTGTGGGTTACCTTACTTACATTCTGTCCCTGATCTGGTATCGAACTCAATGGTCTGACAGTCAAGTTCGGGCTTGAAGCTGCTCATTTAAAATTCTTCCCACTGGTTGGAGATGCTAGATTTCTTGTCCTGAACATTCAGATCCCAATGTGTGCTGTTCTTTTTTTAATCTCAAGAGTTTTGCTGACAGCAAATTCCTTGCAAAAGACCTTTGTAAATCAATAAGGAAAGCGGATGTTTGAGTACTGACCTTGCTGAATGTGACTAAGAGACCAAATTACCCAATGTTATAGTGTAGTTATCACTGGATGGCAATGAGGAAGTTGAGATAAAGAATAGTACATAAAATTTAAAGGAATCCTACAACACACCAACCAAAAACATCTAGAATGTCACCTTCCCTTTGGCTCTGTAGTCGCCACACATTGGAAGATTATCAGTTAACAACTTCAGAGGTCATTAAATAACATGAATTGAGCTGACTCCTATACAGCCATGGCTCTGGAGTTTCAGCCAATGTTCGCAGAACATTTTACAAATGACCAGAAATTCTTGGTCACATTTGCAGATTTCTCAGGGTCATTAAATTGCTAGCTAAGTAATCTGGTTCTCCTGCTCACAACCAAACAGGGTCACATGTGGGTTAATTTACGGCACATGAAATAATGTGAATACTGAGCTCTGTGGCTTTGTGTATTAACTCTACTGATTATCCTAGGTACTATCATATTAAATGCTTCTTTTATAACTGTGTGGCACTGGCAGCAAGCCCAGACATTTCAGTCACGGTAGGTGCACACTAATAACTGCATCTCTAGTGTGCCCGCAGAAGAAACCAGGAGAGATCCAGGATTCAACACGCAATCTCAGTCTTCAAAGATCTGTAGCATGCCTAAAGTGATGCCTGAATTCCCTTAGCATTTGTCTTGCGCTATGCATGCATGTAATTTTTCCTTCCTGGTCTCTCTGCCTCTGCCACTTGATCTGAAACTTGGGAAACAAATATCTTTTGGAAGGGAAATAATTTTAGAGATTAGGAAGATTAGCTTTATTTGTCATGTGTAGATTGAAATGTGCAGTGAAGTGTTCCATTTGCATCAAATCAAATCAGTGAGGACTGTGCAGGGCAGCCTGCAAGTGTCACTACGCTTCCAGCATCAACATAGAATGCCCACATCTCACTAACCCCTAACTCCTCTATGTGGGAGGAAACCAGAGCACCCGGAGGAAACCCTCATGGTCATGGGGAGAATGTACTAACTCCTTATAGACAGGGGTGGGAATTGAACCCTGATCTTACATCTCACTCTGTAAATTGTCATGCTAACTGCTATGCTACTGTGTCACCATATCAATTCTAAATGGTAGCTCAAATCTGTACCTCCTCCTATAACTCACTCAAAAAAATTACTTTTTCCTAAATAAGATAACATAAGATCCTTTTTTCCATCCTGCTCAATAACTAGCCCAGAATGCTACCAGCTTGCCTCCGAGTTGTGCTTCAGTTATTGAAATGTTTCTTGGCAGGCATGATTAAATGTAACCCTCAAACTGTGATTAACTGGAGCAGTTGCAATTTGATCTGTGCATCAGCCCAAAGTTATTCTTTACTGAGCAGACATGTTGGCGATAACGTTGTGGTTGAGACAGTATGGGTACTGTTACCCATGAGAAAGGGGAATGTGGCCAGGGGACAAACAATAGTTACTGTGTCTGCTACATTTAAATGAGGAAATGAAACAAGTCCAGAGAGCTACAAATTAGTTACATTCAACATCATTGGTAGGAAATGTAATGGAATCTCTATCTAAAGAAGTAATGGGTAAGCATCCAGAAACTAAAACTAAATTAGAGTTGGTCATAGGAAACGTTGAGCCTGAACAATTTTATTGTGTTCTTTGCAGGAGTAACAGGAGGAATAAACAAATATAATATGGTCAGGTTGGGTGTCAGGCTGGAGACCAAAGGAGGCATAAGGCTCTTCTTTCCTCCACTACCTTGCAGGTCACCCTTGGGCAAGGTGTAGCACCTGCTCAGCCCTCCAATCAGGGTCACACGAAACCATGGGAGCAGGTGATGGATGGTCGTATGAGCAGCCGGTGCACATCGCAAGTCCTGGTTATGCGACCACTGATGCCAGGCAGACAGCCTCTGAAGAGTATTGTTAATGGTAGGGGTCACCTGTCTTGTAAAAGCACTGCCCAGAAGATGGCAATGGCAAACCACTTCTGCAGAAAAAATTGCCAGAAACAATCATAGTCATGGAAATTCTACGACATGGCACAATTTGTTCATTATGAACAAATATAATGCGGTTGATGTAACTTCCTTGGATTTTCGTTTAGGTACGGGATAATAAAGTTATTACTGGGGTCAGGTTCAATGCTGACTCTGGTTATGTCTGTGTGGAGTTTGTATGTTCTCCCTACAACCACATGCATTTTTCCTGGCTGCTCTGGTCTCTTCTCACATCTTATGGATATGCAGACTGGTTAATTCTTTGCCCACTGTAGATTGTACCTAGTGTAGGCGGTGGTGGAATTGATACAAATGTGGAGAGAATAGGTAAGAGCAGGGGTTCCCATCCTGGGGTCCTTAGACCTCTTGCTTAATTGTATTGCTCCATGGCATAATAAAGGTTGAAGAGTCCTAGGATAAAGGGAAAATTAGCAGGGAATGTCATTGCTCTATGAGCAGGCATAGGCTAGATAGCCAAATAGTCTCCTCCTGTTCTGTAGTCATAGTGTAACCACTAGAGTCAAATAAGGGATTGTCTGAGCATTTCTCAGGAGGCTGTAGAGAGTGTAAGAAAAATTGAAGCATTGAAAGGTTTAAGGATTAGCTTTTTTTTATTTGTACATGAAAACATACAGTGAAAATTGTTTGTGTCAACCACTAATACAGTCTGAGGATTATGCTGGGGGCAGCCCACAAGGGTTGCCACACTTCTGGTGTCAATGGCATGCCCACGATCCATTAACCCTAACTGTAAGTATTTTGGAATGTGGGAGGAAACTGGAACACTTGGAGGAAACCCACATGGTCCTGAGAAAGCGTATAAACCCCGAGAGGAATCAGACCCTGACTAGTGGCCACTGGCACTGTAAAGCACTCTCCTAACTGCTATGCACCAAATTTCACTTTTTTAAATAATTAAATTGAAAAGTAAGTAGTCCTTGTTTTCTGCATGGAGCACTGAACAGTTTATTGGCTCAAAATTACAGAAAGGATATGGAGGGGTGGAGAAGAAGTTTTGTGTAATGGTGGGAGGTATTGCATAATGTGAACAGCTGGAATTGTATTCCCTATAGAAAAATGCTGATTGAAGTCTGTAAAAATAATGGAATTGTTCAATAGTGCAGATGCATACGGATAATATTACTTGTAGAGCATATCCATTATATAAGAAACATGGTAATAAACCCAAAAAGGAATTCAAAAGAAGTTAAGTATCATCTGGCTTCAATATTTAAGGAGATCAAGAATGCACTCACTTTGGAAATGCCACTGGGTTAAGCATAAATTGCTCCACTTCTTAATTAGTGGTTACTGAAATAGCAGGTGAGGTCATTGTGAGAAAGGATGCTGCTGTGGTTGGGGTAGAGGTGCCTGACAGGACAGGTGGATAGATATTTTGTTAGTGTGCTCTTCTGCTATTTACACAGGATTTCTGTATGCTGGCAATGCAGGCACTTGAAGCTGTGAATACCATCCCAAATACTTGTACTCCACTTTGAGTGGTCAGAGATCAAGGGCTCCCAGTAGTTGGTGGAGATGATCCATTTCTTCAAGGAAACTTTGAGCACATCCTTTAATTGTTTCCTCTATCTCTAGGGTAACACCTTCCATGTAAACGGGACTAGCTTAGGTAGTCGGACATCTTGGTTGGCATCTCCATGCTGCTTAATGCCAAGACTCTATGATAATGTCATCACTCTTTGTCTGTGAGCAATTTTTCATTGAATCTCTTGTATTTCTTTGTTCTACTGTGAATGCGCACAAGAAAATGAATCCCAGGGTCGTATATAGTGACATATACGTGCTTTGAACTTTGAAGTGTCCATTTTGGTAGTCTGATGTGGTTTGTACATTCCAACTGTTCTCAGCTGTGCAGCAACTCCAAGAAAATGCAGGAAGCAACCCCAGCCATTACACGTGGCCTTTTCCAAATTCATTAAAGCCTTTGATCTCACCAGTTGGAGGGACTGTGAGGTGCCTTTTTCAAATTTGGCTGCACACAGAAATTCACCTCCAAGGTCTGCCGTAGAACAAAAGGAATGCAGATACATAATTTATTGAAAGTGCTGTGACAAGTTTGATAGGGTCATAAAGAAAGCCCTCCATAAATCAGTGTATTGAGTACAGGAGGTGGGATGTTATGTTGAAGTTGTATAAAACATTGGTGAGACCTAATTTGGAGTATTGTGTGCAGTTTTAGAAAGACGTAAATAAGGTTAAAAGGTGGGACTACAACTAGAGGTCATGGGTTAAGGGTGAAACATGAAAAGTTTAAGGGGATCATGAGGGGAAACTTCTTCACTCATGAGAGTATGGAACGAGCTGCCAGCGCAAAGTGATGCACGTGAGCTTGATTTCAACGCTCAGTAGAGGTTTGGATAGGTACATGGATGTAGGGGTATGGAGGACTATGGTCCAGGTGCACATCAATGGAAGTAGGCTGTTTAAATGGCTCGGCACGGTTTAGATGGGATGAAGGGCCAGTTTCTGTGCTGTACTTTTCTAAGACTATAGATTCATCTTTGGTGGTTTCAACCCTGCAACCTCAATAACTCACTCTCCAATAACAGAAATGCTCTGTTGTTCTTTTCTTAAATGAGGGAGATGCGTACTTTGAACAATAAACTTCTTTTAAATTTTGAGATGGGAACCCAATGCTTACCTTCACTTTAATATTTAATTAATCATTTTTCCTAGCCGAAAATCTGACTGGAAGAAAAAGCCTGAATGTACCCTGATTAACGCCACAAGCTGTGACCTGACCAGCCTGATGCAGGACGTGAATGCCCATTATACTGCAGAGGTGCTAACCTACAATGCCAACGACACAGTAGGAATACGAGAACCTCCTTTCACCAAATCTCCTGAAATCCAGCTTTTGAAGGATAGTAAGTCTTGCAAACATTCTTGGGACATATCCGTTCTTGAATGCTTTCAACAATGACTACCGTCACCTACATTCACTATGAAAACAGTATGAGGAGGAATTTCTTTAGCCAGAGGGTGGTGACTCTGTGGAATTCATCACCGCAGATGGCAGCGGAGTGCAAGTCATTTGATAGACGGTATTTAAAGCAGGGGTTGATAGGTTCTTGTGTGGGCACGTGGCCAAATGGTTAAGGCATTGGACTAGCGACCTGAAGGTCGTGAGTTCGAGCCCCAGCCGAGGCAACGTGTGTTGTGTCCTTGAGCAAGGCACTTAACCACACATTGCTCTGTATGGGTCCTAATGCCCTTCCCTTGGACAACATTGGTGTCGTGGAGAGGGGAGGTGCAGCATGGGCAGCTGCTGGTCTTCCATCAACCTTGCCCAGGCCTGCGCCCTGGAGACTGAACACTTTCCAGGCGCAGATCCATGGTCTCGCAAGACTAACGGATGCCTTTATAGGTTGTTGATCGGTAGTGTTGTCAGGGGTTATGGGGAGAAGGCAGGGAAGTGGGGTTCAGAGGGATAATAAATGGTGGAATGGGAGAGTTGACGATGGGCCAAATGGGCTAATTCTGCTTCTATGCCTTCTGTTCTCAGATGCTTTCAGCAATAGCTGTCACTGTGAAAGCTGCATTATGAGAAAATACATTTGAACAGACTGCAGTAGGTGACCAATTTGAAGCCAAGGTTGAAACAGACCATCAAATGCCAGAACAGGCTTGAGGGCTGAATGCCCTTCCCCAATCATTTTACTACATAAGATCCTTCAGAAGGCAGTGATAAAAATATTAGCAGCTTGCAACTTTACACAATACAGAACAGAAGTGAGGAGTTGCATCCAATCCAATAATGATAGGGTAGTGTAGCAGTTGATGTGATGCTATTAAAGCTCGGAGCATCAGAGTGCGGTGTTCAACTTCAACGTTGTGTGTAAGACGTCTCTCTATACTTCCTGTGAAATGTGTGGGTTTTCTCCGGGTGCTCCGGTTTCCTCCCACACTCCAAAGATGTACCAGTTGGTAGGTTAATTGGTCATTGTAAATTGTCCGGTGATTACCCTAGGGTTAAATCAAAGGCTGCTGGTTGCTCAAAGGGCCAGAAAGGTTCTTCTGCACAATATCTCAACAAAATAAATAACAATAATAGAATTGCATGAATTATGAACTCTGGAATTTGTCATTCAGGTTTTTAGAGTAGGGCTTTGATGCTATAAATTGGAAGTGTAAGTGAGTCACAGGTGACAGATGGCCCAGGTTTCAGACATGTTAAGAAAGGAAAGGAAAATAGAGTAAAATAGAGAATGGTACTGATAATCTGTATTGTATCTGTTACATTAAATGTATAATATTGTCCAAATATGATATAATATTTTATGTCATGAAATAAAACCAAGAATATTCTATTAGAAAGCTTATGTCTGTTTAATAAGTTGGCTGTAGAGAGGTTGTTTCCTATGGTGGGGTGTTCTTAGACCAGAGGTAACTGGCTCAGAATAGAGGGACACCCATTTAAAATGCAGCTGAGGCAGAATTTCTTTCGCCAGGGGTTGGTGAATCTGTGGAATTCATTGCCACAGGCATCGTGGAAGCTAAGTCATTGGGTACATTTAAGGCAGAGGCTGATATATTCATCATTAGTCAGGGCATGAAGAGTTACGTAGAGAAGACAGGAGATTGGGGCTGAGGGGAAAATTAATCAGCCATGTTGAAATGGCAGGACAGACTCAATGGGCCCAATGGCCTAATTCTGCTCCTATATCTTGTGGTCAGATGGCAGAGCCTCAGAATAGAAGGATGTCCCTTTAGGACAGAGATGAGGAGGAATTTCTTTAGCCAGAGGGTGGTGAATTTATGGAATTCATTGCCACAGACAGCTGTGGAGGACAAGTCACTGAGTGTATTTAAACTGGAGATTGATAGTAAGGGCATCAGTTATGGTGAGAAAACTGGGGAATGGGGTTGTGGGATAAAAAATCGGCCATGGGCTGAATGGCCGAATTCTGTTCCTATGTCTTATGGTCTTTATTTGTATTCTAGCTGTTATTGGACAAGCCAAGTTCACCATCACCAGAAAGCGTAAAACTGAAATTCAGCTGACAATAGAAGATCCAAATACCTACATCAGATTTTCAAATAACACTCAAAAAACACTCCGGGACATCTATGGACCTCAACTTCAGTACAAAATGACTTATTGGAAGGACGGTTCAAGTGGCAAGGTGCGTGCTAAATCTCTTTTAAATTTAAAATAAAATCTTCCAGGGCGACACTGAGAACAAAACAATATAAGTAGCTGAAAAAACACAACTTAGCAAGACGGGCAGAGAGAAAAATACGATAATGAAATCAGGTCAGGGCTGGCAAAAGTGGAAAATGACCCTGCTTTAAGTTGCAGAGATGGAAAGGACAAAGAGAATATCTACGACAGGATGGAAAACGAGGGAAAATAGATGGCACAGACTGATGTCAGCTATGAACAGATGTTGAAGGTTAGAAGAACTGGAATCTGCCTGTGGGATATGTAAATAAAGAAGGAAGTGTAGTGGTTAGTGTAACACCACTACAGCACCAGTGAATTGGGTTCAATTCCCACCACTGTCTGTAATAGGTTTGTACATTCTCCCTGTGACCACATGGGTTTCTTCCGGGTGCTCTGGTTTCCGCCCACATTCCAAAGACATATGAGCTAATAGGTTAGTTGGTCACATGGGTGTAACTGGGCAGCCCAATCTCATTGGCCTGTTATCGTACTGTATCTCTAAATAAAATAAAGACATCAAAGGTGGAAGAAAAAGCAATGTTGGAAGAGGATGAATACAAGACAGAACAGTTGCTAGAAATCGGAAGTAAAATGGAACGTTGGAACAGAAGGGTAAACAGAAAATTAGAAAGGCTGGTTATCTGAAGTTGTTCAGTTACTGCGAGGTCCACAAGGTCTGCCACTTGCCAAGGTGGAAGATGAGAAGAGTGTGTGTTTTTTGACAGCTCTGTTCCATGAGCTGGTGAGCGAGGCTTTTCTTGAACTGAAGGTAGGAAGCAAAATGCTTCTTCTGCATTTGTACCTGACGGTTACGGCTCAACATTCATAGGTGAATGGAGGATCGATAGATTTGTTCCTGTGAAACAATAGGACTTACCCAGGTACTAAACACATGCAGAATGGTTCCTGTCATTCATGGGAACAATGCAAAAGGCCATGTAGCACTACAGCACAGAAACAGGCCTTTCAGTCCATTTAGTCCGTGCTGAACTGTTATTCTGCCCATCTCACTGACCCGCTCCCGGACTATAGCCCTCCATACTCCTCCCATCCATTGGCTTATTCAATTTTCTCTTAAATGTTGCAATTGAATATGCACCTACCACTTCCTCTGGCAGCTCTTCCACCCTTTCACCACCCTCTGAGTGAAGAAGTTTTCCCCCAGGTTCCCCTTAAATATTTCACTTTTTACTTTTAACTGTCACCAAAACTGAGGAGGAAAAAGCCTCCTCGATCTATACCCTTCGTAATTTTGTAAAGCTCTAGAAAATTTCCAACACTCCAGGGAATAAAGTTCACAGCTGTTCAACTTTTCCCGATAACTCACTTCCTCAAGTCCCAGCAGCATCCTTGTCATTTTTAATCTGTACTCTACAGAGAACAGATTGGGAATAGTTGCTTAGGAAGTGAGTGCTGGTGGAGATGCAAGAGTGAAAGTGGATTTGTGGGGGGAGCTATTCATGCAGAATGTTGAGAGGGGAGGGGGAGGCAAGGTTATGTTTGGAGGTGGTATCTCATTAAAGATAGCAGAAATTGCAGAGGGTATTCTGTTCAATGTTGTGGGGTTGAAGGTGAGGAGAAGTGGAATTCTGTCCTTATTCTGGGTGGATGGAGATGAAACAATAATAGAAATTTGGGAAGTAGAATAGAATTAAAGTAGAACAGTTTAAAGCCCAGCAAACTAAGGTGGAGTGGAAGCCCTGCCTAATGAAGAAGGAAAACATCATGAAAGCATCACTGTGGAAAATGAAAATCAAAAAAGCTGAAGATGTTGGAAGTCGGAAACAAAAATAGAAAATGCTGGAAATACTCCACAAGGCAAATTGCAACCAGGATGGAGAAACAGGATTACTATTTCAGGTCAAAGATCTCTCCTCAGGACTGGGATGGAAGGTTCAGAAGCTTCATAACTGCAGGGATGTTGGGAGAGGAGGGATGACTCTGATAAGGTAAAACCAAGGTGACTGTGGAGATAAGCTACATCCAAGGTTATCTAGTCAATAGAAAGAGTTAGAGAGTGAGAACATAGACAAAAAATGTGAACAAAGGAATGTAGGAAGTGCAAATTACAGAGTAGGAAGATCTGCTTGGCAGGTCAGTCTCATACACATTCTGAAGTAGATTGTGTTAGCATCAGAACAAGTACAACTGTGCTGAAGGAGCTGTGAAAATGAAATAGAGACCTTACAAGAAACTGGGTAGGAAGAGGTGTAGAGAAGATTAGATACCATGGAATTGCTTGGATGTTGGTCCCTAACCCTGGTATGGAGATAAAGGAGAGGGAGAAATCAGAGAAGGACCACATGAAAGTGAGAGCAAGGGGTGAATTGTGGCCAAGACGATTAAATATATGGGGAAAAGATGAGAGGAAGGCAACTTTCTGTTCTCATTAATCATTATATTTTTTTCTCTTAACAGAAACCAGACACTATAAATGGTCAAGTGCTGAAAATGGAAGTTGAGCCAGCTTCCTCGTACTGCTTCTCCATTCAGCCCTATATCAAGTCATTACACAAGCATGGCCAAACAAGTATTGACCAATGCGTAGCCTCTGAACCAACCTTTTTTACAGGTATTTCCTTCTTTGAGACTTTGCATCCTAAACTAAATATGACATTGCACTTACAGTGGAAGTTTCAGGAAGTATTAGATGGCTCTGAGCCTGTACTCATTGGAGTTCAGAAAAATGAGGGGAGATCTTATTGAAACCTATTGAATATTGAAAGGCCTAGATAGAGTGGACATGGAGAGGATGTTCCCTATAGTGGGGGAGTCTAGAACCAGAGAGCGCAGTGTCAGAATACAAGGATGTCCCTTTAGAACAGAGATGAGGCGGAATTTCTTTAGCCAGAGAGTGGTGCATGAGACCAATTAACCTCCTAAACTTTGCATCTGGAATGTGGGAGAAAACTGAAGCCCATGCAGTCACAGAGAGAATGGACTAGCTCCTTCCAGACAGCCAAGGAAGTGAACCTGGGTTGCTGGCACTGTAATAGCATTATGTTAACTGCTACACCTCCGTGTGGCACTGATTAACTGAGGAGATCTCTCAAAGATCCAGTGCAGGCATGATGGCTGTCTTCTGCACAGTCCAAGACTCCATGAACAGTTACAACCCTTAACAGCCTTATGGACTTTAAAGAGTACAGGTCGGCAAAACCAGAACTTCTCACAACTGTTTTAAGATTTTCAAAGTTCAAACTAAATGTATAATAAAATATGTATATATTACCATATACTACCTTCTGCAGGCATTTTAAGGAAAAAAGAATACAATGGAATTTTTATCAAAAGCAACATATAAACAGAAAAGGACTCACAACACCCAATATGTAAAAGAAGAACAAACTGTGCAAATATAAATAAAACTGAGAATGTGAGTTGTCACTCACCCACAAGAATCAGTGCTGTGCATAAAACATGCTTAAACAAATATAATCTTCTGCACAACAAGTTTAAATGAGGCCAGTTTCAGTGCCCAGTGATTTTCCCAGTTAGCAAATGATCAAATGATTTGGAAAGAGGTGATTGGTGGCTCTTCGAAGATGATCATTTCACAACACGTTTAGATACCAACCAAACCACGTATTACTTCTCCAGAAGATATGTTGCTTTAAAAAGGCCAATCTTATATTTGGAATGTTGACACCACTTGTAAGGCCAACTCTCTAGTGTACCTGTAAACTTATCCTTGAGTAGCCGGTGCTGTGCCTTCTCTTTGAACTGCACTGGTACTTGTGGCACTTACAATGGTAAAGAGTTCCATGATTTAAACCCAGTGACACTGAGCAAACAGTAATATTTCTCCTTAGGAAGATGTAGCATGACTTGAAGGTTAACATGTAAATGGGAGCATTCTCATTAAGACCATAAGGCAATGGATAGAATTTGGTCATTCAGCCATTCTGTCATGGGTAATTTATTATCCCTATCAACCTCATTCTCCTGTCTTCTTCCCCTGACCTTTGATGCCATTATTAGTCAAGAACATTTAATCTCTGCTTTAAGTATATCCAATGACTTGGCCTCCACAACCATCTGTTGCAATAAATTCCACAGACCAACCATCATCTGGCTAAAGAGATTCCTCTTCATCTCTGTTATAAAGGGGAGTCCCTTGATTCTGAGGCAGTGCTCTCTGGACATAGACTCCCCCACCATAGGAAACATCCTCTCCACATCCACTCTATCTAGGCCTTTCAATATTCAATAGGTCTCAATGAGATCCCTCCTCATTCTTCTAAAGTCCTGTGAGTATAAGACAACCATCAAATGTCCCTCATATGTTAACCCTTTCATTCCTGGGATTATTCTTGTCAACCTCCTTTGGACCCTGTCCAATGCCAACACATCCTTTATTAAATAAAGGGCCCAAACTGCTCACCATTGCCTTATAAGATATAGGAGCAGAATTAGGCCATTTGGCCCATCAAGTCTGTTTTGACCTTATGACCTTGCTAATCTAGGATATTGAGAGGTGATGCTGAAGAAACCTAATAAGTAGTCAGAGTGGTTTTGTAGTAAGAGCTACAGGAACATGCTAATAGATCAGAGCCATTGATCTAATGATCAATGGATGTATGCACAAAAGTGACTCCTGTGCAGATATTTAAATAATTACTGGTTTTTCATTGGGTTAACTTTGCCACTGAAAGCTGAACATACAGATGATTCACTGAAGTTGGTATTCCAGGCAATATCCTGTCACTGGAATCAGAGATGGCAATCTCTGTTCATTTATGAAAGGATTAATTGAGTCTATCTCCCATATTTTGTTGCCAGAGTTCAGTTTATTTTTTTTCTCACAATTATTTCATCCTTCTTTCCTCCTCTGTTCCCATCCAGAGTATGGCTTCGGCATGTTTGCCTTAATCGGAGTTGGAGTACTGCTGCTTCTCAGCATATTTATTGGGATAACAGTGTTCCTGTGCCGACGCAAGACTGTTCACAATGTTCCTGAAACCAATCCCTTGACAGCTTAGGCATAACGTGGAAGAGTGTGTGTTTTTCGACAGCTCTGTTCCATGAGCTGGTGGGTGAAGCTTTTCTTGAACTGAGGGTCGGAAGCATTTCTGCATTTGTACCTTACGGTTACGGCTCAACATTCACAAGTGGATGGAGGATCAATAGATTTGTTTCTGTGAAACAATAGGACTTACCCAGGTACTAAACGCATGCAGAACGGTTCCTGTAATTTTCTAAAGCACTACTTAGACTCTGTCAATGATTGATAAGGCACTTTCATTTATATTTCTCTGTTGGTTTCTGGGTGATACTATAATGCTGTGAAATTTTAGTGTTGTAAAAGTATTGAATAACTCAATTTTAAATATTTTTCTTTCTACTGATGGGCACCTTTAGTAATCTTGTGTATATTGGGGTTTATTTATCTTGCATATCTTTCAAAGGGAAATATATATTTTGTATGAGTATTTTTAATTTTTTAGTAAAAATAAACTGATTACTTAATAAATGATGGTGACGGCAACATTGAAATGGTTGTGGCTCTTTTATTTTAAATATGTTCTACTTTGTGATGTGGGTTTGTACACTGAGTGTACAAATGCTTTGAATTTGGGTACTGCAGTATCCCAGAGCTTCTGCGCATACAACTTTGTCATTTTCCTTTCAAAGTTCAAAGGTTACAGAGAGAAGGCAGGAGAATAGGGTTGTGGGGGGAATTTTAAAAAATCAGCTGTGACGGAACGACAGAACAGACTTGATGGGCCAAATGGCCTAGCTCTGCTCCTATGTTTTATGATCTAAATTTATTATTGAAATACCGACTGCATATGTTACTTCATACTACCCTGAGATTCATTTTCTTGCAGGCATTTGTGGTAGAACAAAGCAAAACACAATATAATCGGTGGAAAAACCACACACACACACACACACACACACACACACACACACACAGACTTTGTACAAAGGACCAACTATGCAAATATAAAAAAGAACACAAATAATGATGAGATGAGGCCTCCGTCTGTCAGAGTCGACCATGGATGTTGTGTCCTGGTTGCCTAGATACGCAAGCCAGGGCAGTGCAATATGAAGAGTGAGCTATTGCCCATGTAGCGGGCTCTCCCACTCCACACATCTGATGAACCCAAAGAGACAGCAGAGACCGATACAGTTTGGCATCAGCCACATCGCAGGAGAAGCTAGTCAGTGTTGAACTCAACATACGGCTGCCTTAGGAACTCCAGCTCCAGAATTTTCCCTCGGTTTACTCCCGCAGCCTTCTCCATAAGTGGGTATAGCACAAGACGGCAGAGGTGGGAGATCAGAGTTTTTCTTTTCCTCAATGAGCTCCCAATCACGGCTGATGACCCCATCTGCCTGAAGAGACTAGTTTTAAGGCACCAGTAACCCACCTTTGCCCTTTCTCCTGTCAGTAGAAATGGTTCCACCAGGCTTAGTAGCTAAGCCACACATGCTGAGCGACTGAACCCTTTTGCCCAACCTCCCATGCGGGACCTTGTCAAGTGCCTTGCTAAAGTCCACGTAGACAACGTCCACTGCCCTGAGCTGGACTTGGTTGTCAGAGGCTATTTGAGATGCATGCCACTGGGAGCATTTAATGGGTAGCAGGAGCTTCTCCTCACTATCACTCCCAGCTACCAGAACCTTAAGGAACCACACTAATAATAATTAATAAACATAGAGGGCTGAGAACCTGAATTGTAGAGTCCTTGATAGGTGGTGTTCAGTGTTGTGGTGAGTGAAATTATCCACACTGGTACAGGAGCCTGATGGGTGAAGGGTAATAACTGTTCCTAAACTTGGTGATGTGGGACCTGAGACCCCTGTACCTCATCCCTGATGGCAGCAATGAGAAGAGCACATGGCCTAGATGATTGGGGACATTGATGATGAGTGTTGCTTACTTATGGCAGTGCTCCTTGTAGATGTGGTCGATGGTGGGGATGTCTTTTCCTGTGCTCCCTCTTGCTGCCAATTTTTTCTTGAGGGTTAATTTTTCCTCTTTTTTGATTTACATTACAGTTCTGCATTCCTTTATAAATATCCAAGCAAATATTAAAATAAGATTGCTTACCTTCAACACCCTGTCAGGTGAATGATTTAATGCCAGTGCAAAGACTCCACAAGAGGGTTGTAGTAACAATTCCTAGGCTAAATAACCTCTTTTACCCATTTGGATCCAAATAACTTATTTCACTGCAGCTCAGATTTAATGGTGACCCTACTAAAGGCTGACATGTAATAAAAGAGTTTAAATTCCCTGTATATTCAGAAATTATGTTGCTATTTATGAAGGGTGGGAGACAGCAGAAAGGAAACTATAGACCTGTTAGCCTGACATCAGTGGTTGGCAAGTTGTTGGAATCGATTTTTAGGGATGAGAGTATGGAATATCTGGAGGAACATTACAAGATAGGCCAAAGCCAGCATGGTTTCCTGAAAGGAAAATCTTGCCTGACTAACCCACTGCAATTTTTTGAGGAAATTACAAATAGGGTGGACAAAGGAGATGCAGTAGATGTGGGGTACTTGGATTTTCAGAAGGCCTTTGACAAGGTGCCACACATGAGGCTGCTTAGCAAGATAAGAGCCCATGGAATTACAGAGGATCAGCAGAAAACAGAGAGTGGGAATAAAGGGATCCTATTCTGGCTGGCTGCTGGTTACCAGTGGAGTTCCACAGGGGTCAATGTTGGGACCGCTGCTTTTTACAATGTATGTCAATAATTTGGACTATGGGATTAATGGATTTGTGGCTAAATTTGCCAATGATACAAAGATAGGTGGAGGAGCGGGTAGTGTTGAGGAAACAAAGAGCCTGCAGAGAGACTTAGATAGTTTAGGGGAATGAGCAAAGAAGTGGCAAATTAAATACAATGTTGGAAAGTGTATGGTCATGCACTTTGGTGGAAGAAATAAATGGGCAGACTATTATTTAGATGGGGAGAGAATTAAAAATGCAGAGATGCAAAGGGACTTAGGAGTCTTTGTGCAGTATACCCTAAAGGTTAACCTCCATGTTGAGCTGGAGGTGAAGAAGGCAGATGCAATGTTGGCATTCATTTCTAGAGGAATAGGATATAAAAGTAGGGATGTGATGTTGAGGCTTTGTAAGGCCTCCGAGACCACACTTGGAGTACTGTTTGCAGTTTTGGGCCCCTTATTTAGATTATGAGGACATGCAGTCCCCTTTATTGTCATTTACTAATGCATGCATTAAGAAATGATATAATGTTTTTCCAGAATGATATCACAGAAACACATGACAAACCAACTTAAAAACTAACAAAGACCACATAATTATAACATATAGTTACAACAGTGCAAAGCAATACCGTAAATTGATAAGAACAGACCATGGCATGGTAAAAATCTCAAAGTCTCTTGAAGGACTTTTTAGAAAGGATATACTGACATTGGTGAAGGTTCAGAGAAGATTCACGAGATGATTCCAGGAATGAAAGGGTTACGGTATGAGGAACATCTGGCAGTTCTTGGGCTGTATTCCCTGGCGTTCAGGAGAATAAGGGGGGATCTCATAGAAATCTTACAAATGTTAAAAGGCCTGAACAGATTAGATATGGCAAAGATATTTCCCATGGTAGGGGATTCTAAGATAAGAGGCATCAAAGGGTATGAGGAGAAGGCAGGAGAGTGGGGATGACTGGAAGAATTGGATCAGCTCATTGAATGGCAAAGCAGACTCGATGGGCTGAATGGCCTACTTCTGCTCCTATATCTTATGGTAACAGGTGAGAGAGCCTGGTGATTGAAGTGTGTAGATTAGGGATGAGTGGTGATTATGCAGTTTTTGTCTTAACCCAGAGAGAGTAAGGTCAAAGACAATGTTGAGTTCATTGTCGTATGCATAAGTCCATGTATGCACGGGTACATTGAAAAACTTACTTCAGAATCTGGCTGCTTATCACTGACATATGTTGAGAAATATGTTGTTTTGCAGCAGCTGTACAGTGCAGTATTTAAAAATTACTGCAACTTCCAAAAATAAATAAAAAAACACAGAAATCTGGTGGTGGCAGACACATAACATTATATCAGCAGCATTCACGAGAAAAAAAACAAAACACAAATTTTAGCAACACACATCAAAGTTGCTGGTGAACGCAGCAGGCCAGGCAGCATCTCTAGGAAGAGGTGCAGTCGACGTTTCAGGCCGAGTCCCTTCGTCAGGACTAACTGAACAAAGAGCTAGTAAGAGATTTGAAAGTTGGAGGGGGAGGGGGAGATCCAAAATGATAGGAGAAGACAGGAGGGGGAGGGATGGAGCCAAGAGCTGGACAGGTGATTGGCAAAAGGGGTATGAGAGGATCATGGGACAGGAGGCCCAGGGAGAAGGAAAAGGGGGGGGAAAACCCAGAGGATGGGCGAGGGGTATAGTCAGAGGGACAGAGGGAGAGAAAGGAGAGAGAGAGAGAAAAAGAATGTGTGTACATGAATAAATAACGAATGTGGTACCAGGGGGAATGGGGCATTAGCAGAAGTTAGAGAAGTCAATGTTCATGCCATCAGGTTGGAGGCTACCCAGACGGAATATAAGGTGTTGTTCCTCCAACCTGAGTGTGGCTTCACCTTTACAGTAGAGGAGGCCGTGGATAGACATATCAGAATGGGAATGGGATGTGGAATTAAAGTGTGTGGCCACTGGGAGATGCTGCTTTCTCTGGCAGACAGAGCGTAGGTGTTCAGCAAAACGATCTCCCAGTCTGCGTCGGGCCTTGCCAATATATAGAAGGGTGTTTTAAAAACACAAATTTTACAATTATTTTATTAGAAAGAACATAAATAAAACAAAAACAGGACTAAGTACATTTTAAAGGTGGAAGTGTTGCCAGGGCACTGACAGTGGTTGGGTTCAACAAGCAACTGAATCAGCCCTTGATGTGACAGGGGCTGTATCAGTCAGAGTTAAGTACCTGCATGTCTTCTCTCTACCCACATGAATTTCTGAATGTGTCTCAACAGCCCAAGGAATTACCGGAATTTATCTTTTTATTACCCTTAGTTTCCTTCTTTCTTACAGGATATTAAATGGTTGGGGAAGAAAGCATCCTGCCATAGTAAATTGGTTCACTGTGTTCACATGTACTGAGGAGCAGTGAAAAACTTGCCTTGCATATTACCCATACAAATCAATTCATTACAGCAGTGCATCGAGGTAGTACAAGGGAAATCAATAATAGAATGAAGAATAAACTATTACAGTTACAGAGAAAACAAAGCATGTAGACTCCCTGTGATCATGTAGGTTTCCTCCAGGTGTTCCTGGTTCCTCCCACAGTCCAGAGACAGACTGATTGGTAGGTTAATTGGTTCTGGTAATTTGTCTGGTGATTAGGCTTGGATTAAATCAGGGGTTATTGGGCAGTTTGGTTCGAAGGGCCTATTTCACGCTGTATCTCAATAAATAAGTAAACAAACAATAAAGTAGAATTCATATCAAGGTCAACAACCATAAAGCGTGTTCAACATTGAACATTGTTCAATGTAGTGTGGATACCCTACATCCACATAGGGCAGAGATTGATAGGTTCTTGATTAGCCAGGGCATCAAAGGGAATGGGGTGAAAGAGAGGAGTGGGGAGTGTGGCCGACTTCTGCTCCTGTATCTTATGGTCTTATGATCTACATACACATCACCTAGCGTTAGTTTATGTATAGACAATAACTCTTGAATCCTGAACGTTTGGCCTAAAGTGGCCATGCCAAACAGAGTGCCCATCCAGCCAGTCCCAATTCCCTGCATTCAGCCCATATCCCTCTAAGCCCCACCCTTCCATGTACATACTTATCCAGAGCTTCTTAAATGATACCCACGTACCTGCTTAACCACTTCCTCTGGCAGCTCATTCCACATACTCACCACCCCCTGTATGAAAATGTTTCCCTCAGGTCCTGTTTAAGTCTTGCCCCTCTCACCCTACATCTATGCCTCCTGGTTTTGGGCTCCCCTACTTTGGGGAAAAGACTGTTACTGGCAGCTGAACATTTTAGATACGATTCCCATTCTCATTCCACCATGTCAGTACATAGTCTCCTCTTGTGCCAAGACAAGATCACCCTTAGAGTGGAGGAGCAACACCTTATATTCTGTCAGGGTAACCTCCAACCTGATGGCATGAATATAAATTTCTCCTTCTGGTTAAAAAAATATTCCCTCCCCCTCCCCTCTTCTTCTATTTCCCACTCTGGCCTCTTATCGGTTGTCACCTGCCCCTGGTCCCTTCTCTCCTTCCCTTTCACCTATGGTCTACCCTCCTATCAGATTCCTTCCTCTCAAGCCATTGACCTTTGCCACCCACCTGGCTTCACCCATCATCTTCTAGCAGACCTCTTTCCCCTCCCCTCACCTTTTTAATTCTGATGTCTTCCCCCTTCCATTCCAGCCCTGAAGGGCCCCAGCTCAGCCCAAAACGTCGACTGTTCATTCATTTCCATAGATGTTGCCTGATCTGCTGAGTTCCTCCAGCATTTTGTGTGTGTTGTTTTAGATTTCTAGCATCTGCAGACTTTCTCATGTTTATTGTTACCATCTGCATCTTATAATGTTAAGGATCTCTACAAGACGTATGGCCCTCTAACTCCTGCCTCGCAATCTGCCTATCATAGTGCTTCCCAAATGATATTATTGTACCTGCCTCAATCACTCCCAAGAAAGAATATACAAGACAGTGACAACCAGCTGTTACTCATCAATAACAGTGTTCAAACTTGGATACAACTGGCACCTACACTCATTAACTGCTGGCTGGTGGTGTAGTAGCATCAGCACAGGACTTTGAGATAAATGATCCTGAGTTCAAATCTAGCTGGCTCCTTGTATGTTTTCCATCCTTGCTGGGTTCAGCTAGCAACTTGGCCCCAAAACGAACAGTGGCAAAAATGCCACCCCGGTATGAAAAGGAACAAAATCTCTCATTAACATGTTCTGCTAGTGGTCATGAAAAGGTTAATTCTAGAAAAGACATTAGCTTTCAACATCAGAGAGTTGGCAGCTTGCCTGCGTCATCTTATTGTACAAGGGAACTGTTCAATAGTTTCATAACAGCAGGGTAGAAACTGTTCTTGAACCTGGTGGTATACGCTTTCAGGACCGCAAGACAAAAGAGACAATATTGGCCATTCAACCCATCGATTCTGGTCCACCGTTCAATCATGGTTATTTGTTGCTCAAAGCAAGTTCATTACCAAAGCAATACAGAAATTCACTTTCTTGCAGGCACTTACAGGGAGAAAGAAATACAATAGAATTTCAGAATCAACGTTTTCAGTGACGTGCCAAATCTACACAAACATCCAGTGAAGTAGAGGTGCTGGTCTGCCCTCTTTGTGATGACGTGCTGGTTCCATGACAAATCTTCTTACGTTAAATGTCTAGGAATTCAAAACTACTGACTCTTCGCCTCTGTTTCCCTAATTCTCATGCCTGTCCTTGTAACCTTTGACATTCTTACTAACCAAGAACTTATTAGCTAATACTAAGGCCAAGTCATTGGAAGAAGAACGAGGGGTGACCTCATTGAAATCTATGGAATGATGAAAGGCCTTCATAAAGCGGATGTGCAGAGGAAGTTTCCTACAGAGAAGATGTGGGAGAGTCTAAGACCAGAGGACACAAAGTCTCAGAATACAGGGGCGTCCTTTTAGAACATAGATGAGGAGAAATTTCTTTAGTCAGAGAGTGGAATTCTTTGCCACAAGCAGCTCTGGAAGCCAAGTCTTTATGTATATTTGAGGTAGAGGTTGATAGATTCTTGATTGGTCAGGGCACATAGGGATATGAATTCTTTGCCACAAGTAGCTGTGGAGGCCAAGTCTTTATATACATTTGAGACAGAGGTTGATGGATTCTTGATTGGTCAGGGCATGTATGGATATGGGGAGAAGGCAGAAGATTAGGGCTGAGAGGAATATTGGATCAGCCATGATAAGATAGAAGAGTAGACTCATGGGCCAAATGGCATCATTGTGCTCCTATATCTTATGATCTTATACTTTACATATACCTTAGACTTGGTCTCCACAGTCATCTGTGGCAATTAAATCCAGAGATTCACCACCATCTGACTAAAGAAATTCCTCATTGCTGTTCTAAAAGGGATTTCCTTGTATTCTACAGCTGTGCCCTCTGGTCCTAGACTCCCCCACTATTGGAAACATCCTTTCCACATCCACTGTACGTAGGCTTTCAATATTCAAGCTTCACTAAGATCTTCAAAAATCCACTGAGTACAGGACAACAGCCATCAAGCACCAACTATTTTCCTTTCCTTCATCCCACCTTTTATCCTGGCATCTTTCCCCTTATTTCCTGTCCTGAAGACTTACTTCCCCTTATTTCCTGTCTCTGTCCAAAATGTCAACGTATTCATTTCCATAGATGCTACCTGACCTGTTGATTTCATCCAGTATTTTGTGTGTGTTGTTGATTTTGTCCACCAATTTTCTGTTTCTCTAAATAGTAACCCTTTCATTCCCCAGATTGTTTTTGTTAACATCACCTGGACCCTTCCCAATGCCAACAAATTATGCCTTTATCCCTTCTATCAAAGTTCATGACACACACTTCTCTTTGCTTTATTCCATTTGCCATTTCTTTGCCCATTCTCCTAATATGTGCAAGACCTTCTGCGGACTCTCTGCTTTCTCAACACTAACTGCCCCTCAACCTCAACCTCTCTGCATCATCTGCAAACTTGCCACAAAGTCACGATTCCCATTATCCAGCTTATTAACATATAGCATGTGAAGTAGCAGCCCTAACATCAACTCCTGTGGAAGACCAGTAGTTATTCGCAGCCAACCAGAAGAGGCCCCTTTATTCCCCATCTTTGCTTTCTGCCTGTCAGCTAATCTTCTATCCACAATTCTTGAAGCCTCATGCGCAGCACCTTATAAAAGCCCTTCTGAAAATCCAAGTGAACGATATTCACTGACTCTCCTTTGTCTATCCTGCCTGTTATTTCCTCAAAGAATTCCAACAGATTTGTCAGGAAAGATTTTTTCTTCATAAAACCATGCTGACTGATTTAATTTATCATGTGCCTCCAAGTACCCTGAATAATTTAATGATGGACTCTTAACATCTTACCAACCACTGGCCTACAATTTCCTGTCTTTCGACTCCTTTCCTTTTTAAAGTGTGGAGTGACATTTGCAATTTTCCAAACGTCTCAGCATGAAATACCTCCACAATCTTTTCTGCTGCCTCTTTCAGAACCCTAGGGTGTCGTCCATCTGGTCTGACAGAGGGAAGAAGAGGAATACAAGCTGGCAGGTGATAGTGAGACAAGATGGATGGGCAGGAGAGGGGATAATGTGAGTAGGTGGGAGAGGTAAGACAATGAAGAAAGAATCTCATAGGAGTGGACGGTGGACTATGGAATTAATGGGAGTAGGTTGAGGGGAGATTGTGGTGGGGTGCTGGGGTGGGGGGAAACAGGAGAAAGGTTACTGCAAGTTGGATAAAAAAAATCAATGTTCATGCCACCCGGGTGGGGTTTATGAAGAGCAAATATGAAGTGCTATACCCCCAACCTGTATTTGCATACAAGTGTAGGTAAGCAAAGGTCAAGTTTCTCCCACTACTAATGAGTTACAGATTGTGACCACCACTCATTGTGTGAACCTGATGTATAGAATAAGGATAGGAGATGATAATGCACCCAAGGTTAGAGTTCGTCCTGGTTTATATAAACTTTAAATGCAATCAAAGTCAGATTCACACCCAAAAGACTTTCTTTTAAAGATAGACCAAACAGGGATTAGCACCCAGTGATTCTTAACTGAGTAATCACTGTGACTCATGGTTTGATCAGCCTGTCCAGGTGGATTTTGCTACAAAACAGCCAGCAATTTTCTGTGCCCTGTTCTAGTTTTAAGCTGTTTTCAACTAAACATAATAACTCTGAGAATGTCCCCCTGTGACGTTGGATCCCTCCCCCAATGAAAAGCAGTTTCTTTAATTAAATTGGCTCTCAGGAGAAAGCATGCTAATGCTGGGAAAGAACATTTTTCTTGCCCTAGCGTTTTGCCATCACCATTGATTCCCATGATCGGAATGTATCCTCTGCAATGTGGTAGAGACCCGACCTTACAAAGAGTCCTTCACTCCTACCACATTCTCCCTTTCATATGCCGAGTGGAACCACTACTTATCGGTGTCGGAGAGATGGTACTGTAACGGTTCTGTGGGGGGATACAGTGGGAACAGTTTTTAGATTAGTAATGGCTAAATATTTTATCTTTTCGAAAATAGTTCAGTAACATGCAGTCTGTACTAAAGCTTGCTTATAAGAACAGACCCATTGTTCATTAGCAGTGCTATTGGAGTGATTCGTGACTGGGTTTTCAATGTATTAGTACACGAGGTGCCGCTGACTAAACTGGACACTCACATGAGGAATTTCGGCTCGCAAGTTTGATCCCCTTCGCCACGCTGTTAACGTTGCATACTTGACACACGTACCATGCACGACACCCTGTGAGAGAGGAGCCAGACTTCGGGGAACACTCTGGAAAGAATGGCCGCCACGTCTCTCACCGTACATTCCACAAGTAACAAGAGTTAATTTAAAAAGCTGTGAAGCACGAAGCGAATCTGACACAAGGCCGATACAGCATCCGGGCAGTAGCAGTGAGACTTCAGACGCCTGTCGACAGCTGCAGTAGTGGACAGTCGAGTGGGTCCTCCTCTGCTGTGCAGCGCCGGTGCTGAGCACCTCGCAGAAGGGATCTTCAGAGGAAAGGAAGATAATTCCCGCCCATTGTCTTAAGGCTCTTCCCTCAGTAGTTGAAAAAAAACTGAACCTCAGTACAGCCGATCTTAGCACGCACATGCACATACACACAGTCAGACATGTACATATATATAACACACACAGCACACATATAGACACGTACATACACATAACACACGTGCAGACACGTACATACAACATACAACACAAGTGCAGGCACCTACATACATATAACATACACACAACGCATGTGCACACATACATACAACACACAGGTTGACACGTGCATACACACAACACGCATACAGACACATACATACACAGGTAGACACGTACAGATACATAAATACACACAATATGCATGTAGACATGTACATACACATAACATGCGCACAATGTGCATGTAGGCACGTACATACACATAACATACACACAACACACAGGCAGACACATACATACACATAACATACACACAATGTGCATGTAGGCATGTACATACACATAACATACACACAACATACAGGCAGACATGTACATGCACATAACATACACGCAAACAGCACAGACTTTCAGAACACGGCTCAATTTCTTTTGGAGAATAGTCAAAGATTTGTCCCATTTAGTGAAAGTAAGTTTAATAGCTGCAGGTTGCAGAGTCATAGATATTTGAATTGTTGATAAGCAAAAGTTATAAACTCAAAAGCTGGCTGGCCTTCCTACAGAGTCGAGTGCAGCCATCATAATTTCTTAGTCATGCAGTTGTTCAGCCCAGCTAGTCCATGCCTAACTGATATTCTCCCTCGTCCAATCGACCCGCTCCCGGACCATAGCCCTCTATACCCCTCTTAAGCATGTACCTATCCAAATTTCTCTTAAGTATTGAAATCAAACCTGCATCCATCACTTTCACACTCTCACCACCCTCTGAGTGATGAAGTTCACCATCATGTTCCCCTTAAACATTTCACCTTTCAACCTTAACCCATGACCTCCAGTGCTAGTCTCACCCAATCTCCGTGGAAAAAGCCTGCTTGCACTTTGATCTGTTTTGCCCATCAATACCAATCCCATTTGCACCACAAGTCTTGTTTTAAGTGTCTGTCTAAGGCTATGTCGACACTAGACAGGATAATATTGAAAACGCCGGTTTCGCGTAAAAACAATAGGCGTCCACACCAGGCGTTTTTGAAAATACCTCTGTCCACATTAAAATGGGTATTTGGGTGAATCTCCTCCTACTGGGCATGGGCAGGACACATCTACAGAAAACAAGCGAAGAGGAAACGGTATACTTGGTGCACGTTTGTCCAGTTACAGACTAGAAAAACTTAAAAGGAAATTGCTAAACGACGGACAGCGACGGACGACAATCTCTCATAAATGTAATTGTCCACCACCTCCTCCGGCAGTTGGTTCCAGATATCAACCACTCACTGGGTAAAACACTTCCCATCAGAACCCCTCAAGGCTCCTTCCTCTCATCTTGAACCTATAGCTCTTGTTTGTAATACTCCTATTAGGGAAAAAGATATGAGAATTTTATCAAGCAGTAGTAAATCAAGGCAATTAGACTTAGTCATAGTCATGGTCATACTTTATTGATCCCAAGGGAACTTGGATTTCGTTACAGTTGCACCAACCAAGAATAGAGTATAGATATAGCAATATAAAACCTTAAATAATTAAATAATAATATGTAAAGTATGCCAGGAAATAAGTTGCTGTGTTGTTTGGAAGATACTTCACCACTTATCCAAGAGGCTTCTTCAGTTCTGATCCACGGAGGGTAGCTTTCTGGCTTATCAATCTGTGAGTTGTTTAAAGGTATAGCAATCACATGAGGGTCTTTAAATTTGTAGAGGTAATGAGAGGGTCATTAGTCTTATCTTTGCATGGATGAGGTGTGAACTGTTGTGGGGACGCTGGGGTAGAGATGTTAGGACAGCACTGTAAGTAGCTGATAGGTGCTGTAGTACTTCATCCCCTCTGCAGTCCCAGTGAGTTTAGCGACCACTTCCAGTTTGTACCCGCCGGTTAAGGATAGTTCACTTCATGCTCAGTATCCAGAAACATAGAAAATAGGTGCAGGAGCAGGCCCTTCGAGCCTGCACCGCCATTCAGTATGATCATGGCTGATCATCCAACTCAGAACCCTGTACCTGCTTTCTCTCCATACCCCCTGATCCCTTTAGCCACAAGGGCCATATCGAACTCCCCCTCAAATATAGTCAATGAACTGGCCTCAACTGTTTCCTGTGGCAGAGAATTCCACTGATTCACCACTCTCTGTGTGAAGAAGTTTTTCCTCATATCGGTCCTAAAAGGCTTCCCCTTTATCCTCAAACTGTGACCCCTCGTTCTGGACTTCCCCAACATCGGGAACAATATTCCTGCATCTAGCCTGTCCAATCCCTTTAGAATTTTATATGTTACAATGAGATCCCCCCTCAATCTTCTAAATTCCAGCGAGTATAAGCCCAGTTGATCCAGTCTTTCTTCATATGAAAGTTCTGCCATCCCAGGAATCAATCTGGTGAACTTTCTTTGTAATCCCTCTATGGCAGGAATGTCTTTCCTCAGATTAGGGGACCAAAACTGCACACAATACTCCAGGTGTGGTCTCACCAAGGCCTTGTACAACTGCAGTAGAACCTCCCTGCTCCTGTACTCGAATCTTTTTGCTATGAATGCCAGCATACCATTCGCCTTTTTCATCGCCTGCTGTACCTGCATGCCCACTTTCAATGACTGGTGTACAATGACACCCAGGTCTCATTGCACCTCCCCTTTTCCTAATCAGCCACCATTCAGATAATAATCTGTTTTCCTGTTCTTGCCACCAAAGTGGATAACCTCACATTTATCTACATTAAATTGCATCTGCCATGAATTTGCCCACTCACCTAACCTATCCAAGTCACCCTGCATCCCCTTAGCATCCTCCTCACAGCTAACACTGCTGCCCAGCTTCATGTCATCCACAAACTTGGAGATGCTGCATTTAATTCCCTCCTCTAAATCATTAATATATATTGTAAACAACTGGGGTCCCAGCACTGAGCCTTGCGGTACCCCACTAGTCACTGCCTGCCATTCTGAAAAGGTCCCATTTATTCCCACTCTTTGCTTCCTGTCTGCCAACCAATTCTCTATCCACATCAACACCATACCCTCAATACCATGTGCTTTAAGTTTGCACACTAATCTCCTGTGTGGGACCTTGTCAAAAGCCTTTTGCAAATCCAAATATACCACATCCACTGGTTCTCCCCTATCCACTCTACTAGTTACATCCTCAAAAAATTCTATAAGATTCGTCAGACATGATTTTCCTTTCACAAATCCATGCTGACTTTGTCCGATGATTTCACCACTTTCCAAATGTACTGTTATCACATCTTTGATAACTGACTCTAGCATTTTCCCCACCACCGATGTCAGGCTAACCAGTCTATAATTTAAAAATGCAAAAAACAGGAATTCTGCAGATGCCGGAAATTCAAGCAACACACATAAAAGTTGCTGGTGAATGCAGCAGGCCAGGCAGCATCTCTAGGAAGAGGTGCAGTCAACGTTTCAGGCTGAGACCCTTCGTCCTGACAAAGAGTCTCGGCCTGAAACGTCGACTGCACCTCTTCCTAGAGATGCTGCCTGGCCTGCTGCGTTCACCAGCAATTTTTATGTGTGTTGCCAGTCTATAATTCCCTGGTTTCTCTCTCACTCCTTTTTTAAAAAGCGGGGTTACATTAGCCACCCGCCAATCCTCAGGAACTAATCCAGAATCTAAAGAGTTTTGAAAAATTATCACTAATGCATCCACTTTTTCTTGGGCTACTTCCTTAAGCACTCTGGGATGCAGACCATCTGGCCCTGGGGATTTATCTCTCTTTAATTTACCTAACACCACTTCCCTACTAACATGTATTTCCCTCAGTTACTCTATCTCACTAGACCTCGGTCCCCTACTATTTTCGGAAGATTATTTATGTCCTCCTTAGTGAAGACAGAACCAAAGTAGTTAATCAATTGGTCTGTCATGTCCTTGTTCCCCATGATCAATTCACCTGTTTCTGACTGTAAGGGACCTACATTTGTCTTAATCAATCTTTTTCTTTACACATATCTATAAAAGCTTTTACAGTCAGATTTTATGTTCCCTGCCAGCTTTCTCTCATAATCTTTTTTCCCCCTTCCTAATTAAGCCCTTTGTCCTCCTCTGCTGAACTCTGAATTTCTCCCAGTCCTCAGGTGAGCCACTTTCTCTGGCTAATTTGTATGCTTCTTCTTTGGAATTGATACTATCCCTAATTTCCCTTGTCAGCCACGGGTGCACTACCTTCCTTGATTTATTCTTTTGCCAAACTGGGATGAACAATTGTTGTAGTTCATCCATGCGATCTTTAAATGCTTGCCATTGCATATCCACCGTCAACCCTTTAAGTGTCATTTGCCAGTCTATCTTAGCTAATTCACGGCTAAAGGAGGATCAAGGCTAGGCAATCTTTACAAAGAGAGAAGCAGATGGGAGACAGCGTTCATCACCAGGTATTCTGGAAATACAGCGGGGGATAGAAACCTCAAATTTCAAGAAAGTATCAGATAGTTAGACAAGTACAGAAACTGCTCTTGAAGGTGTGTGGAGATGATTGGTGTTGGAATACTACTGATGAGTTGCCTCATAATGGTCGAAGGCTCTACTGAAGATGGCACGCACAATGAACAAATTTGTGAAGGACTGAGATGAGATTGCGTAAAGGAAATGAGACTGATTGTCTGTTGGCATTTGTGGTTGAATGACGGCAATATGGGAAAAATGGGAGTACTAGGATAAGAGTGGGACATCATGCTTTATTGTGAATGTAATGGTATTGTTAGTCCTGGGTATGACTCTAAACTGCAACCGGTGATGAGGCTCTGACTGGGGACTTTCAGAGCTTTGGGGAAAGTGGAGTTAGCCCTCATTGCCGCTCTGACCCAGAATGGCAGCACCTGCAAGGGTTCCCACTCAGGATACGAGCGAAGGCCAAACTGAACTTATGACGGAGAAGGCGGATGAGCTACGACCTCAAATGTCAACAGCTATAGTACAGGCGGATGAACATTTGGGAAGAGAAATGGCGATTTCTTTAGTTCGCCCAATGGAAGGCAATAGCAAACCACCATTGCAATTTGCTGAGAAAACCATGGTCAAACCCACAAAATATATCACACAACAACAGCGTCAAGAGGATCTTCAAGACAACTCTGAAGATGTTTTGCTCGGTAGGGTTGATTCTGGCCAGCAGGGGATCCCCGACCATCATCAAGATACTGCTCATAAAATTCAAGTAACACAAAAGAAAATTACTGCCACTTGGAATGTAAGAACCTTATATCAAGCAGGAAGATTGAACAATGGGATAAGTGAAATGGAAAGACTAAAGATTAACATCATGGGAATTAGCGAAGTTCGTTGGATAGGTGCTGGAACATGTCAGATTAGAAATAAAACACTAGTTTATTCTCGTGGTACATCCCATACTAATGGAGTAGGAATTCTTATGGATCAAAACATGGCAAAAATGTTTTAGGACATTGGGCAATATCAGAAAGAGTGCTCCTTGTTAGATTCAGAGGACAACCACTTGATTTAGCAATTATACAGGTATATGCACCAACAACAGATGGAACAAATGAAGATATAGATAAATTCTATGAAGAGCTTGAACAAGCAAAGAATGGATGCAAATCTCAAGATATTGTTATTGTCATGGGAGATCTAAATGCTAAAGTAGGACAGGTGCTGATGGAAATACCATAGGAAAATTTGGACTAGGGGAAAGAAATGAAAGAGGTGAGAAATGGGTAGAATGGTGCAAGATAAATAATCAGGTTATTATGAATACCTACTTTAAAAACCATCCAAGATGCTTGTGGACCTGGAAAAGTCCAGGTGATAACATTAGAAATCAAATTGACTTTATTACTATAAACCAAAGATTTAGAAACTCAGTGACTCAATGCAAAACATATCCAGGTGAAAACTGTAATAGTGACCATAACCCAGTAACATGTCATGTAAAAGTAAAACTTAAAAAACTAAAGAAGCAAAAACCTGAACAATCCCTTGACTACTTGCAATTAATTAAAGAAGAAAACTTAAGACAAAAATTTACAATTGAAGTAAGGAATAGATTTCAAAGTCTAGAAATAGAATCTGTCGAAGATGATAGCAATCATGTAGAAATGAAATTTAACTCTCTAAAGGATGCCTTGGTAGAATCAGCTAGGTCAGTGATGCCTAAAAAATAAAAAAGCACAAAGAATAAATGGATGACAGATGAAATCAAAAATCTAATGGAAGAAAGGAGACGGAAGAAAACAAATCCTATAGAATATAAGTCCTTAGATAAAAAAGTTAAAAGCTTATGTCAAAAAGCCAAAGAAGAATGGTTAAACCAGGAATGTGAGCAAATAGAAAGAATCCCTGTTACTGATCCAAAAAGGTTACATCAACAAATCAAGAATATCACTGGTAAAAAGCTCCTCTGTTCTTCAGGTGGATGTTTGAAAACAAAGGACGGTACCATTATCATGGAAAAAGATGAGATTATGAACAGATGGACTGAGTATATTCAGGAATTGTTTGAAGACGATCGAGGTGAAAAACCAGAAATTAAGAAAAACATTGAAGGTCCAAGTATTTTAAAATCTGAAGTTCGTAATGCAATAAATAAGATGAAGAAAGCAAAGGCAGCAGGTCCTGATGAATTAGTAATAGAACAAATTATTGCCCTTGAAGATTATGGAGTTGAAAAACTTACTGATTTAATCAATGACATTTATGAGCCTGGAATAATATCAGATGAAAAAATTAGTATTTATCACTCTTCCTAGAAGAAAGCTGGAGCAATAGAATGTGAATTACATAGGACCATAAGTTTGATGAGCCATATCGCCAAGATACTTATAAGAATTTTGATGACAAGAGCTAAAAGTAAGATACAAGCTGAAATAGGCAAAGAACAATGTGGTTTTGTGAACGACAAAGGTACAAGAAACGCAATGTTGATGTTAAGGATACTATCATAACGAGTTATTCAAGTGCAAAAAGATTTGTTTGTTTGTTTTATCGACTACACAAAAGCATTTGATAAAGTGAAGCACAATAAGTAATTTGAAATATTACAGAAAACTCTAGATCTAGATTCGAAAGACCTCCGGCTAATCAGAAATCTGTACTGGGAACTAACTGCCACTGCAAGAATAGATGGAGAAGTGATCAGTTTACGAAAATCAAGAGAGGCGTCAGACAAGGGTATGTTTTCTCCCCTGATTTATTTAATGTGTACAGTGAAACAATATTACAGAAAATAAGAGATATCTTGGTGTCAAAGTTGGTGGTGAAAACATCATTAATTTCAATCTTTGTCAGTATTATTTGATATAGTCATCCTTTTGTGCTGTATTCACTCAGACACATAGACAGTAGTGTGATCCCCAGGGTTTTCTGTGGATCAAAAGGGGGGAGATGTTGGTCATGGCGGGTTGGAAATATGGTAGAAAACATCAAACTCAAATGGGTCAGGGATAGTGGAAGGGGACAGATCAATTGTCTTTGTTTCTGCCATGTGCTTGGAGATAAAGGCTGCCATTTTGTGGAACTATTTTACATCCTCCATTTTGTGTGTTAGTTGCTTGGCTTGATCAGTGTTTCAAAGAAGACACAATGATGCTTCTGGTAATCTGCTGGAATAGAGATCATTTCCGAATTTAAAAGTTGTTTGTGAGATATTCTTTGGTTGGATATAACATGCAGGTTTTGACTGTTGGAGTCAATATCTGATTTGCATGAATCAATATTGTTGCTAATTGCGAACAAAGAGCCATGAATTACTGATTGTCACTTGCTGGGGAGAGTGCATTAATAGATGCTGGCTTGGAGCAGAGCCAATAAAAAGGTGTTAAAGGTCAGACACATGACCTACAGCCAATGACACTGGAATGTTACATTTGAATTAATAAGAAATGAATATAAAAATGGTCACTTCGAGGGTGCAATCAGCGATAACTCCAGAAAATCGTCATCGCAAGGAAGAACCCCAACACCAGGGGCTAAGAAAAGAAAGGATCAATCATTTTTATCGGTCCCCTATTTCAGTGTTATAAATTGGAAAAGTGGCCTAAGTGAGTATTGGTACAGAGGGGACAGCAGGAGTCATGTTCACATTCATGTTCCAACTTGCTGGCCCGGGGCGAATGTGGGCCTATTACAGGCAAATAGGATTAGTGTGAATGGTCATCATGGTCCACAGGGACAAGTTGTGTCAAAAGCCTCCTTTGGTTGCCACCTAATGCAGAACATTCAGGGGATGCAATGGGCAGAGGAGAGCCAGAGATAACAATAAGACTGCAAGGCGGTCATTGGACGGAGATCAAATCTGATTTGGCCCCAAGCCTAAGAATGAATGCTCAATAGAGTTATTTTTCTTGCTACCCACTGAGCATAAATTACTCTTTTACAGAACCTAGATAGAGATTTCAAACATAACACAGCTGTCTAGAAAGCAACAAAGGCACAGGAATGTTCTAAGCCGGGACCTCTTATCGACTGATCAGCGGCCTGTCTGGGCTGGGTACTGAGTGACACGGATGCAAGTTGTGTTTGAACTCCCTCAGATACTTCCAACAAAGCAAAGTTGCTTGCTTCCCTGTTCCAAATCCTTGAAAGGCGGAATGCAAACAGGCTGGTTCAGCATGTGCCAGAGTTCATGCGGGGTGGAGCTTGGGAGGCCACTGAGCAGAAAAATAAAGAAAGAGGTGCATTTATAGGGGCTGTTCACAGCGTCTGAACACCCTCACAGAACAAAGAGATTATGGTGCCCTAGTAATAGAGTCATAGAAAAGTACGCACAGAAACAGGCCCTTTAGCCTATCTAGTCCTTGCTGAATCATTTAAACTGCCTACTCCCATCAACCTACACTAGTACCATAGCCCTCCATACCCCTACCGTCCATGTACCTATCCAAACTTCTCTTTAACCTTGAAATCGAGCTGGCAACCTGCACTAGCAGCTCATTCCACACTTTCATCACCCTCTGAGTGAAGAAGTTTCCCCTCATTTTCCCCTTCAACTTTCCACTTTTCATCCTTAACCTATGACCTTTAGTTGTAGTCCCACCCAACTTCAGCAGAAAAGCTTACATGCATTTACCTTCCCTATACCCCGCATCATTTTCATGATGATAACTCTTGTGGTGCCTGCAGGTCTGATTGTTGTTGCACTTTTCGATGTACTTGTGATAATCTTGAATGTTGATCTTATACTGCAAAAGTCAAACTTGAAAAATTTCATAACTTTCAGCGTGGGCATACTGTTAATTGGAATATCTAGATGAAACAAGCAAAATTGTTAACGACCAGCAAATGACTGTTTGAAGGTTTTGCCCTTTCCTATTAAATTCTCATTGTGTGTAAAGATAATTGATTATGATATGCTGTATATTGGAGATTGTACATAGTCTGGTCACCACATTATAGGAAGGGCCTAATTGCACTGGAGGTGATCCACCAGGATGTTGCCCAGCAGGGAGTGTTTCATTTATGGGGAGAGACCCAATTAGGCTGGGGCCATTTTCATAGGAGCACAGGACACTGTGGGAGTTCCTGATTTTAAAAATTCTGAGGTTATCCAGGGCAGATAGTAAGGCATTTTCCCCCAAAGTAGAGGCATCCAAAACCAGAAGGTGTAGGGTTAGAGCAGGTTTCCTGACATTTTTTGTGCCAATGAGTATTACCATTAACCAAGGGGTCTATAAACCCCTAGGTTGGGAACCCCTAGGTTAGGCTAAAGAGGTTCTGATGGGATCTGGGGAAGAAATTTCTCAGCCAGAGTATGGTCAAAACTTGGAACATACAGGCTGAGTGGGTGGTGCAGGCAGGTACTCACACAGCATTGGGTGTCATGGTAGTTAGCTTAACGCTATAACAGTGACAGCGACCTGAGGCTCAATTCTGTAAGCAGTCTCTCCTCAGCCATGATGGTTTCCTTCCACGTTCCAAAGACATACGGGTTAGTAGGTTAATTGATCATGTGTGTGATTGGCTAGCATGGGCTTGTTTATTTCATTTTATTTAGCGGTCCAGCTCAGAACAGACCCAACATCCCACCGATTTAACCCTAGCCTCATCACAGGACAATTTACGATGACCAGTTAACCTATTAACTGAGATGCCTTTGGACGTTGGAAGGTAACTGGAGCATCCAGGGGAACCCTAATGCTCACACAGGAAGGACATACAAACTTCCTCACAGAAGACGTTGCAATCGAACTCCAAACTCCGAGTCTCCAATTGGTAATAGTGTCATGTTAACAGCTGTGGTGCCCAGAAGGGCCTGTTGCCATACCATATCTCTAAATAAATAAAAATAAAAACATATGTGAGGCGGTTCATTTTGGTAGGTCAAATATAATGGCAGAATATAGTATTAATGATAAGACTCTTGGCAGTGTGGAGGATCAGAGGGATCTTGGGGTCCGGGTCCATAGGACACTCAAAGCTGCTATGCAGGTTGACTCTGTGGTTAAGAAGGCATACGGTGCATTGGCCTTCATCAATCATTGATGAATTGAGTTTAGGAGCCAAGAGGTAATGTTGCAGTTATATAGGACCCTGGTCAGATCCCACTTGGAGTACTGTGCTCAGTTCCGGTCGCCTCACTACTGGAAAGATGTGGAAACCATAGAAAGGGTGCAGAGGAGATTTACAAGGATGTTGCCTGGATTGGGGAGCATGCCTTATGAGAACAGGTTGAGTGAACTCAGCCTTTTCTCCTTGGAGCGATGGAGGATGAGAGGTGATCTGATAGAGGTGTATAAGATGATGAGAGGCACTGATCGTGTGAATAATCAGAGGCTTTTTCCCAGAGCTGAAATGGCTAACACGAGAGGGCACAGTGTTAAGATGCTTGGAAGTAGGTACAGAGGAGATGTCAGGGGTAAATTTTTTAACACAGAGAGTGGTGAGTGCATGGAATGGGCTGCCGACGATGGTGGTGGAGGAAGATACAATAGGGTCTTTTAAGAGACTCCTGGATAGGTACATGGAGCTTAGAAAAATAGAAGGCTATGGGTAATTTCTAAGGTAAGGACATGTTCAGCACAGCTTTGTAGGCCAAAGGGCCTGTATTGTGCTGTAGGTTTTCTATGTTTCTATGTTTCTATATAACAAGTATCTAGCTAAAACAGTTCAATCACCAGGACATAAAAAACTACAGATCAAGTGACGGAGTGGATGTGAAGGAGATGATTCAAACAATAGGAGAGTCTAGGACCAGAGGGCACAGCCTCAGAATAGAAGGATGTCACTTTAGAACAGAGATGAGGAGGAATTTCTTTAGCCTGATGGTGGTGAATCTGTGGAATTCATTGCTACGGACGGCTGTGGAAGCCAAGTTGAAGCGAAGGTTAATAAATTCTTGATTCATAAGTACTTCAAAGTTTACGGACAGAAGGCAGGAGAATGGAGTTGAGAGAGAAAATAAATCAGCCATGATTTATCTATCCATAAGTTTGCAGGTGATACCATCATAGTGGGCCATATTGCAAATAATGATGAGTCAGAGTACAAGAGGGAAATGGGGAGTTTAGTAACATTGTGTCATGATAACAACTTTTCCGTCAATGTCAGCAAGACAAGAGAGTGGCTATTGACTTCAGGAAGGGGGCAGTGCACATACTCCTGCTTACATCAACGATGCTGAGGTTGAGAGAATTGTTGAGAGCATCAAGTTCCCAGGAGTTAATATTAACAATAGCTTGTCCTGGTCTGTCCAAGTTGACAGCACAGCTGAGAAAGCTGACCAGCAGCTCTACCTCCTCTACGTCCTGGTTGACCCTTACCAGTTTTTTTTGGAAGTACCCTATCTGGTGAACTGCAAGTCGGTGGGGCAGCTGCTCTGCATGTGTCCGCAAGAAACTGCAGAGAGCTGTGCATGCAGCTCAGCACCACATGGGAACCATCCTCCCCTCCATGGACTCTGTCCACACTTCTTAAAGTTCAACGTAAGTTTATTATCAAAGTAAATATACGTCATCATATACTGCCCTGGGATTCATTTTCTTGTGGGCATTCACAGTAAGTACAAAGAAACACAATAGAATCAATGAAAATCTGCACACAATGACAGAGGAACAACCAACATGCAAAACACAACAAATCGTGTAAATACAAAAAGGAAAAAATAAATGAACAAAAAATATTGAGTAAACACGAGGAATTCTGCTGATGCTGGAAATTCAAGCAACGCACATCAAAGTTGCTGGTAAATGCAGCAGGCCAGGCAGCATCTCTAGGAAGAGGTACAGTCGACATTTTGGGCCGAGACCCATCGTCAGGACTAACTGAAGGAAGAACTAGTAAGAGACTTATTAGTTCTATCTTCAGTTAGTCCTGACGAAGGGTCTAGGCCCGAGACATCGAATGTACCTCTTCCTAGAGATGCTGCCTGGCCTGCTGCGTTCACCAGCAACTTTGATGTGTGTTGCAAAAAATATTGAGAACACGTTGTAGAGTTCATAGGTTGTGGAATCCGTGCTGTGCTGGGGTGAGAGAAGTTATCTATTCTGGTTCGGGAGCCTGATGGCAGAGAGGTAATAATGGTTCCTGAACCTAGTGGTGTGGAACCTAAGCCCCCTGTACCTCCTAACTGATGGTATCTCTGAGGAGAGAGCATGGCCTTGATAATGGATATTGCTTTCCTGCAAGTGTCCCTTGTAGATGTGCCCAGTAGCAGGGAGGGCTTTATCTGTGATAGTCTCCGTGGTATCCATTACTTTATGTAGGAGTTTCTCTTCAAGGATATTGGTGTTTCCACACCAGGCTATGATGCAACAAGTCAGTATACTCTGTACTGTTAATCTATCGACGTTTGTCAAAATTTTAGATGCCATGCTGAATCTTTGCAAAGTTCTAAGAAAGTAGAGGCACTACCATGCTTCCTTTGTAATGATACCTACATACTGGTCCTAGGACAGGTCTCTGAAATGGTATCACGAAAAAGTCAATGTTACTGACCCTCTCCACCTCTGATCCCCTGATGAGGACAGGCTCATGGACCTACAGTTTCTTCCGCCTGAAGTCAAATATCAGCTTTTCGCTTTTGTTGACGTTGAGTGAGAGTTTCTTATTGCGGCGCCATCCAGCCAGATCTTCCTCCTGTGTGCTGATTCGTCACCAACTTTGATTTGGTCAACCACAGTGGTGACATCAGCAAATTTGAACTTGGCACTGGAGCTGAACTTAACCTCACAGTCACAAGTGTAAAGTGAGCAGAGCAGGGGGCTAAGCACACAGCCTCGTGTGATGCACCTGTGCTGATGGTGATTGTGGAGGAGATGTTGTTGCCAATTCGAACTGACTGAGGTCTGCAAGTGAGGAGATCGAGGATGCGGTTGCACATGGAGGTATTAAGGCCTAGGCCTTGGAGCTTATTGATTCATTTTGAGGGGATGATAGCGTTGAATGCTGAGCTGTATCCACCCCGTCCAAATGTCCCAGGGTTGAGTGAAGAGCCAGCGAAATGGCATCTGCTGTGACCTGTTGCGATGTTAGGCAAATTGGAGCAAATCTAAGTTGTTTCATCACCAATCTATCAAAGCACTTCATCACAGTGAGTGTAAATGTTACTGGACGATAGTCATTGGGGCAGGTTACCACATTCTTCTTGGGCGCCTGTTTGATTGAAGCCTGCTTAAAACAGGCGGATACCTCAGACTGCTGAAGTGAGAGGTTAAGAATATCTGTAAAATCTTGCTGAGGCAGCAAAATTGAAGATTTCGCTGCTTCTGTAGAGCAGCCGATATAGTCAAAGAGACAACAAAGCCTGGGTATTTTCTCTTCTCCTCTCTCCCATCAGGTAGAAGGTACAAAAAACTGAAAATGCGTACCCCCAGGTTCAAGGACTGCTTCTATACCAAAGCCTTCAAACGCTGCTCATATGTCAGCCCTTTCATACCTGTGATCATTTTTTGCTTCCCTGGTGGATAGTTGGGTAAATAATCTTCAAAGTTCTCAAGAACTTATCGTGGAAGCCACTGCTTGTCCCATTTCGTCCTGAAGGAAGGCCAAACACCAGAATGACCAGGTTGCAATTGTTCCACATTGCATTGGAGGAGACAAAATAAATAATGCCAGGAAAAGCTAGGACTCTCAGATAACTACCTGCTGTTCTTTAAACATTTTGTGCATTCTATGCAGATATTACAGTTACCTACATTACACGTGTAGAAGAATGTGGCGGGATCTCATTGAAACCTACCGAATGTTGAAAGGACTAGATAGGGTGGATGTGGAGAGGATGTTTCCTATGGCTGGGGTATCCAGAACTGGAGGGCACAGCCTCAAAATTGAGGGATGACACCTTAGAACAGAGGTTAGGAGGATTTTTTTTATCCAGAGAGTAGAGAATCTGTGGAACGCTCTGCCACAGACTGAAGTGGGGGCCAGGTCCGTGCGTATATTTAAGGCAGAAGTTGATTGTTTCCTGATTGGTCAGGGCATCATAGGATATGGCGAGAAGGCAAGTGTATGGGTTGAGTAAGATCCGGGATCGGCAATGATGGAATAGCGGAGTGGACTCGATGGGCTGGATGGCCTAATTCTGCTCCTATGTCTTATCATCTTATGGTCTTACTTGTACTTTGAATGTTTTAAATTTTCAAAATAGTTTGCTGGAAGAATCGGAGAACACCCCCAATCATTATGATCTTGCACTTTACTATTTACCTGCCCTGCACTTTCTCTGTAGCTTTTACACTTTTTTCTGCACTGTTGTTGTTTTACCTTGTCCTCCCTCAATGCATTGTGTAATGATTTAATCTGTATGAACAGTACGCAACACAAACGTTTCACTGTATCTTGGAAATGTGACAACAATAGACCATTGTTTTATCATCCCAATGCTGCTATGTGCTGCCATCTTGTGGAACTTTATAGCGAACCAGCCAAGCTAATTCAGCAGACTTTCACAACAAGGCTATGCAAAGGCAATATTTTATTTGGTGAGTGTACAGGGAGTAGTTTAAATTACATTGTGCATTGGTTTGCTTAATTATGTACTTCCTGCCCACAATAAACACTCTTGTTTTGATTGCGTAGAGAAGGCTATGAGGATTGCAAACTGCCTTTTCCAAAAGCTCCCTTCTGGGAAGCTCTTTAAAACAAGGTCATTAAAACAAAAACTTCGCCCTGTCTTTAAAGTTCCCTCCCCCAGGCAATTGAACTATTCCATCTATTACCCCCATCACAGCACTGCACTGTAAACACTTCAACCATTTTCAACCTGTTGTTTGCAATACCACTCATTAACCTATTAACCAAGCAGCTTATTTAATAAAACTCCATTGTAAAATATATCTGGGTGGAACTAAGAAACACAGCGGAGCAAGAATTGTCAGTGGAGGTGAAAGTGGGAGAATTGATGATGCAGGGGATGGAATTGAAGTGGAGATCAGAAATGCCCGCAATTAGGGTGAAATACGTTGGTCGGACCCAATTAGCAATATTATAATGGAGGACAGATGCTTAAAATGTACATGTGATACCTTTTAGGAACCAAGCAGAGAACAGGCTGTCTTAGACTGGGCATTGTAAAATGAAAAAGAAATACCTAACAATCTCTTGTTGTGGGCGTCATCATCCAACGAAGCTTAGACTCTGGAACAGGAAGAGACAACGGCAACAAATGTAATTTAAAGAAGGAGGGAGAGAAACACAACTGTTTACATACCAGTAAGCCAAACATTAGGAGGAGGGCAAAATGTTAAATTTATTTTAAAAACTAACATGGTCTAATAGAACACTTGGAAAATATAAACAGGATTGAATAAAGGCAACATGAGTTCACGTAATGGAAAATGTAATAAGGTAAAATATTTAAGGGAAACCTGCAGGGAGCTTCTTCACTCAGAGGGTGGTGAGAGTGTGGAATGAGCTGTCAGCACAATGTAATTTAAAGAAGGAGGGAGAACAACACAGCTGTTTACGTACCAGTAAGCCAAACATTAGGAGGAGGGCAAAATGTGGGTGTGGGTTTGATTGAAACGTTTAAGAGATGCTTGGGTAAGTACATGAATGGGAGTGCTATGGTCCAGGTGTAGATCAATAGGACTAAGCAAAATAACAGTTCAGCAAGCAACATGGGCCAAAGAGCCTTTTTTTATGTCCTGTAGTACTCTATGACTATGACTCGATTAGTGTCTAAAATTAGAAGACATGGGACAGAGGGGAAAGTATTGAGAATTGGTACAGAGAGTGGGAATACTTGGGCCATTTGCTGGCAGTGACTAGTAGCTGCTGCAGGGACCATTAGCTCTGCCAGGATCCAGCTTCTCACAGTACATATTACAGTAATAATCTGGATCGAGGCACCATGTGTAGCATCTCCTAGTTCGCAGCGGCACGAGGCTGCAGCAAATACGAAGTGTGAGGGAATGAAAAGAAGTTACAATATGATTTACTGAAGCTGGAGTGAGTGGGAAAAATTAACAGAAAATGGGGTAGAACGTGGACAAATGTGAGCTTTTCCAGTCTGGTTCTAACAACAGAAATATAGATTACCTGTGTGGTGATAGATTGGAATAAGAGAAGATGCAATGAGATCTGGGTGTTTGTGTATACAGGTAAAATTCTCAGAAAACAACTTCCCCGAGGATCATCATCTTGTTGTAATGGAGAGGCTTGTGAGTTCTTCTGATAAGACCATCAAACCATATGATACAGGAGCAGAATTAGGCCATTTGGCCCTTCAAGTCTGCTCTACCATTTCATCATGGCTGATCCATTTTCATTTTCAGCCCCAATCTCCTGCCTTCTCCCCGTATCCCTTCATGTCCTGACTAATCAAGTATCTATCAACCTCTGCCTTAAGTATACCAAATGACTTGGCCTCCACAGCTGTCTAGGGCAATGAATTCCATGGATTCACCACTCTCTGGATGAAGAAATTCCTCCTCTTCTCCATTCAAAAAGGACATCCCTCTATTCTTAGGCTGTGTCTTCTGGTCTTAGACTCCCCCACCACAGGAAACATCCTCTCCACATCCACTCTATTAGGCCTTTCAACATTCAATTGGTTTCACTGAGGTAACATAGAACATAGAACATAGAATAGTACAACACAGTACAGGCCCTTCGGCCCACAATGTTGTGCCGACCCTCAAACCCCGCCTCCCATATAACTCCCCACCTTAAATTCCTCCATATACCTGTCTAGTAGTCTCTTAAACTTCACTAGTGTATCTGCCTCCACCACTGACCCAGGCAGTGCATTCCACGCACCAACCACTCTCTGAGTGAAAAACCTTCCTCTAATATCCCCCTTGAACTTCCCACCCCTTACTTTAACGCCATATCCTCTTGTATTGAGCAGTGGTGCCCTGGGGAAGAGGTGCTGGCTATCCACTCTATCTATTCCTCTTATTACCTTGTATACCTCTATCATGTCTCCTCTCATCCTCCTTCTCTCCAAAGAGTAAAGCCCTAGCTCCCTTAATCTCTGATCATAATCCATACTCTAAACCAGGCAGCATCCTGGTAAATCTCCTCTGTACCCTTTCCAATGCTTCCACATCCTTCCTATAGTGAGGCGACCAGACCAAGTGTGGCCTAACCAGAGTTTAATAGAGCTGCATCATTACATTGTGACTCTTAAACTCTATCCCTCGACTTTTGAAAGCTAACACTCCATAAGCTTTCTTAACTACCCTATCCACCTGTGAGGCAACTTTCTGGGATCTGTGGACATGTACCACCAGATCCCTCTGCTCCTCCACACTACCAAGTATCCTGCCATTTACTTTGTACTCTGCCTTGGAGTTTGTCCTTCCAAAGTGTACCACCTCACACTTCTCTGGGTTGAACTCCATCTGCCACTTCTCAGCCCACTTCTGCATCCTATCAATGTCTCTCTGCAATCTTCGACAATCCTCTACACTATCTACAACACCACCAACCTTTGTGTCACCTGCAAACTTGTCAACCCACCCTTCTACCCCCACATCCAGGTCGTTAATAAAAATCATGAAAAGTAGAGGTCCCAAAACAAATCCTTGTGGGACACCACTAGTCACAACCCTCCAATGCGAATGTACTCCCTCCACCATGACCCTCTGCCTTCTGCAGGCAAGCCAATTTTGAATCCACCTGGCCAAACTTCCCTGGATCCCATGCTTTCTGACTTTCTGAATAAGCCTACCGTGTTGAACCTTGTCAAATGCCTGACTAAAATCCATATAGATCACATCCACGGCACTACCCTCATCTATATGCCTGGTCACCTCCTCAAAGAACTCTATCAGGCTTGTTAGACATGATCTGCCCTTCACAAAGCCATGCTGACTGTCCCTGATCAGACCATGATTCTCTAAATGCCTATAGATCTTATCTCTAAGAATCTTTTCCAACAGCTTTCCCACCACAGACGTAAGGCTCACTGGTCTATAATACCTGGACTATCTCTACTACCTTTTTTGAACAAGGGGACAACATTCGCCTCCCTCCAATCCTCCGGTACCATCCCCGTGGACAACGAGGACATAAAGATCCTAGCCAGAGGCTCAGCAATCTCTTCTCTCGCCTCGTGGAGCAGCCTGGGGAATGTTTCGTCAGGCCCCGGGGACTTATCTGTCCTAATGTATTTTAACAACTCCAACACTTCCTCTCCCTTAATATCAGCATGCTCCAGAACATCAACCTCACTCATATTGTCCTCACCGTCATCAAGTTCCCTCTCATTGGTGAATATCGAAGAGAAGTATTCATTAAGGACCTCGCTCACTTCCACAGCCTCCAGGCACATTTTCCCACCTTTATCTCTAATCGGTCCTACCTTCACTCCTGTCATCATTTTGTTCTTCACATAATTGAAAAGTGCCTTGAGGTTTTCCTTTACCCTACTCGCCAAGGCCTTCTCATGCCCCCTTCTTGCTCTTCTCAGCCCCTTCTTAAGCTCCTTTCTTGCTACCAATATTCCTATCTGATCCTTGCTTCCTAAATCTCATGTATGTTGCCTTCTTCCACCTGACTAGATTTTCCACCTCACTAGATTTTCCACCTCACTTGTCATCCATAGTTCCTTCAACCTACCATTCTTTATCTTCCTCACTGGGACAAATTTATCCCTAGTATCCTGCAAGAGATCCCTAAACATCGACCACATGTCCATAGTACATTTCCCTGCAAAAACATCATCCCAATTCACACCCGCAAGTTCTAGCCGTATAGCCTCATAACTTGCCCTACCCCAATTAAAAATTTTCCCGTCCTCTCTGATTCTATCCTTTTCCATGATAATGTTAAAGGCCTCATTCTTCTGAATTCCAGTAGGTAGAGGCCCTCCTCATATGACAAGCCTTTCAATTATGGTATCATTTTCATGAACCTCTTTGAACCATCTCCAATGCCAGCACATTGGATAGGATCCCAAAACTGCTCGCAATATTTCAAATGAGGCCTCAGCAGTGCTTTATGAAGCCTCAACATCACATCCTTGCTTTTATCTTCTAGACCCTGAAAGCAATGCCCTCTGGAAATTAACCACCTGGGACTTAACATCTTTCAGGGTCACCCATGCAACAAGGTCAATGGGGAGACAAGGGCTCCAGAGAAAGAGTGATCCAACCAAGACCTCAGCAGTGGAGCTGGTGGAAGATTATGACACATCACAACACCAGTGAATGTGGAGGAAGGCTGCAGCAGTGAAGACTTCCCAGTCATCTTGCACTCCATGGCACTGGACCCTGACACCAAACTGTCAAAGGCCGTAGTGGCTGCCCATGCAGCATATGTCCCACATTAAACAAAGTCTCAGAGGCGGCCTCCATGAAGGGAATCCACATAAAGCAATCAGGTACAACAGAAGTTGGGAAGGTAAATAAAACATTGGCCTTCACTGCAAGAAGATTTGAATACAGGAGCAGGCATGTCCTGCTGTATCTGCATGACCTTATCCTGCAGTTCTAGTCTCTCTGTCTGAAGAATAACATTCTTACTATGGAACCAGTGCAACAAAAGTTGATTGTACTGATTCCTGAAGTGATATAATATGTGTCTGAGGAGAGCTTAGGTCAATCTGCAGAACAGACAGGACAGAACAAATGCCTAATTCTGCTCCTGTGTCTTACGGTCTTTGAAGTGAATTCACTAGAATTTAGAAAAACAAGAGTAGATTTCGTAAAGATCTGTAAAATTCTGATGATGAGACTGATTTGACAGAGAGGAAGCTCCCGGTAACTGATACAATGGCACACTTATGCACATTGGTTGTTTGTCAGTCTTTATTTGTGTGTAGTTTTTTTCTCATTGATTCTATTGTATTTCTTTGTTCTACTATGGATAACTGCAAGAAAGTGAATCCTTGGGTAGTATATGGTGACATATATGTACTTTGATAATAAATTTCCTTTGAAATTTCAACTTTGAAAGTTCAACTTTGGAGATTCCAGAACTAGGGACCACGGTGTATGGGGTGGACCACTGAAAGAAGAGGTAAGTAGAAGTTTCTTCACCAGCACTGTGGTGAACTTGTGAAATTCTCTACCACAGAAGGTAGTGAGGCTATGTTCAGGAAGGAGGTAGATATACTTTTTTAAAGGGGTGTGGAGAGAAAGTACATCGTGGATGATCAGCCATGGCTGTATTGATTGGTGAAGCAGTTCCAGAGGACTCTATGACATCCTTCTGATCCTGTATCCTACAGTTTCACGTTTCTACGTTAACATTTCCTTCTGATATTTGAGTCACTGATTTAGCCGAGAGAAGTCTGTAAGGCACAGCACCAACTAATGCAATTTCTCAACGTTAATTTATGCTGCAGTTAGACGAGTAGTTGATGAGGCTGAACTTGAAATATCGAGAGCAATATTTGTCACCCTGTCACAGGAAAGACATTGTTAAGGAGAGAGGGTGCAGAAGAGATTTAGAAGGATGCTGCCTGGACTGGAGGGCTGGTAAGTTGTGAGTATATTATGTTGATGCTGGAAGCATGGTGATATTTGCAGGCTGCCCCCAACCATCAATTTGACACAAACAGCATATTTCACTGAATGTTTTGATGTTTTGCTGTGCAGACAATGAACAAGAATCCTCATCACAGCCTGTTCTGGAAACGCCAATGCTCTTGAATGGAAAATCCTACAAAAAGTAGTGGATATGGCCCAGTCTATCATGGGTAAAGCCCTCCCCACCACTGTGCACATCGATGTGAAACACTATTGCAGGAAAGCAGATCCATCAGCAGGGACCCCTACCACCCTGGCCCTGCTCTCTTCTCGCTGCTGCCATCAGGAAGAACATACAGGAGTCTCAGGACTCACATCATCAGGTTCAGGTACAGTTATTACCCCTCAACCATCAGGTTCCCGAACCAAAGGGGATAACTTCACTCAACTTCACTTGCCCCATCATTGAAATGTTACCACACCAATAGACTCACTTTCAAAGACTCTTCACCTCTTGTTCTCAATATCTACGCTTATTTATTTATTGTTAATATTTCCTTTTGTATTTGCACGCTGGCTGAATGTCCAAGTTGCTGCGAACTTTCATTGATTCTGTTATGGTTAGTATTTTATGGACTTATTCAGTGTGTGCACAAGAAAACAAATCTGAGGGTTGTATATGGTGGAATACATGTACTTTGAACTTTGAAAGACAGCTTATAACATGACTTACCAACACACCCATTCAAAGTACTTTATTGAAATTTTTAAAAAGCAGGTTGCTGGTGACAGTTTTAGCACAACACTTCTTTCCATGAGAATCAGAGAGCTTGTGTGAGATACAATAGAATATTTGTAACTATTGGACTCCAGTAGTTCCCTGTTTGACAACATTAGGCAGTATTTCCAATGTGGGAAATGTTTACAAAACAGCAAACTCAGACCCCTTTGCATTCAAACAAGCTGCCCATTAAACAGTCAGTGAGGCCTCCCCATTCTCCAGCACTGTGGAGTTAGTGGCAGCCAACTTTACGTCATTGTTTCATGGTCCACCGTTCTCATTATCACAAACCTTTCTGGCAAGTGTGCATGTGCTAAGCCAGCCGGCTGAATGCCAAGCCTAAGTTCCAAACTGCTGGCTGATTAGACAGCTTTGGCAGAAAGCAAGCTACAAACCAAGGCTCCTGAAAGGAATGTAGATCTGTTAACAGCAGATAAGTAAATGTCGATAGGGGACGGACTGTCAATGTTACTCATACAGCAGGTCCAGGGATCAGCAGCTCATGAAAGTGATTGGCAGGAAAGTGATCAGGAAAATATGCAGGTTGCTAGGGCAGAGAATGGGAAATTGTGTAAATGGGGCTGCTGCTTTACAAGTGCTGACAGACCCTACATAAACCATGCATGGCTCTGGCTGGTACAGCACTCACACCCTATTTCTAAAGCGTATGACCAACTATTGCCTGTCTCACAATTATTCCACTTGGACTATTTTGCTATTGAGACTGATAAGAGGGAGAGTGTTTATGGTCACATGGAGTGTTAACAGAATTATCACTGTAGAAAATATACTTTCTCTGACTTTACTGTTTGTAATGGAGCAATACAGAGGGACCACCAAGTTAACCCTTAAAATGCCAGAAACAACTGAACACAAACACAGCATATGCTGCATATTCATAAAATACTTGCTAATGAGGTAACTGGTGAATCATTATAACAGAATGGAACGGCATTTGGAATATTGTAAGGAAGTGCATGACCATAGTGTAGGGAACTCAAAGTTCAAAGTATATTTACCATATTTTTTACAGAAAAAATGTTATTAATAAAGTATTTTGTTGTATTTCTTGTTTTGTTAACCACCAGTAAGTTGTTGCTCGCCCTCAGTAATGCCATCTTAAACCGGAACACTAAGCTAGAAGGAAAAAAGATGTAGACCAGTGTTCCCAAACTTTTTTAGACCAACACCCCCCCCCCCCCAAAGCACTATTATACTTGCCAAAGCCCTGCTAACGCACCTTCATACTGGTCAATGCCCCTCTTAGGCACAATATACTTTCCCATGCCCTGTAGTGAATAAACATGTCTACCATATACTAACATGAGAAAAATGATTCTGCTTTAAATTTTTATTTATCTTTAAACCTGGCTCACACAGTACCCGTGCACTGTACAACAGCTTCGATATCAATGTGATCTTTGAGCTTAATGGGTTTTAGCAAGAGTTGAAATATCTGGTTAAAGTTGTGACAGCAAAAGCCTTAAGTCCCTATGCATAACAATGTCCAAGCAGTTTCTGTTTTTTTGTGAGTACATGTCTCAGTGCATTCAAGCCTCTTTCAACAGTGTAGGAGAATGGAAATGCAATAAAGAGCAGTTTGGCTCCTCTCCGATGATCGGGAAACTTAGTATGACAGTGTAGCCACATACCACAAAAGACAACATTTTTGAAAAGCATTTTTGTTTCTTCATCATTCTGAATTTTTATAATTTCTTCATGCAAGCTCTCTTTCTGTTCTTCCACCTTGCAAAGAAATGGGTTAATTGCCCATTCTGGAATTTCCAGATGATTCAAGACCTTGAATCGATTCTGAAAATCCTTCTTCAGTGACTGCAGGTGTAAACAGTACTCTTGCAAATCACGTCTGTGAAAAACAGTGCCATACTTTCCATGCACGGAAACTATGAGAACATTCTGCTCCCTATATTTTGCTTATATACAGTATTTCCAATTTTCCAATAAAAGTGGACATTGCACTTTTTGCTTGGATTAAATTGAAATTCTAGCCCTGCAGTTTCATATTTAAAATGTTCATTTTGTCATACAGATCAACCAGGTATGCCACATCTCCATGTAGAAGTTCAATCTTGTTTCCCGAGCTCTTGTCCACTTTGAGCAAAAACTCAACCACTGTGTCAAAAAGATCAAAGAAACATTTTTAGCAGCAGCCTTTTGACAGCCAATGCACTTAGTGTGAAGAAGCAAGCGTTCAAGCTCCTCATCGATATCTTGTCATAACTGGAGAAAAATTCTGCTAGTAAATGGATAAGCTTTGATTTCGTTGATTGCAGATATTACAAGTGTCATGCTTAAGCCAAGTCATTAGCAGAGGTTCTTGGTTGTGAGAAGTTGAAGATGAATTACACAATGGACTGCAAACAGACTTGGAATTTCATTTTTCATAGATGCCATTAAACTGGCACGGCGACCTGTCATATATGGTGCTCCATTTGTTGCACAGGAGATTATGTTCCTATTTGGAGTACAGGTACTTTTATCCTCAGGATACAGTTTGAGCTCATTGTAGATTGATTCTCCATTGATATTTGTTCTTAACTTTTTACGAAAGAGAATCTCTTCATAAACTTTCCAGTTTTGATAAACCGTACATATGCCATTAGCAAAGTCTCATTCCATCTATTTCGCCATTCGGTTTGGGCCAGCGCTGCATCATTGCGTGACCTGTTTTCCGTAGATCTGTAGAGAAAATTGAGAGGGCGTACTTGACTTACCAACTGTTAAATTGAATGAACTCGTTCCATGCTGCAAGTCAAGGGGAACTGTTGGGCACCTTGGTTGCTAATTTATGTATCCCCAATAACGTATGTTTGCTTGGTAAGGTTGGATGAGATTGCCGAGTTTCAGGCACATTGTGACATCCTGTGCTCGCCACCTGGAGATTTATAGATCTTCCTGCGTTCCAGTTCCTCATCCTTTTGTTTAGAAGTGTCTACTCTACTAATGGTCGATCAGGTCTCATGCCTCAAACTAGGGTGCTGCTTACTGCACCTCCCCCCAAGAATCTTGAACGCCCCCGACGATTCCTATTTCCCCTAAAGCCTCCTTAAGACACATAACTGTCCCCTTGGGAGGCAGCACTATCCCCACTGGGAATCACTGACTATTTAATTTAGAATAATTTCTAAACAGGGAGCAAATTCAGAAATCAGAGATGCAAGTAGACTTGGGAGTCCTCATGCAGGATTCCCTAAAAGTAAACTTGTAGGTTAAGTCAGTGGTAAAGAAGGCAAATGTAACATTAGCATTCATTTCAAGAGGACTAGAATATTAAAAGGAAGGATGTAAAGCTGAGGCTTTATAAGGCATTGATCAGACTGCACTTGAAGTATTGTGAGCAGTTCTGGGCCCCTTATCAAAAGATAGTGGACACCTACATGCTCTCTCCTCACTGCTGCCATCAGAAGGAGGTACAGGAGTCTTAGATCCCACACAACCTGGTTCAGTATATTGTTACCGCTCAATCATCAGGCTCCTGACCCAAACTGGATAACTTCAGTCACTCCAACACTGGAAAGACTCTGTAACCTATGGGCTCATTTTTAAGAATTCTACTACTCATGTTGTCGATATTATTTATTTATTTGTTTGTTTGTTTCTTTGTTTATTTATTATTTTGCTTTTGTTTTTGTATTTGTGCAATTTGTTGTCTTTTGCACATTGGCTGTTTGTAGGTCTTTGTGTGTAGTTTTTCATTGATACTACTGTGTTTCTTTGTATTTACTATCAATGACTGCAAGACAAGGAATCTCAGGGTAGTATAATGTGACATACATGTACTTTGATAATAAATTTACTTTGACTTTTGAACTTACCTAAGAAAGGATGTGCTGGTATTGGAGAGATTTCAGAGGAGGTTCATGAGAATGATCCTGGGAATGAAAGGGTTAACATTTGAGGCGTGTTTGGGCCTGTACTTGCTGGTGTTGAGAAGAATGAAGGGGGCTCTCATTGAAACTTGTTAAATATTGAAAGGTCTAGACAGAGTAGACTTAGTTATTTCCTATAGTGGGAAGTCGAGGACCAGACGGCAAAATCTCAGAATAGAAGGACATCCCTTTAGAACAGAGATGAGGAGGAATTTCTTTCACCAGAGGGTGGTGAATCTAAGGAATTCATTGCCACAGTCAACTGTGGAGACCCAGTCATTGGGTATATTTAAAGCAGAGGTTGAGAGTTTCTTGATTAGTAGTGGTATTAAAGGTTATGGGGAGAAAACAGGAGAATGGAGTTGAGGGGAATAATAAACCATTAAATAAAATATTAAATGGTGGAGCAGTCTCAATTGGTGAAATGGCCAAAAGCTGCCCCTCAGTCGTATGCTTCACAAGACCATTAACAGTTAACCAAATTAACAGTGGGTCTATATTCCTTGTACATGAGTACCATCCCTATTAAAATAAGGCAGAACTTCACAGTCACCTATTTCTCTCCACACCTATTTAAATAATTATCTGATTCCAAATTCTCCCAGTGAAGTGGTGAGATATAAACTTATGTCAATGGCACATTAACCCATGCCTCTGAATTACCGACCCAATCATATGGCCCTATGTTACCAGAAATAAGGCTTTCCTAACAATTCACCCTTAGGTTTCAGCATTTTATGAACAAGATTAAATGGGAGCTAAATAATCAAGCTGTTTAATTTCATGCTGTTTGTGACCAATTGGATTCTTGCAGTAAGTGTTATAAGATTGACTTATAGGTTGCAAAAGTAAATGTATTATCAGAGTGCATGCATGTCACCACATACAACCGTGAGATTCATTTTCCTGCAGGCATACTCAGCAAATCTATAGAATATTAACTATAACAGGATCAATGAAAGATCAACTAGAATGCAGAAGACAACATAGAAACATAGAAACATCGAAAACCTACAGCTCAGTACAGGCCCTTCGGCCCACAGTGCTGTGCTGAACGTGTACTTAGAAATTACCCAGGATTACCCATAGCCCTTTATTTTTCTAAGCTCCATGTAAGAGACCCCAGGAGTCTCTTAAAAGACCCTATCATATCCGCCTCCACCACTGTTGACAGCAGCCCATTCCACGCACTCACCACTCTCTGCGTAAAAAAACTTACCCCTGACATCTCCTCTGTACCTGCTTCCAAGCACCTTAAATCTGTGCCCTCTCATGTTAGCCTGGGAAAAAGCCTCTGACTATCCACACGATCAATGCCTTTCATCATCTTATATACCTCTATCGGGTCACCTCTCATCCTTCGTCACTCCAAGGAGAAAAGGCCACGTTCACTGAACCTATTCTCATAAGGCATGCTCCCCAATCCAGGCAACATCCTTGTAAATCTCCTCTGCACCCTTTCTGGTGACTAGAACTGAGCACAGTACTCCAAGTGTCCAGGGTCCTATATAGCTGTAACATTACTTCTCAGCTCTTGAACTCAATCCCACGGTTGATGAAGGCCAATACACCGTATGCCTTCTTAACCACAGACTTAACCTGCATGCAGCTTTGAGTGTCCTATGGATTCAGATGCCAAAATCCCTCAGATCCTCCACACTGCCAAGAGTTTTACTATTAATACTATATTCTGCCATCATATTTGACCAACCAAAATGAACCACCTCACAGTTACCTGGGTTGAACTCCATCTGCCACTTCTTAGCCCAGTTTTGCATCCTATCAATGTCCCACTGTAACCTCCGACAGCCCTCCACACTATCCACAACACCCCCAACCTTTGTGTCATCAGCAAATTTACTAACCCATCCCTCCACTTCCTCATCCAGGTCATCTATAAAAATCACGAAGAGTAGGGGTCCCAGAACAGATCCCTGAGGCACACCACTGGTTACCGAACTCCATGCAGAATATGACCCATCTACAACCACTCTTTGCCTTCTGTGGGCAAGCCAATTCTGGATCCACAAAGCAAAGTACCCTTGGATCCCATGCCTCCTTACTTTCTCAATAAGCCTTGCATGGGGTACTTCATCCAATGCCTTGCTGAAATCCATATACACTGCTCTGACTTCATCAATTTGTTTAGTCACCTCCTCAAAAAATCTAATCAGGCTTGTGAGGCATGACCTGCCTTTGACAAAGCCATGCTGACTATTCCTAATCATATTATGCCTCTCCAAATGTTCATAAATCCTGTCTCTCAGGATCTTCTCCATTAACTTACCAACCATTGAAGTAAGACTCACTGGTCTATAATTTTCTGGGCTATCTCTACTACCTTTCTTGAATAAGGGAACAACATCTGCAACCCTCCGATCCTCCAGAACCTCTCCCATCCCCATTGGTGATGCAAAGATCATTGCCAGAGGCTCAGCAATCTCCTCCCTCACCTCCCACAGTAGACTGCGGTTCATCTCATCCGGTCCCAGAGACTTGTCCAACTTGATGCTTTCCAATAGCTCCAGCACATCCTCTTTCTTAATGTCTATTTGCTCAAGCTTTCCAATCCGCTGTAAGTCATCCCTACAATCACGAAGATCCTTTTCCATAGTGAATACTTAAGCAAAGTATTCATTAAGTACCTCTGCTATCTCCTCTGTTTCCATACACATTTTTCCACTGTCACACTTGATTGGTCCTATTCTCTCATGTCTTCTCCTCTTACTCTTCATATACTTGTAGAATGCCTTGGGGTTTTCCTTAATCCTGTTCGCCAAGGCGTTCTCATGGCCCCTTCTGGCTCTCCTAATTTCATTCTTAAAGTCCTGCCTGCTAGCCTTATAATCTTCTAGATCTCTATCATTATCTCATTTTTGAACCTTTTATAAGCTTTTCTTTTCTTCTTGACCAGATTTTCAACAGCCTTTGTACACCATGGTTCCTGTACCCTAACATCCTTTCCCTGTCTCATTGGAACGTACCTATGCAGAACGCCAGGCAAATATCCCCTGAACATTTACCACATTTCTGCCAAATATTTCCAAAAACATCTGTTCCCAATTTATGCTTCCAAATTCCTACCTGATAGCTTTATATTTTGCCTTACTCCAATTAAACGCTTTCCTAACTTATCTGTTTCTACCCCTCTCCAATGCTATGGTTAAGGAGATAGAATTGTGATCATTATCTCCAAAATGCTCTCCCACTACAAGCCTGTGCAAATGCAAATACAAATAAATAGCAATAAATAATGAGAATATGAAATAACAAGATAAAGAACCCTTAAGGTGATATCATTGGAACATCTCAATAGATGGGCAAGTGAGTGCAGTTATCCGCTTTTGTTCCAGAGCCTGATGGTTGAGGGGTAGTCACTGTTCTTGAACCTAGTGAAGTGAGTCTTGAGGCTCTTGTCCTTTCTGTCCGATGGCAGCAATGAGAAAAGAGCATGGCCTGGGTGGTGAGCATATCTGATGATGGATGCTGCTTTCCAATGATAGCATCTCATGTAGATGTGCTCAATGGTTTGGAAGGCTTTATCCATGATGTACTGGGCTGAATCAACTACCTTTTGTAGGATTTTCCGTACAAAGACATTGGTGCTTCCATACCAGGCAGCCAGTCAATACACTCTCCACTACACATCTATAGAAATTTGTCAAAGTCTGCCAAATCTCTACAGGCTCCTAAGGAGGTAGTGACGTTACTGTGCTTTCTTTGCAATTGTATTTATGTGCTGGGCCCAGGATGGGTCCTCTGTAATAGTAACACCCAGGAATTTAAAGTTGCTGACCCTCTCCACCTCTGATCCTATGATGAGAATTGGCTCATTGACCTCTGGTTTCCCTCTCCTGAAGTCTACAATCAGTTCCCTGGTCTTGCTGACAGTGAGTGCAGAAGTTGTTGTAATGATATCTCTCAGCCACGTTTTCAACTTCCCTCCTGTATGCTGATTGATCACCGCCTTTTATTCACCTGAGGGAATTGGCAGAGGTTATAGCAGACGCGTTGGTAATCACCTATCAAAATTCTCTAAACTCTGGGCAGGTCCCAGTGGATTGGAAGACAGCAAATGTCACGCCACTTTTTAAAAAAGGATGTAGGCAAAAGAAGGGCAACTATAGGCCAGTTAGCTTAACATCTGTAGTCGAGAAAATGCTTGAAACTGTCATTAAGGAAGAAATAGCGAAACATTTAAAAAGGAGTGGTTCCATTAGACAGACGCAGCATGGATTCAGAAAGGGCAGGTCCTGTTTGACAAACTTACTGGAGTTCTTTGAGGACATAATGAGTGCAGTGGATAGAGGGGAACAGGTAGATGTCGTATACTTGGATTTCCAGAAGGCATTCGATAAGGTGCCGCACAAGAGACCTATAAATAAGATACAGATGCATGGAGTTGGAGGTAGTGTAGTGGGATGGATAGTGGATTGGTTAACCAATAGAAGACAGAGAGTTGGTATAAATGAGTGTTTCTCCGGTTGGCAGTCGGTGGTGAGTGGGGTGCCGCAGGAGTCGGTGCTGGGCCTGCAGCTGTTTACCATTTGCAATGATGATTTGGAAGAGGGGACTGAGTGTAGTGTAGCAAAATTTGCTGATGACACTAAACTGAGTGGGAAAGCAAATTGTACAGAGGAGGTGGAGAGTCTGCAGAGGGATAAAGATAGGTTAAGTGAGTGTGCCAAGGTCTGGCAGATGGAATACAACATTGATAAATGCGAGATCATCCACTTTGGAACAAATAATAGAAGAGCAGATTATTATTATTTAAATGGTGAAAGATTGCAGCATGCTGTTGTGCAGAGGGACTTGGGAGTGCTTGTGCATGAATTGCAAAAAGTTGGCTTGCAGGTACAACAGGTTATTAAGAAGGCAAACGGAATGTTGGCTTTCATTGTTAGAGGGATTGAATTCAAGAGCAGGGAGGTCACGCTGCAACTATACAGGGTACTGGTGAGGCCGCACCTGGAGTACTGTGAGCAGCTCTGGTCTCCATACTTGAGGAAGGATATACTGGCTTTGGAGGCAGTGCAGAGGAGGTTTACCAGGTTGATTCCAGAGATGAAGGGGTTAACCTATGAGGAGAGATTGAGTCGCCTGGGACAATACTCTCTGGAATTCAGAAGAATTAGAGGGGATCTTATAGAAACATACAAAATTTTGAAAGGGATAGATAAGATAGAAGTAGGAAAGTCGTTTCCATTGGTAGGTGAGACTAGAACTAGGGGACTTTGCCTCAAGATTCAGGGGAGAAGATTTAGGACAGAGATGAAGAGAAACTGTTTTTCCCAGAGAGTGGTGAATTCTCTGCCCAGGGAAGTAGTTGAGGCTTCTTCACTAAATATATTTAAGATACAGTTAGATAGATTTTCACATAGTAGGGGAATTAAGGGTTATGGGGAAAAGGCAGGAAGATGGAGCTGACTTTACCCACAGATCAGCCATGATCTTATTAAATGGCAGGGCAGGCTCGATGGGCCAGATGGCCGACTCCTGCTCCTATTTCTTATGTTCTTATGTTCTTATTTTATATGGCCCACAACAGTGGTGTCATCAGCAAACTTGAACATAGCACTGGAGCTGTGCTTAGCCATACAGTCATAGGTGTCAAATGAAGGAGCAAAGCACATAGCCCTGAGGTACATCGGTGCTGATGGAGATTGTGGAGGAGATGTTTCTGCCAATCCAAATTGACTAGCATCTGGAAGTAACTTACACAATGATTACGGTTCTCTGAACACTCAACGTTCCACTCAATGTCACTTCTATCCTAGAAGGAGTGAGTTTTTAGACTACAGAGGTCAACCTCAGACTTTGTGTTCTATGGGACCTTCACACATGAAGAGTAAGTACTGGAAATTCTTATATTCCCTAACTAATGTTTATGAACCTTGCATTTTCAAAATGAGCGTTTAATACTGACCAATTATAGGCAAAAGACCAATAGCCACCACTACTATTTCAGAAGATTATCATTATCCTTTATTATCACCAATAATTTTAAAGTGATGCTTTGAATACCAACACTGTTTGGGAATGGGATTAAAGTAGTTATTTCCTTGGCATTTGGCATTGACTAAATGGGCTGAATGGTGTCAGTTTCTATGGTTTTGTAAGTGGAAGATTAAGCAGGTGAATCCTGTTAAAGGCTGATAATATCCAACCCATTTTTGTATTCCAGTCACGTGATCATCTCCTCTTCCACTGTTCACCATCCTGTGCCACATTGTCCCCTTCTGCATAGGGGAAGGGTGGTGCAAAAAGCAAACTGATCAAGATGTTAGCCATCAGCCAAAGCTTATCCTTGGTCATCGACCTTTTTGGTCCTTCAGTGGCACATTTTGAGCCACAATACCCTTTGTGACTGGAATCACAGATATTAGACACACTACCATTAGCTTTGTCTTACCGGCTTAGCAAGGCCTCCGTGAGAACAACTAGCTCCATTAGGGACTCTGAGATGTCCCAGACCAAACCGGAGAGCACATTGTGCTTATATATCCAGAGCCTTAATCTAACACTGGGTTTTGCCATTTCTCTTTCACTAGGATGGCTTTTTCTTGGCTTGGAATATTGGCAAATGCTAAAGGATTAAATAGTGAAAACATATCATTCCTATCTTCCTAAATTAAGATGTGGAAATTAGGAACCAATTAAGCCATTTGATATATACCATGAAAATTAAACGTGTATCATTTTTGAAGAGTAAATTTTATTTGATGCAAAATTTACGCCTAGGTAATACGGTTTGGAAAACTACCGTGTCATACGGTTGCCTGTATGATATAAGCAATTGCTCTGGAATGATCTGGATCAGTGTGAATCCACCCAAGGCACTAATCTCAGCATTGTAGAACTGCAGCCAGCTTTCCGGAATGTCCTTCTTGTGTGCTGTGGACTTGTCAACGATACTCCCACTTCCGCTAACGATGTATGCCGGCCCGTCATCCTCGCGAATAAACTGCAGGGCAAAGCGGAATGTGTTAGTGCGGTGCATTTCATATTTCAGTAACACTTGAGTAATATTGTATGATTAAGCATTCTTTATTTGTTTAAATAATTCATTATGGTTATATGTACGAAGTGTGTGAACTGCATATGTCATCACATCACCGCTTCATACATTTATGTTTTGCTGAATGTAAAACTGAAATTAACATACACTCATTCTGAACTCTTCTGATTTCATTTCAATTAGTTTTATGTTTTGGAGTTACAAAACTTAACACTGGTGACAAGATATTTTTAAAACAAACCTAAGATAACTATCTACCTGTTGACGAGCAGTGAAATGTTTGAGTTTTAAAAAATGCAGCACTGGATGTGTCTCTTCGGAAGGGAGAGCGAGCGAGGTGGTCAAGTCTTATAAAAAGGCAGAAAATGGATAATTCATAGGTTCATAAACAGTGAATACTGAGTGATAATAATCATAATTTTCTAATAAAGTAGGAATGGCTGACCACATCTGAAAGATTGACATGTTCAAATGCACAAGAGACAACTGGATTTCACATACTAAGCAAATTAAGCAGTAATTAAACCAAATGAGATAGCTAATGAGAAATAAGTACCAGCTTTGCTGAGTGCATTGAGTTTAAAAGCATACGGTTTCCTTAAAAGTTTGACTGTTCCGACCAAACCGGATGAAATGAACTTTGCTGATATCTTGAAAATAATACAGAAACATTTAGAACTGAAACCATTGTTGACTGCAGAATGCTTTAGCGTTCATAAGTGGAATCAAAAGGAAGGGGAGTCCATTTTAGCATACATGGCTGAATTGAAGAAGTTGTCTCAGCATTTTCTGTTCAGTGATGGGCTTAATGATACACTGAGAGATCATTTAGATAGTGGAATCTAACAAGAAAGCATTCAAAAACAGCTCCTAGCTGATGCACAGCTCACATTTAAAAGAGTATTTGAAATTGCAGTATCAATGGAAACAGCAGACAGAGATGCAATGGAGTTGCAGTCAGGAATGAAAGTGAATGTGAACAAAACTGAAGCATCTCGATGGAGGCCTGTCTGGCCAAATAAATTGTGCTACCATTGTGGTACAGGCTCCCATACACCAGACTAAAGCATGTTCAAAGGCAAAAGATACAGAAAATGCAACAAAGTAGGACACATACAAAGAGCATGTCAGGCAAACAAGAATAAATGGACTGCACAGGGAAGAGAAAAAGATAAAAAGTCAAGTTGCAGTTTGAAAGAGACTACCAATCTGCATGCTTTTGCTGAAAAGTCTGATAATGATGAGAGTGATACAGGATTGAGTAGTCTTGAGATTTACAATGTGAAAACTAACATACAAGAAATGTGGCTTACACCAGAAATGAATGGCAAATTAATTAAAATGAAATTTTAAAAAGCTCAGCTCTTTCAGTCATTCCACAAAATGAGTTTGAATGCCATTTCAAGGATACTGAACTGAAGTCTACAGATATCCAATTAAGAATTTATATTGGAGAAAAGGTAACTCCTGTGGGAATGACAGTTGTAACAGGGAAATACAACATTCAGTGAGTAGCTGGTGAGCTCGATCACATGGAGATTGAAGAAATTATTTCCAAAGTTGAGTGGAACCCATGGGCAATGCCATTGGTCCCAGAAGCCAAGAAGAATGGGTCTGCCAGGATCTTTGGTGATTTTAAAGTCACCGTCAACCTAGTGCTGAAAGTAGATCAATACCCTCTGTTCAGGATAGAGGATATCTTTGTAAACCTTTCTGGAGGAAAACTCTTCAGCCAGGTGAACTTACAGTGCCTATAAAAAGTATTCACCTCCCTTGGAAATTTTCACGTTTTATTGTCTTACAATATTGATTAACACAGTGATTCAATTTGGCTTTTTTGACACTGATAAACAGAAGAAGACTTTTGTGTCAAAGTGAAAACAGATCTCTAGAAAGTGATCCAAATTAACTACAAATATAAAACACAAAATAATTGATTGCATAAGTATCCACCCCCTTTAATATGACACATTAAATCATCACAGGTGTAGCCAATTGATCTTAAAAGTCACGTAGTTAGTTAAATGGAGATCTGCTTTTGGAGATCTGTGTGCAGACAAGGTGTTTCAATTGACTGTAGTAAAAATACACCTGTATCTGGAAGGTCCAACTGCTGGTGAGTCAGTATCCTGGCAAAAACTACACCGTGAAGACAAAAGAACACTCCAAGCAACTTCACAAAAAGATTATTGAAAAGCATAATCAGCAGATGGATATAAGAAACTTTCCAAGTCACTGAATATCCTTGCAGTACAGTTAAGTCAATCATCAAGAAATGAAAAGAATAAGAATCAGCCATAAGTCTGCCTAGAGCTGGCCATCCTCAAAAAACTGAGTGACTATGCAAGAAGGGGATTAGTGGGGGAGGCCACCAAGAGACCTGTGACAACTCTGGAGGAATTACAAGCTTCAGTAGCTGAGATGGGAGAGACTGCACATACAACAACTGGCACTTCATCAGTTGCAGCTTTACGAGAGAGTGGCAAAGAGAAAGCCACTGTTGAAAAAACTCACATGAAATCTCAGCTAGAGTTTGCTAGAAGGCATGTGGGAGACTCTGAAGTCAGCTGGAAGAAGGTTCTATGGTCTGATGAAACCAAAATTGAACTTTTTGGCCATCAGACTAAACACTGCACATCATCAAGAACACGCCATCCCTACCGTGAAGCATGTTAGTGACTGCATCATGCTGTGGGGATGCTTCACTGCAGCAGGCCCTGGATGGTTTGTGAAGGTAGAGGGTAAAATGAATGCAGCAAAATACCAGGAAATCCTGGAGGAAAACCTGATTCAGTCTGCAGGAGAACTGCAACTTGGAAAAAGATTTGTTTTCCAGCAAGACAATGACCCCAAGCATAAAGCCAAAGCTACACAGGAATAGCTTAAAAACAACAAAGTTAATGTCTTGGAGTGGCCAAGTCAGAGTCCAAACCTCAATCCAAATGAGAATTTGTGTCTGGACTTGAAAAGGGCTATTCACTCATGATCCCCATTCAATCTGAAAGAGCTTGAGCAGTTTTGTAAAGAATGGGAGAAAAATTGCAGTGTCCAGATGTGCAAAGCTGGTAGGAATCTATCCACACGCACTCAAGCCTGTAATTGCTTCCAAAGGTGCATCTAATAAATACTGACTTGAAGGGGCTAAGTACTTATTGTCACACAAAGATTACACAAGTGTTTTGAGAAAGTTCAGTCTGTGGTGGATGCCCCAAAGCCAGAGAATGTGCCACAGTCAGAATCAGAGTCAGGTTTATTATCACCGGCAGGTGACGTGAAATTTGTTAACTCAGCAAATTAACACCTGGCGGAGAATCTCACCTGATCCCTCGACACCAGCTCCATAGCAAAGAAGGCCCAGCAGCATCTTTACTTACTACGAAGGCTGAGGAAAATCCATCTCCCACCCCCACCCTCATCCTCACCACATTCTACAGAGGTTGTATTGAGAGCATCCTGAGCAGCTGCATCACTGCCTGGTTCAGAAATTCCACCATCTCGGATTACAAGACCCTGCAGCTGATACTGAGGTCAGCTGAGAAGATCATCAGGGTCTCTCTTCCCGCCATTACAGACAATTACACCACACTCTGCATCCGTAAAGCAAACAGCATTATGAAGGACCCCACGCACCCCTCATACAAACTCTTCTCCCTCCTGCCATCTGGCAAAAGACAGTGAAGTATTCGGGCTCTCACGACCAGACTATGTAACAGTTTCTTCTCCCAAGTCATCAGACTCCTCAATAACCAGAGCCTGGACTGACAGCAACTTACTGCCACTGGACTGAGCAGGGAGAAAATCACTTTTCTCAAACTCCATGTGTCTTGGGTCAGTGTGACTTGGGTCCCACCAAAAGCTCACACATTATGATCTGTGTGAATACTGTGTAAATACTGCCACCATGCAATTAGCCAATGGCGAGAAATAACAGATCGTACACTGCAGACAATTATAAAGGAAGTATATTTACAAATTTCAGCTTTATCAATCAGTTAGTAGGAAAAAGAAAAGAAAAAAATTTTTAAAAAGGGCCTATTACAGTTAACCCAGTCCAAATGTGAACATAAGTTGGAGGTCATCTTGAAGTTGTCTTTAACTCAAGTGCTAGACCCATGGTCTTCATGAAAGCACACACCATTTTACGAATGTTGCTCAAAATCCGTCTCAAACAAATGAACCGCGCCCCCCTCGCACCCTACAAGAGTATCGGTCCTTCCTCCTTGTTACACAAAGCACCTTGTGCAACAGGGATGGCATATTCAGTGATCTTCCCTCCTGTCTTCTCCCAGCTCCCGCCAAAAAGACCTCGATCCACACCAGCGTCCATCTCCAAAACCTCTCCACCCAGTGTTCTCTTCAGCCTTTTCTTATTCCACCATCCTGATTGGCTGACACAACACTCCTAAGTTAAACAACATAGCGCATTATCTTTAGCGCAAACCCAAACATGCTAAAAAGCAGAACAGACCGCTCTTACAGAACTACTAAAGTGAAATACCTACAGCCTAGCAGTAAAATCTTAGCCAGGGTGTTACATATATAAGTGAAGATGAATTCTACACTGAGTAGGAGTTTCTAGCTAAGCAAGGAGGAGTGTTGTGTAGTTAATATTTCAGTAATATTGTAAATATATTGTATGACTAAGCAGTCTTTGTTTGTTGTAATAATTCATTATGGTTATATGTAGGAAGTGCGCGAATGGCATACGTCATCATATTGCCCAGTCATACACGCGCATCTCGCTAGAAGTAAAAATGAAACTAATATGCATCTGTGCCAGCTTCCCTTGTTTTTATTTCGATTAGATTTATGTTTTGGAATTAGATCCCCACCTTGTCTGGGAGCACCAGCTCTTCGCAACACTCAAGGGCTTCCTATAGACTCGCCTGTAAACAGCAAGCTGTTAAGGAGGTGAGTGGTATTGAATTTATTGAGTCAGCGTATAAAGAAATCTTACTGTGATTACGTAGGGAAAGCTAACATTGCAGATGCTATGAATCTGAAATAAAAGTTTAAAAACGCTGGAACGCTCACCTAGTCAGTCATCATCAGAGGAAAAAGAAGCAGAGTTAGTGTTTCAGGTCTGAGACCCCTCATCAGAAGTGGGAAGGAGAGAAGACAATTTAGTTTTCAGCAGCTGAGAAGACGGGTAGGACAAAACGGAATATCTTTGACAGGCAAAGGAATATCATTGATAGGCTGAGACGAAATGAGTTAACGTAGCAGTTACAACAGTTAGACACAGATGATACAGTCGTAGAGAATGGGAACTGGGCCTTCAGTCCATGCTAGTCTAACTGATCAGTGCTGACCAAGATTCTCATCTAAGCTCGTCCCATTATGCATTTTTACCCATGTATTCTGTTGCTAACAGCAATGATATGCCCAGTAAACCAGAATGAAATACTAGTCAGTGGAGCATTTGCCTTCTATCTGCAACTTCTTGTTGCCTAACATTTTAACTCACCATCAGACTTTCAGCTGAATCTGTCTAAATTGTTACAATAAGGGCCCAATGCATGCTTGAGGAACTATGCCTCGTTTTCTGTGTGGGCACATTGCAGGTTGTCGTACTCACCACCACAGTACCCAATTCTCTCACTTGAGCTATCTCACTCTTTCTTTTCTGTCTGTACTGGAACCAGCCATTTCTGTCACTCATCACATTGGCTCAGTTTGGCAATTCCTCAGCACTAACCTCGTGTTTCCTGGCAAACCATAATGATATACAGCCACTTTTCAAAGAACCCCACTATTTGGAGTTGGGAAATAATGTGGTGTGGCAAAAGGCCAGTTTGTCGGAAACACGAATTTCATCACATCCATGATCGAACAAAGGATGAGTAAAACCAGTTGCTGAATCTTTATAATTCCTTCCATAAAACTCTCAATCTCCGTATAATTCTTTATTTTGCCTCTTAAAACCTACCTCTTCACTGTTTGGTTGCTTGTCTCAAGGTGTCTTTCTGTGACCTATTCATGTTTCAGTTTATTTTTTAATTATTTTAGTTTTTGAGCTTGATCTAAACAGAAAACAGCACATTCTTCAACACAAACGAATGGAATTTGCTCCAGGGCAGCCTTCCCCTGTAACATACACTCAGTGGCCACTCTATTAGGTACCTCTTGTACATAATAAAGTGGCCACGGAGTGATGTTCATTGTCTTCTGCTGCTGTAGCCCATCCACTTCAAGGTTCGACATGTTGTACATTCAGAGATGCTCTTCTGCACACCACTGTTGTAAGACTTGGTTAATGAGTTACTGCTGCATTCCTGTCTGTTAGAACGAGCCTGGACATTCTCCTCTGAACTTCTCATTAACAAGCCACTTTCACCCACAGAATTGCCACTGATTGGATGTTGTTGTTTATCGCACCTTTCTCTGGTAAACTCTAGCGACTGTTGCGTAAGAAAATCCCGGGAGATCAGCAGTTTTTGAGATACTCGAACCATCCTGTCTGGCAAGCAACAATCATTCCACAGTCAAAGTCACTTAGATCAAATTTCTTCCCCATTCTGGTGTTTGGTCTCCACAACCACTGAACCTCTAGGCCATATCTGCACTCTTTTATGCAGCCACATGGATGGCTGGTTAGATGTTTGCCTTAACAAGTAGGTGTACAGGTGTAGCTAATAAAGTGGCCACTGAGTATATATCAGAGGAAGGACGTCTCTTTGAGGTATGCCTATCCTGAAGAAGTTTAAATTTTCTCTTCAACAGGGGGTCAGTGAACCCTCTCACAATACTCTCCCTCTGTGATCCCTGCTGCTCTCTGGCTCCTCGACCATGTTCTGTTGCACGGGGCGACTGAGGAGAACCCAAGTGCAGGACACTGGCACGTTGACTGAGTTGGGCATACTGGCGTAGACGTGAATGTAGAACAGCAAACCGGAGGAATCTTGACAAGGAGACGGGATCTACAGGGACTATCTTGAAACTAGAGCAGAACTTAGAACTAAACTTCTTCACACAGAGAGTGGTGAATCTGTGGAATTCTCTACCACAGCAAACTGTTGAGGCCAGTTCATTAGCTATGTTTAAAAGGAAGTTAGATATGGCCCTTGTGGCTACAGGGGTCAGGGGGTATGGAGGGAAGGCTGGGTTCTGAGTTGGATGATCAGCCATGATCATAATAAATGGCGGTGCAGGCTCGAAGGGCTGAATGGCCTACTCCTGCACCTATTTTCTATGTTTCTATGTTTCTAAACCAGGTGTACCGTAATTAAGTAAACTAGCAGCAATTGGAAATCTAATGGCTGTAATTAGGGCATAACCAGGGAGAAAAGAGCGTTAAAGGGGAACAACCAAACGGAACCATGACATGTTCTCCACCAGACTCATTACCTTGTCTCCTTCCCCTACCTCACCTTCTTATTCTGGCTTCTGCCCCTTTTCTTTCCAGTCCTGGTGAAGGGTCTTGGCCCGAAACATTGATAGTTTATTCCCCTCCATAGGTACTGAGTTCCTCCAGAATTTTGCTTTGCTGAGATCAGATGGGATCAGATACTTTAAAACAGGTACTCATAAGTTCAATGTTTCCTACCTGCAGGCTGTGGTCATGGCCGCTGATGTAGGCTGTCACGTTGTATGTTTTTAGAAGTGGCCTCAGCTGATCCATGAGACAAGGAGTTGGACCGTGATGCCCAATGGACCATACAGGGTAGTGACCAGCAACTATCAGGTAGTCTGCCCTGAAGTAACAGCACAGTGGATTTAACACCTGTAAATTCCATTATTTATCAAAGAGGTTTGAGCTATCATCATCATTATCACCATTATGTGCCATATTGTATGACATGTTATAAATCTGAAATAAAAGTTCGAAAATGCTGGAACGCTCACCTAGTCAGTCATCATCAGAGTAAAGAGAAGCAGAGTTAGTGTTTCAGGTCTGAGACCCCTCATCAGAAGTGGGAAAGAGAGAGAACAATTTAGTTTTCAGCAGCTGAGAAGACGGGTAGGACAAAACGGAATATCTTTGACAGGTAAAGGAATATTATTGATAGGCTGAGACGAAGTGAGTTAATGTAGCAGTTACAATAGTTAGACACAGATGATACAGTCGTAGAGAATGAGAAGGGGCCCTTTGCTCCATGCTGGTCCAAATGGTCGATGCTGACCAAGATTCTCATCTAAGCTAGTCCCATTATGCATTTTTATCTGTGTATTCTGTTGCTAACAGTAATGACACGCCCAGCAGTCCAGACGGAAATAATAGTCTGTGGGGCATCTGCATTCTATCCACAACTTCCTGTTGCCTGATATAGCTTTAACCATGATTATTCTGGGTGAATTTTTGGACAGAAGTGGTGTCCCATTGCCTTCTTCTAGGCAGCGTCTTCACAAGACGGGTGACCCGAGCCATCATCAGTACACTTCAGAGATTGCATGGAGTCAGTGGTCACATAACCAGGACTCGCGATATGCACCGGCTGCTCACACGAACATTCACCACCTGCTCCCATGGCTTCAAGTGACCCTGATCGGGGGGATAAGCAGGTGCTACACCTTACCCAAGGGTGATCTGTCGGAGCACCTTACACCAGATGTATCTCCACCCGCCACCTGATTTAAGGTATGAATTTACAAAATAAACCATTGTGGTTTTTTAAAATTATTGGACGGATGCACAGTGTTCAATAATATTGCAAGTACTGAGATTTTTATAACTGCTGTTTACAGTCTTTTAATCACTGTTTGCATTCATTTAATATATCTCAAGGAAAGTGATCACAGCTTTATCAAGAGACACTTATACAAAACCTTGTAGGAAAGCATTGGAACAAGCAACCAGATGGTAAAGAGTATGGTTTAAAAAGCCAAAACAGGATGCGAAAGATTGAGAAACACACATTAAATACACACACATCACACAAACAAGGTCTGTGGAAATGCAGCAGGTCAGGTAGTATCTAAGGAGGGGAACAAACAGTTGATGTTTCAGGCCGAGACCCTTCGTCAAGAGAGATTGAGAGTTTTACAGAAGGAATTCAAGAAAAAAGACAGCTGGAACTGCTTAATCTTCAATTATGAGTTTGATGATACTAGTGGTCAATGATCAACTTCATTTCAAAGTCAATTAATTATTGTGCCATCCCCCTTGGTGGCACGATAGCGTGGTGGGTAGCACCACACCTTGCAGTGCCAGGGACCGGGGTTCAATCCCCACCTCTGTCTGTAAGGAGGTTGTGCTGTACGTTCTCCCTGTGACCGCTTGGGTTTCCTCCGGGTGCTCCAGTTTCCTCCCATAGTCCGAAGATGTACCAGTTGGTAGGTTGGTTGGTCATTGTAAATTATCCCATGATTAGCCTGGGATTATGGGTGGCATGGCTCAAAGGGCCAGAGAACCTATTCCACACTGTATCTCAATAAATTTAATAAAAAATTTAAAATGCCTTTTGTTTTGCAAAGGAGAAGCCAGGACGGTGTGCTGTGTCCCAGCTACCGGGGTCCGGGATGTCTCAGAGCGGCTGCAGGAGATTCTAGAGGAGGAGAGTGATCAGCCAGAGGTCATGGTGCACGTTGGCACCAGTGACATAGGTAGAAAGGGGGAAGAGGTCCTGCGCAGTGATTATAGGGAGTTTGGGAAAAAACGGAAGAGTAGGGCATCCAAGGTAGTCATTTGCAGACTTCCAGTGCCATGTGCTAGTCAGGGCGGGAATAGGATGATGGTGATGACGATGCAGATGAATAAGTGGCTGAAGAAGTGGTGCGGGGGCAATGTTTCAGATTTCCAGGTCATTGGACTCTCTTCTAGGGAAGGTATGACCTGTATAGAAAGGGTGGGTTACACCTGAACCTAATGGAGACCAAAGTCTTTGCAGGCGGGTTTTCTAGAGCTGTTGCAGAGGGTTTTTACTAAGGATGATGTGAATCAGGGCTGAGGATGGGGCAGTCGGTATACTAGTCGATGCAGTGTGTAATAAGACTGAGGAAGGACGGGCAGATGACGGGGTAAAATTGCAGTCAGTGGGATGAGGTGAAGTGTAACGTGGGGGCAAAAACAAAAAGAGTGATGAATACAGGGATGAAGGTGTTATATTTAAGTGCACGCAGTATATGGAATAAGGTAGATGATCTTGTAGCAGCTATGATATTGTGGGCATCACTGAGTCATGGCTGAAAGGAGATCATAGTTGGGAGCTTAACAGCTAAGGAAGCACATTGTATTGAAAGGACAGGCAGGAAGACGGGGGGTGGTGGGTTGACTCTGTTAGTAAAAAATTAAATCAAAACCTTAGAAAAAGGTAGCATAGGATCAGAAGATGGAGAATTGTTTTGGGTAAAAACACCCTGTTGAGAGTTATAGACAGGCACCCAGACTATAGCCAGGATGTGGGATAAATTTCAAAAGGAAATAGAAAACATGTAAAAAGACTAATGTTATGATAGTCATGGGGGATTTCAATATGCAGATAGATTTTGGAAAATCAGGTTGGATCCCAAGAGGGAATTTTTTAGAATGCCTATGAGATGGGATTTTAGAGCAGCTTGTGGTTGATCCCTGTGTGGCACGTGGCCAAGTGGTTTAAGTGTCGGTCTAGTGATCTGAAGGTCACTAATTCGAGCCTCAGCTGAGGCAGCATGTTGTGTCCTTGAGCAAGGTACTTAACCACACATTGCTCTGCGACAACACTGGTGCCAAACTGTATGGATCCTAGTGCCCTTCCCTTGGACAACATTGATAGCATGGAGAGGGGAGACTTGCAGCATGGGCAACTGCCGGTCTTCCATACAACCTTGCCCAGTCAACATCGAAAATCGATGGACAGCTGAAGAAGAAGTGGTTGAGCCCACTAGGAGATCAGCAGTTTTGGATTGGGTGTTGTGTAATGAGCCAGATTTGATTGGGAGATTAAGGTAAAGGAACACGTGGGGGTCAGTGATCATAATATGATAGAATTCACCCTGTAGATTGAGAGGGCAAAGCTAAGGTCAGATGTATCAGAATTACAGTGGAGTAAAGGGAATTACTGAGGCATGAGAGAGAAACTGGCAAAGTTGATTGGAAGGGGACACTAGCAGGGATGATGATAGAACAGCAATGGCTGGAGTTTCTGGTGGGGGGGGCAGATTTGGAAGGTGTAGGATAGATACATCCCAAAGATGAATAAGTATTCTAAAGGGAGGATGAGGCAACCATGGATAACAAGGGAAATCAAAGATAGCATAAAATCACAAAATCATCACAATATAACAAAAATTATTGGGAAGTTAGAGCATTGGTAAGCTTTAAAAAAACCAACAGATGGCACCTAAAAAAACATAAGGAGTGAAAAGATGAAATATGAAGGTAAGATAGCCAAAAATATCAAAAAGGGCGTGGAAAGTTTTTTCAGATATATAAAGAGTAAAAGAGAGGCAAGAGAGTGGAAAGTGAAGCTAGAGATGCATATAGTAATGGGGACAAAGAAATGGCAGACAAATTTAAAAAGCATTTTGCGTCAGTCTTCACTGTGGAAGACATTAGCAGAATGCCAGAAATTTGAGAGTGTCAGGGGGTAGAACCAAGTGTAGTTGGCATTACTAATGAAAAGGTGCTCGGTAAGCTGAAAGGTAAGTGAGTGACTTAGATCTGACGGACTACACCCCAGGGTTCTGAAAGAAGTAGCCGAAGAGATTGTGGAGGTATTAGTAATGATCTTTCAAAAATCACTAGACTCTGGAATGGTTGCAGAGGAGTGGAAATTTGGAAAAGTCGCTCCACTCTTTAAGAAGGGAGGGGAGCAGAAGAAAGGAAAGTACAAAGTTCAAAGTTAAGTTACATTTATTATCAAAGAATGTATGCGGAACACAACCCTGAGATTCGTCTTCCCACAGACAACCATGAAACAACGAGACGCCATTTAGCATGACTTCAGTGGTTGGGAAGAACTTGGAGTCCATTATTAAGTATGAGGTTTTGAGGTACTTGGAGGCACATGATAAAATAGACCAAAATCAGCATAGTTTCTTTAAGGGGAAATCTTGCCTGACAAATCTGTTGGAATTCTTTGAGGAAATAACAGACTGGATAGAGGAAGGAGAATCAATGGATGTTGCTTACTTGGATTTTCAGAAGGCCTTTGACAAGTTGCTTAATATGAGGCTGATTAACATGACAGAAGTCCATGTTATTACAGGAAATATACTAGCATGGAGAGAAGACTGGGTTATCGGTAGGAGGCAAGGAGTAGAATTACAGAAGCCTGTTCTGGTTGGCTGCCAGGGACAAGTGGTGATCCATAGAGGTCAGCATTAGGTCTGCTTCATTTCACGTTAAATGTCAATGATTTGGATGACAGAATTGATGGTTTTGTGGCCAAGTTTGCAGATGGCAAAAAGATAGGTAGAGGAGCAGATAGTGTTGAGGAAGCAGGGAGTCTGCAGGAGGACTTGGACGGATTGGGAGAATGGGCAAAGAAGTGTTAAATAGAATATACCGCAAGGAAGTCTATGGTCATGCTCTTTGGTAGGAGGAATAAGGGCGTAGACTATTTTCTAAACGCAGAGAAATTTCAAAAATCAGAGTTGCAAAAGGACTTGGGATTTCCTAAAGATTAACCTGTAGGTTGAGCCGGTGGTAAGGAAGACAAAAACAATGTTAGCATTTATTTTGAGAGGCTAGAATATAAGCAAGGATATGATGCTGAGGCTTTATAAGGCATTAGTTAGATAGCACTTTTAATATTGTTAAGTAGTTTTAGCTGTTTATCTAAGAAAAGATGTGCTGAATTTGGAGAGGATCCAGAGGAGGTTCACAAAAATTATTCCAGGAATAAGAAGGCCAATGTATGAGGAGCATTTAATGGTTCTGGGATTGTACTCCTGGAGTTTAGAAGAATGGTGGGTGGGATCTTATTGAAACCTGTCGAATATTGAAAGGACTAGATAGAGTGGACATGGAGAGTATGTTTCCTATCATGGATAAATCTAGGGCCAGAGGGCACAGACTCAGAATAGAGGGATATCCATTCAGAACAGAGATGAGAAAGAATTTGTTTAGCCGAAGGATGGTAAATCTGTGGAATTCATTGCCATAGACTGCTGTGGAGGCCAAGTCATTGGGCATATTTAAAGCAGAGCTTGATAGGTTCTTGGTTAGTCGGGACATCAAAGGTTATGGGGAAAAGGCAGGAGAATGATACTGAGAGGGTTCATAAGTCAGCCACGATGGAGTGGCAGAGGTGACTTGAGAGGCTGAGTGGTCTAACTTGGCTCCTATGTCTTATGGTCATTCCACATGATATCCCAATGGTATCACTGGAAAGTTTTTATCGGTATACAGTAGTCCTTTAGGGAAATACAGGGTCTGAGTAAGAAATCACCTTGTGTTCCAGCTGAAGAACTTGTACAAGATAACTTGAATAGTCTCTTCCTGTACTGTTTCTTCATGAAATCATTTTTTGTATCACACCTAGTTAGAGCTCAAAAAGCAATGGCAAACTACGGTCTGCGAACCTAAGAACCCAAAGCCTCCAAAGAGGGCAACTGACATTCAGCAATTCCAGCAGGGGTACGTCACCAACTTGCTCCAGGACTCAGATTTACTTAGTGACACTTGTCAATGATTTCTGGCCATGAGCTCCACTTTGAATCCATCTATGCTCCCCTGTCTTTCTTGGATTCTTAAGTATTATGCTGCAATGTAACTTCTCTAAACCATGCCACATCAGGCTAGCATAGGATGGCAATTAAAATGAATGCAGTTTCACCCTTCCTTTACCCCACCTGTCCTGCCCCCCACCTTCTTATTCTGGCTTCTTCCCCTTTCCTTTCCTGTCTTGATGAAAGGTTTCAACCCAAAATGTTGACTGTTTATTCCCCTTGAAAAGATGCTGACTTGCTATGTTCCACCAGCACTTCATGTGTGTTACCTTTCACTTTAATGGGGATTCTCAGCTGGCAGATGAGAGCTATAGTATAATTACAGTACAGAAGGAGCTCGTTCGGCCCTTTGTATCCATTCTGGCTCCCCGTAAAGCAGTGCCAATGCCCTTCTATATCCATGAAGCTCTGAAAGATCCTCTTCCTCACGTACCTTACTATGACTCACCATCTTCTGATGTTCTCATGGGCAGTGCATTACCGGTCATTTAGAAGCAAAGTATTTCAAAGTAAATTGATTTAATTTAATTAACTTACTTATTTTTATTTAGAGATACAGCAGTGTAGCAGGCCCTTTGAATCCAATGAGCCTACACTGCTCAATTCCACCCATGTGACTGATTAACCTACTAATCCACACGTTATGTGGAATGTGGGAGGAAACCAGAGCACCCGGAGGAAACCCACGTGATCACAAGGGGTACACATAAACTCCTTACAGAAAACTGCGGGAATTGAACACAGATCACTGACATTGTGATCTGTCAGTCTATTTAGTTTAGACTCATGTCATCTATTTCAGATAAAAGTGTTAAAATTAATTATAGGCTTTGACAAAAGCCAAAGCTTTATGTTTAGCTTTGCCTCCTGTCTCAGAGTGCCAGGCAGACAGTTCCTGTTATGAAGGAGCAAGACAATGTCACCTGACGCCAAGCTGGCACTGAGGCCTTGCTGCCAATCCCAGTTGAAGAGTCATAGAGGACCAGCGAGATAACGCCCCCCCCCCGTCAACAGCCAGACTTGCAGAGTGCATGTGGGCAAGGGCCATGGACATGAAACTAGGCAAAAGACTAAAGCCATAGAGATCTAGCCCAGTCCAGATAATGGTCCTCCAAGTATGCCTTGGAAAGTATGTGGATCAGCTCCTGCACCTGATGTCCGAACTTCCACATGGGCACTTGAATCCTCGTACATCATGTGCTACCTATATGGTGTTTCCCTTTACTTTCTCAAACTATTGAAACCAGAATTGTGAAGTATGAATACTAATTACACACTATCTAGACTTTAATTGATTTCTTTTGGCGGGTGGGGTGGGGGGGCGCGGTTTGTTCTGTTCTGTAAAACACCACTCTGGACATGATTTTTCTGAAAGTTACCTGGAACTCGCCAGCTTTTTCTGGATCCACTGAAGTTGCTTTTGGGCTAAATGAGGATTTTCCGGTCCTATTGGCTGGTTCCTTTCATATGTGTTTCCACAGATCACAACGGTGTCAATCATCAGAATGGTGACAGAAACATTGGTATTAGGAATCCTGAAAGTCAACTCATAGTAGAGATCCGGAAAATTCCTATAACAAAGGGTATAAACCATTTAATTCCATGTTGAGCAAAAAGTTTTGGCTTTTACAACTGAACTCTTGCAAATCCCAGCTCTGGGTTCTTGAGAACAAAACTGCACTGGCTATTTCATGCTGAATGCATTCTAATATCCAGAGTTTTCCCACAGATGCTGTCAACTTTAGAGGCTGTAAATCATATCAGAACCATCTTTAATTGGATACACAGTGATGCAAGTTATGCTGAGGCCCAGCACACTGTGTTCCTCCCATGTCCAATGGCCTGGTGGACAATCTTGTTGGCAGCAAACAACCCTTTCCATGTTCACTGGCTTGGAGCCAGATATCTGAACTTTGGGCAGTGAGGGTCATCCTCCCTGCAGGTCTTACAAAAAGTTTGCTTTCAAAGTTTGTTGAAAGTTGAGGGTTGTTTTCTACCATTTTTGGAGTGCTTTCTCTGGCTGAGCATTTGACTCCTGTGATCTGTTTCAAAGCCAGAAACTAGAGTGGGTCGCCATGACCTGTTTCCTGCGTTCAGAGGAGCAGTGATCAGATCTGCTTGTTAGTAGGGCAATTGGCTGCTCTAAGTTATCCCCGGTGCAGGTGGGTGGCTGGGGAACCAGGGCAGCTGATGGACCTCTGGGAGAGAATAGGTTGATAGATTGCAGGGAAATAAGACCATAAGACATAGGAGCAGATGATTTATTTTCCCTCTCAATTCCATTCTCAGTGGGAGAATGGGATTTCTCCAAAAGCTAGCCTAGACTTGACAGGTGAGTGGTCTCCTTCTATAGTATCCTTCTCTGATTATTGTCACCTTGTTGTTGTGGACAGGCATGTGAGTTCCTGGGATCCCGAGAGCAATGCTATACAGTTTTAGCTCTTGGTAGGGTCATGCATGGCAGTAATGTTAAGGAGGAGGTTCCAGACAAGGAGTGATCCAACCAAGTCCTCAATGGTGGAGCTGGTGGAAATTGATGGCACATCACAAGGGCAGTGAAGGCTGCAGCCGTGAAAGGTCCCCACTCACCTTGCATTCCACACCACGGGACCCTGACCCCGATCTGTCATGGTCCCTGTGGTAACTGCCTCCCTCTGTTTAACAAAGTCAGACACAGGCATACTCCATTAAGGAAATCCACCCTAACATCCTGGATTAAGCTCTGTGGTAATCAGCAAATGGCAAACGGGGCAGGATTGTGAGGTCTGGAAGATGTGGATCCTGGATCGGCCTCTACAGCCACCTGAAGACCCACCGAAGAGCAACCCCTCAGGAGAACATCATGGAGAGCCGAGTGATCACATCACTACTACTCTGTATAATCAGGAACTATGACAAATAACATGCAGCAAATGCCCTGTGGGTGAATCTCACTTCTCCATTCAGCCTAGACCACTGATTCCCAATACCCTTCGGCAGGGTACAGCACAGATCACAGCAAGGCTTGAAATCATCCAGTTAAAAAATCCACAAAACAAGGGAAAATGAACAAAAACTAAACTTGGCATGATGGATGGGGCTGTTGACAGTGTTCCAGAGTTATCCAGGACAACTATAGAAGTAGTGGCTGTGCTGGTAAGACCATAAGACACAGGAGCAGAATTAGACCATTCAGCCCATCAAGTCTTCTCCGCCATGATGTTAAGCATGTTAATGATTCAAGATTCAAGGTTGTTTATTATCATTCTTCAGTACACAAGGGTAAAGAAGAATGAAATGATTGTTACTCTGGATTGATGCAGCGTAAAAATACACAATAAGCATAAAGAACTTTTCTTTTAAAAAAAGAACACAATAAATATAAATATAAAAGCAATTCTATAAACCAGTGTGTACAAATAAATATTATAAGCATAGATTGATTCTAAGTAGATAACGTGACGCTGGATGACGTGTATGTAGGAGTGGTAGGATTGGGTATTGGGTGGAGGTGTTGATCAGCCTGACAGCTTGGGAAAAGTAACTGCTTCCGAGTCTGGTGTCCCTGGTGCAGATGCTGTGTGGCCTCTTTCCTGATGGGAGCGGTACCAGCAGTCCATAGCAGGGTGGGTGGGATCCTTCATGGTTTTGTTGGCCTTTTCTCAGAATCAGAATCAGAATCCTTTATTAGCGCCAAGTATGTGGACGTATACAGGGAATTTGATGCCGGTTTCCCTGAGCTCTCGCTGTACAGAATCAAAAAGCAAACAAAACAATAGTGCAAATAATCGTGAACTATATACAATGAGGTATACTTGTGTATGTACAGGTGGACTTGGTTTATAATAGACTAAAATTCAAGTGTTCATAAGACTGATGGCATATGGAAAGAAACAGTTCTTGTACCTATTTGTCCTGGCATACAGTGATCTAAAGCGCCTACCAGAAGGAAGGAGTTGGAACAGGTGATGTCCAGGGTGTGATGGGTATGCAATGATGTTGCTTGCTCACTTCCTGACTCTAGATGCATATAAGTCCTGGATCGAGGGCAGCTTCACACCAATAATCCTTTCCACAGCCCTGACAGTTCTTTGGAGTCTATTCTTGTCTTGTTTGGTAGCTGATCCAAACCAGACAGTGATGGACGAACAGAGAACAGACTGGATTATTCCTGAATAGAATTGAATCAGCAGCTCCTGAGGCAGGTTGTACTTCCTGAGTTGACGTAGGAAGTACAACCTCTGCTGAGCCTTTTTGATAAGAATGTCCGCGTTGGGTGTCCACTTCAGGTCCTGGGAGATTGTGACACCCAGAAACCTGAAGGTCTCCACAGCAGACACAATACTGTTGCATATAGTGAGCACCTTTCTGTATACCTGTCCTATGAAAAGATACCTATTCACGGAGTGCGAATCATTATTGGGCTATTTCATCGAACCCACCACCCGCAGCAGGTTCACCGGCTGCCACAGTGGTGTATGTAAAGGAATGGGGAGAGCCACCCTGATTTCTTTTCATCCCCCATGATCCCTCCTCCTGAGGGTTGCTCCACACAACTGAAAAGCTCTGGTTTGGACCTGAACAGCGCGCATGCCCAGCTGCGATGGGTCAGGATTTCCGCAGCAATGACCCCTGTCTCGTTTGGTCACTCTCTGCTCTGAGGCTGTCTGCAGAGGAACTCACTCTCCAGGGCAGCTTGTGCTACAATATATTAGAAGGACTATCTACTACACAATGTTTGCCACGGGCCACAGATCAGCAAACACAGAAGGTGTATTGAGGGGCTCTGTTGTGTAATTATTCCCTCCCAGCCTCATCCCACCCCACAAAGGAAAGACGAATCAGTTTCTAATAAGTTGCTCATGAAATTCACATGAGATCATTGTCTGGCCGTTTTCCTCTCCCCCCTCACTCTCAATTTGCTCTTCTCTGTCTAGGCTCTGTTCTCCATCTTCCTCCTACTCACTCCATACAACTTATGGGGTCACTGGGACAGGCGGCGAGCTTGTGAGCTGCTGATGGGATCTTGGGGAGAACCAACAGGAAAGGGAAATTCAAGCAACATACATCAAAGTTGCTGGTGAACGCAGCAGGCAGGGAAATAATATTTTAAATGAATTTTAAATATATTAAAGGCTTCCAAGGCAGCTAAGGTGACATGAAGTTCATCCAAGTAGCTGACTCATGTAAGAACCGCAGGGGGTTTGCAAAGCTGAACAGCAGATGCAAACCTGTAACCACAACACAACTGAGGAAAGAATCCAACCTATAAATGGTCCTTCTCCTGAGATTTTATTTGGCAGCTAAGGGTGGACTTGGCCTGTGAGCACATCATAAAGGCTAGTTACCATAAAGTAAACTAATGCTGCCATCTCTCCAAAATATCATTCGTAAGCTGAGGGATTTCTTGTTTTCTTTTGGTGTAGAGATATAACTAGGAGTTTGTATAACTACCATTTCTTTCTACACTTATGACTGTGTGGCTAGGCACAACTCAAACGCCATTTATAAATTCACTGATGACATCCCTGATGTTGGCAGAACCTCAGACTGTGATGAAAAAGTGTGCGGGAGTGAGATATATTAAGAACTTAAGAAATAGGAGCAGGAGTAGGCCGTCTGGCCCATCGAGCCTGCTCGCCATTCGGTAAGATCATGGCTGATCTGGCCATGGGCTTACTTCCACCTACCTGCCTTTCCCCATAACCTCTAATTCCCCTACTATGCAAAAATCTATCCAACCTTGTTTTAAATATATTTACTGAGGTAGCCTGCACTGCGTCATTGGGTAGAGAATTCCACAGATTAACCACTCTCTGATTAAGCAGTTCCTCGTCATCTCCATCCTAAATCTACTCCCCCAAATTTTGAGGCTATGTCCTCTAGTTCTAGTCTCACCTACCAGTGGAAACAACTTTCCTGCCTCTATCTTATCTATTCCTTTCATAATTGTATATGCTTCTATAAGATTTCCTTTCATTCTTCTGAATTCCAGCCAGTAAAGTCCCAGGCAATTCAATCTCTCCTCACAGTCTAACCCCCTCATCTCTGGAATCAACCTGGTGAACCTTCTCTGCACTGCCTCCAAACCCAGTATATCCTTCCTCAAGTAGCAGAACTGCACACAGTACTCCAGGTACGGCCTCACCAGTACCCTGTATAATTGCAGCAAAACCTCCCTGCTCTTAAATTCAATCCCTCTAGCAATGAAGGCCAACATTCCATGTACCTTCTTGATAGCCTGCTGCACCTGAAAACCAACCTTTTGTACTTCATTCACAAGCACTCCCAAGTCCCTCAGCACAGCAACATGCTGCAATTTTTTCCCATTTATATAATAATCTGAGCTTCCATTTTTCCTTCCAAAGTGGATGACCTCACACTTACCAACATTGTACTCCATTTGCCTGACCCTTGCCCACTCACTTAACCTATCTATATCTCTCTGCAGAATCTCTGTATCTTCTGTACAATTTGCTTTTCCACTCAATCTCATATCATCAGCAAACTTAGATACACTACACTTGGTCCCCTCTTCAAGATCATCGATGCATATTGTGAACAGTTGTGGGCCCAGCACCAGCCTCTACGACACACCACTCACTACTGATGGCCAACCAGAGTAACACCCATGTATCCCAAAAATCTGCTTTCTATTATTTAACCGATCCTCTATCCATGTTAATACATCACCCCCAACTCAATGCATCCTTAGCTTATGGATAAGCCTTTTATGCAGCACATTATCGAATGCCAATATCAATTCCCCCTTCTCGTCCTCCAAGGAACCTACATTCACTTTAGCCACTCTTTTCCACTTTATATAATTATAAAAACTCTTACTGTTCATTTTTTTATTTTGTGAAAATTTGTTTTCATAATCTAGCTTCCCTTTCTTTATTGCTCGCTTAGTGGTTCTTTGTTGCTTTTTAAAGTTTTCCTAATCTTCCAGTTTCCCACTACTCTTGGTGACTTTGTAAGACCAAGCTTTTAGTTTTGATGCCTTCTTTTATTTCCTTAATTATCCAAGGCTGGCTCTCCTCACCCTTACTGTCCTTGTTTTTAATATACTTTTGTTGAGCACCGTTAAAAATCTCTTTGAAAGTCTCCCACTGTTCCTCAACTGTCCCATGATATAGCCTGTGTTGCCAGTCTACACTAGCCAAATCCTCCCTCATCCCATTGTAATCTCCATTGTTTAGGTATAATTCACTGGTTTTAGATCGAATTATTGCACCCTCCATTTATATGAGAAATTCAGTCATACTGACAGCACTCTTTCCAAGAGGATTCCTAGCTACAAGATCACTAATTTCACCTGTCTCATTGCATAGGACCAGATCTAAGATAGCACGTTCCCTTGTAGGTTCAGTAACATGCTGTTCAAGAAGGCCATCATGGATCCGCTCTATGAAGTCTTCCTCAAGACTGCCTTGACCAACTTGATTCACCGAATCTATGTGCAAGTTAAAGTCCCCCATGATAACTGCTGTTCCATTCCTACATACCTCAGATATTTCTCGGTTTATTGCCTCTGCCACTGTAATGTTATTATTCGGTGGCCGATAAACAACTCCCACCAGTGTTTTTTTCCCTTTACTATTCCTAACATCTACCCAGATAGATTCAACATTCTGCTCCTTAGATCTTCTATCATCTCTCTCCATCACCCTGATCTCATGTTCAATTAAGAATGCTACCCCACCTCCCTTACTTTCATGCCTATCCTTTCATATTACCTGATAACCTTGGCAATTTAATTCCCAGTCCTCCACCCTGCAATCACGTCTCTGTAACGGCCGCTAAATCATATCCCCTTGTACTAATTTTTGCCACAAGTTCACTGACCTCATTTCGAATGCTACGGGCATTCAAATAAAGTGCCCTTATATTCAATGTGCTTTTAAAATCTTGTAATCTTTTACTCTTTTGCACTTGACTTTTCTTCACTCCACTCTCACTTTTCTCTTTTTTATCTTTTGCCTTTTCTTTATCCTTATCCACATTTTGCTTTTTTTACTTTACTTCTCCAAACTGTTAACCGCTCCCCCCATTTAGCTTAAAGCTAGGATCCAGGTCCCATCACTGTTCAGGTGGAGCCCGTCCCATTGGTACAGCTTCCTCCTTCCCCCATGTGGGTGCCAATTTCCCATGAATTCAAACCCACTTCTCCCACACCAATCGTGAGCCACACATTTAACTCTCTAGTCTTCCTGACCCTATGCCAATTTGCATGTGGCTCAGGTAGTAATCCAGAGTTTACCACCTTTTTTGTTCTGCTTTTTCATTTAGTCCCCAGCTGCTCAGATTCCCACTTTCCTCATTCTATCTATGGCACTGGTACCCACATGGACCATGACAACTGGATCTTTCCCCTCCCACTGCAAACTGCTCCACAGGTCAGATAAGATGTCCTGAACCCGAGCACTAGGCAGGCAACACAGCCTTCGGGATGCCTTATCCTCACGACACAGAACTCTCTCTATTCCTCTGACTATACTGTCCCAAATTACCACTACATTTCTCCTCTCTCCCCCCTCTTGAATGGCTCCCTGAACTACAGTGCCACAGTGAGGTTGCTCATCCTTCCTACAGCCCCCACTGTCATCCACACAGGAAGTAAGAATCTCAGACCTGTTGGACAAGCTCAAGGGCTGAGGCTCCTCTAGCTCTGTCTCTTGGATCCCACTACCCACCTCATTCGCAGTCACACCCTTTTGTTCCTGACCACATACTGAATTTGAGACAGCTAACCTATTGGGTGTGACTACCTCCTGAAACAGAGAATCCAGGTAACTCTCTCCCTTCCTGATGTGCCACAGTGTTTGAAGCTCAGATTCCAGGTCATCAACTTTGAGCCTGAGTTCCTCGAGCAGCCAACACTTTCTGCAGATGTGGTCACCAGGAACAACAATGGGGTCCATCAGCTCCCACATCATGTAGCTACAGCACTTCACCTGCTCCTGCATCATCCCTTAGCTGTAATTTAGTGACTTTTTACCTGCTACTCACCTGTCCCTCCTCACCGAAGCCTCTTGAGCCAAAGCCTGAAGTTCCCACTCCTACACTGGTCCGCTCACACAATGGCCGCTCCGCTTTGACCCTGCTTTACCTCCATTTGTTCCTGCTAATGAATCGCAAATTGACTGGTCCGCCGCCAGTGCGCCGAGCCCCACGAAATGCTACTTTTTAAATTTCTTCTCCCCAAACTGTGCGAAGCTCACTCTCTCTTCGAATCGATTGATCCACTGCATCTTGGTGGGTTGAGTGGTGGCTCAACAAGAGCCTCGTGCTCCGTGTCAGTAAAACAAAGGAACTGATGATGGACTTCAGGAGCGGGAGGTCAGGAGAACACACATCAGTCCTCATTAAGGGGTCAGCAGTGGAATGGGTTCATAGCTTCAAGTTCCTGGGCATCTCAGAGGATCTATCCTGGGCCCAACGTATTCATGCAGTCTTGAAGAAGACATACTAGTTCCTGGGCAAACTTCATTAGGAGTTTGAAGAGATTTGGTATGCCACCAAAGACTCTATCAAATTTCCACAGGTGTACCAAGGAGAGCATTCTGACTGTATGAAGGCTCAGTGCACAGGATCGGACGAGGCTGCAGAGGGTTTTAGACTAAAGTAGTTCTATCATGGGCACAGGCCTCCCCACCACTGAGAACATCTTCAATAGAGGGGGGCTTCAAGAAGGTGGCATCCATCATTAAGGACACTCACAGTCCGGGATATGCCATCCGCTCATTGCCACCATCAAGGAGGAGGTACAGGAGCTTGACGCACACTCAGTGTTTGAGAAGCAGCTTCTTGCAATTAGATATCTGAATGATCCATGAAAACTACATCGCTATCCTCTTTTGTACTGATATTTTTATGTTTTATGCCTGAAAAATCAACTGTTTACTCCCCCGCCCCCATAGATGAAGCCTGGCCTGTTGAGGTTCTCCAGCATTTTGTGTGTGTTACTCCAGTTCTCATGTCACCTGGGCATGTACAGATCCTCCACAAAGTTGTGCCTTCACACCTGATATGAAGGCACATCCCTGCAAATATACCCAGCTTGGCAGGATTCTTTGCATTTCAGTCCCTTATCTCATGAACTTTGTTAACTTTGTATAAACAGTGCAATGCAATACATGTTAATATAGAAAACAAACTGTGAATTACAGTAAGTATATGCATCTCTATATATGGATATTGATATGGAAATGGAAATGGAAGTGGATGAAGCAGTGCCAGAGGACCAGAGGCCATGGCAGGACAAGCAACTGCACGGGATGTCCCAACGCCAGATATCAGAGGTGGCTGACATAAGGAAGTCCTACCAATGGCTGGAAATGACAGGGCTGAGGGACAGCACTGCTGCACTGCTCGTGGCTGCACGTGAACAGGTGCTGAGCACAAGAGCAACAGGAGCAGGAGTCCATCACACCAGGCAAGACCAAGATGCAGACTGTGCAAGGAATCCACAGAAACCACCCAGCACATAGTGGCAGGAAGCAAGATCCAGGCAGGGACAGGATACACTGAACAACACAACCAAGTTGCAGAAATTGTGTACAGGAATATCTGTGCTGGTTATGGGTTGGACACTCCCAAGTCCAAATGGGAAACACATAAGGTAGTGCAGAATGACAGGACTTGCAAATACAGACTGATAAACAGGTACTGGCCAACCAACCAGTCATAGTCATACTGGACAAGGAACAGAAGAAAGCAATAGTAATAGATGTGGCAATCCCGAATGACAGTAACATCAGGAGGAAAGAATATGAGAAGCTGGAGAAATACCAGGGCTTGAAAGAGCAGATAGAAAAGATGTGGAAGGTTAAAGCCAGAGTAATCCTGATGGTGATAGGAGCACTTGGAACTGTGACACCTGGACTGGGAGAGTGGCTCCAACAAATCCCAGGAACAACATCTGAGATCTCGTTCCAGAAGAGCACATTACTAGGATCAGGAAGGATACTACACTGAACCCTCAAGCTCCCAGGCCTCTGGTAGAGGACATGAGATCGAGGGAAAAATACACATACATACCACTGAGAAAAAATATATTTTAAATAGTTAAATTAAATAAACATAGAAAACCTACAGCACAATACAGGCCCTTCGGCCCATAATGCTGTGCCAAACATGTACTTACTTTAGAAATTACCTAGGGTTACCCAGAGCCCTCTATTTTTCTAAGCTCCAGGTACCTATCCAGGAGCCTCTTAAAAGACCCTATTGTAGCTGCCTCCACCACAGTCGCCGGCAGCCCATTCTATGCACTCACCACTCTCTGCGTAAAAAAACTTACCCCTGACATCTCCTCTGTACCTACTTCCAAGCACCTTAAAACTGTGCCCTCTCACGCTAGCCTCTGACTATCCACACAATCAATGCCTCTCATCATCTTAAACACCTCTATCAGGTCACCTCTCATCCCCCATTGCTCCGAGGAGTAAAGCCCAAGTTCACTCAACCTATTCTCATAAGGCATGCTCCCCAATCCAGGCAATATCCTTGTAAATCTCCTCTGCACCCTTTCTATAGTTTCCACATCCTTCCTGTAGTGAGATGACCAGAACTAAGCACAGTACTCCAAGTGGGGTCTGACCAGGGTCCTATATAGCTGTAACATTACCTCTCGGCTCTTGAACTCAATCCCATGATTGATGAAGGCCAATGCACCGTATGCCTTCTTAACCACAGAGTCAACCTGTACAGCAGCTTTGAGTGTCCTATGGACTCGGACCCCAAGATCCTTCTGATCCTCCACACTGCCATTAATACTATATTCTGCCATCATATTTGACCTACCAAAATCAACCACCTCACACTTATCTAGGTTGAACTCCATCTGCCACTTCTCAGCCCAGTTTTGCATCCCATCAATGTCCCACTGTAACCTCTGACAGCCCTCCACACTATCCACAACACCCCCAACCTTTGTCATCAGCAAATTTACTAACCCATCCCTCCACTTCCTCATGCAGGTCATTTATAAAAATCACGAAGAGAAGGGGTCCCAGAACAGATCCCTGAGGCACACCACTGGTCACCGACCTCCATGCAGAATATGACCCATCTACAACAGCTCTTTGTCTTCTGTGCGCAAGCCAATTCTGGATCCACAAAGCAATGTCCCCTTGGATCCCATGTCTCCTTACTTTCTCAATAAGCCTTGCATTGGGTACATTATCAAATGCCTTGCTGAAATCCATATGCAGTACATCTACTGCTGTACCTTCATCACATCCTCAAAAAATTCAATCAGGCTCCTAAGGCACAACCTGCCTTTGACAAAGCCATGCTGACTATTCCTAATCATATTATGCCTCTCCAAATGTTCATAAATCCTGCCTCTCAGGATCTTCTCCATTAACTTACCAACCACTGAAGTAAGAGTGCAAATAAATAGTCAAAAAAATGGAAATAAAAAGGAGTGAGTTAGTGTGCATGGTTCAATGTCCATTCAGAAATTGGATGACAGAGGGAAAGAAGCTTTTGAATCATTGAGTGTGAGCCTTCAGGCTTCTGTACCTCCTTCCTGATGGTAACAATGAGAAGAGGGCATGTTCTGGTGGTGGGGTCCTTAATGAGGGACGTCACCTTTCTGAGGCACCACTTCTCAAAGAGGCTTTAGATACTATAGAGGCTGTTGCCCATGATGGACCTGACTTGCAACTTGCTGTAACTCACTTCAATCCTATATAGTGGCCGCCCATGCCAAACGTTGATGCAGCCAGTTAGAATGGTCTCCATGGTACATCTGTAGAAATTTGCAAGCGTTTTAGGTGACAAACCAAATCTCCTCAAAGCCCCGAGTGAAATATAATTGCTGCCTTGCTTCTTTACTGCTGTATTGATTTGTTGGGGCAGGTTAGGTCCTCAGAGATATCGACACCCAGGAACTTGAAATTGCTCACTCTCTCCACTTCTGATCCCTCAATGAGGACTGGTGTGTGTTCCTTCACCTTACCCTTTCTGAAGACCACGATCATCTTTGGTCTTGCTAACGTTGAGTGCCAGGTTGTTGCTGCAACACCACTCAACTAGCTGGCATATCCCACTCCTGTACACCCTCTCATCACCATCTGAGATTCTTCCAACAATGGTCGTATCATCAGTAAATTTACAGATGGCATTTGAGCTATGCCTAGCCACACTGTCATGGGTGTAGAGAGAGTAGAGCGGTGGGCTAAGCACACACCCCTGAGGTGTGCCAATGTTGATTGTCAGCGAGGTGGAGGTGTTATTTCCAATTTCCATAAAAATGACAACAAGACGTTGTCGAGCAATGAAACCAATTTGCCATGATTGTGGGAAAATATAACAGCGGAGAATCTAAAAGTTTTTATTTTATTTTTATTATCTTGCCAAAATTTCTGTTCAAGTAAGGCTACTGTCTGTCACAAAATATTATATATTAACTACATGATATCCCTTTAAAGTGGAATAACCAGTAACCAACTTCAATGCATAAGACTAATTTTTTTAACTCAATAGTTATTCACGGCGGAAGAAGACTGAGGCTGAAATTATCATTAAGTTTCTACATCTGTTTATTTCATAAAGCAAACTTTTCCAAACAATGCAGCTTCTTTAGATGCCTCAGTGTTGTACGTATCGTTTCCGTGGAGTAGATTAATGGTTGACTGTTTCCATTTTTAAGTTGCTGAGAAAGTTAACCCCAAGAAAATGTGGAAAGCAATTAATACTACCTTATTATCTCATTATAACTATTAACAACCTGATATTCAAATTACTTACCATCTCTTAGAAATTCCTGAATAAGCAATCTGTGCTGACACATTACCCAAATGATCATGGTTCCCTGCCAGAATGTACCATGGTATCTCGACAAGGGAGGGAGCTTTAAAAATGTTCTCAAATGTTTCCTATTCAGACAAGTGAAAAATTACATCAGCTACTTAGTGTCTTAGTAATGGAGAAAGGGATTTAACTTATGAGAGAGCGATTTTAAGAGAAATGCATGAACAGTTAATTAATAAGGAAACAAAAGCGTAAGTAGTTTACTGAGACAGATCTGAATAAAAACTGTAATTAAAACATGCCATTTTTTTCCAAACAGGTGAATTTCCTCATATTTTCTCCACCTTAACTTTCCCTCGGTTACTTTTCATATTCATGTTAATTCAGAATTCTAGCTGCAAAAATTCTAAAATTTAACCATATAACAGTTATAACAGTTATAATTCTATTACAATAAGTGACCAAGTTATACTTCTACTGCCTATGCTGATTTTAGTTTCTACCTGGATTGTTTTACAATAGTATATGACTTCAAAAGAAAGGATGTTCATTTAGCTAGAAAGTTGCAATGTCACTTTCAGCACACTACTAAGATCCAGAATAAATTTACCATTTTGTATTGCTCACACACACACACACACACACACACACACACCTCACAAAATTTTATACTTTTTGTAGGTGAATTTTATAAGCAAATGTGTTCTTTAAATTCACTACAATTCTTAAGGGATACAAATTAATTTTACTACCCTCATGTTTATCAGGATCCAATTATGAAAAGTACTAGGTTCTTATTTACTATTATGTATCCATTCACAGAGATTAAAACAACACATTCAATTTACAATCAGTTACTGAGTTTACTCACGCTCAGTTTAAAACATAGAAGTATTGACAATATTTGATCGAAAGTCCATGAAGAGGAAATACTAGTAGAAGGAGCAAGTCTCATGTGAGATATAAGACTCGATACATAGCACAGAAGTTAAACTTGAGTTTAACCTGTTAAACCTGAATGATACTGTTTTTTCTACCTGGAAACAGAGAGGTATCTGTAGTGTAGGTGATCTATATATTAAAGGAAACTTCGCCTCATTTGCGCAGTTACAAGCAGTTTACAATATCCTTGCATCTAGTTTTTTTAGATCTTTACAAATTCGAGATTATGTTAGGAAATATATACCTAACTTCAAAGTTTTAGACAAACATGAGCCCCTGGAGGCAATAAATAAATTTGATCCTGTTACTTGTAGTGTGGTATGCTATTGTTATCAGATCCTACATAACGGAGCTCAGGTGAATACTGCAGGTCTTAAATAGGCATGGGTGAATTGGGTATAGACTGACAGAGGAGGTCTGGGATGAGTGTTTAAAGAGTATACATGATTGTTCGGTCAATGACAGACACAGACTTATACAGTTTAAAACAATACATAGACTTCATTATTCCAAAGAAAAGTTGCACAGTATAGATGTAAATCTGTGAACAGTAACTTGTCACATTCATTCTGGTCATGTTGTAAGCTTTATGCATACTGGAAAAGTATTTTTCACTGTTTCTCTGAGGCTTTTGGGAAGCGGTGGGAACCAGACCCGCTCATAGCCATCATTGGAGCAACAAGGTCCCTATCTTCAGCCAATATGTATGAAAAAGCTGCTGTATTGTTTGGCATGGTGATTGCTAAGAAGTTAATCCTGCAAATGTGGAAAATGGACTCTGACCCTACGTACGATCTGTGGCTGAGAGAACTGGCAAATACTTTACATTTGGAGACTGAGACTATGTAATGAGGACGGAGGGAACATCTTTGAAAGAATATGGGGCCCTGTATTGACTTTCTTATGGGGTGAGGACTGAGGTTTTTTGGTGCAGTGCACCTCTGCTGTGTACGTTTACTTCTGCCTTTATAGTTTTCTCCAGTGTGCTGCTCAATATTTAATTTGATTTTGTTAAGGTCGTGGTTTTTGTAGATGTGCTGCTGTTTTTTGTTTTTGTCTTTTTGTTTGTAATTTTAAAGAAAGAATATTTTTTTAAAAACTTGAGACACCTATACTTCTCATGATCAATAATGTGTGGAAAATTATTTGGAGTTTTATTTCTTTTCAATGGAGAATAGAACCAGGTGTCTCGTCTAAGTAACTTCAAGACAGTGTATGTGGCCTCTGTGACTTTCCAAGCTCAATATGAGGAGCATAGAGATGTAGACACCAAGTTAGCATACAAACGTTTGTACTTTGGGAATATAGCATTACTGAATATCATCAGCCTAAACACATTTTATGAGAGTATTCAAAAATTTCACTTCCTCTTAAATATGACTATAACGAATTAACAATATTCACCTTAAATCTGTGGTCATTTACACTTGTCACACCGTGGAAGTAGAAGTTATCTCCGACATTAAGCACAAAATCTACTCCAAATTTTTGGGCAATTCTCCCCATCTCTTGTGCTGTGGCTCTCTGGATGTCAGTCACATATGGTGGATGAGGGAGGCCTCCCCCATCTCCAAAGGCAATAAATTGGATGGCATTATCTTATAATTAAAAGAAGACAAAATATAAATCCAGGTATAACTGCTTAGTCAACGTTCAAAGTATGCATACATTATATGACCTTGAGATTCGTCTCCTTACAGACAGCCATAAAAATAAGAAACCTAAAAGAATCCATTAAAAAAAGATCATCAAACACCCAACATGCAGAGAGAAAAAAAAACAAATAATGCAAACAATAAAAGAAAGCAAATGGCATTCAGAACAGAAGTGAGTTGATAGAAACAGGGCCCGAAGCCTGCCTCAGCCTTAGCCTCAGTTCAGTGCAGAGCCGAGTAAACGTCATAATTTTACTGACAGTTATTACCACTTTGCCACTCAATCCGATTCAATTAATTATAAGGAGTTCACATTTGAATACTGAAACTATCAGGCTCTTGAACAAAAGAGGACAACTACATTTATCTATAGAGATAACCAATGATCTCACTTTAAGGACTCTATCTTGTTATTTCATGCTCTCGTTGTTTAGTGTTATTTACTTATATTTACATTTCAACAATTTGTTGTCTTCTATGCTCTTATTCTTTCAGTGTTCCTCTTTGCAGTTACTATTCTATAGATTTGCTGAGTATGCCCACAGGAAAATGGATCTCAAGGTTGTATGTGGTGACATATATGTACTCTGATAATAAATTTTACTTTGATTTTTTTCTACTTCATTAAATATGGACCATCTAAATGAAATATATTTTAGACATTAGATGCCGCTAGAAGACAGTAGGCAGGAATTTGCTACTCTTTGTCACTCACCAGCAATGCTTGCTGGAAAGACGTTACAACAGCAGATGAGAACAACCTTGCCTCCTTTATCCACAAAATGCTGGAGGAACTCAGCAGGTCAGGCAGCATCTATGGAAAAGAGTATAGTGGACGTTTCATCCGGACTACTTTTCCAATATTTTTATTAGTTTCTACATAGAAGAATACAGAGTACAAGAAAGTAAATATAAAAGGTCAAAAAAGATTTTTTAAAAACACTACCAATTACATTATATCTATCCATAATAACAATCTCATTACCCAGTATTCATGTAAGTTAATCAATAGTTATATTGAAATATACTAATTTATTACAAAAAAAAGAATCTAACCCCTACCAAGACCGAAGCTGTTTATTAAGGAGAAAAATGTAAAATACCTTCTCATATAATAAAAAATAATACAAGCCAACATCTGAATTTAAACAATGCATTGAAGGTTTTGAAATCCGGACTACTGAAGGGTCTCGGCCCGAAACATCAACTGTTTACTCTTTTCCATAGATGCTGCCTGACCTGCTGAGTTCCTCCAGCATTTTGTGTGTGTTGCTCAGGATTTCCAGCATCTGCAGATTTTCTTTTGAGCCTTGTTTGCTTCCTTTACCACAGACTCACTGTAATGGCACTCATTGGAATACAATTTCAACATATTATTTCCTTTCCAGAGGGGGTTATTTTCCAGCATATAATGTGAAAATGCAACTGCAACAAGACATGGAGGGTCAAATAGAAACTACAGCAGCAGAGACTAGCACTGGAAGTAGATGGCAAGTAGTTTACAATAACTATTGAAAAAGGCAAAAAAAAATGCAACGAAGAGACAAACACAAATAAAAGTAAGGTTGTACCAGGACTAACTTACTCAATCTTTATTTAGCCTCATATAGTAATTTGTATCGAAAAGAAATAGTGAAAGGAAGGAGGAGGTTGGATTATTTGTGATCCAAAATAGACAAAATTGCTTTGGGTAAAGAGATCATGCAGAATTATTGGATACATATCTGAATGGAATACAAGGAAATGGAATTAGTACCAGTTAGAGTCAAAGGAAAGGAAAGGGGAAGGAGAGGAAGAATGCAAAATCTAAGAAAGGATGTGTTGACATTGGAGAGAATTCAGAGGAGGTTCAAGAGAATAATCCTGAGAATGAAAGGGTTAATATATGAGAAGCATTTGATAGCCCTGGGCCTGTGCTTGCTGGAGTTTATGAGAAGGGGATCTCATTGAAACCAACCAAATATTGAAAGGCCTAGATAGAATGGTTGTTTCCAATAGTGGGAGAACACAAGGTCGTCCCTTTAGAACAGAGATGAGAAAAAATTTCTTTAACCAGAGGGTAGTGAATCTGTGGACTTCATTGCCACAAATAGCTGTGCAGAACAGGTCATTGGGTATATTTAAAGCAGAGGTTGGTTGGTTCTTGATTAGTAAGGGTGTCAAAGATAAGGGGAAGGAGGCAGGAGAATGGGGTTGAGAAGGATAAATGAATCAGCCATGATAGAATGGTAGAACAGACGCAATGGGTTGAATGGTGAAAGGCCTTGATAAAGTGGATGTGGAGAGGATGTTTCCTGTGTTGGGAGAGTCGAAGATCAGAGGACACAGCCTCAGAATAGAGGGGTGTCTTTTTAGAACGGAGACGAGGAGGAATTTCTTTTGCTAGAGAGTGGTGAATCTGTGGAATTCTTTGCCACAGACAGGTGTGGAGGCCAAGTCTTTATGTGTATTTAAGGCAAAGGTTGATAGATTCTTGATCGGTCAGGGCTTGAAGGGGTATGGGGAGAAGGCAGGTGATTGGGGCTGAGAAGGAAAATGGATTAGCCATGATGAAACAGCAGAGCAGACTCGATGAGCCAAATGGCCTATATCTTATGGTCTTATGGTCAAATAACCCAATCCTATCTCTAATGATCTTATGGTTAAAGGGAAGGCAAGATGGGCATAGGAGAAATTAAATGCTAAAAGGATGATAGAACAGCAGTGTAGAGTGTAGAGAATTAAATGATTCATTGGGTAGATATACCAGGGTCAATATTTACAACCACTCATAAAAAAAAAGCTATAATTAAGATTCAAAATTGCTGAATTTGGTACTGAGACTGAAAGGTTGTGAAGTACAGAATGGGAAGATGAAACTTCCATTTACTTTTAATCAAATAATGTAAGAGGCTGTAATCAGAGTAGCAAGGGGGCAGAAGCTAAGACTTGTGCCTGCAGTCTAAACCTTTGATCTCCTCAGTGTTGTGGAGACTGTACCATGAGTTGCAAATAAAAATATTCTAATTAAATATTGTACAAGTAAGTCACTTTTTTACTGAAGGGAAACGTTGTGGATGTTACGGAGAGGAGGGAAGGGACCAAGTGTTGTAACCCCTGACCCGGAGGGGATGAATCAGTTTGTACCAAAGAGAATGTAGAATGCTGCATAGGTGGTAGGTTTACAAACAATGGTGAACATAATGGAGGATAAACTATTGGATATTGAAACTTGTGGGTTTTCGGATTAGAAGATGGTAAGCAGGAGAAAGAAGTGGAGTGGGCACAGTCAATGGCTCTGTCAGTCGTGTGGAGCGAAATCTAAATTAAGAAGACATATAGCAAGTATTGGTTTAGAAGATGTCAACTTCAAAAATGGAGCAATGGGGATGTGAGAACTAAGTGTGGGACTAGATCTTGCAAGAAATAGGTTGGAAGTCAGTGGGAAGTTGGGCTTCATGGTAGCGTAGGAGTTAGTGAGACACTCTTGGAGCTTGGGGCATCCCGGAGTTCAATTCCAGTGCCGTTCTGTAAGGAGGCTCGGTGTACCATCCCAGTGGAATGGGAGGGTTTTCCCCAGGTGCTCCAGTTTCGTCCCACAGTCCAAACACAGTGTACCAGGTAGGTTAGTTGTTCATTGTAAATTGTCCCATGATTATGTTAGAGTTAATTGGGATTGTGGGGTTGCTGGGGTAGCATTGCTTGAAGGGCCAAAAGGGCCTACTCCACACTATCGCTAAATAAAATAAATCAATTTTATTTTCAATACTTGTACATTTTACCAGATGTATCGGTTGGTGGGGGTGGAGTCATTGGCAAAGGCAGCATCTATTGTCCATCAGTAATTGCTATTGATAGTAAAGGTTGTGAGCTACCCTCTTGAACTGCCTTGGTTCCTCCAGTGAAGAATCTCCCACAATGATGTTGGGGATGGCAGTTCCAGAATTCAGACTTGGCAACAATTAAATATCCATGATCTAGTTCTGTGGTATGGAACTTTGAGAGAAACCTATGACTGACGATGTTCCTTTACATCTGAAAAACTTGCCCACCCTGGTGGTAGAAATCATGGGTTTGGGAGCTTCTACTGGAGTAACCCAAGCAGTTTGCATAGGGCACAAGCAACAATCATAGTGCAATTGTTAATCCTCATCCACACCTGGATGTAGCAGAAATGTGATCAGACCCACTGGTTATGGGAGAATTTCATTCTGCTACTACATCCTGTTTCTGCCATCTAACAGATGTTAGTCCCATGGTGCTGTTGCAGAAGAAGGCAATGGCAAATCACCTCTGTAGAAAACCTTGCCCAGAATGATTATGGTCATGACTGTGATCATTCACATCATGCGACACAGCACATGATGATGATGATGGTGACGTTGCTGTTGTAAACAGGTTGGTATCTCAGTTTTTAGGTACAGGCTGCTACTGGTTGCAGTCACTCTTCAGCAATCCAGAATTTGGTTTGTTCCTAATGGTAAAGGGAGGGACATTTTCTGATATTTCCTTACAATATTGGAAGCTAGAGGCATTGAGGAAGCAGCAGAAACATACCAAGCTGCCATTTATAACTTCATGGCCAGATGCATGGCAGCTGTACACTTTGTACATTAAGGAAGTATTAAAGGAAACAAACTAAGAATACAGAATATAGTATCACGTTTACAGAGAAAGTGCTGTGAAAGTACACAAATAAAGTGCAGAAACGATGGTGAGATAAACTGAGAGACTAAGAATCCATCTTTATTGTCTAAGGGGATCATTCATGACAAGTTGTCCTTGAGTATGGTGGTATGTCCTCCCAAGCTTGTGTACCTTCTGCCTGACAGAAGGGAGGGGAGGAAAAGAGAAAATGACCAGGCTGGAAGGGGTTCTTGATTATGTTAGTCACTTTCCCAAGGCTGTAGGTATGCTAACGCAAGGGAGGTTGGTTTTCATGATAGATTAGGCTGCGCTCACAACCTATGTTCCCTCTAAGCTGTGCTTGTGTGCGTGCGCACACATGCTTTTCAACCAGCGCAGAAAGGAAATTAATGTGCGCACAAAAGGCTAGTTACCTAAAATAATGTAGTAATTAATAATTACTACATTAGTAATTATTGGTCCTGGACTTATTTCATAATTTACTGGCATAATTTACATATTACTATTTAACTATTTATTACTATTTTTCTATTACTATTTATTATTTCCATGACTATTACTATTTCTATTACTATTTATTATTTATGGTGCAACTATAACGAAAACCAATTTCCCCCAGGATCAATAAAGTATGACTATGACTATGACTATTATACTTATTGAAAATAATCTTTTAGCTAAATTCTTCTGTTAACTAGTTAGTCGGTTTTTCAAATACCACAATGCACGTCATCACTAATTTACGTCACCTCACCTTTCCTTTTCCAGTTTGTACAGCTGCATCACGGCGGCAGCCATCTTTGGCGGATAGTGTTCATATCGTAAAGTTTACAAAGATCTGTTTCAAATCCTGTAGATAGTTTGCTAAGTTTTTATTGAAAAAGATCAGTCAAATGATCCTATGGCTAAATGCTGTCACAAGAAATTGATAAACATCACATACAAAGTAGCTTTACAGGTTTTAAGTGACGTCTTTGATGAACTGGCTGCACTGTGCAAGATTCTGCAAAAGAGTGGCCTGACACCGATTGGTTCACTTCACTTTGCGCAAGGCAAAATTAACAAGATAAGAAAGCAGTATCTGGAGACAATGTTTCATGGAGTGACAAAGTTAAAGTTTTGCTAAGCCAACAACGTGAAGAAAACGTCACAGTAGATATGAGTTTGCTGTTGACTTTTATAAATAGTCTTTGTGTTCATTTAGAAGAAAGGTTTCCTGAAGATAAGGTACAAGAATGGTCAGCTTTTGATTTCTCCGCAATTGCAGGTTGTGACTTCACATTTGGCGATGAACAAATTAATGCCTTATGTCTAAAATATCATGATTTTCTAGCTGGACATTCTGTAATAGTTTAATAATTTCAAATTTTCCGTGCAAGAAAAAATTAAATCCAAACTGATTTCAAACTTTGCTCAAATGGTAGCATTTGTGCAACAAAATGAACAGTTTTGCGACCTTGCACAGTTGATGGACATTAGGGGAACCTTTCTTGTGTCTAGTGTGGACTGTGAGCGAGGTTTTGGCCTAATGAATCAAATCAAAAACAAGCTGAGAAACCATTTAGGTGAATGTCATTTGGATATGTTAATGAGAATCAAAAACTATCAAATGGATGGGAGTTCTATTAGTCTAGATAGAGTTTACAAAGAATGGGTAAATGCCAAAGACAGGAGAGAGAAAAAAATAACTGAGTGACTTAAATATGTATGTTATTTTGTTGTTACTCTGTGCAGTTTTATGTCAAATATTTTGTAAACCTACATAAACTGCGCCATGGTGCATTCTTTAGTACATACTTTAGTCACAGGGAAACATGAGAGCACTAGAGGGCAGGATTGAACCTGAATTGCTGGTGCCATGGCTGCTGCAGTAGGAAAGGAAAGGTACGCCGTATCCGATTTCCCTCTACACCTGTCTGACATAGTGGAGAAACTACGTTTTTTCTCCCCCAAAGAGATCACCAGCTCATAACCCAGCACGGATGGAAAGCATGCAGGGGAGCCAGCTGGATTTGAACTCAGGACCTTTCGTCCCGGAGTGCTGATGCCACTACGCCACCAGCTGGGTCGCTGCTGCAGTACTTCATGGAAACCCTCTTCTAAGCTGCCAGATCTGTTGTGGGTCTATCCCATTCAGCACTTTTATAGTGCCACACACAAACATTACAGAAACAAGGCATACATCTGATTTTAAATAAACTTCAGCAAAATACAGCTTGGATGTTACTCATTCTACTTTTAATATAAGTCACAGTCATTTTTTTATGTCTTGCACTATACTGTTGTCACAAAACAACAAATTTCAGAGCATGTCAGTGATAATGAACCTGATTTTGATGGTTCACATGCGTAATAACACTGAAAAGAATTTTCACATTTCATTGCAACTGTTAGAGCTGGGGTTCACAACTTGGTGTCCACAGATCCCTCGGTTAATGGTTGGAAACCCCTGACTTAGAGGTAGTTTGCTGAAAGGTAACTTTCATACCTTGTGCGATTTCACCTGAACTAAGTGTTTCTAAATGTTTCAATTAGAAATTTCTGCTTTACAGAAAATGTAAGTGAACGTACGCCCTCTGTGACCACTTTATTAAGTACACTTATACAGCTGCTTGTTAATGTAAGCATCTAATCAGCCAATCATGTGGCAGCAACTCAATACAAAAATATCATGCAGACATGGTCAAGAGGTTCAGACCAAATATCAGAATGGGGAAGAAATGTGATCTAAGTGACTAAGTTGAATGACTGCCGGTGCCAGATGGGGTACTTTGGGTATCTCAGAAACTGCTGATCTCCTGGGAGATATCAGGCACAATAGTCTCAAGAGTTTACAGAGAATGGTGCGAAAAACAAAAAACATCCAGTGAGTGGCAGTTCTGTGGCCATAAGTGCTTTGTCAATGGGCGAGTTCAGAGGAGAATGGCCAGGCTGGTCCAAGCTGACAGGAAGGTGACAGTAACTCAGATAACCACAGGCTACAACAGCGGTGTGCAGAAAAGCATCTCTGAACCCACAACATATCGAACCTTGAAGTGGAAGGGCTACAGCAGGAGAGGACCACACCAGGTTCCACTCCTGTACCTAATGAAGTGTCCCCTGAGTGTATGTCATTAATAATAAACCTGATTCCTGCTGGTTCACACAAAATGCTGGAGGAAATCAGATCAAGCAACATCTATGGAAAGGAATAGAGTCGACATTTCAAGTTCAAATTTAATTGTCATTCAACCATACACATGCCTACAGCCAAACAAAGCAATGTTCCTCCTGGGCCAAGGTGGAAAAGACTGTACAAACAGTCACAGCACATAGAGTACATATAATTACAATAGCAGAAAGACATAGTTACAAAGAAGGAAGAATATTGATAATAATTTAGCCCCGGTCCCTGAGTGCTGTGATCTGTAGACTGATGTTGCAAGGATTTTGTCCTGGAGACATGTTTCAGCAAGAACAAGTCCAAAGCATTCCTTCCCTTGTGCACGTGTATGAATGCAATCCAGTTTGTTCTCGCAATCCACTGAACAAACTCTGGAGGGCAGCACTCAACCCAGTGTGCAATCGAGCGGCACAAAGCCAGCCGTGGCGTTTACTTACCTGGAGGCTGCAGCAGGCGACCCCAAGGTATGAGGGCCTGGTCTGCACCACAACCAAGGCCACACAGCTCCCGCACCGTCAGTCTCTCCAATGAACCAGCAAAGTGGACTTGCAATATTCTACATTCTGATCAAGACCCTTCATCAGGACTGGAAAGGAAGGGGTAAGAAAGTGGGGGTGGGGAAGGATTACAAGCTAGAAGGTGGTATGTGAAGCCCAGTATGGTGGAAGTTGAGTGGAGGGGGGAGGGGGATGAAGAGAGAAACGGTGGGGGGGGGTGATAGGTAGAAAAGGTAAAAGGCTAAAAAAGATGCCCCTTTCCTTCTTATTCTGACTTCTTCCTCCTTTCTCTCCAGCCCTGATGAAGGGTCTTAGCCTGAAGGGTTGACTCTTTATTCCTTTCCCATCGATGCTGAGTTCCTCTAGCATTTTGTGTGTGTTACTCTGGATTTCCAGCATCTGCAGAATCTCTTGTTTCTCTAATGGTTCACATTGAGAGGAACTTGCACTTTTTGCTGCACCTTTTAAGCAAATAACTTAAAGAGATATTTTACTGAGAGTTGCCTTCCATACCTTGTGCCATCTCATCTGAACAAAGCATTTCTAAGTGTCTGCTTTACAGAAGATACAAGTTAACATACAGACGATATGTAAACTAAGCACCGCTTACCTTTTTGTAGATAGGATTGTGCATATTGGAAATAAAGGATAGCCATGCAAAGTAGTTGTTGAAACCGGCCCATGATCAAACAATAGGAAACATATGACTGGGCAACACACATGCAGCGTAGTCTGATTTTTACATGTGCTTGAGTCTTTTCTTCAAAGTAAAAAATTTACACAAAAACTTTAAAAGAAAACATTAGTTCTTCTGTGTTCATGAAGCCAACAAGCTGTAGTAGCAGCAAAAGACTGACTTTAGCAGCCAGTCTGTTTGTTAAAGACAGTTAGGACCGGATTTCCAGAAATACACTTTTGAAATATGTTCTTCCTTTTTATAAAGGAAATCATTACCAAAGTGTTAAATTTAATATCGCATCTAAGATTTTTTACTACATTGTAAAGTAACTTTGTTTTGGCTCATAGAGTAATTGCATCATAATTCAGTGTTGCAATGGTTTCAAGAACAAAGGCAACAGAATGTTGATTTACAGTATCACGGATTGTTGGGTGTTCTAATCTACTCTTTAGTACCTTTCATATTTCTTTACTTTTTGTTAGACAAGGATATTTTCAAGATAAATTACCAATTCTAAATCCGATTCATATTTGGCCCAATGAGATATGGGGAAATTCTGAAATCAATTGGAAGGCTTTTTTTTAATGTTGAAAATTCAAATACTTTTTATGTTCTTGTCTCCATATAGTGATGGCAACGTACAGGTGATCGCTGCTGGTAAAACCAAATACTGTTGTATCACTTCTAATAAAGATGACGGAGAACAAATCTGAGTTCTATCAGCTCACATTCTTTAAAAAGATCATCTGCCAGGTATCTCATAGAAGATATATGGCTTCAGTCAAAGTTCAAAGTACATTTATTATCTAAGTATGTATACATTATACAACCTTGAGATTCATCTCCTTATGGACAACTACAAAACATAGAAACCCAAGAAAGAAAATGCGGTTTGGAGCACTGACCAGCACCCAATCACAGACTGGAAGCCTGAGAAGATGTAGTTCACACAGGTTTGCCAATTGACTAGAAGAGGGCAGTTGACTCACAGCAATTTGGAGCTTTGAGCAGCAGCCAATCAGAGTTTGGGATTGATTGTCAAGATGGAATTAAAGTAAGGCAGGGGCAGTTGGTGTGGCCATTGTCAGAATAGCCATGGTTGAAGGGGACAGAGTTAGAGTTGGGATTTTGAGGCTTCAGTAAGGAGAAGCTTGAGGCTTGAATGAGAGACGGCAAAAAAGTTGTAGGTAGAGTTTTTTCTCCCCCTGCTGCATTTTATGCTTTTTTTCCTTCTTTATATTTGCTCAGCTAGAACAATAGAGATGCCAGGCAAGATAGTGGAATGCTCCTCTTGCTGGATGTGGGAAGGCAGGGAGACCTCCAGAAGGCTGTGGAGGCTGAGTCTCTGGATGCTTTCAAAAAAGAGATGGATAGAGCTCTTAATGATAGCGGAATCAAAGGTTATGGGGATAAGGCAGGAACTGGATACTGATTGTGGATGATCAGCCATGATCACAGTGAATGTTGGTGCTGGCTCAAAGGGCCGAATGGCCTACTCTTGCACCTATTGTCTATTGTCTACACCTGCAAGAAGTGCATCCAGCCACAGCTTCTAACACTCCGTGTTAAAGAGTTAGAGCTGGAACTAGATGAACTCCAAATCATTCAGGAGGCTGAGGGGGTGATAGGTAGGACATATAGAGAAATAGTTACACACAAGGCACAGGACACAGGAAACTGGGCGACTGTCAGGAAAAGGAAAGGGGTTAGACAGCCAGAGTACCTCTGTGGCCATCCCCCTCAACTACAGGCATGCCACTTTGGATACTGTTGAGGGGGAATGACCTAGCAGAGGAAAGTTACAGTGGTTGGGTCTCTGGCATTATCTGGATCCATGAAGGGAAGTGGGGGGGAGAAGGGACAAACTGTGGTAATAGGGGATTCATTAGTTAGGGGATCAGAAACGAGGTTCTGTGGATGAGAACAAAATTCCAAAATGGTATGTTGTCTCCTGAGTGCCAAGATCCAGAACGTTTTGGATCGAGTCTCAGCATTCTTAAGTGGGACAGTAAATTGACAGAAGACGTTGTCCTTGGAAGTACCAATGATGTAGGTAGAAAAAGTGATGAGGTTCTACAGAGTGAGTTCAGGAAGTTAGGTGCTAAAAGGACAGAACCTACAGGATTGTGATCTCAGGATTGCTACCAGTGCCATGTACTAGTGAGGCCAGAACTAGGAAGATTATACAGTTTAATACGTGACTAAGAAGTTGGTGGAGGAGGGAGGGCGTAAGATTTTTCAATCATTGGGCTCTCTTCCAGAAAAGATGTGACCTTTACAGAAGGGACAGTTTGTACTTGAACTGGAGGGGAACTAATATCCTTGCAGGAAGGTTTGCTGGAGCTGCACGGTGTGGTTTAAACTAGAATCAAAGGGGGATGGGAACCAGAGTGCCAGAATGGATAGTGGAGAGGTCGTGGAAGCAGATGTTGGTCTGACCTCAAAGTCAGGAACCAAAAGGTTGAGCATGGTGTGACTATTGTCTTAAGTTGTGTATATTTCAATACCACAAGTATCATAGGAAAGGCAGGTAAGCTCAGGGTATGGATCAACACCTGGAATTATGATTTTGTAGTTATTAGTGAGACTTGTTTGCAGGAGGGATAGGACTGGTAGCTCAATATTCTGACTTCCGTTGTTTTAGACGTGACAGAGCAGTAATGATTGAAGGAGGAGGGGTGGCACTACTATTCAGGGAAAACGTCATGGCAGTGCTCAGTGAGGACAGACCGGAGAACTCGTCTGGTGGGGTGTTAGGGGTGGAACTGAGAAATAAGAAAGGAATGACCATGTTAATGGGGCTATATTACTGATCACTCAACAGTCCAAAGGATTTAGAGGAACAAATTTGTTTAGGAGATCACAGACTGTTGCAAGAAACATAAGTTTATTATAGTAGGAGATTTTAACTTTCCACATACTGACTGGGATTCCCATACTGTAAAAGGACTAGGTGGGATAGGGTATGCCAAATGTGTTCAGGAAAGTTTCCTTAATTGGTTCATAAAAGTCCCATTGAGAGAGTGTGCGATACTGAATCTGCTATTAGGCAATGAGACAGGGCAGGTGACAGAAGTTTGTGTAGGGGAACACTTTGTGTCTAGTGACCACAGTGCCATTAGTTTCAAAGTAAATATGCAAAAAGATAGGCCTGATCTGTGGTTTGAGATTCTAAATTGGAAAAAGGCCAATTTTGATGGTATCTGAAAGGATCTGGCAGTGTGGACTGGGACAGACTGTTTTCTGGCAAAGGAGTACTTGATAAAGTGGAGACCTTCAAAAGTTAAATTTTTGAGAGTACAAAGCTTGTATGTGACTGTCAGAATAAAACATAGAGATCAAAGTATAGGGGACCTTTGTTTTCAAGAGATATTTAAGTCCTGGTTAAGGAAAAAAGAGTTACTTAGCGGGTATAGGCAGGTAGGAACAAATGATGTACTTATGGAGTATAAGAAATGCTAGAGAACACTTAAGAAAGAAATCAAGAAGGCATGAGGTTGCCCTAGCAGACCAGGTGAAGGAGAATCCTAAGGAATTTTACAGATATATTAAGAGCAAAAGTATTGCAAGGAACAAAATTGGTCTTCTGGAAAATCAGGTTGGTAACCTATACATGGTATAAATGGGGTGCTTATAGATTATAAGAAATGCAAGAGTACACTTAAGAAAGAATTCAGGAAGGCTAAAAGAAGGTATATTGTTGCCCTAGTAGACAAATTGAAGGAGAATCCAAAGGGATTCTACATACATGCTAAGAGCAAAAGCATTACAAGGGACAAAATTGATCCTCTGGAAGATCAGAATGGTAATCCATGTGTGGAGCCAAAAGAGACGGGGGAGATCTTAAGTAATTTTTTTACACCTGTATTTATTCAGGAGACAGATACAGATTCCACAGAAGTGAGACAAAATGGAGTTAACTTCATGGACCCTATACAGATTACAGAAAAGGAGGTGTTTGCTACCCTGGGGCAAAGTAAGGTGGCTAAATCCCCAGGACCTGACAAGATGTTCCCTTGGACTCCGCAGGAGGCAAATGTAGAAATTGCCAGGGCCCTGAGATAATTAGATCATCCTTAGTGACAGGCGAAATACCAGAGGGTTGGAGGATAGCCAACATCATTCCCCCATTCAAGAAAGGCTCTAAGAATAAACAAGGAAATTATAGGCCTGTGAGCCTGACATCAGTACCGTAATGGGAAAGCTGTTGGAAGGTATTCTGAGGGACAGGACATATTTGGATAAACGTGGACTGATTAAGGATTGTCAGCATGACTTTGTGCGTGGTAGGTCATGTCTAAACAATCTTGGAGTTTTTCAAGGAAGTTGCCAGGAAAGGGAATTAAGGCAGGTGAGTGAACGTTGTCTACATGGACTTTAGCAAGGCATTTGACAAGGTTCCACATGGGAGGTTGGTCAAGAAGGTTCAGTGGCTCAGCATTCAAGATGAGGCAGTAGATTGGATTAGACATTTGCTTTGTGGGAAAAGCTGGAGAGTGATAGTAGATGCTTGTCTCTCTGACTGGAGACCTGTGACTAGTGGTGTGCTGCAGGGATCAGTGCTGGGTCTGTTGTTGTTCGTCATCTATAGTCACAATGATAATGTGGATAACTGGATGAGCAAATTTGAGGATGACATCGAGATTAAGGGTGTAATGGGCTGAAAAATGGCAGATGAAATTTAATGCAGACAAGAGCAAGGTGTTGCACTTTGGTAAGACCAACCAGGGGAGATCTTACACAGCGAACAGTAGGGCACGGAGGAGTATGGTAGAACATAGGGATGGGGGAATACAGGTCCATAAGTTGTTGCAAATGGCATCACGGGTAGATAGGGTCATTAAGAAAGCTTTTGACACATTGACCTTTTTAAATGAAAGTATTGAGTACAGGAGATGGGATGTTACGTTGAAGTTGTATAAGACATTGGTGAAGCCTAATTTGGAGTATTGTGTGCAGTTTTGGTCTCTCACTTACAGGAAAGATGTAAATAAAGTTGAAAGAGTACGGAAAAAAAATTACAAGGATGTTGCCAGGTCTACAAGGAAAGATTGAATAGGTTAGGACTTTATTCCTTGGAACGTAGATGATTTAAGGGAGATTTGATAGAGGTATACAAAATTATGAGGGGTACAGATAGGGTAAATGTCAGTGGGCTTTTTCCACTGAGGTTGGGTGGGACTACAACCAGAGGTCATGGGTTAAGAGTGAAAGGTGAAAAGTTTAAGGGGAACCTTCTTCACACAGAGGGTCATGAGAGTGCGGAAAGAGTTGCCAGCACAAGTGGTGCATGCAAGCTCGATTTCAACATTTAAGAGAAGTTTGGATAGGTGAATGAACGGTAGGACAAGGGACTGTGGTCCCAGTGCAGGTTGATGGGAGTAGGCAGTTTAAATGTTTCGGCACAGAGTGAATGGGCTGAAGGGCATGTTTCTGTGCTGTACTTCTCTCTATAATTCTATAACCTATAAAAAGACCATCAAGCACCCAATGTGCTGAGAGAGAAAAAAACAAATCATGCAAACAATAAAAGTAAGCAAATAGCATTCAGAGCAAAAGTGAGTCCACAGACACAAAGTCTGGAGCAGGTCATAGCCTCAGCCTGTTTAGCACACAGCTGAGTAAACATTGCAGAGCAATGAGCACAAACCACACTCAATACACCACATAACATGTCATAGTCATAGTATTTATATGACATGAAAACACAGACCTTTTGGCTGACCAAGATGCCAAATCCAGGTTAGTCCCCCTTGCCAGTGTTTGGCCCATAACTTTTTAACTCTTTCCAATCAATGTACCTGTCCAACAGTCTTTTAAAAGTAAACAACAGGAATTCTGCAGATGCTGGAAATTCAAGCAACACACATCAAAGTTGCTGGTGAACGCAGCAGGCCAGGCAGCATCTGTAGGAAGAGGTGCAGTCGACGTTTCAGGCTGAGACCCTTCGTCAGGACTAACTGAAGGAAGTAAGTGAGTAAGGGATTTGAAAGTTGGAGGGGGAGGGGGAGATCCAAAATGATAGGAGAAGACAGGAGGGGGAGGGATAGAGCCAAGAGCTGGACAGGTGATAGGCAAAGGGGAATACGACAGGATCATGGGACAGGAGGTCCCATGATCCTTATAAAAGTCCTTATTATACCTGCTTTAGTCACTTCCTCTGGCAGTTCATAGTAGATACCACCCGTTCCATAAAAAAGTTGCCCCTCAAGTTCCTCTTAAATCTTTCCCCTCTTACCGTAACCCTATGCCCTCTAGTTGATTCCCCAGCCCTGGGGAAAAGACTGAGTGCATTCAGCCTAACTGCACCCCTCATGATTTTATATACCTCTATTGATCACTTCTCATTAAGTGATCTATACTCCAAGGAATAAAGTCATAGCCTGTCTAACCTCTCCCTATTACTCAATGCCCCAAGTCCTGACAACATCCTTATAAATCTTTTCTAACCAGTGTAATAAAGTATTTTCTACAGCCAGAGCTGCCACAAACTCTTATCTAGCCTCCCAAAGTGTTCTTTTAAGACATCCAACACCTCCTATACTCCATCTCCAAGACCATCCATTTACTTTTCCTAGCTCCAAAGTCCTTTCTCCACAGTAAAAACAGCGGAGAAATATTCACATAGGATCCTGACTCATTTCCTGTGCCTCCCCAGAAAGGTATCTCCTTAAGGGACCCTATTTTCTCTCTCCAGTTACTCTTTTTTCCTTAATATACTTATAAAATGGATTTTCCTTAATCTTTGCCAAAGTTATCTGGTCCCATTCATGCCCTCCTTATTTTCTTCAAGTACATTCCTGCATCCCTTATACTCATCTAGCTGCTTGTAACTGACATTTCTTCTTTCCTGGTAAGGGCTTAATGTCCCTCATCATCCAGGGTTTCCTCCTCCTGCCAGCCTTGTCCTTCACTCTAACAGGAACCTGAAGACCTTGATCGCACGCTATCTAAGCCTGTAAAAGCCTCCCATTTGCCTTGCCCCTTTGACTGCAAACAACCTACCTAATCAACCTTTGCAAGTTCCTGCCTCATATTGTCAAAGTTCACCTTGCTCCAATTTAGAACATGAACCTGTAGACCAGTTCTGCCCCTTTCCATCACTACTTTAAAACTAATAGAACTATGGTCACTGGTCCCAAAGTGCTCCCCTATTGTCACCTCAGTCATTTTCCCAGTAAGTGACTGAGTAGTTCAGTGATCAAAAAATCAAAATATTTACTCATACAACATTAACACACAGAACTTAACATTCACTGTCTTTATTTTTTCTGTAAAACATTAGGAAATGAATTGTAGATATCAAATTATTGCATAACAAGAACATGCCATTATGTAGTGCATTCCTAGGTTACTTCATTTGTACTGTACATTAAACATTACAAGTTATTTTTATTACAGTATTAATTCAAACATTTCCTAGATGAACATTACTGGGTCATTACTGGATCTCATTATTAATATTTCCAAATATACAGCTCTCGACAAGACTACAAATTAATCAATAGTTCAATTTTATTACAGTATTTTAAAACTGAGAATTAATTACAAACTGAAATATTTAGTGCAGGATAAAATGCATATTGTACAGACTTCTTTTGCAAGTCATCCACTTCCTCTGTCAGAAACAGATCGACAGATGGATTTTAAGAACCAAATTCTACTGTGTCAGCAGTAATTGGCTTAAATTCATAATTCCCTCTGCCATCCATGTGCAGATAATACTGAGAACAAAAGAAAAACAATGTTATAAATCATAAGAAAACCAAGAACAGGTTAGGAGAAATTAATATGAACAATCATGAAATTAGTACTAATAACAATTGGGAAAATGAGGGTGCATTTTGAACTACTGAGCCAGTAAATGGTTAAATCATCCAAATCAAATTTTAATTGTATTTTGAGATTAAAGATAATTTATTGAGGTATTAAGAAATTTAAAGAGTTACTTTCTTCATACAAAATGTACTGCAGGTTGTATTGTTTCCTTCAGCAATGTTTAAAACGCATGCATGTTCACAAATACGTACAAATAACCATTATATTATGCACCATTTCATAATGCAGCTCATTTTAGCAGGATTAGGTACCTAATTACTGCAACAGCTTGCAGGAAGAGTAGTTTAAATTTAAGTTGCTTAAGATTGATAAGAATCTAACAATTCTATTCTGGAGTTTTAGCAGTGGCTTTTCTGACAGTGTTGAACCTGAACAATATTACAAGTTTAAGTGAAATGGACTAACAGGCCTATTTTAAGTTTACAACTCCACGGACACAAATTCAAATTAGACAATACTAAATAATTTGATCTTCACGGGCCATGGTCAAATGAAACTATAGTACCTACAGTCAAAGCAATGAGGATATCACCAGTTTGGGTGTAGAAGTTTAACATACGAATACTCAACCCAAGAATTCCAGTGGAATAAAACTAATTTTGTTAAATTAACCTGTTCTTGTGCTTTCAGTTCTGTTTTGTTTAGCTTACTCTGCTAAAATAGACACTACTATTACATCCAACAGAGAACACATTACCCATCCTGTCTGCTGGTTGCTCTCTCAGAGACAGTTTCCCACACGATACAGTGCCTTGCAGAAGTATTCCGTCCCCAACCCTTTGTTCACATAAATGACTATTACAGCCAGGGACTTGATCAATTTAACTGGAATTTTTATTTGTGAATTACATGCATTTTTTTCATAATTACAACCAAAGATAGGGGAAAATTGTAAAGCATGAAAAACTAAAAATTCAAGAAATGAAATGTTAGCAGTTCAAAAGCATTCATCCCCCTTTGTTACAGTTGAACCACCTCTCGCAGCTATTACAGCCAGTAGTCTTTTTGAATATGTCTCTAGTAATTTTGCACAAAGTGATAAAGCAGGATTTGCCCATTCCTCCATGCAAAATAGCTCCAAGCTGTGCCAGGTTAATTGAAGAGCAGAGTAATTTATGAGGTCTTGCTAGAGATATTCGATCAGGTTAAAGTCAAGACTCTGACTGCGCCACTCAAGGACGTCAATTTTCCTCATTTGAAGCCACCCCATAGCATGATGCTACCTCCACCATACCTTACAGTATGGATGGTGTTACCTGGCAGATGCACGGTATTAGATTTACGCCACTCACACGACTTAATACTGAGGCCAAAAAGTTCCACTTTACTTTCTTCCGACTACAAGACTTTCTTCCACATGTTTACAGTATCTTCTAAACTGTGCTTTGCAAAGTCTTTATGGGCAAGGATATGCTTTTTTTTTGCCAGAGCTTCATCTTTGCCACTCTTCCATAAAGACCCTTTTGTGCAAGGCCTTAGAGATTGTGGAGCCATGAACTTCATCTCCAGTTGCAGCTGATGACTTCTGCAGCTTGCTCAGTGACTGTTGGCATCACAGTAGCCTCTCTCGTAAGTGCCATTTTTCTCTGGCGACTAAGTTTAGAGAGGTGGTCTGACCTAGACACTGTGACTGTAGTTCAATTTTTTTTCCATTTTTTCACGATGCACTGAGCTCCAAGGTAAGTTCATGCCTTTGAGATAGTCTTGTACCCTTCCCCAGATTTGTGTTTCTCTATTATCATTTCCCTGACTTGTTTTGTATGCTCTTTTGCCTTCATTTTGGTTTGGTCTGCAGAAAACCTACCATACTGTTGGATCTTACAGACCGAGGGGTATTTATTCTTATAAATTCATTGAAAACGGGAGTGATCCTCCAATTTTCTACATCAACAAATTGGGTGAGTTGGAAGGGTAATAAGGTAATGCGCCTGAGCAAAGTTAGTGTAGTAACTACAAAGGGGATGAATACTTTTTTAGCCTCACAATTGGGTTTTTAAGTTTTAGTAAATTGTTGAGAAGTTTTGGAATTCTTCTTTTGATTTGACATGATGCACAAAGTTTTGTAGCTTAGCTCAAAAATCCTACAATATATTTTAAATTTACAAAATGAGAAAGAAAATAGTTGTGGTAGCTGAATACTTTTTCAAGCACTGTAACTGTTTAAGATTACGCTCGAGGATAAAGTGCAAACTTGCTAATAACTTCTGGTTTTTTTTTAGAAGAATTCACTATTTATTTCATGGATTTTCTTCTGCATTTCCAGTCTGTTGACATTTCATTACTAACCTCATGATGAGTCCAGAGAGACTTTCTGTGTGACACAGTGAACAAAGTGATGCCAACCTTTTGGGAAAAAAATCATTATGGATGACAATCTTCACAAAGGACAAAATATTAATTGTCAATAGGCACAAAGATTGTATTATAGACTCTTTTATATCTTTTACATAAGTCTAAATAGTACAAAATGATGTATATAAAATACTACAAAGTTTATGCATTAAAATTCATTACGGGAACACAAAGCAATCAGATCAAACATACTTAGCCACAGAAGAACTGTAACTCTTAGCTTTACATTCCTCACTCTCACAAAGTACATTCATGTTCTCCATTGCACTATCGTTAAGGTATATTTGACGTTTGAAAAAGTAATTTCGACATGAAGAACAATAGAGGAAGAGAGAGGATGTATTTTAAACTAGTTTTAAGATTTCCGTTAGCAATAAGTAAACATCATATAAACATGTCAATTAAAGAATAACACACGATTCAAATGTTAGTTTCAATTTCTTTTATAATTCAAGAGGACTTGAAGTATTAAGAATTATAATGTAAATACATTGTTGCTGAAATACATATTTTATGTAATGTTTCCTTCTTCAGCATCATGGCTTACCTTTCTGCAGTGGCTGTAGATATAGCCTTCAACATCAACACTAACTGCGCTGGTACATTCATCTAAAATAGCAAACTGTGGTTTGTGGTAGAATAATCGAGCCATCTATATTAAAATAAGTGAAATTAAATCATGTTAACAGGTGCCCACTGAGGTCACTTTTTGCTCAGTCAGATAGTCCCTTCAATCATATTAGCCATGCGACTTCCAGATTTCATAATAAATAGTAAATATTAGTTGGGCGAACAACACACTCAGTGTCCAATTTATTTGGTACACCCCTGTACACCTGCTTGTTAATATCTAATCAGCCAATCATGTGGCAGCAACTTAATGCAAAAAAGTTGTTATTCAGACCAAACATGAGAATGGGGAAGAAACGTGATCTAAGTCACTTTGACCATGGAATGATTGTTAGTGCTGGATGGGGTGATTTCAGTATCTCAGAAATTGCTGATCTCCTGGGATTTTAGAGAATGGTACTCAAAACACAATGCAGCCAGTGAACGGCAGTTCTGTGGGCACAAACATTTTGTTAAGGAGAAAGTCCAGACTGGTTCAAGTTGACAGGAAGGCAACATGAACTCAAAGAACCATGCATTACAACAATGGCATGCATAAGAATATCTCTGAACACACAGGTCGAACTTTGAGGTCGATGGGCTACAGCAGCAGAAGACTATGAACATATACTCTGTGGCCACTTTATCATAATGCAGCCACTGAGTAAATCCCTATAACTGGAGAAGAGAAATATGCATTGATTTATACTGGCATCAAAATCAGCACATCACAGGCTGAATGGCCTGTACAATGCTGTACTGTTCTATGTTCAGGTAGTGGTTGCAACACAAGCCTTAGGATAAATTATTAGTGGTAAATGCATTGAACAGTGAAACTTCACTAAAACAATGAAAATAAATCCTAAATCAGGTGCTCCTGATGCAGCCTCCCCTACGTTGCTGAGACCTGACACAGATTGGGCGACTGCTCTGTCCAGCACCTTCACTCCTTTTGCAAAAAGCAGGATGTTCCGGTGGCTAACCATTTAGTTTCAATCCCCATTCCCATTCTGACATGTCAGTCCATGGCCTCCTCTACTGCCATGATGAGGCCATTCTTCAGGTTGGAGGAACAATACCTCATATTCCATCTGTGTAGCCTCCAGCCAGATGGCATGAATATCGATTTCTACAACTTCTGGTAATTTTTCCACCTCCTTCCCACTTCTTCAATTCTCCATTTTTGCTCCCCTCTTACCTCTTCCCTTCTCCTCACCTGCTTATTACCTCCCTCTGATGTCCCTCGCCCTTTCCTTTCTCTAGTCCACCCTCTCCCATCAGATTCCTTCACCTTTTTCACCTACCACCTTCCAGTTTGCACTTCCTTGCCCTCCCACCACCTTCTTATTTTGGCTTCTTCCTCTTTCTTTTCAGTGCTGAAGGGTCCCGGCCCAAATCTGGACTGTTTATTCAATTCCATAGATGTTGCCTGTCCTGCTGAGTTCCTCCAGCATTTTGTGTGTATTGCTCTGGATTTCCAGCATCTACAGAATCTCTTGTGTCCTGAATTGCATCATTTAGTTCACTGTTTACAATTTAGAAAAATTTGAATGCACAGTCTAAGAAAGTCTGACACACGATAATAAGACATGTTCATGAACTCATCTAAAGATTAGGTTTATTTGTCAGGCGAGCATCATAACATACAGTGAAATTCCTCCAGCATTTTGGGTGTGTTGCTTTAGATTTCCAGCATCTGCAAACTTTCTGGTTTTAATTATATAGTGAAATTCGTTATTTGCATCAAATCAAATCAGCAAGGATTGTGGTAGGCAGCCGCAAGTATTATCACATTTTTGGCACAAAAAAACTCATAGAAACTCAAAGGGTCACCGGGAGAGCATACAGGCTGCGGCAGGAATTGAATCCTGATCCATAATCACAGGTGCTATAAACTGATGCACTAACCTCTATGCTACTGTCCAAGTCAACAGAAGAACATTAAGTAAGCTGGACAAAAAAGACACGTACGTTCGAATACCATTCATAGATTTCAGCTCAGCATTCAACACAATCATTCCTCAGAAATTGATTGGAAAACTGAGCCTACTGGGCCTGAACACCTCCCTCTGCAACTGGATCCTAGACTTCCTGACTGGGAGACCTCAGTCAGTCCGGACTGGAAGCAGCATCTCCAACACCATCACACTGAGCATGGGGGCCCCCCAGGCCTGTGTGCTCAGTCCACTGCTGTTCACTCTGCTGACCCACAACTGTGCTGCAATACACAACTCGAACCACATCATCAAATCCGCCGATGACATGACCGTGGTGGGTCTCATCAGCAAGAACGATGAGTCAGCATACAGAAAGGAGATGCAGCGGCTAATGGACTGGTGTAGAGCCAACAACCTGTCTCTGAATGTGAACAAAACAAAGGAGATAGTTGTTGACTTCAGGAGGACACGGAACGACCACTCTCTGCTGAACATCAACGACTCCTCCGTAGTGATCGTTAAGAGCACCAAACTTCTTGGTGTTCACCTGACGGAGAATCTCACCTGGTCCCTCAACACCAGCTCCATAGCAAAGAAAGCCCAGCAGCATCTCTACTTTCTGCGAAGACTGAGAAAAGTCCATCTCCCAACCCCCCATCCTCACCACATTCTACAGAGGTTGTATTGAGAGCATCCTGAGCAGCTGCATCACTGCCTGGTTTGGAAATTGCACCATCTCGGATTGCAAGATCCTGCAGTGGATAGTGAGGTCAGCTGAGAAGATCGTCGGGGTCTCTCTTCCCGCCATTAGAGACATTTACACCACACGCTGCATCCGTAAAGCAAACAGCATTATGAAGGATCCCACGCACCCCTCATACAAACTCTTCTCCCTCCTGCCATCTGGCAAAAGGCACCGAAGCATTTGTGCTTTCACGACCAGACTGTGCAACAGTTTCTTCCCCCAAGCCATCAGAGTCCTCAATACCCAGAGCCTGGACTGACAGCAACCTACTGCCCTCTACTGTGCATATTGTCTTGTTTATTATTTATTGTAATGCCTACACTGCTTTGTGCACTTTATGCAGTCCTGGGTAGGTCTGTAGTCTAGTGTAGTTTTGTGTTGTTTTACGTAGTTCAGTGTAGTTTTTGTATTGTTCATGTCGCACCATGGTCCTGAAAAACGTCTCGTTTTTACTGTGTACTGTACCAGCAGTTATGGTCGAAATGACAATAAAAGTGACTTGACTTGACTTGATCAATCATTTCCACAAGATGAAGGAAATGAACGGTGGCAAATGTAGGTGTTCAATATGTCATCCTCTGGCATTCGGTAGATAACAGTAAATGCATGAAACATCTTGTTTGTGCAATATGAGACTGCGATGCAGGAGGACAGAACATCAAAGCAAAGATATTCACATCAAGAAGGGAAGAATTAAGTGAAGCAAATATAAGTTAATAAAATTCTCCCTTTAAATTCATTAAGGCATAGATTATCCATCAACAAAACACAGATAAGTAATAAATTTATAACCCTCTATCCATGCTGCTAGCCGACTTATGAGAATCCGGTTCTTGGATGATCAGTTTTCAGGCGGGAGGATGGGGAAGAAAGTCAAATTAATGCATTTGTACAAGATACTTAAATGTTCCTGAGAATTATCTAAAAGGCAAGCCAGTGTGGATTTCATAGACAAAGGCTGTTAGACATGGGAGAAGTAATGGAGATGATGTCAAACAATCCTAACGAAATCACAGATATTTCTTCCAAAGCTCATGTGGGAACAATTTAAGGCACAGAGGCTGGATATAGGCTGATCCCACTTCAGGTCATTTCCACAGAGATAATGAAATTAGTGGTGAGATTTCAGATTTTTTTTAACCATGGATTTGGTCCTTGTGGCATTTTACTTTAAGGAGATTTAGATGCATCGAAGTGGTGGTGAGGGCTTTTGCTTGTGGAAACTGATGCTGTTTTCTTGAGAAACAACCTGGAGATAAGAGTTTGAAGTGGGCTACCAAAGGTATGGTGGGTTAGGGTTATTATGATGGGAGTGTTGAAAGAAAAACTGTGCAGTTAATTCTCTGATTGTGCAGAGTCCAGTCACACTCAGCTGGAGAAGATGGAGAGATGGTGCAGAAGAAGGTAATGCTTTGCCAACATGATGAAAAGCTACAGGCTAAAGAGGGAAACATTATCTGAGTTGTAAATGATGTCATCTGGAACTCTGATGCAAACCATTTACTACTGACACACTGCTGAAAACCTGATTGAACGGTTCAAACAAGGGAGACCTGGCTAATCCGATGGACATTCGTTTAAAGACTTTGAAGAAGAAATACAAGTTAGAAATAAGGCAGTAACTTGAAGAATGAATGGGCTCTGGCAAAATTTTTTTAAAGAACATGGATGACAATGGCAGAAATGATGAAGTGGGAGACAGTACCTGAAAAAAGAGAACCATTAATATTATGTGCTTACAAGTGAACTAGGGAGAGAAGATGGATGCTGGCAATTTAATGGGAATGAAGGGATGATTAAGGCTTTTAGGAAACAGAAGTTTAGCTTAATTGGGGCTGAAGAAAGGGGAAAGGCATGGGTAACTAACCAATGTTCTCAATCATAGTGACTGAAATCCCTTAACTTCTTGCATTTGATAGTGAACAGAAAGGGTTAAAGAAGACACTTGCAATAGTGCAAAGAATGCAAGGGCAATTTCTGCATTTGACAATAGACAATAGGTGCAGGAGTAGGCCATTTGGCCCTTCGAGCCAGCACCGCCATTCACTGTGATCATGGCTGATCATCCACCATCAGTATCCAGTTGCTGCCTTATCCCCATAACCTTTGATTCCACTATCTTTAAGAGCTCTATCCATCTCTTTCTTGAAAGCATCCAGAGACTTGGCCTCCACAGCCTTCTGGGGCAGAGCATTCCATATATCTACCACTCTCTGGGTGAAAAAGTAATTTGAAATTACTTTTGAAGAATGAAAATTCTTTTCACATGAGAAGAGAGCTCAATTGTTCTTTATTTGGTCAAGCCAGATTTTCTGGTGAATAAGTAAATCAGTTTTTCTTTCTTACCTATTCAAGTCTGACTCTTGGACAGGAAAAAGTAACCTTAAGTTTTTAACAACAAGAAGTGGCAGCATATAATAACAGGAGAATGACCTTTAGAGGAATGACCTTTAAGGGTTGAATTAGTTAGACTTCTCTGACAAAACAAATTGTAATAACAACATGGGTTGAACTCACTCCACTATTTCTAAAGTAGGGGGAATTGTACCTCTTAAAGAAAAGGCACATCACGCCTACATATGGTGGCAGATCTCAGTGAGGGCTTCTCTGCAGATGTCTCATATACTGTTTTCACTGATTTCAGATGGGGGAAACTGCTAAATGACAATTCTGCACAGATACACTGCCCTTCTCCTCCTCTTCCAGCAAAGTTATCCTGATCTACACGGCCTTCGTCCATTCTCCTCTTTGTGTTGTATTTTAGATGTAACTGAGTTGAAGTAGAAAGATTCCCATGGACACCCATGTCTGGGCAAATGGTAGGTCCAGAATACTTAGAATTCAGGGGCAAGTCCTGTAGCATCTAATACATCACTGTCTGTAGTCTTTAAGAAAGGCCAAGGAACTGCACAAAGCACCAAACACATGTAGAATAAACAACAATCTTGAAAGTAATTGCTGATCCTTTAAATACCACCTACAGGGGATCTTTCATTTCAGTGAATGCCTGGTCAGTCTTGCGTGACTGAAGGCGTTATCCACAGTGGCGAGCTCTAAGATGGCAGTGCTGACATAAAAAATGCACTGATGATGCTCAGCACCATAATCTGTCTACTCCTCATACTACGGAGTAGTACCTCAGTATTTCTGATACAACCACTTAAAAAAAATGTGCATATACTGGATGCCATTTTGGAGCTAAAACAACATGTCTGGCATGAAAATACACCGTGATATGAATGTCACACCCATACATTGTATACCTTTTCAAGGCTAAATTATAAACCAGCCAAAACGTAATGTTTTTTGATATTCAAGCATTTAAAAAAGGATATATTTAAAATCATTATGGGACTGTTCTACATTTATTTCTGGTGATGCGAACTTTAGGAATGAAACAATATCTGAATATTGAACATACAGCCATTCGTTGCTTTTCCCCTCCGCTGAGCACATCCATCCAGTCCTGAATGCAGTCCCATCCTCCCTCACGTTCCAGAATATGGCCAAGTTGAACATTGTCCAGATACTCCTTCAGAACCTATTGACAAATACAATCAAATTAGATCCACTAGTTATTAATTTCCATGAGAAACATCGCAGATGTACATGCAAATTATAAATAATTTACTTCTAATTTTGAGTGCAATTCTGTGCCCTAATATATTTTATTAAACATGTATAACTTGATGACATTCCAAATAAAGAAAAAAAAATCTTTTTCATTAGAGCAAACAACAGGAATTCTGCAGATGCTGGAAATTCAAGCAACACACATAAAAGTTGCTGGTGAACACAGCAGGCCAGGCAGCATCTCTAGGAAGAGGTGCAGTCGACGTTTCAGGCCAAGACCCTTCGTCAGGCCTGAAACGTCGACTGCACCTCTTCCTAGAGATGCTGCCTGGCCTGCTGTGTTCACCAGCAACTTTTATGTGTGTTGCTTTTTCATTAGAGAACAGCTTAGTATGATTGAGAAGTTAAGAATAAAACAAAATGCTGATGCTTAAAGGCTGAAGGAAAAACAATATATAGTTGAAACACATCGGCATCTCTACAAAGAATAAACAAATTTAACACTTCAGGTCATGAACCCTTCATCAGAACCTCTTCTAGGTGTCTGATATCCACAGCCTACAGTACATTGTCTTCAATCCTTCATAATCCATCTTAATCCAACATTAATACGTGATACATAAAGACAATGGAAGCAAGACAGTAGGAGGAAAACAGCTAACATTATAATATAGTAATACTTGATATACCAGATCAGATACTCCTTTCTGTCTCTGATCTTCCCGTGTGTCAGGGTAGATCACCTGATCTCTTAGAGTTCCAAGAGTCATATATGGTCGCTGCAAGATAAATAAATATTTGATGTTTTAAAATAAGAATCAAAATTGATTCATTCGAATCTTTACCAAACCAGTTTTTAGACAATAACACAGTAATTCATGATTCAAAAGTTACTTTAAAATATAACAACTTAGGTTTAAGTTTTATATTTTGTAGTTACATGCACACACTTCTCGAACTTGATGATGAGTTCTGAACAATACATTAAAACATTTTAAACATATTACCTGAAACTTAATGCCAGATAACAAAGAAAACTTGAACTAATGAGGTGCATTTTTATTAATCTGTAACTTAATATTTGATTATCACATTATCATCTATAACTTATCATCCGCAACTTTCCGTAATATGTAAAAAAGCACTATAACATAGGCTAACTACAGTTAAAGTAGGCAAGATATAAAATATATGGCATTTACTTATAGCTTTTTATTTATGTTTCTCTGTCACTCTTTTTTATAGAGGATCTGTTTATTTTATCAAAATGAGACATACATGACCAGTAGGATAGAAATCGATGATTAGAAATTTGTATTAAGTGACATCATGCTAATTCAGAGTGCAAGTTATCAGATATTATGTGCTATTTGATACTGAGCTGTTACTCTACTTCGGGGTGGCCAACCTTTTACATTCCATGCGTCAATTTTTTCACGCATGAGTTCTATACTAACATATTTTTACAAGAATTGAATAGGGGTACAAGAGTTGTATGGTGCAATTGAACTTGTGAGTGAAAAAACTGACGCATAGAACGTAAAAGGTTGGCCACCCCTGCTCTACTTGATGCTAGTCGAGTGAATTGGTTAGACGTTAGGTACCACTGGTTCTGAAGACACAAGATAAGCACAGTAAGTAGTTTAAAGTACACTATTTTATGAAACAACAGTCATCAGCTCTGAACTATGTTAAACTATTGTTCACAAATAATTCAAATTATTTTGATTTGAATCTGAAAACTCAATGCTAACTGGTGAAAATAACAAAATACTAAGTGCATTGTTTTCATTATCCTGTACAATGAATTTTTAGAGATTCTGATACTTTCACTCAACAATCTCTGCCATGCACTTGAATATTTGACTAAAATTTGCTAAGCTTAAATCGCAATTCATGTTGACTTTTGGATCCACCCATTTATGGAAAATTATGGAACACCTGCATAGCACAATTAGATGAAACTCAGTCCTGATGTTTAAAATTTTGACTCAACAATTCCTGATGTTTAAAATTTTGACTTTCATTTAAAGTTGATCACGTATTCTTTCTGAAATAAACAGAAATTGGCAGAGATTTGAGGATTCGAAGTGCAAACCTTGAAAGATTATGAAACATAACAGGGAGCCTTGTGTCAAGATAGGAAATATTGTTTTGGTTCTGTGGAGCCAATGGAGGAATGCCAGAAAAAAAATCCAGTAAATTGTGACAACTGCTCATACCACAGTTGGAGTGTTACCACAACCTGCAGCTTTGCCTTTGAAAAAACTTCAGACATTGTGAGCGCACCATCTTTCCTTTATTTCCTGGGCTAATCATTTGCAGTTGTCTGCATCAGAACATCAATGATTCTCCTTTATGTTCAGCAGCAATTCTGACATTTTGAAAAAAAACATGAAGCAGGCCAAAGAGAACATGGAAATATTTCACCTCCATTTACTATCATTAAGAGACAAAAGCCTTTGGAGATATTTTCAAGGATCAAGAACTCATCCTTAAATATCATTTGAAATGAATGACCAGAATGTTACGCAAAATTAGTTTTTTAAATTTGTATTTAAGAATAATTATACTAATAAAATCTGAAGGGCAACAGTATTACGTACATTGTAAGAGGTGACAGGTCAATAATCTACTGAGCTGGATGGAAATTATTCCGAGAAAGCAAAAGATCTACATAGTTAAAATGTGCCAAGATTGAAAAGAATAAGTCAGTCCTACCTGAGGTACATAAAACAGCTTCCCTCTGTCTGGTTTTGTTAGACGTCCTCCGAAAAGAGGCCATAGCTATCAAAATGAAAAATGATAGTTCAATTTACCAACTTATTGCTACTTGGAAACAGATGTTTTAACATTCAATATACACTCAATGGGCCACTTTATTAGGTACACAGGTTCCTAACAAAGTGGCCACTAAGTGTACGTTCGTGGACTTATTTGTTGTAGCTTAGCCACTTCAAGGTTTGATATGATGTGAGTTCAGAGATGCTCTCCTACACACCACTGTTGTAACGAGTGGTTATTTGAGGTACTGTTACCTTCCTGTCAGCTTGAACCTGTCTAGCCATTCTCCTCTGACCTCTCACATTAACAAGTCGCTTTCACCCACAGAAATGCTGCTTACAAGGCTGTTTATTTTTGTTTTTTGCACCATTCTTGGTAAACTCTAGAGACTGTTATGTATGAAAATCCCAGGAGATCAGCAGTTTCTGAGATACTCAAACCATGGTCAACAATCATTCCATGGTCAAAGTCACTTAGATCACATTTTCTTCCCCATTCTGATGTTTGAACTGAACAATAACTTAACCTCTTGATCATGCCTGCATGTTTTTATGCATTGAGTTGTTGCTGCATGATTGGCTGATAAGATATTTGCATTAACGACTAGGGGTACAGGTATACCTAATAAAGTGGCCACTGAGTATATATTATCTGCACTTACCTCTCCTAAGCAACGGAAGAGTGAGCTCTTTCCACACCCATTTGGTCCACAGACGAGAACATTTGCTCCTGACTTGACCTGAACAATAATAGTTAATAGAAATTGCACTTAAAAGCAGTTCATAGAAGCATTTGTATAGTCCATCTGAGTACAACTCTAGTTACTTTTCACAATATTTGTCCTTCCCAGGTTACACACGCCTGACTTATCAACTCTCTGTACATATGAATGAGCACTTGGGAGACCAGTGGGAGGAATTTGCTGGCTGTTGCAGGCACTTTCTGACAGTGGGAATGGGGGATTTCTGGGTGGCTTTGCTCCCCATACCTAGCTTTCCAGAACCACCACAAACGGAACGTCAAGTCAAGCCGGAAGAGCTCAAAGCTGAACAGACCCGAGTCAGTGAAGCCAGCTCTTCCTACTCCTATCACTGTTTCTGCTCTCCTCTCCCATACACTGACTTCTGTTCATTTCCAATTTGCGAACAGTTCAGGTTACAAACAGTTCTCAGAGCCAGAACCCTTTCACGACCTGGAAATCCCTGTGGAATGATTCCTTAAAAATTATGACATTTTCAAATTTAAATTTTCAACATGTACTTGAAATTTCAAACAATTCTACTGCCAAAGAACAGGACTTAAACAACTGATTAGTTTAGAGACAACAGTTTACAACTACAGATTTATGTAACTTATTATGCAACATGTTGTTTGTTCTGCATTTATTTCCTGGCTAATAACTAGCCCTTTATGCTCTTTCTCAATGCAATTATTCTTTCTTTCACTAGCATGACATGTGTGACCTGTCCACCCATCCCCTTAATTATTTTCAACAATAATTGTTGATTTTCACTCCATCTGCCAATATGACTGCATAGTATGTTTGTGTAAGTCAGACAGCAGACCAAGTATTAGAAGGTTTAGACTGGTCCCAGTTTAAATGAAAAGGACTAAAGAACACAGTGACAGAAAGGTAACATAGCACAATGAAGGGAAAGTATAACAGATATATTCTTTACCTCAAAAGAAAGATCTGGAATCAAGACATCTCCATTTGGAGTCACCAATGGCACATGCTCAAATCTGACAAGAAAAATCATTTCAGTTTACCATTAAATGGTAAAGGAAAACCAGAGAAGCCAAAAAAAAAATTATTTTTGATCAACCTTCTCTGCCTCAATATCGTGCAAACTTCAACAATATCAACAAGCCTAGAGACTTCAAGAAGGTTATGTTCCTGGTGGAAAAAAATATTTAGGTCTGTATATTTGTAAATGAGGTGTAGATTAAAGGATTTCCACAAGCAAATGTATAAAACAACTGTTAATAACCAAGTGGAAAAAGGCCAGTATTGGTCTGAAGTGGTGAGTGGTTAAATTTGTACTGTTGTCTACAAATTAAGTATACAGCTTTACACTTACTTGATAATATGATCCATAATAATGATTTCCCCACTCCCTGGTATCAAAGGCTGACTTTCTGAACCTTAATAGGAAAATTAGAGATTGTGTATAAACTTTATGTGACTAAATACAATATATCTTGCAAGTGCATATTTCAGGGAAAATACATGGAAGAATTAGGGTACTTTGCGTTCCTCTCCGAGAATCAGCAACTTATATGGTTCTAGAGGGGTCAGCGGTGACTTATACTTGGCGCAAGAGGTCATTGTACGCAAAATGGCAGTGGGGAGACTGTTCCCCTGTGGAAGCTGATCTCTTCCTTGCCTGGTGTTTATAAAGAAACACATTCTTTGGCAGCAATTGTAGTATTACAAACAGAAATGTAAACCTTAGCTAATTGTTTCTTTCCCCAAGACTGAAAAGTTACCAAAGCCACCATGGTTAGTCTCAGCCAATAGAGCGTAGATCAGGTATCCAGAACCACAGAGTTCTCAAATACTAATCACGCAAATCAAACTACAAAGCTAATTACAGGGTATAGTTCATACCCAAGGATAAGTTTACATAAACCGGTTCTCCAGGAAATTCTCTACCTGCTGCATTACTTACCCTTATCCTGTGTAGAAACCATTGTGCGTTCATACTTTCCACAATTCAGATCTTTCAAAACTTGCATTAATTCTGTGATTCGAGCTGTGAAACTAAAATGAATTCAGAACAAGTTTTAAAGATTTGGTGAGATTTTTACAGGGACCTAAAAGCTGCCAGGAATAAAAATGTGAAAGCGGAACTAGTATTATTAAATATAAAATACAAGATTATTACCAGTCCCAGGGGAAAAAATCCTCAATCCAATGCACTTCATTTAGAGTACATTTTAGTATTTGACCAGCAGTCTTGTTTATTAACACTAACGGAAGAAAACAGCACACCAAAAAGTGGAGAGTCTGGACCTCTTATATCAACATTTCTAGTCTGATTTCTAATCTAGACTGATAGCTAGAAACTTACTCTTGTAAGTGTTTTCATACAACGTTTTCCACTACCTGTATGATACTTAGTGAACCTGGTGTTGGACAATGAACTTGAAAATGATGTTCATTAGATCTCTGAAGGTGGAAGCACAGATAGGTAAAATGGTGAAAAAGACATACGGATCTTGTGCAGGATTCCTTAAAGGTTAACTTTCGAATTGAGTGGGTAATAAGGCAGGCAAACAGAACATTAGCACTCAAATCAAATCAAATTTCAAATTCAAGTTTAATTATCACTCAACCATACATGAATACAGCCGAATGAAACAGCATTCCACTGGGACCAAGGTGCAAAACGTACACAGCACATTCAAAACAGTCACACAAAAAAACAGATATATAGCCCAAGTCCCTGAGCGACATGTCCTGCAAATCGATGGTGCAGTTCCTGGCAGTGCGCTGACAAACATATGCACACAATCCAGCCTGTCATTCCAATGACCAAACACTGGAAGACAGTGCCATCAGGAGAGGCCGCCTCCCCCCCCCAACCCCCCAACCGAGCAGAAACACCACGCTAGACCCCACCTCCGGTATCTCCTCTCCTGGCCTCGACACCACGCTAGACCCACCTCCGGCAGCTCCTCTCCTGGCCTGCAGCAGCAGGCAAACCCAGGCCTTGAGGCCCAGTCCTCGCTACAAACAAGGCCACACAACGTCTTCTCACACCACCAAACAATAGACCATAGACAATAGACAATAGGTGCAGAAGTAGACCATTCGGCCCTTCGAGCCTGCACCGCCATTCTGAAATCATGGCTGATCATCTACTATCAATACCCGCTTCCTGCCTTGTCCCCATAACCCTTGATTCCCCTATCCATAAGATACTTATCTAGCTCCTTCTTGAAAGCATCCAGAGAATTGGCCTCCACTGCCTTCTGAGGCAGCGCGTTCCACACCTCCACAATTCTCTGGGAGAAGAAGTTCCTCCTCAACTCTGTCCTAAATGACCTACCCCTTATTCTTAAGCCATGCCCTCTGGTACTGGACTCTCCCAGCATCTGGAACATATTTCCTGCCTCTATCTTGTCCAATCCCTTAATAATCTTATATGTCTCAATCAGATCCCCCCTCAATCTCCCTAATTCCAGTGTGTACAAGCCCAGTCTCTCTAACCTCTCTGCGTAAAACAGTCTGGACATCCCAGGAATTAACCTAGTGAACCTACGCTGCACCTCCTCCACAGCCAGGATGTCCTTCCTTAACCCTGGAGACCAAAACTGCACACAGTACTCCAGGTGTGGTCTCACCAGGGCCCTGTACAAATGCAAAAGGATTTCCTTGCTCTTGTACTCAATTCCCTTTGTAATAAAGGCCAACATTCCATTAGCCTTCTTCACTGCCTGCTGCACTTGCTCATTCGCCTTCAGAGACTGATGAACAAGTACTCCTAGATCTCTTTGTATTTCTCCCTTACCTAACTCCACACCGTTCAGATAATAATCTGCCTTCCTGTTCTTGCTCCCAAAGTGAATAACCTCACACTTATTCACATTAAACACCATCTGCCAAGTTTCTGCCCACTCACCCAGTCTATCCAAGTCACCTTGAATTCTCCTAACATCCTCATCACGTCACACTGCCACCCAGCTTAGTATCATCAGCAAACTTGCTGATGTTATTCACAATGCTTTCCTCAAAATCACTGACATAAATCGTAAACAGCTGTGGTCCCAATACCGAGTCCTGTGGCACCCCACTAGTCACCACCTGCCATTCCGAGAAACACCCATTCACTGCTACCCTTTGCTTTCTATTTGCCAACCAGTTTTCTATCCATGTCAATATCCTCCCCCCAATGCCATGAGCTCTGATTTTACCCACCAATCTCCTATGTAGTACCTTATCAAATGCCTTCTGAAAGTCAAGGTACACCACATCCACTGGATCTCCCATGTCTATCTTCCTGGTTACATCCTCGAAAAACAATAGATTAGTCAAGCATGATTTCCCCTTGGTAAATCCATGCTGGCTCAGCCCAATCCTATCACTGCTATCAAGATATGCTGCTATTTCATCTTTAATAATGGACTTCAGCATCTTCCCCACTACTGATGTTAGGCTAACAGGGCGATAGTTCTCTGTTTTCTCCCTCGCTCCTTTCTTAAAAAGTGGGATAACATTAGCCATTCGCCAATCCTCAGGAACTGATCCTGAATCTAAGGAACATTGGAAAATGATCAACAATGCATCCGCAATTTCCAGAGCCACCTCCTTTAGTACCCTAGGATGCAGACCATCTGGACCTGGGGATTTGTTAGCCTTCAGTCCCATCAGTCTACTCATCACCGTTTCCTTCCAAATGTCAATCTGTTTCAGTTCCTCTGTTACCCTATGTCCTTGGCCCATCCATACATCTGGGAGATTGCTTGTGTCTTCCCTAGTGAAGACAGATCCAAAGTACTTATTAAATTCGTCAAACAAGGGTAACCAGCCTGCGGCAATGTCCAACAGGGTCTTGTGATCACCTGGGAAACATCCAAGACAATCATCCACGGTTACACTGTACACAGCCTTTGGCTCCGACTCCGATGCTTTTGACACCTTCCTACAGCAGGCAGCAACACGGGCTGCAACCAGCCCAGCAGCTCACTGATCTGGTAGACCTGCAGAACCTGACGTTCATGGAGTCTAGCACTGTCTTGCGATCGTAAAAAAGACACTTAACAAAGAAAAAATGCACCTTTGGTTGGCCTGTGAGAGGCCACTGTGCTCAAACAAGCCGCCATCTTACCAGAAGTCTGGAAACTCATTTTGAGAGGACTAGAGTATAAAAGCAAGGATGTAATGCTCAGGCTTTCAGGCAATGGTCAGCTCGTAATTAGAGTACTGCAAGCAGTTTTGGGCCCCTTATCTAACAATAGATGTGCTGCTACTGGAGAGAGTCCAAAGGAAATTCATGCTGATGATTCCAGGAATGAAAGGGTTAACGTATCAGAAAGGCCTAGATAAGAGGGTCATCCATTTACAACAGAGATGAGAAGGATTTTCTTTAGTCAGAGGGCGGTGAACTTGTAGAATTCACTGCCACATCCGGCTTTGGGGGCCAAGTCATTGGGTATATTTAAAGTGGAGGTTGATAGGTTCTTGATTAGTCAAGGCATCTAAGATTACAGGGAGAAGGCAGGGGAATGGGGTTGAGAGGGGATAATAAATCAGCCACGATAGAATAGTGGAGCAGTCTCAATGGGCGAAATGGCCTAATTCTGCTCCTACATCTTATAGGCTTATGGATGCTGGCCATCGTTAGGCATAAGAGCATGCAGATTATGATACAATTTTTTTGAAATTGCCACAGTTGGATCCAGTATTGCTTGCCACACGATAGGAAGTGACTGAATGCACTAGACGGAGTGCAAAATAGTAAGTATGCAGCCTGAGATGATGGAAAGACCACAAGACAAAGGAGCAGAAGTCGGCCATTCGGCCCATCGAGTCTGCTCTGCCATTTTATCATGAGCTGATCCATTCCCCCATTTAGTCCCACTCCCCCGCCTTCTCACCATAACCTTTGATGCCCTGGCTACTCAGATACCTATCAATCTCTGCCTTAAATACACCCAATGACTTGGCCTCCACTGCCACCTGTGGCAACAAATTCCATAGATTCACCACCCTCTGACTAAAAAATTTCTTCGCATTTCTGTTCTGAATGGGCGCCCTTCAATCCTTAAGTCATGCCCTCTCGTACTAGACTCCCCCATCATGGGAAACAACTTTGCCACATCCACTCTGTCCATGCCTTTCAACATTCGAAATGTTTCTGTGAGGTCTCCCCTCATTCTTCTAAACTCCAAGGAATACAGTCCAAGAGCGGACAAACGTTCCTCATATGTTAACCCTCTCATTCCTGGAATCATTCTAGTGAATCTTCTCTGTTCCCTCTCCAACGTCAGCACATCCTTTCTTAAATAAGGAGACCAAAACTGCCCACAGTACTCCAAGTGAGGTCTCACCAGCGCCTTATAAAGCCTCAACATCACATCCCTGCTCCTATACTCTATTCCTCTAAAAATGAATGCCAACATTGCATTCGCCTTCTTCACTACTGACTCAACCTGGAAGTTAACTTTAAGGGTATCCTGTACGAGGACTCCCAAGTCCCGTTGCGTCTCAGAACTTTGAATTCTTTCCCCATTTAAATAATAGTCTGCCCGTTTATTTTTTCTGCCAAAGTGCATAACCATACACTTTCCAACATTGTACTCCATTTGCCACTTCTCTGCCCATTCTTCCAATCTATCCAAGTCTCTCTGCAGACTCTCCGTTTCCTCAGCACTACCGGCCCCTCCACCTATCTTCGTATCGTCAGCAAACTTAGCCACAAAGCCATCTATTCCATAATCCAAATCGTTGATGTACAATGTAAAAAGAAGCGGCCCCAACACGGACCCCTGTGGAAAATCACTGGTAACCGGCAGCCAACCAGAATAGGACCCCTTTATTCCCACTCTCTGTTTCCTGCCAATCAGCCAACGCTCTATCCACGTATGTAACTTTCCTGTAATTCCATGGGCTCTTAACTTGTTAAGTAGCTTCATGTGTGGCACCTTGTCAAAGGCCTTCTGAAAATCCAAATATACAACATCCACTGCATCTCCCTTGTCTAGCCTACTGGTAATTTCCTCAAAAAATTGAAATAGGTTTGTCAGGCAGGATTTTCCTTTAAAGAATCCATGCTGAGTTCTGCCTATCTTGTCATATGCCTCCAGGTACTCTGTAACCTCATCCTTGACAATCAACTCCAACAACTTCCCAACCACCAACGTCAAGCTAACAGGTCCATAATTTCCTTTTTGCTTCCTTGCTCCCTTCTTAAATAGCGGAGTGACATCTGCAATCTTCCAGTCCTCCAGAACCATGCCAGAATCTATCGACTTTTGAAAGATCATCGCTAATGCCTCCACAATCTCCACAGCTACTTGCTTCAGAACACGCAGGTGCATTTCATCTGGTCCAGGAGATTTATCTACCTTTAGACTATTCAGCTTCTTGAGTACTTTCTCTGTCGTAATTGTGACTGCGCACACTTCTCTTCCCTGCCACCCTTGAGTGTCCGGTATACTGCTGATGCCTTCCTCAGTGAAGACTGATGCAAAATACTCGTTCAGTTCCTCTGCCATCTCCTTATCTCCCATTACAATTTCTCCAGCATCATTTTCTATCGGTCCTATATCTACTCTCACCTGTCTTTTACTCTTTATATACTTGAAAAAGCTTTTAGTATCCTCTTTGATATTATTTGCTAGCTTCCTTTCATAGTTAATCTTTTCCCTCTTAATGACCTTCCTGGTTTCCTTTTGTAAGGTTTTAAAAACTTCCCAATCCTCTGTCTTCCCACTAATTTTTGCTTCCTTGTATGCCCTCTCCTTTGCTTTAACTTTGGCTTTGACTTCGCTTGTCAACCACAGTTGCATCCTTTTTCCACTCGAAAATTTCTTCTTTTTTGGAATATACCTGTCTTGCACCTTCCTCATTTCTCGCATGAACTCCAGCCACTGCTGCTCTGCTGTCTTTCCCGCCAGTGTCCCTTTCCAGTCAACTTTGACCAGTTCCTCTCTCACGCCACTGTAATTTCCCTTACTCCACTGAAATACGGACACATCAGATTTCGGCTTCTCTTTTTCAAATTTCACAGTGAACTCAATCATGTTATGATCACTGCCTCCTAAGGGTTCCTTCACCTCAATCTCTCTAATCACCTCTGGTTCATTACACAATACCCAATGCAGTACAGCCGATCCCCTAGCGGGCTCAACAACAAGCTGTTCCAAAAAGCCATCTCGCAGACATTCTACAAATTCTTTCTCTTGAGATCCAGTGCCAACCCAATTTTCCCAATCCACTCGCATGTTAAAATCCCCCACAATTATCATAACACTGCCCTTCTGACAAACCTTTTCTATTTCCAGTTGTAATTTGTAGTCCACATCCCTGCAGCTGTTTGGAGGCCTATAAATAACTGCCATCAGGGTCCTTTTACCCCTGCTATTTCTTAGCTCAACCCATAAAGATTCTGCACTTTCCGATCCTATATCACCTCTTTCTAATGATTTAATATCATTTCTTACCAATAAAGCCACGCCTCCCCCTCTGCCTACCCTCCTATCCTTCCGATACACCGTGTATCCTTGGACGTTCAGCTCCCAGAGACATGCATCCTTTAGCTAGGTCTCAGTGATGGCCACAATATCATACCTGCCACTCTGTAGCTGTACAACAAGATCATCCAGCTTATTCCTTATGCTGCGTGCATTTAAGTACAACACCTTAAGACCAGTATTTGATACTTTTCGCTTTGATTTCACTGCAACTTTATTGCACTGCAACTCATCCCAATGGCTACAAATTTGCCCCATCACCTGCCTGTCTTTCCTGACATCTTTACTGCTCACTATCTTAGATTTATTTCTGTTTTCCCCTTCCTCCACTCTGTCATTCCAGTTCCCATCCCCCTGCCAAATTAGTTTAAACCCTCCCTAACAGCTCTATTAAACTTTCCCACCAGGATATCGGTCCCCTTTGGGTTCAGGTGTAACCTGTCCTTTTTGAACAGGTCATACTTCCCCCAGAAGAGATCCCAATTATCCAAGAATCTGAAGCCCTGCCCCCTACACCAGTCTCTCAGCTACGCATTCATCTGCCTGATCCGACTATTGTTGCCCTCGCTAGCACGTGGCACAGGTAGCAATCCTGAGGTTACAGATGCCCTGCTTCTCAGCTTCCTTCCTAACTCCTGGAAATCTCTCTTCAGGACCTCCTCCTTTGTCCTATCTATGTCACTGGTACCAACATGTACCAAGTCAACTGGCTGCTCACCCTCCCCCTTCAGAATATTCAGGACCTGATCCGAGACATCCCGTACCCTGGCACCTGGGAGGCAACACACCATGCGGGTATCTCTATCAGGCTCACAGAATCTCCTGTCCGTTCCCCTGACTATGGAATCCCCTATGACTACCGCATTCCTCTTCTCCCTCCTTCCCTCCTGCGCAACAGCGCCAGGCTCAGTGCCAGAGACCCAGTCACCGTGGGCGTCCCCTGTCAGGTCATCCCCCTCAACAGCATCCAGAACAAGATATTTGTTGCTGAGGGGCACAGCCACAGGTGTGCCCTCCACTATCCGGGCATTTTCCTTCCCTCTCCTGACAGTGACCCAGTTTTCTGACCCCTGTAGCCTAGGGATGACTACCTCCCTGTAGTCTGAATAGACTGATTTGCTTTCCTTGGAGCAGAGGAAGCTGAGGGAACATAGAACTTCAAACGGTACAACACAGGAACAGGCTCCAGCCAATGAAGCCTGTGCTGACCGTGATGTCACATTCATAAGATATGACTTCCTCTGCATAAAGCCATGCTGACTATTTTTAATTAGTCGGTGCCTTTTCAGCTGTGAGTAGATCCTATCCGGAATAATCTTCCTTACTATTGATGCAAGGCTCACCAACCTACAATTTCCTGTTTTGTCTCTATCGCCCTTCTTAAACAGATGAACAGCAGTGGCTATTCTCCAGTCCTCTGGGACACTGTCTAGATACAAAATATTTTCAAAGATTCAGTAATCTCCTCTGTTACCTCTCTCAATAAACCAGAGTATATCCCTGGGAAGTCCTAACAGACCTATACAAAATGTCGAGGGACACAGGCAAGTGTTAAGGAGAAACTTTCCCCCTAGAGGTGTAAAAATCTGGAGTGCAATGCCTGAGGTGGCACTGGAAACAGGTACTCTAAAAATCGTTTGAAAGATACTTTCTATGGCGTTTGAATCTCTAAGGCATTTAAGGCTATGGGTGGTGCTGGGAAATGGGATTAGCACAGATGTGCACTTGATAGTCATTGTTGACTAGGTGGGCTGAAGAGTCTTATTCCTTGTTGAATGACTCAATAAAATGGACTAAGATTAAGACATTAAAAGAACACAAAGACTTAGGGAGGTATTGTAATTTATTCATGAAAGTAGCAAATAGGTTACAGACTGACTTGGACATAGAAACATAGAAAATAGGTGCAGGAGTAGGCCATTCGGCCCTTCGAGCCTGCACCGCCATTCAGTATGATCATGGCTGATCATCCAACTCAGAACCCTGTACCAGCCTTCCCCCCATACCCCCTGATCCCTTTAGCCACAAGGGCCATATCTAACTCCCTCTTAAATATAGCCAATGAACTGGCCTCAACTGCTTCCTGTGGCAGAGAATTCCACAGATTCACCACTCTCTGTGTGAAGAAGTTTTTCCTCATCTCGGTCCTAAAAGGCTTCCCCTTTATCCTCAAACTGTGACCCCTCGTTCTGGACTTCCCCAACATCGGGAACAATCTTCCTGCATCTAGCCTGTCCAATCCCTTTAGGATTTTATATGTTTCAATAAGATCCCCCCTCAATCTTCTAAATTCCAACAAGTATAAGCCCAGTCGATCCAGTCTTTCATCATATGAAAGTCCTGCCATCCCAGGAATCAACCTGGTGAACCTTCTTTGTAGTCCCTCTATGGCAAGGATGTCTTTCCTCAGATTAGGGGACCAAAACTGCACACAATACTCCAGGTGTGGTCTCACCAAGGCCTCGTACAACTGCAGTAGTACCTCCCTGCTCCTGTACTCGAATCCTCTTGCTATGAATGCCAGCATACCATTCACCTTTTTCACCACCTGCTGTACCTGCATGCCCACTTTCAATGACTGGTGTATAATGACACCCAGGTCTCATTGCACCTCCCCTTTTCCTAATCGGCCACCATTCAGATAATAATCTGTTTTCCTGTTTTTGCCACCAAAGTGGATAACCTCACATTTATCCACATTAAATTGCATCTGCCATGAATTTGCCCACTCACCTAACCTATCCAAGTCACCCTGCATTCACTTAGCATCCTCCTAACAGCTAACACTGCCGCCTAGCTTCGTGTCATCTACAAACTTGGAGATGCTGCATTTAATTCCCTCATCTAAGTCATTAATATATATTGTAAACAACTGGGGTCCCAGCACTGAGCCTTGCGGTACCCCACTAGTCACTGCCTGCCATTCTGAAAAAGTCCCATTTATTCCCACTCTTTGCTTCCTGTCTGCCAACCAATTCTCTATCCACATCAATACCTTACCCCCAATACCGTGTGCTTTAAGTTTGCACACTAATCTCCTGTGTGGGACCTTGTCAAAAGCCTTTTGAAAATCCAAATATACCACATCCACTGGTTCTCCCCTATCCATCCTACTAGTTACATCCTCAAAAAATTCTATGAGATTCATCAGACATGATTTTCCTTTCACAAATCCATGCTGACTTTGTCTGATGATTTCACCGCTTTCCAAATGTGCTGTTATCACATCTTTGATAACTGACTCTAGCATTTTCCCCACCACCGATGTCAGGCTAACCGGTCTATAATTCCCCAGTTTCTCTCTCCCTCCTTTTTTAAAGTGGGGTTACATTAGCCACCCTCCAATCCTCAGGAATCTAAAGAGTTTTGAAAAATTATCACTAATGCATCCACTATTTCTTGGGCTACTTCCTTAAGCACTCTGGGATGCAGACCATCTGGCCCTGGGGATTTATCTGCCTTTAATCCCTTCAATTTACCTAACACCACTTCCCTACTAACATGTATTTCTCTCAGTTCCTCCATCTCACTGGACCCTCTGTCCCCTACTATTTCCGGAAGATTATTTATGTCCTCCTTAGTGAAGACAGAACCAAAGTAGTTATTCAATTGGTCTGCCATGTCCTTGCTCCCCTTAATCAATTCACCTGTTTCTGTCTGTAGGGGACCTACATTTGTCTTAACCAATCTTTTTCTTTTCACATATCTATAAAAGCTTTTACAGTCAGTTTTTATGTTCCCTGCCAGTTTTCTCTCATAGTCTTTTTTCCCCTTCCTAATTAAGCCCTTTGTCCTCCTCTGCTGGACTCTGAATTTCTCCCAGTCCTCAGGTGAGCCACTTTCTCTGGCTAATTTGTATGCTTCTTCTTTGGAATTGATACTATCCCTAATTTTCCTTGTCAGCCACGGGTGCACTACCTTCCTTGATTTATTCTTTTGCCAAACTGGGATGAACAATTGTTGTAGTTCATCCATGCGATCTTTAAATGCTTGCCATTGCATATCCACCGTCAACCCTTTAAGTGTCATTTGCCAGTCTATCTTGGCTAATTCACGTCTCATACCTTCAAAGTTACCCTTCTTTAAGTTCAGAACCTTTGTTTCTGAATTAACTATGTCACTCTCCATCTTAATAAAGAATTCCACCATATTATAGTCACTCTTACCCAAGGGGCCTCTCACGACAAGATTCCTAATTAACCCTTCCCCATTGCTCAATACCCAGTCTAGAAGAGCCTGCTCTCTAGTTGGTTCCTGGGCAGATTACATCAGTAACAGATGGAAATGAATGTGAAGTATTAGGTGATAATAGTCTGGATTCAAGGAAAACAAACAGAAATATTTCTTAAATGTGTGGAATGGAAAATCCAGATGAAGTAAAGGAATTGATTATCTATGTAAAAAAATTTAAAATCTAATAGACACATAGGCTACCAAAACATTGAGCATCATTTCAAGAGAGCTAGCGTAACATCAAGAAACTGATTCTTTCCTTGTATAGAGCTCAATCTGATGGACCCTGTTCAGTTATGATATTGAAGAGCTTGGAAGGGAAACAGCCCAAATTCATCAGAATGATACTTCTGTGTTACAAAGAGGATAAAGCTATATATTACATATACATACAGTGGCATGCAAAAGTTTGGGCACCCCGGTCAAAATTTCTGTTACTGTGAATAGCTATGCGAGTAAGATTAACTGATTTCCAAAAGGCATAAAGTTAAAGGTGACACATTTCTTCCAATATTCTTCAATAAGCAAGAAAACTTTTTTTATTTCCATCTTTTACAGTTTCAAAATAACAAAAAGTAAAAGGGCCCCAAGCAAAAGTTTGGGCACCCTGCATGGCAGTACTTAGTAACATCCCCTTTGGCAAGTATCACAGCTTGTAAACGCTTTTTGTAGCCAGCAAAGAGTCTTTCAATTCTTGTTTGGGGGATTTTCGCCCATTTTTCCTTGCAAAAGGATTCTAGTTCTGAGAGATTCTTGGGCCATCTTGCATGCACTGCTCTTTTGAGGTCTATCCACAGATTCTCGATGATGTTTAGGTCGAGGGACTGTGAGGACCATTGCAAAACCTTCAGCTTGCACCTCTTGAGGTAGGTCATTGTGGATTTTGAGGTCTGTTTAGGTTCATTATCCTGTTGTAGAAACCATCCTCTTTTCATCTTTGGCTTTTTTTTTACAGTGTGATGTTTGCTTCCAGAATTTGCTGGTATTTGATTGAATTCATTCTTCCCTCTACCAATATATGTTCCCCATGCCACTGGTTGGAGAGGGGTTCTTTTCATGAAATTCTGCACCCTTTTTTCTCCAAACATACCTTTGCTCATTGCGGCCAAAAAGTTCTATTCAAAAGGTTCAAAGGATCATCTAAACAAGCCTGATGCATTTTGGAAACAAGTCCTGTGGACTGATGAAGTTAAAATAGAACCTGTTGGCCTCAATGAGCAAAGGTATGTTTGGAGAAAAAAGGGTGCAGAATTTCATGAAAAGAACCCCTCTCCAACTGTTAAGCACGGGGGTGGATCGATCATGCTTTGGGCTTGTGTTGCAGCCAGTGGCATGGGGAACATTTACTGGTAGAGGAAAGAATGAATTCAATTAAATACCAGCAAATTCTGGAAGCAAACATCACACTGTCTGTAAGAAAGCCGAAGATGAAAAGAGGATGGCTTCTACAACAGGATAATGATCCTAAACAGACCTCAAAATCCACAATGGACTACCTCAAGAGGTGCAAGCTGAAGGTTTTGCCATGGCCCTCACAGTCCCCCGACCTAAACATCATCGAGAATCTGTGGATAGACCTCAAAAGAGCAGTGCATGCAAGACAGCCCAAGAATCTCACAGAGCTAGACGCCTTTTGCAAGGAAGAATGGGCGAAAATCCCCCAAACAAGAATTGAAAGACTCTTTGCTGGCTACAAAAAGCACTTACAAGCTATGATACTTGCCAAAGGGGGTGTTACTAAGTACTGACCATGCAGGGTGCCCAAACTTTTGATTCAAGCCCTTTTACTTTTTTGTTATTTTGAAACCGTAAAAGATGGAAATAAAAAACTTTTCTTGCTTAAAATATTAAAGAAATGTGTCATCTTTAACTTTATGCCTTTCGGATATCAGTTCACCTTTTACTCCCTTAGGTATTTACAGTAACAGAAATTTTGACCTGGATGCCCAAACTTTTGCATGCCACTATAAACAGGCTATTGCTCACCATGGGATCTGAATTGATATGTTACTATCTCAAGATATTGACTGACCTACTTCCAAAAAGTGGATTTTCCAATATGCTGTCACTGAACAATTGCATTCTCAGATTATTACATATACACTTCCTCTGAAAATGTAAAACAACATACCAATTTCAATTTCGAATTAAAAGTCATTCAATGGAAAAGACACAGAAATAAGATTTATACATCTAGCTAGAAACACTGATCTTACCCAGATAGTCTTGTCATCTCACGACCAGCCAGCACAATTCTCCCAAGAGCCTGAGACATTCTGAGTAACATCCGACCACTTTGATAGTAATCCTAGGAAGAAGGCAGACTCGATTTTACCAGAATGAATAAAAACTATTTTTATGTCCTTTTTTCGAGCAATAAACCATCTTTTCTGGCTTTATCGACAATTGGGAAATCTAAACTACAATTACCTCCAGTAGTTCCGCATGGCTGCTTTTCTGATGGCGAGAATGTGACAGATTCAAGAAAGGTCGACTTACTACTAGATAACCCACGACAGTAGCAAGATCTATATTAAAAAAAAGGAAACAAACCACTTTATAAAATCCAGTCAATACTTCAATAGTTTGTAAACATATTTGATTAACCAACTAAGATGATAAGAAAATCCAACAATAATTCAAAAACGAACATCTTACATACTAACATCTTCATTCCTGGTTTACATACATGCCTTAAAAGAAACCCAAAAAAGGACAACCACGATTAAAGACTGGCAGCAAAGCTTTGTTAGGGGAGATCACGTCTGATTAATTTGATTGAATTTTTTGAAGAATATTGATGAGGGTACTATTATTGATGCTGATTTCCAGAGACTTCAATAGGCTTTGATAAAGCATCCACATGGTTAGATCCCTAGAGATTCAAGGCAATTTGACAAACTGGATCCAAAATTGGTATTATAATAGGACGTGTGGGGTGATGACGGGGAGTTCTTTTTAAGATCAGAAGCTGGTGACCAGTGGTGTACATATGGATCAATATTGGGATCTTTGTTGTTATATACACTCAGTGGCCACTTTATTAGGTACACCTGCACACCCACTCATTAATGCAATTACCTAATCAGCCAATCATGTGGCAGCAACTCAATGCATAAAAGCATGCAGAAACGGTCAAGAGGTTCAGTTGTTGTTCAGACCAAACATCAGAATTGACCCAAGTGATCTTGACCGTGAAATGATTCTTGGTGCCAGATGGAGGAGTTTGAGTATCTCAGAAACTGCTGATCTCCTGGGATTTTTACACACAACAATCTTGAGAACAGGGGTTCCCAACCTTTTTTTATGCCATGGATAAACAGCATTAAGCAAGGGGTCTGCGGTTGGGAATCCCTGCTGTAGAGTTACAGGGAACAGTGTGAGAAACAAAAAACATCCAGGAAACAGCGGCTCTGTGGACAAAAATGCCTTGTTAATGAGAAGAATAGTCAGACTGGTTCAAGCTGACAGGGAAGTGGCAATAACTCAAAGAACTGTGTTACAACAGTGGCGTGCAGAGCAGCATCTCCGAATGCACCACACGTTGAACCTGAAATGAATGGGCTGAGCTACGGCAGCAGAAGACCATGAACATATACTCAGTAGACACTTTGTTAGTTACAGCAGGTACCTAATACAGAGACCACATTAAAGCACATTAAGTACATTAAAGATTTGGATATGAATGCAGAATGTATGATTAGTAAGTTCACTGATGACATAAAAAATGATGGATATGCTGATAGTGAAGAGGGTAGTTTTCACTAAGAAGCTACAGAATTATAGTTGATGAGATTGCCAGAGATGGAATTTAACCACTTCACTAGGACATAATACAAAGGGGCGTCCTGTATTTTGAGGCTGTCCCTGCCTGCTGGCCTTAGACTCTCCCACTGTTGGAAAAATCCTCTCCATGTCCATTCTATAAGCCTTCAAATATTCAGTAATTTTCAAAGAGATCTTCCCTCATTTTTCTAAACTCCAGCCATTACAAGCTCAGAACAATCAAATGCTCCTCATATGTTAGCCCTTTCATTCTTAGGGTCACTCTCATGAACTCCTGGACCTTCGCCAATACTAGCACATCCTTTCTTAGATAAAGGTACCTAAAGCAGCTCACAATACTCCAAGTTTGGTCTGATCGATGCATTACAAAGCCCTAGCATTGCATCCTTTTCTTTTAATATTCTAGTTCTCTTGAAATGAATGCTAACATTGCATTTGCTCTCCTTAATACTGATTCATCCCACAGGTTAACCTCTAGGGCAAGGGTTCCAAACATGGGGTCCATGGACCCCTCGGTAAATGGTAGGAATCCATGGCATAAAAAAAGGTTGGGAATCCCTACTCTAAAGAAATCTGCACCTGGACACCCAAGATCCTTTGCACTTTGATTCTGAATTTGGTCTCCATTTAGAAAATAGTCTATGCCTTTACGCCTCTACTAAAGTGCATGACCATATATTTCCCTACAATGTATGCCATTTACCATAGATGTAGGGAGTACTGAAGAGCAGAAAGAAGTTGGTGTCCAAAGGGGGTAGCAGAGATCATTGAGAAGGCATATGAGGAAATTGCCTTCATTATCTGGGGTACAGAACATAAGAGCAGAACATTAAGGTTAAACCCTATAAAACATTGGTAAACTCACAGCTGGATTACAGTGCACAACTCTGGTCGCCATGTTGTAGGAAGCACAGCAGAGGGCAAAGAGAAGATTCACCATGTTGGTGCCTGCTATGGAGCATCTCCGACACAAGAGACAGGATTTGCTTTGTTTGGAGCAGGGAAGACTAAAGTATATACAATTATGAGCATACATTGGCAGTAGAGAGTAAAAAAAAATTCCCCACTACATGGTTGTACAAAATCAGAAGATATAAGTTTTAAGTTAAGGGACAGGTGATTAATTGGGGGGGGGGGTATAAGGAAGAATTTTTAAATCTAGAGTGTGATTGAAACCTGGAATGAACTGCCTGGATGATTAACGAAGGGATGAGTGCCCACAATATTTAGAAAGTATCAAGACAAGCTTTTGAATTGGCATAAAATGGATGGTTATGGATGGTGATGGAGAAAGGGCCTTGTATAAATGGGTATTCATTGGTCACCGTGGATACAGTAGGCCAAAGGATCTGTTTCTGTGCTATGCCAGTCCATCTGCAACCCCGATTTAACACTACACGTCATTTGTTTAATTATATGCTGTAAAATACATGGTGAACATGGTATTCCTCTTTTCGTGATTTTTATTAACGACCTGGATATGGGGGTAGAAGGGTGGGTTGGCAAGTTTGCAGACGACACAAAGGTTGCTGGTGTTGTAGATAGTGTAGAGGATTGTCGAAGTTTGCAGAGGGACATTGATAGGATGCAGAAGTGGGCTGAGAAGTAGCAGATGGAGTTCAACCCAGAGAAGTGTGAAGTGGTACACTTTGGAAGGACAAACTCCAAGGCAGAGTACAAAGTAAATGGCAGGATACTTGGTAGTCTGGAGGAGCAGAGAGATCCGGGGGTACATGTCCACAGATCCCTGAAAGTTGCCTCACAGGTGGATAGGGTAGTTAAGAAAACTTATGGGGTGTTAGCTTTCATAAGTCGATGGATAGAGTTTTTAAGAGTCGCAATGTAATGATGCAGCTCTATAAAACTCTGGTTAGGCCACATTTGGAGTACTGTGTCCAGTTCTGGTCGCCTCACTGTAGGAAGGATGTGGAAGCATTGGAAAGGGTACAGAGGAGATTTACCAGGATGCTGCCTGGTTTAGAGAGTATGCATTATGATCAGAGATTAAGGGAGTTAGGGCTTTACTCTTTGGAGAGAAGGAGGATGAGAGGAGACATGATAGAGGTGTACAAGATAATAAGAGGAATAGATAGAGTGGATAGCCAGCACCTCTTCCCCAGGGCACCACTGCTCAGTACAAGAGGTCATGGCTTTAAGGTAAGGGGTGGGAAGTTCAAGGGGGATACTGGAGGAAGGTTTTTTACTCAGAGAGTGGTTGGGCGTGGAATGCACTGCCTGAGTCAGTGGTGGAGGCAGATACACTAGTGAAGTTTAAGAGACTACTAGACAGGTATATGGAGGAATTTAAGGTGGGGGGTTATATGGGAGGTAGGGTTTGAGGGTCGGCACAACATTGTGGGCCGAAGGGCCTGTACTGTACTATTCTATGAATCTGTGAACAGTCTCCAGCAAAAGCTTCATAAATTGAGTTTGCATATTTTCTGCACATGGTGGCATCTAGATCCTGCACTCTACCAACGGCAGCAGAGGGAACAAACAAAGCCAACTTTAAAAAGTTGAAGGAGGGGAGATCTTATATTGGCTACTCTCCATACCCCCACAAAATGCTGGAGGAACTCAGCAGGGCACGCAGCATCTGTGGAAAAGAATACGGTCGGTGTTTCAGGCCGAGACCCTTCATCAGGACTGGAGGAAAAAAACCTGAAAAGTCAGAGTAAGAAAATGGGGGGAGGGGAAAGAGAAACACAAGGTGATGGTGAAACCGGGAGGGGGAGGGGTGAAGTAAAGAGCTGGGAAGTTGGTTGGTAAAAGAGATACAGGGCTGGAGAAGGCAGAGTCTGATAGGAGATGACAGAAGGCCATGGAAGAAAGAAAAGGGGAGAGGAGCACCAGAGGGAGGCGATGGACAGGCAAGGAGGTAAGACGAAAAAGGGAAATGGAGATGGGGACTGGTGAAGTAGTGGGGGACGTTACTGGAAGTTCGCGAAATTGATGTTCATGCCATCAGGTTGGAGGCTACCCAGATGGAATACAAGGTGTTGTTCCTCCAAACTGAGTGTGGTCTTGGTGCAACAGTAGAGGAGGCCATGGACTGACATGTCGGGATGGGAATGGGAAGTGGAATTAAAATGGGTGGCTACTGGGAGATCCCACTTTTTCTGGCGGACGTTTCAATGCACCATAGGTGTTCAGCGAAGCGGTCTCCCAATCTACGTCAGGTCTCATCGATATACAGGAGGCCACACGGGGAGCACCAGACATAGAATATGACCCCAACAAACTCACAGGTGCAGTGTCGCCTCACCTAGAAGGACTGTTTGTGGCCCTGAAAGATAGTGAGGGAGGAGGTGCATGGGCAGGTGTAGCACTTGTTCTGCTTGCAAGGATAAGTGCCAAAAGGGATCTCCCAGTGGCCACTCATTTTAATTCCACTTCCCTTTCCCATTCCAATATGTCTATCCATGGCCTCCTCTACACTGTTGTTACAAGGCCACACTCAGTTTGGAGGAACAACACCTTGTATTCCATCTGGGTAGCATCCAACCTGATGGCATGAACATTGATATCTCAAACTTCTAGTAATGGCCTCCCCACCCACCAGTTCCCATCCACTTTTTCCTCTCTCACCTCATCTCTTTGCCTCCCTCTGGTGCTCCTTCCCCTTTTCTTTCTTCCATGGCCTTCTGTCCTCTCCTATTAGATTCCCTCTCTACAGCCCTGTATCTCTTCCACCAATCAACTTCCCAGCTCTTTACTTCACCCCTCCCGCTCCCGGTTTCACCTATCACCTTGTTTCTCCCTCCCCTACCCCCACCTTCTAACTCTTCATCCTTTTCTCCAGTCCTGATGAAAGGTCTCAGCCCAAAACGTCGACTGTAGTCTTTTCCATAGATGCTGCCTGGCCTGCTGAGTTCCTCCAGCATTTCATGTGTGATGCTTGGATTTCCAGCACTGTAGATCTGCTATTGTTTTTTACTCTCTATACCCATTCACATGTATTTTAAATTTATAATGAGTCCACAGGTTGGTCCCATGAAGAGTCCTTGAAAGTGAGTCCATAGCTTGTGGGAACAGTTCAGTGATGGGGCGAATGAAGTTATCTTTTTTGGTTCAACAGCCTGATGCTTGAGGGGTAATAACTGTTCCTAAACCTGATGGTGTGAGTCCTGAGGCTCCTGTAACTTCTTCCTGATGGCAGCAGTAAGAAGAGAGCATGATGCGGGTAGCAGGCGTTCCTGATGACAGATGCTGCTTTCCAGCGACAACGCTCCCTGTGGATGTGCTCAGTGGTGGAGAGGGCTTTACTCATGATTGCTGGGCCATATCCTGGGAACATATCTTTGCTGCCAGCTTGTACCAAATGGCTTCTAGATCCATTTTCAAGCCTCTGAATTTGGACCCTCTAAGGGACCCCAGGTACTCACATTCAAGTCACTGCTCGTCACACCACATTCTAGGCGTCACACTTTTCACCATGAGAAGGTTCCTGGGGTCACTATCCCATCCACTTCCACAACTCCAGGATACTCTCTCTGCCGCCTGCAACAGACCAGTCCGCTACTTTATCCTCCGCTGGATCCATGCTTTCAATCGCTGGTTTTTCGACTTTCTCACATCCTGCAGGATTGGAAGATCACCTATCTACAGACTACAGAAGCTGCTGTCTCCATCGCCGGCAGGCATGGACATCTCCAGACAGCGACCCCTGCTGTCAACTTCAACAGTTGACTAATCTCATGTTTTTGATATTTATTGTTTATTTATTTTCTTTCTTTTTGTATTTACACTTCTTTTTGTCTTTTGCACGCTGTTTGTTCACCCTGTTCATGTAGCCTTTCATTGATTCTATTATGGTTATTGTATTTATTGAGTATACCCACAAGAAAATGATTCTCAGGGTTGTGTATGGTGACTTATATGTACTTCGAGCTTTGAGTGAATCTGCTTTGCTTACCACACTTTACAAGCAAAGTCAGCTGCCAGCAGCTTGGAACATGGACTGAAGCTCAATAACATTTTCCCAAAGGAGTCAATTATCTAAGTCATCATTTTTCATTAGGTGTTGCACTTTGGTAGGAACAACTGGTTCTTACACAGTGAATGGTAGGGCACTGTGGAGTGCATAGAACAAAGGGATCTGGGAATTACAGGTCCATAATTCACTGAAAGTGGCAGCACAGGTAGGTAGGGTCATAAAGAAAGCTTTTGGCACACCAGCCTTCATAAATCAAAGTATTGAGTACGGGAGTTTTGATGTTATGTTGTAGTTGTAAAAGACGTTGGTGAAGCCTAATTTGGAGTATTGTGTGCAGTTTTGGTCACCTAGCTACAGGAAAGATGCAAGTAAGGTTGAAAGAAACAGAGAAAATTAACAAGAATGTTGTTGGGACTGGAGAACCTGCATTATAAAGAAAGACTGAATAGGTTAGGACTTTATTCCTTGGAATGTAGAAGATTGAGGGGAGAGTTGATAGAGGTATACAAAATTATGAGGAATATAGATAGGGTAAATACAAGTAGACTGAGACTGAGGTGACTTTTTGTACACCTGGAGATCATGGTTAAGGGTGAAAGGTGAAAAGTTTAAGGGGAACATGAAGGGAAACTTCCTCACCCAAAGGGTCGCGTGAGTGTGGAACAAGATGCCAGCACAAGTGGTGCATGTGAGCTCAATTTCATTGCTTTAGAGAACTTTGGATAGGTACGTGGATGGTAGGGGTATGGAGTGCTATGGTCCTGGTGCAGGCCGATGGGAGTAGGCAGTTTAAATGGTTCGACACAGTCCAGATGGGTCAAAAGGCCTGTTTCTGTGCTGTACTTTTCTTCGACTCTATTAAGAACCAAATCAGCTTGTTCTTTGATCACTGAGCTAGGATCAGGCACACAATAAGAATATTCTGGAGCCAACTTAACTGTTTTAGAAATTCATACAATTTTGGTTAAATGGTTTTTTCATTCTCCTTTATCAGAAGCTCAAGTCTACCTTTGACCCTTCAAATTCTCCAAGCTTTAATTCTCAATGAAAAAGTCACCAGCATAATATGTAAAAGACTGAAAACCAATCACTCTGAAACAGCTGAAATTACATTCAAGAAAGTATAGCTTTCTTCAAGAATTCAAAAATATTGTCCATAAATTACTCCAGACCATGTTTTAACAATAGAACAATGTTGTGTTTCCCTACACCACTGCTGTGGTGAATCCCAATGAGAGAAGGAAGTTAAATTGCGAGGCTAATAGAACAATGTTGCCACGTTTCCCTGTGTAAGACCCTGTTGAAATTAGCACAATTGGTTTCATTATAGCATTTCCCTTTACAAGTTTTCAGACTCAAATTGTTACTGACAAATCTTACCATACAAGAAACGTTTTTGCAAGTACAGGGAAATGTTGTCAGAGTATGAATGGAAAGAACTACGTAAGGTTTCTTAATTTTCAAAATCTTCCTGCAGACAACTTGTGTGATGCACTACATGTGATATAATTTGGGAGCGCTTTACGTCAGCGCAAGTGTGGTAAGCAAAGCAGATTATCACTCAAAGCTCGAAGTACATATCAGTCACCAAACACAACCCTGAGATTCATTTTCTTGTGGACATACTCAATAAATACAATAACCATAATAAAATCAATGAAAGACTGCACCAACAGGGTGAACAAACAGTGTGAAAAAGACAAAAAAGGGTGTAAATACAAAAAGAAAGAAAATAAATAAACAATAAATATCGAAAACATGAGATGAAGAGTCCTTGAAAGGGAGTCCATAGGTTGTGGGAACAGTTCAGTGATGGGGCGAGTGAAATTATCCTTTTTGGTTCAACAGCCTGATGGTCGAGGGGTAATAACTGTTCCTAAACCTGATGACGTGAGTCCTGAGGCTCCTGTAACTTCTTCCCGATGGCAGCAACGAGAAGAGAGCATGATCTGGGTAGCAGGCGTTCCTGATGACAGATGCTGCTTTCCAGCGACAACGCTCCGTGTAGATGTGCTCAATGGTGGAGAGGGCTTTACCCATGATTGTTGGGCCGTATCCTGGGAACAAATCTTCACTGTCAGCTTGTACCAAATGGCTTCCAGATCCATTTTCAAGCCTCTGAATTTGGACCCTCTAAGGGACCCCAGGTATTCACGTTCAATTCACTACTTCTCCCACTGCTCCTCACACCACGTCCTAGGTGCCACACTTTTCACCATGAGAAGGTTCCTGGGGTCACTATCCCATCCACTTCTACAACTCCAGGATACTCTCTCTGCCGCCTGCAACAGACCAGTCCGCTACTTTATCCTCCGCTGGATCCATGCTTTCAATCGCTGGTTTTTCGACTTTCTCACATCCTGCAGGATTGGAAGATCACCCATCTACAAACTATAGAACCTGCTGTGTCCATCACCGGCAGGCATGGACTTCTCCAGACAGCGACCCCTGCTGCCAACTTCAACAGTTCTGATCAACAGCAGATTCAGAACCCGGACTTCACCGCCTTCAATGTGGGTTCCAACTACCTCACACACCCGCAAAGTGCCGATTGCGCAACCTCCAACTCCCAACTCCAGCCTTGACCGACAGTACCTCCAGGCCGGGACTTTATGCACTGCTCCTGGAACCCTCATCTGGCCTTCCCCAAAACCACTCTGCATTCCCTTGTCTCTCAGTCCCACCAACAGCTCTCGAGTCCTCAGAGACTCCATCTTCCTCTTACACCACCATCCCTGAACACCCCAACCCTCCCTTCTCCTCAGACACTACCAATCCCACGACCCTAGTTCTTATCCACAACGGGTCTTCAACATCCCCTCGTCGAGCACCTCCGCTCCATCCGACACAACAGACAGGATCTCCCAGTAGCCACCCACTTCAACTCTGCTTCCCATTCCCATTCAGATATGTCCATACATGGCCTCCTCTACTGCCATGATAAGGCTAAACTCAGGTTGAAGGAGCAACACCTCATATACCGTCTAGGTAGTCTCCAGCCCCTTGGTACAGACATAGAATTCTCCAACTTCCGGTAATTCCCTCCCCCTCCCTTCCTCTATCCCTATTTCACTCTGCCCCCTCCTCCAGCTGCCTATCACCTCCCTCATGGTTCCACCTCCTTCTACTACCCACTGTGTTTTCCCCTATTCCTTCTTCACCTTTCCTGCCTATCACCTCCCGGCTTCCCCTCCCCCACCCCTTTATCTTTCCCCTTACTGGTTTTTCAACTGGACCTACCAGCCTTCTCCTTCTCACCCTCCCCCACCTTCTTTAAAGGGCCTCTGCCCCCTCCCTCTTCAGTCCTGACGAAGGGTTCCGGCCCGAAACGTCGACTCATCGTTTCCACGGATGCTGCCTGACCTGCTGAGTTCCGCCAGCAAGTTGTGAGTGTTGCTTTGATCCCAGCATCTGCAGATTATTTTGTGTTCCCCTCAGATCTTCCCCTCTCTGAGGCAGAATGTTCTGTCCTCAGTAAGGGTCTCACTTTTGTCCCCCTATGACACCGCACACCAATGACCCCTTCTCCCATCTTCAACCCTTCTCCTCTTCCTGGACACTCCATTCTGGTCTTCAGCCTGCTCTGGATCATTTCATTGCTAACTGCCGATGGGACTTCAGTCATCTCAATTTCACTCTTCTCTCCAATTCCAACCTCACTCCTTCCAACCGCACTGCTCTCCACTCTCTCCACACTAACCCTAACCTCACCATCAAATCTGCAGATAAGGAAGCTGCTGTAGAAGTTTGGTCTACAGACCTCTACCTTGCTGAGGCCAGGTGACAACTCTCAGACACCTCCCCTTACTTATCCCTCGAACAGTACCCCACTAAGGGTCACCAGGCCATTGTTACCGGCACCATCACTGACCTTATTAGCTCTGGGGATCTCCCATTCACTGCCACCAACCTCTTAGTTTTTGCACCCTGCACCTCACGTTTCTAGCTCCTGCCCAGATACACAAACCCGCCTGTCCACGTAGACCCATTGTTTCTGCTTGTTCCTGACCCACTGAACTTGTATCTGCATACCTCAACTGAATTTTATCCTCCCGGTTCAGTCCCTTACTATCTATTTCCATGACACTTCACACGATCTTGATCTTTTCAATGATTTCAAGTTCCCTGGCCCTGAGTATCTTATTTTGTCTATGGATGTCCAGTCCCTATACATCTCATCCCCCACCAGGAAGGCCTCAAAGCTCTCCATTTCCTTCAGACCCAACCAGTTTCCCTGCACTACCACCCTCCTCTGCCTGATGGAACTTGTCCTCACACTCAATAATTTCTCTCCTCCCACTTCCTTCAAACAAAAGGTGTAGCCACGGGCACTCACATGGGTCCCAGCTGTGCCTGCCTTTTTGTTGGCTACGTGGAAAAATCTATGTTCCAAGTCTACACTGGCATCACTCACCAACTTTTCCTACACTACATCGACGACTGCTTAGGCGCTGCTTCCTGCACCCATGCAGAGTTCATTGATTTCATCAACTTTGCCACCAATTTCCACCCTGCCCTCAAATTTAGCTGGTCCATTCCTAACACCTCCTTCCCCTTTCTTGATCCCAGTATCTCTACCCTCTGGAGACAGCTTATCTGCTGATGTCTATTATAAATCCACCGATTCTCACAGCTACTTGGACTATACCTCTACCCACCATCAATGCTGCCCTCAGCTGCATCTCTTCCATTTCACGCATGTCTGCCCTCAACCCATCCTCGTGCCACCTCACCACGGATAGAGTTCCTCTTGTCCTTACCTAACACCCCACCAGCCTCCACATCCAGCACATAATTCTCCACAACTTCCACCATCTCCAACAGGCTTCCATCACGAAGCACATTTTTCCCTGCCCCCCACTTTCTGCTTTCCGTAGGGATTACTCCCTACACGACTCCCTTATCCATTCATCCCTCCACACTGATCTCCCTCCCGGCACTTATCCTTGCAAGCAGAACAAGTGCTACACCTGCCCCTACACCTCTTCCCTCACCCCAAACAGTCCTTCCAGTTGAGGTAACACTTCACCTCTGAATCTGTTGGGGTCATCCACTATATTCGGTACTCCCAGTGCGGCCTCCTGTATATCGGTGAGACCCGATGTAGACTGGGAGACCACTTCACCGAGCACCCACACTCCATCCACCAGAAAAAGTGGGATCTCCCAGTGGCCACCCATTTTAATTTCATTTCCCGTTCCCATTCTCCCATTCTGACATGTCACTCCATGGCCTTCTCTACTGTTGCGACGAGGCCACACTCAGGTTGGAGAAGTAACACCTTATATTCTGTGTGGATAGCCTCCTACCTGATGGCACGAACATTGATTTCTCGAACTTCTGGTAATGCGCGCCCCCCCTTCACCATTCCCCATCCCCCTTTCCCTCTCTCACTTCATCTCCTTACCTGCCCAACATTTTCCTCTGGTGTTCCTCCCCCTTTTCTTTATTCCATGGCCTTCTGTCCTCTCGTATTAGATTCCCCCTTCTCCAGCTCTGTACCTCTTTCATCAATCAACTTCCCAGCTCTTTACTTCACCATTCCCCTCATGATTTCATCAATCACCTGAAATGTCGACTGTACTCTTTTCCATCGACGCTGCCTGACCTGCTGAGTTTCTCCAGTATTTTGTGTGTTTAGCCTCGATTTCCAGCACTGCAGTTGTTCTCTTGTTTGTGATCGGGCCATAACCACTACTTTTTGTAGGGATTTTCCATTCAAGGGCATTGGTGTTTCCAAATGAGGCTGTGATGTAGCCAATCAATAGACTCTCCACCACACATCTATTGAAGTTTGTCAAAGTTTTAGATGTCATGCCGAATCTCACAAACTCCGAAGGAAGTAGAGGTGCTGCTGTGCTTTCTTCATAATTGCACTTACATGCTGGGCCCAGGACAGGTCCTCTGAAATGATAACACTGAGGAATTTAAAGATGCTGACCCTCCGATCCTCCAGTGAGGACCTCCAGTTTCCTCCTCCTGAAGTCAATAATCAGCTCCTTGATCTTGCTGATTTTGAGTAAGAGGTTGTTGTAGTGGCACCACTCAGCCAGATTTTCAATCTCCTTTCTATATGCTCAAAAATATTACACCAACAGATTTCCCAACAAATACCAATGCACCGAAAGTTATACACAAAATTGCTCTATACCATGTTAGAATGATTTTCAATAGTACAGTTCCGTTTTCTTTGGAGAGACATTAATAAATTTCTAGCCCACAACCTGCTGCAGCTACTGGCATTGTTTCACATTCCACCACTGCAAAACAACAACAAGTCTTAACTGTGAAACAAACAAACCAGGTTCAAATTTAAAAGTTGCATTAGAAGGGTTTCTAATCTAGTTTTTTTAACTTTGCTCAGACTTAAAAGTTAAAATAGAAGGCAGGGGAGTAGAGGTGACTGGAAGAATTAGATCAGCCCATGATTGAATGGCGGAGCAGACTCAATGAGCCGAACGGCCTACTTCTGCTTCCATATCTTATAGCAGGGGAAGGCAACCTTAAGCACAAATGATTTTCTAGCATGCGTTATTCATTAATTTGAGGCAAAACATAACTAGATGCATTTAAATGGATAATTCCCATATTTCAAGTTTTTTATGGCATCTACCTGGCCCACCGTCCGCTCATTAATACGTGATCCAGCCCACAGAGGCAAAAAGGTTGCCAACCCGTCTTACAGTTTTGCTTGATATTTAGCACATCTTTCAGAAGTACTGATATAAAAGGCTGTTCATCAAATATATTTTCTCACCACAGTGTCACAGTGAGCATGTTTTAAAGGTTTTCAGAAGCATATTAAAACAGTCAAATTTACAATATGTATGAATACAAGATAACTAATCTCTAATAGATTATAATGCACTATTACAAAGTACAACTTCAATGCCAAAGTCTTTCCGGATACTGTGTTTCAAAGTTAGCAGCATAAAATTTGAACAATGTTGTTTAGTTTCTCTGTGTGACAATATGTTGAGTTTCTTAACCAGTAATCCTATTTTGTGGAATGCCAAACTACTGAACCCACACTTAAAGGCATGAGACTTCCACATGTAACATTTCCCTGTTCTACAAAGGATATTCATTTCAGCTCATGAGAAAATCACCATCTAAAATAGTGAGCAGTGTATGATTTTAGATTCTATAGTGAAAATCACAGTTAATGTAAAAGATGTTTTAAATTTTAGACCATAAGATATAGGAGCAGAAGTAGGCTATTCAGCCCATCGAGTCCGCTCCACATTCAATCATGGGCTGATCCAATTCTTCCAGTCATCCCCACTCCTCTGCCTTCTCCCCATACCCTTTGATGCCCTCGCTAATCATGAACCATTTTGAAATGGCAGAATACTTTTGGGAAAATTCTCTGGAATAGAATTGGAATCAGGATGCCCATATTAAAAAAAGATCATAATTTCTGACAATGTATATACTTACATTTGGCAATTATACTGTCCACAAATCCCATGGTGAAACGAAAGACGATGAAATTATGCAGGTGATCCACCTAAATGAGAAAAAGGCAATGTAAAATTCCTTCTGTACCGGTTAAAGAAAAAGATGCAACAATGCTCAGTAATAGATTCAGGAAGTGAGATGATATAAAGTACACGATCAAACTTGCAAACAATTTTTTAAAAAGATGAATTAATGGAACAATACTAATTAGTGGGAAACCTAACAGGGGCAGGGGCAATCAAACCATAACTATTGTCTATGTGAGTAAAAGATCATACAAATGGTCAGCATGTCCAACCTAAGTTTTTAAGCAGTACAAATAGGTCACTTATCATTCTATGAAATTAGTGTGTGAAGAATAAGCAAAAATCACAAAGATCACATATTTCATAACTATCAGAAATAATTTACATACAATTTGTCTAACTCTCAAAAGTAGCATTATGGTAGTAATTTGTTATGTTGATGTATCTGTATTAACAAAATAACGTGTTTAATTTGAATGGGTTAACGTAATTATTATGTACATAAGAAGGTATGGACTGGACCACTTGGCCCCTTGTGCATACTCTGTCATTTAATAAGGTCAAAATGCTAGATTTCTGCACTAATACCGTATCTATTGATTCCTATTTTATCTAACATATCTAAAAGTTAGCCTCTAATTTTTATTTTAAAAACAGAATTACTAAATGGCATTGGTATTAACATGTAATTATGGAGCTGAGTTTTACGCACAGATCAGCCATGATCTTATTGAATGGCGGGGCAGGCTCAATGGGCCGGATGGCCTACTCCTGCTCCTATTTCTTATGTTCTTACAGATGCGTTGCCAGCACAAACAAGATGGGCTGAAATATCTACAACTGTGCCAAAAATTTCAAAGAGGAGCCTGGTTTGAACTAAATAATGACATGGAGAAGGGTAACATTTAACTGAAAGCCAAATCTTTAACCTAATAAAATTGACACATAAACTGATATGAACCAAATAAGAATTTCTGGAACCTGACTACAGATTCAATAGAAAATGACTGCAGATTACACTAGTGTACAACTTGAACAAAGAACATAGAATATCACAACACAGATGTTGTACCGATCTTTTAACCTACTCAGTCCACCTACCTACTGAATCTAAACCTTCCCTCCCACACAGCCACCTCATTTTTCTATCATCTGTTTGCCTATCCAAAGGTCTCTTATATTTCCCTAAAGTATCTGCCTCCATCACCATCCATGGCAGGGTGCTCCAGACACCCACTGCTCTCTGTGTAAAAATCTTACCTCTGACATCCTGTTTATACTTTGCTCCAAACACCTTAAAATCATGTCCCCTCATATTGGCCTTTATGACTTTAATTGGCGATTTTTAATGAAAAATATTGAAATACATAACCTTGAAGGCCAATCTGAAAAAATGTTTGGAATTTCTTCACCAATAAACTGCATGCTAAAAGTAAATGTCAATCATGCAAATGTTACGCTTTCTATGGAGGGAAATAAACTGTCAATGTTTTGTGTTGAGACCCTTCAGTTTGACTGAAAATGAAGCCAGAATAAGGAGGTAGGGGGAGCAGAAGTAGAAGTCTGTAGGTGATAAGTGAGACCAGGTGAGAGTAAAGATGGGTGGGTGGGGAAAGAGGGATGAAGTGAGAAACTGGAGGGAATAGCTAGAAGAGGTAAAGGGCTGTAGAAGAAGGAATCTAATAAGAGACACTGGATCATTGAAGAATGGGAAGGAGGAGGGAATCATAGGTTGATGGGCTAGCTGAGAAGAGAAGGAGTGAAAGTGTAATTAGAATGGGGAATGGAAAAAGATAGGAGGGGAGAAATTACTGTAAAAGGAATCAATGTGCATGCCATCAGGTTGAAGACTACCCAGATGGAAAATGAGGTATTGCTCCACCAAGCAAAGTCTGGCATCATCGTTGTAGTAAGCATAGATACGTCAGAACATGAATGGGAGGTTGAATTGAAATGGGTAACCACTGGGAGATCTGGCCTTCCACAGCACACAAAGTGAATAGTTTGACAAAGCAGTCCTCCAAGTTGCACTGATGTAGAGGATGTCGCACCGGAAGCACTGGATACAGGAGATGACCAGGATGGACACGCAAGTGAAGTGTTGCCTCACCTGGAAGGACTGTTTGGGGCCCCAAATGGTAGTAACGAAGAAGGTCTAGGGGCAAGGCTCTCACTTCATAAAGTTAAAATTAACTAGGTAACCTACTGAAACACAACTTTAGTAAATATTTATATGGAATAAAAGAGATGCTTACCAATTTTTTGAAACTGGTACGTATTGTCTGTTTTTCTCGACTATTTCCATTGTAAAAAGCAATTTCTTCGCTGTAAAATATAAGTGCCAATAGTTTTATTCTCTCTCTCTCTCTCTCTCCTCTCCTTTCTCCCTTTCCCCTCCTTCTATCTCTCTCACAATACTGAGCACCTCCCTGTCAGTAAACAGGAAAGTGTTACAAATAGCAAACAGGAAATTCAATCGGCCATCATTTTACCAAGGACAGTTTTCCTAGTTGTCCAAGTGTCATGCTATGGAAAGGCAGAACAACTTCACTGCAAATTAAAATCAGTGCCAATTTAAATTTTCTGGTTGACCTGCAAGTCTTTCAGGGTCAAGAAACATGGCACTGCGAGGGAAGTAGGAACTTCCTTTGTCAACAGCCTACATAGGCCAGGAGTACTAATCTTGTTCTTTTTTGTTTCAAAAGGAAGTATTCAGCTTCTCCTCTATCTTTCATACCCTTCCCTTGTCATAGCTATCACCTCCTTCCTGCTCTCCCCACTGGCCATCCACTGCCCGATTTAACTTAGTGAACTACAGTTAAGATAATGGAAACAAGAGGGAAAAAAAATTGAGAGCTAGATAGCCAGCTACTCTCAAAGGCCATTTAGACTTGAGATGATCCTCAAGCTTCTCCTTAGCAAGATGGTGCCAGAGTGTGGTAACTCGTTCAAGCTGCTTTCAGTAGATCTACTCATTACTATTATAATTGCTCTATGCTTTTAAGTCTAAATTCTATGGCTCTAAGAATTACACTTTATTATCCTATTACTAGTCCTCAATGTACTGGTGTGATGGTATGATCTGTAAGGATGGTATGCAGTAAAGCTTTCCACTGTACCTCGGTACAGGTGACAATAACAAATCAATTTACTGAACATATTCTCTTACTGGGCAACTACCAACTGTCCAAGTGCAGTCCAGGGCTCTTACAGTCACTATGGCGAAACCAGAAAGATAATCTACCCACTATTAATGACTTCAATTAAGTTGCACTTTATAGAAAGTGAAAGATAATGCATCTAACTTAAAATTTAAAGCAGGAAAATTCTAATAGATATATTTCTTGTAACAATTTTAATTAGTAGCAGAAATCAAATTATTGCACAATATTTTGAGAACACACCTGCTTTTTGCTTTTCCAGCACAATAAACACAATAATTCAGGTGGCAAACTCTATACCCAGTATTTCTTCAATTCCAGACTTAAAAGGCAATACAAGGCAGCAACATACAACAGCATTTTTTAAATCATTAAACATTTTTAAAGGAGTAAAAATAGTTGAAACATGTAGAACACTAGGAAACAACTAAGTACACTTAAATCATTTCAATTTTATATAAGAGAAATTGAAGGAAGTGCAGATACTGGAAATATGAAACAAAACAGAAATATGAGGGGGCATAATTTTAAGGTGATTGGAGGAAACTATGGGGGGGATGTCAGGGGTGTGACACGTCATTTTTCACAGAGAGTGGTGTGTGTGCAGAACGCCCTATCTGAGGTGGTGGTAGAGACAGATATATTCGAGCATTTAAGAAACTCGTATATAGGCACAAATAGGCTATGTAAGAAGGAAGGGTTAGATTGACCTTAGAGTACACTTAAGGTCATACAAAATCATGAGCCGATGGGTCTATGCTCTGCTGTAATGTTCTATGCTGCTAGATAGAGACACAGGAGGCTGCGTATGCTGGAAGCTACAGCAAGAGACAAGATGCTGGAGGAACTCAGCAGCATGCTGGCCTTCATAACAAGGGGAATTGAGTATAGGAGCAAAAAGGTCCTTCTGCAGCTGTACAGGGCCCTGGTGAGACCACACCTGGAGTACTGTGTGCAGTTTCATTCTCCAAATTTGAGGAAGGACATTCTTGCTATTGAGGGAGTGCAGCTTAGGTTCACAAGGTTAATTCCCGGGATGGAGGGACTGCCATATGTTGAAAGATTGTAACGACTGGGCTTGTATACACTGGAATTTAGAAGGCTGAGAGGGGATCTTATTGAAACATATAAGATTATTAAGGGATTGGACACGCTGGAGGCAGGAAGCATGTTCCCGCTGATGGGTGAGTCCAGAACCAGAGGCCACAGTTTAAGAATAAGGGGTAGGCCATTTAGAACAGAGTTGAGTAAAAACTTTTTCACCCAGAGAGTGGTGGATATGTGCAATGCTCTGCCCCAGAAGGCTGTGGAGGCCAAGTCTCTGGATGTTTTCAAGAAAGAGATGGATAGAGCTCTTAAAGATAGCAGAATCAAAGGTAATGGGGAAAAGGCAGGAACTGGATACTGATTGTGGATGATCAGCCATGATCATAGTGAATGGTGTTGCTGGCTCGAAGGGCCGAATGGCCTACTACTGCACCTATTGTCTATTGTCATCATCAACAGTTCCGGGGCAAATGTGAAGAGAGAAACAGGTCAATGACTTTTTTTTTTAAATGTTTCCTGCATGTGCTATTTTTATTATATTAATAATCAAAACAATTTGTACTTGTGCTTCTCTCTACAGTCATTTTTTGCTGATAAAATAAATGGGTCTGTTGGACCTGCTGCAGACATATTTCTCAGCTCAGCTGTTGAGAATGTCCCAGCTAGACACCATGAGAAGTCAAACAAAGTACAGATGTCTTATAAGCAGTTGTAGAAAATTCTGGACATTCCTTCACTTAGAAGTCTACAATTTCCACATGGTCACATGAGTAAAAGTTGATAGTTCCAACATAAGCCAAAGTATGACAAGATTTCTGCATTTACAACTTTGCAAGGTTATCTGACTTTATCCTGTCTTTTATGCTCCCATTCCCCACCCATAAATAGCAAGGCTTATAAAAAAATTTAGCTTTAAACATATGCCAACTAGTGGAGTGGTGCCGCAGCAACAGCCTAGCACTCAACATCAGAAAGATGAAAGAGCTCATTGTGGGCTTCAGGAAGGGTAAGACAAAGGAACACATACCAATTCTCATACAGGTATCAGAAGTGGAGAGAGTGAGCAGTTTCAAGTTCCTGGGTGTCAAGATCTTTGAGTATCTAACCTGGTTCCAATGCATCAATGTAGTTATAAAAAAGGCAAGACAGCGGCTATACTTTATTAGGAATTTGAAGAGTTTTGGCATGTCAACAAATACACTCATAAACTTCTATAGATGTACCGTGGAAAGCATTCTGACAGGCTGCATCACTGTCTGGTATGGGGAGGAGCTACTGCACAGGACAGAAAGAAGCTGCAGAGAGTAATAAATCTAGTCAGCTCCATCTTGGGTACTAGCCTACAACATACCCAGGACATCTTCAGGGAGTGGTGTCTCAGAAAGGCAGCGTTCATTATTAAGGACCTCCGGCACCCAGGGCATGCCCTTTTCTCACAGCTACCATCAGGTAGATCAAGTAGGAGGTACAGAAGCCTGAAGGCACTCAGCGATTCAGGAACAGCTTCTTCCCCTCTGCCATTCGATTCCTAAATGGACATTGAACCTTTGGACACTACCTCACTTTTTTTTAAATATACAGTATTTCTGTTTTTTGCACATTTTTTTAATCTATTGAATATACATGTACTGTAATTGATTTACTTATTTATTTATTTTATCCCTCTTCTATATTATGTATAGCATTGAACTACTGCTGCTAAGTTAACAATTTCACGTCACAGGCGGGTGATAATAAACCTGATTCTGACTCTAATTCTGATTCTGATTTTCACACTTCACTTCAACTGCTAATCCATTCTGGAGAAGAGCATAGACTATGCCCTGGACAACATGCCACTGGACAAGCACAACAAATATTTAATAGCGATACAATATTCCAGTACACATCACTAACATAACTCTCAGACTTCGTTCAAGAACACCAACGAAAACAGTTAAGTGACAGTGGGATAAGGAGGCAAAGACATCTACAGCTGTCCCCCGCTTTTCGAACGTTCGCTTTACAAAACCTCACTGCTACGAAAGACCTACATTAGTACCCTGTTTTCGCTTTCAGAAGGTGTTTTCACTGTTACGAAGAAAGACAGCGCGCGATAAAAGGCAGCACGCGTCCCGAGCAGCTGCTCTCCCCCGGATTCGGAACGGCATTGCTTAAACACGTTGCATTGAGCAGCCGTTAGCAAAATGAGTTCTAAGGTGTCGGAAGAGCCTGAAAGAGCTCGTAAGGGTGTTACACATAGCGTAAAACTAGACATAATTAAGTGTTTCCATCGTGGTGAATGAAGCAAGGACAAAGTGAGTTTGGCTTGTGGAAGCTGACGAAGATGATGTTGAAGAGGTTTTGGCATCCCATGACCAAGAACTGATAGATGAAGTGCTGATGCAACTGGAAGAGGAAAGGATAACAATTGAAACCAAATGCAGCAGCGAAAGTGAAGTCATCCAAGAACTGAACGTGAAGCAAATCCATGAGATTTTCGCTGCAATGATAAAGTACGACTTTAATTTTGAAAGGGTACGTAGGTTTACGGGATATTTGCAAGATGGCTTGAGTCCTTAAAAAGAACTGTGTGATATAAAAATGCTCAAGGCTCAGCAGTCAAGCAAGCCTTCCACATCAGCCACAGCTTATGACGAACCTCGACCTTCGACATCGAGGCGGGCAGTCATAGAAGAAGATGAGCTGCCTGCCTTGATTGACGATGAGATGACACCCCACTGTCCCACCACCCCAACCCCCGGGCCCCGGACAGATACTGTACCGATTCGCGGAGAATGCAGCGGTAGCCAGGAGGGACACAGCACATCTTTAAGAAAAAAGCCGAAATAAACATGCTAATTAATTAGGTGCCGCCTAGCACGTAATTGTCGGCCCAGATCAGTGCCGATGCAATCGGCAATCGCCTCTGATCTGCGCCGACATTTACATGCCGGGCAGCACCTAATTAATTAGCATGTTTATTTCGGCTTTTTTCTTAAAGATGTGCTGTGTGCCTCCCAGCTACCCCTGCGTGCTTCGTGGCAATGTATCAGTCGGCGGCCTGGAGGGTGGGGGCCACTGCACTACCCCAACCTGCGACGACTCAGTCTAACACACCATCATCAGTGTGCTCGATGTCTTCCCAATTCCCGTAAGTGATACTACACTGTACATACATTATTTCTACTTTATACAGGCTGTGTATTTTTACGTGTTATTTGGTAGATTTGGCAGCTTCATAGTTTAAAGGTTACTGGAGAGTGCATTTATGCCAACAGCGCTTGCGTGAGATTTTCTGCCGACAGCGCTTGCGTAAGATTTTCGCCAAGGAGATCTGTGCAGGCAATCGTTGTAGAGAAGTATTTCTACTTTATATAGGCTGTGTATTTATCATATCATTACTGCTTTTACTATATGTTACTGTTATTTTAGGTTTTATGGGTTATTTGGCATGATTTGGTAGGTTATTTTTGGGTCTGCGAACACTCACAAAATTTTCCCATATAAATAAATGGTAATTGCTTCTTCGCTTTACGACATTTCGGCTTACGAACCGTTTCATAGGAACGCTCTACCTTCGGATGGTGGGGGAAACCTGTATAGTCTTGCACTGAAAAGAAGCAGCTCCACTGAAAACAGTTAAAGCAATTCTTTATAAGAAAAGGACATAAGAGAGTGTGTCATTTATCTCTTCATGACTGCTCAGGAATTTAATATGATCATGGTAAAACATTCAAGGCCTCACTACTTTTTTTCTACTAACGCCCTATTCCAAGATGCCACTAATATCAAAAAAAATTAAATATTTAAAAGTTAATACCTAAAAATATTAAAAGTTAAAAGTAAATGGTACTGTTTTACATAATATCTTCTCACCTATTTGTAATAAGCCGAGAGTTGACGTATCTGTATTCACCTTCAAATCTTTGCTCCGATACTGTCATTTTACCAATTGGTCTCCTGAGTCGTGTTAGGATCAGACCTGAAACAATCAGGTAAGCCACCATGCTTGCAGGACCCTAAAGAGAAAATAATTAATCAATGTTAAAATAATAATATTTTAACATTTCTAAAGTTATTCAATTAATTTACTAACCTTTCTGCTTAAAAATCTTAAATATTTTACCAATTCTACTTAATTCTATAAAAAAAATGTTAAAGCAATTCTTCATAACGAGTGGACATAAGAGAGGATCATTTGGTTCCTCATGACTGCTCAGTAATTTAATATGATCATGGTAAAATGTTCAATGCATCACTACTTTTCATATACTCACCCTATATCCCAAGATGCCCCTAATATCAAAAAACATCTAAATATTTAAAAGTTAATATCTAAAATATTTGACATTTTGATTGTGCTTTTTCGCAAATATGTCCTAAAAAGAAATTTCTCATAGTTCTAAGCCAAATACAATAATTATTTAAAATGAATAGTGTCAAGCAATCAAAATTAATTCATACTCAACTTACCTGAGCACCTATTGCACTTGTCAATTTACATATGTAGAGAATTATGTCCAAAAGTGGCTAGGAAGGAGATAGAACAAAAATCAGTTTGTGAAATAGTGTGAAAAGAGCACAATGAATCAGCATTAAAAACACAATATTATATTGCAGATACTGGAGCTAAAGCCAAAACACACAAACAAATTTGTTTCTGCCTGTGGAGAGGTCAAGTTTATACTCTGAACATATTGCCTTCCTCGGAATACAAAATTACTTGTGGATCAGGCTTTTCTCAAAGATCTGAATGAAAACCCCTGGACTATATTTAACAACAAAGAGGCAGTGGAAATTCACATCAGATGAAGTTTATAGCAGTGGAAAATGAAAGCTAGTAACGTCAGTGTAACTGAAGTCAAAAGCTGGAAACATCAGTTACATCTGAAGTTCTTGGCAGCAGACCAAGGCAGTGAAAGGTGATTCAAGTTTAGGTATATAGATGATAGGTAAATGGAGGGCTACTTAGGAGGGAAGAGTTAGATTAATCTTAGAGTAGGTTATCAGGTTGACATAACATTGTGGGACGAAGGGTCTGTACTATACTGTACTGTTCAATGTTCCATGTTGACAATTTTTGCGGAGAAGTCTCAGAATCAAGTTGATTTGGACACTGAAATTGCAAGCATGACCAATCATCCTAAAATAAAGGAGCTGAATAAAGGAAAATGAAATCAAAGGCAAATATATGAAGTTATGGCAAAACAATGGCTTCTGGTTTCGGTTTCAGCAAAGAATGGATATTGCACAAACACTCTGGCAACGTAAGCCAGACTACATGTGCAATATACATTTTTCATTGAGAAAATGCAAGCAAAATTAATTTTGAGGTCCTAAACATTCTTTGAAAGCTGACCATATATCAGAATATGATGTGACATTTAGATAGAGTAATATAGATACATGAGGAATTAGCACACACGGTCATGAACACATAAAAGGAACATTTTTGGAGATAACCTTGCCTTGATTGGATAATGGAACAAGGAACAGGTAAACAGATATTAAAAGAAGTTTAATCATCTGACCACCACAGAGAAAATAAGGATGGACCATTGAAGAAAGGATGGGGATAGACCATTGTAAAGAGCATCAACCTTGACTTTGATTAGTGTCATTTCAGTGCTCTGACATTTTATTTGTATTTTTATATGCTAACAGTCAACACTCTGAATGGGAGAGAATAGGTAGAGGTGATATTTTCTGTTTGAACTACTGCCTGTTCTATTTTATGTGATACATCTTGTCATTCAATGAAATTTGAAAAGGACAGTGTGAGTCTGGGAGTCTGGATACATTGGCAGAATTCTGAATGAGTCTAATTACAGACACCAGGTGAAAACTCAATCATGGGAACACTAGAACAGCCTGTTATATAAGAAGTAACAAAAGGCTGTGTGGAATCTACAACACTGCTGTTTCCAGTCCAATGTAATTGCTCTGGAACTAACTGTGACCTCTGTTGCTGTGTCAGGTTAAATCCAGTCACTAGCTTTCATGACAATCATGTTTAAATAAACAGATGTCTAACTGCATAATTAATTATTAAAAGTTTATCTTTTATATTGATTTAATTATTGACATAAGGTAAGTATGTTACTGGTGGTAGAGTTAACCGAATAGGTTTAGAATCATGATTTTATCTACAATTTATGTGAATTCCGAGGGGATGTTAAGAGAAGTGTTAATACAAATGGGTTCCTAGTGAAATGATATTGACTTGATATATTCACTTTGTCTGTTCACTACACTCGATGCCTGACATTGAGCATTTCCAGCACTTTCAGCTTTTATTTCAGATTTCCAAAGTAAACAGTATTATGTACTACTGAGTATAACTCACCTTGCTGAGATTTGAATACAAGTCCACTACACTGTTGCAAAATTTCTCCACATCCTGTGTTAAAAGCTGATCGGCATTTGCTATTCTGTTGTCAAGATTACCCATTTTATAATATGTATAACTTCTGTCAAGAGAAAACAATGTATGTGGTTAATAATCAATGAAAACATTTCATGGAAATATTAATTATACAGATTGCCAATATGATAACTTTAAAATAGCTAATTAAATTCATTCAACAAAACAAATTGCACCACATATTACTGGGCTCAGCTATTGTTTATAAGACATTGATCAAGGGTGACATGTCAAAATATGCTACTTCCCCAAGGAAGAAATTAGTCTTCAGATCCTGCATTAAACACGTCATAAATTAATCTATATGTAAACATACAGGACAATTAGGAGTAGGACTCAAACCTGTTTACTTAATAAGATCTGACTATAATCTCAATTTTATATTGCCGACTTCCAGTGATTACACCCCTTGGCTTACCAGTACTTCTGCCTTAAAAATATTCTAAGTTTCTGCTTCCAAGATTCCGCTTTTTTTTCTCTCTCATAAGTGACGCCTTGTTTTAGATTCTCAAGTAACAAGAAACATTACCTCCACATCCATCAAGTCGAGACCTCTCAAAATCTTATACATCTCAATTCCACCCCTCGGCCCCCCCCCACCCTCGCCATTCTTCTAACCTCCAGCTGAATGAGCCTTGCCTGTCCTGATGAGTACTCAGCTATTCTGGATTTCAATATACTAAATCTCTTTGCAAGTGCTTCCAATATATTAACACCCCTCTGTACACAAAAAGACTAAAACATTTATACAACAGTCTGGGATCTCACTAATGTCTTATGCAATTGACACAAAATCTCTCTCCTTTTGTAACAAAATACAAACTATTGGAGCAACCCAGCAGGTGAAGCAGCATACATAGAGCTAGAGAGCTAGCCAAGGGTTTGGGTCGTGATCCTGTATCAGGGCTCTTATCTTACCCTCAATAACTTTAAAAACATATATTTTTCCGGAGAGTCGGAGGGCCCTCTTCTTCTTTCTGAGACAAAATCCCAACCAATCCTATCCACTAACACCCTCATTCACCCGGCAGAAATTGTTTTTACTATCTATGACTTTTTTAAAAATTGCTCCAGATTCTAGCATCTGCGTTCCTCTTCTTTTGTATGTATTCCCTTTCAATAAATATTGACCTTGTTAGCCTTCTTAATTATTCAATGTACCTTCATAGTAACTTTTGTAAATCATGCTCAAGGACATCCAAATCCTTCTGCATCTCAGATCTCTGTAACCCTTCCACACTTAAATAAACACGCCTTTCCATTCTTCCTGCCAAAATGATAATACTCATTTTGTAGGTTTTAGTCACTCTCTGAACCCATCTATATCCTTTTCTCTCCATCTTTTATCTTCTTCACAGCTTACTTTCCTGCCTATATTTTTGTCAAGTGCAAAATTAGCAACCATATCTCATGGTCTGCAACATACTGTATGGACAAATGGATTGCTTGGCATATATGTCAAAGACTTATTTCTACTTTATTATGTTTTTGCAAATCAAATGCACAATGCACCAATAGTTATAGAAAGCAATTTTAGGGCTCCAACTCCAGCTTCTACTTGTTAGTCTGGAAGTAAAGATAGTCATTCAAACTTTGGTCATCTAATTGCGGATGTCACCGGCACATTAAATTTAGACATATTTGAAAGGAGTGCTGAAGAGAGCCACTGATAATTTATCTCAAAGTGTGATCTCCATTACCTTTATCTGTATTGTACTCCTCAACCATCAGGTTCTTGAACCAGAGGGGATAAGTTCATTCAATTTCACTTGACCCATAACTAAACTGTTCCCACAACCAAAGGGCTCACTTTCAAGGACTCATCATCTCATGTTCTCGATAGTTATTGCTTATTTTTTTTCTTTTTGTATTTCCACAGTCTTTTGCCTTTTACACACTGGTTGTCCACCTTGTTGATGCAGTCTTTCATTGATTCTAATATGGTTATTGTATTTATTGAGTGTGCCCACAAGAAAATGAATCTCAGGCTTGTATATGGTGGCGTATGTGTACTTAGATAATAAATTTTCTCTTTTTTTGGCATCTACACTTTTAATAAAGGATGATTTTAAAGACAAAATATTGATTTGTCTTACCTTCTGAAGAAGAGCCACCAGCTGTTATTTTTTTAAAAATTAGGAGTGCCTACAAGACTCTGAGCTATCATGTTGCATAACATTTCTGCTAAGAATACAATTTTTACAGCTGGATACAACTTCCCAAGAACATCTGCAAAGTATGCTGAATGTCATCATCACTCGGCTTTTCGGGAACCCACATTAAACTAGTACAAGTTATAGTGACCTCAAGCCTATTAGTTTCCCATAAATATTTCTCTGTTCACTGATTTTCTTCAGGTAAAGGAATATGCTATCCTTAGCTCATCCTGCTTGTACTGACGCCAAACAAGTACTGTCAAAAGAAGTGGAACAGATTATGGTTGGGAGCTGTGGTGGTCAGATGGGGGCAGGATTTAGAGTGCAAATGGTGCCACAATTGGCTCAAATGTGTAACAGAAGAACCAAGAGCAGCAAAGGCTCCATGGCAACAGTGCAAAGGCAGGCACTGTTTGAAAGAGGGAAAATATAACACAGGCAGCCTGATCCTGAAACCTGACAGTTGTATTCTAAAGATTATACTTCAGACTATTTGAAAATGCACTTGCTGTAATGAAGTGATCTGTATGGATGGCATGTAAAACAAAGTTCCTTACTGTACTTCAGTACATGTGACTATAATAATAAACCAATTTACTGTAAAGCTACTGCATGTCTGTAACCGCGATTTTAAATTGCAATTAACTGTTGGAAGAGACCTGTTCCAGGCTGGTCTCTGATGCCAAATCCCAAAATGGTCCTACATACAGATTAAAATTAATCGTTTGTAAAGTATTCTAAAACACAAGCAGTAATAGAAAAGTCATTTTTTTGGTCTTATTTTTGACTCTGATCTCTGACTACCTATACAAATATAACATATGCAATACACTGTTACAAATGCCGGAAACTTACTTTAAGTACTCCTCATACAGGTAATCTGTAAGCCGTACTCGGAACCGAAGTTTCAGTTGATTCAAGCCCAATTTCAGGAAGTTATTTACCAAAGATATCTGAAGTAACAGAAATAGGGAACTAATCACTACAAAAGCAGAATTTTAAAAAACCACTAGCACTAATAAAAACTACTAGACCTAATTTAGAACAAGGATATCATAAAAGTCCTATCATTGTAACCCTTAAAATTTGTGGGTCAAAATTAGAGTCAGATTCAGGTTCAACATCACTGGCATATATCATGAAATTTGTTATTTTACACCAGTAAGGGGTGGGTGGGTATGTGTGTGAGAGTGAGTGAGTGAGAGAAAGAGAGAGAGAGAGAGAGAGAGAGAGAAAGAAAGAAAGAGTTAGTTTTTACTGTTTTCTTCAATAGCAATAGTTGTGGCAATCCCGCATCACAGTAACATCAGGAAGAAAGAATATGAGAAGCTGGAGAAATAGCAGGACTTGAAAAAGCAGACAGAAAGGACACGGAAGGTTAAAGCCAGAGTAATCCTGATGGTGATAGGTGTACTCGGAACTGTAACACCTGGACTGGGAGAGTGGCTCCCACAAATCCCGGGAACAACATCTGAGATCTCGGTCCAGAAGAGAGCATTACTAGGAAAAGCAACGATACTGTGCCAAACCCTCAAGCTGCCAGGCCTCTGGTAGAGGGCCTAAGATTGAGGGAAAAATACACACACTCACCACCCATAAAGGGTGAGTAAAAAAAATATATAAAATAAATAAGTAGTGGGAAAAAAGAGGAACGATATAATAACACACACAAAATGCTGGAGGAACTTAGGTCAGGCAGCATCTATGAAAAAAGAGTGAATAGTGGACGTTTCAAGGCAGGACCCTTTAACGGGACTGTCAGCCCAAAAGGTTGACTGTTTACTCTTTTCCATAGATGCTACTTGGCCAGCTGAGTTCATCCAGCATTTTGTGTGTGTTGCCTGGATTTCCAGTATATGCAGATTTTCTCCTGTTTTTTAAAAAATATAGTGAAGGAGTTTTCATGTGTTCACTGTCCATTCAGAAATCTGATGGTAGAGGGGAAGAAGTTGGTCCTAAAATGCTGAGTGTGTGTTTTCAGACTCCTGCACCTCGTCCTTGACGGTAGTAATGAGAAAATGGCATGCCCTGGGTGATGAGGGTCCTTAATGATGGATGCTGCCATTTGAAGGTGTCCTTGATACTGGGAAAGTTACTGCTCATGAGTTTACAACTTTCTGCTGCTTTTTCTGATGTTTGTAGTGGCCCCTCCATACCAGATGGTGTTGCAACCTGTTAGAATGTTCTGCATGGTACATCTGTAGAAACTTGCAAGTGTCATTGGTGGCATACCAAATCTCCTCAAACGCCGAATAAAATATAGCCAGCGTTGTGCCTTCTTTGTGATTGCATCAATATGCTAAGCCCAGGATAAATCTGATCCCTTGATTAGGACTGGTGTGTATTCCCTTGACCTCCCCTTCCCGAAGAAGTCCATAATCAATTCCTTGGTCTTACTGACGTTGAATGCAAAATTGTTGTTGCAACATCATTCTATCAGCTGATCTATCTCACTCCTGTACTCCTACTTGTCACCATCTGAAATTCTGCTAACAATGGTTGTGTCATCAGCAAATTTATAGATGGTGTTTGAGCTGTGCCTAGCAACACAGTTGTGGCTGTTGAGGGAGTACAGCAGTTGGCTAAGTACGCATCCTTGAGGTGCAGCTGTGTTTATTGTCAACAAGAAGGAGATGTTATTTCTGATCTGCTGTGACTGTGGTCTCCCAGTGAGGAGGATGTCAAGGATCCAGTTGCAGAGGGAGGTACAGAGGCCAAGGTTTGAGCTTGTTGATTAGAACTGAGGGTATGATTGCGTTGAATGCTGAGCTATAGTTAATAAACAGCTGCCTAATGTCCATATTACAATTGTCAAGGTGATCCAAGGCCAAGTGGAGAGCCAGTGAGATTGCATCTGCTGTAGACCTACTGTGGTGATAGACATATTACAACGGGTCCAGGTTCTTGATTCTAGCCAGGAAACAACCTCTCAAAGTACTTCATCACAGTAGATACGAATGACACTGGGCAATAGTCGACTACAAGGTATATTGAACAATGATTGGAATGTAGACAGAGTTATGCATGTATTCAATTATGACCCATTAGCTATAGACCACTACTGATATAAAAATTACAAAAATATACTTACAGCTGGCATTGTTGCAACAAAGTTGAGTAGATATCTCTTGAAATCTTTGTTGCTCCGACCAATAATTGCACTGCAAACCATGACATGCATAGAGACTTAGAGCAAAAGTTACATAATCCAAATATAAACTATACAATTCAAACATAAGATTAAAACACTGTACGCATTTTCATAAAGTCTATACAACTGCCATGAAGATATTCAATTATTATCAGTGTCAGCACTGCTTTTCCATTAATAGCATATATTTTGCATCATATCAAATCATAAGGCCATAAGACATAGAGCAAATATTCGGCCATTCAGCCCATCGAGTCTGCTCCACCATTTCATCATGGCTGATATATTAATCCTTCTCACTCTTATTCTCCTGCCTTCTCCCTGTAACCTTTGACGTCCTGACTTATCAAGAACCTATCAACCCAAATTACTCGGCCTCCACAGCCTTCTGTGGCAATGAATTCCACAGATTCACTACCCTTTACTAAGAAAATCTTCCTAATCTTCCCTTTATTCTGAGCCTGTGCCTTCCGGGGTCCTAGACTCCCCCACTATAGGAAACATCCTCTCCACATCCATTCTATCTAAGCCTTTCAATATTCAATAGGTTTCGATGAGATTCCCCCTCATTCTTCTAAACTCCAGAGCCATCAAACTCTCCTCACACACTAGCCTTTCATTCCCGGAATTATTCTTGTGAACCTCCTCTGCACCATCTCCAATACTACATGTTCTCTTAGAAAAGGGGCCCAAAGCAGCTCACATTACTCCAAGTGCAGTTGACCAATGCCTTACAAAGCCTCAGCATTACATCTTTGCTTTTATATTCAAGTCTTCTCGAAATGACATGATCCACATCAAAATCCTGCACAATAATATGCAGTGAATCTTAACCATTATTGCTAATAATATTACAAGTTTACACTTTCTTAAGTTCATCCACATAAGTCTTTGGAGTGAAATTGTCAAATGAGAGCAATTTCTTTTAAGTAAAATAAAAAATGTCATTTCATAAAGAAATTATACCCATGTACAAAATATTTATGCAAACACAAGAATTCCAGAAAACATCACTCAAAATCATTATATCTGCTTCTGTGTAATACAACCCCTTCTTGCTAAAGCCCAGACAGTTGCTGAAGATCATGGCCACATTAAGAGTTGATACAGTTTTACACTCCATGATCCACTCTCCACTCCTACTAGATTCTTCCTTCTTCAGCTTTTTAATTTTTCCACCTATCACCTCCCAACTTCATACTCTCACTCTCCCACCCACCCACCATTCCCTCATTTGGCTTCACATATCACCTTCTAGATTGTACTCCATCCCCTTCCCTAAATCTTCTTTTCCTGGTTTCTTCCCTCTTCTTTTCCTGGTTTCTTCCCTCTTCCTTTCCTCTCCTGATGAAGAAGGGTCTTAGCCCTAAATGTCAACTGCTTATTCCTCTCAATAGATGCCGCCTGACTGGCTGAGTTCCTCCAGCATTTTGTGCGTTATTCTGAGTTGCAAGTAGACAATCTTAGAGGTAGCACCTCTCAATTCTTAGAGAAGACTCTGGTAAATGTGTCACTGAAGTTGTGACTGCCATCGTTCAGCTTCAGACAACTCATAGAAACTGTCAGTGGCAAGAGTGTAACTTTTACATAAACCCAATGATAATGGCTCCAGTCTTCCTAACAATTAATTTAAGAGAAATAGCTCATTCAGTCTTAAATTTTGTACAACATTCTGATAATCTAGTGACAGTGAAATCATCAAACGGGTTCCTCTCTGAATTTATGGAGGCACATAAGAAAACAGATGCTCAAATCTACAGCAAAGAAATAAACTGCTGGAAGAAACTCATTGTGTTAAGCAGGAAGGCAAATCCACAGACCTAATGGATATGGATGTGGATGTGGTCTCCTCGACATAGTTGAAACTAAGCATAGACTAGGTAACCGTTTTGTGGAGCACCTGTTCTCTCTCCATAATAGCCAGATTGAGCTTCCAACTGCATGTCATTTCAACTCCTCTTGCCACTCTCATACCAAATTATCTGTCCTCATCTTTCTCCATTCCCATGATGAAGGTCAAGTGCAAACGAAAAAAATATTAGTTCATATTCTGCTTGGCTAACCTGCAGCCCAACCGTATGAGTACTGAATTTCAGGTCACTCAGTCCATGCTCCTTTTGCACGTTCATCAGTCCACCCAGGATCTCTCTCCTTTTATTCACTTACCCCATACCCCCTCGTTACCTAGACTCTTCATCCACCCCACCTTGTTCCATTGACTCAATATTGCTTCCTTATCTGTTTTCACCTATCAACTGCCTGCCTCCACCACAACAGTCCCTCTCACTTCTATATATTGGCTAACTTCCCTCTATGATCTCAGTTCTGATGCAGGGTTTTGATTTGAAACATCAACCATCCCTTTCCTCCATAGATCCTGTTTTTGACTCGCAGAGTTCACCGGTGTATTTTTTTTTTCTGTCTCTTTCCATATAATTCCAGTTTATAGCACCCATATGCAAGTACTGATCAAGTCACAGAGTCTCCAAACATACCTTTCAATCATGGTTCCATTCTGAATCATCCAGACGTCACAGTAGGTTCGAGCAACAAGCATTACCGCAATGAGTAACAGGTAGGCAGACTAGAATGAGTAAAATAGGCATCCAAGTAAACTTACAACTGGTCAAATAAACCAACCCCCCCCCCCCACGTATCTATTGGTTTCAAAGATTCACATCCTCTTTTGCTACTTGCATCAGGTTAATAAGCGATAAAGTAATACAATAATACTAGATACAAAACAGTTTATTTTCCTGATCCCACAGGGTAATCAACATGATACCAAACAGAGAGTGATCATTTAAGAGGAAGAGGGAGAGAAAGGAATGAAACAAAACTTATCACAGTCAACCAACTAGATTGAGGACCACATGAATAAGTAACTTGGAATATTCTTTATTCATTTTCTTTCTGGGTTAGAAAATACACACTATACGATTTGGAAGAAAACACAGGGAAAGTAATTTGCATTCTATCAAAATTTGGGAATAGATGGTAAATTAAATTTTCTAATCCTTCGCATTTTAACAGGGTATGTATGTAGACTACAGGTAATGGAATTTCGATATGATCCTGAGTACTCCTTTGTGGGTTTGGTAAGTAAAATTCTGTATTGAACTAACTATACTAAAAGATCTCACAATTTAGTTCTTGGTTTAGTCATAGTCATAGTATGTCCTGAGACAGCTCCTGGTAATGAAAGAGTAAGTATGAAGGCTGTGGCTTGGGAGAGGGAGAAGTTGATACTCCCAAGTCAGTTTTCAATAATTATGTTGGAAGTTGCAAATGAGCAGCTTAAGTGCTTCATCTACTTGATCACTATATATAAGCTGTTTAGTTCAAGATATATGTCAGCTTTATAAGAGTGAAAAGGATAGAAATCAATTGAACAAGCTGGAATATGAATACAGCAAGACGTGTGAATCATAACTGCCTGGATTTCTTTGGTTTTAAATGGGCAAACTATTGGACACAACTCTAACAAAAAATTCATTATCTAACGACTGTCCAAGATCCCTACAGTTCTGCTTAATTTCCTATTCAAGACAATAAATTTCCTTCAACGGCACAAATTCAGCTTTTGCCATGAAGAATCTTCTCAAATGCCTTCTCAAAGTTCATATAAATAATATCCATAGACAACATCCAGTTCATTACTTCAATCGTCAAAACAAAGACATGTGACATGACACTTCAACACCCTTAACAAACCAAAGTAGCCCTATAATTAACTCAAAATTTTCAAAGAATTAATGCACTGTAACATTAATAAGAGGTTTGGTAATTTCTTGACATTAGCTAACAGGTCCAGAATTGTTTGGTTTTGCTGTTCCTTTCTTGAGTAGTGGAGTGACACAGCAACTTTTCCAAATTGTTTCAGAATTTAAGAGAATTCCAAAAAAATTCCAAGGAAAGAGCGAGTCTTTAAAGGGATAATATACGTGATGAGCTAGGCAATGTGGGCAGGATCCTAAATTACTACTTCTCATCTGTATTCACCAAGGCGGCCACATAAGATAATGAGTTCAGAAAGAAGCATGTGGATAATCTGGAGCAGGTCTGTAATAAGCAGGTGTTAAAAATCATGGGGTGCATAAGGACTGATTAATCCATCATGCCAGATGGGATCTATCTCAGGTAGATTTGGAAAGAAAGGAAGGAGATAACTGGGACCCCGCTGGAGAAATTTGCACATCTTCATTAGATGCAGGAGAGGTGCCAGAAGACTGAAGGATAGCTAATGTTGTTCCTTTACTTATAAAGGCATCCGTTAGTCTCATGAGACCATGGATTTGCGCCTTGGAAGGTTTCCAGGGTGCAGGCCTGGGCAAGGTTGTATGGAAGACCAGCAGTTGCCAATACTGCAAGTCTCCCCTCTCCATGCCACTGATATTGTCCAAGGGAAGGGCATTAGGACCCATACAGCTTGGCACCAGTGTTGTCACAGAGCAATGTGTGGTTAAGTGCCTTGCTCAGGGACACACGCGCTGCCTCAGCCAAGGCTTGAACTAGCGACCTTCAGATCACTAGACGAACGCCTTAACCACTTGGCCACGCGCCAACACACTTATAGAGGACAGCAGGCGTAAACCAGGTAATTACAGGCCTTACATTTGTAGTAGGGTAAGTATTGTAGAAAATCTGAAAGAATATGATTTAGATGCATTTAGAAGGGCAGAGGCTGATCAGTGTCAATCAGCATGACCATGTGTAGGGGGAATTTTGCCTTGAGCTTTTTGGGGAGAAAGGATGTTTTTCTAAGGCAGAAGGTAGTGGTGGTTGGATGCTTTTGTGATTGGAAATCTGCAACCAGTGGTGTACTGCAGGATCCAGTGGGATCCTTGCTCTCGTGGTAGGCTTATTCAGAAAGTCAGAAGGCATGGGATCCAGGGAAGTTTGGTCAGGTGGATTCAGAATTGGCTTGCCTGCAGAAGGCAGAGGGTCATGGTGGACGGAGTACATTCAGATTGGAGGATTGTAACTAGTGGTGTCCCACAAGGATCTGTTCTGGGACCTCTACTTTTCGTGATTTTTATTAACGACCTGGATGTGGGGGTAGAAGGGTGGGTTGGCAAGTTTGCAGACGACGCAAAGGTTGGTGGTGTTGTAGATAGTGTAGGGGATTGTCGAAGATTGCAGAGAGACATTGATAGGATGCAGAAGTGGGCTGAGAAGTGGCAGATGGAGTTCAACCCGGAGAAGTGTGAGGTGGTACACTTTGGAAGGACAAACTCCAAGGCAGAGTACAAAGTAAATGGCAGGATACTTGGTAGTGTGGAGGAGCAGAGGGATCTGGGGGTACATGTCCACAGATCCCTGAAAGTTGCCTCACAGGTAGATAGGGTAGTTAAGAAAGCAGATGGGGTGTTAGCTTTCATAAGTCGAGGGATAGAGTTTAAGAGTCGCGATGTAATGATGCGGCTCTATAAAACTCTGGTTAGGCCACAATTGGAGTACTGTGTCCAGTTCTGGTTGCTTCACTATAGGAAGGATGTGGAAGCATTGGAAAGGGTACAGAGGAGATTTACCAGGATGCTGCCTGGTTTAGAGAGTATGCATTATGATCAGAGATTAAGGGAGCTAGGGCTTTACTCTTTGGAAAGGAGGAGGATGAGAGGAGACATGATAGAGGTGTACAAGATAACAAGAGGAATAGATAGAGTGGATAGCCAGCACCTCTTTCCCAGGGCACCACTGCTCAATACAAGAGGACATGGCTTTAAGGTAAGGGGTGGGAAGTTCAAGGGGGATATTAGATGAAGGTTTTTCACTCAGAGAGTGGTTGGTGCATGGAGTGCACTGCCTGAGTCAGTGGTGGAGGCAGATACACTTGTGAAGTTTAAGCGACTACTAGACAGGTATTTGGAGGAAATTAAGGTGGGGGGTTATATGGGAGGCAGGATTTGAGGTTTGGCACAACATTGTGGGCCGAAGGGCCTGTAATGCGCTGTACTATTCTATGTTCTCTTGTGTCATATATTATCAATTTGGATTTGAATGTTGCCACTTGCTCTATTTGCTTTACATTTATTATTGTGTGGCTAAGCACAGCTCCAATGCCATATTCAAGTTTGCTGATGACACCACTGTCATAGGCCAAGTCACAGGTGCAAATCGGCATATTAGGAGAGAAATTGAAAATTCTGGCTCAGTGGTGCCATAACAACAACCTCTTACTCAATGTCAGCAAGGCCAAGGAGCTGATTACTGACTTCGGAACGGGGACACCAGAGATCCATGAGCCAGTCATCATTGCAGGACCAGAGGGTCAGCAACTTTAAATTTCTCTGTGTTATTATTTTGTAGGACCGGTTCTGGGCCCAGCAGGCAAGTGCAATTACAAAGAAAGCACGGCAGCACTTCCACTTCCTTAGGAGCTTGAGTAGTTTTGGCATGACATCTAAAACTTTGACAAACATCTACAGATGTGTAGTGGAGAGTATAATGACTGGCTGTATCACAGCCTGGTATGCAAATTCCAATGCTCTTGAACAGAAAATCCTACAAAATGTAGTAGACACAGCCCAGTCCATCACGGGTAAAGCCCGACCATTAATCAACATCAACTGCATCCATCATCAGGGTTGCCATCACCCAGGACATACTCTCTTCTTGCTCTTTCCATCAGTAGGAAGGTACAGGAGCCTCAGGACTCACACCACTATATTCAGGAACAGTTATTACCCCTCAACCATCAGGCTCTTGAACCAAAGGGGATAACTTCACGCACCCCGTAATTGAAATGTTCCCACAACCTATGAACTTACTGTCAAGGATTCTTCATCTCATGTTCTCGATATTTATTGCTTATTTATTTCTTACTATTATTTCTTCCTTTTTACATTTGCAGTTTGTTGTCTTTTGCATACTAGTTGAATGCCCAAGTCTTTCACTGATTCTATTATGGCTATTATATTATGGATTTACTAAGTATACCCGCAAGGAAATGAATCTCACGGTTGTATATGGTGACATGTATGTACTTTGATAATATATTTACTTTGCTGGTAAATTAAGCTGGTGATGTTATGGATAGGGAGGAAAATTACCTAAAGCTACATCAGAATTTAAAGCAGATTAGTTGGGCCAAATCTTGGCTGATGAAACTTAATCGCAAAATGGCTAGATAGAGTGGGGAGGAAGGTACCCTTCCTTCATCAGGAAGGACATAGAATATAAAATGAGATGCTTTACAACTTTATAAAACACTAGTTAGACTGCATTTGAAATACTGTGTGCAAATCTGGTGGCCATACTACAGTAAGGATGTGATTGCACTGAACAGAATGCTGAGGAGATTCACTACAATGTTGCTTGGATTGAAGGATTTAGTTATGGGGGAGATCAAACAGCCTAGCCTTGTTTTCCTTAGAGCAAAGGAAGTTGAGGGGTATCCTTCTGGATATATAAAATGATAATAGACAACAGGTAGGGTAGATAGTCAGAATCTTTATCCCCAAGGTAAAGGCATTAAAAACAAGAGAGCATATCTTTAAGCTGAGATGTTTTAAAGGTGACCTGAGGCAAGCTGCTTTTTTTTTAATATATACAGAGTAGTTGATATCTGGAGCTCACGACCAGAGGAAGTAATAAAATCAGATAAAGTCATTAAGTTTAAGAGACATTTGCAGAGGCACTAAAATAAGAAAGGGTTGATCAGGGACAGTGAACATGAATTGACTGAGAGATCCTGTCTGACTAGTTCGAAGTAAAATTTATTATCCAAGTGGATACACGTCACTACATACTGAGACTCTTTTTCTGAGGGCATACTCAGCAAATCTACAGAAGTTACTATACACATCAGGAACTGTAAACTGTAAACAAACTGTGCAAATACAGATACGAATAAATAGCAATAAATAACAAGCATGAAATAACAATATAACAGAGTCCTTAAATAAGAGTAGCTATCCCTTTCTATTCAAGAGCCTGGTGGTTGAGAGGTAGTAACTGTTCTTGGACCTGGTGGTGTGAGTCCTGTGGCAACTGTACCTTCTACCTCACGGCAGCAGCCAGAAAAGAGTATGGGCTGGGTCATGACGATCTTTGATGATGGGCGCTGCTTTTCTACGGCAATGTTTCATGTAGATGTACTCAAAGGTTGGGAGGGCTTTACCCATGATATACTGAGCCGAATCCACTACTTTTTGTAGGATTTTCCACTCAAAGGCATTGGTGGTCCCATACCAGGCCGTAATACAGCCAGCCAGCACACTTTCCACCACACATCTATAGAAGTTTGCCACAGTTTTTGATGACATGCCGAACCTCTGCAGACTCCTGAGGAAGTAGAGGCACTGCCGTGCTTTCTTCGCAATAATATACATATAATGGATTCAGGACAGGTCCTCTGAGATGGTGACACTCTGGAATTTAAAGTTACTGACCTTCTCCATCTCTGATCCTCCAATGACTGCTGGCCTATGGACCTCTAGTTTACCTCTCCTGAAGACTACAATCAGTTCTGACTGCATTCAGAGAGGCTGTTGTTATTACACCACTCAGTCAAGTTTTCAATCTCCCTCCTGTATGCTGGTTCATCACCCTTTTTGATACAGCCCACAACAGTGGTGTCATCAGCAAGCTTGTATATGGTATTGGAGCTGTACTTTGTCACACAGTCATAGGTGTAAAGCGAGTAGAGCAGGGGGCTAAGAACACATCCCTGCAGTGCTCCTGTGCTGACGGAGATTGTGGAGGAGATGTTTTTGCCAATCAGAACTTACTAGCATCTACAAGTGAGGAAATCTAGATCCAATTGCACAAGGGGGTATTGTAGCCCAGGTCATGGAGTTTACTGATTAGTTTTGAGGGGATGATGGTGCTAAATGCTGACCTGTAATTGATGAAGAGCATCCTGATGTATGCGTCTTTGCTGTTCTGATTTTCCAGGATTGTGAGAAGAGCCAATAAGATAGCATCTGCTTAGATCTGTTGCTTCAGTAGGCAAATTGGAGAACATCCAAGTCGCCATTCAGACAGGAGCCTATATGCTTCAACATGAGCCTCTCAAAACACTTCATCACTGTGGACGTAAATGTCACTGGGCAACAGTAATTCAGACAGGTTACCACGCTCTTCTTGGGCACCGGTACAATTGAAGTCTGCTTGAAGCAGGTGGGTAGCACATACTGCTGGAGCGAGAGGATGAAGATGCCTGTAAAGCTACTTGCCAATTAGTCATCATAGGTCTTCAGTACTCGGCCAGGAACTCTGTCCGGACCAGATGGTTATCTTGGATTCACTCTCTTGAAGACAGCCCACAAGTCATCTTCAGATGCTGAGACCAAAGTATCATCAGGAGACATGGGAGTGCATGATAGTTCCTCCCTGTTTGAGTTTTGATCGAGTTTTTTTTGAGCTAAATATATTTACTGATGAAGGCAGTGCAATTGATCTGGTTTGCATGAACTTAAATAAGGTCTTAGACAAGGTCCCACATGTTTAACTGGTCCCAAAGTTTAGAACCCTTGGCATCAAGACAAGTTGGCAAATTGGATTCAACGTTGGCTTGGTACAGAGGGTGACGGTGAGTTTCTTTGTGCAACTGGAACTGATGTTGCTTGTTGTATACATTAGGAGGATCAGTTAGCAAGTTTTCAGATGGGATAAAAATTGGTGGTGCTGTTGTTAGCAAAGATATTTTTAGATTACAGACAATATTGATCAGTTGGTAAACAGAGCAGAACAATTATCAGGATTAAATTCCATCTGATAATGTATAGTGATGCATTTGAGGGGGAGGGGAGATTTGAAATAAGGGGAGAGCATGTATCATGAACAGTAGAGTGTTAGGGAATAATGAAAACAAAGGGAACTTTGCTGTACAAGTCCAAAGAACTCTGAAGGTGCAGCACAAGTAGACGTGATCGTGAAGAATTCATGCAGGTGCTTTTCTTCAGAAAATTAATTAAAATACAAGTGTAGGGAAATCTTGATATAACTTTATAAAACAATGATGAGGCCACAGTTGGAATATTATATGTAGTTCTGGTTACCACATTGAAGGAAGATTACAATTACTCTAGAGAGGGTGCCTGTGATGGAATGCTCTGGATGAAAGACTTGATTCTCTTTTTTTAAATCCTTAGATCAGAGGATGCTGAGAGGTGGCTCGATAAAGGCATAAGAAATTATAAGAGGCATAAAAGAAGTAGATAGGAAGAAACCTTTTCCCTGGTGAAAAAAAAAATAAGAGGAGGGGATCGAAGGAAGATTTTTTTTTCCACCCAGAAGGGTTTACATTATGGATTGCACTTCTTGAGGTGGTGATAGAAGCAGGCATGTTCCCAATATTTAAGAAGCATCTTGATAAGCACTAAATCAGAAAACTGTAGTAGGCTACAGACCGTTAGTCTTGCGAGACCATGGATCTGCACCTGGAAAGTCTTCACTCTCCAGGGTGCAGGCCTGGGCAAGGTTGTATGGAAGGAAGACTGGCAGTTGCCCCATGCTGCAAGTCTCCCCTCTCCATGACACTGATGTTGTCCAAGGGAAGGGCAAGGGCCAATACAGCTTGGCACCAGTGTCGTCGCAGAGCACTGTGTGGTTAAATGCCTTGCTCAAGGACACAACACTCTGCCTCAGCTGGGGCTCGAACTCACGACCTTCAGGTCGCTAGTTGAATGCCTTAACCACTTGGCCACATGCCCACAGGCTACAGACCATTCTTTAAACATAAAGAATTTACCAGAATTTTAATAAGAGAATAAATAAATTGAAGGAAGGTCATAGACCCAAAACTATAACACTGCTTCTTTCATTTCCAGCACCTTTAATTTCAGATTCCACCATTTTGCATTTAAATTAAATAAGTACACTGGACACTTCAGTTAACATCTTTATGTACAATGGATACTGGCCTAACTAAGCAGCTGTCCCAATTAGCTGAAGTTTTATGGAAACAAGTTTAAAAGGTATATAAGAAAAAAAAAGACGAACTACCATATAACTGGGTAACAATTTATGTGTTTAAACAGAGAACAAATTAGAACACCACCAATACCCCTACAGTAATATAAAACCGTACATTAGCTAATAGTTAACGATGCAAGAATTTATTGAGTGTGCGCTGCCGTGTTCTTTTTATTGAACAAAATCAACGCACATAGAGCAGATAATGGACTGCCTTCATGCAATGTTTTTGACAACAGAATCCTCCAAATCTTCATTTTCATTGTAGCATTCAAGATGATTGTCAATACTTTCAAATACTTCGTATAGGTGTCCCCCACTTTCCAAATATTCTCTTCACGACATTTCACTTTGACGAAAGGTCTACATTAGTACCTGCTTTCGTTAACCGAAAGAGGATTTTCACTTTTACGAAAAAAGACGCTCGCTTTAAACTTGTGTTTACCCTGAGAAAGACTACCATGACCATGAAGCCTTGTGCGGGCAGGTGTGTGCGCATGCGTGACATGCGAATGCGTGTACATGAGCATGAATGACGTGCACATGCGTGTACGTGCCGAGTTTTTTCGATAAATCGATTTTGGCTCAAACTTCCCAATTCTGATAAGTGAAACTACACTGTACATGCATTATTTCTACTTTATATAAGCTGTGTATTTATCATATCATTCCTGCTTTTACTATATGTTAGTGTTATTTTCGGTTTTACGTGCTATTTGGTATGATTTGGTAGGTTATTTTTTTGGGTTCGGGAACGCTCAAAAAATTTTCCCATATAAATTAATGGTAATTGCTTCTTCGCTTTACGCCATTTCGGCTTACGAATGGTTTCATAGGAACACTCTATATTCGGATAGCGGGGGAAACCTGTATTACCCAACTTGTTGGAAGTAGTGAAATCATTTCATTTTCACTCCCAGCCATTTCTGGTATCCCCAACCTAGAATGCTTGAAACTGCAGTGAGCAAAACAGTTCTGAATTGTCTTACTGCTCATTTCTTGTCAACTATCAGTGATGAAAATCACTGCTTTTTGAACACAAACACATCCACAACCACACAAGTGTATGCAACTGATGCTAGTTAGAAATTGTTCGGCAACAGTCTCCCGTCCCAGCATAGTGTCACAAATAAGTTAAGAGAATCCCGGCTATTTTCTCAGTTAGTTTTTGTTCTTTAAGAATTGTCCCAAATAGGCAGCTTCCCCTATTAACCAATGGCCCGATTAACCAGAATCCATTGTACTAAAGCTTGATAAACAGTCTCGGCAAATATTAATATTCTCACATTTAATCTCAAATTAAGCTTCCTTGGCATCTTGATATTTTTTTAAAAAATTTAGCTTTTCAGGGAATAAATTCCAGGTCTGTAGATACATATCAAGTTTCAGGATGGGTCATGAAACATTTGAGACAATGAATAACAGTCTTTTGATTGCTCACACATAGTTTCTGTGACTCACTCTTAAGGCAGCCTCACCAGGCTGAGGCAGCATTCCATTTGATTCTTGTTAAGAAGTGGGTGATGAATGAGGCATCAGTAGGTTCTAATACTTACGGGACTGCAGGGATTTACCAAGGTAAGTTGGGTGGGTAGCACAGGAGGCACTGCACTGTTTCCAACCCTCTCCACATAGCTCCAATGAAGGTAAATGAGGCTCTTTCGCAGTGACACGCTTTTTTTGCATCTTACTTAGACTCCCCTATCCTAGGTAAAAGATTGATAATTCATCTTATCTATGCTACTCATGATTTCATAAACCTCTATAAGGGTAGTTATCAGCTTCCTTCACTATAGGCCATGGATCAATACCATTAAGCAAGTGGTCCGTGGATCCTACACTGGAAACCCCAGCTAAGTGTCAGTTTATCCACTCTCTTCTTACAACTCAAGCCCTCAAGTCTCATGCAGTGTTCCTATCTTAATCGCATCCTCTGCAACAAGCTATAACATGATTCACCCTCCTTGTTAAATATTTCCTTACAACACAGAAGGAATCCATTTGGTCCATCAAGTCCCTGCTGGCTCCCAGAGCAACACCATCAATCTCATTGCCCCGCTCATTCCCCTGTACCCTTTCATACCCTTCCACCTGGTAGTTTAATTGAGGGAGGGGGACAGGGACGGGGTGGAGTGAGTGGGGGAGAATTAACCTAAACAACCAGCATGCCTCTGGGTTGTGGGAGAAAAGCAGAACATGGTCATGGAAAGGAAAGACAGAGCCTGCACAAACAGCATCAAGGACAAAGATAGAAACAAGGTCTCTGCAGCTGCACAGTGGCAGCACTAGCTGCTATGATAGTGTGTTGCTCCATTCCTTCTCTTACACTTAATCTTTTCCGTTATTCCTCATTTTCAATCACTAACATCCTGCTAACACTTTGCTTCTGATACCCGTAGGAGCCACGTATCTATTTTCTGTCTGTATTGTATTTTGTGTTGCGTGTTTATTGTGGGTAATTTGTCATGTGGGTTTGGGCGTGGTAAAAGCCAATGAGTACAGTTACTCATATATTTGTCTCACTAAGCTAGTTCAGCTTAGTTGAGAGAGAATGAGCCTGTGATGATTTTTTTTGTTGACTACTAATTTGAATGCTTAATTTTGCTTACTATACTTAATTACACTAATTTTAGCTTTGTTAGTTTTTTTTTAAATCACTGTAAGATCATCTTTGCTGATTTTGTAATAAAGGATCGAACATACTTTTTTCAATTTGGAACTCAGTTTTATGGAAGCGTGTCATTCAGCATCAACTCCCTCAGCAGTTTTGGTTTGTTTTCAAGTAACTGTTACAATACCCTTCCCATTATTTTTAAATATATTTATTAATTGGCAATGGCCTGTCCTTAGCCCACCCACCAACTTTAGATTTTCTTTTCAGATTTAGAATTACAACACTGTAACATGCCCTTCCGACCCAATGAGGCCACGCTGTCAAATTATACCCATACGACCAATCAATCTACAAACATGTAGGTCTTTGGAATGTGGGAGGAAACCGGAGCAGCTCGAAGATGCCCGTGCAGTAACAGGGGGAGGGGGAAGGTACAGACTGCTTACAGACAGCAGTGGAACTGAACCCGGGTCACGGGCGCCGTAAGAGCATTACACTCTGCTACCATGCTGCTCCCAACTGTGCTGTTCCAACAAAATAAGGACTCAACTCTTCAAGCCTTTCTTGCTTCACTTTCTCAATGTATGCTGGTAAACCTGTATTACATTCTTTATAGGAGCTCAAAATCTTTCCTTTGGTGTAGAGTTCAATGCTCCACATTTTTTTAATTCCAGCCCAAGTAAGAATTAAACACAGGTCTAACCTTCTACTAATTCTATATTCCATTGCTCTGGAGAAACAAACTAAAATCTAATTTTAATAAAAGCTTCACCATTCTATTAATATTTAGCATAATATTTTGCATATTCATAATTCTGTTCTTTTGCTCCTGCAAAAGACTGCAGATTTTCATCCTTTTTTTCACGAAAGTCATTAATTAATGCTTAAAATGAATTCCATCTGCCATTTTCCATGTCTCTCATGGGCTTTAAAAACAGCAATAGCTCCAATTTTGAAATATCCTCACTTCTCATTTTAACCCATTTCTCTAAACCTTTCTAATACACGCATCTAAAGTGTAAAAACAGCTCCAGAACTACACAGAGAGAGACTGTGATCCAGTGAAATGATTTTAAAATGGGATAATTGTAAAATAATCGAGCCACACATTCAAACTAGTAAAGGACCAATTTAACACTGATATAATGAGATAATTCTTCAATGAAGACACTCAAATTGAACTGATGAATAAAACAGAACAATCACAAATTCTGATATCACCTAGGAAGTGCTTGGACAATGCAATAGACAGATTTTAGGATCATTTTGAATGGATGAACCATGTATCTTTTTAATTCTTAATTATCTTGTGATCTTGCACAGGAGGCAGCTTGTATCATTACAAAACTTGCAGCTTTTGATAAAGGATGTGATGCTCAGAATACATTGTGCATTTTGATTTCTTTAACTTCCAGTAATTTATCACCCTCCCAATCGCTTTTATCTCCCCGTTCCCCACTCTAGCTCTCCTTTTTTCTCTTCTCTTCTCCTCACCTGCCTATCACCACTCCCTGCTGCCTCGGTCTTCCTTTTCTCTGATATTCCGCTCTCCTCTGTGGCCCTTTACGTTGTCCATCTATTACCTCCCAGTTTCTCACTTCATCCCTCCCCCTTCCCCCACCTATCTGGCTTCATGTATTGCTTTCCAGCTTGTACTCCTTTCCCTCCCCCCCTCCATCTTACTCTGGCTTCCATCCCCTTCCTTTCCAGTCCTGATGGAAGGGTCTCAGCTTGAAACGTTGATTGTTTATTCCTTTCCATAGATGCTGCCAAGTTCCTCCCGTATTTTGTATGTGTTACTTTGGATCTGAGCAATCTCGTGTTCATGCATTTCTTGCTGCTTTAATTATTATAAACTGAAAGGATTAAATACAAAGGATAAAAAGGGATAAAAGGAAAGACTCAACATTACAATATTATTTTTCATCAAGGACAAATTAGTAAATTGGACAGTGGAAATCCTCCGTAAGACAATTTAGCTAAATCTAATCGTCACTTCACTCAATACATCCATGTTCATTTTATTACAGAATTCCAAACAGAAAGTGGAATGGTGACAAATTTCTTCCAAGGTATACAAAATCATGAAGGGTATAGATGGGGTAAATCCAAGCAGCCTTTTCCACAGAGGCTGGGTGAGACTAGAACTAGAGGACATGGGGTAAGGGTGAAATGTGAAGCGTTTAAGAGGAACACGAGGGAGAACTTCTTCACTTGGAGTGATGAGACCGTGGAACAACTGCCAGCGGAAGAGGTTAATTCAGGTTCAATTTCATCATTTCAGAGAAATGTACAAATGAACATGGATGGGAAGTGTATGGAGAGTTATAGTCTGGCTGCAGGTCAATGGGACTAGGCAGAATAATAGTCCAGCATGGACGAGATGGCTGAAGGGCCTGTTTGTGTGCTGAAACTCTATGTATATCCTGGGTTTATCAAACTTTATATGAAGGTTAGGCAGATAGTATTCATTTAGACTAGAATCTAATAATAAACCTACTAATTTAACAATAATATGATTACAGTCAACTGGAAGTATTTAATATCCCTGCAGTCCACTAACTTCAATGGGCCAGCATTTGTGGCTTCATCTTCACCAGTTTCTACATACAAGGGGTGATTGATAAGTTCATGGCCTATGATAGAAGACGTCATTTTTAGAAAGTCAAGCCATTTATTTTTCAACGTAGTCCCCTCCTACATTTACACACTTAGTCCACTGGTCCTGGAGCATACGGATCTTGGACCTCCAGAAAGTGTCCACAGCAGGGGTGATTGATGAGTTAGTGGCCTAAGGTAGAAGGTGATGAGTTATACAGCTCTCATTACATGCACATGCAAGTCAACTCTGAGTGATTATACAGAAAGTTTGAAGTTAATAACTCATCTCCTTCTACCTTAGGCCACGAACTTATCAATCACCCCTGCAGTGCACACTTTCTGGAGGTCCAAGATCCGTATGCTCCACAACCGCTGGACTAAGTGTGTAAATGTAGGAGGGGACTATGTTGAAAAATAAATGTGCTACGTTTTCTAAAATTGACTCCTTCTACCTTAGGCCATAAACTTATCAATCACCCCTCATACTATAACCAACATACGAACTACAAAATTGATTAGTCAAAATAGTTTTCGAAAACTAGATTTCAGAAAGTTATGTCTTTGAGCAGTCTTGATAGGAGGTCGTGGAAGAATCTAGGGTAAGAGGTCATTATTTAAAATAAATAATCTCACTTATGACAGTAATGAAACTTTTTTATTCTCTCAGGGGTTGTGCGTCTTTGAAACTTCCTTCCATAAAAGGGTGTTGGAGGCAGAGTCTTTCAATATTTTAAAAACAGGGATAGATAAATACTTGGCATGCAAGGAGTTCAAACTTTATAGCAGATAGACATGAACATGGGAGTTGAAGTTAGAATCAGATCAGCTTGCTCTTTAATGGTGAGCAGCCCCCAAGAAAAAAGGGAAGAAATTCAAAACTGAATCTAACTCCCAATCTAATTCACAACTACTAAGTACTTCAATTAACATATGATATATTTGAACAGTGGTCATTAAAATGCAAATGGCCAGCAACTATTCCAGAAACTGCTAGTTGATCCAAATATTAATTTGGTAGTTAAGCCAATTCCTCTGCTCTAAGAGAAATAATCAAAATAAATCCTGATGAAGGTAAAACTGAGGAGGAATTTTCCCTCTTATCATTCGCTTTTGCATCTTCCTTAGCCATCAGTCTGCATCAGCTAATAGGAAAGGAAACCAGCAACAAATTGATTTAAGCCTCTGAATAATTGAAATACATGCCAAGAATTAATTGTTTGGCCAATTTATGAAGCAAGTCTGTCATACCTGCCTACTTCATTTTAACATGCTCAATTTATGAAACTACAACATCACATTGTTCAAGTAAATAAATGCAAAATACTTACCTCTTGTGAAAACATTCCAGGTACTATTATCTTCAAAATTCGCCAAATCCTTTCAAAGAACACTTTATCTACAACTGCTTTCTCTTTTTTCCCTTCTTTCTGGATAAAAAGAAAGAGGGCAGGTTTTTCCAAGCAACTACATTGAGCAATTACAGCAGTTAAAATGCATACCTAAAATTACGATATATTTTCACAGTTGACTCACCTCACTATGAAGAGGAACTTTTCCATCAAGCTTACTGTAATGAAAAGATTAACAACTTAAAGTGTTAACTGGAAACTTTCATATTTAGGAATAAGTAATTTTAGAATAACTTCCATATTTTCAGTGGGTACACTAACAAAAACATCTTCGAGACAAGTAAACACAATATGCCAACATAAGGTCACCCTCATGGTGAAGAAGCAACATCTTATATTCCATCTGGTAGCCTCCAACCTGATGGGACAAATATCAATTTCTCCTCCTGGTAAACCAATTCCACATCCCCCGACCTTCCTCTATTCACCACTCGGAACTTCCCCCTGGGTCCCGTCCTTCCCTTTCTCCTCTGGTCCACTCTCCTCTCCCATCAGATTCCTTCTTCTCCAGCCCTTGACCTTTCTCACACACCTGGCTTCACCTTTCATCTTCCAGCTAGCCTCCTTCCCTTCCCCCCACCTTTTTCTTCTGGCATCTTCCCCCTTCCTTCTTAGTCCTAAAGAAGGATCTCAGCCTGAAACATCGACTATCTATTCATTTCCATAGGTACTGCATGATCTGCTGAGTTTCTCCAGCATTTTGTGTGTGTGTTGCTTTGGACTTACCGCATCTGCAGACCTTCTCATGTTTATGATTTAACACAGAATAATTGCCTCTTTTTGCTTTATTGTTTCTTTCCTTTTTTCTGCCTTGTTGGGAAACACATTGCCAAATCACTGGAATGCGGTGGCAAAGGCTTTGCAATTCAAACTGTTTGTCCACTTTCTCCACTCCCAACTCCAAAGTGCACCTCATCACCTACCTTTCCCTGTTCCTTGAACTTTGATCACATCTCCCTTTCCTTTTAGACACGAAAGGACTCCAAGTACCTAGTCAAGCCCACCATCTCTATCCATTTGCCTTGAGGTTGGTCATGAAGCACATCAACTCCTGCCAAAGGAGTGACCTGGTGCTGTGCCAATTTGCCTATTGTTAAGGAGTTGCAGCTGCAAATGGATGAACTCCAAATCATTCAGAAGGCTGAGGGGGTGATAATAAGATATATAGAGTGATAGTTACACTCAAAGTGCAGGACACAGGAAACTGGATGACAGTCAGGAAGGGGAAAGGGGTTAAACAACCCTTCAACCACAGATATACCAACTTCAGTTACTGTTGGGGGATGACCTGGCAGAAGAAAGTCACAGTGGTCAGATCTCTGGCACTGAGTCTAACTCTTCGATTTAGAAGAGAAGGAAGGGAGAAGAGAAGAGCTGTGGCGATAGGGGATTCATTAGTTAAGGGAACAGACAAGAGATTCTGTGGAGGAGAATGAGATTCCCAGATGATATGGTGCTTCCCAGGTGCCAAGGGTAGGGACATCTTGGATCGAGTCCTCAGCATTCTTAAGTGGGGGGGGGGTGAACAAACACAGGTTGTGGTCCATGTGGGTACCAATGACATAGGTAAGAACAGTGATGAGGTTCTGCAAAAGGAATTCAGGGAGTTAGATGCTAAGTCAAAGGGCAGGACTTCCAGGAATTAGCGTAGGGAGGGAGGGAGGGAGGGCATATGATCATTGGGCTTTCTTCCAGGGAAGATGAAACCTGTACAGAAGAGGTGGCTTGCAGCTGAACAGGAAGGGGACAGATATCCTAGTGGGGAGGTTTGCTAGTGCTGCAAGGTGGGGTTTAAACTAGAGTGCCAGTACAGTCAGTGGACAGATATTGGTGAGACCTCAGACATTGTTAGGAATCGAAAGGTTCAGCATAGTGCGACTAGTCTCCTGAGCTGCCTACATTTCAACGCAAGAAGTATTGTAGGAAAGGCAGGACATGGATCAACACATTGAGACTTGTGGGCAGGACGGGCAGCTCAATATTCCGATGATCCTTTATTATAGACATGACAGAGCCAGAGCAGGAGGGACATCCTAGTCAGGGAAAATCTCACGGTAATGCTCAGTCCGGACAGACCACATAACTCATCTGGTGAGGCATTATTGGTGGAACTGAGGAAAAAGGAAGGTATGACCATATTAATGGAGCTATAATTACAGACCACCCAATAGACCGAGGGATTTAGAGGGACAAAATTTGCAGAGAGATCGCAGACTGTTGCAAGAAACGTAAGGTTGTTACAGTGGGTGATTTTAACTTTCCACATATTGACTAGGACTCCCATACTGTAAAAGGACTAGATGGGATGCAGTTTGTCAAATGTGTTCAGGAAAGTTTTCTTAATCACTGCGTACAAGTCCCAATGACAGAGTGTGCAATATTTGATCTGCTATTAGGGAATGAGACAGAGCAGGTGACAGAAGTGTATGTAAGGGAACTCTTTGCATCTAGTGGTCATAATCACATTTGTTTCTAAGTAAATATGCAAATAGATAGGTCTGGGTTGCAGACTGAGATTCTAAATTGGATCAGAAAGGATCTGCCAAGTGTGGATTGGAACAGGCTGTTTTTGGCAAAGGTGTACTTGGTAAGTGGGAGGCCTCAAAATGTGGAATTTTTAGTGTACTAAGCTCGTATGTGCCTGTCAGAATATAAGGTAAAGGTAACAGATTTAGGAAACTTCGGTTTTCAAGAGATATTGAGGCCATAGTTAAGAAAGAAACAGGAAGTGCATAGCAGGTATTGGGAGGTAGGACAAATGAGGTATTTAAGGAGTCAAAGAAATGCAAGGGAACACTTAAGAAAGAAATCAAGAGAGCATGAGGTTGCCCTAGCAGACAAGGTGAAGGAGAATCCTAAGGGATTTTACAGATATACTAAGAGCAAAAGGAATGCAAGGGACAAAATAGGTCCTTTGAAAAATCAGATTGGTAACCTATACGTGGAGCCAAAAGATATGGGGGAGATTATAAATAGATTTTTTTTTGCATCTGAACATGCTCAACCTTTTGATTTCTATCTTTGTCTGAGGTCTTAACAACATGTGTTCATAGTGTCCGACATCTTCAAAGAGTAGTGCCTCAAAAAGGCAGTGTCCATCATTAAGGACCTTCACCACCCAGGACATGCTCTCTTCACATTGATACCATCAGGAAGGAGGTACAGAAGCCTGAAGGCACACACTCAAAAGATTCAGGAACAGCTTCTTCCTCTCCATCATCCAATTTCTGAATGAACATTGTACCCATGAACACTGCCTCACTACCTTTTTCAAATTTGTTTTTGCACTATTTACTTAATTTAACTATTTAATATACATATATGCGCAACAAACGCAGGTGATATTAAATTTGATTCTGATGTCTCCACAACCTCCCCACTATCTGTTCCGACACCCTGGTTCACATCCCCTTGTCCCTCGAGCTTAAACCTCGCCCTCATGGTCAACCAATCTGACATAACCTTCAGTGAATTCCCAACCATTGGCACCCTCAGGTAGGGAGGGGAGGGGAGGGAACGTCGATTCAGACCATGAGAGGCCTGCCTCGGGCATTTTCATGCCTTACAAGGTGCAGATTGGAAGTCTGTGTGGGGCGCCACTCCTTGCACAGACACTAGAGCAATGTGTGATTAAGTGCCTTGCTCAAGGACACAAACACGCTGTCACAGCTGAGGCTCGAACTAGCGACCTTCAGATCACTAGACGAATGCCTTAACAACTTGGCCACGTGCCCAACACAAATCCTCAGGTAAGAGGGGTCACAATGGGCAGAATATCAACTGGACCAGCTACAGTAAATTAATAATATGGCTGCATAACATCAGAGGCAGATTTAAAAAAAGACAAAGTACTGGAAATATTCAGCGGGTGAAGAAGCATCTATGGAGGAAGAAACTGAATTAATATTTCAGGTCTCACCTCCTGACACACAAGTCAGAATTGTGATGAAATGTTTTGAATTTGCCTGTTGTTGGTAAGATCTCAGATGGTGATCAGAGGGTGTACAGCAGAGAGACTGGCTGGTTGATTAGTGTTGCAACAGCAACCTGATACTTACATTGGCAAGACTAAGTGATTGACTGTGGACTTCAGGTAGAGGAAATCGGGAGAACACACACCATTCTCACTGAAAGATCAGCAGTGGAAAGGGTGTGCTTCGCGATCCTGGCTGTCAACATCTCATAGAGAATCTATTCTGGGCTTGGTATAGAGGCTCCAACGCACAGGATCAAAATAGACTGTAGAGGGCTGTAGACTCAGTCAGCACCTTCTCAAGTGCAACCCCCTCTACCATCGAGGATATTTTCAAAAAGGAGGTGCCTCAGAAAGGCAGCATCCATCATTAATGACCCAAACCATCCGGGACATGCCATTTTCTTATTATTACTATCGAGGGGGAGTCTGAAGACTCACTCTCAACTACTCAGAAACAGCTTCTTCACCTCCACCATCAGATTTCTGAACTTTCCATGAACACAGCATCATTATTCCTTTCTTTGTGTGTTGATTTATTTTGTAATTCGTAGTAATTTTATCTCTGTGCTGAACTGCTGCTGCAAAACAGCGAAGTTCATCCCATACAAGAGGGTGATAATAAACCTGATTCTGGAGAAGTGAATCTCACACCACCGGGAACAAAATAACCCATACATCATCCTCCCCCTTCATCCTTAGAAACATAGAAAACCTACAGCACAATACAGGCCCTTCGACCCACAAGGCTGTGCCGAACATGTCCCTACCTTAGATCTACCTAGGCTTTACCCAGAGCCCTCTATTTTTCTAAGCTCCATGTAGCCATCCAGGAGCCTTTTAAAAGACCGTCTTTTCCGCCTCCACCACCAGCAGCAGCCCATTCCACGCACTCTGTGCAAAAAAACTTACCCCTGACATCTCCTCTGTACCTGCTTCCAAACACTTTAAAACTATGTCCTCTTGTGCTGGCCATTTCAGCCCTGAGGAAAAGCCTCTATCCACATAATCAATGCCTCTCATCATCTTGTACACCTCTATCAAGTCTTATCCTCCGTCGCTCCAAGGAGACAAGGCCGAGTTCCCCAATCCAGGCAACGTCCTTGTCAATCTCCTCTGCACCCTTTCTATGGTTTCCATATCCTTCCTGTAGTGAGCCGACCAGAATTGAGCACAGTACTCCAAGTGGGGTTTGACCAGGGTCCTATATAGCTGCAACATTACCTCTCGGCTCTTAAACTCAATCCCACACTTGATGAAGGCCAATGCACCGTATACCTTCTTAACCACAGAGTCAACCTGCATAGCAGCTTCGACGTCGACTGCGCCTCTTCCTATAGATGCTGCTTGGCCTGCTGCGTTCACCAGCAACTTTGATGTATGTTAGCAGCTTTAACTGTCCTACGGACTTGGTCTCCAAGATCCCGCTGATTCTCCACACTGCCAAGGCTCTTACCTTTAATACCATATTCTGCCATCTATCTGACCTACCAAAATGAACCACCTCACACTCATCTGGGTTCAGCTCCATCTGCCACTTCTCAGCTCAGTTTTGCATCTTGTCAATGTCCCGTTGTAAGCTCTGACAGCCCTCCACGCTAACCACAACACCCCCAACAAGATTCCATTCTCTCCACCAAGAGCCCACTGTGACTGCTCTGTGTACCATTTACCATGTCCAAACAGCACCTGTAAAACACCACAACTTGTAAGTTCCGTTCCAAGTCATGCACTATAATCACTTGGAAATGTACATTATTCCTTCTTTGTTTCTAAATCCTGAAGCTTCCTCCAACACACTGAGAAGAAAACTTCTCCAAAGGGGCTGCACCAGTTCAAGATGGCTCATCACCGCTTTCTCAGCTGACAATTAAAGAAATAAATATTAGCACTGCCAAAAATACCCATGAGCCTTAATATATGTTTTTTTTTAAATCAGCATTTGATACCAGGACGCTGTGAATGCCAGAACAGTAAATGGTTTACGCAAACAGGGCAGAATCAACTCTAGAAGATCAACGGATAACCAGATACGGAGTGCAAGCAGCAGCGGTTTTCCGGCATCTTAAAAATTGCAAACCTAAAGTTCACAGACAAATCTGTAATTTCCGAAAGAAATGTTAAATAATATCTTAAAAACTAACAAATATATAACAATTGACTGCCGTACACGGGAAAGGAAATCAAAGCAATGCTTAAAGACGGATTGCTGATCGCCGAGTAAAGCGTTAAATAAAATCAGCAAATCCACAGGACACTTATTTGCTCACGGGGAAGACGAGGATTTCGGAGTGGGTCCCGATGCCCATTCAGTCTTGGCAACCGGTGCAATCACATTCTTCTCAGCCGGAGGCGACTAGGCCGGCTTAAACCCACGGCCTTGAGTACTGGAGAGCAACCCAGCCCCGGCCTGTTGTTACTCGACCCAGATCCACGCATCCCGTACCTGTGCAGCGTGCCGCTTCTCCGGCGCCGGGCAAGTGCAAGCAGCAGCAGCACGGCGGTGGCCCCGAGAGCCGAGTTCCTCACCGTCAGGAGTTTGCTGAGAGCCGCCATGGCCGTGACCGGAGAGCGTCGCGAGCGTTGCCGGGACCAACGTCACTCCGGCTGTCAATCAAAGCCGGCCGCCGCGCCGTCTGTCACCGCCGAGACATTGTTCCACCGGTGTGCAAATCAACGGGCCAAAAACACTCGCGAATAACGAGTTGCCCTCTTCCCCGAGTACTGGCTGTCCATGGTGCCGGGTTCCTGAGCAACACCAGCTGCAAATCCCGATTGCGTGCGTACATTATAAAGCAGCGTTGTGCAGTCCTGAGTTACATATTAAACATACTGCATGTGTGTATTTATTTTGCATTTCTTGTTTTGGTCGGCTCTGTATATGATGTGTAGACCTGGAGAGCGGCCGTGGGGTGTGTGTGTCGGGGGGGGAGGGCGCTCAGCACAGCTTGAGGCCTTCAAACGTCGACGGAGAGTAGGGAATTCGAACGTCGCGATAATTTGATTTATATTTACTTTTCTATTAAAATCACTTGATATAAAGTTCATGGGACGAGGAAAGGTAAGAGAATTGGGGGCGTTTTGTGGCTGCTCTGCTCTTCGTCGGGGTCAGCTCGGTTTTCCTACACCGTTGCTTGATTCCCTCACTATCTGGAAATAACGGTTTTGAGTGAACTCAGTATCCGAGCCTCCACGGTCCTTTGATCACTCACTGAGTGAAGAAATTTCTCCCGATTTCAGTTCCAAATGGTCTAAGCCTCAATCAGTTTCATGTCTGTTTCCCCCATTGATTCTCTTGTGTCTCGACAGGTATCTTTTGTCATCTTCCAGAAGACACACACTGAGATTTTTGGTCATTTCCTGATTCCACATTATAAATCATCGTGCCTCTTATCTGTAAATATCCTCACTAATCTTTTTCTCTTTACATAGTTATGGACATTCTTCCAGTCCATTTTCATGCTTCTGGACAATCGATTATCATACTCTAACTTGCCATAATCAGTTTCAGAATCAATTAATATCACTGGCATATGTCATGAAATTTGTTATTTTGAGGATGCTGCACGGTGCAATACATAAACCTATAAATTACAATAAGGAATATATGTATATATAAAAAATAAAGTAAATAAGTAGAGCAAAAATAGTAGGGTGGTGTTCATGGGTTGGTTCATTATGCACTCAGAAATCTGATGACAGAACAGAAGAAGCTGTTTCCCAAAGTGTGGAGTGTGTGGCTTCAAGCTCCTGTACTTCACCTCTCATTGTAGCGATGGGAAGAGGGCATGTTCAGTGTGACGGGGTCCTTAATAATTGATGCCGCCTTTTTGAGGCATCACCTTTTGAAAATATACTTGATGAATGAATGAAATGACAACAGTTGTCATGCACCAATACAGCGAAAATGAGTTTGCAACTCTCGTACTCAATGCTATAAAACAGCAAATAAAATAAATAAACAATAAATAAAATCAAGTAACCAGCCAGTACAAGCAACGTCCAGCAGTACAAAAGCACAACTCAGATGCCTGACAGCCATAAAACCAGTATTAAAGTAGCAATATAACAATTTATGGATGATGCTTGATCGATTGGTTCAGAGCAATTATAGCTCTGGGGAAAAAGCTATTTTTCAGTCTGGAAGTGCGGGCGTAGGAAATCTTATAACGTCTGCCAGATGGAAGAAGTTCAAACAGATGATTGCATGGGTGTGTATGTTGGGGAAGCAATTGCCCGTGATGGATCTGGCTGAGTTTGCAACCCTCTGCAGCTTTTTCCAGTCCTGTTGCAGTGGCCCCTCCATGCCAGAAGGTGATGCAACCAGTTAGAATGCTCTCCACAGTACACCTTCAGAAATTTGCTCAAGTCTTTGATGACAGAGTTTCAGATTTCTGGATCAGTGGGATCTCTTCCGAGGGAGGTATGAACTGTACAAAAAGGAGAGACTACAGTTGAACCCGAAAGGGACCAATATCCTTGCGAGCAGGTTTACTAGAGCTGTTCAGGAGAGTTTTAAACTAATTTGGCAGGCTGATAGGAACCAGCTGGATAGGGCTGAAGATTTGCAGCTTAACATCCAAGGATACACCTTGTAACAAAAGAACAGGCAGGTAGGCAGAAGGGGGTGGAGCGGCTCCGTTGGTAAAAAATTACATCAATCCTTTAGAAAGAGGTGACTTAAGATTCGAAGATGTAGGATCCTACAAGGCAAAAAATACCTTGATGGGAGTTTAAATACAGGCCTTCAAATAGTAGCCAGGATGTAGGAAATAAATTACACAGGCAATCGAAGAAGCATGTAAAAAGAGCAATGTTACAAGTCATGGAATAGTTACAATGTTTCAATATGCAAGTAGCTTGGGAAAATCAGGTTGGTGCTGGATCCCAAGAGAGGTAATGTCTAAAATATCCACGAGATAGTATTTTAGAGCAGCTTGTGGTTGAGCCCACTAGGGGAATGGCAATTCTGGATTGGGAATTGTGTAATTACCCAGCTTTGATTGAAGAGCTTAAGGTAAAGGAACCCTTAGGAGACACCAACAGAATCAACAAACTCATTCGTAAGGCCAGTGATGTTGTGGGGATGGAACTGGACTCTCTGACGGTGGTGTCTGAAAAGAGGATGCTGTCTAAGTTGCATGCCATGTTGGACAATGTCTCACATCCACTACATAATGTACTGGGTGGGCACAGGAGTACATTCAGCCAGAGACTCATTCCACCGAGATGCAACACAGAGCGTCATAGGAAGTCATTCCTGCCTGTGGCCATCAAACTTTACAACTCCTCCCTTGGAGGGTCAGACACCCTGAGCCAATAGGCTGGTCCTGGACTTATTTCGTGGCACATTTTACATATTACTGTTTAACTATTTATGGTTTTATTACTATTTATTATTTATAGTGCAACTGTAACGAAAACCAATTTCCCCCGGGATCAATAAAGTATGACTATGACTATTATGGTAGACTTCACCCTGCAGTTTGTGAGGGAGAACATAAAGTCAGATGTGTCAGTCTTACAGTGGAGTAATGGGAATTACAGAGGCACAAGAGAGGAGCTGGCCAAAGTTGATTGGAAGGGAACACTAGCAGGGACGATGGCAGAACAGCAGTGGCTGGAGATTCTGGGGCAGTTCACAAGACACAGGATAGATACGTCCCAAAGATGAAGAAGTATTTTAAAGGGAGGAGGAGGAGGCAACCATAGCTGACAAGGGAAGGTAAAGAAAGCATTAAAGGAAAAGAAAGGGCATAAAATATAGCAAAAATTGGTGAAAGTTATGGATTGGGAAGCTTTTAAAAACCAACAGAACGCAACTAAAAAGCCATAAGGGGGGAAAAGATGAAATATGAAGGTAAGCTACCCAACAATATCAAAGGGGATACCAAAAGTTTTTCAGGTATATAAAGAGTAAAAGAGAAGCGAAAGTAGATATTGGACCACTGGAAAATTACACTGGTGTGATAGTAATGGGGACAAGGAACTGGATGAACTGAGTAAGTATTTTGCACAGTGTAACACACTAACAGTATGCTAGGTGTTTGAGAGTGTCAGGGGCAGAAGTGAGTGCAGTTGCTATTACTAGGGTGAAGGTGCTTGGGAAACTGAAAGGTCTGAAGGTAGATAGTCACCTGGACCAAATGTTCTGAAAGAGGCCGCTGAAGAAACTGTGGAGGAATTAGTAATGATTTTTCAAGAATCGCTAGATTCTGGAATAGTTCCAGGGGACTGGAAAATTGTGAATGTTATTCCACTCTTTAAGAAGGGAGGGAGGCAGAAGAATGGAAATTATAGGTCAGTTAGCCTGACCTCAGTGTTCGGGAAGATGTTGGAAATAAGTGTTAAGGATGAGTGTCAAGTCAAGTCAAGTCAAGTCACTTTTTATTGTTATTTCATCCATAACTGCTGGTACAGAACATAGTAAAAATGAGACAACGTTTTCCAGGACCCTGGTGCTACATGAAACAATAAAAAAACTACACTGAACTACATAAGAAAAAGCACAAAAACCACACTAGACTACAGACCTATCCAGGACTGCATAAAGTACACAAAACAGTGCAGGCAATATAATAAATAATAAACAAGACAATAGGCACAGTAGAGAGGGCAGTAGGTTGGTGTCAGTCCAGGCTCTGGGTATTGAGGAGTCTGATGACTTCGGGGAAGAAACTGTTACATAGTCTGGTCGTGACAGCCCGAATGCTTCGGTGCCTTTTTCCAGATGGCAGGAGGGAGAAGAGTTTATATGAGGGGTGTGTGGGGTCCTTCATAATGCTGTTTGCTTTGCGGATGCAGCGTGTGGTGTAAATGACTATGATAGCGGAAAGAGAGACCCCGATGATCTTCTCAGCTGACCTCACTATCCGCTGCAGGGTCTTGCGATCCAAGGTGGTACAATTTCCGAACCAGGCCGTGATGCAGCTGTTCAGGATGCTCTCAATACAACCTCTGTAGAATATGGTGAGGATGGGGGGTGGAAGATGGACTTTTCTCAGCCTTCGCAGAAAGTAGAGACACTGCTGGGCCTTCTTTGCTATGGAGCTGGTGTTGAGGGACCACGTGAGATTCTCCGTCAGATGAACACCAAGAAATTTGGTGCTCTTAACGATCTCTACGGAGGAGTCGTCGATGTTCAGCGGAGAGTGGTCGCTCCGTGTCCTCCTGAAGTCAACAACCATCTCCTTTGTTTTGTTCACATTCAGAGACAGATTGTTGGCTCTACACCAGTCCATTAGCCGCTGTACTTCCTCTCTGTATGCTGACTCATCATTCTTGCTGATGAGACCCACCACGGTCGTGTCATTGGCGAACTTGTTGATGTGGTTCGAGCTGTGTGTTGCAGCACAGTCGTGGGTCAGCAGAGTGAACAGCAGTGGACTGAGCACACAGCCCTGGGGGGCCCCCGTGCTCAGTGTGATGGTGTTGGAGATGCTGCTTCCAGTCCGGACTGACTGAGGATCCAGTTACAGAGGGAGGTGTTCAGGCCCAGCAGGCTCATCTTTCCAATCAGTTTCTGAGGAATGATTGTGTTGAATATTGAACTGAAGTCTATGAACAGCATTCGAACGTACGTGTCTTTTTTGTCCAGGTGGGTTAAGGCCAGGTGGAGGGTGGTGGCGATGGCGTCGTCTGTTGAACGGTAGGGACGGTACACGAACTGCAGGCGGTCCAGTGAGGGGGGCAGCAGGGACTTGATGTGCCTCATTACAAGCCTCTCCAAGTGTTAGAGGCACATAATAAAGTAGGCCAAAATCAGCATGGTTTCCTTAAGGAAAAACTTTGCCTGACAAACCTTTTGGAATTATTTGAGGAAATAACAAGCAGGATAGACAAAGGAGAATCAGAGAATTCTCTGCTTAATAAGATAAAAGCTCATAGTATTACAAGAAAGATACTTGCATGGATAGAAGATTGGATGACTGGCAGGAAGGAAACAATGGGAATAAAGGGGGCCTTTTCTGGTTGGCTGCTGGTGATTAGTGGTGTGCCACAGGGCTTGTTTTTGGGATCGCTTCTTTTCATGTTATATGTCAATGATTTGGGTGAAGAATTGATGGCTTTGTGGTTAGGTCTGCGGATAATATGAAAATAGGTGGAGGGGAAGACATGTTGAGGAAGAAGGGAGTCTGCAGAAGAACTTAGATAGATTGGAAGAATAGGCAAAGAAGTGGCAGATGGAATATAGTGTAGGAAAGTGTATGGTCATGCACTTTGGTAGAAGGAATTAAGGTGAAGACTGCTTTCCAAACGCAGTGAACATTCAAGATCTCAGTGGTGCAAATGGACTTGAGAGTCCTTGCAACACACATCAAAGTTGCTGGTGAACACAGCAGGCCAGGCAGCATCTCTAGGAAGAGGTACAGTTGACGTTTCGGGCCAAGGCCCTTCGTCAGGAGTTAGTCCTGACAAGGGTCTCAGCCCGAAATGTCGACTGTACCTCTTCCTAGAAATGCTGCCTGGCCTGCTGCGTTCACCAGCTACTTTGATGTGTGTTGCTTGAAATTCCAGCATCTGCAGATTTCCTCGTGCTTGGGAGTCCTTGTGCAGGATTCCCTGAAGGTTAACTTGCAGGTTGAGTCAGTGGTGAGGAAGGCAAATGCAATTTTAGCATTCATTTCAAGAGGACTAGAATATAAGAGCAAGGATGTAATGCTGAGGATTACTAAGGAATTGTTCAGATTGCACTTGGAGTATTTCGAACAGTTTTGGGCACCTTATCTAAGAAGAGATGTGCTGGCATACGAGACGGTCTAGAGGAGGTTCACGAGAATTATTCTGGGAATGAAAGGGTTAACATATGAGTAGTGCCTAATGGCTCTCAGCCTGTACTTGCTGGAGTTTAGAAAAATGATTGGGGATATCACTGAATCCTGAATATTGAAAGGCCTAGATAGAGTGGATGCGGAAAAGATGTATCCTATATTGGGCGAGTCTAGGACCATTGGACACAGCTTCAGAAGAGAGAGGTTCCCATTTAGAACAAAGATAAGGAGAAATTTCTTTAGCCAGAGGGTGGGGAATCTGGAGAAGTCATTAATTCATTGCCACAGTTGGCCGTGGATACTAAGTTATCAAGTATATTTAAAGCGGAGATGAACAAGTTCTTGATTAGTCAGGGTGTTAAAAGTTACAGGGAGAAGACACAAGAATGGAGTTGAGCGGGATAATAAACCAGCCATGATGGAATGGTGGAGCAGACTCGATGGGCTGAATGGCCTAATTCTGCACCTATGTCTTGTGTTCTTATGGTCATATCAAATATTCTCAAACTCCAAATGAAATGCAGCTGGTGTCATGGCTTCTTTGTAAGTGCCATAAATGCTGGACCCAGGATAGATCGTTAGAGATGTTGACACCCAGGAACTTGAAACTGCTCACCCTTCCCACTGCTGATCACCCGATGAGGACACACCAATCCTCATTTACTGTAAAATGTTCCCAATCCTTCGGCCAACTGTGATTCATAGCAACTTCATAAGCCTCTCCCTTTAATTTAATGCAATTCTCAGTCAACCACAAAGCACGCTTCCTGTCCGGGTTCTGATTCTGAAAGAAATAGATTTTTCTTGCTATTATACATAACCCTTTAAATACTAACCATTGTAATATACCTGTTACTTGCAACATATATTTATATACTTATGTATGCATGGTCATACTATTTCTTGCTATTATACATAACCCTTTAAATACTAACCATTGTAATATACCTGTTACTTGCAACGTATATTTATATACTTATGTATGCATGGTCATACTCTTTATAGTTTCTCAGCAATCACAGTCAACTCACCATTCTACCTTCATACTTTCCTTTAGATTTAGTACCTTTATTTCAGAATGAACTACATCAGTTTAAACCTCAATATAAAATTCAATCTTATCACAAGATCACAAGACAAAGGAGCAGAAGTAGGCCATTCGGCCCATCAAGTCTGCTCCGCAGCTCCCCCGTGAACTAAACTATTCACCCATCTAGTTCCAATTTCCAGCTTTTTCCCCATATCCCTTGATACCCTGACTAATTAGATACCTGTCAATCTCCTCCTTAAATACCCTCAATGATTGGGCCTCTACAGCTGTATGTGGCAACGAATTCCACAAATCCACGACCCTCTGGCTAAAAAAATTTCTCCTCATCTCTGTTTTAACTGGGTACCCTCCAATTCTAAGACTATGGCCTCTTGACCTGGACTCACCCACCAAGGGAAACAACCTTTCCACATCTACTCTGTCCAACCCTTTCAACATTCAAAATGTTTCTACGAGATCCCCTCTCATTCTTCTATACTCTAATGAATACAATCCAAGAGCCGACAAACGCTCCTCATATGTTAGCCCCTGCATTCCAGGAGTCATCCTCGTAAATCTTCTCTGAACTCTCTCCAACATCAGTACATCCTTTCTAAGATAGGGGGCCCAAAACTGCACACAGTATTCCAAATGAGGTCTCACTAATGCCCCATAGAGCCTCATCAACACCTCCTTACTCTTATACACTATTCCTCTTGAAATGAATGCCAACATAGCATTCGCTTTCCTTACCGCCGATCCAACTTGGTGGTTAACCTTTAGGGTATCCTGCACGAGGACCCCCAAGTCCCTTTGCACTTCCTATTTTTGAATTTTCTCCCCATCTAAGTAATAATCTGCCCGATTATTTCTTCTTCCGAAATGTACAACCGTACATTTGTCAATGTTGTATCTCATCTGCCATTTCTTTCCCACTCTCCTAAACTGGCTAAGTCTCTCTGCAACCTTTCCGTTTCTTCAACATTTCTTGCTTCTCCACCTATCTTGGTGTCATCCGCAAACTTAGCCACAAAACCATTTAATCCATAATCCAAATCATCGATATACATCGTAAAAAAAAGCGGCCCCAACATCGACCCCTGCAGAACACCACTAGTAACCGGCAACCAATCAGAATAGGATCCCTTTATTCCCACCCTTTGCTTTCTGCCTATCAGCCAATGCTCCACCCATTTCAATATCTTTCCTATAATTCCATGGGCTCTCATCTTATTAAGCAGCCTCATATGTGGCACCTTATCGAAGGCCTTTTGAAAATCCAAATACAGAACATCCACAGCCTCTCCCTTGTCAATCTTATTCAAGATTACCTCAAAAAATTCTAATCGGTTGGTGAGACACGATCTTCCCTTCATGAAACCATGCTGGTTTCAGCCTATCTTGTCATGCACCTCGAGGTATTTCATAACCTCGTCCTTGAGGATTGACTCCAAAATCTTTCCAACTACCGATGTCAGACTAATAAGTCTATAATTTTCTTTTTGCTGCCTCCTTCCTTTCTTAAATAACGGAACTACATTTGCAACCTTCCAGTCCTCCGGAACCATGCCAGAGTCTATTGATTCCTAGAAGATCATTTCCAATGCTTCCACAATCTCCAAAGCTACCTCCTTCAGAACCCTTGGGTGCACCTCATCCGGACCGGGAGACTTATCTATTCTTAGTCCACTTAGCTTCCCAAGCACTTTCTCTCTAGTAATCTTGACTGTACCTAATTCTATTCCCTGATACCTCTGGCTATCAGGTATATTGCTCATGTCTTCCACTGTGAAGACTGATGCAAAATACTCATTCAGTTCCTCCGCCATCTCTTTGTTATCCATTATAATTTCTCCAGTATCATTTTCAATCAGTCCCGTATCTACCCCTGTCACTCTTTAAAATTCATATATTTAAAAAAACTCTTAGTATCCTTTTTTATGTTAATCGCCAACTTCCTTTCATAATTCATCTTTTCTTTCCTAATGACTTTCTTAGTTTCCTTCTGTAAGTTTTTAAAAGTCTTCCAGTCCTCATTTTTCCCACTAATTTTTGCTTCCTTGTACGCCGTTTCTTTTGCATTTATTTTTGCCTTAACCTCTCTCGTTAGCTACATTTGTGCCATTTTTCCATTCATGATTTTCTTTTTTCTTGGAATATATTTTTCCTGCATTTTCCTTATTTCTTGTAGGAATTTCATCCAATTCTGCTCGGCCATCCCTCCATTTAGCTTACTTTTCCAATCGACTTGGGCCAGTTCCTCTCTCATACCACTGTAATTTCCCCTGTTCCACTGAAATATCGATACACCTGATACCAGCTTCTCCTTTTCAAATTTGAAACTGAACTCAATCATATTATGATCACTACTTCCACGGGGTTCCTTTACCTCCAGCTCCCTAATCGCCTCAGGTTCGTTACACAGCACCCAGTCCAAAACAGCCGGTCCCCTGGTGGGCTTCTGGACAGCTGCTCCAAAAAGCCATCCTGTAGGCATTCTACAAACTCCCTCTCCTGAGATCCATTACCTTCCTGACTTTCCCAATCCACTTTCATATTAAAATCTCCCATAATTATCTTGACATTTTCCTTCTGACACGCTTTTTCTATTTCCAGCTGCAACTTGTAGTCCACATCCCAGCTGCTGTTTGGAGGCCTGTATATAACTGCTAGTTGTGTCTTTTTACCCTTGCCATTTCTTAATTCTACCCATAAGGATTCTACCTCTTCTGATCCTATGTCCCTTCTTTCTATTGATTTGATATTGTTACTTACCATCAGGGCCACGCCACCCCCTTTACCTACCTTCCTATCTTTCCTATACACTGTGTATCCTTGGATATTCAGTTCCCAATCACATCCATCATTTAGCCATGACTCGGTGATCATGGTCACGCCTCCCCGAAGACCCCATCCAGTCTACTTACATTAATGTACGAACCCTCTTGCATGTATCTCTTATTTCCTAATTTATGAGATGTCCAATATTACAACTATTTGGTATCCTATAAATAACTTGCACTATGTTCAATATCCTTCACAATTTCTTAACTTCACATAAATTGATCCTAATTTTACGTTCTGATCTGCCAGACCAAGATTGTTTTTCATTGTATACACAAGAGATTATGCGGATGCTGGAAATTTAGGGTGACACCCACAAAATGCTGAAACAGATTCAGAATCGGGTTTAGTATCACTAGCATTTGTTATGAAATTGGTTGTTATGCGGCAGCTATACATTGTCATACATAATAATAAAAACTATAAATTACAGTATATAGTATTAAGGAAGTTAAATTAAATAAGAGGTACAAAAAGAGGGAAAAAAGGTAGTGAGATAGTGTTAACACAAGGAATTCTGCAGATGCTGGAAATTCAAGCAACACACATCAAAGTTGCTGGTGAACGCAGCAGGCCAGGCAGCATCTCTAGGAAGAGGTACAGTCGACATTTCAGGCTGAGACCCTTCGTCAGGACTAACTGAAGGAAGAGCTAGTAAGAGATTTGAAAGTGGGAGGGGAAGAGGGAGATCCAAAATGATAGGAGAAGACAGGAGGGGGAGGGATGGAGCCAAGAGCTGGACAGGTGATTGGCAAAAGGGGTATGAGAGGATCATGGGACAGGAGGCCCGGGGAGAAGGAAAAGGGGGAGGGGGGGAAAAAGCCTAGAGGATGGGCAAGGGGTATAGTCAGAGGGCCAGAGGGAGAAAAAGGAGAGTGAGAGAAAGAATGTGTGTATATAAATAACGGATGGGGTACGAGGGGGAGGTGGGGCATTAGCGGAAGTTAGAGAGGTCAATGTTCATGCCATCAGGTTGGAGGCTACCCAGACGGAATATAAGGTGTTGTTCCTCCAACCTGAGTGTGGCTTCATCTTTACAGTAGAGGAGGCCGTGTCAGAATGGGAATGGGATGTGGAATTAAAATGTGTGGCCACTGGGAGATAATGAGGTAGTGTTCATGGGTTCACTGTCCATTCAGAAATCTGATGGCAGAGGGGAAGAAGCTGTTCCTGAATCACTGAGTGTGTGCCTTCAGGCTCTATACCTCCTTCCTGATGGTAACAGTGAGAAGACAGCGTGTCCTGGGTGATGGGGGTCCTTAATGATGGATGCCTCCCTTTTAAGGCATCGCTCCTTGAAGATGTCCTGGATGCTGGGGAGGCTGGTGCCTGTGATGGAGCTGACAGAGTTTACAACTATCTGCAGATTATTTTAATCCTGTGCAGTGGCCCACCCTTATCAGATGGTGTTGCGGCCAGTTCGAATGCTCTCTACGGTACACCTGTAAAAGTTTGTGAGTGTCTTCAGATCTTCTCAAACTCCTAATGAACTATAGCCACTAACTCAGCAAATCACTAAGGCAGCATCTATGGAGAGGAATAAACAGTTGGCAGTTTGGGCTGAGAGCCTTCATCAGGACCTGAGGCTGCCTAACCTGCTGAGTTCCTCCAGCATTTTGTGTGTGTTACTCCTATTATCACATCTCTGCCTCACTTCCTTTACTTTTATGCCTATCCTTCCAAAATATTATACGTATCTTTGAACATTCACTTCTCTCTTTTGGTCACCCTGCAGCCCCATTTCCATATTGTTAAGCAGATTTTAATCACTTATTTCTGTTCAAGCTTGTTATGAGATTGCTGTTTAACCATATAACCATATATCAATTACAGCACGGAAACAGGCCATCTTGACCCTTCTAGTCCGTGCCGAACTCTTACTCTCACCTAGTCCCACCGACCTGCACTCAGCCCATAACCCTCCATTCCTCTCCTGTCCATATATCTATCCAATTTAACTTTAAATGACAACATCGAATCTGCCTCAACCACTTCTGCTGGAAGCTCGTTCCACACAGCTACCACTCTCTGAGTAAAGAAGTTCCCCCTCATGTTACCCCTAAACTTTGCCCCCTAACTCTCAACTCATGTCCTCTTGTTTGAATCTCCCCCACTCTCAATGGAAAAAGCCTATCCACGTCAATTCTATCTATTCCCCTCATAATTTTAAATACCTCTATCAAGTCCCCCCTCAACCTTCTACACTCCAAAGAATAAATACCCAACTTGTTCAAGCTTTCTCTGTAACTTGGGTGATGAAAGCCAGGCAACATTCTAGTAAATCTTCTCTGTACTCTCTCTATTTTGTAGACATCTTTCCTATAATTTGGTGAGCAAAACTGCACACAATACCCCAAATTTGGCCTCACCAATGCCTTGTACAATTTCAACATTACATCCCAACTCCTATACTCAATGTTCTGATTTATAAAGGCCAGCATACCAAAAGCTTTCTTCACCACCCTATCCACATGAGATTCCACCTTCAGGGAACTATGCACCATTACTCCCAGATCCCTCTGTTCTACTGCATTCTTCAATGCCCTACCATTTACCATGTATGTCCTATTTTGATTATTCCTACCAAAATGTAGCACCTCACATTTATCAGCATTAAACTCCATCTGCCATCTTTCAGCCTTTGCATTTAGATAAACTCCTTTCATCTTTCTCTTTGAAATTTTTTACGCATTTTAACTCTGCTGCATTTCTTTGATTCCTCTGCCTTTTTATTTCACTCAATACTAGTTCAGCTTCAATTTCCTGCTTTGTTCCTCTTTTTCATGATGCTCCCCAAAGGTTCCATTCCTTTCGAGGCCTGGCCAATGTTTTATCAAGTTGGAGCATAATCACCCTGCTCTTGTATTTAATGTCCTGGCTAACAGATGCCAGCAAGACAAGTGCCTTCTTAAACATGGTATCGCCTGTGTAACTCCATTCAAAGATCTTGTACCTCAGAGTCACGCTGTTCCTAGTACTCTCTGTGACTTTGCCGATCATGCTGTATGTCATCAAATCAAATGAAGTTTAATTATCATTCAAACCATACATGGATACAATTGAATGAGACAGCGTTCCTCTGAGGCCAAGGTGCATAATATACATTGAAAATAGCGAGGGAGAAACGCAAGTAAACATATGTATGGTCCAAGTCCCTGATGGCACAGCTCCTGGCAATCCAGCCTGTCATTCCATTGGTCGAACACTGGAGGGCAGCACACACAGGAGAGCCCAGCTCTCAATGGAGCACGGATGCCACACTACACCACCTCCAGTGTCTTCGCACCTGGACTACAGCAGCTGACAAGCTTGTGGCCTGAGGTCTAGTCCTCACTACAGCTGAAGCTATGCTGCTGCCTCGTCGCCTGTCTCACTACCGAACAAGGGAAACAGGTCTGCGGAACCTTACACCCTCAATGTCCAACAGGGACTTGCGATTGCAAGAGAAACTTCCAAGACTGTCACTCATGGCTACACAGCACGCCGCTTTCACGCACCAACTCCAATGCCTCTCAGTAGTAGGCAGCAGCAAGGTTTGCACCCAGCATGTGCCTCATTAGTCCCTCAAAGATACATCTTCTCATACTTATCTGAATTAAGCTCCATCTGCCATTTCATTTTTGATATTACCCAATAGTCTGAGACTACCCTCCATATTACCAACAACTCCACCAGCCTAGGTGTCATCGGCAAATTTACTGATAATGCCTCCAATATAGTCATCAAAACCATTCACATACTTTGCAAACAGGAAGGGTTCACCAATCCTTGAGAAATACCACTAGTCGGTGTCATCCAATCACAAAAAGAGCTCCTGTTCCATAGCCTGGAGTTCAACCTGCTACTGCTGGAAACACTCATCTGATTATCTCATATGGCAAACCTGGGACATTCCACTCAGCTGAAGTACCTTCCATCCAGGATATTGGGATTCCTTCCTCACTCTCCAGATGAGTATACTTGGCTCTGTGCAAAGGTCGCATCAGGGAAAAATATGGTACTACTTGGCAGTACCAAGAAAACATGCTCATGCTCTCAAAATGCTGGAGGAACTCAGCAGTCTCTTCGTTACTACTATCGGAAAGGAGGTACAGGAGCCTGAAGATTCTTACTCAATAGTTAAGGAACAGTTTCTTCCCACCCGTCATCCCATTTCTGAATAGTCCATGAACCCGTGAACACAACCTTGTTAATCCTTTTCTCTGCACTTTTTATTCTTACAATTTATAGTAATTTTGTCTTAAACATTGATACAACACTCTCAAACCACTGCCAATTTTGAGTCCAGCTTTTGCTGCAAATCTGCTATCTCTGCTTTCAGCTACCTCTTGTATTTTGTACTCATTCACTCTCATTGTGGCTGGCCAGGTCTGCTCTGTAGCACCATCTCAGAAAGGGAACAATCATTTTAAAAAGCTTGATGATGAATATGGCAATGAGTTTATCTGCAAACACTTGAAACACATAGACCTGTAATTTACTGTGAAAGTGAGGCAAATAGTCTTCTCACATGTATGCAAAGTCCAGGAACTTTTTCACCTCATGCAATCTTTGCACAGAGGGTTAAGGCTTGTCTAAGTTATATATGGGCATATTGCTCTCGCCTGATTTGTTCATAAGGCAGGGGACACATGCTCCTCTCCGCTGAATTGCCCTGCCTGTCCTTACAGTTTACAATTTATGAAAGACAAATTAGACAACAGAAAATATTCACCGTGAAGCTTGTAAAATTTTTATATTTTGTCGTATTAAATTAGTTATGAGGTCTTTTTTAGATACTTAGCCAATGTTTTAAATTTATTCCCCTCAGCTTTAATTGTCATTGAATGTATTACAAATTTAATAAGTCATTTTATTTTATCTTTCTTCTTTTTCTCTTTTTCTGCTAAGCTAATCTTTCATGCTATTTAGTTCTCTTTCCGCAATTGATATGACATTTACTGTTGTTTGTTCATTATGTGCCATGTTGTATGGCGTGGACAATCATGGTCTTTCCATGACCATGGCTGCTCTTGGCAAATTTGTCTACAGATATGATTTGCCATTGCCTTTTCCTGGGCTGCATCTTTACATGACAGGTGACCCCAGTCATTATCAATACTCTTCAGAGATTGTCTGGTGTAAGTGGTTGGATTTACCAGGATTTGTGATATGCACCAGTTGCTCATATGACCTGTGCCCAAACCTGATCGAGGGGGGTGGGGGGCTAAGCAGGCGCTACACCTTGCCCAAGGGAGTCCTGCAGGTTAGCAGAGTAAAGGAGCACCTTACACCTCCTTTGGTAGAGCTGTATATCCAAACCATCATCCATTAAATATGCATTAAATATACTCAATCTAATTACCATAAGACCAGTAGATATAGGATCAAAATTAGGCCATTTGGCTTATTATGTCTGCTCTGCCATTCAATCATGGCTGATCCTTTTTTCTCCTCCTCAGCCCCACTCCCCATAACCTTTGATGACATGTCCAATCAAGAACCTATCAAACTTTGCCTTAAATATACCCAACGACCTGGCCTCCACAGCTCCCTCTGGTAATAAATTCCACAAGTTCACCATTCTCTGGCTGAAGAAATTTCTTTGCATCTCTGTTTTAAATGGATGCCCCCCTATCCTGTGTCTGTGCCCTCTTGTCCTAGACTCCCCCACCATGGGAAACATCCTTTCCACATTTACTCTGTCTGGGCCTTTCAACATTTGAAAGGTTTCAATGAGATCCCCCCTCATCCTTCTAAATTCCAGCGATTACAGACCCAGAGCTATCAAACGTTCCTCATATAATAACCCTTTCATTCCCAGTGGCAGGTCTCATCAGCAAGAACGATGAGTCAGCATACAGAGAGGAGGTGCAGCGGCTAATGGACTGGTGCAGAGCCAACAACCTGTCTCTGAATGTGAACAAAACAAAAGAGATGGTTGTTGACTTCAGGAGGACACGGAACGACCACTCTCCACTGAACATCGACGACTCCTCCGTAGAGATCGTTAAGAGCACCAAATTTCTTGGTGTTCATCTGGCAGAGAATCTCACCTGGTCCCTCAACACCAGCTCCATAGCAAAGAAAGCCCAGCAGCGTCTCTACTTTCTGCGAAGGCAGAGAGAAGTCCATCTCCCACCCCCCATCCTCAACACATTCTACAGAGGTTGTATTGAGAGCATCCTGAGCAGCTGCATCACTGCCTGGTTCAGAAATCGCACCATCTCGGATTGCAAGATCCTGCAGTGGATAGTGAGGTCAGCTGAGAAGATCGTTGGGGTCTCTCTTCCCACTATTAGAGACATTTACACCACACGCTGCATCCGTAAAGCAAACAGCATTATGAAGGATCCCACGCACCCCTCATACAAACTCTTCTCCCTCCTGCCATCTGGAAAAAGGCACCGAAGCATTCGGGCTTTCACGACCAGACTATGTAACAGTTTCTTCCCCCAAGTCATCAGACTCCTCAATACCCAGAGCCTGGACTGACACCAACCTACTGCCCTCTACTGTGCATATTGTGTTGTTTATTATTTATTGTAATGCCTGCACTGTTCTGTGCACTTTATGCAGTCCTGGGTAGGTCTATAATCTTGTGTAGTTTTCTGTTGTTTTTTACGTAGTTCAGTGTAGTTTTTGTATTGTTCATGTAGCACCATGGTCCTGAAAAACATTGTCTCATTTTTACTGTGTACTGTACCAGCAGTTATGGTCGAAATGACAATAAAAAGTGACTTGACTTGACTTGACTTGATCATTCGTGAACCTCCGCTGAACCCTCTTACATGAGAAGCCCAAAACTGTTCACAATACCCAAGGTGAGGTCTCACCAGTGCGTTATAAATTCTCAGCATCACATCTCTGCTCTTATATTCTAGACCTCTTGAAATGAATACTAACATTGCATTTGCCTTCCTCACCACTGACTCTACCTACAAGTTAACCTTTAGGGTGTTCTGCACAAGGACTCCCAAGTTGTTTTGCATTTCGGAATTTTGGATTTTCTCCCCATTTAGAAAATAGTCTACATATTTATTTCTACTACCAAGGTGCATGACCATGCATTTTCCAACATTATATTTCATTTTCCACTTTTTTGCTCATTCTCCTAATCTGTCTAAGTCCTTCTGCAGTCTGCCTGTTTCCTCAATACTACCTGCCGCTCCACCAATCTTTGTATCATCTGTAAACTTGGCAACAAAGCCATCTGTTCCATCACTAAATCATTGATGTACACCATAAAAAGAAGTGGTCTCAACACCGACCCCTGCAGAACATCACTAGTCACTGGCAGCCAATCAGAAAAGGATCCATTTGTTCCCACTCACTGCCTGCTACCAATCAGCCAATGCTCTAACCATACTAGTAACTTCCCTGTAATACCGTGGGCTCTTAACTTGGTAAGCTGCCTCACTTGTGGCACCTTGTCATAAGCCTTCTGAAAGTCCAAATATACAACATCCACTGCATCCCCTTTATCTATCCTACGTGTAATCTCCTCAAAGAATTCCAACTGGTTCATCAGGTAAGATTTTCCCTTCGGAAATCATGTTGGCTTTGTCCTATCTTGTCTTGGGACATCAAGTACTCCATAACCTCATCCTTAACAATTGACTCTAACATCTTTCCAACCACTGAGGTCAGGCTAACAGATCTATAATTTTCTTTCTGCTGCCTTCTTCCTTTACTTAAAGAGTGGAGTGATATTTACAATTTTCCAGTCCTCTGGAACCATGCCAGAGTCCAATGATTTTTAAAAGATCGCTACTAATCCCTCCACAATCTCTACTGCTACTTCTTTCAGAACGCTAGGGTGCAGTTCATCTGGTCTGGGTGACTTATGCACCCTAAGGTTTTTCAACTTTTTAAGCACTTTCTCCCTTGTAATAGTAACTGCACTCACTCCTCTTCCCTCAAACCCTTCAACATCTGGCACACTGCTAGTGTCTTCCACAGTAAATATACTCATTTATTTCATCTGCCATCACCTTTCACTATCCACTTCGATGTTGTTTGCTAGCTTGTTTTCATGTTTCATCTTTTCCCTCCTAATAATACTTTTAGTTGCTCTCTGTAGGTTTTTAAAAGCTTCCCAATCCTAATAACATGGTAAACTGAATAATCTCAGTTCTTTCACTTGATTGATTAAGGAGAACCTTAATGCTGTGCTTTGTGCTCACGTATCCCACTTTTAGTCTTCTTGCAGATGCTTAAACAAATATCTTGGCTAATACTCAAGAGTAGCGGTTCCTAACGCTTTTTTTTTTGCCAGTGAGCCCTACCATTTAGCAAGGGGTCAGTGGACCCCAGATTGGGAACCCCTGCTCTCGTACAAAACTAAGGGATGTTGCACTGTTTTATGAGCCATTAAATTAAGGATGTTTCTCGTCTGTTGTTGTTTTGAAAGACTCCATGACACCACTTCAATGAAGAACAGTGCAAACTACTGATTAGATATATTTTTAAGGGTAAGATTAGCTTTATTTGTCTCATGTACAATGAAACATCACAACATACAGTGAAATGTGTTGTTTTACGTCAACAGCCAGTGCAGATCAAGGATTGTGCTGGGGACAGCCCAGCAACTGTTGCTACACTTCCAGCGCCAACATAGCATGCTTCCAAATCACCAGCCCCAACAGCAACAATACACCCTTGGAATATGGGAGAAAACCAGAGCACATGGAGGAAAGCCGCACAGTGGGAAGAACATACAAACTCCTTACGGACATTGGCGGAATTGATCCCTGATAGGTGGTCACTAGCCCAAATGTTCAAATGCCAGCTCGTTTGAACATCTGAAATGTTGTCACTATTTTCTCCTCCACGGATGTTGCCTGATGCATTTAAAATTTCTGCATTTTCTGTGAACAATATACAACATCTGCAGCACTTTGGTTCTGTATAATGAAAGTAATTCTTTACATTGGAATATTTACTAAAAATTGGTTCATGTGCATAAGAAATGCAAATGCTTTTACATCAATGATTACCATCCCGTTGCCCTGACCCCCATAGTGATGAAATGTTTTGAATGGCTTGTCAAGCCTCATATCACAGCCAGCCTCCCCTCATCACTGGATCCTCTGCAGTTTGCTTATCGTCCAAATCGCTCTACGGAGGACGCAATATCCACCACACTGCACACAGTTCTCTCTCACTTGGACAACAAAGACACTTATGCCAGAATCCTGTACATTGATTTCAGTTCAGCGTTCAATACCATCATCCCGCAGAGACCAGTGGAGAAACTGCCGCTGCTTGGCCTTAGCACTGCCACGTGTCGCTGGATTCTGGATTTCTTGACGGAGAGACCACAGTCAGTCCATGTTGGCAAGAACATCTCTGACTCCATCACACTGAGCACTGGATCCCCACAAGGCTGTGTGCTTAGCCCATTGCTGTTTACACTGCTAACACATGACTGTGCAGCCAGATTCAAGGAGAACCTGATCATTAAATTTGCAGATGATACCACAGTGGTGGGGTCATCAGCAAAAATGATGAAACTATGTACAGGGAGGAGGTCAAACACCTAGAGAGCTGGTGCAGGGATAACAACTTAATGCTTAATGTCACCAAAACCAAGGAGATGATCGTCGATTTCAGACGGTCTCAGCCTGAGTACACACCCCTCAGCATCAGCGGCTCCACAGTGGAGAGAGTGGAAAACATCAAGTTCCTTGGGGTGCAGATCTCGGACAATCTCACCTGATCCAGGAACACCACTGGGATTGTGAAATGGGCCCAGCAGAGATTGCACTTTCTGAGGAAGCTTAAACAAGCATCACTCCCCACTAACATCTTAACTACATTCTACAGAGGCGTGGTTGAGAGTGTGCTGACCTTTTGCATCACAACCTGGTACTCCAGCTGCAGTGCTGTCAACAAAAAAGCCTTGCAGAGGGTGATTAGGGGAGCAGAGAAGGTTATTGGTGTCTCCCTACCTTCTGTCCAAGACCTCTTTCAGAGTCGATGCCTCCAGAAGACACGGTACATCATTAAAGACCCCTCACATCCTCTCCATGAACTGTTTGTTCTTCTGCCATCAGGCAAACGTTACAGGAGCATCAAATCTAAAACCACAAGGCTACTAAACAGCTTCCTCCCACAGGCAGTCAGACTGCTAAATAGCTGCTCTACCTGACTCTGCTTTGGACACTTTTAACTTGCACTGGACACTTATAACTGATTTTAACTGACATGTGGCTGTTGTGTTTTACTATTTATTGTTATGTTTATTATTTAGTGTTGCGTTTGTTATGTTATGATTGCACTGCCCATGAGAAACGTTGTCTCATTCTGCCCTGCAGAGCTGATGTATGGTTAGAATGACAATAAAGTTCTTTGAATCTTGAATCTTTGAATCAATCTAAATGGATTAAGTCAACATTTTATATTGTGATTCTAGTAATATTTGCTGATTAGTTAAAGGTAGCCTTGTCAATATCAGGTATTTGTCACTCAAAAACACAAAGTGACTTGATTTACTATAGTTATAATTACTTCATCAACAAAATCCTTGGGCTTTTGTAGATATACATTTTGTAGATATGCAAAACAATATTGTAGATATACATTTTATATCTAGGATTTTGTGGATAAACAGATGACTACACTGATGATATGACTTTCCTTTTTGAACACGTGCATAGTTCATAGTTTTGCAGTGATTTTTTTTTAAATCAAGAATAAACTTGGAGGTTGGGATGAATGCTTGCTATTGCTTCACATGGGATAATCTTCCTTTGATAATTATGTGCTGGTGGCATCCGTTAGTCTCTCGAGACCATGGATCTACGCCTGGAAAGTCTAGCTTCAGTCTGTGTTAGAGCAGAGTCTGTTGTGGCTGTAGAGGCCCACACGGGAGTGACGGTCTCGGCTACAGCGACTGCACTTGGAGGCGCTGTCCTCCAGTGTTGTCTTGGTGCTGTTTTTCCGACGAGTGTGCTTTTCTTCAGCAGCAAGCCTCAGCTTCTCTTCTCCTCTTTTCAGACGTCTGCGTAGTTCCAGCCTCCAGTGAGAGCCATCGCTTGCGATGTCCTCCCACTTCTCAATGTTCATGTTCAGTGACTTCATGTCTCTCTTGCAGACATCTTTGAAATGAAGATGGGGCTGCCCTTGTGCTCTCTTGCCGGAGGCCAGTTCCCCGTACAGCAGGTCTTTCGGGATCCTCCCGTCTGACATGCGGTGTACGTGGCCCAGCCAGCGGAGACGGCGTTGTTGGAGCAGGGTGAAGAGGCTGGGTATCTGGGTGCAGGCCAGGACCGCATAGTTGGTGACTCGGTCAGTCCACATGATGTCCAGGATGCCTCTCAGGCTGCGAAGGTGGAAGGCGTTGAGACGCCGCTCTTGTCTGTAGTAGAGGCTCCAGGTCTCGCTGCCGTAAAGCAGTGTGCTGAGGACGCAGGCCCTGTAGACTGCAACTTTGGTGTGTGTCGTCAGCTTTCTGTTCTCCCAGACTCTGTTTGTCAGCCTGGCAAATGTTGAGGCTGCTCGTCCGATCCGTCTGTTGATCTCGGGGTCTAGGGAGAGACTGTCCGTGATGGTGAAGCCAAGGTATGTAAACTCGTGAACTACCTCCAGCTCGTAGTTGTTAATGGTAATGGCAGGGGGGTGCTCAACACCTTGGCCCAACACATTGGTCTTCTTCAGGCTCTTGAGAAGCTGTCCATGAGGCGTTGCAGTTGCTCTTCAGAGTGTGTTGCCAGTGCCGCATCGTCTGCAAACAACATGTCCCTGATGAGTAGTTCGCGAACCTTGGTTTTCGCCCTCAGCCGGGACAGACTGAACAGCCTCCCATCCGATCTGGTGTGGAGGTAGACACCATCAGTTGATGTTCCAAATGCGTGCTTCAGCATGACTGTGAAGAAGATGCCGAACAGGGCGGGGGCAAGCACACAGCCCTGCTTCACACTGCTGCTGATGTTGAAGGCCTCTGAAGAAGAGCCGTCAAACTGAACGACTCCCTTCATGCCTGTGTGGAATGGCTGAACTATCCTGAGGAGCCTCGGGGGACAACCAATCCTGGCAAGGATTTTGAACAGACTGTCTCTGCTCACAAGGTCGAAGGCAATGAAAGCGGCATAGAGTGGTTGTCTTTGCATTGTTGGGAAGGTCTTCGCCCACGTGGTCCTGAACAGACTGCAGAAAATAGCCGAAAGGGTATATCCCGAGTCTCAGTGCGGCTTCAGGTCAGAACGCTCCACAGTCGACATGATCTTCTCCCTTCGACAGCGACAAGAGAAATGCAGAGAGCACAGACAACCACTCAACGTTGCTTATGTATGTACAGGACTGCATTTGTGATTTTCACATATGAGATGTGGAAAAGTGTTAAAGTGCCTGTTAAAAGCGGCACCTTTGTAAGATTTATCTTGCTAATGTCAACTTGCAATGCTGCTTTTTGTAAAATGACACTATATTTACAGTATATAGTTTGTGAAATTAATTTTTTTAGATATCCCTTTGAAAGATGAGTCATTGGAATGTTGGGTGAGTTGTGTGAAATTCCTGTTTATTCCACAGGATCAACTAATACAATGGAAAGAGAAAAAAAATGTCAGTTCAAGTTCATCGACTACGACCCCAGCTTGGAGTCTTCCCAGACTCAAGCACTGCAGCTGTGCATTCCCATTCCCCGCTGTAGCCTGAGCCCATATTTCTGTAGCTGGTAGGTGTTGCAAAGATACAATCAACTACCATTTGTCATATACTTAACTGTATACAATCTAAAGGACAGTAAATTATGGTTAAACTACAGTAAATAAGCAAAACTAAAAATTATATTTTGTAATTATATTAATGTATAATCTGCCAAATTCAGTTTTCTTCTGAATACCGTAAGATAGCCCTAATTATTCAAGACACAATGCTATATCTGCTTAATATACCTATTTATTTATTGAGACCTGTACCTCTATATGATCAATATACCTTGGACTTGTTTAGCACTGACTGCCTTTCATCTGTAGTTTCTACAAAGATTTATAAACCACTGAGAACCTTACAGTAATCGATCTTCCATGAAACTATATATTTTTTTATTTATCGAGATACAATGCAAAATAGGCCCTACAGCCCTTCAAACCTTGCCAACCAGTAATCCCCCGATTTAATTCTAACCTAATCATGGGACACTTTACAACTAACCTACCAACTGGTACGTCTTTGGCCCAGAGGATACCCATACAGCCACAGAGAGAACGTATGAACTCCTTACAGGCATCGGTGAGAATTGAACACAGTCTGCAATGTACAATGTACAATGTAAAGCATTGTACTAACACTACACTACCACGTATACGCTATGTGTAAGAGTTGAGTCCAAATGTCTATTTGGAGGGCAGGGGATAGATGGACTATGGCGTATACATGCAATTAATCCTAATAAAATTATTTTCTCACATTGCTCTGTTTACTATCAAACATTTTAATAAAATTGAGAAACATTCCAAATGAGAAACAAGGAAAGATGCTTTTCATTCAGCAAATTGTTATGATCTGGAATGCTTAAACAGTAAGAGCTGCCAAAGCAGATTCAATAATACTATACAGAATTGGATTGAAAAGGAAATATTTGTAGAGCAATGCATTGAAATGGAGAATAGAAAGGCATCCTTAAGTGATGTAAAATCCTATAATTCAATTTTTATAATTCAGTCTATAATTCATATTCTTACAGAAATTACTCGTTAAGTATTTGATGAAATCGCATTCATTAGTAGTACATCACTGCTTCCAAAGGTGGAGAGAGAAGTGAGAAGAAGTAGGGTTGCTGGTGGTGGTGATGTAGTCACAGGATTTCAAAGCAGAAAAACGTTTTAAATTGTTCTGGAATTCATTTAAAGCTGAGTCTTACAGTAGATGTCTCTATGAAAACTATTTGTTGCTGTTCATTTCTCTAATTTAGAACTTATGGATTGGAATCGCTATATAAATGGTTAGTTGACTACCAGCATGGTGATCTTTCACAAATTGGTGCTAAGTTATTTGACCTTATTTAAGAAAACTGTCCATGATCCAATGATTGGGGAAATACAGATTGAATATTCGGTAAAGGAAGTACTTTGAGGTAACCTGAATCAAATAATTATCCGAAGGACAATGAATTAGAGCCAAGCGATAAGTAGGTACTGTATACCTCATTAGTTAGTGCTTTCATGGAGAATAGGAGAATAAAGAGAGAGATTTTTAAGATAAATATATCATTGAGTGTTGATGTTAGTTTAATTGGATTATTAATTACAGCATCAAAATGAATGCTCGGTGAGCCTAGACCTGAATCCAGACGGAAACATCATGCCCATCTGCCTGGCCTTCTATATTTTAACCAAGCACAAGAGTTTAAGCTATTTGGACAAAATAAATCCAGCTGAGTGAATAACACATGAAAGTCCAACGCTAAATGATAAATATATCTGTTTTTTAACTTTAAAAAAGTCTGATGATTCATCAAATCCATTGAATGCAAAGATTCCAAAGTGAAACACAGTATCTGAAACATTAAATTACATGAATAGATATCAAATGCCTAATCCTGATTAATTTATCTCTTAAATCCCAGTAGCACCACTGCAATTTTTACATACCATTATCGAGTACTCCTATGTTTTATGTAAAACATCTTTGGAAACACAACTTTATTACAGTTCATAGAATGCTTGTAATCGCCCCACACACACACACACACACACACACACACACACACACACACACATTCAATGTTACAATGAAAACTCCCAATGAATAGCTCACATTTTTATGAGGTGAATTGATAAGAATGTGAAACAATGTTGTAATTATGAGTAATACTTTTGAAAGCACAAGGACAAAATAATGTTTCAGAATGTTAACTTCATTAACTTAAAAACAAGCAATAAAGCATATAAGGCAGATGAGCTGAAGGCACAAATGTACATATATGGAAGTATTTCATTTTAACTTTAAAGAGCAACAAAAATGACAGTTTAACGTTCCTGGTTACAAGGCTATCAGGTAAAATAGATACGGAGATAATATTGAAAGTGGCAATACTGGTTTAAGAAACAATCAGAGTTATGGGAAGGGAAATGTTAGAAGGATCATTGAAACAGACTGTAAGGGGTTGGATTAAAGAACAAAATTACTGCAAAGTAAAATCAATGAAAATGCAAAGGTGTTTTATAAGTATGTAAAGAGCATGAGGATAACAAAGATAAGCAAGATAAGCTTGTGAGTAGGTAGGGAAATGGATGGGAAAGATTCTGAGGGGCAGGATTAATCTGCACTTTGAGAGCCAAGCATTTATCAAGGATAGGGGAATACCTATCTGAGTATTTTGACTGAAACCTTTGAAGAGGTAACTAATTGTTCCATTGAAGCTACTGCACTTATATAAAGCTTTTGACAAAGTCTCACACAGAAAAATAGTCCACAGGGGATCTAGGTATTGGATCCAAAATTGTCTTGGTGGTAGCCCAAAGGCAACGGTAGAGTTTTTGTGAGTGGAAGCTTTGACCAGTGGTGTACCACATGAAATAGTGCTGCATCCTTACTGTTTGCAATATACCTTACCAATTTGGAAGTGAATATAGGAAGTATGATAGTAAGTTTGCATCAGACACTAAAATTTGTGATCCTTTTGAGAGTGAGAGAGTAGACTTTAGCTACACGATGATATTGATGAGTTAACGAATTTGCAGAGCAATAGCAGATGGAATTTAACCCTAAAACAAAATGTGACAGAGGACAAATTAGGCTCAGATAGACACACTAAATATTAGAACTCTAGGAAGTACTGTAGATGAAAGGGACATCTGTGTGCATGTTCAAGATTTCCTGAAGATGGCAATGCAGATATATAGAAAGGCATGCAGAGTAGTTAGCTTAATTAGCTGGGGCATAGAATACAAGAGCAGGGAGATTATGGTACAACTATGTAAAACATTAATTAAGTCACATCTAGAGAACTGTGTGTAGTTCTGGTTGTCACATTACATGGAGGATGTGATTGCATTATAGAGTGTGCTGAGGAGATGTACTGGGACATCGCCTGGGATGAAAAGAGACTGGATAGGCTGGGTTTACTTTCCTTGGAGCGAAGAACACTGAGGGGAGATCTGATTGAGGTATGCGCAACTATGAGGAGCATGGATGGACCTGATAGCAAGGAACTTTTCCCTTTTGCTGAAGTGAGCATAACCAGAGGGCATAGATTTAAGGTCAACAACAGAAGATTTCGAAAGGATTTGAGGGAAACAATGTGGAAAGTAGTTGAAATCTGAATGCATTCTGACACATTTAAACTATGGGCTGCGTGCTGAAAAATGGGATGTCTAGATTTGACATCCATCACGGACACAGTTACCTGAAGAGCTGTATGACTCTATGTCATGCTACAGTCCTTAACTTCAAAATGAAATTCAGCAATTTCTTTAACCAGCCTTTTTGATTATCTCACAACTGGCTAGTTGTGAAAATCAAGGAACTGCAGAAATCAGAAATAAAAACAGAAATGGCTGATACACTCGGCCAGTCAGGAAAGAAAAACAGCCAACATTTTCAGGTCCAGGTGCCTTTGTCAGAACTGGAAAAGAGCTAGAAACTGATTTTAGAATAAAGAAGCTGGTCACTTCTGTTACGATGTCATTCATCTGCAATGTTTCCTGTCCACAGATGCTGTTTGCTCTAGGGTGGTTTTTCAGCATTTTCTTTAATTTCGGATTTCCAGCAATTCTTGTTCCAGCATTTTGATTTACTTCTTCTCTCTTAATCTCCCTCAATGTATACTCTCTTCAAATAGATCAGCTGCCATTATTCAGACCACCACTCTTTTCCAGCTGGCATTGTCCATTTTTCCTTCCACCCAACACAGAGACACCATTTTCTCTCTGCAATCCTGCACTCTATCTGCAACTTAAAAAAGGTTATTGATCTGAAACATCCAATCTTTTTCTTTCCCCGGGTGCTGTGTGGTATGCTGGGCATTTGCACTGTTTTCTCGTTTTATTTTGGGCATTGATTGATTTTGGCATGAGGATTGAAGTCATAGTTGCAAGCTATATGTACTTTGTGTACATGAAATATGGAACCAAAGTTCAAAGATCAATGTAAATTGAAATGTGATTCCATGTAACAAAGAGAGCAAGGCATACACAAATTTTGCAATCACAAATTGTCATATAAATTATTACTTTTTTTGTAGAACCATGCAGTATTCTTCCCAATTTATTGCCCACTTAAGATAAGATATGACAAGACCATACGATGTAGGAGAAGAATTAGGCCATTTGGACCATTGAGTCTGCTCCACCAATTCATCGTGACTGATCCAATTTTCCTTTCAGCCCCAATCACCTGCCTTCACCCCATATCCTTCCATGCCCTGACCAATCAAGAATCTATCAACCTCTACCTTAAATATACATAAAGACTTGGCCTCCACAACTGCCTGTGGCAAAGAATTTCACAGATTTATGACTCTCTGGCTAAAGAAATACCCCTTCATCTCTTTTCTAAAATGACGCCTCTCTATTCTGAGGCTGTGTCCTCTGGTCTTAAACTCTCCCACCATAGGAAACATCTTCTCCATATGCACTCTATCAAGTCATTTCACCGTTCAATAGGTTTCAATGAGGTCACCCCACATTCCTCTGAATTCTAGTGACTATAAGCTCAGAGCCATCAAATGCTCTTCCTATGACAAGCCACTCAATCCTGGAATAATATTCATGAATCTCCTTTGAACCCTCTCCAATTTCAGTACATCCTAAGAAAATGGGCTCAAAACTGCTCACAATACTCCTAGAAAGCAAATTTTATAATGCCAACATTGTATTTGCCTTCCTCACCACAGACTCAACCTGCAAATTAATCTTTAGGGAATCCTACACAAGGACTCCCAAGTCCAATTGCACCTCAGTTTGTTGTATTTTCTCTCCATTTAGAAGATAGTCAAAAAGTGCAGGAGGATACACCTCTTGAGACTCTATTCCCATCAGCCATTTCTTTGCCTATTCTCCTAATCTGTCTGGTCCTTCTGTAGCCTCTCTACTTCCTCAAAACTACCTGCCTCTCTACCTATCTTCATATCGTCTGCAAACTTTTCAACAAAGCCATCAATTGTATCATCCAAATCATTGACATATAACGTAAAAAGAACTGGTCCCAACACAGACCCCCGTGGAACACCACTAGTCACCTGCAGCCAGTCAAAAAAGTCTCCCTTTATTCCCACGCTTTGCCTCCAGCCAATCATCCACTGCTTTATCCATGCTAGGATCGTTCCTGTAATGCCATGGGCCTGTAGCTTGCTAAGCAGCCTCATGTTTGGCACCTTGTCAAATATCAACCAACTCTCCTTTGTCTATCCTGCTTGTTATTTCTTCAAAGAATTCCAACCGATTTGTCAGGCAGGATTTTCCCTTGAGGAGACCATGCTGACTACAGCCTATTTTATCATGTGCGTCCAAGACCTCATCCTTAATAATCAGCTCCAACATCTTCCCAACCACTGAGATAAGACTAACTGGTCTATAGTTTCCTTTCTTCTGCCTTTCTCCCTTCTTGAAGAGTGGAGTGACATTTGCAATTTTCCAGTCGTCCGGAACCATTACAGAATCTGGTGATTCCTGAAAGATCATTACTAATGCCTCCACGATATCTTCAGCCACCTCTTTCAGAACTCTGGGGTGTACTCCATCTGGTCCATGTGACTTATCTACCTTTAGCGCTTTAAGTTTCCCAAGAACCTGTTCTCTAGTTATGATAACTTCACACACTTCATGCCCCCGGACATCTGGAACTTCCATTATACTGCTTGTACTTTCCACAGTGAAGACTGATACTTTATATTTTATTGTCACCAAACAATTGGTACTAGAACATACAATCATCACAGCAATATTTGATTCTGCGCTTTCCACTCCCTGGATTACAAATATTAAATAATAAAAATAGTAAAAATTAGTAAATATTAAAAATTTAAATTACAAATCATAAATAAAAAATAGAAAAATGGAAAGTAAGGTAGTGCAAAAAAACCGAGAGGCAGGTCCGGATATTTGGAGGGTACGGCCCAGATCCAGGTCAGGATCCGTTCAGCAGTCTTATCACAGTTGGAAAGAAGCTTTTCCCAAATCTGGCCGTACGAGTCTTCAGGCTCCTGAGCCTTCTCCCGGAGGGAAGAGGGACGAAAACTGTGTTGGCTGGGTGGGTCGTGTCCTTGATTATCCTGGCAGCACTGCTCCTACGGTGTGCAGTGTAAAGTGAGTCCACGGACGGAAGATTGGTTTGTGTGATGCGCTGTGCCGTGTTCACGATCTTCTGCAGCTTCTTTCAGTCTTGGACAGGACAACTTCCATACCAGGTTGTGATGCACCCTAGAAGAATGCTTTCTCCGGTGCATCTATAAAAATTAGTGAGGGTTTTAGGGGACAGGCCAAATTTCTTTCGTTTTCTCAGGAAGTAAAGGCGCTGGTGGGTCTTCTTGGCAGTGAACTCTGCGTGGTTGGACCAAGTCACGTCATTTGTCAGATACAAAATACTTATTCAATTTGTCCGCCATTTTGCTGTTCCCCCCCCCACCCCCAATACTATGGCTCTAGCACCGTTTTCCAGTGATCTGATATCCACTATCTTTTTTTTAGTTGACTTCTGCTGTTATTTGAAAGCTTCCCAATCCTTTAACTTCCCACCAATTTTTGCTCTATTATATGCCCTGTCTTCGGCTTTTATGTTGGCTTTGACTTCTGTTGTTAGCCACGGCTGTGTCATCTTTCCTTTAGGATACTTCTTCCTCTTTGGGATATATATATCCTAAGCTACACGACTGCCAACACTTGTAGGGGTTCCCATATTGGGGTCCACGGACTTCTTGCTGAATGGTATTGGTCCGTGGCATAAAAAACATTGGGAACCCCTGGGTCACAGAGGATAGCTGTTCATTCTACCTGGTACTGAACAATGTAAATTTGCTTATTTGGTTTATGGACAACACACACAAAAATGTTGTTTGAACTCAGCAGGTCCGGCAGCATGTATGGAGGAAAATGAAATGGTATCTGAAGTCTCTCATATGTCTCCTAATTATTTCATGCTTTGGTTTGAGGGAAAAAGGAGCATGATATATAAGATATTAGTCTATGAATACAAGCAGCCATTTACTGACTTAGTTGGACATTTAACATTTTATATTCCACTGGCAAGTATGAAATATTATAAAGTTATTCACCCAAGTCACAGGTATATAGATATTTACTGTAAATTCAGAACATGTAATTTGGATCTTCGGAGGAAACTATTTTCAGATGATTTAAAAGTTTAGACAGAATAACAGTGCAAATTAGGGGAGGTTTATAGGAAAATAGATTTTTATATTTCCTGAATAATATTTTAATATGCCTTTTAAATATATTAGAAGTGGCATAGGACATATAATCTACCATTCTCTGTGTAAAAAATGTCCCGTCCCTCCCACACTGCTAAACTTGAAATATATCCTTCAGGTATTTAACATTTCTACCCCTGGGAAAATAGAATATTAAACATGTAGATATATTGCTCCTTTAATAAAGCCAATACTTAAGAGAGAAAAAATATAGAGTTGTCTTTTCTTCATCTAGAAACACTGTTTGCTACATGGGAAACACCTTTTCTCCAAAATCGGGCAGCTATACTTTGGCCAACAGATATGGTCCAATAAAAATCTGTTATACTAATTATGGTATTGGGTTGATTTGTCCTTGAATAAATTATACAATAGCATATATATAATGAAACACATCAAAAATATGATGGAATGAATTCATGACAAATGCTTATGTTTGTAGTGAATATTGTAGAACAGTTATACAGTTTGCAGACTTACAGTGCATTTGCACATAATTTTCACAATTTTTGTCCATGTGCATTGGTATCCTTCTTGCACATGGATACGTGACCTCACATTAATTACAGTCCTGAAATTTGACTTACTAAATTATAGATTAATATTTTCATCTTCTTAGGTAGTTAGTTCTTTGTGATCAGTGTTGACTGGTTTTTAGTCCAGTTCTGTGGGCTCTAATGAAGGCTGTTGGAACCTGCAGACTTTGCCATTGATGGGACAAAGAGGAACTTGATGGGAAGGGCTGGAAGGTGATTTTGGAGGTGAGATGCACTCCTGCCATTTGCACTGGGCTTGCAATTGTCAAGGGTGCCCTGAATTTTCCTGCTTCATTTTGAATGGTGATAGGCTCGGGATTCTTGATTGGCATCAAAGGTTACAGAGAGAAGTCACAAGAATTGAGGGGGATAATAAATCATTCATAATACAATGGCAGAGCAAGCTCGATGGGCTGACTAGCCTGATTTTGCTCCTGTGTCTTACATTCTCAACAGTCAGTGAAGATGTCACAACTTTTTAAGGAACTTATGGTTCATCCTTGAACATTTTCCTCTGTCTACCTGGTAATGTTTTGTCATGGCAGAGCTTGGAATAATGTGTGTCCTCTTTGGGAATCTGGTGTTTGACATGTGAATGGTGCAATCTGCGCATCTGAGCTGATTGACTTTTATTAGGGCCTCAAGATTGAATATTTTGGTCTGGGAGATAATGTTAATATTGGTTCATTTATTCTACCAGTGAATCTAGATGATTTTGCAGAGGCAGTAGATTATAATCAGTAGTAAATACTATCCTACTTTTGGATTTGTATATGCAGAATTTAGTTTGTTTACTATCACAGAAGCAGTGAATATTCTATGGTAATGGACTTAAGGTTAAGTACAATCTTATGGCAGAGTAATGGTCTATTTTCAATCAATTTGAAGTTCATATTATGTTTTATTTTTACATTTTCTTTCTATTCCTCTAGGATTATGGCCACGTGTATGAAAACAATTACACCTTCTGACGAGGGATGGCGCTGCAGCACATCAACACCACGGAGAGGTTTCTATTACAAGTACAGGCATGGGGGCTTAAAATGGAAAAAAAATGTCACCTACAATGTTTCATAGACTATAGTTACGTAGAAAACCTTAGTGGCATCTTAGGAAGCACAGCAGTTTTCAACATGCAGATTTTGATACATTTTGAAATTACAAGTGGGAAATAGTGTACTTAGCTGAAAGAATCAGATGTTTATGCACAGCAGGAATAGTACTTACAATCCATTATCATTTGTTTCCTATTACGATAATCTTATATCTTCCTATCTATACGTCCCATTCTAAAAAATTCTTATAGACGCGTGCATCATTCATCATTCATTAACTATGCCTCAGTTCTCTTCACAACAGTGATTCTCCTGCTCTCTGTCCTAAATACCTTGTAATTAATCATGTCCCAGTTTTCCTAACCCATTATTCATTTTTGCTCTTCTTTGCACCATCCTAGCAATTCTAGGCAATGTTCTCTATCGTCTTAAAACCTTCCATATTCTGTACCATTATCTGTCAGCTTTCTTGTATTCGTGGCCTTGCCTCAAAGGCATGTGTCAAGGGCTTTTGATGTATTGCTTTAAATTCTTATAACTATGAGTTAAATATTTTCTTATATATAGATTATCCAACTTTTCCCCATTCAAGTCTTATGCCTTAAAATCTACTATGTCTATTTACCATCACTGACTCTTTTTACCAGGTTTGGAAGACTGGATATTCATATGATTTTTCATTATAAAAAGATAAAATATTTAGAACAAAACATATAAATCAAATATTTTAATAAGTGATCACATATCAAGTTAAAGTGCTGTTTCCTGAACCATTATAAGATAAGGTGAACTTATTTGACTGAGTTTTTTCATCACTTTGTCCAGTTACGTCCATAGCACAGACTAACAGAATACAAGATTTCAATGTAAAATATAAAATGAGTAATAATGGTAACTTTATATAAAAATATAAATAAGCTTCTGTAGTTTTGAGTTCCATGTCCTATGAAGGCAATAGGGAGTTTAGCACAGAATTAATTGGATGCTAAATTTCAGTAGCCAGAGGGTGGTGAATGTGGAATTCGTTGCCACAGATGGTTGTGGAGGTCAAGTCGTTGGGTATATCTAAAGTGGAGTTTGATAGGTTTTTCATTAGTAAGGACATCAAAGGTTACCTGGAGAAGGCAGGAGGATAGGATTGAGAGGGATAATAGATTAGCCATGATTGAACAGTGGAGCAGAAAGTCCAAGTGGACTAATTCTGCTCCTATGTCTTATGTTCTGTCTGACAGGGAAAAGAGCAAACACACCGACAATTTGGGACATGTCTAAAAAATGCTCTAAACTCAGTAAAGTATATTATGTACATTGTACATTCAGTTATTTTTGCTCATCAGGGTGAGCAAGGTTTCTGCATGCAGTGGAAGTTTTCTAATTGAGCGTGTCAAATTCAGCATCATTCACTCTCAATTCTGTGTAATAGTGTTCACTGAAAGCCATGTCTCAGCCTCCAGGCACCACAGAGTGAGCAAGTATGTTGACAGTTTCCATTTTCTACACCTACAGTGTATGGCTGTTATTGCAAAGTTGGTGGCATGAATGATTTCCCCTGCGGGGACCTGACAGGGGCAGGACTGAGACACGAGAAACTTCAGATGCTGGAACTGAGACGGGATTGAAATGTAGTTTCCATAGTTTCCCTTCATCCCATCATTCTAGGTTGATTCCAACCCAGTTCAAATGTCTTGAACACCAGCTTTTAATTATCTATCCAGTTCTCCAGAATTGTTTCCTCTTTCTTGCTGAACAATATTCACACTTCAAGGCATATTGTCTGGTTCTGTGAATCTGCAGAGGATTATAGGGAAAAGAAATATTTTAATGTAGTTAGAAGACAACAACATCTGGTCAATGGGAAAAAATGAAGATTTCAATATTTGTTTAAAGAACAAAAACATATTCATAACGTTAATCATTTTTAAAAATTTGCTCCCACAATTTATAACCTGCTCTTTGGATCTATTACAGATTACACCATATTCTCAATTATTGCAAACTTTTATCATGACCTTGACTGAGCCAAATTGTAATTTTTGCTTTTTTGTCTAAATCGAATATTCACACAAATTTGTTGTTTGAATATGGGAATATTGCCTCCAGAGTAATTCCCCAATTACTTTATGTCGATGAGTATTTTTTAAAGTAACATGTAAATAAGCTGTTAATAAATGCTATTAAAAGACTGAAAAAATCTTTAAGGACATCGACTTTTTCTTACCTCTGGAACCAGAAACGTATCAAAAGACCTTTAGTTTCATGTCGTCTTGCAGAACAGTATATTAGTGTTCCATAAACTCGGATACTTACCTCAGGTATGTGAATTGCAAACATGTTTATCTTAATTTGCGTTTCAGGATATTTGGAATACTCGACTAGACCAATAAAAAAACTTAAGTTAATCTTTCATCTCAGAGACCTGAAGGCTTGACGTCGGTAAAAGGAAAAACTACTGTTGGTGATCTTGTTACAAGAAAAATTTTGGAATATTTTAATCACCAAGTATCAAAGAAAAAATCCTTAATAATCCTTCCACACACAAAAAAAATCTTCATTTTATACTAAGATGTTCCACCTATTATAATTATTTTTCTTTTTCTCACCTCTAGGGGCAAATACTTTCCTCAATGTCAGTATTAGATGTAATAAGAAATGTCTAGTGATTACTTCCAGCTTGGTTTTTACTTTTGTCCTCCCCTCCCCAACAGCGTGAGCTTGTGAGGCACAAGTCCACGCGTAAAAAAATATTTCTCAGGGCTTTTCTCAGGGACGTGCAAATGTACAAATCAGTACATTTGAAGAGAAACTATGGAAACTACATTCGGGTCATTTCAATCCCGTCTCAGTTCCAACATCTGAAGTTTCTTGTGCCTAAATTACTCTCACTACCAAGCCTTGTGAGTAAATGTGACAGGGGCTTATTTATCATTCGTGTTGCTGTAAACCCTGGATCACCGCCGCACTTCCGTGGAGCAACATGCTAGAGGAACTCAGGCAGCTTCTACGGAGAGAAATGAACAGCCGAATGTTTGCCCAGAGCTTTCATCAGGTTCCTCCAGTATTTTTGTGTGTGTTGCTCCAAATTTCCAGCATCTGCAGTCTCTCGTGTCTCCAATACTTCCGTGAATGTTAGGATGTGTAAGTGTTAAATATCCATGCATGCAAGCAAGAAGGGCTGGCAGAAGATAAAACAGCTCATTTATTTCCACTGAACTGCTTGGCCAGTGCAGTTTTCCTCTAAAGCTCGCATTTTGATTGGATTTCATCACTCGGACGTTGACGTACTCAAAAATTTTCCACTGGATTAGAAAAAAATCTCAGCAGCCCACCCCTCAAATGCCAATGCAACCCGATCCCTCTCCCTTCACCTGTTACGGCTGCACCAGATTTCTGCCCCGGGCGGGGGGAGGAGGGAGCGGCGCTCGGCCAATCGGCTGCCCGAGCTGAGGTCACGCGGGGGCGAGGCGGGCGCTGGGCAAGTGGTGAAGGTAAACGGCGGCGGATGAGAGTTTTTCCTCCCCCTCCCCCGAGCAGCGACCAAGTGGCGAGACGTCAAGCGCTGCCTTTTGCAGCCTTGAAAGGATTCCGTAAAACAAAAGGGCGATGACAACCAAAACATTAGCGGGATCTAACCCCAGCTCGGTGAAGCGGGTGAGTGTTGATTTCTGCTGGCGGCGGGGGTACAGCTCGGCTCGGTTGTCCCGACCCCCAGGAGGGGATTTTCCCTTCCGCGCCGCGAACCGGGAGACTGGGATCCCTCCTGGAAGTGGTGGCGACGCGATTTGGAGCGGTGTGCTCGCCCTGCTGGTGTGAAGCAGAGAAAGTGACCGTTACTCGAGGCTCGTGGTGCGCGGCGCGGAGCGGAGCGGAGCCCAGCCCGGCGGGCGGCGTGCTCTCCTTCCGGTGGGCTTGCGGCGGCGGTGCGGGTTCCTACAGCGCTGGACCCTCTAACTCAACACCGGACCAACGCCTCCTCCTCCCCCCCCCCAACTTCCCTTCCACAACTCTCTACATCGGCGTCTACAACATTTCCGCCCCCTCACCACCACCACCTCCTTCCTTCCACAACTCTACACCAGCGCTTCAGCAGCCCTCCTCCCTAACTCTGTGCACCGGAGCGGCTGTAACACCCCCATCTCCCTTGCAAACCCTACACCGGCGCTTCCAAAAGTTCCAACAACTACCCCCACCCCCCCCCACCTTCCACAACTCTACACCGGCGCCTTCAACAGTCCTCTTCCCCAACACCCCCATCTCTCTTGCAAACTATACACTGGCGGCCCCCCCCCCCACTTTCCTTCCACAACTACCGGTGCCTTCGACAACCCTGTTCCCCAACACTGTGCATCTCCCTTGCAAAGTCTGTACATCGTGCCTCCAGCAGTCCTCTTCCCCTATTCTGTGCACCAGTGCCTCCAATACCCCCCTCCTGTCTTCCTCAGCTCTGTGACTGTCGCCTCCAACACCAGCACCCTCCCCAACTCTGCACCTGCGCCTCCAACACCGCACCCACACCTCCCTTCCCCAACTCGGTGCATATACAACTCCAACACCAAATTGCCACTTCCCTAAATCGGTGCTGGTGCTCCTCCCATTGCAGCAACTTTTCTTGACGTCCCCCCCCCCCCAGCCAATTCTCTGCACCATGATACTGAACTCTTAGAGTGAGGTAGATCCCTTGCACACTTTATCTTTTAGGACCATTGTCCACTTCATCACTGTCAGCCCCTTATTTCTCTTGTCTTCCATGTTTGATCTGAGAATGCAATGGAGCTTTTGCTGCTTGGGCCACTCGTAATGTTTTATCGTCAAATTGTCCAGAAGGTGTGTCAGCAACAATAGTCAGATGAACTGGGCGTAGGTTATCTAATTAAGGAATGCAAGTATTCACTGCACAGATTACATGTATCATGAGTAGAGTTTTTCACTAGGTGCTTTTAAAAAAAACCTGGTCTACGCTTGTTCCTGCCATTTTGACCCAGTTTATCTTTTGTTGCATACTAGCAAAGAAAATTGTTCGTATGGTTGTCACAAACATTTGATTTCTAAAGCAGCTTTCTTTTCAGAAATTTGACTGTAATGTAATTTATCAACCTGTTTTTATGAATAATACAAGTTTTGTCTATTAAACTTGTGAGGCAATACTGGTAAAACGTGCTCTGTAAAAGCTGAAGTTTACTAATCTATGTTCTCAGCACAAAACAGGAAAGTCTCTTGCAACAGATTATTATGTTGATGTGGGTTACCACTTCAGAAAGAAAGAGTTGAAGGTTATGCTATTTCTATGAGGTATTTTTCTGCATCAATTTAAATGAGTTTCACATGTTCTCTTTACATTGTTTTTATAATCTGCTTTGGTTTTCCTCCATTCCATGTTACAGAAATGTAGATAAATCCATTGACTCTCACACTTGTATGTAAATTATTTCTCAGATAATGGTTTAATCTTAATTCTGGTGACTGTAGCAGTACTGTATTTTGCCTTTGGGGACAAAATGGGTAATAGGTGGGAATTTGGGTCTATTGGGACTTTCAGCTTTGCTCCCTTTTGCGAAATGATCGAAAAGATTGTGCTGTTGAATATCTTTTAGAGCATCCAGAGAATGGCAGGTAGTGTAGCTGACAGGTGACTTGAATCATTAATTTAAGCAACAAGACTGTTGTGCTGAAACTCACTCAAAGATTTATGAATAACATTTTAATGAAGCAATTATGTGTGAGAGAAAATAATTTCAACTCCTATTTGATAATTTTTATTTGTGTTTTTGCCATGTTTTGCAACTATATGACTACAAGGTATGGTTTGGATCATGTTGGGATTCAATGAAACTAACTTCCCAATAAAATGTTTTGAGGTTATCTTCAGTACATTACTAAATGTTTTTTTCTATTCTCTTCATAGGGTCTGTCGTCCTAAACTTTTGCAAATGGTCTTTTAGCCCGGACTTCAGATCATACTGAGAAATTTGCAAGCATCGCAACAGCTGGGATGTTGCGACAGACTGGAAGTAATAAACGTGGTTTAGGTTTCTCCCGTTTATCCAGTTCAAATTTCTTTGTGTTGCCCAGCTCAGGAAACTGGAGTATGGGCCGAAGTGTCAAGAGTGGTTCTGTCAGCAGCATCAGCTCTAACTCAGACTGTTATGACAATCCAGTTGTGGATCCAGAATACATAATGCAGTTGGTGAATGATGTCAGGAAGTTTGCAGATGTACTGGAGCATTTGAAAGAAGCCTTTCTTTCAGGAGGTAGGTTATTTATTTAATGTTCATCCGTGAATTTCCTGTGAATAAGCTTGCTTTAATGATTTGAAGCAAGCAGTATAGAAATAGTGACAACTTTGGAAGTAGCAACTCAACCAAAGCCAAAATACTGCTTAAGTTGTTACTTGTGTTCTTGTACAGAGAAACCTTTCCCTAAAGCAAAATGTTCCTTTAGCCTTGTAGATGCTTTGATCATTCAACTTGTCACCATTCATAAAATTAACTCGTTATTTGTTCAATCCCTGGATATGGGCTTTACTGAAAGAGTCACATTCCTAGATGCCTTGAGAAGGAGGGGTTTTGAACCACAGAAGTTTCTTAAGTGGTGAAGGTGGCTCCCACTGTGTTGTTGCCAAGAAATTTTGAGGTATTTTGTTCAGCAGTGATTGAAGAATGCTGATTAAATGTTCAGATCTGAATGGTATGGGTTTTGGGAGCCAGAGCACCATTTGTGTATGTTTTAAAATGTAATGGATGTTGTGAACTTTGACTGCGTTACCCGAATAATGTGCAGTATACAGGTGTCCCCCGCTTTTCGAACATTCGCTTAACGGAACCTCACTGTTACAAAAGACCTACATTAGTTCCCTGTTTTCGCTAACAGAAGGTGTTTTCACCGTTACGAAAGAAGGCAGCACGCGCCCCGAGCAGCCGCTCACCCCCGGATTCGGAACGGCATTCTCGCCGGCATTGCTTAAACACGTTCCTGTGAGCAGCCGTTTGTAAGATGAGTTCTAAGGTATCGGAAAAGCCTAAAAGAGCTCGTAAGGGTGTTACACTTAGTGTAAAACTAGACATAATAAAGCGTTTTGATCGTGGTGAACGAAGTAAGGACAAATTGAGTTTGGCTTGTGGAAGTTGACGAAGATGATGTTGAAGAGGTTTTGACATCCCATGACCAAGAACTGATAGATGAAGAGCTGATGCAATTGGAAGAGGAAAGGATAACAATCGAAACCGAATGCAGTAACGAACGGGCCGCGGACAGATACCGATTTGCGGAGAATGCAGCGGTGACTGGAACGCACTCAGCACATCTTTAAGAAAAAAACCGAAATAAACATGCTAATTAATTAGGTGCCGCCCGGCACATAATTGTCAGCCCAAATCAGAGGCGACGCAATCGCCTCTGATCTGGGCCAACATTTACGTGCCGGGTGGCACCTAATTAATTAGCTTGTTTATTTCGGCTTTTTTCTTAAAGATGTGCTGGATGCGTCCCGGCCACCGCTGCACCCCTGCATGCTTTGCGAATCGGTATCGGTCGGCAGCCCGGAGGGTGGGGGCCACTGCACCACCCAAACTCTGACGACTCAGTCTAAGACACCATCATCAGTGTGCTTGGCAAGCTGTCTTCCCAATTCCCGTAAATGATACTACACTGTACATACATTATTTCTACTTTATATCGGCTGTATATTTTTACATGTTATTTGGTATGATTTGGCAGCTTCATAGCTTAAAGGTTACTGGAGAGCGCTTGAGTGAGATTTTCTGCCGAGAGCACTTGCACCGTGTTTGTGCCGATGGCACTTGCGCCGTGATTTTGCCAACAGCACTTGCGTGAGATTTTCGCTACGGTGGACAGTGCGGCCATGATTGTGGAAAAGTATTTCTACTTTATATAGACCGTGTATTTATCATATCATATTCCTCCTTTTACTACATGTTACTGTTATTTTAGGTTTTATGTGTTATTTGGCATGATTTGGTAGGTTATTTTTGGGTCTGCGAATGCTCACAAATTTTTCCCATATAAATAAATGGTAATTGCTTCTTCGCTTTACGACATTCCGGCTTACGAACCGTTTCATAGGAACGCTGTACCTTCGGATGGTACGGGAAACCTGTATTTCAATTCAGTAATATGAGTGAAAAGAGCAGAAAAGAATACAGGTGAATGAATAGCTTTTGTTTTTGGTGATTTTAAAGTTGAGATCCCATTCATTTGGGTAATGGAAATCGTCGTTGCATACTTGTGTGCAGAGATTGTGCAATACTTGAAATAGATCATCTTTCCCATTTTGGGCAACCGCTGTCAATTCCTTCCTGTCCCTTAACTCACTTCTTAACACACCAAACTGTGTTTCCACCATGTTTGTCGTATAAAATTGATATAGACTTCCTCTCTTACCTAGTTCCAGGCCTCTGATCCTTGACAGAGGACACTCTCCTGCCCAATTCTCCTGTGGTCCCATATCCCACTGCATCCCTGTCACCACTCCTGACTTTTCTCTTTCCCCTCTCTCCTTTTCCCCACTTCTGATTCCAAGCTTCAGTCCAGCTCCAACCCTTGCTATCTCTTTACTATCCCTGCCTGCCTGTGATGCTGAACAGTCAATCCTCAGCAAAGACTTCCCTTTTAGATCTTTGTGACCGTACCTCCTGCAAATTGGTGAAACCAAGAGTGAACTAGGCAGCTGTTTTGGAGAGCACCTGTACCCTATCCATAACGGCCATCTTGACATTCCAGTTGTTGGTTTGTTGGAAGTTGTTTTAACATTTTCTCACACCTGTACCAACCTGTTTGTCTTCTGCCACAGAGTTCGAGGATAGATGGGAAGAACAACATCTTGTATTTGTCTCAGGTAGCTTGCAGTTACCTGAAATCAGAAAATTTGCATCCCTGTAGTCCCCTTCCCCACACACTCAATTATCCACCAGATTTTCTTCTCCCTTTGTTCACTTTTCCCATCCTTTCTGCTCATCTTGTTCTATCGGCCCATCTTCCCTTCTCCATCTCATTCCATCGATCACCTACTATTCTGTACTCCACCCCACCTATGTACTGGCCATCTTTCCTGGTGCAGAGCCTTGACCTGAAAAGTCAGATTACACCCTTTGCTTCCATAGATGTTGCTTGACCTGTTGAGTTCCTCCAACATCCTGTTTTGTTCCAAGTATAAAGGTTTGTTTGGTGTCGTGATTTTTTAAATTAAAATTCCTATACCCATTAAAATAAGCAGGTAATAGTAATGCCAAACATCATAATTTTGCAATAAGGAATTGCAAAACATCAACTTTAAAGAAATAATAAAAATAATTTAGCACTCCCATCTTCCCCCCTCCCCACCCCCTACTTTTACTGCTATTGCTTTCCTCTTTCTTATTTCTGGTGATCATTAACATGTTTAACAGTTTCTTTCCATAACTGCTGCTTGCAAGATTGTTTCCAACATATTCTGTTTTTATTTCTAATTGCCAGCATCTGCAGTTTTTTGATTTCCAGAAATCCCCTAGTTTCCCAGTAAATATAACATAATAACTGAGATTGGATAGCCCTGGGGAGAGTTGATCATGGTGTTCATTTATCGTGTCTACAAGAAAAGAATCTTTCTTTTTTGCTATTATATCACTCTTTCCAGCAAGCTTTCCAACCATGAACTAAACTACCTCTTCTGAATCGTACAGAATGCCTTATGCGTTTGTAGGTTCTTCCACTCTTCCCCAATGCTGTTTCTTGACTTCGAATTTAAATATCTATATTTTTGCTTCTGCTCTGACGCTGGTTTAGTGTACACAAGCAGGTATTATATATGTAATCTCAGCAGTGGGTGTTTAACTTATCTATATTTCAGCAGAATAGGAATGCAAAATTTGCCCTTGGTTGTGTATTTAATGAGTTTGCTCACCTAGTTCTCTTGGGAAATTAATGATACTATAAAATATCCAAAAGCCTGTGTGGCGTAACATAGAATTGTTCTGCCACAATGGTACCATTTAGCCCATCAAATGTATGTCACTTGTTTCAAAGCAATCTGTTCAGATCCATTCCTTGCTATTTTCCTATAACCCTTCAAGCTGATTTCCCCCACTGCCTGCCAAACCAGTTCCCATTTGAAAGTATTGAAATTTGAAAGATTGGCAATATTGGCGCCACACTTAATCAGTAAGTTTTAGATCAATATTGCTTTGCATTCTTAAAATGGTTTTTGCTTGCGTTCTCCCTGCAGTTTTTCACTACTTTCCAAATCCTTGGATTACTGGCTAAACTTCACATGATCTTGTATAGCACCATCAAATAACCTTCCAGTTTATTTGCTAAAATTGAAGCAATTCTGGTTTCTTCAGCTTCAGTTTTTATCTAGAATATCTCAAATCTGGTACTAAATCTCATAAATCCATTTTTATTACCCTCTAAGGCATTCATGTAATTCTGAAAGTCAAAGCAAGACACACAAAATACTGATGGAACTCAGCAAATCGGGCAGCATCCATGGAAATGAATAAACAGTCAACATTTCAGGCCAAAACCTTCCATCAGGACTGGAAAGGAAGTTGGGGAAGAAGCCAGAATAAGAAGGTGGGGGGGGGGAAGAGGACAAATTAGAAGATGATAGGTGAAACCGGGGTGGGGTGAAGTAAGAAACTGGAAGGCAATATGTTAAAAAGGTTGAGGAAATAATTCTGGAACCTTATGAACACTGAGAAAGAAAGGAAGAGTGTAGATTTTTGACAGATTATAAGAAATCTTGACAGGTTAGAAATGAATAGATTGTAGATAAAATTAAGGATTATGAATTTTATTTTAATATTTGCTGAACTAATTTAAAGCAAAGTATAAATCATAAACCTCTCCCTAGGTAATTGTTACATTCATTCAAAACATAACCTGTTTTTTCCTCTTGATCTCTGATGCTGTGCATTTCCTGGTTAAAAATATGTTCTGCTTTCTTAAATTACTGGCACAGAACACAAAGATGATTACACTTCTTCCCATGTAGTAGGATTCATAACAAATGTTACAAATGTCACAATGCCACAGTAGTACAGTTAAGAGCTATTGTCTTGCAGCTGCAGTGCTGAAGTCTGGTGTGTGTGTGTAGTTTGCATGTTCTTCCTGTGACTGCTTGAGCTTCTTGTAGGTGTTCTGGTTAACTTCTACATTCCAAAAATATGCCTGTGTAAATAGTCCCTACCGTGTAGCATGTGGTAGAATATATTGGGATTAATATAGTATTGGTGTATATGTTTGCTTGATGTGAACTTGGATAGGCTAGAGTTGTGTAATTCTTATGAACACTCTTTTGGGAATGCTTCATTATGGTCTGTGTCATTTCAGAATTGTTTCAACAATCGTGTTATTATCTGTAAAATTGCATCCCTCTGTAGAGCACATCAGCTAAGTCTTTGCATTCCTGTTTACTCCCCATGGTACACAATTGGAATTCCAAAGAAGTGTTTTAATTGCTTTGTTCCTGATTCAATTCCTGACTGCTGTGTTGTTGCTTCACTGTCATCTGGGTGTTTTTAGCATATCTTAGGTAATGTTAATTACTTTTTAATATTACTTCAAAGTTGAAATGTTTTAAAGCTTTACCTCTGCATATTTAATTGCCTTAGTTCTCTGGTGTTCTCATTTGTAAACTCCTTTCAGAGAATTAACCACATTGACAGGTTCTTCACAGCAACACAGAAGTTCAGATAATACAATATGTAATAGAATTTATATTGTTGTATTCCATTCTGCCCATTGAATCTTTGCTGCATCCCAGGGCAATCACATTTAGCCATTTTCCCCTTGTTTCCCTGTGACCTTCCTGATTCTGACTATCTGTATACACCAGGGTTAACTTAACAGTGGTTAATTAATCTACCATTGCATCTTTGGAATGTGGCGGGGGGGAAGCTATAGCTTCCTGGGAAAACCTATGTGGTCACAGTGAGAATGTGCAAATTTTAAACCTTTTGCCAAATGATTATTATGAGCCTATTACAGCTCGGGGTGTTCAAGTGTTCAATTTTGGTGCTGTCTACAAGGAGTTTGCACATTCTCTGAACCATGTGGGTTTCCTCCAGGTGCTCTGGTCTCTTCCCACAATCCAAAGATAGGTTGATTGATCATTGTAAATTGTTCTGTGATTAAGCTAGAGTTAAATAGGTGGGCAACAAGGTGGTGCTGTATCTCAAAATAAATTAGCATTTTGACTTTTTGTATCACTTTGTAAGATCTTACTGTGCTACTAGCTTTACCTGTGCTGATGTAATTGTACAGTGGAGAGCATTCTAACTGGCTGCATCACCGTCTGGTATGGGGGAGGAGGGGGGAGACACTGCACAGGATCGAAATAAGGTGCCTAAAGTTGTAAACTCAGTCAGCTTCATCATGGGCACTAGTCTCCCCAGCATCCAGGATATCTTCAAGGAACAATACCGCCTAAAGGCTGTATCCACCATTAAGGAATCCAGTCACCCAGGACATGCCCTTTTCTCATTGATGCCATCAGGGAGGAGGTGCAGGAGCCTGAAGGCACACATTCAATGATTCAGGAATAGCTTCTTCTCTGCCATCAGATTTTTGAATAGATATTGAACCTATGAATACCACCCTTCTGCTTTTTTTTCCTCTTTTTGAACTACATGTTTAATTTAACACACATATACATATTCTGTAATATATCATTATTTATGCAGTGTACTGCTGTAATATAACAACAAATTTCATGGCATATGCCAGGGGTAATAATTCTGATTCACAGTATTTGGTTTTGTGGTGTTTTGGAATGCCTAGATCTGTCACTTGTATAGTTTCTATGTTGAAGCTTATGCTTTTGAAAAATATATTCTTGGGATTTGGAAGAACTTCATTTAATAAGCATTTGTTATTAACTTGTAGAATGTAGTTGGGGACTTTTGACGATATATTATTGCAGTGTTCTTCCACTATGCCTTTCCACGATTTTGACATGGAGAAAATGAAGTATCTACATCGCAATACTAATCCCACAATATCAGACAGACCTCCACAGCAGTTTTGTGGGTTGTCCAAAGAGTCTGGGTCTTGATGCTTTGTTTCCCTCTTGGCTATTCCCACATCTCAGATCAATTGTTTGAGGAAGGGCCCTAGCCATGATCTGTACTAATTTACATAATGCACAAAAGTACTTCTGTGTAACAGAGTTTAAGGTTAATTTTGCTTTATGTGGCAAAACTTTGAAATTTATAGTATTTAATTTGTCACATTTTTCATGTTCATCACCAGTAATGTTGCACTTGGTAGTGCCAAAATGTTAAAAATCAGTTAATATTTTAGATAATTTTACTAAATTAAATATTATAGGAACATAAACATAGTTTGGCCAAACAACAGGAATTCTGCAGATGCTGGAAATTCAAGCAACACACATCAAAGTTGCTGCTGAACGCAGCAGGCCAGGCAGCATCTGTAGGAAGAGATGCAGTCGATGTTTCAGGCCGAGACCCTTCGTCAGGACTAACTGAAGGAAGAGTGAGTAAGGGATTTGAAAGTTGGAGGGGGACGGGGAGATCCAAAATGATAGGAGGAGACAGGAGGGGGAGGGATAGAGCCAAGAGCTGGACAGGTGATAGGCAAAAGGGGATACGAGAGGATCATGGGACAGGAGGTCTGGGAAGAAAGACCCGGGGGGGGGGGTACCCAGAGGATGGGCAAGAGGTATATTCAGAGGGACAGAGGGAGAAAAAGGAGAGTGAGAGAAAGAATGTGTGTGTAAAAATAAGTAACAGATGGGGTACGAGGGGGAGGTGGGGCCTTAGCGGAAGTCAGAGAAGTCGATGTTCATGCCATCAGGTTGGAGGCTACCCAGACGGAATATAAGGTGTTGTTCCTCCAACCTGAGTGTGGCTTCATCTTTACAGTAGAGGAGGCCGTGGATAGACATGTCAGAATGGGAATGGGATGTGGAATTAAAATGTGTGGCCACTGGGAGATCCTGCTTTCTCTGGCGGACAGAGCGTAGATGTTCAGCAAAGCGGTCTCCCAGTCTGCGTCGGGTCTCGCCAATATATAAAAGGCCACATCGGGAGCACCGGACGCAGTATATCACCCCAGTCGACTCACAGGTGAAGTGTTGCCTCACCTGGAAGGACTGTTTGGGGCCCTGAATGGTGGTAAGGGAGGAAGTGTAAGGGCATGTGTAGCACTTGTTCCGCTTACACGGATAAGTGCCAGGAGGGAGATCAGTGGGGAGGGATGGGGGGGATGAATGGACAAGGGAGTTGCGTAGGGAGCGATCCATGCAGAATGCAGAGAGAGGGGGGGAGGGAAAGATGTGCTTAGTGGTGGGATCCCGTTGGAGGTGGCGGAAATTACGGAGAATAATATGTTGGACCCGGAGGCTGGTGGGGTAGTAGGTGAGGACCAGGGGAACCCTATTCCTAGTGGAAATTCCTCCGTCTCTGCCGCATCTGCTCTCAGGATGAGGCTTTTCATTCTAGGACGAGGGAGATGTCTTCCTTTTTTAAAGAAAGGGGCTTCCCTTCCTCCACTATCAACTCTGCTCTTAAACACATCTCCCCCATTTCACGTACATCTGCTCTCACTCCATCCTCCCGCCACCCCACTAGGAATAGGGTTCCCCTGGTCCTCACCTACCACCCCACCAGCCTCCGGGTCCAACATATTATTCTCCGTAACTTCCGTCACCTCCAACGGGATCCCACCACTAAGCACATCTTTCCCTCCCCCTCTCTCTGCATTCCGCAGGGATCGCTCCCTACGCAACTCCCTTGTCCGTTTGTCCCCCCCATCTCTCCCCACTGATCTCCCTCCTGGCACTTATCCGTGTAAGCGGAACAAGTGCTACACATGCCCTTACACTTCCTCCCTTACTACCATTCGGGGCCCCAAACAGTCCTTCCAGGTGAGGCAACACTTCACCTGTGAGGTGGCTGGGGTGATATGCTGTGTCCGGTGCTCCCGATGTGGCCTTTTATATATTGGCGAGACCCGACGCAGACTGGGAGACCGCTTTGCTGAACATCTATGCTCTGTCCGCCAGAGAAAGCAGGATCTCCCAGTGGCCACACATTTTAATTCCATATCCCATTCCCATTCTGACATGTCTATCCACGGCCTCCTCTACTGTAAGGATGAAGCCACACTCAGGTTGGAGGAACAACACCTTATATTCCGTCTGGGTAGCCTCCAACCTGATGGCATGAACATCGACTTCTCTAACTTCCGCTAAGGCCCCACCTCCCCCTCGTACCCCATCCGCTTTTTATTTATATACACACATTCTTTCTCTCTTTCTCCTTTTTCTCCCTCTGTCCCTCTCACTTGGTTCCCCCCCCCCTTTTCTTTCTCCCCAGGCCTCCTGTCCCATGATCCTCTCGTATCCCCTTTTGCCTATCACCTGTCCAGCTCTTGGCTCTATCCCTCCCCCTCCTGTCTTCTCCTATCATTTCGGATCTCCCCCCCCCCTCCAACTTTCAAATCCCTTACTCACTCTTCCTTCAGTTAGTCCTGACGAAGGGTCTCGACCTGAAACGTCGACTGCGCCTCTTCCTACAGATGCTGCCTGGCCTGCTGCGTTCACCAGCAACTTTGATGTGTGTTGCCATAGTTTGGCCAAATTGTTTTTGAACTATTTAACTCTGAATGAGTAATTAGACGACATTGCTCACATAATTTGGTTTGAACTGTCACTTTTTGGCTAAATGAAAGGTATACCTGCGAAAGGGATATTGCTACCAAAAAAAATCTTTTAACTAATGTAATTTATTCCAACTTGGTGTTGAACAAAACCTTTAAAAGTTAAGCTTTATGGCCTAATCAAGTGCAGAAAGTTGAAATATAAAATCTAACTTCAGTGATGTTTTTTGAATGTTTACACTCAATTCTTTTTTCCCGAATGTGGACCCAAAACCTGCGTTTTGCCTTGTCTTGCTGTAATCCCACCTCATTTTTTCCAGTTTCTCACAAAATAGACAGGGCTTGCATTGTGGCAGGACTATATCACCTCAACCAATCACAGTCCAATTTTTCAGTCACTTGTCCATGCCTGGCTTTCAGCCTGGTGTATGTTGCTTTCTCCTCCTCTCTCCCTTCATAAACCTCAGGTCTTAAATCTTCATAAATTATAGGAAGAATAGACCAATGCATAATCTGGCAGAGCTATGAGGAATGACTCAGACAGCAAAGCAAACATAGACTCAATGAACTGAATGGCTTCTTTTGTAAGCAATTAAATATTCTATACATCTTGCTTTCAAGATTTTCATGAGATTTTTATGATTGTACAATCTGAAAAATATAGGCCCTACTTAGGTTTTCATGCTGAACTGAACTATGAAGAGTGTCTAACAATTGAATTATCTTCCTGTTTTAATTTTTTTGGTATGTTCTCACTGAACAATTTTTTGTGTCTTGAATGTGTAGGCATTGGGGCACATCTTTTACCTAATCTACTCCCACTTTAGGCAATTTCTCTGTTTTAACCCAGAGGAGAAGTAATGGTGGTTGTATATAATTTTTTTCAAATCAGAGTCTGAAGCCATGGATGAGAACCTAGAGATGGGGGCATTCCAATGGACTTCCTTTTCTTGAACTGGATAGTAAATATCACATGTTTGGGAGGTGCTTCTGAAGCTGTGATGAGTTGCTGCTGTATACTTTACAGATGGCCCATGCCACAGACACGGTGCACCAGAAGAAAATGAATGCTTAAAATAAAAGAAGGGATGTCATCAATCAGTTCTGGAATTGCACTCATCAGGCAGATGGAATATTCTATCAAAATTTTAGTTTTTACTTTTACAACTTCAGAATTAATTTGGCCAATCAGTTTCTGTCTGGTTTTGTCCAATAGCATTCTGCAGAGATGTGCTACTGAATGTTACAAGGATTGTTTGTACACCTATGCCTCTTGGAAATATCAAACAAAATCTGTTACTTATCAGCCATAGCTTGAAAGCTGCTTGTAGGCTTAGACTGTCATTTTCTGAGGAATTACAGTTAGAAGGATTATCTAGGTGATGATGGTAATTGAAGCAGCTGAAGATGGTTGGAACTAGGACATTTTTCTGTACAATATTACAATTTTTTTCATTTGGCTGCGATTGACATCCAAGAAGTAAGAAACACAACTGTCTTTTTGTGTTACATTCAGTGGATGATTTTCCCTTTGATTCGATTGGCTTCAATTTTGCTAAAGGTCCTTGGTGCAAAATTTGGTTAAATGCTGTCTTTTTCATTCTTCACCCCGGTATTTAAATTTTTTGATTATTTTTACCTCATAAGGCATATCACTGATTTAGGTCATTCTCCCCGTTGTTTCTGCTGGCTGATCAGGCTGATTCAATCAGGCTGATTTATTTCTCTTTCCCCCCCCCCCACCTCATTTTCCAGTCTTCTCCCTATAACCTTACTATCAACCTCCGCTTTAAATATGCGCAATGACTCGGCCTCTGCAACTGCCTGTGGGAATTAATTCCTCAACCTCTAGCTAAAGAAATTCCTCATCATCTCTCCATCCTCTGACTCCAGTAAGTACAGGGCCAGAGCCGTCAAACATTTCTCACATGTTAACATTCTCAACTCAGAATCAATCTTGTAAACCTCATCTGGATCCTCCAGCACATCGATCCTTAAATATGGGACCTCCTTAGTGCAAAAGGTTTAGGTGGGGCAGAATTTGTTGGGTGTGTCTGGAAAGGATTCCTGATGCAGTATATGGACAAGCTAACTAAAAGAAAGGCCATACTGGATCTAGTACAAGACAATGAACGTGGTCAGGTGATGGACCTCTCTATGGATGAGCATTTCAGAGCTCCCTAACCTTTAGCACAGCCATGGACAAAGATAAGAGCAGACAATATGGGAAAGTATCTAATTGGGGGAGGGCTAATTTCAAAGTTATTAGTCAGGAAATTGGGAGAGTAAATTCAGTATAAATATTCTCGGGGAAGTGCATAGCAGAAATGTGGTTGGTTTGGAACCACTTGCTTGAGGTTATGTGTAGGTTTATCCCCTGATACAAGGAAAGGATGGTACGATAAAGGAGTCACAGCTAATGATAAAGGTGGAACGTTTAGTTAAGAGGAAGAAGGACGTATATTTAAGTTTTACAAAGCAAAAATCAAGCAAGCCTCTTGAGAATTGTAAGGTATCAGACATCCTACCCTGCAAAAACTCATTTCAGGGAGGTAGCATCATCAATTTGCGGGAGACTTCCGGGAGAGGTGGGATGTCTGCAATAGAGTAGCTCCTTAACAGCTAGCCAGCTAGTTTAAATAACGTTAGCTATGCTAATGAACGACTGACACCTGTTAAACTCACCACGTCTTTTGCAGTCTTAACCCACCATGGGCAATAGAAAAGTCACTGTTGCAAATAGTGCAGCGAGCAACACTGTCATTATTTTTGACCCCTATTAGGCAGGGGTACACTTTAGTGTAGTCTGGGGTGACGTACGTTTTATATTTTCTTTTGGAACACTCTGCCACTCTGACTTTTTTTGGAACTCTCTCGCTCTTTCTTGCTCTCACCCTCTCTCGCGCTTGCTTTCATGCGCGCTCTCGCGCTCTCTCTCGTTGCTCTCACTCGCGCTGGCTTTCTTGCCCTTGCTCTCGCTCTCTTGCGCGCGTTCTCTTATGCTCGCACTCAAAAAAATCAATTTCTGGGATATTGTATATAATTTGCAGGCATCAGGGAGCCACTATTAATTTGTGGGAGACTCCCAGAACTTCTGGGAGAGGTAGGATATCTGAGGTATGCATGAAGGAGGTCACAAAAGAGACTGCATTGTCTATCCTCCTTGTTATTTCCTTAAGGTATTCCAACAGCTTTGTCGGGCATGATTTCCCCTAAAAGCTGATTTAGGCCTATTTTAACTTGTGCTTCCAAATACCCTGAAACCTCATCCATAATAATGGACTTTAAAATCTTACCAACTACTGAAGACAGGCTAATTAGCCCACGATCTCTTGTTTTTTGCCTCCCTCCCTTATAAGGAGGGAAAGAGAGAGTTTTTTTTCCCAGTTCTCTGGAACCATTCTGACTCTAGTGATTACTAAATAATCATGATTCTTAAATGATCACTACTGATGCTTCCACAGTCTTTTTAGCTACCAATTTCAGAACACAAGCCCATTTGGTCAGGTAAATTTCAGTTTCCCCAGCACCCTCTTAGTAATAAGAACTATGTTCACCTCTCTCCCTCTCTTCCCCCCCCCCCCCCCACAACGCTTAAATTTCTGGCACGTTGACGTCATCTACGGAGAAAACTGATGTAAAATAGTCATTTAGTTCATCCGCCATATCTGCCATTCTCCATTACTACCTCTCCAGCATCATTTTACACACTCCCATGTCCAGTCTTTCACTTTATATACAGTAGATTCTGGATTAATTGAGCCATTGGTTAATCAGGGCAGCCGCTTATTTGGGACAACTCTTAAAGAACAAAAACAATTTGAGAAAATAGCCAGGTTTCACTTCATTTATTTGGGATGCTGCCACTTAATTGGGACAGGAGACTTGCTGAACAGTTTCTAACTAGAGTCAGTCACTTGCACGTGTTTGTGTTCAAAAAGCAGTGATTTTTGCCACAGCAGACAATTCAGAACTGTTTTGCTCACTATGTATTCAAACATTCTAGGTTGCAGATACCAGAAATCGCCGGGAGTGAAAATGAAACTATTTCACTACTTCATCTGGTTAGGAACTATGAAGAATTTGAAAATGACAGTCACCTTAAATGTCACAATGAAAATGAAGATTTGGAGGATACAGTTTTCAAAAACATTGCATGAAGGCAGTCCATTATCTGCACTAGGTGTCCGCGCTGATTTTGTTCACTTAAAGTCTATGAAAAGAACACTGCAGCATACACTGGATGAATTCCTCCGATAACTATTTTTCTAAGCTCCATGTATCTATCCAGGAGTCTCTTAAAAGACCCTATTGTTATTGTTTCCGCCTCCACCACCCCCGCCGGCAGCCCATTCCACGCATTCACCACTCTCTGCGTTTTTAAAAAAACTTACCCTTGACATCTCCTCTGTACCTACTTCCAAGCACCTTAAAAATATGCCCTCTCCTAGCCATTTCAGCCCTGAGAAAACCCTCTGACTATCCACACAATCAATGCCTCTCATTATCTTCTACACCTCTATCAGGTCACCTCTCATCCCCTGTCGCTCCAAGGAGAAAGGCTGACTTCACTCAACGTATTCTTATAAGGTATGCTGCCCAATCCAGGCAACATCCTTGTAAATCTCCTCTGCACCCTTTCTATGGTTTCCATGTCCTTCCTGTAGTGAGCGACCAGAATTGAGCACAGTACTCCAAGTGGGGTCTGACCAGGGTCCTATATAGCTGCAACATTACCTCTCAGCTCTTAAACTCAATCCCACGGTTGATGAAGGCCAATGCACCTTATGCCTTCTTAACCGCAGAGTCAACCTACACCAAAGCTTTCAGTGTCCTATGGACTCGGACCTCAAGATCCTTCTGATCCTCCACACTGCCAAGAGTCTTACCATTAATACTATATTCTGCCATCATATTTCCCCTACCAAAATGAACTACCTCACACTTATCTGGGTTGAATTCCATCTGCCACTTCTCAGCCCAGTTTTGCATCCTATCAATGTCCCACTGTAACCTCTGACAGCCTTCCATACTATCCACAGCACCATCAACCTTTGTGTCATCAGCAAATTTGCTAACCCATCCCTCCACTTCCTCATGCAGGTCATTTATAAAAATCACAAAAAGAAGGGGTCCCAGAACAGATTCCTGAGGCACACCACTGGTCACCGACCTCGATACAGAATATGACCCATCTACAACTACTCTTTGCCTTCTGTGGGCAAACCAGTTCTGGATCGACAAAGCAATGTCCCCTTGGATCCCATGCCACCTTCCTTTCTCAATAAGCCTTGCATTGGGTACATTATCAAATGCCTTGCTGAAATCCATATACACTACATCTATGGCTCTACCTTCATCAATGTGTTTAGTCACATCCTCAAAAATTCCAGTCAGGCTCGTAAGGCATGACCTGCCTTTGACAAAGCCATGCTGACTATTCCTAATCATATTATGCCTCTCCAAATGTTCATAAATCCTGCCTCTCAGGATTTTCTCCATCAACTTGCCAACTACTGAAGTAAGACTCACTGGCCTACAATTTCCTGGGCTATCTCTACTCTTTCTTGAATGACGGAACAAAATCCGCAACCCTCCAATCCTCCAGAACCTCTCCCGTCCTCATTGATGATGCACAGATTATCACCAGAGGCTCAGCAGTCTCCTCCCTAGGTTCCCACAGTAGCCTGGGGTACAACCCGTCTGATCCCGGTGACTTACCCAACTTGATGCTTTCCAAAAGCACCAGCACATTCTCTTCCTTAATATTTACATGCTCAAGCTTTTCAGTCCACTGCAAGTCATCCATACTATCACCAAGATCCTTTTCTCTAGGGATCTAATTTATTCTCTATTTCATTTAAATACTTAATTTATTACTCAGTTACACCGTAGTTTCTCTTTTTTTTAAATACCTTTTAAATTATTTCTGTGGAACTTCGGCTGATTGGGGCAGCCGCTTAATTGGCTGAAATGTATTGGTCCTGATGTGTCCCAATTAACTGGTATCCACTATGTTCGGAAAAAATTATGGTATCTTCTTGTATTATTCCCTAGCGTACCTTGACATTTCATCTTTTCTCCCCTTGTGGCTTTTTTAATTGCCTTCTGTTAGTTTTTTAAAAGTTTCCCAATTCTCTTAATTTCCTGCTACTATTTGCAATATTGTATGCCCCCTCCTTTTATGCTGGCTTTGACTTCCCTTACCACCTTGCCTCATCCTCGTACTCCTTTTAGAATGTGTTGTCGCCTTTGGGATGAAATAATCCTGCATTTCCTGAAGCTCTTGTTGTTGTACTCTACCATCATCCCTGCCAGGGTCACTTTCCAACCAATTCGGTCATCTCCTTTTCTCATGCCTCTGTAGTTACCTTTTACTCAACTGTAAAACCAACGGATTTTTTCTTCCTCCCAAATTGCTGGGTGAATTCTATTATATTGTAATCACGGCCTCCTAAGGGTTCCTTTACCTTAAGTACTCTAATCAAATCTGGTTCATTGTTTGAAACCAAATGTAGAATTGCCATTTCCCGAATCTACTGTTCAGAGGCTGCATATAACTCCCATCAGGGTCTTTTTACCTTTGCGGTTTCTTAACTCTATTCACAAGGATTCTGCACCTTTCTAAGGATTTGATTTTGTGCTTTTAACTAACTGAGCCACCCCACCACCTCTGCCATCTACTTTTTGATAGGATGTTTAGCTGTGGTCTTTCAGCCATGACTAATGTCCACATCATACTTGCCAATTTCACTGTGTGCATTCAAATATAACAGCTTTCATCCTGTAGTCACCACTCTTCTTCTCAAGTGTGTCTCCATGTTGTCTGAAGTTAATTTTTTTTCCTAAACTTTGTCTTTTTTAAATTCTGGATACTTCAGTAACTTCCCCTGCACTACTACTTCCTTTGACTCTATCCATATGTTTACTGTCTGTTGAGCCAATAGCCTCCACGATTTAGTTTACTAAAACCGTATCCAAGGCCCTTGTTATGTGATTCGCCAGGACCCTTGTCTCAGTATGGTTCAGTTGGACCCCGTCCCATCAGAACAGTTCCCTCCTTCCACAATATTGGTGCCAATGTTCCACCTATTTAAGCCAACCTCCTTTACTAATCCTTGAGCCACAAATTTAACCCTCTAATTTTGTTGACCTTTTGCCAATTTGAACATGGCTCTGGAAGCATTACAGAGATGATTACATTTTAGGTTCTACTTTTTAATTTAGTTCCTAACTGTTCACATTTCCTCAGCAGAACCTCTTTCCTTATTCATGTTGTTGGGACCCACAAGGAGCACAACAACTGAATCTTTCCCATCCTGGTCCAAATTCCTCTGCAGGTCAGACATAGTGTCCCGAACCCAGGCACCAGGCAGGCAATACAGCCTGTGAGGCTCATGATCCTTGTGACAGAGAATTGTGTCTGTTCCCCTGACTATACTATCGCCAAATACAACTGTCTTTCTTTTCTCTCTCTCTCTCCTCTTTTCCCCCCGCCCCCCCCCCACCCTTGAATAGCTCCCTGAACCATGGAGTCACACTTGGGTTGCTCATGTTTGCTACAACTCACACTCTCATCTGCACAAGCAGCAAGAATCTCAGACCTGTTTGACAAGCTCAAGGACTGGGGTTCCTCCGATATTCCCTTACCTGCCTCAAATACTGTTACACTCTCTTATCCCTACCCACAAACAGAAGTTGAAGTAGTTAATCCAATGCCTCTTGAATCATAGCAACATTCTCCCACTCCCTGGTCTGTCATAGTGTTTGAATCTTAGATTCCAGGTCATCAAGTTTGAACCAGAGTTCCTCAACTAACCAACGCTTGCTGTAGATATATATTAGTGGTTGTAATTTGGTGCTCAACTGCAATGAGCTAAATTATTGTAGGATTGTGCAAATAGTATATCAGAGGAGATTGCTGATAACACTTGAGTATCACTTTGGTTGTCCGTGAGTTTTGTCCATATCTTCTTTGTAACACAGAACGAGGCTACTTGACCCATTGAGTCTATTTTGGCTCATAAAACAATTCCACTCCCCTACTTATATTCTCTATAACCTACTCTTACAACATTCGGTCATTTCCCTTGGATTCTCCCACTTCCCTGCCCACTGGGAATAAATTACTATAGCCATTAATTGCTAATAACTCAATTTTTCAAATGTGGAGGAAACCTACAAGGAGAACATACAAACACAATACAGACAGCACCAGGTCAATATTGACCTCGAGTTTTGGCACTATTAGTTTTGTCACTCTGCTGACTGAGATACCACACCAGGATTTTCTTGGGGTGTGCATTGGGCCCAAGCATCTTCAGCTGCTTCATCAATGACCAGCCTTCCATAATAAGGTTAGACCAAAATAGGTACATTATTAATGACTGTGTAATATTAATTCCCTTAGTAAATGCAAGTAAATGCCCTGTAGCGAGAATTGGACAGAACTTGAGCATCCATAGGTGAATCCAGCAACCGATATTTGGATGTTGGAATACATTAACCTCCCCTCATAGCAATGATATTTATATAGCTAGTCAATTGGGCATCTGGTCCCAGGAGTCTAAGCGACTTGCCTTCTGACTTCTTGAAGCATTTTCACCATCTATAAGGTGGAAGTGAGAAGCATGATTGAATGATCTCTGCTTAGCTGGTAAAGTACAACTCTGCCAACTCAAAGCTCCACGCTATCCAGGACAGAAATAAGCTTGATTGATAGCCTGTCCATCACCCTGTACATTTAGTCTCTTCACCACTGGCAGATCATGGATTCTGTTTCTACCAGTCATAGAATACATGACCAATAGACTGTTCAGTTGCAGCTCTCAGATCTGCAACCTCTACCCCTGAACTTCAGCCACTGCATTGAAATCTTTGATTCCTTCCCCAGCTGCACTGTGATTGCCTTCACTGGAAGGACAGCAGCATTTCAAGGCAGTTCACCCATATTTTTTGAGAGGGGTGGAAAATAAATGCAGGTCTTGCATTTATGTCCAGATCCTAAATTGAAGTTGACTTTTTTTTCCCAAACAGGAAAAGTTAGGCAACTTTCCAAATTGTTACGATTAAAAACTATAGAAATGCAGCTCGTTCTGGAACCTTTCAGCATGAGAATCAGAATGTGATTGGGTTTCAGTTTGTATCAGGTGTTCTCAGCCTTCTGGTGCTATCATGTGTTGGTTTAAAAAAAAATAGGCTAAAGACTGGTTTCTGTGATTAAAAGGACCCACTAGTGGAAGAGACAGTTTTGAATGCCTTTGCCGTTCCACCATTAGAGTTGGGGATATTCTTGAAGTTTGCAACGTGCCTTCTCTCCTGTCCTTGACAAACTCTCATATGCCTGAGCAAACAAGTAAGCAAAATAACTACACTGCAAAAGTACTTTTGGCTGTAATCTTCTTTGTTAAATCCTGTTGTGGTGAAAGGCACTAAATCAGTGCAGATCTCTTTTTCTTCTTTCTCTAACTGCCATTTGCAGGGAAGAGTGTCACTAATGTGTCATTTGATGGCTTATAGGTGTTTGCAATCTTATAATTGACCCACAAAATATCAATGAAATTAGTTGCATGTAACATATCCATCTCGCTGACAGTCAACACTAGTGCAGCTCAGAGATGCGTGCTTAGCTCCTTGCTCTACTCTCTCTACCATGACTGTGTGTCTAGGACAGCTCCAATGCTATCTATAAATTTGCTGACAACAGAACTATTGGCAGAATTTCAGATGATGAATAGAGGAACGAGATATCAGCAAGTTGAGTGGTGTCAGAGCAGCAACCTTGCACTCGCAAGACCAAAGAACTGATTGTGGACTTTAGTCAGAAAGGGTAAGATGAAGGAACACACACCAGTCCTCATAGAGGGATTAGAAGTGGAAAGAGTGAGCAATTTCAAGTTTCTGGATGTCAGTACATCTAAGGATCAATCCTGGGCCCAACATATCAATGCAGTTACAAAGAAGGCATGATAGTAGCTACATTTCATTTGGGTATGAGGAGATTTGTTACGTCACCAAAGACACTAGCAAATTTCTACAGATGTACAGTGGAGAGCATTTTAACTGACTGCATCACTGTCTGGTATGAAGGAGGGGGCACTACAGCACAGGATCAAAATAAGTTGCAGAGACTTGTAAACCTAGCTCCATCAGGGGTACTGGCCTCCATAATATCTAGGACATCTTCAAGGAGCGATGCCTGAAAAAGGCAGCATCCAACATTAAGGATCCCCATCACCCAGGACGCGCCCTCTTCTCATTGCTACCATCAGGGAAGAGGTACAGGAGCCTGAAGGCTCACACTCGAAAGATTCAGGAACGGTTTCTTCTGCTCTGCCATCAGATTTCTGAATGAATAGTGAACCCATGAACACTATCTCACTACTTTTTTTTGCACTATTTAATTTAATTATATTTACTGTAATTCACTTTATTTTCTCTCGTATTGCACACTACAGATATATTGCATATTACAGATCATTTCAACAGTGCATTGAGGTAAAGCAATAACGAGGGCAAAAATGTGTTACAGTACTGAGTGTATTGCAAGTTGACAATAAGATAAATTGTGAGATCAAAAGTCCTCTTATCATGCTGGAGAACCATTCAATAGTCTTGAGTTACAAAATACACGTGGACTAAGATGTTAACTGTCCTGCGCTGTCACCAGTGGGATCATCAGTTGATCTGCCACCTGTCTTCAGGAGTTTCGGCCTGCTTATGATCAAGACTCCCTCGAGGTGGTGGGCCAGCAGTGCTAAAGCACCATCTCCCACTGGTGAGCTTAAAAGCTTGGCATCTGCCTCTATCAGAGTTGTTGGTCACTTCCATCCAACAAATAATCTGCTCTTCAGGTGTCTATGCAACTACTGAAGGGTTTGCAAGATATGTATACACTGTCTGACTATCTGCCCCTCTGGACATACTTGGTCCACACCCATGCTGATCCTTTCTCTGCTGCCTCAGCTACAGCCCTGCTGGTTGACTTGATCTCTCTCCTAGTGAAGCCAAGGTCACGCAGCCATTTCTGGAGAGTGAATGCAATAAACAAGTGGCTGCGTGACCTTGACTTCACTAGAAGAGACATCAAGTCAGCTAAAAAGGTTGAGAACCCCTGGTGTAGATGGAGTTGGAGCACAATCTGGCCACACGGTTGTGAGTGGAAAGGGAATAGAGTAGTGGGCTGAGGATACAGCCTTGTAGGGCACCAGTGATGAGGATAGTTGTGGAAGTTTTGCTGCTATCCTTAGTGATTGCAGTCTGTTGTTTAGAAAGTCAGAGATCCATTTGCTTAGGGAAGTGTTGAGTCCCATTTTAGAAGTTTGAGATGAGATTGCTTGGATTTATAGTATTGAAAGTGGAGCTGTAGTCAATAAGTAATAGTCAATGTGAAGGCAAATGGGCAAGCATCATAAGACATAGAAGCAGAATTAGGCTATTCCACACATCGAGTCTGCTCTGCCATTCCGTCATGGCTGATCCAGATCCCACTCGATCCCATACACCTGCAGTCTCGCTGTAACCTTTGATGCCCTGACCAATCAGGAAACGATCAACTTCCATCATAGATATACTCATGGACTTGGCCTCCATCACAGTTTGTGGCGGAGCATTCCACAGTGGAACGTTCCACAGATTCACTACTCTCTGGCTAAAAAAAATTCTCCTTGCATCCGTTCTAAAAGGTCGCCCCTCAGTTTTGAGGCTATGCCCTGCAATTCTGGATACCCCCACCATAGGAAACATCCTCTCCACATCCACCCTATCTAGTCCTTTCAACATTTGGTAGGTTTCAATGAGATCCCCTTGGATTCTCCTAAATTCCAGGAAGTACTGGCCCAAAGCTGCCAAACGCTCCTCATATATTAATCCCTTCATTCCCAGAATCATCCTCTGAACGCTCTCCAATGCCAACACATCCTTTCTGAGATATGGGGCCCAAAACTGTTGACAGTACTCCACATGTGGCTTGACTAGTGTCTTATAAAGGTTCAGCATTATCTTCTTGCTTTTATATTCTATTCCCTTTGAAATAAATGCCAACATTGCATTTGCCTTCTTTACAACAGGCTCGACCTGTACATTAACCTTCCAGGAGCCTAGCACAAGGACTCCCAAGTCCTTCTGCACTTCTGACATTTAAACCTTCTCCCATTTAGATAAAAGTCTGCACTATTGTTCCTTTTACTAAAATGCATTATCATACGTTTCTCAACAATGTATTCCATCTGCCACTTTTTTTGCCCATTCTTCCAATTTGTCTAAGTCCCGCTGCAATTGCATTGCTTCCTCAGCACTACCTACCCCTCCACCTATCTTTGTATTATCTGCAAGCTTTGCCACAAAGCCATCAATTCCATTATCCAATCTATTGACAGACAATGTGAAAAGTATCGGTTATAATACTGATGCCTGAGGAACACCACTAGTCACTGGCAGTCAGCCAGAAAAGGCCCCTTTTATTCCTGCTCATTGCCTCCTCCCTGTCAGCCATTCCTCTGTCCATGCCCGTATCTTTCCTGTAATGCCATAGGATTTTATCTTGTTAAGCAGCCTTGTGTGTGGCACCTTATCAAAATGCCTTCTGAGAATCTAAGTGAATGCTATCTACTGCCTCTCCTTTGCCCACCCTGCTTGTTAATTCCTTGAAGAACTCTAACAGATTTGTCAGGCAAGATTTCCCTTTACAGAAACCATGCTGACTTTAACTTACTTTATCATTAGTCTCCAAGTACCCTGAAACTTCATCCTTAATGATAGATTCCAGCACTTTCCCAACGACTGAGGTTGGGTTAACCAGCCTATAATTTCCTTTCTTTTACCCTTGCCCCTTCTTAAATTGTGGAGTGACACTTTCAATTTTCCAGACCTCCGGGACCATGCCAAAACCAAGTGATTCTTGAAAGATCATGACCAATGTATCCATCATCTCTTCAGCAATCTCTTTCAGGACTCTGGGATGTAGTCTGTCTGGTCCAGATGCCTTATCCATCTTAAGACCTTTGAGCTTTTTTCTTTAAGACTTTTTCCTTTGCAATAGCAATGGCACTCACTCCTGCTCCATGACACTCATGGACCTCTGGCACACTGCTATTGTTTTATACAGTGAAGACAGATGCAAAGTACCCATTAAGTTCATCTGCCTTTTCTTTGTTCCACCCATCCCCCTCCCCCCCGTTACTACCTCACCAGCATTATTTTCCAGTGGCCCAATATCAATTCTCACCTCCCTTTTACTCTTTTTTTTTATATAACTGAAAAAACTTTTGGTATCCTGCTTTATATTATTGGCTTGTCTGCTTTCATATTTCATCTTTTCCCTTATAACCTGCCCACAAGAATATTGGTCCTCCTCGAATTCAAGTGCAACCATTCCATTTTTTATAGGTCCCACCTGGCCCAGAAGAGGTCCCAATTATTTAGAAATCTGAATCCTTGCACTCTGCTCCAATTCTTCAGCCATGCATTTATCTCCCACCTCACTCTATTCCTATCTTCACTGTCATGTGGCACAGGCAGCAATGACAGGCATATATCAGTCAAGATGTATGTAAAAGATGTGGATAATTCAAAGTATTATATGAACTATATCCCATACCAAACAAATCCATCACAGAAACTACCTTTGTGCCTGTCATTGTTCTCCTTCATTGGAGAATCTCAGATGAAGGGAAGTAGTTGCAGGATTGGGGGTTGCAATTTAAAATACGGTTACTATGCAGAGGTGAATTTCTGAGTTCAGGAAGCTGGGTTATTAATAATTTATAGAGAGGGCGGAGACAAAATTTTGAAGGATCGTGGAATTGAGCACTACGTGGAATTGTTGCAGAAGAGATGTGGATTGGGACAAATGAGCCATGATCATATTGAATGGCAGGGCAGACTTGAGAGGCTGAGTGCCTATTATTTTCTTGTGTCCTTTCTATTACTGATTAAAATAAACCATATAATGACTATCCCATCCACTTGCCCTGTCGGATCACTTTCATGTTTTGTGAGCAATGTGTACACAATCATTGTTTTTTGGTTGTTATAGTTTAGTTGCACATTATTATGTGGTCTGAAAACTGTTTAACACCACTGACATGACTGTCTTTAAATTGACGTATCAATCTAGTTAAACACACATCATTTAATGTAGAAAAGCAATAAAGTTCCGCAATCAGTGATGTTGAAGTTTTTAAATTAAATAGTCTGTGTCTAATTGGAGCAAACTTATAATCTGAATAATTCCGTGAGAGCTCTGTTTATGTATTCTCTCATGAGCAAAACTAAGATTTTAGTGGAAGTTATGTATATTTCTAAAATTTCAAATTTAGATTCTTAATTATACTTGCCAAAGCTACTGCTGATTCTTGTATGTTCCTTTTGGAATGAAGCTGCTTGTTAACTGGTAAGCCATAGGTGATTGACTTGCATCTGTTTGCTGACTACTGGAGACTGATTTGGATGCTACTGTGACTCAATATGCTGCTATTTCACTATTGTAGGGATTACTACAAAATATCACAAATTGAATTATTATGATATGGTAACATGGGTTTGAAGAAACAACTATCTGTGGTTCTCTTTCATTCTGGAATTCAGAATACATTGACTGTTGAGGAATGGTGCTTTGAGCCCGGAGCAATAGGATAGAATAACATCTTGGCAAACATCAAAATGATTGTTGTAATAAAATTGACTGCACCTTAAACCACACACTTGTCCATTCAGTGAATTTTTGTTTCCCATAGCAAGCTCAAATATAATCCAGATTTCTTCTGTTGCTTCTGTGCAGCAGTTGCTCTATTTTTTTTCTCCACCTCATTTGTTCTTGCATTAAATTAAAATTAATTGTACAGAAAATCTCATTACATGGCACAGCAACCAGGCATAGTTTACATTTATGAGAAGTATTCCAAGAAGCCTCAAATCATAATATAAAATGAATACCAAGCAAAAATTGATATATAAAGGGATAACTCAGCATTTGGTCAGAGTAGGACTTAATAGCCTCATAAAGAGCAGTGATGAGGTGGAAGAGGTTTAATTGAGGATGATGGCACAGCTTTCAGTAGTGAGGCAAAAGGAGCAGATTGAGTTTGTGTTGAAGAAACCTCATTGGAAAGGATGTGGAAAAGATTTCTAGGATTGATGGGTGTTAAAAGAAGTGGATTGATAGGTCATGAGTTAATTTAACTAAATGTAGGCTACATTTTCATAGGGAATAGAGGAATGAGTGAGCATGAAATAATTTGGCCATCTGAGATTTTGATGTGATTAAGATTACAGATAAAGTTCCAAGACACACGAGTAATGTATTAGAATCACTGAGTCTAGAGATGGTGCCGGAGTCTTCAGCAGGAATCTGTGCTTCAGGATGGCATCAGAGAGCAGCAACGACTGATGGTGACGTCCTGCAGACAGTTTAAGAAACTACCTCTTGTACTTCTACTTTCAAATATGATTCTACTGCTAAGATGCATGTGATTGGAACCTGTGATTTATATCTTGGTGGTATGTTTTAGGGCCAGTTGAGTGATCTGGCACTTCGCTGTCTCCGAGGGAGTTCAGTGAAGTTGGGAGTGGAGGGCTCAGCCTGCAGGCCTGAACAAAGGGTGCAGTCCCTTGATTGACTCCATTGCTTCTCTCAGATTGAGATGCTGAGCAGAGACAAAAATGGAATGCAGGTGGTTGTTCAACGCTATCTGCCTGCTTTGGACCGGTCTTCCTTGCCCTCTCACTAGCTGCTGTTGAAGGCTTGGGTTCCACGTTGCAAGGATTGATCGGCGAGTTTCATGGCTGTTGACTTGGGGTGGTGGGGGGGAGGTGCTTTCAGGTTGAGTTTCTGGATTCAGGTTCTTTTTTTTTTGGCTGTTCATGAGCGGTTTGATTTCGGGCAAATGGGGCTCACCCAGGAGAAAGGCGGCAGCCCGCCTAGGAGAAGAAAAACTCTGATTTGTAAACCTCCGCTGCCTTGTGGCCATACCCACCCATGAAAAAGACTTCAGGAGTAAACCCCGAGGAAGAAATCTGGAGCCGGGGTCCCTAAGACAGTTTGATGTTGTTTACATCTTCACACTGGCAATCTCTGCGACGACATTGGTGCCAAGCTGTATCGGTGTCTGCCCTTCCCTTGGACCGTATCGGTGATGTGGAGAGGGGGAACCCGCTGCATGGGTAGCAGCCGGTTCTTCAAATCTTCCCACCCAGGCTTACACCCTGGAAAGGACACAGTCCACCCAAGGCGCAAACCGGTGATCCCCTGGGATCGACGGCTGCCTACTACTGATCAGGATGATTGATTCGGACAGGGTCACTTTGTTGAAGACTTGTTCTGCAGCCTGTAGTCAGCTAGGAGCTCAGAACTAGACTAAACTGAATACTCCTGGACTCCTGGTTTGATATATTGTGTGCTGTTCACTCGCTTTTTGCCATTCGTGCAATTTGTTCTTTTTTGTCCACACTGGGGGTTTGAATTTTCTTTGAACAGGTTCCAGGGTGTTTCTTTGTTTCATGGCTGCCTGCAGGAGGACAAATCTCAGAACTGCATTCTGAATATATATTTTGATCATAAATGTACTTTAAATTTTTGAATCTTTGTAATTGCAGTAGAGTATATGTTAGGTTAGGACCACATGAAACTTTGAACTTTGAGATAGAGGACATGCAGGTTTCAAACTTAAATTAGTTAATTGGGTCACAGGTTGTAAATAACTTTGAAGTAGAACTTGGCCAGGAAATTAAAATGGATACTATCATAAGATTCTGCAGATGCAGGAAATCTTGAGTAACGCATACATTGATAGAGGAACTCAACAAGTCAGTCAGCATGTAGTGTGGAGAATAAACAGTTAATATTTTTGGTCAAGGCCCTTCATCAGGATTGGAAATGAAAGGAAGGGGAGAATGGAAGGAGTACAGGCTGGCAGGTGATGAGTGAAATGAGGTGGGAGGGAAGATGGGTTGGTAGTGATGTGGGCATGAAATAAGAAACTGGGAGAGGATATGTAGAAGAGTAATGGACTGAAGTAAAGGGCATCTAATAGGAGAGGACAGGGTACCAAGAGAGAAGGGGAAGGAGGGGAACTAAAGGGAGGTAATGGGCAGGTGTGGAGAAGAGAAGTGAGAGGGTAAACTGTATGAGGAATAGAAAAAAGCAGGAGGGAGGGGGGAATTATCAGAAGTTAGGGAAATCAGTGTTCACGCCATCAGGTTGGAATATGCTGTGATGTGTTTCTCCTCCAACCTGTATTTGGCCTCTGTCCCTGGCCTCCTCTACTCCCATATGTCAAAATGGAAAGTCAAATTTAAGTGTGTATCTACTGGTAGATCCTGCCTTAGGGATGGGCAGAGCAAAGATGCTAACAAAGTGGTCCCTTAATTAGCTGTGGGTCTCACTAATGTAGAGGAGGCTACACCGGGAGCACTGGATACAAGAGGATCCCTTCTAAGTGACGTGTTACCTCACCTGAAAGGACTATTTGGACTGTGAATGATGGGTGGTAAGGGAGATGTAGGGGCAGGTGTAGCACTTGTCACACTTTCAGGGATAAATGCCAGGAGGGGGACGATTGGACAGAGATTTACCGGGATGCTGCCTGGGTTAGAGAACGTCTTATGAGTAAAGGTTGAGCAAGCGAGGGCTTTTTTTTTCTTTTAGAGCGAAAAAGGATGAGAAGTGACTTAAAGGGATGTATACGATGAAAAGCACAGGCAGAGTGGATAACCAGCACTTTTTTTTTCCTCCGGTGCAGAAATGGCTAATATGTGAGGGCATAATTTTATGGTGGTTGGAGGAAAGTGGGAATGTCATGTAGGGCCTGTACTGTGCTGTACTGTTCTTTATTCTGTTATGATTCACCTTCACACAAGCTTTATTTCCCTGATGTTCCTGCATGTTTGATCATCTTAATTAAAGACAAAGTTTGGATCAAAAGGTTGGTTTATAATGAGTTACTTACAAAGTCATAACTGCTGGAAGGGATGTATGATGTGTAAATTAATTTATCATTCCTCTGTCCCTTCCCACCCTGTCACCACTCACTAGACATAGTACAAAAAATGAATTTTACATCATAAAATGTTTTATTTAAAAACAATTGGTATCAGCAGCCTCTGTTAAGCACTTTAAGTTTAGCACTTCAAGGGATCTCCTGAAGTGCTAACTGCAGATCTCAAACTGCTTGACCTCTGAACTTGATGCACCCAAGGTCAAGGCACATAAGGTCTGATCCAGCTACTAGGAGGTCTAATTACACTATTACCTACCTACCACTCCCATTTTCTCCTATTTTCCATAGTTTTCCCATATTTATTCCCTTCTCACAGGCCTGCAGAGATGGTATGCAGCTGCAAACCTAGCAGGCAGCTGCGATTTGTGAAATTTAGAGTTTTTCATTATTGTCCTTAAATGGATTAAACAACGTTTGCCAAATTTTAAACTTCTGGTTGGAACTAATGCAATATGCAGTACAATTCAGTGCACATCTTTGCCAGAAGTTTTTTTTTTGTTAAAAGGTCACATGAGACAGTTGTGAAGGGTGCATGTTGTACATGGGGTGGTGTGTCATTAATCATTTGAAAGTGACACAGTATATTGAGAGTTTGCACTTTTGGGATTCCCTTCTTTGTAAAAAAAAAGTTGCATCTTCACTCAATATGCTGGAGGAACTCTGCAGGTCTGACAGTATCTATGGAAAAGAGTACATTTGACATTTTGGGCTAAGATCCTTCATCAGGACTGGGGAAAAAATGAGTTAGAGTAGAAAGTGGGGTGAGGGGAGGAAGAACCAGAAGGTGATAGGTGAAACTGGGAGGGTGAGGAGTGAAGTAAAGAGCTGGAATGTTGACTGGTGAAGGAGATACAGGGCTAGTGAATGGGGAATCTGATAGAGGACAGAAGGCCATGGAAGAAAGAAAAAGGGGGTGGGGGAGCACCAGAGGGAGGTGGTAGGCATGTAAAGAGAAGGTCAGAGAGGGAAATGGGACTGGTGAAGGAGCGTGGGGTGTGGGCAGTACCAGAAGTTTGAGAAGTGTTTGTTCATGCCATCAGGTTGGAGGCTACCCAGACAGAATCTGGGTAGAGGAATCCATTGATTGACATATGAGAATGGGAAGTGGAATTAAAATGGGTTGCCACTGGGAGATCCTGCTTTTTCTGGCAGGTACTTGGCGAAATGGTCTCCCAGTCTATGTTGGGTCTCACCAATATACAGGAGGCCACACCAGGAGCATCGGATACAATAGATGACCCCAGCACTCACAGGTAAAGTGTCACCTTACCTGGAAGGACTGTTTGGAGTCCTGAATGGTAGTGAGGAAGGAGGTGTAGGGTAGGTGTAGCACTTGTTCCACTGCAAGGATAAGTGCCAGGAGGGAAATTAGTGGGGAGGGACAAATGGACAAGGGAATCGCGTAGGGAGCAATACTTGTGGAAAGCAGCAAGTGGGCCACCCATTTTAATCCCACTTCCCATTCTGACATGTCAGTCTATGGCCTCCTCTACTGTCAAGATGAGGCCGGAGGAACAGCACCTTGTATTCCGTCTGGGTAGCCTCCAACCTGATGCCGTGAACGTCGACTTCTCAAACTTCAGGTTATGAAACAACCCCCCCCCCCCCTTCACCAGTCCCATCTTCTTTTCCCTCTCTCACCTCATCTCCTTGACTGCTTATCCTCTCCCACTAGTGCTCCTCCCCTTTTTCTTTTTCCCATGGCTGGCTGTCCTCTCCTATCAGATTCCCTCTTCTCTAGCCTGGTATCTCTCACCAATCAACTTCCTAGCTCTTTACTTCATCCCCGCCCAGTTACACCTGTCACCTTATGTTTCTTCACCTTCTTGCCCCCCCCCCCCCACCCACCTCTAACTTTTACTCCTCATCTTTTTTTTCCTCTAGTCCTGATGAAGGGTCTCAGCCGGAAACATTGACTTGCTCTTTTCCATTGATGCTGCCTGGCCTGTTGAGTTCCTGTAGTTAGTGTTTTGTGTGTGTTGCTTAGATTTCCAGCTTCTGCAGATTTTCTGTAGTTTTTATCTTCATTCTCTGCCCAAGGGACCCCTCACTTCTAATCTGGGTGTATGTAGTTATTTTATCCAGTTATTATTTTAACATATATTTGATTTTTTTTATTAACTTCAGTGTATTTCATTTTTGAGTTAATTTGTAAAATTGTTGGTAATGAACTTTGAGTGCTGCCAGTAAATGATTAAACATTATTTGGGTATACCTTTGCTTTTTTACAGAAAAGTTCTTGTCTGTTAACTTGATATGTTTTTTCCAGAAAATAAAAGTTTACGTCAGATGGCTCATGAACGTCTAGGAGAGCTGTTAAGGGTTTTAAAATTGGTGATCAGCAAACATCAGTCATTAAATTCAGTGGATATTCTAAGTGCGACAGGGACAGTGATTTCGAAAGTAAAAGGTAAGAGCAAACAATTCAATTGCATAACAATATGTAAATTTATTTAAAGAAATATTTAATGTGACTGAACTGTATTAAAATAGAAATATTTAAGTATATTGTATGCAAACAAAAGCTTTATTTCAGAACAATTTGTAGATTTCATATTGCTTGATCTCTTGTGTGCTGGTTTATTTTCTCCCACTTCTAAGTAGAATAAGGTGTTGCAATGATTAGGCACATGAATTTGAGACCTATTATTAAACTAAAATTTGTGCTCTTGTGTTTTCATTACAAATCCTAGTGTTTATATTTGTTTGTTAATTTTACACTTCATTGAATTTTAACTTCAAATTCAAAAAGGTGTTGATGGAAAGAAAAAGTTTGTGCAAGTAAGAAAAGTATTCCTCAAACTAGCACCACCTGGTGGATTTGAATCTACACCATGAAATGTGGCTTAATACAGTGGATTCCAGTTAATTGGACTATTGGCTATTTGGGGCAACTCTTAAAGAACCAAAACAAATTGAGAAAATAGCCGGGACTCCTTTTGTTTACTTGAGACACTATGCCATCCAAATGGGGCAAGAGACTTGCCAGACAGGTTTAAGTAGCATCAGTCGCACCTACTTATGTGGCTGTTAAACGCTATGCCATGCTTAGAGTGTTCAAAAAGCAGTGATCTTTGTCACTGATAGTTGGCAAGAAAATTCAGAACCATTGTGCTCACTGGTGTCAATCGAGCATTGAGATTTGGAGAAGCTAGAAACAGCAGGGAGTGAAAATGAAAGGATTTTACGACTTCCAAGTTAGGAACTATGAGGAATTTGAGGATTTTGACAATTGAATTGAATGTTACCTTTGATCCCCACCAGACACTCAGCTGTGGCTCCAAGTGGCTGTCTGTATGTGACAGTGGCCACACCCCATACACCGCTTCAACAGGTGGGCTAAATCAGGTGAGAGTAGCTGGCAGGTCCCTTACCACGATGAGATAGGAACCTGCCTGTCCTAGCATGCGAAGACAACTCAAGTGGACTGGGCAGATGGGATCTACAGTGAGGTACAGTGGCCAGGAAAGTGGTTCAGCAATAGTATGTGGAGAGCAAAGGGCATAATGAGGCACAGAAGAAATTGTGGTCACCCCCTGTAACCAGGGAAGACTCTAGTTTTGACATCTACTCGTACCATTGGACCTGGACTTCTGAAATTGAGAGAGTGGAACACCCCCAGTAAAATGGCTCTTTACACATTTTTAAAAAAAAACTCCTGCACAGGTTTCCTGTCATTGTCACATTCAATGGACAATAACCAATACTGGTAGCTTTAATTTGTTCTGTAACTTTACTTTATTATGCCTTAACCACTTTTGATCTTTGTTCCTCCCCCCCCCCCCCACCTTTCACAATTTGATCCTGAATAATCTTATTGCATTTCACAAGTGTATCACTGCTCTTAGAACTGGCTAGCAATCAAGTTGTCATCTGCAGGTAGAGCCACGGGAGATGGGCAAGGTCTTAAATGAATATTTTATCATCTGTTTACTGTGGCAAAGTTCATGAAAGCTAGGAAATTTAGGGAAGAGAATAGCTACATTATGAAAGAGATGCTGGCATAACCATATCTATGTGGTGAAACTTGAATGCACTGGTACTTATTTTGAGTCAGGCAGCACAGAAAGAAGCCTCTCAGTCCATTATGTCCATTCTGGCCAACAATAGCCCCATCTATAGTAATCTCATTGACCAGAACTTACCCACAATCTTCCATTTCGTGGCAATTAAATGTCTTGATTTACTTAAATGTTGTGAAAGTACCTGTCTCCATCATCCACTCAGGCAGTATGTTCCAGATTCTAGCTGCCCTTTAGGATAGGCTCAAAACTTTTATCTTGAATGCCAGGGTGCTACAATATTTTGCAATGGTGGAGATGTCATTCTATGCTCTTGTTTGGTTTAAAACTTTGGTCATTATCTTCCTCCTGATTAAAGAGCTATTTTATTGATCTGAGGTAAAGTTTAAGGGATTTGATCAGTTTTTTTGCATCCTGTTCATTTCTCTGTAGTATTTTTATTATATATTTTGAGTTAATCATACTTAATGAATTTTATATAGATGATAGCAGACAAGCCTGTTAGTCAATTCGATCAATTGCTCTGCTTTTCTGACAAAGCTTTCCAGATAAAAGTATCTCTCAGTGGGAAATCTGAAATTGCATTTTCATGTTCAACACATTCAAATCTTGTGCACTAAGGAAGCACTTAGTAGAAGACATTGTGCATTGTATGTCATCGGAAATCACATTTTATTTTAAAAGCCTTTCTCATTTATTTCATTTGTTAGTCTTATATTATTGTGATCCTTTGTTTTGCTTTTCACACCAGAAAACAATAAAAGAGGACACAACTAAGAAGCGGGTATACTTGGGGAAAGGTGTTCTTGCAGTTGTTAACTTTAATGTTCTATAAATATATTTTTGTATCCACACCCATTTTTTTATTATGAAGTTTGCTATAGATAGTCTGCTACTCAGGAAGTTACAGAAAGATTTGGAAAGAGTTACTGGAACTTTTTTAATCTTAGCTTTGTAAGTTATCTAGTTGTAAAGATGTGGCAAAATATCTACCTCAAATTGTCATTGTCTTTAAAATTCTTGATGGAGTTATTGTTCATACTTACTACTTGTGTTTATGTCTTGGATGTGAACAAAATCTGCAGGAAGTTTATTTCCTTAAAACTTGATGAGATCAAAAGACTAAAAGCAAAATCTTTTAACAGAAGCTTTCCTGCAACAGGAAAAATGCCTTCCATTTACATATTTTGCACAGAAAAGCTAGTGGTAGCATCAGTGAAGTGCTAAATTAGGATATTGATAAAGGCTTGTGCAATTCTTCAGGGCAACATAATTGTATATAATTTACTGCAAAGTTTGAATATATAAACTGCATTTTCGAGTGTGAATTGGCAATGAAGACAAGTATTTAAATAATTTGTGCCGTATACTTAAGAGTTTTATTCCAAACGAGAGCTTACTCTTCGTGGGGGGAAGCAGAGAGGGGAAGGAACTGAAATGTTGGATTATAGTTGCCAACTTCTGGGGGAGTGAGGAGGTCCTTGCAGAGAAATTTTACGCAGATTTATTGAACCAGAAAATTTTTTTATTATTCGCACTGTATTGCTTTTTCAAAATGATTTGTTCCAAGAAGGTTGTACTACAGCTTCTTCAAAAGAAGTTAATTAAAGAGTACTTTGTTATGGCTTACTCACAGTACGTTCACCCTGTTAGTGTGCTTAACGGCACAGGAAACTGATGTCTTGCAAGATTTCAGTCTTATGAGATTTGGAACAGAAGTTCCAAATGGGTCTATGAATTTTGTTTATGCTTGAATGAAGAATGATTTGGTACATTTTGCCTGTGAACTTTGTAATAGCTGTGTCGGTAGGTTCCGTTCAGCAGTTACGTCTGTTGTTGGTGTATGCTATTTGAGGTATTTATTATAATTATATTAAATCAACTTGGCATATACATATCTATTACTGAAAATCCTTGTGCTTGTTGAATTGGTTTACATTAATTGAGACATATAATTTACTTCATAATGTGGAGTGAATACCTTGTTGTACTGAAATGTTATTTCCTCTTAGGTGCAAACTACAATGAAGTAGATGAAGAGAAAAGAGAGCATTTCAGTGAAATATTTGTTTCTATTGACGCACTGGCGTTCACTTTTGGTAATGTGTAAGTAATACAACTTCTAATCTTCTGTTGTTATGGGGATTTTAGCTGGAATATTAATAAAATGAATTTGTATTTTAAGAATGCCTTGAAAGATGATTCAACTACAAACATGTAAAGTAATTTGTTTATTCATTAAACTATTAAATTTTAGCTTTTTTTTTCCCTACTCCTTCCTATCCCTCAGATCCAACCACACCACTTTTCCAGTTTCTGACTTTTTCTGGAACATGGCTATACTGCATTAATGTCCTTCCCATAGTTTTTCCGTGTGAGTTTACACACTGAAAGTCAGCAGTGTTTTCAGCAATAGTAGTCAAGCTCAAACCTGTTGTTAGACTACATCTGATATTTGATGACTTTAATGCTAGTAATTGTTTGGCAGCCAGGGAGGTGAACCCTGACTTTCTTTCTCTCCACCCCCCCCCCACACCACCACCACCCCACCCAGTTTTGTGTCTCACTAGTTGTAGTGATCAGTTGCTTTTAAAGTTGAAATATAAAACTAAAGGATTGAAAAGTGAACCACAGCCTTATGGACTGAGGCTGAATACTTCTGTCTGTGGCAATTGCACCCAAATTTAATGTGCATCTTCGAGTTGTTTGGGTTTAGAAACTGAAACTTAATACCTGATGAAATCTTTGCTTCAGTTTGAAGGGGGGGGGGGTGTGTGTGCGTGTAAGACTAACATTTTGTTTTCAGAAATGCATGAGTTAAATGAATTAAATGAGAATGATTTGTTTATTTGCTTACAATGACCACAGATTGCTTGTGTGATAGTAAAGCACATTTAAATTAAAGCATAACAGCTCTTTAATAGTAAAGAAACTTTTTCTCTTTCTGAGAGAATGCTCTCTTCCATTTTGATTCCATGTGCCTTGAGTAACTGGGTAATCAAACTATTTCTTCATAATGACCTGTTTATATCCACAAATGTAAAAAATCATTGGGCATTCTGTAACTTCTACTGTGGTTAAACTAGGCAGGCCCTTGGCAGTAAACTTTTTAAAATAAATTTCTATTTGTTAATAAAACAACTGTATATTTATAAATATATTTATTTTCTAATGTAGTGTTTAGATTGCTATTACTGTCTCTTGGTTTCTCTTCCATATTGGAGCTTTGTTTATTACCTAATATCCTAACTTTAATTCAATACATGAAATGGAATCTAGTGATGTATCTACCAGCAAAATAACTGTTATGATTGTTGCATCACAGTATTACATTGTTCAGAATGTTTTTGTGACAATCACTAGAGTGACATTCTAGAATTAGATTCGTTTTTAATCTTCAATATGGTAGAGGTTTTTTTTATAGGATATGATGAATAAGCAGGAATAGGGTACTTGGATGGCCAAAGATGAGAGGATAAAATGTAGGTTAGGGTATCTATGTGTGTATGATTGGGTGAAGGAATTTGGATTGTAAGTCTATTGCACACTGCGGAGCAGAAGGTGGCGGTAATGCACCAATAAGCTGGGTGCCAACTGCCATAAAACAAGAAGAAAAAAATTTGCTTCAGGCACGTAATGTCCTGCAGGCACTGCAGGAGAAGGACGAGGTGGACTCAGTGGGGTGGTTCCCTGAGCAGACTGTCCAGTACATCTGGCAAATTGCCTTATCGCTAGACCTCACCAACAGGCACAAAGACCTCGCCTGGCTGGCGGTGAGAAGGGCCCTCCCAGTCAGATCCCTAGTGTACGCCCGGAACATCGCCTCCACACCCCACTGTCCACGGGAGGACTGCAGTGAGGTGGAGTCAGTGACTCACCTCTTTGCACACTGTGGGTTCGCGAAGAAGGTGTGGAGGAGGATGGAAGGGGCGGTGTCAAGATTCACGCACAGCAACTGCGTAACCGAGGACTCCCTGATCTACGGGCTGTTCCCAGGGACACACACGGAGACAAACATCTGGTGTTGCTGGCAGATCATCAATTCAGCGAAGGACGCTCTTTGGTCTTCCTTAAACTTGGTGGTCTACCAGCACATGGAGATGTCTATGACTGGATGCTGCCGACTGGCACATTCTCACCTGCAGAAGTACATGCTGAGGGATGCACTCAAGTTTGGTGCAGCCACCGCAAAGGCCCGGTGGGGAAGGACCACAGTTTAAGGTTCATCACCCGCGGAAGTGGGAGGGGTCGGGTGGGGAGGAGAATACCCCTCCATCAGCGATGTGGATAGATGAATCAACATGGTGCCCCAGGAGTGGCTGAAATTGTGTAGACGGTTAAAGAAGTTCGGTAAAGGAATTAGAGTCAACGCCTGGTTTTTTTAAAATAATTTTTGTTGTAAATAAGTCTTAATTCTTGACTAAGGTTTGAGAGTCAACGAACGATTTATTGTAAACATCTTTCATTTGAATATGGACTGAGAGTTAACGCATAATTTTATTGTATGTAACTTTATTTATTGAATAAGGAATCAGGATCAACGAATGTTTTTTTTCTATGTAAATAACTATTTTGTAATATTTCTGAATAAAGTATATTTTTGGGGGAAAAATTTGCTTCATTTTCCCCCAACGCCTGCATTGAACCTTCTTAACTTTCTCTAATTTATACTTGCGAATATGGGGGTACCTCAGATTGCTGAGTAATGTGGCTGAAATTATAAAACAGGAAGTTACTATATGAATGAAATTTAGAATCTCAACTGTATTTCTCATGTCAAGAATTTTCAAGGTGGAAAGTAAGGAAAGGGAAATGCAAGTCAACTTGATGAAAATGTAACTAATTTTAAATTGCCAAACATTTGGCTTACAGCATTTCAGACTTTCTTATGGGAGACGTGGACTGTAGTTCATCTGTGGGACTCCCAATCAGTGGAAGAAGCCGCGTAAGTCCATTGAAAAGTTTGCTAATTAAAAGCAGTTAGTAATACAGAATAATATATTTATAATATTCCAGACTCCTACAACAGAAGGAGACTCCTGGCTAATGGTATAGCTTTTTAAAAGTAATCAACCTAATTTTGCCATCCTTTATGCAGCACAGTCATTGATAGCCTCTGCATATACACAATTATTTTTTTCCCCCATATGTACCTTCTACCTTAAATGTATGTACTTCCATTTCCACCCCATCACGGATCTTCATTTTCTCTCCACCTCTTCCTTTTCTCTGTAACTTGAAACTTATTTCATTTCCAGCTTTTCTCAGTTCTGTTCCAAGTCATCACCTTAAAATATTATTCCCGTCTACCTCGTCACTAAAGATGCCTAACATGCTGAGTATACTTTATCCCACACACTATATTTTTAGAAATCTCATCTTGCTCTTTTATCTCCATAAACCAGTTACATATCATTAGAAAGAGTTTGGCTTTTTTCTACTCTATCAAAGCCCTTCATTGTTTATTATGCCATTTCTTAAAACTCCTTTTAATCTTCTAAGGGAAATAGCTCCAGTTTCTATATGCAGCACACTGGTATTGATTGGAACATGCTTAGGAAACAATTTCAAATGTTTGTTGCACTGTTCATTCACATACTATTTTGCTTGCTATGAATGCTTTTAGGAGTCTATGTACCATGCATATTAGATTTGTTGAATGTAGAATTGATTCATGGGCATTTAAAAAGGTGGGTGCATGCTCTTTTTTTATATAACACTAATTTTTAAATCAAAATTAGATTTGATGATGTTGGTTTGGTTTTCTTGCAAAATACTTGAAGTATATGTTCCAGCTTTTTGCTGAACAGAAATGACTTAAACGAAAACAAGCTTCAGCAACCTCGTGCTGATTGTTGCTTTCAATTATATGGAATTTTGTGATTCAGTAAATATTTTTATTATTTTACTGGCTCTGTGCAATTAATGATTTTTAATTTCTTTTAATTAAGTCCTATGAAAACCTGTCAATGGGGTCAGGAGGATCTATTCACGAAAAGAATGACCTGCAAGGTATACTTAAGTTTCTGATATTTTAATGACCTGAGAAATGTCATTGACTGCCAGATTTCTCACTGTACATCAGTAAATACACGTAGCAAAGTGCTTATTCCAAACAGTTTTTACACAACTATCTAAAGAGTGTCTTTTCTTTTTATTTTATTTCTTGCTTTTTTCCAGATACATATTCTTGGATAAAGTTACCAATGCTGTTCTTGGTGCCTTAGCTAGATTCCAAAACATTTTCCCTCTTTTTTTCCCCCTCCTACAACCTGTACAGGATCTAGTTTAATGAAGATGAGCTTTGTACTGCAGTATCTGTGGTTAGAGAATTGCTGTGTTCGTTTCTTGCAACCCTGCAGTCTCCACTGCCTGCTTGAGCATTGTCAGAATCAGAACCAGGTTTAATATCACTGGCATATGTTGTGAAATCTGTTGCTTTGCAGCACCAGTACATTGCAATACATAATAAAACTAAATACACTAAGTGTATGTAAGATAGATATTTTTTAACTTTTTATTTTTAAAATTAAATTAAGTAATAAAGAAAAGAGGGGAAAATACTCAGGTAGTGTTCATGGATCTATGGCTGTTTATCTTATTCTAAGCAAAGGATGTGATTAGCCCTTGTTGAAGGTATAAGTGACCTGCTAATATCATTTTTTTAAAAGTTCCATAAGTTCGATCATCTAATGAGATTTCCCACTGCACTGTTGCTGGGTTTCCTTTTATTGTGTTAGGAGACACTAGAAGGACACATACAGGCACTGAGCTGCTAAGTTCCTCCAGCATTTTCTATGTGTTGCATATACACGTACTCCTAGGTTGTGTAAGAATTCTACTCCTGACAACAGTCTGTTAATCGATTTTTATCTTTAAGTTGGAAAATAACAGTTTCTCAGTAAGAGTGAGTGACAGCAATAACATTCATGTGCAGTCATGTGTCACAAATATAGTCATACATTTTTTAATCAAGCGGCAAAATAAACACTTGTAGATTTGCCCATACATAGAATCTTCAGTTTTAATTATCCAATGTTATTTTTACATTTGAAGACTGCTAGAACATGGATGTTTGTCATACAGTTGACAGGTTATTTTTCTCCGAGACTTTGAAAATTCTCCCATAATGTACAAAGCTGCATTTCTGTGAAGTGTCCTGTAACCTAGGGATCCCTTGTACTCAGTGCAGGCAGTATACTGCTATCAATGAGTGAATGCTGCTGCAGGGTATGTGGTTTTGGGAGTAGCACATTCCCAGGATTGCAAAGACTCAAGAAGAACGGTGTCTTTGGGAGCCAAGTTCCTTACCCAGAAGAATCGCAATGGACCTCCAAGGATATGGCCAGGTGCTTCTAGCAAATGATTGTTAGAGAGGTACCAGTAGCACATACGAGCCATGATTTGCTGCAGTTTGCCATATTCAGCAATGGTGCCTGCCTCAGGGGTGGGAGGGGATGAACTTTTCTGTCCTTGTGTATTGAAACCTGGGTGACAAACAATGAAATGTATCAGCAGTAGCATGGTATCATCCTGGGGCTTGAAGGCCGAGTGCAATGTTGACAATGATGTTAATTGTGACTATTCACTACCAGCATATATGCAATGCTGAATTTAAAGTGGCAAGAGATTACCTACTCAGCGAGGACTGTCTTGGCTTAGAGATTTTGCTATGAGTGAGGGTCCCGACACTGAAAAATGTCCTGGATGGAGAGCTCTTCAGAGTTTCCTCCACATGTTTCCTGTGGTTGTCAGTAATATCTTTGACATCCATGGCCTATTCCCATTTTATCCAACAAGAAGTGTTGTGCGGGTATTTCCATAATAAGTCAGGTTTAGGTGAAGAAAACTGAAGATTCTTTGTATGAATGAAGTGTAAAGCTGCAAGTTCAAGTTTAATTGTCATTCAAGCATACACATGAATACATCCAACCAAAACAGCTTTCTTGTAGGGGCACTGTGCAAGACAGAATATCAACAGTCGCACGCAGTTACAGTACATTTAGCACATGTAATAATGACAGCAATTCACTGGTGGTTAGATCTGCAGTACTTGATGTTATTATCCAGCAGTCTCTCGAAATCATAAAAAAAGGAATGGATGATAGTTACACATTTGTTTGGACACAGAGGCTGCTGTGATCATACGCGCCACCATCTTACCGATAGATTATGCTGTGCTTGGTGTAACTTGGTTAGTATAAAGTTTGAATATGGTCCCTTTAATAAACACGAGAAAGTCTGCAGATGCTGGGGGACTCAGCAGTTCAGGCAGCATCTATGGAAATGAATAAACAGTCAACTTTTCGGGTTGAGACCCTTCTTCAGTACTGAGAAGGAAGGGGAAGAGGGAAGGAGACTAGCTGGAAGGTGATAGGTAAAGCCAGGTGGGTGGGAGAGGTCAAGGGCTGGAGAAGAAGAAATCTGATATAAGAGAGTGGACCATAGGAGAAAGGGAAAGAGGAGGGGACAGAGGAGGAAGTAAAAGGTCAAAGTGGGGGGAAAAGGAAAGTGGGGTGGAGTTTGTTTACTGGAAGGAGAAACCAATATTCATGCTATCAGGTTGGAGGCTGCACAGACGGAGTATAAGATGTTGCTCCTCCACCCTGAGAGTGGCTTCGTCTTGGCACAAGAGGAGACTTTAAATGTTCCTTTAAATCAGATGTTCAGGGTTAATAAAAAACTGACTGTTCAGCAAATAAACAGTTAAGTTGAAATTCATATGGGCGTGGAATTTCGGGCATCATACTGTTGATGACAGTTAGGGAATTCTTACAATGTAAAGTTCTTTCTAGTATTAAAAATGTCACTTGATTGTTAAATTTCTCTATGGGTTCTGAGACTAGGAAATGGGAATAGAACAAAAACTGAGCCCTTTTGCATCTCCACTACAAATTTAATCCTTCATAATTCAGAGGAATTTTCATTATTAAAAACATGGTTCCAATGCAAAAGAAAATCACCCAAATGAAGAAAGAATGGAGCCACACTCAGGTTGGAGGAACAACACCTTATATTCCGTCTGGGTAGCCTCCAACCTGATGGCATGAACATCGACTTCTCTAACTTCCGCTAAGGCCCCACCTCCCCCTCGTACCCCATCTGTTACTCATTTTTATGCACACATTCTTTCTCTCACTCTCCTTTTTCTCCCTCTGTCCCTCTGAATATACCTCTTGCCCATCCTCTGGGTCCCCCCCCCCTCTTTCTTCCCGGACCTCCTGTCTCATGATCCTCTCGTATCCCCTTTTGCCTATCACCTGTCCAGCTCTCGGCTCTATCCCTCCCCCTCCTGTCTTCTATCATTTTGCATCTCCCCTTCCCCCTCCAGCTTTCAAATCCCTTACTCACTCTTCCTTCAGTTAGTCCTGACGAAGGGTCTCGGCCTGAAACGTCGACTGCACCTCTTCCTATAGATGCTGCTTGGCCTGCTGCGTTCACCAGCAACTTTGATGTATGTTGCTTGAATTTCCAGCATCTGCAGAATTCCTGTTGTCAGCCCATTTTCAACTGCTTTCCATTCTTTTGCATCATTGTGTGAAAAGTGATGTTTGGAGCAGCATGAACATGCATCTTCCCATTTTCTCTTGCTGCCCAGTGCCTGCAGCTCAGAATGTAAATAGAATAGTTCTTTCCATCTACAAAGATTTCACTATTCTCGCTTGTCACCTGTTATTTTCTAGCTCTGTGAATGGCAGAGAGAATCATTCAATACAGCCTTGTGTGGAAAACCTACAGCAATGTCATCCAAAAGATCTGTGCCACGCTCAATGTGGAGTGATCAGATACAGTCCACTTAAGAGCATTCTGCTGATGGTTGAATTGCAAATGTAACAAACAAATAAATACTGCAATGAAGTCATCTTGTCTCTGCAAAATCAGGAAGTCTTAAGCTTAGATCCCAAGATCATGAGTTAATAAACAGAAGCCCATTCTAGATATGGATTCTTTCCTAATAGGTTCAAGGATTAATTTATTTACAAATCATCTAAAAATGTTTTTGCCATTGCATAATTTTTGATGGAAAGCATATAATATGATGAGTTGGTGCAATTTGCATTGTCTACCTAAATTGTGAAGACTAATGTCCATTGAAGGTCAAAAGGAATGCGTTGCGTTCTTTTCACCAGTGTAGGGGAATCTACAACTAGGTGAGATACAAGAAGGCATCATGTCACTGTGCCCATGAACTGCCTGGCATATAGTAATTGAATCATTGTGGAAAGAACAATTATTTCTTTGTATAAGTAGGCTAAACAATAAAGGAAATAATAGATTAAGATGAGTTTTTTGATTGTTACTGAGACTGACTGAGAGTATGTATTGTGCTTTGAGCCAGTGAGAAAAGCATTCCAGCATCAGAAAATTGCTTACCTTGTCCGGAGATGAGGTTAGGGTAAATTTGAAATAAATCAGCTTGCCATTTTAAGCCATTAAAGCATGCAAATAGACCAGCAAAGCACAGTTAAGCTAAATAATGACTAATAATTTCAACTTTTGTATGACTTGGGTAGTTTCAAAAAGTATATCAATATTTCCATGATAGTTGCTGTAATAATTTTCTATGTATGTGGTCTAAGGTGTACACAGTCTGCATGTTTAGCACGTTTTTCACTTCTTGAAAAAAGACAAAGGAAAATTTCAAGAATGTTGTTTACTTGAATTAAAAAAGAAAAATCTCTCATTTATAAAGAATTAATAGTGGAAAAATAACCAAAGCTGCCTCAAAATTTACTGATTTTTTTCCTACAGTAGGTTAAAGTTGTCACTTTAACAGATCAAGACCTAAAATATCAATTAATGATATTTTCTAATTTTGTTTAGCCTGTAGACTGCATCAGTTTGTGGTTGAGATTTGTGTAATTATTTGAAAATTATCTCCAGATCACTGTAGAATATACCACAAGTAATGTTAGGTAGTGCAAGGTCTAAAATGCAAACTGCATATTTTAACATTAGAGTTTGGTTTAAAAATTAAATGCCTTTTTGATTGTGTTAGTATACCTTCATGTGTAAATTCAAGCACCACTCCCAAGACTTTGGCATGTTTTCAGTTGTTGCTCTAGTATACATATACAGCTGGTGGTTTTGCTTTTACTCAGAAAATTAAATGGGCAGCCTGCAAGTGTCTTTGAATAGATATTTTTAAAAAATCTTAAGTGCTTGAAGAAAAATAGAGGAGCCCACTTGGTATCCTGGTTTATCTCTCAGCCAGTGCCATCAAGTTAACCAATTAATTTATTTGATCTTGCAGCATGCAAATTGAATGCATCTTTTCCCCAAATAAAGAGGTTTGCAGGGAATACAGTGGATTCTAGTTAATTGGGCTACAGACTAATTGGGACAGCCATTTACTTCGGACAATTCTTAAAGAATAAAAACTAATTGAGAAAATAGCTGGGATCCCCTTTATTTATTTGGGAGATCGCCACTTAATTGGGATAGAAAATCGATGCAGTACAGTTTCCAACTAATACAGTCACTTGCACTGCGTGGTCATTAAGCACTACACCATGTTTTTTGAGTTCATAAAGTACTTTGTGAAATGTTTTGAGAAATGTGGTGCTGTGAAAGACACCATAAGTTCATGTTTTCTTTTTAAAATGCATACTAAATACAAATGCACCACTGGTGGCAAGGTATGCTGAATGTTGCCTCCCCCATACCACCACCAGGTGTCAGCCATTATGCAACTGTTTTTACACTTTTCTAAATATTAACTGAGCTAAAAATAAGGCTGGTTAGATTTACGTGGTTAAGTAAGTAGGTTCGAATGCCATATCATGAGATCAGTTTATTTTGAGCCCATTAAAAATCAGACTATTTTACTAGAGGATAATGGAATGAAAAGTTCAAATATTTTGCTGTTGGTGACATGCTAAGAGAATGCTGTTTAAAATACATAACTGTGTTGCAGTCATTAATGAAATGCAGAATTTGTGTACAATTACCTAGCGATTTTATCTCTTGTAGTTTCAAATTGAACAGTTATTAACTGTAAATAAACTTATTAGACTTGCCAGTGATTTGGAAAGCAACAACTTGCCTACAAATATTTTTTTGTTCTGGCTCCATAGTCTCGATCACTGTAGTCCTACCATGTAACTTGGCATCAGTCTGCATTAAGCTACATTACAAGGTTACAACTTCTCAGTGCAGCTTTATTGGTTTCAGTTTGTTGTTTGAACTTAATTTATGTTTCATTTGTATTCTTGTGTCTTCATTTCCTGTTTTCAGGGGCTCTCCGAGCAGAGGAAGTTGATAACATGCTACTTAAACATGATAGTGGGATAGAGTCAGCTTTAATATATGCAAAAAATTGGTCAAAATATACTAAAGATATTCTGGCCTGGTTGGAAAAGCGGCTCAATCTAGGTGAGTGCTTCAGGCAGTTGTTTTAATAGCCAAAGTAGCTTTAATGAGCTGGCTGAAAGGTGCCGCAGTATCCATGTTCTAATGCGGTTTACAATTTTCTTTGTATAAGTCAATAAGATTTTGTCTAACTTGTGCCAGCTTACTTGTGTTGCCATTTTAAGAAATTTTGTTTTGTATCTTATTAGTGACTAGTTGTATTAACTTTCCATTGAATGTAGAATATTCTGCAGAATGAATCTTGCCCAAGGGTGACCTGAAGGCTAGCGGAGGAAAGGAGCACCTTTCGCCTCCTTTGGTAGAATTGTATCTCCACCCCACCAACCAAATTGCAGACTAGGCCCATATATATTGCCCATCCCAAACTGTGAAGTTTGTTGCTATTTTAACTGGTGACTAGAGGGGGATGAGTGGCATTACTAGTCATGGAAAATGTCACAGTAGTGCTCAGTCAGAGTAAACTGGAGAGCTCGACTAGTAAGGCTTTAAGGGTAGAAACTGAGGAATAAGGAAGGTATGACCATGTTAATAGGATTTTATTAGAGACCACTCAACAGTCTGCAGGATTTAGAGGAACAAATTCGTAGAGAGATCGCAGACTGTTGCAGAAAACAGGGTTGTGATAGGTGATCTTAACTTTAAACATATTGACTGGGACCCTCGTACTGTAAAAGGGCTGGATGGGAATAAGTTTGTCGAATGTGTTCAGGAAAGTTATTTATTCAGCACATAGAAATCTCAACTAGAGAGAGTGCAATACTAGGTTTCCTGTTGGGGAATGAGACAGGGCGGGTGACAGAGTTTTGTGTAGGGGAATACCTTGCATGATCATGATGCCATTAGTTTCAAGGAATTATGAAAAATGATAGGTCTGATCCTTGAGTTGAGGGTTTAAATTGGAGGAAAAACAATTTTGATGGTATCAGAAAGGACTGGCAAGTGTGGATTGGGACAAGGTATTTTCTGGTAAAGGTGTACTTGGTAAGTATGAGGCCTTCAAAAGTGAAATTTTGAGAGTACAAATTTTGTATGTACTTCTCAGAATAAAAGGCAAGGATATCAGGTTTATGGAACCTTGATTTTCAAGAGATTGAGGCCCTGGTCAAGGAAAAGGAGGTAGTTTATGGCAAGTATAGGCAGGAACAAATGAGGTACTTGAGTAGAAGAAATGCAAGAGAAAGCTTAAAGAAAATCAGACTTAAAAGAAGACATGAGGTTGCACTAGCAGAAAAGGAGAAGGAGAATCCTAAGGGCTTTTACAGATGTTAAGAACAAAAGGATAGCAATGGACAGAATTGGTCCTCTTGAAGATTACAGTGGTAAGAAATGGAGATTTTAAATGGATTTTTTTTTTGCATCTGTATTTTCTTGGGAGACAGTGTCTATGGATGTGAGGCAATGCTGCAGCAAGGTCATCAAGGATTCAATATACATGTTCTGTTCAGTTCAGTTCAATCTAGTGCTGTGGCGTTCTTTATCTACAGACACCCCAATCAGAATTGCCCAAAATAGCAACAGAGAAATGAGCAACCAGAAACACATCATAAGTGAATCATAGAGTCAGATTCACATAACGTGAGCTGCAAAATTCAATAATGGGCACTATACAGATTAGAGGAGAATGTGTTTGCTGTCTTGAGGCAAATTAGAGTGGATAAATCCCCAGGGCGTGGAAAGGTGTTCTCTTGGACTCTGTTTCTGCTAGCGCAGAAATTCCAGTGGCCTGTGCAGAGATATTTAAAACATCCTTAACCACAGGTGAGGTGCCGGAGGATTGGAGGATAGCTGATGTTGTTCTATGGTTCAAGAAAAGTTCTAAGAATAAGTCAGGAAATTATAGACTGGTGAGTCTGATAGTAGTGGGGAGGTTATTAGAAGGAATTATAACTGACCATTTATATAAGTATTTGGATAAACAGGGACTGATTAGGGATGGTCAAATGACTTTGTGCATGGTAAGTCGTGTCTAATCAATCTTGGAGTTTTTCAAGGAAGTTTCCAGGAAAGTTGATGAAGGCAAGGCAATGGATGTTATCTACACGGACTTTAGCAAGGATCTTTGACAAGGTCCCACAAGGGAGGTTAGTCAAGAAGGTTCAGTCACTTGGCATTCGATATGCGGTAGTAAATTGGATTAGACATTGGCTTCATGGAAGAAGCCATAGTGTGGTAGTAGATGGTTGCTTCTCTGACTGAAGGCCTGTGACAAGTGGTATGCCACAGGGATCAGTGCTAGGTCTGTTGTTGTTTGTCATCATCAATGATCTGAATGACGAATTATGAGTGGTATAGATAGGATAAATGTAAGCAGGCTAGGTGAGACCACATCTAGAGGCCATGAGTAAACTGGATTAGCAAATTTTCAGCTGACACCAAGACTGGGGATATAGTGGACAGTGAGGAAGACCAAAGCTTGCAACATGATCTGGACCAATTGGATAAATAGGCTGAAAAATAGCAGATGAAATTTAGTGCAGGTAAGTGTAAAGTGTTGCCCTTTGGGAGGACCAACCAGGGTAGGCCTTGGGCAGTGAGAGGTAGAGCATTGAGGAGTGTGGTAGAACAGAGGGATCTGGAATACAGGTCCATAATTCCTTGAAAGTAGTGTCACAAGTAGAGAGGATCGTAAAGGAAGCATTTGGCACATTGATCTTCATAAATCAATGTATTGAGGACAGGAGTTGGGATGTTATGTTAAAATTGTAAAAGATGGTGAGTATTGAGTGCAGTTTTGCTCACCCACCTACAGAAAAGATGTAAATAAAATTGAAAGAATACGGAGAAAATTTACAAGGATATTCCCAGGATTTGAGGACTTGAGTTATAAGGAAAGGTTGAATAGATTAGGACTTTATTTGCTGAACATAGAATATTGAGAGAAGATTTGATAGAGGTATGCAAAATTATGAGGGGTATAGGTAGGATAGATGTAAGCAGGCTGGGTGAGACCACATCTAAAGGTCATGAGTTAAGGATGAAAGGTGAAATGTTTAGGGACAGCTTAAGGGGAACCCCTTTACTCAGAGGGTGGTGAGAGTGTGGAACGAGCTGACAGTGCAAATGGTGAATATAGAGTCCATTTCAACATTTAAGATAAATTTGGATAGGTACATGGATGAGAGGAGTATGGTGGGCTAGGGCCCCAGGTGTAAGTTGATGAGAGCAGGCAGTTTAATAGTTTGGCACAGACTAGATGGACTGGAGGGCTTATATGTGCTATAGTGTTCTGAGTCTAGATTTAAACTTAAGGTTTTTCAGTAATTTAGCAACTATACACAAATCCATGTTATTAAGAGGTATCCTAGAAGGCTGATATTCATCCCTTTTGGGACCTTGTGGTACACTGATGTCCTTCGTTCCCTTGACCAATCCCTTTAATCTCATGGGTTTAAAGATGCACAAGATAGACAAAATTTCAGATTTCTTTTGAGAGTCCATGCACATATAATCTTTCTTTACCAAAGTAATAATAATTTGATTTTTAAAACATCTGATCCTTTTCACACTTTTCCAAGAACCTATTATGTTTTTCAAGTGCTGGTTAATTTTGTCCTTGATTGCTCTCTGAAAGTTTTGCCCACTGTAAATGTTAGGTTGACAGGCCTATATTTATTAGGTTGATTGTAGCTGATTTTTTTTTTAACATTATCCTCTGGTATTGCTTCCACATTTGAGTATTGGACTTGGTATTCCGGTAAAATTTTCAGTAATTTCACTCATTTCCCTCTGCAGCTAGTTTGCATCCACATCAAATTAAAGTAATTCTCTACTAATGCTGCCAGCCTTCTCATCAACTTCTCTACTATCGCTTGTATGGTGGAGATGGGAGCAAAGAAATAGTTTTATTACCACGAATATGTACCCTCTGCTTTGAAATCTCCATTTTAGTCCTTAACTCAGCAACCCCTACACCTGCTACCCTCATTTCATTATCCTTTTTCCCATCTTTTATAATTTCTAATTTTTTAAACTTCTGCAGATATGGAATATGCAAGAAATTTTTCAAAGTTGGCAGAGTCAGCTAAGACATTTATTGGCCAACAGGTAAATATGTTTGTTATTAAAGGAATGCAAATAACTACAAAGTAGACTGTTTTAGGAAATCAGTATCTTTTTTGCTTTTCCTGTTGCATGCTGACAAGAATGGGATGGGGCATATATTTAGGACAAGATAAGTTTTTTGTGTGTGTGTGTGTAAATCAATTTATACATTCAAATTTACTACATTACGTTTATATTCTTTGAATGGGAAAGCAGCTCTTAAGAAAGAAAGATAATACAATATGTAGAAGATCTATGTTCTTATTTTAGTTTTTTTTTCCTGAACAGGTACACATGCCATTTCATTCAGTATATATGTCTGCTTTTGAATATGATATGGAGTACTGTCAGGCTATTCTTCAAACTGGAGCAGGTCTCCAGTTAAATAAATTTATTCAGGTGAGTTATTTGCAATCCTACCGAAGGGGCTCGGCTGAAACTTTTTTTCCATAGATGCTGCCTGGCCTGCTGTGTGTGTTGCTTGAGTTATCTGCAAGATATTTTTCCCTTTTTTTTTAAACACAAATCATTGTATAGAGAGGTTATTTCATCACTTTAACAAATTCAAAAGTTAACCTACAAAATACACTTGTTTTTCAAGACAACAGTTGCCTCACTAAATCACATGTTCTAGTCTATAGATACCAATAATTGAATTTGTGACTGAGTTCATTTTCCACAAAGTGAATATTTTTTTGGTTGTTCCTTGGCTTATCAAAACATTGCCCATATTTTGTGCTACTAGGAATGTGTGATTCTCATTTGCTTCAGATATTTCTTCCTCTTATTTTTATTACCCATGCGCTATTCCTGAGGTAGACAGGAGAGAACTCTGAGATGCACGTTTCTGGAACTGATCACTATTTACATTCTCCTTGTTCAGCATTTCTATGTAACTTAAATTATGCACAATATCTAGCAGAATTAGATTTTCAAGAATATCTTCCTGTGCAGATTTATATATGGATTTATTGCTAAATACCTTATTTGAAATTGCAATTTGACTTACTTAGTTTGATTTGAATCCATGATAAAAGTTAATTTTAGTAGCGAAGTAATGGTATAGAATGACATTTTGATTTAAATATTTTACAGCCACTTCTGCTTCGAAGAAATGAGCTAGATAAGCAGCGTAAAGAAATTAAAGAACAGTGGCAAAGGGAGCAAAGAAAAATGGTACCATTCTGTATACCTTTTAAAATTTTTGCACTTGCTCATTGTATGTGCGTTTAATATAAAACACAATCCATATATGTTAAGAATCTTTCATATATTTCACAGCATGAAGCAGAAACAACCTACAGGAAGGCAAATCTTTTGTACGTTCAGCGCCAGGAAGAATATGAAAAGGCAAAATGCTCTACAATTCGAGCTGAGGAAGAGCATCTAACTTCAAGTAGTGGACTGACTGGAAACTACAGCAAGCAACTTGAGAAAAAACGGAAACTGGAAGAAGATGCTTTACAAAAAGTAGTTTATTTACATAATTTAAGTGTTTATATGTGTGTGTGTGTGTGTATATATATATATATATTATATGTATATAGAGAGAGAGAGATTGATTCTTGAAGTATTGAAGTGACAATCTCTTTATCAGTGTTGAGTGCTACAACTTTTAACTCATCTTAAAGTCACAAACTAATTTGTACACTTCAGAACTTGACTTCTCTGGTACATAGGATGACATGGTAACATAGCAGTTAGTGCGATGCTATTATTGCTCGGGCATCGGATGAGAGTTCAATCCTGGCACCCTCTGTAAGGAGTCTGTACGTCTTCCCTGTGGAATGTGTGGGTTTCTTCTGGGTGTTCTGGTTTCCTCCCACAGTCCAAAAATGTACTGCTCAGTAGGTTAATTGGTCATTGTAAATTGTCCCATGGTAGGTTATGGTTAATCGGGTTTGTTAGGCAGTGTGGCCTGAAGGGCTTATTCTGCACTGTATCTCTAAATAAAATAAAACTATTAGATGCACTTTTTAATAAAAAGTGAATTAATTTTTCCCTCTATTTTTGTAGTTGCCATCTTGATAATTGATTTCTGTGACTTGAATTGCTATCATTGCTTGGATATAATTGCGTACATAAAATATTCTCTTGGAAGTGAAAATAGCTATTTGGTTGGTAATAATGGATTGTGTCAATATTTTCTGAATTCAGTCAAATTTCCTCATTTGAAAGCAATGTAGTACCGCAACTTAAGTTGCCTGTGGGGTGATTTGTGTCTTGTTTGTTTGAGATTACTGAAATTAAAATGAGTTATTTAAAATTTTGAAATTTCTCTTTTGTAGGCAGAAGAAGCTGAAGAGAATTTCAAAGCCTCTATATCAGATGCCAATGAAAAAAGAAGCAATATGGAAAGCATCAAGAGTGATATACTGACACAATTACGTGAACTTGTCTACCAGTGTGATCTCACCTTAAAATCGGTACGTCTGTTTTCTGCAAATCATGCTTCCGTTGCTAAACCATGTATGGAGTTGTTTCAGCTTAAAGGACTTGAATTGGGCATAGTGGCATGGAGAGTTCGGTTACCCTAGAGCAGGTGTTCTCAACCTGGGGTCCATTGACCCTTACTTAATGGTATTGGTCCATCGCATAAAAAGGTTGGGAACCCCTCCCTAGAGTATTGGTTATAAGACCATAAGCTATAGGAACAGAATTAGTCCATTCGACCCGTTGAGTCAGCTTCGCCATTCAATCGTGGCTATGATGTTTAACATTCTTTTCCCCACAGAATTAATAAGCATTGAACATAAATATCATTTTTTAATGTAATGTATGAAGTCAACTTGCCAAGCCATTGATTTTTTTTTTCCGACATGCATTCCATTGATTCTAACTTAAATTTTTTCAGGTGACAGTCAACTTGTTTCAGATGCAGCATGCTCAAGTGGTCTCCCTTCCTGTTAATTACCAATCTCTTTGTGAAAATACCAAGTTATATGAGCCAGGACAACAGTATTCGGAGTTTGTCAAAAGTTTACCAAAAGAGGAAGTTTCAATGGAATCGTGCCTTACGCCATTTCCAGTTTTGTCCAGTGGAGGGTATGTATTTGAGTGGTTTTGGCCTTGAATTATTTTGCCTTGTGTCCCTACCTAAAAGGATGCAGGCAGTGACACAATAAGGTAGTGTGAATACCTTGTACATGAATATTCTATTTATTGAATTTTGCTGTAACAAGTAACGTTCACTGTCATCGTAGAAGAATAACGATTGATGCATTTTGCCTGCACTTTATCGCAGGTTTTCTTTCTTTATCGAAATTTATTTTCTTGGTGGGGAGCATACACAAGGTCTTTGAGGTGCTTAATGTAGACTAATACTTGGGGGTTATTTCCCCACCACTAAATTCCCATTAACGAGGAGATGTAGCTGTTTTCTAAGAACTTTTCTCTTGTCCACCCCACCTAACACAATAAAGCTCCATTATCTCACTATTGAGGAACTTCAGTGTTTCGGCTTCTAGCTCACTTGGTAACATTTGTACAAACGTTTGTATTTCTCCATCTACTTTCTGGAGCCCTGGCTTGCCATGCTCCCTTGAAATTTGCTAGGTTCAATGAAATGTTATGTGTAATTATTCTTTAAATTGAATTTTTTTTAAGTAATTTAATTAAAGTAATTAATATCATAATTGTCCAGAAAATCTGCTAGTCCAGCAGCACCAAAGTGCCATCATGCTGAATTAATTGAGTTTGTATTGTTAATTTAAAATAAATTCTAGTAAAGCAATTTCCTCCTTCCCCCTACAGGCTTCCAATTACTAAAAAAACAACAAATAGTCCACATTCATCACAAGGAAATTTGTCACAGACCTCTGGTACCTCAGGTGATATTCCACTTCAGTCACCTGATGTGGAAAGTCCTTTTCATGTAAAGTCCAATAACTTGGAAGAGAAGCAGTTGAATAGCATTGATCTTCAAGGTATTTACAAGGAATTTTCTTTCTCACAGGCTCTGTGTTCAACATCTTAAAAGATTGTTATTTAATTACAGTGCATTAGATCTTGCAGATTCTTATAAGCTCTGATGAATAGATTGTTTTTACAATAATTGCTTTATCTAGTTTTAATAATGTATGATTTCCACATTTCATTACTAAATTGAACACTTGAACATGCAGGAAATAGCTTGAAATGAACTTTCTGCAAGTACACATTATCAAATTAAGTATTGGGTATATGATTATCTGGGCTATTATTACTTAAGGAATTCTCAAGGTGTGGAAGGCTTTTTTTTAAAAAAAAACAACCTGAAGTTTAAGAGAAGATTGATATCCAAAAGTTCCGAGGCTGTGAATCGTATGTTGCTATTGTGGGTCATTATCAATAATTTAAATCTTTTCATCCTTGCTCTCTGAAAGATAAAATGATTTGAAAATTTACCACAGAAATAACTGTTTCTAAGAAATGTTTTATCATCATTTTGTATCTTTCACCAGTTCAGACCTACCCTTGTTTTTACGTATGTTCCTGCGTTTTATATAATAATAATAATAGTCTCGTGAGACCATGGATTTGCGCCTTGGAAAGTTTCCAGGGTGCAGGCCTGGGCAGTTACCCATGCTGCAAGTCTCATGCGTTTTATATATGAAACCATATTTGCGCTTTAATTAGCGAATTAACTGGCAAAGTGGTGCTGCTCCAGCAGCCCAGGTTTGAGCCTGATCTTTGGTACTATACCATACTGAGTGATTCAGAACAGCTGCTTGCCTTCTGTCAAAATTTTGAACAGTCCTTGAATCCATCAACACTGTCTCATTAATCTTTTTGTAATTTGTACATTTTTGCCTTTGCACTGTACAGCTAGGCGCAACTTTATATTTCATGTTGTATATGAATAATAATAAATCTCATTCTGATTTCCCCTGTGATTGTTTAGGCTTTGAAAAGCGAGGAAGTTGATTGGCATATGCTAGACTGTGGTTTACAAGGAAAATAAGTGGGGGAGGGGAGTGCGCAAAATGATATTGAGCACAGACTTCCTGGGCCAAATGACCACTTCCTATGAGGCAAGAGTGGATATCGGACCACTGGAAGATGATGCTGGAGAGACAGTAATGGGGGGTAACAAAATAGTGGACGAACTGAATAAGTATTTTGTGTCAGTCGTCACTGTGGAATCCAAGTGTCAGGGATCATGAAGTGTATGAAGTTACCATAACTGAGTGAAGGAATCTGAAAGGTCTGAAAGTAGGTAAGTCACCTGGACCAGATGGTATACACTCCAGGATTCTGAAAGACATGGCTGAAGAGATCGTGGAGGCATTAGTGATGATCTTTCAGAAATCACGAGATTCTGGAATGGTTCTGGAACACTGGAAAATCACAAATGTCACTCCACCGTTCAAGAAGGTAGAGAGGCAGAAGAAAGGAAACTATAGGCCAGTTAGCCTGACCTCTGGTTAGGAAGATGTTGGGAGTCGATTAAAGATGAGGTCTTGGGGTACTTGGAGGAGGCACATGATGAAATCGACGATTGTCAGCATGGTTTTTTTCAAGAGAAAATCTTGCCTGACAAATCTGTTGGATTTCTTTGAAGAAATTACTAGCAGAACAGACAATGGAGAATCAGTTGATGTTGTGTACTTTGATATTCAGAAGGCCTTTGACAAGGTGCCACACAATGAGCCCATGGTATTACAGGAAAGATCCTAGCATGGATAGAGCAGTGGCTGATTTGCGGGAGGCAAGGAGCGGGAATAAAGGGAGTCTTTTCTGGTTGGCTGCTGGTGACTAAACGTGTTCCACAGGGGTCAGTTTGGGACAGATTATTTTTACATTATATATCAATGATTTGGATGATGGAATTGATGGCTTTGTTGCAAAGTTTACAGATGATACGAAGATGGGGGGGCAGGTATTTTTGAAGAAGTGGAGGGGGCTACAGAAGAACTTAGAATGTGCAAAGAAATGGCAGATGGAATACAAAGTTGGGAAGTGTATGGTCATGCACTTTCTCAGAAGAAATGAAAGGGTTGATTATTTTCTAAGTGGAGAGAGAAGTTTTAAAAATGAACACAAAGGGACTTGGAATGCTTGTGCAGCCTTTTCCAACCTTTTTGCCCTGGAGGAATCCATGAAATAATGTTCAGGTCTCGCAGAACTCCTGTGTAAAAATTATTATATCTACAGCTCATGGTACTTCAGCATGATCAGTAAATTGTAGATATGATAATCTAAAAATAATTTTCAATGTTCTTTTTACCCAACCTTTTTTGGGGGAAAAAAACAAGTAGTTAAGCTTATCTTACTTTTCTTGAAATTAATCTTTTTCCCTTCCATAAATTTTAAAAACTCGTAAGACAAACATAATAAATTTCTGTTAAATAACTGGCTTAAGCCAAAATGGCAATTAATTTTTCTTAAGGAAGGCTTGGTAAATTTGATTTAAATAAAGGTTGTAAATTGATTTTAATTAGAAGTTGTATTTGGTTTGAGATTCCAACAGCCATTTAAAATAATCAGCACTTTTACCTATCATAGAGCGGTGATTTGTAGTTGTGTCTTATCGATTTCGCTGGGGCTGTTGCTGCATTTATAAGTTGTTTGCCACAGACTTAGCACAATGGAATAGGGGTAAATAAAATATGAAAAAGAATGGGATAATAAATAATAAGAAAACCGCAAAAAATACCAACACTTCACAATACAATTCACTTCTAACCTACACAGTCCACTTTTTGCGTAAAAATCTCTTCTTTAGAATGAAAATTTCCTTCCAATTTTCTACTACACTGGTAGAGTTTGGTCACTCCCTTAAATCAGTTGGCGGTGTGTCAGGGGAAGTCGGAGGTAATTCAGGAAGGAGAGACTTGAGTAATAGCCCAAGTTGGGCAAGTCCATTCAATGCACAGAAAATGCACTTCACACTCCACATCAGCCTACTGTCCTTCCCTCCATCAATTATAAATCAATCAATTATAAACACTCATCAATTATAAATAGCCTCCCCTATCCCACATCAGAAACAGAATAAACACAGTCCTGCGCACTGCTCTAGTGGGCTGAGAGACCTCTAAGAGATTGTGAACAGGGCTGCTCAGTCACTGCCCACTGCTGCAAGCACTAGCATCGCAAGTTGCATAAAGTTCAAAAGACTATGTTTAATCTTTTCAGTCACTATTTCTGATAGAACCCTAGTGTTCCACAGATCCTGTTGAGAAACGCTGTCCCCAAAGGATAATTTGCAGGTTGAGTCTGTGGTGAGGAAACCAAATGCAATGTCGGCATTCATTTCAAGAGGGCTAGAATATAAAAGCAAGGATAGAGTGGTTAGACTTTATAAAGCACTGGTGAGGCCTCAATTTGAGTATTGTGAGCAGTTTTGGGCCCCTTATCTTAGGATGTGCTGACATTGGAGAGGGTTCAAAGGAGGTTCACAAAAATGAATCCTGGATTGAATGGTAATAAAGAATGTTTGTTGGCTCTGGGCCTGTTTTCACTAGAATTCAGAAGAATGAGATGTGACCTCATTGAACCCTATCAAATGGTGAAAGGCCTTGATAGAGCGAATGTGGAGAGGATGTTTCCTATGATGAGGAGAATCTAGGGCTAGAGGACACAGCCTCAATAGAGGGGCATCCTTTTAGAGCAGAGATGAGGAATTTCTTTAGCCAGAGAGTAGTGAATTTGAAATTCTTTGCTAGGCAACTGTGGAGGCCAAGTCTTTACGTATACTTAAGGCAGAGGATGATAGATTCTTTATTGGTCATGCCAAGAAGAGATGCAGGGAGAAGGCAGGAGATTGGGTGCTGAGTGGAAAATTAGACCAGCCATGATTAAATTGTGGAGAAGACTCAGTGGGCCAAATAGCCCTATTCTGCTCTTATATCTGATGGTATTATGGTCTGTGTTGAAACTAATAAAATTATTTATGCAGAGAGTCGATATGGATCTTATAGGCTAAATGGGCCACCTTGAGCTATTATTTTAATTCAGTGCTTCATCATTCTATGATTTCGTCCTGTCATATGGGCAGGTTGTTGTCAATAGATAAATGTTTCTGTAAATCTTTTTCAGTTTTGTTAGTATGGATTTTTTGTTTTATATCTGTGCTGCATGGTTTTGCAAGATGATCTATTGGGCTAATAGTTTAAGGCAGAGTTGACATTTTTATAGTCTAAACTGTATCTCTGGTTTCCCTTTTGCAGCAGTCCAAAGTCATGGGGCATTCAGAGCTTGGCCCTTAGGACCGCAGGGCAGTGGTATGTGCAGTGATTCAGAAAGTGGAGGAGGAAGCAGTGAGTCACAGTCTGTGGATTCCCCTTCTACTAGCCCAGGTATGGAAACTAAACTTTTAGTAACTATTCCTGATGTCCCAAATCACTATTTTGGTTTATATGGTAGGAACATGAGCATAAGGTGTTACAAATTCATTTGCTGCACCCTACCACAAGTCTCTGAAGAATGAGAATCAGAATCAGGTTTAATATGACTGGCATATGTCATAAAATTTGTTTTACAACAGTACATCTCAATGCATAGTAATAAAAACTATACATTACAATAAGTATAGTACTGTGCAAAAGTATTGTACACATGTAAAGGACATGTAAAAGAAAATCTAAAGCAAAGTTGCTTTTAAAAATGAAAAGTTTCTAAATATCAAAAAAATTACTATAAGGAGCAGTAAATGGTGAAAAAAAAATCAAATCAATATTTGGTGTGACTATCCTTTGTCTTTAAAACTGCATCAATTCTCTTAGGCACACTTTTGAGCACTTTTATAAGAAAATCGACTGGTAGGTTGTTCCAAGCATCTTGGAGAACTTGCCACAGTTCATAGACTTTGGCTATCTCGCATGCCTCTGTCTCTCCAGGTAATCCCAGGCAGCCTTGATGATGTTGGGATCAGGGCTCTATGGAGGCCATTGTATTTGTTGCAGAACTCCTTGTTCTTTAGACTGCAGATAGTTTTTGGCCTTGTGTTTGGGGTCATTATCCTGCCGCAGAATAAAGTTGGGACCAGTCAGACGCCTCCTTGGTGGGATTGCGTGATGGATGAGGATCTGCTTGTACTTCTCAGCATTGAGGGTTCCATTAACTGACCAAATCGCCAACTCCATTTGCAGAACTATAGCCCCAAACCTGCAAGGAGCCACCACCATGCCTCACTGTTGGCTGCTGACACTCATCCATTTAGTACTCTTCTACAGATAAATTGTAGCTGGTTTGAGACAAAAATTTGAAATTTTTGTCTCACCAGTCCAGAGCACTTGCTGCCATTGTTCAGCACCCCAGTCCTTGTGTTTTTGTAGGTAGGTGAATCTCTTGGCTTTGCTTCTACTTTGGAAGAATGACTTTTTGGCAGCAACATGTCCATGAAGACCACTTCTGACAAGACTTCTCCGGATTGTAGAGGGGTATACTTGGGTTCCAGTAGTTTCTGTGAGTTCAGAGCTGATGGCAGTGCTAGACGTCTTCCAATTTAGAAGGGATGCCAGTTTGATGTATCTCTCATCTGCTGCGCTCAACTTCCATGGCCGACCACTACTCTTACTACTCTTCTGGTCCTTAATCTTGCCTCTTTCTTCAGAAGAGCTTGAACAGCACATCTTGAAACACTCATCTCCCTTGAAATTTATGCTTGGGAAAGACATTGCTGATGCAAATGGCTGCCTTGTGCCTTGTTGCTATGCTCACTCTTGCCATGGTGTAAGAATTAATGATTTAAAGTTTGAATTGTGGCATCTGCCACATCCTCATCTTATAGTTTGGTTGCCCTTCACAGAGTTTGATTTGTTCTACACCTATTTCTGTTACAGTTAATCAGATTACTTCATTCAAATCATTATGTCATTGATCATTAGCATCCTGTTTGTTATCTTTGCTTTACCATGCACCGCGCTACACATTACCTACAAAGTAAGTTTTTATTTGAAAAATGGTCTACTACTTGTATGTTATTTTAACAAAATACAGTTTCTCTAACATATATAATTGTTAGGAAAATGAATGTTTGGAAATCTGAAATTTGCTCTTTTCTACTTATACACTCACTGAAACAAAATTGCTATAAAAAATGTTGGGTGCCTAAATTATTTACAGTACTGTGTGTATGAATATACATAAAATAAAGTAAACGGTGCATAGAGAGAGGGGAAAATATTAAGCAAGTGTTCACGGGTTCATTGTCTGTTCAGAAATCTGATGGTGGAGGGAAATGAGCTGTTCCTGAAACATTGTGTGTCTTCAGGCTTCTGTTCCTTCTTGAAAGTGGCAATGAGAAGGGTGCATATCCAAGGGGATGGGGGTCCTTAATAATGGATGCCACATTTTTCAGGCATTGCCTTTTGAAGGTGTTCAAAATGCTGGGGAGTCTAGTGCCCATGAGCAAGCTGGCAGAGTTTACAACTTGCTGCAGCTTTTTCCAATCCATGCAGTGGCCCCATAAACAGCGATGCAGCCAGTTAGAATGCTCACCGCAGTACAATTGTAGAAATTTGCAAATGTCTTTGGTGACATACCAATTCTTCTCAAACTCCTAATGAAATATTGCTGCAGTCATGCTTTCTTTGTAATTGCATCAATATTTTGAGCCCAAGATAGATCCTTAGAGGTGTTAACATCCAGGAACTTGAAACTGCTCATCCCTTCCACTTCTGATCCCTCAGTGAGGGCTGATGTGTGTTCCCTTGCCTTGTCTTTTGGTGGTTTTATGTCAGTAGTTGTTGGTAGAAAGGGTGAAAGACTATTAATATTGTAACTGTGAACATGGGTCATTTTTGTGCATATTGGTCTCTAAAGAATTTGAAGGAGTGATTCCTCAATAATCAGTTACAGTGCACTGTGTAAATGAGGCTGAGTAGAAAGTAGGAAAAATATGGATTTAAGCTCCATTTATGCATGATTATTTGATCTATCCTGGGCAAAAGGGATACTGGTCTTGGTATCAGTGTCTTTTAGATTGAGAAGATTTACCAGACTGACTCTGTCTTTGTATTAAGCCCATGATTACTGTCCTGGAGTTTTGTGAGAATGGGTAGTATTTATTGGAGCTTAGAATATAAGGTGATCTTATTGAAACAAGATACTGTGATAAGTTTTGGGAGATTAAATGCAATTAGTGAATTAAATCATAAACAAGAGAAAATCTGCAGATGTTGAAAATCCAAGCAACACACACAAAATGCTGGAGGATCTCAGGCCAAGCGGCATCTATGGAAAAGAGTACAGTTGATGTTTTGGGCCAAGTCCCTTCACTTTGTATGTGTGTGTTGCTTGGATTTCCAGCATCTGCAGATTTGCTCCAGTTCACAGATGTTGCTTTAGTCAATTACATTCATATTATCTTTCCATTTGTCCCTTCCAAGATCATTAAAATTCACAATGTTATTTAGCTCATTTAAGGGAAAGGTTCTTGAACCCTTTTTTAAAACTATCTTTAGACATTTTGGCTGCATAATCTAAAACTAAATTATCTAAGGTGTGGCAGGAATAGCTTAGAATTTCTGTGATATTGTGGTATGGAAGCCAACATTCTCTGAGTGAGGGGATGAAAGTGAGTGGAACCCAAATTTGTATTCAGTTAGCATTCAATCAAAGAAATCTTGAAATCCAATCATGTCATTGTGTTAACCTAAATAAGTTTTGTTACCGTAATTGAAGTTATGCATGTTACTTTGTTTGATGCAGGTGATTTTAAAAGAAGGCTGCCCCGCACACCTTCAACGGGCACCATGTCTTCAGCAGATGACTTGGATGAAAGAGAGCCACCATCTTTGTCAGACAATGGTGTGTATTTAGTTCCCCTGTGCATTATGTTCGGGTGTGATTGAGGTTATTATTGCAAGTGATACTTTCTAGTTTACTATTACAAACCATATCACTGCAAAGTAAATTAATTTACTTTTAGTTATATTGTTTCCAGTGAGCACCAGGGGAGGTTGTGTGATAAGATTGTGCTGTTAACATATAATTTGTCTTAAAGAAGCCACTCTAGAAGATTTCTATTGTGCATTTTCCATTTTTCATAATTAGGCAGCTTCCAAGTACGGTAGCCAGGAAACAAAAAAAGAAGATTCTGGCAACTTGTATGAGATGAGGCTGTTGAACTTGGTGTAGGAAAGTTAAATTAGGATGCAAACCATTGTGTAAATTGTAGATTCCACACAAGAACTGGCATATTGCTCACTAAAAACCTTCCCTCACTGCTGCTAAAACGTTCCATACAATCGGCTTTAATTTTCTTGAGGAGCTGCAATGTTAGCTGTCACCTGATCAATTCATTCTGTCCATGTGGCTCTTACCAAATCAGCTTTCATGAAATTTAAGATCAAAATTTTCCAGATTCATTGGTCAACATCATTCAGAGCAAGCATTATCTAAAAATAGATGTGCACAATTTTTTGAGTTTGATATTTGCTTGATGTGTGGCAGAAAACTAAGACTGATCTTTCAGAATAAGCTTAATTGTGCTGTACAACTTTCTTATAATGTAGGTCTAAATGAGATTGTGGTGGAGATGGCAAGTTCTCCAGGGCCCTTCCGCAATACCGTAATGTCAAAGGCATCGCTAACACACAAACTGCGGAAACTGCGAGCTCCATCAAAGTGCAGAGAATGTGACAGCCTTGTGGTGTTTCATGGTGCTGAATGTGAGGAGGTAAAGTATCTGTAACTGGGTAGTTATTTTCCATGTTAAAATTTTATGTGCACAAAGTTCTATTTCTCATGAATTAATGAAAATTAGCCAAGTTTTTGGGCATTACCTTTAATTCAATTTACCTTTTAACATAATTGTATCGGGAAAAGCATGCCGAATTACTGATTCCCAGAAGTAGCAATGTCATAAATCTAGTTGATCAGTCAATCAGAATTAAGTATTTTTTTAACAAAATGTGAAAAGCTCTACTTTTTTTATGCTCTCAGTGATAATAGTTTATAAAAAGTAGTTTGTCCAGGGAGCACTGCAGAGTGGAAATACTGACAGTAATCTCTAATTGTCTGCATTTATTTGTGAATGTGAGCATTCCAGACATTGTTGAATACTGAAATTTCATCATCAAATATAAAGGTATAATTGTACATAATTGTGAATTAAAATAAAAACAGGCACTTACTGCAAAATGGGTAATTCCATTGGCTGCTTCTTGATTGAGAGCATCAGATGATAAATGTTTGCTGGTATTTGTCATTGCTGACTTAAGAAGTGCAAGGAACGAAACATAGGTCATTCAAGCTTCTATGTAATTGGAAAAAACGTGGTAGACCTAGCCAGCTGGACCCATTTGTTACTGATTGTATGTAGCTACAGTGAAAATCCTGTTCAGTCTGAGAGGAACCACAGGTTCAAACATTGACGCATGTGGTTGGCTGTAGAGCCAATGGTATAAAGCTACCATCCACAGGATAAGAACTAAATACCACTTCTTGTCAAAATCCCACCCAATTTCTTCCCTGCCTGCACAGGCTAATGTGGACGTGTAGGCCAATCTAGCTGACTGTCTTGTTCCAGAGAGGTGCTGTGAAGGTTTAGCAATGCATTGACTTATTACTGGAAAATCCCTACTCCTAGATTGCTCTGAACCTTCAATAGGAGGCAAGGGTAGGCTGGAGATTTGTCACCTGTGAAAACATTGTGTTTCTTTTTGCCATTGTGTCAACAAGGTAGTCTTAATGGTGGGAATCTCAGTAAGACTTGGCTCTACTACTAGGCAAAATGTGGACTCCCGCAATCAAGCCGAAAGACATTTGTGAGCACATTTGCTGCTCCATATTACTGAGGTATACAGAAAACATGTAGGCATGAGAACACCCAGGTGCAACCAACAAAATTTAACACAAGCATAAGCAATTTTGAAGCATAATGTATATTTTATAAACCCAAGATTATGCAGAAGCTGGAAATCCAGTATAATACACACAAAATGCTGGAGGAACTTAGCAGGTCAGGCAGCATTTATGAAAATGAATAAACAGTCGATGTTTTGGGCCAAGGCCCTTCACTGGGACTGGAAAGGAAGGAGGAAGGTGAGAGGAGGGGAAGGAGTACGAGTTAGAAGTTAGTAGGTGAATCAAGGGAGGAAGTAAGAAGCAGGAGATGATGGGTGGAAAAGGTAAAGAGCTAGAGAAGGAGGGAGCTGATAGGAGAAGAGGATTGGGCTACGGGAGAAAAGAAAGGAGGAGGGGAACCAGGAGGTGGTGATAGATAGCTGAAGAGAGTGAGAGGGGAGCCAGAATGGGGAATGGAGAAGAGGGAAGGAGAAAAATTACTAGAAGTTAGCGAAATCCATGTTCATATAATCGGGTTGAAGGCTACCCAGACAGAATATGAGGTGTTGCTTCTTCAGCATGAGAGTGGTCACATTGTGACAGTAGAGGAGGTTATGGGCCAACATAACAGAATGGGAATGAGGATTAGCATTAAGATGGTTGGCTACCTGCTTTTTGTGGGTGGAATGAAGGCACTTGACAAAGCAATCCCCCAACCTACATAAGGTGCCAAAAGCAATCCCCAAATCTGTGTTGGGTTAACAAAGTGGTTGACATAGATTGGGGGTCTGCTTTGCTGAGCACCTTTGAATGGAACTTCTCCTATCACCTACTAGCTTGTGTTTCTTCCCCTCCCTCCATCTCATTCTGGGTCCTTCCCCCCCTTTTGAAAGGTGAAAGGTCTCGGCCCAAACTGTTGTTTATTCATTTCCATAGATGCTGCCTGACCTGCTGAGTTCATGCAGCAATTTGTACATCTTTTATAGCTCCCTAATCATTTATACTACTTTAGCTTTTTCTGCTGTTATCAGAATAAAGGAATAGAAATATATTCTTTGTGTCTTAGTCCTATGATTTGTATTGAACTGAAAGTAACATCGTGAGTTAATACTTGAACTTAATTTCACTTGGCAGTGTAGTTTGGCATGCCATAAAAAGTGTCTTGAGACTCTAGCTATCCAGTGTGGCCATAAGAAACTTCAGGGTCGATTGCATCTATTTGGAGTGGATTTTATTCAAACTGCGAAAGATTGTTCTGATGGAATCCCTTTCATTATTAAAAAATGCACTTCAGAGATTGAAAACCGGGCTTTAAGCATAAAGGTAAGATTTGTCTTGTGTTCTAAAATTGCATACTTTTTCACTGATAGCATTATTGTTTGTGGAAGTAATTCTGCAATAATTGATGTGCCACCAGGTTTAGTTTAGGATTATATTTAGAACAAGCTCATGATAGCAATAATCATTCAATCAAATGTCTTCAAAGTAATTTGTAGTATAGTACTTTAAGAATATTAATAATTTCTTAATACCTGCTCTGCAAGGTCATTACTGTTTACCTACATAAGTAAAACCAGAATTCCAGTTAAAATAATTTTTAAAAAGCCGCCTTTTTGGTTTTTTTGGATATGGCTAACACTGGTAAGGACACGTTTATTGCTTTGTCCTGTAAAAGTGGTGAATCATTACACAACGAAGTACTATGCTATAAACATTTAACTATCTAATCTAGGTTTAGAGCTCTGTGATGTTCAGTTCAAGTGGTTCTGCGAGTTAATGTTTGAGTATTCAGCACAAGTTAAATCAGAAAAATTAAATTATTCACCTTAGAATTTAAATAAGAACTTAAAATTGCCTAAAGGTTTGGCCTCTAAGTCTGCTCTGACAATTTTCTAATAATGCATTGTCATCTTTATCAATGTCCATATTCTATTTGGGTACTGTAAATTAGTTGTGAATGCTTATTTACTTAGTTTATTCTTTGTTCAAAGGGTATTTATCGAATAAATGGAGCCAAATCTAGAGTTGAAAAGTTGTGCCAAGCTTTTGAAAATGGAAAGGATTTAGTGGAACTCTCAGATTTATATCCCCATGATATTAGCAATGTGTTAAAACTATTTCTTCGTCAGGTAAGTCCATCTGACATATGACACTATACGTCAGTCATTTTAAAAAAAGTTCAAGTTTTTATTGAAGTGACATCATTATTTTCTTTTGAACCATAGCTTCCAGAGCCACTGATGTTGTTTCGCCTTTATAATGAATTTATTGGCTTGGCCAAGGAATGCCATAATCTGAGCACTGAAGATGACGAGAAACAAAAGGGTCTGCCAGCACGCAAGTGGTCTGCAAGTGTAGGAAGAAGAAAAATTCTTTCTAAAGTCAGAGATTTACTCGGGCAGTTGCCACAACCAAATTATAACACTGTGCGGTATCTCATAAACCATCTTCGCAGGTGTGTAAAAGTAAACTTTTGGTCACTTCACATTTGAATATATCGAGATTTTTGAGCATTGCTGTTTATCCAAACCTTCATGTGTCACATTTCCCCAACCAGCCAAAAGATGTTTGTTTTTACCTCTGATTGAAAGATTGCATCAACATACAGGTTTAATGGCTTGCTTCCACAGTCCCATGCTGCAAAGAGCTTTGTCAAGTGAACTGAGCCTCTTGCTGAAAGAGACTTAGCATTTAGATACTGAACAGTTTGAGATCCAGAATCGTATTTGTCCCTCAATCCAAGTAAAAGTCCATGTTTGAATTAACTTTTGTCAGTTGTTTTCCTGTTCACTCAACATTAGTACCTCAGTGCTCTGCACAGAGGTCACTTAAACAGTGATACTGTTTATGATTGCAGAACGCTTTTTTTTTGTGTGCCCTTTCAGTTTTATGATGCATTTTATAGCTATCAGTAATATTTGAAAGCCCATGCATGCAGAGAAAAAAAATTACAGTATCCCAGCTTCAAAAGTTGACATGTGTTTTTAATTTTATTATGTCTCCGAAAAGGAAATTTCATCCTACTGGTGGTTTTCTGAACACTTTTCTTTGAAGCATTCTCCTTCAAAAAGATGTTTTACAGAATAAAATCTGAAGAGCATTTGCCTTTTGTGCCATCGTAAATCCAAATCAGGTTCTATGTCTTGACTGCATTGTGTTCAATGGCATTAATTTCATGCTTAAATTGCTCTGGTAACTTGACAATGTGGCGTTGACTCCATGTAACTATAAACAGCTTCAAGTTCCTCGGCATCCATATCACCGAGGACGTCACATGGTCTATACACACCAGCTGTGTAGTGAAAAAGGCACAACAGCGCCTCTTTCACCTCAGACTGTTGAGGAAGTTTGGTATGCGCCCTCAGATCCTGATAACTTTCTACAGGGGCACAATTGAAAGCATCCTGACCGGCATCACTGCCTGGTATGGGAACTGTACCTCCCTTAATTGCAGGACTCTGCAGAGAGTGGTACAGACAGCCCAGCACATCTTTAGTTGTGAACTTCCCATGATTCAGGACATTTACAAGGACAGGTGTGTAAAAAGGGCCCATAGGATCATTGAGGACCCAAGTCATCCCAACCACAAACTGTTCCTGCTGCTACCATCTGGGAAGCGGTACCACAGCATAAAAGCCAGGACCAACAGGCTCCGGGACAGCTTCTTCCACCAGGCCATCAGACTGATGAACTCACGCTGACTTGAGTGTACTCTATATTACATTGACTGTTCTATTTATTATAAATTACTGTGATTGCACATTTAGGTGGAGCCGTAAAGATTTTTACTCCTCATGTATGTGAAGGATGTAGGGAATAAAGTCGATTCAATTCAATTTACTTTTATTTTTAAAGCTTTGTTTCCATTTACAGTATGTTTTGTGCATCATTTGTTGAACACAAGAAAGTAGGACTAAGAGTAGGCTAGCTGGCCCTCATACATGCCCCATCTTTAAATATGATCATAGCTAATCTGCTTCAGGCCCCAACTCTTATGCCTGTTCCCCATAGTCCTCAATGTTATGATCTTTAAAAACAAAATTATCGACCTCCTCTTTAAGCACCTTCCAGTAATGTAGCTTCCATAACCTGCTGAGATAGAGAATTCCAGAAATTCACTGCCTAAGACCTGTCATTTCCATTCTTTCAGTATAAGTTGAACTGTATCTTGCATTGTGATGTACTTTACAGTACCTGTAACCTTTATAGTAATTACAACCAATTTTCATAAAGCTTGTTCCCACTCATTTATAAGGTTTAACCAGGGGATAAATATTAGCTTGTATACCAGGATAACAGACTTGCTTTTCTACTTTAATATGGTACCTTTGTCTGCCTAATAGTACAAACAAGCTGAATATTTCAGTTCTCTTGATAGTGTAACATTTTCTCAATTCTGCATTATGATGTTACTTGTTACTTTAATGAACTTTATAATAGTGTTACCAACTAAAAACATTGACAGATTCACACATTTGCGTTTCCTCAACAGGGTAGCAGAAAAAGAAGAAGAAAATAAAATGTCACCTAGTAACCTTGGGATAATATTTGGACCCACTCTCATTCGACCAAAACAAACTGATGCTACTGCTTCATTATCTTCTCTCGTTGACTATCCATATCAGGCTCAAATGGTGGAACTACTCATTAATTATTATGAAAAGATATTTGTTTTTTCACTGTCTCCATCATATTCACAAACTGGAAAGACCTTATTTGATGAGAAAGATAAGGTTATTCCTTTGTCACCTGAGGAAGGTATCCCAAAAAACAAGGGTCATCCAAAAAGTAACAAAGAGGTGAGTGTTGGCTTGACCATTCTGTAGAGCTTCTAGGAGTTTAGAGTCTTCTCTCCCCCCCCCCCCATTGTTGGAATACTCCAGAAATGCATTTCCAACAAAGATCAAGACAAAATCTCTCTTGCATTAGGATCAACAAAGATCCCAATTTAGAAATCAAAAAATAAATTTGTGGTAATACTCAGCAAGCCAAATGTATTTCTGAAAAGAGAAATAGGGTTGATATTTCCATTTGAACACTTTTTTTTAAATACAGCTTTCAATAATTTGCAAATGTTTTTGGTTGTCAGTTTGGTTATTTTGGCGCACTTACCAGTTTGTATTTCTTATCCATAAAGTTCATGATTATTAGCTCTATAATAAAAACAATATATTCCAAGACTCTTGTTTCTGAAGTGTATTCACAAACTTTAATCTAAGTTTAATTTATATAAAATCCATATATGATATCATGTGAGAAAATGAAATAGATTGCAGTTTTGAATTGCTGAAAAAGAGAAAGGAAGAAGAAAATTAACATGCCCATAGGGGATAAGTTGAAGCTGAATAGGACATGAGGGTAATGTGGAAAGGAAGCTTATGAAAACTTTAAGATTTTGAAAATTGAGAGTTTTTTTTTGCCAATGGGGCATTGCTTTAATGTTATTTACTTAGGTAGCAGAAATGCTGGCTATATGTGATGAATACATAGTGGGGGGAGAGGTGGATTAAGTAGCATGAAACGTGACTATGGTTTGAAGTGGTTCATTCTTAATTACATAAGGCTTTGCTTGTAATCAAGTCACAAAACTTGATACTCTTTGTTAGGTGTGAAGGAAATGGGAGTTTTTTTTTCATTTACTTAAAGGCTTTTAACAAATATGGACATAAAGTTATGTAGTTCATTGGGAATACTCCAGGCAATGATGATGATGCAGTGATTGCATTATTATGCTAGTAACTAACAGTCTAGAGACGTTAGTTCAAACCCAACTAGCTAAGGAATTGTAGTTCAATTCATTGTCTGAAATTAGTTTCAGTAAAGATCACTAAACCATCAGATTCTTATTGGGTGGGGGGAAATAGCTATCTGATTTACTTAAATCATTCGGGTGGAATTTTTGCCATACTTGACCAACCTTACCTGTTTCAGAATGCTCCATCTAGTCACAACTCAGACGTCTATACCTGCATGTGACAAGATTTCAATAATGTTCACAGCTGTGATGTATGACAAATAGCATTCATAGTCTGGTAGTGACTCTTTCCAATAAGAGATTGTCGCCTATCCTTGACATTCTGTGCGATATCATGGGGATTGCCAGTGAGCAGAATCTCAATTAAACCAGCCAGCTGTTAGGACAGGTAGGGCTAGGCAGTTGATGATGGCCTTGCTATTGATGCTTGCTTCTCAAAATGTAATTAAAAAGATATGCAGTTATATGAAGTAAATATATTTCTGCCTTTTAAAGCTGGCTTAAGATTAATAAAATGTGTTGTTCTTAATGTATTATTACTGCTTATACATAAATATAACGGGGACATTTTTGATGTTGGCAGGGCTTTGGGTTGTCCGGACCTGAAAAGGAATCATCACAAAAAGTATCTTCCAGTAAGACTATAAGTGAAGGAAAGGATCTAAAATGGAGCAGAAAGGTCAATGAATTAGGTTTGTATCTTGGTGTATATTTATAAAAGAAATCATGTTTTGGGGATATCAGGACTGAATGAAAGCATGTGTTGTACAGGGGACCCAGTGTAGAGTAACAAGGGGAGTAGTGCTTTGTTTCCGAATGAATGGATCATTAATAATGCATCTTTGAGAAATTGAAGTTTTTCTTGGGATTAACAGTTTAAACCCAGTTGACACTACTAATGTATGAATTGTACAATATTTTCAGGGCCAGATGTCTCTCTCAACCTGGAAAAATGTGAGATACTGAAACAATTACCAACTACACAAGCTTCTGAAGAACACAAAGCCAACAAGTCAGCAAGTGAAAAGGCCGGTCATCAGCTTGTTAAAGTTAATATGCGGCCTCCTAGGCCAAAGCCAATTATTCCAAGACCTGCTAGCCTTCCTGTTCCTGAAATGCTTTCCTTGAATGACAGAAGTGTGAAAGGGTATAGTAAAACAAACAATGAAAGGAATACTATTATTGAAGAAGTTCCAGAGATGCAAACTCCATCTCGTTCACCTACATGTTGCAGACATTCATACTATGACACCCAGTCTCTGCATCGGACTTGGGACAAGCAGTATAAGTGTTATGGGATAACTCAAAAGACGGCCATGATTGTGGCAAATGTTGCTCCAGAAAACAAAACTATTGACAATTCTCTCTCTCCACCCTTTGCTCAAGGTTCTGGCAATAGCTTTACAAGTAGCTTGCTGCCCAATAAACCAAACACAGTGACTGTTAGACAGGTAAAGACCACAAAGGTTGATGGAAACTCATTAGATCCTGTACCACCTTATGCATTTCGATCTCCACGAACTTTACAGCCTCCACCTGGCACTTTTTACAAACCTCCCTCTAATGCACTCAAACATGCAGAAGGTTCTATGCTCAAACCTATTGCAGCATTAACTAATAACTCGGATTCTGTACAAGACAGCAATGGAACAATTAATCCTGAAGATAATGGATCTAAGGAATTGGAAAGTTCAGCAAGTGCAGCCAAAGAAACCCAAGCAGAACGCAAACTGGCATTTCAAAAACTGCGATCGAAACGACTTCCACCAGACTATGAATACAGAGAAGCCCATTTTGTTTAAATGACAATTAAATTAATTCTTAGTGTTAATCTGCCAAGTTACTTTATTAATATTTTAAAATGTTTTATTTTTCCATGTGAGAAGCCATAACATAATCTAATTGTAAAACTTTCGACAGTGGTGCATCCTTGAAATGATCTTCAATTTTCCACGTTGCTGTGTCAATTGTCGAGTGTTGCAATGTTCATATTTCCAAAACTTCTCAAGCTTCCTAACAAAAGCTGTAGTTACTATTGATCTTTAAATGAGTTTTAAAATTGTATGGTAGCATACAACTTAATGTATCTTTTCCCAGAAAAAGATGAGGTAGTTGCTAAATAAGCAGCACGGCTTAAATTTATTTTGTGGCAGTAGTATTATGTTTATATTCAGTCAGGTTTCCAAAGTTTTGCAACATTTATATTCTCAACTGCCATTCTTAATTGTGCAATGAAAGTTTACTATGAGTCTTAAAAACTGCACAGTTGTGCCAGAGCCCATGTTCTTTAATGTGCAAAACCTTCCAATATATTCCTATTAATTGTTTGCATTTGTAAGCCAAGTGATCTTCAAAATGCTTAAATTGTCATTTTATTTTATTGGTGTATGTAGTGTGGTCCATGACCAGGATTATGCTCATTAGGGGTTCCGTCTTAAAATGTGAATTACTTTTGTAAATTGTGCATATGTTTATTTATATCATGTTCATCTTGTTGCATGTATGCTTTGTTTACATTACTTTGTACACAAGACACTAAGCTATGTTTCTTAAAGCAAATATATTAATTCCTATATATAATGTAATGAATTACAAGAAATGCCTTAACATTTGGGAAATTGCCTTATGTAATTTATTAAAATTTAGGTTTATGTGTATTTTATAAATGTTGAATTTATGTAAACTAATTGGGCATCCATCTGCATAAGACCAATTATGATATATTTGTAATGCTTTTAGGTGGATTACATAAGCCTTAGGAAATTTGACTGAGGTGTAAATGAGCAATATTTTTCATCACTGTTTTAAATGTTACTTCAAGAATGCCAGAGTTCGTTGTATTTACAGCATTTTTATAAGAACTTTTACCAGTGATGCATTGGTCTTGGCTGTTCAGGTGGGAGACCCCCAACGAAAGGATGGGACATAATTGCTGAAATTTGAGATGATGTTAAATGTGCCTTGAGTTTACAGTTAAAGATATTTTCTTTAAATAATGCTGGTAATGTTGCAGAAACAAGTTGTTGTTATTGCGTCCTATCGTTCTGCTATGTTGCTTTATTGGAATTTCTGAACCATTATCTCATTATATGGCATTCGATTGTAATAAATGTTCCTGTTTTTCTAAATTGATTATTGGTGGAAAAAAGTTTGATTAGAATTCCATATATTTAATCACTTTGACATAACCTTTATCAGCTTGACACAATCTTTATCCACTATATCTATTAGGAAGGTCAAATTTGGAAGTGTGGAGAGCAGGGAGGAAGACGTCGTTATTTGGATGTTTGCGTACACCAGTTGTTCTTGGTTTGGTATCATAAAGTGTTGAAGAAAATTTTCAGCAGTTTGGGTAGAAAACTAGTTGACATTTTGGGTCAAGACATTTCATATGGACTGAAGGAGTAGAGGGGAGATCGCCAGTGTCAGGAGGTGAGGGGAAGGATTGACACAAGCACAGCTGAGAAACAGTAAGTGGATCAAAATGAGGTGATGGAGAAGACTGGGGTTGGGGGTGTGTGTTGAACTGTGTAGATCAAGAGTAGATTCTTCTGTCTCTATTTTTCTAACTATTCTGTTCTTCCCACTTTAGCCTTGACATGTGTAGTGTAAATTCTATATTATGAGGACATTAATGAGTGTGCAACCAACTCCTGTCAAAAATGCACAAAGCTAGCAGAATTTATCATTTTGATTTGTTGTCAATAATATTTTGAAGTTCAAGTTCTTCCTAAACAGCAATGGCTCTGGAGCACTAAAAACGGTTTTAAAGTATGTGCAGATTAATTGCTGGCTTGTTTCTGCAGGCTGTGAAATTGTGTAAATGTGTGGTTCTTTAAGGCCATACAGTGTGCTCTAGCAGACTGCAGACAGACTAGATTCCACCTCCACAAACTAGTTGGTCTCAGGATTTTCCCTTGGAATATAGCCTAAAAGAGAATGAGCAGAAGTTGGACTATTGATATTGGTGCTGGATGGTGCCTGGTGAGAAAGTAATGCTTTATTCATGGAAAGGGTTCTTAGATGGAGAATCTATTTACTCGGTAGGCACAAAAAAAGAAACTTGGCTCTGAAAATCTGTGCTTTCAAAAGGTCTTCTGCAGTCAGAATGCAAAGACTGTACCATCGTAGACCAAGAATAATTATGCATGTCTTTTATCTTGACTGTGAGGTTATGTACACTTCTACATGCAATAGATCACTGACATTCACAACTTGAAGAACTTAACACCAAATGCACTTAAATGTACTACAATCGAAAGGTGTTCGGATCCTTTTTGCGTTTTCTGTAGTTTTGCATTACTAATGCCTATGTTGCCAAAATGTAAGTAGCATCACACAAAGAGTGATTCAGTGTGTGCTGAAATCACTGCTCTAGGGATTCCTGTAGTGGCTGGCTGCATTTTTGAATTGGGGGATGGGGAAGTAGTTCTGCCCCATTGGGCAACAGTCTTATGCCTTGCCTCTCTTGCTGACCATCAGAGATAACCAGTATAAGAATGAAACCCAAGAAAGAAATTGCAAACCCAATTGTACAAATCAAAAGGATGCTATTTGCTTACAAATGGCTCCTAATTATTCCAGGTAATCCTTACTGCCTTTCTTCCCTGTCACTCCTATGTATTCAGAAATGGGTCCTTTTTAACTCAACAAGATCAAGGCAAAGCTCATTACAAATTGATTTTGGTATTGTTGCCTATACTGGTACCCTTCACCACCTTGTTGATAAAGAATCTACCTCTGCCTTCATAATACTTGAAGACTGTTTAGCCATTGAGGAAGAGTGTTCCTAAGACCTCCCGAGTGAGAAAATTATGCCACATGTGTCTTAAATAGGCAATACCTTACTATTTCCTTTTAAATAGTGACCTCTAGTTCTAAATTCTTGCATAAGAAAAAACATCCTCTCCACATTGAAGCTGTTGAGATTTGGGATTAGAAAACCAATAAAGTTTTCATGCAAGTTGATTGGGTTTTAAAAAAGTGTATGGTGTGTTGACTTTCATCAGTCGGGGATTGAATTCAAGAGCTGTGAGGTAATGTTGCAGCCCTGTAAAACCCCGGTTATACCACACTTGGACTATTGTGTTCAATTCCAGTAGCCTCTTAGGAAGGATGTAGAAACTTTAGTGAGGGTGCAGAAGAGATTTACCAGAATGCTGCCTGGACTAAAGAGTGTATCTTATGAGGATAGGTTGGGCGAACTAGGGCTTTTCTTTTGGAATGGGGAATAAGAGGTGACTTGCTAGAGATGTACAAGATTATAAGAAGTATAGCTAGGGTAGAGAGAGCTGTGATGCTTCCTGTTCAATAGCATGATTGCCTGCTACAGTTACCTCTGTTATACTATCCAGAATTGGAGTTGCTTCCTGTACATTGCTTAACTTTGCAAATACATTATTTGTACTTACCTAGCAGGTTGATTAACTTGCCCATTTGCACTACTAATCCATATTACTTTATTTTTCTTGACTATGACTCAAACAGAAAATAGGTGCAGGAGTAGGCCCTTCGGCCCTTCGAGCCTGCACCGCCATTCACTATGATCATGGCTGATCATCCAACTCAGAACCCTGTACCTGCCTTCTCTCCATACCCCCCATCCCTTTAGCCAGAAGGGTCAACTCCTTGCCCTATGCCTTATTCAGAGAAGCAGCACTCGCAGCTCCAGGCTTGAAATGTGACTTGTAGTGCTAGTATCAAAGCTCAAAATTCAAAGTAAATTTATTATGCAAGTATACATTATCACCATGTACTATCTTGAGATTAATTTTCTTGTGGGAACTCTCAGAAGATAAGAAGAAACAATCGAATCAATGAAAAACTGCACACAATGAAGATGAACAAACATTGTGCAAAAGACCATAAATTGCAAATAAATAAGCAATATATATGGAGAATATGAGTTGTTGCACCCATAGATTGTGGAATCGGTTCAGTGGTTGGGTGGATGAAGTTATCACCTCTGGTTCAAGAGCCTTATGGCTGAGGTTCCTGAACCTGGGAGTGTGGAACCTGTGGCTCCTGTTCCTCCTTCCCGATGGCAGCAGTAAGAAAAGAGCGTAGCCTGGATAAAGACAAGAAAATCTGTAGGTGCAACACAGAAAATGAAGGAGGAACTCAAGCATATATGGATAAGAGTAAACAGTTGACATTTTGGGCTGAGACCAATCAGCTCTTTGGTCTTACTGACATTGAGTGCAAGGCTGATACTGTTACACCACTCAACTAGCTGGTATATCTCACTCCTGTACACCTTTATGTCTCTATCTGAGATTCTACCAACAATGGTTGTATTATCAGCAAATTTATAGGTGGCACACAGTCTAGCCACACAGTCATAAGACCATAAGATATAAGAGCAGATTTAGTCCATTTGGCCCATTGAGTCTGTTCTGCCATTTCATCATGGTTGGTCCAATTTTCCCCTCAGCCCCAATCTACTTTCTCTGTATGCCTTCATGCCCTGACAAATCAATAATCTATCAACCTCTGCCTTAAATGTACAGTGCCTATAAAAAAATATTCACTCCACTTTGGAAGTTTTTGTGTTTTATTGTTTTACAACATTGAATCACAGCGGATTTAATTTGGCTTTTTTTTACACTGATCAACAGAAAAAGACTCTTCCGCGTCAAAGTGAAAGCAGATCTCTATAAAGTGATCTAAATTAATTACAAATATAAACACACAAAATGATTGATTGCAAAAGTATTCACCCCCTTTAATATGACACAGCAAATCACCACTGGTACAGCCAATTGGTTTTAGAAGTCACATAATTAGTTAAATGGAGATCACCTGTGTGCAGTCAAGGTGTTTTAATTGATTGTAGTAAAAATACACTTGTATATGGAAGGTTCAATTGCTGGTGAGTCAGTATCCTGGTAAAAACTACACCATGAAAACAAAAGAACACTGTAAAAAGGTTATTGAAAAGCACAAGTCAGGAGATGGATACAAGCAAATTTCCAAGTCTCTGAATATTCCTTGGAGTACAGTTAAGTCAATCATCAAGAAATTATAAGAATATGGCACAGCTGTAAATCTGTCTAGAGCAGGTCATCCTCAAAAACTGAGTGACTGTACAAGAAGGGGACTAGTGAGTGAGGCCACCAAGAGGCCTATGACAACTCTGGAGGAGTTACAAGCTTCATTGGCTGAGATGGGAGAGATGGTGCATATGACAACTGTTGCCCAAGTGCTTCTCCAGTCACAGCTTAATGGGAGAGTGGCAAATAGAAAGCCACTGTTGAAAAAAGCTCACATGAACTCTCAGCTAGATTTTGCCAGGAGGCATGTGGAAAACTCTGAAGTCAGCTGGAAGAAAGTTCTGTGATCTGATGAAACCAAAATTGAGCTTTTTGGCTATCAAACTAAACACTATATTTGGCTTAAGCCAAATACTGCATGTCATCAAAAACACACCATCCCTACCATGAAGCATGGTAATGGCTGCATCATACTGTGCGGATGCTTCACTGCAGCAGGCCCTGGAAGGCTTATGAAGGTAGAAGGTAAAATGAATGCAGCAAAATACAGGGAAAACCTGATCACTCACGATCCTCATGCAATCTGACAGAGCTTGAGCAGTTTTGTAAAAAGAATAGGGAATAATTGCTATGTCCAGATGTGCAAAGCTGACAGAGAGATCTATACAGACAGGCTCAAGGCTGTAATTGCCGCCAAAGGTGCAGCTACTAATTACTAGCTTGAAGGAGGTGAGTAATTATGCAATCAGTTATTTTGTGTTTAATAATTGTAATAAATTTTGACTAATTTGTAGAAATTTGTTTTCACTTTGACATGAAAGAGTCTCTTCTGTTGATCATTCTAAAAAAAAACAAGTTAAATCCACTAAGATTCAATGTTGTAAAACAATACAACATGAAAACTTCCAAAGGGGTTGAATATTTTTTATAGGCACTGTATATAAAGCCTTAGCCTCCACAGCAGACTGGGGCAAAGAATTCCACAGATTCACCACTCTCAGACTAAAGAAGTTCCTCCTCATCTCCGTTCTAAAAGGACACCCCTCTATTCTGAGGCTGTGTCCGCCGGTCTTAGACTTTCCTGTCATTGAAAACCTCCTCTCCACATCCACTCTATCAAAGACTTTCTCCATTCAATGGGTTTCAATGAGATCACCTTTTGTTCTTCTAAATTCCAGTAAATACAGACCCAGAGTCATCAAATGCTCTCCATATGAAAAGCCATTCGATCCTGAAATCATTTTCATGAAGCTCCTTTGAACCCTCTCCAGTTTCAGCACATCCTTTCTAAGATAAGGGGCCCAAAACTGCTTACAATACTTCAAGTGAGGCTTCACCTGGACTTTACAAAGTCTTAGCATTACAGCCTTGCTCTTATATTCTAGTCCTCTTGAAATGAATGCTAACATCGCATTTGCCTTCCTCAGTCATGGGTATAGAGAGAGTACAGCAGTGGGCTGGGCACACATCCCTGAGGTGCACCAGTGTTGATCGTCAGTGAGGAGAAGGTATTATTACCAATCCACACAGATTGTGGTCTTCCAGTTAGGAAATCGCAGATCTAATTGCAGAGGGAGGTATAAAGGCCCAAGTTCTGTAGTTTATCGATCAGGACTGTAGGAATGATAGTATTAAACGCTGAGCTATAGACAACAAACAGCATCCTGATATGGGTGTTTGTATTGTCCAGGTCAAAGGGCATGTAAAGAGCTTTTGAGGCTACATCTGCCATAGACCTATTGTGGCGATAGGCAAGATGCAGTGAGCCCAGGTCCTTGATGAGATGGGAGTTGGTTCGTCTTGTTGTTGAGGCATCTTGTGTGGATAGCCTGGATAGTGGGGGTCCTCGATGATAGATGCTGCTTTCCTGCCACAGCATTCCTTTTAGATGTGCTCGGTGGTGGGGAGAGCTATACCCATGATGGAATGGGCTGTACCCATCACTTTTTGTTGTTTTTTATTTTCATTCAAGGGTATTGTTATTTCCATACCAGTCAGAATACTCTAATGCACATCTATAGAAGATTTTCAAACTTTTAGATGACATGCTGAATCTTCGCAAGCTTCTAAGAAAACAGAGACACTGCTCTGTTTTTTAATAACGGCCGTTACGTGCTGAACTTAGGGTGAATCTTCTGAAGGGATAATGCCAAGGAATTCAAATATTCTGATGATCTCCACCTCTGATCCCCTGATGAGAACTGGCTGGTGGACTTCCGGTTTCCTCCTCCCGGAGTAAATAATCGGCTGGTCGGTTTTGCTGGCATTGAGTGAGAGGTTGAGCTGATGATCTGCTTGAAATCACATGATGATATTCTTACATTTTTGTTGTGTTCTTCCCTCCCACCATTCTGACTTGGGCAGCTTGCATTGTTTACTGTCTGAAACACAAAGGGACTCGGGATTAGGGTTGTAAAGAGAGCATGGAGAAAGTATGCTAATCAACAGTTTATCAAGTGAAGAGGTTGTGGGATTACAATAACAACATTCAATCATTTTGGCTTCACAATCCATCATCAGAGGTTTCTGTAAACATGGTGAACACATCCTCCTCCGGTTGCTTAAGGATATGCAGCCACACTGTTTCCCAGTGTTTAAATGCTAGTGACAGTGTTTTACTTATTCATTCACAAGACATGGGTGTTTCTAGCAGAGTCACCATTTAATATTCACCTCAAATTGACCTTGAACCAAGAGATTATAATCGTCATATGTCTGTGGGTCACATATGTGTCATATAGGGTAAGGAGAGATGCTGTACTTGCACAATGGTGTCACGATTACCATTACTGATGTGATTTTTTTTATATTTGATGAGATAAATTCTGGATTAATGCAAATTCACAAACAATATATCAAGAATCTCTAATAGCTGCAGTCCTGTCTGTGCCATCCAGGGTCAGAGTGTAATATTGAGTGATAAGTTAAAATGCCTGAAATTAGACCAGTAATATCTAACATAGAAACAGAAAATCTACATCACAATACAGGCCCTTGGGCCCACGAAGCTGTGCCAAACATGTACTTCCTTTAGAAATTTCCTAGGGTTACCCGTAGCTCTCCATTTTTCTGAGATCCATATACTTGTCCAGGAGTCTCTTAAAAGACCCTATCGTATTCGCCTCCACCACCGTCACTGGCAGCCCATTCCACGCACCCACCACTCTCTATATGAAAAAAACTTGCCCCTGACATCTCCTCTGTACCTACTTCCAAGCACCTTAAAACTGTGCCCTCCCGTGCTAGCCATTTCAGCCCTGGGAAAAAGCCTCTGACTATCCACACAATCAATGCCTCTCATCATCTTATACACCTCTATCAGGTCACCTCTCATCCTCCGCCGCTTCAAGGAGAAAAGGTCAAGTTCACTCAACCTATTCTCATACGGTATGCTCCCCAGTCCAGGCAACATCCTTGTAAATCTCCTCTGCACCCTTTCTATGGTTTCCACATCCTTCCTGTAGTGAGGTGACCAGAACTGAGCACAGTACTCCAAATGGGGTCTGACCAGGGTCCTATAAAGCTGTAACATTACCTCTCGACTCTTAAACTCAGTCCCACGGTTGATGAAGGCCAATACACCGTATGCCTCCTTAACCATAGAGTCAACCTGCATAGCAGCTTCAGTGTCCTATGGACTCGGACCCCCAGATCCCACTGATTCTCCACACTGCCAAGAGTCTTACCATTAATACTATATTCTGCCATCATATTTGACCCACCAAAATGAACCACCTCACACTTATCTGGGTTGAACTCCATCTACCACTTCTCAGCTCAATTTTACATCCTATCAATATCCTGCGGTAACCTCTGACAGCCCTCCACACTATCCACAACACCCCCAACCTTTGTGTCAGCAGCAAATTTACTAATACATCCCTCCACTTCCTCATCCAAGCCATTTACAAAAATCACGAAGAGAAGGGGTCCCAGAACAGATCGCTGAGGCACACCACTGGTCACCGGCCTCCATGCAGAATATGACCCATCTACAACCACTCTTTGCCTTCAGTGGGCAAACCAATTCTGGATCCACAAAGCAAGGTCCCCTTGGATCCCATGCCTCCTTACTTTCTCAATAGGCCTTGCATGGGGTACCTTATCAAATGCCTTGCTGAAATCTATATACACTGCATCTACTGCTCTACCTTCATCAATATATTTAGTCACATCCTCAAAAAATTCAATCAGGCTCGTGAGGCACAACCTACCTTTGACAAAGCAATGCTGACTATTCCTAATCATATTATGCCTCTCCAAATGTTCATAAATCCTGCCTCTCAGGATCTTCTCCATCAACTTACTAACTACTGAAGTAAGACTCACTGGTCTATAATTTCCTGGGCTATTTCTACTCCCTTTCTTGAATAAGGGATCAACATCTGCAACCCTCCAATCTTCCAGAACCTCTCCCATCCCCATTGATGATGCAAGGAACATTGCCAGAGGTTCAGCAATCTCCTCCCTCACCTCCCACAGTAGCCTGGGGTACATCTCATCCGGTACCGGAGACTTTTCCAACTTACGCACATCAAAGTTGCTGGTGAATGCAGCAGACCAGGCAGCATCTCCAGGAAGAGGTACAGTCGATGTTTCGGGCCGAGACCCTTCGTACCTCTTCCTAGAGATGCTGCCTGGCCTGCTGAGTTCACCAGCAACTTTGATGTGTGTTGCTTGAATTTCCAGCACCTGCAGAATTCCTCGTGTTTGCACTTATCCAACTTGATGCTTTCCAAAAACTCCAGCACATCGTCTTTCTTAATGTCTATATGCTCAAGCTTTTCAGTCCGCTGTAAGTCATCCCTACAATCGCCAAGATACTTTTCCTTAGCGAATACTGAAGCAAAGTATGCAAAGTATTCACCTCCGCTACCTCCTCCAGTTCCATACACACTTTTCCACTGAAGTAGGAATCTAGACTAGAATATTGTAAAATCTGTATCTTATGTTTATCAATGCCTTCCAACTCTGCATTTTAACACGACCCATAATTCTTTTCTTTATTACTTCAACTAAAATATTATCTTCTTGAACTTATTGACTGTGGAGGATCTCGGCAGATTGAGCAACAAATATCAGGGGAACAGAGCTGTTAACATTTTGCGTTGGAACCCTGCATCAAAATTATTGACCTTCAACAACTCTAATTCCACTACAAAAATGAATATGAAGTCATTTTGGGTATTCTTGTGAGATTTTTTCCCATTGAAATGTTAATATTTAGTAAAAGGCATTTCAAAGCGAGGTGGTTTAGATTTGCCTTTAAACAAGCATTGACAAACTTTTTGAACCCTCAAGTTGTTTTCATATAGCCTATAAATATTACTATTATAGTGAAAATTCAGTTTCCTGCTTGTTTACACCCTCCGCTTATATGGAAACCTAGTAAGATAAACGACTCAAATTGCTTCACAGACGTTGAACCACAAAAATCTGACTCAAGCCATATAAGGGAAAATTAGGGAAAGTGATCCAAAGCATTAAATAAAACTGAAAAACCTAAGTGATGCAAAGACCTGGGGAGTCATTTCTAGAGTTCTGGGCCTTGGTAGACGAAGGCACAAGTACTAATGATGGAATAATTAAACTCAGCCCAGAGGAATGAATTAAAGGAGTGTAGGCACCTTGCAAGACAGGAGAACATCACAGAGATGTGTGGAAAATTTGAGGACAACAGTGATAATATTAAAATCAGTGTGGACATGGTGGAGGTTTACAAATACTTGGGGATACGAATTGACAATAAACTGGACTGGTCAAAGAACACTGAGGCTGTCTACAAGAAGGGTCAGAGCCATCTCTATTTCCTGAGGAGACTGAGATCCTTTAACATCTGTTGGACGATGCTAAGGATGTTCTACGAGTCTGTGGTGGCCAGTGCTATCATGTTTGCTGTTGTATGCTGGGGCAGCAGGCTGAGGGTAGCAGATACCAACAGAATCAACAAACTCCTTGGTAAGGCCAGTGATGTTGTGGGGATGGAACTGGACTCTCTGACGGCAGTGTCTGAAAATAGGATGCTGTCCAAGCTGCATGCCATCTTGGTCAATGTCTCCCATCCATTACATAATGTACTGGGTGGGCACAGGAGTACATTCAGTCAGAGACTCATTCCACCGAGATGCAGCACAGAGCGTCATAGAAAGTCATTCCCGCCTGTGGCCATCAAACTTTACAACTCCTCCCTTGGAGGGTCAGACACCCTGAGCCAATAGCCTGGTCCTGGACTTATTTCCTGGCATAATTTACATATTACTATTTAATTATTTATGGTTCAACGGTAACGAAAACCAATTTCCCTCGGGATCAATAAAGTATGACTATGACTATGACCAATTAAGGCATTTCAATACTCATGTAGATTGGGAAAATCAGCTTGGTGCTAGATCCCATCAGAGGGAATTTGTAGAATGTCTACAAGATGGCAGTTTAGGACAGCTTGTGTTCAGCCACTAGGGGAAAAGCAGTTCTGGATTGGGTATTTTGGAATGAACCAAATTTGATTAAGGAGTTTAAGGTAAAGGAATGCCTCAGGAAGCAGTGATCATGATATGATAGAATTCACCCTGCAGTTTGAGAGAGAGAAGACAAAGTCAGATGTATCTGTATTATAGTGGAGTAAAAGAAATTAAAGCAGCATGCGAGGGGAGCTGGCCGAAGTTGATTGGAAGGGGACACTAGCAGGGATGACGGCAGAACAGCAAATGCTGGAGTTTCTGGAAGCAATTCGGAAGATGCAGATTGATACATCCCAAAATGAAGTATTCTAAAGGGACGATGACACAACCATGGCAGACAAGGGAAGTGAAAAACAGCATAAAAGCAAAAGAGAATCCATGTAATAGACAAAACATTAGTGGGAAATTACGGAATTGAGCAGCTTTTAAAAACCAACAGAAGGGTCTAAAAAAGCCATAAGGAGGGAAAAAATGAAATATGAAGGTAAGCTAGTCAATAGTATGAAAGAGGATACCTGGAGTTTGTACAGATATGTAAGAAGATGCTGGAGAGGTAGTAATGGGGAACAAAGAAATGGCCTACGTCAATCTTCACTGTGGAAAGTACTAGTAGTATGCCAGAAATTCGAGAGTACCAGAGGGCATAAGTGAGTGCAGTTGCTATATGAAGGAGAAGGTGCTTGGGAAGCTGAAAGGTCTGAAGGTAGATAAGTCACCTGGACCAGATGGACTACACCCCTGGGTTCTGAAAGCAGTAACTGAAGAGATTGTGGAGGCATTAGTAATGATCTATCAAGAAACACTAGATTCTGGAATGGTTCCAGAGGACTAGAAAATTCAAAACTGCATTCTTTAAGAAGGATGGAGGCAGAAGAAAGGAAATTATAGGCCAATTAGGCTGACTTCAGTGTTGGAGTTGGAGTCCATTATTAAGGATGAGGTTTCAGGGTACTTGGAGGTACATGTTAAAATAGGCCAAGGTCAGTATGGTTTCCTAAATGGGAAATCTTGCCTGACGATTTTGTTGGAATTCTTTGAGGAAATAACAGGTAGGATAGACAAAGGAGTCAGTGGATGTTGTTTACTTGAATTTTCAGAAGGTCTTTCACCATGTGCCACACATGGCTGCTTATTAAGAGCCTGTGATATTACAGGAAAGATTCAAGCATGGATAGAAGAGTGTTAACTAGCAGAAGGCAAAATGAAAGACTAAGGGGTCCTCGGAATATGTGTAACTTGGTTGGTTTATGGTGGGGTTTGAGTTGTTCTCCAATCTTGCAATGTAGGCCTCAATCCCATTTATAAGCCAATGTGGGCAAAATTCCAGATAATGCACAGAGTTCACCATGAAACCAATCAGCGATGAGACTCCCTCCCTACATCAGCACATCAGTTGAGTTTCTGTAATGATGCCCATTCAACTGTTTGATAAGTATATAAAAGCAAAGCATTCAGAGGTCACACCACGAGTGAACAGTGCACTGATGATGTCTCCTCCTCTGGTGATGAAGCTTCTGTGAATGGATTGCCTAGATCGGAGAACAATTCAACCCAACCATAAAGACGGCCTTCTTCTGGTTGGCTGTTGGTGACTACTAGTGTTCCACCAGAGGTCGGCATTGGTATCGCGTTTTTTCGCATTATATGTCAATGATTTGGATGACAAAATTGATGGCTTAGTGGCTATTTTTGCAGATAATACAAAGACAGGTGGAGGGGCAGGTAGCGGTGAGACTGCAGAAAGACTTAGACAGGTTGGGAGAATAGGCAAAGAAGCAGCAGATGGAATATAGTGTAGGGAAGTGTAAGGTTGTGCACTTTGGTAGAAGGAATAAAGGTGTAGTCGATTTTCTAAATGTGGAGAAAATCCAAAAATCCTGCAAAGGGACTTGGGAGTCCTCGTGCAGGATTCCCTAAAGGCTAATTTGCAGGTTGGGTTGGTGGTTAGGAAAGAAAATGCAATGTTAGCATTCACTTTCAGAGGACCAGAATATAAAAGCAAGGATGTAATACTGAAACTTCATAAGGCATTGTTCAGACCACACTTGGAGGGAGTATTGTGAGTAGTTTTGGGTTCCCTTTTCTAAGAAAAGATGTGCTGGCATTGGAGAGGGACAGAGGTAATTCACAAGAATGGTTCTTGAAATGAAAGGATCAACATTTGAGGAGCGTTTGATGACTCTGGGCCAATACTCGCTGGAGTTTAGAAGAATGATGGGGGATCTCATTGAAACCTATTGAATTTTGAAAAGCCTGGATAAAGTGGCTGTAGAGAGGCTGTTACCTACAGTGAAGGAGTCTAGCATCAGAGTGCACAGTCTCAGAATAGATGTCCATTTACAACAGAGATGAGGAGGAATTTCTTTATCCAGAGAGTAGTAAATCTGTGGAATCCATTGCCATTGATGGCTATGGAGGCAACGTAATTGGGTATATTTACAGTGCCTATAAAAAAGTATTCACCCCCCCCCCCGAGGTTTTCATCTTTTATTATTTTACAAAATTGAATCTCAATGGATTTAATTTGACTTTTTGACACTAATCAACAGAAAACAACTCTTTTGTGTCAATGTGAAAACACGTCACTACAAAGTGATCTAAACTAGGTACAGCTATAAAACACAATGGTCATGGGTATGATTCTAAACTGCAAGCGGTGATGAGGCTCTGATTGGGGACTTTCAGAGCTTTGGGGAAAGTGGAGTTACCCCTTAGTCATTCATTGCTCCCAGGGCCGCTCTAAACCAGAACGGTAGCACCTGCAAGGGTTCCTGCCCAGGATACGAGTGAAGGCCAACGGCAGATCTGGCAGGTTCAGTAACTGAACTTAAGATGGAGAAGGTGGGTGAGCTAGGACCTCAAATGTCAATGGCTATAGTACAGGCGGATGAACATTTGTGAAGAGAAATGGCGATTAACGGTAGGCAATAGCAAACCACCGTTCCTAGATACTAGGTTTCCAAGAATCTATTTGCTAAGAAAACATGGAAAAACATAGAAAACATAGAAAATTGGCCCTTCGAGCCTGCACCGCCATTTATTATGATCATGGCTGATCATCCAACTCAGAACCCTGTACCAGCCTTCCCTCCATACCCCCTGATCCCCGTAGCCACAAGGGCCATATCTAACTCCCTCTTAAATATAGCCAATGAACTGGCCTCAACTGCTTCCTGTGGCAGAGAATTCCACAGATTCACCACTCTCTGTATGAAGAAGTTTTTCGTAATCTCAGTCCTAAAAGGCTTCCCCTTTATCCTCAAACTGTGACCCCTCGTTCTGGACTTCCCCAACATCGGGAACAATCTTCCTGCATCTAGCCTGTCCAATCCCTTTAGGATTTTATACGTTTCAATCAGATCCCTCCTCAATCTTCTAAATTCCAACGAGTACAAGCCCAGTTCATCCAGTCTTTCTTCATATGAAAGTCCTGCCATCCCAGGAATCAATCTGGTGAACCTTCTTTGTACTCCCTCTATGGCAAGGATGTCTTTCTTCAGATTAGGGGACCAAAACTGCACACAATACTCCAGGTGTGGTCTCACCAAGGCCTTGTACAACTGCAGTAGTACCTCCCTGCTCCTGTACTCGAATCCTCTCGCTATAAATGCCAGCATACCATTCGCCTTTTTCACCGCCTGCTGTACCTGCATGCCCACTTTCAATGACTGGTGTATAATGACACCCAGGTCTCGTTGCACCTCCCCTTTTCCTAATCGTCCACCATTCAGATAATAATCTGTTTTCCTATTTTTGCCACCAAAGTGGATAACTTCACACTAATCCACATTAAATTGCATCTGCCATGAATTTGCCCACTCACCGAACCTATCCAAGTCACTCTGCATCCTCTTAGCATCCTCCTCACAGCTAACACTGCCACCCAGCTTCGTGTCATCCGCAAACTTGGAGATGCTGCATTTAATTCCCTCATCCAAGTCATTAATATATATTGTAAACAACTGGGGTCCCAGCACTGAGCCTTGCGGTACCCCACTAGTCACCGCCTGCCATTCTGAAAAGGTTCCGTTTATTCCCACTCTTTGCTTCCTGTAGGCTAACCAATTCTCCATCCACATCAATACCTTACTCCCAATACCGTGTGCTTTAAGTTTGCACACTAATCTCCTGTGTGGGACCTTGTCAAAAGCCTTTTGAAAATCCAAATATACCACATCCACTGGTTCTCCCCTATCCACTCTACTAGTTACATCCTCAAAAAATCCTATGAGATTCGTCAGACATGATTTTCCTTTCACAAATCCATGCTGACTTTGTCCGATGATTTCACCGCTTTCCAAATGTGCTGTTATCACATCTTTGATAACTGACTCCAGCAGTTTCCCCACCACCGACGTCAGGCTAACCAGTCTATAATTCCCCGGTTTCTCTCTCCCTCCTTTTTTAAAAAGTGGGGTTACATTAGCCACCCTCCAATCCTCAGGAACTAGTCCAGAATCTAACGAGTTTTGAAAAATTATCACTAATGCATCCACTATTTTTTGGGCTACTTCCTTAAGCACTCCATGGTCAAACTCACAAAATGTATCACACAACAACAGCATCAAGAGGATCTTCAAGACAACTCTGAAGATGCTTCGCTCGGTAGGGTTTATTCTGGTCAGCAGGGAATCCCCGACCGACATCAAGCTACTGCTCATAAAATTCAAGTAACACAATAGAAAATTATTGCCACTTGGAATGTAAGAACCTTATATCAAGCAGGAAGATTGGACAATGTGATAAATGAAATGGAAAGACTGAAGATTAACATCATGGGATTTAGCGAAATTCGTTGGATAGGTGCTGGAACACGTCAGAATAGAAATAAAACACTAAATTATTCTCGTGGAACATCCCATACTAATGGAATAAGTATAGATGAAAACATGGCAAAAAACGTTTTAGGACATTGGGCAATAGCAGAAAGAGTGCTCCTTGTTAGATTCAGAGGACAACCATTTGATTTAGCAATTATACAGGTATATGCACCAACAACAGATGGAACAAATGAAGATACAGATAAATTCTATGAAGAGCTTGAACAAGCAAAGAATAGATGCAAATCTCAAGATATTGTTATTGTCATGGGAGATCTAAATGCTAAAGTAGGACAAGGTGCTGATGGAAATACCATAGGAAAATTTGGACTAGGGGAAAGGAATGAGAGAGGTGAGAAATGGGTAGAATGGTGCAAGATGAATAATCAGGTCATTATGAATACCTACTTTAAAAACCATCCAAGACGCTTGTGGACCTGGAAAAGTCCAGGTGATAACACTAGAAATCAAATTGACTTTATTACTATAAACCAAAGATTTAGAAACTCAGTGACTCAATGCAAAACATATCCAGGTGCAAACTGCAAACAGAGAGTGGTGAATCTGTGGAATTCTCTGCCACAGCAAACTGTTGAGGCCAGTTCATTGGCTATGTTTAAGAGGGAGTTAGATATGGCCCTTGTGGCTACAGGGGTCAGGGGGTGTGGAGGGAAGGCTGGGGCGGGGTTCTGAGTTGGATGATCAGCCATGATCATAATAAATGGCGGTGCAGGCTCGAAGGGCCGAATGGCCTACTCCTGCACCTATTTTCTATGTTTCTATGTTTCTGTGTAATAGTGACCATAACCCAGTATATGTCATGTAAAAGTAAATCTTAAAAAACTAAAGAAGCAAAATCCTGAACAATCCCTTGACTACTTTCAATTAATTAAAGAAGAAAACTTAAAGACAAAAATTTACAATTGAAGTAAGGAATAGATTTCAAAGTCTAGAAATAGAATTTGTTGAAGATGATAGCAATCATGTAGAAATGAAATTTAACTCTTTAAAGGATGCCTTGGTAGAATCAGCAAAGGCAGTGATTCCTAAAAAAGAAAAAAGCACAAAGAATAAGTGGATGACAGATGAAATCAAAAATCTAATGGAAGAAAGGAGACGAAAGAAAGCAAATCTGATAGAATAGAAGTCCTTAGATAAAAAAGTTAAAAGCTTATGTCAAAAAGCCAAAGAGGAATGGTTAAACCAGGAATGTGAGCAAATAGAAAGAATCCCTATTACCAATCAAAGAAGGTTACATCAACAAATCAAGAATATCACTGGTAAAAAGCTCCTCTGTTCTTCAGGTGGATGTTTGAAAGCAAAGGATGGTACCATTATCATGGAAAAAGATGAGATTATGAACAGATGGACTGAGTATATTCAGGAATTGTTTGAAGACAATCGAGGTGAAAAACCAGAAATTAAGAAAGACATTGAAGGTCCAAGTATTTTAAAATCTGAAGTTCGTAATGCAATAAATAAGATGAAGAAAGGAAAGGCAACAGGTCCTGATGAATTAGTAATCGAACAAATTATCACCCTTGAAGATTATGGAATTGAAAAATTTACTGATTTAATCAATGACATTTATGAGACTGGAATAATACCAGAAGAGATGAAAAAATCAGTATTTATCACTCTTCCTAAGAAACTTGGAGCAATAGAATGTGAATTACATAGGACCATAAGTTTAATGAGTCATATCACCAAGATACTTTTAAGAATTTTGATGACAAGAGCTAAAAGTAAGATACAAGCTGAAATAGGTAAAGAACAATGTGGTTTTGTGAAAGACAAAGGTACAAGAAATGCAATATTGATGTTAAGGATACTATCAGAACGAGCTATTCAAGTGCAAAAAGATTTGTTTGTTTGTTTTATCGACTACACAAAAGCATTTGATAAAGTGAAGCACAATAAGTTATTTGAAATATTACAGAAAACTCTAGATCTAGATTTGAAAGACCTCCGCCTAATCAGAAATCTGTACTGGGAACAGTCTGCCGCTGTAAAAATAGATGGAGAAGCGAGTAAGTTTACGAAAATCAAGAGAGGCATTAGACAAGGGTGTGTTTTCTCCCCTGATTTATTTAATGTGTACAGTGAAACAATATTACAAAAAATAAGAGACATCTTGGGAATCAAAGTTGGTGGTGAAAACATCAATAATTTCAGATATGCAGATGACACTGTGTTAATTGCAAGTACGGAGGAAGAACTACAAAACATAATTGATATAATTGTTGAAGAAAATGCAAAAATGGGTCTGTCTATCAATTGCAAAAAGACAGAATGTATGGTGATATCCAAAAAGAAGGAGAATCCTATCTGCAGGCTGAGAATAAACGGGGAAGACATAAAACAAGTACAGAACTTTTGCTACTTAGGAAGCTGGGTGACATCAGATGGCAGGTGCGACATGGACATCAAAAGAAGAATAGGGATGGCAAAAGACACCTTTACGAGAATGAAGAGTATACTGACCAATACTAAACTAGACATGGCAACCTGCCTCAGAGTACTGAAATGTTACGTTTATCCAGTTATTTTATATGGCTCAGAATGTTAGACAATACCTAGAAACACGAGGAAATGAATTGAAGCAGCAGAGATGTGGTTTTTGAGGAGGATGTAAATATCATGGACAAAACAAATATCTAACGAGGATGTCATGAACAGAGCAAGCACAAAAAGAGAAATAATGTACGAGATCATGAAAAGGCAACGCAACTTCATTGGACATGTGATTAGGAAAGAGGAGTTAGAATGCACAGTAATTATGGGAAAGATTGAAGGGAAGAAAGCAAGAGGAAGACAAAGTCAAATGATGATGGAGACAGGAGCCAGAGAACTGGAAATGAATACCAATGAATTGATCCACTTGATCCAAAACAGGTGTGTGTGGGCCATGGCAGTCAAAGCTCAAACTGGGCACAGCACCTGATGATGATGATGATGATGATAAAACATATGTATTCACCCCCACCCCCCTTCAGAATGACACACCAAACTAGTACTGGTGCAGCCAATTGGTTTTAGAAGTCAAAAAATTAGTTAAATGGAGATCTGTTTTTGGAGACCTGTGTGTAGTCAAGGTGTTTCAATTGACTGTAGTAAAAATATACCTGTATCTGGAAGGTCCAACTGCTGGTGAGTCAGTATCCAGGCAATAACTACACCATGAAGACAAAAGAACACTCCAAACAACCCTGAAAAAAGGTTACTGAAAAGCCCAAGTCAAGAAATGGATACTAGAAAATTTCCAAGTCACTGAGTATCCCTTGGAGTACAGTTAAATTAATCATCAAGGAATAGAAAGAACATGGCACAGCTGTACATCTGTCTAGAGCAGGCCGTCCTCAAAAACTGAGTAACCGTGCAAGAATGGGACTAGTGAGGGAGGCCACCAAGAGACCTATGACAACTCTGGAGGAGTTACAAGCTTCGATGGCTGGGATGGGATAGACTGTTTATACAACTGTTGCCTGGATGCTTCAACAGTCACAATTTTATGGGAGAGTGGCAAAGAGAAAGGCACTGTTGAAAAAAACTCACATGAAATCTCAGCTAGAGTTTGCCAGAAGGCATCTGGATGATTCTGAAATCAGCTGGAAGAAGGTTCTATGGTCTGATGAAACCAAAATTGAGCTTTTTGGCCATCAGACTAAATGCTGTATTTGGCATAAGCCAAACACTGCACATCATCAAAAACACACCATCCCTACTGTGAAGCGTGGTGGTGGCTGCATCATGCTGTGGGGATGCCTCACTGCAGTAGGCCCTGGAAGGTCTGTGAAAGTAGAGGGTAAAGTGAATGCAGCAAAATACAGGGAAATCCTGGAGGGAAACCCAATGCAGTCTGCAAGAGAACTTGATTTGGGAGATTAGTTTTCCAGCGAGACTATAACCCCAACCATAAACCCAAAGCTAGACAGGGATGGCTTAAAAACAACAAAGCTAATGTCCTGGAGTGGCCAAGTCAGAGTCCAAACTTCAATCCAATTAAGAATTTGTGCCTGGACTTGAAAAGAGCTGTTCACTCATGATCCCCATGCAATCTGACAGATCTTGAGCAGTTTTGTAAATAGGATGGGGAAAAATTGCAGCGTCCATATGTGAAAAGCTGATAGAAACCCATCCACACAGACTCAAGGCTGTAATTGCTGCCAAAGGTGTATCTACTAAACACTGACTTGAAGGGATTGAATATTTTGCAAGCGGTTTATTTTTTTGTTTTATATTTGTAGTTAATTTAGATCACTTTGTAGAGATCTGTTTTCACTTTGACATGAAAGAGTTTTTTTTTCTGTTGATCAGTGTCAAAAGAAGCCAAATTAAATCCACCGTGATTCAATGTTGTAAAACAATAAAACATGAAAACTTCCAAGGGTGGGGGGAGGGTGAGTACTTTTTTAGGCACTGTAAAACGGAGGTAGAAAGGTTCTTGATTAGTCAAGCAGTAAAGAGTTACAGAAGAGAAGACAGGATAATGGTTTTGGGAGGGATAATAAGTTCAAAGTAAATCCATTATAAAAGTACACATATGTCACCGTATACAACACTGAGATTTATATTCTTTAGGAGGTTCACATTAAGTACAAAGGAACAAAAAATAATAATAAATAAATAAACAATAAATATTGAGAACATGAAATGAAGAGTCTTTGCAAATGCGTCCATAGGTTATGGGAATGGCTCAGTGATGCAGTAAGACCACAAGACCAAGGAGCAGAATTAGGCCATTCAGCCCATCGAGTCTGCTCCTCCATTCCATCATGGCTGATCCTGGATCCCACTCAACCCAATATACCTGCCTTCTTGTCATATCCTTTGATGCCCTGACTAATCAGGAAACAATCAACTTCTGCCTTAAGTATACCCACGGACTTAGTGTCCACCACAGTCTGTGGCAGAGCATTCCACAGATTTACTACTCTCTGGCTAAAATAGTCCCTCTGTATCTCTACAGTGAGTGAAATTATCCTCCCTGTTCAAGTGCCTGATCGTTGTGATCCATCCTGATGGCAGCAGCGAGAAGTGAGCATTGCCTGGATGGTGGGGGGTCCTTGACGAGAGATGTTATTTTCCTGCGACAGTGCTCCATGTAGATGTGCGCAGTGATGGGGAGAGCTTTACTCCCGATGGACAGGGATGTATCCACTACTTTTTTGTAGTCTTTTCTGTTCAAGTTCATTGGTGTTTCCATACCAGGCTGAGATGCAGCAATTCAGCACATTCTCCACCACGTATCTAAAGAAATTTGTCAAGGTTTTAGATGACACGCCAAATTTGTGCAAAGTTCTAAGAAAGTAGAAACTCTGCTGTGCTTTCTTTGTAATGGCATTTACGTGCTGGCCCTCTGAAATGATAACACCGAGGCATTTAAAGTTGCCGGCCCTCTCCTCCTTTGATCCCCTGATGAGGGCTGGCTCATGGATCTCCGATTTCCTCTTCCTGTAGTCAATAATTAGCTCCTCGATCTTTCTAGACATTGAGAAAAGTTTATTGTGGCATCACTCTGCCAGATTTTCAATCTCCCTCCTATATGCAGACACATGATTACCTTTGGTTTAGTCAACGATAGTGGTGTTGTCAGAAAGCTTAAATATGGCACTGGATAGATAGATAGATAGATAGACAGACATACTTTATTGATCCCGAGGGAAATTGGGTTTTGTTACAGTTGCACCAACCAAGAATAGAGCATAAATATAGCAATACAAAAACCACAATCAAACAACAATATGAAAACTATGCCAGATGGAAATAAGTCCAGGATCAGCCTATTGGCTCAGGGTGCCTGACCCTTCATGGGAGGAGCTGCAAAGTTCGATGGCCACTGGCAGGAACAACCTCCCGTGACGCCCAGTGTTGTATCTCGGTGGAATATGGCCAGAGTCCAACAGCAAAGAGTTCAATATCCGGGCTACAAACACGTTCCTCGATCGTAATATGACCAGGATTGCACCATCCATTGTTAACCAGAACAGCGAGCCCCCAACTCCTTTACGCTTACCGCTCTCAGTGCACTTCCGGTCAGCCCGAATGGTCTGGAAGCCCTCCATGGAAAAGTTTTGGTCTGGTATGTCCTCGTGCAGCCACGTTTCAGTAAAACACATAACACTGATCTCCCGAAATGTTCTCTGACTCCTAGCTAGCACCGTCAACGCATCCATTTTATTACCCACCGAACTCCTCATCTCCATAAGTCTCTGTTGTCTCGACCCGGTCCTCTTTCCTCACATTTGTGATCCCCCTCTGCATCCTCTGTGTGTTTTCCTCCAGATTTCAGCAGGGGTGTCCGCCTTTGTACTTAAGACTTAGCTTCACAGTCTTAAGTACAAAGTGAGTAGCAAGGGACTAAGCACACAGCCTTCTCACTGTCCATGCTCTCTTCTTGCGGCTGCCATCAGGAAGAAGGTATAGGAGCCTCAAGATCCACACCACTAAGTTTGAGAACAGTTATTAACCCTCAACCATCAGACTCTTAAACCAGTGGAGATAATTTGACTTGCCCCATCAATGAACTGTTCCCATAACCTTTGGACTTACTTTTGAGGATTCTTCATCTCACATGCTTATTCACCATTATTTCTTTTTTTCTGTTTTGGCACAGTTTATTGTGCTTTGCACATTGGTTGTTTGTCTACCCTGTTGGCAGCAGTCCGTCATTGATTCTGTTGTGTTTCTTGGATTTATTGAGTATGCCCACAAGGAAAACAAATCTCAGTATTGTATATGGTGTAATGTACTGATAATAAATTTACCTTGAACTTTGAACTTTGTGGTGCACCTGTGCTGATGGTGATTGCTGTGAAAATGTTGCCAATCCAAACTGACTGGAGTCAGTAGGTGAGGAAATCGAGGATTCAGTTGCAGAAGGAGGTATTGAGGCCTCGGTCTTGCAGCTTACTATTAGTTTTGAGGGGAGGATAGTATTGAATGCCAAGCTGTAGACAATAAAGAGCATCCTGATGTTTGTATCTTCGCTGTTCAAAGGTTCCAGAGTTGAGTGAAATGCCTGTGGAATGGCATCTGCTGTTGAGCTTTTGTGACAGTAGGCAAATTGGAGTGGATCCAGGTCAGTCTTCAGACAGGAATTGAATGTTTCATCACCGGCCTCTCCAAGCACCTCATCACAGTAGACATCAATGCTACTGGATGATAGACATTGAGGAAACTAACCATGTTCTCCTTAGGCACCGGAAGAATTGAAACCTGCTTGAAGCAGGTTGGTACCTCGGACTGTTGAAGCAAGAGGATAAAGACATCAGTGAACACTCCTGCCATTGGATCAGAAACACAAGAGATTCTGCAGATGCTGGAAATCCAGAGCAACACAGACAAAATATTGCAGGAACTCAGCAGGTCAGGCAGCATTTATGGAAATGAGTAAGTAGTCGACGTTTCATGCCAAGTCCTTTCATCAGGACTGGAAAGGAAGGGGGAAGATGCAGAATAAAAGGTAGGGGAAGGGGAAGGAATACAAACTAGAATGTGATAGGTGAAACCAGGGAAGGGGGCTGAAGTAAGAAGCTGGGAGGCAATAGGTGGAAAAGCTAAAGGTTTAGAGAAATTGGAATCTGATAGGAGAGCAGAGTGGACCATGGGAGAAAGGGAACACGGAGGGGCACCGGGGGAGGTGTTAAGCAAGTGAGAAGAAGTGGGGTGTGGGCAGAGTGGGGAAATGAAGAGGGATGAGGGAGGTGGAAACAATTCTGGAAGTTGGTGAAATCAATGTTCATGCCATCAGGTTGGAGGCTACTCAAACTGTATAAGAGGTGTTGTTCCTCCAACCTGAGAGTGGCTTCATCGTGGACATGTCAGAATAGGAATGGGGACTGGAATTGAATGGTTGCTTTTTGCAGATGGGGTGAAGATGCTCGATAAAGTGGTCCCCCAGTCTATGTTGGGACTCACCAATGTAGAGGAGGCTGCTTTAGGAGCACCTGATACAGTAGATGACCACAATAGATTTATAGGTGAAGTGTTGGCACACCTGGAAATACTGTTTTGGGTCCCTGAATGGAACTGAGGGCAGAAGTGAATGGGCAGGTGTAACTCTTCTGCCATTTGAGGGATAAGTGCCAGGAGGGAGGTTAGTGGGGAGGGACAAATGGACTAGGGAAGAGAGCCATCACAAAGGGAGCAATCCCTGCAGAAAGCAGAGCCAGTTGATCAGCTCAGGTGTTTAGTACATGGCCAGGTTCCCTGTCTGGACCCAATGCTTTCCATGGGTTTACCACCCCCACCCCCGAAAGAAATTCTCATGTTAGCCTCGGAAGCTGAAATCACAGGATCATTGGGGGCTGTGGGAGTTTGTGAAGGGTGCCTCCGTGTTTTGATGGTCAAAACGAGCATAAAAGGCATTGAGCTCATCTGAGAGTAAAACCTACTTGGTCACTTGGTTTCACTTTGTAGGAGGTGATGGCACTCAAGCTCTGCCCCAGCCGTCGAGCATCCTTCAACGACTCGAGTTTGGTGCAGAATCGTCATTTCACATGTCAGATGGCTTTCCTGAGGTCGTGCTGGACCTTTTGTATTTTATTTTGGTACCAGGCCAGAACAGCACTGATTTGGCCCTCAGCAGGTTGCCGGTCTCTGGGTTCATCCAGGGCTTCTGTTTGGGGAAGACTGTGACGGATTTTGTGGACACACACTCATCTGCAGTTGTTTTTATGAAGTCCATGACAGCTGTGGCCTTTTCGTTCAGATCCTCTGATGAGTCCTTGAACTCATTTGAAGCAATGGTGTGGCCACTCTACCGATTTAAAGCAATCCTGTAGCCACTCCTCTGCCTCCTGTGACCATCTGTTTGTTGTCCTGTATCTTTGCAATCTTTAAAGCAACCATGATGGAATGGCGGAGCAGACTCGATGGGCTGAATGGCTTAATTCTGCTCCTGTGTCTTATGGTCTATGGTTTTGCATAACTGGATGCTACGTAGCTCTTCAAATACATGGGCAGCGGAATTTTGTGTCCACTGAGCTTACAGAGTAGTTAAAGGCAGGCCAGACAGAAGTGCAGTGGGATAATCAGAGATGATAAAGATGGGAGTTTCAACCACAGATGTTATGAGGTGAGTAGATTCCAGTAATATTGTGAAAGTGAAAATATGTGCTCCATGTGATGGCCTATAAATCTGCACAAGTTTTGTTTAATCCAGAGCTTTTGCAGTTTAATTTCACTGATATGATTAAAAATACTAAAAATCCAAAAATTGAAAGATATTTTATGTGAACAGTAGCTAATTTTATTTGAATTTTTGGGCCACCTTACCAGTTCAATATACTTTTAAATTCTAATTCTACCAACTTCTTGAACCAAACTATGTTAAGAAGCTTGTAGTGATATAGCCACCAATTAAGTATGAGTCAGTGAAGGAAAGCTATGTACAGGTCTTATAATAGAATCTGCCTTCGTATTTGTTACTCTGTCAATGCATGCATAGATACACAGTAATAATCTATCTACCAAAATCATGTCATGTTGTTGATACTGTGAGCTCAATTATTAATTCAACAGTCCAATCTTTTAGTTAAAAGGAACGGCAAAATTAGATAGAAAATGCTAATGCAATTCTAAATATTAATTGTTTTATATTAACTATTTGGAGTTTTATGCAATTAAAATACAGAGCTCTTTAACAAACAGAGATTTATAATTTCAAAAGTTGATATGATTTTGGTAGTTAGCCTGTAAAGATCGTGCTTTTATCCAATTTGTTCTGTTACTCGGTCAGTGGAGGTTTTACTGAACTGCATCTTGGACTAATTAATAATGACAGCCCTGCATATGATTTGCTGCATTTTAATAAGGATGTCATCATATAGGGCCCTGAAATGTAGGTCATGTCTTAACAAATTCTCCTGTTAGTGAATTTACCTCATGATTTGTTTCAATTTTTTTTTATTCAGAACTTAGTTGAAGTGTAACTTGATAAAATTATTAAGTTCAACGAAGTCGACAGGAAAGACAATTCAACTTTAACCAGTTTTTCTTGCACAAATTCAGTTGCTCTATTTTGAGAAGGGGATTAAAACAAGCAGATTACACATGAGCTGTGTAGTTTGGCGCAGCACCATCATTAGGTCTCGTGTAGAAATGTATTCTCCAAAGAAGAGTTTGTTTCCCTTGGATATTTCCTCCAAATGTCATTTCTCTGTCTGAGGTAAGCTGCAGTATATGTTCTTCTGCCTTTGCTTTCAACAAATAGTTATTTTGTACAGTGAGCCTTCTCCTCGGCATTCTTGTTAATCTGTTACAGGCTTTATTGCTGAACCTTGATCATTATTGTGCTAGTCATGCTTAACAACATTTGGAATGTAAGAATTATAGTGTTCGTACACTTGGAAAAGAAGCCATTTTAGTTCTTGATTGAGTGAGGAAATGGATGAAATTTGTTTAAGCAGATGATAACACTCTAGGTTAAATAAGTAATGTCATGGAAGGTAGTTCTACATTCTAGTAATAAACTTGTATGTATTTGGCCTAACAAATGCATCAGGTACTTGGCCATATCAACAGCTGAGCATTCCTGAACAGATTGGTAAGCAAACATCACCCACAATGTCGATGCCTATAAAATCATCACAGCATGTTCAAACTTATAGGGTTACCTATTTTTACTTTAAAGTTGCTCAGTACAATGTAACTTAAAATTTCCAGAAAAGAGTATTTTATATGATCTAAGTAAATGAGCAAATAGCAAATCTTCATTATCTGAAGTACTTCTGATGTAGCAATGAATATCCCAAAATATACTTTTTTTGCCTTTCAATAATTTGGTATGAGTAAATAATCTACAGATCTCTTGACCACCATGTTGGTTGCAATTTTGTTCACTGAAGAAGAAACGATTTTGCTTTATCAGTTTGCCTGTATACGTGGCTGAATTTTGAAAAGTTTATGGAGTAGCATACAGTATAGCAAAGTCCTAGACACAATATGATTGTCTTACATGGCTTTATTATTGTCACATGTACCGAGATAAAAAACTGCTTCACATGACCTCATACAGATCATTTCATCACATCCGAGCATAGAAGTTGTACAAGGTAAAACAGTAATAGAATGTAGGATGACATGTTACAGTTGCAGAGAAAGCATAGTGTAGCCAATAATAAGGTGCAAGGCCATAATGAAGTAGATTGTGAGGTCAAGAATCTATCTTATCCTCCGAAGGGACTATTCTATAGACTTATTACAGTGGGATAGAAATTGTCCTTGAACCTGGTGGTATGTGCTTTCTGGCTTTTGTTACCTTCTGCTTGATGAGTGGGGTGGGGGAGGAAGAAGAAAGAATATCTGGAGTAGGTGGTGTCTTTGATTCTGCAGGCTACTTTGCCGAGGCAGCAAAAAGTACAGGAAGAGTCCATGGAGAGGAGGCAGCTGTACTGAGGCAGCGAGAAGTTCAATGTCGCCTGGCCACCTTGAGGTATTAGTAATTTCCTCTCAGGATCTAACATTAGTCAGTCCACATTTCCAGATCCGTCAGCAAATTAAAATCCTTTCTTACTAATTGGATTAAGTATTATCATAGAGCAGGGACAAAATGCTAATGCTTCAGTTTTATGAATATGATGGTTGGACGTGTGCAAGGACGAGAGCATGCACGCTGGATTTGTTGATCCAGTTCAATTCTGAACCAGTTAATGGGATTTAGATTATGGAATATAAAATAACAAAAGGTTGTAATGTAAGATATTAGTAACTAATTTTGTGAAATTTGTATTCTTTGTAGTAGATGTGCAAGAAATATTAGAACAGATAATACAATTAAATAATAAAATATGAAACTTGGATAATGAACTGATTTTAATTAATTTTATTATTACAATGGAAAAAAAGAACTGGAACTGTTGCCTTTAGAGCAAAGAAATACTTTTTCAAGATTCAAGCTTCAAAGATTCAAAGTGCATTCATTATCAAAGTAGATATGTAGTATACAACTCTGAAATTCATCTTCCCTCAGACAGCCATGAAACAAGGAAAACTACTGAACCTGTTCAAAGAAAAACATTAACCCCCCCCACCACCCTACATATGCAAAAAATAACAAATTGCACAGACAATTTAAAAAACAAGTGAAAAACACAGAATATAAAACACAAAATAAAAAGAGTCCAGGCATATTCAGTTCAGCTCAGTTCTGGTTCAATCTAGTGGATTTAACAACAACTTTGAAAATAAAAAGACATTTAAATAAAGTAATTCATGTAAAGACATTTATATGAATTATAGAACATTGAACATAGAATAGTACAGCACAATACAGGCCCTTCAGCCCACAATGTTGTGCCGACCCTTAAACCCTGCCTCCCATATAACCCCCCACCTTAAATTCCTCCATATACCTATCTAGTAGTCTCTTAAACTTCACTAGTGTATCTGCCTCCACCACTGACTCAGGCAGTGCATTCCATGCACCAACCACTCTCTGAGTAAAAAATCTTCCTCTAATATCCCCTTTGAGCTTCATACCCCTTACCTTAAAGCCATGTCCTCTTGTATTGAGCAGTGTTGCCCTGGGGAAGAGGCAACATTCTATCTTGTATACCTCTATTATGTCTCCTCTCATCCTCCTTCTCTCTAGAGAGTAAAGCCCTAGCTCCCTTAATCTCTGATCATAATGCATACTCTCTAAACCAGGTAGCATCCTGGTAGATCTCCTCTGTACCCTTTCCAATGCTTCCACATCCTTCCTATAGTGAGGTGACCAGAACTGGACACAGTACTCCAAGTGTGGCCTCTCCAGAGTTTTATAGATCTGCATCATTACCCCGCGACTCTTAAACTCTATCCCTTGACTTATGAAAGCTAACACTCCATAAGCTTTCTTAACTACCCTATCCACCTGTGAGGCAAATTTTAGGGATCTGTGGACATGTACCCCCAGATCCCTCTGCTCCTCCACACTACCAAGTATCCTGCCATTTACTTTGTACTCTGCCTTGGAGTTTGTCCTCAATGTAGTTACATAGTGTAGAATTAAAACACAACAAAGTTTTGAATTTTATCTGCTGAGTATTTCAAAAACTTTAGAGTCGTGACTTATCAAAATCAAAACGAATCTATGACTGCAAGGTTCAAGAAATACTCAACAGATGAGGCAGCATCTATGAAGAGAGAAATAGTAAAGTTTCAGGTCAATGATTTTGGTTAGAACAGCCTTTTCGCTAGGTTATCTGGGATTGTTGAAGAATGGTAGGAAAAAAACAGTAAAGTGACTTCTTGCTGGTTAACATCAATGGAGACCCAAAAACTGTCTCCTCTAGTTTCTCTGCGTCTTTCTTCTAACTTTGGTGAAAATAAAATATCGTAAGATGTAATACAATCTGCTAAATCATTTTCAATGGTTTTACAATTTTGCACAAGGCCAACATTACACTGCAGATTTTAGAGCATGTCACTCTCATCGTTTGTTCATTTGTTATGTGCCATGTTGTATGACGTGCACGATCATGGTCTTTCTGTGACCATGATTCACCTTGGCAAACTTTTCTACAGCTGCAGTTTGCCATTACCTTCTTCTGGGCAGTGTCTTTACAAGACGGGTGACCCAGCCATTGTCAATACTCTTCAGAGACTGTCTGACTGGCGTCAGTGGTCGCATAACCAGGACCCATGATTTGCACCAACTGCTCATACGACCATCCATCACCTGCTCGCATGGCTTCACGTAACCATGATCGGGGAGCTAATCAGGTGCTACACCTTGCCCAAGGGTGACCTGTAGGCTAGTGGAGGGAGGAGATGCCTTACAGCTCCTTTGGTAGAGAAGGAATGCCTGACAGCTCCACCTCACCACCCATTGACAATGACATTTTCTTGGATAGAGTCCTAGAATCTTAGAGTTATGGAGTCCTTCGGCTCAACATGTGATCAAGTTGCTTACCTGAGCTGGTCCCTTCTCTCTGCATTTGACCCATATCTCTTTAGGCCTTTTCTATCCATGTCCCTCTCTACATGGCCTTTAAACATTATTGTTGTACTTGCTTTTATCACTTCCTGTGGCAGCTTGTTCCACATATCAACTCCCTTTGCATGGAAAAGCTTGATCCTTGGTTTCCCTTTAAAATTTTTCCCCTCTCACTTTAAATCCATGCCCTCTAGTGTTAGATTCCATTACTCTGGGAAAAAGACTGTGATCATCCACTTTAACTAAATTAAGGAATAATAATTTATTTATTTTATGATTTAATTTGAGATGAACTCGAATGATTAAGCACAACATCTGCTTTCCTTCTAACCTCCTCTCCTTTGGGAATAGGCGTAATCATCTTCAGGCTCAGAACAGCCTGGCAGAATCAAAAGTGAAACAAAAATCACAATTTCACTAACTTAATTGAAATTATTGTATAGACCAGGGGTGGCCAGCCTTTTACATTCCATGCATCAATTTTTTCACTCAGGAATTCAGATGTGCCATACTACTCTTGTACCCCCATTCAATTCTTGTAAAAATATGTTAATATAGAACTCGTGCATGAAAAAGTCGCATCTGAACTCGTGCATGAAAAAATTGACGCATGGAATGTAAAAGGTTGGCCACCCCTGGTATAGACTAAAGGGACGACTTTAAAGGAGCTAGGCACAAAGTACTATGGAAAGGTGATTCCTCAGTGTAAGTAACTGAATTCATACATTTTGGATAATGAAAAGAGCATAGAATTAAATACTGAAATGACAACTTGCTTTTCATTGAAAGAGTGCTCAGGGTTTGAATCTGAATATATGCAGATCTTTAAAATTTTACAACACAAGAACGATGAAAGTTGAGAATGAATCATTGTGTTCAAAGATTTAAATAGATCAGGGATGACCCAAAACTGGAAGTTTATTCCTATTGATAACAGAAGTTTATGAATTCAGTATAATTTTAGAAATAGAAAGGCAGAAGTTATGTTCCTTAATGTAGAACTATTGCATTATGTGATTATGCAAAGAGATCCCCATCATATTTCAAAGGAATTCAGAAGAAAATTTTGAAAATATCAAATGATAAAAGAAGAGGAGGATTGAGAGATTAATATTCCTGACTTTAAGATGCTAAGGAAGGGGAAATACCAGGGGCTGGTATGTTTATTAAGAAGTCTTTTATAACACTGGAGAATGAAACTGAAATTATCAAAGACAGAACGCATTTGGTTAGAACGAAACAACAAGAAAGGAGTTAATATTACTAATCTGCTAAAATAAAAATCTGCTCTCAGGATTAGGCTTTTCATTCCAGGACGAGGGAGATGTCCTCCTTTTTTAAAGAAAGGGGCTTCCCTACCTCCACTATCAACTCTGCTCTCAAACGCATCTCCCCCATTTCACGTACATCTGCTCTCACTCCATCCTCCCGCCACCCCACTAGGAACAGGGTTCCCCTGGTCCTCACCTACCACCCCACCAGCCTCCGGGTCCAACATATTATTCTCCGTAACTTCCGCCACCTCCAACGGGATCCCACCGCTAAGCACATCTTTCCCTCCCCGCCCCCTGCTTTCTGCAGGGATCGCTCCCTACACGACTCCCTTGTCCATTCGTCTCCCCCATCCCTCCCCAATGATCTCCCTCTTGGCACTTATCCGTGTAAGCGGAACAAGTGCTACACGTGCCCTTACACTTCCTCCCTCACCACCATTCAGGGCCCCAGACAGTCAGGTCGGCTGGGGTGATATTCTGCGTCCAGTGCTCCCGATGTGGCCTTCTATATATTGGCGAGACCCGACACAGACTGGGAGACCGCTTTGCTGAACACCTACGCTCTGTCTGCCAGAGAAAGCAGGATCTCCCAGTGGCCATACATTTTAATTCCACATCCCATTCCCATTCTGACATGTCTATCCACGGCCTCCTCTACTGTAAAGATGAAGCCACACTCAGGTTGGAGGAACAACACCTTATATTCCGTCTGGGTAGCCTCCAACCTGATGGCATGAACATCGACTTTTCTACCTTCCGCTAATGCCCCACCTCCCCCTCGTACCCCATCTGTTATTTATTTTTATACACACATTCTTTCCCTCTCTCTCTCCTTTTTGTCCCTCTGACTATACCCCTTGCCCATCCTCTGGTTTCCCCCTCTCCCTTTCTCCTTGGACCTCCTGTCCCATGATCCTCTCATATCCCCTTTGCCTATCACCTGTCCAGCTCTTGGCTCTATCCCTCCCCCTCCTGTCTTCTCCTATCATTTTGGATCTCCCCCTCCCCCTCCCACTTTCACATCTCTTACTAACTCTTCCTTCAGTTAGTCCTGACGAAGGGTCTCAGCCTGAAACGTCGACTGTACCTCTTCCTAGAGATGCTGCCTGGCCTGCTGCGTTCACCAGCAACTTTGATGTGTGTTGCTTGAATTTCCAGCATCTGCAGAACTCCTGTTGTTTGAGTTAATATTACTGTTGTGTATATACGTTAGACCACCAACTGATGGAAATGCAATAGAAAAGCAAATTTGTTGACAAATTCCAAAATAGCTACTGGAAAATAGTTATTTCATAAACTTTTGAACTTCAGGATGAGCGAAGTATATTTCCAAAAGAGCTATGTTGTTTAACAATGAATAACATCATGAGATTCAGAACACTCACGGAGTAAAGGTTCAATTAATAGTTATCTCTTTAGTTAGATGAAAAGGGAGATATCCTGGCACATATAGATTTTTTAAAATGAATAGCAAGAAGACAATGACCAATATCCCATATCTCAGGAGCAACTTCCTGGCAAAGACAGACATTAATTATGAAAATCACCACTGCTTTCAATGTGCTATGACTGCCTTTGGTTGATTGGGAAAACGAATATTTGAAGATCAAGACCTCAAATTTGGCACAAAGCTCAGAATCTGTTGGGCAACTGTTATCCCCTTCCTTCTATAAATCTTTAGGTGCTTGGCCAAAATACACATGCTATTCTGAGCTCTGTCATCAGAAGTCATTGCCAGGTTAACAAAGGAAAAGGTTCCAGGACGGGCTCCAAGCCAGCCTGAAGGAATGCAACATCTGCACTCATTCTTAATGATATCCAGCCCATGACAGAGGAAGGGGAATTCAGGATGGCACTGAGAGACTCGAGACATATTGGGAACACGTGGTAGGTCTGCGTTAGTAGCAGAAGGAGTAGACGACCTCACAACCTATCCTTTCAGCTGCCCCCTCGACCACAACCTGCTCCCTCTTATAGAAGAGACTGTGGCTCCCACATTGACCTAGTTAGCCACCTCAGAATCACAAAACTAGAGTGGACACAAATCACCTTAATCATTCTTTATGAAGAGTAAACGGTGAGCGGGCAGGTTCAGGTACAATTCAGACGTGGGTCCATGATAAGGACCAAACCTCTCAATGCAATAGGTTTCTGGATGAGCAAGTAAAAGGATGTTTATGGCAGGTACGTCCTTTTATTTAAGAGTAGAGACCCAGGTCGAATGTTGCAAGTACATAGAAATTGAAAATGGGATTGAATGGGAGACCAAAAGATAATCTTATCAAGATATATCAAATCACAAAGGGCACAGATAATGTGAATGCACACAGTGTTTTCCCCCATGTAAAGGGCATCAGAAACCTATGGTATAGGATGGCAGGGGAAAGATTTTAAGACGGATATAAGCAGCAACCTCTTCTTGCAGAAGGTGGTGCATATAGAGAACAAGCTAATCAGTGAAACTGGTTGAGGATGTGCCATAACACATTTAAAAGGCATTTGGTGAGATAAGTGGATGAAGAAGTAGATGGCCACATGGATGATAGAAACAAATGGAGGGCTACGTAGGAGGGAAGGGTTAGATTGATCTTAGAGTAGGCTAAAAGGTCGACACAATGTTGTGGGCCAAAGGGCCTGTACTATGCTGTAATGTTCTATGTTTGAGGGACACAGGCCAAATGCGACTAGCTTAGATAGGTCTGCATGGATGAGTTGGGCTAACAGGCCTGCTTCTGTGCTGTGTTGCCCTGTAGATCTATGACTCCATAACATACTTCCAGTTCTCCTTAGAGATGAGAGTGATGCCAGCGGAGGACTGGAGAACTGCATTCTCATTTAAAATAAACCCAGCAACTACAGGCCACTCAGCTAGATGTCAGTGGAAAAGAAATTTATAAAGTCAATTTATGAGAAAAATATTAATGCAGTTTTGATAAATATTAGCTAGAAAATGAAAGACAGCTTGTATTTATTAAAAGCTAATTTGATCAAATTCATTGATAAAATAATAAACCAGACCAATGGAAATGCTGTTACTGGCATGGCCGTGAACTTTCAAAAGGCATTTAGAAATATACCATGTATTCAATGTGCAAACAGATTTCGATTACAGGGACTCTGGCGGCAGAGACACAAATCTGTCTGAAGGGCAGAAAATGGTGAGCAGTTGCCATTCAGTCACAGGGAACTGTACAGTGATGTCTCCAAGACTCAGTACTGGGCTCTTTTTCATCTGTTTAATGACTTTGGGACTGAAGTATAGAAAGCATGTTACGAATGTTTACATTAAGACAATAAAATTCTCAAAAAAAAATCAGGATTCAAAGTCCCTGAAGAAGGGTCTCAGTCTGAAACATCAACTGTTTATTAATTTCCATAGATGCTACCTGACCTGCTGAGTTCCTCCAGCATTTGTGTACGTTGCTTTGGATTTCCAGCAACCGCAGACGTTCTCATGTATATCATTTGATGCTCCACTGCAAAGTCTCTTCGAGGAATGCCTACCCTGAAGAACTTTAAATCTTCTCTTCAGTCCTGAAGAAGGGTCTCAGCCTGAAACGTCAACTGTTTACTCATTTCCATAGATGCTGCCTGACCTGCTGAGTTCCTCCAGCATTTTGTGTGTGTTGCTTTGGATTTGCAGGAAATGGATTAGTAAAACACTCAGACTAACTCAGGTGAGATTTAACAGAGTACTCTGAAGTCATATGTTTTTGTAGGAATTATAAGGAAAAGCAAAATGAAATAATGCAAGTTTCACACGAATGCTGATTCAGGAAGTGTTTTTACACAGATATTTGATGTTGAAATGTCACTTAAGTGTATATGAAACCATTGGCTTTGTTAATGGGAATGGAGAAGTAAAGCCAAGATGCGTCCATATGGCTTTACGGCATTGAAGGAGGTTATTTGGTCTATCAAACCCAGGCCACTCTCATTTTCTCCACTAATTTTCCATGTAATCTATTCTCCCTACATTCCCATCAAATACGGCACCCTTCCCCTACCTCCAAGGTCCCATCACTTAATTGTACACTAGTAGCAATTAAATCATCAATCAGCTTGTTTTTGTGACATGGGCAGTTGTTGGAACACCCAGAGGAAACCCACACAATCACAGGACACACAGAAGGCACTGAATGTGAGAACTGAACCTGATTTATTGACACACTGAAACGAAAGTCCTACTGATCACCCCACTTCCGCAATCTGCTGGCTATGATGCTAAGTGATGTAACCTGTGGTCATCGGGTGACTGGGGTCTTTCAACATCGTCCACTCTCACTCAGGCGACCCGGCCAGGGTTGATTAGGCCCTGGCTTGTGTCCCAGCAGCACTGGTCCACAGGTCACACCTCTCGATCCACAGCCATCTCGAGACTCACTCAGCAGCCTATGTGACGGTCCTGGTGGCTCTTTTCTTTGCAGCCCCCATACATCCCACCTCTATAGGCTCGCACCATGTCCTGCACCTCTGCCTCTGGCTCTGCTCCCACCAGCTCCTGCTATTTGGCTTTCTTACATTCAAACTCCTCCTTAAACCATCATCCTAAGGAACTGTCAGCTCTACTATGACCACCTGATTCGAGGTTTCTGACAGAATGGCCGTGTCATACCTTAGTGATGAAGATGCGGTGAAGTCAAGGAACTTTAATTGCTCACCCAGATCAACGTTCAGTTGCCAGTCAGACGCCGAGGCAGGCAAACCCGTTAAAATGGCTGTTCTGTCCAACCATTATAGAACATTGGCTAAAGCTTAACTAAGGTATAGTGGCCATGTCTGAGTTAAAAAGTCAGATTTAGGTAGAAATAAGTAAGTATTTATAGTGGCAAAAGGAATGTTAACCAAGGAACACAGATTTAAAGAGGGAGGCACAAGAGATGTTGAATGGTGGAATCGGAAACAAAATGAAACCTGCTTGGGGAACTCAGCAAGTCATGTAGCAGCTGTGGATAGAAAGAGATAATTGACGTTTTGGATTGACTTCCTACATCAGGACCGAATGGAGCTTGAAGCCTCATGGGACAAAACGGTGGGAAACACAAGTATTGAAGGAGGACATTTGGCGATAGTAATGAGTCCTGATAGTAGTGAGTAGCAGGTCTCGAACCAAAATGTCAAACTATCCCTTTGCCTTCACCGATTTAAAGATGATTGTAAGTTACAAACAGAGGTGTACCAGTGTTGTTATAATCAGGAGTGTGGTGCCTGAGGGAGAGCAGTGGAACTGAATCGAAAGCAAGTTTCAAGAAAGGAAGGAAACAATTGAAGGCTTTGAGGAAATGGCAGAATGGTGGGTCCAACTGAACAACCCTATCCATGTTGAGCTAAACACCGATTCATGTGTTGCATTTTATGAGCCCATAATAATGATTAAAAACAGGTGATCTGGGTGGCCCTAATGTGATCCTGTTCTTACACAGATGCTGTAGCCTCCTTTCCCATTCGGATTTCTATGATTCTGTGCAAGAGAGGGCGGTCTACAGATCTCACTGCTTGAGAGATCGTTGTCACTGGTGCTCCAAGCAAGGGCTCAGGTCTGATGTAACGTGTTTCTACACGACACTTCCCTTGCATAAAGGAGGAGCATTGTTCTTTCTTGGTTATTTAACCGTCTGTTTCATCCTTTCTTCTTCCCGAATGATGTTTGGGACTTGATATTAAGTGCTTCTGCAGGGAGACATTATAGCCCTCCTGCTCATCACACAGTGGGATAATTGTCATCAAACAATGAATTCTGTGACTATTGTACGATTGGAGCACATGTCCTTCAAGAGGACCACAACCTTGTCATAGGGTTTGGAAGTTTGAATTCTTCAATGACCCGGAGAGCTATGTTGGCTGGAGTCAGAGCCTTGTCCTTTGGCTCTTCGTAGGGTCATCCATGCCAAACAGGTCAAAGGGTAGAGGCCAGACTATGAGTGGTCCACCGGTCCTCCAGGTTTGGGGGTTCAGCTCAGGGCTAACAGCCCTGACTGCTCAACAAAAAAATGGTTACAGAAACAGCAATGAAGAATCCACCTACATCTGTGTGTGAAGGTAAGGACAGACAGAGACGGAGGACCTTCATTGCTGCCCTAAATGCCAGCAGTATAATAGGAAGCAAGTAAGTAAGGAGCAGGTGTCAACTGTAAATTACTGTCACTGTAAATCGATTTTACCCTTTTTCTCCAGGCGGTCTAACTATTGGCAACAAACAAGATGTTGGAGGAACTTGGCACATCAGGCCGAGCTGCTCCAGCATCTGCTGCCTTTTATATCTCACTGGTCTAACTATCTGGGTGGCGTGGTGGAAACAGGTCCCTACCAGCGGAGGTGTAAAACGCTCCTTTGATCCACCAGCCTGCAGGTGACCCTTGAGCAAGGTGTAGCACCTGCTTATCCCCTCCACCCCCCGCACTGATCAGGGTCACGTGAAACCATGGGAGCGGGTGGTGGATGGTCGTATGAGCAGTTGGTGCTTATCATAGGTGCTGGTTATGCAACCACTGATGCCAGGCAGACAATATCTGAAGAGTATTGATAATGGCTGCATAACCTGTCTTGTAAAGTCACTGCCCAGAAGAAGGCAATGACAAACCACTCTGTAGGAAAATTTGCCAAGAACGATCATGGTCATGGATAGACTATGATCTCCCATGCCATGCGATATGGCACATAACGATGATGATGGTCTAATTATTATACTCTTAATCTGCAGAATTCACAATTTTGAAAATGGAAGGCGGGTTGACCAGCCTCTGTAAAGGGCTGGTTTGAATATTTCCAGTGCGTACCCTTAATCAAAACCAAGAAACCATTCTGTTTGGTTTGGATGAAGAATACACTTCTGAAATGTTTACCTTGTCTTTTTACTTCACCTACTTTGACCAACCCTTTGTGAACTTCCATCACTATCTGATTTTACTTCCTGGTTTTCATTGGCTTTTAATCATAACATCGTTACCAAATTCAGCCATCGCTGACTACCCGAAGGTTTTGGGACTATCCTGGTTTGAGTAGCTCAGCTAATCATTAACACAAGAGATTCTGCTGATGCTGGGAACCCAGGGGAACACACACAAAATGCTGGGGGATCTCCACTGGTCAGGCACCATCAACGGAGGGGAATAAACAGTTGACGTTTCGAGCTCAGAGCCTCATCAGGGCTGGAAAGGAAGGCAGAAGAAGCCAGAATAAGAACTTGGGGGAGAGGAAAGGGTACACCTTTTCCACTTATCACCTCCCAGCTACTGACTTCATCACCCCCCACCCCCCCCCCCACCACCGCTCCATCTACCTTCTTGCTCAGCTAGGTTCACCTTTCACCTCGTTTGTACTCTGCTGCCCCACACCTTCTTATTTTGGTCTTCATCACCCTTCCTTTCCAGTCTGATGAAGGGTCTTACCCCCTCCAAAGATGCTGCCTGGCCTGCAGAGATCCCCCAGCATTTTGTGTGTGTTATTCTGGCCTAGCTAATCACTGGTTTTACAAACTGAGCTATTCTGAAGAAGCTGGAGAACTCTGAGTCAGGCACCATCATCTCCTGAATTGTTGTTCCTTCCTGTTTTTAAAAATAAATTCAATTGTCTAATGTCAAGGCATTGCTGTTTATATTTTAGAAGTGCATATGCTAAATTACTGTAGTGAGAGAGGGGCAGAAGAATGAGCTCCTCCAATCAAATCACTCTCCTGCTGTGGAAGAACTGGACTCTCAGGAAGAGACAAAAGGTCAGTGAGTGAACAAAGCCAACAGTCTGCATTCGTTCCCACACCAATGAACAGTAGAAAGGAAATAGCACAGGGAGACTATTAATATGGGATCAAATGTTATGTAAACAAGTTCAGGGACTGAGGGAGCAGATTTTCACCAAGTTCAGGTTTACTCTTTTTACTCCAGTGCCTGGTGCTCTCAGTAGACATGGACTTCCTTCCATGGGAATATGGGTAAGCTGGCTTTTGTGACCAATTCGGTTATAATTATTTACAGATACAGCGCAGATCAGGTCCTTCTTGTCAGGGAGGCACACCACCCAGAAACCCACTGATTTAACCCACAAGCTTAATCATAGAACAACTTACAAATGAGCGATTAACCCTACTAACCGGTGCGCCTTAGGCATGTGAGAGAAAACTAGAGTTCCCAGAAGAAGCCCACGTGCACACGGGAAGAACCTAAAATCTTTCTTACAGAGGATGCCGGAATTGAGCTCTGAACTCTGAATCCCTGAGCTGTAATAGTGTCACCCTAACCACTACGTTGCCGTGGCGCCCACATGGTAGTTCAGTTCTGGAATTACAGCAAATGGCTTCTATTCAATTCCATGGTAGATGTCCATTGTCAATGACAGAATTTGACATTGCTCCACTATCAGGTTATCCACTGCTAGGATACAAAAGTTGTTTTGTTTAGCAGTGACATTTCTTCTGTACACTGGACCGGAGATGGCAGATGTAATGCAAATGTTCACACCGTTTATGAGGGACATGGATAGGGCAAATGCAAGCAGGCTTTTTCCACTGTTGGGTGAGATTGCAACTAGAGATCATAGGTTAAGAGTGAAAGGTGAATTATTTAAGCGGAATCCTAGGGGGAGCTTCTTCCATCAGAGGGTGGTGCAAGTGTGGAATGAGCTGCCAGTGGAAGTGGTGGATTCAGCATCTATTACAAAGTTTAAGAGAAATTTGGATAAATAGACGGATGGGAGGGGTATGAAGATGTATGGTCCAGGTGAGGTTTGATGGGACTAGAATAACAGCTTGGCATGGACTAGATGGGCCAAAGGGCCTGTTCTGTGCTGTAGTGCTCAATGACTCTGTCCGAGGTTTCCTCTGATTCTGCAAGCCAAAATGAATATACCTAAGACTAAGAAAAAATTAAAGTCAAAAGAAAATAAAATAAGAATTTTAATTAGGTATTTAGACATAGGATGACCTGTAGACTAGTCACCTAATATAAGATCAGTTAAGATGAGGTTTTGGTGTGTTTATATGTATGGTTAATGGTGCCTTTGCATGGTGATTAAGTTTCTAGTCTTCTGTCTGGAGACGCGGTCTACAAATACAGCATAACTAATTCAAATCCCACCATGACAGTCGGGAATTTAAATTCTGGGAAATAAATACATCTAAAAATATCAAATCAAGTCAAGCTTATTGTCATTTAACTATACATATATACCATCAAATGAGATAATGTTTCTCCAAACTGCACTGTAGCATACATAACACATAATAACTTATGAAAGTAAGGATGAAATCTACAGATGGATTAAAACAGATAAACAAACTAAAGTGCATGAATTAAATATTGAAGGGTACAGAACAGATTAACCAGCTGCACTTTGAATGCAATGCGGCAGGGAGTTCAGAAGCCTAATGGCCTGGGGGAAGAAACTGTTTCCCACCCTGACCGTTCTTGTCTTTATGCATCAGACTCTCCTGTCTGATGGTAGAAAGTCAAAGAGGATGCTGGATGGATGGTTGGGATCCTTAATAATATTAAGGACCCTGCATACGCAGCGCTCATAACTGTCCCCGAAGTATGGTTGGGAGACCCCTGTGATCCTCTCAGCTGTTTTCACAGTCCTTTGTAAATGCTTGCATTGGCAATGGTAACCTTGAAATGATCGGATTAACATTTTTAAAAAAACCTTATTTATCAAGGTCTCACAGGGAAGAAAATATGCTGCCTTCCCAATTACTTGACTCTCAACTGAGAAGTCCTATTAATGGGCACCTTACTCAGATTTTCAAGAAAAAAGAACGGACATATTTTCATCTGAGTTGCTGAGTTTTTAGTCTTTCTGATGATCAAAGTTACTGATATGTATAATCCTTGAGCTGTCATTTACTCGAGGAGTTAGCTGTTTGTTGAGTCATTTCTGTTGCATTAGCACCGTGTGCACAGTCTTGCTGTCGATGGTGTGTCATATCCAATCAATCTTGAAGATAGCTCTAATATAGAAGTGAAACGCCTTAATGAAGAGACATGCACAAATTGGGTAATTCATGAACCACAGCATATCATTAACATGGTGTTCAGAGTCAGAATCAATTTAATATCACAGCCATATGTTGTGAAATTTCTTGTTATGAGGCAGCAGTAATTTCAATGCATAATAATAACTGTAAATTAGTGAAATATAGTCACAGTCATGCCTTCTTTGTAACTTGTAACTGCATCAATACGTGGGTCCCGGTGAGATCCTCAGAGATGTTGACTCCCAGGAAATTGAAATTGCTCACCCTTTTTAATTCTGATCCCTCAATGAGGACCGTTGTTGCCAGAAATTAAGACAGAGGAGCATTTTAATAATAGCAACTAAGGTGGACAGGAGAATAAAGGAAAAGGATACATGTCAACTACTTAGACAGATAAATGGCTCATTTGGTAAACCATCTATTACTACTTTTAAACTGTCTGAGCTTGGCAAGAACAATACTGCAGCCAGTGCAAAAGTTTATTTTAGGTCTATTAAGACAAGGAATAGTTTATTCCCAATCCTTTATCTAGAGTTTGTCATTACTCAAAGACAACATTGTTGACTTTTTTTCCTTCTAGATATCATAGTTGAATCATTTGTCCTTCTATCCCAGCTCCCAGTAAACATGAACAATCTGCTTATTGGTTCTGAAATACACATGCTCAACTTGTACAGTGGGGTTTTAGGGTTGTGAATCCATTGCAGCATCTGAGGGGAGGTTTTGAGTTTCTCCAAACAGACATTATACGTGATGCAGTACTATGCAGAAGTCTAAGGCACATATATATAGCTAAGCTGCTTGAGACTTTTGCATGGTACTGTAGTAATTTTATGTATTGCACAGTACTGCTGCCACAGAAAAAAACAAATTTCATGATGTACAAGAGTGATGATAAACCTGATTCTGATATGGGTCTCTACTGTGGACTGAGAGTGGGAATGGAGCAGGGAGAGGGGAATTGTGGTTGGGAAAAGGAGAAGAGAGAGAGGGAAGCACCAGAGAGACATTCTGTAATGCTCCATAAAGCAATTGTTTTGAACCAAATGACCTTGCCTGGTGTCTCAGGGCTGTGTGTGTCTGCACTTACACCACATTCACTCCCACCCCGACCCTGGCGCTCCTTCTCTCCCACAGACTTCCTGCGGTGCTCCACCCTTACCATCCCCAACACCCTTTGTTCCCGTCAGATTTAGAAACTCTCTGCTCCACTTTGACAAATACAGTACTGTGCAAAAGTCTTAGGCACCCTAGCTATATATATGTGTGTCTAAAACTTTTGCACAGAACTGTGCAGTCATCCTGTACACTGATAAAAGTGCACAACAGTGGTTAATGAAATGACGACATTTATAGAGTCATACAGAACGGGAACAGGCCTTTAACCCAAATGGCCAATGCTGACAAAACTGTTATCCAAGCTTGTCCCACTTGCAGCCTTTGACCCAACTCCTTCCAAACCTTTCCTCTCCAGTTAACTGTACAACTGTCTTCTAAAGGTAACACACACACAATGCCTGAGGAACTCAGCAGGCCAGGCAAGTTCTATGGAAAAGAGTAAGCAGTCAAAGTTTTGGGCCGAGTCTCTTCATCAAGACTGAAGAAAAGGATGAGAATTCGGAGTAAGAGGTGGGGAGAAGGGAGGAAAATGTACAAGGTGGTAGGTGATAGGGGAAACTGGGAGGGGTGCAGTAAAGAGCTGGGAAGTTGATTTGTGAAAGAGATAAAGGGCTGGAGAGGGGGGAATCTGATAGGGGAGGGTAGAAGACCATGGAAGAACGGGAAGGAAGAGGAGGCCCAGAGGGAGATGATGGGCAGGTAAGGAGATAGGGTGAGAGAGTGAAACAAGAATGGGGAATGGTAAAGGAGAAGGGGAAAACAATTACTGGAAGTTTGAGATGTCGATGTTCATATCATCAGGTTGGAGGCTACCCAAACAGGATTGTTATTGTACGCGTCTCAATTATTTCCTTTGGCAGCTCACTCCACATACATACCCTCTGTGTAAAAAAATAGTTGCTCCTCAAATTTGTATTAAATCATTCCCCTCTCATCTTAAACCTATAATCTATTGTTTTTGCTTCACCAACCCGAGGGAAAAGATTCACCCTAGCTATGCTCCTTATGATTTTATGCAGATGAACCATTTGCAATACATAGAAATACACATTTTATGACTGAAACTTTATTTGGAACAAAAGTCAGGCAGATTTTAATACAGCTATTAACTGACAGCTGATTTCTAATCTCTGACCAGCTTCGCTTCCTGGTGGAACTTGTTTGGCCTCTCTCTCTTTTCCTTGTTTTGGTTTGGCTGCGGAAATCAAATCCTCTCTACCAGCAACATGAATGTGAGTAATATTGAAGCTGATGTACGTTGTTGGTTTTACCATTATATCTGAATCACCTCAGTGTTGAAAAGATAGAATCGTTGCTTTCGAAACTCCAGACCCATAAATTGAAAACTGAACCCAACAACATACCAGAAGAAGCTGCTGTGGAGGAAACTGTTGAAAACTGAATATTGCTGGCTGGAGTCCCTGTCTGTTTTTGATCAGAACAATAACTGCAGCACCATAAGCTGCCCTAATTCATCAATCTCTTTCCCCAAGTGGTGCATATTTCATGGACAGAGAATACCAACAATAGGGCTGGATTAGCTCTCTGGTGTTTCAGCTGAAGCTGAATAGTTGACGTGGTTCCAAACCACTTAGTTTGACTGAAGTATTTGTGCAATCACGAGAAGCAGGGGAAAACAGAGCTCCTTTCTTTGGGCACAACACCTTTGTTTTTAATAGAATTTAAACAAGTTTCAAAGAAAGAGTACTGAAATAAACTTAGAGACAACACTCTTTTGAAATTTCTTTTCCCCCCTGTTTAGGCCATTTTCCCAATAAAGCAATGCCCTCTGCGGGAATGTTACCATGGTTACAGGGAATTTTCTGTAATCTCAACAACCCCTGCTTCCAGTACCCTACTGATGGAGAATCTCCTGGTGTGGTTTCAAACTACAGAAATTCCATGTAAGTAAAATTTATGGACTCATAATGATATTTACCACTTACTATGATTCACTTGAAATCTCTTAAAAACCTTAGATAGGAACAGTTTTTGGCAGTTTTGATGTATTTAATAATATAAGTGTGTGTGCCACTCAAATAACTGGAGAAAAAACACTTAGTCATTCACAAATTATTAAAAATAAAATGTAAGGGTCAACATTTTGTAGCTACAGATGTTTCAGATGTCCTTTCCTCTTTTCTCCCCAGTCCTTACTTTGATCTGTCACCCTCTGGTTGTGACTTGTAGCAGTTGTCCTTTCACGTCACAGTGATCATTTGGCACAGAGGGATGTGTGTGTTTGGGAAACAATGAAGGGGTGAAGAGATAGTGCACGTACATCAACTACTTTACTCTGATTAGCTTTCCTCTTCCCAATGGCTCCACAAAGTTTGTTATCATCACCAACGACTGGATTAAGTCCAGTCGTCACTTCAACAGTAGCAGCAATCAAATCTCCAGAGACACAAGAGATTTTGCAGATGCTGGAAATTGTAAGGAACACACACAAGTGCCAGTCTTGGTGAAGTGTTTTGGCCCGAAACATCGAAGGTTTAATTCACTCCACAGGTACCGCCTGACTTGCTGAGTTCCTCCAGCACTTAGTGTGCATTGCTCATGAAATCTCCAGCCTTGGGGTTATTACAGGTAACCTGATGCCTGAGCAAGTGCGATTGTGGGACTATACCAAAATATTTTTTACTCTACTGTCAGATTGATCCATTTAAATGCATTAATCTTAGGATGAAGTTTCAAAAGATTTATTGCTAACTTGTGTGTTGATCGACATTAAGTATAAGGTGGCATGGTAGTGTAGCGGTTAGCATAACACTATGAGGGTGCAAGCAGCCTGGGTTCGATTCCTGCGACTGCCTGTGAGGAATTTGTATGTTCTCCTCATGACTGCATGGATGCTCCAGTCTGAAAGGGCCTGTTGCTATGATGTATCACTAAATAAAAACAAATAAATAAATATCCCCCGTGCCACAAAGGTCACTCAAAGAATCATGCATTATACAACTTACCACAAGTACATTTGAGGGGCACTGTAAATCATTGTTTATTCTTTCAAAGATTCAAAGTATATTTATTATCAATGTATGTATGCAGTACACAACCCTGAGGTTTGTCTTTCCACAGACAGCCACAAAACAAAGAAAACTATGGAGTGACCCCTCCATAGCGGACGGTGATGCAACCAGTTAGGATGCTTTCCACGATAGAAACTTGCGAGTGTCTTTGTCTTTGGTGACATTCCAAATCCTCCTCGAGCTCTTAATGAAATATAGCCACTGCTGTGCCTTTGTAATTGCATCAAGATGTTGGGCCCAGGATAGATCCTCAGAGATGTTGACGCCCAGGAACCTGAAACTGCTCACCCTTTCCACTTCTCATCCCTCGATGAGGAGTGATGTGTTCCCCTGACTCCCCCTTCCTGTAGTCCACAATCAATTCCTTGGTCTTTCTGATGTTGAGTGCAAGGACATTGCTCAATCAGCTGATCTACCTCACTCCGAATGCATCCTCATTAACACCTGAAGTTCTGCCAACAGTAGTTGTATTGATGGCAAATAAATAGATGGTGTTTGAAATGTGTCTAGCCACACAATTGTGGGTGTAGAAAGAGTAAAGCAGTGTCGAACCGCACATCCTTGAGGTGCTCCGGTGTTGATTGTCAGAAAGGGAGAGATGTTAATTCTGATTCGCACGGACTGTGGTTTCCCAGTAAGGAAGTCAAGGATCCAGTTGCAGAGGGAGGTACAGAGGGTATGACTGTGTTGAACACTGAACTATAGTCAATAAACTGCAGCCCAACATAGGTATTACTATTGTCCAGGTGATTACAGCCTTTAATGATGTTAGGTTTCATTTGTAAGAAGTAATGGTTTGCAAACCCTGCCAGACCTGACATGCATCTAATTCAATCTCTAATCACAATCGGAATTGTTTTCTTGCCCATAAAATAGCCTTCCATATTTCATACCTGGACTTCTTGTATAGTTCTGGATCACTGTTCCGAAATGCCACAGATCTAGTCCTCAGCAAACTATGAATCTACAAGTTCATACATGACTTTTGGTTTGAGTATTGCATAGAAGTGGTTCTTTATTCCAAGAAAATAGTGATAAAGGGATTCCCTAAAGGTTAACTTGCAGTGGTAAGGAAGTCAAATGCATTGTTAACATTTATTTTGAGAGGACTGGAATATAAATGCAAGGATATAATGCTGAGGCTTTATAAGGCATTGGTCAGACCACACTTGGAGTTTTGTGAGCAGTTTTGGTCCCCTTATCAAAGAAAAGTTGTGCTGGCATTGGAAAGTCCAGAGGAGGTTCGCAAGTATGATCCCAGAAATGAAAGGGTTTGAGCATTTGATGGCTCTGGGCCTGAACCCACTGGCGTTTGAAAGAATGCGGGGGGATTGAATATTGAAAGGTCTAGACAGAGTGGATGTGGAGATGATGTTTCCTATAGTGGGGAGTCTAGGACCAGAAGGCACAGCTTCAAAAAAGAGGGATGTCTGTTTAGAACAGATGAGGAAAAATTTATTTAGCCAGAGGGTGGTGAATCTGTAGAATACATTGCCACATATGGTTGTGCAGGCCTTAAGGTGGGGTTGATTTGTTCTTGATTAATCAGAGAATCCAAGGTTTCGGAGAGAAGGCAGGAGAGTATGGTTGTGAGGAATAATTAGACCAGATGGAATGGTGGAGCAGATTCGATTAACCAAATAGCCTAATTCTGGTTCAATGTCTTATAGTCTTATGGAACCCGTTCAAAGAAAAAAACATCAAACCATCCCCCCATGTGCAAAAAAGAACAAATGGCGCAAATGAGGGGAAAGCACAGAATATAAAGTATCAAACCACAAAAATAATCAAAGCAGTCCGGGAATGTTCATTTCACCTTCTCATATGAAAGTTTTGATTCCTTCTGGAGAACAGTTCTTTCAAATTCCTCCTTGTTATGGTCATAGTAAGCATCAGGAAGTAAGATGTTCCCCTGTGGCTGTCCCCCTCACTAACAGGTACTGCTGGATTCTGTTGAGGAGGACGTTCTATCAGAAGTTAGCAGCAATACTCAGCTCTCCAGCTCAATCACTGGCCTTGAGGCTCAAAGGGAAAGGGTGCAGTCCGACAGGGCAATAGGGATATGAGACTCAATAGAGAGGCACATGGACAGGAGATTACGTGGCCACAGAAAAGTAGCCAGGGTGGTGCGTTGCCTCCTGGGTGCTAGGACCAAGGATGTCTGAGTACTTCTCAAGGGGGAAGGGCAAACAGCCAGAGGTCATTGTACATGTTGGCACAACTAACATACCTGTAGGTAGACATGGGATGAGGTCCTGCAGAATGGGCGTAGGGAGCTAGTTAAGAAATTAAAATGCAGGGGCTCGAGGGAAGTGATCTCTAGATTACTGCTGGTACCATGTGTTAGTGAATTCGGGAATAGAAAGATAGACCAGTTAAACGTATTGCTGGAGAGCTGGCATAGGATCAAGGATTTGGGTTCCTGGATGATTGTGGTCTCTCCTATGGTTGAGGCCACTTGTACATGAGGGTTGAGTTGCACCTGAACTGGAAGGGTCCAATATCCTGGAGGAGAGAGCTTGGAGGGTTATGGGCCAAAGGTGGACAACTGGGTCTAGCAGAGAGGATATAGTGGTTGGTGTGGATCAGTTGGGCCAAAGGGTCTGTATCTACGCTGTATTACTCTGGAATACTGTAGCTGAGGCCCACCAGACCTCATACCTCCAGCACCCTATCTTGGATTCTGTGCTCTGGTGCATTGTAGCTGAGATTTCTCATTCTTCCTGTAACCACATAGATTTCTCCTGGATGCCTTGGTTTCCTCCCAAGTCCAAGAAACATGTTGATTGGCTGCTGTAAATTGCCTCGGTGTCGGTGAATGGTTATAGAATCAGGGGAGAGAGTGTGGGTTACAGGGGAAACAAGTGAGGGAAGTGAACTGATGGCATTGCTCTGAAAGGCGATGTAGACCCACTGAACTGAATGGTGAACGTCTATGTTGTCAGGAGATATGAGAAATAAATATACAAACCTCCACATGTCCCAACCATAACAGTAAAGTTGACTGACTTTTATTAATGTGGTAAGCATGACCCTCCAACTGCTTGTATGGCCGAGATTGGCCAACTCTGAGTAGGCTAAGGACTGGTGTTACCTAGATTTGCTCTTCAACACTGCTTTTTCAGAATCAGGTTTAATATCATCAGCATATGTTGTGAAATTTGTTCTCACTGTGGCAGCAGTACATTGCAATACATAATAATGGAGAAAAATAATTGAGTATCACAGCAGGTATGTATATATTAAACAGTCAAATTAAATAAGTAATGCAAAAATAAAAATTAAAAGAAAAGTAGTGAGGTGGTGTTCATGGGTTCAATGTCAATTCAGAAATCGAATAGCAGAGGGGAAGAAACTGTTCCTGAATCGCTGAGTGTGTGCCTTCAGGCTTCTGTACCTCCTCCCTGATGGTAGCAATGAGAAGAGGACATGCCCTGGGTGATGGGCGTCCTAAATGATGGATGTCACCTTTTTGAGATCGCTTGTTGAAGATGTCCTGGGTATTACGGGAGCTAGTGCCCATGCTGGAGTTGAACTTTGTTACTTACTGCTGGCGTTTAGGGCAGCAATGAAGGTCCTCCATCACAGACATAGAACGATTCTTCATTGCTGTTTGACCAGTCAGGGTTGTTAGGACCGGTGGACCACTTTTAGTCTGGCCTCTACCCTTTGACCTGTTTGACATGGGTGACCCTATCAAGAGCTAAAGCATAACGCCCTGACTCCAGCCAACATGGCTCTCTGGATAACGGAGGCACGCAAGCCTCCAAACCACGACAAGGTTGTGTTCCTCTTGAAGGATGTTGTTGTAAGGTAGCAGTTAAATATTCGTGCAGTGAGGATCTTGTGTGGAAAACCTAACATGTTTGTATTCTTCTGGTCTTCTTTCTAGACTTGCACGTATATATGCGGATGCTCAGGAGCTGCTGTTTAATAAACCTGAAATTCATAAGCTGCGCATAATCTGGGATGACATTGGCTTTCTATCTGACTTCATGGATATACTCAGAACCAATCCCAGGAGAGTTGCAGGCAAGGAGTTATGCATTTATACATAAATAATATTTCAAGAACTCAGACTATAAAACAATAAGGCATAGGAGCTGAAAAGGCCATCTGGCCCATCGAGTCTGCTCTGCCATTCGCTCATGGCTGATTTATTATCCCCCTCTATCCCATTCTTCTGCATTCTCCCTGTAACCCTTTGATGCCCCGACGAATGAATCTCTGCTTTAAATATGCCCAATGACTGAAGTGAGGCCACAGATGTAATTTAGGACACATAACAATGTGACAGGGTGGAGATACATGTAAGGTGTTCCTGCAGGTCACCCTTGGGCAAGGTGTAGCACCTGCTTAGTCCCCACCCCCGCCAGTCAGGGTGACGTGAAGCCATGGAGTAGGGGATGGATGGTCATGGAAAGACCATGATTTCCCACGTGATACGAAACGGCACATAACGAACGAACGAGTGACGGTAAACAAAGCCTATCAAAGACCAGATAAAGTGTTATTCTTGTACTTTCTTGTAACTCTTGTATTCAATGTCCCAACTAATGAAGGTCATTATCCCATGTGCCTTCTTAAGTACGTTATCTAGTGTACCTGCCACCTTCATAGATCTTTTCTCTTGCATGCCAAGTTCCCTCGGTCTGACTGTTCCATTTATGGTATGTGTCCTAGCCACAACAGTGCTCCCAAGATGCATTCCCTCACATTTATCAGAGTGCTGGGGTGCAGTACTGGCATGGACGGGGAATTATTTCACAGTGGTCTCTGCTGGAACTAGTTCCATAACCTGAGGCCATGTAGCAACAGACCTGCACAGCAATGACAAAACTAGTCTGTACAGGACTGCCTCTGCATAATACCAGGGCCAAGTACTGGGGGTGGGGGGAGTGGTGCCAGAACCAGCAGTGTACAATTGTTCCACTGAAGGGTGCAGAGGAGGCGAGGGCAGCACTCAAGCCATTGAGGTCAGGATGAGTTATGAATGTAGAGTGTATTATGACAGGATGAGGTCATTGCTTTGAGGTGTGGAATAAGACAATGCACCATTAAAACCCCAAGTTAATGGGTAAGGGGTCAAGCAATGTGTCATGAACTGCAGTAAAAGCAAAAAAGAGCAGGCATCTATTTTACACAGTGACAAATTGTCAGGATATCTAAAAACATCACCTCATTTAAAGACTGCTGAAATTTAATTGCTGTTGCCAAAATGCCAGAAGGAGTACCAGTATTCTGCACTTAACAAATCAGAGTAATAACACGTTCCTCTAATACTGATACCAGACATCTCAAAAAAAAATTGTCTGGGATCTAGGAAAGTTTAATGATTATCTTCATGTTTTAAACCCACTGGAATACATTGCCTAGACTCGGTTTAGCCACAATTAAAAGTCAGTGTTCACTTAGAATCCCTGTAGTTACAGTCCGCAAACCAAGCCAGAAATCCTGGTGTAGTGATGGACTCGGACCTAAATTTTAATTGCCTCATTAAGACAATTACAAAGTCAATCTATTACCACCTTGAAAATATAGCAAGAGTTAAAGAGTTTATTTCTCAGCAAGATCTAGAAAAACTTGTCTATGTGTATATTTTTAGTAGGCTTGACTGCTTTAATGTTGTTTTCACAGGTCTCTGTAAAAAAATTCCCTCAGATGACTGCAGCTCATTCAGAACGCTGCTGCTAGATTCCTCACTAATATCAAGAAAGTAGAACATATCACTTCAGTTCTCAGATCACTACACTGTTTCCTGTCCATCAGAGAGGACTAACTTTAAAATATTACTACTGGTTTATAAGGCACTGAATGGTCTGGGACCAAAATACAACTTGCGGCCAAGAAGTTCTATTTTAACCTCATGTCCACAGGACTTGTTTCCAAAATGCATCAGGCTTGTTTAGATGTTCCTTTGAATCTTTTGAATAGAACATTTTGGCCGCAAAGAGCAAAGGTATGTTTGGAGAAAAAAGGGTGCAGAATTTCATGAAAAGAACTCCTCTCCAACTGTTAAGCATGGGGGTGGATTGATCATGCTTTGGGCTTGTGTTGCAGCCAGTGGCACAGGGAACATTTACTGGTAGAGGGAAGAATTAATTCAATTAAATACCAGCAAATTCTGGAAGCAAACATCACACCATCTGTAAAAAAGCCGAAGATGAAAAGAGGATGGCTTCTACAACAGGATAATGAACCTAAACACACCTCAAAATCCTCAAGAGGTGCAAGCTGAAGGTTTTGCCATGGCTCTCACAGTCCCCTGACCTAAACATCATTGAAAATCTGTGGATAGACCTCAAAAGAGCAGTGCATGCAAGATGGCCCAAGAATCTCACAAAACTAGAAGCCTTTTGCAAGGAAGAATGGGCAAAAATCCCCCAAACAAGAAGTGAAAGATTCTTAGCTGGCTACAAAAAGTGTTCACAAGCTGTGGTACTTGCCAAAGGGGGTGTTACTAAGTACTGACCGTGCAGGGTGCCCAAACATTTGCTTCGGGCCCTTTTCCTTTTTTGTTATTTTGAAACTGTAAAAGATGGAAATAAAAGAAGTTTTCTTGCTTAAAATATTGAAGAAATGTGTCACCTTTAACTTTATACCTTTTGGAAATCAGTTCATCTCTTACTCGATTAGCTATTCACAGTTACAGAAATTTTGACCGGGGTGCCCAAACTTTTGCATGCCACTGTGTATATACCAAGTTATACCTAAGATGTGAAGAAGGTTAGTAAGAGTATTTGTCAAAGATGTGGGTCGTCAGTTATATGAATGGACCAGAGATAATGCAAGTTTTCTTGTTAAGAGCAGAGGAGTTTCAGGAGAAGTTTAATATTTTGATAAAATTAATATCCAAAATATGTTAGAGCAACTTGTGAAGTGAATACATGCCAAATTGCTCAGGTGACCTGATCAGTAAGGGTCTCGCCTGACACATCAGTGGTTTATTTTCCTCCATAGATGTGGCCTGACCTGCTAAGTCAGAGAGTCATAGAATACTACAGCACAGAAACAGGCTCTTTGGCCCATCTAGTCTGAGCCGAATTATTAATCTGGCTAGCCCCATTGAGCTGCACCTGGACCATAGCCCACTCTACCCCGCCCATCCATGGGCCTTATCAAATTGCTCTTAAATGTTGAAACCAAACCCATATCCACCACTCTGCTGGCAGCTCGTTCCACACTCTCACCACCCTATGAGTGAAGAACTTCCCCCTCATGTTCCCCTTAAACACTTCACCTTTCACACTTAACCTATGATATCTGGTTCTAATCTCACCCAACCTCAGTGGAAATTTTCTCCAGCATTTTGTGTGTACAAGTTCCTACCGTCTCCAGTCTTGCATTCTGACTAGAGTAACAAAGTTAGAAACTAACTATGTTGAAGGGTGAAGAACACTTTAATTCTTCTATTTAGTAATTTTCATGATATGCTGTTTCATTTTCAGGGACAGGTATTCGTATCAAAGACATTCTGAAGGAAGATGAAACCCTGACCTCATTTCTACTCAAAGAAATTGAGCTTTCAGACTCTGTTGTGCATCAGTTGATCAATGCCCAAGTGCGACCTGAGCAGGTAAGTGTTGTTGGGACTGCCGCCTGCAGAATAATACAAGAAAGCAGGAAGTGCCACCCTCCTTCCCCCTCACCCCACCCCATGCTCATTAAGACTATGTTTCCATCTATTCAACCCAACTACAGGCTTTTCCATGCTGTCCTGTCAGGTACGAATCAACTGCAATCAGTGGCCACTTTATTAGGTACACAGGCACATCTGCTACTAATGCAAATATCTGATCAGCCAATTGTGTGGCAGCAACCCACTGCATAAAAGCATGCAGACAGAGTCATGAATTTCAGTTGCTGTTCACACCAAACATCGGAATGGGGAAGAAATGTGATCTAAATGACTTTGCCAAATGGGGTGTTTTGAATATTTCAGAAACTGCTGGGATTTTCACCCACAGCAGTCTCTAGAATTTACAGAGAATAGTGTGAAAAACAAAACAAAAATCCAGTGAATGGCAGTTCTGCGGGTGAAAATACCCTGTTAATGAAAAGAGCTCAGAGGAGAATGGCTACGCTGGTTCAAGCCAACAGGAAGGTGTCAGTAACTCAAGTAACCATGTTACAACTTTGGCGTGCAGAAGAGCATGTCTCAATGCACCACTTGTTGAACCTTGAAGTGGATGAGCTGCAGCAATAGAAGACCATGAACGTAGACTCAGTGGCCACTTTTCTGGGTACAGGAGGTAGCTAATAAAGAGGCCACTGAGTGTATATTTTTCGAAAGCCCCTTCTCAGCAAAGAGCTTGGCTTTAAAGCTCTTCAGTGGATTCTTCCTTGGCCAGGCACACAATGCTGATCCAGCGTATGATGGTATATTCAGTCTTTAACAGAGGGTGAGATTCAACTTGGATAATGTGATGTCATTTGGTAGAGTTTCCTGCAGAGGCATTAAATATCAGGCAGTGCTGGCAATGACAGTTGATCCATCATGAGCAGATATAAATTTCTAACCCGCCTTGTGTGGTGGGAACAGTTTGCTGATCAATCCAATTCATCACTCAGGTGACCAAACAGAGAAGGGATGATACAATCCCCTGCCTCCTACTTCCCCCAAATCCCTCCAACCACACCCCCCACCCACCGCCTCTTCTGCAGTGCCTCCCAATTCTGGGAAATATTAGAGAAACCTCATCTCTGAGCTGTGGATCTCCTGGATCAATGGAATAGAATGAGCTTAGGGACAATCAGCTCACCAAGGTCACCTGCTTCATTTGCAAATGCTGCGTAAATTGGTAAAACTATGAGTAGGGGAGCCTATGAAATGTGCAGGGGCCATGCATCTATTTTCTATCTATATTGCATTTTGTGTTGTGCGTTAATTGTTTATTGTGGATAGTTAGTCACATGGATTGGGGCATGGTAGAAGCAAAGAACTTAGTTACATATTCATACAATATCAGCAGATTTTCTCACGTTTGCAGTACTTTGACTTTGGGTCAGTCTAGTTTGGGTAGAGCTAGAGTCTGGGCCAGGGTGATATCTTTTTTGTTCACTACTTAAATTCACTTTAACTTACTTGAATACGCTTGAATATTCTTGACCACATTTAAGAACGCTTGGTTTAAGTATGTTTAATACGCTAAGACTATTTATTTCATTATGTCGCTAGTTTAATTTCATTAGTTTTTATTGTTACAAGATTCTTCATTGTGCTGGTTTCTTAATAAAGGATCGAACATATTCTTCGACTTTAGAAGTTCGTTATTGGGTCTTGGCTCGAGACGTTGATCGTTTGTTTATTCCCCTCAATAGATACCGCCTGGCTTGCTGCGTTCCTCCAGCATTCTGTGTGCGCTACTCATGATTTGTTTGGCATTGAGCTTGGCTCAGATGTTGTGGGCTGAAGGACCACTTACAGCAAAGCCGTTGTGCGTTTATGTGGCACCTTTAATATAGCAAGTCCTAAGATACTTCACACAAACCTACACAAAAACAACACTGAACTCCCAGCACGCTCTTAACTTCTTTATATAACTGGAAACAAAACACTTTGTAATAGAGAATACAAAGTTTTAAAACAACATTGAAGAGAATTTATTAGAACATATTTATCTGCAAGTGCAGTACACACCCTTAACCAAAAAAAATTAAAGCACAGAGCAGCCCTTTACCCGCTGAATGTCTAAGTGTTGAAGTAATTGCAATCTGCATCAGAATGTTTCTTTTGGTTTCGGTGTGTGGCCTCAAATTCTTTAACAGATGGAATGCACTAGTGTGGGAAGCAACATTGACTGACAGGACCTGGATAATAATAACATTGGAACACAGTGTTAAAAGTTCTTTTCATATGCAAATAATAAAAAGTGACAAAACATCCAAGTATGCCTTGATTCAAAATTACCCAGACTTAAACATCTCAACTTTCATTAGAAGCTTCAAACAGAGACTTCCTAAAGAACTATCAGCATTTTTGTGGCATGGTGCTTTGACCAGTGTGTATTGCTGTGTGCTTGTGGTTATGACAAATAGCTGTGTCCTGAATAGTATTCCCGCAAACAAATAGTACAATGTCTTCTTATTTCACACGTACTTGCTAGGGTGAAGATTCGCAGAAGTCTGCAAAACACAAGAGGGACATTTCTTTTGGTTTTCATTTTACATTTCAGGAATAAAGTGGGTTATTTACCAAATGATTAAATTAAAACTGGAATTCAGAAGTATGAGGGGAGGATCTCATTGAAACCTATCGATTGCTGAAAGGCCTCGATAGAGTAGATTTGGACAGGATGTTTCCTCGGGTGTCAGAGTCTAAAACCAGAGAGCACAGCCTCAGAATAGAGGGACGCCCATTTAGAATGGAGATGGGGAGGAATTTCCTCAGCCAGACAGCAGTGAAGCTGTGCAATTTGTTCCCACAGGTGGCTGTGGAGGCCACCTCATTGGGTATCTATCAGACAGGGGTGGATACATTCTTGATTAGTCAGGGCATGAAGGGATATGGGGAGAAGGCAGGAGATTGGAGTTGAGAAGGAAAATGGATTGGCTATGATGAGAAGACAGAGCAGACTCAATGGGCCAAATGGCCTAATTCTGCTCCTATATCTCAAGGTTTTATGGTCTAAGACAAGTTGTTGGTGATGGAAGTTAAGGCTCTTAACCCTCTCAACCTCAGCACCATTGATGTAAACAAGCACAGAGTGTATGGGCCTTGTTGTCTTAAGATCATAAGATAAATGTTCCAAAAATTGATGTTAGCTGGAAGGGCTGATGGCTGACATTTAATTTAACCTATTTATCAGTTTATTTTGAGACACAGCACAGATCCAGCCCCGATTTATCCTAAACCATCCACAGGACAATTTATAATGACCAACTAACTCAGCTGATATATTTTTGGACTGTGGGAGGAATCCGGAACACTTGGGGAAAACCCATGCGTCCCACGGGGAGGACGTACAGAGTCTTCTTACAGAGGATGCAGGGACTGAACTCTGCTCTCCAGAAACCCTGAACTGTAATAATGTTGCCTATTGCCACAGTAGGTCAACGGCAGACGCAATCTCAGTGGCTCTCCACACGGCTTTAGACCACCTGGACAACACAAACGCCTACATCAGGATGCTGTTCATCGACTGTAGCTCAGCATTTAATACCATCATTCCCACAGTCCTGATTGAGAAGTTGCAGAACCTGGGCCTCTGTACCTCCCTCTGCAAGTGGATCCTCGACTTCCTAACTGGTGGATCACAATCTGTGTAGATTGGTGATAACATATCCTCTTCATTGACAATCAACACTGGCGCACCTCAGAGGTGTGAGCTTAGCCCACTGCTCTACTCTCTATATACACATGACTGTGTGGCTAGGCATAGCTCAAATACCATCTATAAATTTGCTGATGATACAACCATTGTTGGTAGAATCTCAGATGGAGACGAGAGGGCGTGCAGGAGTGAGATATGCCAACTAGTGGAGTGGTGCCGCAGCAACAACCTGGCACTCAACGTCAGTAAGACAAGAGCTGATTGTGGACTTCAGGAAGAGTAAGACGAAGGAACACATACCAATCCTCATAGAGGGATCAGAAATGGAGAGAGTGAGCAGTTTCAAGTTCCTGGCTGTCAAGATCTCTGAGGATCTAATCTGGTCCCAACATATTGATGTAGTTATAAAGAAGGCAAGACAGCAGCTATACTTTATTAGGAGTTTGAAGAGATTTGGCATGTCAACAATACACTCAAAAACTTCTATAGTTGTACTATGGAGAGCATTCTGACAGGCTGCATCACTGTCTGGTATGGAGGGGCTACTGCACAGGACTGAAAGAAGCTGCAGAATGTTGTAAATCTAGTCAGCTCCATCTTGGGTACTAGCCTACAAAGTACCCAGGATATCTTTAGGGAGCGGTGTCTCAGAAAGGCAGTGTCCATTATTAAGGACCTCCAGCACCCAGGGCGTGCCTTTTTCTCACTGTTACCATCAGGTAGGAGGTACAGAAGCCTGAAGACACACACTCAGTGATTCAGGAACAGCTTCTTCCCCTCTGCCATCTGATTCCTAAATGGACATTGAATCTTTTTTTTTAATATACAATATTTCTGTTTTTGCACATTTAAAAAAATCTATTCAATATATGTAATTGATTTACTTGTTTATTTATTATTATTTTTAAATTTTATTTATTATTTTTTTCTCTCTGCTAGATTATGTATTGCATTGAACTGCTGCTGCTAAGTTAACAAATTTCACGTCACATGCCAGTGATAATAAACTTGATTCTGAACTGCTGTGTTACTGTGACCCTCCAAAATAAATAAATGTAACAGTCGCTATCTGCCATGGTGTAATTGAAATCGGAATATTCTGCAATCAAGCCCTTCTAATACTTAGGCTGGCACTGTGTACGATGTGAGATGATACGTTAACCAAGGAATCAGGATCAGGTTTATTGTCACTGATATATATTGTGAAATCTGTTGTTTTAAGACCATAAGCTACGGGAGCAGAATTAGGCCATTTGGCCCATCAAGTCAACTCTGCTATTTCATCATGACTGATCCATTTTCCCTCTCAGCCCCAGTCTTCTGCCTTCTCCCTGTATCCCTTCATGCCCTGACTAATCAAGAATCTATCAACCTCTGTCTTAAATATATCCAATGAATTAATTATTTATCAATATTTATTGTTGAATACAAAATTAGAATTGTTCTCATTCTTGCACCAGCAATGCACGCAAGACATAAAAATCAACTTAAAGTTGCAAAAAGTAAATAAGTATTTACTCCAAAAGAGAGATAATGAGATAGTGTTCATGGGTTGATGGGCTGTTTGGAAATCTGATGGCAGATGGGAAGAAGCTGTTCCAAAAAACATTGAGTGCGGTTCTTCAGGCTCCTGCAGCTCTCCTGCGGGAGATAGAAATGAGGAGCGGGAATGACGCGGATGCTGAGCATCCATAGAGGTGGAAGCATGGGCTCATGCAGGTACTAATATTTCAAATAAAAGATTTTCTAAAAATTACCTGATTTATTTGGTCTTTATCGGTTGTAGTTGATGGCAGTTTTGTTGTTGGGAGAATGAACTATAACAGTTTCCCATATTACAGCAGTAACAACACTTCAAAGGTATTGAAGTTAGATGAAAAGTATTTTGGTATATCCTGAAAGGGAGCTGAGAACTGCCACATATATGTAAAACTTTGCTTTGCTTTGAAGTCACGTATAATGTATTTATAAACCACACGGCACTAAAGTAGTTTTGTTACCACCAGAACGGGGAAACCTACAGAGCAATACAAAGCTGCTGTCAGTGAGAACGTGATGTCCCAGCAAGCACACAGACCTCTCAGGTGAATCACAGACATGAGAAAATCTGCAAACGTTGGACCTCCAAAGCAACACACACAGAATTCTGGAGGGACTCGGCAGATCAGGGAGTATCTATGGAAAAGGGTAAACAGTCAACGTTTCAGGCCAAGACCCTTCTGCAGGGCCGAAATAGCAACTGCTTACTCTTCCATAGATGCTGCCTCAGGTGAACGTTAAAGATACTATAAGATTATATGAAGAAAAGCAGGAAGAGTCTCTCCGTGCTCTGGCCAGCATAGCCTCGTCCACTAGTGTCACTAATTATCTAATCATTCATCTCCTTGCAGCCTGAGATATCTCGCTGTGTGCAGATGAAATGGTGAGCCACAATTCAAAGGTTCTTCATTGGACATTCCCACACTGCAAAGACGTTCAGTTCGTTGTGAGTTATGGGCATGCTACGTTGGTGCTGGGTGCCTGGCGACACTTGCGGGCTGCCCCCTGCACAACCCTCTCTGATTTGTTTTGTCACAAAATGATGCGTTTCACGGTATGCTTTCATGTACCTGACAAATGAAGCTAATCTATCTTTAGGCCAATCTATCTATCAAGTGATCATGAGGCCAAGACGGGTTCTAGATAATTCTTTTGTTTCCATTTCCTCGCACTGGGGCTATTTCCTCGCACTGGGGCTAAGTTTGCTGATGACACTGTATCGGACAGTAGAGAGTGAAGAAAGATTATAACAGGCCCTAGATTATCTGGGGAAATGGCCTAAAGAAGGGCAGATGGAACTTAATTCGGACAAATGTAATGAGTTGCACTTTATTAAGCGAAACCAGAGCAGGACTTATACAGTAAATGACATGGCCCTGGAGAGTGTTGTAGAATAAAGAGAACGCACAGGCAGACTAGAGAAACAAGTAGACAAGGTGGTGAAAAGGGCACTTGGCATGTTTGCCTTCATTCAGGACACCGAGCACAGGAGTCGAGGCACCATCTAATGCATTGGTGAGACAACACTGGGAGTAACCCAGCCATTAGGTTTAAAGGATTCAGATGCATGTTACATTGACTGGAGGGCTTGAGTCATAAGGAGAAGCTGTGACTTTTTTCTCTGCAGTGTGAATCAATAGATGTGTATAAAATCACAAGAGGCATAGATAAGGTGAATGGTCAGTCTTTTGCCCAGAGCAGGGTGTCTAAAACTTGAAGGCATAAGTTTAAGGTGAGAGGCCAATGATGTATGTTAGATTAGATTATGAGGACACGCAGTCCTCTTTTATTGTCATTTAGTAATGCATGCATTAAGGAATGATACAATGTTCCTCCAGAATGATATCACAGAAACACAAGACAGACCAAGACTAAAAAAACTGACAAAAACCACATAATTATAACATATAGTTACAACAGTGCAAAGCAATACCGTAATTTGATAAAGAACAGACCATGGGCACGGTAAAAGAGTCTCAGAGTCTCGAAAGTCCCATCATCTCACGCAGACGGTAGAAGGAAGAAAACTCTCCCTGCCATGAACCTCCAGCGCCGCAAACTTGACGATGCAGCATCCTGGAAGCACCCGACCACAGCTGACTCTGAGTCCATCCGAAAACTTCGAGCCTCCGACCAGCCCTCCGACACCGAGCACCGAGCACCATCTCTGCCAAGCGCTTCGACCCTGGCTCCAGCCACCAAGCACCAGGCAAAGCCAAGGATTCGGGGCCTTCCCCTCCGGAGATTCTCGATCGCACAGTAGCAGCAGCAGCGAAGCGGGCATTCCAGAAGTTTCTCCAGATGTTCCTCCGTGCTTCTCACATCTGTCTCCATCAAATCAGGATTGTGCACGGCAGCCTACTTGACAAATACGATATCATTCACTGGAGAGGCCGCGCGCATTGCGTCGCGCCACCATCTTCTCCTCCTGGTGGGATCTTAGAAGCAACTTCTTTACACAAATGGTGAACAGCTTCTTCCCCTCCACTATATTTTTGAACAGTCCATGAACACTACCTCACTATTTCACTCTTTTCACACTATTAATTTATTTATATATATTTTATGTTACTGAGTACAATGTACGGTATTCCATTGTACTGATGCTGCAAAAATAACATATTTCACACCATATTTTAGTGATAATAAACCTGGTTCTGATTCTGATAGCTATATTTAATGAGTTCTCAGAGGAAGTTGTAGAGGTATTTATACAATTAAAGTTCAAAGTAAAATTTATTATCGGAGTGCATGTATGTCACCATATACCACCCTGAGATTTATTTTCCTGCGGCCAATCTTAGCAAATCTATGGAATAGTAACTATAACAGGATCAGTGATAGATCAACCAGAGTGCAGAAGGCAACAAGCTGTCGAAATGCAAATATAAATAAAAAGCAATAAACACAAGACCAGGAAATAACAAATAAAGAGTCATTAAATTGAGATTATTGGTTGTGGGAACATTTCAATGATGGGGCAAGTGAATGTAGTTATCCCCTTTTGTTCAAGAGCCTGATGGTTGAGGGGTAGTAACTGATCTTGAACCTGATGGTGTGAGTCCAGAGGCTCTTGTACCTTCTACCTGATGGCAGCAGCAAGAAAAGAGCATGGCCTGGGTGGTGGGGATCTCTGATGATGGATGCTGCTTTCTTACGACAATGTTTCACGTAGATGTACTCAATGGTTGGGAGGGCTTTACCCGTGATGTACTGGGCAGAATCCACTACCTTTTGTATGATTTTCCATTCAAAGGCGTTGGTGTTTCCATACCAGGTTGTGATGCAGCCAGTCAATGCTCTCTATTATACATCTATAGAGTTTGTCGAAGTTTTTAACGTCATGCCAAATCCCCGCAGACTCCTAAGGAAGTCAAGGCACTGGTTTGCTTTCTTTGCAATTGCATTTAAGTGCTGAGTACTATGTCTAAAGCATATTTAGACAAGTCCATGGATAGTAAGGTTTGGGATGTGGACTGAACACAGGCAGATAGGACTTGCTGAGATGGATAAGATGAATTGAAGTTTCTGTGCTGTATGACTTCATGATTGCAGGACGCTAAATCAGCTGCAATTCTCTAAAGTTCAAGCAGTGGGGCAGTGAAACTGATTCCCGAATAATTTACACATGTACACACCCTCTACCCTCGGTACCACCAGGGATAAAATCTCTCCCAAATTAACTTTTATTCAAATATTATAATCCACACCTATCAAGGTTGCTGTGTCAAATGCCACTTAAGATGCAGGCATTGTACTTTTAAGAACATATCTTGATGGATCACAGTACATCTTGAATTATGGGGTCGTAGACCAATGGAACATGCAAAGAGACCAGTTATCCTATTGAAACTGGTGTGGTGCCATTTCCTGCCTTTTCCCCATCGTCCTGCAATGTTACAGCATGAACAGAAGCCATTCAGCCCATCATGTCTGAATATCCTCTATTCTCCCTGTCTCCCACATAGCCTGTACTGCATTTCCTTACCCCACCTGAGGTGCAGTTTTCAGAAATGAGCACAATATCTCTACAGTGAACCAGACGTTTTTTTTTCCTCTAACAGGTTTTCATAACTTCCTTCCTTTCGTATTCTGTATATCTGTATGACTTTTTGCAGCTTTATCACTTTCAAAAAAATTGTCCATTCAAATCCCTAAATTTCCCTCATTCCCTTTTAATATTGTACATTTAGTTACATTGTCTCCACTTATTCCTCCAATCCAGCTGTCACTTGGTAGCTTTCACGTCCAAGGCATCTGCTTTTCTCACCACCTGACGTCTGTAATCACCGTCCACATTGTTCACAATGTGCCTATGCTATTTCTGTCCCATTTCTGAGTATTCCCAATGTCAGCCTGCAGTTAGAGGAACTTCTCTTCATCGACTTCCTCTTTCCCGCTAAAGTAAAACAATCGCACAGATTGAGACGATGCTGGGATTGTTGTTCAATCCACCCCCTTTCCTCTTTGCAGCAGTTGTTCCCAGATCTGAGTAATTACTGCAAAGCCACGTTCACACAGTCAGCTGTTTAACACTTAAATACATGATTATAGACAAATAACTACAAGAAGAGATAAGATTTTAATTAAGCTTCTTCAGACTTATAAGCATTTCGGAGCAGAATGCACTTTAAGTCCAAAAGTTCAGAGTAAATTAATCAAAGTACATATATGTTACAATGCACTACTCTGAGATTCATTTTCTTGCAGCAAAAAAAGAAATACAATAGAATTTATGAAAAACTATACACAAAGACTGACTATACTAGGCAGAATAATGGTTCAACATAGACTAGATGGGTTGAAGGGCTTTTTTCTGTGCTGTGATTCTCTATGACCTTGACTGACAAACAATCAATGTGCAAAAAAAAAGACTGAGATTAGGAGAGTCCTGATGAAAGGTCTTGGCCCGAAATGTTGACTGTTTACGCTTGCCTGGCCCTGCTGAGTTTTTCAGCATTTTGGGTGTATTCCTGAGAATAGGAATTGTAAAGAGTCCTTGAAAGTGAGTCTTTAAGTTGTAGAACCAGTTCAGTGTTGGAGTAAGTGAAGTTATCCACTCTGGTTCAGGAGCCTGATGGTTGAGGGGTAATAACTGTTCCTGAACCTGGTGGTGTTGACCATAAGACTTCTGGACCTCCTGCCTGACAGTAGTAGTGAGAAGAGGACGTGGTCTGGGTGGTGGTGGTTTTTGATGATGGATGTTACTTTCTTGTGGCAGTGCGTAATGTAAATATATTGACTGCTTCAACAAATTAACTTGTATGCTATAAAAATATTTTTCTATAAAATATGCCTTTCCTGAAAGCACAAATTTAAACCTGGTGACGTACAAGAGTACAGCTGGAGCGGGACATTCTAGAGCGATAGGGCAGCCAAGTCTGCAGCCTGCCTGGGGAGCTCAGTATAGCATTACTGTGCTGTTGGCTGGGTACCTTGTGAAAACAGGGAGGGAACCGCAGAGTCCAAATCTCCCTATGGGTGGGTGTGACTGCTACACGGCAAGTGCTTTGCAGAGCAGAGAAGTCCCACAGGTCCTGTGATTCTGGTAATCTGCTTTCAGCTGGGTGGGTTGAGGAGGAGAGGGGTTGTTATTCGTCAATTCAACAAGAATTCGGAACAAAATGAGCTGGACGCGTTTCAACAAATAAGATCATGGCTCTTCTCGTCTTGCTTTATCAACATCGTGGAATTATTTGCCCAGTCTGTTGCAGACATCGATATAATTAGTCTTTTGGCAAATCAGCAATCCAATTACCCTGACATGGAATTATAATTAGTTTCAAAATATTTGTTGAAGTTAAGTTATCAGTGAATCCACAGCAGCACAATCGTGTGTCTTCATTAGATTAAAAAATTCTCGGGCCAGTCAGTCGGACAGGTTGAAGAATGATACATTGATAATAAATGAAAAGCTAACCTTGCTTCTTTGATTAAGTCCATAGCATCCGCAAGCTTCTGATGTCAGTTGCTTAGTTACCAAGTATTTGTCAAACTTCAGTTAGATAGGAGTTGTAAGCTCGGTAAATTTCCCGAGTCGCTTTTGTCTGAAACCAGCAACTCTGTGAGGGATATCAATTTAACAGATTAAGATCGATGGGAAATGTAAAGTGTCATAATGGATCCAGCACAGGGTTGCTTTATCTTCTACACTCACTTTGAAGAAGAATCGGTATCACTTGTACAAGGGTTACAAAATATGATTGACTAGTGAGACTCTGTTCCTTTATCTCTATCTCTACTCTTGCTTAGCTCCAACAAGCTTCCAGACACCATCCCAGAAACAACCTTACCCTATCAGTACTCAAATAGCCAAGGGTTATATAGTTATATACCAACTTTGATGAGAAGGACCAGGGCATCAAGAACCTATCAACCACAAACCTGAAGAAACACACACAAAATGCTGGGGGAACTCAGCAGGCCAGGCAGCATCTATGGAAAGGAGTAGCAGTCGTCGTTTCAGACCAAAACCCTTCATCACGTACTACTTTGATTTCCAACATCTGCAGATTTTCTCTTGTTTGTGACAAACGTAAAAAGTTATTTTAATTTATGCCATGGCAACATAGCAGTTAACACGGTGCGATTACAGCGCAGCGAATCAGAGTTCAGAGTTCAATTCTGACACCATCTGTTAAAGGTCTGAACGCCCTGTCCAGGGACTGCATGGGATTTCTCTGGCTGCGTGGGTTTCCTCCCGCATACCAACGACGTACCGGTTAGCTGGTCATTGGAAGTTGTCCCGGGATTAGACCAGGGTTAAATCAAGGGTTGCTGGGCAGCACAACTCAAAGGGCTGGAAGGGCCTATTTCACTGTGTATCTCAATAAATAAAATAAAAGATAAATAAAATATTTAGAGATACAGTACAGTAACAGGCACCTCCTGCCCATGACCAATTAACCTACTAACCTGTCGGTCGGTCTTTGGAATTTGGGAGGAAAGCAGAGCAACTGGAGGAAACCCTCGCAGTCACAGGGAGAACGTACGTACAGTGGTGGGAGTTGAACCCAGATCACTGGTGCTGCAAAGCATTACACTTGCCTCTACGCTATGTTCCTGGACCCAAAGTGCCACCGTTCCTTAAAAGGGGTTTCCAAACTGGAGTCCACAGACCCCTTGCTTAATAGTATTGGTCCATGGCATGAAAAAGTTTGGCTGAAGAGTAAAGCCCCAGCTCTGAAGGTACCTGTAGGCCAGGGTCCTGTAGGAAGCCCATGACCTAAAGAACAGATGGTGGCTGCAGAGATTTCTTAAGGCTCAGCAACTCACTGATAGCTAGGATTCCACATTGTTGAGGTCTTTCAGGGCCCAAACACTCAAGCCTCCCCCACCTGGGGCCAAGAATGGAGTAAACTCGTTTCTACTCTGGGATAGACTCTGTCTATCCTTCTTGTGCATCCCATCATTTTAATTTCTCAGAACTCTCCTCATCCAGAGAGGAACAGAATCCAAGTTTTTTTTTAAGACATGCAGCAGAATAACAGGTTGTTCCGATCCAATTGACCCACGCTGACCAATTATACCCATACAACCAATTAACCTACTAACCCATATGTCTTTGGAATGTGGGAGGAAACTGCAGGGAGAACTTACAAACTCCTTACAGACAGCAGCAGGAATTGAATCTGGAGCTTTGGCGCTGGAATGGTGTTACACTAACCGCTACGCTTTGTTCCGCCCAAATTTGTCCACCCTCTCCTTATTGCTTCTAGTCTTTATTACAGACAACATCTTGATGAACCTCCTCTGCACCCTCTACATCCTCCCTAGAATGGGGCAGTCAGTATTGAACACAGTTCTACAAATGCAGCCTAGCCAGAAGCCCTGTGCCACCAGCTACCTCGCAGACTACTCACCTGGCCGCTTCGCCCTCAAAGGTTCAGAAAGGGAATTCCAGAGTTGAGACAGTCCATAGAAGAATGACATCTTGTAATCCATATATTCATAGTCGTAGTCATAGTCATACTTTTTTGATCCCGAGGGAAATTGGTTTTCGTTACCGTTGAACCATAAATAATTAAATAGTAATAAAACCATAAGTAATTATATAGTAATATGTAAATTATGCCAGGAAATAAGTCCAGGACCAGCCTATTGGCTCAGGGTGTCTGACCCTCCAAGGGAGCAGTTGTAAAGTTTGGTGGCCACAGGCAGGAATGACTTCCTATGACGCTCTGTGTTGCATCTCGGTGGAATGAGTCTCTGGCTGAATGTACGCCTGTGCCCAACCAGTACATTATGTAGCGGAGACATTGTCCAAGATGGCATGCAACTTGGACAGCATCCTCTTTTCTGACACCACCGTCAGAGAGTCCAGTTCCATCCCCACAACATCAGTGGCCTTACGAATGAGTTTGTTGATTCTTTTGGTATCTGCTACCCTCAGCCTGCTGCTCCAGCACACAACAGCAAACATGATAGCACTGGCCACCACTGACTCATAGAACATCCTCGGCATCGTCCGACCATCATAGTTAGGGACATACAAAGTACGACAAATGGAAGAAATTAGAGATTCAGAAGGGCTGTTGAATTGAATAGGGCTACGAAGATGGGGAGGGCCATGGGTCTGGGCTAATTTGAACACAAGGGTGAAGATATTAAAATAATGGCAGTGTCAGTCCAGGGTCAGATAACAGCAACTGAGCACAGGACAGGTTGATGGATGAAGTAACGGAGTAGGCAGCACAGTTTTGGCAGAGTTCAGATTTTCAGGGAATGAACAGGGAGAAGCCATGCAGGGCAGCATTGGAATATCCTCCTTGTGTCCCCAAATATGTCAAAGTTATTGGTATTGATTTAGTACCAGGATACAGAAAAAAATTGTTCATACAGATCAAATCATTACAGAGTGCATTGAGCTAGAATAAGGTAAAATAATAACAATGCAGAATAAAATGTAAGGATATTGAAAAAGTGCAGTGCAGGTAAGCAATAAAGTGCGAGGTAATAATGAGATATGAACTGAAATTGTCAAACCTATAAACTATTTATACAGATGTATTTGGGCCATGACACTCACGAAAGTTCGAGTATATTTGAGTACTTAAAAGGACTTAATCTTACTTTATCTCTCATTGTAACATTACAGTGATTTTTTATGTATTGCATTGTACTGCAGCCGCAGTACAACAAACTTCATGCTGAATGTCAGTGATGTAATCACACCAACTATCAGCCCTGATGAAATGGCAGAGCAGACTCTGCCAAATGGTCTAATTCTGCTCCCTGTATCTCATGGTCTTATAAAAATGAATACAGTGTACTTCTAAAATTACTGAAAACCTGATTCTCATGCTGAGTCTGACTTGACAATATTCCACTCTCAACAGCTGCGTAAATATTTACATCGGAGAGCGCCCGTATGAAGGCTTGCTCGTGGATTGTGGGAAGCGCTTGGGAATGCTAAATGTATGTTTGTAACACTACTGGTTTTCCTTTCTCCCAGTTTGCTTATGGAGTCCCAGATCTATCCCTTAAGGACATAGCCTGTAGCCAGTTCCTCCTTGACCGCTTCATCATCTTCTCCAGTTGGCGAGGGCTGCGTACGGTCCTGAACGGAATGTGTGTCCTCTCCGAGCAACGGCTCCAGAGAGTAGAGGATGCACTTTATGCAAACGTGGATTTCTTTAAGCTCTTTCAAGTGGTAGGCCTGTTATTCTACTTGCTTATCATTGTTAGAACATAGTTATTTGCTGTTAAAAACCTTCATCGCGTTTTTTTTTTTGCCCGATTTCATCTTTACATTAACTTCAAGATGAAAGTCACCAGTTGTTGATTTTCAGTAATTCATACATTCTTTATGAATTTTCTTAAATTTGAATATTACCTAGCAGGTAAATAGTAAAATAACTGGAGTGAAAAAACAGTCTTCTCAAACAATACTTTTGAGGCAACCTAGAATTAACATCTTCATGGAATTAGGCAGAAATGGGTGTTAGTGGTCTTGTAGGAAACATTTAGTACTTTTTTAAAGGAGGGGAGGGCGGGAGAGACGAGTGAAGGTTTAGGAGCGACACGGATGGCTGAAGGAAGGACGTGATGTGTAGGAGATTAGATCTGGAGGAATGATGAGGGCTGGTGGTGGTTGAACAGAAAATCAGAAACAGGAAGACACGGAACCTGTTTGATGTTGAGCTGAATTTCTAATCTAAGCATGAAAATATCCAAAACAAACTCTGTTTTCTTTTCAGCTTCCGAAAGTGCTGAACAGGCATGCAAAAGGAATAGATGTGCACTTTTGGATAAGGATTTTAAATGATGCGTCATCCGTCCTGGAAGAGGTAACAAAGTACAGTGTTTGTGTTCAAAATCATATATGAAATATTCTATTCCATCTCATCGCTGCTATAAAAAGAAAAGCCCTGTGCTTCAATCCATCTCTGTCCAAGAAGGACCATTTCAGAATGCCCTGAATTATGTGAAATGGTCCACACTCATTTGAAACTGAGTAAAAGTAGCTAGAGTTAATTTTATATCGGTTTGATATTGGAACTTGTTTTTTTTCATACAGCAGTGCAGCTGTTGTAGACTGACATCATGGTATTAACTATACTGGATGGAGCAATCTTTCCCAAACCCCATTCAACCTCTCTAGGCAACTAAAACTATTGTATGAGTTCATTACCAGGTTACTCACTCTGCCTGGCTGCATGCCAGGAGGTTTTGTTACATGGAACCCCTCCTTCACCTCCATCCCTCCCATGATGGGTCATCAGTTTTCAAAGCTCATGCTACTGTAGGGCCTTCAGCCATGTCTACTGATTTGTCTACATGAGCTGCTAGTCCTGTTCATATACCTGTCCAAATGTATTTTAAATGTTGAAACTATACACCCCTCTGGCAGCTTCTTCCACTTACCTGCCACCCTCCATATGCAGTAGAAGTTTCATCCCGGGTTCTTTTTAAATCTCCCTCACCTTAAATCTATGCCCTCTAGTTTCAAAGGCCCCAGCCCTTTGAAAATGACAGTGACCATTCACCTTATCCAACCCCTCATGATTTTATATATCTCTGTAAGGTCACCCCCTCAGCCTCTTGTGCTCCAGGGAAAAGGCCCAGTCTCTCCTTATAACTCAAGCCTTGCAGCCCCAATAACATTCTCTCCAGCAAAATTACATTCTTCCTGTAGTTGGGCAACCAGACCTGCACACAATATTCCAAGTATGATCTCACCAACATCTTGTACAGATGTAAATTGAAATTACAAACCCTAGACTCAATGGCCTGACCAATGAAGGCAAGTCTTCAGTTTCTTCCCACTACAGATAAAAGGCTCCTCGTGATAGGATGACTTTTGATGGTCATTCAAATAGCTTTACTATATATGCTACAAATGCTTCTGTTTAAAAATTAAAATGTCCCGAAAAATTGAAAAGACAAACATGTTTAGCTTGGTGCAAATGATTTGTCTCCTGGGTTTGGAGCAGTCTCAGAAATTATTTTTTTATTTACTGGCTACTCTTGAAAATCCTTCTCTCTATTTAGCATTCTGAATCCCTGTATAAGCTGCTTTCTTTTCGGACTGTTCATTGGGACTGAGGATGACTAACATCCACTCTGGTTTTGTGGGTTCTGAGGTGGCTGATGAAATCAATGTGGGAATGACAGATGGGGCAGGAGGGTTCCGATGGAGTGGGTGGGTGGATGACTGGTTTGTAAGGTGGCTTGCTACTCACACAAGGTCTCTGTGTGCTCCCATCACATTTTCTTGAGGCTATTAATACCATTCAGAATGCTAATTTTCCCCTTAAAGTAGTACCTACCCTCCTGTTGTAAGTACTTGTACCTATTTGGTCGATATGTTCTGTTACAATTAGGACAGTGATAATAAGAGCTTGTTAGTGTGTTGGTGGAAATAAGAACTGGAACCTTGCCATGCCACTATTTGGAAATGAGCTGGTGGTTCTTTTCACTTCTTCCTGAAGGAACTCCACAAAAATGCCTCTCATTTCCCTTCCTAACATTAACGGAGCAGCTTGACCTTTCCAAGTTTCTATTTTCGAACATAGAACACTACAGCACATCACAGGCTCTTCATCCCACAACGTTGTGTAGGCCTTTTAACCTACTCTATAATCAACCTAACCCCTCCTTCCAAAATAACCCTCCATTTTCTATCAACCACATGCCTATCTATGAGTTTCTTAAATACCTCTAATGTATCTGCCTCTGTCATCACCCCTGGCATGGCGTTCCACACAACTACCACTCTCTCTGTAAAGAACTTACCTCTGACATTCCCTATACTTTCCTCCCATCATCTTAAAACTATGCCCCTTGTATTAGCCATTTCCACCTGGGGAAAAAGGGTAACGGCTGTCCACTCTATTTATGCCTCTTGTCATCTTGTACATTTCTAAAGTTATCTCTCACCCTCCTTTACACCAAAGAGAAAAGCCCTAGCTTACTCAGCCTATCTACTTAAGACATGCTCTCTAGTCCATGCAGCATCCTGGTAAACCCACTCTGCACCCTCCTCTATCTTGTTGCTTTGTTAATTCAATCATGAATGAAGTGACGGATGTACTCAATACTTTTCAATTTATTTCCACACAGTTCACTGCACAGGACAGTGTTCGGGATTTACAGCAGGTTGTTTACCCATTGTTTACTGAAGGCGGTCCTGCGTCATTCAGTCAGCTGATGGACCTGTTATCGAGTCTAATCTGTGGCTATCCTGAGAAAGGAGGATCCAGGGTTTTCTCTTTTAATTGGTATGAAGATAATAACTACAAGGCTTTCCTGGGAATTAATAACACAAAGAAAGAGTCTAAGTATACGTATGATTATGCAACAAGTAAGTATTTACCATCGAGTTTCTATAAGACATAAGCGTTCATTCACTCCATCACTCACAAACAGTGACTGCAGTGTGTCCAGTCCGTGAAACACACTGCATTTACTCACCCACCTACTCTAACAGCACCAAATTCAAGAGTAACGCTGTATAAAGAGAAAAGATTAGTTTTATTTGTCACACGTACGTCGAAGCATACAGTGAAATGTGTGACCCATGACAACAACCAACACCGTCCGAAGATGTGCTGGGGGCAGTCCGCAAGTGTTGCCATGCCTCTGATGCCAACATTGCATGCCGACAGCTTACCATCCTTTACTACCTGAATCTGGGAGTGAAGCCGAACACCCAGCGGAAATCCTCCCCGTCACAGCGCGAACGTACAAACTCCTCACAGACAGCAGCGAGAATCGAACCCTAGCCACTGGCACTGTAAAGTGTCATGTTAACTTCTACACTACCATGCTGCTCCTGTACAGAAACAAGAACACCTACAGTACTGTGCAAAAGTCTTAGGCGCATGCTGTATCTGTGGAATTCGTTGCCACAGGCAGCTGTGGAGGTCAAGTCATTGGGTATACTTTAATAATAATATTTACTTTATTGATCCCAAGTGGGAAATTATATCATTACAGCAGCAACATTTAAAAACACACTTAGCAAAAATAATAAATAATAATAAATGTAATAATAATAGCAATAATATTTGCTAATAATAAAGCACAGAATAATAGGTTAGATTATGAGGGGACACAGTCCTCTTTTATTGTCATTTAGTAATGCATGCATTAAGAAATTATACAATTTGTTCCTCCAGAATGATATCACAGAAACACAAGACAAACCAAGACTAAAAAAAACTGACAAAAACCACATAATTATAACATATAGTTACAACAGTGCAAAGCAATACCGTAATTAGATGAAGAACAGACCATGGGCACGGTAAAAAAAAGTCTCAAAGTCTCTCGAAAGTCCCATCATCTCACGCAAACGGTTGAAGGGAGAAATTACAATAAAGTACAAAATAATAATAAAGTACAAGAAAATAATATACACAATAATAAGTTACCAATGTGCAATAATAATGTACAAAATAATAAAACAGAGACTATCGTACTATGATGTGTGTTCTCCTGTCACAGAGATGAACTGTTGTATATGCTTATTGCATTTGGTAGGAAAGATTTTCGGTAGCAATCCTTGTGACAGTAAAACCTAATGAGCCTGTTCGAAAGGGTGCTCCACTGTTTATTCAGTGGGTCATGGAGAGGATGAGCCAGATTGTCCATAGTGGATAATAGTTTGTTTAGTGACCTCCTCTCCACCACTAACTCAGAAGAGTCGGGTTGTAGCCAAGGACAGATCCAGCTTTCTTGATGGAATCTAATTAGTCTTCTTGCATCACCAGCACCAATGCTGCTCCCCCAGCATCGGGCAGAGGTTGTTAGATTCTTGATTAGTCAGGGTGTGAAGGCATACAAGGGAGAAGGCAGGAAACTGGGTCTGAGAGGGAAAATGGATCAGCCATGATGAAATGGCGGAGCAGACTCTATGGGCCAAATGGTCTAATTCTGCTCCTATATCTTATGGTCTTATGCCTCTACCACTTTTTCCAGCAGTTGATGCTATATACTCATCGCCCTCTATGTGAAAAACCTACCCCTCAGGTCCTCTTTAAATTTCTCCCCTCTCACCTGAAAACTATGTGCTCTAGTTTTGGACTCCCTGGGGAAAAAAATGACTGTGACCACTTACCATATACGGCAACTCATGAAGTTATAATGTTATTTCATCATTGGTTCTAAATCCTGGAACTCTTTGCCCAACAGAAATATGGAAATGACTTTGCTGAAAGGAATTATCCTATTAATTTACACTTCTGTCGTGGGTGGGTACTCTGTTAATAGTGTTCATGAGCTGTAAACTGATGAAACTAAGTGCTGAGAGTGGGTATCCATCAAATATTATCAATATCTGCTTGGAAGGATTTTATTTTATTCTGGTCATTTCTATTGGAATAAGTAGCAGTCTATGATGGTCAGATTACTAATATTTGATAATGTTTTCTGTAGCTCCCTTCTGTAACGCACTTAATCAAAACATGGAGTCCAACCCTGCAACCAAGATAGTCTGGAACGTTTTGAAGCCGTTACTAATGGGCAAGGTTCTGTTCTCTCCAGATTCTCCTGCAACACGACAGCTGATGAAAAATGTGAGTTCACTGGATTGTTGGGATAATTTCATCAGCACCTAAGCAACACATAGCACAGGTCCTTCTGTACACTATTTCCATGATGCCAGAGTCCATCCTACTGTGTTGCCCATTTATTCCCCGTTCTTGCTTGTTCCTGAACTGAATGGCCCGTTAGGTGTCATCAGATGACATTTCAGAGCTAAACGTATTGCTATGGATCCAGAATTATGTTTGGGCCAAAATGGGTTAGTCAGCAGATTCTCTACCCTATGATTAACCAAATAGGTTCGAAGACGTCTCATTAGTTTCATGACTAGCATTGATAATTTCACGTGCATGTAATGCTATCATTTGAGGACAGTTTATTAATTTGCTTGTGTATTTCTCTGCTTATGAGAATGCTAACTTTGAATGAAGTTGTATATGCTGTAAATGAGCATCATTATTGGATTGACCTGGATTTTGCAGTGTACTGAAGACTGGAAGTCCACTGAAAACCAAGACTTGCTTTACACACAGTAGCCTATTGGCTGCAATCAGCCTTACATTGTTAAACACAAAACAATAATTGCTTCTCCAGAGAACGTGAAGGTGGTGAATTTGTATCTGTATTCAGATAAGATGGCTGAACAATGCTTTAGGAAATACAGAATGAACGCTTGTCAAATACTTTTTCAGTTTGTAGGTTTTGCATTGCATGTCAAATGCTGCTTTCGATTTTGAAGAGTGATTAAGGTCATCTTTTACATGCTGCACAAGTTGGAAAATAGAGCAACATAGTCTATGGTCATTGGTTCCAAACCAACATTCAATAGGTCTCTTCAAATGCTCAATATGGTATTGTGTCTTAAAGTGCAAGACTCAGCCAGCCCAAATACTTGCAAAGCGTCAGAAGATTCAGGATAATGCCTTGGTTTTACTGAAAAATTTCCTCCGGCTGTTTTTGATTCCCTGGATATAATTTACAGGCATCATATCACACATACAGTGTAATATCTGATCACCCAGTGAGATGCTTAGCAGCTCCTGTAAATGACTGTATTATTTAAAAGAAGAATTTGTTCAAGCCAGTCTTCCATACTTGTGTCCTTGAAGTATTTAAATGGAGCGTAAACTGATACATGGTGTCGGAAATTTCTTCACAGGCTAACGTCACTTTTGAGGAACTGCACAGACTGAAACAAGTTGGAAAGGTGTGGGGGGAGGTGAAGACTCAGCTTTGGAACTTCTTCCAAAACAGCGTGCAAATGAACATAATACGAGTAAGTGCTGGCAAGCAAAGTGTTTCCCCACATGCCAAGCAGCTATCTCTCAAATCATTAACTTCTATCAGCATATTTATCTGGAATGTTAAATTGCCTCTGATGGACTTACCAGCAGATTTGAGCAGATTTCTGGCCTATTTATACTGGTGTCGAGAATATTTCCCTCCCTTAGTGTGTAGATTTAGATTGGATTTATTTGTCATGTATACTGTATTGAAATGCATTTCATTTGCATTAACAACCGACTCAAGCTAAGGGTGGGCTGGGGGCAGCCCACAAGCTTTAGTGCACATTCCAGTGCCAACATAACACGCCCACCATTTTCAGCTGAACAAAACGCAGCTGACATACAATAAGCTACAAGAACGACGAGGACAAAATGACGACAGCAAAACAAGTCCCCTTCTCACCTTCTCACCCAAACACACAGTCGGGCCTACATCTCCAGGCCAGGCTGTCTCCGGGCCTCTGACCTCCAGTCCTTCATCCAGGCCACAAGCTCACTGATGTGCTGACATCAGGCCTCTGACCTCTGAACTCGATGACCCAGGGGTTTCCCCACACTCACCAGCTCCAGGTTGTGCAATGCAAGCCTTCATAGTGTCAAGTTAGATTCTTAAATTTGCCAGAGATTGTTTTAAGATTAGAAATTGACAGAGGAATTCAAGAATTGTAAAATACTCATGGTGCTCTAATACTTCTCAATGGGCTTTCTGCATTCCAGAGGACTGACACATGGAGGTTTAACTATATAGGGTGATATATGATATGAATTTGGGCAACTTTAAACCATTTCCAGGAGGCCATGTACCTAGTATACAAAATTGCCCCTAATACGGCATTAATTCATCCACTCAACCCTGAGTTGTCATAGGAGAATTAGTATGGGAAGGGATTTTATTTTAAACCATTGCAGAATGGAGGTTATTTGCTGATCTTTCATCTAAGGCGCGTTGGTGGGATTCAAAGCAACACACATGAAATGCTGGAGGAACCCAGCAGTTCAGGCAGCATCTATGTAAAAGAGTAAACAGTCGACGTTTCAGGTCGAGACCCTTCTTCAGTTGGCTTTAACCCTAACTCATCATGTTTAATAAAGGACTGTATGTATTCACATGTGCACACAATATGCTTCACGTGCCTTTTCAAAAGCAATTTAAATCAGAACCAGGTTTATTATCACTGACATACACTGTGAAATTTGTTGTTTCGTGGCAGCAGTACAGAGCAAGACATAAGAATTACTATAGACACAATAAATTCCCATGCACGCCCCTGTCTACCAGGCCTGGGAACATTTGCAGCTAACCTGTCATAGAAAGGAGTTTAATCCTTGGTATGTTTTTTCACTACATTCCTTGCCTTTTATTTCCCACAGGATTCAATAAAAAACCCCACAGTGTCATATTTCATAAACAGGCAACTGGAAGACATGGACATGACAGCCAATGACATCATAAACTTCCTAAACAACAGACCATTCAGTGATAGCACAGACGGAGCGCCAATCTTCACCTGGCAGAATATTTATAATGTAACCGATCAGATCCTCACCACTTTCAATAACTATATGGAGGTAAGAAAACAGGAAAATTGATCAAGCTCGGATCATGTTGTAGAGGTAAACCATGCCTGTTTGCTGTAACTCTGCAACACAACTACACCCTGGCAGATAAGGCAGCTTAGTGTTGTACAGGAACCATTTCTTATTTTATGTTTCAGGATGATTTATTCACTTTCAGACCGTTATTTCTATATCACCATCCCAAATTGACCATGGGAGGGAGTTGGGTGGGTGGGTTGCGAATTATGGTTTTGAACGGCAGCCCTTGTAATGAGTAAACCCCACAGTTTTGCCTCAGTCACAGTGAGAGAACAACAGGGTACTTAGACCATAAGGCACGGGAGAATTAGGCCCTGCAGCCCAACAGGTCTTCGTCACCATTCCATCATGGCCGATTTATTATCCCTCTCAACCCATTCTCCTGCCTTCTCACAGAATCCTTTGATATCCTTACTAATCAAGAACCTATCAACTTCTGCTTTGAGTATACCCAGTTTCCAGCTGATCTGGAATTTTGAGGTGCTGGTGTTCCCGTGCACCATCTGGCCCCTTCTCCTGGCTGGACTCTTACTCTGTACTTTTCTTGCGGTCAAAGGTGTTGACTTGGAACAGTGCGGCAGCATTAAAAACAGATTTATTATCATTGGCACGTCACGGTATTTCTTGTTTTGCATCAGCGGTGCAGAGGAGTACAAAAAAAATTACTATAAGGAATATAACAAAATAAATAAACAGAGCAAGAAAAGAGCAAAATAGCCATGGTTCATGGACCATTCAGAAGTCTGGTGGTGGAGCGGATGAAGCTGTTCCTAAAATGTTGAGTGTGTGTCCTCAATCCCCTGTACTTCCTCCTCGATGGTAGTAATAAGAAGAGGGCAAGTACTGGATGGTGAGTGCCCTTCACGACGGATGGCACCTTCACGATGGGTGGCACCGCCGTTTGAAGATGTCCACAATAGTGGGGAGGCTGGTGCCTCTGACGGAGGTGACTGAGCCTATAACCCTCTGACTAGTCATCCGGCTGACTAGGTCATAGCACAGTAACAGGTCTAGGCCTCTCTTCAGAAACATCAGGAATAGGTAGAACCACAGCATCGAGTGCTTTTCACTCTCCCTTTTAAAAATCTCATCCTCGTGTTTAACTCCCTCCTTGGCCACACATTTCAGTCATCTCCATTTCTATAGTGACCCCCGTCTTCCTCTGCCTGCCAATGGGCAGCCATTTTCAATGTCCCTTTTTTGATGCTATGACTCCAAGCTTTGTAGTTTCATTTCCAAACAGCAATGCCACTCTATCTCTATCTCCTCCCTGAAGATCATTGGAATTGTGTATATTATTGTCACATGTACTGAGGTACTGTGAAAAGCTTGTCTGGCATTACAATTCATGCAGATAAAATCATTGTGCAGTGCACTGGGATAATACAAGGTAACAGAATGATCCCAGGAATGAAAGGGTTAAAGCAAGAGAAGTTTTCAGTGGCTCTTTACTCACTAAAGTTTAGAAGAATGAAGGGAGATTGGATTGAACCTATCGAGCATTGATAGGCATAGAGTGGATGTGGAGAAGATGTTTCCATTATAGTCTGGGACCAGAGGGCACAGCCTCAGAATACAAGGATGTCCCCTTAGAACAGAGATGAGGAGGAATTTCTTCAGCTGGAGGGTGGTGAATCTGTGGAATTTATTGCCACAAACCGCTGTGGAGGCCCATTCATTGGGTACACTTAAAGCAGAGGTTGATTCGTCAGGACAACAAAGGGTATGGGGAGAAGGCTGGAGAATGGGATTGAGAGAGATAATAAATCACCAATGTTTGAGTGGTGGAACAGACTCATTGGGCTGAATGGCCTAATTCTGCTCCTACGTATTTTGGTCTTATAGAATGCAGAATAAAGTGCAACAGCTACTTAAACCCCCACAAAGAGTCCTGTCGGTTTTAGTACATTGAAGGCAGTCTAGAAGGGCATGTCGGTGTTGCTGAGGCCCAATTGTTTCCTTCGTATTGCAGTCCAATTGATAATTGAGAGTTTCCAACTATCGGGATGTGCTGCAATCCTATCAGACAGAAGACCCATGAGACATTGTAACACCGACAGAAACATTCCGGCCACTACAGGAGCCTGTAGTCCCCACAAGTATATAAGTTGCTGTACATATATAGTACATACTGTTATTAGTTTCTCAGTCAGCACATCCCAATACCCAGCGTGCCTCAATGTATTTGTGAAACCATTACAATACTCAAGACCTATTTAGCCATGATGCTGAAGATTTAGTGAAGCTTAGATTCAAGTACACTGGGTTCCATTTTCACTGCTGCTGCTGCTGGTTTAGTTCATGCGATAGGGAGCACTCATCTGGCTGTTACCGACACATATCACTGTTGTCAGCATGTTTGGGAAGTTTTTCAAAATAAAGGTTGAATCTGCTCTGTGATTTAACTTCATCCCCTGGCAACCACACTTGCTTCAGAATCCATTCACTCAGGAGATAAGATGTCTTGGTGCTGTTATAGCCGTCTGACAAAGGAGATTAAAAACATCATCAAGATATCGAAGAGAAGTAATTGCTAGTTAGTGTTTCTTTTATTATTCATTGAGAAAAAGAGATAATATTACCCAACACCAAATATGCATCATTTGACAGCAGATATTGTCTTGAGATCTTCCTGTACTTCTCAAAGTTAATTTTCTTTCAGTGGTTTAGCATCTAGAATTTATGCCTTGAGACTGGGTGGGATAGACGAATAAGATCACTTTCAATTATCCATATGAAAGAATCCCAGTGTGGAGTCCAGCTGTTGCTTTAAAGATTCAGGGATTGTGACCTCTGTTCTTCTCCCTAAAAGTGCATGGATTGATCAATTTTTGTGAGAATAATTTTCCGGGGCCCATCTTTTGTGAGTTTGAAACCTATTGCACTTTTTCCTCTCTTCCAATTTAAATTCAAAGTGCTTTTCAGATTTTGGCGGTTTCAGAAAGGCAAATGGAACAGTAAGAGTTAAGATAAGCTTGTATTCCGGTACTGTTTTGCTAAACTTCACATCTTCTTTCAAGTATCTTGCTCATTACACAATAATTCAACAAAAGACAAGTTTTTGTTATCTGGACATCTGTGGTCGCTTGTTGCAGGTGCGGGAGAGTCCACTGAAGTATAAATTACTGTTTACATTTCTAGCATTTAATTACAGACACCATAAGCTGTTATCTTCTCACTCTGCTATTTACTCAGCCATTCTCTTGTGGTAAACTCTTTGATTATTTGCAGTGTTTAAACTTGGATAAATTCGAAGGCCACTTGGATGAAGGGCACCTCACCCACAGGGCACTTTATCTTCTGGAGGAAAACAAGTTTTGGGCAGGGATAGTGTTCCCAGACTTGCATCCGTGGTCAAACGAGCTTCCGACTCATGTCAAGTATAAAATCCGAATGGACATTGATGCGGTGGAGCGAACAAATAAAATAAAAGACAGGTCAGTTTCATTCGTAGAACGTAGAACAGTGGAGCACAGAAACAGGCACGAACAGCCGACAATGTCTCTGCAGAACAAGATGCTGAATTAAATCAACTCCCTTCTGTTGGCACATGGTCCCTCCACCCTGCATATTCATGTATCTAACAACCTATTAAACACCACTGCTGTATATCCTTCCACTACTACCCTTGGTGGCTCCTTTCAGGCACCTATCACTCTGTGTTAAAGAAAACTTGCCCTGTACATCCCCTTAACCATTCTCCTCTCACCTTAAATGCATGAAGAGGACTATAGGATCCCAAAGTAAAACCAACTAGCTATTTGCAAACTCTCAGTAATTTTATGTTCATTCCCATAAGACATGGAAGCACAATCAGGACATTTGGCACATCTGCTCCGCCATTTCATTCTGTCTGATTCCTTTTCCTCTCAGCCCCAGTCTCCAGCCTTCTCCCTGTTTCCCTTCCTACCATATGTCCATGGACCTGCCGAGTTCCTCCAGCAATTTGTGTGTATGTTCCTATTGGTAGAGTTCCTTCCCTGTGCCAAATGTTTGTGGAGTGTCCTGCTGGCATCATACAGGTTGCAAGTGCTGTCCATCTGACCTGCCTTCCTCCAGTCTACGTCTGAACAGGATAAGCAAAGTATGTGTCAATTTTAAATTGCATGGACCCATGTCTTCAATAGCTTTACCAGGAGGGAAGGTTGACTGATTTCCCCAATCACTCTTGTTAGCAACACTGTGTCCTGTGCACAGAAGCAAAATGCGGCCTGTCCGAGAAACCTAAAGGAAGGCAAAAAATGCTGAACATGTTCAGCAGGGCAGGCAGCCTCTGTGGAAAATCAGGGCAAGTGTTCCACTCACTGACCTTCCACACAATACTGAGAGTGGTAAAAGTGAATGGATACCCCAGTGAGATAGAGACATGCCTGCCCAGCATGCCGTCACCTCCGGCGGACAGGGCGAATGAGATCAACGGTGAGATCTAACGGCCAGGAAGACGGTTCTGCTGTGCTTCAGAAGACATCATAGTTACGACCCCAGTTTGTGACACTTGTTCATACCCCACTGGACCTGGACTTCCGAAGTCGAGAGAGTGGAACTGCCCGAGTGCACACGCTTTTCCAGTTTAAAAACTCTCCCACACAGGCTTCCTGCCTTTGTCGGACACGACAAAAACATTGTGTCGTACACACGGAAACAAAAACGTTGGCCAGAGAGATTGTTTTCTGTGGTTGAAGTTGAACCCCACGGACTCTACCTCACCATCCTCATCAGTTCCGCAATGCAAGCAATTGCCCCTCTTACTTGCTTGAGCATTGAGTTTGGAAATGGCTGGCGATGGCACCCAGCTTGTTTCAGAATGGGCTCCCCTCCAATTGTTTCACTTGGCTGTGCTATGAAGTGTAACCAGATGAGCCTGAGTTATTGAAATTAAAAGTGCACATTCTCTCCTACGACTGTAACACTTACACAATGGGGGATTGTTTCACACAATAGAGGCACAGTGTCCATGGGAGATGTTGAGTGATCCCCACTGCTCATCATTCCACAGAGCTTTGGTGTAGCTATTTCCTTGTCATTCCCCTCTGTCTGACCATGGATTGTTTTATGTTGTGCGTACCCCACCCTGTTCCAGGGCCTATACAAGGCTGATTGTGAATATTCTCAGCCACTTTGACTGGGCAATAGTCCAACTGTGAGGTTTGTCCGCTCTTTAAAGAGCCATCACAAGTTTCAATCCATTTCATTGAAACTCTGCCTTCACTTGCGACAGGATATGACACTCCCTCACTAAACCAACCCCCCAGGCCGTTCCAGTAGCACCGGGTTAGATTCCAATGCCTCTTCCGTATAAACACGCACCTAAAATGGAATAAGCTGCTGAGCTGAACAGTCTGATCCTGTCATGGGCATCAGAAAGACTCAGCACCAAGTGTCGGAATTTTACTCTTCTGACTCACTGCATTTTATTACCAGTAGTAACGCAGAAAGCACTGGAGGAGCTCGGTGGGTCAGACAGCATCTATGGAGAGAAATGGACAGTGGACGTTTCAGGTTGAGACCTTTCATCGGGTCGGGGGTGAAAGGGGGAGTTAGCCAGTTTAAAAAGGTGGGGTCAAGGGGGAGGAGCAAGAGCTGCCAGAGTGATAGGTGGATCCCACTGAGGAGGGTTGATAGACAGCTGAAGGAGGGTGGCAATGGTGTCAGAAGCCAGGAGGTGATAGGCAGAAGTGACAAAGGGCTGAAGAAGGTGAAATCTGATTGGAGAGGACAGTGAAGAGTAGAATAAAAGGAGGGAGGTGGGGAGGAGTGTGCGGGTGGTGGGCAGATGGAGAGGGTGGGGGATCTTGCAGTAGGTTAAAAGTTAGCACAACATTGTGGGCCAAATGACCTGTACTATGCTACACCATTCTGCGTTCTATAAACATTTGCTGAAGTTGTAATGATGGATTCATTAGTAAATGCACCATCTGGTCTGGTGCTGGGCTAGGCATAACATGAAGCTCTTCATACTTGATGCCCTGTGTAATGAGTTATCTTAAAGATGAACACTGCAATCATCCTATTTTTCAGAGTTAAAGTGGGGGGGGGGGAATAACTGGGACACTGAAATCAGTGATCAGGTTTGGGTGGCAGGGTGAAGATAGGTCTCTACCAAAGGAGGTTTAAGGCGCTTTTTCCCTCTGCTAGCCTATAGGTCACTCTTGGAACTCACATCAAAGTTGCTGGTGAACGCAGCAGGCCAGGCAGCATCTCTAGGAAGAGGTACAGTTGACGTTTCCGGCCGAGACCCTTCAGGTCACTCTTGGGCTAGGTGTAGCACCTGCTTAGCCCCCTGGTCAGGGTCACATGAAGCGGTGAGAGCAGGGTCATATGAACAACTGGTGTATATCACAAGACCTTGTGATGTAACCACTGACGCTAGGCAGGCAATCACTGAAGATTATTGATAATGGCTGGGGTCACCCATCTTGTAAAGACACTGCCCAGAAGAAGGCAATGGCAAACCACTTTTGAAGAAAAATCTGCTAAGAACAGTCCTGGTCATGGAAAGACCATGATCACCCATATCATATGACATGGCACATATTAATGATGATGATCTCTCTTGTATGGAACATGGATATTTATGCATTAGTGTAGAAAAAAACATGCTTGGGGGTGGGAGTTGCTACATAGCTAGCCTGCGTCTCAACAGTTAACACTTACATTCATATGTGAAGGTTGAGTACTTGGGGAAAGTACCAAAGATTTGACTACACCCACAAAATTGGTCCATACTCTTGCACTGTGCCACATGTGTAGTGATTTTGTTAACCCTTCATTTATCCTTTTCCTTTATCTACAAATCCTTCCACAGAGCCATTCATCTTTGTTTTGTAGCCTTGTCCACTTCCAGTGCCACCTGCTCTCTTCCCTTCTGTGACTTCAATTTCCTGTACCTGCTCCCCAGCCCATCACTGACAAGAGCACTTCAGCACAACTCCAAACCTTAACAACCTTTCGTGGCCAGCAGTAATGGTGACTGTCGATTCAGGCACTGAATGCATTGTAAACACAAAATAATCCGCAGATGCTGGGGTCAAAGCAACACTCACAACACGCTGGAGGAACTCAGCAGGTCGGGCAGCATCCGTGGAAAAGATCGGTCGACGTTTCGGGCCGGAACCATTCGTCAGGACTACTCAGGTTGGAGGAGCAACACCTCATATACCGTCTAGGTAGTCTCCAGCCCCTTGGTACGAACATAGAATTCTCCAACTTCCAGTAATTCCCTCCCCCTCCCTTCCCTTATCCCTATGTCACTCTGCCCCCTCCCCCAGCTGCCTACCTCCTCCCTCTTGGATCCTCCTCCTTCTACTACCCATTGTGTTTTCCCCTTTTCTTTCTTCACCTTTCCTGCCTATCACCTCCCTGCCTCCCTTCCCCCACCCCTTTATCTTTCCCCTTACTGGTTTTTCACCTGGAACCTACCAGCCTTCTCCTTCCCACCCTCCCCCCACCTTCTTTATAGGGCCTCTGCCCCTTCCCTCTACAGTCCTGACGAAGGGTTCCGGCCCAAAACGTCAACCAATCTTTTCCACGGCTGCTGCCCAACCTGCTGAGTTCCTCCAGCATGTTGTGACTGAATGCATTGTGTCTCCCTAACTCTTCTCAGGTGGTTATAATCAACAAAACATTAAAAAATTAGTTCACTGTTTCACAACGACAAGTGATAATGAGAGAAATCTGCTTAACCTGTCTGTATCTTAGCTACACTTAATATATTGCCCTCTGTTAATCTATTAACAGGATAAGTGAATTGGTGGTTGATTCACAAGCAGTAAGCCCTGGTTCTCAACACATTGGTTCCCTTCAAATGAGCACAAGGATACCCTTCAACCTCAAGCATCCATGAACTGCTTGAACTCCTCTTGTCATTTGTCCCTCTCGGCTCAAGTGTATGTAACTTCTGCCTATTTGTCTGTAGAATACTCATAACAATTTGCACTTGTAGATTATCTTTAATGTAGTAAGTGTTCCCAGGTGTTCCACAGGAGGGTTAGCAAGCCCCATCTGCCATCGAGTCATGTAGACCAATACTAGTGCATACTGTATTTTCCAAAAGTTAAAATCAAGTAGGATGGAAGAAGTTTCTGTGATCTCCTTATCAGAGGAAGGAAAGGTGGGAGGTACAATTAAAGGAAAGAATTCCAGAGTTTCAGGCTGCAGCAGCCGCCAGTGATGAACAACTAAAAGCCCTGCTACATGGCGGCGTAGCGGTTAGCACAATGCTTTACAGTGCAGGTGACCCAGGTTCAATTCCCGCTGCTGCCTGTAAGAAGTTTGTACGTTCTCTCCATGACCACATGTGTTTCCTCCGGGTGCTCCGGTTTCCTTCCATCGTCCAAAGATGAAACAGTTGGTCGATTAATTGGTCATTGTAAATTATGCCGTGGTTAGGATAGGGTTAAATTGGGAGTTGCTGGGCAGCGGGCTCAAAGGGCCGGAATGTATCGCAATAAATAAATAAAATACAGGTCGACCTTCACTAATCCGACTACCCGTAATCTGGTTCTTTTGATAATCCGGCACTGATTATGCTTAATGCGATCCTTCTGTAATTCGGCATTTTCAGTAATCCGGCACTCCTCAGGTCCCAATGGTGCCGGATTAGTGAAGGTCAACCTGTAGTAGATCTGATGCCATAAAATTACAAATAAAATTTCAGCTTTAACCACACTGGTTACTCTCAATTACAGCAAACACGTATAGGATCCAAGGATCTCTGCTTCTGACCCAGACATCTCCCGCTGCCACCCATTCCCCAATCACCACACACATAGACAGAAGCAGACACACAGAAACAAACACGCACACACACCTACATCACTGCGCACAGTGAAACACGTTAATGACAAGCAGACTCCAAGGATGTGCAGGCGAAGTGGCTCGAAGGGCTTGCAGGGCCTACTCCCTGCTGAATCTCAATCCATTTTCCTATGAATACACTGAGCAAGAATGACAATGGAGTGGTATGATCAAATATTTTTACTGAGTCACGCCAGTAACAGCACGTGCTGGGCAACTTAGTGTGGCAATGGTGAACCGGCCCACCGAGACGGAAACATGCGCCCTTGAATGCCTGCGCGAGAAAGAAAGAGCCCTCCATGTGTCGGGGGCCAAATCAATTCACTGCGCAATCCGTTGACCACATGCACTCTTGCCACGTCCCCGCAATTGATTTGAAACAGTTGACATTTCCTCTCAATCTCCCTCAATCTGTGTGGCTTCGGTCCTTTCGGTTATCCCAAGTGTTGACCATACACGTGAAAAGGAGAGATTCCTGATATTTCCAACTCACGAGCATGGGCCCTTCTTATTTACACCATTACTGGGTGTTATTCACTCCGTATCTTGCGTTAACTCAGTGCTTGCCTCTCCCACAGGTACTGGGACCCAGGACCCAGAGCTGACCCGATCGAGGATTTGCGTTATATCTGGGGAGGTTTTGCTTACTTACAAGACATGATTGAACATGGAATTATCAGGACCCATACCAGCACCGAGGTCCCATCAGGAATCTATGTCCAGCAAATGCCATATCCCTGCTTTGTTGATGACATGTGAGTGAATTATTAACTGGTGTTCTCTTAAAATTCCATTTTTTAGAAGATGATTTAGCTCCAGCAAATTGGATTTTGTTTTAGCACTGTTTGATGATAGGATATGAATGATAGAAAAATGGAGGGCTATGTAGGAAGGACGGGTTAGGTTGATCTTAAAATAGGTTAAAAGGTTGGCACAACATCGTAGGCTGTAAGGTCTATACTATGCTGCAATGTTCGATGTTCACTGTACAAGTAATACATTAATTCCAATTTAATTAACACTAAGGTGATTTCTTCAAGTGCCAGGTCAATTCTTCCAGACATATGATGAAAACACTTCTGGAAAAAGCCTGTTAAATTCACCAGTGCACATCGAGGGGTCAGGATAAGGGAAGTAACCAATGACTGCATCAGGATCATGTCACAGATGCCATGAAATCCAGAAATACGTGAAACTATTGAGAAACTCAGCCTGGAGTACTTGGTTTTTGGTCAACTCTGGATGTTGCTAATACTGAGACTCATTGGGGGCCCCCCCCCCCACCACTAGGTAGCTTGAAGGGAAGATCCCTTCCACTGCCGCCTGGCAGGAGGCAGGCCCTAGGCTGCAATGCTGCCCCTAAACACCCGGCACCAGGGTACAGTGTCTGCCATCTCTACCCCAGCACCACACCCCCAACAAGCTGCATTCTCAAATCGATTAGATTGATTTTAAAGTAGGTTCAGGCAGATGGGGCTTGTCACTGTTGTTGGCAGTTCATCCAGGTATGGGGTTCCCAACCTTTTTTATGCTATGGACTTCTACCATTAACCGAGGAATCCATGGATCCCAGGTTGGGAACCCCTGATCTTGGAGAAGGAAAACTTTGATCTCAACCCTCTACTGCCTTGCGGATATACCCACTCTTGGCAAAAGCTTCAGGGGTAAACCCTGAGGGGAAATCCAGAGCTGGAGGCCCGAAGGCAGTCCTACGATGACCCAATACTGACCGGCAACTCCTGCAACGCAGCTGTCACCAAACCGTATCCCTTGGATTCATCAGCTGCGTGGAGAGGGGGAGTCTGCTACATGGGCAACAGCTTGCTCCCCATATCATACTGCCCTGACTTGCGTATCACGTAGGCAGCCAGGATGCAACATCCATGGTCAACCTCGACCAACAGAGGGCCTTTGAAAGTAGGTTAAAATATCGCACAACACTGTGGGCTGAAGGGCCTGTACTGTGCTGTAATGTTTTATGTTCTATGAGTGAGTTACTCGGGGGAAACATTACACATTAGATTACAAGTGGAATAATTCAGCGAATATTCAATTTATAAGTTTGCTGATGACACCACAATTGTAGGCCGTAACTCGGGCAATGATGAGTTAGAGTACAGAGAGGAAATTAAGAACCTGGTGGCATAGTGCAAAGACAATAACCTATCCCTCAATATCAGCAAGACGAAGGAATTGGTTGTTGACTTCAGAAGGAGTAGCGGACCACACGACCCAATTTACATCGGTGGTGCACAAGTGGAACAGGTCAAAAGCTTTAAGTTCCTTGGGGTCAATAGCACAAATGACCTGACTTGGTCCAACCAAGCAGAGTTCACTGCCATGAAGGCCCACCAGCGCCTTTACTTCCTGAGAAAACTAAAGAAATTTGGCCTGTCCCCTAAAACCCTCACTAATTTTTATAGATGCACCGTAGAAAGCATTCTTCTAGGGTGCATCACAACCTGGTATGGAAGTTGTCCTGTCCAAGACCAAAAGAAGCTGCAGAAGATCGTGAACATGGCACAGCACATCACACAAACCAATCTTCTGTCCGTGGACTCACTTTACACTGCACACTGTCGGAGCAGTGCTGCCAGGATAATCAAGGACACGACCCACCCAGCCAACACACTTTTTGTCCCTCTTCCCTCCGGGAGAAGGTTCAGGAGCTTGAAGACTCGTGCAGCCAGATCTGGGAACAGCTTCTTTCCAACTGTGATAAGACTACTGAATGGATCCTGACCCAGATCTGGGCCGTACCCTCCAAATATCCGGACCTGCATTTTGGTTTTTTTGCACTACCTTACTTCCCATTTTTCTATTTTCGATTTATGATTTATAATTTAAATTTTTAATATTTACTAATTTTAACTATTCTTAATATTTTTAATATTTAATATTTGTAATCCAGGGAGTGTGAAGCGCAGAATCAAATATCGCTGTGATGATTGTACATTCTAGTACCAATTGTTTGGTGACAATAAAGTATAAAGTATAGAGTACTTCCCAAGATTTTCAGGCTTAAATTCCTAAATTTCCAACATGTTGCTCACCATAAACAACACAAAGTTAGTCATTGATCATTATTAATATAAATCAACCAGCCTTGCTGAGAGAGGCTTTCTGGAGACATGACCTACGATTCAGAGAATATATCGTGATCTTAAACGTGTCCCAACTAAAAATTAAGGAGTTAACGAGATGAACCACAAACATTGAGTATCAGTTGAAAGTTCCACTCAGTACTGAGGTGAAAGGGCCTAGTGTGTAGTGTGTAGGCTCATCCTTGTGTATGTATATCAAGCAGTGGTAAACCCAGGCAATTGGACTTGCTGTGATGTCCAGAACATATTTCACCACTCAGCCGAAAGGCTTCTTCGGTGTATGTAGTTACTACCAGCCACCAAGTGATGCTTGTTGGGCACAAATTTACTATCTTGAGCTTAAAATCTAGAAGAAATTGATCATTTTCTTAATGTTTAGCTTACAGGAAGTCTAACTTGAAAAGCAAACACCTGCAGGTGCTGGAAACCTGAAATAAAAATAGAAAGTAACTCAGCCATCCAGTGGTATCTGTCGAGAAAGAAATGAAATTAAGCTATCAGGTTGATGAACTTCAGTTTGAATTCATTATAAGGACATAATAAATGGAAGCAGAAGTAGGCTATTTGGCCCATCGAGCCTGCCCTATAAGTCAAAAAGATCATGGCTGATCAGTTCCACCTACCTGCCTTTTCCCCATAACCCTTAATTTCCCTGCTTAGTAAAACTTACATAAATTATCATAAATGTGACAGTTTACATCTAATAAACTAGACATTGTATATACCATGGTGAGGTAATAAAACACTTTGTTTGAGCCTGGGTTGTACGAAGACTCTAACACAGACAAAATACTGGAGAAACTCAGCAGGTCGGGCAGCATCTATGGAAAAGAATAAAAGGTCGACATTTCAGGCCAACATACTTCATCAGGACTGGAAAGGAAAGGGGAGGAAGCCAGAATAAGCTTCCCTCCCTCACCATCTTATTCTGGCTTTCTCCCCTTTCCTTTCCAGTCCTGATGAAGGGTCTCGGCCTGAAATATCGACTCTATATTCCCCTCCATAGATGCTACCTGACCTGCTGAGTTCCATCAGCATTTTGTGTGAGTTGCTCTGGATTTCCAGCATCTGCAGAATTCCTTCTGTTTTATTGTGTGAAAACTGATAAGGACAGTGTTTGAGAATCTAATTCTTGTAGTAATGAAGGAACTCTTCAACAGCAATGTGAGGGGAAGGAATGTAAACCAGAATGCTTGTCACCTGATATTAGCACAATTGTTATTTACTTGCTTCTTACACTTTTAACTTTTGCTGCAATTTATCTGCTATACCTGCCCATTCCCTTTCCCACCCCTCCTGCCTGTTGACTCTTCTTCCCCACCCCAAGCTTCATGCTAGCGCTAACCCGTTGCTTCCCGATGTTCACGGTGCTCTCCTGGATCTACTCCGTCTCCATGACTGTGAAGAGTATTGTTCTTGAAAAGGAGATGAGGCTGAAAGAGACCCTGAGAATCATGGGAGTCACCAGCTGGGTGCATTGGGTCACATGGTTCATCGACAGCTTCCTCATGATGGCAACCAGTACAGTGCTGGTGACCGTGGTGATCATGGTAAGAATTCAGTGATAAGCACCACCCAAGCACATGGCATTCACCTTCAGAATAGGAGTCCAGGAATAAGAGTGGGAGGTAGGCCGCACGCCACCAGGTTCAGGCACAATTCCTACCATCAACTATCAGGCTCTTGAACCAAAGGGAATAACTTCACTTACCTGTCATTGAAATGTTCCCTCTACTGATAGACTCACTTTCAAGGACTCTTCATCTCATGCAATAGATATTTATTGCTTATTTATTTATTATTATTATTATTATCATTATTTCTTCTTTTGTATTTGCACAGTTTGTTGTCTTCTGCCCTCTGGTTGAGTGCCCTAGTTGGGCGGTCTTTCATTGATTCAAGTACATTTATTATCAAAGAATGTATGAATTATACAAACTTGACATTAGCTTGCTCACAGGTAGAAACCTGAAAGAACCCAATTAAGGAAAAAAAGAAGAAAAATAAAAATAAAAGACCAATGTCTGATGCACAAGAGAAAAAAAAAACACAAATCATGCAAACAGTTGAAGTGAGCAACAGCATTCCGAACCAAAACCGAGTCCTCAGACCCACAGCAGCACAGAGTAGGCCCAAAGCCTCACTTATCAGTTTATCATATTAGCGAGCACGGAGCACAGCAGCCGCGGCTGTCTTCATAGACACAGTGCCATGGAGATGACCATCACAGAGAGCAAATGAAATCTGCTCACGTCCCATCTGACACCCTGTCTTCTCAGTCCTTTTGGGCCAACATTTAAATTGACCAAACAACGCAAAAGCGAAAGGCTCCAGTGCCCAGACAGAGGAGTAAGATCGTGGAGGGCGAGCAAAATTGGCTCTCGCTTCTGATCTGGGGCTGGCGTTTAAACTGTCTAAACAGCGTATCGTGCCTCTCACTAGACCACGCCGTCCAACAACTCACTCTGGGCCCAGATTTCATTACCCAGCCTGAAGCCACTCCCAAGCTCTTCAAATCAGTTTGGCACCCAGAGCGATCCGATCCAACCTTGCACCCCGGCCAGTTGTACAGGCACCGGATCTCCTCTGCCCAGGCCCCAACTTCCCCTTTTAGCGCTCAGAGAGCTCCAACATCACGCCCAGGCAAGCTGCACGGGCATCGGAACTCCATCTGCAAAGATTCTGCGGCATACCATCTCCGCTCATCCCCCAATGTTACCTCACTATTGCTTGTCCCTTCACTGTTTATGGCAATAATTTAACACAATTTACCACAGAAAAGGTATTTTTAGTGAAGTTTTTGGTCAGATTTCCTAGCTTTTTGACTACCTGAAAGTTGTCGCACATGTTCAGTAGCGCCATCTTAACCAGAAGGCAAGTATGATTCTGTTATGGTTATTATTCTATAGATTTATTGAGTATCCTCACAGGAAAATGAATCTCAGGGTTGTATATGGTTACATATATGTACTTGATAATAAAATTTACTTCGAACTTTAAACTTCACTCACCTCAACTCTGAACTGACTCCACAACCTATGGACTCACTTCCAAGGACTCTACAACACATATATTCAATGTATATTTTTTATTTACACAATTTATCTTCATTCGCCATTTGGCTGTCTGTCAGTCTTTACGTATGTATAGTTTTCATTAATTCTATTGTATTTCTTTATTTTCCTGCAAATGCCTGAATAAGAGGAATCCCAAGATGCCTCCAGTAACATATACATGCTTTGAGAATAAGTTTACTTTGACTTTGAAATCAGCATAACCATAGACACGGGATATTTGTGCCCTGTATCACAAGCCTATTAACATTCTTTGATTTGGAAGCCTGGTTTGAATTAGTCTGCCATCAAACTTCTCTCTAAACAATGGGTGTATGGGTAACAGCCTCAACCAGGGAGTTTCCTTTATCCATGTTTATACTTCCTGGGTCCTTTTGCATCGGAAAATCAAAGTAACTTTTTAATGATTTAATAGACTAAATGGATTAGTTTAAGTTGTGGACAGTGATCTAGTGGTATCCAGGTTAAGGAGAGTTCAGAGATAACTCGCTGGGATAAAAAAAAATCAGGTGCTGCTGGATAAGGAAAGATCCAGATCAGGCAATTATCACAAGCACTGCATATCTTCCTAATTACAGGAGATTGCAGATTCAAGGTTACCCTTTCTTTTGCAATATACTCATTTCAAATGAAAAAGCTTGGGGTTTGGCTAAGATAGGGCATGAGAATATTTTAGTTACCGAGCCAGCTGTGACTTTGATGGAGATTGGATTGTGCAGTCACTTTATCTGGACAGATGTTTATCTCCTGAGCTTTTTATTACTATCACCAGGCTGCAGGGAACCCCAGAGCATCGAAATTATTTATGTCTGAAAGTTTCAAGATGTAGAAGCCTGAATCTATTCATAGCCTACTAAAATACCTCACAGTCAAACAGAAATGGTTTTGTGAAAATGAATTAAATGGCTGGTTAATTGTTTTTTTTTGTGTTGGCTCTGTTTGAGGGTTATATGTTCATTCACTGTTCTTCATTAAACAAAAACATTGGGGAATATGTTACAAATGCAACTTCAAACACTGAAAATTTGGAATAAAACAGACAATGCTGGAAATGCCCACAGGCCAGGGAGACACAGGGTTAATGAACTTCAAAGTTCAAAGTAAGATTTATTATCAGAGTATGTACATATCACCACATACAACTCCGAGATTCTTTTTCTGCTGGCATACTTAGCAAATCTATAGAATAATAACTGTAAACAGGATCAATGAACAACAAACTGTGCAAATGCAAGTATAAATAAACAGCAATAAATAATGAGCATGAAATAATAAGGTAAAAGAGGCCTTAAATGAATACAGTTACATGGGTGTATAAGATGATGAGAGGCATTGATCGTGTGGATAGTCAGAGGCTTTTTCCCAGGGCTGAAATGGTTGCCACTAGAGGACACATGTTTAAGATGCTGGAGAGCAGGTACAGAGGAGATGTCAAGGGCAAGTTTTTTTACTCAGAGAGTGGTGAGTGCGTGGAATGGGCTGCCGGCAACAGTGGTGGAGGCGGATACGATAGAGTCTTTTAAGGGACTTTTGGATAGGTACATGGAGCTTAGAAAAATAGAGGGCTATGGGTAAGCCTAGTAATTTCTAAGGCAAGGTCATGTTCTGCACAGCATTGTGGGCCGAAGGGCCTGTATTGTGCTGTAGGTTTTCTATGTTCTATGTTTTCTATCCCTTTTATTCAAGAGTCTGATGGTTGAAGGGTAGTAATTGTTCTTGAACCCGGTGGTGTGAGTCCTGAGGCTCCTGTACCTTCTACCTGATGGCAGCAGTGAGAAAAGAACATGGCCTGGGTGGTGATGATCTTTGATGATGGATGTTGCTTTTTCTATGGCAATGTTTCACGTAGATGTGCTCAATGGTTGGGAGGGTTTTACCTGTGATGTACTGGGTTGAATCCACTACCTTTTATAGGATTTTCTGCTCAAAGGAATTGGTGTTCCCATACCAGGCCATAATACAGCCAGTCAGCACACTTCCCACCACACATCTATAGAAGTTGGCCATGGTTTTTCATGACATGCTGAATCTCCGCAGGCTCTTGAGGAAGTAGAGGCACTGTCGTGCTTTCTTTGTGATTATATTCAAAGATTCAAAGTACATTTATTATCAAAGTATGTGTGCCGTATTCAACCCTGAGATTCGTCTTCTCCACAGACAGCCACAAAGTAAAAAAAGACTGTGAACCCGTTCAGAGAAAATCTTCAATCCCACACACAAAACAAAACAAATCGCGCAAGTGGAAACCAAAATAAAAACAAGTGAGAGACACAAAATATAAAACACAAAATCAAAAGAATCCAGGCATATTCATTTCAGCTCAGTTTTCATATCTTCAAAATCAACCAAAAAAGAAGCGACCAGAAACCAGAAATATATCATAACGTGAACTGCAGAGTCCAGTCCATAAACTTGAAGTCCATGAACATTTTCATCTGTCTCTCCCCGCAGATATTATCTGTCCTGCTGAGTAATTCCAGACTTCAGATTTTAATTACATTGTTAGTACTATCAATCCACTACTGGGCACTTATTTAAAGTGTCCGCAAAGCTTATCATTAATTACTGTCAGAGTTCTTGTCACTGACCAAGCCTTTAATTATGTGATTTGCTCTTTCTCATGTCCTCCAGAAGTTTGTCTTCCTCACATTTTGTTCTTTAAGATTTTAATTGTTTGATTCTCTTTTGCTTTTGTTCCCAGAGAGGAAATGTGCTGCACTACAGCAACCCCTTCCTCCTCTTTGTCTTTCTCCTGGTCTTTACCATAGCCACCATTATGCAGTGCTTCCTGCTGAGTGTGTTCTTCTCCAAGGCAAACGTGGCTGCTGCTTGCAGTGGGATCATTTACTTCAGCCTCTACCTGCCTCACATTCTCTGCTATGCTTGGCAGGACAGGATGACCAGAAATATGAAGTTGACAGTGGTAAGTTTAACAGAGTGAAATCCTTACCTCTTTGAATAGTCCAGCACTGGTTCACATTAACTAATAGATGAGGGCTTTCAAGATGAGGATCATTGCAAAGTATATTTGCAATATTTTAACCAGGAACTAAATAAGGATTTTCACACCCAGCTTGGACATTGAGTCACATTGGAGGCCTTTCATGAATTGTTTCAGCCATTAGAAAGATTCAAGATTGTTTAATGTCAGGTGTAAAGGAGAATGAAATAATTATAATTCCAAATCTGATTCAGCACAAGAAAGAACAAAGATAAAGAACAGAATAATAAAATTTTAAAAGCACAATAAAGATAAATACATAAGATAGCTTAGTTGTATGTCCATAAAGTGACGGTGTACATAAGGTGCCCCTGATAATTTTATATTCTTCTATCAGTCATAGTCATACTTTATTGATCCCGGGGGAAATTGGTTTTCGTTATAGTTGCACCATAAATAATTAAATATTAATAGAACCATAAATAGTTAAATAGTAATATGTAAATTATGCCAGTAAATTATGAAATAAGTCCAGGACCACCCTATTGGCTCAGGGTGTCTGACCCTCCAAGGGAGGAGTTGTAAAAGTTTGATGGCCACAGGCAGGAATGACTTCCTATGACGCTCTGTGTTGCATCTTGGTGGAATGAGTCTCTGGCTGAATGTACTCCTGTGCCCAACCAGTACATTATGTAGTGGATGTGAGACATTGTCCAAGATGGCATGCAACTTGGACAGCATCCTCTTTTCAGACACCACCATCAGAGAGTCCAGTTCCATCCCCACAACATCACTGGCCTTACCAATGAGTTTGTTGATCCTGCTGGTGTCTGCTACCCTCAGCCTGCTGCCCCAGCACAAAACAGCAAACATGATCGCACTGGCCACCACAGACTCGTAGAACATCCTCAGCATCGTCCAGCAGATGTTAAAGGACCTCAGTCTCCTCAGAAAATAGAGAAATATTAGGTCACCCCCTCACACCTGATGCTCCAGAGACTGTCCAATCTCTTCATCAGCGCAAAACCTAGCAGACACTGCAGGGAACACTGATGGGGTTAGAGGTTCCCCAGTGAGGTTGAGCAAACCCAAGCTAACATTAGAAGTTGCTGCCATTACTACTGCAAAGGTAGGCTATCTGAAATAATTGAATTCATTGCTCAATAGTGCAATGGTGTATGCTACTGTGTCACTGTTGCGGGGACTGAGATTCGATCCTGACCTCTGGTGCTGTCTGTGGGGCGTTTCTACACTCTCCCTGTGACTGTGTGGTTCTCCCTGGGTTCTCCCTGGATTCCCCAGTTTCCTCACAATTACAAAATGTGCTGTGGTCACTGTGTAAATTGTCCCTAGTTTATTAAGTGGCAAAAGGACCATGTGAAAGTTAATAGGCACGTTTGAGAGAGAATGGGGTATTGCTGCAGGGAAAATAAGGGTGGAGGAATGGGTCAGGTAAGATTGTCCATTGGGGTCCTGCATGGGCCAAGTGGCCTTCTTCTGGGCCATAATAAAGAAGAATTCTGAGAGCTATAGCAAGCTTACACAGCAGGCGAGGTGCTGCTCCCTGACTCTTCTCTGTGTTTAGCTGGAACACTCAAGAACACCATCATCATTAAGGGCATATTTTTCCGCAACATCATTTAAAGTCTCAGAAAGAGAATAGTAAAAGTTTGCAATGTGTAGCAATGATTTGGATGAAATTGTAGATGGGTAATTAGCAAGCATGCAGATGACGCCAAGACTGATTGTGCTGTGGACAGTATAAAGGATTATCAAAGAATACAGCGGGATGCAGATCAGTTACAGATATGGGCTGAGAAGTAGCAGCTGGAGTTTAATCTAGGCAAGTGTTAGGGGTTGTACTTTGGGAGATCAAATGAAAAGAGAAAGTATACAATTAATGGAAGACTCCCTAATAGCACTGAGGCACAGAGGGATCTTGGGTCCATGTCCATAGTTTACTGAAGTGGCCATGCAGGCGGGTATGGGGGTAAAGAAGGCCTATGGCAAGGTTCCCTTCATTGGTAGGGTTATCAAGTATAAAAGTAAGGTAGTCATGCTGTACCTGTACGAAACTTTAGTCAGACTGCACTTGGAGTATTGTGTGTTACAGGAAGGATGTGGAGACAATGGAGAGGGTGTAGAAGTGGCTTACTAAGATGCTGCCCGCAGTAGTGGACGTGAGCCATAAGGAAAGGTTGGACAAACTTGGGTTGTTCTTCATTGAGAATCAGAGGCTGTGGAGAGACCTGATGTGTGTTTCTATAAATGACGAGAAGCGTAGATAGGGTAGGCAGCCTGAACCTATTCCTCAGCGTAGAATGTCAAACATCAGAGGGCGTGTCTTTAAGGTTAGAGAAGGGAAGTTTAAAGGTGATGTGAGGAGCAAGTTTTTTTAAGCTGGGAGTGGTAGATGCCTGGACTAGGATAACAGTGGTTGTATTAGAATCAGACACACAGGTGCAGTTTGTGAGGCTTTTAGATAGACACATAAATATTTTGGAAATGGAATTGTGTTACTATTGCCACACATACAAAGGTACAAAGGAAAGTTTGTCCTGTATATTGTTCGTGCGTTGAGGTATTACAAGGTAAGTCAATAACAGAGTGCAGAGTAATGTGTTAAAGTTATAGAGAAAGAGTAGTGCAGGTAGATGAGAAGGTACAAGGTCATACCAGTGCAGATTGTGAGGTCAAGAGTCCATCGAGGGAACCGTTCTGTAGTTTTATAACAGTGGAAATATGAAGGGAATGGAGGGATAGGGATGAGACAGCAGGAAGACATTTAATATAAATTGGCATCAAGATCAGCACAACATAGTGGGCCGAATGGCCTGCTCAAGGTTGTACTGATATATATTCTAAAAGCCTTCACTGTGGTTGTGTCAGAAGCAGTTCGCTGTCATTGAAGAGCAGCACGAGAGGTAAATGCAAGCAGTCTTCTTATGCAGAGATCGGGTGAGACACACACTGGGTTAAGGGTGAAAGGGGAACACGAGGGGGAATTCCTTCATTCAGAAGGTGGTGAGAGCGTGGAAGGGCTGCCAGCAGAAGTGGTCAATGAGGGTTTGATTTCAACATTTAAGAGTAGTTTGGATAAGTACATGGATGGGAGGAGTACGAGGACTATGGTCCAGGTGCAGGTCAATGGGACTAGGCAGAATAATAACCTTGCAAGGACTAGATGGGCCTGACGGTCATCATTCTGTTCTGTGGTGCTTCTTGCTCTGTGCTGTGACCATCGCTGAATGGTTGTTTGTTTCTTGACATTTCAGAGTCTGTTGTCTCCAGTGGCCTTTGGGTTTGGATCGGAGTATCTATCCCGCTACGAGGAACAGGGCATTGGTTTACATTTGGGCAATATCCACGCCAGTCCTGTTGAAGGGGACGAGTATAGTATGCTGCTCTCCATCGCAATGATGCTGTTCGACGCTTTTCTGTATGGAATTCTCGCCTGGTACCTTGATGCCGTGTTTCCAGGTATGCTGACGTCAAGTGGAAGATTGAAACTGGTTTGCTGGAGTTGATATTCTATGATCACATGTACCGAGATACAGTGAAAAGCTCATCTTGCATCTTTTTCATACCGATCGAATCATTACACCGTGCATTCAGTCAGTACAAGGGAAAACAAAGCAGAAAACAGAACGAGGTGTTGCTGTTACAGAGTAAGTGCAGTGCAGGTAGACAAGAAGGTGCAAGGTTATAACGAGGTAGATTGTGAAGTCAAGACTCCAACTTATCAAACTGGGTATCCATTCAATATTTTTATTACGTATAGATTTTACAGGAGATACCTCTTTCATGAAGTCTCAAGATTTTGTTATAGCGATGATTTGCAAATATTATTAATTCCATCTGTTATTCTAACTATATGTCTCCCTATCCCTAAATTACACCTAAACCATAGAAGGAATCACAGTCTCTGCTACGTTTAACTGTTTAATTGCACTGTAGGTAACATTTAATAATCAAATGTAATTATGATCATTTTTGAGAAGTGCTATCTTGATATCCTGCATTTTAATCTTCTTTTTTGCTTTCAATTGTAATACAATAAACAAGAACAGGCACAAGGTGGCTATTTATCATAAACACAAGGGTTTTTGCTGACGCTGGAAATCTTGAGCAACGCACACGAAAAGCTGAAGGAACTCAGCAAGCTGGACGGCATCTATGGAGAGGAATAAACTGTCAGCGTTTCAGCTGAGATTCTTCATCAGCCAGATGAAGGGATGTTGGTTCAGTCCTTTACATAGATACTGACTGACCTGCTGAGTTCCTCCAGCACGTTGTGTGTGTTCCTCACGGTTATTTATCAGTCAGGTCTTGGACAGCGTAGTACCTGTCAGGTACAATGGAAACAGGATACTAGGGGCAAGAGAACTGATAAGAGCCATCAAGCATGTTTCATAGATACAAGGGGACTTGCAAACCCAACATAGACAGCACTCTGGGTGATCCCAGGTCACTAGAATTATGAGACAGCAACCAGGACCCCCTTTGCCATGAGGCCATAACTAAAGTAATTTTTTTTTACATAGAAAATAAGAAAACCTACAGCACAATACTGGCCCTTCGGCCCCCAATGCCGTGCCGATCATGTACCTTCTTTAGAAATTACCTAGAATTACTCATAACCCTCTATTTTTCCAAGCTCCACGTACCTATCCAGGAGTCTCTTATAAGATCCTATCATATCCGCCTCCACCACCATCACTGGCAACCCACTTCAAGCACTCACCACTCTCTGCGTAAAAAAACTTACCCCTGACATCTCCACTGTACTTACTTCCAAGCACCATAAAATTGTGCCCTGTCATGTTAGCCATTTCAGCCCTGGGAAAAAGCCTCTGACTATCCACACGATCAATGCCTCTCATCATCTTAGACACCTCTATCAGGTTACCTCTCATCCGCCGTCGTTCCAAGGAGAAAAGGCCGAGTTCATTCAATCTATCCTCATAAGGCATGCTCCCCAATCCAGGCAACACTCTTGTAAAACTCCTGTGCACCAATTCTATGGTTTTCACATCCTTCCTGTAGTGAGGCGACCAGAACTGAGCACAGTACTCCAAGTGGGGTCTGACCAGGGTCCCTTATAGCTGCAACATTACCTCTCAGCTCCTAAACTCAGTCCCACAGTTGATGAAGGCCAATACACCATATGCCTTCTTAACCACAGAGTCAACCTACACCAAAGCTTTCAGTGTCCTATGGACTCGGACACCAAGATCCTTCTGATCCTCCACACTGCCAAAAGTCTTACCACTAATGCTATATTCTGCCGTATCATTTGACCTACCAAAATGAACCACCTCACACTTATCTGGGTTGAACTCCATCTGCCACTTCTCAGCCCAGTTTTGCATCCTATCAATGTCCCACTGTAACCTCTGACAGCCCTCCACACTATCCACAACACCCCAAACTTTCTGTCATCAGCAAATTTACTAACCCATCCCTCCACTTTCTCATCCAGGTCATTTATAAAAATCACGAAGAGAAGGGGTTCCAGAACAGATCCCTGAGGCACACTGCTGGTCACCGACCTCCATACAGAATATGACCCATCTACAACAGCTCTTTGCCTTCTGTGGGCAAGCCAATTCTGAATCCACAAAGCAATGTCCCCTTGCATCCCATGCCTCCTGATTTTCTCAATAAGCCTTGCATGGGGTACCTTATCAAATCCCTTGCTGAAATCCATATACACTACATCTATTGCTCTACCTTCATCAATCTGTTCAGTCACATCCTCAAAAAATTCAATCAGGCTCGTAAGGCACGACCTGCCTTTGACTATTCCTAATCATATTATGCCTCTCCAAATGTTCATAAATCCTGCCTCTCAGGATTTTTTCCATCAATTTACTAACCGCTGAAGTAAGATTCATTGGTCTATAATTTCCTGAGCTATCTCTACTTCCTTTCTTGAATAAGGGAACAACATCTGCAACCCTCCAGTGCTCCGGAACCTCTCCTGTCCCCATTGATGATGTAAAGATCATAGCCAGATGCTCACCTATCTCCTCCCTCGCCTCCCACATTAGACTGGGGTACATCTCGTCTGGTCCCAGTGACTTATCCAACTTGATGCTTTCCAAAAGCTCCGGCACATCCTCTTTCTTAATATCTATATGCTCAAGCTTTTCAATCCACTGCAAGTCATCTCTACAATCGCCAAGATCCTTTTCTGTAGTGAATACTGAAGCAAAGTATTCATTAAGTTCCTCTGCTATCTCCTCCAGTTCCATACACACTTTCCCACTGTCACACTTGATTGGTCCTATTTTATCACGTCTTATCCTCTTGCTCTTCACATACTTGTAGAATGCATTGGGGTTTTCTTTAATCCCGCCCACCAAGGCCTTCTCATGGCCTCTTCTGGCTCTCCTAATTTCATTCTTAAGCTCCTTCCTGCTAGCCTTAAAATCTTCTAAATCTCTATCATTACCTAGTTTTTTGAACCTTTCATAAGCTTTTCTTTTCTTCTTGACGAGATTTACAACAGCCTTTGTACACCACGGTTCTTGTACCCTACCATCCTCTCTCTATCTCATTGGAACATACCTTTGCAGAATGCCACACAAATATCCCCTGAACATTTGCCACATTTCTGCTGTACATTTCCCTGAGAACATTTGATCCCAATTTATGCTTCCAAGTTCCTTCCTGATAGCCTCATATTTCCTTTTACTCCAATTAAATGCTTTCCTAACTTGTCTGTCCCTATCCCTTTCCAATGTCAGGGTAAAGGAGATAGAATTGTGATCACTATCTCTAAGTTGCTTTCCTTCTCCCACTGAGAGATCTGACACCTGACTAGGTTCATTTCCCAATACCAGATCAAGTCCAACCTCTCCTCTTGCAGGCTTATCTACATATTGTGTCAAGAAACCTTCTTGAACACACCTAACAAACTTCACCCCATCTAAACCCTTTGCTCTAGGGAGATGCCAATCAATATTTGGGAAATTAAAATCTCCCACCACAACAACCCTGTTATTATTACATCTTTCCAGAATCTGTCTCCCTATCTGCTCTTCGATGTCCCTGTTACTATTGGGTGGTCTATAACAAACACCCAGTAAAGTTTTTGACCCCTTCCTGTTCCTAACTTCCACCCATAGATTCTCAGTAGACAATCCCTCCATGACTTCCTCCTTTTCTGCAGCCGTGACACTATCTCTGATCAGCAGTGCCACGCCCCCACCTCTTTTGCCTACCTCCCTGTCCTTTCTGAAATATCTAAAGCCTGGCACTCTAAGTAGCCATGCCTGCCCCTGAGCCATCCAAGTCTCTGTAATGGCTACATCATAGCTCGAAGTACTGATCCACACTCTAAGCTCATCCACTTTGTTCATAATACTCCTTGCACTAAAATAGACACATCTCAAACCATTGGTCTGAGCACATCCCTTCTCTATCACCAGCCTATCCTCCCTCTCACACTGTCTGCAAGCTTTCTCTATTTGTGAACCAACTGCCCCTTCTTTCGTCTTTTCAGTTCGGTTCCCACTCCCCAGCAGTTCTAGTTTAAACTCTCCCCAATAGCCTTAGCAAACTTTCCCGCCAGGATATTGGTCCCCCTCAGATTCAAGTGCAACCCGTCCTTTTTGTACAGGTCACACTTGCCCCAAAAGAGATTCCAATAATCCAGAAACCGGAATCCCTGCCCCCTGCTCCAATCCATCAGCCATTTCCCTTTACATTTGTGATCCTGAGTAACCTCCAGCGAATCCTGCTCTCTGGATCAGGAGACAGACTCTTTCATCTTGCTGAGTTCCAATTGAAAAGAACTGAATCCTTCTGGTCCAACCTGATGCATGAACATTTCTCACCTTAGAGCCATAGAGTCATATATAATACAGAAGCAGGTCCTTCAGCTCTTCTAGTCTGTCCCAGACTGTTGTTCTGCCTTGTCCTATCACCATGCACCTGGACCTCCAATCCATGTACTTATCCAAACTTCTCTTAAATGTTACAACTGAAACCCCACCCCATCCATTTCCACTGGCAGCTTGTTTGCACACTCTGAGTGAAGAGTTCTCCCTCAGGTTCCCCTTTCATCTTTCATCCTTAACCTATCACCTCTAATTGTAGTCTTACCCAACCTCTGAAGAAAAAAACCTGCGTTTATCTATCTTATCTGTACCCCTTATCAAGTCTCCCCTCATTCTCCTACACAACAAGGAAAAAAGACCAAAACTGCCAACAATACTCCAAATATGGCCTCACCAACATCTTATCCAACTTCAACAGCCAGGGAACTTAAATCAGAGCTGTGACCTTAAAGCAGCAATTACATGTGTGACCCTACGCCCTCTTGCAAAGTTTCCCAAACTCCCAGCAACAATCAATTTTGTGACGTTTAGAATATCTGCGTGCATGCGTGCCCACTTGAACAGAGTCCCAGACTTCCCTCAGCTATGTAACTAAGTGCTGGCAGTCCCTCATGGAAATGCCGACATTCCAGGGGAAGTTGTGAGCCAAAACAGGATTAAAGATTGCTTGCATTTGTATTTCTCTGGAAAAAATAACTTTACCTCACCCCAACCTTCATGTCCTCAGGAGAAGCAAATGAAAGGTGCCAGTTTCCTTTGATAATGATGACGTTCCCATAGAAACCATATCAGAATAATTAATAATGGTATTCCAACAGGCAGATTTGGTGGCACGATGATCATGACAGTTTGAACAGTTCACCTCATTTGGGCTTAATCAGTATATTTTTAAAAAGAAAGGAAGACAAATTAGATGGTAAGAAAGATTAGCTTTATTTGTCATACGTACATCCCATGTCAAATCATGTCATCAAGGACCATGCTGAGCACTGCCAGTGCCACCTCTGTTCCAGCGCCAACGTAGCATGCCCACAGGTCACCAACCCAACACTGTAGCACAACACTATTACAGCTTGGGGGGGTCGGAGTTCAGAGTTCAATTCCGACGTCCTCTGTAAGATGGTTTTACGTTCTTCCTGTGAGCACTTTGGTTTCCTTTGCTTGCTCCCACAGTCCAAAGACATAAACTTGATCACTGTAAACTGTCCTGTGATTACGCTACGGTTAAATCACTGGGCTGCTGGGCGGCACGGCTCAGAGAGCCTGAAGGACCCGTTCCACGCTGTATCTCCAAATAAATAAATATGTCTTTGGACTGTGGGAGGAAACTGGAACACGTGGCGGAAACACACAAGGTCGACCGTACAAACTACTTACAGATAGCAGCAGGTATTGAACCACAGTCTTACAGCTGGAACTGTCATAGTGTTACACTAGCAGCATTAAAAGCAAACATTGTATTGTATAGAGTCCTGAAGAAGTATCTCACATGGTCTGTACATTCTACTGGCTGTGTCGTGAAGAAGGCACAACAGCGCCTCTTTCACGTCAGACGGTTGAAGATGTTTGGTATGGGCCCCACCAGATCCTAAGGACTTTCTACAGGGGCACAATTGAGAGCATCTTGACTGGCTGCATCACTGCCTGGTATGGGAACTGTATTCCCTCAGTCGCAGGGCTCTGCAGAGAGTGGTGCAGACAGCCCAGTGCGTCTGTAGATGTGAACTTCCCACTATTCAGGACATCTACAGAGACAGGTGTGTAAAAAGGGCCCGAAGGATCACTGGGGACCCAAGTCAGCCCAACCACAAACTATTCCAGCTGCTACCATCCAGGAAACGGTACCGCAGCATAAAAGCCAGGACCAGCAGGCTTCGGGACAGCTTCTTCCACCAGGCCATCAGACTGATTAATTCAAGCTGACAAAATTGTATTTCTATGTTATATTGACAATCCTGTTGTACATAACATTTATCATAAATTACTATGATTGCACATTGCACATTTGAACAGAGATGTAACGTGAAGATTTTTACTCTTCATGTATATGAAGGACGTAAGTAATAAAGTCAATTCAATTCGATTCAGCCCCCAAGGTCGACTGTTTATTCTTTTCCATAGATACTTCCTGGCCTGCTGAGTTCCTCCAGCATTCTGAGTGAGAAACTTTATATATTCATAATGTTAAGCAACACCCACAAAATGCTGGAGAAACGCATCAGTTCAGGCGTGCTCTATGGAAGTGAATAAACAGTCGACATTTCAGGCTGAGACCCTTACTTGGGCCCCAAAGGAGGGTCTCGGCCCGAAACATTGACAGTTAATTACTTTCCATAGATGCTGCCTCACCTGTTGGAGTTTCTCCAGTATTTTGTGTGTGTTGCTTTGGATTTCCAGCATCTGCAGACTTTCTCCTGTTTATACTTATAATGTTCTTGTATTTGGGGACGATGGAAAATTCGAAGCTTGCCTCACAATTGCCATTGCTGATACTAGCATTTAACTCCAGAGTTAAGTATTTAATTACTTGAATTTAAATTTCCCAATGCAGTGCTGGGATTGGAGTTTTCGATCAATCGTCCTTACCTTTAGACACCAGTACAGTAGTCTAACCACTGTGTTTCTGTGGCAATATTAATCACTATTCAGGGGTAATATCACCCAGAACGCTGTATCTATGCTTTAATTCACCTTGTGCTTCTTTCCCGTTCTTTAGGTCAGTATGGAGTACCAGCACCCTGGTATTTTCCACTCCAGATTTCTTACTGGGCTGGTGCTGAAAAGCCCCAAGCTGCAACAGAAGGTGAGTTATTTATAAACCGAGAAACCTTTCTTCTCAGTTGTGTTTCCCCCCTGTTATAGGTGATATGGTTTGCAGGAGTGTACGTCTGAGACAGTCAGAGTGGGTACCCTGTGATTACTTAACTTGATCACATCTGGCTTTGTGAAGGCAGAATTCTCCACTTAAAAGTGTCTGAAAACTTAGCCAGTTCTTTCCTATTATTACCAGAGACTTAAAAGAGACTCGGCATGCTGTCTATACTCTTGTTAAAATTAAAGCCTTGTGCTCACTGCATTTAAACTTACATCAATGCACAGCTTCAATGGTGTTTTCATTACAATGGCAAACTGCCAAGTTTTCTTGGGTGGCAGTATAATGGCTCAGTGTTGAGCGGGCATCGCTGGATGTGACAGGAATGAGCTTGTGTACAATTCACCTTCATTGTCATGATGCAGCCAAGGATACAAGATAAATAACTCCATAAAAATGTACAAAATAGAAGCCATGTTTGGCTATACAGCCCCCTGAGCCTGTGGGATTACCCATGAATTTACAGTTCAGTAAATTCATGAGTAGTCCCATACCTCAGGCATACGTTCCCAACTGATTCTCTTATGCTGTAAATACAAATATTAACTTGAGTATCCACAGCACTCCTGGACAGAGCAAGATCTGAGTAAAGATATCGTCAGGTGAGGTAGTATGAAAAGATTTAGGCGTATTTGATATGAAATATTTTGGGCGGCACGGTAGCGCAGTGAGTAGGACAACGCTTTACAGTACTGGTGGCACAGGGTCAATTCCCGCCACTGCCTTTAAGGAGTTTGTACATTCTCCCCATGGCCATGTGGGTTTCCTCCAGGTTGCTCCGGTTTCCTCCCACAGTCCAAAGACGTGCCATTTGTTAGGTTGATTGGTCGTTGTAAGCTGTCCTGTGATTAGGCTAGGGCTAAATTGGGGGATTGCTGGGCGGCGCAGCTCCAGGAACTGGTAGGGCCAACTCCGTGCTGTATCTCAATAAATAAATGACAATGAAGTTCCATAGCGGTCAACCCCTTATCCAGAATCAGAATCAGTTTATTCAAGGACATTATCTCAGAGCGGTTACTTTAGTTAATCCTGAGGCTAAATATTAATGAATTCAGACCATAATGTCAACAGTTTTCTTATCTCAGACTCCCTATCCAGAGATTATGTCCAGATTCTCCAGTCTTCAGTGTCCACACAAAAAATTCCTTCACAATCCCATTCCTTATTGCCATCCAGACTAATGATGAAGTCTTCTGTGCTGGCTCAGTGTTGTTTTCCGATGGAGAGATAACCTTGGAAATCTAACAGGTAAAGTCTGCCACATGATTAGCTAAAATAACTGCCCCGATATTATATTCTTCAGTGAAGTAATTCTTTGTAAAATGCTGCCAGTGTGGATTAATTTAATTGGGAGTTATTTCATCGTAAGCTATTGTATCCTAGCTTGCATCCAAAGTGGGCATTAATCAAAATTTACTTTTAATCTTTGCTAAGACAAAAATGAACTGAGAGGAGCTGTGAAAGAGCCCGAGAAGGTGGAGACACCTGCGGAGGCAAAGGAAGAGAAACCAGCAGAGAACACGGCAGAGCAAACAGAGCAAGCGCCAGACAACCCCGGGGATGGCGACAAGCCGAAGGAAAGCAAGAAGATTTGCAAACTAAAGGAAAAAGAGGTGAAGGAGCAGCTTGAGAAGGAGAGGCAGGAGAAGGAGAGACTTGAGAAGCAAAAGCAGGAAATGGAAAGGCGAGAGAAGGAAAAGCAGGAGATGGAAAGGCTGGAAAAAGAAAAGCAGGAGAAGGAGAAGGAGAAGGAAAAGGAAAAAATCAACCCCGGTAATAACTCAGATCAGTAACGCTTTAAAATCGGCTTTACAGCACTTCATGATGTTGACTATGTTTGTCTTTATCTGTTGGCAGTGACAGCAGCAATGGCAGGAAACCCTCTCTATGAGCTGGAGCCTTCCAGTCTGACTCTGGGAGTGTCCATTCAGAACCTGGTGAAGACTTTCGGTGAAGGACAGAAGCCTGCCGTAGATGGGCTGAGCATTAACTTCTTTGAAGGGCAGATCACTTCCTTTCTGGGTCACAACGGAGCTGGAAAAACCACCACAATGTAAGAGCTTGTGTTCTATTTGTCGCAACAATGAAAATAATCACTGCCCAGCTAAAATATGGAAACAAGCCAGGCTCATGCAGCTCTGTTTACATCCCCGCTCAAGTCAAAGGCAGTAGAATAAAGGGTTGTTGGCCATCTGCACAGTGAAAATAATTGCTCTGCACAATGGCTCTTCTGTAACTATTGAAAATCTGTCATATGTTACCGAACAGTATCATTAGAACATGACTTGCTACTGACCACATGCAAAGGGATTGCATTTGAGTTCCTGGGACCCAAACTAGCAACAAAAGATTGTAAGGGGGGGCGCTGAACAGAACAAGGGCAAGTACGAAGGGATAGAGAAAAGCAAAAACATTGATAGATGTTTACTGCTACTTGGACAGTATGTTTTATTAGAAGGAATTTCAGTATAATTCTCTTTGGCATTAATCCTCTCTACAGTTTCATACAAATAATTTGCTAATTTACTGTAGTCACCCAGTTCAATGTAAACCTTGGGAAGCTAGGCATTCCCTGTCCAAGGAGCACACGTGGCTAATCACTGAACTAGAACAATAGCTGCTGTTTAAATTATCGCATGCATTCGGCAAACACGTTCCATCTGAGTCGTTCACTTCTCTGCTCCAAAACAACTCCAAAACTTCAGCTCTGGCTCTTCTGAATTAAACTTTTCAGAAACCAGGAGCAGGAAAATTCCTTTTGTCTTTATTGTTTTGTGTACACCCTATATCAGATCGGACTGCACCTTAAAAGATAATTTAAAAAAATAAACAGGAATGCAGGGGTACAAATTAAACGGGGTGAAGTATATTCAGTTTTCCAAGAAATTTAAAAACAAGAGAAAATCTGCAGATGATGGAAATCAAGGTAACACACACAAAATTCTGGAGGAACTCAGCAGGTCAGGCAGCGTCTATGGAAATGAACAAGCAGTCGACGTTTCGGGCTGAGACCCTTCTTCAGGACTGGAGAAAAGAGATAAGGTCAGAGTGAGAAGGTGGGGGGGAGGGGAGGGAGACTTCACTCAATAACTGCTATACAATAATAGAGACAAAGGGTCAAAATGGTCCCTTCGGCCCGTCTCATCCTGGGCATCCATGACGCCTATCTATACCGATCCAATCAGTCGGCATTAGGCTCCTATCTGTATATTTCTTCCCAATCCAAGTACCTGTCCAAACGCCCTTTAAATGTATTTGTCTCCACCATCTCCTCTGCCCACTCATTCTGTATAATAACTACCCTCTGACTGGAAAAACCTTCCCCCACAGATCTCATTTAATTTTCTCCCCTCTCACTTTAAACCTACAGTATGCCTCGCTTTAGACTCTCTTACCCCATGAAAAAGACTTAGATGATCCACCATATCCATGCCCCTCATAATCTTATAAACCTCTATAAGGTTTTTAAGGAGCTTACTATTCAGACGTCCCTCTTTCTTATCCAAGTCATTTGTAGGGTACCTATGAAATACCACAAAGGTCCCAGCATTAATACTGTATTACCCCACTGGTGACAGATGTCCAGTCAGAAAAGCAACCCTCTACCATTGCATTCTGTTTTCTATTACCAAACCAATTGTGGATCCAGTTTGGCAATGTGTCTTTCCCTCTCTCACCTTAGCTTCTTACATGCCCCTCCCTCCCTCTGGTGCTTGCCCTCCTTCCCTTTCCTCTCTGGTCTTCCACCCTTTCCTATTAGATTCCCCCTTCTCCAGCCCTTTATCTCTCCCACCAATTGACTTCCCAGCTATTTACTTCACCCCTCCCCCTCTCTCAGTTTCACCAATCACCTGTCCCCTCCTACTTCTTCCTTCCCTCCCCCCACCTTCTTATTCTGACTTCTTCCCCCTTCCTTTCCAGTCCAGATGAAGGGTCTCGTTGCAAACCGTCGACTGGTAATCCCTTGCTGGAATCCATGTATGCCAGATCCACTACTCTGCCTTCATCAGTTTTCTTCATTACTTCCTCAAAGATCCAGAGCAGGACTTTCCACGTATAAAACCATGTTGACTTCCACCAATCAGTCCCCATCGTTCCAAATGAACATAAATCCTGTCCCTGAAATGAGATTCAGCATTGCACTAAGTATGATTATGAAGACACGTAGTCCTCTTTTATTGTCATTTAGTAATGCATGCATTAAGAAATGATACATTACTTCCTCTGGTGTGATATCACAAAACACAGGACAAACCAAGACTGAAAAAACTGACAAAGCCACATAATTATAACATATAGTTACAACAGTGCAACAATACCATAACTTGATGAAGAAGTCCCTGAGCACAGTAAAGTTTAAAGTTTCTCAAATGTCCCACATCTCACGCAGACGGGAGAAGGAAGAAAAACTCTCCCTGCCATGCCGACCACAATCCGACTCATCTGAAAACTTCGAGCTCTGATCAGCTCTCCGTCACCGAGTACTGAGCACTATCTCTGTCCAAACGATTCAACCTCTTTCTCGGTTGCCAAAAGCAGGCAACGCCAGGATTTTCAGGCCTACCCTCCAAAAGATTCCCGACCACACAGTAACGACAGCAGCGAATGGGCGTTTCAGAAATTTCTCCAGATGTTCCTCTGTGCTTTCACGTCCATTCTCCATCAAATCAGAATTGTCCACGGCCCCTATTTAACAGATACAATATCATTTTTCACCGGTTTGTTAAGTAAAAGATAACTTGGATTGTTGTAATAATGAGATTTATCCCTGGGATCAAACAATTTCAGACTCTAACAAGTTTACCAAAACTTAAAAGGTCCAAGTAAGGAAAACAGGAAATTAATAACAAGCGTTTAAATAAAACCCTCTGTGCCCTTGTGTCATGCCAAAGCACCTTCACATAAATAATGAGAGGGAGATAAGGGACAACAGGAAAATACACTGTAAGTACGCAGTTTATTTATCTGTGTTGACATATGATCACATAATGGAATTGAAATGAGTCACAATAAGTGACCTGTCATAGACAGGCAATGAATGAAGAGATACGCACTGCTGCTTAAAGCTGCACACTGATGTTGTTAAGATTTATTATATGCTGCCCTAAAATCGTTAGCTGACATTTACAGCTGGAGCCGAAACTCGTATTTTCAAACCATTGAACTGAATTAAAATCCGGTGTTTCAGGAAAAAGCCAAATCTAAAGTAATTTTAATAGGCCAAACCATTTAAACTGCCTACTCCCGTCAACCTGAACCATAGCCGTCAATACCCCTATTATCCTTGTACCTATCCAAACTTCTCTTAATCGAGCTCGGATGCACCACATTCATTGGCAGCTGGTTCATCTTTCCCACAACCCTCTGAGTGAGGAAGTTTCCTCTCATGTTCCCTTTAAACTTTTCACCTCTCATCCTTATCCCATGACCTCTAGTTGTAGTCCCACCCAACTTCAGTGGAAAAAAGCTGTTTGCATTTACCCTATCTATACCCCCTCATAATTTTGTACACCTCTATCAAATCTCCCCTCAACCTTCAACATTCTAAGGAATAAAGTCCTAACCTATTCAATCTTCCCTTATAACTCAGGCTCTCCAGTACCAACACCATCCTTGTAAATTTTCTCTGTACTTTTTCAACCTTATTTACATTTTTCCTGTAGGTAGATGACTAAAGCTACACACAATATCCCAAATTAGGCCTCACCAACATCTTATACAACTTCAACATAACATCCCATCTCCTGTACTCAATACTTTAATTTCTGAAGGCCTATGACACCACTTTCAAAGAATTATGGACCTGAATTCCCAGATCCCTTTGTTCTACCACACTCTTCAGTGCCCTACCGTTCACTGTGTAAGACCAACACTGGTTGGTCCTACCAAAGTACAACACCTCGCCCTTGTCTGCATTAAGTTCCATCTGCCATTTTTCAGCCCATTTTTTCAGCCTGTCCAGATCCTGCTGCAAGCCATGATAGTCTTTCTTGCTGTCCACTATACCCCCAATCTTGTTGTCGTCCCAAAATCTGCTGATCTAGTTAACCACATTATCATCCAGATCATTGTTATAGATGTCAAACAACAATGGACTCAGCACCGATCCCTGTGGCGCTCCACTAGTCACAGACCTCCAGTCAGAGAGTCAACCATCTACTACCACTCTCTGGCTTCTCTAACAAAGCCAATATCTAATCCAATTTACTACCTCATCTTGAAAGCTGAGTGACTGAAACTTCTTGACAAACCTCCTATACGGGACTTTGTCAAATGCCTTGCTAAATTCCATGTAGACAACATCCACTGCCTTGCCTTCATCAATTTTCCTTGAAAACTCTATTAGATTGGTTGGACACGACCTACCACGCATGAACCCATGCTGAGACCGTCCTTAATCAGTCCATGTATATCTCTTGTATTTGGTCCCTTAGAATATCTTCCAATAACTTTCCCACTACTGATGTCAGGCTAACCGACCTATAATTTTTTGGCTTATTCTTAGATCCTGTCTTAAACAGCTGAACAACATTAGCTATCCTCTCGTCCCTTGGTACCTCACCTTTCACTATGAGTGACTTAAATATCTTTGCTAGGGCCCCTGCGATTTCTTCACTTTCATCCCACAGAGTCTGAGGGAAAACCTTGTTCGGCCCTAGGGATTTATCCACCCTAATCTGCCTCTGCTTTCCTCCCACATTGCAAAGTCTTATAAGTTAGGGTTAGTAAGATGTGGACGTGCTATGTTGGTGCTGGAAGCATGACAACACTTGAGGGGTGCCCCAGCATCTTTTCTTGCAGAGGATATATTTCACGGTATCTTTCAATGTACACGTGACAAATAAAGCTAATCTCATTCTCCACACAGCAAGTGGCACTTTCTTCTTCTTTGTGTAGTGTACATAGGTTAATAACTACCCAGTCTTGACTTAAGGATCTAGAATTCATTCATCAATCATTAGGTTAACCATCCAGCTCCAACCAACAAGTTAACACTTTGAAGGAAGTTGCTGTTAATGGTGTCCTTGTTCAGCAGTTTTTCTTCTCTCTCAAAAACTAAGTCCAGTCAATGTGGGTTGAGTTTATTGTTATCTACACAGGTACAGTGAGGTTCAGGTACATTGAAAATATTGCTTGTTGCAGGATACGGATTCAGACAGCTCACAGAACGTAAACTGGACAAAAATTATACAAGACAGTGAAGGAAACAGACTGTTGCAAAGCAAGATTTTAGTGCAAGAGATGGTCTATAGTGTTCCCACGCTGAAGCAGTCAACTTTAGGCTGAAGCCAGACTGTCATTCCAGTTCATGTAATTGAGTGACGTGTAATGCAGCAGAGAACGAAAGGTAGCAAGAACGTGACCCCAGTCTTGCTTACCAGCAACCCCTCTCCCCACCTCTTAACGTCTGTAAACACGAGGAAATCTGCAGATGCTGGAATTTCAAGCAACACACATAAAAGTTGCTGGTCCTGACGAAGGGTTTCGGCCCGAAATGTCGACTGTACCTATTCCTAGAGATGCTGCCTGGCCTGCTGCGCTCACCAGCAAAGTTTATCTTAATGTCTGTGCTGAGTTAGCTGGTTTAACAGACAGGTTAGTCTCCTCTTCCTACCCACCTTCAACTTTCTCCTCTTTACCTCCCCCTCCCCCATCCCCTGACCCACCCCCTCTTCCCTGATCGCTGCTGTTCTGGAGGTGAGTGTTTGTCAAGGGTGCGTGAAGGTCCAGTTGTAGTTTGTCTGTGGGGCCACTGATATGGAAACAAGGTGGCCACCCTTGTTATTCGTGGTTCACACAGAAGTGGCTTCCTTGGCAACATGCTGGGGACGGAAGCATCAGCACAATCAGGAAGGACGAAGAACTTGTCAAAAGGAGCTTTAGCATTGCAAACTAATTCCTACAGGACCAAACAGTATTAATTGCAAGATGTCAGTGATGGATTGCCAGCTCCTTAAAATAACAATTGAATTTGCGCAAAGTTGTGTAATTACGTCTTAAGGTGTGCAACAAATTTTTCACGTGTACTCAGTTTTAAAAGTGGACAATATTATTTCTACAAAGTTTAGTCATAGTCATAGTCATAATCATACTTGATTGACCCCGGGGGAAATTGGTTTTCGTTACAGTTGAACCATAAATAATAAATAGTAATAGAACCATAAATAGTTAAATAGTAATATGTAAATCATGCCAGTAAATTATGAAATAAATCCAGGACCAGCCTATTGGCTCAGGGTGTCTGACCCTCCAAGGGAGGAGTTGTAAAGTTTGATGGCCACAGGCAGGAATGACTTCCTATGACGCTCTGTGTTGCATCTCGGTGGAATGAGTCTCTGGCTGAATGTAATCCTGTGCCCACCCAGTACATTATGTAGTGGATGGGAGACATTAACCAAGATGGCATGCAACTTAGACAGCATCCTCTTTTCAGACACCACCGTCAAAGAGTCCAGTTCCATCCCCACAACATCACTGGCCTTACGAATGAGTTTGTTGATTCTGTTGGTGTCTGCTACCCTCAGCCTGCTGCCCCAGCACACAACAGCAAACATGATAGTGCTGGCCACCACAGACTGTCAGGTTTAATAAACTTCTCTCTCTGTTTAATAGGTCAATGCTGATTGGGTTATTTCCACCCACATCTGGTACGGCATTTATTAACGGCAAGGACATCCGCACAGAAATTGAAGCTATCCGACAGGACATCGGTGTATGCCCCCAGCACAACATCTTGTTCAATAAGTAAGCAGAATATCTCAACAGATCTGGATATACAGTTCTGGTCGGCCCACTGTAGGAAGGATGTTGAGGCTTTGGAGAGGATACAGAAGAGGTTTACCAGGATGCTGCCTGGTTTAGGGAGCATGTGCTATCACGAAAGGCTGGATAAACTTCAGGCAACATACATCAAAGTTGCTGGTGAACGCAGCAGGCCAAGCAGCATCTATAGGAAGAGGCGCAGTCGACGTTTCAGGCCGAGACCCTTCGTCAGGACTAACTGAAGGAAGAGTGAGTAAGGGATTTGAAAGCTGGAGGGGGAGGGTGAGATGCAAAATGATAGGAGAAGACAGGAGGGGGAGGGATAGAGCCGAGAGCTGGACAGGTGATAGGCAAAAGGGGATACGAGAGGATCATGGGACAGGAGGTCTGGGAAGAAAGACAAGGGGGGGGGGTGACCCAGAGGATGGGCAAGAGGTATATTCAGAGGGACAGAGGGAGAAAAAGGAGAGTGAGAGAAAGAATGTGTGCATAAAAATGAGTAACAGATGGGGTACGAGGGGGAGGTGGGGCCTTAGCGGAAGTTAGAGAAGTCAATGTTCACGCCATCAGGTTGGAGGCTACCCAGACGGAATATAAGGTGTTGTTCCTCCAACCTGAGTGTGGCTTCATCTTTACAGTAGAGGAGGCCGTGGATAGACATGTCAGAATGGGAATGGGATGTGGAATTAAAATGTGTGGCCACTGGGAGATCCTGCTTTCTCTGGTGGACAGAGCGTAGATGTTCAGCAAAGCGGTCTCCCAGTCTGCGTCGGGTCTCACCAATATATAAAAGGCCACATCGGGAGCACCGGACGCAGTATATCACCCCAGTCGACTCACAGGTGAAGTGATGCCTCACCTGGAAGGACCGTTTGGGGCCCTGAATGGTGAGACCCGACGCAGACTGGGAGACCGCTTTGCTGAATATTGGTGAGACCCGACGCAGACTGGGAGACCGCTTTGCTGAACATCTACGCTCTGTCCGCCAGAGAAAGCAGGATCTCCCAGTGGCCACACATTTTAATTCCACATCCCATTTCCATTCTGACATGTCTATCCACGGCCTCCTCTACTGTAAAGATGAAGCCACACTCAGGTTGGAGGAACAACACCTTATATTCCGTCTGGGTAGCCTCCAACCTGATGGCATGAACATTGACTTCTCTAACTTCCGCTAAGGCCCCACCTCCCCCTCGTACCCCATCTGTTACTCATTTTTATGCACACATTCTTTCTCTCACTCTCCTTTTTCTCCCTCTGTCCCTCTGAACATACCTCTTGCCCATCCTCTGGGTCACCCCCCCCTTGTCTTTCTTCCCGGACCTCCTGTCCCATGATCCTCTCGTATCCCCTTTTGCCTATCACCTGTCCAGCTCTCGGCTCTATCCCTCCCCCTCCTGTCCTCCTATCATTTTGCATCTCCCCCTCCCCCTCCAGCTTTCAAATCCCTTACTCACTCTTCCTTCAGTTAGTCCTGACGAAGGGTCTCGGCCTGAAACGTCGACTGCGCCTCTTCCTATAGATGCTGCTTGGCCTGCTGCATTCACCAGCAATTTTGATGTATGTTGCTTGAATTTCCAGCATCTGCAGAATTCCTGTTGTTTGTGGATAAACTTCAGTTCTCTTCTCTGGAGCACCAGAGGCTGAGGGGGAGAACTGATAGAGCTTTACAAGATTATGAATGCTACAGATGCCACAGATAGAGTGGACAGAGAATATCTATATCCCAGGGGCATTCAGCTCATCCTGTTCACGCTGGCATGATCTTCTACCTAGTCTCATCTACATTCACCTGGACCATATCCTTTCAAGCCCCTCTCTTCCATGCACTTATCCAAATTCCTCTTAAAAATGTTACAATTGAATCCGTATCTGCCACTTGCACAGGCAGCACGTTCCACGCTCCCTGCACCCTCTGAGTGAAGAAGTTTCCCTTCAAATTCCCCTTAAGTGCTTCACCTTTCACCCTAAACCTATGACCTGTATTTCTAGTCTCACCTAACCTGAGGGGAAAAGCCAGCTTACATTCGTTCTATCTAAACCCCTCAACATTTTGTATACCTCTGTAAGAACACACCTTGGTCACCTCTGCTCCAGGAATTAAAGTCCTAACACATTCAACCTTTCCCTATAACTCAGGTCCTCAAGTTCCGGCAACATCTGTGTAAATAATTGTGAAGTTTAGTACAATGTAGTACCTTTTGAGAAGAAGAAATGGAAGGTCTCTTAGGACTTAGAAGGTGCTAGGTGCTGTAGAGGATGAATGGGAATCTGGAGTACAAATAAACCAATCAAACAAAGCTGCACCACAGGTAGCAATACCAAATAGAAAGCAAGTTAAGAAATGGACATTTTTACTAGAGGGACAGATCCCAAATTAAACTTGCATCAGAGAGATTGGATATGGAGAGATATTTCTATAAATAGGTTATTCTAGAATCAGAGGGCACAGTTTCAGAATAAATAGATATCCCTTTAGAACTGAGATGAGGAAGAAATTTCCACAGCAAGAAGATTCCACAGTGGTGAATCTGTGGAATGCATTGCCATGGAGGCCTGTGGAGGTAAAGCAACTTGTTGCATTTCAGGTAGATATTAATAGGTTCTCGATTGGCAAAAGGATTAAGGATTACAGGGAAATACACACAAAATGCTGGAGGAACTCAGCAGGCCAGGCAGCATCAATGGAAAAGAGAACAGTCGACGCTTTGGACCAAAACCCTTCAGCAGGGCTACAGGGTAAAGGTGGGAGAGTGGATGAAAAAAATCAGCCCTGATTGAATGGTGGAGTAGACTCAATGGGCCAAATATCAAACCTTAGCTGAGCCATACTTTTCAAGTGTTTCTCCTGATACCAGCATCAGCCATCTCTTGAGTCTCCACACGTGCACACAGATCTGATCACCACGTTATTAATGACATGATCAGGAGACGATCGAGGGGATGGGGTGAAGATTTAAAATGATGGTTTCGAGTTTGGACAGACCATACATGTCAGGAAAAGATATACAGACTGGGTCTCCTCACTGTCAAAAGAAAGCTGGTGGGAGATCTAACTGAGGTCTTTACAATAATGGAAGTTTATCATGACTGAGTACAGAGAAATTATATTTTCTTGAGAGGAAAAGAATAGTTAGAGACTCTTCAAGATAAAATAGTCGCCTTGAAATACAGTAGGGAAGCTTCGCCCAAAGGCCGGTGGGTATGTGAAACCTGCGACCATTGAGAATAGGAAGGAAGAGGCAGAAGGAAACAGAGGCTCCTGGTGACATATTTACAGAAGGAAATATTGGAGGTCTGAATGTAGCAAAAACACCAAGGTGGAATTGTCAGCCCAAATGACTTCTTTTTCGAGCAGTCTATCTACATAATGCTTTGCCGTGGAGCCAACTATACGGCTTTCTGGGCAAAGAAGAAACTGAAGGAAATGTGAGGTAATGAAGTTTAGATTAAGTAATGTGAGTTAAAATTTTGGAGCCAGTTCATGTGGCAATGCTTCAGAAAAAAAGTCATATCAAAAACTTGACCATTTGAACACATTTTTCAGGCTCAGAATCAGGTTTAATATCACTGGCAGATGTCATGAAAGTTGTTGTTATACAGCAGCAGTATATTGTAAAACATAATAAAAAGTAAATTATAGTAAGGTGTGTGTATGTATATATATATATATATATATATATATATATATATATATAGAGAGAGAGAGAGAGAGAGAGAGAGAGATGCACATAGTAAAAAGTCAAATTAAATAAGCAGTGCAAAAAGAGAAAAAGAAGTAGTGACGTAGTGTCATGGGTTCAATGTCCTTTCAGAAATCAGACAGTAGAGGGGAAGAAGCTGCTCATGAATCATTGAGTGTGAGCCTTCAGGCTCCTGTACCTCCTCTCTGTTGGTAGCAATGAGAAGAGGGCAGGTCCTGGGTGTTGGGAGTCTCCTTTTTGAGCCACTGCTCCTTGGAGATGTCCTGGATAGTACAGAGACTAGTGCCCACGATGGAGCTGACTGAGTTTACAACTTTCCTCAACTTATTTCAATACTGTGCAGTGAAACCAATCCCACCCCATACCAGATGGCGATACAGCCAATTAGAGTACATCTGTAGAAATTCGTGAGTGCCTTTGGTGACCTTCTAATTCTCCTCAAGCTCCTAATGATATACATTAGGAGTCTGACAATTCACCTCCAGACAGTAGGCGTCACCAGCACGGCCAAAAATTTCTCCACTGCCAGCAGAAATCAGAGTCTGCAATTTTGCTGTTCTCTCACAACGAAACCTGTGTGGGGTTTGGGAGTGAGACACCAATCAGAGTCTCATGTTGATATGTTGCAGAGAGCACCTCGCGGACTCTGTTATTGCTTTTCCGTCCTATTACCTCGAGGGAATACCAGGGAAAAGCATCGTCAGGATGCACACTGAGGCTGGGAGATGCTCTCTGCAAAATATCGATGCAAGACCTCGCAGAGGTCAGACTTGCACTGATCCGTATGGATGGCAGGCAAAACCAAGTTTTTCACTGTATCTGTGACAATAATATGCCAATTACCTATAATCAGCAGTATGGAGAAGTGATCGGAGATTTGATCACTGATCAGAGAATTAATCAGAGATTCTCCTTTTGGTGACAGCACACTATACTTGCAAGCTGCATGCTGTGATACCTGGCGCTTTGATCAAGCCAAACTTGGGAGAAGAGTCATATGTGGCATAAGAGCTAATTGTGCCAATTCATTGCATGTGGAGTGCCTATGCCCTTCCACCACACCCCTCTGCTCCCGTACTTTCCTACAGTTCCACTGTATTCTCAGCCACCGTACTGCCACTGCCATAGGGAGCATCCTTTAATCTCTAACTCACTTCCCAGAGGTCTCAGCAGACATGCCCACAAAGCTTTTCATACGACTCATGACAGGAGCCGCAGTGTCACAGTTTGAATGCATACACCTGTGAGTTAAATGCTATCACGCTGCAGTTAATGCACTTTTGTCCAATTGCACACATTTTCTTCGGGGGTCAGAACGGATGTCTGTGTTATGTCCAGCACGTACTTCGTACACCAAAATAATGTGATACCCATTTAGAAACATAGAAACACAGAAAACCTTCAGCACAATACAAGCCCTTCAGCCCGCAATGCTGTGCCGAACGTGTACTGACTTTAGAAATTACCTAGGGTTACCCATAGCCCTCTGTTAATTAGCCTTCATTGTGCACTAATGTTTGCCCTGCTTTTTGTCATCAGAATCAGAATCAGGTTTAATATCACTGGTATATGTAGTGAAATTTGTTAACTTTGTGGCAGCAGTACAATGAAATACATGATAAATAATTATAGAGAAAAATACCGAGTTACATTAAGTGTGCACTTGTCTGTTAAATAGTTAAGTTCATGTAAGTAATGCAAAAATAGAAATGAAAAAGTAGCGAGATAGCGTCCATGGGTTCAATGTCCATTTAGAAATCAGATGACAAAGGGGACAAAGCTATTCCTGAATTGTTGAGTGTGTGCCAGTACGATTCTGTGCCTCCTTCCTGATGGTAACAATGAGAGGTAGACATGTCCTGGGAGGTGGGGGACCTTAATGATGGACACCACCTTCCTAAGGCACCGCTCCTTGAAGATGTCTTGGATACTACGGAGGCTGGAACCCATGATAGAGCTGACTAACTTTACAAGTTTCTGCAACCTACTTTGATCCTGTACAATAGTCCCCCCACCCCCAACCCCATACCAGACGGTGACGCAGCCTGTCAGAACGCACACTACCTCACTATTTTTGCCCGACTTTTTTATCATATATATTTCTTATTATAATTTATTGTATATTTTATTGGACTGTACTGCTGCCACAAAACAACAAATTTCACAGCATAAGTCAATGATATTAAACCTGATTCTGATTCATTGATTTATATTATAAATGCAAGATACATAAAATAGACGCATTTCATTCCTGTCCATAATGCATATTGAAACTCTAAACACAACTGCACAATAAGGTGCACCAAGTGAATTACTTCCCCCCATTCATGTTGATAGCCTCATGTTATACAATAGTCCAACGTTTTGTTCGCTGGGATAGGTTTGCAGAATAACCTAGCTGCTTGCAACTACTGAAAGACAAGGAAGCAACACTGATTATGGCTGCACCCTGGACAAAGTCACAAAGATGGCCCTTCTCCACAACACATCACTTCAGTTCACCTGGCAAAAGAACTGGCACATCATAGAATGCAGGGCTTTCTTTAAATCTAGAATCTGTCCTGGGAGAAAGGTGATGCATGAAACATTTATTACACAGCGGGACTGCAGAACAATTCTGTGTTATGCAGGACTGCAATATCCATCAAGATAAGCCGAGTATATCAGTCTGCGAATCTGGTCCACCATTAAAGTGAGCTTATGAGCTGGTTAATAAATACTGGGGAATGCTTGGTATGCTGGCCTGGGGAAGTTTACGTCTCTCTCCCTCTCTCACATGTTAAGGCTGGAATATTATTCTTGAGCCTGGAGTCTGAAGAAGGCTGCGAGTCGAATCATCTGATTTTTACATTTATCTTCCCTGCAGTCTAACGGTGGCAGAGCACATCTTATTTTACACTCAGCTCAAAGGCCACGCAGCTGAAGAAGCAGAAAAACAGACAGAAGTAATGCTGGATGAAATTGGATTGATTCATAAAAGAGACGAGTTGGCTCAAAATTTATCAGGTAACAGCCCATTGGCCACTTGTTTATTCAAATACAGTGACTTAGCCCTGTTCCACCATTCTGTCTTGAGTAGGCCACCTAATATTGCTCAGTGAGAATCACTGAGCACAAATTTATTTGGCATGTGTCAGACCGAACAAAGCAACCTGCATTTCAGAAGGTTTTCACCAAGTATCAGAAAGGTTATGAGGTTCCTGATGGTCTATTTCTTATTCCTTAAACTTATTTTCTCAAGACATAAGAAATGGAAGCAAGGAGTGAACAACTTCCTGCTCTCTTAATCCAATAAGATATTTTACCTCGCCGTCTCCTTCCTGTACAGAAATATATCTCTGATTCCCTTTATATCTAAAATCCATTAATCTGTCTTAATATATTTGGCAACTGAACCTTTGATAGAGAATTCCAAAATTTCTTAACCCCCCCCCCCAAGGTAAAATAAAATTCTTCCCACTTCTACTATGATGACTAATTCCCCCCACTACCCATTTCTGAGGCAGTGACGCCTGGTTTGAGCCACTTGACCAGGACAAACATCATCCCTACATCTCCCCTGTCAAGTTCCAGGAGAATTCCATATGTTTCTGTGAGGCAATTTCTAAACCCTGGAGGTTATAGACTTTGTTTTCTTCCTCCCTCTTCATATAACAAACCCACCAAACCAGTTAAATCATGGCCCTCCCTCTATTGCGAGTATTGTGTAGGGAGACCAACAGTGTACACTTTATTACTGCTGCTGTCTCACCAGGACTTTATGTTATTGCAGTTGGACATCTTTATTCTGTACTGAAATTCATTTGCAATGAAGAACGTACCACTTGCATTCCTAATTACTGGGAAATTTTCGGTGTCTTCTGCCTCAAACGATTTGTTTAATTTCTCTGCCATTTCCTATGGGTGAGTCTTATCACAGTAGGATTTAATGTGATGTTAAAGCAGAGTTATTAACCTAATGGCCAGTGGACACTGTTTGCCTTTGTAACTCTGAGGATCACTGTCATGAAGAATTATAACTTGATGTCAGATTACAACTTGTTGGAAGTTTTCCTCTTTCCTTCCACAGGTGGAATGCAGAGGAAATTGTCAGTAGCCTTAGCGTTCATTGGGGGAGCTAAGGTGATCATTCTGGATGAGCCAACATCTGGAGTAGATCCATATTCCAGACGATCTATCTGGGATCTCCTACTTAAATATCGTTCAGGTACGGTACCCTTTCAATGACTTCAGTGAGAAAAGAATATGCACTGTATGCAATGAAGTTACACTGAAGCCTTTTATCAATATTGTATCCTGAATATGAAAAAAAATTCTTGTGACTGCTTCATCAACAACTGTACAAGAAAGCTGTATGCTTGTGCGTCTGCTTGTCTATGTGCTCATGTGCGGGTGTGTTGTGTGTCTATAAAGTGATTTTAAAACTTACCTCTAATTGTACGTTGAAGCCTACAGTGAAGCACATCATTTGTGTTAAATCAAAGCAGTGAGGGTTGTGTTGGGCAGCCCGCAAGTGTTGCCATACCTCCATCGTCAACATAGCATGCCCACATTTCACTAAACCTAACCATACATCTTTGGAATACGGGAGGAAACAAACATCCGAAAGTGAGAAATGTTGTTTACACCTGGCTCTGATTGGGCTTTCAGGTAAGGTCCAAGCCCGTATGTTAGTCCATGCCAATATTGACCATAATCTGTTCCATCATTAACCGTACTCATATCATTGTTAACCATTAGTCAGCTCCACCATGAACTATTCTCCTTGCCATCAATAACCAAAGCCCATGCTATCCTTAATCAGTAGTATGAAATTGTTAACCATAGTGCACGCCATCAATAACCAGTCCTTGCCATCGACTCTGCCATAATTTCATTCAAATTCCACCCTTTAAGCTTACCTGCTGCCAACTTCCCAGACTTTACTGTCCTGTTCAGCCTCTCACTCTGTTCCCTGTACGCTTCAAGTCATCCAAAACTCTTAATGATCTAGCCTGCACTGCCCTGTGCTCTCTGACCTATATTATTGCCCCAGGGAAAAATGCTCATTTCGTTTTCAAACTGCTCCTTTGTCTTTCTCCTCCCATTCTCTCTCACCTCCTCCATCCATGCAATCATCTGAGGAATCTGTGTTCCTTTAATTTCTTTTTAACTCATTACTCAACCACTGACAGCCACTGGAACTCCCTACCTTAAATTCACTATCTCCTCCTCCTGCCTCATTTAAGACTTTCCTTAAAATGTACGTCTTTGACTAGGTTTTCAGTCATCTTCCTTAAATACAAAGAATGAATCGGCTTCGACATTCTTGAGACATTTTGCTATCTCAAACATGCTATATAAAGGAAGATGCTGTTCTTAATTTTGATAAAATGGTCTCATAGCAAAAAGTAATGGTTGGGTGTGGGCAAGGAGGGCTGCAATTAGAGCATTAAAAAAGTCTGGGTGTGTCACAGGTAGCTTTAGAGTCATAGGTTAATACAATGTGAAACAGCCCCTTTGGCTCAACATCCTCTTGGCCAAATTCCCTACTGAGCTCATCCCATTTACTTATATTTGGCCCATGAACCTCAAAATCTTTCCTAACTACGTACTGTACGTGTCCAACCATCTTTTATACACTGTCATCGTATCTGCTTCCACGACTTACTCTTGCAGCTTGTTCCAGATTGCCATTGCCCTAATTGATTCATTTATCATTTGTATTTGCACAATTTGTCGCCTTCTTGCACGTCGGTTGCTTGCCAGTCTTTGTGTGTAGCTTTTCATAGATTTTATTGTATTTCTTCGTTTCACTGCAAATGCTCGCAAGAAAAAGAAGCTCAGCAAATAATGACATATACTATATGTACTTTACTTTATTCTCGGCATGAAAAAATTGCCCATCAAGTCCCCTTTAAATATTTTCCTTGTCATCTTAAGTATTTGCCCTCTACTTTTAGTCTTTCGCTATTGTGGGGAAAAACAGACTGACCATTCGTTTTATCTTATAGTTTTATATACCTCCATAAGGTCATTCCTCAGCCCTAGGCATTCCAGAGCAAAATACTCCAGCCATCCAGTCTCTCCTTCTAACTCAAGCCATCCAGTTCTAATAATATCCTTGTGGATCTTTGAAATTGAATTTGGGGTTAAGGAAAACATCAGGTGAACGAGACTGCACTGACCATTTCTCCGACGTGTCTTCCCTCCTCGGGCACACCTCACCGAGTCATGGCCAAGGAGGGTACACAGAATCGTGGTTGCTTTCTTTGGGTAGGTGAAAACCTCCCACCGTCCAACACACACACATTCAATGTCCAGAGATTGGAAGCTGATGAATGAAGCCCGGAGACTGATGCAGCAGGTGCTCCACGGCCAACTCGAACAGCAGATGGACTTGTCTGATCTTGGCTCCTTGTTTGTATCTTATCCACAAAGCCACTTGTCTCAGCAACAGAGTGTTCTTGTGCTGGTTGTCAATCTCCTTTAACACAATGGGAGCTTTTATACTGGAGAATTCACAAGTTGAAAGAGCAAACGCTGGAAGAAACCCAGCAGGCAGCCCAGAGATCTTCCACAGGATGGAGATAACATTGCAGATCAATGACATCTGATTTCAGGTTTCCTGCATCTGCAATGATTTAGCTCTCACTTTGCATTAGTCAAACTTTGACCTTGGTTACCCAACTCTGAGTTAAAAGCTGCATTTGTGCAGGAGTTTGCCTGAGGTGTCCCTGAACCAGGTTCAAAAATGAAAGCAAATTTATTATCAAAGTACATATATGTCACCATGTACATACTACTTCAAGATTCATTTGCTTACAGTCACTGTAGAGCAAAGAAATACATAGAGTCAATGAAAAACTACACAGAAAGACTCAAACAACCGATGTGCAAAAGAAAGCAAACTCCAAAGAAAATAAGTAGATAATAAATAAACAAACAAATAAATAAATAGGTAGATAATATTAAGAAAATGAGTTATAGAGTCCTTGAAAGTAGGTCCACAGGTTGTAGAATCAGTTCAGTGATGAGGTGAGTGAAGTTCTCCTCCCGGCTTAGGAGTGTGATGGTTGAAGGATATTAGCTCTTCCTGAGCTTGCTGATATAGGAGCAAAGGCTCCTGTACTTCCTTCCTGGTGGCAGCAGCGAGACTAGAACATGGCCTGTGTGGTGGGGGTCCTTAACAATGGATGCTACCTTCCTGTGGCAGTGCTCCTTGTAGAGCTCCCGGGGTGATAAGCAGTGGTGCCGGGTGCTGCTATCACTGTGAGGTCGCTGCGGTTGAGCAAACACACAAGCTGCTTTCATTTAAATAAGCTCAAAGTCTCGCATTACATCTACAGCACCAGAGCCACACTACTGTCCCTCATCACTGTCCAACCACAAGACACAGGAGCAGAATTAAGCCAAATGGCCCATTGATCATGGCTGATTTATTTTCTCCTTCAACACGATTCCTTGTATCTACTAATCCAGAACCTATCAACCTCTGCTTTAAGTATATCGAGTGCAACAGTAAGATGGCCGTTATGCCTACATTCAGGAATACTCTCTGTGTCTGAGCAGCCCGTCTGCATGGTGTCCATAATAAGACAGTTCTGATCAACTGATAATATTTTTGACTGTACTCTGTGCAACTGCAGTCAAGTTGTTATTGAGGTGACTTCACATTATCCAGTGAGAACCATTCAATCACAGATAAACGGTTCCAGGAACTCTCCTCCCACATGAGCCTCTCCCACTCACCCCTTCTGAGCCACGTGCAGCAGCAGAACTGGTAACCTGTTCAGAAAAGGGACTATAAAGCAGTATTTAAAATATCTGGAGGCACAAGAGACTGCAGATGCTAGAATCAGATGATGGGTCTCAACCCTAAATGTCAACTGCTTGTTTCTTTCCATGGATGCTACCTGACTTTGCTGAGCTCCCCCAGCAGTCTGTGTGTTACTTAAAGTATAAACCTACTGTTTTTTCTTTTTCTTCTCCTTCACTCCTGCTATCGTCACCTTTCCTACCTTGCACCCAACTCCATCACCTCACCACCCTCACGACCTTTATCCTCACCCTCATCTTTACCATCTTTATCTTCACCATCTCAAAATTCACCTCCAGCACTTTATCCTCCATCACCTTCACCACCTCCAATCAGAGGATGACTTGATTTCACTCCGAATGTTAGTTCTGAAGTGACCGATGAGACCACTCGGGGAGCCGCAGATCCTTCCATAGTTGGGGCAGGAGGTGCCTGGTGGCAGCTGGTGAATTTCTTCCACTGTTTACAGAAAGTTCTTGGTGCCATCTTGAATATTCCTTCTCCACATTGAGTGATCATGGGCCAGGGATTGTCAGGAGTCAGTGGGCATGGTGCATTTTCATCACAGAGGCTTCAAGTACATTCCTGAACCTTTTCCTGTAGCAATCTCTTCGCATTACAGAGCTCAGAGTAGAATGTCTGGTGTGATCTTCTGAATGATGTGGCCCAGCAGTGCTGACAATCTGTAACCAGGGGCTCAGTGCTTGGGGTTTGGCCAAGGAGAGGACACAGGCATTAAATTGTTTATTTTCCCAGTGAATTTGACTGAATTTGGAGGATCTGGTGATATCTTGAGGCACCTGCTACAGGTGTCCCAGAAACATTCAGGACGGCAGGGATCACTATGGGTTTTGTGCCAAGTCTAGATCTTCAAACACTCTTCTGCACAATTGATCAAAGGCTAAAGGGATGAATTTCATCACTGATGTCTGTTTTGCCTGTGCACAACGACATATATATTAAATAAAAGCACGCATGCAGTAGACGGCTTTAACTGGTGTTTTCACATTGCAGTGAGAGAGAGAGAGAGAGAACAATGCGCATGTGCTGACAACAGATCAGTATGTAGTGCCAAGTTGGAGGGTCATTACTCTAAAAGAAATAGATCCATACATTATACTTCCTCCCCTTTAGATTAATGAAACATGAACTGTATATGCACAAAACCTTCAACTTCTCTTTCATAACCCATACTCCAAATAAAGATGCTTTCACAATAACAGTCCATAACTAACTTCACAGTGCTAAAGGTTCAGTCTTTTTGGTGGTGCTCTGTATCTTTCAGGATAGCACCTCTAGACCTGTGGAGTGACATCAGGTTTGTTAGGTGTTTTTGTATAAGACAAAGTTCTTGGTTTCCAGTGTCACGTTGATGTCAGTGACATCATCACTGAGAGGTAGGTCTGGTGACTGTAACGTGCCCATCTTGTTGGATGCAATTGACTTAGGTGTGTTCTCCAGTTGAGCATCCAGTATCTGGTCCACATGACGTATCCATGTCTGATCTCCGACATCCACTGTGTACATCAGTGGTCCAGTTCTTTTAGCCATCCTACCAGGTGTCCACTTGTCTTCTCAGTAATCACATTCTAGGACTTCCTGTCCAATCTCGAATCTCCTTGCTGCTTCACTTGGCAACTGGCTGAACTGCTTATTCTGCACTTCCCCCCACAGATTTGGTTTCGGAAGGTCTATGTGAGATCTTCGATTCCTGTTCATGATTAGCATTGCAGGTGTTTGATTTGTTGTTGCATGATCAGAGTTCTGATACACAAAAAGGAAGTTGTCCGCCTTGCGCTGTAGAGAAATGTCCTCCTTGTCCATTGCTTTAATTGACTTCTTGAAGGTTTGGATAAACCTTTCAGCTAACCCATTCATTGCTGGGTGGTGAGGAGCTGACTTAAAATGTCTGATGCCATTTTTCTTCATGAACTGTCGGAATTCTTCTAACGTGTATTGTGGTCCGTAGTCACTCACCATTTGTTCTGGTAAGCCGTTTCTGGCAAAGGAGGTCCTCAGAGCAGAGACAGTCTTTGCTAAGGTGGTTGACTTCATTGGTATAACCTCCGGCCACTTTGAATGAGCACCCACAGCACTCAGAAACATGACCCAGCAAAGCAATATTTACTCTTTGCCATGATGGCAATGGCCACTCCCATGGTGTAACAGTGCCTGTGGGGGTGCATTTTGAGCTTTCTGGCATCCCGAACAGCTTTTGGCCAGGTTTTCAATCTGTTAATCTATTCCCTTCTCAAACACCTTCTGATTAGCATTAAGCAGCTGTGATAGCCTTTGGTTAGTGCTACCATTTGGGCTGCCACACTGACAGCTTTGAATGAGTGCCAGTCTAGTTGGAATTTTCTCACCCATTAACATCTGAAAAGTGCTGGCCCTCCACTTTTCAATGCCTAAAGCTCTAACTGTTGTGTTTGGCCTCCATACATCACATTTACTTTCAGTTTGCCTTTGGGAGACACTTGTTCACCTGTGTAAGTCTCCAACATCACTGAGGTCTTCTCTAATGGTACCTTAGATAGTAAACTGTTGCTTCTGGAATTATAGACAAAGCTGATCCTGTAACCAGCTCCATTTTCAGTTTTACATCAGACACATCTATTGTGATCCATGTTATATTGTGATCTGCTTCAGTAATACTATGCAGTTCTAGGCATGACAGTTCACCTTTCTCAGAGTCTGTGTTGTCTGATTCTGTTTCACATTCAGTCACATTATACATTTGCTCAGTTTTGTGTTTGAAACTTTTCACTTGGTGTGCTTCTTCTCTTGCCTGTCTTGCACACTCTCTCTATGTGACCTGCTCTGTGACACTTTCTGTAGACTTTTTCTTTGAATCAACAATCATTTGTACCATGGAAGGATTTGCCACATCGATAATATCTTTGGCTTTTTGCACCATTCAGGAATATTTTGTGCATTTCACATTCTAACCTCCTTTTCTCTAGCTTTGCTGCACCCTTTGTTGCAGTCTCTAATTATATTGCAATGGTCAATGCCTGTTCTGAGGTTAAGTATTTTTTGGACAGGAGCCTCTTTTGAGTGCTTTGACTATGCATACCAAGTATAAATCTGTCCCTTGATGCATCAGGAAGTCCATCTCTAAAGTAACAGTACTGGGAAAGTTTGCGCAGTTCTGCAATGTATTCAGAAAGGCTTTCATCTTTCATCTATTACCAGCAGTTTAGGGCTTAAGTGATTTTGTAAAACTGTAACAATTTCATCAAAACATCTTGTTTGCTGGCTTTTCAATGGTTACTAGTTTGCGTAAGAGTCTGTACGTCCTTGAGCCCATTATGCTAAGACGTTTAGGGGCTTTCTTTTGCTCCTCCACATTGTTCGCTTTACAATACCGTTCAACCCTCTTGATATATGACTCCCACCTTCATTAGTGCTATCAAATTCATCAACTTTCCCAAATGAAGCCATCACCACGTTATTTCCACTTTAAATTCAGCACGTCTTTCACTGTTACTCACGGATCCTCCAGCGTTCTCGTGCTCTTTAACTCTCGCTGTTTAGTCTCGTAACTGTTGGCGCAGTTCATGATATCTTCTGACATTCAGGTTCGTACTTGTTGCCAATTTGTTGTGTCTGTGCACAACTACATATCAGTTAAATAAAAGCGTGCATGCAGAAGATGGGTTTAACTGGTGTATTCACATTGCAGAGAGAGAGAGAGAGAAAGCAATGCGCATGTGTAGACAACAGGTCAATATGTAGTGCTAAAGGGGGTGCAGTCATTGCTCTAAAAGAAATAGATCCTGTCCATCTTCACTACGAGGTGACGCTTAAGATATGAGAAGAGGCCCATATTTTCCAATACCTTCCCATGACCCTGTGTCAGGGTATGGCATTGTACAGCAGTGGCATTTTATTAGAGGGCTTTTGTCATATTGAGTGACCCATCCTCTCATAATCTTCTTCAAAAGTAAATCATAAACACAAGGGATTCTGCAACACACACAAAATGCTGGAGGAACTCAGCAAGTCAATCAGCGTTTCGGAATGTGACCCTTCATCAGGACTGGAAAGAAGATGGGGGAGGAAGGAAAGAGTCAATATAGCGTTAAATATTTCACAGCAGTTACAATATATAATGGTAGGCTTTACTAGACCTTGGTAGGAAAGTCTTAGAGAGATGTGGATCAAATGCAGGCAAATAGGACTACCTTAGATGGCCTTTTGTTTGGTTTGGTCAAGTTGCTGAAGGGACTGCTTCTGTGCTGAATTACTGTCTGACTTTGACTCTAGATATAATGTTGGATACCAGAATGTTAGTGCATAAATAAAGCTGGGTGGTACAATATAAATAATGACACACTAATAGAAATCCACTATTATGTGTCAACTATATATCACTTTGGACTCCACACTACATATGTTAAATTCTGCTGCAGTAGAAAGCAGAATTTCTTGAGCGTTCAAATACACCTGAAGTATTCATAGACCATTGTAAGACAAAATTTGACCCCGAGTCCCTTGAGTAAGTGTTACGACAGATGTTAGCCAAAGGAGTTGATTTTCATTAGAATCATAAAGAGAAGGAGAGAGGTTGGAGTGGAGGGTTTGGTGGAATTCCGGAGCTTAATGTCTGGGCAGCTGAAGGCAGAGCCGCCTGGGGTGGGGTGATGAATGTCAGGAATGCTGAATGGAGCTCTATAATTCACACTGCTGATATGGAGCTCTGCACACCCAGCACACGCTGGGGGCAGCTGAACAGTGTGCTTAGCACTGCTGAAAGGACTTTCTCCCTGTTAACGGGAGCAAACCCTGCAGGACCTGAATTCCTGTCTCTGCCATTGGCATTGTGACTTGGACAAATCCATACCAATAATTTGGAAAGGAAAAGGAATTTTAAGGTCTTTTTAACTGAGATTATTCCAAACAATGCGCATTTTCGTAAACGCAAGAGATTCTGCGCATGCTGAAAATCCAGAGCAACACACAAAAGATGCTGGAAATGGTCTCTCTTTCAAAAAAAAATGTTCTCTCTTCCACCCATCTTGAATATTTATCAAGAGCGCTACGTACACAGGGTTGCTAGCATTGTCAAGGATCCCTCCCACCTGTCCCACAATCTCTTTGACCCCTATCATTAGGCAGGAGGTATAAGGACAAGGATTGTTAGGATGGGAAACAGTGTCTTCCCCCAGGCCATGAGACTACTGAACTCCCTGACACCGCCCAGGTCTCATCAGTTATGAAGTGCCAGTAGCATTATACTGTTTACTTTTTAACTTGTGTCGTGAGTGCACCTTATGCTAAATCCCAGTCTTCTGGAATATATTTTAATATTTGTTAATTCATTTGTAGTATTACTTTACCTGTTATGTGTGAACTATATATCCTGTGCTGTGCATCTTGTCTGGAGGAATGCTGTTTCGTTTGATGATATACATGAATACGGTTGACTGAAAATAAACTTGAAATTGAACTTGGAGGGCACAATGTCAGTCAGGGGAATAAACAGTCAACATTTCAGAATGAGACTCCATCAAAACTGAAAAGGAAAGGGGAAGATGCCAGAATAAGAAGGTGGGAGGAGGAGCTGGAGCACAAGTCGGGAGGTAATAGGTGAGACCAGGAGAGGAGAAAGGTGAGTGGGTGGGGGCAGGGGGAGGGGTTGAAGTATGAAGCTGGGAGGTGATAGGTGGAAGAGACAACAGGCTGAAGAAGGATGAATCCAATAGGAGAGGACAGTAGACCATGGGAGAAAACAAAGGAGGACGGGAACCAGAAGAGGGTGATGGGCAGGTGATGCGAAAAGAAGGAGTAATAGGATAACCGGAATTGGGAATGGAAGAGAGGAGGAAGGGTGTGAAATTAGGGAAGTTAGAGAAATAAATGTTCATGCTATCAGTTGGAGGGTGGAGTTATCAATCTCAGGAATGCTGAATAGAGTGGAATATGAGGGTATGACTCATCCAACCTGAATTTGGCCTCATCATGGCAGTAGAGGAGGCTATGGGCAGACATGTCAAATGGGATTGTGGGTAGTCGAATTAAAACGGGTGGCCGCTGGGAGATCCTGACTTTTGTGATGGACGGAATGAAGGTGCTTGACTACAGTGCACTTTCTTGTTCTTTATTAAACCCGTCTCACTAAAGAAACCTCTCCAAGAGTATTTCCACCATATTAATCCCTGAGAGAGCATCTTCTCAAACTCTGCTGCATGTCTGTTCTGAGCACAGTTTTCACAATGCCAGTTTCTGTATTGGGGGAGAATACAGAGACAAGTGCAGTTAATGAAATGTTGAGTCATTTAATCGAAAAATTCTCAAATAAATCTCAAAAGACTGGACTGAGGTTTCACTCCTGTGACCTTTGTCACCCTCAACTGTAAGCTCTGAAACCTTTTGTTTTTATTACTTTGCTGTTGTTCCGTTGACGGTAAATGTAGGGAAACTCCAGCAAAAGTTTCCAGTTTCACTGTGAGTTATTCACTGCCCTCTCTGAAAGATCAGGCATTTTCAGCAAGGAGCAGGCTCGCCCTTTCACAGAGCTGATTTCTGGTGTTAATAGTACCCCCTGACAAATGAATCAAACTGAATTCTCAAAATAAATGTTTGGAGAGTGACTCTCACCAGGTGGAACGTGAAGATGTGCGGGTTAATGCTGGCGCTGTAAGAAGAAGAGGAAACGAAGTGGCTTATTGCTGTGGGTCGTCAAAAGCAAACCCGTGGGAGTCCCCTTGGTTCAATCTGTGCCGTAATGTGCTGTCTTGATTGTGGGTTTCCTTGGTGGAGGGGGCTGATAGGAGAGTTATCATGTACAGGGGATGAGAGAAGAGGAGGAAGTTAGTAGGAGAGAAGAGCTTAAAAGGAAATACTCTACTTTGAAATGACTCAAAGTAATTTATACCGGAGATTAAAAATTACAAGGCTCTGACTATTAGCATGCAGACATGCAGGTTAATTTTATGCTGTTCTTAATAATACCAATTTAACAGAGGCATTAGCCATTTATATTAATTCATTTAAAGTCCCTTCTGAATAGAGTGGACAAAGAATTCAACACAGACGTGACAGGCATCCATGTGGTAATATTGTGAAATATGTTCTCTTCCTGAGCTGAGATGTTTGTGCTATTATGTCACATTTTCAGAAGGCCTCTTCCCTGCAGTTCGCTGTAAATTAGTTCTGTGTCCTTGCTGTTTTTTTTTATATGCCACTCTTGGCCAGGGCAGCCTCTCAGCTGGAACATAGATTCTTCAGCTGTGTTTGGTAACTTCATGCATGAGGACATCTGGACTCTCATCACAGTCAAAGAACCACAAGGCAGAATATGTCGATAACTCATCTTCCACATCTTCCAACCACCCTCTTTTCTGGCAATTGTCCACAGTTTTATTGTACATAGTTGCACCTATACTAATAAACAGAATAATTAAATATTTTATGTGAAACTTGATGGATAAGGAATTTATGACTAACCAAAGCTTTTAAATTCTTGAAACATTCCCAATTGTTCCAGTAAATAGTTCACCGGGTTTTCTTGTGCCTCGGTGGTAACTCTCTCAGCGCTGAGTGTGAAGACTGAGAACGTACTGAGCTCCAGAGAGCATGTTGTGGTCTAGCACTGCACCAGTGGGAATACCTCCTTACACTGAGGGCTGATCAGTTCTCTAGGGTAGCAGTAAAAATCCCACAACACTGTGAAACAGAACTCAAAGTCAAACCTTTCAGGAGTGTCAGACCCCACTTGGAGTACTGTGTTCAGTTCTGGTCACCTCACTATAGGAAGGATGTGGATACTATAGCGAGAGTGCAGAGGAGATTTACAGGGATGTTGCCTAGACAGGAGAGTGTGCCTTATGAGAACAGGTTGAGTGAACTCGGCCTTTTCTCCTTGGAGCGACGGAGGATGAGAGTTGACCTGATAGAGTTGTGTAAGATGATGAGGGGCAATGATCAGGTGGATAGCCAAAGCCTTTTTTTTCCCAGGGATGAAATGGCTAACAAGAGGGAGCATAGTTTTAAGGTGTTTGGAGGTAGGTACAAGGGGGATGTCAGGGGTAAGTTTTTCACACAGAGAGTGGTGAGTGCGTGGAATGCATTGCCAGCAACGGTGGTGGAAGCGGATACAATAGGGTCTTTTAAGAGACTCTTAGATAGGTACATGGGGCTTAGAAAAATAGAGGGCTATGCAGTAGGGTAATTCTAGGCAGTTTCTAGAGTAGGTTGCATGATCGGCACAACATTGTGGGCCGAAGGGCCTGTAATGCATTGTAGATTTATATGTTCTAAATTCTATGTCCTATGACTCTTCCTTCATTTTGTGCACAAGGACGTAACTGGATTAATATTTACTCTGCAAGAGCAATGGAATTTAAACAACTTAATGTCAAAGACAGTCAAACACAGACACAGGCCAAGTTTGATCTAAGTCTTTATCTGTAAAGTCTTGCTAGTGGTTTGGGTATTTTATTTTTATTTAGAGACGCAGCACAGTAAAAGGCCCTTCCGGCCTAACAAGGCTGTGCCGCCCAATTATACCCATGTGACCAATTAGCCTACTGACCCGTACATCTTTGGAATGTGGGAGGAAACCGGAACACCCAGAGGAAACCCCATACTCACAGGGAGAATGTACAAACTCCTTACAGTCAGTGTTAGGAACTGAACCTGGATTTCTGGCGATGTAAAGTGTTACACTAACTGCTATGCTACAGCGCTGCCCCATTCAGAAGAAAGCTTGTGAGCTAACAAGTAAAACAAATGTGGATGTGTGGATGGGGGATTTGGGGGCGGGGGGGTGAAGCAAAAATAAGAGAGGGGGGGAAGAGGGATTCAACGAGCAATAGCCATCCATCGATCTACATCATGAAAGCAAATTATCTTGGTATTGCACTGTTTTTTGCCGTTTGCCATGGGGAAGACTGGAGGGCACATTTCCACCATCACAACATGGACTGAACCAGCTGTAGCATGCTCAAGGATGTTCTGAAATGTTCATGCAAGATGCAATACCGGAACAGATTCGATGGGTTGAGTGGCCTAATCATGCTCCTGTGCCTTATGTCTTATGGTTTAATAAAAAGCTTTTATCTTTATTTTGTGTATATTTCATTATGTTTCCACCAGTCCAAAACCATGCTCAGAGAAACCCCAAAATGATTAAATTTCTTGTAATCGCGTTGACTGGTGAACTATTGAGAGTGTAAACACAAGGGATTTTACAGGTGCTGGAAATCCAGAGCAACACACACAAAATGATGGAGGAAGTCAGCAAGTCAGGCAGCATCAATGGAAATGGATAAACAGATGACGCTTCGGGCCGTGATCCTTCACGAGGACCAAAAAAGAAGAGGGGAGAAGCCAGCTGGGGGAGGGGAAGGAGGTCTCACCTATCTCCTACACAAACACAAGAGTTTGTGCAGATGCAGGAAATCCAGAGTAGCACACACAGAAAAGCTGGAGGAGCTCGGTAGGTCAGGCAGCATCAATGGAGAGGAGTAGAGATAACGTTTCAGCCAAGATCCTCATCAGTCATCTCCGAAGATGCTGCCCACCTTGCCAGATTCCTCCTGCTTTTCGTGTGCGTTACTCACCTATCAGCTGCCAGCTTGTACTCCTTCTCTCCCCCCGCCCTGCCTTCATATCCTGGCTTCTTCCCCCTTCCTTTCCAGTCTCGCTGAAGGGTCTCGGCCCAAAATGTCGGCTGGTGGTTCCCCTCCATGGATGCTGTCTGACCTGCTGAGTGCATCCAGCGTTTTCTGTGAGAAGCTATTGGGAAAATGTTTTATTCCACCTGAGGAATAGTGTGAAGGACAATGGAGCAGGCAATGCCGGCTGGTGGAAAAGCTCCCCCTGCTGGGCAGTGTTAACTTTCCCAGTAACAGCCCCAAGAAGGATAAAAGGTTCCCATGCTGTTGCCCTCAGGTAGAACGATCATCCTCTCCACACACCACATGGACGAAGCTGACCTCCTCGGCGACCGAATCGCCATCGTCTCCAGGGGGAAGCTGCAGTGCTGTGGCTCCTCGTTATTCCTGAAGAACAGCTTTGGCTCTGGCTTCCACCTCACCCTGGTCCGCAGCATGAAGAAAGTGAAGCGGCGGAGGCAAGACGCAGCGGTAAGTTGGTGGACCACAGGACAGGCCACGCAGTCCGTGCAGCTCTCGGGGGTTCTCTGTTTTCTGAGGGTAGATCATACCTCATGAAGGAGCAGGCTGTTGACAATGTGCATTCATCTGTAGTGCACATGTCAATGGAAAGGTATTTCCCTGATTCTTTTCCTGATGATTATTGGTAAAGCAGCCTCAGGAAATTACCCAAGACTGTGCAAGGGAAACATTGCCACAGAAACAATATAACTGATCTCAGGGAAGTGGATCAGAAGCGTGAAGCTAAAATTGGAACAGGTCAAGGAGTTTCTCTCACACAGATGTAAGACCATCCTGTGGAATCAATTCTGTTTGCTGCTGTGCGGTTTTGACTGACGCCTGCTGTTCTTTTACCCACCGACTACCACAGCCGACCTGTACCTGTGAACCGGGCTGCAGCTGTTCCTGCTCCAATTGTTTCCCCATTGACGAGACTCTCCCAGAAGAGGAACCTGATGGTACGGTTTACAATCCCCACCCCACCCCCACACCCGCCACCCACCTTAGTGTTAGATGTTCCATCCACGCGTGCGAGTGGCATCATTTCTCCCTGCCGTGTAGGAACCCCTCTGAACTAGCCGACGGATCCAGGCTGCCAATTAATTACTAAAATGTGGTAGATTCTCAGATATTTCCCATCTTTAGTAAAGCATTTGACCAGGTCCTTCTTGGCAGAATGATCCAGAAGATTAAGTCACTTAGGACTGTGGAAACTTGGAAGATTAGCTTGAAAATTAGGTTGACCAAGCAAAACAGAGTAAAGTGATGGAAGAGGTGGGGTTTTGGTTGGAGATCTATGAACAGTAGTGCAAGGATCAGTGTCTGACATATATAAATGACTTGGATGAAAATGTAGGTGGGCTGACTAGCAAGTTTCTCAGACACACTGAAGTTGGTAAAATCGAGGATAGTGAGGAAGGATTCAACAGGATATAGACCATTTGGGAATGTGGACAGAGAAAAGCCAGACTGTAGAAGTGTGAGGCGTTGCACTTTGGGAAGACAAATGTATAGAGTAACCCTGGGGTGCAAGTCCATAGCACCCTGCAAATGGACAGGGCAACAAGGAAGGTACAGATCATACTCGGGGTGTTGAGTATAAAAATTGAAAACTCATGTTGCTGCTGTATAAGACTTTGCTCCAGCCACATCTGAAATATTGTGTGTAGTTCTGGTCACATGGGAAAGTTGGGGAGGGACAGAATGTTGTCCTGATTAGAGAGTTTTATATATGACGAGAGGGTAGACAAACCTGGCTTATTTTCTCTGGAGCGTCAGAGGCTAAGTGGAGACCTGTTAAAAGCATATTACATTATGAGAGGCATAGATAAATAGTCAGGGTCTTTTTTACAACCCCAGGTGGAAATGTCAAATACTATATTGAATAGGTTTAAGGTGAGAGCAGGAATGTTTGAAGGAGATTTAAAAGAGCAAGTACTTTACACAATGAGAGGTTGAAAGCTGGAACGCCTTTCCAGGGGAACTGGTGGAAATGGATACAATGCCAAAGTTCATGAGGCACTTGGAAAGTCACGTGGACAGGAAGCAACTGCAGGGCTCTGGGCTACGTGCAGGCGGATGGGATTAGTTTGGTCTGACATCGTGATCTGCACAGGTATCATTGGCTGAAGGGCCTGTTTCTCTGCTGTGTTCTATGTTTGTTTGCCCTCAGTTAGGCACTGGTAGGGAACTGATGCCACAAAGCATGCAAGCAATAGTCTAGTGTCATTTCTAATGTTACTGCTACAGATCTATCCCTCCCTGTAACACTGCTAGTTCCTTTCCCCCATTACAAGAATTCCCATTTGATGTTGTTGTTTCGACAGGAAGAGAACTATTTCTTCAACGTTTGAAAGGTTAAGTCTGCAAGGTTAGCCAACAGGAAATGTCATTAGGCTCTCAGCTGCAACACAGCATCTTATCCAAGGCTGCAGTGCAAGGGGTTTTGTATCTCTCAATAACCCTCCAAAGTGTCCCTCGTTCATTAGACTCGCATTCATTTTCTATCATCGATTATTCTAGCCTCACGCAGAAATAATTGTGTGTGAAATTAGCATCCAAACTAATACATTCCCTTTCACATGCCAATCTAGTTTTTGCTGCTTTAACAGATACATGCATTTGTAAAACGCTAGGGATGAATGATTTTGTTAAAATAGCAGGTGTTATTGAATGTCATATCAGCATGTGAATGCCAGTATCTCACTCATAGAGTCATACAGTGTAGAAACAGGCCATAAGACCACAAGGCATAGAAGCAGAAATAGGCCATTCAGCCCATTGAGTCTGCTCTGCTATTCCATCATGGCTGGTCCCAGATCCCACTCAACCCCATACACCTGTCTTCTCGCCATACCCTTTGATGCCCTGACCGATCAGGAAATGTTAACCTGCTCTAAACATACCCTCAGACTTGGCCTCCACAATTCATCTCACTGCTTCCACAGCACGGTTCAAGGCTTATATTTCTTAGCTTCACGTAGAATGTAGCCACTGGATGTAGATGGAGGGCAAGTGGTCACATCAACCTGCCTCATCACTTAACACGTTTGCAGCTGATCACGACAACTCAAATTCTTCACCCAAAGTCAAAGTCCAAGTCCCCTCCTCTTGGTCCTTCGTTTTCCCCATGTCTAATAAATTCAACAAGAATAATCTATCTGGATAGCACATAAAACAAAGCTTTTCACTGTATCTGAATGCATGTGACAAATAATAAGCCAATTGCGTGGTAGTCATAGAAAAGGACAGCACAGAAACAGGCCCTTCAGCCCATCTAGTCCATGCTGAAACCATATAAACTGCCTACTCCTATCGACCTGCACCGGGGGCCACAGCCCTCCATATCCCTACCATCAACATACTTATACAAACTTTGCTTAAATGTTGAAATTGAGCTCACGTGCACCACTTGTACCACCTCAATAACTGAACATCCTCAAGCTGACTGGGCTGGGAATTCCTGACGTTGTGACCTCCCCTTCCTCATTCTGAATTCTTTCACTTCAAAAAACAGACGCTCAGCATCTTGAGTCTCAATGAAATTATCCCTCACTTTTCTAAATTCCACTGAGTTTAACCGGAGGTTTTTAATTCTAAGCCACTAATGATAAAGGATTGTGTGCGTTGGAAGGGCGTTGACTGAGTTTTGTAAACTGTAATGCCTTCTTGTACCTCTTGTTGATATCTCTCTCCAGGTGACGTAGACACATTAACAAAGCTCATCCAGCACCATGTCCCTGAGGCCCAGCTGATAGAGAACGTTGGTCAAGAGCTGTACTACCTGCTGCCAAGTAAAGACATCAAACATCGTGCTTACGCTAGCCTGTTCCGTGAAATTGAGGAGACACTGCAAGATTTAGGCCTCAGCAGCTTTGGAGTATCAGATACCTCGCTGGAGGAGGTAAGGCTGGTTATTACTTACTCCAGGATGTTTTTGTTACCAGCAACTCAAGTCACAGAATCATGGCATTAACTAGCATAGAAACAGGTCCTTTAGTCCTTTTGATCTCTGCTGCCCATGTTGCCAACCTGAGCTAGTCCCATTTGCCTGCATCTGGTCCACATCCCTCTAAACCAGAGGTTCCCAACCTTTTTTATGCCATGGGGCTCCTACCATTAACAGAGGGATGTGTGGACTCCAGGTGGGAAACCCCTGCTCTAAGCCAAATTATTTGGTAGCTGAATCAAAACAACCTTTCCAAAGTTGTGTCTGTAGAAAATTGTGAGTAGTCATGAGGTAAGATTCTTGCAGACAAAGCACAAAGGTTTCAGCTCCTAGAACTAGGTGGTTATTAGTTTAATAGAGGTAGACATTGTCTTTTAAATATACTAATAGGATGCCCACTTAAGCCAGAGATCAGGTGAAGATTTTTCTCTCAGAGGAGCTTTGGTCTTTGAAGAGAAATGGAAAAAAAAAGTCCTTTATGTTTTTATGACAAATAGATTATCATATGGTGGGCATGTTATGTTGGCGCCGGAATGTGTAACAGGATGTGCAGGATGTCCCCAGAACATCCTTAGTTTGTGTTGGTTGTCAACGCAAACAATGAATTTCACAAACACGAGAAAGTCTGCAGACGCTAGAAATCCAGATGCTGGGTTGTATGAAGACTGCAATGCACACAAAATGCTGGAGGAACTCAGCAGGCCAGGCAGCAATCTATGGAAAAGAGTACAGTCAACGTTTCGGGCCAAGACCTTTCTTCAGGACAGAGAAGGAGGTGGGAAAATGGCAGAGTAAAAAGGTGGGGGGAGGGGAAGGAGGCCAGCTGGAAGGTGAGAGGGTGAAGCCAGGTGGGTAAGAAAGGTCAAGGACTGGAGAAGAAGGAATCTGATAGGAGAGCAGAGTATACCACAGGAGGAAAGGAAGGAGGAAGGGACCCTAGGGCAAGAAATAGGCAGGGGAGAAGAAGGAAAAGGTCGGAGTGGGGAACAGAGGAGGGATATTTGTTCACCGGAAAGAGAAATCGATATCTATGCCATCGGGTCGGAGGGTACCCCAGACGAAATCTAAGGTAATGCTCCTCCACACTTAGGGTGGCCTCACCTTGGCACAAGAGAAGGCCGTGGATCACCACATCAGGATGGGAATGGGAATTAAGATGCTTGGCCATCGGAAAGCCCTGCTTGCAGTGGATGGTGTATTTCACGATGTGCTTGTGATAATTTAACAAATCTGAAGCTGAATCTTTATAAACAGGGAAGTGAAAGGTAGATAGTAGTGACAGACTGAGATTATGATAGATTGACCATGATCTTATTAAACTGAGGATCAACTTTGAGGGCATGATTTAGCTACTCCTGCCCCTCATTCATATATTTCTATTTACTTATATTTTGGTATCTTTATATGTCTGAGAATATCAAAAATCTATGTTTTTTCAAACCTTCTGGAGGAACTCAGCAGATTGAGCAGCTTCTGTGGGGTGGGGTGGGGGAAAGGTTGGCGACAGTTCCATTTCCTACTGCAGATGTAGCTCAAGCCACCAGGTTCCTCCAGCAGATCGTTTGTTGCTCCAGATTCCAGCATCTGCAGTCTCCTGTGTCTTGACAGAGGCAAACAAATTGGATTAAGGAATTCCATGTGGACACTTGTAGCATTGTTAACGAATGAATTCAGAGACGATGTCTGGAACTGTGCTCACGTGTAAGCTCTACACGACCTTACACCCAATAGCTGAAGCATGTAAGGTTTTATTGAGATGGTGGTAATATACATTCAGTGGCAACTTTATTAGCTATACCCGTACACATTGTTAATACAAATATCTAATCAGCCAATCATGTGGCAGCAACTCAATGCATAAAAGCATGCAAGCATGGTCAAGAGGTTCAGTTGTTGTTCAGACCAAACATCAGAATGGGGAAGAAATGTGATCTAAGTGACTTTGACCATGAAATAATTGCTGGTGCCAAATGGGGTGGTCTGAGTATCTCAGGAACTGCTGATATCTTAGGTTCTCCATGCGCCCCAGTCTCTAGAGTTTACAAAGAATGATGTGAAAAACAAACAAAAAAGAAATCCACTGAGTGGCAGATCTGTGGGCAAAAATATATTGTTAATGAGAGAGGTCAGAGGAGAATGACCAGACTGGTAGATTAGGATAATAATCTATGAGACAGGTCAGTATCTGAACAGTGGCCGATATTATATCAGCTGGTGGATAATACCCAGCAGGAATTTATCCCGATTAGAAAGAGGAATTCCCTGGGAAAGAGGCACACAGAAAGGGGACATGCCCTCATCTCATTACTACCATCAGGGAGAATTGATGCTTTAGGAACAGCTTCTAGTCAAAGTCAAAGTAACACTCATTATCAGAGTACAAACATGTCACCACACACAGCCCTGAGATTCTTTTTCTGTGGGTATACTTAGCAAATCTATAGAATAGTAACTGTAAACAGGATCAATGGACAACAAATAGTGCAAATGCAAATATAAATATATGGCAGTAAATAACGAGCATGAAATAACACTATAACAGAGTCCTTAAATGAGTGTAGCTATCCCCTTTTCAAAAGCCTGATGATTGAGGGGTAGTAACTACTCTTGGACCTGGTGGTGCGAGTCCTCAGGCTCTTGTACCTTCTACCTCACGGCAGCAGTGAGAAAAGAGCATGGCCTGGGTAGTGAGCATCTTTCATTAGATTATGAAGTCACGCAGTGCTCTTTTATTATCATTTAGTAATGCATGCATTAAGAAATATATATTAATGACTTGGATGAGGGAATTAAATGCAGCATCTTCAAGTTTGCGGATGACACGAAGCTGGGTGGCAGTGTTAGCTGTGAGGAGGATGCTAAGAGGATGCAGGGTGACTTGGATAGGTTGGGTGAGTGGGCAAATTCATGGCAGATGCAATTTAATGTGGATAAATGTGAAGTTATCCACTTTGGTGGCAAAAATAGGAAAACAGATTATTATCTGAATGGTGGCCGATTAGGAAAAGGGGAGGTGCAACGAGACCTGGGTGTCATTATACACCAGTCATTGAAAGTGGGCATGCAGGTACAGCAGGCAGTGAAAAAGGCGAATGGTATGCTGGCATTTATAACAAGAGGATTCGAGTACAGGAGCAGGGAGGTACTACTGCAGTTGTACAAGGCCTTGGTGAGACCACACCTGGAGTATTGTGTGCAGTTTTGGTCCCCTAATCTGAGGAAAGACATCCTTGCCATAGAGGGAGTACAAAGAAGGTTCACCAGATTGATTCCTGGGATGGCAGGACTTTCATATGAAGAAAGACTGGATGAACTGGGCTTGTACTCGTTGGAATTTAGAAGATTGAGGGGGGATCTGATTGAAACGTATAAAATCCTAAAGGGGTTGGACAGGCTAGATGGAGGAAGATTGTTCCCGATGTTGGGGAAGTCCAGAACGGGGAGTCACAGTTTGAGGATAAAGCGGAAGCCTTTTAGGACTGAGATTAGGAAAAACTTCTTCACACAGAGAGTGGTGAATCTGTGGAATTCTCTGCCACAGGAAACAGTTGAGGCCAGTTCATTGGCTATATTTAAGAGGGAGTTAGATATGGTCCTTGTGGCTACGGGGATCAGGGGGTATGGAGGGAAGGCTGGTACAGGGTTCTGAGTTGGATGATCAGCCATGATCATAATAAGTGGTGATGCAGGCTCGAAGGGCCGAATGGCCTACTCCTGCACCTATTTTCTATGTTTCTATTTCCTCCAGTGTGATATCACAAAACACAGGACAGACCAAGAGTGAAAAAACTGACAGAGCCACATTATTATAACATATAGTTACAACAGTGCAACAATACCATAACTTGATGAAGAAGTCCATGAGCACAGTAAAAATTTCAAAGTCACTCAAATGTCCCGCATCTCATGCAGACGGGAGAAGGAAGAAAAACTCTCCCTGCCATACCCAACCACAATCCGTCACTGAGTCATCCGAAAACTTCGAGCCTCTGAATCAGCTCTCCGCCACCGAGTACCGAGCGCCATCTCTGTCCGAACAATTCAACCTCAATCTCGGTCACCAACAGCAGGCAAAGCCGGGGATTTTGAGGCCTTCCCTCCGGAAGATTCCCGACCGCGCAGCAACGACAGCAGCAAACGATGATGATGGGTGTTGATTTTCCATGGCAATGTTTCATGTAGATGTGCTCACTAATAGGGAGGGCTTTACCTGTGACATACTGGGCCGAATCCATTACCTTTTGTAGGATTTTCCACTCAAAGGCATTGGTGTTCCCATACCAGGCCATAGTGCAGCTTGTCAATACATTTTCCACCACACATCTATAGAAGCCTGCCAAAGTTTTGATGACATGCTGAAACTCCGCAGCCTCCTGAGAAAGTAGAGACGCTGTCGTGCTTTCTTCACAATTATATTTATATGATGGGTCCAGGACAAGTCCTCTGAGATAGTGACACTCAGGAATTTAAAGTTGCTATCCTTCCACCATCAGATTTATGAATGATCCATGAACATTACCTCACGATGTTTGCTCTCTTTTGCACTGTTTGTTTAATTCTTTATTAGAATTTCTTTAAACGTAGTATTTTTTGTATTGCAGTGTACTGCCCCAAAACAATAAATTTCAATCCATACATCAGTGATAGTAAATTTGATTCTAAGACTGTGGTTAACAAAGGAAGTCAAGGACAATGTTACATTGAAAAATATGGCATACAAAGTGGCAAGGACTGGCGGTAGGCCAGAGGACTGTGATCCCACAGCGAAAAGCTAAAGAGCTCATGAAAATGGAGAAAACTGATTTTGAGAGAAAATCAAAACAAACAGTACGAGTTCCCATAGATATGCAAATGCAAAGGAGTCAAGGATGGAAAGTTCAAAGTAAATTTATTATCAAAGTATGTAGACCATATACAACTTTGTAATTTAATTTCTTGCAGGGACCCACAGGAAAATAAAGAAATACAATAGAATCCATGCAAAACCACACCTAACAAAGGCAGACTCCCTAAAAGTGAGTTTATAGGCTATGTAGTCTGTTCAGCAATGAGAAAGTGAAGTCATCCACACCAGTCCAGAGCCCAATGGTTGTAAGGCAACAACTGCTCCTGAAGCTGGTGATGTGGGACCCAAGTCTCTTGCACCTCCTGCTTAATGGTAGTAGGGAGAAGAGAGGGAGGTGGTTCGAACACAGGCAGATGGGATGTGCTCAGCTGGAGATTCTTGGCTGGCACGGAGGAGTGGGACTGAACAGCAGTTTCTTTTCCACAGTCGGGCCTCAACACTTCAATCTGACTCTCTCTTCTGCCAATGGCCGTACCTACATTCCTGAAAGTCAAATTCGCTGAATACTTCAGGAGACTGTAAACTTGCTAGTTTGCTAGGATGGTTCAGAAGTTCATTTCTTAAAGGGAAATCACAGGCTGCAGATTGCAGCAACCATAGTTCAGAAGGAAATCAAGTAGAATATCCAGCAGTTTTGTGAACTGCTTACAAAATGTTGCAGTATATCGCCAGCGACATCATGAAGTGTGGACCATTAGATCCGGCCTATTCAATTAATATCATCATCATCATTATGAGACATGTCGTCTGATGTGGGCGATCATGGTCTTTGACCATGATTGCTCTTGTCAATTTTTTTCTACAGAAGTGGTTTGCCATTGCCTTTTCTGGGCAGTGTCTTTAAAAGATGGGTGACCCCAGCCATTATCAGTACTCTTCAGAGAATGTCTGCCTGGCGTCAGTGGTCGCATATCCAAGACTAGTGATATGCACCAGCTGCTCGTACGACCATTCACCACCTGCTCCCATGGCTTCACATGACCCTGGTTGGGGGGGGGGGGTAGTCTAAACAGGTGCTACACCTTGCCCAAAGGGGACCTGCAGGCTAGCGGAGGGAAGGAGGGTCTTACATCTCCTTTGGTAGAGACGTATCTCCACCCTGCCGCCCAGGTGAATTGATAACAGGAAATAAAACAAGTTAAGTTAACTCATTGCATCGGTCTTCACAGTGGAGGATAGTTGCAAATGTGTTCAGATAACAGTTGGGCTAATTTTGGAATCAAGTTTATTGTCACTGATATAGGTCATGAAATCTGTTGTTTTGAGACAGGATGAGTGGACAAGGGTGTCATGTAGAGAACAATCTCCACAGAAAGCGGGGAGGTGGAGACGGAAAGGTGGCTGAATTGTAATGCTACATCTATTTTCTTGTTTTGAACCCATCACTCCTGTGCAAGGAGTTTCCCAATGATTTAACCACTTTCTGAAAGAGTTTTGACAGCTCAATTTTGAGCTACGGGATTTCCAACCAGTGGCTGTGGGCTTGAATGAGTCATCATTGTGTTGGACTGAAATTTCAGTGATGATCCACCCACCAGTCTACCATGGCTGCATGAAAGATTTCTTTGTACTTCCTCCTAAGATGCAGTCAACATCTATAACTCTTCCCTGACTGATCTCAGAACTAAGTGACCAACTTCAGGAGATGAATAACAGTTAATAACATTGCAGCTGCCGTAAATAAGGCAGACTGGTTATGAACAGTAGATTCCTTCCCTGAACATATCTATGAGCTAGATAGATTTTTAGAGTGATCCATTGTGTTCATGATTGTCATTCCTGATGACAACTTTTTAATTTACATGTACTTAATTGCCTCACTTTAAGTTCCCTGACTCCAATGGTGAGATTTGAACTTGTACCTTCACATGTAATAATCCCCCTCTCTGAATACTGGCCTAGTAACATAGCCACTATGCTACTATACCCCCACAATGGTTTTAGGATTTTTTTAAAATTATAATGGATATTATAGGACATCTACACATGAAATTTGATTCCACACCCCATCAGATTTGCTTTCAGCTTTTCTGATTTCCCAACGGGTGTGACTACATCTTCACTTGAGGTTATTGCATATCATGGCTGGGATCATGGCAGCAAGCGGGTAAACTCCACAAAATTCAATGGCACTGACATCATTTATGTTCCGCTACATGAATCGAGGATAATCAGTTGCCATTGTTGACGTATCAAAGTGTGGAAATAAATAATTCATGAACACAGAGAGCTGTGAAATACAATTAATCTACGCAGTATCTCTTTTACTACATCATTTTAGTCATTGGAATTTGGAATTATTGAGCCTTTGCTCCAAATCATTGCTGCCTGTATTTTGCCTGTTGTCTCTAACATCTTTAGTTCACCTGCCACCCGTACTTCATCTACCTTCTCCAGATGACTTCCTGCCTGTAGTTCACTTCTCCATGTTCTTAACCTTCTTGTACCTCACCCTCTCCCTTCTTGACCTACTGCCTGCATCATATAGCCAACTCCACCCATTCTCCATGTCTCACCTGCTGCCGTTCTTTAGATCAATTGCAATTCACCTAACATCTATACCTCACCTGCTGCCAGTAATTCAGTTTAATTATTTTCCAACCTGCAGATATTCCTGAAGGCTACGGAAGATGCTGCTCTCAAAGCAGGTAAATAAGCATTTTCAAAAAAATCCTGAAAAATGTGGTTATGGGGTGTAATTTTGGTGAGCTTTCTGGGAACAAATATATCTGCAACAGTGTGCATTCTTCCAATTCGGAAATTTTAGACCCATTTTTGTTAATCAAAGCTTAGGTAAATAACCTTGGAAGGATGGAAATTAAGTCTGGTAAATATCAATGTAAGTAGCTGTCATTTATGATGCCAAGCAACCTTTTTGCTACAGAACTGACTAACTTAAACTGTGAAATTTGACTAGAGCACCAGGGAATGATCTAAATATACCTTTACATGTCCATTTCTTTTAGAAGTTTTGATTGTTTACCCTTTGGACTCCTGTTTTCCCTGTCTTAATCTATCTTGCTCTCTTTCCTGCCACTTTGTGAGAGTAATTTTAATTTGTCTTCAATTATAATATGTTCTCTGTTTCCTGTTTTTTATTCTTCTGTTATTTGTTACAACACTGTTATTCACTAAACTCTGAGTGCCTTAGATACATTATTTTGTCACCTCATGGGTCATTTGTAAACTCTTCAATAAAATATTCTCTAATAAGATGTCTATGTATAATATAATAATCATAAGGTACACCTCGCAAGGAAGGAATATCCAAGAACATAATCCTCACCACGACAAACAAAATTCTCAAATTACTAAATTCTTATTCTTTTTTCCTTCCCTTTGTTAATCATGGTGCCTGCAAGGCTGTGTGAACCCAAAAAAATCAAATGCAGGCGTTGAAGAGGAGCAGAAAGCAACAGTTGTCAATATTGAAGCGAAGGACGGTGAGTCGAGAGAGCATTCCCCATTTCCCTGTATTCTGCATGGGGACCTAAGGAAGCCAGGGAGGGGAAATTCACCTTTAGCCCTTGAAGCGAACTGGATGTGAGAGTATCAGGTGTGGGTCGTTCTCCTTCCCAACATTTCCTGCAATGATTTTTATTGGAACTGAGCATACAACCTACAATAATACCCATGCATACTTTCAGCATTGGAGTCGGGGGATGAATTACCCTCCTCATATCATAGTTTTGGCCAGACTGTAGATGAAGCCTCTGTGATATTAGAACTGACATGGTTGTTAATGCAAAGGACGCATGTCACTGTATGCTTCAGTGTACATGTGATAAATAAATCTGAAAATCTTGTTCTTGATAGGAATCGTTAACCAGGACCTCACAGAAATTCTATTTTATTGTATGTAATTGTTTTGTTGATCACATAAAGCTAGACAAAAGTCTAATATAAAGGATAAAGGAAGCACATGGTTAAAATGGGATGATTGTGAGTAACAAGGACGTTTCCAGGACTAAAGAGTGTGAAGTTGGCCAGGCTGGGTCTTTATTTCTTGGAGTGTAGGAGCACGAGGGGTGATCTTACAGAGATGTTTAAAATTATGAGAGGCACAAATGAGGTGGATGGTAACAGTCTTTTCCCCAGGGTAGGAAACCTCAAAACTAGGGGACATAGATTTAGGGTGAGATGGGAAAGATAAAAACAGGACCTGGGGCGGGGGGCAACTTTTTCATACACAGGGTGGTGAGCATGTGAAATGAGCTGCCAGAGGAAGTGGTTGAACAGGTACATAGGTATCATTTATGAAGCACTTGGACAGGTACGTGGAGGGTTGGGTCTTAGAGGGATATGGGCCAAATGCCGGAAACTAGGACTAACTGGGCGGGAACTGTGTTCAGCATGGACCCATTGTCCAAAGAGGCCTTATCGAGACTGTGTTGCTCAATGACTCCATTCAATGTTATTGTTACTAGCAGAAATGAACGTAAAATTAGGGATTTTACACTTCAGTTCTACAGGGTATTGAAACGACCTCCACCTGCACTGCACTTTCCCTGTAGCTGTAATTGTAGCACTATATCTGGCGCTTTGTAATTGTTTTTCACTTTGTACTAACTTGTACTTGTGTTTTCAAATGATCCATATGGATGGCACGCAGAACAATGTTTCGAAACATGTGACATTAATAAACTAAACCAATGACCAATTATAAATAGAATGGAGAATATTGAGTTACAATTGTGGGGACGGTGCAGTGCAGGTTGACAATAAGGCGTAAGGACCATGACAAGGTAGATTGAGAGATCCTTATCATATAAGAAATCCATGCAAGGGTCTTGTAACATACAGTGCATTTGCGCACAATGACCGATTAGCTCATACGTAACAATAATTTTGGTTCATGTTACCATATAGCTGCATATGTTTGCGAATTTCTATTATCGCAGGTCCATTCACATGACGGGATATGTTTCTTCCGCAGAATGTTGCTACCTGACACCTGAGAAGCAACCATACAGACACAGAACAACTTTACTGCCATTTCAGTCAGTTTTGTGCTTCTCTCAGCTTAATGACTCCTCTCCTCTGTCGTTTCTCTTTCTTAGACCTTCATTTTCACTGTGTAGGCTTATATTGTCATTATAGATCAGTATTTCACAATTGAACCTTAGATAAGCAGGTGTATTCCTGTTTCAAACAATGGATAACTTTTTTATATCTTTGAAGTTCCAATTACTTACATTACTGATCTTTCCCTTTGAAGAATTCTTGGCACCACCTTTGATAGAATAAAGGTTGAGAGATGAAAAGTTATTGCAATATTTTTACTTCAACTTTCCTTGGATTGACGACAGAAACAGAACAAATTCCTTCACAATTAATCATATAATGTATGTGATTTCCTCTCCACTTCTCTACCTTCCCACAGAAAAGGTTCTTCATACCTATTCTGCACAAATAGTAATTATCAGACATTTAATTTCATAACTTCATTATTAACACAGAAATTAATCTCTACTTCAAATTATTAGCATTGGTCTCCAAAGTTAAAAGAAAAGTCAATTTTTAACTCAAAGGATAAAAATTCAATATTGGAATGAATTATTCCCTGGATAACACAGAGCAATACTCAGTGGAAAAAAAAATCATCAGTTGTACGAATGGATCAGAAATAGTGTAAAATTACAAACATTTAAAAAAACAGATGGTGAACAGAACCAACAGTGTTCATATGTATAAGAGTTGATTATTCTTAGATTTTCACTCTGTACGTGAATGTCAAAGTGTGCACATTAAAAATACAAACACAAGCAGGATTAGGCCATCAGTTCTCATGACCTAGCTAGCATTCTGTTCCGTGAATTTTACATTCCCTTCATCTTCAAAGGCAGTCTTTTGTGATGATGTTAAACTGGTCCCAGTCCAGGTTCGTGGGTTCTGAGTGACTAATGAAGCCAGAGCGGTAACCACAGATCCCATCATGGATGGGACCGGAGATACTTGGTGTGGTGGGTGTGCAGTTTGTGAGGTAGTGCAATTCTTTCACCAAATATGCAGTCTTCTGTATTCATTTGACCCATGGCCTTGAAATTCTCAATAGCACTCCCAAAACTCTTTCTCTACCTTGAGAGATCATGAGCCAGAGATTCCCTGGAATCAGGAGGGATGATGCCCTTTCCTGTCCACCTGGTATCTCCTCCAGAAACCAAGTTCAGAACAGAGTGTCTTTATTGGAAGTTTGTGGCTGGGCATGGAAAAAAGTAGCTCCATTATACATTGATGTTATCTGGAAGGTTGTATGGGGTGTCGAGGGAGTGGTAGCATCTCTGGTGAAGGGGCTTGTTGTGTAAATTCTGGGGCAGCTCACTCACCTCTGGTCCCCATCAGACACTCAGCTCTCACCTGTGGCTCACATGTGACAGCAGCTACTACCTGGTACATCTCTTTGACAAGCTAAAATAGATGAGGGTAGCTGACGGGCCTCGGTGAGATAGGGACATGCCTGTCCTAGCATGTGAAGTCAGCTCTGGCAGACTGGGGTGATAAGATCAATGATGAGATCCAATGGCCAAGAAGGCAGTTCTGTAAACGCTTTGCAGAGAGTGAAGGGTATGACAAGGCACAGAAGAAATCATGGTTATCCACTGTAACCAAGGGAGACCCCAGTTCTGACGTCTACTGTCGGACTTCCCTGGTCAAGAGAGTGGAACTGCCCCAATGCAATGTCTTTTCACTTTAAAACCTCTCCAACACAAGTTTCCTGTCATTGTCGGATATGATGGACAACCGACAAATTATTTGGAAAGTGTAGAATTGAAACAACTCATTAGATAGAGGATACCAACTAACAAACCAATGAGTTTGAAGAAAAATTTTAAAATATCTGCATAAACATCAGAGCAACTGGTCCCTGTTAAAAAGTTTCTATGTGAGTTTAATTTGAAGGGCCTAGATAGAGTCAATGCGGAGAAGGTGTTAAAAATAGTGGGAGAGTCTAGGACCAGAGGGCACAGCCTCAGAATACAAGAGTCTCCCTTTAGAGTAGAAATGATGGGGAATTTCTCCAGCCCGAGGGTGGGGAATCTGTGGAATTCATTGCCACAGATGGTTTTAGAGGCTTGAGAGGTTCTTGATTAGAAAGGGTGTCGAAGATTACAGGGAGAAGGCAGGGGGATGGGGTTGAGAGGGATAGTAAATCCACCACGGTGGAATGGCAGAGCAGACATGATGGGCTGAATGGTCTAATTCTGCTCCCATGTCTTATGGTCTTAACTAAGGTGCTGCATTACATTCCCCTTATGCCTGTCACAACAGGATATGCAGAGTATTATGGAGTACATCACAGCTGACAAGTTGATGGCATTTGTTGCTGTTGGCTTGAAACAGAATCAGGTTTATATGTCATGAAATTTGCTGTTTTGTGTTAGCGGTAGAGTGCAGGGCATAAAAATCACTGTAACTTACAAAAATCGTGCAAAAGAGGAATAGCGAAGTACAGTTCACGGGTTCATGGAAAATTCAGGAATCTGATGGTGGACAAGAAGAAGCAGCTCCTGAAATATTGAGCGTGGGTCTTCAGGCTCCTGTACCACCTCCCTGATGGTAGTAATGAGAAGAGGGCATGTCCCAGATAGTGAGCACCCTTAATGATGGATGCCACCTCCTTGTGGCCCCGCATTTTGAAGATGTCCTCGATGGTAGGGAGGCTTGTGCCTATGTTGGAGCCGGCTGAGTCTTTAAATGCGATGTTCTCTTGCTCTTTTTCCCTCTGCCAACGTCCACTGAACCTATAGTTCAGGCTGGGAGGGGTTGGATACTTGCTGAGTAAGCCATCATGCCTCGGTCAAGAGGCCAGCATCTGTGTATTGAATCTTGGCAGTGAGAGTTGTATCATGGAGTTAAGCCTGATATCCAGATGCATGCAATTACAGCAAGACTCAATAGCACATTAGTGAGGAGCGAAAGTCTGGCCATGTTCCATCCACCCACTCCCAAAGCAAACAGTGATCCAAAACACCAACACACCCTCTCTGAGCTGAGCTGACAACTCTGAATCTCCAATGCCATTTAACTCAGATCCCTAACTGAATTCACTAAAACTTCAGCAAAGAGTGCTTAATTTTCGTTCATTATGCACAGTCCATTACAGCAACAACATTTTTCGTTATCATCAAAACGTGATCATTTAAGAAGTCTGGTGCAGAAGGTCGCTTCAAATAATATACAGGGTTGAAGGGAAGTAACAGGAGTTACAGAATTCTGATGTCTCACTGATGTGCAGATGTGTAATTAGATCTAATGACGAAGCCTTCAGGCGTGCATTGTCATGGGATTACCAATAACCTTCTATCCATTCTGCAATTGTAATTACACTGGAATTCAAAAATATAATTTTCTTGTGATGAGCAAGGTTTCTGGTCAACTGGAAAAGGTGATATTGCTTCAAAAGTACAGAACTTTCAATGGAAACAACGGGTTTTATTTCACTAAGTGTGTTTTCTTGAGTGAGAGCAACTATAGGGATAGAGTTCCTTCATGTTTGCCCACTGATTCACAAGATAGTCTTGGAAAAAGTAATACCTCAGCATCCAGAAGGAACTGCAATCCCCGTCATGGTTCCTAAATGATTTTATTGGCTCTATCTTTATTCATCAAAAATTGTTTTATCAGGCTACCTTCCTGAAATCAGTTCCAAATTATTGTCTTGAACCTTTACTATTGGTTAATTTGGAACTCTGCCCCATGATTGCGTTTATTTTTAACTGACTTGGATATCTTTCAATTACTTCACTGCAAGGTCTCATGTCCCATTTTTTCCAATTCAGTCCACTTTTGCCCATGTTCTTCTCCATGATGTTAACTACGGATTCAACCAACTCATTCTGGGTTTGAATGAAAAACAGTAGTAATGATACCATTCTAAAATCACCTTTTGCTTCAACTTTCTCATTCAATCCCATGTTCCATTGTGAAACCCCCATTTTAATGCTAAGTCATAGCCACTTACATGATTTCTGTTTGGGAAGTAGTGGATATTTAGCAGCTCATTGGACCATATTTAGCCCAGTGGCTGCAAGGAGAGCAGTGGCTCATGGTCCTGACGAAGGGTCTTGGCCTGAAACGTCGACTGCGCCTCTTCCTAGAGATGCTGCCTGGCCTGTTGCGTTCACCAGCAACTTTTATGTGTGTTGCTTGAACTTCTAGCATCTGCAGAATTCCTGTTGTTTGGCTCATGGATAGTTCAGTGGACCATAAGCACCAGTTGAAGTGTGAAGATTCAACTGGTGCTTATGGTCCACTGAACTATCCATGAGCCAAACTAATAGTCGAATTTTCAGGGTGAATTTAGATTTGTGAAGATCTAAAATCTAAATTCACCCTGAAAATTCGACTCGAGGTAGTCATTAAGAAGGTATATATTGTGCTGGCCTTCATTAGTTAGGGGATTGAATTCAAGAGCCATAAGGTAATGTTGAAGCTCTGTAAAACTCTGATTAGACCACATTTGGAGTATTGTGTTGAGTTCTGGTCGCCTCATTATAGGAAGAATGTGGAAGCATTAGAGAGGGTGCAGAGGAGATTTACCAGGATGCTGCCTGGATTAGGAAATGTCTCTTATGGGGAAAGGTTGAGCGTGCTAGGGCTTTATTCTTTGGAGCAATGGAGGATGAGAGGCTTGATAGAGGTGTATAAAAACATAGGCATAGATAGAGTGGACAGCCAGTGTCTTTTTACCGGGGAGGCAATAGCTAATGGCAGAGGACTTCCATTTATGATGAGTTGAGGAAAGCTTATGGAGATGACAGAAGTAGGCTGTTTACACACAGAGCTGGGTGCCTGGAATGTGCTGGGATCAGTACAATAGGGAGCACTCTTAGGCATATGGATGTAGGAATAATGGAGGGCTATAGGTCAGATTGATTGTGGAGTGGGTTTATATAGCTCAGCTCAATATCTACCCTCCTGCTCTTTTCCCTTTGACCTACTCTTCCCAACCTCTGACTTCCTGCTCATGACATCATTAAATCTTTTCCTTTGAAATAATACTTTCTTTAACATTTTCTGATAGTCACAGCTGAGCCCTTTCCCTATTTGTTTTTTAAACGAGATGTTTATCACTGGCAAACAGTGCACCAGCTCTTTAAATGTTAATGATTGTTTATTTACTGTCAAACATATAAATGTCATTTCCCCAACTCACTTCGCATACTTTTGTATTTTGTTTTACTCTTTGCCTTCAGAATGAACTGAGTTACTTTCAATATTTATATTTAAAGGGTCGTCAGAGTCCTGATGAAAGGTCTCAGCTCTAAATGTCAACTATTTAATCCCTTTCATAGATGCTACTCAGTTCCCCTAACATTTTGTGTGTGTTGCTCAAGAGTTCCAGCTTCTGCAGAAACTCTGGTGTTTAATATATCAAATATTGTTGTTTTTGATCACTGTTCCTCACAAGGCTTTAATGCCAGATTTCCAATTAACCATCTCTCAGAACATTATACTAGATCTACAGCAAACACAAGAAAATCTGCAGATGCTGGAAATCCAAAGCAACACACACAAAATGCTGGAGGAACTCAGCAGGCCAGGCAGCATCTGTGGAAAAGAGTAAACAGCCGAGGTTTTGGGTTGAGACCCTTCCTCGGGACTGGAAAGGAATGGGAGAAGTCAGAGTAAAATTTAAAGTACCCCGTTTCCTTGCTGAATCCTTAACCTCTTTATCCAGAAGCCCGTCTCTTATACACTCCATCAGTTTGTCCTTCAAATGTCCTAACCTGCCTCGTTCAGACAACATATAGATTAAAATTTCGGTACTATTTCTTTTCCATGTACCTGTCAATATGTTGTACAGTTGCAATGCTTTACAGTGCCAGCGATTAGGGTTCAATTCCCACTGCTGTCTGTAAGAGGCTTGTACTGCACATTCTCCCTGTGATCGTATGGATTTCCTCCAGGTGATCTGGTTTCCTCCCACATTCCAAAGATGTGCAGGTTAGGGTTAGTAAGTTGCGGACATGCTATACTGGTGCCCAAACATGCTTCACCCAGCACATTCTCGGACTCATTAGGGGTTATAAAACCCTAACCCTAATGTGTTAGTCATTGACACAACCAGCACATTCACTGAATGTGTAGAGGTACGTGACAAATAAAGTTAATCTAAATGTAAATCTCATTTGTATCATGTTCTACAACACGATTACTGTGCAGAGACTTGCCATCAACCCTTACCAGTGTTTCCTGACCCCTGTAGCTACCCAGCTCCATCTGCTGATCCAACACTGCAATGTGTTGACGCAGGATCCCTGCGGATTGATGTTATCTCTTACTAATAGTGCCACCACTAGCCCCCATCCCCACGCCACTCCACATCCTCTCCTCTTCTCACCTACCCTTCCCAAATGTTAACTACCTTGGAATATTTAGTTCCCATCTTTGGACACCATGCTACAGAATTTCTGTAATGGAAGTTAGATCATACTCATTTAAACTATTCTTGCATCCACTTTGTTGCATATACAGCATGCATTTATATTAAAGTGTCTTTAAATTTGTCTTTTGACATGTTTCTCTACTCTGCCCTTACTTGCCTTTGTTTCCGTGACCCTCTTTATTTTGCTTAGCACATTTCCAATTTCAGCTTCCTGTTTTGTTTCTCTCTCTCCCGACTCTCCTATCGCTTCCCTTTTCCCCGTCAAGCTGCCTTAAACACTCCCAAAAAGCACCAGCAAGTCCCTTCACCCGCAGCCTGCTGTTCCACCCCACCAGGATATTGGTCCATTTCTGCTGGGGTGTAACCTGTCCAGCTTGTACCCAGCCCAGCTGTCCCAGTTCATTGGTAAATTAATCCATTATTAATCCATTACTGAGGTACAGTGTAAAACCTGTCATGTATACAAGTCTTGATGAAGGGTTTCAGTCTGAAATGTCAACTGTTTATTCCTCTCAAAAGACACTGCCTGACCTGCTGAGTTCCTCCAGCATTTTGTGTATGTTGCTCTCAATTCATTGCAAAAGTGCATTGAGGTAGTACAAGGTAAATCAATGACAGAGTGCAGAATGAAGTGTCACAGTACAGAGAAAGTGCAGTGCAGGCAGACAATAAGATGCAAGCTCATAATGATGTAGATTGTGAGGTCAAGCATCCATCTTATTTACTAGGGAACCGTTCAGAAGTGCTATAACTGCAGGATAGAAGCTGCCCTTGGGCCTGGTGGCACATAACTTCAGGTTTTTGTATCTTCTGCCGCATGGGAGGAGGGGAGAAGAGAGGATATTTGGGGTGGGACGGTTTTTTGATTGTACTGGCTGCCTTACTGAGGCAGCAAGAAGTATAGACAGAGTCCTTGGAGGAGAGTCTGATTTCCATGATGCTGGTCACCAAGTGTCACATCGGCAGCATCCCTCCAGCCACGTTCTCATGTGGTCTCTCTTGCTGTTTCTGAAGGTGTTGCCATGTGTACTGGGAGCAGTCCTGAATTTCCTAGTTCTCTAAATTCCCAAGTTCCCTAGTTCCCTAGTTCCATGGTCCTAGTTCCTTAAATTCAACAACCACATTGTGTAGATATGATAGTACATTGTACTGGAGAGAGTGCGGAGGAGATCGACCTGAATGTGCCCTGATTGAAGGACTTTAGTTATGGGGAAGGATGAGACAGGCTGGATTTGTTTTCCTGGATTGAAGGAAGCTGATGGATGACCTGTTTGTTTGTTATGTGCAATGTCGTATGACGTAGGCAATCATGGTCTTTCCGTGACATGATTGTTCTTGGCAAATTTTTCTACAGAAGTGCCTTCTTCTGGGCAGTGCATATACAAGACAGGTGACCCCAGCCATTATCAATACACTTCAGAGATTGTCTGCCTGGCGTCAGCGGTTGTATAACCAGGACTTGTGACGTACACCGGCTGCTCATACGTCCATCCACCGCCTGCTCCCATGGCTTCACGCGACCCTGATGAGGGGGGAAAAGCAGGTGCTAGATATGGTAAACCATATATATATATATATATATATATATATAGGTTGTAACTGGGTTACTTGTCTGGACACGCCCAGACACGCCCCTTTGCTGACTACTCCTTCGGCTCCTCCCACAGACCCCTGAATAAAGGCGATCGTGTCACTGCTCCTCCCTCAGTCCAGGACAGATACTCAGCATGGACGTGGGTCCATTTTACTGTTAATAAAAGCCTTTCAGTATTTACTCTACTTCCAGTCTTTTGGAGTAATGGATAGTGCATCACCTCACCTTGCCGAGGGGTGACCTGCAGGCCAGCAGAGGGAAGGAGTGTCTTAAACCTCCTTTGGTAGAGACCTTCACTATCTCCACCCTGCCCCCCAAGGTGACCTGGTAGAAATATAAAAAATGATATGAGGCATAGGTCAGGAGGATGGTCAATCTCTTTCCCATGCTAAAGGTATCAAAAACAAAAGGGTGTGGGTTTAAGATGTGAGGAAGGTGTTTAAAGGAGATTTCAGGGGAGGAGCACAGCTAAGCTTCTTGGTCAGCAGGGAGGAGTTGGGCCAAAGGGCCTTTTTCTGTCCTGTATGACTATATGACTCTACATAGCACAGAATGTAAAAGAAAATCCATCCAGGCAGGAGCCAGGGGGAGTCTAATAAGTTTTCAAAATGTCTTTAGAAATCAGCATGGTGGTGGAGTTAAAAAATGTGGACTGTCACTGGACCACCACAACCTCTCCTACCAATGGTGGAGTCAAGGGAGAAGGAAATGGACATGAAATGACAGTTGTATACAAAAGTATGAGGGGGTATAGATAGGGTAAATACAAGCAGGCTTTTTCTCACTGAGGTTGGGTGGGACTAGAACTAGAGGTCATGGGTTAAGGGTGAAAGGTGAAATGTTTGAGGGGAACCTGAGGAAGACGTCTTCACTCAGAGGGAGATGCGAGTATGGAACAAGCTGACAGTGGAAGTGGTGTGTGTAGGTTCGATTTCAAAGTTCAAAGTAAATTTATTATGAAAGTACATATATGTCACCATATGTCACCCTGAGATTTGTTTTCTTGTGGGCATTCACAGTAGATACAAATAAGCACAATAGAGTCAATGAAAGGCTGCGCACATACCAAGACAAACTGTGCAATTACTAAATAATAAATAGGTAGTACTGAGAACATGAGTTGTAGAGTCTTTGAAAGTGAGTCCGTAGCTTGTGGAATAGTTCATTGTTGAGGTGAGTGAAGCTATCCAGGCTGGTTCAGGAACCTGATGGTTGAAGGGTAATAACTGTTCCTGACTCTGATGGTGTAGGACCTTTGCCTCCTGTATCTCCTTCCCGAGGGCAGCAGCATGAAGAGAGCATGGCCTGGATGGTGGGGGTCCTAGATGATAGATGCTGCTTCCTTGTAGATGTGCTCATCGATGGGGAGGGATTTGCCTATGAGGGACTGGGTTGTATCCATCAGTTTTTGTAGGCTTTTCCATTCATTGGCATTGGTGTTTCCATACCAGACCATGATGCAACCGGTTATGATGCTCGCCGCTGTGCACCTACTGTATAGAAGTTTGTCAAAGTTTTAGATGACATGCCAAATCTTCTAAGGAATCTTCACAGACTTCAAAGATAGTAGAAGTGCTGATGTGCCTTTTTTCACATACCGGTCCCAGGACAGATCACCTGAAATGATAACGCCGAGAGGTGACCCTCTCCACCTCTGACCCCCCAGTGAGGACTGGCTCAGGCATCTCCGGTTTCCTCCTCCTGAGGTCAATAATCAGCTCTTTGGTTGTGCTGACATTGATTGAGAGATTCTTGTGACAACACTCAACCAGATTTTCAATTCCCCCCATCTGCTGATTTGTCACCACCTTTGATTCGGCCAACAACGGTCCTGTCATCAGCAAACTTGAATATGACATTGGAGATGAACATTGCCTTTAAGAGAAAACATTTAAGCTTCAATTGTTAAGAGAAATTTGGATAAGTACATGGATGGGAGGTGTATGGAGGGCTATGGTCCAGGTGCAGGTTGATGGGAGTAAGCAGAATAACGGTTCAGCACAGATGATGGGCTGAGTGGCCTATTTCTGTGTTACAGTGCTCTGAGACACTAAATGAAGGAATTATGCAGAGAGCAGGGTGTGGAAATAGAGATGGTGTTGCAGCCAGAGTACAACAAGTCTGAGTGGTTTATACACCGGGAACACTTTTGTGAGCAGCAACCACCTTTGGTTTACATTGCTCAATAAGATAATACTTTGTAAATAGAGCCATCTTATTTCCAGTGCTTTGTGCAAAGGTTTAAATATTGTCTTCATTTCTGAATGCAATTAGCAGCCAAGGGGCAGTCCCAGAACAGCCAAGCTGTGGAGAACACCCGGAACGCTGCATCCACTTCCGAGGTGAACGCAAGCGGGCAGCCGGCAGCGGAGAGCTTGGATCCAGCCCCCGCCGAGGAGCCGTCCGACCCCACCGGCCAGCCGCCAGCACCAGGGAGAGATGGCAAGGGCTCCAGGCAAATCAAAGGCACAGACCTTCTAAAGCAGCAGTTCAAGGCATTGTTCATCAAAAGGTTGAACCATGCTACCCGCAGTCAGAAGGATTTCGTGGCACAGGTAGAGTGAAACATGTCAGGCCTCCCTGACTTAAGTTGTCTTTTGATTAATATTTATTCATACCTGGACATAGCATTGAACAGAGGAGTGGGAATGAACAAACCAACACTGAAGGAGCTTCCAACTGCACAACAAAGTGTTTTAGACCATAAGACCATAAGATATAGGTGCAGAATTAGGCCATTTGGCCCATCTATTCTGTTCTGCCATTTCATTATGGCTGATCCATTTTCCTTCTCAGCTCCAATCTCCTGGCTTCTCCCTATAACCCTTCATGCCCCGACTGATCAAGAATCTATCAACTTCTGCCTTAAGTATATCCAATGGCTTGGCCTCCACAGCCTAGGGGAGGAAAAAGCATTTAATGATTTGGACCAAGATCTTGCTCAAGCATCTGCACAATCTCGTGCTGTTTATTTTATTGTACGTTCCCACTTCCTCCTCTCCCAACAAAACTTTGTGAAATCTGAGCATTAAAAGATGCCATCAAAAGCACCATATGACATACAGTATAAACACTGCCAGTCCTGACCCTGTCGCCTCTACCAACCCACGCTGTTTCTGATGACACATTCATCTTTCATCAGAAATTCTGCGTTATACTCCAGCGTGAGAAGCTTCTTTCACCACCCCAGCTCCAGCTTGAGCTGGCAGAGATCACTTGACTGGTTACAGAGCAAACATCAAACCTGTAGTTTGTGTGAGTGTGTGTGTGTGTGTGTGTGTGTGTGTCCATCCATCCATCCAGGCACGTGTGCACTTCCCTCTCACACTGTGCAATGTTCCTACAGGCAACCAGAAATAGAAATAACTCAATTTTAATCTTAAGATCCAATCATTAATAAACCTTGTCAAGACAAACCATTGCTCTGGCCAGTTCTTCCTCCACATTTGTTTTTGCAGCTGTTAATCTGTACTGAATTATGTTCATTTTCTTGTTCAGCCACCGAACAAGAAAATGAGCATAATTCAGTCCTGATTAATAGCTTCATCTTCAAAGTGAAAGGATTGTGTCTATATACCCCTTTCTAGAGGCAATCAGTTTCTGATAAAGGTCGATATTCACTCACAGATCCCCAAATTATCTAGCTGTTGCTGCATCTAAATGTATGTGCAATGTGCCTTCTTTAGTTTGACTGCAGCCAGTATATTGTGAATTGATTTTGACCAAGGGGTTCTGGGATCAACACAGAAATCAATGCTGACACGATAATAGAATACTGGGGTGTGCTGTCTCTCAAATGATCCAGGTTTGAGGAGGAGCAGCATGATTATGCCAAGTGTCTTGGCCAATATTTGTCCTTTCCAAGTAACATCATGAAAACAGGTCATTATTACACAGTTTTTTCTGGGATTGCATCGTGCAAACTGCCACCTTTCCTACATTAAGAATGTCAGGGTTATATAAATACAAGTTTTATTTTAAACCATTAGGAAATTCTCAGATTTGGCAGAGTGTTTGGAACTGCTCCCAAGCCATGACAATGATCCTTCAGAGACATGTGGATCAGTGCTGTTTCAGTGGTGGGGCTCTGTTGCTTTTGGAGTAACTACAATGAGCCTCAGAAAGTGAACAAATAATCGTGCTTCCCACACTCATATCTGGATATTTATGTACATATTATAATCATTTTTAAATCTTGACAACTTGTGAAAGTGGAGGGCAGATTCAGGACTATAAAATTACAGCTGTGTTATTGCTGACTCTCAGGTATAAAACCCATCCTGCACAAATTAAACTTCTTTCTTTTTAACAGTTTCTCCTTCCTGCCAGCTTTGTGCTTTTGGCTCTTTTCTTCTCTCTTATAATCCCTCCATTTGGAGAGTATAAAAGTTTAACGATCCATCCATGGATGTACGGTAAACAATACACCTTCTTCAGGTACGTCAGCTGCTTTTGACAATTTCACATTGTAATATTCTTCTGTTGAAATGATTGGTTGGTTGTCCATTGATGACAGTGAAACCAGTGCAAGAGAGTCTTCAGAGTGGAAAGGCCATTGTACTGGAGCAGTTCCACTCTCTTGACCTCGGAACCTCAGCTCCAGTGGTGTAAGAAGTCATCACAATTGGGGTCTTCCTTGGTCGCAATGGATGGCCATGACCTCCTTTGAACCTTATCATGCCCTTCACTCTCCACAAAGCATTGCAGAACCCAGAACTGCCTTCCTGGACATTGCATCTCACTGTTGATCTCATCTGACAATGTGCCTGGGTTGACTTTGCATGCTGGGAAAAGCATGTTCCTAACTCTTTGGGGTATGAGGCCCTCCGGCTACCCTCACCGAGTTTAGCCCCCCTGCCAAAGTGGTGCAGAGGAATGTGGCTGCTGTAACATATGAACAGCTGGAGCTGCAGGTGAGAGCTGAGTGTCCGGAGGGAACTGCCCAGAATGGACATGACAAGCCCCTTCACCAGAGGTGCTACCCCTCTCTCGACTCCTTAGTCTGTTGGAGTATAATATATATTATTGTATTGTTTGCTATACTACACAATATGCAATAATGAGTACTAGCTATCAGTATTATGCACAGTTTAATTTATATAAAATTGTCAGATTTGTTTGTTTAATTTATATGACAGTTTGGCTTGATAGTGGTTCCCTTGCTCGAGATAGACCGTGTTGCATTCATGGCCTTCCAGTATTTGAAAGCAGCACCTGAGGAAGGCTGAGAAGATGTCCTGCATCTCTATTGTCCTATCTGATATTTAAGACACTTGGCCATTGTTCACTGCAGGCCCAACACTTCCAAACCACATTATCTGGATCTCTTCTTCTACTGTTTGTGGAAACTTGTAATACTTTTTTGTTTATTTTTTATTTTTATTGGGAGATACAGCATAGTTACAGGCCCTTCCGGCCTAATGAGCCTGCCCCGTCCATCAGCACCCAGATTACCAAGTTACCTACTTTGGAATGTGGGGGGAAGCGCACGCGCTCATGGGAGAGAGTGTAATACTCCTTACAGGCAGTAATGGAATTGAACCTGGTTGTTGGCAATACAGTAGCATTATGTTAACCATTATGCCATGTGAATTACCACAAAAGCTATAGCTGGGAACACACTTTACAACCTACGAAGCTCTAGGGAAACCCTGACGCTGTGGATGAAGCTGTACAAATGCAAGTCTTATTGGGTGGTGGGTTGGAGATACTGAATGTTTCTACCAAAGGAGGTCTAAGGGGCTCCTTCTCTCCGCTAGCCTGTAGGTCAGCTTTGGGCAGTGTGTAGCACCTGCTTAGCCCCCTCCCCAGCTTGATCAGGGTCACATGAAGCAATGGAAGCAGGAGGTGGATGGTTGTATGTGCCCCTGGTACATATCACTTCCTGGATATGTGACCATCGATGTCAGGCAGACAGTCTCTGAAGAGTATTGACAATGGCTGGGGTCACCCGTCTTGTAAAGACACTGCCCAGAAGAAGGCAATGGCAAGCCATTTCAGCAGAAAAATTTGCCAAGAACATTCATAGTCATGTGACCATGATTACCCACGTCACAGGACACGGCGCATAGTGATGATGTCATACGACATGGCACATGATGATTTCTGCAGCACCACTATCTGTCCTCTCATCATCATCATCGGGTGCCGTGCCCAGTTTGAGCTTTGACTGCCATGGCCCACACACTCCTGTTTCAGGTCAAGTGGATCAATTCATTGGTATTCATTTCCAGTTCTCTGGCTGCTGTCTCCATCATCATTTGTCTTTGTCATCCTCTTGCTTTCTTCCCTTCAATCTTTCCCATAATTACTGTGCATTCTAACACCTCTTTCCTAATCACATGTCCAATGAAGTTATGTTGCCTTTTCATGATCTCATACATTATTTCTCTTTTTGTGTTTGCTCTGTTCATGACATCCTCGTTAGATATTCATTTCATCCATGATATTTTTTGCATCCTCCTCAAAAACCACATCTCTGCTGCTACAATTCATTTCCTCATGTTACTAGATATTGTCCAACATTCTGAGCCATATAACATAACTGGATAGACGTAACATTTCAGTACTCTGAGGCGGGTTGTCATGCCTAGTTTAGTATTGGTCAGTATACTCTTCATTCTCTTAAAGGTGTCTTTTGCCATCCCTATTCTTCTTTTGATGTCCAAGTCGCACCCGTCCCCTAGCCCAGTTAAAACATAGTCTCTACAAAATCATCTTTAATTATTTTATAATTGGAATAATTAGTTACATTTTTAAATTAAAAATGCATTTCATAAAATATAAATGGGATTTTCACAACTTTCATGCCTTTGTGATTGGCAGGTACTTTATTCACGCTAGGAATTTGCAACATGATGCAGATACATACTTTGGGAATTGGTGGTGTTGTGGTTAGTACAGCGCTTTTCAGTACAGGTGACCTGGACTCAATTCTCTCCACTGCCTGTAATGAATCTCCCTGAGACCGTATGAGTTTCCTTCGAGCACTCCAGTTTCCTCCCGCAGTCCAAAGATGGTGTGGTTGGTTGGTTAATTGGTCATTGTCAGTTGTCCATGACTAGGCTAGGATTAAATCATGCAATTGCTGGGCGGTGCGGCTCGAGGGACCGGAAGGGCCTACTCCATGCTGTATCTCAATAAATAAAAAAAGAATCAATGCTCGTCTGCCAAGTGACAACCACATCCTGTGAAGGAATGAATGAAAGTTACCACGTTTTACACACAGTGGCCACTTTATTTGACATCTCCCATGGTACAAAATAAAGCGGTACCTCCGGAGTGTGTTTTCATGGTCTTCTGCTGCTGGAGCCCATTCACTTCAAGGTTTAACGTGTTGTGCATTCGAGAGATGCTCTTCTGCACACCACTGTTGTAATACGTGGTCATTTGAGTTACTGTTGCCTTCCTGTCAGCTGCCCATTCTTCTCTGACTTCTCTCATTAACAATGCATTTCGCCCAAAGAACTGCCACTCAGTGGATGTTTTTGTTTGTTTTTCACACCATTCTCTGTAAACTCTAGTGAAAATCCCAGGAGATCAGCAGTTTCTGAGATGCTCAAACCACCCCATCTGGCACCAACAATCATTCCTGTGGTCAACGCCATTTAGATCACATTTCTTCCCCATTCTGATGTTCAGTGTTGTTCAGATCAAACCTCTTGACCATGTGTACATGTTTTATGCATTGAGTCCCTGTCCCATGATTGGCTGATTAGATATTTGCATTAACGAGCAGGTGTACTTAATAAAGTGTCCACGGAGTGTTTGGGATCTGTGAGTAAAATTTATTTAGTTTGGATCATTCTGACACAAGCGACCACAGCATACAAAGATTCCTGATGGTCAACATGTCTTGAATAGCTGATGGCTGTGCACCATTGTGCTGTGACAAAGGATTAATTTATTTGTAAATAAGAGCATATGAAGCAGTTCTGTATAAATGTTCTGCATAAACCAGACGAACCAGTAAATTTTAAGCACAAACCAAGTGCAGAAACTATATCTGGATATCCCCCCGTTCACAATATTCTTTTTACATTAAATGCCTGTATTATTTTAAGATGAAGATGTAGAGAGGTAGTTCTGGTCAAAATGACACTCACAACACGCTGGAGGAACTCAACAGGTCGGGCAGCATCCGTGGAAAAGATGGGTCAACGTTTCGGGCCAGAACCCTTCGTCAGGACTGTAGAGGGAAGGGGCAGAGGCCCTATAAAGAAGGTGGGGGGAGGGTGGGAAGGAGAAGGCTGGTAGGCTCCAGGTGAAAAACCAGTAAGGGGAAAGATAAAGGGGTGGGGGAGGGGAACAGGGAGGTGATAGGCAGGAAAGGTGAAGAAGGAATAAGGTATGAACATAGAATTCTCCAACTTCCGGTAATTCCCTCCCCCTCCCTTCCCCTATCCCTATGTCACTCTGCCCCCTCCCCCAGCTGCCTATCACCTCCCTCATGGTTCTGCCTCCTTCTACTACCCGTTATGTTTTCCCCTATTCCTTCTTCACCTTTCCTGCCTATCACCTCCCTGCTCCCCCCCCCACCCCCTTATCTTTCGCGGCCTGCTGAGTTCCTCCAGCGTGTTGTGAGTGTTGCTTTGACCCCAGCATCTGCAGATTATTTTGTGTTCTGGTCAAAATGATTGTCATGATCTGCTTGCTAGGTAACATGTTCATTCCCTACATCTCAACAGCAATGAACGCCCATCTGATAAGAAGCTGAGCCAGATGACAGACGTCCTGGTGAACAAGCCTGGATTTGGGACTCGGTGTATGAAGGACAACCCCATCGAGTAAGACTGATTACTTTCTACCACTTACTCACTTCAGGTGAAATTAGCATTGCTTTTCTGATGACCTGCTTCAGTCTCTGTTCTGAATGCCATGGTTTATATATCCTGCCTTAACATTCAGTGTCCATCTTGCAACAACACTCATGTGTTATTTTGAAACAGGGGCTACACCTGCAGTAACCACTCCAGCAACTGGGAAACCCCGCGAGCTGACCACACAGTTGTCAACCTGCTGAAATCCCCCTTTTATTCTGAAAACAACCCTTCGCCGCCATGCCAGTGCAGCACGAGAAACCGGCTCATCATGCTTCCCGACTGCCCCCCAGCGGCTGGAGGCCTTCCTCCACCACAGGTACCAACCGCATTCTGTAAGAGTGCTTCCGAATGAATGAGTCAATCAGGCAGACCTGAGTGAGTGTGCAGGAGCCAGTGCGAGGAGGTAGATACGTGCGTGCGTGCGTGCGTGTGCGTGTGTGTTTGTGTGTGTTTCTGCATGCGTGTGTGTTTCTGCATGCGTGTGCGTCCATCTAAGTCAAGTCAAATTTATTGTTATTTAACTATATATATGTATACCATCAAAAGAGGCAACATTTCTCTGAAACGGTGTAAGTCTTGCGAGACCATGGATCTGCACCTGGAAAGTCTTCACTTTGAGCAAGATTGTATGGGAGACCAGCAGTTGCCCATGCTGCAAGTCTCCCCTCTCCACAACACCAATATTGTCCAAGGGAAGGGCATTAGGACCCATACAGCTTGGCACCAGTGTGCCTTGCTCAAGGATTCCACACGTTGCCTCAGCTGGGGCTCGAACTCACGACCTTCAGGTTGCTAGTCCAATGCCTTAACCACTTGGCCACGTGCCCACACGTGTAAAGCATAGCAGTACACAAAGCAGACAATAACTTAGGAAAGTAAGGATGAAATCTACAAATGAATTTTGCATAAATAAACAAAGTAAAGCGCATAAATTAAATATTGTAAGGTACAGAACAGATTAACTGGTGATGCGGCAGGGTGTTCAAAACCCTAATGGCCTGAGTGAAGAAACTTTTTTCCCATCCTGACCGTTCTTGTTTATGTGTGTATATGTGCACATATGTGTGTATGGTATGTTTCTGTATGTTTCTGCATGCATGCGTATGTATGTGTCCATCTGCATGTTGTGTGTGTGTATGCGTGCATTTTGCATCTCTGTGTGCAAGTGTGTGTATGTTTCTGCGTGTATATGTATGCATGTGTGTATGCACATGTGTGTATGCATGTGTATGTACAGTATCTATGTGTCTATTTGTGTGTGTGCATTGTACATCTGTGTACACACATGTATGTGTTTGCATGTACGTGTGTGTGTGTGTGTGTGTGTGTGTGTGTGTGTGTGTTTGTATTGTGCATCCGTCTGTGCATACGTGTGTATGTTTCTGCAGGCACATGTGTGCATCTATCTGTGCACGGATGTTTCTGTATGTCTTTATACAAATACCTGTAGATTAGCTCGACCCCTGCTAGAAGATTGTTTGAGGTGAGGTGCAGCATTGAAGATTAAGGAAAGAGTTGTTAAGGTAGTGGCCTTGCTTGAGTTCTCTGCACTGTGACTGGCTCTGCTGTGGTTTACATATGGCTTATGTGGCGTCATATATCAGCAGAAAGATGATTGCAAATTTCTGTGGGGAGCCAGCCGACGTCAACCTCCACGATAAGACCAAACAGAATCCTAACCTCAGTCACGGAACTGCAGTACACAGCATGCATTCAGACTCTGAGCTCCAAGTCTGCTACAACCCATTCACTGATGTGTGTGAGAGACTGGCCCCACACTAAACATCTCCAAAGAGAGATCGCTTACCGATCGGCCTTCACTAGATATCTTTGGCTGCTGACAGTGAAGGTCCATGAAGAGATCTTGGGGAAAAAAGTGGACCAATTCCCATACCAAAGTGACCACTCCCACTGATGAAGAAATCTACTACTCCCTGCAGTGCGTCAGCACAAACTTTGGTCTTCTGAGGAAAGAAGTGTTTGAAGTTATAAACCACAAACCGAGCATAAATTCATGGTCTACAGAGCAGAAGTGATTCCTGGCCTCCAGTACTCTTCAGAGACAGAGTGGATTATGAAAAGGGTGTTGAAAGGCTTGAGGGGAATAGAGCCAGGTTACATGGATGGGCGAGGGCAGGGTAGTTAGAAAAATAGGAAATCATCCAATTTGATGGAAAAAGTAGAAGTACAAGCTATTCTTCAAATGAGGAGGTTAGTTCATAACAGAGGGATGGGAACCAGTGCAGAGAGACAGAGGGGTGTAAAGTGAGGGTAGAAGCAAAAAGTACAAAGGAGAAAAGTAAAAGTGGCAGGCCGACAAATCCAGGGCAAGCATTAAAAAGGGCCACTTTTCAACATAATTGTATAAGGGCTAAGAGAGTTGTAAAAGAGCGCCTGAAGGCTTTATGTGTCAATGCAAGGAGCATTCGTAATAAGGTGGATGAATTGAAAGTGCAGATTGTTATTAATGATTATGATATAGTTGGGATCACAGAGACATGGCTCCAGGGTGACCAGGGATGGGAGCTCAAAGTTCAGGGATATTCAATATTCAGGAGGGACAGACATGAAGGAAGGGGAGGTGGGGTGGCGTTGCTGGTTAAAGAAGAGATTAACGCAATAGAAAGGAAGGGCATAAGCCAGGAAGATGTGGAATCGATATGGGTAGAGCTGCGTAACACTAAGGGGCAGAAGACGCTGGTGGGAGTTGTGTACAGGCCACCTAACAGTAGTAGTGAGGTCGGAGATGGTATTAAACAGGAAATTAGAAATGTGTGCAATAAAGGAACAGCAGTTATAATGGGTGACTTCAATCTACATGTAGATTGGGTGAACCAAATTGATAAAGGTGCTGAGGAAGAGGATTTCTTGGAATGTATGCGGGATGGTTTTTTGAACCAACATGTCGAGGAACCAACTAGAGAGCAGGCTATTCTGGACTGGGTTTTGAGCAATGAGGAAGGGTTCATTAGCAATCTTGTCGTGAGAGGCCCCTTGGGTAAGAGTGACCATAATATGGTGGAATTCTTCATTAATATGGAGAGTGACATAGTTAATTCAGAAACAAAGGTTCTGAACTTAAAGAGGGGTAACTTTGAAGGTATGAAACGTGAATTAGCTAAGATAGACTGGCAAATGACACTTAAAGGATTGACGGTGGATATGCAATGGCAAGCATTTAAAGGTTGCATGGATGAACTACAACAATTGTTCATCCCAGTTTGGCAAAAGAATAAATCAAGGAAGGTAGTGCACCCGTGGCTGACAAGAGAAATTAGGGACAGTATCAATTCCAAAGAAGAAGCATACAAATTAGCCAGAGAAAGTGGCTCACCTGAGGACTGGGAGAAATTCAGAGTTCAGCAGAGGAGGACAAAGGGCTTAATTAGGAAGGGGAAAAAAGATTATGAGAGAAAACTGGCAGAGAACATAAAAACGGACTGTAAAAGCTTTTATAGATATGTAAAAAGGAAAAGACTGGTAAAGACAAATGTAGGTCCCTTGCAGACAGAAACAGGTGAATTGATTATGGGGAGCAAGGACATGGCAGACCAATTGAATAATTACTTTGGTTCTGTCTTCACTAAGGAGGACATAAATAATCTTCCAGAAATAGTAGGGGACAGAGGGTCCAGTGAGATGGAGGAACTGAGCGAAATACATGTTAGTAGGGAAGTGGTGTTAGGTAAATTGAAGGGATTGAAGGCAGATAAATCCCCACGGCCAGATGGTCTGCATCCTAGAGTGCTTAAGGAAGTAGCCCAAGAAATAGTGGATGCATTAGTGATAATTTTTCAAAACTCGTTAGATTCTGGACTAGTTCCTGAGGATTGGAGGGTGGCTAATGTAACTCCACTTTTTAAAAAAGGAGGGAGAGAGAAACCGGGGAATTATAGACCGGTTAGCCTAACGTTGGTGGTGGGGAAACTGCTGGAGTCAGTTATCAAGGATGTGATAACAGCACATTTGGAAAGCGGTGAAATGATCGGACAAAGTCAGCATGGATTTGTGAAAGGAAAATCATGTCTGACGAATCACATAGAATTTTTTGAGGATGTAACTAGTAGAGTGGATAGGGGAGAACCAGTGGATGTGGTATATTTGGATTTTCAAAAGGCTTTTGACAAGGTCCCACACAGGAGATTAGTGTGCAAACTTAAAGCACACGGTATTGGGGGTAAGGTATTGATGTGGATGGAGAATTGGTTAGCAGACAGGAAGCAAAGAGTGGGAATAAACGGGACCTTTTCAGAATGGCAGGCGGTGACTAGTGGGGTACCGCAAGGCTCAGTGCTGGGACCCCAGTTGTTTACAATATATATTAATGACTTGGATGAGGGAATTAAGTGCAGCATCTCCAAGTTTGCGGATGACACGAAGCTGGGTGGCAGTGTTAGCAGTGAGGAGGATGCTAAGAGGAAGCAGGGTGACTTGGATAGGTTGGGTGAGTGGGCAAATTCATAGCAGATGCAATTTAATGTGGATAAATGTGAAGTTATCCACTTTGGTGGCAAAAATAGGAAAACAGATTATTATCTGAATGGTGGCCGATTAGGAAAAGGGGAGGTGCAACGAGACCTGGGTGTCATTATACACCAGTCATTGAAAGTGGGCATGCAGGTACAGCAGGCAGTGAAAAAGGCGAATGGTATGCTGGCATTTATAGCGAGAGGATTCGAGTACAGGAGCAGGGAGGTACTACTGCAGTTGTACAAGGCCTTGGTGAGACCACACCTGGAGTATTGTGTGCAGTTTTGGTCCCCTAATCTGAGGAAAGACATCTTTGCCATAGAGGGAGTACAAAGAAGGTTCACCAGATTGATTCCTGGGATGGCAGGACTTTCATATGAAGAAAGACTGGATGAACTAGGCTTGTACTCGTTGGAATTTAGAAGATTGAGGGGGGATCTGATTGAAACATATAAGATCCTAAAGGGATTGGACAGGCTAGATGCAGGAAGATTGTTCCCGATGTTGGGGAAGTCCAGAACGAGGGGCCACAGTTTGAGGATAGAGGGGAAGCCTTTTAGGACCGAGATTAGGAAAAACTTCTTCACACAGAGAGTGGTGAATCTGTGGAATTCTCTGCCACAGGAAACAGTTGAGGCCAGTTCATTGGCTATATTTAAGAGGGAGTTAGATATGGCCCTTGTGGCTACGGGGGTCAGGGGGTATGGAGGGAAGGCTGGGGCGGGGTTCTGAGTTGGATGATCAGCCATGATCATAATAAATGGCGGTGCAGGCTCGAAGGGCCAAATACCCTACTCCTGCACCTATTTTCTATGTTTCTATGTTTCTATGTATGCTTAGATAGGGTATGTATGTGATAAGAAGATCAACAAAATTGCTTATTCTGGAAATCTTTAAGATAAAAGCAAAAAATATTGGAACCCCTCAGCAAGTCAGGCAGTATCTTTGGAAAGAGAACAGTTAATGTCTCAGATCGGGGCCTCTTCATCAGATCTGGGTAAGAGTGAAAAGCAAGTTAGCTTTCAGTGGCAGAGGAAGTTGACGAGGAATGGAGAGAACAAAGGAAATATTTTTGGTAGAAGGAGACCAAATAAGCCAATGTACCAGCTGGGCACATTATTCTTCTTTATCTGTATTTTATGATGCTAATAGCAAGTCTGTGGGATCTGACCAGGTTCAAGTTCTTTATCAACTGACAGAACATATATACAACCAAACAAAACAAAGTTCCTCCAGATCACGGTGCACCCACGCAATATATATCACACACAGCACATAAACCAAAATATCAAACTAAAAATAAGTTAATAAAATATAATTCAAAATGCATGCAGTAAAGTGCGACACGGGCAAACAATAAACAGCTCGTTGTCCTCGTGATGAGACCTCTGTGGTGGCAGAGTATTCACTAGTCTCGCAGCCTGGGGGAAGAAGGTGTTACCCAGTCTCCTTCCTGATGGTAGTGGGTCAAAGAGATTGTGGGATGGGTGGCAGGGATTCTCAACAACGTTCCTAGTAAATGTCATAAATAGTGGGGGAGGGAGACCCCAGGGATCCTCTTGATGGTTTTTACTATCCTCTGTAGGGTCTTGCAGCTTCCATATCACACAATGATGCAGCCAGACAAGACACTCTTGTTGGTGTTCCTCTAGAAAGTTGCTAGAACAGGGGTGGGGAGCCTTGCATGCCTCATTCTCCTCAGCAGGCCTGCTATACCAGATGAAAATGAACAAATGATATTGCTGATTCTGATTGAGTCAGAACAAAAGAGTAAATTACCTAAATTTGCAGGAATTAATATTGAACCTGAAAGGCCACATTGTGCTAATCCTGAAGCTGGGCCTCATTTCGGCAGTGCAGGAGGGGACAGACAGGAACATCAGAATGGGAGAGGGATGAGGATTAAAGTGACCTTGAATGTGAATCACAAAAGTCAACATGCAGGTACAATTAAGATGGCAGGTGGTTTGTTGGTCTTTTTCTGAACAGATATGAGGCAATTTACTCCAGGCTGTGGTGAGACCAAATCTGAAATGTGATCAGACCTAAGGAGTGCCTCCATGAGATGGGCTTATTCTCCCTTGGGTTAAAGAAGACTATGAGATGATCCTGCTGTAGTGTAGAAACCTGATAGGATAGATTCAGGGATAATTTCTGTTCTGGATAGCTTGTCTAAGATGTGTCATTCTAAGTGAGGATGAAAAGTTTCTTCAGCCAGATCTGGCAGATCTTGGGAATTCTCTACCTAAGAGGCCATGGAGGGAGTGTCACTGAGCACGGCAGACATTGGGCCAGATGACAACGTGCTGGAGGAGCTCAACAGGTCAAGCAGCATCTGTGGGAGGAAGGAAATTGTCAATGTTTCGTGTTAAAACCCTGTACCGAGATAGAGCCCCAGCCCTGCATTTCACACTCCCTGAGTACAAATATTGATGGGTTTTAGTTGGCAAGGAAATCAAGGGATATATAGTTAATGCAGGAGAATTTAAAAGATAGTACTGAATGCAAAACAGGCACACCAGGCTAAATATCTTATGCCTGATTCTATTTCTTATGTTCTTATAGGAGGTTGAGCGAGTTAGGGCTTTTCTGTGTGAAGTGAAGGAGGGTGAGAGGTGGCCTGATAGAGGTGTACAAGATGATAAGGAGCATAGATCGAGTGGGCATCCTGCACCTTTCCCTCCAGGGTGGAAATTCTCATACAGGAGGGCATAATTTTAAGGGAATTGGAGGAAAGTATAGGGGGATTGTCAGAAGTAGTTTTTTTTTACACAGCAAGTGATAAGTGTGCAGAACACTCACCTCGGGTCATGGTAAAAGCAGATACATTAGAGAGATTCAAGAGACTCTTTGATAGGCATGTGGACAAAAGAAAAAATGGAGGGCAATTTGGGAGGAAAACATTAGATTCTTCTCGGAGTAGTTAAGAGATTGGCACAACATTGTGGGCCAAAAGACCTGTACTATGAAACCTGGACTGTTTACAGAAAGTAACTCAAAACACTGGTCAGTGGCCCCCAACATTGTCTCCACAAAGCCCTCCAGAATACAAGCAGAATATGTGAGTTAATATTAGTGACCTTTCCATACCATCATCCCCGATAGTGAGATGCCAATTAAACTCAGCCAGCTCTGACTGGCAGGCCACCTACACACCAGGCTCTCTGAACAGACACCGGACTCCAAGCTCCACCACAGCAAGAGTTTACCAAATGATTCAACAATGTTCTCAAAGCCTCCTTTTGGGGCACAAATCCCAAATGACGTGGTGACCCATGACCCTTTAATTGAACAGGGAATGTTTACGGTAGTGTTGATAACCTCAGTCCCTTTGTTAGGAGTGACAGAAGCCTGATATAATAGGGTGAATGAGTACTACCTCCTAATCTATGCACCCACTTTTCCCCTTTAGCACCTCCTGCCCCATTGGTTGCAGAATCAGTGGGTCCAACATTGGCCCCAGAACACTCAGAACTGAGCATTTACAGGCAATTAGTCGGCCAACACTTGGAGTATTGTGAGTAGTTTTGGGTCTCTTATCTAGGAAAGGGTGTACTGGCATTGGAGAGGGTCCAGTGAAGGTTTATGAGAATGATCCCGGAATGCAAGGGTTAATGCATGAGGAGTGTTTGAGGCTCTGGAGCTGTACTCACTGGAGTTTGGAAGAATGAGGGGGGATCTCTATCCCATATTGGAAGTTCCAGATAGAGTGGATGTGGAAAGAATGTTTCCTATAGTGGGGAAATCTAGGACTGGGGGTATAGCCTCCAAATACAAGGTCAGAGGTGAGGAGGAATCTCTTTAGCTCAGAGCCTGGTGACTCTGTGGAACTCATTGTCACAGATGGCTGTGGAGACCAAGTTATTTGGTATATTTAAAGTGGATGCCAATGGGTTCTTTATAAGTTACCTAGAGAAGGCAGGAGAATGAGGTTGAGAGGGAAAATAAATCAGCCATGATGGAATGGTGGAGCAGGCCTGAATGGTGGAATATCCTAATTCCACTCCTATGTGTAACTGGAGTGGAAACATATCATCCTCAACCTCAAACAACTGCTTAAGATATTTGAATGTGGGTGTGTATCAGTCTGTGTCTGTGTTATGTTATTACAGAGTCCTGATGAAACATTACTTGCAGATTAAAACAATATACAGTTCATTGTCGGCATATAATTATAGCTGGAAAATTAACTGGTCCAAGATGATCGTACTTATGTGTATACGTGTCTGTAAGTGAATCTCCATCTGTGCATGTGATTTTGCTGTTGTTAGAATGAAATAAACAGTAGATGGGAAAGGGGATTCAGAATCAGGTTCATTATCACTGATATCTGTCATGAAATGTGTTGTTTTGTGGCAGCAGTACAGTGTAAGACATAGAAATGACTATAATTCACAGTAATAAATAATCAGAGCAAAAGAGGAATAACAGCTCCTCTTCATGGGCTCATGCGCCGTTCAGAGTTCTGATGGAGGAGGGGAAGATGCTGCTCCTGAGACATTGAATATGGGTGCTCAGCCTTAGCCGCGACGGTAGTAATGAGAAATGGGAGTGCCCTGGATGGTGAGGCTCCTTAACGATGGGTGGCACCTCTCCAGCCCCACCCAGGGCACCACCTCCTGATGGTGTCCTCGATGGTGGGGAGGGATCTGCCCTTGATAGATTGAGTCTACAATCCTCCACAGCCTCTCTTCCAATCCTACGCATTGGAGTCTCAGTACCAGGTGGTACCATACAATTGTAGAAATTTCATCCATTATAACAATATCTTATAAACTGCTTGGAGCTTAATTCTGTTAACAAAAAAACAGTAATTTAGTTTCAGTTTTTTAATGTGGCAGCCTCTTTTAATGTTAATATTCAATTCAAGTTTAATTGTCATTCAACCATACATGAAAACCTGTGAATATAGCCAAATGAGACAGTGTTACTCTGGGGCTAAAGTATAAAGCACAGTGCAACAGACACAGAGGACAAAGCACATACAAGACAGCAAACATATAAGATATCAGTAAGATACAGCCATGCAAAAAGATCTGCACACAGAACTCTGCAGTCAACCACAATACAGCTTGTCTTTTGCTGAATGAAGGTTGGGGGAGGGGGGCAGCACCAACTCCGGCCTAGATGCCGTGCTACACCACCCCCGGTGGAGCACCCCAGCTCTGACACCTCTCTCCTGGCGGTTGTAAACAGGCAACACCCTGGCTTGAGGCCTAGTCTTTGCTACGACCGAGGGCACACAGCAGCTCCCACGCCGTCCGCCAATAAATCAGTGAATTGAACTTGCAGCATTCAACATTAACAATGTCCAAAGGGTCTTGTGACCACAAGTCACTCACTATCAGACTGCAAGGCTCCATCAGCTCAGGCAGCAGCACAATGCACAGCTCCTTCATTTTGTCTGCCAACGAGCAACTCACTGATGAGGTAGACCTGCCGTACTTTAAGTCTTTAATGTCTAGGAGGATTTTGCAAACATGAAAACTATGGTTAAAAAGGACAATAGCACCTTTTGTTGACCCGCAGCAGCCTCTGTGATCGAACGTGCCACAATCTGACTGGAACAAATCTTAGCCTTTGACACAAATTAAGTTGCTTTCTCCATTTCAGAGGGTCCAGAGCTCGACAGACATTCTGCAGAATCTCACTCAAAGGAACATATCGGATTTCCTGGTTAAAACATACCCCAAATTGATAAAGAGCAGGTAGGACTTGTTCTACCTTCAGGCTTCTGCACATTCAGAACTTAGTATTCGTAAACAATATCATTGTCCAAGTAACACGCTCTTACCTGAATTAAAAGTATCTAGTTCTCACCTCAGAGGATTTCTGATCATTTTGAATATTTAATCTTTCTGCCTTTGTTTGTGTTCTTCAGCATGCAGAGCAAGTACTGGGTGAACGAACGCAGGTATGGAACCAGTTTAATCAATATACAGTAAATCCTAAGTGTTTGATATATGGAACTGAGATGAGAAAAACATAAAGTGAATGTGCTATATCCAACGTCCTGTAAAACCAGGGGTTTTAAGTGTTGTGGTGGGGTTTTTTTGTGCTTTCCTGCCCCAATAACTTTATTCCACAAAGTGAAGTTTAAAAAAATCACGATAATGAATCATTTCTGCCCTCAAAGATGCACTCCAGCCCGAGCAGTGCTCTTCGAAGTTCGAAGTTTGAAGTTCAAAGTAAATTTCTTTTCAAGCATGTGTACTGAATGTTACCTTGAGAGTCAGTTTCTTCAGGTTCAAGTTTAATTGTCATTCAACCAAATGTGATTCCCTATGAATACAGCCAAATGAAACAGTGATACTCTGGGCTCAAAGTGCAAAACACAGTACCAACAGTCACACACAGCACAAGGCACATGCAACGCATATAAACTAGCAGTAAAATACAGTCACACAAACAATCTATAACCCAAGTCCCTGAGTCCATGAATATTGCAGCAGTCTGCAGTGAAACACAATCCGGCTTGTCTTCTGCTAAGTGAACACTGGGGGCAGCACCGATTCCAACATGGATGCTGTGTCACACCACCTCCTCCACTTTGATGGAGTGCCCAACTCCAATGCCTCACTCTGGCTGGCTGAAAGCATACGACGCCTTGGCTTGAAGCCTAGTCCTCGCCACGACCGAGGTCCCACAGCTCCTCTGCCATCTGCCAATAAACCAGTGAATCAGACTTGCAGCATTCCACATTAACAATGTCCAACAAGGTCTCGTGATCACAAGAAAGGTGACCAAGACGATCTCTCCCTGTTAGACTGCACACTTGTTTTACACACCAACTTCACTCTGCTGCAGATAGCATCACAGTCCTCATCAAATCCAGATCCTTCAGTTTCTCCACCAATGAGCAACTTGCTGATTGGGTAGACCTACAGTACCTTAAATTCTTAATGTCCAGCGAGGTCGTGCAATTGCAAAAAATACGTTTGATAAAGGGAATATCACCTTGGGTTGACCCCTTAGAAACCCTTGTGACATCTTACTAGAAGTCATCTTGTTGGCACTTAGAGGAAAAAAACTTAAGAAATACAATTGAATCTTTGAAAAAACATACATAAGCAAAGACTGACAAGCAACCAATATGCAAGAGAAGACAAACTGTGGAAATAATGCTGAGAACATGAGTTGTAAAATCCATAAAAGTGAGTCTGTAGGTTGTGGAATCAGTTCAGAGCTGAGGTGAGTGAAGTTATTCATGCCAGTTCTGGAGCCTGATGGTTGTAGGGTAATAATTGTTCCAGAACCTCGTAGTGTGGGTCCTAAGTCTTCCATACCTGCCCAATAGAAGTAGCAAGAAGAGAGCATGGCCTGGTTGATGGGGGTCTTTGATGATGGATGCTGCTTTCCTGTGACTGCACTCCACATCAGTGTACTCAATGGTGGGGAGAGTTTCATGGGTGACGGACTGAGCTGTATCCACTGCCCTCTGTGGTCTTTTCCATTCCTGGGCATTGGTGTTTCTGTACCAAGCCGTGATGGATACTCTCCACTGTACATCTTTACAAGTTTGTCAAAGCTTCCAAGTCATGGGCTAGACCTCCAGTGTATTGTTGGACATTGTGTTCTCTGTCTCCATTTCACCCAGTCACAAACCTGCCTTGCAAAAGGGGCAGGCAGTCAGAATGAACAGACTTCCGATGCCCTGTTGCTTAGAACTGTAAGTGGTCACCTTGTTCAGACCCAGGAGCTGTCAGGTGAATAGATCCCCAGACCAGCCCAACCTTCTCTGCTCCAAGTGCTCAGAGATCAGATCAGCTTAAGTGCAGCTAAAACCTGAGAAGCAGTCTCTTTAAGGACCCAAACGTAATCTGCAATCTCCTTCCCGCCATATAGATGTGGAGCACAAATCTCTCCAGGCCAGAGAACTGCAGGCAGCCTAGAAGCGAGCCTATTTAAATATATATTAAAAAAGTTTTTTTTGTCTCTGCTTTAAGCTATTTGGTCCTGTTGAAATACTCCTTGTTGGCTAAAACAATTCACAGTGCTTAAGGTGACCCCCCTCTGGACCATCTCCAATGTCAGCACATCCTTTCTGAAGATAAGGGGCCCAGAACTCCAAGTGCTGTCTCACCAAGGCCTTATAAAGCTTAAGCAGGATTGATTGCCTAACGTAATTGCCCTTGTCTAGAGGTGGAGGTCATCCCTTGAAGCACTGCATTTCGTTTAGTGAAATGAGTCCCATAATTCGGCAGTCAGCCCAGTTTCAATGAAGAAAAGACATCATATTTCTGAGTTCAGATCCCCCGTGACCTGGAGGGGAATCTGGAGTTAATGCTGTTTCCATGCTCTCGTGGGGAGACAAATGCTTTACTTGGGCGGTGTATAGGTTGGTCATGGCCTCGCGTAGAGCGAGCATTACATACTCTGTTTGGTGTCATGGTGAAACAAATGCTTTAGCTGGAGGGATGGACGTCGCCTTGTGTAGAATTAACATTGCATACATGGATGGTAGAGGTATGGAAGGCCATGGCCCTGGTGCAGTTTGATGGCAGTTTAAATGGCTCAGCAGGGACTAGATGGGCTGAAGGGCCTGTTTCTGTGCTTTACTTTTCTATGACTCTATGCCTCTGTACCCTGTTAAATGTCAAGGAGAAGCAACTGGGGAGGGTTGGTCATCGCCTCGTGTAGAGTGAACATTACTCACCCTGTTGGCCCAAGTTTGAATGTTATCCAGATGCTGCTGAGCACTGACATCTTCTCTTAATTTTCTGATGGCTGTAAAGAGAACTGAGCATTGTGCAATCTTTGTGAAACATCCACACAATGACCTTTTGAAAAAGAACAGGTCACCAAATCTGGTAGGGATGAGAGTGTTGTCCTGAGTAACTCGTGCAGGGAAGCCCTGAGTCTGAGGTGACAGACCTCCTTCTCGTCATTGTTTCTGCATTCACTTGATGTGTGGCTGTTTCATCACTCCAGGTATGGCGGGATCTCCATCGGAGGAAAACTTCCAGGTCTACCCGTCAACCATAAACAGATAAGCAGCTTTTTCACCCAGCTGGGCCGCCTGCTGAATATCACTGGGGTAGGCTGCTCAAACCTTCATTTTCTACCTTTGCAAAGTAGCTGGTTGCTCGGCCTAGTTCAGTGGTTAATTGTATTACACTTCACATGATGTGGTTTACCGAAGCGAAGGAAGTTGTAACTGATCAACACTACTCTTTTAGTCAGTTCCCTTGCAATCAGAAACTAATCCTCAACTATTTCCCTGCTCCTGACCACCCCTCCCATCCTATCATTTCGGATCTCCCCCTCTCCCTCCTACCTTCAATCTCTAGCTCTTCTTTCAGTTAGTCCTGACGAGGGGTCTCAGCCTGAAACGTCGACTGTACCTCTTCCTAGAGATGCTGCCTGGCCTGCTGCGTTCACCAGCACTTTTGTGTGTGTGTTGCTTCCGTTTATCCAGATTTCCTTTGACAGATAAAATAGCCTCAACTCAGCAAATTCACTACAGCTATTCACATAATGTGGTGGGACTACAACTAGTATGAGTTAGGGTGAAAGGTGAAAATTTTAAGGGGAACATTTTTTTTTGATTAATTGAAGGTTGATTGACTGAGATACAGTGCAGAATAAGCCCTTCCAGCCCTTCGAACCACACCGCCCAGCAATCCGACTTCATCCTAGCCTAATCACAGGACAATTTACAATGAATGACTGACTAACCTACCAACTGGTAGGTCTTCGGACTGTGGAAGGACACTGGAGTTCCTGGAGCCATGCATTCACGGGTAGAACATACAAACTCCTTACAGGCAGTGTCAAGAATTGAACCCGGGTTGCTGGTACTGTAAAGCATTGTGCTAGGCCACAACGCTACCGTGTCGCCAATGAGGGGAAACCTCTTCACTCAGAGAGTTGTGAGAGTGTGGAGAAAGCTTCCAGCACAAGTGGTGCATGTGAGCTTGATTTCAACACTTAATGGAACTTGGTTAGGTACATGGATGGTAGGGGTATGGAGGTCTATGACACCAGTACAGGGCAATGAGTAAAGGCAGCTTAAATGGTTCAACATAGACAAGATGGGCCGAAAGGCCTGTTTCTGTGTTGTTTTTCTCAATGACTCTATGATACCATCTCCAGTAAAAGCAATACACTGGTTAATGGAACAATGAATAAAAATTAATATAATAATCTCCAGTGAGTTCTTAATGTTTTACTGCTCAGCTGTCAGATGATCTTCCATTTAGGTTTAGATATTAAATGATGCCTGGCTCAGTTATGAATTAATTAATGCAACAGGGAAGCCAACCTAGTACCTCCCTGCTTTCCAGGGACACTGAATCAATTAAATGACTTTGTCAAAGAAAGATGACAATAAAATTATGAACTTCTCTTCACATATTTGATAATCCACATAAACAGTAAACAACCAGCAGCATTTTAGTACTAAATTAAAGAAGGCGCTTTGGCTGATGTAACTAGCTGATGGAATAATTCAAATGTCATATTGGCATTACTTGGAGTCAACATCACCGAAAGCACAATAGGGTTAAAGTTTATTTCGAGATACAGGACGTTCTGGCCTAATGAGCCCGTGCCACCCAAATACAACCACGTATCCAATCAACCTACCAACCAGTATGTCTTCAGAATGTGAGAAGATATTGGAGAACCTAAAGGACACCCACACCATCCAAAGGAGAACATACCATCCCCTTACAGACGGCGGCAGAACTGAACCCGTGTCAGCGGCTCAGCGATTGTGTCACGTCACCCCAAACTTGTCAGTGTTAGTTCACTGTTCAGGATCTTGTAAGGCTGATGGAGTTGACAGTTTTGGATATGAAGTCTAATGAGTCTATTATTTGGTGATGATCACGTTATTTTAGCCATCGAGTTCGCTGACCTTCCGAAACCTTATCTTGTGGGCCATCTGATCTTCTTTTCCTCTCTTACCTTCTCTGGTGAAGTGTTGTAGTAGCAAAGGATGTAAGCATGTCCCTCTACTGTACAAGGTGTAAAAGCTCACCACATACATACAGCTGAATGCAGCTTATCTCCAAATGAAGAGGGAAAAGATGCACTTCATTGTTCAATAAGTTTCTAGATAGGACCAAAGAGCAAGGCCATCCAGTAGCATTCAGAGGATATTTCCATGCTTCATTGCTCCCTCTAGTGGTACAAAGATACAGCTTCTTCCATCCAATTCTTGCTGCAATGTTCAAGTTGAATTCCTGGTCATATTATTCAATTAATTGATTTTTTTTTGCACTAGGGCAATACTACACAGATGGTGTATAGTAATCTGAATGATTTCCTTAAGTATTTGGAGACTGAAGAAAATATCAAGGTGAGTCGCAAAACCTGAAATGAAGACCACAAAGTTCTTTTGGCTGAGCTCGTATCTTTTGTAGCGGCCAATTCTAAAAAAAAACGATTGCCGCTGCTGGCAACCACCATGAATTTGTTATACTTGTATAACGCGCCCTCAGCTCCAATAATGATTGTCCCAAAAGTTGAAGAAAGTTATTCGACCCTTTATTCACAATTAGCAAACTTATCATCTAGAAGCGATGAAATTTCAGTGTACTTAAGCGTAATTGAGCATAACTAAGCAGTCAACAAAAGATATGACCTCAGCTCCAAACCACCATGAACAAAGCTTTTATTCCATGGCAGATTGTAACATCGTAATCAGCGAGCTGTTTGGTTTCGTTGGTCTCCCCACCCGCTGTGAAATTGTGACACCTCTCTGTCCCTTGTTATGGAGAGAGAGAGAGAGAAAGAGCCCTGTAGCATGTTGAATTGTCAGATGAACAATTGTTTTTGTTGGGCTGCAAATCATGGTCTCTGTTTGGGGGCTTTGCTGTTGCTTGTTTGGTGGGGGAGGGTTGACACTTCGCTGCTGCTTGTGCGTTGGGGGGAGAGGGGTGCTTGGGGATCCAACGCTTTTCTGTCACTCATTCCCTTCTGTTTTCATGGACGTCTGTGAAGAGTAAGAATTTCAGGTTGCATACTGTATACATTCTCTGATATTAAATGGAACCATTGAACACAGAATACAAAGCAGATGGAGAAGAGATGCATGGCTCCTACATTTTTGATGCAATAGTTTGCTTTGTCTGTTCTGTGTAATGTGTGCACACCAGTCTGTGGTAAGACTCATATTGTTTGCCATATGGATAAAGAGCAACTGGATACCTCAAGAATCTGACGTAAAACTATACTCCGCATGAAAACATCTGACCTCGTTTAGGATTTCATTTATAACCGGAAAGTACAAAACTGATGCTTGCTCTCCTTTCAGGAGTTGTGACTCCCTAACGTATATCTATTCCAGGTGTGGTTCAGTAACAAAGGTTGGCACGCCATGGTTGCCTTCACGAATGTGGCCAACAATGCAATTCTCCGGGTGAACCTTCCCAAACAACATCACGCAGAGGACTATGGCATTACCGTCATCAATCATCCGCTCAACCTCACAAAGGAGCAACTTTCAGAGGTGACAGTGTAAGTGGGTGAGCGCCGAGGCCACATTTATTGAGCGACACCTGACCATCTCTGTTAGTCACGGGAGTAGGCCATTCAGCATACTCCACTATTTCACAGGTTCATGGATGACCCGGTTATAACCACAACTCCACATTCTCACCAACCCCAGTGATCTTTCACCTTCTTGCTCATCAGGAATTTACTTCAAAAATATTCAGACAGCACAACTTAGACCGTAAGACCACAAGACATATGATCAAAATTAGGCCATTTGGCCCATCGAGTCTGCTCTGCTATTCAATCATGGCTGATCCTTTTTTACCCCTCCTCAGCCCCACACCCCAGCTGAGGAGAATTCTCCAAAAACTCATAACCCTCTGAGAGGAATAAAAGTTGCTTCATCACAATTTGAAATGGGTAACCCTCACTTTTAAACACAATCAAGATTTAATACTTGCTACCACTTAGTAATTTTGAGATTTGCAAAGCATCCTCTGAAACCTCTGAAAGCATCACCTATAAAGCAATCAATGGCATGGTACCATAGCGGTTAGCGTAAAGTTATTACAGAACCAGTGACCTGGGTTAAATTCCATTCGCCGTCTGTAAGGAGTTTATATGCTGCCCCTGTGGCCATGAGGGTTTTCTCCAGGTGCTCCAATTTCCTCCCACGTTCCAAAGGTCTGCGGGTCAGTAGTTAAATTGACCACATGTGTGTAATTGGGCAGCACAGGCTCACTGGGCTGGAGGGCCTGTTACTGAGCTGTATCTCTAAATGAAAATTAAATAAGTTTTCACTAACTGCAGGGGAAGGATATCCAGTAAGTCTTTTTTTGGAGGTGTTGGCCCAGTGGTGAACAATAGCCGGGAGTCTAAAAAGGCAGATGGGCAAGAAAGGCCTGGGACCGTGCTGCATCTCTATAAGGGCCTCTTTGAGTTTCCCTCCCTGTTATAATTGTACCAACTTTGCTGATGTTTCTTGCTGCCATTAACAGCGAATTGGACATGTGATTTCAGCCTTACTACTTCAGTGGATGCAGTGATTGCAATCAGCGTGGTCTTCGCCATGTCATTTGTCCCAGCCAGCTTTGCGATCTACCTGATACAGGAGAGGGTTTCGAATGCGAAGCACCTGCAGTTTGTCAGTGGAATGAGCTCAGCCACCTACTGGGTGTCCAACTTCGTCTGGGACATGGTACGTCATAATCCACTGCTCAAAGGAAAAGTAGCAGCTGCTAATAATGTCCCTCACTTGAAACTGTCTTATAATACATGTTAAGTGTCTAAAATGTAATATAATTCAGTTACATAATAGAAATAGATCATTGCAATATCCCAACACCTAAATATATATTTATGATTTTGAGTTTCTAGAGCTGATAAGATGAAACCTTCAAACTCAAAGGATTCAGAGATACAAGTCAAGCACAGTTAACCTTTTTTAAAAAACGGTATTAAATAGGTTTAATTATAGTGCCTATAAAAAGTATTCTTCCTTCTTGGAAGTTTTCATGTTTTATTGTTTTCCAACATTGAATCACAGTGGATTTAATTCGGCTTTTTTGACACTGATCAACAGAAAAAGACTCTTTCATGTCAAAGTGAAAACAGATCTCTAAAAAAGTGAGCTAAATTAATTACAAATATAAAACACAAAATAATTGATTGCATAATTGCTCACCCCTTTCAAGTCAGTATTTAGTAAATGCGCCTTTGACAGCAATTACAGCTTTGAGTCTTTGTGGATGGGTCTCTACCAGCTTTGCACATCTGGACACTACAATTTTTCCCCATTCTTCTTTACAAAACTGCTCAATCTCTGTCAGATTGCATGGGGATCATGCATAAACAGCCCTTTTCAAATTCTCAATTAGATTAAGGTCTGGGTTCTGACTTGGCCACTCCAGGACATTAACTTTGTTGCTTTTAAGCCATTCCTCTCTAGCTTTGGCCTTACGCTTGGGGTCTTGCTAGAAAGTAAATCTCCCAACTCACAGTTCTCTTGCAGACTGCATTAGGTTTCCCTCCAGGATTTCCCTCTATTTTGCTGTATTCATTGTACCCTCTACCTTCTCAATCCTTCCAGGGCCTGCTGCAGTAAAGCATCCTCAGAGCATGATGCAGCCACCACCATGCTTCACAGTTGGGATGATGTGTTTCTGATGATATGTGATGTTTGGCTGATGCCAAACATAGCGTTTAGTTTGCTGGCCAGAAAGCTCAATTTTGGTTTCATCAGACCATAGAAACATCCAGCTGACTTCGGAGTCTCCCACATGCCTTCTGGTAAACTTTAACTGAGATTTCATGTGAGTTTTTTTCACAGTAGCTTTCTCTTTGCCACTCTCCCACAAAGCTGTGACTGGTGAAGCACCCGGGCAACAGTTGTTGTATGTGCAGTCTCTCCCATATCAGCCACCGAAGCTTGTAACTCTTCCAGAGTTGTCATAGGTCTCTTGGTGGCCTCTCTCACTGGTCCCCTTCTTGCATTGTCACTCAGTTTTTGAGGACAGCCTGCTCTAGGCAGATTTACAGCTGTGCCATATTCTTTTCATTTCTTGATATTTGGCTGAACTGTACTCCAAGGGATACTCAGTGACTTGGAAATTTCTTTGTATTCATATTCTTGAAAACTTCCAAGGGGCTGAATACTTTTACAGGCACAATACATTCAGCTTTCCTAAGTGGTTGGTTAATTGTTCCTTTTCTGATTATTGATTCCAGCATCGTCTCAATAATAGATGTTAAACTAATTGGCCTGTAGTTCCCTGCTTTCTGGCTCTCTTCTATTTTGTACAAGTGAGTCACCCTGGCTGTTTTCCGATCTTCAGTAACCCTCCCAGATTTCAGTGTGATATTGAGTCATAGAACACAACAACACAGACACTGGCCCTTTGGTCTATCTAATCCATGCCAAACCATTAGTCTGCCTAGACCATCGACCTGCACCTGAACCATAGCACTCCATACCCCTCCCACCCATGTACCTTTCCAAAAGTCTCTTAAATAATGAAATCAACCCTGCATCCACTACTTGTGCTGGCAGCTCGTTCCACACTCTCACCACCCACTGAGTGGAAAAAGTCCCCCCCCCCACCATGTTCCCTTAAACATCTCAACCTTCACCCTTAATCCATGATGTCTAGTTCTAGTCTCATCCAACTTCAGTGGAAAAAGCCTATCTATACCCCTCATAGTTTTGTATAACTCTATCAAATCTTCCCTCTATCTTTTCTACATTATAGGGATTAAAATCCTAACCTATTCAACCTTTCCTTAAGTCCCAGCGACAACCTTGCGAATTTTTTCTGCACTCTTTTGATCTTATTTACGTCCTTCCTGTAAGTAGGTGAGCAAAACTGCACACAATATTCCAAATCAGACCTCACCAATGTCTTATACAACTTCAGCATAATATCCCATCTCCTGTACTCAATATTTTGACCTATGAAGGCCAACGTGCCAGAAGCTGTCCTTATGAAACTATCCACCTGTGACGCCACTTTCAAGGAATTATCTACTGCCAGATTCCTACCGCTCTGCTCAGTGCCCCATTGTTCGCTGTGTAGGACCTACCCTGGTTAGTCCAACCGAAGTGCAACATCTCACAATTGTTTGTATTAAATTCGACCTGCCAATTTTCAGCCAATTTTTCCAGCTGGTCCAAATCCCGCTGCAAGCTTTGATAGCCTTCCTCATTTTCGACTATACCCCCATTCTTGGTGTCATCAGCAAATCTGCTGAGCCAGCTTGCCACATTGTCATCCAAATCGTTGATATAGATGACAAACAGCAATGGTCCCAGCACCGGTCCCTCCAGCACACCGCTGGTCACAGGCCTCCAGTCAGAAAGGTAACCATCTACTACCACGCTCTGGTTTCTTCCGCAAAGCCAATGTCTAATCCAATTTACTACCTCATCTTGAATGCATGAGAATGAACCTTCTTGACCAACCTCTCACGCTGACCTTGTCAAAGGCCTTTCTAAATCCATGTAGACTCCATCCACTGCCTTGCCTTCATCAATTTTCCTGTTAATTTCCTCAAAAAACTCTATAAGATTAGTTAGACCGGAGCTACCATGCAGAAAGTCATGTTGACTATCCTTAATCGGTCAATGTCTATCCAAATACTTACATATCCGGTCCTTTGAATACCTTCCAATAACTGTCCTACAACTGATGTCAGACTCACCAGCCTATAATTTCCTGATTTATTCTTAGAGCCTATCTTAACAACATTAGCTATCCTACAATCATCCGCAACCCACCCATGGCTAAGGATTTTTTATAATGAATACTTTGCTTCAGTCTTCACTGTGGAAGACACTAGCAGTGTGCCAGATATTGAAGGGTCTAAGGGAAGAGAAGTGAGTGCAGTTACTATTACAAGGGAGAAGGTGCTCAAAAGGTTAAAAGTCCTAAGGGTACGTAAGACACCCGGACCAAATAAACTGCACCCTAGGGCTCTGAAAGAGGTAGCTGTAGAGATTGTGGAGGTATTAGTAATGATCTGTCAAAAATCTCTGGACTCTGGCATGGTGCCAGAGGACTGGAAAATTCCAAATGTCACTCCACTCTTTAAGAAAGATGGAAGGAAGCAGAAAGGAAATTATAGACCAGTTAGCCTGACCTCAGTGGTTGGGAAGATGTTGGAATCAATTGTTAAGGATGAGGTTATGGAGTACTTGGTGACACAGGACAAGATAGTACAAAGTCAACATGGTTTCCTTAAGGGAAAATCTTGCCTGACGAGCCTGTTGGAATTCTTTGAGGAGATTACATGTAGGATAGTTAATGGGGGTGCAGTGGATGTTCTATATTTGGACTTTCAGAAGGCCTTTGACATGGTGCGACACGTGAGGCTGCTTACCAATTTAAGAGCCCATGGTATGACAGGAAAGTTACTGGCATGGTTAGAGCATTGGCTAATTGGTAGGAGGCAGCGACTGAGAATAAAAGGATCCTTTCCTGGTTGGCTGCCATGGGGTCGGTCAGTGTTGGGACTGTTTCTTTTTATGCTGTATATCAATGATTTAGATGATGGAATAACTGGCTTTGTTATCAAGTTTGCAGATGATATGAAGGTTGGTGGAGGGGCAGGTTGTGTTGAGGAAACAGGTAGGATGCAGAAGGACTTAGACAGATTAGGAGAACGGGCAAGAGAGTGGCAAATGGAATACAAGGTTATGAATTGCATGGTCACACACTTTGGTAGTAGAAATAAATGTGCAGACTATTTTCTAAACAGGGAGAAAATCCAAAAATCTGAGCTGCAAAGGGACTTGGGAGCCCTTGTGCAGAACAACCTGAAGGTTAACTTGCAGGTAGAGTCAGTGGTGAGGAAGGCAAATGCTACGTTAGCATTCATTTCAAGAGGTCTAGAAAATAAGAACAGGGTTGTGATGCTGAAGCTTTTTAAGGCACTGGTGAGGCCTCGCCTTAAGTATTGTGAACAGTTTTGTGCTCCTCATCTAAGAAAAGATGCACTGGCATTGGAGATTGTTCAGAGGAGGTTCACAAGGATGATTCCGGGAATAAAGGGGTTATCATAGAAGGATGAGGGCGGATCTCATTGAAACCTTTTGAATGTTGAAAGGCCTAGACAGAGTAGATGTGGAAAGGATGTTTCCCATGGTGGGGGAGTCTCGGACAAAAGGGCACAGCCTCAGATTAGAGGGGCATCCGTTTAAAACAGAGATGCGGAGAAATTTCTTTAGCCAGAGGATGGTGAAGTTGTGGAATTTGTTACCACAGGCAGCTGTGAAGGCCAGGTCATTGGGTGTATTTAAGGAGGAGATTGATAGGTTCTTGATTTAGCATGGCATCAAATGTTATCAGGAGAAGGCTGGGGAGTGGGGCTGAAGAGGAGAGAAAAGGAGCCTCCATCATAGAATGGTGGAGCAGACGGCCTCATTCTGCTCCATGTCTTCTGATCTTAAGTATCTCTGCTAGGGCCCCTGCACTTTTTGCACTGGCCTCCCACAAGGTCTGAGGGAACACCTTGGCAAGCCCTGGGGATTTATCCACCCTAATTTGCCTCAAGACAACAAGCACCACCTCCTCTGTAATCTGTATAAGGTCCATGACCTCACTGCTGCTTTGCCTCATATCTACAGAATCTGTGTCCATCTCCCGGGTAAATACAGAAGCAAAAAAATCCATTTAAGATCTCCCCCATCTCCTTCAGCTCCGCACATAGATTACCAATCTAATCTTCCAGAGGATCAATTTTGACCGTTGCTATCCTTTTGCTCTTAATATATCTGTAGAAGCCCTTAGGATTCCCCTTTACCTTGACTGTTAGAGCACCTCATGTCTCTTTTATTCAACCTGATTTCCTTCCTAAGTGTTCTTTTACATTTCTTATACTCCTCAAGTGCCTCATTTGTTCCAAACTGTCTATGCCTTTGATGCACCTCCTTCTTTCTCTCAACCAGGGCCTCAATATTTCTCGAAACCAAGAATCCGTAAACCTGTTATCTTTGCCTTTTATTCCAACAGGTACATACAAACTCCTGTCAAAATTTTCACTTTTGAAGGCCACTCACTTAACAAGTACACCTTTGTCAGAAAATAATCTGTCCCAATCCACACCTGCCGGATCCTTTCTGATACCATCAGTATTGGCCTTTCTCCAATTTGGAATCTCAACCCAAGGATCAGACCTATTCTTTCTCATAATTACCTTGAAACTAGTGGCATTCTGACCACTAGACGCAAAGTGTTCCCTTGCATAAACTTCTGTCATCTGCCCTGTCTCATTCCCTGATGGGAGATCTAGTATCGCCCTCTCTCTAGTTGGGACTACTATGTACTGATTAAGGAAACTTTCCTGAACAGATTTGACAGACTCTATCCCATCTAGTCCTTTTACAGTATGGGAGTCCTAGCCAATATGTGGAGAGTTAAGATCACCTACTATCACAATCTTATGTTTCTTGCAACATTCTATGATCCCTCTACAAATTTACTCCTCTAAATCCAGCAGACTGTTGGTTGGTCTATAATATCCCAATAACATGGTCACGCCTTTCTTATTCCACAGTTCTACCCATAAAGTCTCATTAGACCCTCTCCAGTCTGTCCTGACTGAGCCCTGCTGTGACATTTTCCCTGACTAGAAATGCCAACCCTCCCACTCTGTCACATCGAAAACAACAGAACGCTGGAACACTGAGCTGCCAGTCCTGCCCCTCCTGCCACCAAGCCTCACTAGTGGCTACATTGTCATAATTCCGCATGCTGATCCAGGCCCGGAGGTAATCTGCCTTTCCTACAGTACTCCTTGCATTTGAAATATATGCAGCTCAGAACATTAGTCCCACCATGCTCAATCTTTTGATGATCAACTTTGTATGTATGTAGGCTTGATAACATCTTTCTCAACAACCACTCCACTATTTGTTCTAGCGCACTGGTTCCCATCCTCCTGCGACTCTAGTTTAAACCATCACATCCCCCCCAACCCCATTCTCTACTAGCATACCTTCCCACTAGGATATTAGTCCCCCTCCAGTTCAGGTGCAAACGTCCCTTTTGTATAGATCCCACCCTCCCTGGAAGAGAGCCCAATGAAAGATTTCAATCAATGGGCCCTCTCACTCTGCAGGCATTACCCTTAAATCCCAGTGCAAAGTTCAATGGGCACTGATGACTTACCCCCTGATTTTCTGCAATATTTAATCCCTTATTATTGAGATTTTTGTCATTTCTACTATGTTATTTGGAATTAGTCTGTCTGACATCCTAGGGATATTAATAATGCCTTCTATGGTGAAGACTATTACAAAAAAAACTTACTTGACATGTCTGCCCTTTCTTTGTGTGCCTCCTTTCCTCAGAGTTCCTCACTTACCTTAGGCGCCTTCTTCCTAGCATACCTGGTTGGGAGCTGAGGGACTGAGGGTGTGAGTTAACAGAGGTTCTAACAGACGTCTTCAGCATCACCCTGGATCAGTCCACAGTCCCTTCAGGCTTCAAGGCAGTCTTCTACAACACCAGATGCTATCAGCCCCCACTTTTAACTTCCTCCCCAGCGTGATGTTTAGTCCGAGCCTCTTGGCCGTGTCTGCATGCTTTTATGTGTTGAGTTGCTGCCGCTTAATTGGCATAATTGGATATTTGCACTGATGAGCAGGTGTACAGGTAGCCACTGAGTGTGTGTACTTAGATAATAAATTTACTCTGAACTTTGATTGCAGTGCGACCTTGCAGCAGTTGTAACATTTCACCTGACAATGTTTGTTTCCCTATTCCTCAGTGTAACTACTCAGTGACTACAATAATGGTAATCCTGATCTTCATTGGCTTCAGGAAGAAAGCCTACACCTCTTCACAAAACCTGCCTGCATTTGTAGCTCTGTTACTGCTCTATGGGTAAGGTATTAATTCAGCATCTCCATTATTCATCTCCTCTGGGACTGGTTGGTCATACTTTGTCTGCAAAATGAACACTGGCATCAAATGTGTGTCCCCTTCTGTTGCAGGTGGGCGGTGACCCCCATGACGTACCCAGCATCGTTTGTGTTCAGCGTTCCCAGCACTGCCTACGTGGCTCTGTCCTGCATCAATCTCTTCATCGGCATCAATGGCAGTGCTGTCACTTTTATTCTCGACTTGTTTGAAAATAGCAGGGTGGGTTTTCTTTGAGTCCTTGTAAGCCTACTAAATAGACATTTTAGCAACACTCACAATACGCTGGCGGAACTCAGCAGGTCGGGCAGCATCCGTGGAAAAGAACCCACGAACAGTTCCAACCCGAAACGTTGACTGTTCTTTTCCACGGATGCTGCCCGACCTGCTGAATTCCTCCAGCGTGTTGTGAGTGTTGCTTTGACCCCTGCATCTTTTTTTTTAGATTATGAGAACATTCAGTCCTCTTTTATTGTCATTTAGAAATGCATACATGCATTAAGAAATGAAAGTGTTTCTCCCGAGTGATATCACAGAAAACAGGACAAACCAAAGACTAACACTGACAGAACCACATAATTATAACATATAGTTACAGCAGTGCAAAGCAATACCATAATTTGATGAAGAACAAACCATGGGCACGGTAAAAATAGTCTCAAAGTCTCCAAGTCGATCGACTCCCAAGTCCCCGATAGCAGGTGGCAAAAGGGAGAAACTCCCTGACATAAACCTCCAGGCACCGTCAACTTGCTGATGCCTTGGAAGCAGCCAACCGCAGCCAACACTGAGTCCATCCGTCCGAAAACTTTGAGCTTCCAACCAGCCTCTCCGGTACAGCCTCCCAAGCACCATCCTCTGCCGAGCGCCTTCGACCTCGCCCCGGCTGCTGAAACAAGCAAAGCCGAGGATTTCGGGGCCTTCTGCTCCGGAGATTCCGGTTACCACACAGTAGCAGCAGCAGCGAAGCGGGCATTTCAGAAGTTTTCCAGATGTTCCTCCGTACTCTCACGTCTGTCTCCATCAAATCAGGATTGTGCACAGTCACCTACTTGACAGATAACAGACATCACTACTGAAGTGGCCGCGCGCGCTGCCATCTGCAGAGTATTTTGTGTGAATAGACACTTAGTTTTGCTCTTTGCTGGGAGAATGGTGGAGAGGGCTGAGAGGGAGACCTGGGAATGTAGAATTACCCCTGCTCTGCTGGTTTGCATTATTGGTGCAATGAGAGACTAAATAGTTAGAAGCAACTATAGGCCAGGTCATGACCAGGTAATCAAGCTGGGACTTGAAGATCTGAGTTACAGGGAAAGGTTGAATAGCTTCAGACTTTATTCTCTGGAACGCAGGAGACTGAGGGGAGATTTGACAGAGGTATACAAAGTTGTGAGTGGTATAGATAAGGTTAACGCAAGCAGACTTTTCCCACTGAGGTTGCATGAGACTAGAACTAGAGGTCATGGGTTAAGGGTGAAAGGTGAAATATTTAAGAGGAACATGAGGGGGATCTTCTTCACTCAGAGGGTGGGGCAAGTGTGGAACAAACTGCCAGTGGAAGTGCTGGATGCGGGTTCAATTGCAACATTTAAGAGGAGTTTGGTTAAGGTGCAGACCAGTGGGATTAGGTACGCAGAATAAAAGCTAACATGGGGCAGGTAATAACCAGGTGAACAGACAGGATCTGAGAACCTGAGATACAGGGAAAAGTCAGACTGGGACTTTATTCCCTGGAGAGTGGGAGAATAAGGGGAGATTTGATAAAGTTATGAGGAGTAACACTTAAGAGAAGTTTAGATAAGTACATGGATTTGAGGGGTACGAAGGGCTATGGTCCAGGTGCAGGTCAATTGGACTGGGTGGAATAGCAGTTCAACATTACTAGATGGGCTGAAGGGCTTTTTTGTGCCGTAGTATTCTGACTCTAATGAATGGGCCTTCTTATTTCATTTTGTTCAAAAAATACAATGTTATATTTTTATAAAAATGTTATTTGTTCAACAAATGAATCTCTGATAATCTGCAGGAATTCAATATAGTTTGTTTGTTTAATTGTCATTCAACTGTACATGAATACCGTTGAATAAAGACAATGAAACAGTGTTACTCCAGGGCCAAGGTGCAAAACACAGTACTAATTATATATATGAGAGAGAGAGTGTGAGTGAGAGAGAATGAGTGAGTGAGAGTGTGAGAGTGAGAGTAGGAGAGTGAGAGAGAGAGAGGGAGAGAGACCTGCACCCACACAACCCCCCTCCCACCCTTGGCACTCCTTCTCTGCCACCTGCCCCACACCCTTCCCATGGTGCCTCACCCTCACTATTCCCAACATCCTTTGCTCCCGCCCCATTTACAAACTCACTCTCCACTCCACGTTAACAAATACTGTAGTGTGCAAAAATCTGAGGCACCCTAGCTATATATATGAGGGATGATTGATAAGTTCGTGGCCTAAGATAGAAGGAGTCAATTTTAGAAAACCTGGCACATTTATTTTTCAACATAGTCCCCTCCTACTTGTACACACTTAGTCCAGCAGTCGTAGAGCATACGGATCCCTTCTTTGTAGAAGTCGGTGTCTTGGACCTCCAGAAAGTGGTCCACCACACAGGTGATTGATAAGTTTGTGGCCTACGGTAGAAGGAGATGGGTTATACAGCTCTCGTTACACGCACGTACAGTTCAACTCTTTGAGTGATTATACAGAAAGTTTAAAGTTAATAACTCATCTCCTTCTACTTTTGCACAGTACTGTATAAAGTAATGATGAATACCAGGGAGGTAGGGCATTGGGTGGCTAGTAAGGTTGTTGGGTGATAACTGATACAGAAATACACAGTGAACTTGTAGCTTCTGAAGTTCAGTAGTTCTTCAGGTGTGCCCTATTTGCTTATGGCCGAAGGTCAAAGCAATTAATACTGCATGATTTTTCTGTTCCAGGGTCTCCAAATGTTCAATTCAATGTTAAAAAATGTTCTGCTAGTATTTCCACACTTCTGTTTGGGAAGAGGTTTAATCGACATGGCTATGAATCAGGCAGTGACTGAGGTATACGCAAGGTTTGGTAAGTCTTCACATAGTACATCGGAGAGTCAGTGAGTGTGTCTCCATCCTCAGGTCCGAATGTTCTTCACTCATAAGTTGAATGTACTGAGGGCGAATATTATACTGAAAATGAAATCACCATTTTAAGACTTAGTTTCACCTAATTTTAAGTTTCTTCAATGTGCCGTTTGTCAATACAGAAACTGCAAGCAGAGACTACACAATTATTAACCTCACTTTTGATTTACTTGTGAGAAGGTATTATTTACCTTTTTAGAGAAAAAGCACAGTAAGAAGCCCTAGCCAATTACGCCCATATGATCAAGTAACCCATGTGGTCACGGGGACAATGGACAAACTCCGTATGGACGGTGGGAAGAATTGAACCCTGATCGCTGGTGCTGTAATAGTGTTATTGCTAACCTCTACTCTTTTGTGTCAAACCAATAAATGTGACGACCCTTAGCATCCTCTCAATTTTACCACCCTCCCAGTGAAGCAGAGTTGTGAATGCCCGTGGAAAATGTCCGAGTCCTCAGGTCAGGTGTATTCAGAAGAATCTCCCTGGTCAGATAGTTCCTCACCTGTCACAGTCAAACTGCATTAACTTGTGGCAGCAAATGTCAGCACTCAAGCGGGTCTGTGGACACTGAACTGTGAGTCACCAGAGCTGTAACTTAACAACAGTTTCAAAAAAATCATCTAATGATAAAGAAAAAAAGTCTAAAAACCTATCTAATGTTGAACACTAGATTGGGTTAAAGCAACGAGTTTAAATAAGCTTTTACTGGAAAGGAGATGGTTATGGTTAGCTTTACTAATTTGGAACTTGCAGTAGTGCAGCAATTCTGCTAACCGCACACTGAAAGTACAAATATTCAGAGACTTGTGTTTATGTGGTTACTGCAAAAGCAGACCGACTATTGCCTGCATTACTGGTTTCCTGTTTTCAGAATCCAACCTGACAATCATACAAACCAGAGAAAATCTGCAGATGCTGGAAATCCAAGCAACACCAAAACACACACACAAACACACACACACACACACACACACACACGCACACACACACACGCGCACACACACACACACACACACACACACACACACACACACGCACACACACACAGTGAAGGGGGATCTCGGAAGGACAGGTGGCATTTATGAAAAAGAGTATTGTCAACGTTTTGGGCTGAGACCCTACACCAGGACTGGAGTAAAAAAGATGAGTAAGAGAAACTCAGAGGGGGGGAGGGGTGAGGAAAAGAACTGGGAAGTTGTTTGGTGAAAGAGATACAGGACAGGAGAAGAAGGAATCTGATAGGAGAGGACAGAAGGCCATGGAAGAAAGAAAAGGGGGAGGAGCACCAGGAGGAGGTGATGGGCAGGTAAGGAGATAGGGTGAGAGAGGGGAAAGGGGATGAGGAACAGTGAAGATGGGGGGATTACTTTTTATTTGGGCACTGCGGCTGTACTCCACACAGAGTAACCCACATGGTCACAGGGTGAACATACACACTCCCTACGGACAGTGGCAGGAATTGAGCCTGGGGTGCTGGTGCTGTCACAGTGTTACGCTAACTGCTACACTATCATGCCGCCCCCATAAATATGACAACCCTTGGCATTCTCTCAGTTTTACCGCTCACCCAGTGAAGCAGTATTGTGAACGTCCATGGAAAATGGCCAAGTCTCAGACGGTTTTAAATAAAAATATTTTTGTAAGTTTGCTCATAATTCTCTCCAATGTGAAAGAATCTTCAACAGTTATTAAGTTTTGAAGTTGTGAGTAAACCATTTTGTCCCTCATTCCAAAGGTGTCCATGTTAGTAGGTTAATTGGTCACAAGGGTGTAATTGGTGTAACCAGCTCATCGGGCTCTAAAGACCTGTTGCCCTACTGTATTTCCAAATAATTCTACTGTGATTGGAGGAAAGTTTACGAGGAATGTTAGAGATAAGTTTTTTACAGAGAGCGGTGGGTGCATAGAAGAGACAGATACACTAAGGACTTTTTAAAAACTCTTGGATGATAGAAAAATGGAGGGCTGTGTAGGAGGGAAGGGTTAGATTGAAGCTAGAGCAGGTTAAGAGGTCGGCACAGACCGGAGGGCCTGTACTGTGCTGAAACGTTCTATGTCTTATGTAACTGGGGTGAAATGTGTCAATGTCAGAACGGATATGATGGAGCTGGAAGATAGAGTATAATCTTTACAGGAAGTGGGGATGTGATGGAGCTGGAAGATAGAGTATAATCTTTACAGGAAGCGGGGTTGCAGGTGATCTAGTTACTTCAGCTGTGGGAGTCGGCATGCTTGCAATGGCTGTTGCTCACCAACCTGTCCCCTGAGATAAAGAACCCAAGAAAGAGAAGGGAGGAGCTGCAGGTTGAGCATGCAAAAGTGAGAGGAAGATGGTAGTGAAGGTAAAGCAAGCAACCCGATGGCACTCTGCTACCCATCCCGTCACCACTAGCCCATTCCCTCCCCCCACCCCACTCACTGGCTCAGCAGGAGGACAATCCAGAATAAAAATACGATTCTCTATGTCCCTGTTTATTCCTCTCCATAGATGCTGCCTGGCCTGCTGAGTTCCTCCAGCATTTTGTGTGCGTTGCTCAGGATTTCCAGCATCTGCAGAATCTCTTGTGTTTATCAACAGAGTTAAACCAGTTCAGTATACACTGGGGACTGGAAGTGGGAAGGTTAATCATTATCAGGTGCTGGAGATACACAGTGGGCAGACAGTCTCCTCACCCAGCTCTTCCGAGCCAATAGTAAGTATCAGTGCTAAGAATTAAAACCATAAGACCATAAGCTATAGGAGCAGAATTAGGCCATTTGGCCCATCAAGTCCACTCTGCTATTTCATTATGACTGATCCATTTTCCCTCTCAGCCCCAATCTTCTGCCTTCTCCCCGTATCCCTTCATGCCCTGACTAATCAAGAATCCATCAACCTTTGCCTTAAATGTACCCAATGAATTAATTATTAATCAATATCTATTTTTGGATACAAAATTAGAATTGTTCTCATTCTGGAGATAGTCATGAGGCAACTAGTTAATGTGCTGAATTTTGTTTTGTAGGTGAAGATTTTTATTTTAACCCATTCCACTGGGAGTTCATCGGCAAGAACCTTACAGCTATGGCGATCGAGGGAGTCGTGTACTTCGCTCTGAACCTCCTCTTCCAACACCACTTTTTCCTCAGCCACTTGTACGTACGTCACTTTCCCCAAAGGAGGAATTCCTTCCTCTGTCTCCTACTTAACCTGAAACACAGTGCAGCCTTCAGCACTCCCTCCCTGTCTCCCTTAATATTTCGCTTCTTCAGGCAACTGATTTCCTTTTGGTAGGATTTATGAATTTTGTTTCAACAAAAGTTAATCAGAATCAGGTTTATTGTCATTGACATGTGTCATGAAATTTGTTGTTTTCTGGTTGATATAAAAATTACTGTAAGTTAGAAAAGCAAATAAGAATACAAAAGAGGAATAGCAAGGTGGCATTCGTAGGCCATGAGCTGTTCAGAAATCTGATGGCGGAGGGGAAGAATCTGTTCCTAAGACATTGAGTGTATGTCTTCAGGCTCCGGTACCTCCTCTCCAGTGGTGGTAATGAGAAGTGGTCATGACCCAATGGTGATGGAGGCTGCCTTCTTCAGGCACTGCCTTCTGAAGATGTCCATGAAGTGAGGTAGTGTTGTGCGTGTGAAAGAGATGGCTGAGTCCACAACATCTGCAACCCTGCGCCATCCTGCCAGGCAGGGACTCTCCATGGTACGTCTGTAGAAATTTGCTAGAGTGATGGGAATTCCATTAATCAACTGCTCAGTGCAGTAATTATCTGTCACCCTGCAACAGGTGTGGCATTTGGAGCAGACGTAGGTCAGTCCGACCGTCAAGGTGCTCTGCCTTTCAGTGAGATCATGGCTGGTCCAGGCTTGATGACCAACTCCATCTTCCTGCTTGTTCCCCAAAACGTTGATTCTTTCAAGTCCAAAAATCTGCCTATCTCAGCCTTGAGAGAATTCAGTGACTCCACCTCCATAGCTCTCTCAGGTACAGAATCTTAAAGATCCTGAAGAAGAAATTCCTCCTCATCTCCGTCTCAAATGGATGTCCCATTGTTCTGAGCTACATTCCTCTAATTATAAATTCCTCCATGAGGGGAAACACCCGTTCAGTGTAATACACTTTCAATTCCTCTAAATTCTAACCTGCTCAACCCTCTCGAATTAGGCAACCCATTCATTCCTGAAATCAACTTAAAACTCAAAGGCAAAATCTGAAGTGAAAACGGAACTTGATGAAATACCTTGCAGGTCAGACAGCAGCTGTGGAGAAAGAAACAGAGTGAACTTTCTAATTTGACCCTGCGTAATCAGGTCAGAAGTGGTCCATCTGGTGAATCTTCATCAGATCATTCCATGACATTCTTAACACCAGGGAGCAGACTGCTAACAACTTCATTCATAATTCTTACATTCATTCACAAGGTAGTTGGACTTTTACAATGTTTCTATCGCCTTCTTATGCTAGTGATTACTGAAACCAAGGAACAAATAATATGAAACCCCTGAAAACTGTGACACTTTAACAATAAAAGTATCGTGTAGTTGGTTGCTCATGTTCCTGGAGACTTATTGCAAAAAATATGGATGCTAGTCCCACCATGTATATTTTAGAAGGGCTGGAGGTGAGTTTTAGGAAGGAGAGGAGGGAAGATGATTTTAGGGAGGTCCGGGGGCAAATGGTGGAATACTTGCCAATGGAGGATGAAATTGTGGGGAGTTCCCTCCAGATTTGAAGGAATGCAGTTCCCTGGATGAAAAAATAGAGTTTGGGAGGAAATAGGCTAATGTGGGATTTAATTACATATTTGAGAATTATAGTTTAGAAGTGCTGAGGAACCAAAAGCTAATGTACGTTCAGAAATAGACATTGGCAAGGAGAAACTGTAATACCACAGCAGCACAAAGGAAAAGAAAATTAGCGCAAAACATGCAGCAGGTTTGCTATTAGTCCACTTTGCATGTCATCTGAATTTACTTGCGTCTCCTTTGCCTTATCTACTGGTTTGTTCATCTACTCAATGCCAACATTCCAACCTGTTGATCTTCCTGTCAGCGCTCAGTTTGGCAAACTGTCAGCTCTGCTGTCCATGGTGAGTGTTGAGACAACAAGCAGGGGTCAGGGTTCGCTCATACACACCCACTATACATACCAGAAAATGTTCCCCGAGCAGCATGACCAGGCCCACCAGGCATTGATGGTTTTAGCCATCACCCCCATTTGAATGTCTCCCTTTTTGATACAGGCCAATAACTCTCAGCAACTTGCCTGCCATTGAAGAAGATGATGATGTGGCGAAGGAGCGTGAAAGGATTCAGACCAAAGTCAAGTATGACATACTGAAAATAAAGGAACTGAGCAAGGTGGGTGGAACCCAGTCAGCTTATTAAAGGGGATTTACGTTAGAAAGTAACTAAGGTTGAATTCTGTTCCCACAGTATTACGCAGGGAAATCCCAACCGGCTGTTGATAGGATCAGTGTAGGTGTTCGTCCCGGAGAGGTATGTTTCAAACTCCACAAGAATATTTAAAGCTAATTGCACACGTTCACAAACTAGTCATTTCATTTGTTCATTATCCTTTCCGCCGGACTTTAGTGCTTTGGGCTCCTGGGTGTCAATGGTGCTGGAAAAACAACCACCTTCAAAGTACTGACCGGTGACATACATCCCACATCGGGTGATGCTTCGATAGCAGGCTACAGGTACATTTCTACGCACTCCTAGATGCTTTTATTTTCTTTTATTTATTGAGATACAGCGTGGAACACACACTACTGGCCCCTCAAGATGTGCCACCCGGCGACCCCAATCTAACCTGAGCCTAATCACGGGACAATTTACAATGACCAATTAGCCTTCCAACTGGTATGCCTTTGGACTGTGGGAGGAAACCCACACGGTTATGGGGAGAACGTACAAACTCCTTACAGGCAGCAGAAGGAATTGAACCCGAGTCAGGGGTACTGTAAAGCATTGTCTTAACCAACACCACCCTTTTGGAAATTAAGCAGAATCGGATTTATCCGAAAGACACGAAATTTGTTATTTTATGGCAGCAGTGCAATGCAATTTATAAGATATACTATAAATTATAAAGAGAAATACTATGTATGTAAAAATAATTAAATAAGTAGTGAAAAAAAGAGAGCAAGAAGAGTGATGAAGGGTCTCGGCCTGAAACGTCGACTGTACCTCTTCTTAGAGACACTGCCTGGCCTGCTGCGTTCACCAGCAACTTTGACATGTGTGGTTAAAAAGAGTGATGTGGTGTTCACGGATTCACCGGTCATTTGAAAATCTGATGGCAGAGAGGAAAAAGGTGTTCCTAAAATGTTGAGTAAGCATCCTCAGACTCCTGCATGTCCTTCCCAATGGCAGTAATGAGATAAAAGCAGATTATGGTGGTGGGGGTCCTTAATGCTAGATTCCTCTTTTTGAGGCATGGATATTTGAAAGAATCGATGGTGAAGAGGCTGGTGCCCATGATGGAGCTGGCTGAGTTTACAATCCACTGTAGCTTTTTCCGATCCTACGATTTGATACCTCCAAACCAGACGGTGATGAAACCAGTTAGAATGCTCTCCACAGTCCATTTGTAGAAACTTCCTAGTGTCTGTCATTAAGTAGGCTGTTCTGAATGAATTTAGAAGAACAAAATATGCTGCCTTTAATAACTTTGCTAACAATCCTAAACCTTGCTGTTTCATTGAATTCCGTCGCTGTTTTGTGACCTTTGCTCTCAGTATTCTCACCCACATTGAAGACGTTCACCAGAACATGGGATATTGCCCTCAGTGTGATGCAATCGACGACCTCCTCACAGGCCGCGAACATCTCTTGCTCTACGCTCGCCTGCGCGGTGTTCCGGAAGATGAGATCGACCAGGTAATTTTCCCAGTGAATACTATTGTACAGCTTAAGGCAGCTGTGGAAGGGCCACTGGTGCAACGTAGGAATAATGGCTTGATACACTACAGGCTGAAGGAGAGGATGGGACAGGCTAACGGGGTTGTAAATAAATCTCAATGCACGTCAGCTCTGTTCAAAGTTCAGAGTAAATTTATTATCAGAGTACAGTTACTGTACGTCACCATATACAACCCTGAGATTCATTTTCTTGTGGGCATGCACAGTAAATACAAGAAACACGGTAGAATGAAAGTCTGTTCCAACAGGATAGACAAACAATGTGCAAAAGACAACAAACTGTGCAAATATAAATATAAAAAATGGTGAGGAGGGCGCTACCTGTGATGGACTGGGCCATATCCACTACTTTTTGTAGGCTTTTACGTTCATGGGCATTGGTGTTTCCATACCAGGCCATGATGCAATCAGTCAATATACTCTCCACCACACATCTACAGAAGTTTGTCAAAGTTTTAGATGACATGCCAGATCTTCCTCAATTTCTAAGAAAGCAGAGGTGCTGCTGTGCTTTCTTCATAATGGCACTTCATAATCTGACCCAGGACAGATCCTCTGAAATGATAACACCAAGGAATTTAATGCTGCTGATCCTCTCCACTTCTGATCACCTCAATGAGAACTGACTCATGGACCTCTGATTTCCTCCTCCTGAAATCAAAAATCAGCTCCTTGGCCTTGCTGACATTGAACGTAAGGTTGTTATAGTGGCACCAGTCAACCAGATTTTCAATCTCCCTCCTATATACTGATTCATCACCACCTTTAATTCAGCCAATGACATTGATGTGGTCATCAAATTTAAATATGGAATTGGAGCTGTGCTTAGCCCTCCAGGTCATTGTATAAACCAAGTAGATCAGGGAAGCTAAGCACACAATCTGGTGGTGTACCTGTGCTGATGGTGATTGTGAGGAGATATTGCTGATACTAACTAAATGGGGTCTGCAAGTGAGGAAATCAAGGATCCAGGTGTACAGGAAGTATTGAGGCCAAGATCTTGAAGCTTATTGCTTAGCTTTGAGGGGATGACGGTATTGAATGCTGAGCTGTAGTAAATGAAGATCATCCTGATGTATCCATCTTCACTGTCCAGATGTTCAAGGGTTGAGTGAAGAGCCAATGAAGTGGCTTCTGCTGGTGACCTGTTGTGATGGTTGGCCAGCTGGAGCAGATCCAAGTCGCTTCTCAAGCAGGTGTTGACGTGGTTCATCAGCAACGTCCCAGAGCACTTCATCATAATGGATGATAGTCATTGAGGCTGGTTTTCTTAAGCAACAGTATAAATTGGAGCCTACCTGAAGTAGGTGGGTATCTCAGACTGCCAAAGTGAGAGGTTAAGAGTATTAGTGATACTAATTGTTCAGCCCATTGATCAGCACAGGTCTTTAGTACTCTGGTATCCCATCTGGGCCTGATGCTTTCTGTGGGTTCACCCCCATGAAGGATTCTCCCATGTCAGCCTCGGAGACTGAAATCACAGGGTCATCAGGGGCTCTAAGAGTTTGTGAAGGTGCCTCAATAATTTGATGATCAAAGGTAGCATAAAAGACATTGAGCTCATCTGGGAGTGAAGCCTTATTGTCGTCTATGTCGCTTGATTTTATTTTATATGAGGGGATTGTATTCAAGCCCTGCTACTAATGTTGAGCATCCTTCAGTGATTCAAGTTTGGTCCAGAATTGCCACTTTGCAGATAAAATGGCTTTCTAGAGATCATACCGAGACCTCTTGTATTTTGCTTGGTCACAAAGCCTGAATGCCACTGACCTGGCCCTCAGCAGATTGTGGATCTCGTAGTTGTTTACTCAAGGAAAGTGTGAGTTATATTGAAATAAAAACAAAACATTGTTGGCAACGGAATATGTGGCGACATGCGTGGACTGTGTTGGTTGGTTGTTAGGCATTTCACTGTGTGTTGTGATGTACATCTGAATCCCAATCTGGATGCTGGAAAAACTCAGCAGATCAGGCAGCATCTGCGGAAAGAAAAACGGTCAACCTTTCAGGTCTGGAACGCTTTACCACAACTGATGTTCTTATGAGGGACCAATCAGAAACTTTTCAGGTTGAAACCCTGCATGAGGACCCACATGGTCCCGATGCACAGTTCCAACTGAAATGTTGATAGTTCTCTTCCCCTTACGGATGCTGTTTGACCCCCTGAGTGTTCTTCCAGCAATCTGTTTGCTCCTCACTCCACGATCTGTTGATGCATTTCTTCCAAAAGAAACAATGATTAAGATGTATCTTTTATTCTTAAACTTAAACAAGCTGCATGTATATAACAGTGCTGACTGAATGCACACACATGCATAACAGCAGGCTCCAGTGAATAGAATGTGACGTTCACACTACCGAAGGGACAAGCCTTCGGGCTTGAGCGAGGACACACCTGCGTTTCTCAGAGCAGGATCGCCTGCCTGCAGCCCTGTGTGTAAGGTGCTCTGTTTCTGTCAATCTGATTCCAGGTAGCCAACTGGGCAATTGAGAAACTGGATCTCACCGAGTATGCGGATCAGACAGCTGGGACATACAGCGGAGGCAACAAACGCAAACTCTCCACGGCCATTGCCCTCATCGGCTGCCCTCCGGTGGTACTGCTGGTAGGAAACTCTGAGGCTTTTTACATTCTGACATTTGGGACTGGCACCAGAATTAAACTGTCCAGTTAACAACTCAGTGCAAAAAATTCTGTTTAAATAGTGCCCTTCGCAATCTCAGTATGTCTTAAAGATCCCCACAACTTCAGAGGTACATTTAAAGAGTTCATGGTGTTGGAACATCATTGCCAACCTATACACAGCAAACCCCATAAGACCACAAGTCATAGGAACAGAAGGAGGCCATTCGCCCCATTGAGTCTGCTCGGCCATTCCAGCATGGCTGATTTACTATCCCCCACAACCCCATTCTCCTGCCTTCTCCGTAGCCTTTGACATCCTGACTAACCAAGAATCTACCAACCACCACTTCAAATAGACCCAATGACTTTGCTTCCACAGCCATCTGTGGCAATGAATTCCACAGATTCACCACCCTCTAGCTGAAAAACTTCTACAATCAGAAATCTGATGATGACTATATAATCTGCTTATCCACGGGATGTTAGCCAGGTGCATCTCTGCTGTTCTTTGAAAGAGTGCTGTGGGATCTGTTACATTCATCTGGAAGGGAAGGCTGAGCCTCAGTTTAACATCTCACCTGAAAGGTGCGACTCTGACAGAGCAGCTCTCCCTCGGTAGTGCACCCAGAGAGTGGGTATCAAAGCATGAAATTGTACTTCCAGTAACCTGCATGAGCTGAATTTAATTTTAATTGAAAGATAGGTGCTGTTGGTGGACTTGGGCTCGTTGAGGAGGAGGAGTGAAGAAGGGGTAGATGGATTTGCGTTGGGTGGGACATGAGGTGTAAGGGTGGAATGTGAATGTAATTCGGCATGGGGTGGGGTTGGTGTAGGGTCAGGACTGGGCTGGGGGCAGGTGTGGAACAGAGAATGGATAAGGCGGACATCTGTCGACGGGAACCTGGCTGATTATCTCTTTCCACTAGTGGAGAAAAAACTCTCTGAATGAAGGCAATAATGGCATCTACTGTCTTAGACTTGGAATCTAGGACCTCCTGTGTGTTGAGTTGCAAGATGGGAATTGGACCATAAAGAAAAAGATGTAACACACACAAAATGCTGGTGGAATGCAGCAGGCCAGGCAGCATCTCTAGGAAGAAGTACAGTCAACGTTTCGGGCCGAGCCTCTTCATCAGGTTTAACTGAAAGAAGAGATAGTAAGAGATTTGAGAGGGGGAAGGGGAGATCTGAAATGATAGGAGAAGACTGGAGGGGGAGGGATGAAGGTAAGAGCTGGAAAGTTGATTGGCAAAAAGGATACAGAGCTGGAGAAGGGGGAGGATCATGGGACAGGATGCCTAGGGAGAAAGAAAGGGGGAGGGGAGCCCAGAGGAAGATGGAGCGCAGGCAAGGAGTGATTATGAGAGGGACAGAGAGAGAAAAAAAAGGGAGGGGAAATAATAAATAAATAAATATGGGATGGGGTAAGAAGGGGCAGAGGGGCATTAACAGAAGTTAGAGAAATCAATATTCATGCCATCAGGTTGGAGGCTACCCAGATGGAATATAAGGTGTTGTTCCTCCAACCTGTGGGTGGCTTCATCTTGACAGTAGAGGAGGCCGTGGATTGAAAAAGATGTTACCACTTTAAAATCCTTAAGAAAACTATGTAATGTGTACCTCTTCCTAGAGAGATGCTGCCTGGCCTGCTGCATTCACCAGCAACTTTGATGTGCGTTGCTTGAATTTCCAGCACCTGCAGAATTCTTGTTGTTTGCGTAATATATACTTCCATCTCTGTTAAAATATCTGAGTAGAATGTAATAAAACTTTACCGTCCTCAGAGTCAGATTGTCAGACATTCAGAATCTCTCCTATTGAGAGAAATAGAATATTCCCAATAACGTATCTGAGAGAAACAAGACTGGTATAATTATAAGTAAACCAGTAAACTGGTTTATAATTGTCACACATACAATGAAAAACTTGTCTTGCTTACTTTTCACTCAGATCAATTCAATGCAACAGTGCATTAAGCTAGTACTTGGTAAAACAATGACCAAGGGCACTGAGAAAGTACAGTACAGGGTCAAGATTGGTGCAAGGCCATAACGAGGAAGATTGTGAGTTCAAGAGTCATAGAAACATAGAAAATCTACAGCACAATACAGGCCCTTCAGCCCACAAAGCCGAGCTGAACATGTACTTACTTTAGAAATTACCTAGGGTTACCCATAGCTCTCTATTTTTCTAAGCTCCATGTACCTCTCCAGGAGTCTCTTAAAGGATCCTAGCATATCCACCTCCACCACCGTCGCCAGCATCCCATTCCACGCACCCACCGCTCTCTGAGTAAAAAAATTAACCCTGACATCTCCTCTGTACCTACTCCCAAGCACCTTAACGCTGTGTCCTCTCGTGCCAGCCATTCCAGTCCTGGGAAAAAGCCTCTGACTATCCACACAATCAATGCCCTCTTATCATGTTAGGGAAACATTTGATATTCCTATAACAGCAGGATAGAAGCAGTCCTTGAGCCTAGTGGTACATGCTCTTGTTGCTAGTGCAGATGTAAAAGTGTGCTTCAGAGCATCTTGTATCTCTTCAAAGGGCTGGAGCAACAATGCTCTGGGAACACACAAATCCAAGTTGCACTCCATTTAGCACAGGGGCAGTTCCTGTTGTTCCTGCATTGTCATTGGGTTAGTCTCCTGGACGGGGGGGGGGGGGTGCTACTGTTTCTGGGAATCCATCACCCCTTGGCAATAAGTCAAGGGGAAAGTTCAACATCAACACCTTGTTTTGGTGGATAGGAGTGGGCAGCAAACATGGATTTGCCAGAATCTCAACCAGCTGGAGAAAAGGATGTGTTGTTCCTCTCCACGCCTTGTGGTGCTAAGGAGCAGCATTTTTTTTTGCCCTTTCTTTTTTGTCTGTTTTTTATGAGGCCGAGTTGCTAACTCGACGTCAACCCAGCACGGATGGAACACGTGCAAGATGTGAACCTGGGCCCACTCGCTTGAAGACCGGCACAACTGCTACTGCACCACCAGCTGGCATAAGAGCGAAGGATAGAAGTTTGTAAACTTCAGTAGAACTGAATCCCAGGAGGGGGATATAGCAGGGAGTATGTACTGTGTTCATAATGAAGAACAAGGCTTGGGAAAGAAAATCATCAATTTCAAATTCAACATTGATTTGGTGCTAGCAACCATCTTGGGCAAATTGACTTTTATAACAATCAGCCAGTTATTCCTCCATTCTTTCCCGATCAGGTAAGCATCAAAAGGTGTCTGCATCATGGTTAGGGTTTCTAAGGTATTTACGTGTTCCATTAGGACGAGCCAACTACTGGGATGGATCCAAAGACTCGACGATTCCTCTGGAACTGTCTCCTTGACATTATCCGAGAAGGAAGAGCTGTGGTGTTGACCTCACACAGGTGACTAGGTTACTTGGTAACCATTTATTTATCTACTTAGTGATACAGCACGGTAAACTCTGCGACCTTTAACCTAGTTCGGGGTGGTGGGGTGGAGGTTTTTCTCTAGCAAGGGAGTTGTAAGGCCCTCCTTCCCTCCGCTAGCCTGCAGGTCACCCTTGGGCAAGCTGTAGCACCTGCTTAGCCCCCAGTCCAGGTCACATAAAGCCATGGGAGCAGATGGTGAATGGTCATATCAGGAGCTGGGGCCTATCACAAGTCCTGGTTATGCGACCACAGACACCAGGCAGACAATCGCTGAAGGGTATTGATAATGGCTGGAGTCACATGTCTTGTAAAGACACTGCCCAGAAGAAGGCAAAGGCAAACCATTTCTGTAGAAAAATTTGCCATGAACAATCATGGAAAGGCCATGATCGCCCACGTTATACGACACGGCACATAATGAACGATCGATCCTAGTTCACACTGAATTTCACTGCTGCACAACTGGTATCCATGTCTTTAGCTGCCTAGGCATTAAAATCTAAAATTCCTTGTCAACTCGACTTCACTTATTTAGAGATACAGCACAGTAAAAGGCCCTTCCAGCCCATCGAGACTGCACTACCCAATTATGTCATGTGACCAATTAACCTACTAACCCGTACATCTTTGGAAAGTGAGAGCACCCAGAGAAAACCGACACGATCACAGGGAGAACACACAAACTCCTTCCAGACAGCAACAGAACCGAACCTGGGTCGTTGTAATAGCTTTACTCATTGGTTAAGCAAATCGCTTTGCGCTGGTTATCTAGCGGTGACCGAATTCTCTGCTCGCTTACAGCATGGAAGAATGTGAAGCACTCTGCACGCGATTAGCCATCATGGTGAACGGCCAGTTCAAGTGTCTTGGCACCATACAGCACCTGAAGTATAAGTAGGTCCAGATTCCTGGTGTCTTCCCCGGTTGTGTTGCTACCTGGTTGAATCTACATGTATTCAGTCTAGGATTTGAGGCTACTGGAGTTGTCCAAATTCATCTTAATGAGTCTGTGCCCAGTTTTTCATACTCTTAAATCTTGGACTGAAGAGTAAAATATGTCATTTTGCATGATAGATGTAAAACTTTTCAATGTCTTTGGCAGGACAAGAAAGCATTTTGGATGTCCAGCACTTGGAATTATTTGTAGAAGAGAGTGGTTGATGTTCCAGTAGTGCTGGAATAACCTGGTACATTTCACTGAATCACGAGGTTACAGTGGATGAATTGCTCAGTCAATTCTCAAAACCCATCCATCTGAAAAAGTTAGAACTAGGAAAATTGACTGTTCCGTTGATGTTTTATGTTCCATCTGTTGATTTACTCAGCATGAAATCTGCGTCCTCCCTGGCCACTAGCGTGGTACCAGAGGAGTGGAGGATGGAAAATGTTATACTATTCAGGAAAGGTAATGGGATTAACCCAAATCCTGGGATCTACATACCTGTGAGTCTTACATCAGTGGTGGGAAAACCATTGGAATGGATTCTTAGGGAAAGGTTTTACAAGTGTTGGGAGAGGCATAGTCTAATTAGGGATAGTCAATGTGGTTTTGTGAAGGGGAGATAATACCTCAATAGTCTAACTGAGCTTTTCGAGGAAGTGAGAAAACAAATGGATGAAAGTAGGGCGGTGGATGTGGTGTACATGGACTTTTAGTAAAGCAGGGGTGTCAAACTCATTTTAGGTCACGGGCCAGATTGGGCAAAATGCGACTTCATGCGGGCTGGATCAGCTGTGCACGGGCAGGTGCTCCCATAGCTTTCGTTGCCCTCGTTTTTTCAACCTGTTCTCATGTGTCTCAGTCCCCGCTATAACTACAAAGTGTTTCACTTTATGAATGTTGTTTCTTATGAAGGAGATTGCCTAGCAAGCATTATTTTTATGATTGGTATTAACTTACAGTTGTAGGCTACAAGAAAGTTGTGATGAGAGAGAGCAAAAACGATACTATTTTGGCTGATTGTTTTGGGAGCCACACCTTTTCCATTAATAAACTATTTGAAATCGAACATTGGCAGACACAAATGTAGACCTAACAAAACAAATTGTAAATGTAGGCTACACAACTGCACCTAATTTTTATTAGCCTGCTTCCAGCAATCAAACTCAGGCAATGAACATTGTTATTCTCTAATTTTTATTGAAGTGATCACATTTACAATAATAGAATAGTCAGAAGGTGAATGAATCACAATATTTCAATATTTCATCATGCATTTTGCTTACATGTTGCAGTGCATTGAACAGAGTCACTCATTTTTCATTTGCTGCTTCCAGACACCTGACATTTCTTGGCTTTAACCAGCCTGTCAACATCAGGGACCAGTTTCTGGGCAGTTGTGATTTTCATAATGTCATTTAGATGTCTGTGTGTCAGCTGCGAGTGCAGTTTGGATTTGTTAATATTCATTGTGGAGAACGCCTGCTCACAGAGATATGTTGTCCCGAATGTGCAAAGGATCTTTGAGGCAAAGTCTGTCATCTTGGGGTACATCGGTCCCAGGTATTGATAGAATGAGTCCAGACCCACAGTCTCAAATTTATATTTCAAAGCTGAGTTACCTGAATTTCAGTTAGTTCCATTTGGAGTTCCTCTAGCACGTCTGATGCTGCGTTGATGGCAAACGGCGAGCAAAATAGTGAGAATTCCTTCTCGAGCTGAGCGAAGACTTCGAAACGATTCTGAAACTCACATTTCAGCCATGATATTTTGTCCTTTTACCTGTCCATGTTGTCATTATTCCCATGAGCGACATGCACAGACTGCAAAGAGGGGAAGTGAGCTGGGCTGTTCCGGGATAGTTGCATCTCCCATAGGTCTGATTTAATTCGAAAGGCATGAATGCTGTGGTAGTATTCCGTAACAAGTTTGTTGTGGCCTTGCATGTTAACATTAGGCAGATTTAAGTGCTCTGTTATATCCACCAAAAATGCAAGATCATGAAGCCAGTCTGGGTCATCCAACTCTGCCACTGGCTTCCCTTTCTCGTTCATGAATAGTCCAATTTCTGCACGTAATTGAAAAAAACATTTGAGCGCAACTCCTCTGCTCAACCAGCGGACTTCAGTGTGGTAGGGTAGGCCGTGTCCAGTATTACTTTCGGACAAAAGAGTGTCAAATTGCCGATGGTTGAGTCCCTTGGCTCTAATAAAATTAACCGTTTTGATTACTACGTCCATAACATTGTCCATTTTCAGGCTCCTGCTACATAACGTCTCTTGGTGTATAATACAATGAAAATTCCAGAATTCCTGCTGTGGATTCTCTGTCTGAACTTTCTCTCTGAGTTTCGCAACAACACCTAACAGGGTGACTCCAGTCAACACCCAGTCTGTTCAAGGCCTCGATGAGGCTGGAGAAAATGTCGTTCGCCGTTGTGGTGTTTGTCATGGGCACCATCTCCACAAATAAATATTCCCAATTGAGCTACATCAGTCACGTCGGTGCTCTCATCAATTGCAATAGAGAAGGCAATAAATGACTTCACTTTGTCTTTTAGTTGACTGTTCAAATCTCCTGCAAGGTCCCCGATTCTCTCTGCCACAGTATTTCTTGACAAGCTGATATTACCAAAAGCCTGTCTCTTCTCAGGGCACACCAGCTCAGCCGCCATCAGCATGCACGCTTTGATGAATTCCCCCTCTGAGTATGGCTTCGACGCAGTCGCTACTTTGTTGGCAATAATATAGCTGGCCTTGACAGCTCCATCATGAGTCTCTCGACTTTTGGTGAATCGACGTCAACTTTTCTTTTTTCCTGAAAGCATTTTGAACCACAGCAGCAAACAGTGTCAGCCTTGCTACAGCTGTTACTTACCTGAGTACTTTGTGTGTTTATACTGTGTCTGACGACACAAGTGGGGCTCTAGTGGTCTTCAGTGCAGGGTGGGGGGTGCTTATGCACAGTGGGTGGTTAACTGCCGCCTATTGTTTTCTAAGCACACACAACAAGCTGCCGGCGCAGTGGCAAGAGAGAGAGCGGCTGCCGTACAGATACATAATAAATGGTCGAGAATGTACTTTTTTTTCCCCAAATCACCCCGCGGGCCGGATTGGACCCCTTTGCGGGCCGGTAGTTTGACACCCCTGTAGCAAAGCATTTGACAAGGTTCCCCATTTGATGTTGTCCTGTTCGCTGAGTTTGGCAATTAGCTGCAGACATTTCATCACCAGCTGAGGTGACATTCTCGGTGTGCAGTTGTTGGTGTTCCTCTCTGGGAGCTCTCACATTTACACAGGCCCCCATTCGCTTGCCTCGGTCCTGATTGGCTACACCTTCAGTTGCCCGTGAATTCTATTGGCTCGTGTTTCTTTGGCTCTTAGGGGTTCGTGGATGGCGTCTATTTCGATATGTTTATTTACAGAGTTATCAGAAGAGAACCACACTTCTAAAAATACTTGTGCCTGTTTCATGCTTACCTGTGACAGAACCTCCGCGGTGTCCCAGTTAAAGTGGTGTCCTTCTTGGTCTTCATGTACTGAGATCACTGACAATGGATCATGTCTCCATACCGCCAGTTTGTGTTCCCGTAAAAGAATTGAGAGTTTATGTTCTGTCTGGCCGATGTAGTTCTTGTTGCAGGCTCCACAGGTGATCCCATGTCATGAGGACTTGGCTGTGCGGGTTTGGAATTAACCTGTCCACAGAAGACAGAGGCTGAAAATAAATGGAGAATATTCTGCCTGGAGGCCTGTGTCTAGTGGTGTTCCGTAAGGATCTAGTCTGGGACCCCTGATCTTTGTGACTTTTATAAATGACTGCGATGAGGAAGTGGAAGGGTGGTTCAGTAAGTTTGCAGATGACATGAAAGTTGGCGGTGTTGTGGATGTTGTAGAAGGTTGTCATAGATCATAACAGAATACAGACGGGATGGGCGGAGAAGTGGCAGATGCAGTTCAATCCGGAAAAGTGTGAAGTGATCCAATTTGGAAGATTGAACGAAGGTGGAGTACAAGGTTAATGGCAAGATTCTTAACAGTGTGGAGAAACAGAAGGATCTTGGGGTCCATGTACACAGATCCCTCAAAGCCACAGCAAAGTCGCAAGTTGATAGGGTGGTTAAGAACGTGTTTAGTGTGTGCTGGCTTCCATTAGTCAGGGGATTGAGTTCAAGAGCTGTGAGGTTATACTGCAGCTCAATAAAGTTATGGGTAGGCCACACTTAGAGAACTGTGTTCAGTTCTGGCTGCCTTATTATAGGAAGAATGTGGAAACTTTAGAGAGAGTGCAGAGTAGATTTACCAGGATGCTGACTGGATTAGACAATATGCCTTATGTGTAAAGGTTCAGTGAGCTCGCATTTTTCTCTTTGGAGTGACAGAAGATGAGAGGGGACTTGATGGGTTGTACAATATGATAAGAGGAATAGATGGAGTGGACAGCCTGAACCTTTTTTTCCCAGGAGGGCAATGGCCAACAGCAGAGGACATCCTTTTAAGGTCAGTGAAGGAAATTATAGGGGAGATGTCAGAGGTAGGCTTATTTGTCACAAAGAGACTAATGGAATGCTCTGCCTGGGGTCATGGTCGTGGCAGATACATCGGGGCATATAAAAGAATCCCAGGTAGGCACTTGGATATATGAAAAATAGAGTGAAGGGTTAGATTGACAGCAGAGTAGGTTTATATAGACTAGTATAACATTGCGTGCCAAAGGGACAGTCTGTTCTGTAGGATTCTTTGACATTTCCTTAAAGAGTAACATGTCATTCATTGATCAAGAATGAGTCTGTACAATTAGGAAAGTAATTATAATGTATACTGCCGATTCACTTTGTGCTTAATAGGTTTGGAGACGGTTACGTGGTGACGCTGAAGATTAAAAGTAGTACTCCCGGAGCTTCACCTGACCTGAATGCCGTAGAAACTTTTATCAAGAGCAACTTTCCCGACAGTCTGCAAATAGAGAAGCATCACAACACCATCCAGTACCAGCTGTCTTCATCATCATTAGCCAAAATCTTCCAGTTACTGATGTCCAACAAGGAGCAGCTGAGAATAGATGAATATTCAGTCTCCCAAACAACTTTAGACCAGGTAACCATTTCCACAGATGAATCATTCCACTTCTTGTAAATTAATTGTCAACACAAGAGATTCTGCATGTGCCGGGAATCTTGTGCAACACACATACTAAATGCTGGAGGAACTCAGCAAGACAGCAGTATCAATGGAGGAGAATAAACAGTCAACATTTCAGACCGAGACCCTTCGCCAGAACTAATCATCAACTAACCATTATTGTCCCGCCATTCAAATATGGCTGATTTGTTTTTCAACGTTCTCCCCATAATAACCCCCTTCATCAATCAAGGACCAATCAAACTACATCTTAAATACACCAATTGACTTGGCCTCAACAAACCTCCATGGTAATGAATTCTACTGAATTACCACCAAACTAAACCTACCTCCTTTCTGGGAGACCTCATGTGCAGTTTCACAACAGTAACAGCATCCATCAGTTTCTTACTGTGATGCGCAGTTACAAGTGGACCCTAAGGACGGTGCATTCTCTCAATGGAGAAAATCCCATGTTGTCTATTTGACGAGTTGAGTATGGGTGTCTCTATTGGTTTATTGGATTTCCCTCAGTTCTCCTTGGTGAACTTTGAACTGTCCAAAGATGCGTCCTTGACTCTTCCTTTCTGTCAACCACATGCTGCTTCCTGGTGACTTCATTTACCATGCAGCATCCCACGTGCTGTATGTCCAAACCACAGTTCTCAACCTTGCAATGCTTCCATTCAGACAAGTTACTTACTTGTTACATAGCTCACTCCAAGCTCTACATTAGGAAGACCACTGCACGATCTTCCAACCAAATTGTCACTTCCATCAGCTTAAACCAAAGTCTTGCTCCTTCTCAGCACCCTCTCAGAATGAGAACGGGGCACGGTAGTGTAGCAGTTAAAATAACTCTAGTATTGCGCCAGTGATCGAGGTTCAATTCCGCTACTGTATGTAATAAGTTTTTATATGTTCTCCCCATGACCATGTAGGTTAATTGGTTACACAGGCTCATTGGATAGGAAGAGCCTGTTGATGTGGTGTATTTTTAAATAAATAAATAATGAAGGGCCATTTGAACAACCTTCCAATTGTGGAGCTGTTTCCAATCTCATATCACCCATCACAAAACCTCCCTGTCTCCACCTTCATATTCCCAGGAAGAAGCATCATGTACCACAGGCTCATAGCTTCCCTGTGGCCGAAACCTTTGCTCATGCTTCATTTATTGACATGCTTGATTAGCCTCGTGCTTTTCTGCTTAGCCTTCTAATTCCTCCTCTTGAGCTTTAGTTCACCCAAGAGTCTCTGGGTCCATTCTTATCCTGCTGCAGCTCCCGTTCTTCCCTCAGCCATGCCCGTTCCGATAAAGTCTGCCCCCAGCCCAGCTATGCCTCCCATTCTGAATTCTTGTCAATGTGCCATATGCCTCAGATTGCCTTACACCTACCAAGCTCAGACCTTTACAAAACATTAACTCTTTTCTTCACTTCCAGCATTTTCTGTTTCTGTTTCGGATTGCCAACATCTGCACGTTCTTTTGTTTTTTTGTCCGCAGAGCCGACTCCATCTCAACGGCTTCTCCTGAGGTCTCTCTGTGCCCTTCCTCTCCCTATGTATGTGCTGCAGACTAGTTTCCTGAGTTCCCACCATGAGATCTTCTCCACTTTTCCCTGCTTTCCCTTTGGACACCCTCCTCCGTCACCCCTACTTGAAACACAACATTCTGACTGACATCTCTATGAATCACCTCTGTGATTCAGCATCAACTTTACTTAATGCTCATTGGGACATCCCCCACCCCCACCCTCTCACATTAAAGGTGATGTGTAAGGGTCTGGTCCCAAAACAATAGGCTGGTCATTGCTCTCCACAGATGCCATTGAGTTCCTGTGAATTTACAGCATCTGCAGAATCTCTTGTTTTGATAAATGCAAATTATTGGTCAGGTAAGGACGATGTAAGTTTAACACCTGGAGGCTCCTGTACTTGTTTGCATTGGTTGTTTGCCACACCCTGACAGTTTATGCTTGATTTACCCCTGCCCAGGTGTTTGTGAACTTTGCCAAACAGCAGACAGCCGAGGAAGAAAGTCTGGCTCTCCATCCACGTGCAGCTGGGGCCAGGCGGGAGGTGAAAGTAACACCGGCTCCGGTTGAAACCTCTCCCAGCTCTGATTCCACCCAGAGGAACCTGGAGAAGAAGTCTTGAGGAAGTGCCAAGGCTGCCACGGTGATCAGATCGCACTGTGTGGACTGAATCGCAAAGGTTCTGACTCTGATACCTCTCCACTGGTGGTCTCAGTAAGAGAGACCCCAACACGTGAGGACTCTACATTATCAATGTGGCGGCAACTACCAGGAGCTGCAAAACTTGGATGCCAAGTTTTGTGACTTGCTGAATAGTGAGCTACCAACCTCAGTATCTTGTACCTCTAATCCCAAAGGAAGGTCCACCTCCGGCTAAGTACAATTGCTATAAATTACACATGGCTATTGCAGTGTCACGGTCAGATCACACACTCTGGCCACTTCTTTAGGCACAGGATGTACCTATGAAGTGGCCACTGAGTGTATGCTCATGGTCTTTCACTGCTGTAGCCCGTCCACTTCAAGGTTCGACATGCTGTGCATTCAGAGATGCTCTTCTGCACACCACTGTTGTAATGCGTGGTTACTTGAGTTACTGTCACCTTCCAGTCAGCTTGAACCAGTCTGGCCATTCTCCTCTGACCTCTCTCATTAAAAAGGCATTTTCACCCACAGATGTTTAGAAACATAGAAAACCTACAGCACAATACAGGCCCTTCGGCCCACAATGCTGTGCTGAACATGTGCTTACCTTAGAAATTACCTAGGGTTACCCATAGGCCTCTATTTTTCTAAGCTCCATGTACCTCTCCAGGAGTCTCTTAAAAGACCCTATTGCATCCACCTCCACCACCATCACCAGCAACCCATTCCACGCACTCACCACTCTCTGCATAACAACTTACCCCTGACATCCCCTCTGTACCTACTTCCAAGCACCTTAAAACTGTGCCCTCTCATGTTAGCCATAACACATGTTAGCCAGTGTTTTTTTGTTTTTTGCACTATTCTTTGTAAACTCTGGAGATTGTAGTGCATAAAAATCCCAGGAGGTCAGCAGTTTCTGAGATACTCAAACCACCCTGTCTGGCACCACAACCATTCCATGCTCAAAGTCGCTTAGACCACATTTCTTCCTCATTCTGATGTTTAGTCTGAACAATAACTGAACCCCTTGATCATACCTGTATACTTTAATGCGTTGAGTTGCTGCTCCATGATTGGCTGATTAGACAGTTGCGTTAACAAGCAGGTGTACAGATGTACCTATTACAGGGGCCACCTAGTGTGGAGCCTGTGCACCTAAACGTATTAAAAGCCTGTTAACGACATTACGTTATTCAGTATTGTTAAAAGTGGAAATTTAATATCTAATACTTTAAGATAGGCTTAACATACTGTCAGACTGAACGTAAATAAAAATAACTTGGGGGGGGGGGTTAGGTTTCCTCTGCACATTACATTAAGAATCCCTCCCAAAACAAAAAAAACACAAATGCTGGGAAACTGAAACTCAAACAGAAAATTTTGGGTATCTGAAATGCTATCACTATTTCTCCCTCAATAGATGCTACAACCGCCCTGCTAAGTACTTTCTGTTCTCATTTATAATCTTTGTATTGGCGGTGGGGTGGAGATTCGTCTCTTCCAAAGGAGGTGTAAGGCGCTCCTTCCCTCCACTAGCCTGTAGGTCACCCTTGGGCAAGCTGTAGCACCTGCTTAGCCCCCAGTCCAGGTCACATAAAGCCATGGGAGCAGATGGTGAATGGTCATATCAGGAGCTGGGGCCTTTCACAAGTCCTGGTTATGCCACCACTGACACCAGGCGGACAACGTTTGAAGAGGACTGATAATGGCTGAGGTCACCCATCTTGTAAAGACACTGCCCAGAAGACGGCAATGGCAAACCACTTCCGTCGAAAAATTTGCCACGAACAATCATGGTCATGGAAAGGCCATGATTGCCCTTGTCATACAACACAGCACACAACGGACGAATGAACGATTGGCTGCCATTTCCTATGTTTCAACACACTATATTGGTTGTAAAAAGGGGCATAAAAGACACCATAGAAGTGCAAATCTATTTCTTTTATATTAAAAACAGGTTTATGACTATGTTACAGCCATGATAGGTAAATTCTTCCTCCACAGTCCTACCTTGATAGGTTTCTCAGAATTAAAGCCTGTTCCCATAATTAGTGGTGCCACAAAGGACATGTGTATCTATGGGAGTGTTTGTCCGCAGGATTCTGCACTGTAAGACCCTGACTGACAGGGGCCTAACCTCAGTCCAATAAATCTTTTGAAGCTAGTGAAACTCTAAAGATCATACTCTCTACTAAAATGTGATTTGTTATTTTTTAGGTTTTTAGTGATAATTAGAATGAGTCAAAATATAGTAGATCTGACACCATAAAATTACAAATAAAATTCCAACTTCAACCACATTGGTGATGACCTGATACTCTCAATTCTAGCAAGCAGGTACAGGATCCAAGCTTCTCAGACTCAGAAAGATCCCTCTGCCACATAAAAATGTTTCTCCCACCCGTTCCCCAGTCACCTCGCATGTAGACAGAAACAGACACACGGATGTGGAGAAGCAGAGACATGCAGAAACACACACACACACACACACTCACACAATACATACAGAGGAATGCATCAATGACAGAGTCCAAGGATCTGCTGGGGGCAGCCTGCAAGTGCCACCCTGCTTCCGACACCAACACAGCATGCCCACAGCTTACTGATGTGTATGTCTTTGGAATGAGTGAAAAAATGAGTGAAAACCCGAAGAAAACTACGCCGTCACAGGGAGAAGATACTCCTTACAGACAGTGGCAGGAATTGAACCTCAATCAGTGCCATTGTAAAGGGTTACGCTAGCCGCTACCTTACCGTGTCACCCTCAATGTTTATCTTAAGGTGCACTCCCGATATGCGCCTGATGCACTATCAATAGCTCCAAAAGACTGGAAGTAGAGTAAGTACTGAAAGGCTTTTATTAGCAGTAAAATGTGACCTCCAGCATGCTGAGTGTCTGCCCCTGGACTGAGGGAGGAGCAGTGGCACAATCGCCTTTGTTCAGGGGTCTGTGGGAGGAGCCCCAGGGGCAGTCAGCAGAGGGGCGTATCCAGACAGGTAACCCAGTTACAATATATATATATATGGTTTACCACAGCACCCTTAGGAGACGCACATGTTTAAGGACAGACACAGCAAAATGCACTCACACTGAGGGAAAAACACAAACACAGAAGCTAGCACATATACACAGAGACTTGTATCTGCCTACACACACACACACACACACACACACACACACACACACACAAAGAAACACAGAGCCACATGGCACACGGAGAAAGACAACCTCACTGCCCTTGTGGGGAGAAATAAAACTGAGCACTCTGGAGAAATGTTGTGATGTCGTACCATTTACCTGGACATGGAACACTGCTAATATGTCCTTCTATTAAGTGTCAGAGTTATTATGTACCCCAGCACCTGAAAATGCAAAGTCGGTACTTGTATGAGATTGTCCTTTAAGGAGTTTTGCTCAAAATTGCTGAACAATCAGAAACATCAGCGGTGATATGCTGCTGGTAAATACTGTATGTTATCCAGACCAACATCTGGCATTTGAAAAACTTTTAAGTCTATCTGACACGTTCAGTGCAAATACCCATGACTGGATGCTGATTGCCCAACACACTCTACTCCCTCACTAGCAATTTATAAATACCGATCAGCAATTTATGCACTCAGTGTGGTTAAGCTCCTTCCTACAGTGGCTCGAAAACTGCGGGGAAAAGGAAGAGACAGTCCTTTCATTAATCTCTCCTTCCCACAGCAAGTATGGGTATAATGCACTAGCTCAGGTATAATGCAATAGTTTTGATCTTTATATGAGAGCTAGCCACAGCAGCCCTGAGGGACAGGGTCTGAAACTTCTGATCAAAGAAATGAGAGTGGCTTCAGTTAATACGCCGCAAATCATGGCCATCACCCTGGGATCTGAGACAGGTAGAATAAAGGTCTGAATCACCCTGGGGTCACCTCATGAGACAGGTGGAATAAAGGTCTGAGTGTTGTACACCCTGCAGTATGAATTATACAGCCAACACTCTGAATTACGTATACTACTCACAATGGAATTAAACAGATTATAAAATAGGACCTCCTCAGAAATTCTGCACGGCAACTTCATACAGCATAGAAACATAGAAACATAGAAACATAGAAAATAGGTGCAGGAATAGGCCATTCGGCCCTTCGAGCCTGCACCGCCATTTATTATGATCATGGCTGATCATCCAACTCAGAACCCCGCCCCAGCCTTCCCTCTATACCCCCTGATCCCCATAGCCACAAGGGCCATATCTAACTCCCTCTTAAATATAGCCAATGAACTGGCCTCAACTGTCTCCTGTGGCAGAGAATTCCACAGATTCACCACTCTCTGTGTGAAGAAGTTTTTCCTAATCTCGGTCCTAAAAGGCTTCCCCTTTATCCTCAAACTGTGACCCCTTGTTCTGGACTTCCCCAACATCGGGAACAATCTTCCTGCATCTAGCCTGTCCAACCCCTTTAGGATTTTATACGTTTCAATCAGATCCCCCCTCAATCTTCTAAATTCCAACGAGTACAAGCCCAGTTCATCCAGTCTTTCTTCATATGAAAGTCCTGCCATCCCAGGAATCAATCTGGTGAACCTTCTTTGTACTCCCTCTATGGCAAAGATGTCTTTCCTCAGATTAGGGGACCCAAACTGCACACAATACTCCAGGTGTGGTCTCACCAAGGCCTTGTACAACTGCAGTAGTACCTCCCTGCTCCCGTACTCGAATCCTCTCGCTATAAATGCCAGCATACCATTCGCCTTTTTCACCGCCTGCTGTACCTTCATGCCCACTTTCAATGACTGGTGTATAATAACACCCAGGTCTCGTTGCACCTCCCCTTTTCCTAATCGGCCACCATTCAGATAATAATCTGTTTTCCTATTTTTGCCACCAAAGTGGATAACTTCACATTTATTCACATTAAATTGCATCTGCCATGAATTTGCCCACTCACCCAACCTATCCAAGTCACTCTGCATCCTCTTAGCATCCTCCTCACAGCTAACACTGCCACCCAGCTTCGTGTCATCCGCAAACTTGAAGATGCTGCATTTAATTCCCTCATCCAAGTCATTAATATATATTGTAAACAACTGGGTCCCAGCACTGAGCCTTGCGGTACCCCACTAGTCACCGCCTGCCATTCTGAAAAGGTCCCGTTTATTCCCACTCTTTGCTTCCTGTCTGCTAACCAATTCTCCATCCACATCAATACCTTACCCCCAATACCGTGTGCTTTAAGTTTGCACACTAATCTCCTGTGTGGGACCTTGTCAAAAGCCTTTTGAAAATCCAAATATACCACATCCACTGGTTCTCCCCTATCCACTCTACTAGTTACATCCTCAAAAAATTCTATGAGATTCGTCAGACATGATTTTCCTTTCACAAATCCATGCTGATTTTGTCCGATGATTTCACTGCTTTCCAAATGTGCTGTTATCACATCTTTGATAACTGACTCCAGCAGTTTTCCCACCACCGACGTTAGGCTAACCGGTCTATAATTCCCCGGTTTCTCTCTCCCTCCTTTTTTAAAAAGTGGGGTTACATTAGCCACCCTCCAATCCTCAGGAACTAGTCCAGAATCTAACAAGTTTTGAAAAATTATCACTAATGCATCCACTATTTCTTGGGCTACTTCCTTAAGCACTCTAGGATGCAGACCATCTGGCCCTGGGGATTTATCTGCCTTCAATCCCTTCAATTTACCTAACACCACTTCCCTACTAACATGTATTTCGCTCAGTTCCTCCATCTCACTGGACCCTCTGTCCCCTACTATTTCTGGAAGATTATTTATGTCCTCCTTAGTGAAGACAGAACCAAAGTAATTATTCAATTGGTCTGCCATGTCCTTGCTCCCCATAATCAATTCACCTGTTTCTGTCTGTAGGGGACCTACATTTGTCTTTACCAGTCTTTTCCTTTTTACATATCTATAAAAGCTTTTCCAATCAGTTTTTATGTTCCCTGCCAGTTTTCTCTCATAATCTTTTTTCCCCTTCCTAATTAAGCCCTTTGTCCTCCTCTGCTGAACTCTGAATTTCTCCCAGTCCTCAGGTGAGCCACTTTCTCTGGCTAATTTGTATGCTTCTTCTTTGGAATTGATACTGTCCCTAATTTCCCTTGTCAGCCACGGGTGCACTACCTTCCTTGATTTATTCTTTTGCCAAACTGGGATGAACAATTGTTGTAGTTCATCCATGCAACCTTTAAATGCTTGCCATTGCATATCCACCGTCAATCCTTTAAGTGTCATTTGCCAGTCTATCTTAGCTAATTCACGTCTCATACCTTCAAAGTTACCCCTCTTTAAGTTCAGAACCTTTGTTTCTGAATTAACTATGTCACTCTCCATCTTAATGAAGAATTCCACCATATTATGGTCACTCTTACCCAAGGGGCCTCTCACGACAAGATTGCTAATTAACCCTTCCTCATTGCTCAAAACCCAGTCCAGGATAGCCTGCTCTCTAGTTGGTTCCTCGACATGTTGGTTCAAAAAACCATCCCGCATACTTTCCAAGAAATCCTCTTCCTCAGCACCTTTACCAATTTGGTTCACCCAATCTACATGTAGATTGAAGTCACCCATTATAACTGCTGTTCCTTTATTGCACACATTTCTAATTTCCTGTTTAATACCATCTCCGACCTCACTACTACTGTTAGGTGGCCTGTACACAACTCCCACCAGCGTCTTCTGCCCCTTAGTGTTACGCAGCTCTACCCATATCGATTCCACATCTTCCCGGCTTATGGAGAAGGGGTAGCGTTGGTAGGCTGGTCTATAGTTATCCCTCAACCAACGCCACTTAGATGAGTTCTCAGATTATTATCCTGCTGCTGTTGTAGGAGCTTTCTGAGCCGCTGCCACGTTTTCTGAATTACCATAGTGATTCTTTCAAAAGTACTTCATGAAATGTACAGTGCTTGGTGAGGTCCCAAGAGTGTGACAGGTACTATACAAATGCAGATCTTTTTTACATCATGCACACAGTTTTGTCACGTTTGTTACCAGGGAAGCAATAGACCAGCAACGCTCAAACCTTGACACGCAGGCAGCTCCCAGACTCACGTTCTAGCACCCGCTATTTCCCCACAGCCCAGGTCTGAAGGAAAGCATTGGAGAGGAGGTTGGCAGGTTGGCATCTGACAAGGCAGGCACTGGAGAGTAGACATGCGGAAGGAATGGATACTGAATGAACGGGCACCTGGGTAGAGACCTGGAACACCAGAATGGCTAGGGCAGGTGGTAGATGTGTAGTCAGTGACCACTAGGGTAGAGACATTAAAGGAGGTTTCTACCTCCAGAATATATGGGCAGCACTGATGACTCACCAGAGCCCCAGGTATGGTAACTCCCAAACAAACCTCTACTCTCTGTTTAGGATTTGTTCCTGAGTGTGTGACCCTGGAGACATAAGGTACTGGAACTGGAGCAAAAATCAAATGGATGCAGGGTCTCAGTCTGAAATATCGAATATCCCTTCGCCCCCACAGTTGCTCCTCAACCCGCTGAGTTCCTCCTGCAGAACGTTTTTCACTCTGGTCTCTGAGCAGAGCAGAATTAAGTGGGAGTTTTATCAAATGAGACAAGTACACTGTTTGATGTGACCCTGCGTATCTGTTTGTACACTGTTTGATGTGAGCTTTACGCAGGAGCATGACAAGTGTTGGCCACGTTTTTAAGTATATCGTAACCCTCCACCCACTGTAAGCGGCAAGTATGTGCACCCCTGCCCTAAGGCAGCCCATTGCTTCCTTCTCTTGGAACTTATTAATCTTAAGAGAGCAGAAAACATTTCAGCTAAGCATTCTGATCAGAAATAAACTGCATTAATAAAGATCTGCAAAATAATGCACACGACACCGAACCACTGTTTGCATTTGTGTTTACTTAGAAACAAAATCTTTACAACAGCAAAGCTCTTTGCCTTTAGCCGACAGTAAAATATCAAACAGGCCAGTGCACAGAGTGAGATGTGCCTAAGCATTAGAACTGCACAGTTAATGTTAGAAAACAGGGTGTGGATTATAATGCATTGGCAAGGAGTAATATAATAATCCGCCAGCAATGCTCATGATTTGGCACAGTTCACCACAGCCAGAGGTTTGATTCAATAATATAATTTTGTGGGGTTTCAATTCACAAAACAATATTGAATGTTGGCATGTGCTGAAGGCACAGCGACAGTACGTCAGCACAGCAACAAGGATAAAAACATCTGCCGAGCGGACTCTGTGGCATCCAGTTTGCTACATTACAGCAGGAAAGGAATTATTGGCATGCGTAGGGTGGGATAATCCTTAAACTCCTTCAGATACATGTGATGCTTCCCTTTTGCCCAGACTGTCATCTGAAAGAAACCTATTAGGGTGAACAGTCCAACTGAAAGACAACAGGAAGAAAATGTTAGATAAGAATTAGGTAGATGTCTTGGTTAGACTTCGTTATTAATTTCCTTTGACTATTTTCAATCAGGAATGTGAAACCTGCCCTACCTGGAAGACACTGTGTCATTATAGTGAAACCAACCCAAGATCCTACCTAGAGAAGGCAACAGATTGAGAGGATTACAGACTGATTCAGAAACAGTAGACAGTTATTCAATTTGTAAATCTGGGTAATTTGCTTTTAACTACAACACAGCAGATTACACATTTACATATGTAAATTATGTTAGACATCATGAAGTAATGAAATGCAAATTATTAAATTACTCGTTGGAATATTAATAAGCATTAATTACTACATTTACAGTTAAAGAAATAGTATCCGTAATAAAGAGACTTAAATCCTGACAGCAAACAATTTAATTAACAATATTGTTTCTCTGTCACTGGATACAAAGTGGACACAAATTTCTCACCGTGACCTCGGTCCACCTCAGTTCACAGCTCTTGTCTGATGGAGCCACCAAGAGTCTACGGTTCATGTGTGGTTCCGAGAATCGAGCTACTAACATATGAGCAGGTCTCTGCTGATGTGGGAAATCCAGAGCAACGTGTACAAAGTGCTGGAGGAACTCAGCAGGTCAGGCAGCATCTATGGAGGGGAATAAAGAGTTGATGTTTTGGGTCGAGACCCTTCATTAGGACTGAAAGGGGGAAAAGAAGCCAGAAGGTCTGGTCGCCCTCCTCCTTCCCTTTCTCCCATGGTCCACTGTCCTCTCCTCCCTGATTCCTCCTTCTTCGGCCCTTTACCTCTTCCACCTGTCACCTTCCCAGCTTCTCACTTCATCCCTCTCACCTTTCAGTCCGTACTACTTCCCCCCTCCCCCACACTCTTATTCTGGCTTCTGCACCCTTCCCAGTGAAGGCCTGAAACGTCGACCCTTTATTCCTCTCCATAAATGCTGCCTCATGTATTTAAGTGCTAACGCTATGGCAGGGAGCTCTGGTGGGGATATACTGATATGGGTAGTACCCAGGAATAAAGCTCTGCGCTCAGTGTGGGAGGTATGCTTTATATCTAATACGTTAAACTTTAACAGTTAAAGGTAATACAGAGCGTGAAGAAAGGTAAATATCATCATCCCTGAAGTAGTACTTCTAAAACTCTGATCCAAGGCCTTCAATGAAGGCAATTTGCACTACAGATGACAAGTACCATCTCTGCTGGGTACAAACCATTACAGATGTGTGAGACCTCTTGGCGCAGAACATACCTCATAGGTGTAATTGGGACAAGAAACAAAGAAGAAGAGCCAGGTAAAAGGGTTCTTGGTCGGGTGAGGAATCTTCCGCACTTTGGACCCTGGGGAGGAAATGAGTGCACATGGCCCGTGAGTACTTCCAAAACACTGCATACTACCCTATCACCGAGGCCCCAGACAGGCTTCCTGACTCATGAACTTTCCAATTTCACACTAACATTTTCCTGTTGGTGTAAGTAATATCTTTGAACTCCCTGAACTATTAATCACAGCAAATTAGTCCCATAGAGTCTAAAGAGTAGAGCAGTCAGTCGGAGGGAAGGAATCATGACCCCAGTAAATTGTCGGGATAAGATCATGGGACTAGTGTAAACCAGTGTTTCCCAACCTTTTTTTTCAGCTCAACACCCCCCAAAGCACCTTCATACTTGCCAACACCCCCTAAAGCACCTTCATACATGCCAATACCCCTCTTAGGCACATTATACTTTCCGGCGCCCCCATAGTGTAAAAATATTTCTACCATATGCCAACATGAGAAAAATGATTCTGCTTTAAATTTTTATTTGTCTTTAAACCTAGCTTACACAGTACCTGCGCACTGTAAGACAGCTTCGATATCAATGTGATCTTTGAGCTTGGTGGTTTTTAGCAAGAGTTGTAATATCTGGTTTAAGTTGTGACAGCAAAAGCCTTAAGTCCCCACAAGTAACAATGTCTAAGCAGTTTCTGTTTCTGTGAATATGTGGTTCACTGCACTGAAGCCTCTTTCAACAAAGTGGGAGGATGGAAATGCAATGAAGGGCAGTCTGGCTCTTCTCCAAAGACCAGGAAACTTGTGACAGTGTAGCCACATACAACAAAAACTGACATTTTTGAAAAGCTGTTTTGCTTCTTCATCATTCTGTATTCTGATAATTTCTTCTTGCAAGCTCTCTTCTTGTTCTACCTACTTGCAAAGAGATGGGTTAATTACCCAGTCCGGAATTTCCAGATCATTCAAATCCTTGAATCAATTTTGAAAACCCTTCTTCAGTGACTGAAGGTGTAAGCAGTACTCTTGCAAATCACCATCCGTGAAAGACAGTAACATACTTTCCATGGAGGGAAACAGAGAACATTCTTCTCCCAATGTTTTGCTCATATATTTCCAATTTTTCGATAAAAGTGGACACTGCACTATTTGTCTGCATTAAAATAAATTTCTCACCCTGCAGTTTCATATTTAGAATGTTCATTTTGTCATACAGGTTGGCTAGGTATGCCACATCTCCATATAGTTCAGTCTTGTTTCCCAAGCTCTTGTCAACTTTGAACAAAAATTCAACCACAGTGTCAAAAAGTTCAAAGAAACATTTTAAGCAGCAGCCTTTTCACAGCCAACACACTTTAGTATGGAGAAAAAGACACTCAAACTCTTCATCGTTATCTTGGCATAACCGGCAAAATATTCTGCTATTTAATGGAGAAGCTTTAATTTTGTTGATAGCAGGTATTACAAGAGTTATGCTTGAAAAAAATAAGTTGCTGGCAGAGGTTTTTGGCCGCGAGGTGTTGATATGAATTACACAATGGATTGCAAACAGACTTGGAATTTCTTTTTTCATAAATGCCACTAAACCAGCATGGCAACCTGTCATATATGATGCTCCATCTGTTGTACAAGAAATCATGTTCCTAATCGGAATACTTTTATCCTCAGGATACATTTTGAGATCGTCATATAGTGATACTTGTTTTTAACTTTTTACAGAGGAGAACCTCTTCATAAACTTTTCCATTTTTGATAAACTGTATATATGCCATTAACAATGCCTTGTTGCCTCGCATGGTTGACTAATCCAATTGTACCCCAAATTCTGTTTTTCATAGCTCTGTACATATTTGATACTCAATGTCTTCACTCATTTCATCAATACGACAATCTACAGAGTTATATCTCAGAGGAATTGTTTGTAAAATACTGGTATCCATTTTGAGAACAGTGGTGAGCACTTCTGATACAGCAGGCATTATTAATCTTTCACCAAATGGTGTGATTTTCCACACATTGCGATCATTTTGGAAATGTTATGAGAAGCAATGAGGCCATATCAAGGTAATTTTTAGCTTTCATGGCAAGTGACTCGAGTGTGCAAAGCTTTTCAAATGTTTCTTTCATCTTCTGGAATTGAGTAATACCATAAGTAGCCTTTTCAGGGTGCCTTTTACAGAAGTGTTCCTGCAATCTTGATGGTGTCTTGGCTTCTTTAGACAGTACGGTATTACAAATAAGACACATGGAGCGTCACTGATCTGAGGAGAATTGAATAAAACCATACTCCAGGTATGTTACATTGTATTGACAGGCTTTCTGTAGTTCTGTTTCTTAGCAGGATTAGAATTCAAGGCTTCACCACCTTCAGACTCAGAGATCACAGGCTACGCATTTACCCATCATTAACAGGGCTAAATTAACAGAAAACTAACCACAAACTGGGAATGCTAATTGGACATTGATGACAGCAGCGAGTTGACACAGTTGGTCAGGTCTCGTGCCTCAAGTTAGGGTGCCACTTACCACAGCCGCCCCCCAAGTATCTTGAACGCCCCCTGATGACCTCTATTTCCCCTAATGCCTCCTTAGGACACGTAACCTCCCCCATTGGGAATCACTGATGTAAAAGGATGTTTGACAGTCAGTCCAGATGATGGGTTGAAGAGCCTGTTTGTGCACTGCATGGCTCTATGTCTCTAAATTAATGGATAAGGACGAGTTACTGTCACCTTACATGCAACAGTAAAGAAATCAGTTCCATTTTTGCAAGAGTTCCACTCTTGAGAGCTTAGTCTTGTAATCTGCCACGCAGTTTTCACCCGACTGTTGACAATTTCTTTCCTTCCACAGATGCTACCTGTCCTGCTGAGTTCCCCCAGCATATTGTCCACTGCTTATTCTTATAATTTTCTATAAAAAGGAAAGGTTAGTTTTTTGAGTGGCTTTTCCAGTGGGAACTTGTTACATGCCATTTGTTTGTTTGTACTGGAAGGTACAACATTTGATCTGACATTTTTCCAGTCTTTCTTGCCGCAATTTTGCCTCATCTCCCTTAAGTTACTACTGTTGAGAGCTAATTTAAAGATTAATAGGAGACCGCTCAACTTGAGCAGCTCACTGAGAATGCTGGAGGAACTCAGCAGGTCAGGCAGCATTTATGGAGGGAAATGCTGGACATTTTGGGCGAGACCCTCCATCTGTTCATCTCGCCCTCCAGCATCGAGATCAAACCTAATTCACTCAGCAGGTTGCAGTATGTAGATGGCACTTTCAGAGGCGGAACTTCAAATCATCTTCAACTCACTCACTGGAAGTGTGAGCGGATGGGTCCTCCGCCAAGCCTCTCCAGCACGGAGGACCTCTATCACAGCTTGCCTGCCATTCTACACAGCTCCCTGGCCACAAGTGTCCACAAATGGACCCTGAGAACATGGACCACTTCCAATATCTCAGGAGCCAAATCAAAGTAGACATCAATGAAGAAGTCCACCATTACCTGCAGGGCACAAGCTCAGTCTTTGTCCATCTGAGAAACAGAGGGCTTGAAAATTACCCCTGTGTTCCTGGATCCTTCGGAGATATTGTCAACCTACAACAGGCATCTCAAAGCACTTTTTAAACCATGGCCAATGTTACTTCTGCAAGTCCTCCAAATCCACTGGGAGAATAAACAAATCCAGTACCTGCATCATATGTTAGGGCCAACATTCCCAACACTCAGTCAGTTCTGCTGAGCAGGTCCTATCATTTGCAACCTCAGCCCAGGCTCCTGAAACAGGCACTCAATCCTGATTGATACTGCAAGGGGAGATTCCCAGGACAGAGAAGGTTCATGGATGTTCTCAAGCTCACCTTAAAAAGGTGTAACATCCCTACAATTCAGAGGAATTCCTAACCCTGGACAGTTACAATTCAAAGTTTAGATGAGCTTTGTTTGCTACATGTACATCGAAATACAGTGAGATGTGTTGTTTGTGTCAATGCCCAACACAGTCCAAGGATGTGCTGGGGGCAGCCCACAAGTGTCACCATTCTTCCGGCACCAATGTGGCATGCCCGCAGCTTTCCATGCTGCACAACACCAGGGCTCTGTCTCTATGATTGCTTAAAGTGGAGAGGGAGCATGAGGAATCTGATGGCCATTCACCAGCCCATCGCCACCCAAAGTACCCACCCACTTTGTCTGCCACACCTGTGGCAGAGTCTGCATGCCCAACATCAGTCACCTCAGTACCCACAAAACTGGAATGGAAACCCATCACCCTCAGTCCTAAGGGATTGCCAAAGAAGACGACCATCCCTCTGCCTGCCATGTTCTGGAGGAAGGCATGGCATCTGAGTTAGCAGTTCTTGGTCTAGCATGTAAACTTCTGTACTGGCCAGTGGGAACGAGAGAATAAACCACATCCCCATCTGCCTTCTTGGGCGGACAGAAAGACTCCAACACACCAAGGCAGTTCTGCTGAATGTGACTGGCCAACACCACATTAACCACCAGCACAATCTCCTTTTCCTGTCTCTGTCTGCAAGACCTTACTGCAAGCACATTGTTGATTAATATAATAAGTAAGTTGTGAAGCAGATCATTCTGGGGCTATGATGGGTAATATGTACAAGGGAGTTAATTTCACTGAATTGCTGAACAGTTGGTTCTATCTCCTCCATTCCAATAGAATGGATAATATATGAAACAATTTGGATTGTTTTAGTTGGAATGAGTACAGAGAAAATTTACGAGGATATTGCTGGGACTTGAGGACCTGAGTCATCAGGAAAGGTTGAATTGGTTATGTCTTTATTCCCTGGAGCGTAGAAGAATGAGGGGAGATTTGATAAAAGTATACAAAATTAGGAGAGGTACAGCTAGGGTAAATGCAAGCAGGCTTTCTCCACTGAGATTGGGTGAGAGTTCAACTAGAGGTCATAGGTTAAGGGTGAAAGGTAAAATGTTTAAGGAGAACATCAGGGGGAACTTCTTCACTCAGAGAGTGGTGAGAGTGTAGAACAAGCTGCCAGGGGAAGTGGTGGATGAGGGTTTAATTTCAACGTTTAAGAGAAGTTTTGATAAGGTCATTGATGGGAGAGGTATGGAGGTCTGGGTGCAGGTCGACGGGACTATGCAGAATAACAGTTCAGCATGGGCTATGTAGGCCGAAGGGCCTATTTCTGTACTATATAATTTCCAATGGGAATATACTGTAAGAACATCAATGGTAGATACATGTGGAATGAGAGATGGCAAGATTTAAACCAGGCTCAAAAAGTGAGCTGGAACTTGGATTAAAATAGGAAAATCAGCATTATTTTATTTTATGCCTAATACTCCCAGAAGAAACATTTTTCATTATTTTTGTAGTGTTTGCCCATTTAAAGCCATCCAGCCCATCATCGATCTCACACTGGAGTCCATTTCCCATTACATTTCTTGCACAGGACGCTCTTTGATAGAAATTGGATTGAAAGGTGGAAATTGTAATGAGGATGTTTCAGTTGCAGTAGGAAGAAAGAAAGAAAGAGCAAGTCACTTGACAATTTTTGTAAGTGTGTGTGTGTGTGTGTGTGTGTCCCACAGGACACACATACATATCATACATATACACACATGCACCCACACATTCTCACACACATGCATGCACACTCTCACACACATAAAACCAAGTTCTAGACATTCTAAAAGTAAGAAAATCATCGTAGTGATTCCTTATAACAGCATTGTCCCAGTTTCATTCTTCAGTGACTTCTAATTTGGTGCTGGATAAATTAGGTAAAAACCAATTTCAAGGCTGAATTTTTTTTCAGCTGGGTGGTCTATGCAGAACCACATTGAGAGCAGTGAATGACGAACCAAAAAGCCACGGGGCTGTGGTAGTACTTACCCTCAGAACGTAGGTTCCTCAAGGCTATGTGGATTGAGAAATTCCCAACTTCACATACCTACAGTGATGAAACAAACATAGTGACATGGTAATAAACAGCCCATCCTCTGCAAGACAATGTTCTATCTTTCTTTACCCAGAAGAAACCCTCCATGGTCACAGGGAGAACATACAAACTCCTTATAGACGCGGCAGAAATTGAACCCAGGTCTATGTTCTATGACGGCTTTAAAATGAAGAGCAGTCATGTGGATTCCACAATGACCTCGGAGCGGAAGTGAAGAATGTCGAGTGAGGGAAGATATGCTAGTGGCTCAAGATTAAGGTTAATCTTCTTTGCCATCACCACCTTACAAAAGAGTGCCGAAACAATTGATTACTTTTGTGACAGCATAAAATAAATTCTAATCTCCGGCAGATGGGGTGGGATCTCTTTAATCTACAGGCTGATAGTTTTATCGCTCCAGTTTGAATGGAAATGGAGTCAAAGCAAGCATTAGATGTTACCGGATGGCATAACCTACCAGAAAGGTAATCAGAGCCACGTTGACTTGTTGGTCACCATATACTGTAAAAAACATAAAGCAAATTAGGACCAAACATGGCTTAAAATGGATCTTGGTCAGCAGCTGGGATGTAGAGTTCCCCGTATTCTGTTACTTACAGGGAGGTGTGTAGAGAGGATGATTGATGAAATAAGCCAGCCATGCCGTGAACCCCCAATAATAGAAACAATTCTGTGGAGACAAAGGTCGACATTCAGACAGCAGGCCAGACCTCTTCAACCCAATGACTCAACTTTCTAATCAGCTGCGGTTTCTGGAAACATAAAGTCTTTTGATTCAGTTTTTCCAGACAAGTGGATTTAAGTGTGTCCTGGAAATCTCTGCTGGACAGATGGTGAATAATCCAACACTCCCACTCAAGAGCAAACTTTATGGGTGACTTTAAGTTACCCAGTTTACTAGTTGGAAAGTTTATTTTATTTCAATTAAATGTGTCTAACTGATGTGTATCAATAAACCAAAAAATTAAACAGAATTAGGCCATTCGGTCAGGACTAATCTTTTCCCCTCTCAACCGCATTCTTCTGCTTTATCTCCATAACCTTTGATGCCCTTACCCAACCTCCACTTTAAACATACCCAAAGACTTACCCTCCACTCTCTTTCAAAATAAATTCTTCCTCATCCTGTTCTAAAGGGACATCCTTCCATACTGAGGCTGTGCTCCCTGGGTCTAGACTCTCTCACTATTGGAAATATCCTCTCTGCTTCCAATCTATCTAGGCTTTTTAGTATTCAATAAGTTTCAATGAGATCCTCTCTCATTCTGCTAAACCTCGAGCAAGTACAGGCCCAGAGCCATCAACTCTCCTCATATGTTAACCCTTTCACTACTGGGATCATTCTCGTGAACCTTCTCCAATGCCAGCACATCCTTTCCCAGATATTGGGCAAAAAACTTCTCACAATACTCCAAGTGCAGTCTGACCAGTCCTTATAAAGACTCAGCATTACATCCTTATATACTCTAGTCCTCTGGAAATGAATCTTAACCTTGCATTTGCCTTCCTTACCACCATCTCAACCCACAAGTTAACTTTTAGGGCATCCTGCAGGAGGACTCCCAAGTCCTTTTGCACCTCTGAGTTCTGAATTTGCTCCCTGTTTAGAAAATAGTCTATACCTTTATTTCTTCTAACACCTCTCATCAAACACCATCAAACACCTCTCATTTATATTCCATCTGCCACTTCTTTGCCCATCTCTTATTCTCATCAAGTCCTTCCACAGACTCTCTGCTTCCTCAACACTACCTGCCCCTCCACTTATCTTTGTATTGTCCAAAGACTTGACCACCAATTCCTTCATCCAAATCATTGACATATAATGTGAAAAGAAACACCAATGCCAACCCAAGCAGAACACCACTAGACATTGGCAGCCAGCCATAATAGGCCCCCTTTATTAGACCATAAGACATGGGAGCAGAACTTCAGCCCATCGAGTCTGCTCCACCATTCCATCATGACTGATACCGGATCCCACTCAACCCCATACACCTGCCTTCTCACCCTATCCTTTGAAGTCCTGACCGCTCAGGAAACTTTCGCCTGAAATACACCCACGGACTTGGCCTCCACCACAGTCTGTGACAGAGCGTTCCATGGATTTGCTCCTCTCTGGCTAAAAAAATTCCTCCTTTATCTGTTTTAAAAGGCCGCCCCTCAATTTTGGGGCTGTACCTTCTAATTGTAGATACACCCACCATATCCTCTCCACATCCACCCTATCTAGTCCTTTCAACATTCGATAGGTTTCAATGATATCCCCCTGCATTCTTCTAAATTGCAGGGAGTACAGGCCCAAAGCTGCCAAATGCTCCTCATATGTTAACCCCTTCATTTCTGGAATCATCCCTCATGAATCTCCTCCAGACTCTCTCCAATGACAACACATCATTTCTGAGATATGGGGCCCAAACTGTTAACAAATCTCCAAGTGTGACCTGACTGGTGTCTTATAAAGCCTCAGCATTATCTCCTTGCTTTTATATTCTATTCCCCTTGAAAAAAAATGCCAACATTGCATTTGCCTTCTTTACCACAGACTCAAATTGTAAATTAACCTTCTAGGAGTCTTGCACAAGGACTCCTAAGTCCCTCTGCACCTCGGATGCTTGAATTTTCTCCCCATTTAGATAATACTCTGCATTATTGTTCCTTTTACCAAAATGCATGACCATCAATTCCATTATCCAAGCCACAGACAATGTGAAAAGTAGCGATCCCAATACTGACCCCAGAGGAACACCACTAGTCACTTGCAGCCAACCAGAAAAGGTCCCTCTAATTCCCACTCGCTGCCTCCTGCCTGTCAGCCATTCCTCTATCCATACCAGTATCTTTCCTGTAACACCATAGGATTTTATCTTGTTAAGCAGCCTCATGTGTGGCACCTTATCAAATGTCTTCTGAAAATCCAAGTAACTGACATCCACTGCCTCTCCTTTGTCCACCCTGCTTGTTACTTCCTCGAGGATCTCTAACAGATTTGTCAGGCAAGATTTTCCTTTACAGAAACCATGCTGACTGATTTATTTTATCATTAGTCTCCAAGTACCCTGAAACCTCATCCTTAATAATAGACTCCAACACTTTCCCAACCACTGAGGTTAGGCTAACTGGCCTATAATTTCCTTTCTTTTGCCTTCCTCCCATCTTAAAGAGTGGAGTGACATTTACAATTTTCCAGTCCTCTGGATTTTTGAAGGATCATTACTAATGCCTCCTCAATCTCTTCAGCTACCTCTTTCAGAACCCTGGGTTGTAGTCCATCTGGTCCAGAAGACTTATTTACCTTCAGACCTTTCAATTTCCCAAGCACCTTTTTAGTAACAGCAACTACACTCACTTCTGCCCCCAGACGCTTACGAATTTCTGGCATTCTGCCAGTGTCTTCCACAGTAAAGACTGACGCAAAATACTTATTCAGTTTGTCCACCATTGTTATGCCCCCCCCCGCCCCAATTACCACCTCTCCAGCATCATTTTAGAGCACTCTTGCCTAACTTTTACTCCGTACGTATCTGAAAAAACTTTTGATATTCTCTGTTACATTATTGGTTCGCTTACCTTTATATGTCATCTTTTCTCTCATTACCTTTTTAGGTAACTTCTGTTGATTTTCGTAAACCTTCCCAGTCCACTAGCTTCCCACTAATTTTTGCTATTTTATATGCTTTCTCTTTTGCTTTTATAGAACATAGAAACCTACAACACATTACAGGCCCTTCGGCCCACATTGTTGTGCTGACCATGCAACCTACTCTGCCTAGAATTTCCGTACCGCATAGCCCTCTATTTTTCTAAGCTCCGTGTACCTATTTAAGAGTCTCTTAAAAGACTCTAATGCCTCCACCACCATTGCTGGCAGTGCATTCCACGTACCCACCACTCACTGTGTGAAAAACTTACCCTTGACATCCCCTCTGTACCTACGTCCAAGCACCTTAAAACTACGCCCCATCGTGTTAGCCATTTGAGCCCTGGGAAAAAGCCTCTGGCTATCCACACGATCAATGTCTCTCATTTAGCCTGACTTTGACTTCCCTTGTCAGCCACTAGTTTATTTTATTTTAAGTTTCTAACTGATGTGTATTAGTAAACCAAAAGATAAGTGCTACTGGACTCCCTTACAACAAGGCTGGACTTAGCAACCTGGTTTGCTAATCGTTCATCTGCCCCACGCACGCGCAACAAAGCTATTTCTCCTTTGCTGAACCAGCACTGTGAGTGTTCCAACTTCAAGGGGATCTTTTACCATGAACCAACTGCTGGAGGAGTTCAGCAGGTCAAGCCAGTTCCGTGGAAGGAAAGGAACTTACAATATTTTCAATTTTTAAAGATGCTGCCCAACCCGTCCAGCAGATGTGTACTGCTTCAGGTGCCAGCATCTGCAGTCTCCTTTGTCTCAAGTACAGGTTAGTTTTATTTGTCACATGGGCATAGAAACAAACAGTGAAAGACATCATTTTGCATCAAATCAAATCAGCGAGTATTGTGTAGGGCAGCCCACAAGTGTCATCAGTTTTCCTGCGGCAACACAGCATTCCCACAGCTCACTAACCCTAACCATGTGTCGTTAGAATGTGGGGGGAAACCAGAGCACCCGGAGGAACCCAACACAGTCACGGGGAGAACATGCAAACTCTGCGCAAACGGTGGTGGAAATCGAACAGTAATTGGTGATCACTGGCGCTGGAAAACGATTACGCTGATCGCTACTCTACCATGCTACCTCATTTGCCATGTGCCTGCATTTATCTCATCTCCCTCAAAGCCTTCCCTAAGCATTGTAGTTTTACTTGCCTCTACCACCTCCCCTGGCAGCTCATACAAAACACCCAACACTGTATGACTGGAAGGTGGGAGGAAACCAGAGCACCTGGAGAAAACACACACAGCCACGGGAGAACATACAAACTCCTTACAGACTGCAGCAGGAAATTAAAGCCCAATTTCACAGCTGGTGCTGTAGTAGCATTATGCCAACCACTACACAATGGTGCCACTCAACTGGATTTTGTTTCGATGTGTCAAGAATGACCTATTTAAGCTTATTTACCTCTAGATTTCATGGGTTCGGTTCACCACCATGTACGTAAGAGCTGCTAAACTCATTTGTCTGCAAGAAATAACCACCCAGTACTGTCTCTCAAGGTTGTCCTCACATGATACGGAATAGAACATAGTCATTCGTCCCACAAGCTGAGATTTAGAAGCTGGCTGATCTACGTTTTAACTCTATCTCCTGTCTTCTTTCCATATCCCTTCACACTTTTGCCTAACTAAAGCCTACCAGCTCCAGTTCACCCACAACTCTAAGTGAGTGGGTTCCAGGTTTCCTCTCTCAGGTCCCACTATGACACGCCAGCTGTATGATAGCTGTGCCCATCATGGTGAAAATCCCATCCAAACATAGTAGTCTCTCACAACTTGTCTGATCAGGCACTCTGATCATCCGATATGGAACATAGAACCGGACTGCACGGCAACAGGTTCTCTAACCCACAATGTCTGCTCCAGAGACAACACCAAGTTAAACTAAATCCCTTCTGTCTGTCCATGATCCACATTCTTCCATTCCCTGAGCATTCGAGTGTCCATCTAAAAGCCCCTTAAATGCTGCCATTGTATCTACTTCCGCCACCACTCCCGGCAGCCCGTGAGTGGGTACAGCCACAAGGCAGCAAAGGTTTCAGATCAGAGATGTCCTTCTCTTGGACGAGCTGCCAACCGAGGCTTACGAGCCCTATCTTGCCCAAATTGACTGGTTTTACGGCACCAGTAACCTGCCTCTCCCCCTTCTCCTGTCTGTTGAAGCAGTTCCGCCGGGCTTAGTAGCTACGCCACCCATGAAGGCCAGGAGCAGGACGTGGTTATCAGAGGCTATTTGAGATAGAAACATAGAAACATAGAAAATAGGTGCAGGAGTAGGCCATTCAGCCCTTCGAGCCTGCACCGCCATTTATTATGATCATGGCTGATCATCCAACTCAGAACCCCGCCCCAGCCTTCCCTCCATACCCCCTGACCCCCGTAGCCACAAGGGCCATATCTAACTCCCTCTTAAATATAGCCAATGAACTGGCCTCAACAGTTTCCTGTGGCAGAGAATTCCACAGATTCACCACTCTCTGTGTGAAGAAGTTTTTCCTAATCTCGGTCCTAAAAGGCTTCCCCTCTATCCTCAAACTGTGACCCCTCGTTCTGGACTTCCCCAACATCGGGAACAATCTTCCTGCATCTAGCCTGTCCAATCCCTTTAGGATCTTATACGTTTCAATCAGATCCCCCCTCAATCTTCTAAATTCCAACGAGTACAAGCCCAACTCATCTAGCCTTTCTTCATATGAAAGTCCCGCCATCCCAGGAATCAATCTGGTGAACCTTCTTTGTACTCCTTCTATGGCAAAGATGTCTTTCCTCAGATTAGGGGACCAAAACTGCACACAATACTCCAGGTGTGGTCTCACCAAGGCCTTGTACAACTGTAGTAGTACCTCCCTGCTCCTGTACTCGAATCCTCTCGCTATGAATGCCAGCATACCATTCGCCTTTTTCACCGCCTGCTGTACCTGCATGCCCACTTTCAATGACTGGTGTATAATGACACCCAGGTCTCGTTGCACCTCCCCTTTTCCTAATCGGCCACCATTCAGATAATAATCTGTTTTCCTATTTTTGCCACCAAAGTGGATAACTTCACATTTATCCACATTAAATTGCATCTGCCATGAATTTGCCCACTCACCCAACCTATCCAAGTCACCCTGCATCCTCTTAGCATCCTCCTCACTGCTAACACTGCCACCCAGCTTCGTGTCATCCGCAAACTTGGAGATGCTGCATTTAATTCCCTCATCCAAGTCATTAATATATATTGTAAACAACTGGGGTCACAGCACTGAGCCTTGCGGTACCCCACTAGTCACCGCCTGCCATCCTGAAAAGGTCCCGTTTATTCCCACTCTTTGCTTCCTGTCTGCTAACTAATTCTCCACCCACACCAATACCTTACCCCCAATACCGTGTGCTTTAAGTTTGCACACTAATCTCCTGTGTGGGACCTTGTCAAAAGCCTTTTGAAAATCCAATTATACCACATCCACTGGTTCTCCCCTATCCACTCTACTAGTTACACCCTCAAAAAATTCTATGAGATTCGTCAGACATGATTTTCCTTTCACAAATCCATGCTGACTTTGTCCGATCATTTCACCGCTTTCCAAATGTGCTGTTATCACATCCTTGATAACTGACTCCAGCAGTTTCCCCACCACCGACGTTAGGCTAACCGGTCTATAATTCCCCGGTTTCTCTCTCCCTCCTTTTTTAAAAAGTGGGGTTACATTAGCCACCCTCCAATCCTCAGGAACTAGTCCAGAATCTAACGAGTTTTGAAAAATTATCACTAATGCATCCACTATCTCTTGGGCTACTTCCTTAAGCACTCTAGGATGCAGACCATCTGGCCCTGGGGATTTATCTGCCTTCAATCCCTTCAATTTACCTAACACCACTTCCCTACTAACATGTATTTCGCTCAGTTCCTCCATCCCACTGGACCCTCTGTCCCTTACTATTTCTGGAAGATTATTTATGTCCTCCTTAGTGAAGACAGAACCAAAGTAACTATTCAATTGGTCTGCCATTGGGACGCCATTGGGAGCATCTACTAGATAGTAGGAGTTTATCACCACTACCTCCCCCAGCTAGAACAACCTTAAGGAACCAGTACACAATAATAAAAACTAAAATTACAGTAAGCATTAAATAAATAGTGCAAAAAGAGAGGGAAAAAGATAAATTAAATATGGGTTCATTGTCCCCATTCCGAAATCTGATGGTGGAGGAGAAGAAGCTATTCCTGAAACATTCAGTGTGTGTCTTCAGGCTCCCGTACCTCCTCCCTGACGGAAGCAATGAGAAGAGGGCAAGTCCTGGGTGATAAATGTCCATTCTCCAGTATTTGACATTTCTCCCCGGGGAAAAAATTCCGACTGTCTGCCCGATCAATGCTCTCATAATTTTATGAACCTAAAGATCTAAGAATTATAAAGATTACCTTAAGGATGGCACCAGTGAGCAATGTGACCAAGGGTGACATCCTTCAGATGGTTTACAAAACTACTTCTTTCACTTATTCTCCTTTCAAATGTGGATCTGCTACTGCTGGAGCCTGAGATCTACATTTTGCTGGTGTGTTTTCCGGCCGATTGAGTGATCTCACGCTTTGCTGACTCCGAGGGGATCTGGTGACGGATCCATCGGAGTGTGCGGCCTGGCGGCCAAGAAGCCTAGAGACAAGGTGAGAGCTGGTGATTGACTCATTTCTCACCGACTAAAGCCTGGAGGATGATTGAGTTCATCAAGGATGAATTGGGTGTTCAGCGTGTGACCAGTCTCCCTCTCCCTCTCGCTCAATGCTGCTGGAGAATCCTGCCAGAGTCCTGGGTCTTGGGCATCAGTTTGTGGACTGGACTCTCTAGTTCATGTTTCTGCTTTCTGGTGACTCTTTTTTTGTTGCTACTTGTGAGATTTCGATGGGGGCAGAATGGCTCTGCAGTTAGGCATGAGATTGAATTGAACTGAGCTTAAATGAATATGCCTGGACTCTTTTGATGATTTGGTGTTTTATATTCTGTGTTTTTCCCTCTTTTTTTGTTGTTTGCATGATTTGAGTTTTTTGTTTGAATGTTGGGGGTTTGAAGTTTTTCTTTGAAAGGTTTCCATGGTTTTCTTTCTCTCGACGAAGTGTCCTGACGAAGGGTCTCGGCCTGAAACGTCGACTGCGCCTCTTCCTATAGATGCTGCTTGGCCTGCTGCGTTCACCAGCAACTTTGATGTGTGTTGCTTGAATTTCCAGCATCTGCAGAATTCCTGTTGTTTGCTTTCTCTGTTTGATGGCCGTCTGTGGAAGAGGAATCTCAGGGTTGTATCCTGCATACGTACTTTGATAATAAGATGGCCTACTTCTGCTCCTAAATCTTATGGTCTTATGGTCTAAATGTACTTTGAATCTTTGAAGCTATTTGTCACATGTACATTGAAACATCGAAACACAGTGAAATGTGTTGCTTGCATCAGCGGTCAACACAGGGATGTGCTGGGGGCAGCCTGCAAGTGTCACCATGCTTCCAGCACCAACGTAGCATGCTTACAAATTACTAACTCTAACCCTAACCCACACGCCTTTGGAGTATCTGGTAGTGTCTGGAGGAAGCCCACATGGTCAGGGAAAGTGCAAACTGCTCACAGACAGTGTCAGGAACTGAACTCCGATCGCTGATTGCTAGCACTGCACCATCCACTATGGTACCATGCCCCTATCATATCTATCAGGTCACCCATCAGCCTCTGGTGCCCCAGAGAAATCAACCCAAGGTTGTCCAACTTCTCCTAATGCCTCCTATCTTCCAATCCAGAGAGGATATTAGTACTGTTTACCTTTTGCACACCCGTTCCAAAGGCTCCATAACCTTCCTGTAATGGGCCAACCAGAATTACATGCGGTATTCTAGGTACGGCCTGACCAAAGCTTTCTAAATTTGCAATGTGACTTCCTTGCTCCTATTCTCAATGCTCCAACCAATGACGGCAAGCATGCCATATGCCGTTCGTTAACACTCATCCGAAGGGTTTATGTGGCATGCAGAAGAGTGTCTTTGGCCACTGGAATATTGGTGGGTGATTGGACTCACTTCCTGCTCGTTCACTTGCAAAGGAAGTGATATCTTCAAAGTGAGTAGAGCCACAAGGGCTCACCACGAGACCGTAAGATCATCAGAGATAGGATCCCATTGAGTCTTCTCTGTCATTTCATCATGGTTGATTCATTATCCCTCTCAAACGCATTCTCCTGCCTTCTTGCCATAACTATTGATACCTTTACTAATCAAGAACCTATCAATACCTGCTTCAAGTATACCCAACGACTTGGCCGCCACAGCCATCTGTGGCAATGAATTCCACAGATTCACCACCATAGGGAGGATTCTCTCCTCGATGTCCATGGTGTGTGGATAAATGTCCAATTACAATGGACTCCGGGCAGTTTCTCTCAAATCTCTGAATGTGTCTCACTGTTTCAACTGGACGTTGCGCTAATCTCACGTTCAGAAGCTTTCGTGAACAGCCCATGAAGTTTCCAACCCTGGTTCTCTGTACAAAAGCTTGATGATGTACTTTCAGTTGGCTGTCCACTAAACAGGAACAAACCAAATTAATAGCAGTCACTTGGATGGTGTTAATTCAGTGATCTGTGCCAACCACATGCAAAGGTAATACATCCATCCTTTATTGGAGTATGCTTCGTGCCATGAGAGATGGGCAGTTTAGAACATAGAACAGAGAAACCTACAGCACATTACAGGTCCTTCGGCCCACAATGTTGTGCCGATCATGTAACCTACTCTGGAAACTGCCTAGAGTTACCCTACCACATAGCCCTCTTTTTCTAAGCTCCATGTACCTATCTAAGAGTCTCTTAAAAGACCATTGTATCCGCTCCCACCACCGCCACCAGCAGAGCATTCCACACACCCACCACTCTCTGTGTGAAAAACTGACATCCCCACTGTACCTACTTCCCAGCACCTTAAAACTATTATGGACCAACAGCTCGGAAGCACTTACCTTAATGGTATTGCGGAGCGGCATTGTCCCGTGAGAAAACCGATGCACAAACAGCGTTTCGATCAGTCTTTTGACGTAGTGGAAGGAATGGCAAAAGCCAGCCAAGCTGGAAGAGACAAGGAAAAATTGAATGTAGGCCCAGGTGGGGAAATCCTGCAGCAAAGGGCCTGCTCACGTCCTGCACCTGGGAGAGAGCCAAAGAGTCTCCCAATTCGTAAAGCTCAGGACTGCTGCCAGTTCTGATGGGAGGTCGGCAACCGGAACCACTGGGGAAGGAGGAGGGGGCACTGGGGTTGAAGAAGCTGGGCGGGGGCGGTCTCTCTGAGTAGAAGGTTGGGGAATCCCAGGGTAAAAACGGTTAAAAATTCCCAAACCTATGCCGGGGGAGAGTGTCAGGCAGCTGATCTGCTCTCAGAGGCAGGGTGCCTGCTGGAGTATTACAGTGAGTCTGTGTGGCCTCCGGGCTAAATCTGGCTGCTGAGCTCAGAGGGTTGAAAAAGTAGATGGTGGGGTAGGGAGGGGGGCAGAGGGTGTGGAAAGCTCTATGGAAGATTCGAGTACCCTTAGAGCCATTTGCTTCCCCCACTTCTCAGCAATGTTGCCTCCTCACCTCAGTATTACGGCCTTCTCCCTCGGTCTCCCCACAGGGTTCAGAACCAGAGCCCTACCTTCCCTGGGCAACCTGAAGCCCACCCAATGCTGGAACCCCTCCCTAACACCATCACTAACACAGACCTTCCACAGCTGATCCGGTCTCCTGAAGCCCACCCAATGCTGGACCCCCTCTCTAACACCATCACTAACACAGACCTACCAAGGATGAACCCAATTCCTGAAGGGGAACCAAGCTTGTCAGGCACAACGGTCTCTGGGGCTCAGGCAAGCTCCGTGAAATCTGGCTTTCCTGACCCCACCTCCATTAAGAAACCCCCAGGGTCACTAGCTCTGCCTCCCTCTCTATTTCTGCCATGGACTGCAACACAAAAGCATCGTAAGCACCCGGCACCCCGCGTACTTACTGCACCACGGTATGAGGGCTGGTGGTAAAGTCGTACTCTTCCTCGTAGATAAAAGGCAGGCGGGAGTAGAAGAGCAGGTAGATGAAGAGTGGGCCAGCATATTCTGTCAGGAACACCTGTAGTCAAAGCACAGGGCAGGGTCATTGGCACACAGAGAGGGCGGCTGGACAGAGGGTGGCAAGGTGGCATCAGCGAAGAGGGTTCAATTCCCACCACTGTCCATGAGGGGATTGTATCTTCTCCCCAGAGCCACATGGGTTTCCTCCGGGTGCTCCAGTTTCCTCCCACACTCCAAAGGCGTACAGGTTAGTAGGGGTTAGTAAGAGTAAAACTCAAACTAAGACACACAATCCCGGCCCCATGCTTCCTTTTAATTACTTTTATGTTTTGGAATGACAAAACAACAGTGACGACCAGGAACCTGAGATGACTATATAGTTCTTGAAGCACAGTGAGATGTTCATTTTTTTTAAAAAACACAAGATATTCAAGTGCTTCGTCAGGAAGGGACACAGTCGGTTGAGTTTAGTGAAAAAGCATAAATGGACAAGTTCATGGGTTCATAAACAATGAGTCTTGGGAGATAATAATAATAGTTATGTGATGGTATAGGAGCAAAGGGAAAGTGTGAATGACAGGATGGGATTGGAGGAGGGAAATATTGTTGTAACATCATCGTTACAAGTGAAGATATCAAGGGACATTTCCAAAACCTCAAGACGGAGTTAAAAGGATTAGAAGGTTATAGACTCACAGCACAATGCAGCAAGTGCGAATTCTTTAAAACAAGCATCTCTTACTGTGGTCACACTGTTGACACACAAGCATTAGACAGCTATGCTGAGAAGATTCAAGGCGAGGCAGATGCCCCAAGGCCAAAGAGCGTGTCACAGTTGTGGTCTTTTTTAGGTTTTGTCAATTAATATAACAGGTTCCTGCCGAACCTGGCTACTGTGCTCCACCCTTGAATTCATTATTACAGATCGGGAAGAACTGTCAATGAACAAAACAATGTGAGGCGACTTCAGAGAAGCAAAGGAAATGCTGATGTCAGACACTGATCTACCTCGTCCAGTGAAGCTTGTCTGTGACACCTTGTCTTATGGTGTAGGTGCAGTCGTGTCACCTTATGAGTGATGGAAGTGAACACACCTTTGTATTTGCATCACATTCCCTTACCGCTACCGAGAAAAATTACACACAGATTGACAGAGGCTTTGAGTCTGGTTTGGGGTGTAAAACATTTCAGCCAGAACTTGTCTGGGAGAGAGTTGTCTGGGAGAGAGTTGACCCCCATTACTGATCATCAACCACTAGTGAACACTTACAATCCACAGCAGGCTGTTCCACTAACAGCAGCAGCACAAACGCAGAGATGGCCTCTGTTTCTCGGAGGACATGACTACAAGATCGAATTCAAGAGGACAACTAATTATGGAAATGCTGATGGATTGCCCTGTTTACCCTTGAGAAAGGGCATAACTGAAAAATGTATAAAACAGGACTCCTTTCTTGATGTATTCTTCCTAATGCAAATCAAGTCTCCCTATTACGGCAGAGATGATCCAAAGGGTGACTAGAAAAGTGATTAAATCTCACAGTCCTGACGAAGGGTCTCGGCCTGAAACGTCGACTGCGCCTCTTCCTATAGATGCTGCTTGGCCTGCTGCGTTCACCAGCAACTTTGATGTATGTTGCTTAAATCTCACAGTAATCACTTCCCATTGATTAAATCTCTAGGCCTGAATGGGACACTTTATTTGAGTTGAGTTGTGCTACATTTTGAGTTTGGAGTTTTAGCCAAGTAGGGGGGACTGTTGTGTGTTTAATATTTCAGTAATATTACTGATGATAGTCATAGTCATAGTCATACTTTATTGATCCTGGGGGAAATTGGTTTTCGTTACAGTTGCACCATAAATAATGAATTAATAATAAACCCATAAATAATTACATAGTAATATGTAAATTATGCCAGTAAATTATGAAATAAGTCCAGGACCAGCCTATTGGCTCAGGGTGTCTGACCCTCCAAGGGAGGAGTTGTAAAGTTTGATGGCCACAGGCAGGAATGACTTCCTATGATGCTCTGTGTTGCATCTCGGTGGAATGAGTCTCTGGCTGAATGTACTCCTGTGCCCAACCAGTACATTATGTAGTGGATGGGAGACATTGTCCAAGATGGCATGCAACTTAGACAGCATCCTCTTTTCAGACACCACCGTGAGAGAGTCCAGTTCCATCCCCACAACATCACTGGCCTTACGAATGAGTTTGTTGATTCTGTTGGTGTCTGCTACCCTCAGCCTGCTGCCCCAGCACACAACAGCAAACATGATAGCACTGGCCACTACAGACTCGTAGAACATCCTCAGCATCGTCCGACAGATGTTAAAGGACCTCATATGCTGACAAAACATTTGCAAGTAAATTGCCAAGATCGGAGAACAGCTCAATCCAGCCATCAGCCACCAGAGCTACACATTTTCCCAATTATTTGTAAATACATTGTGTGATCAAGCATTGTTTGCTTACATAATTCATTATGGGTTATATGTAAAAGTACATGAACAGCATACATTATCAAGCCACCATGTCACACATGCATGCCTTGCTTAAAGTAAAAACGAAACTAATACACACATTCCCAGATCCATGTTTCTTTTCAATTAGTTTTATGTTTTGCAGTTACAAAACATACTATTTCCCTCCTCCAATCACATAGTGTGGTTCACATTTTTCCTTTGCTCCTATAGCACCTGCTTCTCATTTTCTGTTTTCTGAGACTCTTTATACTTCTCTATGATATTTTCATCCCCTCCTCTCATTCTATCTTCTTTTCCATCAATCACCTGATTATCCTTGTCCCTCATCTCTTTCCCTCCTCTTCTCCACCCCCACCAACTTTCCCTCCATCTTCCTTTCTTTTCCTCTCCAAACCTTAACCACCTTCCCTCTATTTCTGCCCTTTCTCCTCTCCGTTCATTCCTCTTTCATTCTTTGCCCTTCCCTCTTTCTCTTCCCTCTTCTCTCCTGCACAAACTAGACCCCCCCAACATTTCCAGACACACTTCCACGCCCCAGACCCTGTTTTCGTCTGTCTCTAACTTTCCCCTGTCTGTGCGACTCTGGGGTAAATTGGGAAAAGACAGGAAACTGTCTCCCCCAATTCTACTTTGCATGAACAAGCACTCCCCCAACATGCTACCACAATCCAAGCAGTTCTAGGATTCCTTCTAGATTCCATCCAGAGGTAAGGTAACTGTTCTGCCAATAACCGTAAGAAATTGTAGCGGGTTGTGGACACAGCTCAGCACATCTCAGAAACCAGCCTCTCCTCCATGCACTCTGTCTACACTTCCCGCTGCCTCAGTAAAGCAAGCAGCATGTTTTAAGATCCCACCCACATGGATGTTCTCCCTTCCCCTCTCTTCCAATGGGCAGAAAGACACAAAAGCCTGAAAGCACATACCATCAGGCTCAAGAACAGCTTCTTCCACGTTGTCGCAAGACCATTGACTGGTTCCCGAGTACAATAAGATGGCCTCTTGGCCTCACAATCTACCTCATTATGATCTACTTACACATTATTGTCAGCTGCACTGCACTTTCTCCATAACTGTAACACTTTAATTGTTTTATCTCAGTACACTGTGTAATCATTTGATCTGTATAAAAACATCTGTAATTTGGTGCATGTGACAATAAGATAGAGATAGATACTTTGTTAACCCAAAAGGAAATTGCAGTCTCACAGTAGCATTACAAGTGCACTAATATACAAATATTATTTGAGAAGTAAGAACGAATAAAAAATAAGTTACTTCAAACAGTCTAACAGGAGGGGGTCATCACTTCCCCAGCTATAGGTTGACTCATTATAGAAACTAGTGGCCGAGGGTAAGAATGATCTCATACAGCACTCTGTAGATTAGCGCAGATGACTTAGTCTATTTCTAAAACTGCTCCTCTGTTCAGCAAGGTGGCATGCAGAGGGTGAGAAACATTGTCCAGAATTGGCAGGATATTCTGTAGGGACCTTTGTTCTACCACAGCCTCCACTGTGTCCAGTTTGACTACTTTAACAGAGCAAGCCTTTCTAATCAGTTTATTGAGCCTGTTGGCATGACCCGTGTTGATGCCATTGCCCCAGCACACCACCACCGTAGGGAAGATTGTACTGGCTGACAACAGACTGATAAAACATCTAAAGGAGAGGCCTGCATACTCCAATAATAAACCAATTCCAATTCCTTTCAGACAAGTCCATTGCAAATTGTTTGCATCCTGTGTTACAAGTGATACTGCCAGTTTCTGGAACCATATTTTCTTTAGTTGACGGGTTAGAACCACAGAGCAGTTTAATGCATTTAATACATACTACAGTACATTGGAGAAACGTGCAATTGCGGTCTTTAGCCAATAGGTGGTAGTGCAGTCCACATCATTACTCCTTTCCCATCTGTCCCTCAGAATCCAGAGTGACTTGCCTCCTGTTCTCTGGGTTCTGGTGTGACTGATGTGGGATCCTCTGGAGCGGCAGGAGGTACCTGACAGGGTCTGCGGCGTGCAGTGTGCCCCTTTGCCTGTTTACTCCAGGCTTCTGAGTGCTCCCAGCAAATGCTTCTGAACTTCCCTTTTAGAGTCATAGAGCACCACAGCACAGAAACAGGCCCTTTGGCCCCTCTGGTCCATTCTGTACTGTTATTCTGCCTCGTCCCATTGAACTGCAACTAGACCACAGTCCTCCACAACCCTCCCATTGGACTTTTCCAAACCTCTCCTTAATGTTGCCACCTCTTCCACTCCCAACTCATTCCACAGTCGCAGCACCTTCTGAGTGAAGAATTTTCACCTTTCACCCTTAACTTGTTCTATTCTCACCCAACCTCAGAGGAAAAAGCCTGCTTGCATTTACCCTATCTATACCCCCCTCATAATTTTGTACACCTCCATCAAATCTCCCCTCATTCTCCATTCGCACTCCAGGGAATAAAATCATAACCGATTCGACCTTCCCCTGTAACCTCCCTGCAAGGAAGTCCGAGCAACATCCTTGAAAATTTTCTCTGCACTCTTTCAATCCTGAAGGTATCTTTCCTGTAGGTAGGTGACCAGAAGCGTACACAAAATTCCAAATGAGATTCACCAACATCTAATACAGCTTCAACATAACATCCCATCTCCTGTGCCCAAGGCTTTGATTTATGAAAGTCAACGTGCCAAAAGCTTTCCTTATTCAGGGACATTGGAGTTGGGTCTGAACAGTCATGATCTTATTGAATGGCAGAGAACCTACATGAAGCCAAATGACCTACTCCCTCTACTTTTAAGTTCTTCTACTCGGAGGTCTTGTCACCCTGAGGAACTGGGCGAGGTTGTGACAAGGGCATGTTCCATCCACTCTGTCAGCAAGAGGGCTCCATTCCCTAATCCCTGTTTGTCGGTCAGGTGTTGCCAAAGAGATGCGACCTTTCCCACTCAGGCGCTGCTCCCATTCCTCCCCATTCTCCGCCAGACTGATCCCTCCTACTGTCCAAGTTCCCCCAGTGGCTTTCAGTACGTGTCTATAATTAACATTCCTCTGAAGCTCAGAATATTTCCATTGATCCATGAGCTTTATTATTCATATGCTGGGTGTTACTCTTAAATGTGGCTTAACTAATTCTTGTGAAACAGCCATTTTTGATTAATTAAACCCTGAGAAACTCTGTGAGAGGGGAGGAATCGGCTCACTGACAATAGACTGTGTAGTAAATAACTCAATCACAAGACCACAGGCTGGGTGTGTTCGATGAGTAGTTCGTCTTCAGGCATGTCCCAGGCTCAAACTGCTAATATTTTTGAAAGTCAAAACAGCATATTGTTTGGGTTTCTCAGAATGAATTTAAATCTCTTCAATCTCTTTTATCAAGGCCTGTGTATTTGATTCCTCAAGGAATGGTAACTGATATTGTTTCCTCAGGTAAAGAGACGCTCCAGTCAGTCCAGACATCTGGATAAACACCACAAAGACAAACTTGTCCTCCTCCCTCCACTTGGCAAACTCGTCAACCACCTCTCCCCACCACGTTTTTCCCTTATTCTTGTCCTCTCCCCCACTTGGCAAACTCCTCAACCACCTCTCTCCACCACATTTTTCCCTAATCCACCTCTCCCCACCACGTTTTTCCCTGATCCCTCTCCTCTCCACTTTTCCACTTGCATATTCTTCTCTTCCCTCTCCCAGCCTCCACTTTCTGCTCTTCCTGCCCCCCTCCCACCCCGCCAACTCCACCTTCCTCTTTCCCTGAGCAGCACACACAAAATGTTGGAGGAACTCAGCAAGTCAGGCAGCATCGACGGAGTGATATGGAGTCGACATTTGGGACTGAAGCCCTTCATCAGGACTGCAAAGGAAGGGGCAAGAGGCCAGAATAACAAGTTGGGAGGAAGGGAAGGAGTACAAGCTGGAAGGTGAGAGGTGAAGCCAGGTGAGGAGGAAGGTGTGAGGATGGGGAAGGGGAGGTGAAGCAAGAAGCTGGGAGGTGATAGGTGGGAAAGGTAAAGGGCTGAAGATGAAGGAATCTGATAGGAGAGGAGAGTGGACCATGGGAGAAAGGGAAGGTGGAGTGGTGCCTGAGGGAGGTGAAATGCAGGAGAAGAGATAAGAGGGAAGCCAGAATGGGGAATGAAAAAAGAAAGAAGAGGGAGGGGGAGAAACCACCGGAAATTAAATAAATCAACGTCCATGTCGTAAAGTTGTAGGCTACCCAGACGAAATATGACATGTTGCTCCTCCAACCTGACAGTGGCCTCATCAAAGCAGAAGAGGAGGCCATGGACTGACATATCGGAATGGGACGTAGAATTAAAATGCATGGCCACCAGGAAAATTCTCCCCATTTCACACTAGCAACCAGCAGTGTGGCTCTACCATTCTCCGTCTACCTGTAGTTCACCCCAACAGTCCGCGGCTGTCCCCCCTCCTCCACTGCCATGCAGTACGTCCCCCTCCTGGCCCAGTGGGCGACAAGCAGTGTAATGGATAGTGCATCTCTTTACACCATCAGCTGTAAGATCGAGGATTCAATTCCCGTCGCTGTCTGTAAGGAGTTTGTACAGTCTCCCTGTGACCATGTGGGTTTCCTCCAGGTGCTCTGGTTTCCTCCCACATTCCAAAAGGAAGACATGGGTTAGGGTGAGTGAGTTGCCGCCATGTTATATTGGCACCAAAAGCATGGTGACACTCATGGGCTGCCCCCAGCACAATGCACGCCGGTTTGATTTGACAGAAAAACGACGCATTTCACTAAGCTTCAATGCACACATGACAAATAAAGCTAATCTTTAAAAAAGTACCAACGTCCCAGAGGTGCCTCCTCCCTCATCTGTGACTATTCTCCCACTCCTCTCTTCACTCACTGTAGGCCCTGGGCTCCTCAGGAAGAGGTGGGAGGGGGATACGGGAGGGGGGAGAGGGACGCAGGTCATATGAAGAGGAAGCAAGTTCTGATCCAATCTATGGAGAACAAAGCCACTGCCCTCACCACCCTGGTCTACTGGCAATCTCCTCTGATTCCAGTCCCAGTGGGCATACCATATCAGTGCTTCCTTACAACATAGAAGGAAGCCATTCGGCCCATCGAGTGTGTGCTAGCACATGGTGCAACCACATTCCCCACTACTGTATTTATCCTTGTAAGCTCTTCACCCCTCGTTTCATTAACTCCCTGTCAGGTTCGATCACTAACTTTCTCACCAGGGCCCCAGCCCACCCTCTGGGCTGTGAATGGGGACAGAAGCAAACAGGGATATCCACGATGTTTATCACAGGGAGAATGTGCAAGCACCACACAGACTGGATTGAACCTGAGTTGTTGAAGCTGAAAGGTAGCAGCAACCTTCACCCTCTCTCCTGGTTTATATCCCTCCTGTCTTTGAGGAAAGACCATAAGATACAAGAGCAGAATTAGGCTATGTGGTCCATCGAGTCTGCTCCACCATTTCATAATCTCCTGCCTTCTCCCCGTATCCCTTCATACCCTGACCAATCAAGAATCTATCGACCTCTGCCTTAAATATACAGCCTCTTGGCCTCCACAGCTGCTGGTGGCAAAGAATTCCACAGATTCACCACTGTCTGACTAAAGAAATTCCTCTCATCTCCGTTCTAAAAGGACCCCCTTCTATTCTCTATTCTGAGGCCATGTCCTCTGATCTTAGACTCTCCTACCATAGGAAATATCCTCTCCACATTCACTCTATCAAGTTCTATCCATCATCCAAATCACTGACATGTAACATAAAAGAATCAGTCACAACACAAATCCCTGTGGAATGCCACTAGTCACTGGCAGCTAGCCAGAAAATGTTCCCTTTATTCCCACTGTTTGCCTCCTGCCAATCAGCCACGCTTTATCCATGCTAGAATCTTTCCTGTAATACCATGAGCTCTTAACTTGTTTAGCAGCCTCATGTGTGGCACGTTGTCAAAGACCTTCTGAAAATCCAAGTACACAGCATTAACTGATTCTCTTTTGTCTATCCTGCTTATTATTCCTTCAGAGAATTCCCACGGATTTGTCAGGCAAGATTTTCCCTTGAGGAAACCATGCTGACTAAGGGCTATTTTATCATGTGCCTCCAAATACCCTGAGACCTCATCCTTAATAATCAACTCCAACATCTTCCCAACCACTGAGATAAGACTAACCGGCCTATAGTTTCTTTTCTTCTGCCTTTCTCCCTTCTTGAAGAGTGGAGTGACATTTGCAATTTTCCAGTCTTCTGGAACCATTCCAGAATCTAGTGATTCTTGAGAGATCATTACTAATGACTCTATGATCTCTTTAGCCACATCTTTCAGAACTCTGGGGTGTACAACATCTGGTCCAGGTAATTTATCTACCTTCAGACCTTTCAGTTTCCCAAGAACCTTCTCTCTAGTTATAGTAACTTCACACACTTCATGCCCCCTGACACCAGGAATTTCCACCATACTACTAGTGTCTTCCACAGTGAAGACTGAAGAGCTTCAGTTCATCCACCATTTCCTTGTCCCCCATTACAACCTCTCCAACATCGTTTTCTAACAGTCCGATATCCACTCTCAGCTTTCTTTTGCACTTTTAGTATCCTCTTTAATATTATTGACTAGCTTACTTTCATATTCCATCTTTACCTTCTTAAAGACTTTTTTAGTTGCCTTCTATTGGTTTTAAAAGCTTCCCAATCCTCAAACCTCCCACTAATTTTCACTCTATTATCTGCCCTCTCTCCAGCTTTTATGTTGGCTTTGACTTCTGATGTTAGCCACAGTTGTGTCATCTTTCCTTTAGAATACTTCTTCCTCTTTGGGATATTTGGCATACGCTTTCCAAATTGCTTCCAGAAATTCTAGCCTTTATTGCTCTGCCATCATCCTTGCCAGTGTTCTTTTCCAATCAATTATGACCAACTCCTCACTCACTGAATTGAATTGAATTGACCTTATTTCTTATATCCTTCACATACATGAGGAGTAAAAATCTTTACATTACGTCTTTATCTAAATGGACAATGTGCAATCATAGTAATTTATAATAATTTAAAATAAATAGAACAGTCAATGTAATATAGAGTACACTCAAATCAGCATGAGTTCATCAGTCTGATGGCCTGGTGGAAGAAGCTGTCCCAGAGCCTGTTGATCTTGGCTTTTATGCTGTGGTACCGCTTCCCAGATGGTAGCAGCTGGAATAGATTGGGATGGTTTGGGTCCCCAATAATCCCACGTGCCCTTTTTACACACCTGTCCTTGTAAATGTCCTGAATCATGGGAAGTTCACAACTACAGATGCGCTGGACTGTCCACATCACTCTCTGTAGAGTCTTGTGATTAAGGGAGATACAGTTCCCATACCAGGCAGTGATGCAGCCACGAACACGAGGAATTCTGCAGATGCTGGAAATTCAAGCAACACACATCAAAGTTGCTGGTGAACACAGCAGGCCAGGCAGCATCTCTAGGAGGAGGTACATTCAATGTTTCAGGCCGAGACCCTTCGTCAGGACTAACTGGATGCAGCCAGTCAGGATGCTCTCAGTTGTGACCCCGTGGAAAGTCTTAGGATTTGGGGCCCATACCAAACTTCTTCAACCGTCTGAGGTGAAAGAGGCACTGTTGTGCCTTTTTCACCACACAGCTGGTGTGTCCAGACCACGTGAGGTCCTCGGTGATGTGGATGCTGAGGAATTAAAAGCTGTTTACCCTCTCAACCCCAGATCCATTGATGTCAATAGGGGTTAGCCCATCTCCATTCCTCCTGTAATCCGCAACCAGCTCCTTTGTTTTTGCGACATGCTTCTGTAATTCCCTTTACTCCTCTGTAATACTGATACATCTGATTTTAGCTTCTCCTTCTCAACATTCAGGATTAATTTGGTCATATTATGACCACTTTCCCCAAGGGTTCTTTGACCTTAAGCTTTCTAATCAATTCTGGTTCGTTGCACAACACCTAATCCAGAATAGCGGATCCTCTGGCTGGCTGTACCAGGAGCTGCTCTAAAAAGCCATCTCATAGGCACTGTAGAAATTCCCCCTCCTGGAACCCCGCACCAATCTACCTGCATATTGAAATCCCCTATGACTTCTGTAACATTGCCCTTTTGACGTGCATTTTCTATCTCCCGTTGTAATTTGTGGGCCACATCCTTACTACTGTTTGAGGGTCTGTATACAACTCCCATCAGGGTCCGTTTACCCTTGCAGCTCCTTAGCTCTATCCACAATGATTCAACACCTTCCCACCCTATGTCACCTCTTTCTAACGATTTGATTTCACTTTTTAGCAACAGAACAACACCACTCCCTCTGCCTTCCTGCTTATCTTTTCAATACAATGTGTATCCTTGGACGTTAAGCTCCCAGCTATAATCTTTCAGCCATGATTCAGTGATACCTACAACATCATACCTGACAATGGGCAACTGTACTGCAAGTTCATCTACTTTATTTCGTATACCACGTGCATTAAAATACAGCACCTGCAGTCCTGTATTCATCCTTTTCAATTTTGTCCTCATTTTATGTTGTTTCTCATCCTGTTGACTGCAATTTTGTCCAGCTACCTCATCTTCAGCACTCTTATCCACCTTTCTTATGATACTTTGATATACGTGCAGCTCAGGACATCAGTCTCACCAAGCTCAACCTTTTGATTCCTAACTTTGTCTGAGGTCTTACCAACATCTGCCTCCACAATCTCGCCACTAACTGTTCTGCCATTCTAATTCCCATCTCTTTACAGCTCTAGTTTAAACCCCACCGTGCAGCACTATCAAACCTTCCCGCTAGGATACTAGTCCAGTTCAGGTGCAAGCAATCCCTTCTGTACAGGTCACACCTTCCCTGGAAGAGAGCCCAATGAACCAAAAACCTTAAGCCCTCCCTCCTCCACCAACTCTTTAACCACATGTTAGACTGTATAATTTTCCTAGTTCTGGCCTCGCTAGCACAAGGTGTGGGTAGTAATCCTGAGATCACAACCTTGGAAGCCCTCGCCCTTTAACTTATCTCTAAGATCTCTCTATGCAGAACCTCGTCCCTTGTCCTGCCCATGTTATTGGTACCTACATAGATCACAACTTCTGGTTGTTCAGTCAGTCAGTCAGTGGGTGCTGTCCCGAATCCAGGGTTGGCGGCTATGCACCTCCATCTTCTTCGATCTCGCGTTCTTTTTCTGGCCTCAGCATAACTCACCCCAGTCCGTTGCCTCACATTATCGTACCAAGTGGTTCACTGCCTTCCTCTTTCCCTCTCTCCTTCTATCATCCCTTCCAATAACAATTTCTGCAGTCCACCACCTCTTAACAAGTGCCCGGCATATTCCAGCTTCCTTTTCTGCACATTGTTCAGCAACTCCTTTTCTCCCCTCACTCTCTTCAACACTTCCATATTACTGACCTTCATCACCCATCTAATGTTCTGCATTCTCCTTAAACACCACATTTCAAAAGCCTCCAGTCGTTGTTGCGCTTCCTTGCATGAGGTCCACGATTCGACTCCATACAACAGACTGCTCCAGACGTAGCATTTCCAAATTCTACAACGCAGCCCAAAGTCCAACCTGTTGCCACACAGAACGTCACTCAGGCTCCAGAACCTTGATCTTGCAATCTCAATTCCTCATCTAATTTCTGTATCACATTTCCCATCCTCTGTGACCATCTGTCCCAAGTACACAAACTTCTTGACTTGCTCAATGCCCATGCCATTAATTTTGATACTGATTTTGAGAACTTCTTTTTCCGTGATACCACCATCATCTTTGTCTTTGCAGCATTTATTTTCATTCCAAATCGTTCACCTTCAGCATTTATCTCATCTACTATTCTGAGTAACTCGTCCTCAATCTCAGCTAACAACACTGAATCATCTGCATAGCTCAAGCTGTTCACTAGATACTGTCGTTCACCAGATACTCAAGTTGTTCCCCAGAACTTCAGGTTGTTCTGGGGATACTGGAAGGAGACAAATTGACTATATTGCAGTGAGGAAACGCTTCAGGAGAAGTATTAGGATGGCCAAGACTTATCCAGGCGCCGATATAGGCTCGGATCACAACTCGGTGGTTGTTAGGGTGAAGATTGCACTAAAGACAAAGATTAAGGCTGCAACCAAGAAAGCCAGGCTGGATATGGACTTACTGAAGAAGAGCGAGTATAGTGAAAGATTTTCTGCAGCGGTGTAAAACAGGTTTAAAGGACTGAGAGTAGAAGACATGGAGCAGACACCAGATAACATGTGGTCAAACCTGAAGGACTGTATGCAAATGGCAGCTGAAGAATGTCTCCCCAAAAGAAGGCGCGTAGCTAAACAAGCCTGCATGACGGATCACATTCTGAAGCTCATGGAAGAGAGAAGGAAGCACAAGAAGGACACATCTAAGTACAAGGAATTGGACCAACAAATAAGAGCAGAATGTGCAAAAGCTAAAGGACAACGGTTTATCCAACAGTGTGAAAAGATAAAGACCATGGACATGTTACATCATTCAAGGGACATGCACAGGGAGACTGCAGAGATGACCAACAGGAACAAGAAACAATCAAGGACTGGCATTATTCAAGACAAGGACGGGAACATACTCTTTGAGAATGACAAGGTGGAAAGTAGATGGATGGAATACATTAGGGAATTGTACTACGATGCTAGAAATGATCAAGTGAGTGAGAAGAACACGGAAGGTACGGAAATTTTGGTAGTGGAAGTAAGAGCAGCCATTGGAAAGTTAAAAACTGGTAAAGCTTGTGGTGTAGATGGTATTACAGCCAAAATGTTGAAATGTCTTGGCGACTCGGAGGTTGAGGAGATCACGAGGCTTTGCAATACAATCTACTCAACAGAAAAGTGGCCAACAGATTTTGTGGTGTCAGAGTTTGTCATGATCCCAAAGAAAAGTAAGAGCACAAAATGCTCAGACTTTAGAACTATAAGTCTTATAAGTCATGCCTCCAAGATCTTGTTATTAACACATCTAAGCAGAATAAAAAGGACAGTTCTTAATGAAATTAATGAGTGCCAGAGCGGATTTATACCGGGTAAGGGTACCCGTGAAGGGGTTTTCAATTTGTGAATGATTGTGGAACGAGGTCTAGAAAAAAAAAAGACATTTACATCTGCTTCCTGGATTACGAAAAAGCTTTTGACCGAGTCAGTCATGAACAGATGGACAATTGCCTGAACTCATTGGGGCTGGATGGGAAAGATGTTTGACTGATTGCGAGTCTGTACTGGCATCAGAAGGCAGTAATAAGAACTAGTGATGGGAATTCACCGGAAGTTGAGATCCGAAAAGGGGTTCGCCAGGGCTACATTATCCCCCCTTTATTATTTAACATTTACTCAGAGGTAATCTTCAGGGTGTTGAACAATGAAGCTGGCTGTTCACCCTCCCACTTAGGAATGCTGAGGACTCAGTCCGAGATATCCCAGACCCTGGCATCTGGGAGGCAATATACCATCCCATAGAACCTTCCGTCTGTTGCCCTAACTAACAAATCCCCTATCACCACAGCGTGCCTCTTCTCCCCTCTTCCTTTTTGCGTCACAGAGGCAGGCTAGTGCCGGAGACTCGCCCACTGTGACTTTCTTCTGTGAGGTCATTCCGCACCCACCCACCCTGATAGCATCCAAAGTGGTATACCTGCTGTTGAGGGGAATGGCCACAGGAAAACTCTGCACTGGCTCCTTAACCCCTTTCCCCTTCCTGACTCACCCAGTTTCCTGTGTCCTGCACCTTGGGTGTAATTACCTCTCTGTATGTCCTATCTGTCACCCCCTCAGCCTCCTGAATGATCCGGAGTTCATCCAGTTCCAGCTCCAACTCCTTAATGTGGATTGTTAGAAGCTGCAGCTGGATGCACCTCGCAGTTGTAGTCATCAGGGACACTGGAGGTCTCCCTGCCTTCTGCGTCCCACAAGAGGAGCATTCCACTATCCTGCCTGGCATCTCTACTGTTCCAGCTGAGCAGATATAAAGAAGAGATGGAAAAAAACCTTGAGCTTTCCTTTCCTTTGCTTTCTCTGACTGGAGCCGCGAAGAGCTAAAGCCTCAAGATCACCACAGACAGCAGCCCCTGCGCTTGCCCTTGTCTCCCTTTAATTTACTCTTACTAACCAAACCCATGTGGCCAAGTGGTTAAGGGATTGGACTAGAGACCTGAAGGTCGTGAGTTCGAGCCCCAGCCAAGGCAACGTGTTGTGTCCTTGAGCAAGGCACTTAATCACACATTACTCTGTGACGACACTGGTGCCAAGCTGTATGGGTCCTTATGCCCTGCCCTTGGACAACATTGGTGTCGTGTAGAGGGGAGACTTGCAGCATGGGCAACTGCTGGTCTTCCATACAACCTTGCCCAGGCCTGCGCCCTGGAGAGTGAAGACTTTCCAGGTGCAGATCCATGGTCTCACAAGACTAACGGATGCCTTAATCAATCCCAAACACCGATTATCCTCAGGCACTGGACCTGATTGAAGTCCCCTCCTCTCCAAACTTCCAATGTCCAGATTGGCCACTGGTCAAAGCTCTTTTTGACAAGGGGCCAATCTGAGGAGGTAATTGAGCCGGGGGACTCAAGTGAGGTGAGGTGCTGGGCTTAAATACTCAGTGAGGCTCCTTGCCACCAAGAAACAGAAGTTTGTGGCAAAGAAGCCCATTCTGTCACTCATCTCTGTGCTAGCTTTAGAATTAATGGTTATTGAGGGGAAAGTATTTGTACAGAGGGGTGGATATATGGAACAAGCTGCTGGAAGAGGCATTAGAGGCAGGTACAGTTGCAGTTTTTAAGAGACATTAGGACAGGTTCATGAACACTAAAGATTTAGAGCAGGGGTTTCCAGCCTGGGGTTCACAGACCCCTCGGTTAATTGTAAGGCTCCATTGCATAAAGAAAGTTGGGAACCCCTAGTTTAGAGGGATACGACCAAAATCAGACAAGTGAGACTGGCTCAGCTAGACACCTTGTTGAGCCAAAGGGCCTGTTTCTGTGCTGTATAATTCTCTGACTGTATGAATTCTTTGGAAAAGCATTTTTTCAGCTCAAAGCTCTCACTTTTTGTAAGAAACTTGGTAAATTCCCTTATCCTCAAGTACTACAACTAGAGGTCATAGGTTAAGGGTGAAAGGTGAAAAGTTTAAGGGGAACATGAGAGGAAACTTCTTCACTCAAGAGAGTATCGGGAGTGTGGAATGAGCTGCCAGCTCAAGTGGTGCATGTAAGCTCGATTTCAACGTTTAAGAGAAATTTTTTAGGGACATGGTTTGTCATGGACTAGATGGGCTGAAGGGCCTGTTTCTGAGCTGTACTTGTCTATGACTCTGTGACTCTACTGATATCAGATTCCTGAACAGATCTCATGTATGATAATCTCGTTATAATCTTGTACTTTATCATTTACCTGTACTGGACTTTCTCAGTAGCTTTACTCTGCATTATTATTGTTTTACCTTATTCTAGCTCAATGCACTGTGTAATGATATGATCTGTATGAACAGTATTCAAGACAAGCTCTTTAATTTATCTCGGTACATGTGACAATAATAACCCACTACTCCCTTCGTTAGCTATTTTTCAGATAATCTTTCACCATCTCTTCAGGCAGAGGGTTTTGATTATTTACCAAAACACTCTGCTAGAAGTCTGTGGGAGCTTGCTGTTTACAAAATGGCTGCCATGCTGCCTGTAACACAACCACAATAAGATACAAGATCAGAATTAAACTATTTGGCCCACAAGTTTGCTCTGTTATTTGATCAGGTCTGATTTTTTTTTTATCCCTCTCAACCCATTCTCCTGCCTTCTCCCCATAACCTCTGATGCCCTTACTAATCAAGAACCTGTCAACCTCTGCTTTAAATATACCCAATGACACGGCCTACGCAGACATCAGTGGCAATGAATTCCACAGATTCTCACCTTCTGGCTGAAGAAATTGCTCCTCATTTCTGTCTAAAGTGACATCCTTCTATTCTGAGACTATGTTCTCTAGTCCTAGACTCCTCCACTATAAGAAGCACATCCACTCTATCAAGGTCTTTCAATATTCAGTAGGTTTCAATGAGATCCCACCCCGCTCTCCCCCATTCTTCTAAACGTCAGAGAGGTCAGACCCAGAGCCATCAAATGCTCCTCATAGGTTAACTCATTCACTCCCGGGATCATTCTCATGAACCTCCTCTGAACCCTCTCCAGTGCACCATTGTTGGCCGAAAACAGTTCAAGACCCCATGTACAGGGGCCCAAGAAAAACACAACTATTTCCATAAACCCCGAGCAAAAAGTCTCCTCACCTACCTTCTGTATTTGGTTTTACTGACATTTTTGCATTTATCTGCCCTCTCTCACACTACCTGGCATTTGACCAAGGTACCCTGGAGTAGGGAATGCTGGGATCACAGCCAGATGCAGGAAGACTCACCGTGGTCCAGCCAACCTGTGGGCCAAGGTCCTTGAAGTAGAAGGTTGCGGTAGTTCCAACTGGGAGGGTCTGTAGCACTTCCTCATCCCTGACACATTTACCCTCTGCAAGATAAAGATCAAAGAGATTAAAGTTTAAAGATTAGCTTTTATCTGTTACATGTACATTTAAACTTACAGTGAAATGCGCCTTTTTGTGTTGATGATGCATTGGGGCAGCCTGCAAGCGTTGCCATACTAACATAGCAAATCCATAACTTACTAACACCAACACATACGTCCTCGGTATGTGGGAGGAAAACAGGGCAATCAGAGGAAACCCATGTAGTCACGGGGAGAACGTACAAACTGCTTAGAGGCAGCGGCGGGAATTGAACGCTAATGAGCTGCCCTGTGTCAATAGTGGTACGAGATGGTCAGGTATATTGGCACTTGGGACCAAACTGCATCCATTCAGAAGGGACCTTACATTTGGTCCCTTCTTATTCGTAAGGCCAGTGATGTTGTGGGGATGGAACTGGACTCTCTCACAGTGGTGTCTGAAAAGAGGATTCTGTCCAGGTTGCTTGCCATCTTGGTCAATGTCTCCCATCCACTACATAATGTACTGGGTGGGCACAGGAGTACATTCAGCCAGAGACTCATTCCACCGAGATGCAGCACAGAGCGTCATAGGAAGTCATTCCTGCCTGTGGCCATCAAACTTTACAACTCCTCCCTTGGAGGGTCAGACACCCTGAACCAATAGGCTGGTCCTGGACTTACTTCATAATTTACTGGCATAATTTACATATTACTATTTAACTATTTATGGTTCTATTACTATTTATTATTTATGGTGCAACTGTAATGAAAACCAGTTTCCCCCGGGATCAATAAAGTATGACTATGACTATGACTAGGAAGCAGAAAGCCTTGCAAAGGCCATGCGCTTGCTGTAAAGGTTACGAAAGCAGAAAATCATACAAACAAACACACAGCAGGTCAGGGGATGTGTGGAAATAAAAGCAATTGCCAAGGCTGAAAATCCAGTTTTCTATCAGATTTCTGCAGTGCTTCTGATTTCCATTGTCATGAAGGTGAGAGAGTCAGAAGGAGGATGTGTTTCACTGAAGATAGTTTGTAGTAATCCTACGGGGTTTCATGCTGTGTGGGAGAACAAAACATTGCAAGGTAACCAATATGCATGCGAGCCAGGCATTGCTTAACAGCGGGGCTGTATAGATTAGCTGAGGTAGGTTTCAGTGAGACGAGCTGACCCACTCCAGAGGGTCCTTGCTAGCTGGGTGTACAGCAGTGGGATGCGTCACCTCGGTAGGGATAGGGAAAGGAGTGAGGGGTAGTTACGTAATGGTGAGGTTTTATCGTCGATACTGTATAGCATAAGATTGCCAGCAGGTGGATCCCTTCCCAAGAATCAGAATCAGGTTTATTATCACTGACATAGGTCACGAAACTTGTTGTTTGTGACAGCAGAACACTGCATACATAAAATATACCATAAGTTCCTTACAGAAATATATATATATCTGTACTGTATACTTCATTTAAATGTTTATAATTTTATAATTTATTTATTAATATAATTTAGGGTATACACATATCTACTGTATAGTATATATACAGTACAGATATAAAATTAAATAAATAGTGCAAAAACAGTGATAAATTGTGAGATAGTGTACATGGGTTCATTGTCCATTCAGAAATCTGCTGGTGGATGGGTAGAAGCTGTTCCTAAAACATTGACTGTGAGTCTTCAGGCTCCTGTACCTCCACCCTGATGGTAGCAATGAGAAGAGGGCACGTCCTGGGTGATGGGGTCCTTAAAGATGAATGCTGCCTTTTTGAGGCATTGCCTTTTGAAGATAATCTCGAAGGTGCAGAGGCTAGTGCCCACGATGGAAGCTGGCTGCGTTTAAAAGCACTCTGCAGCTTTTTTCTGATCCCAAAAGCTAGTTGGCAAGGCCCGAATGTGAGTGCAAGCCCCTGTGGAACTGAAAAGGTCTGTGTGCTCTCGCCCAGGAGGGTAGGTGAGACCACCATCTAGAAACTCCCGTCTAGGTCCTGATTTGGAAATTTATCCAACTCCCTTCCTAACGGTTCATCACCACCCTCCCAAGGGCAATTATTGATGGTAGGTGGACACTGGCCTTGACAGTAGTGCCCACATCCCACAGATGGGTGCCACGGTAGCTATTACAGCTGGGAGCATTCTGGAGTTCAGAGTCCAGAGTTCAATTGTGGTGCTGTTTTGCAAGGAATCCCTGTACGTCCTCCCTGTGGAATGTCTGGGTTTTCCCCGGCTGCTCTGGTTTCCTCCCACAGTCCAAAGACGTTCTGGGTAGGTTAATTGGCCATTGTCAGCGCCAATGACCCAGTTCAGTTCCACCACTGTCTGTCACAAGTTTGTACTTTCCGTCCATGACCGTGTGTAGGTTTCCTGCAGTTGCTGCAGTTTGCTCCCACATTCCGAAGACGTAAGGGTTAGTTGGTCACAATGGATATAATCCAGCAGCACAGACTGGTCAGGCCAGAAGGGCCCGTTACCATGTTGTATCTTCAAATACAAATGGAAGTCTATGGAGGGGGGATGCCTGACCAGCATTTTGTGTGCGTTGCTCAAGATCTCCAGCACCCGCACAATCATTTGTGTCTCTGATGCACTGCATCAACTGTTCTTTTATTATACAGGGTCTGAAAACTGGAATCATCACCCCACCTGCACGGGCAGATAACCTTCACCAGAAGGACTATAGCAGGTCAAGAAGGCAACTGACAACAACCTTCTCATGGGCAATTAGCGATGGGATCAAATTTATTAACCATATACATTTACATCTATTGGGAATTTGCTCTGTCCTGCAACAAATAAAAACATTCAACAAGTATACAAATAAAGAATTATGTATAAAAGTTCAAAATAAATTTATTATCGAAGCACCTATATGTCACAATATGCAACCTTGAGATTTGTAAATTCATATATGTCACCATATATAACCCCGAGATTTGAAATTTAACCTCTAAAATGAATTGAGGTTAAATTACAGATATGAATTAAAATGTGCATAAATACATAAATACCATCAAATATTTACAATATGAACATAGAAACATAGAAAACCAACAGCACAATACAGGCCCTTCGGCCCACAAAGCTGTGCCGAACATGTCCTTACCTTAGAAATTACCTGGGGTTACCAATAGCCCTCTAATTTTCTGATTTCCATGTACCTGTCCAGGAGTCTCTTAAAAGACCCTATCGTATCCACCCCTACCACCATCACCGGCAGCCCATTCCACGCATAAAAAAACTTATTCCTGACATGTCCCCTGTACCTCCCTCCAAGCACCTTAAAACTGCCCTCTCGTGCTAGCCATTTCAGCCCTGGGAAAAAAGCTTCTGACTATCCACACGATCAATGCAGCGTTATAAAAAGTGGTTTGCTGTGTTTACAGAGCAGTACTGAGATAATGGAAGGGGGTTGGGGGACTAACTAGAATGGTTGATCAGATTAACTATCTGGGGGGAAAAACTTTGAAGCTGGCATAAGGCATTTATGTTAATAGCCCTATAGTGCTTTCTGGAAGGGAGCTTTTGGAAAGGCTCTTGTCTGGATGGGTAGTGTCCACAATGATTATTCCTGCCCGCTTCTTTGTCCTGGGCTCATACCAGTCCTGCAGTGAAGGTAGACTACAGTGAATGACCTTTCCCGCCATCCTGACAGTTTGTTGTAGTTTTTGTGTATCGTGAGGGGATGCTGTACCAAACCAGACAGTCATGGCTGATGTGAGGATACTCTTTGTGAAGGTAGTGCGGAATGGCACCAGTATGTTCTGGGGGAGATGGAATAGGCAATAAATTCTGCCTCGGTGGCAACGTCCAGATCCTGAAAATGAAATAAAAGAATTCAAGGGTGACTTTAGACGGCAAATTGGACCTCGCTCTTTCAAAGATTTGGGCTGCTGTTATTTTGGCAAGGGATCTGAGTGGGGTCTGATTTGCCCCGACGCACTGGACGGGGATTGAAACTGTCGCTCACTCCATATTAGTGTTAGCCCCGTGATCAGGATCACATCCACCGGCCGCTGAACATGCCGTCACAAGCAGATTCTTTCAGCAGAGCACATTTCTGAGATTCCAGAACTATTAAGGTAGATAAACAGAGCGTGTTATCTGCAAGTCAGTAAGGCACCACATGCAATCCCTTCATCTGACTCTGTAAAAGGAAACCGGGTTCTTGCCCTCGCCCAGTGAAGTAAGTTGCGTGCCAGTGGCAGTGAAACTGTGGCGTCTTCGCATCAGTCAGAAACCTGCCAGTACTGGGAATCTGAAAAGAAGTGTTTCTAGAACTTGCTTCAATGCTCAAGCTTTGATTCTATCTGCCTCGGCTCAAATAAAGGAGATTTACGCAACTAGGACGGATTGGAGGATATCACTACGCCCACACCTCCTACAATCGCTCCTCTGCGGATCGTCACCTCGCCATTGTGGAGAGGCTTGTGGGTTCCTGACATCCCGAGAGCGATGCCCTCCGGGGTTTAGCCGCCTGGAGCTTAGCTCCAAGTCGGGTTACCCACAGGGGCATTCCACAGGTGAGGCTGGAGGAAGATGACGGCACACCACAACGACAGTGAAAATGCAGGAAGGCTGCAGCAGTGAAGAATCCCCAGTCATCGTGCACCCTGTGCCACTAGACCCTGACCCCAAACTGTCAAACACTTTGTGGTGGCTGCCCCTGGATCAGCCTCCCCATGTTAAATAAAACCAGCCACAGGCGTTCTCCTCTGAGGGAGTAACCCTTGGGAGAACATCCGTACTTAACTCGAGAGGTCGCACATCTACAACCAGAAACACCAGTGATGGCCAAAGTAGAATTAGAAAAGCACAGAAGGCGGCTATTTGGCCCATGGATAATGTGCTGGCCTTTTAAAGAGCTTCTCATGTAGTTCCTCTCTCCTTCCCTTTCCTACATTTTGGAATGTTCTTCTCTTCAGCCATTACCGATTCCCTTTTGAAACTTGCTATTCGATGTTCCCCAAATCCACTTCAATGGAACGCACTTTCAGAGTGAGGGTAGAGGCAGATACATTAAGCAGATTTAGGAGACTCTTAGATAGACACGTGGATGAAAGAAATATGGGGGGGAATAAACAGTCGAACTCTAGGGCCGAGACTCAGCCCAAAACATGACTCATTATTCAACACTCACAACACGCTGGAGGAACTCAGCAGGTCGGGCAGCATCCGTGGAAACGATGAGTCGCCGTTTCGGGTCGGAACCCTTCGTCAGGACTGAAGAGGGAAGGGGCAGAGGCCTTATAAAGAAGGTGGGGGAGGGGAGGGTTGGAAGGAGAAGGCTGGTAGGTTCAGTTGAAAAACCAGTAATTTGAAAGACAAAGGGGTGGAGGAGGGGAAGCAGGGAGGTGATAGGCAGGAAAACAATGGGTAGTAGAAGGAGGTGGAATCATGAGGGAGGTGATAGGCAGCTGGCGGAGGGGGTAAAGTGAAATAGGGATAGAGGAAGGGAAGGGGAGGGAATTACCCGAAGTTGGAGAATTCTATATTCATACCAAGTGGCTGGAGACTACCTAGACGGTATATGAGGTGTTGCTCCTCCAACCTGAGTTTAGCCTCATCATGGCAGTAGAGGAGGCCATGTATGGACATACCTAAATGGGAATGGGAAGCAGAGTTGAAGTGGGTGGCTACCGGGAGATCCTCTCTGTTATGGCGGACCGAGTGGAGGTGCTCGATGAAGCGGTCCCCCAATCTGCGTCAGGTTTCACTGATATCTCGGACACTTCTCTCTTCTTTCTCGATGTCTCGGTCTCGATCTCTGGAGACAGACTGTCCACCGACATCTTCTACAAGCCCACTGACTCTTATAACTACCTCAACTATACCTCTTCCCACCCCGCCACATGCAAAAATGTCATTCCCACAACAGGGACAGAGTTCCCCTTGTCCTCACCTACCACCCCACCAGCCTCCGGATCCAGCACATTATCCTCCGCAACTTCCGCCACCTACAACAGGACCCCACCACTAAGCACATCTTTCCCTCTCCACCTTCCGCAGGGATCGATCCCTCCACAACTCCTTTATCCACACGTCCCTCCCCACGGATCTCCCACCCGGCACTTATCCCTGTAAGCGTAAGTGCTACACCTTTCCCTACACCTCCTCTCTTGCCACCATTCAGGGCCCCAAACAGTCCTTCTGGGTGAGGCAACACTTCACTTGAGAGTCTGTTGGGGTCATCTATTGCATCCAGTGCTCCTGGTGCGGCCTCCTCTACATCGGTGAAACCCGACGCAGATTGGGGGACCGCTTCGTCGAGCACCTCCGCTCCGTCTGCCACAACAGACAGGATCTCCCAGTAGCCACCCACTTCAACTCTGCTTCCCACTCCCATTCAGATATGTCCATACATGGCCTCCTCTACTGCCATGATGAGGCTAAACTCAGGTTGGAGGAGCAACACCTCATATACCATCTAGGTAGTCTCCAGCCCCTTGGTATGAACATAGAATTCTCCAACTTCCAGTAATTCCCTCCCCCTCCCTTCTCCTATCCCTATTTCACTCTGCCCCCTCCCCCAGCTGCCTATCACCTCCCTCATGGTTCCGCCTCCTTCTACTACCTGTTATGTTTTCCCCTATTCTTTCTTCACCTTTCCTGCCTATCACCTCCCTGCCTCCCTTCCCCCACTGCTTTATCTTTCCCCTTACTGGTTTTTCAACTGGACCTACCAGCCTTCTCCTTCCCACCCTCCCCCCACCTTCTTTATAGGACCTCTGCCCCTTCCCTCTACAGTCCTGACGAAGGGTTCCGGCCCGAAACGTCGACTCATCGTTTCCACGGATGCTGCCCGACCTGCTGAGTTCCTCCAGCGTGTTGTGAGTGTTGCTTTAATCCCAGCATCTGCAGAGCATTTTGTGTTTATGACTCATTATTCCCCTCCGTTGATGCTGTCTGACCTGCTGAGTTCCTCTCGCACTTTGTGCGTTGCCAAAGATTTCCAGCATCTGCAGAATCTCTGGTGCTTTGGATGAAAGAAATATTGAGGGCTATGTGGAGGAAAGCAGCAGGTTGACCTTGCGGTAGGTTAAAAGATCGGTACAACACCTTCGAGCTCGACTGAGCGATCTGCTGTCCCTGGAGAGGACCCTGAGCACGGGCTGTCTCACGCAGAAGAACACAGATGAGGCACAGGGCTGTGATTGACTCGACTTCGAAGCGTCGAGGAAGATCGCAGCATCGGGGCGAATGTGGGGGATGTCAGCGGACACTCTCCACGGAGATCACGGGTCGATGGCGGTTGGTAGCCAAGACAGCGACACTGCAGTCTCCCTTCGCGGAAGGACTGGGTTCAAGCGGCCACTCTCCTCAGTTCTGGCGGATGGACGTTTTCGAAATTCTGAGATTTATGTGATTATTGGACTGTAGTTTATATTGCTGTCCCTCAGTTTTCTCTGTTTTCTTTCTTGCTGCTGACTAGTGGGTTGGGGTTCTGGATGGACGATATGTTGTTTTTTTGCAAGGGAGGGGGTTGGGGGGTCTGGGATTTTTGATATTCTGGCTGCTGTCTTCCATATGGGCGATCTGCTAGTATTTGTATGAGAGAGGGGTTGGGGGTTTCAAGTTTGGTGTTCCAGCTGACGTTTCAGTTTTTTCGTGTGGGGAAGAGAGTGGTGGGGGAGCTTCCTAATTCAATCCTAGACAACACCATAACAGAAAACACAATAACAACCTACAATTTACAATACAATAGGGCAAACAACCATGAGCAATTAACTATCGGCAGAAAGGTCACATGCACAAATGTCAATAATCAAACCTAAGTAAACGTGAACATATGAACAGACTTATCAATAGAAGGAGAGTGGGAGAGTCCATTTAACAGATGTTGTGCAGGGACAGTCAGATTATTACACCTGATTCTGGGAACAAAGGGGTTAACATACGAGGAGTGTTTGGCAGCTTTGGGCCTGTACTCACTGGACTTTAGAAGAATGTGGAGTAATCTCATTGAAACCTACCGAATGTTGAAAGGACAAGATAAAGTGGATGTGGAGAGGATATTTCCTATGGTGGACAGATCTAGAACTAAAGGGCACAGCCTCAAAATTGAAGGTGACCTTTTAGAACAGCGGTAAGGAGGAATTTTTTTAGCCAGAGAGTAGTGAATCTGTGGATGCTCTGCCACAGACTGCAGTGGAGGCCAAGTCTATGGGTATATTTAAGGTGGAAGTTGATCGTTTCCTGATCAGTCAGGGCATCAAAGGATATGGCGAGAAGGCGGGTGTATGGGGTTGAGTGGAATCTGTGATCAGCCATGACGGAATGGAGGAGCCGACTTGATGGGCTGAATGGCCTAATTCTGCTTCTATATCTTATGGAGTGAGTTTTGGTGAGAAGCTGGATAGCTACAGAAGAGATACTTTGGAGATGACGTGTAGTCCTGGTGGTGAGGGACGTGTATCATCTCCTTGTTGGCAATTTGGTGAATAGCTGAATGCTAGGATGGGTGGAGCCAGCAGTAAATTTTTCACCTTTTTATTTGCTCTGGCAATGAACAGGTGTTGAAATAACTTGGGCATGCAATTAAAACTGACTTGCACAAAAGTTCACATTTACCACTAAAAGACAGCATTAAATCCCAGAAATAACTAGAGATTTGGTACATACTGACCAAATTCAATTTTAATTACAAAAACAGGCTAGGATTGAATTTGGTCAGTATGCACAAAATCACTAAGTATTTTGGGAATTTTAGTGGTAAATTAATCATGCCCAATCTCCCAGAGTTTGAACTCGATTATTTCAAAAGGAATAAAGTCATTGATAGCTGCACGGTACTTACTGGGATCTAACCTGATGGATTGTCTCGCTGGATACCACTGGGGGTCTAAAAAAAAGAGATGTAAAAATAGAATTCATCTGTTATTGCAAAGTGTCACATAGCAGTTATGAGCTTTTAATGGAGAGGTTCTGGAATGAGGCGAGTATATTTCCCACAAGGAAACCATCCCCAAATGAATTCTGCCCACCCAAACACACCTCTGCTTCTCTACCTTATTTTCCAAGGCTTGTATATGTTGTGAAGAGCTCGCTGTGTGGTAGTAGTCTAGAATTAGCACGTCCTGAAACATCCCAGTGAGGGCTGTTTTGTGATTCCCTGTGCTACTGGCTGCCCCACTTATTCTGAGCAGAATCAAAGTGGTACTGACAGAACAAGTGATGTCATTTCTTCATCATCCTCATAGGACCAGGCATAATTAATTTGATGATATTGCTCTTTCAGTCTTATCTGGATGATACAACACAATACAGAATAAAGCAATTCCAGTGGCGAATCCGTGAAATTCATCGCCACGGGCAGCTATGGAGGCCAAGTCATTGGGTATATTTAAGGCAAAAGTTGATAGATTCCTGATTAGTCAGGGCATGAAGAGATCTGGGGAGAAGGCAGGAGATTGGGACTGAGAGGAAAATTAGATCAGCCATGATGAAATGGTGGAGCAGACTTGGTGGGCCAAATGGCCTAATTCTGCTCCTATATCTTGTGGTCTTATCCGTGCTTGCTCTTTCCGAAAGTGTTTCGATTAGTGGCACCTCTCAGTTTTTTACTGCCCTTGGAAATCCATTCCAAAATTACTCCTGGCCCTATTTTCAGGTAAGGCAACTTACATCATTTTTAAAAAACTATGTTCGATTCCCTCTAATCACTTTTCAATAAAATTAGATTTGTAGCCCATATCGGTTTTGCACCCCTTAACGTTAGAGACATTTTCTCCTTATTTACATGACCAATTCTGCTAAAAATTCCTTACCTGTTATCTAACCATCAGGGACCCACCCTAACTCTGAAGCCTCTCCAGACAAATGAAGGCTCACACTCCCTTTCCATTATATCAAGTATTGTCTGCAACCCCTCCAAGGATTTGACATCTTTCATGAAGTGTGGTCATATGAATTCAACTCAGTAATTCTGTCAACCAGTCATTTAGAAATTCCTGGCATAACTTCCTTGCTTGTGCACCATTAATAACACCAAAGATCCTGTATCCTTTTTTTTAAAAAGGCTTCTCAACATGACTTGCCACCAGGGACGTGTGGGACTTTTAAGTATGAGCAGACTTGGAGGGGCAATTAACGACATAACTATTGAAAATATTTGTGCAAATGTCTTATTTCCTCAACATTCTCAGTAACTATTGGGTATTGAGGCAATGACCCTTGGCACCCCCTCTCCTTCACCCAATACACTCTCCTCCGCCACTGCAAAAATCAGGGTATCTATGCAATTGGGTGTCTGTGTTCAGGATCCTTCTTAAAATTGAAGCATCGCCCCTTATCCTTGCCCTTTCCCATTCCTCATACTGACTTCCAAAGAGGTTGCCTGACATTTCTCTGCTAAATTTCACCCACTGCACATTTCACCACCATTTTCAAGTTTGCTGCCCTCAGGAAGAATGAAAGGTACAATAAAAATGGGCTGGTAAGTGGCAGATGGAATTTAATGCAGACAAGTGTGATGTGTTGCATTTTGGGAGGATAAGCCAGAGTAACACTTACACAGTGAATGGTACTGCATTGAGGAGTGAGGTAGAACAAAGGGATCCATAATTCCGTGAAGGTGGAACCACAAGTAGATAGGGTTCTAAAGAGAGCTTTTGGCACGTTAGCTTTCATAAATCAGAGCACTGAATGCAGGAGGTTGCATATTATGTTGAAGTCTATAAGGCATTAGTGAGGTCAAATTTGGAGCATTGTGTACAATACTGATCACCTACCTTCAGAAAATATGTCAATGAGATTGAAAGAGTGCAGAGAAAATTTACAAGGATGTTGCCGGGACTTGAGGACCTGAGTTATAAGGAAAGATTGAATAGGTTAGGACTTTATTCCTTGGAGTGTAGGAGATTAAGGGGAGTTTGATAGAGATACACAAAATTATGAGGGGTAAAGACAGGGTAGATGCAAGCAGCCTTTTCCACTTTGGTTGGGTGAGACGAGAACTGGAGGTTATAGGTGAAGGGTGAAAGGTGAAATACTTAAGGGGAACCTTCTTCACTCGGAAGGTAGTGCGATTGTGGAATGAGCTGCCGGCAGAAGTGATAAATGCAGGTTCACCTGCAACACTAAAAAGATGCTTGGATAAGTCCAAGAGTGAGAGGGTTATGGCGGGCTATGGTCCAGTTGCAGTTTGATGGGACTAGGCAGAATAACGGTACAGCATGGACCAGATGGGCCAAAGGGCCTGTTTCTGAGCTGCAGCACTCTATGACTCACACAGCAGGTTTGAACGCATGTCATCGTACCTTTATCATTCCTCACAACATACAATGAGGCTACTCGGCCCATCGGGTGTCTGCCCTCTCTCAGAGCACTCCGTTTCCCTGTAACCTAGTCTCTCTCACATGCTTACTAATGCCCTCTCCTCCTGCCATCCACCCACACAATCTTCAGCCACCTTAAGCCTACCAGTCGTGGGGGGGGTGGGGGCGGGGAACAAGAGAACACAGAAGGAAGCCATAAAGTCACATGGAGAGCACACAAATTCCACAAAGGAGAGATAAAAAGGCAAATACATTGGTTGGGGCAACTTTAAAGTCGTGATTGGCATTCCCTCATTTAGGTCATTAATATTACCATGAAAAAAGAGCAGATCTCCCAATCCCCATGTCTGGGAGGCTTTGAGGTAATTGACGTCTTCGGGGTTACTAATTAGTCTTCACTTCATTTGACAACCTTTATTCGGGAACAGCGAATCAGCTGTCGGGGGCTCTGTACTCGGATCGCGCTCTCTCACTCTCGGTGGGGGAGAGTTTGCTGCCGATTCTTGAGTTGGAGAACGGAAAAAGCAAGGTGGCAGACTTCAACACCGTAAATCAGTGAGTTGTTTTGCCTATGTCTCCCCTCTCTTTGAGTGACTCCTCTCTGCCCCTTTATTAGGGTGAGAGAGCCTGGGGTTTTTCAAATTGCTGGGTGAACGATCAGTTTTTGCAGATCATGGTCCTTCTTGGTGGGTGGAGGACAATGATGCTTTTTGCTAAAGTGGGGGAGAGGGAGGGGGAGGGCCAATGCTTTACTGTTGCTTGGGAGTGGGAGGGGGAAGTAGAGGCATTGGGGGTTCTAATGTTTTTACTGTCACTCATTCTTTAGGGCACTGTTCTGTTTTCATAGATGCCTGTGAAGAACAAGAATTTCAGGTTGTATAGTGTATACATTCTCTGATATTAGACCATAAGACAAAGGAGCACAAGTCGGCCATTCGGCCCATGGAGTCTGCTCTGCCATTTTATCATGAGCTGATCCATTCTCCCATTTAGTCCCACTCCCCTGCCTTCTCACCATAACCTTTGATGCCCTGGCTACTCAGAGACCTATCAATCTCTGCCTTAAATACACCCAATGACTTGGCCTCCACTGCCACCCGTGGCAACAAATTCCACAGATTCACCACCCTCTGACTAAAAAAATTTCTTCACATCTCTGTTCTGAATGGGCGCCCTTCAATCCTTAGGTCATGCCCTCTCGTACTAGACTCCCCCATCATAGGAAACAACTTTGCCACATCCACTCTGTCCATGCCTTTCAACATTCAAAATGTTTCTATGAGGTCTCCCCTCATTCTTCTAAACTCCGAGGAATACAGTCCAAGAGCGGACAAACGTTCCTCATATGTTAACCCTCCCACTCCTGGAATCATTCTAGTGAATCTTCTCTGTACCCTCTCCAACGTCAGCACATCCTTTCTTAAATAAGGAGACCAACACTGCCCACAGTACTCCAAGTGAGGTCTCACCAGCGCCTTATAGAGCCTCAACGTCACATCCCTGCTCCTATACTCTACTCCTCTAGAAATGAAAGTCAACATTGCATTCGCCTTCTTCACCAGTGACTCAACCTGGAGGTTAACCTTAAGGGTATCCTGTACGAGGACTCCCAAGTCCCATTGCATCTCAGAACTTTGAATTCTCTCCCCATTTAAATAATAGTCTGCCCATTTATTTCTTCTGCCAAAGTGCATAACCATACACTTTCCAACATTGTATTTCATTTGCCACTTCTTTGCCCATTCTTCCAATCTATCCAAGTCTCTCTGCAGACTCTCTGTTTCCTCAGCACTACCGGCCTCTCCACCTATCTTCATATCATCAGCAAACTTAGCCACAAAGCCATCTATTCCATAATCCAAATCGTTGATGTACAATGTAAAAAGAAGTTGCCCCAACACGGACCCCTGTGGAACACCACTGGTAACCGACAGCCAACTAGAATAGGATCCCTTTATTCTCACTCTCTGTTTCCTGCCAATCAGCCAATGCTCTATCCACATATGTAACTTTCCCGTAATTCCATGGGCTCTTATCTTGTTAAGTAGCCTCATGTGTGGCACCTTGTCAAAGCCCTTCTGAAAATCCAAATATACAACATCCACTGCAAACAACAGGAATACTGCAGATGCTGGAAATTCAAGCAACATACATCAAAGTTGCTGGTGAATGCAGCAGGCCAAGCAGCATCTATAGGAAGAGGCGCAGTCGACGTTTCAGGCCTCTTCCTATAGATGCTGCTTGGCCTGCTGCGTTCACCAGCAACTTTGATGTATGTTGCTTGAACATCCACTGCATCTCCCTTGTCTAGCCTACTTGTAATTTCCTCAAAAAATTGTAATAGGTTTGTCAGGCAGGACTTTCCCTTAAGGAATCCATGCTGAGTTCTGCCTATCTTGTCATATGCCTCCAGGTACTCTGTAACCTCATCCTTGACAATCGACTCCAACAACTTCCCAACCACCGATGTCAAGCTAACAGGTCTATAATTTCCTTTTTGCTTCCTTGCCCACTTCTTAAATAGCGGAGTGACATTTGCAGTCTTCCAGTCCTCCGGAACCATGCCAGAATCTATCGACTTTTGAAAGCTCATCGCTAATGCCTCCGCAATCTCCACAGCTACTTCCTTCAGAACACGAGGGTGCATTCCATCTGGTCCAGGAAATTTATCTACCTTTAGACTATTCAACTTCCTGAGTACTTTCTCTGTCGTAATTGTGACTGCGCACACTTCTCTTCCTTGCCAACCTTGAGTGTCTGGTATACTGCTGATGTCTTCCTCAGTGAAGACTGATGCAAAATACTCGTTCAGTTCCTCTGCCATCTCCTTCTCTCCCATTACAATTTCTCCAGTATCATTTTCTATCGGTCCTATATCTACTCTCACCTGTCTTTTACTCTTTATATACTTGAAAAAGCTTTTAGTATCCTCTTTGATATTAATTTCTAGCTTCCTTTCATAGTTAATCTTTTCCCTCTTAATGACCTTCGTAGTTTCCTTTTGTAAGCTTTTAAAAACTTCCCAATCCTCTGTCTTCCCACTAATTTTTGCTTCCTTGTATGCCCTCTCCTTTGCTTTAACTTTGGCTTTGACTTCTCTTGTCAGCCACGGTTGCATCCTTTATCCATTCGAAAATTTCTTCTTTTCTGGAATATGCCTGTCTTGCACCTTCCTCACTTCTCGCATAAACTCCAGCCACTGCTGCTCTGCCGTCCGTCCCACCAGTGTCCCTTTCCAGTCAACTTTGGTCAGTTCCTCTCTCATGCCACTATAATTAAATGGAACTGTTGAACTATTGACAACCTTTATTCAAGATATAAATTTATAAAACACTTTTGTGCTCCCTATCAAGTTACCGGCTAATCTATCCTCATTTACAGACACAAGAGGATCTGCAGATGCTGGAAATGTTGAGCGACACACACAAAGCACTGTATGAACACGGGCGTCATTCAGTCTTTGAATCTCGTATTTCTCTTTCAACTCCGCTCTGTGTTTATGCCTGCCGCTCCACTTTAACACCAGCCTGACATTCATCCAAACCCTATTTTTCTCTTTCATCTTAATCTTCAAATCTCCATTTATCCATGGAGCTTTAGCTCTGGATGCCCTTCTCAGTAATGAGGCTGGACCCGAACCATCTTATCTTCAAGTGCTTCCCATCGCTCATTCTCTGTTTTCCTGCATTTCCTGGGGCTTTGTCTGAATATCAGGTTTCACTGGGTACATCCTCATTGTTAAATTTATACTGAAGGGCAGCTAGTGGAGGAATCAGTATCCCAGATCCAGGAATTGTCATCGATGTAAAATGGAATGGTGCGAAATAATTTACAGGCTCCCATACCAAACCAGGTTCCCATTGCACGGCTTTAGTAAAGTGAATAAGCTTTTCTGCATTAAGAAGACTGATCTAGTAAAAAAGAACATGCGTCTTGACAGGAGGACTTGATAGGAGTCTTGATGGGAAACAAATGGATAAATTAAAAGCAAGCAATTGTCAAATTATTTTTTAAAAATTCACTAGAACTATTGCTACAGATATGACTTACATGATTTATGGAACATAGATTTTATTTCTCCAACTGTCGCATTTGGTTCGACCTGAGTGAGAGGCAAATGGAATATGTTCAGTATTTGTTCATTACTGAAATCTGTTCAGTGCTAAATAAAATACATTCAGTAACACTGCTTACGAGAAACCCCATGAGGGAAAGAGTGTGGCTTTTACAACTGCAGTTTTATGAGGAAGCATTTAAGTGAGCTGCACATGACCCAGGAATGCACTTTTACCCACCAAGGATATAAATATGTGTTAATATGACATTTTAATCCCAGGCAGCCTCACAGCACTGAAAGTGGCTCCCATTGCCTTGCAACAAAGTCATTTACGAAAGCAATGACTCCGAACATGATTCTTTATTCACCTTACATTCGTTGGCCGTCATTAAAAAGTTATTCTTCAAAGCTATTGGGAATTTTACATGAGATAAAATTTAGCGGGATCCTCAATAAATGCGCCACCTATTAAAGACTGCATGAGTTAGATGCTTGAAGCTGCAAAGCTGAGTATTTTTTTAAAAGAAAACCTTAATAACGTAAGAGTTTTTTAAGCTACAATGGTACCCAAGACACATTTTTAGACGTTTAAGCTCTCACCTTGTCCAGGAAGCAGAGTTGTTCTTTGTTCTTGGCATCTAGGATTTCCACCTCAAAGAAAACAAATGATTTTACTTTTTTAGCTGAGGTTGAGGAATCTCTTGACTGCAGTGTAACATTAGGAGTAACTGTTTTCTTTTTGAAACTAGACGCAGTGAATACAGTAGATAAGTCGATGGTCTGCAGTGATGCCATTGTTTTGCAACAGGCAGACGGGTGAATGGAAATGTTGCACAGAGGCACCAGCAGCCTGGATGTGAAGAAATTGGCAACTACGCATGTCCTTGACATTTCCACGACAATAATTGTAAGGGGGGAGTATGACAGCAGCCTGACAGAAGGACCCAACTGATGGAAATGTCCTTGTAATTTAATACTCCAGATAGCTTACTCCATCAGCCACATTTGTAGTAGAACAGATCCATTTCCTTCTCATCCAGCTGCTTCACTGCCCATACATTCATCCTTCAAACCAACACGAAGTTACAATCGCAGCAAACCATATTATCAAAACAAATTCAGCCCCTTAAAAACTGGAGGTGTTTAATACGATGCAATTAAACAAGAGCATACCACACATTCCAAAATATCTAGCATTGTGAGACTGAATATCCTATGTCAACACGCATCTCCTCACGTTACTCCCTCCGTGGCCACTTTGTTGGGTACCTCCTGCAGCTAATAGAGTGGCCACTGAGAGTACATTCGTGGTCTTGCACTGCAGTAGCCTGTCCACTTCAAGGTTCAATTAGATTAGATTAGATTATGAGGACACGCAGTCCTCTTTTATTGTCATTTAGTAATGCATGTATCAAGAAATGATACAATTTGTTCCTCCAGAATGATATCACAGAAACACAAGACAAACCAAGACTAAAAAAACTGACAAAAACCACATAATTGTAACATATAGTTACAACAGTGCAAAGCAATACCATAATTTGATGAAGAACAGACCATGGGCACATAAAAGAAAGTCTCAAAGTCTCTCGAAAGTCCCATCATCTCATGCAGACGATTGAAGGGAGAATCTCCCTTCCATGAGCTTCCAGCGCCGCAAACTTGCCGATGCAGCATCCTGGAAGCACCCGACCACAGTCCGATCCCGAGCCCGTCCGAAAACTTCGAGCCTCCGACCAGCCCTCCGACACCGAGCACCATCTCTGCCGAGCGCTTCGACCCCGGCCCCGGCAACAGGCAATAGGCAAAGCTGAGGATTTGGGGCCTTCCCCTCCAGAGATTCTCGATCAAACAGTAGCAGCGGCAGTGAAGCAGGCATTTCAGAAGTTTCTCCAGATGTTCCTCCGTGCTTCTTCACGTCTGCCTCCATCAATCAGGATTGCGCACGGCATCCTACTTCACAAATACGTTATCATTCAGAGCGGCTGCGCACGCTGCGTCGCGCCACCATCTTCTCCTCCCCTCCCAGCCTCCCTCAATGCATTGTGCATTCAGAGATGTTCTTCTGCACATCACTGTCGTTTGTTCCAGATACAGTAAGACCATAAGACGCAGGAGCAGAGTTAGGCATTTCAGTCAGCCATGTCTCCCCCTCTCCAGTGCAATACATCCTTCCTGTCAGCTTGAACCAGTATGGCCAGGCTCATCTGACCTCTCTCATTAACTAGGAATTTTCTGCCACAGAATTGCTACTCACTGGATTTTTTTTTTTTGTTTTTCACACCATTCTCTGTAAACTCTAGAGACTGTTGTGCGTGAAAATCCCTGAAGATCAGCAGTTTCTGAGATACTCAAACCACCCCATCTGGCACCAATGATAATTCCACAGTCAAGGTCACTTAGATCACATTTCTTTCCCTTTCTGATATTTTGAACTGAACCTCTTGACCATGTCTGCATGCTTTTATGCATCGAGTTGCAGCCACATGCTTGGTTGATTAGATATTTGCAATAACAAGCAGGTGTACAGGTGTACCTAATAAAGTGGCCACGAAGTGTATAAACGAACTAATGTTTTACATGAGTTGGACAGTAAAATTCTAAAGGCCTTTGGTCTAAGGACAAGATAGCACTGTACGGAGTTTCTTCTTTGTTATGTTAAATTTTAAATGGCTTCTTTGTTAAATTAATCTTTTAAACTGCTGCGTATGTGGATTAAAATGGCTTCTATGTTATGTTAAATGCTGAGAAAGTCACCAGCTAGACATTTGCTTGGGTTAATACAGATAGCAGAGGTACTATTAGCCAATGGGTGTCCATATTATTCTTTCCTGGGGTGCTATGCTGTCTCATATGACTGGGAACCGGGGGCTTTTGGCAGGGAGTCAGAGGAGAGACCGTGAGGACAACGGACGTGTGGGAAGGCTCAGCTTGATCACTCCAAGTGGTCCCGAGCCGCAAGTCGATGGGCTCCGGGTGGTCCCGAAGAGGGTCCTGAGCTCCAACGTGTGCACGAAGAAATTGAACTTTGATAAGCCTGGCGCCTTTTTCATTCCCTTTCTCTGTATTGAACTTATGTTAATTTCGTAGACTTAGTAATATCTACAAAGTGTACTTGGTGAAATGTACTGTGTGTGCTGGCTGATGGTTGATGTTTGGAACTGATTTCGGTGGCAGTGGTACAGCAACCGACGTAACCGGGAGCGGTCAGGCGGCGCCGGACGGGATTTCCCCTGGATATATACCAGCCAATATAGCTGAGCCTTACAGCACTAAAATGAAAAAGGAGATTCATATTTGATATGAAGATAATTGTTTGCAGATATTTAAATGTGACCTAGAAATTGAAAAATCAGATCTTTCTCTCAGATGCATTTGCGAATTATTTTGTAAAGAGTCCAGGGTGACTTTTACAGCGTGTGTATGTGAAACATGGGTAAGAGCGGTACACACACATCAAACACCGACCTTCTACCAATACACTGGTCCCTGTATAATACCCGCAGTACACACACATCAAACTCGACCTCCTACCAATACACTGGTCCCTGTACAATACCCGCAGTACACACACATCAAACACCGACCTCCTGCCAATACACTGGTCCCTGTACAATACCCGCAGTTCACACACATTAAACACTGACCTCCTGCCAATACACTGGTCTCTGTACAATACCCGCAGTACACACACATCAAACACCGACCTCCTGCCAATATACAATCTCTGGCTTTACTGCAGTGTTACATTTCAGATTCAGATTCATTTCTCACACGTACATGGAAACAGACAGTGAAATGTGTTAACCAACAACACACCTGAGGGTGTGCTGCGGACAGCCCACAAATGCCACCACACATTGTTGTGCTAACACGGCATGCCTATGAACAACACAGAACACAACAAGTAACAAAACAACAACAGCAAAATAAGCCCCTTTCTTCCCTCCCACTCATCCACACACACACACACACACACACACACACAGACAGTCCTCCAGCCCCAAGACGGGCCTCCAGGCTCCACATTTCAGATATCAGGCATCAACTTCCAGACTTCTGATCGATCTTCAAGCTTCAGTCTTCGGTTTTGAACCCTGAGCTAGCCAATGGCACAACCTGGAACTTCAGGCCTTGAAACCCAGGCTCTCTGCCTCACCGTATCTTTGGGTACTTTATGACTATGGTTCTATTTAACACTCCCAAAAACAATTTTATAACATCTCTAATACAGTAACCAGACAGCAGGGTGGAGATACCGCTCTACCAAAGGAGGTGTAAGGCACTCCTTCCCTCCGCTAGCCTGCAGGTCACCCTTGGGCAAGGTGTAGCCCCTAATTAGCCACCCCCCCCCCGATCAGGGTCACGTGGAGCCATGGGAGTAGGTGGTGGATGGTCGAATGAGCAGCTGGTGCTCCTGGTCATGTGACCACCAACACCGGGGAGACCAACTCTGAAGAATATTGGTAATGGCTAGGGTCACCGGTCTTCCAAAGACACTGACCAGAAGACGACAATGGCAAACCACTCCTGTAGAAAGATTTGCCAAGACCATTCATGGTCATGGAAAGACCATGATCGCCCATGTCATACGGCATGGCACATAATGATGATGATGCACACAGTAAAACATCCCATGTGGAAGATCAATCGAATAAAACTTGGCACTTATTAAAACAAATATTAAGCAATATTGTGGTAAGTAAGAAAAAAATGATCAAGGGGGAGATTTTAAAGAGCACCTTAAAGAAAGGGAGAGTAAGGTACAGTAATACCTTACTTACATAATTTTTTGAGGATGTAACTAGTAGAGTGGATAGGGGAGAACCAGTGGATGTGGTACATTTGGATTTTCAAAAGGCTTTTGACGAGGTCCCACACAGGATTAGTGTGCAAACTTAAAGCACACGGTATTGGGGGTAAGGTATTGATGTGGATAGAGAATTGGTTGGCAGACAGGAAGCAAAGAGTGGGAATAAACGGGACCTTTTCAGAATGGCAGGCAGTGACTAGTGGGGTACCGCAAGGCTCAGTGCTGGGACCCCAGTTGTTTACAATATATATTAATGATTTAGACGAGGGAATTAAATGCAGCATCTCCAAGTTTGCGGATGACACGAAGCTGGGCGACAGTGTTAGCTGTGAGGAGGATGCTAAGAGGATGCAGGGTGACTTGGATAGGTTAGGTGAGTGGGCAAATTCATGGCAGATGAAATTTAATGTGGATAAGTGTGAAGTTATCCACTTTGGTGGCAAAAACAGGAAAACAGATTATTATCTGAATGGTAGCCGATGAGGAAAAGGGGAGGTGCAATGAGACCTGGGTGTCATTGTACACCAGTCATTGAAAGTGGGCATGCAGGTACAGCAGGTGGTGAAAAAGGCGAATGGTATGCTGGCATTTATAGCGAGAGGATTCGAGTACAGGAGCAGGGAGGTTCTACTGCAGTTGTGCAAGGCCTTGGTGAGACCACACCTGGAGTATTGTGTGCAGTTTTGGTCCCCTAATCTGAGGAAAGACATTCTTGCAATAGAGGGAGTACAAAGAAGGTTCACCAGATTGATTCCTGGGATGGCAGGACTTTCATATGATGAAAGACTGGATCGACTAGGCTTATACTCTCTGGAATTTAGAAGATTGAGGGGGGATCTTATTGAAATGTATAAAATTCTAAAGGGATTAGACAGGCTAGATGTAGGAAGATTGTTCCCAATGTTGGGGAAGTCCAGAACGAGGGGTCACAATTTGAGGATAAAGGGGAAGCCTCTTAGGACTGAGATGAAGAAAAACTTCTTCACACAGAGAGTGGTGAATCTGTGGAATTCTCTGCCACAGGAAACAGTTGAGGCCAGTTCATTGGCTATATTTAAGAGGGAGTTAGATACGGCCCTTGTGGCTAAAGGGATCAGGGGGTATGGAGAGAAGGCAGGTACAGGGTTCTGAGTTGGATGATCAGCCATGATCGTACTGAATGGTGGTACAGGCTCGAAGGGCTGGATGACCTACTCCTGCACCTATTTTCTATGTTTCTAATAGAAACAGGCTTATTGTCATTGACATAGGTCATGATATGTATTGTTTGTTGAGACTGTGGAGTGCAAACATAAAAGTTACTGGAAGTTGCAAAGTAAATAGTGCAAATGATGAATATTAAATGATAACAAAAACTTTGACGAACTTCTATAGATGTGTAGTGGAGGGTGTGTTGACTGGCTGCATCACAGCCTGTTATGGAAAGACCAATGCCTTTGAATGGAAAAATATACAAAGGGTAGTGGATTCAGCCCAGTACACCACAGGTAAAGCCCTCCCTACCACTGAGTACATCTACATGAAACATTGTCATACAAAGTCAGCATCCATCATCAGAGATCCTCGTCACCCAGGCGGTGCTCTTTTCTTGCTGCTGCCATCAGGAAGAAGGACTCGTATCATGGGGTCAAGAACAGCGACTACCCCTCAACCATCAGGCTCTTGAAAAAAGGGGGTAACTACACTCATCTATTGAGATGTTCTCACAGCCAATGATCTCACTTTAGGGACTCTTCATCTCGTTATCTCATATTCTTGTTATTTATTGCTATTTATTTATATTTGCATTTATATAATTTGCTGTCTTCTGCATTCTGGTTACTGTTCTATAGATTTGCTGAGTGTGCCAGCAGGAAAATGAATCTCGGAGTTATATGTGGTGACATATATGTACTCTGATAATAAATGTACTTTGAACTTAATTGAGTTCTTTGTAGTAAAATTTATATATGATTTACATTTTTTTGTGAATGCTGCTTATATGATGTGATGTGCCTTTGGCACTGCTGCTAGTGAGTTTTACACTGCATCTGTTGCACATATAACAATAATTTGAACTCTTATTTTTATTTTATTTGGAGATTCATCGCAGTAACGTGTCCTTCTCGCCCAGGAAGCCCGTGCCACCCACTGCTAACCACACGTCATTGGAATGTGAGAGGAAACTGCGGCACCTGGGGGAAACCGATTGGTCACAGGGAGAGCGATGGAAGCCGTTGGGGTGGGGAGGTCCAGGTTTCAGACCAAGTGACATTAGAGGAACAACTGATGCAGGGACACAAGAGATTCTGCAGGTGCTGGAGATCTTGAGCAACGCACACAAAATGTTGGTCATAGATTGTCATTTTTATTTAGGGATGCAGCACGATAAAAGGCCCTTGTGACCCACAGAGCTCACACCGCCCAATTACATCCGTGTGACCAATTAACCCCTCCAAGAGGACCACAACCTTGTCATTGGGTTTGGAGGCTTGTGTGCCTCAGTGACCTGGAGAGCTACGTTGACTGGAGTCAGGGCTTTATGCTTTGGCTCTTGGTAGGGTCACCAATGCCAAACAGGTCAAAGGGTAGAGGCCAGACCACGAGTGGCCCACCGGTCCTCCAGGTTCAGGGTATCAACTCAGGGCGAACAACCCTGACCAGTAAAACAAAATTGTTATGGAAATAACAATGAAGAATCCTTCTACATCTGTGTGTGAGGGTATGGACAGATGGAGATGGAGGACCTTCATCGCTGCCCTAAATGCCAGTGGCATAACAGGTAGTAAAACCAATTAACCGACATCCTTGGAATGTGGGAGAATTCCAAAGCACCTGGAGAAAACCCACACAGTCATGGGGAGACCATCCAAACACCTTACAGACTGTGACAAAATTGAGCCGGGTCACTGGTGTCGTGATAGCACTATGCTACTGTCTTTCCTCTGGCAACATTACAGTCCCATACACTGCACTGTCATGAATCTATTACTGTTATAGAAACACAACTATGTCAAACTTATCACCTGTCACATGTATGATGGTGTAATTCTTAATCCAAAGGAGCAGAGATATAATAAAATTAAAGTTTTAGGTGGACAAAAATAAAGCAGTATGTAACCGCTTCAGATGTGACACACCAGGTCACTGCTGGCTAGTGTCGTTTTCCTTAGAGAATGGCTCTTCAAGGGCACACTCACTCCTCACCTTGTCCCTTCGCTGCACCCCCTCTCACCTCTCCCTTGGGCCTCTACACCCTGGCCACTCCCCCACAGCTTTCTGCTCTCCCCCACCCTCATCCCCTCCTGCACCTCGTACCCCCCCTCGAAATTGCGATGAGTATGGATAAGGTGGTGTGATGACAGTCTTTTCCCTAGGGGAGGAGAAACTGAAACCAGAGGGCGCAAGTTTGAAGTGAGAGGGGAAAGATTTGAGGGGAACCTGGGGGACAAGTTTTTCACACAGAGGGTGGTGGTTGTATGGAACAAATCTGCCAGAGGAAGTGTAGAGGTGGCTGGAATTACAATGCTTAATTACAATTTGTACAGGTGCACAGATAGGAAAGGTTAGAGAGATATGGTCCAAATATAAGAAAATGGGACCAGCTCAAGTAAGCACCTTGGTTCGTAAGGACAAGTTGGAACAAGCGTCCTGTTTCCACACTGACTTACTCTGTTACACATGTATATAACTGCCATCTCAGGTGATGGATGGTCCTATGAGCAGCTGGTGCGTTTAACAAGTTCGGGTTATGCAACCACTGACAATCTCTGAAGAGTATAGATATTGACTGGGGTCACCCATCTTGTAAAGACACTGCCCAGACAAGACAATGGCAAACCACTCCTGTAGAAAAATTTTCCAAAGAATCATCATGCTCATGGAAAGATCACAATCGCCCACGTCATACGGCACGGCACGTAATGAATGAATGACAACTCCCATCTAGTGTCAGCTTGATCCTTCCTGGCGTCCATGTCTATGCTTTGCAGTACAGAAGCTACAAGTCAGATGCCAGGGCACCTGAACGTCCCTCCAGCTCTGGATTCAGCACCGAGTCCAGCGGCTGAGCTCAGACCAATTGCTGATGAGAACCACTCAACCACGAAGCTGTGTCACGCGTCAGGGATGGAAATAGTCAATCCAAATATAACCCGAAGAGAAACAGATTCACTTTGAGTTTAAACCAGAAACCAAACAGACCAAAAGTTGACTTGACAAAGAATTTTGGAGTTTGGCGCCTTAGCAGCTGACAGCATGCCAACAGTGGCGCAGAAGTGAACTAGGATAAAGGTCACAGAGCTTAGGAGGTCCTTACATTTACAGGGGGGAGACCTGCCACGAGTGTGAGGGAATAGAAAAGTTGCTAAACAATATCACTGACAGAGTCCTCAACTTGGGCGTCAAGTTTCAGTTGATCTATTCGACATTCTGTAAAAGGTTTGTGGATCTCAACTCATTACAAGTCTGTAAAACCAACCTCACTCAGTATCTCCACTCGTTACAAGCCTGCAAAACCGGCCTCACTCAGTAACTCAACTCATTACAAGTCTGTAAAACCAGCCTCACTCGGTATCTCCTCATTACGAGTCTGTAAAACCGACCTCACTCAGTATCTCCTCATTACGAGTCTGTAAAACCGGCCTCACTCAGTATCTCCTCATTACGAGTCTGTAAAACCGGCCTCACTCAGTAACTCAACTCATTACAAGTCCGTAAAACCAGCCTCACTCGGTATCTCCTCATTACGAATCTGTAAAACCAGCCTCACTCAATATCTCAACTAATTACGAGTCTGTAAAACCAGCCTCACTCAGTATCTCCTCATTACGAGTCTGTAAAACCAACCTCACTCAGTATCTCCTCATTACGAGTCTGTAAAACCGGCCTCACTCAGTAACTCCTCATTACGAGTCCGTAAAACCAGCCTCACTCGGTATCTCCTCATTACGAGTCTGTAAAACCAGCCTCACTCTGTATCTCAACTAATTACGAGTCTGTAAAACCAGCCTCACTCAGTATCTCCTCATTACGAGTCTGTAAAACCAGCCTCACTCAGTATGAGTCTGTAAAACCAGCCTCACTCAGTATCTCAACTCATTACGAGTCTGTAAAACCAGCCTCACTCGGTATCTCCTCATTACGAATCTGTAAAACCAGCCTCACTCAATATCTCAACTAATTACGAGTCTGTAAAACCAGCCTCACTCAGTATCTCCTCATTACGAGTCTGTAAAACCAACCTCACTCAGTATCTCCTCATTACGAGTCTGTAAAACCGGCCTCACTCAGTAACTCGACTCATTACAAGTCCGTAAAACCAGCCTCACTCGGTATCTCCTCATTACGAGTCTGTAAAACCAGCCTCACTCTGTATCTCAACTAATTACGAGTCTGTAAAACCAGCCTCACTCAGTATCTCCTCATTACGAGTCTGTAAAACCAGCCTCACTCAGTATGAGTCTGTAAAACCAGCCTCACTCAGTATCTCAACTCATTACGAGTCTGTAAAACCAGCCTCACTCAGTTTCTCAACTCATTATGAGTCTGTAAAACCAGCCTCACTCAGTATCTCAACTAATTACGAGTCTGTAAAACGAGCCTCACTCAGTATCTCCTCATTACGAGTCTGTAAAACCAGCCTCACTCAGTATCTCCTCATTACAAGTCTGTAAAACCAGCCTCACTCAGTATCTCAACTCATTACGAGTCTGTAAAACCAACCTCACTCAGTATCTCCTCATTACGAGTCTGTAAAACCAGCCTCACTCAGTATCTCCTCATTACGAGTCTGTAAAATCAGCCTCACTCAGTATCTCCTCATTACGAGTCTGTAAAACCAGCCTCACTCAGTATCTCCTCATTACGAGTCTGTAAAACCAGCCTCACTCAGTATCTCCTCATTACGAGTCTGTAAAACCAGCCTCACTCAGTATCTCAACTCATTACAAGCCTGTAAAACTAGCCTTTTCTGGATTAGACTTCACATTCTATATCTCAGAATTGTCTTCTCGAAATAAGGATAAAAATTCATTTTTTTCAAAACGACCTGATGTGAGGAGTGATTTAGAGTTGTGAGAATTGTGTTATGTTGCAATTTCTTAAGTGCTTTTTGACAGACATTAAGAGAAGTGTTAAAGCAAGCTGCTTGTGGCGATTGCTACCTCCATTTAATTGTTTGATTTATTAATTGACTTAAAACAATTTATTAATTGTTTTCAATGGACCTGTGCTATCGTGGTTCTAAAACCCTGCCGTTCTATTGCAATGGAGTGATGTGGATCAGCAACGGAGTGACATTCCGGGAGGAAACTGCAGCCAATTTCCAAGATAGTCAAAGTCAAGGCCGAGTAACTGTCATTGTCATCGGCACAAGTACATGTATGTGCACACACAATGTAAAACTTGCTTGCAGCAGTATCACAGACACGTAGCGTCAGATACACAGGAGAAACATAAATTACGCACAGTTTTTGCAAGAAGATAAACACAACTAAAATGAACGAAAAGACAAAGTCCATTGTAGTGCAGAGTGGTCAAAGTCATCATACTGTTGTTATACTGTGTTAGTGATTAGGATTGTGCAGGCTAGTTCAGGAGCCAGATGGATGAAGGGAAATAGTCGTTCGTAAACCTAGTGTTGTGGCACTTTAGGCATTTACACCCCCTACTCGATGGTAGCTGCAAGATGGCCCGGAGAGGTGAGGTCTTTGATGATGGATGTTTCCTTCTTGAGGCAATGTCTTATGTAGATACTACTGACGATGGGGAGGGACGTGTCGTGGTGTATTGGGTGAATCCACTACTGTATGCAACTTCATATTGCCAAACCAGCCCACGATGTAGCCAGTCAGAAGACACCCAACAGTGACTCACACAAAATGCTGGAGGAACTCAGCAGGTCAGGCAGCATCTACGGAAATGAACCAGCAGTCGATGTTTCGAGCCGAGACCCTCATCGTGAATGAAAAAGGAGGGGGAAGATGCCAGAATAAAAAGGTGGGGGGGGGGGAGGAGAATAGCTAGAAGGTGAAAGGTGAAGCCAGGTGGGTTGGAAGGATAAAGGGCTGGAGAAGAAGGAATCTGATAGGAGAGGAGAGTGGAAGATGGGAGAAAGGGAAGGAGGAGGTGATAGGCAGAGGAGAAGAGGTAAGAGGGCAGAATGGGGAATAGAAGAGAGAGGAGGGGAGCGAAAATTTATTTTACTTGAAGAAGAAATTGATATTCAGGCCGTCAGATTCCATGCTACCCATACAGAAAATGAGGTTTTGCTCCTCCACGCAGAGGGTGGACTAACGTGTCAGAACGGGAATGGAATTGGAATTAAAATGTTTGGCCATGGGGAAGTTCTGCTTTAAACAGATGGTAGTGAGGTGCTCGTCCAGGCCGTCATTCAACAGAACATCTGTAGAAGTTGGTCAGAATATTTAGTGGCATGCTGAAAATCTTCAAAGAAGGTAAAGATGCAGGCTCACCTTCCCTGAGATTGCATCAACATGCTGTGCTCAGGACAGGGCATCTGACGTGTTAACACGCAGGAATTTAAAGCTGCTGGCCCTCGCCATGCCAATCCACCGATGCCCGCCCCCCTCGTCAAAATACATACCTGTTTCCCTCACGTGCCCAGCAACGCCAGTGAGTTCCAATGCCTTGTTGTTTCATTTTAAAATGTACCAGTGCTTCGACTTTTAAGGTGAGTGGAGGCAGGTGAAGGGGAGATGTCAGAGGTAGGTTCTATTGCACAGGGTGGTAAGTATCTGGAGTTAGGTAGAGGCCGATACATCAGGGACATTTAACAAATTGGCACATGGATTGAAGATGAAGGGAGGGTCATGGTCTGTGTAGGAGAGAGGAGTTAGACTGATCATGGAGTAAATCAAAAGGACGACACAAGATCATGGGCTGAAGGACACACACAGTTCGATGTTCCGTGTAATAGAGCAGCGATTATTTACTCAAGCAACACACACAAAATGCTGATGGAACTCAGCAGGCCAGGCAGCATCTACAGGAAGAAGTACAGTTGATGTTTCGGGTCGAGACCCTTCATCAGGATTCCTCAAACCGAAACGTCGACTGTACCTCTTCCTAGAGATGCTGCCTGGCCTGCTGCGTTCCACCAGCATTTTGTGTGTGTTGCTTGGATTTCCAGCATCTGCAGATTTTCTCGGGTCTGATTATTTATTCACTTCGTTTCTATCCATTAGCAGGCTCCCGACCTGAGTAGCTTAATTGGCAATTTCACAGTCACATAGACTAAACCAGGTAACGGTGGCAGAATTCCTTTCCTGAATGACGTCCGTGAAATAGATTTGTTTTTATGGCATTCCAGTAATTTCACTTTCGTCACTATGAACACAAGAGTTTGCTTTACATTTGTAATTTTTTTTACAATGGTTAAGTACAGGTGGCTAAAATTGTTTGTCTCACTAAGTTACCAAACATATAGAACCATAGAGCCATAGAACCATAGAACACTACAGCACAGAAAACAGGCCATTTGGCCCTTCTAGTCTGTGCCGAAACTTTATTCCGCTAGTCCCACTGACCTGCACCCAGTCAATAACCCTCCAGACCTCTCCCATCCATGTACCTATCCAATTTATTCTTAAAACTTTTAAGAGTGAGCCAGCATTTACCACATCAGATGGCAGCTTGTTTCACACTCCCACCACTGTCTGAGTGAAGAAGTTCCGCCTAAACCTTTCCCCTTTCACCCTAAAGCCATGTCCTCTCGTACTTATCTCTCCTATTCTAAGTGGAAAGAGCTTATTCACATTTACTCTGTCTATACCCCTCATAATTTTGTAAACCTCTATCAAATCCCCCCTCATTCTTCTACGCTCCAAGGAATAAAGTCCTAACCTGTTCGATCTTTCCCTGTGACTCAACTCCTGAAGTCCCGGCAACATCCTAGTAAATCTTCTCTGCACTCTTTCAATCTTACTGATATCCTTCCTATAGTTAGGTAACCTATATCTGTCAACAAAGTCGACGCAGTGCATTCCACGATCTTTCAGTCTTTGCTTAAGTTTTTAGTAATGTTTCACATGACTTTTGTTCTAAATTTTTACGTTTCTTATATCTTTTGGAAGCTAGGTCATTCTCCCAGGTTCCATGGAGATTTAAGTTGCAAACTGCATCAGCATCTGATTTGCAAGTACAACCTCCATCTCAGGAATACAGTTCTATTAATTCTGTGCAGTATATCAGAGTTATCATTGTGGTTTTAGATGATTTTGGCAATTTGTACTAAATAATGGGCAGTTATATTTCCTGTGCTCGCTCTGAGAACTGAACTGGAGGTGTAGTCTGCGGAAAGATCTCATTTATAGAGTCATAGACAACTGCAGCACAGAAATAGGCTTTACGCCCCATTGAGTCCGTTCTGAACCACTTAAACTGCCTATTCCCTTCGACCTGCACTGGTACCATAGCCCTCCCCACCCCTCCCATCTATGTCCCTATCCAAACTTCTGTTAAACGTTGAAATCCAGCTTGCATCCACCACTTGTGCTGGCAGCTCGTTCCACATTCTCACGGCCCTCTGAGTGAAGGAGGTTCACCTCTTGTTCCCATTAACCTTCTCACCTTTCACCCTTAAACCATGACCTCTTGTTGTAGTCCCACACAACCTCAGTGGAAAAAGCCTGCTTGCATTTACCCTATCTATACCACTCATAACTTTGTATACCTCTATCAAATCTCCTCTCAGTCTTCTCCGTTCCAAGGAATAAAGTCCTAACCTATTCAATCTTTCCTTACAACTCAGGTCCTCCAGACCCGGCAACATCCTTGTAAATTTTCTCTGTACTCTTTCAACCTTGTTTACATCTGTGCTGGAGGTAGGTGACCAAAACTGCACACCATACTCCTAATTAGGCCTCAACAACATCTTAAACAGTTTCAACATAGCATCCCATCTCCTGTACTCAATACATTGATTTATGAAGGCCTATTTCTGACCTGGCTCCCATTTTGTTTATACTCTCGTTTGGCTCTGAAGTACTGACACAGCAAACTTAAGTCAAGGTCATTAATAATTCATCACTTTCCTTGTGTACATGGAGTTTGCGACTATATCCCAACGGACCTCACATCGACCAGCACTGCTGATAGTCTTGATCATCTTCAGACATGCCTGCACCATTAGCTTGCAATAATGTAGTGCCTCGAACGTAGTAACATGACCCAAGGCATTTTAGAGACCTGTTGTCAAACATTCCTTAAACCATTAGTTCAAATAGAACATATGCATGTAACCAATACCAAGGTTTGACGTGCAACAATATTCCAGCTTCTGAGCTACTTAACTGATTTAATTTTAACTGCAGTGAATGGTGCAGGGATTATGAGAGCCTGTATTAGAAACTTAATCAATCCAAACACAAGGAGAGATACATAAGCACTAGGATGCTTTCAAAAGCGGCACGGTAGCGTAGTGGTTAGCATAACATTTTCCAGTACCAGCAACCCAGTTTCAATTCCCGCTGCTGTCTGTAAGGAGTTTCACGTTCTCCCCGTGACTGTGGGGGTTTTTCCCGGGTGTTCCGGTTTCCTCCCACAGTCCAAAAACGTACTGGGTAGGTTAACTGGTCACTGTAAATTGTCCCGTGATTAGGCTCGGATTGAATCAGGGGGTTGCTGGGCGGCGGACCCTATTCCGTGCTGGACAGCCAGATTTGGGAACAGCTTCTTTCCAACTGTGATAAGACTGCTGAACAGATCCTGACCCGGATCTGGGCTGTACCCTCCAAATATCCGGACCTGCCTCTCGGTTTTTTTGCACTACCTTACTTTCCAGTTTTCTATTTTCTATTTATGATTTATAATTTAAATTTTTAATATTTACTAATTTGTACTATTTTTCATATTTTTAATATTTAATATTTGTAATCCAGGGAGCAGGAAGCGCAGAATCAAATATCACTGTGATGATTGTACGTTCTAGTATCAACTGTTTGGCGACAATAAAGTATAAAGTTTGAAGTATCTCAATAAAGTAAAATAAAATAAGCATATTGATGTGATTAGAGTTGGTGTTAACATTTCCATAATGTCACTATTGTAATGCGATGATCTGTATGAATGGCATGCAAAACCAAGATTTCTACTGTACGTCAGTCCATTTGACTATTATAAACCAATTTGATTCCTAGAAAATTTTCTCAGACAAGTGTTAACTTAACATTTCTCCTTCAATTGCCTACTTTCCTTCTGAGCATCTCCAGTATTTTCCAGCATGTGCCCTGGTGAAGGGTCTTGGCCCGAAACGTCAGCTGTTTACTCCTTTCCATAAATCCTGGTTGACACAAAGTTTTCTGTCTCGATACAATGACAATAACAAACTAGTTTACCAATGTTGTTCCGAATCTGCCCCCTGTATCTGCACCACTGCCGTTAATAACAGCTCTCTCTATCTCTGGAAGCATTCCCCGCCCACCTCTCCATCCTACATTCACCTTGTTCTGCCAACTCCTGGTTCTTTTTTTTTTAAAGATTTGCTTTATTTGTCACATGTATATCAAAATATCGAAATAGAAAGTGAAACACATCGTTTTGCATCAACAACCAACACAGTCCGAGGAGGTGCTGGGGGCAGCCCACAAGTATAATCACACTTGTGGTACCAACGTAACATACGCGCAACTCACCAACCCTAACCCGTACCTCTTTGGAATGTGGGAGGTAACCGGAGAACCCAGAGGAACCCCACATGGTCATAGGAAGAACGTACAAACTCCTTACAGACAGCCGCAGGAACTGGACCTGGATCACTGGCACTGTCATAGCGTTACGCTAACCACAGTACCACCATGTGCCACGTTCTCTTCTGACTGTACACTCTCAATACAAGCAGGGATCTACTGTCAAAGCCCATCAGAGAGAGGTCATTGTCAGAATCAGCAGACATTTCCGATTCTGGTACTCAAATGTGCGGCCGCGTCCAGCTGCAGACGGGCGCCAACGGCAGCGACCTTGCCTCAGCGATTTACTCATCGTCGAGATGCTGCTTCACCCTTGCTGGACACCGAACGCCTCGTCAGCAGGAAACTGCCTCCACGTGGAGCTGCTCTAAAGCCACTTCAGCTGGCTGCCAGTTGGTGAGCCAGAGTCATGGGAAACGGAGGGATCCCCTTCAATGTGTGTGTTCCAAAGAGTGAGATCAGCCATCACTGATCTCGCAGTCCCCACACATTTCATTTCTGTGCGGAGTATAAATAGCGGGATGGACCAAAGGGGTATTCCTGTGACCTCTGTCAGTTATTAATAAAATATTCTTGACATCAAGCCACTTAAGATGCAAGCCCTGCTTCTTTGGGCGCTAGCTCAATGGGCTGACAGTCCAAGGATACTAATGACGAACCATCACCACATTAATAAATTAGCACCTGCACTTGGACAGAAAGAGCATTAACTGTTGTTGGATCTCTGTTTCGTTTCTGAGGCTTAGGGTTCTTCCGGGTGTCAAAAATGACGAGCAGTCTTAATTACAAGATTTCAATTTTATTTTAGAGCACAGACAGACAAGCAAACACCAAGCAAACTAAATAAAGAGCTGAGAAACGATGCCAAGAAGGGAATTAACGCTAAGAGGCATCAGACAAAGGAACAAAGATGGCGCTGCTGAAAAATCTATCACTTATATAGATAACATAAAGAAATTCCTTAAATAGAGATAAATTAGCTAGTAGGCTACATAACTAAAACAATTACATCACATGGGTAACATGCTAATACTTAGCCAATGAAAAATGAGAGAGGTGATAAACCATGAGTTTAGCTGCTATACTGCTTTCTACCCATGAGTGTGAAAAATACATGAATTTGTTAAAAAGTACAAATCTTCTTTAAACATTGTACTGTAAGTATCCAGAGATTTTACACTGGATTGCGGCTGGCTGTTTCTGACACCCCTCTCTGCATTGGTCAATCTACTTCTGGAAGAGTGGGACATGAGGCATCATCATTCCCTCACTCCTACGAAAACATACTCATTCAAAGCTCAAAGTGCCTTCTACTTTAGTGTAACTTTCTCTCTGTGGTTTATCACTCTTCTCCCATCAGTCAGCTCAAATTTTATTTTCTTAACAAATAGAAAGGGGGGGGGGGGGCAGAAAAGATCCATGAGGCCATTACTGGAACTGGAGGATTTGAGTTGTAATGAGAGGTTGGATACACTGGAATTTTCATCTCAATCTCAGGATGCTGATGTAGTATATAAAATCAGGATGGATGTAGATAAAGTGGATGATCACGGTCTTTATTCCCCAGGGTAGGGGAGTCTAAAACTGGAAGATATAGATTTAAGGTGAGAGGGGAAAGATTTAAAAGGGACCAGAAGCAAATTTTTTTCCCATGGAGAATGGTGTGTATATGGAACCTAGCTGCAAAGGAAGTTGTGGAGGTAGGTATAATTACAATGTTTAAAAGATATTCAGACAGTAAGTGGATAGGAAATGTTTGGAGAGATATGGGCCAAATATAGGCCCCACCTTCCCTTGCAATGTGTAAGCAAGTCGGACCAATAAGTGGATGAAAGTCCCCGTTTAAGGACTCAAAGAATCTGGCATTTTATACAGTGTCTTCCATGGCCGTAGGGTGTCGCAAAACAGCCGGAGATTCACTACTGGAGATGGTCACTCTTAGTAATGCAGAACTTTAAGCTCTGATTCAGGGCCCTGCCCAAAGTAGCAATATTTTACAGCCGCAGTCATTTTCAAATTAGAAATGAGGAAGTAAAAACCACCTGGGATTTAGTAACACAGGAGTAGCTGACATCAATGTAAGTGAAAATCGGGTGTTGTGTAGGTCACAGAGGCATGAATGATACAGTAGGATGTGTCCTGAAACACTGTCCTAGAACATTGGGCATACAACAGTATAGCACAGTGCAGGCCCTTTGACGCACAATTGTGTGCTGACCCTTTAACCTACTCATTTTTAACCATTCAACCATTTTCATTCATCCGTGTACCTAAGAGTCTCTAAAATGTCCCCAATGTACCTGGCTGTACCACCAAACCCCAACAGTGCATTCCACCCACCTACCAACCACTCCCTGTGTACAATACCCATCTCTGACATCCCCCCTTTACTTTAAGAGTTGTGCTCCCTCGTACTAATCATTTCCTCCCTGGGAATAAGTCTCTGGCTAACCACTCTATCTATTCTGCTTATCATCTTGTATATCTCTATCCAATCACCGCCCATCCTCCTTCTCTCTAAGGAGAGATGTCCTAGGTTGCTCAAACTATCTTCATAAGACATGGTCTCTCATCCAGGCAGCAACCTGGTAAATCTCCTCCGCACTCTCTCTAAAGCTTCCACATCGTTCCTATAATGAGACATGCAAAACTGAACACAATACTTTATGTGTGGTCCCTCTCTGTCTGGTGGCCTTCTCTGAAAATGTGAGAGTATAATTGATTTAATGTGGGATGGTGTAATTGTGAGGGTGCGTGGGTGAAAGGGTGTGTCAATGATGTGTCCGTATGCAGACATCCCACCCTGCAAAAACTCATTTCAGGGAGGTAGTACCATCAATTTGCGGGAGACTTCCGGGAGAGGCGGGATGTCTGCAATAGAGTAGCTCCTTAGCAGCTAGCCAGCTAGTTTAAATAACGTTAGCTATGCTAATGAATGAATGACACCTGTTAAACTCACCTCGACACGTCTTTTACAGTCTTAACCCACCATGGGCAATAGAAAAGTCACTGTTGCAAACAGTGCAGTGAGCAACACTATCATTATTTTTGACCTCTATTAGGCAGGGGTACACTTTAGTGTAGTGTGGGGTGACGTACGTTTTATATTTTCTTTTTTTGGAACACTCTGCCACTGTCTTTTTTTGGAACTCTCTTGCTCTTGCTCTCGCTTGCTCTCTCTCACACACGCGTTCTCTCGCTCGTGGTCGCTCTAATTCGCATTCGCTCTCTCGCACTCGCTCTCTCACGCTTGCTTTCTCGTTCTCGCTCTTGCTCTTGCGCTCTCTCTCTCGTGGTCGCTCTCACTCGCTCTCTCATGCTTGCTTTCTCTCTCTCTCTCTCTCTCTCTCTCTTTCTCTCTCTCTCTCTCTCTCTCTCTTGCTCTCGTGCTCTCTCTCTCGTGATCGCGCTCTCTCGTGCTTGCTTTCTTGCTCTTGGGCTCGCTCTCTCTCTCTCTCGCTCTCAAAAATTTGATTTCCGTGATATTGTATATAATTTGCAGGCATCAGGGAGCCACTATTAACATGCAGGAGACTCCCAGAACTTCCGGGAGAGGTGGGATGTCTGCTGTATGTTTGACTGACAGTGAACAGTAGGAAGTTTATCCCAGGCAGAAGTTGCCTCAAGATGGATGCAATGCTGATGAGATAATCGTCCACTTCTGTGTTTGCTGTGCATGTCCCAAGATGGTCTGGAAAACAATGCGACGATCCTCATCTGGTTATGTCCTCAGCAGCAGAAACTTTGACCTATGGGCTGCTCCCAAGAATGCATGCAAGACAAGCACTAATTGCTGTAGGAAAACCATCAACTTCTGCCTCAAAGCTGTTGATCTGCCAGTTTAACAAGGAATCCGCAAGCGGGTATTACTGACTGGCACATTCCAGGAGTACATTGCAAGGGATGCAGTACCACGAAGGCTTTGTGGGGAAAGACCACAGACTAAAGTCCTGCTATTAAAGCCTCTCAAACATTGTGTGGACATACTGTTTAATGCAAAAACTTAAGTGGCTGTGCACATTGTAAAAATATGTATTGGTTTGACACCACAATGAATATAAAGAAAGATGAGTGTTGATGGTATTTATTTCTTATCTTTATTTTTGCAAATAAGTTATAGCCTTGAAAAGGTGAGTACATTTGTGTTTGTGTGGGCATAGAGTAAATAAGTGAGTGTCAGCGCATTTGTAAGAGTGCATTATTAAGAGCACCACAACTTTTCGTAGTTTGGAAGCTTGCATGTCTCAATGACCCAGAGAGCTATGCTGACTGGAGTCAGGGCTTTATGCTTTGGCTCTTGGTAGGGTCACCCATGTCAAACAGGTCAAAGGGCAGAGGCCAGACTAAGAGTGGCCTACCGGTCCTCCAGGTTCAGGGGTTCAGCTCAGGGCTAACAACCCTGACTGATGAAACAAAATTGTTACAGAAACAGCAATGAAGAATCCTCCTACATCTGAGTGTGATGGTATCCCAGGACTTGTATGGCTGACAGTAGTGCAAACCCAGAGGAAGCTACGGACATGATGAAGGAAGCCCTGAACACTGCCAGAGATGGAGAATGTTCATTGCTGCCCTAAAGACCAATGGCGCAATGGGCAGCTAGGTGTTTTTAAATATGAGTGTGAAAATAAGTGAGATGGTGCACACAAGTCTGCGGGAATGAGAGGGATGGGCTTAGTAATGAATTCAGACAAAATCAAATCATCATTTCAGATGCAGGTTCCATTTCTCTGCTCCCATTAATATCACCACACCACTTTCAGAGGAACTGAAAGAGGACATTAAAGAGTACGTCTGATATGGGTTTAAAAGGAGGAGGTAAATGAAAGCGACACACACAAAATACTGGAGGAACCCAGCAGGCCAGGCAGCATCTATGGAAAAGAGAATAGTCGACGTTTTGGGCCGAGACCCTTCATTCAGTCGTGATGAAGGGTCTCAGCCCGAAATATCAACTGTATTCTTTTCCTCCAGCATTTTGTGTGCTGCTTGAATTTCCAGCATCTGCAGATTTTCTTTTGCTGGAAGTGAATGAAATCTGAGATTCCTATGAAGGTGGAGAAAATTACGAAAAGCTGGAAATGTTGGAATTGTTGAATTTAATGTTGAGCCCTGAAGGCTGTGAATTGACTCGTCAGCTGCTGTTCCTTTGGTGGAACAGAACAGTACGGGCTGCCAGTGACACAGTGACATGATCTATGTTCCTTAATTAATTGAGAGTAGTTTAAGATCCAATGCACTTAGTAGAAATTACCTCTCATTCATTTTGATTGAATAAGGAGGTTAGGTTTATTACTCTGAGGAAAACAAATTGACTGTACGGTGGGAGGGCATGTTTTGCTGTTGTCCAGTTGTTGCTTGTGTCATTCTGCTGAACATAGTGGGTGGCAAACTGTGCTGGAATGTGTGCTGACACTTCTGGGCTGTCCTCGGAACAGGCTTAGTTTGTAAATGACACCTTACATTGTGTGTTTTAATGTACAAGTGACAAATAAATGAATCAACATTCTGAAATGCTGGATGTTATAAAAGGACTGAGGAGGCTGATGCTCTTGTTGATGTGCAGAGAAAGCCGGCTGGAGTGCTCCAGAAGTAGAAGTGACTGTTATCCTTATCCAAGATGGTGGCGATTTAGTTGTTCATTTTTAAACTGGTTTTTTAGGTTCATAAGGCTGGTTTTGGGGACAGAGAGTTTAAAAATAGCTTTTTTTAGGTTCATAAGGATGGTTTGGGAAGTTTGGGGCAGAGTCCCAGTCTCCACTCCATGTTCAAAGGCCAGTGGTGCAGGCGGGAGACGTCCATGGTTGGACGCCGGGCCAGCAGGAGGTGGATGAGGGCCCTCCCCCACCCCCACCCCAGGTCGGTGAGTTGTTGGCGGGTTCAAAGTCGGTGCTCCGTATGGGCAGGAAGAACAGGTTCCGATGACCCTCTGGGTTCGCAGATCGGTGAGAATGGAGTTCGAGGCCAAGTGTTCAGTGATCAGCGTGTCCTGGGATCGATGCTGAGGATCGAGCGTGAAGTTTGAATCGAGTCTGGAAGTTGAGACCTTTTGGCCGGAGCCAAGTCTGCAGATCTCCGCAACTCCGCTGAGGATGTCGAAGCACAGTACCTGCAGGCCCGGGTCCAAGTCCGCTGGAGGTCTGCTAACGCAAATGGCACATTTCACTGTACGTTTCAATGCAAGCGTCACAAATAAACTTGAATCTTGAATCACTGTGCAAACATCAGGTCACTTCCAACCATGCTATTTAACCGGAGAGCTCAGAATGAGAAGATGATTCCCTTGCTGAAGTAACATTAAGATGAATTTGCTTCAAGTCTGCTAAGCATTTGTCTGATAGCAGCACTTTTCACAGAGAATCAAAGTAAATGGCACAGGAGCATTGAGTTTTTTGGCTGGATTGCACCATTGAAATCAGGCTCTGACTTAGAAGTGATGCAAGTGTCAATGAGTTCCCCTTCCCCCAGAGCTGGAAGTGCTCATGAGACGTTTATTGCTGCACTTTCAGTGCCTGGTGCAAGGCAGCTTTATTGCTTATTTTGTTTCTCCCAATAGCTGCTCCTGCTCATTGGAGAAGTTATTACTTCCCCTTTATTGAAGCCAAAAGACTATTACAATTGGTGCCATGATCATGTCATTGAAAAATGCTGAACAGTACAGTTCTGTTTGTTCGCCTGAAAGCCGCATATTTCCTCAGGCAGAATCAGCCTCCCTGATATCCCGACCAAAATCCATTCCTCCGCATGAATGCCTGGGAAGAGTTTATCTGATTATTATCTCCTTGCAGTTGGATATCCTACAATAGTGACGAGCCTTCAAAAGGCTTCACCAGCTGTAAGCACTGCAGCCATTTGTAAAAGGGCCTAGATAAATGAAATGGTTTTCCTTTCAGATGGGAATTCTCGAAAAAAAATTGGTAAATTGGTTTATTACTGTCCCATGTACCAAGGTACAGTGAAAACTTGTCTGACGTGTTGCTCATACAACTTTGAGGCAGTACAAAGTAAAACAGAGTGCAGAACAAAGTGGAAAGGCTGCTGAGAAAGTGCAGTGCACATAGACAGCGTCATAACAAGGTAGATCGCGAGGTCAAGAATCCATACTGAGCAAAGAAGTGGCAGATGGAACTGTACGGACATGCGCTTTGGTAGACGGAATAATGGCATGGACTATTTCTAAACAGGCAGAAAATTCAAAAATCAGAGGCGTAAAGGGACATGGGATTCCCAAAAGGTTAACTTGCAGGTTGAGTTGTGATAAGGAAGGCAAATGCAATGTTAGCATTCATTTCGAGAGGACTAGAATATAAAAGCAAGGATATAACGCTGAGTCTTTATGAGGCATTCGTCAGATCGCACGTGAAGTATTGTGAGCAGTTTTAGGCTCTTTATCTAAGAAAAGTTGTGCTGACATTAGAGAGGTCCTGAGTAGATTCACAAGAATGATTCCGAGAATGAAGGGGTTAACATAGGAGGCATTAGGGAACAATTCAATCGTTTTATAATAGCGGGGTAGAAGCTGCCCTTGAGCCCGGTGGTATGGGCTTTCAAGCTTTTGTATCTTCTGCTTGATGGGAGGGGAAGAAGAGAGAATGTCTGGGATGTCACCCTTGTCCATTTGTCCCCCCCATCCCTCCCCACTGATCTCCCTCCCGGCACTTATCCTTGTAAGCGGAACAAGTGCTACACATGCCCTTACACTTCCTCCCTCACTACCATTTAGGGCCCCAAACAGTCTTTCCAAGTGAGGGGACACTTCACCTGTGAGTCGACTGGGGCGATATAATGCGTCCGGTGCTCCCGATGCAGCCTTCTATATATTGGCGAGACCCGACGCAGACTGGGAGACCGCTTTGCTGAACACCTACGCTCTGTCCGCCAGAGAAAGCAGGATCTCCCAGTGGCCACACATTTTAATTCCACATCCCATTCCCATTCTGACATGTCTATCCACAGCCTCCTCTACTGTAAAGATGAAGCCACACTCAGGTTGGAGGAACAACACCTCATATTCCGTCTGGGTAGCCTCCAACCTGATGGCATGAACATTGACTTCTCAGACTTCCGCTAATGCCCCACCTCCCCCTCGTACCCCATCCGTTATTTATTTCTATACACACATTCTTTCTCTCACTCTCCTTTTTCTCCCTCTGTCCCTCTGACTATACCCCTTGCCCATTCTCTGGGTTCCCCCCCCCTTGTCTTTGTCCCCGGACCTCCAGTCCCATCATCCTCTCATATCCCTTTTGCCAATCACCTGTCCAGCTCTTGGCTCCATCCCTCCCCCTCCTGTCTTCTCCTATCATTTTGGATCTCCCCCTCCCCCTCCAGCTTTCAAATCCCTTACTCACTCTTCCTTCAGTTAGTCCTGACGAAGGGTCTCGGCCTGAAACGTCGACTGCACCTCTTCCTACAGATGCTGCCTGGCCTGCTGCGTTCACCAGCAACTTTGATATGTCTGGGATGAGTCGTGTTTTTGATTATGCAGGCTGCTTTACTGAGACACTGAGAAGTGTAGAGAGAGACCGTGGAGGGGAGGCTGTGTTCACAACTTTGCAATTTTTGCAGTCACAGGCAGAGAAAAGTGCAATGTTTAAATTAAATTTATTATCAAAGTACGTATGTGTCACCAAATACTACCCTGAGATTCATTTTCTTGCAGGCATTCATAGAACAAAGAAGTAGAATAGAATCAACGAAAAACTACACACAAAGATGACAAATTGCGTAGATGAAAAAGTACAAGTAACAATAATAAATCAATAAAACTGTGAATCTTCAACATGAGTGCAAAGGTTGTGTTCAGCGATCAGTTCAGTGTTGTGGTGAGTGAAGATGTCCACACTGGTTCAGGAGCCTGACGGGTGAAGGGAAATAACTGTTCCTGAAGCTGGTGCTGTGGGGCCTAAAGCTCCTGTGCCTCCTCCCTGATGATAGCAGCTTTCCTATGGCAGCTTTCTATGTAGATATGCTCAATGGCAGCAGGGACTTCTCCTGTGATGAACTGCACTGCATCCATTACTTTTTCTAAGCTTTTCCATACTGGGGCACTGATATTTCCGTACCAAACCTTTGTCAGAGTTTTAGATGACGTGCCGAGTCTGCACAAACATCTAAGAAAGTTATTGTCATACCAAGCCATGATGCATCTGGATAGGATGCTTTCAGTGGTGCATTGCCAAAAATTGGCGAGGGGCAAAGGGGACATGCCAAATTTCTTCAGCCTCTTGAGGAAGATAGAGGTTCTGGTGAGCTTTCTTGGCTGTGGCCTCTACATGATTGGACTGGGCCAGGCTACTGGAGATGTTCACATCTAGGAACGTGAAACTCTCAACCTCAGCAAACCAGGAGATTGTGCACTGCCCTCCTTCCTAAAGTCAATGAGCAGCTCTCTTGTTTTGCTGACATTGAGGGAAAGGTTGTTGTCATGACACCATCTCATTAGCATCTCTATCTCCTTCCTGTACTCTGACTCGTTGCTATTTAAGATATGACCCACTATAGTGGCATCTTGTGTACTTAATATATCAGTAACATTTGAGTGGGGGTGGGGGGGAGGTCTGGGCCTGACGTCCCGCTCACCCAGGGATAGTGTACGTGCAATACATCGCCTCTCCTTTCCCGGTGTAGCAGATTGCTGCGTGGTCACTGTCTGGCCTGCTAGGCAGGAGGCCACTGCAAATGGCCTCCCCTACATTACTGTATCCATAGCAACACCTTCTCGCCGGTGCCCCCCCCCGTTTCCAGCGAGCTTGCTACGTCATGGCGCGACCGAGTGTCCGGCGGTATAACTGGATGGGTCGGCTGGGCTCATTAGCCTTGGTTGGCAGCCAGCCTAGGAGAAGGACAACTCTGAATCCAAACCCGGGCAGGTGGGGCTTGTCAGCCTTGTCAGATCATCCACCTCGGAGCAGGACACTCCGACATAAATCCTACGACCCGAGGTCCTCACCGTCACATCTATATCACAACACTGTCACTGTTCATCTATGGAGATGAACGCCGGGTGTAAAGAGTGGGACCAGTACTGTGCACACTGCACTCCATCTAAAATACCATTGCGCAGGCTGAAGGACACACCCACGTCTGCGACCATCCTCCCCGAGCTCATCAAGCTCTGCAGAGATGGGAAAGGGGTGAAAAAGGCAGGTGGAAGATGACACTGGAAGCCGCAGTTCCGATCCTGCATGCAGGCGGTTCAGGTGTATCAGTCGTCTCATGTTGACCCCCGAGACGACAATATCATTCAGCAGCACCCTGAACGACCAAGCAGCCTTCTCTAGAGACAGCACTGCTTGCTCCACACGGAGAGGGGCCTAGAATAGGTGGCCCAACCAAAGCTCGTTTCCATTTCCCCCAGTTGGCTAGCCGCGGTCGACGGGCATCCTCAAATGCAGTCGAACAACAACAAAGATGAAAAAGTACACACCTGTCTCACTAGGAGTGCAAGGACTAAAGCTCGCATGCTGGGACATCAGAACCATGCTCTACACAGCAGGTAGTGGTCGCCCAGAACAACGATCCGGTCTAGTTGCACATGAACTTTCAAGACTGAATGTCGACATCGCTGCTCTCAGTGAAGTCTGCTTCCCAGAGTAAAGCAACCTTCAAGAACATGGCGCCAGCTACACCCTCTACTGGTCAGGCAAGCCAGAGACTGAGAGACGCCTTTCTGGCGTTGGCTTTATGGTCAGGAACTCTATTGCCTCCAAACTTGAAAAACTGCCAATGGGTCACCTCCAACCACATCATCTCCATGCACCTCCCATTTCGATCTAAACAGCGTGCCACACTCTTCAGCGTGTATGCCCCTGCTCTTCAGACGGATCCTGCAGAAAAGGACAAGTTTTACACTGATCTGTGCAACCTCGTGCGGAACACCCCTGCAGACGACAAGGTCTTCATCCTTGGCGACTTCAATGCCAGACTAGGCCAAGATTCAGAAGCCTGGAAAGAAGTACTTGGCAAACATGATGTTGGAAACTGCAATGACAACGGGCGCCTTCTGTTAGAGTTTTGTGTGGAGCAGCAACTCACCATCACCGACACCATTTTCCAACAGAAAGACAGTCTGAAGACAACCTGGATGCATCCTCGGTCCAAGCATTGGCACCTCATAGACTACATCTTGGTGCGCCAGAGAGACCTTCGGGATGTTTTACTCACCCCAGTGATGCCCAGCGCAGAGTGTCATATGGACCATCGTATTGTGTGCTGCAAACTCAGTCTCTATTTCAAACCCAAGCCAAAGAGAGGAGACGCTCCAAGGAAGAAGTTTCAGGTTGGCAACCTCCAGTCAGCTGAAGTGAAAGCTGACTTTCAGACGAATCTTCACTCGAGGCTTCAGGATCCTGGTTTCCCCACAGACTCCTCTCCCAAAGTGCTTTGGGAACACCTAAAAACCACCATCCTGCAAACCTCTGAAGAAGTCCTCGGGTTTTCCACAAAGAAGAACAAGGACTGGTTCAATGAAAACAACCAGGAGATCCAAGAATTGCTGGCGAAGAAGAGATCCACCCACCAGGCACACCTTGCTCAGCCGTCTTGTCCTGATAAGAAAGCAGCCTTTCGCCTTGTATGCAGCAACCTCCAGCACAAGTTTCGAGAGATTCAGACGTGTGGTGGACCAACGTCGCAAAGAGAACTCAGCTTTGCGCAGACACCGGTGACTACAGAGGGTTTTATGAAGCCCTGAGAGCGGTGTACGGCCCTTCACACCAGGTCCAGAGTCCCTTGCGCAGTGCAGATGGTCAGGCGCTCTTCACAGACAAGGCGTCCACCCTGAACCGGTCCTCGGAACATTTCCAGAATCTCTTCAGCGCCAACCACAAGGTCCAAGACTCAGCAATTCATCACATCCCACAGCAGCCAGAGAAAACAGAACTGGACAAGATTCCAACCCTAGAAGAGATAGTCAAGGCCATAGAGCAGCTGAAAAGTGGCAAGGCAGCGGGAGTTGATGGAATCCCACTTGAGATTTGGAAGCATGGGGGCCCAGCGTTACACACCAAACTCCACGAGTTCTTTGTCTGCTGCTGGGAGCAAGGTAAACTTCCACAGGACTTCCGTGATACAGTCATCATCGCCCTGTGTAAGAACAAGGGAGAAAAGTCCGACTGCTCCAACTACCAGGGGATAACTCTTCTCTCTATTGCAGGAAAAATCCTCGCAAGAGTACTCCTGAACAGATTGGTGCCCATCATTGCAGAAGAACACCTCCCAGAGAGCCAGTGTGGCTTCAGAGCCAACAGGAGCACCACCAACATGGTATTTGTTCTCAGGCAGCTCCAAGAGAAACGTAGGAAACAGAACAAGGGATTGTCGACCTTACCAAAGCATTCGACACTGTGAGCAGGGAAGGTCTGTGGTAAATCAAGGAACGACTGGGATGCCCCCCAAAGTTCCTCAGCATGGTCATCCAGCTACATGAAGATCAGAGTGGCCAGGTCAGACACAACAATGACCTCTCAGAACCCTTCCCAATAGGCAATGGAGTATAGCAAGGCTGCATCCTCACGCCGACTCTCTTCACCATCTTCTTCAGCAAGATGCTCGAAAGGGCCACAGAAGACCTTGATGACAAGGATGGTGTTTACATCCGATACCGCACCGATGGCAGCCTGTTCAACCTGAGGTGACTACAGTCCCACACCAAGACATTGGAGCAACTCATCCGAGAGCTACTCTTCGCTGACGATGCTGCCCTTGTTGCCCACATGGAGACAGCCCTGCAGCGTATGACATCCTGCTTCGCAGAGGCTGCCGAGCTCTTCGGGCTGGAAGTCAGCTTGAAGAAGACAGAAGTTCTCCATCAGCCCGCACCTCAGGAAGATTACCACCCTCCCCTCATCACCATCGGTGAGGTAGAGCTGAAGACAGTCCACCAGTTCAGCTACCTGGGGTGCACCATCTCGTCAGATGCCAAGATCAACAAAGAGATTGACAACAGACCGGCAAAGGCAAACAGGGCATTCGGCAGGCTGTACAAAAGAGTCTGGAACAACATGCATTTGAAGAAAGGCACAAAGATCAGCGTGTACAGAGCCGTTGTACTGACTACCCTCCTGTACGGCTCCGAGTCGTGTGTCACCTACCATCACCACCTACGACTCCTTGAGTGTTTCCACCAGCGCTGTCACCGCACCATCCTCAACATCCACTGGAGTGACTTCGTCACCAACATCGAAGACCTCGAACAGGCGGAGATCACCAGCATTGAGGCCATGTTGGTGAAGATGCAGCTGCGCTGGGCAGGGCATGTCTCCAGGATGGAGGATCATCACCTGCCCAAGATTGTGATGTATGGCAAACCCTCCACTGGCCACCATGGCAGAGGGACACCGAAGAAGAGGTACAAGGACTCTGTGAAGAAATCCCTTGGTGCCTGTCACATTGACCATCGCCAGTGGTCTAATCTAGCCTCCGATTGCGAGGCCTGGTGACACACCATTCACCAGTCTGTCTCCTCCTTTGAGAACGCATGCAGGGCTGGCATTGAGGACAAAAGGAGGAGAAAGAACTGTGACACAGCAGCACCAAACCCAGAACAGAATTTCCCTTGCAGCCGCTGTGGCCAGACCTGCCTGTCCCGTACTGGCCTCGTCAGCCACCAGCAAGCCTACAGAAGACATGGGCAGCCCCTTCCTAAATCTCCATTCACGAAGCCAAGCCATGATGATGAACATTTGAGTAATATTGCAAATATATTGTTTGATTAACCGTTCTTTGCTTGTGTACATAATTAATTACAGGTTTTATTCAGAAAGTATGTGAATAGCATATGTCACAATGCCATCAGGTCATATGTACGCACCTCACTAAAGTGAAAAAACAAAGAGCGGACACATTATCCCCAAGCTCCCATCTTTTTCTTTCAATTCTTGGAGTTACAAAACAAAGCAGAATCATCTACAAATATGTGGATAGCGTTAGGGCAGAATCTAGCATGTGTTAAGTGAGTGAATTCCTGCCAATCTCTATCCTGCTTGACTGTCCATACAATCTGTTTAAGATACTTTGCAATGTTTTAATAAAGGGTTTTTGTTAGCTGGAAATAAGAATTATAGAATAGTATTCCAAACTAATTAAAACCCTGACTTCAAAAGTTGGCCTCGATCACCTTTGAATATAACGACAGGTCACATTTATGTAACATATTTACATGCACTATAATTATTTATATAGGCAAAAGTCGACATGGCTTCCTGAAGGGGAACTCTTGCCTGGCAAATCTGTTGCAATTCTTTAAGGAAATAGCAGTCAGAATAGAGGAGAGTCAGTGGGTTTTATTTACTTGACATGAGGCTGCTAAACAAGATAAGAGCCTGTAGTATCACAGGAAAGATACTAGAATGGATAGTAGATTGACTGACTGGCGGGAGGCAGAGAATGTAAATAAAGGGAGCCTTTTATGGTTGGCTGCCTATGACTAGTGGTGTTCCGCAGGGGTTGGTGTTGGGACCGCTTCTCTTCACGATGTGTGATGGAACTGATGGTTTTGTTGCCACGTTTGTGGATGATACAAAGATAGGTGGAGGGGCAGAGAGTGTTGAGGAAGCAATGAGTCTGCAGAAGGACTTAGAGCAGAGGGCACCAACCGTTTTTATGCCATGGACCATTACAATTAAGCAAGGTACATCCCAGGTTGGGAACCCCTGACTTAGACCTATTTGGAGAATGAGCAAAGAAGTGGTAGATGGAATTGTATGGTCATGCACTTTGGTAGAAGGAATAATGGCACAGACTATTTCTAAACAGGGAGAAAATTCAAATATCAGAGGTGTAATGGGACTGGGAGTCCTCATGCAGGATTCCCTAAAGGTTAACTTGCAGGTTGAGTTGATGGTAAAGAAGGCAAATGCAAAGTTAGCATTCATTTCGAGAGGCCAAGAATATAAAAGCAAGGATATAATGCTGAGGCTTTATAAGGCAATGACTGGAAAGTCTAAGACCAGAGAGCACAGCCTCAGAATAGAGGGGCATCCATTTAGAACAGAGGTGAGGAGGAATTTCTTTAGCCAGAGGGTGGTGAATCTGTGGAATTCATTGCCACAGATGTCTTTGGAGCCAAGTCATTGGGTATATTTTAAACGAAGGTTGATAGATTCTTGATTAGTCAGGGTGTCAAAGGTTATGGGAAGGAGGCATGAGAATGCAGTTGAGAGGGATAATAAATCACCCATGATCAGATGGAGTAGCAGACGTGATGGACTGAATGGCCTAATTCTGCCCCTAAGCATTCTGGTCTTATAATACACTGTTGACATGCTACATAAATACAAGGCAGGAAAATGGCCAAAAGATTAGACAACGGTACATTTCATGCAGGGCAAGAGTACAAAGGTCAGAGATGATGGATGGAACTCTATTGCTCGAGTCATGGAAAACAATAACAATATATGTTTTTATACCTGCTATAATGTAGTAACACGTCAAGACTCATTTGACATCAAGCCATATGTTTATATTATTCTTACTGTTGTAGAGTCTACGTAGCTCTAATCAGGCAATAGAGGACTAATAACATTTCGTTAAAAACAGAGGCCTGGCATACATGTCCCATTTAGGTCAACCGTAGGGAGAGTCCTTAGAAGGGAAAGAAGTCCAAGTGGTATTCCAACTGAACAGAAACTTTCCGAGAGTCCTTTGCCAAAAAGCCCATATAATGAAACAACAAGAGATGTATTGACGTGTGTATAAATTTAAGAGGGCACAAAAATTCACTACTACTATAAAACAATCCATAAATATCTTCTTATTTAGCTGGTTCAAAGGTTCATAGGTTCACTTATTATCAGAGTATGTATACAGTATACAACTCTGAGATTCTTCTTCTCCAGATAGCCACGAAACAAAGAAAACCATGGAAGCCAGTTCAGAGAGGAACAGTAAACCAAGCCCCCCCACATAAAAAAAGAACAGCAACACCCCAATCCCCCTCCCCTACATGGATATCTGCCCCCGAAATCCCACTCTCCCTGCACAAAAAACTTACAAAAATGCAACAACAGCAATTCTGACGGAAAGGATATTCCTGAACAAGAACAAAGAAAACTGTGGTATGTGCTGTGACAGTCCGAGCACAAGCCTATTCAATTCGTTAGTCACCTACAACCAAATACATTTGAAATAATTATTTGTTCAAATCCAGTACAGCTGTCAGTAACTGACAGACAATGAAACAAATATTAGCAATGCATTTGAACATCTGAGTTGAGAAAACAATTACATATTGTAACAGAATAAACATCGACACTGGTTTTAAATCCCTTATTTACTAAACAGAAATATCCCCGGCTAAATTTTAAATAGAAGTGTTTCATACTGCTGGTGACCTTTTACCGCTGCACCATAGAGGGCATCTTAACATACTGCATCTCTGTGTGGTATCTGGGTTGTACAGCAGCTGATAGGAAAGCACTTCAGCGGGTCGTCTCTAGCGCACAGAAGATCATCGGGACACAGCTCCCAGCCCTGGAGGACACCTACAGCCCTCGCTGCCTAAGGAAAGCTACAAGCATCTGTAAGGACAATACACACCCATGCAATCATCTGTTCGAACTTCTTCCATCTGGCAAATGTTATAAGATTTTCTATGCCCGCACTTCCAGACTGAAAAATAGCTTTTTCCCCAGAGCTATAATTGCTCTGAACCAATCGATCAAGCATCATCCATAAATTGTTATATTGCTGCTTTAATACTGGTTTTATGGCTGTCAGGCACCTGAGTTGTGCTTTTGTACTGCTGGACATTGCTTGTACTGGCTGGTTACTTGATTTATTTATTGTTTATTTATTTTATTTGTTGTTTTATAGCATTGAGTACGAGAGTTGCAAACTCATTTTCGCTGTATTGGTGCATGACAACTGTTCTATGTAATGGCAATAAAGATATTTCATTTCATTTCAAATTTCACTCCATACTAAACACAACACCTTTCCTAATGAAGGGTCTCAGCCTGAAATATCAACTGTTTATTCCCACCAAACGGACTGACTGGTTGCGTTCCTCCAGCACTTTGCTTCATACCAATGTATTCTCCTCATGAAGTGTCTCAATGCTTCAGTTTTCATCAAAGATTCTGTTTTAATCCTACTTCCTAGCTAAGCATCTTTGGAACAAAAATCAACACAGATACTTCAGCTATTGCCAAACTCGATAGCCAACCCAGGACTGGAAATATTTCGATGGACAGAGATAATCTCACCATTAATTACTGTATGCAATAAGAGTTGATCAGGAGCTTGAAGTTGAATGTTACATAATCTCTGGGCTCAAATGATTTGCACAAAGTGCAAGCTTGGCTCTTGTGTTTATATAATCTTCGGAAACTTTGATCACCTTATGTCCTGTAATGTATACAGCTTCTTTTCCTGGCAGGCTATGAGTATCACTGGACTAAGTGCAAAGGTGATGATAGGAAAAGATTCCTACTATGTGCATATCACAGAAAAATCGTGAACATGTTTATATGAAGACAGTTATAAATAGCAATCATCTCCAGTGAGGGCCTATGTGTATTTGTACAAGTGCCAGAAACAAGTAAACCTTGATGAAATGTTATTGATCTCAGCAGTACAGTCAAACCAAGTTTTTGGATTTTGAGGAGAGCAGAGAGTATCATGAATCCCAGGAATGCAAAAATAAGAATGGAAATTCTTCAGGTATACAGACATCAGCTACCCTCTGCAGTCAAAGCTGAATCAACATAGCCCCAAGTTAAGACTTGACAGCTCCTGCTGCAGACGCCATATGTACAAGTGTTGATCAATAAGAATAAAGTTTGCATTTATATAGAACTTTTCTCGTCCGCAGTGAGTCTGTACACCAAGAGAGATACAGACCAGTAAGAGGAACCTAACAAGCCCCACGTCGCCAATTATATCCATGTGACCAATTAACCTACTAACCCACACATGTTTGGAATTTGGGAGGAAACCAGAGAACCCCAAGGAAACCGACATGGTTACAACGCCAACGTACACAAGTTCCTTACAGACAGCAGCAGGAATTCAACCAGGTTCACTGGCACTGTAATGTTGAAATGCTGACTGCTACGCTAACATACACCCTCAATTCCATTTTGGAAGCCAATAATGCAGAAGAAAGCAGCAGTCAAAATGTGCACAAATATTTCTAGTCCAAGCACACTTGTTACATATATATAGCTTACAATCCCAAGGCCTGGTGATCAAGGAATATGGGTTCAAATCCCACCCCAGTAGTTGGATATTTAAATTCAGCTGATTACTTCTGGAATAGCAATTATTTTTGCTCATAATATCGACCATGAAACCATTGACTTGACATAGTTGTCTTTGATCAGCCTAGCTGTGCTAAGTAGTGTGTAATCAACTCCAAACCACAGCAACCTGGTCGATTTTTGACCGTGTTCTGACAAGTTACTCAGTTAAAGAACAATTTGGGCTGGGAAATAAAATCTGACCTCTCGATAATGCTCTTTATCACGTGAGTGAATGAATTATGGGTAGGCTAGTACATTGGATACAAAATTGGCTTGGTGGTAGGAGGGAAAGGGTGGTGTAGAGGGCATTCAGAATGGTGACATATAGCCAGTGGAATGCTGCATGGATTGGTGCTGTGTTCTTTATTACTTATCATATATAAATGACTTGGAAAAGGTTGTCCATTGTGTCTGACGATAACAGGAAACTGTGCAAGAGAGTTTTTAAAAGTGAAAAAGTCATTGCACTCTCTCAAACTCAGACGTCCGGATCCAGTGGTACAAACAAGCATCACAATCTGGGATCTACCATGGTTGCAGTGGATGACCATGACATCTTCTGTGCCTTGGCATGCCTATCGCTCTCCACGGAGCATTGCTGCTGGGTCTCACTGTATATCAGCTCTGCCCAGTCCGTAGGAGCTGACTTCACGTGCTGGGACAGGCACCTCCCTACCTCACGGGAGTACAAGGCCACCAGCTACCCTTACCTGGTTTAGCCCATCTGCCGAAGCAGTGTACCAGGGTGTGGCCGCCGTCGCATGCAAACAGCTACTTGGAGCTACGGGGGAGAGCTGAGTGTCCGGTGGGGGCCAAAGCTTAGAAAACTGTCCCAGAATTGACATAACAAGCCCCTTTGGAAGAGAATATGGATACTATAATTAGTAAATTTTCAGATGACATCAAAATTGGTGACGCAGTGGAGAATGAAGGTGGTTTCAAAGATTAAAGCAGGATCCAGATACTTGGGAAGGCGGACAAACAAAAGGCAGGTGGAAGTTAGTCCTGACGAAGGGTCTCGGCCTGAAACGTCGACTGCACCTCTTCCTACAGATGCTGCTTGGCCTGCTGCGTTCACCAGCAACTTTGATGTGTGTTGCAGGTGGAATTTAACTCAGACGAATGTGACTTTGTGCATCTTGGGAAGTTAAACCAAGAGATGATAGAGACAGTGAAAGGCAGGGAGTGTTACTGACCAGACAGACATTGATTTATTGTCCATAACACCGCTGGTGTTTAGGGCAGCAATGAAGGTCCACCATCTCTGACGGTGTTCAGGATTTCCTTCACTCAAGTCAATAGCTTCCTCCCAGTTTTCACTACAGTCGGTCATGCAAGTCCCAGGTGGAGACTCAGGAATACCATTGAACTCAGATGTAGAAGAATTCCTCATTGCTGTTTCCATAACAGTTTTGTTTAACCAGTCAGTGTTGTTAGCACTGAGCTGAACCCCCGAACCTGGAGGACCAGTGGACCACTCTTAGTCTGGCCTCTACCCTTTGACCTGTGTGGCATGGATAACCCTACCAAGAGCCAAAGCATCAAGCCCTGATGCCAGCCAACGTAGCTCTCTGGGTCACTGAGGCACGCAAGACTCCAAACCCAACAAGAAGGTTGTGGCCCTCTTGGAGGACAGAGGCCTTGGGATAAAAGAAAATATTTCCCTGAAAGTGGTGACACAGGTGGACAGGGTCAAGAAGAACACATATGATGGAAAAGTCACAGGGAGATTAAAACATCGAAGTATACAGTGAAATGAATTATCTGTTTTCTTGACCAACACAGACCAGAGGTACGCTGGGGGCAACCCGCAACAGTCGCCATGCTCCTGGTGCCAACATGGAATGCCTAAATGCCCACATCTTAGTAACCCTAACCTATACATCTTTTGTAATGTAGTAGGGAACCCACATGGTCACGGGGAGAACATACATTCTCCTTACAGACAGCAGTGGGAATTGAACCCAGTTTACCGATCAGCTGAGTTACTAAATATAGGAATTGGGACATTATGTTATGGTTGTAGAGTCTGGTGGCAAGGCTGCAAAAGAGCATCATTTGCAATTCTGGACTCTACACTATAGGAAGAATATAGAAAGTTGCAGGTGCAATTAGAACATTTAAAAGATACTCTGTCGAGGTCATGGTTAAGAAAAGTTTACAGGGATATGGGCAAAATTCTGGCAATAGGTTAACATAGGTAGGCAACTTGGTCATCATGGATGAATTGAGACATACGGCCTGTTTCTCTGCTATAGAATTCCATGAATTTCTCCAAAAGGCACGTGGACAGAAGTTGGTAACATAATTTCCTATCTGAGTCTGAGTTCTGTCAAAGGGTCTTTGACCTGAAAAGTTCCATCTGTTTCTCTTCCCACGAATGCAACTAGATATATAGAACATAAGACAGCACAGTACAGGCCCATCAGGGGAGCAGTTAGGATTAAGAGCCGTGAGAAAACGTTGCAGCTCTATAAAACTCTGGTTAATATTGTGTTCAGTTCTGGTCGCCTCATGAAAGGAAGGATGTGAAGTCCTTAGAGAAGCTTCAGAGGAGATCCAAGTGACAGAAGTAATGCATTTTTCAAAGGTGCTAGCTTGCAAGGCAATCTCACCAACACATATACACACACACATATACACACACACACATACACACACACACATACACACACACACACATACACACACACACACACACACATACACACACACACATACACACACACACACACACATACACACACACACTTCTTCGGTTGTCCATCGAAATTTGACGATGAAGTCCACTCCTTTAGTGGTGAGATCTTTGGTGACTATACTGTCCTATCTTGGACCCACAAACTATGCAGATGCTGGAAATTCAAGCAACACACACAAAAAATGCTGGTGAACGCAGCAGACCAGGCAGCATCTCTAGGAAAAGGTACAGTCGATGTTTCGGGCCGAGACCCTTCGTCAGGACTAACTGAAAGAAGAGATAGTAAGAGATTTGAAAGTGGGAGGGGGAGGGGGAGATTCAAAATGATAGGAGAAGACAGGAGGGGGAGGGATGGAGCCAAGAGCTGGACAGGTGATTGGCAAAGGGAATACAAGGCTGGAGAAGGGAGAGGATTTTGGGACGGGAAGCCTAAGGAGAAAGAAAGGGGGAGGGGAGGAAAAATACCCAGAGGATGAGCAAGGAGTTACAGTGAAAAGGACAGAGGGAGAAAAAAAAGAGAGAAACAAAAGGGGGGGGGGGAGAAAGAAAAAAATAAATAAATAAATAAATAAATAAATAAGGGATGGGGTACGAAGGGGAGGTGGGGCATTAACAGAAATTAGAGAAGTTGCTGCATGAACATTAACTTCTCTAACTTCCATTAATGCCCCACCTGCTCTTCGTACCCCATCCCGTATTTATTTATTTATTTATTTATTTTCTCTTTTTTCCCTCTCTTTTTTCTCCCTCTGTCCCTCTCACTCTAACTCCTTGTTCATCCTCTGGGTTTTCCCCTCTCCCCCTTTCTTTCTCCCTAGACTTCCCATCCCATGATCCTTCTCCAGCCTCGTATCCCCTTTGCCAATCACTTTCCAGCTCTTAGCTCCATCCCTCCCCCTCCTGTCTTCTCCTATCATTTTGGATCTCCCCCTCCCCCTCCCCCTTTCAACTCTCTTACTATCTCTTCTTTCAGTTAGTCCTGACAAAGGGTCCCGGCCCGAAACATCAACTGTACTTCTTCCTATAGATGCAACACACATCAAAGTTGCTGGTGAACGTAGCAGGCCAGGCAGCATCTCTAGGAAGAGGTACAGTCAACGTTTCAGGCTGAGACCCTTCGTCAGGACTGCATCTGCAGAATTCCTGTTTGCGTTCTTCCTATAGATGCTGCCTGGCCTGCTGTGTTCACCAGCATTTTTTGTGTGTGTTGCTTGCATTTCTCTTGGCTGTCTTCTGCTGTCTTTTGGTTGTTCACACATCCTTTAAAATAGAGTTGTTTTGCATAAAACCTCTGCAATCCTTGATGTTTGTCTTTTGTTTCACTCTTGCATAATGTTTGTACTGGCAGGAGCTCATGTCGTTCCTTTTTTACAGGCCCTTCGTAAATCAAGTGGTATCAGAGAAAAAAAGCTGAATTGCTCAACATGCGATTGTAAAATCTGCAACCCTGGCTTGGATATTTATTACTGTCTCATCACTGTGGCTGGCAAACTCCTGAAATTCCTCAACTAGCGGGAGAGTCGTTGATAAAAGCACTAGTGCAATTCACCTTCAACAGGGCGGTAAATACCAGCACAACACACACAAAATGCTGGAGGAACTCAGTAGGCCAGGCAGCAACTATAGAAATGTAAACACAAGATACTCTCCAGATGCTGGGGTCGAAGCAACACGCACAACACGCTGGAGGAACTCAGCAGGTCAGGCAGCATCCGTGGAAAAGATCGATCGACGCTTCGGGCCGCAACCCTTCGTCAGGACTGAAGAGGGAGGGGGCAGAGGCCCTATAATGAAGGTGGGGGGAGGGTGGGAAGGAGAAGGCTGGTAAGTTCCAGGTGAAAAACCAGTAAGGGGAAAGATAAAGGGGTGGGGGAGGGGAGGCAGGGAGGTGATGGGCAGGAAAGGTGAAGGAGGAATAGGGGAAAACACAATGGGTAGTAGAAGGAGACGGAACTATGAGGGAGGTGATAGGCAGCTGGGGGTGGGGGCAGAGTGAAACTGGGATGGGGGAAGGGAGGGGGAGGGAATTACCAGTGGGGTTTAAGGCTGACTGAATGACACTAGTGATGACCGAGAAGGAGTGTGAAGGTTTGTTGCTCACAAAGGCAGACATCCCACCCTGCAAAAACTCAGTTCAGGGAGGTAGTACCACCATTTTAGGGAGGTAGCACCCCCGTCCCCCACAACCCTATATCCCCACCCCCGCACGGTTGACCTCCAAGGGTGTATGTAATACTTTGTTCAGTGATTTTGTCTAATCTGTAAACCAAGTTGGATATATGCAGAAAATGTGACATTAAAATATGTACTTGTATTATATTATATTATCATGTTTATTCTATTACAATTTTTAGCAAGTCTACAGGGAGTTTGGCATCATCACGTAGGACATCAATAGAGTAGCTCCTTAGCAGCTAGCCAGCTAGTTTAAATAACGTTAGCTATGCTAATGATCGAATGACACCTGTTAAACTCACTTCAACATGTTTTACATTTTAACCCACCATGGGCAATAGAAAAGTCACTGTTGCAAACAGTGCAGTGAGCAACACTGTCATTATTTTTGAGGTCGACTGTAAAGCCCACCAACAGAGAAAACTGATAGGTAGGTCTACTTAGCAGGGGCCCGCAATCGTTTTTGCACCCCAGACCGGTTTAATATTGACAATATTCTTGCCGACCGGCCGGCCGGGGGTTGAGGGTGTTAATCACAACCGGAATATAGGTGATTAAGTCAATCGCGTCATAACATTTTAAGTAATGTTTGGATATTAAACACACAGCGCATATTTTCCCCGTATGAAGATATAAAATCATTGCAACACACCAGTATTGCTGAATCAGTGGGAGCCCTGGGCTTGTTTTCCTGCAACAAGACGGTCCTATCGAGGGGTGATGGGAGACAGCGATAATCGAAGGGGGTTCCTTATGTCCAGTCTATTCCGCAATTTAGTTTTCGTTGCATTCATTGCAGAAAACCCCGCTTCACAGAGATATGTTGGAAATGGAAGCAATGTTTTCAGTACTTCCGTGGCTGTCTCAGGATATTCAGCCTTGACTTTGATCCAGAATGCCGGCAGAGATGTTATGTCAAACATACTTTTCAGCCCGCCGTCATTTGCAAGCTCGAGGAGTTGATCTTTTCCCGTGCTGATGTGGATGATTCGCCGGGGACATTCACAAATGGGTCATGGACCCATTCCTTTGCATGTCTTGGGTCACTGATGACCTCGTGTGCGTTCAAATTCAACAGTGCGTGACAGGAAATAAGGAAAGGTGCAGCTGACTCATATTGTTTCATATCGCCAAATCATATTGTTTCCTTGTAGCCCAGTGGTTGGGGACCACTCTTAGCACGAAGAAAGACCAATCAGGATGCTTGCTCTCCCTCTCCCTCTCAAAAAAAATCTATTTCCAGGATATTGTACATAATTTCCGGGCGTCAGGGAGCCACTATTGATATGCAGGAGACTCCCGGAACTTCCGGGAGAGGCTGGATGTCTGGAAAAGCCTAACAACAGAGGGACCTTAATGCGGAAAAGAGGAGTGAAAACAAAACTGAGATACAAAACACTGTAGTTGCTGTAAATCTGAAATAAAGAGGATGCAGGAAATGTCCCATGGATCAGACAGCATCTGTGGATAATGTGCCAGGTTCCCCAGATCTCAGGATTACGCTACCTTGAAGCTGTGGCCTTGATAGGAGCTTTCATTTGGGGCTGCTTTCCAATAAAGTATTGCTTTATTGAGGTATCAATTCTGGGGACTCAGATTCATTTATTTATCACATGTACATCGAAAAATACAATGAAATTTGTGTCTTGGCAAAGAGTCTCGGCCTGAAATGTTGACTGTTTACTCTATTCCATAGATGCTGCTTGGCCTGCTGAGTTCCTCCAGCATTTTGTGTGTATTACTTTGATTTCCAGCATCTGCAGATTTTCTCTTGTGAATGAAATGAGCTGCTTGCGTTTACAAACACAAAGACGTGCTGAGCATAACCCGTAAGTATCACATACATTCTGGCGCCAACATAGCAGTCCCACCATACTGAGCAAAACGGTGAGAGGCATTGATCGTGTGGATAGTCAGAAGCTTTTCCCCAGGGCTGAAATGGCTAACATGAGAGGGCACAGTTTTAAGGTGCTTAGAAGTAGGTACACAGGAGACGTCAGGGGTAAGTTTTTTTTTTACACAGAGAGTGGTGAGTGCGTGGAATGGGCTGCCAGTGACAGTAGTGGAGGCGGTTACGATAGGGTCTTTTAAGAGACTCCTGGATAGGTACAAGGGGCTTAGAAAAATAGAGGGCTATTGGTAAAACTAGGTAATTTCTAAAACAAGTACATGTTTGGCACAGCATTGTGGACTGAAGGACATGTATTGTGCTGTAGGTTTTCTATGTTTCTAAAACAAGCCCCGTTCCTCCCTCCCATCCAACCCATGCACGTGCATGGTCCTCTAGCTCACAACAGCATCCAGTGGGCTTGCGGATTCACAGACAGTGGGCCTCCGCCGTCCACAGCAAACTCATAGAGATTTGCAGGCTTGGGGCACTGGACAATTTATTAGGTACATGAGGTACCTAACAGAGTGGCCACTGAGTGTATTATGTAAAGTTGGACTTTCAGAATATAACCTGTCAGACATTGTGTGATTATTTTTCTGTGTGGTGTTAGGTACAAAATAGATAATTCTGTTGGTTACTGTGGAAAATTTCTCTACAACTGAACAGTAAATTCATCACCATGGAGAGTGAAGTTTGAACAATAAATAATGAACAGAATCCAGTGCTCTTTGTAGGTGCAAAGATAAAGGAAGCATTTAAGACTGAGATTCTTATTAATTGAGGGTATGGAGATGTATATTAGTAGGCTATTCAGCAACTGAAGAGTTTCACCACTCAGATCATAGTTCTACTTCTTAATCACATTAACTAGCCTTGGTTCCACAACTCTTGGCTGTCTGAAATATATCGATTTCAGGACTTGCGTTTTCACCAGATTCCCAGGCCTTTTGGGGAAAATTGTTCCTGATTTCTACTACTCTTCCTGTGAAGAGGGGATATGCTTTCTTTCAACTCCCCTGTACAATCTCATCCTGAGTTGAAGAATGTGCCCCTCATTCTAAACTTCTTCACTGGGTCCTCTCTGTTTGCTATATCGAACCTGTGGTGTATGGGATGTCCAGGGAGGGTCAGCACCACTGGTGAAGGGGTTGGTCATGTCCATTCTGGGGCAGCTCACTCACCTTTGGCCTCCACTGAACACTCAATTCTCACCCGTGGCTCCATGTAGCTGTTTGCTTGTGACAGCGGCCACACACCGGTACACCACTTCGACAGGTGGGCTAAACCAGGTGAGGGTAGCTGGCAGCCTCATACCCGGGTGAGAAATGGACATGCCTGTCCTAACAGGCAAAGTCAGCTCTGGCAGACTGGGCAGATGAGATCGACAGTTGGGTTCAACAACCAATTCTGCAACGCTTTGTGGAGAGCGAAGGGCATGATATGGGACAGAATAAGTCATGGTCATCCATTGCAGCCATAAAAAGACCCCAGTTGTGATAACTTCTTATACCACTGGGGCCGGACTTCCGAGATCAACAAATAGCAACTGCCCCAGAGCAGCAGTTTCTCCACTTTAAAAACCCTCCCGCACAGGTGCAGAAAACAACATCTAAACACGTTCCAATGCACAACAGAGGAACTGCACAAATCCAATTGTCATCATCGGATATGACAGACTGCCAATCAAATCAATCACTATATTGAATCACGCAAACACAAGGAAATCTGCAGATGCTGGAAATTTCAAGCAACACACACAAAATGCTGGTGAACCAGCAGGCCAGGCAGCATCTCTAGGAAGAGGTAGAGTCGACGTTTCGGGCCGAGACCCTTTGTCAGGACTAACTGAAAGAAGAGATAGTAAGAGATTTGAAAGGGGGAGGGGGAGATCTAAAATGATAGGAGAAGACAGGAGGGCGAGGGATGGAGCCAAGAGCTGGAAAGTTGATTGGCAAAAGGGATACAAGGCTGGAGAAGGGAGAGGGTCATGGAAGCCTGGGGAGAAAGGAAGGGGGAGGGAAGCGCCAAAGGAAGATGGAGAGCAGGCAAGGAGTTTTTGTGAGAGGGACAGACAGAGAAAAAAAGAGAGGGGAAAAGGAGAAAATAAATAAATAAATAAGGGATGGGGTACGAGGGGGAGGTGGGGCATTAACGGAAGTTAGAGAAGTCAATGTTCATGCCATCAGGTTGGAGGCTACCCAGACGGAATATAAGGTGTTGTTCCTCCAACATGAGTGTGGCTTCATCTTGACAGTAGAGGAGGCCATGGATAGACATATCAGAATGGGAATGGGATGTGGAATTAAAATGTGTGGCCACTGGGAGATCCTGCTTTCTCTGGCGGACAGAGCATAGGTGTTCAGAAAAACGGTCTCCCAGTCTGCGTCGGGTCTCATCAATATATAGAAGGCCGCACCGGACGCAGTATATCACACCAGACGACTCACAGGTGAAGTGTCACCTCGCCTGGAAGGACTGTTTGGGGCCCTAAATGGTGGTAAGGGAGGAAGTGTAAGGGCATGTGTAGCACTTGTTCCACTTACAAGGATAAGTGCCGGGAGGGAGATTGGTGGGGAGGGATGGGGGGAACGAATGGACAAGGGAGTTGCGTAGGGAGCGATCCTTGCGGAATGCAGAGGTGGGGGGAGGGAAAGATGTGCTTAGTGGTGGGTTCCCGTTGGAGGTGGCGGAAGTTACGGAGAATAATATGTTGGACCCAGAGGCTGGTGGGGTGGTAGGTGAGGACAAGGGGAACCCTATTCCTAGTGGGGTGGCGGGAGGATGGAGTGACAGCAGATGTGCGTGAAATGGGAGAAATGCGTTTGAGAGCAGAGTTGATGGTGGAGGAAGGGAAGCCCCTTATATTGAATCAATTACTTTTTTTTAAAAAAACAGTACAGTTGTAATACTGGCATTTACCCAATAATGTGGAAAATTGTCCAGATACGAACAATTTGGAAATAGCAAAACAAAACCAATCTGTCTGGTTGATGCTCTGTCAGTTAACACTCAATCATCTGCAAAGTAATGAAAACTGTCACCGACATTGCTATTGAGTGCTACTTATTTAACAATAACAGTCACTGATGCCAAGTTTGGATTTTACCGGAACCACTTACCACCAGACCTCATCATAGCACTGAGGTGAATTCCAGAGAGACTGTGACTGCCCTGGTAATTAAGGCATTGACCAAATTTTCTGAACTGATTCCACAATCTATAGACTCACTTCCACAGATTCCACAACTCATGTTCTCAGTCTTATTTATTTTTTAATTTATTTGTTGTTGTTGACCTTTGTTTATGTATAATTTTTCATAAATTTTTTGTATTTATTTTCCTGTAAACTTACTTTGACTTTGACCCTGACTCGGACTCTGAAATGTGCTATCAAGGCACACTGGAGTCAACAGGCATGAAAGGGAAAACATTCCGGTGGTTGGGACCATGTGATAAGGAAGATGCACATGGTTGTCAGAGGTCATCCGTCCCACTTCTAGGATATCACTGGAAACAGTTTCTTCGAGCTGTGACTTGGCCCCAACCATTTTCCGCTGCTTCATCGATGACCTTGCTTCCTTCATGAGATCAGAAGATGAAGAGAATCACAGATGGTCATGCAATGTTCGTCGCCTGAGCAACTGAAACAACCCATAGCTGCCGACTGCAAGACTGTCCTAAACAATATTTAATTAAGGACTGGTAAGTGGTAAGTAACAATGAGGCCACATGCACACCAGGTAATGAATAGCAACAGCGAGAGAGAGAGAGTCTAAATTCATGCATTCTGTGGTATTACCATTTGCTGAATCCACTTTGATCAATATTTCTGAGGTTGGTAATAACTGGAGGAGCTAAAGATGTCACCAGAGGTTTCTGTGGACCTGTGCGTCTTCCTCTAGTTTGTCCTCGAAACAGGTGGCTGGGGTCCTGTCAGAGTTCGTGATCTACAGCTGCACTCAAACTGCAGTTCTTCACAGGTGGTGGGTTCTCACTCTCAGAACTTGCTGAGCAGCCCGGCGTTCCAATATCTCCAGGTGCGGCCTGGAAGACATGCGCCTTCGGAATGCAGCCCTGTAGATGAGCCAATTCCTCGTTGATGCCACCAACTGAAGCACCGCGGGAGATTGAAACTTCGAGACAGCAGGCATGCAATTGAAGGAGGGTGAGAGAGCGAGAGAGCAATGTTTCTGCCATTCATTCTTCGGGGTTTTCCTGTTTTGTGGATGTCTGTGAGGAGTAAGAATTTCAGGTTGTATACTGTATACATTCTCTGATATCAAATTGAACCATTGAACTAGGAACTCAACTGGATCAGCCACAAAGTACCAGAGTGACAAAGCAGGTCAGAGGTTGGATATGTTGTCATGACACTCCCATGCTTTTGGCAAGATACTAGTTGAAAGCAAGAGTCCAATGTATCACCCAGCCCCGCCACCCTCCACGAGAAGCAGCAAGGGCATCAGAACACCAGTATCTACAGGCCCTGCTCCAAGTTGCACACCATTATGATGATAAGAAATACATCTCCCATTCTTCATTGTCACTAGGTCTAAATCTGAACTCTCTACTCATCAAAATTATGGGATTACCTCACCACAAGGACTATAGGTACACCATCACATCCTCAAGAATATATTCTAGTTTATCATCATGAATAAGCATGCCCAGGATACAATTGTCATGAAAACTAGCTATTTGCTTCAGCAGCAGTTTATTACAAACGTAATAAATCTAAATTATATAACCTTAAATGAGCATAAATTACATGAGTACATGACTTATGTCACAATAAACAAAATAACATAACATTAGCGCAGGTTGAGGGAAATAAAGTCTGAGGTAGGATTAAGGACAATAAATTCTGTCCTTATCAGCAATACCCGTAGTCTGCAAAGTTAATTATTAAATATCACCAAGTAAATATTAAATACAAGGGGTTCTGCAGATTCTTGAAATACATACATACACACACACACACACACACACACACACCCTCTTAAGGAACTCAGCAAGTCAGGCAGCATCTATTTAGGGGAATAATTTACCCCTCTGTACAGTAGATGCTACCCGGCATGCTGAGTTCCTCCAGCAGTCTGTGTGAGTTGCACCAAATAGATCTTTTCTTAACCTATTATCAAGCGCATACAGTCCTCAATGTTGTAAATTCTCTTTGCCCAACTACAGATGAAAGCTAACAACAAGTTGGCCTTTTTAAATCTTATCAAAGTGGCTCACCTAGCTCCACCTTCTCAAGGCAATTGAAGATAGACAGTTGCTGGTGAACGCAGCAGGCCAGGCAGCGTTCACCAGCAACTTTGATGTGAGTTGCTTGAATTTCCAGCATCTGCAGAATTCCTCGTGTTTATGAAGATAGACAGTAATTCCTGGGCTTGCCGAAATGCTCACGCCCTCTCAATGAATAAATGTAAGAGACTTATTTTTAGATGAATGATTAGATAAATGTAAAGGTTGCTGAATACGATTGGGGAGGTCAATTAGCCTCTCAAACCGACTCGGGGAATAGGCTTGAAAATTGACCATTCCAGTGTTCCCAAGGTAAGAAGGTGATAAAACAGCAGTCCTGTAAAGTTAATTACCGTTTACTCAAGGGTAACTTTAATTCATTGCAAGGTGCAGGGGTGGGGGAACAGTGTACAGTACTACATAACTTCACTCACCCATCCCAACACTGGACTGATTCCACAACCTGTGGGCTCACTTTCAAGGTCTCTACAAATTGTATTCTCAATATTTATTATTGTTATTATTCTTTTGTTTTATTCTTTTTTTTGTATTTGCACAGTTTGTTGTCCGTGGCATACGAGTTATTTGTTCATCTTTGTTGTGTGCAGTTTCTGATTGATTACATTGCGTTTCTTTGTATCTACTATGAATGCCTGCAAGAAAATGAATCTCAGGGTGACATACATGTACTTTGATAATAAATTCACTTTGAAGTCTAAGTGGCAACACTAATTCATTTCAGTTGGTTTTTCAAACTGTTGTTTCTCTGCAACTACATATCGATTAAATAAAAGCACTCTCATGGGAGATGGGTTAACTGGTGCATTCACATTTCAGCAGGAGAGATCAATGTACATGTGGAGACAACAGTCCACATGTAGTGCTAAGGGGAGTCATTGTTCCAAAAGAAATAGATCCTTACAGAACACAAATCATTATAAAGTATTAAAAAAGGCAATATATTTCAACTTTTTAAAAGCTTGGCATAATTCATAGAAGTTTTTTTTTCCAATACAGCTGCTTGTGATCAAGGACCTTTGTACAAATGCTAGAGCATGAAAAACATTTTGACTACAGGCAAGGTGATCTTGGTACACTAAATCCAAAGCAACTGATCTGACTGAGAGCAGAGTTACTGCTGAACTGGTTCTTCTGCCTATTATAGATCATGTCTGGTTATTGACTTATAGAATAAGCTGCCACTCATAGCAGGGAAAGCTGTGTCAGTAGATTCTTCCAGCTTGTCTAATTTCTCTTCCAGGCAGTTCCAGAAGATTATGTCCTAGCTGTGGAATTGGCTTCTTGACATTGAAGCATTCTGATGAAGATATCAGAGAACCTGAGTTCACCACGTTTGTGTACTTGTTGATTTATTTCTGCTGCAATAAATCTATATTAGTGTTGGCGTGTGGCCAAGTGGTTAAGGTGTCGGTCTAGTGATCTGAAGGTCACTAGTTCAAGCCTCAGCTGAGGCAGCATGTTGTGTCCTTGAGCAAGGTACTTAACCACACATTGCTCTGCGACGACACTGGTGCCAAACTGTATGGGTCCTAATGCCCTTCCCTTGGACAACATCGGTGGCGTGGAGAGGGGAGACTTGCAGCGTGGGCAACTGCTGGTCTTCCATACAACCTTGCCCAGGCCTGCGCTCTGGAGACCTTCCAAGGTGTAAATCTATGGTCTCACGAGACTAACAGATGCCTATTTTATTTTAAGTCTATATTAAAATCGAGATGTATACTTCTCCTGCCATTTTTTTACCCATTACTTTTATACAGTGACAGCCGCCCCCCCCCCCAGTTCGAGATTCTCCCACAAGTAGAAACATCCTCTCCACACTTATCCTGTCAAGACCCCTCCCTCAGAATCTTATGTTTCAATCAGGTCGCTTCTCACTCTTCTCCATGAGAGACTGAGTCCCAATGTCTGCACTCGTGCAAGACTAACTGGTACAGAAAGGTATATGATATTGTAGGATTTTGTGAATAAAACACGTGAGAGTCATTTTATGTGCTTTAACAAAAGCCACAGCCCTTTACCTCCAATACGAACAAACCCAAAAGTAGTCACCTTACACTGACAACATTATGTCAGACAGTATCTCAAAGTGAACACAACTCAATGACAGTGTTTGTGAATTATGTAGAACAGGTTCTATTATGAACAAACACACATGGTTATGCCATGATGCATGGGTTATGGCAGTGGAACCATCTGGTTTAAAGCAACCTACAGAAATACATTCAAGTTTACGCTTCCTATCTACGACAAAAGTCTCTTCTCGCCATTTCAAAATGCAGAACGGACATTGTAAGAGCTTAAAGGGCGTTGACATACATCATGGCGGACAAGAACAAACGAGGTAGAACATGGGTCGACAGAACCCAAGAGACTGTACGCCATGATGGGAGGTGGGAATAGGTGTCAAAGAATTGAGTTTACTGAGGGATCAGAACGTTGCTGAGACACCAACCAGGCGGTTGTGGCATCAGAAATAAAATCACCCGGTACACGTCCCAGCTGCCCGCACACCTGCTTAACTATGGAAGCCTGTGGGCCCTCTTTTGGAGCCATTCTGAGCCCCAGCAGGACCCACAGGAGATGATCATGTCAACACATCCATCAGGGAGACCGTCAGAGGAGCCTTTAAGGAGCGTTGAAACTACTTGCATTGACCGCTGGACTGCGGGTGATACGCTGTGGTGTGATGTTGAGGTTCTGAGCCATTGTGGCCCAGAGGTCTGACGTGGATTAGGGACCATGGTCAGAAGTAGTGTCAGGGATGCCAAATTGTGTGACCCAGGTGCTGATGAATGTCCAAGCTCTGTCTGCATTGTCATCAACGCGAGAGGAACAAGTTCTGGCCTCCTGGTGGTACAGTCCACCATGCGAGGTGCAAGAAACCGCAGGAGGACGAGGAGAGGACCAACCAGGTCCACATTGACATGGTCAAGCAGTCGCTCAGGGACCTCAAAGGGTGCCGATGGTGCCCAAACCTGACAGTTAATTTTTGCCCACTAACATACAACACAGGCTGCACGCTCGTCTCGTACGTCCTTCCTAAGGCCATGCCACACAAACGTTAAGACAACCAGTCTCCATGAAACCTTCTCATCTTGATGCGAGAAGCTGTGAATGAAACAGTGTTTGCAGGCACTATGGGACGAGGGCGACCAGTTGAGACATCACACAGGAGAGCAATTCCTGCATCCCCAAACATGACGTCAGCCAACCACAGGCCTGTGCCTGCTGTTCTGTAGGCCTGGACCTCTGGGTCGGTAACTTGATCAGCTGTCATATTGGCACAGTCAACCCCAATGTGTATTGCATCAATGGTGAGCTGTGAGAGGCAATCAGCCACAGCACCACTTTTCCCTTTGATGTGCTGGATATGTCAGTCGTAAATTCCGAAATTCCCATGCAGGCCAGCTGGTATTGCTGCCATGCAGACCGAGGGTCTGGAGCTTTGCCCGTTATGTGCATGGGGTGGGGGGGGCAGGGGTTTGTGGTCAGCAAAAACTGTGAAATGATGACCCTCCAGTAGAAAATGAAAATGGCAGATGGGCAGATAGAGACCAAGAAGTCTTTCGGCCTGAAACGTTGACTATACTTTTTCCCATAGATGCTGCCTGGTCTGCTGAGCAATCCTCCAGCATTTTGCGTGTGTTGCTTGGATTTCCAGCATCTGCAGACTTTCTCTGTTCACGGCCAATCATGCTGGTGGGGGGGGTGGGGGGCGGAGGGGGCATCACTGCCACGTGCTGCCACCCAACTGTTTGGACAGCACCCACAGCATGGTCTGAGGCGTCAGTACTGATGACTACAGGTGCACTGGGGAGCAGGTACGCCAGTAGGGTTGTGTTGGATAGAGCTCGTTTGGTGTCATCAAATTTGGTCAAGTCCACTGAGCACTCAAGCTTATGTTTAGGGGAGCTTAAGTTCAGCAGCTCATGGAATGAAACGGTGATACAAATTCACCATACCTCAAAGCCCTTGCAGTGCTTTGGTAGTGCAGGGCAGTGGAAAGTCCCTAAAAGCAGCAGCTTTTGATGGCAGGCGTGTTGCACCTTTTCCAGAGAAAGAAAAAGTCAACAGTAGTCTGGCTTTTAATGGGGTTAATAATCAGCCCATATTGACTTAAGTACTTGAAAAGTGTACAGAAATGTGGCAAGTGTTCAATTTTGGATGCGATGTCGACAAATATGTCATCCAATTAAACAAAATGAAAAGCTAAGTCTTTAACAAAGTTGCTTAGTTGCTGGAAAGTCTGTGCTGCATGTTTCAGCCCAGATGGCATGCGCAGAATCTCAGATAGGGCAAATGGGTTGTAACAGCGGTTTTGAGAATATCCTCAGCACACACAAGAACCTGGTGGTCCCCCTGACTAAGTCTGCTTTAGAAAAATTTACCTTTGCAGCTAAATGTGCAGAAAAGTTTTGGATATGTGAGACCAGGTAATGATTGGAGGTGACGGCATGGACAGCAATGACCAATGGGCTTAGGGACCACGTCCAGTGCTAAACCCCAAGGGCTATTCAACCTGCGTACAATGCCAAGCATTTCCATGTCAGCAAACTCAGCCTTCGTGCTAGCCAGCTTTTCTGAGTCTAGTCTACGTGCATGGGCGTGGACCGTCAAGCCAGTTGAGGAAATGTGGTGCTTGACCCAATGCCTTGTGACTGTGGTGGAAAACGTTGGCTTGGTGAGGTTTGGGAATTCGGCCAGCAGCAGACTGAATTCACAGGTGGTGGTGCATGCACTAGACAGAGTCATCACAGGGAACTTACTGGGGGTACAAGGTAACGACACAAAGTCGTTTGCAACCACAAGCTGGCAGTTCTGAGGACCTACTAACAGTCCTTTGGCGCACAGGAGATCTGCACTGAGCAGATGTCTAGCCACTTCAGCCAAGACAAAGTCCCATGTGTAGTGTCGCCCACTGAAGCAGAGTATCATGTGTCATGTCTCAAGACCAGATCCTGCCTTCAGCAAGGGTTCGTGGCTCTCCAGCTTGTAATCAATGGGCAACGCTGGCCACACACTCACGTGAGCATCCCTGTCACACAGGAAGCATCGCCCTGAAAGAATAGACGGCCCTGCCGGATGGAACCCACGGTGTTCACAGACCTCCTACCTTCTGATGCGCTGGCACCATCGAAGCTGCAAGGCAGTCGGCACTCATTGCCATTTGAGCCGAAGCACGTGTGGGTAAAACACAGACCTGGTGTTGTCTGGTTTGGAGCCATGGGCGTGAGACTGCTGGAGGCCGATTGAGACAGCGAAAGGAGGAGGAACGATACACCTCTACCTGACCGAGTGTAGACTATCGGGCATCTAAGCAAGCTCCCTATAGGCCTTCATGTGTGTTAGTGTGAGCTGTACAAACTTGATCAGGCATTTATTGCATAAAGAGTTCTTTCAAAATAAAACTAGAATGGTGATTGGTCAGAAGAGATAGTATGTAGTCCATTAGTTCTGAAGGCCTAGGAGATGGGCAAGGAGAGCAACTGTTTGGTGTACTCGCTCAGATAGACAGTCCAGAAGTCTGTAGAAGGTGAGTTTTTGGAGCGACATATTTATCACATGCAGGCAGATTGTCCAGCAAGTAGACGGACCACTCTGGCTCCAGTGGAACTACTGAGCGATGCTACAACACAGAAAAATTTGGTATCTCTCACAGCACAAACTGGGCTTCACCTGTGCAAACTACGTGGTAGTGCCCTGCTCCCAAAACTCCGGCAGCTTCAAAGTGGCTGCATTGGTCGACATGTCATTGAGTAACGCAGGAATCGTCTGGGGTCACCAATTTGGGATTTTGTGAATATAACACGCAAGAATCATTTTACGTGCTTAACAAAATCTATAGCCCTTTACTTCCATTATGAATAAACCAAAGCAGTTGCTGAGACTCTTAAAGAGAACGCAACAACTCAATGATAGTGTTTGTGAATTATGTAGAACAGTTTCTATTATGAACAATATGAGTAAGTTATCACCCATTACCCTACAATGTCTTTGGAGCTTTGAAACTCCTCACGTTGGGAAGGTGGGAGAATAACTGATGGAAATAGGAGAATGAGGCCCCTGCTCTCAAAAAGTAGAAGGGAACATCAAATAAGCTGAATTGAGTGGTGTCAGCACAACAACCTTGCACTCAACTCAGTAAGACCAAAGGAGTGAATGTGGTCTTCAGATAGGGTAAGACAAGGGAACACACCAGTGCTCATCGAGGGATCAGAATTGGAAAGCGTGTCAACAGCTCTGAGGATCTAACCTGGGCACAACATATCGATGCAGTTATTAAGAAGGCACGACAGTGACTATATTTCATTCAGAGTTTGAGGAGATTTGCTATATCACCAAAGACACAACTTTCTACAGATGTCCCGTGGACAACATTCTAACTGGCATGCTGTCTGGTATTGTGGGGGGCTGCTACTGCACAGGATCAAAATAAGCTGCATCAAATTGTGAACTCATTCAGACCCATCATGGGCACTACCCTCCCCAGCATCCAGGATATCTTCAAGGAGCGATGCCTCAAAAAGGTGGCATCCATCTTTAAGGACCCCATCACCCAGGACGTGCCCTCTTCTCATTGCTACCATCAGGGAGGAGGTACAGGAGCCTGAAGGCACACACTCAACAATTCAGGAATAGCTTCTTCCTCTCTGCTGTCAGATTTCTGAATGGACGTTAAACCCACGGACACTACCTCACTTCTTTATTTTCCTCTCTCTTTTTGCACTACTTACCTAATTTAACTTTTAAAATATATGTAAATTACAGTAAGTACAGTTTTTATGTATTACAATATACTGCTGCTGCATAACAAAAATCAATGCTAGTGATATTAAACCTGATTCCAATAATCGCTGATGTTGGGATCTCTGCTTTGATTTCAGAAAAGAGAGATGGATCTGAATGATAAATTGGCACAAATGTGCTAATGCAGCACATTGACAGGAGATTGAAATCGATTTCAATCTGTTGCTACAAAAACTTTTAGTGTCAATTCACTAATGGTTGACAATTATGATAGCGGAATGAACATTAGTACCAGTGTATTAAACATGACTAATGTTATGAGAGTTCATCAGTGTTTTAACAGAAGCATTTAAAATATCCATATATCAGATGGCACTGGAGATAGAAATTGATATCAGTGGCTTCTCTCAATACAGGAAAAATGGCCCTGGATAAATCCTACTAAGCCCCAGACCAAGAATGGACTTCCTGTTGCTTCTGAGGATAATTCATAAAACATTCAAGTTCCAGGACTCCTGTCTTGGGGTTGTTGCAAAAGCGAACACTATCTCCTTATTCATTTTTATTGCACTATTTATGTTTTTGAAATGTATAGTAATTTTGTACTCTACTGCCACCGTAGATCAGGAAACTTCACCTTTACGAGCCAGTGACAATAAATCTGATTCAGAAAGTACAGAGAGTTAAAATGGATAGCATAGAGGTTAGCGTAACACCACTGTCTGGTAGAAGTTTGTATGTTCTCCCTGTGACCGCGTGGATTCCCTCTGGGTGCTCTGGTTTCCTCCCACATTCTAAAGGCATACGAGTTAGGGTCAGTAAGTTGTGGGCTTGTTACGTTGGTGTCGGAAGCATGGTGACACTTGCGGACAACCCTTAGTACATCCCCAACACAAACGATGCACTTCAAGCTATGTTTCGATGTACGTACATGTGACTAACAAAGCTAATCTTTAACCAAAAAAAGAAAACTAGCAGTGTAGTCTTCCTTTGTACAAGGCTGTGGCTTGGACAAATACAGATTATTATCCAGTTTTGGTTCTCTCCTTTGGCAGGGCTAGATTCAGACGAGGACCACTTAGTTGGCATCTTTTTTTTAAAAAAATAGTTAACAATAACCGGGAGTAGAAAACTGGGTATACTTCACGTGAAAAATCAGAGTAAATTGCACAGAAACAGGCCCTTTGGCCCAACTGGTCTATGCTGACTGAATTAAACTCCATTTGCCATTCCCCGGCCCACTTAATCAGCTGATCAATATCCTTCTGTAAATTTTGATTTCTTCTTCATTGTCCTCTATACAACCTATATTAGAGTTATCTTACTAACCATGCCTTGTACATTCCTATCCAAACCATTGATATAGATGACAACAAAAATGGGCCCAGCATCCACCCCAGAGGCACACAACTAGTCACAGGCCTCCAGTTCAAGGAGGAACTTTCTACATCACCCTCTGCTTTCTACCATCAGGCCAATTGTGTATCTAATTAGCCAGCTTTGTCCAGAGCAGGGGTTCTCAACTTTTTTATGCCATGAACCAACACCATTAAGTATGGAATTTGTAGACCCCCAGCTGGGAACCCCTGCTCTAGGGGGATGGTGATGGTGAAGGAGAAATATTGGCAAACGCCTTAATAGAATATTTTAATAAATTAGCTCTCTGTCATATTCCTTTCTCCAGAAGACTTCATGGCTATGCAACAGGGGAGTTAATGGCACATGAAGATAAATGGTACTGTGACGGAATTAGGCTTGATAGACCAGAACATCATTTCCTGATCATGTTCATAGGCTCTAAAAGTTATATTTACCCAGAATCAGTGAGTGTCATTTGAAGATCTCTTCCTCGCTGAATTCGACAGATTCTTAATCAGTGGAACCTCCAATGATCAGATCAAGTTCGCTGTTCTCACACATCATATAATAGTCAATAAGAAGCAGTAGCATTCGTGTTCTCTCTCCCCTCTTCAGTCCCTGACTGATAAAATCCCTATCTATCTCAGCTTTGGACTTATTTCAGTGGTCCAGCACTCATGTGGTTTCTGGATTTCAAGATTCAAAGATTCAAGTTTCAAAAAACTTTATTGTCATTCTAACCATACATCAGCTCTGCAGGGCAGAATGAGACAGCGTTTTCCAGGAGCAGTGCAATCATAACATAATAAACACAACATTAAATAATAAACATAACAATAAATAGTGAAAACACAACAGCCACATGTCAGTTAAAATCAAGTTATACGTGTCCAGTGCAAGTTAAAAGTGTCCAAAGCAGAGTCAGGTAGAGCAGCTATTTAGTCGTCTGACTGCCTGTGGGAGGAAGCTGTTTTAGTAGCCTTGTGGTTTTAGTTTTGATGCTCCTGTAACGTTTGCCTGATGGCGGAAGAACAAACAGTTCATGGAGAGGGTGTGAGGGGTCTTTAATGATGTACCGTGTCTTCTGGAGGCATCGACTCTGAAAGAGGCCTTGGACAGAAGGTAGGGAGACCCCAATGACCTTCTCTGCTCCCCAACCACCCTCTGCAAGGCTTTTTTGTCGACAGCACTGCAGCTGGAGTACCAGGTTGTGATGCAAAAGGTCAGCACACTCTCAACCACGCCTCTGTAGAATGTAGTTAAGATGTTAGTGGGGAGTGATGCTTGTTTAAGCTTCCTCAGAAAGTGCAATCTCTGCTGGGCCCGTTTCACAATCCCAGTGGTGTTTCTGACATGTACTGCTCTTCCTCATGATCATCACTATCGAATTTCCAATATCTGTTTCTTTTGTGATTCAATGGACATGCATGGTTAAAATAATGAATCGGGTACACAATATACAAATCAAAAGTAAAAGCAATATCAGGAAACAATACACTTTAGTCCTGAAGAGACACAAGATGAGACAATGATTCGAGTGTGCCGAGGTTACTGGTAAACATTCTGATTGTAGTGACCACCTGGAAAATACTGTTTGCTGACCCTCTGGCTGGCTACCTGTACCTTTCATTCTGTATTCATGAGGTATTACAATGATCCATGGTCACTTTTGTGGTCACTAAACTACTCACAAATGCTGTCCATACAGGATTCACATAGACAATTACACATGTGTGATTGGATAAATGCAGAATTTACTCCCACCATATTAGGTACACCAGTACACCTGTTCATTAATGCAGGTCTCTAACCCCCAGCCTATTCTGTGGCAGCAAATCAATGCATTAAAGCATAGAGATCTGGTCAAGAGGTTCAGATCAAATATCAGAATGGGGAAGAAATGCGATCTAAGTGACCTTGACCATGGAATGATTGCTGGTGCCAGATGGGACGGTTTGAGCATCTGAGAAACCACTGATCTTCTGGTATTTTCATGCACTACAGTCTCCAGAGCAGGGGTTCCCAATCTTTTGTTACGCCATGGAGCCCTGCCATTAACCAAGGGGTCCATGGACTCCAGGTTGGAAACCCCTGCTCTAGGGTTTACAAGGATGGGTGCGAAAAACAAAAACATATCCAGTGAGTGGCCATTCTGTGGGCAAAAATGCCTTGTTAATGAGAGGGGTCAGAGGAGAGTAGCCAGACTGGTTCAAGCTGACAGGAAGGGGACAGTAACTCAAATCACCACACGTTACAACAGTGGTGAGCGAAAGAGTATCCCTGGATGCACAACATGTCGAACCTTGAACTGAACGGGCTACAGCAACAGAAAACCACAAAGATACACTCACTGGCCACTTTTTTTAGATATAGGAGCTACCTAATAAAGTGGCCACTGAGTGGATGTTAATCCTAATCTGTAATCGGGTACAAGACCCACAGAGAGAGTTAAGGAGTTAAAAAAAATAAAATCACACAATGCTGGCAGAATTGTCAGTAACTAGAGTGTCTGCTGCTCCCACTCACAGAGCGGTCAGTAACTAGAGGGTCTGATTCAAGATATCTGGCATGCGCGTCAGAAGTTGAGGTGAAAATATTTTGTACCTAATAATAAACTTCAATTGACATAGTATCTCTGATATAAAAAAGAATTGCCAAGGTACTGCACAGGACTCTGGACAAACAAAGAACTGGTACCAAATCTTACCTATTAGTCCAGATGCATATAGGTGTTAAGAAACATCTTAAAAGAGGGGCGAGTTAGAAAATCCAGAGCACAGATACAAAATGCTGGAAGAATTCAGCGGATCAGGACCCCTGACCCGTTGTGTGTGTGTGTGTGTGTGTGTGTGTGTGTGTATACACGCATATCTGCAGAAAGCCTTTAAGATGGAAAAGCCAGAAATGTTTCAAAAGAGAATCCCACTGCTTCTCACCTTGACAGCTGAACAAATGCCTGCAAATGTTCAGTTGAGTAAATAGAAACATCGAAAATCTATAGCACAATACAGGCCCTTCGGCCCACAAAGCTGTGCCAAACATGTCCTTACCTTAGGAATTACCTAGGGCTACCCATAGCCCTCTAGTTTTCTAAGGTCCATGTACCTATCCAAGAGTCTCTTAAAAGACCCTGTTCTATCCACCTCCACCACCGTCACCAGCAGCCTATTCCATGCTCTCACCACTCTCTAGGTACAGAGCAGATCTCCCTGACATCTACACTGTACCTACTTCCAAGCACTTTAAGACTGTGCCCTCTTCTGTTAGCCATTTCAGCCCTGGGAAAAAGCCTCTGACTATCCACACGAACAATGCCTCTCATCATCTTATACACCTCTATCAGGTCACCTCTCATCCTCCGTCGCTCCAAGGAGAAAGGGCCAAGTTCACTCAACCTATGCTCATAAGGCATGCTCCCCAATCCAGGCAACATCCTTGTAAATCTCCTCTGCACCCTTTCTATAGTTTCCACATCTTTCCTGTAGTGTGGCGACTAGAACTGAGTACTCTACAGTACTCCAAGTGGGCTCTGACCAGTGTCCTATATAGCTGTAACATTACCTCTTGGCTCTTGAACTCAATCCCACGGCTGATGAAGGCCAATACACTGTATGCCTTCTTAACCACAGAGTCAACCTGCACAGCAGCTTTGAGTGTCCTATGGACTCGGACCCCAAGATCCCTCTGATCCTCCACACTGCCAAGAGTCTTACCATTAATACTATATTCTGGTATCATATTTGACCTACCAAAATGAACCACCTTACACTAAATGCTGGGGATACTCAGCAGGCCAGGCAGCACGTGTGATGTCTCAGGCCAATGACTTTCAAATAGTCAATAATCTGGAAAATCAATTATTTTACTCTCTACTAGAGTCATCAAGTCATAGAGAGATACAGATCAGAACAGGCCCTTCAGCCCACTAAGTCTGCACTGACCACCAGAGAGGTAAAGCACAACCCATCAAGTTCTCAAACACCTCCAAGCATCCTTTCATATTCATCCTACCATAACCCAAAGGCATGACATTGGCTATGTTTCATTAAAAGTTTGAGGAGATTTAGTATGTCACCTAAAACGCTCACACGTTTCTCGAGATGTACCATGGAGACCATTCTAACTGGCTGTGTCACCACCTGGTGTGGGGGGAACTACTGCGCAAGATTGAAGAAAGCTGCAGAGAGTTGTAAACTTAGTCACCTCCATCACGGGCATGGGCCTCCACAGAGTCCAGGGCATCAACAAGGAGCGATGTCTCAACAAGGTGGCATTCATCCTTAAGGATCCCCCATCACCCAGGCCATGCCCTCTCCTCATTGCTACCATCAGGAAGGAGGAACAGAAGCATGAAGACACACACTCAACAGTTCGAGAACAGCTTCCTCTCCACTGCCATCCAATTTCTGAACACTACCTTACGACTTTTTTTATTTCAAATTTTGTACGACTTATTTAATTTAACTATTTTATATATATATACTCTCTGTAATTTACAGTTTTTTCTTGATTATTATGTATTGCATTGTACTGTGGCCACAAAGTTAACAAATTTTACCACATACTGTATGCCAGTGTTATTAAACTTGATTCTCCCCAAAGGTTCTATCACTCATCTAACACTGGGAGCAGTGGAACCTCCCAACACACGCACACACTCACATCTTCGGTGTATGGGGGGACACTGGGGCACACAGAAGAAACCTGCCTGGTCATAGGCAGAACATACAAACTCTGCACAGACAGCACTGGAACTCAGGATTGAACCCTCCTCACTGAGATTGTCAGGCAGTAACCCTCCTTTCTGTGTCACTGTTCCCTGCTGAGTGTTTCTGGTGACTTCTGCTTCTATTTCGGAGCGGTCAGTGCCTTGAGTCAGACTCCGAGGTTGAGCTCGAGTTAGGATGCAGTACAGCAAAGGAAATGCGCGCACTTGATGCAGTGAGGCGCACTCGCTGGGCTGAAGAAGGGCTGGGAGCTGTCGAGCTGGCTAAAGCTGCACAGAGGGCTTCCAAACTGCGCAGTGACTTCAAATTCCTCTATGATTTAGAGGTAAGAATTTGCTTGCAGGCTGGAAAAACTTGTAAATCTGATGGCGGAGGGGAAGAGACGGTTCCAAAATCAAGGAGTGTGGTTTTCAGGCTCCTGTACCTCCTCCAATACATAGGATTGGTCCCTGCCTTGGCACTCTGCCTCACCCTCTCAATGGATGCTGCAATGAGGAGTTTCCTTAGTCAAAGGATAGTGAATCTGTGGAATTCATTGCCGCAGACGGCTGTGGACGCCAAGTTGGTGGATATATTTAAAGTGGAGGTTGATAGGCTCTTGATAAGTCAGGGCATCAATGGTTATGGGGAGAAGGCAGGTGAATGGGGTTGAGAGGGATAATAAATCAGCCATGATGGAATGGCGGAGCAGACTCGATGGGCCCAAATGGCCTGAATCTGGTCTTCTGGCTTATGGTCTATTTCTGTTACTTTTATTTTTTTTTTGTTTCTCGTTGATGATCTACATATGCACGATTGATAATGGAGAAGTGATGCTCTCTCAGAGGGTTAAAAAACTGGATGGAGATTATAAAGATGAGACTCAATTTCTTTACAATCAAGGGGTTACTTAAGCAATTGACATTAGGTCATGGACAGTTTTGAATGACAGGTGGATTACAGGGAGTAGGGGGGAGAAAAGCCAGCCGGAGCATTCTGAAATGGCGGATAGATGAGATTTAAGCTGAGGTGGGCAGGGGGAGAACAAATTTGAGCAATGGTAATAATATTGTGGGTTAAGTGGCACCTTTACACTGTAAATCCATTCATGATAAGTAATGTGCTGCCTGAGAGAGTGAAGAACATAGATTTGATAGCAACTCTGAAAAGGGGATTGAATGAATCGTTACGGGGGATTAAAATGACGGCGAGGACAAGGTATGGGGGCTTTCATCAAGCTGGCAAAGCACAAAAGCCTCGTGCTCTTTGTGTGCGACATGGTTCTGTGTTTCTATATCAAAGGAAATATGATCTTAGAGAATTTTATTGGCTGGAGTTAATAGTACGTACACACTGTATCATGCCCAAGACACCAGAACTAGAATTAAAATCAATTGCAATCCTGAAACTTTTCCAGCATTTAGAAACCAGTCCTTAATTCATTCCCCCAAACTCCAATAAAGTCAAAATATTTTGGCTGTCTGAAAGACACAGTGACTTCTTCATATTCACCAGTATCAATCAGTTCTACTAATGCATTCATTGTGACTGTCATTTATTAAAGTTTTTATCCTTCCGTATAATTCAAGATATTTTCTCATGCTATTCAGGATTTGTAATGCGAATGTTTTCAAGAAACTGGTCCATGCTTTGATACACTTGATACTAATGCAGAAATCACTTATAGGAGACGACAGTCCCTGTCTGAATGAACCCAAGATATACTGACATCCACTCTGCCGAAATACGGAATTGTGCTGCAAGCTGTTTCCATCTCCCCGAATTGAATTGAATTGACTTTATTACTTCCATCCCTCACATACATGAGGAGCAAAATTCTTTACGTTACGTCTCTGTCTAAATGTGCAATTCATAAAGACAGGGTATCAAGCAGTTACAATGTGGGTCTGAATTAGACAAAAAGTGTAGCAGTAACCCGTACACTACTTTTAGCCACACCATACAAGAGTCCATAGCAGTACATCGCTAAATGTTAAAGAAAAAACCCCGCACGCCCTCGTTCATTGCATGCAGATCTCTTTCGTTAATACCACACAAAAACCGCCACTATTTTTGCGTTTCTTCCTACCTCGAAGAAGCTGACCCGGCTCATGGCTGCAGGAGTTCCCGGGCGGTCGGTGCTGGTGCTGGTGCCGGTCCCCCGTGCGATCTAAGGAGTAACCCCGGCGGCTTGCGCTCGCTGACAGCTCGGTTGAGTTAAGGGAGCAGAAGTCGGAATCAGAGAGTGTCTGGCAGTGGACCGCGTACTGACCATCTCCTCTCTGGGCCCTGGGAAATTCTATACAGGGTGGAGCTAAGGACGAAATGTGACTTAAGGCCAAGAATGGGAGCATCACTCACATCCACGACTCAATGACTCCACGAGAATTTAGCGCAGTCTTCAATTCCCCTTGCTCTACAGGAGGGAAAATTGGAACTGTTTCTTATTTCCCTCGCTGATTGCAACAGGAGAGTGTTTGACTACAAAGCTATCGTCTCTTGGAGTTGAGCTCAGACGTTTAGATACTGCTCTACTCCCAGCATCTCCCCCCTCCCCCACCCCATCCCCTCTTCCCCTCTCCCCTTCCACTCTCCTCTTCCCCCTCTCTTCCCCTCTCCCTCTCCATCCCCACCCCTTCTCCCTTCCCTCCCCCTCGTCCCCAGTCCTCCTTCCTCATTCCTCCATTCCTCCTCTCTCCCTCCCTCTCCCCCCAACCCATCTCCCTCCCAACTCCCTTCTCTCCCTCCCCCTCCCTGGGCTGGGTTGTTTTGCATATGAATCTACATTAACTGCTATCCTTAACATAGCCAAAACATCCCAAAGCATTTTACAGCAGCATTATCAAACATGGATCTACAACACAACATGAAAGGAAAGTTAAATATTTAGCAATTTCAGAGACAGCATACTCTTGCAGCCCAACAAGCCCATGTTGCTCAATTACACCTATGTGACAAATTAACCTGGTAAACCACAGGTCTTTGGAATGTGGGAGGGGAGGATGTTATGGTCCAGTCCGTGAAATCCACATTCCGGTTCATTGATCCTTATTCCGGGGTTTCCTATTTTCCCTTGTTCCATTGGGTGCCTTAATTGAAGCACCTGATTCTTGTTTTGGGCTGGCACATGAATACCTCTGCAAACCAAGGATTTCCTGCTGGACTGTTCCCTTCCCCTCCTCATCTGAATCCCTGACAGTTTCCTCAGCGGTCATCCCAGCCCTGCGTCCTAGGAGGGTCCCGACCCCGCGTCCTCGAAAGGGTCCCGGCTCTGCGCTCCAAGGAGGAGTCCCCGCTCCGTACCCAAGAGCTTAACCAAGCTGAGTCCAAGATCCAAGTCCTGCCCTGGAGTACCTTGCGCAGTCCAGGAGTCTCCCTCGCCCAACCCAAGCCACGTCGAAGAACCTCGTCTTGTCCAAGCCAAGGCTTTGTGTTCTCGTCCTGTCCATGTGCCTCGTCCTGTGCAGGAGTTCCATGTCCAGTCCTGTAGCCACGTCCAGTCATGTAGCCTAGCCATGTCCAGTCCTCGCCTAGTTCCGGGGTCCAAGACCCAGGTTCTGGGTCCCTGTCCAGTCTCTGGCTCAGAGTCCTCGCCCAGCCTCCTAGTTCCAAGTTCCTTGTCCTGGTCCCACTTTCCTAGTCTTAGTCGTAGCCCAGGCCCAGTGTCCTTGTCTCGTCCAGGGCCTGTGGCCATGTCCAGCGTCGTTTCTTCCTGACTCCCCTTGCTTTCTTGATAAACCTTGTCCTCTTCCTAGTACTTCAGTGCCTGTGTCTTGCATTTGAGTCCACTCCCAATGCCCCCTTATGACAGAGGATACCAGAACGTCCAGAGGAAACCCTCGCCGTCACGAGGAGATCGTACAAGCTCCTTAGGGACACCAACAGGGATTGAACCCAGGTTACCAGGGCTGTATAGTGTTACACTACCATGCTGCCACTTCCTGTTTTGGTGTTAAGTACAACTCTGTTCTGCGCATATCAATTAATATATTTAAAAGGCACTTATTGCACGTTGAAAAGTGCAGTAGAAAATAGGTGCAGTTACATTGCGTGTGGGTGCAGTAACATGAACCTGCAGCATATTCTAGTCTGAGCCAATAAGACTTGTATCTTTCTGATGAAGTGCTCCAAGGAACAATAAACACTCTAGTACTATTTGCTGAGATCATCATTCCTGTGGTCTCCAGTTGTGACAGCATCGTACAAGATGAAGACATTATGCTCAAAGCACGGGCCGTGTACATAAGCCACAGTCAGTGAACAATCAACACCTCATTTCAGATAATGGTTCTACATCTTTTGTCTCTCGAAACACACAGTGAAATGCATCATTTGTGTTAACAACCAACACACACTTGGGTGTGTGCTGGGAGCAGCCTGCAAATGTCACCACACATTCCAGCATCAACATGGCATTCCCACAATGCTTAGCACCAACATAGCATTCTCACAATGCTCAGCACCAACATATTATTCCCACAATGCTCGGCAGAACAACACAGAACACAACAAAACAAGATGCGACAAGCAACAAAACAACAACAGCAAAGCAAGTCCTGTCCCACCCCATGTGCATACAGTCCTCCGACCCCAGGTTAGGCCATTTTTGGCCTCCAGCCTCAAGCGGACTTGGACTCGAATATTGGGCTTCGGCTTTCCCAGTGGACTCACAGAGATCTGCAACCTCAGAGACTCCAGCGATCAGACCTCAACTTCTGGTCTTCTGATTGACCTTCAGACCTTGATCCTCGGTATCGACTGCAGCACCCACCGATCACCGAATACTAGGCCTTGAATTCTGGACTCGCCAGTAACAGGGCCTTGAACTCCAGTCTCATCGCTTCATGTACCCTGGAGGTAATCAGACTTCAACTTCTTTATGCATGTCCTTTACATTCTCTGATGCTTTGCACTCTTTGTAACCTTCTCTGCCTTCCACGTTACCTCAGACTTCCTCTATTATCCCTTTTCCATTCCAGACATCCCACCTCTCCCGGAAGTTCCCGGAGTCTCCCACATATTAATAGTGGCTCCCTGATGCCCACAAATTATATACAATATCCCGGAAATCAATTTTTTTGAGAGCGAGTGAGCAAGAGAGCAGGAGAGCGAGAGAGAGAAAGAGAGAGCATTGAGAGAGTGACCGCGAGAGCGACCACGAAAGAGAGAGAGAGCGCGCAAGAGGGAGAGATCACGCCATGACAGAGTGTTCCAAAAAAAGAAAATATAAAACGTACATCACCCCAGACTACACTAAAGTGTACCCCTGCCTAATAGAGGTCAAAAATAATGACAGGGTTGCTCGCTGCACTGTTTGCAACAGTGACATTTCTATTGCCCATGGTGGGTTAAGACTGTAAGAGACATGATGAGGTGAGTTTAACAGGTGTCATTTGTTCATTAGCATAGCTAACATTATTTAAACTAGCTGGCTAGCTGCTAAGGAGCTACTTGATTGCAAATATCCCACCTCTCCGGAAGTTCCAGGAGTCTCCTGCAAATTGATGGTGTTACCTCCCTGAAGTGAGTTTTTGCAGGGTGGGATGTCTGCCATTCCTTTCCTCCATATCTTAAAAACTGCTTTATCTCCAACCTTTTCCAGTTCTGATGAAAGTTCTTCAATCTAAAACACCATCTTATTCACCCATTTCCAAGTCAAAGTATTTTTTTATCAAAGTACATACAGCACTGTGCTAAAGTCTTGGGGACATATGTATATATAGCTGGTAAGACTTTTGAATAGTACTATATTTGTCAATATAGAGCAGAGAGTGAGTTTGTAAATGTGGTGGGAGAAAGGGATGTTGGGAACGGTGAGGGTGGAGTGCCACAGAAGGGGTGTGGAACAGGTGGCAGAGAAGGGGAAGGGGTTGGCACAGGTGCAGACACATCCAGCCCGAGACACCAGGCAAGGTCATTTGATTCCAAACAATTGGTTTATTGATTATTACAGAATGTCTCTCTGGTGCTTCCCACTCCCTCCCCTCTCCACTCCCCTTTTCCCAACTATGATTCCTCTCTCCCTGCTCTCTTCCCAGTCTCAGTCCACAATAGGGACCCATATCAGAATCAGGTTAATCATCACTCACGGAGTACTTGGAATTGTTTTTTACAGCAGCAGCACAGTACAGTGCAAAACATAAAATTACTACAGTACTGTGCAAAAGTCTTAGACACCCTAGCTATAGTCAAGTCAAGTCACTTTTTATTGTCAGTTCAACCATAACTGCTGGTACAGTACACAGTAAAAACAAGACAATGTTTTCCAGGACCATGGTGCTACATGAAACAATACAAAAACTACACTAGACTACAGACCTACCCAGGACTGCATAAAGTGCACAAAACAGTGCAGGCATTACAATAAATAATAAACAAGACAATAGGCACAGTAGAGGGCAGTAGGTTGGTGTCAGTCCAGGCTCTGGGTATTGAGGAGTCTGATGACTTGGGGGAAGAAGCTGTTACATAGTCTGGTCGTGAGAGCACAAATGCTTCGGTGCCTTTTGCCAGATGGCAGGAAGGAGAAGAGTTTGTATGAGGGGTGCGTGGGGTCTTTCATAATGCCGTTTGCTTTACGGATGCAGCGTGTGGTGTAATTGTCTGTAATAGCGGGAAGAGAGACCCCGATGATCTTCTCAGCTGACCTCACTATCCACTGCAGGGTCTTGCGATCCGAGATGGTGCAATTTCCGAACCAGGCAGTGATGCAGCTGCTCAGGATGCTCTCAATACAACCTCTGTAGAATATGGTGAGGATGGGGGGTGGGTGATGGACTTTTCTCAGTCTTCGCAGAAAGTAGAGACGCTGCTGGGCTTCCTTTGCTATGGAGCTGGTGTTGAGGGACCAGGTGAGATTCTCCGCCAGGTGAACACCAAGAAATTTGGTACTTTTAACGATCTCTACGGAGGAGTCGTTGATGTTCAGCGGAGAGTGGTCGCTCCGTGTCCTCCTGAAGTCAACAAACATCTATTTTGTTTTGTTCACATTCAGAGACAGATTGTTGGCTCTGCACCAGTCCGTTAGACGCTGCACCTCCTCTCTGTATGCTGACTCATCGTTCTTGCTGATGAGACCCACCACTGTCATGTCATTTGCAAACTTGTTGATGTGGTTCGAGCTGTGTATTCCAGCACAGTCGTGGGTCAGCAGAGTGAACAGCAGTGGACTGAGCACGCAGCCATGGGGGGCCCCCGTGCTCAGTGTGATGGTGTTGGAGATGCTGCTCCCGATCCGGACTGACCGAGGTCTCCCAGTCAGGAAGTCTAGGATCTAATTGCAGAGGGAGGTGTTCAGGCCCAGTCGGCCCAGCTTTCCAATCAGTTTCTGAGGAATGATTGCGTTGAATGCTGAACTAAAGTCTATGAACAGCATTCAAACGTATGTGTCTTTTTTGTCCAGGTGGGTGAGGGCCAAGTGGAGGGTGGTGGCGATGGCGTCGTCTGTTGAATGGTTGGGACAGTACGTGAGCTACAGGGGTCCAGTGAGGGGGGCAGCAGGGTCTTGATGTGTCTCATGACAAGCCTCTCGATACACTTCATTATGATGGATGTGAGTGCGACGGGACGGTAGTTGTTGAGGCAGGACACTGAATACTTCTTCGGCACGGGGATGATGGTGGCGACCTTGAAGCACGTAGCCTTAGACTTTTGCACAGTACTCTATACTGTGCTACATATAATGCCTTGAGATTCATTTACAGGAGCATAAAGAAGCACAATAGAATTTATGAGAAGCTATACATAAACAAAGACTGACAAATTTCCATATATGCTACCAACATAGATACTGGACATTCCCATCAACCCCATACACATATCTCCCCAAAGCCTATGGTTTCTCACACCTTGATTCAGGTTATGTGTGAAAGAATAGATTATGGCGAGACAAAGGATCCTTCCAGCAGCACCTATACAATGAACAACTTATAGTTGTTTATTAACCTAACAAATGACACATCCCAGAGGTGTGGAAAGAAACTGGTGTACCTAGAAGAAAGCTGTGCAGTCGTAGGGAGAACTGCAGACTCCACACAGGCAATGCATACAGTCATTTTTCTATAATTCTCACATGTGTTTTGCTAAACAATTTCTTGAGCAATATATTGTTATCTTTTTTTAATCATTTAGCATGATCATGGATAAAGAAACATAATATTTATCTGCATGCAGTAACTAACCACCTGGTGTCAACAAATCAACTCAAAAAAAAACTTATTCTGGATGATTTTACCAAGGTTAATAAGAGTTATAGATTCACACAGCATGGAAACAGGCCTTTCAACCCAATCGGTCCATACCAAACAAGATTCCCACCTAGTCTCGCTTCCCTGCGTGGAATTCTTTCCTTTACTCCCCTCCTTTACTCTGTTTCCCCATGACTGTGTCGCCACCCACAGCTCCAATCTGCTAATTAAATTTGCTGATGATACTACACTTATTGGACTAATCTCAAATAATAATGAGGCAGCCTACAGAGAAGAAGTGATGAAATGCTTTGAGAGGTTGGTCATGACTAGACTGAACTCCTGCCTCAGCAAGGACTTGGACCCATTGTAAGTTGCCTATTCCCACAATAGGTCAATGGCAGATGTAATCTCAATGGCTCTCCACACGGCTTTAGACCACCTAGACAACACAAACACCTACATCAGGATGCTGTTCATTGACTATAGCTCAGCACTTAATACCATCATTCCCACAGTCCTGATTGAGAAGTTGCAGAACCTGGGCCTCTGTACCTCCCTCTGCAATTGGATCCTCGACTTCCTAACCGGTAGACCACAATCTGTGTGGATTGGTGATAACATATCCTCTTCGCTGATGATCAACAATGGTGCACCTCAGGGGTGTGTGCTTAGCCCACTGCTCTACTCTTTATATACCCATGACTGTGTGACTAGGCATAGCTGAAATACCATCTATAAATCTGCTGACGATACAACCACAGTTGGTAGAATCTCAGGCGGTGACAAGAGGGCATACAGGAGGAAGATATGCCGACTAGTGGAGTGGTGTCGCAGCAACAACCTGGCACTCAACGTCAGTAAGACAAAGGAGCTGATTGTGGACTTCAGGAAGGGTAAGATGAAGGAACACATACCAATCCTCATAGAAGGATCAGAAGTGGAGAGAATGAGCAGCTTCAAGTTCCTGGATCTAACCTGATCCCAACATATTGATGCAGTTATAAAGAAGGCAAGACAGTGGCTATACTTTATTAGGAGTTTGAAGAAATTTGGCATGTCAACAAATACCCTCAAAAACTTCTATAGTTGTACTATGGAGAGCGTTCTGACAGGTTGCATCACTGTCTGGTATGGAGGGGCTACTGCACAGGACTGAAAGAAGCTGCAGAAGGTTGTAAATCTAGTCAGCTCCATCTTGGGTACTAGCCTACAAAGTACCCAGGATATCTTTAGGGAGCGGTGTCTCAGAAAGGCAGTGTCCATTATTAAGGACCCCCAGCACACAGGGCATGCCCTTTTCTCACTGTTACCATCAGGTAGGAGGTACAGAAGCCTGAAGGCACACACTCAGCGATTCAGGAACAGCTTCTTCCCCTCTGCCATCCGATTCCTAAATGGACATTGAATCTTTGGACACTACTTCATTTTTAAATATACAGTATCTGTGTTTTTGAATTTTTTTACATCTATTCAACATACGTAATATTTTTACTTATTTTTTTCTCTCTGCTAGATTATGTATTACTTTGAACTGCTGCTGGTAAGTTAACAAATTTCAAGTTGCATGCCGGTGATAATAAACCTGATTTTGATTCTGATTCTGACACAGTGGTGTCAAGAAAATAACCTTTCCCTCAAAGTCGCAAAAACAAAGGAGCTGGTTGTGGACTGCAGGAGGAATGAAGACAGGCTAACCCCTATGGACATCAGTGGATCTGGGGTTGAGAGGGTGAACAGCTTTAAGTTCCTCTGCATACACATCACCGAGGATCTCACGTGGTCTGTACATAACGAATGTGTGGTGAAAAAGGCACAACAGTACCTTTTTCACCCTGGACGGTTGAGGAAGTTTGGTATGGCTCCCCAAATCCTAAGAAATTTCTACAAGGGCACAACTGGGAGCATCCTGACTGGCTGCATCACTGCCTGGTATGGGAACTGTACTTCCCTCAATCGCAGGGCTCTGCAGAGAGTGGTGCGGACAGCCCAGCGCATCTGTAGATGTGAACTTCCCACTATCCCGGACACTTACAAAGACAGGTGTGTAAAAAGGGCCCGAAGGATCATTGGAAACACAAGTCACCCTAACCACAAACTGTTCCAGCTGCTACCATTCGGGAAACAGTACTGCAGCATAAAAGCCAGGACCAACAGGCTCCGGGACAGCTTCTTCCACCAGGCCATCAGACTGATTAATTCATGCTGATACAATTGTATTTCTATGTTACATTGACTGTCCTGTTGTACATACTATTTATCATAAATTACTATAAATTGCACATTGCACACTTAGATGGAGACGTAATGTAAAGATTTTTACTCCTCATGTATATGAAGGATGTAGGTCAGGGGTCGGCAACCTTTTTGCCTCTGTGGGCCGGATCGCATATTAATGAGCGGACGGTGGGCCAGATAATTGCCATAAAAAACTTGAAATATGGGAATTATCCATTTAAATACATTTAGTTATGTTTTGCCTTAAATTAATGAACAACACATGCTAGAAAATCATTTGTGCTTAACCAAGGATGCCAATTAGAAATCAAAGAACTCAATTTAGTTGCAATTTATTTCAATCAAGGCATCTTTTGAATCTATTAAAAGGACACAAGGAATCTTTAAAAATAAAATGTATGAACATGATGCATTGAATGGTGGTAAATTAAGTATAATAAAAAAGAAAATTTTAATGCAAACAGTCCATACATCACTGTGAAACTTGATGTTGTTTGTTACTTGAAAGCTTCTCAATATTGGGTGTCAGACTCGTTGATGCCAAGAGCAAGACATTATCCAGATGGGCATCAGTCAATCTTGTTCTCAAATGGTTCTTGGTGTGCTTCATTTTTGAAAATAATTGCTCACACAGATAAGTACTGCCAAACAATGAGGCCATCTTTTTTGCATGGTCCACTAAGTTAGGATACTTCCCACTTGGATGAATATATTTTCTGTAGAAGTCAAGCACTGACACATCTTCAGAATGAAGTTTTGATCTCAATATGCCGTCACACTGCATCTCAATCAATTCCACTTGAAAAATTTCTGAAGCAGTGTCCACTTTTTGAGACAATACGTTTTGAGACTTCGTAGCGGGCACAGGTATTTCCTTCATTTTCACTGCTTTTCTTGGCAAAAAATGACGTAATGAATTAGTCCTTACTCTTAATAATTTCTCCTTTGGCTCCTCCTACTTCCTCCAAACTAAAGGTGTAGCTATGGGCACCCGTATGGGTCCTAGCTATGCCTGTCTTTTTGTTGGCTTTGTGGAACAATCTATGTTCCAAACCTATTCTAGTATCTGTCCCCCACTTTTCCTTCGCTACATCGACGACTGCATTGGCGCTGCTTCCCGCACGCATGCTGAGCTCATTGACTTCATTAACTTTGCCTCCAACTTTCACCCCGCCCTCAAGTTTACCTGGTCCATTTCTGACACCTCCCTCCCCTTTCTAGATCTTTCTGTCTCTATCCCTGGAGACAGCTTAGCTACTGATATCTACTATAAGCCTACTGACTCTCACAGCTATCTGGACTATTCCTCGTCTCACCCTGTCTCTTGCAAAAATGCCACCGCTTTCTCGCAATTCCTCTGTCTCCGCCGCACCTGCTGTCAGGATGAGGCTTTTCATTCCAGGACGGGGGAGATGGCCTCCTTTTTTAAAGAAAGGGGCTTCCGTTCCTCCACTATCAACTCTGCTCTCAGACGCATCTCCCCCATTTCACGCACATCTGCTCTCACTCCATCCTCCCATCACCCCACTAGGAATAGGGTTCCCCTGGTCCTCACCTACCACCCCACCAGCCTCCAGGTCCAACATATAATTCTCTGTAACTTCCGCCACCTCCAACAGGATCCCACCACTAAGCACATCTTTCCCTCCCCCCACCTCTGCTTTCCGCAGGGATCACTCCCTACGCGACTCCCTTGTCCATTCGTTCCCCCCCCATCCCTCCCCACTGATCTCCCTCCTGGCACTTATCCGTGTAAGCGGAACAAGTGCTACAAATGCCCTTACACTTCCTCCCTTACACTTCCTCCCTTACCACCATTCAGGGCCCCAGACAGTCCTTCCAGGTGAGGCAACACTTCACCTGTGAGTCGACTGGGGTGATATACTGCGTCCGGTGCTCCCGATGTGGCCTTCTATATATTGGCGAGACCCGACGCAGACTGGGAGATCGTTTTGCTGAACACCTATGCTCTGTCCGCCAGAGAAAGCAGGATCTCCCAGTGGCCACACATTTTAATTCCACATCCCATTTCCATTCTGATATGTCTATCCATGACCTCCTCTACTGTAAAGATGAAGCCACACTCAGGTTGGAGGAACAACACCTTATATTCCGTCTGGGTAGCCTCCAACCTGATGGCATGAACATTGACTTCTCTAACTTCTGCTAATGCCCCACCTCCCCCTTGTACCCCAACTGTTATTTATTTATATACACACATTCTTTCTCTCTCTCTCCTTTTTCTCCCTCTGTCCCTCTGACTATACCCCTTGCCCATCCTCTGGGTTTTTTCCCCCCTCCCCCCTTGTCTTTCTTCCCGGACCTCCTGTCCCATGATCCTCTCATATCCCTTTTGCCAATCACCTGTCCAGCTCTTGGCTCCATCCCTCCCCCTCCTGTCTTCTCCTATCATTTCGGATCTCCCCCTCCCCCTCCCACTTTCAAATCTCTTACTAGCTCTTCCTTCAGTTAGTCCTGACGAAGGGTCTCGGCCCGAAACGTGGACTGCACCTCTTCCTAGAGATGCTGCCTGGCCTGCTGCGTTCACCAGCAACTTTGATGTGTGTTGTTTGTTTTCCGAAACTAGCCTTCATTTGCTCAACTTCATCTTTCCTTGCTTGCCCAGTAAACTTGTTAAAATTTCCACTATGGTGGGTCTCGTAATGTTGCCTGATATTTGCCACCTTCTTCACAGCAATATTTTCTCTGCAAATGAGACAAACTGGTTTCACAGCTTGCTCAATGAAGTAATCTAGTGTCCAACTGTCTTGGAAATTTCAGCACTCAGCGTCTACCTTCCTGCGTTTTGCATTCATTGCCATTGGAATTTTTTTCTTTGATTTTATTTTGAAATGTGAGTTATTCAACAAGTATCGTAGCACATGTAAATATCTGGATATTTAGCGCGGATTTCTTGTTAAAACACAGTGACACTGTTTCTGTTTACAAATTTGAACGATCCCATCTGAAAACCTGCGCATGCACGGAGATTATCTAATACATATTAACAAGGTAGTCTGCCTTCCCGTCATTCGTATATACCAGTGTTTGGTTTGGAACAAAACAGAACCTGGGGCCAGTGTAACAAGATGCCATGCGTGTCCATCAGTGTGGTCGTGTGAAATACTCAGAATAAGGGGAAAAAAATTGCTCACGAGCCAGATAAGCATAGTATCCCAATATTTGCTTGCGGGCCAGTCAAAATACCTTTGTGAGCAATAGATTGCCTACCCCTGATGTAAGTAATAAAGACAATTCAATTCAATTAGCTTAGATGGGTATCTTGTTCAGAGTCACTCTGAGACTGCCAATCCTATCTTTCCTTATCAACTTCCTCCATTCAAAGTTCAAAGTTCGAAGTAAATTTATTATCCAAGTAAAATGTATGTCATTATATATAACCCTGAGATTTGTTTTCTTGCAGGCATTCACAATAAATCCATAACAGAATAAATGAAAAACCACACCAACTGGGCAAAAGACAACAAACTGTGCAAATACAAAAAGAAATAATAATAATAAATAAATAAACAATAAATATTGAGAACATGAGATGAAGAGTCTTTGAAAGTGAGTCTGTAGGTTGTGGGAACAGTTCAGTGTTGGGGCAAGTGAAGCTGGTTCATGAACCAGAATCAGAATCAGGTTTAATATCACTGGCATATGCCAAGATAGTTGACTTATTTGTGCATTAACTTCATCCTTATCAACTGTGGCTTCCTTTGATGGTCAGTAATTTGATGTTGCTTCAAAGGAACGCTTCCACAGCAGGACCAGAGATTAGTTATCAAGTTGGATTCCTGCCCACTTTCACTCCATTTTGCTCAAGTCAAGTCATTCAACTAACGATTAAACAAGGCAATATTTCTCTGAATCAGGGTGTAAAGCACAAAACACACATGTAACACACAATACCTTATGAGAGTACGAATAAAGTCTACTAATGAATTACTCATCAGTAAACAAAGTGCATAAATTAAATATTGTAAAGTACAGAACAGATTAATTGGTCACACTTTGAATGCAATGAGGCATCCCGTTCAGAAGCCTAATGGCCTGAGGGAAGAAACTGTTCCCATCCTGATTGTTCTTATTTTTATGCAATGGAGTCTCCCGCCTGAAGCTAGAAAGTCAACGTCATAAGTGGGGGTGTTGGTGCGGACCCAAATGCAAGACACAGACACTGAAGTACTAGGAACAGGACAGGACTAGAGACTAGAGTTATGGATGTGTCTGGATGCAGACTAGGAGCTGGGACAAGAACTCAGACTTGGGCTAGGACATTGGCTAAGCAAGTGAGACCAGGACTAGGAACTGCGAACTGGGAGCCTGGGCTTGGACTCCAAGCCAGAGACTGGACAAGGACCCAGAACCTAGGTCTTGACTCGAGCTCGGACCCCGGAACTAGGTGAGGATGACATGGCTTGGGTTCCTTGAGGTGAGGACATGACGAGGCTTGGGTTCGGACTCCAAGCCAAAGACTGGACAAGGACCCAAAACCTGGGTCTTGACTCGGGCTCGAACTCCGGAACTAGGCGAAGACATGATGTGGTCTTAGGATTCAGGACTAGGCGAGGCTACAGGACTGGACAAGAGACTCCTGGACAAGACGAGGGAACTCCAGTACAGGACGAAGCACATGGACAGGATGAGGCACATGGACAGGAAGAGAACACGAAGCCTTGAATTGGTACTCAGGAACAGCCAAGCCTTGGACTTGGAACAACAGGATCCTCGGAACCTTGGACTTGGGACGATAGGAACGCAGAACACAGAGCCGTGGTCTTGGGGAGGACAGGAACACAGGGCCTTGGTCTAGAGCATGGGAACACGGAGCCTTGGACTTGAGAGACGGGAACACAGGGACATGGAACACAGAGCCAGAACCCCTCCTTGGAAACAGGACGTAGGGCCAGGACTCATACAGAATGCTGAACACGATGAGACGGTTCCCAACACTAGGTAGCAGCAAACGGCCGGACCTACCTAGCAAAGGCGTGGACTCAGAGACAGTTTCCAACACTAGGTAGCGGCAAACGGCCAGACCTACCTAGCGAAGGTGTGGACACAGAGATGGCTCCCAACACTAGGTAGCGGCAAACGGCCAGACCTACCTAGCAAAGGCGCGGACACAGAGACAGTTCCCAACACTAGGTAGCAGTAAATGGCCAGACCTACCTAGTGAAGGCGTGGACACAGAGACAGTACCAACTCAATGATAGACAGTTCCTTATCCTGATACAGCAAGGCTCCAGTCTCGCTCTGGTGGTTGAACTTGACAAGGTTGCAGGCAAGGCTCCAGAAGGAAGGGGAAGGGAAAGGAACAGTCCAGCCTCAGGGTAACAGCAAAGATGGCCTGGCTTACCCAACAGAGGCAGGACAGGAAGGGACAGATCCAACTGCAGGGTAACAGCAAAGACAGCCTGACTTACCCCACAGAGGCGAGGACAGGATACTGACGAAACGAACCAGCACCCACACTCGAACCCAGGGCCACTTATATTCCCAGCGCCAAGACAAGCATCAGGTACCTATGATTAAGCCCAACTGAAACAAGTAGTAGTAGTAGAAACAAGGTCCTCAGACCAGACTGTAAACCGGAACACAGACCTCACGGACCAGACCAGGACAGTCAAAGAGGATGTTGGAAGGATGGGTGAGATCCTTGATAATACTAAGGGCCCTGCGTACACAGTGCTCCTGACAAATGTCCCTGATGGATGGAAGGAAGACCCCTATGACCCTCGCAGCCATTCTCACATTCCTTTTTTTCCCCAGTCTGATGAAAATTCATTATCCCATTTCCCTCATTTTCATCACTCATTTTCCAGTCACCACAGTAGTTCCAACTAGCACCACCTTTCCACGATCCAGCAGCCACCTAACCAGTCACACTCCAGCAACCCACACTCAACCCCAAGGCTACTTATATTCCAAGCCCCAAGATGGAAATCAGGTGCCTATGATTAACTCACTGAAACGAGGGACAGCTGGAAGACCCAGAGTCCTGAGTCCATGGACTGGACCGTAAACCAGAATGCGGACTTCACCGACCGGACCATGACATCAAGGATCAGTCCCTTTAGAAGCATCTGCTGGATTCTGGTTTCAGTCCACAGTGTTGCAGCAGGTGATAGTATGACTATTATAGGTCAGTCTAGATTGCTCCATGTTGAATGCTAAGGCAATATTTTATTGGTTTAGGGTCTCTCCATCAGCAAGGACATCTATATGATGTCTCAAAAAGGCAATATTGATCATTAAGAACCCTCCCCCCCCCCAACATCTGGGCCAAGCCTTCTCCATTCTTCCATTAGGCAGGAGGTACAGGAGCCTGAAGACCACACCTTTAGGTTCAACAGCACCTTCTTTCCCACTACCATCAGGTTCTTGAACTGACCTGAATAACCCTAACACGATCTGGAATTTTTTTTCACTTTTAACTTAGATTGATGGCCTTATCTTTTGTTTATTTTGCCTTGTACATTATGTATACTTTATCTTAATATGTTTATGTTGTAACAACAAGAATTCTGCAGATGCTGGAATTTCAAGCAACACACATCAAAGTTGCTGGTGAACGCAGCAGGCCAGGCAGCATCTCTAGGAAGAGGTCCTGACGAAGGGTCTCCGCCTGAAACGTCGACTGTACCTCTTCCTAGGGATGCTGCCTGGCCTGCTGCGTTCACCAGCAACTTTGCTGTGTGTTGCATGTTTATGTTGTGTTTCTTCTGTTTGCAATGTAGAGTGCTGCTGCTGCAAAAAAGACACAATTTCATGGTATTTATACCTTGTACATAATATATAGATATAGATATCTGTGAATTTGAATTTTAAGTCGGAGGAAGCTGAGCCGCGGCTCCACGTTACTGCTTTGATGGGCGTCACACACAAGATGCTGGAGGAACTCAGCAGGCCAGACAGCAGCTATGGAAAGTAGTCGACGTTTCCGGCCGAGACCCTACAGGGGCAGCCAACCTTTTAGATTCCACGCGTCAATTTTTTCACACACGAGTTCAGATGTGCCTTACAGCTCTTGTACCCCCACAATTCTTGTAAAAATATGTTAATATAGAACGTGCGTGAAAAAAAATCGCATCTGAACTCGTGCGTGAAAAAACCTGACGCATGTAATGTAAAAGGCTGCCCACCCCCGCTTCCTCAGGACCATGGGGCGGCGCTTCCCGCTCTGCTGCTGACATTGCGCAGTGAGCGGCGTTTGCGGACCGAAGGGGCGGGGCCGTGGCTCTGCAGAGGGCGGGGCCATTTCGCAGAGTGACAGGCCGTCAGCCAGCGTCGCGATTGGATCGGGGTCGGTCGGTGACGCGAGCCGGCGGCTGCACGTTTTGCGACGGACGGGGCAGAAGAAGGGGAGCGAGGGCTCGGTACGGCAGCTGCCGCCGCGATGTCGGACCCCGGCGTTCAGGTGGTGGCCGGCAGACAGCTATTCGCTCAGGCTTCGGCCGTCTCCATCCACACCGGAAACATCGTTAACTGGAGCCGGCTCAAGAAGAAGTGCCCGACCTCGCCGAGCGAGGAGGTGAGCGGAGGGTGGCCGCGGCTACTGGGGTTGAGGTTGGGTGGGGGGAACGGTCGTGACCGGCCAGCGGGAAGCCCAGATCTTTCCGCCATTCAGATGCCGATAAGCTGGTGGGCAGGGGCGGTCTCCGGGTGCCGCGCCTGTCTGCTTTAGCCCCTCGCTCACTCTCTCTCGCTCTCTTGCAGTTGCAGGACTGTATCCGTGAGACTCTGGAAAAGTGGTGCACCCAGGTCAACCCAGAGCTCCTGGAGGTGAGTGTATCTTCACCTACGTTCCCAGCGTTTCCTTACAGTGATAGCCACTTGCTTTCAAGCGATGCTGTCTCAAAGCATCAGTACTGAAGGTAAACAGTCCTCTCAGAGAATGACAGGGAGCGCCAAGCCATTCAGGCCAGAACTGTTATGCTCTGAAGATGGTTTATATGTTGCCAACCATTTGCACAAACATGAGACATTTATTCTTCAGGATTTATGTTTACTGTAGCCAGTGGAAGATCTGGCCACTGTTGCACACATTTCTTTTTGTTAATTGTAATTTTCAAAGTCAGTGTTACCTGATTGATATATATATTTTTTTACACCTTTGATCCCTTTGCTGATATTTGGAGCTGTGAAATTCCCCTTATATGGAGTAGAATTTTACTTCTATTCAAAAGAAAAGTCTTACATCCTCCATATTTTTCCACACTTGGCACACTCTCCGAAGTTCCACTCTAGAGAACTGAGTACGCACATTTAGACTGACACCGTTTCACTTCAGGGATTAAAGCTGTCCTCGTTTATCGTTTTGGTTAAGTGTAAAAGATGGAATGATTTCAAAGATGTAAATTTTGCTGGTGTTCTGGCCAATTCTTATGCTGTAACTTAAAAAATGTTCACTGTGATCTGGTGGGAAGTTGCTGTGGTATTTTACACAAGTACATTTCAAAGGTAATCCATTGGCAATGAAGCACTGTGGTACCACCAGACCATGAAAGGTGCTATATAAATGCATGTTTTCCTCCTCCTGCTGCATTGACTTCCCTCCCTTCTACACATCTGAAATAAAATGTTTTTTTTCTTTTCACACTAAACTAATTTTGTAGGGAGTTTCCCTTTTTTATGTGACACTTTAAATTTCAGCAATTTTTTTGCTTTCCTGGAAGACATTTTCAGGATTAATTGTCCATAACATCTTTGAACTCTCCAATCCTGGGAATAGTATGACCATTGTGGTTTATAGTTCATTAACCATGATCCATGACCCACTTTTCTAACTAAGTTTTGGTTCTCATTTTATGATTCTTTTATTTGTACTTGGATAGTTATAAATTAACGTTTAATTTAACTATTTCAGTTTTTGAAACAATACATTGGATATTGTTGTATATGTGTTTTTTTTTAATTTCTCTCCTGGCTGTCAATGAAGTACTGAATTATATTATATTAACTTTTCCGGTTTACTTAAGCATAATGTCTTGTGACAAGCTTGGCTGATTTTGAGGAGGCAGAGAGTACAATGTCCCTTTTATTCTTACTAACAGTTCTGTACTTTGCCTAAGTTATCACTCATTCTACATTAGAGCAGGGATGATCAAACGCTACAGTTTTGTTTTTAAGTATGCTGATGATATAAATTAGTGTTTTAATTTTGGACTGAACTAACTAATGGGAGAAGTGTGAGGTGGTTCATAGTTGGGAGGGGGAAAACTCAACTGAGCCAGTTGAATGAAATATTGTGGCTACATTCAGAGATCGGAGGTGGAGTCATTTTCGAACACCTTCAAATTATTTCCATCAACCAGGCACGCATCAGAATTATGATGGGAGATGCTCTGCTGTCTCTGAGTGTTCCAATCTGTGCCCTAAATATTCATTTTCTCCAATAATGTATTGTGGTTGCAGTTTGTTACATCCTGAGAAATCTATTGCCAAGGCTATTCCAGCAGTACTTTCCAAACTCAATACTACTTACAGCATAAAGAACCTCCACTTTAAATATACCCTGTGACTTGGCCTCTACAGCCATCTGTGACAATGAATTTCACAAATTTGCTTTAATCTTATTGTTTATCAAAATCCTATCTACTTCTGATTTAAGTATTTAGAAACTATGCTTCTGTGTCCCTTGAAACCAATTCCAAAGTGAGAAGATCTTCCCAAAATATATTTTGCTTAATCTGCTCTTAAATGTGTGACCCCCTTATTTTAAAATAATGACCACCTAGTTCTAGATTCTCCAACAAGAAACATCCTTTTCACGTCTTCCATGTCAAGTAGTCTCAGGATTTCATATGTTTTAATCAAGTTCTCCATCTTCAAAACGCTAACAGATTCAAGTCTAGCTCAGACAACCTACCCTTTCCAGGTATTAGTCTAATAAAGTTACTCTGAACTACTTCAAAAATATCAAAATCTGTCCAGTAAGGAGAGCAGTACTTCTGAAGTGATGTCATCAATGGTCTGTATAACCGAAACATAATCTCCCCAATTTTCATTCAGTTATCCTTGCAATAAATATTCTGTTAGCTTTTTTTCTTTTCAAATCTTTATTATTATAATCCAAAATTAACACGAGTACATCGAAGTAAGCAACACTTACAATGTCTCAAGAAAAAAGACATTATTTTAAAGATTGAAAAATTTTGGTGATTTTTTAAAAAAAACCTACTAAGCAAGAAAAAGTGGGGGTGGGGGGGGGGAGAAGCCCTGTTAAGTGTTCCAACCCAGAGCCATGTGTCATACAAAAAGCTTCTAAAGATAAACATCAAACTGCCAGCAAGAAAAAAAAAGTACCAAAAATTTACAGTTGGATCGTGGAGGAAATCTATCAGTTAACTCAGATGATAATAACGAGCAAATGAACCCCATCTTTTCTCAAAATCAAACATAGGTTCAACGGTTTGACTTCTAACTTTCTCCAAACTAAGACATGGCATCACTTGAGAGAATCGTTGTGACAAAGTGGGAGATGATGTGTCCTTCCACTTCAGCAAAATGGCCTTCCAAGCTATCAATGTAACAAATGCAATAACATGTTGGTCAGACGCAGAGATACCACGGATATTTTGAGGAATTATTCCAAAAAGTGCAGTTAATTTGTTAGGTTGTAAATTAATTTTAAGTGCTTTAGAAATTGTTGAAAAAACTGACTTCCAGAATTTTAAGCTTTCTTAATTAAATGTACTTAAAAATGAGACATCATGCACTTGAGCATTCAGATTTCTCTGCACCTCAACACCATATTATCTAGTAGGTTTAAATTTTCTTACTGTGACACTAATTTTTCCCACAGCCTATCTACATCCCTTTATAAGCTTCTTGTGTTGCCTTAACAACTTTCTTAGTGTCTTCATGAAATTTAGCTACCATATCCTTGCCTTTGTTCATGTTATTTATATAAACTGTAAAAATAGAAGTTTTGGCATTGATCATAGGCACACCACTCCTGCTAACAAGAAAAAGAACATTCTCTTCTACACTGCTTCCTGTTAGCCAACCAATGTTTTGTCAACCATGCAATTTTATTTTTCAGAAAAACATTTAATACAACATCTTATCAAAAGTATTTTAGAAATCTAGGCGTAGTGTACCAGTTCCTCTTTGACCACAACACATGTAACATCTCTAGAGAATTCTTCCACAAAACCGTACAGGCATTTGCTGAGGATTTTGTGTAGAAGCTTGTAGCATTTTCTCAATGATAGGCTGACAGGTCTGCAGCTTCCTTTTTTTTTAAGAATAATGCACGCAAAATGCTAGAAGAACTCAGCAGGTTGGGTTGTATCTATGGAGAGGGGAATAAACAGTCAACATTTTGAGCTGAGCCCCTTCATCAGGACACTAATGAAGGGTCTCAGCCGGAAACTCTCATCACTGTCCTGATGAAGGGCTCAGCTCAAATCATCACCTGTTTTATTTCTCTCCATAGGTACTGCCTGATAATTTTCCTGAGCTCCTCCCTCACTTCCAATTCCCAATTCAGAACAATTTCTTGATATCAATGATTTGAGAAAACTACCTTTTCGCTTTGCACAGAGCTAGCTAGTTCTGATGTAAAACCCATAACATCAACTCAGTTTTACTCTTTCCGTGTAATGTCTTATGTGCTGTATAATTCCAGCACCCTTTTTGTTTCGAATCTTCAGTTATTGCAATATTTTCATGTTTTTATTCTCTCATTCTTCTATATCTCAAATCAATTTTCACTTAGACATTCTCGGCAATCCCTCCTCTCCCCTGAAATTTAAAACATAAAATAAGCTGTTAACCATTTGGAACATTTAACTGTGTTTTTATCTGCACAGGTGCTCCCTAACTTGAATCTATCCAGTACTTTCTATTTTATACTGGGATTAGAATAGCCTGCTGTCAGATTAATTTCAGAACGTACAGCTTTACGAAACTACGAATTCCTTTTGACAACTTTTGTAGTCTATATGTAGATAAAAATCACCATAATTAAGACTGTACCTTCCTGACAAACTCCTATTACTTATCCTTCTATTCCCCCATCTGTGTTTTAAGCAGTGCGTTGAGTATAAGTAAGAAAGTTAATTTGATATGATATAGGTTTGGTGATGAGCATCAATATCTTGGCCCAGTCTTTGTAGACGGAAGCGCAGCACTATATCTGGGTCATACCTCAGGTGACTATTATTGTTTCATCGCCTTTCTCATCCTATTATATGAGCCAAATGTAGAAATCTGAGACTGTCGTAAAGGAAATAAGACAATGAGATGCAGGAGCAGAATTAGGCTATTTGGCCCGTGGGGTCTGCTCCGCCATTTCATCATGGCTAATCCAATTTTCCCCTCAGCCCCAATCTCCTGCCTTCTCCCTGTATCCTTTGCCCTGACCAATCAAGAATCTATCAACCCCTGCCTTAAATATACACAAAGACTTGGCCTCAACAGCTGCCTGTGGCAAAGAATTCCACAGATTCACCACTCTCTGGCTAAAGAAATTCCTTCTCATCTCTCTTCTGAAAGGACATCCCTCTATTCTGAGGCTATGTCCTCTGGTCTTAGACTGTCCAACCATAGGAAACATCCTCTCCACATCGCAGCTGATTTATTTTCCCTCTCAACACTGTTCTCCTGCCTTCTGCCCCTAACATTTGATGCCTTCACTAATCAAAATCATATCAACCTCTGCTTTAAATATACCCAGTGACTGGGCCTTCTCTCCTTCTGTGCAATGAATTTCAGAGATTGACCACCCTCTGGTTAAAGAAATTCCTCCTCATCTTTGTTGTAAAGAGAGGTCCTTCTATTCTGAGGCTGTGCCTCCTGGTCCTAGACTCTTCCACTATTAGAAACATCCACTCTATGTCCAGTAGGTTTCAATGAGGTCCCTGCCCACCCCCCCCCCCACTGCCCCAATTCCAGCAAGTATAGGTCCAAAGCCATCAAACACTCCTTGTGTGTTAAGATAGAGGGTAGTGGTAGGTGTTAGTCTGGTTGGATGATTGTTACCAGTGATGTTCTGCTGGGATCAGTTGTGGGACCTCTATTTGCATGTATGGAAATTATAGATTAGTTAGTAAGGTTGTTGATAACACAAACTGGTGGAGTTGTGAATCACTGAGTAGCTTCAGTGTGAAGAGGGCATGTCCTGGGTGGTGGGGATCCTGAATGATGGACGCCACCTTTCTAAAGCACCGCTCCTTAATGATGTCTGGGATAACATGGAGGGTAGTACTCATGATAGAACTGACTAATTTTACAAGTTTCTGCCAGTTCGATCTCATACAGTAGCCCTCCCACCCCCCCCCACCCTCCAAAACACGCAATACCAGATGGTGATGTAGCCAGTCAAAATGCTCTTGGTGTTAGACAAGTTACGTGCAGTTCTGTAAAACTTTAGTCAGGTCATACTTGGAGTATTGTATAATTTTGGTCCTCCCATTATAGAAAAGATGTGGAGCCTTTAGAGAGTGTGCAGTTGAGATTCACCAAGATGCTGTTGGATTAGAGGAAAAATAGATACAAGAAGAGGTTGGATAAACTTGGGTTGTTTACTTTGGAGTCTTGGCAGTTGATGTGAGATCTGTTAAAGTTTATAAAGTTAAGAGAAGTAGAGACAGTAGATAATCAGTCTTTTTCCCAGGGTCAAAATGTCAAATACTAGAGTGCAGAGCTTAAAGTAAAAGGGAGAAAGTCAAAAGGGGATGTGCAGGGCAAGATTTTTTTTACACAGTGGATTGTGTTGCTAGTAGTAGTAGTAGCAGTAGATGCAACAGTGGTGTTTAGTAGACTTTTTAACGTGCACATGAATATGCAAAGAATGGATCAAGTACAGGAAGAAGGGATTAGTTTCATTTGGCATCATGCTTGATGCAGATGTTGTGGGCCAAAGGGCCTTTTCCTGTGGTGTGCTCTGCTAATGTACTGTCTTCACCCATTTCAGTCAGAAAACATGATCAGAATTTTAGAAATATACCATTTGTAACTCTCGCCTATTTGAACAAACACCGGAGAGCTTTATCATCTCTAGTTTCTAATCTACCAAATTTATTGTCTCCCTTTGATTTGTTGCAGGATCCACCTGCTACACTGGAATGTGCTCTTACTCAGGACGTAGACTCAATAAGCCCTGAAGAGAGGGAGGAAGTGAAAGTGTCAGGTAATGTAGGAACATGAACGACGTGGGTTGCTTGTCAGTATCCTGTTGAATTTAATGTGGGAACATCAAAATACTCTTCACTACATTTCCTGCACTAAAGCCGGCTATAGAAACTATGAACTGAACAATAGGAAGGTGTTGCCTCAGAGCAAGGAAGGAATAGGATAGGATAGGGGACTGGGAAATGGTAGTTTTGCTTTGTGGTCTTGGTTGAGCTGTCCTCCAGGTCTACCTGCTGGGAAAGGACTTGAGTTGCTGTGGATCTTAGCTGCCAGTTTTATCAAGTACTGCGAAATCTGGGCCATTCATTGTTGGCACATATGTGGTGGGCTGAAGAGCTTGTCCTTGTGCTATATGATATCTTTATTAAATTTAAATAGCTGGAAAATCTGAGGAAACCAATCCCTTCGAAATTATTTTCACCATTCCATTTCTCCAACACAAAGAATGCACATGGAATAGAGCAACACACATAAAAATTGCAGGTGAACGCAGCAGGCCAGGCAGCATCTATAGGAAGAGGTACAGTAGACGTTTCGGGCCGAGACCCTTTGTCAGGACGAATTGAAAGAAGAGATTTGAAAGTGGGAGGGGGAGATCCAAAATGATAGTGGGGGAGGGATGGAGCTAAGAGCTGCAAAGTTGACTGGCAAAAGGGATGTGAGAGGATCTTGGGACAGGAGGCCTAGGGAGAAAGAAAGGGGGAGGGGGGAAGCCCAGAAGATGGGCCAGGAGTATAGTGAGAGGACAGAGGGAGAAAAAGGAGAGAGGGGAAAAAAAAATTAGTAATAACGGATGGGGTACAGCTTATCTACTGATGTCTACTATAAGCCTATGAACTCTCACAGCTACCTGGACTATTCCTCTTCTCACCCTGTCTCTTGCAAAAATGCCATCCCCTTCTCGCAATTCCTCCGTCTCCGCCGCATCTGCTCTCAGGATGAGGCTTTTCATTCCAGGATGAAGGAGGTGTCCTTTTTTTAAAGAAAGGGGCTTCCCTTCCTCCACCATCAACTCTGCTCTCAAACGCATCTCTCCCATTTCACGCACATCTGCTCTCACTCCATCCTCCCACCACCCCACTAGGAATATGGTTCCCCTTGTCCTCACCTACCACCCCACCAGCCTCTGGGTCCAACATATAATTCTCCGTAACTTCCGCCACCTCCAACAGGATCCCACCACTAAGCACATCTTTCCCTCCCCCTCCCCCTCTGCTTTCTGCAGGGATCGCTCCCTATGTGACTCCCTTGTCCATTCGTTCCCCCTCCCCCCCCCACATCCCTTCCCACAGATCTCCCTCCCAGCACTTATCCTTGTCAGCGGAACAAGTGCTACACATGCCCTTACACTTCCTTCCTCACCACCATTCAAGGCCCCAGACAGTCCTTCCAGGTGAGGCAACACTTCACCTGTGAGTCGGCTGGGGTGATGTACTGCGTCCGGTGCTCCCGATGCGGCCTATATATTGGCGAGACCCGAAACAGGCTGGGAGACTGTTTCGCTGAACACCTACGGTCTCTCCATCAGAGAAAGCAGGATCTCCCAGTCGCCACACATTTTAATTCCACATCCCATCCATTCCCATTCTGATGTGTCTATCCACAGCCTTCTCTACTGTAAAGATGAAGCCACACTCAGGTTGGAGGAACAACACATATTCAGTCTGGGTAACCTCCAACCTGATGGCATGAACATTGACTTCTCTAACTTCTGTTAATGCCCCACCTCCCCTTTGTACCCCATGAGTTATTTATTTATTTTCTCTCTCTCCTTTTTCTCCCTCTGTCCCTCTCACTATACTCCTTGCCCATCCTCTGGGCTTCCCCCCTCCCCGTTTCTTTCTCCCTAGGCCTCCTGCCTCATGATCCTCTTGTATCCCTTTTGCCAATCAACTTTCCAGCTCTTAGCTCCATCCCTCCTCCTCCTGTCTTCTATCATTTCGGATCTCCCCCTCCCACTTTCAAATCTCTTACTATCTCTTCTTTCAGTTAGTCCTGACGAAGGGTCTCGGCCCGAAACATTGACTGTACCTCTTCCTAGAGATGCTGCCTGGCCTGCTGCGTTCACCAGCAATTTTTGTGTGTGTTGCTTGAAATTCTAGCATCTGCAGATTTCCTCGTGTTTGCACATGGAATAGAACCGTGTTCAGCATTTCCCATTGGTGTGTGGTGAAAGGGGTGGTGTGTTTGCAGGCGGTAAGGGTTGAAGTGCCGCTTTCCTGTTTGAGACTAAGGCATTTTCTCCTGTTATTTCTTCTCTTCCCTCAATTTTAGTTAAATGTTACTATTCTCAATTATAAGAGCAGGGGATCTAACGAACTAAATTTAGGAAATCATGGAGAAATTAACTTGTCTCCACGAGTTATGGTTGTGATGATTCTAATAACTTTGCCTTCAAGTTAGAAAGAGAAAGGAAAAGAATAAGGCAAGCAGGTGGAGGTTAAACATTATCCTTAATTCAAGAAGTCTACTTCTGTGCTGTAAGTTCATACTGCTTTTGGAAAAACACATCATACCTCCCTCATTCCTACAAAATGATCAAAATCTGATGCTTGTTACCAATTCACTGACAGCTGAAAACCTTGCAGTATGTACCTTCAAGCCTGATTTGTAATCTTTAATCCACCATTCTATGGGGAAAAAAGCCAGCAGTATGATGAAGGTTCCCACACCCTGCTTATGGACTGTTTGTCCCACTCCCATCAGTAAAAACGCTCCGCGGCATCCCCACCAGGACCACTGGACTCAAAGAAAACAGTTACATCTTCCAAGCCTCCACCCCACCACTACTACGTACATCACCTAAAGTCACTGTGTATGTAACAGTTACTTGTCCATTGTGTTTTATAGGATTGCTTTTATATCTATTGTTTTTAAATTGTGTTCTTTATGCTGATTTTTTAAAATTCTGCATCAGATCCAGTGTGACAATCATTTTCTTCTCCTTTACAATAGTGTACTGAAGAATGATAATAAGGAGTCTTGACTCTTAATGTAGTTCTAGTTTTTCCAATTTACATTATGATATTGTTTCTCAGGTGAATTTATTTTCCCATTTTTCCATCTCCATTGCTCCCAGAGCTACAGCCAAGGCTGAACAAATACATCTTTCAAGCTCATCATTTCATCACTCTCATTTTCAATGCCACAGAATTCACTTTCTCTTTATGCCTACTTCAATGTTCAGTCTCCATTCTCAATCTCGTACTCTTCAGTAGAAAAACCACATCCTTTTCTGATTCCCAAACCATTTTCCAAGTAAGTGCTGCCCATACTGCTCTTGTCACTAAATGGAACCAAACACAGTCAACCTCAGGAATTACAAAGATGCAACTTAATGGTGTTGTGGAGTGTGTTGACTAGCTAACTGATAAAGAGCTTTGACTTGCAGGTGCATCTGTTTTGTGTGAACAGTATATTGTAGTTAAATGATTTGTGTTTACATTTGTATGTTCAAAATGACTTGTTAGCTACAATATTTTATTCTATAGTAGCAATTACTTCTGGAGTCAATCAATTATTTTTTTAATGCAGCCAAACTTTTCCTCAATGATCCTGACTCCTCAAGCATTAAGGATGCTGTGGAAAAAGGTATGTGTCACTGAATGAGATATTTACTTTTGGATTTTTATTGTTCTGTTATACTTTTTTTGATGCATTTGAATGTTTTTAATGTGTATTCAACACATTAGATGAAGTCCACTTGGTGCTTTATAGTGCTGAATGCATTGATACGGATAATCCATGCTGGGTAGTAATGTGCTTTTATGGTAGCTGTGGAATCATTTTATGACTGCTCTTGATGCTTGCAGCTGGTGACAAAGTCAAACTCTCATCGCACTTTTGCTAACCTCAAGATCAAATTACTCTCTTCAAAGAAAATTGACAAAGGAAACTTCCTTGGCACAAAAATTAGATCTTTCACAACTCAAAGGTACACAGTGAAAATTCCTTAAGTGTGAAAAGATTAGATAAAGCGTAAATACCACTAACCCCAAATTAGTCATATAGCATTCTGTCTGTCTGAGGCCTCCGTCAGTCAGAGTTGACCATGGATATTGTGTTCTAGCTGTCTTGATACCCATGCCATACAATATGGAGTACAGTACAATATGGAAAGCAAGCGGTTGCCCGTGTAGCAAGTTCCCCCTCTCCACACCAATGAACCCAAAGATACGACAGGGACCAATACAGTTTGGTACCAGCAGCTTTGCAGGAATTGCTAGTCAGCATTGAACTCAATATAGGACTCCCTTAGAACTCCAGCTTCTGATTTTTTTTTCCCCTCAAGGTTTACTCTCGAAGCCTTCTCCATAAGTGGGTATAGCTGCAGGGCAGCGGAGGTTTGAGATCAGAGTTTTCCCTCTAGATGAGATGCCAGCCACAGCTTATGAGCTCCTTCTGCCCAAAGTGACTGGTTTTTAAGGTGCCAGTAACCCACCTATACCCCTTCTGTCAGTAGAAATGGTTCTGCTGGGCTTAGTGGTTAAGCCACACGTGGTTGTCAGGGCTGATTTGAGAGCATGGCATTGGGAGCATTTAATAGGTAGTGGGAGCCTGTCCCCATTACCACCCCGTCTCTCTCCCCCCCCCCGAGTATAACAACCTTAAGTCGCATGGCGTTAAAGCATTAAGAAATGCATAGGTATCTGTTAAGTTAGTTATATTTTTTATCTAGCCTTATTTTATGATGTTGATTAGACAGTACCTCAATGAAATATCACAGGTTTTTCATGATGCTGTTTTTAAACAATAAATGAATCCAGCTCAAGTGATATTTGAGGATCCTCCCTCACTTGAGAAGCCTATATCATAGAATCAGAAGAGTATAGTGCTGAAGAAGCCAATTTGATCTAATCAATGAATATTGGTATTTGTGGAAAACAATTAAGTGAACAATATTTAGCTATGCTAAATACTGAGGAAAAACTGTACAAGATCCTTACAGATAATAGTGGGAATCGAACCCTGATCGGTGATTGCTACTGCTGTAAAGTGATTGTGCTAAATGCTATGATGCTGTATCGTGCAAGTCTTTATTACTAAAGCTGATTTGTCTAGATGCAGAGCCTTTACTTAATTGGTGCTTTCAGCCATTTCCTGACAGTTAGCTGGATCTGTTGGAACGGGCTAAAGTATTGTGTCCTGCGATCTTTGGAGAAAACTGAAATGGGTTATCAGCTGTACCTCCTGAACATGTTTGTGATGCTCCATCCTTGGCCGTGGCACTTGCTCACTGGTCCTTGTCTTTGAGGAAGATGGAGATATCCTTGGTGGGGGTGGGGGGAGTATTTTCTTCTGTTCATAAGAAAATAGGAGCTGTAGCAGGCCCACTTCAGCTGCTGAAGCCTGCCTCACTGTTAACATGATCATGGCTGATCTTTGCTGGCCTCAACTCAGATCTGTTTCTAGTCCTGTAATTCAAACCTTTCTCCATACACAGAAACCATGAAAAAGCAGGTTTTAAATATTCATGGCCCTGCCATTTTGTCTGTAACTCAATTCCTGCATCAATTCAGTATTGCTATCTGCTGCAAATGCATACAGCAGTGCTTTGGAGCTGCCACTAAACCTAGTTCAAGTGTAATTGAATCCTAAATATTTTGTTGCCAAATAATGTAGTTTCTGCTACATTAATAACAAGGCTAATGCCATTTGAGAACAAATCTACTAAAACAAAGAATACCTGAAAGCAGAAACTATGTCTACTTGAAGAGCTAAATGACTCTTTCTACAGTTCATAGCTTGACATTTCGCCACTGCCTTGAAATAATGCTAGGATTTATGGTTCTAGTGGGTGGTGAGAGTCTGTTTGCAATGTAGTACTTGTGTCAATTTGATGTAAAGTGTATTCAGATAAAGTGTATTTACTGTAATCCAGGATATTAAGACTGAAGGAACTAAGGTTCTGATAGTTTTGCAGTGCTTTACCTTAGAACAGCGGTCCCCAACCACCGGGCCGCAAAGCATGTGCTACTGGGCCGCGAGGAAATCATATGATTTGGCGTTATGAGTCAGCTTCATTCCCTGTCACGGGCGGCACCTTTCCTCATTCCCTGTCACGCCCACTGTTGAGCTTGAACGCACGCGAGGTCATTACCTGCGCATCGTCCATGTCAGCGCAGGGAGATCAACTCCTCGAGCTTGCAAATAACGGCGGGCTGAGAAGTATGTTTGACATAACATCTCTGCCGGTATTCTGGATCAAAGTCAAGGCTACATATCCTGAGATAGCCATGAAAGCACTGAAAATGTTGCTTCCATTTCCAACATTTTTCTGCAAAGCGGAGTTTTCTGCAATGAATGCAACAAAAACTAAATTGCGGAATAGACTGGACATAAGGAACCCCGTTCGAATATCTCTGTCTCCCATCACCCCTCGATAGGACCGTCTCCTTGCAGGGAAACAAGCCCAGGGCTCCCACTGATTCAGCGATATTGGTGTGTTGCAATGATTTTATATGTTCATGTGGGGAAAATATGTGCTGTGCGTTTAATATCCAAACGTTACTTAAAATGTTATGATATTGACTTACTTATAACAATTACATCACGGAAACAGGCCATCTTGGCCCTTCTAGTCCGTGCCGAACACTACTCTCACCTAGTCCCACCAACCTGCCATCAGCCCATAACCCTCCATTACTTTCCTGTCCATATGCCTATCCAATTTTTCTTTAAATGATGATATCGAACCTGCTTCTGCCACTTCTACTGGAAGTTCGTTCAACATGTACTTCAAGCTCCCCTGCCCTCCCCTGATAATTGACATCACTATATTCATGTGAGGAAAACGTGCGCTGTGTGTTTAATATTAAATTCGTTAGATAAACCCTTTTAGAAACAAAATTGAGTGTATAAGCTGCTTATCACTTGTATTCCGGGTGTAATTAACAACCCTTCCCCCCCCCCCCCAGAACAGAATCGCCAAAAACGATTTGCAGGAAAAAAAAATCGGCAGGTACACGCATGGGCAGGTCACGTATGCGCACTGGTGCCCGCGCAAGGCTTCATGGCCATTGTGGTCTTTCTCTGGGTAAACACAATTTTGTTTCACCAATCAGGGTTGTTAGCCTGAGTCTGGATGACCAGTGAACCACATAGTCTGGCCTCCAGCCAACACAACTGTCCGGGTCATTCAGGCACACAAGCCTCCAAACCACAACTAAGTTGTGGTCCTCTTGGAGAAGGTATTGAAGGTGATTGTGATTAAATGTGTTGGTATTTTAGCCAAATATGAGTATATGGACTAAATGGCTCCGATTGTGTTTTATTTGCCTGGTTATGTATGTCATCATTTGTTAGAGAACATTTATGAGCTCCTGACAACATCGAGACAATCAATATCCATACTTTTATATTGAAACTATTTTACTTTGTGTTATATATGACTGTGTTATTAGTGAGTAATCTTTGCACACTGACAAAGGCACCAGCCATTTAATATAGCATCTGGAAAAAATAGCTTGTTTATAATGTTTCAAATCCACTATAAATGTTAAATTTGATCAGTTTTGTCATTTGTATGTAAGCAATATTAGTTCTACGATGCCTGCAGTACTATATTTGGTTAGTCATTTCTGGACTGCTTGCTAAATGTCTTGCTAGTTAATATCTACACATTGTCAAACGTGGAACATTAAATCACTCCTTCTTCCCCCATATTCCTTCCCACCCCCACTGACTACTACCATCTTAAACCCATTTACATGGTAAGCTTCCTCTTGAAGTCCAGTAGTTTTCCACCAATATTGTTTACTGTCATGTTATCCTGTTGTTTACTGTATAACTGCATTGTTTAAAAGATTATACAGTGGATTTGGTTAATGGGCCATTGGTTAATCAGGACAGTCACTTATTTGGGACAACTCTTAAGGAGCAAAAACTAATTGAGTAAAGAGCCAGATTTCCCTTCATTAAGCTGGATACTGTACTGCTTAATTGAGGCAGGAGACTGTTCCTGGATAGTTTCTAACTAGCATCAGACACGTGTACTTATGTGACTGTTGGATACTAAATCATGCTTAGAGCGGAGGATCTCCCAGTGGCCACACATTTTAATTCCACGTCCCATTCCCATTCTGACATGTCTATCCACGGCCGCCTCTACTGTCAAGATGAAGCCACTCTCAGGTTGGAGGAACAACACCTTATATTCCGTCTGGGTAACCTCCAACCAGATGGCATGAATATTGACTTTAACTTCCGTTAATGCTCCTCCTCCCCTTCATACCCCATCCCTTATTTATTTATTTTATATATTTTTTATTTTTTCCCCCTTTTTTCTCTCTCTGTCCCTCTCACTATAACTCCTTGCCTGCTCTCCACCCTCCAGGCTCCCCTCCCCCCTTTCTCCCCAGGCTTCCCGTCCCATGATACTCCCTTCTCCAGCTCTTAGATCCACCCCTCCACTCCTGTCTTTCCTATCATTTCAGATCTCCCCCTCCCCCTCCCACTTTCAAATCTCTTATTATCTCTTCTTTCAGTTAGTCCTGACGAAGGGTCTTGGCCCAAAATGTTGACTGTACCTCTTCCTATAGATGCTGCCTGGTCTGCTGCGTTCACCAGCACTTTTTGTGTGTGTGTTGCTTGAATTTCCAGCATCTGCAGATTTCCTAGTGTCTGAGTTTTTAAATGGTATTAGTTGCATGTGTTTGTGTGCAAAAAGCAGAGATCTTTGTCACTGATATTCGGCAAGAAATAAGCGGTAAGACAATACAGTACTGCTTTGCTCACTGTGGTTTCAAGCATTCAGGCTTGGAGATGCCAGATGGCCAGGAGTGAAAACTAAACAATTTCACTACTGGAAGTTGGGAGCTACAAAGAATTTGAAGGTTACAATGAAAATGAAGATTTGGAGGATGCAGTCATCAATTGCATTGTTTGAAATAATCCATTATCTAAACCAGGTGCCTGTGCTGATTTTGCTTATTTATGGTAAATCAAAAGAACATGGCAGTGTGCAGGTACACTGGGTGAATTCCTCCATTAACAATTAGGAACTAATTCAGTTTATAGTATTGTAGTAGAATTGATAGTGTTCTAATTTGTTCTCTATTTAAATACATAATTTGTTACTCAGTTAAATGGTAACTTGCCTTTTTTATATCTTTTTAACTACTTCCATATTTTAACAACTTTAACTTCAGCGAATTGAGGCAGCCACTTAATTGGGCCAAAACATACTGGTCCCGATGTGTCCCAATGAACTGGTTTCCACTGTATTAGCGGACCAAAATCTAATCTGAATGTTGTATTTATTGCAGCTTGTTCAGCGCTTGCAGTATCACAGCTGGACTCCGTGATACTAGCTCCTCCTCCTCTCACAGATGGAGCTTGTCTTTCCCTCGCACACCTGAAACCCTATTGGGAAGAGCTGGAAACTCTGGTTCGAAGTCAAAGCATTGCAGCAATTGGTACCTCTGATCTGGATAAAGGGCTTTTAGAGCAACTCTATCAATGGGCTCAGGTAGCTGGATTGTGTAATTCTTTGATGTAGATTTAGGAAGGCTTTAAGATTTGCTTTTTAAAATGTATCCTTTGTTGTTTTTTTTTGGAAAATGCTGTACTCAGTTCATTTTAATTAATGCTAATATTGGAGCAAAGTGGTGGACCAGGATCCATTAAAATGCTAGTCCTAAATCTGACGCGATTCAGTGGCAGAGCTAAGAGCTGCTTCCTCACAGCTCCAGTGATCCATCTTCAATCCTGGTTTCCAGTGTTTTGTGTAAATTGTACATTCTGTGCATGAGCATGGGTTTCTTCTGGGTATGATTGCTTCCTCCTGCATCCTAAAGTTTGGAAGGTTGGTAGATTAATTGTTATCTCTAAATTGTCCCTCATGTAGATGAGTGGGGGGGGGCGGGGAGCTTGATGGTCAGCACAGATTTGTGGGGATGAAGGGCCTATTTCTGAGCTCTATGGCATTGTCCCTAAAGTATGTTATTGCATGATGTTGGCTTGCCTCAATGCGTCCTGTCTGATCTCGACTAGAATGCTCTTTGATGAGTTGGATTTAAACTCGTGCTACTCAGCAGGAAAAAAAGCTTGCCATAGTTTTTGAAATTGTAATGATGTAATACCTTGCTCTTAAAAAGATTGATTGGCGGGCATAGACGTAGTGGTCACTCCTATCAAGGAATGATTTTTTGAAAGAGACATTTTTAAGAGGATTTCTATAAGTGATTTTGCTAATAGTTTGGGTGAAGGGGAGCAAAATCGAGAGAGGGTTAGGTTCTTTTTGTAGTTTGATTTGAAATTATCAACACATGAACTCAGAATATTTTGCCACACTAATATTTCAAAATACATGTGTGTTTGTACCTTGTATTTGCATTGCCTGTAACCTATCACTTTCTTCCTCCCCTTCGCCCCCCCCATGACCTAGGTAAAACCTAGCAGCAACCAGGTAAATTTAGCCTCCTGTTGTGTGATGCCGCCAGAGCTTACTGCCTTTGCTAAAGAATATGACATACAGTTACTGACCCACAGTGACCCCAAAGGTGAGACTGCGTCTATAATTGTCTATACGTCAGAAGTGCAGACTCTTAATGAGGTTGATCTTTGAGATGGAGTCAGTTTGGAGGTTGCTTTTGGAGGTGAGCAGGAGTTCTGGTTCCTTTCTCCCACCTCAACCCATTACCTTTTGTCCTGTCCTAATGCTGCAAGCATGTAAATTTCTATTTCCCTAAGCCTTGGCCAAACCAAATCATTCTCATGAGAGACAATCAAGTGAATCTCAAGGTACCATTAAACCATTGGGAACAGCATGAGTGACTCCCACATGGATGTGCAAATCCTGTGCAAGATTTCTTTGGTCATTGGTGCTTTGTATAAATTTGTTGTTTTATAAGCACCATATTAAGCTGCTTGTTATAGCCATTTGGGCTTCAAGATCCAATGGTAATAAGCAAAACCAAGCAGTTGGACATCTGGCCAACACTGAAACCTGAGCTAAACTACCAAAAATAACCCTGAACTACTTGATCCAGTAATATATCTCATTTACTGTGCACAGAAATAGCAAGCTCCCCACCACCGTCTTAAAGGCAATAACGGATGGATAATATAAATCCAGGCCTTACCAGTGATGCATGCAAATTAACTTGAAATACTGTAATGTGTAAAGGTGTAATGGTAAAATCAATGACCATTATGTCTTTGTACATAGTATTTTAAATTAATTTGCAAGTGAAGCAGTTTAGTTTTTAACTAATTAAGTTCTTGTAATGCCATCAATTTATTCTCTAAAGCATACTTTGTACATTGGAAAATTTAAATGATTTTACACTAATTACATTATTTCTTTTCCTTCAAGAATTGATCCCCATGTTAAGTTTTCAAGAGGCTGTCGTTGCCAGCATGCAAGACAAATTGGCGTATGAATGGGTAACTAAGTGGGTACTGCGTTATTCAGTAATTGTTAAAAGCAGAGGAATTATTAAATCAAAGGGCTACTTTGTATATGCTAAAAGAATACATTATTAACATCTTTGACAAACCAGTTAGTTGGAATAGCACTTTTATGAACCAATTTATGCATGATATGCAGAGGAAGAATTTTTAGAAGCTGCACTACTGACCAAATGCCTTTTGATCCTTGATCTATTACTGGGTCCAAGATAATTTTTTTTTAAGTGGGGGGGGTGGTCTGAAAGGAATGGATTGCAAAACCAGTTTGTTTTGCATATTTTGTTTTTTTTAAACCAACTAATTTAGTTGGCAATTCTGTTAAAATCGTTTGCCTTTCAAAACGCTTTTTGGTTTAAATCTATGTGAAGAATGTATTTCATGTGGTTCATGTATTTTTTTTCTTGGAACAAGTCTAATGAGCATTTCAAAAAATAATAACAGAACACAAGAAAATCTTCAGGTAGATGCTTATTTATGGTACACAGGCTATTTGGTCTGGCCTCTGTTTGAACCTTTGTTCAAAATAAATTGATTAATAGTTAAGATATTGCTAACTTATGCAATTAAACATTTTCATTGTTCTTTTAATTTGATTTTCCAAGAACAGAACTTGCGCTACACTATTAACATGTAATGAAGTTTAGGGTTATGGCATATACGGCAGTAATGTTTCAGAAAATATTGTATTGATGGTTTATTGTTGATTTATAACCACAAAGCCTTGAAGTGGAGTTCATTAGAATGGAGTGAAATATCTTAAATTCTCTCCACACGTCTGTCTCAAATTCTCCACTAACTTCAGATTAGTTAATAAAAGGATGTGTTTCAATGTGTGAATTCCATTGGTAAGCAGAAGTTAGACAACTGGACCCTGGTGTTGCCTGGAAAAGGCATACAGAATAACAAGCCAGACTCACCTGCAATTTTTTTTTTCTTTTGCAAATCACTGACTTTTATTTTGATGATGCCTCATAACTTCTTTGTTTAACTTTAAAATTAAGACAATTTCTTTCTTGTGCAAGAACAAGGCCATCACAAAATTGTATTTACTGGCATGCAGCATCACTGTTCTGTGATGTTATCATTTGTTGGCAAGCTCTGTGTCCACGTTGACCATGACGCAGTGATTTAGAGGCAGGTTTGTCATAATGTAGGTTATATTGAGTGGAACAGAGTGAACTGGCAGTGGATTTGCTATGGGCTCTTTTCATTGTGTCAAGTTCAGTGGTGTTGTCCACCAATAATTGGTGAAATAGGTAATAGTTTAAAATGTTCTTGCCATTCTGCATGCATGATTGCATCATGTAAACCACTGGTTTTTGTGGGCAAGGACTTTTTAAAGGAAAGGCCAAGTTCAAATATGATTTAACCGCAAGTGCTGGTTTCAATCTACATGGCTCATCTACTCACTGCCCTTAAATCTTGACGACAAATCATGAGGATGCACATTGCAGCATTATCCTTGCATTGATTGAACTTGTAATTCGGGGCTACTTTGGCCTTAACTTCTAGTTTTAAAACCAGCAATCAGTTTTGTGCTTAACATTTTAGGCTGAAGTACTTTACAGGATTGAATGTACAGTAGTTCCAATGAAATAGTAAATATTTGGAAATAGTGAATCTATGAAAATGTTATATTTTGTTTACTTGGCCATGTAATGCATTTTAAGTGATTTGCACATTAAAAGTGTGATTGAAATATTTCGCTGATTTTTCTCTTTATTCTACATGCCTCTCTGTTACTTGCTGCTTGTGATAATGTCTCTTAGGCATTACTCTTTTTTAAAGTCCATTCCATGGTGACACAAAAGTCATTAGATCATTGAGTTGCAGATCCAAGGCTTCAGTGGTTTCAAAGATTCAAAATACATTTATTATCAAAGTATTTATAAATTATACAACTTTGAGATTTGGTTGCTTATAGGCAGCCACAAAGCAAGATGCCTGAAAGATCCCAATTTAAAAAAAAAGACCAACACCCAATCTGCAGAGAAAGAGGAGAAAAAACACATGCAAACAATAGAAGCAAGCAACAACATTCCAAACCAAAGTGTTTCGATCCCGAATCCCCGGAGCAGCCAGAGTGGCCCAAATTCTTGGTCTCAGTTCATCATGTAGTAGGGCAAATCCCCATGAAGCTTGCAGACAAGAAGTGTGTAACAGTGGGAGCAGTCTCACAGCCTTAGCCCTGTGGAGAAAGGAGAACATTTCAGGAGAGTGACTGAAATCTGTGTTTAACTTGATATGAAAATATGAAAAACCAAATTGCCTTGTGCATTTCTTCATTATTGAAGAAGTATATGCAACATATAATTTCAACTTGTTCTCATTACAATAATTTTATTTAAAGCTCTTGCACTTCAAAGTTTAACACGGGAGCTGGTGACTCTTGCTTTATTATGATAGAATTAATAGGTAAATGTAACTCTGGAGCAGGGGTTCCCAACCTGGGTCCATTCATTCCATTGAGTCTGCTCCACCATTCCATTATCCCATGCAACCCCATACACCTGCCTTCTCGCCATATCCTTTGATTCCCTGACCAATCAGGAAATGATAAACTTCCACCTTAGATATACCCATGGACATGGCCTCCATCACAGTCTGTGGCAGAGCCTTCCACAGATTCACTACTCTGGCCAAAAAAAAATTACTCCATACCTCTTTTCTCAAAAAGTCACCCTACAATTTTGAGGCTGTGCCTTCTCGTTCTGGATACCCTACCGTAGGAAATATCCTCTCAACATCCACCCTATCTAGTCCTTTCCAAATTGGGTAGGTTTCAATGAGATCCCCACACATTCTTCTAAACTCCAATGAGTACAGGCCCAAAGCTGCTAAATGCTCCTCGTATGTTAACCCTTTCATTCCTGGAATCACCCTCGTGAACCTCCCGGACTCTCCAATGGCATACATTCTTTCTGAGATATGGGGCCCAAAACTGTTGACAATACTCCAAGTATGGCCTGACTAGTGTTATAAAGACTCAGCATTATGTCCTTGCTTTTATATTCTATTCCCCTTGAAATTAATGCCAACATTGCATTTGCCTTCTTTACCACACTCAACTTGTAAATTAACCATCCGGGACTCTTGCACAAAGACTCCTAAGTCCCTCTGCACCACCTCTGATGTTTGAACCTTCTCCCCATTTGGATAATAGTCCACACTATTGTTTTTTTTTACCAAAATGCATTATCATACATTTCCCAACACTGTTCCATCTGCCAGTTTTTTGCCCATTCTTCCAATTTATCTTAAGAAGAAGAAGAATAGCCCTTAACGCGGCAGTGGAGTTATCGGGGCACTGTCATGACGGTGTTTCCGTAGCAAGCTATTCTTGTTTTTACAAGGCCGAGTTGCTAGCTTGATGCTCAACCTGACTTGGATTCGAACTCGGGAACCTTTGCTCCGGAGTCCGGCGCTGATATTATTGGGCCACCGAGCGGGACAATTTGTCTTAAGTCCCGCTGCAATTGCATTGCTTCCTCAGCACTACCTACCTCTCCACCTATCTTCGTATCATCCATGGACTCTAGGGAATAATGACCATAATCCAGTACATCATTAATTCTGGAAGTAATATTAAGTCACACAACAGTAGAGCCTTAAAAGTCAACATGCATGTGGGGGAAATTGGCTTTGACTTTAAAATATATAACTGGATAAATGGTGCAACAGTTAAAGAATTATTTAATCTCAAAAACATCGATTCTGTTCAGAAACAAGATGAGTAATCCAATAGAGGCTTACTGAAGTTCGAGGATATGTAACATAGTAAAGGTTTCAAAGAATAATAGTAGTCTTGAGGATTGGGAGAATTTTTGAAAATAGCAAAGAATAACTAACAAAAATTGCTGGAGGAACTCAGCAGATCAGGGTGGTGGGATTTGATGCTTTTGCTGGAGCAAGTGGGGGAAGATGAGGGTTGATGCTTTCGCTGCTGACTGTGTGTCAGAGGGGGGAGGGGGCTTTGGGGTGCTAACATTTTGTTATTAATTCTTTGTTTTTTCCCTGTTTCGTGGATGTCTGTGAAGAGTCAGGATTTCAGGATGTATACTGTATACATTATATTAAGTTGAACCTGCTGAGCTCCAGCATTTTGTGTGTTGCTCTGGATTTCCAGTATTTACAGAATCTCTTGTGTAAAGGCTGACTAATATGCTGCTAAAATACAATGAACATAATGTAGAAATATAAAATCAAATTTAGAACTTCATCAAAATTTAGAGTCAAAAGTCGGTCCCTTAGCAGTTGACATATTTAATTTGGAATAGGGGTTATGCTGGAAATGTTGGTTTACAATTAAGCGTATCAAAAATAATTAGTAACTAAGCAGCAAATGTATGAGATAATATGAGGAAGTAAAATCTAAGGAAATGAATGGACTGATGAGGCTGGCAAACCTTCTGAAACTGATGGCTTAGACCATAAGACTTAGGAGCAGATTTAGGGCATTCAGTCTATCAACTGTTCTCTGCCATTTCATCATGGCTGATCCCAGATCCCATTCAACCCCATACACCTGCCCTCTCACCATATCCCTTAATGCCCCGACCAATCAGGAATCGATCAACTTCCACTTCGAATATACCAACGGACTTCGCCTCCACCCAGTTTGAGGCAGAGCATTCCACAGATTCGCCAGTCTTTGGCTAAAAAAAAATTTCTCCTTCCTTCTGTTCTAAAAGGTTGCCCCTCAATTTTGAGGCTGTGCCCTCTAGTTCCGGATACCCTCACCAGAGGAAACATCCTCTTTACACCTTATCTAGTCCTTTGAAATAACCTGTGAATTATTCATCTGGGACTCTTGCACAAGGATTCCTAAATCCCTTTGCACCTCTGATGTTTGAATTTTCTCCCCATTTAGAAAATAGTCTGCACTATTGTTCCTTTTACCAAAATACATCATCATACATTTCCCAACACTGTGTTCCATCTGCCACTTTTTTGTCCAGTCTTCCAATTTGTCTAAGTCCTGCTGCAGCCGTGTTGCTTCCTCAGCACTACCTGCCCTCCACTTATTTTTGTATCATCTGCAAACTTTGCCACAAAGCCATCAATTCCATTATACGAATTATTGACAAGCAATGTGAAAAGTAGCAGTCCCAATACTGACCCCTGAGGAACACCACTAGTCACTGGCAGCCAAACTGAAAATGCCCCCTTTATTCCCACTGACTTCCTCCTGCCTGTCAGCCATTTCTCTATCCGTGTCAGTATATTTCCTGTAACACCATAGGATTTTGTCTTGTTAAGCAGCCTCATGTGTGGCACCTTTTCAAATGCCTTCTGAAGATCTAAGTAAACAATATCCACTGCCTCTCCTTTGTCCACCTTGCTTGTTACTTCCTCAGTATCTGGGAGAAGCAACAGTGGCCCTGTGGCTCAGAAGGGTAGGGAAAGGAAGAAGATGGTAGCAGTTATAGGGGACTCTATGGATAGGGGGTCAGACAGGAGATTCTGTGGACGCAGGAAAGAAACATGGATGGTAGTTTGCCTCCCAGGTGCCAGAGACCGGGATGTTTCTGATCATATACACGATATCCTGAAGCGGGAAGAAGAACATCTAGAGGTTGTGGTACGTATTGGTACCAACAACATAGGTAGGAAAAGGGAGAAGGTCCTGAAAACAGACTACAGGGAGTTAGGAAGGAAATTGAGAAGCAGGACCTCAAAGGTAGTAATCTCAGGATTACTGCCTTTGCCACCCAACAGTGAGAATAGGAATAGAGTGAGGTGGAGGATAAATGTGTGGCTGAGAGATTGGAGAAAGAGGCAGGTATTCAGATTTCCTGATCATTGGGACCTCTTTTGGGGCAGGTGTGACCTGTACAATAAGGATGGGTTGCACTTGAATCCAAGGGGGGGGGGGGCCAATATCCTGGCAGAGAAGTTCACTAAGGCTATTGGGGAGAGTTTAAACTAGAATTGCTGGGGGGTGGGAACCGAACTGAAGAGACAGAGGAAGGGATGGTTGCCTCCCAAATAGAGAAAGCTTGTAGGCAGTGTGAGAGGGAGGATAGGCAGGTGATAGAGAAGGGATACACTCAGACTGATGGTTTGAGATGTCTATTTTAATGCAAGGAGTATTATGAACAAAGCGGATGAGCTTACAGTGTGGATCAGTACTTGGAGCTATGATGTTGTGGCCATTACAGAGACGTGGATGGCTCAGGGGCAGGAATGGCTACTTAAGAGTACCAGGCTTTAGATGTTTCAGAAAGGACAGGAAGGGGGGCAAAAGAGGTGGGGGTGTGGCAGTGTCACTGCTGATCAGAGATAGTGTCACGGCTGCAATAAAAGAGGAAGTCATGGATGAATTGTCTACTGGATCTCTGTAGGTGGAAGTTAGAAACAGGAAAGGGTCAATAACTCTACTGGATGTTTCTTATAGACCACCCAATAGTAAAAGGGACATCGAGGAGCAGATAGAGAGACAGATTCTGGAACGGTGCAATAATAACAGGATTGTCGTGATGGGAGATTTTAATTTCCCCAATATTGATCGGCATCTCCCTAGAACAAGGGGTTTAGATGGGATGGAGTTTGTTAGGTGTGGTCAGGAAGGTTTCCTGACACAATATGTAGATAAGCCTACAAGAGGAGAGGCTGTACTTGATCTGGTATTGGAAAATGAACCTGGTTAGGTATCAGGTCTCTCAGTGGGAGAGCATTTTGGAGAAAGTGATCACAATTCTATCTCCTTTACCAGAGCATTGGAGAGGGATAGGAGCAGACAAGTTAGGAAAACATTTAATTGGAGGGAAATATGAAGCTATCAGGCAGGAACTTGGAAGTATAAGTTAAGAGCAAATGATCTCAGAGAAATGTGCAGCAGAAATGTGGCAAATGTTCAGAGGATATTTGTGTGGCATTCTGCATAGGTACGTTCCAATAAGACAAGGAAAGAATGGTTGGGTACGGGAACCATGGTGTACAAAGGCTGTTGAAAAGCTAGTCAAGGAGAAAAGCTTACAAAAGGTTCAAAAAACTAGATTAATGATAGGAATCTAGAATATTATAAGGCTAGCAGGAAGGAGCTTAAGAATGAAATTAGAAGGGGCCATGAAAAGGGCTTGGTGTACAGGATTAAGGAAAACCCCAAGGCATTCCACAAGTATGTGAAGAGTAAGAGGAGAAGACATGAGGGAATAGGACCAATCAAGTTTGACAGTGGAAAAGTGTGTATGGAAGCCGAGGAGGTAGCGGAAGTACTTAATGAATACTTTGCTTCAGTATTCACTATGGAAAAGGACCTTGGTGATTGTAGGGATGACTTACAGTGGACTGAAAAGCTTGAGCATATAGACATTAAGAAAGAGGATGTACTGGAGCTTTTGGAAAGCATCAAGTTGGATAATTCACTGGGACCGGACGAGATGTACCCCAGGCTACTGTGGGAGGCGAGGGAGGAGATTGCTGAGTCTCTGGCTATGATCTTTGCTTCATCAATGGGGACGGGAGAGGTTCCAGAGGATTGGTGGGTTGCAGATGTTGTTCTCTTATTCAAGAAAAGGAGTAGAGATAGCCCAGGAAATTATAGACCAGTGAGTCTTACTTCAGTGGTTGGTAAGTTGATGGAGAAGATCCTGAGAGGCAGGATTTATGAACATTTGGAAAGGCATAATATGATTAAGAATAGTCAGCATGGCTTTGTCAAAGGCAGGTCATGCCTTACGAGCCTGATTGAGTTTTCTGAGGATGCGACTAAACACATCGATGAAGGTTGAGCAGTAGATTGAGAAAGTAAGCAGGCATGGGATCCATGGGGACCTTGTTTTGTGAATCCAGAACTGACTTGCCCACAGAAGGCAAAGAGTGCTTGTAGACGGGTCATATTCTGCATGGAGGTTGGTGACCAGAGGTGTGCCTCAGGGATCTGTTCTGGGACCCTTTCTCTTCGTTATTTTTATAAGTGACCTGGATGAGGAAGTGGAGGGATGGGTTAGTAAATTTGCTGATGACACAAAGGTTGGGGGTGTTGTGGATAGTGTGGAGGGCTGTCAGAGGTTACAGCGGGACATTGATAGGATGCAAAACTGGGCTGAGAAGTGGCAAATGGAGTTCAACCCAGATAAGTGTGAGGTGGTTCATTTTGGTAGGTCAAATTTGATGACAGAATATAGCATTAATGTTAAGACTCTTGACAGTGTGGACAATCAGAGGGATCTTGGGGTCCAAGTCCTCAGGACTTGACCCCAAAGCTGCTGCGCAGGTTGACTCTGTCGTTCAGAAGGCATACGGTGTATTGGCCTTTATCAACCGTGGGATTGAGTTCAAAAGCCAAGAGGTAATGTTACAGCTGTACAGGACTCTGGTCAGACTCCACTTGGAGTACTGTGCTCATTTCTTGTCACCTCACTACAGGAAGGATGTGGAAACTATAGAAAGGGTGCAGAGAAGATTTACAAGGATGTTGCCTGATTTGGGGAGCATGCCTTATGAGAATAGGTTGAATGAACTTGGCCTTTTCTCCTTGGAGTGATGGAGGATGAGAGGTGACCTGATAGAGGTGTGTAAGATGATGAGAGGCATTGATCATATGGATAGTCAGAGGCTTTTTCCCAGGGCTGCAATGGCTAACACGAGAGGGCACAGGTTTAAGGTGCTTGGAATTAGGTACAGGGGAGATGTCAAGGGTAAGTTTTTTACGCAGAGAATAGTGAGTGCGTGGAATGAGCTGCCGGCAACGGTGGTGGAGGCGGATACGATAGGGGCTTTTAAGAGACTCCCAGATAGGTACATGGAGCTTAGAAAAATAGAGGGCTATAGGCTATGTTCCCTCTAAACTGTGCGCGTGCACACACATTTTTCAACCAGCGCACAAAGGAAATTAATGAGCGCACAAAAGGTTAGTTACCTAAAATAATGTAGTAATTAATAATTATACTTATTGAAAATAATCTTTTAGCTAAATGTTTCTGTTAACTAGTTAGTTGGTTTTTCAAATACCACAATGCACGTCACTAATTTATGTCAACTCACCTATCCTGTTCTGGGATCTGGGAGACAATGTTTCATGGAGTGACAAAGTTAAAGTTTTGCTAAGCCAACAACAACATGAAGAAAACATCACAGTAGATACAAGTTCGCTGTTGACTTTTATAAATAGTCTTTGTGTGCATTTAGAAGAAAGGTTTCCTGAAGATGAGGTACAAGAATGGTCAGCTTTTGATTTCTCCGCAATTGCAGGTTGTGACTTCATATTTGGCGATGAACAAATTAATGCCTTATGTCTAAAATATCATGCTTTTCTAGCTGAACATTCTGTAATAGTTAGACAGTTTAATAATTTCAAATTTTCCATGCAAGAAACAATTAAATCCAAACTGATTTCAAACTTTGCTCAAATGGTGGCATTTGTACTTCAAAATGAACAGTTTTGCGACCTTGCACAGTTGATGGACATTGGGGGAACCTTTCTTGTGTCTAGTGTGGACTGTGAGCAAGGTTTTAGCCTAATGAATCAACTCAAAAACAAGCTGAGAAACCGTTTAGGTGAATATCATTTGGATATGTCAATGAGAATCAAAAGCCATCAATTGTTAGTCTATATAGAGTTTACAAAGAATGGGTAAATGCCAAAGACAGGAGAGAGAAAAAATAACTGAGTGACTTGAATATGTATGTAATTTTGTTGTTATTATGTGCAGTTTTATGTCAAATATTTTGTCAACCTACATAAACTGTGCCATGTGTGCATTCAGTGCACACATTCTTTTGTCACAGGAAAAAAATTTGCACAACATAAAATTTTTGTGCACACTGACTACTAAAAATTAGAGGGAACATTGGCTATGGGTAACTCTAGGTAATTTCTAAAGTAAGTCCATGTTTGGCACAGCATTGTGGGCCGAAGGGCCTGTATTGTGCTGTAGGTATTCTATGTTTCTAGATTTGTCAAACAAGATTTCCCTTCACAGAACCATGCTGACTTTGACTTATTTTATCATTAGTCTCCAAGTACCTCAAAACCTCTTCTTTAATAATGGATTCCAACACTTTCCCAACCACTGAGGTTAGGCTGGTTGGCCTATAATTTCCTGTCTTTTGTCTTCCTCCCTTCTTAAAGAGTGGAGTGACATTTGCAATTTTCCAGTCTTCCAGGACTGGAAGTGATTCTTGAAAGATCGTGACCATTGCATCTGTTATCTCTTCGGCAATCTCTTTCAGGATTCTGGGATGTAGTCCGTCTGGTCCAGGTGACTTATCCACTTTAAGACCTAATGTAAGGTAGCCTTTCCCCTAGTAGGGTTGAGCACAAGCTGCTCTAAAAAGCCATCTTGTAGGCATTCAACAAACTCCCTCTCTTGTGAGCTGACACCAACCTGGTTCTCCCAGTCCTCCTGCATATCGAAGTTCCCCATTACAATTGTGACATTACCCTTATTACATTCCCTTTGCAATCACAACCCCACATCTTGGTTACTATTTGGAGGCCTATATATGATTCCCATAATGTGTTTTTTTTTACCCTTGCAGTTTCTTAACCGAAAGATTGTAACCTCAAGTTCATTTCCACCGAGATGCAACACAGAGCGTCATAGGAAGTCATTCCTGCCTGTGGCCATCAAACTTTACAACTCCTCCCTTGGAGGGTCAGACACCCTGAGCCAATAGGCTGGTCCTGGACTTATTTCATAATTTACTGGCATAATTTACATATTACTATTTAACTATTTATGGTTCTATTACTATTTATAATTTATGGTGCAACTGTAACGAAAACCAATTTCCCCCGGAATCAATAAAGTATGACTATGACTATGACTATAAAAGGATTGAATTTTATTACTTACAATCTTCACATATGAGGAGAAAAATCGTTACGTTACATCTCCGTCTCAATGTGCAATTTGTAATATATAGTACGTACAATGGGGCAGTCAGTATAGCATAGAAATACAATTGTATCAATGTGAATTAATCAGTCTGATGGCCTGGTGGAAGAAGCTGTCCTGGAGCCTGTTGGTCCTGGCTTTTATGCTGTGGTATAGTTTCCCGGATGGTAGCAGCTGGAACAGTTGGTAGTTGGGGTGACTCAGGTCCTCAATGATCCTTCGGGCCCTGTCTCTGTAAATGTCCTGAATAGTGGGAGTTCACATCTACAGAAGCGCTGGGCTGTCCACACCACTCTCTGCAGAGTCCTGCAATTGAGAGAAGTGCAGTTCCCATACCAGGCAGTATGCTATATTGCATATATTGTTTTCATTCTGATAAACTGGTTATTTTCAATATGGCAATTGAGCCAGTCAGGATGCCCCTGTAGAAAGTCCTTAACATCTGGGGACCCAGACCAAACTTCTTCAACCGTCTGAGGTGAAAGAGGCACTGTTGTGCTTTTTCCACCACACAGCCGGTATTTACAGACCACGTGAGATCCTCAGTGATGTGTATGCCAAGGAACTTAAAGCTGTTCACCCTTTCAACCCCAGATCCATTGATGTCATTAGGGGTTAGCCTGTCGCCATTCCTCCTGTAGTCCACAAGCAGCTCCTTTGTTTTTGTGACATTGAGGGAGAGGTTGTTTTCTTGACACCACTGTGTCAGGGTGAAGCTAAGGGGGCTGCTAGGATGGTGAAAAGCATTGGTTGTAAACTTAAATTCCCAGCATGCTGGAAATATTCCAACAGATAGGAAAAGTACAAATGTAATATCGCCATTCAACATGGAGAAAATAGTTCAGCCTAATATATTTATGGGAAAAGGCTAAGCCTATACTTTAGAAAGTTATGAAGGTCAATACAGAAATGATGACTGAGCACACAGTTAGGCAGTGCCAACATGGTATTATTAAGGGGAAATAGCTTTCTTTATTTTTTTGAGGATGTAAATCGGAAGTGTGATAAAAGGGAGTCACTAATGAGAGTATATCTGAAAAGGAATTTGATAATGTGCTTGTGAAAGATTACCAAACAATAGTTTGTGAAGTTCAGAGTAACATTGCATATATTATTTTCATTCTGATTAGCTGATGATTTTCAATATGGCATACTAGTTTTGGCATCAATGTTCTGCCTTTAGCTCTTTACAATTTATGTTAAAGTGTATGCAAATTTGCTATTATGGAGGTGCAAAGGTAGATTGTAAGGTGAACAAAGAACATTCAAATTTAAGTACAGGTGTGCAGTTAGCAAACATTCACTTGGTAAATCTTTGTTACATTTTAAATTTTAATTTAAATTAGTGTTTAATGTAATTTGTCCCTTAAAATTTAATTTGCTCCAATAAATATCTTTGCAAATTTTCAAGCACGGGGCCATGAAAACCATTAACACTTTGGATATTTAATGGGGTTAACGGGAAAGGATGTGAAATAGGGGCAATATGCATTTCAAGTTAAAATACCTTTTAAAGGAGATCTTTAAGTACCCTTCACATGTCTGAAGTGCACTTGCCAGAGAAAAGGTGTTCCCAATGAATGCTTCTCAGTTCCTGTCTAATGCCCTTGCAATTTGCCCCACTCCAATTTAATGGCCAGATTTGGGAACAGATTCTTTCCAACTGTGATAAGACTGCTGAATGGTTCCTGACCCGGATCTGGGCCGTACCCTCCAAATATCCGGACCTGCATCTTGTTTTTTTTTGTTCTACCTTACTTTCCATTTTTCTAATTTTTCTATTTATGATTTATAATTTAAATTTTTAAATATTTACTATCGATTTGTAATCCAGGGAACAGGAAGCGCAGAATCAAATACCACAATGATGATTGTACGTTCTAGTATCAATTGTTTGGCGACAATAAAGTATAAAGTATAAAACTCTGCCACAAAGACCATACCTATCCTTATCTTTAGCTATCCTGAAAGATAAGGACATGTGGTCACTATTTGTTGACCCACTGAAAGGTCAGTCACATGGCCAGGGTCATTACCAACACCAGGTCCAGTATGCCCCTCCTTCCTGGATACACTTAACAAATTCTTCCCCATCTAAACCCCTTATACTGAGAAGGTCCCACTTTATATTAGGGAAATTGAAATCCCCCATGACAACAACCCTATTATTTTTACACATTTCCTTACTCTGATTACATATCTTTTCCTCAATATCCCGGAGGCTGTTGGGGGTCTGCAGCACAATATCATCCACGCGATTGCACCCTTCCTATTCCTGGGTTCCACCCAAAGGGACTCTGTGTCTAACCCATCCACTAGGTCTCCCCTGAGTACGGCTGTGACATTGTCCCTGATTAGTAACGCAAATTTCCCCTGCCCCGTCTTTTCTAAAGCTTTGATAATCTGGCACATTAATCATTCATTCCTGCCCCTCTTTCAACCAATAGCTATAACATCATAGTTTCATGTACTGATCCATGCTCTAAGTTCATCACCCCTCCCCATAATACTCTTAGCATTAAAATATACACACTTTAAACTACCTTGCCCATTATACCTGTTATTTTGATTTTGCCTTTCAGTACTTGCCCAGACATCTACCTTCCAGTTTGATCCTTCCCTTATTGACCTGGGGCTCCAGTTCCCACCCCCCTGCAAAACTAGTTTAAACTCTCTCAAACAACAGGAATTCTGCAGATGCTGGAAATTCAAGCAACATACATCAAAGTTGCTGGTGAACGCAGCAGGCCAGGCAGCATCTATAGGAAGAGGCGCAGTCGACGTTTCAGGCCGAGACCCTTCGTCAGGACTAACTGAAGGAAGAGTGAGTAAGGGATTTGAAAGCAGTCCTTCCAGGTGAGGCATCACTTCACCTGTGAGTCGACTGGGGTGATATACTGCGTCCGGTGCTCCCGATGTGGCCTTTTATATATTGGTGAGACCCGACGCAGACTGGGAGACCGCTTTGCTGAACATCTACGCTCTGTCCGCCAGAGAAAGCAGGATCTCCCAGTGGCCACACATTTTAATTCCACATCCCATTCCCATTCTGACATGTCTATCCACGGCCTCCTCTACTGTAAAGATGAAGCCACACTCAGGTTGGAGGAACAACACCTTATATTCCGTCTGGGTAGCCTCCAACCTGATGGCATGAACATTGACTTCTCTAACTTCCGCTAAGGCCCCACCTCCCCCTCGTACCCCATCTGTTACTCATTTTTATGCACACATTCTTTCTCTCACTCTCCTTTTTCTCCCTCTGTCCCTCTGAATATACCTCTTGCCCATCCTCTGGGTCCCCCCCCCTTGTCTTTCTTCCCGGACCTCCTGTCCCATGATCCTCTCGTATCCCCTTTTGCCTATCACCTGTCCAGCTCTCGGCTCTATCCCTCCCCTTCCTGTCTTCTCCTATCATTTTGCATCTCCCCCCCCTCCAGCTTTCAAATCCCTTACTCACTCTTCCTTCAGTTAGTCCTGACGAAGGGTCTCGGCCTGAAACTTAAACTCTCTCAAGTAGCATCAGCAAACCTCCTGGCCATGATATTGGTTCCCCTCTATTTCAGGTGCAATTGCCCCTCTTGAACAGGTCACCCCTTCCCCAGAAAAGGTTCCAATAATCCAAGAACTTGAAACCCTGTCCCCCGCGCCATCTCCACAGCCACCCATTCATCGGTGCTATCACCCCATTCCTACCTGCTCTAGCCCATGGCACAGGGAGATTACAACCTTGGAAGTCTTTCTCTTCAGCCTCTTTCAAACTCTTTATATACTCACTGTGTAGAACGTCTTCCCCTTTTCGGCCCGTCATTGGTGCCAGTATGCAACACAACTTCTGGCTGTTCCCCCTCCCCTTTGAGAAGTTGTTACCCAGTTTGGCAGTCCTAGTCCTGATGCTCCTGTACCTCCTTCCTGATGGTAGTGGGTCAAAGAGATTGAGGGATGGGTCTCTTTGACCCTCAACAATACTTCAGGCCCTTTGTGAGCAACGCTCCCACTAAATGTCACAAATAGTGGGGAGGGAGAACCCGGTTACTCTTTTGCCGGTTTTTACTATCCTCTGTGGGACCTTGCAGTCTGATGCCTTGCATCTTCTGTACCACACGATGATGCAGCTAGACAGTACACAGTCAAAGATGCTCCTGTAGAAAGTTGTTAGAATGGGGATGGGGAGCCTTGCACGCTTCAATCTCCTCAAAGTAGATGCTGCTGTGCCTTCTTGACTAGTGAGGAGGTGTGGGTCCAGGTTAGATTGTCCATTATGTGCATACCAAGGAACTTGGTGTTATTTACTCCCTCCACAGCAGAGCCATTGATGTGCGATGGAGAGTGATCAACAATCATTTTTTTTTTATCTTGTCCGCGTTGAGACTCAGATTGTTGTTCTCACACCATTTGACAAGCCTCTCTACCTCCTCTCTATAGGCTGATTCATCATTGTTGCTGATGAGGCCAACCAATCTCTGTAGCATCATCAGTGAGCTTGGTAATGCAGTTTGAGCTGAGTCTGGCAGTGCAGTCATGAGTCAGCAGTGTGGACAGCTGGGGGCAGAGCACACAGCCCTATATTATCTGGCAACTAAGCCCAGTTGAATGAATGACTTGTTAGTTTCAGTTTGTCAATCCAAGTATGTTTGTTTAGGATGTACTGTTTCCTTACTGGGAGCAGATTGGTCAGCTTCTGACTTATTTACTACCATCAACAGCTTTTACCCTATTGGATAAAAGTCTTGCTGAGCCTCCTACTCTCTGAATTTTTATTGGGAACCTAACAACTAGCGGAGATAGGGCCCTCTGTTGATTAGGGTCAACCGTGGATGTTGTGTTCTAGCTGCCTACGCAAATCAGGGCAGTACGATACGGAGAGCAAACTGTTGCCCAAGCAGCAGGCTCCCCCACTCCAGACAGCTGAGGAATCTAGTGGAACAGCAGAGACTGATACAATTTGGCACACTGGCTTCCCAGGAGTTGCCAGTCGGCGCTGAACTCGATGTAGGACCGCCTTTGAGCCTCCATCTCCGGATTTTTCCTCAGGTTTACCCACCAGGCAGAAGAGATTTGAGATCGGAGTTTTCCTTCTAGATGAGCTGCCAACCACGGCTGATGAGCCCCATCTGCCCAAAGCCACTGGTTTTAAGGCACCCAGTAACCTGCCTTCGCCCTTTCTTCTGTCGGTGGAAACAGCTCCGCCAAGCTCAGTAGCTAAGCCCCACGCGAAAGGCAGGAGATGGACTTGTTTGATAGAGGCTATTTGAGATGCTCACCATTGGAAGCATTTAATGGATAATGGGAGCTTATCCCCACTACTCCCCCCAGCTACGACAAACTAACGAAACCAAGTACATCAAATAATCTGGGGTGGGTGGGGGGGGGGGGCAGAGGGAGTTGCCAGATGAGGTAAAGGTGAGAAAATATTCAGATATCTTTTTCTGGTTTTATTCCTATCAAACTGTGTGATTGGCAAGCCATTAAAACCCGGGTGTTCAGAGAGATCTGGATATCCTCATACAAGGAATAAAGTTAACAAATAAAACAAGTGGCCTTCATTGCAAAAGAGATGGAGTACAAGAATAACGTCTTGCTATAATTGAGAGATTACACAGGGATTGAAGGATTACACAGGCTGCATACAGTTTTGATCTCAGTGCCTCCTTCCTGGATTAAGTCCACATCCGTTGGATCGCTTAATATTTAATTTGCAAATCCTTCACAACCCTCTTGAAAAGAAAATTTGAGAATATCAAAGCTTTAAAGAAATTTCCTCTCAGCTGTGTGTTATTCTAGTCAATCCATTATTTTCACGCTGATCCAGGGACAGCTTCTTCCACTAGGCCATCAGACTGATATAATTCACGCTAACACAATTGTATTTCTAAACTATATTGACTATTCTGTCGAATACTTTACTGCACATACGATTTATTATAAATTACTATAAATTGCACATTCAGGCGGAGATTTTTACTCCTCGTGTACGTGAAGTATGTCAGAAATAAAGTGAATTCAATTCAATTTGTCCAGTGTACTGCAATTCTTTTTTAATCATTAGAAATACACAACGGTAAAATCTTCCCTATAACAAATGTTAATAGTCCATTTACAGTAAGAAGGATATGGCTACTATAGTGACCTCCAAGTTCATCCTCGGTTGTGAATAATCGCCGACAAAATAGTTCAATGTAATTCTGCGTAGTGCACATTTTTGCAGTAATTAAATAAAGGGTAAAATTTAAACAGTGCAGAACGGAACGCGTCAGACCAATCCACCTGCAGAGGATGAAATACATCAATACATCACTCATAGTGCGGCAGTATCATCAGCAGAAAGGATGCTATATTAACAGGGAAGGTTTACAGCAACGTAATGCCACTGATGACTGAAGTTGAGTAAAATAACGTTTGTGTATACAAGTGCGATAAATATAACACCCAGTTAGCCTGACGATAAACCTCACTGAGCCGACTGGAGCTTGTTTCGCCTCGCTATCAATCGCTGGCGACGCAGTAAAAGGACAGAGACAACAGTCTGCAGATGCTAACACCTGGAACAAGGTTCACCGTCCACTTCCCTCCATAGACGCTGCCTGAGCCCGGAGCGATGGCGTGCCCGATTCGCGGTGGCACCAGGCGGAAGTGTCCGAGGGAACCTCTCGGTGGGACACCGAGCGGAAGTAGCGTGCAGTCGGCCGGCGAGATGGTGCAGACGCGGAGCGGCCGGCGGACTCTGGTCTCCTTGGTAAGTGCGGGGATGACCTGGTGTTCCTCTCCGGTGCAGGGCAGGCTGGGGTGGAAGTAGGAAGGATCGCACTTAGGTGTTTGCAGGCAGGAATTGGGGCAGGCGGTGCAGCTTGAGTGGGAGGCATCGAGTGCTCGTGGCCGGGACAGGGCCAGTGGCAGGAGACTTCAGTCTGTCCGCTTCATCTTCACCCGAGGTGTGGTCACTGGAAATGTGTCAGCTTCAAACACAGGGGACGACCCGAGTGGCAAATTTTTCATGAAGGTGGTGGCCAGTCGAGCTGTCAGAAGAAGTGGTTGAGGCAGACACAGTAGTATAATTTAAGAAGCACTTAGGTAGGTTCATGGAGAAATATAGATTTAACCCAGTAAATTGGAACTAACTGGGTGGGCACCGTCGTCGGCATGGACTGGTTGGGCCGAAGGGGTTGTATTCCTGCTGAGTTTCTCTTTGCCTATGACAACCAGCACCTGCACACAGGAATGTGTTGGGGTACCCTGACTAGGGTAGGGTATTGGGCAGAATATAGTTCCACCGCAGGTCACCACCGTACACTTGTGTACAGTAACAAATAATCTGTTGGAGGATCTCGGCAGTCTGAGGAGCATCTTTTGGGCTGTAAGGAACTATTGACATTTGATTATCCTGATGTAGGGTATCAACCCAAAATGTCTACCATTCTTTTTCCTCCCACTGACACTGCTTGACCTGCTGAGGTCTTCCAGCAAATTTGTTCTTGCTTCAGATTCCATCTGTAGTCTCTGAAGCCTTGGTTTGTGTACAGCCTGTACATAAAGTGAGTATTTGTAGGGCTGCAAGTATCTTCTGCAGCCAGGGAACTTGGTTTGCGACTGCATTTCAGACTTGTGAACTGTTGGAGTTACAAACTGTTCAAAGGAACGGTATTCTGCCTTACCCTGGGGAGGACTGAGATGGAACAACTCCCCTGCTCTTCCTTGAAATGGTGAAGTGGGATCTTTTGTTATGAACCTGAAGGAGCATTTGTTGGGTACAGTTTGATGGTAACGATCTCCAAGAGGATACATGCCCCTCGTTCCTTTCTTTGCACTGCTGTATTGAGTACAATGAGAAGTGATGATGGTGATATGAGGATGCAGGTGCTGGGATCTGGAGGAGATGCTGGGTACAGTATGTGGATGATAGGCAGTTGGAATCAGGTGCGGGAAGGAAAGAAATTGGGAAACAGGAGACTCAAGGGACTGCAGATACTGGAATGTGGAGCTATAAACAACCTGCTGGAGGAATGATACAGACCTGATGCAAGGTTTCAACCCAAAATGACAATACATACTCACACACTCTTCCAACTGATGGAGAAGGGAGGGTTAGTTTGATGTGAGAAAGGTTTATTTTATTGTCAAAATATACATGTACAATACACTTTGGCATTTGTCTACTCCTGATAGACACTGAATACAGAAAATCATGAGTGTTGATGAAAGAAAAGACATCAACTCCCCCTCACCTGCAGCAAGAAACAGCCACAAAAACAATCAGCAATCCTCTACACATAACAATCCCCGACCCCTTAATCCAATAATCACATAAATCTCAGAATATGGGAGGCGTCTTTTTGCTATATATGAGGAGAGCAGCCGCATGAACTCGGACCTTCCATAAAGAGTGACTGCCAACCTGGGTCCTAATGGCGCCAATCCAGGGGCAAACGCCACCCGCCCCGGCCTGGGTCTGAATGCTACCGCCCATCTGGGTCCGAGCTGTCTCTGACCCCCTCCACATTCACCTCAATACTTCAATCTTCCTTGCTGCTTCCAGATAGAGTTGTTCATTTCTGGTCTTTTCCACAAGTCAGCTTGTGTTCTCGGACCTCCCCCCGCCCCAACACCCCCACCCCCAGTGTCTGATCTCCACAAGGCAGCTCTCTGGACACGGCACAGTGCATGATTGTCCTCCGATCGAGATTCAGACTGTATGTCATAGGCTCCAACAGTTTCCGTATGTGCTGAGGGACCTGAGATTGGAGAATTGGTTGTTTGTGCTGTTGGGTTGAAGATAGCCCATGCAAAATATAAGCTTCAGTTCCTCTTGTTTGCATTTGTCCTCATCCTAGAGTAGAGGAGGCCAAGGACGGAGAGGTTGGTGTGGGAATGGAGAGGGGAGTTGAAATGGCGCACAACACTGTGCTTAGGGTAGCCATTGTCGTTAAAAAAAACTCCACCCTCTGCATGAAGAAATTTCTCCCCATTGCATTCCTAAATGGCCAATCATGCCTCTCTCTGCTCACTTCAACAAAGAGGTACAAAAAAAGTTGTTTCATGTATGATGCAAAAGATGTTAGTGTTGACAATAAATTCTCAAAAGAGAGCCAGTGATGGTAGATACTGAAGCTTGCCTTTTCTTTATTGTTCATCTTCACTGAAAAATTAAAAGTGCACCCATAATTCTTTATTTTTAGGAAGCGGTACCTGGAACACCGGCCAGTCAAAGGAAGGGCAGGAGTAGGAGGTCTGAAGCTAATACAGAAAGCTGTACTGAATCTGAATTCAACAACAAAGTACGAGAGAAAGAGAAACGCGTTGTTTGGGCTAAATCGCAACCCAGTCCAGTGCAGCCAGGAGAAAGCCGATTCGACGACATAGAAGATGAGGCTAAAACCAAGAAGGAAAATTTGACTGAAGTTGAAGGTTTCAAAATTGGTATTGAAATAACTAAAGAGGATAAGTCGTCGTCCAGTCCAGTCCAGTCAAAGGAGCTCAGCAATGAATTGGAATGCGATGATTCTAATATAGAAAGTAATGTAGACTCGGAGACCAAGATACATGAAACTGGTGATAAAATAGACCAAAAGACAAATAATCAAGAAAATAAAGGAGGCAGTTTAGTTTGCAAGACTCCCGATGTTATCAGTTTACAGCTTAGCAGTGATGAAGACCAAAATAGTCTGCCTGATGGCAACAGTGACGTAGAATCCAGCAGGGATGCTATTCCTGGACAGTCTGCCATTCCTTCTGTAACAGCAGGAAGTCCTTCGGAAAAGGATAGCAACCTCTTTGTAATTGACACACTGCCTGGAATAGATCAAGAAAGAAAATTTTATTTGGACTCGAGTGGAAAAGAGGATAGTGAGGAAAGTGAGGCAGAAACTGGGGACAGAGGCAAAGAATCAGAAGAAGAGGATGAAGATGATTTTATCGACGAAGAAGAGGATGAAGAGGAAGAAGAGGACATTTTGAACACCAAGTCCAGACTGTAAGTAGAGGTATGCGTCGCTTAACGTCCACGATACGTTCTGTGAAATCGGATGTTATGTGGTTTGGACATTATGCGAACACCTTATTATATACTTAGCAAACCTACATGGGGTACCGTAGTGTACCTGTATTGACTAAACCCATGTCATTAGCAAATTCTCCATATCCGATATAGGTCCCCCTTGCATTTTCGTGAGCCTTGTAGTTTTCAGTGAAGCTGATCCTTTAACAGCTTCGAGAATTTTTTCTTTGTTTTTCAGGATCGTCGTGATTGTCAGGTGCGACATGCCTAAATTCCGAGCGATAGCATTAACTGGTTTTCCACCTTCATATTGTTTAATAACTTTTTGTTTCACTTCCAAATCAATACTTTTCCTTTGCCTCTTGCTATCACTAGGAGTGGTTTTGCTGCGTTTGGAAGCCATGTTGCACTTTACGGTAATATTTTCAGAAGAAAATTAAACAGAGAGATAATGCTACTACACTTAAGAGACGCGCTATACACAAAATTGGTACGTCCGCTATGTCACATTCTCCAATCGGGACTACGGACGTATATGCAATCCGATGCATATCGAATGGACGTTAAGTGGCACACACCTGTATTAGAAAAGATTTAAATATTGGTTAACAGTTGCAAAGTAGTGAATTGTGTTAATATATGTTAATTGTGCTCAGTCTAACCCAGTATCCCTAGTTTTTGCATGCTTCCCCAGAAATGGCACGGAAATGGTCCACCAACATAACACACACATCTGATCTCCACCCATTTCTCTGACTTCCTTGTCACGTGTAGTCATGGAAGTGAGAGTGGGGAGGAAATTGCCTGCAGTTTCCTGCTGGCCAGAGGTCAGAACGTTTTGGCCAACAAAAAGCACTGAATGAGTTGATGTAAAAGACACTAGTCATTGTACACTAACAAGTCACACAGCACGGAAACGTAGTGATTAGCACAACGCTTTACAGTACCAGCAGGGATCAAGTCCCACCGCTGCCCATACATTCTCTCCGTGACGGCGTGGGTTTCCTCCAGGGGCTCGGGTTTCTTCCCACAGTCCAAAGTCGTGCTGGTCATTGTAAATAGTCCCGTGATTAAATTGGCAGATTACTGGGTGGCACGGCTCGAAGGGTGCTGTATGTTAATCAAATAAAAGTTTAAAAAAATAATATCATGACTATTGGTAATAGACAATTTCCAAAACTAAATGGTCCTTGCAGTAAGTAGACAAAATTGGAATAAAATGCAATCTGTTTACACTCACCTTGAATTTAAATGGAATTGGAAGTTTAGAAAAGACTTATTTATTCATTCGTGCGTTTACTTAGTTAGAGATACAGGCCCTTCCGGCCCACCAAGCAACCCACTGATGTTAACCCAAGCCTAATCACAGAACAACTAACCTACTAACCGGTACATCTTTGGACTGCTGGAGGACACCAGAACACTGGGAGGAAAACCACGTGCACACAGGCTCCTTACGGAGGACACTGGAATTGAACTCTTGACAGCCTGAGCTGTAGTAGCGTTGCTGTAATCGCTACGCTCCAATGATGCCCTATTTCATTGACATACAGTACGGAGTAGGCCCGTTGAGCCCTTCGAGCCACACCACCCAGCAATCGCCCGGTTTAATCCTAGCCTAATGATGAGACAATTTACAATGACTACCAGAAGGCACGCATATGCCTTTGGGCTGTGAGAGTAAACCTACGCAGTCCTGGGGAGAACGTACAAGATCCTTACAGGTAGTGGCAGATACTGAACCCGGGTCGCTGATACTCTATAACCACTACGCTACCCTGCCGCCCCAGTCTTGTGTTATTACCATGATCTTTTACTGTGAATTGAAATGTCATTTAAAAATAACTTATAATCTTTACATTCAAGTATTGAAAGTAAAATTCAAACCATAAGCATCACCTCAAATATATTCATTTTGGCCAAAGCCTTGAAATACAGCTGTTTACTGAAACTAAGCAGAATTTAGTTCAAAATAACAATTCTGTTTAATCTCAGGTGAAACGTATGAGGGAGAAATTTCTTAAATTTCCTCTGGAGGAAATCAAAGAGTAAAATAATTCAGAAAGATGAAAAATAAGCCTGTTGGTAACTGCAGTAACAGCAGACGTGTTCCAGTTGGGATTATTGTTCAACGATAAGAATGCAGGGATTGATCAGGGATCACATTTCCATTCTGTTCCCACCAGGGCACCCCCAGTACTTCCAGTGCTATTGGAAAGAGTCGAAATGTTCGTGTAGGCAGAGAAGTTGAGCAGGGATGTATGATAGCTGACTATGCTCAGGTGACAAAGACATGGCCTTCAGTATGAATCGAAGCAATGATGCCTTAATCTTTGGTTCCTGTTTTAAATGTTACAAAGTTTATAGATAAAACTGTTGGAAAACTTGTCAAATATTAATGGAACCTTGTTTATATGTTTCAGAATAGACTCTTCAACCAGTATTGATACAGGACTAAATCTCAAGGCACTAGGTGGCCTTTACATAAATTTTAATGCTGACAAGCGTACCAATTCCAAAGACATAAAAAATCTTAAGGATCAAAATGAAAAAGATGAGGTAAGATGTTTAGCTGCATTCTGACCTTCTTGCCAATCAATCTGATTGAAATCCACTGGAAATTGGAAATAAAAACAATGCATGAAACACTGAAATACAGGTGGCATCTCTGAGGGAGAAAAGAAATCAGATTGATAACCTTTTAGTACAAATGCTATAAATTACAGAGGAGGCTGGAGAAAGGCTGGAGAGAGGTAAAAGTGGCTGTGATAGGGCAGAGACTGAAGAGGCTAGCTCTTAAAGAGGATGAAAGTTTGTTAGTTTGGCAGCAGGTCAGAGAACATCTCTGCAGAGAAGAACTCCATAATTTAAGATAATTCATCATCCGTGTTGTCTGACGTAGGCAATCATTGTCTCATGACCATGATTGCTCTTGGCAAATCTTTCTACAGAAGTGGTATGCATAGCTGCTTTCTGGGCAGTGTCTTTACAAGATGGGTCATTATCAATGCTCTTCAGAGATTGCCTGGCATCAGTGGTTGCATAACCAGGAGATACACCAGCTGCTCCCATGATCTCACGTGACCCTGATCATTTCCTCGAATGAGATTGCAACGAGCAAGCTCTCACGCCCATTCCTCATTGCTTTCTCTCTTGCTCTCCACTCAATCACAGCTATTGATTGTTCCTTCCATCACTTTCTTTTTTTTCTCTCCCTACAAGTTTAATCACATTTGGTCGTCAATCTGAAATGTTAACTGGGCATCACCTTTCCTTCCTCATCATATATCTGAGGTCAAAAGAAATTAGATTGCCCCTTTTCCAACTTAAATCTGGTCATAATCATCCCTTGTGCTTGCTGGAGAGGGTCAGCACTTCATCACAGTAGATGTGAGTGGCACTGGGCGATAGTCATTTAGACAGCTCATCCTGTTGTTCTTGAGCACTGGTACGATTGCCACCCTTTTGAAGCAGGTGGAACCTCCAGCTGCGGCAGTGAGAGATTGAAGATGTTCTTGAACGCTTCTGCCAGCCGGTTAGCACAGGTTTTCAGAGCCCTACCAGGTACACCAACTAACACCTTGAGAGAGTTCACTCCCTTTTAAAAGAAAAACAGATCACAGGATCACTGGATGCGACAGGGATTTACGTAGATGTAGTTTTATTCTCTCTTTCAGAGTGTGCACAAAAGTGTTGAGCTCATCTGAGAGTGAAGCGTCACTGCCATTCATAGTGTTAGGTTTCACCTTGTCAGAAGTAATGGCCTGCAAACCCTGCCAGAGCTGACGTGCATCCAATTCCGTCTCTAACCTCAATCAGAATTGTTTTTTCACTCTTAAGATAGTCTTCTGTAGGTCTTTGGTCTTGAATATTACAGAGCTAGTCCTCAGCAAACTACGGTCTGATCCATCCACGGCTTTTGAGTTGTGAATGTTTCGTATGTTCTCAAAAACACACGCTCATCCACTGGGATTTTGATGAAGTTGGTGACAACTCTGGTATATTCATTCAGACCTGAAGCTGAATCACTGAATATTGTCCAGTTCACCACTCAAAGCAGTCCTCCGGCTCTCCGCCTCCCTTGACCACTGGTGCTGTGGGCTTTAGTCTCTGCTTATACGCTGGGAGCAGAAGTATAGCCAGGTTCAGAGTTTCCAAAGTGTGGGTGTGGGATGGCGCAGTAAGTGTTCCAAAGTCTGGGTGTGCAGTAACGCAGTAGGTGTTCTTGATGGTGGTCAAGTGTGTTGGCTCCTCCAGTTCCACAGGTGATAAGTTAGTGGATCCAGAGGAGGTCACGAGAATGATCCCAGAAACATATGAGAAGAGTTTGGCTATGGGACTGTACTCACTGGAGTTTAGAAGAATGGGAGGCAGGCAGGGGATCTTAATGAAACCTATCAAATAATAAAGTGATATAGTATAATAAATAGATCAAGTAGATGTGTCAGTGATGTTTCCTATAGTAGGGGAGTCTAGGACCAGAGGACACAGCCTCAGAATACAGGAACATACCTTTAGAACAGAGATGAAGAGGAATCTCTTTAACCAGATTGTGATGGGTCTGTGAAATTCATGGCCACAGACAGCTGTGGAGGTTGAGTCATTAGTATATTTAAAGTGGAGGTTTAGTAAATCTTGATTAATAATTGTGTCCAAGTTACAGGGAGAAAGCTGGTGAAGGGACTGAGAGGGATAATAAGTCAGTCATGATGGAATGGTAGAACAGTCTTGATGGACCGAATGGCCTGGTTCTGCTCTTATGTCTTGTGGTCTATGTTGGTTCCTGGAAAAGCTTTAATTTCTTCTATTAAATGCCTGGAGTGACATTTAATCACTGTAATCTCCTACAGTCTTTGGCCCTTTCTAAGTTGAAATACTTCACACTCCTGGCATACTTCCAGCTGCTAGTCATAACTTGCTCCTCCAACTTTCTTTCCATGTTTACCTTTTTTTCATCCTTTGATTCTCCTTCAGACCTCCTCTGACCAAGCTTTTAGCCTGCATTTCTAAAATTTTCTGATGTGGTTACTGTTAACTTTTTATTTGTTAATGCCTTAAGATCTTTTTGCCTTGGTAAAGGTGCTATATGATGCATTTGGTCAGTGTAGAATTTGAACAAGTAACAGTGGTTTCTGTTTGAAGATTTTGTAATTTGCTCTTTCTGTTCCTTAGCTATTAAAAAATAGCATCCTTACACCAGAGTTTGAAAAACAAGATAATGTTCCAGCTCTGAAGGTGTCTGAACGCCAACTGAAAAAACAGCGCAGGGTAAGTCGGAGACGATAGCATTCTACTTGCAATGTATTTAAAAACAAGGCTCAAAGTAAAATAGTTCCTTTGGATATTCTGCTCTTTAATAGCATCCTATTATTGATCATTTTTCCACATTTAGAAAGAGCGTGCAAAGACGGCAGGGGACAGTTGGTATAACATGAAAGCTCCTGATTTAACAGATGAATTGAAGATGGATCTACAGGTCTTAAAAATGAGAGCTGCCATTGACCCTAAACGCTTCTACAAGAAGAATGACAGAGATGGCTTCCCTAAGTATTTCCAGGTATGATCACAGTAGGTGAGCTGTGCTGTATAACAATTAAGCTTTGTTTAGGTAATAACATACAACAGTTTGTTGGCACACTGAACAGAAGCTACCAACATCTGCATTGGTAGTAATTCCTCTTAATGCAAGCTTGCTAATTTAGTAGTACTTCTCTGACTCGAAGTTCCTCCAGTGAGACGCTGTGGGAACTCCATCACCTTGTGACTCATGCCTGGTATTGTTCTGCTGACTGTTGTAACTTAACACAACATTATAGACACAGAAGTGGAGCTCTGGGTCGTTTCAAATAAACTACCTTAAATCCTAAGTCTTTATCTACCTGGAGGCTGGAAACAGAAGGTCATTTGAAAGCATGATGGATACTGAGTTCACAGTTACCCACAAATGCATTATGATTGGGATAATATGTGTTGTATCCATTTGATAAGAGATTGACTTGAGAGAGTCTACTGTTCCTAAATAGGCTCACATTGTAGGAAGAACTTCAAACCAGTTTTCAAGTAAACTGCGTACTGCCTAGACTAGAAAAATCTCTTTGGAGTAGAGTTGAAGTATTGGCTTTGAATTGATAGAGTTGAACTAAATTAGATTGTTCCCACATTGGGATTCTCAGAAAAAGTTACCTGGTTTGGATAATTGGTGAGGGTAAAGTTGTTCATGGTTTCATTCTCCTTGTAACTGCTTATTGACTATTCTGGGTTTGATGCCAATTTATTTTAAAAAACACATTGGGCTCTTTCCATTACTTCTCATGGAAAAATATTTCATGATGTAAGGGTGCACCTTCTTCATTTTTGACTTAATGAAATAATACTCTCTCCATTGACGCCTCCCCTAAGGAAATAATGGTTCTTCTCTCGCTCTATCAAATCCCTGAAGCATTTGCGTCTCTTAAACCTCATACTTTCAGCTGGTCATTAGCACCAGCCCGCAGGTTCTGTCGATTATCAGCACCTAGTCCAATGGGCAACTTGTGAACAGCAATGTGAAATGTTATTCCTTTGGCAAAAGTAAGAGAAATCAAAAATATTTTGTATTTTAGGAAAAATTCTCCACTAATAAATGAAATACAGTATGTTTATTAATACTTTGGAATCTAACATGTTTTTAGACTATGAATTCATCCAGTGATATGTGCTTCAGCAATTTGTTTGGAATGTATCATGATTGTTACAATGTGTAACCACTCATATAAATCTTTTATAGGTTGGTGAAGTTCTGGACAATCCAGCAGATTTCTATCATTCTCGATTACCTAAGAAGCAAAGAAAACAGACGATGGTGGAGGAGCTGCTGGCGGATGCACAATTCCGACGGTATGCCTTTCCATATATATAGGAACAGAAGAAAATCTCCTGATCTGTGTGTCTGCACCACTGAATTTTCTCTGCATCACTTCTTAGTTAACAAAGCTACTATTTAAAACATTTAAACTTTCAATTAAGCAAGTATTCAGAGTTTATGTGAGGGATGGCATTTAAGATTTGCAAAACTCGTGTAAAAAACAACTTTCTGATTTGATTGTTAAGTGGGCCACCTGCTCAGCATTTCTGGATTGTTCTCATTGGAGAGTTTCTCAGTATCAGATGCCACTGAATCCTCTAAATCATTTAAATTTTTAAAAATTACGCTCTTTTTAAGTTGAGATAACAATAAGTCCAGGCTTATCAAAAATCTTTTTAATTGAACTCCTTTTGGCCGTATCAATTGTGATTATTTTTGCTATACTCCTTTGGTGGACAATGATATCTTTACTGAGTTGTGGTGCTCAGAACTTGAAGGCATTGCCCTTTCACTTCTGAATTCCATGACACAGGTAAACATTTCATTTGTCCTTGCTGGACACCATTTGTTGTATTTGTGCACTAGCTTTTAGTCATTTGTGTACTGAGTATCCAGATCCAATTTTTCACCCTTAAGAAACTATTTTAATTTATTTTTCTTGACCTGTATTTCACTTGCCACTTTCTTGTCCATTCTAATCTGTCCAGCCTACCTGTTTCCTCAACACTACTTGCCCCTCCACCAATCTTCGTATCATCTCAAACTTGGCAACAAAGCCACCTATTCCATCATCTAAATCATTGATATACAGCATAAAAAGAAGCGGTCCCAACACCGACCCCTGCAGAACACCACTAGTCACCAGCAGCCAACCAGGAAAGAATCCTCTTATTCCCACTTGCTGCTTCCTACCAATTAGTCAATGCTCTAACCATGCCAGTAACATTCCTTAATACCAAGGGCTCTTAACTTGGTATGCAGCCTCATGTGTGGCACCTTGTCAAAGGCCTTCTGAAATTCCGAATATACAACATCCACTGCATCCCCTTTATCTATCCTACTTGCAGTCTCCTGAAAGAATTCCAACAGGTTTGTCAGGCAAGATTTTCCCTTAAGGAAACAATGCTGACTTTGTCCTGTGTCACCTCCATAACCTCATCCTTAACAATTGACTCCAACATCTTCCCAACCACTGAGGCCAGGCTAACTAGTTATAATTTTCTTTCTGCTGCCTTCCTCCTTTCTTAGAGTGGAGTGACATTTGCAATTTTCCAGACCTCTGGCACCATGTGATTTTTGAAAGATCATTAATGCTTCCACAATCTCTACCACTACCTCTTTATGAACCCTAGGGTGCAGTTCATCTGGTAGAGGCGACTTATGTACCTTTAGGTCTTTCAGCTTTTTGAGCACCTTCTCCCTTGTAATAGTAACTGCACTCACTTTTCTTCCCTCATTTAGGATGCAAAATACTCCTTTAGTTCATCTGCCATCTCTGTGTCCCCAATTGTTATTTCTCCAGCCTCATTTTCTAGTGGTCCTATATCCACTCTCATCTCTCTTTTATGTTTTACATACTTGAGAAAACTTTTACTATCCATTTTGATATTGCTTGCTAGCTTGTTTTCATGTTTCATCTTTTCTCTCCTAATGACTCTTCTGGTTGTTCTCTGTATGTTTTTAAAAGCTTCCCAATCCTCTATCTTCCCACTAATTTTTGCTTTGTTTTATGCCCTCCCTTGCTTTTACATTAGCTTTGACTTTCCTTGTGGCCATGGGGGTTGTACTCTTTTGCCATTTGAGTATTTATTAATTTTTGGAATACATCCTTCCTCATTTTCTCCAGAAGCTGCTCTGTTGTCATTCATGCCAGCAGCTCCTTCCAATTTACTTTGTCCAACTCCTCTCTCATACCACTGCAATTTCCTTTACTCTACTGAAATACTGCTAGGTCAGACTTTACTTTCTCCCCATCAAATTTCAAGTAAGACTGCTCTAAAAAGCTATTTTGTAGGCATTCAACAAACTCTTCTCTCTTGAGATCCCTTACCAACCTGATTTTCCCAATCGATGTGCAGGTTAAAATCTCCCATGACTATCATAACATTGCCCTTTTGACACACCTTTTCTACTTCCCATTCTAATCTGTGCTGCACATCCCAGCTACGGATGTATATCTGTATATAACTGCCATCAGGTCCCTTTACCCCTGCAGTTTCTTTAACTCAACCCACAAGGATTCAACATCTTCCGATCCTATGTCACATCTTTCTGCTGATTTGATGACATTCTTTACCAGCAGAGCCATGCCTCCCCCTTTGTCTACCTTTCTATCCCTCCGATACAACATATTAACTCTGGACATTCAGCTTCCAACTACAACCATCCTTCAGCCACGATTCAGTGATGGCCACAACATCATACCTGACAATCTGTAATGGTGCAACAAGATCATCCACCTTATTTCTTATACTCTGTGCATTGAGATATAACACTGAGTACAGTATTTGCTACCCTTTTTGATTCTGCATCCCCAATCCTCATCCTGCTGGCTGCAATTTTGACCTGTCATTTGCCTGCACTTCCTAACAGTCTGACTACATGCCATCTTTGCTTTTTTATCATCTGTCCTATCCTGAGTCCCTTCACTCTAGTTCTTACCCCCCCCCCCGCCAAATTAGATTACACCATCCCCAACACCTCTAACCTCTAATTCCTGGATTGCTGCCTGTGCAGATTAATGGACGGCTGAGAAGCTGGTGCAGGGGGCAGGGGGTCAGGGTCTTGGATCACTGGGGGAGGTATGACCTATACAAAAGTGACGGGTTGCACCCGAACCCGAGAGGGACCAATATTCTCGCGGGTAGGTTCACCTCTAACAAACCTACCCGCGAGAATATTGGTCCCTCTCGGGTTCGGGTGCAACCCGTCACTTTTGTATAGGTCATACCTCCCCCAGTGATCCAAGACCCTGACCCCCTGCCCCCTGCACCAGCTTCTCAGCCGTCCATTAATCTGCACAGGCAGCAATCCAGGAATTACTACCCTGGAGGTCCTGCTTCTCAGCTTTCTGCCTAGCTGTCTAAATTCTCTTTTCAGGACATCTTTGCTTTTCCTTCCTATTTCAGTAGTACCAAGACATCTGCCTGCTCTCCTTCCCTCTCCAAAATGCTGTGGATGTGATCCCAGACCTTCCTGACCCTGGAACCTGGGAGGCAAGATACCATTCAGGTGTCCCTTTCATGCCCACAGAAACTCCTGTCTGTTCCCCTGACTATTGAGTCCCCTATCACTACCACTCTCCTCATCTCCCTCTTTCTCTTCTGCACCATGGAACCATGCTCAGTGCCAGTAACCTAGTCATGGGTGCTCTGCGCTAACTGCCTATTCACAATTGATGATCTCCTCACTCTCCTGTACATGCCGAAGGTCATCCAGCTGCTGCTCCAGATTCCTAACACGGTCTTCAAGGAGCTGCAGCTGGATGCACTTCACACAGATGTAGTTCCCTGGGAGACTCCGTCTCTCCCAGGATCCAACATCCAACATGAAGAACACACAACAGCCAGTGACCACACTAGGTACAGTAAGAGAGAAAAAGAAATGGGAACCTTAACAGAAGCTTACCCAGAGCCTTAAACACAAAATAATCTGCAGATGCTGGGGTCAAAGCAACACTCACAACACGCTGGAGGAACTCAGCAGGTCGGGCAGCATCCGTGGAAAAGATCGGTCGATGTTTCGGGCCGGAACCCTTTGTCAGAACTGTAGAGGGAAGGGGCAGAGGCCCTATGAAGAAGGTGGGGGGAGGGTGGGAAGGAGAAGGCTGGTAGGTTCCAGGTGAAAAACCAGTAACGGGAAAGATAAAGGGGTGGGGGAGAGGAAGCAGGGAGGGGATAGGCAGGAAAGGTGAAGAAGGAATAGGGGAAAACACAGTGGGTAGTAGAAGGAGGCGGAACCAAGAGGGAGGAGGTAGGCAGCTGGGGGAGGGGGCAGAGTGACATAGGGATAGGGGAAGGGAGGGGGAGGGAATTACTGGAAGTTGGAGAATTCTATGTTCATACCAAGGGGCTGGAGACTACCTAGACGGTATATGACGTGTTGCTCCTCCAACCTGAGTTTAGCCTCACCATGGCAGTAGAGGAGGCCATGTATGGACATATCTGAATGGGAGTGGGAAGCAGAGTTGAAGTGGGTGGCTACTGGGAGATCCTGTCTGTTTTGGCGGGCGGAGTGGAGGTGCTTGACGAAGCGGTCCCCCAATCTGCGTCAGGTTTCACCGATGTAGAGGAGGCCACACTGGGAGCACTGGATGCAATAGATGACCCCAACAGACTCACAAGTGAAGTGTTGCCTCACTTGGAAGTACTGTTTGGGGCCCTGAATGGTGGCAAGAGAGGAGGTGTAGGGACAGGTGTAGTACTTGTGCTTACAGGGATAAGTGCCAGGTGGGAGATCCGTGGGGAGGGACGTGTGGACCAGGGAGTCGCGAAGGAACCGCTCCCTGTGGAAGGTGGAGAGGGAAAGATGTGCTTAGTGGTGGGGTCCTGTTGGAGATGGCGGAAGTTGCGGAGGATAATGTGCTGGATCCGGAGGCTGGTGGGATGGTAGGTGAGGACAAGGGGAACTCTGTCCCTGTTGTGGTTGCGGGAGGATGGGGTGAGGGCCGAAGTGTGGGAAATGGAGGAGATGCGGGTGAGGGCATCATTGATGACAGCAGAAGGGAAACCACAATCCTTAAAGAAAGAGGACATTTGGAGCTCGGGCTTTACTCTTTGGAGAGAAGGAGGATGAGAGGAGACATGATAGAGGTATACAAGATAATAAGAGGAATAGATAGAGTGGATAGCCAGCGTCTCTTCCCCAGGGCACCACTGCTCAATACAAGAGGACATGGCTTTAAGGTAAGGGGTGGGAAGTTCAAGGGGGATTTTAGAGGAAGGTTTTTTACTCAGAGAGTGGTTGGTGTGTGGAATGCACTGCCTGAGTCAGTGGTGGAGGCAGATACACTAGTGAAGTTTAAGAGACTACTAGACAGGTACATGGAGGAATCTAAGGTGGGGCCTTTTATGGGAGGCAGGGTTTGAGGGTCGGCACAACATTGTGGGCCGAAGGGCCTGTACTGTGCTGTACTATTCTATGTTCTATGTCCTGGAACGGAAAACCTCATCCTCGGAGCAGATGTGGCGGAGTCGGAGGAACTAGGAATAGGGAATGGCATTTTTGCATGTGGCGGGGTGGGAAGAGGTATAGTTGAGGTAGTTATGAGAGTCAGTGCGCTTGTAGAAGATGTCAGTGGACAGTCTGTCTCCAGAGATGGAGACTGAGAGATCGAGAAAGGGGAGAGAAGTGTCCAGGATAGACCAAGTGAATTTGAGAGCTGGGTGGAAGTTAGAAGTATCACTGCATCACTGACCTGTGAGAAACCTCATCACTGTGGCCTGCTCCTGCCGCTGGCTGGGATGCCAGAATGAGCCTGAACACCCGTGAAGTTTTCCTATTAAACAAGCTTTTTTGCACTGCAGTTTAAGCTTATTTTGATATTCCCCATCTTTTATTTTTCTTGAGGATTGTAATGTTTCATAAAACCGTAAAACATAGCAGAATTAGATCATTCAGCCCATCGAGTCTGCTCTGCCATTTCATCATGGTTGATTTATTATCCCTCTCAGCTCCATTCTCCCTGCCTTCTCTCCATAACCTGTGACACCCTTACTAATCTGCTTAACTACTGTCACATGAGATTGGCTTTGATCTGTTTTTTTAGCAACATGGCGTTAAACTGAAAATGTTCAATTGTTGATGTAGGTTTGAAGAGAATCGGGGGACTTCCGGTAGCGCTCATGGAGTGAAGTCGCGTTCTTGACTCGCTCCATTACCTCTGAGTTTTTTTTCTCTATGGTCAGTTATACTTTAATTAACCATTAAGGCATCAACTCTTACAATACTTTGAATTAAACTGAATTCTCCGACAACTGGATGGAACTTAGATCTGCTATGTCTAAGAACGAGAAAGACGGCAAGGATGGTAAACCTCCGGTTAAACCGAAAGCTACGGATCTCCCTCCGACTGAATCACCGGTGACTTTGAAAGCGATAGCGGAGTTAATTCAGAGGGAAATTTCAACCTCTGTTAGGGAGATGATTCGTACGGAAATTGCAGGCTTTGTTAAAGACCTGATTCATACGGAAATCTCAACTAATTTCCAGAAAATTGCCGATTTAATTGATAAGATGCAAACATGTATTGCGGAACATCAGTCGGCTATATCTGATCTTCAAAAATTCGCGCAACAAAGTGAGCTTAAGATGGGGAAAATCGAAGAAACAATTAATGTAATGAAGAAGAAACTTGACTTTTTGACTTTTAAAAACTCTGACTTGGAATCTAGAATGCGACGGCAGAATTTACGAATGATTGGCGTGAGGGAAGCCGTTGAAGGTAACAACCCCATGAAATATTTCTCCCAACTTTTAAAAGATGCATTCCCTACTGTATTTCCTGACCAACCACCGCTACTGGATCGTGTTCACAGAATCCCATCATACTCGTCTAGGTCAGATAGACCTAGGCATGTTATCTTACGTTTTCATTACTTTCAAGACAAGGAGAGACTGTTTCGATTCGCTCGATCTAAAGGTTTCATTGATTTTTCGGATCTTAAGTTCCGATTCGTGGAAGATTTCAGTAAACCAATCTGGGACCAACGGGTCCGTTACAGATCCGTGATGTCGGAATTCTATAAGAGGGATTTAAGACCAGCGCTGCTGTACCCTGCACGTCTAAGGATTCGCATGTCAGATGGAGCCCTTCGTTTTTTTGATTCTCCATCGGATGCCCAGAGTTATCTGGATCAACTTTCATCTCCAACATCTTAATTGCTTTCTTTTTAATTTTCTCCGTCGATCGGAGGCTGTGAATTGGTTGGTTTTAACTTTTCTGTGCCCTATTTGGGCAGAAAAGTTTACTTTCGATTTCTTAATATGGCTACTAAACTTTCTTTTTAACTGCGTCATTTCTTTCTTTTCCCAGGGGATTCTGGGTGGTTACTTCCCTTTTGTCATCTTACATATTTCCTGTGCGGCCTTAAATTTTGTAGTTTCTGTTTAAATTTTATTCTGTTTTGCTTTTTATAATCACTTTATGTTAATAATCCTATTTTTTTTGTTGCTGTGTCTATTCATGAGTTTGAGGTTTATTGTGGTTTTTTTTTAATATATATTTTCCGGCTTTTGTTCTGTTCTGTGTGTATTCTAATTGAGTTAACTTTTTTTTACTTATTTTTTTTACTGTTTTACAATTAGCTGATCCTTTTCATATTTATACCTTTTTTTTAGGGAGCGTATACCGGAAGTCATGGGGGTAGTTTTAGCGCTTGCTTCTTTCTGGCGGGTCTGTTTTAGATTTTGCCTTGGGGTCTTGGGCTGGGGGGTGGCGGGAGGGGCTTCACGTTTTAGTTTGTTTTTCTTTGGGCTATATATATTATTGAAGTACTGGTTGCGTCCTTTTCCCCGGTATCTTTTGTATGTTCTGTTTCCTCTCCGGGTTTGTGGGTCGCGCCTATTGTCAATCCTCCTTGTTGTGGGTTGACTTTAGGATTTATGGAGTCTATTATTAATTTTGTCTCCTGGAATACTAATGGTCTTAATCATCCTATTAAAAGAAAAAAAGTTTTTAAAGTGTTCCGGAGACTTAAAGCACAAATTTTATTTTTACAAGAGACCCATGTACGGAGGGGGGACAGACTACGTTTTTTTCAAATTCTGGAAGGGACAACAATTTCATTCGAACTCCAATGCTAAGATTCGAGGCGTCTCTATTTTTATAGATTCCTCAGTTACTTTTATACAACAGGATATTATCTCTGATCCGAATGGTAGATTTTTATTGGTTAGTGGTTTACTAATAAAAAAGTAGTTTTGGTTAACGTTTATGCTCCTAATATGGATTGTCCGGAATTTTATAAATCATTGTTTGATCAGTTTCCGAATTTGAACGACTTTTCATTGATTTGGGGCGGAGATCTTAATACCTGTTTATCTCCAGCTTTGGACCGTTCGGCTCCTTTACGGACTTTACCTAATAAATCTGCAAATTTGATTAATTTTTTCCTTTCTGATTCTGGGTCGACGGATATTTGGCGTTTTCTGCATCCTCAGGAAAAAGATTTTTCCTTTTTTTCACATGTTCATCATTCCTATTCAAGAATTGATTATTTTTTTATTGATTCTCGTCTCATTCCTTCAGTGATTAAATGTGATTATGATTCTATAACCATTTCGGATCATGCTCCACTTAAGCTTTCTATTAAAATTATGGCCAATATACCAAACAATAGACAATGGCGTTTTAATTCGCTGTTGCTTCAGGACTCGGACTTTGTTAATTTTATGAATGAACAGATTGAGCTTTTTTTTATAATTAACCATACAGAAGATATTTCGGTTAACACTCTTTGGGACACTTTTAAAGCCTATATTCGGGGTCAGATTATTTCGTATTCCGTTGCTTTGAGGAAGAAACAGAAGCAGGAGGAGATGGCAATTGTGGACAAGATTAAAGAAATTGATAAGAAATATGTTATGGCTCCTTCTGAGGAGCTATACAAACAAAGAACTGAACTTCAAATGGAACACAGTTTACTACTCTCGTCCTCGATTGTAAACCAATTAAAGAAAACAAGAAGTGATTTTTATGTTCACAGTGATAAAATTGGCAAGCTGCTGGCTAATCAATTGAAATCTAATTATGTTAAATCTCAAATCAATCAGATTTATAACCAAAATGATCGATTGATATTGGATCATGTGGGGATTAATCAAACCTTTTGTGATTTTTATTCTTCTTTATATCAATCAGAGTCTCCTCGAGATTCTAAATATATGAATGATTTTTTAGATAAGTTAGACTTTCCTCAGATTTCACAGGATATGTCTTCTTTATTAGATACTTCCATTACAATGGATGAGATTAAGAATGTTATTTTTTCTGTGAATCTGGGGAAAGCTCCTGGCCCTGATGGGTTTACCGTTGAATTTTATAAATGTTTTGCTTCTTTATTGATTCCTTGGCTCTATAAGGTTTTTGAGGCTTCTTTGAAACTTGGTAAACTTCCGGAATCTTTTAATAGAGCATCAATTTCTTTAATACTAAAGAAGGATAAAGACCCTGCTCAATGTGCATCTTATAGACCAATATCTTTATTAAATGTTGATTCTAAAGTTTTTTCTAAGTTATTAGCAAATAGACTAGAAAAAGTACTTCCTTCTATTATTTCGGAAGACCAAACGGGTTTTATTAAAGGTCGTTACTCTTTTTATAATATTCGTACATTGTTAAATATCGTTTATACTCCCTCACAAAATGTTCCTGAGTGTGTTATTTCTTTAGATGCCGAGAAAGCTTTTGATAGAGTAGAATGGCCTTATTTATTTAAGGTGCTTGAAATGTTTAATTTTAGCCTGAAATTTATATCCTGGATTAAACTGTTATATCACTCCCCTGTAGCCTCGGTTCGTACTAACTCTTTAAACTCACCTTTTTTTCCTCTCTTTCGTGGTACTCGACAAGGCTGTCCTCTTAGTCCCCTATTATTTGATATTGCATTAGAACCTCTTGCAATTGCTATTCGAGAATCTTCAAATATTACTGGGATAACTCGGGGATTAAAGTCCCATAAATTATCACTCTATGCTGATGATTTACTTTTATATATTTCTAATCCTGAGAGATCTATTCCTGCTGTTTTAGAGTTATTAGCACAATTTGGTCTTTTCTCAGGTTATAAATTAAATCTTAGTAAGAGTGAACTTTTTCCGATTAATAAACATCTTCCCTTATATTATAAATTTCCATTTAAATTGATTAATAATTACCTTTCATATCTTGGGATTAAAATTACTTGTAAACATAAAGATTTATTTAAGACTAACTTTTTACCATTAATAGACCATATTACTCAACTTTCATCTAAATGGTTTCCTTTATATTTAACTTTGATTGGTCGTATTAATGCAGTTAAGATGTTTTTTTTGCCAAAATTCTTATATGTGTTTCAGGCATTACCAATTTTCGTTCCTAAATCTTTTTTTGATAAAGTCGACTCTAAAATTTCTTCATTTATTTGGCAGAATAAGAATCCGAGACTGGGTAAAATACATTTACAGAAAGCTAAGAGAGATGGAGGTTTAGCATTACCTAACTTTAGATTTTATTATTGGGCTATTAATATTCGACATATGAAATTTTGGTTACTTGACCGGGATATACTATCTATTCCTAAATGGGTAGCATTGGAATTACAATCTGTTCAGGGTTATACACTTGGTTCTATTTTAGGTTCATCTCTTCCTTTTGATTCGAAACGCCTTAAGCAGGTCTCTAACCCGATCGTTAAATATGCTTTGCGTATTTGGTTTCAATTCAGAAAATTTTTTGATCTTAATCAATTCGGGTTAGCAATCCCTATTTTAGATAACATATTTTTTCCTCCCTCTTTTACGGATCGCGCTTTTCAAACTTGGAAGACTAAGGGTATTTTACGGTTTTTGGATTTATTTTTAGATGGTTCCCTTATGTCTTTTGAACAATTATCTAATAAATATAACCTATCAAGAATACATTTTTTTAGATATTTACAAGTTAGAAATTTTCTAAGTACTATACTTCCTTCCTTTCCAATGCTTCCTCCTATATATATTTTAGATTCGATAATTAACCTTAATCCATGTCAGAAAGGTGCATCGGCTATGATTTATAATATTATTATGAAACTCAGGAAAGCTCCATTTGATAAGATTAGGGTAGATTGGGAACAGGAATTGGGGCTTACCATTTCTGCGGATGATTGGGGGCAGATTTTACAATTAGTTAATACTTCCTCTATTTGTGCTAAACATTCCCTAATTCAATTTAAAGTGGTGCATAGAGCACATATGTCCAAAGATAAGTTAGCGCGTTTTTACTCGCATATTAATCCTTTCTGTGATAGATGTTCGGGGCAGATAGCCTCTTTAACTCATATGTTTTGGTCTTGCCCTACTTTGGAAACTTTTTGGAGAGATATTTTCAATATTATTTCTAAGGTATTAAATATAGATATCTCTCCTCACCCTATTACTGCTATCTTTGGACTACCTAAAATTTCTAGTAATCTTTCCCCTTCAGCCTGTAGAATGATTGCATTTCTTACTTTAATGGCGAAAAGATGTATTTTACAACATTGGAAAGAGCTTAATGCTCCAACTACCTTTTTTTGGTTTTCTCAGACGATTTTATGTTTGAATCTGGAGAAAATTAGAAGTAACCTTTATGATTCTTCATTTAAATTTGAACAGATTTGGGGACCTTTTATTCGATATTTTCATTTAATGTAATATTTACCCTTCTTGTTTTTTTTCACTGTTTTAATGGAGGTCGGGATTGAGGACGTGATTTTAAGTTTAACTCTGTTTGGTTTCAAGTTAGCCCATTGCTTTGCTTTGCTTTTAGTTAGTTGCACGGTGGGTTTTTTTTTGGGGTTTTTTTTTCTTTTTTTCCATTGATATATATAAAATTTAGTATACTATTATGTTATCTTGGTTTCTTATGCTTAAATTACATTGTTTGTAGTATTTTCTTTTTGGTATTGTTATCTTTTGGAATTTTATTATACTTTAACATTGTATTAATGTTTATATGGCTTACCTTTTTTGTATACTTACTCAATAAAAAGATTTAAAAAGAAAGAAAGAAAGAAAGAGAATCATATTTGAGTAAGCTCTAGCAGTTGTGGCACTGATGTACAATAAGGAAAGATTTTGGAAAATTGATTTGTGTTTGTTCTTTCCAGATACAACAAGAGAAAGTACCAACAGATCATGACAGAAAGGGCAGCACTTGCAGCAGGCAAAAAGTACCATAAGAAGAAGAAATTTAAAAAATAAAACCTGAAGAAAAACATGCCTAATTCTCGATATATTTTCATAACCAATAATACATTAAAAGGTTAAAAAAGTGACTGTGCTACCAACTCCTATTTCCTCCCCATTTATAAAAGCAAACTAGCTAAATTAGCTACAGGCAATTTTAGAAATGAAAACTATTCAGCAGTGCTGAAATATGTATCATGAATGAATTTCCAGCCTCAAGAAATGAAGATATGTCAAAAGTGATAAAGAAACTTCATAAGTCCTATTTAGATTTGTAATCATGCAATATTGTTAATTAATTTGTAGATGCAGCTAACCTTTGTGTGTGTGTGTGTGTGTGTGTTCAGCAGATGTTGAATACAGACAGTCAAGAGCAGGATTCTTTACAACATTTCTGTATGAGTTCTGAGCACTCTGTGTGCCAGGAATTCCTTCTTGTAATTGCCCTGGTGTACATTATTAGCTTTCTGATCTTAATATGAAACTTGGATGATATAATGGAAAACATTTTAAATTAATATGCAAAAGTTATTTCTAGTCGAACTAAATACATATTGTACAACTAAGTACAATACTGTGGATTGACTGGCCCCAGATGTGCCAGCTTCTTTCTTTGTATTTCTGGCCTCAGTACATGCTACGTGACAAAACCTCTCCGAACCTACTACACATATTGCAGTGGGGTGGCAAAATCCAGGCCATGCAAGTCTCCTTGATTACATGGCTGACCTTCAGCCATGCTTATGTAACAAGCTTCAAAGAGACCCAACATGTCTCTCCCACTCCCTAAAAGAAACCTTAGTGAAGATCCTCATACTCATATTAGCAACTAAAATTAGCCAAATATTTAGTGCTATCACTGAGATTGCGTTTAATGAGAGCACTGAATGAATTTGGCTAATTGTTGACATACACAGGCATTGGTGCTAGGTGCAGCCAGCACTGTTGCCGTCCAGCTATCAAACAGCCATTGGACACCACCATTCTGGCTCACCTGAGGACCATATTCTGCATAGGTGAATCATTTTGTAGTAGGGACGAAGTTTACAACACAGTTCAAAACAATTTGCCCCAATTAAACAAGTTTTTTTGGGGGCTGCAAGTCAAATAATGCAATAGATTTATTTGAAAATGCAACTGGAATAATCAGCAAAACAGACTCAATGAGCTTATATTTTTGGAAATGCACAAAAGGATTCTTTTTACTATGTAAGATGTAATTAATGATTAGGAGCTTGATTTAGTATCCAGGGAATGCAGAAATCATTCTTTGGTCATAAGCCATAAAAAGATATTTATGTTAACCATTAAAATGTAACATGTCTTAAAGATCATACTTGTGGGATAAAGTGATTTATTAATAGGAATATGTAATCATGATTATTTATTTGTTAATAATTACACTGGGGATGCTGCCTGGCCTGCTGTGTTCACCAGCAACTTTGATGTGTGTTGCTTGAATTTCCAGCATCTGCAGAATTCCTCGTGTTTGTGTTTTACAAGAGCACCATTTTGAGCATCCTGACAAGCTGCATCTCTCGCTGGTATGGGAGCAGTTGTGCATCAGACTTGAAGTCCCTACAAAGGACTGTGAGAACAGCTGAGAGGATCAGAGGGGTCATCTTCTAAGTTACAGAGAAAGGTTGAACAAGTTAGGTCTTTATTCTTTGGAGCGTAGAAGGTTGAGGGGGGACTTGATAGAGGTGTTTAAAATTATGAGGAGGATTGATAGAGTTGACGTGGATAGGCTTTTTTCATAGAGAGTGGGGTAGATTAAAACAGGAGGACATGAGTTGAGAGTTAAAGGGCAAAAGTTTAGGGGTAACATGAGGGGGAACTTCTTTACTCAGAGAGTGGTAGCTGTGTGGAACGAGCTTCCAGCAGAAGTGGTTGAGGCAGGTTCGATGTTGTCATTTAAAGATAAATTGGACAGTTATATGGACAGGAAAGGAATGGAGGGTTCTGGGCTGAGTGCAGGTCGGTGGGGCTAAGAGAGAGTAAGAGTTCGGCACGGACTAGAAGGGCCGGGATGGCCTGTTTCCGTGCTGTAATTGTTATATGGTTATGCATCCGACTTTTGGAACTTTCTTTTGGATTGGCCATCACAAAAACTCCCTTGTCTATTCTACCAGCCACATCCTCAAAGCATTCTGGTAGCTAAGCATTTTTTCCCATGAATTCATGGTGACTCAATTCGAGGTGATCTGTTATTGCATCGTTTAAAATGGACTCCAGCACTTTAAGGGCATTTTGCTAACAGACTGGCAGTCCCCTGTCTCACATTTAAATTGTGGTCATATTTGTTTCCCCCCGTCCCCATAGCAACAATTCCAGAATCTTTGGAAGATGACTCCAGAGAACCCATTAATTTTAAAGCTAACTCTCAAAATCCTGGGGTGTAAATCATTGAGGGTCTTTGGAATGTATCAGCTTTTTAATTCACCGATTTATCCAGTACTTTGACCAACACCTCGTTCGTTCAATATCTATGGAGGGGAATAAATTGTCCACGTTTCGGGCTAAGGCCCTTCATCAGGACTGGATATGAAGGGGAAGGAGTACAAGCTGGCAGGTGATTGCTGAAACCAGGTGACTGGGGAAAGAGTTCCTCCAGCAGTTCGTGTAGTTCTGAATTTTCAGCATTTACAGAATCTTTTTTTTGTTAGTCCACCTGTCTCAGTAGGCCCTCGATTCTCTAATATTTATGCGTTTATGTTGGCTTCATGTATGAAGGCAGATACATTAAACTCCTCAGCTATTATTCCTCATTATAAATGACCCTATCTGTAAAGGACGCTCAGATCGTTTATTTTTCTACCTACAAAATAGTTTAGAAACAGCAATACAACACGAATACAGGCCCTTCGACCTAGGAGTTCATGCCTACCAGGGTACCCGCCCGGCTCGTCCCAATATCCTACATTCGACCCAGATCCCTCCACAAAGCTATTCAAGTGCTTATACCTGTCCTGCCCATCTTTATGTAACTCGCCGGTCTTTATCCGCTGCTTTTCGGGAAAAAAAAGGATGGTAAAGATTTACGGTTCAGTGCTCAGTATTGTCACTGATGGGTGAATTACAAAACCAACTTAACTTATTTCGAAATTATCAAGTCTGCAAACCTGGTGAATTGAGAGGTGGCATCGGAGAAATGAAAATAGGGAGTGCCAGGTCGAGTTCACTCTCAAGTGCACAAGTACGCTGAAAACATCGGTTGCAGCAACATAATCGACACGTAGCTACGGACAACAGGCAGATGATAAATTATACATAAATTTCCCACTACGTAAGTCTGGCAGCATCTGTAGAGGAAGACGTGGGGTTAATGCTCCAGATCAAATATGCTGTCCGACGTGCTAAGAGTTCCCAGCGTTTTCTGCAGTACATTGATTTCATTTTACGGTAGCTGCAAGTTTTTTTAAAGTTTGTGAAATTAGAGGAGCCAGTTCCTACACTGGGTTACATGAGTAACCCTGCATGAATAATTATAAAATACTGCAAGTGGCAAGAAGAAATATTGGAGTTCCTACTCCGGAATCTCGTACCCCTCTCCCACTCCGGCCCCGTCCCCCATCCGACGGACTCTGCCCGGTCCCGCGTCTAACAACTTCTCCCACTGCCCACCTCCGACCCGATTCCCCGTTCAAAGGCCTCGACCACCCGCCCCCCGCCCATTTCCCGATCCGGCTCCGCCATATGACGATCCTTCCTCAGATCCGGTCTCGCACCCTTGCCCACTGACTCTCGCCTGGTCCGCTCCTCCGTCCTGGTGTCGTACCCCGGTGCTCCGGTCTCTCCCCGGTTCCGCAGAATCCAACCCCCGCTCTGATCTACCGTCCCGCGGGTGCCGTGGTCCTTCCTTCAGCTCCCACAGGACCTCTGCCACCCCGCCTCCCCCTCGCCGAACTTGGGGCTCATTACTTTGTTCAGCCCTTACATGGGGTCACGTTTGCTTTCCTCTTCCCGAAGACAGTTTCTGTTTCGTTCCGAGAAATTCAAAGAGAAATAAAGAGTTCAAACGGGAAGCAAAAGCGAACGACTCCGCCGGGACTCGAACCCGGAACCTTTGAATGTCTTCAACCCGCTAGAAGTCCAATGCGCTATCCATTGCGCCACGGAGCCACCTGTTGGATTCACCACTACACTCCACATGGCTCCACATACCGCATTGTATCGTTCTACTTTACTGATTGTTGTTGGTAGCTTTGTTTTAATATAAATACGAAAGTTTCCCCTCATTTCTTTCTGCGGCATCTTGGGATTTACTTAGAGAATTATACCAAATTGCGTTCAACGGTTCAAGAAGACATTTTTAGTCTTATTTTAATAGGCGGAGCTGCATTTCAACAGTGCTACGCGCGAACTTTAATCCATCCCCAAGCTGCCGAGCAAACAAACTGAAGCGGCAGCAGGCCAAGAGCTGTGCTGCAGACTGGTCTCTTGGCTCGGAAATAATATTGAAGGGGAAAAATAATTTCGTCTTCAGCAAAAAACATGTTGCTATGCTATCTGAATATGTGATATAATCTGCTGGTGTTTTATAAAACTGTAGATAATGAAAATCTGAAATTAAAACAAAATGCGAAAATAATTCAGCAGGCCAGACATCTTGGTTGGGCACCAGTTGCACCCGTGGGAATGGCCGTGTTTGCCATTGATTTGGAGGCTCTTTTTCACTATCCTGGTCCTGATGAAGAAAAGATTGAAGATAAAGGTTAGTTTTATTTGTCACCTGTTGAAACATCAGTGAAATGTGTCATTTGTATCAAGTTAAATCAGTGAGGATTGTGCTGGGCAGCCCTCAAATTAAGAGCCAAGTAAGCAGTTCCTTCTGAAGCAGGTCTTCTCTCTCCACAGACGCTGTCTGGCCTTCTGAGTGCTGCCAGCAGTTTCGGATAGAAATGGACTCTTGTTCAGGTCTTTTCTTTACTCCTCATTTACTCAGAGCTCTCTGATTTAGACCCAATATTTCCAAAACGGTTTACGCCGGAGTCCTGATGAAGGGTCTCTGCACGAAACGTCGACTGTTTACTCCCCTCCAGAGAAGCAGCTTGACGTGTAGAGTTCTTCCAGCGTTTTCTGCCATTTGCTCAAAACTTCCAGCATGTGCAGATTCTCTTGTGTTTACTCTCTTTTTGAACTATTTAATTTAATTATATATACAACTTACTGTAATTTATAGTTTTTTATTAATAAAAATGAGAAATTTCACAGCATACGTCAGTGATAAAAAAAACACAATTCTGATTTAGAGAACAGTAGTTTTCAGTGATGACGATGTAATGTAGATCATACTGGCACAAGGCACTTCAAAGGAACAACATCAAACAAAATTTGAAAACAACAGGAATTCTGCAGATGCTGGAAATTCAAGCAACGCACATCAAAGTTGCTGGTGAACGCAGCAGGCCAGGCAGCATCTCTAGGAAGAGGTGCAGTCGACGTTTCAGGCCGAGTCCCTTCGTCAGGACTAACTGAACAAAGAGCTAGTAAGAGATTTGAAAGTTGGAGGGGGAGGGGGAGATCCAAAATGATAGGAGAAGACAGGAGGGGGAGGGATGGAGCCAAGAGCTGGACAGGTGATTGGCAAAGGGGATACGAGAGGATCATGGGACAGGAGGCCCAGGGAGAAAGGCAAGGCGGGGGGAACCCAGAGGATGGTCAAGGGGTATAGTCAGAGGGACAGAGGGAGAAAAAGGAGAGTGAGAGAAAGAATGTGTGTATAAAAATAAATAACAGATGGGGTACGAGGGGGAGGTGGGGCCTTAGCGGAAGTTAGAGAAGTCGATGTTCATGCCATCAGGTTGGAGGCTACCCAGACAGAATATAAGGTGTTGTTCCTCCAACCTGAGTGTAGCTGCATCTTTACAGTAGAGGAGGCCGTGGATAGACATGTCAGAATGGGAATGGGATGTGGAATTAAAGTGTGTGGCCACTGGGAGATCTTGCTTTCTCTGGCAGACAGAGTGTAGGTGTTCAGCAAAGCGGTCTCCCAGTCTGCATCAGGTCTCGCCAATATAACAAACAAAATTTGAAGCCTAGCCACATGAGGCCAACTATAAGGCAGGAAAATTGTTATGTGAAATAAAAACAGTTGAGACTAGGGACCTGCCATCTAAATGTAAAGCGGTGGTGTTGAAGGGATTAATGTCAGGGATGTAACTGAGAACAGATTGTAACTGTGCACCTTTTAAGGCCGGAGGAGATGGCAAGCAGCAGAAACAAGGATGAGGTTTTTGAAGTTCCCAGACCAAGCAAGCAAACAATTCAACAATGTGCTCAAAGCTTCCTTGTGGGAGTGCAGCCTCCTTACTGGGAGTCTCTGACTATGATCACTCAAAGTGACAAAGGAGCCTCGAGAACCTTGAGGCCGTGCATCAGGAGCACAAAGATGCCCAATGTAAGCAGCAGATGGAGTGCACCATCCCCATCAGACATGTCACGCCTCAGCCCTGGAACTTGGCCTTGTTAGCTACCCCAGAACCCAGGAAACCGGAGTGGAAGCAGGTCCCTCTAGATTCTGAGGGACTACCGAATAAGCAGAGGAAGAAGGGAATTGGAGTCAGGTTTACTATCACTGACACATGTGGAATTTGTTGTTTTGCAGTGCAGTGCAATACATTAAAAAGTCACAATAAGAAGTATTTTTAAAACAAGTCAGTAGTGCAAAAAGTGAGTTTGTGTTCATGGGTTCACGGACCATACAGAAATCTGACTGCAGAAGCGAAGAAGCTGATCCTAAACCAGTGGGTGTGGGTTGGCAGACCCCTGTACCTCCTCCCTGATGAGAAGAGGACACGTCCTGGTGGTGAAGGTCCCTGATGATGGGTGACAGCTACTCGAAGATGTCCTCAATAGTGGACAGGCTGGTGCCCAGGATGGAGCTGACTGAGTTGACAGTCCTCTGAAGAACGGGATGTGTGTGAATTAGGACGTGGAATTGAAGGATAAAACACTTAGATGAGGTTAACAGCATGCAGGAACATTGTTCCTGTGCTCTATGTTCTCTTTAAATCTATATAATTAGACCAATTACATAGAATTATAAAGAACAAACAGCACAGTATGTTCCTTTTAAATCTCTGTAATTTGTCTACAACAGATACTTTCCAGTTGAAAGCAAACTATTAAACTATGATCAACACACAGAGAATGTTGGAGGAACTCAGCAGGCCAGGCAGCATCTATGGAAGAATGTACAGTCGGCATTTCGGGCCAAAACCCTCTGGCAGGCCAGCTCTGCCGAAGGGTTTCGGCCCGAAACATCGACTGTACCCTTTTCCATAGATGCTGCCTGGCCTGCTGAGTTCCTCCAGCATTCTGTGTGTTTTCCTTCGGATTTCCAGCATCTGCAGATTAAACTATGATCTCTGAAAAGGTTGGATAATTAACCAGTTTAATTTTTCGTCTCTGCTGAATTACAAAGTAAAGCTATTCCCAGTTTCACTATGCTCATTGCCTCAACTTGCTGATGAAAGTTTTTCCAATGCTTACTTGGCTCTTAACTTTTTGAGAACCCATCCTCCACTTTTGATTGGGATACAGCATGGAGTAGGCCCTTCCAAGCCTTCAAGACACACCACCCAGCAATCCGCTGATTTAATCCTCGCCTAATCACAGGACAATTTGCAATGACCAATGAACCTGCCAACTGGTATGTCTTTGGATGGCTGGAGGAACTGGAGCACCCAGAGTAAACTCACCTGGTCACAAGGAGAACGAATATATATTTGTAATTTATAGTTTTTAAAATTATAATCTATTGCAGTGTACTGCTACCATAAAACAACAAATTTCATGACATATGCCAGTGATATTAAACCTGATTCTAATTCTGAAAAACACCTGTTTTGTCGTTTGAGAGGCATCATAAAATAAGTATGCTAACTGCAAGGATTTATCTATGTATATAGTCTATTTCAAGCTATTTTAAAAGGTTTATTGTTTGCTGGTATGTACAAGCAATGCATCTCCAGAGACAGTGAAATTCAGATGCCTGCTGGTTAATGCTGTTGCAGTTGCGCGTATCTCCACTAGGGGTCGGTGCTGGACCTGAAATAGGACGGCGCTTCCATACCACGTGACTGGATGGAGCTGCGTGTTCTCATGTCCATTGGCTTGTTTTCTGTTACCATCCTGAGGACTGAAGGAACTTTCTCTTTGTCTCTTAATGTGTGTGTAGAGGAATTGTTTTTTTTAAATTACAGTGGTAGCACAATATGTTAAATTAGCCATACTTTTTTTTTCTTTTTCAAAATAAATTAGGCAGGGCCGCTCAAAGCACCTGTCACAAGTTGTTAGAAGGTATTGACCTTTCATAGACATCGATTACATAATAAGGTGTTGGGCGGATCCCACAGAGTTCAATAACTTAAATGCTGTACATATTCAGGCAGTTTACTCTGTGAATAACCAGAATTAAACAGTAATGAGATGAACGAGTTACAATGGAAAAAAATGTCCCCCAGTTTCTGTAGCAACCCACCTTGCTTAAGATGTAACATATATGTGCAATGCCCTGATTAAGATTTCTAATACTACGCTGTGAGGTATTTTTAATTTAGCAGTTTTCTGTAGAAGCAATGTGTCCTGTTGTTAAAAGTGTTTTTGGCTTCAGCTAAAGACAAGGAAGCATGTTGTCCAATTTAGGAATGTGTGTCAGCCAATCGGGGCTGTCTTGGTACTTTCTGCCCAGTGGGATGCCATGGAAGATTCGAGAGAGCTGGACGGAATTTGATTTCTGAAGGACTGTAGTCTGGTTTGGGGTCTTTTGGCAGGAGCTGCGGAGCGGGGTACAAGGAAAGATGCTCGCAGGATGGAGAGACCCCATTATAAGAGGAGCTTTGTGCGGATGAATGGTTCCAGGGAGGAAGAGCCAATAATCCTGAGTTAGCCCATTTGTTCGAGATGGCCTTCAAGAGAAGTTTGAACTGTGGCTGGTGTCTTTCACGCAGAGTGTGAGTTCAACACATGAGTGAAGTGATACACCCAACTACTCCAGGAATGAGCTCCAACGTTTATGTGCACACTTGGACTGGATTAACTGTAATGGGCCCTTTTATTTTTCTGTTAACTATGCTAAAGTTGAAATGTATTGGTAAATATATTTTCTTTGTAATTTTATGCTGGTGTACGATCCGTTAATTTTCTGGTGAACAATAACTTTGCATGGGGCAGTATTCACACAGTATTCACTAAAATTAATGTTCCCCCAGAACATTCCAACTTTCCTGTTTAGTTGAAGCCAATTCGAGACATGTGTTGCTTATGGAAGGTGTCCTCCCCACCACTGAGTAACGTAGCTGCTAGCAGAGCTGGCTGACGAGCCCGGTTTTGTATACAAGCCCCGGCGAGAGGGTTGCATGCGCTATCTGGTGCGCAGGACATAGAGTAGGGAGATTTTGGTGTAACACACAGAGAATACTGAGAGAACTCAGCAGGTCAGGCAGCATCAATGGAGGAGAATAAAGAGTCAATGTTTTGAGCCAAGACCCTTCATCAGGACTGGAAAGGAAAAGGGTGTGGGCAGGTTCTGGTAGAACTTAATGGAACATTGGTTGGGGCACAACTGCACTACTGTCATATCTAGTGTACAGGAGCCCGAGGATGCACACTCAATGTTTTAGAAATAGCTTCTTCTTCTCCACCATCAGATTTCTGAATGCTCTATGACCCTCCATCCTACTGGAAAGGTGGAAATAAGGGTGAAAGAGTACGGAGAAAATTTACAAGGACGTTGCCGGGTCTGGAGGGCCTGAGTGTAAGGAAAGATTGAAAAGGTTAGGACTTTATTCCTTGGAATGTAGAAGACTGAGAGGAGATTTAATAGAGGTATACAAAATTATGAGGGGTTTAGATATGGTAAATGCAGGCAGGCTTTCTCCACTGAGGTTGGGTGGGACTACAACTAGAGGTTATGGGTTAAGGGTGAAAGGTGAAAAGTTTATGGGGAACATGAGGGAGACTTCCTCACTCAGAGGGCTGTGAGAGTGTGGAACTAACTGCCAGTGCAAGTGCTGCGTGCGAGCCCAGTTTCAACATTTAAGAGAAGTTTGGATGGGTGCATGCATGGTAGGGGTACGGAGGGCTCTGGTCCCAGTGCAGGTAGATGGGAGTATGTAGTTTAAATGGCTCCCATGAACTAGATAGGCCAAAGGGCCTGTTTCTGTGCTGTGGTTTTCTACAACTCTATATGTCAGTGATAATTAATCTGATTCTGAATTTGTCAGGCAATGATTCTTCACCTTCCTGGTGACAGAGAAAAGAGCAGTCCACCTCACATTGCTATATATGGTGATAAAGGAGATTGCACAACACAGTTCCCCAAGTTTCTATGAGATAGACATTTGTAAAGAAATTAAGTGGTTCCATAATTTCAGTGGTACTTTATTTGGATTGCAGCATTTATCATGCATGGAGTCCCTGTGGGGCCTAGATCCCTGGAATAAATAGACCGTAAAAATGATGGATTTTACACAACTCTGAGAGGTGATTTTTCAGCCTGCAAGAATATTTTCCACTTCGATGTCTGAGAAAGACAACAATGAACTTTTAAACCTGATCCTTCCTGAAGCTCTGTGAAGACTGTCAAACCATTCAGCTGCCCGTTAGTTGAGCTTATTATACTGAACCTAACGCGTTTTGTTGTCAGCCTTGTGAGACAGTTTCTCATGGAGAAGATTCTTCACTATAGTTTCTGTGCCTTTTGAAAAAGTGAATAAGACATTTTCTAAACAAAGTTCTTGTGGTCAAAATTATTGGTAGTCTTCAACCTCCCGGGTTCCCTATGAGAGGGTTGGTGTTAACCATAAATGTCTACCTGTCAATGTCTTGTGAAGAGAAGAGAAGAGGCTGAATATTTTAGTCACATTTTCTCTTTTAATCTGTTATTTAATGACAAATTATGTGTTTTATATACAAACAAAAAATGTTGGAGGAATTCAGCAGATCTGGCAGCACCTGTGAAGGGGAATAAACAGTTGATATTTTAAGGCCAAGACCCTTCATGAGGTCGGGAAAGGAATGGGGCAGAAGTCAGAATAATAAGGCCGGGGGGGGGGTGGGGGAGTTACAAACTGGCAGGTGGTAGGTGAGACTAGGTGAGGGGGAAGGTGGGTGGGTAGAGGAGGGGGAATGAAGTAAGAAACTAGGAGGGGAAAGGTGGAAGAGGTGAAGGACTGAAGAAGAAGAAGAAGAAATCTACCTGGAGAGGACATGGAAGAAAGGGAATCGTGGGGAAGGAGAATCAGAGAGAGGTGAGGAGAAGAAAAGGGGTAACCAGAATGGGGAAGAGAGAAGGGTGGAGGGAAAAATTCCAGAAGCTGGAGAAATCAGTGTTCATGCCATCAGATTGGAGGCCACCCAAACAAGGTGTTGGAGGAGGTGTTGCTCTTCCAAACATCTTTCTCTGGATTCTGCCCCCAACCTTTCCAGTCCTGATGAAGGGTCTCGACCCAAAATGTCAACTGTTTATTTCCCTCCATACATGCTGCCTGACTTGCTGAGTTCCTCTGACATTTTGTGAATGTTGCTCCAGATTTCCAGCGTCTGCAGAATCTCTTATGTTTTATCTAGTTTTTTTTTGGTTTATCATTCTGATATGTACTGAGATATAATGAAAAACTTATATTGCAAGCCATCTTCAAAACATAAGGACTTTGGGGTAGTAGACAGGAAAAGCAATAACAAAATGCAGAATAGGGTGTTGCAGTTACAGGTAGACAACAAGGTGCAAAGTCCATGTCGAGGTTGTGAGGTTAAGAGTTTATCTTTAACAGACAAGAGGTCCACTCAATTGATTTATAACAGTGGGATAGAAGCTGTCCTTTAGCCTGGTGATAAGTGTTTCCAAGCTTTTTAATCTTCTGTCTGATGGAAGGGGAGAGAGGAGAGAATGTCTGGGATGGGAGGGGTTTTTGATTAAGCTGACTGCTTTACCAAGGATCTGGAATGTTCGAGTCATAGAGCACTAAAGCACAGAACAGGCCCTTCGCCAACCTAATCTGTGCTGCACTGTTAGTCTGCCTCGTCCCACCGACCCATCGCCATCCACTTCCCTCCCATCCGTGTACTCATCCAAATTTCTCTTAAGTGTTGAAATCGGACTTGCATCCACCACTTAAAATGGCGACTCGTTCCAGTCACACCACCCTTCGAGTGAAGAGGTTCCCCATCAGGTTTCCCTTAACTATTTCACCTTTCACCCACGTAGGGGAAGCTGTATTTGATGTGCTGAGCTGTGTCTACAAATCTCTGCAATCTCTTGAGCTCTTGAGCAGAGCAGAACACACAAAACCATTGATTCGTGGAAACTTGCAACCCTAGCAGACCTTTCAGATCATCTGTGAAACAGTTAAACTATTCTCATCACCTGTATCCACCAAGTAGCACCTGCCTTGTCTTAACTAGATCATTTTCTTGTCCCCATTGGCTGTCCAAAACTCTGTTAAAAAAACATTTATGGAATCGGCTTCCAGCAGTTCTTCAGGCACAGCATTCCAACCCTGGCAACTCCCTGCGTGTGAGGAAAACAGTCTTCATTTCTCTCAACACACACAAAATGCTGCAGGAACTCAACAGGTCATGCAGTATCGATGGTGGGAAATGATTCAAATCGCGATTTACTGCTCAAGAAGGCTTTCTCTATCTACATTTCCAACACCTCTCATTGGTAAAGCTCTTGCTAAACAGAGAATGGTAAAAATCATTTTACTTATAATTTATGGTGGTAATCTTACTCAATGTCAGCAAGATCAAGGAGCTGATTATTGAGTTCAGGAGGAGGTAACCAGAGGTCCATGAGCCAGTCGTCATCAGGGATCAAACGTGAAGAGGATCATCAACTTTAAATTCCTCAGGTATTATCATTTCAGAGAACCTGTCCTGTAAGTGCAATTATGAAGAAAACACAGCAGCTCCTCTACTTCCTTAGGGGTTTGCGAAGATTTGGCAAGACATTTAAAACTTTGACAAACTTCTACAGATGAGTGGTGGAGAGTATATTGACTGGCTGCATCATAGCCTGGTACGTAATACCCTTGAACGGAAATTCCTACGAAAAGTAGGGGATGTGGCCCAGTGCATCACGAGTAAAGCCCTCCCCACCATTGAGCACATCGGCACAGGGTGTAGTTACAGTGAAGCAGCATTCTTCATCAGGAACCCCACCACCCAGGCAAGCTCTCTTCTCGCTGCTGCCATCTGGAAGAAGGTACAAGAGCCTCATGACTCAAATCACCAGGTTCAGGAACAGTTACTACCCTCAACCATCAGGCTCTTGAACCAAAGAGGATCATTTCCTTCGCCCCATCACTGAACTATTCCCACAACATTGACTCACTTTCAAGGACTCTTCATCTCATGTTCTTGATATTTATTGCTTATTTATTTTTGTATTTTTCCCTCGCTTTGTATTTGCACAGTTTTTTTGTCTTTTGCACGCTGGTTGTCCACCTTGTTGGTGCAGTCTTTCATTGATTTTATTCTGGTTATTGGATTTACTGAGTATTCCCGCCAGAAAATGAACCTCAGGGTTGTATATGGTGATATATATGTACTTTGATAATAAATTTACTTTGAACTTTGAATTTCTGAAAGTCTATAGGCATGTTTGTTTCTTAATGTGTAAGCCACTTCACATTGTTTGAAAACACATTTAATCCTACTAGGAATAGGGTTCCCCTGGTCCTCACCTACCACCCCACCAGCCTCCGGGTCCAACATATTATTCTCCGTAACTTCCGCCACCTCCAACGGGATCCCACCACTAAGCACATCTTTCCCTCCGCCCCCCTCTGCTTTCCGCAGGGATCGCTCCCTACGCGACTCCCTTGTCCATTCATTCCCCCCATCCCTCCCCACTGATCTCCCTCCTGGCACTTATCCTTGTAAGCGGAACAAGTGCTACACATGCCCTTACACTTCCTCCCTTACCACCATTCAGGGCCCCAAACAGTCCTTCCAGGTGAGGCATCACTTCACCTGTGAGTCGACTGGGGTGATATACTGCGTCCGGTGCTCCCGATGTGGCCTTCTATATATTGGCAAGACCTGACGCAGACTGGGAGACCGCTTTGCTGAACACCTACGCTCTGTCCGCCAGAGAAAGCAGGATTTCCCTGTGGCCACACATTTTAATTCCACGTCCCATTCCCATTCTGGTATGTCTATCCACGGCCTCCTCTACTGTAAAGATGAAGCCACACTCAGGTTGGAGGAACAACACCTTATATTCCGTCTGGGTAGCCTCCAACCTGATGGCATGAACATCGACTTTTCTAACTTCCGCTAATGCCCCACCTCCCCCTCGTACCCCATCCATTATTTATTTATATACACACATTCTTTCTCTCTCTCCTTTTTCTCCCTGTGTCCCTCTGACTACACCCCTTGCCCATCCTCTGGTTCCCCTCCCCCTTTTCCTTCTCCCTGGGCCTCCTGTCCCATGATCCTCTCATATCCCTTTTGCCAATCACCTGTCCAGCTCTTGGCTCCATCCCTCCCCCTCCTGTCTTCTCCTATCATTTTGGATCTCCCGCTCCTCCTCCCACTTTCAAATCTCTTACTAACTCTTCCTTCAGTTAGTCCTGACGAAGAGTCTCGGCCTGAAACGTCAACTGTACCTCTTCCTACAGATGCTGCCTGGCCTGCTGCGTTCACCAGCAACTTTGATGTGTGTTAACTAAATTATTTCTGTATGAGGGTTTGATCTTAGCAACAATGTTTTTTTATTACACTGTACACTCCTTGCTGTTCTGCAGTTCCTTAATCAAATCTAGGGATTCAATTGGCTTGGTTCACCAGATCTCCTGGGAAACCAGGCAAATCTGAGCCCTGGGATTGGGTGATGGGTGTCCAATCTCAGGAGTGGATGAATGGGAGGTTAGAGACACAAGCGATCCTGCAGACATTGGAGATCTTGAGCAAAACACACAAAGTGGAGGGAAATAAACAGCTGACCAGCATTTTGTGTGTGTGCTGCTGGAGGTTAGAGGCACTGGGTAGCAGATTGAATGACTAGAGAGCTTACAAAATGGGGGAGTGTTTGTGAGACATTAAATGTGCATGCTTTTGCAGGGCCTTGTATGTCCATTGCAACACACGTACAATGCGGAAGGAACTGAGCAAATCAGGCAGCATCTATGGAGGGAATAAGTTTGACTTCTTATTGCCAAACTTCGCCAGATTGGTATCAGCTCATCCCTCTGCAATTGGACCTTGGACTTTCTGACTAGCAGACCTCAATCAGTTAAGTTAGACAACCTCTCCTCCTCCACTCTCACCCTGAACACTGGCGTGCCTCAAGGCTGTGTGCTGAGCCCTCTTCTGTACTCCCTTTTCACCTATGACTGCGTTCCTGTACATGGTTCTAACTCCATAATCAAGTTTGCAGACGACACCATGGTGGTTGGCCTGATCAGAGGAGATGATGAGACGGCCTACAGGGACGAGGTCCAGCATCTGGCTGCATGGTGTGCCGACAACAACCTGGCCCTTAACACCCAGAAGACCAAGGAGATCATTGTGGACTTCAGGCATGCTAGGAGCCACACTCACGTCCCCATCTACATCAACGGAGCTGTAGTGGGCGTGTATCAAGCTTCAAATTCCTTAGTGTCCACATTTCCGAGGATCTCACCTGGTCCCTGAAATCCTCCATCCTGATCAAAAAGGCACAACAGCACCTTTATTTCCTGCAGAGCATCAAGAAAGCTCACCTCTGTCTCAGGACACTGACGGACTTTTACCACTGTACCATTGAGAGCATACTCACCAACTGCATCTCAGTGTGATATGGCAATTGTCCCGTATCAGACTGCAAAGCTCTCCAGCAGGTGGTGAAAACTGCCCAGCGGATTATCAGCACCAAATTGCCCACCAAATTTAACATCTACCATAAGCGCTGCCTGGGCAGGGCGAAAAGCATTATCAGTGATGTATCTCACCCTAACCATCGACTTTTTACTCTCCTCCCATCCGATAGGCGCTACAGGAGCCTCCACTCCCACATCAGCAGGCACAGGAAGAGCTTCTTCCCTGAGGCTGTGACCCTGCTAAACCTCACATCACAGCGCTAAGCAGTATTGCATCCATATTGTACTGTCTCAGTACTTTTATATTTGTGTGCTGTAGCACTTACTTTTTATTCACAGTTATTTTGTAAATAACACTATTCTTCGCATTTCTGGTCAGATGCTAACTGCATTTCATTGGCTTTGTATCTGTACTTGGCACAATGACAATAAAGTTGAATCTAATCTAATCTAATTTGCTGAGTTCCTGCAGCATTTTATGTGTGTTGCTCAAGACTTCCGGAATCTCTTGTGCTGATATGTCTGTTGTGAATACTTTAACATTATCAGGTGATTATGAGCACGAGTGTGCATAATTTCACTGGGTAACTGGGAAGGTGGGTATGGCTGCCAATTCTTTCCACCGCAAGCTGGCACACACCTCGATGAGTTCGGTTCGTCACCTCTTCCCAGGGAGCACCACCATATTTGCCAGTCTTCCCCATTATTAAAGTCATGGAGTAAGATCTCTCTTTCTCTCAATGGTGGGGGAGAATTTGCTGCCGATTCTTGAGTCAGGGAAACTCAGAATGAAAGCAACGCGGCAGACCGTTACGTTGCAATCAGTGAGTTGTTTTGTTTCAGTGGTCGCCCCTCTCGCTGTGGAAAAGGGGTGACAACTCTCTGCCCCTTGTGAGAGAGAGAGAGGGAGAGCCTACGGAATGGCGAATTGTCAGGTGAACCATTAGTTTTTGTTGGACTGCAGATCATGGTCTACGTTGGGGGGCTTTGCCATTGCTTGCTTGGTGGGCGGTGGGTGCTGATGCTTTTCACTGAATAAGTGGGGGGCGGGGGGAAGGTTGATAATTTGCTGCCGCTTGTGCTTGGGAGGGGGGAGAGGGTTGCTTTGGGGTTCTAGTGTTTTACTGTCATTCATTCTTCAGAGTTCTCTTCTGTTTTCGTTGATGTCTGTGAAGAGTGAGATTTCAGCTTGTATGCTGTATACATTCTCTGATATCAAATGGAACTATTCAATCATTGATCAGGCCCTTTGGCCCAACTCAGCCACGTTGACCAGATTTCTTACCTCAGTTACTCCCATTTGTCTAGTTTTAAAGTTATTTTCTGAGTCTCTCCTGCAGATTCCAACACCCTGGGAGCGGAATCCCACAAGAACCGCTCAACCTCCAGTACACCACCAAGATTTTTGTTTTGTGAGCCGCAGGAATAATTTGCTGGCCGGCCACTCGTTCAGGTCCGATTCAGATTCAGGTTTATTTATTTGTCACGTGCACATCGAAACACGTATGAAGTGAAATGCACCGCTTGGGCTAACAGCCAGCACAGCCCAAGGACGTGCTGGGGGCAGCCCGCAAGTGTCCGCCAGCATTGCACACCCACGGGGTTCGGCAGAACAGCACAGAGCGCAGCGAAATGACAAGCCCCTTTCCCCGCTCCCACTCACCCACACGGACACACACACACACACACACACACACACACACACACACACACACACACACACGGACAGTAGGCGCGGAGGTAGTGAGGGTGGGGACGGGATATTGCTCCTCAAAGTTCAGTTTGATGATCCAGCTTTCACACGCACCTGCTCATTTCCAGAGAGTTCGCTAAACAGTATCACCAGCAGCAAGCCCATCTCCGGGCTTTCTGCTCCATTGCCCTGACAGACACAGCAAGGCAAAGCATGTTCTGGAAGTGACCTAAGGCCTGTACATCTGCTTGGGTTGTTAGTTGCCATAGCATTAATATCTCTATTTTGATCTCTTGTCTCCTCTCTTTACAATCTTTCAGGTTTACTGTACTTTGCAGAGCTGAAGAACACTGCTTCATTTACGAAGCACCAAGCACAAATTCCCAACGGTCAACATTTTGGGCAAAGACCCTTCATTAGATGCTGATGAAGGATCTCAGCCCAAAACGCCGGCTCTTTGTTACTCTCCATAGATGCTGCCTGACCCGCTGAGTTCCTCCAACATCTTAGGTGTGTTACTCTGGATTTTCAGCATCTGCAGAATTTCTTGTGTTTAGAAATTCCAAAAATGCTTCTCGGCCGAAGTAGTACTTTCGTGGTTGTAAGATAGAGAGACAGCTATTTCCCTGGAGACTTTGAGGACAGAGAGCTCCCACCAATAGCAGTGTGAAAGGATCAGAAAATCTTTGGTGATGGACAGGATTCAGCCAGGACACCCATGTTCTCCTTCAAAATAATGCCGACAGTCCTCTTAGATCCATCTTAGAGAGCAGATGGGGGCTTGAGTTGTCATCAGAAAGATATTTCTCTAACTGTGCAGGATGCTGTCAATACTGCACTGCAGGGTTAGATTAGAGATTTGTGCTCAAGTTCCTGAAGTGGGACTTGGACCCACAAATTCCAAGGTGAGAGTACAGTCAGCTGAGTCGTGGTCAGCATGTGCTATGTGAGTTGCACTTTGGGAAACCCTTAATAGGTGGTAATCTTCAGCTTTTAAATATTCATCTCGTATCAGCATCAGAGGCTGGTCATGTCCTGTGACATTATAAATTCTCTTGAATATTCAAAATAAATCAAAGCAGTTTAAGCTTTTCTTGATATATAATGGCAGGACAAGCATATATCAAAGTGCAATACTGGCAAATTAATTTGTTAACATATTGGTAGAAGATTTCAATGTCTATATTAAAAACTTCATTGAAGTGAGAGATTTGACCATGGAGACAATAGCATGTTTGTTAGCTATTGTTCAAACCTGACAGTTGTTAAATTGAGGGAAATTTCTCAACAAAATATGGGATTCAGAATCAGAGCAACACACATAAAAGTTGCTGGTGAACGCAGCAGGCCAGGCAGGAGGAGATACAGTCGACAATCTGATTCAGAATGTTGTGAAATTTGTTTAACTTTGCAGCTGCAGTACAATGCAATACATGATAATAGAAAAAAATGAATTACTGTATATATATATATATATATACATATAAATTTAAATAAGTACTTCAAACAAAAAGTAGTTCAAATCAATTTCAACCGACATACAAATCGTATCAATTCATTTTGTTAGAAGTAACTTATTATGAAGAGATACAGGTGTTTACAATTTTCAAAAAAGTGTTGAAGCTTTTAAACTGTTCTTATTTCATCATGTTCAGTTCATATGCTTATACGGCGGGGAAGAGAAGTGTGCGCAGTCACAATTACGACAGAGAAGGTACTCAGGAAGCTGAATAGTCTAAAGGTAGATGAATCTCCCGGACCAGATGGAATGCACCCGCATGTTCTGAAGGAAGTAGCTGTGGAGATTGCTGAGGCATTAGCGATGATCTTCAAAAGTTGATAGATTCTGGCATGGTTCCGGAGGACTGGAAGATTTCAAATGTCACTCCACTATTTAAGAAGGGGGCAAGGAAGCAAAAAGGAAATTGTAGACCTGTTGGCTTGACACCGGTGGTTGGGAAGTTGTTGGAGTCAATTGTCAAGGATGAGGTTACAGAGTACCTGGAGGCATATGACAAGATAGGCAGAACTCAGCATGGATTCCTTAAAGGAAAATCCTGCCTGACAAACCTATTACAATTTTTTGAGGAAATTGCAAGTAGGCTAGACAAGGGAGATGCAGTGGATGTTGTATATTTGGATTTTCAGAAGGCCTTTGACAAGGTGCCACACATGAGGCTACTTAACAAGGTAAGAGCCCGTGGAATTACGGGAAAGTTACATAAGTGGATAGAGCGTTGGCTGATTGGCAGGAAACAGAGAGTGGGAATAAAGGGATCCTATTCTGGTTGGCTGCCGGTTAGCAGTGGTGTTCCACAGGGGTCCGTGTTGGGGCCGCTTCTTTTTACATTGTACATCAACGATTTGGATTATGGAATGGATGGCTTTGTGGCTAAGTTTTCTGACGATATGAAAATAGGTGGAGGGGCCGGTAGTGCTGAGGAAACAGAGAGTCTGCAGAGAGACTTGGATAGATTGGAAGAATGGGCAAAGAAGTGGCAAATGAAATACAGTGTTGGAAAGTGTATGGTTATGCACTTTGGCAGAAGAAATAAACGGGCAGACTATTATTTAAATGGGGAAAGAATTCAAAGTTCTGAGATGCAACGGGACTTGGGAGTCCTCGTACAGGATACCCTTAAGGTTAACCTCCAGGTTGAGTCGGTAGTGAAGAAGGCGAATGCAATGTTGGCATTCATTTCTAGAGGAATAGAGTATAGGAGGAGGGATGTGATGTTTAGGCTCTATAAGGCGCTGGTGAGACCTCCCTTGGAGTACTGTGGGCAGTTTTGGTCTCCTTATTTAAGAAAGGATGTGCTGACGTTGGAGAGGGTACAGAGAAGATTCATTAGAATGATTTCGGGAATGAGAGGGTTAGCATATGAGGAACGTTTGTCCGCTCTTGGACTGTATTCCTTGGAGTTTAGAAGAATGAGGGGAAACCTCACAGAAACATTTCGAATGTTGAAAGGCATGGACAGAGAGGATGTGGCAAAGTTGTTTCCCATGATGGGGGAGTCTAGTACGAGAGGGCATGACTTAAGGATTGAAGGGCGCCCATTCAGAATAGAAATGCGAAAAAATTTTTTTAGCCAGAGGGTGGTGAATCTATGGAATTTGTTGCCATGGGCGGCAGTGGAGGCCAAGTCATTGGGTGTATTTAAGGCAGAGATTGATAGGTATCTGAGTAGCCAGGGCATCAAAGGTTATGGTGAAAAGGTGGGGGAGTGGGACTGAATGGGAGAATGGATCAGCTCATGATAAAATGGCGGAGCAGACTCGATGGGCCGAATGGCCGACTTGTGCTCCTTTGTCTTATGGTCTTATGTCTTATTTACATAGTGCCTACGTATATGATATGTAGGATGTGAGTCCTGCCGAAGGGTTTTGACTGAAACGTCGACTGTTTACTCCTTTCATATACGCTGCCTGGGCTGCCGAGTTCCTCCAGCATTTTGTGTGTGTGTTGCTCAGTTTTCCAGCATCTGCATATTTTCTCTTGTATATGTGTGTAGTGTATACATTATAAGATAGATAATGCATGTTGTGTGTGCATGCATACATATTGTATGTGTATATATGAGGGGGATTGATAAGTTTGTGGCCTAAGGTAGAAGAAGTCAATTTTAGAAAACCTAGCACATTTATTTTTCCTACATTTACACACTTAGTCCAGCGGTCGTGGAGCATACGGACCCCTTCTCAGCAGAAGTCGGAGTCTTGGAACTCCAGAAGTGCTCCACAGCAGGGGTGATTGATAAGTTTGTGGCCTAAGGTAGAATGAGGTGAGGAGAAACTTCAAACTTTCTACATTTTCACTATGAGTTGAACTGCACGTGCATGTAACGAGAGCTGTATAACTCATCTCCTTCTACCTTAGGCCACAAACTTATCAATCACCCCTGCTGTGGACCACTTCTACAAAGAAGGGATCCGTATGCTCCACGACCGCTGGACTAAGTGTGTACACATAGGAGGGGACTATGTTGAAAAATAAATGTGCTAGGTTTTCTAAAATTGACTCCTTCTACCTTAGGCCATAAACTTATCAATCACCCCTCGTATATTTGATTGTATGCGTGCATGATGTTCAGACATCTTTGAGAATAGAGTAAATGGGCGCCTATACCTATATGTATGAGTGTACTAATGAATATGACAGCTTGAAATAGATACACATTACAAAAGAGCTTGAAAATGATGTCAGATGGAATCCGATTTGAAAGAAAACAGGAATATCATGGTTTCACTGATACTCATTAATTTTTTTCTGACTCAGGATGCCAGAAATCCCAGCCCTGCCCTAAGGCCTGGTCATCTTCAAAGAATGTTCCCTTGTAAAGAGTATCTGTTCCTCTTTGTTCAGTCATCAGTTCCGCCCGCCTGGTCACCAGTTCACAATGCTGCAGTCAGAGAAAAGACCCTCTTCTGATAAACGATGTGTAAGAAGCTCTTGCTCCAAAGATCGAGAGCCCCATGAAAAGAGGCAGTTTGTCTTTCAGAAAGGGTATTAATTCACACAGGCAGCTGAGGTCTTCCTCTGACACCCAGATCAACACCTGCAACATCGATGTGAAGGTTTGTCTTGAGTTATTGTACATTCAGCGGCCACTTTATTAGGTATCTCCTGTCCTAGTAAACTGGCCACCAAGTACATGTCAGAATCAGGCTTATTATCACTGGCACGTGTCGTGAAATTTGTTAACTTAGCAGCAGCAGTACCATGCAATATGTGATACTATAGAAAGAAAACAAAATTCAGTAAGTAAATATATATATAGGCATCTGTTAGTCTCATGAGACGATGGATTTGCGCCTTGGAAGGTTTCCAGGGCGCAGGCCTGGGCAAGGTTGTATGGAAGACCAGCCCATGCTGCAAGTCTCCCCTCTCCATACCACCGATGTTGTCCAAGGGAAGGGCATTAGGACCCATACAGCTTGGCACCGGTGTGGTCGCAGAGCAATGTGTGGTTAAGTGCCCTGCTCAAGGACACACACGCTGCCTCAGCCAAGGCTCGAACTAGCGACCTTCAAATCACTAGATGAATGCCTTAACCACTTGGCCACGTGCCAACACAGTAAGTAAACACTGTATATATAAAAATAGTGCAAAATCAGAAATAATAGAAAAAAGGGAGATAGTTTTCATGGGTTCAATGTTCGTTTAGGAATCGGATGGCAGACGGGAAGAAGATGTTCCTGAATCGCTGCGTGTGTGCCTTCAGGTTCCTGTATCTCCTTCCTGATGGTAACAATGAGAAGAGGTTATGTCCTGGGTGGTGGAGGCTCCCTAATAATGGACGCCACCTGTCTGAGGCACTGTTCCTTGAAGCTGACATGGATACTATGGAGACTAGCAGCCAAGATGGAGCTGTCCAATTTTACAACTTTCAGTAGCTTCTTTTGGTCCTATGCAGTAGCCACCCCGACACACCACTCCCCCCATACCAGACAGTGATGCAGCCTGTCAGAATGCTCTCCAAGATACATCTATAGAAGTTTTTGAGTGTCTTAGGTGACAAACCAAATCTCTTCAAACTCCTAATGAAATATAGCTGCTGTCTTGCCTTCTTTATAGCTGCATCAATATGTTGGGACCAGATTAGCTCCTTGGAGATATTGGTCCCCAGGAACTTGAAACTGCTCACTCTCTCCACGTCTGATCCCTCGATGAGAATCGGTTTGTGTTCCCTCGTCTTACCCTTGCTGAAACCTACAATCAGCTCTTTGGTCTTACTGACATTGAGTACAAGGTTGTTGCTGCGACACCACTTCACTAGCTGGTATATCTCGCTCCTGTACGCCCTCTTGTCTCCATCTGAGATTCTACCGCCAATGGTTGTATCATCAGCAAATTTATAGATGGTATTTGAGATATGCCTAGCCACACAGTCATTGGTATAGAGAGAGTTGAGCAGTGGGCTAAGCACACACCCCTGAGATGTGCCAGTGTCAAAAGTCAGTGAGGAGGAGATATTATTACCAATTCGCACAGATTGTGGTCTTCTGGTTAGGAAGTCGAGGATTCAATTACAGAGGGAGGTACAGAGGCCCGGGTTCTATAGCTTATCGATTAGGACTGTGGGAATGATAGTGTTAAGCGACTATAGATGAAAGAGCTACGGTCAACGAACAGCAGCCTGAAATAGGTGTTTGAATTGTTCTGGTGATCTAAGGCTGTGTGAAGAGCCATTAAGATTGTGTCTGCCTTTGACCTATTGTGGCGATAGGCAAATTGCAATGGGTCCAGATTCTTGCTGAGGCAGGAGTTCATTCTACCCATGACCAAATTCTCAAAGCATTTCATCACTATAGATGTGAGTGCTACTGGGTGATAGTCATTAAGGCAGCTCACACTACTATTGTTAGGCACTGGTATAATTGTTGGCTTTTTGAAGCAGGGAGAGATCTAGAAGATAATAAGGCTAATAAGAAGGAGCTTAAGAATGAAATTAGGAGAGACAGAAGGGGCCATGAGAAGGCCTTGCAGACAGGATTAAGGAAAACCCCAAGGCATTCTACAAGTATGTGAAGAGCAAGAGGATAAGACATGAGAGAATTGGGCCACTCAAGTGTGACAGTGAAGAAGTGTGTATCGAACCAGAGGAGATAGCAGAGGTACTTAATGAATACTTTGCTTCAGTATTCACTATGGAAAAGGATCTTGGTGATTGTAGGGATGACTTGCAGCGGACTGAAAAGCTTGAGCATGTAGATATTAAGAAAGAGGATGTGCTGGAGCTTTTGGAAAGCATCGTTGGATAAGTCACCAGGACCGGATGAGATGTACCCCAGACTACTGTGGGAGGTGAGGGAGGAGATTGCTGAGTCTCTGGCAATGATCTTTGCATCATCAATGGGGTCGGGAGAGGTTCCAGAGGATTGGAGGGTTGCGGATGTTGTTCCTTTATTCAAGAAAGGGAGTAGAGATAGCCTAGTAAATTATAGACCAGTGAGTCTTACTTCAGTGATTGGTAAGTTGATGGAGAAGATCCTGAGAGGCAGGATTTATGAACATTTGGAGAGGCATAATATGATTAGGAATAGTCAGCATGGCTTTGTCAAAGGCAGGTCATGCCTTACAAGCCTAATAGGAAGGAGACAAGTGAAGCTTGTTGAGCTGCAGAGTGAATGGAAGAGGTGATAGAGTAAAACTGTGGTGACCATGGGGATAAAGTGTAATTGAGGATATCTGCTCAGTAAGTGAATGCAATGGCTTGGAGAATGAGAACGTATTTCTACTGTCCGTTACGCTGCTGGCGTTGAGGGCAGCAATGAAGGTCCTCCACCTCTTGCAGTGTTCAGGGTTTCCTTCATCGTGTCAGTAGTTCAGTTTTTGCTACTGTCAGTCCTGCAAGTTCTGGGTGGAGACTCGGCAATACTGTCACACTCAGATGTAGAAGGATTCTTTATTGCTGTTTCCATAACAGTTTTGGTTAACCAGTCAGGGTGGTTAGCTCTGAGCTGAATCCCCAAATCTGGAGGACCGGTGGACCACTTTTAGTCTGGCCTCTACCCTTTGACCTGTTTGGCATTGATGACCCTACCAAGAGCCAAAGCATAAAGCCCTGACTCCAGCCAACATAGCTCTCCACGTCACTGAGGCATGCAAACTTCCAAACTCAATGACAAGGTTGTGGTCCTTTTGGAGGAATGAGAACATAGGAACATAGAAACAAACAGACCAGGCCGGGCATGTCTTTCACTCCTAGAGAGAAAAAAAGGATAAAAATGAAAACAAACAAGCTGGGCCAATATCACAGATGTATAACTGATACAGACGGAAATCATGTTACCTGAAGTTGTGGAATTTGGTACTGAGTTCAGACAATCTACTTTCGCCATCACTCCCCCTTGTCTGCAACTTAAAACTTGCTTGTTTTCTTCTAAGTTTTCCTCATTCCGACACCAGATTTTTAACGTGAGAAATTACCTCAGTCCCTCTGCCTACATGTGCTGTCTGACTTTCTGAGCATTTCCAGCATTTTCTGGATTTATCCACATAATGTAAATTTGGTAAATAACTCTTTAGCTCCTAATTTTGCAGTTCAAGTTGGAACTGTGTTCCCTGTTCTTATCTCTATCTTTGTGAAGAAAATCTTCTGGAATCTATCCTAAGCTTATCTCTCTCTGGCTTGAACCTGGATCTCTCAGTTCTGCTTCTGCATTTTAAGTTACAGTGAGATTTCAGTTTAACCCTTAGCGAATACATATATTAAACAAAATCATTGTGAATTTGACTCCCTGGGCTGAGAAGTTCTGGTTTCACTTGGCTTTTTAAAAAATTTGTCTGGCTACCTGCAGGTGAATCTCATTCTTGGAATATGTGAAATAGAAGCAGGAGAGAACTAGTAGGTCTCTTGTGACTGCCCAAAGTTCAAAGTTCAAAAGTAAATTTATTATCGAAGTACATGTATGTCACCATAGATAGCCCCAAGATTCATTGTCTTGTGGACATTCACAGTAAATACAAGAAACACAATAGATTCAATGGAAGACCACATCCAACAGGAACAGACAAACAACCAGTGTGCAAAAGACAACAAACTGCGAAAGTACAAATAAATAAACATCAAGCACATGAAAGGGTCCTTGAAAGAGAATGCCATTCAGTATTCTTTTCCTTCAATGTCACTTCCCTTTCACTAACCTTTTATCTCTTGTTTCTCTTAAAATCCAACATTGGGGTCAATGTCTACTTTGAATATACTGAGTGACTGGCATTGGTCAAACCACATTTGGAGTATTGTGGGCAGTTTTCTGCCCCATATCTAAGAAAGGATGTGCTGGCTTTGAAGAGGCTCACGAGAACAATGCCAGGATTGAAAGGGTTAATGCGTGAAGCGTGCTTGATGGCTCTGCCTCCGTACTTGCTGGAGTTTAGAAAGGGTGGGGAGGAGGTATCTCATTGAAACCTACCAAATATTGGAAGGAGTGGATGTGGAGAGGATAATTCCTATAGTAGGAGAGTCTAGGACCAGAGGGCACAGTCCCAGATTAGAAGGCAAAAGAACAGAGAACAGAGATGAGCAGGAATTTCTTTAGCCAGAAGGTGGGGAATTGATGGAATTCATGGTCACAGACAGCTGCTGAGGCTAAGCCAATGGGCATATTTCGAGCAAAGATTGATAGGTTCTTGATTAGTAAGGGTATCAAAGGTTATGGGGAGAAGGCAGAAGAATAGGGTTCTGAGGATAATAAATCAGCCATGAAGGAGATGGACTTGTTTCTTGGGGTTATTTTGAGACACACACCACTGGGAGCATTTAATAGGAGGTGGGAGTATATCCCCACTACCACCAACACCACCTCCCCTCACCAGCAATGACAACCTCAGGAACCCTAAACACCTTCACCTCAAAGGAAATGCCTTCTTCTCATTGCAACCGCCAGGGAGGAGGACAGGAGCCTGAAGACACAAACCCAGCGATTCAGGTACAGCTTCTTCCCCTCAGCCATCAGATTTCTGAAGGATTATGTTAAAGTAATTTTTCGCAGAGCTTATATAAAGTATTCACCACCACCCCCGCCCTTGGAAGTTTGGCTTCCACTGTGATTCTATGTTATAGAACAATAAAGCATGAAAACTTCCAAAGGGGGTGAATACTTTCCATAGGCACTGCAATGTACTACTGCTACAAAACAACAAATTTCACGACATATGTCAGTAATAATCTTGACTCCGATTCAGATTAAATTGACATCATCATCGACGCAGAGGTTGTGGGGTGAAAGCCTTGTCTCTGTGCTGCACTGTTTGATGTAAATCTTAACAAACAACCTTCTGAGGATCAATGTACCACAACTGCCAAATTCTGTTATTTATTCTGCTGGCTATACTTTAGAAAACTCTAAGATATTTGTCAGACATGATTTCCCTGTTATACAGTAAATGACTCTGGGAGGTTCTCCCCTCTCAGCTCGACCAAGCAACGAAGATCGGGATTACTGGCGATCTCTAAACGTGAACCGACCTCACTGAGGTTAGTTGTCCTCTTCCTCCTTCTCTTCCAGTCCTGGTGGAGGCTCTCAGCCTGAAACGCCGACTGTTTATTGCTCTCCACAGATGCTGCCTGACCTGCTGAGTTCCTCCAGCCATTTTGTGTGTGACTTCACTGCGACTTTTCACTAGGCCTCACATGGAATTGATCAAACCACAGCCTCTCCGACAGACAAGCAGCATTTTTCATCTAGAACGTGCAATTTTAAAAATGTGGTATTTCTGGTGGTTGCGCTGGTTAAAGAAGATTGCTACAGCTACACTCATTGGTGGAACAACGGCAACAGAAGCTGGGAGGACACCTGGGAGTACATCGATCCACGGCACTGATGCACCTTGAGACGAGATTGTGCTGAACTAACAAACCTCTGCTGCTACCTCACCCACATCCATCAGGTGAGCAGATTATTCACAGAGCACTCCCGAAGCAGGATTCACCGTTGGATAAGATAAGCAAACCACAAACTCTGAACAACCTCTGCAAAAGGGAGCGCCCTCACTCCAACACCCTTCAGTTTCCTTAGACCAGCATGCCCACTGGAACGTCCTGCCGCTGGCTGTAAGGGACCTGTATCTTCTCCCCATCACCGCACGGGTTTCCTCCAGGTGCTCTGGTTTCCTCCCACATGCCAAAGATGTATGACTAGGGCTAGTAGGTCGTGGGCACGCAGAGTTGGCACTGGAAGAGTGTGGACTGCCAGGCACAATCCTCACTGACTTGAAACAAAATGATGCGTTTCATGATATGTTTGATGAACATGTGACAAATACAGCTAGTCTTTAAAAATCTTTAATAAATGTTACTCTAAGTGAAGAAGCCAGTTGTCCTTCTTGGCAGAGGTCACAGGGCAGATGTAAGGAAGGAAAACCTTTGCCCTGGGCCACAACAGGGGCAGTAGAAAGGTTGTGTTCAGGTCCATCCAGCCTCTGAGCCGTCTGAGTTGAACCTGCCACTGAGAACGACATCACTTGAAAGAATGGGAAGCCTTGACCTCTGGTACTTTATGGTATTTCAATATGAAAGGGCACAGAATTACTGAATCAGTGCCAAGGATATAAGATATTACGAAGTTTGTGATATTACTCTTTAAAGTTGGTGTCAGTTTTATTGCAACAATTACTCAGCAAGTACATTTATGCTGCTTGTAAATCCTACGTTATCACTTCGCTCATTCGTGGGCTGGCTTTTAGTAGCTTATAGCACCCAAGAACTTTACTTAGTCAGATAATAAACCGTTCCATAAAGCAAAGGGTTTATGGGTGACTACAAAGCATACTCGGTTATTGTGTCACTATATTTAGATGCTTGATCTGTATCAGTTATATGGTTGTGATTTCGCGGACTGGACTTTCCTGAGTTCACGGACTGAAAGTTGCAGTGCCTGCTGTTTATGCGCTGAACACAACAGAAATGAAAGTTGAGTGCATTCTCGAAGCAGTGCAGACGGCTCAAAGCACGCCCAGGGGAACTACGTGCACGTGCACTCAGTGGCCACTTTATTAGGTACCCCTGCACACCTGCTTATTAATATCGAATCAGCCAATCATGTGGCAGCAACTCCATGCATTAAAGCATGCAGGCATGGTCAAGAGGTTCACTTGTTGTTCAAACCAAACATCAGAATGGGGAAGGAGTGTGATCTAAGTGACTTTGATTGTGGGATGATGGTTGTTGCCAAACAGGGTGGTTTGAGTATATCAATACCAAAGGAGCGATGCCTCAGCATTCATCATTAAGGACCCCTATCACCCAGACATGTCTTCTTGTCATTGGGAATGGCAGGGAAGAGGTACAGGAGCCTGAATGAACACACTCAATATCTTAGGACCAGCTTCGTCCCTTCTGCCATCAGATTTCCGAATGAACATTGAACCCATGAACACTACCTCACTAATAAACTCTTCTCAGGCTTCCAGCCAGGGGCAGGTATCTATTATAACCGACGTTTCAATGACAAACTCCACCATCTTCATCAGGGATGATACCTGGGCATGTCTAGTCCAGTGGTATTTATACCCCCGTAGTCCATCCCTCCTGATTGGCTAGTCATCATCCAATCAGGTTTCCACTCTCCAGCCTTGTTTACAATCCAATTCCAGTTCTTACTTAGAGTGAGATCTTCGTCTTTGTTGAAATTCTTTTCCTCCAATCTTATTTCAATGACTTCCTTCACTAGTCGCACCAGAACCCATTGGCATGACACAGTAGTCTTGTATTGTTGAAGTCAATCCTATAGCCATTGCAAATGCAATGTTCTGCTGCCACCAGTTTCTCCGGGTAACCCAAACAGATACACCTCCTGTGCTCCTTGATGCGGGTTTCCACCGTGCGTCCCGTCTGGCTAACATACTCTGCTCTGCATTCACAGGGAATCCTGTAAACACCAGCCCAGCTGAGTCCCAGCTCATCTTTGACCCACATAAGCTGCGACTTGAGCTTCCTTACGGTTTGTGAATGGTATTAATCTGGAACTTCTTCAGGATCCTGGTGATCCTTCCAGAAACCATGGGAATATAGGGAAGACAGACGGGTTCCTCCTCGTTGTTAGGTTTCCTGGTTTTTCAGTCAGCCCCTTTAAGAGCCCGATTGATTTCATTCACCTTGTAGCCATTCTGTAGGAATGTCATGCATAATCCATGGACTCACAAGACTAACGGATGCCTATATATATTTTTTTTACTGTAATTCAGTTTTTATTATTATATATTGCAATGTACTGCTGCCACGTAACAACAAATTTCACGACGTACACCAGTGACATTAAACCTGATTCTGATTCAGAAAGTGCTGATGTCCTGGGATTTTCACGGACACCAGTCCCTAGAGTTTACAGAGGATGGTGCGAGAAACAAAACACATCCAGTGAGCGGCAGTTCTGTGGGTGAAAACGCCTTGCTAATGAGAGACGTCAGAGGAGAATGCGCAGACTGGTTCAAGCTGATGGAAAAAGGCGACAGCAACTCAAGTAACCATGTGTTACAACAGTGACGTGTGGAAGGTTACTACTGTCTGCACTACGGCTTGCAATTAATCACTGCTGGACCGGCTTCAGCAATGAACTGGCTTTGTGGCTGAGGACTCACTACCATGAACTTTAATTCTAAGTGTTATTTGTTTACTTTTTATTGCTTGCACGATTGGTCCTTCTATTTCACACACTGGGTGTTTCATGGTCTTATTTTGATGGATTCCATTGGGTTTCTTTGTTTTGTGGCTTCCTGAAAGAAGACAGATCTCTAAGTTGTATAATGTATACACACTTTGATAATAAATGTACTCTGAACTTTGAACCTTGAACCTTGAAGTGGATAGGCTACAGCAACGGAAGACCACAAGCTCGGGTGGCCATTTTACCTAATAAAGTGACTACTAGGTGTATCTCAGCTACAAACAGGAGGCACCGACTGAATCCAATGCATTGCTTTAAGCAGGGGCACTGGTAGTATTGCTGCTTTAAGAGTTTCTGGCACAATAGGGAGATTGCTCTCCGAATGCACCAGGTGAGCTAGTCCTATGTTTGCCCTATGTCCCTCCAGACATTACTATCTAATACAGTACCTGTCTGCATGATTTTTTAAAAGTTGTAATTGGTCCTGCCTCTACCACTTCCTCTGGCAATTCCTTCCAAGTATCCACTACCCCTGCTGTGGAAAATCTTGCCTGAAACCCTTGAGTCTTTAAATCTTTCTCCCCTCAACTTAAGTCTAGCTACTGTATCACTGTTCTGAAATCCCTTACCTGGAGAAAATGACTGTGAGCCTTCACCTGATCAATGCCTTTCATGATTTTATAAATCTTTATAATGTCACCCCTCAGCTTCCTTCAATGCAAGAATAACAGACTCAGCGAATCCAGGCTCTTGAGACCACACGACCGTAAGACATAGCAACAGAGTTAGGTCGTTCATGTGTCCTTTATCTAAGGAAGGATGTGCTGGAATTGGAGACCGTCCAGAGGAGGTTCACAAGAATTATCCCGGAATGAAAGGGTTAATGTATGAGTAGCATTTGATGGCTCTGGGACTGTACTCGCTGGAGTTTAGAAGACTTCATAGGTAGGGACTGGACAGGCTGTGAGTTATTCCTCGGAGTGTAGGAGGCTGAGGGGTGACCTTACAGAGGTATATCAAATCACGAGGGGCACAGTCACAGACTTTTTCCTTGAGTAGGGGAGTCTAAATCCAGAGGATATAGAACTAGTGTGAAAGGAATTGGATTTGTAAAAGGTTTATTATTGTCACATGTACTGAGGTACAAAGAAAACTTGTTTGAGCTTCTGGTAAGATGGCAGCGTGCTCGGACGAAGGAGGGGGAGCTGCCATCTTGGCAGAGGAGCTGGACTTGGTGCAGACTGTGTTCCTGCCTGCTACAGGAAGGCATTGAAGGCATCGGAATTGGTGTGCAAAGGTGGCGCGCAGCGTAATGGTGGGTGATTGTCTTGGATTTTTCTTTTGCAACCTCTCTCTTTACAGAGAAAGGTTGAACAAGTTGGATCTTTATTCTTTGGAGCATAGAAGGTTGAGGGGGGACTTGATAGAGGTGTTTAAAATTGTGAGGGGGATAGATAGAGTTGACGTGCATAGGCTTTTTCCATTGAGAGTGGGGGAGATTCAAACAAGAGGACATGAGTTGAGAGTTAAAGGGCAAAAGTTTAGGGGTAACATGAGGGGGAACTTCTTTACTCAGAGAGTGGTAGCTGTGTGGAACAAGCTTCCAGCAGAAGTGGTTGAGGCAGGTTCGATGTTGTCGTTTAAAGTTAAATTGGATAGCTATATGGACAGGAAAGGAATGGAGGGTTATGGGCTGAGTGCAGGTCGGTGGGACTAGGTGAGAGTAAGAGTTCGGCACAGACTAGAAGGGCCGAGATGGCCTGTTTCCATGCTGTAATTGTTATATGGTTATATGGTTTATTTGGTTATAAGTGACAGGAACAATTACAACATTTAAAAGACTCTTAGACAGGTACATGGATAGAAATTGTTTAGAGGCATATGGGCCAGTCACAGATAAATGGGACCAGCTTGGGGTGGCATGTCAGTCTGCATGGGCCTCTCACTATGCTGTGTAAGTCTGACTGGAGGAGACAGGTCCGAGTCGCTCTGTTCCATGTACACTGACAGCACCTCAGTGAGTACGCCTGATGACGTTTAATAGAAGCCAGCTGATTGAAAGTACCTTCTAATCATACACCCACACACGTTGCTCCAACTTCAACAGCAATAACATACAGTGATCCAGTAGGCAGCATTGGCTGATAAATGAAAAGTTCAACTGTGTTTTCAGCTGATCTCACGGAGTTACTAATATATAACAGATTGTCGGGGCTTTGCGTCTGCGTTTGAACCTCAGGCAACAAATGAATCAAAATTCCCTTCTCCTGTCCAGCTCATTCCTCTGGTAAACATAAGAGGTTCTGCAGATGCTGGAAATCCAGAGTAACACACACAAAATGCTGGTGGAACTCAGCAGGTCGGACACTATCTATGGAGAGGAATAAATAGTCGACGTTTCAGGCCGAGACGCTTCATATAGACTCATGAAGTCCTGATAGTCCAGATAGTCATGAAATCCAGAAAGAGGTGAAGTCCTGAGGAAGGGTCTTGGCCCGAAGCAATGACTCTTTATTCCTCTCCACAGGTGCTGTCCAACTTGCTGATTTCCTCCAGCATCCTATGTGTGTCATTCCTCTGGTTTGTGCCGCATACTAGAATGTAAAATCATGTGGCCCTCCACAGTTTGTGGGTTGAGGAACTGGAGGAGGAAGCTGCTGTTAATTTTCCAGATTCTCTCGATCATCTCAGTGATGCTGATTCCTGGAACTCTTTTGAACCTGAAGCAGGTGATGAGCACAGGGTGATAAGGAGATTGTAATATAAGGCATTTAATTTAATTCTAGGCAAGGATCCTCTCGCTCGCTGCCTGGCAGATACAAACCTGGACACATTCCACCGAGAGATCCGTGGGCTGAACCAGAAAGAACTGCTTTAATACTGTCAGGTGTTCATCCAGCATTGTGCAGAGGCCGAGCTATTGCCCAACTTCACACGTCCTCACTTCAGAGTGAACATCATTTAAACAGTTTGCGTGGTTTAATCACGTGGACGGGCTAGTGGATGTGGCCTTTGGCACACTCACATCCATCAGTCTGGGCACTGAGTACAGAACTTGGGATGCTACATTGCATTTGTACAAGGCCCACATGAGCCACATCTACTCTGAGATACAGCACGGTAACAAGCCCTTCCAGCCCATCAAGACCGTACTATCCCATTACATCATGTGACCAATTAACCTATTAGCCCATAGGTCTTTGGAATGCGGGAGGAAACTGGGGCAACCAGAGGAAACTTACGCAGTTACGGGGAGAGCGTACTGACTCCTTACAGACAAGTGGCAGAACTGAACCCGGGTCGCCAGCGTTGTAATAGTGTTACGCTAACCTCTATGTTACCATGACGTTTGAAGCTGCTTGTTCAGTTACATTCACCCTGCTGTCGGAAGGATGCCATTATGCTGGAAAAGATGCAGGAATCATTTCCATAGATGTTAGATTAGATTAGTCACATGTACGTTGAAACAATAAGGTCAAGAGTCCATCTTAGTGTACAAGGGAACTGTTCGGTAATCCTTCAACAGCAGGTCAGAAGCCATCCCTGAGCCCAGTGGTGTGTGCTTTCAGGTTTTTGTATCTCCTGCCTGATGGAAAGAGGGGGAAGAAAGGATGTCCAGGATGGCTGGGATCTTTGATTATTCTGTCTGCTTTATTGAGGCAGTAGAAAGTGTAGATCCCCACCATCCGGACCTTCACACAGCCACCATCGGTCAGAAGGTAGAGACGCCAGAAGCCGCACAGCACCAGGTTCAAGAACAGCTTCTTCCCTTCAGCTATTCGTTTCTTGAGCCGATAGACGTAACTCTAATCACTAACTCAGTACAGCAACTCTAGGACCACTTTAACCACGTTCAAAGTTCAAAGTAAATGTTATTATCAAAGTTCATATATGGACCCTATACAACACTGAGGTTCATTTTCTTGTGGGCATACCCAATAAATCTGTAATAGAATCAATGAAAGACCACCCGATTAGGGCACTCAACCAGAGCACAGAGAACTACGAACTGCGCAAGTACAGAAAGGGTACATCGCACTACAGTGCACTTTGTTTTCTTTTTGTTCTGGTTGTATTTGTTTATCAACGCAGCAAGGAGTAGGCCCTTCCAGTCCTTCACGTCACACCACCCAGCAACTCCGGATAAACCCGGTTAACCCTAAGCTAATCACGGGACAATTTACAATCACCAGTTAGCCTACCTGCTTCATCTTTAGACTGCGGGACAAAACCAGAGCACCCAGAGAAAACCCACGCCTTCTGCAGGGAGGATGCACAAACCCCTTACAGAGCTCGGCGGAAGTGAATTCCAAACTCCAGCGCCCTAAGCCGTATGAGCGTTGTGCCAACCGCTAAGCCACCGTGCGTGTAAATTTTGTATAGTTCATGTTTCATTAATGGTTTTCTTGTGAGCACTGTGTTCCTGATGCACCGTGCCAGCAATGCTGCTGTGGCAGGTTTTCCATTGCACCTGTGTACACACAACAATAAACTCGACTTCGACCTTGGCATTTGCAGAGCAAACTTTGTCCACCTATTGCCTCAGTCCCTAGAGCCCTGCCTCTAGTTTTTATGATAGATTTTCCCAGTGTGTACTGGGCAGCGCAGGAGAATTCCTCTGGAAAATCATGTGGCAGCAACAATAACTCATCCTGCATCTTTCTGAAGCAGATTATGTGTCGTTTGGGTCTTATCCTCCGCTGCTCTTGTCTAGGAGTCAGCAGTACCCAGTCTCTCCTATCTCCTCAACTCAGGCTTAGACAAGATTACCCAGTGCCTCCTCTCGTCTGTGTCAGACTTTCACCTGATTATCTGCATGTGAGGCTCCCGCAGTGCTCTTTTGTAAATTCAAGTTGTTGGTGACTAATGGCAACTGGTAGACTGTGTAAAGGAGATAAAGCGATTAGCTTTATTTGTCACTTTTACGTTGGAACATACAGTAACATGCATCGATTTTGCATCAAATCAAATCAGCAAGGATTATGCTGGGCAGCCTGAAGTGCGCCACGCTTCCCACGTCAACATAGCGTGCCCACAACTCACTAAACCCAGACAATATGTCTTTGGACTGTGGGGGGAAACCGGAGGACCCGGAGGAAACCCACGTGGTCTCAGGGAGATCGTACAAACTCCTTACAGTCAACTGCAGGAATCGAGCCCTCATCTTACGGGTGGCACTCTGCAGCGATGCGCTGACCACTACACTACTGTGGCACCCAATCAAAAGCACAGGAAATATACCCCTTACCCACGCAGCACCACCTCAGGCTGGTGGATCACGAGGAACCCTCGTGATTCACTCAATCCAAGGTGCTGTAATCAAGTGAAGTAAGTCAGAGTGTCGTGAGGACTTCAGTGGAGATGATATTCGGCTTTGGTACTGAATTTCCTTTTCAAGGACACTGTGTATTTCTTCAAGCCTATTTATCATTCTGAGCATGCTCAGTGTCTCAGAGTGACACTAACAAAGCAGGCATTGTTTACCTTGAACTCAGCTCTACAGTTTATCATTGACACAAGGGTAAAGACCCACAGTTTACACTGGGGATGAGGGTGAGGAAACTGGAAAGGCAACCAAAGTGTAAGTGCCACCAAAATGATCTCTGTGTGTGGAATTTTGATCCAATATGTTTGATTTCTACTAGCTGTTTACGTACCTAAAAATACAATTGGTCACATATGTCTATACATCGAAACACACAGTGAAGTGTGTCATTGGCGTCAAATCAGTGAGGATAGTGCTGGTGGCAGCCCACAAGTATGCCACATAGCATACCTCAACCCATCCGTCTCTGGGATGTGGGAGGAAACCAGAGCACCCGGAGGAAGCCTACATGGTCACAGGGAGATTGTACAAACTTCCTACAGACAGCCAGTGAGAATCAAACCCCTGTTGCTGGTGCTGTGAAGCGACTGGGCAAATTGCTATGCTATTGTACCTGAGTCAGCCAACCATTGTTAAGGGGACAATAAATTTGCACACCCAGTCGAGTTAAACCAAATTTGTGCAAGCAAAACTATGCAGTAAAGCTCAGGGTACTCAGTGAATGACCTGATCTTAATGAAGAGCATTCTGACAGGCTGCATCGCTATCTGGTGCGGAGGGGCTACTGCACAGGACCAAAAGAAGCTGCAGAAGGTTGTAAATCTAGTCAGCTCCATCTTGGGTACTAGCCTACAAAGTACCCAGGACATCTTCAGGCACTGGTGTCTCAGAAAGACAGCATCTATTATTAAGGACCTCCAGCACCCAGGGCATGCCCTTTTCTCACTGTCACCACCAGGTAGGAGGTACAGAAGCCTGAAGGCACACTCTCAGCGATTCAGGAACAGCTTCTTCCCCTCTGCCATCCGATTCCTAAATGGACATTAAAACCATGAACACTACTTCACTTTTAAAATATATATTATTTCTGTTTTTTTGGCAAGATTTTTAATCTATTCAGTATATGTATACTATAATTTATTTATTTATTTATTTATTATTTCTTCTTCTTCTATATTATGTGTTGCATTGAACTGCTGCTGCTAAGTTGACACATGCCGGTGATAATAAACCTGATTCTGATTCTGATTCTGAAAAGCTGCATCTTGGTAGATGTGACAACAATAAACTAATTCCTGCAATCACATCCTGAGAGCTGCCATGCCCAGTCATTTCCATCACTTGACCTGTGTTCTCCTCAGTCCCTGATCCTGATCCACTAGGGGAAGGCTCGTTCAATGTTGAAGGGGCAATGGCCGTATTTGGAATTGTAGCTGACAAAGAAATCAATCATTCTTGTTACTCTTTGGTGCTGAGGAAATTATGACACGTGATCACTTACAAATACTAATTAGACAGGAGGAAAAGCCCTGCTCGCTGCATATCTCTTTCCGCAGCAGGATATGAGAGAATTGCTCTGTGGTACAAAGGAAAAGAAACAGTTATTAATACTGCGCACAGCTGAGATAACCTGTCTCAAAGTGTGAATAACAGCCATAAACACGACTCACAGCATGAGGAACAAAACAGTTTAATGGAAAGGATACCAAAATGTTCATGCTTTTTAAATTATTGCGAATATTATCCCTTTCAGAGCATAGAGCAGTTGATATAGCGAGAGCACAGGATTAAAAATCGAGTACCACTACGGAATGGAAACGGGCTCTTCATCCCAGCTCAGCCATGCCAATCAACGTGCCCATCTGAGCTGATGCCACTTGCCTGCACTCGGCCTACATCTGATAATCCAAGGTCGAAGCCTGAAGGTCGGTCAGAAGAAGGAAGTGAAAGCCCATCATTTACACAAGAGATCCTGCAGGTGCTGGAAGTCCCGAGCAACGCACACAAAATGCCAGAGGAACCCAGCAGATGAGGCATCATCGGCGGAGAGGAATATACAGTCGACGCTTTGGGCCGAGACTCTTCATTAGGAAGTTAAAGCCTGATGGCTGAAGCCTGGAAACTGGAGGCCCGGTGGCCTGTCCTGTAATCTGTGGGTGGGTGGGAGGGAGGAGGAAGGGGGCTTGTTTTGCTGTTGTCTTGTTGCTTGTCGTGCTCTGTGTTGTTCTGCTGGGCATCGTGGGCAAGCTACATTGGCGCCATAATGTGTGGCGACACTTGCGGCCTGCTCCCCAGCACATCCTTAGGTATGTTGGTGGCAAACGCAAACAACACATTCACTGTATGTTTCCATGGACATGTGACAAATAAATCTGAATCTGGGTCTGAATATCCCTCCAAACCGTTCCTATCCAGGAAACTACCAAATGCACATCGCACCACTTCCACTGGCGGCTCGTTCCACCTGCACACTACGCTCTGGTGAAGAAATTACTCCTCAAGTCCTTTGTAAACCTTTCCCCCTTCCCCTTTCATCTCAAACCTATGCCCTCCAGTCTTTGATTCCCTTTTGAGGGCATATGTACAAAGTTAAGGGAGGGAAGTTTAGGGGAGACATCAGGGGTAAGTTTTTTTACACAGAGGGTTGTGGGTGCCTGGAATGACTTGCCAGGGATGGTGGTGGAGGCTAAAACATCAGGGGTATTTAAGAGCCTCTTGGACAGGCACAGGGATGAAAGAAAAATAGAGTATTTCGGGGTAGTGTGGGTTTAGTATGTTTTTTTAAGGAATATATGGGTCAGCACAACATCAAGCGCCGAAGGGCCTGTACTGTGCTGTGGTGTTCTAGTGTTCTAGTGTTTTTCTGGGAAAAAGACTGTGTGCATTCACCCTATGATTTTATACAAGGTCATCCCCTCAGTCCCCTATGCTTCAATGAATACAACGTTCATGGACTCAGAATCTTGGACTACATCTGTTTTGTGTGATTGTTCTTTACTGATATCTTTTTTTTAGATTATGAGGACGCACAGTCCTCTTTTATTGTCATTTAGTAATGCATGCATCAAGAAATGATAATATGTTCCTCCAGTGTGATATCAGAGAAACACAAGACAGACCAAGACTGAAAAACTGACAAAAACCACATAATTGTAACATATAGTTACAACAGTGCAAGCAATACCGTAACTTGATGAAGAACAGGCCATGGGCAAGGTAAAAAAAAGTTCAAATTCTCTCGAAAGTCCCATCATCTCAGGCAGACGGATGAAGGAAGAAAACTCTCCCTGCCATGAGCTTCCAGCGCCACAAACTTGCCGATGCAGCATCCTGGAAGCACCCGACCACAGTCTGACTCTGAGTCGTCCAAAAACTTCAAGCCTCCGACCAGCCCTCCGACACCGAGCACCGAGTGCTTCGACCCCAGCCCCGGCCGCCAGCAACAGGAAAAGCTGAAGATTTGGGGCCTTCCCTCCGGAGATTCTCAATCACACAGTAGCAGCGGCAGTGAACCGGGCATTTCAGAAGTTTCTCCAGATGTTCCTCCGTGCTTCTCACGTCTGTCTCCATCAAATCAGAATTGTGCACGGCCCCTATTTAACACATACGATATCATTTCATCGGAGAGGCGTGCGCGCTGCATCGCGCCGCTATCTTCTCCTCCCGCCTCCAGAAAATACAGAAATATGTACTTTCTGTCTGAGATGTGCTATATGTGCCTTGGGCTGTGTGTGGCTGTTGCACCTTGGCCCCAGAGTAATGCTGTTTCATTTGGATGTGTTCATGGATATTTATGTATGGTTGAATGGCAATTAAACTTGAACCTGAACTTGAATAAAGTCCTACATCCCCGGCCTCATCCTATCACTCTGGCCTTTCAGTCCTGGCAACATTCTCAGAAATCTTTTTGCAATCTTTCCATCTTAATGATGGTAGCAGGGTGACCAATAGAATCAGAGGAGAAAATAACTACCAAAAGGAACAGTTAACTCAAAACCGTCAGTGGGGCAGTGCGCTAATGTTGTGTGCGTGCAACATTATTACCATATCAGTGACTTGGGTTCGATTCCCACCGCTGTCTGTTGGGAATTTCTACCTACTCCCTGTGACTGCATAGGTTTCCTCCGGGTGCTCTGGTTTCCTCCCACAGCCCAAAGGTGTATGGGTTCGTAGGTTAATTGGTCACATGGTGTAACTGGGCTGTGCAAGCTCATTGGCTGGAAGGGCTTGTTACCATGCTGTGTCTCTAAATAAAACAAATTAAAAATAAATACTGTCAGTATCAATGAGAAATGCAGAACTCAAGGCAATATTATTATTGATATGCCTTTTACCCTTACAAAGGGGGGAGGGGGTGATGCCTGCTAAGGGGAACCAGTTCAGTTCATGTGCAAAGTCCAATTGTTCCACAAAAAATTTCATTCCACAAACCTGGCTCATTGGAAATCATCAAAGTATATAGTTATGAAGCAATTGCAAAGATCACCAGTAATTCTGAAGATCCTGACTGTTGTGTATTTAATATTTTGGTAATATTTGAGTAATCTCCTTATTCATTTACATAGTTCATTGTGGGTTATATGTGAACTGTATATATCATCGCACTACCATGTGATATGTGTGTGCCTTGCTTAAAGTAAAGAATAAACTAAGACTCAGATCTCTTGGCTCTCTTGTTTTCCTTTGAATTGGTTTAATGTTTTGAAGCTACAAAGTAGAACACTGACCACATTCTTATCATTCGGCACGTTTGTCAAAGCCCTGAGTCACAGATAGAAGGAAACGTTTGCAGCTTGCAAATCAATGCGCACTTGTGATACGGAAGCATCTGCCAAGCTGGTGAATGAGCAAGTGTTCAATAACCCTCGCCATCAGCGAGAAGTGTAGACAGAGACCATGGAGGGGTGGCCGATAGCTGTGATGCACTGATGTCTCCAGTTCCCTGCGGTCCTGGGCAGAGCAGTTGCCATACCAATTTGTGACGCAAAAAGTTTAAAAGGGACCCAAGGTGAAACATTTTCACATGGAAGGGTGCCAAGGTAACGTAGCAGTTAGTCTACAGCGCCAGTAATTGGTTTCCATTCCACTGCGGACTGTAAGGAGTTTGCTTTCCCTCCCTATGACCACATGGAATTCCTCAGGGTTCCTCCTTCAATCCAAAGACATACAGGTAAAAACAATAACAAAACGCTTTATAAAGGGCAACAGCCACAGAGAAAGTGCAAGATCATAATGATGTGGGACCACGCCCCCACCCACCACCGCCCAGGCCATGCTCGCTCATGCTCGCTTCTCACCGCTGAGATCAGGAAGAAGGTACAGGAGCCTCAGGACTCTCACCACCAGGTTCAGGAACAGTTATTACCCGCCAGCTATCAGGCTCCTGAACCAGAGGGGTTAACTTCACCCAATGTCATTTGCCCCTTCGCTGAAATGTTCTCACAACCTATGGACTCGCTTTCAAGGCCTCTTCAACTCATGTCCTCAATATTTATTGCTTATTTGCTTACTATTATTATTTCCTTTTCCTTTTGTCTTTTGCAGGCTGGTTGTTTGTCCACTCTGTTGGTGCTGTCTTTCATGGTGGTTCTATTATGATTCTTGGATTGTCTGAGTATGCCCGCAAGAAAACTAATTTCAGGGTTGTATATGGCAACATATATGTACTCTGAAAATAAATTTACTTTGAATTTTGAACTTTGTGGGGTTGAGTCCATTTTAATGTACTGGGGAACCATTCCAGAGTGTTTCTGCTCCACATCATAGTGTTGGCCCATTTCTCTCTGAACCGTGTTGTTATACTATTTATATGTATTATGTATTGTATTTGTATGTATGAGTGTATTATGTTATGCATTTATATTTATTGTGTTTTTTATTATTGTGGGTTTTTTTGTGCTGCATCAGATCCAGAGTAACAATTATTTCGTCTACCTTCACACTTGTGTACTGGAAATGACACTAAACAAGATTGAATATTTGAAGATTGAATATTTTTTAGATTATGAAAACACTCAGTCCTCTTTTATTGTCATTTAGAAATGCATACATGCATTAAGAAATGATACAATGTTTCTCCAGGGTGATATCACAGAAACAAGACTAACACTGAATATTGAGGTAGAGATTAGGGTTGTTCGGGGGGTTCAAGAACTGAATGGTTGAAGGGAAGTAGCTGTTCTTGAACCTCATGCTGTGGAACTTCAGGCACCTGCTGTCCAATGGTAGCTGCGAGAAGATGGCATGGTCCAGATGGTGGGGATCTTCAATAATAGATATTGCCTTCTTGAGACAATGCTTCATACAGGTACCGCTGATGGTGGAGAGTAATGTGCCAGTAATGTATTGGACTGAGTACACTCCCTCTACAGTTTCTTACAATCCTGTGCAATCAAGCTGCCTTACTGCCGCGTAGAGAAGGAAACAGATTTAGCATTTTCAGACAATGACCATTCATCTGCTGACCAGCAGGATTGGAGTTCCATGCGGGCAGGAGGCACAAGGGCTGGTGACCCCCGAGTACGCGAGTCGTCAGGACCGGAGTTCGAGGTCTGGAATTCAGGGTCCCATCACTGGCACATCTGACCGTCGATACCAAAGATCAAAGCCCAAAGGATGTCCGGAAATCAAGGCCTGATGGAGAGGCCCTGGGTCTGTGAGTGCGAGTGCACTGGGGAAGTTGGATACCCCATGTCTGCGAGTCCACAAGACCAACTGAGGCTGGTGTCCCAGAGGTGGTCTGTCCTGGGGTTGGTGACTGCCTGGGTGTGGGTGAATGGGAGAGAGAAGGGGGCTTGCTTTGCTGTTGTTGTTTTGCGGACTGCCCCAAGCACATCCCCAGCTTATGGTGGTTGTTAACGCAAATGACACACCTTACTGTATGTTTCAATGTGCACATAATTAATAAATTAGGGTGGCGGAGTAGGGAAACATCTTTACCAAAGGAGATGTAAGGCACCCCTGCCCTCCACTAGTCTGCAGGTTGCTCTTGGGCAAGGTGTAGCATCTCCTCAGCCAGCTGATCAGGGTCGAGTGAAGCCATGGAAGCAGGTGGTGGATGGTTGTACGAACAGTTGGTGCGTGTCACAAGTCCTGGTTAGGCAACCACTGACACCAGGCAGACAATCTCTGAAGAGTATTGATAGTGGCTGGGGTTACCCGTCCTGTAAAGACACTGCCCAGAAGAAGGCAATGGCAAACCACTTCTGTAGAAAAATCTGCTAAGACAATCGTGGTCATAAAGATCATGATTGCCCATGTCATACAAAACAGCACATGATGATGATGATGCTGCTGCTGCTGATGATGATGATGATGCTGCTGATGATGATGATGATGCTGCTGCTGATGATGATGATGATGCTGCTGATGATGATGATGATGATGATGCTGCTGCTGATGATGCTGCTGATGATGATGATGATGCTGCTGATGATGATGATGATGCTGATGATAATTAAATGAACTTGAATCCATATCTGACCTGCTGAGTATCTCTAGCATTTTCTGTTTTTATTTTAGAATTGTTGAAGCCGATGTCAAATCCACACATATGTTGTCATCCTCGCGTTACTCATTCTTGTCCACACTGCCCGTTCATTTCATTGCCAAAGAGCATAGAATCATAGACCACTGTAGCACAGAACCCAGCCCTTCAGCCCATCTAGTCTATGCCTAGTCTCAACAATCCACACCTGGCCATAGCCCTCCAGACACCTTCCGTCCATGTACATATCCAAATAGCTCTTTACACTACAGCCTTCTTTGTTTCTCAGAGCAGGACCATCCTGGCTTGCTACACGTTTCGTCTTTCTCTGCCTCTGACCTTACTTATTGCCTTTCATGGACTCCAGCAGATTTTCTTGCTCATGATAGTTGCTAATTGGCGGAGCATGTGTCCAAGCTGCACTCACACATCGTGGGGTAGCTCTTGACTCTGTGTGATAATGTATAACAGCTGATAACCATTTCTGTCCCTTGAAAGCAAGAATGTAAACCTGGCTGCCACATCCAGTACGCCACCGCACAGTCTGAATCCAACTCAGTGATTTCCTGATCTCAACAGGGACCAATGAGAAAGACAACTGTAAGAAAGACTCCTTGTGCTGTGGACATTATAATCTTCAGGCTTTGAAAACTGCATTAAATATTGAATCCACCAGCAATGCGTCCTGCCCATGAGAGAGTGAACGTGCACTGTGCTACTTTCATCACAGGGCTTGTTTTGGTCAAATTCCAGAATTCTGTTATCTAAACACTGCTTCCTGGAACATACTTCAGCATTCCCAGCATCCGAGTGAGGTGCCCACGGTAAATATCACAATCAGAATCAAGATTAATATCATCGACATATGTTGTAAAATGTGCTGTTTTGTGCAATACATTAAAAAAACTTGAATTACAATAAGAAATATATGTTTAAAAATTAAATTAGTGCAAAAATAAAGGCAAAACATAGTGAGGTAGTGTTCATGGGCGGGTTCACTGTCCATTCAGAAATCTGATGGCGGAGGGGAAGGAGTTGTTCCTGAAACGTTGAGTGTGTGTGTCTTCATGCTCCTGTGTCCCACCTCAGGTGGTAGCGATGAGGAAGAAGTCATGCCCTGGGTGATGATGATCCTTGATGATGGATGCCACCTTTTCAGGGCATCACCTTGTAAAAATGTCCTCAGTGCTGAGGAGAGTGGTGCCCATGATGGGGCTGGCTGAGTTTACAACCCTCTGATGCTTTTTCCTTTCCTGTGCAGATAGTGATGCAACCTGTTAGAGTGCACTCCATGGTACGTGTAGAAATCTGCTAGACTCTTTGGTGACATAACACATCTCCTCAAACTCCTAATGAAATATAGTGTGAGTCAGTGGAAGTTCTCCCTGAAGAGAGGGGGTTACACTGGGAGACCACAAGCCACACTCTGCTTAATTTAGAGTAACTAAGCTCTCATGGTGTACCCATCACCTAGAATGGCTCACCATTAAGCCTTTCTATATTTTCAAACCCTTATACTGTCTCACCCCTCTCTACCTCCCTCATGTCTCCCTGCAACCACAATCTACCCCATCATCCCATGGCCTAAAGCTCACCAAATACCTCCAATTCCTGCCCTGTAACCAACCCTGAAATTTCCTGGTCTGAATGGTTCAACAATTCACCAAATAAACTTCCTTCACTGTTCACTGCACTTTGGACACACACTGTCAGATTCATCTACATTGGGCAGACCCTCTGCCTGAAAGCAGTTGGTTGTTCGAAAATCGTTGACATCAATGAGGACCTCGACACCATTATGATGGTGTTGAGACTAGCGCGTGATTTGGATTTAAGTGAGGGAGAGTTGCGCAGCGTCAGCCTCACTCTCTCTTCCCAATTCCCATCTGGATCCAGTGGAAGACAGAGTCTAGACGGCTGGAGATGGGACTAGGCGCAGTAGATGACCAGGACAACTTCTGTGTCTTGTCGTGCTCTACACGTTCCACGATGCTTGCAGAGACCGCCTTCGTGACTGTTGGACCTTCCATTGGTCTCGTCCGCTCAATCCGCCGGAGTCTGTCTTCACACGCTGGGATAGACAACTCCCTATCTCACCAAGGGTTTGAGACCCGTCGGCTACCCTCACCTGGTTTAGCCGGCTTGTCGAAGCCGTTGCCCAGGGTGTGGCCATTGTCGCATGCAAACAGCTACAGGGAGCCACAGGTGAGAGCTGAGTGCCAGGTGGGGACCAAAGGTGGACTAACCGCCCTGAAAAGGATGCGACATGTTCCCCCACCAGAGGTGCTACCCCTCCCTGACACCCCATACATCCCAAAGCAGTAATGTGCCAGCGTGTGAGGTTACAACTGCAAGAATTTAGATGTGGGTAGCTGCAGAGTTTATAGACGGGTTAAATTGCTTGTAGGAATCCCGTACTAGGACTTATGTCAGAATCTTGGGAGCCTGTCAGGAAGTTGCCCAAGTTCTGACGAATAAACTCTTCTTGGGCTTCTTGCTGTATGCGGGTATCAATTATAACCAACGTTTCAATGACAAACTCTGCCACCTTCTTCAGGGATGTACCCAGCTGGCAGCCCGAGAAAAATTAATTCATCATATACGCCAAGAAAAAATTAGATCCTTTTTGCCTAGGTTCTGTTAGTGCTGGTGACATCTCACAAATCCAAACCTGAGCGAATGCTTAGGACAGGATTAAATGACCACGTACAGAGAGATTTATTGTTAGCTGCTGTTATTTTTTTGCTCATTTGCTATTCTTATCAGGGAGTTGAACAAAATGACAGCCAAACAAAATGGCCGAGCAAACCGTAAACACACGAGATTCTGCAGATGCTGGAAATCCAGGGTAAAAAACACACAAAATGCTGGAGGAACTCAGCAGGTCAGGCAGCATTTATGGAGAGGAATAAACAGTTGACATTTTGGTCCAAGACACTTCATCAAGACTGAAAAGAGGAGAAGAAGAAGTCCGAATAAGCCCTGGGGTTTACTGGGTTGAGTAAAACCCAGAGCTTAGATCTAATAACTCCAGTTCTCTACTGTTTTACAGATGAAGCGTAATCACTGTTTGTTTTACTATGGTAGGGGTGTGTGTGTGTGTGTGTGTGATCATCACAATGGCCGAAGTTCAGAGTTCAACCTGGAATGCACTGTACTGAATAATGTGGGTACACAATGGGGACCTCAACTGTCTTGACTGTTATACTTTGGTGCTGGGGATAGATTTACTGTCTCTAAAATCTGATATTGGCATGGAAGGAGGCCACTTGCCCCATCAAGACAATGCTGGCTTACAGGGCATTCCTAGTTGTCCCCATTCCCTGATTTGTTTCCCTGTGGCTTGTTCTCTCTCACATGTCCATCAACTCCCAGTTCTCCCGCACCCACCTACACCAGTTAACCCATCACAAGGACATTCTAGTGACATGAGAGCAAACCAGAGTACTTGGAGGACACCCATCCAGTCCCAGGGAGAAACTGTGAGCAGCAGAACCACAGAACTGAGGATCAGAATTGAATGCAGTTCTCAGGAGCATGGTGGCAGTAGGACTGACAACAGCACAATGGTTTTGCTTTGCCTTGTACTAAGTGCATAACTGCATATGTTTTCTGCCCTGTAATTCTAGTAAAATGATCAAATTTGCATAAAGTGTAATCTGAAGAACACATCAGACCTCAAACCTTGACTCTCTGGCCAATGATACCCCGGAAAACACAACCTTTTTCACACTTGGTTAGCCAGGTCGGTCAGCAGGTCTGGATATCAGACTCTAGCAATCCCCGAACACGGACGTCGGGTCAGCAGACGCTGAGGATGAAGACCTGCAGTCTCTGAGGACGAGGACAATGGTCTGCGGGCCCCGAGGACAAGGGCCAGTAATTCTGATGGGGGGATTGGAGGGTGTGAATAGGTTTCTTTCGCTGTTGCTGTGTTGGTCTTGTGTCTGAATTGGCTGTGTGTTGTCCTGCTGAACATTGGGAGCAAACTAGGTTGGCACTGGAAGCATGGTGACTGCCCCAACACGTTTCCAGACTGTTGGTTGTTAATACAAACGACGCATTCCACTGCATGTTTCGATGTACATGCGACAAATCTAATCTAAACCTGCACTTATAACTCCCTGCTTCATCTAATTTGAACTTGAATTGAATTGAATTGACTTTATTACTTACATCCTTCATATACATGAGGAGTAAAAATCCTTACATTACGTCTCCATCCAAATGTGCAAAGTGCAATCGTAATAATTTATGATAAATATTATGTACAGCAGAACAGTCAATATAACATAGAAATACAAATGTATCAGCATGAACTAATCAGTCTGTTGGCCTGGTGGAAGAAACTGTCCCGGAGCCTGTTGGTCCTGGCTTTTATGCTGCGGTACTATTTCCTAGATAGTAGGAACTGGAACAGTTTGTGGTTGGGGTGACTTAGGTCCCCAGTGATCCTTTGGGCCCTTTTTACACACCTGTCTTTGTAAATATCCTGAATAGTGGGAGTTCACACCTACAGATGTGCTGGGCTGTCCGCACCACTCTCTGCAGAGCCCTGCGATTGAGAGAAGTAAAGTTCCCATACCAGGCAGTGATGCAGCCAGTCAGGATGCTCTCAATTATGCCCCTCTAGAAAGTTCTTAGGATTTGGGGGCCCATAGCAAATTTCCTCAACCGTCTGCGGTGAAAGAGGCACTGTTGTGCTTTTTTCACCACACAGCCGGTATGTACTGACCACGTGAGATCTCGATGATGTGTATGCAGAGGAACTTAAAGCTGTTCACCCTCTCAACCCCAGATCCACTGATGTCAATAGGGGTTAGCCTGTCTCCATTCCTCCTGTAGTCCACAACCAGCTCCTTTGTTTCTGCGACATTGAGGGAGACGTTGTTTTCTTGACACCACTGTGTCAGGGTGATGACTTCTCTGTAGGCTGCCTCATTATTGTTTGAGATTAGGCCAATCAATGTAGTATCATCAGCAAATTTAATTAGCAGATTGGAGTCATGGGTATACAGAGAGTAAAGGAGGGAACTTAGTACACAGCCCTGAGGGTACCTGTGTTGAGGGTCAGAGGGGCAGAGGTGAGGGAGCCCACTCTTACCACCGACCAGCGATCTGACAGCAAGTCCAGGATCCAACTACTCAAGTCAGGGTGGAGGCCTCTCCACTCGAGCATAGCAACATGATACTGTTTCAACGCTGTGGCATTTGACTCCCTTCTTTTCGTTCCTGTCTTGTTGAGACTTGACCAGGAGCACAGTGGCATTTACCCTCGTCCTTGTCTAAGCTGCTGCAAAAGCATGGTGACTTATTGCAAGGTGCTCCCTGCAGATCCCTGCATTACTTCTACCATCATCGTTCTACTCCTCAAATCTAAATTCTCTGTCTCTAAGTGTTCTTTTAAATCTTCTTACAGGTCTGGTGATTTTCCATCCTCCAGGAGCTGCATATTTTTAAAGGACCTCTTGTATGATAAGATAGACTCTTGACCTCACAATCTACCTCGATATGATCTTGCACTTTATGATTGACTTGTATTGCACTCTTTTGGTACCTTTTAACTTTATTCTGCATTGTTATTGCTTTACCTTTTTCTGCCTCAATGAACTGTGCAATGACTTGATCTGCACGAACAGCTTTTCACGGTATCTCAGTAACGTGACAACAATAAACCAAATCCAGTACCAGCGGCTGTAGAGTAAATTCCCAGGATAATGGTAGTCACGAGTGACCCAGTCTGAAAGCCGCAGAGAATGTCGGCCGTTGGGTCACATATGGCCTTGTGGAAACCCTATTACTGGCAGCACCGAAACTGTGAAAGGTCCTGTGGAAAGACCAGGCTGATCAACACCTCCATCCATTAACCTGCTCTGCCAACCCCTGTCACCGTTACTTTAGCATTTCCTGTTAGAGTCACCTTATGTACATAACATCACTTTATAAACTGTACTTACAATCAGCCTATGTGTATAAGTATTTATATTTATTGTGTTCTTTATGCTTACTCTGGTTTGTTTCTGCTGTATCAGATCCGAAGTTACAATCATTTCATTCTCCTCTACACTCGTGCACTGACGAGTGACAATTAAAATCTTGAATCTTGAATCCTGGAGGCAAAGACTCTGAACTCTGGGGCAGGGCTTGCAGCAGCCGGGCAGTAGGACCCAGGGCTGGAGCTGGGAATCGGAGGCCGGCAGGGGAAGGGGGTAGGAGTCATGATGATATTACACAGCAGTTCCACTCACCGAAAACATTTTTTTTAAATGACATAGAATTAAAATGTTTATTTAGCAACCTGCCCAGTAAATAAACTCCACCTAAATCCCTGTAATAATATGAGTCTGGAATTATCACAGGACCCCATGGAAAAACAGGATAGGATCAGTTTGGACAGCTGGGTTCCAGGTAGCTGTGGGCAGGATGCAGAATACAGAAATGGCACGGAGTGTGATGTAAACACGAGGAAATCTGCAGATGCTGAAAATTCAAGCAACACACACAAAATGCTGGTGTTTCGTCAGGACTAACTGAAAGAAGAGCCCTTCTTTCAGTTAGTCCTGATGAAGGGTCTTGGTCTGAAACGTCAACTGTACTTCTTCCTATAGATACTGCCTGGCCTGCTGCGTTCACCAGCATTCGGAGTGTGATGTTATTGGCAAAGCTCTTTGGAAGGCTTTCTGTCACTGTGCATAAAGAATTGACTAAGGACTTCAGGAAGGGGAAGTCGAGGAAACACACACCAGTCCTCATCCATGCATCAAAGATGGGAAGAGTGATCTGTTTCAGGTTCCTGGGAGTCAATATGTCAGAAGATCTATCCTGGACCCAACATATTAATGCAATTACAAAGAAGGCACACAGTGGCTATAATTCATTAGGAGACTGGGGAGAATTGGTATGTCACCAGAGACTCCAGCAAATTTCTACAGATATAGTGTGGCGAGCGTTCTAACTGGTTGCATCACTATTTGGGATGGAGGAACCTCTGCACAGGATCAGAAATAACTGCAGAGGGTTGTAAACACATCCAGCTCCATCATGGGCATTAGCCTCCATAGCATTGAGGGCATCTTCAAAAGGCAATGCCTCACAAAGGCATCATCCATCATTAAGGACCCCCATCACCCAGAACTTGCCCCCTTCTCATTGCTACCATCGGGAAGGAGTTACAGGAGACTGAAGACATTTTCGGATAACATCTTCCCTTACACTATCAGATTTCCGAATGGTCCATAAAAATTATTATAAGTTAGAAATCAATAGTGCAAAAGAATCTGAATCAGGTTTAATATCACCGGCATATGTCGTGAAACTTGTTAACTTAGCGGCAGAAGGACAATGTGATACATGATAAGTATAGGAAAAAATGAATTATAGTAAGTATATAAATGTATATTAAATAGTGAAATTAAAATAAGTAGTACAAAAGCAGAAATAATAAAAAAGTAGTGAGGTAGTGTTCATAAGTTCAATGACCGTTTAGAAATCAGATGGCATAGGGGAAGAAGCTGTTCCTGGATCACAGTGTGTGTGCCTTCAGGCTCCTGTACCTCCTTCCTGATGCTAACAATGAGAAGAGGGCATTCCTGGGTAGTGGGGGTCCTTAGTGATGGACGCGGCCTTTCTGAGGCATCGCTCCTTGAAGATGTCCTGGATATGCGAAGGTCAGCACCCATGATGGAGCTGACTAATTTTACCACTCTCTGCAGTTTACTTCAATCCTGCGCAGTGGCCCCCCATACCAGACGGTGAGGCAGCCAGTCAAAGTGCTGTCAACGGTACATCTAGAGAAGCTGTCGAGTGTTTTAGGTGATAAACCAAATCTCCTCAAACCCCTAATGAAATATAGAGCAATAATGAGCCACTGTTTACCACATTGCTACTGAGGGATTTTATAATGGTTAGAGATTGCCCAAGTTCACTTGAATAGAATCGAATTGAATTTTTCTCTCCTTATGGCCATGACCAGCAAGGATTAATTGAGAAGTCTAAGAGCTTCAAGTTCCTAGGTGTGAGCATCACCGTTAGCCTGTCTGGTCCAACCACTTTGATGCCACACCCAAGAAAGCTCGGCAGCACATCTACCTCTTAAATTTGGCGTGACCCCATCGCCCCTTACCAACTTTTATCAATGCGCTGTGGAAAGCATCCCTTTCTGATACATAATGGCTTGGTATGGTAACTGTTCTTCCTGCGTCTGTGAAACGCTCAGACAGTTATGGACACAGCTCAGGACATCACAGAAACTAACCACCCCTCCATGGAGTCTGATCACACTTCTCATTACCTTGGGAAAACTGGCAGTATAATCAACGATCTCACCCACCCTGGATGTTCTCTCCTCGCCCCGCTCCCACTGGGCAGAAGATACAAAACCTGAAAACACATACCCCCAGTTTCAAGCCGCTGTTATAAGACTTGTGAATGTTTCCCTAGTACAATAAAATGAACTCCTGACCTCACAATGTTCCATGTGTTTTTATTTACCTTTTTCACGATTTGTGTGAATTGATCAAAGTGGCAAGGCAGAGCGTGAAGGACGAACCGGTGTTCATCTCACTGATCTGTGGGGTTTACTCACTTCAGCACTGAACTGACTCTGCAGCTGTGGCCTGTAACCATTGGCACCCGTCTCAGCATTGAACCAACTCTGTGGCTGTGGCCTACAGCCGTCGGGGTCCTGGACCAGCTTCACTCGCTTCAGCACTGAACTGACTCTGCAGCTGTGGCCTGCAACCGTTGGTACCCATCTCAGGTCTGAACCCTGGGCTGGGGTCACCCGTCTCCGGTCTGGACCGGCTCCATGGCCGTGGGGTGCAGCCACTGGGCCCCCGGGCTGGGGTCACCCGTCTCCGGTCGTGGGGTGCAGCCACTGGGCCCTGGACCATCTTCACTCGCCTCAGCTCTGAGCTGGCTCCCTGTCTGTGGATTCACTTTCCGGGACTCTGTGGTTCACGTTCTGTGTGTTATTTGTTCACATTTTTATTGTTGGCACCATTTGTTCTTTATCACACATTGGGTATTTGACCGTCTTTGTTGTGTGTTTTTTTAATGTGAACAATGTTGTGTGGTTCTATTTTGTTTCTTTGTTTTGTGGCCGCCAGCAAGAAGACAAATCTCAAGGTTGTATACAGTAATACACATTTTGATAATAAATGTACTTTGAACTTTGAAAAATCTACCCTCTTATGACCTTGCACTTTATTGTCTACATGCACTGCACATACTCTGTAACTATAGCACTTTGTTATTGTTTTACTTCGTGCTGCCTCCATGTTTGTGTCCTTGAGCAAGGCACTTAATCACACATTGCTCTAGTGTCTGTGCAAGGAGTGGCGCCCCACACAGACTTCCAATCTGCACCTTGTAAGGCATGAAAATGCCCGACACAGGCCTCTCATGGTCTGAGTCGACGTTCCCTCCCTCCCCTCCTACCTCCATGTACTGTTGTAAAGAATTAATCTGCATGAATGATATGCACATGGTACAGTGCCACTTGTGAGCTGTCCCCAGCACATCATCGGACTGTGCTGCCCGTTGACACAAATTACACTGTTTCAATGCTTTGATGTACACGTGTCAAATAAAGCTCATCTTTCTTCTTTCTTCTGATTTTTACATTATGACTGACAGTCTTCATCCAGAGGGGAGGGTGATCAAGCGTGGCAGAAGATAGGAGAGTCAGTTTACTTGCTACGTTTGCCATCATCATCCACTGAGCTGACCGAGTGGAAGTATCTATGATGTTGGTCAGGTGACACCAGAAGACTCACTGTTACGCCGCAGGTGTTGGACAGGTTCGTGGATAGGACAGATTTGGATGGATATGGGCCGAAGAGTCACTTGAACATAGAAATATCAAGAAATGGAGCAATGTAGATGTAGATAGGGAGATGTAAAGTTTAAGTTGGCACCATGGTTGGCACAGGCAATGTTCCTGTCCTGTTCTGTTCCATGAATTCCCATCAGCTATGGGTTTAGGCCACCAGTATGATTCCTGGGATAGACTGATGGCGTTGGGGGTGGAATGGCAGCTGTGCAGCAGCCTGCACGAGTTCACCATCAGAGAAAGGTAACACTTGCCACTAGCTGCATGATGACAAGGAAGGGGACAAGACTATTGAGGAAGAGGTACGGGAAAGAATGAAGAACCAACCTTTCCTAGACTTGCCACGAAAATAAAATCACTTGAATGAGATAGAGTTCTTATATAAGCAACAGCATAAAATAAACATTCTGATCCAAACTTTAACACTACAATCATTGCAACTTTGCTCGAATATAAAATAACCACCAAAACAAAACGTACATTATTTATTTATTTATTGGGATACAGTGCTAAATAGTCCTTTTGAGCCACACCGCCCAGTAACCCTTGATTTGAACCTAGCCTAATCACGTGGCAATTTACAATGACTAATTAACCTATCCACCTTTGGATAGGTGTTGGTGTGTGGCCAAGTGGTTAAGGCGTTGGCCTAGTGATCTGAAGGTTGTGAGTTCAAGCCTCAGCTGAGGCAACATGTTGTGTCCTTGAGCAAGTGACATGAGCATGATGTTTTGCCTGCATTGTAGTAAATGAATGCAGCTTAATTACACATTGCAATTCCAATATCTATTTTCAGGGGTTTGTGATCTTTTATGTACAAATAGGAAGGCAGACACCTCCAAGGGATACCTGATCTTTTTGTGGTTTGGAGGCTTGCATGTCTCAACGACCCGGAGAGCTATATTGACTGGAGTCAGGGCTTTATGCTTTGTCTCTTGGTAGGGTCACCCATGCCAAACAGGTCAAAGGGTAGGGGCCAAACTAAGAGTGGTCCACCAGTCTTCCAGGGTCAGGGGTTCAGCTCAGGGCTAACAAAACTGTTTACGGAAACAGCAATGAAGAATCCTTCTACATCTGAGTGGCTCAGGACAGACAGAGATGGAGGACCTGCGTTGCTGCCCTAAAGACCAACAGGTGTAACGGGCAGTAAAAAGAGAATGCAGATTGGGCCTCAGTGTAGCATCTCATCTGACTCAATAACACTTTGAAGAGACAGCCTGGATTACGTGTTGAAGCTTCATACGTGGGACCTAAACCACAATCTGCCCCTAAGGCAAGGTATTGACCTAAAGGTGAGACATAAGCACCCTCATTGTACAATCAAAATGTAAACATGCATGGAAATAGAGCAGAGTACTCCAAACACACCGTACATTGTACAGACAGAGATTTGTGCAGTGCTTTGGGATTTCATGTAACTTCAAGTCAGAACACTGCTGCAGCCACTGTTCACTGGCAAACACTAAGTGAATATCTCAGGTAGGAGATCTCATTGGTAAGAAAGGATTGGATAAACTGGATCCACAAATCCTTCCTAACACTCTGAGAATTTAAACCTGAGACTCATATTTACAAGAAATAATATTTTCTCTCATCTCAAGACATCCTAAAGCAGGCAAGCAGGCAATAAACTGCTAATGAAGTGTATTTGCAGTTATAATTTTACTCTAAGAAGCAGCCAATTTGGACATGGAGCACATTGTTATGTTTATTGAAAGATGAATAACTACACAGACACTCTGCTCTCCTTCAAGTAGGAGAGAGCGAAATGTGGCGAAAATATTCAGCAAGCCAGGTGCACCTTTGAGAAGAGAAACATTTTGATGAAGGCTCTCCAACCTGAAATGTTTTTTCTGTTTCTTTTCCTACGGATGCAGGCTGACCTCCTGAGTATATATAGCACTTTCTGTTTTTGTTTTAGATTTCCAACAGCTGTTGTTTTTTTTAAACTTTTGGCATGGAGGGATCCTTTATGCTCAGCTGGCCAAGCAAACAGAATCGGATAGACAACACTCTGAAAGCGCGATGCCAAAGTATGAGCACAGATTATGTGCTCAAATCTCTGGGAAGGGGCTGGGAAACACACAAACGCCCGGCTCAGGGGAAAGGGTGCGACCCAGAGCCAAGGCTGACATTTCCATTACAAACCCCTTCCCCCACAGTGCTGTTAGCCCACTGAATTTCTTCAGCAACAGCTTCTTCTAGCTTTCGATTTATATTCTAGTAGCCCACAACATCCTTATGGGACTTTGGATCACACTAGGAGGGCATCATAAGCAAATGGAGGGACTTAGCAAATGGGGAAGCCAGGCAAATATTGAGAGAGGAGTCTGAATTGAATTATTCCACAACTGGAGGCCATGCCTTTAGCCCTAAGCTTTGAAACTCCTTCCACAAATCCCTCTGCCTCTTCAAGTCTTTTCGTTCATTAAAACCCAACTTTTAAAGAACAAAGGTGAAGAGGGTAAGTAGCTTTAAATTCCTTGATGTTAACATATTAGAGGATCTGTCCTGGGACCAGCACACAAGTGTCGTCACAAAGAAGACATGGCAGTGCCTCTAATTCTGAGAAGTTTGTGTAGATTCCGCGTGTCACCAAAAGTGTTGACACACTTCTATAGATGCACAATGGGGAGTGTAACCGTAGAATCGAATCAGGTTTATTATAACTACCTTATGTCATGAAATTTTCTTTTTATATATAGGCATCTGTTAGTCTCATGAGACCATGGATTTGCGCCTTGGAAAGTTTCCAGGGCACAGGCCTGGGCAAGGTTGTGTGGAAGACTGGCAGTTGCCCATGCTGCAAGTCTCCCCTCTCCACGCCTCCGATGTTGTCCAAGGGAAGGGCACTAGGATCCATAAAGCTTGGCACCAGTGTCGTCGCAGAGCAATGTGTGGTTAAGTGCCTTGCTCAAGGACACAACAGGCTGCCTCAGCCAAGGCTCGAACTAGCGACCTTCAGATCACTAGACTGACGCCTTAACCACTTGGCCACGTGCCAACAAATTATAATAAGAATTATGGAAAAAAAATATAAATCAAATAAAGTTAGTGCAAAAAGAGAACAAAACTAGTAAGGTAGTGTTCATGGATTCATTGTCCATTCAGTAATCCGACGGTGGAGGGGAAGAAGCTGCTCTGAGAATGTTGAGTACTGGTCTTCTGGTTCCTGTACCTCGTCTCTGAAAGTAGCAATGAGAAAAGGGCGTGTCCTGGGTACTGGGGGTCCTTAATGAGGCATCACCCATTGCAGATATCCTCAATGGTGGGGCAGCTAGTGCCCATGATGGAGTTGGTTGACTGTACAACCCTCTGCTGCTTTTTCTGATCCTGTGCAGTGGCCCCTCTATACCAGGCGGTGATGCAACCAGTTAGAATGCTCTCCGCAGTACGTCTATGAAATTCGCAAGTGTCTTTCTTTCTTTCTTTATTTATCTGCTTGTTTGTTTATTTATTTAGAGATTCCATGCGGAACAGGCCCTTCAAACCCAACAAGCCACACTGCCTAGCAACCCACCTATTGAACATCGGCCTAATCACAGGACAATTTACAATGGCCGGTTACCTTACTGACCACTACATCTTTGGACGGTGGGAGGAAACAGAAGCACCTGGAGGGAATCAACGCAGTCAAGTAGGGACGTACCAAATCTCCTCAAACTCCTAAATGGAATATAGCGACTGGCGTGCTCTCTTTGTAATTGCATTGGTCTTTTGGGACCTGTAATATATGGTGAGTATCCTAATGGCTTGCATCATGGCCTGGAATGGAAAAGGCTACAGGAAGTGGTGGGCACAGCCCAGTCCATCACGGGCAAAGCCCTCCCCACCCTGGATACCTTTACATGAAGCGCTGCCACAAGAAAGCAGCATCCAATATCAAAGACCCCCACCATCCAGGCCATGCCCTCTTCTCAGTACTACCAACAGGCAGGAGTTACAAAAGCCTTAGTCCCACACCACCAGATTCTAGACGTTATTACCCTGCCATCTGGCTCTGAACCAGTGTGAATTACTTCAATTACCACTACTCTGAACTGATTCTATTACCACTTTCAAGGGCTTTTTACAACTCATGTTCTCAGTAGTATTTATTTTATTTGAATAGAAATGTGTTTTCTATTCCACATTGATTGTTTGTCAGTCTTTGTTTATGTAGAACTTCTTGTAACTTCTATTGTATTTCTTTATTTTTCCTGTAAATACTAACAGGAAAATCAATGTCAAGATAGTATATGGTAACTAGGGGATCCGCTATACTAGATTGGGTGTTATGCAATGAATCGGAGGTAATTAGGGAGCTAAAGGTAAAAGAACCCTTAGCAGACAGTAAACACAATATGATTGTGTTCAACTTGAAACTTGATAGGGAGAAAGTGAAGTCTGATGTAGCAGTATTTCAGTGGAGTAAAGGAAATTACAGAGGTATGAGAGGAGTTGGCCTAAGTAAATTGGAAGGAGATGCTGGCCGGGATGACAGCAGAGCAGCAGTGGTATGAGTTTCTAGGAAAAATGAGGAAGGTACAGGATAGATGTATTCCAAAAACAAAGAAATACTCAAATGGCAAAATATGAGGGGTGATTGATAAGTTTGTGGCCTAAAGTAGAAGGAGTCAATTTTACAAAGCCTAGCGCATTTATTTTTCAACATAGACCCCTCCTACATTTACACACTTAGTCCAGCGGTCGTGGAGAATACGGATGCCTTCTTTGTAGAAGTTGGCGTCTTGGACCTCCAGAAAGCGGTCCACCGCAGGGGTGATTGGTAAGTTCGTGGCCTAAGATAGAAGGAGATGAGTTACACAGCTCTCGTTACATGCACGTGCAGTTCAACTCTTTGAGTGATTATGCAGAAAGTTTGAAGTTAATAACTCTTCTGAAGAGAGTCTTTTCAACAGACCTTCATAGGTTTTTCTGTCACTCCCAGATCTTGTTTCATCCTTCATTGCTTTTTCAAAATGAAAACACAGCGCTTCATAATTTTGCCACACTGCTGAAACTGTTCGAAATGAGCTAGCTACCCATCTGGTGCCCAGGACACGACCTATTTTGCAAATTTCTTGTTCTAGTTGAGAGGCACACTCAGACAGTTCCTTTTGATTTAGAGGTGATCTACTGTAAACGGAGTACAATTTGTCCATAAATGATTGAAAATGATTTATTCCATGAACTTCTCTCACCAAATCACCTACTGCAAGTTCTAATCTGTGATTAAGACAGTGCCAAATTATCACATCAGGGTAATGTTCCTTGAGAATTGTAGCAACACCGGATTTGACACCAAGCATTACGCTCGCCCCATCACTAGCAAATGCTACAAGGTTCTGTTTCAAGAGTCATCAAACCCATGGTTATTGAGACAGTTCAATAGATGCGTAGCAATAGTTGCAGCTTTCTGATCAGGCAGTTCAATTAAATCTAAAAACATAAAATGGGGATCACCTTCCTTATTACTCCCACATTTCAAATAAACTATTAGGGCAGACTTAATGCTCAGGCTTGTTGATTCATCAATGAGAACAGAAAATTTGCCATTTATCTGCTTGATATGCTAGCAAATTTTCTTTTTCATATTAATGGCTATGTGATTAATTATCTCTGTAGCACTAGTGTGGGAATGCAGTCCAATTCCAATGTCAATACCATTTTTTTTGAAATTCCAATAAGCCAAAGTGATCAGAGTATGGTCTGTCATTCTGAGCTAAACAATACGAAGAACGAAAAATTGAACAAGGTGCCTTTAGATGCGAAGCATTCATGGTGTCACATAATTTTCCAAGAGCATCTTCACTCATTATATTTTCAACACTTAGAGCAGCAGTGTGAGCTTTTGATAGTTTGTGATCAACATTTTTTTTTTCCGAGAGACTTCAAGTGTGGCTCCATAATAGGATACTTGGTATATCTGCCATGCCGATTTTTCCATGATCTTTAAGTTCTTGAGGCTGTAGCGCTTTACATAGCTAGCCAGCCATCCCTTACTAGCCTTAAACTCCTTCCTCACGCTCTCCTCAACCCCCTCACAGTAGTGCTCCTGGAGGCTAAGTGCTTTTTCACGCATGATTTTGTAATCAACAGGGATATGCTTCTGTGACATGTCCTCTAGCCACACACTTAATGCTTTCTCAGTCTTATCACAAACCAGAGAGACCATTTTTGCCGTTGTAGGGGTAGCACTAACACTTCCACGAATTTCAGCTTCTTTCTGCTTTATTGTGCGAATGCTCGATTCGTTCTTACCGACCTTACGGCCCACTTCGGCAGGCGACGTGCCACTTTTCAAAAGATCTAAGATTTTTATTTTCGCGGCAAACAATGCTCAAACAACGAGTGCCGGAGAGAGACTGAGATCGGTGAAATGGCGGGAGGCTACAGCAGGGCATGCTGGGACAACGGGTCGAGCGAGGAGGAATTTCACGAAACAGTCACAGCTTCAGGATTTCACCAAAAACGATCAAATATCCTAATGTTATTAGTGGTGTTTTTCCCACCAGCCACCACCCCTTCTCCCCAACCCCCGCTTCCGTAAAATTCCCTCTATTTAATATGCGGCCGCTATTAAATTCCCTGCTTGTTTATTTTGAGTTTTTTTTGCAGAAATTCAGGAGCGGTGCTTGGGTGAGTTCAGGCAGCATTCACCCCTGTTTACAAGGAGGAGTAAGTAATGTTCAGACTTCAAGAGAGAGTTGTTAATAGTTTTTCTAATCATACATTGGAATGGTAGAGGCCTGTTAGCTGATGGTCAGGAGTTCAAGAAATTTATTGAAGATTTACCCAAAAAAAGTGATGTTATATCTGTACAGGAAACCGGGTTGAAATCTTGTTCAAGTTTAAGGTACAATGTTATAATGATACAAGATATGATTCGAAAATGAGTGATGGAGAAGTAGTGGCTACCTTTGTCAAAAATGATGTAAGTACATAGAATTTTGGAGATTGAGGTTGTTTATGAATTAATGTGGTTGAAATTTGGGGGAAATCAGTAAAAGTACAGATAATAAATTTTTATAACCCATGTGAAAGGTTAACACTGGATGTATTGGAAAGTGTGGGTGGAAATGGGAAAAATAAGGTATATAGTATAGGGATTTTAATGCTCATAGTACTATAAGACCATAAAATATAGGAGCAGAATTAGCCCTTTTGGCCCATCAAATCTGCACCCATTTCACAATGGCTGATCCAATTTTCCACTCAGCCCCAATGTCCTACCTTCTCCTCATATCCCTTCATGCCCTGACCAATCAAGAATCTATCAACCTCTGCCATAAATATACACGAAGACTTTGCTTCCACAACTGCCAGTGACAATGAACTCTCTGGCTAAAGAATTCCTCTTCCTCTTCATCTTCATTCTGAAAGGATACTCCTCTATTCTGAGGTTGTGTCCTCTGGTCTTTGACTCTCCCACCATAGGAAACATCCTCTTCGCATCCACTCTGTCAAGGCCTTTCACTATTCAATAGGTTTCAACGAGGTCACCCCTCATTCTTCTGAATTCTAGTGAATACAGGCCCAGAGCCATCAAACGCTCTTCATATAACCAACCAATTCAATCCTGGAATCATTTTTGTGAACCTCCTTTGAACGCTCTCCAGTTTCAGCACATCCTTTCTAAGATAAGGGGCCCAAAACTGCTCACAATACTCCAATTGAGGCCTCACCAGTGCTTCATAAAGTCCCAACATTGCATCCTTGCTTTTATATTCTAGTCCTCTTGCCTTCCTCACCACCAACTTGCAAATTAACCTTTAGGAAATCCTGCACAAGACTCCAAAGTCTCTTTGCACCCACTTTTTGTATTTTCTCTCCATTTAGAAAATAGTCAACTCTTGCATTTCTTCTACCAAAGTGCACGATCATATACTTCCCAACACTGCATTCCATCTGCCATTTATAGGCCCATTCTTCTAATCTATCTAAGTCCTTCTGTAGCTCCTCTACTTCCTCAAAACTACTTACCTCTGCACATATTGTCTGCAAACTTTGCAACAAAGCCATCAATTCCATCATCCAAATCACTGACGTATAAAGTAAAATGAATCGGTCCCAAAACAGACCCCTGTGGAACACCACTAGTCACTGGCAGCCAACCAGAAAAGGGTTACTTTATTCCCACTCTTTGACAACCTGACAACCAGCCACTGCTTTATCCATGCTAGAATATTTCCTGTAATGCAATGGACTTGTAGCTCGCAGCCTCGTGTATGGAACCTTGTTAAAGGCCTTCTGAAAATCCAAGTACACACCATCAACCAATTCTCCTTTGTCTATCCTGCTTGTTATTTCTTCAAAGAATTCCAACAGATTTGTCAGGAAAGATTTTCCCTTGAGGAAACCATGCTGACTATGGCCTATTTTATCATGTGCCTCCAATAATCCTTAATAATTGACACCAACATCTTCCCAACCACTGAAGTCAGACTAACTGACCTATAGTTTCCTTTCCTTTGTCTCTCTCCCTTCTTGAAGAGTGGAGTGACATTTGCAATCTTCCAGTTTTCCAGAACCATTCCAGAATTTAGTGATTCTTAAAAGATTATTACTAATGCCTCCACTATTTCTTCAGCCATCTCTTTCAGAACCCTGGTGTGTACACCATCTGGTCCAGGTAACTTATCTACCTTCAGACCTTTTGTTTCAGAAGAAACTTCTCCCTAGTAATGGTAACTTTACACACTTCATGACCCCTGACACCTGGAACTTTCACAGTGAATACTGATGCAAAATACTTATTCAGTTCAACCACCGTTTCATTGTCCCCTCTGACTAGCTCTTCAGAATAGTTTGCCAGCAATCTGATATCCAGTCTCCCCTCTCTTTTACACTTCATGTATCTGAAGAAACTTTTTAGTATCCTCTTTAATATTACTGGCTAGCTTACTTATGTATTCCATCTTTACCTTCTTAATGACTTTTTAGTTGCCTTCTGTAAGTTTTGAAAAGTTTCCCAAGAGTCTAACTCCCCACTAATTTTTGCTCTGTTATATACCCTCCCTTTGGCTTTTATGTTGGACTTGACTTCTCTTGAAGGAGTGGAATAAAGCTTTAAGGGAAGTTTCATACACATAAAAGATATTAAGCTATAGTTAGAAAAGCAGTGAGAAGAGCAAAGAAAATGCATTGGAAAATGTGGTGTGATACATTGGCAAAGAGATCTGGGGGGGGTTAATTTGAGGTATGATACAGGAAATAGTTGGGGGGGGGGAGACAGAAAACTTGATGCATTACTGGTTATCGTGTGGAGAAGGTTGCAGTTTCTGACTCTGAAATAGTAGAACTTTGGAAAGCAACCCTCAAATTGCCGAGGAAAAAAAAGAATGTTCTAGTTCCTGCCTGGATGTCAAATTGACATTGTCTGAACTTAAAAGGGCCCGTCAAATGTCACCCGGGAAAGATGATATTTGTTATAACATGTTTACATGGTTATCAGATTCAAAACTTATGTTAATTTTGAAATTCTTTAATGCAACATCAGTTGAAGGGCTACCTCCTGCTTCCTGAAAATTACAGTATTGAAACCTGGTGAGGATCAAACAGATCTTTCCAGTTCAAGACCTATTTCATTAACTTCACATGCAAGTACCATAATGCCACAAATGGTTATAGCAAGGGTTTCTTATTTTGTGGAAAGTAACAAAAAATTAGTTGTATACTAATCTGGATTTCGTAAAGCTGGAATGACCATGGACTTGGTGTTAAGTTTGAAATTGGATAAGTGTGTAGCCCACTCCTTTTTAATATTTTGATTAATGAAATTTCCTTAAATGTTTGCTCAGACATTTCCAAATTGTATATGTGGGTGATGGTGCAGTGTGGAAGAGAGACAGGAATATAAATTATATAGTTAGGAAAATGCAGGCAGTTATTAATGAAGTAGGGGCATGGGGTTGTCAGTGTAGATTTAAATTTTCTGTTGCAAAGAAACATAGAAACATAGTGAACCTACAGCACAATACAGGCCCTTCGGCCCATAATGCTGTGCCAAACATGTTCTTACTTTAGAAATTACCTAGGGTTACCCATAGCCCTCTATTTTTCTAAGCTCCATGTACCTATCCAGGAGTCTCTTAAAACACCCTATCGTATCCGCTTCCACCACTGTCGCCGGCAGCCCATTCCATGCACTCACCACTCTCTGTGTAAAAAACTTACCCCTGACATCTTCTCTGTACCTACTTCCAAGCACCTTAAAACTATGCCCTCTCGTGCTAGCCATTTCAGCCCTGGGAAAAAGCCTCTGACTATCCACATGCTCAATGCCTCTCATCATCTTATACATCTCTATCAGGTCACCTCTCATCCTCCGCCGCTCCAAGGAGAAAAGGCCGAGTTCACTCAACCTATTCTCATAAGGCATGCTCCTCAATCCAGTCAACATCCTTGTAAATCTCCTCTGCACCCTTTCTATGGTTTCCACATCGTTCCTGTAGTGAGGCGACTAGAACTGAGCACAGTACTCCAAGTGGGGTCTGACCAGGGTTCTATATAGCTGTACAATTATAGGACCCTGGTCAGACCCCACTGCCAAGACTGATATCTCAATGCCAAGGAATTTAAAGCTACTAACCCTCTTCACTTCCTATCCACTGATGAAGACCTGACTTCTCCTTTCAGTAGTCAATAATCAGTTCTTTGGTTTTGCTGTGGTTGAGTGAGGGTGTTGTGAGATAGATTTTCAATCTCCCTCCTATATGCCAATTCACCACTACCTTTGACTGTCATAACGTCGGCTATACTCACCCTCCCCCCCCCCCCCGCCCGATGCATACCACCGCTCTCCTCTAATCCTATCAATGAATTCAGAGTCACTTTCCCCTGTCATAGGCCTCTGCACCAGCAACCAACTGACCTATCTTGGCAGTTCCTAACAATACTCATTTCCAGTAAAGCGCCCCTCAAGCCTCCTGGGAGTCGCCAATTAATCCCTAATACCCCTTGGGGGTTGGCGTGCGGGAGCTGCTGGATACAGCATTAATCCTCAATCCCTCAAATGGGATTTAAGAGTGGACGCGTTTGGGACGTTTTACGGGGTTAGGGCGTCACGCAAGTACAAGTTGTTGTTGACGGACACTTTTTTTAAGGAGCATTCTGGATCTGGCGGGCTAAGCGTCCATGGTGCGGAGCTCTGGGCAGTCACGCAGTTTCCATTTAATTTGCTGACTGCAGCAGTCACCGCGGCTACGTGATAATTCTGCCCCCTCGTTAGAATGAAAGGAATGCGAAGTGCCGTGAAACAATTTACTCAATTCCAGTGAAAGTTATTACTGGAGGTTTTTGATAGAGAGAGGAAAAAAATTGCCCGAGTTAGTGGAATGATTGCGAGTAACCAGCTGCTGACAGGATGTAGCAGTGACTGGTAATTAGGCGGATCCTAGGTGTGACCGCGGGCGGCGGGGGATGTGCACAGCTTCGCTGTTTGTGTGTCACTTCGTAACGCGAGGCCGCATCCTGGCAACTCCACTCTGTTCAGCCCAGGACCGGCAGCTGTCTGCGGTCCCAGTGCCGATCACCTAGGGAGAGGTGAACCACCGCTCACTGAGGTCCGGGGAAGTTTACCGCGGGTTATCTCCTCGAACTGATGCCCGGACGGCTCCTTGAGTGCAGGTGTTCTCACTGAGGTAAGGTTCGGCGTTCTTGCTCCAGCGGAATGTGGGAAACCTTTCCCCGAATTTGTTCTGAATAATAAATTGGGCATTAATAGGCTGGGTTAGCTTGGCGAGTTCCCTGGGCAGCGGTGAGCACTGGAGCTTTGCCCTGGGGAATCTGGCTTCCAGGTATTGATGAGACTCAGATATGGTTAACAACCGGGGGTTCTGTGTCACATACCCCAATATAGAACAGTGCCGGCCGTTCGGCCCACCATGTTGTACCGACCTAGATAAACCAACTAACCTTTCCCTCCTACACAGCCCGTAGCCCTTCATTTACTCACGCACACAGTTTCCTAAATTGACCTATTATACCGTATCTGCCTCTGGCAGTGCATTCCACCCACCCGCCGCTCTCTGGGTTTAGAAAAGAACCTACCGCTGTCATCGCCCCTAAACTTTCGCCCATTCGTCAGAAACCGATGGCCTCTGGTGTTGGCCATCGCTGCCCCCGGAAAAGGCGCTGGACTGTCCACTTTATGCCTCTCGTTATCTTAAACACCCCGTCAAGTCGCCTCGCATCCTCTCGGTCGCTTCAATGAGGGAAGCCCAAACTCGGTCAACCTTTCAAAGGTACGTTCCTTAGTCTACGCGCTCTCCTGACTAGGAGCTACCGTGACGGTTGGCTAAGGAAGGTGCACCCCTGTTCAAAGTAAATTTACTATCAAAGTACCTGTATGTCACCATATATTACCCTGTGATTCTTCTCTTGCGGGCGTTCGCAATTACTGCGAAGCAACACGATCAAAGGAAAAATTACTCACAAAGACAAACGACCAATGTGCAAAGTACAATCAAATGAAAAAAAAATAATAATAAAGTAATAAATAATATTGAGAACATGAGCTGTAGGCTCATTGAAAGCGGGTCCATAGGTTGCAGAATCAGTTAGGACGTTAGTGTTGGGGTGAGTGACGTTATCTTGTTCAGAAACCTGGTGGTTGAGGGGTAATAACTGTTCCTGAACCCGGTGGTGTGGGACCTGAGGCTCCTGTACCTCCTTCCTGATGGCAGCAGCACAAAGAGAGCCTGGCCCGGATGGCAGGGGTCCTTGATCATTGATGCTGCTTTCCTGTTAAAGCCCTTACAGGTAAAGCCTTCTCCACCATTTGAGAACCTAAAGTTTGGGGCGTTGGTAAATGTATGAGAGTGAAATAATGAAAGAAATTTCATATTAAATGGAGCCTCTCATATCTTTGAAGCTTCCCACAGCACTCTGTAGACAATAAACTGCCCAATGCAGACAGAGTTATGGGGCTGAAAATTACACAGCAAGATTCCACAAGACAATTCGTCACATGGTAGTATATGGTGACATATATACACAGTACTTTGATAATTGACTTTGATGTAATGTTATAAACTAATGGTTGTGTGTGCTGGAATCAGAAGGATCCTGAACCAGAATGTCTCTTTTCCATATCCTTCCATAGTTGCTAACTGACCATCTCAGTTCCTCCAGCATCTTTATTTGTTAAACTAATGGCTGATCTGTTTGACTGCTGGTTCAGTGATGGTTTGCCAAGGACTCGTGTTTTACTTTGAAAAGGAGGATGGGATTTGTTGTTCTGAGCTGCTACACTGGACCTGGGGTTAATGGTTGGTCTGATGGGTGGCTGTTCTGACAATGTGGCATCCCCAGGGTTGTTTTGCGGTGCCCAGAGACCATGGCAGCACGTTGGCAGTGGTACATTGCGTGAAACACTAGAGGACAGCTGGCACTGTTCAGTATCTGCAGAAGAGGATGAATGGACAGAAAACTGGGCCAACCACACTTAGACTTCATTGGAAAGTATAACCAGGTGTGCTATAAAACTGGTTTCTATTGGCTGCAACCTAATGATGGAAGTGAATGTAACCTTACAAGAGTCATTGTCAAATCCAAAGAAAAATTTATTATCAAAGTACATATACTACCTTGAGATTCATCTTCTTGCATTTACAGGAAAATAAAGAAATGGTATAGAATTTATGAAAAACTATACATAAAAAAGACTCATAAACAACCGATGTGGAAAAGAAGACAAACTGCAAATAAAAAGAAATAATACTGAGAACGTAAAGTTGTAGAGTCCTTGAGAGTGAGTCCATAGGTTGTGGAGGCAGTTCAGTGTTGAGGTGAGTGAAGTTATCCATGCCAGTTCAAGAGCCTGATGGTTGTAGGATAATCTCTGAACCTGGTGGTGTGGGACTTGAGGCTCCCGTGCTTCCCGCCTGATGGCAGCAGCAAGAAGAGAGCGTGGCCTGGATGGTGGGGGTCCTTGATGATGGACCACATAAATGTGCTCAGCTGTGGGGAGGGCTTTCCCTGTGATGGACCGGGCTGTATCCACCACTTCCTTTAGACCTCTCCAGACAAAGCTGTGGTGGAACATGGTAAGGTATAAAATGGTCAAGAATCATAATCAATCAAATTGTGAAGAATTCACAATTATGAACTATATATTGGATTTGTTTGTTTTGCACTGTATAAATCTCCATTTTGTTGTTGGGTTCTTCTCTGTAGTTTCTTGTAGAAATGCATAAAAAGTCACAATCAGGTTTATTATCAGTGATAAATTCCATAAAGTTTGTTGTTTTGTGGTAGCAGTATTGTGCAAGAAAAAAATTCTGTAAGTTATAATAAATTGTGCAAAATATAAAGAGCAAAAGAATAGTAATCATAGATCATTCAGACATCTAATGGCAGAGGGGAAGGAGATGTTAAAAACATTGAGTTTGGGTCTTTGGACTCCTGTACCTCCTTTCTGATGGTAGTTTTTGAGAAGAGGGCATGTCTCAGGTTATGAGCATCCTTAATGATGGATGCCACTTTCTTCAGGCATGGCCTCTTTACAAGACTGTTAAAGACTAGACAAAGTAACCTCCAAACTTCTCCCAAAGCCACCATACAGATAACTGTGATTTCAAAATTAAAATGGGAATTGACATTATGCCACATTTGTCGAATGTAAAAAAAAATTGTGAATGCATTAAAAGACAGGGAACAAACCCTTTGTGTTCTGACTTTCTGATAAGTATTTAACTTCTGATAAAGAGTTTTGTTCTGTGTCTCTCTCAAATACAGGATATATCGTCACTGGAAATACAAACCATCCACTGTAATTTGTGACGGAATGTAATTCTTAAAGCTGTGAACATATACTCAGTAGCTACTCTGTTAGAAACACCTGTACAGCTGCTCGTTAATGCAAATATTTAATCAGCCAATCATGTGGCAGCAACTCAATGCATAAAAGCATGCAGACATGGTCAAGAGGTTCGGTTGTTCTTCTAGGCGAAACATCAGAATGGGGGAATAAATGTGATCTAAGCAACTTTGACCATGGAATGAGTGTTGGTGCCAGATGGGGTGGTTTGAGTATCTCAGAAACTGCTGATCTCCTGGGGTGTTCACACACAACAGTTTCTAGAATTTAAAGAGAATGGTGTGGGGGGGAAAAAAAGCAAAAAAAAAAATCCAGTGAGAGGGAGCTCTGAAAGCAAAAATGCCTTGTTATTGAGAGAGGTCAGAGGAGGATGGCCAGACCGGTTCAAGATGGCAGGAAGGCAACAGTAACTCAAATTACCATGCTTAACAACAGTGGGGTGAAGATGAGCTCCTCTGAACACACATGTTGAGGTGGTTGCACTACAGCAGCAGAAGAACAGGAACATACATTCAGTGGCAACTTTATTAGGAACAGGAGGTACCTACTAAAATGGCACGGAGTGTAGGTACAGAATGGAGAGGAATATGTAGATGGAAGATGGGGTTCTTGGCTTAAGATGCCGTTGGTTCTGGATATTCACTTTCTTCAGGTTTCGCCTCTCTGAGTTAACCCTTAATAGGAACCTTTAGAATACAAAAGAACTCCGTTCCCTTTGAACAACCGTTTTAGTATTTGTACCCCTGTTCCCAGCAGAACTGTAACTTTTTTTTCTCTCTTTTAACCATCAGTCAAAATTATTCTGAAGTTAACGCTGAAACATTTTTCACCACCAATCCATCTATCTAAGGAGAGCGACACAGACCTAGGATTTCAGCACCAGGACAACAGCTGGGCTTAGTTATGATTCTGGTCTCATATCTAATCTAAAACAGAGTTCAGATTAAAATGGTTACTTGCATGCCTATTTAGACCTTTCTGTTAACTGATGAGAATTAGAGCCTTTCCCACTCAGAAATCGTAGACTGTGCCAAAGGCAGTGAACATGATATGAAATTAGCTGTGTTTGTTACAGGATGTATGGGGACATCAAATACCTTTCTTAATTCAAGGCATCGGTCATGGTTCAGTTAATAGAGCTATATCGTCAATACACATCCCACTGTAAAGAGTCAAGTATTTAATTCATGCTGGTGCTTCATAGTGTAATCAAGAGTTAGCTTTATTAATATATACATTTACGTGTGTTCGGAGATTCATGTGGTGTGCTGATTCTACGTGCAAAAAAAAATAACAAAATTCAACAATTATACAGAATAAAGAATAGTTTAAAAAATAAAGTTAGAAATTCAGATATGAACATGGAAAGAATGTTTCCTATAGTGTGGGAGTCTAGGACCAGAGGGCACATCCTCAGAATACAAGGATGTCCCTTTGGAACAGAAATGAGGAGGAACTTCTTTAACTAGAGGGTCATGAATGGGTAGAATTCATCGCCACAGACAGCTGTGGAGGCCAAGTCATTGGGTAGATGTAAAGTGGAAGTTGCTAGGTTCTTGAGTAGTAAAGGCGACAAATGTTATGGGGAGAAGGCAAGAGAATGAGGTTGAGAAGGATAATAAGTCAGCCATGATGGAATGATGAGCAGCCCCAATGGGCTGAATGGCCTTGTTCTGCTCCTATACCTTATGGTCTAAAATATGCATAAATACCAGCATGTATTTACAGTGTAAATGTCGTTATATCAAATGGTTTAATGTGTTTACAGTGCACTGACTGAGGTAATAGAGGAGGTGGGGGGCTAACCAGCATGGTTAATGAGACTAACTGCCTAGGGAAGGAAATTACTGCTGAAGAAGATGTTTTTCAGTTGAAACATTAAAAGATAGTGCCACTTGCTCTCTCTCGGGTGGGTATCAAAGAGCCCTTGTTTGCTTTGAAAGGCAGGAGAGTTATCCACTGTATCCTAGCAAAGGGTATCCACACTCCATCTCCCGAGAGGAGGGGGTTTCCCAACTTTTCTTGTACAAAGGACCGCTACCATTAACCGAGGAGCCCGTAGACCCCAGGTTAGGAACTCCTGCCCTATAGTCTGCAAAAGCTCGCCTTGAAAGTTGGCTGCTGTGTTTCCTATTTTACAGCAGGTATATTACAATTGCACTTTGAAAACTACTTTATTGGTGCCCTGCTGAGCAATGTTTGACTGATGTACAGTGGGGATTAACTGTATGAAGCTGCACTCTTGAGTAATAGGGGACACTTTCTTTATTGGGAATTTAAACTGCATTAGGACTTTCTGGCAAAAGGAGAGAGGCTGCGCAAGTACAGGCTCCCTCTCGCTTAATCACTGTAGGAGGTTCTTTAGTGGATTAATGGGAATATTTGCTGCCAGTCTTTGGCCTGGAGGAGCATTACATCTAAGCCCTGGGATTGGAGCATTGCCATGCTGAACCATCAGAGGGGTGAAAGTGCCATTCTTCAGCTCTGGCTGTACAATAGTTCACACACATTCACGTCCATGACCCTAGGATCACGCAAGTACTACAATGAGATTAAACAATGTCATTCTCAGGACTCCCTCTCCTTCTGCTTGGGGTCACAGTTGGGTCAGCTCTTAGGCTGGGATCCAAACGGAGAGCGCAGTGATAGTTGCTTTGTTGTTGATGTTGCATTACAGTCAAAGGAAAAGAAAATGGAACTGCTAGAAATCAAAAACAGAACCAAAATGCTGGAAATACTCAGCGGGTCAGGTCTCATCTGTGGGAAGAGGAACAGTCTATGTTTTGGATTGGAGACCTTTTGTTAGACTGCAATGGAGACAAAGAAAAGCTTGCAGGGTGGGGGGAGAATGCCACAGGGTAAAACTGGGGCAACTATGGGGATAAACTGTTAAAAAGCTAATCTGGTCGCAGTTGCCATCGGGAAGGAGGGTACAGGAGCCTTAGGTCCCACACCACCAGGTTCAGGAACAGTTATTACCCATTAGACTCCTGAGCCAGTGGATAACTGCACTCACTCCAATGTTGAACTGATTCCAAAAGCTATGAACTCACTTTCAAGGACTCTACAGCTTGTGTTCTCAATATAATTTATTACTTATTTATTATTATTTTGTTTGTCCATTTTATATTTGCGCGATTTCTTGTCTTTTGTACATCCTTTGTCTGTCTGTGTTTAGTTTTTCACTGATTCTATTGCGTTTCATTGCACTTACTGTGAATGCCTGCAAGAAAATGAATCTCTGGATAGTATATGGTGACGTACTGTATATGTACTTTCATAATCAATTTACTTCGAGCTTTAAGTAAATGGAAGCATTAAAGAGAGTGAGAACAAAGATAAAAGAAAATAAGGGAACTGTGAAATGCAGAAGAGAAGGACAATTCCAGTAAATCATCCACCCCCAGAGAGAAATAAAACAAGCTGAGCTAGTATTAATATTGGATGACTGATACAGGGCCCAAGTTAACTGAAGTAGTAGAATTCAGTAGAGAGTCCAGAAATTGGCAATGTGCCCAGAAGGAAGATGGGGTGCTGTTCCTCATTCTTGTCTCACCATAACAGTGCAGAGTGGGGTGGACAATTGAAATGGAAGGCAATGGGAAGTTCAGGGTCACCCCTCTATATTGGACCAGAGGTGTTCCCCAATACGCGCACCCATTGGGTTTCACTAGTTCAGCATTAGGCCAGAGCCGTTCCCTTTGTGAATCCTCCGTCTTCTTTCTTTCCCACTGACTGCCACCCTTATGGGACTTTCCCATTCAACCATAGGCAACACAACAGCATCCTTTCAGCTCAAAATCAGGTTTATTATCATGGAGATATATCGGGAAATTTGTTGTTTTGTGGCGGTAGTATAGTGCAAGCCATAAAGAAATTACTATGTTACAATCAATAAATAGTGTTAATGAAGAAGAGCAAGGCATGGCTTCATGGACTATTCAGACATCTGATGGCAGAGGGGAAGAGGCTAATCCAAAAATACTGAATGTGGGCTCCGGTACCTCCTCCCTGATGGTAATAACTAGAAGAGGGCATGTCCTGGATGGTAAGGGTCCTTAATGATGGATGGTGCCTCCCTGAGGCACCACCTCGAGGATGTCCTTGATGGTGGGGAAGGTTGGGGCCCGTGATGGAGCCAGCTGAGCCTGTAATCATCTGCAGCCTCTTTCGATCCCGTGCATTGGTGCCAGATGGTGATGCAAGGAGTATATCTGTTGAAATTCGCTGGACTCGTAGGCAACATGTCAGATCTCCTCAAACTCCCTTTCCACCATCCAGGGACACAAGATGGCCTTGCCACACGTGGTACTTCTAGTCTCATGTGCTGCATGCGATGTTCACTGTGTGGTCTCCTCTGCACTGGAAAAACCAAGCACATTGGGTGAGTGTTTTGTGGAACGTTAGTTTCTAGTTTGGCAGTTAACCTGAGATTCCACTATAAATCTCCATCCCACTCGGTCCAATGTTATAGGGAGGTTCAGACCAAGCTTGAGGAACATAAATCAAAGCTTTGAGTACAGGAGTCGAGAGGTTATGTTGAAGTTGTACAAGACATTAGTGAGGACAATTCTGGTTGCCTACCAACAGAAAAGGTATCAAAAGCCTGAAGAAGTGCAGAGAAAATTTACAAGGTCGTTGCTGGGACTTGACCTGAATTATAGGAAAATATTGAATAGGACTCTATTCTCTGGCATGCAGGAGAATGTGGGGAGATCTTTTAGAGGTACACAAAATTATGCAGGGTAGAGGTAGGTTAAATATAAAGAAGGCTAGAACTAGAGGTCATCGGTTTAGGGTGAAAGGTGAAATGTTCAAGGAGAATCTGAGGGGGAACCACTCAGAGGATGACGAAAGAGTGGAACGTGCTGCCAGCAGAAGTGGTGGATGCAGGTTCAACTGTAATACTTAAGAGAAATTTGGATAGGTACATGGATGAGAGGGGTTGAGATGGATACAGTCCGGTTGCAGGTAGATGGGACTTAGCAGAGGATTAGGTCAACATGGGTGAATGGCCTGTTTCTGTGCTGTAGGACCCTATGACAGCATTTCATTTTCCTTCTGGGTATGTTGCACCCTTCTGGACACACTATTAAACTCTATAACTTCAGGTGTCTTAATTTCTCAGTCTGTAATAATAACCCAACTTTGATATGAGTTCAGCTTGTTTTTCTTTCCTCTGTGGGAGTGGAGGGCTTGGCATGTCCACGTGCTCTGCATTTTACAACTCTCACCTTCTTCTGTCACCCACCAGCCTCTCTCTCTCTTAACTCGTCGCCCACCTATTTCCATTGACCAATCATCCCACCACCTCACTTCATTCCATCTATCACCTACTAGCCCCACCTCATTCCTCTTTTCACCTCTTTATACCCAATGTCATCCTTCCTCTTCACCTTTATACCCTGTCTCATCCCTCCCCTTCGTCTCTTCCTGCCCGGTCCCGTCCCTCCCCTTCGTCTCTTCCTGCCCGGTCCCGTCCCTCCCCTTCGTCTCTTCCTGCCCGGTCCCGTCCCTCCCCTTCGTCTCTTCCTGCCCGGTCCCGTCCCTCCCCTTCGTCTCTTCCTGCCCCGTCCCGTCCCTCCCCTTCGTCTCTTCCTGCCCCGTCCCGTCCCTCCCCTTCGTCTCTTCCTGCCCCGTCCCGTCCCTCCCCTTCGTCTCTTCCTGCCCCGTCCCGTCCCTCCCCTTCGTCTCTTCCTGCCCCGTCCCGTCCCTCCCCTTCGTCTCTTCCTGCCCCGTCCCGTCCCTCCCCTTCGTCTCTTCCTGCCCCGTCCCGTCCCTCCCCTTCGTCTCTTCCTGCCCCGTCCCGTCCCTCCCCTTCGTCTCTTCCTGCCCCGTCCCGTCCCTCCCCTTCGTCTCTTCCTGCCCCGTCCCGTCCCTCCCCTTCACAGGTTTGTACACGACCGCCAAGCTCTTCCAGTAGTTTGTATATTGCTCCAGGTTTCATCCTCACAGGACTCGCCTTGTGTCTCACTCTCTGGCTTCTCCCATTCTCTCCTTGACTGGATAATTGTGTCTGCAGTTCATCCCTGGTGTCCTCCTGTCAGAGCCATTCCCCCTCGGTGCAGTTTAACAAGCTACTTTTGCCTCCTTCCCAGTTCGGACAGAGGGTCTCCAACCAGAAATGTGGATTCTGCTTCTCTTCCAGCAGACGCACCCATGTTCTTGCTGGGTTTATCCAGCTTTCTTGTTTTGTTTTGGGTGACCTCGTGAGGGGGTGCAAAATGGGGTAGGAAGGGAAAGAAGGCACTCCGTCAGCCAGGGAGAGAGCGAGCCCATTGAGCCTGCTCCATCAATAAGATAATGGCTGGACTCCAATCCCCCAGCCTTTTCCCCGTAACACTTAATTCCCTTCCCAAGCAGAAAATCTATCTAACAGTTCTTGTATAGATGTAATGAGTTAGCCTCTACGTCCCTAGGCAGAGAATTCCACAGTTTCACTACCCTCTGGGGAAAAGCAGTTTCTCCTCATCTTCATCTCCTTTATCTGTTTCACCCCCCCCCCAGAATCCTGCGGCCATGTCCTCTAGTTCTAGTCTCGCTTACTGTCCCCCACTTCTGTAGGCAGCATATTCCACCCTCTCACCACCAACTGAGTGAAGTTCCCCTCAAATTCTCCTTAAATATTTCAACCTTTCAGCCTAAACTGATGGCCTCTAGTTCTAGTCTCTCCCAATTTGAACTGATAAAGCCTGCACACATTTTCCCTACCTGTACCCTGCATAATTTTGTGTACCTCTATAAGATCTCCCCTTATTCCCCTGCACGCCAGAGAATAGAATCCTATTCAATCTTTTCCTATAATTCAGGTCAAGACCCAGCAACCTCCTTGTATTTTTTTTTCTGCACTCCTTCAAGCTTTTGATATTTTTTCTGTAGACAGGCAACCAGAACAGCACACCGTACTCCATATTGTCCCGTCTTCAACGGTTCCCATGTGTTGAGGTCGTTGCCTGCCAACTTTATGTTGCACTTGCCGACATCCCTGTAGCAGAGGCATGGTCTTCCTCATGGGCGGTAACCCTCTCTCAGGTCGCCATGCAGCATGTCCGTGGGAATCCATCCATTTGACATGGCCCAACCGTCCGAGGTGTCTGTGGCTCAGTAATGCGTGGATGCTGGAGATGTCAGCTTGCCGCTGAATCTCTGTGTTGGTGATTCTTTCCTGCCAGGAGATGTGCAAGATGTACCTGAGGCAGGGTAGGTGGAACGAGTTTGGCCTCTTCTCTTGGCTGATGTATGGCGTCCAGGCCTCTCTGACGTAGAGGACTGTGCTGCACACGCACGCCTGGTGTACACGCACAGCTTGGTCTTCTTTGTCAGCTGTCTGTTGTTCCACACTCTCTTGTTCAGTCTGGCCATGACAGCCGCAGCTTAGGCAATCCTACTGTTTGCCACCGCTTCGAGCTAGTGAAGGTCGACCCAAGATAGGTGAAGGAGTTGACTACATGAAGAGAGGGTGATGTTTTTTGGGGGGAGATTCTGCACCCTGGGCCATGACGTTTGTCTTCAGACTGCTGGTTAACCCAAACTCTTTGCAGGCGTGGGCGAAGCGGTTGTTCAGTTGTTGGAGTCGGCCCTTGGTGTGTGACGTCAATGCTACGTCACCTGCAAACAGCATCTCACGGATGAGGGCTGTCCTGACTTTGGTCTTGTAGCGCATGCGAGCCATGCTGAACAGCTTGCCATCAGTTCTTGTGCGAAGGGAGATGCCTTCAGTGCAGTCTGCGAAAAGCACGGTGACGGAGCCTGGGGGAGAAGAGGGTCGGAGTCAGGACACAACCTTGTTTCACCCCGCTGATCACTGGGGAGGCATCAGAAGCAGACGGTGCTGTGTATGTCCTTGTGGAAGGATGATGCAATGCTGCACAGACTTGGGGGACAGTTTGAAGAGTCCACTCCTGCTGATGAGGTCGAACGCCTTGGTCAAATCAACAAAAGCTGTCTGCAGTGGCTTCTGCTGTAGGGTTCTTTGCCATAGGGAGTTAGAGGGTAGTTTACCACCACTCTGGGATATTTATAAATGGGCAGTAAATGCCAAAATACTTAGATAAACTTGAACTGAAATGCTGGTTGCCAATACCTCTTTGGGGATAAAATCCAACATCCTTATTGACTGCTGAGAACCCATGCTCTGATCTGCGAAATTCATTACCACAGGCAGATATGGAGGCCAAGCCCTTGAGTGTACTTAAAGCAGAGCTTGACAGGTTCTTGATTAGTAAGTGCATCAAAGGTTATGGGGAGAAGGCAGAATGGAGTTGAAAGGGACAATAACTCAGCAGTGATGGAATGGTGGAGCAGACTCAGTGGATTGAATGGCCTAATTCTGCTCCTATCTCTTGTGGTCTTATGGCTACTCAAAGCAGAATGGTGCTGAGAACTTTTAAATGCATACGTGTAGTGCACACAGAAGCCCAGCATAAACAGTGCAAGGTCAGAATCAGAATCAAGTTTATTATCACTGAGGTAGGTCATGACAATTGTTGTTTTGTGGCAGCAAGTACAGTGCAATATTACAATTGTAAATTACATGTATATATCTACACTATCTCACTATTTTGATAGATATAAATGTTTTATATATATATATATATATGTATATAATATGAATAAAACAAGTCATGCAAAAATCGTGAGATGGACCATTCAGAAACCTGACGGTAGCAATGAGAAGAGGGCGTGTCCTGGGTGGTTCAGTCACGGTAGCAATGAGAAGAGGGCGTGTCCTGGGTGGTTCAGTCACGGTAGCAATGAGAAGAGGGCGTGTCCTGGGTGGTTCAGTCACGGTAGCAATGAGAAGAGGGCGTGTCCTGGGTGGTTCAGTCATGGTAGCAATGAGAAGAGGGCGTGTCCTGGGTGGTTCAGTCATGGTAGCAATGAGAAGAGGGCGTGTCCTGGGTGGTTCAGTCACGGTAGCAATGAGAAGAGGGCGTGTCCTGGGTGGTTCAGTCATGGTAGCAATGAGAAGAGGGCGTGTCCTGGGTGGTTCAGTCACGGTAGCAATGAGAAGAGGGCGTGTCCTGGGTGGTTCAGTCATGGTAGCAATGAGAAGAGGGCGTGTCCTGGGTGGTTCAGTCCTTAATCATGGATGCTGCCTTTTTGAGGCATCACCTTTTGAAGATGTCCTGGATGGTGGTGAGGCTCGTGCTGAGGGTACCTTCAGCAGCTTCTGCCGATCCTGTGCAGATCTCCATACCAGACAGCGATGCATCTGGTCCAACGGTACATCATCTGTAGAAATTTGCGAGAGTCTTTGGCGATAAACCAAGCTGCCAACCTGCCTGTCCATCAGCCACCTCGGGTGCTGAGCTCTGTGGTAATCGACTTACTCTTGTCACCGAGGTATGGTAGAAAAACTTTGTTTTGCACACCATTCATACGGAACATTTCTTCACATCTGTACATCGAGGTATTATCGGGAAAAGTGTAGAGTCCACGGAGGGGAGGCTGGTTTTGTGATGAGCTGGGCTGCGTCCGCAACACTGCGGTTTCTTGTGGTCACGGGCAGAGAAGTTGCCGTAGCAATCTGCGGTGCATCTGGACAGGATGGTTTCCATGGTGCTTGGATAAAAATTGGCTTGCAATTTGGTCTCATCACTCAGATTCAGATTAGTTATATACATTAGAGCACAATGCAATTCCTTTTCTAATGTGAACCTCGCCGTAAACATGGAAGTAATAGAATATAGAACATGATGTTATGTCGACCTTTTAACCTATTCCAAGATCAATCTAATGCTGTCCTCCTGCATAGCCCTCCATTTTTCTTTCATTCATATACCAATCTAAGAGTCTCTTAAATGTACTTCATGTATCACTGGCACCCATGGCAGCTCATTCCACGCACCCACCGCTCTGTTCAAAGACATCCATATAAACATATAACAATTACAGCATGGAAACAGGCCATCTCAGCCCTTCTAGTCCGTGCTGAACTCTTACTCTCACCTAGTCCCACCGACCCGCACTCAGCCCATATCCCTCCATTCCTTTCCTGTCCATATAGCTGTCCAATTTAACTTTAAACGACAACATCGAACCTGCCTCAACCACTTCTGCTGGAAGCTCGTTCCACACAGCTACCACTCTCTGAGTAAAGAAGTTCCCCCCCATGTTACCCCTAAACTTTTGCCCTTTAACTCTCAACTCCTGTCCTCTTGTTTGAATCTCCCCCATTCTCAATGGAAAAACCCTATCCATGTCAACTCTATCTATCCCCCTCACAATTTTAAATACCTCTATCAAGTCCCCCCTCAACCCCCTACGTTCCAAAGAATAAAGACCCAACTTGTTCAACCTTTCTCTGTAACTTAGGTGATGAAACCCAGGTAACATTCTAGTAAATCTTCTCTGTACTCTCTCTATTTTGTTGACATCTTTCCTATAATTCGGTGACTAAAACTGTACACAATACTCCAAATTTGGCCTCACCAATGCCTTGTACAATCCACCCTATACTTTCCTCCAGTGCCCTATAAACTCTCTTGGATTAACAATTGGTGCTGGCTGTCCAGTTGATCTAGGCCTCTTATCTTAAATACAATAGAGCAAGTTCAAGAGCAAGGGGATACTGCGAAGAACAATGGGATGGTGAATGGTCACTTCCAAAGCTGCAAAACGGAAGTGGCAGCAAGTTACCTTTGATCTTGATTGAGGAGGTCGAGGGGTATGGGAAAGTGTCAATGTAAAAGAAAAACTACCAAGAGTTTGTCATACCATCACTACTCACACAAGGTGAAAAAGTGACATGTATTAATCAATGGGTCTTGTGTCTGAATTTTCAAAACTGCCTTTGTCTGTTAGAAGTTGATTGTCTTTCCTTCTGGATGTTGATCAGAAACTAAACTGACCCCAAGGCAACAATCCCTTATCTGAGCTCCAGTTGGTAAAGAAAGAGGAGGGGCTGTGTGTCCTATACCCATCCCTATTAGTTGTCCAGCAGGGGCTTCAGTGCCTGTTGTCTCTGGGTCCCTTTAATTTAACAAAGGAGCTAAATCATGAATGACCCTTGCCAAACATCTTGCATGCTTCAGTCTGACCCACTGCGCAAATCTAATCTAAATAGGTAGAGGAATCAGGGTCTGGGGAGGGTTTACTCCAAACCCAATTTTCAGAAAATAGTTTGCAGCAACGTTATCAATCCAGTGTAATGCAAGTGTATAGAAATTGGAAAGTGTTGCCATATTGGAAATGTCTTCATTAGGAGACAGAGGCCCATAATAGCCAATCAGCAGCTACATCAGTGCATTGTGAGGCACAGTAGGGGACGTCTTTACAAATGCTAAAAGCTTTTGATGTTTGTTTCCTTCTGTCCTATAGAGCTGGCTGAGTAAACTGAAGGCTGTTTAATTTCTCTGATTGCCCCTAATATTCGTAGGCAAGTACAGGTGTTCTCCTTGATGGAGAGACAAGACTTGGAAATGCAATATGCTAATATGCTAAAAAGATGATAAACATTGTACTTCCTTTTCTATTGATGCCCTGCAACCCAGCATTGTAACATAGGGGCTGGATGGTGGTAGATTGTATTGATGCTATACCAAGTAGTCAAGTATCTGGTGACCCACACAAAATGCGGGAGGAACTCAGCAGGCTAGGGAGCATCTATAGAGAGGAATAAACGTTCAACGTTTCGGGCCGAGGCTTTTCATCAGGACTCGTTAGTGCTGATGAAGGGTCTCGGTCTGAAACATTGACTGAAAATGGAAAATTCCACAGAGTAGTGCAAAGGGCCGGGTCCTTCACAGGTAAAGCCCTCCCCACCGTTGAGCACATCTATACGGAGCGTTGTCGCAAGAAAGCAGCATCCATCACTCGGGACCCCCACCATCCAGACCATGCTCTCTTCTCACTGCTGCCTTCAGGAAGAAGGCACAGGAGCCTCAGATCCCACACCACCAGGTTCAGGAACAGTTATTACTTCTCAACCATCAAGTTCTTGAACCAGAGGGCATAACCTCACTTAACTTCACCTGCTCCATCACTGAGCTGTTCCTTCAACCTATGGACTCACTTTCAAGGACTCCTCATCTCATATTTTTTGCTTGTTTATTGTCACCTATTATTATTTCCTTTTGCATTTGCACAGTTTGCTTTCTTTTGCACAGTAGTTTATCTGCTCTGTTGGTGTGGTCTTCACTGATTCTATTATGGTTATTCAGTATGCTCACAAGAAAGTGAATCTCAGGGATGTATATGGTGACATATATAAATTTATTTGATAATAAATTTACTTTGAGCTTTCAAGCAACACACATCAAAATTGCTGGTGAACGCAGCAGGCCAGGCAGCATCTCTCGGAGGAGGAACAGTCGACGCTTCAGGCCGAGACCCTAGGGTGAACCCTCTCATGCAGTTGAACAAGTGGCATTTTGCTGCCTGGAGTGAACAGGAAGAGTTATTTTCACATACATACCACCTTTCTATGACTTTGTCTAAAAATGTTTTGTGTCAAAAGCCTGCTTAACGTTCACTCTCAAGGTTTACGGTTGATAAAGAGTAAAACAATCCAAGTTTGCCCACTTATTATCGAAGTACACTTATTATCGAAGTATGCATACATCATACAACCTTGAGATTTGTCTCCTTACAGGCAGCCATGAAATAGGAAACGCAAAAGAACCCATTTTTGAAAGAAACATCAAACTCCCAATGTGCATAGAAACAAAAACAAATCCTGCAAACAATCAAAGTAATGAGAGAAGTAACAATAAGAAAAGATAGCCACATTTCTGGAAGGATGTGCGGTGTTTGGAGAAGATGCCAAAGAGATTCATCAGGACACTTCTGGATTAGAGAGTATTAGCTCCAAGGAGAGAGTGGGCAAACTTGGATTGTTTTCTCTGGAGCATCAGAGGCGGAGGGAAGTCTTGATGGAGGTTTATAAAATTAGGAGAGGCATAGATAGGGTAGGTAGTTAGTCTTTTCACCAGGGGTAGGAATGTCTCGTACAGGAGGACATGGCTTTAATGTGAGAGAGGTGGAAGTTTAAAGGAGATGTGCGTGGTAGGTTTTGCTTACACAGTGGTAGATGGTCGTGTCAGGGGTGGTGATGGAAATGGGCACAATAGTGGTGATTTAGAGGGATATGGATCCTGGGTTTAGTTTAATTTGGTATCACAAAAGACACAGGCAGTGTGGGCCAAAGGGCATTTCCTGTGCTGTGCTGTTTGATTTGTCAAGATCTAGGCTGTTACTGGTGCTGTGTAATTTAATGCAGGAGATCAGGCCTTTATTTGTTTCCCGTTCATCTGCTGGTGAGAGATGATGTGGGAATGGACGATGGCCATACTATCAGAGGGTGTCGATTGAGTGTCAGGAAAACCAGGAGGAACAAGAATATTGCTGGAAAAGTGAACTGTGATCCACTAGACGTAGGAGCAGAATTAGGCCTTTTGGCCCATGGAGTCTGCTCTGCTGCAATAGTTATGGAGTACCATGCAATGTCCATCAGGACTCTTGTTCAAGACCTAGTCCGAGACATAGAAGATTCTAGAATAAAGATTAAATAAGATCTTAAAGAAGAAGATTAGTTTTATTTTTCACATGTACATCGAAACATTTAGTGAAATTCACCGTTAGTGTCAAATCAAATCAGCAAGGATTGCACTGGACTGCCCACAAATGTCACCATGCTTCTGGCACTAACATAGCAGGCCCACAACTCACTAACCCTATCTGTATGTCTCTGCAATGTGGGGGGAAACCAGAGGAAAGCCACAGCGAAAACATTCTGTGGAAGCTAAGTCACTGGGTATATCTAAGGCAGAGGTTGATAGATTCTTGATTGGTCAGGGCATGAAGGGATACGGGGGAAGGCAGAAGATTGGGGCTGAGAGGGAAAATGGATCAGCCATGATGAAATGGCGAGCAGACTTGATGGGCCAAATGGCCTGATTCTGCTCCTATATCTGACAGTCTTCTGGTCATACAGGCAGGAATTGAATCCCAACTGAGAATTGCTGGTGCTATAAAGTGATTCTGTAACCGCTAAGTAAATGTGAGATAAAACAAAGTTTAAATGATGACGATGCCCACGATCGGATGTGCTGCATGTTTTCAAAAGAATGGGGTTTGGACCCAACACTGAATACTGGTTGTTAGTCATTCCATGTGTTTGTAATATAATTCAGTGATACTTGACTCATTTAAATGCAAAATTCCTGAACTCCCAGGTGTGAAAACTGATATGATACTTTGAGAATAACTCTGACACTTGCAGAACAATGTACGTTTTGTTCGGTGTTATCTGACTGTAAAACCCACCAAAGGTATAATGACAAACGGATTTTGATGGGCTGCTGATAAGTGGAAGCTTGCAGTGGCAGTTGACTACTCAAGAATCACACTCGCAGTGAAAGAACACACTTAAATACCCATACTGTGTACAGCAGGTAGGGATATCCATGATATAATGGGTTTCCCTGAAGATACTGAGATGTACACTGATCTTGCAGCGCCTTAGAAGGTTAACTTAGGCCACTACCGTAAAAACAGAATTTAATCAGCTACAGTGGAGACACGAGAGACTGGAAGTGCTCAGATTCGGAGCAACAAACACCCTACAGGGGGAACTCAGTGAGTTGAACTGAATCTGGTGCAGGATTTCAACCCAAAATGCCAACAATTTCTTTTCCCTTCCACAAATGTTCAATTCAGAGTTCAAAGACCATTCATTCGTAAGGCCAGTGATGTTGTGGGGATGGAACTGGACTCTCTCACGGTGGTGTCTGAAAAGAGGATGCTGTCCAAGTTGCATGCCATCTTGGACAATGTCTCCCATCCACTACATAATGTACTGGGTGGGCACAGGAGTACATTCAGCCAGAGACTCATTCCACCGAGATGCAACACAGAGCGTCATAGGAAGTCATTCCTGCCTGTGGCCATCAAACTTTACAACTCCTCCCTTGGAGGGTCAGACACCCTGAGCCAATAGGCTGGTCCTGGACTTATTTCATAATTTACTGGCATAATTTACATATTACTATTTAACTATTACTATTTATTATTTATGGTGCAACTGTAACGAAAACCAATTTCCCCCGGGATCAATAAAGTATGACTATGACTATGACTATTTATTATCAAAGTTACACAACCTTGAGATTTGTCTCCTAATAGGCAGCCACGAAACAAAGAAGCCCAAAAGAACCTATATATAAAAGAAGACTGTCGAGCACCAATGTACAGAGAATAAAAAAACACCATGCCCATTTAAAAAAAGACCGTTGAACACCCGATGTGCAGAGAAAACAAACACATTATGCAAACAATAACCGCAAGCAAGCAAATGGCGTTCTGAAGTGAATTTGGTGAGTCAGAAAATGGTCGAAGGCTCTGGTTTGGCATGTCCAGAGGCCCAAAGTCTACGGGTCCGGGCCAGGGACTAGAGGTTGGAAGCCTGACCTCGGGTTTGCGTGTTGTGTGTGTCTGTGTGAGGGGACTTGTTGGTGTCGCTCTGCTGTATATTGCCAGCCTGCTCTGATACCAGAATGTGTGCCAACACTTGTGGGCTGAACCCAGTACCTGCTCAGGTTGTGTTGACTGTTAACGCAAATGACACATTTAACTTTATGCTTCAATGTACACCAGATAAATATGAATCTGTAGTATAGCTGGGTGTGGGGAATGTCAGACGGGACTGTAGTCAAACACTGCCAATTCTTACGCATTGCCCTGAGGTCTGCCTGTTCGGTGGCCTGGTGTGACTATCACGTCATGTCTCAGGAGTTCACACTTCTGTTGCAGACATCCCACCTTGCAAAAACTCATTTCAGGGAGGTCTCAATCTCATAGCAGTCTGTGTCAATGAATTTGTTAATTTTGCAAGACATCAGATCTACAAGTGTTTTGTGAGACAGTTGAGTTCTGAATTCTGTCTTAATGTTACGCACCATGCTGAATGCCCTTTCTACATCACAGTTAGAATTTGGCAGCACCAAAAGCAGCTTCATCAACTGGCAGAGCTCTTTGAATCTCAACTGCCCTGTGCTCACAGATTTTACTTTGGACAGCTTCCCCCAGAACTCATCAACTGGCAAACTTTTGTAGTTTGGCGCCAGTCCTTCAAGGTTAGTTGAGACATAATCCAGGACTCACCTCAACATGTCTTTTACAGTCATTTAACCCACCATGGGCAATAGAAAAGTCACTGTTGCAAACAGTGCAGCCAGCAACACTGTCATTATTTTTGACCCCTGTTGGAACACTCTGCCATGGCGCTGCAGGACACTAAACTGAACTGATGGACAATGAAAGAGAGAGAGAGGTCGACTGTAAAGCCCACCTACAGAGAAAACTGATGGGTCTACTTAGCACAAAGAGAGACCAATCAGGATGCTCCCTCTGACACCTCCCCCCCCTTTCCCCCCCTTGCCCCTCCCTCAAAAAAAATCGATTTCGGGGATATTGTATATAATTTGCGGGCGTCAGGGAGCCACTATCAATATGCAGGAGACTCCCGGAACTTCTGGGAGAGGTGGGATGTCTGCCATTAATTGTTGGGAATTTCCCTTCTGGAGCTCACCAACATGGGACACATCCAGCCCTTGCTTCAATTGTCGTTTTTGGAGCAGAACTAAAATTCCACCTGATGTCCAGCTCACTGCTAAAGGCCGCAAAGCGAAGGCCACTCTCCTCGCAAGATGAAGGAGAAATGATACCAAAGCTGCTGATATACCCAATGACAGGGGCAGTGTATTGTTAGTTTATGCTTCAGAGTGCCTTTACGTTCCCCACTTCACCCTTTTCCTCTCGGATTATGAAGTGCTCATGGTTGTGAGTCGTGGGCCTCGGGTGCCAATCATGATTAAATATTGTTTGTTCACCAAGCACATGAACCTATCATGAGAGGCTGGATAAACTGGGGTTGTTTTCACAGGAGCCCCAGAGGCTGAGGGGAAATCTGATAGAGGCTTATAAGATTATGAGAGGCAGAGATAGAGTAGACAGGGAGTAGGGTTGAAATCTCCAATACCAGAGGGCATGTTTTGAAGGTGAGGAGGGTAGGTTTTCACTCAGAGAGCGGTGGATGCCTGGAATGCACTGCCTGGTATGGCGGGAGAGGCAAATACATTCGAGGCCTTTGAGAGACATTGGGATAGGCACATGGATGTAAGGAAGATGGAGGGGTATGGATATGATGTAGGTAGGAGGGATTAGCGTTGGTGTGTTCTTGATTTGTTTTTTTAGCTGGTTCGGCAGAACATTGTGATTTGAACCTGCAAGGTTTCTGGTATAAGATGGTGCTACTGAAGGCATACAGCAGTTTACTGGTAGTTCGAAAGCAAAGAAATTCGATTTAAAAACATTACTGATAACACTTTTTTTAAAAAGTAAATTATGGTAAGCTTTCACTGCAAACTATGACGAGAGAGGGCAAAGCGACCTCGAGCAATGTGTCCTGCTGGTGCGCTGAAAAATTGACGCACTTGGAGTTGGAGCTGTGCTGATTGGAATGGATGATTCGGAGAGGAGAAGTCAAGGCCGTGGCGTTTCAATGCCCATCCAACAAACCTGGGTGCAAGGGTGGATCGCTTTCAGTGCCAGGCCTATTTGGGGAGGTTGAGAATGGCTTCTTGGGCTTCTAGGCCCAAAGTGAATCACTGGATGGCGTGTTCTAGGCCTGGAGTGATTCACCATGGTAGAACCCAGGTCCTAATACAAGGTTGTATAATTTATCCTTGCTTTGATAATAAATGTACTTAGAATCATTGAATCTATGAATTGAATGGCCTGTTCCTGTGCTGTATTGTTCTATGTAAAAGTAATCTACCGATTTTTAGAGGGGAAAACAAGTTCATGCAATCTGCAGGTGATTAGTCACTTGGTTCCATTCTGTCTAAGCCTGTTGTGATTTAGTCTGAAAATTGAGGGCAACGAAGTGCACACCTCAGCAACCCAGCCTAATGTGCGGATAATAAGCACATTTAAATTGTTTACTCCATGGGATCTCTTCCCCTGCATCCTTGTGTGTTTTGACTTGGAATATAGTTTTTGTTGTCCTTGAGTGTTTCTGTGGAATGCTCGAAATGCCACTTTGTGCACAACGAGAAGGCTGTGTTAATGTGCTCTTGATTTTTCTTCCTCTCCACTTCACCCTTCCCCTCCCAGAGCTTTAGATGCTGCTTCATAATTCTCATGGTCGGCACAGATGTTCTGGGCTGATGGGCCAAGACCCTTCATCAGGGCTGGAAAGGAAGGAGACACAAGTCAGACTTATTCATGGGGGAGGGGAGGGAAGAAGTACAAGGTGGTAGGTGATGGTGAAACCGGGAGGGGGGAGGGGTGAAGTAAAGAGCTGGGAAGTTGATTGGTGGAAGAGATACAGGGCTGGAGAAGGGGGGATCATGGGAGAGGACAGAAGGCCATGGAAGAAGGGGAAGGGGGAGGAGCACCAGAGGGAGGTGATGGGCTGGTAAGGAGATAAGGTGAGAGAGGGGAATGGGGGAATGGTGAAGGGGAGGGGGGGGGGACAATTACCAGAAACTCGAAATGGATGCTTATGCCATCAGGTTGGAGGCCACCCGGACATTATACTGTATAAGTTGTTGCTCCTACAACCTGAGTGTGGCCTTATCCTAGCAGTAGAAGAGGCTATGGACTGACTTGTTGGAATGAGAAAGGAAGTAGAATTGAAATGGGTGGCCACCGGGAAATCCCGCTTTTTGTTGGGGGCCGAACGAAGGTGCTCGACGAATCAATGTCGGGTGTCACCGATATACAGGAGGCCACACCAGGAGCACCGGATACAGTAGGTGACCCCAGCAGACTCACAAGTAAAGTATCGCCTCACCTGGAAGGACTGCTAGAGGCCCTGAATCAAAATGTGCATCACAGATTCCAATAGTAGCAGAATCATATTTGAAAGAAGAAGTAGTAAAAGAAAAAAACAACAGGAATTCTGCAGATGCTGGAAATTCAAGCAACACACATAAAAGTTGCTGGTGAATGCAGCAGGCCAGGCAGCATCTCTAGGAAGAGGTGCAGTCGACATTCGTTAGTCCTGACGAAGGGTCTCGGCCTGAAACGTCGACTGCACCTCTTCCTAGAGATGCTGCCTGGCCTGCTGCGTTCACCAGCAACTTTTATGTGTGTTGCAAGTAGTAAAAGAATTAGTTTTGTGAACTGTCTGCAGGACGTCACCTTGGGTACAATGCTCAACTGGTGTCTAACCAGACTTTTACAGAGCTGCAACCATTCTAGTTACCCCGACACCCTTCACCTCCTCTATCCATTACTGAACTGCACTGTCAACAATTTAAACCACTCTTTATAATGCTGTTTACATTGTAAATACATGCTGGTGTTTATGTATTTATACTCATTTTATTCCATATCTGTACTTTAACCCCTATTCTTATATAATTCTTTATAATTGCTGGATGTTTTTTTGTTGCATCTGTCACACTGACTAACACACCACGGCAACTTCCTATTGCACGTAAATGTAAATGGCAATGGAGGTTTTCCCTTGATGACCTCAAACTCTTGAACTCCAATCCCCTGGCAAACGAAGGCTGGGGATGAGCGAAGACCTTAATGGTTGGGATTTCCTTCTGTAATGTTCAGCTTCAGAGCTCTTGGACCACACTAGAATTGAACATCCATTGTGGTTAGCGACTGGCTCCATTTTAGTGAGGGGAAAAATGCAAGATGGCGCCGAGCTGCCCTCTGGTTGAACACCTTAGTTGGGTGGCCCTTCATTGATTCTGTTATAGTTACTATTTTATAGATTCGTTGAGTATGCCTGCAGGAAAATGAATCTCACAGTTACATATGGTGACTTGTATGTACTTTGACAATAAAATTTTACTTTGAACTTTGGAAGAATCAGACGTCATTTGTGATGCCTGCAGTCAAACAGTTAAGTGGTGTAAATAAGTCACTTATTTAAATAACAAGCCCGCTGGCAAGGTATTTCAGAGTTAAACTCCTGTAAGAGGCAACTCCTTTCTGATTTTTTTGTTTACCTGTGGTTTGTATTTGACAGCGGTGAGTTAATCTACCAACACGTCAGTGAGGTGTGGGAAGAAGCTGGAATGTCAGGTAGAAACTTGACATGGAGTCGGGGATGTGCACGTTCCATCGGGACAGCACCAGTGTACAGGACCAAGCTTGACCTGGAGTTGTGAAGCAGTATCACTCATTGCTATGTCCAGCACAACAGGGTGTTGTCCCTTTCACCTTCCATATCTAATGTAAATGTTCTTACTCCCTCAGTCTCTGAGACACCTTCAGTTGTAAGATTGCTTGCTTCCACGTTGGTGAAACCCGTCCTAAATTGGGGGACCCCTTCGTGGAGCATCTCTGCTCCATCCACCAAAAGCAGAACTTCCTGATGGCCAAACATTCTAATTCCCATTCCGACGTGTTGGTCCCCGGTCTCCTCTTGTGCCAAGATGAGGCCACCCTCAGGGTGGAGGAGCAACACCTTGTATTCCATCTGGGTAGCCTCCAACCTGATGGTATGAATATTGATTTCTCCTTCTGGGGGGGAAAATTCTCTCCCCCTCCCTCATCCTCTATTCCCACTCTGGCCTTTTACCTCTTCTCACCTGCCTATCACCTTCTCTGGTGTCTCCTCCTTCCCTTTTTCCTGTCGTCCATTCTCCGCTCCTTTCAGATTCCTCCTTCTCCAGCCCTTTACCTTTCCCAGCTGCCTGGCTTTTCCTCCACCCCCACCCCCACCTTTTTATTTTTGCACATTCCCCTTTCCTTTAAAAGCCTGAAGAAGGGTCTTGGCGTGACATGTCAACGGTTTATTTCTTTCCATAGATACTTGCTGCCGTGCTGAGTTCCTCCAGCATTTTATGTGCGTTTCTTTGGATTTCCAGCATCTGCAGAGTTTCTCGTGTTTATGAACTGGTGCCCAAGCCAAAAGCACAAAATCAGTGATTAGAGGAATGGAAAATAACTCCAATAAAGCTGCATCATGTTGTGGTACGAGTACTGGTCCTCTCTAAGGTGCACAGCCGCACGGTTACTGAAATGCTCCCACACACATAGCTTTTGGTGCTCTGCAGCTGGAATTTTCTTTTGTGTAAAGTGCTGCACAGCTTTCAGGCCATGTGAAACTTTCCAGCTCAGAGTTCTAGTCCGCGCAGATGTTTTTAAAAAAAAATTAGAAGGAACGTTATACATGATGCAACACTAAATGTGCTCTTGACAAACCAGACATAATCCCACCTAATGCCTCCAAAAATATTCAACTTCCTTACAGTGAGAGAATGCTGCTCAAAGTACAGTAATTGCAAATACAAGGGATTGATGGGACCATGTTAATGAAGCTGGTTATCTGTGGAAGGTTTACATTAAATAGTGAATCCCTCCTTATTTCCAGGCTCCTGTAGAATAAACCTAGAACATAGAACAGTACAGGCCCTTCAGCCCATTGTGTCGTACTGACCTTTTATCCTACTCCTCCATCGGTATAACCCTTCCCTCCTCCACAGCCCAAAACCCTCAAATTTTCTTTCATCCACGTGCCTATATAAGAACGCAAACACAAGGAAATCTGCAGATGCTGGAATTTCAAGCAACACACATAAAAAAGCAGAGTTGATGGTGGAGGAAGGGAAGCCCCTTAGAGCCTCTTAAACGTCCCTAATGCACCTGCCTCCATGACTGGCCACCGCAGTGTGACACGATTCCAGCTCGGGGTGGCAGAGTTCAGAGTTCAATTTTGACACCTGTAGGGAGTCCATACCTCTTCCCTGTGGAATGCGTAGGTTTGCTCCGGGTGCTCTGGTTTCCTTCCACAGTCCAAAGAAGTAGGATGGACCAGACAGCAGGTTGATTAGTCATTGTAAATTGATCCTTGATTAGGCTGGGGCTCAGTCGGGGGCAGGGGGTGGGGTTGCCAGGTGGCATAGCTCAAAGGGCCAAAAAGGCCTATTCCGTGGTGTATCTCAATAAATATATATCCTCTGACATACTCCCTAAAGCTTCCTCCAATCATCTTAAAATTATCTCCTCTGCTATTGCCCATTACTGCCTGGGAAAAAATCACTGGCTGTCTGCTCGATCCATGCCTATTATTTTACACACCCCAATCAAATCACCTCCAATCCTGCTTCGTTCCAGAGAAAAGCTCTATCTCTCTACCTTTCACAAGGTACTATTTGCTTTAGGGTGTAGTTGCTGTAATTAAAAATCTGTTCGGAGCCAGCACCAACAAACAAACATAGCAATCTGTCAACATTATTGTATGTTCCTGTGTGTGGGTAGCAGAGAGGGAGATTGGCCAAGGCACCTGCTCTTTGAGTTAGTGCCATAGGCCTATTCTATCAAGGCACAAACAACATCTAATGACTATGAGTGTTGGTTGTGCTTGCAAGGTCCACTGATTCTGAGCTGATAAGAGTTCCCCGGTAAAGCAGGTCTGACGCAGGTGGTTTTACAGGCAGTCTCCAGAGTCACGATAGGACTCCGCTCCTAACAGCTGCTCATAACCTGAACAGCTTGCAAGTGGGAAATGAACTGTGCTGAGAGCACGGGCAAGAGCACGAAGGGTGTCGCTGACTCCGTGCGTGTGCCTGCTCAGTGTTCTCAACCCCTGACTGCTGTGGCTCGGGGGGGGGGGGGGGGCGGGGTAAGAAGACACATAGAAGTGGCCCTTTCCCACCCAGTTGAAAATGCATGCAGCAGCCTGCAAATGTACCCCCATCCATCTAGCCAGATCTTGATGTATGGGCTTTCCGTACGGCAGACAATTCGCTATTGTTTTGCTTTGTGCTTCCTCCGTACACAGTGTAATGAATTCATCTGTATGAACGGTATTAGATTAGATTATGAGGACGCACAGTCCTCTTTTATTGTCATTTAGTAATGCATGCATTAAGAAATGATACAATATTCCTCTAGTGTGATATCACAAAACACAGGACAGACCAAGACCGAAAAAACTGACAAAACCACATAATTATAACATATAGTTACAACAGTGCAACAATACCATAACTTGATGAAGAACAGTCCATGGCACAGTAAAAAAGTTCAAAGTTTCTCGAAAGTCCCACATCTCACGCAGATGGGAGAAAGAAGAAAATTCTCCCTGCCATGCCCGACCACAGTCCAACTCTGAGTCATCTGAAAACTTAGAGCTCTGAGCAGCCCTCCGACACCGAGCACCGAGCACCATCTCTGTCTGAACGTTTCAACCTCAGCCTCGGTCGCCAGCAGCAGGCAAAGCCGGGGATTTTGGGGCCTACCCTTTGGAGATTCTTGATTGCACAGTAACAACAGCAGCGAACCAGGCATTCCAGAAATTTCTCCAGATGTTCCTCTGCTTCTCACATCTGTCTTCATCTAATCAGAATTGTCCACGGCCCCTATTTAACAGATACGATATCATTTTTCACCGGAGAGCTGTGCGCGCGCGTCGTGCTGCCATCTTCTCCTCCCACCTCCCGGTATGCAAGACAAGTGACAATAATAAACTACCTGAGTGGGATCTGTATTGTGAGATTGAGTGTAAAGTTACTTTAATGTGCAATCTACACACATCAAAGTTGCTGGTGAACGCAGCAGGCCAAGCAGCATCTGTAGGAAGAGGTGCAGTCGACGTTTCAGGCCGAGACCCTTCGTCAGGACTAACTGAAGGAAGAGTGAGTAAGGGATTTGAAAGTTGGAGGGGGAGGGGGAGATCCAAAATGATAGGAGAAGACAGGAGGGGGAGGGATAGAGCCGAGAGCTGGACAGGTGACAGGCAAAAGGGGATACGAGAGGATCATGGGACAGGAGGTCCGGGAAGAAAGACAAAGGGGGGGGGACCCAGAGGATGGGCAAGAGGTATATTCAGAGGGACAGAGGGAGAAAAAGGAGAGTGAGAGAAAGAATGTGTGCATAAAAATGAGTAACAGATGGGGTACGAGGGGGAGGTGGGGCCTTAGCGGAAGTTAGAGAAGTCGATGTTCATGCCATCAGGTTGGAGGCTACCCAGACGGAATATAAGGTGTTGTTCCTCCAACCTGAGTGTGGCTTCATCTTTACAGTAGAGGAGGCCGTGGATAGACATGTCAGAATGGGAATGGGATGTGGAATTAAAATGTGTGGCCACCGGGAGATCCTGCTTTCTCTGGCGGACAGAGCGTAGATGTTCAGCAAAGCAGTCTCCCAGTCTGCGTCGGGTCTCGCCAATATATAAAAGGCCACATCGGGAGCACCGGACGCAGTATATCACCCCAGTCGACTCACAGGTGAAGTGTTGCCTCACCTGGAAGGACTGTTTGGGGCCCTGAATAGTGGTAAGGGAGGAATTGTAAGGGCATGTGTAGCACTTGTTCCGCTTACACGGATAAGTGCCAGGAGGGAGATCAGTGGGGAGGGATGGGGGGGGACAAATGGACAAGGGAGTTGTGTAGGGAATGATCCCTGCGGAATGCAGAGAGAGGCGGGGAGGGAAAGATGTGCTTAGTGGTGGGATCCCGTTGGAGGTGGCAATCTACCTGATTGTTATTTCATCATCTAAAGAGAAATTACCTGGAACCCCATGAAGCTGTCAGCCTGCTCCACCCTGCTCCCATGGCTGTTCTTCCTGTGAAGCCCAGTGTTGTCGCAGCCAGGTCTTCACCAGTGGGCCTGGTGCTACTGATAGGTGTGGCTGCTGAAAAAGGACCAACAGACAACCACCACACAACATGCTGGAGCGACTCAGCAGGCCAGGCAGCATCTATGGAGAAGAGTAAACAGCTGACGTTTCGGGCCGAGACCCTTCATCAGGACCCTTGTCCTCAACGTCAAGAAGCTTGCAACGTCCTTGAACTCAACGTCAGTAAGATGAAAGAGCTGATTGTGGACTTCAGGAAGGGTAAGACAAAGGAACACATACCAATCCTCATAGAGGGATCAGAAGTGGAGAGAGTGAGAAGTTCCTGGGTGTCAAGATCTCTGAGGATCTAACCTGGTCCCAACATATCGATGCAGCTACAAAGAAGGCAAGACAGCAACTACCCTTCATTGGGAGTTTGAAGAGATTTGGCATGTCAACAAATACACTCAAAAACTTCTATAGTTGTACTGTGGAGAGCATTCTGACAGGCTGCATCACTGTCTGGTATGGGGGGGAGGACTGAAAGAAGTTATAAATTTAGTCAGCTCCACCTTGGGTACTAGCCTACAAAATACCCAGGACATCTTCAGGGAGCGGTGTCTCAGAAAGGCAGCATCTATTATTAAGGACCTCCAGCACCCAGGGCATGCCCTTTTCTCACTGTTACCATCAGGTAGGAGGTACAGAAGCCTGAAGGCACTCAGCAATTCAGGAACAGTTTCTTCCCCCTGCCATCCGATTCCTAAATGAAAATCAAGAGTAAGTCTAAATTCCGAAATGGACATTGATCCTGTGAACACTACTTCACGTTTTAAATATATATTATTTCTGTTTTTGCATGGTTTTTAATCTATTTGTTGTACATATACTGTAATTACATAGAAACATAGAAAATAGGTGCAGGAGTAGGCCATTCGGCCCTTCGAGCCTGCACCGCCATTTATTATGATCATGGCTGATCATCCAACTCAGAACTCCGCCCCAGCCTTCCCGCCATACCCCCTGACCCCTGTAGCCACAAGGGCCATATCCAACTCCCTCTTAAACATAGCCAATGAACTGGCCTCAACAGTTTCCTGTGGCAGAGAATTCCACAGATTCACCACAAATTCATTAATTGATTTACTTTTTTTCTTCTTCTATATTATGTATTGCATTGAACTGCTGCTGCTGAGTTAACAAATTTCACGACGCATGCTGGTGATAATAAATCTGATTCTGAAGGGTCTCAGCCCGAAACATCTTTTCCATAGATGCTGCCTGGCCTCCTGAGTCCCTCCAGCATTTTGTGTGTGTTGCTTTGGATTTCCAGCACCTGCAAATGTACTTGTTGTCTTCAGCAGACAATCAGTTTTATTTTTCTCACTCAATGCTGTTACTAATGGTAACACAGAAAAGTGTGGTTAGTGCTTCTTTTGGAGTCTCAGAGATTGTGGGGATGCCACAGTAGCTGGGAGTATCCGATAGAGAGTATCAGTAAAGATTTGGAGCAATCGTTTGCGAAGCACATTAATACCAAACTGCGGTTCAGTGGTGCCTGAAGTAACCTTTGACACCAGTTCTGGCCGCAGGTTCTCAATCTCAAAGCCAAGAGCTTTTCTAGTTACAAATGTTACTTGGAGAGCATCTGAAAAGTTGATCATCACCTGCTCAAGCTTCAATATGTGCTCTGTCCGAAAAGCTTTTCTGTAGTTTGTGCTAATGGAAAATAGTGGTGGCAGCATTGCTGTCCCCTCACCATCACTATCACATCTATAGATGTGTTGTGGGGAGCGTGTTGACTGCCTGCATCACGGCCCAGTATGGGAACACCAATGCCTTTGAAGGGAAAATCCTACAAAAAGTAGTGGATTCGCTCCAGTACGTCACGGGTAAAGCCCTCCCAACCACTGAGCGTATCTACATGAAGAGGTGCTGTAGGAAAGCAGCATTCATCATCAGAGACGCCCACCACACCGGCCACGCTCTCTTCTCACTACTGCCATCAGGTAGAAGGTACAAGAACCTCAGGACTCACACCACCAGGTTCAAGAACAGCTACTATACCTCAGCCACCAGGCCCTTGAACAAAAGGGGATAATTATACTCATCTATTGAGATGTTCCCACACCCAATGATCTCACTTTATGGACTCTTTATCTTGTTGTTTCATGTTCTTGTTATTTATTGCTATTTATTTATATTTACATTTGCACAGTTTGATGTCTTCTATTCTCTACCTGATCTTTCATTGATCCTGTTATAGTTACTATTCTATATATTTACCTAGTAAATGTATAGGATAAAGCACCTCGGGGTTGTATGTGGAGACATATATGTACGCTGGTAATAAAATTTACTTTGAACTTTGAATGTCCCTGGCTTAGCTGCGAGGCTCCTGGACCTCAGTATCATCGCTCTCCCTTCTGTCCTCTCAGCTAATGCTGTTGAGCAAACTCCAGTCAAATAGGATAAATCATCTGAGTAAGGACAGGTAATTAATTCAAATGGTAACCATTCAGATAGCTGATGTAATGGGTTCTGCTCTGCAGTAGCAGTTGTGCTTGTGGAGTTATGACCAACAAGCATCGTTGGGAGAGAGCAGGAAGTATTCAGGAGTGAAGAGCAGAGGTAGTTATAACTTGCAGCTTGTCCTGATATGAAATACAAGACACGTATTTGGTCAAAAAAGCTGAGGTTGTCTTTGAAGGAGTTTAAAAAAATGCCAATGTTTACCTTGAATTATAAGCTTAAATGGCAAAAATATGTGAAGCTCTTTGGTGCAGATTTAACCCTTTGCTGGTGAAGGCTGTCCTATAATTATGTAATTTATGCAGAATAAGCAAATACAGTGGATTTTGGTCAATGGGCCATTGGTTAATCAGGGCAGCCGCTTATTCAGGACAGCTCTTAAAGAACTTAAAACAGATTGAGACAATAGCTGGGATGGATTCTCTTTGTTTCTTTGGGACACTATGCTGCTTAATAGGGACAGGAGACTGTTACCGAACATTTTCTAGCTAGCATCAGTCGCATGGGTGTTAGTACACCATGCTGAGAGGGAATAGTTTTTAAACTGCGTCCTTTGCATGTTTGTGTACAAAAAGCAGTGATTTTTGTCACTGTTGTTTGGTGAGTAAGAAACAGACAAATCGGAATCAGTTTTGCTCACTGCAGTTTCAAGCATTCAGGCCTGGAGATGCCAGTATATAAAATGATTTTACTAATTCAACAAGTTAGGAACTACAAAGAATTTGAAAGTATCAACAATCACCTTGAATGTTGCAATGGAAATAAATATTTGGAGGATGCAATCATGGAAAGCTCTTTTTGAAGGCAGTCCATTATCTGCACTGATTTTGTTCATTTACAGGCAGTCATGTCAACACGTCAGCATACACTGATTTCCTCCATCAATTACCATCAGGAACTGATACACAGTTTTATAGTTCTGTAGTGGTATTGGTAGTGTTCTAATTTATTCTGTGTTTTATTTAAATACTGAATGTTGTATCTTTTTTAACTATTTCCATGAAACTTTGGCTGACTGGGGCAGCCGATGTGTCCCAATTAACCGGAATCCACTGTATTATTAATCGTAGTATTTACTCTTTTGCAGGTAGTTTTGTTTGAATCCATAGGCCTTCACAATACTTCAACATTCTGCTCACCCTCCTGTAATTCTAATTCTGATCCCCAGCTGCCTTGTTTCCTCTGATGTCCATGTCCCTGTGTATTGCCTCGATTTTTATTGTAACACGATGAGCACGGGATCGTGAGAAGTTGCTATTTTAATTTGCTTCAGATGCTCACAAGGAGTGGGGGTGGGGGAGTTGGGGGCCAAAGGTCACCATGTCCCTGATCTTCCTTGTACTGTTACCGTTTGAGAATGAAATGTCTTGTTCTTGTAGTAACATAGCAATAAAGATGTTCCACCCATCTAGGAATGGTGGTGGGGGGGCAAGATCTGTTGCAATTTCTCTGAGAAATATTAACTTCCTATTTACATTAATCCTATTGAGTAGAGGCATGTTATTTAAACCCTTGTACATTGTACACAGGAAAACACTGGAAACTGTTGGGACAAGTCTAATTTAGAGCAGACTGCTTTACAACAAGCCAATGTCAGCTTGAATTTACATTTATTTAAGAGCTTTATTACGTCATCATAAAGAGCTTTACAGCCAGTAGGGGTGGGGGGGGGCTGTGGGGGAGCTTCTGGAGTGTATTGTGTTGGAATGCAGGAAACATGGTAAAAAAGGAAATCCCCCACAACTGGAAACTGATTATGTCCAGATTACTGAGGGGTTAATTAGGTGGTAACGTGGTGAAGATATAGAGGACAGTTCTCCCACTCATTTCTCAGAACGGGATCTTTTTTGTATCCAGTTTAAGGCCTCCTTCAAAAGACAACACCTTCTCTGGCAAAAGATGATTAGTAAACCTTCACCTTTCAAAAGCAAGGCTTTCCTCTCTGTGCACTCATAACTGTGTGGCTAGGGAGAGCTCAAACAACATCTGAAAATTCAGGCAACACACATAAAAGTTGCTGGTGAACGCAGCAGGCCAGGCAGCATCTATAGGAAGGGGTACAGTTGACGTTTCGGGCCGAGACCCTTCGTCAGGACTAACTGAAAGAAGAGGTAGTAAGAGATTTGAAAGTGGGAGGGGGAGGGGGATCACTGTCGGCTGAGGTGTGTGACAATGAGGAAGATCAGCTGGTTGATGTGTGTTGCAACGACAATTTTGTACTCAATGCCAGCAAGACTAAGGAATTGATCACAAACGAGAGAAAATCCGCAGATGCTGAAAGTGAAAGTAATACACACAAAATGCTGGAGGAACTCAGCAGGCCAGGCAGCATCTATGGAAAAGAGTAAAATAGTTGACGTTTCAGGTTGAGATGCTGTATGGCCTGCTGAGTTCCTCCAGCACTGTGTGTGTATGACTGAAGGCTGATTTATACTTCTGTGTCAACTTGACGCCGTAGGTACAGCGTTGCTGTGAACCCTACGTAGAGCCTACGCAGATCCCTATGCCGTCGCCTGATGCGCACCTCTCCCAAAATGTAACTGCGCGTCGCGGCAACGCAGACCACAACAACTGTGATTGGTCCGCTTGGTAGCGTCGCATTTCCTCCTACGCTGCAATAGCTTCCCATTGGGCGACTGAAGGGCAGGGAAGGAACTCTGGCTGCAATGCTTTCCATAAAGCTTTACAGACCTCCAAAATTATGGAGGACACATTTTGCTTTTACGAAAAAAGGTACTCGCTTTAAACTTGTATACCCCGAGAAAGACTACCATGAACATGAAGCCTTGCGCGGGCAGGTGTGTGTGCACATGCACGACGTGCCCGAAATGCAGAGCGACGCAGACACACCAACGCACAAGTATAAATGCTCACAACACGCGTCGGTCACTAGCGTAGGTTACGGCGTCGAGTTGACACACAAGTATAAATCAGCCTTAAGGAATTGATTGTGGACTTCAGGAAGGGGAAGTCAGAACACACTGCAGTGCTCACTGAGGGATTAGCGGTGGAAAGAGTGAGCAGTTTCACGTTCCTGGGCATCAACATCGCAAGCGATCTATCCTGGTCCCAATATATTGATAAACAAAGAAGGCATGCCAGTGGCTTTATTTCCATAGAACCATAGAAACTACAGCACAGAAACAGGCCTTTTGGCCCTTCTTGGCTGTGCCGAACCATTTTCTGCCTAGTCCCACTGACCTGCACATGGACCATATCCCTCCATACACCTCCCATCCATGTATCTGTCCAATTTATTGTTAGATGTTAAAAAAGAACCCGCATTTACCACCTCATCTGGTAGCTCATTCCATACTCCCACCACTCTCTGTGTGAAGAAGCCCCCCCCCAATGTTTCCTTTAAATTTTCCCCCCCTCACCCTTAACCCATGTCCTCTGGTTTTTTTCTCCCCTTGCCTCAGTGGAAAAAGCCTGCTTGCATTCACTCTATCTATACCCATCATAATTTTATATACCTCTATCAAATCTCCCCTCATTCTTCTACGCTCTAGGGAATAAAGTCCTAACCTATTCAACCTTTCTCTGTAACTGAGTTTCTCAAGTCCCAGCAACATCCTTGTAAACCTTCTCTGCACTCTTTCAACCTTATTTATATCCGTCCTGTAATTTGGTGACCAAAACTGAACACAATACTCCAGATTCGGCCTCACCAATGCCTTATACAACCTCATCATAATATTCCAGCTCTTATACTCAATACTTTGATTAATAAAGGCCAATGTACCAAAAGCTCTCTTTACGACCCTATCTACCTGTGGCGCCACTTTTAGGGAATTTTGTATCTGTATTCCCAAATCCCTCTGTTCTACTGCACTCCTCAGTGCCTTACCATTAACCCTGTATGTTCTACCTTGGTTTGTCCTTCCAACGTGCAATACCTCACACTTGTCTGTATTAAACTCCATCTGCCATTTTTCAGCCCATTTTTCCAGCTGGTCCAAGTCCCTCTGCAGGCTCTGAAAACCTTCCTCACTGTCTACTGCACCTCCAATCTTTGTATCATCAGCAAATTTGCTGATCCAATTTACCACATTATCATCCAGATCATTGATATAGATGACAAATAACAATGGACCCAGCACTGATCCTTGTGGCACACCACTAGTCACAGGCCTCCACTCAGAGAAGCAATTCTCAACTACCACTCTTTGGCTTCTTCCATTGAGCCAATGTCTAATCCAATTTACCACCTCTCCATTTATACCTAGCGACTGAATTTTCCTAACTAACCTCCCATGCAGGACCTTGTCAAAGGCCTTACTGAAGTCCATGTAGACAATATCCACTGCCTTCCCATCATCCACTTTCCTGGTAACCTCCTCGAAAAACTCCAATAGATTGGTCAAACATGACCTACCACGCACAAAGCCATGTTGACTCTCCCTAATAAGTCCCTGTCTATCCAAATGCTTGTAGATTCTGTCTCTTAGTACTCCCTCCAATAACTTACCTACTACTGACGTTAAACTTACCGGCCTATAATTTCCCGGATTACTTTTCGATCCTTTTTTAAACAACCGAACAACATGAGCCACTCTCCAATCCTCCGGCACCTCATCCGTAGACAGCGATGTTTTAAGTATTTCTGCCAGGGCCCCTGCAATTTCAACACTAGTCTCCTCCAAGGTCCGAGGGAACACCCTGTCAGGTCCCGGGCATTTACCCATGTTAATTTTCCTCAAGACAGCAAGCACCTCCTCCTTTACAATCTGTACAATTTCCATGATCTCACTACTTGATTCCCTTAATTCCATAGACTTCATGGCAGTTTCCTTAGTAAATATTGACGCAAAAAACCTATTTAAGATCTCCCCCATTTCCTTTGGTTCCGCACATAGCTGACCACTCTGATCTTCAAGAGGACCAAGTTTATCCCTTACAATCCTTTTGCTCTTAATATACCTGTAAAAGCTCTTTGGATTATCCTTCACTTTGACTGCCAAGGCAACCTCATGTCTTCTTTTAGCCCTCCTGACTTCTTTCTTAAGTATTTTCTTGCACTTCTTATACTCCTCAAGCAGCTGATTTACTCCCTGTTTCCTATACATGTCATACAACTCCCTCTTCTTCTTTATCAGAGTTGCAATATCCCTGGAGAACCAAGGTTCCTTATTCCTATTCACTTTGCCTTTAATCCTGACAGGAACATACAAACTCTGCACTCTCAAAATTTCTCCTTTGAAAACTTTCATTAGGAGTTTGAGAAGATTTGCTATGTCACCAAAGATTCTATCAAATTTCTGCCAGTGTAAGGTGGAGAGCATTCTAACTGGTTGCATCATCTCCTGATATGGAGGCTCTAATGCGCAGAACGGCCCTCCCCACCATTGAGGACATCTTCCAAAGTCAGTATCCGTCACTAAAGACCCTCACTATAACCATATGAGACATGCCCTCTCTCATTACTACCAGCGGGGAGGAGGCACAGGAGCTTAAAGACTCACTCCTAACATCTTAGGAAGAGCTCCTTTCTCTCCAGCATCAGATCTCCGAATGGTCCATAAAAATCACTATATGTTAGAAAAAGTAAATACATTCTGCAGAAGAGGAATAATGAGTGTTGATGGGCTCATTGACCATTGGCACACTTTAGGGCAGGTGCAGAGGAGATCCGCCAAAATGAGTTTTGTGGAGTCCTGGAGTGGTCCTTTGGCCCAGTGAGTCTGTGCTGACCACAGTGCCCACTCAGCTAATGACAATTTATTGAATTTGGGCCAGATGCCGCCCCCCCCCCCCCCCACCATGTACCTGTCCATTTGCACCTACCCGTGGAGACTGGAAAGTCACCTTTGGAGAAAGGATGGTTGAGGAATGATTTAGTAGAAATGTTCATTACATTCAGCTTTGATTAAGTAAATAAAATTGCTAACCAGGGGGCATCATTGCAGGACATCTGGCAAAACAAACAGGGAAATGAGAGGAATTTCCTTTCTAATGTTACCCTGTGTTATGGAAGGCAAACATAATGCACACTTATGAGAATTTGAGATTTCCAAGTTAGTCATACTTGTGGAAGAGTGAGTCAAGTTGGAGATTGTTTGCCTACACATATAATTTAAAGAAGACTACATAGAATCTAGCAGATTGGAAATGATCTGGTGAGATTCTTTTGAAAAACCTTGATGGTCAATATGGAAGTTCGTACATTTCTGCATGAGCCTGTAAATAGTGCTCATATACAGCACCAAACCTGTCCATTGCTCGCTTGATTACTAGGAACATGGGAAGCATTCTTGTTTAGTTTTTGATATATTTGTAGTGTTAGCTTGTTTGTTTCAAGGTCATAATATGGCAACAATTTATCAGCCCATCCAGTGCTCAACAATAATATTGTCTAATGTGTAATTTTGATACTGATAAATAGTGTACAGTATTTGCTGCCAGGGCCACATTTATTGTTCATCTCTGGTTATGTGGGATAAAAGGAAGGCCTGTTTTAAAGCCAACTGAACTGGTGCCTGGAACAAGAGAAAATCTGCAGATGCTGGAAATCCAAAGCAACACAACACACACAGGAACTCAGTAGGCCAAGCAGCATCTGTGGAAAAGAGACACTTCATCAGGACTGGAAAAAAAAACTTCCTCCCCTCCTCCCTCTGTGGCAGCAATATAGAGGGTGCAGAAGTGAATCACCAGGATGTTGCCTGAGATGGGGATTGTACATGTAAGAAGAGTTTGGGTAGACAACAGGAATTCTGCAGATGCTGGAAATTCAAGCAACACACATCAAAGTTGCTGGTGAACGCAGCAGGCCAAGCAGCATCTATAGGAAGAGGCGCAGTCGACGTTTCAGGCCGAGACCCTTCGTCAGGACTAACCGATTGGGTAGGCTAGGTTTATCAGCATATGGGCTTCCAGCTACCAAAATTAAAAGACCTGTTCAAGGCTAGAGCAGAGAAAAGAGCTGAAAAAATTACTGCAGACTCCACCCCCTCCCGCCCCCAAGTAGTTCCCTATTCACCAAATTGCCATCAGGGAGATGCTGCAAGTCCAATCCCACCAGGACTACATGTCATCTCTACATGAAAGCTTCTTTCCTGCTGCTATCCAACTTCTCAACAAACCTCACCCAGGTGTAATATCCTGACTGTCCCCGCACAACATCCGTTAAGTGGTCTTTCCTGCTGTCCTTCTGTTGATAATTATTGAGTTTGTTCTTTATCTTCACCCTTGCACATGTGACTGTTCTGCTAATTGTTAATTTCAAAACGGGGAGAACATCCAGGAATCTGAGATGCAGAGGGATCTGGGAGTCCTTGTGCAGAACACCCTGAAGGTTAATTTGCAGATTGAGTCAGTGGTGAGGAAAGCAAATGCCATGCTAGCATTCATTTCAAGAGGTCTAGAATACAAGAGCAAGGTTGTGATGATGAGGCTTTATGAGGCACTGGCGAGGCCTCACCTTGAGTATTATGAACAGTTTTGGGCCCCTCATCTTAAAAAAGACGTGCTGGCATTGGAGAGGGTCCAGAGGAGGTTCACAAGGATGATTCAGGAATGAAAGGGTTATCATACGAGGAACGTTTGGTAGCTCTGGGTTTGTACTCGCTGGAATTCAGAAGGATGAATTCTTGAAAACTTTCGAATGTTGAAAGGCCTAGACAGACTAGATGTCAAAAGGATGTTTCCCATGGTGGGAGAGTCTAGGACAAGAGGGCATTGCCTCAGGATAGAGGGACGCCCTTTCAAAATAGAGATGTGGAGAAATTTCTTTAGCCAAAGAGTGGTGAATTTGTGGAATTTGATGCCACACTTGCGGCTGTGGAGACCAGGTTGTTGGGTGTATTTAAGGCAGAGATTGATAGGTTCTTGATTGAACATGGCATCAAAGGTTACGGGGAGAAGGCCGGGAACTGGGGTTGAGGAGAAGTGAAAAAAGGATCAGCCATGATTGAATGGTGGAGCAGATTCAATGAACCAGATGGCTTAATTCTGCTCCTGTGTCTTATGGTCTTTTGTTGATTGCTCATGGCTATTTGCCCCATTGTCTTATAAAATGTTGGTTGCTATTGTATTGCCTGTTGTGGTGTCCCGTGTTTTATGGTTGGCACTGAACCACAATAAATTCTGATGTGTTCCACGTACTGGCAATGAAGTGATTCAGATTTGGATAGTCTGACTTGAGGGAGTCAGAATGGCTTTGTGCACGAGAAGTTGTGTTTAAATATTTTAGTTTTTTTTTGAAGAGGTAACCAAAAATGTGGATATGGGTAGGGCAGTTGATGTTGTCTATTTGGATTTGAGCAAAGTCTTCAACAAGGTTCTGCATGATAGGCTACTGTAGAAGGTTAGGACCTATGGGACTCAGGAAGAGGGTGATTGTTCAAGGCTGTTTATTGGAATGGAGGTTGGTGACTGTGTGCCAGGGGTCAGTGTTTGGGACTTTTGTTATTTACATTAATGATTTGGATGCAAATAAACAATGCTAATCAGTAAATTCGTGTAGGACCTGGACCTGGGAGGTGTTGTTGATGGTGAAATAGGTTATCAAAGATTATAGGAGGATTTTGATCAGTTTGGGAAGTGGGTTGAGGAGGGGCAAATGGATTTCGGTTCAGGTACGTTGAAGTGATAAATTTTGGAAAGTCAAACTTGCAGAGGACATGTATGATGCATGGTAGGACAGTAGAGAGTGTAATGGAACAGGGGGACACGTGCATAGTTCATTGATTGGAAGTGGTAGTTGGGAAGTGGAAAAGATTGGAAACAGTAGTTGGGAAAGTGGAGACAGAGATGGTGGGTGGGATGAAATGGGTGATTTGGAGGGCAGATGTCAATCAGCAGGCGGTTAGTTGGATGAGGGCTCTCGGTATGTAAGTTAACCTCATCGGGTGTGATTTGAAATGAATTGGCTTTATTTCTTACATCCTTCATATACATGAGTAAAAATTTTTACGTAACTTCTCCTTCTAAATATGCAATGTGTAATTTATAGTACTTTATAATAAATAGTATGTACAACAGGACAGTTAATATAACATAGAAATATAATTGTATCAGCATGAATTATTCATTCTGAAGGCCTGGTGGAAGAAGCTGCTGGTCCTGGCTTTTATGCTGCGGTACTGCTTCCCGGATGGTAGCAGCTGGAACAGTTTGTGATTGGGGTGACTTGGGTCTCCAATGATCCTTCGGGCCCTTTTTATGCACCTGTCTTTGTAGATGTCCTGAACAGTGAGAAGTTCAGATCTACAGATGCGCTGGGCTGTCTGCACCACTCTCTGCAGAGTCCTGCGATTAAGGGAGGTACAGTTCCCGTACCAGGCAGTGATGCATCCAGTCAGGATGCTCTCAATTGTGCCCCTGTAGAAAGTTCATAGGACTTGGGGGCCCATACTGAACTTCTGAGGTGAAAGAGGCACTGTTGTGCCTTTTTCACCGCACAGCTGGTATGTACAGACCACATGAGATCCTTGGTGATGTGGCTGCCAAGGCACTTAAAGCTGTTCACCCTCTCAACCCCAGATCCATTGATGTCGATAGGAGTTAGCCTGTCTCCATTCCTCCTGTAGTCCACAACCAGCTCCTTTGTTTTTGCAATGTTGAGGGAGAGGTTGTTTTCTTGACAGCACTGTGTCAGGGTGATGACTTCTCTGTAGGCTGCCTCATTATTATTTGAGATTAGGCCAATCAGTGTAGTGTCAACAGCAAATATAATTAGCAGATTGGAGCTGTGGGTGGTGACACAGTCATGGGTATACTGAGAGTAAAGGAGGGGCCTTGGGGCACCTGTGTTGAGGGTCAGAGTGGCAGAGGTGAGGGAGCCCACTCTTACCACCTGCCGGTGATCTAAGAGGAAGTCCAGGAAGGCCAAAGTCTCTGAGCTTCTTGTGGACCCTGCAGAAATTATGGTGTTGAATGCTGAACTGTAGTCCAAGAGCAGCATTCTCAACAAGCATCCCTCTTCTCCAGATGTGTAAGGACGGAGTGTAGAGCTGTGGTTATGGCATCATCTGACAATCGGTTGTGTCGGTAGGTGAATTGTAGGGGTCCAGTGTGGGTAGCAGCATGCTGCAGATGTAGTCCTTGACCATCCTCTCAAAGCATCTGCTTATTATTGAGGTGAGTGCGACAGGAATCCAGTCATTCAGACATTACCTTGGTCTTTTTAGGTAAAGGGACAATGGTGGATGCTTTGAGACAGAAGGGAAATCTACACTGGGAGAGAGAGAGAGATTAAAAATATCTGTAATCACACCGGCCAATTGTACTGCGCACACCCTGAGTACCGGCCCTGGGGTGCCATCCGGTCCCGCAGCCTTGTGACTGTCCCCTGGTTGGAAAAACCTGTGTACTTCAGCCTCAGAGATGACCAAGCTGCCGGTCACTTCAGCACTTCAGTATTGGCGACATCGAATCAAGCGTGAAAAAAAGATTTAGCTCGTCTGGGAGGGAGGCAGCAATGTTGGAAACTCCACTGCATTTAGCTTTGAAGTCTGCGATGGTGTGCCAACCTTTGATCAGGCAGCTGATGAGCTGCTGAGTAGGCAGCCAGCAGAGCCAGGGTTGGAGAGCTGTCAGTCTTCTGTCTTCCCCTCACTTCCACCCGCCTGATAGCACATATCACCAGACTCAGGGACAGCTTAACCCCATTGTTATAAGACAATTGAATGGTTTCCTAGTACAATAAGATGAACTCTTGATCTATCTTTATGACCTTGTTGTTTGTTTCCTGGCACTGCACTTTCTCTACAGCTGTCATACTTTATTCTGCATTGTTATTGTTTTACCTTGTTCTACCTCAATGTACTTTGCAATAATTTGATCTGTAAGATAAGATTTTCATTGTACTTCTGTACACGTGACAATAATACACCAATATCAAGGCAGCAGGCAATGCACTTGGAAGACTTGCCCGGGAAAGTCAGAAAGCCTCCACCCCCTGTGTGTTGTGTGTAGCGAGACTGGGTTCCTACTAACAACCCCTGGCAGTGGGCAAGGGAAGATCAAGGCCCTAGTAACAGCAAAGCAGTCTCATCTAGGAGCTTTGGAGTTTTGATGTTTTGGTGCGTAGACTCCATATATGAGAATTATGTGATGCAAAGCACACCGTGTATCCCATTTCTCAACACCCCTCGGGCCTGGTGGCCTCCAATCTCACACGATGTACCCAATAGGGCATTTCATAACATTGAAACGAGGCCCTGAGAAACATCATGTTCCGGGCCATTAGGTTTCTGCAAGAAATTTAGTTGCCAGGTTGGGATTAGCACTTGCCTCATCTGTTGGTGGGACATTATTAAGGAGGGACAACCAACCAGTAAGGCAAGGGAGGACCCACGCTGTTCAAGTCCACATCTTTATTAATTTATTTAATGACATTACTGGACAATAGGATGGACACAGAAAGGGTAAGTACCAATGCTTTTCTGCAAAAGGATTGATTCATAGTAACAACAGGAATTCTGCAGATGCTGGAAATTCAAGCAACATACATCAAAGTTGCTGGTGAACGCAGCAGGCCAGGCAGCATCTCTAGGAAGAGGCGCAGTCGACATTTCAGGCCGAGACCCTTCGTCAGGACTAACTGAAGGAAGAGTGAGTAAGGGATTTGAAAGCTGGAGGGGGAGGGGGAGATCCAAAATGATAGGAGAAGACAGGAGGGGGAGGGATAGAGCCGAGAGCTGGACAGGTGATAGGCAAAAGGGGATACGAGAGGATCATGGGACGGGAGGTCCGGGAAGAAAGACAAGGAGGGGGAGGTGACCCAGAGGATGGGCAAGAGGTATATTCAGAGGGACAGAGGGAGAAAAAGGAGAGTGAGAGAAAGAATGTGTGCATAAAAATAGGTGCCTAGCGGAAGTTAGAGAAGTCGATGTTCATGCCATCAGGTTGGAGGCTACCCAGACGGAATATAAGGTGTTGTTCCTCCAACCTGAGTGTGGCTTCATCTTTACAGTAGAGGAGGCCGTGGATAGACATGTCAGAATGGGAATGGGATGTGGAATTAAAATGTGTGGCCACTGGGAGATCCTGCTTTCTCTGGCGGACAGAGCGTAGATGTTCAGCAAAGCGGTCTCCCAGTCTGCGTTGGGTCTCACCAATATATAAAAGGCCACATCGGGAGCACCGGACGCAGTATATCACCCCAGTCGACTCACAGTTGAAGTGATGCCTCACCTGGAAGGACTGTTTGGGGCCCTGAATGGTGGTAAGGGAGGAAGTGTAAGGGCATGTGTAGCACTTGTTCCGCTTACACGGATAAGTGCCAGGAGGGAGATCAGTGGGGAGGGATGGGGGGGACGAATGGACAAGGAAGTTGTGTAGGGAGCGATCCCTGCGGAATGCAGAGAGAGGCGGGGAGGGAAAGATGTGCTTAGTGGTGGGATCCCGTTGGAGGTGGCGGAAGTTACGGAGAATAATATGTTGGATCCAGAGGCTGGTGGGGTGGTAGGTGAGGACCAGGGGAACCCTATTCCTAGTGGGGTGGTGGGAGGATGGAGTGAGAGCAGATGTACGTGAAATGGGGGAGATGCGTTTAAGAGCAGAGTTGATAGTGGAGGAAGGGAAGCCCTTTTCTTTAAAAAATGAAGACATCTCCCTCGTCCTAGAATGAAAAGCCTCATCCTGAGAGCAGATGCGGCGGAGACGGAGGAATTGCGAGAAGGGGATGGCGTTTTTGCAAGAGACAGGGTGAGAAGAGGAATAGTCCAGGTAGCTGTGAGAGGCTGTAGGCTTATAGTAGACATCAGTGGATAAGCTGTCTCCAGAGACAGAGGCAGAAAGATCTAGAAAGGGGAGGGAGGTGTCGGAAATGGACCAGGTAAACTTGAGGGCAGGGTGAAAGTTGGAGGCAAAGTTAATAAAGTCAACGAGTTCTGCATGCGTGCAGGAAGCAGCGCCAATGCAGTCGTCGATGTAGCAAAGGAAAAGTGGGGGACAGATACCAGAATAGGCACGGAACATAGATTGTTCCACAAACCCAACAAAAAGGCAGGCATAGCTAGGACCCATACGGGTGCCCATAGCTACACCTTTAGTTTGGAGGAAATGGGAGGAGCAAAAGGAGAAATTATTAAGAGTAAGGACCAATTCCGCTAGACGGAGCAGAGTGGTGGTAGAGGGGAACTGATTAGGTCTGGAATCCAAAAAGAAGCATAGAGCTTTGAGACCTTCCTGATGGGGGATGGAAGTATATAAGGACTGGACATCCATGGTGAAAATAAAGCGGTGGAGGCCAGGGAACTTAAAATCATTGAAAAGTTTAAGAGCGTGAGAAGTGTCACGAATATAGGTCGGAAGGGATTGAACAAGGGGTGATAAAACAGTGTCGAGGTATGCAGAAACGAGTTCGGTGGGGCAGGAGCAAGCTGAGACAATAGGTCGGCCAGGACAGGCAGGTTTGTGGATCTTGGGTAGGAGGTAGAAACGGGAAGTGCGGGGTGTGGGAACTATAAGGTTGGTAGCAGTGGATGGGAGATCCCCTGAGCGGATAAAGTCGGTGATGGTGTGGGAGACAATGGCCTGGTGCTCCTTAGTGGGGTCACGATCGAGGGGTAAATAAGAGGAGGTATCGGCGAGTTGTCGCTGCGCCTCGGCAAGGTAGAGGTCAGTACGCCAGACTACAACAGCACCCCACTTATCAGCGGGTTTAATAATAAGGTTAGGATTAGTGCGGAGGGAGTGGAGAGCAGAGCGTTCCGAAGGAGTGAGGTTGGAATGGGGACAAGGTGCGGTGAAGTCGAGACGGTTGATGTCCCGTCGGCAGTTAGCAATAAAGAGATCCAGAGCGGGCAGAAGTAACAAGTAACAAGTAATTCATAGTAACAAGTGGCTTTGATTGTTATTGATTCACCAGAGGACTTCTGGAGAATGCAGTTGGCATTATTTAAAATATAATACTGCAATTATTGAATGTTTTCACAGCATGAGTCATTAATTTTATTTCTGTTTCTCCGACATGCAAATGTTTGCTGGTATTGTCTCTACAACCCAGAGTCTGCACCTGGTCCCTCCCTGCCTAATAATGCCAGCAATGCAGTCTAGTGGTGGTTATGGGATGAGGAATTTCCTGCCTCCCTGGTGAGAATATTTTCAAACACTCAGTAGGCCAGGCATCATCTGTAGAATGAGAAACAGAGTTAAAGTTTTGAGGCTGGGGAACTTCAGGTGATGACTCTGACTCTATCCAACAGTTGCTGGTTTTGTTTCAGATTTTCGGCATCTGCAGTATATTGGATATTCAATCTATAGTAGCGAGGTATAGAAGGAGAGAAAGAACATAGTCTTTTTCCCACGGAGGAGATGCTAAAAATAAGGGATATTTATTTATTTGTCTGTCTGGCTCTTTATTTATTTCTTACATTCAAGGGATGTATGAGCAATAAGGAAGGGACATGTGGGAGGATATTGCCCAAACACTAAGAGTGTATACATAATTGTTTTGTATACTTCAATGTACAGTCAGATATGCAATCAGATCAATGTGTATTGATCAGTCTGATGGCCGGGTGGTAGAAGGTCCCGTGCCTATTGGTCCTGGCCTTAATGCCGTGGTACCGTTTGCCAGACGGTAGCAGCTGAAACAGTTTGTGGTTGGGGTGGCTGGAGTCCCTAATGATCCCCTGGGCCCTTTTTACACACCTGCTGCTGTAAATGTCCGAAATAGAGGAAAGCTGACACCCACAGGTGAGCCGGGCTGTCGGCATCGCTCTCTGCAGTGCCCTGTGATTGAGGGTACTACAGTTCCCCTGCCAGACGATGACACAGCCAGTTAGCATGCTCTCAGTGGTGCCCCTGTAGAAAGTCCTGAGGATTTGAGTCTCCTTCAGCCGTCTGAGGTGTAAAAGGCACTGCTGTGCTTTTTAATCACCACATTGCTGGAGACAGGTGAGAGATTTTACCGTGGAGAAGGTTTCACCTGGTTGCATCACCAGCTGGTATGGAGGTGCCAAGACACAGGACCAAAAAAAGCTGCAGAGGATTGTAAACTCGGCCGTCTCCATCATGGGCACCAGTCTCCCCACTTTCGACAACATCTTCAAAAGGTGATGCCTGAAAAAGGCAGCATCCGCCTTTAAGGACCCAGGATAAACCCTTTTCTCACTACTACCATTAGAACGCCTGAAGGCACAAGCTCGATATTTGAAGAACAGTTTCTGCCTGTCCGGTATCAGATTTCTGGATGGACAATGAACCCATAAACACTACTTCACTGTTCTTGCTCTCCTTTTGCCCTACTCATTTACTTTTATGACATTACATTCTGCGTTGTCCTGCTGTCACGAAACAACAAATTTCAAAACTTAGGTTAGTGATAATAAACCTGATTCTGACTTTTGACACTGATTCTGAAAAACAAGGGTATCAGAGGTGGCAGCTTCGCCCAAAGGTGGTGGTGTGTATTTGGAATCAGCTGCCAAAAATAATGGCTGAGTCGGGCACATTAACAACATGTTAAAAAAGCTATCTAAACAGGCACATGAACATGAGTGATTTAGAGAGCTATTGGGACTAGCTCAACGGACTACGCTATCAGCATGGCTCTGTTTCCACACTATGACTCCATGTCTCTTCGTCTGCCTTGGTTAAATAGCTTTGAGGCTGTACTTAATGCTTGTATATTACCAAGAGTAAGATAACCTTTACAACCCAGTGGGAAATGATGAATATACACTGATTTAACAGCGGTCTGTTGAAGGAACTCGGTGGGTTGAGTAGAGTCTGTGGGAAGAATTGTTGTTCCCGTCCCTGTTCTTCTGCCAGCCCCTATCCTAACTTTCTCCTCTAAAGTCAGACAAGTATATGAACAGACAGCCAAGCTGCCACAGTCTGTTTGTGGCTTCCTCATCATTCTAAGTAAATTTATTATTAGAAGTATGCACATATATTTCACCATATCCTGAGATTCATTTTTTTGTGGGCATTCACTATAGGTACAATAAAACACAACAGAATCAATGAAAAACAAAGACAGACAAACAACCAATGTGCAAAAGAAGACAAACTGTGCAAATCCAAAGAATAAATAGGAGATAATACTGAAAACAAGAGTTGTGGAGTCCTTGAAACTTGAGTTGATAGGTCGTGGATCAGTTCAGTGCTGAGGTGAGTGAGGTTACCCATGCTGGTCAGAAGCCCGATGGTGTGGGACTGAAGGTTCCCTGTGCCACCTCCCCGAAGGCAGCAGCAAGAAGAGAGCATGGCCAGGATGGTGGGGGTCCTTGATAATGGATGCTGGTTTCTATGGCAGCACTCCTTGTAGTCGCAGAAGGATAAGCTGCCTTTCTTCTCTGCACGTTGCTGTTTCGTGCTTTAGAAATGGAGATTGGATCAGACCTTTCAGTGAATGAAGTAAGTGTTCCAAATGACTGAGTATTTATAACCCAGATAAGAGAGAAGAGCCCTCCTTTCTTTCACTTTCATATCGCAGAATGTGGTTTTAATTTCTTCGCCTCGCTGGTAGTGAAAGTATCCACTTTCCTCCCCGGTAACAGAGCCTGGAACTGGACGCACCTTTGATGAAGCATTTACCCATTTCCAAGTGGCTGGGCCAGCTGGGTCTCCCCGAGTACCTGAAGCTCTTTGATGAAGAGTACGACGGAGTGGAGGTGAGTGAGAGACTGTCTCCAAACAGGACAGTAAACTTCTAATGAGCTGCAAGTAAACCCTATTTGTGCTAATGTTGAGTGGTCTGAGAGGTACATCAGAGCCTGGTCTCCATCTGAATCCAGGTCAGCTGGAGGCTGGAGAATGTAGACTGTCTTGGGGTTAGAGACCTAGACACTACTATGGCTGTGGGGAGGAATGGGGCTTGTTTTGTTGCTTATTGTGTTCTGTGTTATTCTGCTGAGCGTGGTGGGTGTGCAATGTTGGTGCTGGAATGTGTAGTGACGCTTATGTGCTTCCTCTACCTCACCATCAGGTGTGTTGGTTAGAGTCAGAGGAAAGTACAGCACAGAAACAGGCCCTTCAACCCATCTAGTCCATGCCGAACCATTTAAACTGCCTGCTCCCATCGACCCACACTGGGACCATAGCCCTCCATACCTCTACCATCCACGTACCCATCCAAATTTCTCCTAAACATTGAAATCGGGCTCGCATGCACGACTTGTGCTGCCAGCTCGTTCCACACTCTCACCGCCCTCTGAGTGAAGAAGTTTCCCCTTAAGCTTTTCACCTTTCACCCTTAACCCATGACCTCTAGTTGAAGTCCTACCCAACCTCAGCAGTTGTCATTGCAAATGACACATTTCACTGTATGTTTTGATGTGTGATAAATAAACTTGAATCTTGTCAGCAGGTCAAGTTACGGAAAGCTTGGCGGCCGTTCCACTATCTCATCCCAACAAGTGGAGTCATAGGGGGTTAGGGCCTATACCATAAGCCCTCTGTGATCCAAGTAGCTGGTTAGAAATGAGGAATAGGTACAGGATCTCCTGGGTTTTGGGCTCTCTTTCAAGGACTCTTTAACTCATGTTTTTGAAATACATTGCTTATTTATTATTATTATTATTTCTGTATTTGCACATTGGATGTGTGTTCCATTTTTGTGTGCAGTTTCTCGTTAATTCTATTGCGTTTCTTTATATTTACTGTGAATGCCAGCAAGAAAATGAATCTCGGGGTAGTATATGGTGACATATATGTACTTTGTAAATAAACTTACGTTAACCTCTCTGCACGTTGAGCTGTCGATCCAGGGACAGAGACAATAGGATGAGGAAGGAGTTATTGAGGCCCTGGTGCAGGAAATTCACTGTTCTCCACATAACGCTGCTTGGAGTATCTCAGTATCTTGCACTCTGTATCTGCCTGGCATTCTGTGACTGGATTCCCTAATGCTGGACACTTCTTCTCAATAGCATGTTTAAAAATAATCTTGATTCTGAGGAAAATTCGGCCCCATTTAAAGAGAAATGACATCCAGTGGGAGTATTTTTGAAACATGGAGTATTTTTCTTTGAGATTGTACAAAGCGAAAATTGTTTTATAAAACCTTAGTGGTTCTGCGTTTAAATCCTCATACATTAGTGTTCTGGAGATTCGTAACTACGTTCAGATTTATTAACACTCAGCATCTAAGGCCATCTTCTTGGCCCTTCGGTTACTCATCCAAGTACAGTTAATTAGGCCCTCAGTTAAGTTTCTTATTTGGGACAACTTTTAAAGAACAAAAACTACTCAAGAAAATTGCCAGGATTCCCTTCATTTATTTGGGATACGTTGCCACTTTATTGGGGCATGAGACTGTTGCTGAACAGGTTCTAACTAGTCTTAGTCACACGCACTTGTGACTTCACACCATGCTTAGAGTGAACAGTTTTTAAATAGAGTCGGTTGTGTGTGTACGTGTTTAAAAAAAAGTGATTTTTGCCACTGATAGTTGGTGAGCAATAAACAGTAAGATGATTCAGAACTGTTTTGCTCACTGCAGTTTCAAGCATTTAGGCTTGGAGATACCAGAAATGGCCAGGAGTGAACATGAAATGATTTCACTACTTCAACAAGTTAGGAACTACGAAGAATTTGAAGGTATCGACAATCATCTTGAATGGTACCATAAAAATGAAGATTTGGAGGATGCAGTTGTTGAGAGTATTGTATGAAGGCTGTCCATTATCTGTACTAGGTGTCTGTATTGATTCTGTTCATTGCATACACTGGATGAATTTCTCTGTCGATAACTGTTAGGAACTAATATACTGCATTATAGTACTATAGTATTATTGGTAGTGTTCTAGTTTGTTCTGAATTTCATTTAAATACAGAATTTGTTACTCAGTTAAAAATATATAAAAAAGTCAAACTATTTCCATGAAACTTGCCAATTACAGCATCTGCTTAATTGGGCCACAATGTACTGGTCCCAGTGCATCCCAATTAACAGGAATCTACTGTACATTTCAAATGTGATGAGGCCCTTGCGCAGGATGAGAAAGAGAGAGATAGAAGTTAGCCTATGAAAGATTGACACAATTTCACTATTCTCACAATAATACTTAAGGGTTATATACTGGTAATACCTACCAGCTTGAAAGAAAAGATTATTGCTGAACTTCATATTGAGGATGCAGGAATAGTCAGAGTTACAAGAAATGTTTGCCTACTGGCACAAAGTTTCTTCAATGATGCTGAATAATTGGTAAGTAATACAGTATTTATTAAAATTGTAGTTGCAAGCAGCTCAAAAGCTTATCTGTAGTCATAGCCCCTTTAGTACTTTCAGAGTCCATATAACTTTTTGTGATTGCTGGAAATGGTGATTGGTACTAATCAATAATCATGTAGATTATATTTGCACTTCTATTCAGCCGGCACAGTAGTGTAATGGTTAGCGTCATGATATTAAAGTTCCAGCGACCTGGGTTCAGTACTGCCGCTGTCTGTAAGAAGTTTGTACTTTCTTCCTGTGACCACATGGGTTAACTCCGGGTGCCCCATTTTCCTCCCACATTCTAAAGCTACATGTCAGTAGGTCAGTTGGTCAAGTAAGTGTAATCGGGTGGCGCGTGCTCATAAACTGGAAGGCCTCATTACTGTGTTGTATCTATAAATAAGCTTTAAACGAAGATGGATTGTTTTGCTTGGGTTCACGTCACATGACTGAATGTGCTCTAGATGGCTTGTGATCCATTTGTATGTCACAGCTTGGAATGAATAGATCATGGCACCCAGTTCCGACTGACGGTTCAAAGTACACTTATTATCAAAGTGTGCAACATTGTACAACCTTGGGGTTTGACACCTATCAGGCAGCCACAAAACAAAGAAACCAAAAAGAACCCATATTAAAAAAAAGACCATCAAACATCCAAATGTGCAGAGAAAAAAATAACACACCATGCCCTTAAAAAAAGAAGCCATTAGAGAAGATCATCAAACACCCAATGTGTAGAGAAAAAGTTCTTGCAAACTTTATGAAATGGAGTGGCATCAAATATGACCTTGCCTCCCCATGACATCAAATGGCATGGATGATGCATCATTCAGAGTAACTTAAGCTCACAAAGTTGCAGAGTTATCTGAAACTCGACTTGAACCATCCTCTTACTAATCACCTGGTGAAATAGAGTACAGTTCCCGTCCAGCTGCCGAGCTCCTGGTGACGCACTTCAATTCTGATCAACCAAATCTGCTTTCTGTAATTGAAGCTGTTGGATGAAAACTACCTGCGACATAACAAGGTGGAATGCAAGTTCGAGCAAAACAAATGTAAACATTCTTGGCCCAACTAGCAATTTGAGCTCTCGCAAGTAGGGGGTTGGGGGGACACAGGAAGGGAGATAGAGTTTGCAAAACCAACATTGAATTGAAACTGGTGTTGAAATCTGAAACTCTTCAGGTAAATCAATTGATCTCTTGCTAGAGATGAATCAAGTCAGCATGGACAACTCTCCATTATGACGTCGTATGTGGGTTGTATCCACAGCAGGTTTCAACTCATGAAGAACTAAACCCCAAGTTCAAGTCCAGGGAATTATTTTAAAAAACCTGTAAATTGTTGCTTGCAACAATTTGTAGACTTTCGTTGAATGTGAATGTTGATAAATGTTGCCTTTTTAAAAAAAATGCAGAGTATGGTGGATGAAGATGCTTAATATAACTTTGAGTAAATAGAATTCTTTCTGTATCTATGCGATGTTCCTACATGGAAACAATGTAATGTTGTCAAAGACAGACTGGAACATTTAGTTTGCACCATTAGGTTTGAGACTCAACATTGGAGCAGTTTGTACAGTCCTGTAAACCTCCTACAGGAAAAATCCGATAATCCACTATTCTGTAATTGCACTCCCTTGAAACTTGCCAGTTTTGCTGAAAATTGATTGTTCTGCTATGTAATATTTTTAAAGTGAATTAAAAGTGTTGAAATATTAGTTAGAATCACATTCATTAACCTGAAAAGAACATGTTAGTGCGACACCACGAAGGTTCAAAGTACCTATCTGTCACCACATACAGCCTTTAGATCATTTTCAGTAGAACAAAGAAATGCAACAGAATTGATGAGAACTACACACAAAGACATACAAACAACCAAGTGTAAAGGAAAACAAACTGCAAGTTAAAAAAATATAAGTAAGTAAATAAACAATATTGAGAACCTGAATTCTAGGAAGTGAGTCCATAGGTCATGGAATCCATTCAGAGTTGAGGTGAAGTTGTTCAAGTTGGTGCGGGAATATGCTGGTTGTAGGGTAATGCTGTAACTGTTCCTGAACCTGGTGCTGTGTGACCTGAGGCTCCAGTACCTGCATCCTGATGGCAGCAGCGAGAAGAGAGCACGTTCTGGGTGGTGGGGTACTCGATGAATGTTGCTTTCTTGTGGCAGCATTCCTCGAAGATGTGCTCAATGGTGGGGAGAGATTCTCCTGTGACGGTCTGGGCTGTATCCACCACTTTTTGTAGGCTTTTCCGTTCCTGGCCACTGGTGTTTCATACCAGGCTGTGATGCAACCAATTAGGATACTCTCCACTGTGCACCTTTGGAAGTTTGTCAAAGTTTTAGATGACGTGCTGAATCTGTGCAAACTTCTGAGACAGTGGAGGCATTGCTGTCATTCTTTGTGATGGCACTATTGTACTGGTCCGAGGATAGATGTTCTGATAGATAACACCAAGGAGTTTAAAGTTACCTACCCTCCCCACTTCCGATCTTCTAAGGAGGACTGGCTCATGGCTGTCCGGTTTCTTCCTCCTGTAGTCAACGACCGGCTCTTTACTTTTGCTGATGCTGAGTGAGAGGTTGTTGAGGGACCATTCAACCAAGGTTTTCAATCTCCCTTCTATATGTCAGTCCCAACCATGCTGGATTAACATAAACACAGGATGCAGGAAATTTTGAGCAGCATAGACAACTGCAAAAAAAACTGAGCAGGTCAAGCAGCACCTATCGAGTGGAATAAACAGTCGACGTTCCAGACGAAGGGTTCAAAATGTGGATTGATTCTTCCCCTCCATAGATGCTCTTGAGTTCCTCCTTCATTTTGTGTGTGATGCCAGATTGACAGTTTTAGCGAATACAATATATCCCCTCAGAAAGATTCTATTGTACCTTCACGATGCTCATGAGAACATTGAGGTGGGTGTGAGGAGAAGAAGACCATTGTCTCAGCAGTAGGTGAGGATGAAAAAGTATCGGTGTAAGTCTGGGGTCAAATAGGATGCTTTGATTGTAAAGAGTCTGGTTCAGTCTGAGAAGATGGTCAGGAGACGGATGGCATTGATGTCTAGAGAATGGGCTTAGACAGAGGAAGAAACTGATGCTTTTGATCTGGACTGAGTTTAGCTGGGGGAAGTTTGAGGCCCAGTCAAGACCGGATGCTGAAGAAACAATATGACAGTGCAGAGGCTGTGGAAGGATTAAGGGAGACAGTGACAAGGTCACCGGGGCTCAAGTATCGAGTAACCTGTGTCTGAAGGTGGTGTGGCCGGGAGGCAGAAGCCAGTCGGAATATAGGGATAAGTTACTGCATTGGTCAATGCCTTAAATAATTGCTGGCACCTGTGCTGAGTTTCCAAGTGGATCACTATTAGATGGCAAGGTGTTGTGAAGATCTGTCTCTTCATCTTACCGTGAGTTGAGTGTAGGGTAAGGAAAAAATGTAGCCACTTCTTCCCTTTGCCCTGGAGGGATGTCTGTGCAGCAGATTTGTTGTTGAACTTGCGCATAACCTTCAGTTACCCCTCGACTCTGTAGTCAGTGATCACTGCCAGCATCTTGAGATGCTCAAGGTACAAGAAGGTAGTTTGAGAAATGCTGATATACAGATGGGTGTCCTTATAAACCGGTCACTGAAAGGAAACCTACAGTGTAGAAGGTATGTATAGTGCATCATAAAGTCTGAATGGTACAGTGAGGCCATTTGGCCCACTGTGCCTGTGCCTACCACTATGCTCATCCCATTTGTCTGTATTAATTCCACATCTTTCAGTCATTCAATTACCTGTCAAACAGCCTTTTAAATGTTGTTCTTGCCTCATCATTTCACCTGGTAGTACCATAGAAAACATACACAGCCGAGCATTTTAGAGAGTGTCTGAAAGTAGTTTAAGGTGAGAGGGAGGACATTTTAAAGAGGATCCATGGGGTAACTCTCTTTGTGAAAAAGTTACCCCATGGATCCTCTTTAAAATGTCCTCCCTCTCACCTTAAACTACTTTCAGACACTCTCTAAAATGCTCGGCTGTGTATGTTTTCTATGGTGATATGATAGGAGATATTTTATGTGCTTCCTATGATCAGAATCAGAATCAAGTTTATTATCACTGGCATGTGCCTCCTGGCCTCTTTAGCTCCTGAAAAACAGCCCCAGCCTATTCAATCTCTCCCAATAACTCAAGCCCTCCAATTCGGGTAACATCATTATGATATTTTATGAACTATCTTAACTTAATTACTTCCTTCCCATAGTGTGGTCAGCAGAACTGCACACTGCTGGTCTTCATTGCAAGAGCATTTGGGTGCAGGAGCAACAGTGCCCTAGCACAATTACACAGGGTCTTCATAAAACCACTGCTAATGTACTGTGCATAGTTTTGTTCTAGTTGCCTAAAAAATATATACTTGCCATTTGAGGGGGTGTGTAAAAGTTTGGCGCAGGAGATTGGGTTGACTGGCTGATTTCACTTGACAAACTCGTAGAGTATGCAGAGTATCATAAAGGCTGAAGTGCCACATCCAAGCTAGTCCCAATTGCCAGCACTTGGCTCATAACCATCTAAAATCTGTGTACCTCTCCAATTGCCTTTTAAAAGTTGTCATTGTGCCATTAGTGATATAAAACCAAAAATTAATTGACTTTAAATTACTTCCACCAATGTTCAAATAGATGTTTTTGAAATTCTGAAATATATTTTTCTCCCATATGATTTTCTGGCAATACAAGAAAATTGGTCAGATTCTCAATCCCAAATGTCTTTCACCTTATTCTGATTGCTGTGACTCCTCATTATAGAATCCCCATGGCCCCTGTCTTCCCCGCCCCCCCACCTTTCTTTTTGGTCTTTACACACAAAAGTGGAATTGAGAGAGGGAAACATCAGTCATGATATTGAATAGGTGAACCGGCTTGATGGGCCAAATGGCCTTTTCCTGCTCCTGTTTGGGATCAGTAGATTGCTCAAGTGTCAATTGGGACAATCCAGGCCTGTCTGGCCCCTGATTCATCTTTACGTGTCCAGTGTTCAGTTGCGGGGAAGTACCCTGGAGCTGATGAGCTGTGTGTTCAGTTTGGTGCTAATTTGCTGCAACTGAAATTAAGGAGTAAAAAAGTTAATAGAGCATAATACAACATACATTCTTCTATTCTGGCTCACCATTCCGCATTTCCTGGTGGGCTCCCATGATGTAGTGACAACCCAATCTTAAAATGAAACAGCTCATTTTGAGCAGTTTAAAATATGTGAGTAACAAAATTGTCAGTGCACCCTCTACTAACAAACTGTATGAGAAATATAATTTCCTTAATTACTAATTCTTTTGGGAATATTCTACTCTAATTAGTTCCTGTTCATAAAATGCCATGCCCTACCCATCATAGACACTACAAAAGTCATATTCCAATGCATCAAGAATACTACTTAAATAGTAATTATGTTTTAGATTCATCCTTTGTTACTTCCCACAGTGGAAATTTAATACCCTAATTACTAATGCTCATGGGACTTCATTCTGTCTATTAGGAATATTGCTTTCTAATTACTCACCACACAGGAATATGATCCCTAATTACTAAGTGCCCCTTGAATTTAATGACATGATTAGTTACTGAACTAGAAACATCATAATCCCTGCTTATTATCTGCACTAGAAATACTAACACTTTAACTTTCTGCTCATCTCAAAAGAAATATCATCGATACTCACCCACACTTGGAACAAATTCTGGAATTACACACACACACACACACACACACACACACACACACACACACACACACACCCCTAATCAGTGACTGCACTCACAATTTCACCCTTGGAATTAATGGAACTGGGCATTTCCTCTGAAATTGCAATGTTCGAGGAATTGATTCAGTGTGTTTTTTTCCTGCTTGCCCTGAATAAGTGGTGATGCAGCAGCTCAGATTGACAATGCTATCTAATCGGAGTTCATTGATTAAAGGCAACGGCTGTGCAAGCAACCCGAGAAATGTCAAACTTCCACTGTTAAATCCTGTTATTTCCAACTATTCAGATCTAAATTGCATTGTGCATAGTTCAATATGATTCATCATCACTGAGTTTTTGTAGAGTTAATTACTTGTACCTTTGAAAGGACCTTCATAATCTGTACAAGAAGGTACAGGAGGCTTGGGTCCTACAGCACCAGGTTCAGGAACAGTTATTACCCTCAGCCATCAGGCTCCTGACCAGGCTGGATAACTTCCCTCACCCAAACTCTGAACTGGTTCCACAACCTATGGACTTCCTTTCAAGGACTCGATAATAAATGTTCTCAATATTACCTACCTATTATTATTTGTGTTTTTTTTGTGTATTAGTGGTTTGTCTTTTGCGGATTGGTTGTTTGTTAGTCTTCGTGTGTAGTTTTTCATTGATTCTGTTGGTTTTTTTGTTCTACTGTGAATGTTTGTAAGAAAATGAACCTCAGGGTTGTATATGTGACATATATGTACTTTGATAATACATTTACTTTGAACTTTGAACAATTTTATTTCCTCAAACACCAACCCCTGTCTGCATCCTCTACCCCAACATTTATTTCCATGGGCTGTTGGTTGGTAATCAGTTCCAGTGGCACTACGGCCCAGACCCAGAATCATAATCGGGTTTAATATCAATCACATGCATCATGACATGTGTTGTTTTGCGGAGGCAGTGCATTTATTTGTTTGTTTATTTTGTGATACAGCATGGAGGAGATCCTTCTGGTCCTTTGAGCTGCACAACCCCACAACCCCACAAGCCCGATAAGCACTAATATATATAATAAGTAGTGCAGAAAGAGAGAGAAAAAGAACTGCAGTAGAATTCATGGGTTCAACGCCCATTCAGAAATTTAGTGGCAGATGGGAAGAAACTGTTCCTGCATCATTGAGTGTGTGCTTTCAGGTTCCTGTACCTCCTTCCTGATGGTGGTAATGAGTAGGGGGCATGCCTGGGTGATGGGGATCTTTAATGATGTACGCTGCCTTTTTGAGGCATTGCTCCTTGAAGATGGCCTGGATACTATGGAGGCTAGTGCCCATGATGGAGCTGACTGAGTTTACAACTCTCTGCAGCTTTTTCTGATCCCGTGCTGTGGCCCCTCCATACCAGATGGTGATGCAACCAGTTAGAATGCTCTACATGGTACGTCTGTAGAAAGTTGTGAACGTTATAGATGACATACCAAGTCTTATCAAATTCCTAATGAAATATAGCCACTGTCGTGCCTTCTTGCATCAATATGTTGGGCCCAGGATAGATCCTCAGAGATGTTGATACGCAGGAACATGAAACTGCTCATCCTTTCCACTGTTGATCCATCGATGAGCACTGCTGTGTGTTCCCCTTACTGAAGTCTACAATCTTACTGACATTGAGTGTTAGCTTGTCGCTGTAGCGTAACTCAACCAGCTGATCTATCTCGCTCCCGTACGTCACCTCGTCACCATCCGAAATTCTGCCAACAATAGTTGTGTCATCAGCAAATTTATCGACGGTGTTTGAACTGTGCCTAGCCACACAGTCATGGGTGTAGAGAGAGTAGAGCAGTGGGTTAAGCACACACCCTTGGTGCACCAGCGGGGAAGAGCTGTTACTTCCGATCCGCACAGACTGGTCTCCTGTCGAGGAAGTCAAGAATCCAGTTGCAGAGGGAGGTAGAGAGAGCCAGGTTTTCGAGCTTGTTGATTAGAACTGAGGGTATAATTGTGTTAAACACTGAGCTGTTGTCAATAACAGCAGCCTGACATAGTATTGTCCAGGCGATCCAAGGCCAGGTGGAGAACCAGTGAGATTCCATGCACAGTAGACCTATTGTAGTAATAGGCAAATTACAGTGGGTCCAAGTCCCTGCTTATGCACGGGTTGAATCTAGCCATGACCAACCTCTCAAAACACTTCACCACAGTAGATGTGAGGGCCACTGGGTGATGGTCACTGAGGCAGCTCACTCTGCTCTTCTTGAACACTGGTATGATTGTTGCCCTTCTGAAGTGGGTGAAAACCTCAGACTGCCTCAGTGAGATATTGAAGACGTCCTTGAGTATTCCCACCAGTTGGTTGGCACAGATTTTTCGGAAACCTACCAGGCACACCAAGAAGTGCTTGATGCCTTTTGAGGGCACACCCTCTTGAAAGAAGTTCTGACGTCAGCCTCTGAGACAGAGATCATGGGGGGTCACCAGAAGCTGCAAGGTGTACATAGGTGTAGTATTACTTTCCCATCAAAGCATGCGTTAAATACATTGAGCTCATCCAGGAGTGAAGTATCACAGCCATTCATGATGTTAGGTCTCGTTTTGTAGGAAGTAATGTCCTGCGAGCTCTGCCAGAGCTGAAGTGCACAAATCGGAATTGCTTTTATCGCTCTTAGAGTAGCCATTCGTAGGTGGTACCTGGACGACTTGTACAGTTCTGGATCACCGGTCTTGATAATGCACACTTACTTTTATCATGCACTTTGAATGCCACAGATCTACCCTCAGCAGGCTGTGAATCTCCTGGTTTTGGTATGTCCAGCATGTTCTCAAAGGCACACACTCATCCCCACAGCTCTTGATGAAGCCGGTGACAACGGTGGTGTATTAGTTCAGATTTGAAGATGTATTCCTGAATATTGTCAAAGCGCCATTGAACAGGATGGTGTCAGTATGTCGTATCACCATCTCAGTACCTGGATGGTGTCAGTATGCCGTACCATCTCAGTACCTGGATGGTGTCAGTATGTCGTATCACCATCTCAGTCCCTGGATGGTGTCAGTATGCCGTACCATCTCAGTACCTGGATGGTGTCAGTATGCTGTATCACCATCTCAGTACCTGGATGGTGTCAGTATGTCGTATCACCATCTCAGTCCCTGGATGGTGTCAGTATGCCGTATCACCATCTCAGTCTCTGGATGGTGTCAGTATGCCGTACCATCTCAGTACCTGGATGGTGTCAGTATGCTGTATCACCGTCTCAGCACTTGGATGGTGTCAGTATGCCGTATCACCGTCTCAGCACCTGGATGGTGTCAGTATGTCGTATCACCGTCTCTGCACCTGGATGGTGTCAGTATGTCGTATCACCGTCTCAGCACTTGGATGGTGTCAGTATGCTGTATCACCGTCTCTGTACCTGGATGGTGTCAGTATGCTGTATCACCGTCTCTGTACCTGGATGGTGTCAGTATGCCGTATCACCGTCTCAGCACCTGGATGGTGTCAGTATGCTGTATCACCATCTCTGTACCTGGATGGTGTCAGTATGCTGTATCACCATCTCAGCATAGCTCCACTTGTGCTAGCAGTGTGATGTTCCACAGCAAATTGGTGCAGAGAGCCAGTATGCCCCTCCATGACCCAAAAGCCCAGGTGCCAACTGTTGCTGTGCTAACAGTAGGTTAATTTAGACTTGGACCCACGTACATCGTGCTCCACAGTACCCTACAAACTTGCTAAACCTAACAAGTTAGGATGTTATTCCCTGGAGCATAAGAGAATGAGGGGAGATTTGAAGGAGGTGTAGGGCACTCCTTCCCTCCACTCGCCTGCTGGTCGCCCCTGGGCAAGGTGTAGCATCTGTTTAGCCACTCGTTCAGGGTCATGTGAAGCCACGGGAGCAGGTGGTGGATGGTCGTATGAGCAGCTGGTGCATATCGTAACTCCTGGTTATGCGACCACAGACGCCAGACGGACGATCTCTGAAGAGTATTGATTATGGCTGGGGTCGCCCGTCTTGTAAAGACAGTGCTCAGAAGAAGGCAATGGTGAACCACTTCTGTGGAAAAATTTGCCAAGAGCAATCACGGTTAAAGACCGTAATCGCCCATGTCATACGATGTGGCACACGATGGTGCAGAATTATGAGCAGTAAAGACAGGGTGAATGCAAGCAGGCTTTTTTTCCACTGAGGTTGGGCAAAACTAAAACTAGAGGTCATGGGTTAAAGGTGAAATGTTTAAGGGGGACATTAGAGGGAACTTCACTCGGGGTGGAACAAGCTGCCAGCAGAAGTCATAGATATGGTTTTGATTTCAACATTTAATAGAATTTTCCATTACTACATGGATGGGAGGTGTTTGGAGGGACGTGGTGCAGATGCAGGTCGATGGGTCTCAGTGGAATAATGGATGGGCTGAAGGCCTGTATCAGTACTGTTGTGTTCTATGACTCTAAACACTTGGTGAGGGCTACAGAATCCTTGGGAAGATTTCAAATGTAATGTAAGCTGAAAATAAACTAGATGTCAAATAGTGCCAGCAGTTTACTTTCTAATCTGTTTACTTTTGATGGCTTGCCGGGAACTCTGTTGATGAGGTTATCTGTTATATTTAATTGCTGTCAGAATTTCACCTGATTGATTCCATAGTGTTAATAAATCCACGGCCTGGCTTTGAAGTCAAGTTATAGAGGTCAAACTGCAACTTATCTGAACAGTAAACGGCGAGATGTAACTGCTTGCGGTAATTTTGAAGAGAGCTGTAAATGTCATTTGATAGAGTTTGGACTGGAGCTGATGTGAAAGATGGAAATGGTGACTCGTGCTGGGGTGGTGGAGAGGGCTGATGCCTCGGTATTTAAATTGTACTGATAGAAGCTGCCAACTACTTCCTGTTGTGAAGATTCAAGTTTAGCTTTACAGAGGGTGCAGAGGTTTACCAGGAAACTGCCTGGATTAGACAGCGTGATTTATGAAGACAGATTGAGCAAGCTCGGGCTTTTCTCCTTGGAGTGAAGGACGATGATAGGTGAGTTGATAGAGGTGTACCAGATGATAAGAGGCACAGATCAAGTGGACAGCCAGAGACCACTTCGCAGGGCAGAAATGGCTGATACCAGGGTGCAGAATATTAATGTTATTGGAGGGACGTATAAGGGGTGATGGCAGAGTTAAGTTCTTTATACTGAGAGTGGTGAGTGCTGTTATGTATTTAATATTTCAGTAACCTTGTATATATGGTTGGTTAAGCATTCTTCTTTGTTTAGGTAATTCATTACAGATTATATGTATAAATACGTGAATTACGTACGTCATGATGCTGATACATGATACCCGTGCCTCACTTAAAGTTAAAACACAAGGTCAGACTCACAGTTCAGACTCCCGTATCTTCCTTTGAACTGGTTTAATGTTTTGATGTTACAAAACATAACAAGTGCATGGCAGTGGGGCTGATAGAGGCAGATATATTAGGGGGACTAAAGAAACTCTTACATAGGTATATGGATAATAGAAAAATGGAGGGCTGTAGAGGAGGGTAGGATTAGATTGATCTCAGAGTAGGTTAAAAGGTCGGCACAACATTTTATTTGTCACATATGCATTGCAACGTTGAAACATACATTGAAATGCGTCTTTTGTGTCAGTGACCAACACAGTGTAACGATGTGCTCAGAGGAAACCCACGCAGTTACGGGGAAAATGTACAAACCCCTTATAGGCAGAGGTGGGAATTTGAACCCTGATCAGTGATCGCTGGCTCAGACTGCTACACTCCCATACTGACTATCACTTATTGTGCTGCCTACCCACCACTTACTGTGCCAATGCAAGTTCATTGGCTTGTAGCTAACTATTTCAACTAAGGATTGGGAATATTCACGCAACATCATTACCAGGTCTTAGGCTGTCCAGTGGGATTGAGTATGCCTAGCTTCCAGTTGTGCTTTCTGAAGTGATTGAGGAAACCAGTAACCTCCTCCATGGACGGATGGATACTTTGTGAGGTGGTGGCCATAAAACCCATTCCCCTGCACTGGAAACACGTTTGTTGCTGGAATCTGTACTATTGTCTAAATTGCGTATTTGTTGATGCCTGAGCTGGAGTCGGTGATTGTGAACTGGAACGAAGGTGTGCTGCCTTATTCACTGTCCTCTTGCCTGGCCAGGTAACAGTTGTAGTGCATCTGAAGTGAAAAAGTTTTAAAGTCAAGTTTATATGTACAGGAATCTTCCATTGTCTCGTGCAGATACAGGGCATATTTCCTTCTTACCATTGGTGCAGTGACCACAAGACTGCAGCCTGTTCTGCAAACCTTTGCTCTAGCCGGCCTCACTGGTAGAATGACCGTGGCTGGAGCAGGGTCTAATAATGACCCCACTCCCCTGTGACTGATGCAAATTAACTTTATTCGAACCCACTTACAGCACTCAACCCCTGATAAAGTGTCCACTCAAAGAATGTGATCAGTGCAGGCCGAAAGCCAAATTCATTGATTGGCAGCACAACATTAACAAAATTGCCAGCAGTGCGCAGGGCTGAAGTAATTGCCCATCACAATCTTCAACCTGTTTTCAAAAAGTATCCAACTTGTTTTCCTATGTTATGCCAGAATTTCAAATGATATGTGGTTTGATAAGGAACTGGCTGGAGTCAACCGTCCGTGCAGGATGTGTGTGTGTGTGTGTGTGTGTGTGTGAGGGAGACTAAGAAGCGGGCAGGAAAAATCATTGTGGACACTACCCCCCCTGCAAACTGCCTTTTCCAAAAGGTCCCTTCACACTATCTTAAAAGTTTCTTTCCCCAGACAGTTAATCTGATCAACCATTCTAGTTACCCCCCCCAACCCCTCTATCTATTACCTCAGTCACTACAGAGCACTATAAACACCTTAAACCACTTACAGTGCTGTTTCCATTGTAAGTGCATCCTAGTATTTATGAACATTCCATATCTGTACTTTAACCTATTTTTACATTTTTTAATTCTTTATAAATGTTGAATGTTGTTGCCCTTTGTTGCATATTGCTCCAAAATACCAGAATGAATTCCTAAAACATGTAAATGTATATGCTGAGCAAAGTTGATTCTTGTTGACTCTCTAGTCCGAATCTATTCTAGTACATGCCAGTGTTAACGAGCAATGAAAATAATGAGCAGCCGGCAAAATATATTGTCCCTAGGGCAGCATGCTTTTCACACTGCATGTGTACGTGGGTGTGTGAAATTGCACTTTAACTTTGCTGTTTATAACAAGCTCATTCTGTTGACATATTGTATTTCTGTAATTACCATTTCTCCTGCAAACTGGCTGGGACTTCTCAGAGTAAGTCTGGGCTTCACCCAAAAAAGCCCTAAATCACTCGAGGTTGAAATGTAACAGGTACTGCAACTGCCTTGTACAACCTGATCCTCATACCTGAATTCATTGATGCTGTTGGTTTTTAGTCGAACCATCTATCCCTCGTAAAGTTTTTGAACCATAGATTCATGTGCCACGGCCATATGCACTGGTATTTAGGGCAGCAATGAAGGTCCTCCATCTCTGTCAGTGTTCAGGGCTTCCTTCGTCATGTCAGTAGCTGCCTCTTGGTTTTCACTACTGTCAGTCATGCAACTGTTGGGCAGAGACTCAGGAATACTGTCACACTCAGATGTAGAAGGATTCTCCATTGCTGTTTCTTTAACAGTTTTGTTCAACCAGTCAGGGTTGTTAGCCCTGAGCCTGGAGGACCAGTGGACCACTCTGTTCTCTACCCTTTGACCCGTTTGGTATGGGCGACCTTACCAAGAGCCAAAGCACAAGGCCCCATCTCCAGCCCTCATAGTTCTCTGGATCATTGAGGCACGCAAGCCTCCAAAACCCAACAAGGTTGTGGTCCTTTTGGAGGATAGATTCATTAAACCATAGGAACAACCATCTTCCCACTGAGCTTTCACTGCCCACCAAGCACTCCTTTACACTAATCCTACACCAATTCCATTTTATTCTTCCCTCATTAGTCTCGGGGACAGCCAGAGACTTATTCCCAGGGCAGAAATTGCTATCCGAGGGGGCATAATTTTAAGGTGATTGGAGGAAAGTAGGAAGGGGATGACAGAGGTAAGTTTTTTTTTACCCAAAGTGGTGGGTGCATCAAACCTGCTGCCGGGGGTGGTGGTAGACGCAGATATTTTAATTCATTTATTTATTATTTTGAGATTGCACGGAACAGGCCCTTCTGGCCCAATCAGCAACCCTAGCCTAATCACAGGACCATTTACACTAACCAATTAGCCTACTAGCCGGTACGTCTTTGGACTGTGGGAGGAAACTGGAGCACCAGGAGGAAACCCACATGGTCAAGGGGAGAACGTACAAACTCCTTAGAGATGGCACCAGAACTAAGCTCTGAACACTAATAGACAATAGGTGCAGGAGTAGGCTATTCAGCCCTTCGAGCCAGCACCACCATTCACTGTGATCATGGCTGATCATCCACAATCAGTACCCCGTTCCTGCCTTCTCCCCATATCCCTTGACTCTGCTACCTTTAAGAGCTCTACCTAACTCTTTCTTGAAAGCATCCAGAGAATTGGCCTCCACTGCCCTCTGAGGCAGAGCATTCCACAGATCCACAACTCTCTGGGTGAAAAAGTTTTTCCTCAACTCCATTCTAAATGGTCTACCCCTTATTCTTAAACTGTGGCCTCTGGTTCTTGACTCCCCCAGCATCAGGAACATGTTTCCAGCCTCTAGCGTGTCCAATCCCTTAATAATCTTATATGTTTCAATCAGATCCCCTCTCATCCTTCTAAATTCCGGTGTATACAAGCCCAGTCGCTCCAATCTTTCAACAGTCCCGCCATCCCGGGAATCAACCTTGTGAACCTATACTGTACACCCTCAATAGCAAGAATGTCCTTCCTCAAATTTGCAGACCAAAACTGCACACAGTACTCCAGGTGTGGTCTCACCAGGGCTCTGTACAACTGCAGAAGGACCTCTTTGCTCCTATACTCAACTCCCCTTGTTATGAAGGCCAATATGCCATTAGCTTTCTTCACTGCCTGCTGTACCTGCATGCTTACTTTCAGTGACTGATGAACAAGGACACCTAGATCTCGTTGTACTTCCACTTTTCCTAACTTGACTTCATTCAGATAGTAATCTGCCTTCCTGTTCTTGCCACCAAAGTGGATAACCTCACATTTATCCACATTAAACTGCATCTGCCCACTCACCCAACCTGTCCAAGTCACCCTGCATTCTCATAACACCCTCCTCACATTTCACACTGCCACCCAGCTTTGTGTCATCTGCAAATTTGCTAATGTTACTTTGAATCGCTTGATCTAAATCATTAATGTATATTGTAAATAGCTGCGGTCCCAGCACCGAGCCTTGTGGTACCCCACTAGTCACCGCCTGCCATTCTGAAAGGGACCCGTTAATCGCTACTCTTTGTTTCCTGTCTGCCAACCAATTTTCTATCCATGTCAGCACCCTACCCCCAATACTATGTGCTCTAATTTTGCCCACTGATCCCCTACGTGGAACCTTATCAAAGGCTTTCTGAAAGTCCAGGTACACTACATTCACTGGCTCTCCCTTGTCCGTTTTTGTAGTTACATCCTCAAAAAATTCCAGCAGATTAGTCAAACATGATTTCCCCTTCGCAAATCCACGCTGACTCGGACCAATCCTCTTACTGCTATCCAAATATGCCGCTATTTCATCTTTTATAATTGACTCCAGCATCTTCCCCACCACTGATGTCAGGCTAACTGGTCTATAATTCCCTGCTTTCTCTCTCCCTCCTTTCTTAAAAAGTGGGATAACATTAGCTACCCTCCAATCCGCAGGAATTGATCCTGAATCTACAGAACATTGGAAAATGATTACCAACGATTTCTAGAGTCACCTCCTTAAGTACCCTGGGATGCAGACCATCAGGCCTTGGGGATTTATCAGTCTTCAGTCACGTCAGTCTATCCAACACCATTTTCTGCCTAATGTGAACTTCCTTCAGTTCCTCCGTTACCCTAGGTCCTCTGGCCACTATTACACCTGGGAGATTGTGTCTTCCCCAGTGAAGACAGATCCAAAGTACCTGCCATTTTCCTTGTTCCCCATATTAATTTCACCTGTTTCTGTCTTCAAGGGCCCAACTTTGGTCTTACCTAATTTTTTCCTCTTCACATACCTAAAGAAGCTTTTACCATCCTCCTTTATATTCTTGGCTAGCTTACCTACGTACCTCATCTTTTCTCCCCGTATTAGTTATCTTCTGTTGCTCTTTAAAAGTTTCCCAATCCTCTGGCTTCCTGCTCATCTTTGCTATGTTATACTCCTCTTTTATTTTTATACTGCTCCAAGGCCCCCTACTCTTGCAACTATAAAGATTAGATTAGCTTCATTTACCACATGTACGTCGGAACAGTGAAAGTGAAATGCGTCAAATCAAATCAATCAGGATTCTGCGGTCAGCCTGCAAGTGTCGAGTGATTGAGCTAACCACTATGCTACCGTGCTGTACAACCTGTCATTCGAGATGCTGTCATGAGTGAAAGCACCTCAACATTTACCCTCCAAAGAGTTTGCTTCTGCGGTAATATAATTCCTCATTTTTCCATTACATTATACTCGCACTGTTGAATGTGCAATGTAAATATTTTTATATGATGCTGCAAAATGCACGCCCTGCTTTATCTCGACCATTCTCTGCTGTTGCTAAACCCAGCTCCAAAGTCCAAATGAAGACAATACTGGGTCACTAGATTACTTCCGGGACAAACTCCATTGGATTATTTTTAAAGATCTTTGAAATGAAATGTTAACTCACTCTCTCCATCCAGATGCTGCATGCCCTGTGTATCTCTGGCATTTTGGTTTGAATTTAAATTGCCAGAATCAGTAGTATTTTGCTCTGGCATGTTGAAGAGAATGAGTTATGCTACAAATGAGATCTTGCAAAGTGTCCTTTATCTGCTACATCTGCAGCATACTACCACCCACACATGGACCCCCTCCAATTCAACTACTGACATAACCGATCGACAAATGACACAATAGCCACTGCTCTACACACTGTCCTTGCATATCCTGGACAAGAAGGATACTTATGTGAGAATACTGATCTTGGTCTACAGTTCAGCATTCAACGCTATGATTCCCTCTAGGCTTGACAAGAAGCTCAGAGACCTCAGCCTTCACCCAGCCGTCTGTAGGTAGATCCTGGACTTCCTGTCAGATCGCTGGAGGGTGGTAAGAGTGAGCTCCCTCGCCTCTGACCCTCCACACAGGAGCCCTCTAGGGCTGTGTCCTAAGCCCCTCCTTATACTCTCTGTACCACTATTACTATGTCGCCACCCACAGCTCCAATTTGCTAATTAAATTTGCAGATGATACCACGTCTCAAATAATAATGAGGCAGCCTACTGAGGAGAAGTCATCACCCTGACACAGTGGTGTCAAGAAAACAAACTCTTCCTCAATGTCGCAAAAACAAAGGAGCTTCTTTGTGGACTACAGGAGGAACAAAGACTGGCTAACCCCTATTGACACCAATGGATCTGGGGTTGAGAGGGTAAACAGCTTTAAGTTCCTCAGCATCCACATCACCGAGGACCTCACGTGGTCTGTACATACCGGCTGTGCGGTGAAAAAAGCACAACAGCAGCTCTTTCACCTCAGACGGTTGAAGAAGTTTGGTATGGGTCCCCAAATCCTAAGGACTTTCTACAGGGGCATAGTTGAGAGCGTCCTGACTGGCTGCATCACTGCCTGGTGTGGGAACTGTACTTCCCTCAATCACAGGACTCTGCAGAGAGTGGTGCGGACAGCCCAGCTCATCTGTAGATGTGAACTTCCCACTATTCAGGATATTTACAGAAACAGGTGCATACAAAGGGCCCGTAGGATCACTGGGGATCCAAGCCATCCCAGCCACAATCTATTCCAGCTGCTACCATCCGAGAAACGGTACTGTAGCATAAAAGCGAGGACCAACAGGCTCCGGGACAGCTTCTTCCACCAGGCCATCAGACTGATTAATTCACGCTGACAAAATTGCATTTCTAAGATATATTGACTGTTCTGTTGTATCTCTTACTATACATGCTATTTATTACAAATTACTATAATTTGCACATTCAGAGATAGAACATAGAATAGTACAGCACAGTACAGGCCCTTCGGCCCACAATGTTGTGCTGACCCTCAAACACTGCCTCCTATATAACCCCCCACCTTAAATTCCTCCATATACCTGTCTAGTAGTCTCTTAAACTTCACTAGTATATCTGCCTCCACCACTGACTCAGGCAGTGCATTCCACACACCAACCACTCTCTGAGTGAAAAACCTTCCTCTAATATCCCCCTTGAACTTCCCACCCCTTAACTTAAAGCCATGTCCTCTTGTATTGAGCAGTGGTGCCCTGGGGAAGAGGCGCTGGCTATCCACTGTATCTATTCCTCTTAATATCTTGTATATCTCTGTCAAGCCTCCTCTCATCCACCTTCTCTCCAAAGAGAAAAGCCCTAGCTCCTTTAATCTCTGATCATAATGCATACTCTCTAAACCAGGCAGCATCCTGGTAAATCTCCTCTGTACCCTTTCCAATGCTTCCACATCCTTCCTACAGTGAGGCGACCAGAACTGGACACAGTACTCCAAGTGTGGCCTAACCAGAGTTTTATAGAGCTGCATCATTACATCACAACTCTTAAACTCTATCCCTCGACTTATGAAAACTAACACCCCATAAGCTTTCTTAACTACCCTATCTACCTGTGAGGCAACTTTCAGGGATCTGTGGACATGTACCCCCAGATCCCTCTGCTCCTCCACACTACCAAGTATCCTGCCATTTACTTTGTACTCTGCCTTGGAGTTTGCCCTTCCAAACTGTACCACATCACACTTTTCCAGGTTGAACTCCATCTGCCACTTCTCAGCCCACTTCTGCAACCTATCAATGTCTCCCTGCAACTTCGACAATCCTCTACACTATCTACACCACCACCAACCTTTGTGTCATCTGCAAACTTGCCAACCCGCCCTTCTACCCCCACATCCAGGTCGTTAATAAAAATCACGAAAAGTAGAAGTCCCAGAACCAATCCTTGTAAGACACAAGTAGTCACAACCCTCCAGTCCGAATGTACTCCCTCCACCACCACCCTCTGCCTTCTGCAGGCAAGCCAATTCTGAATCCACCTGGCCAAACTTCCCTGGATCCCATGCCCTCTGACTTTCTGATTAAGCCTACCGTGTGGAACCTTGTCAAGTGCCTTACTAAAATCCATGTAGATCACATCCACTGTGTAATCACAGATGTAACAGTCGATGTTTCAGGTCAAGACATTTCTTCAGGACTGTAAACAATGGGGAAGAGACCAAGGGGAAGGGAAGGAGGCCAGCTGGAAGGTGATAGATGTAACAAAGATTTTTTATTCCTCATGAAAGAAAGAAAGTCAATTCAATTCAGTCAAACTGCACTGTAAACTTGTGAAATTTATTGGTGCCCAAAAAATTCCTTTTACCGTGACTTACTAATGAATTCCATTGATAGATTCATTGTACTAAATGCTCCTAGTAGTCATAGTTTTCACTATAATATATACAGTCAGTAAATGTTGATGAATGACCTTCAAGTGCCAGCAAAGGGACTTAAGTACCAAGACATGGCACTGTAGATGAGGGAATCATTAATGTAAGTGCTGAAAATTCCCAGCAGGTCAGGCAGCATCTATGGAGAGGGAAACAAGCTGAAGCCTGTACTGTACATCAAGAGGATTTGGAGATGTAGTGGGCATTAAGGTATGAAAGAAGTGAGGAGAGGAGGAAAGAGCAGAAGGCAATGCCTGTGGCAGGATAGAAGAGTAGAGGGGTTAAATGAAGAAGAAAATGGGGCAATACATTCCTAACCTGTTATCTGAACACAAGAAATTCTGCAGAAACTGGAAATCCAAAGCAACCAACATGCACACACGCACATACACACACGCGCACACACGCACACGCGCACACGCACACACGCGCACACACGCACACGCACACGCGCGCACACACACGCGCACACACACGTGCGCACACGCACACGCGCACACACGCACGCGCACACACACATACACACACACACACGCGTGCACACACACACACACACACACACACGCGCACACACGCACACACATGCAACACTGGAGCAGGTCAGGCAGCATCTATGGAAATGAATAAACAGTTGATGTTTCAGGTTAAGACACTTCTTCAGGACTGTAAGGGAACGGGGAAGAGACCAGGGGAAGGGCAGAAGGCTAGCTGGAAGGTGATGGGTGAAGCCATGTGGGTGGGAAAGGTAAAGGGCTGGAGAAGAAGGAATGTGATAGGATAGGAGAGGAGAGTAGACCATAGGAGAAAGGGAAGGAGGAGGGGACCCAACGGGAGGTGAGAAGAGGTAAGAGGCCAGAGTGGGGAGTAGAAGAAGGGATGGGGAGAGAAACATTTTTTTAACTAGAAGGAGAAATTGATGTTCATGCCATCAGGTTGGAGGCTACCCAAACAGAATATAAGGTGTTGCTCCTCCACCTTGTGGGTGGTCTCACCTTGGCACAAGAGGCCATCCTCAGGGTAGAAAAGCAACACTTTATATTCCATCTGGGTAGCCTCCAACCTGACGGCGTGAATCTGTTATCTAAACTGCTATAACCAGAGGGAACATCAGGAAAATCAAACCCCATCCTGCTCCCAGATGACATTTACACACATGCATTCATATATTTTTAAATGCATAAAATTAAATATTTTGGAATGGGGAAAATATTTTTGCATTATCCCCATTGCAAAATAGGAACACTCTGGGCCATCAATGTTCAGCCATCTGATAGGCTACTCAGTTTAACTGGTGCTTTGATTATGCGACTCAGAAAGGTGAGAATCGTTTTGTGAGTTGGGACAAGATGCTGATGGGGTGATTCTAATTAATCTGGCCTCAGCCTCATTGAGTATCCACCTGCTTAGATTGGTATTAACCTGTGAAGTGGGAGAGTACAATGACTGAACAGGGCTTGTGGCATTTTCCCGCTTGCTTGGCAATAAAGTAACCTGGTGGGCAGCTAGTACAGCTGCCACCTCTCAGCCCTAGTGGTTCAGGTTCAATCCTGATCTCCTGATCTCCCTGCAGTAGAGCTGCTTCCCCTCAGCTCCAGAGGCCCGAGGTCGATCCTGCCCTCCTGTGTGGGGCTAAACACCATTTCACTGAAGCAGAGCTGCTGTCCCTCAGCCCAGTGGTGCAGGTTCAACCCTGTCCTTTGTGGGGTTGAACAAGTTCTCCCTGTGACTGTGTGAGTTTTCTCTGGATGCTCTCGTTTCCTCCCATGTCCCAAAGGCCTGTGAATGGGTGGTTTAACACTCAGTTTGTTGGGGTGTGTGTGGTAGAATTGATGAGAGTGGAGGGAGAATGGGTTGCAGGAAAACTCAGTGGGGGATAGGAACGCTGAAGTTGGCATAAACCTCAAACACGAGGAATTCTGCGGATGCTGGAAATTCAAGCAACACACATCAAAGTTGCTGGTGAACGCAGCAACTTTGATGTGTGTTGTTGGCATAAACCTGATGGGTTGAGTGATCTCCTTGTAAGGGAACTTCCTGGAGAAATTAGTGGGGGGATGGAAATTATCAGAGTTGATATAAGAAAGGGTTGAGAGCTCCAAGCCCCCAGGAGTGACCTGTTCTGATCCAACTATGTAGGTGCCATGTCCAAGAGAGCTCACCAAGCCTCTATTTCCTCCATCGATAAAAGAAATCTGGTACGTTCCCTTTGACCATCGCCAGTTGTTATTGTAGAGGGCATTGTGTCTCAATGCATCAGGACTTGGAACAGCAGTTACTCTGCTCGAGAGTGCAAGAAACTACAGGGAGCTGAGGACGCAGCACAGCACATCGTGGAAACCAGCCTCTCCTCCGTGAACTCTGTCTATGTGTCTCACCGCCACAGTAAGAAACATAATCACAGATATGCTCTCTTCTATCCCTTCCCACCAGGCAGAAGATACAAACGCCTGCATTCATGTATCACCAGGCTCAAGGACAGCTTCAGCCCTGCTGTTGTTAGACTGTCGAATGGTTCCCTAAGATAAGATGGACTTTTGACTTCGCAATCTACCTTGTTATGTCTGTTTGCTCTGTAACTGTAACATTTTATTCTGCATTCTGTTTTTGTTTTCCCTTGTACTACCTCAATGCACTGATGTGATGAATTGATCGGTATGGTTGGCATGCAAAATAAAATTTTCCACTGTACCTCAGTACACATGACAATAAACCAATTTTACCAATGTATACTAATTTAAATTTGAGATAATCTTGTGATAGATCGGCTATTTGAGGAGATGTTGCAATATTAACCTCACACTCAGCAACAGCAAGACCAAGGAATTAATTGTGGACTTCAGAAAGAGAAAGTCAGGTGAACACACACCAATCCTGTAGGTGGAAAGGGTGAGCAGTTTTAAGTTCCTGGGTGTCAACATCTCAGAGGATCTATCCTGGGTCCAACATGCATCAAGAAGGTGGCTCTGCTTCATTACAAATCGGAGAAGTTATGTCATCAAAGACTCTTGCAAATTTCTATAGATGTACAACAGAGAGCATTCTGACAAGTTGCATCTCAGCCTGGTATAGAACCTCCAATGTACAGGATCACAAAAGGCTTCAGGGGTTTGTAGATTCATCCAGCTCCATTACAGGTACAGTATAACTCCCTTCGCCATCAAGGACATCTTAAAGAGGCAGTGCCTCAAAAAGGCAACATCTATCATTATGGACCCTCACCAGCTGACACATGTCTTCTTCACGTTTCTACCGTCGGAGAGGAGGTACAGGACCTACATTCAACTTGAGAACAGCTCCTTGTCCTCCACCACCAGATTTCTAAACAATTTGTGATCCCGATCCCATAAACACTACCTTGTTAGTTACTTTAATTTGCACTGTTTATTTCTGAACTCAGGGCAGCATCCATCATTAAGGACCCTCACCACCTGGGACGTGTTTCTACTCATTACTACCATCAGGGAACCTAAAGACCCACACTCAACGTTTTAGGACAAACTTCTTCCCCTCCACCATCAGATTTCTGACTAGTCCACGAACCCATAAACACTACCATACCTCACTACTTTGTTTTCTTAATGCATTATTTATTTTTATATATATTTCTTATTGTAACATAGAAATTTTTTACATATTTCATTCTACTGCTGCCTCAAAACAACAAATTATATGATGTGTCATTGCTAATAAATTTGATTTTGATTCAATGGGCTAAGTGATCTCTTCACACTTGGCAAGGAGATATAGAAAATACAGACATTAATATGTCTGTGCCTAACTGATTGTGATCTATGTGAGTTATTGTGTTCTTTTCTCTGGAACAGGATTAGGCCATTCATTCGTTCCAGCCTATTCTACCACACTGTTAGGTCATGGCTGATCCACTAGGCTGCTATAGGGACACGTCCCCTAAAACCTTTATCTGACAGCTTTAATATGCCAGCTGATAAATCTGCGTCAAATGTGTCTCCTGGTGTGAATGTCATGGAGACATTTGCATTTGGTACTTATCTAGTGAAATGGACGAAAGTGCCCTTGAGCACGTAACTGCATCTACCTGTTGGAGCAGGCTTGGGTTAAGACAGGCATGCAGAGACTGCAGTAACCCTCTCTAGCAATTTTCGATGAATTGTACGCATCAGTAGCAGTGTTATTGACGGCTTTCTGGTTAGCCCGAGGGGGGAAGTGGGGAACTTACAGCTGGAACATCTCAGTAAATGTTACCCTGATCTATAGGTCTTCGTTGCCAGTTGTTGCTTTTCTTTTAAACAACTTTTGAGGTGTGTTTGCATTAATTTCAAGAGTGCAGCTCTGCTTTGTGTCGCCAGCAAACAAGATGTAAATACGTGAAAATTCTAAAGCAAATCTTTTGGTTAATATGCTGTCAGTTTGAATCCCTGCCCTTTTAAATTCCTTAAATTAACCCATTATTTACTAAATTCCCACATTGATTTTCCATTTCTAGCATTCCCATGCCCTTCTCCCCATCTCCAACATCCAACACCCCTGGGAGTGTTCTTTCCTATTCTGGTCTCTTATCTAAAAAGGAAAAGAAACCCGGATATGAAAGGTTTAGAGCAGGGGTTCCCAAACTTGTTTATGCCATGGACTAATACCATTAAGCAAGGGGTCCGTGGACCCCGGGTTGGAAATCCTTGGTTTAGAGAGATGTTGTACTAGCTGAGATGGAGCTCTGTGTCAGTATAGATGTGTTAGGCCAAAAGACCCGTTTCCATGGTGCTATATACTGGGAGTAGAAGTGCAGCCAGGTGATCAAGCTTGCCAAAGAAAGACTAGGGCTGGCACGGTAAGCATTCTTGATGGTGGTGTAACAGTGATCAAGTGTGTTGACTCTGCTTCTGCAGGTGACATGTTGGTCAGGGACTTATTCAAACTAGCCTGGTTGAGGTCCCCTGCGATGACCGGGAAGGCATCAGGGTGCACTGTGTCATGGCTGTTGATCATGGTGCTCCACTCCTTCAGTGTCAGCTTGACATTTGCCAAGGGTACCGTGACGATTTGACAGACTGATATTTTGGCCTAAATACAAGAAGGTACATTAGCTAGAAGACAGCTATTGCATGGGGACTTAATGCATGTGTGCACAGATTTGCATGCACTCTCACTCACACTTGCATGGAGATTTGTATACAAACTCTTGCCCACGGCTTCCTCTTCCTCTGCTCCCTCCCTTTGATCCCTGTTCCTTCAGATATCGCCTTCCTCTCCTGACGAGGAATACAAGTAATTCATTCCTGACTTTGTCTGGGCCACATTTCTGTCACGGAATCCAGCTAGCTTACTAGCTTTGTTAGTGATATCAATATAGATATACACAGAGGTGATATAAAGGGCATTGACTGGTTGCAGAGCTGGGCTGAGGAATGGCAGATGGCGTTCAGTCAGAAAAATGTGAAGTGATTCATTTTGGAGGGTCAAACCTGAAGGCAGAGTACATGGGTAATGGAAGAATTGTTAGCTGTGTGGAGCAACAATGGGATCTTGAGGCCTGAGTCCGTAGATCCCTCAACATTGCCACACAAGTTGATAGGGTAATTTGTATGGTGTGTTGGGCTTCATTAGTCAGGGAATTGAGTTCAAGAACCACAAGGTAATGTTGCTTCTCGATAAAACCCTGGTTACACCAGACTTGGTGTATTGTGTTCAGTTCTGGTCACCATATTATAGGAAGAATGTGGAATCTTTAGAGAGATTTGCCAGGATGTGGCCTGGATTAGAGAACATGTCTTATGAGGATAGGCTGCGAAAGTTAGAGCTTTTCATCTTGGAGCAAAGGAAGGTGAGAGGCGACTTGATAGAGGTGTACAAGATTATAAGAGGCGTAGATAGTGGATGGTCAATGTCTTTTTCCCAGGGTGGCAATGGCTAATACACCTGTTTAGGATGAATGGGGGAAAGTTCAGGGGACATGTCATAAAATGGTTAAGTGCCTGAAATGCAGTGCTGGGGGTGGTGGTGGGACATCTAAGAGACTCGTAGGCACATGGATGAAGGAAAAATGGAGGGCTATGGGCTACGTAAGAGGGAGGGGTTCGATTTTTGATGGAGTAGTTTTATGTATGGTAGGCCAGCACAACATTGTGGGCCGAAGGGCCTGTGCTGTGCTGTTCTGTTCTATTCTGTGTAATGCTACCTTTTTCTATTTTCTTTGGTAATGTGGTCCTTGGATTTTTTTAGGACAGTTCTAATTTTGCTGCTGTCCTTTGACAATTCCCACCGGTGTCTGTAAAGAGTTTGCACATTCTCCCTAAGACCACATGGGTTTCTTCCAGGTGCTCCAGTTTCCTCCCATATTCCAAAGACTTGGATTAGGTTCAGTAAACTAAGCTGGTGCCAGAAGCTTGGTGACACTTGCAGGTCGCTCCCAGCATATCCTCAGACTGTGTTGCTTGTTGACGCAAATAACACATTTCACTGTGTGTTTCAATATTTTTATATACATGTGACAAAATAAGCTAATTTTCAGTAAGTTTAAACTAGTTGGCTGGATTAGGGATGTTCATGAACAAGTGTAGTCAGTCCATCATTACTGCTGAACTGTGGTGTCACTACAAGCTTGCACAGTGCAGGTCTTGCTTTTGGGTTTATCGATATAACGGTAATCCTGCAAACAACACAGGTTATTGTATTCACAGGAAGAACGCCACCCCTTGCATATAAAGTTACTCCTTTAAATGCATTCGTGCTGTTTTCTGATTGTTTTTCTCTGTCTAGTCATAAAAACACTGAATGGTCGACTGATTTCCTTTACTGATGGGAACTTGCCTTCTCCATTCTGTCTGACCTCCATCTCATTCTAATTCTTCTCTCTGTTTGACCTTTATTTTGTGTCCTGAAGTGGCCTGGCAGGCCACTTAGTTGTAAAAAACTAATCACCCCTCAAAGCTCAGTACCACCAGGGTGGCTAAAGATAAATTAAGATGAGCAATAAATATGTCAGAATTGACCCTTCAGACACCAGAGGCACAGGGTGGTGGGTCCTCACATTCTTTACATGCTCTTGAATGATAGGCTTGGAGTTGATTTCCTTCAGCCAGGGAACAGATTAATGAACATGTGAATTTTGAAACATTTTGACGGGGGAACATGAGGGGGGACTACTGCACTCAGAAGTTGGTATGAATGTGGAACGAGTTGCCAGTAGAAGTAGTGCATATTGGTTCGATTTCAATATTTATAGTGCCCATAAGAAATATTCACCTCCCTTGGAAGTTTTCATGTTTTTATTGTTTTACAAAATTGAATCACAGTGGGTTTAATTTGGCTTTTTTTGACACTTATCAACAGAAAAATTCTTTCATGCCAAAGTGTAAACAAATCTCTACAAAATGATCTAAATTAATTATAAACAAAAAACACAAAATAATTGATTACATAACTATTCACTCCCTTTAATATGACACATCAAATCATCACTGGTACAGACAATTGGTTTTAGAAGTCACATAATTAGTTAAATGGAGATCACCTGTGTGCAGTCGAGGTGTTTCAATTGATTGTCAGTGTCCTAGCAGAAACTACACTATGAAGACAAAAGAACATTTCAAGCATCTCCGCGAAAAGGTTATGGAAGAGCACAAGTCCGGAGATGGATACTAGAAAATTTCCAAGTCACTGAATATCCCTTGGAGTGCAGTTAAGTCAATCGTCAAGAAATGGAAAGAATATGGTACCACTGTAAATCTGCCTAGAGCTGGCCATCCTCAAAAATTGAGTGACTGTCCAAGAAGGGGACGAGTGAGGGATGCCACCAAGAGACCTATGACAACTCTGCAGGAGTTACAAGCTTCAGTGGCTGAGATGGGAGAGACTGCACATACAATGACTGTTGCCCGGGTGTTTCACCAGTCACAGCTCTATGGGACAGTGGCAAAGAGAAAGCCACTGTTGAAAACAACTCACGTGAAATCTCAGCTAGAGTTTGCCAGACTCTGAGTCTACATAGAACATAGAAGAGTACAACACAGTACAGGCCCTTCGGCCCACAATGTTGTGCTGACCCTCAAACCCTGCCTCCCATATAAGCCCCCACCTTAGATTCCTCCATATACCTGTCTAGTAGTCTCTTAAACTTCACTAGTGTATCTGCCTCCACCACTGACTCAGGCAGTGCATTCCACGCACCAACCACTCTCTGAGTAAAAAACCTTCCTCTAATATCCCCCTTGAACTTCCCACCCCTTAACTTAAAGCCATGTCCTCTTGTATTGAGAAGTGGTGCCCTGGGGAAGAGGTGCTGGCTATCCACTCTATTTTTTCCTCTTATTATCTTGTACACCTCTATCATGTCTCCTCTCATCCTCCTTCTCTCCAAAGAGTAAAGCCCTAGCTCCCTTAATCTCTGATCATAATGCATACTTTCTAAACCAGGCAGCATCCTGGTAAATCTCCTCTTTACCCTTTCCAATGCTTCCACATCCTTCCTATAGTGAGGCGACCAGAACTGGACACAGTACTCCAAGTGTGGCCTAACCAGAGTTTTATAGAGCTGCATCATTACATCACAACTCTTAAACTCTATCCCTCGACTTATGAAAGCTAACACCCCATAAGCTTAACTACCCTATCCACCTGTGAGGCAACTTTCAGGGATCTGTGGACATGTACCCCGAGATCCCTCTGCTCCTCCACACTACCAAGTATCCTGCCATTTACTTTGTACTCTGCCTTGGAGTTTGTCCTTCCAAAGTGTACCACCTCACACTTCTCCGGGTTGAACTCCATCTGCCACTTCTCAGCCCACTTCTGTATCGTATCAATGTCTCTCTGCAATCTTTGACAATCCTCTACACTATCTACAACACCACCAACCTTTGTGTCGTCTGCAAACTTGCCAACCCACCCTTCTACCCCAACATCCAAGTTGTTAATAAAAATCACGAAAAGTAGAGGTCCCAGAACAGATCCTTGTGGGACACCACTAGTCACAATCCTCCAATCTGAATGTACTCCCTCCACCACCACCCTCTGCCTTCTGCAGGCAAGCCAATTCTGAATCCACCTGGCCAAACTTCCCTGGATCCCATGCCTTCTAACTTTCTGAATAAGCCTACCGTGTGGAACCTTGTCAAATGCCTTACTAAAATCCATATAGATCACATCCACTGCACTACCCTCATCTATATGCCTGGTCACCTCCTCAAAGAACTCTATCAGGCTTGTTAGACACGATCTGCCCTTCACAAAGCCATGCTGACTGTCCCTGATCAGACCATGATTCTCTAAATGTCTATAGATTCTATCTCTAAGAATCTTTTCCAACAGCTTTCCCACCACAGACTTAAAGGCTCACTGGTCTATAATTACCCGGACTATCCCTACTACCTTTTTTGAACAAGGGAACAACATTCGCCTCCCTCCAATCCTCTGGTACCATTCCCGTGGACAACGAGGACATAAAGATCCTAGCCAGAGGCTCAGCAATCTTTTCTCTCGCCTCGTGGAGCAGCCTGGGGAATATTCCGTCAGGCCCCGGGGACCTATCTGTCCTAATGTATTTTAACAACTCCAACACCTCCTCTCCCTTAATATCAACATGCTCCAGAACATCAACCTCACTCATATTGTCCTCACCATCATCAAGTTCCCTCTCATTGATGAATACCGAAGAGAAGTATTCATTGAGGACCTCGCTCACTTCCACAGCCCCCAGGCGCATCTTCCCACCTTTATCTCTAATTGGTCCTACCTTCACTCCTGTCATCCTTTTTTTCTTCACATAATTGAAGAATGCCTTGGGGTTTTCCTTTACCCTACTCGCCAAGGCCTTCTCATGCCCCCTTCTTGCTCTTCTCAGCCGCTTCTTAAGCTCCTTTCTTGCTTCCCTATATTCCTCAATGGACCCATCTGATCCTTGATTCCTAAACCTCATGTATGCTGCCTTCTTCCACCTGACTAGATTTTCCACCTCACTCGTCACCCATGGTTCCTTCACCCTACCATTCTTTATATTCCTCACCGGGACAAATTTATCCCTTACATCCCGCAAGAGATCTCTAAGCATCGACCACATGTCCATAGTACATTTCCCTGCAAAAACATCATCCCAATTCACACCCGCAAGTTCTAGCCTTATAGCCTCTTAATTTGCCTTTCCACAATTAAAAATTTTCCTGTCCTCTTTGATCCTATCCTTTTCCATGATAATTATAAAGGCCAGGGAGTGGTGGTCACTGTCCCCCAGATGCTCACCCACTGAGAGATCTGTGACCTGACCCGGTTCATTACCTAGTACTAGATCTAGTATGGCATTCCCCCGGTTGGCCTGTCCACATACTGTGACAGGAATCCATCCTGGACACACTTAACAAACTCTGCCCCATCTAAACCCTTGGAACTAATCAGGTGCCAATCAATATTAGGGAAGTTAAAGTCACCCATGATAACAAACCTGTTATTTTTGCACCTTTCCAAAATCTGCCTCCCAATCTGCTCCTCTGTATCTCTGCTGCTACCAGGGGGCCTATAGAATACCCCCAGTAGAGTAACTGCTCCCTTCCTGTTCCTGACTTCCACCCATATTGACTCAAAAGAGGATCCTGCTACATTACCCACCCTTTCTGTAGCTGTAATAGTATCCCTGACCAGTAATGCCACCCCTCCTCCCCTTTTTCCGCCCTCTCTATCCCTTTTAAAGCACTGAAATCCAGGAATATTGAGAATCCATTCCTGCCCTGGTGCTAGCCAAGTCTCTGTAATGGCCACTACATCATAATTCCATGTATGTATCCAAGCTCTCAGTTCATCACCTTTGTTCCTGATGCTTCTTGCGTTGAAGTACACACATTTCAGCCCTTCTACCTTACTGTCTTTACACCGTTTATTCTCTGAGAGAGACTCTGAAGTCAGCTGGAAGAAGTTTCTCTGGTCTGGTGAAACCAAAACTAAATGTTATGTTTGGCATAAGCCAAACACTGCACATCATCAAAAATACACCATCCTTGCCATGAAGCCTCATGCTTTGGGAATGCTTCACTGCAGCAGGCCCTAGTAGGCTTGAGAAGGTAGAACGTAAAATGAATGTAGCAAAGTACAGGGAAATCCTGGAGGAAAACCTGATGCAGTCTGCAAGAGAACTGTGGCTTGGGAGAAGACTCGTTTTCCAGCAAGACAATAACCTCAAGCATAAAGCCAAAGTTACATAAGAATGGCTTAAAAACAACAAAATTAATGTCCTGGACTGGCCAAGTCAGAGTTCAGACTTCAATCTAATTCAGAATTTGTGACTGGACTTGAAAAGGGCTGTTCACTCATGATCCCCCATGCAATCTGACAGAGCTTAAACAGTTTTGTAAAGAAGAATGGGGAAAAATTGTAGTGTCCAGATGTGCAATGCTGATAGAGACCTATCCACACAGACTCAAGGCTGTAATTGCTGCCAAAGGTGCATCTACTAAATATTGACATGAATGGGTGAATACTTATACAATCAATTATTTTATATTTATAATTAATGTAGATCACTTTGTATAGATCTGTTTGACATGAAAGAGTCTTGTTCTGTTGTGTCAAAAAAGCCAAATTAAATCCATTGTGACTCAGTTTTGTAAAACAATAAAACATGAAGAACTTCCAAGGGTTGTGAATACTTTTTATAGGCGCTGTAAGAGAAGTTTGTCTAAGTACGTGGATGGGAGAGGTACAGAGAGCTATGATCCAGGTGTAGGTCAATAGGATTAGGCAGAATTATAGTCTGGTGTGGATGAGATGGGCTGAAGGGCCTGTTTCTGTGCTGTGGTATGAATGAACTAACGGCAGGGATCTGCAAGTCCAAGGACAAGAGGACATGGATTCACTGCAGTTGGCATAAGTAACTGGGGTTTTAGGGCAACACCCTTTTCCACCATGAGTTTCTGAGATCTACAGTTCACTTCCTGAGGGGTGTGGAAGCAGGTTCAATTGCAAAGTTAATTAGAGGGTTGTATAAATTCTCAAACAGGAAGTGATTTGCAGAGCCACTGCGAATGATTGGCAGAGTGGGAAATGGGACTGGTTGGACTGCTTTCCTAATCAGTCACCTGAAGTAGAGTGAGTGGTCTGAACGGCTGCCTTCTCGACACCGTTCTATGGTAAGTGACCTCAGGTCCCCTGCCTTCTCAGTCCTTAATGTGACACCCTCTCTTGCTCTCCCTGCTGCAGGGGTGAGCCTCGTTGATGTCGTAGAGTCTGAGGGTTGAAGCTATGATCTCTCCAGCCACTTCACCCAAATTATACTTTTCAGCATTGTCTTCCCCTGTAATTGTTCTTTCTTCCCAGTCTTTACATGCATTTGATGCCCGTCCGATATAATACTGTGAAGGCATGGTTACCACATGGAGTGGGTTTTGTGCATTTTCTGACTTTGTCGACAAAATTAACATGGATATCTGAAAACAGACCTGTTTGTTACCCGGGGAACAGCCCGGACAGCTTTCAACATTCTGGCACCTCTGCCCGCCAATGCTGATTCGTGACTTCCCTCAAAATCTCCTTATTCCTCCACCTTGCTGTTTCCCTCCCTGGTTTTAAAAGTCACTTAACATCCCTTCTTTCAAGCTTGTTTTCCCTAACCAAGCCTTCACCTGAACCCCATTTTTGTCCCCCATACCAATAGGGTGGACTACTTTTTGCTGTCATGCACCCCTAAGATTCTTACAGATTAGGTAGCGTTCCTTGGAAGAGAAGTACTTTAGGTGTTGAGCGAATATCAGGCTCTCCGTTGCGATGTGTACACAAGCCAGAGCAGTACAATATGGAGCAAGCTGTTGCCCATGCGGCAGGCATCCCCTCTTCACACAGCTAACGAACCCAAAGGAACAGCACAGACTGATACAGTTTGGCACCAGCGGCATTGCAGGAGTCGTCAGTCAGCACTAAACTCAGTAAAGGGTTGCCTTAGGGATTCCAGCTCTGGATTTTTCTTGGGTTTTACTCCCAAAGCCTTCCCCATGAATGGGTAAAGCCAAAGGCAGTGGAGATTTAAGATACATAAAAGTTGCTGGTGAACGCAGCAGGCCAGGCAGCATCTGTAGGAAGAGGTGCAGTCGACATTTCAGGCCGAGACCCTTCGTCAGGACTAATTGAAGGAAGAGTGAGTAAGGGCTTTCAAATCCCTTACTCACTCTTCCTTCAGTTAGTCCTGACGAAGGGTCTCGGCCTGAAACGTCGACTGCACCTCTTCCTAGAGATGCTGCCTGGCCTGCTGCGTTCACCAGCAACTTTTATGTGTGTTGCTTGAATTTCCAGCATCTGCAGAATTCCTGTTGTTTGGAGATTTAAGATCAGAGTTTTCCTTCTTGGACGAGCTACCAACCACGTGAGCTCCATCTGCCTGATAACCTTTCGATATTTACCTGTTGAATACTGAAAGACCCAGATGGAGAGGATATTTCAAATAGTGGGAGAGTCTATGACCAGAGAGCAGAGCCTCTGAATACACAGGTGTCCCTTTAAGACAGAGATGAGGAGGAATTTCTTTACCCAGAGGTTGGTGAATCTGTGGAATTCATTTTCATCTGTGGAAATCTGGAAAGAAGGCAGGAGAATGGGGTTGAGAGGAATAATAAATCGGCACCCTAGCTGTGGGTAACCAGTGCTTCATGATTTTACACCATAACATCCCTACTCTTTTTTTCTATACCATGTTCTGATTATGCCTTTCACTTTCAGGGACCCTTGAATTTGTACACCTCTGTTCCTGAATTCTTCCTATAGCTCTACTATTATGTCTACACCCTCCCAGAGCTACACCATCATAAGACATAGGAGCAGAATTAGACCATTCGGCCCATTGAGTCTGCTCTGCTATTCCATCATGGCTAATTTATTATACTTCTCAACCCCGTTCTCCTGCCTTCTCCCCGTAACATCTGACACCCTGACTATCAACCTCTGCTTTAAATATGCCCAGTGACTTAGCCTCCACAGTCATCTGCTGGCAATAAATTCCAGTTTCACCCCCATCTGGGTAAAAAAAGTTCCTCCTCAGCTCTGTTCTAAATGGATGTCCCTCTATTCTGAGGCTGTGTTATAGACCAGATCAGATTTCAAAGACATTCCCCCTCATTCTTCTAAACTTTAGCGAGTACAGACCCAGAGCCATCAAATGCTCCTCAAACATTAACCATTTAATTCGCAGAATCACCTTTGCACTTATCAGGATTAAATTCTATCTGCCATTGCTCTGCTCATGTTACCAATTGATGAATGTTGTTCTATAGACTACAACTATCCTCCTCACTGTCAACAACAGTATCGATTAAGTCACTTGCAAAATTACTAATCATCCCTCCACACCCCCCCCCCACAGTTTTTTACCCAAACCATTAATATATGTCACAGACAGTAAGGGTCCCAGCTTATATTATTGGTCATGGGCTTCCAATCACACAAACATCATGACCCACTGTTCCTGAATACCACAACAATTTTGGATCCAATTTGCCCTGGATTCTGTCAGCAGGTCAGGCAGCACCCACAAAGGGATGTGGGCAGGTCCAGAGAAAAGGTCTGGACCAGAAATGTTGACTGTCCATTTTCCCTTCCTTGGTGCTGCCTGACTCCTTGAACTCCCCCAGTGTTTTGAAAGTTGCCCCAGATTCTAGCATCTACAGTGTACTCTGTCCCCGTCGGTCGTATGGGCAAAAGGGATGAGCCTAGACGGCCATCTGGTTGGGCATGTTAGAATTGAGCCGAAGAGTCTATTTCCACGCAAACACGAGGAAATCTGCAGATGCTGGAATTTCAAGCAACACTCATAAAAGTTGCTGGTGAACGCAGCAGGCCAGGCATCTCTAGGAACAGGTACAGTCGACGTTTCGGCCCGTAACTTTTATGTGTGTTGCTTGAGTCTATTTCCATGCTAATTACTGTATGACTGTCTGGAGGGGTGTGTTAAACAATCGTGCGTTATACTGGCACCAGGAACCGGATAGCGGGCCCTCTCTCCGCCGCAGTGCTCGATGACTCTAATAGAGCTGAATAGTTCTCTGCCAGATCCCCGAACGAAGCTTCGGGAAGTGAAAACGGGGTGGGGTTGGGGAGGAAATCCCGGCCTCTGGTTATCTTGTCTGATCACACAATGTCCTGGCGCTAATGCTTCCCGATCCTTGAAACGTGTTGGTGGTCCCCATGCACGGGCTGAGAACTGTCTGGGTGGGAAATTGATGAGTCTGCCTTTGAAAGGTATTTACGTCTGCAAGTTGGTGGGATATGAATGAGGGGGCCATTCAGTGTGTGGCTGTTTACACCTGACTTCATTACTTGTCTTGTTGGGATCGGGATCGGGAGCGGAGCCGGGTCAGCTGCCCGCGGAAGGGACTACAGGTGCGCAAACACAAAGGCTCGGAGCAAAAGAGACTTCATTCCCCCCCGAATCGCATACACGATGGCCGCTTGAGTAGTCATAACATTTACAGAGAGATAAGGAATACAAAGGGCTACCAGGATAGTACCGCGGCTCTGATCCTGAAACAATCTGCTACGGTGTCAGAAGGTAACAATACTTAAAAGCATTCAGCTGCCTTTGTTCACTGGCTATTTGCCACCGATTCAAAGATAAATAACGTGAAGGTTTACAGCGAAGTCCCGGAGATATGCTGCCCGTCCAGGTGATCTGCACCCAGAACAGTCAGTGGTTGAGACAAGAACGGCCCCGGACTCGGATACCACGGCACCTCACAGGAAACTCACTGCCTCCAGGAACTGTAAGCTTGCTGTGGTGAGCGGGAACGATGCAGCAAAATCGCTAATGCGCCAGAGTACTTTTCTTCCCGCAATCGCCCGCTGGCGTCAGGAAATCTTGAGTGCGGGCGCGTGCTTCACGTAGGCACGAGCATTCCGGTTTCGAAAAGTTAAGTTGAGGAAATACTGCTTTATTGGGCAAAAAATAAACTTGAGGAATGCATTTAGATCTAGTAACTGAGTGTGGCTTTTGGTTTGTTCAAAATTCTCTGTTCAAAAAGGACATCGACGGTGGTGACGAATCAGCGTGTAGGAAGGAGATTGAAAATCTGGCTGAGTGGTGGCACAAAACAACCTCTCTCTGACCAAGGGGCGGATTATTGACATGAGCCAGTCCTCATGGGGGGATTAGAGGTGGGGAGGGTCAGCAACTTTAACTTCCTTTGTGTTATTATTTAAGAGGACCTGTCCTGGGCCCAGCACAGAAGAAGAAAGATAGCAGCACCTCTAATTCCTTAGGAGTGTGTGAAGATTTGGCAAGACATCTAAAACATTGACAAACTTCTATAGATATGTGGTGGAGAGTATATTGACTGATTGCATCACAGCCTGGTATGGAAACAGAAAATCCTATAAAAAGTAGTAGTTATGGCTGGCCCATCACAGGTAAAGCCCTACCCACCATTAAGCACATCTACACAGTGTTGTTGCAGGAAAGCAGCATCCATCATCAGGGCCCCCCACCACTCTCTCCTTGCTGATGCCATCAGGAAGAGAAGTTAAGAGCTTCAGGACTCACACCACCAGGTTCAGGAACTGTTATTACCCCTCAACCGCCAGACTCTTCAACCAAAGGTGATAACTTCACCCACCCTATCACTAAAATGTTTGTGGACTCACTTTCAAGGACTCTTCATCTCATGTCTTGATATTTATTGCTTATTTATTCATTATTATCTCTTTCTTTTTGTATTTGCAGTATTTTTTTGCACACTGGTTGAACTCCTAGATGGTGCAGTTTTTCATTGCTTCTGTTTGGGTATTACATGGATTTGTTGAGTATACCCGCGAGAAAATTAATTTCAGGGTTGTATATAGTGACTTATATGTACTTTGATACTAAATTTACTTTGAACTTTCAACAAATGGAGTTATGATTTAGTTGGAATTATGAACTATGAAGGCCTTCCACATGGCTGAAGCTGTGGGAAGATGTGCTGTCGATTTTATGCTACAAATTAGGACAAGGTTAAACCTGTCCATTATTCAGTAAGATGGTGGCTGAACTGATTACGATTACACCACATTCCTGTCCCCCCCCCCCACCCCCACAGTGATCTTTCAATGCCTTGTTTATCGGGAAATTGTCTGCACTTCCTTAGAGCAGAGTTGAGGAGGAAAGCGGGGAGGTGGTGATTCTGTGGAATTCATTGCCTCAGGTGGCTGTGGAAACCACGTCATGGGTAGGCATTGGAATGGGCCCAGAGGAGGTTCACGACAATAATTCTGGGAATGGAAAGATTAAAGTATGAGGAGGTTTTGACGGCTCGATGCCTGTACTTGGTGGAGTTTGAACAATGTGGGATGAGGTCACTGAAACTTACCAGATATTGAAAGATCTAGATAGAAGAAGTGTGGCGAGGACGTTCCCTATGGTGGCGGGGGGGGGGGGTCTAGAACCAGAGGGCACAGTCTCAGAATAGAGGGATAGCAATTAGAACAGAGATGAGGAAGAATTTCTTTAGCCAGAGGGTGGTGAACCTGTGAAATTCATTGCCACAGGCTGCTGTGGAGGCCAAGTCATTGGATATATTTAAAGCAGAGGTTGATAGATTCTTGATTAGTCAGAGCACCAAAGGTTACAGGGAGAAGGAGGGTTGAGGGGGAAAATAAATCAGCCATGATAGAATGACGATGCAGACTCGATGGGCCGAATGGTCAAATTCTGCTCCTATGTCTTATGGTTGGCCTTAAAAACACAAAGAGTCTGTCTTCGCCACCCCCTGAAGAAGGGAATTTCAGACTTTTGAGAGAAGTAAAATCATCTAATTAATACCTCAATTGGGCAACACTTCTGCAAGCATCGATAGCTCCAGATTCCCACAGAGAAGAAACACCCTCTCCAGTTCCATTCCTGCAAAGACTCCCAGGAATAGTTTGTTTCAAATGTTTCACCTCTCATTCTCTTGTCCCCCAGTGTGTTCAAGCCTTTCCTGTAACGCAGCCATCCGCAGTCTGGCAGGCCTTCTCTGAATTGGTTCAAATAGATTTGCATTTTCTCCCCTAAGGAGATACAGCGGACCCGAAAGGGTGTAGAATAAACCAGGTCAGAATGGACAGTGCATATATCCCCAAGTGACATGTCCTGTGGATTGATGGTGCCTGGATGTTGCTGGCCAGAACAAGTCCTCAGCAGTCCACATATGAGTGCACACACATGCACAATCCAGCTTGTCTTCCACTGAGCGACCACTGGGGGCCAGCCCCAATCCAGCATGGACACTGAACCACACTGCCTCCGCCATCTTCTCTCCTGAGTGGCTGAAGAAGCGACTGCATTACCAGTGTCCGACAGCATCGTGCAATCGAGAAAATAAACGTCCAAGATAATCACTCGCTGTTAGACCGCTACCGACTCCAACGCCTTCCTGTACCACAACATGCCCAGCTCCTCCACTAACAAGCAACTCGCTGATGGAATTGACCTGCAATACTTGAAGTTCTTAATGTCCAGCAGTGGCTTGCAATTGTAAAAAGACAAAAACACCTACACTGCTGTGCCACCCCTGGTTGTTCTTAACATTTTTCTAACTGATATTTGTTAATATAACTGGTAAACGTAAAATAATGTAGCAACTATTTTTGACATTGTTGGCACACGTCTGTGTTGAATTTAACCAGAGGTGGTATTGCAGGGGCGGAAATGAAAAGAACTGAAGTTGGACCCTGGGCAAGCAGCGGCTGCCTCTTACACACATCTGCAGATAACATAACTTTCCCCAACACTCCAGCTTAGTAACACACATCAAAGTTGCTGGTGAATGCAGCAGGCCAGGCAGCATCTCTAGGAAGAGGTACAGATGACGTTTCAGGCCGAGACCCTTCGAGGGCCGAGAACCTCCAGCTTAGTGTTGGCTGTCTCAGCAATTATGCCCCTCTGGGTTATCATTCTGGATGAATGCTGAGGTTTGACTCGTAGGGGTGCCGAGTGCCGAGAAGGAGGGGCCTCTGGGTTTGAGTCACTTCACTCAGAGGTGAAGTTCGAGCTAGGTTCGAGGTGCTTCCCACAGAAAGGCCACTGGGTTTGAGCACTTGATCTTCCCGAGGCTCTCGGAGATGTTATCAAAATTCTGAGATTTATGGATTGGACTGTAGCTCATATTGGCCTCTTTCAGCTTTTTTTTTCACATTCTTGTCCTTTCTTTCTTGTTGGCGATTGGCAGGCTGGGGTTTTGGAGTTTGATGTTCTTGTTGTGTGTGGGCGATCTATTAGTTTTTGTACATAGAATAGTTACATGATAAATAGTACAAAGACAGAAATAATTTTTTTTAAAAATTGAGGTAGTGTTCATGGGTTCACCATCCATTTAGAAATGAGATGGCAGAGGGGAAGATGCTGTCCTCCTTCCTGACGGTAACAATGAGAAGAAGGTATATCCTGGGAGACAGGAGTCCTTAATAATGGACGCGGTCTTTTTGAGGCACTGCTCCTTGAAACTCTGTTGGATACTGCAGAGGCTAGAGATGACTAATTTAACATCTTTCTGTAGCTTCTTTCAATCTTGTGCAGTAGCCCCTCCCCCCATACCAGACAGTGTTGCAACCTATCAGAATGCTCTCCACAGTACATCTATAGAAATTTTCAAGTGTTTTTGGTGACAAACCAAATCTCCTCAAACTCCTAATAAAATATAGCTGCTGTCTTGCCTTCTTTATAACTGCATTGATATGTTGGGACCAGGTTAGGTCCTCAGAGATCTTGACACCCAGGCACCTGAAATTGCTCATTCTCTCCACTTCTGATCCCTCTATGAGAATTGGTTCGTGTTGCTTCATCTTACCCTTCCTTAAGTCCACAATCAGCTCTTTCGTCTTACTGATGTTGAGTGCAAGGCTGTTACCACTCAACTAGCTGGTATATCTCACTCCTGTACGCCCTCTCGTCGCCATCTGAGATTCTATCGACAATGGCTGTGTCATCAGCAAATTTATAGATTGCATTTGAGCTATGCCTAGCAACACAGTCATGAGTGTAGAGAGAGTAGAGCAGTGGGCTAAGCACACACCCCTGAGGTGCACTAGTGTTGATCGTCAGCAAGGAAGAGATATTATCAGCAATCCTTATATATTGTGGTCTTCCGGTGAGGAAGCCGATGATTCAATTGCAGAGGGAGATACAGAGGCACAGATTTTGTAGCTTATCAATCAGGACTGTGAGAATGGTGGTATTAAATGCTGAGCTATAGTCAACAAATAGCATCCTGACATAGGTATGTGTATTGTCCAGATGATCTAAGGCCGTGTGAAGAGCCAAAGAGATCGTATCTGCCGTAGATCTATTGTGCTGATAGACAAATTGCAGAGGGTCCAGGTTCTTGCTGAGGCAGGTGTTGATTCAGGCCATGACCATGCTGTCAAAGCATTTCATCACTATAGATGTGAGTACTACTGGGCAATAATCATTAAGGTAGCTCATACTACTCTTCTTAGGCACTGGTATAATTGTTGCCATTTTGAAGCAAGTGGGAAATTACTACTGTAGCAATGAGAGGTTGAAAATGCCTTGAATACACCCACCAGTTGGTTGGCACAAGTTTTCAGAGCCTTACCAGGTACTCCATCGCAGCCTGCCGCCTCGCGAAGGTTCATCTTCTTGAAAGAGCCTGACATCGGCTTCCGAGACAGAGATCACAGAGTCACCAGGTAAAACAGGGATCTTCACAGCTGTAGTTACATTCTCCCTTTCAAAGCGGGCATAGAAGGTGTTGAGCTCATCTGGTGGTGAAGCAAGGCTGCCATTCGTGCTATCGGGTTTTGCTTTGTAGGAAGTAACATTCAAGGTGACGGTTAATGCCTTAAATTCTTCGTAGTCCTAACTTTGTTTCATTTGCACTCCTGGCTGTTTCTGGCATCGCCAAGCCTGAATGCTTGAAACTGCTGTGAGCAAAACAGTTCTGAATTGTTTTATTGCTTATTTCTCACAAACTGTCAATGACAAAAATCACTGCTTTTTGTAAACAAATGCACGCAACTGACATTATTTGAAAAATAGTTTGCTCAAAGCATGAATGTAGTGTCTTAATGTCTGCACAAGTTCACGCGACTGACACTAGTTAGAACCTTAAACACAAAATAATCTGCAGATGCTGGAGTCAAAGCAACACTCACAACACACTGGAGGAACTCAGCAGGTCGGGCAGCATCCGTGGAAACGATGAGTCAACGTTTCGGGCCGGAACTCTTCGTCAGGACTGTAGAGGGAAGGGGCAGAGGCCCTATAAAGAAGGTGGGGGGAGGGTGGGAAGGAGAAGGCTGGTAGGTTCCAGGTGAAAAACCAGTAAGGGGAAAGATAAAGGGGTGGGGGAGGGGAAGCAGGGAGGTGATAGGCAGGAAAGGTGAAGAAAGAATAGGGGAAAACATAACGGGTAGTAGAAGGAGGCGGAACCATGAGGGAGGTGATAGGCAGCCGGGGGAGGGGGCAGAGTGGAATAGGGGTAGGGGAAGGGAGGGGGAGGGAATTACCAGAAGTTGGAGAATTCTATGTTCATACCAAGGGGCTGGAGACTACCTAGAGGGTATATGAGGTGTTGCTCCTCCAACCTGAGTTTAGCCTCATCATGGCAGTAGAGGAGGCCATGTATGGACATATCTGAATGGGAGTGGGAAGCAGAGTTGAAGTGGGTGGCTACTGGGAGATCCTGTCTGTTTTGGTGGACGGAGCGGAGGTGCTTGACGAAGCGGTCCCCCAATCTGCGTCAGGTTTCACCGATGTAGAGGAGGCCACACTGGGAGCACCGGATGCAATAGATGACCCCAACAGACTCACAAGTGAAGTGTTGCCTCACTTGGAAGGACTGTTAGGGGCCCTGAATGGTGGCAAGTGAGGAGGTGTAGGGACAGGTGTAGCACTTGCATTTACAGGGATAAGTGCCAGGTGGGAGATCCGTGGGGAGGGACGTGTGGACCAGGGAGTCGCGGAGGGACCGATCCTTCACTTGTGAGTCTGTTGGGGTCATCTATTGCATCCGGTGCTCCCGGTGCGGCCTCCTCTACATCGGTGAAACCCAACGCAGATTGGGGGACCGCTTCGTCGAGCACCTCCGCTCCATCCGCCAAAACAGACAGGATCTCCCAGTAGCCACCCACTTCAACTCTGCTTCCCACTCCCATTCAGATATGTCCATACTACCATGATGAGGCTAAGCTCAGGTTGGAGGAGCAACACCTCATATACCACCTAGGTAGTCTCCAGCCCCTTGGTATGAACGTACAATTCTCCAACTTCTGGTAATTCCCTCCCCCTCCCTTCTCCTACCCCTATGTCACTCTGCCGCCTCCTTCTACTACCCATTGTGTTTTCCCCTATTCCTTCTTCACCCTTCCTGCCTATCACCTCCCTGCTTCCCCTCCCCACCCCTTTGTCTTTTCCCTTACTGGTTTTTCACCTGGAACCTACCAGCCTTCTCCTTCCCAACCTCCCCCCACCTTCTTTACAGGGCCTCTGCTCCTTCCCTCTACAGTCCTGATGAAGGGTTCTGGCCCGAAATGTCAACTGATCTTTTCCACAGATGCTGCCCGACTTGCTGAGTTCCTCTGGCGTGTTGTGGGTGTTACTAGTTAGAACCTGTTCGGCAAATCTCCTGCCCCAAATAAATGGCATAAGGTTCCGCATAAAGGAAGGAAACCAATTTTCATGATTAGTTTTTGTTCCTTAAGAGTTGTCCCAAATAAGCGGCTTCCCCGATCAACCGATGGCCCAATTCATTGTATTACTCTGGATGCTCCTGTGAAGAGAGAATTCTAATGTTGGACATTGCCTCACACTGGTCTGTGGTGCCCTGGTTCCAGTTTCTGAATGGCTGCAGAACTGGAACCGGGCTCCTTCATTAACACAAGAGATTCTGCAGACAACACACATCAAAGTTGCTGGTGAACGCTGCAGATGCTGGACATCAGAGTAACACACAGAAAATGCTGGAAGAACTCTGCAGGCCAAGCTGCACCTATCTCCATTGATGAACAGTCACTGAAATGAGACCTCGATGATCATTGTTGCCTGAAAAGTCTGAAAAGAAACAGAATAATGAAAAATTAAAGCATAGAAAAAAATCATTTTTTGTATGTAGATGATTTACTTTTATCATGTTATTGAAGGGTGTGGAAAGCGACTTTGATTTCTCCAGCTTCTGGTAATTATTCTCCTCTCCCTTCATCTCCCATTTTTTCAGTTACCCACTACGACCCTGTCCTACCTGTTCTCTTATCCTCACCTGCCTATCACCTCCCCCTGGTGCCCCTCCTCCTTTCTTCTCTCCCATGGTCCAACCTCCTCTCCTATCAGGTTCCTTCTTTTCCATCTATCATCTCCCAGCTTCTTACTTCATTCCCCCTCCCTCAACCAGCTGGCTTCACCAATCACCTTCTAGCTTGTCTTGCCTCTCCTCCCCCCACAGTCTATTGTGGCTCCTTCCCCTTCTTTCCCAGTTCTAAAGAAGGGCCTCATCCCGAGCCGTTGACTGCCTATTTCCCTCCACAGACGCTGCCTGACCTGCTGAGTTCCTCCAGCATTTTGTGTGTGTTCCTCTGGGCTCAGTCATTGACTGGTGCAGTTTCATCACAGATCCTCCTCACTTGGGCTGGGTGGATTTGGCGCCGTTGTCCCTGTTGGTCAAGTTTGCTAAGACTTGGGTTTACTTTCACTTCTTCCAATGCAGCATGAAAAATCTTGTCCTCCTCCTTTGAGATTAAAAAAAGATTAGGTTTTTATTTGTCTCACATGCATCAAAATATCAAAATATACAGTGAAATGTGGCATTTGTGTCAAAGCAAGTCACGAAGGGTCTCGGCCTGAAACGTCGACTGCACCTCTTCCTACAGATGCTGCTTGGCCTGCTGCGTTCACCAGCAACTTTGATATATGCAGCAAGGATTGGGCTGGGCATCCCACCAGTGTCGCCACGCTTCCAGTGCCAACATAGCTTGTCCACAACACACTAACCATAGCCGTGCGTCTTTGAACTGGGGGAGGAATCCAGACTCCCAGAGTAAACCCACGCGGTCACGGGGAGAATGTACAGGCAGCGGCGGGAATTGAACCCCAGTCGATGATCACTGGTGCTGTAAAGAGATGCTCTAACTGCTTCGCTACCCTGCCTCCCTTAGCGCATTGTATTTTGTGTGTAACAACAAAGAATTTCACCTCGCATATGACAGTGATAATAAACATGATTCGAATTCTGATACTGCCCACACAAGCAATGTTTTGTGGCCTCCAGCCATCTCCAAACCTTGCAGCCAATAAAATACTCCGGAAACATAGTCATTGTCAGAAACTATGCAGCTGGCCTGGACTTAGAGTAAAGTTTTAATGATATTACTTTAGGGATATAAGTATTGACAGGGGCAAGGGAGTCAATACTCTTCCAATAAAGTATCCTGCAAATATTAGTGAAACTGTCTGTTCACACTCTGCCAGGTATGGAACACTGACTGATGCCCCATTTAGTCTGTCTCTGCTCTTTTGTGTGTACAGTGTGCTGATCATGTGAGATTTCTCTGACTTCAGTCGAACATATGCAGGTCATCCTATACAGGAAATGTTAAAATCACGTACTGTATATAGACGATCCCTTATTTATGTGGGGTAGGGGGGGGAGCGTGGTTGGTTGGGTGGGTGTGGTAATTTGCAACTTCCCGTAACACGAGGCTATGTCATCTGAGCATGTGTTGATTTATTTACTTTTTAATATATATATGCCTTGAGAACAATCTTGGTTCTGTATTTTAAGATTTGGGTAGTGATTTGTGGATTTCTGTAAGGACGAATGGCCATAGCACAGGGGTTGCCTGTATTTGGAATGGCGGCCGTGAAGAATATACTGGTTTACCTGATGTTTACAAGAAACCCTGGTCAGAATCTCATGAGTGTAATTTGTTGATCATGGCCCAGTATATTGATAATTCCAAAAATGTACAATACCGTGGTCGAAGACTAGTACGTATAGTATTCAAGTCTTCTCCACATTACAGGAAGATATCTGAAGCCCCACAGCAGCTGGTCAATCCATTCTGTCCACCTCCCAAGCTCTCATATGTATGGGTATTCGAAGTCCAAAGTATAAATTATAGGAGAGCAAGAGTGCGTACCTGTCCCCACATTGAGATTCTTTTTCTTGCAGGCATAATCAGTAAATCTATAGAATAGTAACTGTAAACAGGATTGATGCAAGAGCATAGAAGACAGCAAACTGTGCAAATGCAAACATAAATAAGTAGCAATAAATAACAAGAGCATGAAATAACAAGGTAGGGTTCTTAAAGTGAGATTATTAGTTGTGGGAACTTCTCAGTAGATGAGTGTAGTTATCCTCTTTTGTTCAAGAGCCTGATGGTTGAGGGGTAGTAACTGTTCTTGAACCAATTTGTAAACTGGGGAGGACCTGTTACCAGTCACAATTGATTATATGTGGTGTGATAGACACAGTATGCTGACTGCAATATTTTACTCACAGTTTTCCAATCACGTGTGGGCACGTGGCCAAGTGGTTAAGGCATTCGACTAGCGACCTGAAGGTCGTGAGTTCGAGCCCCAACCGAGGCAGCGTGTTGTGTCCTTGAGCAAGGCACTTAACCACACGGTGCTCTGTGACGACACTGGTGCCGAGCTGTATTGGCCTTTGCCCTTCCCTTGGACAACATTGGTGCCGTGGAGAGGGGAGACTTGCAGCATGGGCAACTGCTGGTCTTCCATACAACCTTGCCCAGGCCTGCGCCCTGGAGAGTGAAGACTTCCCAGGCGCAGATCCATGAAGTCACAAGACTAATGGATGCCTTATAAATTCCAATCACACTTTCAAGAGATGTACACTGACTATATCTCTATTGCAGTCTGATGCAGACAATCACCTGTTTTTAATATACAAACCAATTTTCTGCTGTCCTTTAACACAACCCATTCTTCGTTTTCTCACCAGGATTTGCTGCATTTGACGGAGGCTGACCTGAGACAGCTGGGAATTCAGAATCAGACACACAGAACTTATATTGTATCCAACATTTCCCTCCTCCAGGAGAGGGAGAGACAGAAAGGTATTTCATCACAAGATCAAACTCGTCCATTGTTCTGTTGTGTGTGTGTGGAAAGAACTACTGTAGCTGTTTACAAGCTAATGTACAGATTTTAGATTTGTTTAAGACCATAAGACATAGGAGGCCATTTGGCCCATTGAGCCTGCACTGCCATTCCATCATGGCCGATTTATTTTCCCTCTCAACCCCAGTCTCCTGCCTTCTCTCCATAATCTCTTGACACCCTTTCTAATCAAGGACCTATCAACCTCCACTTTAATATACCCAATGACATGGCCTTTTCAGCTGTCTGTGGCAATGAGTTCCAGAGATTTGCCATCCATTGGCTAAAGAAGCTCCTGCTCGTCTCCGTTCTAAAAGAGTGTTCTTCCACTCTGAGTCGGTGCCCTCTGGTTTTATCGATTATCTTTGGACATAGGACAATATTTAGTTATGTTGGGCACCCATCTTATTAATGTTAACCTCCTTCATCATAATACCTGGGCAAAAAAAAATACATACTAATTGGTCAGTTAGTGGGTACCAACCTTATGTCTGAGTCAGATGGTTGTGATTCAAGTCCCACTGCTGAAAGTTAAATGTAATGGTAGTCTGACAACTGAGTGAGTGCAGCTCTTGCCAGAGGTTCTATGGCCCTCCCCTCCTCAGATCCCATAGAGGTATCTGTCAAAGAGCACAGGGGTTTTCCCCAGTGTCCCATTTAATATTTCTCCTGAACTAACAAGTATTTGGTGTATCCTGCTTCCGGAGGGAGTGACAGAAATGAATTCCATCACAAGATAATACAAAAGTAGAATCAGAATCAGGCTTAATATCACCAGCATCTGTCGTGAAATTTGTTAACTTTACGGCAGCAGTACAATGAAATACATGATAAATCAATATAGAGCAAAAAATGAATTACAGTAAGTATATATATGTTTATTAAATAGTGAAAGTAAAATAAGCAGTGCAAAACAAAAAAAAAAGAGGTGAGGTAGTGTTCATGGGTTCAATGGCCATTTAGAAATCGGATGGCAGAGGGGAAGAAGCTGTTCCTGAATCACTGAGTGTGTGCCTTCAGGCTCCTGTATCTCCTTCCCTATGGTAACAGTGAGACGAGAACATGCCCTGGGTGATGGAGGTATGGAGGTCCTTAATGATGGACTCCACCTTCTGAAGGCACCACACCTTGAGGATATCTTGGATATTATGGAGGCTAGTACCCATGATGGAGCTGGCCAGTTTTACAATTTCTGCAACTTGCTTCGATCCCGTGCAGTCGCTCCGCCCCTCCCCCTCCCATACCAGCAGGTAATGCAGCCAGTCAGAATGATCTTCACAGTACACGTGTGGAGACTTTCCAGTATTTTAGTTGACAAACCAAACCTCTTCAAACTCCAAATGAAGTATAGCCACAGTCTTGCCTTCTTTATAGCTGCATCAATATTTTGTGTACAGGTTAGGAAACATAATACACATGGTCCAAATTTTAGAGAACAACAGCAAATGGTGAACACATAAGATGCTGGAGGAACTCAGCAAGTCAGCAGCATCTATGGTGGTCTTCCTTTTTAATGCTATACACAAAGCATTAACACTTCTTCACTCCTGTAGGGAACCCCTCCCATAGTGAAGGCCATCATAATATTTGCCCTTATAATTTGCTTGCAAAACATTGGGACATCAACGGTTTATTTCCCTCCATAGATGCTGCCTGACCTGCTGAGTTCCTCCAGCATTTTGTGTGTGTGTGTTCCTCTGGATTTCAGCATCTGCACACTCTCTCATGTTTAGTAAATGCTTAAATCTTAAGATGAGGCACAGAGAGTAACATGTAATACAAGTTAAAATTTCAGGTCAAAATCTTTTTATTGGGTCCAAATTAAGCACAAATAAAGGTCTTTGCTCTCAATCTTCATTAGATATTGTTAAGACCAATTACTAGGCTGCCATTCCAACCCCGAGTGCTCTTGTGTGGAGTTCACACATTCTCTCTGTGACAATGTGCACCTCTTGGTGTTCCACTTTCCACGCAGATCTCAAAGATGAACCAGTTGGTGGTTAAATTATCGTGATCAAGTGACTCTCGTGGGCAAGTGAATGTTAAAATCTCGGGGTGTTGATGAAAATAAAACAAGGGATTACTGATTGAAAGTCATCATCATCATCACTGTGTGTCATGTCATATGATGTAGGTGGAAGATTATGGTCTATGACCATGATTTTTCTACACAAGTGGTTTGCCATTGCCTTCTTCTAGACAGTGTCTTTATAAGACGGGTGAACCCAGCTATTATCAACACTCTTCAGAGATTGTCTACCCGGCGTCAGTGCTCACATAACCGGGGCTTCCGACATGCATCAGCTGCTCATATGACTGGCCACCGCCCGCTCCCATGGTTTCAGGTGACCCTGATCGGTGGGGTGGGGCTAAGCAGATGTTACACCATGCCCAGGGGTGACGCGCAGGCTAGTAGAGGGAAGGAGTTCCTTGCTCCTCCTTCGGTAGAGACGTATCTCCACCCCACCACCCTGTGCAGACTAATTGGGCTAAAGGGTCCGTATCTGCAATACATAGCTCTGTGACGTTTGGAATCCGAAGGGCATGACTGGATTCAGTCGTGGAGGAAGGTACTCTCACAGTATTTAAAAGATGTTTAGACAAGCACTTTAATCACCCAGGCATAGAAGGCTATGTATGGACCAGATGCTCGTATATATGGAATTGGTATAGATAGATACCTGTTGGTCAGCACAGGCATGATGGGCCAGAGGGTCTCCTTCTGTGCCCTATGACTGTGATCGCACAGCAGCGAATAGCTTGGAGATGAATCATATTTTGCACAGCAATCCAAGTTACTTGGAATTGGTTTATCATTGTCACATGTACAGTGAAAAGCTTGTCTTGCATATTGTTCTTACAGATCAAATCATTACACAGTGCATCAAGGTAGAAGATAAAGAGATTAAAGATTAGCTCTATTTGTCATTTGTACATCACAATATACAGTGGAAGGTGTTAGCGTCAATGAGTCCAAGGATTATGTATTACAAGGACTTTGTCCTGGGGGCTGTCTCCACACCTCTAGCGGCAGCACGGCGTGCCCACACAGCTCTTTAACCGTCTCACATATGTCTTTGGAATGTGGGAGGAAATCAGAGAACCTGGAGGAAACCTAAGTCGTCACAGGGAGAACGTACAAACTCCGTCCAGACAGTGGCAGGAATTGAGCTCCTGTTGGTGATCACGGGCGCTGTAAAGCATTGTGCTAACCACTACACTACCGTGTCACCTGGTGTAAGGTAAAATAATAACTGAATATAGAATGCAGTGTCAGACATCCCACCCTGCAAAAACTCATTTCAGGGAGGTAGCACCATCAATTTACGGGAGACTCCCGGAACTTCCGGAGAAGTGGGATGTCTGCAATAGAGTAGCTCCTTAGCAGCCAGCCAGCTAGTTTAAATAACGTTAGCTATGCTAATGAACGAATGGCACCTGTTAAACTCACCTCAACGTGTCTTTTACAGTCTTAACCCACCATGGGCAATAGAAAAGTCACTGTTGCAAACAGTGCAGCGAGCAACACTGTCATTATTTTTGACCCCTATTAGGCAGGGGTACACTTTAGGGTAATCTGGGGTGACGTACGTTTTATATTTTTTTTTGGAACACTCTCCCATGGCACGCTCTCTCTCTCGTGGTCGCTCACGCGCTCTCGCTTGCTTTCTCTTGCTCGCTTGCTCTCAAAAAATTGATTTCCGTGATATTGTATATAATTTGTGGGCATCAGGGAGCTACTATTAATATGCGGGAGACTCCTGGAACTTCCGGGAGAAGTGGGATGTCTGCAGTGTAACAGCTACAGAGACAGTGAAGTGCAGATAAACAATAAGATAATAACGAGGTAAATTGTGAGGTCAAGAGTCCATTTTATCACACAAGGGAGTGGCATGATGGCATATCAATTAGCGAATCACTTTACAGTGCCATCAATCACTGACTGGGGTTGAATATTCCTCCACTGTCTGTAAGGAGTTTGTACATTCTCCCTGTTACCAGGAACAGGTTAAGGTTTAGAGACAGGGATGTGGGGGAGTTAGAGGTCAAGCCAGAGCCTAGACTTCTACTCCACACTTTGCGTCCGAGGGCCAGCGACATGGATGTGTGTTGAAGTTGTCAGGGGAGGGGAGGGAACAGGCCAGTGAGGACAAGGACTGGTCGAACCCCCACCCCCCCAAATCAGCAAGAAGTTGGCAAGTTCCAGGATCAGTGTTGCATCCAGGTATGAGGTCAGTGACTCCTAGGCTGGCAAGCTGGCGAGACCGGAGTTCGAGGCCTAACGTTCAGGATCCTGTCATTAGCGAGTACGGAGTTCGAGGCCTGGTGTTCCGTGTCCTCATTCGTTGTTACCAGCGGGTCCTGGGGTCGATTCCAAAGACATCGGAAGTCAGTCACATGCAGGTCTGGAGGTGGAGTATCAATAGACAAAGCCCTAGGTCTATAAGTCCACTGTTAAAGTCAAAAGTCCAGTGTCATTTTGGTCGCAGTATCCATTCCACCTCAGGCCAATACCAATCAGGCTTTAGATGATCTGAGCAATGGGATCAACATGCACGAAACAGCGCATCCTAACGCCTTCACCATCGTTTTGGGAGATTTTAACCTGGCCAGGCCAATTTGAAAAAATCGCTACCATCAACAGATCACTTGCAATACCAGAGGAAACAACACACTTGACCATTGCTACACCACCATCAAGAATGCCTACCGTGCTATTCCACGCCCTCACTTCAGGCAGTCTGATCACCTGGCTGTACTTCTACTCCCTGAGTATAGGCAGAGACTGAAGACTGTAGCACCAGTAGTGAGGACCAAGAAGGTATGGACAAGGGAAGCACAGGAGCGACTACAGGACCGCTTTGAATCGGTGGACTGGACTGTATTCAGGGATTCATCTTCAAATCTGGATGAGTATGCGGCAGTTGTTACCGACATCATTAAAATCTGTGTGGATGAGTGTGTGCCTACAAAGACCTACTGAACATTCCCAAACCAAAAACCGTGGATGAACCAGGAGGTACGTTGTCTGCTGAAGGCCAGATCTGTGGCATTCAAGTCTGGTGATCCAGATCTGTACTAGAAAACAAGGTATGATTTGCGGAAGGCTATTTCAAGGGCAAAATTATCGAACGAGGTTGGAGGCGATATTGGATGCACGACAACTCTGGCAGGGCTTGCAAGACATTACTTCCTATAAAGCAAAACCCAATAGCATGAATGGCAGCGATGCTTCACTACCAGATGAACTCAATGCTTTATATGCCCACTTTGAAAGGGAGAACACAACTATAGCTGGGAAGATCCCTGCTGTACCCAGTGACCTGTGATCTCTGTCTCAGAGGCTAATCTTAGACTGTCTTTAAAGAGAGTGAACCCTCACAAGGCAGAAGGTCCCAATAGAGTACCTGGTAAGGCTCTGAAAACCTGTGCCAACCAACTAGCAGGAGTACTCAAGGACATTTTCAACCTCTCACTGCTACGGGCAGAAGTTCCCACTTGCTTCAAAAAGGCAACAATTACACCAGTGCCAAAGAAGAATAATGTGGGCTGCCTTAATGACTATCGCCCGGTAGCACTCACATCCACAGTAATGAAATGCTTTGAGAGGTTGTTTATGACTAGACTAAACTCCTGCCTCAGCAAGGACCTGGACCCATTGCAATTTGCCTATTGCCACAATAGGTCAACGGCAGACACAATCTCAATGGCTCTCCATGAGGCTTTAGACCACCTAGACAACACAAACACCTATGTCAGGATGCTGTTCATCAACTATAGCTCAGTATTTAATACCATCATTCCCACAATCCTGATTGAGAAGTTGCAGAACCTGGGCCTCTGTACCTCCCTCTGCAATTGGATCCTCGACTTCCTAACTGGAAGACCACAATTTGTGTGGATTGGTGATAACATCTCCTCGCTGACAACTAACACTGGTGCACCTCAGGGGTGTGAGCTCAGCCCACTGCTCTACTCTTTATACCCATGACTGTGTGGCTAGGCATAGCTCAAATACCATCTATAAATCTGCTGACGATACAACCATTGTTAGTGAAATCTCAGGTGGTGACAAGAGGGTGTACAGGAGTGAGATATGCCAACTAGTGGAGTGGTGTCACGGCAACAACCTGGCACTCAACGTCAGTCAGACAAAGGAGCTGATTGTGGACTTCAGGAAGGGTAAGATGAAGGAACACATACCAATCCTCATAGAAGGATCAGAAGTGGAGAGAGTGAGCAGCTTCAAGTTCCTGGATCTAACCTGATCCCAATATATTGATATAGTTATAAAGAAAGCAAGACAGCAACTATACTTCATTAGGCATTTGAAGAGATTTGGCATGTCAACAAATACACACAAAAACTTCTATAGTTGTACTGTGGAGAGCATTCTGACAGGCTGCATCACTGTCTGGTATGGAGGGGCTACTGCACAGGACCGAAAGAAGCTGCAGAGGGCTGTAAAATTAGTCAGCTCCATCTTGGGCACTAGCCTACAAAGTACCCAGGACATCTTTAGGGAGCGGTGTCTCAGAAAGCCAGCGGCCATTATTAAGGACCTCCAGCATCCAGGGCATGCCCTTTTCTCACTGGTAGTCTCAGGCAGGAGGTAACAGAAGCCTGAAGGCACACACTCAGCGATTCAGGAACAGCTTCTTCCCCTCCGCCATCCGATTCCTAAATGGACATTGAACCCTTGGACACTACCTCACTTTTTTAAATATATAGTATTTCTGTATTTTGCACAATTTTTAATCTATTCAATATATGTATACTGTATAAAGTATACAGAATAAAATTTATTTATTTATTTATTTATTATTATTATTTTACTTCTAGATTATGTATTGCATTGAACTGCTGCTGCTAAGTTAACAAATTTCACATCACAGGCCGGTGATAATAAACTTGATTCTGTAAGTCTGTGAATTTACTGGAGACTGGTGCTGACCTGTCCTGGAACTGGTGAACTGTCTGGGTATGTGTGTGGGTGAGTAGGAGGGAGGAATGGAGCTGTTTTGTTGTTGTTTTGGTTTGTTGCTGTTGTTGTGTTGAACACGCAGGACGTATTATGTTGGCGGTAGAATGTGTGGCAACGCTTGCAGGCTGTCCCCAGTACATCCCTAGGTTGTGCTGGTTGTTAATGCAAAAGATGGATTTCACTGTATGTTTTGATATACATGTGATCAATAAATGGATCGAAATTGGAATAAAAAATTGATTGTCAAGTGCCTCCCCAATGCTTACAGCTTCAACGCATTGTTGTTCTAAACTCTGCATCAGTTTCCTTTCAGGGTGTGAATTAAAAATCCTGGCAAAAATCCTAGGTGTGACTTGGGGTTCACCAGGGAGCGTCTAATAGACTGATAATTGTAGTATTCCGAGGTTGGGAAATATAAATGTCTGATGATAATAACAATACCTGTTACAACATAGCAGGTTTACTGTAATTTTTTGTAGCACGTAAACACTGTGGTCTTAATTAGATTAATTAGTCACATGTACATTGAAACATACAGCGAGATGCATGGTTTGTATTAACAATCAACACAATCTGAGGATGTGCTGGGGGCAGCCCGCAAATGTTGCTTCGCTTCTGGCACCAAGGTAACATGCACCACGGTGTTCAGCAGAATAACATGTAGCAAGACAGGTGCAACAACAGCAAAACAAACTCCTTCCTAACCCGCCTCCCACACTCCATCGAGGAGCACTAATCCTTGTGCGTTTGCCTATATTACAACCCTACACATCCGGTGGTGGGTCATCTTGACCTTGTCATTGTTTTGTATAAGAATCTCTTCCCGCTGCTGTCATCAGGAAGATGGTACAGGAGCCTCAGGATTCACACCACCAGGTTCGGGAACAGTTACTACCCCTCAACCATCAGGATCTTGCACTAAGGGTGATGACTTCACTCAGCTTCACTCGTCCCATCATTGAAATGTACAGTATATGAATTCACTTTCAAGGACTCTTTCATCTCGTGTCTTGATATTTATTGCTTATTTAGTTATCATTTCTTTCTTTCTTTCTGTATTTGCAATTTGTTTTCTTTTGCACACTGGTTGAACTCCCAGTTGACGCAGTTTTTCATTGATTCTGTTATGGTTCCTATTCTATAGATTTGTTGAGTATGCCCACAAGAAACTGAATCTCAGAGTTGTATATAGTGGCACTTTCAGGGACTCTTATCTTACGTTCTTGATATTTATTATTTGTTTATTGTTATTTATTTTGTATTTGCGCAGTTTGTTGTCTTCTGCACTCTGATTGAGCACCCAAGTTGGGCTGTCATTTGTTGATTCTGTTATGGTTACTATTCTATAGATTTATTGAGAATGCCCGCAAGAAAATGAACATCAGGGTTCTAAACGGTGACATATATGTACTTTGATAATACATTTACTTTGAACTTTGAGTGGCTTCCTGGACTATCTTGTAGAAGTTTCAGAGTCAATGTTGTCATTGGCTGTGGTCACATGTTAGAGGTATACTGACATAGATAGTTGCTGGAAAACTCAATGGCTGGTCTGCCTGCAACTGCCTGGTCTTTGAGTGTAAGATGTTCGCAATCAAGTGCTGCCCTTTGGCATGGACCAGAGTGGAGGTGAACATGCTGAGGGATGCCTTGAAACTTGGTGCAGCCGCTGCAGAGTGGGGAAGACCCGCAGGATCCTGCTGCCACTGGTCAGTGAAATGTACTGGACACAGTGCAACAACCAAACCAGTGCTTCACAGAGGAAGTCTTTCACACGTGGGCTTCCTGAATTAACTACACATCAAACTTTAATGCTGTGAAGAGCAAAGAAGTGGTTAGAACATAGAACACTACAGCACAGTGCAAGCACATCAGCTGATGATGTTGTGCCAATTCTATAACCTGCTCTATGAGCAATCTAACCATTCCCTCCTGTTTAATCCTCCTTTTCTCCACCATCCACCTGCCTACCAAAGAGTTTCTTAAATGGCCCGAATGTATTTCCCTCTACCACCATCCTGGGCAAGGTGTTCCATGCACTCATCACTCTCTGTGTAAAAAAAAACTTACTTCTGGCATTCCCCCATACTCTCCTTCAATCACCCTACATCACCCCCACATTAGCCACTTCCTCCCTGGGAAAAAGTCTCTGGCTGTCCACTTGATCCAGGCTTCTGACAATTTTGTACACCTCTATCCAGTTGTTCCGAAGTCTGAACATCAGAAAGCTAGAAATGCTGGAGATCTGAAGTAGCGACAGGGAGTGGTGAAAACGTCACAGGAGGAGACTTGCAGAGTCAGTGTCTCTCGGGTTCAATGCTGTGAGTTTGCAATTTCTCCCAGTGTCCACAAGAGTTCCCTCCAAGTGTTGCCATACCCAAAGACGTCAGCTTGATAGGTTAACCAACCGATGTAAGTGCCCCTTATGGGTAGGTGAGGGGTGGAACCTGGGGGGAGTGGATGAGATTGAGTTTGTTTATTTATTTATTTAGAGCTACAGCACAGAATGGGCCCTTCCGGCTCACTAAGCCACACTGCCCAGCAACCCGGCCTAATCACAGGACAATTTACAATGACCGATTAACTTACTGACCTGTGGGAGGAAACCAGGGCACCTCGAGAAAACCAAGGTGCGCGTGGAAAGAACGTGCAAAGTTTCTTACCAAGCACGCCAGAATTAGTCTGACTGTAATAGTGTACCATGTTATCGTGGCGTTCAAGTTCAAATTCAACTTTAATTGTCATTCAACCATACACGTGTATACAGCTAAACGAAGCAGTGTTCCCCTAGGGCCAAGATGCAAAACACAGTACATAACATCATACACAACATGTATAGTTACGATGCAGGGAGAATTTTTTAAAAAAGGATTAATTTAGGAATTGTGTAAATGTGGCTCTATGATACCAAGTCAGGCAGTATCTGTGAAAAGAGAAATAAAGTCAATCTTTCAGATCGAAGAAAATTGATAAAGAAAGATGCTACGGTACGGTTGTGCACTTAGAGAATGTGAGTGAAACAGGCTTTAATTTGAACCAAAAGAGAAGATCAGTAGCTCGGGTTAGCTGCTTGTTTGTAGGGTTGTTTGCCAAGCCTCGAGGTTAGGTCACAAACGTTTTGACACCAATCATGGTGACATCATGAGTGTTGTTTCTGCCAAGTGCTCGCGTTTATATTGGTCTGCCTTGTTCTGACTGGTTGGCTGTCGTGCTGACCGTTAGTCTCTGCTGGGTCCCGGCCAACTAGATAGCTGAGTGATCTCCACTGGCCAATATCCCTGGTTATCGGTCATTGTGAGGATTGGATCCTTGGCCCTGATCTGGCAGATGCATATGTTCATAAAGTACATCCAGTTCAATATGCTTGCTATTGGAGTTTAATTTGAACCTTTAGTAAACCATTTAAAATTCAGAAGGCAGAATGCATGACAATATGATTGAAGTTATGCTCATGACCCAAACGGACTCAGAAGATTATTTGAGGATGTAAATCTTTGTAAGTCCATCACATGCAAAAGCCCTCCCCACCACTGGAGCACTGCCACAAGAAAGCAGCATCTATTATCAAGGACTTCATCATCCAGGTCATGCTCTCTTCTTGCTACTACCATCGGGCAGGAGGTACAGGAGCCTCAGGTCCCACACCACCAGGTCCAGGAAAAATTATTACCCTTCAACCATCAGACTTCTGAACCAAAGTGGATAACTTCACTCACCCCAACACTGAACTGATTCCACAACCTACAGACTCACTTTCAAGGATTCTACAACTCATATTATCAGTATTATCTATTTACTTTTCTATTTATTATTGAAATGACTGTCCTATTTAGCACATTGGATGTTTGTCAGTCATTGTGTATAGTTTTTCATAAACTCTCTTGTATTTCTTTGTTTTTCTCTAAATGTCTGCAAGAAAATGGATGTCAGGATAGTATATGGTGACATTAGGTACTTAAATAATAAATTTACTTTGAACTTTGTTAGTAAGAAATTGCTATATTTTGATGTGTGAAGACTATAAGGTTCTACACATTTGTGGCAATGTGTCGATCAATAAATTTAGCAGAGACCAGACGGTGAACCAGGACTTTCCTGATCTGCCTGACACAAGGCAGTGCTGTCACCAACTAAGCCTTCAGGAGCATGAGTTTTGGCTGGAGAGTGTGACTTAGACCAGTTGGTGCAATCTAAGTTGGTCAGTTGCCCTCAAACTGTGCAACTAATGGTTGTGGAGGATATAACCCTGTTGTCAGCCTAACTCAGCACAATGTTCTTTTTTGATTTTCTAATTAGTTAAAATCCAGGCAAGGGTCAGAAATGTTAACATTTTGTTAGCTTTCTAAATGAAAAGTGCAAGGAATAGAGGAGAGTAAAGTCATAACAGAGGTCCCAATAGTCATAGTCATAGTCATAGTTATACTTCATTGATCCCGAGGGAAATTTGGTTTCGTTACAGTTGCACCAACCAAGAACAGAGTATAAATATAGCCATATAACACCATAAATAATTAAATAATAATATGTAAATTATGCCAGAAAATAAGTCCAGGACCAGCCTATTGGCTCAGGGTGTCTGACCCTCCAAGGGAGGAGTTGTAAAGCTTGATGGCCACAGGCAGGAATGACTTCCTATGACGCTCTGTGCTGCATCTCGGTGGAATGAGTTTCTGGCTGAATGTACTCCTGTGCCCACCCAGTACATTATGTAGTGGACGGGAGACATTGTCCAAGATGGCATGCAACTTGGACAGCATCCTCTTTTCAGACACCACCGTCAGAGAGTCTATTTCCATCCCTACAACATCACTGGCCTTACGAATGAGTTTGTTGATTCTGTTGGTGTCTGCCACCCTCAGCCTGCTGCCCCAGCACACAACAGCAAACATGATAGCACTGGCCACCACAGACTCGTAGAACATCCTCAGCACCGTCCGACAGATGTTAAAGGACCTCAGTCTCCTCAGGAAATAGAGACAGCTCTGACCCTTCTTGTAGACAGCCTCAGTGTTCTTTGACCAGTCCAGTTTATTGTCAATTCATATCCCCAGGTATCTGTAATCCTCCACCATGTCCACACTGACCCCCTGGATAGAAACAGGGGTCACCGGTACCTTAGCTCTCCTCAGGTCTACCACCAGCTCCTTAGTCTTTTTCACATTAAGCTGCAGATAATTCTGCTCACACCATGTGACAAAGTTTCCAACCGTAGCCCTGTACTCAGCCTCATCTCCCTTGCTGATGCATCCAACTATGGCAGAGTCATCAGAAAACTTCTGAAGATGGCAAGACTCTGTGCAGTAGTTGAAGTCCGAGGTGTAAATGGTGAAGAGAAAGGGAAAACACCGATTCTCTAACTTTTTCCAGTATCAATGAAAGGACATTGTCCGTTCCTCCATGAGCACAACCTCACTATTTTTGATCATTTTGAACTACTAATTTAATTTATTTTTATATATATATTTTAATTGTAATTTATAAAATATTTTGTGTACTGAACAGTAATCCTGCTGCAAAACAACAAATTTCTTTCCAAAATTTGCTAGTGATATTAAACTTGATTCTGATTCCCTTCATCAATACCAGACATGTTGGATATTTGCTTATTAAAACAGCTGATAATAGTTTTAGTGTAGAATTGCATTATTAAGAAAAAACAACTCATTAGGAATAAAACCTGGACCCCCATTGCCTTGTGCCTGTGGTGATTTGTTACCCAGCACTTTTTACCGTATTGAAGGAAATGTTGAAATCCACTTCGATGCTAGACATTGCAAAGCAAGGAGTCTTTAATACCTGAAGATTTTGTGATTCTGATTTATTTTAATTCAATTAAACTTAATTTCTAAATTCCATTAGATGTGTGGAGCCTTCTATCAGCAGGTGTCACTGGGAAAAGCTTCAATGCTTTATTAAAACAGGCAGGACCAGGATTGCTGGTGGACCTGTGCAGTGTTGTTTGAGTAAATTGAATGACATGCTAATGGCTTTATAGTGATTGTTGGTCAAATGTGCAGCTCTGACTGGATTCCTCAATGCCCACACCAGGGTGTGGCTAGGACTCAGATTATGTATCAGAACAGTTTCTAAACTGGCAGTGACGGCAGGAGCAACAATTTGGGACTGGGTCTGTAGAGAGAGAGAGATAGAGAGAGTATCTGAAGGGGTGGGGAGCAGGCTTTTTTTTAAAAAAAGAAAAACTTCATAAATAATTCTTCAGTGCTTTGATGTGTAATCTGGCAAAGAGCTGCAAACTGAGGCAACTATAAGCACACAGTCCAGTTGTGTGAAAGACAGTGGCTTCAGTGTGTGGCGTTCCATTTTAGTTTTTTAGAAGTCCTCATCATTTATTGGAGGTAAGTACAGGCTGTTTGTCAAGTTTGAGCTAACTTGAAAGTTTCTGTTAACTTTGTGTCCTACAGTACTTTCATCCATCTGATTATTCTTAAACCCCCATTGTACAGCAGCTGTGAGAATGAATAATGATTGTTTTTAAAGGCTTCTTCTTTAACATACAGAAATTTTTTGCTTGGAGTGGAATTTTCTTGTTAAGGTATGTGTTTTCCTGCAACTGGTTGTTACTGCTGTTTGCTGGTTTACTTGAGAAAATTCAGTGAATGATAAAGACTTGCCCTGGGGGCCACTGCTGCCGACATTCACGTTTGCTGAAAGATAAAAAGTGGCTGTCAGTGACTTTGATGGGAGACGTCCAAGGGTGATAATTGTGAGCTATATCCTTTATTCTGGTGAAGGTCATGGTGCATCTTAATATCCCGTGTCTGAACCCCTGTGAACATTGGCCAGATAAATGGTTGGTCTAAAGTTTAAACAGCGTGTGTAGTTTCTGTCAGTGCGAAATGCTAATTTTTTTTTATATAGCGCAAGTAGTATTTATTGCTTCAATACAACCCGCGTCTAAACTGCAAGGCTGGGAGTCTCTCTCACACACTCAGCTCGGGGGAGTGTTGTACTTAATCATCAGACATCTGAAGTAAAAAATGTTCTTTGAAAGTTTATATTGCTTTAACTTTACAGTCTATGCTTTCCTAAGGTAGCAGAGTTTCATGTCGATCTTTTAAGTTGCTTTCTTATTATTTAATATTATTGGCTCAAAGAGAAAACCCTTGTAGACTGAGTTGGTTTTAGATTTAAAAACATTTTGGGAAAGCCAGAGGTTGGGAGACATTTTCCTCCTGTTTGGTCTGAAACCTAACAGAAAACATTGTTCGCCCCCGTATTGTTCTACACAGAATGAATTGCTTTTTTGTAACGGTTCTTTGTGTGGGTTGAAGTGCCCCAGAGTCTGAAGTTTGTCCTGAGCTCATAAAATGGTGGCAATTTGTCAGCCTGATTCAATGAAGCTTATCTGGGGTTTGCTTTTAGGTTGTTTGGTCCATGGTTGGAATGTGACAATAGAAATCTGCTCCAGAAATGGGAAACAGCAGCAAAAGACGACAAGCATTGATGCACGTGGTTTGATAACACAAATGCAAGGTATATTCAGTAAATGCTTTTTAAGAACAGGTTTAGTCTGAAATATGAAGGTGCCTGTAAAATAATTTTGTTTGGCATTTGATATCCCAGAGGGGCCAAGGAATCACAGAGTCTCAATGGAACGCAGCAGGCCAGGCGGCATCTCGTCCTGATGAAGGGTCCCGGCCTGAAACGTCGACTGTACCTCTTCCTATAGATGCTGCCTGGCCTGCTGTGTTCCACCAGCATTTTGTGTGTGCGTTGCTTGAATTTTCAGCATCTGCAGATTTCCTTGTGTTTGCATAGAGTCTCAATATTGTGTAGAAACAGGCTTGGCCCACTATGTCAGCTGACCACCAACTACTCACAAGACCTTAAGATATAGGAACAGAATTAGGCCATTTGGCCCATCGAGTCTGCTGTGCCATTTCATCATGGCTGATCTGTCTCTCTCTCTCAGCCCCAGTCTCCTATCTTCTCCCCGTATGCCTTCATGCCCAAACTAATTAAGAATCTATCAATCTCTGCCTGAAATATACACAATGACTTGGTCTTCACAGCCACCGTGGCGAAGAATTCCACAGATTCACCACTCTCTGGCTAAAGAAATTCCTCCTCATCCCCATACTAAATGGATGTCCCTCTATTTTGAGGCTGTGCCCTCTGGTCCTAGACTCCCTACCACGGGAAACATCCTTTCCACATCCACTCTGTTGAGGCCTTTCAACATTAGATAGGTTTCAATGAGATCCCCCCTCATTCTTCTGAATTCCAGGGGGTACAGGCCCAGAGCCATCAAATGGTAACCCTTTCATTTCCGGAATCATGAACCTCCCCTGGTGCCTCTCCAATCTCAGCACATACTTTCTTAGATAAGGGGCCCAAAACAGCTCACTATACGCCAAGTGAGGCCTTACCAGTGCCTTATAAAGCCTCAATATTACATCCTTTATTTTATATTCTAGTCCTCTCAAAATGAATGCTAACATTGCACCTGCTTTCCTCGCCACCAACTCAACCTGCAAGTTAACTTACAGGGAATCCTGCACGTGGACTCCCAACTCCTTTGCACCTTGGAGTTTTCAATTTTCTCTCCATTTAAAAATCATCTCATCTAAACTAAGGACACAAGAGATTGTAGATGCTGGAATCTGGAGCAATAAACGTCTGTTGGAAGAATGTCCCAGGTTTGAACAGTATCTGGGGAGGGAAATGGATCGGATGTTTCAGGTTGAAACTCTGTATCAGTATCCCACAGATGCTTCTCGCTTCACTGAATTCCTTCAGCTGGTAGTTTGATATTCATCTATCTGTACTAATCACATTTACAAGAACCTTGTCTGGGAATGCAGGTGCTTGCATACTTCTGAAGTATGTGAGAGGACCCTCCTCCACCCATTCAGACAAGATGTTAAATTCCCAACCTCCTTTAGCTGACACCTCCAAGAGGACCACACCCTTGTCATTGGGTTTGGAGGCCTGCGTGCCTCAATGACCCAGAGAGCCATGTTGGCTGTATTCAGAGCCTTGTGCTTTGGCTCTTGGTAGAGTCACCCTTACCAAACAGGTCACAGGCTAGAGGCCAGACTAAGAGTGCTCCACTGGTCCTCGATGTTCGGGGGTTCAGCTCAGGCTTAACAACCTTGGCCGGTCAAAAAAATGGTTACGGGAACAGCAATGAAGAATCCTTCCATAGCTGTATGCAAGAGATGGAGCACCTTCATTGCTGCCCTAGAAGCCAGCAGCGTAGATAGATAGATAGATGTACTTTATTGATCCCGAGGGAAATTGGGTTTTGTTACAGTTGCACCAACCAAGAATAGACTATAACTATAGCAATATAAAACCATAAATAGTTAAATAATAATATGTAAATTATGCCAGATGGAATTAAGTCCAGGACCAGCCTATTGGCTCAGGGTGTCTGACCTTCCAGGGGAGGAGTTGTAAAGTTTGATGGCCACAGGCAGGAATGACTTCCTGTGACGCTCTGTGTTGCATCTCAGTGGAGTGAGTCTCTGGCTGAATGTACTCCTGTGCCCAACCAGTACATTATGTAATGAATGGGAGACATTGTCCAAGATGGCATGCAACTTGGACAGCATCCTCTTTTCAGACACCGCCGTCAGAGAGTCCGGTTCCATCCCCACAACATCACTGGCCTTACGAATGAGTTTGTTGATTCTGTTGGTGTCTGCTACCCTCGACCTGCTGCCCCAGTAATGGTCAGTAAGTAAGTTATAGCTGAAAACATTCTCCTCAGATTCCTTCTAAACCTTCCTCCCCTTACTCTAAACGTAGCCCCTCTAGTTTCAGATACCCAAACTCTGGGGAACAATCTCTAGCTAACTAACCCAACTGGTGTCCCTGTTTAACATTATTGTCATGTCCTGTGCAGATACAGAGAAAAGCTTGACTAGCATACTGTTTGTACAGTGCATTAAGGTAGAACAAGGTAAAACAATAACATTGCAGAATAAAGTGTAGCAGCTATAGGGAAAGTGCAGTGCAAGTAAACAATAAGAAGCAAGATCATAGATCTTAATGAGATAGATTGTGAGGTTAAGAGTCCATTTGTCATATTTAATAGTCTTATAACAGCAGAAGCTGTCCTTGAGTTTGGCAGTCTGTGTTCTCAGGATTTTGAGGGGAGAAGAGAGGATTTCAAGGATGGATGGGATCTTTGCTTATGCTGTTTGCTATACTGAGGCCTTGACGTATAGTCAGACTTCAAGGACGGGAGGATGGTTTCCATGACATGCTGAGCTTCGTACATTGCTATCTGCAGTTTCTTGATGTCATGTGCAGATCAATTGCCATACCAAGCTGTGATACACCCAAACAGGATGTTCTGTATGGTGTATTGATCAGTCATTAAAGACTGACAGGCACTTGCCCAGTTTCTTTAGCCTTCTGAGGAAGTAAAGACATTGGTGAGCTTTCTTGGCCGTGTTGTGTACATGGCTAGACCAGGACAAGCTCATAGTGACGGTCACTCCGAGATACTCAGTGGTCAGCATGGACAAGGTGGGTTAAAGAGCCACCTCGGTGACCTCTATGATTCTTCTAACCTTTCCTCTATAGTGCCACGCACCAGACTCCTGCTCTAAGGAAAACAAGCGCAGGTTTTCCAGTCTGTCCTACCACACGGGAAGAATATTGAAATCTGGGTGATTGGTTCCTCCCTCTGTGTCAAACCATCATCCAGCCTGTTCTATCACTCCGTTTGTGACATGCAGATATGCAAACACAAATTTTGGCTCAATTCCCTCACGGTCAATTAACCTGGGTTCTTGTTTGGAGGTGCTGCACCTGCTAATAATCTCAGCACAGACTGCACACTGACAAAGTGCTCTCTCTGGATATACAGATTGTTGGCTGGTGTAGACTGGGGGAAAATTGGCAGGTGGCCAGCTTGTGACAAATGCGAGGGATTGCTCTAGGGATAGCATACTGCCCTGTTTAGTAGGCTGTTGGACCTGCCAGTTGGGGGAATTTGCTGCTCACTTTGCTGCACCATCTATTGTGGGCCTTGCTTGGGAGCCACAGGAGGCCGATATTCAGAGTAGAAAATAGCTTCCCATCATTGGTCATTTATCACGTCCATCTTGATTCCCTGCCCTTAATCTAGACTCTATGTCCAATATGTTTTCCCACCTCCGCACAACCAGCATTGGTCACTAGGCATGTCCATCACGCTCTGCCTCCAGGCGGTCACTATTGATCATTTGGAATGTCAATAAATTCTGCCGCCAGAATCTCATTAACATTCACTCAACATCACTCGCTCTGTTATTTGGAACTCTCTTGGTATAATACTCAGACCAACATAAAAACAAATCAGTCAGCAAAGTTTTCCAAGAAATGTTTTTTGTGTAATGGCTTGGAAAGGTATAATATTTAGGGTCCTGATGAATTGTCTCAGCTTGAGACATTGACTTTTTATTCCCCATATAAATAGATGCTGCCTGGCCTGCTGAGTTCCTCCTGCATTTTGTGAGTTGCTCTGGATTTCCAGCATCTGTAGGATCTCTTGAGCTTAATATTTTGGGAACCCAGGTTTTACAAGCCTGTGGAGATCAACACCACAACAATATTATTTTCTTCTTTGTCTGATCAACAGGGATGGCTTTCTTTTCTGTGGGGAAACCTGGGGCCTAGAATTTTTGGTGGAGTTGATGGTATAAAGAGTGGGCAAGAAGCTAATGCATAGCAAAGGTGTTGTTGGTGATTGTTGGGGGTGAGAAGATGTGGGAATCAGGGAGGGATTGTTGTTGATGCAGGCCATTGGTGGTTTACAGAGTTAGCTAGTTCTATCTGAAGGAAACAATGCTGCTTTGACTGGACACAGACACTAGTGTAAAATGCACTCGTATACTTTTAGTTGGTGGGCCTCAAGAAAATGGAAACCTGGCTGATGGTAATAGAAACAAAAATGATGTAAAGAAGGTCTCCCATCCATTCCTGTTAAAGCTGGCTTGAGCTTGGATTTGAAATTTTTAACATTTTCACTTCCTGTCCATTTTTCCCTGTGGCCGCGCTTCCTCGCATGTTCCGGAGACATATGGGTTAGTTGGTTACTTCGTCTCATGGGTGTAATTGGGCAGCACTGGCTCATTGGACTAGAAGGGCCTGTTACCGTGTTTTATCTCTTAAAATAATGAATCTATGGCATAGGTTTGTCTGAATGCCAAGTGATTTTTCTCCAAGGGGACTTACAACAGAGAACAGGGGAAATCAGGGTCAGACACCCTGAGCCAACAGGCTGGTTCTGGACTTATTTCCTGGCATAATTTACATATTACTATTTAACTATTTATGGTTTTATTACTATTTTTTATTTATGGTGTAACTGTAACGAAAACCAATTTCCCCCGGGATCAATAAAGTATGACTATGACTATTCTTGAAGATCAGGAGAGCCACTAGAATTGTCCTCTCAGTAACATTCCATCCATGATAGATGTTAATATGGGCCAATAGAGAGAGACATTGGAGGCCAAACTAACCCACCCCTCATTTATCTCAGAAAGGAGGTGTTAGCATTGGAGAGGGTCCAGAAAAGGTTAACAAGAATGATCCCAGGAACAAAAGGGTTAACTTATGAGGAGCCTTTGATGCCTCAGGGCATGTACTCACTGGAATTTAGAATAATTAAGGAGGGATATCATTGAAACCTATCAGAAATTGAAAGCTCTAGATAGAGTGGACCTGGAGAGGATGCTTCCTATAGTCAGGGAGTCTAAAACCAGAGGGCAGAGCCTCAGAATACAAGGGCATTCCTTTAGAACAGAGATTAGGAGGAATTTCTTTAGCCAGAGGGTGATGAATCTGTGGAATTCATTGTCACAGAAGGCTCTGGAGGTCAAGTCGTTGGGTATATTTAAAGGGGAGGTTGATAGGTTCCTGATTAGTAAGGGTGTCAAAGGTTACGGAGAGAAAGATAATAAATCAGCCGTGATTGAATGGCAGAACAGTCTCGATGGGCCAAATGGTCTAATTCTGCTCTTATGTCTTGTGGTCTTCTGTCTTATGGTAGAGAATGAAGGATTGAAGGGTTAAGGACATTCTTATCCTCAGAAGAGTACCTGCATTAGTTGAAGTGTAATCACAACTTTGGTCAAACCCTTAAGACCAAGGTTAATAGATCTGATTGCAACAAACTCATTACATTTATACCTGACTTTCCTAGAGCCTTATTTGACTTTGTGTCAAAGTGTCAGACATCCTTGTACCAAGAATGCAGAACAAACTTGTAGATTATCGCTGTAAGCCATCACTAATAGGTTTGAATTATCATAAAGACTTAAAAGCAGCTTTTGCGCAATGATTAACCAGGTGCCTGAATTGCTCATGGTGTCTGTTTGTCTTTCTAACTGCAGAGCTGAAGATGATGGCAGCAGGGAAGTTCGCGAGTTTACCTCGCAAGACCCATGGTGATCGCAAGTACTCCCTCACATCCTCCATGGAGGCGCTAGATGTCGAGGGCACCCTCTCCAGCCGGCATTCCAGTTTGTTCCAGAGCGTCTCCATCCATGGCACGCTCCCGAGAAAGAATAGCAGGAAGCTATCTTTTCCAACTTATGGCACAAATGGACCCGTGGAAACTTCGCCCCTAAGCTTGCCATCTCGGTTGCACAAAGCATCTTGGTTATGTGATGTCATTGAAGAGCATCCCTCGCAAGAGGCCAAGGAAGGCCTTTCTGGGTAACTGATTACATTACTACGAAGTCATTGCACTGAGGATGATGGGGAATAGCCCAGCCGGGCTATAATGTTGTTTGTCATGTTTAATTTGTTCGAGTTAGAAGTATTGTACACTATTATACATTTACCTACTAAATACTGAAAGGTCTGGATGGGGTGGGGTGCACATTGAAGATGTCTTCATTAGCAAGGAAGTCTAAGATCTGTGGGCACAGCCTCAGAATAGATGGGTATCTCTTTCGGACTAAGATGAGGAGGAATTTCTTCAGCTTTCACCCTAAGACGATGTTGAATTTGTGGAATTTATTGCCACAGAACAGTATTTAAACAGATTATAAACACCAGAGATTCTGTGGATGCTGAAAATTTTGAGCAAAACACACAAAATTCTGGAGAAACTCAGCAAGATAGCGGTTTTCTTGACTGATAAGGGAGTTAAGGGCTTCGGGGCAAAGGCAGGAAAATGGGATTGAGAGAAAAATATCAGGCATGGTTGATTGCTGGAGCAGAATCAATGGGCCAGGTGGCCTCATCCTGCTACTAACTTGTGGTCTACTCCTTAAACAAATTGTGGCCACCATCCTGGGGCACATGCTGAAGGTATTTTCAGGAAGAGCAGTGGGACACGGAAGGCGATGCCACTCATTAACATGGTTGTTACCTTCAGGAATAACCAGGCCAGCTTATTGGTCAGTTTGAGCCATTGCTCGCACTGCATCCAGGTTACCTCTTGAACTCCTCCTTTTGGAATCGGAATTGGTTAAGTGTAGTGATATACTGAGAAAAGCTTGTCTTGCATGCTGTTAATACAGATCAATTCATTGCAGAGTGCATTGAGGCAGTGCAAACAATAACAGAATGGAGACTGATGTGTAACATCTACAGAGAGTGCAGTGAAGAGGGTGCAAGGTCATAATGAAGTCCAGAGTCAATCTTAACATATCAGGGAACCATTGAATAATCTACTGATTGGGGGGATAGAAGCTGTCTTTGAGCCTGATGGTACACAGTTTGAGGCTTTTGTATCTTCAGCCCAATGGAAGTGGAAAGGAGAGATTGCCTAGGGTGAGTGGGGTCTTTGATTATGCAGGCAGTGAGAAATACTATCAGAGTCCATGGCGTGGATGCTGGTTGCCGAGATGTGCTGAAGAGAAGAACAATTGCAATGCCAAGCCATGATCCATCCAGAGTGAATGCTTTCCATGGTGCAGCAATAAAAATTGGTGAGCAACACACATCAAAGTTGCTGGTGAACGCAGCAGGCCAGGCAGCATCTATAGGAAGAGGTGCAGTCGACGTTTCAGGCCGAGACCCTTCGTCAGGACTGAAAAAATTGGTGACGGTTGATTAGGACATGCCAAATTTCTTTAGCCTCCTGAGGAAGTAGAGGCACTAGTGAGCTTTCTTGGCTGTGGCATCTGTGTGGTTTCCAGTCTGCCATTGAAGAGAATTGTTTCAAAAGACTTGGGGTGAACAGTATTGGGTCCTGCATTCGAGTGCTTGCTTGAGTAAGTTGCGTTGTACGTTGTACAGTTTGTGTTAGTGCTGGCCTTTAGTAAGCACTCACCAAGCATTGGCATTAGTCTTGACCTGTAGTATTATTACACAGGATCACCATCCAATGAACTGTGCTGTGACCTGCCTATGCGGTCACTCGAAGGTAGATTCGGACCTTCCTGTGACATCTTCCCTCAGACCCCGGTGACTCAATAACTCAGCCTAGTTTACCCCAAGGTGAGTTCAAGAGCCACAGGGTAATGTTGCAGCTCTGTAAATACCTGGTTACACCACACTTGGGCTATTGTGTTCAGTTCTGGTCGCCTCATTATAGGAAGGACGTGGAAGCTTTAGGGAAGGTGCAGATGAGAATTACCGGTATGCAGCCTGGATTGGAGAGTTTGTCTTATGAGAACAGGTCACTGAGCAAGCCAGAGCTTTTCTCGTTGGAGTAAAGGGGGATGAGAGGCAATTTCATAGAGGCATTGATAGAGTGGACAGCCAGCACCTTTTTCCCCAGGACAGAAATGGCTAATACAAGAGAGCATAATTTCAAGGTGATTGGAGGAGAGTGTAAGAGGGGATGTCAGAGGCAGGTTTTTTATACAGAGAGTGATGGGTCTTCATCATTTAATTCTGAATGCACAGTAATAGGCTGTTTTATTTGCTTTGTATTTGGAGTATTGTGTACAAGTTCTGGTTACCACACTACGGAAACGATGTGGTAGTTATACCGTGAGTGCAGAAGAGATTCACCTGAAAGTTGCCTGGAATAGAGGGCAGCAGTTATGAAGAGGGTTCAGATTGGCTGGGTTTATTCTCACTGGCTGAGGGTCACCAGAGGGTGATTATGAGGGGCAGAGGAAAGATAGGTAATCATTTCTTTTGCCTCAGGGCAGGTAAGTCTTCAACTAATTAACACAGATTTAGATGAGAGGAGAGAAATTTAAAGGGCAAACACAAGATTCTGCGGATGCTGGAAATCCTGAGCAACACACACAAAATGCAAGAGGAACTCAGCAGGTCAGGCAGCATCTATGGAGGGGAGTAAACAGTCAAGACCCTTTATTAGTCCTGATAAAGGTCTGTTTATTCCTCTTCATAGAGATTCTATGCTGTAATATATCAATGAATAAACCTAGGTTAAGGTGGAAATAAATTTAAAAGTAACTGCAAAGACTAGAAATTTGAATCAAATCTAGAAAATGCTTATTAGCAAGTGTGGAGAGAGAAACATAATTAATATTACAGTTTATCAGAATTGGGAAAGAGAGAAGTTTAGTCTCACATTGAGGAAGAGTGCTTGGTGTGGGGGTGAAAGCAGTGGAGGTAGAAAGGAAGAAGGTAACGTGCCTGATAGGGTAAGGCCAGGGTTGCCATGAGTATAAAATAATCTGGTTAATGACAGCAGTTAGGGATAATCTGGACCAAGTGTTGTGAAATGCAGGGCTGCGGGAGATGTCTGACCATACTAATGAAGGGAGTAAAACAGCCAATATCACCCATGGGTGACGTATCCAGTGCAGATGGACAGTTTTAATACAGAGTAAACAGGCCATTGAATTCAGTATTGAACCTGGAAGTCTGCAAAAGTGCCGAGATGGAAGATGAGATATTCTTCCTAAAGCTTGTGTTGGGCTGCGTTGTAACAGGGCAGGAGAACGCAGACGGAGAGATCAGAACGGGAATGAGAAGGGGGAATTAACTAGTGGCTGAGGGTCACTCCTGCAGATCTACAAAGTAATCATCCAATCTGCACGGTAGAGAAGGCCACATTGTGAACGCTGTGACTGGAAGAAATGTGTGTGATTCACGGCTTCACCTGACACATGTTGACATGGAATGGCTTGTTTACGAGTGTTCACACTTATCTTTACCAGTGGCAGGTTCTTGCAGGTTTGACTGTAAGGCTGAAAACATTGCTTATTCAGCAACCTACTTGGAAAATCTCACTCTCAAGGACTTTACAACTCATGTTCTCGATATTTTTTACTTTTTATTTATTATTATTATTATTATTTTTTGATATTTGCACAATTTGTTGTCTTTTGCACATTGGTTGTTTGTCTATATTTGTTTGCAGTTTTTCATTGATTCTATTGTTACTTACTGCGAATGGCCCATAGGGAAATGAATCTCAGGGCTGCATATGGTAACATAACTGTACTTTAATACTAAATTTACTTTGAACTTTTAAAAGAAGTCAGAAGCAAACTTAGATGTTGTAAGTCTAATTAATTTTATTGGCTGTAGTTGATACAGCACATAATCTTCCGTTGTAACTTTCCATTCTCGCTCTGTCCCTTTTCACCCTGGCCATCCACTCTGCCACTCTCATCTTTCGTTTCCGTGCCTCGATCTTCCCGGTTAACTTGCCCAGTTAAAGATAAGGTATCAGTCTTGGCTCAGCCGTATCTCGCTCAATTCTGGTTCAGGAGATCTGTTGCAACTGCTCTTTACCATTCTCTCTGGCGGAAGGTTATATGGGGAGGGGAAATGAGGAGACATTGCTCAGGTGGGAATAAGGCCTAGTGCTGCTGAACTGCTTGCCGAAGAGCACAGGTTACTAGGCAACCTCAAACATGGACGTCCTTGAGCTAGTCAATAGACGGAGGTTAATACAGAACATATGAGTTAGCATTTAAAGGCCAAAGTAAATGCGAAATACATTTGCTCCATGTTCATGTGATACACAGCACTGATTTATTTATTTATTGAGATACAGTGAGCCCTGATTTAATCTATCCCTAATCACGGGACAATCTAGAATGATCAATTAACCTTCCAACCAGTACGTCTTTGGAAAGCCCACACGGCCATGGGGAGAATGTACAAACTCCTTTCAGTAATGTGTGCTGTGAAAATTAAATTAACCAAATTATACTTAATGAACTCTAAATAGATTGTGCACACTCTAAATGCTGGAGGAGCTCTGCAGGTCAGGTAGCATCTATGGAGAAAAATAAACAGTCAACGTTTTGGGCTGAGGCTCTTCATCAGTCCGAATGAAGGGTCTTGTCCTGAAGCGTTGACTGTTTATTCCTCTCCATAGACGCTGCCTGACCTGCTGAGGTCCTCCAGCATTTTGTGTGTGTTGTTCAAGATTTCCAGCATCTGCAGAATAGAGTCTCTTGTGTTCTCTATAGAGGTGCTATTGCTTTTTCAATGTTTTCAGTAGGTTGTGTGAAACTGTCCTGTTGTGAGGGAGATTTCTTGATGCCAAGATGAAATATTTAGCTTGATGAGCAATTGGTGCAGATGTTATCATGGATGAGGAATGCTACTGTGAGCAATGGAGTGAATTTTAGTTCACCAGATAACCCATCACCGTGACAGGGAGATTAGAGTGCCTGGGGAGGGGTGTGGGGAGCAGGGATCTCTGCTTTTCAAAGTCTCGTTCTCAAGTGCTGCACTTTGTGTTTTGTTTTGTTTCATGAACTTGCAGCAAGACCAAGCTGTTACCTGATTAACAGTAAACTTGGCTGCAGTTGAAATGATTGCTGTCTGCTTCACGGCTTACAGGCTGCAATAGTGCTACTGTGGTGAGTGTGGTGACTCACGGTGGGTTTGATCCTACTGCCTCTCTGTGGCTAATTCATTATACTGACCCAGGAGGCAAGAAGCAGAGATCTTCTCTTCATTGGGAGAGGGGACAAGTTATGCGGGGTGGGGGTGGTATTTAATTCCAAGCTGGCTTTACAGTAGCAGGGACTTGTTACGGTTGGGGGCAATGTTTACACAGTTTATTCATTTAGAGATACAGCATAGTAACAGGCCCTTCTGGCCCAGTGAGTCTGCCGTGCCCAGATTAACCTAACTGCTACATCTGGCAACCGGAGCACCCAGAGGAAACCCACGCGGTCAAGGGGAGAATGTATGAACTCCTTATAGACAGCGGCAGGAATTGAACCAGGGTCACTGCCGCACTAATGGCCTCGATACTTCCACTGAGAATTAAGCTGCTGCTGTTGATTCTTCCGATGACAGTGGAGATGTGAATGGGAGCCCCCTTTGCACGTTGGGAGATGGGCCAGAATAACAGGGGCCCCCTCTTCCTGTCCACCATCCACACAGTGGCCGCAGCACCACTCAAGAGCTTGGCAAAACAAGTGTGAGGAATTCACTGACCGATGACCAGATGTACGGTCCGTCACCGAGCAGTGACCTCTTCCAGCCGTAGAATTATCATAGCATGCAATGAGGCCTTTGATTCTCAGTCTGGTCCATGTAGAGATATTCCGTCAATCCTATGTCTTCCCCCTCCTTCAGAATCTACCTCCATCATTCCCCCGTGGCTCTGCACCGATGGCAGTACGGTGAGCAGCAAGTCGATCTGTTGCCACGTGGCTCCAGAGCCCTGGGTTCATTCTTGACCTCTGGTGCTGACTATGTGGAGTGTGCATGGCCTGTGACCATGTGGTTTTCCTTTGACGAGGGTTGCAGATGTAGGAAAGGGGCAGGCAGAAGCTGCAGGCCAGAGAGCATATGGATGATGAATGAATGGGACCTGCAGGGTGAGGACACCTACTCTCACACAGTACTGTGCTAAAGTCATAGGCATGTACACATATATAACTAGGGAGCCTAAGACTTTTGCAGAGTACTATAATACTTTTATGCATTGCACTGTTGTACTACCACAACAAATTTCATGACACACGTGAGTGATGATAAACCTGATTCTGATATGGGTCTTTATTGTGGTCTGAGAGTGGGAAGCGGGCAGGGCGAGGGGAGGGAGGGGGAAGCACTGGAGAGACATTCCTTAATGATCAATAAAGCAATTATTTGGAATCAAATGACCTAGTGTCTCAGAGCTGGGTGTGTCTGCACGCATGCCCAAGGCACTCCTCCCGCGGCACTCCACCCTCGCCATTCCCAACATCATTTGCTCCCATCAGATTTACAAACTCTCTCTCTGCTCCATACAGTACTCTACAAAAGTCTCGGGCACCTCAGCTATATATATGTGCTTAAGACTTTTGCACAGTACGGTATCCCTCAGAGTAATTTGTGGGCTCGTGTTACAACTGCAATAACCAATATATTCAGAACAGATTTAGATCACGAGGCCTTAAGATGTAGGAGCAGAATTAGGCCATTTGGCCCATCGAGTCTGCTCCGCCGTTTCATCATGGCTGATCCATTTCCCCCTCGGCCCCAATTTCCTGCCTTCTCCCCGTGTCCCTTCACACCCTAACGAAACAAGAGTCCAACAACCTCTGCCTTAAATATACCCAATGACCTGGCCTCTACAGCCGCCTGTAGCAATGAATTCCACAGATTCACTACTCTCAGGCTAAAGAAATTCCTCCTCATCCAGATTTCACCATTCCTCTGGATTTGCACCTTTCCTGTTACCTGCAGTTTCATGGAGAAAGTGATTATCCAGAAGTTGAAAGATGATATTTGCTCAGGAAGAGTGACTTGTCTAATCTTTAAGTTTGTTACTCTTGTATGAGTATAAACGCAATCTCATTCTCGCTTAATCTCATCTGTAACCCACAAACCCACCCACCCACCCACAACAACCCAGACGGGACCTCCTGACTAAGTAGTATACAAACGGCTTGCTTAGTTCAAAGTCCAAATAATTTATTATCAAAGTACATACAGTATATGTCAACCTATACAACCTTGAGATTCATTTTCTTGCCGGCAATCACAGCAAACACAAGAACCAGAATAGAATCAGAGGAAGACCCACCCAACCAGACGGACAACAACCGATGTCCAAATCACAATAAACAGTGCAAATAACAAACAAATAAATAAGCAATAAATATTGATAACGTGGGATGAAGAGTCCTTGAAGGTGAGGTCATAGGTTGCGGGAACAGTTCAGCGATGGAGCGAGTGAAGCTATTCCCACTGCTTCCAAGAGCCTGATGGTGGTTTCTGAACCTGATGGTGTGAGCCCTGAGGCTCCTGTACCACCTTCCTGATGGCAGCAGTGAGAAGACAGCATGGCCTGGGTGGTGAGCGTCCCTGATGATGGATTCTGCTTTCCTGTGACGGTGCTCCATGTAAATGTGCTCAATTGTGGGGAGGGCTTTACCCATGATGGACTGGGCTATATCCACTAATTTTCTGTTCAAAGGCATTGGTGCAGATGAGAATTACCGGTATGCAGCCTGGATTGGAGAGTTTGTCTTATGAGAACAGGTCACTGAGCAAGCCAGAGCTTTTCTCGTTGGAGTAAAGGGGGATGAGAGGCAATTTCATAGAGGCATTGATAGAGTGGACAGCCAGCACCTTTTTCCCCAGGACAGAAATGGCTAATACAAGAGAGCATAATTTCAAGGTGATTGGAGGAGAGTGTAAGAGGATGTCAGAGGCAGGTTTTTTATACAGAGAGTGATGGGTCTTCATCACTTAATTCTGAATGTACAGTAATAGGCTGTTTTATTTGCTTTGTATTTGGAGTATTGTGTACAAGTTCTGGTTACCACACTACGGAAACGATGTGGTAGCTATACCGTGAGTGCAGAAGAGATTCACCCGAAAAGTTGCCTGGAATAGAGGGCAGCCGTTATGAAGAGGGTTCAGATTGGCTGGGTTTATTCTCACTGGCTGAGGGTCACCAGAGGGTGATTATGAGGGGCAGAGAAAAGACAGATGATCTTTTTTTTTGCCTCAGGGCAGGTAAGTCTTCAACTAATTAACACAGATTTAGATGAGAGGAGAGAAATTTAAAGGGCAAACACAAGATTCTGCGGATGCTGGAAATCCTGAGCAACACACACAAAATGCAGGAGGAACTCAGCAGGTCAGGCAGCATCTATGGAGGGGAGTAAACAGTCAAGACCCTTTATTAGTCCTGATAAAGGTCTGTTTATTCCTCTTCATAGAGATTCTATGCTGTAATATATCAATGAATAAACCTAGGTTAAGGTGGAAATAAATTTAAAAGTAACTGCAAAGACTAGAAATTTGAATCAAATCTAGAAAATGCTTAGCAGCAAGTGTGGAGAGAGAAACATAATTAATATTACAGTTTATCAGAACTGGGAAAGAGAGAAGTTTAGTCTCACATTGAGGAAGAGTGCTTGGTGTGGTGGGGTGAAAGCAGTGGAGGTAGAAAGGAAGAAGGTAACGTGCCTGATAGGGTAAGGCCAGGGTTGCCATGAGTATAAAATAATCTGGTTAATGACAGCAGTTAGGGATAATCTGGACCAAGTGTTGTGAAATGCAGGGCTGCGGGAGATGTCTGACCATACTAATGGAGAGAGTAAAACAGCCAACATCACCCATGGGTGACGTATCCAGTGCAGATGGACAGTTTTAATACAGAGTAAACAGGCCATTGAATTCAGTATTGAACCTGGAAGTCTGCAAAGTGCCGAAATGGAAGATGAGATATTCTTCCTAAAGCTTGTGTTGGGCTGCGTTGTAACAGGGCAGGAGAACACAGACGGAGAGATCAGAACGGGAATGGGAAGGGGGAATTAACTAGTGGCTGAGGGTCACTCCTGCAGATCTACAAAGTAATCATCCAATCTGCACGGTAGAGAAGGCCACATTGTGAACGCTGTGACTGGAAGAAATGTGTGTGATTCACGGCTTCACCTGACACATGTTGACATGGAATGGCTTGTTTACGAGTGTTCACACTTATCTTTACCAGTGGCAGGTTCTTGCAGGTTTGACTGTAAGGCTGAAAACATTTCTTATGCAGCGATCTACTTGGAAAATCTCACTCTCAAGGACTTTTCAACTCATGTTCTCGATATTTGTTACTTTTTATTTATTATTATTATTATTTTGTTTTTTTGGTATTTGCACAATTTGTTGTCTTTTGCACATTGGTTGTCTATATTTGTTGTGTGCAGTTTTTCATTGATTCTATTGTTACTTACTGCGAATGGCCCATAAGGAAATGAATCTCAGGGTTGTATATGGTACTTTATAATAAATTTACTTTGAACTTTTAAAAGAAGTCAGAAGCAAACTTAGATGTTGTAAGTCTAATTAATTTTATTGGCTGTAGTTGATACAGCACATAATCTTCCGTTGTAACTTTCCATTCTTGCTCCCTCTCTTTTCACCCTGGCCATCCACTCTGCCACTTTCATCTTTCGTTTCCGTGCCTCGATCTTCCCGGTTAACTTGCCCAGTTAAAGATAAGGTATCAGCCTTGGCTCAGTGGTATCTCGCTCAATTCTGGTTCAGGAGATCTGTTGCAACTGCTCTTTACCATTCTCTCTGGCGGAAGGTTATATGGGGAGGGGAAATGAGGAAACATTGCTCAGGTGGGAATAAGGCCTAGTGCTGCTGAACTGCTTGCCGAAGAGCACAGGTTACTAGGCAACCTCAAACATGGACGTTCTTGAGCTGGCCAATAGACTGAGGTTAACACAGAACATATGAGTTATCGTTTAAAGGCCAAAGTAAATGCGAAATACATTTGCTCCATGTTCATGTGATACACAGCACTGATTTATTTATTTATTGAGATACAGCGAGCCCTGATTTAATCTATTCCTAATCACGGGACAATCTAGAATGATCAATTAACCTACCAACCAGTACGTCTTTGGAGTCTGGGAGGAAACCAGAGAGCTTGGAGAAAGCCCACACAGCCATGGGGAGAACGTACAAACTCCTTTCAGCAATGTGTGCTGTGAAAATTAAATTAACCAAATTATACTTAATGAACTCTAAATAGATTGTGCACACTCTAAATGCTGGAGGAGCTCTGCAGGTCAGGTAGCATCTATGGAGAAGAATAAACGGTCAACGTTTTGGGCTGAGGCTCTTCATCAGTCCGAATGAAGGGTCTTGTCCTGAAGCGTTGACTGTTTATTCCTCTCCATAGACGCTGCCTGACCTGCTGAGGTCCTCCAGCATTTTGTGTGTGTTGTTCAAGATTTCCAGCATCTGCAGAATAGAATCTCTTGTGTTCTCTATAGAGGTGCTATTGCTTTTTCAATGTTTTCAGTAGGTTGTGTGAAACTGTCCTGTTGTGAGGGAGATTTCTTGATGCCAAGATGAAATATTTAGCTTTGATGAGCAATTGGTGCCGATGTTATCATGGATGAGGAATGCTACTGTGAGCAATGGAGTGAATTTTAGTTCACCAGATAACCCATCACCGTGACAGAGAGATTAGAGTGCCTGGGGAGGGGTGTGGGGAGCAGGGATCTCTGCTTTTCAAAGTCTCGTTCTCAAGTGCTGCACTTTGTGTTTTTTTTTGTTTCATGAACTTGAAGCAAGACCAAGCTGTTACCTGATTAACAGTAAACTTGGCTGCAGTTGAAATGATTGCTGTCTGCTTCACGGCTTACAGGCTGCAATAGTGCTACTGTGGTGAGTGTGGTGACTCACGGTGGGTTTGATCCTACTGCCTCTCTGTGGCTAATTCATTATACTGATCCAGGAGGCAAGAAGCAGAGATCTTCTTGCAACCAATGTCCAAGTCACAACAAAGTGTGCAAATAACAAATAAATAAGCAATACATATTGATAACGTGGGATGAAGAGTCCTTGAAGGTGAGGTCATAGGTTGTGGGAACAGTTCAGTGCTGGAGCGAGTGAAGCTATTCCCACTGCTTCCAAGAGCCTGATGGTGGTTTCTGAAGCTGGTGGTGTGAGTCCTGAGGCTCCTGTACCTTCTTCCTGATGGCAGCAGTGAGAAGACAGCGTGGCCTGGGTGGTGAGCGACCTTGATGATGGATTCTGCTTTCCTGTGACGGTGCTCCATGTAAATGTGCTCAATGGTGGGGAGGGCTTTACCCATGATGGACTGGGCTATATCCACTACTTTTCTGTTCAAAGGCATTGGTATTTCAACAGGACATTGGTGTTTCCAAAACAGAATCTGATCAGCAACTTTTAAAATTACTGACACTTCCCCACCCCCCCACCCCCCTTTGCCACCTTTCCCTCGGTATCACATTCCGTCCAGGGGAATATGCACTCCAGGCCCTTGAACTCCAATCTTGGAGATGTGTTTGCACCCTGTCCGCCACTCTTGAGTGAGATGTTGTTAATCTGATGAAAACCTCTCACTGAATGTCAGAAAATGCAAAGAGTTGATCATTGACTAGAGGAGGTAGAAACCGGGTGTCCGTGAGTCAATCCTCATTAGGGAAATGCAGGTGGAGAGGGTCAGTAGCTTTAAATTCCTTGGCATTATCCTATCAGGATCTGTCCTGGGACCAGCACTTAAGTGACATGACAACGAAAGCACAGCAGCACTTCTTCTTTCTTGGAAATTTGTGTGGATTCATCATATCATCAAAAACTTGGACAAATTTCTATAGATGCGCAGTGGAGGATATCCTAACTGGTTGCATCATGGCCTGGTATGGAAACACCAATGCCCAGGAATGGAAGAGGCTACTGAAAGCGGTGGATACAGCCCAGTCCATCACAGGCAAAGTCCTCCCCACCACTGAGTACTACACACCTACAAGGAGTGCTGTTGCAGAAGAGCAGCATCCATCATCAAGGACACCCCACTGTCCAGGTTGTGCTCCCTTTTCGATGTTGCCATTGTGAAGGAGGTATGGGAGCCTCAGGTCCCACACCACCAGGTTCAGAGATAGTTATTACTCTACAACCATCAGTTTCCTTAACCAGCATGGATAATTTCACTCACCACGACTCTAAGCTGCTTCTATGATCTGCAGACTCACTTTCAAATACTCCTTACAACTCATGTTCTCAGTATTATTTGTATTTGCAGTGTTTGTCTTTTGCTCATTGGTGTTTGTCAGTCTTTGTTCATGTATAGCTTTTTGTGAAATTCTGTTACATTGCTTCCTGTAAACAGCTGCTAGAAGATAAATCTTATTAACATATATGCACTTTGATAATAAATTTACTTCGAACTTCCAACTTTTTGAAGTTTGGACGTGGCAACAACCTGGCATCAAACAGGAAGAGAGCTGATTATTGGTCATTTGGTACCAATTTCACTTTTACATTGTACCTTGGAGATATGTTGCTGGGCGGTGAGGAATGCTGGAACAATAAAATTCAGAATCGAAAGCAGAATCAGGTTTGACGTCACTGGCATATGCCGTGAAATTTGTTGTTATGCAGCAGCTGTACACTGCAAAGCATAATAATAAAACTGAAGACTGTAAGTTTATATAATTGTTATATTAAATAAATAGTGCAAAAAAAAGTAGTGAGGTTGTGTTCATGGGTTCAGTGTCTATCCAGAAATCGGACGGCAGAGGGGAAGAAGCTGTTCCTGAATCGTTGTGTGTGTCTTCAGGCTTCTGTACATCCTTCCTGATGGTAGCAATGAGGAGAGGGCATGACCTGGGTGATGGATGCTGCTTTTTTGACACATCCCTCTTTGAAGATGTCCTGCATGCTGGGGAGGCTAGTGCCCATGATGGAGCTGACTGAGTTCACAACTTTATGTAGCCTATTTCAATCCTGAGCAGTGTCTCCCCCATACCAGACAGTGATGCAGCCAGTTAGAATGCTCTCCACACTACACCTGTAGAAATTTGCGAGCGTCTTTGACCTCTGTCTTCAAATAGGTTGTTTTTCTCTTTCTCAGTTCATCCTCTCTAGAGCTGCTTTTCTATCTATCCAGAAAATGCATTGTGTTACAAGCAGGCAGGCTTGTGATCAGGGCTGGTCTTTTACCCACTGGCCTAACAAAAAGGGACGCTCCCATTTCTCCATAAGTAGGCCAGCTTGTGACAGCACATGTATTTGAAGTTGAATAACACTTTCAATTCGTGGCTTTCTGTCCAGGACCGGACAGGTGTTGGCAAAGATGGGTTTCTGTCAGCACCTGTTGTTCCCTGTGTTTTGTGCTTGGTGCTGTGTAGAGGTCATGCTGTCAGTGTGACATTTACCCAAGCTGTATGTCTGTCTGTGTGAGCATCCTCTGAAGGTAAAGTGATTTACACACTGCAGCTGTTCAGTCTTTCTCCATGTCACTTCATGAGGTTGGCTTAGAAACAGGGCTGTCAGCTGTGGAGTCAAACTCCACCTGTAACCTGAGCTGGTAGATTAGGGATGGAGCCAGCTTTTGAATGAAATGTTGAAGCTGAAGTGCAAACAGCCTCCAGAATCTGCAGGCCTTTGTTGTCTCCACATATCACCTCTGCTCCTTTCCTCCTTTCCTTCCCCCACTGGGTCCATCAGCCCTTCCCTACCGAGATCAGAATCCAAATCCAGATTATCGTTATGGGCATAAGTCATTCCATTTGTTGTTTTATGGCAGCAGTGTAAAGCAGAACTAATTACTGTAAGTCACGGTGAAAATACAGAGTGTAGGAGAGGACTGGTGAGGTAGCGTTCATGGATTGATGGTCTAGAATCAGAATCACAATCACATTTAATATCACCAGCTTATGTTGTGAAATCTTTTGTCTTTGTAGCAGCAGTACAATGCAATACATAATAGAAAAAACGGTGAATTACAGTAAATATATATAGTTAAGTAGGACAAAAATAGAAATAAAAAAGTAGTGAGGTAGTGTTCATGGATTCAATATGCATTCAGAGATTGGATGGCAGAGGGGAAGAAGCTGTTCCTGAATCATCGAGTGTGTGCCTTCGGGCTTCTACTCCTCAGCTTTTTCTCTCCGGTCCTGCTGAAGGGTCTCAGCCTAAGATGTCAACTGTACTTTTTTCCATGGATGCTGCCTGGCCTGCTAAGTTCCTCCAGCATTTTGTGTGTGTTGCTTGGATTTCCAGCATCTGCAGATTTTCTCTTGTTAGTGAAATGCTCCATTTGCTTTAATGATTGCACAGTCCAAGGATGTTTTTTTTCATTAATTTGTTGAGATTCAGCATGGAACTCGCCCTTTGAGCTGTGCTCCAAGCAAGCCGCGATATAACCCTGGTGTAATCAGGGGAAAATTTACAATCACCAATTAACTTACCAACAGATATGTCTTTGCCTGAGGGAGGAAACCAGAGCACCCGGAGGAAACCCACGCAGTCTCTGGAAGAATTCTTACAGACAGTGGCAGAAATTGAATCTGGGTTACTGGTACTCTAAAGCGTTGTGCTAACCACCACTCTGCCTTGCCACCCCAAAAATATGGAATGCTTCTAGGGCAGCCTGCAAGTGTCTCCACACAGGCATGCCCCAAACTTACTAACCTAACCCATACGTCGTTTAGAATGTGGGAGAAAAGCAGAGCACCCAGAGGGAACACCCACAGTCGTGGTGAGAACATATAAACTCCTTACAGACACAGCAGAATCAGAAACGGAATCAGGTTTATTATCACCGGCACGTGACGTGAAATTTGTTAACTTGACAGTAGCAGTTCAATGCAATACATAATATAGAAGAAGAAAAAGTAAAAATAAATAAGTAAATCAATTACAGTATATGTATATTGAATAGATTAAAACTCGTGCAAAAGCAGATATATATTAAAAAAGTGCGGTACTGTTCATGGGTTCAATGTCCATTTAGGAATCGGATGGCAGAGGGGAAGAAGCTGTTCCTGAATCACTGAGTGTGTACCTTCAGGCTTCTGTACCTCCTACCTGGTGGTAACAGTGAGAAAAAGGCATGCCTTTTTGCTGATGCTGAGCAGAGATTGAACCCCAATCTTTCCATCGCCGGTGCTGTAAAGCATTATGCTAACCACTATGCTACTGTGTTGCTCTTCCCCGGTATCTCAGGCCTTGCCTGATAACGGTGAATTCTCAGTTCCAGCTGCATCTACTCTGTAACCATTTATGCATTTTCTGTTCCTCCCAAACCCATTCATTCTGGAGATAACATTTGATGTATCATAATTAAATTCCCACATTATTAGCTGGGGAGGACACTGCACTTTGTCGAAGGAACATTCACACTGGGCCAACTGGCAGGTGTCCAAAGCAGTCTCTGAGGATGGGACTGGGAGGTGTTCGAGGCACTTCTGCACGCCTGGTTCATTATTGGCATTTGGTTAATTAACGTTTGGTTCGGGCTGAATGTGAGTGTGGAAAACTGATCTCAGTGCAGTGACCCACCTGCATTGTGGGCCTCTGTCTAGGCTTGCAGTTCTCATATGTCTCGTGTTTCACTGAAGACCATTTGACCCATTGAGTCTATGCCAGCTCTCAGAGCAATCACATCAGTCTGCTTCCCCCACTTACTTCCCTTATTCACCTGTTCAGTGTTTTTTTTTGATTTGTACAAGTTGACCATATTTGCGTGTTGGTTTCTCGTCCGTCTTTGTGTGCAGATTTTGATTGATTCTATTGCATTCCTTTGTTCCACGGTTACAGTCCGTTTGGGGGTAACATGGTAACGTAGCGACTAACAGACTGCTTTGTGGCACTGGTGACCCAGGTTCGATTCCCTCCGCTGCCTGTAAGGAGTCATATGCTCTCCCCGTGACCACGTCCACTCTCCTCCCACACTCCAAACACGCACGGGTTAGTAAGTTAAATGGGTGTAAGTGGGCGGAGTGGGTTTGTTGGGCTGCAAAGGCCAGGTACTGTGCTGGATCCCTAAATAAATAAAATGCTGTGAATGCCAGCAAGAAAATTAATTTCAGTACAGCATTTAGGACATAGAACATAGAAATCTACAGCACATTACAGGCCCTTCGGCCCACAATGTTGTGCCGACCATGTAACCTATTCTAGAAACTGCCTAGAATTACCCTACTGTGTAGCACTCCATTAAGAGCTCCATTTAAGAGCTCTTAAAGGACTCTTTTGTATCCGCCTCTACCACCATCGCTGGCAGTGTATTCCACGCACCCACCACTCTCTGTGTGAAAATCTTACCTCTAACATCCCCCTTCTATCTACTTCCAAGCACCTTAAAACTGTGCCCTCTCGTGTTAGCCATCTCAGCCCTGGGAAAAAGCCTTTGGCTATCCACACGATCAATGACTCATCCACATGATCAATGCCTATTTGAGGGCATATACACTCAAAGTTCAAAGGAAGTTGTTTATCACCATATATAACCTTAGGATTTATTTCCTTGCAGGCATACTCAATAAATCCATAATAGAATATTAACCTTATCAGGATCAATGAATGGCCACACCAATTTAGGCATTCAACCATGACTGCATATGACAACAAACTTTGCAAATACCAAAAGTAAGAAGTAGTAATAATAATAAATAAATAAGCAATAAGTATTGAGAACATGAGCTGAAGAGTCATTGAAAGTGAGCCTATAGGTTGTGGGAATATTTCAATGATAAGGCAAGTGAAGTTGAGTGCAGTTATCCCCTTTGGTTCAAGAGCCTGATAGTTGAGGGGTGATAACTATTACTGAACCTGGTGTGGGTCTTGAGGCTCCTGTACCTTCCTGATGACAGCAGCAGGAAGAGAGCATGGTGGGGTCCCTGATGATGGATGCTGCTTTTCTGCAGCAATATTTTGTGTAGATGTGCTCATTGTTGGGGAGGGCTTTACTTGTAATGGACTGTAGAATTCTCCACTCAAAGGCATTGGTATTTCCAAACCAGGCTGTGGTACAGCCAGTCAATATGCTCTCCACTACACATCTAAAGAAGTTCATCAAATTTTTTGATGTCATGCCAAATCTTCGTGAATATCCAAGGAAGTAGAGGCACTGCCGTGCTTTCTTCATAATTGCATTTGTGTGCTGGGGCCAGGGCAGGTGTTCTGAAATAATAACACTGAGGAATTTAAAGTTGCTGACTCTCTCCACCTCTGATCCTCAGATGAGGACTGGCTCATGGACCTCTGGTTTCATCCTCCTGAAGTCAATAATCAGCTGCTTAGTCTAGCTAACATTGAGTAAGAGGTTGTTGTTATGGTACCATTCAGCCAGATTTTTAATTTCCCTGCTCTGTGTTGATCTGCACCACTTTTAATTCAGCCCACGACAGTGGTGTCACCAGCAAACCTGAATATGGCATTGGAGCTGTGCTTAGCCTCAGTCATAAGTGTAAAGCGAGCCGAGCAGAGAGAGAAGCAAAACACAACAAACTGTGCAAATACGAAGAGCAATAATAATAAATAAATAGCAATAAATATTGAGAACATAACATGAAAAGTCAGTGATGGGGCAAGTGAAGTTATCCCCACTGATTCAAGAGCCTGATGGTTGAGGGGTAATAACTGTTCCTGAACCTGGTGGTGTGAGTCCTGAGGCTCCTGGACCTCCTTTTTGATGGCAGCAGTGAAAGCAGAGCACAGTCTGGGTGGGGGTGGAGGTGGGGGTCCCAGTCCCTGATGATGGACACTGCTTTCCTGTGACAACACTCTGTGTCGATGTGCTCAGTGGGAGGGCTTTATCCCTGAAGGACTGGGGTGTATCCACTGCTTTTTGTAGCACTTTCCATTCAGGGGCATTGGTGCTTCCATACCAGGCTGTGATGCAGCCAGCCACTATACACTCCACCACACATTATTAGACCACAGCATTGTTTGCTGTCTTGTCTGTTGAGCAAGTAGAGCAGGGACTACCAACCTTTTTTATGCCATGAAGCCTTACCACTAACCGAGGGGTCCATGGACCCCAAGCTGGGAACCCCTGAAGTAGAGTACCCCTAATGTTACTCATTGGTAGGAAATTCAAGTGGGACACAGAATACAACATTTAATGAAAAGGTGGTTCTTGGAGGGCTGGAGACCCTTACAGGAAAAGGAGATGTGAAAATGTTTAACACGATGAAAAATTTAATATTTTTTCAGTGGAATGGAAGGTCAGTGTAGCTCAGCCAGATTGGGGACTGGAAGGTCAGTATCCTGTGTGTATTAGATATGGGCAGTAGGGTTTTTGATTAGTGGCTTTTACAGACTTTAGATGTGTGACTTGTGGATTATCTCTTGCAAGCAAGGCCATTGTTGGGTAGCCAATGAGCCTTGAACTCAGAACTGTATCTATCTTCATGGAAGAGTTCACATGAGTACATTATGAAGATGAAGCAAAACAAATGCACTTCTTAACAATGAGAAATGGTCTTTAAAAGGCATTTGAACCAGTTCCTCATTAGGAAAAGTTTATAGAGACGTGGCCAAATGCAGGCAACTGGGACTAGCTTTGAAAAGCACCTTTGTTGGCATGGCTGAGATGGGCTGAATGGCCTCTTTATGAAGTCTACAGATAAAGGACTAGTAAGTGAGCTCTCGATAGCATGGATACGATGGGCTGAAGGTCCTGTCTCCGTGCTGCATGACTCTAAGACTCGGTGTTGCTGCTTATATTTGCCTTGCCTTGCCTTGCACCCTAAACTCCTGGTGGAGTCGTTGGGGCACCGTCATTTATCCCGTTTAAACAAATATGGTCCCTAATGAGGGAAAAGCAAAAAAGCTGCAGGTGCTGGAAATCTGGAAGAAACACAGCAAATACTGTAAAAGGGTCTCAGCCCGAAAAGCCGACTCCTTATTCTTCTCCTCAGAAGCTGCCTGATCTGCTAAGCTCCATTTTGTGTGTGTTACTCTAAGTCAGGGGTTCCCAAACATTTTTAATGCCAAGGACAAATACCATTAAGCGAGGGGTCCATGAACCCCAGTTTGGGAACCCATGCTCTAAGTGTTGTAAAGACTCGATGGTTCCAGCCCTCCACGAAATATCACAGCTTTTATGTATATTTCCACTCTTAATGTTAAGTTTCAGCCTGTTTGCAAGCTCACCCAGATTACTGATCCCTGATCCTGACTCTGGTTCTTGGTAGTATAACGGTTAATGTTACAGCGATAGGAAGATTGGGGTGCTATTCTTGCCACTGTCTGTAAGGAATTTGTATGCTCTCCCTGTGACTGTGTGGATTTCCTCCAGATGCTCCGGTTTCCTCCCACATTCCAAAGACATACGGTTAGGATTTGTAGGTTGTGGGCATGCTATGTTAGCGCCAGAAGCACGGCAACTCTTGCAGGCTGCCTTTGGTCTGTGTTGGCCATTGACACAAACTATGCATTTCACTGTACGTTTCAATGTATCTGTGACAAAGAAACCTAATCTTTATCTTAAACCTACTGGTGTTTCTGACCCCAATGTCCCAGATACCCCAACCCTGATCTCAGGAGTAGGTGGATCTGTGTAAGTCAGCAGATAATGAGGTGATTTACTGTTGGCTTCGATGCTCTGGACCAGGTAGTTTCTTCCTATACCGTAGCCCTCTATGATTCTTGGCTCTTTAACAAAGATGTAAAGAAGCACTCCATGCACAGAAGGGTGCTAATGTGGAGATATCTCTGTCTCTCATAGCTTGGTTCAAATTCAGAAATGAAATAAATGAATGTTTCGTGAGTGTAGGCAAAGCAAATTGAGGCACAGATCAATGAAGATTTAATCAAAGGGCAACACAGCTGCAAGGGACTGAAAAACTTGTTCCTTGTTCAGAAGAAAACTGAGCAGTGGATGGAGAGTGGACTGTGCTCCTCCCTGACACCTGGTGGCTAATGCTAGAACAGCAACTGCAGAATCCCACAGTGACCCAGCACCTCTAAGATTGGACTCATAAGCCACTTGAGAGCCCATAAGTAGATCAACAGAAAGAAGACCATCATCCTCGACCTCGAGGGATAGCCACGACGAATGCACCTCTTCATGTGAAAGCCCTTTTCAAGCCAGTGACAAAAGCATTGCGGACAATGGAGGCAATGTCTGAAGAGTGTGGTGAGGTAGAAGCAGGGAGTTGGACATCAGCTGCACACTGAGATTAAGGATCAGCTTTATCTGTTATATGAACATTGTAACATACAGTGAAATGCACTGCCAAATCAAATCAGTGAGGATTTGCTGGACAGCCTGCAAATGTAGCCACGCTTTCGGTGCTAACATAAAGCCATAGATCATAAGGTAGGACACAGGAGCAGAATTATGCCATTTAGCCCATCCAGTCTGCTCCACCATTTCATCATGGCTGATTTATTATCCCTCTCAATCGTATTCTCCTGCCTTCTCCCCATAAACTTTGATGCCTTTACTGCTCAAGAACCTATCAGCATCTGCTTTAATTTCCCCAATGATGTGGCCTCCCTCTGTGGCAATGAAATTCACAGATTCACCATCCTCTGGCTAAAGAAATTCCTCTTCATCTTCATCTCTGTTCTAAAGGGACGTCCTTCTATTCTGGGGATGCACCCTGTGGTCCACTCACTAGCCCTAACTACACATCTTCGCAATGTAGGAGGAAACTACAGCGCCTGAAGAAAATGCACACAGTTATGAGGAAAACGTACAAACTCTTTTCAGACTGTAGTGGAATTGAACCCAGGATGGCAACGCTACAACAGTGTTAGGCCAGCCATTATGCTGTTCCATTACTGACACACGGCTCTAGGCTTCAATGGATGTCTCTCCAAATGAACTTTTAAAACATGAATAAACCCATATGTGAAATCTGCCGAGTTCTCTGTGGTCAAACTTAAACCTAATTTCATTCCTGTCAGGAGGAGGGAGGAGAAGATGGCGCGACGCAGCGTGTGCGGCCATTCCGAATGATATCGTATGTGTAACTAGGGACTGTGCACAATCCTGATTTGATGGAGACAGTCGTGAGAAGCACTGAGGAATGCCTGGAGAAACTTCTGAAATGCCTGCTTTGCTGCCACTGCTACTGTGTAATCGAGAATCTCCGGAGGAGAAGGCCCCAAATATTTGGCTTTGCCTATTGCCTGTTGCCAGGGCTGGGGTTGAAGTGCTCGGTGTCGGAGAGCTGGTCGGAGGCTTGGAGTTTTCGGACGGACTCTGAGTCGGACTGTGGTCGGATGCTTCCAGGATGCTGCATCAGCAAGTTTGCGGCGCTGGAGGTTCACCATCTGCGTGAGATGATGGGACTTTTGAGAGACTTTGAGACTTTTTTACCATGCCCATGGTCTGTTCTTTATCAAATTACGGTATTGCTTTGTACTGTTGTAGCTATATGTTATAATACTTTATACTTCATAGTCACCAAACAATTGGTACTAGAACGTACAATCATCACAGCGATATTTGATTCTGCACTTCCCACTCTCTGCGTTACAAATATTAAATATCAAAAATACTAAAAATAGTTAAAATTAGTAAATATTAAAAATTTAAACTATAAATCATAAATAGAAAACAGAAAACTGGGAAGTAAGGCAGTGCAAAAAACCGAGAGGCAGGTCCGGATATTTGGAGGGTGCAGCCCAGATCCGGGTCAGGATCCCTTCAGCAGTCTTATCACAGTTGGAAAGAAGCTGTTCCCAAATCTGGCCGTACGAGTCTTCAAGCTCCTGAGCCTTCTCCCGGAGGGAAGAGGGACAAAAAGTGTATTGGCTGGGTGGGTCGTGTCCTCGATTATCCTGGCAGCACTGCTCCAACACCGTGCGGTGTAAAGTGGACGGAAGATTGGTTTGTGTGATGTGCTGCGCCGTGTTCACAATCTTCTGCAGCTTCTTTCAGTCTTGGACAGGACAACTTCCATACCAGGTTGTGATGCACCCTAGAAGAATGCTTTCTACAGTGCATCTGTGAAAATTAGTGAGGGTTTTAGGGGACAGGCCAAGATTCTTTAGTTTTCTCAGGAAGTAAAGGTGCTATGTGGTTTTGTCAGTTTTTCAGTCTGTTTGTCATGTGTTTCTGTGATATCATTCTGGAGAAACGTATCATTTCTTAATGCATGCATTACTAAATGACAATAAAAGAGGACTGCGTGTCCTCATAATCTTAAAAAAAAGGTGCATTTTTGGAGAAACATATTATTAGATTATGAGGACACTCAGTCCTCGTTTATTGTCATTTAGAAAAGCATGGATTAAGAGATGATACAATGTTCCTCCAGAGTGATATCACAGAAAAACAGGACAAACCAAAGACTAACACTGACAGAACCACATAATTATAACATATAGTTAAAACAGTGCAAAGCAATACCATAATTTGATAAAAAGTCTCAAAGTCCCGATCGACTCCCGATAGTAGGCGGCAAAAGGGAGAAACTCCCTGCCATAAACCTCCAGGCACCAACTGCCGATGCATTGGAAGCACCCGACCACAGCCGACACTGAGTCTGCCCGTCCGAAAGCTTTGAGCCTCCGACCAGCCCATCCAATACAGCCTCCCGAGTGCCATCCTCTGCTGAGCGCCTTTGACCTCGCCCCGGTTGCCGAAACATGCAAAGCCGAGGATTCAGGGCCTTCTCCGGAGATTCCGGACCACACAGTAGCAGCGGCAGCGAAGCGGGCATTTCAGAAGTTTCTCCAGATGTTCCTCCGTACTGTCACGTCTGTCTCCATCAAATCAGAATTGTGCATGGTCCCCTACTTAATACATAACAGATATCATTCACCAGAGTAGCTGCGTGCGCTGCGTTGCGTCGCCATCTTCTCCTCCTCCTATTTATGGGTGAGTTTATTTATAATAAATACGTGTCTTTAACTTGAGACTCTTGTCCATTTATGTACACATTGTATGTACAATCCATTGTGTGTGTGTGTATATATATTTAGATATATATATAGTCCTATATATTCTGAGGCTGTTGTCCATTAATGTGTCTATTCACATATGTTCTGCAAAGCCATTATATATTTGAATTATGGAGTTCTCATTGACGGATTTGAGGAAATACTACTGTAATGTTGTTTAAAAATATGCCAAGCCAAACCTGACTTTACAGATGTGTGTGAGGTGAAATCATTCTTCACTCTTTAAACAACTGTATTTTCCTGCATGTCATTCCAACAATGAATTACTGCACAAGAACTTAGACAGATTAGGAGAGTGGGGGAAGAAGTGGCAGATGGAATACAGTGTAGGGGAAGTGTATGGTTATGCACTTTGGTAGAAGGAATAAAGGCATAGACTATTTTCTAAATGGGGAGAAAATTCAGAAATTAGAGGTGCAAGATTCCCCAAAGGTTAACTTACAGGTTGAGTCGGTGGTAACGAAGCCACATGCGATGTTAACATTCATTTCAAGAGGAATAGCATATTAGAGGAAGGATGTGATGCTGGGGCTTTATGAGGCATTGGTCAGATTGCATTTGGAGTATTGTGAACGGTTTTGGGCACCTTATCTAAGAATAGGTTTCCCGGCATCGGAGGCATTCTGGAGGAGGATCACGTCAATGATCCAAGGAAAGGAAATGTTAACATTTGAGGACTGTTTGATGGATCTGGTACTTGCTGGAGATCAGAAGAATGAAGGGGGATCTCTTTAAAACTTACTGAATACTGAAAGGCCTAGATAGAGTGGACATGGCAAGGATGCTTCATATAGTGGGGAGGTCTAGGACCAGAGGGCACAACCTCAGAATAGAATGAAGTCTCTTTGAAACAGCAATGAGGAGGAATTTCTTTAGCCAGAGGTTGGTAAATCTTTGGAATTCATTGGCTATGGAGGTCAAGTCATCGGGTATAAATAAAGCAGAGGTTGATAAGATCTCGATTAGTAAGGATATCAAAGGTTACAGGGAGAAGCAGGAGAATGGTGTTGAAAGGGAATGATAAATCAGCCGTGATTGAATAGCGGAACATATTCAATGGTCTGAATGATCTATGGTTAATGGTATGGTCTAACCAGCTCTTTTTCTCACCCACAGGGACATCTCAGACTTTACCCTAGAATATGTCAAGGTACGTAACTTCTTCTAAAATATCACGTGTCCAATGACCAGATTTACTCGAAGTGTGACTGACCGACTGCTGGGCTTTGAGGATGAAGTAGCTTTCCACCCTCTCCGCCCTGATCACGTGTTTGCTGTCCCCTTTAAAAAGTGCAGTGATGTTACAGCTCTTTGGAAGTTAAATACTTTTCAAGTGTCACAATGACAAAGCTGTTCCTGTTAACCTCAGCAACTGTGTTAAATGGTCAACAGAGCGGCTTAAAAGTCCCAATCACCTATGTGTCCCATGAGTAGATAGAGGGTGATCTAGAGCTTCTCATTCCAACACACCACAGCAAGTTCCTAAGACATATGGTGAATAAAGTCGCTCCTTCATCCTTGTTGGTTTTAGTAATGTTTCCAATAGTAGGAGAGTCTTGGACCTCAGAACAGAAAGATGTCTCTTTAGAACAGAGATGAGGAGGAACGTCTCTAGCCAGAGCGAGATGAATCTGTGGAATTCTTTGCCACACTCAGCTGTGGAGCCATTGTTGGGTATATTTAAAGCAGAGGTTAATAGGCTCTTGATTAGTAAGGGTGTCAAACATTACAGGGAGAAGGCGGGAGAATGGGGCTGAGGGGGAAAATAAATCAGCCATAATGGTGGAGCAGGCTTGATGGGCCAAACGGCCTAATTCTGCTCCTGTGTCTTATGCTCTTGTGTTCTAGGCAGATGTTGAAAGCTGATCAAGTGACATTCCATATGACACCCCTCAGTTACTGATCTACCATTCACCCCAGCCTCTGTTAATGCAGGAAACCAAAAGCGCAGAGTGGGAATGAACCGAAACCTGAGATCAGATTCGGATTCATTCACTTATCACGAGTGGATTGAAACATGCAGTGAGATCTGTCATTTGTGTTAACAACCAACACACCCAGGGATGTGCTGGGGTCAGACCACAATGTCACCACACAAGCCGGTGCCAATGTAGCATGCCCACAATGTCACCACACAATCCGGTGCCAATGTAGCATGCCCACAATGTCACCACACAATCCGGTGCCAATGTAGCATGCCCACAATGTCACCACACAAGCCGGTGCCAATGTAGCATGCCCACAATGTCACCACACAATCCGGTGCCAATGTAGCATGCCCACAATGTCACCACACAAGCCGGTGCCAATGTAGCATGCCCACAATGTCACCACACAAGCCGGTGCCAATGTAGCATGCCCACAATGTCACCACACGAGCCGGTGCCAATGTAGCATGCCCACAAGGCTCGGCAGAGCAACACAACACAACTAAGCACAACATACCAAGCAACACACACAAGATGCTGAAGGAACTCAACAGGCCAGGTAGCAACCATGGAAATGAAAAATCAGTTGACGTTTCGGGCCGAGGCCCTTCATCGGGACTGGGAAGGAAGGGGGAAGAAGATGGCGGGGGGGGGGGAAGGAAGAAGTACAAGGTGGTAGGTGATCGGTGAAACCGGGAGAGGGGGAGGGGTGAATTAAAGAGCTGGGAAGTCAATAGGTGAAAGAGATAAAGGGCTGGAGAGGGGGGGAATCTGATAGGGGAGGGTAGAAGACCATGGAAGAAAGGGAAGGGGGAGGAGCACCAGAGGGAGGTGATGGACAGGTAAGGTGAGAGATGGGAATGGTGAAGGATGGCGGGGGGGGGGAGTGGAATTACAGGAAGTTCAAGAAATCAATTTTCATGCCATCAGGTTGGAGGCTACGCAGATGGAATATAAGGTGTTGGTCCTCCAACCTGAGTGTGGCCTCGTCGCAGCAGTAGACTGACGTGTCGGAATGGGAGGTAGAATTGAAACATACCAAATGACAAAGCAACAATAGCAAACCAAGCCCTGTTCCTCCTACCCACCCACCCACACACGTACAGTCCCCTAACGCTAGGCAGGCCATCGTCAGCCCCCAGCAAACTTGTGGATTTGCAGACGTTGTGTTCCTTTGACTTCCTCAGCGGACTTGCAGAGACTCCCAGGTTCTACGCAGCATTGATGCTGGGTTATTATTTACAAATGTACTGAAATGCAGGGTAAAGCTTCTAATTGCAAGCCTTCCCGACAGATCACTCCACGTGTAAGTATGTTGAGGGAGGAAACAGAGAATGCAGAATACGGTGTTACAGTTACAGAGAGGGTGTACTGCAGGCAGACAATAAGGTGCAAGGACTGGGGGGAAGGAGACTTCATCCTCATTCTGCAACTCGTTCTCAGTGTTTCTTGTTTACTTATTTATGTTTTTTATATTTGCACAGTTTATTCTCAGCACATCAGTTGCTTGTCAGTCTTTTTAGTTTTTCATTGGTTAAAGTGTATTTCTCTGTTCTACTGTGAACGCCTGCAAGAAAATGAACCTCGAGGTGGTACTTGGCGGACATCTACAAACTTTGATGACAAGTTTACTTTGAACATTGATCTTTTAGCCTATGATGGGTCGATTCAGGAGCCTGATAACAGCAGGATAGAAACTATACTTGAGTTTGGCGGTTCGATCTCTCAGACTTTCCAGAGGGGAGGCGAGAGCAGGAAAGGGTTCTTGATTTCTGTGAGCTGTTTTCCCGGGGCAGTGGAAAGTGTACAGGTTATACTATAAGCACCTTCACTGATTGTCAAGTGTCTGGGTGCTTGATCTGTGGCTTTTTAAAGGCCGTAATATGTGAAATGGCCTCTTTGGGAAAATGGGTAGAACAGCTGCTCTGAACAAGATTAAACTGTGAGCAAGCCGGATAGGATTGCTTACAAACTAGGAGCTGCTTTGATTTGTCCTGGCTTGTGGGATTTAGAAAACCCTGCAAACTAAATAATTGGTTGCACTTACTTTTCAACATTACTGGTCACACAATCAATTGGAGGAACAGGCTAAGATCACCCTGCTTGTTGGATATGGGACACTGAAAAAGTGCCAGGGGATGAATGCATAACTGCTGGTTCCCAGCCGGAATACATTGGACCCTTTTTAACAGCAGGCGTGACGTGCCAGGGAAATGGGCACCAGCACTTTTCAAAACTGTTTCAAACTTCCCCCAGCTCCCCTTTGATGTGAGGGACTTGAGGGAAAGAGCAATGGGAACTACAAAGTGTTTGTTTATGGTGATTACAGAGTCAAACAACATAAGTAGCTGAGTAATTATTGCAGATTACTGCACAAACCAGGAAGAAACATCATTAAAGTGATTGCCAAGCAGCTAATTAAAATAATTCCTTCAATGTTAGTAGCCTTTTGTGCTTTCCTGAGTTGCTTCACTCCATCATCTCATCTCATTATGTGTCTGGCTGGATCTAAACTCTGGAATTTCTTGCCTAGACGGCTCGAACTCACTCTACTTTAAAGTTCACATTAGTACAATGGCTGGTTGTTAGTGGTCTGTTTGTGAATAGGGGGTGTGCGGGTTGCTTCAAGAAGCTGACGGCTGGAAAAATAGTTGTTCACTTCAAGAGGACTGGAATATACAGTAAAAGCAAGGATATTGACTTTATAAGGCACTGGTGAGGCCTCACTTAGATTATTGAGAGAGGTTTTGGGGCCCTTTACCTAAGAGAAGATGTGCTGATAATGGAGAGGGTTCAAAGGAGGTTCATGAAAATGCTTCCAGGATTGAAAGGCTTGTCATATGAGGAACACTTGATGGCTCTGGGCCTGTACTCACTGGAATTCAGAAGTTGGGGGAATCTCATTGAAACCTATTGAATGTTGAAAGGCCTTAATAGAGTGGATGTGGAGAGGATGTTTCCTATGACAGAGGAGTCTATGACCAGAGGACACGCCTCAGAATAGAGGGACGTCCATTTAGAATGAAGATGAGGAGGGATTCCCTTAGCCATAGAGTGATGAATCTGTGGAATTCATTGTTGCAGATGGCTGTGGAGGCCAAGTCATTGGGTATACTTAGGCAGAGGTGAATAGATTCTTGATTAATCATGGTATGAAGCGTTATGGGGAAAAGGCAGAAGACTGGCGCTGAGGGGGAAGTGGATCAGCCATGATGAGTTCGCAGAGCAGACTTGATGGGCCAAAATGGCCTAATTCTGATCCTACATCTGATGGTCTTATCCTTTTAAAGTTAGAAAATCATTTGGCAATGACTGTACTTATGAAGGACATTTCTAAACCAAAGTACAAACTGCAAGCATGAGGTGAAGAAGAAGTCATAGTGGAAGACCACACAGTGAAATGAAACGCTATTGAACTGATAGCTAATATCCTCGTTATCATTACAAATGAGCTTCAACACCCAACTGACTTCCCTCACAATCTCATTGACTTTATGAAGACCTTTGATAAGGAGTGGCGTGATGGGTTCTGGCTAAGGATGTTGAGGGAAAATAAATCAGCCATGATGGAATGGTGGAGCAGACCGGTTTCTTCCTGTTGTTGACAGCCAACACTGACCAGAATTCTCCAGCTCAGGTGTAAGAAAATGTAAAGTTGTGCTATACAGGTGGCCCCTGTTTTCCAAACGTTCGCTTTACGACACCTCGCTGTTACGAAAGACCTACATTAGTTACCTGTTTTCACTAACAGAAGGTGTTTTCACTGTTATGAAAAAAAGCAGCACGCGCCAAACAGCCAAGCTCCTCCCCCAGAACTGCATTCTAGCCGGCATAGCTTAAACATGTGCTTTATCTCGTTTTATTTTGTGCAGCTGTTAGCAAGATGAGTTCTAAGGTATTGGAAAAGCCTAAAAAAGCTCGTAAGGGTGTTACACTTAGCGTAAAACTGGACATAATTAAGTGTTTTGATCATGGTGAATGAAGTAAGGACATTGTCCGCGTGTTGAACTTGCCTGCATCCACCATTCACACGATTTATACGCAGAGAGAAAGAATTTTGAAAGCTGCCGGTGTTACTGTTGGTTCTGCTCGTAGCAAAGTGGTCTCTCTTAGTCGGCATCCAATAATGGATAAAATGGAAAGTCCATTGCTTGAGTGGATTGATGGGTGTACAAAGCATAGTGTTCCATTAAGTTTTCTTATACTCAAGGAGAAATCAGTCAGTCTTTTTAATAAGCTGAAACAGAAAGCACTGGACAATGGCGATGAAAGTGTTGCGAAAGTGGAATTTAAAGGTAGTCATGGGTGATTTGATCGGTTTCTGAGGCAAGGGCAGCTTCATAGTTTAAGCAGTAGTCCCCAACCTCTGGGCCGCGGACCGATACATTGCCGTGAAGAATGCAGCGGTGCAGTGGTAGTCGGAACGCACCCAGCACATCTTTAAGAAAAGAGCCCAAATAATCAAGCTAATTAATTAGGTGCCCTCTGACAATTGCATCAGGTGGTTATTTGTATAAGCAAGTGTTTAACTGTGACGAAACTGCAATTTATTGGAGTCTTCCCAATTCCAATAAGTGAAACTACACTGTACATACATTATTTCTACTTTATATAGTCTGTGTATTTTTATGTGTTATTTGGTATGATTTGGCAGCTTCATAGCTTAAAGGTTACTGGAGAGAGTGTTTCTGCCGAGAGCACTTCCACGAGATTTTCGCTGCGCTAGACAGTGCTGCAGAAAAGTATTTCTACTTTATACAGGCTGTGTATTTATCATATCATTCCTGCTCTTACTATATGTTACTGTTATTTTAGGTTTTGTGTGTTATATGGCATGATTTTGTAGGTTATTTTTTGGGTCTGGGAACGCTCAAAAATTTTTCCCATATTAATAAGTGGTAATTGCTTATTCACTTTACGACATTCCAGCTTACGAACCGCTTCATAGGAACGCTCTACCTTCGGATAGCGGGGGAAACCTGTAATGTCCTTGGTTGTGTAGTTGGTGCTCCAACTGATGAAATATAAAGGTGTGCCATAACGTGTATTCAGTGTTCCAGCTAATGAAGACAGGTGTTCCAGACATCATCTTCAAAACCTCCTATACCAACACTGTCACTTCCTACAGTCCTTGTCTCTGGAGCAAGTCTTCCCCCTCCCTAGTGACCCCTCCTCCCCTTCGTGACCGTGTTTTTGTCCTTCCTGCCCCGATATCATCTGCAGGTAATTGTATCTGTACCTCACTATACCTCTCCTCATGACAATACACTCAACCTGACTCGCTTGGTGCCTGCGGTGTGCCTCTGCTGCCCTCAGAAGGGATGTGAGGGCCTAGATTGTATGCAAAGAGGTGACTTGATAGAGGTGTACAAGATGATAAGAGGCATAGAGCAAGTGGATAGCCAGATACTTTTTTCCAGGGTGGAAATGGCTAATATGAGAAGGCGTTATTTCAAGGTGACTGGAGTAAAGAGAAGAGGGATATCAGAGAGAGTTTTTTTTTAATATACAGAGAGTGATAAGTACATGAAACATGCTGCCAGGGTTGGTAGTGGATGCAGATACATACGGGAGATTTAAGAGACTCTTAGATAGGTGCATGGATGAATTAAAAATGGAGGGTTATGTCGGAGGGAATGGTTAGATTGATCAAGAGTAGGTTAGAAGGTCAGCACAGCATGATGGGCCAAAGGGCCTGTACTGTTCTATGTTCTACATTACCTGTTGCACAGGTCATTCCATTTGGAAAATTAAATGGAAGGAAACATTGTAAGCAGTGCAGTCTAGTGGGAACAACCAGATACTGCACCCCATGTTGTAAGTTCCTGTTAATTAACTTTGGAATTAAATTGTCATATGTACGGAGGTTCCGAGGAAGGCTCGTCTTACATACTGTTCATACGGATTAGATCATTACACAGTGCATTAAGGTAGAACGAGGTAAAACTATCACAATGTAGAATAAAATTAACAGCTACAAAGGAAGTACAATGCAGGTAAACAATAAGGTACAAGGTCATAACAAGATAGATTGCGAGGTCGAGTCCAATTTATTGTGGTGGGGAATTATTTAATAGATATATAACAGTGGGATAGAAGTTGTTTTTGAACCTGCTGGTACGTACTTTCAGGCTTTCATATCTTCTGCCCGATGGAAGAAGGGAGAAGAAAGAATGTCAGGGATGGGTGGGGATTTTTGATTACGATGGCTGCTTTAATGAAACAGGAAGAAGTGTAGACAGAGTCCACAGAGGGGAAGCTGGTTTCCAAGATGGGTCAGTCACATTTAAACAAACAGACTTGCAAGAAAAATCGCACACAGCGTCTCCTTGTAGAATGAGCACCATTCAGTCTGGACAGTCCCTATTTTATCTTGAGAATAATTTTATCACTCTGGACAGAGGGATACTGCCCACGGTTGAGATTAATCCAGCAATAAGTGCTCTGTACTTTGGTGATGAATGTTAGGTCATAGACTTTGAAGGAATGAATTAAACTTGGTACAAGCACCAACTCCTTTTACAGAGTAAAATTCCTTTGTAATACTCAGATAAAAGACTTATCTAAAATCCAATTCCTATTTACAGTCAAGTCCTGTGTACGCGGATCAAATTGTTGACACAGGTTGGCACACTGAGCCTGTCAAATGACAAGAATCAGTCTGAGTATATGGACAGAACAAAGGTCTCCATCTGAGGCACGCAGGGGGCCTGACCTATGGGTGAACAGCCTTCTCTGATCCACCACTGAGGGACCTCAAGAGTCCGACCTCTGTCAGGTGGGTGCTCGGTAATGCAATGTGCAGTTCGCACCCCAGCACACAAAGGCAACCTTCACAGCCAGGTTGTTCAAACACATTGTCTCCCACTACCGTTTACTCACTCTCCCCACCACTCTCTCCCCCTTCTCTGCTCTGCTTACTCACTGAAGCCTTCTCTCCTGCAACTCCCTCTCCTCAGCTGGAACCACTGGCCCCTCTAAACTGCACGGGTGCGCGGCCGGGCAGTATCTGAAATGCTCCCACACACGTTGCCTTGTTGCTGCAGAGCTGCAGCTTTTATATAATGTTAATATAATTTTGAAATCTATATTAATATAATTTTAAAATATCCTGTAATTAGGTTTAATGAATAGAATACATAAATTTTCTAACTAATAAATGTAAGTACCGCAACCTTTACTTTAAAACATTTTAGAGCTTCAACGTATTTACATTATCAGTGCTTCAAGTTACAACACTGTTACAAATTGTAACAATAAACACAGAATGGAAGTCAGTAGCTCATTGTTAATAAACCGCTGACCTGCTAAATGCCAATGATAAGTTTAAAAGTTTATGCAACATGGAAGATTTTCTTTGTTGAACTGTATTTCATTATACTCTTCAATTAATAAATAAAATCAAAAGTGTGATTTTTCAATTTTCCTTCTGAATATTCATAGTATGCATATTACAAAAATAAACATTTGCAGCGCTGCGCAGTTTTCAGGCCATGTAAAAAAAATTCCTGTTCAGAACAATGGTTGGTCCATGCAGCTGTAAAAACAATTAGAGGAATCGTTAGCTGGAACATGTTGTTGTGCCTGTAAATTCATTATTGTGTAGCATTGAAAATCTAATTAGACATAATTACTGTTTTGCCACTGCAGTTAATGATCTAGCACTGGGCTGTGTTATTACTGTCCGCTTTGAGAACATATTCCCCAGGAGGGCGCTGTGATCGCATGTCAAGCATGTATTTTCTGTCAGAGAGGAAGATTAGCTGAATTTCTCACATAAGACCATAAGATCTAGAAGCAGAATTAGGCCTTTTGACCCGTCGCATCTACTCCACCATTTCATCATGGCTGATCCATTTTTCCTCTCAGCCCCAATATCCTGCCTTCTCCCCATATCCCTTCATGCCCTGACCAAACAAGAATTTATCAGCCTCTGCCTTAAATATATGTAAAGACTTGGCCTCCACAGCTGCCCGTGACAATGAATTCCACCAATTCAACGCTCCTGGCCAAAGAAATTCCTCCTCGTCTCTGTTCTAAAAGGACACCCCTCTATTCTGAGGCTGTGTCCTCTGGTCTTAGACTCTCCCACCATAGGAAACAGCCTCTCCACACCCACTCCATCTAGGCCTTTCATCATTCGATAGGTTTCAATGAGGTCATTCCTCATTCTTCTGAATTCCAGTGAATATGGGGCCAGAGCTATCAAATGCTCTTCATATGACAAGTGCTTTAATCCTGAAATCATTTTCCTGGACCTCCTTTGAACTGTCTTCAGTTTCGGCACGTCCTTTCTAAGATAAGGGGCCCAAAACTGCTCACATACTCCAAGTGAGGCCTCATCAGTGCTTTACAAAGTCTTAATATTACATCTAGTCCTCTTGGAATGAATGCTAACATTGCATTTACCTTCCTCATCACAGACTCAACCTGCAAATTAACCTTTAGAGAATCTTGCACAGGGACTCCCAAATCCCTTGGTGCCTCAGATTTTTGTATTTTCTCTCCATTTAGAAAACAGTCAACCCTTTCATTTCTTCTACCAAAGTGCATGACCATACACTTCCCGACACTGTATTCCATCTGCCACTTCTTTGCTCATTCTCCTAATCTGTCTAGATCCTTCTGTAGCCTCTCTACTTCCTCAAAACTACTTGCTCTCCACCTATCTTCATCTCGTCCACAAACTTTGGAACAAAACTATCAATTTCATCATCCAAATCATTGACATATAATGTAAAAAGAATCGGTCCCAACACAGACCCCTATAGGATACCACTAGTCACCGGCAGTCAACCAGAAAAGTCTCCCTTTATTCCCACTCTTTGCCTCCTGTCGCTGTTTTATCCATGCCAGAATCTTTCCTGTAATACCATAGGCTCATAGCTTGTTAAGCAGCCTCATCTTGTCAAAGGCCTTCTGAAAATCCAAGTACACAACATCAACCGCTTCTCCTTTGTCTATTGCTTGTTAATTCTTCAAAGAATTCCCACGGATTTGTCAGGCAAGATTTTCCCTTGAGGAAACCATGCTGACTACAGCCTATTTTATCATGTGCTTCCAAGTACCCTGAAACCACATCCTTCACAATCGACTCAAGCATCTTCCCAACCACTGAGGTCAGACTAACATGTATGTCGAAACATACAGTTGTTTGTGTCAGTGACCAACGCAGTCTGAGGATGTGCTGGGGGCAGCCTGTAAAAGTCACCATCCTTCAGGTGCCAACATTGCGTGCACACAACTCACTAACTCTAACCCGTAAGTCTTTGGAATGTGGGAGAAAATGGAAGCATCTAGAGGAAACACATGCAGTCACGGGGTGAACATACCAACTCCTTAAAGACAACAGTGGGAATTGAACCCTTGTCACTGGTGCTGTAAAGCATTATGTTATCTGCTGTGTCACAGTGCCACCCGTTTCTGTATCTCCAAAGAGCCCTCAATGGCCTGGGCATGTTTTAAATCGGTTTGCAGCATGTGACAAGAGTTCTGAACCGCAATAATGAGGGGCAAGTTTACGGCCAATTTATGCACAGCATGCGCTCTCAATCAGATGTTGATTGAACACATTCCATGTTTAAGTCCCTGCTCTGTAAGGTGGTGCCAGGCAATTACTTCCATCCACCCGAGAGAGAGAGAGAGAGAGAGAGAGAGAATGCCCTTGACCTGACATCTAGCAGCGTAGCCTCACCTCAGGCCTGAGCTCAGACGTCAGCTGCACTCTTGAACTTTGTGTATCTGGTGCGGGCTTAAATTCGCAACTGGACTCGAGAACAAGAGTGCTACTGATTCACAGCTGGCAACACAAGGTGAAGTGAAACACCATCCAAAGCCATGTTCCCCCCAGGCCTCTCCAGCAGCAGGCTGGCAGACAGCCTCTTGCATCAGGCCTGGTTCCAGGACATGGTTCACACTCTTGGGCAGGGCAGAAATGAGGACAGGGAGCTGGAAAGCTTCCGAGTCCCAATTTCTGAGACTTCCACAGCAACACTGACTAATGAGAAGTAACAGCTTAAAGTTCTCCTCTCCCTCCTCTCCCTGTACGTTCTTCCTGTGTGTGCATGTGTTTCTTTGGGGTATTCAGCTTTCATCCCACAGTCGAAAAGCGTACTGGTTAGCAGGTTAACTGGTTGCTGTGAACTGCCCTGTGACTAAGCTAGGGTTAAATGGGAGAGTTACTGGGTGGTGCAGCTTGTTGGGCTGGAAGAGCCTGTTTCATGCTGTGTCTCTAAATACAAACAAATAAATAAAGAGACAAAACAAACTAAGGAATGAACATCCAGCCCCTCAGCTCATCTCCAGCACTGAGAAGGATTAAGACTGATGTAACTATAAGTTACTCAATGTTCTGTCTACCTCTGGCTTACCCAAAGTGTCTAAGGATTTTGCGTCCACCATTCTTTGAGAAGGTGAGTTCCAAAGACTCACACCTCTCACCCTTGAGCTCCTTCTATCCCCCTCTCCACGTGCTCTCTCTGCCTCTCCGCTCCTTGCCTTAATATCAGTTTAATAAGCTGGTGGATTCCATTCTACACAAATAAATGAGTCACTTGAGAAATGGGGATGTTTGTAACTAGCTGGTGAGATAAATATGCTGTCTGACTCAGTGGATGACAAGTCACTGAGTCACTAGAGGGCTGAAAAGTATTTGTGACAGAGGCCCCGTGTGTTGGAGCGCTGGGCCGTGCCCCCCTCCCTAGCTGTGTACTGACAGTTGCACTGTCCCTGTGTTATGGGTCAAGGGCAACAAGGATGTGTGTTACCAAGCGATGAACTACACCCTTACATGCCTCTGCAAAACATCACTGCTGTTTTATAAGCTGACGCTGTTGTCAATGGTGAAATATACATTCAGTGGCCATTTTAATAGATACTCCCTCCTCTACCTAATAAAGTGGCCACTGAGTGTATACTCATGGTCTTCTGCCTATTCACTTCAAAGTTCAACATGTGGTGCGTTCAAAGATGTTCTTCTGCACACCACTGTTGTAACGTCTGGTTATTTGAGTTACTGTCACCTTCCTATCAGCTTGAACCAGTCTGGCTATTCTCCTCTGACTTCTCTCATTAACAAGGCATTTTCACCAACAGAACTGCCACTCACTGGATGTTTTTTTTTTGTTTCTCTGTGATCCCTAGAAACTGGTATGTTTGAAAATCCCAGGGGATCAGCAATTTCTGAGATACTCAAACCACCCTGTCTGGCACCGACAATCATTCCACAGTCAAAGTCACTTAGATCACATTTCTTTCCCATTCTGATGTTTGGTCTGAACAACAGCTGAACCTCTTGACCATGTCTGCATGCTTTTATGCATGGAGTTGCTGCCACATGATTGGCTGATTAGATATTTGTGTTAACGAGCAGGTGTATGGGTGTACCTGATAGAGTGGCCACTGAGAGTAAGCCAGTAGAATATAGAGTGGAACAATATTGCTGCTCAAAATGAAGCCAAGGTCATCCATGCTCCACTTACGGGATCATAATTTCTAAGAGCTCTAGCGGACAGATAACGGGAAGTTCTGAATGTTCAGGAGGTTGGAGTATGCAAGTATGGAAGCTTTATGGAAGATGTCCTGGATGCTGGGGATGCTGGTATCCATGATGGAGCTGACTGAGTTTGAATTTATTTAAAACTTACATCCATCCCACAACGTGAGGGAGTAAATATCTTTGCATTATGACTCCGTCACAAAGCACAGACATGAGAATTTAGAAGTCTAATGACTTGTAGAAAGAAGTTCTCCTGTAGCCTGTTGGTCCTGGCTTCAATGCTGTGGTACCGTTTGCCAGACGGAAACAGCTGAAACAGTTTCAGCAAGGTAAGTTCAAGTTTAAAGTTCAAAGAAAATTTATTTTCAATGTACGTAGGTCACCATATACTACCTTGAGATCATTTTCCTGTAAATGCCTGTAGGAAAATTAAAGAAATACAATAGAATCAAAGGAAAAACTACACACAAAGGAAAAATGACAAATAACTAATGTGCAAAAGAAGACAAACTGTGTAAAGAATAATAAATACAAATTAATAACGAGACCATACCAAGGGGATTGCGAACAGTTTTAACTCATCATTTTAAAGGAAGACATCACTTCAATGGGGGTGATCAGAAGGTTGACTGGAATTACATCCCATTGTAAGGGGATTGTTCTGTGGGGAAATTGAGACTGTACCCATTGGAGCTTGAAAGAATGAGAGGTAATCTTATTGAAATATACAAAATGCTGGAGGAGCTCTGAGGTCAGGCACCATCTATGGAGGGGAATTAACAGTCAACATGCTGGGCTGAGACCCTTCATTAGGACTGGAAAGGAAGGGGACAGAAACAGGAATAAGAAGGTGGATTGTTAGGGGCTAGACAGGGTAACTGCAGAGAAATTACCTCACTTCTCACCTGAGAGAGTCCTGAACCAGAGGCTGTGGTCTCAGAATAAGGAGCAGCTGCTTTAGACAGCGGGGAGGAAGAACTGTGGGGCCAGGGTTAAAAAATCACCAAAAATGGACAATATGCTTCATCTGTGCCTTAGTGTGAGTCTTTAATTGTGAGCATCATTGAGTGGAGATCAACACCCAACTGACTTCCCCCACAACCTCATTGACCTAATGAAGACCTTTGATTGAGAGTGGCATGATGGCTTCTGGCTAATTGAGAGGGAAAATAAATCAGCTATGGTGGAATGGCAAAGCAACATGATGGGTTGAATGGCCTTATTCTGCTCCTATGTCTGATGGTCTTAATAGATGTCTGTAATCGGTGAAGTGGTTTCAAAAGGAAGACCTGTTCTCAAGCCAACAGGAGAATTCTGTGTTTCACTGACATTATTTTCTCTGCAAGGGGATGTTGTAATGTGATCAAAGTCACCAGAGAGTCAGAACCAGTATATATGAAGTAGTCTTTTATTCCATAAAACGAGACACTCTCTGAAGGCAGAGGCCTGTTCGACCCAATATTCCATGACATTTTATATGCTAAAAATAAAAGGTTAATTCTATATTTACAATGTATCTACAATGCTTCCTTTGAATTGCATCTAAATTTCACACCTCCTTCGCACCCACACTCCAGACATCCAAAATGAATGTTAATCCCCATTCCTGACGAAGGGTCTCGGCCTGAAACGTCGACTGCGCCTCTTCCTATAGATGCTGCTTGGCCTGCTGCGTTCACCAGCAACTTTGATGTATGTTGCGTTAATCCCCATTGTCTGGTTTTTCAATTAACTGCTGTTCAGAGCTCTAGAAACCTATTGTCCAGAGCTGCATTTAAAATTTACTCTACAGTCCACATTCGGGTCTAAAAGATTCGTTGCTGAAGTTAATATTTTGCTATAACCCTTAAGTCGAGAATATGCCCTATCAGAGGAGTGTTCCTTCATTAACCCTTTATCAAACATCTTGGTATTAACCTATAGGATTGAGTGATAATAATCAATCGCAGATTCAACCTTGAGTTAATTTCATTGAGAGGACCTCAACTGTGACTTGTACCCTTGAATTGAAAATTGAAAATTTATTTGAAATTCTCATTTCATCTCATTGCTTAAGATGCTGTCCTGTGACTTCATGGTTTGTTCCAACAGAAGTTCTTCCATTAACTTGACTCATTTCCCCCAATTGTTCACCAGCCATTTCACTCTGACTTGAAAGAGGGGAAGAGATGCATTTCTACCTCGTGATCGGGCACCTTATTGTCTACCTGCATGGCACTTCCTCTGTAGCTGTTATTCCATATTGTTGTTTATTTTACTTAGAGATGCAGCACGGTAACGAGCCCGCACCACCCAATTACACCCATGTGACTAATTAACCCACTAACCCACACATCTCCAGACTGTGGGGGGGGGAAAAACCACAGTCACAGGGCGAACGTGCAAAATCCTACAGACGGTGGCGGGATTTGAACCCTGGTCACTGGCACTGTAAAAGCATTATGCTAATCGCTACACTACTGCGCCACCTCGGACCGTTTGACCTCGTTCTACCTCAGTGCACTGTGTTTTAATCCAATCTGTATGAACAGGGTGTAAGAAAAAACTTTTCACTTTATCCTGAAATTTGTTAACCTAGCAGCAGCAGTTCAATGCAATACATAATACAGAAGAAAAAGAAGTATAAATAAATAAATCAATTACAGTATATATTGAATAGATTAAAATGGTGCAAAAACAAATAATATATTAAAAAGTATCTCAGTATATGTGACAATTATAAGATATAGGAGGAGAATTAGGCCATTTGGCCCATTGAGTCTGTTCAGTCATCTCATCATGGCTGATCCATTTTCCCTCTCAGTCCCAATCACCTGCCTTCTCCCCATATCCCTTCATACCCTGACTAATCAAGAACCTATCAACCTCTGCCTTAAATATACCCAGCTGCCTGTAGAAACAAATTCCACAGATTCATCACCCTCTGACTAAAGGAATTCCTCTTCATCTCCATTCTGATGGACGCCCCTCCATTCTGAGGCAGCGCCCTCTGGTCTTAGACTCTCCTACCACACTCATCCATCCTCTCCACATCCACTCTATCAAGGCCTTTCACCATTCGATAGGTTTCAATTAGGTCACCCCTCATTGTTCTGAGTAATAAACCAAATCCAATTCCAATTCCCTGAAGGAAGCTGCTATTAGTAGCAAAGTAATTTTGGAAGTGTATTATAGTCTGAAACACCACAATCAATGTGCATACACCATCTTCACACTAGGGTTGACAGTACACTGGTTCTGCAGTGGAATACTGCACCCTGAAGGATCTTGGAATTAGCCATGACCTTGTGCTGGATGGTTTGAACCTTCCCTACTCTTTATAGATTGGTTTTTAGTATTGCAGTGATATGGAAAAGATCTGGCACCTTGCCACTGCCCCGAGCCACAAAGAACATTCCTGAGACATTTCTTAAATCAGAAATTTTCTTTCAACCAGAACTGTTCTTATTTTCCTCTATTACTGGTGAATTGCTTACTAGCACGTAATTCCTTAAAGTTATTTAACCCCCTTCCCTCGTGGTCAGACAGCTTTGTCTCGTCTGGAGCCATGCTGATGCTTGGAACAGATTTTTCCTCAAACTCCCTGAGGTGTGCTGGCATTTTTGTTGGATAACAGTGTGGATAACTTCACTCAACTCAACACTGAACTGATTCCATAACCTATGGACTCATTTTCAAGGACTCTACAACTCATGTTCTCAGTATTATTTATTTATTTAGTTATTTATTACTATTATTGTATCCACGCAGTTTGTCATCTTTTGCACTTTGGTGTTAGTTTTTCATTGACTCAACATCAAATCAAATCAAGTTTAATTACCATTCAAACCATACATAGATACAGCTGAACGAGACAGTGTTGTATTTCTTTGTTCTACTGTGAATGCCTACAAGAAATAAATCTCAGGGGAGTATATGGTGACAAATGTGCACTTGGATAATAAATTTAATTTCAACTTTGAACTTTGAAATTCAGTCAGCCTGCTTTCTGAAATTTCATTGGATCCGAGAAGCGATTCATTAGAAAGAGAGCACTGACAGGTCAACATACATAACCAGTTGCAGATTTTAATATTCCAGCTGGATAAAGTCTTGCTCTTGCCCTGTTGGATTCCTTGAGTTCAAGAAACTGATTTTATGATAAGACACAAGAGTAGTGTTAATGGAGTCCATATCCCAGAGGAATTCTCCCTCCATTAGTAGCAGATAGTACTTCTGGTGAATTAAATTGGGATCTTGTAGTTTCCTCCTAATCGCTAATGAGCAGTTTGGATGGATGGACACACCAGTGATACTATTTCACATAAGCCATCTGCCATTTCACATTTAAATGCAATTTCCCTGCTCATGGCCAAAGGTCACATCTGATGACCTGCTTAATGGTGAAGTGCACTTGTATGCAGGCACTCACCGATGTCTTCACACATTAAATATGTGTAATGCGGTGCATTATTTCCAATAGTTAGTCTCTCTCTATCATGTCCATAAGACCCATGTGACATAGGCCATTCGGCCCATTGAATCTGCTCTGTCATTCCATCATGGCTGATTTATTTTCCCTCTCAATCCCATTCTCCTGCCTTCTCCCCGTAACCTTTGACATCCTGACTAATTAAGTTGCATTGATATCCAATTATCAACCTGCGGCTATGTGTTATTGAGCAGATTGCTCAGTGATGGACTCAATATATTGACTCAATCATCAGCTCTGCTCCCAATATAATGATCCGTAGCTATTTTACGAGATACTTTACTCGGGTTATTTTCCTCAATGAGAAAGGAGTTGCCGCTCGTCTGATAGCAATGAGGCAACTGCAAATGGTGTGTTTCAGCAGAGTAACAGAGTGCCTGGGTGGGACCCCATGTAAAACTTCCTGGCACACCAGCCATGCATGGAATCAACTGGTGATCTGGGTGTGTAGCCGTTCCCAATTTAGTTATCACAGTTTATGTTACAGCATCCATTGTAGTGCACTGAACAAGGGATGTAATTAGCCTAAATTCAGACATTTCTGAACTCTGATGTTTGTCTGATCCATGTTCGAAGGTCCCTTTGAAATACTGATAAAGACAATAATTATGGTTTGTTTAGGAATAGTGACTTCTAGTCTGGTATGGAGAGAAAACAAATTATGTTACCAATATATTAGCTCGAAAAATGTCAACAGCAACAGTAAAGTGGCCTGGTAAATAGAACTATAAATGTGAGTTTCTCTATTCTAGCATGGCAGCCAGTGAATTTAAATTCAAGTAGTCAAAATCAGAATCGGATTTAATATCACCGGCATATGCCGTGAAACTTGTTAACTTTACTGCAGCAGTACAAAGTAATTAAGTAAATCTGGAATTAAATTCCGACCAGGTTGTCGTCACACACACACACACACACAACATGCTGGAGGAACTCAACAGGTCACGCAGCATGTGTGGAGAGAAATAAACACTCAACATTTTGGGCCAAGACCCTTCATCAAGACTGGAAACCAAAAAGGTCCGAAGTCAGAATAAAAGGGTGTGCCTCTGATGGGCAACAGATGAGTCCAGCTGAGAGGGGGAAGGTAGGAATGTGGGGTGGGGGTGTGGTGGAAAGGGAATCGTGTGAGAAGCTGGAGGGTGATTGGTGGAAGAGGCAGAGGGCTGAAGAAGAAGGAATCTCAGGGGGGATGGTGGAATAAAGTAGGCATGCTCTGTTCTGGGCATGCTATGTTGGTGAGCTGTCCCCACTATCCTCGCTGATTTGATGCAAACATTGCATTTCATTGTATGTTTCAATGTACATGTGACAGATACAGCTAATCTTTTTTTAATAAAAGGGCGGGAAGGTGTGGGTGATGGGCAGCTCATGGCGGTATAGGATATTGTGTTTTGTTACTCCAAATCAAAAAAACTAATTGAAAGCAAAAACACGGAGCTGAAAATCATGTCTTAGTTTTATTTTTAGTGGGACACGCGTGTATGATGTGGTAGCATGATGATGTGTGCCATTCACATACTTTTACATATAATCCATAATGAATTATTTAAACAATGCTTAATCAAACAATATATTTACAGTATCACTCATATATTACTGAAATATTAAATGCACAACATAGGAGAGGAGAAGGAGGAAAGGGGCCAGAGGAATAAGGGAAAGACTGAGGAGGAGATGAGGGAAGTGGTTACAGAAATCAAGGTTGATGCTGTCAGTTTGGAGACTACCAGGACAGAATATAAGATGTTGCTCCTGCGTCAGAACCTGGCTTCAACGTGGCAGCAAGGAGACCGTGGGCAGACACATCACTGGGGGAGTAGGAAGTGGAACCAAAAGTACAGCAAAACCCTGCAGATGTTGGATAGCTAAAGTAAAAACAGAAAGTGCTTGAAATACACAACAGGTCAGGATGCATCAGTGGGAAGAGAAACAGAGGCAACATTTCAGGTCGAAGGCCCTTTATCAGAACTGGGAAGGAGAGAAGAAAGGGACAGTGGGAGAGGAAGGATATATTGGACAAGGTAAAACTGGGCCAGATATGCAGATAAGCTGTAAACCAAGGTTACCTGGTCAGTGAGTGAAGAGGAATAGTTAGAGAGTGAGTACACCAACAAAGAAAAAAGTTTGTAATACTACTGTGCAACGTGTAAATGTTGCTGGGATATAACATAGGGTACCTACTTATTGGAGTTTTACTCCCTTTTGTCTGCAATGCCCTGAACCTCATCTGCCCCTGTTGCCCAGCCATAAGTATTGCATCTTGGAGGAGTATTGTGGTCTACCTTCATACACCTGCGGACTGCCACTTCAGCAGGCAATCTTATGCCTGAAGTTACTAATTCAGTGGGCTCTGTGTCATGTCCTTGAGCCAGGGACAAGACTTGGGAGTTCGTGCCAAGAGCAGCCAAAGAAAGGGGCGGCTCGGTAGAGTAGCAGTTAGTGTAACATTTTTACAGTGCGAGCAACCTGGGTTCAAGGAGTCTGTATGCTCTTCCCATGACCGTATGGGTTTCCTGCCACATTCCAAAGACGTATGGGTTAGGAGGTTAATTGGTCACATGGCGTAATTGGGCAGGACAGGATCACTGGGCTGAAGAGGCTGTTACTGTGTTGTATCTCTAAATAAATAAGACCGAATAACCATAAAATATAGGATCAGAATTAGGTTATTTGGCCCATCAATTCTGCTCCGCCATTTCATCATGGCTGATCCATTTTCCCTCTCAGCCCCAAAGAAATACGAGTTATGGCGTTAAGCAGTTGACATACCATCATGCAGAAGCCTCAGGCAGTCAACAAAACCAAAGTACATTGGATTTTGCCAGTTGTGTTGCTAAAGATGTTGTATGTACACAAGAAGATAAGAGCAGGAGGGGGTGACGATCTCCTCAAGCGTGACCTTCCGTTCTCTGTGATCTACTCCAGGTCTCAACTTCTTTTCTGTGCCAAATATTTATCACCCTCAGTCCCTCAATACTTTAAAAAAAAATGTATCTACCTCCACCTTAAATAAGTGTGAAGAGACAGCATCCACAGTTCCCCATAGCAGAGAATACTATTGATTATCTACAATGGTCATTCACTGCAGGCGAACCCCCGCTCTGTAAACCGTAATTTATTAGCTTTATTTGTCACATCAAAACATACAGTGAAGTTCATTGAGTCAACACACCAACACGCTCCGAGATATGCTGGAGCAGCCCGCAAGTGTGGCCGTGCTTCTGGCACCAACATAGCATGCCCGCAACTCACTAAGCCTAACTCATACATCTTTGAAATGTGGGAGGAAACCTGTGCAGCCACATGGAGAGGGTATAGTCAGTGGCCTGCACCCTCTAGTGTGTGTTAAAAACAGATTAGAGCACAAAGTGACCGGATCAGCAACTCACAGGGTGACAGAAACCAGGCCAATGGTCTATCCAGCTGCAGGGTTTCAACCAAATTCTCCTGTCCCACAGACGCTGCTCAGCCCACTGAGTTTTTCCAGCAGACAGCTTGTTGCTCCAGATCCCAGCCCCTGTGTTCACTTATACTTCCAACAGTCCACTCTGGGAATGACAGCTCCATTGCTCTCTGTGCCTGTACTGTGTCTTCTGCCGAAGTCAGACCAATTCCTGTATGATTCCCATCACGTTACTGTTTACCTCCCGTTGTATCATTGTATTATCACTCTGTTGATGTGGGAATTTGTGCTGTGTGCTCAAGATTGGCTTCTGCATTTTCTGTGTGCCACAATAAGTGCACTTGGAAAGAAATTAAGTGGATATTAAACATATTGTGATGTCTGAAGGAGTGTGAAAAATGTATGTCTTCTATTAACATGGTCCTTCCAGACCATGTATCACATAATTAACGAAAACATTTATTATGCCAGGGATATTAGAGTATTACTCATTGAACTGTGCAAGAAACACGCCCAATAAGTCTAAGTCATTTTAATGTCTGGGTTCTGCCCTGTGTCAGATCAACATGTACTTCATGCTTAAGTCCTGACGAAGGGTCTCGGCCTGAAACGTCGACTGTACCTCTTCCTAGAGATGCTGCCTGGCCTGCTGCGTTCACCAGCAACTTTGATGTGTGTTGCTTGAATTTCCAGCATCTGCAGAATTCAATTTCTTTTCACTGCAGCAGGACTCAATGTGGGAGGAGCTCAGTGGATCGGGCAGCATCTATGGAAGGGAATGGATAGTTGACGTTTCTGGTTGAGACCCCACATCATGACTAGAAAGAAAGAGGGCAGACAACACATGTAAAAAGGTGGGGAAGGGGTGGAGCAAGAGCTGGCGGGTGATATGTTGATCCAGGTGAGAGGGAGATGGTAGGCAGGAGAAAAGTGGCAATGATGGTAGAAGCTAGGAAGTGACAAAGGGCTGGAGAAGACTACTATTACTGACATACCATGAAATTTGGTTGGTTGTTCATCCATCATTGACATCGATGAGGACCTCGACACCATTATGATGGTGTGGAGACTAGTGCGTGATTTGGATTTAAGTGAGGGAGAGTTGCGCAGCGTCAGCCTCACTCTCTCTTCCCAATTCCCATCTGGATCCAGTGGCAAGACAGAGTCTAGACGGCTGGAGATGGGACTAGGCGCAGTGGATGACCAGGACGTCTTCTGTGTCTTGTCCTGCTCTGCACATTCCACGACGCTTGCAGAGACCGCCTTCTCGACCGTTGGACCTTCCATTGGTCTCGTCCGCTCAATCCGCCGGAGTCTGTCTTCACATGCTGGGATAGACAACTCCCTATCTCACCGAGGGTTTGAGACCCGTCGGCTACCCTCACCTGGTTTAGCCGGCTTGTCGAAGCCGTTGCCCGGGGTGTGGCCGCTGTCGCATGCAAACAGCTTCGGGGAGCCACAGGTGAGAGCTGAGTGCCAAAGGTGGACTAACCGCCCTGAAAAGGACGCGACATGTTCCCTCCCTGACACTGAAATTTACTGTGCTTATGGCAGCTGTACAGCGCAAGGTATAAAAATTACAATAAGTTACAATATTTATTAAATAAATATTGCAAAAGAGGAACAGTGATGTAGTGCTAATGGGTTTATAGTTCATTCAGAAGTCTGATGGCAGAGAGCAAGAAGCTATTTCTAAAATGTTGAGTGTGTGTTTTCAGGCTCCTGTACCCGCTCCTGATGATAGTAGTGAGAAGTGGGCATGTCCTGGGTGCTGAAGGTCCTTCATGATAATGCTACCATCTTGAGGGACCACCTTTTGAAGATGTCCTTGATCTTGGGTGCCTTCAAAGTTCAAAGTAAATTTATTATCAAACTACATATACTGTATGTCACCATATACAACCCTGAGATTAGATTCATTTTCTTGCAGGCATTATCAATAAATCCAATAACCATAATAGAATCAACAAAAGACCGCACTGACATTGTGGACGACCAGTGTGTAAAGGACAACAAATCATGCTAATGCAAAAAGAAAGAAAAAAAAATTGATCTGTAAGCAATAAATATTGCGGATATGAGATGAAAATTCCTTGAAAGTGAGTCCGTAGGTTGTGGGAACAGTTCGGTGATGGGGCGAGTGAAATTGAGCTCTGATTCAAGAGCTTGATGTTGAGCAGTAATAACTGTTCCTGAACCTGGTAGTGTGAGTCCTGAGGCTGCTGTACCTTCTTCCTGATGGCAGCAGTAAGATGAGAGCAAGACCTGGGTGGTGGGGGTCCCTGATGATGGACGCTGCTTTCCTGCGACAACGCTCCGTGTAGATGTGCTCAATGGTGAGGAGGGCTTTAACTGTGATGGACTGGGCTATATCCATTACTTTTTGTAGGAGTTTCTATTCAGGGGCATTGGTGTTTCCATACCAGGCTGTGATGCAGACATTCAGTATGCTCTCCACCACAAATCTGTAGATGTTTGTCAAAGTTTTTGATGTCGTGTTGAATCTTTGCAAACTTTTAAGGAAGTAGAGGCGCTGACATTGAGAAAGAGGTGGTTATTATGACACCACTCAGACAGGTTTTCAATTTCCCTCCTGTGTGCTGATTTGTCACTACCTTTAACTTGGCCAGTGACAGTGGTGTCATCAGCAAACTTAAATATGGTATTGGAGTTGTACTTAGCCACACGATAATAAGTGTAAAGTGGGGGCTAAGCACACAGCCTGGTGGTGCACCTGTGGCTGATGGAGATTGTGAAGGATGTTGTTGCCAATCTGAATTGACTGGGGTCTTGTGCCCATGAAGGAGCTGGCAGTTGTACAATACTCTGCCATCTCTTTCAATACTATGCACAGACAGTGAGGCAGCCAGTCAAAATGTTCTCCACTGTTCACCTGTCGAAATCTGCTAGAGTCTTTGGTGACATAACAACTCTCTGTAGACTCCTAATGAAGTATAGCTGTTGGTGTGCCTTCTTCATGATTGCATCAGAATTTAGGGCCAAGTAGGGATCCTCTGAGATGTTGAAACCTAGGAACTTGAATCTAATAGGAGAGGACAATGGACCATGGAATCGTGGTCCATTATTTACACTGTTTGTTGTTTATAGGATGGACCAGTCACTGATCTCCTTATTGACCAACTAGGACTGGTTTCAAGGACGGATTTAAATTGCGCTGTCCTTTTTACATTTGATACTGGCAAAACACAAGCATCCCTCTTGCTAACTGAAGAACATTGTGAGCTAGTCACTAATTTGTGTTCTGGATCTCATATGTTACAAGTCATTCATTCTATTCACACTATTCCAGTTAAGAGCCAGTTTGGAATTCAACTGGGACATCTGTTGAATGGCTTGGATGTCTTGGCAATTTTTATCTACACATGACTTACTAGAGAACACAGCTGCCTGTAACAACTGGACAGTTTTGAGTAGTTGCTAGGTGATATTGGGCATCCCAAATATTTGGGATTCTATTTGTGGAATTATTTTTCATAAACAAATTATGATAAATGTTGATCTTGATTTTTTTTTCATGATTTAACTTTCCGTGAATTTTTCCTCCATTTTCTTTAATCACAAATGTTTTACGTCTTTTGTGTTCTTTTTTCCTTTCTGTAACTTCTTGTACTAAAATGTTGGAAGTGCTTGTCTACCCTCCTTTTCACCAATGACTTTGACCTACCTCTCCCTTGATTTCCTGAACTCTGGCACACTCACCAACTTCCTCTTTGGCACCAAAGCTGCGTCAAGCCCTAGTTTATTCAGTTAAGTAACGATACTGTGTGAACCAGCTCTACTGCTTTCAGCCAAAGAATGGCATGTTAGTCAGCAATTTTATTCTGTACTTCGATGGTCAAGGTCTGTAAATGGTGTTCTATTTGACCATGAACTTGAAAATTCTTGTCCATCGTAAGTTAAGGCATTTTTCTTTCACCTCTTGAACATTATTCCATTGTTGTTTGTAGGGATTTTGCTGGAGGCAGATTGGCTGCCATTTCATTATTGATAATTCTTATATATTTCTTGCACCACTGAAGGAGTAACACAAGAGATTCTGCAGATGCTGGAAATCTGGAGGTATGCACACACAATGCTGGAGGAACTTAGCATGTCAGGCAGCATCTGTGAAAATGAATAAACAGATTCTATTTGGCCCATTAAGTCTATGCTAACTCTTCAAGCATTTCCATTCTCCCACTTACTTTCCCTATCACCTGTAGTCTCTCAAATGGACTTAAGTTTCACCTAACATTCCTAACAACTAAGGATAAACAGCCAGTTCAATGTGGAGGAACAAAGGGATTTTAAGGTCCAAAATTGCCACAAAAGTTGATAGGGCAGTTAAGAAGGTACATGATGTGTTGGCCTTCATTAATTGGGGGATTGAGTTCAAAAGCCAAGAGGTAATGTTGCAGTTCATAGTAGAAATAAATGTGCAGACTATTTTCTAAACAGGGAGAAAATATAGGAATCTAAGATGCAGAGGGACTTGGGAGTCCTTGTGCAGAACACCTTGAAGGTTAACTTGCAGGTTGAGTCAGTGGTGGGGAAGGCAAATGCCATGTTAGCATTCATTTCAAGAGCTCTTGAATACAAGAGCAAGGATGTGATGCTGAGGCTTTATAATGCACTGGTGAGGCCTCACCTTGAGTATTATGAAGTTTTGGGCTCTTCATCTTGGAAAAGATGTGCTGGCATTGGGGAGGGTCCAGAGAAGGTTCACAAGGATGATTCCAGGAATGAAAGTGTTACCATATGAGGAATGTTTGATGGCTTTGGGTCTGTACTTGCTGGAATTCAGAAGGATGAGGGGGGGATCTCATTGAAATCTTTTGGATGTTGAAAGGTCTAGACAGAGTAGATGTGGAAAGGATGTTTCCCACGGTGGGAGAGTCTAGGACAAGAGGGCACAGCCTCAGAATTGAAGGGCACCCTTCAAAACAGAGATGCGGAGAAATTTCTTTAGCCAAAGGGTGGTGAATTTGTGGAATTTGTTGCCATATGCAGCTGTGGAGGCCAGGTTGTTGGGTGTATTTAGGGCAGAGATTGATAGTTTTTTGACTGGACATGGCATCAAAAGTTACTGGGAGATGGGGTTGAGGAGGAGATAAAAAAAAGATCAGCCATGATGAATGGTGGAGCAGACTGAATGGGCCGAATGGCCCAATTCTGCTCCTATGATTTATGATTTATGGTCTGATAGTTCTATGCAGCTCTGGTTGCCTCATTATAGGAAGAAGGTGGAAGCTTTTGAGAGGGTGCAGAGGAGATCAATCAGGATGCTGCCCGGATTAAAGAACATGTCTTATGATGAAAAGCTGAGTGAGCTAGGGCTTTTATCTTTGACGTGAAGAAGCATGGGAGGTGACTTGATAAGATAAGAGACATAGATGGAGTGGATGACCAGCTCCTTTTTCCCAGGGTGGCAATACGAGGGGTCATACTTCTGAGATAGTTGGATGAAAGTACAGTGGGGATGTCAGAGGGAGATTGTCTTCAGAGAGAGTGGTAAGTACACGGAACGCACTGCTGGAGGTGTTGATTGACGCACTTACAGTATGAACATTTAAGACTCTCTTAGATAGGAACATGGCTGAAGGAAAAACGGAGGGCTATGTGAGAGGGAAGGGTTAGATTGGTCTTGGATAGGTTAAAGAGTTAGCGTAACATCATACACCAAAGGGCCTGTACTGTGCTCCACTGTTCAATGTTCAGCCACCAACCACCAGGATTGAGACGTAGAAGGAAATCTGGTGTATGCTGGCAAGGGAAATTTTGTATGGTCACAAGGAAAACATAGAAACTTGGTACAGACAGCACTGGAGGCCAGCAGTGAACCCAGGACATTAGAACTGTGTTACATGCTGCACCCTAACAACAACAACACATTCACATAGCAGGTTAGAGTTATCAATTCAAATATGAGAAAAGTTTTGAGTTTCCCTCATCGTAAGAATGGAAAGGAAATACAGTGGATTCTGGTTAATTGCGACACATTGGGACCAGTACATTTTGGCTGAATTTAGCAGCTGCCCCAATTAGCTGAAGCTTCATGGAAATATTTCAAAGGAATAAAAAAGACATACTGCCATTTAAAAAGTGGTCACTCCAAGCACAGTGTAGTGTCTAACGGCCAAGCAGGTGCATGCGATTGATGCTAGTTAGAAACTGGCAACAGTCTCCTGCTCTGATTAAGTGGCATAGGGTCCCAAATAAACAAAGGGAATCCCGGCTATTTTCTCGATTTAATTTTAGCTCTTTAAGAGTTGTCCCAAATAAATGGCTGTTGCAATCAACCAATGGCCTAATTAACTGGAATCCATTGTACAAGAAACATTGTGACTTTATGGGGAATTAAGTAGGTGTGAGAAGGCAAAATACTGTGGCTACGTCCACACTACGCCGAATAATATTGAAAACGCCGGTTTCGAGTAAAAACGACAGGTGTACACACTAATCGTTTTTCAAAATATCCCTGTCCACACTAACATGGATATTTGGGCGAATCTCCCCTATTGGGCACGCGCAGGACACACAGAAAACAGGCGAAGAGGAAACAGTATACTTAGTGCGCGTTTGTCCAGTTACAGAGTAGAAAAACTTAAAAGGAATTGCTCTTGGCTCTTGCGCAGGACTTAAAACTAAAAAAAACAAATGCTGGAGCATATGGAGGCCACTGACAGGGAGTTCACGGACAGTATGACCCAGCTGACGATGAACGTTGAAAAACTGACCAACTCTGTTGCATTAATAAAGCACCTTGTCAAATATATAAAACATGTCTGCTTCAGTGTTATCTTATATTTCCATACAATGTTACATTAGGCTGTTACACATCTATTGTCAGAGAAGTACTGGCATAAATAGGTAAACCATCCTAATACAAGCAAGAACAGAAAACAGGGCAAAGAGAATATACTTATTTATTCAGTAAGCTATGGGTCAAAGTATTTGGTGAGTACATTTCTAACTCTTCTGGCTTCAGTCTTGTTGCCGCCTGTTCTGAAATTGTTAGGTTATGTGGGGAATTGCATTCAAGAAAACAATGAAATGCCGCGCTGCGACCATCTGTTTCGGCACGCCATGACAGCGTTTTTAAATAGTCAAAAAAGCTCGCTTTACAATTTAACTCTCACACCGTTCACACCGACTGCGCGTTATAACAACCGTACGGCAGTGCTTGCGCAGTACCAAGCGGAAGCAGAAATAGCATTGTTGTTGTGGTGTTGTCATGACAGCGTTTTTAAATCTCTCCGTTTACCCCGTACACACTACAACGGATATTCGGCTTTTTCAGATTTATTCACTCTGGAGACCATTTCTGAAAATCTCCGTTTTCGGGGGGTGTAAACACCGTTTCAGTGTGGACAGAAGGTCAAAGCGAAGAGAAAAAGCTTTGTTTTCAAAATTATCCAGCGTAGTGTGGACGTACCCTGTAACTTCTGCACACAGAGTTGTTTCAGAGACTTCCTGCATTATTGAAGGCTCATTGATTAGCCTTGAACTGCAGAGCCGAGGATGGATACAGTAACCAAATGCCAATGCTTCACAATTAAATGCCACTTGAAATTAAAATACAAAGCAAAGTAACCATGTCTGAAATTTCCATGGTGCTGTAACACTTGCCTTGGTGTGGGACTCCCCTGTCTCAGTCTCACCTGCATAAGCTGCTGGTGTGCAGAACTTAATGATCTAGAAGAATGAGTCATTGTTTAATGATTTCCCAAAACACTTGCCTTGAAGCTGCCCGTTTCTAATGAGGAATTTCCATGGTTAACTGTTACAGAAGTTACACTATGGAAACAGGCCATGAATTTAGAGAATCAGGCAGGCAGACAATTGAAATTACACTGACCATCCCTTTTTCCATTATCCACAAATGTAATTCTGCCTTGAATTTGAAAAGGGTTTCCATTTCAACCACTACATCTCAAGTGAATTTCCCAGCTTCACAATTCCCAGTATGACAACATTTTTCCTGGCCATTTTTTCTCTGGTCCTTATTCTTGACACTTAAAATATTGGAAAGGTTCAGGTTTTCCATAATTTAATTAAATTTAAGGTGATTGGAGAAATGTATAGGGAGATGTCAAACGTAAGTTTATTTCGCAGGGAGTTGGTAACACTCTGCCAGGGGTGGTGTTAGAGCCAGATACATTAGGAATACTTAAGAAACTCTTAGATAGGCACATGGATGATGGAAAAAATGGAGGGCTATGTAGGAAGGAAGAGTTAGATTGATCTTAGAAGGCACAATACTGTAACTTCTACACACAGAGAGTTCCTACAACATTGAAGGCTCATTGATTAGCCTTGAACTGCTGAGCCGAGGATGGATACAGTAACCAAGTGCCAATGCTTCACAATTAAATGCCACTTGAAATTAAAATACAAAGCAAAGTAACCATGTCTGAAAAGGTCAGAACAACATCATGGGCTGAGGGCCAAAATGTACTATGTTCCCTTTATCATATTAAGCATTTTAATACATCACCAATCAAAGCAATCTTTCTATGAATATACAGTATATTTAAACAATTATCAGTTAAGTCATGCAATTTTATTTTTACAATTTACAAAAGGAACATTAAGGATTTCTTAAACACAAGAGATTCTGCAGGTGCTGGAGATCTTGAGCAACACATATAAAACGCTGGAGGAACTCAACAAGTCAGGCAGCGATTTGGAGGCCACTGTTTCGGGCTGAGACACTTCATTGTGGTTCCTTGTTGTATTTAAGAGTGTTGATTATGTTCACAAAACCCATGCATCCCTGAGAATGGAGAAGAGCAAGAACATGATGGATTCTGTCTGAAAGACGGCACTACTGACAAAGTGGCACTTCCTCAGCTCTGCACCAGAATATCATTGGCATTAAGTGCCCGTATAAGATCGCTTCACATCCTGCCTAGCTGTTCTCCTAGGATAAGGAGACTAGTGAAAGTCGATAGAGGGTAAAAACACAAGAAATTCTCAGAGTTACATGTGGCTTCCAGTTGTTAACTAGGTAGAGAAAAAAAATCATAAAACCATGAAATTATTTGTCCCATTGAGACTGCTCTGCCATTCCATCATGGCTGATTTATTATCCCTTTCAACACCATTCTTCTGCCTTCTCTCTGTAATCTCACAGGACAACAAGTTTTTTCAGAAGTGTTTCTTCCTTAGAATTATTTTTGTTTATGATAGACTGCTTGAAGATGAACGCAAATATAATTTCAGACTACTTGTGTCACATAGGAATTTGGAGAAAGAACAAATTACTAAAACCTGTCCTGCCATGCAGCAGCTGTGCCACCTAAGTGTGCCCAAGCACACCTGGACAAGATAGGAAACTTTTCAGCTTACATTGTAGGCAAACATTTTAATTGACTTGAATTATGAATTGAAATAATAAACATAAGTTTATTTAAAAAATGGTACGTGATAGGGAAATTTCATGGTGATTTTCATGATCGGTAGCCCAAAATTCATAAGATACACCTAAAGGTATTCAGGAAGTAAAATCTTTGTTGTTTAGTGTCTTTGACACCCTTACTAATCAAGAACCAATCAACCTCCACCCTAAATATGCAAAATGACTTGGCCTCCACAGATGTTTGTGGCAATGAATTCCACAAATTCACCACCCTATAGCGAAAGAAATTCCTCCTCATCTCTGTTCTGAAGGAGGATCCTTGTATTCCGAGACAGTACCCGCTGATCCTAGATTCCCCCACTATATGAAACATCCTCTCAATGTCCACTCTATCCAGGCCTCTCAGTATTCAATAGGTATCACTGAGATCCTCCCTCATTCTTCTAAACTTCAGGGTGTACAGGCCCAGAACCATCAAACACTCCTCAAATGTTAACACTTTCATCCCCATGACCATTCCAGTGACCCCCTCCCAGCCACCCCCTCCAAATCCAGCACATTTTTCTTTGATAAATCACCCCAAACTGCTCACAAGTGGTGTGCTCTCTGGCCAAATGCCTTATAAAGCCTCAGCTCACTCCCACTTCTTTAGTTGAGTATGTGAGATGTTTCAATGTTGCCTGGATGAGTGGTTTCTATTCCCAGAGCCGTTAGCCTGTCCGAACAGTCTGTGGTGAGAGAATGGGCTGTGGGATGAGGTCACTCACACCCCGACCCATTCCTAATACCGAATGAGCACACGCTGACATTTCCCTGCATGCCAACTTGTTCTTTCTGAACCCTGCCGTTCTCTGGGAGTGTTGTGCGTTAATGATTAGTTAGAAGGGAAAATTTGAAACATGCAAGGCTGCGGTACACCTCGGTAGTAATTCTTTTCTTCAGTTAGAGTAGCTTTTTTTTGGTAGTGAGTTCCGAGGACTGGGAGTTTGCACTTTCAATATTAAAGGACCTTTCAAATGCGTGTAATTGGCAATTAGCCAGGAGTTGCTTCATTAATGATGGGGAAGGCGTATTCTGTATAATTTGGATGAGTGAATCCAGCAATTAATTTTCAATGTTACAAAGGGAGTATCCGTTACTTCAGTGCAGACTTTTTGACGGCAGAGAATAGAAATTCATCGCAATGGTATTCCAGGTAAGGCCGCGCTAACAGGCAGCGGTGAGTGAGTGAGGGCTGAGGATGCCGAGTATCCGTCATTAACAGTCTCTCTGCTGAAGTCTGCGCCCAGACGGAGGGGAGTATTTAGTACCGGAATCACATGAGAAGCCCTGCTGTCCATACATGGGCTGCCGAGGGGAGCTGTCAGAAGGAGCCTCACAGTCTTATTCGTCAGAAAGCACTCCAAGCTGACGAGCGGATAAGAAAGACTCCCAGACACATCGAGCTGGGGGTCTTGGTAATGGGCTTTTCGCTAGCTGTCAGAAACTCTGTAGTGTTTTAGTCCCTCAGTCTCCTCTGCTGCTTAAAAAAGTTAACGGATTGTCAACATCTTCAAACATGACTGAAAGATGCAGCATTTTAAGAACACTTTCGGCAGCCCTGTGTTGTTTCTACCGGAGCTCCTACATTGGATTCAAGGTACGGACTTGGAATTTCTTAACAGAGAGCGGGATAAGGGAAATTAACGTGGTTTTATTAGTTCTGAGATAGTTGGGTCCCAGACATCAACGGCTGTGAATCTGGAAGAGCGGCGTCTAGTGAATAGGGGCGGTTTATATCAGGCCGTGTTTTAATGAGGTTTTGACTTCCAGTCAACCTCTGTGTCACCTGTAGCTGGGAAGACCGCATCTCTATTTCTAGCGGCCGCGTGTGATTCTTTGGTCGTTCAGCCTGAGCCATTAACTTCTTGTTTCTGCACGCCTGGAGTTTCCTTTATCCGCGCGACATCGGGCAACATGCGCTGCTTAGTTTGGCATGCAGTGTTAATACTTAAAATAACTCGGGGAGGTTGTCATGGGAACTTTCCACTTAGTTTGGAGCCAACTCCTCTCTCGAGTGAGCGTTGCGGTATTCTTAGCGTTGGACGGGGTGCGGGTCCAACAAGCACTAGCTGAGGGAATGGTCCAAAATAACCCATCGCACCACAAGTGAACTGTGCGCTTTAAAAAAAAATTCTCGATTTGTTTAAAAATAAAGATTGGACCATTTTAGTCACAAGCTGAAAGGCGTGGGCGTCGGAATCCTGCGGGAAACAGTGATTTACGGGGAGTGAGATGGGAACGGGACTGGAGTCCGAGGTCAGCTTTTTTGAGGGAACAATCAAAAGTTGTTGAGGAGGCCCAACGGCTGTGGGATGCGGTTTTACCCATCACATCGACACAAGCTGCTGGGCTACTCATTTGGGCTACTTGTCTGTACTAAACGTTATAAAAAGAAAAAATGACGTTATGAAGTGAGTAACTAATCTCCCCTTGCCTGAGGTAATTACCAACACTTCCAAAGTGCTTTTAGGAATCTGAATACGAATAAATCCACAACAAAACGGAAAATATGACCTCCCCCCCAAAAAAAACTTCCGGACGGTCCAGAATTTGGCAATGGCGGAACTGGGAGCCCAGCTGGTAGTTCTGTGCAGGATTGCCAGCGGGAGATGGGAAACCACTGTCCGCCGCGCCAAACGAGGGGTCAGCACGCCTTGGTGATAACGAGATCGCAGAAGTGACCGGCAGGAGGGAAGAGAGCCGGAGGGGACTGTGTGTGAATTCAGTGGAGCTCCTGGTCTGTGGGGTGTCCCGAGCCGGAGAAGCAGAGGCCAGCCTCGGAACAAAGGCATTTCGAGCCCAGGGTGGGCGGTGGCTGCAGAGAGAGAGAGGGGGCGAAGTCCCAGTGTGAAATGATGTGGCCAGTGGTTTCGGGTTACGCAGCGGGAGCCTGAGAACGGAAGCCGGATCCTTTTATCGACTCCGCCATCGCTGGGAAGGGAGACAGGGCAGTGCGCCTTTGTCACTGTTTCCCTGAAGAATTCCCCCACAGTACAAAAGTCACAGTGAAGGTGTCACAAAAAAATGGTGTGTGCTCTACACTGAAGTTGTACATCTTCCTTGTTTCCCAGCCAACCTCTGCACACTGAGCATCACACGCAAAATGCCGGGGGCAGTGAGGCAATATCTACAGGGAGGAACAAACAGTCGACGTTTCCGACAGGAAACCCTTCATCAGGACTGGAATCAAGTGGGCAGAAGTCAGAAACCTCTTCTCACCTCTTGTGTCATCATCCACCTTTCCCTCCCGTTCCTATCAACAATTTTATGTGCCAATAAGATCCACATTCTCGCCTTGTTCTAAATCTATAAGCCCTCCTCCATACACTTACCTTCTGAAAAGACGATCTCTCTACTCCACCTCATCAAACCTACTCATAATCTTAAAAACCTTCCTCCCTAGAATATTATTTATTTATTTAGAGATAAACGTGGAACAGGCACCCAGCCTACCGAGCTCCTCCCCCTCCCCCTCCCCCTCCCCTTCCCTCCTCCCCTTCCCTCCTCCCCCTCCCCCTCCCCTTCCCTCCTCCCTCCCCCTCCCCTTCCCTCCTCCCTCCCCCTCCCTCCTCCCTCCCCCTCCCTCCTCCCCCCCCCTCCCTCCCCCCTCCCCCTCCCCCTCCCTCCCCCTCCCCCTCCCTCCTCCCTCCCCCTCCCTCCCCCTCCCCTTCCCTCTCCCTCCCCCTCCCCTTCCCTCTCCCTCCCCCTCCCCTTCCCTCTCCCTCCCCCTCCCCCCTCCCCCTCCCCCTCCTCCTCCCCCCTCCTCCTCCCCCCTCCTCCTCCCCCCTCCTCCTCCCTCCCCCTCCTCCCTCCCCCTCCTCCCCCCCTCCTCCCCCCTCCTCCCCCCTCCTCCCCCTCCCCCCTCCTCCCTCCCCCCTCCTCCCTCCCCCCTCCTCCCTCCCCCCTCCTCCCTCCCCCCTCCTCCCTCCCCCTCCCCCTCCCCTCCAACACCACCAATTTAACCCCTAGCTTAATCACAGGACAATTTGCAATGACCAAATAGCCTACTAATCAATACATGTTTGGACTGCACGAGGAAATCCACGTGGCACAGGGGGAAGAACGTTTAAACTTCCTTTCAGAAGGCACCAGAATTAAACTCCAAACCCGGCCACCTCGAGCAACAGTAGCGATTTAAACCGTGATAAGATGTAGCACACTCATGTTTCTGGAGCAGAGGGTGGCGGTAATGCACCATTAAGCTGGATGCCAACCGCCGTAAAACAAGATACAGACAGACAGCACACTCATGTTTGCTGATTGAGTACATAAGGCATCAACATACGGCAGTTTGGGTGTTTTGAGCAGCGGCCAGTTGTAGATCCGAAGCTCGAGAAGACATAGCTCACTCAGATTCACCAAATGAGTACGTAAGGCATTGATTCACGGCAGTTTGGTGTTTTGAGCAGTGGCCAATCAGCGATCTTTCATATTTGAGAAGGAGAAACTAAATTCCAATGTGTTGGTATTTCAGTGGAATAAAGGAAATTACAATAGCCTGAGAGGGGAACTGGCCAAAGTTGACTGGAAAGGGACAACAGCAGGAAGGACAGCACAGCAGCAATGACTGGAGTTTCTGTGAAAAATGAGGGAAGTGCAAGACAAATATATTCCAAATAAGAAGAAATTTTCAAATGGAAGAAGGACATTACTGTGGCTGACAAGTGAAGTCAAAGCCAAAGTAAAAGCAAAAGAGAGGGCATACAAGGAAGCCAAGTCGTGAGAAGATAGAGGATTGGGGAGCTTTTAAAAACTTGCAGAAGCAAACTAAGAAGGTCATTAGAAAGGAAAATGTGAATTACAAAAGGAAGCTGGCGACTAATATCAAAGAAGATACTAAAAGCTTTTTTAAGTATATAAAGGGTAAAAGAGAGTTGAGGGTAGATGTAGCACCAATAGAAAATGATGCTGGAGATATTGTAATTTGAGATGCAGAGATGGCAGAAGAACTGAATGTGTATTTTGCATCAGTCTTCACAGTCACCTGCAGTATAGCGGACATTGAAGAGTGTAAGGGAAGTGAAGTCTGTGCAGTGGAAATTATGATTGAGAAGGTGCTTAGGAAGCTTAATGGTTTGAGGGTGATAAATCTCCTGGATCTGATGGAATGCACCCTGGGGTTCTGAAGGAAGTAGCTGGAGAGATTGTGGAAGCATTAACAATCATCTTTCAAGAATTGATAGATTCTGTACCAAATGACTGGAAAACTGCAAGTATTATTCCGTTATTTAAGAAGGGTGGGAGGCAGCAGAAAGGAAACTATAGACCTGTTAACCTGACATCAGTGGTTGGGAAGTTGTTGGAATCTATTGTTAGGGATGAGAATACAGAGTACCTGGAGGCACATGACAAGATAGACCAAAGCCAGCATGGTTTCCTGAAAGAAAATCCTGACTAAGCTACTGCAATTTTTGGAGGAAATTACAAGCAGGGTAGACAAAGGAGATGTAGTAGATGTGGTGTACTTGGATTTTCAGAAGGCCTTTGACAAGGTGCTGCACATGAGGCTGCTTAGCAAGGTAAGAGCCCATGGAATTACAGAGGAGTTGCTAGCATGGGTGGAGCATTGGCTGATCAGCAGAAAACAGAGAGTGGGAATAAAGGGATCCTATTCTGGCTGGCTGCCAGTTACCACTGGAGTTCCACAGGGGTCCGTGTTGGGACCACTGCTTTTTACGATGTACGTCAGTGATTTGGACTAGGGTATTAATGGATTTGTGGCTGAATTTGCCAATGATACAAAGATAGGTGGAAGAGCGGGTAGTGTTGAGGAAACAGAGAGCCTGCAGAGAAACTTAGATAGTTTAGGTGAATAGGCAAAGAAGTGGCAAATGAAATACAATGTTGGAAAGTGTATGGTCATGCACTTCGGTGGAAGAAATAAATGGGAAGACTATTATTTAGATGGAGAGAGAATTCAAAACGCAGAGATGCAACGGGGCATGGGAGTCCTTGTGTAGGATTAACCTCCAGGTTGAGTCGGTGGTGAAGAAGGTGAATGCAATGTTGGCATTCATTTCTAGAGGTATAGAATATAAGTGCAGGGATGTGATGTTGAGGCTCTATAAAGCACTCGTTAGACCACACTTGGAGTATTGTGTGCAGTTTTAGGCCACTTATTTTAGAAAGGATATACTGACATTGGAGAGGGTTCAGAGAAGGTTCACGAGAATGATTCCAGGAATGAAAGGGTTACTGTATGAGGAATGTCTGGCAGCTGTATTCCCTGGAGTTCAGGAGAATGAGGGGGCCATCTCATAGAAACATTCCGAATGTTAAAATGCCTGAACAGATTAGATATGGCAAAGATATTTCCCATGGTAGGGGAGTCTAGGACAAGAGGGCACAATTTCAGGATTGAAGGGTGTCCATATAGAACGGAGATGTGGAGAAATTACTGTAGTCAGAGGCTGGTAAATCTGTGGAATTTGTTGCCATGAGCGGCTGTGGAGACCAAGTCACTGGGTGTATTTAAGGCAGAGATAGATAGGTTCTTGATTAGCCAGGGCATCGGCAGGGGAGTGGGGATGAATGGAAGAATTGGATCAGCCCATGATTGAATGCCAGAGCAGACTGGATGGGCTGAATGGCCTACTTCTGCTCCTATATCTTATGATCTTGTGGTCTGAAGCATGAGAAGACGTAGCTCACTCAACTTTGCCAATTGAGTACATAAGACATCAACACATGGCAGATTGGTGTTTTGAGCAGCAGCCAACCAGTGATCATGATTGATTGGCAAAAAAGTTTAAAATAAGGAAGAGCCAAGTGGAGCAGCCATCGCTAGGGTGGACAGTCTTAGAGTGGTGATTCTGAGGCTTCATTTAGAGAGAGTGGAAACTGTACGTAGATTTTTTTTTCTCCTAGTTTATATATTGTTTTGCTTCTTTATATGTGCACAGCTGGAACAACAGGGATGCCAGCCAGGATAGTTGAATGCTCCTCTTGCAGGGTACGGGAAGGCAGAGAGACCTTCTGTATCTCCAAAGACTACACCTGTAAGCAATGCATCCAGCTGCAGCTTCTAACACTCTGCATTAAGGAGTTGGAGCTGGAACTGGATGAACTCTGGATTATTCAGGAGGATGAAGGGGTGACAGATAGGACATATAGAAAGGTAGTTACACCCAAGGTGCAGGACACAGGAAACTGGGTGACAGGAAGGGGAAAGGGGTTAATGAGCCAGTGCAGAGTACCCCTGCGGCCATCCCCCTCAACAACAGATTACTTTGGATATTGTTGGGGGAGTGACCTAGCAAAGGAAAGTCTCAGCCATTGGATCTCTGGCACTGAGTCTGGCTCTGTGACTAAGGGGCAGTGGGGAGAAGGGTTGAGCTGTGGTGATGGGGGATTCGTTAATTAGGGGAATGGACTGGAGGTTCTGTGGGTGAGAACGAGATTCCCGGATGGTATGTTGCCTCCCGGTTGCCAAGGTCTGGGATATCTCAGATTCAAGTCCTCAGCATTCTTAAGTGGGAGGGTGAGCAGCCAGAGGTTGTGATCCATGTAGGTACCAATGACATGGGTAGGGAGAGTGACGAGGTTCTGCAAAATGAGTTCAGAGAGTTAGATGCTAAATTAAAGGGCAGGATCTCCAGGGTTGTGATCCCAGGATTGCTACCTATGCCGTGTGCTGGAAAGGCCAGGAAAAAGAAGGAAGGCATCAGATGTTTGGATCATTGAGCTGCCTTCCAGGGAAAATGTGATCTGTATAGAAGAAACAGTTAGCACCTAAACTGGAGAAGGACAGATATCCTGGTGAGAAGGTTTGCTAATGCTGCACAGTGGGGTTTAAATGAGGGTTGCAGGGGGGTGGGAACCAGAATGCCAGAATAGTTAGCGGAGAGGTTGTGGAGGCAGATGTGGTTATGGCCTCAGCCAAAGTCAGGAATCAAAAGGTTGAGCACGGTGCAACTAATGTCCTGAGCTGCTTCTGTTTCAATGCAAGAAGTATCATAGGAAAGGCAGGTGAGCTCAGGGCATGGATCAACACATGGAATTATGATATTGTAGCCATTAGTGACTAATGTTTGCAGGAGGGGCAGGACTAGCAGCTCAGTATTCCGGGGTTTTGCTGTTGTAGGCACAGCAGAGCTGGAGGAATTAAAGGGAGAGGGGTGGCTTAACTAGTCAAGGAAAATGTCATGACAGTGCTCAGTCAGGACAGACTGGAGAACTCATCTAGTTTATGGATGGAACTGAGAAATAAGAAAGGTATGACCACATTAATGGAGCTATATTATAGACCACCCAACAGTCTGCGGGATTTAGGGGAACAAACTTGTAGAGAGATCGCAGACTGTTGCAAGAATCGTAAGGTTGTTATAGTAGGTGATTTTAATTTTCCACATTTTGACTGGGACTCCCATACAGTAAAAGGGCTGGATGGGATAGAGTTTGTCAAATGTGTTCAGGAAAGTTTCCTTACATTGAACATAGAAATCCCAACAAGAGCATGTGCTGTACTTGATCTCCTATTGGACAACGAGACAGGGCAGGTGACAGAAGTTTGTGTAAGGGAACACTTGCGTCCACTGATCATAATGCCATTCGTTTCAAAGTAAGATGGGTCTATTAAGATTCTAATTTGGGGATCAGAAAGGATCTGGCAAGTGTGGATTTAGACAGGCTGTTTTCTGGCAAAGGTGTACTTGGTAAATGGGAGGCCTTCAAAAATGAAATTTTGAGAGTACAAAGCTTGTATGTGTCTGTCAGAATAAAAGGTAACGATAACAGATTTAGGGAACTGTGGCTTTAAAGAGATAGGCGCATAGCAGGTAGAAACAAATGAGGTGCTTGTGGAGTTTAAGAAATGCAAGAGAACACTTAGGAAAGAATAAGGAAGGCTAATAGAAGGCATGAGGTTGCTTTGGCAGACAAGTTGAAGGAGAACCCTAAGGGACTCTACAGATATGTTTAGGGCAAAGGATTGCAAAGGACACAATTGGTTCTCTGGAAGATCAGAGTGGTAATCCGTGCATGGAGCCAAAAGAGATGTGGGAGATCTTGAATGGATTTTTTTGCATCTGTCGCTACTTGGGAGACAGACACAGAGTCCATAGAAGCGAGGCAAAGCAGCAGTGGGTCATGGACCCTATTCAGACTACAGAGGAGGTGTTTGTTGTCTTGAGGTAAATTAGGGTGGATAAATCCCCAGGGCTTGACAAGGTGTTTCCTCAGATCCCGTGGAAGGCAAGTGCAGAAATTGCAGGGCTAAAGGGCCTGTTTCTGTGCTGTATTTTTCTATGACTCTGACACACGGCTCATAAAACTAAATATTACCTTTCAGTACAATGAAACATGTTTCAAGGTTAAACTCAAGTTGACACTGTGCCACACAGGGAGATGTTCAGGTTAGTGAGCAGAAATCTAGGCAAAAATTTCAGATTTTAAGGAAAGTCATGAGCGAGGAGATGGGCATGGAGAAGTAGAGAGAGAGAATGACAGAATCCAGGATGGTTGAAGTCAGCCCACCACTGTGAAGTAATTGACAGCAGTGTGGTGGTATGGGGGCAATACCAGTGAATTAGTAATCCTAAAGATTGGCATAGCAATCTGAGGGCATAGGTTCAAATCTCACCACAGCAGCTGTGGAACTTAAAGGAGCCACTATGAACGTTAGCCCGACACTATTATAGCTTGGGGTAACGGCATTTGGAGTTCAATTCCGGGGCCTACTATAAAAATGTTTGTATGATCTTCCCATGAGTGTGTAGATTTCCTTGGGGTGCTCTGGTTTGCTCATTCCAAAAACGTACCAGTTAGTAGTTAACATTGTAAGTTGCCATGTGATTAGGCTAGGTTAAATATTGGTGGGTTGCTGGGTGGTGCAGCTCGTTGGACTGGAGGGCCTGTTCTGAGTAAGTACGTTTGATCATGAGATAAACACAAGAGCTTAACGGTTGAAGGAACAGTAGTTCTCTGAGGGTTGATCACTGAAGGAGATTACAAAGATGGGGAGGAGCAAATACACATGGAGGGATTTGAAAACATGGATAATAATTTTAAGATCAAGCCTATGTAGTTCAGTAAACATAATGCCAGATTAAAGCATTGAGGCCTAAGAGCAGAAAACAGACTGGTATTCAGCCCCAGCCAAGATCCCCCACCTGAGCCCATTCCATCTACCTGTGTTTAACCCATCTCCATCTTTTCTCACTACTACCATCGGGCAGAAGGTGCAAGAGTCTTGGGTCGCACACCATCAGGTTCAGGAATAGCTGTTGCCCCACAGTCATCGGGCTCCTGGACCAGCGTGGATGACTTCACTTGCCTCAGCACCAAACTGACTCCTCAGCCCACGGATTCACTTCCGGGGACTCTCTAGCTCATGCTCGAGAATTGTTTGTTTAGCCTTTTATTATTTGAACCAGTTGTCCTCTTTTGCACATTGGATATTTGTTGGTCTTTGTTATGTGCGTTTTCATAGAATCTATTTTCCTGTGGGTGCCCGCAGAAAACGAATCTCAAGGTTGTATATGGTATACTCACTTTGATAATAAATGTATTTTGAATTTTGATAATATGAAATGCAGTTTATGCTGTAGGCAAAAGGGTTTTGTTAAGTTCTGAATAATCACCTAATTAATACAGATGACTGGCTTGGATCAGTATAGCTGAGTGCTCTTCCTCACAGTCTGTGTTTCTCTTGAACTCTGTGGCTTAAACCAAAGTTATAATTCTTAAACCTAGTAAAATATTTTGTTTTGTATTTGATGAAAGCCAGTTACAAAGGTACTCGTGTTAAACTGGTGGAGGTTTCACCTAGTGTAATGTAGACTCCTTCTGTTAGTTCAAAATTATTAATAGCAGCCATGATAAAAATCTATACAGTAGTTCAAATAAAGCGATTTTAGCAAAGTGGCACAGGTGGTGTTGATTTTAAGAACAATTTTAATTCCAAATAAGAAAATAATTCAAATTAAGTACAGATGTGGCGTAGAAATTAATTGTAGATAAATTGCTCCAGTTAGAATTTTCTCATGAGGTGGCTGACCCCGCTAAATGTAATTTGTGCCAATCCCACTCTCTTGCCAATTATGATAACAAGCGTTATCCTGGTTTCGTGCTCAAAACCACAAGCATCTACTGGTGGACAGAGTGAGACAAGGAGTCAGTTTGAGTTCAAGCTTAATTGTCATTCAACCATACACGAATACCCATGAGTACAGCCAAACGAAACAGAAATACTCCTGGACCAAGGTAGAAAGCACAGTACTAACAGTCACACAAAGCACAGGGCACATATACAGGAAAACGTACAGTCACATAAAAAAAATATTTAGCCCAAGCCCATGAGTGTCAGGTCCTGTAGATTGGTGGTGCATGGGATGTTGTTGGCAAGAACAGGCCCACAGCAGTCCGATCATTACACACTACTGCAGCTGCAGATAGGTAGATAGATAGACATACTTTATTGATCCCGAGGGAAATTGGGTTTCATTACAGTTGCACCAACTAAGAATAGATGAACGTAATGCAGCTTGACTTCCACCGAGCAAGCACTGGCCGGCAGCGCCGAGCCAGCACTGGAGGGCCGGCCCCCAACCCGGCCTAGACAACCGCCATACAGATGTAGTAGGCAATCCTGTGTCATGAGGGGCTGCTTTGCACAACAACCTAGGCCATGCAGCTCCCCATCGGATGAACCAGTGACCTGGACTTGCAGTACTCGACATTACCGATGTCCAACACGGTCTTGTGATGAGAAGAAAAATGTCCAAGACAATCATTTGCACCGTTTGTTGGATCGTGCACCATGTCCAACGCCTTCCTGTAGCAGGTGGCAACATGGTACACAGTAAGTCCAGCTCCAAGCTCCACTGCTATCAAGCAACTCACCAGCGGGTTAGAACTGCAGTACTGATGTTCTTTATATCCAACAGTGCCCATGCCCAGCGATCGTAAAAAAGGATGTGAAGGATGAGCAATTACACCTTTGTTTGGACCCAGAGCAGGCACTGTGACCGAGCCCATTGCTATCTTCACCTACCCTGTTCTTGGCCACCAGGAGCAGTGAGACTTTGTTTACCAACAGTCACTCTTTCTTTCTCTCAGAGTGGCTCTTTGCCCTCCTCAGACTACCTCTTTGCCCAACCGTTTGGTCATTTTACTCTTGGAAAGGAAGCTTGACGGACATCTAACGGATTTTTGAGATTCTGAAAGGGTTTGATGGATTAAACGAGAAAATATTTCAACTTTGGTTGGAAGAAAAACAGAATAAGTTATAATGAACAAAAGGAGAACTTAGGTGAAATAATAGATCTTGGAACTCTTCTGTTACAGGGCGTAACTAAAGTAGAAAGCACTGATGTATATAGGAGAGGTTAGACAACACACAGGTTATAGATGATTGTTGTCACGTTAACAAAGTCAAGAGAGAAGTACTAGCAACACACATCAAAGTTGCTGGTGAACGCAGCAGGCTAGGCAGCATCTCTAGGAAGAGGTACAGTCGACATTTCGGGCCGCGACCCTTCGTCAGGACTAACTGAAGGAAGAGTGAGTAAGGGATTTGAAAGTTGGAGGAGGAGGGGGAGATCCAAAATGATAGGAGAAGACAGGAGGGGGAGGGATGGAGCCAAGAGCTGGACAGGTGAGAGAAGTACTGGTGGATATGAATCAGTCTCTTTACTTGACAAAATGAGATACAGCAGACATCATATTGAGGCCCCTTTCAGAGGGAAAAAGACCTGCTTGACCCAACATTACACAACATTTTGCATGCTAAAGATCAAAGAAAAATTCAGGACAATTCCACATTTACAATGCTTCCTTTGAGCTACACAGCACCCTCACACCTCACTCTCCGCAGCCACAGTACAAACACCTAAATAACCAACTTAAATCAGCATTGTCTGCTCTTCTCATTAACTGTTGTTCACGGTTCTTAGGAACCCGTCGTTCAAAGCTGCATTTTAATGCACAGTTCGTTTTTGAATCTGAAGACCAGTGGCTGAAGTCATTTGCTATATGTGCTAATAAACAAAAACACTCTAACAAAGCTGTGCCAACATTGTGTATTGTTAATTACTGTATATACATCTAGTGGCCACTTTATTAGGTACAGGAGTGAACATGGAGGAAGTGGTTGAGACAGATATGATGGTATCATTTAGGAAGCACTTGGATAGGTGCCTGTAGGGAGGGGACTTAGAGGGGTATATGCCAAATGCAGGATATTGGGCAGACGCTGTGGTCAGCAAAGACTGTTTGGGCCGAAATAAGCTAGTGACCCAATTAAACAAATCCCTTTCTGCATTTCCATCCATTCTCTGCATATTCGTGTACCTATCTAAGAGCCTCTCAAACGATGCTATGACTAACCTTTTGCTGTGCCGCACACACTTGATCCTAGGCAGCAATATTTTGAGAAGAGCGGAGGCTGTTTACTCTTGAAATATAACTTAATTACATTGGAGAGGGAGGAGAGAATGAGTCAACAGCTGACATCAACATTCCATTTCTAGTGTCAGTTGCTTAACTGGGAGTTGAGGCGAAGCTATGCCTGTAAATTAGTAAACTACTGTATTTATTACATACTGGTAATGTCTTCATTTTGATCATAGCTCATAGGAACAGGATGAGGCCATTTATCCCATCAAGTCTGCTCCACCATTCCATCATGGCTGATTTATTATCCCCCCAACCCCATTCTCCTGCCTTCTCCCTGTAACCTTTGACACCCTTACTGATCAAGAACCTATCAACTTCGCTTTAAATGTACCCAATGACTTGGTCTCCGTAGCCGCCTGTGGAAATGAATTTCACAGATTCACCTCCCTCTGGCTGAAGAAATTTCTCCTTATCCCTGTTCCAAATGGACGATCCTTTGTGGCACTCAAAATGGTGGCAGTGTCCCTTGCACTGGTGCAGGGTGTTTGGGTGAAGGCACTCTCTCAGCTTTTGTGAGGAAATTTCTATAGAGTGTAAGGACATCTTCATTAAAATTAGTGTAAGGGGGTTTCGTCTTCAATGTTACTGCGTAGGCTAATCAAAATGGCTTCTTTGTTATGTTATACTTGGGAATGCTTCTTTGATATATTAAACGCTGAGAAAGTTCTTGTGCTAGCAGCTTGTTTTGGGTTAGAGTGATAAGAATATGTTACAAACCAATTGGGATAGTTGTTATGTTTATGGTGTATTTGAAGATACTGTATGCGCGGGGTTTTGGGGGAGAAGGCGGGAGAGAGGGACAGAGAATGGACCAGGTGCTGTGATGTCCGCTAACGGGGTCGGACCCCGAGGAGGGTGTTCGGCGAGGAGACGGAGACGGACTCGTGTGGAGCGTCTGGTCGACCACTGTTGTTGGTCCCAGGCGGCCGGTCGAGGTGGTCCGAGGGGTCGCGGGGTGAAGAAGAAGGGTCCTGAGCTCCAACTGTTTGTGCACGAAGAGATGGAACTTTGATAAGTGTGGTGCCTTTTATTTTCCTTTTATATTTTATTCTCTATTAATTATATAGTTCCAGTAATATCTATAAACTGTAAATCATTTAATCGTATCTGGTGTATTGTCTGTTATTTGGGCGGGGTGGGGTACATCACACAGCATCCACACAAACTAATTACCCAGTTTGCCGGGGCCGAGGGCTGTTTCCCTAGACGACAGTGAGCCGAGCAACCCTGAGGCTGGCCAGGGGGGCTACATTAGTTTATTGTTGTATTGTCACATGTACCAAAATACAGTGAAAAGATTGTCTTACACACTGTTCATAATGATCAGGTCATTACACAGTGCAAGGTAAATCAAGCTAGAAACAGACACAATAGTGTAGCTTTAGGATGATAATGTGGTAAATTGGATCAGCAAATTTGCTGATGATACAAAGATTGGAGGTGTAGTAGACAGTGAGGAAGGTTTTCAGAGCCTGCAGAGGGACTTGGACCAGCTGGAAAAATGGGCTGAAAAATGGCAGATGGAGTTTAATACTGACAAGTGTGAGGTATTGCATGTTGGAAGGACAAACCAACGTAGAACATACAGGGTTAATGGTAAGGCACTGAGGAGTGCAGTGGAACAGAGGGATCTGGGAATACAGATACAAAATTCCCTAAAAGTGGCGTCACAGGTAGATAGGGTTGTAAAGAGAGCTTTTGGTACATTGGCCTTTATTAATCGAAGTATTGAGTATAAGAGCTGGAATGTTATGATGAGGTTGTATAAGGCATTGGTGAGGCCGAATCTGGAGTATTGTGTTCAGTTTTGGTCACCAAATTACAGGAAGGACATAAATAAGGTTGAAAGAATGCAGAGAAGGTTTACAAGGATGTTGCCGGGACTTGAGAAACTCAGTTACAGAGAAAGGTTGAATAGGTTGGGACTTCCCTGGAGCGTAGAAGAATGAGGGGAGATTTGATAGAGGTATATAAAATTATGATGGGTATAGATAGAGTGAATGCAAGCAGGCTTTTTCCACTGAGGCAAGGGGAGAAAAAAACCAGAGGACATGGGTTAAGGGTGAGGGGGGAAAAGTGTAAAAGGAACATTAGGGGGGGGCTTCTTCACACAGAGAGTGGTGGGAGTATGGAATGAGCTGCCAGACGAGGTGGTAAATGCGGGTTCTTTTTTAACATTTAAGAATAAATTGGACAGATACATGGATGGGAGGTGTATGGAGGGATATGGTCCGTGTGCAGGTCAGTGGGACTAGGCAGAAAATGGTTCGGCACAGCTAAGAAGGGCCAAAGGGCCTGTTTCTGTGCTGTAGTTTCTATGGTTCCATGGTTCTAGACGTGTGAGATTGGAGGGATATGGACCCCATACAGGCAGACTGGATTTGTTTAATTCCGCCTCATGATAGAAGACCATAAGACATAGGAGTGGAATTAGGCCATTCAGCCCATCAAGTCTGCTCCGCCATTCCATATCCCACTCCAACCCATACACCTGCCTTCTCGCCATATCTTTCGATGCCCTGACCGATCAGGAAACGATCAACTTCCGCCTTAAATATATGCACGCACGTGGCCTCCACTGCAATCTGTGACAGAGCATTCCACAGATTCACTACTCTCTCACTAAAAAAAAATTCATCCTTACCTCTGTTCTAAAGGGTCACCTCTCAAATTTGAGGCTGTGTCCTCCAGTTCTGGATATCCCCACCATAGGAAATATCCTCACCACATCCACCCTATCTCGTCCTTTCAACATTTGGTAGGTTTCAATGAGATCCCCCTGCATTCTCCTAAATTCCAGTGAGTACAGGCCCAAAGCTGCCAAATGCTCCTCATATGTTAACCCCTTCATTCCCGGAATCACCCTTGTAAATCTCCTCTGGATTCTCTCCTATGACAGAACATCCTTTCTGAGATATGGGGCCCAGATCTGTTGACAATACTCCAAATGTGGCCTAACTAGTGTGTTTTGAAGGCTCAGCATTATCTCCTTGCTTTTATATTCTATTCCCCTTGAAATAAGTGATAATATTGCATTTACCTTCTTTACCACAACCCGTGAATTAACCTTCTGGGAGTCTTGCATGGGGACTTCCAAGTACCTCTGCACCTCTGATGTTTGAATTTTCTCCCCATTTAGATAATACTCCACACTAGTGTTCCTTTTACCAAAATGCATTATCATACATTTCCCAACACTGTATTCCATCTGCCTCTTTTTTGCCCATTCTTCCAATTTATCTAAGTCCTGCTGAAATTGCATTGCTTCCTCAGCACTACCTACCCCTCCACCTATCTTCGTATCATCCACAAGCTTTGCCACAAAGCCATTAATTCCATTATCTAAATCATTGACAAACAACGTGAAAAGTGGTGGTCCCAATACTGACCCCTGAGGAACACCACTAGTCACTGGCAGCCAACCAGAAAAGGCCCCTTTTATTCCCACTTGCTGCCTCCTACCTGTCAGCCATTCCACTATCCTTGCCAGTATCCAATTCCCCAGGGACCATGCCAGAATCAAGTAATTCTTGAAAGATCACGACCAATGAATCTGTTATCTCTTCAGCAATCTCTTTCAGGACTCTAGGTTGAAGTTCATCTGGCCCGGGTGACTTATCCACCTTAAGACCTTTGAGTTTGCCTAGCACTTTTCCCTTGGTAATCGCAATGGCACAAACATCATGTACGTTAGCTCAAAGAGGATATATATTCCCTGCCTCGTGTAGTTTTCTGGGGTCTGTTTTGTATTCGGGTGTGTGGGAGGATCCCTAGTCTGGGTTAAATTAACAGAGAGTGTTTGGCCCTAATTAATTTATATATGATATAGTTAAAATTATATAGTGCTACACATCCCCTGTTTATTTAACAGGTGCCAAGTTAGCATTGCAGTTAGCAAACACGAGGAATTCTGCAGATGCTGGAACTTCAAGCAACACACATAAAAGTTGCTGGTGAACACAGCAGGCCAAGCAGCATCTATAGGAAGAGGTACAGTCGACGGTTCCGGCCGAGACCCTTCGTCAGGACTCAAGTTGGTCCTGACGGAGGGTCTCGGCCTGAAACGTCGACTGTACCTCTTTCTATAGATGCTGCCTGGCCTGCTGCGTTCACTAGCAATTTTTGTGTGTGTCGATAGCAGTTAGCAAGATGGTATTGCAGCTCGGGACATTCCGAATTTCAGAGTTCAATTCTGACGTCACTTGTAAGGAGTTGCTCTACACCCTCCCTGGGGAATGCGTTGGTCATCTCCAGTTCCCGCCCGCAGTCCAAAGACATACCAGTAAGTAGGTTAATTGGTCATTGTAAATTGTCCTGTGGTTAGGCTGGTGTTAAAGAGGTGGACAGTGAGGCTCGTTGGGCTGGGAGGGTTGGTTCCAATCTCTGTCTATAAACGTAAATAAATAAATAAAATTAAATAAGTAATGCAAAGAAGGAGCAAAAGTAGTGAGGTAGTGTTCATGGGTCTATTGACCGTGCAGAAGTCTGATGATAGAGGGGAAGAAGCTGTTCCTAAGATGTGGAGTGTATCTCTTCAAGCTCCTGTACCTCCTTTTTGATGGTAGCAATTAAAAGAGGGCATCTCTTGGGTGATGTGGGTCCTCAGTGATGGATACCGTCTTTTTGAAGCATCGGCTTTTGAAGATGTCCTCAAATGTGGGGAGGCTGGTGCCCATGACAGGGCTGGCTGAGTTTACAACCTTTAGCTGCCTTTTCCGAACTCCTGCCTTCAGGAAATCCAGGCCTTTGGTTTTGCTAGTTCAGTAAACTTAACTTCAGAGCCACTGTGCACTGTGGTAAAGTGAGCAAACCTACGGCCATAACAAAGATGTATCGATGCCTTACAGCTGTTGCCATTTTAACAGAAAAGACACTGACAATATTGTAACATTAAATCAGCAAAAACATTGTCATAATACTAAAAATCTTGTTGCCGCTTAGATACTTTTATCAGAAGGCACAGATACGGTGACACAGGACAATCAATACATTAGAAACATTCTGTTATTGGTAAAAACAGTTGGATGAGAGCGATTTTTAAAGCAAACGCTGACATCGAGCCAAGCACAAAGATTAGCTGAGCTAATAAATAAACATAAATGAATTATCAGCTCATTGTTGGTAATGGAGAGGAAGTTGGATCAGGAATGATAATCGACTCATCAAGCTTAATATTAGACTGGACCACGTGAGCACAGGCAAGCAGAATTAGAGGCACGTACGCCACCCTTCACAGGGTCTAATTATAGATAGATTTGTACACACGCACATATATATTTATATATAAAATGAATATACACTCACATGTACACATAGATATATTTACAGAACATAATGAAAATGTGACTTCCCGCTCCCCATTGTCTTGCTCCTGAGTTTAAGTGTGGGCTGAATGAAAGCTACTGCAGTCAATCATCCTGCAAGGTAAAATGATGAGGTTAAATATAATTATCCATTTTGTTAAATCTCCAAGCAACTAACTCCTGGGCAAATACACTGCCTGCAGCCCAAAAGAGGTGTGAACAGATCTCATATTAGCATCCAAAGTATACAGCAAAGGAAATTAATTTTTTGTTTGAAGCCTATTATAATTGAGTCATCGGTGGGCAAATAAAAGCATCAGCAGCAGGGCAGGAACAGATGCCATCTTGTAAGAGAACAGGGAGCGAAGTGGTTAGTTAATGCTCAGTAGTATTGGCTCATTTAAAGTCAGAGGACTTTCAACTGCTAAATATTAACAGATCGACCCAGTGCAGTCTCCTACAGCTACTGATTAGAGATGGAAAAAGATGGGTGTAGGGTTAGCTGGAATAATGGGTTCATAACCCGTCAAGTTTTGTTTTCATAAGCCATCCTGACTAAATGAGAAAGCTGATTGACGTGTGGGACTGCTCGCAGCCAGTACTGGATCGAGAAACAATCAGACGGGTTCTAACCAACTCATTTGTGTTCCGTCTTTCTTTTCTAGTTCTCAAAAGAGAGATACATAATGGATTCAACGCCCGAGAAACTGCGGAAAGAGCTGGAGGAGGAACTGAAATTGAACAGTGAAGACCTACGAAGTCACGCCTGGTACCATGGTCGCATTCCCAGGAAGGTGGGTCTCCTGTTCAGCTGCAGTGAGATGAGGCCCTTTTCTTTTTAATGCTTTGGAATTGGTTTATTACTGTTGGGAAGTCTACGGTCATGCACTTAAGTAGAAAAAGACTATTTTCAAAACAGGGAGCAAACTCAGAAATCAGAGGTGCAAAGGGACCTGAGAGCCCTCGGGCAAGATTCCCTAAAAGTTCACCTGCAGGTTGAGTCGGTAGTAAAGATACACCTGCAGGTTAAGTCGGTAGTAAAGGTTCACCCGCAGGTTGAGTCGGTAGTCAAGGAGGCAAATGCAGTCTTGGTGTTCATTGTGGAAATCTTTGCTACAGATGGCTGTGGAGGACCAGGCTTTGGGTGTATGTCAACCACACGGTTACACTAAACCTTGCGGTGAGTAGCAAGGTAGTGTCGTGGTTAGTGCAACACAACAGCACCAGCTGTAAGACTGGGGTTCAATTCCCGCTACTTACTGTCTGCAAGGATTTGATCACACAAGTTTTCCCTGCATCTTCCCCTTTCCTCCCATGTTCCAAAGATGTACAGTTAGGGTCAGTGAGTTGTTGGTGCTGGAAACGTGGTGTCACTAGCTGGCTGCCCAGCATAACCCTCACTGATTTGGTTTGGTGCAAAACGACGAATTTCATCCTACGTTTGTGATAAATAAAACTAATCTTTATCTTTACCATTAATCTTGTCTTTCAACCTTAGCACAATCTCAACAAGTCCTCCCGGGCTGTAGCACAAGCCTCCACACTCAGGGCAATACATAGTTGCCAGCTACCCCTTGGAGATCAGAGCACCTAAAGGAAACTTTCAGAGTGACAGAGAGACTCCACACTGAAACCTGGCACCAAGGTCGGGACTGAACCCAGATGTGGCACTGTGTGGCAGCAGCTACGCCTCTGACCATAAGACATCAGAGCAGCTCTCGAGACTGACCCCACACCATGTTTGACCCAGGGCCTCTCATCCGTCAACCTGGTCTAGTGGGGCTCTTCACTCAGGATAGTAAGTCTCTGGCACTCCTACAGAAGCCTCTGCTGGGTCAACTAGAGGTTTCAGAATGGATAAATATTTATTCAGTAAGTTTATCAAAGAACAACAAGCGTGGAGCCAAGGTGCATAAATAGATCTGTGAGCCACAACATGGAGTATATTTGGGACTAAATTGCTTCCCTTGTGCCTAATGGTCCATTTGACTTTGTTTCCTGCTGTAGATGGAAACACAAGATTAGCAACCAGATTCTTGAGGACCTAGAACAAAAATCAAACTGCGGGAGCAACTGAGCGGGTTGAGCTGCATCTGTAGGGGAAAAGGAACAGTCGATGCTTTGAATCAGACCCTGCACTGAAACTCAGCTCAACCCACTGAGATCCTCCAGCAGATGGATTGTTGCTCCAGATTCCAACTGTACTCCTGTAAGCCTGGATATGTTGGGAGCAGCTCTGATGAGAGGGGATGGGATTTTGAGCAGTGGTACCATGAATAGATAACAGACTGTCCTGAATGAGGCTCAGAAGCAGTTGTTACCCTTCAACTATCAGGCTGCTGAACCAGCATGGTAACTTCACTCACTACAACTCTGAACTGATTACTCAACCTATGGACTCACTTTCGAGTCTCTACAACTCACGTTCTCAGTGTTATTTATTTACTATTATTATTATTATCGTATTTGCAGTTTGTCTTATTTTGCACACTGGTTGTTTATCAGCCTCTGTACGTAGGTTTACAGTTCTGTGCAAAAGCCTTAGGCACGTATATATAGCTAAGGCTTTTGCACAGAACTATATTTATCAACGTACAGCAGAGATGTCGGGAATGGCGAGGGTGGAGCACTGCGGGAGGGGTGTGGGACAAGTGGCAGGGACAGAGTGCCAGGGCAGGGGATGGTGTGGGTGCAGACACACCCAGCCCTGAGACATTGGCAAGGTCAATTAATTCCAAACAATTGGTTTATTGATCATTACAAAATGTTTCTCTGGTGTTTCCCCTTTTCCCAACCATGATTTCCCTCTCCCTGCCTCCTTCCCACTCTCAGTCCACAACAAAGACACATATCAAGATCAGGTTTATCATCACTCACGTATGTCATGAAATTGTCTTTTCCTTTGTGGCAGCAGTACAGTGCAATACATAAAATTACTACAGTACTGTGCAGCAGTTTTAGGTACCTTAGCTCTCTATACTGTATATGCCTAAGACTTTGCTCAGTAGTGTATATGTACTTTGATAATAAATTTATTTTGAACTTTCAACTTGAACTTCTTAAGTATTTGTGTTTTTAGGTGGCAGAAACTCTGATTCAGAGAGATGGAGACTTCCTCATCCGTGACTGCCTTTCTAGCCCCGGAAACCATGTCTTGACCTGTCAGTGGAAGAATGCCCCTCATCATTTCATGATCAACAGAGTGCTCGTCCGCCTGAACGAAGGCTACTCCCGCTTGCAGTACCAGTTTGAGCGAGATAGCTTTGACAGCATCCCCGCCTTGGTCAGGTGCTACGTGGGGAACCGCAAGCCGATCTTCGAGCAGGTGGGGGCCATCATTTTCCAGCCGGTAAATCGGACACTTCCGCTGAGGTGTGTGGAGGAAAAATACAGCATGACTCCTGTGGTCAAGGAACAGTTCAGCCAAGTGCCAAGTGGGAAGTCAGACACAGCGAAGAGGCTGAGCTTGAACATGTCGAATGGCTCCAGTCAGGACCACAGTTTGTCGCCAGGAAATCTTCTAAGGTGGGTTACTTGAAAGAAACTAACCCTTTTCTTTGCTCATGATTAAGTCTCTACTTAAGAAAGTATTCTAGTTAACAGGATCAATTTTAAAATCAGGCTGTATTTGATCAAGATATTTGATTGGCTTCCATTGTGGTTGATGTGGGATTGGTTTATTCATTAGCACATGTATTGAGATATAGTGGAAAAATCATACAGAACACTTCAAAAACATAAATATTTTGAGGGAGTACAAGAGAAGTGCAGGAACAGTGTATGGTGTCACAGTTACAGAAAAAATGCAGTGCAGGCAGACAGTGGGGTGCAAAGTCCATGCCCAGTAGATTGTGAAGACAAGTGAATGTTGAAACAGAGAAAAAGAAATATAACCTGAGGTAGTGTTAAGGTTTGTCAGGTTGTTTCAGGAACCTGTTAGCAGAGGGGAAGAAGCTGTTATGGAACCTTGAGGTATAGCTGTTGAGGCTCCTGTAGCCACTACCTGATTGGCAGCATGGAGGAGAGGCCCTGGCCCAGATGTGAGAGGGCTTTGTCCCTCATGATGGATGTTGTCTCCCTGAGACCTCCCCACTTGCAGGATAGAGGGGCGCATTTCAAAACAGAGATGCGGAGAAATTTCTTTACCCAAAGGGTGGTAAATTTGTGGGATTTGTTGCCACATGTAGCTGCGGAGGCCAGGTCGTTGGGTGTACTTAAGGCAGAGATTGATAGGCTCTTGATTGGACATGGCATCAAAGGTTACGGGGAGAAGGCCGGGGACTGGGGTTGAGGAGGAGATAGAAAAAAGGATCAGCCATGATTGAATAGCACAGCAGACTCAATGAGCCAGATGGCCTAATTCTGCTCCTATGTCTTATGGCCTTATGGAGTCAGAGATCTGCTGAACAGTGTTAAAACAGTGGGATTGAAGCTGTCCTTGAGCCTGATGATGTGTGCTTTTGTATCTTCTGCCCAATAGAAGGAGGAAGAAGGGAAAATGTCTGGGGTAGATGCCGGCTTTGATTACACTGGCTGCTTTAGTTCAAGCTGTGGCCTTCAGCATCTGCATTGCAGGGTTTTGAACAAGGTGGCTATGTATGGATGCACTGGTTTTCATCTTCATAGATTGCAGCATGGTTCTCACAGGTTAGAACAAAATATACTTACCCCCATTATTTAGGAAAGGAAGGAGAGAGAAAACAGGGACCCGTTGTCAGGCTAACACAATTAGAAGGGGTAATGCTGAAACCTGTTATTAAAGAGGCATGGTAGCATAGTGGTTAGCGTTACGCTTTACAGCCTAGGTGACCCAGGTTCAATTCCCGCTGCTGTCGGTAAGGAGTCTGTATGTTCTCCCCGTGACTGTGTGTGTTTCCTCTGGGTGCACTGGTTTCCTCCTACGTTCCAAAGACATACAAGATTAATTGGCTATATGGGTATAATTCGGTGGTGCAGGCTCATTGAGCTGAAAGGCCCTGATACTGTGCTGTTTCTCTAAACCAAAAAAATAATATTGGGATTGGACAGGCAACATGAAAGAGACATTTATTTTTGTGATTGTATGAAGCATATTGGACAATGTCAAATGCACCACTTGTGGGACTTTCAGACAGTTTTCAGTAGGGCATGACGCAAGATTCATAAATAAAATTAAAACATGGGAAATTAGGAGTAATATACTGACTGTTTTGTAAATTGGTTAATGGACAGGCTAGGATGAAATGAGTCACTTTCCGGTTGGAGGTATAACTGCTGAGCTGCTGCAGGGATAGTTGCTGCGGCCTGGGTGCTCACGATCCATATCGAAGATTTGTAAGCAGGGGCTAATATGACACACTAAAGTTTGTTGATGATACAGAACCCAGTGGCAGTGTGCACAATGATGGCAGGGAGGGAGGGAGAGGTGATGGCGAACATTGGGGGGAGATATAGATAGGTTAAGTGAATGGACAAGGATGTGGTAGAAGGAATATGATGTGGAGAAACTTGAGGTCAGAGTACAGAAATGAAAATGCAGAGTACTCCTTCAAAGGAATACTGCAGAAGGTTTTGTGTTTAAAATGATCCTCAGTGCCCTTGGAGAAGAATTTGAGTACAAGTTTAAAGAGGACATGCTGAAACAACTAGCGTCCTGGAGAGATTGTACATAGAAGTTTGAGAATAGACTTTGTTTTCCCTTCTTAAGGTAGGGTATAACTGCAATAGATTTTTCAACAAAGATTCCTCAGATTGACTGCTGGGGTGGTAGATTTGTTGTATGAAGAGAAATTTTGCAGACTGGTCCTATTGATATGTCACTTAGCTGTGGTGAGGATGTCGCAGTTTCAACATAAGAGGTTGGCCTTTGAGGACAGAGATGAGAGGTTTCTTCATCCAAAGGATGGTGAACCTTCGGAATTCTCTATGCAGGAGGCGCTGTCTCCGAGTATATGCAAGAGAGCGATTAATAGGTTTTTAGATATTAAGGTTTTGGGTTCATGCAGGAACAGAATGATGAGGTAAAAGATCAAAGACAAAATTGAGTTTATTCTCATATGCACAATGATCTCATTGAGTGGTGAAGGACACTTAGGGATGAAAATCCTATTCTTGCTTCAGTTTCTTATAAAAATCAGATGAATTTATATTTATGTGGCACTGGAGAGGTACCTTGTCTTTTAATTATCTCCCTGAATTATTTACCTTGACCCATTAAATAGAATCAGACCAGGTTTATTATCACTGACATATGTTGTGAAATTTGTTGTTCTGCAACAGCAGCACAGTCCAATGCATAAAATATACTAGAGACTACAATAAGAAATATATATTAAAGTTTTAAATACGTAGTGCAAAAAATAGTGGAGTTCATTGACCATTCAGAAATCTGATGGCGGAGGGGAAGAAACTGTTCCGAAAGCATTGAAAAGGAAAACGTGGAAAAGGAGCATTAGGCTGGACTTGTGCCACATTCTCCTTTATTCCATGTAACTAGTTCTTTGTAAAACGAAGCTCTTACATAACTGGCTGGCGTAAGTCTCTGTACATCCGGTTAAATGAAACATTTCTTTAATTACTGATTCAGTTTTTCTACTTTCTGACATAATCTACACGTCCTTTGTCCTTGGGAAGGTTTGTTTTCCTGTAGCAGTTTAAAGGAGCGTCACGTTCCCATCTTTGACCTTGGACACTCTTTGTAGCCAGTGTGCACAACAGGTTGTTGATGTTTCTTCCATACACAGATTTGTTTGCAATCCTTGAGCTCAGTTTCTTCGGCCACATCATGGAGATTCAGTACATTTACGTTTTCATAGGCAGTCTGACAGCTCCTTTTATCTTCAGCTGTCTGTATTCAGCGCTGTACCACTGCCTGAGATGTGAGCAAGAGAAAGGTTTTGATGAAAGGTACTCGCATTTCAATACGTTCAAAAATGTTTCAATAGGTCAATGAGTTTCAATACTTCAAACCTAGAGTTTAGAAGTAGCACCAGGCAGCAGAGTTACTGGTTTAAGAAGAAAATTTTTTTCCATTGTCACCACAGGAATAAAGACAAGAGCGGGAGCCAGCCTGCATGTCTTGACTACGTGCAAGATAGACGACAGCCCTTGAAGTCTCATCAGTCCGAGAGTTACCTCCCTTTGGGTGAGTTTTGGGCCAGTTATGGGGTTGCATAGCAGCAATGTTAAGGAATGTGTGTAATACTTTAGCAAAGCATACAAAATGCTGGAGGGACTCAGCAAGCCAGGCAGCATCTACGGAGGGGACGTTTCGGGCTGGCATCTTAGCAGCATCTGAGAGAGATACCTTTATGTGGCATTGGAAAGATACCTTGTTGTCTTGTTGGTTCCTCCATGAATTAGTTACCTTGACCCATTGGATAGAATCTGATCAGGTTTATTATCACTAACATGTGTCATGAAATTTGTTGTTCTACAACAGCAATACCTGACATTTACTATAAATTATAATAAGAAATAGAATTAGAATAAATTAGAATAAAAATATATAGCATCTTGTGTGTGTTGCTAGAGATTTCCAGCATCTGCAAAGTCTCTAGTGTGTAATGCTTTAGGAAAACTACAGTAGATCAAGGGAGTGGACTTTACTATCAACACCAGCAATAATGTCTTCTTTATTTGGTCAACATGACTATAATGCTTACTAATTTCTTACTGTGGTCATAACTTGGTGAGACTGCTGTTGGTTTTCTTGGAGGGTGTGTCAAATAGAAAGTACAAGGCATTGATACTGTGTTAGCTTTCCCTTTGCTATCTATGTAAAGCCAACCAGTCCTGTAGTTGGGCTTTGTCTATTAATATCACAAACCAACTAGGCTGCCCAGTCACTTGGATGTAATTTTTAAATCTGCCCAAAGAGCCAAAGGGCATTAGTGTGGCAACATCCATAAAGCTGGGTTTCACTGTATGGCCAACTAAGTTCAATTCTTTTTTTAATGAAGTACACTGTAAGTTTCTACAAATGCAATAATAACCAGATAACCCAATTTATTTCAGTAAAAATCATGTTTAATGGTTAAATTATTTACTTCAATTTAATTAGAGATACATCATAGTGACAAGCCCTTCAAAGCCACCAACCCCACGTGGCCCAGTTCCACACATTTGACCAATTAACCTTCTTACCTGTGCATCATAAACTGTGGGAGGAAACCAGAGCACCCGGAGGAAACCCGCACAGTCACAGGGAGAATATACAATCTCTTTTCTGACGGCTGTGAACTTGAATCTGGGTTGCTGGTGCTCTGAGAGTGTTACGCTGTTTGCTGTACAACCATACCGTCCCTTACTGACCAGGGCACCGGCAGAAATCTTGCTTTTGATTACCTTAGTAGTCCCTCAGTTTCATATCCCAAAAATAACACCCCTGACATCTGTCCATTAAATCACTAGACATCAGCCCAGTAACAAACTACAGGGTCAATGTAAAGATTAAGTTAAAAGATTAGCTTTATTTGTTACATGTGCATTGAAACTTTGAAACATACAGCAAAATGCATCGTTTGCATCAAATCAAGTCAGTGAGGGTTGTGCAGGGCAGCCTGCAAGGGTCGTCACACTTCCAGCACCAACATAGCACACCCACAACTCACGAACCCTAATGTGGGAGGACATACAAACTCCTTACAGAAAGCGGCTGGAATCGAGAGCTGGGGATATAAAGCATTACGCTAACTGCAATGTTACGGTGCCTCCCTACAATCTAGACCTTATTTCTAACCTCTCCGCAGTGGAATTTGAACCTGGATGAGATCTCCCTGAGCTACGGGCCACGGTGATTTCTGACTTGATACTGTCTTGATTTCACTCACAGGAATGAGGTCGCCCACACCACAACCCCACACTTCGCAGCAGCAGCAACCCAGCGGGTCAGACGGAACGGCTCGGGACAGGTCGCCTGTGTTTCGAACCGGCAGCGAGCCTGCTCTCAGTCCCACGTGCTTCCGACTGCCCATACTGGAATCTCAAGCCGGGGAAGCACTGAGGGGCTCCGACAGTCAGTTGTGTCCCAAGCCGCCGCCAAAGCCCAGCAAGGTGCCGTCCCTGAAAGTGGCCAACAGTCCTTTGTTAATGAACAATGCCAGGAAGGACAAGGGTGACGATGTGAATGCTGGCACTCTGGACATGGGGCTCAGTTACCGGCAGCAGGAGTCCTCACCAGACAGGCCACTTTTCCCACAGCCTGACGGTTTTGTAGAGAGACTTAAAACCGAGGAAGCATTGAGGACCGTGTTTCCCAGTTCCATATCCGCCTGCAGCACACCGGGTGACAGCTCGATCCCGTTCACATCCTCTCCTGTCGAGGGCGAGGAGGAGGTGAAGGCCCCAGCCTTTCTCAGACCTGTCATTGAAAATGTCTCCTGCTTCAGGCCCAATGACTTCAAATCAAAGCTGCTTCCCCCAGACAACAGGCCCCTGGACTCCTCTGTCATCAGGCATGTTAAGGAGCTGTTTACCAAAGCTGATTCAATAACAATTGCCAAATACATCCTAAAAGTGGACAGCCAGGTAAGAAATGGTGTTAACCTCAGAACCTGTAGGCTGAACTGCTGTTTGGTTCCACTCTGTTTTGTTTTTCTATTACAAATGATAAATGCTGGGAATCTGGATAACTAAATAATGATTCCCCTGGATTGTAACTTAGTATTGGTTCAATATTGTCACATGTACCAGGATACAGTGAAAAAGTCCGTTTTGCATATTGTTCATACAGATCAAATCATTCCACTGGGCATTGAGCTAGAATAAGGTAAAACTATAACAATGCAGAATAAAGTGTAAAATCTACTGAAAAAATGCAGTGCAGGCAAATGATAAAGTGCAAGATCATAACGAGGTAGATTTTGAGGTCAGATTTATATTTTTTAGCAGTTAGTTCCGGGGACTTGCAATGTCAATAATTATTGTCCACGGTGGTGAATATTGGTAGCTCGGGTTAAGGTGTTTGATGTTGCCACGTTCGCTGAGCTTCGCAATTAGTTTGCAAACATTTTATCATCAGCCGAGGTGACATCCTCAGTGTGCAGTTGTTGGTGTTTCTCTCTGGGAAGCACCAACAACTGTTTATAAAAGCCCCTGTTCGCTCGCCTCGATCCTGACTGGGGACTCCTTCAATTGACTTTTGTGTTCTATTGGCTCGCGTTTCATTGGCTCTTAGGGGTTCATAGATGGCATCTATTTTGGTATGTTTGTTGACAGAGTTATCAGAAGAGAACTAGGCTTCTAAAAATTCTTGTGCCTGAAGTGTGGCTCTCTTCTGATAACTCCATAGACAAACATGTCAAAATAGACACCATCAATGAACCCCTAAAAGCCAACGAAACACTAGCCAATAGAATTTGAAGGTCAGCTTGAAGGGGTAGCCAATCAGGACTGAGGCAAGGGAACTGGGGCCTACATAGGCAGTTGCTGGAGTTTCCCAGAGAGAAGTACCAACAACTACTGCCAGGATGTCACCTCGGCTGGTGATGCAACATGTGCAAGCTAATTGCCAAGCTCAGCGAACACCACTACATCAAATTATTGTCTCTCACTAATTGCTGAGCATTGAAAAGGTCGTTTAGATTCAACCAGGCAAGGATAACATATTACCTTTGCTGTAGGAATAAATAAAACTGACAGGGGCTGGCAATTTAATGGTTCATACCACCATGCTACTAGGACCAGCTTTTCATTCCAGATTATTTTTTAAAAATCCCTAGCTGCTATAAGTTTTAAACTCCTGTCTGGAAAAGTAAGAAAGGCAATTAGCAGAATTCAATTTCTTAGGACAGCTTGAACCATCTGGGGCTCTTTGTACAAGCAAACAGTGGGATGAGCTGGCAGGGTCTTTTAAGATTGTGGAAGGCTTTGATGGAGATATCATAGAGAAATGTTTCCACTTGCATCAAGTCCAGAATGATAGAAGGTATGACAGTCACCACAGAACTAGAATTAAAATGAAGCAAATTTAAAGGAGAAACATATAAAGGAGTTTCTCAAACTTCTGGTAATTGCCCCCCCCCTTTACTTGTTTGTTTATTATTATTATTATTTTATTTTATTTTTTTCCTCTCTGCTAGATTATGTATTGCATTGAACTGCTGCTGCTAAGTTAACAAATTTCACATCACATGCCGGTGATAATAAACCTGATTCTGATTCCCATTCCTGTTTCCCTCTCTCACTTTATCTCCCTACTTGCCCATCACCTCCCTCTTATGGTCCTCCCTCCTTCCCTTTCTTCCATGGTCTTCTACCCTCTCCTATCAGATTCCCCCTTCTCCAGCCCATAATCTCTTTCACCTATCAACTTCCCAGCTCTTTATTTCACCCCTCCCCCCCTCCCGGTTTCACCTGTCACCTACCACCTCATCCTTCTTCCTCCCCTCCCCCACCTTCTTCCTCTCCTCCCCCACTTTCTTCCTCTAACTTCTCATCTTCTTTTCCAGTCCTGATGAAAGGTCTCGGCCCGAAACCTCAACTGTTTACTCTTTTCCATAGGTGCCAAGTTCCTCCAGCATTTTGTGTGTGTAACATACAAAAGGGAAAGGAATGTGATTTGGGTTAAATAGTGAATGGTGGGAGGGATTTCGCCTGGAGGATGAACATTGAGTGAAATGGCCTGCTTCTGGGGTATTATTAATGTGGAGATAGCCCCTGCATAATTGCCTCCTACCCTTCCCACTAGCCAAACAGCAGCACACATCATTACTGAGATAAGATGATGAGAGGCATCGATTGTGTGGATAGTCAGGGGCTTTTTCCCAGGGCTGAAATGGCAGGAGGGCACAGTTTAAGGTGCTTGGAAGTAGGTACAGAGGAGATGTCAGGGGGTAAGTTTTTTTACGCAGAGAGTGGTGAGCGCGTGGAATGGGCTGCCAGCGACGGAGGTGGATACAATAGGGTCTTTTAAGAGACTCTTGGATAGGTACATGGAGCTCAGAAAAATAAAGGTCCCTCGGACCTTGAAGGAGACTAGTGTTGAAATTGCAGGGGCCCCGGCTGAAGTATTTAAAATGTCGCTGTCTACAGGTGAGGTGCCGGAGGATTGGAGAGTGGCTCATGTTGTTCCGTTGTTTAAAAAAGGATCGAAAAGTAATCCGGGAAATTATAGGCCAGTAAGTTTAACGTCAGTAGTAGGTAAGTTATTGGAGGGAGTACTAAGAGACAGAATCTACAAGCATTTGGATAGACTGGGACTTATTAGGGAGAGTCAACATGGCTTTGTGCGTGGTAGGTCATGTTTGACCAATCTATTGGAGTTTTTCGAGGAGGTTACCAGGAAAGTGGATGAAGGGAAGGCAGTGGATATTGTCTACATGGACTTCAGTAAGGCCTTTGACAAGGTCCTGCATGGGAGGTTAGTTAGGAAAATTCAGTCGCTAGGTATACATGGAGAGGTGGTAAATTGGATTAGACATTGGCTCGATGGAAGAAGCCAGAGAGTGGTGGTAGAGAATTGCTTCTCTGAGTGGAGGCCTGTGACTAGTGGTGTGCCACAGGGATCAGTGCTGGGTCCATTGTTATTTGTCATCTATATCAATGATCTGGATGATAATGTGGTAAACTGGATCAGCAAGTTTGCTGATGATACAAAGATTGGAGGTGTAGTAGACAGTGAGGAAGATTTTCAGAGCCTGCAGAGGGACTTGGACCAGCTGGAAAAATGGGCTGAAAAATGGCAGATGGAGTTTAATACTGACAAGTGTGAGGTATTGCACGTTGGAAGGACAAACCTACGTAGAACATTCAGGGTTAATGGTAAGGCACTGAGGAGTGCAGTGGAACAGAAGGATCTGGGAATACAGATACAAAATTCCCTAAAAGTGGCGTCACAGGTAGATAGGGTCGTAAAGAGAGCTTTTGGTACATTGGCCTTTATTAATCAAAGTATTGAGTATAAGAGCTGGAATGTTATGATGAGGTTGTATAAGGCATTGGTGAGGCCGAATCTGGAATATTGTGTTCAGTTTTGGTCACCAAATTACAGGAAGGATATAAATAAGGTTGAAAGAGTGCAGAGAAGGTTTACAAGGATGTTGCCGGGACTTGAGAAACTCAGTTACAGAGAAAGGTTGAATAGGTTGGGACTTTATTCCCTGGAGCGTAGAAGAATGAGGGGAGATTTGATAGAGGTATATAAAATTATGATGGGTATAGATAGAGTGAATGCAAGCAGGCTTTTTCCACTGAGGCAAGGGGAGAAAAAAACCAGAGGACATGGGTTTAGGGTGAGGGGGGAAAAGTTTAAAGGGAACATTGGGGGGGGGGCTTCTTCACACAGAGAGTGGTGGGAGTATGGAATGAGCTGCCAGACGAGGTGGTAAATGCGGGTTCTTTTTTAACATTTAAGAATAAATTGGACAGATACATGGATGGGAGGTGTATGGAGGGATATGGTCTGTGCGCAGGTCAGTGGGACTAGGCAGAAAATGGTACGGCACAGCCAAGAAGGGCCAAAAGGCCTGTTTCTGTGCTGTAGTTTCTATGGTATGGTTTCTATAGCTATGGGTAACCCTAGATAATTTCTAAAATAAGTACATGTTCGGCACAGCATTGTGGGCCGAAGGGCCTGTACTGTGCTGTAGGTTTTCTATGTTTCTAAGAAAGTGGTGACGACAGTTCTAGTGTGGCCAATGTCTGAAGCCGACCAATGAAGAGTAACTAACTGCATGCTGTCAATACAAAAGATGAAGAGTAGCTGAGCACTTGCCATTGCTCATAAAGAGTGAGTGTGTTTTGAGTTGCATATAACCTCAGGTTTGAAACAGTGATATCTCTAGTCATGTTTAAGTTATTAATATCTCTACAATTGATTTCCTAGGAACTTTTTAGAAAAAATTAGCAGAATCATAAGATATAGCAGCAAAATTGGGCCAATTGGCCCATCAAGTCTGCTCTGCCATTTCATCATGGTTGATCCAATTTTTCTGTCCAACTCAGTTTCCTGCTTTCTTCCCTTATCTCTTCATGCCCTGACTAAACAAGAATCTATCAAACTCTGCCTTAAATATACGTAAAGACTTGGCCTCCACAGCTGGTTTTGACAAAGAATTCCACAGATTTGCCACTCTCTGGCTAAAGAAATTCTTCTTCATCTCTGTTCTAAAAGCATGCCCCTCTATTCTGAGACTGTGTCCTCTGGTCTTAGACTCTCCCACCATAGGAAACATCCTCTCCCCATCCATTCTATCAAGGCCTTTCACTGTTCAATAGACTTCAATGAGGTGCCCCTCATTCTTCTGAATTCTAGTGAATACAGGCCCAGAGCCATCAAACACTGTTCATAAGACAAGCCATTCAATCCAAGTGTTTAATGCATGCTGCTGTAAAGATGCTTTAATTCATAAAAGTATCGGCATCCCTGGGATGGATGAAGCTGCAGCAACATAACTATCGAAGAACCTTGAGCCTTTTGTGCTAAAGGTTAACTGACTCAGGGTCTTGAGTTCAGGGCCAGCTGTAACCAGTGCGGCAGAGCTCAATATCAAGTTGTAAGAGTCGGTATCTCGGGCCGAGCCCCTTCATCAGGACTGGAAAGCAAAGGGGAAGATGCCAGAATAAGGAGCTAGCAGGAGGAGAAGGAGTTCAAACTAGAAGGTGAAGCCAGGTGGCTGGGGGAGGGGTGATGAAGTAAGAAGCTGGGAAATGATAGGTGGAAAAGGAAAAGGCCTAGAGATAGGAGAGGAGAATGGATCATTGGAGAAAGGGAAGGAGGAGGGGCACCAGGGTGAGGTGATAGGCAGGTGAGGAGAAGATGTAACAAATCTGTTTTGAATACTTGGATTTATGTTGTTCCTTATGGACTGATTATCCAGGGACAGGAGGATAGAAATTCCATTTGGAACACTTAGTCCATAGTGGTATTTTTTTGTATGTAAAATTCTTGTCCCCTGCCTGCTTGAGGTGAAGCCGTTGTGGAATATTGTTTACTTTAAAAACTTCCACATAGCTTTATAATTCTATGCAAAAGCGGTGAAATAAGAAGCAAGGTTATTAAATGCTTGCAGTAATTAGCTAACCCCTGTGTACATAAGATGACCTATTTAGAGGAGAAATTTCTTGCCTACACATACTAAACTTCTGGTCTCCTCAGGTTGCTAGGATACTGAATGTCTCTGAAGAAATGAAGCAGCAAATGCAAGTGAGCTCGGGCCTGGAACTTATTACGCTGCCTCACGGGCACCAACTGCGCTTGGATTTAATTGAAAGGTAAACAGTACAAGTCCTCTGTTTGTGTAATAAATTGCAACAGCATTGTCTCCTCTGTAGAAGAAAGGAGGGTTAACCCTGTGAAAGCTAAGTAAAATGTGCCTCCTGTCTGACACCGCCTGTACTACTTGCATTGTTTTTCTGGGGTAAATCTTCAATCAATAATCTGACCAGTTACCTATCCCATTCAAACTGTTAAGCCAACTCACTGGGTATATTTAAAGTTAATAGGTTCTTGATTAGTAAGGGTGTCAAAGGTTACAGGGCGAAGACTGGAGATTGGGGTTGAGTGGGATAATAAATCAACCCTGATGCAGGAAACCTGGTGGGCTGAATGGCTTAATTCTGCACCTATGTGTTACAGTTTTCTGATTAAAAAGGTAAGGGTTGCTACGGAAGGCTTCAGCTCTTGTGGGTTGGGGAAGTAGACACCAGATCGCCATCTATTGCACCAACCGTTCTACTCCATATCTGGAAAATAAGATAACAGTAAGCTCAATTGCACTGCCTCTCCAATTGAATGGCTCATTATCTTGGGGCTTGTTTGAACTGGTGACTCTTGAACTGGGAATAGAAAGAATAAGAAATTGTTCAGACCATGTCAGTGTAAAATCTTCTATAAAAATGCAGCATGTAGCAGTGCCCTCAATGTGTCAGTCCCTTCACTAGAAAATTGGAGGATATCAGTGACAGATTTACTGTAGAACTGCTTGATTGTTTGACATCTTTAGGTCCCAAATTGGGAAACTTAATTATTCTTTGGAATAATCAGTAAAGAAATTGGAAAGTTAGTCTTGATAAAGTACTCACATTCTTTGAGAGATCTGGCCTAGCCTTGATAGCTTAGTGGGATATTCCTTGTGAAATTTTTGGAGGTTCTTCATGTTCTAAATGAAACCTTTCTATAATCTTTCCACTGGAGAACTAAGATAGAAGAAGGCACAGGTTATGATGAAGTACAAAGTAAATTTATTATCAAAGTACACATATGTCACCATAAACAGCCCTGAGATTCATTTTCTTGCAGGCATACTTAATAAGCCCATAATAGAATCAATGAAAGATCACACCACTTGGGTGATCATCCAGTGTGCAAAAGACAACAAACTAAGCAAATACACAATGAAAGAAATAATAATAATAAATAAATAAGCAATAAATATTGAGAACATGGGATAAAGAGTCCTTGAAAAGGAACAGTTCAGTGATGGGGTGAATGTTGGCTGAGGGGTAATAACTGTTTCTGAGTGTGGCAGTGTGTGTCCTGAGTCTCCTGTACCTTCTTAATGGCAGCAGTGAGAAGAGAGCAAGTCCTGGGTGTTGGGGTGGGGGGGGGGGTGCGGGTTCCTGATGATGGATGCTGCTTTTCTGCAACGATGCTTTGTGTAGATGTGCCTAATGGTGGGGAGGGGTTTTCCCTGTGATGGACTGGGCTGTATTCACTACTTTTTGTAGGATTTCCCATTCAAGGGCATTGGTGTTTCCATATCAGGCTGTGATGCAGCCAGTCAATATCCTCTTCACCACACGTCTATAGAAGTTTGTCAGAGTTTTAGATGTCATACCGAATCTTCGCAAATTCCCAAGGAAGTAGAGGTGCTGCCGTGCTTTCTTTGTAATTGCACATACAGGTTCTCCAAAATAATAACACTAAGGAATTTAAAGTCGCTGACCCGCTCCACCTCTGATCTTCCGATGATGACTGGCTAATGGACTTCTGGTTTCCTCCTCCTGAATCCAATAATCAGCTCCTTGGACTTACTGATATTGAGTGAGAGGTTGTTATAGTGGCACTACTCAGCCAGATTTTCAGTCTCCCTCCTATATTCCTATATGCTGATTCATCACCACCTTTGATTTGGACTACGACAGTGGAGTCATCAGCAAATTTGAATACAACATTGGAGCTGTGTTTAGCCACACAGTCATAAGTGTAAAGCGAGTAGAGCAGAGGGCTAAGCACACAGCCTAATGAAGATGTTGTTGCCAATCCAAACTGACTGGGGTCTGCAAGTAAGGAAATCCAAGATCCAGTTGCACAAAGATGTATTGAGGCCAAGGTCTTGTAGCTTATTCATTAGTTTTGAGGGGATCTATTTAAAATCATTGTTTTTAGATTGGGCATTGGATATCAGAAGTAGTACTGAACTAGAAGTGAACGTACCACTAATTCACCAGAACAATGCCAGGTTTTAGAATATTTATGGGTAATCTATTCACAATGATAAAAGCGCAGAAAAACATTTTATTGTAGTGGTGAGTCCTAAACAAGTTTGATAATGACATTAAATATGATGGGATTGTGAGCAGAAACGGAGAATTTCAAAAGCTTCAAGGACATTGTAGGCCAAATGACCTGTCCAGTGCTGTACTGTTCATTGTTCTAAATAGGGAAGCTGAGTGAGTGGATGAGAAGATGAATGATAGAACATAATGTAGAAAAATGGGAGGTGATCTACCAGTGCTCCAACAGGAAAGCAGAGTATTTTTTTTTTACATAGAGAAGGGTCAGGCAACATTGAAGTTCAAATACACAAGTGGGCTCTGTACACAAGTCACTAAATATGGGCACAGTAAACTATTCAAGAAAGCAGATAGTGGATTGGCCTCTATAATCAAAATAAGGTTTCCTTATTTGAGACCACATTTTAAGTGCTTTATAGTTTCTTGTCTCCCTACCTATATAAAAAAATAGATTTGCCTTGTACCATAAGTATAGAATTATGCTATTTGTCCCATCAAGTCTGCTCCACCATTCAATCATGATTGATTTATTTTCCCTCTCAACATCAATCTCCTGCCTTCTCCCCATAACCTGTGATGCCTTTACTAATCAAGAACCTATCCCAATATACTCAAGGGCTTGGCCTCCTCCACCATCTGTGGCAATGAGTTCAATAGATTCACCAGCCTCCGGCTAAAAAATCTCTTCTTCATCACTGTTCTAAATGGATGTCCTCCTATTCTGAGGCTGTGTACTCGGATCTTGGACTCCCCCCCACCCCCCCCCATAGTAAACATCCTCTCCATGTCCATTCTATCTAGGCCTTTCAATATTTGATAGGTTTCAGTGAGATCCCCCCATTCTTTTAAACTCCAGCAAGTACAGTCTCAGAGCCATTAAACACTCTGCATACATTAACCCTTTCATTCCTGGAATCATTCTCATGTACCACCTCTGGGCCCTCGTATAGACAACATATAGAGCAGGGGTTCCCAACCTTTTTTATGCCATTGACCAATACCATTAAGCAAGGGGTCCACAGACCTCAGGTTGAGAACCGTTGTTATAGAATGTTGTGAAAGTTCACAAGATTGCTCTATGAGAAAAGATTCAGTAGACTGGCCCAATATTCTCTTGAATCTTGAAGAAAAAGAGGAAATCTATTTAAAATTTACAAAGTTTATACGGAGTTTAGCATGGACACTCAGCATGGCTTTGTGTGGTTCAGGTCATGTCTTACTAACTTGACTTTTTTGATGTGGTGCTGAGGTGGTCAATACGATTCGAGCAGTGGATGTTGTATATGTGAGTTTACTGAGGCATTCAACATGATCTGTCATGGGAGGCTCATCCAGAGGCTTAAACTGTACGGGATTCACAATAACCTAGCCCTTTAGATTTGGAATCAACTTGCCCATAGAAGACAGAGGCTAGTGGCCAACGGGTCTTATTCTGGCTGGACATCTGTAATTAGTAGTACTTATCAGGGATCTGTACAAGGACTGCTGCTGTTTGTTATTTATATAAGTGACTTGGATGAAAATGTGAATGGGTGGGTTAGTAAGTTTGCTGAAAACACAGGGATTTGTGGTGTTGCGGACGGTGTCGAAGGCATTAAATTCAATAGTTGTTGATATTTTATGAAACTCTAGTTAGGGTGTATCGAGAAGAGCTTGGACAAACTGGGGCTATTTTCTCTCGAGTGCCAGAGGAGGAGGGAGACCTGATATTTATTTATCTATTGAGATACAGCACGAAATACGCCCTTCGAACCACACTGCAGCCCCCAATTTAACCCTAGACTAATCATGAGACAATTTACAATGACCAATTAACCTACCAACCAGTAGGTCTTTGGACTATGGGAGGGAACTGAAGCACCCGGAGGAAACCTACACAATCATGGGAAGAACATACAAACTCCTTACAGGCAGCAGTGGGAATTGAGCCTGGGTCACTGGTTTTGTAAAGCATTGTGCTAACCACTACACTATCGTTCCAGTCCTTGTGATTGCATTAATGCCCAAAGTAGGTCATCCAATATGTTAACGTCCAAGAGTTTAAGCTACTGACACTCTCCATCACCAATCCATCGATTGCTCTCCCTCCCCTTGCTGCATTTGAGCCATCTGATCCATGATCTCCTTGGAGAGCTATTCTTTTGCCCATGTTTTACTTCTTTCTCCTAAGCAACACACACAAAATGCTGGAGGAACCCAGCAGGTCACGCAGCATCTATGGAAAAGAATAAATAGTTGAAGTTTCAGGCTGAGATCCTTCTTCCGTAGTGTAAAGGAAGAGAAAAGAGTAAAAAGTTGGGTGGGGGGGAAGGAGGATAGCTTGAAAGTGATAGGTGAAGCCGGGTGGGTAGGAAAGATAAAGGGCTGGAGAGGAAGGAATCCGATAGCAGAGGAAAATAGACCATGGGAGAAAGGGGAGGAGGAGGAGCACCAGGAGGAGATGTTAGGCAGAAGTAAGAGGCCAGAGTGGGGAATAGAAGAGGAGAGAAGGGGGAGGGGAAAATTACCAGGAGAAATCGATGTTCATGCCATCAAGTTGGAGGCAACCCAGAAAGAATATACTGTAAGGTGTGGCTCCTCCACCTTGAGAGTGGCCTCATCATGGCACAAGAGGCGGCCATGGACCAACATGATAGACCAGGGAAATTGAAATAGGAATTAAAATGGTTGTCCACTAGGAAATTCTGTTTTTGGCAGATGGAGTGCAGGTGCATGACAAAGCAGTCCCCTGATTTATGCTGGGTGTGCCCAATATAGACGAGGCCACATCAGGAGCACTGGATACAGTAGATGACCCTTAACAGAAGTGTTCCCTCACCTGGAAGGCTGTTGGTGAGCGAGGAGGTGAATGGGCAGGTGTAGCGCTTCTGCCGCTTAAAGGGATAAGTGTCATGAGGGAGATGAGTGGGGAGTGATGAACGGACAAGGCAATCACAGAGGGAGTGTTCCCTGTGGAAAGCAGAGGTGGGGGGAGGTAAAGATGTGTTTGGTGATAGGATCTTTTTGGAGATGGTGGAAGCTGTGGTGGATAATGTGTTGGATGTGGAGGCTCATAGGATGGTAGGTAATAGAAGTCTAAAAAATTATGAGGAGCCAGTATATTTTCCCTGTGTCAAAATGTCTAATACTTGAGGGTGTTGTCATGGCATTTAGAAGAATTTAATTGCAATGTTCAATGTTTTGAATGGATTAGCTCACTTGATGCAGAGATGTGATTTTATTTTTGTTGAGGTTGAGGAACTTGAACAAGGTGAACCATCTTAGGCAAGGGTGAGATGAGAATTTCCACTACTCAGGAACTGTAAATCTGTGAGATTTTCTACTCTGCTGTGGTCAATATGTGTTTGAATACTAAGGGAATCAGTCAATAAAGATCATGAGAGAAAATAGACCTAGGGTAAAGGGCCCAATGTAACTGAAAAGCAGCTTAGGCTTGAGGTAGCCAACTACCGTCCCAATTGTTTGTATACATAACTGTAAAGCCTTGAGTCCCAGACCATCAGATCTAGAAACCCTTCAAACGTCAGGCTCCCAAACCAGCACATTTCAGCGCTGAACTGATTCCACAATCTATAGACTCACTCTCAAGGACTCTACAATTATGTTTCCAATATTATTAATTAATTGATTATTCTTTCTTATATTTGTACATGGGTTGTTCGCCTGCCTTTGTGTGTAGTTTTTCATTGAATCCATTGTACCTAGACCATAAGATACGAGAATAGAATTAGGCCACTTGGCCCATCGAGTCTGCTCTGCCATTTAATCATGGCTGATCCATTTTCCTCTCAGCCCCTTCTCCTCATCTCCCTTCATGCTCTGACTATTCAGGAACCGATCAACCTCTACCTTAAATATACCCAATGACTTGACCTCCACAGCTGCCCGTAGCAACAAATTCCATAAATTCACCACTCTCTGGCTCAAGAAATTCCTCATTATCTCTGTTCTAAATGGATGTCCCTCTATTTTGAGGCTGTGTCCTCTGGTCTTATACTTCCCCACCATAGAAAATATCCTCTACACATCTATTATGAATGCCCACAAGAAAATTAGTCTCAGGGTAGTATATAGTGATATATACCCACTTAAAGACTAGACAATGAAGTAAACCTCTTTCTTTTCTCAGGTACAATACTTTGACTATCGGGATTGCTGTGGATATCCTGGGTTGCACAGGAAGCGTTGAAGAGAGAGCTGCGGTGTTGGCCAAGATTATCCAATTGGCAATGGAGCTGAAATACTCTATGGGGGATCTGTATGCCTTTTCTGCTGTAATGAAAACTTTAGACATGCCACAGGTATTTTCTTCCTCATTGCTCTGGCAATCAAAATGTCTAGTTGTAATTGGCTATATTTAGCATTTTGTAAATTAAAATCAGTAAATATAGCAAAATGATTTTGTTTTTAACATTATCTGCATGGGGAGGTTAAGTAAATCAGAATCTGAATGAAGTTTTCCATCAGCAAACACAAAGCCCTACATTAAAGGTTTGGACCTACAGTATCCTCTTGGAGCAAAGGTAATAGCTGTGATGAATGAAAAATGGGGGTATCAGCTAGTAGAAATCAGGGGAATGGGAATATAAGGCAATGGTCAGACCACATTTGGAGTATTGTGAACAGTTTTGGGCCCCATATCTAAGAACGGATGTACTGGTATGAGAATAATCCCAGGAATGAAAGGGTTAATGTACGAGAAGCATTAGATGGCTCTGGGTCTGTACTCACTGGAGTTTAGAAGAATGAAAGGGGATCTCATTGAAACCTTCTGAATATTGAAAGGCCGAGACAGAGTGGAAATGTAGTCTATGTTTTCAGTAGTGGGTGAGTCTCGGACCAGAGGGTATAGTCTCAGAATAGAAGGATGTCCTTTTAGAACAGAGATGACGAGGATTTTTTTTATAGCCAGAGGGTGGTGAATATGTGGAATTCAGTACCACAGATGGCTGTTGAGGCCAAGTCATTGAATATATTTAAAGCAGACATTGATAGGTACTTAATTGGTAAATTCTCACGTACGGATGTGAGATGTGGACACTCACCAAGACAATGTGAAAGTCTCTAGATGGTTGCTATACACGAATGCTCCGGATGGCTCTTGATGTGAGTTGGCAACAGCACATGACGAACATCGAGCTCTATAACGACCTACCGATGCTCTCCACTAAAATCGAGGCAAGAAGACTGCAACTAGCAGGGTACTGTCTACGCCACCCTGAGCTACCTGCCAGCCTAGTCATCATATGGGAGCCCAAGCACAGGAGGATGAACCCTGGGCGCCCTCCCAAGACTATGGTCAACATGCTCCTAGAAGACAGCGGCGTGGCTAATGTAGATGAACTGAACACACTGATGAGGGAGAGGGAGAAGTGGAGAGTCCGTCATCGTGCCCGACGCTAGCCCCCTCGGCCTGAGTTGACGTAGTAGTAGTAGTAATTGGTAAAGGTGGCAAAGGTTATGGGTAGAAGGCGGGAGAATGGGATTGAGTGGGAAGATACAACCATGATCAAATGGTGGAGTGGACTTGATGGGGCAAATGGCCTAATTCTGCTCCTCTGGCTTAATGTCTAAATATTTTTTGTTGTTAAATTAGTGTTGCTCTCAGTATCAGGGGGCCTGCTCAGTGGATGTGTGGAACGCTGTTCTAACATTACGACTTGTGTCTGCACAGATTACACGATTAGAACAAACCTGGACCACACTGCGACGTAAACACACACAGAGTGCCATTGTCTACGAGAAAACTCTTAAACCATGTATCAAAGCTTTAAATGAGGGAAGAGGTAAGACTTCCTGTAATGTCTCATTCATATCGTGCACCTGAGCAGCACTGCTCAACTTCGATGGAAACGGGGTGCAGAGCTTGTAATTTTATTTTGTATTTCAGTTTAATTCTTAGTTTAATTAAGTTACAGCCAGTTGGAGTGTTGATTAGATAAATGCTGGCTCTTTGTTGATTAGCAATACTCATTTCCTGTTCAGTCACAAAGCTCTGGTTTGGACTACTGTAGATGATCGCACAATCATTACAGTAGATGCTAAGTGAAGGGAATTTTAAGATCTTTGATCTTGCAGAATATACTGTATCATTGCAAAAGAGAGCCAAATATCCCTAGTATCATGGTGAAAGAAATGGGTTTTAAAACATTGTTTAATCTATTATATGTCATATTAATGTTATTTTGCTCCTATGACGTCTCACAGAAGAAGTTGCACTCAGTAAGATGACAATTCCACACCTGATGCCTCTCATTATTCTCATGGAACGGCAGTTTGTCACCTTTGAAAGCACGGAGTTGTGGGAAACCATCGATCAGGGCTGTGAAATCATGCTTAAGCACCTGGATGATGCACGATCCATTGCACACACTGCTGACGTGTACAAAATGAACACGCAACGGATTCTTGAAGGTGAGGATGGTGCACAACTCAAACGCTCTGTTCAGGAACACACAAGTACAGTAAACTGGTTTATTATTGTCAGATGTACTGAGGTATGGTGAAGAACGTTTTATTTTGCATGCCAACCACACTGTACTGTCCTCGCTGAGGTATTGTGACACCAACTAGACCGTCAGCCAAACACCATTTCAAAAGGGTATCAGAATCAGGGTATAGCCTCCCGGTTCTTTGGTTATATTGCAAACTAACTGTCATGACATGGTGAACAAGGAGTGAAACTGAGAAACAACAAAATACAGTGCAATCACCATGTTGTTCCATTCACACAGATGAGTAAGAACTTAGTTAAGTTTCCTGCAGGTAAATAGTATGCGTAAACCATTAGCTTCTACGTTAGTGTCTAATACACTCAAAAATAGCATTCTATTTTAGCAAAATCTTATTGATGTCTTTATATAACTTCTAAATAACAAAACATCAACTTACAAACAATGCTTCTGCTGGGGAAATAACAGGATGGACTTAGATAGAAACTTCTTTTGCTCCTAACATAAGCCTCTGGTCTACTGCCAGCCAAGGTGCTTTTATACTTTCTCCCTCCTGGCATCACAGGAAGTGACTTAATGTAGGTCTGAAACTGTGCATTAAAATAAAAGCTGAATGTGCTTAACATAAATCAATTGCCTGAAAGGCAGAACACATACAGATCTTTCCATTACATCAGAGCATTGAGGTAGCACAATGGAAAGCAATAACAAGAGTGTAGAATAAAGTGTTACAGTTACAGAGAAATGCCATGCAGGTAGACAATAAATGCAAGGCCATAACAAGTTGGATAATGAGGTCAGGAAGGAGGGAGGCCATGATGTCTAGAGGGAGAGTAAAATACTTTCAAATTCGTAATGATGGGAAGGTGGAAAACAGTTTAATCAGAAACTTTATGGCTGTTCTATCTCATAACCTATCCTAGTACTGCACACATTACAATTGTTTCTTTTCCTACAATACTTTGTGCTTTTATTAACTCTAGTTTCTTTCTTTTAGATTTTGAGCCGGATGAAGAAATGCTCGAGGTATTTCAGACTGAGTTTGCAATGAGGTTGTTGTGGGGAAGCAAAGGAGCACAAGTTAACCAGACAGAACGATATGAAAAGTTCATGATGATTTTGACTGCTTTATCACGTAAACTTGAACCACCGTCTTGGCACCTGGAGCACTAGCTGATTCTGGAAATACAACAGCAAAGACAGCCTGTTGTTAAAATACACTTTGTACAATATTCAACAATAACCCAGAAAGGATCCTTAGTTCTATATATCAGTGTTTTAGCCACTTGCTGTCTTGTACTGTATCTCAGCAGCTTGCACGCCTTTAACATTCCATGCAAAATTTTGTTGCATCTACAGAAACACCCTTGAGCTAAAACTCCAGTATACAGAAACACTTGTGTTGTTTCTGACTTAGAAATAGAGTTTTACTAGTTTACCTTTGTATCAACGTGCCATGTCACCATGGTATTGAAGATAGTTTTGCGTTGCTTTAGAGCAGCCTTTGGCACTATGTGTGGATGAAGACTCAGGCCTCAGAGAAAGCTAGTGACTTTCAACTGTATTGTTCAATGTTGGTCATTGTAAATATTTAATATGAAAAGTAATCTTTGAATGCTTTAGCCATTTAATATATTGTAAAATTAATTGTAAATAGAATTCTGTAAGATTAGTGGTATTTTATGCAGTACTGTAAATTACTGTGCAGGACATGTATCTGTGTGACCCAATAAAATTGCACCATTTCTTTACGAGGTGGAAATGTTCAGACATGAGATCCCACACAAGCATTGACAACCAAGCAAATCAGCATTAGTGGGAGCTATTTTAACCTAGCAATTTTAATTTCCATTTTAAATATTCTGATTTTCTATTTAAGTGCTACAGATGCAGTCTGGAAATTTGCAATCACTGAAGCGAAGGAACTCAGATGACATTACATGATTACTGCCAATAGCAGGGGGACATTTTCAAGACTGTGATTTAAAATATTCAATTGGTCCTTGCTATCCAGTTAAATCCTTTGCCATCTACAAGTCTGTTGAAATTACACATAAAAACTTGCACCTAAACATTCCATTTGACAGGCAAGTCTCACACAAGTGTTTTCTATGGTACATACAGTACTCAGATTTGACAGAGAGATACTAGTGAATGAAATGGGCACAACTGTACAGATGGTGGGGAAAAAAGTGTTACATGTCTGTACACTACAGCAATTCTCGCCGTCTATTACCTCTGGTAGTTGAGTTAAGGTGAACATTTACAAACAAATAATGAACTCATGGAAAACGTGTAGCAATTCATCCCGACCAGATTTTTTCTTGCTCCTCCTCCCTTAAACACAATAAACCAAATCAGACCCATCTTCATTCTAAATTTGTTACTACAGAAATATTTTAACTACTGTTTTACTTGCAGGCAAAATTCAATAAATATTCAATAAAGGCAACACCACCATGTTCAGGGACAACTATCAGGCTGCTGAAGTCACCTCAACTCTGAACTGATTCCACAACTCACTTTCTAGGACTCTACAACTCCTGTTCTTAGTATTGTTTTTTCATTTGCACAAGTTAGCTTCTTTTGCACACTGGTTGTTTGTCAATCTTTGTTTATGTATAGTTATTTTAAAATAAAATCTGTTGTATTTATTTTCCTGTAAATGCTTGCAAGTAAATGAATCTCAGGGTAGTATATGGTGACACAAATACTTTGGTAATAAATTTACTTTGACTTTGATTTGACTTAAATAGAGGAGAATACTAGTATGAGGAAAGGTTATGCCAACATCGATAAGTATGTGGAGGGTTAGATGTGCTGCAGTGTCCTATGACCCTGTCTCAGAGATGAAACACTTAATTCCTCAACTCAAACCTACCGTACATCCTCTATTGACAGCTTTGCCTTCAGCCATCTCAGCCCTAAGTCAACTACCTCACTTTTCTTGGAACATTCTCTAGCTTTTTGATCATTTGCCATTCTTCTGTGGGTCTTTGTCGGAGAATTTGGATACAGCCGGGCTTATTTTCCTTGGAATGGGGGAGGCGGAGGAACGGTGTCATAGAAGTATATAACATAATTATATAATTAGGTTAGATGGTCATAATCATTTTTACTATGGTAGGTGTATTAAAAATGAGGGTATAGGTTTATGTGGGAGGGAGGAGTTTTAAATGAGATCTCAGGGGCAAGTTTTTTTTAAAAACAGAATGGTTGAGATTTGGAACACTGCCAGTGATGGTGAAATCAGATACGATTATAATTGTTAAGAGGCATATACATAGACAGACACAAACAGGAAAAAGGGGTATGGTCCCAATACAGGCAAGAAAAGATTATTATGGACACATGGGACAAAGAGCCTATTTCTACGCTGTATAACACTGACTCTCTAGCACCACCAAAAGGCAAATTGCTGTTACTGCTAATCCCAGGTTGCCACACCTCAGTCATGAACCACCAAAGTATGAACTGAAAATACTCAAGACTAGTGGTCACCAACCTTTTTAAGCCCAAGATCCCCTACCCCAACCTCAGTGAAAGGCAAGATCTACCTACTAAATCATTTAGAGAAGAAACAGCTCAGATGGTACTTCCAATTTGAAGCCTTTTATTTGGGCGAATTGTATTTGAATTACACAAAATACTTTTGTCAAACTTTCAAATTAATTCAAACAAGAAAACACTGTAACTAGCATATCAAACAGGCCATAGCTGTCTTTCTTTAAGAATATTACAATACTTCACACCTTTAATTCTAAGTTTCATTATTTAATTTTATTTCAACACCAAAAATAAATGAATAAAAATTGACTGTTGCACTCAGTGTGATGACTGGGGTTGAATACTTTTTGCTAGTTCCCTGAAATTTGGCTCATAACTACAGACAGCCAGTCTGAGACAGTCTGTGAGGTGTAGGGTTGCCAACTGTCCCGTATTCCCCCCGCTAAGGTAGAACAGTCCTATGAAACCTTTCATGCCGAAATGCTTTACGCCAAAGAAGCAATTACCATTAATTTACATGGAAAAAAATTTGAGCATTCCCAGACCCCAAAAAATAACCTTCCAAATCATACCAAATAACACATAAAACCTAAAATAACACTAACATATAGTAAAAGCAGGAATGATATGATAAATACACAGCCTATATAAAGTAGAAATAATGAAAATTAAGCCAAAACCGATTTGTGGGGTAAAAAATCGGCACGTACGCACATGCGCACACAGGTGCCCGCGCAAGGCTTCATGGTCATGGTAATCTTTCTCAGGGTAAACACAAATGTCCCAGGATTTGACTGCTACTTTTTTCCGTTATTTGGGAGTGAGAAAGTTGGCAACCCTAGAGAGGTGTCCGTCAGTACGTCAGCTCCTGTACTTAGATTTAATAATTTTCATCTGTGAAAATGCAATTTCACATAGATAAGCTGACCCAAAGTAGGCACTGACTTTTAGTGGTATAAAACCAACGCGCACACCACACATTGCTCGGCCCCATCAGTAATAATTGCCACCAGTTTATGAATGGGGATGTCATTTTCATGGACATATTTTTTAAAACTCATTGTAAATATCCTCACCTCTCGTTCTTTCCTTTAATTGCAAAAGAGTGAGGAAGTCCTCCTTTGCTGTAAAATCCTGGAAAGCCATTCTGACAAATACAACAAGCTGAGCTGTTTGCATTACATCCAGGGATTCATCGAACCGTAGTGAAGAATATTCACGTCCTCTGACGGTGACTCTACCCTCCTTGTCACTGTTGCAGGACCAAGAAGTATATTACATATTGCAGTTGTGATGCCGTTTTTGTTTTTAAAGTCATTAAAAACAATGTCTGCGGTAATGACCATTGCTTCCTTGAATAAATCACCATCTGTAAAAGGCTACTTGTGTTTAACCAAAAGGTGACTTACACGAAATGATGCTTCAATAGCAGCCTTATTTTGAGCAGCATGTTTTGTGGAAAATGATTGCTGGGCCTTCAACCCCGATTTCAGCTCAACTTTCCAGGCACGAATTACGCTCTTTGGGGGGGTAGGTGTCTTTAAATTCCTGGTGGTTGGTGTTGTGGTGCCGCTCCAGATTCCCTCTTTTAGTCAGCGCTTGTGTTTGGTGGCACAACATACATACACACTTGTCTTTCACCAAGGAAAATAGAAATTCCTCTTCCCATTCTGGATGGAATTTGTATGTTTTCGCCTTCTTTCGTGGAGCCTCTGCTATGCTATCAGGATATCACGTGCGATTGCGTCGCCTCTGATCTGAGCCGACATCTACGTGCCGGGCGGCACCTAATTAATTAGCTTGTTTATTTCAGCTTTTTTTCTTAAAGTTGTGCTGTGTGCAACCCAACTACCGCTGCACCACTGCATGCTTCGTGGCCTGGAGGTTGGGGACCACTGCCATATATTAATGTTTGCAACATCAATCTTATCTAATCTGATTGGTCACTTTGATGCAGCACAGGCTACGCTTAAAATGCGGTGCCTGGCGGGGGAACTACACACATGCACACTGGGCAGAAATAACGGAACTAAGCCCCCTCAACCCGGAGACAATCTCTCCTTAAAAACAGCTTTTTAGCAAAAATATTGCTATATTACCATTATCCTAATTAGTATTACTTACTTTTATAATGCTCACATTACAACAGTATTTGTGTATTTATTTTTGATTTTTTTTCGGGATCTACTGGGAAAGTCTCAAAGATCGACCAGTCGATCACGATCGACGGGTTGGCGACCCCTACTCAAGACCTTCCAAGATTGCTCACTTTGGCTTACACTGAATAACTCTTGTAAATCCAAAGAAGCCATTCTTTGATAATGCATATATTTTTCAGTTTATTAAACCATTTCAATAATTACTTACAAAAAGGCAGAAGTACCAAGGGACATTAAAAAAACTCACCCTCAGCTTCTTTCATGTGCAGTTTTCTAGAGGAGAAACAGTTCAGTCAAAAACTAATATAAATATTTTAATAGAGTAACACATACAAAATGCTGGAAGAACTACTGTTGGACAATTATGATGGTATCTCCCCTAAACTCCGCAAAAATAAGTTCCTTTAAATTTTGGCAGACTATTATACATTAAGCTCCAATAATGAAGTCTAAGTTCACCAAAATTTAAATTTAGTTAATTAAATGGACTTGGGACATGCTGGTAATGTTGATCTTAATATGACTTTCTTGCTGTTACTTCAGTTAAGTTCTTTGTGTAGCCCTATCTTTCCAATATTTTTGCCTTTCACAGATCATTGGCATACAAAATTATTTGTGTTCCGTTGGTACTTAGGACATTATTCATAGAACAGTAGTACAGCATGGGTCTTTTGGCTCAAAATGCTGAGCTGAGCTGAGCTTTTAGCCTACTCTAAGATCAATCTAACCCTTTCTCCTTCATCACCCTCCATTTTCTTTTATCCATATGCCTAACTAAGTGTCTCTTAAATGTCCCTAATATACCAGATCTGAATAATCTATTCAGATGCTAGCATTTTTTGGTATTCTATTCTCACTTTTTCTCCCACCTGCCTGTTCCCTGCTTAGGCAGTCTCTCGCAATCAAGATGAATTTCCACTCTAGATTCTCCAGGTTCTTAAATGGCTGTGTTCTGTGCAGAACCCACAGAATTCCTACAGGTGGTGTTCAGATTGTTTAAGCATAAGGCCACAACAACCAAGTGCAGGAGTAGACTGTGTGGCTCCTCTTGCCTGTTCTGCTACTCTAAGAATGTATCATTCAAAGGGGAATGGGGTGGGGGTGGGGTACGTGATTACTAATTGCATGAGATTTGCTTAAAAAATCATATATTTCACACTCCTGTATTCTCTGTATAAACCTTTAAATAAATTGCCTAACTTTGTCAATTCCTTACATCTTTAAATAATGATGTTTTAAGCTACAATTCTATATTTTAATGCTAAGCAGTATTAAAGTACAGTAAGAACTCAAATTTGTTACTGTTAGCCTCTGACTGCTGGATTGGTAAATCCACCTTTCATACTATAATTCCAATTCATCTCTAAACTCCTAAACATGGAACTAATATCTCCTCTTCCAACTGGATCCTTGACTTTCTGACCAACAGACCACAATCACAGTTCAAAGGCTAGGGAGCAAGACTGCCGTCAGAATTATTGACCACAGTGGCGCTTCACAAGGCTGCATACTCAGCTTCCTACACTACTCCACTGTGTGGCCAGATTCTGCTCTGTGACTACGAACTTTCAGATGATACCACCATTGTTGACCAGATCTCAAATAATGCTGAGTCAGAGTACAGGAAGGAGATACAGAGCTTAATAGCATGACAACACTCTTTCCCTCAATGTCAGCAAACCAAAAGAGCTGGTCACTGACTTCAGGAAGGGAGACAGTGAACATGCTCCTGTTTACATCAAAGGTCAGGAGGGCTCGAGTTTCAAGGTCCCAAGAGTGAATATCACAGTAACCTGCTCCAATCCAAACACATTGATGCCGTGGTCAACAAAGGCCCACCAGTTCCTCTACTTCCTCAGGAGGTTAAGAAAATTTGGCACAGTCCTGTTGACCCTCACTAATTTTTACTGATGCACCACAGAAAGCATCCTATCCAGATACATGATGGCTTGGTACAGCAAATGCTCTGCATGCTTGCAAGAAAACTGCAGAAAGTTGTGGACACAGGTCAGCGCATCATAGAACCCAGTCTTCCCTCCGTGGACTCCATGCACACTTTGTGCAGCCAGCATAATCGAAGATCCTACCCACTCCAGACATTCACTCTCCTCTCTTCTTTCATCAGGCAGAAGATACAAAATTGTGTAAGCACATACCACCAAGCTCAAACACAGCTTCTGTTCTCCTATTGTAAAACTAGTATTACCCTAGTACCCTAGTACGGTGAGATGGACTCTGGACCTCACAATCTACCACATTGTGATTTGGCACCTATCTACCTGCACTGCATTTGCTCTATACTGTAATACTTTATTATTGTTTTACCCTGTACTACCTTGATGCACCATTGTAATGAATTATTCTGTAGGGATGGTTTGCAGGACAAGCTCTGCACTGTACCTTGGTACACAGGTCAATAATAGACCAATTTAATTACTTTTCATTAGAACTGGCTAGTTTTGATAAATACTGGATAGGTGGCTTATCTGAAATTCTTAATTTTAATTTCACACTATGTTGGCTGCTATATGACTGTTTCGAAAGGATATGGGAAATTATGGGCTTACAATGAGTGTAGTGTTCTTGTGCAGTGTGTTGAAACTCTGACTAAACACCAAGTTAAACCGGAGCCAATGAAGACAGAGTCGTAGTAGGGTTAACCATTCACTGTTCACTCTTCCACATTAACATCGTATGGTGAAAACTGTTTATATAAAAAAATACAAACATATACAGCGTCTGTTTCATTCTGGAGACCTTTTAGCGAGTGTCTCCAGCCGCCCCGAGGAGCGGGTGAGGGGGTCACGTCAAACCGCCATCGGGCCCGAGCCCACCCCGCCCTTGAAAAGCCGGCACGCGCGCCAACCCAACCGCCGCCTCCTTAACAGAAACCGCGTTAATATTTTTACTACAAATACATTCATAGGAACTTACGGCGTTGCTTCTGTGATGTTTCTTTGTGGGTAGACACGGAGCTCTTCACAATCACGCCGCTCGCACGGCACCCACCTTCACACCTTGCCGAACCCAGACGCGGCGAGACCGGAAGTGACGTCATCACACGCCGCGCTATACCATAGACAATGAATTTACCTTTGTTATACTGTAACTTAATTATCAGCCTTTAACTGGAACATAGTTACAAATCATTTAAAGCGTAGACCCAACCAAGTCAAATAAATACCTTGAGGGCAACACAATGAGCAATACTGACACACTGCACCTATCTCTACTAGACCTCTGCTTATTCCACCCTGAAACATCATTGCTCTCGCCCCTACCCCTTTTTCGCTGTTTCAGATTTAGGCTGCCTTCAGAAATCTGAGTTGATCCAAATTTGTTTGTCATAGGAGACAAAAGGATCATGATAAAAGGGTGTTTTTTTTTCTGGGAGATCAAAAAAATTGCTGGGACCTCTGTTGTTACATGCTGAGCAATTTTCAGATGACACAAAAAAAATGAGCTGTAGATAGTAAAGAAGGTCAACAGAGGATATAGCGGAAGTAGATCAACTGGAAATTTGGACAGAAAAATAATCTGGACAAATGTGTGGTAATGCATTTTTGGGAATTCAAATGCAAGAGGAAGGTATAGAGTTAATGCATGACTTTTAAGAGCATTGATATACAGATGGATCTTGGGTTGAAAGTCACATCTCCTTGAACATAGCAATGCAGAGTCAAATAGGGTGAAAAAGGTAGTGCATGGCATGCTTCCCTTCATTAATCAGAGTACTGTACCATGTATGGAAGCTGGGAAGTAATTTTGCAGCTAGGTTGGGCCACATTTAGAGTGATGTGTACTATTCTGGTCACTGCACTTTTGGAAGGATATGAAGGTTTTGGAGAGGAGCAGAAGAGATTCACCAGGATGTGCCTTGATTGGAGAGTATTAGCTATAAGGAGAAGTTAGACAATTATAGGAGGCTGAGAAGAAACCTGATAGAATTATATAAAATAATGAGAGGCATAGATCAGGTAGATAGCCCTACTGAATAAAGGTCGGCACAACACTGTGGGCTGAAGGGCCTGTACTGTGCTGTACTATTCCGTGTTCTATGAATAGATATGTCAAATATTACATAGAAACATAGAAAATAGGTGCAGGAGTAGGCCATTCGGCCCTTCGAGCCTGCACCGCCATTTATTATGATCATGGCTGATCCTCCAACTCAGAACCCCGCCCCAGCCTTCCCTCCATACCCCCTGACCCCCGTAGCCACAACGGCCATATCTAACTCCCTCTTAAATATAGCCAATGAACTGGCCTCAACTGTTTCCTGTGGCAGAGAATTCCACAGATTCACCACTCTCTGTGTGAAGAAGTTTTTCCTAATCTCCGTCCTAAAAGGCTTCCCCTCTATCCTCAAACTGTGGCCCCTCGTTCTGGACTTCCCCAACATCGGGAACAATCTTCCTGCATCTAGCCTGTCCAATCCCTTTAGGATCTTATACATTTCAATCAGATCCCCCCCTCAATCTTCTAAATTCCAACGAGTACAAGCCCAGTTCATCCAGTCTTTCTTCATATGAAAGTCCTGCCATCCCAGGAATCAATCTGGTGAACCTTCTTTGTACTCCCTCTATGGCAAGGATGTCTTTCCTCAGATTAGGGGACCAAAACTGCACACAATACTCCAGGTGTGGTCTCACCAAGGCCTTGTACAACTGCAATAGTACCTCCCTGCTCCTGTACTCGAATCCTCTTGCTATAAATGCCAGCATACCATTCGCCTTTTTCACAGCCTGCTGTACCTGCATGCCCACTTTCAATGACTGGTGTATAATGACACCCAGGTCTCGTTGCACCTCCCCTTTTCCTAATTGGCCACCATTCAGATAATAATCTGTTTTCCTATTTTTGCCACCAAAGTGGATAACTTCACATTTATCCACATTAAATTGCATCTGCCATGAATTTGCCCACTCACCCAACCTATCCAAGTCACCCTGCATCCTCTTAGCATCCTCCTCACAGCCAACACTGCCACCCAGCTTCGTGTCATCCGCAAACTTGGAGATGCTGCATTTAATTCCCTCATCCAAGTCATTAATATATATTGTAAACAACTGGGGTCCCAGCACTGAGCCTTGCGGTACCCCACTAGTCACCGCCTGCCATTCTGAAAAGGTCCCGTTTATTCCCACTCTTTGCTTCGTCTGCTAACCAATTCTCCACCCACACCAATACCTTACCCCCAATACTGTGTGCTTTAAGTTTGCACACTAATCTCCTGTGTGGGACGTTGTCAAAAGCCTTTTGAAAATCCAAATATACCACATCCACTGGTTCTCCCCTATCCACTCTACTAGTTACATCCTCAAAAAATTCTATGAGATTCGTCAGACATGATTTTCCTTTCACAAATCCATGCTGACTTTGTCCGATCATTTCACCGCTTTCCAAATGTGCTGTTATCACATCCTTGATAACTGACTCCAGCAGTTTCCCCACCACCGACGTTAGGCTAACCGGTCTATAATTCCCCGGTTTCTCTCTCCCTCCTTTTTTAAAAAGTGGAGTTACATTAGCCACCCTCCAATCCTCAGGAACTAGTCCAGAATCTAACGAGTTTTGAAAAATTATCACTAATGCATCCACTATTTCTTGGGCTACTTCCTTAAGTACTCTAGGATGCAGACCATCTGGCCCTGGGGATTTATCTGCCTTCAATCCCTTCAATTTACCCAACACCACTTCCCTACTAACATGTATTTCGCTCAGTTCCTCCATCCCACTGGACCCTCTGTCCCCTACTATTTCTGGAAGATTATTTATGTCCTCCTTAGTGAAGACAGAACCAAAGTAATTACTCAATTGGTCTGCCATGTCCTTGCTCCCCATAATCAATTCACCTGCTTCTGTCTGTAGGGGACCTACATTTGTCTTTACCAGTCTTTTCCTTTTTACATATCTATAAAAGCTTTTACAGTCCGTTTTTATGTTCCCTGCCAGTTTTCTCTCATAATCTTTATTCCCCTTCCTAATTAAGCCCTTTGTCCTCCTCTGCTGAACTCTGAATTTCTCCCAGTCCTCAGGTGAGCCACTTTCTCTGGCTAATTTGTATGCTTCTTCTATTGGAATTGATACTATCCCTAATTTCTCTTGTCAGCCACGGGTGCACTACCTTCCTTGATTTATTCTTTTGCCAAACTGGGATGAACAATTGTTGTAGTTCATCCATGCAACCTTTAAATGCTTGCCATTGCATATCCACCGTCAATCCTTTGTCATTTACCAGTTTATCTTAGCTAATTCATGTCTCATACCTTCAAAGTTACCCCTCTTTAAGTTCAGAACCTTTGTTTCTGAATTAACTATGTCACTCTCCATATTAATGAAGAATTCCACCATATTATGGTCACTCTTACCCAAGGGGCCTCTCACGACAAGATCGCTAATTAACCCTTCCTCATTGCTCAAAACCCAGTCTAGAATAGCCTGCTCTCTAGTTGGTTCCTCGACATGTTGGTTCAAAAAACCATCCCGCATACATTCCAAGAAATCCTCTTCCTCAGCACCTTTACCAATTTGGTTCACCCAGTCTACATGTAGATTGAAGTCACCCATTATAACTGCTGTTCCTTTATTGCACACATTTCTAATTTCCTGTTTAATACCATCTCCAACCTCACTACTACTGTTAGGTGGCCTGTACACAACTCCCACCAGCGTCTTCTGCCCCTTAGTGTTACGCAGCTCTACCCATATCGATTCCACATCTTCCCGGCTTATGTCCTTCCTTTCTATTGCGTTAATCTCTCCTTTAACCAGCAACGCCACCCCACCTCCCCTTCCTTCATGTCTATCCCTCCTGAATATTGAATATCCCTGAACGTTGAGCTCCCATCCCTGGTCACCCTGGAGCCACGTCTCTGTGATCCCAACTATATCATAATCATTAATAACAATCTGCACTTTCAATTCATCCACCTTATTACGAATGCTCCTTGCATTGACACATAAAGCCTTCAGGCACTCTTTTACAACTCTCTTAGCCGTTACAAGACATAGCTTTGAGTTTGGGGATAGAGGAAAGCTTAAAGGTTGGTCAGCTTTTCTTTCTTTTTTTAAAAACATGGTAGTACATGCCTTGAACCTACAGAGAGGCAGATACAATGACAGAGGCCAAGAGATAGTTTAACCTTCGCTATTGTAGATGAACAAGCAGGGAATTACGTGCTGAGATGAGTATGGATTGTCATCATGGTTAGTGGTAAGAGGTCTGCTCCTGTGCGGTGCAGTTCTATGTTTAAGAATAGTGATAAGGATTCCTGACAAGGATGTTACATTTCTTCAAGACTTTTAATGTTCTTGAAATGATTTGTTTCTTGGAAATCTCTTATTACATCAGAGCTCCAACTATAGTGCTTATTTTAGGATGCTGGATGATCTTGCTTGTCCTCTGAGTTGGTTAAATATCATCACAACTTCGATGCTACAGTGTTAGTTTGAGTGAGGACACTGACATTGCTTTATTTAAAATACCAATGGATTTTGTGGAGACAACATTCATATGTTCTTTCAGTGCTTTGAGGTGCACTGCCATAGGTAATCAATATTTCCAATACATAGAGGGAGATGGGATCTCTCTGGACCAAGAAACATAGGGTGATTAGTGATTTTGGCTTTCACTGAGCAGGGCATGGGTCAGTTAAAATAAACTGGCTATTGCCTATTGCTAGGATAAAAAGGATTCCCAAAGCTTTATTAACATATTGTGCACACAACCTGAATCAGACACCTATTTTAATCTGTGTTCTGCTTTATAGGTCGGATCCATGTACATAGGGAAGATAAAGTTCGTAAGCAAAAGCTGGGAATATGTGGAAATAGAATCATCACTGGCATACATCATAAAATTCATTGTTTTGCAACAGCAGTACATTGCAATACATAGTAATAAAAACTATAAATTACAATATAAATATACATATTAACAAATACATTTGTATATAAATGTAGAAAATTAAGTAGTATAAAAAGAGGAAAAATACTGAGGGTTCATTGTCACTCGGAAATTTGATGGCAGAGAGGAAGAAGCTGTTCCTGAAATGTCTCTGTTCAGGCTCTTGTATCTCCTCCTTGATGATAGCGATGAGAAGAGGGCTGAGTGAAGGGGGTCCTTAATGATGGATGCCACCTTTTTGAAGGTGTCTTGGATGCTGGGGAGGCTCGTGCCCATCATAGGGTTGGCCAGGTTAACAATTACCTGCAGCTTTTTCCAATGTTGTGCAGTGACCCTCCATATCAGATGGTGATGTTAGCAGTCAGAATGCTTTCACAGCACATCTGTAGACATTTCTGAGCATCTTCAGTGACAGACCGAATCTCTTCAAACTCCTAATGAACTATAGCCATGTTATGCCTTCTTTGTAATTGCATCAATATGTTGGGCCCAGGATAAATCCTCAAATATTGACACCCAGGTATTTAATCTGCTCATCATTGCTGACCCCTTGATGTTGACTAGAGTGCGTTCCCTCGATATCTCCTTCCTGAAGTCCACAATCAATTCCTTGGTCTTACTGATGTTGAGTGCAAGGTTGTTACAACACCACCACTCAATCAGTTGATCTATCTTGCCCCTGTACACCACCTCATCACCATCTGAAATTCTGCTCGCAATGGTTGTGTCATCAGAAAATTTATAGATGGCATTTGAGCTGTGCCTAGCAACATAATCATGGGTGTAGAGGGAGTAGAGTAGTGGGCTAAGCATACAACCTTGAGGTGCGCCAGTATTGACTGTCAGCGAGGAGATGTTATTTCCAATCTGCAAACACTGGTCTCCTGGTGAGGAAGTCAAGGATCCAGTTGCAGAGGGAGATACAGAGGCCCAGGTTTTGGATCTTTTTGATTAGCACTGAGGGTATGATTATGTTGAATGCTGAGATGTAATCAATAAACAGAAGCCTGATGTAGCTATTACTATTGTTCAGGTGATCCTAGGATGAGTGGAGAGCCAGTGAGATTGCATCTGGCGTAGACTTACTGAACTAAAGACAGGTTTAAGCTCCAAGTGTAACTTTGAGGTGACAAAGTCAAATTCAACTTGCAGCAGCAAAAAAAATTTGCTTGTATTCACGTCAATCACAGGGCCACGTTCTCAATCTGTTTAGCGCCTTATTGCTACAGACCCAAAATTAGACATCACCGCCTGAGTTATTTTTATGTTTATGAATTCTAATTTACCATCCAGAAGAAAACTGCAGAGACAGCCCAGAAAAGCACGGTACAGTGTAATTCGTTACAAGTATTATAGCAACTACCTTATCAATAAGTTTCAGAAATAAGGTGATACCAGTTAAGAATCTAGAGAACATACAGCTAGAAACTAGATGCTCTTTCTTTCTTTTCGGTAGGACTATATATGGGGGGGGGGGAGGGTGGGTAGATTTTATCTTTTCATGTATTCTTTTTGAAAATTTAATAAAAATTATATTAAAAAAAAAGAATCTAGAGAACATACAGCTAGAAACTAGAAGCTCAAAACAGCTCAAATATTGAGATAAAGTAAAGCCACCCTGGAGGCAACAGGTTTTAAATATAAAACATTTTACACGCATATTGAAACATAGTGAAATAGGTTGTTTGATGTCACCCGCCAGCTCAGCCCAAAAGCTGTGTTGGGCAGTCCACAAGTGTCACCATGTTTCTGGCATCAACATAGCATGCCCACAACTCACTAACCCTAACCGTACGTCTTTGGAATGTGGGAGGAAACCAAAACATCTAGAGGAAACCCATACAGTCATGGGAGAACGTACAACCTCCTCATAGACGGTGGTAGAAGTCAAACTCTGATCGATTATCACTGGCACTGAAAAGCAAAGTGCTAAATCTGTATAATTTTGTAATATATAGTGTTTCAAAACAAGTTCAACTAAAGCAGCTGGAATGAAACAAACCTGGCCACCTATGCCATCTTTTTACTATGCCAAAATGAATTCAAAAGCTGTATTTCCTCTCTGTAACTAAGTATTTACAGCTGAGAAAGATACAATTTCCCCATAAGAGACACCAGAGTCATGTGCCAACCACTCCAGCAACCCTCACGGGAAAGACATTTCTCCTAATCCTCAGTGACAATTTGATTCTTACAAGCACAACCATTTCCTTGAAGTGGAGACTATTGTGTTATCATCATCACCCAGGACTTGCCCTCTTCTTATTGTTACCATCAAGCTGAGGTACAGGAGCCTGAAGACAGACACCCATCATTTCAGGAACGGCTTCTTCTCCACCGCCATCAGACTCTAAACGGACAATGAACCCATGTACACTACTTCAGTATTTTTTTCTTTTTGCACTACTTACTAAATTTGATTTTTATATATTTCTTATTGTAACTTTTAGGTTTTTTAAAAATTATGTATTGCAATGTATTGCTACAAAACAAATTTCATGACATATGCCAGCGATATTAACCGATTCTGAAATTAAAGAGTAAATATCTGAGGCAAAAGAATTATCCTGAGCAGAGCAAGGAAAGCAACGCTGTACTGTTTTAGTGAAGAGATGGCATGAACATAATGGGCCACCTGCACAGGAATCAGCTGCAACTAGAGAAGAGGAAATGTTACCACTGTAAGTGTAGCAAGTCCATGGTTTGACACTTGCCAGGGTGAGAGTGGGTCAGTCAAATAAGTACAGAACCCTGTGATAGTGAAGAGTTTAGGATGTACAAGATAGATTGTGTCATTGGTTTCAAGTCTTTTGACAACCATGTACAGACCACTGGACTGTGTATCAACATCAAAGCTTAAATTTAAACAAGTTTATTTCTCAGATGAAGCTGTTAGATTTCATTAGCTGAAACCACATGAAAACTGAAGTAAACTGCTGCCTTGGTGGGAGCCATTCTTAGGTGGCCATTAGAATAAAGGATGATTCAATTCTACTTTAGTTCTCTGAGACCTGACGTGGCTGATGAGGTCAATGTGGGATCTGTAGATTCTACCACAGATGGGCCAAGAGACATTTGACAGGGGAGGTAAGTGGGTAGTTTGTGAGGCAGTACATGCCTTTCATGCTATCACTGGGTTTCCATGTCCTACTGATCCATGAACTTGAGGTGATCAGTGGTCATTCTAAAAGCTCCTACAACACATTCAGCATTTAGGGTCCAGGGCTTCAAAAGGAGCCAGTGGGAATGAGCCAAATGGCCTAATTCTGCTCCTGTTTTACATTTAAGGCAGAAGTTGATAGTTTTCTAACCAGTCAGGATATGGCAAGAAGGCTGGTGTATGGGGTTGAGTAGGATCCGGGATCAACCATGATGGAATGGTGCAGCAGACTCGATGGGGTGATGGCCTAATTCTGCTCCCATGTCTTATGGTCCTATGGAATTTTTTTTATAAAAAGGATTCTTTGACAACATTCTTGAATTATTTCCTAATCTATTTGGCAATCTTTTTCAGAGATGCAGCTCAGATTAAAGGAGTTTCAGGAGTCTGGGGTCAAGCATTCCAATTGAGGCCAACTGAATGCAATTAGGGCCTCAATTAGCCAGTAAATAGGAATTGAGAATTGGCCTGTGAATTTCTGGTCTGCAAAGCATCCTTCACCATAAATCCATCAGGGGGAGCTCTTTATGCATCTTCTCAAAAGCGCTCACACGCTGGGAAAAATTTAGACATTTAGGCAGCTAAAAATGGGAACTCTCCAGTCCGTAGAATTTTTTTTACTATTACCATTTATAAGAACAATAACCTTAACTATAAACGTGAATCTACATTGATATAATAACAATTGTGTTGCAATGAATGGCTGTGTTGCATACTCAGTTCAAGGTGAATGGTCCAACCACAAGTTTGTCACAAAAGCTCCGGACTACATTATCGTACAACTAACTTTGTGCCATTTTAGAAATAGATTTTGTCAGGCACCAAGTATATATTGATTGACTAATAGCATGTAGCAGTGCCATTTCAAGATATCCGCCAGCCCCACAATCCATCTGTTTTCCCAAACCACCATGCATGTGATATTCTTTTGCAAGCATGCATTGCTAATATGAAATTACCCACCGGTGACTGCCACACTTATTCATATACAATTATTTCTTAAAGTGGCCACTGAGTGTATATAGTACTATTTATTTTATATTTGTACAATTTGTTTTTTTGCACATTGGTAGTTTGTCTGTCTTTATTTACAGATTTTAATAACTTATATTGTTTTTTTTATTTTCCTGTACAGATCTGCAGGAAAATGAATCTTAAGGTAGCATATGGTACCAGATATGTACTTGTCAATAAATTTACTTTGTCTGGGTTCGTTAGATAAAGGATACCCCTTCTGTATTTTTCATCAAATACTCTCAAGGGACCACATACAGCCACCTGAACTAGCAGTCACATCCCACGTTACAGCACCAACTCTCACACAAGAAATACTAGTCTAGAACACCTGCTAAATCTCTTAAATTGGAATGGATCTCACAATCCTCCAACTCCAGAGCAGTGGCTAAAACCCAATTATTCTTCCGTATTCCCAAAAGCCAAGTTTTTTGTTGAATTGATAAAGCCTTCGCAAATTGCCATTCATCTGTGAATTAGACAAACAATTTTAAGGCACACACAAAATGCTGGAGGACCTCAGCAGGCCAGGCAGCATCTGTGGAAAAAAGTGCAGTCGATGTTTCAGGCTAAGAGCCTTTGGCAGGACTGGAGAAAAAAAGATGAATAGATTTAAAAGTGGGGGGGAGGGGAGAGAGAAAAAATAAGGTGATAGATGAAATTGGGAGGGGGATGGATGAAGTAAAGAGCTGGGAAGTTGATTGATGAAAAAGAAACCGGGCTGGGGAAGGGACAGAAGGCCATGGAAGAAAGGGGGAGGAGCACCAGAGGGAGGCGATGGGTAGGCAAGGAGACAAGAGAGAAAAGGGAATGGGGAATGGAGAAGTAGGGGGCGCATCAATGTAAGTTTGAGAAATTTGTGTTTATGCCATTAGATTGGAGGCTATCCAGACAGAATACAAGGTGTTGTTCCTCCAACCCAAGTGTGGCCTCATCGCAACAGTAGAGGAGGCCATGGATTGACATATTGGAATGGGAATGGGAAGTGGAATTAAAATGGATGGCCACTGGGAGATCCTGCTTCTTCTGGCAGACGGAGCGTAGGTACATTAATTGACCTGCTGGAGGGTTTCGGCTTGAAACGTCAACTGTACTTTTTTTCTATAGATGCTGTTTGGCCTGCTGAGTTCCTCCAGTATTTTGTACGTGTTGTTTGGATTTCCAACATCAGATTTTCTCTTGTTTGTGAACCAATTTTAAGGGCATCCTGACCAAGTCAGACCTTATACAGTATTTAGTTCACAATTTAAATATAAAAATTAGTGTATCCAAACAGATTACTAGCACAAACTTGCTTAAAGAACATAAAAAGCCACAATCAAACTTGACATAAACACAGTGACTGCTGTTAAGAATATTTCCAGTATTATCAAAACTGATTTAATTTCAAAAAGGAAACAGAAACAATTAATATCAGGTACTTAAATATGACAAAACTCTTTGGAATACATTAATTTATTTAACAATTCTCAACAGAAGTATTTTAAACAGATCTTAACAGTTTTAAAAAAATCAAAAATTAACATGTGCATAAAGGTCATTAATTCCAAACCTTGACTGCTTCCCATTCTACATTCTACTTTGCCTGACAACTTATCAGTGACAATTTAACCAGATCCTCACACTGTATACAACTTTAACTTTTAAGATAATGTGCAAGAAAAACCCCTCCTTCAGTTGTTCGCCTCTTTACTCATATTTGTAATTTTACTCACAAAAAAGCAGCATCTAAAATTACATACGAAGCAAAAGCATTACAACATTACAAACTGGCTAACAGTTTGCTCCAGTTACCTAACTGCAGATTTACAGCTACGGAAAGAGTATATTTTCTATCACATTCTAGCACTTTCACAGTTAATTTGCTATATAAATTAAGACAATTCAGATTATACAGTGCCTACTTGGGAGATTGTGTACCATTGTCAATATTTTTAGTGGTTTACTCAATGTACAAAAAATGGCCACTAGGTTGCAGGAAATTCATCTATTAATTTGATGATTCCTTAAAAATATATACATACTTATTACAGGGAAGCATGTATATTTCATTCTTTTCTTTAATTTAGCTTTTGAGATTCATTTAAGCCAAGCTTTCCTCAACATTTTAAGGTCAACATCACAGATGATTTTTGTCTACAATCAGTCTGCCACAATTTATAGTTATTTTTCAGGAACTCAGTGCAACAAGAATAATTTTCTGCTGCACAGTGTCTTCCTTTTTATTGCAATGACATGGTTCCTTTTTAAAAAGGACTTAAAATGGTGTTGCTAACTAATGTAAATATCACACAATCGATAATGCTTTCTGTAGTCGGCATGTGTAATTTAGTCAAGAAACACTGCAAAATATTGTTGGACTAATGTTTTAAAGTAATAGGTTTTCAGCAAATTATACATTTTTCAGGACAGAAAATAGTTTCACATTTGTAATTTCTATACAGCATAGTATACAGAAGCAAACAAAGCACTGAATCATATTTCCAATGCTTACACAACTGATCAATTGTACCTAGCATTCTTTTTTCTCCCCCCAACAAATAATGGGTTTCTTTGCAGCTTTAAGTAAATTGTACTACAAATCACAAAACCTTTTACTTCAAAAAGATATTGCTGAGAACACTTTTTCTGTCACTTGAAAAAACTCCATTTCAAGTAAACCAAAAATGAAAAACACAAATGAGGAATGTTTGGTTCCTTGTTTGTTGAATTTGAATTAAGCAGACATTATATATTTATTACAATAGAAGTACAGTTCAGAACACAGGTTGACTAAGGATTTAGCGGAAAAACAAAGTTGGCATTTGAAGCAGTCTAGAATACCCCTGGAGAATATAATATCTACACTTTTGTTACTCAAATTACTAAAAGTGCGTATGGTTAGATTATCCACAATATCCACAAGATTCAATAAATCCACATGATGATGAGGCTACTCCAAATTACAACACCTGTCCAGCTGTTTGTACTAAACCAGAGCTTTGCGTGAACTAAGTTATTCCCAAGGGTTGGCCAGAATGGAAAAATATTACAAACTCTAATTTAAAAAAACACATTCATTGTGAATCAATTTAGTTAACCAGTACAAATATTTAGTATTTTAAAAACAATATAAATATTGACTGAAAGATTAGTTGCACACTTCCTCTGGTACCTTATTATAATACATTTGTATAGTAGGTCTACTAGATCAGTAGCTGAAGTACTGACAGAATATACAAGTCAGTCACAATTGATGAGCTGCCATATACTTGCAAATGTAAGCCTTTTTGTGATACTATTGGAAACAATGGCAGTCAGCAGATTTAGGCACTCTTCTGTAAAATAGTTGATTTAAGGCAGCAGCTGTAATATGAGATAGTGGTAAAAATAAGTGGCTGGGTGTCTTGAAAAAGCTCACGATGTACACCTCACATGGTTTCTGCCCAAATGTCTCTTCACAATGGCCCATTTCGTTTTCCTGAAGCCACATGCTGTTTTCAGTTGTATTTCCATTGAATCTTAGTCATCAATGATTAATCCAATTCTCAAAACCAAAAGTGGGCCAAAAGCAAGGAGGGAGGAGAATTTGTAAACTGTACACTAACAATGAAAAGTTGCACCCACTGTTTTGTCAAAGATCTTCAACACTGGCAATCAACATGCCACTATTTCCATGCAGTACTGATAGCAGCACAAATGAAAAATGGTATGGAACTACAGATGTGAAACATTTATAAAGGATTATGCTAGATAACATAGGGATTGCACATCAACAAAACAGGCCAACCACAGTACAGTCTAGACATCTCTAAAACCGATATTTAGTGTGATTTACATAAGCATGCAACAGCATGTTAGGGCGAGCATGTAGGATGGTACAGGCAGACTATGTTTTTAGAATACCATAGGATGGTGAAGTCAATCTGCAACACTTCACCTGGGTTGATAACCCTTTGACACTGATAAAGACCTTTGAGATACTGTACTGTTGATTCACCAGGTACGATGTGAATTGAAGTTAGAATGGTGTTAATTGTGTTAGTGGCAAAGCCAACCATTATCAAACATGCAGTCTCCTCCTCCCTCCTCAGCTACTAGCCTCTACCTTTCAGCAACTGCGCTTTTCCCACCCCAGAAAACAGCTGCATGCAACCTCCTTCAATGCCTCGCCCAAAGTTTCAAGAACCCAAAGATCAATTCAGGAACCTGCAGTCCAGGGAGAAAGAAAGAAAGCACCATTACTAAATTCAGCTGGGACAAACAAAAGATAATTAAAGGTAACAGGAAAAAGTCTCTTAAATTATATGGTAGAAGTTTTTAACCATATAATGCCAAAAGTAAAACAAAATTGCACCCAAGTGTTGAAAGATGTTACATTAAAGTCAACCGATAATCAGATTTTTGTTTTGGTAACTGGCAAAATAATTCAAGTAATTAGAGTGCAGTAAAATGCAGATTAAGTTACATTTTTTTAAAAATGTAACAGGAATGTAATAAACACTTCAATGTGCCTCCCCATCATCAATACTCAAAAATTGTTTATTTTGGATCACTTATAAAATTTTTCTGCTTAAAAAGTGACAAATAAAGAAAAGGACTTTTAGTTTGTAAATCCACATACTTCAAGCTAAAAGTTTATATTCCAATAAAAATTCAAAAAACAATAGCTGCAATAATCAACTAAAAAAGATAGAAAATACTGAGACCCTTCACCTATGTACATATTTACAAAGTTTAAGGCAACAGGAATAATGGAAAGAATTGATAGTATAATGTAACAATACTAGAGTCTAACAGTTTCTGAATATCAAGTCATGGCGTCCGGGACTGCATTCATGCACAAAATTTAACTTTTAAGAAAAAAATTAATCAGCTCAGCTCACACGGTGAACAAAGAATTTTGAAATAGGAACACAAAGTATAAGCATTCATATTCTTGATGTTCCTTCATTATTCCTTTAATTTAAAATTAATTTCCCCCATGATTACAACTGGATTTTAGCTGCTTATATTTATATGTATGTAACTGCACCTTTACTGTTTTTCTCTAGAGTAATATCTATATATGACGTTGGCACATAGCCTTCTTGTCCATTCTGCTTCCGTGCCCTTGTCCAGCCGTCGCCTTTATCTTCTTCAATAACATACAATACCTCCCCTTCTTGCATTGATAATGTCCCTTCGTTCTGACCTGCAAAGGAGGAAAATATAGAAAGGTCTGATTGCAACATTCACAGAATTCACACAATTCACAGAATCTTATAGCTCAGAGACAGGGCAGCTGATCTACACAAGATGTGCTGGCTCCTTGGAGGGATCAGAATCAGATTTATTATCACTGATATATGTTGTGAACATTGTTAACTTACTTTAAATTACAAACTAAAAGGTGCAAAAGATGAATAATGAGATGGCATGCATTGGTTCATCAACGGATCAGAAATATGATGACGATGGGGAAAATGCTGTTCTTAAAATATTGAGTGTGGGTCTTCAGGCTCCTGTTATCTCCTTCCTAATGCAGTAATGCAAAGACGGCGTGTCCCAGATGGTGAGGCTCTATGTGTCTTGAAGAACCACCCAATTAGATAATTGATGAAGGCAAGGCAGTGATGATGTCTACGTGGACTTTTGCGAGGCATGGGAGGTTGGTCAAGAAGGTTCAGTTGTTTGGCATTCAAGATAAGGTAGTAAATTGGATTAGACATTAACTTCATGGGAGAGGCCAGAGAGTGGTAGTAGATGGTTGACTCTCTTGACTGGAGACCTGTAACTAGTGGTGTGCCACAGGGATCAGTGCTGGGTCCATCATTGTTTGTCATCTACATTAACAATATGGATGATAGTATAGTAAACAGGTTCAGTAAATTTGTGGATGAAACCAAGATTGTGGACGTAGTGGACAGCATGCAAGGCTTTCAAAGCTCACAGAGAGATCTGGTCCAGCTAGAAAAGTGTGCTGAAAAATGGCAGATGGAATTTAATGCAGACAAGTGTGAGATTTTGCACTTTGGGACAACAAACCAGGGTAGGTCTTACATGGTGAGCAGTAGGGCACTGAGGAGTGTGGTAGAACAGTGGGATCTGGGAATACATGTCCAAAATCCCTTCAAGTGGCGCCCTAGGTAGACAGGGTTTTTAAAGAGAGCTTTTGTCACATAGGCCTTCATACATCAAAGTATTGACTACAGGAATTGGGATGTTGAAGTTGTATAAAACATTATGAGGCCTAATTTGGAGTCATGTGAGCAGCTCTGGTCACTGACAAGAAAGATATCAATAAGGTTGAAAGAGTACAGAGAAAATTTGCAAGGGTGTTGTCAGGACTTGAGGACCTGAGTTATAGGGAAAGGTTGAATAGGTTGGACTTTACTCCCTAGAGCGTAGGAGAATGAGGAGAGGCGATAAGTATACAGAATTATGTGGGATACAGATAGGGAAAAAATATGTAGGTTTTACCACTGAGGTTGGGTGAGACTGTAACTAGCAGTATCGGTTAAGGATGAAACGTGAAATGTTTATGGGGAACATAAAGGGGAACTTCTTCATTCACGGGGTAGCGAGTGTGGAACAAGCTGTCAGCAGAAGCAGTGGATGTGAGTTCGATTTCAAAATTTCAGAATGATGGGAGGGGTATGGAGGCCTATGGTCTGGGTGAAAGTTGATGTGACTAATCAGATTAATAGTTTAGTACAGACTAGATGGACTGAAGGGCTTTTCGTTCTGTAGTGTTCTCTGACTCTAAATGATTTTGCTCAAAAAATTGTCCTTTTTATCTGTACAACAGCAAACATTAGATTCAAAGCCAATTGCAGTACCTATAAAAAGTATTCACCCTCCCCTTGGAAGTTTTCATGTTTTATTGTTTTACAACATTAAATCACAGTGGATTTAATTTGGATATATTTCACACTGATCAACAAAAAAGACCCTTTTGTGTCAAAATTAAAACAGATTTCTACAAAGCGATCTAAATTAATTGAAAATGTAAAACACAAAACAATTGATTGCTTAAGTATTCATCCCCTTCAAGTCAGTATTTAGTAGTGTCACGTGACTGGCAACAATGAATATAGAATTGAATTGAGTCAGGTTTTATAAAAAAAAATTATTAAACTCTGCTCAATATAAAAAAATAAACAAACGAAAATCTTAACCGGAATTGCTACGCGGCTATTTAACAAACCGCCACTCAGTACTAGTTCTTAAAGTGATAAATGCAAAAACAGTTCTTAAAGCAGTAAATTCAAACACAGTTCTTAGAATGGTAAATTCGAAAGTCCAAGAGATTTATACAATTAGGAGAGTCTTTCCTGAAGTAAAGAATTCCTCCAAGACATGATGTTACGCCAGTTCCAGCCAGATCCTGCCTTGTCCGCAGGATTCACGACGGAAATAAAACGGTTTAAAGGCACTGACCTTTACCTTTTAACACTAGATCCTGCACAGCCATTTCTGCCACTTTTAGCAGAGGCTATCTCATGCAGATCAATCTTTCTTGAACGAATTCAATAATGGTCAATCCTTTCAATCCTCGAATGACTCCTTCAGGTTCCTGTCTTCACTCTCCAATACTACTGAAAAGATACATCAACAAACCTGGCAGAAATTGGTTAAACTGCCAGTCTAGCACTTTTGTACCTTATAACAGAACGTAAAACACCGTTTTAAATTGAAACTGCGTCATAAGGCAAATACGCAGCGGAGCGGAGTCTCTGGCTTACGTTCTAACTGGAAAACCAACTGCATCACCACAGGGGTCTCCTTTTATACCCATGGTGGACATGTCATCACGTGACCTCACATCGGTGGGAAAATTAAATCAGGTGACCTCCAAAAGACCATTACATCATCCTCACAAGACAGTCACAAGATATCCATGAGGTTTGTAACAGTAGATGCAACTTTGACAGCAATTACAGCCTTGAGTCTATGTGGATAGGTCTTGGTCAGCTTTCCACATCTGGACACTGCATTTTTTCCCCCCATTCTTCTTTAAAAAACACTCAAGCTCTGTCAAATTGCATGGGATTGTGAGTAAACAGTCCTTTACAAATACAGTCACAAATTCTCAATTGGATTGAGGTTTGGACTCTGACTTGGCCACTTCAGGACATAACTTGTTGTTTCTAAGCCATTCTTGTGTAGTTTTGGATTTATTTTGGGGTCATTGTCTTGCTAGAAAACAAATCTTCTCCCAATTCGCAGTTCTCTTGCAGACTGCATCTGGTTTTTCTCCAGGATTTCCCTGAATTTTGCTGCATTCATTTTACCCTCTACCTTCACAAGCCTTCCAGGGCCTGCTGCAGTGAAGCAACCCCATAGCATGATGCAGCCACCACCATACTTCACGGTAGGGATGGTGTGTTTTTGATGATGTGCAGTGTTTGGCTTATGCTAAACATAGCGTTTAGTATGATGGCCAAAAAGCTCAACTTTGGTTTCATTAGACCATAGAGCCTTTTTCCAGCTGACCTCAGACTCTCTCACGTGCCTGGTGGTAAACTCTAGCCATGTGAGTTTTTTTTTCCAAAAGTGGCTTTCTCTTTGCCACTCTCCCAAGAAGCTGCGACTGGTGAAGCACCCAGGCAACAGTGAAGCTTGCAACTCCTCCAGAGTTGTCACAGGTCTCTTGCTGGTCTCTATCACTAGTCCCCTTCTTGCACGGTCACTCAGTTTTTGAGGATGGCCTGCTCTAGGTAGTTTTACATCTATGCCATATTTTTTCCATTTCTTGATGATTGACTTAACTGTACTCCAAGGGATATTCAGTGACTTGGAAATCTTCTTGTATCCATCTCCTGACTTGTGCTTTTCAATAACTCCTTTGCAGAGTTGCTTGGAGTGTTCTTTTGTCTTCATGATGCAGGTTTTGCCAGGATACTGACTTACCCGCAGTTGGACCATCCAGATACGGGTGTATTTTTACTACAATCAATTGAAACAATGCACACACGTGACTGCACCAGTGATGATTTGGTGTGTCATATTAAATGGGGTGAATACTTTTCTGTTGATCAGTGTCAAAGAAAGCCAAATTAAATCCACTGTGATTCAATGTTGTAAAACAATAAAACATGAAAACTTCCAAAGGTGTGGTGGGGGGGGGGCCAATACTTCTTAAAACATTGTCTATTGAGCTTCTCAGTAGATATGTAGCAAGTGCAGCTGTCACAATACTATTCATAGAGCATTGAGGGAGGGCCAAGTGCCAAAAAAACACTGCAGGTATTGAGAGTACGAACACATATGCAAAAGAGCACTAGAAATATTAGCTGTTTAAGATATATCAATGACAACATCAAATGCTGCTAACTATTTATCCTACAGACTTTGACTTCAATACTAAGTATCAAATGACAAAGGTTTTTAAGTTATCACATTGAACAAATGTGATTGAGATCCATTATGATTGTGTTGATTATGGCAGATCGGAAGGCAAGTTTGAGGGAAAAAGTGTCTTGGAAACACTGGAGTGGAAGCGTATCCACACGTCTTTTTCCTCAAACGTGGTGCACTGAAAGACTAAGGGGTGATCTATTAGATGCCTATATTATTAAGGGCAGTCAGAATCTTCCCCCCCCCCCCCACCCCAAGATACGGGAGCATAAAACCAAGAAGGAATAGGTTTAGGGTGAGAGGGCAGAAATTAGAAGGGCAAGTTTTTCCACATAAAGCATGGTGGTTAAATAGACCAGAAGAAGCAGCAGAGGCAGTTACAATTACATTTGGAAGGCACTTGGATAGGAAAGGAACAGAGGGATACAGGGCTGAAGCAGAGAAATAGGATTAGTGTAGACAGGCACAAAGCTGGTATGGGTGAGGACCCAATTATATGCTGTAAAACTATATTACTCCAGCATCTACCAAACTTCCCAGCTTTAACATAGCCCAAATAAAGCTCATCCTTTATGGAAAAAACAATTGGTTTCAAAAAAAGATTCACATAAAATTCAGATCATACTGAAGATTTTTACCATCAAATGGGTACAATGCTTTGCAGTGGCCAATAGCAGGTAAAGGTTCATCATCTTCAAATTCATCATCAAATTCAACGTGGCGGTGTGGTTCTGAATATCTCTGGTGTGCTCTCTGCTCTTGGTTTGGATCATCTGTATAACTCCCATCAGGGCTGATGAAAGCAAAGTAAAACAACAAGAATTAGTGATAAGAAGCTTATTTAATAAAATCAATGCCTGTAAATATTTACTCTTGAAAGTGAATGGATGCATTTTAATTATAACCATTAGGAAACAGTTATTCATGGAGTTTTCCTAAGTATTCTTACATATCAAGTAGCAGCATTAACTTTCTCTAAGATTTTTGTAACAGAGGATTAAGAAAATACTCCTCCAATTAATAGCCAGATAATTGCCAATAACATGCTAGAACTTCAAATAAATTCTACCTTTAAATGAACGAATCTGAGGTATGAGTCAACTGCTGACATTTGCCCAAGCACCCAACCTCCACATGAACATGAAAGAACAGCTGAAGCTAGCATGCAACTTCAAAATGACTGGTCTGATTCAGCAAGCTAGTCTCAACCAGTCGACCTTCAAAATAGGGCAATGCTTTTTAAAATAATTTTAAATGTTACATAGTCTATACAAAACTGGACATTCTTTGATGCTGACATCACAGATGCAAAGTCCAAGTGGTTATCAACTACAAGCAGCAGAGATTAGCAGTATATTTCCCCAAATCCTTATTATTTTTGTTTTGGAGTACAATGTTATTGCCAGCAACGCTTGTCATAGTTTGCAGAAAGCAGGCCCCAAAAACTAATCAGACTTCATAAATTGCAGCAAGCAGATAACAGGTTTAATTGGAAAATAGTGTGCCATATTACTATAGGTCAGGCAGCATCAATGAAAGGAATAAATAATCAATGTTGCAGGCTTAGTCCCGATGAAGGATCTCGGCTCGAAACATTGACTCTATTTCTTTCCATAGATGCTGCCTGACCTGGGGAGTTCCTCCAGTTTTTTGTGTATTACTCTGGATTTCCAGCATCTACAGAATCTCTTTTGTTTGTCGCCATGTAATTATACCAATTTAAATGTTCAATGTTAGAAATAGAAGACATTTTTACATGTTTCATGATTGTTTGAATGTTTTTTTTTAAAAAAATCTATCACTATTAACAAGTGTTACTTGTATAAAATACAATGCAATTCTTTTACACTCCTATTATCTGGGCTCTGCTGATTTGGAGAACATTAAGAAAAGATTTGACCCCAGAGTCAGTTCAGGATTTACTGTACAAGACTATTGAAATAACCTGGAGAGGGATGAGCTCCACTAAGTTTCAGATGCCCAAGACATGCCATATGATGAGCATACCAAAAAGATCAGTGTAAAACGCTACACACACACACACACACACACACACAGTTAAAATACCTTTGTCTTCAATTGAGTTAAAATACTTGTTTATAGTGATCTTTGTCAAGTAGTTTGCAGAAAAGGGCAGGAAAATAAGTACTTCTTCAAAGTAACCTCAGTATGTGAATTATGTCAATAAGTTAATGATGCTTCAGAAAGATGTATCAAAACTAGATCACGACCCATTAACAAATTAGTTGAATGTGTACCTCTCTCTCCCAGGCGTTCCATGATGATTAGTTTCAGTAGGACGTTCACATGCAGTACTACCACTTAATCGTCTGTCTCCTCTTCCACTTGGTCTTTCGACCTCAGCAAGCCATGCCTTTAAGAGATTAACATAGTGTTAGTTAGCATTAGATAATTAATAATAACTTAATTGAGGCAATCATTTACAGCACAATCAACTTAATAAATAGAGTAAAATTAAATAAATGAATGCTTTAGTCATTATTATCCAAAGGACTCTTTTTAGAGTGGAATCTCAAATATCTGCTATTAATAATCAGGTTTCCTACTACAAGTATTTAAGTTCCACTGCCAATTACATAGATCTGAAAGCACAAGTATTAATATACTAAAAGACCCAAAGTCACTCACTGTTTTTCAGCTCAATGAGTAATTGTCCCAATTAATTTCTCTAAACAGGAGCAGGGTTTTGATAAGGTGACAGTAACCATTCTACCCCATGCAAGCATCCAGCAGAACAAACAAATATTATCTTTCAGATACAAACCTAATGCCCACATTAGATTTGCATCCTTCTATGCTCTATCTACTCAAATGCTTGTCTACATATCTTTTAAGTGAAGCAACTGTATCAGATTCCACCACTTCTGGCAGTGCCATTTTACTTTCAGGCTTCCAGAACCTGAAATACCTTGCTCAAGTGAAAGACATTTATCCCCAAATACCTCCATGTAATCAGGCATTATACTGAAGACTACGTTTCCCCCAAGTTCTAGCAGAGAACACAGGAACAGAAGTAGGCCACTTAGCCCCTTGAGCCTGCCCTACCATTCCATATGACTATGGCTGACCTGTAATGCCCTCAACATTTTTTGTACCAATTCTCTGTAATTCTCAATTTCTTGCTTTCAAATATTTATCTCTGCATTAAATATATATAATGATCAGTTTCTACCACCCTCAGGAACAGAGAATTCCATAAATTCACTATCCACAGAAGAAATAAAATTTTTTAAAAATTTGAACACTTTACTTTTAAAGATCAGCCCCTTATTGATAGAAATATTATAACTGTCAATGCACACTTTCAACAAAATTACATCAGGAAAGAGGAACCCATAAGATAGAGAAGTGATAGGAGGCCATTTGGCCACTTGTGCTTGCTCTGGTATCCAATAAAATCATGGATGATCTTTTACCTCAGTGCTACTCTTCTTGATTACCTTAATATCTAAATCAGAAATGGTACAGAATGCCATGAACCAGCGTGCTCACTGGTACTGTACAGTATGATAGCCTCCGGAACTACAAGCCTATCAAAAATTCCACTGGGATGAGTTGGTTAGATTTTACATCCATTTATCTTAAATTTGCCTTCATTTGTATGGTTCCAACTATAGTAACAGATCTCTATTAGTTCATCAAGGTAATTCTTCAAGGACAATATTAAAAGTTATTAAACCAATTCAGGAAAAATATTTCAAAGAGATTTTCCAATGACAAACATAATAAAGTTAGTGGAAGTATTCAGCAGCAGAAACCTTTGCCTAGAAGCACCAAATCAACTATAATTTCCTACATGCTAGCAAAATGAAGAGTTAACTCAGCATTAATAATCAATCTACAATACATGTCACATTTATAAGCTACATCAGACTACACATGTAGGATGAATTATACTCAAACACATAAGAAAAATCAGATATGCCACTTTAATTCCAAGCCCTCCTAAATTTCTAAAACTGTGCGGTCAAGGCGCAACACACATTTTCAAAGTTACCTCGTTCTTTTGAATCTCATAACGTAGCTTGTCAATATTGCTCATAGTCTCTGCTATCTTTGGATTCAAACTACCAGAATCACCCATCTGGGGATTTCGTTCATAAACATCTTTCATTTTGTTTAAGGCATCTCTAGAAAAATAAAATGTAATTCTATGTTATTGAATTGTTCCATGTAAAATGCCTTAAAATTAATATATCACTCCAATTTTCAATCGCTGTTGTCAGGTTAAATTAGAAGCATCCAAGTTTCTTTTTTAATTAAATTAGATATTTAAAAGCCTATTGCAGTATGTTAAATAATAGTCCCTAATTCAGTTATTTTTTTAAAAAACTACAACACAGCATTTATGTAAGCATAATTCAGTAGATGCACAGAGAAATTAGCGGCACATATTTTTCAAATAGGTTTAATATGGTGTTAAGTATCTAGAAAATTAATAGACTAGATATTATTTTCAAAGAAAGGTCAGTTTAACATATTCTGTATCAGATGCATTTTTAAATAAATCTAGCTTTTCTGATTTTAGTTCAAGTTTATGCTAAACTTTAACTGGCCATAACTTAGGTTAAATTGAATTGGTAAACTCTAGCTTTCCCTGTGCCATTATCCTACGCTTATTAGCTTGCAACAAACTGAAATTAAAATAGAAAATGCTGGAAATACTCAGCATTTCCGGCCTGGCAACAACAATTAAGAGAGGAACAGAATTAATATTTCATCAGCAAGGTCTTCTTAAATTTTAATTCTGTTCTCCCCATAGGGACTACTGGTCTGTTGCATTTCCAGCATTTTGTGATTTTTAACATCCGATTTCCTTTTTGAGCAAAATATCCTGCTAGCTTCACTCTTTCAACTGGCAATGAAACTCACCTTTGCCAACACTGAAAACAAAAAAGGGTTTCAAAGGTTTAAGGTGATCCAAACAATTAGCTTCAAACAAGAAATTTACATAGCGCAAATTGAAATTGTACTTCAGACAATGGAGGTCAAAGTGTAGCAAAAATCAATATCTTAAAATGATATGACAGAATATGACTGACTACCTGCCCAAACTATAGCATGTAGAGCTCTGGCAAATGTAATAGGACCAGTCCATTAGTTAATTGAGTCTATTTTTGTTTCTACTGCTCTGCTTAATAAGTTATTGAATGTTACATGGTATAAAAGATCCCACGGTCATCTCACTAACCTGGAGGCAACAAGTCCAATTATTGTAGCCCAGGAGGCATCACCTAACCCAGTCTGCATCATGTAGTGAATCTAAGAACTGTGCCTAATATGGCCAAATGCAACACTTGGGCTTCTGCCTACCAATCTTCAAGGAGGTTTGTGCTCCATTTAAACCATTTCCATTTAAGACAATTCAATTATAACAAAAAAATGAATTCACCTGTTTAGTGTATTATTAGAAAAATAAATGTCAAACATTAAATTATCCCCTTACTCAATCACATTCAAAAACAGTTGTATTTCTCCCTATCGTATGGAGAGCAAAGCACATGAGACACTTGCAACTTTAATCACAAAGTCAATGTCAATAATCATTCAATGATCTGCTTTTAAAATTAAAAATACACCCATTACCTGAAATGTAAAAATGTTAAACATACTGGTATTGTGACAAATCAAAAATAAATAATTATTAACAGAACCTTATTAATACTATTATTGTTAATATTCTGTGTGGTTTTCTTTTTGGTTTGTCCTAATGTTAATGTACAAAGATTTAATAATACTCAAAATGAAGGCACAAACTCAAGGTTTTCCATACAGTGCCACCTCTCGAACCAGTACAGTTTAGCCTGTTCAGACCTTTGGTCCATTTCCTTCTGGTATTCCTTGTTAAGCTCATCAATCTTTTGCTGAAGTCTCTTGCGCCTCTGTTCTGGTGGCAGATGGCTAAAGTCTTCTGATGCAGCGCTCTGAAACAAAGATTGAAACAATGTTTATCCCATTCTTTGTACCTTGCAGTCAAATCAGCTTGTATACATATATCGTAGAAGCATTGACATCAACTTTAAACCATACATGGTTACAGATGAGCTTAAAGAAGGTAATCTTGTGCAGCACAATAAATCTGGAAAATTTACCATAAGCAGTAAGATTTATTGTAAAGAACCACAAATTTCTTTTCCAAGCATTACATGAAATAAAAATGCTTTAAGCATGCCTAATAACAATATATCACTTGCCACAACAAATCACTATCTGAATTAAAATATATAAAGTACATTCCAGTTCAAAAGACAGCATTTATTACGGCACTCACACACCCCTAAAATGTTTCAATGCAATTGCTCACTTTCTAGACATGATCCTTTGTGAGTAATGTAGTTAGTTTGAAATACAGTGTGGAATAGGCCCTTTGAGCCACAATGCCCAGCAACCCCTGATTTAATCCTAGCCTCATCACGAGACAATTTACAATGACCGAATAACCTACTAACAAGTACATACAGAGGACCTGGAGAAAACTCATGCATTCCACATGGAGGATGTCGGAATTGAACTCTGAAGTCAGATGCCCCAAGCAGTAATAGCGCCATGCTACTACGCTACTGCAGTTGATCATTAGCAGGTAGTTAAAAAATAGATCTCCCCAGAAGAGCTAACTTTTAAAAAGAAATTGGTAATTAGTTTTGTTAAGGCTCAGGCATATTAGATCCACACACACATTTTATCACAGCAGTACTGCACTGGAGCTCTGAACTGTTGTGCAGAAGTGTTATGAAAAGTTAGAGAAACAAAACGTCTCCAGTTTCTGGTGTTCCCAGTAATTCACAAATGTACACAGATACACATTGATTATCGACAGTACAGATTATTGATGCATCTTTTGCCACTCAAAACTGTCAAAGTAGCACAAAAATGGAAGAAGAGAGTCATTAACCTGAAAATGCAGTCCATGTCTGACTGCTTTAGTTGAAGATCTGCAAGACAGGAGGTCAGGAAGAAAGTTTTCTCCATTTAAAAAAAAAATCCATGTACATTTTTAAAATTGGAACATTCATCATGAATATTTTTTGTTACAAAGCTGTTCCACAATTACTGGTGTTTGTATCTGTGACAACTTGAATCTGAATCAAAATGACATGGAGTCCTGCAGCTGTGATTTGCAATGGAATTTGAATTGGTTTATTATTGTCACATGTACTGAAGTACAGTGAAAAGCTTGTCTTGCATACTGTTCATACAGATAAATTCATTACAATTTTTCATTGAAGTTTTCTTCAGATAGTGGCCAAAATGCTAAATAGAACATTGCATAAAGAAAATATTTATCCTGGAGGAAATGGAAATATGTTGTTAACTGAATATGGGGCAACAGAGAGGGAGAACAGAAAATACTAAAGCTCAACTCCATTATTGCTAGGTGTTCAGTTTTAATGTGACTTTGCTGATGTAAAATGCGGGGTGACCAGAATGAAGACATAAAGCTGCAGTTAAAGGACTTGCATTTCAACGCACACTCCATAAACCAACAAAATTGGAATGGAACATTTTAGGGGAAAGTTTTTAAACTTGCCACCCAGCCACAAGTCTGACATTGTGAAATAATGCTGGCCCACTTAGCATTATTAAATGCTACTGACTGAAGAGCAAACTTTACAATTATGCTATCAAAATTCTAAAGGAAAGCAAGGCAACTCAAATAGTACAAATTCATCAACAGACTTAAAATTAATAAAATGAGCACAAGTCTTAGGCTTAAGCTTTACCAAATATTGCCTAAAAGCAGAATAGAGAAAAAAAAAATCAATGTAGCTTTACAGTTTTAAAGACACTTCAACCATAAACACTTCCACAAAAGCAACAGACGTAGAGAAGCTTTGGGTTCAAAGCTCTGCTTACCAGTTTTATTGAAAACTTCATAGTTCATATGAAGAGAGAAAAGAATCATTATAAATACTCTCCATTTCCACCAATTACAGTTCAATATAATCAGAATCAAATGCATTTAAGCTGCCGCATCCCCAAGTGGCTTGAATATGACAGTTTCCTCCCAAAAATTGAAGACCGCTGCATGATTTTTTTTTTAAAAAAGCAAGCTAACCTCCCTTAATGATAATCAGAACAGCGCCTATTCAATACTAGCCTTTGTGGCAGATAACCTCTTCTCAGACAAGTTTTTGAGCTGTCTCTCTGTATCTAAGAGCTGAAAAATTAGCGTCTCTCCCCTATCAGAGCATCTTCAAATGTGTAGTTCTGATAGTTATGATGACAGAGTGACAGGATCGATTATTTCCTGGGTCAACCTTTCTTTAAATGACAAGCCTTAAACATGAAAAACCTCTAGTTGGATATCAGGAAGAATTCTCTTCCATTGTTTGGATTTTTTCTAAATATGATTGAAGTTACATGGCAAGACTTTAATCTCAGCTTGAGCTCATTTGAAGCAATAGTTTCTCATGTCAGTTCTTTACTTCAAAATATCTTAAACTGCTGTTGTAACTACCTTTCTACAATTACAGAACAGAAATCGGGATACTCTATTGTGACTGCCATATGTAGTTTTATTTCAATTCATAGAATCAAAAAGAGAAAAATCACTAAACTTTGCAGATCTGAAGACACGACATCATACCTCTGTTAGCTATCCTTTTTAATCCCACATGCCATTTCTTAGCCTGTAGCTCAAACGTTACAGTGCTTCATGCATATCCAAGATTTTAAAAAGTGTTGATGGTTTCATTCAGCAACTATGATTCTTTCAGACTGTGTTCTAAATCTTCACCATAAAAAATAATCCTCTCCTCTAATTCTATAATCAATGACTAAAAATCTATGCCTCCTGATAAATGTACCCTCCGCTAAAAGAAATGGATGCTTTACATCCATTGCAACCAGATCTTTCATACCTTTAAATATCAACTAAATCTCTCCTATCTATCCCTCCTCTCTTCCAAAGAAAATGACTACAGGCTATCTAATTATTCCTCATAACCAACATTTTCCAACACTGGCAGATCCTCAAATTTCCTCAGGACTAGTTCCAATTCAATTCCCTCCTTTCTGTCATGTGATGACCAGAACTGTACATAGTACTCCAGCTGGAGTCTAACAACTGTTTCATACTATTCCTACTCCCATATTCCATCACTTTGCTAATAATTTATTCACATTCCCTCTTAACCAGGGGTTCCAAACTTAAGGTCCACAGATGCCTCAGTTGACCTTAGGGGTCCATGGCAGAAAAAAGGTTGGGAGTCCCTGTTCTTATCTATCTTATCACCCTTCTAATGTCTGTCAGGATCTCTGGACCTGCACTCCAACACCTTTCTGTTCCACTAGTCTTCCCAGCAATTGTTTTGTACAACCTTCCCTAAATGCATTGCCCCACATTTGTCCAAACTGAAATTTACTTGCTACTTTTCTTCCCTCTCTGAAAATCACTAACAATGCTTAGAATAATTAGGCATCATGAGGACAACATCTGGGTGCAGGACACAGCTACTGAGCTGCAGAATTACGAGGCAATGTTCATCTATAACTGAAATCCAAAATTCAACCGCATCACTGCCAAATACTCTGCCAGCTACAGATGCTCATAAATGAGCAAAGACTCAAGTGAGGTAGTCACAAAAATGTCATGGAGGGTCAAAAGCTGGGTACTCTGTGGAATATCTCATTAATATCACATTGATGCGCAGACTCCATGGCCTAATTCTGCTACCCTATCTTATGGTCTTAAGCAGCATTGAGAGATTACCTTTATCTACAGAATCAAGCTGGTCACTAGAGGAGCACCTTTTTAGGACCAGCGAGAAGACTCACCGAAGATTTGATTTTTTTTTTTAAAAAGTTATCGGAAGATAACCTGAAAATATCAAACCATAAATAGTCAGAAAGAGATGAGGAGTCAGTAAAAGTGGCAAGAATAAAGCAGTTCAAAGAAATTAATTACCATGTGCACGAAAGGAATCAATATTGAATGTAATCATGGCTAAGTTTCATTCCATTTTAAAAATGCATTCAATTCCAGCCAAAAATCAGTCTTCACAGATCTTTTAGTGGGAGTAAATGTAGCTTAGTAAAATAGATACTCTTGGAAAACAATGTGGCTTCATGTTCAAAAATTAATAAACATCTTTAGGCTGTAGCAGCTGATATCATTTTAACTTTGACAAACTGGATTTAAATGCAACCAATTCCTTGAAATCATAGCACAAGTTTCCACTCATTTGTCATAGGCATAAAGCCTTCAAGAATTAGAGTGACTATAGCAATTATTTTTCCACACATTAAAAGTTATTCATGAATTCAAAAGTGCAACCTAGAGTGAGTCAATTACAAAAAGGTTTTTTTTAATATCATGAGTGTCAACAAAAGAGTGGGACAAAATTTGCAAAAATGTCAAAACAATGTCAAGAGACCTGAGGGTGCGCCTTATTCAGTTAAGAGCCTACACCATTTCTATTAGACTCCAGCAAGGTTACATAGATTAGAGTTGAAAAAACACCCCTGAATGTTGGCACTGTGAGGCAGATAAAGGGACTTAGTACATGCACTCTGGTTCTGTCCCAGAATTCAAGAACTTTGGATTATGATACATAAGTATATTGGTGAAGTTTCAGGTATTCAACTCCCTTTCTGCTCCAAACTTTTTGTCTTGGGAGACACACTTGGGGATAAACACTCTCAAAATTGGATCCGGACAAGTATAATGGTAGAAAGACAAATTATACCTAGACGTTGGAGGAACTTGGGGGGGGGTCCATCATTTCAGGAGTGGGTCACAGAGATAGCCAAAGTGACAGCTTTTGAACACATGTCTTACAAACAGTTTGATAGATTGGACATCTCTACACAAAAATGGGGCAAATATTTAGGTTTCCTGGGGAGGGGGGAAAATAGTGGTGAATGTGGTCATGAAGCATATTGCTGAATGGCAGTCTTTTCTGTTATTAGAAGTCTAAATAGACACACATGGTTATTATATTGATATTTATTTCTGCCATGGTTGTTTTATTTTATGGATAATTTTATGTTTTGTAAGCTATGATTTACATAATTCCAACACTGACTCAAGGGTTCGGGGTTAAAAAATTTACTAGAAATAAAATTCGAAAAAAATATCATGAGTGCCAAATACAAATGTGCAATCAGATATAAAATTATTCACATTAACTTTAAATCCTAATGAACTGTGTATTAAATTTATTGGAAAATGCTGGACACACACACAGGTAGCAAGAATAGCCACGGGGCCATTCCAGAATATTTCTGAAACCAATATGAAGGACCACAGAAATATCACAGGTACATCCTTTGCCACCATTGGTAGCATCTTCAGGAGGTGCTGCCTTAAAAGGGGGTAGCTTGCATCAAAGGTCCCCACCATCTGAGCCATGCCATCTTTTCACATCTATCTTTGGGTAGGAGGTTCAGAAGCCTGAAGTTCCAACACCACCAGATTCAAAAACAACTACTTCCTTTCAACTAGTCGGGTCTTGAACCAATTGGCACAGCACTATAGTTCAGGAATACAATGATCACTTTTATCACTTAGCATTAAAATAAACCTTTTTGTTCCAATTCTGTTCTTTTCTGTTAAATACCCATAACACCATAAGACAAAGGAGCAGAAGTTGGCCATTCGGCCCATCGAGTCTGCTCCGCCATTTTATCATGAGCTGATCCATTCTCCCATTTAGTCCCACTCCCCCGCCTTCTCACCAAAACCTTTGATGCCCTGGCTACTCAGATACCTATCAATCTCTGCTTTAAATACACCCAATGACTTGGCCTCCAATGCTGCCCGTGGCAACAAATTCCATAGATTCACCACCCTCTGACAAAAAAAAATTTCTTCGCATTTCTGTTCTGAATGGGCGCCCTTCAATCCTTAAGTCATGCCCTCTCGTACTAGACTCCCCCATCATGGGAAACAACTTTGCCACATCCACTCTGTCCATGCCTTTCAACATTCAAAATGTTTCTATGAGGTCTCCCCTCATTCTTCTAAACTCCAAGGAATACAGTCCCAGAGCGAACAAACGTTCCTCACATGTTAACCCTCTCATTCCTGGGATCATTCTAGTTAATCTTCTCTGTACCCTCTCTAACGTCAGCACATCCTTTCTTAAATAAGGAGACCAAACTGCCCACAGTACTCCAAGTGAGGTCTCACCAGTGCCTTATAGAGCCTCAACATCACATCCCTGCTCCTAAACTCGGTTCCTCTAGAAATGAATGCCAACATTGCATTCGTCTTCTTCACCACCGACTCAACCTGGAGGTTAACCTTAAGGGTATCCTGTACGAGGACTCCCAAGTCCCGTTGCATCTCAGAACTTTGAATTCTTTCCCCATTTAAATAATAGTCTGCCCGTTTATTTCTTCTGCCAAAGTGCATAACCATACACTTTCCAACACTATATTTCATTTGCCACTTCTTTGCCCATTCTTCCAATCTATCCAAGTCTCTCTGCAGACTCTCCGTTTCCTCAGCACTACCGGCCCCTCCACCTATCTTTATATCGTCAGTGAACTTACTCACAAAGCCATCTATTCCATAATCCAAATCGTTGATGTACAATGTAAAAAGAAGTGGCCCCAACACGGACCCCTGTGGAACACCACTGGTAACCGGCAGCCAACCAGAATAGGATCCCTTTATTCCTACTCTCTGTTTCCTGCCAATCAGCCAACGCTCTATCCACATATGTAACTTTCCCGTAATTTCATGGGCTCTTATCTTGTTAAGTAGCCTCATGTGTGGCACCTTGTCAAAGGCCTTCTAAAAATCCAAATATACAACATCCACTGCACCTCCCTTGTCTAGCCTACTTGTAATTTTCTCAAAAAATTGTAATAGGTATGTTAGGCAGGATTTTCCTTGAAGGAATCCATGCTGAGTTCTGCTTATCTTGTCGTATGCCTCCAGGTACTCTGTAACCTCATCCTTGACAATCGACTCCAACAACTTCCCAACCACCGATGTCAAGCTAACAGGTCTATAATTTCCTTTTTGCTTCCTTGACCCCTTCTTAAATAGCGGAGTGACATTTGCAGTCTTCCAGTCCTCCGGAACCATGCCAGAATCTATCGAATTTTGAAAGATCATCGCTAATGTCTCCGCAATCTCCACAGCTACTTCCTTCAGAACATGCGGGTGCATTCCATCTGGTCCGGGAGATTTATCTACCTTTAGACTATTCAGTTTCCTGAGTACTTTCTCTTTCGTAATTGTGACTGCGCACACTTCTTTTCCCTGCCACCCTTGAGTGTCTGGTATACTGCTGATGTCTTCCTCAGTGAAGACTGATGCAAAATACTCGTTCAGTTCCTCTGCCATCTCCTTATCTCCCATTACAATTTCTTCAGCATTATTTTCTATCGGTCCTATATCTACTCTCACCTGTTTTTTACTCTTTATATACTTGAAAAAGCTTTTAGTATCCTCTTTGATATTATTTGCTAGCTTCCTTTCATAGTTTATCTTTTCCCTCTTAATGACCTTCTTAGTTTCCTTTTGTAAGCTTTTAAAAACTTCCCAATCCTCTGTCTTCCCACTAATTTTTGCTTCCTTGTATGCCCTCTCCTTTGCTTTAACTTTGGCTTTGACTTCTCTTGTCAACCACAGTTGCATCCTTTTTCCATTCGAAAATTTCTTCTTTTTTGGAATATACCTGTCTTGCACCTTCCTCACTTCTTGCATAAACTCCAGCCACTGTTGCTCTGCCGTCTTTCCCACCAGTGTCCCTTTCCAGTCAACTTTGACCAGTTCCTCTCTCATGCCACTGTAATTTCCTTTACTCCACTGAAATACTGACACATCAGATTTCGGCTTCTCTTTTTCAAATTTCAAGTGAACTCAATCATGTTATGATCACTGCCTGCTAAGGGTTCCTTCACCTCAATCTCTCTAATCACCTCCGGTTCATTACACAATACCCAATCCAGTACAGCCGATCCCCTAGTGGGCTCAACACCAAGCTGTTCTAAAAAGCCATCTCGCAGACATTCTACAAATTCTCTCTCTTGAGATCCAGTGCCGACCTGATTTTCCCAATCCACTCGCATGTTAAAATCCCCCACAATTATCATAACACTGCCCTTCTGACAAGCCCTTTCTATTTCCTGTTGTAATTTGTAGTCCACATCACTGCAGCTGTTTGGAGGCCTATAAATAACTGCCATCAGGATCCTTTTACCCCTGAGATTTCTTAGTTCAACCCATAAAGATTCTGCACCTTCCGATCCTTTATCACCTCTTTCTAACGACTTAATATCATTTCTTACCAATAAAGCCACGCCTCCCCCTCTGCCTACCTTCCTATCCTTTCGATACACCGTGTATCCTTGGATGTTCAGCTCCCCGAGAGATGCATCCTTTAGCCACGTCTCAGTGATGGCCACAATATCACACCTGCCAATCTGTAGCTGTGCGACAAGATCATCCACCTTATTCCTTATGCTGCATGCATTTAAGTATAACACCTTAAGACCAGTATTTGCTACTTTTCGCTTTGATTTCACTGCAACTTTATTGCACTGCAACTCATCCCAAGGCAAATACTCTGCATAATTTATGTTCCTCTTCTGAATGCTGCGTATTTGATGCTATGTACCTGAAATACTATTACAATTAAGTTTTTCAGCTGCACCCACGCCCACATATACTTGCGCATATGACAATAAACTCAACTTTGACACTGGCTTAACTATCTGGGGCAAATATCTTGCTCCACGCTCAATTATTGAGAATTCTCTAGCTTTTGCAACTTGTAAATTCTTGTACACATCTTCCTTAATATCTGTAATAAAATAATGGAACAGCAACTGTATAATTTGTTTTATCATTGGCCCAGTTGATAATACTCTCACTTACAAACTAAAAGTTGGGTTTGAGTTCCATTCCAAATCTCAACACTCCAGTGCAATTCTCAGAGAGTGCTGCAAGACTGAAAATGTTACTTTTCAGTCAAAATGTTAAACCAAGGCTGTACTTGTATTCTCAGGGGAGACACAAGAGATGCAGGATAATAATAGGGACAAGATCAAAGTCCTCAGGGTGACCTGATGAATGTTTAGCATTCAGCCAACACTACTAATCAATGCATACTGGTGCTTGTGGGATGTTATTGGATACAAAATATTAATTGCTACAATACAGTAACTACACTTTGCATGCTGAACTTCCAAGTTTACAACCTACCTTCTGCAACTACATTCCACTATCATTTTATTTATTGAACTAGGACATGCCAAAAGAAAATAAGGGTATTTCAATTGAAATATTGTTGGTCAAAAAATCCAGATACACATACTTCTCATATTTGGGAAATTAAAAACACTGGCCACACTGGATCAGTGCGAAAGGGATGCTGCAACTTTAAATGCTACAAAATTCAGCACTGCACAGCACAAAGCCACATGCAAGCTTTCAATAAACAGCCTCTTGTTCACATACAAAAAGAAATTATACTGACCCCTCAAGGATATCTTCATTGAAGGCAGCTGTTGGATAATAGTTTTCACAATGAACAGCAAAGACAACTGTCAATTTGACTCCAAAAAAATGCTTCACAGTTGTAAGATCAATCAGGAAAACATAATAGCAACTGTAGTGGACCAAATGGGCCATATGGGCTGCTTTTGTTACATAATCGAAATAATATTACTTTAATATAAACAATATATTCTATCATCTCTCAACTGAAATAACGGGATTTCTTACCAAGGGATGATTAGACATATAGAAGAAGAAAGCCCTTATCTCCGAGTGGAGTCATCGGGACACCATCATGAATGTTTTTTTTTAGCAGGCTTTCTTATTTTTACAAGGCCAATTTGCTAGTTCGATGCTCAACCCAGCACGGATGGAAAGCGTGCAAGGGAGCCGGCTGGATTCGAACTCGGGAGCCTTCACTCCGAAGTCCAGCACTGATGCCGCTACGCCACCAGCCAGCACGATTAGACATATGCATCCCTCTGAACTGCTATAAAGCTGGAGGATAACCCACTGGGTATAGGCCTTAGGAAGACAATTAACTATTGTGAATTTTGGCAGAACGGGGATGCGACGGGGGGCGGGGCGGGGGAGAGATGCAAAAATATTTGCTACTATTTACAGAGATGCAAGATAATAGCAAATGGAAGAACTACAAACGCCATTTTTGTATGTTAATTTGTTCCCCATTATGTGCTTTTCTCAAGTATACTGTGAACCATTCTGGTACAACACGCTGTTCAGCCAAAATCATGCAACATTATCATTTCATAACATACAAGGATACACCAAATAAAACCACACTGGATTCACACTCAATGCACTTTTACATATGAAACTCAATCAAATAAATAGGGCATTTTTTGGCTAACAGTGAAATATGAATAATTATCTACATTTCACTGCATACATTTATCTACATTCACTGAACACATCCTTTGAAGAAGCAGCTGTAATTTGAGGCTTGAAGCTCATAATCCTAACATTGATCGAAGAACTTGTCTTCTGAATTAACTAAATGTGGTAGAGGAAATTGTGAGGAAGTGCTGAGAAAAATTAAGGCCATACTTTTTTTTAAGCTGTTGAACTAACTATAGAAGGCCTTGCAGTAAATTTACACATCACTCACATGCTACAATCCAAACAGTTTCAAACTTGTTCAAAATAAACCAACTTACCCCCCTTTTCAAATCCTTGAAAGAAGGAATTCTGGGTTTCACTGTCTTTATTTCATTCATACAGTATGACAGTGGATCCCTGGAAAACCTGGGAGACTGGGGCCCATAAGGAGCAGAGGATGAGCAAGTTGAAGCAGGGGAGAGGTGAGGGAATGGCAGCTAACATAAAAATAAAACAAAAGCAAACTATAAACTTTGAAAAAACCCGAGAGGGACACACCAGCAAGTAACGTGGTACTAGATGGTCACATTAATTATGGTGTACTATGCATGTCACTCAGAAGTTATTTACATTAATGTGCATCAGAGGGTGATGGATTTCTATAAGATAAATGATGTGAATTGAATCTAATCTTAGGCTTATCATTTATCAGGTGAAAACTGCAGTGCAAAAGGTGTATAAAGTATCAACAAAACAATGCAACAGACAAATTCTCCAAATTTGACCTGCACCCTTCATTTAAATCAAATAAAAATGATCAGGCTACAGAAATTACATAACCTAAACAAAATATTAGCTTCAAGGCACATGCAATACTCTGTCCTCAAAAAGCAATCAATTTGTGCATTAACACATATTGGCAATTACCCTACAGTCTTTCTGTCAGGTCAAAGCAACACACGCATGTTGGAACATCACAAGCAAAACTATTAACATATTGAAGTTCAAATTGATATGATTACCTGCTTCTATAAAGAAGATACTTGAGTGAGAAACACAAAATCAGCAGACACATTGTCATTGACTTTTATAAAAACAGTAGTAATCTACATTAATTAAATGCACACTAAACTACAAAAATGTAGCAAAATTACTTATTATATTTGATATATAAAATAGCAGTGTAATTTATTGAAATATACTTTAGGACATGGCAAAAACATGAATACAAGTGCTTAATACCTGTTTCACTATTCAATTAAGACCATAAGACATAGGAGCAGAAGTAAGCCAGTTGGCCCATTGAGTCTGCACTTCCATTGAGTCTGCACTGCCACTGAGTCTGCACTGCCATTGAGTCTGCACTGCCATTGAGTCTGCACTGCCATTGAGTCTGCACTGCCATTGAGTCTGCACTGCCATTGAGTCTGCACTGCCATTGAGTCTGCACTACCATTACATGATGGTTCTTAACCCCATTCTGTTGGCTTCTCCCCATAACCTTTGATACTTTTACAAGAACCCATCAAACTCCACTTTAAATACATGTAATGACTTGGTCTCCTGAGCCGTATGTGGCAACGAATTCCACAAATTTGCCACCCTCTGGTTAAAGAACATACTCATGTCTGTTCTAAAGGGATGCCTCTCTATTTTGAAGCTGTGCCCTCTGGTCCCAGACCCTCCCCCCCCCCCACCTACTATAGGAAGCATCCTTTCAACATCCACTGTATCAAGGCTTTTCATTATTTGGTATGTTTTAATAAGATCCCTACCCCTCATTCTTCTAAACTTCAGCGAGTACAGGGCCAAAGCCTTCAAGCGCTCCTCATACATTAACCCTTTTATTCACTCCTTTCAATAAATCATGGACCCCCCCATCACCCAAGTCATGCCTCGTTCGCATTGCTATCATTTGGAAGGAGGTACAGAAGCATGAAGGTACACAACTCAACGATTCAGGAACAGCTTCTTCCCCTCTGCCATCTGATTTCTGACACTGAACCCATGAACACTAACTCACTACTTTCTAAACTTATATTTTTGCACAACTTATTTAACAGTTTGTATATATTTACTGTATACTGTATATTTACTCTATGTTTGCCTATATTGACTGCAATTCACAGGTTTTTCTTCTATTATATATCACGTTGTACTGCTGCCGCAAAGTCGACAAATTTTACGACATATGCTGGTGATATTAAACCTGATTCTGTAAAGATGTGAAGAAGATCTTGCGATCAGATGAGACTAAAGTGGAACATCAACAGGCCAAGAACATCCGAACGATGAAACATCAACTGTTTACTCTATTTCACTGATGCTGAGTTCCTTCAGCATTTTGTGTGTGTTGCTTTGGATTTCCAGCATCTGCAGGTTTTCTTGTGTGAAGTAGAACATTTTGGCCTCAATACTAAATGGTACATCTGGAAGGGCAACGTAACTTCATTGGACATGTGATTAGGAAAGAGGAGTTAGAATGCATGGTAATTATGGGAAAGATTGAAGGGAAGAAAGCAAGAGGATGACAAAGACAAATGATGATGGAGACAGCAGCCAGAGAACTGGAAATGAATACCAATGAATTGATCCACTTGACCCAAAACAGGAGTGTGTGGGCCATGGCAGTCAAAGCCCAAAATGGGCACAGCACCTGATGATGATGACGACATAAATCTAATACTGCGCATCAGCCAGGTAACGCCATCCCTATTGTAAAGTATGGTGGAGGTAGCATCATGCTATGGGGGTACTTTTCAGCAGCAGAGACTGGAAATCTGGACAAGGTTGATGGGAAGATGAATGCTGTTAAATACAGAGAGATCCTGGATAAAACCTGATAGCCTCTATCAGAAAGTTTAAGCTGACAAGTTAGTCTTTCAGCAGGACAACAACCCAATGCACATTGCCAGAGCAATCATGGAGTAGCTTCAAATGAAGAAAATTGATGTCCTTGAGTGACCCAAAGTCCTGACCTTAACCCAATTGAACATCTCTAGCAAGACCTCAACAGTGCTGTCCAATGCTCCCCAATAAACCTGGCACAGCTTGCGCAATTTTGCAAGGAAGAATTGGCAAATCTTGCTCCATCATTTTGTGCAAAGCTAATAAAGACGTATCCAAAAAGACCACTAGCTGTAATAGCTGCAAGAGGTGGTTCAACTAAGTACTGAAGAAAGGGGGGGTGGGGTGGGCAAGGGGGAGGTGAATGCTTCTGAACTGCTGACATTTCAGTTTTTGAATTTTTAAGTTTTTCATGCTTTACAGTGTTTTTCTGGGCTCTGCTGTGAAAAAAAGACACATGATTCACAAATAAAAATGCTCAGTTAAATTGATCAAAATCCCTGGTTGTAGTACTTATTTATGTGAATAAAGGTTTGAGGGCTGAATACTTTTACAAGGCACGGTAGACCAGTAATTTCCCAACAACAAATGTTAACCTAAGGGTCTATTATCAAGGATCAGCTTAATTCACTAAGTATATTTACATGTATTAGGAAATTGACATGGTGCATTGGTGCTACATGTAACAAAAAGCAACATTCAACAATTATGTAGAATAAAGGATTATATAAAGTTAGAAGTACAGATATGGAATAAAATGAGCACAATACATAAATACTGGTACGTATTTAGAATGTAAACAGCATTATAAAAAGTGATTTTAAGTGTTTACAGTGTAGTGCAATGACTGAGGTAACAAACAAATGGTGGTGGCAATGGGAGGCTATCTAGAATGGTTGATCAAGTTAAGTTCCAGTAGGATGGCAGCACCCTCAAATGCAGCAGCCACTCAGGGTCTAATCAAAGGTGCACGTGATCATCTTGTAAGTCTTTTTTTACAACTGCAGGTCTCTGCTGGATACTAAGAACATCAAGTACTAAAGGACTATCCCATCAGCAAGTTGCTTAATAGCGATGGAGCTAGACTTACTGTGTACAATTGTTGTGTTGTCACCTAGACTTGTTGCATACTGTTGTGCTGAGATGGTGTGCAATCCAACAAGCTGAGCGAATGATTATCTTGGACATTTTTATTGGGATCGCAAGACCTTGTTGGGCATTGGTAACTTAGAATACTACAAGTTTGTTCATTGGTGAGACCGACAACAGGGGTACTGTGTTGCCTCTGTTATACCAAGGACCTGATCTTGGTTGCGGAGTTGCCTTGAACACAGCGATCTGTTGCAGTCATCCAGGGGCCCTTTGCTGGGCGCACTGGAGTCATGCCAGGTTGGAGAGCTGCCCTCCAGTGTTTGCTCAGTGGAAGAACAAGCTCGACCAGGACAACTTGGCAGTCATGTCATTCAGGTACTTGGGCTAATTTTTTTTTGTGACTACATGATTTTCTGAACTCATAAGTATATGTGTTATTTGTGCCATGTGCTATGTGCTGTTGGTAATGTGTTCAACCTGCTCCTCGGCCAGAGAGGAACACTGTTTCATTAGGCTATATTCATGTATGGTTGAATGATAATTAAATTTGAACTACCCGGGGAAGAAACTTATTCCTGGAAACTCCCTTCCACCTTTTTTTTTTAAAAATGAGGAAATAACTTGAACAAATTTCCAAGCTGAAAGGATCAGTTCCCAAATTATAATATTTAAGTTTAAACACCTTCGAAGGTTCTTTTAAATCTCAAGATCGAAGCCACATTATCCTGGCGATTGATTATTCTTTAATCGATTTGTACTTTCTTTAAAACACCCAAGGTTAAAAACATCTGGTTCTGCATACTGACTATTCTTCAGTTTTCTTCACAGTGTACTTCGTTCAGATTAATTATGGCAGAATTACATTCCAATTCAAATTTTAGATTCCATGAATTATCAACAGGCTGTCCAATTCCTTCACAGCATAATACATTACAGTGCCGCAGAGTGCTAATTTTCATGGCATTTATACTAGGATATGCCTGCCTATGACAATGAAGCCAAACTTGAATAATTTTTCAGTAGGTACCAAATTTATTCCTATTTACAATATTACCATTAGTCTTCAGAGGCTTACTTTGCTTGACCACCCTTTTTTTTTGTAAAATAATTGTGGAAGTTTTCATTCCCCTGAATTTCTTGCGTTTCTTTTCCCCACTTGCTACTGGTAGCCAACAATACCTATTCTGTCAATACTTGTTATTTCCTCATATCATTCTTGGCCATGAGGAACTGTGTTGATTTTTAAAATGCTTCTCCTCCCCACCCTACATTCATTTTAAGCTGATTCTCATTTCTTTAGATTCTTTGGTAAGAAGAGCTCTTCTTTCTTAAGGATATAAGTTGTTTCTGCATCACATTAAATTTTTTTTTCAAAAGCTTTCACTGATCGAATGTTACTTTAACCATCTACAGATTTGACTGTTAGTCTGTCATTTTACATGGAATAGTCTTACCTATATCTAGAATCAGAGAACACATTTTGTTTTTCTTCCTTTCAGTCAATACAGGAAGCATCATAGTATGATTGCTATCAGAAAAATACTCATACATTGTTCAGCTATAATTAAATCTGGCAAATAGCTTACTCCTACAACCAACATTATACATTCCCTTATTCATTTGGGATTTCTTCATTCATAGATTTTTTTTTGCACTACCTTACTTTCCATTTTTCTATTTTCTATTTATGATTTACAATTTAAATTTTTAATATTTACTAATTTTTGCTATTTTTAATATTTAATATTTGTAATCCAGGGAGTGGGAAGCGCAGAATCAAATATCACGGTGATGATTGTACATTCTAGTATCAATTGTTTGGCCACAATAAAGTATAAAGTTTCTTAATCTATCCCAACAAACCCTTGTTATTTTAAACATTTTGATTTGATTACACACTCAAGGGAATACAAAACCATTCTGTATAATTTAAACCTTCACTGCAGCTGGAATTATCTAAAGAATCTTCACTGTACCCTTTCCACAGTTGATGTATCTTTCGTAAAGCATTATCACCAAATAATGAAGTACCACAATAAAAAAATAAAATGCTGGAAATATTCATCAGGCAGCATCCATGATCCCAAAAAAGTCACTGAATTGAAACATTAACTAGTTTGCTACACAAGGATGATATTCCAGCATTTTTGTTCCTCTTCTAGTCATAGTTTTAGCATCCAGTTAATTGCTTTTCAAATATTGACTATTGGCTGGCTTGGTTAAAATTTGTTGCATTTCTCCTATAAGTGGACCATAAGTACATGGGTTGTTAGTACTGCCCATATTCTAAAATTCAGTTATGTATTTATTGCTATTTCTAATAGTGAACTTTTAAAAGTGCATATAGACAACTTTCACAGAAAGGATCCTCACTATGGTAGTAATAATCTGAAAAAGAAATTCAACCAAGTTGGTCAGAACCCACAATGACCCTGACCAGCCAGTTCTTACCAAGTACCCAGCCAGTCACAGTAGGACTAAAGGGCAATTCTAGTTACTTTCCTGACAATTAACTACAAACCTATCAGTGTATTAACTTAGTTTCTCTATAACCTCCTCCTGTGATATGGAGTTAACATTGTAAGTAGATTATAGCGACGTAATTAATACAAAACTGCTGGTTCCAAAGGAAACACAAATTTACCTTGTTTTTCTTGCCAAAAAGCCATAGCTTCCCTTTGCTTTTTGCTGCTGTATATTTTTGGTCTCCCCTTGTCTCTTGTTTATGTGCACTCAGACTGCCATCCGAAACTGCCCTATAAATATTCTGACTGAAGTCTTCAAATGGAAAATCTCCGGGTGGTTCAAAACCAGATTTGAATGATTCCACTACTATCAAGGAGTCCTATGAAGAAAACAACAGATTTCTAAACGCAAGCACTTTCTGACGGGAGACAATTGCAAAAGGCAATATACAAGTGACAATGCCGCAACTGAGCATGACAGTGTGGAGATACATTTTGATCAAGTGAAACATCACAACCAAACCCAGTTCTGATCTTGTCCACAGATTGACCACAGATTGGAGTAGAAGGCCCCAGGGCATTGAGCCTCTCTTAATTCTGACCCGAGTTATAGATCAAAACTGGAAGCTAAAATGAAACACAACATCAGCAGGAATATCTGTAATACAAGAAACAGAATTAACAGTTCAGGACAAGGACCTTTCATCAGAACTGGGAAAGCAACAAGTAATGTCCTTGTATTTCTATCCATCTGGTGTAATCCATTTGGTTTTACAATGTGGCTCTCTCAACAATGGAGAAACCAAATGTAGATTGGGTGCCTGTGGCTGTCTGTGGGAAGATAAACCTCAGGGTTATATACTGCATACATACTTTGATAATAAACGTACTTTAATTCTTTCAATCTTTGCTTTGTGGAGCACACTTGCACACACGACTCCTGATGAAGGGTCTCAGCCTGAAATGTCGACTGATCATTCCTTGCCATAGACGCTGCCGGACCTGCTGAGCCCTTCCAGCATTTTGTCTGTGTTACTCTGCGTCTGCAGAATCTCCTGTGTTTATACCTCTTTGTCATGTGTAATTGCCAATTAATAACTTCTCCCCAAAGCAACATTAGCCTCAAAAGTTCAAAGATATTCCTCTTGTTCTCTCTATTCCTGTGTTCCCCCTCCCCCCCAAAATCTCCTTAGCAACTTGTGACTTTTTTTGTTGAAACATCTTTGGGCTGAAATATCAATTCCGCTTTTATGTCTACAGCAGGGGCGTATCTACGGAAAATAGCACCTATGGCAAGCACTGCAATTGCGCCCCGTCCAAACATCTGACACCCATCTTTTAGATAACTTTACTATAATATCAGCTCAAAAATAAAAGTCAAGCTCATTAATCTTTTAATTAACAAATTATGGCACTACATGAAAATTATAACTGCACCTTCCTTGCTTTCACTGATGCAAATTGGTCTACGATGTGATCAAAGTCAGCTTTTTCAGTTTCTTCTCTTTCTACACTCAGCAGAGCAAGATCACAGAGTCTGCCTTGACCCATGGAGGCTCTCAAATACGAAAGTACAGTATTAGTTTTAACTTGCTGAATGATCTCTCACAGCTGGCAATGGAAACTGTGATGGTTAGCATTATCTGAATAGCAATGTGAAGATTGGGGAAGACGCTCTCATCTCCATACTGAACAATAAATTCAAGAAGCTCTTCAGGTCTTGATATTTTCTTGTTGACCCACCTTGATAGCAACATTTTGCAATCCAAAATTTCTTATAGCTGCTGTCCATCAACAGAGCTGTACAATTCGCCCAAATCTTCACACTTCTTTAGGTCGTTACTGTCAGCACCGTAACAGACTCCCTCGACATCGAGAAGGAACCCTAACTTAGTGTCAGCGTCATGCAAACGAGAGAACCTTTCATCCATTTCTCTGTGAAGACGGTCGAGTGTTCCCTTCATGACTCTTTCCATTTCCTCCATAGCTGTTAATCCAGCGTCTCTCGAGTTCTCATCAGCTATTCGTTTCTTTCGTCTCTGACGCCTTTCAACTTCAATATTCCATTCTTAACAGAGACTGACTCCTTCTTCGAGTGACTCACTGACCAACACTTCTCTTTCATCATAAAAATTATCTCGGAGGGCTTTCAAATCCAGGGCAGCATCGTGGAAGCTCATGCTAGGATCCTGCAGCATGTTTTGTATACAGTCAATGCGAATGAGTAATTTGTCTCCAAAATCCTAGCAAAATCAGAAAATGGTAACTCAACATACAGTTGTACAGCTGCCTTGCGTGACTTCTAGTTTCACTGGTCTCGTTTTCATTGTCTATCATGTCCTGAAGTACTTGAAGTATCGCCTCAAGGTACTTGTTGACGGGCTTCACTGCTTCTGTCCTTGCACTCCACCTGGTTTTGGACTCTGACTTAACAACCACAGGCACGGCGTTTTTGAGTTTTTCCCAGCGCTGTGTTGAACGAGAGAAAAACATGTAGAGAGCTTTGATGGTTCCAAAAAATGTGACCATCACTGTATCCTGCTTGGCTGCATGTACACCCACCAAATTGAGTGAGTGATTGTCGCAATTCACAAACACTGCCAGGTTGTTTTTCTCACTTATTCTTTGATGAATACCACTTCTCAGCCATCACAGCAGCATTGTCATAGCACTGTGACCGACAATCTTGTAGCTCCATTTCGTCCTTCTCTAGCTGTTTCAAGATGTCTTCAACCAAGCTCTCAGCAGCCTTCTGGTTTATCTGGATAAAACTAAGGAAGGACTCTCTAACATCGACTGTTTTCCTCTCAAAATTAACTTCCATATATCTCACTACTTCTGACATCTGCTCACTGTGGGCCTGATCAGGAGTCGAGTCGAACGTGAGACCATAGTACTTGGCTTTACGAACGTTTCTCAGTAAACTCTGGCGAACAGTGGATGCCATCATGTGGATGAATTCGTTCTGAACACCCGGTGAAAGGTATGATGTGGATTCAGGATGACTTTCCAAATGAGTGAGGTGTTCTTTTATGACAGGGTCAAAGATGGCCAGTAGTTTCAGCAAGCCAAGGAAATTTCCCCCATTGGAGTCATCGTCTAGCTGAAGTGACTCCCTGTGTCCTCGCAAAGCCAGGTTCTGAGTCGCAAGGAATTTTATGCAGTGAAGGATTCTCATCAAGCTATCACGCCACTTCTGCTTTTCCTCCTCAATCTGTGACTGAAATACCACGTCAATAATCCTCTGTTTCCAGCTAAATTTCGTTCCATTTCTTTCCACTGTGTAAAGCATTCCCGATGATTCTTGGCATTTTCATGAACACTAATCCTTTCAGGTGCTTTCCACTGGTTGAATCCACTTTCCTGCTCCAATGAGGATTGATGGTCTGACTGGGAATAGAGAAGACAACAGATACAAATTGCAGACTTTTTAGAAGGCGAACAGACCAGCTATGAGCGAGTCACTTCCTCACCACGACCATTTCCCAATTTCCTCTTGAACCAGGTTTTGTTCATTGAGCAGTTATTTGTTGGTAGGAAAGGCCCCTCACTGTTCTGGAAATACTTCAAACCCAGCTTTATTATTTCTGCTCTCAAGGCGTCAGGCAGAATTGCTTTTCTAGTATCCTTGTCGAACTTCAGAAGCCCAATGTCATGCTGTTCAATCACTTCTGGTATGACAGTTCGAGGCTCTTTGAGACCATCCAATTCACTAGATTCAGTGTCATCAGGTTTAATCTCGTCAACAAACTCAACATCACCACCACCACCATCGTCTCCCCCTCCTGTCATCCACGTTCTCTGTGGCAGCCTCACTCTTAATCTCGTCATACTCGGATTTATCTGATTTGACTTCCTCCTCGACTTGTGACGCATTTGTACTTGATCCACCTTCGGATTCTAACAAACTTGTAGCAGGTGCTGGCGACTCCATAGAACATTTCGAACTACTTGTTCCGGGCTTTTCAAAGAAGGACATGAAGAACTTGCTCGACTTCTTGTCTTCCTCCACCTCCAACTTTCGTCTCTTCCATCCTTCAGCTCCACTTTCCTTCTTCGTGAAGAAACGTTTCATGGTCTTCTTACACAATGCTCTGAAATAAGGCCATCCTAGTGCTTCACCCATGATAAGCAAAGACAGATCATACATCTGAAGAAAATTCTTTTTTCACTATCCAAGGACGGCTTGTCTGACTTTAATAGAAACTGCTCAGTGGCGCCCCCCTTCAAGTGGTGCCCAGGGCACGTGCCATACCTGCCATACCTTAGATACACCACTGGTCTAAAGATACCACCTGATCTGATGATCATTTCCAGTATTTAGTGTTTTGTTTCCCATTTCCAGCAACTGTTTTTACTTTTCAATGAAATTTGAAGCTTTTGGCTTGTTGCATATGCTTTTAACTAATTGTCTCATTCAGAAACACATGTCCAGAAATTAGAGCATTGAGCAGTACAGCACAGTATGGGCCCATCAGTTCACAATGTTGTGCCAACCTTTAAGCAGTAGAACATTATTAAACATTGTTAAACACATTTTTGAAACACGTCAAAATAACAAAATATAGTTTTAAAAATTTGTTACAATTGATGTTAGTTTTTTCAATTTTTACAAGACAGAACAGAGCTACTTCTCCAACCAACTTTCTGACCTGTAATTAAACCCATTTTTTTTTATATAAGTTTACATTATATTGGCTTTATCATTTCCAACGTCTCCACTGCCTGTTTTTTTAAATTTACTGTTGAACTGAAATGTGAAACATTTCTATAGCAAAAGGCCAGGTAGATAAAATAGTCAGATCTATAAACGACATTACTCCATTCTACCCATGAACAGATCTTTCATAATATGCAAGTTCAAAAATGTGTTGGGGGGTGTTGGGAACAGAAGGAGTTATTAAGTAACTGCACTTTTTGGCAGGTTTCAGATTTTAACAGTAGATTACGTAATTCCTAAATTTCATTCTCCAATTCATTAGTCTTTATTTTTATATGCTTTTCTACCCCCGCTTCAAATCAGCCCAGCCTCTTTAGTCAGTCCAGCCCCTCCACCCTCAATCCATCCCCAAATCCTTTATACTATGTGCTAGCTTGAGAGTAGACCCGAGTAGGTCAGGTTCTCAGTAGTAACCTTGTAAAGCAATTAATTGATCAAGGTAATTATTTTACATGCTTTCTTTGTAATTCTCCATAACACATACTTTCCGCTCATCCACAGACTTTGCAGCACTGATCATTCCTTCCAAACACTTATTGATAATTGGAACAACCCTACGTTCAGCTTCTGCAAATCCTCTGTAACACTCGCTCAACTTTACAATTCTTCGCTCATCCATGTCTTGTAAGTTCTGCAAAAACAAATTCTCATTTAGGAAACACTATAAACTTGCTTTCATACATTAAACTACACTTCATATGTGATGTGCATAATGTCTATAAATATAGACTGTGTGGGAAGTAATTAAAGGTTGTGGAAAGCAAAATACCAGAAAGGAAGAAGGTAGGGAAAAGAGATAAATTTCTGATGGATAATTGGAGGCCTAAGATTTATTTTAAGGTTATACCAGTGTTTATCTGGCATTCTTGAAAGCAAGTTGAATGGTCACATTTTGGAATCCTAATCGAAGGCTCTGATAAGTTGATATAAATACAGGTCTCTCCAATTAATGAAACAGTTTGGAAAGTATAATTTGGTATAGAGGAAGGAAAGGTAAACACTTAACTTTTGTTGGGATATCATTTGATGTGGATGGTGAGAAAATTCAGATGTTATTTATTCTCTTGCTAGTAAGGATGCAGCACATCAAAAGCATATCACACTAAAACATTCAAGCTGAGGCATACAAGTGATTAACTGATGGCTAGGTGGAAGACACAGGTGCTGAAGAAAGGTCTTTAATCCCCCATTTTAGAAAGCTTGTTTATTTCACACACTCCTTTCTATTAACTCAATCAGAAACACTAGATTTTAAATGGACATGTTTGAAAGATGGCGTCCAAATTTGTTCCCACCTTTGTAAAGCAACAAATTAAACAAAAACATTTGCTGTTGGGAATGTTTTCTATATCTGGGGGGATCTGTAACTTGCCACCTCTGATGGACAGGCATACTGTACTCATTTTTAAAAACTAATTTAACTTTGTGTTGTCTGAAGGTTTCATAAAAAGCTACTTTGAGCTAAATTTTACACATTTACACTGTGCTATTACATTCATAACACAATATTAAAGAAATGGTGTCAGGGAGGGGTAGCATCTCTGGTGGGGGAACATGTCGCATCCTTTTCAAGGCGGTTAGTCCACCTTTGGTCCCCACCTGGCACTCAGCTCTCACCTGTGGCTCCCCGTAGCTGTTTGCATGCAACAGCGGCCACACCCTGGGCAATGGCTTCGACAAGCCAGCTAAACCAGGTGAGGGTAGCCGACGGGTCTCAAACCCTCGGTGAGATAGGGAGTTGTCTATCCCAGCATGTGAAGACAGACTCCGGCGAATTGAGCGGACGAGACCAATGGAAGGTCCAACGGTCAAGAAGGCGGTTTCTGCAAGCGTCGTGGAACGTGTAGAGCAGGACAAGACACAGAAGATGTCCTGGTCATCCACTGCGCTTAGTCCCATCTCCAGCTGTCTAGACTCTGTCTTGCCACTGGATCCAGATGGGAATTGGGAAGAGAGAGTGAGGCTGACGCTGCGCAACTCTCCCTCACTTAAATCCAAATCACGCGCTAGTCTCGACACCATCATAATGGTGTCGAGGTCCTCATCGACGTCACGATGGACGAACGACAACAACAACAATTAAAGACAAACAGATGCATTTTGTAAAGATGACCCAGGAAAACAAATACAGTATACCTTAAAAATCTGAGGCATGATGAATTGGAAATGTTTCTGTTGTTCACTGTTAAAGTTCTGCAGCTGAGCAGCATATTCATTTTTACTATCATCAGCCATGTGGGTCCGTAGGTTTAATTGTTGCTTGGCCTGGGAATACAAAAGATGAAATTGTCAGCCACCTTTTTGGGTATTTTGAGCTGGAGATGTTTTAGAACCTTCCTGTTATCACCATGTCACGCACAGAATAGAAATACATTTGGAGAACAATTCTCCACTGAGCCACAGAAAAAATTTCACCAATGTTCCTGTCCGGTGTCAACCCAAATTAATAAAATACAGAAGTGCTGCTGGCAAGTTCAAGAACCTAATGATAGATGCTTGAATACAAAACCTCAGCACTGTCAATGTATTAGGTCATTCTTTATACATATAATCCATCTCCTAAGTTCTCTCAAAAGATGGTATTAAGCAGCTACCTTGATCCATTGCAGTCATTCTGGTGAAAGTACTACAGCAATTTTTCTGAGTAATCTGTTCCAGGATATAAACTTATTAATGATAAAGGAACAGCAATTTACTTCCAGGTCAGGAGGGTGTAGGGCTTGGAGGGGAACATGCAGGTGGTGGTGTTCCTATCTGCCTGAAACAATCCCTGCTTGATAGGAAAGGCCACATGTTTGGTAAGTGCAGCAATGTAGATCAGGTGATGCAGTACACATTGAAGCCATGGAGAGAATAAATATTTAGGATGGTGATACATAGAAACATAGAAAACCTACAGCACAATACAGGCCCTTTGGCCCACAGAGTTGTGCCGAACATGTCCCTACCTTAGAAATTACTAGGGTTACCCATAGCCCTCTATTTTTTTAAGCTCCATGTACCTATCCAAAAGTCTCTTAAAAGACCCTACCATATCTGCCTCCACCACTACTGCCAGCAGCCCATTCCATGCACTCACCACTCTGAGTAAAAAACTTACTCCTGACATCTCCTCTGTACCTATTCCCAAGCACCTTAAACCTGTGCCCTCTTGTGGCAGCCATTTCAGCCCTGGGAAAAAGCCTCTGATTATCCACATGATCAATGCCTCTCATCATCTTGTACACCTCTATCAGGTCACCTCTCATCCTCCATCGCTCCAAGGAGAAAGGGCTGAGTTCACTCAACCTGTTTTCATAAGGCATGCTCCCTAAATCCAGGCAACATCCTTGTAAGTCTCCTCTGCACCTTTTCTATGGTTTCCACAACCTTCCTCTAGTGAGGCGACCAGAAATGAGCACAGATCTCCAAGTGGGGTCTGACCAGGGTCCTCTATAGCTGCAACATTACCTCTCGGCTCCTAAATTCAATTCCACGATTGATGAAGGCCAATACACCGTATGCCTTCTTAACCACAGAGTCAACCTGTGCAGCTGCTTTGCGCGTCCTATGGACTCGGACCACAAGATCCCTCTGATCTTTCACACTGCCAAGAGTCTTACCATTAATACCATATTTTGCCATCATATTTGACCTACCAAAATGAACCATTTCACACTTACCCCAGTTGAACTCCATCTGCCACTTCTCAGCCCAGTTTTGCATCCTATCAATGTCCCGCTGCAACCTCTGACAGCACTCTACACTATCCACAACACCCTCAACCTTTGTGTCATCAGCAAACTTACTAACCCATCCCTCCACTTCCTCATCCAGGTCATTTATAAACATCACTAAGAGTAAGGGTTCCAGAACAGATCCCTGAGGCACACCACTGGTCACCGGCCTCCGTGCAGAATATGAGCCGTCTACAACCACTCTTTGCCTTCTATGGGCAAGACAGTTCTGGATCCACAAAGCAACGTCCCCTTGGATCTCATGCCTCTTTACTTTCTCAACAAGTCTTGCATGTCAAGTTACGGTTAGACTCTCTCTTGTTGGAGATGCTCATTGACTAGAGCTTTGCTCTAATAGCATAAAATGAGGGCATTTAATAAGGGACATACTTCCAAAAACAGTCCTAAAAGCTCAAGATGATGTATTTACAATGCTGATTTTAATTTCTACTCATCATCAGCTGCTTGTGCTTTCTGTGGTATTTTGGTATTGAAAGAAACTGTCTTTTTTCCTAAGAACAGAGTTTCAGTAGTCAAGCTTTGAGTGAAGAGGAGAATGAGTGTCAACAAGGGGGTGGAGTTTAGAACTTTAATGCACTAGAAAGTTGAGTTTCCTTGTGTGTAGAGGAGGGTCTTGCTTTTATGTGTGGCTGCTGCCTCATATTGTTGCATAGCAGAGACATCAAACATTAAATACGTGTACGGAATCTTTCACTTAATAAGAGTCCCAATTCTTATGCACGTGGGTTTCTGGAGTAACTTGATTACAAATAAATAAAGACTCTACCAGCCTGCAAGCTGAATTATGAAAAAAATACTCATATTGACAAGGAAATGTTTTCACTGAACATTTTTTGCAGCTTATTACTAATTTACTAATACCCAACATCTGAATGCCAAAAGATATCTACATTTAAAATAAAACAACAAATTTCCATGACATATGCCAGTGATATTAAATCTGATTCTGAAAAAGACCAACCTTCTCAACATCTGCTTTTGTTGCATTGTGGTCAGAGTCCAGCTTCTCATAACTTATCTGTGCCTTTTCAGTCTCCTTGCATTCTCTCTCAAATTTCTTTTTGCTCTGAAAGGAAAAGAAAAGAACATTTGATGACTGTTCTTCCAATTCAAGCTTTCACATATAAACAGCTGAAACCTAATGGAAGGAATTATTAGATCAGCACTTCAAAAGATTCAAAGTACATTTATTAATATATACAGAATACAACTGTGACATTTGTCCTCCTGCAGTCAGTCACGAAATAAAAAAACACCATTGAACCTGTTAAAGAAATCGTCAAACACTCAACATGCTAAAGAAAAACAAATTGTGCAAATTTGCAAAAAGGTAGCGAACACACAGAATATTAAATATCAAACCAAGATTCCAGTAGCATTCAGCTTAGTTCAGTTCAGCGCTGTGTCACTAGCCCATTGCAGGCTGCAGGGTATTTCTTCAACAAAGCGCCTCAGTCCGCATCAGTCACCCCGATCAAACCACTCAAAAAACAGCAAAACAAAGAGTAACCAGAATCCAGGAACACATTCCACGTGAACCTTAATATCCCAGAAAACCAGTCCACAGCCTTGCCAATCAACCTTTGCAATGTGGATTGCAAGACTCCTGCAAGTTTGTCTGACAAAAGTTAGTGAGATGAGAGGAGAACTGCTCAAACACAGGCAGATGGCACCAAAAACCCACCTATCCTCCGTTCTCATCCTTGTCAACTTCAGCCTTGCTCGACACCTCAGTCGGAGAGCAGCAATGGAGTCGATCAAGGGTTTGCACCCTCGACGCCTCAGTTGGAAAGGAGCAATGGAGTCAATCATGGGTTTGCGTCTCGCCTCAGTCGGAGAGGAGCAATGGAGTCGATCATGGGTTTGCGTCTCGCCTCAGTCGGAGAGGAGCAATGGAGTCGATCATGGGTTTGCGTCTCGCCTCAGTCGGAGAGGAGCAATGGAGTCGATCATGGGTTTGCGTCTCGCCTCAGTCGGAGAGGAGCAATGGAGTCGATCATGGGTTTGTGCCCTCGACGCCTCAATCCGAGAGGAGCAATGGAGTCGATCATGGGTTTGCGTCTCGCCTCAGTCGGAGAGGAGCAATGGAGTCGATCATGGGTTTGCGTCTCGCCTCAGTCGGAGAGGAGCAATGGAGTCGATCATGGGTTTGTGCCCTCGACGCCTCAATCCGAGAGGAGCAATGGAGTCGATCATGGGTTTGCGCCCTCGACGCCTCAATCCGAGAGGAGCAATGGAGTCGATCATGGGTTTGCGCCCTTGACGCCTCAATCCGAGAGGAGCAATAGAGTCGATCATGGGTTTGTGCCCTCGACGCCTCAATCCGAGAGGAGCAATGGAGTCGATCATGGGTTTGTGCCCTCGACGCCTCAATCCGAGAGGAGCAATGGAGTCGATCATGGGTTTGCGCCCTTGACGCCTCAATCAGAAAGGAGCAATGGAGTCGATCATGGGTTTGCACCCTCGACGTCTCAATCGGAAAGGAGCAATGGAGTCGATCATGGGTTTGCACCCTCGACGTCTCAATCGGAAAGGAGCAATGGAGTCGATCACAGGTTTGCGCCCTCGACGTCTCAATCAGAGAGGAGCAATGGAGTCGATCATGGGTTTGCACCCTCGACGTCTCAATCAGAGAGGAGCAATAGAGTCGATCATGGGTTTGCGCCCTCGACGCCTCAATCGGAAAGGAGCAATGGAGTCGATCATGGGTTTGTGCCCTCGACGCCTCAATCCGAGAGGAGCAATGGAGTCGATCATGGGTTTGCGCCCTTGACGCCTCAATCGGAAAGGAGCAATGGAGTCGATCATGGGTTTGCACCCTCGACGTCTCAATCGGAAAGGAGCAATGGAGTCGATCACAGGTTTGCGCCCTCGACGTCTCAATCAGAGAGGAGCAATGGAGTCGATCATGGGTTTGCGCCTCACCTCAATCGGAAAGGAGCAATGGAGTCGATCACAGGTTTGCGCCCTCGACGTCTCAATCAGAGAGGAGCAATGGAGTCGATCATGGGTTTGCGCCCTCGACGTCTCAATCAGAGAGGAGCAATGGAGTCGATCATGGGTTTGCGCCTCACCTCAATCGGAAAGGAGCAATGGACTCGATCATGGGTTTGCACCCTCGACGTCTCAATCAGAGAGGAGCAATGGAGTCGATCATGGGTTTGCGCCTCACCTCAATGGGAGAGGAGCAATGGACTCGATCATGGGTTTGCGCCCTCGACACCTCAGTCGGAGAGGAGCAATGGAGTCGATCATGGGTTTGCACCTCGCCTCAGTCGGAGAGGAGCAATGGAGTCGATCATGGGCCCGTCTCCAAACCTCACCAAACTCCCTTGGAGACAGCAAAGTGCTAGATCCCTCAACTGGCCAAAAACACACCATCAAAATGTAACTCACAGGTTCCATTTGCACTCAGCTTAGTAGTAGAATTATATCTGAAAGAAGGAAAAGAAGTCGTTTTGTGAACTATGAAGGACTTTACAATTGGTTATGTTGTTTGCTGGCACCATCTTGAATCTTAGAATCTTGTGTTTTCCAAAATATAAAATTAGAAAATATGACATTATTTGATTATAATCAAGCATCCAGGGGGAATGGGATGTGCTGGTTGTAATGAATATTTTAGATTTTTCAGAATCAATCCAAAAACAAAACTACATCATACATTCTATACACAAATATTTAAATAATTTGCTGAACTACATGTCATGTACTTATCATTTTAAATAACTTCTATGCTGCAATCTACATTTTAATGTTAAACAATTGTAATAAAACATATTGCAAAAATAACCAAATGATTGACTGTACTGACCATCGTACCAAGTGCCTAATCTTCAAAGAGGATATTGCTGCTACTGAACTGCATAAAAATAAACTAAAAATGCCTTTTCACATTTAAATTTTGCATAAAACTTCAAATAAAATTCACTGTTTTTAAAAATGATACCACATTTTTTCAACTAGGCATTTACACCTAGCACAGCCTGGGTAAAACTTCCTCTTAGCCTAAAAAGTCTCTTGGTTGCAATACTGAAAAAGGCATTGCAATTTATTTCTGGTGTTCTGAATACCTTAACAACATTTTATTAAGATTAAATCAACCCTGAGAGTTAAAGTTGAATGCTTAATATTCTGAGAAACATCTTCTGATTGCATGAAATTTCTAATTGCACGAATACCACATAAACCAGAGTTTGCTATATATGTTTATCATACAAAATCTCTAGAATAAGATTTTGACATGAATCTTCCTTTTACTAAAACAAAAGTTCTACAAAATACACAGAAACGAAAATTCCAAAAAGTGCACAATTTGGGAGAGGGAAGGGGTTAGATTGATTGTGGAATACATTTAGGTCAGCACAACATCATGGTATGAAGGGTCTAAGTTCTATGAGTTGGCCATAGTAACTCAATACCATGGAGTCTGCAGTCAATGCCGAGTAGTCCCTCTGCTTGTAAAATACTGTGCCACTCTATCTGGCAGGTCTGTCCTGCTGATGAGACACGGATTACCATAGGGGTGTCTTGCAAGACATTTCTCCCAATTTAGACACGAGTTCTCAGATGTTCGTAGAAAGAACTTGCAAGGTTCTACTGTGGAAGGATTTTCGTAAGGTTTTACTGTGGAACGATCTTGAAGGGTTCTACTGTGGAAGTGACTTTGGACATGTCAAAAAATTCAGTACCTAGATTGACGCCAGATGGGATGTTCTTTCGCCCTTTCACCTCTCAACAACATTTGATAGTGGAAACTTAGACAAGTTGTTGTTGCTTTTGTTAATGGGAACAAAATATAACAGCCTCCGATGTGAAACATTTCTCAGCTTAAGGGAATTACAGCATGCATCGCTCTGACCCCTGCTCTATTTTTTAAATTAGAGATACAGCAAGGTAACAGGCCTTTCCGATTTAACAGCCCACAGTGCCCAATCACACCCATGTGACCAATTAATCTGCTGTGGAATGCGGGAGGAAACACATGTGGCCACAGGGAGAATGTACAAACTCCTTGCAGATAGCGGGACTGAACCAGAGTTACTGGTGCTGTAATAGCATTACACTAACGTGCCACCTAATTCACAGAAGATTTTGATCCAAAGTCAGCTTAATAAAAAAAAATACACAACTTACATTATCCATCTGTTTCCAGCACATATCCAAATACTGCTGGGCTTTACGTCCTTCCTGGAGATGCTGCAGAAAAAGCCAGAAAGTTCTAATGTTCAAGACTGTCTAACAATCTTAAAAAAAAATCAAAACTGCCCTACAGTTTGGTCCTTGATGTACTTGCACAAGATTAATGCAAACGTTTTATCTTATTCGTTCAATGTGATTCTGGGTCTGATAATTTAGCCAATATCAATACACCAATGATAGAGCATCGAGTCATATTTATTTGTAATTTGTCCGTCACAGGAAAGGCAGCATGGACAGAGGCCATACGGTTCAATCTGCCCATGCCAGTACTTATGCCTTACTCTGGTCTTCTCCCACCTTTCTTCAGCGAACTCCCTATTCCACTCTCCTTCATATGCTTATACAGCTTCCACATAAGTGCACCTACACCACTCACTTCAACTATTTACTGCAGCTGCAAGGTCCACATTTTCAGCACTTTTAATTAACCTTTTATTTAATTCTTAATAAATATGCTCTTCCTCACGAATGGAAATATTCTATCTACATCTATTTAATCCAAACCTATCAATTTAAAATCTCTAGGTCATCCCTAGTCTTTTCTCAAGAGAAAGTACACTCAGTCTGTTCATCCTTTTCTGATTATATACTGTATAATGTTATTGGAATGGCTTATTATTGGCACATGAAGGTACATTGAAAAGATTGCCTTGCATATTTCATACAGATCAATTCATTACTAAGTGCATTGAGGTAGAAGAATGTAAAACAGTAACAGAATACAGAATAAGGTGCAACAGCTGCAGAGAAAGTGCAATGTAGGTAGACATAAGGTGCAAGGACATAACAGAGTCAATTGAGAAGTCAAGAGCCCTGATCGCACCAGGGAATTTACAGCAGAAAACAAATACTGGACTGGAAGTGTTATATCTGAATGCCTGCAGTACAAGAAATAAAATGGACAATCTTGAAATTCAGCTACAGATTGGCAAGTATGGCATTGTGGCCATTTCTGAAACTTGGCTAAAGGATGGCTGCCATTGGGAACTAAACGTCCAAGGATATACGGTGTATCTGAAAGATAGGTTAGTAGGCAGAGGGGGTGGTATGGCCTTGTGCATACAGAATAATATTAAATTATTAGAAAGGGATGACAGGATCGGAAAGTATAGAGTCTCTATGGGTTGAGTTAAGAAATGGCAAGCATAGAAGGACTCTAATGGCAGTTGTATACAGTCCTCCAAACAGCAGCTGGGATGTGGATTACAAATTACAGCAGGAGCTTGAAAAGGCGTTGTCAATAGAGCAATGTCATGATCATCGTTGGGGATTTTAACATGAAAGTGTTAAAAACCAGGCCACTACTGGACCTTAAGAGAGAGAATTTGTAAAATGTCTAAGGAACGGCTTTTTAGAACAGCTTGTTGCTCAGCCCACTAGGGGATTGGCTGTGCTGGACTGGGTGCTCTGCAATGATCCAGAGGGGATAAGTGAGCTCAACATTAAGGAACCCTTAGGGAACAATGATCACAATATGATCGAGCTCAAATTTCTTTCTCTTTCTTTAGTAATCTTTTTATTGATTTAAAAGGTGCATAAATACAATCAAGAGGAGAATTATCTCAAAAAAAAAATATATATATGTAACAATATAAACTGAGATTAAGATAAACTTTGTTAAAATCATATTGTTAAACTAGTATAAAATATATAATAAAAAATGAAAATAGCAATTCTCCTCTTATCAGTTTATGAAGAGAAAAGAAAAAAACATTGAGTTTTAAATGAAGAGAAAAAAATCCGCTACACTATATATAAAAAAAAACAAACAAAAAAAAGGGACTGGGCAGTCTATTTTGAGGATATGACCAAAAAAAACACAGACTTTCTGTTCAAATCTAAAACTTCAGGGAAAAAAAGATTGAAAGAGTAATAAATCAAATTAAATGAAAATATTGGATAAAAGGTCGTCAGATTTGCTCAAATTTAAAGGATGTACCAAATATCCGACTTCTTATTTTCTCTAAACTTAAACAGGACATAATGGAGGAGAGCCAATAGAAGACCATAGGTGGATTAGAATCCTTCATGCTCAAATTTCAAAGTGAAAAGGGGAAACCAAATTCTAATGTGTTGGTATTTCAGTGGAATAAAGGAAATTACGATGGCATGAGAGGGTCAAAATTGACTGGAAAAGGACACTAACAGCAAAGACAGCAGAGCAGCAATGGCTGGAGTTTCTGCAAAAAATGAAGGAAGTGCAAGACAGATATATTCCAAATAAGAAGAAATTTTCAAATGGAAGAAGGACACTACCATGGCTGACTAGTGAAGTCAGAGCCAAAGTAAAAGCAAAAGAGAGGGCATACAAGGAAACCAAAGTTAGTGGGAAGATAGAGGATTAGGAAACTTTTAAAAACTTGCAGATGGAAACCAAGAAGGTCATTAGGAGGGAAAAGATGAATTATGAAAGGAAGTTGGTAATTAACATCAAAGAAGATACTAAAAGTTTTTTAAAGTATATAAAGGGTATAAGAGTTGAGGGTAGATATAGGACCAATAGAAAATAATGCTGGAGAAAATGTAATGAGAGACGCAGAGATGGCAGAGGAACTGAATGCGTATTTTGCATCAGTCTTCACAGTGGAAGACATGCAGTACACCGGACATTCAAGAGTGTCAGGGAAGTGAAGTAGGTGCAGTGAAAATTACGACTGTGAAGGTAATCAGGAAGCTTAATAGTCTGAGGGTGATAAATCTCCTAGACCAGATGAAATGCACCCTTAGGTTCTGAAGGAAGTAGCTGGAGAGATTGCAGAGGCATTAGCAATGATCTTTCAAGAATTGATAAATACTGGCATTGCACTGGAGACTGGAAAACTGCAAATGCTACTCCACTATATAAGAAGGGTGGGAGGCAGCAAAAAGGAAACTATAGACCTGTTAGCCTGACATCAGTGGTTGGGAAGCTATCCAAATTGATTGTTAGGGATGAGATTATGGAGTACAGGGAGGCACATGACAAGAAAGGCCAAAGCCAGCATCGTTTCCTGAAAGGAAAATCCTGCCCCACTAATCTACTGCAATTTTTTTTGAGGAAATTACAAGCAGGGTAGACAAAGGAGATGCAGTAGATGTGGTGTACTTGTACTTTCAGAAGACCTTTGGCAAGATGCCGCACACGAGGCTGATCGACAGAAAACAGAGAGTGGGAATAAAGGGATCCTATTCTGGCTGGCTGCCAGTTACCAGTGAGAGTTCTACAGGGATCGGTGTTGGGACCACTGCTTTTTATGATGTATATCAATGATTTGGACTATGGGATTAATGGATTCGTGGCTAAATTTGCCGATGATACAAAGATAAGTGGAGGAGCGAGTAGTGTTGAGGAAACAGATAGAGTTAGATAGTTTAGGGGAACGGGCAAAGAAGCGGCAAATGAAATACAATCTTGGAAAGTGTATGGTCATGCCTTTTAGTGGAAGAAATAAATAGGCAGATTATTATTTAGATGGGGATAGAATTCAAAATGCAGAGATGCAAAGGGACATGGGAGTCCTTGTGCAGGATACCCTAAAGGTTAACCTTGAGGTTGAGTCGGTGAAGATGGCGAAAGCAATGTTGGCATTCATTTCTCGAGGTATAGAATACAAGAGCAAGGATGTGATGTTGAGGCTCTATAAGGCACTGGTGAGAACATACTCCGAGTATTGTGTGCAGTTTTGGAATCTTTATTTTAGAAAGAATATACTGACATTGGAGAGGGTTCAAAGAAGATTCACGCGAATGATTCCAGAAATGAAAGGGTTACCTTATGAGGAACGTCTGGCAGCTCTTGGGCTGTATGCTGTGAAATTCAAGAGAATGAGGGGGGATCTCATAGAAACATTCTGAATGTTAAATGGTCTGAACAGATTAGATATGGCAAAGTTATTTCCCATGGTAGGAGAGTCTAGGACAAGAGGGCACGACTTCAGGATTGATGGACGTCCATTTAGAACAAAGCTGTGGAAAAATTACTTTACTCAGAGGGTGGTAAGATCTGTGGAGTCCAAGTCATTGGGTGCATTTAAGGCAGAGATAGATAGGTTCTTGATTAGCCAGGACATCAAAGGATATGAAGAGAAGGCAGGGGAGTGGGGATGACTGGAAGAATTGGATCAGCCTATGATTAAATGGCAGAGCAGACTCAATAAGCCGAATGGCCTACTTCTGCTCCTATATCTTATGGAACCACTCAACAGTCTTACAACAGCAGGGTAGAAGCTGCCCTCGAGTTGATGGTATGTGTTTTCATGTTTGTTCTGCCCAACAGAAGAGGGGAGAAAAGTGAATGTCCAGGGTAGATGGGGTCTTTGATCATGCTGGTTGCTTCACTGAGGCAGCAAGAAGTATAGTCAGAGAGGAGGAGGCTAGTTTCCATGACATGTTAAGTTTTGTTCACAATGCCCTGCAGTTTATTTAGCAATGCAGCATGGAGTAGGCCTTTCTGGCCCTTAGAACCACGTCACCCAACAACCCCAAACGAACCTTCTTCTTAACTACAATATTAGGACTGGGGGGGGGGGGGGTTCAGACTCCGAACACTTGGATGTTCCTTTAGAGATGAGGAAGGACTTCTTTAGCCAAATGGTGGTGAATCTGTAGAATTTATTACCACAGAAAGCTGTGGGGATGAAGTCATAGGGTATAATTAAAGCTGAGGTTGATATAGTACTGTACGAAAGTCTTAGGCACCCTAGTCTATTTTTTTAAAAATAAGGTTTCAGATGGTATGGCCTCCTCAGAGCCCTGATCTCAATACCATCAAGGCTGTCTGGGATTATATGGAGAGACAGAAGCAAGTGAGACAGCCAGAGTCTGCAGAAGAACTGTGGCAAGTTCTCCAAGATGCTTGAAACAACTTACCGGCCAAGTTTCTTATCAAACTGCATGACAGTGTACCTAAGAATTGAATGGTCACACCGAATAGTGATTTGATTTAGTGTTTTTTTTTACTGTTACTGCTCTTTATAGTAATTTTTTGATATTTAAATACTTTATTATTTTTGAAAGCATCTTTTCTTTAACACATGCCTAAGACTTTTGCACAGTACAGTAGTTTCTTGAATAGTAATGACGTCAAAGATTATGAGGAATGGTGGAGCAGAGTCAATGGCTGAATGGGTTAATTTTATCTTATGGTCTCAGATTACACAAAAAAAGAACATTTGTGCCATTGTTTTCTTATGTCAAACACACACAATGGGTCCATTTACAAGCCTAGTAATATTTTTTCATTAATAAACTAATATATAATTTTAAGGTACTTAATGATCTCCATGTATTTTGCTTTATTTGGACTGAAAATCCAAGACCAAGAAATAAGTCACCCTGAAAAATCAACAGAAATATGCTATTGTATTATTACTTCTCCCTCTGTCACCCCCCCCTCCCCCGAGGCTACAAAAAGAATTAATCCACCTTATTTTCATGGATAAATACTAGATACAGGTTGTCTTGTTCTATTATCTCCACCCAAAATGATTCCAAGTGGACATAGTTCAGAGCTTCTACTTCAGTGTAAATATCACCAATAATTTTGTCTTGGTCCATCCACATTAACATTGGTCAAGAAAGCATACTAATGACTAATTCCTCAGGAATTCCTAAGGAAGTTCGGCATCTCTGATGACTCTTACCCATTTCTATAGATGCTTCATAGAAAGTATCCTATCCAGATGTATTACATTTGGTGTGGCAACTGTTCTGTCCAAGAATGCAAAACATTTCAAACAATTGTGAATGCAGCACAGTTCATCATGCAAATCAGCCTCACCTCCATTGACTTGTCTACACTTCTTGCTGTCACAAGAAAGCAGTCAACATAATCAAGGACCTCTCTCATCAAGTCATTTTCTCTTCACCCTTCTATCATGGGGCAGAAGACACAAAAGATTGAAATCATATACCACAAACTCAAAAGACTGCGTCCAGCACACTGTTAACAGATTCTTGAATGAACTTCACACATTCAAGATGAAATTCTTGATCTGCATGTCTATCTCGTCATGGCCCTTACACTTTATTTGTTTACCTGCAATGCACTTTCTCTGCAACACTCTCCTTCTATATACTATCTTGATATATCAGGGCATGACCTGCCTGCATAACACATAAACAAAAGCCTTTTGTACACATGGCAATAATAAATCTATTATTTTGAACTTCTCTTACAATCCTTTTGCCTTCTTGGTTTTAGCTCATCTGTTATCAGAACTACCACCCAAGATTCAAAGTACATTTATTATCTAAGTATGCATTCAGTATACAACCCTGAGATTAGTCTTCCCCACAGTCACAAAACAAAACAACACTATGGAGCCTGTTCAAAGAAAACATCGAACACCAATGCCAAAATAAAAACAAATCGCACAAACATCAAAAAAAGAGCAAAAAAAAACAGAATATAAAACATCAAACCAGAGTCATTAAACAGTCTAGGAATGTTCAGTTTAGTTGAGCTCAGTTCAGTTCAACTTAGCGCTGTGTCGTTTGCTGAATGCAGGCTGCAGAGCAAGTCAACCCCAATCAAAATAGCAATTAAAAAAAAAGGAGCAACTACAAACATATCAAAACATGAACTACAGAATCCAATTCTCAAACCACTTCAATTAAACCGTGCCAAAACCCAAGACTCTGGTACCATTGTAGAAGAGCAAGACAGAGAGACCAGTCAAATGCAAGCACCTTCCTCCAAGAGCAGTGAGCAAGAGACCAGTCAAACACAAGCAGGCGGTGCGGAACAGCCGCTCGCCTTCCACTCTCATCTTCGTTGATTTCAATCTTGCTTGACCATTTAATCAGCGAGAAATAAGCTGATCTTGGGCTTGCACCTCATCTTCTGGCTTCTTGGCCTCCAGGCCGCACGCTCCAATCACAACCTCACTGTACTCCGTAAGAGATAGCTAAGTGTCAGATCGCTCAACCAGCCCGAAATACACCATCAAAATGTATATCACAGGTTCCAATGATAGCAGAATCATATTTGAAGGAAGAAGAACACATAAAAGTAGTAATCTCCAAATCTTCCTCTGCTACATTGACAACTGCTTTGGCGCTGCTTCATGCACCCATGCTGAGCTCCTTAATTTTAATCAATATTGCCTTTAACTTCCACCCCGCCAATAAATTCACTTAGTCCATCTGACACCTTCCTCCTCTTTCTTGATCTGCCTCCATCTCTGGAGACAAACTGTTAACCGATATTTTTTTATATATAAATGTACTGATTCCCACAGTTATCTTGACTAATTATCTTCCCACCCTATCTCTAAAAATGCTATTCATTTTTCTCAGTTTCTTTGCTTCCACTGCATCTGTTCCCAGGACACAGTTTTCCATTCCAGGACTCTCCTTTAAAGAACAGGGTTTCCATTCCCCCACTATTGATGCTGCCCTCACCCACATGCCCTTCATTTCCCGTACATCTGCGCTCACCCCATCTTCCCACCACCTTAGTGTTAAGAGTTCCTCGTCATTACCTATCACCCCATCAGACTCCTCATCCAACACATTATCCTCTGCAACTTCTGCCATCTCCAAAGGGATCCTACCATTAAACACATCTTTACCTCTTTACCTCCCCCCCCCCATGCTTTCCATAGGGATTGCTTCCCCCGTGATTCCCCTGTCCATTCATCCCTTTCCACTAATCTCCCTTCTGGCATTTATCCCTGCAAGCAGCCTAAGTGCTACACTTACTCCCTTCACCTCCATTCAGGTCCCCAGGCAGTCCTTCCAGGTGAGGCAACACTTCACCTGTGAATCTGCTGGGATCATCTATTGCGTCTCGTGCTCCTGATGTGGCCTCCTCTACCCTGGTGAGCCCCATCACAAGTTAGGGGACCACTTTATCGACCAGCTCTACAACATCTGTCACAGCAGGATTTCCCGGTGGCCAAATATTTTAATTCCGATTCCCAATTTCATTCCAATATGTCAGTTCACGGCCTCCTCTTGTGCCAAGACGAGGCCACCCTAAGGGTGGAGGAGCAACACCTTATATTCCGTCTCGGTAGTCTCCAACTTGATGGCATGAATACCAATTTCTCCTTCTGATAAGTATTCCTCCACCCATCTTCCTCTATTCCCCAGTCTGACCTTTTACCTCTTCTCACCTGCCTATCACTCCCCCTAGTGCCCCTGGTTCACTCTCCTCTCCTATCAGATTCCTTCTTCTCCAGCCCTTGAGCTTTCCCACCTACCTGGCTTTTTATCACCTCCCAGCTAACCTCCTTCCCCTCCCCCCAACTTTTTTTTTCCTGGTGTCTTGTCCCTTCCTTCTCAGTCCTGAAGAAAGTCCCAAAACATCGACTGTTCACTCATTTCCATAGATGCTGCCTGACCTGCTGAGTTCTTTTTGTGTGTGTTGCTTTGGATTTCCAGTACATGCAGACTTTCTCGTGTTTATCTTCTTCAGTAGATGTCCTCACCTCTCCGTTTCCAGTATTTCACAGAAGTGAAGTATCCTGGAATATTTAATTCCCAACCTTGCACATGAAGCAATCCTATCTCTCAATGGTTATGAGATCAAATCAATTTCATTCTACCTTTATTATCTAATCTTTCATCCTTATGCATCTAGAGGTGATGCATTCAAATTCACGTGCCCATTTGACCGACTATACTTTAATTATTAAAGTACCTCTATTAAGATCTATTTCCTCGACTGAACCATTTTTAGCTAAATCACTAAAACCGTCTACAGGCTTATCTTCTCTGACACTGTTTCTCAATTTCAGAATCAGAACCAGATTTAATACCATCAGCATATCTTGAGAAATTTGTTGATTTTGCGGCAGCAGTACAATGCAATACACGATAAATATAGGGAAAAAAACTGAATTACAGTAAATATGTGCATTAGTTAAATTAAGCTAAGTAATGCAAAATCAGAAATTAATTTAAAAAAAATAGTAAGGTAGTGTTCAGGCATTCAATGTCCATTTAGAAATCATATGGCAGAGGGGAAGAAGCTATTCCTGAAAATCACTTGGCGTGAATTTACGCTCAAATCTCCACCATCTTTTCCACTTGTTTCAAACCCCATCTGCCAATCACTTCACTGGGCCACTTCTCAATAGCCAAGTTTTTTTTTGCTCAGGCAACAAGTTAAAAAAAGGAAGGGAAATAACATTGTTTGCTCTACACTATATTAAGATTAATATAAATACTCACTGTTTTTCTTTCAATTTTCAGATCATGAGCATATCTAACAAGCTCTCCATAGACTCTGTGGCCTATTTCTTCAGCAACAACTTCACGTTGGCCTGCATAGTCATTGAGTTCATTGAGAACTTGGAAGAAGGATTGACAATAGGAAAACCTGCAGCAAAATGACGAGAGTTAGTATATCTAGAAGCAGCATCAAGGGGCCTCCTGGGTATACAAAACTGAACCCATCCAAAAGCCTTTCAAACATTGCAACTGCCTCCACCATCTCTGCATCTTAAGTAATCTTCATATAATGTCTTCAGTCAGATAATCAATAGTTCAAGCTCAAACAAAAGATGAAAGCACATAATGAGTTGACAAAGTAGCAATGAAAGACTGGCACCATTGTAAAAAAAAAAGCAGGTGAAATCTTTAGTTTCCACCCGATGTTTATTTGATAGCTCAAGATCAAAAATTCAAAGTAAATATATTATCAAAGTACATAAATGTTATCATATACAACACAAATTCATTTTCTTGTGGGTATACATAGTAAATCCAAGAAACAATAGAATCAACAAAAGACCGGACCCAAAAGGATAGACAAACAACCAATGTACAAAAGACAAACTGCAAAGAAAAATACAATAATAAGCAAAAATATCATGAACATGAGATGAAGAGTTCCTGAAAGTGAGTCCATAGTTTGTGGGAACAATTCAATAAAGGGGACGGTGAAGTTGAGTGAAGCCATCCCCTCTGGTTCAAGAGCCTGGTGGATGAGGGATAATAACTCTTCTTGGACCTGGTGCTGTGGGTCTGCAGCTCCTGTACGTTCTTCCTGATGACAACAGCAAGAAGAAACCAAGGCTGGATGGTGAGGGTGCTTGATGATGGATGCTGCTTTCCTGTGACAGAGCTCTTTGCAGATATGCTCCATACTGGGAAGTACTTTACCTGTAACAGACTGGATGGTATCCACTATTTTTTGTAGGATTTTCCATTCAAGGGCATTGGTGTTTCCTACCATGCCATGATACAACCAGTCAATATACTCTACACCACACATTTGTCAAAGTTTTAGATTTCATCCATAGATGTTTGTCCACGTTTTAGATGACCTGAGCAGATTAAATATGGCAAAGTTATTTTGCATGGTAGGGGAGTCTAGGACAAGAGGGCATGACTTCAGGATTGAAGGATGTCAATTTAGAACAGAGATGCGGAGAAATTACTTTAGTCAGAGGGTGGAAATCTGTGGAATTTGTTGCCACGAGAGGCTGTGGAGGCCAAGTCATTGGGTATATTTAAGGCAGAGATAGATAGGTTCTTGATTAGTCAGGGCATGAAAGGGTATGGGGAGAAGGCAGGGGAATGGGGATAACTGGAAGAATTGGATCTGCCCATGATTGAATGGTGGAGCAGACACAGTGGGCCGAATGGCCTACTTCTGCTCCTGTATCTTATGGTCTTACGGTCATGCAGAATCTTCACCAACTCCTAAGTAGTGGCGCTCCTGTGCTTCCTCCATAATGGCACTTATGTACTGGACCCAGGACAGATCCTCTGAAATGATAACACAGAGGAATTTAAAGTTGCTGACCCTTGCCACCTTTCATCACCAGTTGAGAGCTGGCTCGTGGACTTCTGGCTTCTTCCTCTTGTAGTCAATAATCAGCTCTTTCGTTGAGTGAGAGGTTGTTCTTATGGCATAATTCAACCGGATTTTTAATCTGCCTCCCATATGCCAATTCGTCACCATCTTTGATTTGGCCAATGACAGTTGTGCCGTCAGCAAACCTAAACATGGTTTTGGAGTAGTATTTAGCCAGACGTAGGTATAAAACAAGTAGAGAGGAGGGCTATGCACACAGCCTTGTGGTGCACCTGTGCTGATGGTGACTGTATGAAACCCCTTTTTACTGGGCATCTCTGGAAATGCAGCTCGTTAGCTCCTTGCCAACAGCCACTGGACTCCATGGCGAAAACCCACCTTTCCCAGGCTTCGTACGTCTAGGGTGTATATGACTTCAGCCCCGCCAAATCCAAGGGGTTGGGACATCTCGCCCAAGCCCCGGTTTGTGTGAATGGCTGTGTGATTTACTGCCCTGCAATAGCCCGTTAGCATGAAGTAACAAAACGCACATTGCATACAATTATAAAGTATATTTGTGAACATTATCTTAACCAAAGAGTGAGTAAAGAAAAGAAAGAAAAAAAAGGGCCTATTATAATTAAACAGTGAAATGAGCACAGGTTGGAGCTATTATCTTCCAAAAGCCATAATCACTGATCCTAGGTAGACCTCCACACCTTGGCTCCATTGCATCACGTTTTCCCGCCAGATCCAATCCTACGACCCGCTGTCTCTAGCGCCTTCCCTCTTCATCTCTCGCCAAAGTCTGAGCCCAAACTTAGTGTCTCTAAAAAAAACTCTCACAGCGTTCTCTAGAACCTTCCCCAGTTCTACCATCCTAAATTGATGACAGTGTCCTCAGCATCCCTCATCTTCAACGATAACCCAAACAGACTGAAAGCAGAAGAGACTGCTCTGACAGAACTGCTAAAATTAAATACCTACAGCATAACAGTAAAAAAAATGTGACCCAGGGCACTAAATATGGATGAGATGTTAGACCACGAGTCATAGGAGCAGAATTAGGCCATTCATCCCTGCTTGTTACTTCCTCAAAGAACTCCAACAGATTTGTCAGGCAAGATTTCCCTTGACAGAAATCATGCTGACTTTGACTTATTTTATTATTAGTCTCCAAGTACCCCAAAAACGTCATTCTCAACAATAGACCGCAACACTTTCCAAACCACTGAGGTTAGACTAACTGGTCTATAATTTCCTTTCTTTTGCCATCCTCCCTTCATAAAGAATGGAGTGACACATACAACTTTCCAGTCCTCCGAGACCATGGCATCCATGACCTCTTCAGCAACCTCTCTCAGGACTCTGGGATGAAGTCCATCTGGTCCAGTTGGTTTATCCACCTTACGATCCTACAGTTTGCCTAGCACTTGTTCCTTTTTAATAGCAACAGCACTCACTGCTGCTCCCTGACACTCAAGGACCTCTGGCACACTGCTAGTATCTTCCACAGTGAAGACAGATGCAAAGTACTCATTAAGTTAATCTGCAAATTCTTCGCCCCCCCCCCCCCCATTACCACCTCGCCAGCGTTATTTTCCAGTGGTCCAAATATCAACTCTCACCTCCCTTCTACTCTTTATATAACTTAAACTTTTAGAATCTTGCTTTATATTATTAGACAAGACCATAAGACATAGGAGCAGAATTAGCCATTTGGGCCATCAAGTCTGCTTTGCCATTCAATCATGCCTGATCCTTTTTTCTCTCCCTTCTCAGCCCCACTTCCTGGCCTTCACAATGAAGACTGAGGAAAAATACACATATAGTTCATCTGACATCTCCTTGGCCCATTATTTCTCCTCCCTCATTTTCTAGCAGTCCTATATCCACTCACATCTCTCATTTTTTTTTACATACTTGAGAGAGCTATTACTATCCACTTTGATATTGCTTGCCTTCATATTTTATCTTTTCCCTCCTAATGATTCTTTTAGTTGCTCTCTATAGGGTTTGAAAAGCTTCCCACTAATTTTTACTTTGTTCTATGTCCTCGCTTTTGCTTTTACATTAGCACTGACTTCCCTTATCAGCCACGGTTGTACAATTTTGCCATTTGAGTATTTCTTTGTTTCTGGAATACAGGTGTCCCCTGCTTTTCGAACGTTCGCTTTACGAAACCTCACTGTTACGAAAGATCGACATTAGTACCCTGTTTTCGCTTTCAGAAGGTGTTTTCACTGTTACGAAAAAAAGCAGCATGCGGGGAAAATCAGCACACGAAAAAATCAGCGGGCAATAAAAGGCAGCACGCCACGCGCCCCAAGCAGCCGCTCTCCCTGGATTCGGAACTGCATTCTCGACAACATTGCTTAAACACGTGCCTGTGAGCAGCCGCTTGCAAGATGAGTTCTAAGGTGTTGGAAAAGCCTAAAAGAGCTCGTAAGCATGTTACACTTAGCGAAAAACTAGACATAATTGAGCATTTTGATCATGGTGAACAAAGTAAGGACTACGTGAGTTTGGCTTGTGGAAGGTGACAAACATGATGTTGAAGAGGTTTTGGCATCCCATGACCAAGAACTGGTAGATGAAGAGCTGATGCAATTGGAAGAGGAAAGGATAACAATCGAAACCAAATGCAGTAGCGAACGGACCGAAAGTGACTGCAAGAGATTTTCGCTGCAGTGGTAAAGCACGACTTTAATTTTGAAAGGGTACGTAGGCTTAGGGGATATTTGCAGGATGGCTTAGGTCCTTATAAAGAACTGTATGATAGAAAAATGCGCGAGGCTCAGCAGTCAAGCAAGCCTTCCGCATTCATCACAGCAGACGACGAATCTCAACCTTCGACATCGAGGCAGGCAGTCATAGGAGAAGATGAGCTGCCTGCTCTAATGGAAACAGACGACGAGATGACACCCCAGTGTCCCACCACCCTAACACCCAGGCCGCGGACAGATACTGTACCGATTCGCAGAGAATGCAGCAATAGCCGGGAGGCACACAGCACATCTTTAAGAAAAAAGCCGAAATAAACTCACTAATTAATTAGGTGCCATCCGCCACGTAATTAATTAGCATGTTTATTTTGGGTTTTTTCTTAAAGATGTGCTGTGTGCCTCCCGGCTACCGTTGGACCCCTGCGTGCTTCGCGGCAATTTATCGGTTAGCGGCCTGAAGGGTGGGGGCCACTGCACCACCCAACCTGCGACGACTCAGTCTAACGCACCATCATCAGTGTGTCGGCGCTGTCCCGATTCCTGTAAGTGATACTACACTGTACATACATTATTTCTACTTTATATCGGCTGTGTATTTTTATGTGTTATTTGGTATGATTTGGCAGCTTCATAGCTTAAAGGTTACCGGAGAGTGCTTGCGCCGTGTTTCTGCCGAGAGCGCTTGAGTGAGATTTTCTGCCGACGGCGCTTGCGTGAGAATTTCGCTACGGAGAACAGTGCAGTAATGATTGTGGAAAAGTATTTCTACTTTATATAGGCTGTGTATTTATTATATCATTCCTGCTTTTACTATATGTTAATGTTATTTTAGGTTTTATGTGTTATTTGTCACGATTTGGTAGGTTATTTTTGGGTCTGCGAACGCTCACAAAATTTTCCCATATAAATAAATGGTAATTGCTTCCTCGCTTTACAACATTTCAGCTTACGGACCGTTTCATAGGAACGCTCTACCTTCGGATGGCGGGGGAAACCTGTACATCTATCTTGCACCTTCTTCATTTTTCCTAGAAGCTCATGACATTGTTGTTCTGCTGTCATCCCTGCCAGCATTTCCTTCCAATTTGCTTTGACCAACTCCTCTCTCATACCACTATAATTTCCTTTACTCCACTGAAATACTGCTATGTCAGACTTTACCTTCTCCCTATCAAATTTCAAGTTGAACTCAATCATATTGTGATTACTGCCTTCTAAGGGTTCTTTTACCTTAATCACCCTAATCACCTCCAGTTCATTACATTCAATCCAGTATAACTGATCCCCTAATAGGCTTAACGACAAACTGCTCTAAAAAGTTATCTCATAGGCATTCAACAAACTCTCTCTCGGGATCCATTTCCAACCTGATTTTCCCAAATGACCTGCATGTTGAAATCTCCCATGACTATCATAATATTGCCCTTTTGACACCTTTTCTATTTCCTGTTATAATCTGTGGTCCACATCCCAGTTACTATTGGGAGGCCTATATATAACTGCCATCAGGGTCTTTTTACCCTTGCAATTTCTTAACTCAACCCAAAAGGATTCACATCTTCCAACCCTATGGCTATTTATTATTGGCTAGTTTGCCCTCATTTCTTTTCCCTTCTTATAGCTTTTTTAGTTGACTTTTGTTGGATTTCAAAAGTTTCCCAATCATCCAACTTCCCTCTCACTTTTACTACCTTATATGCCCTTTCTTTGGCTTTTATACAGTCTTTAACTTCCCTTGTCAGCCACTGTTGCCCACCCCTGCCATTTGAGAACAACTTCTTCCATGGGACATATCTATCTAGTGCCTTGTAGGCTATTTCCAGAGACTATTTCCACAGGCTCTACTATGCCATCATCCCTGCTAGTATCTGCCTCCAATCCAAATGGACATGCTCTTCTCAAGTCTCTGCAATTCCCATTATTCCATTGCAACACTGATACACGTGACTTGTTCTTCTCCCTATCAAATTGCAGTATGAGTTCAATCATATTATGATCACTGCCTCCTAAGATTTCCTTTATGTTAAGTGCCCTAATAAGATCTGGGTTATCACACAACACGCTACCCAAGATAGCCTTTCCCCTAGTAGGCTCAAGCACAAGCTGCTCTAATAAGCCATATCATTGGCATTCAACAAATTCCTTCTCTTATGATCCAACACCAACCTGATTTTCCCAATCCCACTGCATACTGAAGTCCATTACAATTGTGACATTACCCTTATCACACGCCTTTTCCAGCTCCCTTTGCAATCTCAACTCCACATCTTGGCTACTATTTGCAGGCCTATATACAATTCCCATAATGTTTTTTTTTTAAACCTTGCTGTTTCTTAATTCCACCCACAAAGATTCAGCATTCTCTGACCCTATGTCAGCCTCTTTCTAAAGACGTAATTCCATCTCTTACCAACAGAGCCACACCACCGCCTATGCCTTCCTACCTGTCCTTTTGATACAAGCTTAGTCGTTAAGCTCCGACTAAGGCATTTTTTCAGCTACAACTCAGTAATGCCCACAATGTCATACCGACCAATCACGAGTTCGTCCACCTTATTCCAAAGGCTACGCGCTTTTAAATGCAACACCTTCAGTCCTGCATTCTTCATGCTTTTGAATTTTGCCTCTGTGGTACAAGTTAACTTTTTGCTCTGTGTGCATTTGTACCCAGCCATTGGCTTATCCTTACTTGCATTCATGTTACACCCATCATCTACCTGTAAACTTGCTGACTCATCCTCAGTTCCATCATACTGGTTCCCATCCCTCTGCCATATTAGCTTAAACTACTCCCAAAAGCTCTCGTAAACCTGCCCGAAAGAATATCAGTTCCCCGCCCCCCCCCCAGACCAAGTACGACCTGGCCCTTTTGTTCAGGTCCCACCTGCCCCAGATGAGGTCCCAATCATCCAGAAATCTGAATTCCTGCCCTGTGCTCCAATTCTTCAGCCACACATTTATCTGCCACCTCATTCCATAGATTGATTGCTGGGTGGTGCAGCTCGTTGGGCCAGAAGGACCTATTCTGCACTGTATCTCTAAATAAAATAGCTTCAAGGAGATGGTGTTAATTGCTGAGCTGTAGTCAATAAAGAGCACCCTGATGAATGCATCTTCATAAATCTCATTGCAAAATATGGAACATTGCCTGCCAGATTTTGATACAACAAATGGTTAATTTTCTTCCAATGTTTTAACTGGTTGCAGACTTCAGGACTGTCTGAAAGCTGAAAGGTGCAATTTAAATGGTTTTTCCTTTCCCTTGCTGCAGCTTAGCTTTATAATAAGTTAACATACAGTACTGTACAAAAGTCTTAGGCACCCTAGGTCCTTTTTTTAAAAAAAAATATGGTTTCAAATTGTATGGCCTCCACAGAGCTCTGATCTCAGTATCAATCAAAGCTGTCTGGGATTACAGAAGCAAGCAATACAGACAAAGTCTGCAGAAGAACTGGTGCAAGTTCTCCAAGATGCTTGGACCAACCTACCAGTCGATTTTCTTACAAAACTGCATAACAGTGTACGTGAGAGAATTAATGCAGTTTTAAAAGCAAAGGGTGATCCCGCCAAATATTCATTTGATTTTTTTTTAAACTGTTTACTGCTCTTTATAGTTTTTGATACTTAGAAACTTGCTAGCTCATTATTTTAGAAAGCATCTTTGTTTACAGTATTTTTTAAAACGCATGCCTAAGACTTTTGCACGGTACTGTAAGTAGATTGCGAGTTAAAGAAGGTGAAGCAACATGCTTCCCTCAAAGGTCGGGGCATTAGGCATTGAATGTTAGAAGTTTGGAAGCCACATTGCAACTGTGTAAGACTTTGATTGGAGTATTGTCTACAGATCTGATTGCTGCATTACAGGAAAGAGGAGGGTGCAGGACCAAAATAATCAAAGTGCCACCTGTTGATTCATTTCCATAGAAGCAACTCCAGGCTTCATGATGTTTACTCGCCTCTGCACTGAACTGAGGCTGAGGCCGTGGGCTGCTCCGGGCTTCGTTTATGGACTGTTTAGTGCGCATGCGCCGGTGGTGCATGCAGCCTGTTACAGCCGTTCCAACTAGTTTTCTTACTTTTTTCTTCTTACTTTTTTAACTTACGTTATTTGTTGTATTTTTTTTCACGGTAACACGTTGAAGCTGCAACCTCTCTAACATGCTGATGGAGGGAGTTTTATTTGGGTTTTTAGCGCTGGAAACAGTTACATTAGGACACGTCTCATTAGCGGGGCAGCAGTATGGTCGCATTGTTTATTCCAGGGACCAGCTGATTGCGCTTCTGCCGGCCGGTTTAGCGAACAGAGCGGTGGATACCCCGGCTGAAATCTGGAGGAAAACACACAGAGGATGCAGAGGGGGATCAAAAAGGCGAGGAAAGAGGACCAGGTCGAGATAACAGAGACTTACGGAGAATAGTTCAGTGGGTAATAAAATGGACAAGTTGATGGCGCTAGCCAGGAATCAGAGAACATTTCGGGAGAGCAGCGTTATGTGTTTTACTGAAACGTGGCTGCACGTGGACATACCCGACCAAAACTTTTCCATGGAGGGCTTCCAGACCATTCGGGCTGACCGGAAGTGCACTGAGAGCAGTAAGCGTAAAGGAGTTGGGGGCTTGCTGTTCTGGTTAACAACGGATGGTGCAATCCTGGTCATATTACGATCGAGGAACGTGTTTGTAGCCCGGATATTGAACTTTTTGCTGTTGGACTCCGGCCATATTCCTCCGAGATACAACACTGGGCGTCACGGGAGGTTGTTCCTGCCTGTGGCCATCGAACTTTGCAGCTCCTCCCATGGAGGGTCAGACACCCTGAGCCAATAGGCTGGTCCTGGACATTTCCATCTGGCATAATTTGTATATTGTTGTTTGATTGTTTGTGGTTTTTGTATTGCTGTATCTATGCTCTATTCTTGGTTGGTGCAGCTGTAACCAAACTCAATTTCCCTCGGGGTCAATAAAGTATGTCTATGTCTATGACCATGTATGTCTTTCGTTCTGAATGCTACTTGTTTACTTTCATTGTTTGCACGATTTTTTTCTCTCTCAGAACATCAGGTCTTTTTAACAGTCTTTTTTTTAAGAAAAAATAGGTTCTTTTGTATTAGCATAATGTATACATACTTTGATAATAAATGTACTTTGAACTTTGACTCCGAGTTCCTGCAGGATTTTGTGTGTCATCAGAATGTTACCTGGATTAGAGATAAACTTGAAATGTTTTCTTCAGAGGGTAGGATTTAGAGGGACAACCTGATAGAATACTGAATTACAAGAAGTAAAGATACGGTAGATAGTCAGGGTCTTTCTTCTCAAGTTAAAATATCAAATACTACTGGGTAAAGATTTCCATGGGGGGGGCGGAGTTATGGATATTTGCAAACTAATTTAAAAACACATTTTCTTAATCCTGGATGAGAAACATTCTCACTAAAATGAACAAGACTTCTAGTCCTAGTCCATCCTGATCAGTGCAGGACAGGAGAAGCATAATCCTCACAAAATACATTGGGAATGAATTGTGGGATCATATAATCCTATATATTACAAGGCCATAAGGCATTACATAGAAAGTAGTAATAGTCATACTTCATTGATCCCGGGGGAAATTGGTTTTCATTACAGTTGCACCATAAATAATTAAATAGTAATAAAACCATAAATAGTAGATAACGCCAGGAAATAAGTCCAGGACCTGCCTATTGGCTCAGAGTGTCTAACCCTCCAAGGGAGGAGTTGGAGAGTTTGATGGCCACAGGCAGGAATGACTTCCTAGGACACTCTGTGTTGCATCTCGGTGGAATGAGTCTCTGGCTGAATGTACTCCTGTGCCCAACCAGTACATTATGTAGTGGATGGGAGACATTGACCAAGATGGCATGCAACTTGGACAGCATCCTCTTTTCCGACACCACCGTCAGAGAGTCCAGTTCCATCCCCACAACATCACTGGCCTTACGAATGAGTTTGTTGATTCTGTTGGTGTCTGCTACCCTCAGCCTGCTTCCCCAGCACACAACAGCAAACATAAGACCATAAGACAAAGGAGCAGAAGTAGACCATTCGGCTCATCGAGTCTGCTCTGCCATTTTATCATGAGCTGATCCATTTTATCCTATTTAGTCCCACTGCCCCGCCTTCTCACCATAACCTATGATGCCCTGGCTACTCAGATCCCTATCAATCTCTGCCTTAAAGACACCCAATGACTTGGCCTCCACTGCTGCCCGTGGCAACAAATTCCATAGATTCTCCACCCTCTGACTAAAAAAATTTTTTCGCATTTCTGTTCTGAAAGGGCGCCCTTCAATCCTGAAGTCATGCCCTCTCATACTAGACTCCCCCATCATGGGAAACAACTTTGCCACATCCACTCTGTCCATGCCTTTTAACATTCGAAATGTTTCTATGAGGTCTCCCCTCATTCTTCTAAACTCCAAGGAACACAGTCCAAGAGCGGACAAACCTTCCTCATATGTTAACCCTCTCATTCCCGGAATCATTCTAGTGAATCTTCTCTGTACCCTCTCTAACGTCAGCACATCCTTTCTTAAATAAGGAGACCAAAACTGCCCACAGTACTCCAAGTGAGGTCTCACCAGCGCCTTATAGAGCCCTCAACATCACATCCCTGCTCCTATACTCCATTCCTCTAGAAATGAATGCCAACATTGCATTCGCCTTCTTCACTACCGACTCAACCTGGAGGTCAACTTTAAGGGAATCCTGTACGAGGACTCCCAAGTCCCGTTGCATCTCAGAACTTTGAATTCTTCCCCCATTTAAATAATAGTCTGCCCATTTATTTCTTCTGCCAAAGTGCATAACCATACACTTTCCAACATTGTACTTCATTTGCCACTTCTCTGCCCATTCTTCCAATCTATCCAAGTCTCTCTGCAGACTCTCCGTTTCCTCAGCACTACCGGCCCCTCCACCTATCTTCGTATCGTCAGCAAACTTAGCCACAAAGCCATCTATTCCATAATCCAAATCGTTGATGTACAATGTAAAAAGAAGCGGCCCCAACGCTGATCCCTGTGGAACACCACTGGTAACCGGCAGCCAACCAGAATAGGATCCCTTTATTCCCACTCTCTGTTTCCTGTCAATCAACCAATGCTCTATCCACGTATGTAACTTTCCTGTAATTTCATGGGCTCTTATCTTGTTAAGCAGCCCCATGTGTGGCACCTTGTCAAAGGCCTTCTGAAAATCCAAATATACAACATCCACTGCATCTTCCTTGTCTAGCCTACTGGTAATTTCCTCAAAAAATTGTAATAGGTTTGTCAGGCAGGATTTTCCTTTAAGGAATCCATGCTGAGTTCTGCCTATCTTGTCATATGCCTCCAGGTACTCTGTAACCTCATCCTTGACAATCGACTCCAACAACTTCCCAACCACCGATGTCAAGCTAACAGGTCTATAATTTCCTTTTTGCTTCCTTGCCCCCTTCTTAAATAGTGGAGTGACATTTGTAATCTTCCAGTCTTCCGGAACCATGCCAGAATCTATCGACTTTTGAAAGATCATCGCTAATGCCTCCGCAATCTCCACAGCTACTTCCTTCAGAACACGAGGGTGCATTCCATCTGGTCCAGGAGATTTATCGACCTTTAGCCTATTCAGCTTCCTGAGTACTTTCTCTGTCGTAATTGTGACTGCGCACACTTCTCTTCCCTGCCACCCTTGAGTGTCCGGTATACTGCTGTCTTCCTCAGTGAAGACTGATGCAAAATACTTGTTCAGTTCCTTTGCCATCTCCTTCTCTCCCATTACAATTTCTCCAGTATCATTTTCTATCGGTCCTATATCTACTCTCACCTGTCTTACTCTTTATATACTTGAAAAAGCTTTTAGTATCCTCTTTGATATTATTTGCTAGTTTCCTTTCATAGTTAATCTTTTCTCTCTTAATGACCTTCTTGGTTTCCTTTTGTAAGGTTTTAAAGACTTCCCAATCCTCTGTCTTCCCACTAATTTTTGCTTCCTTGTATGCCCTCTCCTTTGCTTTAACTTTGGCTTTGACTTCTCTTGTCAACCACGGTTGCATCCTTTTTCCATTCGAAAATTTCTTCTTTTTTGGAATATACCTGTCTTGCACATTCCTCATTTCTCGCATAAACTCCAGCCACTGCTGCTCTGCTGTCTTTCCCACCAGTGTCTCTTTCCAGTCAACTTTGGCCAGTTCCTCTCTCATGCCACTGTAGTTTCCTGTACTCCACTGAAACACCGACACATCAGATTTCGGTTTCTCTTTTTCTAATTTCACAGTGAACTCAATCATGTTATGATCACTGCCTCCTCAGGGTTCCTTCACCTCAATCTCTCCAATCACCTCCGGTTCATTACACAATACCCAATCCAGTACAGCCGATCCCCTAGTGGGCTCAACAACAAGCTGTTCTAAAAAGCCATCTCGCAGACATTCTACAAGTTCTCTCTCTTGAGATCCAGTGCCAACCTGATTTTTCCAATCGACTCGCATGTTAAAATCCCCCACAATTATCATAACACTGCCCTTCTGACAAGCCTTTTCCATTTCCAGTTGTAATTTGTAGTCCACATCCCTGCAGCTGTTTGGAGGCCTATAAATAACTGCCATCAGGGTCCTTTTACCCCTGCTATTCCTTAGCTCAACCCATAAAGATTCTGCACCTTCCGATCCTATATCACCTCTTTCTAATGATTTAATATCATTTCTTACCAATAAAGCCACGCCTCCCCCTCTGCCTACCTTCTTATCCTTCCGATACACCGTGTATCCTTGGACGTTCAGCTCTCAGAGACATGCGTCCTTTAGCCAGGTCTCAGTGATGGCCACAATATCATACCTGCCAATCTGTAGCTGTACAACAAGATCATCCACCTTATTTCTTATGCAGGATTTCTTAACATGATCGCACTGGCCACTACAGACTCATAGAACATCCAATGTTGGAGCACAATGCATAATCTCAAAAAAGAGAGATATTGCAAGGGCAAGAATCCCACATGACAGTAAACCGAGCAGAAGGACAACCATTGAGATCACCACTTTCCTGGGAGTAAAAACAAGGTGTATCCCTAGAGGAAAGCATCAGACACCCGCTAGCAATAGAAACGCTAGGTTGTCCTTGACCAAATGTCTGCAGCAAGATTTATATCACTTCGGAAATGTTAATGATGTAAACAAAATAAGTTACAGAGCAAGGAGGATCATAGTGAACAGAAAGGCAGATTTGTGGGTCCAACCAGGTTGCCTACTCCTGCTCCTATACAAAAGAGTGGAAATAATCTGAGCCTGATAACTTAAGTTCTATGACTGCAGACAGAAGATCACTGAGTTTAAAAACTGCAAAACTGTCATCCACAATTATACAACAATGAATCATTTGGCAGAGTGATAGATGAAAACCATAATACGTGCAGTCCTAGAAAGATAAGGCATGAAGATAAAGCTGAGGATAGGGAATCATATTGGGTTCCCAGCAGATATTCAATTTGGGAAAAAAAGGGTACGTAACTGTGCATGTCTGAACTGGAGGACCAAGAAACCTTTGCACAATAGTTAGTACATTGCTGCATTTGAAATGTCTTTCCAAGAATTGTATATTCATCTGTATTGATTCAACCTATGTTGATTTTAGTTATGAAGTATGCCTATGATAATTGTCATCTTTCCCCATTTTGACAGGTAAATACCCTTTCAATTAAACAACTCCATTTCACAGAGTTTTAATCTATTTTAAGAGCTCTTTCAAGCATTGCCCTGGAATATCAGATTAGACAGGCCAGTGGCCCAGGATCAAATCCCATTCTGTTGTACGGTTATGAACGGGAAACAGAACTGAAGCAGCAGTTCAAGAATCCCTTAAGTGAACTGAATTTGAACAGCTGGAGTTCTCATTAATGGCTGCTATTTTTCTTGGAAAGTGCAAAACTAACAGGAGTAAAATGGGATGAGACTGATACTCATTCCTTTTATTGAGCCATGTATACTGCCACGTAGTTAATATATTGCGACACTCAACTATAACCCAACAACAGTCAGCAGCTTTGTATCGGAGAAAAAACATTGACGATAAAAATAAGACTATTTAAGTAATGTTTTTGAATATAAATACTCTAATTTTCAAAACCATCAGAGAATATGGTCCCAGAGTTTGAAGAACAAAGTAATAAAATGATGATAAGTACAAACCATGCTAAAAATATTATTTTTCACCATTTTTTATTCTACTGTTCATCTGCTTTAAAATAGCAAGTGAGTTTTGCTTGGCACTCCTTGCACAGTCACTGAAGAAACACACAAACTCTGAATGTTATCCGCCCAGCACTTTTTTTTTTAAAGTGTATATGTATTTAAATGGAACTGTACTGCACTTGAATGTAAATCACACCTTAAACCTTTTTTCAGTCATGACCTACCTGGGTTCTTCATCTTTACTGGAACGTTTTGGTCCATATTTCTTAACAAGGTTTCTGTACACAAAAAATACATTATTATTATTATGTGCTTCACTTCCTCCAGAACACTTGAAAGTGAGTAGGTGACAAATCCTTTATTTACATGGCAGCTAGATAAGATTTACAAATCGAAGCAAGAGGCCGAGAGAGAAGGAGTAAGGAATCTCAGAGAGAAGACTTTTTTTTTACACTGCTCGGGGAAAAGAGGTTAGACTGCGCAGGCGCGTGACGTAGAGGAACATAGGTTTAAAAAAAGACCACCATATACAGTGGGCAGCGTAGTGAGAGGGAGCAGAGTGGGACGGCTTTGGCTCAACAGGCTTAGGTGTGAACAGGCACAGGCACAGGCAAGGGTAGGTTCCGATAAGTTTTGTTTTGTTTGATTAGAGTAGAGAGAGTGCCAGACAGGATGTTAGAATGCTCCTCTTGCAGGATGCGGGAAGTCAGGGAGACCTCCGATGTCCCTGACAATGACACCTGCAAGAAGTGCATCCAGCTGCAGCTCCTAACAAACTGCATTAGGGAACTGGAGCAGGAGCTGGATGACCTCCGGCTCATTCGGGAGAATGAGTTTATAGATAGTAGCTTCAGGGAGGTAGTTATGCCAAAGGAGCAGCGCACAGGTAATTGGGTTACCATCAGGCGAGGGAAGGGGAAAGGGCAGGTACAGCAGGGTTCCCCTGTGGCCATTCCCCTCAACAACAAGTATACCGATTTGGATACTGTTGGGGGGGATGACTTACCTGGGACAAGCTGCAGCAGCCGGATCTCTGGCACTGAGTCTGGTTCTGCAGTGCAGAAGGGACGGTGGAAGAAGAAGAGAGCAGTAGTGATAGGGGACTCGATAGTTAGAGGTAGAGACAGGAGGTTCTGTGGTTGTGACAGAGACTCCCGGATGGTTTGTTGCCTCCCAGGTGCCAGGGTCAAGGATGTCTCTGATCACGTGCACAGCATTCTGAAGTGGGAGGGTGATCAGCCAGACGTCGTGGTGCACATCAGTACCAATGACATAGGAAAAAAGAGTGAGGAGGTCCTGAAGAGTAAGTATAGAGAGCTTGGTAGGAAGTTAAAAAGCAGGACCTCGAAGGTGGTAATCTCAGAATTGCTACCCGTGCCACGTGCCAGTGAGGGTAAGAATAGGATGCTATGGCAGATGAACACAAGGCTGGGGAACTGGTGTAGGGGGCAGGGTTTCAGATTTCAGGATCATTGGGACCTCTTCTGGGGCAGGTGGGACCTGCGCAAGAGAAACGGGTTACACCTGAACTACAAGGGGACCAATATCCTTGCAGAGAGGTTCGTTAGTGCTTTTGGGGAGGGTTTAAACTGGATTTGCAGGGGGATGGGAACCAGAGTGCCAGAGCAGATAGTGGGGTGGGGGTGAAAATAAATGATGTTAAAAGTTCATGCAAAGTCACAAATAGAAGGGTCGTGTGTGGTGGTAATAATCTTCTGAGGTGTGTCTATTTCAATGCAAGTAGTATTGTGGGGAAGGTTGACGAGCTGAGGGCATGGATTGACAGATGGAATTACGACATTATAGCCATTAGTGAAACTTGGCTGCAGGAGGGGCAGGACTGGCAGCTTAATGTTCCAGTGTTCCGACGTTTCAGACATGATAGAGGCAGAGGAATGAAGGGAAAATGTTACAGCAATGTTCAGGCAGGACAGATTAGAGGGCTTGTCTACCAAGGCCATATGGTTGGAGCTGAGAAACAGGAAAGGTATGACTACATTAATGGGCTTGTATTATAGACCACCAAATAGTCAGCGAGAATTGGAGGAGCAAATCTGCAGAGAGATAGCAGACAACTGCAGGAAACATAAAGTTGTGATAGTAGGGGATTTTAATTTTCCACATATTGATTGGGCTTCCCATACTGTTAAAGGTCTAGACGGGTTAGAGTTTGTAAAATGTGTTCAGGAAAGTTTTCTAAATCAATATATAGAGGTACCAACTAGGGAGGATGCAATATTAGATCTCCTATTAGGAAACCAGTTAGGACAGGTGATGGAAGTGTGTGTAGGAAAAACACTTTGGTTCCAGTGATCATAACACCATTAGTTTCAACTTGATCATGTATAAAGATAGATCTGGTCCTCAGGTTGAGGTTCTAAACTGGAAAAAGGCCAAATTTGAAGAAATGAGAAAGGATCTAAAAAGCGTGGATTGGGACAGGTTGTTCTCTGGCAAGGATGTGATTGGTAAGTGGGAGGCCTTCAAAGGAGAAATTTTGAAAGTGCAGGGTTTGTATGTTCATGTCAGGATTAAAGGCAAAGTGAATAAGAATAAGGAACCTTGGTTCTCAAGGGGTATTGGAACTCTGATAAAGAGGAGAGAGATGTATGACATGTACAGGAAACAGGGAGAAAATAAGGTGCTTGAGGAGTATAAAAAGTGCAAAAAAAAATACTTAAAGAAATCAGGAGGGCTAAAAGAAGGCATGAGGTTGCTTTGGCAGTCAAGGTGAAGGATAATCCAAAGAGCTTCTACAGGTATATTAAGAGCAAAAGGATAGTAAGAGATAAAATTGGTCCTCTTGAAGATCAGAGTGGTCGGCTATGTATGGAACCAAAAGAAATGGGGGAGATCTTAAATGGGTTTTTTGCACCTGTATTTACTAAGGAAATTGGCATGGAGTCATTGGAAATAAGGCAAACAAGTAGTGAGGTCATGGAACCTATACAGATTGAGGAGGAGGAGGTGCTTGCTATCTTGAGGTAAATCAGAGTAGATAAATCCTCAGGACCTGACAGGGTATTCCCTCAGACCTTGAAGGAGACTAGTGTTGAAATTGCAGGGGCCCTGACAGATATATTTAAAATGTCAGTATCTACGGGTGAGGTGCCAGGGGATTGGAGGATAGCTCATGTTATTTCGTTATTAAAAAAGGTTCTAAAAGTAATCCGGGAAATTATAGGCCAGTAAGTTTAACGTCGGTAGTAGGTAAATTATTGGAAGGAGTACTGACAGATAGGATCTACAAGTATTTGAGTAGACAGGGGCTTATTAGGGAGAGTCAACATGGCTTTGTGCATGGTAGATCATGTTTAACCAATCTATTAAGAGTTTTTTGAGGAGGTTATCAGGAAAGTGGATGAAGGGAAGGCAGTGGATGTTGTCTACCTGGACTTCAGTAAGGTCTTTGACAAGGTCCTGCATGGGAGGTTAGTTAGTTAGATTCAGTCGCTAGGTATACATGGAGAGGTACTAAACTGGATTAGGCATTGGCTCAGTGGAAGAAGCCAGAGAGTGGTAGTGGAGGATTGCTTCTCTGAGTGGAGGCCTGTGACTAGTGGTGTGCCACAGGGATCAGTGCTGGCTCCATTGTTATTTGTCATCTATATCAGTGATCTGGATGATAATGTGGTAAATTGGATCAGCAAATTTGCTAATGATACAAGGATTGGAGGTTTAGTGGACAGTGAGGAAGGTTTTCAAAGCTTGCAGAGGGATTTGGACCAGCTGGAAAATGGGCTGAAAAATGGTAGATGGAGTTTAATATAGACAACTGTAAGGCATTGCACTTTGGAAGGACAAACCAAGGTAGAACATACAAGGTAAATGGTAGGGCACTGAGTGCAGAAGAACAGAGGGATCTGGGAATACAGATACAAAATTCCCTAAAAGTGGCATCACAGTTAGATAGGGTCGTAAAGAGAGCTTTTGGTACATTGGCCTTTATAAATCAAAGTATTGAATATAAGAGTTGGAACATTATGGTGAGGTTGTATAAGGCGAGGTTATACAAGGCATTGGTGAAGCCGAATTTGGAGTATTATGTACAGTTTTGGTCACCAAATTACAGGAAGGATATTAATAAGGTTGAAAGAGTGCAGAGAAGGTTTACAAGGATGTTGCCGGGACTTGAGAAACTGAGTTACAGAGAAAGGTTGAGTAGGTTAGGACTTTATTCCCAGGAGCATAGAAGAACGAAGGAAGATTTGATAGAGGTATAAAAAATTAGGAAGGGTATAGATAGAGTGAATGCAAGCAGGCTTTTTCCACGGAGGCCAGGGGAGAGAAAAAAACAGAGGACATGGGTTAAGGGTGAAGGGGGAAAAGTTTAAAGGGAACATTGGGGGAGGCTTCTTCACACAGAGAGTGGTGGAAGTGTGGAATGAGCTGCCAGATGAAGTGGTAAATGCGGGCTCACTTTTAACATTTAAGAAAAACTTGGACAGGTACATGGATGAGAGGTGTATGGAGGGATATGGTCCAGGAGCAGGTCAGTGGGACTAGGCAGAAAAAATGGTTCAGCACATCCAAGGGCCAAAAGGCCTGTTTCTATGCTATAATGCTCTATGGTTCTAAATAGGTCACACAATATTTTACTTGCAATCTAATCTTCAGATAATTTTAGTATTTGTATTTGACAACTAAGACTCATCTCCAGTACTCATAGTGATAGTGTAGCATTTATAATGTCCAACATCACAGTGCACTGCAAATCTCAGGTTCTCTCATTAAGACCATTGCATATGTGTATTTATGTTCATAACTGTGTAAAGATTAGCTCTTGGTACCAAAGCACACTTTGCACAGGGGTTAAAATATTGTGTTCATCCATCAAATCAAAAACATATCTGTGGTATAATTGGTTAGAACTGAAAGAAAGTCAATAATAAAACCAATAGCATAATCCCCAAACTACTGAGATTTTAGGACTGAAAAAGAAACATGAAAAACACAAGATGGAGGAGAAAAAAAACTAAAGTTAAAGGAAAAGGAGAAAATAGAACAAAGTAAGTGTTTAAAACATCCAAACGCCCCAAATGTGATTTTTTTTTTATTTAAAAAAGTTCATAAAAAGGATAAGATTGGCGGCTTAAATTGTTCAATTTCTGAGCAAGACTGGTAAGGCATTAAAAATTATCAGGTTATTGAAAGGAGACTTACACTCTTGATTATTGTGAGCTTAATAAGATTTAACATACTATAGAAATTGATTAAAATTCCTAAAATTGATACAAAGGCAATGGGCTGTTTATATGAATTGCATTGATCAAACAGTATGTTTGAGGATTGAAACTCACACTAAAATGCAATCTTTTGAATTATTAGCCAGGTTGTACATTCACGTATTACCAATGTCACTATTTTCAACCTTGATGTGGCACATATCATTTTTTAATCCTACATTTCATAATTTTGATGTATTTGATCACTACAGAAATGTGATTAAAATAGTTAGCTATTAAATGGTTGATTGTTTGATCAATTCAACCATACATTTAGTTTGAATCTTCACGACTTGAATGAATGGCATGATTCTGCAGCATCTTTATCTTTCTCCCCAAAATTTATAATTCTTTTTGCACATTTGAATTCAAGTTCTGCACTAACAAAACAAGACCCAAATCAAATGCATAACTTTGTATTTAGTCACAAACTAATCTGTAACTAAGCAACTGTCACTTTCTAGAACCAATGCAACTTTGGAAATCTCTATTTTCATTCTCTTCACTCCTCAAGCCACCACTGTTTAGCAAACTGCTAAGAAAGAAAAAAAATAAAGTCTCTAAATATTTTTTACATTGAACAAACATCTCTAACAATAATTACTAAGATCTAAAAAAGCTGTCTCTTCTCCATACCTTTATGCTTTGGGTTGATAATATAAATATCTGCATCTAGTTTTATAAATTAACAAATAGGACTATGTCAGATGACCACGCTTTAGCATAATGACCATTATATTTAAGAGATAGGCCCAGGTTTACTATTGTAGCTACAATGGGACTCCGATGGGTTGAATTATTTAGCAGATTGTTTATTATAATAGTGTTTGTGTTTAATCCTTGATAACGAACATTTTTGCTCACTGAAGAGAAAGCACTCATTAAATGCCAAAGATGATCATTTAGAAAGGTTTTAACAGCTCAGCCATACAGGATCTTTGATCAAGTATTATATGCCCAAGTGCAAAACAAAATTCACTCTTTTCATAGCCTTTCTATAGAGTTCAGATGCTTCATGAGAAGATTAAATGCTTCCATCCTCATAGTAGATTCTTCATGAGAACGCTACACCACTTTCCAATCTCATCTTTTGCTTGATTGTTCCCCTCCCAATCACAATGAACATTGCCACCACAATACATCATCTTTACCCACACTTCTGTCTTTATAAACCTAAAACAAAAAAAATTCATCTTCAAATCTCCCAAAATGTCTATAATCTTTCAGATGACTTCCAATCTTGGAACCTATACATAATCTGCATCATTCCACCCAATATCAGCACAGAACAGGCCCTTCTGGCTCAACGAGCCACACAGCTCACCTATTTAATCTGGCCCAATCACAAGACAATTAACAATGACCAATTAACCTACTACTAACTGGTAGGTCTTTGGACTGTGGGAGGAAACTAGAGCACCTGGAGGAAACACACGCACACATGAGGAGATACAAACTTCTAACAGAGGATGCCAGAATTGAACTGCAAATTCCAACACCCTGAGATGTAATTGAGTCATGCAAATTGCTATGCTACTGTAGCACCCCATCCTTTTGTTGCAAGCATTTTTTCCAGGTAAAGATGAATATCTCTAGCCACTGTCTGATCAAAAGCAATTAGAAGGGCACAAGTACACCACTCATCTCAAGCCTACTCCACCATTTAACAAGATCATGACGGCTCTGATCGCAACATCAATCTCACATTTCAATCTCAGGGTTGCATAAGGTGACATGTATGTATTTTGATAATAAATTTACTTTGAACTTGACAAGGCTCCTGAGGATCTCGTGTGTTTCAATCAAATCAGCACCAACTCTTCTGAATTCTAGCTAACCAATCTTTCTTCACAAGAAAACCTGTTCATTATATGTCCAAAAAGCATTCTCTGAATTGCTTCAACATCTTAACATTCTTCCTCAAATAGTGAGACATTACTGCACACTGTAATCTAGACACTCGGTGGTGAGGGGGGTACCACAGGGGTCGGTGCTGTTTACCATTTACATTGATGGTTTGGAAGAGGGGACTGAGTGTAGCGTAGCAAAATTTGCTGATGACACTGAGTAGAAAAGCAAATTGTACAGAGGAGGTGGAGAGTCTGCAGAGGGATATAGATAGGTTAAGTGAGTGTGCCAAGGTCTGGCAGATGGAATACAACGTTGGTAAATGCAAGATCATCCACTTTGGAAGGAATAATAGAAGCGCAGATTATTATTTAAATGGTGAAAGATTTCAGCATGCTGTTGTGCAGAGGGACTTGGGAGTGCTTGTTCATGAATCACAAAAAGTTGGCTTGCAGGTACAACAGGTTATTAAGAAGGCAAACGGAATGTTGGCCTTCATTGCTAGAGGGATTGAATTCAAGAGCAGGGAGGTCATGCTGCAACTATACAGGGTACTGGTGAGGCCGTACCTGGAGTACTGTGTGCAGTTCTGGTCTCCATACTTGAGGAAGGATATACTGGCTTTGGAGGCAGTGCAGAGTAGGTTCACCAGGTTGATTCCTGGGATGAAGGGGTTAACCTACGAGGAGAGATTCAGTCACCTGGGACTATACTCTCTGAAATTCAGAAGAATGAGAGGGGATCTTATAGAAACATACAAAATTTTGAAAGGGGTAGACGAGATAGAAGTAGGAAAGTTGTTTCCATTGGTAGGTAAGCCTAGAACTAGGAGACATTGCCTCAAGATTCAGGACAGAAGATTTAGGACGGAGATGAGGAGAAACTGTTTTTCCCCAGAGAGTGGTGAATCTGTGGAATTCTCTGCCCAGGGAAGCAGTTGAGGCTTCTTCAGTAAATATATTTAAGATACAGTTAGATAGGTTTATACATAGTAAGGGAATTAAGGATTATGGGGAAAAGGCAGGTAGACGGAGCTGAGTTTAGGACAGATCAGCCATGATCTTATTGAATGGCAGGGCAGGCTCGATGGGCCAGATGGCCTACTCCTGCTCTTATTCCTTATGTTCTTATGACATTATCACATCAATCCTATACAAGTGAAACAAAATCTATTGTCTTCAATTCTCCTTGCATTAAATATTTTTCTAATTGCCTGGAATATCTGCATATTAACCTTCAACGAATCTTGCACTTGGGCACTCAGGTCCAATTGGAATTCATTAAAGATTTTGATTTATTTACCGAGAAGAAACTGTACCACAAGTTTAATAATGACCAAAAACTTGTTAATCATGAAAGATATTTTCATCTGTAAATGAACTGTACATATAATATTGAGATTTTAAACCTATTTTGTCGACTTATTATGCATACTTACAAGTAACTGCTTAAAATTTCAAAACTGCCACTTTCATTCTTCTCATAAGATCAAAAAGACTGTTAGCAAGAACATTAGTGTATAGTATAATAAAAAGTGTAAACCCTGTTAGTTATGATAGAATGGCAACCAAGCGAAGCAATGGAAGTATCAAATCACTCATTGCAAACAAACAGCTCATTGTGTTTGTGAACAGCATGGTCAGTCTTAGAGCAAATTGTTCCCAAATTTATTGCAGCCATCTAGAGTGCCTGCCACATACAAAGAATCAATTACATAAGATTATTTGGAACAGTAGAATCAATATTTAAGTTAATCTTTACTAAAAAGGCAAGCATTCTTCAATAAAGGATCCTTCTTAGCTGGTTTCTTTTTAAAATGTTTTTAAACTCTTCATGGAAAATTATACAAAGAAAATATTCAAAATTCAAATGTTAAATCTGCCAATATAGAAAAATCTGGAGAAAAACAAAACATTAAAACTCAAATGCTTTGAAAGTTTCTTTCAAAATATTTTGGTCTATACAGCATAGAACAGAACATATGTAAAATGGTACAGCACGGAAAAAGAAACTTCAGACCACTTGTCTGTGCTGACTTTGATTTTAATCTAACAAATTCCATATGCTTACATATAGGTCTGTATCATACTTGGTCATGCGCCTGTCTAGATGCCTCTTAGTGTGACTATTTTATTTGCCTTTACCTTCCCCCCTCACCTGAACTCAACTATTATCTGCCAACTTTTGCTTCTCCTCTTCCCCCCCCCCACCCCACCTTTTTATCCTCGCTTCTGTCCTCTTACTTTCCTGCCTGAAATATCAACTGTTCATTTCCTTCCATAGATATTGCCCGGCCCACTGAGTTCCTCTAGCATCTTGTGTGTTGCTAAAACTTATATATGCTTTCTTTCTCTTTTTGATTAAACTTAAAATGTCTCGTATCTTCCAAGGTTCCAAACCTTGCCATTTGTACCTTTTATCTTTGCAGGAGGATGCTGGTCCTGAACTTCATCCAATAGCTTTTAAAGGACTCCCCATATCATACGTGAATTTACTCCAAAATAGCCACCTGCAAACTAGTTTCTCCCCAACACTATTGTAATCCGTCTTCCTGCAATTTAGCATTGCCTCTCAAGGACCATCTTCTCCTTGTCCATAACTATCTTAAAATTATGATCACAAACTTATGATCACTGAACTTTTCATCACCTGACCAGGCTCACCTCCTAGTACAAAGTCCGGTATGGCCACTTCTCTAGTTCATCCATTTACAGATGAAAGAAAAAGTCTGAACCCTTTGCTACTACATGGTTTTCTGCATTAATTACTCATAAAATGTGGTCCGATTTTCATCCAAGTCAGAATAATAGACAATCTGTCTAAACTAATAGCATGCAAACAATTGTCTAATCATTCAGAGTCCAGGCTGGAAAAGTATGTGAACCCTTGTATTTAATAACTGGTAGAACCTCCTTTAGCAGCAATAACCACCACCAAACATTTCCTGTAACTGCTGATCAGACTTGCACAATTTTAGACCATTCCTCCATAAGAAACTGTTTCAGTTCATCAATATTTCAGAATGAGCAGCCCTCTTCAATTGGGTTAGGTCTGGATTCGAGCTTGGCCATTCCAAAACACAAATTTTCTTCTTTTAAAAACCTTGTTGTTGATTTACTCTTGTGTTTCGGATCACTGTCTTGTTGCATCATCCAACTTCTATTAAGCTTCAGGCCACTACCTTGACATTCTCCTGTAAAATATCTTGATATACTTTTGAATTCATTGTTCCCTCAATGATTGCAAGATGTCCAGGCCCTGAAGCAGCAAAGAAGCCCCAAACCACGACGCTCCTTCCACCATGCTCCAGTCCTGCTGAAGAGTCTCGGCCTGAAACATCAACTGTACTCAATTCCATAGATGCTGCCTGGCCTGCTTGAGTTCCTCCAGCATTTAGTGTGTGTTGTTCACAGTTAAGATGAGGTTTTGGTGTTGGTGTGCAGTGCCCTTTTTCCTCCAAACAGTGACAGGCATTTCTGCCAAAAAGTTCAACTTTTGTCTCATCTGTCCACAGAACATTGTCCCAGAAACACTGTGGAACATCCAGGTGGTCTTTTGCAAACTTGAATTGCCCAGCAATATTATTATTATTATTTTTTTTTAAAGAGAGCAGTAGTTTCCTCCATGATGTCCTTCCATGAATACCATTCTTGTTCAGTGTTTTTCTTATAGTCAACATGTAAACAGAGCCTTTAGCAAGTTTTAGAGATTTCTGCAGGTGTTTTGCTGTTACCCTTGTGTTCTTTTTCACCTTCTTCAACATTGCATGTTGTGCTCTTGGTGTCATCTTTTCAGGAAGCTTACTCCTAGGGAGAGTAGCAACGGTACTGAATTTCCTCCATATGTGGACAATTTCTCTTACTTTAGACTGATGAACACTCAGGCCTTTAGGAATGCTTTTGTAGCCCTTTACAGCTTCATGCATCTCTACAATTCATCTTCTAAGGTCCTCTGAAAGCTGTTTTGAATGAGGCATCTTGCACGGAAAAAGATCTTTCTTGAGAACAGCAGGCTCTGTCAGTAACCTGACTTTGTGTGTCTTTTTTTAAAAATAAGGCAGTGTACCTCTGCAATTCACAGCTCCAATCTCATTTCATTGATTGGAACACCTGACTCCAAATAGCTTTTGAAGAAGGCATTACCTCAGAGGTTCACATACTTTTTTGAACCTAGACTGTGATTGTTTAAATGCACTCAGTTTTAATGAGAAGTAGTACAATTGTTTGTGTTTTTATGAGTTTAACAGATCGTGTTTGTCTATTAATAAATCATAGATGAAGATCAGACCATATTTTATAAGTAATTAATGCAGAAACCAGGTAAATGTAAAGGGTTCACAAACTAATTGCAACTGTACATATTATTTCAAGAAACTCTCCTGGATGCACCCAAGTTCTGCCTCGTCTAAGCCCCTGCACAAAGAGTCCCAGATATTACTTGGGCAATTAAAATTACACATTACATAAACCTGTTATTTTAACATCGTTCCATCATTGGCCTGCATGCCAGTTTCTCTATCGCCCAGTGACTACTGGGATGCCCATCATAGTGACTGCACCTTTCATACTTCTGAGTTCAACCTCTTTGGTCTTGCTAGATGAACCCTCCAAGATTTTCTAAGTTCAGTTGTGATATAATCCCTAATCAGTAACGAAATATCTCCCACCCCTTATCAAGTCTGAAACAGCTAAGCCCTGGAACACTGAATGGCCACAATCAAATTTCGGCAATGGTTACACAACACAGTTCTGACAAAATAGTCACTCAGCACACCATCTTACCTTAACTGTTTTGCATAGCTTTGCTCTATGTCAAGTCTCTCTTTAACAAATTTAGTATATTTTTCCAAGAAGTCAATTCCCCATTGTGTGTGTTTCTCTATGTTGTCAAATTGATCCTAAAAGTAAAACAAAAGAAGTATTAGTCCCAGCATTAGTCCCGGCATTACTGTCAGCTTCAAACATGAACGATAGTGTAGTAATTCACTACATACCTTCAGATTTTGAACAGCCACAAACAGATCATGAGGAAAAATACAACATTACTTTCATACACAAACAACAGGAATTCTGCAGATGCTGGAAATTCAAGCAACACACATCAAAGTTGCTGGTGAACGCAGCAGGCCAGGCAGCATCTCTAGGAAGAGGTGCAGTCGACGTCAACTGCACCTCTTCCTACAGATGCTGCCTGGCCTGCTGCATTCACCAGCAACTTTGATGTGTGTTGCATTACTTTCATATATTTGAATTTGTAAGCATCAAAAAATGTTTAAAATATAGTTTCAGAATCAGGTTTATTATCACCAGCATGTGTTAACTTAGCAGCACACATAATACAGAAAGAAAGAAAATAAATAAATAAATAAAATTTAAAATAGAGCAAAGACCGAAATAATATATATTTTAAAAAAAGTGATGTAATGTTCATGGGTTCAATGTCCATTTAGGAATCATAGGGCAGAGGGGAAGAAGCTGTTCCTGAATCACTGAGTGTGTGCCTTCAGGCTTCTGTACCTCCTTCTTGATGAAAACAATGAGAAAAAGGCATATCCTGAGTGGTGGATGTCCTTAAAGATAGACACTGTCTTCCCAAGGCACTGCTCTTTGAAGGCATCTTGGATACTACGGAGGCTAGTACCCAAGATGGAGCTGACTAATTTTACAAACTTCTGCAGCTTCTTTCCATCCTGTGCAGTATCCCACTTCCACCCCACCACCCACCTCCATACCAGACAGCAATGCAGCCTGTCAGAATGCTCTCCACTGTACATCTATAGTCGTTTGAGTGTTATAGTTTCAAACCAACTCCTAAGGAAACAAAGCCACTGTCTTGCCTTCTTTGTAGCTGCATTGATAGTTGGGACCAGATTAGATCCTCAGCTATCTCAACACTCACGAACTTTAAATTACTCACTCTCTGCACCACTGATCCCTCTATGAGGATTGGTTTCTTTTGAAATGTAACAGAAAAATGCAACAGCTCCATACAGATAACAGAACAATAATGGACAGGAATGGAAAATATATATCATGGCTAAGATTAAATTTCTACCAAAAAACTCTATTCAAACTGTTACTTATAGCAATATGGAAAATAAAGCTTTTGGCACCAATCTATTCTAGCTATATTGGCCCCTTCAAATATTATGCTTTGCTGCATCACTTTATAGTGAGTTTTTAAAATGCCACACTCCAGTCTGAAAATTAGTTTTATTCAGAATTTTATTTCCTCAAATACAACCCAGAAGTACAATGAATTTTAAAATCAAAGCCTTTTAATACATAATCCAAGATCCCTCCCCCCCCATTTTCTCATCTCCCCTCTTCCAATGACAGAAGATAAAGTCAGAAAGCCACAAAGCAAGGCTCAAGAACAACTTCTATCTCACTGTCATGTGACGACTAAATGTACAATAAAGTTGGGATCTTGACTTCACAATCTACCTTGTTATGATCTTGCACCTCTTGTTTACCTGCACGTCACTTTCTCTGTCACTGTTACACCTTATTCTGCACTGTTATTTTTTTTTTAAACTTATTCTACCTTAATTCTTTGTGTAATGATTTGACTTGGTCATTCACAGAACACTACAACACAGAAACAGGCCTTTTGGCCCATGCTCTTCAGCCTGGTCCCATCAATCTGTCCCAGACCATTGCCCTCCAAACCACTCCCATCCACGTCCAATCCAACTTTCTCTTATATGTTGACACTGAACACACACCCACCACTTACACTAGCATCTTGTTCCATACTCTTACCACCCTGAGTGAACAAATTCCCCTAAAATAAATTTCACCCTTCACCCTTAACCTCTAGTTCTAGTCTCACCCAACCTCAGGGTCAATGCAAGCAAGTTTTTTCCACTATCTATACCTCTCATAATTTTTTAATACCTCTACAAATAAAATCTCCCCTGATGCTCCTATGCGCTGAGGAATAAAGTCCTAACCTATTTAACCTTTCCCCAAAACTCAGGTCCTCAAGTCCTGGCAACACCCTTGTAAATTCTCTCTTTTCAATCTTATTGATAACTTTCCTGTAGGTAGGTGACCAGAAATGCACACAATGCTCCAAATTATGCCTCACCAACATCTTATACAACTTCAACATAACACCCCATCTCCTGTACTCAATACTTTGATTTATGAAGGCCATTGTACAAAAAGGGCCATTCTTTTTGACCTTATCTACCTGTGATGCCACTTCCAAGGAATTCTGCATCTGCATTCTCAGATCCCTCTATTGTACCACACTCCTCAGTGCCCTACCAATCACCTTGCAAGCCCTACCCTAGGGTGTCCTCCCAAAGTGCAATACCTCTTATACGACTGCCATGAATTCCATCTGCCATTTTTCAGCCCATTTTTCTGGCTGTAGCAGATCCCGCTGCAAGCTTAGAGAGTCTTCCTCACTGTCTACTACTCCCCATTCTTCATGTCATCTGTATAAACAGTATGCAAGACAACGTTTTCACTGTATCGCAGTACATGCAACAATAATAAACCAGTTCCAATTCAATTTTAATTTATTATTCTGCTTCGACCATAATCCTAGATAGTCTGACTGTCACTTTAGAAATAAATGTTTTGTACTATACTCTGGTTAGGAATGATGTGTTATTCATAAGAACACATCTAAACAACTCTTTAAGACAGAATGCCTAAAATGACTTCCACTTTTAACTGTTGGCAAGTACACCCTCTCAACTTTCTCTAAAGATCTACGGAAAACAGGTCACACAACGGTACAGCGATGGCCAGAACAAGATGGTGAAATAGAGCCAGTGAACCTGCCAACCCCAAGGATTCCTTGAGGTGTTCAAAGTCACAGGTCATGGGTCAGGTCATAGACCTCTCAGTGGGTGAGCATCTGGGGGACAGTGACCACCGCTCCCTGGCCTTTAACATCATCATGGAAAAGGATAGAACCACAGAGGACAAGAAAATTTTTAATTGGAGAAGGGCAAATTATGAGGCTATAAGGCTAGAACTTGCAGGCGTGAATTGGGGTGAAGTTTTTGCAGGGAAATGTACTATGGACATGTAGTCGATGTTTAGGGATCTCTTGCAGGATGTTAGGGATAAATTTGTCCCGGTAAGGAAGATAAAGAATGGTAGAGTGAAGGAACCATGGGTGACAAGTGAGGTGGAGCATCTAGTCAGGTGGAAGAAGGCAGCATACATGAGGTTTAGGAAGCAAGATGGGGTTATTGAGGAATATAGGATAGCAAGAAAGGAGCTTAAGAAGGGGCTGAGGAGAGCAAGAAAGGGGCATGAGAAGGCCTTGGCGAGTAGGATAAAGTAAAACCCCCAAGGCATTCTTCAATTATGTGAAGAACAAAAGGATGACAGGAGTGAAGAGAGGACCAATTAGAGATAAAGGTGGGAAGATGTGCCTGGAGGCGGTAGAAATGAGCGAGGTCCTCAATGAATACTTCTCTTCGGTATTCACCAATGAGAGGGAACTTGATGACGGTGAGGACAATACCAGTGAGGTTGATGTTCTGGAGCATGTTGATATTAAGGGAGAGGACATGTTGGAGTTGTTAAAATACATTAGGATGGATAAGTCCCCAGGCTGCTCCACAAGGCAAGGGAAGAGATTGCTGAGACTCTGGCTCGGATCTTTATGTCCTCGTTGTCCACAGGAATGGTACTGGAGGATTGGAGGGAGGCGAATGTGGTCCCCTTGTTCAAAAAAGGTAGTAGGGATAGTCCAGGTAATTATAGACCAGTGAGCCATAAGCCTGTGGTGGGAAAGCTGTTGGAAAAGATTCATAGAGACGGGATCTATGGGCATTTAGAGAATCATGGTCTGATCAAGGACAGTCAGCATGGCTTTGTGAAGGGCAGATCGTGCCTAATAATTATTAGCCTGATAGATTTCTTTGAGGAAGTGACCAGGCATATAGGTGAGGGTAGTGCAGTGGATGTGATCTACATGGATTTTAGTAAGGCATTTGACAAGGTTCCACATGGTAGGCTTATTCAGAAAGTCAGAAGGCATGGGATCCAGGGAAGTTTGGCCAGGTGGATTCAAAATTGGCTTGCCTGCAGAAAGCAGGGGGTCATGGTAGGGGAGTACATTCAGATTGGAGGGCTGTGACTAGTGGTGCCCCACAAGGATCGGTTCTGGGACCTCTACTTTTCGTGATTTTTATTAACGACCTGGATGTGGGGGTAGAAGGGTGGGTTGGCAAATTTGCAGACGACACAAAAGTTGGATAGTGTAGAGGATTGTCGCAGATTGCAGAGAGACATTGATAGGATGCAGAAGTGGGCTGACAAGTGGCAGATGGAGTTCAACCCGGAGAAGTGTGAGGTGGTACACTTTGGAAGGACAAACTCCAAGGCAGAGTACAAAGTAAATGGCAGGACACTTGGTAGTGTGGAGGAGCAGAGGCATCTGGTGGTACATGTCCACAGATCCCTGAAAGTTGTCTCATAGGTAGATAGGGTAGTTACGAAAGCTTATGGAGTGTTAGCTTTCATAAGTCGAGGGATAGAGTTTAAGAGTCGCGGAATAATGAGGCAGCTCTATAAAACTCTGGTTAGGCCACACGTGGAGTACTGTATCCAGTTCTAGTCGCCTCACTATATAGGAAGGATGTGGAAGCATTGGAAAGGGTAGAGAGGAGATTTACCTGGATGCTGCCTGGTTTAGAGGGTATGCATTATGATCAGAGATTAAGGGAGCTAGGACTTTACTCTTTGGAGGGAAGGAGACCGAGAGGAGACATGGCAAGCATTTAAAGATCGCATGGATGAACTACAACAATTGTTCATCCCAGTTTGGCAAAAGAATAAACCAGGGAAGGTAGTGCACCTGTGGCTGACAAGGGAAATTAGGGGTAGTATCAATTCCAAAGAAGAAACATACAAATTAGCCAGAAAAAGCGGCACACCTGAGGACTGGGAGAAATTCAGAGTCCAGCAGAGGAGGACAAAGGGCTTAATTAGGAAAGAGAAAAAGATTATGAGAGAAAGCTGGCAGGGAACATAAAAACTGACTGTAAAAGCTTTTATAAATATGTGAAAAGAAAAAAGATTGGTTAAGACAAATGTAGGTCCCTTACAGTCAGAAACAGGTGAATTGATCATGGGGAACAAGGACATGGCAGACCAATTGAATAACTACTTTGGTTCTGTCTTCACTAAGGAGGACATAAATAATCTTCCGGAAATAGTAGGGGACAGAGGGTCTAGAGAGATGGAGGAACTGAGGGAAATACATGTTAGTAGGGAAGTGGTGTTAGGTAAATTGAAGGGATTAAAGGCAGATAAATCCCCAGGGTCAGATGGTCTGCATCCCAGAGTGCTTAAGGAAGTAGCCCAAAAAATAGTGGATGCATTGGTGATAATGTTTCAAAACTCTTTAAGTTCTGGACTAGTTCCTGAGGATTGCAGGGTGGCTAATGTAACCCCACTTTTTAAAAGGAGGGAGAGAGAAACCGGGGAATTATAGACCGGTTAGCCTGACATCGGTGGTGGGGAAAATGCTAGAGTCAGTTATCAAAGATAACAGCACATTTGGAAAGCAGTGAAATCATCGGACAAAGTCAGCATGGATTTGTGAAAGGAAAATCATGTCTGATGAATCTCAGAATTTTTTGAGGATGTAACTAGTAGAGTGGATAGGGGAGAACCAGTGGATGTGGTATATTTGGATTTTCAAAAGACTTTTGACAAGGTCCCACACAGGAGATTAGTGTGCAAACTTAAAGCACACGGTATTGGGGGTATGGTATTGATGCGGATAGAGAATTGGTTGGCAGACAGGAAGCAAAAGTGGGAATAAACGGGACCTTTTCAGAATGGCAGGCAGTGACTAGTGAGGTACCGCAAGGCTCAGTACTGGGACCCCAGCTGTTTACAATATATATTAATGACTTAGACGAGGGAATTAAATGCAGCATCTCCAAGTTTGCAGATGACATGAAGCTGGGCGGCAGTGTTAGCTGTGAGGAGGATGCTCAGAGGATGCAGGGTGACTTGGATAGGTTAGGTGAGTGGGCAAATTCATGACAGATGCAATTTAATGTGGATAAATGTGAGGTTATCCACTTTGGTGGCAAAAACAGGAAAACAGATTATTAACTGAATGGTGGCCGATGAGGAAAAGGGGAGGTACAACAAGACCTGGGTGTCATTATACACCAGTCATTGAAAGTGGGCATGCAGGTACAGCAGGTGGTGAAAAAGGCGAATGGTATGCTGGCATTCATAGCAAGAGGATTCGAGTACAGGAGCAGGGAGGTACTGCTGCAGTTGTACAAGGTGAGACCACACCTGGAGTACTGGGTGCAGTTTTGGTCCCCTAATCTGAGGAAAGACGTTCTTGCCATAGAGGGAGTACAAAGAAGGTTCACCAGATTGATTCCTGGGATGGCAGGACTTTCATATGATGAAAGACTGGATCGACTAGGCTTATACTCACTGGAATTTAGAAGATTGAGGGGGGATCTGATTGAATCATAAAAAATTCTAAAGGGATTGGACAGGCTAGACACAGGAAGATTGTTCCCGATGTTGGGGAAGTCCAGAACGAGGAGTCACAGTTTGAGTATAAAGGGGTAGCCTTTTAGGACCGAGATGAGGAAAAACTTCTTCACACAGAGTGGTGAATCTGTGGAATTCTCTGCCACAGGAAACAGTTGGGGCCAGTTCATTGGCTGTATTTAAGAGGGAGGTAGATATGGCCCTTGTGACTAAAGGGATCGGGGGTATGGAGAGAAGGCAGATACAGGGTTCTGAGTTGGATGATCAGCCATGATCATACTGAATGGCGGTGCAGGCTCGAATGGCCGAATGATCTACTCCTGCACCTATTTTCTATGTTTCTATGATGGAGGTATACAAGATATTAAGAGGAACAGATAGAGTGGACAGCCAGCACCTCTTCCCCAGGGCACCACTGCTCAATACAAGAGGACATGGCTTTAAGGTAAGGGGTGGGAAGTTCAAGGGGGATATTAGAGGAAGGTTTTTTACTCAGAGAGTGGTTGGTGCGTGGAATGCACTGCCTGAGTCAGTGGTGGAGGCAGATACACAGAGACTACTAGACAAGTATATGGAGGAATTTAAGGTGGGGGGTTCTATGGGAGGCAGGGTTTAAGGGCCAGCACAACATTGTGGGCCAAAGGGCCTGTACGGTGCTGTACTGTTCTATGTTCTAAAGTGACCTCAGCTTAATATGTGTGCTCAAGAACCATCTTTGGAGATTATGAGACCATGGTTGAATTTTTGATCAAAGTCAACAAAAGCTTGGAAAACAAAACTGACTGAACTTCTACATGGAGATGTGACATATCTAGCCAATCTGTATGACAAAATGAACATTATAAATATGACACTGCAGGATGAGAAATTCAATTTAATCCAGGCAAAAAGTGCAGTGTCCACTTTTATTGGCAAACTGGAAATATAAGCAAAACACTGGGAGAAGAAGGTTCTTGCAGTTTCTCTGCATGGTAAGTATGGCACTCTCTTTCACAGATGGTGATTTGCAGTCACTGAAGGATTTTCAGAATCGATTCAAGGATTTGAATGACCTGGAAATTCCAGACTGGGTAATTAACCCATTTTTTTTTTTGCAGGGTGGAAGAACAAGAAGAGAGCTTGCAAGAAGAAATTATCGGAATTCAAAATGAAGAAGCAAAAATGCTTTTCAAAATTGTCAGATGTTATGGTATGTGGCTGCACTGTCCTACGTAGTTTCCGGGTCCTTGGAGAAGAGCCAAACTGCTCTTCATTGCATTTCCATCCTCCTACTTTGTTGAAAGAGGCATCAGTGCAGTGAACCACATACCCACAAAAAACAGAAACCACTTGGACATTAAGCGCAGGGACTTAAGTCTATGGGTATCAAAACTTGAACCAGATATTTCAGCTAAAAGCCATCTAGCTCAGAGATCACATTGATTTTGAAGCTGCTGTACAGCACACAGGTACTGTGTAAACTAGGTTTAAAGACAAATACAAATTTAAAGCAGAAAAATATATGGTAGACATGTTTCAAAGTTGCTGGTGAACGCAGCAGGCCAGGCAGCATCTGTAGGAAGAGGCGCAGTAGACGTTTCAGGCCGAGACCCTTCGTCAGGACTAACTGAAGGAAGAGTGAGTAAGGGATTTGATAAGTAGATGCATCTCCCCCTCCCCCTCCAGCTTTCAAATCCCTTACTCACTCTTCCTTCAGTTAGTCCTGACGAAGGGTCTCAGCCTGAAACGTCGACTGCGCCTCTTCCTACAGATGCTGCCTGGCCTGCTGCGTTCACCAGCAACTTTGATGTATGTTGCTTGAATTTCCAGCATCTGCAGAATTCCTGTTGTTTTGGTAGACATGTTTTTACACTTTGTGGCAACAGAAAGTACATTGGGCCTAAAAGAGGCATTGTCAAGTATGAAGGTGCTTTAGGGGGATGTCGGCAACTATGAAAGAGCTTTAGGTTGGGAAACACTGGTGCAAATTAAGTACATATTAAACCCTACTTGCAGACTTGTTCATTAATTTCTGTCTCTCATCTCATTTAAATACTCAATTCAACATCTATAATCAAAGAAAATTACATGGTTACAAAAGAGTAATTAAGTTCATTGTTTCTTTTAAGTGTTTCTAGCAATTTGAAATCAGTCAAAGTGCTAATAATTCAGCAATTCAGTGCTTGGTTATCTTTACTGTTTTTTATTTAAACGCATGATCATCTTTAAAAAGTTACTCAAATCCTTTCAAAAATTAGCCTCTCCCAATCTTTGCAATCTCCACTATTCCTTGATCACTCCCAATTTCAATTTTTCCCCACCTAGGTTCGCTATGACTCAAGCTCATTAGGGTAGAAATTCTGAGATTCCCCTCCTTAACAACTTCCTTGAACGTCAATCCTAACCTTTTTTTATGGTAGTCCAATGTTAGATATTGTTTGATAGCTTTCGCATGAAGTGTGTTTGGACATTTTCCTATTAAAGGTCGCAGATCAGCGACAAAAAGAAATAACATGGAACAGGAAGCAATGCATTTAAATTACTTCCTCTTCACACCACCATGGAACCCAATTGGACTTGAGCAAATAAAATGATTAGAAACTAAAGAGCAATTTATGATATTTATAAGAACTTAAAATTACTTAAAATATTTGGCTCATAAAATAATCTGCATCTTGTAATAAAACTGTTAAAGTAATTGTATGAGCACAAATCAAAAACTGTATTTTAATTCTTCGTATTACTAAATCTAAAAGATTTCTATACAACTCCCAGATAAAAAGCCCATAGCAGCAAACCGCAAGCCAGGAATCTTAAATGACTAGAAAAGCTCAACTAAAATTGATTACCTTTCATGTTAAGAAACAGCTTGTACAGTAAGTATAAAATACTACTGAACCACTTTTATGCAAAGAAAAGATTCTGTATTTACAAAACATTTCCCAACCTCAGAATGCCCAGGAAAAACCTCAGCAAATAATAATTCTCTTCAAAATTACTAATGTAATGTAGGGCAACACAAAGAAAAGTGACAACCATCTTTTACACCATGGAATAAATGACTAGAAATGAAAGCTTTACTAAACCAGTAAAGGCAGGTGAAAGATAAACTTTTATAAAATGAAAGGACACTACAAAGTTTTATTTTCTTCTTCAAGCACCAAGAGAAAAGAAATAGACATCTGGAAATGTGAAATAAAAATAGAAAATACTGGAAATAGTCAGGCAGAAGAGAAAATCAAAGTTAACATCTCAGGTCAATAACCACTTAGAAGAGCTACTGCCGAGTATGTGCAGCACTTACCGTCTTATTGCAATCTTGTAAATCCACTTCATTGGTTTAACATTTCATTTGAGAAACAGCATTTTCAATAGTTGAATGCTCCCACTTTAGTAGTTAGAGCATAACTCTAGATCATCTACTCCCACGGATTTCTGATTCAAGTAATGAACAGAAGCAACTTTGGCAATGTAAAATATTAAAAGTAATGGAATACTACACACATTCGGATTTGTAGAAATTGGTGTGCATTCTTTTTGCCTTCAAATTCTTTTGCTTTTTCTTTTAAATGTTATATTTTCTTAATTTCATACATAAAAAGAGACCGACCTAACAATTTCTACCTCTGCTTTGTCAACCAGCAGGGGGCCATATTGACTAACTCACACTACCACAGGAAATACACAGAAATGGAGTGATGTGACCTACATGACGCCAGAACCATGAGACTTAATACCTCTAACAACATTTGGTAGATCCCATCCTAAATTACTGCCAACTTGTGTAACAGTTTAATAAGCCACTCGTCCAATACACAGCTTCCTTAGAGGCCAAACCCATCCTAAATTACAGCCTACTTTAACATTTTAATGAGCAACTCATCGAATGCATGGCTTCCTTCGAGGACAAACCTTTACTTCCGGTTTAAGATGGTGCTGGTGAACATCAGCGACTTCTATCTAGTGGATAACAAAACAAAGATAGCAACTAAATACTTTGTTAACCACACTTTCTCTGGCAAACAGTAAGAATCTGACTTCCCTCCGGCAGGGTGAAGTTAGAAGGCGCTAAACAGCAACTTCTTTGCTTGCATTTTCAGAAAATTTCTATCTTTGATATCTCTTTTTTTCTTTTTCATTGTGCTGCGGGGGTTCTCTCGAAGACCATGACCTGGAGTTACACTCTGACTTTGGTTCTTTGTGGGAATGGGACCTGCTCTCAGGGCCTCACGACCAGCCGCTTTTTAGTATCTCAAGGACACAGCCTGGAAGATGAGCGTACCTTCAGGGTTCCAGGATTTCGTGGCTCTGGGGATGTGCTGATTCTAGGCCGGTGCCCCTGACTGAAGCGTTGCAGGAGTACATGGAACATCAAGAGCAGCGGGTTAGCTGATGGGGTTGCATGTCTGGAGAGCTGAACCTTTATGGTGCCCACTCCCTGGGCGCAGAGCTCAGAAAAAGGAACGCAACAGACTTTTAACATTGTAAATCAGCAAGCTGTTTGTTATGTCTCCCTCTCACTATGAAAAGGGTTCACCTCTTTTTGGGAGGGGGAGAGGGGAGGGAGGGAGGGGGAGAGAGACACACACACACACACACACACACACGGAGCCTGTGAAATATCTAATTATTGGGTGAATGAGTAGTTTTTGGGGTACCACAAGACTGTCTATTGATGCTTTGCTGTACACCTGAGAGTTTTTGCTGGTGAGGATTGTGGGGGGGGGGCACTTTGGTCATTGCCTTGCAGTTCTTGCAGTTGCTTTTGCGGGGGAGGGGTAGTTGGGAGGGGGGATTTGGGGTTCTAACATTTTAACTGTCATTCATTCTTTGGGGCACTCCTCTGTTTTCATGGATGTCTGTGAAGAAAAAGAATTTCAGGATGTATATTATATACATTTCTCTGACGTTAAATGCACCTATTGACTTATTGACTTGGCGGCAATTTGATATGGCAGAATCGAGGCGGTGGTCCCGTTACTGAGAGCATGGAGGAGTGTGAAAGGTTGGGCACAGGCCGAATCAAAGGTGCAGGGTCTAGGCCCCGGAGCACATCAACATGAGTGAATCAGTTGTTCAGACGGAGATTTAAGCACTGGGCCAGACTGCAAAGGTCAAGGAATTGAGGCCCAAGGCGAGGGGTGGGCCAGTTCAAATTGCTGCGTGAAGAGGCAGAGCCCGATGTATGGACAGAAAGTTAAGTGCCAGGCTAGATTGAAAAGTTCAGGGTATCAGGGCCAGATCTCTGCTCCACAACATTTACTTGGCTCTGCATGGAACTACGGAACTCTTCGCAGAGCAGTTCAGAAGCACTATTTGCTTGCAGTTACTGTTTGCACGATTTTTTTTTCATTGCACATTGTGTTATTTTATTCTTTTTTTAATGGTTCTTTTTTATGGGCACGATGTGGTTTTTATTTCTGCACACTGGGTGTCAGACATTTTGGGCGGGGGTGGCCTTTTGTTTCGTGGCTGCCTGTTAGAAGATGAATCTCAAAGTTGTTTAATGTATACATACTTTGATAATAAATATACTTTGAAGTTTGAATAAATACTATTTTGTTATTACAGCAATGCATACATCACCCCTAGTAACTCCTACATAGTTAATTCTGTTGCTGTAAAACAACAGTAGAATGACCTGGTAGTACTGTAGCTGATATGTTGGGAGAATGGGTAATTAAATAATGCAGCAAAAATGTCAATGTTGTGATGTTTCTTGGCCACCTCAATGCTAAAATACTAGCAAGTGATCTTTAACTACAAATACCGCCTCATTGAGGCCTGAGTGATCAAGGCTGTAATTTACAAACAATTACATTGGAAGGTCCTTGGGAAAAGAAGACATTCATGTCTTAGCTGAGGACAGCTGTTAATGGCTTAAATGATAACTGCAAAAAGATAGCCTATAATCTGGAATTCTACAGTATGTAATTACTATCAAAAACCCATGACTCATTATTAATTACTCAATCAAATCCCTTCAAGTCTTTACATACTCTCAGTTATTAGCAGAGTCAAAGTCATGAGTTATATGTGACTTTACCTATACCAGTGTTCCATGTCGGGGGGCGGGGGGCAGTGGGGGACAGTACATTCCCATTAAACAATTTCCTTTAACGTCTAGCTGGAATAACTATCAAGAAATGAGTTGAAAAAATCCTTTGTTTTTTTTTCTTTTTCTCCACAAAATTCAGAAGAAGAATCAAGTTTAATATCACTGGCATACATTATGAAATTTGTTGTTTTGCAGCAGCAGTACATTAAGTACATAAAAACTGCAAATTACAGTAAATATATATATATATATATATATAAATAAATAGTACAAAAAGAGAAAACAAAAGTAGTGAGATGGTGTTCATGAGTTCAATGATCATTCAAGACATCTGATGGCAGTGGGGAAGAAGCTATTCCTGAATCATTGAGTGTGTGCCTTCAAGCTCCTGTACCTCCTCCCTGATGGTAGCAATGTGTCTTGGGTGATGGGGGTCCTTAATGATGGATGCCACCTTTTTCAGGCATCGCTCCTTGAAGATGCCCTGGATGCTGGGGAGGTTAACGCCTAATATGGAGCTGGCCGAGTTTACAACTTCACACACAAAATGCTGAAGGAACTCAGCAGGCTAGGTAGCATCTATAACGAGGAATAAACAGTCGACCTTTCGGTTGAATGCCTTCATCAGAACTGACCTACTGAGTTTCCGCCAGCATTTTGCATGCGTTGCTCTGGATTTCACGATCTGCAGAATCTCGTGTTTATTCCATGAGTAAATTTTCTGGGTGTTGATTTGTGATTCCTACAAAGTTGAATTTTGGCCAACATGAACAGCTATAACATGGGGAACACCTGGACTGTAATTCCATCAGGAGTCATTAGGTAGTATGGAAATAGCTCATCTTAAGAATGACCAAATTACCAGTTTATCTCAATTAGAATTTGACATTTATGGAATTGCATGTTTTTTTTCTTCTGGAGCTGCAATAAAAATACTGAAAAGTGAATAACTTTTAAAGATCTATTCTGAAGTTTACTGCATTCCATCTGCTGCATAAACCAGAACAATATTCCACATCTATCTAGGAGACTGCAAATTAATAAACCTGAAAACATTTTTAAAAAGGTTGTGGAGTAAATAATTATTGGGTTGTCTCAGGGTAGGAGCTGGGACCTGCGAGGGCTGACAGAAGTCCATCGCCCAACCCCCATCCTCACCACTTCCTACAGAGGTTGTATTGAGAGCATCCTGAGCAGCTGCATCACGGCCTGGTTCGGAAATTGCATCATCTCGGATCGCAAGACCCTGCAGCGGACAGTGAGGTCAGCTGAGAAGATCATCGGGGTCTCTCTTTCCACCATCACAGACATTTACACCACATGCTGCATCCTCAAAGCAAACAGATTATGAAGGACCCCACGCACCCCTCATATAAACTCTTCTCCTTCCTGCCATCTGGAAAAAGGCACCGAAGCATTCGGGCTCTCACGACCAGACTATGTAACAGCTTCTTCCCCCAAGCCATCAGACTCCTCGATACCCAGAGCCTGGCTTGACACCAACCTACTGCCCTCTACTGTGCCTACTGTCTTGTTTATTATTTATTATATTGCCTGCACTGTTTTGTGCACTTTATGCAGTCCTGGATAGGTCTGTAGTCTAGTGTAGTTTTTGTGTTTTTTCTTACGTAGTTCAGTGTAGTTTTTGTATTGTTTCATGTAGCACCATGGACCTGGAAAACGTTGCCTCATTTTTACTATGTTCTGTACCAGCAATTATGGTTGAAATGACAAAAAGTGACTTGATTTGACTTATTCATAAGTGATGTAAGTGATTTGGATATGAATGTACGTGGCATGATGAGCAAGTTTCTGATAATACTGAATTAGAGGGTCTTGCTGATTACAAAGAACACCTGATCAGTTAAGCGGATGGGTTGAAGAATACAAACTTTTACAGTGGTGTTCTGTAATCCTTCTAGCATCAGCACTTCTTTATCTAGCATATCTAACTTGTAATCTTGTACACCTTGTAATTCACAACGGGCTAAATTGAAAACAGTCCTGGCTTCTGCATTCAGCTTAATGAAACCTAAAATTCCATATATTTCTAAGTTACGAAAAATTTCAAAATCACAAACATCAAATTTCAACTTTACAGCTATCTCCCAATATTGTGAACAGAAAAGTAATAAAAGAACATGAGAAGACCGACCATCCGTCAAAAACCAAATCAAGAGTCAGAGCTGTAGTCAGTGAGATTCAACGTGGTCTGAAAGTCTGCTTCCAAGTCCTCACCGATCACCAATCATTTACAATGGTCCTATATTAGTCTCATTCTTCATTCTCTCCATATTCCATCAACTATATTATCAGCTCACAGGCCCCAAGTGTCCCAGCCTTACCGAACTCTACTACTCACCCACACACTAGGGACAATTTACCACAACCAATTAACCTACCAACCTAAACATCTTCATGATGTAGGAGAAAACCCAAGTGATCACTGAGAGAATGTGCACTCAGAAAGTAAACAACTTTAAAAAAAAATTGATATTTGGTGGCCACACCTTTTTTTGCCTTACATACGACTAAAGTTCAGTTCTGACTCAAATTGCTCCTGGCAAAGTATTGGAGCATAGATCTGGGAGGGAGGAAATTAAGTTTCAATATTCTTCCTGCAGTTGTCAAAACAAGTGAAAGCAAAAAGACAGCAAGCATTACTTTTTAACTGGCAATGGCATTGCAAGGTCACTCACCAGCCAAAATGTCACTGCAAATCTTTAAAGTAAAACTGTGCCCTACTGATAGCTTCAGAATATCTTCAGAAATTAGTACAGCGGCGTAATAAAATTCTGCTTTATTTTTGTAACAATAATACTTCAATTGCTGATAAACACAGCACATCAATAAAAGCAAATGATACTAAAGCTTCCATTAATCCAGAATACAAGAATGATCAAGTGATTTAGTGACAATTATAGACAATCCATACTCAATTTTGAAAGTCATTATTTTAAATGAGGCAAGAACAAAACAAAAGCACCACGAAAGGGCAGATTGAGCACCCTTGTCTAAATTACTTGTGGTGTTTTGGATTTTGGATTTTTTTTTGGGTGATTTTGGAGCATCTATATAATAAGGTACCTTGGGGATGAGACCTCTAAACACAAAATCCATTTTGATTACATATACAACTATGTACAGCTGGTGTAAAGCTCAGAGTGAACAATCCATGGTCAGAGCACAGTCTGATGTGATGGAGCTGGGTCCTCCACAGACTGTCGGAGTTGAATGACCACCTCCAACTGTGTCCATTACCGGGTTCCAGCTCTGCGACTGGCCTCATATTCTGCCATTGATTTCAAACAGGAACCTGTTCCATGGCAACTACGATAGGAGGGGTGTAGTTTTATATAATTTTTTAAAAATCTTGTGCACGAAACAATTACCTCAATTTTCAGTTCATTATGATAGATCTTTGCTTGTTTTATGATCGACATACTGTTAAGCAGCACATGTTCACTCTGACGCTGATGAATCCACTCTTTCAATACACGATTGAGATACTAATTTTTTGCTTTATGCAGTGTTTTTCTATTTTTAATTAACTCCTGTATATTACACGTGAGGTCACTTCTTAGAACCGTCTGTGGTGCACAGAGATTTGCACATTGCCCGGGAACATTCCCAGCGTCTTGTGGAACTTTTCATTTGTGACGCCATGTCAGCGTTCAAAAAAACAATTCAGATTTCAGGAGCTTTCTGATTTTCGAATTTCGGAAAAGAGGTACTTCAACTGCTGTTATTTACAAACTACATTAATTAGTTGAATTACTTGACAATTGAGCATTTCTCCCCCTGGTTCCACATGGACTATGTTGATTTTGAAGTTAAAGCAATTATTGCAAAATCAAACATGAGGAAATCTGCAGATGCTGGAAATTCAAGCAACACACACAAAATGCTGGTGAACGCAGCAGGCCAGGCAGCATCTATCGGTAGAGGTACTGTCAACGTTTCGGGCCGAGACCTTTCGTCAGGACTAACTGAAAGAAGAGATGGTAAGAGATTTGAAAGTGGGAGGGGGAGGGGAGGTGGAGATCCAAAATGATAGGAGAAGACAGGAGGGGGAGGGATGGAGCTGAGCTGGAAAGTTGATTGGCAAAAGGGATACAAGGCTGGAGAAGGGAGAGATCATGGGACAGGAAGCCTAGGGAGAAAGAAAGGGCGAGGGGAGCCCAGAGGAAGATGGAGAGCAGGCAAGGAGTTATAGTGAGAGGGACAGAGGGAGAAAGAGAGAAAAAAAAGGGGGAATAAATAAGGGATGGGGTAAGAAGGGGAGGAGGGGCATTAACGGAAGTTAGAGAAGTCAATGTTCATGCCATCAGGTTGGAGGCTACCCAGACGGAATATAAGGTGTTGTTCCTTCAACCTGAGTGTGGCTTCATCTTGACAGTAGAGGAGGCCGTGGATAGACATAACAGAATGGGAATGGGACGTGGAATTAAAATGTGTAGCCACTGGGAGATCCTGCTTTCTCTGGCGGACAGAGCATAGGCATACAGCAAAACAGTCTCCCAGCCTGCGTCAGGTCTCGCCAATATAGAGAAAAGGCCGCATCGGGAGCACCGGACGCAGTATATCACCCCAGCTGACTCACAGGTGAAGTGTCACCTCACCTGGAAGGACTGTCTGGGGCCTTGAATGGTGGTGAGGGAGGAAGTGTAAGAGCATGTGTAGCACTTGTTCCGCTTACAAGGATAAGTGCCGGGAGGGAGATCGGTGGGAAGGGATGGGGGGACGAATGGACAAGGGAGTCGCGTAGGGAGCAATCCCTGCAGAAAGCAGAAGGGGGGGGGGAGGGAAAGATGTGCTTGGTGGTGGGATCCCGTTGGAGGTGGCAGAAGTTACAGAGAATCATATGTTGGATCCGGAGGCTAGTGGGGTTGTAGGTGAGGACAAGGGGAACCCTATTCCTTGTGGGGGGGGGCGGAGGATTGGGTGAGAGCAAATGTGCGTGAAATGGGAGGGATGCATTTGAGAGCAGAGTTGATGGTGGAGGAAGGGAAGCCCCATTTTTTAAAAAAAGGAAGACATCTCCTTCATCCTGGAATGAAAAGCCTCATCCTGAGAGCAGAGATGCGGTGGAGACGGAGGAACTGCGAGAAGGGGATGGCATTTTTGCAAGAGCCAGGGTGGGAAGAGGAATAGTCCAGATAGCTGTGAGAGTCCGTAGGCTTATAGTAGACATCAGTAGATAAGCTGTCTCCAGAGACAGCGACATACTTGTTTTCATTGCCTCTAAAGCCACCTCAAGTTGCTTATTATTTATTCCCCAATTACTTTTATTCCCCATTTATCTGAAACTCATCCATGGTAACATTGCTTGTCAGTAGTTGCCAGGGCCTCATTCTGCTCCCAGGTTACTGAAAAGAATTCACGCAAAAATGCAACAACTTTTCATAAATTGTGCCAAATTAAGTAACATTTTGGATGCTTACAACATTAAAGATGACATGAATGCAAACTGGTTTAATTTAAAGTTCAGAAGAACAGCACTTGTATATAATCATTTCCAAATGCTTGGAATTACCTTAAATCTATACCTCCTGTTTATGCCCACCCTGCTAACAAAACTACATTCTTTGAACCAGGCTGCAGTTCTATATACCCCAGTTAACTGTCTAAAGAAAACAATTCCAACTATCCAATTTGCCCTCATGGCTAAAACTCTACAGTTGTGGCAATATCCTTGTTTCCATAATGTTGTGGCCAGAATTCAACTTTAGCTCCGTGGCTTAACTGGTGTTTAATATAACCTTTAAAATTACCTAAAGAATTTGATGCCTCATTGTAACTATTTTATAGCCTTGCCTTGTTAGAGTCAGGGAGTTGTGAACATGTCGCTTTACACTTTCTGCCATTTATTAAATATTCTTATGTGTAATTTGTCACCAGCATATGTGCTACATCATTTCTCCAAAACCAACTGTACTTGCTGATTTCCTGCTCAGCCGGTCAGCCCATTGACATCTTCTTGCAGTCTATAGCTTTCCTCCTCTTCATCAATCATTTGGTCAATATTGCTTACCTCAACAAGTATTTTAATGAAGCTCCTAGATCAAGCCAAAGTTATCAATATACTGCATGTCAAGAAAATTAAGGGATTTGGTATTAAGCTCCCTCTTGCTCTAATAGTTTGTGCTTTACTCAGTACCTTTCCAATAATTTACCCAACAATGAGATGACTGACTGAAAAAACAAATTCCTTTCTCCCATTTGGTGGTGGAAACTGGAAGAAACAAAAGAGGGATCCATGTAAACTGTTGCTTAATTTTTGTTCAAATGAATTGAGACAACTGTTAGCCATCCAGTTGAAATCAGGAAACACTGCTCATGTGCTTAAGCTGCATGTTATTGTACTGCAACTAATGAATTATGATTTACTATCGACTATAAGCTCTGAAAGATTCCCTTACCAATACTAATTGCACCTGAATTATTTAAGTGGTATTTCCTAACACTACTAACTGACTGCAACATTTCCTAGCATACCCTTTCATAAACGCCACTGCTGAGGAAGCGATTTGGAAATGTCTAGATAGAAAAATGCACTAAAATAGGTTGCATAGTTTTTCAGAATTTTAAATTATCCATCAGTATTTTTGTACCATATCATCTTTGTGGTATGACTAAGCTGACTATTATAGCACCAAACCACTTAAAATGTACAAAGAATCAAATAATTCACAACATAGTCTGACCACCTTAAACGATGACTGAAAGTCTTGATGTTTCTAAAAGTAGATTTAAACATCTTGTGGAATTTATTTTACATCACCACTGCCATGATAAGAAGCAACATAAAATATTTTTTTAAAAATAATAGCATAAAGCATTTGAAAAATATCAGGGTAGCACATTTTAGCTCTGATTTCCAGCTGCAACTGAAGCGTGGAACAGGTAGACGAGATGGCATAATAGCAGTCAGGGCAATGAGTTTTACAGTTAGGAGGTCACGGTGTGGTTGTACCGAATGCTGGTCAGGCTGCACTTTGATTATTCAGTTTTGCTTGCCTTACTCTAGGAGAGATGTTTTTAACCTGGAAAGAGTGCAGATGAGATTTTCAAGGAGGCTGTAAGGACCTGATGGTCTGAATCAAGGGAGAGATTGGACAGGCCAGGACTTTATTCCTTAATACATAGGAGACTCAGGAGATTTTATTGAGGAATATAAAATCACAAGGAGAATAGATAAGGTGAATGCGCTCAGCATTCCCCCCCCCCCCCCATGTTTGGTGAATCAAGAACTATAGGTATAAGGTGAATGGGAAATGATTTAATAGGAACTGAAGTGGCAAATTTCTTTTTTATACAAATGGCCGTATCTATGTGAAAAGAGCTGCCAGAGGAAGTAATGAGGCAGGTATGGTAACAATTTTTAAAAGGTGGAAAGGTTTAAAAGGTTATGGAACAAACTCTGGCAAATGGGACTAGTTTGGATGAGGCATCTTTGTCGGATGGACCAGTTGGGCTGAAAAGCCTGTCTTTCTGCTGTTTGACTCTACATTAAAGCAGGTGAAATTACAGTTTTGAAATATATTGATGGTCTGCATCACATTAGAACTAGAAGCAAATTTATTCCCACCGACTGATATGACATGAAATTTGTTATTTTGCAACAATAGTACAGAGAAGGTAAAATTACAAATGTAAGTAAAGAGTGCAAAAATGAGATAGTGTTCATAGACTGGTCAGAAACCTGATGGACAGGAAGAAACAGTTTTTGTATCATTAAGTGTGGAACTTCAGCCTCCAGTACCACCTCCCTGATAGTAAGAAAAAGAGGATCGTTTCTTTTGGCTAAGATCAAGTGTAGGGTAGAAAAAGAGGACATATCCCAGATGGCAGGAGGTCCTTAGAGATGGGTGCTGCCTTCTGGAGGCACTACTTTTTGAAGATGTCAAAAAGGGCTGTGTCAGCGATGGAGCTAGTCTCAGTAGCTTCTTGCGATCTGCGCATCAAGCTTCCATTACTAGTCTGCTAGGCAACCAAGTCAGAAACATATCTACCAAAATAAGTAAGAGTCTTTGGTGACATACCAAATCTCCTCAAACTGCTGATTGAGCAGAGCTGGTACCATGCCTCTCAGTGATTGCATCAATGTGTTAAGATCAGGATATATTCTCAGACATTCAGGTCCAGGAATGTGAAGCCGCTTACCTTTCCACCACTGATGCCTCAAAATCAAAGTTGAGTTTATTGCCATATACACAAGTACAATTATGTACACGTGCAATGAAAAACTCACTTGCAGCAACATCACAGACACATAGCGTCATATGAACAGCATTAACAAGAGAAACATCACCTGGTGTGATCTCCCAACATCCTATTTCTGAATCAATCAATTCCTTGGTCTCACCAATGCTGAGTGTGAGGATGTTGCTGTGATATCACTCAAATAGCTGATCTAGCTCACTTTTGTTTGCATCTTCCTTACCATTCGAGATTCTATTGGGGGCAAGAACGTCCCCAATGTTGCCCTCACCCTGATGGCCAGCTTCATGTGTGGCTGCATCAGGTTGTGTGTAGAACCCAGGTATGCGGGCACCAAATACCACTATGTGCCCAGGTTCTACAGCTAGTCGTTGCTGCCATACCGGTCCTTCGTAGAAAAGTTCTTTCAGGAGAACGCCTTTGACCACAGGGCCATCAGGCAGTGGTCGGCACGTAATGTCCTGCAGACACGTAATGTCCTGCAGAAGGAAGTGGGTGGTTCCTCGAGCAGACCATCCAGTTCATCTGGCAAAATGCCTCATCGCCAGATCTCACCAACAGGCACCAGGACCTCGCCTGGCTGGCAGTGAGAGGGGCCCTCCCAGTCAGATCCCTCCTGTACGCCCAGAACGTCGTCTCCACACCTCACTGCCCACGGGATGACTGCAGTGAGGAGGAGTCTGTGACCCACCTCTTTGCACACTGTCAGTTTGCAGAGAGGGTGTGGAGGAGGATGGACGGGCTAGTGTCACGTTTCATCCCCAGCAGCTGCGTAACAGAGGACTCTGATCTACGGGTTGTTCCCGGGGACGCACACGGAGACCAGCATCCGGTGCTGCTGGCAGATCACCAACTCGGTGAAAGACGCTCTTTGGTCGGCCCGAAACTTGATGATCTACCAGCACATGGAGATGTCCGTGAGAGAATGCTGCCGACTGGCACATTCTCGGCTGCAGGAATACGTGCCGAGGGACACACTGAAACTTGGTGCAGCCACCGCAAGGGCCCGGTGGGGAAGGACCACGGTTTAGAGTTCTTCTCCCGTGGGAGTGGGAGGGGTCAGGTGGCAGGGAGTATACCCCTCAACAATGGTGTGGAAAGGTGAAACAACCGGAGTGCCATGTGAGTAGCCAAAAGTATGGATATGTACAGACCATAATGGGAACGTATGTAAAGGACAGAAAGTTATTGAATGGTTTATTGTATATAATTTTATTTTTGAATAAAGTATATTTTGCATTTTTAAAAAGTAGTGTTTTCAGCAAATTCAGAGATAGCATTTGAACCAGACAATGAGTGTAAACAGTACAGCAGTTGGCTAACCAGGGGTTGCTTATTTTGATTGCTAGTGAGATGGAAATGTAATTACCAATCCACACTGACTGTGGTCTCCTGATAATGAAGTCGTAGATCCTGGTTTAAGGGCGGTAGGTACACATAGCTAAAAAATATTTAAATGCAAAAATATTAATTGGAAGAAATAAAATGAGGCATATTGTTGCTGAAATATCAGATGCACACAACTTAGAATCCACATCCACGCCATGGGCTACCTTCCAAGTGGCATGGTTTTGAAGCAGCAAATGTTTGCAAGATTATATCTTCTTGGGCAGTTCCTGGAATCAGGAGTAACTTGGAATTCCACAAACCTAAAGTGTTTTTTTAATTCCCATCACAAGAGAAAATCTGCAGATGCTGGAAATCCAAGCAACACACACAAAATGCTGGAGGAACTCAGCAGGAAAAAAAAGAGTACAGTCGACGTTGCGGCCGAGACTCTTCAGCAGGACTGGAGAAAAAAAAAAGATGAGGAGTAGACTTTAAAAGTGGGGGAGGGGAGGGAGAAAGACAAGGGGATAGGTGAAACCGAGCAGGGGAGAGGGAGGGGTGAAGTAAAGAACTGAGAAGTTGATTGGTGAAAGAGGTACATGGCTGGAGAAGGGGGCATCTAATAGGAGAGGACAGAAGGCCATGGAAGAAAGAAAGGGTGGTGGGGGGGAGAGGAGGGACACCAAGGGAGGCAATGGGCAGGCAAGGAGATTAGGTGAGAGAGGGAAAAGGGGATGAGGAATGGTGAAGGGGGGAGCATTGTGGATGTGACTCCACCAATGGCACTTCATGCAGCTTGCAGGTAGAGAAGTTGTGTGCATCTTCTATTATTTATTTATGCATATTCTCCACATTCTTATGTCAGAGAGGTAAATATGGCCCAAACATTGCTGCAGGTTAAGCATGAGAAGAGCATGGGAATATGATACTGTTAATACTATGGCTAACTGTCAAAGAATTGGTACACTCGGCATCACAAGTACTTTTCCAGAGCTTCATAAGATGTCTCTTGTTATTGTTCATGTTTATGACACATAAAATAGAATTTGGATCACATGTATAAATTAATCTACCACTATGTTTATGGTACAAGGTCTTGGTCTTTACTCATATGGACAAATAATATTCCTATTCAATGGAGACAGTAGTAGATTTCATAATTGATGTCAACTTTCACCAGAAGTGACCACCAAGGTATGGGAAAGTGATCCAGAGTCTTGCTTTGGATTTTGATCACTTCGTAATAACCTGAAGCAAGGCAGATGGAAACAGTTTAGAAGTCCATTTCAGAATGTGCACAAGAAAGCACCAAGTACATACTGTGTTGCTACTCTGGTAAACACTATCTACAGAGAGTGCCAGAGGAAACCCTTTGCAATGACCTACACCCTGATAGACAGAAGATACATCAGGCATGCTTTCTTCTCCCCAGAAAACGGAAATGAGGTTGGGGAATTTGCACCAGAAGTACTTCTCCATCATAATTCCATGCTTTAGATGACAGTTTTGTCTGTTCCAGGGACCTTGTTATTTAGAACTAGGAATATTGTTGTACTAGGTATACAGCTGAACAAAGTACAAGTAGTTTGACCAGGGGATTCTTGTAGGTTTTCCCCAAGTGCTTTAATTTCCTCTCACAGTCCAAAGACATAACAGGTAGGTTAATTGGGCATTGTAAATTGCCCCATGGTCAGGGTTAATCAAGGATGTGGGGCTGCTGGGGCAGCATGACTCGAAGGGCCTACTCCGCAATATATCGCTAAAATAAATAAAGTATTTACAATTCCTCCTTGAAACTGAGGAATGTAATAGTTAAAGCAGGTATGCTTGACCAAAATGTATAAACCACAACCAGTCATCATTAGAACAATCACTCAACAGGAAGCAATACAGCAGTCAGCTCTGCAAACAAAGCCATTAGATTATTGGTATACAAAATCCATCCATGCTTTTGCTTATTCATCAGATAGATTTCATTACCATAACAGACAACAGGCCCAGGGAGACCGTCTGACTTGAGCATTAAGGAAAGATGAATTACAAGTAAATCTAAACTTTCACTTACCAATGTTATGCATATTCAAACAATAAACTTTCCTGACAAAGCAGGAACAGATCCCTTTAAAGTTAATTGAGTTGTTAAAGAATTCAACAGTTGTAAAGTACGTGCAGTATTTCTCGGAATTTACATTGGCAAAATCAGCTCTCTGACATTGACCCTTGACACATAAATATCCTCTGGACAAATCACTTGGATTCCATGAAGAGTACCATATCAATGATCTAAATTCTTCACTTCACCGTCATAAATAGAACCCTGAGAGTTCAGAATTTTTTTTATTAGGATAGTTGTTAGATATTAGGAAACAAAAATGTTCAAATTACTGAGTATCATTAATATGACAAGAAATTTGCCGCATTATTTAAACTGCTACTTCTGTGCACGTGGCCTTTCCGCTGCAGGGGTAAATTGGTGCTTGGTTCAGCCATTGGCAAATAGACAGCCAGGTGAAAGATCACAATGAAGTAAATTCTGAGGTCAAGTGTCCATCTTATCATACTAGGGAAACATACAGTAGTCTTATATCATCAGGGTAGATGGTGGTATATGTTTTCAGGCTTCTGTTTCTTCTACCTGATGGGAGTAAAAAGAAAAGAGAATGTCCAAGATGGTTGAGATTTTGATTATGCTGGCTGGTTTACAGAGGCAGTGAGAAGTACAGACAGAGCTCATGGAAGGGTGGCTGACTTCCTGATGTGCTAAACTGCGTCCACAACTCTCTGCAGTTTCTTGTCATCACGGGCAGAGCAGATGCCGTACCAAGCCATGATATATCCATATAGGAGGCTTTCTTTGGTGCATCAATAAAAATTGGTAAGCATTGATGAGGGATCACAATTACAGATTATGAGCAAAGACATGTAGGACTGAGAAAAGGAAGAATTAGTTCAACTTAACTAGAAGAATTGCCTCCACTGAAGGTTGTAGAGGCCAAGTAATTGAATGTATTTTTAAAAATGTATTATTACGTATTAGATACAAAAGTTCAATTAAACTTCTAGTTTAAGATGGCTCTGCTGAAGCTCAGCGACTACTTGCCAGCGACAAACAAAATATTTACTAACTACTTAATATTAATCACTTTTTCCTGGTAAAACGATCACGTCAAACAGTAGCCTGCAACTTCCCTTTCGGAGCTGCGTTTTGAATCGCCTGTATAATCTAGCATTTTTGCGATGTGAGCTGAAGTCTCAAAGGTGCAGGACGGTTGCAACATGGTGAAAACAGGCTGAATTTAGGCGGCTTGGCACAGGCAGGAGAGCAGTAAATGAGGCAATGTTTGCCCATTGCTGAGGGGGATCTGGAGGTGATTCGACATGGCTGAACCACGACAGAACCAAGGCGAGACAGAGGTGGAGCCCGGGGCCCAAGAGCAGGGAAAGATCCAAGGTTTGATGGATTTGAGCACCAGGCCTATTCCAGGCGGCGTGCCCCAGGCCCGAGAGTGTTTCGAAGTGGTTGGGCCCAAGTCCAAGAGCAAGGAACGACCCAAGGTTTGGATGATTTAAGCACCAAGCCAGATTGAAAAGGTCAGGGTGTCAAGGTCGGAGGTGAGGGAGAGCCTGGTTCAGTTCGCTGCTCCACGAGGTGAACTCGTCTCTGCACTGAATTAAGGCTGTGGCCTGCAATTAATAGGCTCCTAAATTGGCTGTGGACTCAATTTCATGAACTACAGTTCTGAATGCTATTTTCTTACTGTTATTATTTGCATAATCTGTTTTTTCCCCTCTCTGCACATTGGGTGTTGACGGTTTTCTTTCTCTTTAAATGGGTTTCTTTGTTTTGTGGCTGCCTGGAAGGAGACTAATCTCAAGGTTGTATATGGTATATATATTTTGATAACAAATGTACTTTGAACTTTGAAAATCTTTGTCACTAATTTATTAAGCACATGGGCCTTACCCCAGAACAGTGTGCATTTGTTTTTTTTTCAGTTTGCACTCTATGAAACAAAACATTTACAATAACACAGTTCAAATGGTTACATGCGACACAGTTTTTACATTCTGCTAATTACTCAAGATACAGCTAGCTTGCTAATAAAATACATTCAGTATTTAAAAATAGGTTTCAATAAAAATATTCATTCCTTCCAAGCAACATAAATTAATTGAAAAATGCAGCATAAATTATTCAAAGGGCTTAGTGCCAGACAAGATGTCCTAGAGCAGTTTAACTTTGAATCCATTATCTTGCAGCTTATAAAACATGATCTCAGCCAGTAAAACCCTAGGGACATTCCTTGTCTCCACCTTGCACAACAGACAGCAGAAATATCATGGAAGGCTTAGCAAAAAACAAATCACTCAAACTTGTCTGGGAGATTGCAGCAAGAATGTACAGCACTGAACAAGCACGGATAACCTCCACCTCAGGGTTGTTGTAAAAGGATTGCTCCACATTGTAACAAATAACAGTAGATATTTATTCACACAATTCATCTGCTTCGGGCCTTCAAGACCAGAAATAAAAAGAAAAAAAAAAATCAGATACAGGAATCAATTACAGGAAAGATGTCAATAAAATTGAGAGAGTACAGAGGAGGTTTACTAAAATGTTGCCTGGGTTTCATCTCCTAAGTTACAGAGAAAGGTTGAACAAGTTAGGTCTTTATTCTTTGGAGCGCAGAAGGTTGAGGGGGTCTTGATAGAGATGTTTAAAATTATGAGGGGGATTGATAGAGTTGACGTGGTTAGACTTTTTCAAATGAGAGTGGGGAAGATTCAAACAAGAGGATATGGGTTGAGAGAGGAAAAAAGTTTGGGGGTAACATGAGGGGGAACTTCTTTACTCAGAGAGTGGTGGCTGCGTGGAATGAGCTTCCAGCAGAAGTGGTTGAGGCAGGTTCTATGTTGTCGTTTAAATTTAAATTGGATAGATATATGGACAGGAAAGGAATGGAGGTTTATGGGTTGAGTGCAGGTCGGTGGGATTAGGATAGGGTAAGAGTTCGGCACAGAGTAGAAGGGCCGAGATGCCCTGTTTCCGCGCTGTAATTGTTATATGGTTATATACAGTTATCCCATAATGGGAAATCGCAATTTCCAGTATGTTCAATTCGCTGACCAGTTTCAAGTCTACCAATAATATAATGCATCAACATGAACAAAATAGCCTGGAACTTGTGGAAAACGTAGACAGTTCCACAAGAACTTTCAGCATTAACTTAGTTAAATGAGAGCTTGGAAGTAATACATAAATTTCCACCTTGATGACAAAATCTCTACAGGCTCTGGGTGAAGCTAGTCACAGCGAGAACATGCAAGCTCCAGAAACACTTCCTCATCTAATATTTTGCAAATTTCAAGATTCTACATTTACTTCCTCAACTAAATCATGAATATATATTGTGACTAGCTGGGGTCCAAACACTAAATTAACCTCTGCCTGCCACAGATTCCTGTCTGTAAACCAGTTCTCTACCTATGGCTGTACATTGTCTTAATGCTAGGCATTTTAATTTTGAACACTAATTCTTGTGAGATCTTGTCCAATGTGTTTTTAAAGTCCAAACATCTTATCCACTCTACTAATTACATCCACAAAAAAAAAGATTTGTCAAACAAGGTCTCCCTTTTGTAAATCCATGCTGACTGAGCACAATCCTGTACCCACTTTGAAACAGAGAATAACAATACACCTATGCAAATTCCCACAGCTTCTGGCAACTATGATCTCTATCAGAGGCTGATGTCCGAACTTCCTTCAAGAGGGTGAACTCTTGATAGCCATTTGGCTCCAACAGTGTAGTTAGTGACTGGGTACCGAAAACCTGTGCCAACCAACTGGTTTGAGTATTCAAGAACATCTTCAACCTCTCACTGCAGTGGTCTGAGGTTCCCACTTGCTTCAAAAGGGCAGCAATTATTCCAGTGCCCAAGAGCATAGTGAGCTGTCTCAAAGACCATCGTCCAGTAGCACTCATCACATCTACCATCGTGAAGTGCTTTGAGAGGTTGGTTTTGACTAGAATGAACTCCTGCCTGAATAAATACCAGGACATGCTGCAATTTGCCCATCGTTGAACAGGTTTACAGCGGATGGAAACTCACAGGCTTTCCATCCTACACAACAGCAAGACATACACAAGGCTGTCCTTTATCTATTACACCTCTGTGTTTAACATCATCATTTCCTCAGTATTAATAATCGAGCTTCACAACCAGGGCCTCTGCAACTGGATCCTTGACTTCCTCACTGGAGATCGCAGTCGATGCAGATAAGTAATAATATTTCCTCCTCAGACTTTCAACATAGATGCACCTCAAGTATGTGTGTTTAGCCCACTTCTCTACTCTACACTCATGACTATGTGACTAAGCATGGCTCAAATACCATCTTGATGACAAAGTCTCTACAGGCTCTGTCATTCCCCAATGACACAGTGTCAGTAAGATCAAGGAATTGATTATTCAGGAAGGGAAAATCGAGGGAATACACACTAGTCATCAGTGAGGGTCAGCATGGAAAGAGTGAGCAGTTTCAAGTTCCTGGGTGTCAACATTTCTGAAACTCTATCCTGGCACAACATATTGATGCAATTACAAAGAAAGCATGGCAGCAGCTATATTTCATTAGGAGTTTGAGGTGATTTAGTATATCACCAAAGACGATGGCAAATTTCTACAGATGTACCATGAAGAGCATTCAAACTGGTTGCATCCCGGCTGGTATGCAGGGGCCATTGCACAGGATCAGAAAAAACTGCAAAAAGTTGCAAAGTTAGCCAGCTTCATCATGGGCACTAGCCTCTCCAGCATTGAGGACATCTTCACAAAGCAATGCCTCAAAAAGGCAGGATCCATCCTGCTCCAGGACATGCCCCCTTCTCATTGCTACCATCAAGGAAGTAGTACAGGAGCATGAAGACACATGCTCAGTGTTTTAATAACAGCTACTTCCCCTTCACCATCAGATTTCTAAATGGACAATGAACCCACATCTACTACGACACTATTCTTAACCCACTTTTTAAGGCCACAAGACCATAAGATATTGGAGCAGAATTAGGCCATTTGGCCCATCATGTCTGCTCTGCCATCCCATCATAGTTGATCTATTATCTCTCTCAAACCAATTCTCCTGCCTTCTCCCCATAACTTTTGACACCTGGACTATCAGGAATCCATCAACCTCTGCTTTAAATATACTCAATAACTTGGCCTCCAGAGCCATCTGTGGCAATGAATTCCAGATTCACCACCTTCTAGCTAAAGGAATTTCTCCTCAGCTCTGTTAAATAAAGTCAAACCAATTTGATTCTAAGGCGGGGTTCTTCTACTCTGCAGCTGTGCCCTCTGGTTCTAGAATCACCCCCCTACAGGAAACAGCCTCTCCTTATCCAATCTGTCTAGGTCTTTCAATATTTGATAGATTTCGATTAGATCACCCTTTATTCCTCTAAACTTTAGCAAGTACAAACCCAGAGCCATAAAACACTCTTCATACATTAACCCTTTCATTCCCAGAATTATTCTTATGAACCTCCTCTGGACCCTCCCCAAAGCCAGCACATTTTTTTTTTAACATAAGGGGCCCAAAACTGCTCTCAATACTCCAAGTGCAGACTCACAACACTTCATAAAGCCTCAACATTACACCCTTGCTCTTATATTCTAGGCAACACACACAAAATGCTGGAGGAACTCAGCTGGTCAGGCAGCATCTATGAAAAAGAATAGATGTTTTGGGCCAAGACCTTTTTTTCAGGACCTGAAGAAGGGTCTCCACCCAAACTGTCAAATGTTTATTCATTTTCATAGATGAAGCCTCACCTACTGAGTTCCTTCAGCATTTTCTGTGTTGTACTTTGGATTTCCAGCATCTGCAGACTTTCTCGTCTCACATTCTAGTCCTCACAAAATGATTCTAACATTGCACTTGCCACTGACTCAACCTCCAAATTAATCTTTAGGGAATCTTGCACAAGACTCCCAAGTCCCTTTGCACCTCTGATTTTTGAACTTTCTCATTTAGAAAACAGTTTAAGCCTTTATTCCTTCTTCCCAAGTGCACAACATACATTTCCCTAGACTGCATTCCATCTGCCACTTCTTTGCCCATTTTCCCAATCTGTTTAAATTCTTCTGCAGACTCTCTGCTTCGTCAACACTACCGGCCCCTCCACCTATCTTTGTATAATCTGCAAACTTGGCCACAAACCCATCAATTCCGTCATCCAAACCGTTGACATAACATGAATCGAAGCAATACTAATACTAACCCCTGTGGAACAGCACTTGTCGCTGGCAGCCAACCAGAACAGGCCCCTTTATTCCCACTCTTTACCTCCTGCCAGTCAGCTAATCTTCTATCCATACTAGTAACTACCATGGGCTCGTATCTTCTTAAGCAGCCTCATCTGTGGCACCTTGTCGAAGGCCTTCTAAAAATCTAGTAGACACCATCTAGTGACTCCCCTGCCTGTCATTTCCTTAAGGAATTCCAATAGATTTGTCAGGCAAGATTTTCCCTTATGGAAACCATGCTGACTTTGGCCTATTTTATCATTAGCTTCCAAGTACTACTTATTTCTTATTGCAATTTATAGTTTTTAAAAAATATATATTACGTATTGTACTAAACTGCTGCTGCAAAACAAACTTCACAACATATGCCAGTGATAATTAAACCAGATTCTGATTCTTACATGGATGATAAAATGGGGTTGGGGGGGGGGGAGGAAGAAGGTGGTCAGATTGACCTTGTTGTAGGTTAGAATGTTGGCACAACATTGTGGGCCGAAGGGCTTGTACTGTGCTGTAATGTTCTATGTTCTAATACCATGTCAAGCCTAAAATAATCAGTGGTGAAATACAAGTTAGCTTTTCAAATATTTTTGCTATACAGGTTTTTCTACTTCGAATAAACAGCTCCTCAGTATTACATAGGAGATACGATTAGTTAGTATGCAGGTGACAAAATCTGATGGTGCTGAGGAAAGAAAGGAATGCTGAGAATGATCTACAGCAAGATGTAGATCAGATGGAGAGCTTTGGAAAGTCAAAGAGGCAAAATGACCAGTGAATGGTAGGGCACAAAAGAATATTAATAACCAGAGGGACTTAGATTCCAAGTCTATAGTTCCCTGAAAGTGCCAAAACATTTTGATAACATGCTGAAGGTGGTTTATGGTTTGCCTGTCTTCATGGATTGGGGCACAGAACACAAGAATTGCAATGTTACTTTCTAACTTTACAGACTCTGATTATGCCATACTTGTAGTTTCGTGTGCAATTCTGATCACCACACAAGAGGAAAGATGTGATTGTACGAGGGAGTGCAGAGGAGATTCACCATGATGCTGACTGGATTGGATGACTTTAGTTTTAGGGGATTAGGCTTGATTTCCCTGGAGTGCTGGAGGAAGAATGACCTGATAAAAGTATATAAGATTAGGCAAGGCCTAGACATGGTATTCAGTTATGTTATATGGATCAGAATGTTGGACAATATCTAGTAACAAGAGAAAACAAATTGAAGCAGCAGAGATGTGGTTTTTGAGGAGGATGCAAAGAATATCATGGACAAAACGAATATCGAACGAGGATGTTATGTACAGAGCAAACACAAAAAGAGAAATAATGTACGAGATCATGAAAAGGCAACGCAACTTCATTGGACATGTGATTAGGAAAGAGGAGTTAGAATGCACAGAATTATGGGAAAAATTGAAGGGAAGAAAGCAAGAGGAAGACAAAGACAAATGATGATGGAGACAGCAGCCAGAGAACTGGAAATGAATACCAATGAATTGATCCACTTGACCCAAAGCAGGAGTGTGTGGGCCATGGCAGTCAAAGCTCAGTCTGGGCATGGCGCCTGATGATGATGAGATATGGTAGGTAATCAAAATATTTTTCTCATGTATCAAAAACAAAAGGACTTGATTTAAGGTGAAGGGAAGGAGTTTTAAATTGGATTACATAGGCACATTTATATAGAATAGTTGCTATCTGAAATGCACTGCAAGAGGAAGTGGTGAAATCAGATAAAATTTCCAAAGGTTCAATTACTTGAGAATGTACCTTTAAGGTGAGAGAGGGCAAGTTTAAAGGAGATTTACAAGGCACATACAGAATGATAGGTGCCTGGAACACACTGCTAGAGTAGTGGAGAAAGCAAATACAATTGCAACATTTAAACAATTAGAAGGGAACATCAACAGAATCAGAATCAGGTTTATTATCACCGGCATGTGTCGTGAAATTTGTTAACTTAGCAGCAGCAGTTCAATGCAGTACGTAATATAGAAGAAAAAAATATAATAAATAAGTAAATAAATTACAGCATACATATATTGAATAGATTAAAAATCATACAAAACACAGAAATAATATATATTATATTATAATAATATTTATTTAAAAAGTGAGGTAGTGTTCAAGGGTTCAATGTCCGCTTAGAAATCAGATGGCAGAGGGGAAGAAGCTGTTCCTGAATTGCTGAGTGTGTGCCTTCAGGCTTCTGTACCTCCTACCTGATGGTAACAGTGAGAAAAAGGCATGCCCTGTGTGCTGGAGGTCCTTAACAATGGATGCTGCCTTTCTGAGACACTGCTCCTTGAAGATGTCCTGGGTACTTTGTAGGCTAGCACCCAAGATGGAGCCGACTAAATTTACAACCCTCTGCAGCTTCTTTCGGTCCTATGTAGTAGCCCCTCCATACTAGACAGTGATGCAGCCTGAAAGAATGTTCTCCACGGTACATCTATAGAAGTTTTTGAATGTATTTGTTGATATACCGAATCTCTTCAAACTCCTAATGAAGTATAGTTGCTGTCTTGCCTTCTTTATAACTGCATAGATATGTTGGGACCAGGTTAGATCCTCAGAGATCTTGACACCCAGGAACTTGAAGCTGCTTACTCTCTTCACTTCTGATCCCTCTATGAGAATTGGTATATGTTCCTTCGTCTTACCCTTCCTGAAGTCCACAGTCAGCTCTTTCGTCTTACTGACATTGAGTGCCAGGTTGTTGCTGCGACAGCACTCCACTAGTTGGCATATTTCACTCCTGTACGCCCTCTCTTCACTATCTGAGACTCCACCAATGGTTGTATCAGCAAACTTATAGATGGCATTTGAGCTATGCCTAGCCACACAGTCATGCGTATATAGAGAATAAAGCAGTGAGCTAAGCACACACCCGAGGTGCACCAGTGTTGATTGTCAGTGAGGAGGAGAGGTTATCACCAATCCGCACAGATTGTGGTCTTCTGGTTAGGAAGTCGAGGATCCAGTTGCAGAGAGACGTACAGAAGCCCAGATTCTGTAACTTCTCAATCAGAATTGTGGGAATGATGGTATTAAATGCTGAGCTATAGCCGATGAACAGCATCCTGACATAGGTGTTTGTGTTGTCCAGGTGGTCTAAAGCCATGTGAAGAGCTACTGAGATTGCAGTGACTGAGGCAGGAGTTCAGTCTAGTCACAACCAACCTCTCAAAGCACTTCATCACTGTCGATGTGAGTGCTACTGGGCGATAGTCATTAAGGCTCTCACATTATTCTTCTTAGGCACTGGAATAATTATTGGTATAATCAGTTATACTCAGGGAGTAGAAGTACAGCCAGGTGATCAGACTTCCTGAAGTGAGGGTGTGAAATAGCACGGTAGGCATTCTTGATGGTCCTCTGGTGGTCCTCTTGTATTGCAAGTGATCTATTGATGGTAATTGCTTAGTGAACCGGCAGGTAATGGAGGGATATGGACCTTTTGGTACAGTGTTAAAAGGATACAGTCCTAACATGGGATTAGAGTGGGGGGCATAATGCAGCATGGCTGAGGTGGGCCGAAGGGCTAATTTCTATGCTTCAAATTTAGAGTCTAAAATTCCGAAAAAAAAACACATAGATCATTTGTAACAAAGCTCTGAGTGTCAGATTTTGCAATGATCGACTATAGTAATATTGCAGTTACTGAAATTTCACCTAGAGCAACTGTGTAACTCAATTCTTTGCACTGCTATGTTAGTAAACCAAATTTGAATTTAACACCAGCATATACAATTTCAAAAAAATTATTCTGCTTGCTGTTACACCATAGAAAAACAAGACTGAAGTTTTTGTACAAAACCTGAAACCAACTGCCCTTGAGTAAAATGTGAGATGCTTATTTTATTAATGGTTACAATAAATTAAATATTTGTGGCACAATTGACATCATCACCCTTTATTTGAATTTCACCCATAAATTTCTGATACGACATCCTCATCATGTTTCATCTGGAATTCTAATACATGCTTACTTAATAGTTTGAAAGAATACTGCACCAAGCCTAACACTGCAATACTGCTAAGGAGAAGCAGCTTGCATCAGTAAACTTAGGAATCATATCAGGATCCATGTGTATCTGAAACTATATTATAGCAGCACAGAGGTATAACTATAACCATGAAAGTTTGGTATGCAGGAAAAGAATAGTGGAATACAGACATGGAAAAGCAGAAGAGAAAAAAAAACCTACATTTAATAACTGCCATCAGAAATGAGTAGAAATCCATGTACGTGATTGGTAGTACATAATTAATCAGGGTACCATGCTTGGAAGTCCTGTCAACTACTATACTGAACAATATTTATATTGATTCTAAGATGTACATTCCTCAGAAGCAAAATGTTTTTAACTCAAGTTCAACTATCTTCTAGAAGAGGGTGTATATTCTTCCTGCCAGGCTGCTAACCTCATTGTCAATGAGATAGTTGGACAAGCTTCATTTAAGAGTGTGGTAGTACAATCTTAAACAGCTGTGGATCATGAGAAACCACAAGTTTTCCTTGGAGTATGACCACAGCTATTTTATCTGGAACTCACTCATTCCTGTATTACTGAGCCAGGCCTCATACCCACTGCTTTGTCAGCAGCAGAAAGACAAGAAAGTTAGGTTCGTTTTTGCCTTTAAAAGGGAGAATGATGCAAAAATTTCAAAGATAATAGAATAAATGCATCCTCAATGTGTTTGACAGGTTTCAGTTTATTTAAGGAGATTGAGAGAAGATTTCTTTTGTTGATACATAATTCAGAAGGAAATCAGATAGATTACTTTTTTTAAAAAAAAAGGAACACTTTGGCACTTAAGCTACTAGTAATTTGATCCAAGACAGAGTAAGTGTTGCATACTTGGGTGGATCACATGACTTCTCTCCCCAAATCTCTCCACCACTGAAGTACTTCTTGCTTTGGTTTTAGGATGACTACTACCTAATAATTAATGGATAAAAATCTGTACATTTGTGCTTGGTGACACAATGCTTCAAAGTAAACATTAAACATTAGTATGGTATTATGAAACAATGATTAACACTACCTACATTCCACGTAATTGTAAAACTGCAGAAAAGTTCTAAATACATTTTGCATTTATTTATTTTAGCAGATGACATAGTACTTAATTATCCCACTGTCCAACTATTCAAAAATCCAAATTGGGCATCTGACTCACCAGGTGCTTTTGCCTTTCCTTTTAATTCACAAGATCCCACCATACTCTACTTGATTTGTTGGGGGCAATCCCTATGGTTCTTTGGAAAATTTATTATACTATAGTGTAGTATTTAAAGTATGTTAAATATGTGATGGAGCATTAACAAAATAAGATCAATGTTTCAGAAAATCTGCTCATCCTGCACTAAAAGATCTGAGCATGCCAAATTAAAAGGGGTTTTACTATAATAACAAAGTACAACCAAACAAGTCAAGTGGACTAGATGCATTAATAATCCAACTGAATACCCTGACGCAAAATGGCTCATTCTTCTATGCCAGAAGTCAATCATCTAGAAGCCTACAAGGAGTGAGATGGAATAATACAGCGAAACAGAACAGCATTCCTTCAAGGCCAAGATGCAAAACACAGTACCAACTGTTACACACAGCACATAACACAATAGCCAAAAAAACATAGTCACGCAAGAATATACTATAGTCTAAGTCTCTGGGTGGCATGTCCCAGCCATCCCACCCTGCAAAAACTCATTTCAGGGAGGAAGCACCATCAATTTGTGGAAGACTCCCGGAACTTCCGGGAGAGGTGGGGTGTCTGCAATAGAGTAGCTCCTTAGCAGCTAGCCAGCTAGTTTAAATAACATTAGCTATGCTAATGAACGAATGACACCTGTTAAACTCACCTCAACATATCTTGTACAGTCTTAACCCATCATGGGCAATAGAAAAGTCACTGTTGCAAACAGTGCAGCGAGCAACACTGTCATTATTTTGACCTCTATTAGGCAGGGGTACACTTTAGTGTAGTCTGGGGTGACGTACGTTTTATATTTTTTTTGGAACTCTCTGGCTCTTGCGCACGCGCTCTCTCTCTCTCTCACTCGCTCATGGTTGCTCTCACTCGTGCTCACTTTCTTGCGCTTGCTTTCTTGCTCTTGCACTCGCCCTCACAAAAATCAATTTCCAGGATATTGTATATTATTTGCGGGCATCAGGGGCCCACTATTAATATGCGGGAGACTCCCAGAACTTCCGGGAGAGGTGGGATGTCTGATGTCCTGAAGTTTTATGGTGCCTGGGATGTTATCCTGGAGCTGTGTTTCTGTAAGAACACGCACACAACAGTTCATCACCACCAATGCAGCTGCAGATAAATGCAATCTAGTTTGTCTTCCATCAAGCAAACAATGAGGAGGAGCCAACCCCCAAACCAGCAAGGACACCAGAGCGCCTCCAGTGTCTCCTCCCCAGGTAATGCTGAGGCATAAAGGCCTGGTCCACACAACAACAGAGACCATGCAGCTCCCTTGCATAAAATCTTCATTTGTCTGGACAATTGCAATTCCAACAACTCTCAAGAAACTCATCAAAACCTAGGATAAAACCCCTCACCAAATATTTGATCTTCTCCATCATCCAACCATTCTCCCCATCAAGAACCTACTATTCACTGCTGTTATTTACCCTGGCTCCTTTGACAGCATCTCAGAAACCTACACGGTTCCCAAGGTGAATAGTAATTGATTCATCTTTTGCTAATGAACTTGGAAACACCTCACAAGATGTTCTGATGAAGGGTCTTGGTGAAACGTCGAATTTTTATGCCTTTCCATAGATGTCACCTGATCTGCTGTGGTCCTCCAGCATTTTGAGGGTGTTACTCTGGATTTCCAGCATCTGAATCATCTCATTGTTCCTTCGTCATTTTAGCATTAGGTTTCTGGAATTCTCTGTCCAATAAACTCAACTGCTATTCATATAAATTATATAAATTAATAATCATATGTACATGGGTGGGTGGGAGGAACAGGGCTTGTTTTGCTGTTGTTGTTTTGTTGCTTATGTTCTGTGTTTCTCCGCAAAGCATTGTGGGCATGTTATGTTGACACCGGAATGTGTGGAGACATTTGTAGACTGCCTCCAGCACACCCTTGGTTGTGTTGATTGTTAATGCAAATGATGCATTGCACTTTATGCTCTGATATACACATGAAAAATAAACTTGAATTTCGAATAACTCTCTGGATTTACCTACATTCAGAAAGATTGCACAACTTCAAGGCTCTGGCTTATCACTGCAAGACCAATTAGAGATGTCCACTAAATGTCACCTTTGGCAATGATGCCCAGATCCTGCATATGTATTTAAAAGTAATAGTTGTGTCAAAAATATTCTACTTTAAAGTACATGATTAAATAGTTTTAAAGTTCAAAAATTAATTCAGGTATAAACTGCACACAGATCAAGCCAAAAACTTATTGATTACACTTACATACTCCAAATACATTTAAGGACAAAAACGATATAACATAATTCTCTACATTCATCATTCAAGCATTCAATAGGAACTCATTAATATGTTCATCCTTCTCAGCAGGTTTCAATTATTAAGAGATTACAACAGAAAAGAAAGACTATTTGAACCCATGTATTACATATACAAGTCCAACAGATTTATTTATATAGTTTGATTTAAAATGAAAATACAAAGAGAAGCACTCGTCTGCCAGCTTAAACTAAGTTAGATACTGCCGCCTTCACCAAGCCATTTCCTTCAATATGCAGTATCAATTCTAGCAAAGTCAAAAGGAAGGGCTCCTGAATATTGCCAACAAATTCAGTACATGATAACTTCTGGTCTGTGTTAAACTAACAAAAGTACAGGTTACATGAACTTTTCTACAGGTAAAGGTCATCTACGATGGGCATATTTAGTGTAAATTCTAGTACCTTATTCACATACCTCAATGACACAATTTAAAATGTGATGGTGAGTCCTGACGAAGGGTCTCAGCCTGAAACGTCGACTGCACCTCTTCTTACAGATGCTGCCTGGCCTGCTGCGTTCACCAGCAACTTTGATGTGTGTTGGTAAAACCTCTCGTTTGTTAGACATTAATCAAGAATGTACACCAGCAGCAATACTGGTTCCAAACAGGTTCAATCACAACAGAATGGTGCCCTACTTTTATTAGTAGTAACTGCGAGAAGGGGAGCATTAATCTTTCATACAATAGGAAGAAAACAAAAAGACAAAACCTCAAAGCTGTTCTAGTACATTTGTAATAAATCCAACAGACAAAGAAATGGGACTTGTATAGCTCTGGAAAATAGGCACTCTTCTGTATTCCACTTAAAAGCAAGTGACAATGAGCAAGACGTTCAATGGGAGCTAGTATTCTTTCACTAAAGTGTCAGAGATTACTGCATAAAACATTTTGAAGTTGCTAAATAAACCATGATATTATGCTGTGAAATATTTGCAAGAATGAAGATGAACTCCTGCTTAATAGTAAGGAGAGGAAAGACAATTTTCACAAAAATAAAGGCAACAACTCAACTCATGCAAGCAGATCATTAGTGATACTTTCCCACAACATGGGACAAACCCCTTGGAGTTGGAAATTTTACATTTTATACATGCTCTCTCAACCAAAGCTTTCATTGTTGAACATGTCGTAATAAAATACAAGCACTATTGCAGTACACCAGGACAAGCTAAAAATGCAGTTTTGCTCAAAGTGCTACTATCAGAAGGGTTACCTATTGCTTAGTTCAAAGCTGGATTATTTTAATAGTTTATTCTAACATCATATGTGTGTCTTATTTATTAGGAATAGTACTCCAAGTAATGATCAGAAAATTCTCAAAAAAAGTAGAAAGTAACATGAACTGTCACCCTTGCAGCTTTCCCATTTTTATCCTCTCCCTGGCCTGTCTCCTATTCCAAGCAGCAGGGGAAAAAAAAACCCACTAAGTATTACTGAGCAAAAAGAAAAAATGCGGACAGGTTAAATCACAAATTGCGTTTATAGCTCAGAATATTTATTTTGGCCAAAGTATTATCACAAAGTCAGAACTTTGAAACTTCAAGCAACACTTGATCGCTAACAAACTGACATTCGGCAATTGGTTATTGTCACATGTATTGCATGCCATCCATGCAGATCATTTCAAAACACATGTACATCAAGGTAATACAAAACTTAAAGCAATTGAAAAATGCAGATTATATTGTTGGAATTACAAAGAAAATGCAATGCTGGTAGACAATAAGGTTCACAGGTCATGACAAAGTAGATAGTAATGTCAAGAGTTCATCTTTACCATACAAGTCAGTTCAAGAGCCTTATAAAAGTGGGATAGAAGCTCTCTTTGAGCCTGGTGGTGTGTATTCAGTCTTTTATATCATTTGCCAAAAGGAAGGGAAAAAATGAGATAATATCAATGGGAGGAGTCTTTGATTATGTTGGCTTCTTTCCTGAAACAGTAGGAAGCATCAGTCAACACACATCAAAGTTGCTGGTGAACGCAGCAGGCCAGGCAGCATCTCTAGGAAGAGGTGCAGTCGACATTTCAGGCCGAGACCCTTCGTCAGGACTAACTGAAGGAAGGGTGAGTAAGGGATTTGAAAGTTGGAGGGGAAGGGAGAGATCCAAAATGATAGGAGAAGACAGGAGGGGGAGGGATGGAGCCAAGAGCTGGACAGGTGATAGGCAAAAGGGATACGAGGGGATCATGGGACAGGAGGTCCGGGAAGAAAGACAAGGAGGGTGGGGGGGGGGACCCAGAGGATGGGCAAGGGGTATATTCAGAGGGACAGAGGGAGAAAAAGGAGAGTGAGAGAAAGAATGTGTGTATAAAAATAAGTAACAGATGGGGTACGAGGGGGAGGTGGGGCATTAGCGGAAGTTAGAGAAGTTGATGTTCATGCCATCAGGTGGGAGGCTACCCAGACGGAATATAAGGTGTTGTTCCTCCAACCTGAGTGTGGCTTCATCTTTACAGTAGAGGAGGCCGTGGATAGACATGTCAGAATGGGAATGGGATGTGGAATTAAAATGTGTGGCCACTGGGAGATCCTGCTTTCTCTGACAGACAGAGCGTAGGTGTTCAGCAAAGCGGTCTCCCAGTCTGCATCGGGTCTCGCCAATATATAAAAGGCCACATCGGGAGCACCGGACGCAGTATATCACCCCAGCCGACTCACAGGTGAAGTGTTGCCTCACCTGGAAGGACTGTTCGGGGCCCTGAATGGTGGTAAGGGTGGAAGTGTAAGGGCATGTGTAGCACTTGTTCCGCTTACACGGATAAGTGCCAGGAGGAAGTATCAGTAGTGTCTATGGAGGAGAGGCTGGCTTTCATGATAAACTGAGCTCTGTCCACAATTCTCTGCAATTTCTTGCAGTTTTGGGCAGAGCAGTTGCCATACCAAGCTGTGATGCATCTGGATAGTATGTTTTCTGTGGTTCATCAACAACATTAACAATTGGAGACTGCTATCTTGGTGGACTCACCAGCATTCAAATCAGGTATCAATCAAAGTCAAATTGCATTTGCAGATTGACAGAAAATATTCTTCACCACTAGTTAGACAGAGCAGGTAATTCTTCGGGTAATTTTTAAAAAGCATCATCCTCAAATAATCTTGTCCATTAGCTGCTATATTTATTCATAAACTCTCTGCTTCAAACTTAATCTGTTTACTGTGAAAAGTAGATGGGTGTCCTGAGGGCATGAAGAGCAAAAGGTATTAATTTCAGCAAAACACAAGTAGGAACTGGTCAACATAATGGGCATTTGTTCTGTGTAAGTAACTACCACATCAACCCAGTTTCTTCACTCTCAAATAGTGTACAGCCCAGAACATTTCCTACACTATAAATTTCAACAACTTCAGGTACAAGTAGAAATTGTTTTTCTGATGGTGAGGATCTTTTGCTAAATACTAGGTTTCCTAGAATCTATTTGCTAAGAAAACCATGGTCAAACTCACAAAATGTATCACACAACAACAGTGTCAAGAGGATCTTCAAGACAACTCTGAAGATGCTTCACTTGGTAAGGTTGATTCTGGTCAGCGGGGGATCCATGACTGTCATCAAACTAATGCTCATAAAATTCAAGTAACACAGAAGAAAATTATTGCCACTTGGAATGTAAGAACCCTATAACAAACAGGAAGATTGGACAACGTGATAAATGAAATGGAAAGACTAAAGATTAACATCATGGGAATTACCAAAGTTCGTTGGATAGGTGTTGGAACTTGTCAGAATAGAAATAAAACACTAATTTATTCTTGTGGAACATCCCATGCTAATAGAGTAGGAGTTCTTATGGATGAAAACAAAAGTGTTTTAGGACATTGGGCAATATCAGAAAGAGTGCTCATTGTTAGATTCAGAGGACAACCATTTGATTTAGCTATTGTACAGGTATATGCACCAACAACAGATAGAACAAATGAGGATATAGATAAATTTTATGAAGAGCTTGAACAAGCAAACAACAATACCTTGAGCAAATCTCAAGATATTGTTATTGCCATGGGAGATCTAAATGCTAAAGTAGGACAAGATGCTGATGGAAATACCATAGGAAAATTTGGACTAGGGGAAAGAAATGAAAGAGATGAGAAGTGGGTAGAATGGTGCAAGATGAATAATCAGGTCATTATGAACCTGGAGCAGCAACTGGATGACCTTCAACTCATAAGGGAGGATGAGGCAGTCATAGATGACAGCTACAGGGAGGTAATCACACCTAGGCTGTTGGAAGCAGGTCGTTGGGTGACAGTCAGAGGGGGGAAAGCGAAGGTGAGCAGACAGGTAGTGCAGAGCACCCCTGTAGCCATTCCCCTGAATAATAAGTTTACCGTCCTGGATACTGTTGGTGGGGACGACCGACCGGGTGTGAGCCATGGTGGCAGGGCCTCCGGCACTCAGTCTGACCCTGTGGTGCAGAAGGGTGGGATGGAGAAGAGGAGAGCTGTCATCATTGAAGACTCTACAGTCGGGGAGCAGACAGGAGATTGTGTGGACGTGAGAAGGACACCCGCATAGTTTGTTGCCTCCCGGGTGCCAGGGTCCAGGATGTCTCTGACCGGGTGCACAACATCCTGGTACGAGAGGGAAAGCAACCAGAAGTCATGATACATGTTGGGACCAATGACATAGGCAGGAAGAGGGATGAGGTCCTGAAGTGTGAGTTTCGGGAACTAGGCAGAAAGCTGAAGAACAGGACCTCAAGGATAGCGTTCTCAGGATTGCTGCTAGTGCTACGTGACACTGATGGTAAGAATTGGAGGAGATGGCAGTTGAATGCGTGGCTGAGGAGTTGGTGCAGGGAGCAGGGTTTTAGATTTTTAGATCATTGGGATCTCTTCTGGGGAAGGTGGGACCTGTACAGATTGGATGGGTTGCACCTGAACTTGAGGGGGAGCAATATCCTTGCAGGTAGGTTAGCTAGCATGGTTTGGGAGGGTTTAAACTCATTTGCGAGGGGGATGGGCCCCAGAGCGATAGAGCAGTGAAAGAAATGCATGGAGTAAAGCCAGATCCAACATACAGAGAGGCTTTGAGGAAAGAGAAGCAGAATAAACGGTGTAAAGACAGTAAGGTAGAAGGGCTGAAATGTGTGTACCTCAATGCGAGAAGCATCAGGAACAAAGGTGATGAACTGAGAGCTTGGATACATACATGGAATTATGATGTAATGGCCATTACAGAGACTTGGCTGGCACCAGGGCAGGAATGGATTCTCAATATTCCTGGATCTCAGTGCTTTAAAAGGGATAGAGAGGGCGGAAAAAGGGGAGGAGGGGTGGCATTACTGGTCAGGGATACTATTACAGCTACAGAAAGGGTGGGTAATGTAGCAGGATCTTCTTTTGAGTCAATATGGGTGGAAGTCAGGAGCAGGAAGGGAGCAGTTACTCTACTGGGGGTATTCTATAGGCCCCCTGGTAGCAGCAGAGATACAGAGGAGCAGATTAGGAGGCAGATTTTGGAAAGGTGCAAAAATAACAGTGTTGTTATCATGGGTGACTTTAACTTCCCTAATATTGATTGGCACCTGATTAGTTCCAAGGGTTCAGATGGGGCAGAGTTTGTTAAGTGTGTCCAGGACAGATTCCTGTCACAGTATGTGGACAGGCCAACCTGGGGAATGCCATACTAGATCTAGTACTAGGTAATGAACCAGGTCAGGTCACTGATCTCTCAGTGGGTGAGCATCTGGGGGACAGTGACCACCGCTACCTGGCCTTTAACATTATCATGGAAAAGGATAGAATCAGAGAGGACAGGAAACTTTTTAATTGGGGAAAGGCAAATTATGAGGCTATAAGGCTAGCGGGTGCGAATTGGGATGATGTTTTTGCAGGGAAATTTACTATGGACATGTGGTCGATGTTTAGAGATCTCTTGCAGGATGTTAGGGATAAATTTGTCCCGGTGAGGAAGATAAAGAATGGTAGGGTGAAGGAACCATGGGTGACAAGTGAGGTGGAAAATCTAGTCAGGTGGAAGAAGGCAGCATACATGAGGTTTAGGAAGCAAGGATCAGATGGGTCTATTGAGGAATATAGGGAAGCAAGAAAGGAGCTTAAGAAGGGGGCATGAGAAGGCCTTGGCGAGTAGGGTAAAGGAAAACCCCAAGGCATTCTTCAATTATGTGAAGAACAAAAGGATGACAGGAGTGAAGGTAGGACCGATTAGAGATAAAGGTGGGAAGATGTGCCTGGAGGCTGTGGAAGTGAGCGAGGTCCTCAATGAATACTTCTCTTCGGTATTCACCAATGAGAGGGAACTTGATGATGGTGAGGACAATACGAGTAAGGTTGATGTTCTGGAGCATGTTGATATTAAGGGAGAGGAGGTGTTGGAGTTGCTAAAATACATTAGGACAGATAAGTCCCCAGGGCCTGATGGAATATTCCCCAGGCTGGTCCACGAGGCGAGAGAAGAGATTGCTGAGCCTCTGGCTAGGATCTTTATGTCCTCATTGTCCACGGGAATGGTACCGGAGGATTGGAGGGAGGCAAATGTTGTCCCCTTGATCAAAAAAAGTAGTAGGGATAGTCCGGGTAATTATAGACCAGTGAGCCTTACGTCTGTGGTGGGAAAGCTGTTGGAAAAGATTCTTAGAGATAGGATCTATAGGCATTTAGAGAATCATGGTCTGATCAGGGACAGTCAGCATGGCTTTGTGAAGGGCAGATCGTGTATAACAAGCCTGATAGAGTTCTTTGAGGAGGTGACCAGGCATATAGATGAGGGTAGTGCAGTGGATGTGATCTATATGGATTTTAGTAAGGCATTTGACAAGGTTCCACATGGTAGGCTTATTCAGAAAGTTAGAAAGCATGGGATCCAGGGAGGTTTGGCTAGGTGGATTCAGAATTGGCTTGCCTGCAGAAGGCAGAGGGTGGTGGTGGAGGGAGTACATTTAGATTGGAGGATTGTGACTAGTGGTGTCCCACAAGGATTTGTTTTGGGACCTCTACCTTTCGTGATTTTTATTAACGACCTGGATGTGGGGGTAGAAGGGTGGGTTGGCAAGTTTGCAGATGACACAAAGGTTGGTGGTGTTGTAGATAGTGTAGAGGATTGTCGAAGATTGCAGAGCGACATTGATAGGATGCAGGAGTGGGCTGAGAAGTGGCAGATGGATTTCAACCCGGAGAAGTGTGAGGTGGTACACTTTGGAAGGACAAGCTCCAAGGCAGAGTACAAAGTAAATGGCAGGATACTTGGTCCTGTGGAGGAGCAGAGGGATCTCAGGGTACATGTCCACAGATCCCTGAAAGTTGCCTCACAGGTGGATAGGGCAGTTAAGGAAATTTATGGGGTGTTAGCTTTCATAAGTCGAGGGATAGAGTTTAAGAGTCGCGATGTAATGATGCAGCTCTATAAAACTCTGGTTAGGCCACACTTGGAGTACTGTGTCCAGTTCTGGTCACCTAACTATAGGAAGGATGTGGAAGCATTGGAAAGGGTACTGAGGAGATTTACCAGGATGCTGCCTGGTTTAGAAAGTATCGATTATGATCAGAGATTAAGGGAGCTAGGGCTTTACTCTTTGGAGAGAAGGAGGATGAGAGGAGACATGATAGAGGTGTACAAGATAATAAGAGGAATAGATAGAGTGGATAGCCAGCGCCTCTTCCCCAGGGAACCACTGCTCAATACAAGAGGACATGGCTTTAATGTAAGGGGTGGGAAGTTCAAGGGGGATATTAGAGGAAGGTTTTTTACTCAGAGGGTGGTTGCTGCATAGAATGCACTGTCTGAGTCAGTGGTGGAGGCAGATACACTAGTGAAATTTAAGAGACTACTAGACAGGTATATGGAGGAATTTAAGGTGGGGGCTTATATGGGAGGCAGGGTTTGAGGGTCGGCACAACATTGTGGGCCGAAGGGCCTGTACTGTGCTGTACTATTCTATGTTCTAAGTATACCTACTTTAAAAAACATCCAAGACGCTTGTGGACCTGGAAAAGTCCAGGTGATAACACTAGAAATCAAATTGACTTTATTACTATAAACCAAAGATTTAGAAACTCAGTGACTCAATGCAAAACATATCCAGGTGCAGACTGTAATAGTGACCATAACCCAGTAGTATGTCATGTAAAAGTAAAACTTAAAAAACTAAAGAAGCAAAAATCTGAACTACTTGCAATTAATTAAAGAAGAAAACTTAAGACAAAAATTTACAATTGAAGTAAGGAATAGATTTCAAAGTCTCGAAATTAAATCTGTTGAAGATGATAGCAATCATGTAGAAATAAAATTTAACTCTCTAAAAGATGCCTTGGTAGAATCAGCAGAGTCGGTGATTCCTAAAAAAGAAAAAAGCACAAAGAATAAATGGATGACAGATGAAATCAAAAATCTAATGGAAGAAAGAAGACAGAAGAAAGTAAATCCTATAGAATATAAGTCCTTAGATAAAAAAGTTAAAAGCTTATGTCAAAAGGCCAAAGAAGAATGGTTAAACCAGGAATGTGAACAAATAGAAGGAATCCCTATTACTGATCCAAAAAGGTTACATCAACAAATCAAGAATATCACTGGCAAAAAGCTGCTCTGTTCTTCAGGTGGATGTTTGAAAGTAAAGGACGCTACCATTATCATGGAAAAAGATGAGATTATGAACAGACGGACTGAGTATATCCAGGAATTGTTTGAAAACGATCAAGGTGAAAAACCAGAAATTAAGAAAAACATTTGAAGGTCCAAGTATTTTAAAATCTGAAATTCGTAATGCAATAAATAAGATGAAGAAAGGAAAGGCAGCAGGTCCTGATGAATTAGTAATAGAACAAATTATCGCCCTTGAAGATTATGGAATTGAAAAATTTACTGATTTAATCAATGACATTTATGAGACTGGAATAATACTAGAAGAAATGAAAAAAAAATCAGTATTTATCACTCTTCCTAAGAAACCTAGAGCAATAGAATGTAAATTACATAGGACCACAAGTTTAATGAGTCATATCACCAAGATACTTCTAAGAATTTTGATGACAAGAGCTAAAAGTAAGATACAAGCTGAAATAGGTAAAGAACAATGTGGTTTTGTGAAAGACAAAGGTACAAGAAACTCGATATTGGTGTTAAGGATACTATCAGAACGAGCTATTCAAGTGCAACAAGATTTGTTCGTTTGCTTTTGTGTAGTCGATAAAACATTTGATAAAGTGAAGCACAATGTTATTTGAAACATTACAGAAAACTCTAGATCTAGATTCGAAAGACCTCCGCCTAATCAGAAATCTGTACTGGGAACAAACTGCCGCTATAAGAATAGATGGAGAAGTGAGTCAGTTTACGGAAATCAAGAGAGGCATTAGACAAGGGTGTGTTTTCTCCCCTGATTTATTTAATGTGTACAGTGAAACAATATTACAAAAAATAAGAGACATCTTGGTGTCAAAGTTGCTGGTGAAAACATCAATAATTTCAGATATGCGGATGACACTATGTTAATTGCAAGTACGGAGGAAGAACTACAAAACTTAATTGATATAATTGTTGAAGAAAGTGCAAAAATGGGTCTATCAATTGCAAAAAGACAGAATGTATGGTGATATCCAAAAAGAAGGAGAATCCTATCTGCAGGCTGAGAATAAACGGGGAAGACATAAAACAAGTACACAACTTTTGCTACTTAGGAAGCTGGGTGACATCAGATGGCAGGTGCGACATGGCCATCAAAAGAAGAATAGGGATGGCAAAAGTCACCTTTACGAGAATGAAGAGTATATTGACCAATTCTAAACTAGGCATGACAACCCGTCTCAGAGTACGGAAGTGTTATGTTTATCCAGTTATGTTATATGGCTCAGAATGTTGGATGATATTTTTTGCTGCAGAAGTACTTAGCTCTGTTACATCTTGTTGCAGTTTCATTGGGAAGCCACCTCGTTTTTTTTAAAAAAGCTAAGTCTGGAGCTTCTGTCAGCATATCAATTGGCACTTGTCATTGAACTATGGTAGATGCCCAGCTTGATGGCAGTAGCAGCATTACAGATACACTGGTTCACGAGGATACAAATAGCGATAGTGCATCTTTCTGCAAATGATGAAACTGCAAAATAACTTGTGGATGTCGTTTTGAGCTTCGAGAGCAGTTCTCAATCCATCACATTTAGCACAGAGTACCACACAACATAATGCAAAGTGCACTTAGTGAGAAGCTGAAACTCTGTCTCCACAAGGACTTTGCAGTAGTCACTTCTAAACAATGCTATCATGGATCAGTACATTTGTCAGAGGAGGATAAGGTCAGGTAGGTTTATTGTGAATGCTGCAGTCACTACCTACTAAATGACCAGACTAACAGCTAAGTCCTTTAAGATTCACCAGCTAAGTTAGTGACAGCAACCCTACCAAGCCACTTTGGATGTTAAACGTTTCGGTTCTCTCCCCGCCACCCCCCCCCCACCCCACCCCAGCCAGAAAAAATTCAGTGCCTATGCTACTTTCAGTGCTTCCTTTGTGCATCATTCAACATGGAGGAGCAGTGATTCATCAGATGGAGGTATCGGGGCAATAAACAAATGGTTTCCTTGTCCAATTGTGACCTAGTACCTAGACTCCTCAAGAAGCCTTAATTTAATGATGAGAACATCAAAATCTACTTCCTCTAGCCTGTACTCCAATGTGCTGACAGCTCTGGTGGTTCCATCCTGGCAATGGAATAAGGAATACCTAGAGACTATGCTGGAAGAGTCTAGTAAGATTCACCATGATCCTTTCAAGGGCATTTAGAGATAGAAGGTAAACCACGGACATGACAGAAAACACTATTTTTAAAGCAGGATTTCTTTTATCCCTTGCTCCCTTTAAAAATTTTTTTTGAGAAAGAGCTCTGCTTATCTGGAAACTGTCAAATATAATCACCATCAGATGTTTCCCAACAGTACTGTTCAAAAGTCTTTCTTCCCCAGTTATAACCTGAGTGGATCTCTAGTACCTCACATGAAATTTTCCTGGGGCAACCTGCTCCTCTGCTCACCTTTGGTAGGCAGAGCAATATGGTCAGTTGTACTTGATAAGAATCAACCTTTCAACTCATGCATTATATAACCTTTATACTTAGCGGAGCTTTTCTTTATCAGGTACCACTCAGTCAATATCAACCTGGAGTTTAAAATTATATGGTGCCTTAGTCTTACATTTGTGAAAAGAAACCAGCTTCTCTTCCATTTGCACAACCTCAGTTTGCATCCTCTTTCTCAAAGACCTTATCTGAAGACGTGCATATTTGAGCAATCAGTTTTGAAGATTACTCTGCATTGTTGTGTAACTTTAAGTCCAATCTATTGTCCTAACAATTATTTCAGGTTACCCTAATGAGCTGTTGGATTACAATAGTCAAGCTGCATGCATCACAATCAAGATGATTTTGCTTCAAATTTCAGTCACCATTGAGCACGTCTACATAGTGTTCTTACAGGAAAGCAGCATCCATCATCAGGGACCACCACCACCCAGGTCATGCTTTCTTCTTGCTACTGCCATCAGGAAGATGGTACAGGAGCCTCAGGAACACTTATCACCCCTCAACCATCAGGCTCTAGAACCAGAGGGGGTAACTTTACTAAGCTTCACTTGCCCCTTCACTGAAATGCTCCCACAACTTATGGACTCACTTTCAAGGACCTTTCACCTTCTGATATTTATTGCTTGCAACACACACAAAATGTTGGAGGAACTCAGCAGACCAGGCAGCATCTATGGAAAACAGTACTGTTAATGTTTTCTCTTGTTTGTTATATTTATTGTTTATTTATCTTTGCTGCTGTTGCTTTTTTCAAAAGGACTGCAAGAAATATAAAACAGGGAAACTAACAAAGTGTATGAAGAATTTACAACTATTATCAGGCTGCATTATCCACAGGACCACTCAGTTTGGAAATGTTTGGATTAATCTGGGATTTTTAAGGACAACCAGACTAGATGTATAAACAGGAAGCCTTTGGGGAAAATAATCTTTGTATCTGCTTCTGGGAGTATATAAAATGCTGGAAAGATTCTACACACCAGCAGCACAAGGAGGCCAAAAAAAAAAATCAAACATGCAGCATTTCCGTATCCACAGAACTTTCAGTATAAGAGGAAGCTATTACAGTCATTAAAATTAAGATTTCCATTTTAATTAACATATAAACACGACTGCAAAACCAAAGAGAAATGCCATCTTCTGGAAGACAAAAAAAAACTTCTAGATGCAAGGTACATTTATTATCAAAGTATGTACACAATATTCAACCCTGAGATTCGTTTTCCCCACAGGGTGCCACGAAACAAAGAAAACCATGGAATCCATTCAAAGAAAAACATCAAATCATTCTCCTCGACACACACAAAAAAACAAATCGCGCAAACGGAAATTTTAAAAAACGAGTGAAGAATACAGAATATAAAGACAAGGCATATTCAGTCCAACCCAAAATAGCAAAAAAAAATCAACCAGAAACACATCATAACGTGAACTACAGAGCCCAATCCACAAACTACTTCGATTAAACCTTGCCCAAGACTCAAGCACCATCCACCGAAAGCATCGAGGGACAGAAGGGATCATTCGATCTTCTGGGGGAGGGGGAGGGAGACTTTAAGTTGCTAAGCTCAGTGAACACTGCAATTAGCTTGCAGGCATTTCATCATCAATCGAGGTGACATTCTCAGTGTGTAGTTATTGGTGTTTCTCTCAGAGAGTGCTTGCACTTATATAGGTCCCCATTCGCTTGCCTCAGTCCAGATTGGCTACCCTTTCAGTTGACCTTTCAATTCTATTGGCTTCGGTTCTTTAGCTGTTAGCGGTTCATAGCAGTTTGTTTTTGGAGTTATCAGGAAAGAACCACACTCCTAAAAATAAAAAATAAAAAATAAAAAAATTCTTGTGCCTGCCTCTTGTTTGCCTGCACCAGAAAGAACCTCCACGGTGTCCCAGTTAAAGTGCTGTCCTTCATGGTCTTCATGTACTGAGATCAGCAACAATGGATCATGTCTCTGTACTGCCAGTTTGTACTCTCGTAAATGAGTTGGGAGTTTATGTCCTGTCTGGCCTACATAGTTCTTGTTGTAGTCTCACAAACATGTGATGTGATCTTTTTGTTGGCTGTCTTTAACGGTACCTTGGTTCTTGAGACAAGCTTCCTTAAAGTCACAGTTTGTTTATGAATGATTGTAATTCCATGAGGTTCAAGCAGTTGAGCTGTCATTTCTGAATATATTCTTGCCCAATATCAAGGTCACGTGTTTCAATGCATGTTGAGAAGGCGTGTGTGACTTTCTCTCCTTAATTAGCATCTCCGGTGTTCTGGAGCACTTTGAATAAAGTGCTTCTCTTCCCTGGCCTGAAGTTCAGAGGTGCTGCAGTGTTTGTGCTCTTTTAAATAAAGCACTTTTCTTGTGGCAGGCTGCATGGTTGCCTTGGTAGCTCAATACCTGGTCCGGTAAACGTATGTCTCTAATGTACCGCCCGTCCTTCTTGTGACAAGTACATCCAGGAATGCGGGTCTGTTCTTATTTTTTCTTTCCAAAATAAATTTGATGTTGCTGAATATGTTGTTGCTTTGGTTAAAGTAGTCTATTTCATTTCATTTGAATATAACAAAGGTATCATCCACATACCATACCCAGAGTTTGAGGACTTGAAGCGCGATCTTTTCTAGCCTTTGCATGACAACCTCGCCAAAAAAGCCAGGCATTGGTTCTTGTGAGTTGCACTTGTGAGCCATTGTGTTCTTTTGAGTTGTTCATAAATTTTCCCCTTCAAACTTGAAATGTATTGACAGACAAAGGTTTAGTAGTCCACCTATGCTGCTGGGTTTCAGTGTCTGAGCTGCATGTTCAGCTTCTGTTAGTAGTTCTTTCACGGTTTCTCTTGCCAGGTCTAGGTTGATTGAGGTAAACAGCGCAGTGACAGTGAAAGAATCCATGATTTCGTCTTCTTCTGTCTTTGTGCCTTCTATCCTGTCTAAGAAATCTGCACTGTTGATGGAATGTTGGGAGCCATGTACCAGATGTTTTAGCTGTCTCTGGAGTTCTTTCGCTAGTTTGGATGTAGTGGGACATCTAGCTTGTGAACTGTAGGTAGTCATAGAATTGTTGGTTATTGGCGTCATCTGCTTTCATCTGGAAGCATTCTTCCTTGGTAATTTCATTCACCTGCTGCAGTCTGTGTAGAAGAGACACTGTCACATGCAGACACCTTTCTCTGGCAGCAGTGACCGAAAGGCTGGCAGACAGTGCTGAACACCCACTTGCCTTCTGTTCATACCTCGATTATTTCAATCTTCCTTGGCACTTTAGTCGGCGAGATCAGTGAGAAATAGAGTCAATAAAATTAAGCTGTAATATGTGCACATACACAAAGCTAAGTTGCTTGCTGTCTGCAAAGATATGCACCAAATGCACTGCAATTAAAAGAATTCTTGCCAGCAAGTCAAGACAACCAGGATCAGCTGATCTTCAGCTCAATTCAAAACTTTTTGATGCTGGAAATCACAAGGTAATGTTACATCAAAACATGTCATTAGTCATTTTAAAAAAAAAAATCTGTAATAGTCAGGATAGACTACTTATCACTGTCAAATTCGCTAAGAAGCTTGCAACATTCCAATAGACCAGTATAGCAATTAGTAAATCAAATTTTCAACTTGAAATATTAGCATTGTTTTGCTTTCCACATATTGCTCAACATGCATGCTTCCAGCACCGTTTTCTTATTTCAGACTTCCAGCTACAAGGGCTTTTTAAAAATATTTTCATTCAGTCGTAAATCTATAGTTGCCAGGGCCGGGGAGACAGTGGTTCATAACTAAATAAGTCTTTAATTTATGATATAGGCAATATTTTTACAGCATCCTTTTACTGTATAACTAAAAAGTCAACTCATAACAAGAATAGCAACAATTTTACTATCTGTAAATAGTGAAACCCAAAGAATAAAAAGGAAATATCAGGTATCCCATGAGATCAATAAAGCATCTAATGAACCCATAACCTGTTTTACCTACACAATGCTGAAAAAGGAAGCACATGTATCCAAAAGCTTCCTTTTATTGCTACAACAGATCTTAATTGTGAAAAGACTAAAAGTAATTCCCAGTGGATAGACAATCAAACTACAAATATCATTAATTTGGACTGTCAAGCAATGATTCTACCAGAATGGATGGTATATCACATCTACTACCCAGTTATTGCCTCTAATCCAAAAGAGTTTGACATTGTCCTTTAATGCTCAAAGAGGAAGCAAGTGCACTCCACATATATTTACATTTTACAAGCAATAAGTAATATCTGGGCAAAATTCATGCCATTTCTCATTAAAACAAAAGTACACCAAACAGCACAAGGAGAAAAGCTGGAAGAAACAACCAAGCAAACTCTTGAGGGATAAGTAGTAAAGGAATGGTGGAGGTATATACAGAAAATAAAAAAAGATAGCCAATCAGAAATAGAGTCAAATGGAGGATATAAATCTGCACATACCATTTCCTATACAATAACATGAATGCATTGTTGTATTAGTACTTCTTGTCATTCATCATTTCAAAACTTTTTTTTAAAAATCTTCATTTCACAATATAGAAGACAGGAAAATGCCACACCTTAATAACAAGTCTACCCAAGCTACAACTCATTTTTGTGTTGTAGAGTGCAGGAGCTAGACAATTAATGTTTAATAGTATTTAGATATGTTGCAATGCTATTTTCACAATGATGTTTAATTTCTGATACTTTGCTAAGTTGAGTATGTACCAAGATAAACAATACATTTCTAAAGGCATTGCTGAGTCTAGAATATCATCAACTTGATTTCACTTAAGAATGTTCACTTTAAAACTGATAGAAAATAAAAAGATACTTGAAATATATAGCTTCAAATAAAATGTATAACTGGTTACTAATGAGACTCATCTTCCCCTCCAATCTGACCATTAGAGCTAATATTCTCTGTGAATATAAAGCTTTGTTTCAACATCCAAGTTCATGAACCTCATTCTGCAATAAACAAAACTATTTCATTAAGCTGTTTGACAGTACATTCATCACAATAAAGAAACAGACACTAGACTTTGTGTTTGACCACTGGCAGAATTTTAATATTAAATAAGCTTCACCCTCAAGCTGTTACGTCTACAACTACGACAACAGAAATAATGTTCATGACAGAGCATTCATTCAGTTCAACTACACAAACATTTTCACAGTCATTTCTATCAACAGTTCTCATACAAACACCCTATATAATTTATTACATCTTCCTGTTATCAAGAGAACTTTGAACAATGAAGCTTACTGCTACCTTTGAAAATATTTATGATAGGTGAATCATAGCACTAAGCACATCTTATATAAAAAGAGAAAACACTACTCAGCAGGTCAGGTGGCATCTCTGAAGAGAGAATCAAAATTAATTAAGCATCTCTCTTCCTGAAGGTTTTAATTGATGTTCAACATGGTACTTTGGGGCTAATTTTCTAACTCCATTGAGATTGAATGTGATTTCTGATATTAAGTGATGGAATAGACTGCAGAAACAAAAGAAAAATTCTATTTTCCCCTCAGAAATCTGTGGTATTTTATGGACACTTGAAAGTATGTCAAATTGCTTTCTTCCCCAGTTTATCAGCACGGTAGCACAACGGTTAACACATCACTTCACAACACCAGAGACCACCAATTAAAGTTCAATTCTCGCTGCTCTCTGCAAGGATTTTGTACACCCTATCCTCGTTATGTGTCTTCAGACAATGTGGATTCACAATTATGCATTGAACCTATTTCTACCAACTTCTCCTTATATGCATCCAAAACTCATAGTTATGCGAGACTGTTGGGACGAGAAGCACCGCTTTCCCGCCAATACAAGTCACATGCGCACGCCTCACAGTCTCACTCCCACCAGTTTCGCATTGGTTTTGGCAGCGTGTGGATGTGCGATCTTGCACACTTAAAACCTTTGTTGTTATTACCTACGGTGCACTGATTTTGTTGTTGAAATATTTAACTATGCCTCCTAGACGTCCTATGTCAAGTCCTCGGCCATCAGTCAAGCGGCAGTGAACCACTTTAACACTTGAAAAAATGTTGTAAATTATAAACAGGGCCGCATCAGGTGAAGGTAACACAGCTCTGGGATGCTACTTCGGCCTGGGTGAGTCCACAATCAGAAACAAAGAAAAATGCTGAGAAAATAAAAAGTGCAGTGATTGATTCATCACAAGTGTCTTCAAAGATTGTTACCAAAGTGCATAACCCGATTATGACAAAAATGGAGAAAATGTTGAGTTTGTACATTGAGTATGAAACAAAAAAAAAACAACACTCAGTTCCAATCATCTTCGTGTGAAAGCTTTGGAAATTTACGGTTGCCTTTGTTCAGAGGCTAGTGAGAAAGTGTCAAGTGATATTGTTAGCTTTAATGCAAGTAGGGGATGGTTTTCTAAGTTTGTTCATCATCACAGGCTTCACAACTTAGCTGTGCATGGTGAGCAAGCTAGTGCTGACCACGAAGCTGCTGAACACTACCCTTTGCAGTTGCGGGCTATGATAGCTGAGTTAGGCATCACACCAAAGCAGGTGTTTAATGCAGACGAGACCGGACTTTTTTGGAAGCGTATGCCGAAACGCACTTACATAAGTAAGGATGAAAAGACTGCGTCAGGTTTCAAGGCAGTAAAGGATAGGTTGACTCTGCTTATGTGTTCCAATGCCAAAGGTGAAGATGAAGATGAAGACACTCTTTGTTTACCATTCACTAACCCCCCCAACCCCCCTCCCTGTTTAACTCAAGACTGAAGGTGATAACAATGATGAAGAAGAAAGTGTCGAGTTGCAGGTGAAGGATTTTACAGTGAAGCAACAGGCAGAATTTTTTTTAAGGCTGCGGAACACTTGGCACAAATGGCGATGGACATGGACCCAAGTTTAGAATGGAGTCAGCATTTCAGTCGTTCCCTGCAGTCAATCCTTCTTCCCTACAAACTTTCTTCAAACCGGTGTCGTCATCTGCTGCTGGCAGTTCTGAGAGTTCTGTGAGTCTTCCTTCACCCCTTTCTGTCCTTGATGATCCTGACGACCCACAACCATCCACCTCATCCATGTAAAGCTGCCCGACACCACTGCACAACCACTCACCTCCCGAAGCCAAAACACCTGCCACTGTTGGTGAGTACTGTACACCCTATGTTAACTTTCTATGATTTATTACGTTGAATATTACCTTAAATTGACAAAATATAAAACAAATGCTGCCTTGTGGTACTGCTTTTGTGTCGTATTGGTATGAAAATGTGAATAAATTACAGATAAAACATATTTAGGAAGCCCTCCAGAACGCATTCCTATTTTCTCCATTTAAATAATTATTTACATTATGCGTCAACTGCGAGGAACGTATCCCCCGCATATAACGAGGACAGGGTGTATGTTCTCTCTGTGACTGCGTGTATTTCCTCCGGGTGCTTCAGTTTCCTCCCACATTCCAACGGTTCGGGTTTGAGAGTTGTGGTATGCCATGTTGGCGCCAGCAGTGTGGTGACACTTGCGTTGTTTGTGTCAAATCAAATCAGTGAACATGTGCTGGGCAGATCACATTCCATTATGTTTCAATGTATATGTGACAAATAAAGCTAATCTTTAGAATCTCTCTTTTCCATTTCTCTCCTGCCCTTCCAAGAATACTTGCAGGTTTAGGAGGGAGAATTAAAAAAACATCTTCACTACACAATAACATAAGTAGTTTGGGCATACACAGGAAAAAAACAATTATGTCCCTAAAGTTCAGGGGTCTCCATCCTTTTTTTATGCCATATACCCCTAACATTAACCAAGGGGTCTGTAGGTAATGATCAATTAAAAGTTTTCTGGTTGAACATTTTCCACTAATTTGAAATTATTACTTCACTTCTACCTTAACCAACAAAGATTATTACAGTCCCCTCAAGGAACTAAGCAGAATTTATAAATTTGTGTTCAGCAACATAAAAGTAAGATCCATAAACCAAACAATAAGATCTAAAAATCCTAATTTTCCTGCCACTGTTCATTCCACATTATAGATCCGTAAGTTTCTCACAGTACCAAATGCCATTTAAAAATCTTAACCTTTCCACCATTCTGCAACACAGACACATGATTTATTTGTACAACACAAGTATATCAATAGTTATGTTCTATGCAAACAGCTAGTGGGCCACATTGAAGATAACACTCATTCCACAAAGAATAATGGAGGTAAAACATTACACGATTCTTCACTGTGAAAATATTTGCATATATTGTTCTGGGATTAAAAAGTAAAGAATAAAGCAAATGCTGTATTTTCAGCAACTACAATACCTGTGTACTTGGTTACCTATTAAGTGACACACAAAATGCTGAAGGAACTCAGCAGGTCAGGCAGCATCTATGGAATTGAATAAACAGTAGACATTTCAGACCAAGACCCTTCTTCAGGACGAAAGGAAGGGGGAAGGTGCCAAAATAAAAAGGTCGGGGGATTGGGGTAGAGCGAAAGGTGACGGATGAAACCAAGTGGGTGGGGCTGGAGAAGAAGGAATCTAATAGGGGAGGAGAGTGGACCGTGGGAGAAAAATAAAGAAGGGGGAGCACTGGGGAAGGTAATAGGCAGGTGAGAAGAAGCAAGAGTGGGAAGGGAAAAGGGAAAAAAAAATTACCAGAAGGAGAAATCAAATGTCCATGCCATCAGGTTGGAGGCTACCTAGATTGAATACAAGGTGTTGGTCCTCCACCTGAGGGTGGCCTCATCATGACAAAAAAGGCATGCCCAACATGGCAGAGCAGGAATGGTTTAAATCAATGCACATTTACAGCATACAGCAAGTAAGAATCCACATCCAAAAAGAATCAAAAGAATGTAATAAATGGCTTGGTATCAATATATATTAAAAGAACTTTAACATGCATAGAAGCATAAAATGAAGATATCTCTACATGAAGTTTTAAACAAAAATAGAAAAACGCCTGAAGTACTCCACAAGTCAAGCAGTCTCTAAGACATAGAGACAAAGTGAACAATTCCGATCAAAGCAGCATCAGCAATGGAAAAGTGAGAAAATAAGTGTTTCAAGTTTCAGGCAGAGTTTGACCTATTAAATGTTTCCAGCATTTTCTTTTGTGCTCCACAGAAACTTTGTTTCTAACAGCTTTCCAGGGTGCCCGGAAATTGTAAACTTATTTATTGCTCTTCCATGATGTGCAGCCAATTCCCAGTATGCTTGTTTCCAGTATTTTTCCATATGTAATGCCAAGTATGGAGATTTTTGCAGTTTGTTTTTAAACCAATGGAAATCACTGTTGAAGCAGAAAACGCGAGAAATATTCAGCAGGTCAGACAGCATTTGTGGAGAAAAAGCAAGTTAACATTTTAGACAGATGACCTTTCAGAAGACACGAGATCACATATGCTGGCTTTAGGATAACAATCTGCTGGAGGAACTCAGCAGAATTTGTGAGAGGGCCAAGGAATTATTGATGTTTCAGGTTAAAACCTTGCATCAGGACTGAGAATGGAGAGGGAGCTGGTCAAGAGGAGAGATTGGGTGGATGGTAAGGCAGGGGCCTGTAGTGGACCAAGAATGGGTAAAGAATGACTGGCAGATGGAGTCAGGTAGGAGAACAGAAGGGTTTAGAATTGAAATTCTTGGCGGATGGTATTAAATGGAGGAAGACAAAAAAAATACAGAAGGGGAGAGTGAAGATCTAAAAAGCTGGTTGATAACCAAGAACAAAAGGCCTGCTAGTGTAGTTAGAAGATGAGGAGAGGGTGAGAACAGGTGAGTAAAATATGTGGGTAGTAGGTAGACGGAGCCAGGATAGAGACAACCATTGGCAAAGGTGGGAGGGGTTACAGATAGTCGATAAAAATAGAACAGAATCAGAAAGAGAGGACATGGTGAAAATGCACACCAGTGGGGAGGGTTACTTGAAATAAAAACGTTATTGTTCAGCTCACAGTCACATGGAATATGAGGTGTTGTTCCTAATTTGTGTGTGGCAGTAAGTGAAAGCCAAGGACAGACAAGTCGGGATGGGAATAGAACAGGGAATTGAAATACATGCATCTGGGAACTCAGGATAGCGAGTACAGGTATCCTGCAAATAGGTCACCTACTCTGCACTTGGACTCACCGATGTATGACTTTTGCTGCCTCCTCTATGTGAAGTTGCAGGAGGTTCACGTGAATCTCTGCCTCACTTGGAAGGACCATTTAAGGCTGGGGATAGTGCCAAGGGAGGAAGTACAAAAACAAGTGTTGCATCTCATGCAGTTGCAGAAGCCCGGGAGGGTGGATGGGAGGGATGAGCAGACTGAGTCATCATGGAGAGAGTGGTCTGTGAAAAAGGAAGAAAAAGGTGGGGAAATCATGTGGCTAGTGGTGGGATCATGTTGTGACTAGTTAAAAAAAAGACAAAGGATGATGTGCTAGTTGTAGAGGGTCGTAAAGTGAAAGGTGAGGGCTAGGGGAACTTTGTTCTATTAGGAAGTGGGAGGGCAGAAGTCAGAGAAGCAGAGGGAGTGTGAGAGAAGACACCATCAACCACAGTAGAAGGAAAGCCACGCTTCCCAAAAAATAAAAACATTTCAGGTGTCCAGGTATGGAAAACCTTATCTTAAAAATAGATGCAGCAGACATGAGAAATTGGGCGAAGGGATTACATAATTACAAAAGATGGGATGGGACGGGGTGGAATCTAAGTAGCCATGGGAAACTGAGCTTATAGTAAATATCAGTAGTTTATTTCATGAGATGGAGACAATCTAGAATAGGGAGAGAAGTGGTCTGAGTGAATTTAAGAGCAGGGTGTACATTAGTAACATAGGTGATAAAATTGATGAGATCTGCAAGTATGGGGGAAGCAGTAAAATTCAGTTTTAAATATTATGGAGAAAGTTGGGTTATGGTATGAGAAGGTTTGGAACAGGGACTATTCCACATTGCCAATGAGAAGACAGGCGTAACTAGGGCCCCATGTGCAAGCCCATAGCTAAAACTTTGATTTGTAGAAGGTGAGAGCAGTCAAAAGAGACGTTATTCAGGGTAAGAGTGAATTCAGTAATGCAGTTGGAACAGATCAGATTGTTGCAAAAACAAAGCGTTTCAAAACCTTTCTGATGGGGGTTGTAGGTAAATAAAGACTGGACAATCATTCCAAAGACAAGACAGTGTGGGCTGAGGAATGGCAAGCTGTCAAAGTGGAAGGCATGCAGAGCACCTCAAATGAACATAGAACACTACAATGCAATACTGGCCCTTTGGCCCACAATGTTATGCTGATCTATATAAACCTACTCCACAATCTAACCTATCCCTCTTATAAGCCCATTACTCTCCATTTTCCTTACATCCATGTGCCTATGTAAGAGTTTTTTTTAATAGGTTCCAATTATTTCAGCCTCTGCTACTGCCCCTGGCAGTGCATTCAAGGTACCCACCACTCTGGAGAAAACACCTGCTATTGATATCTCCCTAAACATTCCTCCACTCACGTTACACAAATGCCCTCTGGTACCACTGTTACCACCCAGGGAAAAAAGGTGTTGCTATCCATTCTATCCATGCCTCTCAATCTTATATACCACTATCTCCTTTTCTCCAAAGATAAAAGCCCTAGCTCACTCACCCCTTCCCAAGATATGCTCTCTCATCTAGGCAGCATCCTGGTACATTTCCTCTGCACCTTCGCTAAAACTCCAATATCCTTCCTATAGTGATTATATTACAACTGAATAAAGGCGTGACCAAAACTGATCAGAAAGGACAGGAAAAGGGAAGTCAGGAAGATTTTTTTTTAGGTATAAGCAGATGTTTTGTGGAACAAGAGCAAGCAGAAACAATTGTCATACCAGGACAATCATTTTTGTAGGTCTTGGATAGAAGATGGAAGTAGGAAGGACTAGGTGAAAACACAATCAGGTTGGAGGCTATGGAGGGGTGGTCTCTTATGTGGTGAGATCTATGGTAATGCAGGAGACCGTGACCTCATGTTCATTGGTACAGACATGTTGCAGGGTTTGGTAAAGGCGGTCTCCAAAAGCTGCCATTTGACCTCTGCAAGGTAGTGGTCAGTCCACCAAACAACAACTGAACTGCCTCGTTTGCATGTTCAAACAGTAGGATGGGATTGGCACAAAGTAAATGGAGTGCTACCCATTCTGGCAAGGTTAGAGTTAGTGAGTGGAATGAAGAAGTCAAAGTGCTTGATATGAGAGCATTTGGGAGATGAAAAGGCTAGAAGCAGCTGCCCTGTCATTAAAACTTGTTTGGACAAATGAATTGGCTCAGCATTTATTCAGTACAAACTAACCTGCCTGATTAGCATGCTGTTCGCAACAAGCATACTGTTCACCCTACCTCCAGTGTACCAAATAAATTACACCACAACTTACCCAAGCTACCCATAAATTGCACCCCATCCCTCAATTACCCTTGCCTTTCAAGATGAACCAAACCCTTCATCCTAATCCAGATGTGCTCCTGAATCCATATCCAATCCATTAGAAAGACCACTCATTTCCATTCCCAAAATATTGCCCATCATTGTTGAAACCTGCCAAGCTGCTGTTACCTCCAGCCCAAACTACTTCAATACAAATTTGTCTGGCAAGCCATCTCTGCTAAGTTTAGTAGCTAAGAAACTTGTACCTCACATCCTAACTTGCATCAATCCCATTGCCATTTGGAATTGAATACTACAGTCCAAGGTCACATAGTTCATGACAAATTGGCTGCTATCGGCCGAGAAGGCAGGATGCATTACAACTAATTACTTAGTTTTCCCTGCTGATTACTAATTAACACACTCTGCTGCAAAATAAATCATTGCATACTTTGAGAGAACAATGACAGTCACAGAGGGAAAAAAAAGCAGCTGGGTGGAGGAACTCAGTAGGTCAGGCAGTATCTGTGTAGAAAAGAGTAGTTAATATTTTGGGTCAAAACCTTACATCAGCCATGAGTCTTTCCCATAAATACAAAATCATGTGAAAACATAGAAGAATAGAAACATAGAAAATGTACAGCACAAGACAGGCCCTTCGGCCCACAAAATTGTGCCGAACATGTCTCTACCTTAGAGATTACTAGGCTTACCTATAGTCCTCTATTTTTCTAAGCTCCATGTACCTATCCAAAAGTCTCTTCAAAGACCCTACCGTATCCGCCTCCACCACCGTTGCCGGCAGTCCATTCCACACACTCACCACTCTCTGAGTAAAAAAAACTTACCCCTGATATCTCCTCTGTACCTACTCCCCAGCACCTTAAACCTGTGTCCTCTTGTGGCAACCATTTCAGCCCTGGGAAAAAGCCTCTGACTATTCACACGATCAATACATCTCATCATCTTATACACCTCTATCAGGTCACCTCTCATCTTCCGTCGCTCCAAGGAGAAAAGTCCGAGTTCACTCAACCTATTCTCATAAGGCATGCTCCCCAATCCAGGCAACGTCCTTGTAAATCTCCTCTGCACCTTTTCTATGGTTTCCACATCCTTCCTGTAGTGAGGCGACCAGAACTGGGCACTCCAAGTGGAGTCTGACCAGGGTCCTATGTAGCTGCAACATTACCTCTCGGCTCCTAAATTCAATTCCACGATTGATGAAGGCCAATACACCATACACCTTCTTAACCACAGAGTCAACTTGCGCAGCTGCTTTGAGCGTCCTATGGACTCAGACCCCAAGATCCCTCTGATCCTCCACACTGCCAAGAGTCTTACCATTAATACTATACTCTGCCATCATATTTGACCTACCAAAATAAACCACTTCACACTTATCTGGGTGAAAAGACTTATAAAATCTAGTCATGAGAGAGGGAAGAGGAACCAAAAAAAAAAAGAGAAGTCCTTGGGAAAATATCAGCTTCTCAAGTAAATGGACAATCTGGTCAATCTCTAGATAAAGCTTCACTCTAAAGAAACCTGTAGTGTTCAGTTTGCTTGGTTTTCAAACCACAATGGATTAGAGCATAGTGAAGGCTACTGCAAAATAATCCTAAACTCAATTGCTTATTTTGGTTTCTCCCCAACACAATATAGTCAGAATTACTTGGGATACTGCCAACATTCATAGTAAAGTTCAGTCTAACTGAGTGACAGAAAAGTCCAGTTCAACCCTACAGATTTGAGCAGCAGAGTCTGGTCACATTAGGATTTCTCCATCATGCTAATGAAGATAGATTCTAAATACATCTGACAGCTCAAAACTGGTCCTAGCATCACCGTGGACCATAAGCAGAGCCACGTAATTAGTAATGCATCCTGTTTTATTATTTGTATTCTTACAGCCTGACATTCTCTTGATTTTATCATGAGAATCAAGATTACCTCTAGTTGAAGGAGTTTAAGAATCTAGTTGTTAATGATGGTAGACAATTAAATAGATGGTGGAAGGAGACAGAGCCTATATGAGAATGCTGAAGCAAAGCTGAACGATTCACAAACCTGTTTGTGAGAAACTTCAAGTCAATAATCTCTACATCAGTTTCCATTCAAGATCCTCACCACCATAATAGACAGTTCTAAGTCAGTTCAATTCAATTGCCATCCTGAAGACTTGCGTTTGTCTCAAATTAATCAGATTTATAATCAAAATGATCGACTGATACTTGATCATGCGGGGATTAATCAAACCTTTTTTGATTTTTATTCTTCCTTATATCAATCAGAGTCCTCTCGAGACTCTAAATATATGAATGATTTTTTAGATAACCTAGAATTCCCTGAGATTTCACGGGATATGTCTTCTATGCTAGATACTCCCATTACCACTGATGAGATTAAGAATGTTATTTCCTCTATGAACCTGGGGAAAGCTCCTGGCCTTGATGGGTTTACCGCAGAATTTTATAAATGTTTTGCATCTTCATTAATCCCGTGGTTCTGTAGGGTTTTCGAGGCTTCATTAAAACTGGGTAAACTTCCCGAATCTTTCAATAGAGCGTCAATCTCTCTAATATTAAAGAAGGATAAAGATCCTGCTCAATGTGCATCTTATAGACCAATATCTTTATTAAATGTTGATTCTAAAATTTTTTCTAAATTATTAGCAAACAGATTAGAAAAAGTACTTCCTTTTATTATTTCGGAAGACCAAACGGGTTTTATTAAAGGTCGTTACTCTTTCTATAACATACATACACTGTTAAATATTGTTTATACCCCCTCACAAAGGTATAAAGTGAGTGTGTTATCTCTTTAGATGCTGAGAAAGCTTTTGATAGAGTAGAATGGCCTTACTTATTTAAGGTGCTTGAAATGTTTAATTTTAGCTCGAAATTTATATCCTGAATTAAACTGTTATATCATTCTCCTGTAGCCTCGGTCCGTACTAACTCTTTAAGCTCACCTTTTTTCCCTCTTTTTCGAGGTACTCGACAAGGCTGTCCTCTTAGTCCTTTATTATTTGATATTGCATTAGAACCTCTTGCAATTGCCATTCGAGAATCTCCAAATATTACTGGGATAACTCGGGGCTTAAAGTCCCATAAAATATCACTCTATGCTGATGACTTACTTTTATATATTTCTAATCCTCAAAAATCCATCCCTGCTGTTTTAGATTTATTAGCACAATTTAGTCTTTTTTCAGGTTATAAATTAAATCTTAGTAAGAGTGAACTTTTCCCGATTAATAAACAACTTCCCTTATATCACAACTTTCCGTTTAAATTGATTAATAATTATTTTTCATATCTTGGGATTAAAATTACTTGTAAACACAAAGATTTATTTAAGATTAATTTTTTACCCTTAATTGACCATATTACTCAACTTTCATCTAAATGGTTTCCATCATATTTAACTTTGATTGGTCGTATTAATGCAGTTAAGATGTTTTTTCTGCCAAAATTTTTATATATATTTCAGGCATTACCAATTTTTGTTCCAAAATCTTTTTTTGATAAAGTTGACTCAAAAATTTCTTCATTTATTTGGCAAAATAAAAACCCGAGACTGGGTAAAAATACATTTACAGAAAGCTAAGAGAGATGGAGGTTTAGCATTACCTAACTTTAGATTCTATTATTGGGCAATTAATATTCAACATATGAAATTTTGGTTACTTGACCAGGATATACTATCCATTCCTAAATGGGTAGTATTGGAATTACAATCTGCTCAGGGCTATACACTTGGCTCTATTTTAGGTTCCTCTCTTCCTTTTGATTTGAAACGCCTCAAACAGGTCTCTAACCCGATAGTTAGATATACCTTACGTATTTGGTTTCAATTCAGAAAATTTTTTGATCTTAACCAATTTGGGCTAGCAATTCCTATTTTAGGTAACATATTTTTTCCTCCTTCTTTCACGGATCGTGCTTTTCAAATTTGGAAGACTAAGGGTATTTCATGGTTTTTGGATTTATTTTTAGATGGTTCCCTTAGGTCTTTTGAACAATTATCTAATAAATATAATTTATCAAGAATACATTTTTTTTTTAGATATCTACAAGTTAGAAATTTCCTAAGTACTATACTTTCTTCCTTTCCAATGCTTCCTCCTACATATATTTTAGATACTATAATTAACCTTAATCCATGTCAGAAAGGTGCATCGGCTATGATTTATAATATTATTACGAAACTTGGGAAAGCTCCATTTGATAAGATTAGGGTAGATTGGGAACAGGAATTGGGCTCTATCATTTCCGTGGATGACTGGGGGCAGATTTTACAATTAGTCAATACTTCCTCTATCTGTGCTAAACATTCCCTAATTCAATTTAAAGTTGTTCATAGAGCACATATGTCCAAAGATAAATTAGCTCATTTTTATTCTCATATTAATCCTTTTTGTGATAGATGTCCGGGGCAGATAGCCTCTTTAACTCATATGTTTTGGTCTTGTCCTACTCTGGAAACTTTTTGGAGAGATATTTTTAATATTATCTCAAAGGTATTGAATATAGATCTCTCTCCTCACCCTATTACTGCTATCTTTGGATTACCTAAAATTTCCAGTAATCTTTCTCCTTCAGCCCGTAGAATGATTACATTTCTTACTTTAATGGCGAAAAGATGTATCTTACAACATTGGAAAGAGCTTAATGCTCCATCTACCTTTTTTTGGTTTTCTCAGACGATATTATGCTTGAATTTGGAGAAAATTAGAAGCAATCTTTATGATTCCTCACTTAAATTTGAACAGACCTGGAGATCTTTTATTCAATATTTTCATTTAATGTAATTTTTTTTCTTCCCCTTTTTGCTCCATATTTATATTCCCTTCTTGTTTTTTTTTTACTGTTTTTAATGGAGGTCGGGTTTGAGGACGTGATTTTAAGTCTTTTAACTCTACTTGTTTCCAAGTTAGCCCATTGCTTTGCTTTGCTTTTAGTTTAGTTGCACAGTGGTTTTTTTGGGGTTTTTTTTTTCCGTTTTCTATTGATAGATATATATATATATATAAAAATTAGTATACTATTATGTTACCTTATTATTTTATGTTTAAATTACATTGTTTGTATCATTTATTTTCTGTTTTAATATCTCCTGTAATTTTATTATATTCTAACAGTGTATTAGTGCCTATATGGCTTACCTTTTGTATACTTATTCAATAAAAAGATTTAAAAAGGAAGAAAGACTTGCGTTCCAGAATGAGTTGCACCTCTGACTAGGCTGTTGATTCCATCCAAAAACATGCCCATTTAATCAGAAAGTCCTGCTCACAATGGAAAAAAAAAGCAGGATAAATCCATTCAGTTAACAAATGTCTAATGTAACCTCAGTCAGTGATGGAAAACAACTGTTGACATCATCAAGTAACATTTATTCACCAGTACCTAGTTTGGAACATGCTAGGGCAACTCAGCTTCAAACCTCACACCCCAGGTCCAAACAAAAAAGACTGATATCAAAGCAACATTTGACCCAATGTGGCATCAAGGAGCTCTGGTACAATCAATGATCTACATGCATCATCACACTAGATAGTTCAGAGTGTTGTAGGTCAATTATGCCAGCTCCCACCTCCACAATCAAAATTCTGGTGGTCATCACTGACCTGAAAATTAACTACGTAAGCCACATAAATACCATGCTTACAAGAGCAGGTTAGACTCCAACTACACCTCCACAAATGACTTACATCCTACAGTCTGAAGCCTTTCCACCATCTAAAGGCACAAGAGCTGGATAGAATACTTCTCCACTTGCCTTGATGAGTGCAGCTCCAACAAATCAAGCAGCTTGATACCAAGAGAGAGGATAGGCTGGGTATGCTTTCCTTGGAGCAGAAGGCCAGAGGATCTGATATAAACACAAAATTCTGAGGAGCATAGACAGGGTAGATATTAAGAAACTTTTCTCATGGCAGAATTGTTTAGGACAATTGGGTATAGATTTAAGGTGAAGTGTATGAGATTTAGAGTGAATCCAAGAAAGAAATTTTTACCTTACCCAGATGGTTGTTGAACTTTGGAGCACTACCTGAGAAGGTGAAGGAAGCAGGCACTCTCACAATATTTAACCATCTGGATAAGCTGTTGAAATATGAAGGCATAGCATGTTATAGACCAAGTGGTGATAAATGCATTCATTGCTATATGGACACAGTGGAATAAAGGGCATGTTTCTATGTAATATTGTTCTGTCTTTAAGGACAAGATAACCTATTGGACTGCGGCCCCATCCATTACCCTAACAATCCATTCTCTCCACCTTCAATATGTCACACCAAGATCAAAATGCACAGCAATTACTCACGTAGGCTACAGCAACTCAAAAGTCCATGAGCTTCATCAACAAGAACTGGCATCTTCTTGCATCCACTTACAGGTTCCTCTAAAGACTGCTCACCATCCTGACATGAAAATATATGACTGCAAATAAATTCACCACAAGAATAGCTTCAATTCAAGGTGTCTAATCTCAGTCTTTCAACGATCTTTAGGGATGGGAAATAAATGTTTGCAAGCATTACCTGCATCTAGGAAATGAATGAATAATTTACTTATTGAGATACAGATAACTCCCGATTTAACCCTAGCCTAAAATTGGGACAATTTACAATGATTGATAAGAGGCAGTGAGCAGAAATAAAAGTGGCTGCCAGTGACTAGTGGCGTTCTATAGATGTTGGTGTTGGGACCACTTCTTTTTATGCTGTATATCAATGATTTAGATGATGGAATAGATGGCTTTGTTGCCAAGTTTGCCGATGACACGAAGGTTGAGGAGGGGCAGGTAGTGTTGAGGAAACAGGTAGGCTGCTGAAGACTTAGACAGATTAGGAGAATGGGCAGGAAAGTGGCAAATGAAATACAATGTTGGAAAATGCACTGTCATGCATTTTGGTAAAAGAAATAAATGTGCAGACTATTTTCTAAAAGGGGAGAAAATCCAAAAATCTGAGATGTAAAGGGACTTGGAAGTCCTTGTGCAGAACACCCTAAAGGTTAACTTGCAGGTTGAGTTGGTGATAAGGAAGGCAAATGCAATGTTAGCATTCATTTCAAGAGGTTTAGAATACAAGAGCAGGGATGAGATGTAGAGGCATTACAAGGTACTGGTGAGTCCTCACCTTGAGCATTGCCAAGTTTTGGGCCCCTCATCTTAGAAAGGATGTGCTGGCATTGGAGAAGATCCAGAGGAGGTTCACAAGGATGATTCCAGGAATGAAAGGGGTTTCATACAAGGAACATCTGATGGCTCTGGGCCTGTACTCGCTGGAATTCAGAAGGATTGGGGGGGCGGGGGGAAATCTCACTGAAACCTTTCAAATGTTGAAATGCTAGACAGCGCAAATGTGGAAAGGATGTTTCCCATGGTGGGAGAGTCTAGGACAAGAGGGCACAGCCTCAGGATAGAGGGGTGTCAGAGATGCAAAGAAATTTCTTTCGCAAGAGGGTGGTGAATTTGTTACTACAGACAGCCATGGAGGCTAGGTTATTAGGTGTATTTAAGGTGGAGATTGATAGGTTCTTGATTGGCCACGGCATCAAAAGTTACGGAGAAAAAGCCGGGGTGTGGGGCTGAGGAGGGAGAAAAGAAAAAGGATCAGCCAACTGAATGGCGGAGCAGACTCGATGGGCCAAATGGTCTAATTCTACTCCAATGCCCTATTGTCTTATGGTCTAATTCAGAGGTCCTCAACTTTTTTTGCACCGTGGACCGGTTTAATATTGACAATATTCTTGTGAACCAGCCGACCCAGGGGCAGGGGGGTGGTAGGGTTGCCAACTTTCTCACTGTGTTTACCCCAAGAAAGACTACCATGACCATGAAGCCTTGCGCGGGCACCTGTATACACATGCATGACGTGCGCATGCATGACGTGCCAATATTTTTCTACAAATTGTTTTTGGTGATTCTGTTCAGTGAAACTACACTGTACATATATTATTTCTACTTTATATAGGCTGTGTATTTATATCATTCCTACTTTTACCATATGTTAGTGTTATTTTAGGTTTTATGTGTTATTTGGTATGATTTTTTGGGTCTGGGAACGCTCAAAATTTTTTCCCCTATAAATTAATGGTAATTGCTTCTGCGCTTTACGCCATTTCAGCACAAAAGATTTCATAGGAATGCTCTACCTTAGCAGGGGAAATACGGGACAAGGGCAGTCCCGTATGGGACAAACCAATTTAGCCCAATATACGGGATGTCCAGGCTAATACAAGCCAACCCTGGGGGGGGGAGGAAGAGGTGGTGTTAATCATGACCAGAATATAGGTGATAATCAACTATAAGTCACTTCTAAGTGGCTAATACACTCAATTTCGTTTCTAAAAGGGTTTATCTAATGAATTTAATATTAAACACACAGCGTATATTTTCCTCGCATGAATATAACCAATTATCAGTCACTTATAAGTCAATAGCATAACATTTTAAGTAACATTTGGATATTAAACATACAGCACATATTTTCCTTGTATGAACATATAAAATCATTGCAACACATCAATATTGGTGAATCAGTGGGAGCCCTGGGCTTGTTTCCCTGAAACAAGACGGTCCCATGGAGGGGTGATGGGAGACAGCGATACTCGAAGGGGGTTCCTTGTGTCCAGTCTATTCCACAATTTAGTTTTCGTTGCATTCATTGCAGAAAACCCCGCTGCGCAGAGATATGTTGGAAATGGAAGCAACGTTTTTAGTGCTTTCATGGCTATCTCAGGATATTCAGCCTTGACTTTGATCCAGAATGCCGGCAGAGATGTTATGTCAAACATACTTTTCAACCCGTCGTCAATTACAAGCTCAAGGAGTTGATCTTCTTCCCGCGCTGACATGGATGACGCGTGCGTAATGACCTCGCGTGTATTCAAGTTCAACAGTGCGTGACAGGGAATGAGGAAAAGTGCAGCTGACTCATATCGTTTCATACCGCCAAATCATATTGTTTCCTCGCAGCCCAGCAGCACATGCTTTGCGGCCCAGTGGTTGGGGACCACTGGTCTAATTAACCTACCCACTGGTATGCCTTGGGAATGTAGGTGGGAAACTGGAGGAACTGAAGGAAATTCACAAGGTCACAGGGAGAATGTACAAACCCCTTACAGATAGCGATGGGAATTGAACCTACATCTCTAATACTGTAAAGTATTATGCTAACTACTACGCTTCCACGCTGCCCCCTAATATTATGCTAGGAGAATTCCCTCTCTAACCTACACTACTCAGACATGGCATTTTCGCAAGACCCTCTTTCAGTTAATGGGGATTCATAGCCTCCAGAAAAAGCAAAGTATTTTTAATTATTATATGCAATTGTCAGCAATTTTAATGTTTTAATGATTGAAATTGCATCCACTTTAAACAGCTGAATATTGGGTGGCATTTAAAAACTGAATTTTAAAGGAGACAAAAGCTTAATAATAGCATTACCTTTTATCAGGAGCAATCCAAGAGTAGGGCCTCAAGACTACATGGAAGGATTAGGTATAACAGAGACAGACATCCCACCCTGCAAAAACTCATTTCAGGGAGGTAGCACCACAACCCCCTGTTACATACTTCATGGATATCTTGTGACTGTCTTATAAGGATGATGTAATGGTCTTGCAGAGGTCACATGATGTAATTTTCCCGCCGATGTGAGGTCACGTGATGACCTGTTCTCACCAGGTATATAAGAGTATCTGGTGATGCAGTTAGTTTCCAGTTAGATCGTCAGCCAGATACTCCGCTACACTGAGTATTAGTCTCATGATGCAGTATAGTTTTAAAAAGGAGTTTTACTTTCTATTGTAAGGTACAGAAGTGTTGGGCCAGCAGTTTCACCAATAGATGCCAGATTTGTTGATCATCTTTTCAGTAGTATTGGAGAGTGAAGACGGGAACCTGAGGGAGTCGTTCGGCGGTTTTGGAGACGATTGACCATTACTGAATTCGTTCAAGGGTGGTCTGCATGAGATAACCCCTGCTAAAGTAGAAAAGGTTGTGCAGTATCTAGTTTCCAGAGGAAAAGGTCAGTGCTTTTAAACCATTTTATTTCCGTCATCGTGAATCCTGCGGATAAGGCAGCTTCCGGCTGGGATCGGCAGTAACATCGTGTTTTCAAGGAATTCTTTACTTCAGGAAAGTCTCTCCTAACTGACTGTATAAATATCTTGGACTTTCAAGTTTACCATTCTAATAACTGTGTTCCAATTTACTGCTTTAAGGACTGTGTTCGCATTTACCGCTTTAAGAACTAGTACTGAGTTTGGCGGTTTGTTAAATGGCCGCATAGCAGTTTACTTCCAGTTAAGGTTTACGGTTTTTTTTTAAAACTAACTTTGAGCAGAGTTTAATAAATGATTATTTGTTTATAAAACCTGACTCATTTCTGTATTCATCGTTGCCGGTCACGTGACACCCCGCAACCCCATATCCCCCCCCACCCCCCAGTCAACCTCCAAGGGTGTATGTATACAGGACATTTGATTATGAAAGAACACAACCATTTATTTGATCACATATTGAAACTATTTACTATATTACACACACACACACACACACACACACACACACACACACACACACAGTAGCATGCAAAAGTTTGGGCACTCCTGGTCAAAATTTCTGTTACTGTGAATAGCTAACCGAGTAAAAGATGAACTGATTTCCAAAAGGTATAAAGTTAAAGATGACACATTTCTTTAATATTTTAAGAAAACTTTATTTTCATCTTTTACAGGTTCAAAATAACAAAAAAGGAAAAAGGCCCAAAGCAAAAGTTTGGGCACCCTGCATAGCAGTACTTAGTAACACCCCCCTTGGCAAGTATCACAGTATGTATACGCTTTTTGTAGCCAGCTAAGAGTCTTTCAATTCTTGTTTGGAGGATTTTCCCCCATTTTTCCTCGCAAAAGGCTTCTAGTTCTGTGAGATTCTTGGGCTATCTTGCATGCACTGCTCTTTTGAGGTCTATCCACAGATTCTCGATGATGTTTAGGTCAGGGGACTGTGAGGGCCATGGCAAAACCTTCAGCTTGTGCCTCTTGAGGTAGTCCATTGTGGATTTTGAGGTGTGTTCAGATTCATTATCCTGTTGTAGAAGCCATCCTCTTTTCATCTTCGGCTTTTTACAGACCGTGTGATGTTGCTTCCAGAATCTGCAGGTACTTAATTGTATATATTCTTCCCTCTACCAGTAAATGTTCCCCGTGCCACTGGCTGCAACACAAGCCCAAAGCTTGATCAATCCATCCCCATGCTTAACAGTTGGAGAGGGGTTCTTTTCATGAAATTCTGCACCCTTTTTTCCTCCAAGCATACCTTTCCTAATTGCGGCCAAAAAGTTCTATTCAAAAGGTTCAAAGGAACATCTAAACAAGCCTGATGCATTTTGGAAACAAGTCCTGTGGACTGATGAAGTTAAAATACAAAATGCTCGCAACAAGTGGCTGTGGCAAAAGAGTACAATAGCAAACGACACTATGAGACGTCACACAGAGAAAAATATGACAAGAACGCAGGACGACTCAGAACGCAAAAGGTAAACGAGCTTGAAGCAGTTCTGAAAAAAACAACAATCATTATTCACCAAAAGTCGAGAGACTCATGATGGAGCTGTCAAGGCCAGCTATATTATTGCCAACAAAATAGCTACTGCGTCGAAGCCATACTCAGAGGGGGAATTCATCAAAGCATGCTGATGGCGGCTGAGCTGGTGTGCCCTCAGAAGAGACAGGCTTTTGGTAATATCAGCTTGTCAAGAAATACTGTGGCAGAGAGAATCGGGGACCTTGCAGGAGATTTGAACAGTCAACTAAAAGACAAAGTGAAGTCATTTATTGCCTTCTCTATTGCAATTGATGAGAGCACCGACGTGACTGATGTAGCTCAATTGGGAATATTTATTTGTGGAGATGGTGCCCATGACAAACACCACAACGGCGAACGACATTTTCTCCAGCCTCATCGAGGCCTTGAACAGACTGGGTGTTGACTGGAGTCACCCTGTTAGGTGTTGTTGCGAAACTCAGAGAGAAAGTTCAGACAGAGAATCCACAGCAGGAATTCTGGAATTTTCATTGTATTATACACCAAGAGACGTTATGTAGCAGGAGCCTGAAAATGGACAATGTTATGGACGTAGTAATCAAAACGGTTAATTTTATTAGAGCCAAGGGACTCAACCATCGGCAATTTGACACTCTTTTGTCCGAAAGTAATACTGGACACGGCCTACCCTACCACACTGAAGTCCGCTGGTTGAGCAGAGGAGTTGCGCTCAAATGTTTTTTTCAATTACGTGCAGAAATTGGACTATTCATGAACGAGAAAGGGAAGCCAGTGGCAGAGTTGGATGACCCAGACTGGCTTCATGATCTTGCATTTTTGGTGGATATAACAGAGCACTTAAATCTGCCTAATGTTAACATGCAAGGCCACAACAAACTTGTTACGAAATACTACCACAGCATTCATGCCTTTCGAATTAAATTAGACCTATGGGAGATGCAACTATCCCAGAACAGCCCAGCTCACTTCCCCTCTTTGCAGTCTGTGCATGTCGCTCATGGGAATAATGACAACATGGACAGGTACGAGGACAAAATATCACGGCTGAAATGTGAGTTTCAGAATCGTTTCGAAGTCTTCGCTCAGCTCGAGAAGGAATTCTCACTATTTTGCTCGCCGTTTGCTGTCAACGCAGCATCAGATGTGCCGGAGGAACTCCAAATGGAACTAACTGAAATTCAGGTAACTCAGCTTTGAAATATAAACTTGAGACTGTGGGTCTGGACTCATTCTATCAATACCTGGGACCGATGTACCCCAAGATGACAAACTTTGCCTCAAAGATCCTTTGCACATTCGGGACAACATATCTCTGTGAGCAGGCGTTCTCCACAATGAATATTAACAAATCCAAACTGCACTCACAGCTGACACACAGACATCTAAATGACATTATGAAAATCACAACTGCCCAGAAACTGGTCCCTGATGTTGACAGGCTGGTTAAAGCCAAGAAATGTCAGGTGTCTGGAAGCAGCAAATGAAAAATGAGTGACTCTGTTCAATGCACTGCAACATGTAAGCAAAATGCATTATGAAATATTGAAATATTGTGATTCATTCACTTTCTGACTATTCTATTATTGTAAATGTGATCACTTCAATAAAAATTAGAGAATAACCATGTTCATTGCCTGAGTTTGATTGCTGGAAGCAGGCTAATAAAAATTAGGTGCAGTTGTGTAGCCTACATTTACAATTTGTTTTGTTAGGTCTACATTTGTGTCTGCCAATGTTCGATTTCAAATGGTTTATTAATGGAAAGGGTGTGGCTCACAAAATAGCATCTTTTTTTTCTCTCTCTCATCACAACATTCTTGTAGCCTACGACTATAAGTTAATACCAATCATAAAAATAATGCTTGCTAGGCAATCTTCTTCATAAGAAGCGAAATTCATAAAGTGAAACACCTTGTAGTTATAGCAGAGACTGAGACACATGAGAACAGGTTGAAAAAACGAAGGCAACAAAAGCTGTGGGAGCACGCACTCGTGCACAACTGATCCAGCCCGCATGAAGTCACATTTTGCCCAATCCGGCCCATGACCTAAAATGAGTTTGACACCCCGATTTACAGACAAAGGAACACAGCAACATACCCTGGATCAATTCCTCCATCAAAAACTATTAGCAACTAATACAAACAACAGGAATTCTGCAGATGCTGGAAATTCAAGCAACACACAAAGTTGGAAGGAAGAGTAACTCTTCCTTCAGTTAGTCCTGACGAAGGGTCTCGGCCTGAAACGCCAACTGTACCTCTCCCTAGAGATGCTGCCTGGCCTGCTGCGTTCACCAGCAACTTTGATGTGTGTTGCTAGCAACTAATACAGTTTTATAGTACTGTAGTAGTATTGGTAGTATTCCAATTTGTTCTGCATATCATTTAAATACATAATTTGTTACTAACTTAAACAATAGGTATTTTTTTTTAAAAAAGAAACTATTTCCATGAAACTTTGACTAATAGGAACAGCTGCTTAATTGGGCCACAATGTACTGGTCCCGATGTGTCCCAATTAACCAGAATCCACTGTACTGCTGAGTTACAATTTACAAATTGTCCACCTGGAACTGCAAACACAAGCTGAGGAACTCAGCAGACACAATTGTTCCAAAGGCTAGTTTCAGGCCACTTACCTGTGCTGTCATCAAGAATTTGTACAATGCCAAATTACTCTGCCCATTTCAACTAATCCACCCAATAAATTCTTACCCATGTCTTTTTGGGATATCAAATATACTTTTTTGATGCACATCTGGTCAAGGCAGGCAAAACTTTGGTACAACATGTGTCCTTACATAAACCAAATCTCTGTTACCACTGAGGAATGCTTTGTACCGCTTTATTAGTATGACAGCTAAAAGGGTTGTGGGGCACGGAGGGAGAGAGAGGTGGTGGTAGTCAAATTGACTGCGACTGTAAACTGTCTCCGAACATAGGCAAGTGCCGAAAGAATCAAAGACAAGTTGATGAGCATGTGAGAGAATAAATTGCAGGAAAATAAGAGGAGGACTGAGACTGATGAGATTGCTCTGCTCAGAACTTGCATGGACCCTATAGGTGAAATGGTGTCCTTCTGTGTAATAATAAGCAATCTCCTCAGGCTGTACATGATGATGCTGTGGGAAGAGAAAGATCACAGCAGTTTGCAGAAAAATGGACAATACCACAACTAGATACAAATGCTAAAGGTTCGAGCGTTTGATCACTATGAAAGTTCATTGAGTAGAAACCAGAGACTAGGGGTAAAAACAGAAGGATAAGCAATGGAAAGGCTGAAGTTGGATAACATGGAGGGGTGGGGGGAAGTAACATCTGAAACACAGGAAGACAAATTTGAAATACCATAATGAAAGGTGCATTGGAAATACAGAAAATGGAAGAATAGAATGAATTCATACAGGAAGCAGGGTGGGAGGTAGTGGAATCTATGCAGCTGTGGACATATAGTGTGTATTGATTGCTAGCATATAACTCGAATTGGATAAATAAGTTGAGGAAAACAGTTTGAGGGGTAGTAGGAAGAGTCAAGTAGAGTTACGTGCACTGTACAAAAGGCAAGTAACTAGCAACAAAGGTCATGATGTTTTTTCAAATTGAAGCTAAGAACAGGGACCCATAAAGGAGTGAAACAGAGAATGCTCCACAATTTGCATAAAAGAGACAGGAATAGCTTGTCTGGGAAGCAAGTAAAATGGAGGGTTTGCTTAATGCGAGAGCAAGTTCAACCAGGCAGTACAGCAGACATCCCACCTCTCCTGGAAGTTCCAGGAGTCTCCCGCATATTAACAGTGGCTCCCTGATGCCCACAAATTATATACAATATCCCAGAAATCAATTTTTTTGAGAGCGAGAAAGCACGAGAGTGACCACGAGAGAGAGAGAGAGCGCGCGCGCACCATGGCAGAGTGTTCCAAAAAAGAAAATATAAAACGTACATCACCCCAGACTACCCTAAAATGTTCCCCTGACTATTAGGGGTCAAAAGTAATGACAGTGTTGCTCGTTGCACTGTTTGCAACAGTGACTTTTCTATGCCCATGGTGGGTTAAGACTGTAAAAGACATGTTGAGGTGAGTTTAACAGGTGTCATTCATTCATTAGCATAGCTAACGTTATTTAAACTAGCTGGCTAGCTGCTAAGGAGCTACTCTATTGCAGACATCCCACCTCTCCCGGAAGTCTCCCGCAAATTGATGGTGCTACCTCTCTGAAATGAGTTTTTGCAGGGTGGAATGTCTGGTACAGGATGATGATGGAAGGGACTGGTTGAGTTTCTGTTCAAGGAAGATATTCAAGGAGCTTCTTGTCAGGCAGACCTATTGGTAATACTTCCCTCATCATAAAGACACAACTTCAAACAACAATCCATGTTGCTGATGGTTGACAGCATCTCATCAGCCCTTCAACTGAACAAAAGATCCCAGAGTAATATACAAAGAAGACAGGAAGTTAGTCCAATATCCTGACTAATACATAAAAAAAACAGATGTAATTTGTCATATAGTATTTGTGAGTTGGCTGTACATAACTGTCCTTTGTGTTTGCATCAGCTACACAAAGATTCACAAGTAAATCATTTTTGAAATGCTTTCAGGGCACGATCATTAGCAAACTCAGAATGCCACATCTGAGAACAACTCAAACACAACCAGCAAGAATGGTATTTCAACATGTCAAAACTAAAATTGACACATCAGTTTAACTGGTTACACTCCAATTTCTTTTCTTTGGTTTTGTGGGTAAAAGTGATGTTATTTTAAAAAATACTTTTTCTGCATCTAGAAGCCAAGATCAAGAAAGTAATTCCATCTGAATAGAAACTATTTATGTACCTTCTAAAACCTTTCAGTAAAATAATCTTTAAGAATCTATTACTTAAATTTTAATCTTCCTTTGGGATATTATGTGGTAGAATAAACTTGAACACCATCTCTGCCAGTTTTATTTTGAACTCATCACAAACAGTGAATTCGACAAACAGATGTTCATGATCCCCTCTCGTTTTCAGCAGCAACCATAGAGCTCAGCAGAAACAGGTTATAGTAGTCTCAATTTAATTCCCATTAGACTCAATCATAACACAAAGCTCCTCTCAAATTCAGCACTTTTTAAAGAGTCACAACAGGCAGAGTAAGAAATGGAAAAGTTTCACTGTTGGAATAACAAGTACTTCTGGAAGACTGAGTACAATTATATTCCAGAAGAACAACTTCTATCCTTCTGGCCTTCAGCACAGTAGAGGTTTAAAAGTAACTACGGGTACTCACTTTCACTTCACATTAAGAACAATATGAATGATACCTGTGTGAACAGTCATCATACTGAACTGCTGAATTCACTAAAAGAAAAATATTTCAGCAATGGGTAATGTTAAAAATATTGCACCTTGGAGGCAATTGCTTACAATTAAACTATTAAAAATTACTTCAATTACTCATTCATGGATATTGTGTTGAACCCTTAAGGCACAGGTAGTGCTTAATGTTGTTATATCATACGTGTACTTGGTTACAGATTTTCCAACTCAGGATGAAAAAATATTATCACTATACAATAAGCTTTTAGCATTTATATTAATCCTATCTATTAATATTTTAAAATTATTTTTCTGCAACTTGAGAGGCAAACTAAAATTACACAAAACTGAAGAGACTATTACAAAAGTACACTTGATGGTAGTTCTGCTCAGTAAAATAACAGAGCTTTCATTGATAATATTTACCAGGAACAAATAAGGATCCAGAAAAATCATGTGATCCATAGGCTGTGTTTCCAGTTAAGTAAAACATTGTACAGGTTTCCCCTGCCATCCGAAGGTAGAGCATTCCTATGAAACGGTTCGTAAGCCGGAATGTCGTAAAGCGAAGAAGCAATTACCATTTATTTTTATGAGAAAATTTTGTGAGCATTCACAGACCCAAAAATAACCTACCAAATCATGCCAAATAATACACAAAACCCAAAATAACAGTAACATATAGTAAAAGCAGGAATATGATATGATAAATACACAGCTTATATAAAGTAGAAATACTTTTCCACAATCATTGCCTGAACTGTTCTCCGTAGCAAAAATCTCACGCAAGCACTGTTGGCAAAAACACGGCGCAAGCGCTCTTAAGCTATGAAGCTGCCAAATCATACCAAATAACACGTAAAAATACACAGCCGATATAAAGTAGAAATAATGTATTGCATCGCCTCTGATCTGGGCCGACAATTACATGCCGGGCAGCACCTAATTAATTAGCAAGTTTATTTCAGCTTTTTTCTTAAAGATGTGCTGTGTGTCTCCCGGCTACTGCCGCATTCTCCGCGAATCGTTTCCTGTCCGCGGCCTGGGTGTTGGGGTGGTGGGACTCTGGGGTGTCATCTCGTCGTCTGTTTCCATTAGAGCAGGCAGCTCATCTTCCCCTATGACTGCTCACCTCAATGTCGAAGGTTGAGGTTCGTCGTCTGCTGTGGCTGATGTGGAAGGCTTGCTTGACTGCTAAGCCTTGCGCATTTTTCTATCATACAGTTCTTTGTAAACACTCAAACCATCGTGCAAATATCCTCTAAACTGACATACCCTTTCAAAATTAAAGAAATACTTTATCATTACTCATTCGGTTTCGATTGTTATCCTTTCCTCTTCCAATTGCATCAGCTCTTCATCTATCAGTTCTTGGTCATGGGATGCCAAAACCTCTTCAACATCATCTTCGTCAGCTTCCACAAGCCGAACTCACTTTGTCCTTACTTCGTTCACCATGATCAAAACACTTAATTATGTCTAGTTTTACGCTAAGTGTAACACCCTTACGAGCTCTTTTAGGCTTTTCTGATACTGTAGAACTCATCTTGGAAACGGCTGCTCACAGGCACGTGTTTAAGCAATGCCGGCGAGAATACCGTTCCGAATCCGGGGGAGAGCCACTGCTTGGGGCGCGCTGATTTTTTTCCGCATGCTGCTTTTTTCGTAACAGTGAAAACACCTTCTGCTAGCGAAAACAGGGTACTAATGTCAGTCTTTCGTAACAGTGAAGTTTCATAAAGCGAACGTTCGAAAAGCGGGGGACACCTGTATCAGAAACAGTATATCCACTATTACTAACATCAAAGAAAATCGTTTAAAAGATGATGTGGATGTGAAAATACAGAATTAGATATCTAGATGCCTGGATTAATAATTTGCAAATATTCAAATCCCATCACAGCAACTGGGGAATTTAAATGCAATTAATTAAACTAACTTGTATCAAAAGTTTGTTTCAGGAATGCTGACCTTGAAACTGCTAGCAAACAGTAAAGTTTAGGGAACTCGGGAAAGGAAATTCATTGTCATTTCCTGGGTTGGACAAATGTGATTCCAGACCTATAGGAAAACGGCTGAATTTTGACTGAATGGCTGAAAAGTTCTGAGATAGCCTAGCAAAGCAATCAGTTGCATTGCACAGCCATCTTTCATGGACTGCAGCAGATCAACGTAATGGCACACCATGCAAAGAGCAGAATTGCCCTAAATGGCAAAACTGAAATTTCCTAAATGAACAAGTAACTGCTCTACTGTAAGAACTACAGTTGTTCTTTAACATTTGCACAGTAGTGGCATGCTTTTCTTTTCTCTGACATTTTTGCAAGTTATTTCACATAACACAACTGCGATATTCCATAAAATTGAGAGAAGTGGTGGGAAAGTAGTAACTGAAACATTAGCTACTGCAGACACAAAACATGTAGTTCATTTACTTCCTGTATGTTAGAAATTGGAAAGGCCTAGAAGCTGCTTTAGAGGTGCAAGCTATTTTGCAACTCAAATATCTCATTAATATAACCCAACAGACCGCAGCAAAGATTCTACAAATAAACAAGCTGGTATCCCAAAGAGAGCACAGCACTGTCCAAGAAAGGTGCATACAAGAGGAACAGGAATTGAATATTTATCCCCTCTAACTTGTTCCATCATAAGTGATCCATAATTGAACTCCATATTTACACAGCTAACCTAACGGTAAAATTCAGGTAACCCTGCATATGTGTAATGCCAGGTTTTCTGGACTCTGGCTATGTTTGCAATTAACACTCTGGCAGTGTTTAATCCAGTTCATTTTGTAAGATGATACACATCTTCTTTTGAAGACCCTGACCTGGAGTTACACACTGACTACGGTTCTTTGTGGGAATGGGACCGTAACTGGCCGTTGTTCGGCATGCCTAAGGCTTGGCCTAAGAGTCCGGCTCGAATTCGGAAGCCTAGGATCTCGGGGCTCTGGAGACGGGCAGATTGAGGGTCGGTGTCAGGACAGGAGACCCGTGTGTCATCGGGGGAGTCGGCATATCTGCTGTGTGCCTGGAGACCCGGGATTGTTGCGATCTTCAGGCACAGAGCTCGTAAAAAGCGACATAATGGACTTTTTAAACATCGTAAACCAGCGAGTTGTTTGTTATGTCTCCCCGATCGCTGGGAAAATGGAGACACCTCTTTCTCCCTTATTAGGCAGAGAGAGAACCTGCAATATGTCAAATACCAGCTGAAAGGCAGTCTCTGGGGTAACTGCAAGTCTGTGTCTTTGCTATTGCTTTGCTCACACTTAAGTGCTCAGTGGAAGTGCCAATGCATTCTTTTTACCGATGGGGGACAGGAGATTAGTGCTTACTGCCGCTTACGCATGGGGGGGGGAGACTTTGGGGTTCTAACATTTAACTGTCATTGTCACTCATTCTTTGGGGCACACCTCTGTTTTCGTGAATGGTTGCGAAGAAAAAGCATTTCAGGATGTACATTGCATACATTTCTCTGACATTAAATTGTTCCTTTGAACCTTTGAATGACATAATCAACTTTCTAGCAAACTCATTAAGCTTCAACAGTGTGAGAGAAGCCTAGACCCTACTGTGCTGAGAGAAATCAGAGCACCAACATCCAGGGAGTGGATCCTGAACCATAGATTTCCAAAGAATTCAGTAGGGGGAATATCAATATTTTACTACATACCTTAAATTTTTATTATTAAATTTGCTAATCCAGCACATCATTTTTGGCTGATGAGCTCCAAATTTTTTCCATCACCTGCTTAATAAAGAACAACCAACCCTGTTTCTACTGAATATTGATTTAAAAATATACATGAGCACATCAGCGTTGTGTGGCCATCTGGCTCTTATCCCCTGGCATCTCTTTAACATGGATATCAAATTTTTCAATATTTACCAAATTAAACAATGTAAAGAGATTCCATTCCTGAATGGTTTAAGGTGGCACTGGTGACGCACAGTGACGACTTGCTGGTAGCAAACAAAACCATAAATTATTGTTATTCATCATACTTTTTCTTCAGAAATTATCACTGCAATCAATAGCCTGCAACTCCCCTTTTGGAGTTGAGCTTTTGAACCACCTGTACAACCTAGCATTTTTGCAGTGACAACTGAAATCTTGAAAGCGCAGGATGGTTGTGGTACGGCATGCACAACAGAATCAAGACAGCGGGGCTGAGTGTGTGGAATAAACCAACGTCTGGCCATTGCTGAAGAGAATTCGGGGGTGTGTAGCGATGTGCTACACACAGCGCTAGAATAACCACACGGAGTCAGTGAGTTAGAGTTGCGATGAAAGAGATTTATTCAAACTTCGCGGCCCGCTTTAAAGCCTTCCCGTTCCCGCCCTCCCTGGGCGGGACTACTGTGGGGAATGTATATTCCCAGACCCTTTCCGCGCGTGGGATTTTTCCCCTGCTGGTGAAGATGGCCTGGCGCCCTTTTTGCTGCCGGCCCTCTGCCTGCACGCGCTGTTGTGAGCCAGTTCGTGTGTGCCAGAAAGTGGGCCGCCACATAACCGCCCCCCCCCCCCAGAACCGGCGATACCTCCCCCAATGTCCACAGTCTGGATCGGCCTCTGTTTGGGAGGTCTGCCCCTGCGCCGCGGTGCCTGAGCCTGGACCGGTTGCGCCAAGTCCACATGGGCCGGTTTGAGTCGGTCCACCGTGAATACCTCCTCTCTCCCCCCAATGTCCAGCACGAACGTGGACCCGTTGTTCCTGATCACCTTAAACGGTCCCTCGTAGGGCCGCTGTAGCGGTGCCCGGTGCCCGCCCCGTCGTACAAAAAGAAACTTACAGTTCTGCAGGTCTTTGGGTACGCAGGTCGGGCTCTGTCCGTGCTGTGAAGTGGGTATGGGGGCCAGGTTACCGAGCCTCTCCTGTAGTCTGTCCAGGACTGCTGTGGGTTCTTCCTCTTGCCCCCTTGGGGCTGGTATGAACTCTCCTGGGACGACCAGGGGCGCGCCGTACACCAACTCGGCCGACGAGGTGTGTAGATCCTCCTTGGGCGCCATGCAGATTCCGAGCAGGACCCAGGGAAGTTCGTCCACCCAGTTAGGCCCCTCCAGGCGGGCCATGAGAGCCGATTTCAGGTGACGGTGGAAGCGCTCCACTAGTCCGTTCGACTGTGGGTGGTAGGCAGTTGTGTGGTGTAGCTGTGTTCCTAAAAGGCTGGCCATAGCCGACTACAGGCTGGAGGTGAACTGGGCGCCCCTGTCGGAGGTAATGTGGGCCGGTACCCCAAAGCGTGCTACCCAGGTTGCGATCAGTGCTCGGGCGCAGGATTCGGAGGTGGTGTCGCTGAGCGGGACTGCCTCTGGCCATCTGGTGAACCGGTCTATCATAGTTAGGAGGTACCGCGCTCCTCGTGACACTGGCAGGGGCCCCACGATATCCACATGGATGTGGTCGAACCTCCGGCGGGTGGGTTCGAACCGTTGCGGCGGAGCCTTGGTGTGCCGCTGCACCTTGGCCGTTTGGCACTGCATGCACGTTTTGGCCCATTCACTGACCTGCTTACGAAGTCCATGCCACACGAACCTGTTGGAGACCAGCCGGACGGTTGTCCTGATGGAGGGGTGCACTAAGTTGTGAATGGACTCGAAAACCCACCGGCGCCAGGCTGCTGGGACGACGGGGCGGGGTTGGCCGGTAGCTACGTCACATAGTAGGGTCCTCTCACCTGGGCCTACGGGGAGGTCTTGAAGCTGTAAACCGGAGACTGCAGTCCTGTAACTGGGGATCTCAGTGTCTGCCTGCTGTGCCTCTGCCAGCGCTGCATAGTCCACCCCCTGGGAGAGGGCCTGTATGGTAGGTCTGGAAAGTGCGTCCGCCACGACGTTGTTCTTTCCAGAGACATGCCGGATGTCCGTCGTGTACTCGGAGATGTAGGACAGATGTCGCTGCTGGCGGGACGACCAGGGGTCGGACACCTTAGTGAACGCAAAGGTAAGCGGTTTGTGGATGTGAACGCGGTGAAGGGCCTACCTTCTAAGAAGTACCTGAAATGCCGGATTGCTAGGTATAGTGCCAATAGCTCCCGGTCGAAAGCACTGTATTTGAGTTTGGGTGGTTGTAGGTGTTTGCTGAAGAACGCCAGGGGTTGCCAGCGACCCTCGATGAGTTGTTCCAGCACTCCACCGACCGCTGTGTTGGATGCGTCCACCGTGAGGGCAGTAGGAATGCCCGTTCTGGGGTGCACTAGCATCGCGGCGTTTGCCAAGACTTCTTTGGTTTTAACGAAAGCGGTTGCGGCCTCTTCGTCCCAGGTAATGTCCTTGCCCTTACCCGACATCAGGGTGAACAGGGGGCGCATGGTTCGGGCTGCTGAGGGGAGGAAACGGTGGTAAAAATTCACCATACCCACGAATTCCTGCAAGCCTTTGATTGTGTTGGGTCGGGGGAAGTGGCAGACCACGTCTACCTTGGCGGGCAGAGGGGTTGCCCCGTCCTTAGTAATCCTGTGGCCCAGGAAGTCGATGGTGTCGAGTCCGAACTGGCACTTGGCTGGATTGATTGTAAGGCCGAATTCGCTCAGGCGGGAGTAGAGCTGGAGGAGGTGGGACAGATGCTCCTGCCGACTACTGCTGGCTATGAGGATGTCGTCCAAATAGATGAATGTAAAGTCCAGGTCACGTCCCACCGCGTCCATTAGCCGCTGGAAAGTCTGTGCGGCATTCTTTAGACCAAACGGCATTCGGAGGAATTCGAAAAGTCCGAACGGGGTGATAAGTGCTGTTTTGGGGATGTCGTCCGGATGTACAGGGATTTGATGGTATCCCCGGACGAGGTCTACCTTGGAAAAGATCCTTGCGCCGTGTAGGCTTGCTGCGAAGTCTTGAATGTGCGGCACAGGGTAGCGGTCTGGCGTTGTAGCCTCGTTCAGTCTGCGGTAGTCACCACATGGTCTCCAGCCCCCCGTTGCCTTGGGCACCATGTGAAGGGGGGAGGCCCATGGGCTGTCGGACCGTCGTATGATCCCTAATTCCTCCATCTTCTTGAACTCCTCCTTCGCCAGTCGGAGCTTGTCCGGGGGAAGCCTTCGAGCACGGGCGTGGAGGGGTGGTCCCTGGGTCGGGATGTGGTGCTGTACTCCGTGTCTGGACATGGCTGCCGTGAACTGCGGTGTCAGTACTGATGGGAAATCCGCCAGGACCCTGGTGAATTCATCGTCGGACAGCGTGATGGAGTCCAGGTGTGGGGCTGGCAACTGTGCTTCACCCAGGGAGAACGTTTGAAAAGTCTTGGCGTGGACTAATCGCTTCCCTTGCAAGTCGACCAACAGGCTGTGGGCTCATAGAAAATCTGCCCCCAGCAGTGGTTGGGCCACGGCGGCCAGTGTGAAGTCCCACGTGAACCGGCTGGAGCTGAACTGTAGCCGCACCGTGCGGGTGCCGTAGGTTCGTATTGTGCTGCCATTAGCGGCCCTCAGGGTGGGTCCCGGTTCTCTGTTGCGGGTGTCGTAACTCTTTGGAGGTAAGACGCTGATCTCCGCTCCGGTGTCGACCAAAAAGCGGCGTCCCGACTGCTTGTCCCAGACGTACAGGAGGCTGTCCTAATGGCCAGCCGCCGTAGCCATCAGCGGCGGCTGGCCCTGGCATTTCCCGGGAATTTGCAGGGCGGTCTGCAGCGGCGGGCCTCTGTGCCCCACCCCTGGTGGTAGAAACACCATTGTTCATTGGGCTCGCGGCTTGGTGATCTGTGCGACGGATGCCCCTCTCTCTTTCCTGGCATTCCACAGCACATCTGCTCGGGCCGCCACCTCCCAGGGGTTGCTGAAATCTGCGTCGGACAGCAGCAGGCATATGTCCTCGGGCAGTTGCTCTAGGAACACCTGCTCAAACATGAGGCAGGGTTTGTGCCCTTCAGCCAGGGCCAGCATCTCGTTCATTAATGCTGACGGCGGCCTGTCTCCCAAACCATCCAGGTGCATTAAGCGGCGTGCTCGTTCGCGCCGTGAGAGTCCGAAAGTCGTTATGAGCAGGGCTTTGAATGCTGTGTATTTGGCGGCCTCCGGGGGCGACTGTATAAACTCCTCAACTTGTGCAGCAGTCTCCTGGTCGAGGGAGCTCAGCAGGTAGTAGTAGCGAGTGGACTCCGAGGTTATCTGCCGAATGTGGAATTGTGCTCCTGCTTGTTCGAACCATAATCGGGGTCGCAGCGTCCAGAAGCTTGGCAGTTTTAACGAAACTGCGTGAACAGATGCAGCGTCGGTCATCTCTGGTCCAAATATCGTTTGGGCCGTTGGGGTCACCAATTGTAGCGATGTGCTACACACAGCGCTAGAATAACCACACGGAGTCGGTGAGTTAGAGTTGCGATGAAAGAGATTTATTCAAACTTCGCGGCCCGCTTTAAAGCCTTCCCGTTCCCACCCTCCCTAGGCAGGACTACTGTGGGGAATGTATATTCCCAGACTCTTTCTGCGTGCGGGATTTTCCCCCTGCTGGTGAAGATGGCCTGGCGCCCTTTTTGCTGCCGACCCTCTGCCTGCGCGCGCCGTTGTGAGCCCGTCCGTGTGTGCCAGAAAGTGGGTTGCCACAGGACAGAGGCAATGGAAGTTGGGGTGAGGCAGAGTCAGGGTGGCAGAGCCTCGACCCAAGAGCGAGGAACAACACAAGGTTTGGCCAATTTAAACATCCAGCCAGATTGAAAAGGTCAGGGTGTCAGGACCAGAGGAGAAGTACGGTCCGGTATTCAGCTTGCTGCTCTGCAATAAATACTGATCTCTGCGCTGAACTGAGCCTCTGGCCTGCAACTAAGGGACTCCTGAATTGGCTGCAGTGATAGGGGACTGCATGGCTGGAGACTCACTTTCATGAACTTTAGTTCTGAACGAAAAAAGATCTAGTGCTTTAGTTCTGAATGTTATTTGCTTGCTTTTATTGCATGCATAATTTGTTTTTTTCCCTGCACATTGGGTGTTTTGATAACCTTTCTTTAAAAAAATGGATTCTATTGGGTGTCTTTGTTTTGCGGCAGTCTATAAGGAGACAAATCTCAAGATTGTATATAGTATACATAGTTTAATAATAAATGTATTTTGAACTTTTTTTTAAACTTTGAACAGGACTTCAACAGTGCGATGTTAACAATTGCATCAACATTTAAATGGATAAGCATGGAAAAGCAATGTGATCCCTTTTTATCATGATCTGCTGTAAAGCAACTGAACTGACATTGCAAATAATCAGCCAAGGAAGAGAGGGGTATTTATTCTTTCAGTTGGCACTAGATACAATGCTAAATACACACAACAGGCCATTAAATCTTCTCAGTAACTTGCCATTCATTCATTCAATTAGGCCAATCTTTCCCCAAGAACTGCCAGCAGATATCCATAACCAAGCTCTTCCCAGCAAGAAATAATAACAAAGTCATACAAATATTCAGGTTAGGTACCATTCTATAGAGCGAGGAATTATTCATGCAATTCTTCCATTAAAATCATTAGACCATAAGACATAGAAGCTGAGTTAGGCCATTCAGCCCATTGTTTCCACTCCACCAATCATGGCTGATTTATTTTCCTTCTCAATCTCCTTAGCCAGAAGCCATCATACCACTCCCTATCAAAGGTCTTCATAAAGCCAATGAGATTGTGAGGGAAGTCAGCTGGGTGTTGAAACTCATTTGCAAAGATAACTAGGATATCAGGTTTCAGTTGAGACTTTAGAACCAGATCTAATATCACTGACATACTCTTGTTTAATATCACTGACATCCTTGAGGTGCGCCTGAGTTGATTGTCAGCTGAGAGGATATGTTATTTTCTATCTACAATGAGTATAGTCCTCTGATGAGGAAGTCAAGGATCCAGTTGCAAAGCAAGGCATGAAGGCTCAGGTGTTGAAGCTTGATGATCAGTACTGAGGGGATGATGGTATTGAATGCTGAGCTGCAATCAATAAACTGCAGCCTGACATAGCTATTGCTTTTATTGAATGGTCTAAGGCCAAGTGGAGAGCCAGTAAGATTGTATCTGTTGTAGACAACAATAGTACATGGTGTTTGTTTTTACTATATGGTCTTCTACTATGAATTCTTCAGCTCATGCTTTCAGTCTGTACTGTAAAATTCATTAACAATGACAGAGACAGGTGTTGCTCAAGTTTACTTTTATACAATGTATTAGAATATGCCTCCATTTGTTTTAAGACGTCCTGCATATGTATAGTCAATGTCAGATGATCTTCTAACTTCAAACATCCCAATGAATTCCCTTGCTTCCTGTTTGAGCACATTAGACAGAAACTTTTGAGTATCTCCAAAACAATTAGAATGCTTTGGGGACAAGGGGATAGCTCTATTTTTGAAGCATTATCATCAAGTAAGCTGACATCCAGTCTTAGAATCTTGAAAGTTGGACATCATTTTGAGATGTTAAAAACTCAGTAAATATTACTATAAAACTTGTATATATAACTTAGTTATACATCTTCTATAATTGATTATTGAATAACAGCCAATGTGCAAATTAAACATAGTAATATTGATCATGAAAAGATTAGTTAAATCAGCTACTGGCTGAGGAAGAAATATTGGTTAGGATACCAGAAGGAATTTTGGCCAGAATACTAAGCAAACTAATAGTAAGCGAATGGTGCTATGAGACCTTTAAACTTAACCACAAAAACAGACATGCAAGGTCATGTTTTAATACTCCATGCAAGATGAACACCTCTGATAATGCCTTGCACCACCCCGCATCAGAAGAGTTTCTTTGAATGCTACTAACTAAATTGAATGCCAACTCACTAAACAAGTCCCACGGAGGGGAGGGATAAAACATTTTACTCTGTTTTTAGAAAATATATATATTCTTTCTCAAAATTTCTCCCTCCCCCCGAATTGGCATATGTTCCATATCTAGCCACAACCGTCTGTACCACACCTAACTGAGCAGGTTTACACGAAAAACACCATGAGCTGGCAGGCTACTTGCAGCAAATTTATTCCATAAAAACAAACATGCACTTCCCATTAGTGGTCATGCACAACTGAGAAAGAACAGGAAGCTGAGCTATTTTTACTCTTTCCCAAGCCATAGACCTCTTGCAAATCATAATATTCTGCATCACTCCACGTTAAGATCAACTTGGAACAGCTTGGGGATCACATCAGGCATCTTCTGGCTCCATATGGTTCAGTACCACAATAGGCAACTGCACATGTGGACAAGTATCAATATACTGGATAGATTTTTGGACTCAAGTACAACTTGCACCATGGACAGGTAGAGCCAAAAGGGCCTGTTTCTATACTGTACGACTTTACAACTTTAAACATACTGTTGAGAAGTAATTAAACAGGGGAACTATGGTCAAATAATTTCATTTTTATATCCAAATTATAATACAAAATAATGTCCCACAAGTTTGACTCATCCAGGTCCAAACATCATCAATTGTTTCAACAATAAGTTAGAAGTTTGCCTATGATTGCACAATGTTTAATTCCTTTCACAACTCCTCAGAAACTGAAGCAGATCACATTTACCTGCAGCAACATGTAAACAACATTCCAGCTTGGGCTGATAAATAGCAAGTTATCGTCTTGTTGCACAAATACCATGCAATTACTATCTCCAAGAGAGAATACAGTGACTTAATCTTGATATCCAAAAGATAATACCATCAGTTAATTTCCTGGGGTCACATGAAACAAAAATTTGAACAAGCCACACAAGTCCTGTTTTCCACAGACACTGCCTGGCCTGCTGAGTTCCTCCAGCATGTTGTGTGTGTTGCTAAGTACTGTGACTACAGGGACATAACAGAATTTGTGTCTTTAATGGCAAGTTACACAATTCGCACTTCTTAATGTCTTCCCAAAGACAGTCAGAAACATACGGAATAAAAGCAGTTCCAGTCATTAGTAACTTAGCTTATTTTTGTCATATGTACTGAGAGTCAAATGGAAAATTTATTTTGCATGCCATCCATAGATTATTTCATTACTATCAGTGCATTGAGGTGGTACAAGGAAAAACAGAATGTAGAATAAAGTGGTACAGTTACAGAGAATGTGCAGTGCAGGTAGACAACAAGGACCCAGACCATTATGAAGTAGATTTTGAGATCAAAGTCATGGTCATACTTTATTGATCCCAGGGAGAAATGGTTTTTGTTACAGTTGCACCATAAATAATTAAATAGTAATAAAACCATAAATAGTTAAATAGTAATATGTAGATTATGCCAGGAAATAGGGTGTCTGACCCTCCAAGGGAGGAGTTGTAAAGTTTGATGGCCACAGGCAGGAATGACTTCCTATGATGCTCTGTGTTGCATCTCGGTAGAATGAGTCTCTGGCTGAATGTACTCCTGTGCCCACCCAGTACATTATGTAGTGGATGGGAGACATTGACCAAAATGGCATACAACCTGGACAGCATCCTCTTTTCAGACACCACCGTGAGAGAGTCCAGTTCCATCCCCACAACATCAGTGGCCTTATGAATGAGTTTGTTGATTCTGTTGGTGTCTGCTACCCTCAGCCTGCTGCCCCAGCACACAACAGCAAACATGATAGCACTGGCCACCACAGACTTGTAGAACATCCTCAGCATCGTCCGGCAGATGTTAAAGGACCTCAGTCTCCTCAGGAAATAGAGATGGCTCTGACCCTTCTTGTAGACAGCCTCAGTGTTCTTTGACCAGTCCAGTTTATTGTCAATTCGTATCCCCAGGTATTTGTAATCCTCCACCATGTCCACACTGACCCCCCTGGATGGAAACAGGGGTCACCAGTACCTTAGCTCTCCTCAGGTCTACCACCAGCTCCTTAGTCTTTTTCACATTAAGCTGCAGATAATTCTGCTCACACCATGTGACAAAGTTTCCTACCGTAGCCCTGTACTCAGCCTCATCTCCCTCACTGATGCATCCAACTATGGCAGAGTCATCAGAAAAGCGTCCACTATTATTGTATAAGAGTATTGTTCATTTTAGAATTGCAGGATAGAAACTGTCCTTGCACCTGGTGCCATGTGCTTCCTAATGGGAGTGAGAAGGAGAGAGAACATCCAGGGTAGCTGGGCACTTTGATTATGTTAGCTGCTTTGCCAAAATGGTGAGACATATAGATAAGAGTCCGTGGAGAAGAGATGTGCTGAGCTGTGTGCAATTTCGTCCAGTCAAGGGCAGAGCAGCTGCCATACCAAACCACAATGCAGCCAGATAGGATGTTTTTTTTTAAATGGTGTAGTGATAAAAATTGGTAATGGTCAATGGGGATAAGCCAAATTTCTTTAGCCTCCTGAGGAAGTACTGGCGCTGGAGTGCTTTCCTGGCTATGGCATCAATGTAGATAGACCAGGACGGGTGATGGTTCATTCCTAGAAACTTGAAGCCCTCAATCATCTCGATCTCAGCGTCTTTGACATAAGCACTCCACCTTCCCCCACCCCCCACTGCCTGTAGTCAATGCACAGCTCTCTAATTTAGCTGACATTAAAGAAAAGGTTGTTGTCATAACATTATGCCACTAGGCTCTCCATCTCTTTCCTATACTCCGACACAACATTATTTGAGATTCAGCGAGTCATCAACAAACTTGAAGTTAGAGCAGAATCTCGCCACGTAGCTGTGAGAGCGTGAGGGCGAAGGACACAGCCTTGTGGAGCACCAGTGCTGACAATAATCATGGTGGATGCGTTGCTTTCTCTCCTTACTTGCAGCAGAAAGTCAAACAGCCTGTTGCAAAGAGAGATATTGAATCCCATGTCTAGAAGTTTGGAAATGAGCTTGCTTGGAACTTCAGTATTCAAAGCAGAGCTGCATTCAAATAAGTAATAATCTAATGTAGGTGTATATCCTCATTGCTCAAGTAATCAAGTTTGTGGACAATACAAAGATAGGTGGATAATGTTGAGAACACCAAGTGTCTACAGAAGGACCGGGACAGATTCGGAGAAAAGGTAAAGAAGTGGCAAATGAAATATAGCACATGGCCATGCACTTTGGCAGAAGGAATAAAATCATAAACTATTTTCTAAATGGGGGAGAAAATTCAAAAATCTGAGGTTAAAGGGACTTGGGAGTCCTTGTGCAGGATTCCCTAAAGTTTAACTTGCAGGTTAAGTCGGCAGTAAAGAAGGTAAATGCATTGTTAACACTCATTTTGAGAGGACTAGAATATAAAAGGAAGGATGTGATGCTAAGGTTCTAAGACCTTGGTCAGACTGCATTTGGAGTTTTGTGAGCAGTTTTGGGACTCTTATCTAAGAAAAGATGTGCTGGCATTGGAGAAGGCCCAGGGGAGGTTTACAAGAATGATTCTGGGAATGAAAGGGTTAACATGAGAAGCATTTGAAGGCTCTGAGTCTATACTCTTTGGAGTTTAGAAGAATTACGGAGGATTTCATTGAAGCTTATTGAATAAAGAAAGGCCTATATAAAGTGGATTTGGAGTTGGATGTTTCACACAGTCCAGCACCAGAGGGCACAGCCTCTAAATACAAGGACATCCCTTTAGAACAGAGACGAGGAGAGGAATTTCCTTAGCCAGATGGTGGTGTATCTGTGGAATTCATTGCCATGGATGGCTGTGGAGGCCAAGTCATTAGGAATATTTAAAACAGAGGTTGATAGGTTCTTGATTAGTAAGGATGTCATGAGTTAAAGGGAGACAGCAGGGGACTGGGGTTGAGCAGGATAATAAATCAGCTTTGATGGAATGCCGGAGTCGACTTGAGGGGCCAAATGGCCTGATTCTGCTCCTATACCTTACAACCTTATGGATCAATACCATCCAGTACACAACTCCACCCACCATTCACTCAACACTAACACACAGTGGCTGCAGGGTATACCACCTACAAAGTATAATGCAGTTATTTACCAAGACAGCCGCAGTTATTTACCAAGACAGCCACAGTACTTCCCAAATGTGAGACGTGTACCACCAAGGTCAAAAGGATACTTATAAAACACAACCTGCAACATCTAATAGTCTAATTGTAAACAAAATATATACTTTGTTTCCTTAAGTATAGTTACCCAAAATAAGCAGTCATCTATCCAGTGATATAATACAATGGCTGATCTAGTCAATGCGGATCAGAAAAGGACTTTGATTCAATCTCCAGTTAAATTTATATCCAGGATAGTTGTTTCCAACACTCCTTTCCAACCCACAGCAAAACCCAGAGAAGCAAAGAAAAAACAGAAAAGGAAATGCTGGTTCTGGAATAAAAAAAGCTAATTTTGATAATCAATTATTTTTTATCTTTCCTGTTCATGTGTTCTTTCCGTATGGTAGAATACATGTACTTTTAAATTACTGCAGTTACAAACAGGAATTCACTTCAGCATCCAAGATGTTTGAATGATCTTGTTTGGTGTTAGATCTACTAAAGGAAATAGAATGTTAGATTGCAAAATACATATGAGAAACGCTATAGCACATAAATGCCAGTATTTACGTAATTAAATATTAAGATATTACTAACTTTAGCTGTTTTACAAAAACTTTTATACATTTGAATTGTACCTGTAGCTAATCCTGATGAGTCTCTCAGTTTTTATTAGTTATCAGATGCTTGCAGCAAGTTGCTCATTTTATAAATAAAGTGTATCAGCCGTGTTGACAAAAATCAGGCAGTGAAGAATTCCATATTTCCAAATAATACAGGAGAGTACAACAGTTTCGTAAGACATAAAAATGATTTAAATTGATGGAAGTGATCAACACAATTCTTACTTGCAAGCTATGAAAAATTTCTATCCTAAGTGCTTCAGCCCACAGTGAGCCTCTTCCTGTTGGCACTGCCAAACTGTTCCTACTATGCCAAAAATGCAGCAGCTAATATTCCTACACAGTTTAACAATTTTTTGTCAATAAATCCAGTTCTTCAAGTCCACCACTAGTTATCAGAAGATAAAAATAAATGTTAATCAGCAAAACTATTTCATTATTGTGAGCTACGTAAAGCCCAAAGCAAAGAAATGGGCCATTCAGTCGAAGTAGTTTACGGTTGTGCTTATGCAGCACACAAACTTCCTCCTACTTGTTCACTGAACAATAGCTTACTCCCTCATGTTTATCCAGCTTCTCTTTAAATACATTTACGCTATGCACCACAACTACTCCACATACTTAGTGTGCACATTCAATGGGTACTTTTTTGGTACACGTGTATACCTGCTTGTTAATATAAATATCTAAATCAGCATAAAACCACGCGGATACAGTCAAGAGGCTCAGTTGTTGTTCAAACCAAATATCAGAATATGGAAGAAATGTGATCTAAGTGACTTTGACTGTGGAATGATTGTTGGTGCCAGATGGGGTGACTTGAGTATCTCAGGTATGGCTAAGCTCCAGGGAGTTTCACACCAACAGTCTCTATAGTTTACAGACAGTGGTGCAAGAAACAAAAAAAAACATCCAATGAGCTGCAGTTCTGTTAGCAAAAACTGGCATGATAATGAGAGGGGTCAGGAGAAGAATAGCTAGACTGATTCAAGCTGACAGGAAGGCAAAGAAACTCAAATAATCACATGTTACAACAGTGGTGTGCAGAAGAGCATCTTTGAACACACAACACATTGAACCTTGAAGTGGATGGGCTATAGCAGAAGACCACAAACATACACTCTATGGATACTTTACCAGGTACAAGAGGTACCTAATAAAGTGGCCACTGAATGCAAGTTCTGTATTCTAACCACTCCGCATATAAAGAAAATTCCCCCAAATTCCCTACTGAATACATGAGCAGAATTAGGCCAAAAACATCTGCTCCACCAGTACGTCATGGTTAATTATTATCCCTCTAAACTCCATTTTCTTGCCTTCTCCCCATAGCCTTAAACATCCTTACTACCAATTCCAAAGACATACCAGCTAGTAGGTTAATTAATCATAGTAAATTGTCCCATAATTAGGTTAGGACTAAATCACAGGTTGCTGAGTGGTGCAGCTCGAAGGGCCAAGAAAGGCCTATTCCACCCTGTATCTCAATCAATCAATCAATAAATAATCAAGAACCTATCAACATCCACTCTTTAAGAAGGCAGAAAGGCAAAAGAAAGGAAATTATAGGCCAGTTAGCCTAAACTCAGTGATTGGGAAAGTGTTGGAGTCTATTATTAAGGATGAGGTTTTGAGGTACTTGGAGACAAATGATAAAATAAGTCAAAGCCAGCATGGTTTCTGTCAATGGAAATCTTGCCTGGCAAATCTGTTGGAGATCTTCGAGGAAATAACAAGCAGGGTGGACAAAGGAGAGGCAGTGGATGTCATTTACTTAGATTTTCAGAAGGCGTTTGATAAGGCACCACACGAGGCTGCTTAACAAGATAAAATCCAATGGTGTTACAGGAAAGATACTCGCATGGATAGCAGAACAGCTGACAGGCAGGAGGCAGCAAGTGGGAAGAAAGGGGGCCTTTTCTGATTGGCTGCCAGTGACTAGTGGTGTTCATCAGGAGTCAGTATTAGGACCGCTACTTTTCACATTGTTTGTCAATAACTTAGATAGTGGAATTGATGGCTTTGTGGCAAAGTTTACGGATGATACGAAGGTAGGTAGTGCTGGGGAAGCAATGCAATTTCAGCGGCACTTAGACAAATTGGAAGAATGGGCAAAAAAGTGGCAGATGGAATACAGTGTTGGGAAATATATGATAATGCATTTTGGTAAAAGGAACAATAGTGCAAACTATTATCTAAATGAGGAGAAGGTTCAGGTACAAAGTTTGTAAGACTCCCAGAAGGTTAATTTACAGGTTGAGTCTGTGGTAAAGGGGGCAAATGCAATGTTGGCACTTATTTCAAGGGGAATAGAATATAAAAGCAAGGAGATAATGCCAAGCCTTTATAAGACATTAGTCAGACCGCACTTGGAGTATTGTCAACAGTTTTGGGCCCATATCTCAGAAAGAATGCATTGTCATTCGAGAGTCCAGTGGAGGTTCACGAGGATGGCTCTGGGAATGAAGGGGTTAACATGTGAAGAGCATTTGGCAGCTTTGGGCCAGTACTCACTGGAACTTATAAGAATGTAGAGCAATCTCACTGAAACCTACCAAATTCTGAAAGGACTAGATAGGGTGGATGTGGTGAGGATATTTCCTATGATGGGGATATCCAGAACTAGAGGGCACAGCCTCAAAATTGAGAGGCGACCTTTTAGAACAGAGATAAGGAGGAATTTTTTTTAGCCAGAGAGTAGAGAATCTGTGGAATGCACTGCCACAGACTGCAGTGGGGGCCAAGTACATTGGTATATTTAAGGTGGAAGTTGATCGTTTCCTGATCGGTTGGGGCATCAAAGGATATGGTGAGAAGGCAGGTGTCTGGAGTTGAGTGGGATCTGGGATCAGCCATGATGGAATGGCAGAGCATACTCCATGGGTTGAATGACTTAATTCTGCTCCTATGTTATGGTCTCCATTTTAAATATACCCTCTGACTTGCTCTCCACAGCCATTTGTGACAATGAATTCCACAGATTCACAACCCCCAAGAAACTCCTCCTCATCTCTTTTCTACAGGAATGCCCTTCTATTCTGAGAATGTGCCCCTTTGGTCCTAGACTCCCCCACAATAGGAAACATCCTCTCCACGTCCACTCTATCAAGGCCTTTCAATATTCGATATGCTTCAATGAAATTCCCCCTCATTCTTCTAAATTCCAATGTGTAAAACTGCTAAAGCATCACAACTTGGCTCTTGATATGCAAGAAGCTCCAACCTTTTCAATCTATGGTTTGATGTACATGCGTTAAATAAATCTGAATCAACTGGTGAGAATACCATGGAATGACACATAATCTATGAATGCTGTGGTTAGGTAGGTAGCAGCAATACCTTCAAACCTTTAATGAATTTGTACTAGTCATCTTGTTATGTTTAAGTTTTAATGATTGCTGTATCCAATCATTTTAAGATATAAATCTAATGGAAAGCAAAAGGAAAGCATTCAGTCACCATAAATATCCAATCCAAACCTAATATGGCTCAGCATAACTTAATCATGGTCTCCATACAAGTTATTAATTTTTGAGCATTAACTGCTCAGGCATCTCCTTTATACTCCACACAGGACATGTACACATTTACCATTTAGATACATTTACCTCCAAAATCTGAATCCAAAACAAAAGAATGTTTTCTGATAATCATTCACGACATTCTTTAATGAAGAAATGTATACACTAGAATCTCAGTTAAGGTCCATCCTTCACTGTACACAACCCCCTGCAGCTTTCCTTTCTTGTGAAGGAAATTCAGAAAGAAAAATCAACATCACATTTGTCATATGTACATGTATGTACAGGTACAATGAAAACTTACATTAGCACAGGCACATATAATTAACAAAGAAAAACATATAAACTATTTTTACAAAACCATCAACAAACCATTTGAAAATCGAATCCCTCAGATTTAAGGCAAACTGTGTTCTAGCCTGATATACTTCACTACTTTCCAACAATGTTGACTGGGTTAGAAAATACAACTGGTTGATAATGCACTCTTTGTTGACCCAATTGGAATGGGGTTAACAGATTTAATTGCGTCTTAAACCATGAAAAACATGCTACCACAGGTGCCAATAACCATTGCATCAATCAGTATTTATCCAATCACTGTCCATCAAATGGATCCCAAAACACCACAATGTTGCAAGAATATCAGCATTCAAGTTCTCAAGAACCCTATAATTACAGCACTACTCAGACAGGTCTCTCGAAGTCTGACACTCCAATCCAACAGGAGTAGAGTGCTTACAGCATCCTGACTGCCTGAAATCTACATTTGGCACCTGGTAGAGAATCTAAGAGTTTCTTCACAGAAGGGACTAACACTGGTTTTATGATAATGACTAGGCACAGAGGAGCTAATAACCTGCAAACTGAAGGCATTTCTGGAATGAAATTCCACCATGTCTCATCAAGGAAACTGCCTGACAGGTCACTGCAGCAATGATCCATCAGAAACCCCAGGACGTAAAGAACAGATGGTAGGTTAAAGAGTACAGGAGGTCCAGCAACCTGCTAATAACCACAATATATGTGGATTCTTCTACTCCCATAAGGCATGTTACAGTCTCCAATCCCAAAACACCTTGTGTTTATAGTTAATTGGCTGCTAGATGCCCTGACTATTCTCACGTCACAATTCTATTATGGAGATATTGACAAACTGCCATCTCCACACACCTGAACCTGGTAAACTCTTGCTTACCAAAGGCTTCTTGATCAGCTTAATATGGGCCAAAAATTGACAAATGGCTTGCAATTTGGATGAGGGCAAGCTGTCATATTTGGGATGTCAAATCAGGATAGGACTTAATACAGTGAATGGTTGGGACCCTGGAGTACGTGGATCATTTGCTGAAAGCAATGTAATAGGTAAACAAGATGGTGAAGAAAGCACTTGGCTTGCTGGCCTTCTTCAGTAGGGCACTGGGTATAGCAGTTGGGACATTATGTTGCAAATGTACAAGATGTTGACAAGATTGCACTTTTGGTCACCCTGTTATAGGAAACAAATCATAAATTGGGAAGAGTGCAGAGATTATTTACAAAAATGATAACAAACTTAGACAAATGTCTCCAGATGCACAGCGGAGAGTATCTTAACCTGTTGCATCATGGACTGACATGGAAACACCAATGCCCAAGAACAGAAAAGACTAAAGTGGTGGATTCAGACAATACAAAGGCGAAGCCCTCCTCACTATTGAGTATATTTACATGGAGCACTACTACAAGAAAACAGCATTAATCATCAAACACCCCCACCATCCAGGCCATACCTTCTTCTCACTTCTATCACTGGCAGAAGATACAGCCTTAGGTTCCACACCACCAGGTTCAGGAACAGTTATTACCCCACAACCACCATGCTCCTGAACTGGCATGGATAATAACCTCATTCATCACTATTCTGAACTGATTTCATGAGCTACAGACTCACTTTCCAGGCCACTTTACAATTCATGTTCTCCGTATTATTTATTTGCACAGTTTGTCTTTTGCACATTGGTTCTGCGTCAGTCTCTTACGTACAGTTTTTCGTAAATTTTATTGTACTTTTTTCCTGTAAATGGCTACAAGAAAATGAATCTCAAGGTAGTATATAATAACATAACTACTTTGACAATAAACTTACTTTGAATTTTGAATTTATGAGTATGCTGCAAGGACTCAAGGACCTGTTCCCATGGTGTATTACTCCACTAGTGAAGTTCTTAGCCCTGCTTTGTGCAATAGCACTTTCCCACAAAAGCATCGCAATAACTAAATACAAATGCATAGACTTGATATAAAGAAATTGCAACTCTAATTCACAAATCTAAGCTTTGCATCCACACTTTTGAGTCCAGATTAATTACAGCATTGCATTTATTTTTGCTTTCTTAATATAAATTGGTCAGTAATAATCTTTCAAAGAACTCTCTTTTTCCATTTGCTAATCCAATCAGAATCAGAAAGATCAATGGCGGCGAATGTTGAAAATGGGGTACTGGCATACGTAAAATACGAATTCTACTCACCTCTGGCTTTTGTCCAAAAACAACTTAGATTGTCTTAGACAGATTTAAATCTCAATATTTTAATTACTCGGCACGTTTCTAAAGTCCTTAAGTTTCAGTAACTTAAGCTACGTTGTGTTTTATCTTCAATATCAATAGACATTATTAGTTTTTTTTAAATTTATGGCCTGACTCATTTCCAGGATAATATAATTAAGTGCATAATGGAACATATGTTTGAAATTGCAATATTTCTGTTGAGATGTGTACGACTGCTCTTCTTAGGCAAGCTATGTTAAATCTCCCTTTTCGGGCGGAAAATAAAGACTTATTAGTTCTCAGCCGTTTTTGTTCATTCCGATACCTACCCAAACACTCAATCCTTTCTCTTAAGAGCTTAAATACTTTGGGCCAATATATTCTCCCGGAGGGAGAGAGGCGGACCTGTCACCAGCCACCTTACCAAGAAGACAATGAGGAGAACTTGCACAAAGCGATATATCAGAACGAACTACATTGACTTGCGTACTTGCAGCCATAGATCTTAATGTAAAATAGTTAAACCGCCACGCTGTCCACATTGTGGCCAAAAGAAAATTTACAATCGCTTCGAAACAGCCAAACCGAGTGCTAACCATTTTCATTTTTTTTCCAATCAAAATTGAGACCTTATACCTGGTCTGTTCAGAACGCAATGCATGGGGAAAATGAGACATGGTTGTGCCGTGCTTCCATTCTCAATTACACCAAATAAATGGGAACGAACAAGTGACCGTTTTGGAAGTTGCAAAACAAAATTCCATTCAACGGAATCCATTTAAAAAAAACATAATGCAGCGAAAAAAAAGTAAAGGTGTGCCACGCTGCCTTCTGATCGAAGGCTTAATTTACACTGTGGTGCCTTTCCCATTTATTTGCTGAGGCGAAATCGCTCAATTTTGACACGGGGTCCAAGCGGTCGGAGAGACAGACAATAGTTTAAACGATCGCGAAGGACCTGGCAGACGTTGTGGTCTCAAGTGCCCCCTCCCACCGCCCATTTCCACCGTGCGCTTTGTTCAGGCAACCAGAGATCTCGTCCTCCCGACACAATACAGCCGCCCAGCTGACAACCGTCCCCTCAGATAAACTTCGGCACAAAGAGTTCCCTCTGCCTCCACATCACCTCAAAACCAACACACACACACAACACAAATAAATTACAACAGTTCAACTTTCCCCAGGTGTGACGGGGAGAGGGGGGTGGGGGGAGAGCGAGAGAAAATAAAAGCTGTTTCTCTGCCAACCTCCTTCCCTCTCAACACCGGCGACAACTCACAGGAGCCACCCGGGTTGAGGCGTCGATGCCGCGGCTGTTCAGTCGCAGAGGAGAGGTGTAAAGACCATTGCCTTGCCAACCAATGCCAGACAAACGCCACCTTCGCCTCGGCCCCGGCTGGTAGCATAATAAAAATAAGTAGAATAAATAAAAGCCCTCACTCACCCAAAGTTCCGTGCCCCAGTGCATGGCTCCGGCTGCTCGTTACCCGTGAGGGAAAGGGGGGTTTGAAATAAACCTGTCGGCCGAGCTCTGTTCTCGCCGGCTCAGTACGAGGATGTGTGTGTGTGTGTGCGCTGAGAGACTGCCGTCAGCCGCCAGCCACCACCGCCTCCTCCTTGTCCTCGCCAGGCGAGCGCTTCATTTACATTCGCAGTGGAAGCCGGGATGCTGGAGGTCTCCGACCTGCGCTGAGATTGGAGCGGAGTCCGCCCGGGACAGTTTGCCAGGGTGGCGTTGACCGGCTCTGAGTGGGTTCCAATATTCATTTACTGAACACACAGTGATTCAGGTAGACAAGTGCGTGTGACGAAAAAAAACACAACAACTCCGCTACGGATTGTTTAATCAATCTCACAAAATCATGATAATATTTACACCTCCGTGTAGTGACGAATAAGAAGTAAAGGTGTTGAATGAGTCTTTCACTTTGCTGGGGATAAAATGATACCGATTACCACTTTGATAGTGAACCTTGAAGTATAATATTCGCAAGAAGTAGTGAATTGGGTTAGTAAATTTACTGATCACCCAAAAGTTGGGGGTGTTTTGGATAGCGTGGAGGGCTGTCAGAGGTTACAGCGGGACATTGATAGGATGCAAAACTGGGCTGATGGAGTTAAACCCAGATAACTGTGAGGTGGTTCATTTTGGTAGGTCAAATATGATGACAGAATATAGTATTAATGGCAGTGTGGAGGAGCAGAGGGATCTTGGGGTCCGGGTCCATAGGACATTCAAAGCTGCTACGCAGGTTCACTCTGCGGTTAAGAAATCATATGCTGCATTGGCCTTCACCAATCATGGGATTGAATTTAGGAGCCGAGAGGTAATGTTGTAGCTAAATAGGACCCTGGTCAGACCCCACTTGGAGTACTGTGCTCAGTTCTGGTCGCCTCACCACAGAAACGTGGAAACCATAGAAAGGGTGCAGAGGAGATTTGAGGATGTTGCCTGGATTGGGACGCATACCTTATGAGAATAGGTTGAGTGAACTTGGCCTTTTCTCCTTGGAGCGACGGAGGATGAGAGGTGACCTGATAGAGGTGTATAAGATGATGAGAGGCATTGATCATGTGGATAGTCAAAGGCTTTTTCTCAGGGCTGAAATGGCTAGCACAAAAGAGCTTTGTTGTAAGGTGCTTGGAAGTACGTACAGAGGAGATATCGGGGTAAGTTTTTTACACAGGGGTGAGTGCATGGAATGGGCTGCCAGTGACGGTGGTGGAGGCGGATACGATAGGGTCTTTTAAGAGACTCCTGGATAGGTACATGGAGCTTAGAAACATAGAGGGCTATGGATAACCCGAGGTAATTTCTAAGGTAAGGACATGTTGGGCACAATACCAAAGGGCCTGTATGGTGCTGTAGGTTTTCTAAGCTTCTAAGAGACCGAAGACCTGAATTTTGAAGACTTGTCATGTTTCTTGGATTTACTGAGTGTGCCGCAAGAAAACGAATCACGATGAGTTATATACGGTGAATAATATGTAAAGTTAACAAATATAATATTGTTTTAGTACAAATTTGAAATAAAGGTTAGTGGGGGAAAGATGAGCACGTTTGTATGAGCACTTTAAGGGGGATATGTACAGACTAAAGCATTCTCTCATCATTCTGAATGATACCCAACATAATTAAATTCAAGAATGTGATTAACATTCATGTGATACATTGAAACATTTATTCCAGTCCATCTCTTGCTTAATTGTCCAATAAATAAATATTAAAGAACGGCCTTAGCCCAAAACGTCAACTGTCTATTCACTTCTACAGATGCTGCCTGACCTGCCGAGTTCCTCCAGCACTTTGTGAGTGTTGCTTTGGATTTCCAGCGTCTGCAGACTTCCTTGTGATAATGGAAAATACTGCCAACTGACTGAAAGACTATTTCTCTATTAGGAGATGCAGTCTAGCCCACTGAGTACCTCCACCATGTTCCATATTTGCTTTTTTACTAGTTAAGTAGACCTCACCAAAAACTAAAGAGGTTCCACATCTGATGAAAAGACTGAGCAGGGCAGTTGTGGCAGAGAAGATTGTGAACTGCTGACACGTGTCGATCTGTGTTCAGTACTGAAGACTGTTGATAACTTTTAAGTCAGGTTGATCATGTACCATTGGTACCAAGTTCTCCCAAAATAATAGGTAACGGTAATTTGTTAGGAAAAATATTCCTGAAAGCAATGACAGTGCATGACAAAACACATACTTTATACTTTATACTTTATTGTCACCAAACAATTGATACTAGAATGTACAATCATCATAGCGATATTTGATTCTGTGCTTCCCACTCCCTGGATTACAAATCAATAGTAAATATTAAAAATTTAAATTATAAATCATAAATAGAACAGAGAAAAATGGAAAGTAAGGTAGTGCAAAAAAACTGAGATGCAGGTCCAGATATTTTGAGGGTACGGACCCGATCCGGGTCAGGATCCGTTCAGCAGTCTTATCACAGTTGGAAAGAAGCTGTTCCCAAATCTGGCCGTACGAGTCTTCAAGCTCCTGAACCTTCTCCCGGAGGGAAGAGGGGCGAAAAGTGTGTTGGCTGGGTGGGTCGTGTCCTTGATTATTCTGGCAGCACTGCTCCAACAGCATGCGGTGTAAAGTGAGATATGATCATGATACAATATTGTTGTCCTGTCTTGAGGTTGCAAGGGAATCCCATAATTTCAGGTCTCAAGGTGGATTTAATGTTTCAAATGAATGAGGCATGTTTAACAGTGGGTTTCATGAAGTTCAAATAACCAGCAGAAACTGGCTGCAAATATCCTGTTGTGCAAGTAATGTGAGACTGTCAATTGACACTGCATACCTACAGATGTGTTCTACCCGAGTATCACAAACACTCGTTATCATTAAAACTATAATTCCTCAAATTTCTCTGGACTATTAGAAACTTCTTGAATATCACTTAATTGTTATCTCCTTTTATCAGCCCAACAAATTATATAAACTATACAGTATGTAAAATAGGGAAACTTAAAATTTGGAAGTCATTTATTTAGCAAATTCAAATGTTTTTAATGTATTTACACTTCTGAAAATACATTAGCAATTACATTGAGCAAGGCAACATGTTACTGATGTATGTCTTGAGCTCTTTAGTATTATCAATCATCAAATGCTGGTGTTTAGAGCAGCAATGAAAGTCCCCCATCTCTGTATTAGATTTTTCATTGATGTTTACGTACTAATTTTTTTTGACTAGTCAGAGTTGTTAGCCCTGAGCTGAATTCTTTAGTATATATGTTGATAATTCTATAACACTACTGATTGTGTAATATTGGCAAGTTTTGTATTTATATCATTTCATGCTTTAGGTAATTAATTTCCTCCTACACATGAGTATTCAATCAGGTAATGATAATTAAATTAAATTAAGGCATCTGTTAGTCTTGCGAGACCATGGATCTGCGCCTGGAAAGTCTTCACTCTCCAGGGCGCGGGCTTGGGCAAGGTTGTATAGAAGACCGGCAGTTGCCCATGCTGCAAGTCTCCCCTCTCCATGACACTGATGTTGTCCAAGGGAAGGGCAAAGGCCGATACAGCTCGGCACCAGTGTCGTCGCAGAGCACTGTGTGGTTAAGTGCCTTGCTCAAAGACACAACACGTTGCCTCGGCTGGGGCTCGAACTCACGACCTTCAGATCACTAGTTCAATGCCTTAACCACTTGGCCAAGTGCCCACACCAAATGATAATTACACAACACACAAGATGTTGAGTGAGCTCAGCAGGTTAGAGAACATCTTGGAGGGGAATAAACAGTTGATGTTTATTTTCCTCCATAGATGCTGCCTGACCTGTTGAGACTCCCCAGCACTTTATGCATGTTGCTCTGCATTTCTCGCATTAGCAGAATGGTAATAATGCACTTGCTCTTTCAGCTGAATTAGCTGAATTATGACCAAGGGATGAAACACTAGTCAATATCCTCATCCCCAGCCCAGCTATAGGGAAAAAAAGCTAAACAACTCATGAGGTCCCAAGACTAGATGTGGAAGTTTTAGTTGAGCAGACACAGCAGTAGTACAGAGAGGAGGTGGAAGAGCTTGTGACCCAGTGACAATAGACAATAGGTGCAGGAGTAGGCCATTCAGCCCTTCGAGCCAGCACCACCATTCACTGTGATCATGGCTGATCATCCATAATCAGTATCCAGTTCCTGCCTTATCCCCATAACCTTTGATTCTGCTATCTTTAACAGCTCTATCCATCTCTTTCTTGAAAGCATCCAGAGACTTGGCCTCCACAGCCTGCTGGGGCAGAGCATTCCATACATCCACCACTCTCTGGGTGAAAAAGTTTTTCCTCAACTCCGTTCTAACTGGCCTACCCCTTATTCTTAAACTGTGGCCTCTGGTTCTGGACTCACCCATCAGCGGGAACATGCTTCCTGCCTCCAGCGTGTCCAATCCCTTAATAATCTTATATGTTTCAATAAGATCCCCTCTTAGCCCTCTAAATTCCAGAGTATTCAAGCCCAGTCGCTCTAATCTTTCGACATATGACAGTCCCGCCATCCCGGGAATTAACTTTGTGAACCTACGCTGCACTCCCTCAATAGCAAGAATGTTTTTCCTCAAATTTGGAGACCAAAACTGCACACAGTACTCCAGGTGTTGTCTCACCAAGGCCCTGTACAGCTGCAGAAGGACTTCTTTGCTCTTCTACTCAATTCCCCTTGTTATGAAGGTCAGGCAAATAACCTCTTCCTCAATATCAGCAAGACATAGGAGATGATTATTGACTTCAGGAGAACTTACACCCCTCTTTATATCAGTGGCACAGCAGTGGAAACTGCAAGCAGTTCCAAACTCCTGGGAGTGCAAAACCTCACATAGTCACAGATCCCATCCTATACAGTTAGGAAAGCTCACCAATCCAACACGCATGATGAACTCAGCAGGCCAGGCAGCGTCCATGGAAAAGAGTAAACAGTCGACATTTTAGGCCGAGACCCCTCATCAGGACTAATGAAGGCTCTGAGTCCCAACAAAGGGTCTCAGCCCAAAACGTCGACTGTTTACTCTCTTCCATAGATGCTGCCTGGCCTGCTGAGTTCCTCCAGCATGTTGTGTGTGTTGGTTGGGAATTCCAGCATCTGCAGATTTTCGTGCATTTGTAAAGCTCACCACTGAGGAGGCTGAAGAGAGCTGGAGTAAGCGCATCTACTACTCACATCATTCCACAGGTGCGCAGTAGAGAGCATCTGATGCTGCATCACCGAATGGTACAGAACCTGAACAGCGGCAGACAGGAGGACGCCACCTGTCAAAACGGGCCAATATATCACCAGTATGGCCTCCCTGCCATCTAGGACATACAGTGCCTAAAAAAGGTATGTGTGTTGCTTGAAATTCCAGCATCTGCAGATTTCCTCGTGTTTGCATTCTCCCCCCTTGGAAGATTTCATGTTTTATTGTTTTACAACATTGAATCACAGTGGATTTAATTTGGCTTTTTTGACACCGATTATCAGAAAAAGACTGTTTTATGTCAATGTGAAAACAGATCTCTTCAAAGTGATCTAAATTAATTACAAATATAAAACACAAAATAATTGATTGCTTAAGTATTCATCTCCATTTAATATGAGACACCATATCATCACTGGCACAGCCATTTGGTTTTAGAAGTTACATCATTGGTTAAATGGAGATCGGTTTTTGGAAACCTGTGTGCAGTCAAGGTGCTTCATTTGATTGTAATAAAAACACACCTGTATCTGGATGGTCCAACTACTGGTCAGTCAGTGTCCTGGCAAAAACTACACCATGAAGACAAAAGAACACTCCAAGCAACTCTGCAAAAAGGTTATTGAAAAGCACGAGTCAGGAAATGGATGCAAGAAGATTTCCAAGTCACTGAATATACCTTGGAGTACAGTTAAGTCAATCGTCAAGAAATGGAAAGAATATGGCACAGCTGTAAATATTCCCAGAGAAGGCCGTCCTCAAAAACTGAGTGACTGTGCATGAAGAAGTAGGAGAGGTTTCCAAGAGACCTGTGACAACTCTGGAGAAGTTACAAGCTTCAGTGGCTGAGATGGGAGAGATGGTGCATACAACAACTGTTGCCCGGGTGCTTCACCTATCACAGCTTTATGGCAGAGTGGCAAAGAGAAAGCCACTGTTGAAAACAACTCATATGAAATCTCAGCTAGAGTTTGCCAGAAGGCATGTGGGAGACCTGGAACTCAACCAAGTTTCTGTGGTCTGATGAAACCAAAATTGAACTTTTTGGCCATCATACTAAATGCTATGTTTGGTGTAAACATAACACATCATCAAAAACACGCCATTCCTATTGTGACGCATGGTAGTGACTGCATCATGCTGTGGGGATGCTTCACTGCAGCAGGCCCTGGAAGGCTTGCGAAGGTAGAGGGTAAAATGAATGCAGCAAAATACAGAGAAATCCTAGGGGAATACTTGATGCAGTCTGCAAGAGAACTGCGACTTGGGAGAGGATTTGTTTTCTAAAAAGACAATGAACTCAAGCATAAAGGAATGGCTTTAAAACAACAAAGTTAATGTCTTTGAGTGGCCAAGTCAGAGTCCAGAACTCAATCCAATTTAGAATTTGTGACTGGACTTGAAAAGGGTTGTCACTCACAATCCCCATGCAATCTGACAGAGCTTAAGCAGTTTTGTAAGGAAGAATGGGGAAAAATTGCAGCGTCCAGGTGTGCAATGCTGATAGAGACCTATCCACACAGACTCAAGCCTGTAATTACTGTCAAAGGTGCATCTGCTTCTTGAAGGGCTGAATACTTATGCAATCAATTATTTTGTGTTTTATATTTGTACTTAATTTAGATCACTTTGTAGAGATCTGTTTTCACTTTGACATAAAATTCTGTTGATCGGTGACAAAAAGCCAAATTAAATCCACTGTGATTCAAAGTTGTAAAACAATAAAACATGAAAAATTCCAAGGGTGCTAATTCCAAGGCACTGTATATACAGAAAGGAACTGGAAAAAAGGTCATTAACTTGTAGTATCCTACCACCCTGATCATGGACTGTTTGTCCCACTCCCGTCAGGGAGGAGGCAATGTGGCATCCATGCTAGGACCACAGGACTCAAAAATAGTTACTTTCCCTAAGCAACACCTCCACCTGCTAACAAGGATACCAAAAGTTTCTTCAGATACATAAAGTGTAAAAGATATCAGACCGCTGGAAAACAATACTAAAGAGGTAGTTATGGGGGACAAGGAAGTGGCAGACAAACTCAATAAGTATCTTGCATCATTCTTCACTGTGGAAGACACCCGCAGTATGGTGGAAGTTCCAGGTGTCAGGGGTCATGAAGTGTGTGAAATTACCATTACTAGAGAGAAGGTTCTTGGGAAACTGAAAGGACTAGATTGTGTACACCCCAGAGTTCTGAAAGAGGTGGCTGAAGAGATTGTGGAGGCATTAGTAATGATCTTTCAAGAATCACTAGATTCTGGAATGGTTCCAGAAGACTGGAAAATTGCAAATGTCACTCCACTCATCGAGAAGGGAGGGATGCAGAAGAAAGGAAACTATAGGGCAGTTAGTCTGACCTCAGTGGTTATGAAGATGTTGGAGTCAATTATTAAGGATGTGATTTCAGGAAGGCACATGATAAAATAGGCCGTAGTTGGCATGGATTCCTCAAGGGAAAATCTTGCCTGACAAATCTGTTGAAATTATTTGAACAAGCAGGATAGACAAAAGAGAATCGGTTGATGTTGAGTACTTGGATTTTCAGAACGTCTTTGACAAGGCTCCACACATGAGGTTGCTTCACAAGTTTCAACCCCATGGTATTACAGGAAAGATTCTAGCATGGATAAAGCAGTAGCTGATTGGCAGGAGGCAAAGAGCGGGAATAAAGGGAGCCTTTCCTGACTGGCTGCAGATGACTAGTGGTGTTCCACGGGTGTCTGTGTTGGCAAAGAAATGGCAGATGGAATATAGTTTTGGGAAGTGTATAGTCATGCACTTTGGCAGAGAAAAAGAAAGGGTTGACTATTTTCTAAACAGAGAGTAGATTCAAAAATCTGCATGCAGAGGTACTTGGGAGTCCTTGTGCAGGATTCCTTGAAGGTTAGTTTGCAGGTTGTGTCGGTGGAAGAGGAAGGCAAATGTGATGTTAGCATTCATTTCAAGAGGACTAGAATATAAAAGCAGGTATGTAATGCTGAGACTTTATAAAGAACTGGTGAGGTCTCACTTGGAGAATTGTGAGCAATATTTTATCTTTGAAAGGAAGTGTTGATACTGAGAGGGTTCAAAGGAGGTTCATGGAAATGGTTCCAGGATTGAATGGCTTGTCATATGAAGAGCATTTGATGGCTCTGGGCCTGTATTCACCAGAATTCAGAAGAATGAGGGGTGACCTCATTGAAATCTATCGAATGGTGAAAGGCCTGGATAGAGTGATTGTGGGGAGGATGTTTCCTATGGTTTGAGAATCTAAAACCAGAGGACTCAGCTTCAGAATAGAGGGGCATCTTTTTAGAACGGAGATGAGGAGGAATTTCTTCAGATGGAGAGTGGTGAATCCGTGGAATGTTTTGCCACAGGCAGCTTTGGAGGCCAAGTCTTTATATGCCCACCTCACCACTGTCAGGGTCACCTTATGTACAGACACTCCTGTATCTAGCATCATTGTACAGACATACAATCAATGAATATAAGCTATCCTATGTATTTTGCATATTTTTTTTACGTATCTTGTGTTTTTTTATTATTGTGTTCTTTAGCTTACCGTGTTTTTTGTGCTGCATTGGAACAGAGTAACGATTACTTCATTCTCCTTTATACTGGAAGTGACATTAACCAATCTTGCTGCCCAGGAAAGTAGATGCTGGAGTCTGTGCTGGGTTGGAGACGAACACCTCCTGCTCATGCTGCCCTCTAGTGTTTGCTAGGTGGAAGACAAATTGGATTGCATTCATCTGTGGCTGGACTGCTGTGTGCTTGCTCCAAGGACAGCATCCCAAGCACTGTCAGTCCACAGGTCATGACACTCAGGGACTTGGGCTATATTTATATATATTTTTTGTGACTGTATGTTCTTCTGCTATCATAACTATATGTGTTATATGTCTGTGTGCAGTGTGTGACTGTTGGTACTGTGTTTTGCCCCATGGCGCCAAAGGAAGGCTGTTTCACTTGGCTGTATTCATGTGTATGGTTGCATGACAATTAAACATGAGCTGAACTTAATCTTGAGTCTTGAAAGGCTGTTCTAGTTGGGATATAATTATCAAGACATTTCTCCACAGAGTCGAGCAAAGAATTCATCTCAGATCTGCACCACTCTGCTTTGTTTTGAGATGAGCTAGTACAGGGCAGCACACTGGTGCAGTAGGTTGTGCTGATGCCAGGTTCAATCCTGACCTTTAAAGCTGTCAATGTTTGTAAGTTCTTCCTTCATATAGGTTTCCCCAGGTTGTCCGGTTTCTTCACACATGCCAAGGATGTGCTAGTTGGTAGTCAAGTCAAACTGAGCTTATTGTCGTGCACAGGTAGGTGAGGTACAGATACAATGAGAAACTTGTTTGCAACAACATCACAGGCACGTGCAGTACTGTGCAAAAGTCTTAGGCAATGTAAGAAATTCTGTAAAGCCAAGAAGATTTCAAAGATAATGAACTGAAAAGTTTCTAAATAGCAAAAATTTTACTATAAAGAGCAGTGAAGTGTACCTGGGGAGGCACAGCAGCGTAGTGGTTAGCACACCACTTTAAAATTCCTGCCGCTGTCTGTAAGGAGTTTGTACGTTCTCCCCGTGATCGCCTGGGTTTCCTCTGGGTGCTCAGGTCTTCTCCCACATTCCACAGACGCACCAATTGGTGGGTTAATTGGTCATTATAAATCGTCCTGCAATTTGGCTAGGATTAAATTGGGCACAGCTCATGGACCAGGATGGCCTATTCCATGTTGTATCTCAATAAATTTAAAAAGTAAAAAACTAAATCAAATCAATATTTAGTGTCACCACCCTTTGCCTTTTAAACTGCATCAAATCTCTTAGGTACGCTGTCACGTAGACTTATAAGAAAATCGGCTGATAGGTTGTTCCAGGCATCTTGGAGAACTTGCCACAGTTCTTCTGCAGACTTTGGCTGTCTCGCTTTCTTCTGTCTCTCCAGATAATCCCAGACAGCCTCAATGATGTTGAGATCAGGGCTCAATGGAGGCCAAACGATTTGAAAACATATTAAAAAAATTCTAGGGCGTCTACGAGTTTTGCGCAGTACTGTCGGTATGGACAACACACAGAGTATAAATTATACAGACAATGAAGACATTATCCAATCAGGGACAAGGTTAATAGGCTACTATAATATAAGTGAGTGGTAGGGCATTCAGGGTGGGGTAATGGGGCAATTGAGAGAGAACAGACTTCAGGAAAGCCAGCAAACAAATGGATCCATGAGGTTTCTCTGAGATTCAGCATATAATCAATGACCAAATGGCTTCCTTCAACATTATAAGAAAATATCACAAATACTCTAACAGAAATCTTGTGTTGAAATAATTTTGTGTTGCCTCATACAATTAGATTCATTGAGAATTACATTAAGAATAATATATATCTAAACAGTAAAAATTTCTCAATTTCTTTTCTTGTTCTGTGACTTAGAGGTCTGGAAGCAATATAAATTAAGTAGTACTTAATCTTGGCTGTTGAGCTTCTTTGTAGCTAGCTACATGTACAGTGTCAAAATACACAGTCTAGAAATCCTAAAGTGTTTGATTTAGAAGTCAGTGACAAGGTTGAATGTGATGGGAGTGAGGGAGGAGGTACTGTATAAGATATCAGCGCCATCTGGGGCATGCTGGCTGGTGGTGTAGGGGCATCCTTACCGGATTTCAAGCCAAGTGCATGTTTTCCATCCGAGCAGGGTTGGGCATCGAGCTAGCAACTCCGCTTCGTAAAAAAGAAACATACAAATGCACGAAATGGCAAGCTTGTTGCCCGATGCGCTGCGTCCCATCCAGGGCCCTAAATAGTTCTTCCAGCTTGGGCAGTCCTTCTCATGTGAACCCAATGGTGCTCCTGCTGGCTAGCCGTTTCGATTCCACTTCACATTTCCACACTGACATATCCAAGCCTCCTCCAGGTCATGGGCAAATGAAAACGAGGGGAATAACACCTCATGTTCCTGGAAGAAGTCACCTCAGTCTGCAGAAATCTCTTTTCTAACTCCTCCCACCTGCTGTATATCTGATCTTTCCACCCTCCCCTCCGCATTTTTATGCTGATTATCTCCTTTCTTTCTTTCCAGTCTAGATGAAGAGTTTCAATCCAAAACATCGACTGTCCTTTTCCCTCCATAGATGCTGCCCAACATGCTGAGCTCCTCCGGCACCTCTTGTATTGTCTCAGGACGAGGTTGTGACAGGTGTAGGTAAACTGCAAATGATGGTATGGAATGTCTTTTTATACCTACTAACTTTATGTAAGAAATCCATTCAGCATTCAAAATTTATTTCAAATGTAAGCACTGCATCAAAATGAGAAGTGGTCAGAAATGCTGCTGGCTGCCGCACAGAGGAAGTGAGGAGATTTAGGTTCTCTATTGTTTTTTTTTCAAAACCCCATAAGAGGAAAATGGGAAGCACCAACAGCAACAACCCGAACTCGCGTAGTAACCCAAATGCACCTGAAATTTCAAGGGATTCAGTGTCAAATAAAATTTGGAATATTGGATCATGAAAATAAATCAAAAGCTCAGTGAAGGATCTGGGATTTAAGAAGCATTTTAAAGGAAAGGAGAGAGTTGGAGAACTTTGGGGTGGAACTCGAGAATTTATTCCTTGGAGTGTAGGATAAAGAGGGGGGATTTGATGTAGACATACCGAATTAAGAGGTATGCAGTTAGGGTACATGCAAGCAATTTATTTGCTTCTTTCTTATGGTACCTTTGGTCAAAATCACATCTTTATCCAAACGTATCCAAGTTTTCTAGAGAGACAAACTGAAGTTATGAGGAGTATAGACAGGGTAAATGCAAGCAGGCTTTTCCCTGGGAAGTTGGTGAGACGAGAACTAGAGCTCGTGGGTTAAGGGTGAAAGGTGAAGTGGTTAAAGGGAACATAAAGGGGAACTTCTTCACTCAGAGGGTGGTGAGTGTGTGGAATGGGCTGCCAGCAGAAGTGGTGGATGTGAGTTTGATTTCAACATTTAAGAGAAGTTTGGGTAAGTACGTGGATGGGAAGGGTATGGTGGGCTGTGGGCCAGGTGAGGTTAATGGGTCTAAGCAGAATAATAGTTCAGCACAGACTAGATGGGCCAAAGAGCCTGCTTCTATGCTGTTGTGCTCCATGACTCTATGGTCATCGCCACTGAAGGCTGATAGAACAATTAAAACTTAGAATAAGCAGGAGGCTGCAATCAGAGAGAAGTAGAGATCTTGATTACAAAAAAGAGAAAATCTGCAGATGCTGGAAATCCAGGGCTGAGTCCTGCCAAAGGATCTCGGCCCGAAACGTCGACTGCACTTTTTTCCATCGATGCTGCCTGGCCTGCTGAGTTCCTCCAGAATTCTCTGTGTGTCACTTACAGATCTTGGTTGTTGAATTGCTTCGAGGAGAGGAAGAGCAATCAAGCTTTGAAACAAGAATGAGAATTTTAAAATCGAGACATTAAGGCTGATACAATAGGGACATTTAAAGGACTCATATATGGGCACATGGACGTAAGAAAACATCGAGGGTTATGGGCTGCATAGAGAGAGGCCAGAGTAATTATGGAATATGTTTATATAGGTCAGCACAACATCATTGGCTGTGGGACCTGTATTGCTCTCTGTTCTGTGGTTAATAGGTCTTGCTGTGAATTAGGATCAGAGCAGCAGAATATTTTGTAGAATGGAGAATGGGTGACCGTCCAGAAAAGCATTAGAATAATCAATTCTGGAAGGTATAAATGTAAAGTGGAGCGTTTCAGCTGAGTTGGGGCAGCATCAGGCAATGTTGGGGAAAATGAAAATGTCTGCTCCTGACCATGAAGCAGTATGTGTGGCTTGAAGCTCATGCCGGTGTCAAATAAGGAACCAAGGTGATGGACTGATTCAACTTCAAGCAATTGTCAGAAAGAGGGACTGAACTAGTAACTGGAGCACAAGTTAATAATAAATGGCACTTAAGAAAATCAGTATACATAAGCTATCACAATGACCTAATGAAATGGCACTAAAGGTAAAAAAGCTGTGAAAGTGCCACTAAATCCACCTTCCAAAGTGTAGCTAAATAAAACAAAACAGTTTCAAAAATCAACATTTTGGGAGGTAGAGAACACAGCCAACACAAATTAGATCAGCTGTCCTTTCCAAGCCTACTTTTCATTCTGACAGGCTGCATCACCATGGGGGTGGACATAGAAACATAGAAACATAGAAAATAGGTGCAGGAGTAGGCCATTCGGCCCTTCGAGCCTGCACCGCCATTTATTATGATCATGGCTGATCATCCAACTCAGAACCCCGCCCCAGCCTTCCCTCCATACCCCCTGACCCCCGTAGCCACAAGGGCCATATCTAACTCCCTCTTAAATATAGCCAATGAACTGGCCTCAACAGTTTCCTGTGGCAGAGAATTCCACAGATTCACCACTCTCTGTGTGAAGAAGTTTTTCCTAATCTCGGTCCTAAAAGGCTTCCCCTCTATCCTCAAACTGTGACCCCTCGTTCTGGACTTCCCCAACATCGGGAACAATCTTCCTGCATCTAGCCTGTCCAATCCCTTTAGGATCTTGTACGTTTCAATCAGATCCCCCCTCAATCTTCTAAATTCCAACGAGTACAAGCCCAATTCATCCAGTCTTTCTTCATATGAAAGTCCCGCCATCCCAGGAATCAATCTGGTGAACCTTCTTTGTACTCCCTCTATGGCAAAGATGTCTTTCCTCAGATTAGGGGACCAAAACTGCACACAATACTCCAGGTGTGGTCTCACCAAGGCCTTGTACAACTGCAGTAGTACCTCCCTGCTCCTGTACTCGAATCCTCTCGCTATAAATGCCAGCATACCATAGCATACCATTCGCCTTTTTCAACGCCTGCTGTACCTGCATGCCCACTTTCAATGATTGGTGTATAATGACACCCAGGTCTCGTTGCACCTCCCCTTTTCCTAATCGGCCACCATTCAGATAATAATCTGTTTTCCTATTTTTGCCACCAAAGTGGATAACTTCACATTTATCCACATTAAATTGCATCTGCCATGAATTTGCCCACTCACCCAACCTATCCAAGTCACCCTGCATCCTCTCAGCATCCTCCTCACTGCTAACACTGCAGGATCATAAGAAGCTACAGAGAGTTGTAAAATCAGTCAGCTCCATCATGGGCACCAGCTTCCGTAGTAGCCAAGGCATCTTCGAGGAGCGGTGTCTCAGAAAGGCAGCGTCCATCATTTAGGACCCCTATCACCCAGGACATGCCCTCTTCTCATTGGTACCATCAGGAAGGAGATACAAAAGCCTAAAGGCACACATTCAATGATTCAGGAACATTTTCCCCTCGGCCATCCAATTTCGAAATGGACATTGAACCCATGAACACTACCTCAATTATTTGTTTTTGCACTATTTTTAATATAACTATTTATGTATAGGCATCCATTAGTCTCATGAGACTATGGATTTGCAGGTTTCCAGGGCGCAGGCCTGGGCAAGGTTGCATGGAAGACCGGCAGTTGCCCATGCTGCAAGTCTCCCCTCTCCATGCCACCGATGTTGTCCAAGGGAAGGGCATTAGGGCTGGTACAGCTTGGCACCAGTGTTGCTGCAGAGCAATCAGAATCAGAATGGACACATACAGGGAATTTGATGCCGGTTTCCCTGAGCTCCCGCTGTACAGAATCAAAAGCAAACAAAACAATAGTGCAGATAATCATGAACTATATACAATGAGGTGTACCTGTGTATGTACAGGTGGACTTGGTTTATAATAGACTAAAAGTCACGTGTTCATAAGACTGATGGCATACGGAAAGAAACTGTTCTTGTACCTATTTGTCCTGGCATACAGTGATCTAAAGCGCCTACCAGAAGGAAGGAGTTGGAACAGGTGATGTCCAGGGTGTGATGGGTCTACAATGATGCTGCTTGCTCACCTCCTGACTCTAGATGCGTATAAGTCCTGGATCGAGGGCAGCTTCACACCAATATGTGTGGTTAAGTGCCTTGCTCAAGGACACAACACGCTGCCTCAGCTGAGGCTTGAACTAGCAGCCTTCAGATCACTAGACCAATGCCTTAACCACTTGGCCACATGCCAACACTATTTAATATACATATATATACTTACTGTAGTTGATTTTTTCCCCTATGTTTATCATGTATTGCATTTTACAGCTGCTGCCAAGTTAACAAATTTCACAGCATATGCCGATGATATTAAACCTGATTCCGATTCTTTTGTATTTTACTACTTATGTTTTCTTGTTTTTCAATATCTTACCAATTGAGATTGTAACTTTAACATACGAGCTATGCTTTACAGCCATTTATATATGAACATTGAAGTATTTTTGGTGAGCAATTGCACAGTTACTATAATTTTTCCTTACCACTGGTTCTTTATTGATTTGAATTTACATTGTATTTTGCTCTTGTCCTTACCCCTTTGTTTCAAGCTCTGCTCACGTATGTATGACTCACTTTTAATAAGAAAACATGATGTCCTCTTAGTGGAAAGTACAAAGATCAGAATCAGGTTTGGTATCATTGTTTTATGTGATGTGGAATTATCTCCAGTGTTTTCCACTGAACTGATGCATTTTGCTTTGAGTGAACTGCATGCCCAGGTGCCCAAATGCTTTGAAACGGCAAAGAGGAATTGCCTAATCCCTGATTCCAATATGTTTTAATTCATTCACATACAAATTGAATGCAGAATTGTTAAAAAGACATTTGCCACTCTGCAGAAAGCAACCAGTGATTCCATTTTGGTAGTGAGACGACAACAACAAAAAAATACCATAAAATCTCTGCAGGTTTGAAGAGAGAAACAGTGTTAACATTTTTGGGGCTAGTTAATTTGGATGTTTGATGATCTTTCTTCACTTCACTAGTCACAGACTTAAATTCAAGCTAAAAAAGAAAATACTATTGCACCAGTGTGTCGTTTTCCCTCTGGATACTAATTGATGCCAAAGTTTGAGCTGTTTGGTTTATGTGATCTCAAAAAGAACTTTTCCAAGTTCGTCCTGATGAAGGGTCTCGGCCTGAAACGTCGACTGCACCTCTTCCTACAGATGCTGCCTGGCCTGCTGCGTTCACCAGCAACTTTGATGTGTGTTGCTTTTCCAAATTTACTTTGTGTTATATTCCACTATTGCCAAAAGAGTGACCTTGAACCAAGATCTGAGAGATGAAATGAGAGATACCAGTAGTATTAATTATTATAGTGGTGGCTAACCTAGAATAAAATTGAACAGATTAATGGATGAAATAGGAGCCTTCTACAACCAGCCATACCATTTAATGAAAAATCACGGTTGCTCGCTTTGGAACCTCAACCCTACTTTTCACCTTGCTTATCAAGAACCTATTCATCTCTTGCCTTAAAATATTCAGCCCTGCACCCAAGAAAGAAAGAAATTTACCTCATCTCTGTCCCAAGTGAGTGACCCTTTAAATAGAAAACCTTAATTCTGTGTTTTCACACAAGAGGTCAGGTCCATGCATCTTTGCGTTTATCTGGTCAAAACTCATTAGGATCTTTTATTTCTCATTTGACAGACACCACTCTCTCCGAAACTCCAGTGGATAGAAGCTGAGCTTGTTCACAATTTCCGCACAAGGCAATCCACCTATTCCAGATATCAATCTAGTAATCCTACTCAGAACTCCTTCCAATATTTTTTCTCATAAGGAGAACAGCACTGTACACAATACATCACAAGTCATCTTACCAATGCCTTAGGTAACTGAAATATTAATGAACTGTAACCTCCAGACATTTGTATTCAATTTCACTCACTCTTAAAAACATTCTATTAGCTTTTTTAATTACATGTGTTCAGATTCAGATTTATTTATCACGTACAGTGAGATGCATTGTTTGCGTTAACAACCAACACCCACAAGGATGTGCTGAGGGTAGCCCGCAAACCCTTTCAAGCCCTTTGTAGCGATTCCTCAGAAATTTGCCAGGTCCCCGTCGACTCTTCCTAATTTTTGCACCACAGAAAGTGTTCTGTCTGGATTGAATTGAATTAACTTTATTTCTTGCATCCATTGCATACATGAGGAGTAAAAATTTTTACGTCTCTGTCTGAATGTGCAAATTATAGTAATTTGTAATAAATAGTATGTACAGCAATATATACAACAGAACAGTCAACAAAGCTTAGAAATACAGTTGTGTCAGCATGAATTAATCAGTCTGATGGCCTGGTGGAAGAAGTTGTCCCAGAGCCTGTTGGTCCTGGCTTTTATGCTGCGGTATCATTTCCTAGATGGTAGCAGCTGAAACAGTTTGTGGTTGGGGTGATTTGGGTCCCCAATGATCTTTTGGGCCCGTTTTATGCACTTGTCTCTGTAAATATCTGAATAGTGGGAAGTTCACATCTACAGATGAACTGGGCTATCTGCACCACTCTCTGCAGAGTCCTGTGATTGAGGGAAGTACAGTTCCCATACCAGGCAGTGATGCAGCCAGTCAGGATGCTCTCAATTGTGCCCCTGTAGAAAGTCCTTAGGATTTGGGGACCCATACCAGACTTCTTCAACTGTTGGTGAAAGAGGCGCTGTTTTGCTTTTTTCACCGCAGTCAGTATGTACAGACCACGTGAGATCCTTGGTGATGTTTATGCTGGGGAACCTAAAGCTGTTCACCCTCTCAACCCCAGATCCATTGATGTCAATAGGAGTTAGCCTGTCTTCACTCTGGCTGTGGTCCACAACCAGCTCCTATGTTTTTGCGACAGAGGGTGAGATTATTTTCTTGACACCACTTGTGTCAGGGTGATGACTTCATCTCTGAAGGCTGTCTCGTTCTTATTTGTGATTAGGCCATTCAGTGTAGTGTCGACAGCAAATTTAATTAGCAGGTTGGAGCTGTGGGTGGCGACACAGTCATGGGTATACAGGCAGTAAAAGAGGAGACTCAGTACACAGCCCTGAGGCACACCTGTATGGAGAGTCATAGTCATAGTCATACTTTATTGATCCCGGGGGAAATTGGTTTTCGTTACAGTTGCACCATAAATAATAAATAGTAATAAAACCATAAATAGTTAAATAGTAATATGTAAATTATGCCAGGAAATAAGTCCAGGGCCAGCCTATTGGTTCAGGGTGTCTGACCCTCCAAGGGAGGAGTTGTAAAGTTTGATGGCCACAGGCAGGAATGACTTCCTATGATGCTCTGTGTTGCATCTCGGTGGAATGAGTCTCTGGCTGAATGTACTCCTGTGCCCACCCAGTATATTATGTAGTGGATGGGAGATATTGTCCAAGATGGCATGCAACTTGGACAGCATCCTCTTTTCAGACACCACTGTCAGAGAGTCCAGTTCCATCCCCACAACATCACTGGCCTTACGAATGAGATTGTTGATTCTGTTGGTGTCTGCTACCCTCAGCCTGCTGCCCCAGCACACAACAGCAAACATGATCGCACTGGCCACCACAGACTCGTAGAACATCCTCAGCATCGTCCGGCAGATGTTAAAGGACCTCAGTCTCCTCAGGAAATAGAGACGGCTCTGACCCTTCTTGTAGACAGCCTCAGTGTTCTTTGACCAGTCCAGTTTATTGTCAATTTGTATCCCCAGGTATCTGTAATCCTCCACCATGTCCACACTGACCCCGCTGGATGGAAACAGGGGTCACCGGTACCTTAGCTCTCCTCAGGTCTACCACCAGCTCCTTAGTCTTTTTCACATTAAGCTGCAGATAATTCTGCTCACACCATGTGACAAAGTTTCCTACCGTAGCCCTGTACTCAGCCTCATCTCCCTTTGCTGATGCATCCAACTATGGCAGAGTCATCAGAAAACTTCTGAAGATGACAAGACTCCGTGCAGTAGTTGAAGTCCGAGATGTAAATGGTGAAGAGAAAGGGAGACAAGACAGTCCCCTGTGGAGCCCCAGTGCTGCTGATCACTCTTTCGGACGCACAGTGTTGCAAGCACACGTACTGTGGTCTGCCAGTCAGGTAATCAAGAATCCATGACACCAGGAAAGCATCCACCTGCATCGCTGTCAGCTTCTCCCTCAGCAGAGCAGGGCGGATGGTGTTGAACGCACTGGGGAAGTCAAAAAACATGACCCTCACAGTGCTCGCTGGTTTGTCCAGGTGGGCGTAGACACAGTTCAGCAGGTATACGATGGCATCCTCAACTCCTAGTCGGGGCTGGTAGGTGAACTGGAGGGAATCTAAGGGTCTCTGATTCCTCATCCTCCCCTAACCCCACTCTCCCTGAACATCCCAAACCCCCTCTCCCTCCTGAGACCTCCCAATCTTCACCCTTCTCCAACCCCAGCCCCAACCCTTGCAATGTCTTCACCATCCCCTCTAACCTTCCCCTCTCTGAGGCAGAACGTTCTGTCCTTAGCAAGGGCCTCACTTTTGTCCCTCTCCGTCCACACCTCAGTGAGTTCCGTGCCCGCCATGACACTGAACTCTTCTTCCGTCGCCTACATCTCCGAGCCTACTTCTTTGGCAAGGATTCCCCTCCTGCTATAGATGACCCCTTCTCCTGTCTTCAACCCTCCTCCTCCTCCTGGACACCCCTACCTGCACTCGATCTCTTCATCTCCAACTGTCGCCAAGACATCAACCGTCTCATCTTCACCACTCCTCTCTCCTGTTCCAACCTCACTCCCTCTGAATGCACTGCCCTCCACTCTCTCTGCACTAATCCCAACCTCACCATAAAACCTGCTGACAAAGGTGGTGCCGTAGTAGTCTGGCGGACGGACCACTACCTCACTGAGGGCAAACGGCAGCTCTCTAACACCTCCTCTTACTTACCCCTGGAACAGGACCCCACCAAAAAACATCAAACCATTGTCTCCCGTACCATCACTGCCCTTATCAACTCCAGAGACTTTCCATCCTCAGCCACTAAACTCATTATTCCCACACCCCGTACCACTCGGTTTTACCTCCTCCCAAAGATACACAAGCCTGACTGTCCTGGTAGACCCATAGTTTCGGCCTGCTCCTGTTCAACCGAACTTGTATCTGCCTACCTGGACTCCATTTTGTCACCCATAGTTCAGTCCCTCACCACCTACATCCGCGATACATCCCATGCCCTTCACCTCTTCAATAACTTCCAGTTCCCCGATCCCAACCGCTTCATTTTTACTATGGATGTCCAATCCTTATACACCTCCATTCCCCATCAAAAAGGCCTCAAAGCCCTCCACTACTTTCTGGATAACAGACCTCACCAGTTCCCCACCACCACTACCCTCCTCCGGTTGGCGGAACTGGTTCTCACACTTAATAACTTCTCTTTCGGCTCTTCCCACTTTCTTCAGACTAAGGGTGTAGCTATGGGAATTCGCATGGGACCCAGCTACGCCTGCCTCTTCGTTGGTTATGTGGAACAGTCTGTGCTCCAAACCTATTCTGGTACTGCTCCCCAACTTTTCCTTCGATACATTAACGACTACATGGGTGCTGCTTCCTGCACCCATGCTGAGCTCATCATTTTCATCGACTTTACTTCAAACTTCCACCCAGCTCTCAAATTCACTTGGTCTATCTCTGACACTTCTCCTCCCTTTCTCGATGTCTCGGTGTCCATCTCTGGAGACAGACTGTCCACTGACATCTTCTACAAGCCCAGTGATTCTCATAACTACCTCGACTATACCTCTTCCCACCCTGCCACATGCAAAAATGCCATTCCCCATTCCCAGTTCCTCCGTCTCTGCCGCATCTGCTCCCAGGATGAGGCTTTCCGTCCCAGGACATCTCAAATGCCCTCTTTCTTTAAGGATCGTGGTTTCCCTTCTACGGTGATCAATAATGCCCTCACCTGCATCTCCTCCATTCCCCGCACTTCGGCCCTCACCCCATCTTTCCGCCACCACAACAGGGACAGAGTTCCCCTTGTCCTCACCTACCACCCCACCAGCCTCCGGATCCAGCACATTATCCTCCGCAACTTCTGCTACTTTCACAGGACCCCACCACTAAGCACATCTTTCCCTCTCCACCCCTCTCCACTTTCCGCAGGGATCGATCCCTCCACGACTCACTTATCCACACGTCCCTCCCCACGGATCTCCCACCCGGCACTTATCCCTGTAAGCGTAAGTACTACACCTCCTGTCTTGCCACCATTCAGGGCCCCAAACAGTCCTTCCAGGTGAGGCAACACTTCACTTGTGAGTCTGTTGGGGTCATCTATTGCATCTGGTGCTCCCGGTGCGGCCTCCTCTATATTGGTGAAACCTGACGCAGGTTGGGGGACCGCTTCGTCGAGCACCTCCGCTCCGTCCGCCACAACAGACAGGATCTCCCAGTAGCCACCCACTTCAACTCTGCTTCCCACTTCCATTCAGACATGTCCATACATGGCCTCCTCTACTGCCATGATGAGGCTAAACTCAGGTTGGAGGAGCAATACCTCATATACCGTCTAGGTAGTCTCCAGCCCCTTGGTATGAACATAGAATTCTCCAACTTCCGGTAATTCCCTCCCCCTCCCTTCCCCTATCCCTACTTCACATCACCTCCCTCATAGATCCGCCTCCTTCTACTACTGCTGTGACAAGAATACACATAGATGTTAGCTGTCCTGTGTGATCAGCAGTTGGTCTGCCACCTGTCTTTGGGAGAGAGAGAGAGATAAGGAAGACAATTGAGCAGCATTTGGAGATGTGTAATGAAGGGACGGGAGAGAGAGCTGTCTAGAGCGGCTCCCCCTTTGAACCCTGAACTGTTTGAAGTGATGGACAGGCGATACCCCAGCAGGGGGATAAAAAGGGACAGGTTCGCTAAGGCAGGACACACACGACACCACGAGGTAACGAGACCCTGGAAGCAGTGCCCCCACCCCGCAAGTCGGCGGGAGTCGTTTGGAAGGCTGATTGCGGAACCAAGCCATAGATACACAAGGTGGAAAGGTATGATCAGCGGGAACCCGGTGTGTGTCCACCCTTGCTTGGGTGCCAGGTTCACTGCAGAGGATCGACCGCATCTGGAGGAGGGGTCACAGTCGGTGACCTCAGGTGACATCACAAAGGACTCGCCCGAAAGCTGCTTGTGAGCAATATCGTAGGTCTGTGTGTGGAAGCCATTTCGAATGATCATTCGTTCTCGTTCTCTCTCCTTTCCCCCCACATTGTCCATCGCCACGGCAACGATTACTGCGAACTGAACTAAATTGGACTGAACTTTGCGTCACTTTGAAATTGGTCATTTACCCCTAGACAACGATAGAGCTTGATTGATCCTGTTATCTTAATTCTGTGCACATGTGTGTTTATCATTGCTGAACTGTTGCATTTATTATCCTTTCGATTACTGTGTTGCTTGTTTCTTTAATAAAACTTTCTTAGTTCTAGTAATCCAGACTCCAACTGAGTGATCCATTTCTGCTGGTTTGGCAACCCAGTTACGGGGTACGTAACACTGCGCATTGTTCTCCTGCCAATCACCTCCCTGCTTCCCCTACCCCACCCCTTTTTCTTTCAAATTACTGTTTTTTTCAAGTACCAGCATTCTTCAAACCCTCCCCAAAGTTCTTCCTTCAGTCCTGACGAAGGGTTTCGGCCCGAAACGTCAACTAATCTTTTCAACTGATGCTGACTGACCTGCTGAGTTCCTCCAGTGCATTGTGAGTGTTCCTTTGACAACAGCATCTGCAGATTATTTTGTGTTGGGGATCTAAGTGTGGCCTGACCATAGGCTGGAGCAGCTCCAGAATAAGTCTCTCCAGGGTCTTCATGATGTGGGAGGTCAATGCCACCAGTCTGTAGTCATTGAGGCCGCTGGGGTGCGGCGTCTTCGGCACAGGGACGAGGCAGGACGTCTTCCACAATGCAGGAACCCTCCGGAGCCTCAGGCTCAGGTTGAATACATGGCAAAGTACTCCACATAGCTGAGGGGCACAGGCTTTGAGCACCCTGGTACTGACACCATCCGGTCCTGCAGCCTTGCTTGGGTTGAAACGTTTCAGCTGTAGAGCTGTGAAGCCCACCATGGTGGTTTCGTGTGGGGGAGGGGTATAGTCATGAGAGCAGGGTGGGGGACTGTGAGGAGGGGTTGGAGGGGAGAGTGGAATATGTGTTGGTTGGGGGTCGACAACAGATGACTCATGTGGGGGATGGGCAGGGGCCACAATGTCAAATCTGTTAAAGAACAGGTTAAGTTCGTTGGCCCTGTCCGCACTGCCCTCAGCTCCTCTGTTGCTGGAGTCAGAGGGACAGAGGTGAGGGAGTCCACCCTTACCACCCGCCGGCAATCTGACAAGAAGTCCAGGATCCAACTACACAAGGCCGGGTGAGGAACGAGGTCTCTGAGCTTCTTGTCGAGCTTGGAGGGAATTATGGTGTTGAATGCTGAACTGTAGTCCAAGAACTGCATTCTCACATAAGCATCCTTCTTCTCCGGATGTGTAAATACTGTGCAAGGAGCTGTGGCTATTGTGTCGTCTGTCGAATTGTAGGAGATTGTATTTTCCATTTGTTAGATAGTCTCCATTTGTCAGCAGTGTGGCGATTAGTGCAACAGTTCACAGCACCAGCGACTAGGGTTCAATTCCCACTGCTGTCTGTAAGGAGTTTGTACGTCACCCTGTGACTATGTCGGATTCCTCTGGGTGCTCTCGTTCCCTTCCACATTCCAAAGGTGTACAAGTTACTATGTTAATTGGTCACATGGGTGTAATTGGGTACCACAGGTTCAGTGAGCCAGCAGCGCCTGTTAGCACGCTGTATCTGTAAACAAAAATTGTCACTTCATTTAATCTTAGTATATCCCTTTGTAGCCCCTTCATGTCCTCTCACGGATTAATTCCCAAATTACCTGTGCACCATCAGCGACGTTAGTAACCGCACCCTTAATCCAAGTTATTTATGAGGGGTGATTGATAAATTCGTGGCCTAAGTAGAAGGAGTCAATTTTACAAAACCTAGCACATTTATTTTTCCTACATTTGTACACTTAGTCCAGCGGTCGTGGAGCATACGGATCCCTTCTTTGTAAAAGTCGACGTCTTGGACCTCCAGTAAATGGTCCACAGCAAGGGTGATTGATAAGTTCATGGCCTAAGGTAGAAGGAGATGAGTTATACAGCTCTTGTCACATGCACGTGCAGTTCAACTCTTTGAGTGATTATGCAGAAAGTTTGAAGTTAATAACTCATCTCCTTCTACTGTGGGCCACGAACTTATCAATCACCCCTGCTGCGGACCACTCCAAGACGCTGACTTCTACAAAGAAGGGATTCGTATGCTCCACGACCGCTGGACTAAGTGTGTACATGTAGGAGGGGACTATGTTGAAAAATAAATGTGCTAGGTTTTCTAAAATTGATTCCTTCTACCTTAGGCCACAAACTTATCAATCGCGCCTTGTATATAAACTGTAAAAAGTTCTGGCTCCAGTACGAATTCTTGTGACACACCACTCAATACAAAGTTCCTCATGCTCACTTCTGCCTAATATTTAGCAAAATAATTCCATATCCTAGGATTATAACACAGAACCTTTACAGGAGGCCAATTAGAATATGGTACAAGGAGACAGATAAATACTTATAGAGGTTTAACGCAAAATAAAAACTTCTACAAGGTGAATTCCTGTCAAAGTTAATTCCTCTCTTATTTGTTTAAACTATACATACATGGATACATTGATACATAAAGAATACATACATGGAATTATGATGTAGTGGCCATTACAGAGACTTGGCTGGCACCAGGGCAGGAATGGATTCTCAATATTCCTGGATTTCAGTGTTTTAAAAGGGATAGGTGTGGGGGGGAGGAGGGGTGGCATTACTGGTCAGGGTTACTATTACAGCTACAGAAAGGGTGGGTAATGTAGCAGGATCCTCTTTTGAGTCAGTATGGGTGGAAGTCAGGAACAAGAAGGGAGCAGTTACCCTATTGGGAATATTCTATAGGCCCCCTGGTAGCAGCAGAGATACAGAGGAGCAGATTGGGAGGCATTGGAAAGGTGCAAAAATAAGTGTTGTTATCATGGGTGACTTTAACTTCCCTAATATTGATTGGCACCTGATTAGTTCCAAGGGTTTAGACGGGGCAAAGTTTGTTAAGTGTGTCCAGGATGGATTCCTGTCACAGTATGTGGACAGGCCGACTAGGGGGAAAGCCATACTAGATCTAGTACTAGGTAATGAACCAGGTCAGGTCACAGATCTCTCAGTGGGTGAGCATCTGGGGGACAGTGACCACCGCTCCCTGGCCTTTAGCATTATCATGGAAAAGGATAGAATCAGAGAGGACAGGAAAATTTTTAATTGGGGAAGGGCAAATTATGAGGCTATAAGGCTAGAACTTGCAGATGTGAATTGGGATGATGTTTTTACAGGGAAATGTACTATGGACATGTGGGCGATGTTTAGAGATCTCTTGCAGGATGTTAGGGATAAATTTGTCCCGGTGAGGAAGATAAAGAATGGTAGGGTGAAGGAACCATGGGTGACAAGTGAGGTGGAAAATCTAGTCAGGTGGAAGAAGGCAGCATACATGAGGTTTAGGAAGCAAGGATCAGATGGGTCTATTGAGGACTATAAGGAAGCAAGAAAGGAGCTTAAGAAGGGGCTGAGAAGAGCAAGAAGGGGGCATGAGAAGGCCTTGGCGAGTAGGGTAAAGGAAAACCCCAAGGCATTCTTCAATTATGTGAAGAAAAAGAGGATGACAGGAGTGAAGGTAGGACTGATTAGAGATAAAGGTGGGAAGATGTGCCTGGAGGCTGTGGAAGTGAGCGAGGTCCTCAATGAGTACTTCTCTTCGGTATTCACCAATGAGAGGGAACTTGATGGTGAGGACAATATGAGTGAGGTTGATGTTCTGGAGCATGTTGATATTAAGGGAGAGGAGGTGTTGGAGTTATTAAAAAACATTAGGACGGATAATTCCCCGAAGCCTGACGGAATATTCCCCAGGCTGCTCCACAAGGCGAGGGAAGAGATTGCTGAGCCTCTGGCTAGGATCTTTATGTCCTCATTGTCCACGAGAATGATACTGGAGGATTGGAGGGAGGCGAATGTTGTCCCCTTGTTTAAAAAAGGTAGTAGGGATTGTCCGGGTAATTATAGACCAGTGAGTCTTAGGCTTGTGGTGGAAAAGCTGTTGGAAAAGATTCTTCGAGATAGGATATCTGGGCATTTTGAGATTCATGGTCTGATCAAGGACAGTCAGCATGGCTTTGTGAAGGGCAGATCGTGTCTAATAAGCCTGATAGAGTTCTTTGAGGAGGTGACCAGGCATATAGATGAGGGTAGTGCAGTGGATGTGATCTATATGGATTTTAGTAAGGCATTTGACAGGGTTCTGCACAGTAGGCTTATTCAGAAAGTCAGAAGGCATGGGATCCAGGGATGTTTGGCCGGGTGGATTCAGAATTGGCTTGCCTGCAGAAGGCAGAGAGTTGTGGTGGAGGAAGTACATTCAGACTGGAGGATTGTGACTAGTGGTGTCCCACAAGGATCTGTTTTGAGACCTCTACTTTTCGTGATTTTTATTAACGACCTGGACGTGGGGGTAGAAGGGTGGGTTGGCAAGTTTGCAGACGACACAAAGATTGGTGGTGTTGTAGATAGTGTAGAGGATTGTCAAAGATTGCAGAGAGATATTGATAGGATGCAGAAGTGAGCTGAGAAGTGGCAGATGGAGTTCAACCCAGAGAAGTGTGAGGTGGTACACTTTGGAAGGACAAACTCCAAGGCAGAGTACAAAGTAAATGGCAGGATACTTGGTAGTGTGGAGGAGCAGAGGGATCTCGGGGTACATGTCCACAGATCCCTCACAGGTGGATAGGGTAGTTAAGAAAGCTTATGGGGTGTTAGCTTTCATAAGTCGAGGGATAGAGTTTAAGAGTCACGATGTAATGATGCAGCTCTATAAAACTCTGGTTGGGCTATACTTGGAGTACTGTGTCCCGTTCTGGTCACCTCACTATAGGAAGGATGTGGAAGCATTGGAAAGGGTACAGAGGAGATTTACCAGGATGCTGCCTGGTTTAGAGAGTATGCATTATGATCAGAGATTAAGGGAGCTAAGGCTTTACTCTCTGGAGAGAAGGAGGATAAGAGGAGACATGATAGAGGTGTACAAGATATTAAGAGGAATAGATAGAGTCGATAGCCAGCGCCTCTTCCCCAGGGCACCACTGCTCAATACAAGAGGACATGGCTTTAATGTAAGGGGTGGGAAGTTCCAGGGGGATATTAGAGGAAGGTTTTTTACTCAGAGAGTGGGTGGTGCGTGGAATGCACTGCCTGAGTCAGTGGTGGAGGCAGATACACTAGTGAAGTTTAAGAGACTACTAGACAGGTATATGGAGGAATCTAAGGTGGGGGGGTTATATGGGAGGCAGGGTTTGAGGGTCGGCACAACATTGCTGTACTATTCTATGTTCTATATGTTCTATATATGAACTGAAAACAATTTAATAAGAACACCTGCTTGAAATGCTTAAATGAAAATTACAAAGTTACATTTTATTTCCTCTTGTTGGTTCCACTTCAAGTTTTTAAGGGGACGAGCTGAGAACTTTACAGATCTCCTAGGTTTAACACTCTAAAATACTCTCAACCAGGGAGCCATTGATTTGCATGAGGAAATTGTGCTTGTTATGCCTACTAGTGGGGGGAGGGGAGGCTGGGAATTATATCTAGAAACTGCCTGAATCTAAAAGGCAGAATGAATAACCAATAGGAGAATTTTCAGTCAGCCAGAAAAAATAAATTTACAAAGAGCAGATCATGTCTCGCAGAGCTAACTGAATTATTTGAGGAAATGGCTAAAGCAGGGAATTGTTTGTAGATCATAAACACAAGAGGTTCTGCAGATGGTGGAAATCTATGGAGGGGAGTGCACAGTTGACATTTCAGGTGGTATTGGCGTGAAACAGTGACTGCTTATTTCACCACATGGATGCTGCCTGGCTTGCTGATTTCCTCCGAAACTTTATGATTGTTTTAGAATTTTACTTTTGGAAGCCTATTTAATGAGGTCCAGCATAAGAGATGAAGATGAAGTTAATAGAATTAAAGGGAAACTATTGAACTGTGAGGTAGGTCAAAACTAGCTGAGTTGTAGGAGACAGTTGTGTTATTTAGTAGGAGCTCAACTTGACATGAAAATCCAAACAAAAATGCAGAAATCTGAATCTGATCTGCTGGAAATCTGAAAAATACCAAAAAAAAATACACTGTTGGAAACACTCAGCAGATCCGACAGCATGTGTGGAAAGCAAGAAAGAGTTGATAATTTGAGTCCATGGCTTGTCATGATTAAAGTGTTAACTCTTTTTCTCTTTTCACTCAATATGACATGATGTGATATATGCTGTCCTACAAGGACCTCGTACAGTATTGGGACCTCATCGATTCACTGAATTTACCAATAGCTTGGATTAGAGGGTAGAAAGCCACACATCTCAGTCTTGTCAATGATAAGGAAGCTCCAGCCTGGACCGCGACCACTCGGACCTCGACTTCTCAGGCCTTCGGCAGACCGGAGACACATCCGCCTCTGATTCTCACCCCGACTGGAACCACCGCCTCCTGAAAAGGGGAACCAGCCCCCGGCGAGCCATGGACTCACTCGCCTCCGACTCCGACCTCAGTTCTGAGGCCCTGCAGGCTACAGGCTCTGTTACCCCCAGTTTGGACCGAGATACCGACACCCTCCAAACCGGAACCGCTCCTACTGCCACTGGGTCCCACCGCCCACCTTATTCCCCCAATACCCTCTTTCCACCCAGCGACTCCCAAACTTCCCTCTACCCCTCATCGCCCCTCCATTCCTCTGATTCCTCATCCTTCCCTAACCCCGCTCTCCCTGAACATCCCAACCCCCTCTCCCTCCCGATACCTCCCACGCTTCACCATCCTCCGACCCCAGCCCCAACCATTGCCGTGTTCACCATCCCCTCTGACCTTCCCCTCTCTGAGGCAGAGCGTTCTGTCCTTAGCAAGGGCCTCACTTTTGTCCCCCTCCGTCCACACCTCAGTGAGATCCGTGCCCGCCATGACACGGAACTCTTCTTTCGTCGCCTACGTCTCCGAGCCTACTTCTTTGGCAAGGATTCCCCTCCCGCTATAGATGACCCCTTCTCCTGTCTTCAACCCTCCTCCTCCTCCTGGACACCCCACCCGGGCCTTCTACCTGCACTCAATCTCTTCATTTCCAACAGTCGCTGAGACATCAACCGTCTCATCTTCACCGCTCCTCTCTCCTGTTCCAACCTCACTCCCTCTGAACGCACTGCCCTCCACTCTCTCCGCACTAATCCCAACCTCACCATCAAACCTGCTGACAAAGGTGGTGCCGTAGTAGTCTGGCGGACGGACCACTACCTCATTGAGGGCAAACGGCAGCTCTCTAACACCTCCTCTTACTTACCCCTGGAACAGGACCCCACCAAAAAACATCAAACCATTGTCTCCCGCACCATCAACGCCCTTATCAACTCCAGAGACTTTCCATCCTCAGCCACTAAACTCATTATTCCCACACCCGTACCACTCGGTTTTACCTCCTCCCAAAAATACACAAGCCTGACTGTCCCAGTAGACCCATAGTTTCTGCCTGCTCCTGTCCAACCGAACTTGTATCTGCCTACCTGGACTATATTTTGTCACCCATAGTTCAGTCCCTCCCCACCCACATCCGGGATACATCCCATGCCCTCCACCTCTTCAATAACTTCCAATTCCCCGGTCCCAACCGCTACATTTTTACTATGGATGTCCAATCCTTATACACCTCCATTCCCCATCAAGAAGGCCTCAAAGCCCTCCACTACTTTCTGGATAACAGACCTCACCAGTTCCCCACCACCACTACCCTCCTCCGGTTGACGGAACTGGTACACACACTTAATAACTTCTCTTTTGGCTCTTCCCACTTTCTTCAGACTAAGGGTGTAGCTATGGGAACTCGCATGGGACCCAGCTACGCCTGCCTCTTCGTTGGTTATGTGGAACAGTCTGTGCTCCAAACCTATTCTGGTACTGCTCCCAACTTTTCCTTTGGTACATTGACGACTACATTGGTGCTGCTTCCTGCACCCATGCTGAGCTCATCAATTTCATCGACTTTACTTCAAACTTCCACTCAGCCCTCAAATTCACTTACTCTATCTCGGACACTTCTCTCCCCTTTCTCGATCCCTCGGTCTCCATCTCTGGAGACAGACTGTCCACTGACATCTTCTACAAGCCCAGTGACTCTCATAACTACCTCGACTATACCTCTTCCCACCCCGCCACATGCAAAAATGCCATTCCCCATTCCCAGTTCCTCCGTCTCTGCCGCATCTGCTCCGAGGATGAGGCTTTCCATTCCAGGACATCTCAAATGTCCTCCTTCTTTAAGGATCGTGGTTTCCCTTCTACCGTCATTAATGATGCCCTCACCCGTATCTCCTCCATTTCCCACACTTTGGCCCTCACCCCATCCTCCCGCAACCACAACAGGGACAGAGTTCCCCTTCTCCTCACCTACCACCCCACCAGCCTCCGGATCTAGCACATTATCCTCCGCAACTTCCGCCACCTTCAACAGGACCCCACCACTAAGCACTTCTTTCCCTCTCCAACCCTCTCCGCTTTCCGCAGGGATCGGTCCCTCCGCGACTCCCTGATCCACACGTCCCTCCCCACGGATCTCCCACCTGGCACTTATCCCTGTAAGCGTACGTGCTACACCTGTCCCTACACCTCATCTCTTGCCACCATTCAGGGCTCCAAACAGTCCTTCCAGGTGAGGCAACACTTCACTTGTGAGTCTGTTGGGGTCATCTATTGCATCCGGTGCTCCCAGTGTGGCCTCCTCTACATCGGTGAAACCCAACACAGACTGGGGGACCGCTTCGTCGAGCACCTCCGCTCCGTCCGCCACAACAGACAGGATCTCCCAGTAGCCACCCACTTCAACTCTGCTTCCCATTCCCATTTAGATATGTCCATACATGGCCTCCTCTACTGCCATGATGAGGCTAAACTCAGGTTGGAGGAGCAACACCTCATATACCGTCTAGGTAGTCTCCAGCCCCTTGGTATGAACATAGAATTCTCCAACTTCCGGTAATTCCCTCCCCCTCTTTCCTCTATCCCTATTTCACTCTATTCCCTCCCCCAGCTCCCTCATGGTTCCGCCTCCTTCTTCTACTACCCATTGTTTTCAGGGCTATGACGTCAATGCTTCCCCTCCCCCACCCCTTTGTCTTTCAAATTACTGGTGTTTCAACTGAAGCTACAAGCATTCTTCAAATCCTTCCCCATCCTTCATTCTTCAGTCCTGACAAAGGGTTCCGGCCCGAAACATTGACTCATCGTTTCTAACTGATGCTGCCCGACCTGCTGAGTTCATCCAGCGTACTGAAAGTGTTGCTTTGATCACAGCATCTGCAGATTATTTTGTGTTTATGATAAGGAAATGTAGCTGGGAGTATAAAAATATTACTTGATAACAGATTAAACAAATGGGGAAAACTGTAGAAGAGTACTTTCAGTGTAGGTGTTAGGGAAATTAATTTGCTAAGGAAATTCAGTTAAAGTTGATCACAAGTAAATTATACATGGACTTTGAAGTAAAGAGAGCTTTATTGACGATATTGTGGGGAGTGGAACCTCTAATAGTGAGTTTTGAACTCCCAATAATACAGAGAGCCCAACTCCTTTTATACATGTACAAATCCATTGCAAAAGCAAAGCCTGTTCGATTAACTTTGTATTAGAAACATAGAAACATAGAAAATAGGTGCAGGAGTAGGCCATTCGGCCCTTCGAGCCTGCACCGCCATTCAGTATGATCATGGCTGATCATCCAACTCAGAACCCTGTACCAGCCTTCCCTCCATACCCCCTGATCCCTTTAGCCACAAGGGCCATATCTAACTCCCTCTTAAATATAGCCAATGAACTGGCCTCAACTGTTTCCTGTGGCAGAGAGTTCCACAGATTCATCACTCTGTGTGAGAAGAAGCTTTTGCTAATCTCGGTTCTAAAAGGCTTCCCCTTTATCCTCAAACTGTGACCTCCTTGTTCTGGACTTCCCCAACATTGGGAACAACTTTCCTGCATCTAGCCTGTGCAATCCCTTTAGGATTTTATATGTTTCAATAAGATCCCCCCTCAATCTTCAACCCTCAACGACCAGTTTGTCTCATATCAGTTTGTCTAATTCTTACAAGATAAACAACTGCAAGTATTTACTCGAAGAATCATCTCTGCTGAAAGCCAAAGCCACATCTATAACAAACTAAGCTGCATACTGGCTTCCATACTCAAAAAGCCAACATCGACCGTTCGTCTATCAAAATCTTTAACTCTCAATATTTTCCTCCACAGTAGACAAATATCAGGTCAAAACTTTTGACAAATAATGAACTTAAGTGGCAGAAGACTAATGGAAAAATGCCATGGCCATTTACAGGCATTTATCAAAAGTACTGTTGGAATATTGGCCCTTCTATCCAGGAAAGGCCCTTAAGGTTGTCATAGCTGGGGGGGGAGGGGGGAGTAGTGGGGATAAGTTCCCACTACCCATTAAATGCTCCCAATGGCATGCATCTCAAATAGCCTCTGTCAACCAAATCTATCTCCTGGTCTTCACGAATGGCTTGGCCGCTAATCCCGATGGAACCATTTCTACTGATAAGAAAAGGGGCAAAGGCTGGTTATGGGTGCCTTAAAACCAGTCGCTTTGGGCAGATGGGGGCTCATCAACCGTGGCTGGCAGCTCATCTAGAAGGAAAACTCTGATCTTAAACCTTTGCTGCCTTGCTGCTATTGTATTCCCGCTCATGGGGAAGGCTTCGGGAGTAAACCCCAAGGAAAAATCGGAGCTGGAATCCTGAAGGCAGTCCTACGTTGAGTTCAGTGCTAACTGGCAACTCCTGTGATGCCGCTGGTGCTAAACTGTATTGGTCTCTGCCGTTCCTTTGGATTCATCGGGTGTGTGGAGAGGGGGAGCCTGCTTCATGGGCAACAGCTTACTTCCCCTATTGTGTTGCTCTGACTTGCATAGACAGCTAGGACACAACTTTCACGGCCAACCCTGATCAACAGAGTGGCTACATATCCAGGAATAAAGTAGATTAACTTGCCTCAGACCTGAATCCAAATTAATAAATTACAAGGAAAACTAGAGTTGTGTTCTCTGGAATCTAGGAAGTTATGGAACAATTTTGAAGTTTTAGGATAGTAATAGATCAGATAGAGGACAAATAAAATATGCGAAAATAAGAAAAACTTCAAATGCTGAAATCTGAAATAAAAATGGAAAGTACTGGGAGAACTCAGTAGGTCAGGCAGTCTCTGCGGAAAGAGGAAGAGAATTACCATCTCAGGATTGAAGGTCCTTCCCGAGCAGTGGGATAACGAGGAAGCATTTCTGCCGATTAAAGAGTCTCGGACTAGAAGGTATTGTCTGTAATTAGAGACAGATCCAAAGAGTTAACAAATGCTTTCGCAAAAAAAAAGTGTTACTGCAGGTTGGAACTTACTTCCACAAACATCAGTTCATGTGAGAAATTTAGGAAATTGCGGATTCTGGAATCTGAGGCAAAAAAAAAACAAGCAGCTGCAGGAACTCAGTAGGCTGGGCAGCATCTGTAGTGTAAAGTGTGTGGCACATGAAACAGGTTAAGACCATCTGGATCATTTGTTACTAGTAATTTTGGTTGGTCATAAATATGAGGAAAAGTTGAACTTTTCTCATATTTTCTCAAAGATTAACTGAGTAAGGTCACAGAACAGCTACAATCCAATTAACTTATGGAAAATAGTTGAAGAGCCAATGGTTTTAATATATTTCTGAATTAGCTCCTACCAAAAAGTACAACGTATACTGATAATAACCATTAATGATGGAAATACAGGGAAAATCTTGTAAAACATTTAATATTTAATCTTATGGTTATTATGCATTTGAGATATATAACTTGGGAAAAAGTACTTTCAACTATGAAAGTCCAGGAGCTGCTTATTAGGAGGATTTTATTTGAGGATTGGACATGAGCACCGTAAGCTTTACAGATTCAGCAGTAAGTGTTACTGTTGAGCAACTGATTAACTGTTCGCTTTAGGAACTCAGCAACAAAGGAGCAATAACAATGAGAGTTTTGAATTAAAAAAAAACAAAGACACTCGATAAAAGGACAATGAACACATTCATTGACAATTTTAGGAGCCTCCTTCCCTTTTCTTTTAAGAGCGCTACAGCACAATACAGGCACTTCATCCAACAATGTTGTGCCAACTTTTTAATCTGCTCTAAGATCAATTAACCCTTCCCTCCTACATAGCCATCCATGTCCCAAGAGTTCCTTAAATGTCCCTATTGTATCTACCTAAACCACCACCTCTGGCATGCACCCACCACTCTCGGTGTAAAGAATTTACTTCTTACATCCCCTCCCTACGTTCCTCCAATCACATTAAAATTATGCCCCCTGTAATGCCAGAGTTAGATGGGAAAGGGAAAAAAAAATATTGTTTTCCATAATTAACCAAAAATCAGATTTAAAGAGAGAGAAAAAGCTAAAGCAAAACAAAAATTGCTGGAAAAACTTTACAGCTCAGACAGCATCAGTGGAAAGGCAACCAGATTCTGCCCATTTCCTTTCCAGTCCTGATGAAGGGTCTCAGCTGGTAACGTCAACTGTTTATTTCCGTCCATAGATGCTGCCTGACCTGCTGAGTTCCTCCAGCATTCTGTGTGTGTTGCCCTGGGGTACAAAGGATGGGGTGGTTGGCTGAGAAATAAGGGGCACATTGGCTCGATGCAAGTCTTCCGTTAAACGGTCTTCCAACTGAAGTGTTAACTTTGTTCTACTTTCTACATCTGTTGTCTGTCGTGCTGACCATTTCCAGTATGTTCTGTTTATTTTTGGATTTCCAGCACCTGGAGTCTTTTTTTTGGGGGGGGCGGGGTTGCAGAGAAAAAAAGGAAGTGACAGAAGTGTGTATTCTGATGGTAAAGAATAGGCTTCTTCTTAGGTAGTCTCTTGGTGTCTTTTGGTCTTGGTCTCCTGGTTCAAAGTTCAAAATAAATTTATTATCAAACTACATAAATGTCACTATACATTACCCTGAGATTTATTTTCCTGCGGGCATACTCTGTAAATCTAAGAACTATAAAAGAATCAATGAAAGACTTTACCAACGTGGTAGATAGACAACAATGTGCAAAAGACAACAAACTGAGCAAATACTAAATAAAACAAATAATTATAATAAATAAGCAGTGAATATTAAGAACATTAAGATGAAGGTTCCTTGAAAGTGAGTCCTTTGGTTGAGGGAACAGTTCAGTAAGGGGGCAAGTGAAGTTGAGTGAATTATCCCCACTGATTCAAGAGCCTGAAGGTTGAGGGGGTAATAACTGTTCCTGAACCTAGTGATGTGAAGCCTGAGGCTTTTGTATCTTCTTCCTGATGGCAGCGGTGAGGAGAGAGCAGGACGTGGGTGTTAAGAGTCTCTGATGATGAATGCAGCTTTGCTGTGACAACATCCATGAAGATGTGCTCAATGGCAGGGAGGGCTTTCCCTGTGATGGACCTCTACTTTTTGCAGGAATTTCCATTCAAGCACACTAGCGTTTCCATACCAGGCTGTGATGCAGCAGGTCAATATACTCTCCACCAGATATCTATAAAAGTTTGTCAAATTTTAGACGTCATGCTAAATGTTCATGAACTTCTAAGAAAGTAGAAGTTCTGCTGTGCTTTCTTTGTAATTGCACTTACCTGCTGGGTCCGGGACAGGTCCTCTGAAATAGTAACACCGAGGAATTTACCTCTCCACCTCTGATCCCCTAATGAGGACTGGCTCATTGACCTCAGTTTCTTCCTCCTGAAGCCAATAATTATCTCCTTGGTCTTGCTGACATTGAGAGAGAGGATATTGTAGTGGCACCACTCAGCCAGATTTTCAATCTCCCTGATGAGTCGTCACCACCGCTGATTCGGCCAACAACAGTGGTGTCACCAGCAAATCTAAGTTTAGCATTTGAGCTGTGGGTTTTGAGGTGACTGATAAGTTCAATCCAGACTGCCAAGAGATGAGATAGGGTGATCCATCAATTCGCTGACTGCAAACTATTTGCACTTGTCAATGAATGATTGCAGAGCAGATTGAAGGCACAGGGTATGCACCCATGTCAGTACCAAAAACTTAGGTGCAAAGAGGAACGAGCATAGGAAGCTTGGAAAAAGTTTAACTTGGGATCTCAAAGGTAGCATTATCCAAGTAATTACTGGTAACGTGTGTGAGTGGATACAAAATAGGAAGATAAAGCAGATGAATGCAGGGCTAAAGGGATGGTGTGGGGAGAAAGGTCTTTTGACCCCTAAGCCAGATGGATGGCACCATGACAGGGTGAAGTCTTCACTGTGGTGTTTTTAATGCCATTGGGAAAGACTTTGGTGGTGTAAGTGTGGAATGAGCTGCCAGCAGAACTGATGGATGTGGATGTGGGTTCTATTGCAATAGTTAAGAGACGCTTGGAATAGTACATAGATGGAAGGGGTATGGAGCATTGTGGTTCAGGTGCGGGTCAATAGGACTAGGCAGAGTAACAGTTCCATGTGGACTAGATGGCCTGAAGGGTCTGCTTCTGTGCTGTAGTGCTGTGATATTATGACAAGGGTAGAATCTAAAGATAGGTAAGTATAGCTAAGTATAGAAGAAAGGATTCCAAGGAATAGGTATTTTGGGAGGCCAACAGAAGACTGTATACAGGAGCATTGACAGAGGTATTCATTACTAAACTGTATTGGGAATCATTGAAAACGCAAACACGAGGAATTCTGCAGATGCTGGAAATTCAAGCAACACACATCAAAGTTGCTGGTGAATGCAGCAGGCCAGGCAGCATCTCTAGGAAGAGGTACAGTCGACGTTACGGGCCGAGACCCTTCATCAGGACTAACTGAAGGAAGAGCGAGTAAGAGATTTGAAAGTGGGAGGGGGAGGGGGAGATCCAAAATGATAGGAGAAGACAGGAGGGGTAGGGATGGAGCCAAGAGCTGGACAGGTGATTGGCAAAAGGGGATACGAGAGGACCATGGGACAGGAGGCCCAGGGAGAAGGAAAAGGGGGAGGTGGGGGGAAAAGCCCAGAGGATTGGCAAGGGGTATAATCAGAGGGACAGAGGGAGAAAAAGGAGAGTGAGAGAAAGAATGTGCGTATATAAATAATGGATGGGGTGCGAGGGGGAGGTGGGGCATTAGCGGAAGTTAGAGAATTCCATGTTCATGCCATCAGGTTGGAGGCTACCCAGACGGAATATAAGGTGTTGTTCCTCCAACCTGAGTGTGGCTTCATCTTTACAGTAGAGGAGGCTGTGGATAGACATGTCAGAATGGGAATGGGATGTGGAATTAAAATGTGTGGCCACTGGGAGATCCTGCTTTCTCTGGTGGACAGAGCATAGGTGTTCAGCAAAACAGTCTCCCAGTCTACGTCGGGTCTCGCCAATATATAGAAGGCCACATCGGGAACACCGGACGCAGTATATCACCCCAGCTGACTCACAGGTGAAGTGTCATCTCACCTGGAAGGACTGTCTGGGGCCCTGAATGGTGGTAAGGGAGGAAGTGTAAGGACATGTGTAGCACTTGTTCCGCTTACAAGGATTAGTGCCAGGAGGGAGATCAGTGGGGAGGGATGGGGGGACGAATGGACAAGGGAGTCGTGTAGGGAGCGATCCTTGCAGAAAGCGGGGGGGGGGGGGAGGGAAAGATGTGCTTAGTGGTGGGATCCCGTTGGAGGCGGCGGAAGTTACGGAGAATAATATGTTGGACCCGGAGGCTGGTGGGGTGGTAGGTGAGGACCAGGGGAACCCTATTCCTAGTGGGGTCACGTACATCTGCTCTCACTCCATCCTCCCACCACCCCACTAGGAATAGGGTTCCCCTGGTCCTCACCTACCACCCCACCAGCCTCCGGGTCCAACATATTATTCTCCGTAACTTCCGCCGCCTCCAACGGGATCCCACCACTAAGCACATCTTTCCCTCCCCCCCCCCGCTTTCCACAGGGATTACTCCCTACGCGACTCCCTTGTCCATTTGTTCCCCCCATCCCTCCCCACTGATATCCCTCCTGGCACTTAGCCTTGTAAGCGGAACAAGTGCTACACATGCCCTTACACTTCCTCCCTTACCACCATTCAGGGCCCCAGACAGTCCTTCCAGGTGAGGCGACACTTCACCTGTGAGTCAGCTGGGGTGATATACTGCGTCCGGTGCTCCCGATGTGGCCTTCTATATATTGGCAAGACCCGACGCAGACTGGGAGACTGCTTTGCTGAACACCTACGCTCTGTCCGCCAGAGAAAGCAGGATCTCCCAGTGGACACACATTTTAATTCCACATCCCATTCCCATTCTGACATGTCTATCCACGGCCTCCTCTACTGTCAAGATGAAGCCACACTCATGTTGGAGGAACAACACCTTATATTCCGTCCGGGTAGCCTCCAACCTGATGGCATGAACATCGACTCCTCTAACTTCCGCTAATGCCCCACCTCCCCCTTGTACCCCATCCGTTATTTATTTATATACACACATTCTTTCTCTCACTTTCCTTTTTCTCCCTCTGTCCCTCTGACTATACCCCTTGCCCATCCTCTGGGCTTTTCCTCCCCTCCCCCTTTTCTTTCTCCCTGGGCCTCCCATCCCATGACCCTCTCATATCCCTTTTGCCAATCACCCGTCCAGCACTTGGCTCCATCCCTCCCCCTCCTGTCTTCTCCTATCATTTTGGATCTCGCCCTCCCCCTCCCACTTTCAAATCCCTTACTCACTCTTCCTTCAGTTAGTCCTGACGAAGGGTCTCGGCCTGAAACGTCGACTGTACCTCTTCCTACAGATGCTGCCTGGCCTGCTGCATTCACCAGCAACTTTGATGTGTGTTGTTGGGAATCTTTGGGTAGATCAGGCTCATCAGCTGTGGTTGGTGGCTCGTCTAGAAGGAAAACTGGTCTTAAACCTCTGCTGCCTTGTGGCTATACCCATTCACAGGGAAGGCTGTGGGAATAAACCATGAGGAAAAGTCTGGAGCTGGAATCCCTAAGCCAGTCCTATGATGAGTTCAACTCTGACTGGCAACTCCTGTGACGCTGCTGGTACTAGACTGTATTAGATTCTGCCATTCCTTTGGATCCAAGACGCACCTTGGTGTCTTTTGGTCTTGGACTCTTGGTTTAAAGTTCAAAATAAACTTATTATCTAAGTATATATATGTCACCATATGGAGCCCTGAGATTCATTTTCTTGCAGGCGTACTCTGTAATCTAAGAACTATAATAGAATAAATGAAAGACTACACCAAAATGGCAGATAAACAATGTGCAAAAGATAACAAAAAGCAAATACTAAAAACAGAAATAATAATAAGCAATGAGTATCAAAAACATAAGATGAAGATTCCTTGAAAGTGAGTCCAGAGGTTGTGGGAACAGTTCAGTAATGTGGTGAGTGAATTATCCCCACTGATTCGAGGGCCTGATGGTTGAGGGGGTAATAACTGTTCCTGAACCTGGTGATGTGAGTCCTGAGGCTTTTGTACCTTCTTCCTGATGGATGGGGTGAGCCTGCTGCAGGGCAACAGCTTGTTCTCCATGTTGTACTGCCCTGGCTCATGTATCGCCACGTAGGGATCCAGGACAAAATATCCATGGTCGACACCGACCAGTGGAGGGCCTCATTGAGCATAAGATTACACGACCAAATAGAATACGGAAAAAGAACAGAAGATGAAATTAAAGACTATCTAACCAAATGCACCCAGCATTCAGATCACGATAGGTGAGGTGGTGCCGCAAACAGAAATATAGAAATGGATATAGTCCGGGAGACTTAATGGAGTCAAGGTTGTGAACAGGGGCATTTGTTATTTCGGAGCAAATGAAGTAGCTCTGTTAGTGAAGGATGACATCACTGCAGAGGCTGAAGATGTGGAATCAGATTGGGTGGAGATAAAAATTAACAAGGAGATGAGTCACTAGCTGGATTAGCATACAGGCACTCCAAATGTTGCCATACTCTAGGACAAAGATCAGAGATTCTGCAGTTGCTAGGAACCCACAGTAACACACACACACACACACACAAGATACTGGAAGAACTCAGCAGGTCAGGCGGCATCTATGGAAAGAAATAAGTTGTTGACATTTTGGGACGAGACCCTTCATCGGGACAGCTAACTGTCCTCGTAGGCCTATTGTTTTTGCCAGCTCCTGCCCTTCTGAACTCGTGTCCATTTTCAGTCCCTTCCCACTTCAATCCTGACGAAGGGTTTCCGCCCGAAACATCAACTCCTTATTCCTTTCTGAAGATGCTGCCTGACCCGATGAGTTCCTGCAGCATTTTGTGCGTGATACTCTAAGAAAAAGTGTAAATCAAAATTAATGAGGATTTGTAAGAAGGATCTGCAGTAATTATACAGGATTTTAACTGGACAAATCAAATTGATAACAAAAGCTTTCATGACAAGTTCACAGACCACTCATTCTTCCAGAGGAACTGCATTTTTTCAGCCAATAAATAGGGACTGCAACAATCAGTAACTAACAGTACGTTACAAAGCCTGACATGAAAAAATTGATAGATTATAACATCAATTAATGAATGGAATTGATAACCTTGTTTCTCATATAAATAAAACTCATTGTATTAGAATCAAGATTCAAGATCTGTTTTCCCCAAAAGAGATTCTATAAATCATAAGGGAGAATGGATTATATCTTTAAGAGCTTACTATACAAAATTTTGAAAGAAAAAATATTTACAAATTACATCCGTAAAATATTTGCTTCTTTAAGTTCCAGAGAATGTAGACTCAAACAGATGCTTAAACAATAGAAAGGAGCATGAGTTTCCGTTCATTCAAGTTCCAGGTCATCGCTCAAATTCATTTCCCAAAATAAATGCTTTGCAACGCTGACAACTTGGTTGTAAACTCCACAAATTGTCAACTGTACTTTTTTTCTCCTGATGCTGCCTGGCCTGTTGAAATAGTATGAATCTTAATTTTAACCAATAAGTTCTGGAGGTAAAAAGACTACAGAACACATTATATGATGCTATCAATGTTGTGTTAAGACTACAGAAGCAATAAAGATTGGTGAGCAATTGGTTATGATTCTCTACCAGCTGGAAATTACTAAACCAAAAGTTGATAACTTCCTTCTTAAAAAAAATTAGATCAGAGAGCCATACAGTATAGAAGCAGACCCTGCAGCTCACCAAATCTATGCTAAACATCAGGACTCATTTTACACAATCAGAATCAGTTCCAGGTTTAATATCATGGGCATACATTGTGAAATTTGTTTTCTTTGCAGAAGCAGCGGTGCAATGCAATACATAATGATAGAGAACAAACTGAATTACAGTAAGTATATATATTAAATAAATCGTGAAAAAAAGTGTAGTTGTGTTCATGGTTCAACATCCTTTCAGAAATCTGATGGCTGAGGGGGAAGAAGTTGTCCCTGAATCGTTGAATGTGTGCCTTCACACTTCTATACCTCCTTCCTGATGGTAGCAATGAAAAGAGGGCATATCCTGGGTGATGGGGGTCCTTAATAATGGTCCTTTTTGAGGCATCACACCTTGGAGATGTCCTGGATACTATGGAGGCTAGTGTCCATGATGGAGCCCATACTTTACTCTCCTATGTACCATTAACTCATTCAATCCACCACTTGCCTACACACACGGGACAATTTATAGAGCTCAATTCACATACCAACACACGTATCTTTGGGACGCAGGAGGAAACCAGAGAAAGTAGAAGAAATCCACATGCTCACGCTGATAACATGCAATTGCCACGCTAAGAGCGCCAGAGGTCAGAATTGAACCTGTATTGTTGGGGCTGAGAGGCAACTGCTTGTGGCATTGTCCCTCGGCTCTAACAATACAGATTCAATTAATAATGGTTTTAGACAATTACTCAATACTGTCATAAGATTACATTTATCCTGGCCTCATCCAGGCTGATTATTTCAATGTTTTTTTGAAGGGGCTCCAATATGGAATGACTTTCTCAGTTGAGATTTTAAACTGAGACTTTGTCTTCTGGCTGTGCTGAAATGTATTTTAATAGAATCCAAAGTAGTACAGGGAAGTTCTCATGGAGATAGATATTGCAAATCTGGAGCGACACACAATTCTCCTGTTTTCCTGGTCAAATTCTTCCCCTCAGTCATCAAAAGCAGATGCCGTAAGTTGTCATTGATTCTTTATTATAGTGGGTATCACTGGAAAATCTAAGTGCATTCCTCATTACACTTAAACTGAGTGATTTATTAGGTTATTTCTGTTCAGAGTCAACTATATTGTTTTGGGATTTTGAGTCACACATGTTTGATTTATAGAAATAATGAAAAGTTTCTAAATATCAAAAAAAAACACTATAAAGAGCAGTGAACAGTAAAAATCTAAAGCAAATCAATATTTGATTTGATATCAACCTACCACTCTTTATCTTTAAAACTTCAATTCATAGGTACACTGTTATGCAGTTTTATTAGAAGATCGGCTGGTAGGTTGTTCCAAGCATCTTGGTGAATCTGGCACAGTTCTAGACTTTTGCATAATATTTTATTAACCTCTGCTTTAAATATACCTGATGACTTGGCCCCCCAGCTGTCTGTCTCTTTCTAAAGGGATATCATTCAACCCCGAGGCTGTGCCCTCTGGTCCTAGACTCTAGTAATGAAACATCTTCTCCACTTCCACTCCATGCAAACCTTTCAATATTTGTCAGCTTTCAATGAGATCACCCCTCATTCTTCTCGGATATTTTCAGAACTTGGGAAATTTTAGATGATTATTATGAAGCCACTGCTTTTTGTCACTTCAGTTAAGTCCCTGGGACGCAATTATCAGGTCCAGAGGATTTGTCATTTCAAGTTATTTCTTACCAAGTATTTAAATGAACACCTACAGTGTTACAAGTTATAGAACAAAGGCTAATGAGCTGCTGTAGGATTAGTTCTAATATCTTTGTGACTGGCATGAACAGAGTTGGCTGACTTTTTGAAGGTACAGTTCTACAAATTAACTTACTAACACCATAGCTGGCATCAGACAGGACCCAAGTTGCTTTCATCAATCAATTAACTTCCAGAGAAGGTCTGAAATAGTTGCAGAATGCATCAGAGTTAAGCTGGTCATTTGCTAGGAATTTGCACAGTGTTGGACGATTTCCACAAATCAATCAGAATTTTCAAAAGGAGATTGGCCAATTTTTGGAATGCTCTCTGCAATCCTCAATGGCTGTAATACGGTAGCAAAAGACAAAAAAAATACAAAATGTTTTACATTTTTTAATAAAAACCTGTCTTTTTATTGCTAAGAGAAACAGCACATGAAAAATGTAAGAACAATAAGCACCATGGAAGTTATGTATTAACCAGCACAATCAACTTTGCAATGCAGATTTTAAAAAAACATACACTCCACAATGGAAACCTTCCACAGATGTAGCAAGGTGAAAACTACCAATCCCAAAATTATTAACAGTTGTGTATATTTGTTAAAGAACATGAAGCATTACGTACAAAAACAATTCAAACATTTCAACAGCAGTTAACATGCATTCTTCACTTGCCATTCTTTCCAATACCAAATTTACTCTGGTAATGTAACTGCTGCAAAAACGTGTTTTGTTTTCAACCCTTCTGGAAAAGAGAGCTTACATTACAACTAGGAGTTAAAACTAACCATGAAGCAAGGACATATGCCACGTAAAATTAAGACTAAATAGCCTACTATTGATCTGATGGTTTTATCAAAGTTAATAATGTTACTCTTTAAAATTCTGTCAACTCCGTCAGACTCATTTAAAAAAAAAATGAACCAAGGGTAGGTAAACTTTTTTTTAAAGACAGTTTCACCCCAGTTACAAGTCGCACATTAAAAAACATTTCAATTGCAAACTTAAATAAGCCACAATAAATTTGCTTTCAGTATTAAACAGTAGGAGAGCAACTGGTTACACAAACTGAAGCATTAATTGTCAATTCACGAGCATTAACAATACTGATTTTCAGAAAGATGCAAGAAACAGGCTGTGGAGCGTTTAAAGTACTGCATTGATTTGATGCTCCCAATTCTGATTGCCCGTTGTGTAAATATAATATTCTGAAAACTTCCAATCCTGTGCACTTCCACACATGATGTAAGTGATTGGTTGTTACACATGAAAACTCATGACAGTTGTAACTTGACCAATGACCCTCTGACACCAGTCTGCAAAGTTGTGAATGAAGCTGAAAGTTGCAGACAGGCCAGGTCATTGTTAATGTGCGGTAAAAGGACATCTGTGTAAAAGTAAATTTGCTGGTTAAGTTTAAACATCATCCTCTTCATCTTCGTCTTGCGATGATCCTGCTTTGTTGAGTGGATTGGACGTGGCTGATGCTGCTAATTGTGCTTGCTGAGCAGCTTGCTGCATCTGTAACCACTCCTGCTGGGCTAATTCTGCCTGCTGCTGTCTGGCCTGGAATTTTAAAAAAAAGGACATCTGTAAATACTTTCCATAGTAACCTGGTGATCTGCCAAATGACTGAAGGTCATACTGACAGAAGGACAACATCATAATCCTGCAATGATCTAGCTGATCAGATTTCAATACATAATGGAAGAGTCCACAAAGGCAGATTGAAACCAAATGAGACAGCACTCGAGGCCAAAACAGGAAAACACCTACACTCAAAGAGTTTGGGAAACTACAATTATGCTTAAGAATACCATGGCAGTAATATTTATTAACACCTGGTATCACTTGCTTTTCTATTTTCCATAGAATTAGGTTTATCTTCAGGTAGAAACGACATGCTAAAATCCATAATAGTTAAAAGAAACAAACATAATGTTTGCAGAATAAAATATTGCTATTATTTTTATTTAGAGCAGGAGTTTCCAACCTGGGGTCCACGGACCCCCTAGTTAATGGTAGGAGTCCAAGGCACAAAAAAGGTTGGGAACCCCTGATTTAGAGATACAATACTGTAACGGGTCCTTCTGGCCCAACAAGCCTGCGCTGCCTAATCATACCCATGTGGCCAATTAACCCATTAACTGGAGCATCTTTGGAATGTAGGAAACTGGAAGAATCATACGTGGTCTCAGGGTGAATGCACAAACTACCTAGAGACAGCAAGAGAATTGAACCCAGGTCACTGCCGCTGTAATACTGTTACATTAACCACTCAGCTACCGTGCGCCCTAAAATACCGAAGCGTTACAGTTTCAGAAGCCTGCCCCATTTATTACAAGATCAAAGGATCAGAGAAACATAGGTGCAGGAGGCTATTTGGTCCATGTGATCAAGAATGAAATAATCTCATTTCCCAGCTCTTGGACTGTTGAAAGTTCAAAGTAGATTTATTACCAAAGTACATATCACCATATACACTGAGATCAATTTTCCTGCGGGTATACTCAAATCAAATAACCATAATAGAATCTATGAAAGACTGCACCAACTGGGCATCTAACCAGTGGTAAAAGACAACAAACTGCAAATACAAAAATTAAAAAAAATAAATATGGAGAACATGAAATGAATAGTCCTTGAAAAGTGAGTCCATAGGTTATGGGAACTTTTCAAAGATGGGGCAAATGAAGTTGAGTGAAGTAATTACCTTTGTTTCAAGAGCCTGATAGCTTAAGGGTAATAACTGTTCCTGAACCCGGTGCTGTGAGCCCCAAGGCTCCTGTACCTTCCAACACAGTTTACATCTAAATAAGTACAAATACATCATCATCAGGTGCCATGCCCAGATTGAGCTTTGACTGCCATGGCCCACACACTCCTGTTTCGGGTCAAGAGGATCAATTCATTGGTATTCATTTCCAGTTCTCTGGCTGCTGTCTCCATCATCATTTGTCTCTGCCTTCCTTTTGCTTTCTTCCCTTCAATCTTTCCTATAATTACCGTGCATTCCAACTCCTCTTTCCTAATCACATGTCCAATGAAGTTACGTTGCCTTTTCATGATCTCATACATTTCTCTTTTTGTGCTTGCTCTGTTCATGACATCCTCGTTAGATATTCGTTTCGTCCATATGTTTTGCATTTTCCTCAAAAATATCTCTGCTGCTTCGATTCGTTTCCTCATGTTACTAGATATTGTCCAACATTCTGAGCCATATAACATAACTGGATAAACGTAACATTTCAGTACTCTGAGGCGGGTTGTCATACCTAGTTTAGTGTTGGTCAGTATACTCTTCATTCTCGTAAAGGTGTCTTTTGCCATCCCTATTCTTCTTTTGATGTCCATGTTGCACCTGCCATCTGATGTCACTCAGCTTCCTAAGTAGCAAAAGTTGTGTACTTGTTTTATGTCTTCCCCGTTTATTTTCAGCCTGCAGATAGGATTCTCCTCCTTTGTGGATATCACCATACATTCTGTCTTTTTGCGATTGATAGATTTTTGCACTTCCTTCAACAACTATATCAATTAAGTTTTGTAGTTCTTCCTCCGTACTTACAATTAACACAGTGTCATCTGCATATCTGAAATTATTTGATGTTTTCACCACCAACTTTGATTCCCAAGATGTCTCTTATTTTTTGTAATATTGTTTCACTGTACACATTAAATAAATCAGGGGAGAAAACACACCCTTGTTTAACGCCTCTCTTGATTTTCGTAAACTGACTTCACCTATTCTTACAGCAGCAGTTTGTTCCCAGCACAGATTTCTCTGATTAAGCGGAGGTCTTTCGAATCTAGATCTAGAGTTTCCTGTAATATTTCAAATAACCTATTGTGCTTCACTTTATCAAATGCTTTTGTGTAGTCGATAAGACAAACAAACAAATCTTTTTGCACTTGAATAGCTCGTTCTGATAGTATCCTTAACATCAAAATCACGTTTCTTGTACCTTTGTCTTTCACAAAACCACATTGTTCTTTACCTATTTCAGCTTGTATCTTACTTTTAGCTCTTGTCATCACAATTCTTAGAAGTATCTTAGTGATATGACTCATTAAATTTATGGTCCTATGTAATTCACGTTCTATTGCTCCAGTTTTCTTAGGAAGAGTGATAAATACTGATTTTTTCATCTCTTCTGGTATTATTCCAGTCTCATAAATGTCATTGATTAAATCAGTAAGTTTTTCAATTCCATAATCTTCAAAGGCGATAATTTGTTCTAATTACTAATTCATCAGGACCTACTGCCTTTCCTTTCTTCATCTTATTTATTGCATTACGAACTTCAGATTTAAAAATACTTGGACCTTCAAATGTTTTTCTTAATTTCTGGTTTTTTGCCTCGATCGTCTTCAAACAATTCCTGAATATACTCAGTCCACCTGTTCATAATCTTATCTTCTTCCATGAACAAACATTCGAGGTCGGCCGAGGTGCGACAATTGAAACGAATTAGTCAAAGCATCAGCCAATATAATCAAGGTTTGCTCTAGGGGAGTGGCCTTGTCGAGGGAAGTGCCTTGTGAGAAAAGTGAGTGTCTTTGGCGAGGAGGCTGAGGGAGGAGTCTACACCACAGTTTGAGAGGGTGAGAAGTGGTGAAGAAATGACAGGTCAACTGATTCAGTGTGATGCTTGCATGATGTGGGAGGTCAGGGACTTTGATGGTGCCTCTGGGAAGTGGAAAATGTGTCCAGGTTCAGCTCCTGAAGCACCGTGTTGAGGCACTGGAGAGGCAACTGGATAACCTCAGGTTCATCCGGGAAACCGAGAGCTTTCTGGACCAGGACCTACAGCGAGGGATCGTTACACCGAAGATACCTGAAGAGAGAAGGGGGGGGGGGCGACGATGAGGAAGGGGTGGATGCTTGGAGTACAGGAGACCCCGGGGGATATACCTCTTGGAAACAGGTTCACCCTCTTGGAAGCTGTCGGGACAGAAGACAGTGCCAGTCTGAGAGGCGGACAGGTCTGCGAGTCAAAAATTGGCGCTGAAACAAAGCCGAGGAGACAAAAGTCAGACCGAGGCGTGGTAGTAGGGAACGCCATAGTGAGAGGTACAGAAAGGGGTTTCTGCGGCAACAGGTGGGATTTAAGGATGGTGTGTTGCCTCCCTGGTGCCAGCATCAAGGACGTCACAGACTGATTGCAGGGCATCCTCAACGGTGAAGGTGAACAGCCAGAAGTGGTGGTGCATATCGGCACAAATGACGTCGGGAGGAAGAGGAAAGAAATTCTGCAGCGTGACTTCAGAGAACTTGGAAGAAGGCTGAAAAGCAGGACTTCCAGGGTGGTTATCTCCGGTTTGCTTCCAGTTCCTTGTGCTGGTGAGGGCAAGAACAGGGAGCTAGGGGATCTGAATGTGCGGCTGAGGAGCTGGTGCGGGAGGCAGGGATTTAGATTCTTGGACCACTGGGATCTGTTTTGGGGTAAGGATGAATTGTATAGAAGGGACGGGTTGCATCTTAACAGATGGGGCACCAGCATTCTGGCGGGCAGGTTTGCCTCTGCAACACGGGTGTGTTTAAACTAAGTAGTGGGGGCCAGGGGGACAAACTGGAAATAGAAGGATGGAGTTAAAGGGAAAGAGAGAATAAAAAAAGTTAAGACAGACAACAGAATTAATGGGGCAGAAAGCTCAGGAAGGGATTGGAGAGCAAGGCCAAGTGCAATAGGAATCGATGTGAAAGGTGAGGGGAGTAAAAGTATTACTTTAAATGGATTAAAAGTATTATATATGAATGCACGGAGTATAAGAAATAAAGTGGATGAGCTTGAGGCTCAGTTGGAAATTGGCAAATATGATGTTGTGGGAATAACAGAGACATGGCTGTAAGAGGACCAGGGCTGGGAAATGAATATTCAGGGGTATACATCCTATCGAAAGGACAGGCAGGTTGGCAGAGGGGGTGGGGTGGCTCTGTTGGTGAGGAATGAAATTCAGTCACTTGCGAGGGGGGACATAGAATCAGAAGATGTAGAGTCAGTATGGATAGAACTGAGAAACTGTAAGGGCAAGAAGACACCAATAGGAGTTATCTACAGGCCCCCAAACAGTAGCCTGGATATAGGGTGCAAGTTAAATCAAGAGTTAAAATTGGCATGTCACAAAGGTAATACTACGGTTGTTACGGGGGATTTCAACATGCAGGTAGACTGGGAAAATCAGGTTGGTACTGGACCCCAAGAAAGGAAGATTGTGGAATGCCTCAGAGATGGATTCTTAGAGCAGCTTGTATTAGAGCCTACCAGGGAGAAGGCAATTCTGGATTTAGTGTTGTGTAATGAGCCAGATTTGATAAGGGAACTTGAGGTAAAGGAGCCATTAGGAGGTAGTGACCATAATATGACAAGTTCTAATCTACAATTTGAGAGGGAGAAGGGGAAATCAGAAGTGTCAGTATTACAGCTGAACAAAGGGGACTATACACCCATGAGGGAGGAGCTGGCCAAAGTTGACTGGAAAGATACCCTAGCAGGGATGACAGTGGAACAACAAGGCAGGTATTTCTGGGAATAATACAGAAGGTGCAGGATCAGTTCATTCCAAAGAGGAAGAAAGATTCTAAGGGGAGTAAGGGGCGACTGTGGATGACAAGGGAAGTCAAGGACAGTATAAAAATAAAAGAGGAAGTATAACATAGCAAAGATGAGCGGGAAGCCAGAGGATTGGGAGACTTAAGTAGCAACAGAAGATAACTAAAAAGGCAATACGGGGAGAAAAGATGAGGTACGAAGGTAAGCTAGCCAAGAATATAAAGGAGGATAGTAAAAGCTTCTTTAGGTACGTAAAGAGGAAAAAATTAGTTAAGACCAAAGTTGGGCCCTTGAAGACAGAAACGGGTGAAATTATTATGGGGAACAAGGAAATGGCAGACGAGCTGAACAGGTACTTTGGATCTGTCTTCACTAGGGAAGATACAAACTATCTGCCAGATGTAATAGAGGCTAGAGGACCTAGGGTAACAGAGGAACTGAAGGAAATTCACATTAGGCAGAAAATGGTGTTGGGTAAACTGATGGGACTGAAGGCTGATAAATCCCCGGGGCCTGATGGTCTGCATCCCAGGGTACTTAAGGAGGTGGCTCTAGAAATTGTGGATGCATTGGTAATCATTTTCCAATGTTCTATAGATTCAGGATCAGTTCCTGTGGATTGGAGAGTAGCTAATGTTATCCCACTTTTTAAGAAAGGAGGGAGAGAGAAAACAGGCAATTATAGACCAGTTAGTCTGACATCAGTGGTGGGGAAGATGCTGGAGTCAATTATAAAAGATGTAATAGCAGCATATTTGGATAGCAGTAGCAGGATAGGTCCGAGTCAGCATGGATTTGCGAAGGGGAAATCATGTTTGACTAGTCTTCTGGAATTTTTTGAGGATGTAACTATGAAAATGGACATGGGAAAGCCAGTGGATGTAGTGTACCTGGACTTTCAGAAAGCCTTTGATAAGGTCCCACACAAGAGGTTAGTGGACAAAATTAGAGCATATGGTATTGGGGGTAATGTACTGACATGGATAGAAAATTGGTTGGCAGACAGGAAACAAAGAGTAGGGTCCTTTTCAGAATGGCAGACAGCGACTAGTGGGATACCGCAAAGCTCGGTGCTGGGACCGCAGCTATTTACAATATACATTAATGATTTAGATGAAGGGATTAAAAGTAACATTAGCAAATTTGCAGATGACACAAAGCTGGGTGACAGCGTGAAATGTGAGGAGGATGTTATGAGAATGCAGGGTGACTTGGACAGGCTGGGTGAGTGGGCAGATGCAGTTTAATGTGGATAAATTTGAGGTTATCTACTTTGGTGGCAAGAACAGGAAGGCAGATTACCATCTGAATGGTGTCAAGTTAGGAAAAGGGGAAGTACAATGAGATCTGGGTGTCCTTGTTCATCAGTCACTGAAAGTAAGCATACAGGTACAGCAGACAGTGAAGAAAGCTAATGGCATGTTGGCCTTCATAACAAGGGGAGTTGAGTATAGGAGCAAAGAGGTCCTTCTGCAGTTGTACAAGGCCTGGTGAGACCCCACCTGGAGTATTATGTGCAGTTTTGGTCTCCAAATTTGAGGAAGGACATTCTTGCTATGGAGGGAGTACAGTGTAGGTTCACTGGGTTAATTCCAGGGATGGCGGGAATGTCATAAATTGAAAGATTGGAGCGATTGGGATTGTATACACTGGAATCGAGAAAGATGAGGGGGATCTCATTGAAACATATAAGATTATTAAGAGATTGGACACGCTAGAGGCTGGAAACATGTTCCCGATGTTGGGGGAGTCCAGAACCAGAGGCCACAGTTTAAGTATAAGGGGTAGGCCATTTAGAACGGAGTTGAGGAAAAACTTTTTCACACAGGGTTGTGGATCTGTGGAATGCTCTGCCTCAGAAGGCAGTGGAGGCCAATTCTCTGGATTCTTTCAAGGAAGAGTTAGATAGAGCTCTTAAAGATAGTGGAGTCAAGGGATATGGGGAGAAGGCAAGAATAGGGTACTGATTGTGGATGATCAGCCATGATCACAGTGAATGGCAGTGCTGGCTCGAAGGGCCAAATGGCCTACTCCTGCACCTAGTGTCTACTGTCCTTAACTTTCAAACAGCCACCTGAAGAACAGAGGAGCTTTTTACCAGTGATATTCTTGATTTGTTGATGTAACCTTTTTGGATCAGTAATTCTTTCTAGTTGCTCACATTCCTGGTTTAATCTTTCTTCTTGGCTTTTTGACATCAGCTTTTAACTTTTTAATCTAAGGACTTGTATTCTATAGGATTTGCTTTCTTCCGTCTCCTTTCTTCCATTAGATTTTTGATTTCATCTGTCATCCATTTATTCTTTGTGCTTTTTTCTTTTTTAAGAATCACTGACTTTGCTGATTCTACCAAGGCATCCTTCAGAGAGTTAAACTTCATTTCTATATGATTGCTATCATCTTCAACAGATTCTATTTCTAGACTTTGAAATCTATTCCTTACTTCAATTGTAAATTTTTGTCTTAAGTTTTCTTCTTTAATTAATTGCAAGTAGTCAAGGGATTGTTCAGGTTTTTGCTGCTTTAGTTTTTTTAAGTTTTACTTTTACATGACACACTACTGGGTTATGGTCACTATTACAATCTGCACCTGGATATGTTTTGCATTGAGTCACTGAGTTTCTAAATCTTTGGTTTGTAGTAATAAAGTCAATTTGATTTCTAGTGTTATCACCTGGACTTTTCCAGGTCCACAAGCATCTTGGATGGTTTTTAAAGTAGGTATTCATAATGACCTGATTATTCATCTTGCACCATTCTACCCATTTCTCACCTCTCTCATTTCTTTCCCCTAGTCCAAATTTTCCTATGGTATTTCCATCAGCACCTTGTCCTACTTTAGAATTTAGATCTCCCATGACAATAACAATATCTTGAGATTTGCATCCATTCTTTGCTTGTTTAAGCTCTTCATAGAATTTATCTATATCCTCATTTGTTCCATCTGTTGTTGGTGCATATACCTGTATAATTGCTAAATCAAATGGTTGTCCTCTGAATCTAACAAGGAGCACTCTTTCTGATATTGCCCAATGTCCTAAAACACTTGTTTTCATCCTTAAGAATTCCTACTCCATTAGTATGGGATATTTCACAAGAATAAATTAGTGTTTTATTTCTATTCTGACATGTTCTAGCACCTATCCAACGAACCTCGCTATGATGTTAATTTTCAGTCTTTCCATTTCATTTATCACATTGTCCAATCTTCTTGTTTGATATAGTCCTGGGTATGATTCTAAACTGTAATCGGTGATGAGGCTCTGATTGGGGACTTTCAGAGCTTTGGGGAAAGTGAAGTTACCCCTTTGTCATTCATTGCTCCCAGGACCGCTCTGACCCGCACCTGCAAGGGTTCCTGCTCAGGATACGAGCGAAGGCCAACGGCAGATCCCGCAGGTTCAGTAACTGAACATATGACGGAGAAGGCGGATGAGCTACGACCTCAATTGACAATGGCTATAGTACAGGCGGATGAACATTTGGGAAGAGAAATGGCGATTTCTTCAGTTCGTCCAACGGTAGGCAATAGCAAACCACCGTTGTTAGATACTAGGTTTCCTAGAATCTATTTGCTAAGAAAACCATTGCCAAACTCTCAAAATGTATCACACAACAACAGCGTCAAGAGGATCTTCAAGACAATTCTGAAGATGCTTCGATCGGTAGGGTTGATTCCGGTCAGCAGGGGATTCCCGACTGTCATCAAGCTACTGCTCATAAAATTCAAGTAACGCAAATACATACCAAACAAAAATCAAGTTAGAGGAGTTTGGGTGGGTGGGGGTGGGGAGGGGGAAGAGAGAAAAAAAGAGCAAGGACGGAAATCTTCTGTGAGTTAAAACTCAAATGGACGTTCCACAATTAAAGTACAATTTATTTCAACTGTATTCAAGTTCATCTGTAGAAGTACTTGGACAGATTAAGAGAATGGGCAAAGTGGCAGATGAAATATAGTGTAGGTAAGTGTATGGTCATGTGTTTTGGTAGAAGAAATAAAGGTGTAGATAATTTTCTAACCGGGGAGGAAATTCAGAAATCAGAAGTGCAAAGGGACTTGGGAGTCCTAGAGCAGGATTCCCTAAACATTAACTTGCAGGTTGAGTCAGTAGTTAAGGATTTCACAAGGACTAGAATATAAAAGCAAGAATGTAATGTTTTATAAGACATTGGTCAGATTGCATTTGGAGTATTGTGAGCAGTTTTGGGCACCTTATTTAAAGGGGTCCAGAGGAGGCTCATGGGAATGAAAGAGTTAATGTATGAGGCAAGTTTGGTGGCTCCTAGCCTGTAGTTCTGGAGTTTAGAAGGGTGGGGGAGAAATCTCTTTGAAACCTGTCGAATATTGAAAGGCCTAAATAGAATGGACGTGGAGAGGATGTTTCCTATAGTGGCTGAGTGGCTGTGACCAATGGGCACAGCCTCAGTATAGAAAGACGTCCCTTTAGAATAGAGATGAGGAGGCATTTCTTTAGCCAGAGAGTGGTGAATCTGTGGGATTCATTGCCACAGATGGCTATATTTAAACAGAAGGGTATATTTAAAAAGGAGGTTTATAGGGGAGAAGGCAGGAGAATGGGGTTGGGGTTGAGAAACTGCACCATGAGTGAACAGCTGAGCAGACTCCCTGGGCTGAATGGGCTAATTCTGTTCCTATACATTATGGTCTTCAGGTGTTCTTGCCCTGACCATCAAAGTAACTTGAAAGCAAACCTTCAATGCAACTTTCTAACCAAGTGACTGGGTACAAAAGTGCACCAAAACCTTTCAGGGAAAAAGGGAAGGTGGCTGAAGGTAGATGAAAGTCTTGAGAGGTAGCTAAACTCAGAGGTTGGGGAAGCATAATGATTCTACAACCATAATTGGAGTGTATGTGCTAGAAGGAGCAGACTGATCTACTAATGGATAGAATCAAAAGCATGGATGGCATAATCGAGTTTTAATAACCAGACGAAGCTGCATGTTTGGGGGGGGGTGAGGGGTGGTGAAGAAGCAAGGTAAAAAAGATTCTGAATTTGGTGGATTAGAGCTGGGAGTCAATAAAGCTATTAAAAACATGTAATGAGAGTAGCTCAGAATCAAAAATTTGATTTGTCTAATGACCTCAACTGGAATAAAACAACATAGCATGTAATCTGAATTTACAAAATTGCATTTTACTGATTTAAAAAATGGAATTAAAGTTGTAGAAAAACGGAGCAGTAAAATTAAAACTTAAAAACTGCCTGTATGAGAAGTACAAGGATGTGAAATTTCTTTCACTGAAGAACAAGAATCAGCTGGGGTTTTATAACAATCTCGCAGTTTTGTGACTATCATTACTGAAACCGGGGTTTTAATTGGCAATTTATGCTAATTATTTGCACTTAAATCCCCCATCTCTGTGGCTCTAGATAAGTGATTCAGACCTCTGGTCGGAAGGAAGAGAGATAAAGCAAAACTGAAAATCTGTAAAAGCATTCCTAGCAAATTGTTTGGAGGCACGTTATCAATAATCTCAAAGGTTGTGGCAGCAAAATGGTTGTATCGCTAGGATAGGCAGGAAGGCATAGGCGGTGGTGTAGCTCCGTTGGTAAGAGATGGAATTACATCTTTGAAAGAGGTGACAAAGGGACAGAGAATGTTGAACCTTTGAGGGTGGAGTTAAAAAATTGAAAGGGTAAAAAAAAAGAGGATCAGATATAGGTCTCCAAATAGTAGCTAAGATGCAGGTTGAGATTGCAACGGGAGCTGGAAAAGGTTTGTGATAAGGGTAATGTCACAGTTGTAATGGAGGACTTCAATATGCAAGAGGATTGGGAAAATCAGGTTGGTGACAGATCACGAGAGGGAATTTGTTGAATGTCCACAAGATGGCTTTTTCGAGCAGCTTCTGCTCGAGCTTACTCAGCGAAAGGCTATCCAAGATTGGATGTTGTGTGATAACCAGATCTTATTAGAGAGTTTAACAAAGGAACCCTTAGGAGGCAGTGACCATAATATGATTGAATTCACACTGCAATTTGAGAGGGAGAAGCATAACTCATATGTATCTGTATCACAATGGAATAAAGGGAATTACAGGTGGACTGGAGGAGGATACTGGTGAGGATGTGAGGATGACGGCAGAGCAGAGATGGCTGAAGTTTATGGGAATAGTTCACAAGGCACAAAATAGACATGTCCCACAGAGCAAGAAGTTCTCAAATGGCAAGGTAGGCAACCGTGGCTAATTAAGGAAGTTAAAGAGTAAAGGGAAGTGAGAGTTGATATTGGACCACTGGAAAATGATGCTGGTGATATACTAATGGGGAACAAAGAAATGGCAGATGAACTTAATGGGTACTTTGCATCTGTCTTCACTGTGGAAGACATTAGCCAATGGTCCGCGAGTGTCGGGGAGCAGAAGCGAGTGCTTTTGCTATTACAAAGGAAAAAGTGCAAGGCAAACTGAAAGGTTTTAAGTGGATAAGTGATCTGGGCCAGACAGACTACATCCCAGAGTTGCTGAAGAGGTAACGGATGCATTGGTCATAATCTTTCAAGAATCACTTGATTCTGGTATGGTCACGGACCACTGGAAGATTGCAAATATCACTCCAATCTTTAAGAGGGGAGGAAGGCAAAAGAAAGGAAATTAAAGGTCAGTTAACCTAACCTCAATGGAAACTGTTGGACTCAATTATTAAGGATGAGGTTTCAAGGTACTTGGAGATTAATGATAAAATAAGTCAAAGCCAGCATGGTTTCTGTCAGGGGAAATCTTGCCTGACAAATCTGTTGGAATTCTTCAAGGAATTAACAAGCAAGGTGGACAAAGGAGCGGAAGTAGATGTTATTTACTTGGATTTTCAGAAGGCGTTTGATAAGATGCCACACACGAGGCTGCTTAACAAAATAAAATCCTATGACGTTACAGGAAAGGTACTGGCATGGACAGCAGAATGGCTGACAGGTAGGAGGCAGAGAGTGGGAATAAAAGGGGTCTTTTCTAGTTGGCTGCTGATGACTAGCGGTGTTCCACAGGGGTTAGTATTGGGACCGCTGCTTTTCACATTGTTTGTCAATGATTTAGACAATGGAATTGATGGCTCTGTGGCAAATTTTGTGGATGATATAAAGGTAGGTGGAGGGGTAGGTAGTGTTGAGGAAGCAATGCGATTGCAACAGGAGTTAAACAAATTGGAAGAATGTGCAAAAATTGGCAGATGGAATAGTATTGAGAAATGTATGACAATGCATTTTGGTAAAAAGAACAAAAGTGTGGATTATCTGAATGGAGAGAAGGTTTAAACATCAGAGGTGCAGAGGGACTTAGGAGTCCTCGTGCAAGACTCCCAGAAGGTTAACTTACATGTTGAATCTGTGGTAAAGAAGGTAAATGCAACGTTGACATTTATTTCAAGAGGAATCGAATACAAAAGCAAGAGGTAATGCTGAGCCCTTATAAGACACTAGTCAGGGCACAGTTGGAGTATCGTCAACTGTTTTGGGCCCCATATCTCAGAAAGGATGTGTTGCAATTGGAGAGAGTCCAGAGGAGGTTCACAAGGACGATTCTGGGAATGAAGGGGTTAACGTATGAGAAGCATTTGGCAGCTTTGGGCCCGTACTCACCGGAATTTAGAAGAATGCATGGGAATATCATTGAAACTTGCCGAATGTTGAAAGGACTAGATAGGGTGGATGTGGAGTGGACGTTTCCTATGGTGGGGGTAACCAGAACTAGAGGGCACAGCCTCAAAATTGAGGGCAACGCTTTAGAACAGAGGTAAGGAGGATTTTTTTTTAAAGCGAGAGAGTAGTAAATCTGTGGAATGCTCTTCCACAGACTGTGCGTATACTTAAGGCAGAAGTTGATAATTTCCTGATCAGTCAGGGCGTCAAAGGATATAGCGAGAAGGCAAGTATATGGGGTTGAGTGGGATCCGGAATCAGTCATGATGGAATAGCAGAGCAGACTCATGGGCTGAATGGCCTAATTCTGCACCCATGACTTCTGGTCTAATGGTAGAGTTATTTTGCTGGACTTGTTCTTCGATCGATCCTGACTTCTAGATTGCTAGTTGAGTGATTTAATCACTTTGCTATTACACACTGTACCATTTGTTTTACTATTTAAAACTACAATGTTACTGATTGCACTAGTACTTCAATTGTATACTGAAGTAACCACAGTAGCATTCCTTCATTTTATGTTCTGAAGATAACTGAAGATATTTTCCTAGCAATTTGATGGCTGATGAAAAGCAGTTCTGATTCCACAGTCATACCACAAAATAAATTCAAGCCACCCATTTGCATGCCAGATGCTAGCTATACATATCAAAATAAGGAACACAAATTAATTTACACAGCATACAAATTGAATAGAAGTCGGTCTGAGCAAAACAAAAGTATGGTACTAGGCCTCACCCACAGGGAGGTTCCATCCCTATATACTGCCAAAGGTACAGACGAAAACCAGAGGAAAAAATAAGATCTATATTCTTACACACTGCTGAGAACACAGGAGAGAGAATGAGAATCCAATTTCACAGTCTGATGGTTTCTCAGGCGCTCCCACTAAGGCATCCAATTTCCATCTTCCCAACTGTATTTGATTTTTATTAAATAGAAGGGATTCAGACACTTTCAGTTTATTTTGTACACCTCAAATTTGTTTTCACTTGTCGAAATTGTAGAACGTCACCTTCTTTGATCTCCTGCCTAAAGTTCACAGTTTCTCTTTGTACATGGTTTAATTTTAGTAATTCTTTTCAGTGTTGAGAGAAAATGGGATCGTTTGGACAGTACTCTGTGAAGCAGAGCTCAACTTGTCTTTTTATTAAGTGTTTCATCCTAATATTTACATAATGATAGAATCAAGTTAACTTTTAATTCTAAAATTCTTTACATAGCCATGTATTTCTACTCTCTTCATAGAACATTAATAAATGTACTCTATTTGTTGTTCAAATGGAAATAGAAACTGCTTGAATAACTTAATTCATTTAATTTTATATTTAATATAGAGCTCAACTTTATCAAAATAAATCTTCTGATGAATTATACATTATAGGACCTGTCCTGGACCCATCATATAAATGTATTGCAAAGAAAGCACAACAGCGCCTCTACTTCCTCAGGAGTCTGCAGAAATTCAGCATGATGTCAAAAACCATGACAAACTTCTATAGATGTGTACTGGAAAGTGTATTTACTGGCTGCATTACGGCCTGGTATGGTATGGAAACACCAATTCCTTTGAGTGGAAAATCCTACAAAAGGTAGTGGATTCAGTCCAGTACATCACAAGCAAAGTCCTCCCAACCATCAAGCATATCTACATGAAATGCTGTCGTAGGAAAGCAGCATCCAATATCAAAGATCCTCACCACCCAGGCCATCTTCTTTTCTTGCTGCTGCCAACAGGTAGAAGGTACAAGTGCTCACACCACCACATGCAAGAGCAGTTGCTACCTCCCAACCATCAGGCTCTTCAACAAGAAGATAACTACACTCATCTATTGAGAAGTTCCCACAACCAATGATCTCACTTTAAGGACTTTATCGTGTTATTTCATTCTCTTGTCATTTATTGCTATTTATTTATATTTGCATTTGCACAGTCTGTTGTCTTCTATGCTTGTGCTCTTTCACTGCTACTGTTTACAGTTACTATTCTATAGATTTGCTGAGTATGCCTGCAGGAAAAAAAATCTCAAGGTTGTATCTGGGGACATGTATGTACTCTGATTTCAGAGTAATTTTACTTTGAACGATTGATCTGAACAGCCACGAAAGCTCCTTTTTCCTGCAGATCTAGCTATTTTGTAGGTTAACCGTGCAAGCACCCAACTGGTTACAGCCGGTGTTAATTAGGATCCAAGCAATAAGCTGTTTGGATCTTTTCTCTCAAAAACTAAAAGTAGATGCTCAGGACAATTAGACATCATGTCAAAAGAAACATCACAAAAACAGCCGCATGTCAGAATAACTCATGATAGAACTTTATCTAGACACTCATTTTCTTCTCTGATAATTTGCCACCCATCTACTTGAGGTTGGCCTCAGACTCTATCTAATATTTTTCCTCTAGAAAATCCATATACGCACACATTGGGGAACAAGTTCTTCTTTAAATACAGTGATTAATTTCTAGGCCATTTGTATCAAGTGACTCTTTAATGTGCACTGTTGTAAACGAAAGCAATTTTTACATAGTTGCACCTCATGATTCAAAAACTGACTTAATGCTTAAGTGTCAATGGAAGTTACTTTTTAAAATTTGCTTTTAGGTATTTAATTAGAATCAGGATTATTACCACCAATACATGTCATGAAATGTATAGCTTTGTGGCAACAGTACAGTGCAGGCTTAAATTATTTCAAGTTAAATATTAGTATATACCCAAGTAGTGAAAAAGAGCAATAGGGAGGTGGCGTCATGAGTTCATGGACCGTTCAGAAACCTGATGGCAGAGGAGAAATGAACTGCTCCTAAAACATTAAGTGTGGATCTTCAGAACCCTGTACCTCCTCCTTGATGGCAGTAACGAGAAGAGGACATGTCTCAGATGGTGAGGGTACTTCATGATAGATGCTGTCTTACTGAGGCATTCCCTTCTCACAATGTCCTCAATGGTGGGAACTCTGTGTCTGTGACGGAGTTTGCTGAGTCTACAACCCTCTTAACCATTCTGTGCATTGGCATCTCTGTACTAGATGGTGATGCAACCAATGAGAATGCTTTCCATTGTAAACATTTTAATCTGCTTATTAATGTCTTTAGAACATCATTGGGCATACTTATGTTTGGAGTGTATATGGAGATTGCCTTCATGACATCCCTGCGAGAAGCTCAAGGCCCTATCCTCACAGTTAATGAGGATTTTAATATAAAGTTACTGCAACTTCACCAGTAAGACCATAAACCACAGGAGCATAATTAGGCCACTCGCCCCATTGAGTCTGCTCCACCATTCAATGGCTTATTTATTATCCCTCTCAGCACGTTTTCTGCCTTCTCCCTATTACTTTAGATGACCTTACTAAGCAAGAACCTATCAACCTCTACTTTAAATATACTCAATGACTTTGCCTCCAGAGCTGCCTGTGGCTAAAGAAATTCATCCTCATCCCTGTGCAAAAGAGACACTCTTCTTCCTTCTTTTCTGAGGCTGTGCCCTTTGGTCTTAAGACTCCTCCACTATAGGAAACATCCTCTCCACATTCACTCTATCTAGGCCTTCCTCATTCTTCTAAACTCCAGCCAGCTCAGGCCCAGTGCCATCAAATGCTCCTCATAAGTTAATCCTTTAATTCCTGGAATCATTCTCGTGAACCTCCTTTGGATCCCCTCCAATGACAACACATTCATTCTTCTTAGATCATGAAGCCAGAATAGCTCATGATACTCTAAGTACGATCTGACCCATTATATGCTTGTTAACATTTCATTTGCCTTCCTTGCCACCTGCAAATTAACCTTTAAGGAATCCTGCATGAGGACTCCCTGCGTACCACTGATTTCAGAATTTTCTTTCCCTTTAGAAAATAGTTTGCCTTTTTTTTCCTTCTACCAAAGTGCATGACCAAACACCTCCTTACACTACATTCCATCTGCACCTTACTACAAAAGTCCCCAATAAAAAATTAAATTTTTAGATTTTAAATAAAAAGTAAAAACCTCTGAGAGGATTCCAGGAGGCAGAGGCAGCGTGAGCGAACCTTGTAGCGAGAAGGCTGCAGGATGGCGCACGAGCCAAGGCTTGATTCCATTTCACCAGTTATAGCTTCCACTGTTCACCGATTAAAGCGATGAGGGCAATTGAAACTTCGAGGCAAATGCAGAGGCCTGGAGATCGTTTGGGTGCTCCAGCACTCTGCAGTCTCCAAGAGGATTCTGGGAGGCAGAGCAAACCTCATAGCAGGCAGGCTGCGAGACGGGGCACAACCCAATATTTTGCTTCATTTCACCAAATTAAAGCCTTCATTGTTCATCAACTAAAGCGAGGAGGGAGATGAAGCATCAAAGCGAGTGCAGAGTGTGAGCAATGTACCAGAGGGGGGCGAGCCTGTGAGCAATGCACTGGAGAGGGGTGAGCCTGCCACTGCAGCCAGAGTGTTGCCCAGGCCCAGGTGTTTTTTTTTCCACGACTTGGACTATAGACTTTATTTCAGTCTTATAGTTTTTATATTCTGTGTTTCTTCACCCAATCTTCTTGTTTTTTTTAAAAAAAGCAGAGATGGGGATTTGGAGGTGGAGGTCATTGTGCCTGATGTGTTTTGTTCATTGTTTGTGCGGAAAGGGATTTGGGGGTTGATGAGCCTGTTCCATTTTTTTTGTGGGGCAGTGGGATTTGGGGGTGGATGACCATGCTGCTTTTCTTTTTTTTTTGGTTTCATGGCTACTCAGAGAACTGGAGAATTTCTGAATTTCATACTTCGAAAATAAATTAACCTTTAAACCTTTAATATAGACATAACCCTATAAATGACAACATACAATAGCTTGAACGTCTACAAATATTACTTACTTTTGCAAATAGTTCCTGTTGTTGCCGTAATAATTCTTCTTCTGGTATGCCCAGGTTCTCTAGTCGTGAGCTTGCTTTTCTCCTCTTCAGTGCTACTGTTTTGCACTCTTGCAAGACTTCTTTTACTTCACTAATGTACGAGCAAAACCCAAGACTTTCCAGGGCTAAAAAAAAAGAAATTATATTATAAGTGTTTGCGCATACTGTATCTAAAATTTCCAACCAATTAAATAAAAAGTGTACCGCTAAAGAGTTGAAGCAGAGCAATGTGACAGCCTGCATCTGTTTGTGACCTTTTTCCACCAACTGGAACATTCTTATTTTCAACCAAGTATCAGTTATTTAGTCAAGAATATGGAACAGAATAGTACAGCACAGTACAGGCCATTCAGCTCACAATGCCGTGCTGACCCTTTAACTTACTCCAGGATCAATCTAACCCTACTCTTCCTTAATAATCTTTCATTTTACTGTCATCCATGTAACTAAGAGTTCTTTTTTTAAATGCCCCTAAATATATCTGCCTCTACCCCCCCCCCCACTGGAGGGGTGGGGGGCAGTGTGTTCCATGCACCTACCACTCTGTAAAATAGCTATCTTTGATTTCCCTCCAAACAAAATAATGCACCCCCCACCCCTCCCCAGTTAGCTATTTCTGCCCTGGGCATAAGTCACTGGCTGTTTACTTTATTGATGCCTTTTATAATCTTGTACACCTCTATCAAGTCACCTCTCATCCTCCTTCACTTCAAAGAGGAAAGCGCTAGCTCACTTAAGGTTGATTTATACTTGTGCATACTGGCTATGCCGTAGTGAGCACGCGTAGTTCTGTCTGTGTCGCTCAGCAATTCACCGTCAAAACGCTAGTTGGCGGTGGGGTTTCTATGCCACTGTGTTGAGTTTCTTCGTGAGAGACATGGACAAGGAAATGCATTTCAAATATTTTCAGATGTCGGCAGGCAAATTTGATGACTTGATTCATCGTCTCCAACGATGTATTTCGCATCAGTGCACAGACATGGCGGAGAAGAGCAACTGGAAATGCGTAGGAGGAAATGCGATGCTACCAAGCCGACCAATCACAGTTGTTGCAGTCTGTGTCGCCGAAACACGCGAGTTACATTTCTGGGGAGGTGCACATCACCCTACAGCATAGGGTACGCAGTACCTACAGCGTACATTTGACGCAGAAGTATAAATTGGGCTTTAGCCTATCCTCATAAGAGACACCGGTAAATCTCCCGTGCATCCTCTCTAAAGCTTCCATATTCTTCCTATAATGAGGCAACTAGAACTAAACGCAATATTGCAAGTGTGGTCCAGCAGACGAGGCAATCCAAGGCGGCAGGTCATGTGGCTGAGAGTGTATTGAAGTGACAGGGTCTGGGTTCGAGGGACAAATCAGCTGTTTAAGTGTGGGGCCAGATTTAAAGGGTCAGGGTACCGGGCCAGAGGAGAGGGATGGGCCAGTGTTCAGCTCACTCCTCAAAGCGAGGTTTACTCATCTCTGTGCTGAATCGAGGCTGTGGCCTGCAGCTAATGGGCTCTAGGATCAGCAGTGACTGGCTTTGTGGCTGCAAATTCACTTTCATGAACTTCAGTTCTGAATGTTATTTGCTTATTTTTTAATTGTTTGCACAATGTTCTTTTTTTTTGAAAATTTGCTGTTTGACTTTTTTTTAAAAAAGGGTTCTACCGTGTTTCTTTATTTTGGGGCTGCCTGTAAGGAGGTGGATCTCAAGTTGTATACAGCATATGTACTTTGAACTTCTAACTAGTGTATAGAGCTGCAAAATTACTTTGCGATTCTTGAACTATACTTAAGCATGGTGTACCTCGTCATACCGTCTGGGACATGCAAGTGGATCAACTATTGAATTCTGAACACGAGTAAGCAAGTTGGGAAAGTGAGTAGTCAGCAGAAGTAATGACCCAACTTCATGGCTGAACTTTTTTTTAAATAAGCATTCTCTAAAGGCAATAATTACTGACTTACACTTCCAATTTTCTTTTAAACGTTAAAAGGAGGTGTAGAGATGGAAAATTATTGAAGTATGCATCTTTGTACTTTAGTCACATGATAACAAAATGGCACACTTCCCTCCAAATGGCAGCTTTAGATGTCAGCTGGATGTAGTTCTAGATAGCAGCACCAATTTCAGCTGTTTGGTGGGAGCCATTTTTTAAAACATTTAAAATTAAGCATTTTGTTATATGCCAGCAGTAGCCTCTACATTTCAACATTCACATACAAAAAAAAGCGTTCATCTTTGTCCTTTGCACTACTTTCTGCTTAAGTATTTTTTTAAAGTTCTATTTAAGTAATTCACTTACCTGCTTCTTGAATATTCCAGTTTTGCTTTAGGATACAAGAAGTTCTCTTACTATGTTGTACCAACCCTAACATATATGACCTCTCAGCCAATTCTAGCCAAGTCAAAAGATAAACATGATTGCATCAGGCAAAAAAATACACCAACTGGTTTTCAAGTGCCAATTTGAAACTGGGATTTTGGTTTTCCAGTTACTCAATTAAACCCTATAATGTAGATACAGTGTCCAAAAGGCTATTATTTAAAAAGAGCACCTGCAACTTTTAATAAATCTTATTCCCAAAGTAAATTAGCAATGGTTTAAACACCCTGGATGAGAAGCAATTCAAGCCAAAGGAGTTAATGATTGAACTGTGTTAGTATTGTCAATTTTCAGCAGCTTGCTACCAGAATTTCAGAACAAAATTGCTATTGAGTGTAGCATGGTACACTTTGGGATAGAGAGAACAAATCCAATACCAGAGGAATGCTCACAGACAGGACCCCATCCTTGACTAAAAACATGTTGAACATTGAGAGCATTACCCAAATAATCAGAAAGTAATCATTTACAACATTTTAGCACATATTTACAGAACTGTCCTAAACATGTCAGGTTCCACAACAAACTCCTCACCTGCCATTGCTCCTGGATGAACAGAATTTCATCTAAAAAAAAATGGGAGGTTCAAAGTCACTATAAGCTAAGTTCCTTAGCCCATGTCTTGATCACTAAGAATGCACTAGCCTTTTGCACAATTATACCATCCTACAAGGCTTTTGGCACAATGGCCACCATCAGTCAGGGCACTGAGGTAGTTGTACAACATGGTGTGAGCAGAATTATCTGCAGCTTAATGTGAAAAAGACTAAGGAGCTGGTGGTAAACCTGAGGAGAGCTAAGGTACCGGTGACCCCTATTTTCATCCAGGGGGGTCAGTGTGGACATGGTGGAGGATTATAAATACATGGGGATACGTATTGACAATAAACTGGACTGATCAAAGAACACTGAGGCTGTCTACAAGAAGGATCAGAGCTGTCTCTATTTCCTGAGGAGACTGAGGTCCTTTAACATCTGCTGGACGATGCCGAGGATGTTCTACGAGTCTGTGGTGGCCAGTGCTATCATGTTTGCTGTTGTGTGCTGGGGCAGCAGGCTGAGGGTAGCAGACACCAACAGAATCAACAAACTCATTCGTAAGGCCAGTGATGTTGTGGGGATGGAACTGGACTCTCTCATGGTGGCGTGTGAAAAGAGGATGCTGACTAAGTTGTATGCCATCTTGGTCAATGTCTCCCATCCACTACATAATGTACTGGGTGGGCACAGGAGTACATTCAGCCAGAGACTCATTCCTCCAAGATGCAGCACAGAGCGTCATAGGAAGTCATTCCTGCCTGTGGCCATCAAACTTTACAACTCCTCCCTTGGAGGGTCAGACACCCTGAGCCAATAGGCTGGTCCTGGACTTATTTCATAATTTACTGGCATAATTTACATATTACTATTTAACTATTTATGGTTCTATTACTATTTATTATTTATGGTGCAACTGTAACGAAAACCAATTTCCCCCTGGGATCAATAAATGAAGTATAACTATGACTATGTACAAGACAATGATGAGGCTGCAATTGGAATTGTTCTCTCCGTGATTCCCTTGTATATTCATCCCCCTCCACTAATCACCTTCTGGGCACTTATTCCTAGAAGCAGAAGCAGTGCTCCACCTACCAATTCACCTCCACTCAGGGCCCCAATGCAGCCTCTTCTCTATTAATGAGACCCGATATAGCTTTGTGGAGTGCCTTCAGTCCGTCCACAAAAATCAGAATTTCCCAGTGGCCAATCATTTCAATTCCACTTCTCATTCGAACATGTTGGTCCATGACCTCCTCTACTGCCACGATGAGGCCATTCTCAGATTGGAGGAGCAATACCTCATATTCCATCTGGGCAGCCTCCAACCTGATGAGCTGAACATCAATTTCTCTAACTTTTGATAATTCCACCCCCCCACCCCTTTTCTTCAATTCCCCACTCTAGCTCTCATCCTCACCTATTGATTACCTCCCCCTCACTCCTGGTGCCCCTCCTCCTGCTCTTTCTCCCATGGTTAACTCTCCTCTATCGGACTCCTTTTCTAACCCTTTACCTTTTCTACCCATCACCTCCCAGCTTCTTACTTCATTCCCCCCCCCCCACTTCTCTCACCCACCTGGTATCACCCTTCACTTTCTAGCTTGTACCCCGCCCCCACCATCATTCTCATTCTTATCCCCCTTCCTTTCCAGTCCTAATGAAGGGTCTCAGTCTGAAACACCAACTATTTATTCACTTCCATAGATGCTGCCCTCCAGCATTTTGTGTGTGTTCATTTGAAATACTAAATTCTGCTTTGGTCATCCTGGTACAAGGAAGATGGCATTAACATGAAAAAAAAGGGATTGGGGTTGGGGTGACCAGGGGTGAGCCACGGTGGCAGGGCCTCCGGCACTGAGTCTGATCCTGTGGTGCAGAAGGGTGAGATGGAGAAGAGGAGAACTGTCGTCATTGGAGACTCTACAGTCAGGGGAGCAGACAGGAGATTTTGTGGACGTGAGAAGGACACCCGCATGCTTTGTTGCCTCCCGAGTGCCAGGGTCCGGGATGTCTCTGACTGGGTGCATGACATCCTGATATGAGAGGGAAAGCAACCAGAAGTCGTGATACATGTTGGTACCAACGACATAGGCAGGAAGAGGGATGAGGTCCTGAAGTGCGAGTTTCGGGAACTAGGCAGAAGGCTGAAGAACAGGACCTCAAGTGTAGCATTCTCAGGGTTGCTGCCAGTGCTACGTGACAGTGATGGTAAGAATTGGAGGAGATGGCAATTGAATGCATGGCTGAGGAGTTGGTGCAGGGGGCAGGGTTTTAGATTTTTGGATCATTGGGATCTCTTCTGAGGAAGGTGGGACCTGTACAGATTGGATGGGTTGCACCTGAACTCGAGAGGGAGCAATATCCTTGCAGGTAGGTTTGCTAGCATGGTTTGGGGGGGGGGGGGCGGTGGTTAAACTCATTTGCAAGGGGGCTGGGACCCGAAGCGATAGAACAGTGGAAGAAGTGCATGGAGTAAAGCCAGATCTAACATACAGAGAGGCTTTGAGGAAAGAGAAGCAGAATAAACGGTGTAAAGACAGTAAGGTAGAAGGGCTGAAATGTGTGTACTTCAATGCAAGCAGCATCAGGAACAAAGGTGATGAACTGAGAGCTTGGATACATACATGGAATTATGATGTAGTGGCCATTACAGAGACTTGGCTGGCACCAGGGCAGGAATGGATTCTCAATGTTCCTGGATTTCAGTGCTTTAAAAGGGATAGAAATGGGGGGAAAAGGGGAGGAGGGGCGGAATTACTGGTCAGGGATACGATTACAGCTACAGAAAGGGTGGGTAATGTAGCAGGATCCTCTTTTGAGTCAGTATGGGTGGAAGTCAGGAACAGGAAGGGAGCAGTTACTCTACTGGGAGTATTCTATAGACCCACTGGTAGCAGCAGAGATACCGAGGAGCAGATTGGGAGGCAGATTTAGGAAAGGTGCAAAAATAACGGGGTTGTTTATCATGGGTGACTTTAACTTCCCTAATATTAATTGGCACCTGATTAGTTCCAAGGGTTGGACAGGGCAGAGTTTGTTAAGTGTGTCCAGGACAGATTCCTGTCACAGTATGTTGACAGGCCAAGAGGGGGGAATATCATACTAGATCTAGTACTAGGTAATGAAACAGGTCAGGTCACAGATATCTCAGTGGGTGAGCATCTGGGGGACAGTGACCACTGCTCCCTGGCCTTTAGCATTATCATGGAAAAGGATAGAATCAGAGAGGGCAGGAACATTTTTAATTGGGAAAGGGCAAATTATGAGGCTATAAGGCTAGAACCTGCGGGTGTGAATTGGGATGATGTTTTTGCAGGGAAATGTACTATGGACATGTGGGTGATGTTTAGGGATCTCTTGCAGGATGTTAGGGATAAATTTGTCCCGGTGAGGAAGATAAAGAATGGTAGGGTGAAGGAACCAATGGGTGACAAGTGAGGTGGAAAATCTAGTCAGGTGGAAAAAGGCAGCATACATGAGGTTTAGGAAGCAAGGATCAGATGGGTCTATTGATGAATATAGGGTAGCAAGAAAGAAGCTTAAGAAGGGGCTGAGGAGATCAAGAAGGGGGCATGAGAAGGCCTTGGCGAGTAGGGTAAAGGAAAACCCATAAGGCATTTTTCAATTATGTGAAGGACAAAAGGATGACAGGAGTGAAGGTAGGACCGATTAGAGATAAAGGTGGGAAGATGTGGCTGGAGGCTGTGGAAGTGAGCGAGTTCCTCAATGAATACTTCTCTTCGGTATTCACCAATGAGAGGGAACTTGATGATGGTGAGGACAATGAGTGAGGTTGATGTTCTGGAGCATGTTGATATTAAGGGAGAGGAGGTGTTGGAGTTGATAAAATACATTAGCATGGACAAATCCCCAGGGCCTGACAGAATATTCCCTAGGCTGCTCCATGAGGCAAGGGAAGAGATTGCTGAGCCTCTGGCTAGGATCTTTATGTCCTCATTGTCCACGGGAATGGTACCGGAGGATTAGAGGTAGGCGAATGTTGATCCCTTGTTCAAAAAAGGTAGTAGGGATAGTCCGGGTAATTATAGACCGGTGAGCCTCTACGTCTGTGGTGGAAAAGCTGTTGGAACAGATTTTTAGAGATAGGATCTTTGGGCATTTACAGAGTCATGGTCTGATCAGGGACAGTCAGCGTGGCTTTGTGAAGGGCAGATCGTGTCTAACAAGCCTGATATAGTATTTTTCTTTGAGGAGGTGACCAGGCATATAGATGAGGGTAGTGCAGTGGATGTGATCTGCATGGATTTTAGTAAGATATTTGACAAGGTTCCACATGGTAGTCTTATTCAGAAAGTCAGAAGGCATGGGATCCAGGGAAGTTTGGCCAGGTGGATTCAGAATTGGCTTGCCTGCAAAAAGCAAAGGGTCTTGGTGGAGGGAGTACATTCGGATTGGAGGGCTGTGACTAGTGGTGTCCCACAAGGATCTGTACTGGGACCTCTACTTTTCGTGATTTTTATTAATGACTTGGATGTGGGGGTAGAAGGGTGGGTTGGCAAGTTTGCAGACAACACAAAGGTTAGTGATGTTGTAGATAGTGTAGAGGATTGTCAAAGATTGCAGAGAGGCACTGATAGAATGCAGAAGTGGGCTGAGAAGTGGCAGATGGAGTTCAACCCGAAGAAGTGTGAGGTGGTACACTTTGGAAGGACAAACTCCAAGGCAGAGTACAAAGTAAATGGCAGGATACTTGGTAGTGTGGAGGAGCAGAGAGATCTGGGGGTACATGTCCACAGATCCTTGAAAGTTGCCTCACAGGTAGATAGGGTAGTTAAGAAAGCTTATGGGGTGTTAGCTTTCCTAAGTCGAGGGATAGAGTTTAAGAGTCGCGAGGTAATGATGCAGCTCTATAAAACTCTGGTTAGGCCACACTTGGGAGTACTGTGTCCAGTTCTGGTCACCTCACTATAGGAAGGATGTGGAAGCATTGGAAAGGGTACAAAGGAGATTTACCAGGAGGCTGCCTGGTTTAGAGAGTATGCATTATGATCAGAGATTAAGGGAGCTAGGGCTTTACTCTTTGGAGAGAAGGAGGATGAGGGGAGACATGATAGAGATATACAAGATATTAAGAGGAATAGATAGAGTGGGTAGCCAGCGTCTCTTCCCAAGGGCACCACTGCTCAATACAAGAGGACATGGCTTTAAGGTAAGGGGTGGGAAGTTCAAGGGGGATATTAGAGGAAGGTTTTTTACTCAGAGAGTGGTTGGTGCGTGGAACGCACTGCCTGAGTCAGTGGTGAAGGCAGATACACTAGTGAAATTTAACAGACTACTAGACAGGTATATGGAGGAATTTAAGGTGGAGGGTTATATAGGAGGCAGGGTTTGAGGGTCAGCACAACATTGTGGGCCGAAGGGCCTGTACTGTACTATTCTATAAAGCAAAAAGAGAATCTGCATGGATGCTTTAAATGGAAGTTTCCTAAAGAAACACCAGAGGTGAAGTAGCTTGGGATTGAATACAAAATGCTGAAGGAACTCAGCAGGTCAGGGGCCATCAATGGAACGGAATAACAGTCGATGTTTCAGGCCAAGGAATCCGGAGGAAGAGTCTCGACCAAAACATTGATTTTTTAAATTTATTTCAATAGATGCTGCCTGACCTGCTGAGTTCATCCAGCATTTTACTTGTGTTATTCTGGATTTCCAACATCTGCAGAATCTTGTGTTTGGGAACGAATATCACAGACAAGGAACATGATTAGCCCCCAAAGAGAAAGCTTAAACTTCTACAATATGTACCCATAGGATATTCCAAAGCACTCCAGAGTTAATTAATGAGTTCATTTGTTGACAAACACAGTAACTAATTTGGACAATAATGAGATAACAACTAGTTAATTAGCTACTTAGGCTGTGTTAAGCAGTGTTGCATCAAGGTCAAAAGAAAACTCCCCCACTTTCAACTGAATAGCATATTGAAGCAAGTTGGCTGGCTGACAAAATTTTTTTTAAAGCACAGGGAGCGATGGTGCAGAGGTCATGAAGAGATTTAAAGAGCAGGACAAGAATTCTATGCAACACAAAAAATGCTATAAGAATTCAGCAGGCCAGGCAGCATCTATGGAGAAGAGTAAACAGTCAACATTTTGGTCTGAGACCCTTCATCAGGACTGGTAAAGGGTCTCGGCCTGAAACATCAACTGTTTGTCTACTCTTTCCCATAGATGCTCTCTGGCCTGAGTTCCTCCACCAACTTTTGTGTGTTGCTTGGATTTCCAACATTTGCAGATTTTCTCGTCTTTGTGCTACAAGAATTCTATGTGGCTGGGAACAATTCTATCTGAGCAATCAGATTGATTCAGAATCAGATTTAATATCACTGGCATATGCCAAGAAGATTTGTTAACTTTATGGCTGCAGACATAAAGTACTGAATAAAATACATGATAAATAAATAGAGAAAACCAGAGTTTGTGTGTGTGTGTGTGTGTATCGCAGAAAAATTGGACTAAAAAAAAAAGTGAGGTAGTGTCCTTGGGTTCAATGTCCATTTAGAAATCGGATGGCAGAGGGGAAAGAAGCTGTTTCAGACTCTTGCACCTCCTTCCCAACGGTAACAGTGTGAAGATGGCATGTCCTGTGTGGCGGGGATCCTGGACGCCACCTTCCTGAGGCATTGCTACGTGAAGACGTCTTGGATAATACGGAGAATGGTACCCATGATGGAGCTGACTAATCTTACAAGTTCCTGCAACTTATTTCAATCTTGTGCAGTGGCTGCCCGCGCCACCCCCCCCCACCACCAGACAGTGATGCAGCCAGTCAGAATGCTCTCCATGAAACATTTGTAAAAGTTTGAGAAGGAAGGGGGGGGGGAACCCAGAGGATGGGCAGGGGGTATAGTCAGAGGGACAGAGGGAGAAAAAGGAGACTTACCCATCCTCTGGGTTCCCCCCCCCTTCTCCCTGGGCCTCCTGTCCCATGATTCATATCCCTTTTGCCAATCACCTGTGCAGCTCTTGGCTCCATCCCTCCCCCTCCTGTCTTCTCCAATCATTTTGGATCTCCTCAAACTCCTAATGAAATATAGCTGCTGTCTTGCCTTCTTTATAGCTGCATCAATATGTTGCATCCAGGTTAGGTCCTCAGAGATAACGACACTCAGGAACTTGAAATTGCTCATTCCACTTCTGATCCCTCTACGAGGATCGATTTGTGTTCCTTATCTTACCCTTCCTGAAGTCCACAAACAGCTCTTTGGTCTTGCTGATGTTGAGTGCAAGGTTGCTGCCACGACACCACTCATCTAGCTGGTACATCTTGCTCCTGTACGGCCTTTCGTCACAATGCCAAAAAAATGGCTGTATCATCAGCAAATTTTGTGACCTATGCCTAGCCACATAGTCATGGATGTAGAGACAGTAGAGCAGTGGGCTAAGCACACATCCTTATGTTAATTGTCAGCAATGTGGAGACGTAATTTCCAATCCGCACAGATTGTGGTTTTCTGGTTAGGAAGTAAAGCATTCAGTTGCAGAAGGAGGTACAAAAGCCTAGATTCTGTAGCTTTTTGATCAGGACTGTAAGAATGATGGTGTTAAATGTTGAGCTATAATCAATAAACAGCATTCTGGCATAGGTATTTGCACTGTCCAGGTGACACAAGGCTGTGTGGACAGCCAGTGAGATAGCTGTAGACCTATTGTGGCAATAGGCAAATCGCAGTGAGTCCAGGTTCTTCCTGAGACAGATGATGATTCTAGCCATGACCAAGATCTCAAAGTACTTCATCACTGTAGACGTGAGTGATACTGGACAAAGGTCTTTGAGGCAGCTCACACTACTCTTCTTGGGCACTGATATAATTGTTGCCCTTTTGCTCCGACGGTAGCAATGAGAGATTGAAAATGTCTTTGAATGCTCCTGCCAGTTGGTTGGCACAGATTTTTAATACATCTGTTTAAAGTTCAGGTTGAAGCTATCCCTCAATGCAACAGATGTCCTGAAATTAACAGATGTCCTGAAATTAAAACAAGTCAATTCTGTTTTGGATGTAATATTACTGCTGATATGTTGTACATAGTAATTAGTACTGAATAATAAGTCTAAATGTCATAGAGATGGATAATTGTTTCTTTATTTTTAGATTGTGAGAAAGAACCCCATGTTTATCAGAATACAAATATATCAAAACAAATACAGGTCAATTATTACACTTGTATCAGCTTTTTCATCTGAATGAAATTATGAAGAACCTGCTGCACCAAGTCATTAAGAGCTCAGAAAGCTATTTAAAAAAAAACAATATTTTTGTACTAATAAAAGCACTTCTTACTCTGCCTCATGCTTATAAAAGCATGAAGGAACTTCATCAGTTGAACAGTGAACACAAAAAAAAACTTCAAATCAAGCAAGAATATATTGCACATTTATCCACGACACAAAATAGTGCAAAATATTAGAAAAAAAACAGGGATTACAAGTAAAAACTATTCATAACAGCAAAATTAAAACAAGATGGAATTTGAAAATGCTGACTGTATAAGCATAGAATACTGCAAAATACTTCACATTAAAAGAGAAAAAAAAATGTCCAATGATTCAAAGGACATTTTCAGCTAGTATGTTAAAGAATTCACGATGAATGCCACTGACAAGCTATAGGGAGGAAAATTAAATTGTGACATACCTGCTCATATCAGCCACAACTTATCTTTGCATTACTCAAGAATATTGAAAATCAGATATGAATGTTTCAATAAAGCTAATGGCATGTACCTTTTCTCTATATAGTTTAATTATTACCCCATGATTTGCACACATTTGTTTGAAATGACCAGCCAAAGCTAGATTTCTACCTTTCCTGCAATGAGAGCTGGCACTGCAACTAGTCAATGTCTGTGTTGTGTTCTGCACTATAAAGTCTTAAATTAAATTAGAGTAAATTTAAATTACAGGACTGATTAAAAATTTAATTTTGTAATCAAGTTCAATGTTAAATTATCCATTACATGTGTTAGAATTAATGTTTTAATTTTACCTACTAAAGATACAACTACAAAAATTTGTGCATCAAAACTTGCACAGTTACTGCTTTACGCTAGCTCTGAGAGCACCCTAACACCAACAACCACTGGCTTAGCAGCAAGAGCTAAAGGTTAAAGCACCCCATTGAGTTGGATAATGCTAACTGGATTGATTGTCACAATCATAATCATAGAAATCAGTCTTTAACCAACTGGATAGACTCGATACAACATCAGGAGGATGTTAAGGATACAGGATGTTGAAACAAGACAATCCAATTGTAGCCCTACAGCTCGGTCAGAAGGTCAGAAATAGACACGTTTGCTCTTTGCCCAAGTTTCTCAGAAAAAGTTCATACTTGCATTCAGCAAGATTTAGATCACATTCAGGTTTGGACTAAAACGCTGACCAATAAACCATTTACAATAAACTGAAGACAATCCTCAACTGCATGACGCACAATATAGTTAAAATGCCAAATTCCTCACCATTAACATTAGAATTCCGGGGAGTCACCACACTGAAACTCATCGACCGACTTCCCAGTACCAAACTATTGTTCATATGTCAGGAGTGTGATTGAACATTTGCCACCTATCTGGAAAGGGACAATACATTAAATAGCCAACATAACCAAAAGATCATTAGTATAGCTCCTACACCTTTCTGAGTCATTCTAAATTTGACCAGTCATTTCCACTAGAGCTCCAAGTTTGTACCATAAGACCATAAGACAAAGGAGCAGAAGTCGGCCATTCGGCCCATCGAGTCTGCTCCGCCATTTTATCATGAGCTGATCCATTCTCCCATTTAGTCCTACTCCCCCGCCTTCTCACCATAACCTTTGACGCCCTGGCTACTCAGATACCCATCAATCTCTGCCTTAAATACACCCAATGACTTGGCCTCCACTGCTGCCCGTGGCAACAAATTCCATAGATTCACCACCCTCTGGCTAAAAAAATTTCTTCGCATCTCTGTTCTGAATGGGCACCCTTCAATCCTTAAGTCATGCCCTCTCATACTAGACTCCCCCATCATGGGAAACAACTTTGCCACATCTACTCTGTCCATGCCTTCCAACATTCGAATGTTTCTATAAGGTCTCCCCTCATTCTTCGAAACTCCAAGGAATACAGTCCAAGAGCAGACAAACATTCCTCATATGTCAACCCTCTCATTCCTGGAATCATTCTAGTGAATCTTCTCTGTACCCTCTCCAACCTCAGCACATCTTTTCTTAAATAAGGAGACCAAAACTGCCCACAGTACTCCAAGTGAGGTCTCACCAGCGCCTTATCCCATCACATCCCTGCTCCTATACTCTATTCCTCTAGAAATGAATGCCAACATTGCATTTGCCTTCTTCACTACCGACTCAACCTGGAGGTTAACCTTAAGGGTATCCTGTACAAGGACTCCCAAGGACTACCTATCTTCATATCATCAGCAAACTTAGCCACAAAGCCATCTATTCCATAATCCAAATTGATGATGTACAATATTAAAAGAAGCAGCCCCAACACGGACCCCTGTGGAACACCACTGGTAACCAGCAGCCAACCAGAATAGGATCCCTTTATTCCCACTCTTTGTTTCCTGCCAATCAGCCAATGCTCTATCATCTAGTGCAAGGGGGCATAATTTTAAGGTGATTTAAGTATGGAGGGTGTGGGGGGAGGCAAGTTCCTCACACAGAGTAGCGAATGTGTGGAACACACCACTGGGGATGGTGGTAGAGGAAGATACATTAAAGGCATTTAACTTAGATGGGCACATGGATGATAGAAAACGGAGGGTTATTTGTGGGCGGGTGGGGGAAGGTTTGGATTGATCTTGGAGTAGGTTAAAAGGTTAGCACAACATCATGGCCTTAAGGGCTTGTGCTGTGCTGTAATGTTCTATGTTCTACAAACTCACCTTTTGTTTATGCTTCATTCTCAATTCATGCAAATTCCATGCTGCCCACCTTCACACCCTTGAAATCTCTACATCAGGGGTTCCCAACCTGGGATCCACAGACCCCTCAGTTAATGGTATGGGTCAACAGCATTTAAAAAAGGGTTGGAAATCCCCCACTCTACAGGAACCAATTTTAACTTAATTGACAAGCATTGTGTACAACGCTTTTCAACCACATGGATGAACTTTGCTTGTGACAGTGAATCAACTTGGCATAAATTCACCAAGCAATGTTTCTCCCCATAATTTAAAACACTTAAAGCCTGCTATTGAAATAATACCTTTCTTCATGCAGCTTCAATTTGCAAAATCTCAATACCTTCTCATCATTGGAAACCGTATCGTTCATATATCAGAATCTTGATGTAAAGGATAGGAGACAGCATTAGATTGTTATGATTAAGTTGAATCGACAAGTTTTATAATAGGGTTTAAAAAATGGTCTCTGTCTAAAACACAGTGCTTATTTCCCTTCACAGGTTCTGCCTGGCTGTGTGTATAGTTTATCCCAGGGAATTTACATTTGAGGATGTGGCTATATTAATCATACCAGGGCCAAAGAGGAACTTAGTAACCTGCCTCAATTATTATTGTCCAGTAGCACTCACAACAACTGTGATGAAGTGCTTTGAGGTTGGCCATGAAGCACATCAACTCCTGTCTGAATCCACTCTAATTTGCCTCCCATCACAACAAGTCAACAGCAGATGCCATTTCACTTAGCTCTGGAACATCTATCAGGACAGTGAGGATGCAATCATCAGGATGATTTTAATTGACTACGACTCAGCATTTAACACCATCATCCCTGCAAAACTAATCAATAAGCTCCAAGACCCAGGCCTCGATACCTCCTTGTGTAACCAGCTCCTCAATTTCCTCACTTGCAGACTCCAGTCAGTATGTTTTGGCAACAACATCTCCTCCACAAGCAACATCAGCACAGGTGCATCACAAGGCTGTCTGCTTAGTCCCCTGTTTAACTCACTCTACACTTATGACTGTGAGACTAGGTAGAGCTCCAATGCCATATTTAATTTTGCTGATGACTGTACTGTTGTTGGCCAAATCAAAGGTAGTGATGAATCAGCATAAAGGAGAGAGACTGAAAATCCGATTGCGTGGTGTGACAGCAACAACCTCTCACTCAACATCAGCAAGACCAAAGAGCTACCAGAGGAAAAAATTGGGGGTGCATGAGCCAGTGCTCATTAGGGGATCGGAGGTGGAGTTGGTAACTTTAAATTCCTGGGCATTATCATGTCAGAGGATCTGACTAGCATACAAATGCCATTTCAAAGAAAGCAAGGCAGCACCTCTACTTCCTTAGAAGTTAGTGCAGATTTGACGTGACATCTAAAACTCTGACCAACTTCTATAGATGCGTAGCAGAGAGTATCCTGACTGGCTGGTATGGAAACATTAGTGTCCAGGAACAGAAAAACCAACACAAAAAGTGGAGGATACAATCCAGTTTATCACAGGAAAAGCCCCCACCCCAAATCCTTTTCATTAAGCACATCTATAAAGAGCACTGGTACAAGAAAGCAGCATTCAAAGACCCCAACCATCCTGGCCATGCTCTCTTCTCGCTGCTACCATAAGAAAGAAATACAGGGGTCATAAGTTCCACACCACCAGGATCAGGAAAAGTTATTACCCCTCAACCATCAGGCTCCAAAACTTATGCCTTCACTCACCTCAACACTGATCTGATTATTGAACACAACCCCTGGACTCATTTTCAAGGGCTCTACAACTCATGTTCTCAGTATTATTTATTATTACTTGTTACGTTTTGTATTTGCACAATTTGTCAGTTTTTGTGGATAGTTTTTCCATTGATTCTATTGTACTTTGTTCTCTTGTGAATGTCTGCAAGAAAGTGAATCTCAGGGTAATATTTGATGACATAGGCACTTTAATAATAAATTTACTTTCAACTTTTGAAGCTTAATTAAGGTCGAAAAGGAGAAACTTGCAGACAGAAACATGATCTCACAAAACAGCAGGTTAAAAAACTGGAAGACTGGATAGTGCAAAGATCACCAGGCAAATCAGTTGCATGCACTATACCTTAGTAAAGACAGCAAGAATCATGAAGCTTTGGGTGTCTGGATATTCAACTCACCAAAAGCCAATGCTCTTGCATATGGTACTTAAATACTTTATCAAAAGTTGCAACTTATCTCAAAATGACAGGAACATAAAAGTGTTTAGTCATCAAATTATTCAGTTTCTTAGTAAGAAAGCAAAAGAAATGCTCTTAGTTTTCAATTTTTATTGGCCCTGAAAGAGGTTAAATAACAAATTCACCAAGATTAGAGCAAACCTTTAAAGATTAAAGAATACCTACAATATAACTTGCATTCCTCATACTCACGATTGAGGAAGGGATTTTTTAAAAAAAGCTGAAATTATTCAACAATGGATTCAGAGATATTGTTTCCTTTGTTGGGAGATTTCAGAGACAAAGGTACAAGAGCACACGAATATACAAACAGACCAGCAGGCCCCTTGAACCTGCCCCACCATTCAATACGATCATGGCTGATCAATGCTGGCCTCAACTCCTCTTCTCTATCAGTTCCCATAACTCTCAATTTCTCACTCTTTCAAATATTTATCTCCTGCTTCAATATATCTAAAGATCTGGCATCCACCACCAGCAGGAGCATAGAACTGCAGACAACCACAACTGAGAAGTTGTTCCTATGCACCTGTTTTAAATGCTTGGACTCTCAATTTGTAGCAATACCCCCTTGCTCGTAACATTGCCACCAGTGGAAACATCTCAACATCTACCGTATCAAGACCGCAGGACCCTATACAGTATGTTTGAATAACTCATTCATCCAAATCCCAAGGAATGCAAACTGTCTAGTGTTTTTTAGTAGAATCTATTCCAGGAGTTAGCCTGGCGAATCTCCTTTGGACTGCTTCCAATCCGTAACCTAGACAGAAACTCTGCATAGCCTCATTAACACCCATAACAGAACTCCCTTATTCTTAAGCTCAACCCTTTTGCAATTCAGGCCACCATGTCATTTGCCTTCTCTACCCCTTGTTGAACCTGCCTGATAACTTTTAATTCAAGCACAGGAACATCTAGGTCCCTCTGAACTGCACTCATTTGCAGTTTCTCTTCATTAATATCCATCTTTTGAAGGTTCTGACCAAAGTGCATGACCTCACACAGCCCACTCCCCACTTCATTATCCAGCTTTTAGCCCAATCTACCCTGCCCATCCTAACAGAACAGTTCTAACCTTCCTTAAAACTGGTGTCAGTGTCCCATGAAAATCTTACTTTGAGCCATTCATTACCTCTATATTCCTATTTACCCTTTGCCAATTTGCGGTTGGCTCTGATTACCTTTCCTGTGGTTCTGCTTTTCAATTCCAGGTTACTGCCCAGCCAATTCGGAAAAGTACATTTCCCCACATAAGTTAGTAGAGTTCTGGAACTTACCCCATTCTGATAAAGGCTGTGGATGCAGGATCAACTGACACTCCATCTTGAAACCTGTTCTCAGGTTTTACTGAACGAAGAGTGAACACATTCCCCATTTCTTGCATCCGCTGTTAGAATTAAAAGTTGGTAAGACGCTTCGCTTCTAATTGAACTGCTGGTCATAACACTATTCAGTGCTGATAGAACCAGAAACCATGGCACAATTCAAAGTTATTCCAGAAAAGTTCCCACCAGGAAATATGATTTTACGGTTTCAGATGCATAGAGCCAAGATCCTATAGCAGGTTTGTGTATTACATTGATGCAGTTACTCAGATTTGCACTTGAGTAATATACTGCAGAGTATATTGAAGTATACTGATATCTCCTAGCATTCATGAGATGAAGGGGAAAGAAATGGTTTCAATCATCTTTGCTGCTGGTTGTTCTAATATGGAGGTTAATACTTTATATTTCAGGCCAAATGATCAATCATGCTCATGAATGCTAACCAGCTCTACCTTACAACCTTTCAAACTCTCTAGTCTCCAAGTTACCAGAGTGATTATCAGATATGGATGGGCATAAAATTCATCCAGATAAATGTTAGGAACACTGAAGTCAAAATTTTTGATTCCACTTGATTCTCTATTTTGGTTCTCTGCACACCATTTCCACTCCTCTTTGTGCAGCGTACACAAAGCTGAAATAGACCTTTGCAACCCTGGTTTCCTATTTGAAAACAAGATAAAGTTATCAGTATTTACCAAGGTGAAGGATGCCAATATGCTAGGGCATTTCAAGATAAAGGAGATATATCCCTAGATATACCCTAGATTATAGAAAAACGCAAGAGAAGAGATCACTGGGACCTTGACAGTCCTCGAGAAGAGATTGCTGGGACCTTGACGGTCCTCTGGAACCTTGCCTGTTAAGAGAGATCAAGTAGCAAATGTTGTTCTATTACTCAAGAAAGAAAATGGATAATCTTAGAAATGATAAACTAGTGAGTCTCACCTCAGCAGAAGGAAAGTTACTGGAGAGGATACTGAGGGATGGAATTTATAAGCATTAGGAAAACCATGGTCTAATTAGGGCTTCGGCCCAAAAAGTCAACTGTATTCTTTTTGTAGATGTTGCCTGGCCTGCTGAGTTCCTCCAGCATTTTGTGTGTATTACTCGGATTTCCAGCATCTGCAGATTTTCTCTTGTTTCTAATTAGGGATAGTCAGCATGGCTTTGTATGGGGCAATTCATGTCTTACTAACTTGATTCCAGTTATTTGAGGAAGTGACAAAGGTGATTGGTGAAAGTAGACCTGTGGAGGTTGTCTACATGGATTTTAGTAAGTCACTTGTCTAGGTCCTTCATGGAGGCTCATCCAGAAGATTAAGATGCACGGAATCCATGGCGAATTGGCTACTCGGATTCAGAATTCGCTTACCCAGACAGAGCACTGTGATCAATGGGGCCATATTCTGAGTGGAATATGTGCCTAATAGTCTCTTGCAGTAATCAACACTGGAACCTCCGCTGTTTGTTAACCCAGCCAAATATGAAGCAATGCACTTTGGGAGATCAAATGTACAGGAACAGTACAATTAGTGGCAAGACTCTCAAGTGCTGATGTGCAAAGTCCACAACTCCTGGAAAGCAGCTGCACCCAATGACAGGCTGGTAAAGAGGGCACAAGGCTTGACGACGTTTATTAGTTGAGGAGCTGAGGTCAGGGCGATGAAGTTAGGAAGTCATGATGCAGCTTTATAAAACCCTAGTTAGGCCACATCTGCATTCAATTCTGGTTGCCCTATTATAGGACAAAGCTTTGGAGAGGGTGCAAAAGAGGTTTACCATGATGCTGTCTAGATTAGAGGGCATAAGCTACAAGGAGAGGTTGGATGAACTTGGGTTATTTTCTCTGGAGCACTAGTGGCCAAGGGGAAATCTGATAAGAGATTTATTAGATTATAAGAGGCATAGATAGAGCAGGCAGTCAGCATTGTTTTCTCAAAGTTGAAAGCCTAACAGAGGGCAAGCATTAAAGGCGAGAGGCAAGCTCAGAGAAAAGTGTGGGAAATGTATATAAATATACACACAGATATATATGTATGTGTGTGTGTGTGTGTGTGTGTGTATATATGTCTGTGTGTGTGTATATATATATATATATATATATATATATATATATATGTCTGTGTGTGTGTGTGTATATATATGTCTGTGTGTGTATATATATATATATATATATGTCTGTGTGTGTGTGTATATATATATATGTCTGTGTGTGTGTGTATATATATATATGTCTGTGTGTCTGTGTGTACACACACACAAATATGATACAGGCATTCAAAAGACTCAGATAGGTACATGAATGTGCTAGAAGGATATGGACATTGTGTAGACAGAAGACATTAGCTTGGTTTATCACATATACAGTGAAACAAAGTGAATTGCGTCATTTGTGTTAACTACCATACTCAAGGAGGTGCTAAAAGGCTAAAGTGTCACCACACATTTCAGCGCCAACAATGCTCAACGGAGCAACAACGGCAGCAAAAGCCGTGTCCTCCCTCCCACCCACCCAGATACACAGTCATCTAACCCCAGAACAGACCATCTTTGGCCTCCAGTGTCATTTGATTACTAATTTAGTTACAATAATGTGGGCCTGTTGCTGGGCTGTACCGTTCCATGTTCTACAAACCTGCTCCACCACTAGGAGCTGGTGCAGAACATAATGTTGCTGCCATTTTTCCCCCTGATAGCACTCAATACCCTGCTACTAGGGTACTGCAGCTTTCACTTTACTTCTTTATTGAATCCTTCCATGGAAACAGCTAGAAATTATAGCTATTTTCCCAACAAGCAAACACCACTAATACTTTACATTAGAATGGACTAAATGTATTCCATGGCAACACAAAAACAAGCCCTTTCAACATGGTTTATATTGCACAAATTAATTATGCCTTCAAATCCTCAGATTTCGCAACACAACCTGAAATATGCCAGTAGGTTTTCCTATAACGCATGACTAGTAAAGAACTGCTAATTGTTGCTACGCAACCATTTGGACAAAATATATACTCACAGCCATAAATAGGAAACTAGGAACAGACTTCCTCTTCCAGATGGTGCAGATAACACAAGCTTCCATCATAACGAAATAATGATCTGTCCAGCGCCAAGCCAAGTATTGCAAAGAAGGCCAACTATAAACTTCAGTCACAACAACCAACATTTCATTTTCATTCACTTTCAACAATAAGTCTAGATTTTAAAAAACTGATCTCTGCTCTGTTAAAATATTTTACATTGGTATGAGTAGCTTTCACTGATCTGGGGATATTACTGAACAAGATCTGGAAGAAAATGTTTTGTTTCTCTATTAAGATTCCTGTGAAAAGAATCAACGTATTTTTCCCTGATGCTTAAAAGCTGAAGTCTAAACGTGCTGTTAATGTGGTTGATAGACTTGAGAAGCTATTTGTATAGCCTGTCAACCAGATTATGTAATACCATTCACATTACTAGAACTACTTCCAACAACTCATTGACAAGTGATTAAAACATAAGTATGCAAGGCCATTGGTCTTGCAACATTTTTATGCAATTACATAAATGTTAAATATGCCATACACGCTGAGAGGTTTGAACATTTGGCCAAATTACCAAAAGAAATACAGATTACAAATAAGCAACATGAACTGTGATTTGCAATGACTAATATTTTAATCAAAGAGGCAAATGCTGACTTTAAACTACAGTGGGACAGACTTTCACTTTAATGACAACTATTGTCACACAAATTCAAAACTGCACAGCTTTTTTATATAAACGGTTCAGTTGGAAAATTCCAGTAATATTGTTCATTTTCTGCTCAGAAACAGCTGATTCATAGTAACAATGTTATTTCTGTTGCATTAATCATAAACAATTTTAGTTCGATTACTATGATTTAAAAACAAATCAAAGCCTACATTTGACCAGTCAAACATGTTAAAACCTTGCCTTCCAGAACTGAACAATTTGGCAGTTTTTCTTAAAACCTACCCAAACTTTCTGCTTTCATCACAAACGAACGCTGCATTTGCTCACACCGTGTCTTTTTATAGGACGTTTTCCACGGTCTTTGGAATATTCAACAACTTTCAGCTTAAAAGCAGCTGAAAAAGAAACAGTCTGTGAAAATCATGTAATTCGCTCTCAAGTGTGCTCACATGCCTACTGGGATCCTGACACTTTCCATGGTTAAATACTTACACGGAATTTTAATTACTGTTTTCTTTTTCAAACCACAGATTGCTAATAATATTGAAGTTTGTGGAAGATGAATAAATCCTATTATCTTGTCCAGAAAGACCCTAAAATGCTAATAAACCAAACCAGCATTCAGGTATACCTCAAAATCATAGCCAACAGTAAATATGTAAACACTGCCACTTCTAAACTGGTATTGTAAACTATTAAAGGGGGAGGAAATGGTTGGCAGGTTCATTCAAGTACCTGTAAATAAGCTACATGCTTGGCACATATCCAGCAGCAAAACCCATACCATGTGAATAGGAAGAAATTTGATAGAGGAAAATGGTAGAGAATAGAATTTTACAATATTTAGAAGAAAGAACTGCCTTACAATTTAAATAGGAAATAACTTCCCATATTTTGATTAAGATTTCTGTCCTACCTGCATACTTTATTACAACCTACATGCCAAGACACTATTTCAAAAAGCTAAGTCAATGAACTCAGCCAACTAACAAAAGAAACACGAAGTCACAGTCCCTCGGTAAAGACAAGTACCTAGTCAGTAACAAAACTATACATGTAGAGTAATCACAAACAAGAAATGTGTTATAGTGATGGACGATGTTGGAAGAAAAGTACCACTTTATTAGCAAAATATTCAAAAAAATTTACTGGATATAGAACAAAATTTTCTGGTAAAATCAAAGAACTCTGAACTGCTTATTTACCTCATTCAGAGAAATATTAAATCACAGATGTACACGAAGATTCTTACAACTTCACAGTTTAAATAAATTATGTGCATGGGTTGAATAAGATAATTGGTAAAATTTGGAGTGATTTTACATCAAAACAATACTTCACTGGGTTAAAGCATATAACATTTCATACTAACACCTGTACTTAGTCAATTGGAAATGTAGATCCATCTTTATAATTCAGAAGACTAATGTTTTACACTCTCAGCAATCAAGTGACTTTTAAAAAAAACTTCACTACTTCAATACGAAGTACCTATTTCATATACAAAAGTACTCATTTGTGCTGCTAGTTGAAAACAGGAAAATACTAAAAAAAAATTTAAACGCATTTAAGATATCAAATCAGTTTTAACAATGTTGCCTTATTTTAATCTGTAGTTAACTATAAAACTATTTACATTCATTCCATAATATCAGTATAAACACTCTAACACATTCTCATGCAAATAGTGAAGCAAAACTTTTTTCTCCATTCATGTTCTTAACTTGGTACCATCCGATGATCAAAGTTGCTCTACAAGCACGATCATAAGACTTTACCACTTGGACAGGCGGCTAACATTGCCCAGTGCAGGATGTAGATACCAGGGGGAGAAGAACGAGAAACCTCGGAACTGCTTTTAGTATTAATTTCCTATTAGCTGACTTGTTAAAAACACTCTCCACCTAACTTTCCCAAGTAAATTAAAGAGAGCCTGCGAGGAAACGGAAACAGAAAGTATGTCGTCCACTCTCTCTTTATTTGCCCGGGGGAAGAGGGAAAAGTTACCGAGGCCCGGACCCCCACTCCCCTCACCTTGGATAACGTGCTCCGGGGAGATGGTTTTCTTCTCCGACTTGTTGCAGATCTCGTTGGCCTCCGAAGAAATAAGGTGAATGAACTCGGTGCAGCAGTTCACAACCAACTCCCTAGCTTCGTTCGCCACCCGCACGTTCGGCAGCGTCTCCTTGATCATTTTATTGATGGCCGCTCTGGGGATGGTCAGGTCGTCGTCGTTGTTGCCAGACGCCGAAGCCATGACTCACTTTATATACTTTTCTTTTAATAAAATAATAATAAAAAACTAAAAACCTCCCAGTTGGTCTGAACACCCCCGCCCACAGTTCAAGGGGGTGAACCAGCGGCTCCTTTTGTGGCTGAAACCCCCCTCTCCCCTCTTTTTCCACGTGGCCTTCCTCTTGCCTCGGACTTCCCCCGGCCCTCAGCCACTCTCATCCAATCTCCGACCGAGCTCCTGCAGTCCGATCACCGAGCAGAGCACCTTCCTTCCCTCCTCCTCCTCCTCCTCCCTCATTCCTCCGCACCCAGCTGCGGCGCCATCTTCAATCGTCCACCGGAAGGCATCCGCGAAGCCGCGCCGCCCCGCACTTCCGCTGGTCGCTCCTCTCCCCTCCCCCAACGCCGGCCTCGGGGGCCGTGGCCTGCCGGAGGTTGGGAAGCGCTTCTTCTCTGCTTACCTCCGGTTCCTTCCCTTCACGTTGCTGCGGCTCGGCAGCAGCTGTAAAAAAAAACTGCATTCCGCGGTACTATACTTCCCTACTCCAAACCCCGTCCATCCCCTACCCTCGTCCTCCTACCCACTACATCCCCACTCCTGCCCTCTACCCTCCTAACCCTAATCCCTCACTCTGTCCTTCTACCCTCTACACACCCTTTCGTCCCCCACCTCCCTCCATTGCCCCATCTCCCTGCCCTTCACTCCCCATCCACAATTCCCGATACAACCCCTCCCTTTCCACTCCTACCTCCTCGCGCTCCTCTACCTCTTTATTACATACCTTTCTATTTATTTTCATTGACCTGCTGCCCCATCCCCAATTTGTGTGTGTTTATTCATGCATACTTTCCTTTGTTATGTCATTGTCACAGACAGAGAAACTGCAATCCTACCCACATACAAGGTTGTAGAGGAGGAAAAATACCTGGGTGTGTTAATTACAGATGGATGTCATGATTTTCAATTGCTATCATTTGAATGGCATTGTATACAGTACTCTCAAGATAGTGGTAACATTGAAGTGGATTCTGACATGGTGCAAAAAGCCTACCTAATGGTCCAGAGGTAAATCTCAAAGGGTGTGGCAGCTGCTGCCTTCACTAGATTATCTTTCAAGTGGGTTGGTTGCGTCACATTCATCACTTGAACGTACATGAAATGAGTGTTGATTGTGGAAAAAAAATGAGTGGTGCTTTACCCTTAAAATGGCAGCAGGCCACATAATTGTGAAATAATTAGATGTGCCAATGCTGCCATGTTTCTTGGGCGATGATGGTAAGTGATTCCCAATATGCAATTGATTATCATCTCACAATCATAAACTCAAGAGATGGTGCAGATGCTGGAGATCTTGAGCCTCGCAGCAAATGCTGAAGGAACTCAGCAAGTCAGGCAGCATCTATGGAGGGGAATAAACCATTGGTGTATTGGGCTGAGATCCTTCACCAGGGCCTCCATAGCTGCTAATTGATTTCCTGCATTCCTCCACCATTTTGTGTGTGATGACTGCACACTTCTCTCTGTGTTTTATTCATTTTAAAGAGCATTTTAGGAAAGGCCGGCATTGCCTATCTCTATTTGTCCCCGGGAATTAAACCTCTGCACTACTTGTGGTGCAGTTACTCCCCCTGCCTCGGAGCCCTTGTCTTTAGGTCTCCTTGCTCTCCTTCCCCTGGCTGTTGCTGATGCCTGCAGCTCATCAGGTTGTGCAGCGTGCGACAGATAATGATGAAGTCTCTGCAGCTGCCTGATGTGCCCAACTCTGTGATTCCATTGTCCAGTCGGTCTTCCCACTAACCTCCCTCTCAGCACTTACTGTATCTCTGTAAGTGGCCTAAGTGTCCGTTCACTTCCATTCGAGGCCCCAAACAGTCTTTTCAGGTGAGGCAACAATTCACCTGCGATTCTGTTGGGGTTGTCTATTGAGTACGGTGTTCCCAACATGGCCTCCTCTACATTGGTGAGACCCTTCATAAATGGGGGTCCACTTCATTGAGCACCTCTACTCTATCCATCAAAAGCAGAACTTCCCGATGGCTAAACATTTTCATTCCGATTGCCATTCTCGTACTGATCCATGGCCTCTTGTGCCAAGATGAGGCCACCCTCAGGGTGGAAGAGCAACATCTTATATTCTATGTTGGTAGCCTCCAACCTGAAGGCATGAATATCAATTTCTCCTTCGGGTGAAAAAGAATTCCTCCCCCTCCCCCTTCTTTTATTCCCCACTCTGGCCTCTTACTGCTTCTCACCTGCCTATCATTTCCCCCAGGTCCCCTCCTCCTTCTCTTTCTCCCATGGTCTGTTCTCCTCTCCTGTCATGTTCCTTCCTGTCCTGTCAGATTCCTTTATCTGAAAAAGGCAGCAGAAGAGATTGTGGAGGCATTACTGAACAACTGAATGGTTCTGAGGTAATAGACAGGAGCTACAGGGAGGTGGTCACCCCAAGGCTACAGGAGAAGGATAAATGCATGACAGTCAGGAGAGGGAAGGGTGAACATCAGATAGTGAACAGCACCCCTGTGCCTGCTCCCCTCAACAGTAAGTACTCCACTTTGAGTATTGTGGGGGGGGAGGGGGATTGACCTAGTTGGGGGAAGCAACAACGGCTCTGAGTCTGGCCCTGTGGCTCAGACGTGCAGGGAACTGAAGCGTATGGCAGCAGTAATCAGGGACTCTCTCATCAGGGGTTAGTTAAGCGATTCTGTGGATGCAAAAAAGAAACACGGATGGTAGTTTGCCTCCCAGGTGCCAGGGTCTGCAGTGTTTCTGAACGTATCCACAATATCCTGAAAAGGGAGGGTGAGGGCCAGAAGATGTGGTACGTAAAGTACCAATGACATGGGTAGAAATGGGGAGGAGGTCCTGAAGACAGAATTCAGGGAGTTAGGAAGGAAGCTGAGAAGCAGGAGCTCAAAGGTAGTAACCTTGGGATTACTGCCCGTGCCACGCGACAGTGAGGATCAGAATAGAATGAGGTAGCAGATAAATGAGTGGCTGAAGAATTGGGTCAGGGCAGGGATTCAGATTTCTGGATAATTGGGACCTCTTCTGGGGCAGGTGGGACCTGTACAAAAGGGACAGGTTGCACTTGAATCCAAGGGGAACCAATATTCTAGCGGGCAGGTTTACTAGAGCTGTTGAGAGTGGTTTAAACTAATATGGCAGGAGGATGGGAACCAGCATGATAGAGCTGAGATGAACCAGCAGGTTTATAAGTAGATGATGGGTATAATATGAATGTCAGGAAAGACAAGCCAATGATTGGGTGCAAATGTTAACAAGAGCAAAGAGTTAAATTGTACCACAAAGGCAAAATTCAAAAGGGCGAAGAATGCAGGACTGAAGGTGTTGTATTTAAATGCGCAAAGCATTCGGAATAAGGTGGTGGATGAACTCGTGAAGCAATTAGAGATTGGTCGGTATGACATTGCGGGCATCACTGAGCCGTGGCTGAAAGAAGGCTATAGTTGGGAGATTAACATCAAAGTATATACTTTGTATCGAAAGCACAAGCAGGAAGGTGTGATGTTCTGTTGGTAAGAGAAGGAATTACATCTTTAGAAAGAGGTAACATAGGGACAGAGAATCAGAATGCCGGTTATTATCACCAGCATGTGACGTGAAATCTTTGTGGGTGGAGTTAAGAAACTGCAAGGGTAAAAAAAAATTATGGGAATCAGATATAGGCCTTCAAATAGTAACCAGGATGTGGGGTTGGGATTGCAAAGGGAGCTGGAGAAGGTGTGTAATAAGTGTAATGTCACAGTTGTAATGGGTGACTTCAATATGCAAAGGGTTTGTGAAAACCAAATTGGTGTCAGATCGCAGGAGAGGGAATTTGTTGAATGCCTATGAGATGTTTTTTTAGAGCCTGTTAGGAGAAAGGCTATCTTAGAGTGGGTATCGTGTAATAACCCAGATTTTATCAGGGAGCTTAATGTAAAGGAACCCCTAGGAAGCAGTGATCATAATATGATGGAATTCACACTGCAGTTGGAGAGGGAGAAGCATAAGTCACATGTATCTGTATTGCAGTGGAATAAAGGGAATTACAGAGGCACGGGAGAGGAACTTGCACAGGTGGATTGGAGGAGGAAATTGTCGGGGATGACAGCAGAGCACAGATGACTGAAGTTTCTGGGAACTCACAAGGCGCAAGATATGTCCCACAGAGGAAGAAATTCTCAAAGAGCAAGGGTAGGCAACTATGGCTGACAAAGCCTAACCTCAGTGGTTGGGAAAGTGTTGGACTCTATTATTAAGGATGAGGTTTCAAGGTACTTGGAGACTAATGATAAAATCAGTCAAAGTCAGCATGATTTCTGTAAAGGGAAATCTTGCCTGATAAGTCTATTAGAATTCTTCAAGGAAGTAACCAGCAGGTGGACATAGGAAAGGCAGTAGATGTCATTTACTTGGATATTCAGAAGGCATTTGATAAGGTGCCACACATGAGGCTGCTAAAATCCTATGGCATTACAGGGAAGATACTGGCGTGGATAGAGAAATGACAGACAGGATGCAGCGAGTGGGAATAAGCGACTTTTCACATTGTTTGTCAGTGATTTAGATAATGGCATTGATGGCGTTGTAGCAAAGTTTGCGGATGATACCAAGATAGGTGGAGGGGTAGGTAGTGCTGAGGAAGCAATACAATTGCAGCAGGACTTAGACAAATTGGAAGAATGAGCAAAAAATTGGCAGATGGAATACAGTGTTGAGAAATGTATGATAATGCATTTTGGTAAAAGGAACAATAGAGCAGACGGTTATCTAAATGGGGAGAAGGTTCAAACATCAGAGGGACTAAGGAGTCCTCATGCAAGACTCCTAGAAGGTTAATTTACAGGTTGAGTCTGTGGTGAAGAAGGCAAGTGCAATGTTGGCATTTATTTCAAGGGGAATAGAATATAAAAACAAGGAGATAATGCTGAGTCTTTATAAGACACTAGCCAGGCTGCACTTAGAATATTGTCAACTGTTTTGGACCCCGTACCTCAAAAAGGATGTGTTGTCATTGGAGAGAGTCTAGAGGAGATTCACAAGGATGATTCCAGGAATGAAGTGGTTAACATATGAGGAGTGTTTGGCAGCTTTGGGTCTGTACTCACTGGAATTTAGAAGAATGTGGGGGGATCTCATTGAAACCTATTGAGTGTTGAAAGGACTAGATAAGGTGGATATGAAAAGGATGGTAGGGGTATCCAGAACTAGATGGCAGAGCCTCAAAATTGAAGGGCGACCTTTTTTGTAAGGAGGAGAATAGTGAATCTGTGGAATACTCTGCCGTAGACTGCAGTGGAGACCAAGTCCATGGGTATATTTAAAGAGGAAGTTGATAGTTTCCTGATTGCCAGGGTATCAAAGGATATAGCGAGAAGGTAGGTGTATGGGTTTGAGTGTGATCCAGGATCAACCATGATGGAATGGCAGAGCGGACTTGATGGGATGAATGACCTAATTCTGCTTCTGTGTCTAGTGGATTAGAAAATTTCAAATGTTATTCTACTCTTTAAGAAGAGAAGAAGGCAGAAGAAAGTAAATTATAGACCAGTTGTCCTGACTTCAGTGGTTGGGAAGATGTTGAAGTCCAGTATTAAGGATGAGGTTTTGGGGTACTTGGAAACACATGATAAAATGGGGGCAATGTCAGCATTGTTTCCTTAAAGGCAAATCTTGCCTGACAGTTCTGTTAGAAATTTGAGAAAATAACAGTCAGTGGATGTTGTTTATTTGGATTTTCAGAAGGCCTTTGACAAGGTGCCACACATGACGTTGCTTATCATGATTAGAGCCAATGTATTATACAAAAGATACTAAAGAGTGGAAATAAAGTTTTTTTTTTAATGACCTGCAGGTGACTAGTGATGTTTGACAGGGATTGGTGTTGGGATCACATCTTTTCATGTTATATTGGGAGGGTAAAATTGATAGCTTTGAGGCCATATTTGTGGACAATACAAAGATAGATCAGGGGCAGATAGTGTTGAAGAGGCAGGGAGTCTGCAGAAGGGCTCAGAGAGGTAGCGAGAATGAGCAAAGAAGTGGCAGATGGAATATCGTGTAGGGAAGTGTATGGACATGGATCATGAAGCAATAAAGGCAATTCTCCCAGAAATTATCTCCAGTCAGAAAGTCAAAGGCAGGATAGCACCAAAAATGATAATGCCACACAATTCTTTTAAATAGACTTACTTTGACGTGGATGCTGCTTGATTTGACGACTGTTCAGAAAAACATAAAAAATCAGTGCAACACACACAAAATGTTGGAGACCAGAATAGATCAGCCATCCTGCCATTCAATGAGATCATGGCTTATTCGATCTTGGCCTCAGCTCCATTGTTGTTCTTGTTCTACACAACTCCCGAGTCTCCTGTTGTCCAGAAATCTATTTCAGCCTTGAATATGTAATGGCTCAGCATACACAGGTCTTTGGCATGGAGAGTTCCAAAAGTTTGAAGCCCTTTGAGAGAAGAAATATGTCCTAAATATATTTTATTTCCAATGCAGTCACGTTTTCTCTCATTTCCTTGTATTTTTCTTTCAGATTTCTGGTAACGAGATGCTCCTTTACCTTGTGCGTGTATGTAGATTGGAAGCATGCATATTAGTACTCTCAGCTACCAGTGTGTGGCGCTCGGTGTCCATTGCAGTTGAAATTACTTCACCCATAGATAACGGACCGTGCACATTCCGTGTGCCAGTTTCACAGTGAAAGGAGCAATTGTCATTTCAAAATAAGAGAGTTTAATCTGTTCATTTGTGCTCAACCTTATATTTTTGCACTAAAATAGGCATTTTAAATTTACTTACAGGATGTAGGTGTGGCCAGAAAGACAGGCATTCAGTGTTAATTTGTAACTGCGTTTTGAGAACCTGGCAGGGAGTTCTTTCATCTACTGCTGTATTTCTCCTGGTAAAGAACGAGAGTTCCAGACTCAGTCCCAGCAAGGAACCATACTTCCAGGGCAGAAGAATGTGTGGCTTGGAAAGGAAACTGCTGGTGGATTCCATTCCCCTGCTGCTGCCTTCGTCTCAGGCAGGTGAGGGGGAACACCTGGCTTGTACTCAGAACTGGAGTCAGGTTTAGTATCACTGGCATATGTCATATTTTTGTTGTTTTGCTACGGCAGTATAGTGCAATAAATAATTTATAAAGACTATAAATTATAATGAAATATATTTTAAAATAGAATAAATAAATGGTGCAAGAAGAGAAAAAAATAGTGAGGTAGCGTACATGGGTTAATTGTCCATTCAGAAATCTGATTGTGAAGAAGAAGCTGTTCCTAAAACATTGATTGTGTGTTTTCAGGTTCTTGTACCTGCTCTCTGATGCTAGCAATGAGAGGAGGGCATGTTCTGGGTGCTGGGGACGGTCCTTAATGAAGGATCCTCCTCCTTCCCCTCCCCACCTTTTTATTCTGGCTTCTGCCTCATCCCTTTCAATCCAGAGGAAGGATCTCAGCCCAAATGTTGACTGTTTATTCCTCTCTGTTGATGCTATCTAATCTACTGAGTTTCTCCAGCATGTTTTATGTGCTGTTCTGTTGGGGAGAGTTGTTCTATATCATGTCTGCTCCTTCATTGTAAGGTGACCTCTCAGCTACAACATTCATGCCTCTGTGATGTCCAGAAACTTAGGAAACCTTGCTATCACCTTCAAAAGCATCCCAAATCATCCATGTGCGTCTTTAATCCCCAAGCTAATTTCTTTCACATCATACAGTTGTTGGCGACTTCCAACTTTCTAGTGTGCTATAAAGTGTTCATTATTCTGCAGGCATTTATAGGAATATAAATTACTGCTACAGTTTTGGCAAGCAAATTACTCCAGTCTAATTATAAGCCAATAATGTCAGAAGGTCAGTGGCTTTTGTGAGAACCAGTTCCTCAGACCCTCTCACTATTGCATGGAGTATGTCCCTGGTACCCACAGATCATATGGTGGAGTTTGCACTTTTAGTCCCTCACATGCTGAGCTCTGAGTCACAGCCGTGCCACCACGGTAAGTCAGACAGGTGAGAATCTTGCCCATACAAATCATCAACACCAAAGAGATTCTGCAGATGCTGGTAACTATGCACAAAATGCTGTAGGAACTCAGTAGGTCAGGTAGCATCTACGGAAATGAATAAAGAGTTGACATTTCGGGCTGAGACCCATCGTCAGGAAGGGGGAAGATGCCAGAATAAGAAAGTCAGGGGAGGGACGGAGGGCAGACTGAAAGGTGAGAGTAGAAGCCAGGTGGGTGGGGGAGAGGGGATGAAGTAAGAAGCTGGGAGGTGATAGGTGGAAAAGGCAAAGGGTTGGAGAAGAAGGAATCATAGGAGAGGAGAGTGGATCATGGGAGGAGGGGACCTGGGGGAGGTGATAGGCAGGTGAGAAGAAGAGGTAGGAGGCCAGAGTGGAAAAAGTAGCAAATATAACTCCATTACTTCAGAACGGTGAGGAAGAGAAAACATTAGACTGCATGTGGAAAATGTCGGAATCTGTCATCAAGGACGTAGTAACTGGGCACTTAAAAATAACTGTACAACTGGGTAGAGTAAACATAGATTATGAAATCATATTCTATAATCATATCATTGAGCTTTTTGAGATTGTAACTAGAGGCATTAGAAGGCAAACCAGTTCCCTGAGTTAGCTTAGAGTCATTCACATTTGTAGATCTGAAGTCTCACACAGATCATTGTGAGTAACAATGGTGGATTTCCTCCCCTGAAGGACATCCGTGAACGATCTCGCAGATTCAGGGTTGTCAATATCATTAATTACCTTTGTTAAACTTAAAGTTATCTGATATACTCCTGGGATGATAGGTTTATTCCCTGAGGAGAAGGTAGGCAGTCTATGCCATCTTAAATGTGGGAAAAACAAGAGGTGATCTCACTGAAAAATACAAAATTCTTATGGTGATCAGAGACAGGGGCAATAATTCCCCTGATGAAAGTGTCTGGAGCCAGGAATCAAAGTTTCAAAGTCTGGAGATGGGATTCCTGGGAAAGAAAGAACCTTTGGAATTCTGTACTCATGGAGGTACCTTCATAAACTCCCACAACCCCCAGTGACCCTGTGATTTTAGTCTCTGAGGCTGATGTGAGAGCATCCTTCAGGAGGATGAACCTACAGGAAGCATCCAGCCCAGACAAGATCCCTGGCTGAATACTAAACACCTGTATTGATCAGCTGACTGGAGTGTTCACCCATGTCTTTAACCTCTCACTTCGGCAGTCTGAGATACTCATCTGCTTTAAGCAGGGTTCGCTTTACCTGTGCCTAAGAAGAATGTGGTAACCTGTCTCAATGACTATTGTTCAGTAGTGCTTACATCCACTGTGATGAAATGTATCAACTCCTGTCTGAAAGGTGACTCCAATTTACTTAACCATTATAACAGGCCAACAGCAGATGCTATTTCATTGGCTCTTCACTCTGGACAGTGAAGATGCATACATCAGGATACTCTTCATTGACTACAGCTTATCATTCAGTGCTATCAATCCCTCAAAACTATTCAATAAGCTCCAAGACCTAGGCCTCAGTACCTCCTTGTGCAAATGGATCCTCGATTTCCTCATTTGCAGACCCCAGACAGTTCAAATTGGCAACAACATCTCATCCACAATCTCCATCGGCACAGGTGCACCACCAGGCTCTGCTTAGTTCCCTGATTAACTCGCTTTATACTTATGACTGTAAAGCTAAGCACAGCTCCAATGCCATATTTAAGTTTGCCGATGACACAACTGTCGCTGGCCGAATAAAAAGTGATGATGAATCAGCAATTAGGAAGGAGTTGGAAAATTCGGCTGTGCGGTGCCACAACAACCTCTCACTCTGTGTCAGCAAGACCAAGGAGGTGGTTATTGACAACAGGAAGAGGAAACCAGAGATCTATGATCTAGCCCACATCAGGGGATCAGAGGTAGGGAGGGTCAGCAACTTGAAGATTCTCGGTGTTATAATTTCAGAGGATATGTCCTGGGTTAGCACGTAAATGCCATTTCAAAGAAAGCAGGGCAGCACCTCTACTTTCTTAGAAATTTACATAGATTCAACATGTCATCTAAAACTTTGATAAACTTCGATAAATGTGTGGTGTAATGTTTATTGACTGGTTGCATCACAGCCTGGTATGGAAACACCAATGCCCTTGTTTGGAGAAGTCTACAACAGGTAGAAGAGACCGCCCAGTGCATCACAGGTAAAGCCCTCCCCATCATTGAGTGCATCTACGCAGAGTGCTCTCACAGGAAAGCAGCATCCACAATCAAGGACCCCCAGCATCCAGGCCATGCTCTCTTCTCGCTGCTGCAATCAGGAAGGAGGTACAAGAGCCTCAGGACCAAATACCAGGTTCAGAGACAGTTATTGCCCCTTAACTGTCAGGCTCTTGAACCACAGAAAATAACTTCACCACCCCAACACTGATCTGTTCCCACAACCTATAGATTCACTTTCAAGGACTGTTCATTCATATTCTCAATATTTATTGCTCTTTTTGTGTTCGTACTGTTGTCTTTGGCACATCAGTTGTTTTCTGTCTTGTTGTGTGCAGTCTATCATTGATTCTATTGTGTTTTAATGAGAATACCTGCAAGAACATGAATCTTAGGGTTGTACATGGTGACATGTATGTATTTTGAGAATAAATTTACTTTGAGCTCAAGTGGTTGTGGAAAGTGTATAAGAATGGATGTTGATAGATGTTCAAATATTAAGGAAATTAAAGGATAGATGGTTAATATAAAAATGTGCACTCGGGTCAAATAGGCTCCAGAGTGATATTGAATGATAGCATAGACATGAGGGGATGAATGGCCTACTGCTACTTCTATTTTTTTGTTCGTAAAACAGCAATGGTCATTCTGATTGAATGTAAAAGTATAGGCAATATACCAATTTTTTGGTACAGTATTGCTATTGGTTTATCATTGTCACACATACCAATATGAAGTAAAAAGCTTGATTTGCTTACCATTCAGAACCAGCAATAGTGTGCAAAAGCACATATACAGGTATATATAGCTAGCGGGTCCAAGACTTTTGTACAGTACCTTGTTTGTCAACGTGGAGTGGAGAGTGAGTTTGTAAATCAGGTGGGAGCAAATGATGTTGGGAATGGTGAGGGTGGTGCATGGTGGGAGGGGTGTGGGGAAGGGTGGCAGAGCAGGAGAGCCGGGGGCAGGGGTGGGTGGCACAGGTGCAGACAGAACCAGCCCTGAGACGCCAGGTAAGGCCATTTGATTCCTAACAATTGGTTTATTGATCATCACAGAATGTCTCTGGTACTTCCAGCTCCCTCCCCTCTCCCTTCCCCAACCATGATTTCCCTCTCCCTGCCACCTTCCCACTCTCAGTCCACAATAGAGAATCATATCAGAATCAGGTTTATCATTTCATATGTTATGAAATTTGTTTTTTCTTTGTGGCAGCAGTACAGTGCAATACATAAAATTACTACAGTACCATGCAAAATTCTTCAGCACCTGAGCTATATATATGTGCCTAAGACTTTTGTACAGTGCTTTAGAATATGCTTACACCCATCAAATCATTACACAGTGATTTGCATTCATTCCTCAATTATACTGTGTTATACTGCACAAGGAGAACAACATTACACCTGTTTTGAATTCTGAACAGAGAAATACCATTCTTATACAGAATGAAATACCAGTTACAGATATTGACCACTTTGTTCACAATACAGGTGTTAAAGCCAATAGAAATGACAAGTTGACAACTGATATTGTTTTGAAGTTAGTAAAGCAATTGTCCCTTAGTTGGTGTGTGTGTGTTTTGCATCATTCCTTTCTATTTGACCTCCTGTGCAGCAAGCCAAAGTGCCTCTGGGAATCTGCTATACAAAGGGAAGCTAAGCTCTTCAAAGACTTTTATTGCCCGGACTGTCTGCACTCTCTGCAATCTATCATTGCCTGGACATTACGTCAACCCTTGACTTGCCACAACTTGCTCGCCTTGAGCTGCAATAGTCATAGTCATACTTTATTGATCCCAGGGGAAATTGGTTAAATAAGGTAAAACAATGCAGAAAAAAGTGTAAAAACTACCAAAAAAGTGCAGTGCTGGTAAATGATAAAGTGAAAAATCGTAATGAGTTAGATTGTGAGGTCAAGAGTCTATTTTATCCATTCAGTAGTCTTATAACAGCAGGGTGGAATCTGTCCTTGAGCCTGGTGGTACATGCTTTCAGACTTTTGTATCTTCTCCCTGATGGGAGAGGGGAGAAGAGAGATTGTCTGGGGAGGGTGAGTCTGATAATGCTAGCTGCTTTATTAAGGCAGGGAGAGGTATAGACAGAGTCCATAGAGGGGTGGCTGGTTTTTGCTTGTGTGAGCTGAGGCTGTGGGCAATTGAGAACACTTTCAGAAGCAGTTCCTTGAAGTTGTGAAAGGTTGTGATCACCAAGTATCATCTGCACCGTGCTACTGTCATATTCCACCCTGAGCAGCCGGGCACTGAGGAGTAGCTTCGCTGTGAACAAGGCAAGCAGAAATAATTCCTGCAGAAGTACCAAAACGTGGCAGGGGAGTACTTCTTATGTGGATTAATGAACTCTTCCCTCATCTGAGAAGAGGAGGGTGAGTCAGAGAGTCTCTGAGACGCTATTACTCTCACTATTTTCAAGAAAGGAAAAAGCTGATGAAGTAATTACACTGGGATTATCCAGCTGTGTATAATACAACACTGGGATTACTCTGCTGTGTGTTGTAGGGACACTGGGATTACCCCGTTGTGTGTTGTAGAAAGCTGGGGTTACTCTGTTACGTATTGTAGGACACTGGAATTACCCTGTTGTGTGTTGTAGGACACTGGGATTACCCCGTTGGGTGTTGTAGGACGCTGGGGTTACTCTGTTATGTGTTGTAGGACACTGGAATTACCCTGTTGTGTGTTGTAGGTCACTGGGATTACCCCGTTGGGTGTTGTAGGACACTGGGTTTACCCCGTTGGGTGTTGTAGGACACTGGGTTTACCCCGTTGGGTGTTGTAGGACATTGGGTTTACCCTATTGTGTGTAGCAGAACCCTGGGATTACCCCGATCGGTATTGTAGGGAAACTGTTACAAGGATCTTCCTCAGTTGTTTACTCCCAGCAGCTAGGGAGATCTCTTCAGGATCACAGTGGTGAGTATTCAGTAGGTGCTATCATCATAGAACATAGGGCAGTACCGCACACAAAATTGTGCCCACTCCAAGGTCAATCTAACTCTTCCCTCCCACATAGCCCTACAGTTTTCTTTCATCCACATCTCTTAAATGTCCGTAATGTACTGGCTTCTACCACCATTACTGGCAGACTGTCTCATGAATTTACCACTCTGTGTTAAAACCAAAGACCTACCTGTGACTTCCCCCATACTCACATCCCACATTGTCTTCTCACATTAGCCATTACCACTGGCAGAAGATGCTAGTACTCCACACTATCTATGCCTCTCATCATCTTATACACCTCTGTCCTGCACTTACCACACTCTATGTAAAAGAACGACCTATGAGGTTGCTTCTATATTTTCCACCAATTGCATGAGCCATTTCTGCCCTGGGAAAAAGGTGCTGGCTACTGTATTAATACCCCTCTATTAATGTCTCTTTATCTGCTTAAGACATGGTCTTAAATTTACAATAAATCAATGTGCATGGCCTATTTTGATGTTAAATTTGACTCCATTAGCCAAAAGAGATTATGGAGAATCCTTGCCAAATCATAAGCACAAGAGGTTCCACAGATGCTGGAAATCCAGAGCGATGCATACAAAATCCTGGAAGGATCTCAGATGGTCAGGCAGCATTCGTGAAGAGGAATAAACAGTGTGTTTCAGATTGAGAGCCTTCATCAGGACAGGGAAGGAAGGTGATATAAGAAGTTAGGAAAGTGGAAGGAGTACAAGCTGGCAGGTTATAGGTGAAACCGGGTGCTGGGGGAAGGTGGTTGGGGGAGCAGGGATTAAGTGAGAAACTGGAAGGTGATAGGTATAAGAGATAAAGGGCTGAAGAAAAATGAGTCTGATAGGAGAGGAGGGTGGACCATGGGAGAAAGTTTTACATTTATTTGTCACACGTACTTGGAAACATATACGTAGTGAAATGTGTCATTTGCATCGAAACGTTTCAGCAATGATTGTGCTGACGGGAAGCCCACAAGTGTTGTCACACTGCCACCATCAACATAGCATGCCCACAACTCACTAATCTTATAACCGTACACTTTTGAAATGCGGGAGGAAACCAGAGCACCCAGAGGAGACACACACAGTCACAGGGAGAACGTACAATCTCCTTAGAAAACGCAGCAAGAATCGAACCCTGATTAGTGATTGCTGTCACTGTCAAGCTACTGTGCCGTACCAAGAATGCCAGGAGCTATAGACCAGTTGGCCTTACGTCTGACTCATTTTCAAGGCCTTCATAACTCGTGCTCTCAGTATTATTTATTTACTTATGTTTTAATTACTATTCCCACAATTTGTATTTGTTTGTACATTGGACATTTGTCAGTCTTTGTGTATTGTTTTTTCATAAATTTTATTGTTTTTTTTATTTTCCTGTAAATGTCTGCAAGAAAGTGAACCTTAAGTTAGCATGTGGTGATTATATACATACTTTGATAATAAATTTACTTTCACTTTTAACTTTGACTTTGACAGTGATTTTAAGAAAGTGGTGAAGGGCATTTAGAGAATAAATAGAGCATTAAGCAGAGTGAGCATGCGTGCATGAAAGGACATCATGTTTGACAAGCTTTTTGAGATTATAATCAGTGGAATAGATGAGAGCCTACCAGTTGAAATGAGACAGGAAGTGCTTAAAGCAATGGGTGTGTACGTTACTTAGGTGACCTTCCACTGTTTTCCTATTGTCCCAGTTTGCTCCTGTTGAGAATCGAGTCCATTCTCACAGACCCTTGAGCTCCTTTTCCATTCAATGGGATCATGACCAATTTGCTAACTCATTCCACTTTATGATTATGAAGACACGTAGTCCTCTTTTATTGCCATTTAGTAATGCATGCATTAAGAAATGATACAATATTTTCTCCGTTGTGATATCACAAAACACAGGACAAACCAAGACTGAAAAACTGACAAAACCACATAATTATAACATATAGTTACAAACAGTGTAACAATACCATAACTTGATGCAGAAGTCCGTGAGCACAGTAAAGTTCAAAGTTTCTCAAATGTCCCACATCTCATGCAGACGGGAGAAGGAAGAAAAACTCTCCCTGCCATGCCGACCACAATCCAACTCTGAGTCATCTGAAAACTTCGAGCTCTGATCAGCTCTCCGACACCGAGTACTGAGCGCCATCTCTGTCCGAACGATTTGACCTCCTTCTCGGTCGCCAAAAGCAGGCAAGGCCGGGGATTTTGACGCCTATCCTCCGAAAGATTCCTGACCACACAGTAATGACAGCAGCGAATGGGCGTTTCAGAAATTTCTCCAGACGTTCCTCTGTGCTTTCACGTCCATTCTCCATCAAATCAGAATTGTCCATGGCCCCTGTTTAACAGATACGATATCATTTTTCACCGGAGGGCTGCACACATGCAGGCGCGCTGCCATCTTCTCCTCCCGCCTTCTTGCTCAAACCCCACATTTCTGGATACCCTGTTTCCATCTATTTGTTAACTTCAGCCTTCAATATTTCCAGTGACAGAGCATCCAGAGCTCATCTTTCCAATTTTGACGAAGAGTCATTAACCTGAAGCATTAATTCTGTTTCTCCCACCACAGGTGCCGCCTGACCTGTTGAAAATCTCTGATATTTTCTGTTTTGTGTTTCAGATTTCCATCATTTGCACTTCTTTTGCATTTCGAATCTGGGCCTAAGTTGGCTCAGCCATTGGGTGAAAGCTGAGTGAGCTTCCACAAAGTCTAATTTTGTTGTAATCGTCTGCTTGATTAACAGTTTCTTTTTGGAGACACAAGATTTGCAGAAGCTGGAATCTGGAACAGAAAAATCTGCGAGAAGAACTCAGTGGGTTGAATGGAATCTGTGGGAAGAAATCCTGATACAGGGTTTCAGCCTGAAATATTGACAGCAGTTCCAGCTTGTATTTTTTTATATGTAACCTATGTCATTTGAATAATTGAGTTTGCTGTCTGTTACACTTAGCCATATGAGAGGAAGAGGCATAAGTTGAATTCTGATAAGTTGAATTCAGCTCCCAAGATCAAACATTATAAAACTGATTCTGCTACCTCCAAGCAGAGAACATCATTCTTTTTGTTACTGCTGTAGAATCGGCACGGAAGTGTAGCAGTTAGTGAAAAGCTTCACAGCGCCAGTGATCGGGGTTCAACTCCCACCACTCTCTGTAAGGAGTTTGCCCGTTTTCACCGTGACCACAATGGGTTTCCTCCCACAGTCCAAAAAGTTATGGTTTAGTAAGTTGTGGGATGTTGGTGCTGGGAGCATGGTGACACTTGCAGCTGACCCAGCACATCCGCAGACTGTGTTAGATGTTGACATGAACCATAAGAGATAGGAACAGACTTAGACCATTTGGCCCATTGAGTCTGCCCTGCCATTCAATCATGTCTGATTTATTATCCATCTTAGCTCCATTTTCTTGCCTTCTCCCTGTAATTTTTGATGCCCCTGCTAATCAAGAATCTATCAATTTCCACTTTAAACATAACCAAATGACTAGGCCTCCACAACTCTCTGTGGCAATGATTCACCACCCTCTGGCTAAAGATGCATCTCACTAATGCGGAAAAAATCTGCGGATGCTGGAAATGCAACGCAACAGGCACAAAATGCTGGAGGAACTCAGCAGGTCAGGCACCCTTTTATTCTGGTGTCTTCTCCCTTCCTTTTCAGTCCTGAAGAAGGGTCTGTTTATTCCTTTCCATAGATGCTGCCTGACTTGTTGAGTTCCTCCAGCATTTTGTGTGCGTTGCTATGCAGTTCACTGCATATTTTAATGCACATGTGACAAATAAAGCTGGTCTTTATCTTTAGGAATGCTTTTGTAACCATGAAAGGTTTAAAGCAAATCATATCCGTGATCTGAATAACATGCCTATTGCAGTAATCTATTCACATTTACGAATGTGGTGAGATTCAGATCCTAAAAATACATTTCCATCTGTATTTTGATGGTTGTCATAGAAACCACCACATGCCTGTGTTGGAACAAACATCATCCATAAGGAAGCGTAAGACAGACTGGCAAATGACACTTAAAGGATTGACGGTGGATATGCAATGGCAAGCATTTATAGGTTGCATGGATGAACTACAACAATTGTTCATCCCAGTTTGGCAAAAGAATAAATCAAGGAAGGTAGTGCACCCGTGGCTGACAAGAGAAATTAGTGATAGTATCAATTCCAAAGAAGTAGCATACAAATTAGCCAGAGAAAGTGGCTCACCTGAGGACTGGGAGAAATTCAGAGTTCAGCAGAGGAGGACAAAGGGGTTAATTAGGAAGGGGAAAAAAGATTATGAGAGAAAACTGGCAGAGAACATAAAAACAGACTGTAAAAGCTTTTATAGATATGTAAAAAGGAAAAGACTGGTAAAGACAAATGTAGGTCCCCTGCAGACAGAAACAGGTGAATTGATTATGGGGAGCAAGGACATGGCAGACCAATTGAATAATTACTTTGGTTCTGTCTTCACTAAGGAGGACATAAATAATCTTCCAGAAATAGTAAGGGACAGAGGGTCCAGTGAGATGGAGGAACTGAGTGAAATACATGTTAGTAGGGAAGTGGTGTTAGGTAAATTGAAGGGATTGAAGGCAGATAAATCCCCAGGGCCAGATGGTCTGCATCCTAGAGTGCTTAAGGAAGTAGCCCAAGAAATAGTGGATGCATTAGTGATAATTTTTCAAAACTCGTTAGATTCTGGACTAGTTCCTGAGGATTGGAGGGTGGCTAATGTAACCCCAATTTTTAAAAAAGGAGGGAGAGAGAAACCGGGGAATTATAGACCGGTTAGCCTAACGTCGGTGGTGGGGAAACTGCTGGAGTCAGTTGTCAAGGATGTGATAACAGCACATTTGGAAAGCGGAGAAATGATCGGACAAAGTCAGCATGGATTTGTGAAAGGAAAATCATGTCTGACGAATCTCATAGAATTTTTTGAGGATGTAACTAGTAGAGTGGTTAGGGGAGAACCAGTGGATGTGGTATATTTGGATTTTCAAAAGGCTTTTGACAAGGTCCCACACAGGAGATTAGTGTGCAAACTTAAAGCACACGGTATTGGGGGTAAGGTATTGGTGTGGGTGGAGAATTGGTTAGCAGAGAGGAAGCAAAGAGTGGGAATAAATGGGACCTTTTCAGAATGGCAGGCGGTGACTAGTGGGGTACCGCAAGGCTCAGTGCTGGGACCCCAGTTGTTTACAATATATATTAATGACTTGGATGAGGGAATTAAATGCAGCATCTCCAAGTTTGCGGATGACACGAAGCTGGGCGGCAGTGTTAGCAGTGAGGAGGATGCTAAGAGGATGCAGGGTGACTTGGATAGGTTGGGTGAGTGGGCAAACTCATGGCAGATGCAATTTAATGTGGATAAATGTGAAGTTATCCACTTTGGTGGCAAAAATAGGAAAACAGATTATTATCTGAATGGTGGCCGATTAGGAAAAGGGGAGGTGCAACAAGACCTGGGTGTCATTATACACCAGTCATTGAAAGTGGGCATGCAGGTACAGCAGGCGGTGAAAAAGGCGAATGGTATGCTGGCATTTATAGCGAGAGGATTCGAGTACAGGAGCAGGGAGGTACTACTGCAGTTGTACAAGGCCTTGGTGAGACCACACCTGGAGTATTGTGTGCAGTTTTGGTCCCCTAATCTGAGGAAAGACATCTTTGCCATAGAGGGAGTACAAAGAAGGTTCACCAGATTGATTCCTGGGATGGCAGGACTTTCATATGAAGAAAGACTGGATGAACTGGGCTTGTACTCGTTGGAATTTAGAAGATTGAGGGGGGATCTGATTGAAACGTATAAGATCCTAAAGGGATTGGACAGGCTAGATGCAGGAAGATTGTTCCCGATGTTGGGGAAGTCCAGAATGAGGGGTCACAGTTTGAGGATAGAGAGGAAGCCTTTTAGGACCGAGATTAGGAAAAACTTCTTCACACAGAGAGTGGTGAATCTGTGGAATTCTCTGCCACAGCAAACTGTTGAGACCAGTTCATTGGCTATGTTTAAGAGGGAGTTAGATATGGCCCTTGTGGCTACAGGGGTCAGGGGGTATGGAGGGAAGGCTGGGGCGGGGTTCTGAGTTGGATGATCAGCCATGATCATAATAAATGGCGGTGCAGGCTCGAAGGGCCGAATGGCCTACTCCTGCACCTATTTTCTATGTTTCTATGTTTCTATGTAACTACAATGCCCTAGATGATAGGAATTTTTGCAGCCCATTGATGTGCTGTCTCTCTTCAGCAGTGTGTGGGACCTAGGCGGAGGCTAGTGCCAACATCCATTCCAGTTTTGGCTCATTATTTCTGGACTGTTTTATGCTGCTCCTTACAGCCCAGACGAGGATGGGAATAAAACTTGGTCTTGAAACGGACCATCAAAGGATGGGTGAGATTAAAACTAGAGGTCATCAGATAAGGGTGAAAGTTGAAATGTTTAAGGGGAAACTTCTTCATTCAGAGGGCAGTGAGAGTGTAGAGCGAGCTGCCGGCAGAAGTGTAGGATACGGTTTCTATTTCAACATTTAAGAGAAATATGGATAGGTACATGGACGGGAGGGAGATGGAGGTCTATGGTCCGGATTCAGGTCAATGGGACTAGGCAGAATAATAGTCCAGCATGGACAAGATGGGCCAAAGAGCCTGTTTCTGTGCTGTAGTTTTCTGTGACTTCTATGGCCCTAGTTCCTCTTCTTGCTATCTTGACCACACCAGCTTCTGCTCAAGCTGGAATTAAGATGGAACTGTAACCTCTGACCGCATTCATTTGGTTTGAAGAAGGGCCACACCAGCTTCTGCCATGCTCCTGTTCAGAAAAGCAGTTTAAAATAATTAAATAATCACCCTATTAGCTGCATCCCTGTGAACGTGTGGGTTTTCTCCGGGTGCTCCAGTTTCCTCCCACAGTCCGAAGACATACCACAGGTTAATTGGTCATTGTAAATTGTCCCATGATTAGGCTAGGATGAATTGGGGTTTGCTGGGTGTCACGGCTCGAAGGGCCAGAAGGGCCTGTTCCACACCATATCTCAATACGTAAAATAAATAAGTAAATAAGCCTTCAGTTTGTATTAATGACAATTAGGATAGAGCGAACGAGTTACAGGAGATGAAAGCAATGGCTTGGTCTTCCCAATGCACACTTGGGACTCACCCATGTTTTGGTTAATTGGTTTACTATTCTACAGTGAAAACTTTGTTTTACAAAATGCTGGAGGAACTCAGCAGGTCAGGCTGCTATGTCTCTGGAAACGAATAGAATTGACATTTCAGGGTCCCGATGAATGGTCTTGGCCCGAAATATCGACTCATTATTTCCCTCCATTGATGCTGCCTGACTTGCTGAGTTCCTCCTGCATTTTGTGTGCTTTACTCTGGATTTCCAACATCTGTAAAATCTCAAGTGCTCGTGAACAATTTGTCTGGCACACCTTCCTTACAGATCAATCTGTCACAACAGTACCAGGCAGATCAATAACAAAGTGCAGAACAAACTATTACAGTTACAGAGAAAGTGCAGAGTAGATAGGTGCAAGACCATGTGACACAGAGGCTGTTGTGTGGGAGGTGGAGGGGTAAGGGTGGTGCTCAGATTCGGAGCAGCTCCGGAGGATTACTGGTAAGTCTGTCTTTATTGCCAACTGGGAGTTTGGCAACACCCAGAATCACACTTCAGTTGATGGAAGCAAGCTGCTGACTGAGGCCTACAATACCACACTGGGCAAATGATTGAGGATTGGTGTTGATGATGGGTGCTTATCTCTCCTAAACCCTTCCACCAAACCTAGAATATCACTTTAACCACTCCAGTTGGATTGGCACGGTAGTGTAGTAATGAGTGCGTAATACCACAGTAGTAAGCATAACGCTGTTTTTCACTTTGACACCACCTGTCAAAGTAACTCGCATCACCCAGAATAAAATCAATTAAATAACTGAGCCCAGAACACACACACTCTCACTACTCAAGCATTCTGATTATTTTACAGTACTTGTGCACAAGGATAGCACCCTTCATTCGTAAGGCCAGTGATGTTGTGGGGATGGAACTGGACTCTCTCACGGTGGAAAAGAGGATGCTGTCTAAGTTGCATGCCATCTTGGTCAATGTCTCCCATCCACTACATAATGTACTGGGTGGGCACAGGAGTACATTCAGCCAGAGACTCATTCCTCCGAGATGCAGCACAGAGCGTCATAGGAAGTCATTCCTGCCTGTGGCCATCAAACTTTACAACTCCTCCCTTGGAGGGTCAGACACCCTGAGCCGATAGGCTGGTCCTGGACTTATTTCATAATTTACTGGCATAAATTACATATTACTATTTAACTATTTATGGTTCTATTACTATTTATTATTTATGGTGCAACTGTAACGAAAACCAGTTTCCCCCGGGATCAATAAACATAGAAACATAGAAAATAGGTGCAGGAGTAGGCCATTCGGCCCTTCGAGCCTGCACCGCCATTTATTATGATCATGGCTGATCATCCAACTCAGAACCCCGCCCCAGCCTTCCCTCCATACCCCCTGACCCCTGTAGCCACAAGGGCCATATCTAACTCCCTCTTAAACATAGCCAATGAACTGGCCTCAACAGTTTGCTGTGGCAGAGAATTCCACAGATTCACCACTCTCTGTGTGAAGAAGTTTTTCCTAATCTCGGTCCTAAAAGGCTTCCCCTCTATCCTCAAACTGTGACCCCTCGTTCTGGACTTCCCCAACATCGGGAACAATCTTCCTGCATCTAGCCTGTCCAATCCCTTTAGGATCTTATACGTTTCAATCAGATCCCCCCTCAATCTTCTAAATTCCAACGAGTACAAGCCCAGTTCATCCAGTCTTTCTTCATATGAAAGTCCTGCCATCCCAGGAATCAATCTGGTGAACTTTCTTTGTACTCCCTCTATGGCAAAGATGTCTTTCCTCAGATTAGGGGACCAAAACTGCACACAATACTCCAGGTGTGGTCTCACCAAGGCCTTGTACAACTGCAGTAGTACCTCCCTGCTCCTGTACTCGAATCCTCTCGCTATAAATGCCAGCATACCATTCGCCTTTTTCACCGCCTGCTGTACCTGCATACCCACTTTCAATGACTGGTGTATAATGACACCCAGGTCTCGTTGCACCTCCCCTTTTCCTAATCGGCCACCATTCAGATAATAATCTGTTTTCTTATTTTTGCCACCAAAGTGGATAACTTCACATTTATCCACATTAAATTGCATCTGCCATGAGTTTGCCCACTCACCCAACCTATCCAAGTCACCCTGCATCCTCTTAGCATCCTCCTCACTGCTAACACTGCCGCCCAGCTTCGTGTCATCCGCAAACTTGGAGATGCTGCATTTAATTCCCTCATCCAAGTCATTAATATATATTGTAAACAACTGGGGTCCCAGCACTGAGCCTTGCGGTACCCCACTAGTCACCGCCTGCCATTCTGAAAAGGTCCCGTTTATTCCCACTCTTTGCTTCCTCTCTGCTAACCAATTCTCCACCCACACCAATACCTTACCCCCAATACCGTGTGCTTTAAGTATGACTATGACACACTGTCCTGAGGTTTGAACAGAAAACGGCTATTTTTATGCAGAATTGGCATTTAGGTTACAGATGGTGATCGTTGTAAATTGTATGTTTGAATTACCTACTCACAAGATCAATTGCCATTCACAATAGAGGTGTTAAAGCCAATCGAAACTTCAAGCAGACAGCCGATGATATTTTGAAGTTAGCAAAAGCCTAATTGTTGGGTACGTTTCACATCCTTGGTATCCTTGTCTTATCTGTCTCTGGCACCCCCTACTGTTTAAAGAGATGCTATGTCTCAGGAAGACCTCTGGAAAAGTCTCACTACAAAGGCCTCACTTGTCTGGTTTGAGAACACACTACCACAGTCTATCCTATCTATAGTAAACAGAGGCGCCTGCAGCTGTCTCACTTGACTACAACTGCCTTAGACTATCGTTGTCTTGCTGAAACTTCCTCACAGCAAACCGGGTTCAACTCCGCTGCTGACTGTAAGGAGTTTGTATGTTCTCCCCGTGACCTCCAGGTGCTCTGGTTTCCTCCCACATTCCAAACGATATTCATGTTCGTAAGTTGTGGGCATTCAATATTGGTGCCAAAACCATGGCAATACTTGTGGGCTGCACCCAGCACATCTTCAGCACGCCTGTGTTGGCCATTCACACAAATGATGCAAATCACTGTACAGTATGTTTGATAAATGCTAAGCTCTATTAAGTCTTTAATGTAGACACACTCAAGTAATAATGTAGGTAGTCAGTGTGTGTTTCCCATGGTAGAGGTGCCCAGAGCTGGACGGCATAGTTTCAAGGTGAGAAGGAGGTTTAAGAAGGATCGGATGGGTACATTTTTCACACAAAGGAATGAGTTGCAAGGGGAAGTGGGAGAGGTAGGAACAGTAGCAACATTGAAGGGATATCTAGACAGCTACTTGAATGAGAACACTATGGATGATGTGGAATTAAAGTAGCCAAGTGGGCTGGGCAAAGGGGGAGCACTGATGTGGTGGGCTGAAAGTCCTGTTTGCAACCTGTACAACACACTATGTCTCTATAGGACCAAGCTGTACAACACACTATGTCTCTATAGGACCAAGCTGTACAACACACTATGTCTCTATAGGAGCAAGTGGCTCTACAGGAGCATAACTGACAAAATAACCAAAATTTGGTGATGCTCATATGGTTAGAGTGAGAGGGATACAGATATCAGAGGTCTGTAATTTGGAGGAAATATAGAAATGGAGAGAGACAGGACCATGGAGCAACTTGAACACAGTGAGCATTTTAATTCAAGTTGTTCAACCTGCAATCAGTGTTAGAATAGAGTGATAGAGTGCAGCAACAATGGAGTACAGCTAGAATCATGGAGTCATACAGCAGGAAAACAGGCCATTCAGCCCAAATCATCCATGCTAACCAAGATAATTATCTGAGCTAGTGCCCGTTGCCCGTTGCCTGCATTTGGCTTCTATTTCTCTAGGGATTGCTTGGAATCTGGAGGAAAGTTACGGGATAGCGGAAAGGGAGGGAGCAACAGTGCTCTCTTCCCAAATCTTCTGCAACTTCCACCACCTCCAACGAGATCCTGCCACTAACGCAACTTTACCTCCCTCCCACTCTTTGCTTTCCACAGGGATCGCTCTTTCCATGACTCCACTGTACATTTGTCCCTCCCCACTGATCTTGCTCCTGGCAAGTAACACAAGTGCTCACCTGTCCATTCACCTCCTTCCTCACCTCCATTCAGGTCCTTCCAGGTGAGGCAACACTTCACCCGTGAGTCTGTCGGGGTCATCTACTGTGTCCGGTGCTTCCAGTGTAGCCTCCTGTACATTAGTGAGATCTTACATTAATTAGGGGACTGCTTTGTCAAGCACCTTCACTCTGACAGGCAGGATTTCCCAGTGACCAACCATTTTAACTCAACTCCGCATTCCCATTCCAACATGTCAGTCCATGGCGTCCTCAGCCGCCACAATGAGGCCATTCTAGGGTTGGAGGAGCAACACCTCACATTCTGTCTGGGTAACGTCCACCTTGACGGCACGAACTTCGATTTCTCTAACTTCTGATAGTTTCTTTCCCCTTCTCCTTCTCTCTTTTTCTATTCCACATTCTGGCTTTCCACTTACCCCTTCTCTTCTGCTCTCCTGCCCATCACCTCCCTCTGGTGTCCCTCTTTCTTTACTTTCCCCAATGGTTGACTCCCCTATCAGATTCCTTCTTCAGCCCTTTACCTTTTCCACATATCACTTCCCAGATTCTCATTTCACCTTTCCCCTCACTTGGCTTCACCTGTTACCTGCTAGGCTTTACTCCTTTCCCTCACCCTCCCTTCCTTTCCAGTCCAGACGAAGGGTCTCAACCTGAAACATTGACTATTTATTCCTCTCCGTAGATGCTGCCTGACCTACTGAGGTCCTCCAGCATTTTATGTGTGTTGCTCTTAATTTCCAGCATCTACAGAGTTTTTTTTTAGTTTATCTCTTTCCAGATGTTGTCAGAAACTAATTAACTGTCTGCATCTGGTATTGGAAATGTGTGTGGATGGGGGAGGAGGAGGAGTTTGAAGAAGGTGGATGACATTGAGTTGTCCTCAGCGATGTGCTGTTTTGACTGAGGAGAGTGCAGAATTAAATCAAGGTATTAAAGCTTTTAGCTAATCTGGATATCACAAGACTCCACTGATGAGTCATTGTTTCTTAGTGTGTATGTCAGCTAACCAGGCCCAGGAAGACTCAGATTAGTTGGAGCTAAGATTACCAGAATTATTCAGGGCAGTGGCAGGGGGAAGGGATTTGTTTACTCGCGACACTGGATTTTCGTTTAGTAGTCAGTCTGCTCAGGATGCTTTGTTCTCTATCCAACGAGGGACATTTCAGAAGAGTTTTCAAAGTTCAAAGTAAATTTATTATCAAAGTACAGATATGTTACCATACACAACCCTGAGGTTTGTTTTCTTGCGGGCATGCACAGTAAATCCAAGAAACATGATAGAATCAATGAAAGACCACATCCAACAGGATGTGCAAAAGAACAAACAAATAAATAAATAAATGCACAATAAACATCGAGAACATGAGATGAAGAGTCCTTGAAAGTGAGTCCATAGTTTGTGGGAATAATTCAGTGATGGAGTGAGTGAAGTTGAGTGGTTATCACCATTGGTTTAAGATTCTACTGTCTGAGGGGTAATAACCTTTCCTGAACCTGGTGGTGTGCGTCCTGAGGCTCTTATACCTTCTTCCTGATGGCAGCAGCAAGAAGGGAGAATGGCCTGGGTGGTGGGATCCTTGATGGTGGATGCAGCTTTCCTGCGACAGCACTCCATTTTGACGTGCTCAACGGTGGGAAGTGCTTTACCCGTCGTGGACTAGGTTGAATCCACAACTTTTTGTTGGATTTTCTTTTCAAGGGCATTGGTGTTTCCATACCAGGAATGTAATGTAACCAGTCAATATACTCTCCGTGAAATCAACCACTTTAGCCATGGAATCAACTGCCTAGAATGGAACTCACAAGGAGTGGCTGAATAATCGAAAGGCTTGTAAGATCACTAGCTGATTGCAATGTAGGAAGATCAGAGATGGAGCAGAGGCAGTGGTGGAAGGACTGTAGATTGCACAGGAATTCGGATTATGTGAAGAATTTCTATTGGTGATCATGTATGGGGGCTGTCAGTGATACTGTGGGAAAAATCAGTTGAGGACATAATTCTTTTGCAGGAGGAAAATGATTAACGTCATGTAGCTGATGGACTTCCATTCCATCTTAGTTAAAATGAGAAGTTGGTATATTTAAGGTGGGTTGATGTTTAACAATTTGTTACATACTATTCATCCCTATTTTTGAGTTTTGTGCCTAGTTTTTATACATTCTATTGTATTTTTTTATTTTCCTGTAAATGCCTGCAAGAAAATTAACCCCAAGGTAGTAAATGGTGACTAATACATACATACTTAGATAATAAATTTATGCAACACACACAAAATGCTGGTGGAACGCAGCAGGCCAGGCAGCATCAATAGGAACACAAAATACTCTGCAGATGCTGGGTCAAAGCAACATTCACAACACGCTGGAGGAACTCAGCTGGAGAAACGTTGACTGATCATTTCCACGGATGCTGCTCAACCTGCTGAGTTCCTCCAGCGTGTTGTGAGTGTCAGCATCAATAGGAAGAAGTACAGTCGACGTTTCAGGCCGAGACCCTTCGTCAGGACTAACTGAAGGAAGAGATAGTAAGAGATTTGAAAGTGGGAGGGGGAGGGGGAGATCCGAAATGATAGGAGAAGACAGGAGGGGGAGGGATGAAGCTAAGAGCTGGAAAGTTGATTGGCAAAAGGGATACAAGGCTGGAGAAGGGAGAGGATCATGGAACGGGAGACCTAGGGGGAAAGAAAGGGGGAAAGGAGCCCAGAGGAAGATGGAGAGCAGGCAAGGAGTGATTGTGAGAGGGACAGAGAGAGAGAGAGAAAAAAAGGAGGGGAATAATAAATAAATACGGAATGGGTAAGAAGGGGAGGAGGGGCATTAACGGAAGTTAGAGAAGTCAATGTTCATGCCATCTGGTTGGAGGCTACCCAGACGGAATATAATGTGTTGTTCCTCCAACCTGAGTGTGGCTTTATCTTGACAGTAGAGGATCCTAACATGACAAAGTCAAAGAAACGGCGATTGCACGCATGGAGGATGAAATAACGGGCAGGTCCATTACAAACGGCGAAGAAAGTGTCCCGGAGGTGTGGAAGGGACTGGGATAGGGACGCCAGGTACCTCCTCATGGTGGAGAGTGTCATCCTCAGAGCTATAAATTTACTTTGACTTTGTAGTATTGGTCTCCTTATTTGAAGAAAGTCATTAATAGGTTGGAAACAGTTCAGACAAGGTTTACCAGACTAATAATTAGCATAAACAAATTATCTTATGAAGAAAGATTGGACAAGCTAGTCTGGTATTCGCTGGAGTTGAGAACAATTAATTGAATCATAACCGATCCTTTGGGATCTTGACAGGTTGGATGCGAAGAGGTGTTTCCTCTTGTGGGAGAATCTAGAATATGGGGCCATTGTTTAAAAATAAGGGATCGTAGTTTTAAGATTTAAAAAATCTTTCTCACAGAGAAATCCTGAATTTTTGGAAGCCTTTAGCTCAAAGGGCTGGGGACACAGTTTTTGAATATCCTTAAATACCGAGGTAGATAGGTGCTTTATAAGCAAAGGAATGAAAGGTTGTCACAGACAGCCAGGAGTGCATAGCGGAGGTTAATCAGACATTATTGATTATATGGCAAGGCAGACCTAAGTGTCCAACTGGCCTGCTTTTGCTCCTAACAAATATTCGTATTTTTTTTCCTAAAATTATGGGTTGAAGAGAGGACAATCAGATATGGTTCTTGACTCTGATCCTTTTTCTAATATGCTGGAATAAAACCTGTCTGGATATTGAGTACAGTTGAAATCGGAGTTACGTTTGTGACTGGCCGCAAGGTAAAAAGGCTGGGTAATATTCTCTGACAACAACATACTCTATCACAGATGACCTTGCAGGTCAAATCATTGCATATATTTAAAATGGAGGAAGGTAAGTTCTTGATTTGTAAGGGAGTCAAAGGTTGCGGGAAGAAGGCAGGAGAATGGGGTTGAGAGGGTTAATAAATCTGCCATGGTGGAATGGTGGAGCAAAAAGTATGGGCCGAATGGCCTAATTATGCTCTTATGATCTTTTGAGTCAGGATCTTTTAACAACAGAAAAACAGATTGGGAGTAGGAATGGAAAAACAAACCAAATGCAGAGAACACACATCAAAGTTGCTGGTGAATGCAGCAGGCCAGGCAGCCTGGCCTGCTGCGTTCACCAGCAACTTTGACGTGTGTTGCTTGAATTTCCAGCATCTGCAGAATTCCTGTTGTTTCCAAATGCAGAGAAATTTCTTATATTGATTTACAACATAGAACGAGGCTATTTGGTCCATAGATGGCCACTCTTGGATATTGTAAATGTTCTTGTCAATCCACAGCGGCTTTTCCAGGGTCTAATCAAAATTGGGCATGTGGACCCGCATCAAAATAATATTGAGGTCTGAGCAGCATCACTGGATCCCAGGGAGATACAAGAGACTACAGATGCTGGAAACTGGAATAACAAATCTGCTGGAAGAACTCAGGGAGTCTAGCAGCATCTGTGGTAGGAAAGGGATTGTTGCTGAAATATACATCAGAACCCCAACTAGTGAATACTTACGTCACCTTCTCTACTTGCTGGGAAACTCCAGATGGAAACAATGGTGGAACCAGATCAATGGGATTATGTACACAAGATAGCGTTTTAACTTCAGTTCCTCACAAGCCCCATTTTCATAAAGGAACATGAGGGGAAACTTCTTCACGCAGAGGGTCACGAGAATGTGGAACGAGTTGCCAGTGAAAGTGGTGCATGTGAGCTCGATTTCAACTTTTAAGAGAAGTTTGGATAGGTACATGGATGGTAGCTGTATGGAGGGCTATAATCCCAGTGCAGATCGATGGGAATAGGTAGTTTAAATGGCTCAGCACAGACTAGATGGACCGAAGGGCCTTTTTCTGTGTTGTACTTTTCTATGCCTTCTAGGTAGAAGATCTAAAATCAGAGCCCTATGTCTACATTGTAAGGATCGAGATGTAGGAAACTGGTTGCTAATCTAGTTGAGTTATATGAGTGAGTTAAATGATATAAAAGATAACATTTTTAAAATAACTTATTGATTTATTATGTTGACCCCATTTTAATGCAATTCACAATTGAAATAGTTTATCTTATGTTTTGCAAACCCCAGTCATTAAGTAAAACCCTTGGATAACCCAGAATGAACCAAAAGAGCTCAGACTGACAGAGTAAATCGTCTCCAATGGAGCAACATGAGAACAAAAACTTGTACCACTTCTTTCAAACTAAATAAATGGCAAGATACAATATATAGATAAAATTCTTGCAGGTCTTCGGGGCCTAGGTTTCTTAATTCTTAATTAAGTTTTTGTCCAAGTTTAGTAAGCCAAGATGGTAATTTCTTTTATCTAATGCTGTGAAATAGATTATGAACATTGCAGCTGTACCATAAGTACATTGTCACACATTTACAATATGTAAGGATTACACTCAATGAATTATCATTTAATATAATAAAAATGCAACCAGGCCAGAAGAAGATGAAACATTAGGGGGAGAGAGAGACTGTGGTATGTTGAATACTGGGTGAACAAGTAGTCTTTGGAGTACTGTAAGTCTGTGTCTTTGCTGTTGCTTTGCTCATGTTTGAGTAATTGGTGGCAGGTGCTGATGCGTTCTTTTTGCTGGTGGGGGAGAGGGATCGTTGCTTGCTGCCACTTGCGTGTGGGAGGAAGGGGAGCTGGGGAGTACTTTGGGGTTCTAACATTTAACTGTCATTGATTCTTTGGGGGCACCCCTCTGTTTTCACAGATGGTTGCAAAGAAAAAGCATTTCAGGATGTATATTGTATTCACTTCTCTGACGTTAAATGTACCTTTGAAACCTTTGAATATGAGAGCAGGGCCTGGAGTTGACTCAGACATGCCCACTAATTCAGTAAGATCGTGGTTGTCCCAGCTCCAATTTCCTGCCTACCTTTGCCCCTTGACCCCTTGTTTAATATTCTGTGCTGTTCCCATAACAGGAAACATCTGGTCAGCATTTAAAGTCTTCATGACCAAGAAATTCTCTGCATAGCCTCCTTCTGAATGCCTGAAATATTGATTTTTTTTTTTAACAAGCTCTGATGTTAGGCAGACACAATTCTTCAATGTTTTTTATTTCTAAGGTCAATTGTAAATAACTGAACCATCATGTCAGGAAGGAGATAACTTAAGCACAGATCTACCAGTAAGTTACCAAATATTATATATTGATGCTTTCACAAATTCGTCACCTTGGATGATTTCTGTTGCACAATTAGTTCTGCCTGCTCTTGTCTGAATAATCGTTTCATAATATTGTTAAACAAACACACAAATTGACCTTGTGGATAGCCAGAGGCTTTTTCCCAGGGCTGAAATGACTAACATGAGGGTTCATAGTTTTAAGGTGCTTGGAAATAGGTATAAGGGGGATGTCGGAGGTAAGTTTTGTACACAGAGAGTGGTGGGTGTGTGGAATGCACTGCCAGTGAAGGTAGTAGAGGTGGATACAAGAGGGTCTTCTAAGAGATTCTTAGATAGGTACATGGAGCTTAGAAAAATGGAGGGAAATTCTAGGCATCTTCTGGAGTAGGTTACATGGTCGGCACAACAGTGTGGATGTTGTAACGTGCTGTATATTTTCCATATTCAATGTTCTATGTTCTAAATGGACAATGCATACCTGCATAGAAGTTTTTTGTGAACATCTAGGGGATAGTTTTGAGAATTTCTTAACCTAACTGAGAACTTTATACAGGTAATGATGAATCTTTTTTGAGATCATAATACTTCGATGTACCTATCTATTAGGTATGACAATGCTATGTAAGAATAGAAAGTTCCTAGACTTCGGATGGGCTGCAAGGTGGATCAAAATGATTTAACGGTGGCACAAGCAGCAATTGGAACAGCCGGGATAACTGGAAATCAGGTGGGATCTGAACGGCTAAGTGACTTCAATTGGAGTAGCACTGGAAATGATCTTGGTTTGTGCATTATCTTTACTGACAAGAAAATCTCTGTTGCCACAGCTGTCTTGATGTAAAGCAAAATCCATTAGGTGTTTGAGATAGAGAATTAGTCTGTTACATTATAATGTTGCCTGTTAAGTATGATAGCAGTCATTTTAAGAGTGATCTATAGTACTGTTACATCAATGGTTGCCCGGGTAGTCAAAAGTGTCCAAATCCAAGTCCATGGGAATATGGAATGTATTGGGCTTAGAGAACTGTGTCTGTGCATTGGTTGGTGGAAAGGAAGAACGGGTCCCGTTTTGCTGCTGTTGTTCCATTGCTCGTTGTGTTCTGTGTTGTTCTGCCAAGCATTGTGGGCATACTATGTTGGCGCAGGATGTGTGGTGACTCTTGTGGGCTGCCCCCAGCACATCCTTGGGTGTGTGGGTTGTTGACGCAAATGGCACATTTCGCCATATGCTTCGATGTTCATGTGATAAATAAACTTGGATCTCAAAATCTACTCGAACGGGAGATGCTCAAGATGAGGCAGCCAATTTCAATGCCAGTTCACTTCTAGCAAAATAACTAAATGGAAGGGAAGTAACAAGTGATAGGACACTATTTTAATCATTCCTGTTCAGTGTTTCAGGACATCATTGCTGATCCTGCCCAGGACACCCCCAGGCCTGCTAATTCCCCAATCTAAAGTTAGGAATTAGAGGGTATGAACTATGAGGAGACTTTGGTTGTTTTCACTGGAGCATTGGAGATCGACAGGAGATCTGATAGAAGCTTAAAAATGATGAGAAGCTAACAGAAGATAGACAGTCAGAATCTCATTACCAGTGCAGAAATAACAAATTCTAGAGGACATGCACTTAAGGCGAGTGAGAGAAAATTTACAGAAGATATGGTGAGAGAAGTCTGTGTAGGGGAACACTTTGCACCTAGTGATCATAATACCATTAGTTTCGAAGGAATTTTGGAAAAGGATAGATCTGACCTCAGGTTTAGATTCTAAATTGGTGGAAGACCAATTTTGTTGGTATCACAAAGGATCTGGCAAGTGTGAATTGGGAGAGGTTGTTTTCTGGCAAAGGTGTACTTGGTAAATGGGAGGCCTTCAGAAGTGACAGTTTGATCGTACAGAGTTTGTACGTTCCTGTCAGAATAAAAGGCAAGGATAACAGGTTTATGGAACTTTGGTTTTCAAAAGATATTGAGGCCCTGGTTAAGGAAAAGAAAGAGGTGCATAGCTTAAGAAGGAGATCAGGAGGGCTTAAAGAAGGCGTGAGGTTGCTCTAGCAGACAAGGTGAAGGAGAATCCTAAGGGCTTCTATAAATATATATATAAAGAGCAAAAGGATAGCAAGCGACAGATTGGTCCTTGGGAAGATCAGTGTGGTAATCTATGTGTGGAGCTGAAAGAGATATTAAATGGATGTTTAGCATCTGTATGTAACATGCTGTAGGTTTTCACTTGTAGCCTCCTGGTAGGCCTCAGGCTCGCTCAGCTCGCTTTCGTCTAGGGAGAGCAGCCTTCAGCCCCGGCAAACTGGGTAATCAAGTTTGTTGTAGATGCTGTGTGATGTACCCCACCACGCCAAATAACAGACAGTACACCATGTGCGATGAAATGATTATACTTTATAAGTATTTCTTGGTGCTGGGTTAGTAGAAACAAATACAGTAAAGGCGCCAAGTCAGTAACTCTATCAGTTCTGTGCACAAATGGAAACATAGAAACATAGAAAATAGGTGCAGGAGTAGGCCATTCGGCCCTTCGAGCCTGCACCGCCATTTATTATGATCATGGCTGATCATCCAACTCAGAACCCCGCCCCAGCCTTCCCTCCATACCCCCGATCCCCGTAGCCACAAGGGCCATATCTAACTCCCTCTTAAATATAGCCAATGAACTGGCCTCAACTGTTTCCTGTGGCAGAGAATTCCACAGATTCACCACTCTCTGTGTGAAGAAGTTTTTCCTAATCTCGGTCCTAAAAGCCTTCCCCATTATCCTCAAACTGTGACCCCTTGTTCTGGACTTCCCCAACATCCGGAACAATCTTCCTGCATCTAGCCTGTCCAATCCCTTTAGGATTTTATACGTTTCAATCAGATCCCCCCTCAATCTTCTAAATTCCAACGAGTACAAGCCCAGTTCATCCAGTCTTTCTTCATATGAAAGTCCTGCCATCCCAGGAATCAATCTGGTGAACCTTCTTTGTACTCCCTCTATGGCAAGGATGTCTTTCCTCAGATTAGGGGACCAAAACTGCACACAATACTCCAGGTGTGGTCTCACCAAGGCCTTGTACAACTGCAGTAGTACCTCTCTGTTCCTGTACTCGAATCCTCTCGCTATAAATGCCAGCATACCATTCGCCTTTTTCACCGCCTGCTGTACTTGCATGCCCACTTTCAATGACTGGTGTATAATGACACCCAGGTCTCGTTGCACCTCCCCTTTTCCTAATCGATCACCATTCAGATAATAATCTGTTTTCCTATTTTTGCCACCAAAGTGGATAACTTCACTGGAGCTCTTACAGAACTGGGTCTCCCTTTCCTCCAGTCGATGTCCTCCGAACTCCACCGACTCTCGAATGGTACCACCCTTGGTGGTTGACCAAACGTTCCACATGAGTCTGTCCTCGTCTCCTCTCCTCGCCGAAGACCCTGGGCCTCGGACTCCTGCTTGGAGTCCGTTCCTCACCCATCTTACAGCATCGCGTCTCCTTTCTCTGTCCCCAAAGCCCGTGAAAACAATAGCTTACAGACACACAAGAAAGAGTAACATTTATCCCAATTGGTTAGCAAATTAATACAATTCTTGTTATCAGTAATTATAACCCAAACAAGCTGCTACCGTTAACTCAGCAGTTAACATTACAGAGAAGCCATTTTATTATAACATAACAAAGAAGCCATTTTACTAGCCCTAGCAGTAACATAGAAGAAGAAACCCCTTACACATTGATAATGTAATGGTTTCTCCATAGCAGCAATTTTTGGGTTATGGTTGGAGATAATGGGGTTAGGAATGCTGTTGTTCTTTCTTGTGAGTCTGGAAGAGAGATTTTCGCGGTCTTTTGCTGGGGAGAGATGAGGAGAGAAGACGCGAATGGAGAGAGTTGGTAGACTGCCAGACGGGGTGGACTTGGAGCGAGGGTCCAAAGGCAGCGATGGTCGGAGGAGGTCGATGGTGGACAATAGGTTTATCAGTGAGCTCCAACATTGTGCAATAGACTGTTTCATAAAATTGGGCCCTTCTTTTTTTTTCATTTTCTTTACTAACCGTATAGTCAAAGTAAGAATTATAAAGCTTACTCGTTTAATCACATATTGTGTACTGTTTGTTATTTCAGGGTACTGATTTATAACAGGGGACACATCGTGCAGCATCCACCCAAATGATATTTCTTAAGTTTGGCCGGGCCAAGGGCTATCACCCCCTATATTAAGCTGCTAGCCAAAGCGAGAGTTACATGTATGTACTCGGGAGATGAACACAGATGTGAGCCAATGCATCAACATGGTCATGCAGATTACAGAGGAGGAGGTGTTTGCTGTCTTGAGGCAAATTAGAGTGGATAAATCCCCAGAGCCAGACAAGGTGGTCCCGCCAACCCTGTGAAGGCTAGTGCAGAAATTGAAGAGGCCCTAGCAGGGATATTTCAAACATCCTTCACCATGGGTGAGATGCCGGAGGATTGGAGGATAGCTAAAGTGTTCCATTGTTTAAGAAAGGCTGTAAGAATAAACCAGGAAGTTATAGGAAGGTGAGCCTGACATCTGTAGTGGGTAAGTTACTGGAAGGCATTCTAATGGGCTTGGTATATAAGTATTTGGATAGATGGGGACTGATTAAGGATAGTCAGCATGGCTTTGTGCATGGTAAGTCAATTCTATGGAGTTTTTCAAAGGAGTGACCAGGAAGGATGATGAAGGCAAGGTAAAGGCTGTTATCTACATGAACTTTAGCAAGGCTTTTGACAAGGCCCCACATGGGAGATTGATCAAGAAGGTTCAGTCACTCGGCAGTCAAGATGAGTTAGTAAATTGGATTAGACATTAGCTTTGTGGGAGAAGTCAGAGAGTGGTAGTAGATGGTTGCCTCTCTAACTGGAGGCCTGTGACTAGTGGAGTGCCGCAGGGATCGGTGCTGAGTCCATCATTGCTAGTCACCTATAACAAAGATCTGGATGATAATGTGTTAAACTAGATCAGCAAAATTGCAGATGACAGCAGGATTGTGTGTGTAATGGACAGTGAGGAAGACCACCAAAGCTTGCAGCGAGATCTGAACTATCTGGAAAAATAGGCTGAAAAATGGCAGATGAAATTTAATGCAGACAAATGTGAGGTTTGCAAGCATGTTGCCTGGACTTAAGGACCTGAGTTATAGGGAAAATTTGAAATGTTTGGACTTTATTCCCTAGAACACAGAAGATTGAGGGGAGATTTGGTAGAGATATTCAAAATTATGAGGGATATAGATAGGGTAAACACAAACAGGCTTTTTCCACTGAGGTTAGGTGAGACAAGAACTAGAGGTCATGGGTTAAGGGTGAAAGGTGAAATGTTTAAGGAGAACGTGAGGGGTGACTTCTTCACTCATAGGGTGGTGAGAGTGTGGAACAAGCTGATAGCATAAGTGGTAGGTGCAGGTTGATTTCAACATTTAGAAGAAATTTGGATAGCTACATAGATGGAAGGGGTATGGAGGGCTATGGTCCGGGTGCAGGTCGATGGGATGAGGCAGATTAATGGTTTGGAGCAGACTAGATGGGCCGAAGGGCTTGTTTCTGTGCTGTAGTGTTTATGGCTCAATGACCAAGATAAGCAAGAGAATTTTTTTTTACACAAAGTGTGGTAGTTGGCTGGAATGGTCTGCTGGGGGAAGCAGATAACAGAGTTTAAGAGGATTTTAGATAGATGCATGAATTTAATTCAGCATTGTGCTCAAAGCAGACATCATGGGGCAACGGGCCTGTCCTTGTGTTGTACTGTTCCATGCTCTATGAAGGACAGTGACAATTTCAGAGTCTAGGTTCATTAGTTCTTTTTCCCAACACTGTGATTCGATCTAATTACCCACTCGGAAACTGGAGCTCCAGTCTGTTTAGGCTCTTCACTCACTGCCGTCGACCCTGAGCCCAAAGATCAGGACTCCTTCCCATGGAGGGGTGGGACTACGAACACTGCAGGTGAGAAGTCTAAGGACTTCCCCGAATTTCCCTCACTTCTTTAAATGTGGTTAGTCATTCGAACACTTCTGGAGAAGCTGCATCACACTTTACTGTAGAGGCAATTCCCTCAAGCCTGTATTACAAAGCTGGTATGGTAGTGTGGAGTACAGCAATCTGAGTTCGATTCCCGCCATTGCCTGTAAGGAGTCTCTACGTTCTCCCTGTGACCACGTAGGTTTCTTCTGGGTGCTCTGGTTTCCTCCCACAGTCCAAAGATGTACCGGTTGGTAGGTTGTTGTAAATTGTCCCATGATTAAGATTAGATCGGGTGACTGCTGAGCGGTGTGACTATTCCACACTGTAACTCAATAAATTTAAAAAGCAGATTCAGCTAAGAACTAACATTAACAAGAGATGCCTACTAGCTTTTCCATTGCTGCGGCGAATATGGCTACTTCTTACTGCTTGCTTTACCTAGATTAAAACTCTTCCTGCTTCTCCACCTTAGCAATTTAATAAAATTGAGGCTGGCATGGAAGACCTTGTCATGATGGAAGACCATCTTGTAGAAGGTGTCAATGGGGAGATCTCCAGTAGGATCTGCATACTTCAGAGTTGTCATGGGGGTATAAAGGGTGTTTGTTTGGTGACGGAACGGTGGGTTCTCTGACAGGATGATCTTCATTGTATGCTGGTTATAAAAACAAAGAGAAAATTTGCGTAAACTTTAAGCCACAAAGTGAGTTAGAATTCATAAGAATTAGCTCTAGAACTTTCCCTGTGCTGTCCCTTGCCTGCCTCCTCTCCAAAATCTCCACAGCCTGAGTGTCTTTGGTTTTTGATTCCAAAGTATTAAGATCATATCTTAGGACAAGGGTTCCCAACCAAGAGTCCACGGACCTCTTGCTTAATGATATAGATCCATGGCATAAAAACGGTCAGGAACCCTGCTTTAGGAATATTTAAGAGACTCTTAGATAGGTACGTGGATGAAAGAAAAATGGACATAGCAAGATTAGACCCATTTGACCCATTGTGGCAATGTGTGGAGGAAAGAGCTAGATTGATCTTGGAATAGGTTAAAAGGTCAGCACAACATCATGAGCCAAAGGGTCTGTACTGTGCTGTAATGTTTTATATTCTATTTCACTCAGAGTCCACAGGGACCAGAGAGAATGGTGTCCACCTGGAGAGACCTCAGTGGTGGCAGGCAGCCAAAGTTATTTTCATCCCAGTGAAGAGGTCTTGCCCTGGAAAGCCTGTGCAGAAACATTTTTAAAAGCTTTCCTTACTGGACAAGATTGCAGTTTACAGAGAATTATTGTGGAACTATGGGACAATCTCAGGTTGAAAACACTGCCATTTAAAGGTGTTGCTGTTGCTTTTCACGCCTTGTGGCGCATCGGGTTCCATTTTTGCAGCTTCTTTAGCATTTGTCTGATTTTTACAAGGCCAAGTTGCTAGCTCGATGCTCAACCCAACATGGAAACATGTGCAAGGGGCCGGTCGGATTGAACCTGGGACCACTCACCTTGAAATCTGGTGCTGTTGCCACCACACCACCGGCCAGCATCTTCAGATTCCGACTCCGATTTACTTATCATATGCACATTGAAGCATACAGTGAAATGCGTCATTTGCATTCAAAACCGACACCTTTAAGGATGTGCTGGGGGCAGCTCACAAGTGTCACCACATATTAACAGTGCCAACATAGCGTACCCAACAACGTTCAGCAGAACATTGCAGGCAGCAACAACAACAACTAAAGGTCATTGAGGACATTTATAAAAGGCGATGACTCAGAAAGGTGGCATCCATCATATTGGACCCCCATCACGCAGGACATGCTACCATCTGAGAGGGGGCTCAGGAACCTGAACACAAACACTGCCATCAGATTTCTCCATGGCCAATGAACTACAGAGACTACCCCACAGTCCTTTTGCTCTCTTTTTGTTCGACTTATTTAATTTTTAAACGTTTAAATATTTCTTATAGTTAATTATATATTTATATATTGCACTGTACTGCTGTCACAAAACAAGTTTCATGACATATGTTAGTGATAATAAAACTGATTCTGATTCTGAACAACAAGACAACCACAGCAAACAAACCCCTTTTTTCTTTCTTTCTCTCTCTCTCTCTCTCTCTCTCTCTCACAACACACACACACACACACACACACACACACACACACACACACACCTTGCAGAAATGTTTGGGTTAACGGCTACCACTTTTAATTTATTAGTGGAATACCATCACACCCCACCCTGAGTTGGACATATTCCATCACTGCTGGCTCAGAGTTCTGGAAATCCCTGCTGTAAAAATCTCTTTCACCTCATGCAATGCAGCAAGTTAAGATGTTGGTTCATCATTACCTGCTCAAGTATAATTGGGAAGGCACTATTTCTCTATTGCATTTCATCTTGTAATTTAAAAATGCCACCCACATCTCCTGAACAATTAAGTCTAACAGATGGTAAATCTGAGGACAGAAGAGTTTAAAATGACCAAATACTTTCCATATAACCATATAACAATTACAGCACGTAAACAGGCCATCTCAGCCCTTCTAGTCCGTGCTGAACTCTTACTCACACTTTCCTTTAAATAAACTTGCACCTGAAATGATTTCAAATGTTATTGCTCTGCAGTCCAAAGTTCAATAAACTCTGTTCAATTATTGTACCTCAGCCACTTGATCTGCACTTTGTCCCAGGCTTGAGAATATTTCCTTATAGTTTTGCAAGTAAATGTTTGTGAACATGTCCCTCGTTTCTTGGTCTGCGGCAGACAAATCGATTTTCATTCCTTCTTCATAAACCTTCTTTTCAAACTCAGTGACCACAGGACCAGGTTCGATCAGAGTTATGCTGCCAGATAAAAGGGAAGTCGCTTTATCAGAGGGATGATTACTTTGAGCAGTAATTAATGCAGAAAGTCTTCTTGTTTAATAAATTTATCTTTTCTAACAACTGAACTGTTCAGCCAGACCAGCATACAAAAACAAATTCAAAATAAAATTCTTAATAACATTTTGTTATATTCTAAAAGAAACAGTTACATAATTATTGTAAGACATTTGTTTTAAACCATTTATATTACAATAACAATGCCAAACTTAGTTTTCTGAAAAAAATCAGTGTTTATGTTGTAAATGGTTTGACAGCCAACTCTCCCGCAGAGAAAACATCAGAACTATTTTAATCAATGATAATATCAATTTAAATTCATGCTCAGTAGGAAGGTTGTGGTCTAATTGTACCATGGACTATATACTGTGTATAGAATCTGGTCTGATATCCCACTCAGCACTGAGGGACTGGAGCATTGCCAGATGAGCCAGAATGGGATATCAACTGGCTGCCCAAGTGGTCTCGAGACAAAAATGGCAAAGGAAAACTGGTGGTGCCTGCACTAATTCTCCATCATTGAGCACCCACAAAAGCTGAAGAATCTGGAAACACCCAGGAGGTCAGGCAGCTTCTGTGGAAAGAGATATTAATGTTTCAAGTTTAAACCCTTCTGGTAATCACCAACGTCCACATTACTATGTCAATCATTGATTTTCTGTCTGCAGCGTGCAATCTAGCTGTCACATCTGCTTCCAGAACAGCCTTAACTTCATTTTCAAAACAATCCTTTGGCTTCCTTATTTTCCAGCCTGCAGTACCTTTGCTGCAATCTGCTGGAAGATCTGCAAGCTTTTTGTTTCAGTTAACTTTATTAGAAATATCTTTTTCAATGTAGTGTGCCAACATTCTGCCAGTCTTGCATCTGGTTGCAACATTGAAAATTCTACTGCTGGAAAGCATTTTAAGAAGTCCTGAGGATATGATAAGGCTTTAGCTAAATATTTATTTTAAGATAAATTACTATCAATAGTACAGTTGTACAGTCAGATAAAACACTCTCTCACAGCGTCATTGACCCAAGTTCATTCAGAATCAGGATCAGTTTTATCATCACCAATGTACATTGTGAAATTTGTTGTATTGCAGCAGTACAGTGCAATTCATGCAAGAATCACTATAATTTATAATAAGGAATATATTAAAATATATAAATAGTGCAAAAAAAGAGAAAAATAGCAAGGTAGTGTTTATGGGTTCATGATGGAGGGGAAGAAGCTGTTCTTAAAACATCAAGTGTACGTCTTCAGGCTCCTGTACCTCCTCCCTGATGGATCTCAGGAGATGTCTGTGTGAAGTCTGCATGTTCTTTCTGTAACTACACATTTCTTCTGCTTATTTTGGCTTCCTCCCACACATCAGAGACGTGTAGATGGTAGCTGTAAGCTGCCCCTCCTGTTTAGCCAATTAGCAGAATCCAGGGAAGATCCTGATGAAGGGTCTCAAGCCAAAATGTCGGCTCTTTATTCCTCTCCAAAGATGCTGCCTGACCTACTGAGTTCATCCAGCATTTCATGCTTGCGTGTGTGTGTGTGTGTGTGTTTGTGTTACTCTGGATCTCCAGCATCTGCGGAATCTCTTGTGTTTATCAAAGATGGGTAGTTTCCATTTCAGGCCTCGGAATCATCCCTGATTTTCACTGTCCCACAACTGGACACTGTGGCTACTGCTACCAAGATCCTTTGCTTTGTATCTCTCTTCTTAATCGTTCCAATTCTGCCTCCTCTAAATGGACTTTAAAAGTGACCTCTCATCAAGCTGTTGGTTATCTCCACGTAGCTCTATGTGGCATCCTGTTCAATTTTCGTGTGGCAGCGTCCTTGTGAAGTGTTTTTGGTTAAATTGCGTTGTCAAAGAATGCTGTATTGATACATTTCTAGAAAGCTCAATGGGCTAGATATGGGTAGGATGTTTTTGCTAAGACCATGAGGGATAGGAGCAGAATTAGGCCATTTGGACTATCATGCCTACTCTGCCATTTCATCATGGCTGATCCAATTTTCCTCCCAGCCCCTATCTTCTGCCTTCTTCCTGTATCCCTTCATGCCCTGAACAATCAAGAATCTATCAACCTCTGCCTTAAATATACAGAAAGACCTGACCTCCACAGCTGCCTGTGGCAAAGAATTCCACAGATTCACCACTCTCTGGCTAAAGGAACTCCCCCTCATCTCTACTCTGAAAGGATGCCCTCTATTCTGAGGCTGTATCCCCTGGTCTTAGGCTCTCTCACCACAGGAAACATCTTCTCCCCATCCACTCTATCAAGCCCTTTCACCATTTGATAGGTTTCAATGAGGTCACCCTTCATTATTCTGAATTTTGGTGAATACAGGCCCAGAGCCATCAGACGCTTTTCATATGACAAGCCATTCAATCCTGGAATCATTTTCATGAACCTCCTTTGAACCCTCTCCAGTTTCAGCACATCCTTTCTAACATAAGGTGCCCAAACCTGCTCACAATACTCCGAGTGAGGCCTCACCAGTGCTTCAACATTACATCCTTGCTTTTATATTCTAGTTTTCTTGAAATGTATGTTAACGTTACATTTGCCTTCCTCACCACAGACTCAACCTGCAAATTAAGCTTTAGAGAATACTGCACAAGGACTCCAAAGTTCCTTTGCATATCAGATTTTTGTATTTTCTTTCCATTTAGAAAATTTTCAACCTTTTTTTTTCTTCACCAAAGTGCATGACCATACACTTCCAGACACTGTATTCCATCTGCCATTTCTTTGCCTATTCTCCTAATCTGTCTAAGTCCTGTAGTCTCTTTACTTCCTCAAAACTACCTACCCCTCCACCAATCTTCATATCGTCTGCAAACTTTGCAACAAAGCCATCAATTCTATCATCCAAATCATTGTCATCTGCCTCCAAGTACGCTAAGGCCTCATCCTTAGTAATCAGCTCTAATATCTTCCCAACCACTGAGGTCAGAGTAACTGGCCTATAGTTTCTTTTCTTCTGCCGCTCTCCTTTCTTGAAGTGTGGAGTGACATTTGCAATTTTCCAGTCTTCCAGAACCATTCCAGAATCTAGTGATTCTTGAAAGATCATTGTTAATGCCTCCAGAATCTCTTCAGCCACCTCTTTCAGAACCCTGGGTTGTGCACCATTGGTCCAGATAACTTATCTACCTTCAGACCTTTTAGTTTCTCAAGAGCCTCCTCTCTAGTTATGGTAACTTCTCACACTTCATGCCTCCTGACACCTGGAGCATACTGCTAATGTCTTCCACAGTGAAGACTGATGCAAAATACTTATTCAGTTCATCCGCTATTTCATTGTCCCCTATTACTACCTCTCCAACATTGTTTTCCGGCAGTCTGATATCCACCCTCACCTCTCTTTTACACTTTATGTATCTGAAGAAATTTGAGGTATCCTCTTTAATATTATTGGCCAGCTTACTTTCCTATTCCATCTTTATCTTCTTAATGACTTTTTTAGTTGCCTTCTGTTGGTTTTTAAAAGCTTCCCAATCCTCTAACTTCCCACTAATTTTTGCTCTATTGTATACCCCCTTTTTGGCTTTTATGTTGGCTTTGAATTCTCTTGTTACCATGATTGTGTCATCTCTCCTTTAGAATACTTCTTCCTCTTTGGGATTATATATCCTTGGCCTTCCAAATTTCTTCCAGAAATTCCAGCCATTCCATGTCATCCCTGCCAGTGTTCTTTTCCAATCAATTCTGGCCAACTCCTCTCTCATACCTCTGTAATTCCCTTTACTCCCCTGTATTACTGATACATCTGACTTTAGTTTCTCCTTCTCAAATTTTTAAGATGAATTTGATCATATTATGATCACTTGTGTGTTGGCGCATGGCCAAGTGGTTAAGGCGTTTGTCTAGTGATCTGAAGGTTGCTAGTTCGAGCCTTGGCTGAGGCAACCTGTTGTGTCCTTGAGCAAGGCACTTAACCACACATTGCTCTGTGACGACACTGGTGCCAAGCTGTATGGGTCCTAATGCCCTTCCCTTGGACAATATCGGTGGCGTGGAAAGGGGAGACTTGCAGCATGGGCAACTGCTGGTCTTCCATACAACCTTGCCCATGCCTGCGCCCTGGAAACCTTCCAAGGCACAAATCCATGGTCTCATGAGACTAACGGATGCCTATAATAACAATCACTTACCCCTAAGGGTTCTTTTACCGTAAGCTCTCTAATCAATTCTGGTTTATTGCACAACACCCAATCCAGATTAGCTGATTCTCTAGTGGGCTCAACCATGAGCTGCTCTAAAAAGACATCTCATAGGTACTCAAGAAATTTCCCCTCCTGTAATTCAGCACCAACCTGATTTTTCCAATCTATCTGCATATTGAAGTCCCCCATGACTGTTGTAATATTGCCCTTTTGGGCACATCCTTACTACTGTTTGGGGCTCTGTATTCAACTCCCATCAGGATCTTTTTACCCTTGTAGTTCCTTAGCTCTAAACACAATGATTCAACACTTTCCAACCCTATGTCACCTCTTTCTAATGATTTGATTTCATTTTTTACCAGCAGAGCAACACCAACCCCTCCCCCACATTCCTGCCTATCCTTGCGATACAATATGTATCCTTGGACATTAAGCTCCCAGCTATAATCTTTCACCCATGATTCAGTAATGCCCACAATATCATACCTGACAATTTTGCAACTGTGCTATGCACATTCAGGTACAACACCTTCAGTCCTGCATTCATCCTTTTTGATTTTGTCACACTATGCTCAACCTTTTCATTCCTAACTTTGCCTGAGGTCTTACCAACATCTGCCTCCACAACCTCTCCACTAACCATTCTGGCACTCTGATTCCCACCTCTTTACAACTGTAGTTGAAATCCCACCATGTAGCATTAATAAACCCTCGTGCTAAGTTATTAGACCCTTCCAGTTCAGGTGCAAACTGTCCCTTTTGTACAGGTCCCATCTTCCCTGGAAGAGACCCCAATGATCCAAAAATCTTATGCCCTCCCTCCTACACCAACTCCTTAGCCACGTATTAAACCGTGTAATCTTCCTAGTTCTAGCCTCATTAGCATGTGGCACAGGTATCAATCCTGAGATCACAACGTTGGAAGTTCTGCCCTTTAATTTAGCACCTAACTCCCTGAACTCCCTATGGAGAACTTTGTCACTCTCCCTACCCATGTCATTAGTACCAACATGGACCATGACTTCTGGCTGTTCACTCTCTCACTTAAGAATGCTGAGGACAAAATCCGAGATATACCAGATCCAGGCACCCAGGAGGCAACGTACTATCTGGGAATCTCATTCTGGCCCACAGAACTTCCTGTTCCTGGCTGAGGAGTCTCTCTCTCTCTGTAGCTTCATTGATTACATTTGTACTGAGATTGATGAATATGCCAGTGGCTGAACTTCATTAGGATTTGGTATGTCATCAAAGACTTACGCAAAGTTCTGCAGTTGTATGCTGGAGAGCATTCTGACTGCATGGAATGGAAGCTCCAATGCACAGGATCAAAAGAGACTGCGGAAGGTTATAGACTCAGCCAGTTCCATCACAGGCCCTACCTTCCCCACAATCGAGGACATCTTCAAAAGCAGGTGCCTCGGGAAGCTGGCATACTTCTTTAAGGACTCTCACCCCCCAGGACATGTCCTCTACTCATTATTACAATCATGGAGGAAGTACAGGAGCCCGAAGACCCACATTCAAGTTCTTTCTCTACGCCATCAGATTTCTGAACGGTCCATAACCCACGACCATTTCCTTACTGTTTCTATTTTGCACAACTTATTTTTTATGCAACTTTTAGTCATGGTTTATGTCTTGCACTGTACTGCTGACACAAAACAGCACATTTCATGACTCGCGTTAGTGGTAACAAACATGTTTCTGATTTGATTCTTCTGAATCGTAAATTAGATTTTTGGATATTAAAGCAATCAGGGTATTAGGAGGATGATGTTATGGTAGAAGATCAACCCTGATCTTATCGAACGGCAGGGGCCAGACTGTGGGCCAGACTCGAGGACCCAGATGGTCTACACCTATGTATTGTTCGTACATTCTATGTATGTAATTGGAAGTTATTTGTGTTTAAATATTTATAGTCCCTGGCTCCAAACTAAGATACGTGTTATCTAAAGGTATTAAGTTTTCACTGATAAATAGCAATTTGTATGGGAAGGGATAAACTGTAATGTTTAACGTATGCCGTAAGGTTCAGGAATAGTTGTTACCCTTTCAACAATCAGGTTACTGAACCAGCGTAGATAACTTCACTCACCTCAGCCCTTAACTAGTTCCACAACCTATGGATTCATGTTCAAGGACTCAACAACTTCAGCATGTTGTTTAAAAACAGTGCAAGTTGAGACTAGCAACGCTGAATATCATCTGAGGCAACTTTCACATCCAGCTCAACGCTGCCTTTGACAGAGGAGTCTTCAGTCAGCACCTTTTCAGTCCATGGCGGCTTGCTCAACGGCTCTGTTTAAGGCAGGAGTCCATGGACCGCTCGATAGGGGAACCTTAAACTTTAAGGTGTGACTTAGTGGGAAACCGCCTTACATCTAATTTCAGCACTGAAATACTGATGTCCAGGCTGACACCCCAGTGCAGGCCAAAAGAGTACTGTACAGTTGGATTATATGGAAGAGGCTGTATATCAAAGTCCTATATGCTCCATCAGATAGGCTTCAGGGAAACCATGCCACTATTATGAAAAGGAGCAGGTTGGTTTTCTCCAGCACCTCGGCCAACGTTTATTCCTCAAGGGACAGAGCACAGCAGAGGAAAAAGAGTTTGAGGAACCGTCGTCACATTAAATGGTGAAACAGACTTGAACGGCCTACTCCAGTTCCTAGTCTCTTTTGATCTTGAACTCATCTGGCAAACACTTTCTGTGCAGGCAGCAGCCTAGGGCATGCCAGCCTGCTTACAGTTGGAGCCTGCATGTGGCTGCATGCGGGTAGCTTGAATCAGGGCCCAGACCTGGCTCAGGCCCAAAGCTGATTAAAAATGATATAATATACTTCAGGATGAGTGATGGCCTTGGATTTCTTCAGCTCTGCTGGTAAATCATTTGTTGTCCAGGGCATATTAGCAGTCATAGAGTCCTAGAGTCATAGAAAAGTACAGCACCGAAAAGGCCCTTCAGCCTATCCAGTCAGTGCTGAACCATTTAAACTGCCTAGTCCCATTGACCTGCACCCAGATTATAACCCTCCATAACCCTCCCATCTATGTACCTATCCACACTTCTCTTAAATGTTGAAATCGAGCTTGCATGCTCCACTTGTGCTGGCAGCTCACTCCACACTCTCACCACCATCTGAGTGAAGGTGCTGCCCCTCAGGTTCCCCTTAAACTTTTCATCTATCACTCTTAACCCATGACCTCTAGTTGCAGTCTCACCCAACCTCAGTGGAAAAAGCCTGCTTGCACTTACCCTATCCATACCCCTCTTAATTTTGTATACTTCTGTCAAATCTCCCCTCTATCTTCGTTCCAAGGAATAATTTAATCTTTCCTTATAACTCAGGTCGTCCAGTCCTGAAAACAACCTTGTAAATTTTCTCTGTTCTCTTTCAACCTTATTTACATCTTCCCTGCAGGTAGATGACCAAAACTGCACACAATACTCCAAATTAGGCCTCATCAAAGTCTTATACAACTTCAGCATAACACCCCATCTCCTGTATTCAGTACTTTGATCTATGAAGGCCAAAAGTTTTCTTTATGACCCCATCTACCTGTGCCACCACTTTCAATGAAAGTGTATTCCCAGATCCCTTTGTTCTACTGCAGTCTCATTGCTCTTCTGTTCACTGGATAAGACCTACCCCGGTTTCCAGGTGGGACCTGAAAATCATGAAGCTCCATGTGTTTAAGGTTTGTTATGGAGCAGACTGAGGTAAAACCAGCAAAGGATTTTCCTGATGAAGGGTCTTGGCATGAAACATCAAATCTTTATTCCTTTCCATGGATGCTGCCTGGCTGCTGAGTCCTTCCAGCATTTTGTATGTGTTACTCTGGATTTCTAGAACCTTCAGAATCTCTTGTGTAAAGGACTTTCCTGATGATCCACTCAATTTTATCTCTTCTTAAGATCAAGCCCATCAAATTTGGATTGGCAGTGGATATGAATGTAATGGAAATGGATCTCCAGGCCAGTTATCTTATCCCTCGGACCCTTTAAATGATCATATGATGATCCGTATGAAGGATCACAGACTGTTTATTCCTCTTGTAAATGCTGCCTGACCTGCTGAGTTTCTCCAGCATTGTCTCTGTATTCATATGTGATGCTCCAGTTAGGATCTAGAGTCTGTTCAAGAGGTTTTTCACCTCAGCAAGGGGAGCTCTTCTGTGGCCTTCAGCTCCTAAGCATTTGTTGGAACAATTTCTCATCTGCTCCCCAAATGTTACCCCATCCATGGGTGCCAATGGACACTGGGATCAGAAGGTGATGTCTGGTCAACCAGATTTCCATTAGCAGGGTTGAACAGACAACAGACTAAGTGAATGGGTTGCACCATAATCATTCTTAAACGAATGTTTGTGATCATGTTATGAATTTCAAGTCTTGCCTATATCAATCACCAGATATACACACCACCCATTGTACTGCAATAACATGGATGTTTTTGAACAGTGATCATTTGAATAATGGAATGAACTACACAAGAAGCAACTCGTCTTTATCAAAGTAAACACAATGACACCTACTTCAGTTTGAATTTGATGGCCTGGATCGCCAAACTTTCACAAAATCCTTCCACTGCAAATTTTGAGGCAGCATAGACATCATTGAACAATATCCCTATAAAGGAAAGTATTAGCCAAGTCATTCCCGTATCAAAGGCAAAGCAAGGAAGTAAAAAGCAAGAAGGCATCATTTCTTCGCAGCATTCTTTAAATCAAAGCTGAGCTGTGGAAGAATTTTAATCAATCTATACTCATGAATCATCATGTTGTAAGATATACACTCAAGGTCCAATCCATTTTAACAGGTACAGGAAGTACCTAATAAAAGTGGTCACTGAGTTATGTCCATGGTCTACTGTTGCTGTAGTCCATCCACTTCAAGGTTTGACATTTTGTGCATTCAGAGATGCTCTTCTGCACACCACTTTCATAACACGTGGTTATTTCAGTTACTGTCATCTTGAACTCATCTGGCTATTCTCCTCTGACCTCTCTCATGAACAAGACAAACTGCCACTCATTTAATGTTTTTTCCTGTGTCTCTCTTCTCACACCATTCTCTGTAAACTCTAGAGACTGTTATGTGTGAAAATCCCACAAAATCAGCAGTTTCCACCCCATCTGGCACCAGCAATCATGGTCAAAGTCACTTGGATCACTTTTCCCCCCATTCTTATGTTTAGCCTGAACAACAGCTGAACCTCTTGACCATGCCTGCATGCTTTTATGTATTGAGCTGCTGCCACATGATTGGCTGACTAGATATTTGCATTAATAAGCAGATGTACCTAATAAAGTGGCCACTGAGTGTGGTGTAGATCGTACCTTGAATGCCCATGACACTACTGATCACCACGATGTGGCCCCTCTTCCTCCTTTTCATGTCGGGCAAAATTTCTTTAAGGAGTCTAACAAGTCCGAAGAAGTTAGTGTCCATAACTGTCTTCATCTCATCCAAGGTCTGGCACTCAATGGGTCCAATCATCCCCATTCCAGCATTGCTGACTGGTATAAAAGGTACATAGATTACACAAACACAGAGCAACTCCTCCTTTTCGATTCTCCAGACCTGGTTAATCTCTGATGACATGTAGATTATCTGTATTTTAATATACTGTACTCATTATACCAAAATCTCCCAAAATTTATTATGAGATTTTCTTAGATAATGCCGCTCTCTAATTTTACTGTGCTGAATTGCAAACCTGTTCATTATTTTGTTAAAACTATAAGTGGAGAAATTAAAATTAGTCACTGGGAGGAAGGGAGAGGTAATGTTTTACAACTCTCAGCCTTGAATGGTGCCTTGCTTCCTATTCCTACTTCAAAGCATCCGTCTACAGTAGAACTCTTTTGATGTGCTGCTTCAGGACTTTGGTGGTGCTGGATGAGCAGACTTTCCAGATCATCAGATCAAGGTAGAAGGAGATGAGTTACACAGCTCTCGTTACATGCACATGCGGTCCAACTCTTTGAGTGATTATGCAGAAAGTTTGAAGTTAATAACTCATCAGGGGTGATTGATACGTTCATGGCCTAAGGTAGAAGGAGATGAGTTATTAACTTCAAACTTTCTGCATAATCACTCAAAGAGTTGAACTGCGTTTGCAAGTAAGTTGTACAACTCATCTCCTTCTACCTTAGGCCATGAACTTATCAATCACCCCTGCTGTGACACTTTCTAGAGGTCCAAGATCCGTATGCTCCACGATCGCTAGCCTAAGTGTGTAAATGTAGGAGGGGACTATGTTGAAAAATAAATGTGCTAGGTTTTCTAAAATTGCCTCCTTCTACCTTAGGCCACGAACATATCAATCACCCCTCGTATATGCTATACATACTTTGAGAATAACTTTACTTTGAATTTATGAAAAGTGGTTTAATGTGTTTATAGTGTGGTGCAGAGACTGAAGTAAATGATAGAGGGATAGTGGGCTAATTAGAATGGTTAATCAGATTGCGATTAACCTGAGAAAAGAAACATTTAAGATGGTGCAAAGTTTTTTTTTGTTTTAATAGCTCTATAGAACTTTCCAGAAGAGAACTTTAGGAAAAGACAGTTTGCTGGGTGAGTGGTGTCTGTAATGATATTTCCTGCCTGCTTCTTTGTCTGGGACACATCCAAGTCCTGCAGTAATGACAGACTGCAGCTATTGATGCCCTCGCTGATGGCAGTGTAGAATTGCACCAGTATGTTCTGGGGAAGATGGAATTTTACCAACTGCCTCGAGAAGTTCAGTATGTCCTCTGCTGAGCTGTTTACTTAATGAAGGAGATAAGATTCCCCACATGAGGTCCTCGCACTTTTAGTACAATTTTTAAAGCATAAACTTTGCAGTAAATCTGATCAGTTTAAAGGAAGAACGGGAAACAGAACAAGATAAATTTCATAGGAGAGCAATAACCATGGCCACGGTGAGGGAGAGGGAGCATGGATCCAGGATCCTGGTGAACGGAAAGACTTTGGGAGCCAGGGGCCCATTGAGTGGAGGGGACTGTGGGAACCTGAGCCCTGGCAAGCTAGAAGGAAGAGTACGAACTGGAGGACTGGGGATTCAGAAACAAGCTGGGAACCTGGACTCAAAAGTATTAAAGAAACTTTTGATCCTGCTCCGTTATTGGATCAGTGATTACATCCCTCGTAACATGTAACAACATTAAGCTTCATTTTAATTTTTCTGAGGAAGGAGGAGAAGATGGCGGCGCGACACAGCTCGCAGCGGCCACTCCGGTGGTGATGTCTGTTATTTGTCAAGTAGGGTGCCATGCACAATCCTGATTTGATGGAGACGGAAGTGAGAGCATGGAGGATCATCTGGTGAAACTCTTGAAATGCCTGCTTCACTGCTGCTGCTGCTACTGTGCGGTCCAGAATCTCCGAAGGGGAAGGCCCGGAGTCCTTGGCTTTGCTTGTTGCTCGGCAGCCGGGGTGGAGTCAAAGCGCTCGGCAGAGGATGGTGTTCGGAGAGGCTGTGTCGGACGGACTCAGAGTCCGCTGCGGTCGGGTGCTTCCAATGGTGCTGCATCGGCAAGTTGTGCTTGGGGGTTCATGGCAGGGAGAGTTTCTTCCTTCTGTCACCTGTGTGAGATGATGAGGCTATCGGGACTTTGAGACTTTTTTTTTACCATGCCCGTGGTCAGCTCTTTATCAGATTATGGTATTGCTTTGCACTGTTGTAACTATAAGTTATAATTATGTGGTTTTGTCAGTTTTAGAACGTAGAACATAGAATAGTACAGCACGTTACAGGCCCTTCGGCCCACAATGTTGTGCCGACCCTCAAACCCTGCCTCCCATATAACCCCCCATATTCCTTCATATACCCATCTAGTAGTCTCTTAAACTTCACGAGTGTACCTGCCTCCACCACTGACTCAGGCAGTGCATTCCACCCACCAACCACTCTTTGAGTAAAAAACCTTTCTCTAATATCCCCCTCGAACTTCCCACCCCTTACCTTAAAGCCATGTCCTCTTGTATTGAGCAGTGGTGCCCTGGGGAAGAGGCGCTGACTGTCCGCCCTATCTATTCCTCTTAATATCTTGTATATCTCTATCATGTCTCCTCTCATCCTCCTTCTCTCCAAAGAGTAAAGCCCTAGCTCCCTTAATCTCTGATCATAATGCATACTCTCTAAACCAGGCAGCCTCCTGGTAAATCTCCCCTGTACCCTTTCCAATGCTTCCACATCCTTCCCATAGTGAGGCGACCAGAACTGGACACAATACTCCAAGTGTGGCCTAACCAGAGTTTTATAGAGCTGCATCATTACATCGTGACTCTTAAACTCTATCCCTCGACTTATGAAAGCTAACACCCCGTAAGCTTTCTTAACTACCCTATCCACCTGTGAGGCAACTTTCAGGGATCTGTGGACGTGTACCCCAAGATCCCTCTGCTCCTCCACACTACGAAGTATCCTGCCATTTACTTTGTACTCTGCCTTGGAGTTTGTCCTTCCAAAGTGTACCACCTCACACTTCTCCGGGTTGAACTCCATCTGCCACTTCTCAGCCCACTTCTGCATCCTATCAATGTCTCTCTGCAATCTTTGACAATCCTCTACACTATCTACAACACGACCAACCTTTGTGTCGTCTGCAAACTTGCCAACCCACCCTTCTACCCCCACATCCAGGTTGTTAATAAAACTCATGAAAAGTAGAGGTCCCAGAACAGATCCTTGTGGGACACCACTAGTTGCAATCCTCCGATCTGAATGTACTCCTTCCACCACGACCCTCTGCCTTCTGCAGGCAAGCCAATTCTGAATCCACCTGGCCAAACTTCCCTCGATCCCATGCCTTCTGACTTTCTGAATAAGCCTACCATGTGGAACCTTGTCAAATGCCTTACTAAAATCCATATAGATCACATCCACTGCACTACCCTCATCTATATGCCTGGTCACCTCCTCAAAGAACCCTATCAGGCTTGTTAGACATGATCTGCTCTTCACAAAGCCATGCTGACTGTCCCTGATCAGACCATGATTCTCTAAATGCCCATAGACCCTATCTCTAAGAATCTTTTACAACAGCTTTCCTGCCACAGATGGAAGGCTCACTGGTCTATAATTACCCGGACAATCCCTACTACCATTTTTGAACAAGGGGACAATATTCGCCTCCCTCCAATCCTCCAGTACCATTCCTGTGGACAACGAGGACATAAAGATCCTAGCCAGAGGCTCAGCAATCTCTTCCCTTGCCACATAGAGCAGCCTGGGGAATATTCTGTCACGCCCCGGGGATTTATCCGTCCTAATGTATTTTAACAACTCCAACCCCTCCTCTCCCTTAATATCAACATGCTCCAGAACATCAACCTCACTCATATTGTCCTCACCATCATCAAATTCCCTCTCATTGGTGAATACCGAAGAGAAGTATTCATGGAGGATCTCGCTCACTTCCACAGCCTCCAGGCACATCCTCCCACCTTTATCTCTAATCGGTCCTACCTTCACTCCTGTCATCCTTTTGTTCTTCACATAATTAAAGAATGCCTTGGGGTTTTCCTTTACCCTACTCGCCAAGGCCTTCTCATGCCCCCTTCTTGCTCTTCTCAGCCCCTTCTTAAGCTCCTTTCTTGCTTCCCTATATTCCTCAATAAACCCATCTGATCCTTGATTCCTAAACCTCATGTATGCTGCCTTCTTCCACCTACCTAGATTTTCCACCTCACTTGTCACCTATGGTTCCTTCACCCTACCATTCTTTATCTTCCTCACCGGGACAAATTTATCCCTAGCATCCTGCAAGAGATCTCTAAACATCACCATATGTCCATAGTACATTTCCCTGCAAAAACATCATCCCAATTCACACCCGCAAGTTCTAGCCTTATAGCCTCATAATTTGCCCTTCCCCAGTTAAAAATTTTCCTGTCCTCTCTGATTCTATCCTTTTCCATGATAATGCTAAAGGCCAGGGAGCGGTGGTCACTGTCCCCCAGATGCTCACCCACTGAGAGATCTGTGACCTGACCCGGTTCATTACCTAGTACTCGATCTAGTATGGCATTCCCCCTGGTCGGCCTGTCCACATACTGTGACAGGAATCCGTCCTGGACACACTTAACAAACTCTGCCCCATCTAAACCCTTGGAACTAATCAGGTGCCAATCAATATTAGGGAATTTTAGTCTTGGTTTGTCCTGTGTTTTCTTGTGATATCGTTCTGGAGGAACGTTGTATCATTTTTTAATGCATGCATTTCTAAATGACAATAAACGAGGACTGAGTGTCCTCATAATCTAATCTAATCTAATTCCAGAGTTGCCACATATTTTAAATAATGCCTATCATTGAAGTAACTTTATTGGTGAAAATACCGTATTTTGTTCCCTCAAGATGTTAGTTTTAACACCAACAGATCTTATCATTGAAACAAATTCTACTGATAGGTGCTTGTTTTAAAACTAGATCAGTAAAATAAGTCACTCATAAGAGAAATTTCTCTTGAAGTGGATTGTTTCGATTACTGATATCTGATTAGATTTGAGTAGGAAGAAAGTGTGTGTCACGAAAGCAATGTGTTTAAGAACTTTATGAGAGAGGGAGAGGGAGAGGTGGGGGAAGAGGGAAAGGAAGAGGGAGAAGGACAGGGAGAGGGAGAGACCATACTTAGAGGTGCAAGGAATGAATTATAGATTTTGAAACTAGTGGTGAGGGATCTGTTTTGTGGGCCCATCATGTACCTAAACCCATGAAAATAAATCAGTCTGCTATACTGATCGGTACCAGAGCCAAATGGGTTAAATTGTGGGAACAGATTGTATAATCTGAGTGTAGAGATTAAATAATGATGTAATTGAGATGGTGAAGATGATTAAAGGATTTGACTGACTACTCAGGGAGAAAAATACATTCTTCTCTGTGGGGGAATCTGTCAGAAGAAGATTAAATAATTAAAGGTAGCCCCCTGCTGTTCAGGACAAATTCAGGAAACATATTTTCACACAAAGGGCAGTGCAGATCTGGATTCAGATTAATTTATTTATCACATCTACATTGAAACATACAGAGAAATGCACCATTTGCATTAACAACCAACACAATGTAGAGACATGCTGGGGGCAGCCCACATGTTGGAACCCTCTCCCACCTTAGAGGCTGGGTGACCCCTGAAACTTTTAAAACTGTGCTTTGAGTCATGTGAAGGAATGTGGAACCAAGGCAAGTGAATAGGGTTAAGATGCAGATCGGCATCAATTCAGAGGAAAGGCAATAGGACAGGGGATGAATAACCTGCTGTTAACATTCTGGAGAGGTTTCCTATATGTTACATTTATAAGCAAAATTCACTTTTACATCAGATTGCCTTACCGAGTATATCGATTTTCCTGTTGGGGATACTGTTGACGCAGTCTTGGATAGATTTTTCACTGCAAACATCCAGCTGTTTAATCTCCAGCGTTTTTCCCAGTGCACTTCCAGCAATATCCACAAGATCTCTCCGTTTGTCCAAATTTCGCATGGTGGCATAGACTGCAAATGAAACCACAAAGAAAGAATATGGTCGTATTGATTGTATCCTTCTCCATGGGCAAGTATCTCAAGGAGTTCAGAAGCTACCAGAACATTTCAGCACAATTACACAAGAATATACTGTATACAACAACTGGAGCAGGAGTACAGCGCCAGTCCTCTCAAGCCTCTTTTGCTCATGCTGGTCTCCAGTCTGTTTCTAAGCCAGGGGTTCCCAACCATTTTTAGCCATGGACCCCTACCATTAACAGGAATCCATGGACCCCATGTTGGGAACCCCTATTCTAAACCAATTCAAAATTACCTTCAATCTTTCAAATATTTATCTCCAATTCAAATATATCTCACAATCTGTCTTTCACCACCCTTAGGGGTAGAGAATTCCAGAGATTCCGTGCCAAGAGAAGAATATTCTATAGATCTCAGTTATAAATGACTGGCCCCTTGCTTTGTAGCTTGTTCATGCTCTCAACATTTTCCCTGTCAAATATCTTTAGGATTTTATTTGTCTGATAAAGGAAATCCTTCTAAGCTTCAGGTTGTACAGACCCAAACAATCAGGCCTCTCTTGATAGGACAAAGCAGTCCATAAAACCATAAGACCACAAGACACAGGAGCAGAATTAGGCCATTCGGCCCATCGAGTCTGCTCCACCGTTCCATCATGGCTGATCTATTATCCTTTTCAACCCCATTCTCCTGCCTTCTCCCTGTAACCTTTGACACCCTGACTAATCAAGGACCTATCAATCTCTGCTTCAAATGTACCCAGTGACTTGGCCTCTACAGTTATCTGTGGCAATGAATTCCACAATAAATTCTACTGTCACCCAGGTGTTAACCCAGTGAATCTCCTTTGTACTGCTTCCAAAGTTACTAAATTCTAAGAAGACCAGAACTGTGATCTCACCAACATCCTGTACATCTTTAGTCCTAAATAATTAAACACAATGGCTTCTGGTAAATAAAGGCAGAAAATGCCGGAAATACTCAGCAAGTCAGGCTGCATCTGTTGGATGGGATCAGATGAGGGGTCGTCAGCTGAAACGTTCTAGTTTAGTTTCTTGTCCCTCTGATCTGGTTCATCGTGCTGAGTATTTCCAGAATGTTTTCATTTGTTTTTAGTTAGGTTTAAGCTGCCAATACTGATAACAATGCATTTTCTGTAGTGACTCCCCACCTCCTCCCTTTAGCTCAATCAATTAGCAAATTGTATTGACAATTTGTTTAAATTCAGATCAATTAATCCAGGTAAACAGGTAACAGTGAGAGATTTTCACCCTAAATGTCAACAGATCCAGATTAGTTCTGATGACGAAGGTTCAACCCGAGACACTAACTCTCTCTTTCCACACATGAACCTGCTGAGTATTCCCACCACTTTTTGTTTTGTTTCAAATTTCCAGTTTCAAAACCTGATTTTCTTAAAATTTTCAGATCCATATTAGTATTATCTATTCTTTCACATTACCATAAACAGCCTCAGATTCAGTTATAGTTACTACTTCTGCACTTTATCTCAATGTATAAATTTGCAAATGCGACAGAAAAAAAATCAGTGCCAAGGAAGTATCAAGTGCATGTTCCAGAGTTGAGTTTGCTGTTGAAGCAGACTAAGGGTGATTTTTTTTCATTGCATGCATTCAGCTGATTATTCTCTTGTTCTTCACCCAATTCCTACTCACCTTCATACAAGCAGTGGGTCCTGGACCCAAGAGCAACAAATGAACCGATGTTTGGCTGTTTTAAGCGCCGAGCCAGGTTGAAAGGGTTGGGACATCGGTGCCAAGGGCAAAGGACGAACCGGTATTCATCTCACTGCTCCGTGAGGTTCACTCACCTCAGCGCCGAGCTGAATCTGCAGCTGTGGCCTGACACTCACTCACTCACCTCGCTTGCTCCGTGGCTCTGGCCTGCAGCCGTTGGGCACCTGGCCCAGCTTCACTCACCTCAGCGCTGAACTGGTTCCGTGCCTGTGCCTTGCAGCCATCAGGCTGCTGGATCAGTTACAGAGCTGAACCGGCTTCTTGCCTGTGGACTCACTTTCAGGAATTCTGCGGTTCATATTCTGTGTGTTATTTGTTAACTTTGTTCTTTTTTTTTTGCACATGGGCGGTCGTTAATGTGTAGGTTCTATTCTGTTTCTTTGAACGTTGAATGAAACCATTCCTTCCAATCTCTGTTTTTCCCTATTCATCTTTGGTTTTCACTTCATTTCTGCTTTTTGTTTTCTCCCTATTTTTATCTTACTTTTCTCTCCCACAAATGTTCAAGTTCTTCTCTCTCAATCATATTGTACTCATCTAATTATATTCTACTTCTGTCTTTTCTTCTTTCTTTACCTGCACCATCTATCCTCCCATGTCCTTGATTCTGTTTAAATATGAACATAAGAACATAAGAAATAGGAGCAGGAGTCGGCCATCCGGTCCATCGATCCAGCTCCGCCATTCAATAAGATCATGGCTCATCTGACCATGGACTCATTTCCACCTACCTGCCTTTTCCCCATAACCTTTAACTCCCCTACTATGTCCCATAAACTAACTATAGCAGCCCATAATACCACGCCTTTATTATGAAGCAATGATTACATTCTCCTTTACCCTCTACTGAAAAATGACACTAATCAATCTTGAAACTCTTTCTATTAACGCCAATGCGTTGTCTCTTCAGAGATTTTCATTATCCCTGCTCTGTTCATATCCCGGTCACAGTCTCCCCAAGGGACAAGACATTCTGTTTGTAACTCACCCAGAAATCGCTTTTTTTCATCCCTGGCTAGTTCATTTGCGATGGCCAAGCCAATCCCAGAGGAACAACCTGTGACCAAGACTGTTCTTTGAGCCATCCCTGCCAGGTTGCAAGGTGGAGAGAAACGATTTGGCCTTGAGAAAGCAATGCATTCATTTATCAGTGTTATGGACTCAGCGCTTCCTGAACTCACATCCCTCGGATCAGAGGGATAATCTCTCACAGACAGATGGCCAGCACAGAAAGACTGACGACGTAAGCATGATACAAAATATCACCTGCGCTTGTACATTGAGTAAAGCAAACCTTGTCAGTAATTGCATAAGCACACACATGTCTACGTCCCATTGCCTGCGTTTTATTTTAATATTCAAATAATGTGAAGTGATGGGTGAGTTACTACACCAATGGAAAGAGTTCTAGTGAATTTTTTGCTTTGCAGTTTTCAGTTCCAGGTGTGATGGGACTGAGTTAAAAGGAACTTCCTTGTAACATTATTCATTTATTGCAGAGTAGGCCTATCCAGCACCGCCCAGCAATCCCCTGATTTAATCCTAGGCTAATCACAAGACAACTTACAATGACCATTTAACCTAACAACCTGTACGTCTTTGGACTGTGGGAGGAAACCGGAGCACCCGGAGGAAACCCACGCGGTCACAGGGAGGACGTACAAGCTCCTTACTCGCAGCCGCGGGAATTGAACCTGGGTCACCTGTACAGTAAAGCGTTGTGCTAACCACCACGCTCCCGTGCTGCCCTATTAGACAATAGTTTGCTTTTATTAATACACACATTGAACTTATTTGAGTTTGAACAGCAACCACTATTTAATGCCCTACTAAAACATGTTTATTTAATGCAAATGTTTTGACTAAAGCTAATGCCCTATTGCAGGCTTTTGGCATCTTGTGTTAAGTAATATTCCCACTCTCCATTCAGTCCAATGGGACCATCCTGGCTATACACAAACTCCCATCTCTCTTCACCAATGTACATAAATTGGGCATCTCTGTGCCCCTGGTCCACTTCATCAGGAGGCTAAAGAAATTTGCCATGCCCCTGCCAATGCTCCAGTATTTTGTGTGTGTTGCTCTGAATATTTCTCTTATTGAACCAGTTAGTTGTTTAGTTGATCACTTGGTGGAGAGGACTATTTCTGACTCAAGGTCAAAGTACAGCTGGCAGATCTTTGCTGGGATTAGAATCTGTAGGATGGGAACTGGAACAGCAAACAGAATGCTGGGAGAGTTCAGTCTTGCCGCAGAGTTTCAACCCAAAATGTCAGCTTACACCTTTTGCCTCCACAGATGCCACCTCACCCAACTTGAGTTCTTCTAGCATTCTGCTCATTCAAGATCCCAGCATCTTTTTTGACTTCATAGATACGCCCTGTTTCCATGGCTTAGAGAAATGGTATGATTAAACATGAAGGAACCAAGGGGATATATTTACATCAGTATCATCTGCAAAAGCAGTTTCAGTGTAACATTGAAGGAAAACTTCAACAGACCAAAGGATCAAAAGTAAATGGGACATTGTTTTCAAAGAACTGGCGGTAATAAGAGGGGCTGAAATGCCTTTCTTCTACTGTTAGAATCTATGAAATTCTGCAAGCAGTTGCCTCAGAAAAGCTGGTACTCTTTTTGACGTGACCTTTACAACATATAGTCAAATGACCAGACTTGGAGGTTTTGATACAGAATGTTAACCTTAAACATGAAACTCAGTAAGAACAGTCCCAATGAGCAGGCAACTTTGTGTTGCTCAAGACCTGCTCTTTTAATTTAACTCAAATACTATAAAACATTTTAAATACAAAAAAAAGTTTCGATAGGATTATCTGCAGAGTCTTTGACCTCTGAGTTTCAACACGGATGTTATGAGTTGACTTATCATAAAATATTTTGCGTAATGCGGAATCTTTTTTTAAAGAGATGCAGCACAGTAACAGGCCCTTGCCAGAATGGGAATGGGAAGTCAAATTAAAATTAAAGTGGATGGCCACTTGGAGATCCTGCCTTTTGTGGTGGATGAAGTGCTTAATGAAGCAGTTTCCCAATCTACGTCATGTTCTCTGATGTAGAGGAGGGTGCAGCATGTGCACTGGCGACAGAAGATGACCCCAACAGACTCGCAGGTGAAGTGTCGGCTCATTTGGAAGTCAGTTTGGGATCCTGAATGGTGATGAGGGAGGAGATGTAGAGGACTTTTGCCAGTCCCTGCAGCACATCACTAGCCACAGGTCTTCAGTCAGAGAGGCAAACATCTACTACCACTCTCCAATTTGTCATGCCAATATTGAATCCAATTTACTACCCCACCCTGAATGCCAAGAAACTGAGCCTTCTTGACCTGTAGTTATTCCATTAAAGCCAGGACCAACAGGCTCTGGGACAGCTTCTTCCACCAGACCATCAGACTGATTAATTCACTCTGACACAGTCGTATTTCTAAGCTATATTGACTGTTCTGTTGTATATATTACTGTACATACTATTTATTACAAATTACTATAATCTGTACCTCGCACATTTAGACGGTGATGTAACGTAAAGATTTTTACTTCTCATGTATGTGAAGGATGTAAGCAATAAAGTCAATTCAATTCAATTCCCTGCACCTGGAATATGCCAGTTTGTATCTTTCAGTTGTAGACCATGCCTTTTGCTGAAAGACGAGGAGGTTTCAGGCAGAACAATGTGAGTCATTCACCCAGTTGGTGATCTTCCAGCAACTGTCGATGTTTGACCCAGTGTTCATCCCTGGAAACAGTATGCAGAGCATGGACTCCACTGCTTGGGATGACCATTGTCCCCCTTTGCATACCACCTTGGCAAAAATGTTCACGCAGTTCAATTTAGAATCAGAGAATGTATACAGTATACAGCCTGCAATTCCTACTCTTCACAGACATCCACCGGACAAGAACCCAGTAGAATGAACGTGAGAAACAACAGGACACCAAAGACGCCCCCCCCCCCGGCGGACAAGCAGCAGCAGGAGCATCGACCCTTCCCCCACTTGTGCCAAAAGAAGCACCGCCCCCCCCCCAACACCATGCAAGCAATAGCAAAAACCCGCTCAAAGAGACCTAGAGTCCATCAAAAACTACAGGTCCATAACCCAGCTCCTCAGGATCTCAGACAGGCTGTCTCTCCCTCCAGCGAGGGAAAGAGAGGTCACTCTTGCAACAGTAAGGTCAGAGACCAGCAACTCACTGTTCCGATGTTACAATCTTCCATGTCGCTTCTGCAAGCCCGCCAGACTTGAGGATCGACAGGCTCTCACGAGAAAGAGAGAGAAGGAGGGAAGGGGAGGGGAGAGGGGAGATGGAAGGGTGAGAGGGAGGGGGGAAGGGAGAGGGGAGGGGAGAGAGTGAAGGGTGAGGGGGAGGGGAAGGGGAGGGGAGGGGAGAGTGAAGGGTGAGGGTGAGGGGAGGGGGAGAGTGAAGGTGAGGGGGAGGGGTAGGGTGAGGGTGAGGGTGAGGGGAGAAAGGGGAGGGGGAGGGAGATATCACTAAAGTACAAGGACCATCTTCTGACAGCAGCACACACTGCCCGCTGTTTTGATGTTTCAGTCTCCCACATATTGACAAGGGCAGCACTGTTGGGTAACAGTTAACACAACACTTTACAGATCAGGGTCCAGCTGCTGTTGCTGTCTGGAAGGAGCTTGTACGTTCTCCTCGCGACTGTGAGGCTTTCCTCTCAGTGCTGTGGTTTCCTCTCACATTCTGAAGGTGTAGCGGTCAGGAGGTTGTGGGCACCTCGCTGATGCATGGTGACACTTGATGCTGCCTGGCTGAGAGGGTGTGTGCTATCCTGAGAGGCTGGACGTCCTGTGGAGCAGCAGAGACTGAGGGGAAATCTGATAGAGGTTTATAAGATAACGAGGGGCGTAGATAGAGTGGACAGACAGTGTATTTCCCAGGGTTGAAATGTCTAATACCAGAGGGCACGCACTGAAGATGAGAGGGGGTTGATTCATAGGCAGCGTGAGGGGAAAGTTTTTTACTCAGCGAGTGGTGGATGCCTGGTATGGTGGTAGAGGCAAGTACATTAGAAGCTCTTAAGAAACATCTAGATTGGCACATGGATGTAAGGGACATGTGCCTGATCCTCACTTAAGGCTTTTGCATCAATGGAATGACCTCTATGTCCATGATGGAGGCCAGCCTGAGCAGAGGCTAGCACTCAGGGTTGTTTTCTTACTGGATAATATAATTACCCCTCACTCTTACCTCATTGATGATGGTGATGGCTGATTCTTTGTTTGTAGAGATCAGGAGGGTAGTTGCCCCTTCTCCATCACTGTAGAACTTTCCTTCCCGCCTGCGGTGTGTCGGTTTATAGTGAAGATCGGTGTGTGTGGACTGATTCCACTCTTTAGGCTGGGGGACGTTCCACAATGGCACAGCGAGCTGTGACAACTGCAAGGCTGTGGATTGAGTTTAGGAGTTTCCTTCTCCTAGGGAGACTGCCTGGCAAGGCTAACAAGTCCCATCGACCCGGGTTTGGAATCGGAGTTGTCCTTCTGCTGAGCTGACTGCTTGCCAAAGCTGATGAGCCCAGCCTGGCTGCCCAGATATACCGCTGGACACTTGGTCACACCATGACATAGCAAACTCAGTCAGAACAGGGACACCAGGTGAAGGTGTTGCTATGGGCACGGCAGTGTAGGACAGGCCATATCCGAGTGACCTCCTGCATGGCAAGCCAGACAGTGGTCCTGTGGCGAACACTACAGATGGAAAGCAGAGACTATGGGAGATGCTTCACCTTTCTTAAGTGAGCAGGATGTCCAGCCCAGAACTCATCACCATCTCCCAAAGTGCAATCTCCCCTCGCCTAAACCCCAAATGTTAACTCTTGCATCCAACTTATCCTAAGTACCTCCCAAGCGTCCATCCCAACCCCTCTTCTGAACTCAGACACCAAGTCTCTTCGCTTAGTACACTCTTAGAATTAGATTGACCCAGTTTCTTGTGGGTCCTCTGTAAAAGTTCCATTTTCAGTCTACTGAATACCTGACCTCAGTCCAGCCAAATGGAAATTTCTCACACCAACTGGGGTTCCTTTAATAAACTATTCAGGAATTAAGTTCTGAGATTTGTTTTGCTTTAGATTTTAGTTTAATATCTTATTTTTTAAGAATTTCTCTGTGTTTCAGAAACACATCTAGGAAAGTGATTGCAAACACGAGGAAATCTACAGATGCTGGAAATTCAAGTAACACACATCAAAGTTGCTGGCCTGCTGCGTTCACCGACAACTTTGATGTGTGTTGCTAGGAATGTGATTGAGTTGATTTTTGCACTTTCTCTTAAAGCTCACTTTGTGGCAGAGCTCCCTTTGCCCACCTCGTATAAAATGACTGATCCTTTCAACAGACAGGGTCTCGGCGCAGAATCCTCGTGATGGCGTCTGCAAGCTCCCAGTTCAAAGGATCACCAAATACAAGAGGGGATTGTTCATTAGGGCAGCTGCAAACCTACTCTGATTCCTGTTCACTTTTAAAAAAATCATCTGCCCCCGTTTCTCAAAGTCAGTGTAAAATATACAAAATGAGACAGAGAAATAATTTTCCAAATAAGAAGACTTTATTAAGATTCCAACTTAAGAACAAACCAAGAGTCTGGACACATATACATTTTTTTTCTCTCTGAGCCAAGCAATTTCCGCAAAAGCCTTACTAAAATCGACCGCTAAAATTTCCCTATGGTCTGCAAGAACTGGAAAGTCATCTGCTGGCAACGTCACACCAGTGAAAGGTGGCAGCAGACAGTCTAGTACCCGATTGCTCCAGCCACAGCCCCCACAAGTGCAAGAAACTCAGTTTCAAGGCCACAAAGGTTCGGAATATTCTTTTGAATGCTGTTCAAAAACAAATTATTTTTTCCAAAGCTGCATCACCTCTAACACTAAAATTTAGCATGCAACCAAAGCATCCTCAGACCTGTATCTGATGCTGATTCCAGGTGCTTGCCAGCGAATAAGGCACTTCCAGAGTTGGCAGGGATGTTAAATGAGTGAGTGGTGGTCCATTCACATCTTCTATTTCCAAGTCACAAACATTTACTGTACATCCCCTCATCAACTTACTGCAGGGGCATCACATATATTCCCTACATACTAAACACCCAACTTCCACAGTTCTGGTCCCATTATTTTACTGCAAGAGGTGGCCAAAACTTTTCAAATGTTTTTGATTATTAATAGCCTGGAGTATATCATGTGCAACACTATATCGACTTACTTTCAATGGACTTCATCTGGTCAAGAGATAGGTCAGAATTACAGCACCACTGGAAGGAATTAATGTTCTAGGTCTATCAATAACTAGTTTTCAATAGATGAATTTTGGTGCACATACAGCAGGAGTGATAGCTCTCTCTCCCTTGTTAGTGAGAGGGAGAGAGAGCCTGAGGGAAGCCAAACTGCTGGGTGAACAGTGGTTTTTGATGCACTGTAGGTCATGGTCTCTTTGGGCACTTTGCTGTTGCTTGCTGGTGAGTGACGGGGAGGCAAACCCTTTTTGCTAGAATGTGGGGAGGGATGTGGGGAGGGATAAGGGGAGGGTTAATGTTTTGTTGCTGCTTGTGTGTAGGTGGGGGGGGGGGTCTTTTGGATCCTAACATTTTTCCTATCATTCTTTGGGGTTTTTCTTCTATGTCGTGGATGACTGTGAAGAGTAAGAATTTCAGGCTGTATATTGTATACTTTCTCTGATATTAAATAGAACTGTTGAACATGTTGTAGTTTCTAAAAACAAGTCTGAACCAACAGCAGGGGAAACTTGGAAGCAGGTCACTGTGATTATTGCGATTATTACTCGTGATGTGTTGAAGCTGAATTGAGTGAACTAAATACTCAATTCACTCACGTAGCCATTAATGGTGGAGTAAGTTGCCGAACTTCTACTGGCACCGGCGAACCCAAGGCTTCAATGCGTTGCAGCTAGAATATGTGAGCAAGCAGAGAGGGGGCAGCAGTGTACCTCCTTCGCATCACTACACCTGGAACTTAGCTAGAGCCTTTTGCAAAGGGCTCATATCCCACATGTTTGTATCCCAAGCAAGGAACCAGCCAGTGAAGGTCAATGGCTCATTTCCTTGTTTCACAGTAATGATGGGAGTCCCCACGTCTCGTCCAGCCGGGTCAGCTTCCAGGTATTTCTTTGCTGTAAGAAAACAAATGAATGCAAGAGATTAGAAAATTGTTACAGGCTCAGTTTTACATCTGTACTGAATGCTTTCCCCAGTTACTGAAACATCACTCTCCCCCCGCCCCAGCCCCCCGGCTTCTTCTCTCTTCCCCCTCCACTTCTCAAAGTAAATTGAGATAGTCTGGTGAAGAGGCTTGTTGTGTCCGTTCTGGGGCAGCTCACTCACCTTTGGCTCCAAGTAGCTGTTCACATGAAGCCACACCCTGCTACACTGTTTTGACTGGCGGGCTAAACCAGGTAAGGGTAGCTGGTGGGGCCTCCTCCTCCAGTGAGACCAGGACAAGCCGATCCTAGCCTGTGATTTCAGTTCCAGCGGACGGGGCAGGTGAGATCAACAGTGAGATCCGATGGCCAGGAAGGCCGTTCTGCAACTCTTTGCGGAGAGCAAAGGGCATGACTCAGGCACAAAAGAAGTCAAGGTCACCCAATGCAACCAATGTAGACCCCAGTTGTGACGACTATTCATACCACTGGACCCGAACATCCAAGGTTGAGAGGGTGGAACTGGCCCAGTGCTATGGGTTTCCCACTTTAAAAGCTCTCCTCCACAGATTTCACTGCAGTTTCAGAAGAACTATATAAATCTAATTGTCATTGTTGGATACAACAAACAACCAATCAAACTAAATCTAGATAATTGCCAGAACTAGATCACAGAACAAGATTTCTTTGCAGTAAGAAAAGAATCCAGACTTTGTGGGGGCAAAATATTTCCTTAGTCCCCACTACATCTCTTTGCTGTAACTTTAACCCCTCTTGTTTCAAACACTTCTACACTGGGGAAATATTAACTATCCTGGTCTACATTTTTCATGGTCTTATAACCCTAGAAATACTCATGCAACTTTTCTCTTCATCTGTAATTGAACAGGGTTCTGCTGAAATGAGGAAAACACTGAAGCCATAATCTTGTTCAGAAGACAAAATTCAAATAGATTGAGTTAACTCTGATCACATGCACCCGAGATTATTTAGCCTGAATACCACATTCATGTAATATCTGTGAATAGTTCATGGTCAATCCAACCCCTTTAGCACCCTACAATCTTTAGACTGTACAGCAGGTCATTGGGCCAATCTGAATTTGAGTTCAATGTACAAGTGGCCTCCTGATGAGAGATAATGAAGTCCAACAACCATGATGCCTGATACTGAAAAGAGCGAATGGGAATGGAAATGAAGTTAAATAAGGCAGTACATTGACACCTCTGAGGAGTTCACCAATCCTTGTTTAAATGGAAAAGTCAAAAGACTGGCCCTCCACTTCTCCAGCTGACCAAAGCAATGGCTGGTCCTGAATTTTATTGTTTGTAGAAATATGGGGGGGAAGAGAGAAGCCAGTAATTCTGCAAGTCATGTAGGTTATAGTTTTCAAACAAGTGCGACTATGACTGATTTTGCATCTGTATATTCACATCCTCCCCAGCTACCCACCGCACATCAGGGACTCCGACTTCTCCACTTCATTGGCCTCCTTGCCAAGCCAAATAAAGATCTACAAAAGTACAAAGAGAGAGAGAGAGAAAGAAAGATCACACCTCCTGATGGTACAAATGATCACATTACAGCCATTCCAGCAACTAAAATTCACTCATACAAAATTCACAGATCACCACCCAAACATTTGGGATACAGGGGAAGCATGGTAGCGCAGGAGCTAGTGTAACGTTAAGCTGCATCAGCGATTTGGGTTCAATTCCCACTGCTGTCTGTAAGGAGTTTGTACGTCCTCCCCGTGATTGCATGTGTTTCCTTTTGATGCCCCGGTCTCCAACCACATTTCAAAAATGTACGGGTTAGGGGTAAGCTGTGGGCATGCTATGTTGGTGCCAGAAGTGCGGCAACCCTTGCCGATTGTCCTCAGCACATCGGCGTACTGTATTGGTCTTTGACGCCAGTGGTGCATTTCACTGTGTCTTTTGATGTACATGTGACAAATAGAGCTAATCTGCACTTTTCACTCTCACAGAATATAGGTGGCACAGTAGTGTAGCGGTTTGCACAACGCTCTACAGCACCAGTAACCCGGGTTCAATTTCCCCCACTGCCTGTGGGCCGGTTTGCTTCACGGACCGGTTTAATATTGACAATATTCTTGCGGACCGGCCAATCGGGGGGGGGGGTGGTGGGGGGATGTTCAAGTAGGGTTACACTCACCTCAACATGTCTTTTACAGTTAGGGTTGCCAACTTTCTCACTCCCAAACAAGGGACAAAATTAGCAGTCAAATTCCGGGACACTTGTGTTTACCCCAGGAAAGTCTACCATGACCATGAAGCCTTGCGCGGGCACCTGTGTGCACATGCGCATATGTGCTGATTTTTTTCCTCCACAAATCGGTTTTGGCTTCATCTTCCCGACTATACTGTACATACATTATTTCTACTTTATATAGGCTGTGTATTTATCATATCATTCCTGCTTTTATTATATGTTAGTGTTATTTATTTTCGGTTTTATGTATTATTTGGTATGATTTGGTAGGTTATTTTTTGGGTCTGGCTCAAAAAACTTCCCCATATAAATTAACGGTAATTGCTTCTGCGCTTCACGCCATTTCGGCACGAACGGTTTCATAGGAATGCTCTACCTTAGCAGGGGAAATACGGAACAAGGGCGGTCCCGTATGGGACAAACCAATTTAGCCCAATATATGGGATGTCCTGGCTAATACAGGACAGTTGGCAACCCCATGTTCAGGTTCAACAGTGCGTGACAGGGAATGAGGAAAGGTGCAGCTGACTCATATCGTTTCCTCACGGCCCGGTAGCACATGCTCTGCGGCCCGGTACTGGACACGGCCCGGTGGTTGGGGACCGCTGCTGTAAGGAGTTGTACGTTCTCCTCATGATCACGTGGGTTTCCTTCAGTCCCCACAGTCCAAAGACATCCTGTGTGGTATGTCATTGTAAATTGTCCTGTGATTAGGCAAGGATTAAATCAGGGGTTACTGGGCGATGCAGATTGAAGACCCAGAAGGGTCTTCTCAGCACTGTATCTCCATAAATAAATATGATAAAAAGTAAATGCTAATTTCTTTTTCCAACTTTTGTTTCCTGACGCATGCAGAGTCGGTATAGCCTCGTGTGTGTGGGAAAATGCCAACATGAATTCTTTTCTGGTACCCCTCTGGCAACTCTTTGTCCTGCTCCCCTCCCCATAGTCAGAACATTTCCTCCCCCACCACCCACCATGCAGCTGCCAGAGCTGAAATTTATTAATTTATCAAACTGGGGAAATCCTGGGAGCCTGCCAGGGTTACATTTAACCTTTCCTCGGGACTTGAGGCAAATTACTTGTTGGTGCCCGAATAAAGTGAAGGTAGAGCTAACCAGGGGTTGTGGGGATCAGGGAGGGATGTAGGGGCAAGAGAAAGCAGGAGCATTGACACAATTATTTGCTGGGATCACAGGGGGAGCAGCCAGCTGGACTGGAACCTGGTCTGGTACCCAGGGTCATACTGGGAGAGCCAGCCTGGCTAGGAACATAGAGCGTGAACCCTGTTTGAGGGTTACGCACATCCGTACAACTTCAGCACCACCAGAGGGGAGGAACCAGGGTCATGAGATGTAGCCTGGATTTCGCGCAGCCACATTAAAACCACAGGGGAAACTTTGTCAGTGCTTGAGATGCCAAACGAGCCACAACTTACTTGATCCCAAGTGTCCAACAGCATAACGTCATCAACTGCCAGGTCACTCTGTGTGAAGTCTCCCGGGACTTCCTCAATCTAAGTGAAAAAGTACATATTACTCTCAAATCACTCCTGAAAGCCGGCCTGGTAAAGCTTTAAAAATCCCGCAACTCAAAAGGCCTCCACTCACAACAAATGTGCCCGTTTTATTTGAGCATCCGAACAGACGAACTGGGTGAGTAACAACTTCATTTTTCAGTGATTTCGAGGTCTGGTATTCCTTCTTCCCACCGAGCGCTTTCCAGAAACTTTCTGTATTTGGGTAGAAAACAAGAGAGTGAATTATAATCCTTGGATGGAATTTGAACAGTAGTCCTTCCAACTTCCAACTGACAGGTTCCTCCAACTCTCCACATTTCTTCAGCACCACAGAGCACTAGAACCACTGCGAATATTGCATCTGACACCTGCATGGAAACGGTATTACTTGAGGTGGAGATAGGTTTTCAGACATTAAAAGAATCAAGGGTTCTAAGACCATAAGGCATAGGACCAGAATCAGACCCATGGGTCCATTTGGGCCTGCTCCGCCATCCCATCATGGCTGATTTACTATTCCTCTCAACCCCATTCTCCTGCCTTCTCCCCATAACCTTTGACACCCTTAGTAATCTAGAACCGATCAACTTCCGCTCTATACATAGTATGTACTCAATGACTTGGCCTCCACAAGCAACTGTGACAACGAACTCCACCGATTCACCACCCTCTGTCTGAAGAAATTCTTCCTCCTTCCTGTTCTAAAGGGACATCTGACATTGTACCATCTGATCCTCGACTCCCCCACTAAAGGAAACATCCTCTCCACACCCACTCTATTTAGGCCTTTCAGTATTCAATGGGTTTCAATGGCGTCCTCCCTCATTCTTCCAAACTCCAATGAGTACAGACCCAGAGCCATTAAACATTCCTCATATATTTACCCTCTCATTCCCCAGATCAATCTTGTGAAGCTTCTCTGAATCCTCTCCAGTGCCTTAGATAACAGATGCAAGACTGCTCACAATACTACAAGTACAGCCTGACCCTTATGGGGAGCAGGAAGGGGAATGGAACCAAGATCAGAGCAGCTTTAATGGTGTGGGAAGACCGAGTAGTCACAAGAGGATGTCTGGTCTATTTCTGCTCTTATTTCAGATCCTGCCGTGCAACGAGCTGCCAGAGCTGGTGGTAGAGACAGATACAATTAGAAAGCTTAACATTGGACAGGAAAGGGAAAGAGAGAGATACAGGCCTAATACAGGAGGATGGGATTAGTGTAGGCAACATGGTTGGCACAGATGAGTTGGACTGACTATTTTGGTGCCACACAGCTCTACGACTCTAAATTGTGGCAGAGTGATTCTGAAGGACCTATGCCACACCTGTGATAATTCAGAGTAGCAGGATGTCAAGTAAGGTTGCATAGCATAGAAACCATGGGACAATTTGGCCCAGAGGTGTTCTACATGGATAGATCAAAGTTGAAAGTAAATCTATTATCAAAATACATTTGTGTCACCATATACAACCCAGAGATCCATTTTCTTGTGGACATTCACAGTAAATACAAAGAAACAACAAAATAATAATAATAAATAAATAAGCAATATATCTAGATCACGAGATGAAAAATCCTTGAAAATTAGTGCATAGGTTGTGGGAACAGTTGAGTGTTGGGGTGAGTGAAGTTATCCCCTTTGGTTCAAGAGCCTGATGGTTGAGGAGTGATAAGTGTTCCTGAACGTGGTGGTTCCTGTACCTCTTTCTTGATGGCATCAGCAAGAAGCGAGCATGACTTGGGTGGTGGGGGGTCTCTGACGATGGACACTGCTGTCCTGCAATAGCACTCCATGTAGCTGTGCTCAATGATGGGGAGGGCTTTACCCGTAATGGACTGGGCTGTATCTTTCTGAAGGCTTTTCCATTCAAAGGCATTGGTGTTTCCATACCAGGCCGGGAAGCAACCAGTCAATACACTCTCCACTGCAAATCTGCAGAAGTTTGTCAAAGTTTTTGATGACGTGCCCAATCTTTGCAAACTTCTAACACTGCCATGCTTTTGTCATAATGGCATTTATGTGCTGAACCCAGGACAAATCTTCTGAAATGATAAGACCAAGGAACTCCAAATGATACCATCCCATATCACTGTTTCCCTTTGTTACACTTACACAAGAACCTCTGTACATTACATGAAGAGGAAGAAGAACTCAGGGATTTGCGGAATGGAATTAATTGTGTCATAGACAAGGCCAAGTGTCTCTTCCACACTACATAGTTTCTTGCTCATTTGATTCAACTGGTTTACACTCAGGAGATTCATCTCCCAGCACTCTTCATCTGACACCACCTACCCAGCCCTCCAGAGAGAGAGGAGATCTGTCCTGAAGTTGGGGGACTGTCCATGTGCGTGGGTGAGTGGGTAGGAGGGAGGAAGGGACCTCGACCTGTTCTGCGTTGTTCTGTTGAGTGTTGTGGGCATGCTGTATTGGTGCTGGAACGTGTGGCGGTTTGCCTCCAGTCCAGCCTTAGGTATGTTGGTTGTTAACACAAATGAAGCATTTCACTGTATTTCCATGTAGGTAACAGGCCATTATAGCAGAATTAGGTCATTTGGATCATCGAGTCTACCCTGTAATAAATAAATCTGAGTCTATTCACCATAACTACTCTTTGCTAGTGAAGTTTGTACTCTAAGCACACCCTGATGAATGAAAAAGTACAAAAAGAAAAGCAATCCTTTGTCTTAAAGGAATAGAAAACATCACCTGGTTCTTTTCCTTCTTGGATCTCTTTTAGACTTCCCCCCAAAACACTGGTCACTGCCTTGGCAGTCTTTAATTCACCATCACTAGCACCCAGGCCTTTCCAAATATATGTCTCCTGAGGGGTCTTTAGCACAAACGTATCATTGCTGTTGAGAGACTTGGCATCACTATTTACCTGCAAATCATAAACATAAATGTCAGCTGTTATAATGTACCAGCAACCCAAAGATGGGCAATAATTTCTTAAAATAAAGCCCCTTAAATAGTTTCAAACCTTTTCAGCTTTCTTAACAAAAAGGTTCAAATAGATCAATATCAGAGAATGTATAAAGTATACAACCTGAAATTCTTACTCTTCACAGATATCCATGAAACAAGAAATCCAATAGATCAAATGACAAAAACATCAAACCCCAAAGCCCTCCTCCCCCCACGCACAAGCGTCAACCCTCCCCCTCCCCCCACATGAACAGTAGAGGCACTGACCCCCCCCCACCCCCACTCAGCATCTTGGTATCTCAGACAGGCTCTCCCTCACCCCCCCCGTACCCCCGCCCATCGAGGAAGAGAGAGGTCGCCCCTGTAACACAAGAATGGAGACCAGCAACTTGCTGTTCCAATGTACATAGAAGGCCACTTAGCCTAAAGGGTCCATGCTGGCTGTCAGAGATTTCTTCATGGGACTTATTTGCATGGGATTGCACAGTGATGGAGAGAGTATTAAATCATAAACACAAGAAATTCTGCAGCTGCTGGAAATCTTGGGCCACACACACAAAATTCTTGAGGAACTCAGAAGGCCGGGTAGTGTCTATGGAGAGGAATAAACCGTTGATGTTTCAGGCCGAGACCCTTGCTCAGGACTGGAAAGGAAGGGGGAAGATGCCAGAATAAGAAGTGGGGGAGGGGAAGCAATTCAAACAAGCAAGTGAGGCCAGGTCAGTACGAAGATGGGTGGGCAGGAAGGTGGAAATGAAGTAAGAAGCCGGGAGGTGATAGGTGGAAGAGGTAAAGGACTGAAGAAAGAGGAATCTGATAGGAGGGGACAGTGGACCATTGAAGAAAGGAAAGGAGAAGGGAAACCAGAGGGAGGTGAACAGAAGAGAAGGTGTGAGAGGGGAAGCGGAATGGGCAATGGAAAAAATAGAGGAGGGGAGAACAAGGAGAGAAAGGAGACAGCAGTGACAGGACTGCACTGCTGGAGACATGGTCTGTCTCTGACCTCATCTGAATGCTGAATTCTTTCTCATGGTCGCTGGGTGCCACGGCTCCCCTTGCCCCACCACAATTTTAAACTCCATTTCCCTCCAACGTACCTGCCTGCGTCATGGCCTTGGCTCAGGTCCCAACTAGCAACTGCCAGACTTCCAACTTCTCAGCCCTTCTCCTGTTTGCTGCATCCCAACCCATCAGCTTAAAACCAGCATGCAGCAGATCTGGCACCATTTCAAACGGAGAATTAAAGAACACTGCAGCACAGAAATGGGCCCTTCAACCCATCTAGTCCATGCCGTACTATAACTCTGCCCAGACCCATCAACCTGCACGCACTTCATTAACTCTTCATAACCCTCCCATCCATGCACTTTGACCGATCATTCTTACTCCCTTCCACGCAGTTCACGGCGTTAGGACACGGGCGATGTCACCTTTGCATTCCCTTCACTTCACTCACCTCAACGGCTCTGCAAGCTCCCGTTGAGCTCATCCTGATGTGGAAAAGCCGTACTGATGCCGTAGGGGTCTGGCCACCCTTCCTGGAGGTCCCGCCGAGGTGCACGATGAGTGGTCTGTCTTTAAATATGCTCAGCAGATGAGGAGGCTCCTGACCCTGAGTGACCCGCACCTAGGAGACAAGGAGCAGCCCCCTTTCAGTAACAATAACCCCGTTGGGGAAAAAAAAACTTTGGTTCCAACCTACAGCAAGCAAGGCAGTGAACTCGGTGAGAAAGCACTGGTATGATGCAAGAAGTAGGAGATCATGTTCCAGTGAAAAAAAGAAAGACTAGCCTTACTTGTCAAATGTGTATCGAAATAAACATCATTTGCATCAAAGACCAGAACAGTCTGAGGGGGCAGTACCACGTGGCACTCACTTTCAGTGCCAGTACATAGCATGCCCACAATTTACTAACCCGTACATCTTTGTAATGTGGGAGGAAACCCACATGGTCATGTGGAGAACGTACAGACTCTTTATGGACAGTGGTGAGAATTGAACCCCTACACTACCATGCCACAGTGGAAAGGAGGAGGATGGGCAAAGGCCCCGATGTGTCCAGTCAGCTAATCCCACCCAAGCAAGGTGGTGACTGTGAACCCGGCCATGTGTTGCGTGCTGCTTACAACATCTGCAGCCTGGAGCTTCCCTTTAAACAACGTACTTTTGAACTGTCTTAATGAACAAGTGATTTCCCACAACCTGTCGACTGACTTTCAAAGACTCTTCATCTCAGGATCTCAATACTTACTGCTTAGTCATTTGTTATTACTACCTCTTTTGTATCTGCAGAGTTTGTTGTCTTTTGCACATCGGTTATCTGTCAATCCTGTTGGGTGCGGTCTTTCATTGATTCTATTGTGCTTCTTTCGGATTTACTAAGTATGCCCAGAAGAAAATGAACCTCAGGGTAGTATATGCTGACATATATGTACTTCAATAATAAGTTTACTTTGAACTTTGAATTGCCCTCACTTCAGTGGAAGCATGCTAATGAAATTGCTAGTGTGCATTTCAATGCAGGTGGAACGTTTTGGGAGGAAGAGTCCTCAAGACAAGGCAAGACAGCGGCTATACTTTATCAGGAGTTTGAAGAGATTTGGCATGTCAACAAATAAACTCAGAAACTTCTATAGTTGTACCATGGAGAGCATTCTAACAGGCTGCATCACTGTCTGGTATGGAGGGGCTACTGCACAGGACTGAAGGAAGCTGCAGAGGGTTGTAAATCTAGTCAGCTCCATCTTGGGTACTAGCCTACAAAGTATCCAGGACATCTTCAGGGAGCAGTGTCTCAGAAAGGCAGCATCCATTATAAAGGACCTCCAGCACCCAGGGCATGCCCTTTTCTCACTGTTACCATCAGGTAGGAGGTACAGAAGCCTGAAGGCACACACTCAGCGATTCAGGAACAGCTTCTTCCCCTCCGCCATCCGATTCCTAACTGGACATTGAATCTTTGGACACTACCTCACTTTTTAAAAAAAATACAGTATTGCTGTTTTTTCACTTTTTAAAAATCTATTCAATATACGTAATTGATTGATTTATTTATTATTTTATTTATTTTTTTCTCTCTGCTGGAATAAGTATTGCATTGAACTGCTGCTGCTAAGTTAACAAATTTCACTTTACATTCCGGTGATAATAAACCTGATTCTGATTCATACAAGTTTTCAAGCAAGGACAGTTCCTGCGAACATTGCACATAGAGCTTATGGAGAGATACAGCATGGAAACAGGTCCTTCAGTCCATCGAAGGTGGCTAACCATCAAGCACTCATTTACTAATCCAAATGTATTACTTTTATTCTCTTCACTTACTCATCAAACTCATCAAATTTGATCAAAACACACATAAAATGCTAGAGGATCTCAGCAGGTCAGGCAGCATCGATGGAAATGGACAGACAGTCAACATTTCTGGCTGACACCCTTCTTCAGGACTGAGAGGGAAAGCACAGTGGGGGAGCAGAGAGAGAGTTTCACTGAACACGTGTCAAAAAGAAGATTTAAACTTCTTCAGGGTAGGCATTCCTTGAAGAGACTTTACAGTGAATCGGCAAATCATAAACAAGAGAAAGTTTGCAGATGCTGGAAATCCAAAGCAACACACACAAGATGCTGGAGGAACTCAGCAGGTTAGGCAGCATCTATGAAAATGAATAGATAGTCAACGTTTTGGGCCAAAACCCTTCTTCAGGACTGATGTTCATCTACAGACTTGGGACAACTTACAATGGCCAATTAATGTACCAAGCTCCACGTCTTTGCCAGAGGAGAGAACTGATAGAATTTTATAAGATCACGCGCAGTATAGATTCTGGCTGTCTAACCTGTGCTTCTCCCCGAGGGAGGACGGCATAGTAGCATAGTGTTAGTGCAAGGCAGCAACCCCAGGTTCAATTCCACTGCTGTCTGTAAGGAGTTTGTACGCTCTCCCCGTGACCGCCTAGGTTTCCTCCGGGTGCTTTCAAAGTCCAAAGACATGCAGGTTAGTAGGTTAATTGGCCACATGGGAGCAACTGGGTGGTGAGGCCTTGTTTGGCCAGAAGGGCCTGTAACCATGCAGAATATCGAAGATAAAAAATGCCAAATACTAGCGAGCAAGCACTTTCGACAAGAAGGGAACGTTTATAGGGGAAGTGTCGGGCAAGATTTTTTAAAATCCAGAGTGGTGGGTACCTGGAACACACCGCCAACTGAGGTAGAAGAAACAGGTACAATAGAGATGTTCAATAGGCTTTTTGATAGGCACATGAATACGTAGGAAATGGAGGAATATGGATCATGTGCTGGCAGGAGGGATTAATTCAGTATCACAATCAGAATCAGGTTTTTTATCACTGACGTACGTCGTGAAACTTATTGTTCTGTGGTAGCAGTACAGTGCAATACATGAATATACTATAAAATACAATAAGAAATATATATAATTAAATATGTAGAGTGAAAAGAGAACTAATAGTGAGGTCGTGTTCATGGGTTCATTGTCCATTCAGAAACTGATGGTGGAGGGGAAGAAAGTGTTCCTAAAATGTGGAGTGTGTGTCTTCACGCTCCTGTACCTCTTTTCTGATGGTAGTACTGAGAAGACAGCATGTCTTGGGCACTGCCTTTCGGAGGCATCACCTGTTGAAGATGTCCTCAGTGGTGGGGAGGCCAATGCTATGATGGAACTTGCAGAGTTTGCAAACCTCTGCAGCTTTTACTAAATGTGTACAGTGGCCCCCTCCTTACCCAACTGCGATGCAACCAGTCAGACCGCGGGCTGAAGGGTCTGTTCTCTGTACCTTCCTCCTTTGGCTTGGTGTGCACGGTCCAACTACCATTTTTGCTCTGCATCCAAACAGAATCAACTCTACCAAAGGCAAGCACTACGTAGACAAATCTATTTGATTGAAATATATAGCTTCTACTTCAATTGCCAGAAGTGGAACACATTTAGATTTGATTACCACATGTATATTGGAATGTAAAGTGAAATGTGTCATTTGCGCCAACAACCAACATGACCTAAGGATGTGCCAGGGGCAGCCCGCAAGGGTCACCACGCATCCCGCGCCAACACAGCATGCCCACAATGCTCGGCAGAACAACACAGAGCACAACGGGCAACAGAACAACAACAAAACAACAAGCCCCTTTCCTCTCCCCCACCCACATACATGGACAGTCCGCCAACTCCATGACAGGGCTCTGGCCTCAGCCATTGGGCCACAACCTCCGGACTTCCAATCGGCCTTTGGGCCTCGAACTTCAGTTTCAACCCCTGGACTAGCTGATGACAGTTCCCCATTTTAAATGTTAATAAACAGAAATACTCGAGTAAACGTATGATTGATAGACCTAACGAGGGTCAGTACATACCTGGACAGGCAAATCTTTCATCTGCTGATCAAGTTCAACTGCAAGGGCAGCTGATGCTCCAAGTTCATCTGTTGTAGCCTTGCTGCCTTGCCTTAAAAAGTAAACAAGCATTTAAAAAAAATATCCCGGCTAGCTTTCCTAGTCTGTCCAAAATGACCTCTTATGTGCACATGAACGAAGGCTTACCAAATGTAAATGAGATGCTTCTGTGTGTCACCCGACTTGTAAGAGTACAGGATAAGGTAGCAGTCTCCACCGTAGAACTGCCCGTAAGATGAAGAGTCCACAGGCTCTTTCTTGAACTCCTCAATCCGCCAAATCTGCAGGAAGACAGTGAAGACATTTTCATCCAGCCCACCAACTCCAGACCCTTGTGCATGAAGGTTCAATCTGCCCTGCCAACTATTGACTTGTTACCTGGACCTTGCCCGACCCGTCATCCACCATGTTGTATTGTGCGGCCATGGCTGGCGATTCATGAAGCTTCGTGACATCAAAGGGGATTGACTTGATTTTGGCAACACTGCCAATGGTGTACACTTTCCCAAGCCCTTCAGTCTGGCCTACCACCTTCCAGTCGGAAAAGAATTGAGTGAACAATGGTGTCTCACCATTCTCTGCGAGAATTTCGATCTGTAAAAGAAGGAAAGAGTGGAGTTTCTGTTTATCGCGGATTTAACCAAATCAACAAGTAGATTAACAATTATCCGTGTTCCACTGGGCCAAATAAGATGCACCTCAAGTAAGATCCATCAGTACAGTGAGATAAACACAAAATTTGCTGCAGATGCAGGAGGTCTTCAGAAACACACAAAAAGTGAAGGAACTCCGCAAGTCTTTCACTGCTACCGGAGGAAGATCCCTGCATTTCGATGGTCTCATCTCTCTCTCGATGCTGTCGGAGGATGGTGCCAGATTTGTGGGTCTTGGGCAAGGTTTATTGACGTGGTTTGTGGACTGGACTGTAGTTCACGTTATGATGTGTTTCTGGCTTTGGTCACTCCTTTTTTTGTTGTAACACACCCAAAATGCCGGAGGAACTCAGTGGGGCAGGCAGCACCTATGGAAATGCCAACTGTTTACTCTTCTCCATAGGCGCTGCTTGGATTTCCAGCATCTGCAGACTTTCTCTTTTCTTGTTGCTATTTTGGGCGATTTTGAATCGGGGCAGCTTGCACATTATGAACACTGAGCTGAGCTGAATATGCCTGGACTCTTCCAACTTTGTGTTTTATACTATTTTGCTTTGTGCTCACTTTTTTGTTGTAGCTTGCAAAATTTGTTTTTTTCTTGCATGTGGGGGGTTGGGGGGTGTTGATGCTTTTCTTTCCATTGGCTCCATGGTTTTCTCTGTTTTGTGACTGTCTGTGGGAAGACAAACCTCAAGGTTGTATACTGCATATATACTTCAATAATAAACGCATATGGAATCTTTGAAGTCAGGCAACATCTATGGAGGGGAATAAACAGCCAACGTTTTGGGCCGAGGCCCTTCAGCTTCATAGATGCTGCCCGACTTGCTGAGTTCCTCCAGCATTTTATACATGTTACTCAAGAGTTTCAGCATCTCCAGAATTTCTTGTGTGTAATGTTTTAGGTTTTTTTTAAACAGTAGATAAATCAAGGGAGTGGACATAACTAGCCAGCCAGAGCCACACCACACCCTCTGCCTACCTTCCTATCCCTCTGATACAACGTGTAACCTTCAGCATTCAGTTCCCAACTGCACCATCCTTCAGCCATGATTCAGTGATGGCCACAATATCATACCTGACAAACTGTAATAGCGCAACAAGATCATCCACCTTATTTCTTTTACTCCGTGCATTGAGATATAACACTTTGAGTACTGTATTTGCTACCCTTTTTCATTCTGCATCCCTAATACACTGATCCTCACCCTGCTGGCTGCAATTATGTCCTATCATCTGCCTTCCCTTCCTGACAGTCTGACTGCATGCAGTCTTTCCCTTTTTACCATCCAGCCCCATCCTATCCTGAGTCCCTTCACTCTGGTCCCCATCTCCTGCCAAATTAATTTAAACCCTCCCCAACAGCTCTAACAAACCAGCCCATGAGAATATTGGTCCCCCTCAGGTTCAGGGGCAACCCTTCACTTTTGAACAGGTCATACCTCCCCCAGAAGAGATCCCAATGATCCAAAAACCTGAAGCCCTGCCCCCTGCACCCCCCCCCCACCGCATCAGCTTCTCAGCCACGCATTTATCTGCCAAATCATCCTGTTTCTACCCTCACTGGTGCGTGGCACAGGCAGCAATCTAGAAATTACTACCCTGGAGGTCCTGCTTCTCAGCTTTCTGCCTAGCCCTCTAAATTCTCTCTTCAGGACCTCTTTGCTTTTCCTTACTATGTCGTTGGTACCAATATGTACCAAGACATCTAGCAGCTCTCCCTCCCCCTCCAAAATGCTGTGGTCGTGATCCCAGACGACATATCAGATGTCTTAATACGGGACGAGGTTGAAAGAACCAAAGTAACTGTGGCACGCCACTGTACTGTGGAGGCATGAGCTGCCACAAACAAAGCCCGTTTTGGAGTGGGGAACTTCAAAATGAGGCACAAAGCTCCTTGTTTGCTTTTACCAAGGCCCTGCTACTGCTTTCAGTTCTGGTACAGAATCCCTCACCCAACCTTGCCCAATATGGCTAGTCCATGCATCTGTGGCTATCTGAAGGACAAGTACTCTTAAAAATAAATGTTGGCACGTAACACAGTTACTGTAGCTTTGATCTGCATATCTGACCAGTGGATCTATGTTAAATGCAAAAAAAATGAGTAAAAATTAAGGAGACAAATTTCACACAGCAGTCTGATAAATCATGCACACTGACTCACACACACATCTACCCAACGACCACAGCTATATGGAAATTGAGCATTTCAGCTTCTATTGAAAGAGGAAATGCACCCTTACAGAATTCAATGCTAGGAGAAACGGGTAGCTGTACAAAAACGTATACCCACAATAAACAGAGCGGGAAGAAGTGAGGCTGAAGGATTCATCTCTGGTATGTCCACCCAGGAGCTAACAGACTTTCAAACTAAATTAAATGGACCGGAATGCATTGACGTCAAAAGTGAGAGGTCAGATTTCACCCCACCATTAATCTGCATTTGGGGATTAATCTTCTGGTGAACTTTCTGGAGTCTGTCCATGTTGAATTATTTGATAGTTTACGGGATGCAGTTTTAAGGGGTTCCCTTATTCACTTTCAGTGCAACATGGCAGAGCAAATGCTGAGGGGTGGGGAAAGGGGGGAACAACTTTTTTTAAATTACTCTTCCTTTTATATTTCCACAGGATTACCAAGTAGTTAGGGCAGATGAGGAGAAACATACAAAGAAATTCCTCTACAATGCTTACTCCCCATTAGTCCTGTAAATAAGATAACACAGCAGCTAAAATGAGTGCGGTAATTTTCTATTAAAATGCGCACTTGACTGAGATTTAATTATGGTCACTAAAGTCTATCTTGTAGCCACAGTAACCTGATCAAAAACTACTCAAGGAAAGAATTGATTGGAGAGGTTGTGGACTCCATTTGGGGGACTTTAGGGTTAACGTTGCACGTGTTCCTGGTTGCTGGTTACTCTTTTTACTCTTTTGCCTTTGCTGCTTTTGAGTGGCGTGATCAGGGGCAGTCGATGCTGTCTGGGGCGCTTCAGCGAAGAAACCCTTGCCCTGTCACCTGCAACGGGCTACCAGTGCCACGCTGAACTGCACGAAACTGAATACTACTGGGCTTGTGGTTTGACGTTTGATATCCTCTGTGCTTTTTGCCGATTGCGCAATTAGTTCTTTTCTCATGCTTTGGGTGTGTGTTGTTTTCTTGAACGGGTTCCATGGCGTTTCACTGTTTCGTGGCTGCCTGCAGGAGAACGCATCTCAGAGTTGTATATTGTATACATATCTTGGTAATAAATGTACTTTGAATCTTCGAATCCTACTTTTATATTTAAAGTAAGATGCTCATAATCCTTTTGCAAATGATCCTCACTTTCGGGGACTCTACAACTCATGTTCTCAATATTATTTATTATTATTAGTTTTCTGTAATTGCTCAGTTTGACTTCTAATGCACATTGGTTGTCTGTCGGTCTTTGGAGTTTTTCATTCGTCCTTTTGTGTTTATATGCATCTACTGTGAATGCCCGCAAGAAAATGGATCTCAAGGTAGTATATGGTGATATGTAGCATGTACTTCGTTAATAAATTTACTTTGAATCATATATGGCTTCTTGCTTTTGACACATGAAATGACAGAACATTTCCACAGTTGCAGTCACATACCATTAGCTCCAATTGATGAATGAAATGCTGGAAAGTTGTCATTTACCCGTGTATTTTTTGAATAGTTCTTTGTGTTAACGAAGAACTCGCATGTTTCAAATCCAGCCTTCCGTTCAGACTTGCTAGCAGATTTTCCTAAGGAGAGAAATACTTGTTTATCTATGAGCTCTAAGGAATTTAACCCAAATTACATCTGACTCATCATTTATGAAGTCATTACCCCCTAAGGCAGGGGGTTCCCAACCTTTTTCATGCCATGGACCCCTCCCCCTAAATGCCAGCAGGACTAATCGCCACAACAGGCCTCTTGTCGAAACATAAGCAGAAGAAGTCAAAAAGGATCCTCTGCATGTTACACGAGAACAATCATGTTAAACCCGGTGAAAATTAATGGGAGTTAGCTTTTCTTTTGCTGCCTCTTGTTAAGGTAGCGTACATCATATAATTAGATGTCATTTAAAACTTCTGAAGTAGACTGCATGCACTTTAATGAAAATTCAGCTTGCCGCACACAGCCAATTAACTGTTCCTTACGAGTAGCACCATTTCAGAATTTTTCAAAATGACGCCTCCTGTTTAAAATGGGAATTTGCTAAGTGCCAGCAACACTCGCATAAATCATCAATCATGCACTGTCTTGCAGAGGCTTCATCTTTAAAAGCTTTGGTTAGTCCGTATTTAGAATATTGTGTCCAGATCTGATCATCTCTATTTCCTTTTTTCTCTTCCATAGCTACACAGTTTGCTGGGTTTTGCACATCGCTTGTTTGTCCGCCCTGTTTGACATGGTCTTTCGTTGATTTTATTATGTTTCCTATATCTACTGAGTATGCCCCCAAGAAAATGAATCTCAGGGTTGTATATAGTGATATATATAGAATATGGAAGACTACAGCCTAGGAACTGGTCCTTTGGCCCTCAATGTTGTGCTGAATCAGCTAAAAAGCAAATCAAAACACCCAAACACTAATCCCTCCTGCCTACACAATGTCCATATCCGTCCATCTTCCTCACCTCCATGTGCCTATCCAAACGTCTCGTAAAAGCCTCTACCACCATAACCGGGCAGCACATTCCAGTCATCCACCACTCGCTGAGTAAAAAGAACTTGCCCCTCACATCCTCTTGAACCGCCTTTGACAATAAATTTACTTTGAACTTTGTTATAGGAAGGAAGTGGATGCTCTTGTGTCTCCATGGTGACAACTGCCTCATCATCAGATTAAATTGTAAATCATTGAAATCAATTCAAATAAAAACATTAAACTATTTCATAATATTTTCTTAATTGGGACAAGTAACAATAACTTGGATAACTTTGCCTTAAATAAACAGGGTACACTGGGTACATCTTGTACATGAGGATAGATATGATCTATACTTGGCTCATCAGGCTACAGAATATCAAGGGGAGGACTGGACTGTGGGATCCAGTGAGTCCACGCCCAACACCCACAGGTACAGAACACACCAAGGCAACGGTGGTTTTCGACATACCTACAAGCTCGCCCTCGGAGTGACCTTGTCAATATATTTGCAGACACGAGCAGAGCCCGCACCAAGATATGGTGCCGCAGTGGTGCAGCGGTTAGCTCCACACTATCACAGCTCGGAGTTACAAGCTCAATCCCAGCATCCGCTATAAGGCGGCGGTACGCCCTCCCCATGGAATGCGTGGGTTGTCCCTGGGTGCTCCAATTTCCTCCCACGGTCCAAAGACGTACCGGATAGGTTAGTTGGTCATTGTAAATTATCTCATGATCAGGTTAGGGTTGAGTTGCAGTTGCCGGAGTGGCACTGCTTGAAGGACCAGAAGCTCTATCACTAAAGCTTCCTATTTCCATTATACCTCCATCACATGCAGAGCCTGATCATCCAAGCGACAATTTCCCAGGTAGAGGCTTTTAACTGAACTCACGGATAGAACACTAAGTAGAGTTATAGAGTCAGCCGGTCTAGACAATGCCAGTCAATTCTGTCCCATCTACCTGAACCCAGCCCATGGCCCTCCATACTTCTGTCATCCATGTACCTATCCAAACTTCTCTTCAATATTACAATTGATCCTGCATCCAGCACCTCCACTGGCAGCTCGTTTCACACTCACACCACCCCGAGTGAAATTTCCCCAACAGTTTCCTCTTACATATTTCTCAAACCTGTGGCCTCTGGTTCTAGTTTCCCCCAACCTCAGTGGAAAAAGCCTGCTTGCATTTACTGTATCTATACCCTTCATAATTTTGTATATCTCTATCAAATCTCCTGTCAGTCTCCTGTGCTCCAGGGGATAAAGTCCTGACATATTCAGTCTTTCTCTATAACTCAAGTCCTGGTGTCCTGGCAACATCCTTGTAAACTTTCCCTGCACTTTTCTAGTTTACTGATATCTTCCTAGTAGGTAGGTGACCGGAACTGCACACAATACTCCGAATTCAGCCTCAGTGATGTCTTGTACAACTTCAACATAACATCCCAACTCCAGTAATGCCCCCACCACCTCCCTCTCCTTCACCGTTTCCCATCCCCTTTCCCTTTCCCTCTCTCACCTCATCTCCTTGCCTGCCTATCGCCTCCCTCTGGTGCTCCTCCCCCCCTTTTCTCTCTTCCATGGCCTTCTGTCTCTTTCACCAATTTACTTCCCAGCTCCTTACTTCATCCCTCCCCCTCCAGGTTTCACCTATCACCTGGTGGTTCTCTCTCCCCTCACTTTTTAAATCCACTCAGTTTTTTTCTCTCCAGTCCTGCCACGTCATCTGTACACTTTCCACAGATGCTGCCTGGCCTGCCGAGTTCCTCCAGCATTTTGTGTGTGTTGCTCGGATTTCCAAAGGCTAATGTGCCAAAAGCTCAGAGTTAGGACCCTCTCTACCTGTGACACCATTTTGAAGGAATTACCAATCTGTAATCCCAGCATGCTTGCTCCCAATTATACCCTTTTGTACCAGTGCACACAGAGATAAACTGGAGCCAAGATCACAACCACAAATATCAAACAGAAACAAAAGTCACAGCTCATATAATTACGGAGTGCCTTTGGTCTATGACACAAGGCCGCTTTGAATCCACAGGGACTGTGTCTATTTACCACTTGTGCTTCAGAAGGAAACAATAAGTTGTACATCTTATCAGATTCATCTAAGCAAACAACGCCCAACACTTGTTTCTGGAGAGAGATCGTCATACAGTGTTTTTAACTCAGCAGAAACACGTCTGAATGCAGTACAAAAAAACAAACAGCTCAGTTAAAAAGCCGCTTTTTGTCTACTTTCTTCTTCTTAAGCAGCCCCTGGGGATGGAGGATACCAGCCCTACACCACTGAACAGAGGAGATTACAGATTTGGTCTGGAATAGATCCAACAATCACACTGAATGGAGAGCTACTCTGTTGGGAAACCCCAGTACAAGCCTTGCGGAATGGTGGACTGACATACAAGAAGCTCCTGGGGCCTTAGTGAAGCACAGAAGAACAACAGGTCAGATACACAGGGTGATTAATAGATAGCCTCACAATTAGCCAGCAAAATTATCGTGTCTAATCCAAAAATTCGTATCCAAACTGATTTAAAATCTAAGTTATCAAATAGGAGAGGATGTAACTAGTGACATATAGAACACTCGACTACCAGAGTCATGCCCCATGACGAGCTTTAACTATCTTTGTTACTCAGAATGAGAATCATGTTTATTATCACTGGCATGGGTCATGAAGTGTGCTGCAGGTAACTGCAATTCATAAAATATACCAAAAATTACAGTAAGAAATGTGTATTAAGTAAATAGTGCAAAAAGAGAGCAAAAATAGTACGGTTGTGTTCATAGGTTCATTGTCCATCCTGAAATCTGATGGCAGAGTGGGAGAAGCTGTTCCTAATGCTGAGTGTGTGTCTTTAGGCTCCTGTACCACCTCCCTGATGGTAGCAATGAGAAGGGGGCATGACATCGGGATAAGGGTCTCGGCCCGAAACGTCGACTGTACCTCTTCCTAGAGATGCTGCCTGGCCTGCTGCGTTCACCAGCAACTTTGATGTGTGTTGCTGGTGGGAGTTTACTTCAATTGCCCTGGTCGGATGCCAGGTATTCACTGATAACTGTGCTGTTTTCTTTTACATCGCTTACTCATGCAGTCTGCACTTGAAAGCCAGGGTAAAATTTAAGCTTTGGTTCCTCATAAGCAGTCCCTTGGCATTTGGCATCAAGCAGCTGGTAACAGTTGGGCCTCGGGGCACAGGTACCTGACCCTCAACCACAGTTAGGTCCCTTCATGCTAGATACGAGGGTTCTGGCGAATGCTGGTGAACAGAGAGACTTTGGCGGTACAAGGACATCATTCCCCAAAACTGGGAACACAGATAGATAGGGTAGAGACGAGGCCTATAGCATGCTTGCTTTCATCAGCTGAGGAACTAAGTACAAGAGATGGGACATTGTACAGTACCATGCCAAAGTCTGATGCACCCCAGATTTTTTATATTGTTTTAAATAGCATGTCCTCCACACAGCCCTGATCTCAACATCATCGAAGCTGTCTGGGACTACCTGGAGAGGCAGAAGCAAGCGAGACAGCAGAAGTCTGCAGAAGAACTATGGCAAGTTCTCCAAGATACTAGGAATAACCTACCAGCCAACTTTCTTATAAAACTGCACAACAATGTACCTAAGAGAATTGATGCAATTTTAAAGGCAAAGGGTGAAAATACCAAATATTGATTTGACTTCATTTTTTTTAACTGTTTACTGCTCTTTGAAGTTTTTGATATTTAGAAACTTTACATTTCATAATTTTTGAAAGCATCTTCGCTTTACAGAATTGTGTTACGTGTGTCTAAGACTTTTGCTCAGTACTGTACTACTGTTGTACAAAATATTGGTTAGGTGCAATTGGAAGATAAAGATTAGCTTTATTTGCCACATGTACATTGAAATATCAAAACACTCAGTGAAAGGCATCATTTGCGTCAACGGCCAACACAATCTGATAATGTGTGGAAGCAGCCCACAAATGTCGCTACGGTTCAGACGCCAACATAGCATGCCCTCAACTTACTAACTCTGACTCATATGTCTTTGGATTGTGGGAGGAAACTTGAGCACCCCGAGGAAACCCACACGGTCATGGGGAGAGTGTACAAACTCTTTGCAGACAGTGGCGGGAATGGGTCGCTGATGGCTGGCACTGTAAAACACGACACTACTGTGCCATCTTGAAGTGTTAGAGTATTGTGTAAAGATCCAGTCACCACAGCCTAGGAAGGATGTGATTAAACTAGAGTGTAAAGGAAAGACTCTCAATGACGTTGCCTGGATTTAACAGCCTAAGTTAGCAGGAGAGATTGGATAGGCTGCAACTTTATTCTCTGGAGCAAAAGAGGCCAAGTGTTGATACAATAGAGATACAAAAAACGGAAACAATTAAGAGGCATTTTGACAGATACTTGAATAAGTAAGACATATATGCTTAATGCATACAAGACTATTGACAGACAAAGACTAAACTATGCTCCCTGTGCTGTACAGCTATGACTCTTGCAGATGGCACATCCCTCCCACCCCACGTCCCCAAGTCCCACTGATTTCAGTTTTAATAGTCCCAGGAGACACACCTGGGCCAGAACTGCTTGAAGGTCAAATCAGTTGCTCTCACCACACCTCTGGAATAATAAAGTTGGTTGTCAGAGGGTGTTTTTTTTTAAATACACAGAGAGGTGAGTGTGTGAAACGCACTACCAGGAGTGGCGGTAGTGGCGGATGTTTGAAAGAAAACTAGGGGGTCGTGCAGGAGGGAAAAGTTAGATTTTCTCTCGTTTCACTGTGAATGCCTGCAAGAACATGAACGTCCAGGTAGTATATGGTGACATTAACGTACCTTGATAATAAATTTACTTTGAACTTTAAAGTAGGTTACTAAGATGGCACAATATCAATGGCCAAGTGCCCTGTAGTGTGCTGTACTGTTCTATGAGCTCATTACTTCTCTAGGTTTGTAACTGTAACACTAGATTCCGCATTGTCCTTGTTTTACTTTGTACTACCTCAATGCACTGTGTGATCTGTATGAACATGCAGGACAAATTTTCTCCACTGCACCTCCGTATATGTGACAATAATAAGCCAACTTGCCAATTTAGTTTGATTTGCAAGGCCTCCTGTAAAATCATACAATTGCAGACCCTCACTAGCCTGTATTTAAGAACAAAAGGTTTCAATTAACGCCCTTCGCTGTGGTTTTTTGAAAATGTCCCACTCAAAATTGCTGAAATAAGGGGAATGTCTTTAGCTGAGAGATGGTTAAAAAACAATAGCAGATTAATTCAAAAAATACAAGTGTGACATAGGATCAGAAGATGTTGGATCCTTGTGGGCTGAGTTAAGAAACTGCAAGGGAAAAGGACCCTGATGGCAGTTATATACAGGCCTACAAACAGTAGCTGGGATGTGGACTACAGAATACAATGGGAAATGGAAAAGGCGGGTCAAGAGGGCAATGTTATGATAGTCATGGGAGATTTTAACATGCAGGTAGATTGGGAAAATCCAATTGATGCTAGGTCACAAGAGAGAGAATTTATAGAATGCCTATGGGATGGATTTTTAGAGCAGCTTGTTGTTGAGTCTACTAGGGGATCAGCTATACTGGATTGGGTGTTACATAATGAACTGGAAGCGATAAGGGAGCTTAAGGTAAAGAAACCCTTAGGAGACAGTGATCACAATATGATTGAGTTCAACTTGAAATTTGATAGGAAGAAAGTAAAGTCTGACATAGAGGTATTTCAGTGGAGTAAAGGAAATTACAGTCGCATGAGAGAGGAGTTGACCAAAGGAAATTAGAAGGAGATGCTGGCAGAGCAGCAATGGTGTGAACTTCTGGGAAAAATGAGGAAGGTGAAGGCTAAATGTATTCCAAAAATGAAGAAATACTCAATTGGCAAAAATAGTACAGCCATAGCTGACAAGGGAAATCAAAGCTAATGTAAAAGTAAAAGAGAGGGCCTACAAAAAAGCAAAAATTAGAACATCCCAAAGGTTAACATGCAGGTTGAGTCGGTGGTGAGGAAGGCAAATGCAATGTCAGTATTCATTTCAAGAGGTCAGGAATACAACAGCAAGGATGTGATGCTGAGGCTTTTTAAGGCACTGGTGAGGCCTCACTTTGAGTATTGTGAACAGTTTTGGGCTCCTTATCTAAGAAAAGATGTGCTGACAGTGGAGAGGGTTCAGAGGAGATTCACAAGGGTGATTCTGGGAATGAAAGGGTTATCATGTGAGGAATGTTTGATAGCTCTGGGCCTTAACTCACTGGAACTTAGAAGGATGAGGGAGGATCTCATTGAAACCTTTCAAATGTTGAAAGGCCTAGACAGAGTAGATGTGGAAAGGATGTTTCCCATGGTGGGGGGCGGGGGGGATCTAGGACAAGAGGACACAACCTCAGGATAGAGGGGCACCCTTTCAAAACAGAGTTACAGAGAAATTTCTTTAGCCAGAGGGTGGTGAATTTGTGGAATTTGTTACCACATGCAGTTGCGGAGGCCAGGTCATTGGGTGTATTTAAGGCAGAGACTGATAGATTCTTGATTGGCTATGGCTTCAGCGGTTATGGGGAGAAAGCCGGGGAGTGGAGCTGAGGAAGGGAAAACAGGATCAGCCATGATTGAATGGCGGAACAGACTTGATGGGCCAAATGGCCTAATTTTGCTCTTATGTCTTATTATGGTCTTATTAGTACGTTTCAGAAAATGTGCTTTAAGTGACGAAGCCAGACATTAGTTTTTATTTTTCTTAGATACAGTGAATCTGTTTTACCTGCAGCCATCTTCAGTTCAGTTTGCAACTAATAACAGAATGATAAACATTTAGCTCCCCGTGAGGAAATAACCACAACTGTGTAAAGAGCTGGTTGTTAAAAGAAATGTTATCCCAAATCCTCACACCAGGGTTTCTTCTTGTCTTCTGAAGACTATAAAAAGAAATGAATGCTCTTCTCTAGTTACAACAGGAAAGTGGAAAACCCTTTGGGAAAATTCTACCTCTACAATGGCACTACTACATTAGGGGTTTGGAGAGTTTTGGGATGTCACCGATGACTCTTGCAAATTTCTACAGGTGTACCAGGGAGACCGGCTGCATCATCACCTGGTGTATAGCCTCCAATGCACAGGATTGAAAGAGGTTGCAGAGGATTGTAGATTCAGCCAGCTTTATCATGGGCACAAGCCTCCCCACCTTTGGGGACACCTCTGAGAGGCCATGCCTCAAGAAGGCAGCATCCATCATTAAGGAACCTCAGCACCCAGGACATGTCCTCTTCCCATCATTACCTTCAGGGAGGAAGTGCAGCAGCCTAAAGATTGACACTTAACAATTCAAGAACAGCCTCTTCCCCTCTGTCATCAGATTTCTGAACAGTCCGTGAACCAATGAACATGACCTTACTATTCCTAAACACGAGATCTCTTTAGATGATGCCTGACCTGTTGAGTTCCGCCTCACAATTCCTTTCTTTTTTTGCACTATTTAATGTATTTATTTTAGAATAGCTAGTCATTTTATGTCTGTGCACTGTACCGCTGCTGAAAAACAAGCAAATTTCACTTCAAATAGGCCAGAAACTCGATTCTGATGTTTATGGATTGTAGTGTCTTCTATGACACACAAGCAAGTGACAGGACAGGGTGGCTGCTGGACAAGGGCATATTCTTACCAATTCTACTTTCACAGATGCTACATTTTCACAAGGGCTGAAAGGATAGAAGTTTTAAGAAAATAAAGACAGAAGAGATTGCAAACACGGGAATTTGGAGCAGCAGACAAGCAGGCGGATTAACACAAGAGATTCTTCAGAAGCTGGAATTTCAGAGAAATACACTTAAAAATGCTGGAGGAATTCAGCAGGGCAGGCAACATCAATGAAGAGAAATTTTAAAAATTATGTTTTTTGGCCAAGACCCAGTCAATAGAAAGAGGCTCAGCCCAAAATATCAACTCTTTATTCCTCTCCATCGACGCTACCTGACCTGCTGAGTTCCTCTAGCATTTAGTGTATGATACGCAAGACACTGGATGAACTCAGTGGACTTGGCAGTATCTACAGAGGGAACTGGACAGTCTATTCTTTGGGTCAAGACCCTTCGTCTCAACAAATGAAGGGTCTTGACCCAAAACAGCAACGTCTACTAGAGTTGCCAGACTGAGTTTCGCCAGCTTCTTTTTAGTGGTTTTAGGAAAGGCATCACAACTCTGATCAGTGATAGCCTCATCCCAGCTGCACGTGGAAAGTATCAGTAGATCACAGGTGTCGTCAAGTAATAACAGAATTATGAGAAAAAGCAGACAGATTGAGAAGGCAGATTAAAGCACAAACAAATTGTTAAAAGCCAGCTCTCTCACCTTTCCACAGAAATATGTGACCACATGACCCATTGTCAAGGATGTAACATTCGTTGGTAGAAAGTTGAGCCATTTTAAATGGGTTCTCCGCAGCTACTTCTGTTAAACTCAACTGCCCACTGGCATCAGAGATCTAAGAGTAATCAAATCAACCAGGTTCATTACAATGTATGATGTAGTCTACGAAAGTTTTGCACTTGATTGGCAAAACTGTATCATTAAGACTTGGCAAAGAATTCGCACATCATCTGAGAAGAAAACTGTTACCATGTAGAGTTTGGCCTTTTGCTTGCTACGGGTATCAGCGGCGCTATCTTCAAGAACAGCGTCTGGAAGGTCTGGTTTGGGACCCAGTAACTGCCATTTAAAAAAAAGAGGAAATGTTACGTCAGAACAGAATCCTTCTTGCATGGTATCAACTTTACACTAAATCTTCACATGCCCACCTCAATGACCTCCTTGGGCTCCTGTCCTTCTTCCAACACATGTACCTTGGCGCGCCCTGCTCTGTCTTTATCACGGATACTTGTGACAAGTTGACAGCACTTGAGCTTCTCATGAACATTGCTCTTTGATCCATTCCACTGGTAAATCTCCTGCAATTACAAATTTAAACAAGATCATGAGTCCCCTGTGGCCAGATGTAAACTTTATTCAAAATTGAGTATATTACTTGCCAGATTATGGATAACCTCCTCCCCACCACACTTACTACATTCTGTTTCTTTCACACAGTCCTAGGTCAAACAGCATTCCCTTCATCCCATTGAATCCATGTTGACCATTAGCGCCCCTTAACACTAAGCCTAAATAAACCCCGTTTTATTCCCCTCACATTCCCAATATCCTTCCCCCAGATCCCACCAGCAACGTAAGTGATCCTGAAATATCTTCATCATCATAGCCAGGCAGATCATGCGGGGAAGCACCACTGCTGAGAGAACCGAGCAACAATTTGTTGTACTTACAGCTCCAACATCGATGATGAAGCAGTCTCCCTTATTAAAGCTGCTCCACGCAAAAGGCGCTTCACAGGCCCGCACATTTCGCCTGCCCTTCACGTGCAGTAGCCTCTTTATATTCGCCTGATTGGTGACGACGTGTGTGAAGCCGGATGCAACACCTCCTTCCTGCAATAGGAAACATACACTACATGAGGCAAAAAAATGGTTTAAATTTTATAAAAGGGCAAAATTATCTTACCAAAACCCAAAGTCGTACTGATGCAAGCTTCAAAGATTTAACTTAGAATGAATTTTACTGAGAAATACAGGGTAGTAACAGGCCCTTCTGGCCAAACTGGTCTGCACTACTCAATTACCCTTGTGTGACCAACTAACCTACTAATCTGCACAGCTTTGGAACGTAGGAGGAAACCGGAGGACACCCACAGGGAGAATGTACAAACTCCTTATAGGCAGCAGCTGATTTGAACTTGTATCACGGGTGCCATAATGGCTTTATGCTAACCACCACATATATAAATCTTTTCAGAAAGGGCATCGAATGGCAGAGCAAAAATGTTCTTGTGTCTGTTTCAAGGTATAATCTTGTGAATGGGGTCCTTCCGCTCCCCCCCTCCCACCACCATACTGAGGAAGGAGCACAGTATAGGGTTCTTCTGCTATGCCACATGACTGGCAACAGTTCTATTGGCTTTAAGGGGTGGAATAGAGGGGAGGGAACATCCACTTAGACCATGAGAGGCCTGCGTCGGGCATTTTCATGCCTTACAAGGCGCAGATTGGAAGTCTGTGTGGGGCGCCACTCCTTGCACAGACACTAGAGCAATGTGTGGTTAAGTGCCTTGCTCAAGGGCACAAACACGCCGCTACAGCTGAGGCTCGAACTAGCGACCTTGAGATAACTAGATGAATGGAATAGAAAAGTACTGAAAGCATTGACTATGAATGCAAGAATAAAAGAGATTGCACAGTTCATTGTTGTGATTAATTTTTGACTGTGAATAAAGTTTATTTTGATATATAAAAAAAAACCTTGTGAACGGGATACATCCTAGTATAGGCTCATGACTTCAAAAGACTTGAGGTAAAAGTGTTCTGCACACTCAATGTAATTCAACAACCCAAATCTGTAATGAGTGCATGGCACTCAGACCAATTCACATAGACGTGCCCCATAGGGATACGTATCTCATTGGTGCAGTAAAGGCTGCTTCATTCTTTATTTATTCAAAGTCTTTAACCCAGATAAATATGAAGTGTTAGGCCTTGGTAGGGCAAATACAAGGAGACAGGCTGAACAGAGAGATCTTGGAGTCCAAGTTCATTGCTCCATGAAAGTGGCTGCACAGGTCTATAGGGTGGCAAAGAAGTGTGAGGGGTTGCTGAAGTACCCCTATTAACTGTGCTTTTGAGAAGAGAGAGAGAGTTATTTACCACCGATGGCTTGTTTGTAAGAGAGAGACAGACGAAGATTAACGGTTGGACTGTCACTTTAAGGCACTGGAAGTAACTTTGGATTTCTACTGAGTTGGGTTTGGAGATAGCACTGAGCAGCTCGGAAGTTGCTATGGTGACCGAAGGCAGGTTGTTGATATTACTTGTTCAAGGACAGTTCGCCTGCTTGTGCATTTCTTCACAGACAAAGGAAGGAGGGATTATTTGAATGACAGTTGATGCTCAGCACGGTGAGATAAGTAGGAGGTCAGATGATACAGACCTCAGACACATGATCTGGACACTGAATGAGCGTTGTTGTGCCCGCAGAGAAAGGTGGGTTTTGGAGGATCGATCTAATCGCTCTTGCAGTGGAAGGAGGGAAAAGGGTTGACTGGTGGGGAGTTGTCCATGTGTCCACCCTTGCCTGGGGGATAGCTCCACCACAGAAAACCGGTCCCCTTTGTTAAAGTCACAGTCGGTGACTTTTAAAGGATTTCGGAGGATGACAAGAAGATCGATGGCATCAGCTCACCTGAAGACTCAAATCTCTCTCTCTTTCCATCACTACTCAACTCAATACCACGAACTGAACTGAACTTTACTCATCATCGTAAGACTGTATCTTTTTACCCCTAGACTTAAAGAAACTTGGTTTTTCATACATATATTTCCACACTTACTGATATACTTACATATATATATTTATATATTACTGTATCGCATAGTTAATAATAAATATAATTAGTTTATAGCAATACTGGACTCCAAAGTGTTTTCCATCTCTGCTGGTTCTTAATTCCCGTCACGGGGTTCGTGACAGAAGGCTTATGGAATGCTTGCTTTTAGTAGTCGAGGCATTGTTCAAAAATTGAGGTTATATTGCAACGTTAGAAGACTCTGTTTAGGCCACGTTTGGAGTACTGCGCACAGATCTGGTCGCCCCACTGTAGGAAGGATGTTGAGGCTTTGGAGAGGGTGCAGGAAAGTTTTACCAGAAAGCTGCCTGGCTTAGAGGGTATGTGCTATCATGAGAGTCTGAATAAACAGGTTGTTTCCTCTGGAGCCTCGGAGGCTGAGGGGAGATCTGATAGAGGTTTGTAGGATTATGAAAGGCATAGATGGACTGGACAGAGAGCACCTCTCTCCCCAGGGTAGAAATAACTAATACCCAGAGGCCATCCATTGAAGGTGCGAGAGGGTAGGTTCAAGAGGAATGTGAGAAGTAAGTTTTTTTACTCAGAGTGGTGGATGCCTGGAATGCGCTGCTGGGTATGGTGGTAGAGAAAAATACATTAGAGGCTTTTAACAGACGTTTAGATAGGCACATGAATGCGAGGAAGGAGGAGGAATATGGACATTGTGTAGGAAGGAGGGATTAGATTTTCTGACGGTTTTTGATTTACTCTTTAGCTGGTTCCTTCTGTGTTCTACAATCAATGTTCTTCCATGCCTGGGGATCCTCAAATCAATACCAGAGGCATTTGAAAATCTAAACTACACAAACAATGTGAATCGCAGCTGCTAAGGCGGCACATAAAGCAGCAATGTAAGTTGGGAAAGGGGTATAGTGAGTTCTTCCTCATACAGTGCTCCAGATTGGGGAAATGTTTACACACCCAACATTTTAGGAAATTTCTTCCCTTCCACCATCAGATTTCTGAATGGACGATCAACCAACCCAGGAACATTTTTTATACTCTCTTTTTGCACTATGTGCTTAATATTATATATCCCTTTTGAAATAAGAAGTGCAAACACCGAGAGCAAATGTGAGTGTATATATATATAAAACTGAAAATTTTTTTAATGTCTTGTACCTATACTGCTGCTGCAAAACCAGAACTTTTACAACATACTGTATGTTGGTGATGCTAAACCCGTTTCTGATTCTGAAAAGCTGTGCGTAGGGAGCAGTAACTAATTCTCAGATAGGTCAGGTTACACTCCAGTGAGTCCCCCCCCATTAGCTTTTGTTCAGAGTGCCATACTGCGCGCTGACCAGAAATTAAACTAATCAAGAGTAGGTTTAAAATGAAAAACCTTCACAGTAATTTGAAAAGAAAACGTACATAGCTTGGTTATGAATTTTTCCTCACTTTGTGAGTAGCTGAATAAAAAGCTGATTCCACCTATCCTCCCTCTTGGTGGTTCTATTTCTGAATTTAAAGAACCAAAAGTACATTAAATTTTTTACAAAGTCAGAGAGCTTCCGGCTAGGAAAATCAATATTCCATCCACTACATCAGATGAAGTGTAAAAACAATGAACAACTGCATCTCAATAACAATTCAAGGACTTGAAAGATACTTCAAGGAGGTTTCTGGGTTGTCTCACTGACCCAAACTCACCACTGCATACATACAGACAGACATAGAACAGTCATTATTACCGAACAAGTGGTCCTGAGACATCAGCTGGGACTAATTTTGTAATGTTTAGGCAGAGAAGTGGAAGTGAAAACATGAAATGTTTAACAAACATTGTTCTGATCCAATGTGCTCAAAGATGCTTCTGATTGAACAAGGCAAGTTGAATGAATTCCACGTTCTTACTGTGTTGCTTTGGAATTAGGAGTCCTGCTTGTCTGGAGTTCCACTATAACCCTGTGGAGAACCTCCCATGACCCAGGCACTATGTAATCAGTCACACCAGTTCTCTTCCTCATATCCTTTTGCCTTGAGACAAGATGATGTGTGCACAGGATCTCTTTAGACTGTTCTATGCCTGTCCGTATGTATGCAGTGGTGAGTTTGGGTCAGTGAGACAACCCAGAAACCATCCTGAAGTATCTTTCAAGTCCTTGAATTGTTATTGAGATTCAGTTGTTCATTGCCTTTACACTTCATCTGATGTAGTGGATGAAATATTGATCTTCCCATCTGGAAGCTCTCTGACTTTGTAAATAATTTAATGCACTTTTGGTTCTTTAAATTCAGAAATAGAACCAAAGCTGATGCTCTGAGAAAATTATAAGAACAAGAGATTCTGCAGATCACAAGCACGAGGAAGTCTGCAGAGACTGGAACTCCAAAGCAACACACACAAAATGCGGGGGGAACTCATATTTAGTTTTTTTTTAGCTCGACGTCATGACAGGTGCGGAACTCAGTGAGGTGCGGGCGAAGGTGGACAAAGGTGAGGCACTTACTGAGGACAGAAAGTTCTGCCTCGGAGAGGGGAAAGTCGGAGGGAATAATGGAGACCTGGCAAGGATGAGAGCTGGGATCGAGTGGGAGGGTGGGTTTGATGGTGGTTATTCAGAGGTAACACACACAAAATGCTGGAGGAGCTCAGCAAGTCAGGCAGTATCTATGGAGAGGAATAAACAGTTGACTCCACGTGAAGACTTTTCATTGGGATTTTATAGATGCTGCCTAACCTGCTGAATTTCTCCAGGATTTAGCATGTGTTACTCTGAACGTTGACAGATCTTATCACAGGTACTGGACAACTTAAAAACTTAATTCTCTTGCCTATTCCCAATTGCCTGCATAGCAAGAGAACTGCTGGGCTATGGAGGACAATTAAGAGTTAACATATACTGTAGAATGAAGTGAGGATGCATTTACTTAAATACACACAGCATATCTTATCTCCTACAAACAAAATTCTGGCACTCCTTTAACTACAGATGAAATCAGCAACTTTTAATATTTAAGATATCCCCAAGATCAATCTTAATTTGTTCATTATTAACTTTGAATATTGTCTACTTATCAATTCTCACTATTCAAAGTTTGTTTTAATTTTTCAGGTCTACCTGCTCCAAACAGTTGATTCCCCTTTGTACCTCTGAAAAGGCTCTCTGAATTATTTTTCTTCACCCAACCTAGTTTTCCTAATCACATAAAGCTGCCTTGCTTTGTTCCAAGTCACTGCCAGGGTTCATGTGTAGCCCTGGCAACGGTGGGTGTAATTAGTTAATTTCAGGATGTGACCCAATCACAACAGCACACAGCTTAAGCACAACTTTTTAGTGTGTTTCAGTTACATATTGCAACATCTAGTTTCCATAAATAGCACTGACGACACCATTCAGTACACATCTCTTGGTAGAAAAACCCTATTAAGCAGATTTCCCTGCAAATTACTCTCACAAAAATTCAATTTGTTATATCTTAATTTGCCATATACTCATATTTACATGTACTGTATTATGAATTTGCTGTGGTGTGATATGCAACAAAAAACAATTATAAAGAATTATATAAAGTTAAAAGTACAGTTACAGAGTACAATGTGCATAAATACATGAATGCCAGCATGTATTTAGAATGAAAAAAATATTATAAAAACTATTTACCGTGTAGTGCAGTGACTGAGGTAATAGAGAGGTGGGGAGAGCTAATTAGATTGGTTGATCAGAATTATTACCTGGCGGACAAAACTTTTAGGATGGCATAAAGTTTTTACTTTAATAGCCCTTTTGCGCTTTCTGGAAGGAGGTTCTTCAAAAAGGCAGCTTTCTGTGTGGATAGTGTCTACAATGATTTTTTTCATGCCCACATTCTCGTCCTGGACTCATACAAGCCCAGCAGTGATGCAGCCAATAACCTTTTCAGCTGTCCGACATTTCATTGTAGTTCCCGTAAATCGTGAGAGTGCGCTGATGTGAGGATGCTCTCAGTGATGTAGAATTGCACAGGATGTTCTGGGAAAGATGGAATTTTACCACCTACAGCAAGAAGTTTACCCTCTGCAGAACCTTTCTGTTAACGAAGGAGATACGGTTCTCCAAAATGAGGACCATATACTTGTCATTCAAATTTTTAAACATGTTATACAGAAGAATCATTAACTCTCCTACATCTATGGAGGGGAATAAACAAGATCAGGCCTGAACCTTCAGCGATTTAAACCCCTCCATAAATGCTGTCTGACTTGCTGCATTCCTTTAGCATTTTGTGTGCCACCTACTCAATAAACAGGGTTACACTCCCCTAGGTTTTCAGTGAAAAACCAAATTCTACGCTTGAAGTTCAACAAGAATGGATCTATATTCAATACCTGACATTATGTAAAATTCCAGGCTTGCTCAACAATACATCCACATTACCTGGTACACAATTCCATTCTTAAAGTAGCCCAGGAACTTGCTTGTCTCGTTGCCTTGTGCTTCCCTGTACTGCACGGGAGCACCTTGAAGACTTTCATCCAGTTGCACACAGTAAATGGCAGCAGATCCAGATTCATCCTTCTGGCACTGATTTCCTGGAAAAAAATATCTATCAAAAACCAAACCACCCACAAAAAAAACAAGAGTTGCAACGCCTGAAGATATGAATGTACACATACCCAGCCACATATGGATGCTACTCTTAAGATCCGCAGCCACGTTAAGGACAATGTAGGCATCACCGATGTAAAAGTTCCCATGCTGTGTCTCTGGGATTAACACAGGGTTCATGCTCTCGATCCTCCAGATGGTAAGACCTGGCTTTTTGCCGACATTGTCAAATGCTTTGTGGAAAGCCATTGCCTGCGGGTTAGAAGGGGGACAATGAAGAAACTGTAGATAGGAAATAAACAATTAACAGGACTTTTTTTTAGAGATACAGTAGAATCCAGTTAATTGAGACACATTGGGACCAGTACGTTTTGGCTTAATTCAGCTGCTGCCCCAAGCAGCTGAAGTTTCATGGAAATAGTTAAAAAGGTATATAAAAAAAATACAAACTGAGTAACAAATTATGCAGTTAGATGAAATACAAAACAAATTGGAGCACTACTACAGTACTATAACACAGTATATTAGTCCCTAATAGTTAATGACAGAGGAATTCATCCAGTGTACGTCATGACAAAATCAACACAGACACCTAGTGCAGATAATGGACTCTCTTCATACAATGCCTCAAACATGCCACACTGACACTATTTAAATACCGTTCCCCCTAAGGACAGTGTAGTGTCTAGCGGCCACACAAGTGTGTGCAACTGATGCTAGTTAGAAACCGTTCAGCGAGTCTCCTAAATAAACAAAGGGAATCTTGGCAATTTTCTCATTGAGTTTTTGTTTTTTTAATAGTCATCCCAAATAAGCGGCTGCCCTGATAAACAGATGGCCCAAATGAGCCGGAATCCATGGTAAATCACGAGCAGTAAAAAGGCCCTTCCAACTCAATAAGCACATATCTCTCAATTCCATGCACATGACTAATTAACCTGCTAACCCAAATGCCTTTGGGCTGTTGGAGGAAAATGGAAACCCATGCAGTAACGAGGAAAAAGTACAAACTCCATACAGGCAGCTGCAGGAATTGAACCTGGATCCCTGGAACTGTAACAGCGTTACGCTAACTGCTATGCCACTGTACTGTATAATAAATGCACTGCTAAGCTGAAGATCCTTTTCCCTTTGTACACTGCCGAACGCGATTGTTTCAAAGACGGGGAAATAAATCAAGCAATTTAACAGGAGAGATTTATAATTGATCCAATCTCTAAAGTGTAGTTACTACCCAGCTCCTCCACATTAGAGGTAGGAAGCATCCTGGTGTATTTCGCTTAATTCCGGCAATACCCCCAAAAGAGGAAAACAATAAAGGGCTTGTTGCAATAAATCTGAAATTTGAACTTTTGCCAAAAATCAGGTTTCTTGACTTTAAAGTGTACAGATCTAGCAATTTGAGAACAATATTAAACTACAGATATTGGTTTTCTGCAGAACATCCTTTTAGATAGTTGGAATACAGACTATATATATAGTCCCCAAATAAATGCCACAACCAATACCCCCATGCCAAATTCAACGCCTGCAGAAAACTCTTTCCTGTCTGAAAGCTTCGCTAATAGTAGACCCTAAGCAATAAATATTGTACTGTGGCTGGACTGAATTCAGAGAGGATCATTTCCTGTGAAAACTGAGAGAACACACCACTTTAAAGCTCACTCTCTTCACTGCAAGGGAAAGCAAAAAGGCAGGCTCTGAATACCACCAGTTTGTGATAAACCGTGGAGAGCCATTCTAACCAGATTAGACCATTGAACACGCACAAAATGCTGGTGGAACTCCACAGGCTAGCCAGCATCTATGGAAAACAGTAACCAGTCGACGATCCAGGCCGACACCTTCCCCCAACCTACTTACTCTGATTTCTTATATTTTTTCTACAGTCTTGACGACTCTTTACTCTTTTCCATAGATGCTGCCTGGCCTGCTGAGTTCCTCCAGCACTCTATGTGTGTTGCTTGGATTTCCAGCATCTGCAAATTTGCTCTTGTTTTATATCATTGAAGATAAGACTATTCTAATCTTCCAAAAGTGATGCCTCAAAAAGGTGGCATCTGTTATTAAAAACCTCCATCACCCAGGATATGCCCTCTTATCACTGATACCATCAAAGATGGGGTACAGGAGCCTGAAGACACATACTCAGTGTTTCAGGGCAGCTTCTTCTCCTCCACCAGCAGATCTCTGAATGGAAAATGAACCCATGTACACTACCTCACTACTTTTTTCTCTCTTCTTGTAAAACTTATATAAGTATATAAAATTGCAATTTATATCTTTTTTATTATGCATAGAAATGTATTGCTGCCACAAAACAACATATTTCATGACATACAGCGGTGCTAGGAAGTTTATGAACCCTGTAGAATTTTTTCTATTTCTGCATAAATATAAGCTAAAACGTGACAGATCTTCACTTAAGTCTTAAAACTAGATAAAAAGAACCCAAGTAAATAAATAACACAAAAACATTATACTTGTTCATTTATGTATTGAGAAAAATGATCAAATATTACATGTATTTGTTAGAAAAAGTATGTGAACCTCTGGGGTAATGCCTTCTACAAAAGCTGTTTGGAGTCAGGTGAGATGAGATTGGAGGTGTGGGTTGTAGAGGTGTCCTGCCCGATAAAAAAAACCCACAAAGTCAGGTAACTGACAGAGCCTGCTCTTCTCAAGAAAGATCTGTTTATGTGCACCAAGCCTCGATCAAAACAACTTTCAGAGGACCTTAGAAGAATTATAGCTGGAAAAGGCTACAAAAGCATTTCTAAAAACCTGAATGTTCATCAGTCCACAGTAAGAGAAATTGTCTCCAAATGGATGAAACTCAATACTGTAGGAGAGGGATCCTGAAAAGATCACACCAAGAGCACAATATGCAATGCTGAAGGAGGTGAAAAGGAGCCCAAGGATAACAGCAAAATGACCTGCAGGAATCTCTAGAATTTGCTAAAGTCTCTGTCCATGTGTCCATTATAAGAAAAAAAATACTTAACAAGAATGGTGCTCATGGAAGGACACCACCGAGGAAACCACTGCTCTCCAATAAAAAACTTTTCTGCACGTCTCAAGTTTGCAAAAGACCAGCTGGATGTTCTACAACATTTCTGGGACAATGTTCTGTGGACAGATGAGATAAAAGTTGAACTTTTGGCAGAAAAGCACATTTCTATGTTTGGAGGAAAAAGGGCACTGCACACCAACACCAAAACCTCAACCCAACTGTGAAGCATGGTGGAAGGAGCATCATGGCTTGGGGCGGCTTTGCTGTCTCAGAGCCTGGACAGCCTGCAATCGTTGAGAGAACAATGAATTCAAAATTGCATCAAGACATTTTACAGGAGAATGTCAGGGTAACAGTCTGTTACCTGAAACTTAATAGAAGTTGGATAATACAACAAGACAATGACCTAAAGGACAAGAGTAAATCAACAGCATGATTTAAAAAGAAGAAAATTTGTGTTTTGGAGTCAAAGTCCTGATCTTAATCCTGTAGAAATGTTGTGGAAGGACCTGAAGCAAGCAGTTCATGCAAGGAAGCCCACTAACATCCCAGAGTTGAAGCAGTTTTGTAAGGAGGAATGACTTAAACTTCCTCCAAGCCGATGTGCAGGACTGATCAACAGTTACCAGAAACGTTTGGTTGAAGTTAAATTGCTGTACAAGGGCGTCCTACCAGTTATTGAACGCAAAGGTTCACGTACACTTTTTAACAGATGCATGTAAATTTGAATTGAATGTAATATTCTCAATACATAAATGAACAAGTATAATGTTCTTATTTTATTAATTTAATTGTATTCTCTTTATCTAGTTTTAGAAGTTACGTGAAGATCTGATCACATTTTAGTCATATTCATGCAGAAATAGGGAAAATTCTACAGGATTCACAAACTTGCTAGCACTACCAGTGATGTTAAACCTAATTTTATTTATTCTGTTTGCTTTTAGTTTGAGAATGGAAAGGAAATTGTTGAGTTTTATTTGACTTATCAACTTCTGTATTTTGCTTCTCCAAAATGTATGTTTGCACTAGAAATAAATAAATAAATTCAGCTAATTACACAGGGCCAGGACACCACCAATGTTACTATTATCAAATCATAGTCTACATCATTTTAGGGATGGGGCTGTGAGATTTTTAACCAAGGGCAATTCATTACATGAAAAAAATTATAGACGCTGGAAATCTGAAGCAAGAACAGAAAGTGCAGGTAAACTCTGCAAGTCAGGCAGCATCCATGCAGAGAGAAACAAGAAGTCTGTAGCCTCTCCACATTCTCAACATACTTTCGAGGCCACTACTGGGATTAAGTGGATTGATGTAACCACCTCCCATGCCTGCAATGTTTCCCCAAACCATATTTTGATTATTAATGTATTCATTAAAATAAGGTGCCTTCACTACCACTTTTTTCAGCATACCATTCAGAAAGTCAATTGTGGAAAAATTACTTTTCAAAAACAAGCAGTAATGACACCTCCAAAAGGCTGCAGATGCGATTGGGTTCAGCATGGGCAGTGGGGTGGTAAATGCAGTTTAACATGCAGCAGTACATTCCGTAAGATTATGAAATGCTAATTTGTTCTTTTCGGAACCATGAAACAAACCTATTTTCTTTTAAAAAGTAGCAAGTAAGGCCATAATACAGTATATTAAGCCTTCCTTGCCAAAAGACTCGACCCCTAACCACAGCCACAATTTACTTTTCTCTACACTGCACCAGAATATGTGGATCACAGATCAGTCTCTACAGCCACCTGAGGATGCACTAATAGACAACCCCTTAGAAGAACATCATACCGAACTCGAGTGATGACACTACTACTGATACAGTATATATACATATGAACTCCATGCCATATAGATAGAAGTTTGAACAAAATAGCAAAAACAGATTAATGTTGAATAGTCAATAGTCATAGTCATACTTTATTGATCCCGAGGGAAATTGATTTTCATTACAGTTGCCCCAACCAAGAATAGAGTATAAATATAGCAATATAAAACCATAAATAATTAAATAGTAATATGTAAATTATGCCAGGAAATAAGTCCAGGACCAGCCTATTGGCTCAGGGTGTCTGACCCTCCAAGGGAGGAATACATGGAAGACTACAACTGGAACATTGCTATGGACACCCTAGCACAGGAATATCGTTTAACAGTGGAGACAAGGGAAAATCTGCAGATGCTGGAAATCCAAACGACACACACAAAATGCTGGTGGAACTCAGCAGGCCAGGCAGCATCTATGGAAAAGAGTAAATAGTCATTTCATGCCAAGATCCTTCATCAGGACTGGACAAGAAGGTGAGAAGTTAGAACAATAAGGTGAGGGGACTGGAGGAAGAAATACAAGGTGAAAGGTGGTAGATGAATGCGGGAGGGAGGTGAAGTTAAGAGCTGGGAAGCTGAAAGAGGACTGGAGAAGGGGGAATCTGATAGGAGAGGGTAGATGACCATGGAAGAAAGGGAAGGGGAGGAGCACCAGAGAGAGGTGATGGACAGGTGAGAGGATGAGGTAAGAGAGGGAAACGAGAATGGGAATGGTGAGGGGGGGGGAGAAATTTTGGAAGTTTGAGAAATCGATGTTCATGCCACCAGGTTGGAGGCTGCCCAGACAGAATATAAGGTGGTGTTCCTTCAATCTGAGTGTGGCCTCATCGTGGCAGTAGAGGAGAGCATGGATTGACATGTCGGAATGGGAATGGAAAGTAGAATTGAAATGGATAGCCGCCAGTTGATCCCACTTATCCTGGCGGTCGGTGAAGCAATCTTCCAATCTACACTGGGTCTCACTGACATGCAGGAAGCCACACCAGGAGCACTGGATACAGTAGACTACCCCAACAGCCTCACAGGTGAAGTGTCACCTCACTTGGAAGTACTGTTCGGGGCCCTGAATGGTAGTGAGAGAAGAGGTGTAGGAGCAGGTGTAGCACTTGTTTCACTTGCAAGAATAAGTGCCAGTAGGGAGATCAGTGGGGAGGGACAAATGGACAATGGAGTCACATACGGAGCAGAGGTGGAAGAAGGGAAGAAGGTGGTGGGATAATGTTGGAGATGGTGGAAGTTATGGACAGTTATGTGGTGGTGGTAGGTGAGGACAAGAGGTACCCTATCACTGGTGGGGTAGCAGGAGGATAGGGTGAGGCCAGACATGTGAAATGGAAGATATGTAGGTGAGAGCAGGTGGAGGAAGGAAGACATCTCATTAGTTCTAGAATGAAAAGGCTCATCCTGACAGCAAATATGGTGAAGACGGAGGAACAGAGAGAAGGGGAGGGCATTTTTACAAGTGACAGGGTGGGAGGAGGTATAGTCCAGGTAGATGTGAGAATCATGGAGCAGATTCACCAGGGAGTTGCTGGAAATTAGGTTTATAATTAGAATCACGGTGGCTTGGAAAATTAGAGCTCATTATGAGAAGTTATGCCAAATGGCCTGGTGGAGTTCCTTGGAGTTTTACGAAGACTCATGATCTGAGAGATGGAAAACTGGAGGTTAGACATGTGGCTTAAAACGTGCAATTGTGCAAGGCCTTGCGTTGCTGTTGCACTGTCAAAGAACAGAGTGGACCCGCCTACTCTGCTCAGTCTCAATATCGTGTAACAATTTCCTAACCTTCCCGAACCCTCTGGAGATACGTTGGATCAATACAAGGCTACCGGACCTAGGAAAGGTGGGCGACTCCATTCCGCTGTGAATTCACTTCCCATCGGTAAATGCGCCCCGATTTAAACGAGGGCTTCAGTGTGCTTTAGAGGCAGCGCCAGGGTTGTCCCTGAAGTTCATATTTGGCTGGACCAGCTGAAGACTGGAAGAAATAAAGAGATGATGCATCCACCGCAAGGCCTCGGTGGGGAAGGGCCACGTCTAGGGCTCTTCCGCTATTGGACAGCGAGGGGCCGAGATGGGCGAGGAAGTCCATCAGTGACAGTATTGTAGTAGTGCATCACCGCAGGGAGTCACCAGGTCTATTGGTTTTAAGGGGTTTAATAGAATGCTACGTAAAACATTGATTATGAATGTAAGGATGGAAGGGTTTTTATTGTATTTTATAATAAATAAAATGTCTTACGATATTAAAAAAGGATCGGGGAGGAGGAGTGGGCCGCTGTACCACAATGACAATGCGGAGAGCCTGAGGCAGCTCGCTTGTCCACTCCCGGCTCTTTGTAAATATATACGCAAGAATTGAGTTTGTGATCGATTTCTGAAGCTTGCAGCCTATTATAAATGTGTTAATTTTCTAGATCAGGGGTCCCCAGTCTTTTTTTTAAATGCCACAGACCCCCACCATTAACCGCGGACCCCAGGCTGGGAACCCGCCGTCCAAATGGACGCGTTCCGTCTATAAATCTCAAACTCCGCAGACGTTGTTTGACCCCCTGAGTATGTCTGGCATTTTATGCGCCTCTTTGTTTCTAACTTTCCGACCAAATTCCCGATCGTTTGGCAGCACCCACTGAAAAGTGGCGGATACTTTAAGAGTAACTTCTGCTCAGGTCTGCTGAATAAATGAACTATCACTCGGCCGCATCTCATTTCTTCAGAAATGGAAAGGAAGCCGATTAAACACGCGTTTGAATTGCAAGAAGGCAGCCTGCAGAGCTTAGTCTACAGCTAAATGTGCAACATATAGCCAATCTGTGCAGAATTTTTAAAATAACGCTTAACTTTAAATAAAGACTTGTTCTCCCTAGAGCGCAGAAAGTGTGATGGGGTATTGAAAATAATAAGAGCACTCGACAGAGGCAGACTGTCTCCAATGGCAAAGGAGCCGAGGTGCTGGCGATACCTTTAATGCGAATAGCATAAATAGAGACGATACTGAACAAACACTTCTTGTTTAAGAAAAACATTTGGCTACACTTGGCGGCTGAGGCAGATTCAGGGCGGTTTTCAACTGGGGGTCTGGGAAAAGCCCCAAAACGAAACCACGACGGGACAGCGGGCTCAAGGGGGGGGGGGCTTGGTCGCTTTGCCCCAATGGGGCGAATGGCCTCTCCCTATACCACTGCAACTCTATGTCAGCGGTACCAGCGACACCCATATCCTGGCGAGGGAACAGCCCTCTGTTAAAAGACTGCAACATGTAGCAAACCTGCAGACGCGCCTATTAACGTCGCCGGTTCAGACCCCCTGACGGGATGGTTGCGCAAACCGACCCGTATTTTTAAAGAACTTTTATTTTCTGTAGATGGTCTGTCACCTCTCCGATTCAGAATTCCTAGCACTATTTTAATGCTTCTGTTTCTTTCCACGAGCTCCTTAAACTTTCCCAGATCTTTTCAAAGATGGAAACATCCCCTCAAAAATGAAGTAAACTTCCATTAGAGTTGATTGCAGTCATCACCAACGTCAGAAGCGCAACCAGAGAGGAACACTCGACATTTCAGATGCATTTATCCAAAAAAAAGCAACCAAAAGAAGAGGGTAGCCATTTTCGCCTCAAGGGCTGCGATTGGAATTCTGAACAAAGCGGCTGTTCTTTTTTAACTGCTTATAGTTTGCATGAATTGTAGCATTCTCCGAGACAAAAAAAACTTTTACACAGTTACCCCCGCTGCGTGAATTAATCTACCAAATGCAGATGCCCCGCCAACACAGACATTAAGTGCGTGTTGTTCGGAAACAGCGGGGACTGAGAACGAATCTGCTCTTAGTAAGAATAAAAACAGACCCCAAAAGCGATGCATAATGTTTCAATCGTTATCAGCAAAAGTGTAAGACTTACTAAGAACAAGGCGAGGTCCGGTTCCGATTCCGGGAGTAATATCGGGTATGGATGCTAAATCCCAGTGATTCTCTCCGTGCTCTGTTTCCTTTTAACCGAGAAGGGAGTGAAAACCACGCTCCAATCCTATTGGTGAACTTCTGGTTTTTTTATGCTAATTGCCAGCTGTTCTGTCATCGCCGTTTTCGCCCAACTAGTGAGCAGAAGTAAATCTACAGTAAAAGAAAAAAATATTCATGAAAGTTTCAATGATCCGGGCCTATTTAATGTTTAATTAAACTGCAAATCACCATATGTAAAGAATAGAAGGAAGAGGGCACGATCCAGATTCGATCGTTTTCAAACCGTAGTCATGGTCAGTCTTGATGTAATTATGGGAGAGGGGAGAATGAAGGCTTATTAATGTACTTAATAAATTCAGGAAGACAATTGTGAAAAAAAAACAATTTTTCACAAACATGCAGTGATGACATTCTGAAGGGCTGCAGGTGACATACTGGCTCCAGGAAGGGCAGAGGGTTGGCAAATGCAGTTTAACAATGTGTTCTGGAAAGCTACAAAATGGTAAATTGTGAAGAAACAGTTCATGTCCTTTGAGAAGCCTTGAAAGGAACATATTTTATCTTAAAAGGTAGAACAGGCAGGGACATTAAAATGTCCCTATTCTCCTGCCTTCTCCCTGTAACCTCTGTTTCCTCCACCTCTGCATTTTAAATTTCATTCACTATCAGTCTTCCATAGAACCATAGAACACTACAGCACAGAAAACAGGCCATTTGGCCTTTCAAGTCATGGTCTGGTCCGTGAAGTCCACATTCTGGTTCACGGTCTGGTCTGTAGACTCAGGTCTTCCAGCTGTCCCTTGTTTAGTTGAGTTAATCATAGGCAGCTGATTCCCATCTTGGGGCTTGGAATATAAGTGGCCTTGGGGTCTGTGTGAGTGGCTGGTTTGTCTTGTCAAGATTTTCTGGGAGCAACCTGCCAGTGGAAGGCTAGAGCGGCCACTTCCCATCTTTAGGCTGTGTTGGAGAACCATCACTTCATGGAGCCTTGCTGTTGATAGTTGGAGCTGTCTTTGTGGTATGGATTCTGCTGTTTCCTGGGCCAGCTGAGTGGCTGCCAGCCACTCTGAGCTAGGTACGGATCTGGCTGTTTCTGTAACCAGCTGAGGTTGCTGATGGAACTGTGACTCGGAGCAACTCTGATGCAGAGATGGAACTGTCTGTCATTCTTTGGTGTTTGTCTCTTCTTGTCCTTGCCTCTGTGGGGTTTGTCAGGCCGTTCTGCTGTTGCCCTGTGGGAGGGATCTGTCTTGACCTTGCCTCCGTGGAGTCAGTCAGGCTGTTCTGCCATTGCCCTGTGGGGGGATTTGTCCTTGCCTCTGTGGGGTAAGTCAGGCTGTTCCACTGTTGCCCTGTGGGGAGCAACACCACCTTATATTCCGTCTGGGTAGCTTCCAACCTGAAGGCATGAACATCAATCTCTTCAACTTCTGGTAATTGGCCCCCACCTTCACCATTTCCATTCTCATTTCCTTTTCTCACCTCATCCCCTCACCTGTCCATCACCTCTCTCTGGTGCTCCTCCCCCTTCCCTTTCTTCCATGGTCTTCTACTCTCTTCTATCAGATTCCACCTTCTCCAGCCCTTTATCTCTTTCACTTATCAGCTTCCCAGCCCTTTACTTCATCCCTTCCCCCCTCCCAGTTTCACCTCTCACCTGCCACCCTGTACTTCTTCCTCTCCTCCCCCTCACCTTTTTGCTCAAACTTCTCATCTGTGTTCCCAGTCCTGATGAAGGGTCTCAGACCGAAATCTTGACTGTTTACTCTTTTCCATAGACGCTGCCTGGCCTGTTGAGTTCCTCCAGCATTTTTGTTTGTGTTGCTTGGATTTCCAACATCTGCAGAATTCCCTCGACTTTACGTATTTGTTCTCCCAGTTCCTCTGTTCTACAACACTCATCAGTGCCCTCCCATTCACTGTATAATTCCTACTCTGGTTTGAATGTCCAACATACAACACCTCACACTAAGCTGAAATCTATGTTTGCTGTTCCTCAGTCCATTTCCAAAACTATTCAAGATCTCTTTGCAATTCATTGTAACCTATTTCATGATCAAAGAGACTCCAAATTTAGTACCATCAACAAACGCGCTAATCGTACCATGTACATACATTCAATCCAAGCCATTTCCATGAATAATGAATAACAGGGACACTAACCTAGATGGTCTTCTCAACAGGGTTTGAATCTCATGAATGCCTAAGTCTATTTAAAATTAGCCTGTACTAAGAGTGGTCTTGGACTTGAGATAGGGGATGTGCACTGTGGCCGCAGTCGGTAAAATTGTTTGGGACATGTCCAGGAATGACACTGCGTGGGAGGGCACAGGATTCTGGGCTTCAGAGCAGGAGAAGAGATGTGCTCTTTCTGCAGAAAATCAGAAAGCCCCAACCCTCCTCTACCTAGGAATGGAGTGGCGGGGGGTGGGAGTGCAGGAATTGAGGTCACCATTAGGATACGAGCCTGGGTGTCTGATGCAACCCGGATCTCTCAGCAGGAGTCAAGTTCAGTGTGTGAGCCTGTCGCCATCCCTAGCCTCATCACTGACCAACAATCTCCACCAATCAGAACTGATCGTTGGTTCCACCACATCTTCACAATTACTGCCAGAAGCTTCACACCCCTACCTCATAGCTTGCAAGCATCTATTTAACCACAGAAGCCCTGTAACCCAAACTGCCAATGATTACTGGCTCCTTGCCCTCTCTCAAACAGGCCACAACAACGCACAACTGGAGAGAGCTGTGGCTGCCTGCAGGGCACAAGTGTGGTTTAGCCCCGTTCTGTGCAGAGGAGAGGGTGCTCTCTCATTACTGACTTTCAGGCTGATGGCAATGAGGGAAAAATTGAAAACAGGGTATTGCAGCTATTCTTGTTGCAATCTCCATGCCTCTGGTTCCGCTTCAGGTCACGTTGTACTCCAGGGATGACTCCCAGCTGCTGCTGCTATCAGGAGCAGTAACCAGTTTGAGCACGATCATGAGATCCCTCTGCACATACACAATGTATGTTATACAATCATTGTGACAGCCAGGTACTTGATGAGAATATTGAGAAAATAAAATGGGATTAGGGCAGCTGGGTGGAGATATGCCTCCACCAAAGGAAGTGCAAGATAATCCTTCCCTCTGCTAGCCTGCAGGTCACCTTGGGCAAGGTGTAGCACCTGCTTAGTCACTGCCCACCCCCCAGGGTCAGGGCCACGTGAAACCATGGGAGCAGGTGGTGGATGGTCGTATGTGCATCTGGTGCATATGACAAATCCTGGTGATGCGACCACTGACGATCTCTGAAGGGTATTGATAATGACTGGGGTCACCCGTCTCGTAAAGACACTGCCCAGAAGGAGGCAATAGCAAATCACTCTGTAGAAAAATCTGCCAGGAACAATCATGGTCAAAGAAAGACCATGATTGGTGCCACAACATGGCATGTAATGACGACGATGATGATGAAAATGGGATTAGTGCAGGATGAATACAAATGTGGAATGGTTTATGCTCAGTGGCCACTTTATTAGGTACCCCCTGTACCTAATAAAGTGGCCACTGAACGTATGTTCATGGCCTTCTGCTGCTGTAGCCCGTTCATGTCAAGGTTTGATGTGTTGTGCGTTCAGAGAGGCTCCTCTGCACACCACTGCCGTAACGTGTGGTTATTTGAGTTACTGTCGCCTTCCTGTCAGCTTGAACCGGTCTGACCATTCTCCTCTGACCCCTCTCACAAACAAGGCGTTTTCGCCCACAGAACAGCCGCTCACGGGATGTATTTTGTTTAATGCATCATTCTCTGTCAACTGAAGAGACTGTTGCGCATGAAAATCCGAGATCAACAGTTTCTAAGGTACTGAAACCACCCTGTTTGGCACCAACAATCATTCCATTGTCAAAGGCACTTCGATCACATTTCTTCCCCATTCTGATGTCTTGCTGAACAACAACTGAACTGCTTGACCATGATTGCACTGTGGGAGCATGTTCACCAGGTTCTCCGAGGCTGCAGGTGAAAATTGGGGTGCTGGAAATCTGAAATAAATGCAAAAAGTGCTGGAAGCACTCCGCAAGTCAGGCAGCACTGGTGGAATGAGAAACCAAATGAAGGTTTCAGACAGAAGACTTGAGGCTGTCAAGGCACGACCAGACTGGAGTGCAGATATTTCACATCTCGTTCAGGCAGGATGTGTTCTCCTGCTGTGCGCCTGACTCCCTCCTCTTGTTGCGCTCCCTGTGCTTTCTGGTTCTACTCCCAGTCACGCTGTACTCCAGGGAGCATCCCAGCTGGAGCAGTAATGAGTAGCAGCAACCAGTCTGAGCAAGGTCACGAAATCCCTCAGCACCTCTGCACTCAACGATAAATTAGAGAGCCATAGTAACAGCCAGCAGATATCCAGTCAGATAGGCTATTGCTTTAAATAGCAATGGAATGAAATGCTTTCTGCTGATGAATGTATGTAAAGTTAAGCAGTTATTGTTCTACAATGACTGATGTCAACACCTGATTATTCTGCAACACTTCACGATTCAAGATTGTTTATTGTAGTACTTCAACACACAAGTATAAAGAAGAACAAAATGATTATTACTTCAAATCCGAAGCAGCATAACAAAACTCAATAGGCATAAAGAACAATAAATATTTTAAAATACAATAAATATAAAAGCATTTTTATAAAACACAGTGTACAAGTGTAACATGCTGTATGGTTTCACTGCTGTGTAACATGCTGTAAGGTTTCACTGATAATGTAATGGTTTCTCTGCAGCAGCAATGTTTGGGTTATGACTAGAGATAACGGGGTTCAGAACGCTGTTGTTCTTTCTTGTGAGTCTGGAAGAGAGATTTTCATGGTCTTTTGCCAGGGAGAGATGAGGAGAGAAGACGCGAATGGAGAGAGTTGGTAGACTGCCAGACGGGGTGGATTTGGAGTGAGGGTCCGAAGGGCAGCGATGATCGGAGGAGGTCGATGGTGGACGAACAGCTTAACAGTGAGCTCCAACATTGCGCAATAGACTGTTTTATAAGAATGGGCCCTTTTTTCTTTTTTTCGTTTCTTTACTAACCATATAGTCAAAGTAAGAATTATAAAGCTTAATTGTTTAATCTCATATTGTGTACTGCTTGTTATTTCGGGGTACTGATTTGTAACAGGGGACACATCGCATAGCATCCACCCAAACGAGTTTTCTTAAGCTTGGCCAGGCCAGGGGCTATCACCCCCTATATTAAGCTGCGAGCCAAAGCGAGAGTTACACAAGTAACGGTTATATACATACCTGACTGTATGCACATGACATAACACTAGGTAGTGTTAATAATGGTGGGGTGGGTTAATGGGTGAAGGTGTTGATCAGCCTGATGGCTTGAGGGATGTAACTGGTTTTGAGTTGGTGGTCCTGGCCTCCTCCCTAATGGGAGTGGCACAAGCAGTCCATGAGCAGGGTGAATCGAATCCTTCATGATGTTCCTGGCCATTTTCCAGCACCTTTCCGTATGCAAGTCCTTGATGGCAGGTAGGCTGGTGCTGGTGATGGATTGGGCAGTTCTAACTACCCGTTGTAGAGTCCTGCCGTCTGATGCAGTACAGTTTCCATACCACACAATGATGCAGCGTGTTAGGCTGTTCTCCTAGGCTGCATTTCTAATCCTACAATTGTGAATACATTTCAAAACTAATCCTGCCCAGGCTGTAAGCTTGCTTGGTATGCGCTACAGTCAAGAACAGTGTTGTTTTTAAAAAGGTTTCAAAACTAGGAAGCACTATTTGTCTTGGTTCGATAACTCAAGCAAAGATGGATGTTCGCTGGTAACATTGAAAGACTGGCAAAACAGGGACTCAACTTAACATTTGGAGTTTTTCTTGTGGAAAAACAATTCTTCAGAAACGAAATAGAAGAAAGGGTTTAAAAAATCTGTGTACTGTCGCTCTTCTCTAACAGGTCTAACCTGTGGAGTCCTGGATACAATAGGTTTCTATGCTTGGTATATTTATATAATTTACACATTTTACTAGAGGCATCTTGATTGCTTAGACTTTGAATCAAAATTTTGAATGGGGTAGGTTATCTTTCAAAGAGACTTTTTTTCACTATCGTAAGTTCCAATAAACTAAAAGCAGCTTATTAACCTTATTGATCGGGGAAAAAAAAGACGCAGAGTAAGATGTCAACACGAGGAAATCTGCAGATGCTGGAAATTCAAGCAACACACATCAAAGTTGCTGGTGAACGCAGCAGGCCAGGCAGCATAACAGGAAGAGGTACAGTCGACATTTCAGGCCGAGACCCTTCGTCAGGACTAACTGAAGGAAGAGTTAGTAAGAGATTTGAAAGTGGGAGGGGGAGGGGGAGATCCAAAATGATAGGAGAAGACAGGAGGGGGAGGGATGGAGCCAAGAGCTGGACGGGTGATTGGCAAAAGGGATATGAGAGGATCATGAGACAGGAGGCCCATGGAGAAGGAAAAGGGCCATCCTTGCCCATCCTCTGGGTTTTTTCCCCCCTTCTCCTTTTCCTTCTCCCTAGGCCTCCTGTCCCATGATCCTCGCATATCCCTTTTGCCAATCACCTGTCCAGCTCTTGGCTCCATCCCATCCTCTCCTGTCTTCTCCTATCATTTTGGATCTCTCCCTCCCCCTCCAACTTTCAAATCCCTTACTCACTCTTCCTTCAGTTAGTCCTGACGAAGGGTCTCGGCCTGTAACGTTGACTGGACCTCTTCCTGGAGATGCTGCCTGGCCTGCTGTGTTCACCAGCAACTTTGATGAGAGTAAGATGTCGTAGAGTGGGACAGTAGCATCATCAGCCGTGCTGCTGCCTCAATGCTCCAGGGGTTTAGGTTCATTCCTGACCTCAAGTACAGTTTGTACGGAGTTTGCACACTTTGCCTGTGACCATGTGGATGTCCTCGCGGAATTCCTGTTTATTCCCACATCGAAAAGGTGTGTAATATAAAAGCAGAACTTTTACATCAAAATACGCTTCATTTATAATAAAGCGTATTTACAAGAATATACCTTGCAACGATTTTTCATTCTTACATTTATGGACAAAGTGTTAATTATTATATTTCTTAAAGCCAATAGGACTGTTGACACCCGTGTGGCCCCCTGCAGTAGTACACTAGGACAATAATTGAGGGGCTTCCTCGCTCTCAAAAGCCGAAGCTGGAAACACTCAGAAGGTCAGGCTGCATCGGTGAGATGTGTTGATCTGGCCACTATCAATTCCCCTTTGTATATAGGTGAGTGTGGGATCAGGGGAGGAGGTGTTGGGAAGAATAAAATGAGGTCCTGAAGAAGGGTCTCGGCCCAGAGCGTCAACTGTTCATTCCTCTCCATAGATACTGCCTGACCTGCTGAGCTCCCCAACCATTTTGTGTGTGTGTGTTGCTTTGGATTTCCAGTGCCTGGAGACTTTCTCGTGTTTATCATTTCAGGATTAGTGTAAATGGGTGTATTATGTGTGGCAAAGATTTGATGCTCTAAAGAGCCTGTTTTCATGATGTATGACTCTGCAGAGGGTGATGAATCCGTGGAATTCATTGCCTCAGAGACTAGAGCACTGGTTATTGGATATACTTAAAGGCTGGTAGGTTCTCAACTAGTAAAGGTGTCAAAGGTTACAGGTTACAGGGAGAAGTGTCAGTACCTCCAGTTCAAACTCTGCCTTTTTGTGTGTTTTCCCCCTGGCTGTGGTTTTGTATTGCCATGTCCCCACTCCTGCTCTACTCTGGCCCCTGTATTACTGAGTACTCCATCTCTCATCTACTTATATGATTATGATTAAGATTATGAGGACACGCAGTCCCCTTTTATTGTCATTTAGTAATGTATGCATTAAGAAATGATAAAAATGTTTTTCCAGAATAATATCACGAAAACACATGACAAACCGACTTAAAAACTAACAAAAACCACAATTATAACATATAGTTACAACAGTGTGGGCACCTGGCCAAGTGGTTAAGGCATTGGACTAGCGACCTGAAGGTCGTGAGTTCAAGCCCCAGCCGACGCAACGTGTTGTGTCCTTGAGCAAAGCACTTAACCACACATTGCTCTACGACGACACTGGTGCCAAGCTGTATGGGTCCTAATGCTCTTCCCTTGGACAACATTGGTGTCGTGGAGAGGGGAGACTTGCAGCATGGGCAACTGCTGGTCTTCCATACAACCTTGCCCAGGCCTGCGCCCTGGAGAGTGAAGACTTTCCAGGCACAAATCCATGGTCTCGCAAGACTAACGGATGCCTTTAAGTTACAACAGTGGAAAGCAATACCGTAATTTGATAAGAACAGACCATGGCATGGTAAAAATCTCAGCGTCTCTCAAAGTCCCATCATCTCATGCAGACGGTAAACCCCCAGCGCTGCAAACTTGCCGATGCAGCATCCTGGAAGCATGCGACCACAGTCCAACTCCGAGTCCGTCCAAGAAACTCCAAGCCTCTGACCACCTCCCGACATCGATGCACCGAGCACCATCTCTGCCGAGCGTTTCGACCCCAGCCCCGGTAACAGGCGATACGTAGAGCCGAGGATTTGGGGCCTTCGTCTCTGGAGATTCTCGATCACACAGTAGCAGTGGTAGCGAAGCAGGCATTTCAGAAGTTGCTCCAGATGTTCCTCTGCGCTTCACGGCTGTCCCCATCAAATCCGGATTGATGCACGGCCCCCTAGTTACACATATCGATATTCATTCGGAACGGCTGCACGCGCTGTGTTGCGCCACCATCTTCTCCTCCCTCCTCATAATGCTTCTCATCGTTACCTGTATTGCTGCCACCTGTGTCTCATTGTGCTCCACCTATCACCTGCCTCTCTGTTTATTGCTCAGTGTATTTCAGTCCTCTGTTTTCACCTGTTTGTTGCCAGATTGTACCAATGAGTTTTCCTAAGCCTTTCCAGCATTCATATCTGTACTCTGTCCATCTGAATATTGACTCTGCCTGTTTGCCGATTCTGGTTTTTGGATTGCTTTGGAAGTTTTGATCTCTGCCTGAACTTTGACGCTGACTTTGTTTGCACCTTGGGATTTGTTACTCAATTAATATCACTGTGTGCACAGTACTGGGTCTGTGATTGGATCCCTGCTCCAGTGTCCTGACCAGAAGACAGGAGAATGGAATTGAGAGGGTTAGTAAATCATCCATGATGGAATGGCGGAGTAGACTCGACTGTCCGGATGACCTAATTCTGCTCCAATATCTTATGATCTTATAAACCAGAAGCAGCTCAGAGTTTTATCACGGGGGATATTGGGAGCAGAACACTTATGGTTTTCTCAGCGAACATATCCAGAAGCATTCTTATATACAGGACCACATTTTATAATGTTAATACAGTGAAACCCCGATTTGACGCACCCCAATTTAACGTGAATTTTGGATATAACGCAATGAGTCATTGGACTTCATGTCCATGTCAATCCATACTCCCCCTTCTCCAGCCTTGTATCCCGTTTGTCAATCAACTTCCCAGTTCTTGGCTTCATCCCTCCCCCTCCTGCCTTCTCCTATCATTTCGGGTCTCCCTCCCCCCCCCCCACCTTCAAATCTCTAACTATCTCTTGTTTCCGTTAGTCCTGACGAAGGGTCTCGACCGGATGCTGCCTGGCCTGCTGCGTTCCACCGGCATTTTGTGTGAGTCATTGGACCTTTTTTTGCTCAAAATGGAACAAACTGCTAGAAAAAAAAATCTCTTTCTGTGAAAGATAAGCTTCACGCACCTGACGCGATCAAGACTAAAAGTCAAACTCAAGTTGCACGAGACCTCGGGATACCGGAATCAACACTTCGTGGCTGGAGATCTCACGAAGAAAAGTTACGCGCGTCACTTTGCGAAGTTGAAGAAGAAGCAGGACTAGAAGCCAGATGCCTGAAGACGGCCAAAGATGTCAGCCTCAATGACTCCCTGTACGAGTGGTTCCTTCAAGCTCGCTCACAAGGCCTTCCAATTTTCTGCAGTAACAACAACAACCCTGATTTAGCGCGATGACATTTTATGGACTCAAACGATCGCGTTATAACGGGGTTTCACTGTAATGTCTTTCCGGTGTGTTTAAATATTAGCTTACAGCTCATTATATTTAGATTTTAGCTCTCAGTAAGAGTTGAAAGCAGGCAGACTGGTGTCCTTCTATGGTGGGCAGTGAGGCACCAGCCAGTCCTTTGGACAGTGCTTCATGCCCTGGGCCGCCTTCAGTCTCCCTCAATATAACTTGGGAGGATCCATACTCCAGGTTTGGGATGTATTGGAGGGAGTTCTACCTCGGCACAGTGGACTGGATATGTTCTGTGCAGCCTGAGGAAATGGTTCTATTTTTGAACAGATCTTTGTCTTTGCCTGTCTAACTGACACTGGGTGTGACCAAATATCGAACTTCTCAAACGGCAGGTTGAATCCTGTGCATAGCTTAGGATCATAATCAATATTTTAAACTGGCACATGAGAAGAGCCAGAAGGTACAGAGGAAGGGAAAACTACAACAGCCAGAACAATCACAGTGACAGAGCCATAACTAAATACTAGATCCTCCCGGGACAGAGGGATAAGATGGCGGCGCGACGGTACCGCGTGCGGCCTCTCCGGTGAATGATATCTGTTATCTGTCAAGTAGGGGACCGTGCACAATTCTGATTTGATGGAGACAGATGTGAGAGCACGGAAGAACATCTGGAAAACTTCTGAAATGCCCGCTTCGCTTCCGCTGCTACTGTGTGGTAACCAGAATCTCCAGAGCTGAAGGCCCTGAAATCCTCAGCTTTGCGTGTTTTAGCGGCCAGGGTGAGGTCGAAGACGCTCGGCAGAGGATGGTGCTCGGGAGGCTGTATTGGAGAAGTTGGTTGGAAGCTCAAAGTTTTCGGACGGATGGACTCAGTGTCGGCTGTGGTCGGCTGCTTCCAAGGTATCGGCAAGTCAACGGTGCCTGGAGGTTTATGGCAGGGAGTTTCTCCCTTTTGCCGCCTGCTATCGGGGACTCGGGAGTCGATCGACTTGGGACCTTGAGACTTTTTTTTACCGCGCCCATGGTCTGTTCTTCATCAAATTATGGTATTGCTTTGCACTGCTGTAACTATATACTATAATTATTTGGTTCTGTCAGTGTTAGTCTTTGGTCTGTCCTGTTTTCTGTGATATCACTCTGGAGAAACAGTGTATCATTTCTTAATGCATGTATGCATTTCTAAATGACAATAAAAGGGGACTGAGTGTTCTCATAATCTAATCTAATAGTGCATCCAGTTCAATGCCAACTTGTTAAATTGGGGATACATTACTTCCAAATCTCCCCTGTCAGAAGAGTCATTTCTTGGAAACCACTAACCACTAATTATTTCTGATCTCGATTATCTACCACATACATAAATTATCACAGTGCTACTAATATAATGCTCCAGGCCTACTTAATCATTTTCAAACCATAGTCATGGTCGGTCTTGATGTAACTATGGGGGAGGGGAGACTGAAGGCTTATTAATGTACTTAATAAATTCATGAAGACAATTGTGAAAAAACAACTTTTCACAAACATGCAGTGATGACGTTCCGAAGGGCTGCCGATGACATACTGGGTCCATGAAGAGCAGAAGGTTGGCAAATGCAGTTTTACAATGTGTTTTGAAAAGTTACAAAATGGAAAGTTGTGAAGAAACAGTTCATGTCCTTTGAAGAGCCTTGAAAGGAACATATTTTATCTTAAAAGGTAGAACAGGCAAGGCCATTAAAATGTCCCTATTCTCCTGCCTTCTCCCTGTAACCACTGTTTCCTCCACCTGTGCATTTTAAATTTCATTCACCATCAGTCTTCCACAGAACTATAGAACACTACAGCACAGAAAACAAGCCATTCAGCCCTTCTAGTCTGTGCCAAAACTTTATTCCGCTAGTCCCATTGACCCTGCACCCAGTCCATAACCCTCCAGAACTCTCCCATCCATGTACCTATCCAATTTATTCTTAAAACTTAAGAGTGAGCCCGCATTTACCATGTCAGATGGCAGCTCATTCCACACACCCACCACTCTCTGAGTAAAGAAGTTCCCCCTCAACCTTTCCCCTTTCACCCTAAAGCCATGTCCTCTCATACTTATCTCTCCTAATCTAAGTGGAAAGAACCTACTCGCATTTACTTTGTCTATACCCCTCATAATTTTGTAAACCTCTATCAAACCTCCTCTCATTCTTCTATGCTCCGAGGAATGAAGTCCTAACCTGTTCGATCTTTCCCTGTAACTCAACTCCTGAACATTCTAGTAAATCTTCTCTGCACTCTTTCAATCTTACTGATATCCTTCCTATAGTTAGGTGACCAGAACAGCACACAATTCTCCAAATTTGGCCTCACCAATGTCTTATACAGCTTCACCATAACATCCCAACTCCTATACTCAAATACTTTGATTTATGAATGCCAGGATGCCAAAAGCCTTCTTTACAACCCTGTCTACCTATGACGCCACTTTCAGGGAATCATGTATCTGAACTCCCAGATCCTTTTGTTCCTCCACACTCCTCAGTGCCCTACCATTTACTGTGTATGTCCTACCTTGATTTGTCCTTCCAAAATGCAACACCTCACACTTGTCTGCATTAAATTCCATCTGCTATTTTCTGGCCAATTTTTCCAGTTGATCCAGATCCCTCTGTAAGCTTTGAAAGCCTTCCTCGCTGTCCACAACACCCCCAATGCGTCCAAAGAGTTCTATTTTAACTTCATCAGCCCACAGGACTTGTTTCCAAAATGCATCAGGCTTGTTTAAATGTTCCTTTGAACCTTTTGAATAGAACTTTTTGGCTGCAATGAGCCATTTGTATGTTTGGAGAAAAAAGGGTGCAGAATTTCATGAAAAGAACTCCTCTCCAACTGTTAAGCACGGGGGTGGATCGATCATGCTTTGGGCTTGTGTTGCAGCCAGTGGCACGGGGAACATTTACTGGTAGAGGGAAGAATGAATTCAATTAAATATCAGCAAATTCTGGAAGCAAACATCACACTGTCTGTAGAAAAGTCGAAGATGAAAAGAGGATGGCTTCTACAACAGGATAATGATCCTAAACAGACCTCAAAATCCACAATGGGCTACCTCAAGAGGCACAAGCTGAAGGTTTTGCCATGGCCCTCACAGTCCCCTGACCTAAACATCATCGAGAATCTGTGGATAGACCTCAAAAGAGCAGTGCATGCAAGACGGCCCAAGAATCTCACAGAACTAGAAGCCTTTTGCAAGGAAGAATGGGCGAAAATCCCCTAAGCAAGAATTGAAAGACTCTTAGCTGGCTACAGAAAGTATTTACAAGCTGTGATACTTGCCAAAGTGGGTGTTACTAAGTACTGCCATGCAGGGTGCCCAAACTTTTGCTTCTGGCCCTTTTCCTTTTTCGTTATTTTGAAACTGTAAAAGAAGGAAATAAAAAAAATTTCTTGCTTAAAATATTAAAGAAATGTGTCATCTTTAACTTTATGCCTTTTGGAAATCAGTTCACCTTTTACTCGCTTAGCTATTCACAGTAACAGAAATTTTGACCGGGGTACCCAAACTTTTGCATGCCACCCTATGTTCCTCCTGGTGCTCTGGTTTCCTCTCACATTCCAAAGACCTACAAGTTTGGATTAGGAAGTTGTGGACATGCTCCAGAAATGCAGCAACACTTGCAGACTGCCCCCAGTACATCCCCTGATGCAAGTGGCGCATTTCACTGTATGATACACCTGTTTTGATACACCTCAGGACTAACGAAGGGTCTCGGTCCGAAACGTCGACTGTACCTCTTCCTAGAGATGCTGCCTGGCCTGCTGCGTTCACCAGCAACTTTGTTGTGTGTTGCTTGAATTTCCAGCGTCTGCAGAATTCCTCGTGTATAAGTACATTGTGATAGATTGGCTGGTTGAGTGGGGTCGAAACAATCTTGCTCACAACTTTAGCAAGACCAAAGAATTGATTCTGGGCTTCAGAAAGGGGAAGCTGAAAGAAAACACACCAGTCTTCATTGAGGGGTCAGGAGTGGAAAGGGGGAGCAGCTTCAAATTCCTGGGTGTCACACGTCAGCATCTCAGAGGATTTATCCTGGGCCCAATGCATTGGTGCAATCCCAAAGAAGGCACACCAGTGATTATATTTCATTAGCAGTTCAAGGAGATTTGGGACATCAACAAAGGCACTAGCAGATTTCTGCCGCTGTACTGTGGAGGGCATTCTGACTGGTTGTATCCCTGCCTGGTATGAGGTCTCCAATGTGCTGGATCGAAAGAGGCAGCTGAGGATTGTGGACTCAGCCAGCTTCACCACTGGCACAACCGTCTCCACCATTGAGGACATTTTCACAGGGCGGTGCCTCAAGAAGGCGGCATCAATCATTAAGGACCTTCAGCGTCTAGGACGTGCCTCCTTTTCCTATGCTACATCGACCTCTGCATTGGTGCTGCTTCCTGCACCTGTGCTGAACTCGTCAATATCATCCACTTTGCCTCCAACTTCCACCCAGCCCTCAAATTCACCCGGTCCGTTTCTGACACTTCCCTTCTCTTTCTTGATCCCACTGTTTCTATCTCTGGAGACAGCTTATCCACCGATGTCTGTTATAAACCAACTGACTCCCACAGCTACCTGGACTACATCTCATCCCACCCTGCTACTAGTAAATACGCCATCCCCTTTTCTCAGTTCCTCTGCTTCCACTGCATCTACTCTCAGGGTGAGGCTTTCCATTTCAGAACTAAAGAGATGTTCTCGTTTTTCAAAGAAAGGGGCTTCCCTTCCTCCACCATCAACGCTGCCCTCAACCGCATTTCTTCCATTTTACACACATCTGCTCTTACCCCATCCTCCCACCACCCTACCAGGGATAGGGTTCATCTTGTCCTCATCCCCACTCCACTAGCCTCCGCGTCCAGCATATAATTCACCGAAACTTTGCCACCTCCAACTGGCAAACACATCTTTCCCTCCCCCAACCACCCCCACTTTCTGCTTTCCGCAGGGATTGCTCCCTACATGACTCCCTTGTCCATTCGTCCCACTGATCTCCCTCCTGGCACTTATCCTTACAAGCAGAACAAGTGCTACCCCTGCCCCTGCACCTCCTCCCTCACTACCATTCTGGGCCCTAAACAGTCCTTCCAAGTGAGGCAGCACTTCATCTGTGAGTCTGTTGGGGGTTATATAGCGTGTTCAGTGCTCCTGGTGTGGCCTCTTGTATATTGGTGAGACCCGACGTAGATTGGGAGACTGCTTTGCTGAGCATCTATGCTCCATTGGCCAGAACAAGCGGGATCTCCCAGTTGCCACCAATTTTAATTCCACTTTCCATATGTCCATCCATGGCCTCCTCTACTGTCGCAATGAAGCCACACTTAGGATGGAGAAACAACACCTTGTATTCCTTTTGGGTAGCCTCCAACCTGATGGCATGAACTTTGATATCTCAAACTTCCAGTAATGCCCCCTCTTCACCACTTCCCATCCCCTTGTCCCTGTCTCATGCTACCTCCTTGCCTGCCCATCTCCTCTGGTGCTCCTCCCCCCTCTCCCCCTTCTTTCTTTCTTCCATGGCCTTCTGTCTCTTTCACCAATCAACTTCCTAGCTCTTTGCTTCATCCCTCCCCCTCCAGGTTTCACCTATCGCCTGGCATTTCTCTCTCTCCTCCCCCTACCTTTCAAATCTTCAATTCAGCTTTTTTTCTCCAGTCCTGCCAAAGGGTTTCGGCCCAAAACATCGACTGTACTGTTTTCCATAGATGCTGCCTGGCCTGCTGAGCTCCTCCAGCATGTTGTGTGTGTTGCCTCTTTTCATTACTAGGACCGGCAAGGATGTGCAGGAGTCTGAAGACCCACACTCAATGTTTTAGAAACAGATTCTTCCCCTCTACCATCATATTTCTGAACAGTCCACAAACCCATGAACATTGGGTTATTCCTCTTTAGCAGAATTTATTTATTATTTTAACTCATATTAGATTTTGCAGTCTACAGCTGCCACAAAACAAAACATTTCACAACATATTTCAGTGACAATATACCTGATCCTGCTTTTGAATTTGTCACTCAGTTGGATGCAGAGCATCAAGCAAGTACAAACCTTACTTTTTGTCTTCAACTTTACTGCACACATCAGTACAAACGACAGTGTAGAATATAACCACGTTATCACGCTATAACCACAATATTACAAAGCTCCCCACGCCTTCAGGAAATGAAGCCTGGGTATAAGTCTTGTGGAAGGAAACACGAGAAAGTCTGTAGGTGCGGGAAATCCAAGCAACATACACAAAGTGCTGGAGGAATTCAGCAGGCCAGGCAGCATCTATGGAAAAAAGTACAGTCAACGTTTCAGGCCGAGACCCTTCGGCAGAACTCCTTGTGGAAGGAGTTGTGAAATGAGAATTTCTTTGTACTACCTGGTGCTTACAATAAATTGGATTTAGACCATAATACCACGAGATAGGAGCAGAATTAGACCATTCAGCTCATTCAGCCTGCTCTGCCATTCCATGCATACAAAAGCAAGGATGTAATGCTGAGACTTTATAAGGCATTGGTCAGACTACATTTGGGAGAATTGTGAGCAGTTTTGGCCCCCTTATCTAGGAAAGGATGCACTGGTATTGGCGAGAGTCCAGAGGAGGTTCACAAAAGTGATCTCAGGACTGAAAGGATTAACCTAATTGGCACATTTGATGGCTCTGGGCCTGTATTCTCTCGAATTTAGAAGAATGATGGGTGGGGGGAGGGATCTCATTGAAAACCCTAGACAGAGTACACAGGGTACAGCCTCAGAATAGGACATTGATTTAGAACAGAGATGAGGAGGAATTTCTTTAGCTAGAGGATGGTGAATTCCTTGCCACAGATGACTGTGGAGGCCAAGTCACTGGGTATATTTAAAGCCGAGTTTGATAGGTTCTTGATTTGTAACGGCATTAAAAATTGCAGGGAGAAGGCCGGAGAATGGGGGTGAGAAGGATAATAAATCAGCCGTGATGGAATGGCGGAGCAAACTGGATGAACTTAATGGTATAATTCTGCTCCTAAGGTGCCACGGTAGCACCGGGTAGGTTAATTAGTCATTGTAAATTGTCCCGTGATTACATTAGGGTCAATCGGGTTTGTTGGGGAGTTGCTTGAAGGGCTGGAAGTTGCTGTCTCACTAAAATAAAATAAAATAAAATGTCTTATGAACCCATGAACACTACACCGTTATTCCTCTTTTGCTCTCTTTATCTCTCATCGTCTTCAGAGATGTTGACACCAGATGGGCGTCAGCATTTCTGAAGATCTATTCTGGGTCCAACATATAAGACCGTAAGACCATAGGACATAGGAGCAGAATTAGGCCATCTGGCCCATCGAGTCTGCTCCACCATTCAATCATAGAAACATAGAAAACCTACAGCATAATACAGGCCCTTCGGCCCACAAAGCTGTACCGAACATGTACTTACCTTAGAAGTTACCTGGGGTTACCCATAGCCCTCTATTTTTCTGAGCTCCATATACCTGTTCAGGAGTCTCTTAAAAGACCCTATCGTATCCACCTCCACCACTGTTGCCAGCAGCCCATTCCATGCACTCACCACTCTCTGCGTAAAAAACTTACTCCTGACATCTCCTCTGTGACCTCTCATGTTGGCCATTTCAGCCCTGGGAAAAAGCCTCTGACTATCCACATGATCAATGCCTCTCATCATCTTACCCGTTGCTCCAAGGAGAAAAGGCCGAGTTCACTCAACCTATTCTCATAAGGCATGCTCCCCAATCCAAGCAACATTCTTGTAAATCACCTCTGCACCCTTTCTATGGTTTCCACATCCTTCCTGTGGTGAGGCGACCAGAACTGAGCACAGTCCTCCAGGTGGGGTCTGACCAGGGTCCTATATAGCTGTAACATTACCTCTTGGCTCTTAAACAGGATCAGGACTGATCCCTTTTTTCCTCTCCTCCTCAACCCCACTCTTATTCAGATTTATATTTAAAAATCTATAGAGGGAAGGCTGGAAATTCCAAATATGTAATCTGAAGATCAAAACCATAGTAATTCCTGTGCGGTTCCCCCAACTGGCAGATACGAACTGCTTTACTTTACATTTCACATGGGGCGCATCACCTTAATTAACGAGCTTGCTGTGTAATTTTAGGAAAAATGATGAGTATGGACAAGCTGGAGAACTTGACCATCAGCAGACTTAGTTGTGAGTTCTGCGTTGCTTTGCATTGCAGAGACTTGGCTACATGTGCCAGCTAATTAAAATCTAACATCAGGCCAAGTCCTCTTGACTTGTTACATCTATGAGAATGGCACATGTAGATATGATTTATCACAAATTTATTGAATAGTTTGCAGAAGATTTTCAGAGTCCAAATATGGTTTCTTCCCCATTTGTGCAATTGTATTCTCCATTTTAGATTTAGTTAAACAGAGGGACTGGAATTTTTGTTATCGTTTAGCAATTTAACCCTTTCCTTGCTGATTGGGGCAGCACAATAACATAGGGGTTACCACATTGCTTTATAGTACTAGCGAGCTGGGTTCAATTGCTGCAGCTTTTTAAAATTTACTTATTGACACACAGCGCGGAATAGGCCCTTCGAGCCCCTTAAGCCGTGCCGGCCAGCGATCCCCCGATTTAATCCTAGCCTAATCCCGGGACAATTTACAATGACCTATGAACCTACCTACCGGTACGTCCTTGGTCTGTGGGAGGAAACTGGAGCGCCCAGGGGAAACCCGTGCGGTCACGGGCAGAACGTACAAACTCCTTACAGACCAGACAGCGGTAGGAATTTAAGGAGTTTGTACGTCCTCGCCATGATGCGTGGGTTTCCTCTGGGTGCTCTTGTTTCCTCCCACATTGTAAAGGTCAGTAGGTTAATTGGTCACATGTGTGGAATTGGGCAGAGCGGCCTCGTTGAGCCAGTAGGGCCTGTTATCGTGCTGCATCTTTAAATAAAATTAAAATACCCAAAGCACTGTGCAGTCTGCAACCCCCTTTTTCTTCACTGATGTCTCCTTTAACTTCCTTTTAAACTCACTCTGCAATCCAGTAGAGATCTCCAAACCCGCTTGTCCAGGTAGACCCATTGTTTCAGCTTCCTGCCCCACTGAACTCAGATCAGCTTACCCTGGTCCTGTTTTATCCCCCCTAGTTCAGTCCCTTCCTACCTGCATCCATGACACTTCACATGCTCTTGATCTTTTTAAGGATCTCAAGTTCCCTGGCCCCGATCATTCTAACTATGGATGTCCAGTCCCAAAACACCTCCATCCCCCACCAGGGAGGCCTCAAAGCTCTCTTTTTTTCTGGATACCAGACAAACCAGTTCTCCTCCACCACCGCTCGCCTCCGCCATGCAGAACTCATTCTCACTCCCAATAATTTCTCCTTTGGCTCCTCCCACTTCCTTCAAACAAAAGGGTTAGCCATGGGCACTCACCTGGGTCCCAGCTATGCCTGTCTGTTTGTCGGCTACGTGGAACAGTTTATGATCCAAGCCTACAATGGTAACCGCCCCGTGCTTTTCTTATGCTAGTTCATTGATTGCATTGTGCTGCTTCCTGCACCCATGCTGAGCTCATTGACTTCCTCCACTGTATCTCCAACTTCCACCTGGTCCATTTCCGACACCTCTTTTCCCTTTCTCGATCTTACTGTCTCTGTCTCCGGAGACAGCTTATCCACTGAAGTCTATTACAAACCCACGGACTCTCACAGCTTCCTAGACTACAACACGTCCCACCCTACTCCTTGAAAAAACGCCATCCCCTTTTTTCAGTTCCACTGTCTCTGCCGCATCTGCTCTCAGGATGAGGCTTTTCATTCTAGACTGAAGGAGATGGCCTCCCTTTTCAAAGAAAGCTGCTTCCCTTCCTCCACCATCAACACTGCCTTCAACCGCATCTCCTCCATTTCAGGCACGTCTGCTCTTACCCCATCTTCCCGTCACCCTACCAGGGATGGGGTTCCTCTTGTCCTCACCTACTACCCCACCAGCCTCCGCGTCCAGCACATAATTCTCTGAAACTTCTGCCACCTCCGATGGGATCCCACCACCAAACACATTGTTCCTTCCCCCCCACTTTCTGCTTTCTGCAGGAATTGCTTCCTACATGACTCCCTTGTCCATTCATTCCTCCCTACTGATCTCCTTCCTGGCACTTACCCTTGCAAGCAGAACAAATGCTACACCTGCCCCTACATCTCCCCCCTCACTACCATCCAGGGCCCTAAACAGAACTTCCAGGTGAGCCGACACTTCACCTGTGAGTCTTTACTGAGGTTATTTACTGTGTTCGGTGCACCCAGTGAGACCTCCTGTACATCGGTGAGACCCAACGAAGATTGGGAGACCGCTTTGTCGAACCCCTACGCTCTGTCCACCAGAAGAAGTAGGATCTCCCAGTGGCCACACATTTCAATTCCACTTCCCATTCCCATTCCGATATCTCCATCTATGGCCTCCTCCACTGTCATGATGAGGCAACACTTAGATTGGAGGATCAACACCTTATATTCCGTTTGGGTAGCCCCCAACCTGATGGCATGAACTTTGAGATCTCAAACTTCCAGTAATGCCCACCCATCTTTCTCCATTTCCCATCCCCTTTTCCCTCTCTCACTTCTCCACTTCCAGCTTTTTTCTTCATCCTTCTCCCTCCAGGTTTCATCTATCACCCGTCTCTCTCCCCTTCCCCCACCTTTTAAACCTACTCTTCAGGTTTTTTTTCTCCAGTCCTGCCGAAGGGTTTCAGCCTGAAAAGTCCAGTTGACTGTACTTTTTTCCATCAATGCTGCCTGGCCTGCTGAGTTCCTCCAGCATCTGCAGATTTTCTCTTGTTTCTGCAATCCAGTTCTACCACCTCCCCACCCCATTGTTTCTATAAGCTGCAGAACCTGATTCCCATTGCGTATTCAATACAAGGCGCACTGAAAGCATTTGGCAGGAACCAGATATTTACAAATGATCTTTGGTCAGATTTCCCTGAGGTGGGATTAGGGTATAGGAAACTTCTCAGGCCATCCATTACTGTCAATCAGCTTGGCATGCACCCTGTACACAAGCCCCAGTACAGGCTGGTCTCCTGACGGCAGACACTCAGAAATTCAGGTACAGCTTCTTCCCCTCTGCCATACGATTCCTACATGAACATTTGACCCATGAACACTACCTCATTTGTTTTAATATTATTTTTGATTTTGTACTATTTTTAATTTATTCATAATTTATTTATTTATTTATTTTTCATTGCCAAACTATCAAGTATTGCATTGTACTGCTGCTGCTAAGTTAACAAATTTCATTTGGTGGGAGCAGCACTTAATTTACTTCTCTAGATCAAGAAAAAGAAATTGACCTACAGGATAGGATTTCCAGCACATGGAACACACACGGGTCCTGATGAAGGGTCTCAGCTGAAAACATCGACTGCTTACTCACTTCCATAGATGCTGCCTGGCCTGCTGAGTTCCTGCAGCAATTTGCATGTGTTGCCTTGGATTTCCAGCATTTGCAGACGTTCTTGTATTTAGGATTTCCACCAGCTATTTTTTCAAGCCAGTTGGAAGGGCTACCCAGATACCCATCTGGTAAGCCAAGGACCCACACTTACCCATAATTGGTTTCGAATTTAAATCTGCACCAATGCTGGTAACAAAAATAAACCATGCTAGGAGACTTGCATTTGTATGGGAGGGTGATCACCCGTCAGATGCTGTCATTACAATTCTGGGACAGTGTGAGGCAGCTGCAGCAGCCTTGTCCCGGAGATTTTGGGCTGTCCTCAGTCAACAAGGTAAGATTTTCAAAGTTCAAGCTCAAAGTAAATTAATCAAAGTGGGTATATGTTCCCATATACTACCCTGAGATTCACTTTCTTGCAGGCATTTACAGGAAAACAAATAAATACAATAGCATTTATGAAAAACTATACCCAAACAAAAGCTAATGTGCAAAAGAAGACAGACTGCAAATAAAAAAATACTGAGAGCATAAGTTGTAAAGAGTCCTTGAAAGTGAGTCTGTAGGTGATAGAATCTGTTCTCAGTAGTTGTGATTAAAGTTATCCATGTCAGTTTAGGAGCCTGATGGTTGTACATAATATCTGTTCCAGAACCTGGTGGTGTGGGGTCTAAGGCTCCTGTGCATCCTTCCTGATGGTGGTAGTATGGCCTGGATGTTGGGGGTCTTTGATGATTGGTGCTGCTTTCTGTAGTCCACCACTCTCTGTAGTCTCTTCCAACCATTCGGCCCATCAAGTCACGGCTGATTTATTTTTTCTCTCAACTCCCATTCTCCTGCCTCCTTCCTGTAACCTTTGACATCCTTAATCACCCAGAATCTGTCAACCTCTGTTTTAAATATACCCAATGACTTGGCCTCCACAGCTACCCACAGATTCAACACCCCCTGGCTAAAGGTGTTCCTCCTCGTCTCTATTCTAAAGGGACACCTTGTTGTCTGAGGCTGTGACTTGCTCCAGCAACAACTGGTTTTGCCTGAGTGGATGATGGTTGTACGGCTGTTGGATGCCATTGTGCTAGGGTACCTCTGTTCATTAATGTTATAAACAAAACGCTGTGAAGGACATGCAAATTTTATGCAATATGTGGTATGAATCATGAAGTACTTTCCAACGAAGACGTATTGCATGGTCCATGTACACCTTATGGTCTGTTTTGTTTGCCAGATGCGTGGGGTGAAACCTAACGCATTGTTGGCTTTATGGCATGGAAGCCTTTTCAAAGCACCTGTGATCCCCAGAACCCTACAGCTACAGCTCCCCAAAATGTATGCCTTATCGGTTAATGTTTTACACCCTTGCCACAGGCACTCTATTCATTTGCGGACTGAACCACATGATGCCCCCAGAAAATTGCACTTAGTTGAGAAATCTAGCAAGTTCTTCCCTTAAGGAGATCAAAAAGGGTGATTTCCTTTGAGCAACGAAGACTTACTCTTTAGTGTTGACACTAAGTGACTCCCCAGTGCTGCATATTTGTCTGTGAAAACTGTGCATCCACAGATGGTCAAACGTTGTTCTGCCTCGTGTGCTTTTAAAGCATTTACATTTTAAACTTTATTGGCACAGCAGGAGGAGAAGGTCTCTGAGTCCTTCAAGCCCGATCCACCAGTCAACAGGACTTTGGCCAGACTGGACCACCCACCAATTCCATATCTTCTCACAACTCGACTGCCTCCAAAATTGTCAGACTCATTCCCATTTGCCTCTGTACCTGTTGTCTTTTGGGGGACAGAATTCTAGATCTGTACTAACATCAGCATGTTAGTCCTCCCTGACATTGCACCCTAATCTCGGCATTACTGCCTGTGCCACGCGACAGTGGGAGTAGGAATACGATGAGGTGGAGGATAAATGTGTGGCTGAGGGATTAGAGCAGGGGGCAGGGATTCAAGTTTTTGGATCATTGGGACCTCTTTTGGCGCAGGCGTGACCTGTACAAAAAGGACGGGTTACACTTGAATCCTAGGGGGACCAATATCCTGGCAGGGAGATTAGCGAGGGCTACTGAGGTGACTTTAAACTAGAATGGTTGGGGGGTGAGAATCAAATTAAAGAGGCTAGGCGTGAGGAGGTTAGTTCACAACAGGGGGATGGGAACCAGTGCAGAGAGACAGAGGGGTGTAAAGTGAGCGTAGAAGCAAAAAGTACTAAGGAGAAGAGTAAAAGTGGCAGGCCGACAAATCCAGGGCAAGCATTAAAAAGGGCCACTTTTCAACATAATTGTATAAGGGCTAAGAGAGTTGTAAAAGAGCGCCTGAAGGCTTTGTGTGTCAATGCAAGGAGCATTCGTAATAAGGTGGATGAATTGAAAGGGCAGATTGTTATTAATGATAATGATATAGTTGGGATCACAGAGACATGGCTCCAGGGTGACCAAGGATGGGAGCTCAATGTTCAGGGATATTCAATATTCAGGAGGGATAGACATGAAGGAAGGGGAGGTGGGGTGGCGTTGCTGGTTAAAGAAGAGATTAACGCAATAGAAAGGAAGGACATAAACCGGGAAGATGTGGAATCGATATGGGTAGAGCTGCGTAACACTAAGGGGCAGAAGACGCTGGTGGGAGTTGTGTACAGGCAGTAGTAATGAGGTCGGAGATGGTATTAAACAGGAAATTAGAAATGTGTGCAATAAAGGAACAGCAGTTATAATGGGTGACTTCAATCTACATGTAGATTGGGTGAACCAAATTGGTAAAGGTGCTGAGGAAGAGGATTTCTTGGAATGTATGCGGGATGGTTTTTTGAACCAATATGTCGAGGAACCAACCAGAGAGCAGGCTATTCTGGACTGGGTTTTGAGCAATGAAGAAGGGTTAATTAGCAATCTTGTCGTGAGAGGCCCCTTGGGTAAGAGTGACCATAATATGGTGGAATTCTTCATTAAGATGGAGAGTGACATAGTTAATTCAGAAACAAAGGTTCTGAACTTAAAGAGGGGTAACTTTGAAGGTATGAGACGTGAATTAGCTAAGATAGACTGGCAAATGACACTTAAAGGATTGACTGTGGATATGCAATGGCAAGCATTTAAAGGTTGCATGGATGAACTACAACAATTGTTCATCCCAGTTTGGCAAAAGAATAAATCAAGGAAGGTAGTGCACCCGTGACTGACGAGAAATTAGGGATAGTATCAATTCCAAAGAAGAAGCATACAAATTAGCCAGAGAAAGTGGCTCACCTGAGGACTGGGAGAAATTCAGAGTTCAGCAGAGGAGGACAAAGGGCTTAATTAAGAAGGGGAAAAAAGATTATGAGAGAAAACTGGCAGGGAACATAAAAACTGACTGTAAAAGCTTTTATGGATATGTAAAAAGGAAAAGACTGGTAAAGACAAATGTAGGTCCCCTACAGACAGAAACAGGTGAATTGATTATGGGGAGCAAGGACATGGCAGACCAATTGAATAGTTACTTTGGTTCTGTCTTCACTAAGGAGGACATAAATAATCTTCCAGAAATAGTAGGGGACAGAGGGTCCAGTGAGATGGAGGAACTGAGCAAAATACTTGTTAGTAGGGAAGTGGTGTAAGGTAAATTGAAGGGATTGAAGGCAGATAAATCCCCAGGGCCAGATGGTCTGCATCCTAGAGTGCTTAAGGAAGTAGCCCAAGAAATAGTGGATGCATTAGTGATAATTTTTCAAAACTCGTTAGATTCTGGACTAGTTCCTGAGGATTGGAGGGTGGCTAATGTAACCCCACTTTTTAAAAAAGGAGGGAGAGAGAAACCGGGGAATTATAGACCAGTTAGCCTAACGTCGGTGGTGGGGAAACTGCTGGAGTCAGTTATCAAAGATGTGATAACAGCACATTTGGAAAGCGGTGAAATGATCGGACAAAGTCAGCATGGATTTGTGAAAGGAAAATCATGTCTGACGAATCTCATAGAATTTTTTGAGGATGTAACCAGTAGAGTGGATAGGGGAGAACCAGTGGATGTGGTATATTTGGATTTTCAAAAGGCTTTTGACAAGGTCTCACACAGGAGATTAGTGTGCAAACTTAAAGCACACGGTATTGGGGGTAAGGTATTGATGTGGATAGAGAATTGGTTAGCAGACAGGAAGCAAAGAGTGGGAATAAACGGGACCTTTTCAGAATGGCAGGCGGTGACTAGTGGGGTACCGCAAGGCTCAGTGCTGGGACCCCAGTTGTTTACAATATATATTAATGACTTGGATGAGGGAATTAAATGCAGCATCTCCAAGTTTGCGGATGACACGAAGCTGGGTGGCAGTGTTAGCTGTGAGGAGGATGCTAAGAGGATGCAGAGTAACTTGGATAGGTTGGGTGAGTGGGCAAATTCATGGCAGATGCAATTTAATGTGGATAAATGTGAAGTTATCCACTTTGGTGGCAAAAATAGGAAAACAGATTATTATCTGAAAGGTGGCCGATTAGGAAAAGGGGAGGTGCAATGAAACCTAGGTGTCATTATACGCCAGTCATTGAAAGTGGGCATGCAGGTACAGCAGGCGGTGAAAAAGGCGAATGGTATGCTGGTATTTATAGTGAGAGGATTCGAGTACAGGAGCAGGGAGGTACTACTGCAGTTGTACAAGGCCTTGGTGAGACCACACCTGGAGTATTGTGTGCAGTTTTGGTCCCCTGATCTGAGGAAAGACATCCTTGCCATAGAGGGAGTACAAAGAAGGTTCACCAGATTGATTCCTGGGATGGCAGGACTTTCATATGAAGAAAGACTGGATGAACTGGGCTTGTACTCGTTGGAATTTAGAAGATTGAGGGGGGATCTGATTGAAACGTATAAAATCCTAAAGGGATTGGACAGGCTAGATGCAGGAAGATTGTTCCCGATGTTGGGGAAGTCCAGAACAAGGGGTCACAGTTTGAGGATAAAGGGGAAGCCTTTTAGGATCGAGATTAGGAAAAACTTCTTCATACAGAGAGTGGTGAATCTGTGGAATTCTCTGCCACAGGAAACAGTTGAGGCCAGTTCATTGGCTATATTTAAGAGGGAGTTAGATATGGCCCTTGTGGCTACGGGGATCAGGGGGTATGGAGGGAAGGCTGGGGCGGGGTTCTGAGTTGGATGATCAGCCATGATCATAATAAATGGCGATGCAGGCTCGAAGGGCCAAATGGCCTACTCCTGCACTTATTTTCTATGTTTCTATGTTTCTATGTTTCTAATCACCCACCCCTCTAGATCAATATCACCATATACAGCATTTTGGAGATATATACTCTGTGGCCACTTTATTAGGTACATCTGTACACCAGCTTGTTAATGCAAGTATCTAATCCGCCAGTCATATGGCAGCAACTCGATGTGTTAAAGCATGCAGACGTGGTCAAGAGGTTCAGTTGTTGCTCAGACCAAATATCAGAATGGGGGAAGAAATGTGATCTAAGTGACTCTGACCGTAGAACGTTTGTTGCTGCCAGCTGGAGTGGTTTGAGTATCTCAGAAACTGCTGATCTCCTGGGATTTTCATACACAACGGTCTCTAGAGTTTATGGAGTGGATGGGTGACAGCTACAGAAGACCATGAAAAATGGCAAATTTATGAGGTACCCATAAAGTGGCCACTGAGTGTAACAACAAGACAGCAGGACTTTGCCCCACACTCAGTTCTACCATTCACAACAATCATGGCCATGCCAACCTTAGCCTCAGCTCCACTCTCAAGGACTGGAATGGATAGTATTTTGGGAAATTGAGTATTTTAAGAATAGTTAGGGAAATGGAAACAAAGTCAAGATCAGATGAGTCAAAGGCTCAAATGGCTATCCCTGATCATAATTCTCCTCTTCTCACCCCATTGATCTTCCTTCCTCGATGGTTGGCAAATCTTTTACCATTATAAATCTGTTTCAACCACAAACTGTTTCAGCTGCTTCTGTCTGGCAAATGATACCACAGCATTGAGGCCAGGACCAACAGACTCAGGGACAGCTTCCATCACCAGGCCACCAGATTGATCAATACACATTGATCTGATTGCATATCTGACTCTACATTGTATCTGACTATGTACATGCATACAATCTTAGTGTTTGGGCAATACCCTCTCACATTTCACATTTTCCTTCCTTAATTCTTGTACATAGTGATGGAAGCACAACATGAAGATTTTCACTTACTCCTGTTGTGAGATGGATGTAAGAAAATAAAATTCTAATTCTAATTTAAATTCTAATCTATTGATGAGGTTGCCGTTCAATATTCTAAACTTGTGGTAAGCCATGATCTGTTTGTGCAGCCTTCCTTCATATTCTACCACTTTACATTCAAACCTGGAAATATAAATACTTCATGTAGATTTCTGCTGTAGCCACATCCTTCCTGCCCTGTGGTAAGCAGAAGAGCACGCAATTCTCCTCTTGTGACCAAATTTGTCAATTGTGCAAACCTAGCATGTCTTCCCTGTTCTCATCTCTTTAACATTGGCTAATAAACACAAGGATCCCGCAAAATTCCTCAGGTACCTCATTTACCAACATCTCATTATCTTCAGGGATCCACAGACATAGTTAATGTTTGCATATAAATATTTCTTATTCTAATTTAATTTTTTTATGCCACAAAACAACAAGCTTCATGATTATTAAGTGAGCACCTCCCAGTCGGTGCATTCATAGCAGTCTAGCAGGGTTTCCACAGATACTTTTTTTTCACAGTTTGACTTGGATTTTAGCTGTGTCCTTCCTTTGAAGTATTGTTCGGTAGGCGGGCACTAGATAAATGACGTTGTGGTCACTGACTCACTCTTGTGGCATGGTTGATGCAGTACTGCACCATACCTCCACACACCTGGAGAGTCCCGGATCATTTGTTAGGGTGTTGTTTGTGGACTTGTCCAGTGCATTGAACCTCATCTCATGGGACACAAACTCTGGCAAATGAATGTAAAGCCCCACCTCATACTCCTCATCCTCTCCTTTCTCACAGACACCAAAAAGTGAGGTGTAGTGGTTATATGAGCACCAGCAGGCAAATGCCAACAGGAGCAGCACAGGGGCGTGGTTACCTCACCAGCCTCGTTCACACTGTACACAAATGCCTGCAGAAGCTCATACCCAGGCATGCAGCACATCGAGTATTCAGACGACACAGTCATCTTTGACACTACCAGCTCTGGTGATTCATCAGTGTGGAAATCAATACATTTGCTGGGTGCTGCAAAAACAACTATCTGGACCCAAACCCCAGTACAAAACTAAGGAAATGGTAGTGGAATTTAGTACACTATCCCAGCCCTGGAAATAAGTGGGCAGTCGATAGAGCGTTTTGGAGAATACAAGTACCTCGGCACAATTATAGATAGCAAAATCAGCTTTAAGACCAATGCTGCGTTGGTACTCTCCAAGGGCCAACAATGGCCATTTTCCCTTTGGAAGGTATGGAAACTTCAGGTGCAGGCATCGATTCTCCAAACATTTGACAAATGCTTCACCGAATCAGTAGTAACATCACGGCACGGTTCGGAGCAATGAGCACTATCAACCTCAGCCCGCTCGACAAAATTGTCAGAATAAGTAGTAAAATCATCGGCCGGGAGCAAGAATCAACAAATAGCAGAGGACATTACACATACACTTCACAGATACTACACTCTCATGCCATCTGGACACCGCTACAGGTCCCTGCCCATCAGCACCAGAAGAGCCTTATCCAGTTTTGCCCCATTCGCCTCCTCGACACCTAATTCTGAATATATAATGTACTTAACACCTTTGACAGTAAAAACAGCCAGTTTTATTACGCGCATTTGTAGTTTAAAATCACGTGCATTAATTCTTAGGATTTATTATCTATTGTGAGTATTTTTTTGTCGACAAAAAAGCTTTGCAGAGGGTGGTTAGGGGAGCAGAGAAGGTTATTGGGGTCTCCCTACCTTCTGTCCAAGACCTCTTTCAGAGTCGATGCCTCCAGAAGACACGGTACATCATTAAAGACCCCTCACACCCTCTCCATGAACTGTTTGTTCTTCTGCCATCAGGCAAACGTTACAGGAGCATCAAAACTAAAACCACAAGGCTACTAAACAGCTTCCTCCCACAGGCAGTCAGACTGCTAAATAGCTGCTCTACCTGACTCTGCTTTGGACACTTTTAACTTGCACTGGACACTTATAACTGATTTTAACTGACATGTGGCTGTTGTGTTTTACTATTTATTGTTATGTTTATTATTTAGTGTTGCGTTTGTTATGTTATGATTGCACTGCCCCTGAGAAACGCTGTCTCATTCTGCCCTGCAGAGCTGATGTATGGTTAGAATGACAATAAAGTTTTTTGAATCTTGAATCTTTATATTGTGTTTAAATATATATAGTGTGGAGTTATGTATCTTAAGCTCTGTGATATTGTCCTTATCACTGAACAAACGAAGTTCCTCACAGAAAATAAAGTGAATTGAATATGTCAGTGATAATAAACCTAATTTTGGTTCTGAAATGTCTCTGTCCCTCCACACTTCTCATTGCTTTATCATTTATTCTGCATTCTCTTACCTTGTTTGACTGCCCCAAAAGTGTTAATAAGTGTTAAATTCAATAATTTTTTTTCCCATTGACAACTACCTCCCCTCCTCTTCCTCACTGGCATGGTCAAAGCTTGTTTTCATTCATCAGGCTGTACAATCACAAGAGGGATTTCAAAAAGAAACCAAAGGTTAAATGAATAGCCTATTTTTTATTGAATGTGAAGTCAGAAGGAGTTCTTCCAATACCTTGGCCAAAATTCCTTCCTCAAACTTCATCTAATCAGTCCATTAGGACTGTCTTCAGCAATACTGCACCAACTACTCATCTTAAGAACACTTGGTTCAGTAATGCTGAAGGCAGAGGAATAGGATGCAAGAGGTTACACTTGTGACTGTGTGGCTAAGCACAGCTCCAATGCCATACTTATATTTGCTGACAACACCACTGTCGTTGGCCAAATCAAGAGTGGTGAGAAATCAGCATACAGGAGGGAGACTGAAAATCTGTCTGAGTGGTGCCACAACAACAACCTCTCACTCAGTGTCAGCAAGACCAAGGAGCTGATCATTGATTTCAGGAGGAGGAAACTGGAAATCCATGAGGCAGTCCGCATTCAGGGATCAAAGATGGAAAAGGTCAGCAACTTGAAGTTCCTCAGTGTTATCATTTCAGAGGATCTGGCCTGGGCCCAGCACATACGTGAAATTACAAAGGAAGCACTACCGTGCTCTACTTCCTTAGAAGTTTATGAAGGTTTGGCATGACATCTAAAACTTTAACAAACTTCTATAGATGTAGAGAGTACATAGACTGGTTGCATCACAGCCTGGTATGGAAACACCAATGCTCTTGAATGGAAAATCCTACAAAAAGTGGTGGTTACAGACCGGCCATTATGGGCCTAACATTGAGCACATCTACCTGGAGCACTGTCGCAGGAAAGCAGTATCCATCATCAGGAATCTCCACCACCCAGGTCATAATGCTCTCTTCTCACTGCTGCCATCAGGAAGAAGTTACAGGAGGGTCAGGACTCACACTACCAGGTTCAGGAACCATTATTACCCCTTAACTATCAGACTCTTGAACCAGTGAGGATAACTTCACTTGCCCTATCACTGAACTCTTTCACAACTAATGGACTCATTTTCAAGGATTCTTCATTTCGTGTTCTCGATATTTATTGCTTACTTATTTATTTGTTTGTTTGTTTATTTACTTATTTATCTATTGTTCTCTTTTTTATTTGCACAGTGCGTTTTCTTTTTACACATTGATTGTGTGTCCACCCTGTTGGGTGCTGTCTTTCATTGAGTCTATTACGGTTCTTGGATTTACTAAGTATGCCTGCAAGAAAATGAATCTCAGGTTTGTTCTTGATGACAGACATGTACCAGGGATGGAGAGTTGCTCTTGGCATCTTCTGGATGCATTGGCACCCCAAACAGTGCATGGCAAGTTGATCGATCTGATTCCTCTTGACCACACCTAAATGACCGGCATGTAGTTCCTCCAACCCTTTAGCTCTCAGCTTGGATGGTACAACAACTCTCAAACCCCACAAAAGGTAACCCCCAACAAGGTAAAATTTGGATAATTGGAATTCCTTCTGCACATTCCAGCCATTTGGGGTGGCCATGTAGATCTGAGACAGTGTGGGGTCATTTCTGGTTTCCCTTTCAATCATCTCTGCCATAATAAGGAGACTTTCAGTTTGCATCAGGGAGAATATGGCAAGAGGACTATCCTCTTTTGTAAAATTTTCAGGTATTTCCTTTTCAAAGGGTAAGCAGGACAATCCAACAGCATTTCCTTAAATAATCGTCCTCCTGAATTCGATCTTGTAATTGATCGAATTCCAGGAAACAGAGCCCATCTCTACATTTGTGCTGCCGCTGTTAGTGGAACAGCTGCTGTGGATTGAAAATGGACACTAGTGGTTGATGATCAGTAATAAGGATAAACTCTCACCCATACAAATACTCTTTGAAATGTTTAACACCCTAAACCAGACTCAATCAATCTCTGTATAATTTTTTTTTCCTCGGCAGCAGTAATGGAACGTGATGCAAAGGCTATGGGACGTTCACTTCTATCACTCGTAACAATATGACATGACTGCACCTATACCATAAGCAGTATGTCACAGGCAAGCTTTACCAGACCGTTGGACGTTACCAGTTCCTTTACATTCTTGAAAGCCACTTCACTCTGCTTTGTCTGTTGCCATGTCCTCCTGGTCTGCAGTAATGAGTCCAGGGGATGGAGTACAGTAGCTAAATTTGGCAGGAACTTGTTACAGTAATTGACAATTCCTAAAAAGGGCTTCAACTGTAACATATCCTTTGGCCTTGGGGCTTCCATTGCTGCTTAAATTTTCTCAACACAATTATTTAATACTTGTGCGTTGATGGTGTGACCACAGTAAGTAATGCTTGGTTTAAAGAATTTACACTTGTTGCATTGTGCTCTGAGCCCATAATCTTCTAACATTTTTAACACTGTCTTGTGATTTTGGAGGTGTGCCTCGCCATCCTCACTGGTAACAATGATGGCCTCAAGGTAACACTGAGTGCCTGGGCAGCCTTGCAGCACCTGGTCCATAGTTTTCTGCCAGAGTGCAGGTGCAGATGCTGCTCCAGAAAAAAGCCTATAATAGTGAAAAAGTCCTTTGAATGTTTATGTTGAGAAACACTTTGGACTCTTCTTCCATCTCCATCTGTAGGTAGGCCTCAGCTAAGTTGTCTTTGCTGAAGTGTTTCCCTCCAGAAAGGTTTGCAAAGATAAATTTATGCCCAATATGGTTGTTGGTTGTTGTATTTCACTGTTACGAATGTCATTCCCACAGGAGTTACCTTTTCTCCAGTATAAGTTCTTCATTGGATATCTGCAGGCTTCAGTTCCATTTCTTTGAAATGCTGTTCAACCTCATTTTGTGGAATGACAAACAGCCAAGCCAGTGTCCAATTCCATTATAAGTAATTTGCTGTTCACCTCTGGTGTAAGCCATTTGCTTGCCTATTGTTAGTTTTCACATTGTAAATCTCAAGGCTACTCAGTCCTGTATCACTTTCATCATTATCAGATTTTTCATCAACAGCATGCAGATTAGTGTTCTTTTTGAAAGTTCAACTTAACCTTTTATCTTTTTCTCTTCCCCGTGCAGTTCATTTATTTTTGTCTGCCCGACATGCTCTTTGTTGCATTTTCTACAAGTTTCACCTTTAAATCTGATAATCTGGTGTGTGTGAGCCCCTGCCACAATGGTAACAGAATTTGTTCAGCCAGTCTAGTTTCTGTTTAGATGATACAATTTTGTTCACACTCACTTTTATTCCTGACTGCAACAATTGCGTGTCTATCTGCTGTTCCCATTGATACAGTGATTTCAACTGCTCCTTTAAATGTGAGTTGTGCTTCAGTTAGGAGCCATTTTTGAATGCTTTCTTGTAAGATTCCACAAACTAAACAATCTCTCAGTGCATCATTAAGCCCATCACTGAACTGACAATGCTCGGACAATCTCTTCAGTTCAACCACGGAAGCTGAAATGGACTCTCCTTCCTTTTGATTACACTTATGAAACCTAAAGTGTTCTGCAATCAACAATGGTTTCAGTTCGAAATTTTCCTGCATTACGTTAACGATATCAGTAAAATTTATTTCGGCTGGTTTGGATGGAGTAGTCAAACTTGTAAGTAAGCTGTATGCTTTTCCATCTATTACATTCAGCCACACTGGCACTTATTTCTTATCAGCTGTTCCAGTTGAATTAAAATACTGGTTCAGTTTGTTCAGTATACATCATTCAGTATCTATTGTGCAATTGAAGGCACCTATCTTTCTGATATAGCCAGCCATTTACACTGTTTATGATAATTATTATTATTATCACCCCGTACTCGCTGTTTACAAACTTGTGGCCATACCCATTGCTTGTTCATTTTGTCCATTTTCTGCCTTTTTAAAAAACTCAACCATCTCTCTCCCCATCCGAAGAAACATGTGCTGTGCTTTTTTAAAATGCTCTAATGTCTCTCTCAATCTGCTTCTGAAGAATAAACAGGCTGCACTTCAACAAGTAGGTAGTCATCTCAGGTTTGTTTTAAAACTTCCTCGTAACTCCAGAAGCTAATTAAAAGAAAAACATGGGAGCGAAGATGAACTTGTCTACTTAGTTTTTCTTTCGGCAAGGCATTCACATATGACATGCTGGTGTAATGATGTATGCCATTCAGATCCTTACACAGTCCCCATGACGAATTATGGAAACAACAAAGAATGCTTAATCAAACAATGTATTTATAATATTACCGAAATATTAAATATGCTACAGTGGGGGCATAACATTAAGGTGTTGGAGGAAAGTATAGTGAGGATGTCAGCAGTGGGTTTTCACACAGAGGGTGGGCAGGTGTGTGGGACACTCTGTCAAGGGTAGTGGTAGCAGCAGATACATTAGGGGCTCATGGATGAAAGAAAACAGGGGGCTATGTCAGAAGGAAGGGTTAGATTGATCCTGAAGTAAGTTAAAAGGTTGGCACAACAGCTTGGGCTGAAAAGCCTGTACTGTGCTTTATTGTTCTATGTTCTAACAAAATTGGAAATCGATTTATTGATTTTTACGAAGTGTTTGCAGAAGGATCTGCCAATACCAATAACTTGATACTGTATGCATGTGGTGTTTAACAGATGGAAGGTGGAACACAGAACAGGAAAAATCCTTTGACTCACTTTGTCTGCACTGCTCATGATACCATTCTGCCTGCACATGGTCAAAATCCTTCCGTTCCTCATCTGCTCGTGTGATTGCCTGAATGCCTCTTAAATGTTAGTGGTATCTGATTCTACCCCTCTCTGTATATAAAACATAGCTTGAAAATCTACGTGAAGTTTACCCCCTCTCACTGTAAAGCTATGACCTCATGTATCTGATATTTCCACTCTGGGAAAAAGACTGAATATGTACCTTCTCTGTGCCCCTCATAACTTTTTCAAGATCACAGCTTCAGACGCTCTGAAGAACAGAATCCAATTTGTCCACCTTTCCCTTATAGCTAATACACCGCAATCTAGGTAACATCCTGGTGGAACGCCTCCACACCCTCTCCACATCCTCCCTATAGTCTGATGACCAGAACTACACACAATACCTTGGATACTGCACACAACATCTTTAGGAAGTGGTGTCTCAGAAAGGCAGCGTCCATTGTTAAAGACCTCCAGCACACAGGGCATGCCCTTTTCTCACTGTTACCATCAGGTAGGAGATGCACACACTCAGCGATTCAGGAACAGTTTCTTCCCCTCTGCCATCCGATTCCTAAATGGACTTTGAAATTTTGGACACTACCTCACTTTTTTTAATACACAGTATTTCTGTTTTTGCACATTTTTTTAATGATCTATTTTGATTTACTTGTTTATTTATTATGTTTTATTTTATTTATTATTTTTTTTATCTCCCTCTCTCTGCTAGATTATGTATTGCATTGAACTGCTGCTGCTAAGTTAACAAATTTCACGTCACATGCCGGTGATAATAAACCTGATTCCGATTCTGATCCTGAATATGGCCAAACAGAAGTTTTATTCATCTGCAATGTGACTTCACGACCTTCGAACCCAGTGCCCTGACTGATAAAAGCAAGTAGGACCAATGCTTTGTTTACCGTCGTATCTACTTGTGTTGTCTCAGAAGGATGTCAGAAAGGATGAATCTACGACAGGACCACAGAATGTGCAGAAAGATAAAGCTTGCAGCAATAATCCAGGTTCCTCTAAATCTGTTAAGACAATAAAAGATTCCCAAGTCACCATTTTCTTTACTCTTCTCATCAAAAGGTTGAAAGTTATGACCAAATCCTGATATTCCTGAGATCAATGTTTTTAAAGACAATGGAGCCCAGGTTACCCTGGAGAGAGATGAAGGGCTGTTCCCACTGCCAAAAACAGCTCTACCACTTAAGTAGTAAGTAAGGCTCAGATACCAGAGTAAACTAGTTCTAGAGAAACATTCAACATGCCATATGATCACAGGCAAGCATTATAATCACAAACAGAATATCCTTTGGGGACTTGGAAACGGAACATCACTGAATCACTTGCATTATGTTCTGTTTTCCTCTTTCTATAAACCTTTTTTAAAATCTGGTTCTAGGCTAATTCACATGGTCTGTTTTCGTGGGCAGCTACTGAACTAGTGTCAAACGATGCAGTGCTCGGGTCATTCAATGACCCCTATGCTTTATTTTCCCTCCATACTCGTCCTCTCTGCAGAGTCCTCTTATTCCCTACCCTTCAGTATATTAATTCTAAGATCTTGGTCCCTTATATTCATTTTCAAATTTCTTCTCCAAGTATTTTCTAGTCATCATTCCCAGTTTTCCAAATCCATATTGTTGCCAAAACTCTTGCTGCTCTGCAACCACACTCCATTAGAACTCCCAGAAATAACTTCACCTTATTAACACACTGTTCCTTCAAACGTTCCTACAAGTCTGACCCTTCAGCCATGTCCTCTTCAATCTTCCCATCCTTCTCTGGCCCTTTGCCATTCCATCTCTGCTTATCCACTTCTGCTCCACCTTCACACAATCTCTCCACAAGTCCTTTTACTTAAGGAACTATTGATTCATATGCCAACCGAGCATTTGTCCTTCTTCAGGGACATTTTGGCACAAATCTTGCCTGTCTTTTAGGTTAAGTGCTCCACACTGCCCTAAAAACTTTGACTCGACCAGGGTGCCCAAGAAGATTGAACAGTGTTGACTGGCTCTATGATTGGTAACAATTCATGCAATTTGAAACACGCACAAAATGCTGGAGGAACTCAGCAAGCCAGGTAGCATCTGTGGAGGGGAATAAACCATTGGCATTTTGGAACCAGGCCCTTCATCAGAACTGGAAAGGAAGGGGGGCAGAGACCAGAATAAGAAGGCAGGGGAGGGGAAGGAGAACATTGGCATCTGATAGGTGAGACCCAGTGAGGGGGAAGGTGGGTATTTGGGGAAGGATGGATAATATCAGAAGCTGAGAGGTGATAGGTATAAGAGGTAAAGTTGCTGAAGAAGGAGAAATCTGATAGGACAGGACAGAAGACCATGGGAGAAAGGGAAGGAGGAGGGGAACCGGGGAAGATGATGGGCAGGTGAGGAGAAGAGAAGGCCTGAGGGGGTAACAAGAATGAGGAATGGAAACAAGAGGAGCCAGGAGAACAGATAAATTACCAAAAGTTGGAGAAATCAATGCTCATGCCATCAGGTTGGAGGCCACCCAGATGGAATATGAGGTGCTGCTGCTCCAATTTGGTCTTCTGATGGTAGCAGAGGAGGTCGTGGACCTACATGAAGTTTGCTTTTTGTAAAATTAACTAATTTCCATCACACAATAGGTATTTCTATTCATAGTACCAAAAAAATTCTGTCAACAGCAACACACGCTTTTTGCTCACCACTTCAGGGGAATAATTGTTTACTTGTTAAACGTTTTTGGAAAACATTTCAGGTTCCCTAAAGGCCCTGTGATAACAACGTTGACTTAATGAAAGAAATCACAAGGAACCAGGCTTAGCTCCTGGATTTGGAGAGCAGAGGGAGGGAGCTACACCTGGAGTTTGGTTGTGGGTGTTGTACGGAACATCGAGGATTCGGGTAGTGGTGCTCAATACTGCCTCATCTCTCCCATTGGACTTACCTCCTCCAGTCACTAAGGAATGTCAAATAGTCTCTCGCTCTCTACTACGTGTGCAAAAATGAATGGTGGAGATCTAGAGGATGATGAGAGAGATAGACATTTGTTCCAATCCGTTCACAACCATGAACATTTATACACGTTTGTACTTCCTCAGGAGGCTGACGAAATCTGGCATATCCCCTTTGACACTCACAGGTTTTTGTTGGTGCGTCCTAACCAGATGCTTGGTACAGCCGTGACTGCAACAAACTGCGGAAAGTTATGGAACAACTCAGTACATTACACTCACCAGCCTCCCCTCTGTGGGCTCTATCCATACCTCTCACTGCCTCGGAAAAGCAGTGAGTAGAATCAAAGACCCACCCGGCCCTCTCTTTTCCACACTCACATTGGGTTGAAGATATAAAATTCTGAAAGCACATACCACCAGGATCAAGGACAGCTTCTACTCCACAGCTATGACGATTGAATGTTTCTCTAGTACAATATGATGGGCTCAACCTCACAATCTACCTTGCTGTGACCTTGTACCTTACTGTCTGCACATTCCCTGTAACTGTAACACTTCATTCTGCACTCTGTTATTGTTTTACCTCGTACTACTTCAATGCACCTTTGTAATGAATTGATCTGTATGAATTGAATGCAAGACACCTTAAAAACCAACTTACCTATGTGTTTCTTACCAATTTACTTTACTTATATTTCATGAACAGTTTGAGGAGATTTGGTATGTCACCAAGGACTCTAGCAAATTGCTACAGGTGTGCCGTGCAGAGCATGCTGACTGGTTGCATCAGTGTCTGGTCTGGTGGGGCCACTTCACAGGAGCAGAACAAGCTGTACAGGGTTGCAAACTCAGCCAGTTCCATCGCAGGCACTAGCCTCCCCAGGATTGAGGACATCTTCAAAAGACCATGCCTCAAAAAGGCAGCACCCATGATTAAGGACCCTCACCATCCAAAGCATGCTCTCTTCTCAATACTACCACAGAGTGGAGATACAGGAGCCCGAAAACACACACTCGATGTTTTAGGAACAACTTCTTCCCCTCCACCATCAGATTTCTGAACAGACAAGGAAAAAACCTATGAACATAACCTCATTATTTTTGCTCTCTTTGTGCTACTTATTTAACTATTTATTATATATGGTGGCCAAGTGGTTAAGGTGTCAGTCTAGTGATCTGAAGGTCGCTAGTTCAAGCCTCCGCTGAGGAAGCATGTTGTGTCCTTGAGCAAGGCACTTTACCACACATTGTTCTGCGACAAACGTGGTGCCAAGCTGTATGGGTCCTAATGCCCTTCCCTTGGACAACATCGGTGGCGTGTAGAGGGGAGACTTGCAGCATGGGCAACTGCCGGTCTTCCATACAACCTTGCCCAGGCCTGCGCCCTGGAAACCTTCCAAGGTGCAAATCCATGGTCTCACGAGACTAAGGGATGCCTATATATATGGTGTCTTTTTATTATAATTAATAGTATGTTTTATGCATACTGCTGTAAGACAACAAACTTCATGAACTATGTTAGTGATAGTAAACATGGTTTTGATTCTGATTTGCCATTACTGCCTAGACCAACATGGAGAAGACTGTGGTAAGCCCCTGGGGGTGGCAGTACAAACCCCCCAGTTTGATCAGTCATGGGTGTCTATTTCACCTTGGAGCCAAAAGGTTAGTGCCCTGGTTACCTTACAAACACCTTTACACCACATAAAAATATCCAGGCTGGCATTTCAGTTCGGTACAGGCCAAGGTCGATATTTCACAAGTTCTGATTATCAGGTGAACTGAGGTCCTACCTGGTGGGCTTCAAAGATTCTGAAGAAGGAAGATCCAGAGCCTTGTCCAACTCAGGACTGATCCACTTCAGTAAAAAAGTGGATTTTCTGATATGTGGGATCTTGCTGGATGCAAATTGCTGCTTTAACGCCTTTTACAAGTTTGTACATGAAACCACTGTAGCAAGCTATATCTGAAATGATGATGAGCCAGAGTACAGGAAGGAGAAAGACAGCTTAGTGATATGGTGCCATGACAACAATCTTTCAAGATTCAAGATAGTTTAATGTCATTTCCAGTACACAGGTGTAAAGGAGAACAAAATCATTGTTACTCAGAACCTGACACAGCACAAACAAGCACAAAAGATAGAGAACACAATAATAATAAAAACTCAACACATATAAGTACATGCTGTAAGTTAGCTTACGTATATACATACCTCGATTGTACGTCTATAAAGTGACACTGGGCTAGGAGACTGACAGGAAATAATAAAGTAGTGGTGGAGTTAGTGGGTGGAGGTGTTGGTCAGCCTTATTGCTTGCGGATAGTATCTGTTTTTGGGGCTGGTGGCCCTGGTGTGGGTACCACGTAACTTGTCCCTGATGAGAGTGAGACAAACAGTCCATGAGCAGGGTCATTGGGATCCTTCATGACGTTACTGGCCTTTTTGTGGCACCTTTCTGTACACATGTCCTTGACGGCAGGTAGACTGGTGCTGGTGATGCGTTGGAAGTTCTGACTACCCATGGTGGAGCCTTCCTGTTCACTGCAGTGCCATTTCCGTACCACGCAGTGATGCAGCTTGTTGGGATGCTCTCTGTTACGTACAGTATCTGTAGACTGGTGTGAGTATGGATGTGCAAAATCCAGCTCTCTTCACCCTCCTCAGAACTTGAAGGCGTTTTTGATTGTGTGGGATGTGTTCTGGGACCATGAGAGGTTGTGTGTGAGGTGCACTCCCAGGAGTTTAAAACGGCTTTCAGTTTCCACTGCTGTGCCACTGATGTAAAGGGTGGGCGGGGGGGGGGGGTGGGAGAGGTGTGAGTGGTGTGAGTTCTCCTGAAGTTGACAACCATCTCCTTTGTCTTGTTGACACTAAGGAAGAGGGTATTTGTCTTGACATCAGACCATAAGATCACAAGACATAGGAGCCCAATTAGGCCATTCAGCCCACTGAGTTCACTCCACCATTTCATGACTGACCCCAGATCCCATTCAATCCCATACACCTGCCTTCTCACCATATCCCTTGATGCCCCAGCCAATCAGGAATAAAGCAACTTCCACTTTGAATATACCCACGGATTTGGTATCTACTGCAGTTTGTGGCAGAGCATTCCACAGATTCACCACTCTTTGGCTAAAAGAATTCCTCCTTACTTCTGTTCTAAAAAGTCACCCCTCAGTTTTGAGGCTGTGCCCTCTAGTTCTGGATCCCCTCACCAGAGGAAACATGCTCTCCACATTCATCTTTTCTAGTCCTTCAACATTTGGTAGGTTTCAATGCAGGTTTTGAAATCAGGCCTTAAGCTCTTTCACCTCCTCCCTGCAGGTCATCTCAGCATTGTTAAAAATGAGCCCCAGCACTGTCATATCATGGGTGAACTTGTTGATGTGATTGCTCAGGTGTTTGGTCATGCAGTCATGTGTGAGCAGCACACAGCCCTGGGGGCATCCGTGTGGAGGATGAGGAGGAGCGGTTGTGTATCCGGACTATTTGAGGTCAGTCAGCAAAGCCAAAGATAATGGAAGTGACTTCAGGAAAAGGGGGCAGTGCACATGCTCACGTCTAAATCAACAGTGTTCAGGTTGAGCAGATTGAGAGCTTTAAGATCCCCAGTAGCGTGCCCTGGTCCAATCACATTGATATCACAGCCAAGAAAGCTCACCAATGCCTTAGGGGGTCTGGCGCATCCCCGTCAAGTTTTAATAATGTTTATCGACACACGTGAGAAAGCATTCTGTTTAGATCCATGAGAGCTTGGTGTGGTAACTGCTCTGCATGTGACTGCAAAAAACTGCAGAGAGTTGTGGACACAGCTCAGCACATCACAGGAACAAGACTCCTTGGGCAGAAGATACAAAAGACTGAAAACACGTACCACCAGGCTCAAGGACAGCTTCTATCCCACTGTTATCAGACCCTTGACCTCACAATCAATCTCATTATTTACCTGTACTACACTTTTGTTTGTATAGCTTTTACACTTTATTCTGCATTATTGTTTTACCTTAATCTAGCTCAATGCATTGTGTAACAATTTGAAATGCATGAACAGTACGCAAGGGAAGCTTTTCATTGTATCTTGGTACATGTGACAATATTAAGCCAACACCAATTTACTACTGCATTTCCCACATTTCAGCAGTGTCTGCACTTCCAAAGGATTTCATCAGTAGTAGCATGCCCTTTTATCTAGTTTGTGGAATACACTGTATGAATATAAATCTTTATTAGAAAACCTACCAAGTCACTAAAGCATAGACCTCTCTCATTTCTGCTTTTAATTTTGACATTTGATTTGACTCATTGCCAGGGGTTGTCAAAGGACCAGTTCACCAGGTTTCTATCATTATTATTCAATCCTTTGTCCTGTGCTGCATGAGTAATCGATGGAACAGCTTTTCTGCTGGTCTTAGGAAGATCTATGGTAATGCTTGATGTTCCTGAGCACGACCCACCACAGCACTGGTGTGCTGATATGATGAAAAGCATCTTTAAGCAGACGCAACGTGATTCAACATTAGTCACACCACCACTTCTGCTGTGTTTCCACTTACACTATTTGAAATCCCCTCAACCGGCAATATAGGACTTCTCTACTGGCGAGCCCCCGATGAATGACCGTGACCCAAGAACATCGCCGGTCCATTTCTCTCTACGGACGCTACCCGGCCCACTGAGTTCCACCAGCAGTTAGTATCTTGCTCCAGATTTCAGCATCAGTCTCCTGAGTCTTTGTTCTGTTGACAACCTTGACAAGTATGTGCTCTTGGAGATTAGGTTCCTGTCTCTTCAATAGGCCTGCTATTGAATTAATTACAGTAAATCAATTACTTGCATCAGCCTTTATTATTTTGAAATGATTCCTGGCTCCACCCTGGTTACTTTAATGTTGCTCAGATTTCACAATCAAATCGCCTCTTTGGAAAACATTTGAACAGCGGGGAGAAATAAGCACATATGTGCACTTCAAAACTGCAGCTAAAACTCAGATTCCGTTCTTGTGGTGAGTTTGTAATTTGGCCTGAAACTGTCGAATCCACATCATCAGAACAACAGAATCAACAACTCATACACAAAGGACACACCTGCAACGAAGCTGGGATTTCATCTCCCCGGCAGCTGCAGAGGTGACACGCGAACCAGTGAATATCCAGTCCCACAAATGAACTTGAACCCAACAACCAGAAAACAAATCGCCCCTCTTTTGAACCAATGGAGACACAAGACATTGGAGCAGAATTAGGCCATTCAGCCCACTGAGTCTGCTCTACCATTTAATTAGAGCTTATTTACTTTCCCTCCCAACACAATAGCAGTGATAGGATTGGGCCGAGCCAGCATGGATTTACCAAGGGCAAATCATGCTTGACTAATCTATTGGAGTTTTTCGAGGATGTAACCAGGAAGATAGACGTGGGAGATCCAGTGGATGTGGTGTACCTTGACTTTCAGAAGGCATTTGATAAGGTACCACATAGGAGATAGGTGGGTAAAATCAGAGCTTATGGCATTGGGGGGAGGATATTGACATGGATAGAAAACTGGTTTGCAGATAGAAAGCAAAGGGTAGCAGTGAATGGGTGTTTCTCGGAATGGCAGGTGGTGACTAGTGGGGTGCCACAGGGCTGGGTATTGGGACCACAGCTGTTTACCATTTACATCAATGATTTAGAGGAAGGCATTGTGAATAACATCAGCAAGTTTGCTGATGATACTAAGCTGGGTGGCAGTGTGACATGTGATGAGGATGTTAGGAGAATTCAAGGTGACTTGGATAGGCTGGGTGAGTGGGCAGAAACTTGGCAGATGGCGTTTAATGTGAATAAGTGTGAGGTTATTCACTTTGGGTGCAAGAACAGGAAGGCAGATTATTATCTGAACGATGTGGAGTTAGGTGAGGGAGAAATACAAAGAGATCTAGGAGTACTTGTTCATCAGTCTCTGAAGGTGAATGAGCAAGTGCAGCAGGCAGTGAAGAAGGCTAATGGAATGTTGGCCTTTATTACAAAGGGAATTGAGTACAATAGCAAGGAAATCCTTTTGCATTTGTACAGGGCCCTGGTGAGGCCACACCTGGAGTATTGTGTGCAGTTTTGGTTCCAGGGTTAAGAAAGGACATCTTGGCTGTGGAGGAGGTGCAGCGTAGGTTCACTAGGTTAATTCCTGGGATGTCCGGACTGTTTTACGCAGAGAGGTTAGAGAGACTGGGCTTGTACACGCTGGAATTAAGGAGATTGAGGGGGGATCTGATTGAGACATATAAGATTATTAAGGGATTGGACAAGATAGAGGCAGGAAATATGTTCCAGATGCTGGGAGAGTCCAGTACCAGAGGGCATGGTTTAAGAACAAGGGGTAGGTCATTTAGGACAGAGTTGTGGAGGTGTGGAACGTGCTGCCTCAGAAGGCAGTAGAGGCCAATTCTCTGGATGCTTTCAAGAAGGAGCTAGATAGGTATCTTATGGATAGGGGAATCAAGGGTTATGGGGACAAGGCAGGAACCGGGTATTGATAGTAGATGATTAGCCATGATCTCAGAATGGCGGTGCAGGCTCGAAGGGCCGAATGGTCTACTTCTGCACCTATTGTCTATTGTCTATTAATTCTCCGGCATTCTCCCCATAACCTATGACACCGTTACTAATCATCCTCCACTTTAAATATACCCAAATACTTGGCATTCACAGCTGTCTGTAGCAATGAATTCCACCCTCTCGTTTTAAAAGGATATCCTATTCAGAGGTTGCACCTCATGACCTAGATTCCCCCACCCCACCACTGGAAACATTCTCTCCACATCCACTGTACTTAGACCTTTCAATATTCGATAGGTTTCACTGAGATCCACCTCATTTTTCTAAACTCTAGTGAGTACAGGCCCAGAGCCATCCAATGCACCTCATACATTAACCCTTTCATTCCCAGAATAATTCTCATGAACCTCCTTTGGACCCTCTCCAATGCTAGCACATCCTTTCTTAAAAATGGAGCCCAAAACTGCTCACAATACTCCAAGTGTGGTCTGACCAATGCCTCAGCATTACTTCCCTGTTGCAAGCAGTACAAGCTTTCCCTGTAGTATAGAATTCTCACTTGCCCCCCTCCCCTTGTACTATCATCAAACTCTACTAAAATGTGACTTCTTATGACTTGGCTGATCTCAACACACAAACAAGTAATTTCGTTATGACTTCTACCCCCTTCCTTTCCAGTTCCAATGAAGGGGTTTGCCCTGAAATGTTAGCAACACACACACAAAATGCTGATGAATGCAGCAGGCCAGGCCGCATCTATAGGAAGAGGTACAGTCGACGTTTCGGGCCAGGACCCTTCGTCAGGACTAATTGAAAGAAGAGATAGTAAGAGATTTGACTATGTATTCCCCTCCGTAGATGCTGCCTGACCAGCTGAGTTCCTCCAGCATTTTGTGTGTGTAGCTCTAATTTCATTCTAACCTCGAAGTGGTTGGTCATGGTAGACTGACATTTCCTTAGGAAGACTGGACTGAGGAGGTGTTTGAGTGTAAGAAATCCAAATGCCAGGAGCTGGTAGGGCAGTGCCAGAGACAGGGGTGGAGGGCACAATGAGACCCTATAGAGATGGTGTGTAGAGGTTCTGCAGGCTGCTCGTTCTGCAGAACCTACTCTCTCCTTGGTATTATGGGGGCTGCAAAGAAAAAAACCACCAGGACTATCACAGAGGCTGCTGAGTGAGCTTTCAGGTGGCTATGGACCAAGGTGTGTGACCCATTGACCAATGATGCCGGGAGACAAGCCAGCGCCTGATCAACCCAGGAAATTATAGACCAGTGAGTCTTTCTTCAGTGGTTCGCAAGTTGATGGAGGAGATCCTGAGAGGCAGGATTTATGAACATTTGGAGAGGCATAGTATGATTAGGAATAGTCAGCATGGCTTTGTCAAGGGCAGGTCATGCCTTACGAGCCTGACTGAATTTTTTTGAAGATGTGACTAAACACATTGATGAAGGTAGAGCAGTAGATGTAGTGTATATGGATTTCAGCAAGGCATTTGATAAGGTACCCCATGCAAGGCTTATTGAGAAAGTAAGGAGGTATGGGATCCAAGGGAACATTGCTTTGTGGATCCAGAACTGGCTTGCCCACAGAAGGCAAAGAGTGGTTGCAGAAGGGTCATATTCTGTATGGAGGTCGGTGACCAGTGGTGTGCCTCAGGGATCTGTTCTGGGACCCTTACTCTTAATGATTTTTATAAATGACCTGGATGAGGAAGTGGAGGGATGGGTTAGTAAGTTTGCTGATGACACAAAGGTTGGAGGTGTTGCGGATAGTGTGGAGGGCTGTCAGAGGTTATAGTGGGACATTAATAGGATGCAAAACTGGGCTGAGAAGTGGCAGATGGAGTTCAACCCAGATTAAGTGTGAAGTGGTTCATTTTGGTAGGTCGAATATGATGGCAGTGCACAGTATTAATGGTAAGACTCTTGGCAGTGTGGAGGATCAGAGGGATCTTGGGGTCCGAGTCCATAGGACACTCAAAGCTGCTGCGTAGGTTGATGCTGTGGTTAAGAAGGCACACGATACAATGGCCTTCATCAATCGTGGGATTGAGTTTAAGAGCTGAGAGGTAATGTTGCAGCTATATAGGGCCCTGGTCAGGCCCCACTTGGAGTACTGTGCTCAATTCTGGTTGCCTCACTACAGGAAGGATGTGGAAACCATAGAAAGGGTGCAGAGGAGAATACAAGAATGTTGCCTGGATTGGGGAGCATGCCTTATGAGAATACGTTGAGTGAACTCAGCCTTTCTCCTTGGAGCAACGGAGGATGAGGGGTGACCTGATAGAGGTATATAAGATGATGAGAGGCATTGATCGTGTGGATAGTCAGAGGCATTTTCCCAGGGCTGAAATGGGTTTCCACAAGAGGACACAGGTTTAAGGTGCTGGGGAGTAGGTACAGAGGAAATGTCAGGGGCAAGTTTTTTACTCAGACAGTGATGAGTGCATGGAATGGGCTGCCGGCAACGGTGGTGGAGGCGGATACGATAGGGTCTTTTAAATCCAATTCAGCCCAATTTAAATTGATTAATTTCTTTCCCCACTCTTGGACCTGGGCTTGGGTCCCCCCGCCTTGACTCTGACTCGCCTTGGTTCTGTTGCATCAAATCGCCTCCAAGTCCGCTCCAGCAGTGGCCAAGCACTGGCTCATTCTCCACTCTTAAACCTCAATTCAGCCTATAAATGTTTCACTGCAACCATCCTGCACCTTCAAGACTTCACTTCACAACGCAAAAATACCAATTCCTACAGTCGGTTCAAAAGCTCAGTTCCAGAAGGGAAGCCATAGGCTACTGATTGAAGTAATTGTTTACCATAAAGAGTGTGGTTAATAAAGTAGTTAGCAGTTTTCTTTGTTTTGTTTGCTACAGACAGGTAGTTGTTGTGCTTCACCAACATCACCTTAAACCGCCTTCATGCAACTAGATGGAATCAATTTTGTGCCAGGAAAGAGCGCTAGAAGGGGACCCGTGTGATCCCTGACGGGGATGTGCTCAGCTCATATCAGCTACTAACTCATCCCCAAAGTGTTGACCTCCAATAGTCGGGGTATTGAGTTTTGCTTCCATGCAGTAATGTTACAGCTCTATAACACTCTGGTCAGACCACATTTAGAATATTGTGTTCAGTCCTGGTCTCCTCATTATCGGAAGGATATGGAAGGTATGGATGAAATTTAGTAGGATGCTGCCTGGATTAGAGAGCACGGCTTATGCGGAAAGGTTGTGTGAGCTGGGGATTTTCTCTTTGGAGCAAAGGAGAATGAAAGGTGACTTGATAGAGGTAGCGCCTTTTTCCCAGAGCGGAAATGGCCAACCATTTTAAGAGTGGAGGAAAGTTTAGGGGAGATGTCAGAGGTTATAAAACAGAGTGTGGTGGGTACATGGAATGGCCTGCCAGGGTGGTTTCAGAGACTGATACAATAGGGGCATTTAGATAGGCACATGGATGTAGGAAAAATGGAGGGTTACGGGCTGTGTAGGAGGGAAAGGTTAGACTGATCGAGGAGTAGGTTTATATAGTTTGGCATGACATTGTGGGCCAAAAGGCCTGTATAGTGTTCTACTGTTCTATAGTCTATGTTCTAAAAATAGTCAGTGAATTAATACAGAGGCAAAGTACAGTGTTGCTTAGCTCTGAGCTGACCTCTTTGACTGCTGGTTGATTGGTGCGACATGAGATATGAAGCTGGGCCATCATTACACAGTCGGCCTTATCAATGCAGGGTATCAATAAAAGATTCTACCAATTAATGGTGACTCCAGGAATCAATTCTGTTCTTATGGTTTTACTCGTGGGAAATCGCCACGGTAATGACTACTTTATTACGAATGCAGAAATCACATGCAAGCATTTGCACAAATGACTGCCTATATTTTTGCACAGCCCTGCAACTAATGAGATCTGTGAAGATTTTCCAGATTATATTTGTTTAATCATTTTACTTATGATGCTGATTGTTTAAAACAACCGGTCAGTTCAGATAAGCTTCAGTTTTTTGATGACAGTTACAGTTCACCATGATGAGTAATGCAAAAAAAATGTTGGCTTTGCTCACACTGTGATTTGCAGTGATTTACAATTCGATGCAATGATCACATGGCATTTACTGGCTTCTGCCTGTCTGGTCTTCGGTGTAGTGGTTGAATCAGGTGAATCATGCTCTGGTGATTGTTTCCACAAAGACCAAGCCCTAACCGGGACTCTCATTCCACACGCGTTTGTACATTTTGCTCAAAAAACTAAAGGGCTCCATGGTTTCCTTTGGATCTTGCACTGTATTGGGATCAGTTCTATAATTATCTGTGATCCTGAATTGAGCATTTTGGGCTTGTTGATTAGTGACTGCAGTAAAAGCATTGCCTTTTGATTTATCTTGGGAGGAGCCAAGGCAAACCATTCCTCAGGAAATTAACCACAAAGGGAGATTCCATAACAGAATGAAAACACGTCAGTGGAAGGTGTTGATTGAAAGGACTTGTAGCCGCATAATGTAGTCTTCTGATGAAATAATCTCAGTTCTCTTCTATAATATAAAACCGTTTCCAGAATAGCTCATTGCAATTATCACTTGGGGAGATTTCAATCACATCATTGAATTTGGGACTCTGCATCACATCGATGTTTCTTGTTAATTAAAACTCAGTTTCATGAATGCCATCACAAATTTAGGATCACCCATCTCCAGATCATTTGGAATGAGCCAAATTTTTGAGCTAATCCCAGAAATAACCCCATTTGACATAGACTGCACCACAGTAATTCTGGCCCACGCTAATTTCTGAAGGAGCTTCATATATTCAGCTGCTGGGCTATTGTATCTGCAGAAGTTAATGAGTGCCTATGGTATATTCAGTTCAAAAGGTTCAAAGTAAATCTATTATCAAAGTACAAATACGTCACTATATACAACCCGGAAATTCATTTTCCGGCAGGCATACAAGAAACACAATAGAGTCAAAGAAAGCCCGCTCCCAACAGGACAGACAAACAACCAATGTGGTAAAGAGTACCAAGTGTACAAATACAAAAGAAAAATAAATAAATAGAGAACATGAGATGAAGAGTCCTTGAAAGTGAGTCAATAGTTGGTGGTGGACTCAGTATGTGGTCGAACCACAGTGATAGGGCTGGTGAAGTAGTTGAGTGAAGTTGTTATCCTCTCTGGATCAACAGCCTGATGGTTGAGGGGTAATAGCTGTTCCTGAACCTGGTGGTGTGAGTCCTGAGGCTCCTGTACCTTCTACCTGATGGAAGCAGCGAGAAGAGAGCATGGCCTGGGTGGTGTAGGGGTCTTTGATAATGAATGCTGCCTTCCTGCGACAGCGCTCCATGTAGATTAGCTCAGTGGTGGGCATTTTTTGTAGGATTTTCCATTCAAGAGCATTGGCGTTTTTGTATCAGGCCATGATGGAAGCAGACAATATACTCTCCACTACACAGCCACAGAAGTTTGTCAAAGTTTTAGATGTCATGTTGAATCTCTGCAAACTTCTAAGAAAGTAGAGGTGCTGCCGTCCGTTTTTCATAATGGCACTCACATGCAGGACCCAGGACAGCTCTTCTGAAATGTAACACTGAGGAATTTAAAGTCGCTGATTTCCCCAATCAAGACTGGCTCATGGACCTCTGGTTTCCTTCTCCTGAAGTCAATAATTGGCTCCTTAGTTTTGCTGACCCACACTAAGAGGTTGTTGTTATGGCATGACTTAGCCAGATGTTCAATCTCCTTCCTATATGCTGCTTTGTCACCAACTTCGATTCAGCCAACGTCAGTGAGTCGTCATCAAACTTGAATATGGCATTGGACCTGTGCCTAGACACAAAGTCATGTATAAAGCGAGTAGAGCAGGGGGCTAAGCACACAGCCTTGTGGTGCACCAGTGCTGGTCAAGATTGTGAAGGAGATGTTGGCGCCAATGTGAACTGACAGGGGTCTGCAAATGAGGAAATTGAGATTCAAATGCAGGAGGAGGGATTGAGGCCAAGGTCTTGAAGCTTATTGATTAGTTTTGAGGGGATGATAACATTGAATGCTGAGCTGTAGTCGACAATGAGTATCCTGAATTATGTACCCTTGCTATCCAGATGTTTCAGAGTTGAGTAAAGAGTCAATGAAATGGGTTCTGCTGTGGACCTAATATGACGATAGGCAAACTGGAGTGGATCCAAGTCACTTCTCAAGCAGGAGTTGATATGGTTCATCGCCAACCTCTCTAAGCACTTCATTACAGTGGATGTAAGTTCTATTGGACAATAATCATTAAGGTAGGTTACCACATTCTTCTTAGGCACTGGTATCATTGAAGCAGTTGGACACCCCAGTCTTCCAAAAGCAGAGGTTAAAAATATCAGTGAACATTCCAGTCAGTTGATCAGCACAGTTCTTTAGTATTTGGCCGGGTGACTCACCTGGGCCGAATGCTTTCAATGGGTTCACCCTCCTAAAGGATGCTCTCACGTCAGCCTCGGCGACCAAATCACAGGGTCATTGGCGGCTGTGGGAGTTCCCTCATGTTTTGACAGTCACAGTGAGCACTGATCTCATCTGAGTTCAATGTTGGCGCCTATGTCACTTAGGTTCACTTTGTAAGAGGTAGTAACATTCAAGCTCTGCCACTGCTGTTGTGTGCTGGGGCAGCAGGCTGAGGGTAGCAGACATCAACAGAATCAACAAACTCATTCATAAGGCCAGCGATGTTGTGGGGATGGAACTGGACTCTCTCACGGTGGTGTCTGAAAAGAGGATGCTGTCCAGCTTGCATGCCATCTTGGTCAATGTCTCCCATCCACTACATAATGTACTGGTTGGGCACAGGAGTACATTCAGCCAGAGACTCATTCCACCGAGATGCAGCACAGAGCGTCATAGGAAGTCATTCCTGCCTGTGGCCATCAAACTTTACAACTCCTCCCTTGGAGGGTCAGACACCCTGAGCCGATAGGCTGGTCCTGGACTTATTTCATAATTTACCGGAATAATTTACATATTACTATTTAACTATTTATGGTTCTATTACTATTTATTATTTATGGTGCAACTGTAACGAAAACCAATTTCCCCCGGGATCAATAAAGTATGACTATTACTATTACTATTAAACCTGTTGCTACTGCCTGTCTTCACTATATTTCCATGGTTTTGGAAGGATTACGGGGATCTTGAGGAAATACTGGATTAATACCATCCTTAAACCAGTAAAGAAGCTCAAATCACAGCTTATGTGGGTCAAAGGTGACCTGGGATTCGGGTCAGTTGCCATTTACAGGATTCCCTGTGAATGCAGAGCAGCGTGTATCAGCCAGATGGGGCGAATGGCGGAAACCTGCTTCAAGGAGCACAGGAGGTGTATCCATTTGGGTTACCCGGAGAAATCGATGGTGCCATGCCAATGGCTTTTGGGACCATCTGGTAAAGGAAGCCATTGAAATAAAACTAGAGGAAAAGAATTTTAACAAAGACAAAGATCTCGCTCTAAGTAAGACCTGGAATTCAATTGTAAGCAAGGTGGGAGAGTGGAAACCTGATTGGATGAAGACTAACCAATCAGGAGGGAGGGCCTACAGGGGTACGAATACCACGGCACTAGATATGCCCAGGCATAATCTCTGATGAATATGGCAGAGTTTGTCATTAAAACATCAGTTAAAATTGATACCTGCATCTGGCTGGAAGCCGGGAAGAGTTTATTTGTCATACACATTAAATAATTGTTCACTCTGAATGATGTTTTGGGGACACACCTGTTTACGACTGCTTTTATAAAGCCTGTGACAACTGTTCAGATCCTCTGATGAGTCCTTGAACATGACCCAATCCACCAACTCTAAGCAACACTGTAGCTGTTCCTCTGTCTCCCATGGCTATCCCTTTGTTTTCCTTACCTCTAGAGCCTTGAGCTTTAGCCTATGCTTGTATGCAATAAGAGCAGGACAGCCAAGTGATAAGATTTCTTGATATTCTGTCGAGGCAAGAAACAATATTCCTGATTGTAGTATAGCAGTAGTTCAGTGTGTTGCGACCCCTGATGCTGCAGGTTATATGCTGATGATAATCGAGCAGAGATTTCTTTAAACACGTCTGATTAAAGTCCCTGGCTATGATTTTAAATTCTTGTTTGGTGATGGCAGCATTCAATATCTCAAGTCACTGAATTAATGTTGGCTCTTGGCTGTATGCAAACTGTGTTCAGGATCACAGAGAACTCTCTTGATAAGTAAAACAGTTAGCATTTAATTGTTAGATATTCCAGGTCATGGGAGCAAGAGTGCAACAAGACCTAGACCACTGGAGAGTTTATCATGAAACACAGCCGCCCTTCTTTTTGCCTTCTCCAAATCAGCAGAATGGTGCCTCATGTCTGACCTCTGAATCCGGTGTGTCCAAAGTGAGCCATGACTCTGTGAAACACAGAACACAGCATTTCCTCATTTTTCTCCAACACAGCAAGTCTGCCACATCATTCAGAAGGTCATGAAATCGCTGGTTCATTAAGTCGGTTTAAGAGTACATTACAGGCTGTAGTTTGCAATGAGAGTAAATCAGAAGAGTTACAATATACTTAGAAGTTTTATAAGCAACCCACAACATATTGCCGTGGTTCACCGGTGCTATCTTGGAAAGCAATGCCATTGCACTCTGATACTTTAAGCTAGATTAATGGTCGCCAACCGGTCGATCTTTGAGACTTTTTCAGTAGATCCCCCAAAAAATAAATAAATAAACACACAAATACTGTCGTAATGTGAGCATTATAAAAATAAGTAATACTAATTAAGATAATGGTAACATAGCAATACTCCCACTACAGAAAGCTGTTTGTAAAGAGAGGTCGTTTCCGGGTTGCGGGGTTTTACTTCCAGTCTTTTCTGCCCTGTGCACATGCGTGTGACTAAACGATTTAGTAGGTCGATTTTGCCTTTCACTAAGGCCGAGGTAGGGGATCTTGGGCTTAAAAAGGTTGGCGACCACTAAGCTAGATATTGTATGGTGTAGCACAGGTTTATAAGTGCCTGTAACCCAATATAAATTTTGCCCAGAGCAGATTGAACTAGTGATCAGTTCGGAGTAAATTTGCACCACTTCTGTGCATGACCCATGTTAGTTTACCTGATATTTCACTGGTAGTGTATCATTAACTGAGCTCTGCACCTTTCTGACATAAATTGGACTGCAGGATCCCACACTTCAATCATCATGGTTGTTACAGTAGAACACATCACATTTTGTTCTTACTTTCTTCATTATTTAAAAGGACTCGCTGCTGACATAGGGACAACCTGATGGGCAGTCACTGACTGGAAAGTTCAAAGTATGTATACCATCCTCCAAGCGGACCACAACCTTTCATTGTTTGAAAGTTTGCATGCCTCAATAACCCAGAGAGATATGCTGGCTGGAGTCAGGGCCTTATGTTTTGTCTCTTGGTAGGGCCATCCATGCCAAACAGGTCAAAGGGTAGAGGTCAGACTAAGAGTGGTCCACCGGTCCTCCAGGTTTGTGGGTTCAGCTCAGGGCTAACAACCCTGACTGGTCAAACAAAACTCTTATGGAAACAGCAGTGAAGAATCCTTCTACATCTGGCCAAGGACAGACTGAGATGGAGGACCTTCATTGCTGTCCTAAACGCCAGCAGGAGTAACAGGCAGTAAGCAAGTAGGTATGTACGATTTACCACACACAACCTAGAGTTTCATCTTCTTGCAGGCAGCCACAAAACAAAGAAACACAATAGAATCCACAAAAAAAACCCAGCAAAGACCAACAAACATCCAATGTTCAAGAAAAAACTAATCTGTACAAACAATAAAAACATAAACAGATAATACGCAGAGCATGAATCACAAAGTTCCTAGGGTGAATCCACAGCTGTGGAGCCAGTTTAGTGCTGAGATGAGTGAAGCCGGACCAGGAGCCCAATGGCTTCAAGGCAACAATTACTCTCGACCCCTGTTCCTGCACTACCCGCCAATGGTAGCAGCGAGAAGAGAGAAGGCTGATCCACCAGATTCCAACGTCCACAGCATGAACTTCAACAGCTTGAGAGGGCTTGCTTTCCTGACATTTGGTTCCGGAGCCACTTGGGAAGTCTCAGCAGCATTCCGTGGGCCGGCTTGGCTGATTAGCCTTGGATGCTCAGGGAATATGGTCTCTGTGAGTCTGCTGGGGAAGTCAAAGCCAATGTCTGTGAATGCACAATCCTGCTGGAGGCTGGAGATGATCTGTCCCAGGGTTGAAAGCTGAGCGGTAGTCAATGAACAGCAGCCTGATGTAGGATTTACTATTGTCCGGGTGATCCAAGGACAAGTGGAGAGCTAGTCATAGTCATACTTTATTGATCCCGGGGGAAAATGGTTTTTGTTACAGTTGCACCATAAATAATAAATAGTAATAAAACTATAAATAATTAAATAGTAATATGTAAATTATGCCAGGAAATAAGTCCAGGACCAGCCTATTGGCTCAGGGTGTCTGACCCTCCAAGGGAGGAGTTGTAAAGTTTGATGGCCATAGGCAGGAATGAGTCTCTGGCTGAATGTACTCCTGTGCCCACCCAGTACATTATGTAGTGGATGGGAGACACTGACCAAGATGGCATGCAACTTAGACAGCATCCTCTTTTCAGACACCACCGTGAGAGAGTCCAGTTCCATCCCCACAACATCACTGGCCTTACGAATGAGTTTGTTGATTCTGTTGGTGTCTGCTACCCTCAGCCTGCTGCCCCAGCACACAACAGCAAACATGATAGCACTGGCCACCACAGACTCGTAGAACATCCTCAGCATCGTCTGGCAGATGTTAAAGGACCTCAGTCTCCTCAGGAAATAGAGACGGCTCTGGCCCTTCTTATAGACAGCCTCAGTGTACTTTGACCAGTCCAATTTATTGTCAATTCATATCCCCAGGTATTTGTAATCCTCCACCATGTCCACACTGACCCCCTGGATGGAAACAGGGGTCACCGGTACCTTAGCTCTCCTCAGGTCTACCACCAGCTCCTTAGCCTTTTTCACATTAAGCTGCAGATAATTCTGCTCACACCATGTGACAAAGTTTCCTACCGTAGCCCTGTACTCAGCCTCATCTCCCTTGCTGATGCATCCAACTATGGCAGAGTCATCCGAAAACTTCTGAAGATGACAAGACTCTGTGCAGTAGTTGAAGTCCGAGGTGTAAATGGTGAAGAGAAAGGGAGACAAGACAGTCCCCTGTGGAGCCCCACCGCTGCTGATCACTCTGTCGGACACACAGTGTTGCAAGCACACATACTCTGGTCTGCCAGTCAGGTAATCAAGAATCCATGATACCAGGGAAGCATCCACCTGCATCGCTGTCAGCTTCTCCCCCAGCACAGCAGGGTGGATGGTATTGAACGCACTGGAGAAGTCAAAAAACATGACCCTCACGGTGCTTGCTGGCTTGTCCAGGTGGGCGTAGACACGGTTTAGCAGGTAGACGATGGCATCCTCAACTCCTAGTCGGGGCTGGTAGGCGAACTGGAGGGGATCTAAGTGTGGCCTGACCATAGGCTGGAGCAGCTCCAGAACAAGTCTCTCCAGGGTCTTCATGATGTGGGAGGTCAATGCCACTGGTCTGTAGTCACTGAGGCCACTGGGGCACGGCGTCTTCGGCACAGGGACGAGGCAGGACGTCTTCCACAGTACAGGAACCCTCCAGAGCCTCAGGCTCAGGTTGAATACATGGCGAAGTACTGCACATAGTTGAGGGGCACAGGCTTTGAGCACCCTGGTACTGACACCATCCGGTCCTGTAGCCTTGCTTGGGTTGAGACGCTTCAGCTGTCTTCTCACCTGTTCAGCTGTGAAGCCCACCGTGGTGGTTTCGTGTGGGGAAGGGGTATAGTCATGAGAGCAGGGTGGGGGACTGTGAGGAGGGGTAGGAGGGGAGAGTGGAATATGTGTTGGTTGGGAGCCGACAACAGATGGCTCATGTGGGGGATGGGCAGGGGCCACAGTGTCAAATCTGTTAAAGAACAGGTTAATTTCATTGGCCCTGTCCACACTGCCTTCAGCTCCTCTGTTGCTAGTTTGCCGGAAGCCAGTGATGGTCCTCATCCCCCTCCAGACCTCTCTCATGTTGTTCTGCTGGAGTTTCCACTCAAGCTTCCTCCTGTAGCTGTCTTTAGCCTCCTTGATCCTGGCTTTCAGGTCCCTGTGTATTGCCCTCAGCTCCTTCCTATTTCCATCTCTAAACGCCCTCATTTTAGCATTCAGGATGTGTTCTAGAGAGATTGCATCCCGCTGTAGACCTGTAGGCAAATTGCAGTGAGTTCAAATCCCTGCTTAGGCAGGAGTTGATTCTAGCCATGACCAACCTCTCAAAGCACTTCAGCACAGTGGATGTGAGTGCCACTGGGTGATGGTCACTGAGGCAGCTCACCCTGCTCTTCTTGGGCACTGGCATGACTGCCGCCCTTTTGAAGCAGAGGGAACGTCTGACTGCAGCAGTGAGAGACTGAAGATGTCCTTGACACTTCTGCCGGTTGGAAGGCTCAGGTTTTCAATGCTCCACCGGGTACACCATCAGGACCTGACACCTTGCAAGGGTTCACCCTTTTGACTTCCGCCTCTGAGACCGAGATCACAGGGTCACCAGGTTCTGCAGAGATTCACACAGGTGCAGTTTTATTTCCACTTTCGGTGTGCCTAAAAGGTGTTTAGCTCCTCTGGGAGTGAAGCATCACAGCCATTCATGATGTTAGGTTTTACCTTGTTAGAAGTAATGGCCTGCAAAACCTGCCAGAGCTGACAAGCATCCGATTCTATCTCTAACCCCAAATGGAATTATTTTTTCGCTCTTACAATAGCCTTCAATAGGTCATGCCTGGACTTCTTGTAAAGTGCTGAATCACTGGTCTTGAATGCCACAGGTATAGTCCTCAGCAGACTACAAATCTCCTAGTTCATTCAGTTTTTGGTTTGGGTATGCCTGGTATATTTTAGAAGGCACACAGGTCTTGATGAAGTTGATGACAACTGTGGCGTGTTCATTCAGATCTGAAGAGGAATCCCACAGTACTGTCCAGTTCGCTGACTCAGTGCAGTCCTCTAAGCACTCCTTCACTTCCCTTGACCAGGCCTTCTTGGTCCTCATCATTGGTGCTGCCGTCTTTTGTCTCTGCTGGGAGTAGAAGTACAGCCAGGTGATCGGACTTTCCAAAGTGCAGGCATGGATGACATGGTAAGTATTCTGGCCCCAGGGATCTTATTTTCATTATGGATGTCTAGTCCCTATACACCCCTAGTCCACAGGTGATTAGTTAGGGTTGTTGTTCAGAGACATCTTTAAGATGGCCTGGTTGAAATCTGTAATGACCGGGAAGGCATTAGTGTGCACTATTTGTGACTGCTGATCACAGTGCTCGGCTCCCCCAGTGTCAGCCTGATGTTGGCCTGAGGTGGAATGTACACCACCACCAGGATGATAGCAGAAAACTCCCTCTACAGATAAAATGGATCACACTTTACCACTAGATGTTCCAGGTCAGGTGAGCAGGAGTGAGACGGAACCACCACGTCTGTGCATCACGATAAGTTAATTATGAAGCATACTCCTCCTCCTCTATATTTAAGACTCAACTGACATGTCTTTGCGGAGATTGGGGAATTGGGCATCGGGCTGCAGCTCTGCATCCAGAATTCCAAATGTGAGCCACGTTTCCATAAAGCAAAGTACATAGCAGTCCCTGATATCCCTCTGGTACTTTAATCATGCTATAAGATCTTCAGTTTTATTTTCCAGAGACTGTACATTCACCAGAAAGATAGTTGGGGGTGGGGAAAGGGTTTAAGGTCTCTGTGTTTCAATCGTACCTGCAGACTAGCACACCTTCCCCACTTCCATTTTCTTAAAGGGGACCAGTATATCCATAGCCTAAGGGTATGTGGGTTGAAACAAAGAAACATAGAAAATAGGTGCAGGAGTAGGCCATTTGGCCCTTTGAGCCTGCACGGCCATTCAGTATGATCATGGCTGATCATCCAACTCAGAACCCCGCCCCAGCCTTCCCTCCATACCCCCTGACCCCCGTAGCCACAAGGGCCATATCTAACTCCCTCTTAAATATAGCCAATGAACTGGCCTCAACAGTTTCCTGTGGCAGAGAATTCCACAGATTCACCACTCTCTGTGTGAAGAAGTTTTTCCTCATCTCGGTCCTAAAAGGCTTCCCTTTTATCCTTAAACTGTGACCCCTCGTTCTGGACTTCCCCAATATCGGGAACAATCTTCCTGCATCTAGCCTGTCTAATGTCTTTAGAATTTTATACGTTTCAATAAGATCCCCCCTCAATCTTCTAAAGTCCAGCAAGTATAAGCCCAGTCGATCCAGTCTTTCTTCATATGAAAGTCCTGCCATCCCAGGAATCAATCTGGTGAACCTTCTTTGTACTCCCTCTATGGCAAGAATGTCTTTCCTCAGATTAGGGGACCAAAACTGCACACAATACTCCAGGTGTGGTCTCACCAAGGCCTTGTACAACTGCAGTAGCACCTCCCTGCTCCTGTACTCGAATCCTCTCGCTATAAATGCCAGCATACCATTCGCCTTTTTCACCACCTGCTGTACCTGCATGCCCACTTTCAATGACTGGTATACAATGACACCCAGGTCTCATTGCACCTCCCCTTTTCCTAACCGGCCACCATTCAGATAATAATCTGTTTTCCTGTTCTTGCCACCAAAGTGGATAACCTCACATTTATCCGCATTAAATTGCATCTGCCATGAATTTGCCCACTCACCTAACCTATCCAAGTCACCCTGTATCCTCTTAGCATCTTCCTCACAACTAACACTGCTGCCCAGCTTCGTGTCATCCGCAAACTTGGAGATGCTGCATTTAATTCCGTCTAAGTCATTAATATATATTGTAAACATCTGGGGTCCCAGCACTGAGCCTTGCGGTACCCTACTAGTCACTGCCTGCCATTCTGAAAAGGTCCCATTTATTCCCACTCTTTGCTTCCTGTCTGCCAACCAATTCTCTATCCACATCAATACCATACCGCCAATACCGTGTGCTTTAAGTTTGCACACTAATCTCCTGTGTGGGACCTTGTCAAAAGCTTTTTGAAAATCCAAATATATCACATCCACTGGTTCTCCCCTATCCACTCTACTAGTTACATCCTCAAAAAATTCTATGAGATTCGTCAGACATGATTTTCCTTTCACAAATCCATGCTGACTTTGTCCAATGATTCCACCGCTTTCCAAATGTGCTGTTATCACATCTTTGATAACTGACTCTAGCAATTTCCCCACCACCGATGTCAGGCTAACCGGTCTATCATTCCCTGGTTTCTCTCTCCCTCCTTTTTTAAAAAGCGGGGTTACATTAGCCACCCTCCAATCCTCAGGAACTAATCCAGAATCTAAAGAGTTTTGAAAAATTATCACTAATGCATCCACTATTTCTTGGGCTACTTCCTTAAGCACTCTGGGATGCAGACCATCTGGCCCTGGGGATTTATCTGCCTTTAATCCCTTCAATTTACCTAACACCACTTCCCTACTAACATGTATTTCGCTCAGTTCCTCCATCTCACTAGACCCTCGGTCCCCTACTATTTCCAGAAGATTACTTACGTCCTCCTTAGTGAAGACAGAACCAAAGTAGTTATTCAGTTGGTCTGCCATGTCCTTGTTCCCCATGATCAATTCACCTGTTTCTGACTGTAAGGGACCTACATTTGTCTTAACCAATCTTTTTCTTTTCACATATATATAACAGCTTTTATAGTCAGTTTTTATGTTCCCCGCCAGCTTTCTCTCATAATCCTTTTTCCCTTTCCTAATTAAGTCCTTTGTCCTTCTCTGCTGAACTCTGAATTTCTCCCAGTCCTCAGGTGTGCCGCTTTTTCTGGCTATTTTGTATGTTTCTTCTTCGGAATTGATACTATCCCTAATTTCCCTTGTCAGCCACGGGTGCACTACCTTCCCTGGTTTATTCTTTTGCCAAACTGGGATGAACAATTGTTGTAGTTCATCCTTGCGATCTTTAAATGCTTGCCATTGCATATCCACCGTCAACCCTTTAAGTATCGTTTGCCAGACTATCTTAGCTAATTCACGTCTCATACCTTCAAAGTTACCCTTCTTTAAGCTCAGAACCTTTGTTCCTGAATTAACTATGTCACTCTCCATCTTAAGAAAGAATTCCACCATATTATGGTCACTCTTACCCAAGGGGCCTCGCACGACAAGATTGCTAACTAACCCTTCCTCATTGCTCAATACCCAGTCCAGAATGGCCTGCTCTCTAGTTGGTTCTTCGACATGTTGGTTCGGAAAACCATCCCGCATACATTCCAAGAAATCCTCTTCCTCAGCACCCTTACCAATTTGGTTCACCCAATCTATATGAAGTCACCCATTTAACTGCTGTTCCTTTATTGCACGCATTTCTAATTTCCTGTTTAATGCCATCCCCAACCTCACTACTACTGTTAGGTGGCCTGTACACAACTCCCACCAGCGTTTTCTGCCCCTTAGTGTTATGTAGTTCTACCCATATCGATTCCACATCCTCCAGGCCTTCCTTTCTATTGCATTAATCTCCTCTCTAACCAGCAAGGGCCTGTTCCTGTGCTGTACTGTTCTAGGTTCTATGCTGTGTCCAAATAGTGAGCTCTGGCCTTTATTCAAGAGGGTTTTAGTACAGGAATAATGATAAAATTCTGTAGGACCTCAGTGAGACCTAGTGTACACAGCTTTGATCTCTTTACCTAAAGAAATGATTTACTTCCAATCGAGAGAGCCCAGTGAAAATCTATCAGACTGATTCCACAGAACCACAAGAGGCTGCAGATGTGGAATCGGGGTCAGAATGAAACTGCTGGAGGAACTCAATAAGCCATTCGCTTTCCTTCACAGACACTGCCTGGCCCACAGTTTGTTTTTTTTTGGTTCCACAAATGGCGGGTTTTCCTCATACAATGTTATATGACGTTCATAATGAGATGGATGAGATAATCAAACATATAAAATTGAAGCATACAATTTAATAACGATTACAGATCAGTAGCCAAGGCTTGAAATTGAATGTTCCAGAATACGAAATGATGAGAAGGTGAAATGGGAAAGAAGGAGACTGAAATGTAAAGAATGGAATGAAAGGCAACAGAGGATCATAGCCAGAGATTTTTTATCCCAGGGTGGAAATGGCTAATTCAAGGTGGCATAATTTTAAGGAGATTGGAGGAAAGTATAGGTGAGATATCAGAGGTAAGTTCTTTACACAGAAACTGGTGAGAGCATGGACATACTGCCAGACCTGGTGGTAGAGACAGATACATCGGGGGCATTTAAGAAGCTCTTAGATAGGCACTTGGATGATAGAAAAATGGAAGGCTATGCCAGAGGGAGGGTTAGGTTGATCTTAGAGTAAATTAAAATTGCAGCACAGCGTCATGGGCCAAAGGGAATGTACTGTGTTGTACTGGTTTACGTTCCCTGTTCAATAATGTGAAAAGTTAACAAGCAGAGTTAGCTTAGATAACAATAGGAAGCAGCAAGGGGGAGAAAATACAATTTAAAATAATTTACAGTGCAGCTGATAAATTAGTAAATTAGTTTGTTATTGTCACGTGTACGGAAGTACAGTAAAGAACTTTGTGTGGCATCCATACAGATCACTTCATTACAACTGAGCATTGAGATAGCACAAGGGAAGACAATGACAGGATGCAGGATCACGTAATAAAGTTACAGAGTAGTTGCAATGCCACAGTGAGGTGAATTGTGAGCTCAAGAACCCAGCTTATTGCACCTGATTGTTCAATGATCTTATAACGGAGGATAGAAGCTCTTCTTGAGCCTGGTGGTGCGACCCTTCATGCTTTTCTATCTTCTATCCAATGGGACAGGAAAAAAGAGAGAACGTAGGGAATTGTATAACTCAGGAAATTAGAGATACGCGTGTCGAGGGTAATAGACAATAATCACTGACGACTTGGATCTACGCATAGATGGAGCAAATTGAATTAGCAGTAATAACATGGAGGATAAATGCATGCAGTGTCTACACAATGGATTCCTAAATCAATCTGCTCTGGAACTAAGTGGGAGACAGGTTATTTTAACTCTAGTATGAAGCAATGAGAGGGTTAATTAATAATCTTGGGGTTAATGGACCTTTAGAGAAGAAAGGTGATCACATGACAGCACTATATTTAAAAGCTTGGAAATGATGGCCAACAGGTGATTGGCCTTTATTGCAAGAGGATCTGAGTACAAGAATAAAGGCAATTTATTGCAGTAATATGATGATAGTACAACCGGTGTGTTGTGAACATGGTTTGGTCCCCCTACCTAAAGTAAGGGATACATGTGATTCACACAGATTGATTCCTTGGATCGGAGATTTAGATAGACAAGAACAGAATTAGACCATTTGGCCCATCAAGTCTGCTCTACCATTCCATCATAGTTGATTTATTATCGTTCTCAACCACATTCTCCTGCCTTCTCCCCATAACCTTTGACATGCTTACTAATCAAGAACCTATTAACCTCCAGTTTAAGTACTATTTATCTAATGACTTGGCCTCCACAGCCATCTGTGGCAATGAACTCCACATATTCACCGCCCTCTGGCTAAAGAAATTCCTCCTCACCTCTATTCTTGGAAAAGAGAAAGAGCAAGGAGTTATGATAAAAGTGGTATTGTATACCACAAAGGGTCCATAGTGATAGAGAGGCATTATTTTCATTGGCAGAAGGTCAAAAGTCAGAAGACGTAGAATGAAAGAGATTGTCAAACTAACCAAAACTGACATTAGGAAAAGATGTTTGTAACTCTTGTTTCTGGTATGGAATACTCTAGTAGTGTAGTAGTGGAGGTAGATAAAAGTCAAGAATTACTATCTATAAGGAAAGAATATGTACGAGTACAAGCAGAGCAAGGTGTAGTGGGACAAGCCAGATTGCTCCTCTATAGAGCTAGTTTCTCATTAGATGGACAAAGTTGCCTCCTGTGTTGCTGTCATTCTGTTTGTGCTATAAAGAAAGATTAAGTTGACTGAACCATACCAAGCAACACACACAAAATGCTGTTGGAACTCAGCAGGCCAGGCAGCTTCTATGGAAAAGAGTACAGTTAGCTTTTCAGACCAAGACCCTTCATCAGGACTGGAGAAAAAAAGATGATGAGTCAGAGTTAGATGATGAGGTTGGGGGTGGGGGAGGAAGAAACACAAACTGGGAGAGGGAGAGGGGTGAAGAAAAGAGCTGGGAAGTTGTTTGGTGAAAGAGATACAGCACAGGAGAAGAGATCATCTGAAAGGAGAGGACAGAAGGCTATGGAAAAAAGAAAAGGGGGAGGGTCAGAGAGAGGTGATGGGCAGGTAAAGAGATAAGGTGAGAGAGGGAAAAGGGAGCGGGGGCGCATTATTGCAAGTTCGAGAAATCAATCTTCGTGCCATCAGGTTGGAGACTACCCAGACTGAATACAAGGTGTTGTTCTTCCAAACTGAGTGTGGCCTCATTGCAACAGAAGAGGAGGCGATGGACTGACATGTCGGAATGGGAATGGGAAGTGGAATTAAAATGGGTGACCATTGGGAGATCGCGCATTTTTTCCGGCAGATGGGGTGTAGGTGCTCGGCGATGTGGTTTCCCAATGTATGTCGGGTCTTACCGATATACAGGAGCCACACCGGGAGCACCAGGTACAGTAGATGATCCCAACAGATGCACAGGTGAAGTGTTGCCTCACCTGGAAGGACTGTTTGGGGTCCTGAACGGTAGTGAAGGAGGAGGTGTAAGGGTAGGTGTAGCACTTGTTCCTCTTGCAAGGATTGAGTGCCAGGAGGGAGGTCAGTGGGGAGAGACGTATGGACAAGGGAGTTGCATGGGGGGGGAGGGAAAGATGTGCTCCGAATGTGTGCAGGGAGCAACACCAATGCAGTCATCGATGTATCATAGGAGAAGTTGGGGAGTGACACCAGTGCAGGCTTGGAACATAAACGGATCCACATAGTTGACAAAAAAAGCAGGCATAGCTGGGACCCATGTGAGTTCCCATGGCTACACCTTTTGTTTGAAGGAAGTGGGAGGAGCCAAAGGAGAAATTATTGAGAGTGTGACCAGTTCTGCCAGACAGAGGAGAGTGGTGGTGGAGGGGAACTGGTTGGGTCTGGTGTCCGGAAAGAAACAGAGAGCTTTGAGGCCTTCCTGGTGGGGGATGGAGGTGTGTAGGGACTGGACATCCATAGTGAAAATAAGATGCTTGGGGCCAGGGAACTTGAAATTATTGAAAAGATCAGGAATGTGTGAAGTGTCATGGATGTAGGTGGGAAGGGACTGAACCAGAGGGGATGAAACTGATTCGAGGTTTAGAAAAATTAGAACTGATCTCCTTGCAAAATACATAACCCAGAACTTGACACTGCAGTTGCCAAGATGGTGCCTTCCCTGGCTGGTTCGCCCAGAACCAGGGGCCATAGTCTCAAAATAAAGATGTTGTCTGAGATCATTGATCTTTGCAGAAGAGATATTTGTAATTCTCTATCCAATGGAACAGTGAGGGTTAGTCACTGAATAGTTTCAAGAGAGAAATTTTGGTAATTATGGAATTTGGATAAGGGGATATCACCAGAAAGTGGCACTGAGGAACCTGGCACTCGGGGTGGCATGGTAGCATAACACCAGTGACCCAGGTTCAATTCCAACCACTGTCTGTAAGGAGTCTGCACGTTCTCCCTGTGACTGTGTGGGTTTCCTCCGGGTGCTCCGGTTTCCTCCTGCAGTCTACGGGCCGGTAGGTTAATTGGTCACATGGCTGTAATTGGGTGACACAGGGTGTTGGGCCAGAAGGGCCTGTTACCATGCTGTGTCTCTGAATGAAGTAAAAAATAAATAAAATGGCCCTCTCCTGCTTCTTTTTCTTATATTCTTACATTACGTCCATACACACCACTTCTCAATTCTGGTCACCGCCTAACCAGAAGGAGATGATATCGCTACTTAGTATCAGGGAACAAGAAGTTTAATTATAAAGGGGCATTGACTGGGCAGACATTGTTTTATTTAGAAATGAAAAGGTTGAGGGGGGATTTAATGAATATGTATAAAATTATGAAGAGCAGATGGTGGGAATAGGTTAGATCCATTTCATTTGGCAGACTGGATGATAGCTAACTAGTGACCGCAGGTTTAAAGGTTTGAAAAGACATGAGGTAAAGAATAACATCATCCAAAGAGAGGAAGAAACTGCTACTGCATTGAAAAAGTACCTGAGTAAACACTTCTACTGGGAGGATCCGGGCCGTGGAACCCAGCTACAGCACAGATTGAATCATCCTGGTGGAGGTTCAGATTCAGATTTATTTATTTATCACATGCACATCAAAACTTAGTGTTTGCGTTCATAACCCACACAACCTAGGGATGAGCTGGGGGCATCCTGGAAGCGGTGCCACGCATCCCAGCACCAACATAGCAACCCCACAACAGAAGGGCCTGGTCCTCTTCTTCCCCTTTGTGAATCTCTTCCCATCTCGGCTCAGTCAGCAACAAGTCCATGATCTCATCTAGTGGTTTTCCTGCCGCAATCAAGACTGTTCAGATGTTCCTGGAATTGTGTTTCTGCTGCCTGGGGCGGGGGGGACATCCCCTTCAGTGGGTGTTATCTATCAATGATCTCATCCTTTCAGTCCGGTGTGGGGATGTTCAAAGGGGAGCAACTCCAGATTTATTCAACATAGATATACAGGGGTCCTGAAGAAACAGTGAGTCAAATATGGAGTCACGCTGACCACAGGAAGTTGTACCAAAGAGGAACAAGGAGAGAAAATGCTGAACCAAATGTAGTGGGCATCAGTTCTGCATGGTGATAGCAAGTGTGCTACCAGGGCAAAATCCTGCCTTCCACTTTCAGATCTTAATCAAATAGCCTCTGGAGAATATCATGAGAAGGCCTATCTCTCTCCAAGTATTTCATTTAGCCGTTGAGAAATCTCGCTATTCACTCTGGCAGCTGGTTCTGGGGATGGAAGTTGGAATGTTTGTATGCAAAGATATATTACAGAATTTCAATAACATTTTAAATGCGTACATATAATCAAAGATCAAATTTCAAAGTAAATTTATTATCTAGTATATATGTCACCATATGCAACCACAGGCCTTTCCAGTGCATGGGCCGGCGCCATCCACTTACACCCATGTGACCAATTAACTTACTAACCTGTGTGTCTTTGGAATGTGGGAGGAAACTGGAGCTGCCGGGAAGAAACCCACACAGTCATGGGAAGAATGTACCAACTCCTTACAGATAGCGACAGAGCTGAACCAGGTCACTGGCACTGTTATAGCGTTACACCAACCACTACACCACTGCAAATCAGATGACTTCCTAGATCGATATATTAAGAAAACAAGGAGGTTAAGAGTAATGTAAGATCTCATTTTATGCAATGGAAAAGGGTTAATTAGAAATTTTGTAGCGGTGCTTTTAGAGACAAGTCACCACAGTATTTTTGTAATTTTACCTAGAGTTTGAAAGTGACGTAATTCACTTTAAAACTACGGTTTTCAATCAAATCAAAAGGTGCGAGAGGAGAATTACCTACGGTTGATTGTGAAAATGCATTGAAAGCTTAACAGCCTTGTCAAACAATGGGCAGAAATTATGCAAAACTACAGGCAAAGGACTTTGTGTCATGACTTCTTGCAACAGTCACTAAAATTTGTCCCAGCAGTTAGCAGGGCTATAGGAACAGCAAACCATTGTCTACAAATAGATCATTGAACAGATACGCATATTTTGTTTCTATATAAATAAATGCTTGGTCATACCAAGAGGAAGTAAAATTACAAAGAAGGGGGTGAGTGATGTAGATGAACGAACACGTATGCAAATGAAAATAGCTCTGCAACCTCCAGCTCTGGAGTTGGGGAAAGAAGTGTCACATTTCAGCATCAAAATAGTTTAAAAAATTATGTAAAAGTAAAAATAGACGGAAAGGAAATGTACATTAGGTGATTTTATCAGTGTTACACAGTTTTGCCAATTCAGTCACTCTCTGTATTTGGGCTTTGTAGATTTTGGAAAGGCTTTTGGGTATCCGGAAGTGAGTGACTTGTGGCCAGTTACTGATCTGTTCCATGGTATTTATTTGGCTGGGTTTCTGGTCAATAACGCCCCAAGGATACGGATGATGGTGGTGCCATTAAACACCATACGGTGGGTGGTTTGCTGGAGTGAATACACATATTCCTTGTTTATTCGATGAACATTTCTCACTCTGAAGTGCAAGACTCACTGCAGCAGAGTCTACCAATGTGCAACCATGACAGTCTAGAGGAAATGTAAAGATCACGACAAAATTAGTCAGTACCCTGCCTTCTTCTTTGCAGCATTTCTGAGTACTGCATTTGGTTCTATATATAACAGAAATAAATGAATACTCATAGTCATACTTTATTAATCCCGGGGGAAATTGGTTTTCGTTACAGTTACACCATAAATAATAGTAATAAAACCATAAATAATTAAATAGTAATATGTAAATTATGCCAGGAAATAAGTCCAGAACCAGCCTATTGGCTCAGGGTGCCTGACCCTCCAAGGGAGGAGTTGTAAAGTTTGATGGCCACAGGCAGGAATGACTTCCTATGACGCTCAGTGCTGCATCTTGGTGGAATGAGTCTCTGGCTGAATGTACTCCTGTTCCCAACCAGTACATTATGTAGTGGATGGGAGACATTGTTCAAGATGGCATGCAACTTAGACAGCAGGTCTGATGTATCAGTGGAGTAAGGGAAATTACAGCTGCATGAGAGAGGAGCTGGCCAAAGCAAATTGGAAGGAGCTACTGGCAGGGATGTCAGCAGAGCAGCAATGCTAAAATGTGTTTCTGGGGAAAATGAGGAAGGTGCAGGACATGTGTATTCCAAAAATGAAGAAATACTTAAATGGTAAAGTAGCACAACCGTGGCTGACAAGGGAAGTTGAAGCTATTGTAAAAGCAAAAGAAAGGGCAATCAACAAAGCAAATATTAGTGGGAAGATAGAGGTTTGGGAAGCTTTTAAAAACCTGCAGAGAGCAACTAAAAAAATCATTAGAAGGGAAAAGATGAAATATGAAAGCAAGCTCGCAAATAATATCAAAGTGGATAGTAAAAGTTCTTTCAAGTATGATAAAAATAAAAGAGAAATGAGAGTGGGTATAGGACCACTAGAAAATGAGGCAGGAGAAATAATAACGGGGGACAAGGAGATGGCTGGTGAAATAAATGAGTATTTTGCATCACACTTCACTGTGGAAGACACTAGCTGTATGCCTGATCTTGTAGTGTATGAAGGAAGAGAAGTGGGTGCAGTTACTGTTACAAGAGAGAAGGTGCTCAAACAGCTAAAAGACCTAAAGGTACATAAGTCACCCAGACCAGATGAAGTGCACCCTAGGTTCTGAAAGAGGTAGTGTTAGAGACTGTGGTGGCATTAGAAATGATCTTTCAAAAATCATTGGACTCTGGCAAGGTGCCAGAGGACTGGAAAATTGCAAATGTTACTCCACTCTTTAAGAAAGGAGGAAGGCCCAGCAGAAAGGAAATTATAGATCAGTTAGCCTGACCTCAGTGGCTGGTAAGATGTTATAGAGTCAATTGTTAAGGATGAGGTGATGGAGTACTTGGTGACACGGGACAAGTTAGTACAAAGTCAGCATGGTTTCCTTCAGGGAAAATCCTGCCTGGCAAACCTTTTGGAATTCTTTGAGGAGATTACAAGTAGGATAGATCAGCAGTCCTCAACCACCGGGCCACAGACTGGTACCAGGCCACAAAGCATGTGTTACCGGGCTGCGAGAAAATGATATGAGTCAGCTGCACCTTTCCTCATTCCCTGTCACGCACTGTTGAACTTGAACATAGGGTTGCCAACTGTCCCGTATTTGCCGGGACATCCCGTATATTGGGCTAAATTGGTTTGTCCCATATGGGACCGCCCTTGTCCCGTATTTCCCCCGCTAAGGTACAGCGATCTTATGAAACCTTTTGTGCCGAAATGGCGTGAAACGAAGAAGCAATTACCATTAATTTATAAGACCATAAGACCATAAGACAAAGGAGCAGAAGTAGGCCATTCGGCCCATCGAGTCTGCTCCGCCATTTTCTCATGAGCTGATCCATTTTATCCTATTTAGTCCCACTGCCCCGCCTTCTCACCATAACCTTTGATGCCCTGGCTACTCAGATACCTATCAATCTCTGCCTTAAATACGCCCAATGACTTGGCCTCCACTGCTGCCCGTGGCAACAAATTCCATAGATTCACCACCCTCTGACTAAAAAAATTTCTTCGCATTTCTGCTCTGAAAGGGCGCCCTTCAATCCTGAAGTCATGCCCTCTCATACTAGACTCCCCCATCATGGGAAACAACTTTGCCACATCCACTCTGTCCATGACTTTTAACATTCGAAATGTTTCTATGAGGTCTCCCCTCATTCTTCTAAACTCCAAGGAATACAGTCCAAGAGCAGACAAACGTTCCTCATATGTTAACCCTCTCATTCCCGGAATCATTCTCGTGAATCTTCTCTGTACCCTCTCCAACGTCAGCACATCCTTTCTTAAATAAGGAGACCAAAACTGCCCACAGTACTCCAAGTGAGGTCTCACCAGCGCCTTATAGAGCCTCAACATCACAGCCCTGCTCCTATACTCTATTCCTCTAGAAATGAATGAGAACATTGCATTCGCCTTCTTCACTACTGACTCAACCTGGAGGTTAACTTTAAGGGAATCCTGTACGAGGACTCCCAAGTCCCGTTGCATCTCAGAACTTTGAATTCTTTCTCCATTTAAATAATAGTCTGCCTGTTTACTTTTTCTGCCAAAGTGCATAACCATACACTTTCCAACATTGTACTTCATTTGCCACTTCTCTGCCCATTCTTCCAATCTATCCAAGTCTCTCTGCAGACTCTCAGTTTCCTCAGCACTACCGGCCCCTCCACCTATCTTTGTATCGTCAGCAAACTTAGCCACAAAGCCATCTATTCCATAATCCAAATCGTTGATGTACAATGTAAAAAGAAGCGGCCCCAACATGGACCCCTGTGGAACACCACTGGTAACCAGCAGCTAACCAGAATAGGATCCCTTTATTCCCACTCTCTGTTTCCTGCCAATCAGCCAACGCTCTGTCCACGTATGTAACTTTCCCGTAATACCATGGGCTCTTATCTTGTTAAGTAGCCTCATGTGTGGCACCTTGTCAAAGGCCTTCTGAAAATCCAAATATACAACATCCACTGCATCTCCCTTGTCTAGCCTACTGGTAATTTCCTCAAAAAATTGTAATAGGTTTGTCAGGCAGGATTTTCCTTTAAGGAATCCATGCTGAGTTCTGCCTATCTTGTCATATGCCTCCAGGTACTCTGTAACCTCATCCTTGACAATCGACTCCAACAACTTCCCAACCACCAACGTCAAGCTAACAGGTATATGGGGAAAATTTCTGAGCGTTCCCAGACCCCAAAAAATAACCTACCAGATCATACCAAATAACACATAAAACCAAAAATAAATAACACTATCATATAGTAAAAGCAGGAATGATATGATAAATACACAGCCTATATAAGGTAGAAATAATGTATGTACAGTATAGTTGGGAAGATGAAGGCAAAACCGATTTGTGGGAGGAAAAGAAACGGCACCAATGCACATCACATGCGCACATCACGCATGCGCACACAAGTGCCCGCCCAAGGCTTCATGGTCATGGCATCTTTCCTGGGGTAAACACAAGTGTCCCGGGATTTGCCTGCTACTTTTGTCCCTTATTTGGGAGTGAGAAACCCCAACTGTAAAAGACATGTTGAGGTAAGTTTAACCCTACTTGAACATCCCCCCCCCCCCACCAACTTTTGCTGGTCCACAAGAGTATTGTCAATATTAAACCGGTCTGCGGTGCAAAAAAGGTTGGGGACCCCTGGGATAGATAAAGGGGATGCAGTGGATGTTGTATATTTGGACTTTCAGAAGGGCTTTGACAAAGTGCCTCACATGAGGCTGCTTACCAAGTTAAGAGCCCATGGTATTACAGGAAAATTACTAACATGGTTAGAGTATTGGCTGATTGGTAGGAGGCAGCGAGTGGGAATATAAGGATCCTTTCCTGGTTGGCTGAAGTGACTAGTGGTGTTCCGCAGGGGTCGGTGTTGGGACCGCTTCTTTTTATGCTGTGTATCAATGATTTAAATAATGGAATAGATTGTTTTGCTGCCAAGTTTGCAGATGATACGAAGATTGGTGGAGGGGCAGGTAATGTTGAGGAAACAGGTATGATGCAGAAAGACTTGGACAGATTAGGAGAATGGGCAAGAAAGTGGGAAATGAAACACAACGTTGGAAAATGCATGATCATACACTTTGGTAGTAGAAATAAATGTCCAGACTATTTTCTAAATGGGGAGGAAATCCAGGAATCTGAGATGCAAAGGGACTTGGGAGTCCTTGTGCAGAATACCCTAAAGATTAACTTGCAGGTTGAGTTGGTAGTGAGGAAGGCAAATGCAATGTTAGCATTCGTTTCAAGAGGTCTAGAATACAAGAGCAAGGCTATGATGCTGAGGCTTTATAAGGCACTGGTGAGGCCGCACCTTGAGTATTGTCAACAGTTTTGGGGCCCTCATCTTAGGAAAGATGTGCTGGGATTGGAGAGCATCCAGAGGAGGTTCACAAGGATGATTCCACGAATGAAAGGGTTATCAACGGAGGAACGTTTGATAGCTCTGGGTCTGTGCTCACTGGAATTCAGAAGGATGAGGGGGGAACTCATTGAAGCCTTTCAAATGTTGAAAGGCCTAGACAGAGTAGATGTGGAAAGAATGTTTCCCATGGTGGGAGAGCCTAGGACAAGAGGGCACAGCCTCAGGATAGAGGGGCGTCCTTTCAAAACAGAGATGTGGAGAAATTTCTTTTGCCAAAGGATGGTCAATTTGTGGAATTTGTTGCCATATGCAGCTGTGGAGGCCAGGTCATTGGGCGTATTTAAGGTAGAGATTTATAGGTTTTTGATTGGACATGGCATCTAAAGTTACAGGGAGAAGGCTGGCTGGGAACTGTGGTTGAGGAGAAGATAAAACAAAAATCATCAGCCATGACTGAATGGCAGAGCAGACCCGATGGGCCAGATGGCCTAATTCTGCTCATATGTCTTATGGTCTAGGAAACTTCTTAATTATTATATGGCACAGTCATCAATAGCAATTTTGTAACACTTGAAAACTTCTACAGATGTACCATAGAGAGCATTTTAACAGGCTTTTTTGTGACAGGCTGCATCTCCCTCTGGTATGAGGCGATACTGCACAGGACCAAAAGAAGCTACAGAAAGTTGTAAAATTAGTCATCTCCATCTTGGGTAGACATCTTCAAGGAGTGGTGCCTCAGAAAGGCAGTGTTCATTATTGAGAGCCCCCATCACTCAGGACATGCCCTCTTCTCATTGCTACCATCGGGAAGGAGGTACAGGAATCTGAAAGGACACACTCAGCGATTCAGGAACAGTTTCTTCCCCTCTGCCATCCAATTCCAAATGGACACTGAACCCATGAACACTGCCTCACTTTTTTTCCACTGGTTTTAAATTAACTATTTAATATACATATATGTACTTACTTTTTGATTTACTTGTTTTACTACGTTATCGTGTGTTGCATTTTACAGCTGCCTCTAAGTCGCAACATACGCCGGTGATATTAAACCTGATTCTGATTCATTAAGGAAAAATGGTGCCAACTTCCAATAGGAATAGGAGTGTTTACTGGGAGAGATTGAACTGAATTGAATTGACTTTATTACTTCGATCCTTCATATACATGAGGAGTAAAAATCTTTACGTTACGTCTCCATCTAAATATGCAATTTATAGTAAATTACAATAAATATTATGTACAACAGGAGAGTAAATATAACATAGAAATACAGTTGTGTCAGCGTGAGTTAATCAGTCTGATGGCCTGGTGGAAGAAGCTGTCCCAGAATGTTGGTCCTGGCTTTTATCCTGTGGTACCATTTCCCTGATGGTAACAGCTGGAACAGTCTGTTTTTGGGGTGACTCAGGTCCCTAATGATCCTTCAGAATCAACGTGCTTCTGGAAAATCTACTGCATGGGGCTTAGATACACTAATATCAATACAGGATTTAATAAGCAAGGGAGGTGCCTGAAACAGACATTACTCTGAACTCATGGGAAGATATTACAAGGTAGACTGAAGAAAGAAATTATAAAATGTGTTCAAATTGCCTTAAAGAAATATATTGTCCCAAATGATCTATGGCAACATTAAAGTTTAAAATGCAGAAGATGATTTTGGCTTAGCAGGGGGAGAGAGAGCAGCGCGCTGTACATGCGCAGCCCTCCGGTGAAAAATGATATCGTATCCGTTAAATAGGGGCTGTGGACAATTCTGATTTGATGGAGATGGACATGAAAGCACAGAGGAATATCTGGAGAAATTTCTGAAACGCTCGTTTGCTGCTGTTGTTACTGCATGGTCAGGAATTTTCCGGAGGGTAGGTCTCAAAATGCCTGGCTTTGTCTGCTGTTGGCAACCGAGATTGAGGTCGAATCACTTGGACAGAGATGGCGCTCAGTACTCGGTGTCGGAGAGCTGATTCGGAGGCTCGAAGTTTTCGGATGACGCAGAGACGGATTGTGGTCAGGCATCACACATAAAAGTTGCTGGTGAACGCAGCAGGCCAGGCAGCATCTCTAGGAAGAGGCGCAGTCGACGTTTCAGGCCGAGACCCTTCGTCAGGACTAACTGAAGGAAGAGTGAGTAAGGGATTTGAAAGCTGGAGGGGGAGGGGGAGATGCAAAATGATAGGAGAAGACAGGAGGGGGAGGGATGGAGCCGAGAGCTGGACAGGTGATAGGCAAAAGGGATACGAGAGGATCATGGGACAGGAGGTCCGGGAAGAAAGACAAGGAGCGGGGGGGGGGGGACCCAGAGGATAGGCAAGGGGTATATTCAGAGGGACAGAGGGAGAAAAAGGAGAGTGAGAGAAAGAATGTGTGTATAAAAATAAGTAACAGATGGGGTACGAGGGGGAGGTGGGGCCTTAGCGGAAGTTAGAGAAGTCAATGTTCATGCCATCAGGTGGGAGGCTACCCAGACGGAATATAAGGTGTTGTTCCTCCAACCTGAGTGTGGCTTCATCTTTACAGTAGAGGAGGCCGTGGATAGACATGTCAGAATGGGAATGGGATGTGGAATTAAAATGTGTGGCCACTGGGAGATCCTGCTTTCTCTGGCGGACAGAGCGTAGGTGTTCAGCAAAGCGGTCTCCCAGTCTGCGTCGGGTCTCGCCAATATATAAAAGGCCACATCGGGAGCACCGGACGCAGTATATCACCCCAGCCGACTCACAGGTGGAGTGTTGCCTCACCTGGAAGGACTGTTTGGGGCCCTGAATGGTGGTAAGGGAGGAAGTGTAAGGGCATGTGTAGCACTTGTTCCGCTTACAGGGATAAGTGCCAGGAGGGAGATCAGTGGGGAGGGATGGGGGGGACGAATGGACAAGGGAGTTGCGTAGGGAGCGATCCCTGTGGAATACAGAGAGAGGCGGGGAGGGAAAGATGTGCTTAGTGGTGGGATCCCGTTGGAGGTGGCGGAAGTTACGGAGAATAATATGTTGGACCCTAAATATAATATGTTGTGGTCAGGCATGGCAGGGAGAGTTTTTCTTCCTTCTCCCGCGTGCGTGAGATGTGGGACATTTGAGAGACTTTGAACTTTTACTGTGCTCATGAACTTCTTCATCAAGTTATGGTATTGTTGCACTGTTGTAACTATATGTTATAATTATGTGGTTTTGTCAGTTTTTTCAGTCTTGGTTTGTCCTGTGTTTTGTGATGTCACACTGGAGGAAATATTGTATCATTTCTTAATGCATGCATTACTAAATGACAATAAAAGAGGACTGTGTGCCTTCATAATCTAATCTAATCTAAAACATCAGGAACACACAAAAGCCTCGCATAAGTAACAGAAGCCACCCATCCATTTTCCCCGTCAGGTATATCCAGATTGGTGGAAGAGTTCTGCATCAGAACCCACTAAACCAGAGGGGAAACAAGTTCCAAACAGCAGACTAAGGAGGGAATGGATTTTTACAAATTACAACTCAAACATTCCCTAATTCAAAACATTCACTGTATATAAACATAATCTGACTCATACTGTAGAGCAACACCAGCCCTAGACCTTTTGTTATAAAAAATTGTGACAAAGACTTTGAGAGGAAAGATAGAAATGAGATCTGGCTTAACAGCTTTTTCCAAGACTTATATTATCAAAGCCCTAAATGCTCATGAGAGTCATGTGGAAAAAACAATCAAGATGATCTCAAATCCAAATCACAATCCTGCTTGAGCCTTTATTTTGACAAGAATAAATTAGTGAAAATAAACTAAAAATCAGCATCTCCAAATATTTTACTAAACAGCAAGGAACCATTCGGAGAAGAAATACAGGATTCAATAAGACACTCCTGTGCTTTATTGGTTAAAACAAAAATCTTTACACTTGTGTTTAATATTTTACACTTTTTACTTTCCATGCCATTCTTTGTCATTGGAACAATAATTCTTTGCTGAATCATGAATCTATTACCCTGCCCATAATTCAACTAGTTGGTTACAGAGCGTTGGCTATTCTGCTGAAAGGCTATCATAACAGAATTTCTGATATCAGGCATCCCCAGTATGCAGCTCTGCCACTACATAGTTTTCTCATGTATATCTCCTAAATCTACGGAGGGAGTCTAGTCTTTTCTGGTTTTGATAATTCAGATACTTGGTGAACTGCTGTCTCTAGGGAAGTGTATACATGATAAACTGGAAGTTGAATAGCAGAAGCATTATTATTTCAACAGATGTGGTCACAGAAATTCAGAGAATGTTGAAATATTATGTCATAATGGTTTCAATGAAATTTTTGCATGGAGTAGTATATAATGCTTTATACTTTATTGTCGCCAAACAATTGATACTAGAGCGTACAATCATCAGGGCGATATTTGATTCTGCTCTCCGTGCTCCCTGGAGTACAAATCAAAAGTAAATATTAAAAATTTAAATTATAAATCATAAATAGAAAATAGAAAAGGAAAAGTAAGGTAGTGCAAAAAAAGCGAGAGGCAGGTCCGGATATTTGGAGGGTATGGCCCAGATCCAGGTCAGGATCCGTTCAGCAGTCTTATCACAGTTGGAAAGAAGCTGCTCCCAAATCTGGCCATATGAGTCTTCAAGCTCCTGAGCCTTCTCCTGGAGGGAAGAGGGACGAAAAGTGTGTTGGCTGGGTGGGTCGGGTCCTTGATTATCCTGGCAGCACCGCTCCGACAGTGTGCGGTGTAAAGTGAGTCCACGGACGGAAGATTGTTTTGTGTGATGCCGCGCCGTGTTCACGATCTTCTGCAGCTTCTTTTGGTCTTGGACAGGACAACTTCCATACCAGGTTGTGATGCACCCTAGAAGAATGCTTTCTACGGTGCATCTATAAAAATTAGTGAGGGTTTTAAGGGACAGGCCAAATTTCCTTAGCTTCCTCAGGAAGTAAAGACGCTGGTGGGCCTTCTTGGCAGTGGACTCTGCTTGGTTGGACCAAGTCAGGACATTTGTGATATTGACCCCGAGGAACTTAAAGCTTTTGACCTGTTCCACTGAGCGCACCACTGATGTAAATGAGGTCATGTGGTCCACTACTCCTTCTGAAGTCAACAACCAATTCCTTCGTCTTGCTGACATTGAGGGATAGGTTATTGTCTTTGCACCATGCCACCAGGTACTTAATTTCCTCTCTGTACTCAAACTCATCATTACCCGAGATATGGCCTACAATTGTGGTGTCATCAGCAAACTTATATATTGAGTTTGATGGAAACTTGGCTACACAATCATGGTGTACAGTGAGTACAGCAGGGGGCTAAGTACACAAGCCTTGTGGGGCACCGATGCTCAGAGTGATCGTAGAGGAGAGCTTGTCCCCTATTTTTTTTTTACAGCCTGGGTCCTGTCTGTGAGGAAACTGAAGACCCAGCTGCAGATCTGAGTGCTAAGGCCCAGGTTCCGGAGCTTAGGAATCAGTTTATTTGGAATGATGGTATTAAAGGCAGAGCTGTAGTCAATGAAAATGAGACTTGCATATGTGTCTTTATTCTCCAGGTGTTCTAAGGAGGAATGTAGGGCTAGAGAGACGCATCTGCCATTGACCTGTTGCTCCGGTAGGCGAATTGCAAAGCATCGAGGTTGACCGATAGGCTGTGGTTGATGTGTGCCATAACCAATCACTCGAAGCACTTCATAGCAGTTGATGTCAGACCCACAGGTCAATAGTCATTCAGGCATGCCACCTTGCTCTTCTTCGGCACCGAGGTTATCGTTGCCTTCTTAAAACACGAGGGGATCTTAGACTGAAGCAAGGAGCAGTTGAAGATGTCAGCAAACACTCCAGCTAGCTCACTTGCACAGGCCCAGAGAACCCATCCCGGGACGCCATCTGGGCCTGTCGCCTTCCTTAGATTTATCTTCAGGAAGGCCCTTCTAATGTCCTCCTCGGTGACGATGAATCTCGATGCCACCAGGTCCGGTTCATCCGGAGGGAGTGGAATGCTCCTCTTCTGTTCGAATCTTGCGTAGAATAAATTAAGTTCGTCAGGAAGAGAAGTGCCACAGTTATTGATATTCCCAGCCTTTTCTTTGCGCCCAGTAGTCTCATTAGAAGTGCATTTCCTACCCTGTTAATAATGCTAATTTCAGTTCCTGGCATTGGGTACAATAAAAGTACACTCAGTGGCCGCTTCATTAGGTACATCTGTACACCTGCTCGTTAATGCAATTAACTAATCAGCCAATCATGTGGCAGCAACTCAATGCATAAAAGCATGCAGACATGGTCAAGAGGTTCAGTTGTTGTTCAGACCAAACATCAGAAAGGGGAAGAAATGACTTGAATCGTGGATTGATTGTTGGTGCCAGAGTATCTCAAAAACTGTTGATCTCCTGGGATTTTCACATATATAAGTCTCTGAAGTTTACAGAGAATGGTATGAGAAACAAAAAAAAACATCCAGTGCCAGTTCTGTGAGCGAAAATGGCTTGTTAATGAGAGGTCAGAGGAGAATGGCCAGACTGGTTCAAGCTGACAGGAAGGTGAGAGTAACTCAAATAACCACATGTTACAGCGTGGTATGCAGAAGAGCATCCCTGAATGCACAATGCATCGAACCTTTAAGGGCTACAGAGAGCAAAAGACCACGAACGTACACTCCAGTAACCACTTTATTAGGTTCCTAATAAAGTGGCCACTGAGTATATTTGTACAGAGAATGAGAAAGAAGGTTTCATGATTATGTGAATTAAACAGTGTCATCTGTACCTAGAATACCTTTAATATGCTGAAACAATGGGATTGTGCAACATTATAAATTATATAACAATGAATGAGAAATCCAAGGTTGTGTACTTTGGTATTGATAGTAAACATTTTCTCCATTTAAGGTGCCACCACAATAGATTGATCTATAACTTACATACAGGGAATTATTGAAAAAGTATTGAACTTACTCTGTGTAATTTACAGTACATAATGAGATAGATTATAATTTTGACAGCAGGCCAACTCCTACTGTTTGGTTGTAACTGAGACAAATAGACATAAGTTTAGTAACAAGTTACAGTTCTGCACACGCAGCTGAAGTCAAGGAAGTGGATCAGGAAAGGGGAAATAAGGGCGACAAGGGCAAACATTGGAAAGAGCCAGGTGCAATCAGGATTTGATGGACACGAGTGACAAAATACTCCTTTTAACAGTCACTGTGAATTCAGAATGACTTCCTATGCTGTTTCCTCAAAAAAAAATCATGTTTTTCCCTGATCTGTTTTTTTTTAAAAAGCGAGAAAACAACGCCACATGCCTGCCTTACAATTGTCAATGTTCAATAAAATTTGAAGGATATATGGCCCACAGCAAAACATTACTCTAGAGCAGGGGTTAACAACGTTTTTTTATGCCACAGACCCATACCAGTAAGCAAGTAATCTGTGGACCAGAGCCTGCATCGTCCTGACATATTACATAATAAAGTAAAAGATATTTTTACTTAATTTAGCTCTTTCGTCTAAAAAGCTGGATGACAGATCTACGCAGGAAGCTGACATCAGTATTAATGTAAGGGGTTTCTTCTTTTATGTTATTGCTAAGGCTAATAAAATGGCTTCTTAGTTATGCTAAAAATAAAATGGCTTCTCTGTGATGTTAACTGCTGAGACAGCGGTTCTCTCTCTAGCAGCTTGTTTGGGTTATAATTACCGACAACGAGAATTGTATTCATTTGCTAACCAATTGGGATAGATGTTATTCTTTCTTATGTGTCTGTAAGCTATTGTTTTCATGGACTTTGGGCAGAAAGCAGATGGGGACAGAGAGAGGAGACACGATGCTGTAAGCTGGGCGACGGATTGGACCCCAAGCGGGAGTCTGAGGCCCAGGGTCTTTGGTGAGGAGAGGAGACACGGACAGACTCGAGTAGAGCGTTTGGTCAATCACGGAGGGTGGTCCCATTCGTGGGCCGGCAGAGTTCGGAGGACATCAACTGGAGGAAGGGAGACCCGGTTCTGTAAGAGCTCCAACGATGTGTGCATGAACTGGTTAATAATAATGGCGCCTTTTTTCTTTTTTTTAAAACAGTTAAACAGTTCTTATTTTGTTCCTTTACTATCTACATAGTGTTACGTACCCCCGTAACTGGGTTGCCAAACCAGCAGAAATGGATCACTCAGTTGGAGTCTGGATTACTGGAACTAAGGAAGTTTTATTAAAGAAATAAGCAACACAGTACTCTAATCAAAAGGATAATAAATGCAACAGTTCAGCAATGATAAACGCACATGTACACAGAACTAGGATAATAGGATCAATCAAGCTCTATCGTCGTCTAGGGGTAAATGACCAGTTTCAAAGTGACACAAAGTTCAGTTCAATTGAGTTCAGTTCAGTTCACAGTAATCACTGCCGTGCCGGTGGACGGGGGGGGGGGGGGTGGAAGGAGAGAGAGGGCGAAAGCGAATGAATATTCAAAATCGGATTCCAAACAGACCTTTGGTATTCCTCACAGTCAGCTTTCGGGCGAGCCCTTTGTAATGTCTTCTGAGGTCACCAACTGTGACCCCTCCGTTTCAGATACGATCGTTCCTCGGCGGTGAACCCGGCACCCAGGCAAGGGCGGACACACACCAGGTTCCCGCCGATCGTACCTTTCCACCCTGTGCGTCTCTGGCTTGGTCCCGCGTCAGCCCTCCAAAAACTCCCACCAACTTGTGGGAGGCGCACCGCTTCCAGGGTCTCGTTACCTCGTGGTGTCGTGTGTGTCCTGCCTTAGCAAACCTGTCCCTTTTTATCCCCCTGCTGGGGTATCGCCTGTCCATCACACTTCAAACAGTTCAGGGTTCAAAAAGGAGCCGATCTTGACAGTTCTCAGACCGGTGTCTCCTTCCGTTAAACTCTCTCGTCTCTTCATTAACATTTCCAAATGCTGCTCTATTGTCTTCCTTATCTCTCTTTCTCCTGAAGACAGGTGGCAGACCAACTGCTGATCCCACTGGTGCCAGCACAGGACAGTTAACATCTTAGTCTATGTGTACTTTTTGTAACCCTCTTTCGTCACAATAGTCAAAGTAAGAGTTAGAAAGCGTAATCATTTAATCGCATATGGTGTACTATCTGTTATTTGGCGTGGTGGGGTACATCACACAGCATCTATACAAACTTGATTACCCAGTTTGGTGGGGCCGAAGTCTGCTCCCCCTAGACGAAAGCGAGCTGAGTGAGCCTGAGGCTTACCGGGGGCTGCATAATTAAATAGTAGAACCTATTATTAAAGAATTAGTAACAGGGTAGTTGGAAAATAATCACAAACAAGAGAAAAATCTGCAGATGCTGGAAAGCCAAGCATCTCTCTCTCTCTCACACACACACACACACACACACAAAATACTGGAGGAACTTAGCAGGCCAGGCAGCATCTGTGGAAGAGAGTACAGTTGATGTTTTGGGCCGGGACTCTTCATCAGGACTGGAGAGAAAAAGAAGATGAAGAGTCCGAGTAAGAAGGTAGGGGGAAGGGAGGAAGATAAGTAACAGGACTGGGTTAAGTCAACATGGATGAATGAAAATAGCAGAGTAGTAGATGAAGTGTATTTGGACCTTCAATAAGGTGGCATACAAGAGGTTATTAAACAAAATGGCAGCATGTGGGACAAGGGGTCACAGTCTCAAAATGAAGATTGGCCATTCATAATTGACACGGGAAATGAACCTTAGGAATTCTCAACCCAAAGGAGCTTAGAGACTTGGTTGCTGTGCATATTCAAGACAGAGATCCGTAGATTTCCAAACATATCACTGGAGCAGGTAAGTGATAGTAACATAAATGGTTAATTATGATCTTCATTTTAAAAATCATTTTATTGTAATCTTCTACAGCTTTAAAATAGTACAAGATTACAACTAATTAATATATATAGTTAATAAAGCTGAAGAAAAAAACTTATCAAAAAAGAATAATATAATGAAAAAAAAATTTATAAAGGAAAAAGAGAACCCCAACTACTAAAAGAGAAAAAAACCCCAGTAACTACAAGAGAAAGAAAAGGGAAAAAGAAGAAAAAAGAGAGAAAAAAACCCATTAGGAACCAACTCCCAAAGCAATATGACCTACAATCATCTATATAAATAAAGAAAAATCATCAACCGCCAATTCACATTTATATAAAATAAGATTGGAAGGAAACCATATAAATTAATTCAAATTAAATGATAATATTTGGCAAAATAGCCCCATCTTCTCTCAAAATCAAATCGAGGATCAGTTATGATCTTATTGAATGGTGGAGCAGGTACAGGAGCCCAAATGGTTTACTGTTGCTACTATACGATCTTATGCTAGTACTATCTCTCAGTATTAAGTGGAGGAAGCACATGTATGAGACAAAGCAAACCTTAAAATCTATAGAAATAAGCTTACTGTTCTTCCAGTAAATTAAAGTCTCAAACTTCCATAACATGCTTTAAATATTAAAATATAATGAAAAGTAAATAATTATTTGATTATGAAATGGGACAACTTCAATTGTGCTGTGTGTTCTTTAATAAGAAACGAAAAAAAAAAGAAAATTAAAATAACTGATTAGAAAAATCTGAAAAATATGCACAAAGTAGGTCAAACGTACAGTAAGAATCATTAAGGACATGGATGACTAAAGGTCAAAGACCAGTATGTTAAATTAATGATTTAATATGGTGATTTATAGAGTCTTATAGCACGGAAATAAGCGCTTCAGCCCAACCTGTACATGCCAACTGTGTTACCCAGCAAGCTAGTCCCATCTGTTCCCATTTTGATAGCAGTACAGTAAACTTCTCCAATCCATGTACTTACCTCTGCGACTTTTTAAACATTGCTAATCAACGTGTTGGCTCCAAGCACCATACCCCGGTAAACTGCTTCAGCTGGAGGGCTAAACCATGTGAGGGGGTGGTGTTAACACGGCACCACTGGGCGAATGACTTTCATGATGAAGTCACCGGCCGGGGCGGAAAAGTTCTCAGATGAACTATAATGGCCATGTGTTCACGACCAAGGTGACCCACCTAGTTGGAGGAAATCGGCTGTGGTCAAACTTGGAGAGGGATGGTCTCCGCCGGGTTTCAGATGCCCAAGACACGCCGGATGATGAGCACACCATAAAGCAACTTCATACTGGATCAGTCACAGCTCGGGTTACCAATGACCGCGCGATCCGTCTCACACCAGGGTGGATGTGATAAGTATGCTACTGGTGATTCGACACAAAAGATCCATGGCAGAGAGAACATCACAATCACCACATGAAATGTAAGAACGCTGAACCAAGCAGGGAAACTCAAGGAACTCACGCATGAGATGGAAAGATACAATTGGCACCTCCCCGGGCTCTGTGAAGCCAGATGGAAGAACACTGGAGAAGTGCATACTGCGGAAGGACACGTACTCTAGTATAGCGGAGAAGAGAATAGACATGAAAATGGTATAAGGTTCCTAGTCAACAAATCCATCAAGGACGCCAACCACTGTCAAGCAGGTTCATGACCCTCTGCCTGCGATTAAAGCCATAGAAACCATAGAAACTACAGCACAGAAACAGGCCTTTTGGCCCTTCTTGGCTGTGCCAAACCATTTTCTCCCTAGTCCCACTGATCTGCACACGGACCATATCCCTCCATACACCTCCCATCCATGTATCTGTCCAATTTATTCTTAAATGTTAAAAAAGAACCCGCATTTACCACCTCGTCTGGCAGCTCATTCCATACTCCCACCACTCTCTGTGTGAAGAAGCCCCCCCTAATGTTCCCTTTAAACTTTTCCCCCCTCACCCTGAACCCATGTCCTCTGGTTTTTTTCTCCCCTTGCCTCAGCCTGCTTGCATTCACTCTATCTATACCCATCATAATTTTATATACCTCTATCAAATCTCCCCTCATTCTTCTACGCTCCAGAGAATAAAGTCCCAACCTATTCAACCTTTCTCTGTAACTGAGTTTCTCAAGTCCCGGCAACATCCTTGTAAACCTTCTCTGCACTCTTTCAACCTTATTTATATCCTTCCTGTAATTTGGTGACCAAAACTGAACACAATACTCCAGATTTGGCCTTATACAACCTCATCATAACATTCCAGCTCTTATACTCAATACTTCGATTAATAAAGGCCAATGTACCAAAAGCTCTCTTTACGACCCTATCTACCTGTGACGCCACTTTTAGGGAATTTTGTATCTGTATTCCCAGATCCCTCTGTTCCACTGCACTCCTCAGTGCCTTACCATTAACCTACGTTGGTTTGTCCTTCCAACGTGCAATACCTCACACTTGTCAGTATTAAACTCCATCTGCCATTTTACAGCCCATTTTTCCAGCTGGTCCAAGTCCCTCTGCAAGCTTTGAAAGCCTTCCTCACTGTTCACTACACCTCCAATCTTTGTATCATCAGCAAATTTGCTGATCCAATTTACCACATTATCATCCAGATCATTGATATAGATGACAAATAACAATAGACTCAGCACTGATCCCTGTGGCACACCACTAGTCACAGGTCTCCACTCTGAGAAGCAATTCTCTACTACCACTCTTTGGCTTCTTCCATTGAGCCAATGTCTAATCCAATTTACCACGTCTCCATGCATACCTAGCGATTGAATATTCCTAACTAACCTCCCATGCAGGACCTTGTCAAAGGCCTTAATGAAGTCCATGTAGACAACATCCACTGCCTTCCCTTCATCCACTTTCCTGGTAACCTCCTCGAAGAACTCCAATAGATTGGTCAAACATGACCTACCACGCACAAAACCATGTTGACTCTCCCTAATAAGTCCCTGTCTATCCAAATGCTTGTAGATTCTGTCTCTTAGTACTCCCTCCAATAATTTACCGGCCTATAATTTCCCGGATTACTTTTTGATCCTTTTTTAAACAACCGAACAACATGAGCCACTCTCCAATCCTCCGGCACCTCACCTGTAGACAGCGACATTTTAAATATTTCAACCAGGGCCCCTGCAATTTCCACACTAGTCTCCTTCAAGGTCTGAGGGAACACCCTGTCAGGTCCCGGTGATTTATCCACTTCAATTTTCCTCAAGACAGCAAGGACCTCCTCCTTTTCAATCTGTACAGTTTCCATGATCTCACTACTTGTTTCCCTTAATTCCATAGACTTCATGCCAGTTTCCTTAGTAAATACAGACGCAAAAAACCTATTTAAGATCTCCCCCATTTCCTTTGGTTCTGCACATAGCCGACCACTCTGATCTTCAAGAGGACCAATTTTATCCCTTACAATCCTTTTGCTCTTAATATACCTGTAAAAGCTCTTTGGATTATCCTTCACTTTGACTGCCAAGGCAACCTCATGTCTTCTTTTAGCCCTCCTGATTTCTTTCTTAAGTATTTTCTTGCACTTCTTATACTCCTCAAGCACCTTATTTACTCCCTGCTTCCTATACACGTCATACAACTCCCTCTTCTTCTTTATCAGAGTTGCAATATCCCTTGAGAACCAAGGTTTCTTATTCCTATTCACCTTGCCTTTAATCCTGACAGGAACATACAAATTCTGCACTCTCAAAATTTCTGCTTTGAAGGCTTCCCACCTACCGATCACATCCATGCCAGAGAACAACCTGTCCCAATCCACGCTTTTTAGATCCTTTCTCATTTCTTCAAATTTGGCCTTCTTCCATTTAAGAACCTCAACCCTAGGACCAGATCTATCCTTGTCCATTCTATCCTTGGCCATTCAACATCACAGTGGCACAAGTCTACGCCCCAACAACAGACTACGACGATGAACACATCGAAGAATTTTACCAGAAACTGCAAGATGTCATCAACAAGGTGGACAAAAAAGCCAAAAGACAGCCGGCTGAGATTTGACCTTGAAAAACTGAAAGACCCAGCCATCTCTGAAGAGTTTCAGGCAGCAACTGGGGGGAAGTTTGCACCAATACTCCTCCTTGATGAAGACCTGGAGGCCACCACAGTGATGATGGATGACTGGAATGCCAAGGTGGGCAGAGACGCACAAGATGAGTGGGGGGATCTCATCGGCCCCTCATGCAATGACACCTCCAATGAGAGGGGAGGGACTACGCCTGCTGGAATTTGCCAGTTATAACAACATGGTGCTGTTGAACACACTTGCAGAGCACAAAGCATTCTGAAGATGGTCCTGACATGCCCCCAGTGGTCAACATCACCAGACTGACTATATCCTGGTGCAAAGATGGCACAAATCTGGTGTGAGCAGACCGAAGACCAGAATATTCCCAGGAGCAGACGTGGGCAGTGACCATGACCTTGTCATGATGAACATCAGAGTGCACTTTAAGAGAATCAACAAGCCAAAAGACAGCCGGCTGAGCTTTGACCTTGAAAAACTGAAAGACCCAGCCATCTCTGAAGAGTTCAGGCAGCAATTGGGGGGAAGTTTGCACCAATACTCCTCCTTGATGAAGACCTGGAGGCCACCACAGTGATGATGGAAACAGCAAGCAAGATTCTGGGAAAAAGCCGCCGTAAGTCTAAACCATGGGTCACTAACAAGATACCGGATATGTGTGACACAAGAAGGAAGAGCAATCTACAGTGGCCAATTAACCGTTGGGATGAGGGAGCACCTGGAGGAAATCTATGAATGTACAAATTTCACACAGGGAGCACTGGAAGTCAAGATTGAACACAGAACAGCACAGAAAATGCTGGAGGAACTCAGCAGGTCAGACAGAATCTACAGAGGGAATAAACAGTCAACATTTCAGGATGAAACCCCCTGGATAAATGCTGCCTGACCTGCTGAGCTCCTCCAGCATTTTTGTGTGCTGCTCTGGATTTCCAGCATCTGCAGATTGAAAATTTGGCTGAGTGGTGTCATAATAACAAGCTCTTGCTCAATGTCAGCAAGACCAAGGAACTGACTGTAGACTTTATGAGAGGGAAATCAGAGGTACATGAGCCAGTCTTCATTAGCAGATCAGAGGTGGGAAGGGTCAGCTACTTTAAATTCTTGGGTGCTACTATTTCAGAGGACCTGTCCTGGACCCAGCATGTAAATGCAATTGCGATGAAAGCACAACAACACCTCCACTTCCTTAAGAGTCTGCAGAGATTCAGCATGACTTCAAAAACTTTGACAAACTTCTATAGATGTGTAGCGGAGAATATATTGACTGGCTGCATCATGGCCTTTTACGGAAACATCAATGCCTTTGAACAGAAAATCCTACAAAAGGTAGTGGATTCAGCCCAGTACATTCTGGGTAACGCCCTCCTAACCATTGAGCAAATCTATGTGAAACATTGGCATAGGAAAGCAGCATCTATCATCAGAGATCCTCATCACCCTGGCTACCATCAGGTAGAAGGTTTAAGAACTTCAAGACTCACACCACCAGATTCAAGAACAGTTACTACCCTTAAACAATCAGGCTCTTGGACAAAAGGGGATAACTACACTCACCTGCTCCCACAACCAATGATTTCACTTTAAGGACTCTTTACCTTGTTATTTCATGTCCTAATCATTTGTTGCTATTTATTTATATTTGCATTTGCAGTTCATTGCCTTCTACACTCTACTTGATCTTTCATTGATCCTGCTATAGTTATTCTATAGATTTGCTGAGTCTTCCTGCAGGAAAATGAATCTCAGGGTTGTATCTAGTGACATGTAGATGCTCTGATAATAAAAGTTACTTAGAGCTTTTCTTGTGTTTAAGATTGAACCCAGTAGTTGGGACTATGAGGCAGCAGCTCTCCTACCTACGTTACACACACAGCAGATATTTAAATATTTCCATTAGAGGGAGAGTCTTGAATAAGAAAAATGGGTATTAGGTGAGACAGTGATGTATACAAGAACGTCTTGCACAGGAAATGAGGATTCTCTCAAATTCTCTGCCCTGAAGGAAAGCAAAGGTTAGATTTTCAGAAGGCCTTTTACTATGTGCCACACATGAAGCTGTTTAACAAGACAAGACCCCATGGTATTTCAGAAAACATACTAGCATGGATAAAGCAGTGGCTGATTGGCAGGAGGCAAAGAGTGGGAATAAAGGGAGCCTTTTCTGGTTGGCTGCTGTTGACCAGTGGTGTTCCATAGGGGTCTGTGTTGGGACCTCTTCTTTTTACATTATATACCAATGACTTGGATAATGAAATTGATAACTTTGTGGCCAAGTTTGCAGATGATACAAAGATAGGTAGAGGCAACAGATTAGGAGAAGGGACAAAGAAATGGCAATGGAATACAGTATCAGGAAGTGAATGGTCATTCACTTTGGTAGAAAAAATAAACAAGTCGACTGTTTTCTAAATGGAAAGAAAATTTAAAAATCTGAGGTGCAAAGGGACTCGGGAGTCCCTGTGCAGGATTCCCTAAAGGTTCACTTACAGGTTGAGTCAGTATTGAGGAAGCAAATGCAATGTTAGCATTCATTTCAAGAGGACTAGAATATAAAAGCAAGGATGTAATGTTGAGACTTTATAAAGCACTGGTGAGGCCGCACATTGAGTATTATGAGCAGTTTTGGGCCCCTTATCTAAGAAAGGGTGTGCTTACATTGGAAAGGGATCAAAGGAAATTCACAAAAATGATTCCAGGATTTCTATGGACTAGGCAGAAAATGGTTCGGCACAGCCAAGATGGGCCAAAAGACCTGTTTCTGTGCTGTAGTTTTTCTATGGTTTCTATGGACTAGGCAGAAAATGGTTCGGCACAGCCAAGAAGGGCCAAAAGGCCTGTTTCTGTGCTGTAGTTTCTCTATGGTTTCTATGAAAAGCTTGTCACGTAAAGAGCGTTTGATTGCTCTGCGTCTCTACTTATTGGAATTCGGAAGAATGTGGGGAGACCTCATTGAAACCTATCGAATGTTGAATGGCCTCGACAGAGTGATGAGGAGAACACTTACAACACGCTGGAGGAACTCAGCAGGTCAGGTGTGAGTGTTGCATGAGGAGAAGATGTTTCCTATGGTGCTAGAGTCCAAGGCCAGAGGACGCAGCCTCAGAATAGAGGGGTGTCCTTTTAGAATGGAGATGAGAAATTTCTTTAGCAGAGAGTGGTGAATCTGTGGAATTTGTTGTATAGGTGGCTGTGGAAGCCAAGTCAATGGGTATTATTTTAAGGCAGAGGTTGATACATTCTTGATCGGTCAGGGCATGAAGGGATATGGGGAGAAGGCAGGGGAGATTGGAGCTGAGAGGGAAAATGGATCAGTAATGGTCAGATGGCAGTAATGGGCCAAATGGCTTAATTCTGCTCCTGTATCTTATGGTCTTATCACTGGATGTATTTAAAGATTTAATTGATTTACTTATTTATCTATTTAGAAATACAGCCCAGAACTGGCCCTTTCAGCCCACCGAGCCGCACCACCCAGCAACCCACCACCCTAATCACGGGACAATTTACAATGACCAATTAACCTACTAACTGGTACGTCGTGGGACTGTGGGGGGGGGGTGGAACTAGAGTATCCAGAGAAAGCCCATGTGCACACAGTAAGAACATACAAACTTCTTTTTAAACAGAGGATGCCGGAATTGAACTCTGAACTCCAATGCCCCAAGCTGTAATAGTGTCGTGCTAACCACTACGCTACCGTGGTGCCTTGTAAGTTAGGTGATTTTTATGAAAGGTCAGAGAGTTACAGGCTATGTGAAACTGGCATAGAAGAAAGGTTAAAGTCTGAGGCAGATCAGCCACAATAATGTTGCATGTGGAGCCTGGTTCTCTACTCCTGCTCCTATTTTATGTTCTCGTTGAACTGTTGAGGAAAATAATTGACTATAAGGAAGAAAATGTATTATTCAAAGCATACATTTAATGAGCAGCAGATTTTCCTTTGAAGCACAAGCTACTGAGCAATATGATGGGTGTGGAATCAAGACAAAGCCATGAGAAATATTAACTATTTAATTTATTATACATTAACTTAAGTAAACAGGTTTGGACTATTAATATGTGAAAACCACAATATTAGTGAGTTCAGGTCAACAAAGTAAATGCTGAATGATAGAAGAAAGAAAAAAATGTGCAAGTAAAACACAGCAAGCATTACTGGGTCCAGAATATTCTCAGTATGCAAGTACGTTTTTTAGGGATAAGCGTGCAATAAGTCTGAGAGAATTATGCATTCCAATGGCTCAGCAGATTCCAGGCTAACATATAGGAATAAAGAGAAATGGAAAATGCTGTTAAAAGCCAAGTCAGGCAGCATCTGTGAAAAGAGAATCTGTTAAACATCCTTCATCGGAATGGAGAAAAAGAGAAGTTAGTCTAGATAACAAAGGGGCTGTGAGGGGGCCATCAGTGTAACAACAAAATGTGTATAATAGGGTGAAATGATGTAGACAGTTAGTAATGAAACAATGGTGTCTGTGTACTGTGTTGCAAATGTTGTAAAGTTTAGTTAATACTTTATAGTCTGGTCTACTGGGATATTGGCAGCAAACCAGAATATTCAATGGAAGGAAAATAAAGAGGAATAAAAGACAAAAATAGCCAGACCTGATACAAACAGAAATTTTCTTTCAAGTTGCTGATTTTTTCAGCTTTTACTGTTTTTGTTTCGGATTTCCGGCATCTGCATTTTTTTTTTGGCTTGCAGATTCATCATTCCTCTCCATAGATGCTGCCTGACCTGCTAAGCTCCTCCAGCATTTGGTGTGTGTTACTGAAGGGGAGAGAAGGTTTGAGGCACGGTACAGCCTACTCCTGCTCTTACTTTTTATGTGTCAATTCTCCATTATAATTAACATAGAACTCTGCTCCTTGTGGTGTGGTCCAAGACAGGCTGCTACACCACTTTGGAATCAGACACAACACACTGCATTCAGAGTCGTTTGCAGACCTATGGAAAGCTGATATACTTGTCTGGAGAGTTAGGCGTTTACGTTGCTTGCTGTTACTGCACTTGAAGCTATCAGGTAGATTTAGAACTTAGGAGTATGAATTTAAATAGTCTAAGACTAGAGTTCAGATATAAGAAATATCTGCAGAGATTTGTATTATTATATGGTACAAATCTTTTCTTGATGTTAGTTTGCTTAAGACTAACAATGTATAACTTGCAATTGGGACATTATGCCAAAAACAAACTGGTGGTGAGTCAGCATCTGTAAATAGAAATGGACTGTTGACGATTTGGGTCGAGACCCTTCATCTGGAATGAAAGGTAGATGGAAGGTAATCAATATAAAGAGGTGAGAGAAAAGGGTGGATCAAGAGCTGGCAAATGACAGGTGGATCCAGAAGAGAAGGAGTGATGGCCAGATGAAGGGAAAAGTAAAAATAACGACAGGGGCTGCAAAGGGCTATGGATGATGGAATCTGAAGGTGGAGCATGGAACAATGTGAGGCTGGCAGATGGAAACAGAGGGGAAAGGGAACCAATGTGAGTGATGGAGTGCATGGAAGAGAGGACAAAAACAGACCAATTTGTGCAGCAGTGGGGGGTGGGGGAGGGTGTAGGAGGAACTGGATAGATCTGGGTGAACGAGAAAAGGGACATAAAGGAAGCAGTTCACCTGAAATAGAACGATTTGATTTTTTGTTACATCGGATTATAAAAACAAGGTTGAATACGAGGAGCTGCTCCTCCAGTTTGCATTGAGCCTCAGCCTATCAGTAGGGAAGCAGAGAGCAAACAGGTCAATGTTGGAATGGCCAGCAACAGCAACAGGGAGCTCCAGAAGGTTATGGAGAACAGAGCACAGGTGCTAAACAAAACAACTGTCTAGTGTGTGGTCTCACCAATGTAGAGGTGGTCACATCAAGAGCAAGGTTGGAGGAGATGTAGGAGCAGGTGATATACCTACAGTTGTAGGAGAAGGTGCCTGGGGAATGAGGACTTTGTTATTGCTATGAGAGAAGTTCTAGGTTAAGAATGGTCTCTGGAGAACAAATACAGAGTGTTGGTGAAACCATCCTTAATGTATTTTCTTTCTTGTGTAGTACACTGATATTTCATAAACAAGTTTACGATGTAGGCATGGTAGTTTACCCTAATGGTGTTGGAAAAACTGTCCCTCAGTTGTTAATTCACAATATTTGGAACTTTTTTTGGGATATTAGTCTTATTTTAGCAATACAATCTGAGACAAATAGTAATCAGACCTTGAGAAGCACAAAGGGGCTAGAAAACTAGATGCACAACACAATCTTGGAAATACACAGCAGACCAGGCAGAATCTGTGGAGAGAGAAAGATCATTGACTTGAAACATTAACTGTTTTTCTCTCTGCAGCTGTTGCCAGATCTGCTGAGGTTTGGCTTGATTCCTTATTAACCATGTAACAACATATAACCATATAACAATTACAGCATGGAAACAGGCTATCTTGGCCCTTCTAGTCCATGCCGAACTCTTACTCTCAACCTAGTCCCACCGACCCGCACTCAGCCCATAACCCTCCATTTCTTTCCATATATCTATCCAACCTAACTTTAAACGACAACATCAAACCTGCTTCAACCACTTCTGCTAGAAGCTCGTTCCACACAGCTACCACTCTCTGAGTAAAGAAGTTCCCCCTCAAGTTACCCCTAAACTTTTGCCCTTTAACTCTCAACTCATGTCCTCTTGTTTGAATCTCCCCGACTCTCAATGGAAAAATCCTATCCACATCAACTCTATTAGATCATGTAAAATGGAAACTTCTTGATTTAAGATATCAGGCTTGTATTTATGTAATGTTTTTCCATGCTTTATAACATCGTAATACATCAAGTAAATGGGAAAGAAAGACACAGAGGTTTCAGTACAACTGCTTTTTTCCTAATTTATTGCCACTCAGTTAATAATGTGTCTTCCTGTAATTGGCCCACCTCCCCAACATGGATAACCTCACATTTATTCATGTTATATTACATTTTCCATTTATTTTCCCACTTCAGGCCCAAGAATGTATCAAAGTGACTGAACCCGATGTTTGGACGACAATTTATCCGCTGGATTGAATTGGAAGGGTCGGGTACAGGCCAAATCATGGTGGCAGGTTCCAGGCCCCACAGCGTACTGAAGCCACTGAACCTGATGTTTAGACAATTTAGATTGAAAAGGTCAGGGTGTCTGGGTCCGAAGCGAGGGACAGGCTGGTTCAGCTTACTGCTCCACTCTGCGCTGAACTAAGGGTCCGTGGACAAATTTTCTTCATGGACTTCAGTTCAGAACACTATTTGCTTGCATTTATTGTTTGTATGATTTGTTTGTTCTCACCACTACATACTGGGTGTTTGACTGTCTCCTTTTTCTATTGGCCTCTGTTTCATGGCTACCAGTTAGGAGACAAATCTCAAGGTTGTATACATACTTTGATAATGAATGAACTTTGAACACTGAACACTTCCTCAACTTGCCCAAATCATACTGGTGCTTCAAAGCACCCTCTTCATGTCCCACACTCATACCTATCGAGTCAGAAGCAAAATTAATGTTGCAGGTTGGTGACCTTTTACTAGAAAAATCTGTTTTTATTTCAGATTCCCAATGCCTGCATTATCCTGTTTCTCAGTGCTGTGGGTCTGCACTTAGCTGAATAAATCTTGATTCAGTTAGCTCACTGATGTTCAGAATCCCAACTCAGCAGAATGCAACCCATCATAGAGCGGTCACAGTTCAACCTTACCCTTCTAAGAAACAGTTCCCCGGATGTATTCAGAATAATACTTTAAAAACTGAGAATTTGAAGCATCTGTCAACCAGTGAAATAAACTCTGGAAGTATTCATTTTGCTCTCCTTGTACTGTACACTGGTTGCAAATGGTTTAAAGCACACATCCTACACACTGTTCTTACATCACAGTTAAAACATATGATGTGCAACAGTGGTTCGTTCTCTCTCGCTCTCGTAGCAAAGTCCTACCTCAGAAAGGTCAGCTGTAATGAGTACGTCTACAGTACATATCATTTTTCACTTAAGACTCCCCTGACTGATTAACCAACATTGAGAAATCATCACACATTGAAAAGATTACTCAGGAAATTCTCCCTGCTCCATTTCTCAGGATGCTTTTGATATCCCATCACAACTTCTCAAATAAACATAAGACCATAAGACACAGGAGCAGAATTAGGCCATTTGGCCCAGAATCTATTCCACCATGGTTGATCCTTTTATCCGCTCCTCAGTCCCATTCCCTGGCCTTCTCCCCATAATCTTTGATGCTGTGTACAATAAGTAACTTATCAATCTCAGCCTTAAATACACCCAACACCTGGCCTCCACAGCTGCCTGTGGTAACAAATTCCACAAATTCACCAACCACTAGCTAAAAAAATTTCTCTGCATCTCTCTTTTAAACGGCCATGCCCTCTTGTCCTAGGCTCCCCCCACCATGGGAAATATTTTTTCCACATCTACCATGTCTAGGCCTTTCAACATTCGAAAGGTTTCAGTGAGATCCCCCCCATCCTTCTAAATTCCAGCAGGTACAGACCTACAGCCATCAAATGTTCCTCATTCCCGGAATCATCCTTGTGAACCTCCTCTGGACCCTCTCCAATGCCAGCATGTCTTTTCTTTGACGAGGAGCCCAAATTACATCTATTCTACAACAGGTATACACGAATCCTTTTCTTCCTCAAAGGAAGCAATTATATTGAAATACCTACCTATCCTAGACAGCTTTTATGAGCATGTGTCTTGCACTATATATGATGCATAAATGCAAAACTGCATTAATCTTCAATCGGTTAAACGCAAGGTTAAAGATTGTGCAACTTACTACTATGTGACTTTTTCTCTTTTATAAAGAATACAATCTGGATGAGATTTGAATACATGTATGTCAAAAAGATGAAAACACATTCAGCAATAGAAAGTTTATTTTACATAGAAAAATTAAAATATTTCAATGAAATACGAGGGGTGATTGATATGTTCGTGGCCTAAGGTAGGAGTCAATTTTAGAAAACCTAGCACATTTATTTTTCAACATTGTCCCCTCCTACATTTACACACTTAGTCCAGCAGTCATGGAGCATACGGATCTCTTCTTTGTAGAAGTCGCTGTCTTGGACCCTCAGAAAGTGGTCCACAGCAGGGGTGATTGATAAGTTCGTGGCCTAAGGTAGAAGGAGATGTTATTAACTTCAAACTTTCTGCATAATCACTCAATGAGTTGAACTGCAGTGCATGTAACGAGAGCTGTATAACTCATCTCTTTCTATCTTAGGCCATGAACTTATCAATCACCCCTGCTGTGGACCACTTTCTGGAGGTCCAAGATGCCGACTTCTACAAAGAAGGGATCTGTATGCTCCACGACCATTGGACTAAGTGTCTAAATGTAGGAGGGGACAATGTTGAAAAATAAATGTGCTAGGTTTTCTAAAATTCACTCCTTCTGCTGTAGGCCACGAACTTATCAATCACCCCTCGTACACCTGTTATTTCTCTAAAAGCAAACGCCCACCAACATAAAAAAAAGTAACTTTTCAACATGTCACTTTCACAATAAGTTACCTGCATGGCACTATGAAATTAGAGAAGATTTATTGCCATAGCTCTGCTTGGCATAAAGTCAATGTCAATGCATTTCCAACATTGTTGCATACAGTATCTCATATGAATGCTACTGGTTTCTAATTGTATCTTCATCTCAGAGTTGATTCACTTTTGTGACTGATCATGTTCAGATTCTTCAGAAATGTCATTCATACTGCAACATATGAAAATAAACCAGATAGTTGAAATTTCCAAGAATATGTAAAATACATCACCTAATCATTCTTTAGACTGAGATTTCTCAGCTATTTTGGATAATTAATGATTAAACAAGCCATTTTAAATCAAACAGAAATTGGGGTACAAAATAGTATAGTTTCTTCCAAAGAATAAGTTAACAAAATCTTGAACGCATTTGTAATTTGCAGGGAATAGTTACTGCTTGACAATAAGTGCACATTGTTCCACTATCAAAAAGTCTTTGCATAGGCTATATAAAACTTCTCGTTTCTTTTGATGTTCCTGCTCCTTTATTAATAAAGGTCCATAAAATAGTGATTCATGTTATGTTGTCATTTCTTGGCAAACTTGTAATTTCTTTTGATCTTATTTATCTTATGTTGTTATTATAAAGTCACAGAAAAGTACCCCTACCATCCAGGTTCCATTATATTATTTTATGTTGTCATTTCTTGTCAAACTTATCATTTCTTTTGATCTTCCTGTTCCTTTATTAATAAAATTGAAAATAGTGATTCAACATTTAGTATAATACAATTTTCTACCTGTCCTGTTGTTCACTTAACTGTGGTGTACTTTGTCCATTAAATATCTAGCATCATGTCTAGAGTTCATTTCAATTAAAACACTTAATTCTAAAATATCACATGCCTTAGCTTATCAGGACATCGTATGAAACATTACGGGATGAAACAGATACCAAGCAAAAGTTGAAGAGGAGACAGGGAAGATGACTCAAGCCATTGGATAAGTACATGGATGAGAGATATTGAGGGCTATGGACCAGGTGCAGACTGATGAAATTAGGCATAATAACAGCATGGCATAGATTGGCCAAAGGGCCTGTTTCCATGTTGTAGTGCTCTATGAGATAAGACCAGGAATATGACTTGCCATCAGCAGCTCAAATATGTTCTAACATCCAATGGGCTCATGACTGAGCTAAGGGTTTTAAAGGTGGTTTTTAGAAGGTAGAAAGCAATAAATTTGAAAGGATTATATCATTGTCATTAAGGATGCAACGACAAACAAATTAAATAATTTTTCTCTCTTTTGAAGATATTAATTTCTAGCTTTTCATCCCCCCTCTTTGTAAATTAACTATATAACTATACTTCATTATTTACTTATTGTGCCACTGAACCTCAAAAGCCTTTACCTCTGTGGACTTTTACCACAGGACAGAGGGCAATAATGGAGAACTTCGCATTGATGATCAATTTTATCACGATTTGTTGCTGCATACAAAAGGAATCAGGTGAAATGATTTTTCTTGATCCCTCGAATTTTGATATCCATGAAAATTACAGGCAGCTTCAAGAATTGGATGGCTAGTTTGTGTTCATGTTCTTGTGTAGAAGAGAATAATTGTGGATAAAGGAAGTGGGGTTAATTACGATTAATTAGTTAAATCAGAGGAAGGAGAGGAGCCAATGTAATTATCATGACCATAAGATATAGGAGCAGAAGTAGGCCATTTGGCCCATCGAGCCTGCTCCGCCATTCAATCATGGGCTGATCCAATACTTCCAGTTATCTCCACTCCCCTGCCTTCACCCCATACCCTTTGATGCCCTGGCTAATCAAGAACCTATCTATCTCTGCCTTAAATACACCCAATGACTTAGCCTCCACAGCCGCTTGTGGCAACAAATTCCACAGATTTACCACCCTCTGACTAAAGTAATTTCTCCGCATCTCAGTTCTAAATGGATGTCCTTGAATCCTGAAGTCATGCTCTCTTGTTCTAGAATCCCCCACCATGGGAAATAACTTTGCCATATCTAATCTGTTCAGGCCTGTTAGCATTCGGAATGTTTCAATGAGATCCCCCCCTCATTCTCCTGAACTCCAAGGAATACAGCCCAAGAGCTGTCAGACATTCCTCATACAGTAACCCTTTCATTCCTGGAATCATTCTCGTGACTCTTCTCTGAACCCACTCCAATGTCAGTATATCCTTTCTAAAATAAGGAGCCCAAAACTGTACACAATACTCCAAGTGTGGTCTCACAAGTGCCTTATAGAGCCTTAACATCACACCCCTACTCTTATATTCTATACCTCTAAAAATGAATGCCAACATTGCATTCGCCTTCTTCATAACCGACTCAACCTGAAGGTTAATTTTTAGGGTATCTTGCACAAGGACTCCCAAGTCCCCTTGTATCTCTGCATTTTGAATTCTCTCTCCATCCAAGTAATAGTCTGCCCATTTATTTCTTCCACCAAAGTGCATGACCATACACTTTCCAACACTGTATTTCATTTGCCACTTCTTTGCCCATTCCCCTAAACTATCTAATTCTCTCTGCAGGCTTTCTATTTCCTCAACACTACCCACTGCTCCACCTATTTAGCCACAAATCCATTAATCCCACAGTCCAAATCATTGACATGCATCGTAAAAAGCAGCGGTCCCAACACCGACCCCTGTGGACCTCCACTGGTAACCAGCAGCAAGCCAGAGTAAAATCCTTTTTAGTCCCACTCTCTGTTTTCTGCCGACCAGCCAATGCTCCACCCATGCTAGTAATTACAAAGCAAGAAAAAGTGTCTCAACTAACCTCTTTCAGAAAGTCATTAAAAACAATTTACAATCATATTTGAAACTTGCAGGCTGGAAATGCATATTTTCTATGGTTAGTAATACCTACCACAGTTGAAGAAAATGACATTTTTCAGCATATTTCATTGGCAGGGAAGAATGACTTGGTCCATTTAAGTCAGAATCATTAAGACGACAGTGGGCATTCTCCTGTCAGCAAAAAGTAATAAATACCTTACTTAAAATAATAAAAGCAGGTTCAGGTTCAATAGCAATAAAAGTGTAAGAATATTAATGTAAATAAACATTAGAAATACAGTGCAGTTTAATTAAAACTGGCATCTCAATAACTTTTGTTGAAATCATTTTCTAGCAGTTCTTTAAATCTAAATGTTTGTAACAATAATCTGCAGCCTGAAAAGACGACAGATATCATGATTCAGCAGATATCCATTACAAATGGCCTACACCCTCTCTGTTGCTGTGATAACTTCATACCAACCAGAAATGCAAACCGAGTTTAAAAGATGTGTGGGAAGCAAAGGTAAAGTAAGTTTTAAAATATAGGATAAAAGTCTGGGTGAAATTAAAAGAAGCTTGAGAAAAAGAGCCCAGTGAACTTTAAAGGAATGCAGGAAACAGAGTTCCTGTGAGTTTATATAAGCAGCAACAGGATTAAAGTAACTCCACTGGGGTAAGTAAAACAGTAAGTAATCTTATAGCAATAATATGTAATAGTATTTATAGTAATAATATTTTATTCTCTCTCTTGGTTGAGATAATTTAATACACAGGGGTACTTCAGATCTGTGAAATGCATGGCTTGTGCATACAGCAACTCAAGATGCTTCCACCTCCTGGATACTGACAGGCAGAGGAAGTGTTGCACTTGGAACAGCTCCAGCTGTAGGTTTTGGAGATGAGTAACATCTGACATCAATCACAAAACTGATCATTTCAGGGAGTGGCACCTTGCAGCTAACAAGAGTGCAGGAAAAGGGAATTGACGACTGTCAAACAGACAAAAATGATCAAGCTAGTAGGTATTTATCTCCCTGAGCAACACTCAATCTCAAAACTGCTGGGGGAAATGCACACAGACAAGGAAGCCAGAGCCAAGACCAAAATACAATGGGTGGCTCATCTCTACATGGGGATGAAGGGAGTAGAGAGAAGGGAAAAGAGAGGACAACAGACAGCATTTCTGTAGTTTTAGAAAAATCCTGTAGAGGAACAGCAAACAGCCAGAGGTTGTAGCCCACACCAGTATTAATAACAAAAAAAGGGAATAAGGCTCAGAAGGCACACTTTAAGGAGTAAGGAGAGAGATCTCAAAAGCAGAAATCTCCAGATTATTCATTGTGTCATGATGCAGTGAGTATTGAAATGGGAGGAGAAATATAACTATATCCATTGAGGTTATTTCCTGTTTGGAGGCATGTATGCAGTAAATTGCCAGACTTAACCAAGCTCAAAATCAGATTTATTGACACTGACATACAGTATTGTGTAAAAGTCTGTCTTAGACACCCTAGATTTTTAAAATAAATTTTGTTTTAGATGTTTATTTTTTTGTCTTTGCATTAGTATGCAAGTACATAAGAGCAAATTTTAGATTTCCAAACATTCATTTTCCAAAAAATTAAATGTTAGACAAATTTTTGTATTTCATTAAAGAAAGCACCATATTAAGTAATAGACCACTTTTTAAATTAAAAACTTGATTACTTTGTAGCCCAGTGCATGATTAAATGAAGATAACAAACAGGTGCTAATGATCAATGACAATGAGTTGAATGAACTAAACTGATTAACTGAAACAGAAACAATCGGAAATAGAAGGAATTAAGCTAGACGAAGGACAACCAAATGAAAAGGTGAGGGTGTGGCAGATGTAACAGTTTAACCTTCAAATCATCAATTCTTACACCATAACAAGAATGAGCATAGCGACAAGACACAAGGTGGACATCCTGCATCAACAAGGTCTTTCCCAAGTAGAAATTTCACAGCAGACAGGAGTTTCCAGATGTGCTGTCTCAGCTCTTCTGAAGAAGCACAAAGAAATGGGCAAGGTTGAGGACCACCAGAAACGCAGTGGTCTGCCACAGAAACTGAATACAGCAGATAAGAGATACATTAAACTGATGTCCTTTCTACATTGGATGAAGTCCAGGACTGCTGTCAGCTCTGAACTCACAGAAACAACTGGAACCCAAGAACAACCCTCTACAGGAGTAGTCTTCAACAGAAGAATCAACAACAGAAGAGTTGTTGCTAAAAATCCATTCCTCCGAATGGGAAAGAAAGCCAAGAGACTTACCCAAGCATAAAAAACAGAAGGAATGGTGTGCTGAATGATGGCAGCAAGTGTTCTGGACTGATGAGTCAAAATTTGAAATTTTTGGCTCAAACAGGAGGCAGTCTGCCTGAAAAAGAACTAGAGAGTGCTACATGGATGAGTGTCTGCAGCCAAGAGTGAAGCATAGCAGACGATTTATGCATGTTTGGGGATGCATTTCTGCAAATGGACCTGGTGATCTGGTCAGAATTAATAGAATCCTTAGTACTGAGAAATACAAGCAGATTCTCAACCATCACGCAATACCATCAGGGAGGTGTCGAGGTGTCTGATCTTCATCCTGCTGCAGGACAATGACACCAAACACATGGCCAAGGTTATAAAGAGCTATTTCAACAAAAAGAACAAGGAATTCTGCAATAGATGATATGGCTTCCACAGAGCCCTGATCTCAAAATCATCAGGGCTGTCTGGGATTACCTGGAAAGACAGAAGCAAGCAAGGCAGCCAAAATCTGCAAAGAACTGTGGCAAGTTCTCCAAAATGCTTGGAACAACCTACCAGCTGATTTTCTTATAAAACCGCATGACGCCACTTAACCAGCCAACCAATTTTGCTCCTGTACATCTCTTAGTCGCTATCTGAGACTCTGTCTTGTAAGCGGTATCATCGGAAAATTTATGGATGGCATTTGTGCTGTGCCTAGCTATACAATCGTAAGTGTAGAGAAAGTGGAGCAGCAGGCACACAAACATCCCGGAGGTACGCCTGTGTTGACTGTCAGCGAGGAGGGGATGTTATCATCAATCTATACTGGCTGTAGCCTCCTGATACGGAAGTCATGAATGCAGTTGCAGAAGGAAATACTGAGGCCTAAGTTTTGAAGCTTGTTAATTAGTACTGAGGGATAATGGTGCTGAATGTTGAGCTGTAATCGATATACTATGGCCTGACGAGGTATTGCTGTTGTCCAGGTGCAGTTTTACCCACTTGGAGGATGTTCTAATGTCAGCCTTTGAGACAGATCACTGGGTCACCAGATACTGTAGGGATTTCCACAGTGTAGTTTTATTCTCCCTTTCAAAGCATGCATAACAAAAAACATTTGCTTTTTATTAATGATTTAATCTTGGTTATAGTGACTATAATTTCCGAATGATAAAAATCTTGGAGGTGAGACGAGTTGTGTGGAGGATAGAGTTAGGAGTTTAAGAAGATGGATAGGGCTGTTGGAATGGGTGGCAGATAGAATTTAATGCCAAGAAACTTTTCCATAAAGAATGAGAAGAAGCTATATAAACTACAGGACATCATTTCAAGTGGATCATAAATACAGTGAGATCTGGGGGCAAAAGTGCATGGTTTGCTGGAAAGAGTAAGTAACAAAGTGGCTAAATGGATTTCTTATAAAGATAGGAAGCAGACTCAAAGCCAAAGTTGAGTTTATTGTTATTTGTGAAAGTGATAAAAGTGGTTATAATGTTGCTGAACAACAGTGCTTAGTCTTTTATTGGTTGATTCAAGGACGAAATGGTTAAAGAGTTCAAACATTCAAAATCATACCTAAAAACGAGCAGTTCTTAAACAGCGGAATAATTGTATTGTTCTGTCAAAGGATGGCAAAAACACAACACAGAAAAGTCCTCCTCCATTACATGATTTTGTACGTTAACAATTTTCAAACATTTAGTGATGCAGTAGTATATTATTCTGATTCTGCACTGACATTACTTATTAAAATGCTGACTTTACTTATTCAAGTCTTATCACTTAAAACATAACTATGCTTAGAAGCTGTAATGAAACCAATTGGAAATGCAATACAACACTAACCGTATTTGGAATCAGAAGCTTTCCTGCTGAACATCCTTCTAATCTTGATTTAACATATTCACTAGACAATCCAGGTGACTTGTCAGTGGGATAGCCCAGCTTTGTATTATATTGCTCCATGGCAATAAAATCATTGGACATTGCACTTAACATTTCCAAGTTACTCTTGCTAGCCAGGTTAGTGAGTTTCAAATTTTCTTCAGTTTCTGCTTTTGGAGAGCTAGAGAGTAAAGCAGCACCCTCATTGGAAATATCCTTAATTTCTTGTAAGCTGATGTGTCTGGGGTTGAAAGACTGTTCAAGACCTTCTCGAATCCTGTTAGAGTAATGCATGGAATTTAATGCTGAACCAATATCAATCCCATACATATCATTAACACTAAAAGATATATTCATGTTTTCCGCAAAAGGGTAGAAGCTCCTTGCTTTCACTGTGAAGTCTTTTCTATTCTCAGCTTCATTTTGAAGGTGCAGCATGGGAGAAGGTGCCTGCTGTTTTCCCTTTGCTCTTTCAAATCCAGAAATTTTCACTTGCAGCCTTGTTACTTCAGATTCCTACAATTAGAAATGGAAAACACCATATGACAACAATGTCTTTATGAAACTGCTTATCCATGCTTCCCATTCTGATTCACATCATACAAATTCTGCTGTGGTAAACTTGTAGTGAAAAACCGGATGCCATGGTAGTGTAGCAGTTAGTGCCACGCTATTACAGCTTGGACACCAGGGTGCAGAGTTCAATTCCGACATCACGTGTAAGGAATCTGTACGTCCTCCCAGTGGAATGCGTGGGTTTTCTCTGGGTCCTCCAGTTTCCTCCCACAGTCCAAAGACATACCAGTGAGTAGGTTAATTGGTCACTGTAAATTGTCCTGTGATTAGGCTAGGGTTAAATTGGGGGCTGCTAGGTGGTGCAGCTCAAAGGGCCAATTCCACACTGAATCTCTAAATAAAATAAAAATAAAATTTGAAATACTATATAATTTAAGTCTCAATTAAAGATTAATAAAGAAATCTGTATTCTGTGCTAGAAAGTTCAAAACTTATATTACAACTTTAAATGTAAGTACATTTGTTATGTTTAAAGAAATATGCAGAGCAAATGAAACAAATTAATTTCGAAGGGATAGGGTTTCTTACAGTTGTCAGGCTAAAGAAAAAATCATGTGAGTTCTGAAACATGCTATTTCAAAACAGAAATAATTGTGGAAGATGCAGAAACCATATCACCATGTTTAACAACTTCGATGTCTCACAATCCTGTGGACAGTGTTAGAAACTGCAGGGTTAAAAAGACCCTGATGGGAGTTATATACTATCTCCAAATAGTAGCCAGGATGTGGGGTACAAACTACAACAGGTGCTAGAAAAAACATTTTAGAAAGGTAATGCTATAGTGGTAATGGGGGCTTTCAATATGCAATTAGACTGAAAAAATCATGTTGCCACAGGATCCCAAGAGACGGAAGTTGTAGGATGATTTGTAGAATGCCTACAAGATAGCTTTTTAGAGCAGTTTGTAGTTGAACCCACTAGGGAAAAGGCAATTATGGATTGGATGTTGCGTAACGAACCATATTTTATTAGAAAACCTTAGAACGTGATCATAACATGACAGAATTCACCCTGCTGTTTGAGGAAAAAGTTAAAATTGGATGTATTAGTATTACAGTTGAGTAAAGGCAATTATAGAGGCATGAGAGGGGAGCTAGCCAAATTTGATTGGAAGAGGATCCTAGTAGTGATAAAGGTACAGCTGCAATGGCAGGGGATCCTGGAAGCAATTCAGAAGACACAGGATCATTTCATCCCAAAGAAAAAGATGCATTCTAACTGGAGGAAGAGGCAAGTGTGGCTGACAAGGGAAATCAAGGACAAAAACAAAAGAGAAGGCTTACAATATTACCAAAAAAAAAATTGGGATGCTAGAGGATTGAGAATTTTTTTTTAAAGAAGGCAACTAAACAGCAAAAAGAGGAGAAAAGACAAAATAAGAAGTAAAGATGATACCAAAAGCTATTCAGATATGTAAAGAACAGAAGAGAGACAAGAGTGGACACTGGAAACTGACACTAGAGAAGTAGTAATGGTGAAGGATGAATTGAATAAATTTTTGTGTCCGTCTTCATTGTGGAATACACCAGCAATATGCCAGAAAATTGAGAGTTGGGGCAGAAGTGAATGTAGTCATTATTACTAAGAAGGTGCCCGAGAACCACAAAGATCTGAAATGTGGATAAGTCACTGGAGAAGGTAGCTGAAGAGATTATGGAGGCAACAGTGATGATCTTTCATGAATCACTAAAGTCAGGAATGCTGGTAGAGGACCAGAAAAAATCCAAAAGTCACCTCATTCTTTAAGAAAGTGAAGCAAAAGACTGAAAATTATTGTTCCGGTACCTAAAAAGACCAAGGTAACATCTCTGAACGACTTGCGTCCTGTCACACTCACCTCAATAATAAGCAGGTGCTTTGAGAGGCTGGTCAAGGACTACATCTGCAGCTTGCTACCACCCACACTGAACTCCTACAATTCGCCTACCGGCACAACCGATTGACAGAGCATGCCATAACCACAGCTCTACACTCCGTCCTTACACACCTGGAGAGGAGGGATGCTTATGTAAGAATGCTGTTCTTGGACTACAGTTCAGCATTCAACACCATAATTCCCTCCAGGCTCGACAAGAAGCTGAGAGACCTCGACCTTCATCCTGCCTTGTGTAGCTGGATCCGCGACTTCCTGTCAGATCGCTGGTTGGTGGTAAGAGTGGGCTCCCTCACCTCTGCCCCTCTGACCCTCAACACAGGTGCCCCTTAGGGCTGTATACTAAGCCCCCTCCTTTACTCTCTGTATACCCATGAAACTGTGTGAACACAGCTCCAATCTGCTAACTAAATTTGCTGATGACACTATACTGATTGGCCTTATCTCAAATAATAATGAGGCAGCCTACAGAGAAGTCATCACCCTGACACAGTGGTGTCAAGAAAGCAACCTCTCCCTCAATGTTGCAAAAACAAAGTAGCTGGTTGTGGACTACAGGAGGAATGGAGACAGGCTAACCCCTATTGACATCAATGGATCTGGGGTTGAGAGGGTGAAGAGCTTTAAGTTCCTCGGCATAAATATCACTGAGGATCTCGTGGTCTGTACTCACCAGCTGTGTGGTGAAAAAGGCACAACAGTGCCTCTTTCACCTCAGATGAAGTTTCGTATGGGCCCCCAGATCCTAAGAACTTTCTACAGTGCCACAACTGAGAGCATCCTAACTGGCTGCATCACTGCCTGGTATGGGAACTGTACTTCCCTCAATTGCAGGTCTCTGCAGAGAGTGGTGCGGACAGCCTAGCTCATCTGTAGATGTGAATTTTCCCACTATTCAGGACATTTACAGAGGCAGGTGTGTAAAAAGTACCTGAAGGATCATTGGGGACCCAAGTCAGCCCAACCACCAACTGTTCCAACTGCTACCATCTGGGAAACGTTTCCACAGCATAAAAGCCAGGACCAACAGACTCCAGGACAGCTTCTTCCACCAGGCCATCAGACCACTTAATTCATGCTGACGCAACTGTATTTCTATGTTATATGACCATCCTTTTGTACATAATATTTATTATAAATTACTATACATTGCACATTTAGATGGAGACGTAACAAAGAATTTTACTCCTCATGTATATGAAGGATGTAAGTAATAAGGTCAATTCAATTAGCCCAACTTTAGTGGCTTTGGAATCCATTATGGATGAACTTTCAGGGTACTTGGAAACACATGACAATAAGCCAAGAAGCTCTTGCCTGACCAATCTGTTATTCTTTGAGGAAGTAGCAAGCAGGATAGACAAAGGAGAATCAGTGGTTGTTACTTACATGGATTTTCAGGCCTTTGACAAAATGCCACACATGAAGCTGCTAAACAAGACAGGATTGTATAGTATTACAGGAAGAGTACTGGCATGGATAGAAGACTGGCTGACTGGCAGAAGACAGAATGGGAATAAAGGGGGCCTTTTCTGCTTGGCTGCTGGTGACTAGTGGTGTTCCATTCAGTTTGGTGTTGGGTCCACTATTTTTCACATTATACGTTAATGATCTGAATGATAAAAAAATCAATGGTTTTCAGATGATGCAAATATATGTGAAGTGAGAACAAGTTGGGATAATGGGCAAAGATGTAGCAGATGGAATACAGCATCAGAAAGTGTATGATCATGAACTTTGGTAGAAGGAATAAAGCCATAGACTATTTTCTAAATGGGAGGGAGAATTCAGAAATCAGAGGTGCAAAAAGTGATTTGGAATGCTAGTGCAGGGTTCACTGAAGGTTAATTTGCAGGTTGAGTTGGTAGTAAGGAAGACATATGCAATGTTAGTATTTATTTCCAGAGGACCAGAATATAAAAGCACGGATGTAACATTGAGGCTTTTTAAGGCCTATAAAGTCTCAGACTATATCTGGAGTATTGTGAGCCGTTTAGGGCTCCATAGCTAAAAACAATGTGCTGATGTTGGAGAGAATCCAGAGAAGGTTTACAAGAATGATTCCAGAGATTATTAACATGAAGAGTGTTTGATGTTTTGGGGCTGTAGCTTCGAAGCTGGAGTTTTGAAGAATGAGGGGGAAATCTCACTGAAAACTAACAAATATTAAAAGGCTGTGACAGAGTGGAGAGGAAGTTTCCAATAGTGTGAGTGTCTAGGACCTGAGGGCACAATCTCAGAACAGAATGACATCCCTTTAGGAAAATGATGAGGAGGAATTTCTTTAACCAGAGGGCAATGAATCTGTGAAATTCATTGGCAATATCAGCTATGGAGGTTAAATTATTTGATATTTTTAAAGCAAATGTTGATAGATTTTTGATTAGTAAGGGCATCAAAGAAGGCAGGAGAAAGGGGTTAAGGGACTAAGGGGTCAATGGACTTGTTAGGCTGAATAGCCTAATTCTTCTCCTATATCTTATTGTCAAACCTAGCCTTATCCACCTTCATGCCACTCTAATTTATTATTCTTGTTTCTTTCAGATCTTGCTTTCTATCTGATCATTTCAGATTAATTTCATTCTGCACATTTTTGAATTTTTGATGTCCTATTTCCTGGAATTCCCTCTCTACACTATTTTACTTTATTGTGCCACATCCCCAACTCTAGTTCTTCATATCCTTCAATACATGTTCAAAACCCATTTCTTTTCAACTCTTCCCTTTTCTGTTTTTGTTTCTGATTTTGATTTTGTAAAGTGCCTTGACAAATCTTTGGTATTATGGGCACTGTATCAATACTGTTGTCAAAAGATAAACCTTTGTTCAATACCTCAACCAAAAGAAAAACCTACCTTAATTATGAGAGCCTCTTGAGTAGCATTTATCACCTCCCTTTGAAACTGGAGCTCTGACTCAAGTTGTAGGATTGTTTCTTGGCTTTTTTCCAGCTCCTGCTTCAATTGTAGCAGCTGTTCATTTGAGTTATGGATAGCAGAGTTCTCCTCAGTAGATGCTATTAACTGCGGTATGCTTTCTTTCAGCACTTTGACCTGTGACAAAATAAAAATGCACTTTTAAAGATTCGTATCTGAGTGTTAGAATCTGTCCCATCTCTCCACAGAAAAGATGCAAATCCATATCAAATAGATTGGAAGGAAGTCTTGTAAAATCATCAACAAATATTTCCAGGCATGTTGAAATATAGCTTTGCTACAACCAGATTTAATGATTTTCATATGATAAAAATTATTTAAACATATGGTCTTGTTTATGAAGTAACAGAAAGGTGGACATTTGAGAATTACCCACCTCAGTCATAAACATGGAATAGCTAATCTCAACTAGGACAGTGGCAAATGTTCAATGATTAATTCCTCCACGTCCAGGGTTAAGAAAAAGAAACAGCACAGACTCAACTAGGCTTTCTATTCCCATTCACTGTCCAGCAATCTTACAGAGTATATCAGGATAAGGCAGGATCTGGCCACACATTGGTATAACCCAAGATCAATAGGCTTCCATTAAACACTTTCATATAAATAATGCCCATTTAATAAGATACTAGCAATCATAGATCTGTATTCCAGCAAGGAGCTAATATCTTCAGTTAACTTGACAATGGAAAGACACAATATCGACATCAAAAATTGACAGTAGGCAGTATGCAGAGAACATACATTGCTATTGATTGATTAAATAAAAATTGACATATTATTCTCCACACTTTTGCAGTCATCATCCTTCCAGTTCAAGATATCCCCTTCAAATATTGTGGATTAGATATACCAGTATTCTCAAAATAGGATTAATTACACTTTCTCAGGTCTCAGAATCTGCTATTCTTTCAAAGAAACATTATGGTATATTTAATATTAGCCTCATGCTGGAGAGGTGTTTCTCTGTCCGGAGGACTGAGAACAGTGCTGAGACTTCTATTAGATTAGATTAGATTAGATTATGAGGACACGCAGTCCTCTTTTATTGTCACTTAGTAATACATGCATTAAGAAATGATACAATGTTCCTCCAGAATAATATCACAAAACTGATAAAAACCACATAATTATAACATATAGTTACAACAGTGCAAAGCAAAACCGTAATTTGATAAAGAACAGACCATGGCACGGTAAAAAAAAGTCTTAGAGTCTCTCGAAAGTCCCATCATCTCACGCAGACAGTAGAAGGAAGAAAAACTCTCCCTGCCATGAGCTTCCAGCGCTGCAAACTTGACGATGCAGCACCCTGGAAGCACCCGACCTCAGCCGACTCTTGAGTCCGTTCGAAAACTTCGAGCCTCCGACACCGAGCACCATCTCTGCAGAGCACTTCGACCCCGGCCCCGGCAATAGACAAAGCCGAGGATTTGAGGCCTTCCCCTCTGGAGATTCTTGATTGCACAGTAGCAGCAGCAGCGAAGCGGGCATTTCAGAAGTTTCTCCAGACGTTCCTCTGTGCTTCTCACGTCTGTCTCCATCAAATCAGGATTGTGTACGGTACCTACTTACAAATACGATATCATTTCGGAGCGGTCACAAGCGCTGCGTCGCACCACCATCTTCTCCTCCCCTATTAGCTGTAATATACACAAATTACACACACAAAATGCTGGAGGAACTCAGCAGCCATGCAGCAAGCATGGAAAAGAGTAAACAGTCGACATTTCAGGCCAAGACACTTCATCGTGAGCAATGAAGGGCCTCAACCCAAAACATCAACTGTTTACTCTTTTCCATAGATTCTGCCTGGCCTGCTGAGTTCCTCCAGCATTTTGTGTGTGTGTTGCTTAGATTTCCAGCATCCACAGATTTTCTTGTATATATAGTATATAAAGGATATGGACAAATACAGTGCCTGTACTAAGTATTCACCCCCTCCCCCTGGAAGTTTCCATGTTTTACAACATTGAAACACAATGGATTTAATTTCACTTTTTGACACTGATCAACAAAAAAAACTCTCATGTCAAAGCGAAAACAGATCTCTACAAAATTATCTATATTAATTACACATAAAATACACAAAATAATTGACTGCATAAGAATTCACTTCTCTTTAATATGACACACCAGTCAAGGTGTTCCAATTGACTGTAGTACAAAAAACATATATCTGAAAGGTCCATCTGCTTGAGAGTCAGAATCCTGGCAAAAACTACATGTGCATTTTTTTTTCCAACAGTGGGCTTCTCTTTGCCAGTCTCCCATAAAGCCGTGACTGGTGAAACACCTGAGCAACAGTTGCCGTATGTGCAGTCTCTTCCACCTTAGCCACTGAAGCTTGTAACTCCTCCAGAGTTGTCATAGGTCTCTGGTGGCCTCTCTCACTGGTACCCTTCTTGCACAGTCACTCAGTTTATCAGGATGGCCTGCTCTAGGCAGACTTACAGCTGTGCCATGTTCTTTCCATTTCTTGATGATTGATTTAATTGTACTCCAAGGGATATTCAGTGACTTGGAAATTTTCTTGCATCCATCTCCTGACTTGTGCTTTTCAATAACCTTTATTGTGGAGTTTCTTGGAGTGTTCTTTTGTCTTCATGGTGTAGTTTGCCAGAACACTGACTCGCCAGCAGTTGAAAGTACCAGATACAGGTGTATTTTTACTACAATCAATTGATTGTAGAACAGAACAGAATCAACAAACTCATTCGTAAGGCCAGTGATGTTGTGGGGATGGAACTGGACTCTCTGACGGTGGTGTCTGAAAAGAGGATGCTGTCCAAGTTGCATGCCATCTTGGACAATGTCTCCCATCCACTACATAATGTACTGGCTGGGCACAGGAGTACATTCAGCCAGAGACTCATTCCACTGAGATGCAACACAGAGCGTCATAGGAAGTCATTCCTGCCTGTGGCCATCAAACTTTACAACTCCTCCCTTGGAGGGTCAGACACCCTGAGCCAATAGGCTGGTCCTGGACTTATTTCCTGGCATAATTTACATATTACTATATTAACTATTTATGGTCTTATTACTATTTATTATTTATGGTGCAACTGTAACAAAAACCAATTTCCCCTGCAATCAATAAAGTATGACTATGACTACGAAACATCTTGACTGCACACAAGTCTCCAAAAACAGATCTCCATTTAACTAATTATGTGACTTCTAAAACCAATTGGCTGCACCAGTGATGATATGGTGTGTCATATTAAAGGGGATGAATACTTATGCAATCAATTATTTTGTGTTTTATATTTGTAATTAATTTAGATTACTTTGTAGAGATCTGTTTTCACTTTGTTGAGTCTTCCTCTGTTGATCAGTCCAAAAAAAGCCAAATTAAATCCACTGTGATTCAATGTTGTAAAACAATAAAACATGAAAAATTTCAAGGAAGGTAAATACCATATTTAAGCACAGTACATCTATTATCATCCAGGTGAGAAATATAACATAAAGGGATATGAACATGGAACATTTGTAGTGCAACACTTAATACCTACTGCTTAAAAAAACTGGGTCAGGAAGGACCCATTTGACTTCTTTGAGAAACAGGAGATTACACTCGTACAATGATTATCACCCTTAGTAAAGTGCAGGTGAAGTATCATTTAGCGTGATACAGACTGTGAATACCTATTTACTATTAACGTGTTATCCAGCAACGAAGGAGATCAGAAGCCAACCAAAAAAAGTATACTGTTAGTGTAACTCCAGTACACTGGGTTAACAATGCCCATATAATCTCTCAGCACCATAACTTGTATCCGATTGTGTCACCTTGAAAACACTATACGGAGAATAGATATGTTCCAGAGGGAAGACATGAAGGACAGGTTCACAGAAAATCCTTTGCTTGTAAATGGAGACAAACAATTGGCAACAAATATCATGGCCATAGTATAGTCCAAGAAAGAAAAATATGATAACGTTATACCTTCATCATATCAAGTTTATACATACTATAGTCATATCAAATTGTTGCAAAAGCCAACACATATCTATTGCTTTGTTGTATTTTCAACATTAAAGGTTTACCAGCATTTTCAAACAGTTTCCATTATTCTTCATTGAATAAATTGAACCCAACCTCTTCTTCGTGAGCATTCATTAAGTGTTCCACAAATTCTTTTAATTTCTTTATCTCTGCCTGCATCTTGAATTCTAATTGAGTTTCTCGAGCTTGAGCAGCAGATAAGTCTTCTGCAAGGTGAGCAGCATGCGCTTCCTAGAGGTAACAAATATAATTAGAAGAGAATTTGCGATTATTAGATTATGAAAATTATTACATTACACTCAGTGGCCACTTTATTTGGTGCCTCTATATACCTCGTTAATGCAAATATCTATTTAGTCAATCATGTGGGAGCAACTCAATGCATAAGAGTATGCAGACACGATCAAGATGTCAGTTCAAAGAGCAGAGTGGGGAAGAAGTGTGATCTAAGTGATTTTGACTATGGAATGATTGTTGGTACCAGACAGGGTGGTTTGAGTATCTCAAACTGCTGATCTCCTGGGATTTTCACATACAACAGTCTCTAGAGTTTATACAGAATGGTTCAAGAGACAAAAACATTCAGTGGGCAGCATTTCTGTAAGTAAATACACTTTGTTAATGAGAGAGATCAGAGGAAGATCACCAGACTGGTTCAAACTGACAAGAAGGCAACAGTAACTCAAATAACCACGCATTACAACAGAGGCGTTCAGAATATCATCTCTTAACACACATATTGAACCTTGAATTAGATGGGCTACAGCAGTAGAAGGCAACGAACATACACTCAATGGCCACTTTATTAGGTACAGGAGGTACCTAATAAAGTGGCCACTGAGTGTCAAACACTGGACAACTTTTTTTTTAAAAAAAGAGTTGCTTCCTCAGAGATTTTCTTGTTTATGATGGACTGCTTGAAGCTGAACACAAATATAATTTCATAATTTTAGACTACTTGTATCACATAGGAATTTGGAGAAACAAGAAATTAACTTTTATTAAATATTTAATTCCATAATGGTGCGTCACCTGACGCTTCACATAGTTCAACTAAGCTAAAATTGTTATTTTTGATGATTTTCAATTCTACTCAGTGTCTGGGGCTTCTTGCTTAAGTGTCCAACAATAATCAGCCAGTATTGATGGATTCCAGTTGTGCTGATACTGTTTCTCCTTGGCTGCAATATCATGGTGAAACCTCTCATCACGCTCATCACTGACAGCGCTAAGGTTTGCAGGCAAAACGTCTAAATGGGAATACAGAAAATGAATCTATAGTGACATGTTGCACTTCATTCTTTTGTATGCTTTGAAGCATGTTGGCAATCAGATGCACCCAAAAATATTCAGGAAGCAAAATCTTTGTTGTCCAGTGTAATCGAACCTCTCTAATGTGAAAGAAGTACAGTACATAAAGACTAGCATGTACCAATATGATTGATAAGAATTTAATTTTTTATTTGATATGCCAAATCTAATTACCTATTATCAGCAATGAATTTTAAATTACAATGAGCATTTCAATCCCTCAAGGGGAAAGTACTGGTATTCAAGTTTACAATCATCATGAATTTCACTAAAAAGCCAAACGAAAATCCACCGGTTCTTGAGACTAGATAATGGAAATATATAGCTCATGTCCATACAAAAATAAAATCAACTTTTTAGCAATTTTTAACATTTTTGTGACAAGCTCAGTAGAAATTCTGTGATCTACCAGCAAGAATAGGTCACTCAGGGTCTCAAGCCTAATCTACCATTTAATACATCATAGTTAACCTGTGTGTAATCTCACCTCTATATTCCTATCTGTGATAACCTTTAACCCCCTTGGTTAAAAATAATCGATTTATTGCTTCTTTAAAATTCTCATAAGGACGCTGCTGTCATAACCTTTTAAGGAAGGCTTATAAACTTTTAAAAGAGAAAAAAAATAGTTTCATAGTTGATGCCTTATTTTAAAATAGCAACTTCTGGTTCTAGATTGTCCTTTAAAAGGAAGCATGTCCTCCCTATTCATCCTTCCAGGAGCAAATCTTAATATGTTTCAATCGTCCTCTAAATTCTAGTGGATATAATCATAGTATATGCTGTTTTACACTGAATGGAGTAGCAATGCAATTTTGTTGTCCTGAGCAATGACAACAAGGTTCTAATTAACATCTCCAATCTTTCCTTATGAGACAACACCTCAATTGTAGATATTAATCTACTACATCTTCTCTGCGCCGATTCCAACCCTATAAATAAAACCAATAACATACATTATGTGATCTCACCAATTCCTTGCACAACTTCCAGACTTATGTATTTGCTGCCATGATAAATAAATGAAAATGTTCTATCATCTTTCTTAATTACCTGCTCTATCTATTGTGTATCCATCATCCTTTTTCTGATCATGGAAACAGCAATGAAGAAGAATCCTTTTACATTTGAGTGTGACAGTATTCCTGAGTCTCTACATGGGACTTGCATGACTGACAGTAGTGAAAACTGAGCTACTGACACGATGAAGGAAGCCCTGAACACTGCCAGAGATAGAGGACCTTCATTGCTACCTGAAATCCTTTCACAGCTCAGAGTTCTGCAATATCTACTTAGATGATGCTTTTGTTTTATATTTTTCTTGCCAAAGTGGACAGTTTTATATCTTCGCACATCATACTCCATTTGCAAGATCTTCGTTCATTCACTTATCATGTAAGTAAAGACAACTCAAAATTCCTATCAACACACATCAAAGTTGCTGGTGAACGCAGCAGGCCAAGCAGCATCTGTAGGAAGAGGTGCAGTCGACGTTTCAGGCCGAGACCCTTCGTCAGGACTAACTGAAGGAAGAGTGAGTAAGGGATTTGAAAGTTGGAGGGGGAGGGGGAGATCCAATGATAGGAGAAGACAGGAGGGGGAGGGAATTTCAAAATTCCTATCTATGTTTTATTTATACATATATAGATGCAATTTTGCTTTTGGATTTTGGCATTTAATAAACTCTTACATAGGCACATGGATGATAGAAAAATTGTAGACTCTGTAGGAGGGAAGGGATAGATTCATCTACTTCCCATAACATCACTGATGTTTAGGGCAGCTTGTTAGCCCTGAGCTGAACCCCCAAACCTGGAGAACTGGTGGACCACTTTTAGTCTGGCTTCTATCCTTTGACGTGTCTGGCATGGGTGACCCTACCAAGAGCCAAAGCATAAAGCCCTCACTCCAGCCAACATAGCTCTCTCTGGGTCATTGAGACACACAAGCCTCCAAACCCTACAACAAGGTTGTGACCTCTTGGAGGAGATTCATCCAAGGTTAAAAGGACGGCATAATATCGTGGGATAAAGGGCCTGTACTGTGCTGTAATGTGCTGTTTCAAAAGTTTTTTTTCTCTAGTATCACAACAGGGATTTTCATGCTAAGGCATAAGCACAGTTTAGATAAAGCCTTTTATATTGTCCCTATAGCCTAAATTCCTAAATTGGTCTGCAAAACAATCTTTAGCAAAAAACTGTTTTATCTAGCTATTAAAACACAAGGTTATCTTTTGTTTCATTGCCTCAAATTGACTACTTTTCATAGTTACCTTTTCATGAGATAGTTGAATAGTCTGATCCAACTCAAGAGTTAAACGGTCTGCTTCCTTTTGTACCTGTGCCAGCTGTTGTCGAGCCTCCTTCAATTCCAAATGACAGTGTTGCATTTGCTCACAAGCTAAGCGTACTTTTTGACTTTCACCCAATACTTCCTGCTGTTGCTTTAAGATGCACTGCTCCTTACTTGTCAGAATCTGAGAGTAAAATAAGACAAGTAGTAGAAAGACTCAAAATTTTAAGGTGTAGCTAGGACAATGCTTATATCTTTTTACAGTGTGTACTCCATATATGTGAAGATTTTCTGTATTTAGTGTTTGGTGTTCTAACTTAATTAGCACAAGTCAACAGAAAACATGGAAATCCCATTTTTTTGGTACTGGAATACTGTAATATAGTTATGGTTCATTATGCAACTAAATCAGATTATTTTGTTCTTCCTGCTGAACTAAAGAAGATATCAAATCATCTCCTTGATTATTCTAATATTCTCTTGGTCTCTCAGCCCTATAATCCCATACATTCCATTACCCACGTGTTTGTAAATAAGTGCTTTCCTTGGTCTATTATTCTGTGAATCCACTGGGGAAGTCAGAGGCCTGCACCCTGCGAGCCCACGAATCCAATGGAGGCTGGCGGGTAGGAGGTATACTGTCCTGGGGTTGGAGGACTCGTGTGTGAGAGAGTGGGTGGGCGGGTGGGTGGGTAGAAGGAAAGGGGCTTGTTTTACTGTTGTTATTTTATCGCTTTTGTTCTGCTGAACATCGTGGGTATGCTATGTTAACGCCGGAATGTGTGGCGACACTTGTGGGCTGCCCCAGCACATCCTTAGGTTATGGTGGTTGTTAACACAAATAACACATTTCTCTGTATGCTTCAATATTTAATGTGATAAATAAATGATTCTGAATCATTGCCCAATTTTACTAATCACTACTGACTTCCAATTCTCTAATGCCTATTACTACAGTGATTTAGGGTGATTCATTGCCACAAATGCTTGTGGAGGCCAAGTCATTAAGTATATTTAAAGCAGAGGTTGATCGGTTCTTGATTGGTGAGGAGGTTAAAATTTAAGGGAGAAGACAGGAGAATAGGGTTGAGAGGGGTAATAAATCAGCTATGATGGAATGGCAGAGCAGACTCGATGGGCCAAAGTGCCTAATTATGTTCCTATGTCTTATGGTTTCAATTCTCAATTCAATTTGTTCCTTCTAATCCACCATCTTTCTTCCCTACCCACAAACTCTTAATTCCCCCGCTATTAGCATCTTATGAAGCTTACCATCCTTTCCTTCAGGCCGTCAGTGGTAAATGTGTTTTCTGCCATTTTAGCTCATCTCTTTGATACTTTATTTCTAAATCTTTTAAATCCTCAGTCATCTTCAACCCCTTTAAAGCTAATAGTTTAACCAAATATATTTTTGTCACCCTTCACAATTTCTGATATTTCCAGTCATTTTTTAAAAAATACCTTGGTATTAAAGATTAAAGATCCTATTACCTGTACAGGTTTCTATTGCTTAAGGATTACTTGGATACTTCTACCTGCTTGTATTCCTCAATTTGTAAATGTTTTACTTCAACTTCACTTTTCAGCTGCTTAATTTGCTGTTCCTTCTGGAGTAGTTCAAAGTCTTTCTCACACAGCTGTTTTTGTGTTGACTGTAGCTTTTCGTCCAAAGTTCCCACCTGTCCATAGAAAATTACATTAAACTTTGTCTCAGATTTGGGAAGCAATTTGGATTGATAAACAGTTGGTGATGGAATGGGGTAGAGGGAGAGATAGAGAAGGTAATATTCAGAAAAAGAGTATAGACATATTTACTATCCAGCAGTATACCATAAAACAGCAAATGTGATATTAGCACATCTTCAGCCAATAGATAAATAAGGGAGGGAATAACAAATAACATTATAGCTACTCTAGATAAGCGCAGAGATATCTGCACTCATCTTATTTTGCTCTGCTGATTATCTCTGAAGAGAATAATTTCAATAGCGCTGATTTAATCAATTGTCCGTGAGAGCAGTAGTGGAGGAGAAGACTGTTCACTAGTGAAGACTGCCTTGGTAACAAGCACTAAAGGCCAGAGAAACAGCAAGGCCTCAAACAGTAAGACTACTTGACATAAGTAGGTCAAAATCAACCCTGTCTTTGAAGTTTCATGTCAAGTAATGCTCATGTCTCAGTATTTATTTGGAATATAGTTGTTCATTGTGCAAAAACAGCAATGCTCCCACCAGGCTTAGCTACTGTATCTGACAAAATAGTCATGGATTTAAATACTGACGTTCACAATACAGAGGCATTCAAGAATATTAAAAGTGAAATATGTTTCCATATTTTTTCTTAAAAAACTAAGATCACTTATTTTAAAATACTTAAACACACCTCAATGATGTAATACTATGAACCAAACAGAAATATTACTTTTAAATAAGTAACTTTTCTCCCCACCAGCCTTATAATATACATGAAGAGGTCACAGGTGCGGCACCAGGTCTAACCTAGCACAGGATCTAAAAACAGCCTTCATTGTAAATGCTGGGGATTTCAGTCAGCCTTTAGCCTCCTACTAAACTTGATGCAACTTGACCAGTAAGTTGTTAACTTCTGCAAGAGTACAGAAATCTTAAAACTCAACAGCACTGAAGTTGAGAAATCTAATTTCATGTTGACCTGCCAGCAATATCCATGCAAGTAAGATTGCTAGAAACAATCATCTTCCCATCATTGTTCAAAGATGCCTTACTTTATGGTAAGCTTTGACTTCTTATTTCCACAGTGATGAAGCTAAAGTGGAATACGGTGGATTCCAGTTAATTGGGCCATTGGCTAATTGTGACAGCTGCTCACTTGGGGTAACCCTTAAAGAACAAAAACTGACGAAGAAACAGCCAGGGTTCCCTTCATTCCTTTAGGACACTATGCCACTTCATTGGGACAGGAGACTGTTGCCAAAAAGTTTCTAACTAGCATCAGTCGTGTGAACTATGTGACCGTTAAAGACACTGCACCGTGCTTACAGCGAACAGTTTTTAAATTAGTGTCAGTTGTGTGCTTTGTGCAGAAAGCAGTGAATTTTGTTACTGATATTTGGTGAAAAATAAGCAGAAAGAGAACTTAGAATCGTTTTGCTCACTGTGGTTTCAAGTATTCAGACTTCGAGATGCCAGAAATGGCTGGGAGTGAAAATGAAATGAATTCACTACTTCAACAACTTCAATGAAATTTGAAGGTATCTACAATAATCTTGAATGTTGCAATGAAAATAAGGATTTGGACAATGCAATCTTCAAAGGCATTATATGAAGACAGTCCATTATCTGTACTAGGTGTCTGCTAATTTTGTTAATTTACAATCAATAAAAAGAATATGGCAGCATGTTGGTTGTCTGTTATAATCGACGACGTCAGTGAAACCTGTGCAGTTGAGATTTTAAAGTGGAAAAGCCATTGCATTGAACAGTTCCACTCTCTCAACCGCAGAAGTTCAGGTCCAGTGGTCCCAGTGGTCCTCACAAACTTGAGTCTTCCTTGTTGCAATGGATCACCATGACAACTTCTGTGCCTTATCATGCCCTTCACTCTCCACGAAGCGTTGCAGAACCACCTTCTAGCCATTGGATCTCACTGTTGATCTCAGCCGCCCAGTTCACTTCATATTTTAGAACAGGCATATCCCAATTTCACCAGGGTATGAGGCCCATCGGGTAATATCACCTCGTTTAGTCCGCCTGTCAAAGCGATGCACCAGGATCTGGCCACTGTTGCATGCAAACTGCTACTTAGAGCCACAGGGTAAGAGCTGAGTGGCAGGTGGGGACCAAATATGAGTGAGCTACCTCAGAACTGATATGACAAGTCCTTTCCCCAGAGGTGCTACCTCTCCCTGGATATTATGTACAGTGGATGAATTTCTCTGTCGATAACTATTAGGATCAGTTATCAGAATAGTACAGTTGTAGCATTGGTAGTGTTCTAATTTGAAAGTTTTTGACAACTCTTTAAGGGACACGACATCCATTCAGGCGACCTGTACCGAGTTGGATGGCTGGCTGAAATCTGTGGACAAATCTGGCCTACCTAGGAAGTTTAAAGCCTGGGTGTATCAGCATGGCATTCTTCCCACAATCCTGTGGCCCCTCCTCATCTATGCAGTTCCGATCTCGACAGTCGAAACCTTAAGAGAGGAGGGTTAGCAACCACCTCAGGAGATGGCTGGGGCTGCCAAAGAGCCTGAGCAGCATCGCACTCTATGGACACCACAACAAACTGCAACTGCCCTTCAAATCCTTGGAGGAAGAATTCAAGGTAACAAGAGCCAGAGAAGTGCTACAGTATAGGGACTCAAGTGACCCAAAGGTGGCTAGATCAGGGATCCATGTGAGGACTGGCAGGAAGTGGAGGGCAGAGGAAGCAGTTCAGGAGGCAGAGGCGAGGCTGCATCACAGGAGGTTGGTGGGAGTGGTCACACGAGGCCAAGCTGGGCTAGGATCCTTTCCAGCTCCCCAAATGGACACCAGAGGGAAGGAAAGGCGTCGTCTAGTTCAGGAGGAGGTGAGAGCAGTAGTGGAGGAGATGAGAGCCTGCAAGGCGGTGGGAATGAAGCAACAGTGAGCTTGGACAAGATGGGAGAATGCAGCTGAGAGGAAAGTGACCTGGGCTGATCTTTGGAAAGCCAAAACATACCGCATCCAATTTCTCATCCAGGCTGTGTACGATGTGCTTCCAAGCCCTTCAAACCTGCGCACATGGGGCAAGGCAGAGTCATCTGCGTGCCCACTGTGCTCCAAGCGAGGAACCCTGGAGTACATCCTCAGTGGCTGCGCAAGGGCACTTAGTGAGGGATGGTACAGGTGGAGGCATGATCAGGTCCTGAAGACCATTGCAGAAGCCATTATCACAGGAGTTGAGTGGGCAAAGCAGTCCCGACCCTCCCAGCAGACAAGTGCCTTTGTCAGAGCTGGGGAGCAGCCAATACCCGCCAAAAGAACATCTGCAGGCATCCTGACCTCTGCAAGGGACTGGCAGCTGTTGGTGGACCTCAAAGGACAGCTGACGTTCCCCAACCATATCGCAGCCACCACCCTGCGACCAGACATTGTCCTAGTGTCTGAGTCTACTAAGCAAGTGGTGCTGCTGGAGCTGACAGTCCCATGGGAAGATCGCTTGGAAGAGGCCTTTGAAAGGAAGCTCTCCAAGTACGCAGGACTGGTCAGCAACTGTCAGCAGGCTGGATGGAGAGCGAGGTGTCTCCCAGTGGAGGTTGGTTGTAGGGGATTCGTAGCCCGTTCTTTAGCTAGAGCCTTCAGCATTTTAGGCATCGAGGGAGAGAGGAAGAGGAGAGCCATCCGCAGTACCACCAATGCGGCAGAGAGGGCCTCAAGATGGCTGTGGCTCAAAAGAGGAGAGCCATGGAGTCATAAGTAGCTAGCTATCTGGACACAAGCTGGGGTCTGATCAGCCCCGGCTGGGTCACCTGGAGGAGGTTGTACGATGTTGAAAGACCCGAAACACCCGATGATTCCAGGAACATCACTGAAGATGTGTCCAGAAGCATCAGTAGATGTATGTACACAGCAGTTCTGTATTTCATTTGAATACTTAGTTTGTTACTCAGTTAAATGGTAGTTTAGATTTTTTTTAAAATACCTTCTTAACTATTTCTGTGAAACTTTGGCTACGTGGGCAGCCGCTTAATTGGGCCAAAATGTACTGGTCCTGATGTATCCCAATTAACCAGATCCACTAAATCTAACGTACTGTTTAACTGGGTCAGTCAGATTATTTGGCTTAACTCTGAAGACAACATTCAGATTTTTTATGTTCAAGAAGGAGGCATATCAAACCTGTTTATTCCGTTCCTTAATGCCCAATTCTGCTTTCTCCAAAGAAGCCTGTAAATGAATAATCTTCTGTTCCATCTCAGTTTTGTGCTCCTGAACATCCATATCCAATTTTGTAAGCTGTGGAGTAAGTAATAAACTGTGCGATAAACCAATATTAAACTTCACAATTTTATTTTTTATCTTAATCTAAAAAGTTTTCTACAGCAAAATGAGATTACAAATCAGAACTGAAACTTCAAAAAGGCAAGCATATCGAATATGGATCAATTAATTACACATTGTATAATCCTTGCCTAAATGGAATAACACAGTGAAGATAGTGATATGTTTTCTTTTTAAGAGCTGATAACCTGTTTATTATTCCGGGGTCTGTATACCCTTTTGTCACTCTCCGAAATCCTGCCAACAATTGTATCATCAGCCAATTTATAGATGCTGTTTGAACTATGCCTAGCCACAGTCATGAATGTAGAGAGAGTAGAGCAGAGGGCTAAGCACACAGCCCTGTGGAGTGACAGTGTTAATTGTCAGCAAGGTGGAGATGTTACTCCAATCCACATAGATTGCGGTCTTTTGGTTAGGAAGTTGAGGATCCAGTTGCAGAGGGAGATACTGAGGCCTAGCTTCAAAGGCTTTTTGATCAGGACTGCAGGAATAACAGGGTTAAATGCTGAACTATAGTCAATAAACAGCATTCTGACATAGGTATTTGCATTCTCCAGCTGATCCAAGGCTGTGTGGGGAGCTATTGAGATTGCATCTGCTATAAATCTATTGTGGCAATATCAGTTTCGTTTTCTGCATTTGTAAAGAATTCAAAAATTTTGTTACCTTTGCTACTATTTCATTTCCATTTAGCCCTCATGGTCCATATGTAATTCCTCCCTTTTCTAAACATCTCTACCTCTAATTTCCGTCTTAAGGCCACTGAAGACCTCAAGGTGCCCCAGACGCTTCCCTGGAGCGACCACCGTAAAGCCCCGCTGGTGGCCATCCACAGCTGCCGGAAGTGAGGCCTCTGCCGTCGACCTCGGAAATTGAGCCCGAGGCTCGACTGGAGCGGAGGCCTCCGCAACCGTAACTCGGCTTAAGGACTTGTTTCAGCCAGGAGCCCGGCCATCCGGGATTAAGTGTCGGCTTCGGGGCCCGACCCAATCGACAGCCCGGGCCCCTGGCAGCTGGAAGTGGCAGCGGAGCCTCCCCCGTTACTTGGCCCGACCCGGAGCGCATGACGACGCGACCCGCTGATCGATTCCCACGGGACACGTCCACCAGCCTCAAAGAGCTGACAACAACACACTGCATCGATGGAAACCTGGAAAGAGGCACTATTTACTGAGGAAGCCTGGGAAAAGAGCTAGGCTGCTGATCAGATTGAAGCTGAGAGGCTTCAGGGTCCCTTTGCCCACCATCCTACTAGCTAATGTGCAAGCCATAGAGAACAAGGTGGATGATCTTAAAGGGAGACTCACCTACTGCAGGGTGATGCAGAACTGCTGTGTATTCTGTTTCACCGAGACCTGGCTCTCCCCTGACACCCCCGACTGTGCCATCCGAGCGGAGGGATTTTCGATCCATCGGATGGACCGCACAGCGTCTTCAGGAAAGATGAGGGGAGGTGGTGTCTGCCTACTGATCAACACTGCGTGGTGCTCGGACACAGTGGCACTGACAAGCTCCTGCAGCCCGGACCTGGAACACCTGTTGGTGAAGTGTCGCCCCTACTATCTGCCACGGGAATTCACATCGGTCATACTGACAGCGGTCTACAATCCCCCCACCCCCAGGCGGACGTGGAGTGTGCTCTGAACATACTGTATGTCAACATCAGTGAACTTGAGACCAGGTATCCGGAGGCTTTGCTCATTACAGCCGGGGACTTTAACCAGGCCAACCTCAGAAAGGCGCTGCAAAAGTTATACCAACATGTCTCCTGCCCCATTAGAGGCCCGAATATACTTGACCACTGCTACACAACAGTCAAGGATGCCTACTGTTCTGTCCCACGGCCTCACTTCGGAAAATTGGACCATCAGGCTGTACTCCTCCTCCCAGCTTACAAACAGAAACAAAGTGGGAGGTCATGGTGTCAAAAGTAGTGTCGCATTGGATGGAGGAAACGGATGAGGTCCTCCTTGACTGCTTTGAAATCAGTGGACTGGTTAGTATTCAAGGACTCGGTAGCAAACCTCGATGTGTATGCCTCAGCTGTCACGGACTTTATTTGGAAATGCACGGAGGACTGTGTGTCTCGCAAGCCGATCCGGGTATTCCTTAACTGGAAACCTTGGATGAATTATGAGGTCAAGTCCCTTTTAAAGGCTAGAGCTGCGGCGTTTAGGTCCAGGGATACCAGTTGCTACACGGAATCCAGGCGTGAACTCCGGAAAGCCATTAAGGGCGCCAAGAGGCAGTATCGAGCCAAGTTGGAAGCCCAGGCTAACCAGAGGGATGCCAGTAGAGAATGGCAGGGTCTAAATGAGATCACTGGGCACAAAGAAAAGGCTGGGAATATCAATAACTGTTGCGCTTCACTTCCTGACGAACTTAACGTATTCTACGCAAGACTCGAACAGAAGAGGAGCATCCCGTTCCCTCCAGATGAACCGGACCTGGTGGCATCGAGATTCGTCATCACCGAGGAGGACGTTAGAAGGGCCTTCCTGAAGATAAATCCTAGGAAGGCGACGGGCCCAGTTGGCGTCCCAGGATGGGTTCTCCAGGCCTGTGCAAGCGAGCTAGCTGGAGTGTTTGCTGACATCTTCAACTGCTCCTTGCTTCAGTCTAAAGTCCCCTCGTGTTTTAAGAAGGCAACGATAACCCTAGTGCCGAAGAAGAGCAAGGTGGCATGCCTGAATGACTATCGACCTCTGGCTCTGACATCAATTGCTATGAAGTGCATCGAGAGATTGGTTATGGCACACATCAACCACAGCCTACCAGTCAACCTCGACGCTTTGCAATTTGCCTACCGGAGCAACAGGTCAATGGCAGATGCCATCTCTCTGGCCCTACATTCCTCCTTAGAACACCTAGAGAATAAAGACACATACGTAAGGCTCCTTTTCATTGACTACAGCTCTGCCTTTAATACCATCATTCCAAATAAACTGATTCCTAAGCTCCAGAACCTGGGCCTTAGCACTCAGATCTGCAGCTGGATCTTCAACTTCCTCACAGACAGGGCTCAGGCTGTAAAAATAGGGGACAAGCTCTCCTCTACAATCACTCTGAGCACCGGTGCCCCACAAGGCTGTGTACTTAGACCCCTACTGTACTCACTGTACACCCATGATTGTGTAGCCAAGTTTCCATCAAACTCAATATATACGTTTGCTGATGATACAATTGTAGGCCGTGGGGGCTTATATGGGAGGCAGGGTTTGAGGGTCGGCACAACATTGTGGGCCGAAGGGCCTGTACTGTGCTGTACTATTCTATGTTCTATGTAATGATGAGTTTGAGTACAGAGAGGAAATTAAGAACCTGGTGGCATGGTGCAAAGACAATAACCTATCCCTCAACGTCAGCAAGACGAAGGAATTGGTTGTTGACTCAGAAGGAGTAGCAGACCGCACGACCCAATTTACATCGGTGGTGTGCAAGTGGAACAGGTCAAAAGCTTTAAGTTCCTCGGGGTCAATATCACAAAGGACCTGACTTGGTCCATCAAAGCAGAGTTCACTGCCAAGAAGGCCCACCAGCGCCTTTACTTCCTTAGAAAACTAAAGAAATTTGGCCTGTCCCCTAAAACCCTCACTAATTTTTATAGATGCACCATAGAAAGCATTCTTCTAGGGTGCATCACAACCTGGTATGGAAGTTGTCCTGTCTAAGACTGAAAGAAGCTGCAGAAGATCGTGAACACGGCACAGCACATCACACAAACCAATCTTCCGTCCGAGGACTCACTTTACACTGCACGCTGTCGAAGCAGTGCTGCAAGGATAATCAAGGACCCGATCCACCCAGCCAACACACTTTTCATCCCTCTTCCCTCCAGAAGGCGGCTCAGGAGCTTGAAGACTCGTATGGCCAGATTTGGGAACAGCTTCTTTCCAATTGTGATAAGACTGCTTAACGGATCCTGACCCGGATCTGGGCCGTAACCTCCAACTATCCGGACCTGCCTCTCAGTTTTTTTGCACTACCTTACTTCCCATTTTTCTATTTTCTATTTATGATATATAATTTAAAATTTTAATATTTACTAATTTTTAACTATTTTTAATATTTAATATTTGTAATCCAGGGAGTGGGAAGTGCAGAATCAAATATCGCTGTGATGATTGTACATTCTAGTACCAATTGTTGACAATGAAGTATAAAGTATAAGAAAGTACAGGTTTACAAGACCTGCCCTTTTAGCTCTCCCACCATTCAGGGATCCTATCAGTCCTTCCGGGTGATGCAGCAATTCAAAGTTCACAGCAAATTTATTATCAAAGTACATATATGTCACAATATACAATCCTGAGATTCATTTTCTCGTGGGCATATTCAGTAAATCCAAGAACCATAATAGAATCAATGAAAGACAGCACCCAAAAGGGCGGATAAACAACCGGTGTGTAAAATATAACTAACTGTGCAAATACAAAAGAAAAAAGAAATAGTAATAATATATAAACAATAAATATTGAGAACATGAGACGAATAGTCTTTGAAAGTGAGCTCATAGGTGGTGGGAACAGTTCAGTGATGGGGCAAGTAAACTTCAGTGAAGTTGTCCCCACTAGTTCAAGAGCCTGCTGGTTGAGGGATACTTCTTCCAATTTAGAGCAATGCATTCAGTGTCACAATATTGTATATCATGATATATGTAAGCCTTACACTGGAATAACGCAGAAGGCTGAAAACAGCACCTTATTGTTTGTCTGCGTATATTGAAGAAGTTGGTGCTTAATATTCAATTTAACAATTCCAGTTAACTAGTTTTGTTTTCCCTACAGAGATAGCTGTAATTTTGTGTTTAAATTTGCTTCATTTATCTTTGCTCTCCAAAATAATTACCTTGATAATTTTTGTGTATTGTACTATAGACATTCACTCTGTTCTCTGCACAGCGCACACTCCAGAATCCCCTACCACTTCTCTGCAACTCAAAACACACTTGCTTTCTTACTTTTCCAGTTCTGATAGCAAGTCCTTGACCAAATAATATAAACCTTGTTAAATATTAATCCTTAGTCCTTCAATGCAAACATAATTGGCTCAATTTAAATCGGATAACTACAAAAAATGTAGACTCTCTCATTTTTCAAATTAGTCACCCTAGTTCTCAAATAGCAACACCTCAATACCTTCATAATGCCACAATGATCTCAACATATCAATTTGAATTTTCCCATTCATTTCTAAGTACTGCTCTACAAAAATAATCAACCAACTACTGAAATACTCCTCACAATAATTAAAGAAACTATTTTATATACAGTTTAAATGATTGATCACTTGACTCATAGCAACAAAAAATTGGGCAAAAAATGATGAATACAGTGAATAATACATACCAATAATTGAAACTAAAATAACTTTAGGAAATTACCCAGTATAATCCACTACATAAAATTTAATTTGTCTCATAAATTACCTGAGCTGCTCTTTGTTGAAGCTCCCATTGCCTGTCTTTAAGTGCTTGGTCCATACCAATGATGTTTGCATCCTTCTCTTGCAATTCACTTTTGCATTGTCTATGAAACAAAATTTTAAAAATCAGCAAAAATAGTCTCACAGAGCTCAAGAGGGACCCAAAATAACTAAGGCAGTCTTCCTTACAATATCTCAAAAACACCTCTCAATAAAAGATTGGCTTTATTTGTCACTTGAACATTTAAACAGCAGAATGTATTGCTTGCATCGAGGATTGTTACGAAGCCACAGGTTTCGTTTACTGTGGACTGTCACTTTAACAGCATGGGAAGCCAGTAGCTTCAGCTTGTCACAGCTGGGGTTTGGAATTCTTGTATACCCACAAGGGTGGGTGAAACATTGGCATGAAGTGCATAAAGAATGTGTGTCTGTCACTTCGTATAATCCAAAGGAGTGGATTTTGTTTGGGATATCCTGTGGAGACCACTAATGTGTTAACCCTCGCCTGGGTATGTTGTGTACTTGAAGACGATATCCCTGTGACAGGTCACTTTCAGTGATAACTCATGTGGATTTGGAACAAAACGACAGACAAGATCTTCAACGACGATACTTTCATTTACCTGTGGAATTTGACGTAGCCACCTTTTCTCTACATTTCACCCTGGATTACAAATGTCTCTCTCTCCTATCATTCATTCTGTGGATGAACTGAACTTTCATACTTTACCATCTCAAAACTTTTAAGCTTTGTTCCTCCAAGCTCAATAGTTTGGGAGCTATATTACACACATATATCCACATAGCACAGTTAACATTTGTTTATCTTTGTTAAGTTATGATATTATAAGTAGATACTAATAAAGATAGTGGTTTTAACATTAAAACCTGACTCAGTGTGAAATCTCTTGCTGCTGGTTTATTTCTAAAACGTTAAAGTTCATAACAAATTGGGGGCTCATCCGGGATATGAACAAATTTTGGTGCTTATTGGTCAATTGATTACTGATCTCATTGGCTACTTCTCTTTTGATTTACTTGTGTGTGGAAATCAGCAGCAATGGATAGTGGGGCACTTCTAGACGCGCCAACCTCCGAGGCACTGGAGAAAGCCAAAAAGGATGAATTGTTGGCCATTGCTAGTGAGCTGAACCTTACCGAGATAAAGCGCGCTATGAGAAAGCCAGAGATTCGGAGGAAAATAGTTAAGAACTATGGATCTACGCAGATGTTTGACGAGGAGGTGTTAAAGAGGTTTCCTTTAAGTAAAGAGGAGATCCAGTTATGACTGGAACAAATTAAGTTTGATATACTTAAATTGGAAGCTGAGGAAAAAGGAAAAAAAGAGGGAAGATGCAGACAGACAGAGGCAGTTTGATGCTAGAGAAGCAGACAAACAAAGGGAGGAAGCAGAAAAACAGAGGTGGTTTGAACTGGATAAGTTAAGGCTCGAGAAAGAAGTTGCTCGCTCTAGGGAATTGGTTGCACCATTTATTGCCACCCAGGAAGTTAAACTGGTCCTTCCATTTGATGAGACTGAAGTTGATAAATACTTCCAGCATTTTGAGAAAGTTGCTCAGAGTCTACAGTGGCCAAAAGGGGGTTGGCCTCTTCTCTTACAAAATGTAATTAAATAAAAAGCTCAACAAGCTTATTCTGCCTTATTAATTGACGATGCAGCTAATTATGAGAGGGTGAAACAGGCTGTGCTTAAAGCCTATGAATTGGTTGCAGAACCCCATAGGGAAAGGTTTAGAAATTTCAGGAAATCTGTGACCACCTTTTCTCTACATTTCACCCTGGATTACAAATATCTCTCTATCATTCATTCTGTCGATGAACTGAACCTTCCTACTTTACCATCTCAAGACTTTAAGCTTTGTTCCCCGCCCCCCAGCTCAATAGTTTGGGAGCTATATTACACACATAAAACTGTTAACATTTGTTTATCTTGGTTAAGTTACGATATTAAAAGTAGATACTAATAAAGATAGTGGTTTTAACATTAAAACCCGACTCAGTATGAAATCTCTTGCTGCTGGCTTATTTCTAAAATGTTACAGTTTGCAACAGGATGTATTGGAACAACTCACAAGTGTCACCACTCTTTCACCATCTTCGGATTTTCAAAAGGCTTTTGACAAGCTACCACACAGGAGATTAGTGTGCAAACTTAAAGTACACGGTATTGGGGGTAAGGTATTGATGTGGATATAGAATTGGTTGGCAGACAGGAAGCAAAGAGCGGGAATAAACGGGACCTTTCCAGAATGGCAGGCAGTGACTACTGGGGTACCGCAAAGCTCAGTGCTGGGACCCCAGTTGTTTACAATATATATTAATGACTTAGATGAGGGAATTAAATGCAGCGTCTCCAAGTCTGTGGATGACACGAAGCTGAGCGGCAGTGTCAGCTGTGAGGAGGATGCTAAGAGGATGCAGGGTGACTTGGATAGGTTAGGCGAATTCATGGCAGATGAAATTTAATGTGGATAAATGTGAGCTTATCCACTTTGGTGGCAAAAACAGGAAAACAGATTATTATCTGAATGGTGGCCGATTAGGAAAAGGGGAGGTGTAACGAGACCTGAGTGTCATTATACACCAGTCATTGAAAGTGGGCATGCAAGTACAGTAGGTGGTGAAAAAGGCGAATGGTATGCTGGCATTCATAGCAAGGGGATTCGAGTACAGGAGCAGGGAGGTACTACTGCAGTTGTACAAGGCCTTTAGTGAGACCACACCTGGAGTATTGTGTGCAGTTTTGGTCCCCGAATCTGAGGAAAGACATCCTTGCCATAGAGGGAGTACAAAGAAGGTTCACCAGATTGATTCCTGGGATGGCAGGACTTTCATATGATGAAAGACTGGATGAACTAGGTTTATACGCGTTGGAATTTAGAAGATTAAGGGGTATCTTATTGAAACGCATAAAATCCTAAAGGGATTGGACAAGCTAGATGCAGGAAGATTGTTCCCGATGTTGGGGGAAGTTCAGAATGAGGGGTCACAGTTTGAGGTAAAGGGGAAGCCTTTTAGGACCAAGATGAGGAAAAACTTCTTCACACAGAGAGTGGTGAATCTGTGGAATTCTCTGCCACAGGAAACAGTTGAGGCCAGTTCATTGGATATATTTAAGAGGGAGTTAGATATGGCCCTTGTGGCTAAAGGGATCAGGGGGTATGGAGGGAAGGCTGGTACAGGGTTCTGAGTTGGATGATCAGCCATGATCATACTGAATGGCAGTGCAGGCTCAAAGGGCCAAATGGCCTACTCCTGCACCTATTTTCTATGTTTCTATGTTTCACAACTTAATAACAGCGCTGTGGTTAGCGTGATGTTATTACAGCTCGGGGCAGTTAGTGTTCAGAGTTCAATTGCAGCGCTGCCTGTATTGGAGTTTGTGAGTGCATGCACTTCCTCTGGTTTCCTCCCCCAGTCCAAAGACGTAGTGGTTAGTAGATTAACTGGTCATTGTAAATTGCCCTGTGTTAGGCAAGGTGGGTTGCTGGGCGGTGTGGCTCACTGGCCTGGAAGGGCCTGCTCCGTGCTATGAAGTAAAACAAATTTGGATTGTGTGAGGAAACAAAAGCACTTGGAGGAAACCCATGCAGTCACAGAGAGAATGTATAAAATCTTCGTAGAGAGCAGCAGGAATGAACTCCAATATTACAGCTAGTGCTACACGATGTCTACTCAGGATGTTAACGTGGTGCACTTTATGAAAGAATACGTTGGCTGGAATCCTGAATCAAAAGGGAATGCTGGTAATAATGAGATCAGGCAGCATCTTTGTAGAGGGGAAAAAACTGATGATCCTATCAGCAAACTGACACAAATGGAAAAGGCCAATTACCACCATTTTGTTGCATTTCTAACCTCCCCATCTGACTATGGGAGTAGGGTCCTCAAAGGAACCCCCAGGCTAGCAAATAGACTTCCCGAATTCTCCTTTACTGCAACCTGCTCTGCCTGGTCCTCCACTTCACTTGCAACACAAGTCTTTCTTCCAGATTTCCATTAGAATCTCAGGAAATGTCTGGATCTGTCTATACTGTTAGCTTGCAGCTCCAGAACAAACAACATAACCAGTGGGATGATTGTGGCACCATCTGTGGAGAGGAGGTACTACCTGCAAAAATGGCTGTACATATCATCAGCAGTCTATCTGTTAATAAAGTAGCCTCCTGATCATCCATGCATCCTTCCTTTGGCACAGACTATAGAATTAAGCATGAAGGGTATGAGTTACCCTTTAAATCATATAGTTGCAATGACTGAAGGGTCATAAAACCAAACTTTATTGGAATGGCTACGATTTTCCAAAGCAGGAAGGTCTAACTTAATTTCAGCTGACAACAATCAAAATGTGAGTTGCATGATGAGAAATATCAGTCTGGGTACATTCTGTATCTTAGACATTTGCCATGTGCTGGTAATTTTGTCAACTATGGATTTTTCACACAATAGCCACATATGAGAGTTACACAGTTACATCAATTTTCAATCACTTTGCATGTTAAAATGGAATACAATTTTACATAACAATATCCTGAATTTGTGCGAGATAATTCAAAAGACAGAATTGGGCCTGCAGAAAAATAGTTAATTCTCATAATAAAAACTTCGACATCATTATTTGCTAAACTTAAAGAACCCCTCTGGAATGATGAGTAATTCTTTCCAGCTGTTCTGTACAGTCTAAAGCTGCCACATAATACTTGCCACATGAGCTGTGTCACAAGTTATCAGAAATCATGGAACACTGATGGAGATCAGGAGTAGAAACTAATCCTCATTTCAGTCTATGAAAATGAATGCCCAATAATTTGGTAGTAAAAATACAGCATATACGTCAAGATAACATCATTCTTTGAAGTCAGGACAACGTTTACATTTTATGGTTGGGGCAAACAGCAGTTTCTACTCCAGCTATACATATTTCCAAGTGTCCTATTCTGCAGACATTTGGAAAAAAATCAGTTGTCTGATGTGTTATGCCAATTGCTGCAGGATCTGGTATATTTTACATGGTTTGAAAATTCAGTATGATTTTTTTCAAGTCAGTTAATCTTAGAAACATATCCAAATTAAATCCATGTGCGCAACACAAAAAGCTATTTGTAAAGGATGGAAACTCCTTTAACCCTTACACAACAAATTGCGATAAACAATTAACTACAGTATTATAGTTTGCCTACACACTACTTGCTGACAACTACTTCATCTAGCCATACTTTTAATGGTATAATAACCGTATTTTCAGTAGGCTATGGAAAATTATAAACATTTGAGATTCTATAGTTGCTGGAAACCCACAGTAACACACACACACACACACACACACACACACACACACACACAAAATGCTGGAGGAACTCAGCAGGTCAGGCAGCATCTACGTAAAGGAATAAAGAGTTGACATTTTGGGCCGAGAGTCTTCATCGGGACCAGAAGGCAAAGGGGAAGAATCCAGAATAAGGCGGCGAAGAGGTGGGAAGGAGAATAAGCGAGAACATGATAGGAAAAATATGGTGGACAGGGGAAGAGGAATATGAATTGTGATGTTGGGAGGTGATAGGTGGAAAGGTAAAGGTGGAAGATGAAGAAATCTGATAGGAGAGGATTATCAGTCTAACTTTAGTTGACAAGTATATAATGAACAGAGTGCACAATCTCTATGAAGGTAAACAAGGCATCAGATTTTTTGCAAAATATTTTCCTGTTTATTGAAACACCAAGTCATGATGGTTTCTTTCATTGTCTGGCTTGCCTTTTTGAGAGCATTTGTTCACAGCACACAGAGAAACAGTTGTTCAAGGATGAAGCATTTTGTTGCTCTACATCAGGGTTTCTCAACCAGCGTTCCATGAGAGGTCACGAGGGGTCTCATGAGAGATCATGATTTTAAAAAAACATTGTTTTTTGAACTTCTCATGATGCTAGCACTCGCAGTGGTGGGCAGTGACCCAGCAGACCCATTAGCAATCACAGTCCAGTGTGGCAGGGCACAGTTGAACCATGTTTATATGGTTGAGTCCAGTCTCAGTTTTTGAAGGGGAGGCTATTGATAATTGGTGAGCACTGTATTGCACTGAAGGGAGGACAGTAGGATGATGGTGGTGAATCTATGGAATTTGTTGCCACGGGTGGCAGTGGAGGCCAAGTCATTGGGTGTATTTAAGGCAAAGATTTATAGGTATCTGAGTAGCCAGGGCATCAAAGGTTATGGTGAGAAGGCGGGGGACTGGGACTAAATGGGAGAATGGATCAACTCATGATAAAATGGCGGAGCAGACTTGATGGGTCGAATGGCTGACTTCTGCTCCTTTGTCTTACGGTCTTATGTCTTGTCTTATGATGGTGAGCGCTACATCGCACACAGAGGAAGACGGTAGGCTGATGGCGAGTGCTGTATTACATGGAGGAGAGGATGGTAGGCTGTTGAGGAGCGTGAAGTGCGTTTTCCAAGCATTGAATGGATTTGCCCAACTTGGGCTGTGACGTCAGCCTCTCTGTCCCGAATTACCTCCCCTAACTTCTCCTTACACGTCACCGACTAACATATGGGAGCGAACAAACTACCAATGTAGTAGAAAATTGGAGGGGGGGGCGTCACGTGATGACATGGGATTGAGACGTGTAAATTCAGCTCTCCCGCAACAAATCAGTAAAGTACCGTTTAAATAAAACAAAGTTGGTAAATATTTTTTGAAAACTATTTATAAACTTTGTAAGACTACTTTACGGTATGCCTCCTAAACCGCAACAAAAGAAGTCTGCTGTTGCGAAGCAGCCACGAGACGGAAAGAAAAAAGGGCCTACTGCAACGATGGAGCCTCGGACTCAGGTTGGATCTCCTTCGGTAGAACAGGGAGCAATGGCGGTGGCAGAGGTTGCTCCGAAGAAGACAACGGAATTGCGCATGCGCAAATCGACACAACGCAAACTACAAGAACCGACACCCACTGCAATTGAAAGTGACTCAGAGTCAGAACTGGATTCTGTAGAGAACACAGATGAAGAAGAGGAGGAAGAATTGGAAGCGAGTGGAAGTAAAGGAGATGATAGAGACATAAGAGAGGCTGTATTGCGATCAACGGCTGAATTAAGGAAAGTAAGAGAAGAGCTTAGAGATACGAAGAGATGCTATAATAAAGTTATGGAAAGACAGGACAAAATGGAAAAGAAGCTTCAGAAGATGGAAAGAGAAATGGGGCTTATGAATGATAGAGTGGAAAAAACAGAAAATGATTTGCTTGTCTGGAACTCGGAAAGAAACCGACTCTTGGAGAAAGTGGACATGTTGGAAAATTTCAGTAGACGTAATAATATAAAAATTGTTGGTCTTGCAGAAGGTATGGAAGGAGATAAGCCAATAGAATTTTTTCAAAGATGGATCCCGGAGGTTTTGCAAATGGGAGAGGAGGCTCGATCAATTGAAATTGAGCGGGCACATAGAGCTTTAAGACCAAAACCAAAAGATGACCAATATCCACAATCGATTTTAATAAAATTCTTAAGATTTCAAGACAAGGAAAGGATTCTACAGGCGGCTGTTTGAGCTGCCAAAGATAGAAAAGGGCCATTGATAATTAAAGGGAAAAGAGTTTTTTTCTACCCTGATATAAGTTACAAACTTTTGAAGAAAAGGAAGAAGTTTAATCCAGTGAAAAAAACCCTATGGGAGCATGGTTATCAATTTATACTGCATTATCGTGCAACTTTGAAGTTTTTTTGTCTGGTGGAGAAAAAAGATTTTTTGATGACTACCAGAAAGCAGAGCAGTTTGTGCAAGATTCTCTGAATATTCACCAGATACAAGAACAAACTCAGGAGAGGGAGATAGATTGAAGATGAAGATTGGGTTTAAGAATGGATTTGTTGGATTTTTGAAGCTGGATGAATGTATAAATATAGTATTAATTATATGAGGGGGGTAAGAAAGGTTAATACTGGAGGAAATTAGCTGGGAATAATAATACTAATTTTGTTTATATAGATATAACTTTTTTTTTGTTGCGGGGGAGCTGGAAGAAGCACTGATCGATTGCTACGTTAATCATGTGTGCAAGCGTAGCTTTTGCCGCGACCCGTAAAATGGAGCGGGGTAGTGTTGTGTATCTTTTCATTCACAACATTAGTGGGTGGGTATTTTGTTTTTTCTGTTTTTTTCTATCTTTTTTTTCTCTTTTTGCCTGGAAGGATGGGGGGGGGGGACGGACGGACACATAGCATCATGGTGAAGTTTAAAGTGATTCCCCAAGGAACTATGAGAGTTGAGAAGATAAGTAATGTTTTAGATGGAACAAATTACTGGAATTCAACTTCCACATAACCCTGTATTATTTCTATTAGGTGATATTGAAGGGATAAAACCGAAACTTAAATTGAATAAATATCAGAAAGAATTTATAAAAATTGCATTGGCAGTAGCTAAGAAGACTATAGCAGTTACTTGGAAATCTGATTCGTATTTAAGTATGGATCGCTGGAATAATGAAATGACTAGTTCTATTCCACTTGAAAAAATTACTTATAATTTAAGAGATAATTATCTAACATTCTTGAATATTTGGCGCCCTTATTTACAAAAGATAGGATGTCATATTTAAGTGCTCCGACAAAGAATTTGGTTACTTGGGGAAAATAACGAATAATTATACCAAATTTATTTTGAATCCCATGGAGCATGTGGAAACCTTCCAATACCCAGGCGGCTCTTCTTTTTTTTTTCTCTTTCTTTCTTTTAGGTAGACTACATATATGGGGGGGGGGAGGGTTAAGGGGAGGGGGGTGGGTAGATTTTATCTTTTCATGTATTCTTTTTGAAAATTCAATAAAAATTATATTAAAAAAAAGAAAATTGGAGGGAGATTTTCATTCTAAAGTTTATCCAGTGTGGCGATTTTTGAGGAAGAGGTGAGAGATGGAAGAGGAGGATTGTTGGCTTAGGTCTGATAAGGTTAATGATGAAGAATTACAATCTTCTGAGTCATTTCACTGCACTATTGCAACAATGGACACAAAAAAGTCCGCCTTTACAATGAAAGCTACTTATCAATGGGTTTTACATGCACTGTTGATCCAAGTTGACCTATTCCATTGTGCCTAGTCTGTGGCAAACAACTTACAAATGTAGCAATGGCTCCAGCAAAATTGAAGAGACACTTAACTACAATTCACAGCCATATGGCACATAAAAGTAGTGATTATTAAACAACTATTGAAATCTCAAAACAAACAGATTAAAGCTTTTGAAAATAAAGTCACAATCAGTAAAAAGATCCAGGAAGCAAGTTATTTAGTAGTTTTAAGACCAGTTCAATTGAAAATGTTTAAAAACCTTGTGTGAAAACCTGGACAAAGTACACTAATCTCCTGCCTTAGACAAAAATCTGGTGGCTTAGCATAGGGATGAGTTCTCAACAAAGTGTTTGAGCTGAGAGGTGAATTTCAGGAGTACTTTCAAGAAAATAGTAGGCTTTGCCAAGTGCTTTGAAGATGAAGAATGGCTGCAGAAACTAGCCTACTTAACACTTTTCATCATATGAACCAGATGAAGAAGTCTCCGCAAGGCCCTGGAGAAAATGTTTTGAGTTCAAGTGACAAGATTCTTGGATTTAGAAGGAAACTGAACCTTTGGAAAAATTATGCTGCAAAAGGAAACCTTGAAATGTTTCCACTGCTGCTTGGCCTTGAGAGTGAGGAAGGATATCAGAAGTCTCGAGTCTTAATGAAAACCACCTGGAAGAACTGCAAAACAAAATTGAACAATAATTTTCCTTCCTTTCAACACAAGTGTATGACTGGGTGAGGGACCCTTCCTCAAAATCTACTGTTCATTCTGAGAACTTGACATTGAAAGAAGAGGAAGAACTTTGTGAGTAGTACTCTGACCATGCACACAAGATGAGATTTACTGACCTGCCTCTGGACAAACTCTGGATTTCTGTGAAAGAAGAGCATCCTGCCATTCATAGGAAAGTGATTAACATTTTGCTGCAGTTTTCAACTTTTTACATGTGTGAGCAAGCTTTTTCTTGTTTAACAAGCATCAAGAGCAAGGATAGAAATAGTCTCATTTCAGTTGAAGGTGAAATCCGTATATGCTTGTCTCAAGTTTGACCCAGAATTGAGAAATTTATTATGTATGCCTTATGAGTTTTTAAAATTAATGAAAGGAAAGAAAGAGATTAATTTCAAGAAAGATAAGTTTAACTACCTGGTTTTTTTTTCCAAGAAAGGTTGGCTAAAAATTCATTCTCTGCCCAAAAGAGCATTGACAATTATTTTTGGATTATTATATCTACAATTTACTGATCACACTAATGTTCAATGGAGCTGTAGATATAATAATTTTTATGCAGGGGTTTCCTGAGACCTGAAAATTATTTCAAGCGTTCTTCCAGGGCAAAAAGGTTGAGAAGGACTGCTCTACATAATCAACAGGCGAGGACTGCACTGTGCAAAGGGGAACTCTGTGGAATCAATTTTTTCTTCTCCCTTTACTTTCACTTGAGAAGGTCATATATCCAACTACATGCCAGAAAGTAAATAGGCTTATGGTAATCAATATCAAGCCACTCCACAAAAAGTTTCTGGATCATTTTCACCTCTATTTACTGTGCAATTTCAGCCAGGCCTTTTGTTGAAATTACTTCCTTATCCAAATTGTCATCTGTGTAAGGTGATTGGAGGAAGACTAGTGTCAGAGGTAGGATTTTTACACAGAGAGTGGAATGCACTGCTGGGGGTGGGTGATAAAGACTGATACAATAGGGTCACTTAAGAGGCTCTACGATTAAAGATTAGCTTTATTTGTCATGTGTACATCGAAACATACACAATCTGAGGACTGTGCTGTGACAGCGCACAACTGCAACCATGCTTCTGGTGCCAAGGTCACATACTTGCAACTCATTAATCCTAATCCTGTTCAAAAAGGGTAGTAGGGATAGTCCGGGTAATTACAGACCAGTGAGCCTTACGTCTGTGGTGGGAAAGCTGTTGGAAAAGGTCCTTAGAGATAGGATCTATGGACATTTAGAGAATCATGGTCTGATCAGGGACAGTCAACATGGCTTTGTGAAGGGCAGATCGTGTCTAACAAGCCAGATAGAGTTCTTTGAGGAGGTGACCAGGCATATAGATGAGGGTAGTGTAGTGGATGTGATCTATATGGATTTTAGTAAGGCATTTGACAAGGTTCCACACAGTAGGCTTATTCAGAAAGTCAGAAGGCATGGGATCCAGGGAAGTTTGGCCAGGTGGATTCAGAATTGGCTTGCCTGCAGAAGGCAGAGGGTCGTGGTGGAGGGAGTACATTCGGATTGGAGGGTTAGTGTCCCACAAGGATCAGTTCTGGGACCTCTATTTTTCGTGATTTTTATTAACGACCTGGATGTGGGGTTAGAAGGATGGGTTGGCAAGTTTGCAGATGACACAAAGGTTGGTGGTGTTGTAGGTAGTGTAGAGGATTGTCGAAGATTGCAGAGCGACATTGATAGGATAGGGAAGTGGGCTGAGAAATGGCAGATGGAGTTCAACCCGGAGAAGTGTGAAGTGGTACACTTTGGAAGGACAAACTCCAAGGCAGAGTACAAAGTAAATGGCAGGATACTTGGTACTGTGGAGGAGCAGAGGGATCTGGGGGCACATGTCCACAGATCCCTAAAAGTTGCCTCACAGGTAGATAGGGTAGTTAAGAAAGTTTATGGGGTGTTAGCTTTCATAAGTCAAGGGATAGAGTTTAAGAGTCACGAGGTAATGATGCAGCTCTATAAAACTCTGGTTAGGCCACACTTGGAGTACTGTGTCCAGTTCTGGTCGCATCACTATAGGAAGGATGTGGAAGCATTGGAAAGGGTACAGAGGAGATTTATCAGAATGCTGCTTGGTTTAGAGAGTATGCATTATGATCAGAGATTAGGGCTTTACTCTTTGGAGAGAATGAGGATGGAGGAGACATGATAGAGGTCTACAAGATATTAAGAGGAACAGATAGAGTGGATAGCCAGCGCCTCTTCCCCAGGGCACCACTGCTCAATGCAAGAGGACATGGCTTTAAGGTAAGGGGTGGGAAGTTCAAGGGGGATTTTAGAGGAAGGTTTTTTTTTACTGAGCGAGTGGCTGGTGCGTGGAATGCACTGCCTGAGTCAGTGGTGGAGGCAGATACACTAGTGAAGTTTAAGAGTCTACTAGACAGGTACATGGAGGAATTTAAGGTGGGGAGTTATATGAGAGGCGGGGTTTGAGGGTCAGCACAACATGAGGGTTTGTGGGCCGAAGGGCCTGTACTGTGCTGTACTATTCTATGTTGTAACCATATGTCTTTGGAATGTGGGTGGAAACTAGACCACCCAGAGAAAACTCACTCAGTCATGTGGAGAATGTGCAAACTCCTTACAGACAGTGGTAGGAATCGAACCCCGACCCCAATCAGTGATCTCTGACACTGTAAAGTGACTGTACTAACCGCTATGCTACCGCGCGGCACAATAAGGAAACTACAGTGAGAAAAATGGAGGGTTATGGGCTGTGTAGGTGGGGGGGGCATTAGGTTGATCATGGAATGAGTTTATATAGGTTCGCACAACATTGTGGGCTGAAGTACTAGTACAGCTGTCCCCCGCTTTTCGAACGTTCGCTTTACGAAACCTCACTGTTACGAAAGACCTACATTAGCTCCCTGTTTTTGCTAACAGAAGGCGTTTTCACCATTATGAAAAAAGGCAGTACGCAAAAAAAAATCAGCGCGCGATAAAAGACAGTGCGCCGCGCGCCCCGAGCAGCCGCTCTCCCCAGATTCAGAATGGCATTCTAGCCGGCATTGCTTAAACACGTGCCTGTGAGCATCCGTTTGCAAGATGAGTTCTAAGGTATCGGAAAAGCTTAAAAGAACTCGTAAGGGTGTTACACTTAGCGTAAAACTAAACATAATTAAGTGTTTCGATCGTGGTGAACGAAGCAAGGACAAAGTGAGTTTGGCTTGTGGAAGTTGACGAAGATGATGTTGAAGAGGTTTTGGCATCCCATGACCAAGAACTGATAGATGAAGAGCTGATGCAATTGGAAAAGGAAAGGATAACAATCGAAACTGAATGAGTAATGATAAAGTACTTTAATTTTGAAAGGGTACGTAGGTTTAGGGCATATTTGCAGGATGGTTTGAGTGCTTACAAAGACCTGTGTGATAGAAAAATGCGCGAGGTTCAGCAGTCAAGCAAGCCTTCCACATCAGCCACAGCAGACGACGAACCTCGACCTTCGACATCGAGGTGGGCAGTCATCGGAGAAGATGAGCTGCATGCCCTAATGGAAACAGATGACGATGAGGTGACACCCCAGTGTCCCACCACCCCAAACCCAGGGCCCCGGACAGATACCGATTTGCGGAGAATGCAGCAGCAACCGAGAGGCACAGAGCACATCTTTAAGAGAAAAGCCAAAATAAACAAACTAATTAATTAGGTGTCGCCCAGCACGTAAATGTCGGCCTAGATCAGAGACGATTGCATCGCCTCTGATCTGGGCCGACATTTACGTGCTGGACGGCACCTAATTAATTAGCTTGTTTATTTCGGCTTTCTTCTTGAAGATGTGCTGTGTGCCTCCTGGCCACCGCTGCACCCCTGCATACTTCACGGATTGGTATCAGTCGGCGGCCCGGAGGGTGGGGGCCACTGCACCACCCAAACTCCAATGACTCAGTCTAACACACCATCATCAGTGTGCTCGGCAAGCTGTCTTCCCGATTCCCGTAAGTGATACTACACTGTACATACATTATTTCTACTTTTATATCGGCTGTGTATTTTTAGGTGTTATTTGGTATTATTTGGCAGCTTCATAGCCTAAAGGTTACTGAAGAGAGTGTTTTACCAACAGCGCCTGCGTGAGATTTTCTGCCGAGAGCACTTGCGCCGTTTTTGCCGACGGCGCTTGCGTGAGATTTTCATTACCGAGAACAGTGCAGGCAATCGTTGTAGAGAAGTATTTCTAATTTATATAGGCTGCGTATTTATCATATCATTCCTGCTTTTACTATATGTTACTGTTATTTTAGGTTTTATGTGTTATTTGGCATGATTTGGTAGGTTATTTTTGGGTCTGCAAACGCTCACAAATTTTTCCCATATAAATAAATGGTAATTGCTTCTTCGCTTTATGACATTCCGGCTTAAGAACCGTTTCATAGGAACACTCTACCTTCAGATGGCGGGGGAAACCTGTACTATGCTGTTCTGTCCCATGTTATTGCTGTGTAGTTCCAGAAAGATTTTGCTACAGAAATTGATCATCATAATTGGTTTCACTGTACTCCACTCTGTGGGCACTTCATTAATTGCATCAATAACAGTCTGCTTCTTGAAAAAAGAATTCCAAATAATTTCCTTTACTAACATGTTTTTAATAATAATTCTGTTCAGTAACTCCTTTTAGCATGTGGAATTATTCCCTCATGAGTAAGTTGGAATACAGAAGTCTTATTTACTGATGCCTCAAGGCGGCGGCAAACTTCATTAAGGACCCTCTTCTTATTACTACCATCAGGGAGGAGGTACAGGAGCCTGAAGACCTACACTCAATGACTTAAGAATAGCTTTTTCCCCCTCCAACAACCATCAGATTTCTTGAATGGCCCATGAATCCATGAACACTACTTAATTATTCAATTTTTTGCACTATTTATTTTGTAATTTATAGTAATTTTTATGTCTTGTACTGTACTGCTACTGCAAAACAACAGCTATCACAACATGCAGCAGTGGTAATAAACCTGATTCTGATTCTTGTCAGATTGCTCTGTTGATGGCAACAGATGATCGCTTTGTGGATTCCTTGACATTTAACACTTAATCCCATAGAAGAGCTTTGCAATCTTTTAGGGAAAGAAGAAAAAAATCAAATAACTCAATCTCATTTATGTTACTCAGAAGTTTTGAGGGAAAGAGAATTTTTTTTTTGCATTTTTTATATATTAGTATTTTTGTATGCTTTTGCTAACAGGTGAAGATCTACTGATTTGGGTTTGATTGGATAATTATAAAAATGAAATGCACAGTTAGTAATTGACTGCTGAAAAGTTAATATAAAAAGTCATTTTCTTTGATCAAAATCTAAATCAATCTGAGAAAATAATGTTCTTCAATAATTTAATCTATTATATAAAAAGTAATAGGAAAGAAAGAAATAGGTCACTCACTATTTTAAATTCTGTTCTACTCAAGATCAGTAGTTTAAAAATTTTAATTTTCTTTATAGCATTAATACCCATGCAGTTTATTTCAACCCTTCTTAAATGGCTAGCACAAGAGGGCATAGTTTTAAGGTGCTTGGAAGTAGGTACAGAGGAGATGTCAGGGGTAAGTTTGTTTGTTGTTTTTTTTTACACAGAGAGTCATGAGTGCATGGAATGGGCTGCCGGCGGTGGTGGTGGAGGCGGAAATGATGGGGTCTTCTAAGAGACTCCTGGATGGCTACGTGGAGCTTAGAAAAACAGAGGGCTATGGGTAAAGCCTAAGTAGTTCCTAAGATAGGGACAGGTTCGGCATAGCTTTGTGGGCCGAAGGGCCTGTATTGTGTTGTAGGTTTTCTGTGTTTCTAACTCACCTCAATTCATTTGTGAGCTCTTCAATGGTGCAATTCTTTTCTTCAATGCTGTTCTGAGCCTTTTGAAGTACATCTCGAAGCTCCTTAAGCTGATCTAAAGTGTCTTGTAATTCTTTATACATGTTCTTTAATTGACTGTCCATCTCCAGAGCTTTCTGCACTGAATTCCTACAGTCTGACTCTGTTTGATGCAGATTTTCCTCCAGTTCATCAACTGTTCGGCATATTTCAAATTAAGTACATTTACATAAAGGGAAAAATAAAATTTTACTTTGTTATATTTAACATTATATAGCTGCATCTAAACAAGATGCAATCTAATAAACTCTTCTTGAGCTTCCATCAAGAAGATAGCAGAGTTTGTCATCAAAATGTCAGTGAAATTGATATCTGTACCCAGCTGGAAGCCCAAGAAGAATTTATTCCTCATATACACCAGGAAAGCGCTAGATCCTTTCTTCAAAATGCAATCTCTGCAAATTTAAAAGAAATACCAAAATACTTTACAAATGTAAATTTTCTAACATATCACTTCGTTGTATATAGCATAATGAAAAGAAACCCAATTATAAAAATAAATTGAAATTAAATGCTCAAATTTTTTTTCACAACAGCTTTAGAGAGTATAAAACATTGTTAATTATCTTTGTACTGATGATTAATTTCCTAAGAATTTCAATTTTTAGAAAATTTCTCCATGGCAAACAAAAAAAATTAGGTACTTAAAATAAATATTAATTTGACATATACACACCCACACAAAGTATTTAGTACCTTGTTTAGATTTCTTGTTCAATTCTGTCTGTGTATTATGCAGAGTCATTTCTAACTGGTTAAGATAGACATCCTTCTCTGCAATATCTTCCCTTAGTTGAGAAAGTTCATTTTCCAATACGGTAACTTTATCTTTGTATTTTTCCATTTCTGTCTTTGTGTCTCTAATGAGTACAGTAAAATAAATGAATACTTGGAACAAAACTCATGAGTGATAAATAGTCAGTTCCCATGTACAAAATCTTTGAAGCTTCAGTGGATGCCCAAAAATATAATCTATAACTCAAGAAGCTAGCTTATTCTTAGCCATTCATATAATATTAAAAAAGTTAAACAAAAGACCATCTTAACCATAAAGACAAAGCTCAGAATTTTTTCTTTAAGAAATTAAAAACATTTTCACATGGAAAATTAATTATACTTTATAAAAATAACTATGTTCACAAAGTAATACTTTTTTTTTAAATGTGCAACTATATCCTAACTTTCACAACTTCTGAGTATTACAATCACATTACAACAAATAAAATACTTCTATCATATATTCAAGTTTGCAATTTAAGGAAGCGCAGCAGCCAACTTTCCACAATGACAAGATTAACTTTTGTGAATTATGCAGGATAAATAATAACCAGGAAAACTGAGAACTTCTTGCTCCATTTCTAATGTAGCACAGATCTACAATCAACAATTTAGGTATGGCTTTAGTTCCTGCTGTTAGCTAATTCTCCCATTATTGTTAGCATAGTTAGCTTGGCATCCATCAGCCACCTGAGAGGCCTTGATTTGTTCAAGCAATACTTTCCTACATAACATCCAACAAGATACTGAGGATCCAAGTAACCCAGATGCTCAAATCTTTTCAGAAATGTTCCCACAGACCGCCAATGAAACTTACACCTCTTTAAAACTTGCAGGTTTGATTTGAGGAGAGTGGCCAACAGATTTCAAAGCATCTCCCATGCTGCACTGACAATAATTAGGCATAATTAGGGCTCCAGTGAAATTTAATCATGCCTTACACCACAAACAAAAAAATCTCATTTTCTTTAAAGCATTTATCCCTTCAAATGCTGTCTGAATCATAAGCATTTTCACAATTTACTCTTATAGCCAAACTGTCATCTTGTGATGAAATCAAGTCCACAAAGAACATGACTAAAGTTGTCCCCAATTCAATTCCAGCAGGACTCTGACCTCTGACTCTTATACTAGATTCAATCACAGGGTCCTAATTAATAAAGTTGTGAACTGCAATTTTTACTCATGAGCACTTATTTTAAAATTTAACCATGCTGATTCAACAATGCTGAAAAAGTGACAAAGAAATGAACAACAGTTTTATCATCTTCTGCACAAGACTTACTTCAGAGCACTACAAAGTTCAGACACCTGCTGATGTTTGGAATCCTGTTCTTCATAGGCCTTGAAAAGTTTGTCTTCTGCTTTGGTCAGCTCATCTGTAAATGTCATCTTCTGTTTCAATAACTCTTGCTCCAGTTTAGAAACCTATTTCATAAATATCCTTTATTACAATATTATTCCAGAGAGATGCTTCATTAAACTGGTGTCCTTATAAAAAGTAATTGTATACAATCACCTCTCCCTGAAGAACTGCCTGGTGGTCTTCTAAGTCTCCAATCCTAGCTGTCCCTTGCTGTAACATTTGTTGGTAGTGCTGCAGTGTCTGCTGCTGTTGAATATTCTGCTCATTTGCTTCCTTTAAGTTGTGTGCAGACATCTTCAGCTCTTTCTGGAGGCAATGTACCTTCAAGACAAAAATCAGGAAATCTCTACTGCCTCTTGAAGTTTTCATAAACTGGTCCTGTTCAACACTTAATGAAACTGTATGGTACCTCAAAAGTTAAATACTCTATATGGTTTCTGTAATTTTGCACCCAAAATACTCAGTGGCCACTTTATTAGGTGCCTCCTGTATGGTCGTGGTCTTCTGCTGCTGTAACCCATCCACTTCTAGGTTTGATGTGCTGTGCATTCAGAGATGCTCTTCTGCACGCCACTGTTGTAACGCATGGTTATTTGAGTTACTGCCACCTTCCTGTTGACTTGAAATAGTTCGATTCACATTCACCCACAGAACTGCCACTCACTGGATATTTTTTGTTTATCGCACCATTCTCTGTAAACTCTAGAGGTTGATGTGCATTTAGATCCCAGGAGATCAGCAGTTTCTGAGATACTCAAACCACATCATCTGACGCCAGCAGTCGTTCCACGGTTAAAGTCATTTCGATCACATTTCTTCCTGATTTTGATGTCTGAATAACTGAACTTCTTGATCTTGTCAGTATGCGTGCAGTGCATGTACTGAGTTGTTACCACATGGTTAGCTGGTTAGGTATTTGCATTAATGAGCAGGTGTACAGGTATACCTACGAAAAAGGCCACTGAGTGTATATTACCTCATGTTTTCCCAGAATTATCTATAGCATTTATCTATCATCCTGCTTGCTTCCTCCCTGAGCACCTGTTTTACAATTATTATAGTTTGTCAGATGCCTCAATTACCACCAGAAATATGGTCAATACTGATTACTGAATCCAGAATGGCTACATTGAATGAGCATTCCACGGTCTTGAAATATGACAGTGGTGGTTAAGAGGTTGGTAAAAAGACACAACCATATAAGGGTGGAGGAAATCATAGAGTCATAGAAAAGTACAGCACAGAAACAGGCCCTTTGGCCCATTTAGTCTGTGCCAAGCCATTTAAACTGCCTACTCCCATTGATCTGCACTGGGACCATAAGCCTCCATTCCCCTACCATCTAGGTACCTATCCAAACTTCTCTTTAATGTTGAAATCGAGCTGGCATGCACATGATCATGGATAGGCAGAAGAGATTTAGCTTAATTTGATGTCATGTTTGGGCAGAAATTGAGGTATGAAGGGTCTATATCCCTGTACTGTACTTTTCTGTGTTCTAAATCAAATATTAATAGCATTTGTGGTTTACACATTTCTTCAGATTTGCAGAAAGCAATCAAACACCTAGGTTACAGATGTCTACAATCATAAATAAATGATACTCATACGAAATAACAATAAATATGATTTGAATAACTTATATACTTATTTTACTCTCTTCCTCTGCCCTTTCCAACCCAAGCCTGCATGTTAAGTACATTTCTTTCAAAAGATTCTTGGCACCATTTTCCAACATTGCCAAATTTATTAACCTAGAAAAAGATGCACATTGTCTTCTTGGCAACAGATCAGTTGGGCAAGACAAATAAAATGAGAGAAAAGCTCTTTTGAAAAGCTTTGAATATTTAAGTGGATATTATAAATGGTTATAGACTATACTTGTCTTTTCTTAAAGACAACACTTTAGAGAAACTCTGCATGCTTTTGTACAAGTGTTATTTTGTGTCATTTTTTCAATTACTACAATGAGGAAAAATGCCAGTGTAAGAGAATTTTTTAAAACTTTGTTATTTGGTTTGTTGATTGCAAGACGACAATAACTAATTCTTTTAGCTAAAAGAATGCTTTATACAGCAGTATGGCGTAAGTTAAATTTACCTCTTCTGATTTTTTCCTCAATTTTTTCTCTTGTTGCTCCCTGTTTTTATCAACTTGCTGCAGTTGCATTTTTAATTCCTCATTGCACTTCGCCAGTGCAGATTCCAGTTCTTTAACCTGTATATATAAAAAAAACTGTACAACTGATAAAATATTTAAAACTTTCTATGAACTATTACTGGTCCCGGAAACAGAAATTGCCATAAAATGGTCACCAATTTGAAGATCTCACACTTAGATTTAGACATATATTCTCAAAAAAATGAAAGAAGATACATTCTACAATATCAAGCTGCTAAATTATTATAAATTGAAATTTACAAACTTTGGAAGTTTCTTCTTCTACTTGAGTTTGCAAGGTTTTTAATGCTGCATCATTTCTTTCATTCTGCTGCTTTGATTCCTGCAAGCATGAATAAAGTCAGTTAGAAATTAAATTAACATGCAAAAATGTTTTCAATAGAACTGACAGACTGATAGAAACTATATGCTTCTATGCTAAACTAATCTAGCCAAATACAAGGATATTATACTTTTTTTGGCCACGTGGCCAAGTGGTTAAGGCATTGGACTAGCGACCTGAAGGTCGTGAGTTCGAGCCCCAGCCGAGGCAACATGTTGTGTCCTTGAGCAAGGCACTTAATCACACACTGCTCTGCGACGACACTGGTGCCAAGCTGTATGGGTCCTAATGCCTTTCCCTTGGACAACATCGGTGTCGTGGAGAGGGGAGACTTGCAGCATGGGCAACTGCTGGTCTTCCATACAACCTTGCCCAGGCCTGCACCCTGGAGAGTGAAGACTTTCCAGGTGCAGATCCATGGTCTCGCAAGACTAACGGATGCCTTTACTATTTGGCATAGAGCAAATATTTTTAATGTTTAATACAAATAAGGGTAAAATGAAAGGGATCATCTTCACTCAGAGGGTGGTCTGAGTGTGAACAAGCTGCCCCGAGAAGTGGTGGCTGTGGGAAATTGGAGGGGGGGAGGGGGGGAGAAAGAGGAGGGGGGAGTGGTGCAGTATTAGTATCTTTTGTTGATACCTCCTTCAACTGAAAGATGATGCCTCTAATCATTCCTCTAATCTACATGAGCATTTCCATAACTTTCTGTTTTTAGTTTAAGTTTACAACATCTACAAATATTTCTGTTAGTACCACTGGTATGCCTGTTTATTGGCTTTGGGAGTTCAATGGTTTTCACAATTTTGCCAACAGAGCTGCATTTAATTACTGAGTAGTTTTGGTCTTTGAACCACATTTTCACTCATGGAAACAGACAAATTTCTTTTTGGAATGTCCATTCTACCATCAACTGTTCTAATGACATTTTCCTTAGCAAGGCAGCTTTATTTATTTGCTTGTTTACTTATTATATATTTTGATTTGTGGTACGTGGTCAAGACTTGTTATCTGAACACAAAAGTATTTCCGTGTCTTTGCTTTTAATTTAAAACCAAGAAAAAATGTAAACCATAATTACATTGTCAGGCCTAGACTCAGGTCAGAGTCATAGAACACTACAGCACAGAAACAGGCTGTTGGCCCTGTGCCAAACCATTAATCAGGCTAGTCCCATCGACCTGCACCCGGACCATAGCTGTCCATACTCCTCCTATCCAAATTTCTCTTAAGTTTTGTAATCGAACCTGCATTCACCACTTGAGCTGGCAGCTTGTTCCACACTCTCACCAACTCCTGAGTGAAGATGTTGCTGCTCGTGTTCCCCTTAAACATTTCACCTTTCACCCTTAACTTATGATCTCTAGATGTAGTCTCACCCAACCTCAGTGGGAAAAGCCTGCTTGCATTTATTTCTGGTGAACGCAGCAGGCCAGGCAGCATCTCTAGGAAGAGGCACAGTCGACGTTTCGGGCAGAGACCCTTCGTCAGGACTAACTGAAGGAAGAGCTAGTAAGAGATTTGAAAGTGGGAGGGGGAGGGGGAGATCCAAAATGATAGGAGGTTTTTTTTCCCCCCCTCCACCTTTTCCTTCTCCCTGGGCCTCCTGTCCCATGATCCTCTCATATCCCTTTTGCCAATCATCTGTCCAGTTCTTGGCTCCATCCCTCCCCTTCCTGTCTTCTCCTGTCATTTTGGATCTCCCCCTCCCCCTCCCACTTTCAAATCTCTTACTAGCTCTTCCTTCAGTTAGTCCTGACGAAGAGTCTCGGCCCGAAATGTCGACTGTACCTCTTCCTAGAGACACTGCCTGGCCTGCTGCATTCACCAGCAACTCTGATGTGCGTTGCTTGAATTTCCAGCATCTGCAGAATTCCTTGTGCTTGCATTTATTTATTGGGATACAACATGGAATAGGCGCTTCTGGCCCTTCATACCACGCCACTGATTTAATCCAAGCCTAATCACAGGAGAATTCCACCCAGTGTGTCTTTTTATGGACTATGGGGTGGAAGCTGGAGCACCCAGAGGGAAGCCACGCAGTCATGGGTAGAACTTACAAACTCCTTACAGGCAGTGGTGGGAACTGAACCCAGATCACTGGTACTGTAAAATATTGTACTAACCACTACGCTACCATGCTGCCATTTACCCGATCTCTACCCCTCATAATTTGGTATACTTCTATCAAATCTCCCCTCAATCTTCTATGTTCTAACATATTTAACCTTTCTTTATAACTCAGGTCCTCAAGTCACAGCAACATCATTGTAAATTTTCTCTGTACTCCTTCAATCTTACTTACATCTTTCCTGTAGGTCAGAGTGAATAAGGAGGGCAGATTTCCTTCCCTAAATCAGAATAGTAAATCAGATGATACTGATGCTCTTTTTCACCCCCATAATATAGTAGTATGAAGTAAAGCTTAGGGGAAAGGAGTTATTTTTATAATTCTCAAGGTTTTTGATCAAAGATATAGTTACCCATAAATGTGCAAATGCAAAGTCCAATTCACAGCAAAACCATTACTAGGTCTAGACAGATACTGTCTCACTAAATTGGCAATGTTGAGACCATGTAAGACTGATGGTTATTGATATTCACTCAGCAAGTACATCAGGATAATGGATTAAAGTGGAGAGGTGTAATTTAATCGAGTTATGGAGAAGCTAAGTGATGAATGCTTTAATGTTTTCCAGTATTCAACAAACATAATGGGACAGAAAAGTACTAGCTGATCTTTCCACTGGTGGCCACTGGAGAAAAGCTGTATGAAGAGAACAAGGAATCATCTGAAAAATTTATGTACTTTCATAAAGGCAGGAAAGCCCAGCAGTGAATGACTTGAAGTAACAGTTGTAAAACAAATACTAGCAATTCAATTTCATGAACATCCATAATTTTAACTTTAACAACATATCCATGAGCAAAGTCTCATTTCAAACGAAAATGCAATTTTCTGACTTACCAGCAATATAGCTAGATGTTGTCGACATCACAATATTCTGAAAGCATTGATTTAGGCAAAAATCTTTTCATAAATTTAATACTTATCTAATCCCTAATAGGTCTAAACTATTAAAAAAATATATATTTTTTAAACTTGCCTGCCCGGTTTCTTCAAGTAGGAATTCCAATGATTGAATTCTGCTTTCCTTGGCATAGATGTCTGCTTGAAAAGTTGAGATTGTTTGCTTTTGTTTTATTGTCTGTACTTGTTCCTCTTCCAGTTCTCTTTTGAGCTAAAAAAAACAGCAAAGGGAAGAAAGTACTGGCAGGAATTGACTATAGACATAGCATTATGCAGGACCCTAAAGTGTACAATACAAGAATACAATAATTATGGAGCCTTTAATCAAATTCCATCTTTAAGGACAAACCAAATCAGTAATAATAGCGTGAAAGATTAATTCAAGAATTTTTTTTGGGAAAGAAATTTGAGGAACTAATAAAGCAGGGGTCTCTAACCTTTCTTATGCCATGGATGGCATTAAACAACGGGTCTGTGAACCCCAGATTGGGATGATACAGGAACATAATATTTTAGATTTCGAATTGTGTAATACGAAAGGGTCATTTGGGACCTGATGCTTCCTAGGAAATGGTGATCAAATCATAACATTTATACAGATTTCAAGAGTGATTTATTTCAATTTGAAATCAGACCTTAAATCTGAATAAAGCAAATCACTAAAGTATGAGAACTGAGTTAGCCATGATAGATTGGGAAATCATATTAAAAGGAAAAAAACGGTAAACAAACAAGGGCTAACAAAACAAAAACATGATTTTTAGGTAACGCATATTCCTTTAAAGCTTAACAAAAAGACAACAGGAAACGCAGTCTAGCCCTGCTATCAAGAAAATTTAAGCAGGGCATTAATAAGAGAAACAGAACAAATGGTCTGGGCTGAATCAGAGATTCAACTAAAATTAGTATCAGTAAAAAATTAGTGCTGTAGAAAGGACTGAAAGCCAATAAATACATATATCGGTTGGAAAAGGTCAGTGACTTTAACTGCCTTGACGTTATCATTCCAGAGGATCTGTCTTGGGTCCAGCACTATTGGACCCAAGACAGATCTTGGGTACCATTACAAAGAAGGCATAGCAGCACCTCTGCTTTCTTACAAGTTTGCAAAAATTTGGCATATTATCTAAAACTTTGTTAAGTTTCAATAGATAAGTAGTGGAGAGTATACTGACTGATTGCATCACAGCCTGGTATGAAGATATCAATGCCCTTGAATGCAAAAGCTTACAAAAAGTAGTGGATACACTCCAGTCCATCATAGGAAAAGGCCTCCCCAACATTGAGCACATCAATAAGGAGCACTACCACAAGAAATCAGCATTCATCATCAAGGACCCACAGGTCATGCTCGCTCCTCGCTGCTGTTATCGGGAAGGAGGGACAGGAGTCTTAGGTCCCAAACCACCAGATTCAGGGACAGTTATTACCCCTCAACAATCAGGATGCTGAACAAAAATTGATAACTTCACTGATCCCCACACTGATTACACAACCTACAGACTCACTTTCAAGGATTCTACAACTCGTATTCTAAATATTACTTATTATGTTTTGTTTTGGCATTTGCACAATTTGTTGTCTTTAGTAAATTGGTTGTTCAAGCCTCCTTGCAGTGCGCAGCTTTTCATTGATTCCATTGTGCTTCTTTGAATTTGTTGTGAATGCCCGCAAGAAAATAATCTAAATGTAGTACATGGTAACATGTATGTACTTTGATGATAAATTTGTTTTGAACTTTTACACTTTAAATACCTAGGACCTGATGACCAACAACGTAAAGCTTCAAAAGAGGGGTCTATGGATATAATGATTGCAATGGCTGTCTTCTTTCAGAAATTCATACATTCCAGGACAGTTCCTTCAGTGGAAAGCAGCAAATGTAATCCTGCTACGGAAAAAAGGAAGAAAGGAGAGAAAAACCAGGAACTATCGACTATTTAGCCTGGCATCAGTACAAGCAAATAGCTCAATCTGTTATTATGGAACTTAAAAAAAAATACATTGAGCTGAGTCAGAGGATTTAGAAAAAAAGAGAATTTATCTTTGACAAGTCTTATGAATGTGTGCATTTTTAACTTTCAGAACTACAAATTTCCACACAGGAGGTTATGAACTAAGATTAGAGCATATGTGATTGGAGATAATATACTGGTAGATTGGGGATTAGCTAACAATTAAAAAAAAACAAAATGAACCTTTTCAGGTTGGGAGTTTGAAATGAGTGAGGTGCTACGGGCCAAGCTGTTCACAATCAGTGATATAAATCTAAACACAAAATTCTGCAGATGTGAAAGAACACCCAGATGGTATGTTGCCTCCCAGGTGCCAGGGTCAGGGAGCCTCTGATCGGGTTGATGGCATTCTAAAGGGTGAGGCTAAGCAGCCGTAAGTCTTGGTACATAATGGCAGAAATAACACACTGTAGGTAGAAAAAGGGAGAAGGTCCTGAACAGAGAATTAGATAGAAAGCTGAAAAGCGGGACCTCCGGGGTAGGAATCTCTGGATTGCTGCCTGTGCCACGCACCGGTGAGAGTTCGAGTAAGGTGATTTGGCAGGCTGGTGAAGGGGGCAGGGCTTCAGATTTCTGGATCATTAGGATCTTTTCTGGAAAATGCAAGACCTGTACAAAAGGGATGGGTTACACTTGAACCCAAGGGAGACAAATACACTTGTGGGCAGGTTTGCTAGAGCTGTTGGGGAGGGTTTAAACTAATTTGGCCAAGGGAGTGGAAACTGAAGTGATAGGGCTGAGGATGAGGCAGTTGGTGCTCACATCGATGTAGTGTGTGGTGAGACTGTGAGGAAGGACAGATGATAGGGCAAAATTGCAATCAGTGGGATGAGTTGCAATGTAACGTGGGAACAAAATTTTAAAAAAAGGAAGATGAATACAGGACTTAAGATGTTATATGGAATAAGTAGCTGATCTTGTAGCGCAGTTAAGAGATTGTCAGGTATGACATTGTGGGTACCGAGTCACGGCTCAGAGAAGATTATAGTTGGGAGCTTAACATTCAAGGTTACACATTGTACCAAAAGGACAGGGAGGTAGACAGGAGGGGTGGGGTTGGTTAAAAAATAAAATCAAATGCTTAGAAAGAGGTGACATAGGATTGGAAGATGTAGAATCCTTGTGGGTATAGTTAAAAACCTGCAGATAAAAAGACCCTGATGTGAGTTATATACAGACCTCCAAACAGTAGCTTGGATATGAGCTACACATTACAATCGGAAATAGAAAAGTCATGTAAAAAGGGCAGTGTTATGATAGTCATCGGAAATTTCAACATGTAGGTAGATTGGGAAAATCCGGTTGATGCTGGATCACAAGAGAGAGAGTTTATAGAATGCCTGTGGGATGGCTTTTTAGAGCAGCTAGTCATTGAGCCCACTAGGGGAATGGCTATTCTAGATTGGGGGTTATGTAATTAACCAGATTTGATTAGAGAACTTCAAGGAACTCTTGGAAGAAAGTGATGATGATATTACTCACCCCACAATTTGAGAGGGATAAACTAAAGTCAGATGTATCAGTATTATAGTGCAGTAAAAAGAATTAGAGGAACGAGAGAGCAACCGGCCAGAGTTGATTGGAAGGGTCACTAGAAGGGATGACGACAGAACAGAAATGACTGGAGTTTCTGAGTGCAATTTGGAAGGTGCACAGAAGAAGTTCTCTAAAGGCAGGATGACACAACCATGGCTGACAAGGAAGTCAATGTCAACGTCAACATACAAGACAAAGAGGGCATATAATACAGCAAAAATTAGTGAGACATTAGAGAATAGGGAAACCTTTAAAATCAACAGAAGGCAACTAAAAAGACCATAAGGAGGGAAAAGATGAAATGTGAAATTAGGCTAGCCAATAATATCAGAGGATATCAAAAGTTATTTTCAAATATATAAAAGAGTAAACGAGAGGGGACAGTAGATATTGGATCTCTGGAAGATGACACCGGAGAGTAGTAATGCAGGACAAGAAAATGGCATATGAACTGAATAAGTATTTTGTGTTAGTCTTCACTGTGGAAGACACTAAGTAGGCACATAAGAACTACACCTCAGGTTTCTGAAAGAGGTAACTAAAGAGATTGTAGTGGCATAAGTAATGCTCTTTCAAGAATCAATAGATCTGGCAGAATTCCAGAAGACTGGAAAATTACGTGTCACTCCACTTTTCAAGAGAGGAGGGAACAAAAGGAAATTAATTATAGGCCAGTTAGACCGACCTCAGTGGTTGCGAAGATGTTGGAACTGATTGTTAAGGATGAGGTCTCTGGATAGTTGGAGGTACATGATAAATCAGGCCAACATCAGCACGGTTTACTTAAAGAGAAATCTTGCCTGACAAATCTGTTGGCGTTCTTTGAAGAGATAGCAAACAGGATAGATAAAGGAGAATCAGTGGATTGGATTTTCAGAAGGTCTTTGACAAGGTGCCACACATGAGGCTGCTTAACAAGATAACAGGCCATACTATTACAGTAAAGATACTAGCATGGATAAAGCAGTGGCTGATTGGCAGGAGGCAAAGAGTGAGAATAAAGGGGTGCTTTTCTGGTTGGCTGCCGATGACTAGTGGTGTTCCACAGGGGTCTGTATTGGGACCACTTCTTTTTATGTTATATGTCGATGCTTTGGATCAGCGGTCCCCAACCACCGGCCTGCGGACCGGTACCAGGCCATGAGGAAACTGTATGATTTGGCGATATGAGTCAGCTGCACCTTTCCATATTCCCTGTCACGGCCACTGTTGAGCTTGAACGTACGCGAGGTCATTAGCCGCGCGTCATCCATGTCAGCGCGGGAAGGAGATCAACTCCTCGAGCTCGCAAATGACGGCGGGCTGAAAAGTATGTTTGACATAATATCTCTGCCGGAATTCCGGATCAAAGTCAAGGCTGAATATCCTGAGATAGTCAGGAAAGCACTGAAAATGTTGCTTCCATTTCCAACGTACCTCTGCAATGAATGCAACGAAAACTAAATTGCGGATTAGACTGGACATAAGGAACCCCGTTCGAATACCTCTGTCTCCCATCACCCTTCGATAGGACCGTCTTGTTGCAGGAAAACAAGCCCAGGGCTCCCACTGATTCAACGATATTGGTGTGTTGCAATGATTTTATATGTTCATTCGGGGAAAATATGTGCTGTGTGTTTAGTATCCAAACGTTACTTAAAATGTTATGATGCTATTGACTTATAAGTGACTTATATAACCATAGAACAATTACAGCACAGAAACAGGCCATCTCTGCCCTTCTAGTCCGAGCCGAACGCTACTCTCACCTAGTCCCACCGACCTGCACTCAGCCCATAACTCTCCATTCCTTTCCTGTCGATATACCTATCCAATTTTTCTTTAAATGATCATATCGAACCTGCCTCTACCACTTCTAATGGAAGTTCGTTCAACACTAACTTCAAGCTCCCCTGTCCTTGCCTGATATTTGACTTACCACTATATTCGTGCGAGGAAAATATGCGCTGTGTGTTTAATATTAAATTTGTTAGATAAAACCTTTTAGAAACGAAATTGAATGTATTAGCAATTTATCACCTATATTCCGGTCGTGATTAACACCCCCCCCCCGACAGAATTGGCAAAAACATTTGTAGAGAAAATTCGGCATGTTACATGTACGCGCATGCGCACTGGTGCCCACGCATGGCCTCATGGTCATTGTAGTCTTAATCGGGGTGAACTCAACGTATATGACTGCTACTCTTGTCCGTCGGCAACCCTACCCCTCCCCCCGCCCCGGGCGGCCGATCTGCCGGTCCGCAAGATTATTGTCAATATTAAACCAGTCCGCGGTGCAAAAAAGGTTGGGGACCCCTGCTTAGGTTGACCCAATTGGTGGCTTTGTGGCCAAGTTTGCAGACAATATGAATTTAGGTGGAGGGGTAGGTAGTGTTGAGGAAACAAGGAGGGTGCAGAAAGACTTAAGACAGATTAGAAGAATGGGCAAGAAATGGCAAACAGAATATAGTGTAGGGAAATCTATGGCCATGCACTTTGGCAGAAGGAATAAAACTGTTGACTACTTTCTAAGCAGGAAGAAAATTCCAAAATCTGAGGGGCAAAGGGGTTTGGGAGTCCTCGTACAGGATTCTGTGAAGGTTAACTTACAAACTAAGTCGGTAATGAGGAAGGCAAATGCGATGTTAACATTCATTTTGAGAGGGCAGAATATAAAAGGAAGAATGTAATACTGAGGCTTTATAAAGGTGGCAGTTGATAGGTTCTTGATTAGTCAGGGCATGAAAAGTTAAGGGGAAAACGAAATGGAAAAGAGAATGAAGTGTAATGTAAACATGAGGAAATCTGTAGATGCTGGAATTTCAAGCAACACACATAAAAGTTGCTGGTGAATACAGCAGGCCAGGCAGCATCTCTAGGAAGAAGTACAGTTGACGTTTCGGGCCGAGACCCTTCGTCAGGACTAACTGAAAGAAGAGCTAGTAAGAGATTTGAAAGTGGGAGGGGGAGGGGGAGATCCAAAATGACAGAAGACAGGAAGGGGAGGGATGGAGCCAAGAGCCAGACAGATAATGGATGGGGTACGAGGGGGAGGTGAGGCATCAACGGGAGTTAGAGAAGTCAATGTTCATGCCATCAGGTTGGAGGCTATCCAGACGGAATATAAGGTGTTGTTCCTCCAACCTGAGTGTGGCTTCATTTTGACAGTAGAGGAGACCATGGATGGATATATCAGAATGGGAATGGGATGTGGAATTAAAATGTGTGGCCACTGGGAGATCCTGCTTTCTCTGGTGGACAGAGCGCAGATGTTCAGCAAAACGGTCTCCAGTCTGCGTCGGGTCTTGCCAAATATATAGAAGGCCGCATCAGGAGCACTGGACGCAGTATAACACCCCAGCTGACTCACAGGTGAAGTGTTGCCTCACCGGTGAAGTGTCGCCTCACCTAGAAGGACTGTCTGGGGCCCTGAATGGTAGTGAGGGAGGAAGTGCAAGGGCATGTGTAGCACTTGTTCCGCTTACAAGGATAAGTGCCGGAAGGGAGATCGGTGGGAGGGATGGGGGGACAAATGGACAAGGGAGTCGTGTAGGGAGCGATCCCTGTGGAAAGCAGAGTGGGGGGGAGCGAGGGAAAGATGTGCTTAGTGGTGGGATCCCGTTGGAGGTGGCGGAAGTTACTAAGAATTATATGTTGGACCTGGAGGCTGGTGGGGTGGTAGGTGATAGGTAGCCGATCTCCCACCTAGCACTTATCCTTGTAAGTGGAACAAGTGCTACACATGCCCTTAACACTTCCTCCCTCACTACCATTCAGGGCCCCAGACAGTCCTTCCAGGTGAGGCGACACTTCACCTGTGAGTCAGCTGGGGTGATATAATGCGTCCGGTGCTCCCGATGCAGCCTTCTATATATTGGCGAGACCCAAAGCAGACTGGGAGACCGTTTCGCTGAACACCTACGCTCTGTCCACCAGAGAAGGCAGGATCTCCCAGTGGCCACACATTTTAATTCCACATCCCATTCCCATTCTGATATGTCTATCCACGGCCTCCTCCACTGTCAAGATGAAGCCACTCTCAGGTTGGAAGAACAACACCTTATAGTCCGTCTGGGTAGCCTCCAAACTGATGGCATGAACATTGACTTCTCTAACTTCTATTAAAGCCCCACCTCCCCTTCGTACCCCATCTGTTATTTATTTATTCTTTTTTTCTCTCTCCTTTTTCTCCCTCTGTCCCTCTCACTATACTCCTTGCCCATCCTCTGGGCTTCCCCCCTCCCCCTTTCTTCCTGTTCCATGATCCTCTCATATCCCTTTTGCCAATCACCTGTCCAGCTCTTGGCTCCATCCCTCCCCCTCCTGTCTTCTCCTATCATTTTGGATCTCCCCTCCCTCTCCCACTTTCAAATCCCTTACTAGCTCTTCCTTCAGTTAGTCCTGACGAAGGGTCTCAGCCCGAAACGTCGACTGTACCTCTTCCTAGAGATGCTGCCTGGCCTGCTGTGTTCACCAGCAACTTTTATGTGTGAAGTGTAATGTAACCAAGCTTCCAGATGATACTAAGCTGGTTGGCAGAGATGAGGAGAAACTGTTTTTCCCCAGAGAGTGGTGAATCTGTGGAATTCTCTGTCCAGGGAAGCAGTTGAGGCTTCTTCACTAAATATATTTAAGATACAGTGAGATAGGTTTTTATATAGCAAGGGAATTAAGGGTTATGGGGAAAAGGCAGGTAGATGGAACTGAGTTTACAGGCAGATCAGCCATGAACTTATTGAATAGCGGGGCAGGCTCAATGGGCCGGATGGCCTACTCCTGCTCCTATTTCTTAAGTTCTTATGTTCTTATATGCAACAATGATTTTGCAAATCTGAAATAAAAATAGAAAATGCTGGAAACATTCAAATAGATCAGGTTTCCCAACCAGGGTTCCATGGAAACCTAGGGTTCCGTGGGTGATCGCTATGGGTTCTGCGAGTGATTGTGATTTAAAAAATAAACGTCGTTTACTGAACTTTGTGCAAAGCACAATGCTAGCACTTGCAGCAGTGGGCAGTGACCTAGCTTCATATTGCTTTGGCTTATGGTTTTTAGTAACTTTACTATTCACCATTGTCAATAGATTTTCATGCTGTAAATAGTATTAATTAAAATCAATTTACGACCTTTACTTAAATCTACCGAGCCTACCTTTAGAAAAATTAAATCCCAATTTGACTTAAGCCAGTTATTTACCAGAAATTTATTATGTTTGGCTAATGAGTTTTTAACCTTTATAAAAAGGGAAATAAAGGGATTAATTTCAAGAAAGGCAAACCAAGCTTAACTACCTGTTTTTTTAAAACAAAGGTTGGCTAAAAATTCTCTACTCAAAAAAACATTGACAATTATTTCTTGATTATTATATCTACAACTTACTGATCATGCTAACGTGCCGTGGAGCTGTAGATATAATAATTTTTATGCAGAGGTCCCCTGAGACCTGAAAATTATGTCAAGGGTTGAGAAAGGATAGATCATAACCTCTTACATGGCCTACTGGGTATTTCTAGCATTTTCTGCTTTTGAAAAAGCTGTGTGTTCTTTGGGGTTGCTAAGAACTTTACAGCAAACAAATGATAAAAATTTATACTTATGATATCTACTAAGAAATGATAAAGACACACTATGCTAGCTGATACACAAACACAAAAACAAGTTGCAGAGGAATAAATATACTGAACTCCCAGCAACATACACAAAATGCTGCAGGAACTCAGCAGGCCAGGCAGCATCTACGGAAAAGAGTAAACAGTCGACGTTTCGGGCCAAGACCCCTCATCAGGACTGAACTAAAAAGTCAAGGTCAGAACAAGAAGGTGGGGGGATGGGAGGAATAAGTACAAGGTGGAAGGTAACAGTGAAACTGAGAGGAGGGGTCTGAAGTAAGGAGTTGGGAAGCTGATTGCTGAAAGAGATAAATAGCTGGAGAAGGGGGAATCTGATAGGAGAGGGTAGAAGACCATGGAAGAAAGAGGAGGAGGAAGAGCTCCAGAGGTGGGTGAAGGGAAGGTAAGGAGATAAGGTGAGAGGGAAACGGGAATAGCGAAGGGGGTGTGCAGTTATTGGATGTTCAAGAAATTGATGTTCATGCCATCAGGTTGCAAGCTACCCAGACAGAATATAAGGTGTTGCTCCTCCAACCTGAGTGTTGCCTCATCCTGGCAGCAGAGGAGGCCAGGGATTGACATGTTGGAATGAGAATGGGAAGTGGAATTGAAATGGGTGACCACCGGGAGACCCTGCTTTCTCTGGCAGGGAGGTGCGTTCTATAGAGAATGGTGCAAGTAACAAAAAATATCCAGTGAGCAGCCGTTCTAAAGGAAAATATGCCTTGTTAATGAGAGAAGTCAGAAGAGAATGGCTAGACTAGTTCAAGCTGGCAGGAAGACAACAGTAACTCAAATAATCATGTGTTACAACATTGGTGTGCAGAAGAACATCTGTGAGCATTCATCATGTTGAACCTTGAAGTGGACAAGATACACCAGAAGGTACAGAAGCTACCTAATAAAGTGGGTATTTTTACCCTGCCTATGCAGTGACTATAAAAGTATTCACCTTTTCTTGGAAATCTTCATTTTTTTTATTGTTTTACAACTTTGCATCACAATGGATTTAATTTAGCTTTTTTGACATGATCAACAAAAAAACTTTCATGTCAAAGTGAAAACAGATCTCTACAAAGTGATCTAAATTAATTAATTATAAAACACAAAATAATTGATTGCATACGTGTTCACTCCCTTCAAGTTAGTATTTAGTAGATGCAACAATTACAGCCTTGAGTCTATATGGATAGGTCTCTATCAGCTTTGCACATCTGGATATTGCAATTTTTCCCCATTCTTTACAAAACTGCTCAAGCTCTGAGAGATTGCATGGGGATTATAAGGGAGCAGCCCTTTTCAAGTCCAGCCACAAATTCTCAGTTGGATTAAGGTCTGTCCTCTGACTTGGCCACTCCATGTCATTAACTTTATTATTTTCAAGTCATTCTTGTGTAACTTTGGCTTTTTGCTTGGGTCATTGTCTTGCTGGAAAGTAAATCTCCTCCCATGTCGCAGTTCTCTTGCAGACTGCATCAGGTTTTCCTCCAGGATTTCCCTCAATTTTGCTGCATTCATTTTACCCTCTACCTTCACAAGCCTTCCAGGGCCTATTGCAGTGAAGCACCCCCACAGCATGATGCAGGCACCACCACGCTTTATGGTAGGGATGGTGTGTTTCTGATGATGTGCAGTATTTGGCTTACACCAAGCATAGTGTTTAGTCTGATGGCCAAAGACTCAATTTTGGTTTCATTAAACCATAGACCCTTCTTCCAGCCAACTTCAGAATCTTCCACATACCTTCTAGCAAACTAGCCAAGATCTCATGGAGTTTTTTTTTCCAACACTAGTTTTCTCTTTGTCACTCTCCCATAAAACTGTGACTGGTGAAGCACCAGGGCAACAGTTGTATGTGCAGTCTCTCCCATCTCAGCCACTGAAGCTTGTAACTCTGCCCGATTTGTCACAGGTCTCTTGGTGGCCTCCCTCACTAGTCCCCTTCTTGCATGGTCATGATCTACAGCTTTCCATTTCTTGATGATTGACTTAACTGTACTCCAGGGGAATTTTGGCAACTTGGAAATTTTCTTGTATCCTTCTCCTAACCTGCTTTTCAATAACCTTTTTGCAGAGTTTCTTGGAGTGTTCTTTTGTCTTCATGGCGTAGGTTTTGCAAGGATACTGACCCACCAGCAGTTGGTCCTTCCAGATACATTGTATTTTTACCACAATCAATTGAAACATCTTGACTGCTTCTTCTTCTTCTTGTTTAATGGCAGTTGGCAAAACAGCTTTAAGATGCATTACCGCCACCTGCTAGGCTTCCGTCTGCAACCAAATACGTCCTGGAGTACTCTGCTTTAAACAATCTAGTTCAGCATGCAGATCTCTATTTACATCACTCTGTAATTGCAATTCCTTTTGTAAGTGCTGTATATGCTCATTAGATAGCAGTGCCGCAGACTGCTTTCCTTCCCTAATTTTTGTCACATGGTTTAAATAATTGCATTATTGATTTCATCTGCATTATTTGTAAAACTAAAAGCTTCTTGTTTAAAAATATTAGTTTTCGCATGCTTAATTTAAAATTGCTGTTTTTCAAGTCTGCTATTTCCAAGCTTTCCTTTTCTTGAATCATAGTCTCTCGTTTACTGAGAGCTTGAAGTTCTTCTTCAATTGCTTCCATGTTTTCATTTTGTAACCTGAATGTAGATAATCCACTTTACCCCAATACCTTTCCCTTTTGCAATTTTGTAATAAGTTCCTCCATTTTCAATCTCTTTCCAACCTACTTTAGTCAACCTAGTTCAACCTGCATATCTCTATTTGTTTCACTCGGTAATTGCAATTCCTCTTGCAAATGCTGTGTGCGCTCACTAGACAGCAGTGCCGCAAACTGCTGTTCTCCCTAATTTTTATCACATGGTTTTCAAGAAATTGCATCATCTCAATTACATTGATTTCATCTGCATCATTTGTAAGACTAAAATCTTTTTATTTAAGAATATTAATTATCGCATGCTTAACTTTTAAATTTGTTTCCATATCTTCGTTTAACAATCTGAATGTAAATAATTCACTTTGCAACAATTCCTTTTTTTCTTTTTATAACTTTGGAATAATTTCCTCCATCTTTTAATCTGTTTTCCAAGTCACTGAATTTTTGACAACAAGTATCCTTTTCAGAAACCGTCTCCTTTAAATGCAGTACTGTTTCATCCAATCTCTCTTCCAATTCTCAGTTGTTCTTTTTGAGTACTTCTATTTGTTGCTGGAGTTCTGCACATTCACCCTGGGTTTCAACCATGTTTCTTGTATACATAAAATCCAAAGTTTTTCCTTAAGTTCTGATACATATTTCGTAAATTCTTGACCATTTGCAATAAGACTCCTTGCATTCCCTTGTGTGTGTGTGTATATATAAACAAACACACACACACACTGCCATTAATATCTCACCTCTCCTGCCTGTAAACTGTTTGATCCTCCATTCGGCGTTCCTTTGACTGCTTCCCACCTAAGCCCTGTAATACCAAGATATTTTTCTGCAGACTTGACAATAATTTTAATTTTTTCAGTTCTTTTGTCTGTTTGCGCTGAACAGTTAATTGCACCTACCATAATCAGTACGAAATCCTTTCTACTCATTATTAGCTTATCCATATTTATCATATTACAGCCCTCACAGTTCACCGGTTTATTATTCCCTGTATTTGTTTGCTTGATAGCCTTCTCCTTTCCAGCATATGTTTTCACTGCCTCCGCATAACTGATTCCTTGAGTTCTTTCACATATTGTATCTCAGCATCTTTCTTACTATTAATGCACCCTCGGTAAGCTGCACTGTGTTCCTTGCCACAATTACAGCATTTCAGCCTGGCTCCCACTTCACATTTCCCGTATCCATGTTCTCTAGCACATCTCCCACATCTTTGTTTCCCTCTGCGGACCGCCGCAATATGCCTAAATTTCTGGCATTTAAAGCATCTTAAAGGTGGTGGTACATGTATTCTGACCTCATAACACACATATCCTAAATCAACTTTAGTTGGCAAACTCTCCTCATCAAAGTTAATCATATCCAATAAACTATCACACTTATTTCCATTTCTTGTAGCTTTCAAACATTTGGCCTCAATAATTTTTGCTCCTTTTATGTTCTGTTTAATCTCGTCCATAGTAACTTTTGTTGGTATTCCCGAAATAACTCCTCTAGTCCACTTTCTGTTGTTGGGTATGGAGCATCGTACTTTCTTGCCGTCTATTTTATTTAATCTTATCACTTTGCGTTGCTGAGCACTATCCCAGCAAATAACTGATAGCGATCCATTTCGTAACATTTTTGCTCTTTTGACCTCACCTATAAGTTTGTTGATTGTCTTCATCAAATGAATCGGGTTCCAGTCACCGAAAGACGCCCTGTCTTCGCTCAGTTTTATAATTGCTTTAATCTCATCTTCTTTCCATTGTTTTGCTATCCTATTTTGATCATCCCCTGACTCCTCAGAGTTTGATATCTCATACCTCTGTTTTCTTTTCTTACTCTTTCCACTCCATTCCTCTTTCCCGTCATCCTCCATCTCGAACTCACTCCACTGGTCCTCTCGTTGCCATCTTCCAACCACCCGTTCCCCAGCCCCATCTTGACTGCACACAGGTGATCTTCATTTAACTGATTGTCTTCTAAAACCAATTGGCTCCACCAATTAATGATTTGGTGTGTCATTCTAAAGGTGGTGGGGGGTGGTGAATACTTATGCAATCAATTATTTTGTGTTTTATATTTGTCATTAACTTAGATCACTTTGTAGTGATCTGTTTTCACTTTGACACAGGAGAGTCTTTTTCTGTTGATCAGTGTCAAAAAAGCCACATTAAATCAGTGCTTCAATGATATAGGACAATAAAACATGAAAACTTCTGGGGGGGGGTGGTGGTGAATACTTTTTATAAGCACTGCAGCAGCAATATTTTCATACCCCTTCGAGTTCTATCAGAAACACTATTCAAATACAATCAAATGAGATATTTAATATTCTGACAAACTATATAGTTGCCCAAATAGGACTGCAATAAATTTGTAACCCATACGATGGACAATGCAAAAAAAGATAGAATTCTCAACAACAATGTAAAGCTACTGACAAGTTTCATAATAAATTGGCTTTTCCAATTAAAACCTGTAGCTCCACTGGAAACGTAAAACAAGGCAGGCATTTGCGGCTCCCAAGCAAAAACAGGTGTCTCCGGGCAGCTGCTTTCTAACAGTACAGCAGGTATTGGAAAGCTCTACATTGTCCCACTAATTAGGTTGGTAAATACACCCACTAAAATAGCAGTCTCACTGATGTCAATGACAAAAATACATAATCAGCTAGATGGAGAAGCTGCTTTTTCTTTTTTTATTTAACTGAACTGGTTCAACTTCACTTAAATTGCTTTTGTTTCCTTGTGTCCTGCATTTCTGAAGTTCAAAAGCGTAATAGTACTCGATATTCTGATGAAGGGTCTTGGCCTGAAAAATCGGCTCTTTACTCCTCTCCATAGATGCTGCCTGACCTGCTGAGCTTCTCCTTTATTTTGAGTGTGTTACTCTGGATTTCCACATCTGCAGAATCTCATGTTTATAACAGTATATCAAATTTTTAAAATATTATTGAGATTTTTATATCTTTTTGACAGTCAGCAAGTCCAGGGCAGGGTTGATTTTTAAGGTTGACACATTTGCTCTGAAAGGACCTGTGCCATGTTGGGCATTGTAGATCAGGTAGGACCTAGCTCTCCATCGGAAGACAGTACTCAGGAACCACTCCAAGTATCAAAGGGTAAAGAAGGCAGGCAACTAATAGCTCACTAATCAGCAGAAGATCCAAGTCAACACATGTTGACAAGTCATAGCTTCTGAATCAGGCTATGAACTTCTTTTGCTTTCACAGAGGAATTTCCATTTTTACACTTTTTTGTCAACACCTTCAGAAGCATCAAAGCATTATATGAATAACCAAAAATTGACATACTGATTTTTTTTGATTGAGTCACATTATATGAACAATTCTGGATTAATACATCAGCTGATTTGTTTTGCAAAGCACAATTCTTATTTAATGAAATTATTCTGGAAATAGAAGGAAATAAAGATATATCAGATGATGAGAGGCATTGATCATGTGGATAGTCAGAGGTTTTCTCCCCAGAGCTGAAATGACTAGCATGAGAGGGCACTGTTTTAAAGGTGCTTGGAAGTAAGCACAGAGGAGATGTCAGGGGCAAGTTTTTTTAAGCAGAGAGTGCTGAGTGCATGGAATGGGCTGCTGGCGACGGTGGTGGAAGCAGATAAGATAGGGTCTTTTCAGAGACTCCTGGACAGATACATGGAGCTCAGAAAAATAGAGGGTTATGGGTACCCTAGGTAATTTCTAAGGTAAGGACACGTTTGGCACAGCTTTGTGGGCTGAAGGGCCTGTATTGTGCTGTAGGTTTTCAATGTTTCTATTGATAAAATGATGGTGACATATACAATAGTTGACTCAATCTACCAGAAATTTTAAAAAAACATTTACTATTAGCAACAGGAGCTTCAAAAGCTTACCACCTCCAATGTAAAATAGTTAACATTCTATTCAAACTAAACATACTTATATTTTTCCTTGTTTATTATGTATTTAATCAGTTATATAGACCATAAAGTATAGAAGCAGAATTAGGCCATCCAGCCCATTGATTCTGCTCCACAAATATAGAGGAGTAACTAGTCAGGGGAAAATAATGTACATATAGATTGCAATTGATTATCAGTCACACAAGCTCAGAAATAAAAATAATCATGGCCTGTGGCAAGATTTTTGCGATGTCCATTATTTTGGCCCCAACTTATACCATATAACTGCCAATGAATGGTTTAAGAATAACATTTCCTTCCTGTTTGTAGCTCATCATTACCCCAAAAATACAAACATTTGTTAACTTTAAAACTTCTACTTTCAAGACCAGCTTGTTTCTAAAATTCCAACAGCCTCCCAATAATATTCAACAGTACACACTGAAGTGAACAGCTTCAGTTAAAAGAAAACTTACTAATTCAATCTGCTTTTCCAGTTCATGACACTGCTCAGACTGTATCTTCCTGCTCTGTTCTCTAGCAGCAATATTTTCTTCTTGTTGCTTTTCAAGTAATTTCTCCAATTTGACAATTTCATTATTTTTTTCCTAATATTTAAAGGAAGCAGAAATGAAGATTACACTATTGTAAAAAAATCTTTTGTCAGTTCCTTTGCATGCACTTTTCTTCACAAAGAAAATATTATTCTTCAAGCTTTTTATATTTTTCTAATAGGAATAGGAGGAAGGGAAAAAAAGGGCTGTAACAAGTATTTCCTGTCTGGTTCTGCATATTTACTTACGTAGCAAAAGATAATTGTTCTAAAGTAAGTGTTTTTAGATTGCTCACACCAATGCTGCTATATCAATTATATAAATTTAACTTGTCATTTTTCAAAGATATGTGTTATTTGTACTTTCTTGACAAAACAAAACAAAATACACTGTTGGAATTCTACTATTTACAGTACATTGCAGTATCTATTGAAATTATTACTTTAAAAGTGTTTTGGGGTCATAGTGGCCAAATATTAAATTGTTCCATCCTTAAGTCATTCTTTGGGGTACTCTTCTGTTTTCCTGGATGTCAGCGAAAAGCCAGAATTTCAGGTTGTATGTTGTATACATTCTCTGATATTAAATGCAACTATTAAACTATTAATGTTGTTCAATTTTATTTTAATAATAGTTCCAATGTTACCGCAAATGCTTGTTCATATTCAACAATTTTCACTGCTTTGACCGAGTACGCAATAGTTTTCTCCTCCAATTGTTTCTCCACCGTAGAAAGCTGTGACTTTGTTTTTCTTAGCTGTCAAACAGAATATGTGCATTGGTAGTCATTATTAAGTGCAAAATATTTAGCAAACAGATTCATTAATTTACAATGTATTGTTCAACTGTTCCCCCCCCAAAGATTAAAGGGTGAAGATTATCTTTATTTGTCACATGTACATTGAAACATACAGTGTAATGCGTTATTTGCATTAACAGCAAATACAGTCTGAGGATGTACTGGGGACAGCTGACATGTGTCGCCATGCTTGCAGTGCCAACATAGCATACTCACAATTTACTAACCCTAACTTGTATGCCTCCAAAATGTGGAAGGAAACCAGAGCACCTGGATGAAACCCATATGGTCATGGAAAGAACATACAAACTCCCTGCAAACAGCAACAGGAATTGAACCACCATCTTACCATCTAGGTGGATGATCTTGTCGTACAGCTACAGATTGGCAGGTATGATATTGTGGCCATCACTGAGACGTGGCTAAAGGATGCATGTTTCTGGGAGCTGAACGTCCAAGGATACACGGTGTATCGGAAGGATAGGAAGGTAGGCAGAGGGGGAGGTGTGGCTTTATTGGTAAGAAATGATATTAAATCATTAGAAAGAGGTGATATAGGATCGGAAGCTGCAGAATCTTTATGGGTTGAGCTCAAAAACCGCAGGGTAAAAGGACGCTGATGGCAGTTATATATAGGCCTCCAAACAGTTGCAATGATGTGGACTGCAAATTACAACAGGACATAGAAATTGTGGGGAATTTTAACATGCGAGTGGATTGGGAAAATCAGGTCGGCACTGGATCTCAAGAGAGAGAATTTGTAGAATGTCTGCGAGATGACTTTTTAGAACAGCTTACTGTTGAGCCCACTAAGGGATTGGCTGTACTGGATTGGGTATTGTGTAATGAACCGGAGGTGATTAGAGAGATTGAGGTGAAGGAACCCTTAGGAGGCAGTGATCATAACATGATTGAGTTCACTGTGAAATTTGAAAAAGAGAAGCCGAAATCTGATGTGTCGGTATTTCAGTGGAGTAAAGGAAATTATAGTGGCATGAGAGAGGAACTGGCCAAAGTTGACTGGAAAGGGACACTGGCGGGAAGGACAGCAGAGCAGCAGTGGCTGGAGTTTATGCGAGAAGTAAGGAAGGTGCAAGACAGGTATAGAACATAGAATAGTACAGCACATTACAGGCCCTTTGGCCCACAATGTTGTGCCGACCCTCAAACCCTGCCTCCCATATAACCCTCCCTACCTTAAATTCCTCCATATACCTGTCTAGTAGTCTCTTAAACTTCACTAGTGTATCTGCCTCCACCACTGACTCAGGCAGTGCATTCCATGCACCAACCACTCTCTGAGTAAAAAACCTTTTTCTAATATCCCCCTTGAACTTCCCACCCCTTACCTTAAAGCCATGTCCTCTTGTATTGAGCAGTGGTGCCCTGGGGAAGAGGCGTTAGCTATCCACTCTATCTATTCCTCTTATTATATTCCAAAAAAGAAGAAATTTTTGAATGGATAAAGGATGCAACCGTGGCTGACAAGAGAAGTCAAAGCCAAAGTTAAAGCAAAGGAGAGGGCATACAAGGAAGCAAAAATTAGTGGAAAGACAGAGGATTGGGAAGTTTTTAAAAGCTTACAAAAGGAAACTAAGAAGGTCATTAAGAGGGAAAAGATTAACTATGAAAGGAAGCTAGCAAATAATATCAAAGAGGATACTAAAAGCTTTTTCAAGTATATAAAGAGTAAAAGACAGGTGAGAGTAGATATAGGACCAATAGAAAATGATACTGGAGAAATTGTAATGGGAGATAAGGAGATGGCGGAGGAACTGAACGAGTATTTTGTATCAGTCTTCACTGAGGAAGACATCAGCAGTATACCGGACACTCACGGGTGGCAGGGAAGAGAAGTGTGCGCAGTCACAATTACGACAGAGAAAGTACTCAGGAAGCTGAATAGTCTAAAGGTAGATGAATCTCCCGGACCAGATGGAATGCACCCGCATGTTCTGAAGGAAGTAGCTGTGGAGATTGCTGAGGCATTAGCGATGATCTTCAAAAGTTGATAGATTCTGGCATGGTTCCGGAGGACTGGAAGATTTCAAATGTCACTCCACTATTTAAGAAGGGGGCAAGGAAGCAAAAAGGAAATTGTAGACCTGTTGGCTTGACACCGGTGGTTGGGAAGTTGTTGGAGTCAATTGTCAAGGATGAGGTTACAGAGTACCTGGAGGCATATGACAAGATAGGCAGAACTCAGCATGGATTCCTTAAAGGAAAATCCTGCCTATTACAATTTTTTGAGGAAATTACAAGTAGGCTAGACAAGGGAGATGTAGTGGATGTTGTATATTTGGATTTTCAGAAGGCCTTTGACAAGGTGCCACACATGAGGCTACTTAACAAGATAAGAGCCCATGGAATTACGAGAAAGTTACTTACGTGGATAGGGCGTTGGCTGATTGGCAGGAAACAGAGAGTGGGAATAAAGGGATCCTATTCTGGTTGGCTGCCGGTTAGCAGTGGTGTTCCACAGGGGTCCGTGTTGGGGCCGCTTCTTTTTACATTGTACTTCAACGATTTAGATTATGGAATAGATGGCTTTGTGGCTAAGTTTGCTGATGATATGAAGATAGGTGGAGGGGCCGGTAGTGCTGAGGAAACAAAGTCTACAGAGAAACTTGGATAGATTCAAAGAATGGGCAAAGAAGTGGCAAATGAAATACAATGTTGGAAAATGAATGGTTCTGCACTCTGGCAGAAGAAATAAGCAGGCAGACTATTATTTAAATGGGGAGAGAATTCAAAGTTCTGAGATGCAATGGGACCTGAGAGTCCTCGTACAGGATACCCTTAAGGTTACCCTCCAGGTTGAGTCAGTGGTGAAGAAGGCGAATGCAATGTTGGCATTCATTTCTAGAGGAATAGAGTATAGGAGCAGGGATGTGATATTGAGGCTCTATAAGGCGCTGGTGAGACCTCACTTGGAGTACTGTGGGCAGTTTTGGTCTCCTTATTTAAGGAAGGATGTGCTGACATTGGAGAGGGTACACAGAAGATTCACTAGAATGATTCCGGGAATGAGAGGGTTAACATATGAGCAACGTTTGTCCACTCTTGGACTGTATTCCTTGGAGTTTAGAAGAATGAGGGGAGACCTCATAGAAACATTTCGAATGTTGAAAGGCATAGACAGGGTGGATGCGGCAAAGTTGTTTCCCATGATGGGGGAGTCTGGTACGAGAGGGCGTGACTTAAGGATTGAAGGACGCCCATTCAGAACAGAGATGCGAAGAAATTTTTTTAGCCAGAGAGTGGTGAATCTATGGAATTTGTTGCCACGGACGGCAGTGGAGGCGAAGTCATTGGATGTATTTAAGGCAGAGATTGATAGGTATCTGAGTAGCCAGGGCATCAAAGGTTATGGTGAGAAGGCGGGGGAGTGGAACTAAATGGGAGAATGGCTCAGCTCATGATAAAATGGCAGAGCAGACTCGATGGGCCAAATGACCGACTTCTGCTCCTTTGTCTTATGGTCTTACGGCTGTACAGTGTTACATTAAACGCTATGCTACTGTGCCACCTGTGTTAAAAACAAGACATTCCTGTATACCTTCTAAACCAATGTAATATTGATAGCAAGCACTAAAATTTACACACTGCTGCATGTATCATACTGACCCTAATTTTAAATGGTCAGAATATCATAAGTTTCAGACCATTTAAAATGAGATTCAGAATACTATAGCTTATCAAATTTTCAATCTGGGTAAATTCACAATGCATAAATGCCTTAACCTGGGAGCACCAAGTTAAACAACAATGCTTCTAATACTATTGTGATGAGCTGAAATTGATAAAGTTTTAATGCAAGGAGTATTATGAACAAAGCAGTGGAGCTTAGAATGTGGATCAGTACTTGGAGTTATGATGTTGTGGCAATTACCGAGACTTGGATGGCTCAGGGGCAGGAATGGTTACTTCGAATGGCAGGCTTTAGATGTTTCAGAAAGGACAGGGAGGGAGGCAAAAGAGGTGGGGGTGTGGCATTGTTGATCAGAGATGGTGTCAAGGCAGCAGAAAAGGAGGAATTCATGGAGGGATTGTGGGTGGAAGTTAGGAACAGGAAAGGGTCAATAACTGTACTGGGTGTTTTTTTTTAAATAGACCACCCAATAGTAACAGGGACATTGAGGAGCAGATAGGGAGACAAGTTCTTGAAAGGTGTCATAATAACAATGTTGTTGTGATGGGAGATTTTAATTTCCCAAATATTGATTGACATGTCCCTAGAGCAAGGGGTTTAGATGGGGTGGAGTTTGTTAGCTGTGTTCAGAAGGATTTCTTGACTCAGTATGTAGATAAGCCTACAAGAGGAGAGACTGTACTGTATTGGGAAATGAACCTTGTCAGGTGTCAGATCTCTCAGTGGGAGAGCATTTTGGAGATAGTGATCACAATTCTATCTCCTTTACCATTGCATTGGAAAGGGATAGGAACAGATTTAATTGGAGTAAGGGGAAATATGAAGCTATCAGGCAGGAACTTAGAAACATAAATTGGAAACAGATGTTCTCAGGGATAAGAACGGAAGAAATATGGCAAATGTTCAGGGGATATTTGCATGGAGTTCTGCATAAGTACGTTCCAATGAGACAGGTAAAGGATGGGAGGGTACAGGAACCATGGTGTACAAAGGCTGTTGTAAATCTAGTCAAAAAGAAAAGAAGAGCTCATGAAAGATTCAAAAAACTAGGTAATGATAGAGATCTAGAAGATTATAAGGCTAGCTGGAAGGAGCTTAAGAACAAAAGTAGGAGAGCCGGAAGGGGTCATGAGAAGGCCTTTACGGACAGGATTAAGGAAAACCCCAAGGCATTCTACAAGTATGTGAAGAGCAAGAGGATAAGACGTGTGAGAATAAGACCAATTAAGTGTGACAGTGGATAAGTGTATATGGAACCGGAGGAGATAGCAGAGATACTTAATGAATACTTTGTTTCAGTTTTCACTACAGAAAAGGATCTTGGTGATTGTAGGGGTGACTTGCAGCAGACCGAAAAGCTTGAGAATGTGGATATTAAGGAACAGGATGTGCTGGAGCCTTTGGAAAGCATCAAGTTAGATCAGTCACTGGGACCAGACGAGGTGTACCCCAGGCTGCTGTGGGAGGCGAGGGAAGAGATTGCTGAGCCTCTGGTGATGATCTTTGCATCATCAATAGGGACGGGAGAGGTTCTGGAGGATTGCAGAGTTGCAAATGTAGTTCCCTTATTCAAGAAAGGTATTAGAGATAGCCCAGGAAATTATAGACCAGTGAGTCTTACTTCAGTGGTTGGTAACTTGATGGAGAAGATCCTGAGAGACAGGATTTACGAGCATTTGGAGAGACATAATATGGTTAGGAGTAGGCAGCATGGCTTTGTAGAAGGCAGGTTGTGCCTTACGAACCTGATTGAATTTTTTGAGGATGTGACTAAACACATTGATGAAGGTAGAACAGTAGATGTAGTGTATATGGATTTCAGCAAGGCATTTGATAAGGTATTCCATGCAAGGCTTATTGAGAAAGTAAGGAGGCATGGGATCCAAAGGCACATTGCTTTGTGGATCCAGAACTGGCTTGCCCACAGAAGGCAAACAGTGATTGTAGTCAAGTCATATTCTGCATGGAGGTCAGTGACCAGTGGTGTGCCTCAGGGATCTGTTCTGGGACCCCTACTCTTTGTGATTTTGATAAATGACCTGGATGAGGAAGTGGGGGGATGGATTAGCAAATTTGCTGATGTCACAAAGATTGGGGGTGTTGTGGATAGTGTGGAGGACTGTCAGAGGTTACAGCAGGACATTGATAGGATGCAAAACTGGGCTGAGAAGTGGCAGATGGAGTTCAACCCAGATAAGTGTGAGGTGGTTCATTTTGGTAGGTCAAATATGGTGGAGAATTTAGTATTAATGGTAAGACTCCTGGCAGTGTGGAGGATCAGAGGGATCTTGGGGTCTGAGTCCATAGGAAACTCAAAGCTGCTGTGCAGGTTGATTCTGTGGTTAAGAAGGCACGTGGTGCATTGGCCTTCATCAATGATTGGATTGAGTTCAGGAGCAGAGAGGTAATGTTACAGCTATACAGGACCCTGGTCAAATCCCACTTGAAGTACTGTGTACAGATCTGGTCACCTCACTACAGGAAAGATATGGAAACCATAGAAAGGGTGCAGGGGAGATTTAAAAGGATGTTGCCTGGATTGGGGAGCTTGCCTTATGAGAATAGGTTGAGTGAACTCGGCCTTTTTTCCTTGAAGCGATGGAGGATGAGAGGTGACCTGATAGAACTGTATAGGAGGCACTGATCATGTGGATAGTCAGAAGCTTTTTCCCAGGGCTGAAATGGCTAGCATGAGAGAGCACAGTTTTAAGGTGCTTGGAGGTAGGTACAGAGGAGATGTCAGGGGTTAGTTGTTTTTTTTCTTCACAGAGCGTGATGAGTGCATGAAATGGGCTGCCGGCGATGGTGGTGGAGGTGAATACGATAGGGTTTTAAGAGACTCCTGGATAGGTGCATGGATCATAGAAAAATAGAGTACTATGGGTAACCCCAGGTAATTTCTAAGGTAAGGACATGTTTGGCACAGCTTTGTGGGCCAAAGGGCCTGTATTGTGCTGTAGGTTTTCTATGTTTCTCTGTTTGAAGAGATTTTATAAGTAAGGGTCAAACAGCACAGAACATAGAATAGTACAGCACAGTACAGGCCCTTCGGCCCACAATGTTGTGCCGACCCTCAAACCCTGCCTCCCATGTAACCCCCCCGCCGAACTTAAATTCCTCCATATACCTGTCCAGTAGTCTCTTAAACTTCACTAGTGTATCTGCCTCCACCACTGACTCAGGCAGTGCATTCCATGCACCAACCACTCTCTGAGTAAAAAACCTTCCTCTAATATCCCCCTTGAACTTCCCACCCCTTACCTTAAAGCCATGTCCTCTTGTACTGAGCAGTGGTGCCCTGGGGAAGAGGCGCTGGCTATCCACTCTATCTATTCCTCTTATTATCTTGTACACCTCTGTCATGTTTCCTCTCATCCTCTTTCTCTCCAAAGAGTAAAGCCTGAGCTCCCTTAATCTCTGATGATAATGCATACTCTCTAAACCAGGCAGCAGCCTGGTAAATCTCCTCTGTACCCTTTCCAATGCTTCCACATCCTTCCTATAGTGAGGCGACCAGAACTGGACACAGTACTCCAAATGTGGCCTAACCAGAGTTTTATAGGGCTACATCATTACATTGCGACTCTTAAACTCTAACCCTCGACTTATGAAAGCTAACACCCCATAAGCTTTCTTAACTACCCTATCCACCTGTGCGGCAACTTCTCAGGGATCTGTGGACGTGTACCCCCAGATCCCTCTGTTCCTCCACACTACCAAGTATCCTGCCATTTACTTTGTACTCTGCCTTGGAGTTTGTCCTTCCAAAGTGTACCACCTCACACTTCTCCGGGTTGAACTCCATCTGCCACTTCTCAGCCCACTTCTGCATCCTATCAATGTCTCTCTGCAATCCTTGACAATCCTCTACACTATCTACAACACCACCAACCTTTGTGTCGTCTGTAAACTTGCCAACCCACCCCACATCCAGATCGTTAATAAAAATCACGAAAAGTAGAGGTCCCAGAACAGATCTGCAGGCAAGCCAATTCTGAATCCACCTGGCCAAACTTCCCTGGATCCCATGCCTTCTAACTTTCTGAATAAGCCTACCGTGAGGAACCTTGTCAAATGCCTTACTAAAATCCATATAGATCACATCCACTGCACTACCCTCATCTATATGTCTGGTCACCTCCTCAAAGAACTCTTATCAGGCTTGTTAGACATGATCTGCCCTTCACAAAGCCATGCTGACTGTCCCTGATCAGACCATGATTCTCTAAATGTCCAGAGATCCTATCTCTAAGAATCTTTTCCAACAGCTTTCCCACCACAGACGTAAGGCTCACTGGTCTATAATTACCCGGACTATCCCTACTACCTTTTCTGAACAAGGGGACAACATTCGCCTCCCTCCAATCCTCCGGAACCATTCCCGTGGACAACGAGGACATAAAGATCCTAGCCAGAGGCTCAGCAATCTCTTCCCTCGCCTCGTGGAGCAGCCTGGGGAATATTCCGTCAGGCCCCGGGGATTTATCCGTCCTAATGTATTTTAACAACTCCAACACCTCCTCTCCCTTAATATCAACATGCTCCAGAGCATCAACCTCACTCATATTGTCCTCACCGTCATCAAATTCCCTCTCATTGGTGAATACCGAAGAGAAGTATTCATTGAGGAACTCGCTCACTTCCACAGCCTCCAGGCACATCTTCCCACCTTTATCTCTAATCGGTCCTACCTTCACTCCTGTCATCCTTTTTTTCTTCACATAATTGAAAAATGCCTTGGGGTTTTCCTTTACTCTACTCGCCAAGGCCTTCTCATGCCCCCTTCTTGCTCTTCTCAGCCCCTTCTTAAGCTCCTTTCTTGCTTCCTTATATTCCTCAATAAACCCATCTGATCCTTGCTTCCTAAACCTCATGTATGCTGCCTTCTTCCACCTGACTGGATTTTCCAACTCACTTGTCACCCATGGTTCCTTCACCCTACCATTCTTATCTTCCTCACCAGGACAAATTTATCCCTAACATCCTGCAAGAGATCTCTAAACATCGACCACATGTCCATAGTACATTTCCCTGCAAAAACATCATCCCAATTCACATCCACAAGTTCTAGCCTTATAGCCTCATAATTTGCCCTTCCCCAATTAAAAATTTTCCTGTGCTCTCTGATTCTAGCCTTTTCCATGATAATGCTAAAGGTCAGGGAGCAGGTGGTCACTGTCCCCCAGATGATCACCCACTGAGAGATCTGTGACCTGACCCGGTTCATTACCTAGTACTAGATGTAGTATGGCATTCCCCCTAGTCAGCCTGTCCACATACTGTGACAGGAATCAGTCCTGGACACACCTAACAAACTCACTGTCTCCAAATGGTTAATACTGACCTTCAAGCAGCACATTAATGCCACCCTAATTGCATATTTCACCGTATGTTCCCATCTATTTTCCCCATATTCTATATACTAATGGCAAATTACAATGGCCAATTAACCTACTAACCCATATGTTTTCGCAACACCCAGAGTAAATCCACATGATCACAGGAGGAATGTGCAAACTCCAAGTAGGCAGTACGAAGGGTCAGGATTTAATCCTGACCCTTGCTGTTGTTGTGAAACAGCAATTCGATTAGCTGCATCTCTCACAGCCAGCTTCACTTGGAGACTAAAAACCAGCCAGTTTGCTCCCTGATCAAAATGGGTTCCAATGATAAAAAAAAATCATTCTATCAACTTAAATTTACATTTCCGTACTAAGGGAACGGGTAGCCGTTAACATAAGTTAATCAGTGATGCAAAGATAGGTGGCAGTATAAGCAAAGTAGAGGGAACCTAAAGTTAAAGTGAAATAGCCAGTTTAAGCAAATAATTTCGATTTAAGAATTTTCAATTTTGACCCAAAGCAAACTGAAAATAAAAATAGAGACAAGATAGTAATAATGGATGACAAGATCCATTAAATTAGAATCACTGAAAGTGGACATAAATAGAAAACCAACAAATATTCACAGAATGTTGGCTTCCTTATCTACATATTTCAGGCATAAACTATGTCTGAAACACCGTTCTGGCTATTTCACCTTGGAATTTATTAACCATTGGATGGCATGGTAGCATAGCTGTTAGTGTTATGCTTCACAGCATCAGCAACCTAGGTTCTATTTCTGTAAGGAGTAATAGTACATTTTTCTCAGGACTGTATGGGTTTCCTATTGGTGCTCAGTTTTCTCCCACATTCCAAAGATGTACATATGGGTTAAGGTTAGTAAGTTGTGGGCACGCTATGTTGGCACCAGATTGTGGAATGCCCCCAGCATATCCTCAGACAATGTTGGTCTTTGATGCAAATGACACATTTCGCTTGCATTTCGATATACATGAGACTAATAAAGCTCAACCTTAACCTTTTTAGCAAGGCAATGTAATTCCCCAAGTCTTACCATTCATTGAGATCATCGCTGATTTGTGACCTAACTCTATACTTTCCAGATCTTTGATGTGTGATCCAACTCTATACTTTCTATATCCCTTGTTACATGTTGGTTAACTGAAATCTATCAATCTTAAGATTTTAAATGATCTATTATACAAGCAAACACAAAAAGAGAAATAATGTATGAGATCATGAAAAGGCAATGTAACTTCATTGGACATGTGATTAGGAAATTGGAGTTAGAATGCATAGTAATTATGGGAAAGATTGAAGGGAAGAAAGCAAGTGTAAGGGTTTCTTCTTTTATGTTACTGCGTAGGCTAATCAAAATGGCTTTTCTGAAACAACTGCAATTTAAGGAGTTCTCTCTCTCTCTCTGCTTGTTTGGGTTATATTATTGATAAGAGAGAGAACGAACCAATTGGGATAGATGTTATTCTTGCTTGTGTGTCTGTAAGCCATTGTGATGCACGGGCTTTGGGGGAGAAGACGCAATGGGGACAGAGAGAGTGGACGCGATGCTGTAAGGTGACCGACAGGATAAACCCCGAGCAAGAGTCTGAGGTCCAGGTTCTTCGACGAGGAGAGGAGACGAAGACAGACTCGTGTGGAGTGTCTGTTTGACTACCGTGGTTGGTCCCAGGCGGCGGGTCGAAATGGTTGAAGGGGATCAAATGGTGGAAACAGGACCCCGTCACTTGAGCTCCAACTGTTGTGCACGAAGTGGCTGAACTTTGATAAGTTTAGCACCTTTTACTTTCCTTTATCTCTATTAATTACATAGTTCTAGTAATATCTATAAATTGTAATCATTTAATCACATATGGTGCATTGTCTGTTATTTGGCAGAGTGGGGTACATCATACAGCATCCACACAAACTTGATTACCCAGTTTGGCGGGGCCGAGGGCTGCTTTCCCTAGACGAAAACGAGTTGAGCAAGCCTGAGGCTGACCAGGAGGCTACACAAGAGGAAGGCAAAGACAAATGATGATGGAGACAGCAGCCAGAGAACTGGAAATGAATACCAATGAACTGATCCACTTGACCCAAAACAGGAGTGTGTGGGTCATGGCAGTCAAAGCTCAAACTGGGCACGGCACCTGATGATGATGATTATACAAGCATCGATTTTAATCTACGTAAAGGATTTCCAAGCTGCCACCAGCCTCTACATGTAGAATTATTTCTCTAATTTATTCCTGAAAATGCCTAGGACTAATTTTCAGTCTATGTTCCCAGTGCAAATTTTAACCAATTGAAATAATGTTTTCTTTCTCTCTCTCTCTCTCCCCCTCTTCATTCCCCAAGTATTTTAAATGACTTAAACCGTATAAAATTCCTAAGAAAATAATGTTTAGATTGTATAATCTATCTTATGGTAAATATACATTGCACTACATCCAAGGGAATTAATATGAAATAGTGCCCAGGACCAATCCTGCAAATTGTGAAGTATTAATTTACTAGAGGTTAAATTATGAGATTAAACATTTGCAGTTAGACTCCCTGGAATTTCAAGTTTAAACAACTATTTGATAAGCTTTCAAGATAAATAAGGGAAAATTGAATAAGAACGAAAAAGAAAAATTATCTGCAGTGGTTGAGATCAAACCCTGAGGGCATAGTTCGGAGGAAGTCTGGAAACAACTCTTAAAACGATGATGGAATATCCTATCATAAATATTAATTGATATGGGTTCAATTGTTAGCATTAAATCTAAAACTGATAGATTTTAGCTTAGAGCATGGATCAGTACTTGGAGCTATGATGTGGTGACCATTACAAAGACTTGGATGGCTCAGGGACAGGAATGGTTACTTCAAGTGCTGGGTTTTAGATGTTTCAGAAAGGACAGGGAGGGAGGCAAAAGAGGTGGGGGCGTGGCACTGTTGATCAGAGACATGGTGTCACGACTGCAGAAAAGGTGGACGTCATGGAGGGATTGTCTACGGAGTCTCTGTGGGTGGAGGTTAGGAACAAGAAGGGGTCAATAACTTTACTGAGTGTTTTTTATAGGCTGCCCAATGGTAACAGGGATATCGACGAGCAGATAGGGAAACAGATCCTGGCAAGTTGTAATAATAACAGAATTGTCATGATGGGAGCTTTTAACTTCCCAAATATCGATTGGCATCTCCCTAGAGCAAGGAGATTAGATGGGGTGGAGTTTGTTAAGTGTGTTCAGGAAGGTTTCTTGATACAATATGTAGATAAGCCTACAAGAGGAGAGACTGCACTTGATTTAGTATTGGAAATGAACCTGATCAGGTGTCAGATCTCACAGTGGGAGAGCATTTTGGAGATAGTGAACATAATTCTATCTCCTTTACAACAGCATTGGAGAGAGATAGGAGTAGACAAGTTAGAAAAGCATTTAATTGGAGTAGGGGGAATTATGATGTTATCAGGCAAGAAATTGGAAGCTTAAATTGGGAACAGATGTTCTCAGGGAAAAGTACGGAAGAAATATGGCAAACGTTCAGGGGATATTTGTGTGGAGTTCTGCATAGGTACGTTCCAATGAGACAGGGAAGTTATGGTAGGGTATGGGAACCGTGGTGTACAAAGGCTGTAATAAATCGCGTCAAGAAGAAAAGAAGAGTGTAAAAAAGGTTCAGAGAGTTAGGTAATGTCAGGGATCTAGAAGGTTATAAAGCTAACAAGAAGGAGCTTATAAAGGAAATTAGGAGAGCCAGAAGGAGACATGAGAAGGCCTTGGCGGACAGGATTAAGGAAAACCCCAAGGCATTCTACAAGTATGTGAAGAGCAAGAGGATAAGATGTGAAAGAATAGGACCTATCAAGTATGATAGTAGGAAAGTGTGTATGGAACTGGAGGAAATAGCAGGGGTACTGAATGAATACTTTACTTCAGTATTCACTATGGAAAAGGATCTTGGTGATTATAGGGATGAATTGCAGCAGACTGAAAAGCTTGAGCATGTAGATATTAAGAAAGAGGATGTGCTGGAGCTTTTGGAAAGCATCAAGTTTGATAAGTTGCTGGGACCAGATGAAACATACCCCAGGCTACTGTGAGAAGTGAGGGAGGAGATTGCTGAGCCTCTGGCGATAATCTTTGAATCATCAATGGGGATGAGAGAGGTTCTGGAGGGTTGGAGGGTTGTGGATGTTGTTCCTTTATTCAAGAAAGGGAGTAGAGATAGCCCAGGAAATTATAGACCAGTGAGTCTTACTTCAGTGGTTGGTAACTTGATGGAGAAGATCCTGAGAGGCAGGATTTATGAACATTTGGAGAGGTATAATATGATTAGGAATAGTCAGCATGGCTTTGCCAAAGGCAGGCCGTGCCTTACGAGCCTGATTCAATTTTTTGGAGGATGTGACTAAACACATTGATGAAGGAAGAGCAGTAGATGTAGTGTATATGGATTTCACCAAGGCATTTGATAAGGTACCCCATGCAAGGCTTATTGAGAAAGTAAGGAGGCATGGGATAGAAGGGGACATTGCTTTGTGGATCCAGAACCGACTTGCCCACAGAAGGCAATGAGTGGTTGTAGATGGGTCATATTCTGCATGGAGGTCGGTGACCAGTGGTGTGCCTCAGGGATCTGTTCTGGGACCCTTACTCTTCATGATTTTTATAAATAACCTGGATGAGGAAGTGGAGGAATGGTTTAGCAAGTTTGCTGATGACACAAAGGTTGGAGGTGTTGTGGATAGTGTGGTGGGCTGTCAGAGGTTACAGTGGGACATTGATAGAATGCAAAACTGGGCTGAGAAGTGGCAGATGGAGTTCAACCCAGATAACTGAGAGGTGGTTCATTTTGGTAGGTCAAATATGATGGCAGAATATAGTACTAATGGTAAGACTCTTGGCAGTGTGGAGGATCAGAGGGATCTTGGGGTCCGAGTCCAGAGGACGCTCAAAACAGCTGTGCAAGTTGACTCTGTGGTTAAGAAGGCATACAGTGCATTGGCCTTCTTTAACTGTGGAATTGAAATTAGGAGCCGAGAGGTAATGCTGCAGCTATATAGGACCCCGGTCAGACCCCACTTGGAGTACTGTGCTCAGTTCTGGTCGCCTCACTACAGGAAGGATGTGGAAGCCATAGAAAGGGTGCAGAGGAGATTTACAAGAACGTTGCCTGGATTGGGTAGAGTGAACTCAGCTTTTTCTCCTTGGAGCGACGGAGGATGAGAGGTGACCTGATAGAGGTGTATAAGATGATGAGAGGCATTGATCGTGTGGATAGTCAGAGGCTTTTTCCCAGGGCTGAAATGGTTGCCACAAGAGGACACAGGTTTAAGGTGCTGGGGAGTAGGTACAGAGGAGATGTCAGGAGTAAGTTCTTATACTCAGAGAGTGGTGAGTGCGTGGAATTGTCTGCCGGCAATGGTAGTGGAGGCGGATACGATAGGGTCTTTTAAGAAACTTTTAGATAGGTACATGGAGCTTAGTAAAATAAAGGGCTATGGGAAAGTCTAGTAATTTCTAAGGTAGGAACATGTTTGGCACAACTTTGTGGGCCGAAGGGCCTGTATTGTGCTGTAGGTTTTCTATGTTTCTATTTTTATAACCACCTAGATTATGGGAAATGGGGAAAGGGATGTTCCAGAGAATTAGGTGATAGATCAATCAATAGCTCCAAAAGGTGAAATAGGCCTGAGCAGTTAAATGGGCTGCTCCTGTTCTTGGGCATATTGATGTAAAGCATCAAAAGTGGAATTGTGGATTTAAATGCCATTATCTTGATGTGCAGGTTACGTACCTCCTGTTCCAACTTCTCCATGTCATTTTCTTTTTCCAAGAGCTGCTCTTCAAAGTTCTGACAGTTGATTATCTGAGTCTCCAATGTTGAGATTGTAGATTCTGCCTCTAACAATTTTGTCTGCAGTTCTTCAAATTCCTTTTGTTTACATTGTTCTTCTTCTAAATGCTGTTCCAGGGTCTTTCTCTCAGCTGACAAGATAAAAGAAAAAGCTTTTTTTTTTGTAAAATAACAATTCTATTGAAGCAAGATGGCCAGCTTGCCAAAAGCTTGCTTCAGCACCCTGTTTACCTATAGCACCACTTGCAGGGAACCATGTATGTGTGGTCCTTGTATTTGTCAGCTTATAGATACTGACCATGTCCATAAAACATCTTTTTTTTTTGTTATGCACTGGCTCTGACACAAAACATTCTGTAAAAGTATTGCAAATAATCAGTCCAAAATAGCAGACTTCTTCCTCGTATAGATTCTGTAGCCCGAGGAAATAATCTCTCAGGATATACTGTACCCTGTCAATCCTTCCCAGAATTTTGTACATTTCAAACAAATTACCACTGTAGACCTACTTCACTCAACTTCCTCTTTACCCTGGTAATCACTGGTAATCAACCTAGTGAAGATACACCATACCACATCAAAGCTATAAGCATTCTTGAACAACAGAAATTTCAGTCTGTATTCCCTCTACATCTGCAACAAGACTTCTTTTAACACTTCAGTTCACTTCCATTAAAGGTCAAGATCCCATTTCCCCTTCCAATGGCTGCAGTATTGCATGTTGGTATGTTTCATGAACGAGTAGAATCTATCTGCACATCAACTTTTGCTAAATTGTCACAAAGTTTTAAAAACTTGTAGTGGGTAACCAGATGCTATTACAGCTCAGGGGGTCAGAGTTCAGAGTTCAATCCTGATGTCCTCTGTAAGGAGTCCTCATTGTGGAATGTTCTGGTTTCTTCACACAGTTCAAAGATAAAAACATCGAAAACCTAAAGCATAATACAGGCCCTTTGGCCCACAATGCTGTGCCAAACATGTACTTACTTTTGAAATTACCTAGGGTTACCTATAGCCCTCTATTTTTCTAAGCTCCACGTACCTGTCCAGGAGTCTCTTAAAAGACCCTATCATATCCGCCTCCACCACCGTCGCCAGCAACCCATTCCACGAAATCACCACTCTCTGGGTAAAAAGCTTACCCCTGACATCTCCTCTGTACTTACTTCCAAGCACCTTAAAACTGTGCCTGCTCGTGCTGGCCATTTCAGCCCTGAGAAAAAGCCTCTGACTATCCACACGATCAATGCCTCTCATCATCTTATACACCTCTATCAGGTCACCTCTCATCCTCGCACGCTCCAAGGAGAAAAGGCCGAGTTCACTCAACCTATTCTCAAAAGGCATGCTCCCCAATCCAGGCAACAGCCTTGTAAGTCTCCTCCACACCCTTTCTATAGTTTCCACATCCTTCCTGTAGTGAGGTGACCAGAACTGAGCACAGTACTTCAAGTGGGGTCTGACCAGGGTCCTATATAGCTGCAACATTACCTCTAGGCTCTTGAGCTCAGTCTCATAATACTGACTCACCAGCTGTTGTATCTTCCAGAAACAGGTGTATTTTTACTACAATCAATTGAAACACCTTGACTGCACACAGGCCTCTAAAAACAGATCTCCATTTAACTAATTATGTGAGTTCTAAAACCGATTGGATGAGTATTCACTCATCTATGATGTGATGCACCACTGATGATTCGGTGCATCACATCATTGATGAGTGAATACTCATGCAATGAATAATTTTATGTTTTATATTTGTAATTAATTTAGATCACTTCGCAGAGATCTGTTTTCACGCTGACGTGAGTCTTTTTTACGTTGATCAGTGTCAAGAAAAGCCAAATTAAATCCACTGTGATTCAATGTTGTAAAACAATAAAACCGAATCATAGGAAAATTTACAATGGCCAATTAACCTACTAACCAGTAGCATCTTTTACTATGGGAGGAAACTAGAGCACCCGGAGAAAACACACATATTCTACAGGGAGAATGCCCAACCTCCCTACAGAGGGCGCTGGGACTGAACTCCGAAATCTAGCACCCCAAGCTGTAACAGAGTTGTGCTGACCACTACGCTACCGTGACACCCAATCTTCCGCAATCACTAACCCTGAAAGTATATTCCACATACCCTTTACTCAATTTAAACTTACTACATTTAATCTTGTAATTATGGCCAGACATTCCTGACCGCTCAAGTGCCAGAATAATCTGCTTCACACCACCTTCCTTCATCATTTAATTATTTCAAGCTAGTAACAGTGCAAAAGTAGTTCCATAATTTGTAGTTACACTAAAAAATGCCTAATTTTTCCAAATTATCTCCACCTTATTTCCACATATCAGCTAACTGTGAATCTGTTATGGCCCTGTAACACCTTAACAGCACTAACATCTGAGTGCAGTAATAAAACTACAATGGGAGATTCTTCTCATTACACTGATTAAAAACATGGAATCAACTTCAAATCCTATCTATCTACACTCAGTGAGCCTCTCTGAGCATAATTTCAACAAAGCAAAGCTGCCTTGCAACCTATACAGCAAATGAACAAAAATATAACTGACACAAGATACCAGTCTCAAAAGCACTATATAATAATATGGTTAATGCATTCATTGTAGAATAATATTAAAGCGGTAACTAGTGGTGCCTCAGAGCAAGATGAAAGTTTTCTGATCATTTCTCTTACATCCATAAGACACAAAGGGACAAAGAAAATTTTCCCAGTCAGATGGGAACTAACACATGCTGCCACAAAGTGTAAGGTAAGCGATCAGTTATAAAAATGCACAGCATTCTAAATTTCACTGTACCGGTTAATGGGTTAATTGGTCATTGTAAACTGTCCATGATTAAGCAAGGGTTAAATCGGGGGCTACTGGGCGGCACGGCTCAAAGGTCTGGCAGGACCTATTCTGTGCTGTGCTTTTAAATACATAAACAAACAGGCTGTAAATGCTGGTGTAGGGAGGGGTCCTGGTCTTCTGCCTCTTGAAATATAGAAAGTAATAGCATTTTGACAAAGCAAATAGTATATTAATTATCTCAGGCAGCTTCAGGAAGAAAATGGGCAGTTGATGTTTTTTTACGTAGTCTGATTTCTCTCAACTGATGGTTCCTGGCTTGCTGAGTTCCTCCAGCAGTTTGCTTTGTTTTGCTCCAAATTCCAATATCTGTAATCTCAAAATTGGCCTACACTCAATGAAATTGAGGTAAGTACAAAGTGATCTTATTGAGACATACTAGATTCTGGGAAATTTGCACTTACTTATCAGAATCAGATTTAATATCTCATATCATGAAATTTGTTAACTTTATGGCAGCAGTACATAATAAATATAGAGAAAAAACTGAGTTACATTAAGTATGTGTATGTCTATTAAATAGTTAAGTTCAAATAATTAGTGCAAGATAACAGAAAAAAAAATATAGTGAGGTAGTGTTCATGGGTTCTATGTTCATTTAGAAATCAGACGGCAGAGGGATAGAAGCTATTCCTGAATCGCTAAGTATGTGCCTTCAGGCTTCTGTACTCTTTTCCTACTTTAGCAGTGTGAAGAGGGCATGTCCTGGGTGGTGGGGATCCTTAATGATGGACGCCGCCTTCATAAGGCACTGCTCCTTGAAGCTGTCTTGGATATTGCGGAGGCTGGAACCCATGATAGAGCTGACTAATTTTATAAGTTTTTGCAATTTATTTTAATCTAGTGCAGTAGCCTCTCCCATCCGCCCCACCCTCTCCCCATACCAGATGGTGATGCAACTAGTCAGAATGCTCTCCATGGTACATTTGTAGAAGTTTGAGTGTTTTAGTTGACGAACCAAATCTCCTTAAACTCCTAATGAAATATAGCTGCTGTGTTGCCTTCTTTACAGCTGCATCAATAAGTTGCGTCCAGGTGAGGCCTTCATAGATATTGACACCCAGGAACTCGAAATTGCTCACGATCTCCACTTCTGATCTTCCACAAGGATTGGTTCATACTTCCTTGTAGACTTCAGAAAGGGTAAGACAATCAGCTCTTTGGTCTTGCTAACGTTGAGTACAAAGTTGTTGCTCTGACACCACTCAACTAACTGGTATACTTCACTCTTGTACACCCTTTCATCATCATCTGAAGTTCTGCCAACAATTGTTGTATCATCAGCAAATTTATAGATGCTGTTTGAGCTATGCCTAGCCAGTCATGGGTGTAGAGAGTACAGTAGTAGTAGACTATGCGGTAAGAAAATTCAGGCAGTTTCTAGAGTAGGTAACATGGTCGGCACAACTGTGGATCGAAGGGCCTGTAACGTGCTGTAGCTTTCTACGTTTCTAAATTAGCCCTGCTTCAGTCTAGGACCTAAACTGGTCCTGCTCCAGTTCAGGACCCTAATAGATTCTTCTTTTTTTTTGCCTGTTTATTCTGTCCAGTAAATCTCCAGTTTCGTCAAAAATATCAGGACATTGTTGCTTTCAACTGCTAATAAGACTAGATTCCAGCATCTGAATCTCACCTGTAGAAAGCCTGCATACTATTATTCTCCAATCCCCTTGAAATAACAGCCAACATTGCACAAGTTGTCCTAACTATCTGCTGCATCTGCTAGTTTTTGGTTTTTCATGTGCAAGTAACCCAAACCATTTCTGCTGCAGCTCTCTACCATTCTTCTCCTTCATTTTTCATGATCATTAAACACTCTATTCCTATTTCTGTTTTCTTATGCTCTTCAATCCCTAGCATATCCTCATGCTTTGGTTTCTCATTTTGTTTTGTAATATAAGGTAGCTTTGGTGCATCTCACTTTCCTTTCAACTAAGGATTATAAGTGCGTTTAAGGAAATGGGGTTTTAAACTCCCTGTACCAATGATCTCGCTGGCGAACATGCGGCCTCTGGTGAAAAAAAAATCGATGATCTCAGAGCCAGGGTGCTGAATCGGAGGGACTTTAGGACCACGAGTCCTTTGTTTCACGGAATCTTGATTAACCCCTTCCGTACCGGAAGCAGCGATTCAGATCAACAGCTTTACCATACACCATCAGGATAGATCTATAGAGTCTCTCAAAAGCAGAGGTGGAGGAGTATGCCTCATGATCAACTCTTCTTGGTGCACAAATATATCAGTGCTGTACCAATTCTGTTCACCAGACCTGGAATATCTAGCAGTAAAGTGTCATCCTTTTTACCTACCACGGGAGTTCTCTGAGGTCATTCTGGTAGCAGTTTACATTTGACCTCAGGCCAATGTCAAGCAGGCTTTAGATGATCTAAGCAATGGGATCAACATGCACGAAACAGCACACCCTAACACCTTCACCATCGTTTTGGGAGATATTAACAAGGCCAGTCTGGAAAAAAAAAATCACTAAGCAATTACCATCAACAGATCACTTGCAATACCAGAGGAAACAACACACTGGACCATTGTTACACCATCATCAAGAATGCCTACCGTGCTATTCCATGCCCTCACTTCAGGAAGTCTGATCACCTGGTAGTACTTCTACTCCCTGACTATAGGCAGAGACTGAAGATTGCAACCCCAGTAGTGAGGACCAAGAAAGTTTGGACAAGGGAAGCACAGGAGTGCCTACAGGACTGCTTTGAATCGGTGGACAGGACTGTATTCAAGGATGCATCTTTGAATCTGGATGAGTATGCTGCAGTTGTTACCAACTTAATTAAAATCTGTGTGGATGAGTGTGTGCCTACAAAGACTTACTGTACATTCTTAAACCAAAAGCCGTGAATGAACCAGGAGGTAGGTCATCTGCTGAAGGCTAGATCTATGGCATTCAAGTCCGGCAACCAGAAAACCAGGTATGATTTGTGGAGGGCTATTTCAAGAGTGAAGAGACAACTTCGAACGAGGTTGGAGGCGATATCAGATGCACAGCAACTCTGGCAGGGACTGCAAGACATTACTTCCTACAAAGCGAAACCCAATAGTATGAACAGCAGTGATACTTCTCTGCCAGATGAACTCAGCGCCTTTTATGCCTACTTTGAAAGGGAGAACAAAACTACAGCTGTGAAGATCCCTGCTGCACCTGATGACCCTGTGAGTTCTGTCTCAGAGGCCGATGTTAGGCCATCTTTAAAGAGAGTGAACCCAATGGAGTACCTGGTAAGGCTCTGAAAACCTGTGCCAACCAACTAGCGGGCGTACTCAAGGACATTTTCAACCTCTCAGTGCTACAGACAGAAGTTCCCACTTGCTTCAAAAAGGCAACAATTATACCAGTGCCAAAGAAGAATAATGTGGGCTGCATTAATGACTATCGCACGGTAGTACTCACATTGACAGTGATGAAATGCTTTGAGAGGTTGTTTATGACTAGACTAAACTCCTGCCTCAGCAAGGACCTGGACTCATTCCAATTTGCCTATCGCCACAATAGGTCAACAGCAGACACACAGACACCTGAGTCAGGATGCTGTTCATCAACTACAGCTCAGCGTTTAATACCATCATTCCCACAATCCTGACTGAGAAGTTGCAGAACCTGGGCCTCTGTACCTCCCTCTGCAATTGGATCCTCCACTTGAAGACCAGTCTGTGTGGATTGGTGATAACATATCCTCCCTGTTGACGATCAACGCTGGTGCACCTCAGGGGTGTGCGCTTAGCCCACTGATCTATTGTCTATATACACATGACTATGTGACTAGGCATAGCTCAAATACCATCTATAAATTTGCTGACGATACAAACATTGTTGGTAGAATCTCAGGTAGTGATGAGAGGGGGCAAGGAGTGAGATATGCCAACTAGTGGAATTGTGCCGCAGCAACACCCTGGCACTCAACGTCAGTAAGACAAAGGAGCTGATTGTGGACTTCAGGAAGGGTAAGACGAAGGAAAACATACCAATCCTCATAGAGGGATCAGAAGTGGAGAGAATGAGCAGCTTCAAGTTCCTGGGTAGCAAGATCTCCGAGGATCTAACCTGGTCCCAACATGTCGATGTAGTTATAAAGAAGGCAAGACAGCAGCTGTACTTTATTTGGAGTTTGAAGAGATTTGGCATGTCAAGAAATACACTCAAAAACTTCTATAGTTGTACCATGAAGAGCATTCTGACAGGCTGCATCACTGTCTGGTATGGAGGGGCTACTGCACAGGACCGAAAGAAGCTGCAGAAGGTTGTAAATCTAGTCAGCTCCATCTTGGGCACTAGCCTACAAAGTATCCTGGACATCTTTAGGGAGCAGTGTCTCAGAAAGGCAGCGTCCATTATTAAGGACCTCCAGCACCCAGGGTCTGCCCTTTTTTCATTGTTACCATCAGGTAGGAGATACAGAAGCCTGAAGGCACACACTCAGCGATTCAGGAACTGCTTCTTCCCCTCTGCCATCCAATTCCTAAATGAACATTGAAGCTTTGGACACTACCTCACTTTTTTTAATGTACAGTATTTCTGTTTTTGCACATTTTTAAAAAATCTATTCAATATACATAATTGATTTACTTGTTTATGTTTTATTTTATTTATTATTTTTTTCTCTTTCTGCTAGATTATGTATTGCATCGAACTGCTGCTGCTAAGTTAACAAATTTCACATCACTTGCCGGTGATAATAAACCTGATTCTGAAGTGTCTGTCAATGAAAAAAACAACCCGTTTATTCTTATAGGTTTCAGTCGTTTAACCAATGACCCAATTACATCATTCCACCTTACCTCAACTTGGGGATCCCTTATCTCATGCACCTGTTAGATGCTACTGTACAAATACTATTGAGAAACCTAAAATAAACATCCACTGTTTTATACCATCAGGAATTAATTTTGCTTCAGAAAAATCACACTGCCATTTTGCTGAAAGCTGATGACATACTATGTTTACAGTGCTTTTATGTGTTTTATTACAATCCTGTGATTAATTTCTTAGCTTTGCTTTTATTTTCCTAGCCAGATAAAACTTACCATTCCTTTTTCTGCTTGAGGATAGATCTGGGTTCATTCTATCCAATGAATCTCCACTTATGTCAAAAACATATTGCTGCTTTGAGACTTGGCTGTTGGTCAGACTAGACTCCAGCCTCTGAATTTCGCCATCTTTCATTCCTAATTTCAAGCTAAAGGAGAACAACTTCTGTCAAAAATGCCATAAAGCAAATACATGGTGTCAAACAAACAACCTTCTGAACACATTTTTACTTCACCATACTGAACTAAGGCATTTACTCAAACTTGCTAAGGGAAAATAGGAAATGCTGTATCACAAGGATCAGTATTAAGACCACTGCTACCAGCATACTCATAAATGATTTGGATTCGAGAATCAGAAATATGAAAATAAAATTTCCACTAAATTGGGGAAATAGATTTTACTGAGTAAAAAATTATAAAATAGCACCAAACTTGAAGAATGAGTATATAAATGGTGCATGAATTTCAACATAAGCATCTGCGAATTAATGCCCTAGGTAGACAGAATAAAAAGCCAAGCGTTCTTTCAAAAGTAAGAGTAAATGTAGTAGGGAAACAAGGAGTCTGAAGTTTCAAAAGCAGAAAGTGTAGCTGTATACATAAAGTTAAGACGTTCCCTTCTTGAGGATGAAAAGCATATTATGTTAAACCGATAAAATTTTGGTTAGGTCAAACTTACGAGCATAATGCATAATACTGCAGGTGATATTATGATGGAAGGGAGTAATGACCTGTGGATAAACAAGAGCTGGTCATTGGCTTCAGAAAGGGGGGCAGTGCACAAGCTCCTGTCTAAATCAATGGTACTAAGGTTGAGAGGGTGGGGATGGTCTAACATTGAACATTGTCAATCAGCTCACTAACTTTTCAGAATTTTTTTTTGTCATAATTAGATACACTATGGAATATTTTCAACTTAACTGAATGAGTGCAGCTTCAACCACACTGTCAAGGCTGAACACAAACAACAACAAAGCAGCCTACATGACTGTCATCCCAGCAGCCAACTGTGCCATTCACTTCCTCCATCACTGGCACACCAAGTCTGCACTGTGAATCATCTCTAAGATCCACTGCAGCAATTCAACCACACTTCATCAATAGCACTTCCCAAAAGTGGTAACTTTTATATCTAAAGATGAAGAAGTTAAACAGCACTGGGGAACATCAGGACCTTCAAGTTTTCTTCAAGGCCATAAACTATATTTGACCATATATTACCCATGATTCTAAACTTGTTCCAACATCACAGAAGTAGATTGATCAGGCAAAATGCAAAGCTTTAAAAGCAATTCATGTGGACTGCCAGATTTGAGGGATAAATACTAGCCTTGAGAGCTGTGCCTGGATCATGGGAGTGAAAAATAATTGTTTTAATTTTCTGTCACAAATATAATCCCTAACATTTTCTTTGTTGCAAACTCTGATATATTCCACTTGGTAATGTGGATCATGGCATTCAGCCCTTTTATATGCTTATAACAGTCTTGCTGCCATTTCCAGGAGGGGTTCGTTCAGATACTCTTCTCCAACATTCACTGAAGTTGAGTACTCTGGACACTAGATGGAGCAATAGTGCAAAATATTTTTTTCAGATGTCTGTGATTCCTTCAGTTCAAAGCAAATTTATATCAAAGTACATATATGTTACCACATACAACCCTGAGTTTCATTTTCTTGCAGACATACTCAATAAATCCAATAACCACAACAGAATCAATGAAAGACCACACTTACTAGGCAGACAACCAATGAGCAAAAGACTGTGCAAACAGACATAGAGCCTGAGACAGAGACCCAGAGAGAGAGAGAGACAGAGATACAGAGACTGAGAGACCCAGAAAGAGTCAGAGACACAGAGACAGAGACCAAGAGACACAGACAGAGAGACAGAGACCAAAGAGACCGGGAGACACAGACAGAGAGTAAAAGACCAAGAGACCCAGAGACACAGAGACCGAGGGACAGAGAGAGAGAGAGAGAGAGAGAGAGAGAGAGAGAGAGACACACACACACACACACACACACACACACACACACACACACACAGACAGAGAACGACACCAAGAGAGAACTCAGATAAGACATACTGTTAATTCACATCATCACATGTGATTGTAGTTCCAGTGGCCTACAATCTTTACTGGCTTCAGCCTCTTTGAATTTAATTATTAAGTTGCTACATTGTAATTTAAAGCCAGACCTTTTACAAAGTTTGTATATTATTAATCAGAAAATTCAGCTATGGAACCATAACCCATGCGGAGCCTACTAAGGAGGGATTCAATTATAGTGTCACTTTGTGCAGCATCCTTACTGGCTTTGTCACTTACACACAGTCAGATATTTTTAAATAAATTGTCCTAAAAGTTTCAAGCAGAGGCAGCATTTTGGATAGATCCGGAGTGGAAGACTTACATTTACTGAAAAAAAATCCAGTGGATACCTTGTGCAGAATTGTTTGATGTAACTAACAAGGTTACAAAAAGAAAACTGCTCCAGTGAGTAGCTCCTTGATTTTAATCTGAATGAACTCAATACTTTTAATTGGTCAATTTCTCCACTGCTGCTTACTGGTTCAACAGAGAATGAAAGTTTTCTTGTTACCAAAAACATTTGGCTAACATATAAAGTTATTAATAGAGATTATACCATACACACATTGGCTATGGAACATAAATTCATATACATGTTGAAGATACAAGTTGAAGAACAGTAACTAGTATTGAAGACGTGAACTCTAGTACCAGATGCCATGCTATCCTAATATACGTAGTCAAAGTACTGGAATCTGCCTAAACATATGGAAAATTACCAAGGGAAGTCCTATTTACAAAAAGCAGGACAAATTCAGTTTGCTTACTATCACTCTCCATCATCAGCAGCATGATGGAAGGTATCATGAGCAGTGCGACCAAGTGGCTCCACTGAATCAGCCACATGAATACTGTGACTACAAGTTGCAGCCTGGGTATCCTGGAAATCACCTCCTGGCACACCAGAGCCTTAGTACTATCTATAAGGCACATCACAGTATAATGGAATACTTACCACTCTCTTGCCTGAGCGCACCTCCAAGAACTCTCTTCCTTGACTCCATCTAAGGCACAGCAGCCCACTTCACTGAGACTACCTGAACCACATTAAACATCAATATCCTTCACAGCAACTGCAGCATGTACCATCTATAAAACGCACTGCAGTTATTCATCCTGACGATTCCAACAGCACTTCTCAGATGTGTAGCTAGTACCACCAAGACACAGAAGGGTAGCATAAGAAGAACACCACCACCTTGCAAGTTCCCCTTCGAGTCACACACCTTGATTTGGAAATATGGACCACATCTTCATTGCTACATGTTCTACATCATTGCACTTCCTACCCAGAGTACCTCCACAAGAGGGGTTGCAGCAGTTCAAGTAGGCAGCTCACTAACATCTTCCTAATGGCACTTAGTGATGGACAATGAATGCTGGCCTTATCAATGGTGCTTATACCCCAGAAATAACAAACAAAAACAAAACTAGGTATACAGTGGCATGCAAAAGTTTAGGTACCCCTGGTCAAAATTTCTGTTACTGTGAATAGTTAAGTGAGTAGAAGATGAACTGATCTCCAAAAGTCATAAAGTTAAAGATGAAACATTCTTTTCAACATTTTAAGAAAGATTAGTGTATTATTTTTGTTTTGTACAATTTCAGAGTGGAAAAAAAGGAAAGGAGCACCGTGCAAAAGTTTGGGCACCCCAGGAGATTTGAGCTCTCAGATAACTTTTACCAAGGTCTCAGACCTTAATTAGCTTGTTAGGGCTATGGCTTGTTCACAATCATCATTAGGAAAGGCCAGGTTATGCAAATTTCAAAGCTTTATAAATACCCTGACTCCTCAAACCTTGTTCCAACAATCAGCGGCCATGGGCTCCTCTAAGCAGCTGCCTAGCACTCTGAAAATTAAAATAATTGATGCCCACAAAACAGGATGAGACCATAAGAAGATAGCAAAGTGTTTTCAGGTAGCCGTTTCTTCAGTTCGTAATGTAATTAAGAAATGGCAGTTAACAGGAACGATGGAGGTCAAGTTGAAGTCCGGAAGACCAAGAAAACTTCCTGAGAGAACTGCTCGTACGATTGCCAGAAAGGCAAATCAGAACCCCCGTCTGACTGCAAAAGACCTTCAGGAAGATTTGGCAGACTCTGGAGTGGTGGTGCACTACTCTACTGTGCAGCGACACCTGCACAAATATGACCTTCATGGAAGAGTCATCAGAAGAAAACCTTTCCTGCGTCCTCACCACAAAATTCAGCGTCAGAAGATTGCAAAGGGACATCTAAACAAGCCTGATGCATTTTGGTTTGGAAACAAGTCTTGTAGACTGATTAAGTTAACATAAAACTTTTTGGCCGCAATGAGCAAAGGAATGTTTGGAGAAAAAAGGGTGCAGAATTTCAGGAAAGAACACCTCTCCAACTGTTAAGCACAGGGGTAGATCGATCATGCTTTGGGCTTGTGTTGCAGCCAGTGGCACGGGGAATATTTCACTGGTAGAGGGAAGAATGAATTTAATTAAATACCAGCAAATTCTGGAAGCAAACATCACACCATCTGTAAAAAAGCTGAAGATGAAAAGAGGATGGCTTCTACAACAGGATAATGATCCTAAACACATCTTAAAATCCACAATGGACTACCTCAAGAGGCGCAAGCTGAAGGTTTTGCCATGGCCCTCGCAGTCCCCTGACCTAAACATCATCGAGAGTCTGTGGATAGACCTCAAAAGACCAGTGCTGCAAGACGGCCCAAGAATCTCACAGAACTAGAAGCCTTTTGCAAGAAAGAATGGGCGAAGATCCCCCAAACAAGAATTGAAAGACGCTTAGCTGGCTACAGAAAGTGTTTACAAGCTGTGATACTTGCCAAAGGGGGCGTTACTAAGCACTGACCATGCAGGGTGCCCAAACTTTTGCTTCGGGCCCTTTTCCTTTTTTGTTATTTTGAAACTGTAAAAGATGGAAATAAAAAAGTAACCTTGCTTAAAACATTAAAGAAAAGTGTCATCTTTAACTTTATGTTTTGGAAATCAGGTCATCTTTTACTCGCTTAGCTATTCACAGTAACAGAAATTTTGACCAGGGGTACCCAAACTTTTGCATACCACTGTACATTCATTTTTAAAGGTTGATCAGAATTATCATGTCTATTAAAATAATACATTACAATGATCAATGTAGTTTAAAAAATACCTTGGGTCTGCAGAAAGTGAATTACTGAAAGCAGCACTTGATTTGCAATCTTTCCTTTCATTTTCCTTTCTCATATTAAAGACATCACTGCAGTTTATTATCCCTGCACTGAATACACCACTTTCACTCTGAAACAGAAGGAATCAGAATTGAAGGACTGCATGATTAAATTAAAATTCTGAATTAATAAACAATATGTTTTGAGCAGCAGGTCATTACAGACTGGAGCTTCATTCCCTGCAATATTAATTCATTTCTTAGAATACAATTTAATCAGCATCTGGCTCTCTATACTAAAAACAACATGTATAATTTTGGACCTCAAAGTAATACCTGCTCCTTTGGTAACATTCTATTATTTGTTGGTCTTGGATATGATAGCTGTATGAATTGTAATTCATTAAATTTTTTTTAATTTCAAAATATACTTTATTCAAAAATAAATATATACAATAAACCATTCAATAACTTTTCATCCTTTACATACGTTTCCATTATACTCAGTACATATCCGTATTTATAGCCACCCACGTGGCACTCCAGTAGTTCTGCTTACCATATCATTGTTGAGGGGTATACTCCCCGCCCACCGACCCCTCCCACTCCCACGGGTGGAGAAACCTATACTGTGGTCCTTCCCCACCGGGCCCTAGCGGTGGCTGCACCGAGTTTCAGTGCGTCCCTCAGCACGTACTCCTGCAACCGGGAATGTGCCAGTCGGCAGCATTCTCCCTCGGACATCTCCATGTGCTGGTAGATCATCAAGTTTCGGGCCGACTAAAGAGCGTCTTTCACCGAGTTGATGATCTGCCAGCAGCACCGGATGTTGGTCTCCGTGTGCGTCCCCGGGAACAGCCCGTAGATCAGAGAGTCCTCTGTTACGCAGCTGCTGGGGATAAAACGTGACACTAGCCCGTCCATCCTCCTTCACACCCTCTTTGCGAACTGGCAGTGTGCAAAGAGGTGGGTCACAGACTCCTCCTCACTGCAGTCCTCCCGTGGGCAGTGGGGTGCGGAGACGACGTTCCGGGCGTACAGGAGGGCTCTGACTGGGAGGGCCCCTCTCACCGCCAGCCAGGCGAGGTCTTGGTGCCTGTTGGTGAGATCTGGCGATGAGGCATTTTGCCAGATGAACTGGACAGTCTGCTCAGGGAACCACCCCACTGTGTCCATCACGTCCTTCTCCTGCAGTGCCTGCAGGACACTACGTGCCGACCACTGCCTGATGGCCCTGTGGTCAAAGGCGTTCTCCTGGAAGAACTTTGCTACGTAGGACAGGTATGCTGGCAACGACCAGCTGACTGGGGCGTTGCGCGGGAGTGGGGCCAGACCCATCCTTCGTAGCCAGGACGATAGGTAGAACCTGGGCACATAGTGGTTCTTGGTGCCCACATACCTGGGCTCTACACACAACCTGATGCAGCCACATACGAAGCTGGCCATCAGGGTGAGGGCGACATTGGGGACGTTCTTGCCCCCGTTGTCCAGGGACTTGTGCATGACGGTCCGTCTCACCCGCTCCATCTTGGATTCCCAGACGAATCTGAAGACAGCCCGGGTGATTTCCGAGCTGTAGGAGCGGGGGACGGGCCAGAACTGCGCCAAGTACAGCAGCCCTGAGAGCACCTCACACCTGATGACCAGGTTCTTGCCCGTTATCGACAGGGAGCGCCCTCCCCACAGTCCCAGTTTCTGTTTCACCTTGGCAGTCCGCTCCTGCCAGTTCTTGTTGCACGCCTCAGCCCCTCCGAACCAGAGCACATTTGAAAATAAAACAATGAGGCTTAAATTGAAAATACTTGAAAATCGGCAAATGGATGATTACAACCAATGAGCATTTAGGTAGTAGCAAGTACCTTACAATAAGAAAGATTATTTAACTGACAAGATTTAAAACACTTTTGTCTGCTAAAGATGATGTGAAAGACAAACAAGCATATTCGGTGTGAAGGAGCAGAGGAGTTGAATGAGAAATGCAAAGGTGGGGAGCTCATAAACAGAAACTGACAGGTGTCAGTTTTGCTGGAAAATCTATGTTAATACTAGATGACACTTGTATAAATTATCACATGATCAGCATAGAGCTTTTCATTGTGATGGGAAAAGCCTCAGTCAAACATGCAATATCAAAAATGATATATCTAACAATGGTGCATTCTGTTTACAATGTACTGAATTACAGCTGAGCTTATACATTCCAGGCCTCTGAAGAGGGGTTTAAACTGAGGACCTTCTGAGTCATGGGCAAGAATTCTACTACTAAAATAAGTCAAAAACACCTCTTGATAATCAAATAATTTTGTACAAATGGTAACCTTAGTCCCAGGTCTTGAAAAGGAAGAAACCAATTAATATAATGTGGACTGTAAATTAAATCTTTTGAGGTATCAGTGTTATTTATGTCTTGAAAGGATTTGAATCTACTTGGGAACAAAAAGAAATAGATGCCACAATGTTTAAAAAAAATCATTGATTCCTTCAACATTTACTCTAGTTTACCTCTTTATTTCCTGTCCGATGCAGTTGCAGAAGTGACTCCAAGTTCTTCATCTCCAATTTAGTGCTCTCAAGCTCTTTACTGAACTGAAGCATCTTTTCATTTTGGGAAGCTGCAAGTAATCTTAGTTCTGCATTCTCCAGCCTCAGGCCTTCCCGATCTTTCAAAATTATCTCTTTATTAGCCAGTTCATTTTCCAACATTTGAATCTTTTCCTTCGCATCAGATAACTCTGAAGACAACTCTGAATCTTTAGCCTCCATGTCCCTTGGAATCACCTTCAGATCGCAGTTCTGTTCCTGTAAAAGCCTATGTACGTAACAGATATTTTAAATATACCAGTATAAATGGGAGTGGGTCATAGGCCTTTCCACACTTAATAAACAACTTAGCAATAATTTTATTGTTGCTCTGCTGTGCAGAATTATTTCAAGCTATGACAAAAAAAATTTTTTTAAATATCTACTTCAAAAAAACCTGTTCAAGAATGCATAGAACATCTAGTTAAGCTTGCATTTCTCTATATTAACTATACTAGTGTAATATGAAATTTTCAACAGAAGACAGTAGGGGGAAGAAGACGAAGGTCTGCAAGGTAAAGGGAGGGTGTGCACAGGAGAGAAGGAATGCACATAGGATAGGTCGTAGCGTGGATGCAGGAAAGAGAGGAAATGTGCGCACAAGACAACTAGTGTAAAGAGGTTGCCTGTAGGAAAGAGAAAGAGCACAAGCAAGAGAGCGATGGCGCATGAGCACGTGCGATGCAGAACACGTGTAGGAGACAGAAAACACTGCAAGAGGGAGATTGTGCAAGAAAAATAAAAGGAGAATGTAAGATAATTAGGTACTCTAGTGTGATATCAGCTACAATCACATTTTGAACTGTAAACATTACCACCATATTTGGAAGAACAGTGAAACTGCTGAAATATACTGTTGAAAGATTAACCTGATTTCTTCATTCTTTTTTTCTAACTCTTTTTCTGCGGCGATATATTTCTCGTATAACTCTTCTTTGTACTTGTCACAGTGTTCCAAGCTGTTCTGCAAATTCTCTTCATTAGCTTGAAACTAAAACAAAAAAAAGATCGAGCATTCCCACGTATTTTATGCTTACAATAAAAACCTAACTCTACTGCCCTTCTTACCATAGTAATTTTTTCAGCAGTCTTTTCCTTGTACCGTGTGAAAGCTTCAGTAAGTTCTTCAGCATTAATGAGGGCTTCATTTCTTTGTTGCTCAGCTCTACATAAGAACAAAAATAAATTGTCTCCTTGTTAGGTTAATTATCAAAGAGGTTCTTAAATTCCCACTTTCTTAAAGAGTGGCAATCTTGATCATTTTAAAATGACAGATTTGCCCACTTGATTTTTGTTGAAATTCAACTGTCAATTATGTGTGTATTCTGCAAGGCTATTGTCTTCTTGAAGATGATTGTATTCTCATCTATACTGATTATACACTCTTCTCTCCACTCTGTTATCTGAAAATTTTTGAAATTATGTTTTTGATTCTCAAGTCAAATTTGTAAACATATATTTTGAGGAGTTGATCCCTGAAAGTTCGACTTTCTATGTAGGTAAGCAGGTAACACATCACTGTGGGAGACTGACTCACTGAAACATACTAAAGATCAAAATGGATCACTCTTAATTTCCTTAGAAATTTAATTCAAATTGTTAGAATTTTGATTACCTGAACCACTTATTAAGCAATAAGTGAGCATGGGCAAAGTTAGCATCTAATAGAAATCTAAATAACTCAATAAAATTGCCATTCAAACCAAACTCCATTAGAAATATTCTCCACAATAAAAGTGTTTACGAATTTAAGTTTCTGAATTATCAAGTGAATAGAAAGACCACCAACAAAGAGGCAGTGATCAAAATATAACCTAACAACATCTGAAAAGAGATTTTCTCCACTGTGATAGTATAAAGTAATGAATTTAGTATTTTTATAATCTTCTAGCCCTTTTAAAATGCAATCAGAGTTGTACATTGTTGGTTTTACATACTCTAAAGCAAATTTAATACAACTACATGTCAAGTTCCCCACTTATGCCATTCACTTGACCACTTTGATAATACATCTAATCTATACTGCACTTAATCAAAAAAGAAAACAAATGCAGCAGATGCTGGAAATCTGAAATAGAGAAAGCCAGAAATAATTATGAAATCAGGCATCAACTGGAGAGAAAATCTGAGGTAACATTTAAGGATGATTACATTTCATTAGACCTGTGAATAGTTAGAAATCAAACATACTTGATGTTAGAAGCCAAGTGAAACAAATATGAAAGACCCTCACCCAATAGCCACTTTATTAGGTACACCTGCTCATTAATGCTCATTAATATAATCAGCCAAACATGCAGCAGAAATTCAATGCATAAAAGCATGCAGATATGGTCAAGAGGTTCAGTTGTTACTCAGACCAAACATCAAAATGGGGAAGAAATGCTGTCTAAGTTACTTTGACCATAGAATGATTGTTGGTGCCAGAGGCGGTGGTTTGAATATCTCAGAAATTGCTGATCTCCTAGAATTTTTACACACAACAGACTCTAGAGTTTGTAGTGAATGGTGCAAAAAAAAAATCCAGTGAACAGCAGATCTGTGGACAAAAACAGCTTGTTAATGAGAGGTGTCAGAGAAGAATGGCCAGATTGGTTCATGTTGACAGGACAGTGTCAGTAACTCAAATAATCATGTGTTACCATAGTGTGCAGAAGAGCATCTCTGAAAGCACATTACATCAAACCTTGAAGTGAATGATCTACAGCAGGGGTCCCCAACCTTTTTTGCACCGTGGACTGTTTAATATTGACAATATTTTTGCGATCCGGCCAACCGGGGGTTGGTAGGGTTGTCAATGGACAAGAATAGCAGTCAGATACGGGACACTGTGTTCACCCCCGAGAGAGACTACCATGACCATGAAGTCTTGCACGGGCACCTGTGTGCACATGCGTGTACGTGCCGATTTTTTTCTACAAATTGTTTTTGGCAATTCTGTTCAGTGAAACTACACTGTACATACATTATTTCTACTTTATATATGCTTTATATAGGCTGTGTATTTATCATATCATTCCTGCTTTTACTATATGTTAGTGTTATTTGGTATGATTTGGTAGGTTATTTTTTGGGTCTGGTAACACTCAAAAAATTTTCCCATATAAATTAATGGTAATTGCTTCTTCGCTTTATGTCATTTCGGCACGAAAGGTTTCATAGGATCACTCTACCTTAGCGGGGGAAATACGGGACAAGGGTTGTCCCGTATGGGACAAACCAATTTAGCCCAATATACGGGATGTCCTGGCTAATACGGGACAGTTGGCAACCTGGGGGGGGGGGGGGGGGTGGTGGTGTGGGAAGAGGTGGCGTTAATCACGACCGGAATATAGCTGATAAGTCAACTATAAGTGGCTAACACACTCAATTTCATTTCTAAAAGGGTTTATCTAACAAATTTAATATTAAACATATAGCGCATATTTTCCTCGCATGAATATAGTGATAAATCAATTATGTCACTTATAAGTCGATAGCATCATAACATTTTAAGTAACGTTTGGATATTAAACACACAGCACATATTTTCCTTGTATGAACATATAAAATCATTGCAACACACCAATATCGCTGAATCAGTGGGAGCCCTGGGCTTGTTTCCCTGCAACAAGACGGTCCTATCGAGGGGTGATGGGAGACAGCGATACTTGAAGGGGGTTCCTTATGTCCAGTCTATTCTGCAATTCAGTTTTCATTGCATTCATTGCAGAAAACCCCGCTTCGCAGAGATATGTTGGAAATGGAAGGAATGTTTTCAGTGCTTTCGTGGCTATATCAGGATATTTAGCCTTGACTTTGATCCAGAATGCTGGCACAGATATGTCAAACATATTTTCAGCCGGCCGTCATTTGCAAGCTCAAGGAGTTGATCTTCTTCCCGTGTTGACATGGATGACACGTGCGTAATGACCTCGCGTGCGTTCAAGTTCAACAGTGGGCGTGACAGGGAATGAGGAAAGGTGCAGCTGACTCATATCGCCAAATCATATCATTTTCTCGTGGCCCGGTAGCACATGCTTTGCAGCCTGGTACCAGGGGACTATTGATCTACAGCAGCAGAAAACTATTTCAGGTTCTGCTCCTGTGGCTACTTTAACAAGTATACTCCTGAATCTGATAAAGTGACCACTGAGTGTATGTTCAAAGGATAATATACCAAACTTAAAGATCTTTTTTCAAAGTGTAAAGTTCAAAGTATGTATGTGTCACCACACACTACCCCAAGATTCACTTTCTTGTGGGTGGAGTAAAACAAAGAAATACAATAGAATCAATGAAAAACTATACTGACAAACAAGCAATGAGCAAAAGAAGACAACCTGCGCAAATACCAAAATAAATAAATAGTGCGAGAACGTAAGTTGTAGAAGCCTTGAAAGTGAATAAGTGAGTCCATAGGTTGCAGAGTCTGTTTAGTGTGTCAAGTTGAGTGAAGTTAACCACATTGGTTCAGAGATGATTGAAGGTTAATAACTGTTCACGAAACTGGTGGTGTTGGACTGAAGGCTGCTTTCTATACCTTCTTCCCCATGGCAGCAGTGAGCATGGCTTGGATGGTGAGGACTGCCATGGCACAAATGTAGAAGCTTGTAAAAGCAAAATGAAGACCAGCTCATTCCTTCAGATAAATTTCTTATAGGTCACCAGACTCTGTAAGATGCATTTACTAATCTTATAAGCATTCACTGAGACGTAGTTCCTTATAGTAGGACTTGGCCTTTACTAATTAGAACCTTTGCAGAGTTCAAAAATCTGGATTGCGTCCATAACCTTTCTGGTGTTCATCAAAACTCAGTGAGTGAGGTAGTGCAAGGGTTAGCACAATGCTTTATAGTACCAGCATCCCGGGTTCATTTCCCGATGTTGCCTCTAACGAGTTTGTCTGTTGGTAGGTTAATTAGTAAATTGTCCCATGACTAGGCTAGTTGGGGGGTTGCTAGGCAGCGCAACTTGAAAAACCAGAAGGGCCTATTCCACTCTGTATCACAATAAATAAATAACTTGGATAAAAAAAATTATTTGAAGCATCTGTTGACACAGTACTTAGCTACCTAAACTTCCCTCTGTAAGGATTCTTTTTGAGCACTGGTTCCACAAAATTTTAAAGTTTTATCTTAAGTTCTATATTATACCAACACAAATTTTGAAGTGCAAACCATATTCTGCACTGATGAGTTTTAATGAACAACCTTGGAAATATTTTGGAACACATCAACTTCCTGAAAATTTGTTGTCTAGATCAATATCTTGCATTTACTGTATGTAAAGCATCCTTAACAAAATATTTTCTGACCAGGACATATTCCACTGTCAAACACTACCTTTTTCCTCTTCTACTTTGTTCATAAAGCTCTTCTTTTATCCTTTTGCATTCTTCTGACAGCTCTTCCACCAGTTTGTCCTTCTCAGCTACCATCCACTGACTCTCATCCAACTTTTTTTCAATAACGCTTATTTAAAAAAAAAAAGAAAACTCATATTGGAAGAGGAAACAAATGTTACTCTACAGTATTGTGCACAAGTCTTCGGCACATTATTTATAGCTAGGGTGCCCAAAACTGTAAATCTGGCGGGAGTAAAGGATGCTGGGAATAGTGAAGGTAAAGCACCGCGTGAACCATGTGGGACAGGTGGCAGCAAAGGAGTGCCAGGGGCAGGGTGTAGTGCGGGGCAGACACCCAGCCCTGAGACACCAGGCAAGGTCATCGGATTCCAAACAATTGATCATTACAGAATGTTTATCTGGTGCTTCCCTCCCCTCACTCCTCCCCTTTTCCCAACCATGAATCCCCTCTCTCTGTCCCCTTCCCATTCCCAGTCCACAATAGAGATCCATATCAGAATCCAGTTTCTTTTTGCGGCAGCAGTATGGTGCAATGGATAAAATTACGACAGTACTGTGCAAAGATCTGAGACACCCTAGCTATACATTTGTGCCCAAGAGTTATGTACAGTATTGTACATCTAAATGTTATGCTCTTTTACGCAATTATAATTTGCCAATTCCACTGCTAGATTATAAAATGTTGAAATGAGATAAAATTTAACATTATAAGCTAAAAATAAATGACACCAATAAAGAATGCAAAATCTGGACCTTTCAAACAAGTTAGGATGGTTTAATAATCACTATTAACTATATATTTGGGACTTAGCTTTGTTGAAGAGTAATCTTGCAATGTGTCAAGTTGTGAGTGTTATGAACAAGCAGTTCATCTGCTGTTATACTGAGTAAGAACTGAGACCAGGATATGAGAACATGTCCTATTTTAAACTAAGGCAATTTTATATTTGCATAAATAAGTGAACGGGCTTTCTCTAATTTCTCATTTGAAAGATCATACATCTTCAGCAAGACAGGTACTAAAGTGTTACGGGACAGTTTGATTATATTCCTGGCATCAACAACCTTTCGCACTGCAACATCCAACAGAATATCCTAGGTAGACCCATAGTTTGCAATACCTGACAAAAACTGCATTACTACTTTCTTTTACCTGAGAGCATTCTGTTGAGACTCTATTATTGCCTCTAAATCTAGGATATCTCCATTTAACTGAGAAATATGATGTGTCTTTTCCTTAATAGATGGTCCAAGATTAGAAACCTGAAAGTAAAACAAACACAAATCTTCAGGGTAATATTCGACACTGATTAAAACACTTCAATCATTACTCTTAAACATATCCACCCCTCCCCCCCACCACAACAGTTTCTCAACTCAATTTCCTAATCTGATCAAAATACGATGGGAATCTGCCAATTTTAATAATTTGAACCAAATGTGAACATTCCTGGTAAATGTGAACATTTCTGGTAAATTTGGTGAACTAGTTTATTACTGTCACATATACTGAGGTACAGTTGAAAACTTGTCTTGCACAGTTCATTACAACAGTGCATTGAAGTAACTACAAGGCAAAACAATAGCAAAATACAGAATAGTGTGTTACAGTCTTAGTGTGTTAGTGTGTTACAGTGCAGTGGAGGTGGATGGTAAGATGCAAGGTCATAACAACATAGATTGTGAAGTCAAGAGTTCATCTTAACATACTAAGGAACCATTCATTAGTCTTATGACAATGGGATAGAAGCTATCCTTGAGCCTGGTGTTTTGTATTGCGGCAATGGTATTGTAGCCTATACTTACTGACTGTGGTCTTTTGATCAGTACGACAGCGATCCAGTTGAAAACTGAAGTGCTGAGTCCAAAGTTTAGGAGTTTGGGGATAGGTTTGCTTGGAATTATAGTATTGAAGGCAGAGCTGCACTTGAAAAACAATAGTCTAACATAAGTGTCTTTATTGCCTGGGTGATCCAAAGATGACTGTAGGGCCATGGAAATGCATCCACACTAGTCCTGATTCGGCAGTGAGCAATTTGCAGTGGGTCGAGGCTGTCTGGGAGACTGGAGTAAATGCATACCATGACCTGCCATTGGAAGCACTTTATGATGGTAAATGTCAGAGCTATCGTACAGTAGTCATTAAGGCATGTTACCTTGTTTCTCAGATACCAGATGATAATGGGAAACCACAAAGATTAAAAATGCCTGCTAATTCCCCCACCAGCTGATCTGCACATGAGCTAAGGACATGGCCAGGAATACATTCTCAGCCAGACGCTTTCCATGTGATCACTTTTCAGAAGATTGATATTGTGTCCCAACATTGTTAGGCTAGAAAGTGGGACTGGACTGAGGAGCTCTACTTCAAATTGGTTTTCAAAGTTCTAAATTTTCTATGATTCTATGTTATGTAATTAATACATATATTTAAAATACTCACTTTAACTTTTGATTCAGTCAGCTCCATTTGTATACTTTCAATTTCCCGTACCAAACTATGATTCTGGGAGACCAAACGAGCATTGTCCTCTCGTAGGGCACTGAGCTTTTTCCATAATTGTTCATTTTCCTGCTCCACACCAGATGTAGCCGACAAATGAGATGTCTAAAAGTATGGAAGTTATGATAGAACTTTTAAACAATTCCTTCCTGAAGGCACTTGCTTTCCATAGACGATAGGCTATCTATACCTCAACCAACTTGTTACATGTTGCCTAAAACTAAACAGTACTATTCAATGATGAACCACATTTAAGAGATCTATAAAATAGGAATTCATCTATGATCATGTTTGCATTTGTTTGCTTATTAACTCAATACTTCTGCTCTGAATGAAAAAAGTTTAATGGCACTGAAAGATTATTTCCCATCAAATATTTAATATTCATTCTTCAAACAAGAGAAAATCTGTAGATGCTGGAAATCCAAGCGACAGACACAAAATGCTGGAGGAAATCAGTAGGCCAGGCAGCATATACGGAAAAGAGTACAGTCGACGTTTCGGGCCGAGGCCATTCAGCAGGACCGGAGAAAAAAAGATGAATAGTAGAGTTAGAAGATGAGAGTAGAGGAACGGGAAACACAAGGTGATAGATGAAACCGGGAGGGGTAGAAGTAAGTAAAGAACTGGGAAGTTGATTGGTGAAAAGAGATATAGGGCTGGAAAAAGGAGAACGTAATAGGAGAGGACAGAAGGCCATGGAAGAATGAAAAGGCGGGGAAGAGCACCAGAGGGAGGCAATGGGCAGGCAAAGAGATAAGGTGAGAGGGAAAATGAGATGGGCAATGGTGAAGGTGGGGGTGGGGGGAGCTATTAGCAGAAGTTTGAGAAATCAATGTTCATGCCATCAGTTTGGAGGCTACCCAGATGGAATACGCAGTGTTGCTCCTCCAACCTGATCGTGGCCTCATCCCAACAATAGAGGAGGCTATAGACTGACACGTCAGAATGGGAAGTGGAATTAAAATGGGTGGCCACTGGGACATCCCACTTTTTCTGGCAGACAGAACATAGGTGCTCAGCTAAGCTTTCCACTTCCCATTCCCACTTCCATCCATGGCTTCCTCTACTGTTGCGATGAGGCCACATTCAGGTTGGAGGAGCAACAGCTTATATTCCAACCTGATGGCACGAACATAGATTTCTCGAACTTCAGGTAATGGTTCTCCCCACTTCTCTATTCCCCCTTCGCACCTTATCTCCTTGCCTGCCCACTGCCTCCCTCAGGTGCTCCTCCCCCTTTTTCTTTCTTCCATGGCCTTCTGTCTCCTCCCATCAGATTCCCCCTTCTCCAGCCCTGTATCTCTTTCACCAATCAACTTCCCAGCTCTTTACTATCACCCCTCCCCCCTACCAGTATCATCTATCACCTCGTGTTTCTCCTTCCCCTCCCCACACCTCTGACTCCTCATCTTTTTTTCCTCCAGTCCTGATGAAGGGTCTTGGCCCGAAACGTCGACTGTACTCTTTTGCATAGATGCTGCCTGGCCTGCTGAGTTCCTCCAGCATTTTGTGTGTGTTGCTTAAAGGTGCTAAACTAATTTGAGAAAGAAAAAGAACTTCCATTGACATAAACCAAAAATCACAGATCAAATACAAGATGATTGCCAAAAGAATCTAAAGTTGCTGACAGGAAAAATTCATTCACACAGTGAGTAGTTATTAACTGGAATTTGCTGCCAAAAATGATAATGGAACAACAGCTTCAATCTTGGGATTCAATGGAATTGGATGAATAGTTGAAGAAAAATACTGCAGTGTTACGTGAAAGGAATCAAGTTATGAGGGGAACTGTTTTTGCAAAAAGCCACAGTGGGCTCAATAAGCCAACAGACTTCCATCTAATATATGTGAAACAGAGCCTTAAGTTTGTTTCAGTTATATGAATGACTGAGCAAAGTCTCAGGTCTGCTCTGTTTTGTGCCTCAAGTCCACTTTCCTACCTAGTTGCTGTATCCCTCAATTCCCATAGTATTAAAAAATCTACTGGCCTAAGCCTTTGAAGAGGATTCAAAAATATATATACAATCATCAGGTTAGAGAAATTCCAAAACACAAGAGATTCTACAGATGCTGGAAATCCAGAGCAACACACACAAAATGCTAGAGGAACTCAGCAGTTCAGGCAGCATCTATGGAAATGTATAAACAACATTTCAGGCCAAGACCCTTCAACAGCATCAGTCAGGATAAAGGACCAGGCTAAATGCTGAAAGATTGCAGCATGCTGTTGTGCAGAGAGACTTGGGAATGTTGTTCATGAATCGCAAAAAGCTGGCTTGCAGGTACAACAGGTTATTAAGAAGGCAAATGGAATGTTAGCCTTCATTGCTAGAGAGATTGAGTTCAAGATCAGGGAGGTCATGCTGCAACTATACAGGGTACTGGTGAGGCCATAACTGGAGTACTGTGTGCAGTTCTGGTCTCCATACTTGAGGAAGGATATACTGGCTTTGGAAGCAGTGCAGAGGAGGTTCACCAGGTTGATTCCAGGGATGAAGGGGTTAACCTATGAGGAGCTATTGAGTTGCCTGGGACTATACTCTCTGGAATTCAGAAGAATGAGAAGGGATCTTATAGAAACATACAAAATTTTGAAAGGGATAGATAAGATACAAGTAGGAAAGTTGAGACCAGGACTAGGGGACATTGCCTCAAGATTCAGGGGTGAATATTTAGGACGGAGATGAGGAGAAACTGTTTTTCCCCAGAGAGTGGTGAATCTGTGGAATTCTCTGTCCAGAGAAGCAGTTGAGGCTTCTTCATTAAATATATTTAAGAAACAGTGAGATAGGTTTTTACATAGTAAGGGAATTAAGGGTTATGGGGAAAAGGCAGATGGATGGAGCTGAGTTTATGGATGAATCAGCCATGATCTTATTGAATGGCGGGGCAGGCTCGATGGGCCGGATGGCCTACTCCTGCTCCTATTTCATATGTTCTTATGACCAGTCATTTAGAACTACTGTGACAAAGAAATTCCTTCTCACCTTAGTTCTAAATGACTAGACCTTTATTCTGACTGATGCTGAATCCATCATCCTTGTAGGTAGTGAATTCCAGATACTAACCACTTTTCACGTTTAAAAAAAACTTCTTTCCACATCTCTTTGTATCTTACTGCAAAATTTTAAAGTTTTTAATTATTCATTCCACCTAAGGGTATAACTTAATGGACTTCTCTGCCATAACAATTTTATGATTTTATAAATCATTCCAGACTCAGGCTAGACTTTCAAATTTCTTGTCTGTGTAACCCAGTAGTAAACCTCTCCATCAAGGCCATCAGGAAACTGCATAAAGCAATCAAGAAGGAAGGGTTTTCCCAGGTACTTAAACTGATTCCAGTAAGATGAAAACCACTTAGTGAACCTACAATGCCCATACAGATTGACAGCAAACTGACAAGCAGCACTGCCAAATAAAGAGGATTCAGAACAAAAGCACAATATAATAAGAAGCTTGAAAGCTTACCCTGCCTCCAAAACTGCTGGTTGGATTAATGTTACTAAAAACATTTTTTTGAAGAAGCGCTCTCTCAGCAGTTGACAGGTGACGGTTGGTGATTGGAGGTACTACAGGACTGGACTGAAAGAGATCATCCATTGTTAAAGGTGGTATATGATCTTGCTGTGGAGAGTCATCAGATTGGTCACTTAACCAGGAACTGAGGAAAAAAAATAAAAATACCTTCCTAAGTTTATTTGTACACTTGAGTTTGAAATTAGAATACCTTTCTCTTAGGTTAAATCTAAAACATGCATGCATATTTTTATCTTAATATTGTTTTACAAGTTATTTTCATATGTCCCCTCTGATGTTACTAATCAGAAAAATCAAATCACTCAAAGGCAACTTAACACAAAGGTTAGGCTGAAAGCAAACCAAGAATAATAGAAGTTACAGTGGATCTTTTGTAATTTACCGTAATTGTTACGTCTTGCTCTGTCTTACTGTTGTAAAACTCTGATTAGGCCTCAAGGTAACTTGAACTGGGTTTAGGAATCCTGATGACAGAGGATCAGGAGCTAATCGAGCATAGAAGAAATGACTGAGTAATGTGGATTGCTGGCAACAAAATTCGAGATTAGGTAAACCAAGGTTTGGGGTAGTGCGGTAGCATATCAGTTAGAAGCATAGAACAGTACAGCACAGTACAGACCCTTCGGCCCACAATGTTGTGCCGACCCTTAAACCCTGCCTCCCATATAACCCCCCACCTTAAATTCCTCCATATACCTGTCTAGTAGTCTCTGTGTATCTGCCTCCACCACTGACTCAGGCAGTGCATTCCACGCACCAACCACTCTCTGAGTAAAAAACCTCCCTCTAATATCCCCCTTGAACTTAGCATAATCATATTACAGTGCAAGAAACCTGGGTTCAATTCCTGCTGCTGTTTGCAAGCAGCTTGTACACGTTCCCTGTGACTACATGGGTTTCCTCCAGGTGCTCCAGCTTCCGGCCACATTCTAAAGATACACAGTTGCAAGAAAAAGCTTGTGAACCCTTTGCAATTACCTGGTTTTCTGCATTAATTACTCATGGTAGGGTACAGGAACCGTGGTGTACAAAGGCTGTTGTAAATCTAGTCAAAAAGAAAAGAAGAGCTTACAAAAGGTTCAAAAAACTAGGTAATGATAAGGTTATAAGGCTAGCAGGAAGGAGTTTAAGAATGAAATTAGGAGAGCTAGAAGGGGCCATGAGAAGGTCATGGCGGACAGGATTAAGGAAAACCCCAAGGCATTCTACAAGCACGTGAAGAGCAAGAGGTTAAGATATGAGAGAATAGGACCAATCAAGTGTGACAGTGGAAAAGTGTGTATGGAACCGGAGGAGATAGCAGAGGTACATAATTAATACTTTGCTTCAGTATTCACTACGGAAAAGGACTTTGGCGATTGTAGGGATGACTTGCAGCAGACTGAAAAGCTTGAGCATGTAGATATTAAGAAAAAGGATGTGCTGGAGCTTTTGGAAAGCATCAAGATGGATAAGTCACCGAGACTAGATGGGATGTATCCCAGGCTACTGTGGGAGGCAAGGGAGGAAATTGCTGAGCCTCTGGCAATGATCAATGAGGACAGGAGAGGTTCCGGAGGATTGAAGGATTGCGGATGTTGTTCCCTTATTCAAGAAAGGGAGTAGGGATAGCCCAGGAAATTATAGACCAGTGAGTCTTACTTCACTGGTCGGTAAGTTGATGGAGAAGATCCTAAGCGGCAGGGTTTATGAACATTTGGAGAGGCATAATATGATTAGGAATAGTCAGCATGGCTTTGTCAAAGGCAGGTCATGCCTTACGAGCTTGATTGAATTTTTTTGAGGATGCGACTAAACACATTGATGAAGGTAGAGCCGTAGATGTAGTGTCTATGGATTTTAGCAAGGCATTTGATAAGGTACCCCATGCAAGGCTTATTGAAAAAGTAAGGAGGCATAGGCTCTAAGGAGACATTACTTTGTGGATCCAGAACTGGCTTACCCACAGAAGTGGTTGTAAATGGGTCATATTCTGCATGGAAGTCGGTGACCAGTGGTGTGCTTCAGTGATCTGTTCTGGGACCCCTACTCTTCGTGATTTTTATTAATGACCTGGATGAAGAAGTGGAGGGATGGGTTAGTAAATCTGCTGATGACACAAAGGTTGGGGGTGATGTGGATAGTGTGGAGGGCTGTCAGAGGTTACAAAAGGACATTGATGGAGTGCAAAACTGGGCTGAGAAGTGGCAGATGACGTTCAATCCAGATAAGTGTGAGGTGGTTCATTTTAGTAGGTCAAATATGATGGCAGAATATAGTATTAATGGTAAGACTCTTGGCAGTGTGGAGGATCAGAGGGATCTTGGGGTCCGAGTCTATAGGACACTCAAAGCTGCTATGCAGGTTGACTCTATGGTTAAGAAGGCATAAGGTGCATTGGCCTTCATCAATCGTGGGATTGAGTTTAAGAGTTCAGAGGTAATGTTGCAGCTATATAGGACCCTGGTCAGTTCCCACTTGGAGTACTGTGCTCAATTCTGGTCGCCTCACTACAGGAAAGATATGGAAACCATAGAAAGGGTGCAGAGGAGATTTACAAGGATGTTGCCTAGATTGGGGAGCATGCCCTATGAGAATAGGTTGAGTGAACTCAGCCTTTTCTCCTTGGAGCGATGGAGGATGAGAGGTGACCTGATAGAGGTGTACAAGATATTGAGAGGCATTGATTGTGCAGATAGTCAGAGGCTTTTCCCCAGGGCTGAAATGGTAGCACGAGAGGGCACAGTTTTAAGGTGCTTAGAAGTAGGTACAGGGGAGATGTCAAGGGTAAGTTGTTGTTATTATTGTTGTTGTTTTTTTTATAAACACAGAGAGTGGTGAGTGCGTGGAATGGGCTGCGGGCGGCGGTGGTGGAGGCGGAAACAATAGGGTCTTTTAAGAGACTCCTGGATGGCTACATGGAGCTTAGAAAAAAGAGGGCTATGGGTAAACCTAGGTAGTTCTAAGGTAGGGACATGTTCAGCACAGCTTTGTGGGCCAAAGGGCCTGTATCGTGCTGTAGGTTTTCTATGTTTCTATGTTTAAATGTGGTCTGAACTTCAGCTATGTCACAAAAACAGACAAACACAATCTGCCTAAACTAATAACACACAAACAATTGTATTTCTTGTCAATACTGAGTATACCATTTAAGCAATCACAGTCCAGGTTCAAAATGTATGTGAACCTTAAGGTGAGGCCTTCAACAAAAGCTATTTGGAGGGGTCAGGTGTCCCAGTCAATGAGATGAGATTGAAGGTGCGGGTTGTAGAGGTGCCCTATCCTATAAAAAAGACACATAAAGTCAGGTTACTGACAGAGCCTGCTCTTGTCAAGAAAGTTCTGTTTATGTGCACCACGCCCCAACTAAAACAACTTTCAGAGGGGCTTAGAAGAATTGTAGAGATGCATGAAGCTCAAAAACGTTACAAAAGCATTTCTAAAGACTTGAGTGTTCATCAGTCCAAAGTAAGAGGAGGAAATTCAGTACTGTTGCTACCCTCCCTAGGAATAGGCGTTCTGCAAAGATCACAGCAAGAGCACAATGTGTAATGCTGAAGGAGATGAAAAAAAACCCAAAGGTAACAGCAAAAGACATGCAGAAATCTCTAGAACTTGCTAAAATGTCTGTTCATGTGTCCACTATAAGAAAAACAAGAATGCTGTTCATGGAATGACACCACAGAGAAAACCACTGCTCTCAAAAAAAAAACAAAGCTGCACATCTCAAGTTTGTAAAGACCATCAGGATGTTCCACAAAACGTCTGGAACAATGTTCTGTGAGAAGATGAGACAAAAGTTGAACTTTGTGGTAGAAATGCACACCAACACCAAAACCTCATCCCAACTGTGAAACATGGTGGAAGGAGCATCATGGCTTGGGCTGCTTTGCTGCCTCAGGGTCTGAATAGCTTGCAGTCATTGAGAGAACAATGAATTCAAAATTGTATCAAGACATTTTACAGGAGAGTGTAAAACCTCTCCTGAAGCTTAACAGAAGTTAGATGATCCAACAGGGCAATGATCCGAAACTTGAGAGTAAATCAACGAAAGAATGGTTTAAAAAGAAGAAAATTCGTGTTTGGAATGGCTGAGTCAGAGTTCAAATCTTAACCCAATTGAGATGATGTGGCATGACCTGAAGAGGGTGGTTCACTTAAGGTATCCCAGAAATATTTAAGTACTGAAACAGTTTTATATGGAGAAATAGTCTAAACTTCCTCCTCGCCATGTGTAAGTCTGATTAGCAGCTATAGGAAACATTTGGTGGAGGTTATTGCTGGTAGAGGTGGAGGGGTAGGCCTCATGATCAGCTCCTCTTGGTACACAAATATATTAGTGCTGTTCCAATTCTATTCACCAGACCTGGAATATTTCACAGTTAAGAGCCATCCGTTTTACCTGCCACGGGAAATTTCCATGATCATTTTGGTAGCCAATGACTATGAGGCTTCAGATGATCTGAGCAATGGGATCAACATGCACAAAACAGCGCACCCTAACACCTTCACCATTGTCTTGAGGGATTTTAACCAGACCAGTCTGGGAAAAAAAATTACTAAATAATTACCATTAACAGATCACTTACAATACCAGAGGAAACACACTGGACCATTGTTACACCACCATCAAAAAAGCCTACCGTGCTATTCCACGCCCTCACTTCGGGAAATCTGATCACCTGGCTGTACTTCTATTCCCTAAGCACAGCCAGAGACTGAAGACTGCAGCACCAGTACGGAGGACCAAGGAGGCATGGAGAGGGAAGCACAGGGGCGCCTACAGGACTACTTTGAACCAGTGGTCTGGACCGTAATCAGGGATTCATTTTTGATTCTAGATGAGTATGCTACCATTGTTACTGACTTCATTAAAACCTATGTGGATGAGTGTGTGCCTACAAAGACTTGCTGTGCATTCACAAACCAAAAGCTGGGGATGAACCAGGAGGTATGTTGTCTGCTGAGGGCTACATCTGTGGCATTCAAGTCTGGCGACCCAGGCCTGCACCAAAAAACTATGTATGACCTGCAGAGGGCTATTTCAAGAGGGAAGAGACAATTTCAAATGACGTTGGAGGTGACCTGGGATGTACAACAACTCTGGCAGGGTTTGCAAGACATTACTTCCTACAAAGCGAAACCCAATTATATGAATGCCAGTGATGCTTCACTACCAGATGAACTCAATGCCCTCTATGCCCACTTTGAAAGGGAGAATATAACTAAAGCTGTGAAGATTCCTGCTGCACCAGGTGACCCTGTGATCTCTGTCTCAGAGGCTGATATTAGACTGTCTTAAAGAGAGTGAAACATCGCAAGGCGGAAATCCCTGACAGAGTACCTGGTAAGGCTCTGAAAATCTGTGCCAACCAATTGGCAGGAGTATTCAAGGACATTTTCAACCTCTCACTGCTATGGGTAGAAGTTCCCACTTGCTTCAAAAATGCAACAATTATACCAGTGCCTAAGAAGAATAATGTGAGCTGCCTTCATGACTATCACCCAGTAGCACTCACATCTACAGTGATGAAATGCTTTGAGAGGTTGGTCATGACTAGACTGAACTCCTTCCTCAGCAAGGACTTTGATCCACTGCAATTTGCCTATTGACACAATAGGTCAACGGCAGACGCAATCTCAATAGTTCTTTCCACGGCCTTAGACCATCTAGACAATACAAACACCTATGTCAGGATGCTGTTCATCAACTATAGCTCAGCATTTAACAGTGGGACACCACTAGTCACAATCCTCCAATCTGAATGTACTCCCTCCACCACCACCCTCTGCCTTCTGCAGGCAAGCCAATTCTGAATCCACCTGGCCAAACTTCCCTGGATCCCATGCCTTCTGACTTTCTGAATAAGCCTACCATGTGGAACCTTGTCAAATGCCTTACTAAAATCCATACGGATCACTTCCACTGCACTACCCTCATCTATATGCCTGGTCACCTCCTCAAAGAACTCTGTCAGGCTTGTTAGACACGATCTGCCCTTCACAAAGCCATGCTGACTGTCCCTGATCAGACCATGATTCTCTAAGTGCCCAGAGATCCTATCTCTAAGAACCTTTTCCAACAGCTTTCCCACCACAGACGTAAGGCTCACTGGTCTATAATTACCCGGACTATCCCTACTACCTTTTTTGAACAAGGGGACAACATTTGCCTACCTCCAATCCTCTGGTACCATTCCCGTGGACAACGAGGACATAAAGATCCTAGCCAGAAGCTCAACAATCTCTTCCCTCGCCTCCTGGAGCAGCCTGGGAAATATTCCATCAGGCTCCGGGGACTTATCCGTCCTAATGTACTTTAACAACTCCAACACCTCCTCTCCCTTAATATCAACATGCTCCAAAACATCAACCTCACTCATATTGTCCTCACCATCATCAAGTTCCCTCTCATTGGTGAATACTGAAAAGTATTCATTGAGGACCTCGCTCACTTCCACAGCCTCCATACACATCTTCCCACCTTTATCTCTAATCGGTCCTACCTTCACTCCTGTCATCCTTTTGTTCTTAAGATAATTGAAGAATGCCTTGGGGTTTTCCTTTACCCTGCTCATCAAGGCCTTCTCATGCCCCCTTCTTGCTCTTCTCAGCCCCTTCTTAAGCTCCTTTCTTGCTTCCCTATATTCCTCAATAGACCCATCTGATCCTTGCTTCCTAAACCTCATGTATGCTGCCTTCTTCCACCTGACTAGATTTTCCACCTCACTTGTCACCCATGGTTCCTTCACCCTACCATTCTTTATCTACCTCACCGGGACAAATTTATGCCTAACATCCTGCAAGAGATCTCTAAACATCGACCACATGTCCATAGTACATTTCCCTGCAAAAACATCATCCCAATTCACACCCGCTAGTTCTAGCCTTATAGTTCCTGGGTGTCAAGATCTCGGAGGACCTAACCTAGTCCCAACATATCGATGCAGCTATTAAGGCGGCAAGACAGCGACTATACTTCATTAGGAGTTTATTTAATATAATTTTCATTAAATTTTCAAAAAGAATACATAAAAAGATCAAATCTACCCACCCCCACTCCCCTTAACCCTCCCCCCCCCATATATAGTCAAAGAAAGAAAAAAAAAGAAGAGCCACCTGGGTATTGGAAGGTTTCCACATGCTCCATGGGATTCAAAATAAATTTGGTATAATTATTCATTACTTTCCCCAAGTAACCAAAATCTTTATCGGAGCAGTTAAATATGCCATCCTATCTTTTGTAAATAAGGGCGCCAAATATTCAAAAATGTTACATATTTATCTCTTAAATTATAAGTAATTTTTTCAAGTGGAATAGAACTAGCCATTTCATTATTCCAACGATCCATACTTAAATACGAATCAGATTTCCAAGTAACTGCTATAGTCTTCTTAGCTACTGCCAATGCAATTTTTATAAATTCTTTCTGATATTTATTCAATTTAAGTTTCGGTTTTATCCCTTCAATATCACCTAATAGAAATAATACAGGGTTATGTGGAAGTTGAATTCCAGTAATTTGTTCCAATAAGACTCTTAAATTTATCCAAAAGGGTTGAATTTTAAAACAAGACCAAGTAGAATGTAAAAAAGTACCAATTTCTTGATTACACCGAAAACATTTATCAGATAGATTTGAATTTAATCTATTTATTTTTTGTGGTGTAATATATAATTGGTGTAAAAAATTATATTGTACTAATCTAAGTCGAACATTTATTGTATTTGTCATACTGTCAAGACTTTGTCTTGACAATTTGTTTCATCAATATTAATATTCAGATCTGTTTCCCATTTTTGCTTTGACTTATGGGTTCCTTGTTTAATTGTCTGTTCTTGAAGCAAATTATACATACAAGAAATAAATTTTTTAATTTTCCCTTTTTGAATTAAAATTTCAATTTCATTAGGCGTTGGCAAAAACATTGTTTGACCCAGCTTACCTATTAAGTAAGCCCTTAATTGAAAGCAACAAAAGAAAGTATTATTAGATATTTTATATTTATCCTTTAATTGTTCAAATGACATCAATATACCTCGCTCAAAACAATCTCCTATAAATTTAATCCCTTTTTAGTACCAATTATATAAAAGTTGATTGTCCATTGTAAAAGGAATAAGTCTGTTTTGGAACAAAGGTCTCCTTGCTAATAGAGATTTCTGTGTTTCCTTATCAACATTTATCTTATTCCATAGATCAATCAAATGTGTTAATATAGGAGATTCTTTCTTTTCCCGTATCCATTTAGATTCCCATTTATGTATAAAATCTTCAGGTTTATTTTCTCCTATCTTATCTAGTTCTATTTTAATCCATGCTGGTTTTTTATCATCGAAGAAAGATGCAATAACTCTAAGTTGATTTGCTTTATAGTAATTTTTAAAGTTTGGAAGTTGTAACCCTCCTAACCCAAATTTACATGTCAGTTTTTCCAATGATATTCTTGACATTTTACCTTTCCAAAGAAACTTTCTCACACATTTATTTAACTCTTGAAAAAATTTTTGTGGCAATTGTATTGGTAATGTTTGAAACAAATACTGTAATCTAGGAAATATATTCATTTTTACAACATTGACTCTACCTATTAATGTTATTGGTAGTATCATCCATTTGTCAAGATTTTCTTGAATTTTTTTCAATAGTGGTAAATAATTAAATTTATATAAATTCTTTACATCATTATCAAGTCTTATACCTAAATACTTTATACCATTTACCGGCCATCTAAATTGGGTTACTAATTGACATTGACTATAGTCTCCTTTAGTAAGAGGTAAAATTTCACTTTTATCCCAATTTATTTTGTAACCTGATACCTTCCCATATTCATCCAATCTAGAAGATAATTTATGTAACGAATGTTGTGGGTTTGTTAAATAGATCAAAACATCATCGGCAAAAAGATTAATTTTATATTCCTCTTGGTTAACTCTAAAACCCATAATATCTGGATCAATTCTAATTAGTTCTGCTAATGGCTCTATCGCCAATACAAATAAAGCAGGTGATAGTGGACAACCTTGTCTAGTTGACCTTTTTAACTGGAATGGTGTTGAAATTTGAGAGTTTGTCACTACTTTAGCTTTAGGGTTAGAATTTAAAGTTTTAATCCAATTTATAAAAGATGTTCCTAACCCATATTTTTCTAATACTTTAAATAAAAAATCCCATTCTAATCTATCAAATGCTTTTTCTGCATCCAAAGCTACTACTATACTCTTCTCATCCCTTTTTTGTGCCAAATGAATTATACTGAGTAGCCGAGTTACATTATCTGCCAATTGTCTATTTTTAATAAATCCTGTTTGATCCATATGTATTAATTTTGGTAAATATTTAGATAATCTATTCGATAAAATTTTTGCTATTATTTTATAATCCGTATTCAATAAAGAAATAGGCCTGTATGATGTTGGTTTCATAGGATCTCTGTCCTTTTTTGGCAATACTATTACAATCGCTGTAGAAAAAGATTCTGGAAGTTTATGTATTTTTTCTGCTTGATGTATTAGTTCCATAAAAAGAGGAAATAATAAATCTTTAAATTTTTTATAAAATTCAGGTGGAAAACCATCTATTTATTACTTCATTAGGAGTTTGAAGAGATTTGGTATATCAACAAAAACACTCAAAAACTTCCACAGATGTACTACGGAGAGCATTCTGACAGGCTACATCACTGTCTGGTGTGGGGGACTAGAGCACAGGACCGAAAGAGGGTTGTAAATTCAGTCGGCTCCATTTTGGGTACTAGCCTACAAAGTACCCAGGACATCTTCAAGGAGTGGTGCCTCAGAAAGGCAGCGTCCATTATTACTCATCCCCAGCACTGAGAGCAGGCATGCCCTTTTCTCATTGTTACCCATCAGGAAGGACGTACAGAAGCCTGAAGGCACACACTCAGTGATTCAGGAACAGTTTCTTCCCTCTGCCATCCAATTCTTAAATGGATATTGAACCTGTGAACACTACCTCAGATTTCAATATATATTATTTCTGGTTTTGCATGATTTTTAATCTATTCAATGTACATATACTGCAATTGATTGATTTACTTATTTATTATTTTTTATTTTCTCTTCTATATTTCTCCCTTTAAGGTCATCCACCTTGTTCTCTATGGCTTGCACATTAGCTAGTAGGATAGTGGGCATAGGGACCCTGAAGCCCCTCAGCTTCAATCTGACCAGCAGCCCAGCTCTTTTCCCACAAAGTCGCCAGTTACCGGAGCCATCTTTAACGGATCTGGGCCGTACCCTCCAAATATCTGGACCTGCCTCTCGGTTTTTTTGCACTACCTTACTTCCCATTTTTCTATTTTCTATTTATGATTTATAAATTTAAATTTTTAATATTTACTAATTTTAACTTTTTTAATATCTTTAATATTTAATATTTGTAATCCAGGGAGTGAGAAGCGCAGAATCAAATATCGCTGTGATGATTGTACGTTCTGGTACCAATTGTCTGGCAACAATAAAGTATAAAGTATATTAGGTATTGCATTGAACTGCTGCTGCTGACAAATTTCACGACACATGCCAATGATACTAAACCTGATTCTGATCCTGATTCTAAAGGAGATTCTACAAGTTATTAAATACAAGGGTTCGCATACATTTTCCAGCCTGGACTGTGAATGATTAAACAATGTGTTCAATAAAGACATGAAAAGTAAAATTATTTGTCTGTTATTAGTTAAGGCAAATTGTATTTGTCTATTATTGTCTACTTAGATGAACATATCCTATGAGTAATTAATGCACTGGTAAGGCCTTCACTGGTTTTAGGTCCCTTATCTTAGAAAGGATGTGTTGAAACTGGAGAGGGTTCAAAGGAGGTCAACAAAAATGATTTCAGGATTGAATGACTTGTCATATGAAGAGCATTTGATGGCTCTGGGCCTCTATTCACTAGAATTCAGAAGAATGAGGGGTAACCTTATTGAAACCTATCGAATGGTGAAAGGCCTTGAAAGAATGAATATGGAGAGGATGTTTCCTATGGAGGGAGAGCGTAAGACCAGAGAACACAGCCTCAGAATAGAGGGGGTTCTTTTAGAATGGAGATGAAGAGGAATTTCTTTAGCCAGAGAGTGGTGAATCTGTGGAATTCTTTGCCACAGACAGCTGAGGAGGCAAAGTCTTTATGTACATTTAAGACAGGAGTTGACAGATTCTTGATTGGTCAGGGCATGAAGAGATACGGGGAGAAGGCAGGAGACTGGGGCTGAGAGGAAATTTGGATTAGCCATGATGAAATGGTGGAGCGGGCCTGATGGGCCAAATGGCCTAATTCTGCTCCTATATCTTATGTTCTTATGGTCTATGGTAAAACCAGGTAATTGCAATGGGTTCACAAACTTTTTCTTGCATGGCAGCAGCAGCAGGTGCTCGTTTATGCCGCCGGCATTTAGGCCAGTAACAAAAGTCCTCCATCTCTGGTGGTGCACTTCAGTAGCTTCCTCGCAGTTTTCATGCAAGTCCTGAGTGGAGACTCAGGAATATCATCACACGCAGATGTAGAAGGATTCTTCATTGCTGTTTCTGTAACAATTTTGTTTTACCAGTCAAGATTGTTAGCTCTGAACCTGGAGGACCGGTGGGTCACTCTTAGTTGGGCCTGTACCCTTTGACCTGTTTGGCATAGGTGACCCTACCAACAGCCAAAGCATAAAGCCCTGAATCCAGCCAACATAGCTCTCTGGGTCACTGAGGCACACAAGCCTCCAAACCGAACGACAAGGCTGTGGTAGTCGTGGAGGAAAGATGTATGGGCTAGTCGGTTAATTGGTCACGTGAATGTAATTGGACAGTGCAGTCTCATTGGGCCAGAAGAGCCTGATACCGTGCTGAATCTCTACAGTGTACAAAGGACTGCGCAAAGAGTACTCACAGAAAATATAATCTAAATTATTGATAAAGATTTCTAAGTATATAAAAAAAGAAATTTAGACATTCCAGCAGTTGAAGAAGCTGATGATGGTATGGATATTTTGTATGCAGCTCAGTTCACAAGCCTCTTACACACAGTAGTTGTATACCATCATGTTAAGCTTCAACGTATTTGGCTAAAAGAAGGTTAGAATACAGACTAGAGTGTGAAATTCCTTGTAAAAAATTAATTAAACAAATTCAGTCTTGAATTATGATATTTCTGTCATCTGAGTCTTGATGATGGATGATATATTTTCAAAAATGGACATTAATTTTAAAGATAATTCCATTGAGGACATAAGGAATGAACAATGGATTATCAGAGGTGACTCCATACATAGGAGAAACATGCTGGAGGTGAATGTCATTAAACAATCCTTACTGATGCACTCACATATGAAGGCACATGTGAAAAATGTTGTTTTTCCACCCATACCTCTTGATTACATGGCAACTGTTTTAACAATAGTTGGTATTCAATGTCTGACCTGTTTAAGTCTATTCTTGGGCTTTGCAAACTTTCCTCAATCTTCATCAGCTTCTTCCTCAAAGCTACTGAATTATCCATCCACTTGACCTTTTGTAACAAAACATCAATGACTGTCATGAAGTTGTCCACGCTACAAAAAAAAACACATTCAGACTATTAAGTAACAAAATTTTACAAATAGCCGTGTTAAATCCTGATAAAGTAAATATCAATTAAATCAGCACATCGAAACAAAATACCTTTGATTGACTCAAAAACCAATTTTCAAATACTTGGATCGAATGACAGTAGAGACTGCATTTTAAAACTTTTAGCAATAAAACCAAATAATTTATTATGACATCAATTCAATTTTCTCATATGCTACAATTACAGGCACCATTTTATGCAAAATGTATCAAGAAGTTTCACTACAATGATATACTGAATAAAAGGAAGAGGACGGAATCCTCATACAAGGAGCACAATAGAAGACATTCTTAAGTGACTAACAGGGTTGACGTTTTTAAAAAAAACAATTACAAATGCTGAAGAATCTAAGGTGAAAATGGAAAGTGTGTAGTCCATAGGTGAAGCAGCATTCAGGACAAGAGAAACTGAGTCAATGTTTACGATTCCTGCTCATTCCTTTAAGAAGGGCAACAGGGATAAAGCAGGGAATTACAGTGGTGCCTTACAGCAGTGGTACGGAAGTTATTGGAGAAGATTCTTTGAGAGATTTACTTGCATTTTGAGCACAGACATTAAGAATATTCAGCATGGCACCGTGAAGTACTGTCTCACAAATTTGATTGAGATTTTTGCAGAAGTGATGAACAGGAGGGATGAGGGGAGGGCAGTGGATGTTGACTGCATCAACTTTTAGTAAAGCCTTCAATAAGGTCCCTCACTGTAGACTCATCAAAAGATTAAGGCACATGATGAATTAGTAAATTGATTTGAAATTGGCTTGGTCATGGAAGACAGAGGGATTTAGGGTTTTTTGTTTCCAGACTGTAAGTCTATGAACAATTGAGTATTTCTGCTGGGACCTTCTTTGCTTGTAATAGATTAATGCTTTGGATGAAAATATAGAAAGTTTGATTAGAAAGTTTGCAGATGACACAAAAGTTGTTGGAGTTGTGGATAGCGAGCAAGGTTGTCAAAGGATATAACTTGTCAAAGAATACAGAGGGATAAAGATTAGTTGAGAATCTGGGCAGAGAAGTGACAGATGGAGCCGAATCCAGACAAATGTGAAATAATGAATATGGCATGCTTCTCTTCATTGGTAGGTGCATAGAGTATAAGAATAGGAAATCATGCTGAAGCTATAAAAAAACTTCAGTCAGACTGCACTTGCCGGAGTACTCTCTACAGTCCTGGACACCCTATTATAGGAAGGATGTGGAAATTGTTGGGAGGGTGCAGAAGAATTTACAGGATGTTACCTAGATTAGAGAATATCAGCTGTAAGAAAAGGCTGGACAAACCTAACTTGTTCTCCCTAGAACGTTGGAGGCTGAAGGGAGACCAGATGGAGGGTTTTTCAATTATGAGAGGCATAGATAAGGTAGACAATTTTTTTACCTGGGTGGAAATGTGGAAATGTCACACAGCAGAAGATATGCTTTTAAACTTGGGGGGGGGGGGGGGGAGGAGTTTAAAGGCAATATTGAAGGAATTTTTTTTTATATATAAACACAGAGAGTGGTAAGTGTCTGCAATGTAAGCTTGCTTGTGGGGAGCAGGCAAGGCTTCCCCCCCACCCCACATCTCAACTGCATTTTACAAGAACATCTCCATCTGGTATGGGAGCAGCGGAGGATTGGACCAGAAGTACCTACAAAGGACTATGAGAACTGCCTCCTTGCCATTCATCAGACATTTATCAGGAGCGCTGCGTATTAAGGGCCCTGCATATTATTAAGAATCCCACCCATCGATACAGCATCATCTTTGACTTTCTACCATCAGGTAGGAGACCATGATGCATAAAAACAGGAATGGTCAGGATGAGAAAAAAGTTTCTTCCCCCAGGCCATTAGTCTTCTGAACTCCCTGCCGCATTGTATTTGAAGTATCGCTGGTTAATCTGCTCTGTACCTTACAATATTTAACATTAATGTACTTTAGTTTTGTTATTATGTGTGATTCATCTGTAGATTTTATCCTTAGCTTCATAAGTTATCGTGTGTTATGTGTACTACTGTGCTTTACACCCTGGTTGGAAGAATTATTGCCTCGTTTCTATATACATTATATCCATGTATGTAGTTAAGTGACAATAAACTTGCCTCGACACTTGAATAGGTTATCAGGAGAGTAGAGGAAGAAGGATATTTGGTGGAGATACCTCTGATCCTCCACACTGCCAAGAGTCTTACCATTAATACTATATTCTGCCATCATATTTGACCTACCAAAATGAACCACCTCACACTTATCTGGGTTGAACTCCATCTGCCACTTCTCAGCCCAGTTTTGCGTCTTGTCGATGTCCCACTGTAACCCCTGACAGCTCTCCACACTATCCACAACACTTCCAACAAATCATCAGCAAATTTACCAACCCATCCTTCCACTTCCTCATCCAGGTCATTTATAAAAATCGCAAAGAGTAGGGGTCCCAGAACAGATCCCTGAGGCACACCACTGATTACCGGCCTCCATGCAGAGTATGGCACATCTACAACCACTCTTTGCCTTCTGTTGGCAAGCCAGTTCTGGATCCACAAAGCAATGTACCCTTGGATCCTATGCCTCCTTACTTTCTCAATAAGCGTTGCATTGGGTACATTATCAAATGCCCTGCAGAAATCCGTATACACTACATCCACAGCTCTACCTTCATCAATGTGTTTAGTCACATCCTCAAAAAATTCGATCAGGCTCGTAAGGCACAACCTGCCTTTGACAAAGCCATGCTGACTATTCCTAATCATGTTATGCCTTTCCGAATGTTCATAAACCCTGCCTCTCAGGGTCTTCTCCATCAACTTACTGCCCACTGAGGTAAGACTCACTGGCCTGTAATTTCCTGAGCTATCCCTACTCCCTTTCTTGAATAATGGAACAACATCCGCAACTCTTCAATCCTCCAGAACCTCTCCCGTCCTCATCGATGATGCAAAGATCATTGCCAGAGGCTCAGCAATTTCCTCCCTCGCCTCCCACAGTAGCCTGGGATACATCCCATCTGGTCTCGGTGACTTATCCAACTTGATGCTTTCCAAAAGTTCCAGCAGATCCTCTTTCTTAATAACTACATGCTCAAGCTTTTCAGTCCACTGCAAATCATCCCTACAATTGACAAGATCGTTTTCGGTAGTGAATACTGAAGCAAAGTATTCATTAAGTACCTCTGCTATTTCCTCCGGTTCCATACACACTTTTCCACTGTCACACTTGATTGGTCCTATTCTCTCATGTCTTATCCTCTTGCTCTTCACATACTTGTAGAATGCCTTGGGGTTTTCCTTAATCCTGTCTGCCAAGGCCTTCTCATGGCCCCTTCTGGCTCTCCTAATTTCATTCTTAAGCTCCTACCTGCTAGCCTTATAATCTTCTAGATCTCTATCATTACCTAGTTTTTGAACCTTTTGTAAGCTTTTCTTTTCTTGTTGACTAGATTTACAACAGCCTTTGTACACCACAGTTCCTGTTCCCTAACGCCCTTTCCCTGTCTCAATAGAATGTACCTATGCAGAACTTCCTGCAAATATCCCTTGAACATTTGTGAGGTGCTACATTTTGGTAGGACTAATCAAAATAGGACATACATGGTAAATGGTAGGGCATTGAAGAATGCTGTAGAACAGAGGGATCTAGGAATAATGGTGCATAGTTCCCTGAAGGTGGAATCTCATGTGGATAGGGTGGTGAAGAAAGCTTTTGGTATGCTGGCCTTTATTAATCAGAGCATTGAGTATAGGAGTTGGGATGTAATGTTGAAATTGTACAAGGCATTGGTAAGGCCAAATTTGGAGTATTGTGTACAGTTCTGGTCACCGAATTATAGGAAAGATGTCAACAAAATTGAGAGAGTACAGAGGAGGTTAACTAAAATGTTGCCTGCGTTTCATCTCCTAAGTTACAGAGAAAGGCTGAACAAGTTAGGTCTTTATTCTTTGGAGCGTAGAAGGTTGAGAGGGGACTTGATAGAGGTGTTTAAAATTATGAGGGGATTGATAGAGTTGACGTGGATAGGCTTTTTCCATTGAGAGTGGGGAAGATTCAAAGAAGAGGACATGAGTTGAGAGTTAAAGGACAGAAGTTTAGGGGTAACATGGGGGGGAACTTCATTTCTCAGAGAGTGGTAGCTGTGTGGAATGAGCTTCCGGCAAAAATGGTTGAGGCAGGTACGATGTTGTCGTTTAAGGTTAAATTGGTTAGATATATGGACGGGAAAGGAATGGAGGGTTCTGGGCTGAGTGCAGGTCGATGGGACTAGGTGAGAGTTCGGCATGGACTAGAAGGGCCGAGGTGGCCTGTTTCCGTGCTGTAATTGTTATATGGTTACATTTCTGCCCTATATTTCCCTAACAACATTTGCTCCCAATTTATAATTTCAAGTTCCTGCCTGATAGCTTCATATTTCCCCTTACTCCAATTAAACACTTTCTGAACTTGTCTGTTCCTATCCTTCTCCAATGCCATGGTAAAGGAGAAAGAATTGTGATCACTATCTCCAAAATGTTCTCCCACTAAGACCTGACACCTGACCAGATTCATTTCCCAATTCCAGATCAAGTACAGCCTCTCCTCATGTAGGCTTATCTACATATTGTGTCAGGAAACCTTCCTGAACATACCTAACAAACTCCATCCCATATAAACCCCTCGCTCTAGGGAGATGCCAATCAATATTTGGGAAATTAAAATCTCTCACCACCACAACCCTGTTATATACACAAACATACATATATACCACCCCACCCCCCTTTGCTTGTCCTTTCAGTACAATGTGTATCCTTAGATGCTAAGCTCCCAACTATGATATCCTTTCAGATACGAATCAGTGATACTCACACTTTTGGGTCTCATAGAAAGAAGTGAGTCTTAGCTGTGCTTTGGTCAGAATTACTTCAAAGAAATCAATCCTGTTAAATATTACTGGCACAGAGGTTTCCACATTAAGTGAAAGGCAATCATTAACGTACCGTATGTCTGCAGTATATTAGTTGGCAGCACCTATATCCAGTTCCAGAAGTTTCGTTTTGACTCAAGTCCCATTTCAGGGACTTAATCCCATATTCAAAACGGACAGTCCAGTACAGCACTTAGGGAGTGTTGCCCTCACTATTGCCCCTGCTTTCAAGTACCTGGAATTCAATAATTATAAATTATTTATAGAGCACTTTCATACAGATGATGTAGTTCAAAGTACTTCACAATGGGATAAAACACTTTATAATGGAATAATACAAACATGAAAATAAAAGACACAAAGACACTCACAAGAGATACTGCAGATGCCAGTTATCTAGAGCAATACACACAAACTGCTGGAGGAGTTCAGCAGGTCAGGCAGCATCTATGGATTGGAATAAAGAGTTGATGTTTTGGGCCAAGACTCTTCAACAGGACACAGAGTCCTGATGAAGGGTCTCGGCCTGAAACATCGCCTGTTTATTCTGATCCATGAAGACAAGAAGATCTTAGTTAAAAGCAAGGTAAATAAATAGGTTTTGTGCTGACATTTAAAAGTGTCAACTGAGTTTTAGATATTGAACTCCGCAGTTTAGAAATGTAGTTCAAAAAGCTAGCCTGCCAATTATCTTTTCAGGGAGATGTTTAAATTTAAGAGACTGGCGAAAGAAGACCCAAGAGCTTGACCAGGATTATAAAGTGAAAGTGATTCCATGATGTTCTCCAGTCCCAGGTCATTAAGAGCTTTGAAAAGAAGAGTATAAACAATTCTAAAAGATACAGGTAGCCAATGGAGAGTAGGTGTGATAGGCTCTTCGTCCATGTTTTAATTAAAAGTTTATGAACATGTTGCTGGGACAGGAAAACCTCAGTTACAAGGAAAAATTGAAGAGGTTACAACTTTATTGCTTGGAACATAGAAGATTGAAGGGAGATTTGATAGAGGTATACAAAATTATAAGGGGTATAGATAGGGTTGTGCAGATTTTTCCCCCCACTAAGGTTGGGTGGAACTACAACTAATCAAATCAAATCACTTTTTATTGTCATTTTGACCATAACTGCTGGTAGAGTACACAGTAAAAACAAGACAATGTTTTTCAGGACCATGGTGCTACATGAAACAATACAAAAACTACATTGAACTACATAGAACATAGAATAGCACAGCACATTACAGGCCCTTCGGCCCACAATGTTGTGCCGACCCTCAAACTCTGCCTCCCATGTAACCCCCTACCTTAAATTCCTCCATATACCTGTCTAGTAGTCTCTCAAACTTCACTAGTGTATCTGCCTTCACCACTGACTCAGGCAGTGCATTCCACGCACCAACCACTCTGAGTAAAAAACCTTCCTCTACTATCCCCCTTGAACTTCCCACCCCTTACCTTAAAGCCATGTCCTCTTGTATTGAGCAGTGGTGCCCTGGGGAAGAGGCGCTGGCTATCCACTCTATCTATTCCTCTTATTATCTTGTACACCTCTATCATGTCTCCTCTCATCCTCCTTCTCTCCAAAGAGTAAAGCCCTAGCTCCCTTAATCTCTGATCATAATGCATACTCTCTAAACCAGGCAGCATCCTGGTAAATCTCCTCTGTACCCTTTCCAAGCTTCCACATCCTTCATAAAACAACTACGTAAAACAACACAAAAACTGCACTAGACTACAGACCTACCCAGGACTGCATAAAGTGCACAGGACAGTGCAGGCATTACAATAGATAATAAATAAGACAATAGGCAGAGTAGAGAGCAGTAGGTTGGTGTCAGTCCAGGCTCTGGGTATTGAGGAGTCTGATGGCTTGGGGGAAGAAACTGTTATATAGTCTGGTCGCGAGAGCCCGAATGCTTCGGTGCCTTTTGCCAGATGGCAGGAGGGAGATGATGTCATGGATTAAGGGGGAAAGGTGAAAAAGTTTAAGGGGAACATGAGGGGAAATATCACCACTCAGAGTGCCGTAAGTGTGGGGAACAAGCTGCCAACATAGGTAGTGCGTGCAAGCTCGACTTCAACATTTAAGAAAAACTTGGATAGGTACCTAGATGGTGGGGCTCTGGTCCTGGTGCAAGTTGATGTCAGTAGGCAGCTTAAATGGTTTGGCACAGACTAGATAGGCCAAAGGGTCTGTTTCAATGCTACACTTTTCTGTGACTCTATGACTCTAGAGCAGATTTCTCAATGAGTTGAAGTTTGTAAATAGATTGCTTTGGAGCCAGTAAAAAGTGCATTGCAGTAAATCCAGTCTGTTTGATATAAAGGCATGAATTAATTTTTTAGCATCATTATGTAACAGAAATGGATGTATCTTTACAATATTTCTTAAGTGTAGAAATGCTGCTCTGGTCACTTTTTTTTTACATGGGATTTAAAATTCATTTTATATGCAATTCAATCAAGGTCCTATCTAGTAGATGAGCAGAGACCCCATGATAATGTTGTAAAGAGGAGCTAGGAAATTATGTCAATCAATATTTCTAAAATAGATTACATTTTTGTTGATTGTGGTTGACTGCTGTGCACACACTCCCTCACTTATTAACTACATTATAATGCAACACACATAAAATGCTGGAGGAACTCAGCAGGCCAGGTAGCATCTATGGGAAAGAGTAAACAGTCAACATTTCAGGCAGAGACCCTTTATCTGGACATTATAACTCTGGCTACACTTCAAACAAAAGATACTCTTTGGGAAGGGCTTCAAATGGTGTTACATTATGGCTTTATTTCCTTTACGTTCAATTGTACATAAAAAAAGAGAATGTGATAGTCATAGTCATACTTTATTGACCCCGGGGGAAATTGGTTTTCGTTACAGTTGCACCATAAATAATAAATAGTAATACTACTATTAGTAAATAGTAATAGTCATGGAAATAATAAATAGTAATAGAAAAATAGTAATAAATAGTTAAATAGTAATATGTAAATTATGCCAGTAAATTATGAAATAAATCCAGGACCAGCCTATTGGCTCAGGGTGTCTGACCCTCCAAGGGAGGAGTTGTAAAGTTTGATGGTCACAGGCAGGAATGACTTCCTATGACGCTCTGTGCGGCATCTCGGTGGGATGAGTCTCTGGCTGAATGTACTCCTGTGCCCAACCAGTACATTATGTAGTGGATGGGAGACATTGACCAAGATGGCATGCAACTTAGACAGCATCCTCTTTTCAGACACCACCGTCAGAGAGTCCAGTTCCATCCCCACAACATCACTGGCCTTACAAATGAGTTTGTTGCTTCTGTTGGTGTCTGCTACCCTCAGCCTGCTGCCCCAGCACACAACAGCAAACATGATAGCACTGGCCACCACAGACTCGTAGAACATCCTCAGCATCGTCCGGCAGATGTTAAAGGACCTCAGTCTCCTCAGGAAATAGAGATGGCTCTGACCCTTCTAGTAGACAGCCTCAGTGTTCTTTGACCAGTCCAGTTTATTAACAATTCATATCCCCAGGTATTTGTAATCCTCCACCATGTCCACACTGAAAGGTATCCCATAAAAGTGTGATAAAATGTGCAAATACCGCTACTATAACCAAGTGACTTTCTTCCAATTTCTGATCACTACTCGTTCTGGTATTTTTGATTTGGAGAAATTAGTTCAGGAGCAGGAACCCAGAGGTCCTTGTCCGAGGATCAGAGGTGGAGAGGGTCAGCAACTTTAAACTCCTGGGTGTAACTATCTCAGAGGACTTGTCCTGCAACCAGCAGGTAAGTGCAATTGTGAAAAAAACAACAGCACCTCTACTTCTTCAGGAGTCTGCAAACACCTGTGTCGTGGAGAGTGCATTGACTGGCTGCATCATGTAACACACATCAAAGTTGCTGGTGAACACAACAGGCCAGGCACCATCTCTAGGAAGAGGTACAGTCGACGTTTCAGGCCGAGACCCTTCATCAGGACTAACTGAAGAAAGAGCTAGTAAGAGATTTGAAAGTGGGAGGGGGAGGGGGAGATCCGAAATGATAGGAGAAGGCAGGAGGGGGAGGGATGAAGCCAAGAGCTGGACGGGTGATTGGCAAAAGGGATATGAGAGGATCATGGGACGAGAGGCCCAGGGAGAAGGAAAAGGGGGAGGGGGGGAAATCCAGAGGATGGGCAAGGGGTATAGTCAGAGGGACAGAGGGAGAAAGAGAGAGAGAAAAAGAATGTGCATATATAGATAAATAACGGATGGGGTACGAGGGGGAGGTGGGGCATTAGCGGAAGTTAGAGAAGTCAATGTTCATGCCATCAGGTTGGAGACTACCCAGACGGAATATAAGGTGTTGTTCCTCCACGAGTGTGGCTTCATCTTGACAGTAGAGGAGGCCATGGATAGACATGTCAGAATGGGAATGGGATGTGGAATTAAAATGTGTGGCCAATGGGAGATCCTGCTTTCTCTGGCGGACAGAGCGTAGGTGTTCAGCAAAACGATCTCCCAGTCTGCGTCGGGTCTCGCCAATATATAGAAGGCCACATCGGGAGCACCAGACGCAGTATATCACCCCAGCCGACTCACAGGTGAAGTGTCGCCTCACCTGGAAGGACTGTCTGGGGCCCTGAATAGTGGTAAGGGAGGAAGTGTAAGGGCACGTGTAGCACTTGTTCTGCTTACAAGGATAAGTGCCAGGATCAGTGGGGAGGGATGGGGGGGGACAAATGGATAAGGGAGTCGTGTAGGGAGTGATCCCTGCGGAAAGCAGAGAGAGAGTGGGGGAGGGAAAGATGTGCTTAGTGGTGGGATCCCGTTGGAGGTGGCGGAAGTTACTAGCTCTTCCTTCAGTTAGTCCTGACGAAGGGTCTCGGCCTGAAACATCGACTGTACCTCTTCCTAGAGATGCTGCCTGGCCTGCTGTGTTCACCAGCAACTTTGATGTGTGTTGCTTGAATTTCCAGCACCTGCAGAATTCCTCATGGCTGCATCACGGCCTGGTATGGAAACACCAATACCTTTGAACAGAAAATCCTACAAAAAGTAGTGAATAAGCCCCAGTTCTGCACGGGTAAAGCCCTCCTAACCACAGAGCACATCTATATGAAATGCTGCCGTAGAGAAGCAGCAGCTATCAGAGATCATCACCACCAGGTTCAAGAACAGTTACTACTCCTCAACTATCAGGCTCTTGAATAAAAGTGAATAATTACACTCACATACCTTATTTTTGAAATGTTCCCACAACCAATGATTTCACTTTAAGCCTGTATCTCATGATCTCGTTATTTATTGCTATTTATTTTTATTTGCATTTTCAGTTTGTCTTCTACACACTGGTTGATCTATCATTGATCCTGTTTTAGTTACTATTCTATAGATTTGCTTCGTATGCCCACAAGAAAATGAATCTCAGTATTGTATATGGTGACTCAAACTTTATTACTCCCAATCACGTAACCATGGCTACCCGTATTTAAGCATAATCAATCTGACTCAAAACAAAAAAATTCACTTCTGAAATTTAATAACTCAACCACATAGAGCCAGATTTTCTTTCGTGCATTCACAAGGATTTAGTGAATAAAAGGAGAGCATTAATTTGATATCTAAGAGACATGTATTCCAAAATTGTTCGATCTCCTGGCCAGAAGCAGCTACAAACGTTTCCAATATTGTACAGGGTTTGTTGGATTTTTTGGGGGGAATCTGCACGGTTGTTCGAACTCCTTAAGTCACTCAATTTATATATATTAAAAAAGATATCTACATGTATCCCCAAAGAGCTCAAGCCACGGATGAGAGACAGGCCAAATTCATCAAACTTCTCCTTATATTAAGACTTATAAATGCGGTACATTACCTTCAGCACAGTATAAATGTAAGTTATCATAAAGTAGGGAGGTGGGTGTGTGATCATAGATGCTCCAAATGATGCGAGGCAGCCAGACTAGCGGCCGCCATCTTCCTGCTGGGCTGTCGATGCTGTTACCCGTCACCTGGAGATTCCGTTTTGAGCTCGGCGCTATGTGGCTTCTGATTGGACAGGGCGGGGCTTTCTCGGCCACCGTACTCCGCTCGACAATCGACACAATTGTGCGTTTTCGTCCAACTCGAGAGGGCGAACATCAGTGTGACAGGGAGGCATCGCTTGTCGCAGGCCGGTCAATCGGAGCACCACCCTTCCTAGGGCTTTACTGTTTGGAGAGGAGGATGGGAGGAGACATGATAGAGGTGTACAAGATAATAAGAGGAATAGATAGAGTGGATAGTCAGCACCTCTTCTCCAGGGCACCTGCTCAATACAAGAGGACACGGCTTTAAAGTAGGAGGTGGGAAGTTGAAGAGGGATATTAGAGGAAGGTTTTCTACCCAGACAGTGATTGGTGCGTGGAATGCACTGCCTGAGTCAGTGGTGGAGGCAGATACACTAGTGAAGTTTAAGAGACTACTCGACAGGTATATGGAGGAATTTAAGGTGGGGGGGGTATATGGGAGGCAGTGTCGGCACAATATTGTGGGCCGAAGGGCCTGTAATGTGCTGTACTATGTTCTATCACCTGTCCGAAGCAACAAGGGCACGGAGAACGGTGAACATTGAGTTTCAGGAGCGCTGTTTAAATGCACGTCAACACGTCCCCAGATCGTTTGACCGTCAATTAAAAGATGGTAAATTGGTTTGTCGTTGCCGCGTGTACTGGGGTACAGCGAAACATTTTGTTTTGCATGCCATCCAAACAGACCACATCACAGGATTAGTACAACGGAAAGGTGTTGACACAATCCTGAATAAAGTATTGCAGAGAGTGTGCAACGCATGCATGCAATGAGGTGTAAAGGGCTATGATGAAGTAGGTTGTGAGGTAGAGTCCATCTCATGATACAAACGGTCCATTCAATAGCCTGAGCCTGGTCGTACGCACTTTCAGGTACGGTATTTGTATCTACTGCTCAATAGGGCTGGGAAAAGAAAATATAAAACTTTGAAGTGGGGCTGACAATATTGTGGGGAAAACATGCAGCAGGATTCTAGATTCAAAGCTAAACAGACCAAATGACGTTATGCTGAAAGGATTTCTAAAAGCTAAATAACGTATTTAATTTTAACCTTGATTCAAATTCAATAATTTCACAAAGAGGTGGTTGCAGGAGGCAGAGGAGTGGTTATGGGATTGCTTCGAGTCAGTGGACCAGGCTGTGTTCAAGGACTCATCTGAGCATCTGAATTGAATACACCATGATTGTAACAGATTTTATTAAAACAGCTGTAGACTAGTGTGTCCCCACCTAATCATTCAGAATCTTCCCCAATCATCCCTGGGTGAACCATAAGATCCAAAATCAGCTGAGAGCCAAAGGCACTCAAGCCTGGTCACCAAAGTTTCAAGAGGTTCAGGTGAGATCTCCGGAAATATATATCACAGGCGAAGTGGCAATTTCGGACCAAACTTGAATCAACGAAAGATGAACGGCAGGGTTGTACATGGTGAACTATGTACTTTGAACTTTGACCTTTTGAGTGCATCCTTTAACATATAATGAGTAGAAAAAGCCAATTATTAATCTGGCTAATTATTTAATCCTCTTCACATTTCACCTGTCATCATTGCTGCTGGTGACTGTAAAGTAAGATTTAAGTGTTGTAAATCCAAAACACAAATGCCAGAAATACTTTTAACTTTACCACTGCCAGTCTTGGCTCGGATAGTGATGGCATTGTACGTTACACTTTTGCCCTTCTGGATTGCTGTTCTAGGCTGTGCTTTTCACATGATTTACTACACACTACAGGTTAATAACTGCCCAGGGTCTAGTCCAAAAGCCTTTAATATACTGCCATTCCAAAAAACACAGGTTAATTGGACATCGATAGAGGACACACTGCCCAGAAAAATATTGCAGGGGGGAAAAAACGCACATACCAAAATTAGGCTAACAACAGACACTACCCCAAATAAAAGGTGTGAAATTGACATTTTAAGAGAGAGGGTTTGAGATTCACAAAGTACTAATTTTCAGTTTGTGTTTTGTTTTAAAAAGACAGGTCTACATTTTAAATAGTTTCAACTTCCCAGCAATTTCCAGAAACTTTTCAAAAGCAACTAAAAGAACTATTAATCTAAGTTTATTTTGGAAAAGAATGATTTTCACAGCTGACTTTACAGATAAATTCAAGATTTGGATCAAATTTCCAGAAGTTCCATGACAGCCAATCAACTAATAAAACTTTCAATATCCAGTCCAATTAACCTTACTGCCAGCTTTGCAAGCCACGTACACAAAATGCTCTAAGTATCAGCAGGCCAGGAAACATCAATAGAAAAGAGTAAAAGGTCTACGTTTCAGACAGAGACCCTTCTCCGGACTGGAAAATAAGATGAGTAAGGTGGGGTGGGGAGGAAGCAGTGCGAGGTGGTAGGTGATTGGTGCAAATTCTGCTCTCAAGTATTTGTAGAACTGGAGTTCTACAAGTTTTATTTTGTATGCTTCAGATTTTCCAAATATACTATATTTGTTAGCCTCAAACTGCAATTAAATTCAATTGCACTTACAATTATGTCATTTGCTGAGAAATATTAGTTATTTTCAGTGGATCCGGCATTATAATGACGTGGCATTACAATCCTTAAATATATTTTGCAGGTTTTCTGGCCAGAGATTTTATGGCGTCTTGACATTATTTAAATTAAACTCTTCTTTCATACAAAATTTATGTTTTCATTACTGTAAAAACACTGAATTACCTAGAATTACTGAAACTTCAAGGCTCTCAGCTGAATAAAAATCACCCAATCATAGTAAAATTAATAATATGGAAACACACAAGGCTGTAGTGATATCAGACTGCTGTCCAAAAATCCACCAGTATGTTAATAATACAATGCTACATAACATGATAATAGATTCTCCGCTGAACAAAGTTATGGGGAAATGCAGACCCCAACAAGTCTTAGGGGACCATGGGAAATATCTGATAAGCCCATGGGGAACCATCAGGATTTCCAAAAGGTCAGATGGTAGATTATCAGAGTCTGTTAACTGTTCACCAAATTGTTATTATTTCCCCCCCCCCACAATATAGAATGGACCACGGTATATTAAATTAAGATTAAATTGTCTACATGTTCTAATCCAATCTAACCCAACTTCACAGCTAAAATCTAAATGTGGTCTTCATTCAATCCTATACAGTACCATAGGAAAATTACTTAATATAATGCACATGAACTCCCAATACATATTGCTGTTCGTTCATCGATAAATTTACTTTGAACAGTAAACTATTATCAAAATACATATACCATATGTCACGATATACTGAGATTCCTTTTCTTGTAAGCAATCAGTAATTACAAGAAACATAATAGAATCAATGAAAGATCACACCCAACAAGATGAACAAACAAGCAATGTGCCAAAAAACTGCAAATACAGAAAGAAAAAAATTAAATAAGCAATAAATATCAAGAACATGAGATGAAGAGTACTTGAAAGTGAGCCCATAGGTTGTGGGAACAATTCAGTTATGGGATGAGTGAAGTCATCTCCCCAGTTCAAGAGCCTGATGGTTGAGGGATAATGACTGTTCCTGAATCTGGTGGTATGGGTCCCAATACTCCTGTACCTTCTTCCTGATGGCAGCAGCTAGGAGGAAGCATGACCTGGATGGTGTGGGTCCTTGATAATGAATGTTGATTTCCTGCAACATGCCTCTATATTAATGTGCTCATTGGCAAGGAGGGTTTAGCCCATGATGAACTGGGCCATATCCACTACTTTTTGTAGGCTTTTCCATACAAGAGCATTAGTGCTTCCATACCAGGCAGTGACGCAACCAATCAATATACCTCACGACACATCAATAGAAGTTTGTCAAAGTTTTAGATGACATGCCAAATCTTTTCAAGCTTCAAAGAAAGTTGAGGCACTGCTGTGCCTTCTTCATAATGGCACTTGCGTGCAGGACCCAGAACAGATTCTCTGAAATGATTTGCTGACCCTCTCCAAGTTCCTTTGTAAAATTTTTTCCAAGGAACAACTATGAACAATTTACTGAAAAAATTTTAAATATTCTGGCAATTAGGCACTACAATCTAACAAGGCTGGCTCTAGTCAGCATTGATCAGAAATATTAAGATACATCTCTACAATATCCATTTATTATTTCAGTTCAGCATCTACAGTACTGTGCAAATGTCTTAAATACATATAACTAGTGTGACCAAAACTTTTGCACAGTACTGTAGTAATTTTATGTATTATACTGCTGCAGCAAAAAACCATTAATGATATGTGACCGATGATAAACAATTCTGATACAGGTCTCTTATGGACTAAGAATGGGAAGAGGGCATGGTGAGGGGAGGGAGCAGGAAGCACAAGAGCCATTCTGCAATGATCAATAAACTAATTGTAATCAAATGAACTTGCCTGGTTTCTTAGGGCTGTGTATACCACCCATCCCTGGCACTTCAGTGCCACCTGTCCCAGGCTCACGAGCATTCTTTAACTCCCACCAGATTTACAAACTCGTTCTCCACTCCACATTGACAAATACCATATGGTGCAAAAGTCTTAGCCTCCTGAGCCTGTATGTACTCAAACTGTATAATCTTAACTTTTTATGGTTGACTTTTTTGGTTTTGTATGAATTTATAATCTATTAAATTCATCCCAGTTAAAGACAGATGTTAACTACATTGGATCCTTTGGTCTCTGTTCAAAGTGTTGCTGTTCCAGCAGTACATTTAGTTCTGAGCTTAACTGCAACACTGGCACCCATCCAATAGTATGCTTAATTCAACCTGGTCAACTACCAGCCAATTAAATTGCTTCCAGGAATCAACAGCATTGCAATTATCCAAAGTTAAGCAAACTAAGGATAAGCTTCCATTTAAATGGATTCTGGTTGAGGTAGAAGTTAAACTACAGTATGTGTAAGACCACAGAGAAAAGAGTAGAATTAGGCCATTTGGCCCATCAACTCTACTCCACCATTTTATTATGGCTAATCCAATTTTTCTCTCAGCCCCAATCTCCTACCTTCTCTGCATATCCCTTCATGCCCTGAACAATCAAGAATCTATCAACCTCTGCCTTAAATATACATTAGGACTTGGCCTCCACAGCTGCCTGTGGCAAGGAATTTCACAGAATCATCACTCTCAGGCTAAAGAAATTCCTCATCTCTGTTCTAATAGGAAGCCCAGCAGTGTCCTCTGGTCATAAGACACTCCCACCATAGGAAACATCCTCTCCATATCCAGGGCTCACCACCTGATTTCTCAAGGCCGTTTCCACTACCACGACATTATAATTTGGGATATTCCTTTGTCAAGGTGTAAATAGTTACATGAAATTTATCATCTGTGATTGATCTACCTGTAGCAAAGATTTTCATTTCTATCAAGTTTTATGAAGGGTGAGTAATAAATTTTTTAACCTTGACTAGACCAGAGGCAAGGGTCAGGCCGATTCTGCTCGCTGTCATACTGAGGCTGTAAAACTGTTCAGGCCACTCTGGGCTTCGTGGCAATTTGCCCTGTGTGATGAATTGAGACATAGGCTTCAGGCCTATGGACTCAATTTCATTCTGAATGCTGTTGTTTTTATTGTTTGCATGGTGTGAATTTTTCTTCTCTGCAAATTGGTTGTTGATTTTTTTAAAAACTCGTTTCTTTTGGATTTCTTGCTTTGTGGCTGTCTATAAGCAGACAAATCTCAAGGCTGCATAATTTATACATGCTTTGATAATAAAGTGTACTTCGTACAGTATCTCTTACCTCAAATAATGGATCAATTCACCATTTCTCAAATGCACCTTCCATAACCACATGATCTTAGAAGAGAAATCATGTTCATGGGGAACACTACCCAAATCACATACATAGAAATTTGCTCTCCATTTGCTGTTCGTTCTCAGTGGGTTAAAATTTTAGAACTGCCAATTTCAGAGTTTGTGGGTATATCCCAAGTAGTACCACCAGGAAACTGCCAAGAACTGTGAAAACATCCCAAAACAAAATAAAAAGGCTGTAATCTAAAGTGTACTGGAGAACTACCAGTATGCAACTAGACACATGGAAATAAATAAAGGTTGTTCTTCAGAATAGAGTGGAAAAAAAAATCAGGTAATTGAAGAGGGAGAAATGGTAGTGAGATTTTAAAAAATCCATGTAAATGTCAAACATACTTGCTAACTTCTACTTAATACATATGAATTTAATATTTTATTCTTTGGCTAAACATGCCCATTTCAAATCCTTTAAAAACAAATAGAAATAACAGGTTGCTTACACTAGCATTATGGAAAAAATTGCCAGTTTAAAAACAATCCTCGGTAACATTTCTGAAATTCCAGAGGTATCAATGTGATCATTAAGATACAGCAAATTGCCAAGTACAGTACTGCTACATCAAAAGGCAATACTCCGTTCACCCTGTGGATTCAATACACTTGAAAATCTGAAAACATCTACTAGTACTACAGACAATATTAAAAAATTACATAACTTCATTTTGGTACAAACTGACCTACAGATCAATTAATCCCTGCAGGTATGGTTTAAGTACACAGTTGTAAGCAGTAGCACCAAAATTCTTAGATCAAGCCTGAGTGGAAAGTCACTAAAATATTGCAAATGGTTCCTGAAAATTTTGAAGATTATGGCTAATTAACATTTACACTCAATTACCCACTCCCAGGGTATAAACCTCAGTTGCATAGGAATAAAGTTTACTAGAAATACATAGGAGAGTCAGAATGACCTAATGGTCCTTCTGAACCTCATGCTTAAAGGTTCAAGTGTTCACAAGATGAAGCAAGCTTCAGAAACAAATTTGATTACAAAGAATCAAGATGCAGTTATTCCTTCCCATTCTACCAGGTATTGAACTTTGCCATCCAGAGTCACTCGACGAGCCAAGATTCGATACTTTTCACCACAGGCAAGTCTACCAGCAGCACCAAAGTAGTTGGTAATTGATGATTTTAAGTGATTTAGGTGCATATCTCGATCATCAATAATTTCGGTATCGAGTCCATCATACTGGCAATCATCCTTTTCTTCAACGTCATTCCCACTTTCTGATGTCTGCGCCTGAAATGTTCTTGCAGAGGTGCGGCCTCGTCTTTTCTTCAAACGCTGCAAAGTCAATGGCCAAGATCTACCAGTGCGAGTTCTCCTTCTTGGACCAGAAAGGCTGAATCAAAATAACACAGATGAGTTATTCAAAAGCAGCAATTTATTTAAAACTAAGCACACTAAACTGTAAAATTAACTACAATTATATCAATACTAGTTGCTATAAATACAGATATTGTTAGGAAACACCATTTCTTTAGTAAAAATCTTCCAAGTTTCTAACTTTCAGTGAAGAGGTAGGTTCAAGCATCTGAATATAGCCAAACTCACTACCATCCCTAACAAATGAGCCCATCTTGGATCACAACTTTTCAAATGAAGAAAAAATAGAACTGACTTAACCTTAGGATTACAAATGTCTGTTTTCAAGTAGCATAGGATATGACAAAATATGCAAACACTATTATACCAGCATCTCTAGTATCAAAATCTATGAACACTTCTGCATGCAAAAATATAAAAGAGATGAGAGTGGATATAGGACCGCTAGAAAAGCATGTGGAGACCTTCCAATATCCAGGCAGTCTTTCTTTCATTTTTCTGTTTCTTTTTCTTTTTCTTTCTTTCAGGTAGGGGTATGTATTGGGGGGGGGGGTTAAGGGGAGGGGGAAGGGTAGATATTATTATTCCATGTAATCAAGTTTGAAAATTGAATTAAAAATTATATAAAACATAATTGCAGGTGGAGACTTAATTGCATCTTAAGACTCCCTCCTGGATAGACAACGTCCCCAAGTTTGTTCACTTAAAAATAGTGTAACATTTAATAATCTCATGCAATCGTATAACAGTGGATAGTTGGAGGCTTCTTAATCCCAAGTAGTACACAAATCCTACTCTAGGATTGATTATTTTCTGTTAGATTCGAAATTGGTCTTGTCAGTAGTCGGTTGCACTTAGCATAATATACTTATATCGGATCATACTCCTGTCTCTCTTATACTTAAATTAAACCACAAAAGAAGTGACTATAGTTGGCATTTAAATAATACTTTTCTGAAGGATAAGGATTTTTGCTCTTATCTTTCAGATAAGATAGAACTATACTTAAGCACCAATGATGTGGGCGGTGTTGATTCCATTCTTTGGGAGGCCACGAAGGTGGTTATTAGAGGTTGCATAATAGCATATGAGACAGCGGAAAAGAAGATTCAAGAAGATGGCAAATCTGGAAGCTTCTTACAAAATAAACCATGAAGCAGAATTACTTAAAGATTTCTGCCTTACGGTGTGAGTATAATTCTATAATGTCTAAGAGTGTTTCAAAACTACTGACACAAGTCAGACAGAGGTATTTTGAGCTTGGTGAAAAGCTCCATAAGTTATTAGCCCCTCAGTTAAGCCAGATGCAGGCCTCCAGGGCCATACATCGTATAAAGGCGAAAGATGGCTTTTTATTGACAGACCCAGAAAAAATTAATATGTGTTTTGCGGAGTTCTATGTTAATGTTTACCAATCACAAGGCGGTCTGGACGCTGAAGCTATGGAAGCATTTTCTGATCATCTGAATCGGCCCACGCTGTCGACAGATTCAGTAAATACACTTGCTGCTGATATAAGCCTAGATGAGATCAAGAAGGTCATCTCCTCCCTCCTTAATAATAAGGCAGTGGGTCCGGATGGTTTTAGCATGGAATTCTTCAAAGTATTTGGTCCAAAATTGTCACCTCTGCTCTTACGAATCACTCTAGGTTAGCTTCCAGATTGCCACCTACTTTATGTAAAGCCAATGTCTCCCTGAATCCAAAACCAGGCCGTGATCCCAAGGTGGTTTCATCATATCGCCCCATTTCGCTGCTGCCCATTGAAACCAAAATTCTTGGGAAAGTCCTGGCCAATAGGTTAAAAGAACGCATTTGTTCTATTATTCATCCAGATCAAACTGGCTTTATGCCAGGTAGACATAGGTATTTTAATTTGCGCCGTCTTTTCAATATTTTACATACAAAGCATGCAGAAGAGGCTGTAGTCATTTCATTAGATGCGCAACGTGTGTTTGACCAAGTGGAATAGCCATATATGATGTTTGCACTTAAGAAATCTGGATTTGGACCATCCTTCATTAAATGGATTGAGATAATTTATTCACACCCAACTGCTTCAATTAATACTAATCGGATATTTCCTCCCCTTTTGCAATACATCATGGGACTCGTTAAGGCTGCCCCCATTCTCCATTTTTGTTTGCAGTTATCATTGAGCCATTGGCTGTTAGCATCAGACAGGACCCTTTGATATCTCCCATTGATATACATGAACATAAACATCACCTTTAGTTATACGCTGATGTCCTTTTATACATCTCCAGCCCACAAACATCAATACCTGCCCTTCTGACTCTAATTAATAATTTTGGCAGTTTCTCAGGTTTCTCTATTAATTGGGATAAGAGTGAACTAATGCCAGTCACTGCAGTGGTTAATACAGCGTATTTACAGTCCATTCCCTTCAAAATCACTTATGATAATTTTTCCTATCTTGGTGTGACTATTACAAAAAACCCAGATGATCTTTTGCAAGTGAATTGGCGAAACAAAGTTGAGCAGATTAAATGCAATATTGACTTTTGGAAAATCCTTCCAATTTCTTTGGTGGGGAGGCTTAACGCAATCAAGATGATTGTACTGCCACGATTTTTCATCTTTTCCAGTCAATTCCATGTTTTATTCCTCTGTCATATTTTAAGCAATTGGATTCAATTATTATACCCTTCATTTGGAATTATAAAGCCATTAGAATTACTAAAAAGCACTTGTCAAAGCCCAAGGAAGCAGGTGGTTTTGCCCTACCGAACGTTAAAATGTATTACTGGGCTGCTCACCTATCCATTCTCGCAGAGTGGAAAAAAGGCCCACCCTCTACCCCAGCCTCATGCCCAGCATGGTTACTCATACAACGAATGCTTTGTAAGAAGACTTCCTTACCAGCTCTCCTTAATAGCCCCACTGCAGTTAATAAGCCACATTTTAGTAACAGCTTCGCGGTCGGCAGCACTATAAGAATTTGGAAGCAGATCCAACTACACATTAAGGCCCCAAAAACTTATATTGACACTCTGATCTGTGACAATCATTCCTTTTTGCCTGGCCTGAATGATATTGTTTTTTTCCACCTGGAAACAGAGAGGCATCTGTAGAAAAGGTGACCTATATATTAATGGAAACTTTGCCTCATTAGTGCAGTTACAAGCAGTTTACAATATCCCTGCATCTAGTTTTTTCAGATATTTACAAATTCGAGATTATGTTAGGAAATATATACCTAACTTTGAGGTTTTAGACAAACATGAGTCCCTGGAGGCAATAAATGAATTTGATCCTGTTACTCGTAGTGCGGTATCCTATTGTTATCAGATCCTACATAATGGAGCTCGGGTGAATACTGCAGGTCTTAAATAGGCATGGGTAAATTGGGTATAGACTGACAGAGGAGGTCTGGGATGAGTGTTTAAAGAGTATACATGATTGTTTGGTCAACGTCAGACACAGACTTACACAGTTTAAAACACTACATAGACTCCATTTTTCCAAAGAAAAGTTGCACAGTTTCTACCCTGATGTTTCGCCAGTTTGTAATAGATGTAAATCTGTGAACAGTAACTTGTCACATTCATTCTGGTCATGTTGTAAGCTTTATGCATACTGGAAAAGTATTTTTCACTGTTTCTCTGAGGCTTTTGGGAAGTGGTGGGAAGCAGACCCACTCATAGCAATCCTTGGAGCAACAAGGTCCCTATCTTCAGCCAATATGTATGAAAAAGTGGCTGTATTGTTTGAAATGGTGATTGCTAAGAAGTTAATCCGGCAAATGTGGAAAATGGACTCAGCCTACGCATGATCTGTGGCTGAGAGAACTGGCAAATACTTTACAGTCTCAGTCTCTCCAAATGTAATGAGAACAGAGGGGACATCTTTGAAAGGATATAGGGCCCTGTATTGGTTTTCCTACAGGGTGAGGACTGAGGTTTTTTGGTACGGTTTACCTCTGCTGCGTATGTTTACTTTTGCCTTTATATTTTTCTCTTTTGCTGCTCAATATTTAATTTGATTTTGCTATGATTGTGGTTTTTGTGGATGTGCTGTGTTTATTTTTTGTTCCTTTGTTTGTTAGTAATAAATTTTTTAAAAAATTTAAATATTAAAAAACACTTTCACAAATCAAAAGGACCAATAAATTGAAGGATTAGGAAATCTTATTCAAATATTGTCAAACAAACTCACTAAAGGAAATAGAAGGCACAAAGATTCGGGGGGGTGGGGGGGTTGAGGGAGGAGGGGGAGTAAAAGGCAATGGAGAGCAAGCTTTCAAGAAATAGATTTTGACCCATAACAAACAGACAGCTCGAATTTGAAAGAGCAAATGATTAATAATTTACAAGTTAGAAATACTCTGAAGTAATATTCACTTCAATGCAAATCCACAAAACCAAGCACAAGATCTTAGTCAATTTAACTGACAATAAATCTCAGTCAATTCTATTGTTTTCCTTTCAATTTGGCAAAGCAATCCAATATCCTTTTAGTTTATAAAAGAAAATGATGCCTACCTGGACTGTCGAGACAGACTGGTTGAGGTAGTTTCTGTAGTACTGGCTGCACCGGTGGATTCTACATCAGAGGTATTAGAAGACTGTGCTGTTTGCTCAAGTCTCCTAAAAAATTAAAATGTGGAGAAAAAATGTTAAGTTCAAGAGTGGTGTAATTTAAAAAGGCAATTAGAGAATTAGATAAGCTGGCTAAGGAAGCTTGCAAAATTAGAGCACAACAATAATTAAGGGGAAACGCTTGGAAATCACAAAATTCATGAACATACATGCAATCGCTAAAGGAAAAGGAACTTATTGTAGCGTATCAGAAGGCAAGAACAATATTAGATTCCAAGCTATGGCTGAATTAGCTGCATTTGTGCCGCAAAAACCAGGAGAAAGGAATCTACGCTCATATTCACATGCATACCTCACAAATTTCTAAAGATGTACTATGGAGAGATTCTAACTGGTTGAATCACCAACTGGTATGGAGGGGCCACTGCATAAGATCAGAAAAGGCTGCAGAAAGTTGCAAACTCAGCCAGCTCCATCATTGGTACTAGCCTCCCCCAGCATCAAGGACACTTTCAAAAGGCAATATCCATCATTAAGGACTCACATCACCAAAACATGTCTTCTTCTTATGAAGTGGTGGTACAGGAACCTGAAGGCACATACTCAACCTTTCCAGGAACAGCTTCTTCCCCTCCACCAGATTTCTGAATGGACAATGAACCCATGAACACCACCTCACTTATTTTGATCTTTTTGTACTTACTTATTTAATTTGATGTTTTAATACATTCTTATTGTATTATGTATTGCAATGTACCACTGATGCAAAACAACAAATTTCACGACATATACCAATGATATTAAACCTGACTCTGCCATTGTGGAAGAATGTAGTATTGTCTTGTATGGTATTGAATGTGGCAGTCCTTCAGGTCACAGCTGAGAATAATTGAGACTTTATAGCTGCAATTCAAAGGGAAGCTAAGGAATTGTGTTCAAGGCAAATTGCATCTTGATCAACAAAATGAAAACAGATAATCTGATCACGAGTACACTCAGACCAACATAACGCTGATTTGTTGCAATGCTGTTATTCAATTTTTTATTGAAATTTTTAAAAATTACAAAAATTCATTCTAAACAACACTTAAAACTTCGAGGGGGCCGCCATTACAGTAAGCATTCAATCAGCCAATGCGATCGCTTTATATATGCTCTGAGCCACTCACACCCAATCACGCATTAGTTCCCTCTCTACCTTCCCTTCGTGTGTAAACATTCTTGCTCCCTCACCAATTTATTCCATCTTTTTTCACTCAATGTCTCGAAAACGGCCTTCAACTTCCAATGAGGGTAGTACTAGGAAAGCTGTCTAGGAAAAGCATTAGCAAAATTGTGAAGCTCCTGGGATTTCAGGCAGAACCAGTAATCCAAAACGTAGTTGAACTGGCCAGTGAAGCAGGATTAGAGGATATTAATGATGGTGATGTTTAAGAGTTACTGCATTCTCATGGTGAAAGCCTTAATAACGAAGAGCTTCAAGAATTGGCGGAGCAACACATCCTGGGTGAAGCTGAGGACATGGATGAAGAAAAGGGAACACCAGCAAGAAACCTCACCACAAAATTCCTTAGCACTAGCACCACGACAATCACTCAAATCATGGACTAGTTCATTGAAAATGACCCTGGCTGGGAACAAAGCAACAAGGCAAAGAGGTGTTCGCGACATGATTTCCTGCCACCAAGAACCGCTTCATGAGAGGAAACTTAGGAAAAGGCAGTCAAAACTTGACACATACTTGAAGCCAAAGTTAGAGGAGGACCACAGTCTGGTCCCTCCTCTAAGATGTAACCACCACCTGCTTCCCCCTGCTGCTGCTGTGCTGTGTTGCTGCTCCACTGACGTACAGGTCAGGCCTATTTGTGTGTTTGTTACTCCACGAATTACTGTATATACATAAAATAATATACAGTATTATCTCAGGTTTGTTTTTTTTAAATCAGGCACATGTCCATTTACGTACTGTTATAATGACCCCCACATAGCGCTTCACCTCCGAGGTACGCATCCTCAGTATTAAGCTGGATCTGAGTGTATAACAGATTTAAGAACACTTAATTATTGTAATTCTCTATCTGTGATAGCTAAAGTTTCTATGTTGGAATTCTAAGCAACAAGAATTTGTGAGTAAAGTGGTTCTTATAGAATGCCTACTCAATTCCATCTTTAATGTTCTTTGGCAAAGTTCACAAAAGCAATTAAGGATTGAGTTCAAGAGCCACGAGGTAATATTGTAGTTTTATAAAACCCTGGTTAGACCACACTTGGAATATTGTGTTCAGTTCTAGTCACTTCATTATAGAAAATATTAGAAGGTTTTCAAAGGAGCAGAGATTTACCAGGATGCTGCCTGCATTAGAGAGCATGTCTTATGAGGATAGGTTGAGTGAGCTTGGGTTTCTTCTCTTTGGAGCGAAGGAAGATAAGAAGCGTCTTGACAGAGGTGTACAAGATGAGGAGGCATAAATTAAGTGGATAACCAGCGACTTTTCCCAGGATGAAAATGACTAATACAAAGGGGCATAATTTTATGATCAAAAGAAAGTACAGGGGTGATGCAGGAGGCAAGTTTTTTTTTTGACATAATAGTAGGTGCATAGAGTGCCCTGCCAGAGGTGGTGGAGGCAGATAAATTGGTGATATTTAAGAAATTCTTAGATAGACACATGGAGGGCTATGTAGGAGGGAGGGGTTAGGTTATAAGGTTGGCATAAAACTGTGGGTCAAAGGGCTTGTACTGCACTGTAGCTTTCTTCGATGTAATAATAAGTTAAAATAATTTCAGGTTTTGTTTCAAAAGCTTGTTTTGTACAGAACTTAGTTACCTTTTGGGACCAGGTAGATCCAAGGCAAGTGAATCCAACATTGCAGACTGGTCCTGAAAATCACAGTGGCTTTGGTTACTTTTTTCACTTTCCTGAAAAAAAATGCTGGATCAATATGGCTATGGCTGCAACACAAAAAAACTGCAAGTTCAACTGTGAATAAACATCACAGTCTGTCTTGCTCTTCACTGATGCATAGCTCATTTAAGTCTAGATGCACTTTCCACTATTCCACAATCAGTCTTCACATTCACACATCTCTCAGCAGCTGATTGGCAAATTTAATAAACTACAGGAAGCTTAGAAGTTGCTCTACATCACAAAAAAGAGAAAATCTGCAGATGCTGGAAATCCAAGCAACACACACACAAAATGCTAGAGGATCTCAGGCAGCATCTATGGAAGAGTACAGTCAACATTTCAGGCCGAGACCCTTCAGCAGGACTGGAGAAAAAAAGATGAAGCTGGGGGTAGGGGAGGGAGGGAGAAACAAGGTGATAGGTGAAACCGGGAGGGGAGAAGTGTAGTAAAGAACTGGGAAATTAATTGGTGAAAGAGATACAGGAATGGAGAAGGGGGAGAAGCACCAGAGGGAAGTGATGGGCAGGCAAGGAGATAAGGTGAAGTTAGAGGGGAATATAAAAATCGGGGAGGAGGGGGCATTACCGGAAGTTAAAGAAATTGATATTAATGCCATCAGGTTGGAGGCTACCCAGATGGAATACAAGGTGTTGTTCCTCCAACCTGAGTGTGGCCTCATCATGACAGTGGAGGAGGCCAATAATACATATTGGAATAGGAATGTGAAGTGGAATTCCCACTGGGAAATCTCACTTTCTCTGGTGGACGGAGCATAGGTCGGCAAAGCAGTTGCCCAATCTACATCTGGTCTCACCGATATACAGGAGGCCACACTGAGAATACGGGACATAATACATGACCCCAACAGACTCACAGGTTAAGTGTTGCCTGTTTGGGGCCCTGAATGGTGAGGGAGGAGGCATAGGGGCAGGTGTGGCACTTAGTGCCAGGAGGGAAATCAGTGGAAAGGGATGAATGGACAACGGAGCCACATAGGGAGTGATCCCCGCAGAAAGCAGAAAGTGGGGAGGAGGGAAAGATGTGCTTGATGGTGGGATCCCTTTAGAGATGGCAGAAGTTGTGGAGAAATATGTGCTGGATGCCGAGGCTGATGGGGTTGTAGGTGAGGAGAAGAACCCTATCCTTAATAGGGTGGTGGGAGGATGGGGTGAGAGCAGACGTGTGTGGAATGGGGTGCGTATTGGGGTCATCTACTGTATCCAGTGCTCCAGGTGTGGCCTCCCGTACATCGGTGAGACCAGACAGATTGGGAGACCGCTTCGCCAGAAAAAGCTGGATCTTCCAGAGGCCACCCATTTTAATTCTACTTCCCATTACAATTTGTCTATTCATGGTCTCTATTGTCGCGATGAGGCCACACTCAGGTTAGAGGAGCAACACCTTATATTCTGTCTGGGTAGCCTCCAACCTGATCGCATGAACATTGATTTCTCGAACCTCCGGTAATGCCCCCCTCCCCTTCACCATTCCCCATTCCCTTTTCCCTTTGCCTGCCCATTGCCTCCCTCTGGTGCTCCTACCCCCTTCCCCTCATCTTTCTTCCATGGCCTTCTGTCCTCTCCTATTAGATTCCCCCTTCTCCAGCCCTCACCTCTTTTACCAATCAACTTCCAAGCTCTTTGCCTCACCCCTCCCCGTTTCACCCATCACCTCCCCTCCCCCCACCTTTTACATCTATTCCTCAACTTTTTTTTCTTCAGTCCTTCTGAAGGGTCTCAGCCCAGAACGTTGACTATCCTCTTTTCCATAGATGCTGCCTGGCCTGCTAAGCTCCTCCAGCAGGTTGTTCTATAGATTCTCTTTAGTCTTCATAACTATAGTTCAAAAGGAAATTTATAGTCTTACAACAACTTTTCTCCATTTTTTCTGGGATTCCAGATGTACAATTTATGTGTTAACTTGATCATAGATATATTACTAAAAATTGTCATTACCTTCCAATTATAGGAATGATTCTTAATTTTAAGGTTTGGCATTTTTTGTATATTGAAACAGTGTGCTTCAGACCATTGATGACTGATAAATGTGATTTGATCACATCTGGTACACTTAAGTACCACATCCATGCAACCTATCTATTTTTTAAAACCTGCTTATAAAGTAGTCATTGCTTTATTTTAAAGCAAGCTTACACAATTACAGAATAGTTAAAAATTGCCATCCAACATTTCTAGCTGCAAGTAGTTTAAGAATGTATTATTATATATAATACAGAAGTTACCAGGAATGGATCAGCACTAAGCTTCAACTGGTTTAAAATGTAGTTTTCAAAGTAATTTTCATATTTTTATATATAATACCCACCTGTTTATGTGTATTATAATCAAACTATTAGATAACCAAAATCCTCAATCACTAATCCTTATACCAATGTTATCGAAATTGTCTCAAATAGGTTTGTAATAAAGACTATGTAACTCAGTTCTGCAATAGTAAATTTACTTTTGTATTAATCCTTAACGAAATTGGTCAGATTACCTACTCATGACCAGCTGGAAATCCACATGCAGAGATCAAACAATTCAGCAACAGTACAACTCCCAAGCAAAATAATCTCAACTGAAGTGGTCATTTAGGATTGAATCGTCACTGGCAAGGACTCACGTAATAAGTCATTTCATAAGTTATTTGAGGAGAGGGGCAGTAGGAGTGTGAGGGCAGTTTACTGTTCTCGGTGTCGGATGTGGGAGGCCCTGGAGTCTCCAAGCCTCCCGGACGTCTACATCTGCGCCAAGTGCATCGAGATGCAGCTCCTAAGGGACCACGTTACTGAACTGGAACTGGAGCTGCAGCTCGATGACCTTCGTCTGGTCAGGGAGAGTGAGGAGGTGATAGAGAGGAGTTGCAAGCAGGTGGTCACGCCGGGGCCACGGGAGGCAGACAAGTGGGTCACGATTAGGAGGGGGAAGGGGAAAAGTCAGGTAATAGGGAGTACCCCGGTGGCTGTGCCCCTTAACAACAGGTACTCCTGTTTGAGTACTGTTGGGGGGGACAGCTTACCCGGGGGAAGCGACAGTGGCCGTGCCTCCGGCACAGAGTCTGGCCCTGTAGCTCAGAAGGGTAGGGCAAGGAAGAGGAGGGCAGTTGTGATAGGGGACTCAATAGTAATGGGGTCAGATAGGCGATTCTGTGGATGCAGTCCAGAGACCCGGATGGTAGTTTGCCTCTCTGGTGCCAGGGTCCGGGATATTTCTGATCGTGTCCAAGATATCCTGAAGTGGGAGGTGAGGAGCCAGAGGTCGTGGTACATATAGGTACCAATGACATAGGTAGGAAAAGGGATGAGGTCCTGAAAGGAGAATATAGGGAGCTAGGAAGGGAGTTGAGAAAAAGGACCACAAAGGTAGTAATCTCGGGATTACTGCCTGTGCCACGCGACAGTGAGAGTAGGAATGCGATGAGGTGGAGGATAAATGCGTGGCTGAGGGATTGGAGCAGGGGGCAGGGATTCAAGTTTTTGGATCATTGAGACCTCTTTTGGCGCAGGCATGACCTGTACAAAAAGGACAGGTTACACTTGAATCCCAGGGGGACCAATATCCTGGCAGGGAGATTAGCAGGGGCTACTGAGGTGACCTTAAACTAGAATGGTTGGGGGGTGGGAATCAAATTAAAGAGGCTAGGCGTGAGGAGGTTAGTTCACAACAGGGGAATGGGAACCAGTGCAGAGAGACAGAGGGGTGTAAAGTGAGGGTAGAAGCAAAAAGTAGGAAGGAGAAAAGTAAAAGTGGCAGGCCGACAAATCCAGGGCAAGCATTAAGAAGGGCCACTTTTCAACATAATTGTATAAGGGCTAAGAGAGTTGTAAAAGAGCACCTGAAGGCTTTGTGTGTCAATGCAAGGAGCATTCGTAATAAGGTGGATGAATTGAAAGTGCAGATTGTTATTAATGATGATATAGTTGGGATCACAAAGACATGGCTCCAGGGTGACCAGGGATGGGAGCTCAACGTTCAGAGATATTCAATATTCAGGAGGGACAGACATGAAGGAAGGGGAGGTGGGGTGGCGTTGCTGGTTAAAGAAGAGATTAACGCAATAGAAAGGAAGGACATAAGCCGGAAAGATGTGGAATCGATGTGGGTAGAGCTGCGTAACACTAAGGGGCAGAAGACGCTGGTGGGAGTTGTGTACAGGCCACCTAACAGTAGTAGTGAGGTCGCAGATGGTATTAAACAGGAAATTAGAAATGTGTGCAATAAAGGAACAGCAGTTATAATGGGTGACTTCAATCTACATGTAGACTGGGTGAACCAAATTGGTAAAGGTGCTGAGGAAGAGGATTTCTTGGAATGTATGTGGGATGGTTTTTTGAACCAACATGTCGAGGAACCAACTAGAGAGCAGGCTATTCTGGACTGGGTTTTGAGCAATGAGGAAGGGTTAATTAGCGATCTTGTCGTGAGAGGCCCCTTGGGTAAGAGTGACCATAATATGGTGGAATTCTTCATTAAGATGGAGAGTGACATAGTTAATTCAGAAACAAAGGTTCTGAACTTAAAGAGGGGTAACTTTGAAGGTATGAGACGTGAATTAGTTAAGATAAACTGGCAAATGACACTTAAAGGATTGACGGTGGATATGCAATGGCAAGCATTTAAAGGTTGCATGGATGAGGTACAACAATTGTTCATCCCAGTTTGGCAAAAGAATAAATCAAGGAAGGTAGTGCACCCGTGGCTGACAAGAGAAATTAGGGATAGTATCAATCCCAAAGAAGAAGCATACAAATTAGCCAGAGAAAGTGGCTCACCTGAGGACTGGGAGAAATTCAGAGTTCAGCAGAGGAGGACAAAGGGCTTAATTAGGAAGGGGAAAAAAGATTATGAGAGAAAACTGGCAGGGAACATAAAAATGGACTGTAAAAGCTTTTATAGATATGTAAAAAGGAAAAGACTGGTAAAGACAAATGTAGGTCCCCTGCAGACAGAAACAGGTGAATTGATTATGGGGAGCAAGGACATGGCAGACCAATTGAATAATTACTTTGGTTCTGTCTTCACTAAGGAGGACATAAATAATCTTCCAGAAATAGTAGGGGACAGAGGGTCCAGTGAGATGGAGGAACTAAGCGAAATACATGTTAGTAGGGAAGTGGTGTTAGGTAAATTGAAGGGATTGAAGGCAGATAAATCCCCAGGGCCAGATGGTCTGCATCCTAGAGTGCTTAAGGAAGTAGCCCAAGAAATAGTGGATTATTATCTGAATGGTGGCCGATTATGAAAAGGGGAGGTGCAACAAGACCTGGGTGTCATTATACACCAGTCATTGAAAGTGGGCATGCAGGTACAGCAGGCGGTGAAAAAGGCGAATGGTATGCTGGCATTTATAGCGAGAGGATTCGAGTACAGGAGCAGGGAGGTACTACTGCAGTTGTACAAGGCCTTGGTGAGACCACACCTGGAGTATTGTGTGCAGTTTTGGTCCCCTAATCTGAGGAAAGACATCCTTGCCATAGAGGGAGTACAAAGAAGGTTCACCAGATTGATTCCTGGGATGGCAGGACTTTCATATGAAGAAAGACTGGATGAACTGGGCTTGTACTCGTTGGAATTTAGAAGATTGAGGGGGGATCTGATTGAAACGTATAAGATCCTAAAGGGATTGGACAGGCTAGATGCAGGAAGATTGTTCCCGATGTTGGGGAAGTCCAGAACGAGGGGCCACAGTTTGAGGATAGAGGGGAAGCCTTTTAAGACCGAGATTAGGAAAAACTTCTTCAGAGAGTGGTGAATCTGTGGAATTCTCTGCCACAGGAAACAGTTGAGGCCAGTTCATTGGCTATATTTAAGAGGGAGTTAGATACGGCCCTTGTGGCTACGGGGGTCAGGGGGTATGGAGGGAAGGTTGGGGCGGGGTTCTGAGTTGGATGATCAGCCATGATCATAACAAATGGCAGTGCAGGCTCGAAGGGCCGAATGGCCTACTCCTGCACCTATTTTCTATGTTTCTATGTTTCTATGACTAACATGGATACCATCTCTACTACTGTAACATTAATTTGAGATGTGCTCCTAAACTGTAAATGATAAATACAAAGTCAACAAGCATCCTTACCACAGTTGCTGGGTTAGAAAATCTCTTTATTTTCTTCAATTTTGTGTATTGTTCAGATGATTCAACTGAAGATTTTTTCTTGCCTTTCTTCTCTATGCCATTATTTAATGGACTAAAGAGAGAAAATAGTTCACAGTTAATATGTAAACTCAGTGCATTGTCTTTTAACATCTGCAACATCCAAATTCTTCAGGGGACACAACTGTAGCTTATCCAATATGAAAACAAAACTAATGAAGTTACAAAACAGTCTTCCAGCATTCTTTCCAGAAGGACTTAATGGTAATCCATCGCCTTATGATTGCCAGTATAATCTTTCATCTGGGTTACAACCAGAAAGGATTTTAAGAAAGTGTGCAGTCTACTAATATGAAGGTCGTGATTCTAAACACAAGCAATTTGGATAAATTTTGAAAATTACACTGTTTGGTTCTTTTTCTGTACGTTACTTTCCCACTTTTTCAGACTTCAACTGAAGTGTGGCTTCAGAACAACATCCTGTGGGCAAATTTTCAGGCCATGCCACAATGACTTATGCCAATCGTATTTTGTGATTGTATATGCTATCATAACTATACGTGCTGTGTGCAACTGCACTTACTGTGTTTTGCACCTAAGCCCCAGAGGGATAATATATCGTTTAGCTGTATACATGCTTTTGGTTGACTGATAATTAAACTTGAACTAGAACTTAATTCTTACATCTCTCAATTTGTTTTAGTTCCAATGTTCAGCAACTTAAAGGATATCACTGGCAGTAATTTGTTATAATTAATAACCAATGAGCATTACAAGATGTACTTGATACCAAAAATAGATCATTCTTTCAGTGACATAGCAGTTTTACTTACATCATAGAAACATAGAAAACAGAACACAATACAAGCCCTTCGGCCCACAAAGCTGTGCTGAACATGTCCCTACCTTAGAACTACCTAGGCTTTACCCATAGCCCTCTATTTTTCTAAGCTCCATGTAGCCGTCCAGGAGTCACTTAAAAGACCCTATCACTTCCACCTGCACTGCCGCCACCAGCAGCCCATTCCACATACTCACCACTCTCTGCATAAAAGAATTACCCTGACATCTCCTCTGTACCTACTTCCCAGCACTTTAAAACTATGCCCTTTTGTGCTAGCCATTTCAGCCCTAGGGAAAAGCCTCTGACTATCCACACAATCAATGCCTCTCATTATCTTGTACACCTCTATCAGGTCACCTCTCATCCTCCGTCACTCCAAGGAGAAAAGGCCGAGTTCACTCAACCTATTCTCATAAGGCATGCTCCCCAATCCAGGCAGCATCCTTGTAAATCTCCTCTGCACCCTTTCTATGGTTTCCATGACCTTCCTGTAATGAGACAACTAGAATTGAGCACAGTACTCCAAGTGGGGTCTGACCCGGGTCCTAAATAGCTCCAACATTACCTCTTGGCTATTAAACTCAGTCCCATGATTGATGAAGGCCAATGCACCTTATGCCTTCTTAACCAGAGTCAACCTCCATAACAGCTTTGAGTGTCCCATGGACTCGGACCCCAAGATCCCTCTGATCCTCCACACTGCCAAGAGTCTTACCATTAATGCTATATTCTGCCATAATATTTGACCTACTAAAATGAACCATCTCACACTTATCTGGGTTGAACTCCATCTGCCACTTCTCAGCCAAGTTTTGCATCCTATCAATGTCCCATTGTAACCTCTGACACCCTTCCACACTATCCACAACACCCCCAACCTTTGTGTCATCAGCAAATTTACTAACCCATCCCTCCACTTCCTCACCCAGGTTACTTATAAAAATCACGAAGCGTAGGGGTCCCAGAACAGATCCCTGAGGCACACCACTGGTCACCAGCCTGCATGCAGAATATGACCCGTCGACAATCACTCTTTGCCTTCTGTAGGCAAGCCAGTTCTGGATCCACGAAGCAATGTCCCCTTGGATCCCATGCCTCCTTACTTTCTCAATAAGCCTTGCATGGGGTATCTTATCAAATGCCTTGCTAAAATCCATATGCATGTTTATAAACTGCCTCAATCTATCAAAAGTGTTTTTTTTTAAAACAAAACATTCATCAAGCAATACAGCTACTAAGACTCCTAATTTTGCTCCAGGAAGGACTGGCAAAAGTGATGAATCTCAAAATTTTAAACAGACTTCCTCTACCAAATAAAACATGTCAACCAACCATTAACTTCATGTAGATGGAAGCCTATGCTGTATTCTATGCCCTCCTTACAAAAATCTGGATTTGATGACTTCAAGAAAATAAACATTTCACTTCTTTGGCAACTGATGGGCCACCATCAACCCTTACAGCCTAAAGCAGTTCATGTACAGTGCCTATAAAAAGCATTCATGTTTTATTGTTTTACAACATTAAATCACAGTGGATTTAATTTGCCTTTTTTGACACTGTTCAACATAAAAAACACTTTGTCAAAGTAAAAACACATCTCTACAAAGTAATCTGAAGGAATCACAAATATAAAACACAAAATAATTGATTGCACAAGTATTCATCCCCTTCAAGCCTATATTTAATAGATGCACCTTTGACAGCAATTACAGTCTGTGTGGATAGGTCTCAATCAGCTTTGCACATCTGAACACTGTAATTTTTCTCCCATTCTTCTTTACAAAACTGCTCAAGCTCATCAGATTACATGGGGATTTTAAGTGAACAGCCCTTTTCAAGTCCAGCCACAAATTCTCAATTTGACTGAGGTCTGAACGCAGACTTGGCCACTCCAGGACATTAACTTTGTTGTTTTTAAGTCATTCCAGGGCAGCTTTGTTTTATGCTTGGGGTCATTATCTTGCTGGAAAACAAACCTTCTCCTAAGTTGCAGGTTTTTTGTAGATCGCATCAGGTTTTCCTCCAGGATTGGCCCATATTTTGCTGTATTCATTTTGCCCTCTACTTTCACAAGCTTTCCAGGGCCTGCTGCACTGAAGCATCCCCACAGCATAATGCAGCCAGCACCATGCTTCATGGTAGGTATGGTATGTTTCTGATGATGTGCTGTGTTTGGCTTAAGCCAAATATAGCGTTTAGTCCGGTGGCCAAAAAGCTCTATTTTGGTTTCAGACCATAGAACTTCTTCCAGCTGATTTCAGTCTCCCACCTACCTTCTAGCAAACTCTAGCCAAGATTTCATGTGAGTTTTTTCCCCCGCACAGTGGCTTTCTCTTTGCTACTCTCCCATAAAACTGTGACTGGTGAAGCACCCGGACAACAGTTGTTGTATGTGCTGTCTCTCCCATATCAGCAACCACTGCAGCTTGTAACTCCTCCAGAGATGCCATAGGTCTCTTGGTGGCCTCCCTCAATAGTTCCCTTCTTGCAGAGTCACTCTCAGTTTTTGAGAACGGCTGGCTCTAGGCAGATTTACAGCTGTGCCATATTCTTTCCATTTCTTGATGACTGACTTAACTGTACTGTAAGGGATATTCAGTGACTTGGAAATTTTCTTGTGTCCATCTCCTGACTTGTACTTTTCAATAACCTTTTCATGGAGTTGCTTGGAGTGTTCTTTTGTCTTCATGGTGTAGTTTTTGCCAGGATACTGACTCACCAGCAGCTGGACCTTCCAGGTACAGGTGTATTTTTACTACAGGTCCACAATCCCTTATCCAAAATCCTTGGGGCCAGTTACATTAAGGAATTCAGAATTTTTGGATTTCAGTCCCCCCCCACCCCCACTCCCGATACCAAAAAACACGTATGCTCAAGTCCCTTATTTCACCTATCTCAATGCGGTGGACTTTAGGACCTGGCGGCGCAACAAACCTATGCATATCCTCCCATTTACTTTAAATCATATCTAGATTACTTATAATACCTAATACAATGTAAATGCTATGTAAATAGTTGTTATACCATATTGTTAAGGGAATAATGACAAGAAAAAAATTTATTTCCAACAAAAACATTCAATAAAACAAAGATATACAGCTTCAAGCGAACCGAATCAAACACATGGTAAATGACTTATTGGAATAAATGTAGAACGTCACTGTCACGATAAAACTTCAGTAACTTTCCTTTCTGTTTATTTAAGTCACATACAGTGGTAGTTCCGATACTATTTTCTTCAGTAAGACGCTGCACAGACACACCACGATCAAGCTTATGCAATAACTCCACTTTCTGCGTTATTGATGATAGATACTTCCTTCTCTTTTTCTCATTGTCACCCATAGAGGTATCTGCAGCTCTTTTTGACATTTTCACAGTGAAATTAAACACAAGAGAACACAAAATATCAGCAAACAGCAAATGCACGTGTAATCAGTACGAGCGCTGAGCCACAACTGACGAATGGCGGCCTCAAACAACAGGAATTCTGCAGATGCTGGAAATTCAAGCAACATACATCAAAGTTGCTGGTGAACGCAGCAGGCCAAGCAGCATCTATAGGAAGAGGTGCAGTCGACGTTTCAGGCCGAGACCCTTCGTCAGGACTAACTCATGGCGGCCTCTGCTAGCGCTGCCACGTCACACCTGAGTGACGTCAGCTGTTGGTGAAAAAACTTCGGTTTTCGGAGCTTTTTGGATTTCAGAATTTCAGATAAAGTAATGTACACCTGTACAATCAATTGAAACACCTTGACTGCACACAGGTCTCCAAAAACAGATCTCCATTTAACTAATTATGTGATTTCTAAAACCAATTGGCTGCACTAATGATGATTTACTGTGTCATATTCAAAGGGAGGGGGATGAATATCTATGCAATCAATTATTTTATATTTGTAATTAATTTAGATAACTTTGTAGAGATCAGTTTTCACTTTTGACACAGTCTTTTTCTGTTGGTCAGTGTCAAAAAAGCCAAATTAAACCCACTGTGATTTGATGTTACATACATAGAACAGTACAGCACAGTACAGGCCCTTCAGCCCACAATGTTGTGCCAACCCTTAAACCCTGCCTCCCATGTAACCCCCCCCCACCTTAAATTCCTCTATATACCTGTCTAGTAGTCTTTTAAAAACTTCATTAGTGTATCTGCCTCCACCACTGACTCAGGCAGTGCATTCCAGGAACGAACCACTCTCTGAGTAAAAAACCTTCCTTTAATATCCCCCTTGAACTTCCACCCCTTACCTTAAAGCCATGTCCTCTTGTATTGAGCAGTGGTGCCATGGGGAAGAGGCGCTGGCTATCCACTCTATCTATTCCTCTTAATATCTTGTACACCTCTATCATGTCTCCTCTCATCCCCCTTCTCTCCAAAGAGTAAAGCCCTAGCTCCCTTAATGTTGAAAAAAACTTGAAAACTTTCGGGGGGGGGGAATACTTTTTAAAGACATGGTATATCAGAATGGCCTCAGTTTAATCAAAAATCAAGCTTATTATCATATGCACAAGTATACCCATGCACTGGTAGCTGCAAAAATAGTGGGGACCTTGGATGATACAGGGCGTGCAGAGAAAGAAATCATTAGTATTTAAGATTCACAGATAGTAATTGAAAGCAGTTTTACCTTTTTGTAGTTGCAGGTGCAGGTAAGGACGTGGATTTACTGGACTTCCTCCCTTTAATTTTAAATTCATGAGAAACTTCCTCAGTACTTTCCTCAGTCTTCATTACACCATTTGGAGGAATGGGAGGAACCCGAATTCGCAATCCATACAAATGTTTCTTCTTCTTGATTTCTTTCCCAGACATAAACCTGAAGAAAAATAACCAAGACGAGAATGAACAGATGCTTGTGCTACACATGAAAGGGGAAAGGTATACATCTTCTGGGTGTACTATACATTATGTAACATTTTTCTGTGGGGAGCCAAACAAATTGGGATGAGAAAAAGATTCTGTTAGCAAGAACAAATAAGATTTTTTCTAAAAACACATATTGATGGGCACAAACTCCATCTAGCCACTATTTTATTTAATCTCAAACAAACCCAAATTCATGACTTTAAAAATGTTTGTATGGATTAGAATTTGTTTGTATTTTCAATGTTCTTTTAAAAGAGCCTGTCACAGCATCAAATTAGAGTATTAAACTGTCAATCACACTGCTGGATAGTAAATTTTGTATAACTCTATATCTCTATTAGTTATCTGCTGCTCAAGTTATTGAGTTTCTTTTTCCAAAATATCCAGCGTGCTGATATAGCTGAAAGTATATCAAGCTGTTATTATTATGACACAAGCTGAGGCAACATATTGAACAAATTCCACTCTCTGGAAGACATTTACAATACAGGGCAAAGTACAGAAATCTATTCAGCAGAAAAGTTTCATCCTTATTCTCAGAACATGGATATTTCTATTTACTACAAGGTATGTCTACACTTACATGCTCTTGTTCTCATTTAGGGCTTCAAGAATATAGTCATGTCGGTCAGATTTTAGAGTGTCTGCAAGCTGCAAATGTAGAAAATAATTCAAAATATTCATTTGCTTTGCTATCACAAATGATGGAATTGTACATAAATCAAATGAACTGCTGTACAGATTAACGTTTAATTATGACCATTTTCCAGCTGTGTAATAATTCAGGCAATGAGACTTTTCTCTTCTAAGCAAGCAGGAGCTCCATTTACCTCTCATCCCGAAAATGAATAAGTTTTTCTGTACAATCCTTTAAAATTCTACAACATAATTAATAGACAAAGTATATCTGAACACACAGGCCATTTTGAATGACAATGTTAATAGTAAAGGTTTGGTATTGAATATACTTTAGTGAAGCCAGCCATTGATATTTAGGAGTTTTTAAAGTTAACCTGCCCCTTACTTAATGTTCAGGTTGCATCCCCAAGAACAAGTGTGTTAGGTCAATCAGCACTACAAGCAATCAATCTCGCATTATGTAGAGAGACATGTTACTGACAACGTTGATGTGCCAAGAAACAGATGCAAACTCCTGCCCTCCCTAGCAATTAATGTTGAGCATGTTACCATAAAAAAATCTGCAGGCTGGTTATAAGTATGTAGTCATACAGAAAGAGAGAGACAGCAGTTTCTATTACATCCAACATGAAGAAAAAAAGGGACCATACAATTAAAGAACATAGAATTCCACAGCACATTACAGGCCCTTCAACCCACAATGCTGTGCCGACCATGTAACCCACTCCATCTGCCTAGAATTTCCCAAGTGCATAACCCTATATATTTCAAAGCTCCATGTACCTATCTAAGAGGCTCTTAAAATACTTTATTGCATCCCCCTCATGTTAGCCATTTCAGCCCTGGGAAAAAGCCTCTGGCTATTCACGATCAATGCCCCGATTATCTTATACACCTCAATCAGGTCACATCTCATGCTGTGTCACTCCAAGGAGAAAAGGCCAAGTTCACTCAACCTATTCTCATGAGGTACGCCCTCCAATCCAGACAACACCCTTGTAATTATCCTCTGCACTCTCTCTATAGTATCTGGAAAAAGTAGTCTGTCATAATTGCTACCACCACTCCCTCCTCATCCAAAAACATGATCACTAATCAACTGAATTTAGTTCTAACTGTAATTAGGTCTTACCTCACCAGTTTGCAGTCTGTCCCAATTTTCATGAATGTAAGTCATCAATTCAAGCTCAGAATCAAAATACTTCTTTTTGTGAATAACACTTAGGTTATAAAGGCTTAAATGTGCTATGTCAACCCTAGGAGAAAATATTTAACATTAATATTCAGACATTAAAAAATCATTTCTAATAGTTTGAACACATTTCTTCAGTAGCTCGTATTTGTTTGCTGACTACGAAACTCAAAACAATTACTGCACAGAAGGTCAAGAAAAATAAGGAAGCAGGGAAATACCAATGAGATACTTTACTAATACTAGTGCTGCCTAATTTAAAAACAAAAGCAGAAATAAAATCTTTATGGAAACAATTGTTAATTCAGTTCAGTTTTAAGCCAATACTTAATATTAATTTAATACTTGTTTAAATGAAATATTTTACATTGTAAAATGTATTTAGTATTCATAAATATATACGTGAAAAGGGATGAACTGAACGCAACATATCTGGTAAATTTATCACTGCTTATAATCTTAAACCAGTTATCCCTGAGGACAAAGGCATACAGATCAATGCCAGAGTCACTTGAAAAACATTTAAGGCAAACCAGAAAAAAATAACATACCATCGTAACGGTAGACGTTTGAGGTATTCTGGTCCAGAATTGCAAACAGAACAAATAAATAAATAGAACCTGTAGATAAGAAAAATAATGAATCAAAAATACAACTTGAAAGTGCAAGTGATCGACACAGAAGAAAGCAAGCCATTCAGCTCATCAAGCCTTTAGCAATGTTTATACTCCACAAGACTCCAATCCCATCCACCTCACCCCTTTCAGCATACCATGCTACTCAGTTACTGTCTCCAGACAATTATTTTTTGCAAACATTTAAGCTGAGGCAATGAATTCCACATTGTATCCTGCAAAAAGAAATTTCTATTTCCTAATATATATTTACAGGTTTCCCCCGCCATCCGAAGGTAGAGCGTTCCTATGAAACGGTTCGTAAGCTGAAATGTCGTAAAGCGAAGAAGCAATTACCATTTATTTATATGGAAAAATTTTGTGGGCGTCTGCAGACCCAAAAATAACCTACCAAATCATGCCAAATAACACATTAAACCTAAAATAACAGTAACATATAGTAAAAGCAGGAATGATATGATAAATACACAGCCTATATAAAGTAGAAATACTTTTCCACAATCATTACCGAACTGTTCTCCGTAGCGAAAATCTCAAGCAAGCGCTGTTGGCAAGAACACTCTCTCCAGTAACCTTTAAGCTATGAAGCTGCCAAATCATAGCAAATAACACGTAAAAATACACAGCCAATATAAAGTAGAAATAATGTAGGTACAGTGTAGTATCACTTATGGGAATCCGGAAGATAGCTTGCCGAGCACACTGATGATGGTGTGTTAGACTGCGTCGTCACAGGTTGGGATGGTGCAGTGGCCCCCACCCTCCAGGCCACCGAGCCATATATTGCCGCGAAGCATGCAGGAATGCAGCGGTAACCAGGAGGCACACAGCACATCTTTAAGAAAAAAGCCGGAATAAACAAGCTAATTAATTAGGTGCCACCCGACACGTAATTGTCAGCCCAGATCAGTGCCGATTTCCGATTGCGTCGTCTCTGATCTGGGCCGACAATTACGTGTCGGCGGCACCTAATCAATTAGCATGTTTATTTCGGCTTTTTTCTTAAAGATGTGCCGTGTGCCTCCCGGCTACCGTTGCATTCTCCGCGAACTGGTATCTGTCCATGGCCTAGGGGTTGGGGTGGTGGGACACTGGGGTGTCATCTCATCATCATCTGTTTCCCTTAGAGCAGGCAGCTCATCTTCTTCTATCTCTGCCCGCCTCGATGTCGAAGGTCGAGGTTCATCATCTGCGGCGGCTGATGTGGAAGGCTTGCTTGACTGCCGAGCCTCGCGCATTTTTCTATCACACAGATCTTTGTAAGGACTCAAACCACCCTGCAAATATCTCCTAAGCCGACGTACCCTTTCAAAGTTAAAGTCGTACTTTATCATTACTCATTCCGTTTCGATTGTTGTCCTTTTTTCTTCCAATTGCATCAGCTCTTCATCTGTCAGTTCTTGGTCATGATAAAACCTCTTCAACATCATATTCGTCAGCTTCTACAAGTCAAACTCACGTTGTCCTTACTTTGTTCACCATGATCAAAACGCTTAATTATGTCTAGTTTTACGTTAAGTGTAACACCCTCACAAGCCCTTTCAGGCTTTTCCGATACCTTAGAACTCATCTTGCAAACGGCTGCTCACAGGCTTGTGGTTAAGCAATGCCGGCGAGAATCCAGGGGAGAGCGGCTGCTCGGGGCGCGCGCTGCCTTTTATAGCGCGCTGATTTTTTTTTTCATAACAGTGAAAACACCTCCTGAAGGCGAAAACAGGGTACTAATGTAGGTCTTTCGTAACACTGAGGTTTCGTAAAGCAAACGTTCAAAAAGCGGGGGACACCTGTAATGTTCTTCCCCAGATTAAGACTGGGTTCCCATTCCTGTGAAATGTTCATACCTGAATAGCTACAAGTTGGAAAAGCAGATGGCAACAGGAAATAAAACCAGAGAGGTAGAATAGGCCATTTGGACTTTGAGCATCTTCTGCCTTTTGATATGATATCTGAGCCTCTATAGCTTAATATCATATTCCTGCTCTCACCCAACACCCACTGCTCAACTATACTTTGCAAGATAATTTCTAGTTTGTGGTTAGGAATTCTACAAATGAAGAAATTTCTCCACATTCCTACATTTGTTACCATGTATCCGAAGACTGGAATACCTGGTTTACTCCCTACATCCAGTATGGATTTTGCATATTTAAAGAAAACTTCTCCATTAGAAACTCAAGTAAATACAGACATAGGCAATACAATGATAATTCAACAGTTCTGGCATTTCCAGTAATGTCAGATTAACCTTCATTCTGGTCTCTCTATGGAAAGTATGTATTTTCTTTCCATAGAATTTTCTACCAAAATTGCACTCAATATTCCAGTTGTTTCACCAAGGGAATGCAGCAATATTCCCTTGCTCCCGTAGTCAAAACTTTTTGCAATGAAAAACAACAAAGCACTTTGCATTCTTACATCCCACCTGCATCTACAAGTTTGCTCTCTGCACCTGGTGTACATGGACACCCAGATCCCTTTGTGTCAATATTTCTCCAATCACTACCTAAATAACACTATATTTTCCCTAAACTGGATAACTTCACATTTATCCATGTTATAAAATACATGCAATGTTTTTGCTCATGCTCTCAACTTCACTAAGTTTCCTGGAGGCCTCAGTGCATCCTCTACAATACCCTCAAAGTTCACAGTAAATTTATTGTCAAAGTCGTGTGCAGCGCCTTGTGAAAGTATTAAGCTCCAACCTTTCGTTCACATAAATTACTCTTCTATTCAGGGATTTTGATCAATTTAACTGAGGATTTTTATTTGTGAATCACATGCTCCTTTTTTTCAGATCCCAAAAGTTAGGGAAAATTGTGAAGCATTACAAACTAAGAATTCAACAACTGAAATGTCAGTTGTTCAATCGTATTCACCATCCTTTCCTCAGTACTTAGTTGAACCATATCTTGCAGCTATTACAGCCAGTGGTCTTTTTGGTTAAGTCTCTATTAGCTTTGCACAATGGGATGGAGCAAGATTTGCCCATTCCTTCTTGGAAAATCGTTCAAGCTGTACTGGGTTAGTTGAGGAGCAGTGATGGACAGCAATTTTGAGGTCTGGCCAGAGATGGTTGATCGGGTAAAGATCAGGACTCTGACTGGACCACTCAAGGACATCCATTTTCTTCACTTGAATCCACTCCGTTGTTGCTCTGGCAGTGTGCTTTCTGTTGTCGTCCTGCTGAAAGACTAACTTCCTCCCCACTTTAAGCTTTCTGGCACAGCCTAGCAAGTTTTTATCCAGGATCTCTATATTTAGCAGCGTTCATCTTTCCATCAATCCTGACCAGATTTCCAGTCCCTGCTGCTGGAAAGCATCCCTATAGCATGACACTACCTCCGCCATACACAGTAGGGATGGTGTTACGTGGCTGATGTACAGTATTAGATTATGCCACATTACCACTTAGTGCTGAAGCTACAAAGCTCCACTTTAGTCTCATCTGACCACAAGATCTTCTTCCACATCTTTATAGTATCTTCTAAGTGAGACCTTACAAAGCTTTTATGAGCAAGGATATGCTTTTTTTTTAAACCAGGGCTTCTTCCTTGCCACTCTTCCATAAATACCCTTTCTGTCAAGGCCATAGAGATTGTGGAGCCATGAACTTCATCGTCAGTTGCAGCCACTGACTTCAGCAGCTTACTCAGTGAATGCTAGCATTACAGTAGTCTCTAACAAGTGTCATTCTTCTCCGGTGACTAAACTTAGAGGGGTGGCCTGTCCTAGGCAGTGTGGCTGTGGTTTCATTTTTTTTCCCCCCACTTTTTCACAATGGACCGTGCTGTGATTTGAGGGTTGTTCAGTGCCTTTGAGATGCTCTTGTTCCCTTCTCCAGATTTGTGTCTCTCTATCATCATTTCTCTGACTTGTCTTAAATGCTCTTAAGTCTGCATTTTTGTTTGGTCTCTTGAAAATCTACCATACTGTTGGACCTTACAGAGTGAGGGGGTATTTATTATTATGAATTCATAGAAAACAGGGGATAATAAGACACTTAGAAACATGAATTTATGAAAGGGAAATCAGGCTTAAAAGATCTAGTCTTTTCAGGCTATAACTGGTAGAATAGATAAACGAAAGTCAGGAGATCTGACAAAGTTGGATGAATTCTCACAAAAAGTCGTAATGCACGAGATTAGGAGGAAATATACTGTCATGGTTTGAGAATGGATTGAAATGCAAGAAACTTAAAGACAAGTACTTTCTTCAAGATGGCAGATGGTGGGTGGTGGAGTAGTGGTACGGTCTGCAGAAGTTCATCATACTGAGGATTTGAATAAAGAAATCAAATGTAAGATTTTAACACAAAATAATGAATCTCAAAGTTGCATATTGTGACATACAGTGCCTTGCAAAAGTATGCAACCACCACAACTATTTTCACATGTTACTGTCTCATTTTCTAAATTTCAAATATCGAAGGAGGATTTTTTGGAGCTAATCTACAAAACATTGTGCATCATGTCAAATCAAGAAAAAAATCCAAAACCTGTCCCCAACCACTTGTGTTAAGGATAACCAGTCTGTGATTCTCTATTTTCCCTCTTCCTCGTTTCCAAAACAATGGGATTACATTGGCATCTTTGAATTGCAGGACCTATATCTATTTTCTTAAATTTCTAATGTCTGGTAACATTTAGTTGTTTATCCCAAATAACAACATTGTCAATATTAATAAACAAGGTGATTTGCCAGTAAATGCCACTAAAAGAATTCAATCAAGCAATGATCAATTTCTTGAAACATTCCAGCAATATACCAATAACGGTACAGCAGAAATAGTACAAAGTCAGCTTAAACCACCAATTAGGTTGTTAAAAAGGAAATCAGATTCTTAAAATTATCAATTAGTGTCCAGATATCCCTAACTACATTGTCAAATTATTGCAATATTTGAATGCTACTAGGCACCTGGATGAAACGGGCATGTACTCAATCCCATTACAGACCTGGGTAAAATTCACACTATTATAGATACATTTTAAGCAGTAACACCAGGCATTACCTGTCTCCATACAGCATAGGCTTCTGCAAGCATTGTATACAGGCTTCATGGAACCACTGTTTACATCTCCAGCACTGCAACATTTTCAGGTACCAACTTAGAAAGAAAGAAATCTGCATCAGACATCCAAATATAATTTGGTTAAATATTTACAATAAAAGTAGTATCACCACTAACAAAGTTTGCTTTCAATGGGAAGAACTCATTTTTAACAGAATGCCCTTTTTTAAAAATAAAGATTTATAAAGCACCTAAGGTAGTTCATCTCAAGCACTCCAAAGAACAGGGACTGAGGAGCACTTGTGTCCATGCAGTTGTGACCCCAACTGGCACAAATGACGGGGTTCAAGGAGACTGTTATAAGCTAATTTGTGTAATTTGCTTTTTGTGTAACTACAGATTGCATTCCAACAACTGAATATTTCAGAATTACAGCTACACAGAAATAATGACTGCAGCCAGAATTGTTTATGAAAATGTCAGTGTGCTTTCTTTCCCAATTAACTTCAGTCAAAACGCACCCCCCCGCCCCCCCGCCAAAAATTTAAAACTTTCCGTACTTCAAATTTTTAAGACTTTTTAACCTAAAAGACAAATTGTCTTTATTTCTTTGCCATATCCCAATACCTTGTATTGGTTTACTTATGAAAGGATAGAAGGACACAGACTATGTCACACAAGGCATAAACCTCAAGAAAATTGTTCACAATTTTTTCAAATTAACTACAAAAACAAATTCAATCTAAACCATTTGACTTACTCCCCAGGGCCTCCACAATAACAGTAACACTGCTCATGATTTGTTTTATGGCCTGCATCCCACTGAAGATCTTCTAACTGGTATGGCAATGTCTGCTTCATGACTTGGAGAGCTTTGGCATTTGGTCCCTTCTTAAGAGCACCGCCCCTCTAAGATGGAAGGCAAAAACAAATGAATTAGCAACATGGTCCATAAGTGACCGATTAAGATACAAACACCAAAAGGTGAAAAATACCAAGCACTTAAAAAATAGACATTTTCGATACCCCAGTTTCCAGTATTTTAACCGTATGACAATTTTCCATCACTGGAACATGATTTAGAAAATTAAACATTCACAGGTGCTTCACATTGCCTCCAGAATGCATTCTCAGGAAGGAAGAAGCAATTGGAGTCAGCACCAAACAGGGTCATCATGGCATTATACAGAGATATTACTATAGCACTCCTAAGCCCTATGCAGTGATGTGCCGTTGTGCCAGGAACTTGGCTGATAAATTTAGCCCTCCAGCAAAAATAAAGCGCAAAGTGACCTCATCACGACATCATTCAATGTGGAGTTAGCCACCCCTCAACATACAATGTTACTTTCCGGGCTAGTGTCAGGTGAGAGGTGTTGTGAATCCGTTGCAGAGCTGAGGTCAGCATCCTGCTGACATAATCAGAGCATTCCATTGCTGGGAACTGGCCTCTGCGACTCCATGTGTTGACAGTCTTCCAGAATCCTGTTGTCCTCTCATTGCCTTCTTTGGATACGGTTGAAGCTGCTGTTTCCTGATCTTTTTGCTTCCCCAGCTTGCTCTTTGACATATTCACAATTGATGACTGTCAATCAGGTTTATTACCTTAGAGATATTTCTGGCCTATGGAGAGCTGTACAGCAAATAAAAAAGACAGCTGCTTCCAGCATATCAACAGAAAACAATGAGACACACAGCAGAATCCCAACCACATGTCAACATATTCAGCAGCAGTTTTAGTCCACAGTAATATTGTGCTGGCTAGAGTGTATCCCTCAGCCTACCATCTCAGTGTTGAGCAGTCACATTGCTCACCCCAACCCTTGTTCACTTGACACTGACTAGTGCTGCAACAAAAACACTATTCCACTACCTCATGAGTACGAAGAAAGAGCAGAGATTTGTGCCATGCTTTTGGCGTAGCAACATTACAATGAATCAGTGCTTTCTAGGGCAGCATTAAGGGGAGTAGCAACATACTTCAGTTGTACAATACTGTAACACTCGCTTCGCCTAGCGGCTTAATATAGGGAGTGATAACCCCTGCCCGGCCAAACTTAAGAAATCTCGTTTGGGTGGATGCTGCGCGATGTGTCCTGTTACAAATCAGTACCCCGAAATAACAAACAGTACACAATGTGATTAAACAATTTAGCTTTACAACTCTTACTTTGACTATATGGTTAGTAGAGAAACAAAATATAAAACAAAAAGGGCCCAAATCATAAGATTTAATAATAAACAGTCAGTGCACAAAGTTGGAGCTCACTCAGTAGTCCTTCTTCCACCATTGGTCTCCTCCGTTCGGCGGTCTACCAAATCTCTCCATTCGTGTATTCTCTCTTCATCTCTCTCTCTCTCTCCCTCTCGCAAAAATCCACGAAATCAACTGCTTCCAGAATCACAAGACAAGGCAACAAAATCCTGATTGGCTAACTTGCATCCACAATCCTGTTATCTCCAGCCATAACCCAAACATTGTTGCTACAGAGAAACTGATACCTCAGCAGTGAACATTACAGAGAAGCCATTACATTAGCCTTAGCAGTGAAACATTACAAAGAAGCCATTACATTCTCCCCCCACCAAATTTAGCCATGTCCTCATGACATTGAGATAATTTGCCAACCCTTCCTGCAAAACACAAAGCCCAATCCAGGTGCAAAAGGCAGTGACATAGCTCCCCAAAACAGTAGAGATCACGCCCTGTTCCCCAGGCGCTACAGAGGCCAACCTATCCGGTGGTCTCCTAATTCTCTGAGATCTCCGTACCTCCTCACCTAACTCTTCAGGCTCAGGGAGCCCCCTGTCCCATGTCCAGGCCCCGCTTCCTCTCCTCCAGGGTCCTGTTGTAACCCAGGCTGCCCACAGATAGCACCCCCCCCCCCACCATTTCACCTGACTCAGCGGGAGAAGGGCCACGAGTCTCTGCCTCAATCAGTGGGGAGTTAGCGAAAGACAGCATGTACCACACATCCAGACCATCATCCTCCGAATTAGCATTCCTCTCATGGGCGGGCCCCAGCCCAGCCTCTCCTGCTATGGGCCCTGCAGACACCCCGCGTTTTCGCAGACTCCTCTTACCAGGTGTAGGCTCCAAGTCGGGCTTTGGGTCTACCTGAACCTCTTGTCCCAGGGGAAACAGGTGGTTCCAATGGAGAATCTTGACAGACCCGTTCCCCTCCTCTGGTTTCACCCAGAGAACTGGTAGGTTTGGCATCTGACTCTCCACCACATAGGGTGTGGCCGCCCAGCAGTCAGCCAACTTGTGCTTTCCAGGTAGCCCCAAATTCCTTATGAGGACTCTGTCTCCCAGCGGGAGTTGGGAGATCCTGACTTTCTCACCATACCTCCTCTTATTTCCCCGATTCTGCTTGGCGGCCGCAACCCCAGCCAATTCATAAGCCCTTTTCAGCTCTCTCCTCATATCAAACACATACTTCAGATAAGGCTTTGATAGTAAGTCACCCTCGTCAGTCCCAAAGCAAAGGTCAATGGGCAACCTCGCCTCTTGCCCAAACATCAGATAATATGGCGAGTATCCAGTAGCTTCATTTCTTGTATGGTTGTAACAGTGAACCAGATGCCCAATATGTTGACGCCACCTGCTCTTCTTGCTGATATCCAGGGTCCCAAGCATGTCTAGCAAGGTCCGATTAAACCTCTCAAGCTGGAGATTGCCCTGCAGGTGTTAGGGCATGGTCCTTGACTTCTCAACTCCAAGCATGCCCAGTAACTCACAGATGAGCCTGCTCTCATGGCCCCGTGACTGGTCACTATGTATCAACCTTGGAAGGCCATAATAAATGAAATACTTCTCCCATAACACTTTTGTCACTGTAGTTGCCCTCTGGTCCTTGGTAGGAAAAGCCTGAGCACATCTGGTGAGTGGTCCATGATGACTTAAGACGTTCGCCATTGCCCTTTGAGCCCTCTGCTTTTTGATTTTGTATTAGAACCCTTAGCAATTGCTTTTCAAGAGTCTAAAGAGATTACTAGTATTTTAAGGAGAGGTACTATTCATAAAGTGTCGCTCTATGCTGATGACTTATTGCTTTTTATATCTAATGTTACAACCTCCTTACCATTTGTGCTCCGTTTACTGACTAATTTTAGTCAGTTCTCAGGATATAAATTAAATTTACAGAGGAGTGAACTGTTTCCTTTAAACAATTTAATACCAACCGATACGAACCTTCCTTTTAAAATGTTAAGAAAACAATTTACATATTTAGGAGTAACAATTACTAAGAATTATAAAGATTTAAGGAAATTTTTTTAAGTTGATTGAATTATGTTAAAAAAAACTTTCTAATTGGTCGTCTCTCTTTATCACTAATTAGCCAAATCAATTCTATTAACCATGAATATCTTACCTAAATTCATATACCTTTTTCAAGCTGTGCCTGTTCTTATTCCTAAATCTTTTTTTGACTCTTTGGATTCAATTCTTTCTTCCTATATATGGAAGAATTAAAAAACTTTGTATAAATAAAGCTCACCTTCAAAAAACCAAACAGAACGGAGGATTTGCCTTACCCAATTTTAGGTTATATTATTGGGCAGTTAATATACGAAATATTACGCTCTGGATATACTACATTAACCATGAGAATTGCCCCACATGGATTTCTCTGCAAGTCAACTCTTATAAAATTTTCTATTATTTCTTTACTTGCAATCTCGCTTCCTTTATCTTTAAATAAACTAATTGACAATGTGGTGGTTAAACATACATTGAGGATTTGGTTACAGTTTGGAAAACATTTTGGTTTATTAAGATTCTCCTCTCAAGTCCCATATTTTCTAATTGTTTTTTTAAACCATCTTTAATTGACTTATCTTTTAAAGAATGGGATAGATTGGGTATTAAACGATTTCAGGATTTGTTTGATGGAGTGAACCTCTCTTCTTTTGTGCAGCTTTCAATAAAATTTAACCTTTCTAATACTCACTTTTTTCAATACTTACAGATTAGAGATTTTTTTTAAGATCTCAATTACTTACATTTCCTACAAGTCCAGATAAGGAAAGATACAATTTTTAATTTGAATACAGTTCAATATCTGACATTTAAGATCTACTGTTGGGACTGAAAAGGCCTCTTTAGATAAAATTAAAGGAGATTGGAAAAGGATTTACAAATTTTCATATTTGAAGAGAGCTGGAAGATTATTTTAAAATTGATCAATTCTTCATCATTATGTGCTTGTCATTCTAAAGACAAGCTGTCCCGTTTCTACACAGATATTTCCCCTTACTGTGATAGATGTACTAATGGAGTGGCCACACTAATTCACATGTTTTGGACATGTCCGAGCCTTGAAAAATTCTGGAAAGATGTATTTCAAACTTTTTCTACACTTTTCAATGTCAGCTTTAAGCCCAATCCTTTGACTGCCTTGTTTGGTATTGTTGAGGATAGTGCTACAAAATTGAAGTAATCTAACTTGCAGGTATTGGCCTTTATGTCTCTTATGGCCAGGAGGTCGATCTTGCTCAAGTGGAAGGAGGCCGCTTCGCCCACTCATGTTCAATGGCTATCTGGTGTCATGTTGTCCCTTGATCTAGAGAAGATTCGTTGTTCAGTTTCTGATTCTAAACATGATTTTCTAATGTTATGGGGACCCTTTCTGAATTATTTTCACAATCTTTGAACTGTTATTAAAGTATGGATCTGAGCCATTATTATATCATACGGTAAGGTATTTTTCTTTTTTCTTTTTTTTTTACCAACCAGCTCATTTTGGTAGTGCAGGTAGATTTTTTTTTAAATAAAATACAATTATTTTATTTCATTTCATAATTCAATCTTTTTTTCTACATAATTGATTTGGAATATGGGATCCTGTGATCATATTACTGTGGTTTAAATGTAATGTAATTCATATTATTTACTTGTATCCTTATGAATTTTGTAATTGTATTCTTGCAATTTATATAATATCAATAAAAATATTGAAGAAAAGACATTCGCTGTGTTGCTGGCATCGGGTTCGATGGACAGGAAATCCATACACACCAGGTCCAGGGGCCCTGCACTCTGCAAGTGGGACAAAGGAGCTGCCCGCGTAGGCAGTGCCTTCCGCCGTATGCAGCCAATGCATGACTTGCAGTATTCTTCAACCTCCAACTTCATTTGGGGCCAGTAAAACCGGTCTCTAAGCAATCCATAGGTCTTTTCCACCCCCAAATATCCAGAATGATCATGAAGTGACTTCAACACAATCCTCCGATACTTCTCGGGCAAAACCAGCTGGCAACGCCGGGTCGGTCCGAGGGTGATGTGACCCGGTATAAGAGCTGGTTCTTCAACTCCAACCGAGGTCATTCTTTCAGTAATGGAGGCACCAAAGCATGTTTCATCTTCTCCGCCTGAGGCACGTCTCTCTTTTCTACCGCAGACCAAATAGTGCCAATGCCCAGATCACCTCGCTGAGCAGCTGCTGCTTCCCCAGAACTCAATTCTGGCAGCTGATTTGTCTTCAGAGCAGTCAGGTTACAGAAAACTTGGGGTATGGCATCATCAGAAGCTCCCAGTTGATCCACTGCTCGATCCCGCTTCTCCTTTTCCTCTGCCTTCATGGTGATGGCAAACTGACACATGGCCTTCAACCCAGGGGCAGGAACGCTCTCCCACTCCTCGTCCCTGTCCAGTCCCTCACGCACCTGTTGGGCCAAAGCACCCGCATCAATATTCCCGCTCCTCAGCCGGTACTTCAGGCTGAAATCATAGGCAGACAACGCTGCCAACCACCAATGGCCTGTGGCATCCAGTTTCGCTGAGGTCAGGATATAAGTCAGGGGGTTGTCGTCCGTCCTCACCTCAAACTTGACCCCATACAGATAGTCACTCAGCTTATCCACCACTGCCCATTTCAACGCCAGGAATTCCAACTTGTGCGTGGGATAGTTTCTCTCGGATGGCGACAAACTCCACAGGCCTCAACCCAGTGCCCTGATCCTGATACAGGACGCCCCCTGAACCCTCTCGGCTGGCATTTGTGTGCAGTACGTACGGTAATTGGGGGTCCGCAAAAGCTCCTTCAGCGACTGAAAAGCCTCCTCACATTTTACGTCTCACCTCTGTCCTAAGGGTTCCAACGGGTTTAGATATTCTCCACCCTCCTGTCCTTTTCTCCCCCCTTCCTTTCTTCCCCAAGGGAGGGTAACCACACAGAAGCTGATTCAAGGGGTGACTCACTTTGGCATAGCCCTTCACGAATCTCCGATAATAACCACAGAACCCAAGAAATGAGCGCAAAGCGCTCACAGTCTGGGGCCTTGGCCAAGTGGTCACCGCTTCTATCTTAGCCAGGTCTGTAGCTGCTCCCTTCCATGAGATTATGTGTCCAACATAGCTAACAGACGTTTGGCAGAACTGTCACTTGTCCAGGGAAAGGTTTAACCGTTCAGCTTTCAGGCGGCCGAGCACCTTCAGTAGCCTCACTTCATGTTCTTCCATATGAGGTCATCCAAATACACCAACACCTCAAGCAAGTTCATATCCCCCACTGTCTTCTCCATGACCTGCTGGAAGATTGCCGGGGCTCCCGATATGCCCTGGGGCATCAGGGACATATAAATGCCCGTCTTCTCTTTGTCGGTCTCACTCATCGGGACCTGGTAATATCCACTCCTCAAATCCAGCACACTAAACCACTTCGCACCACTCAGACAGGCCAGCGCGTCTTCGACCCTCAGGATCATATACTGGTCAGTGACGGTCTGCCTGTTCAGAGTCCTATAGTCCACAGACATGCGTACCTTCCTGTTCTTCTTCCAGGCCACTACGACTGGGGACGCACAAGGGCTTCGGGACTCAGAGATGATCCCAGCTTCCTTCAACTTACACAAATGCTGCCGCACATCTTCCACATCTGCCAGAGCCAGTTGTTGTGACCGCTCTCTAAACAGGGTGCCCTCGGTCACCCAGATAGTATGACGAGTGCTCTTGGAATAACCCACATCAAACTCGCCAATAGAAAAGACACCTTCCAGCTTCAACATCTTCTCTGCCAGCCACCTTTTCCAACCCGGTGGCACCGGGGAGTCCCCAAAGTTGAATGACTCAGCAGTCAACTTTCCCCCTTTTACCAATAGTTTCTCCCCAGTGAGCCTCATGGGGGCACTAGACATTACAGTCACCGGGAACAAATGCGCCAGGGGCATTCCCCGCTTGAAGATGACCTCCCTCTTCATAGTGTTCCTGATGATCACTGCCATACTGCTCGCCTGTACAACCAAGGGCTTCTGCAATTCGGGCCTCACCAGTACCCCAGCAGGAAATCCCAACTCCCCCTCGTGGTCTTCCAGAGTGTCCGCTAAGAGGGCTTTGCCCTCAGGCACTCCGGGAAATTTGGGGGTCCCCATCATTCTCGCTACTTTCCCGGGCCGTACCACCATTGGCTTTGACTGGGTGAACCACACAGACCCTCGTTTAAATTCGGTATCCAGCCCAATGCTGCCACGCACTTCCTCAAAAGCAGCTCGAAACACTGGGTGCACAGACAATGTCCCCAGAAAGCTCTCACCCGCATTCTCCTTGCAGGCCCCCATGAGCCTCCTCACAAGAGGGGTGTTGGTCCCCACCAGAATTGAAATGCCGCCTGTCTCAACAGGGTCCAGACAAACCAGCACCATTGTGTCAAGAACCTCAGACATTCCCACATCGGCCTCCGAGAACTCCAGTTTCACTGACAAATAATCGTTGTATGGATAATCACCAACACTGAGATCCCAAATCTCCAGGGCATTGAATGGCGCCAAGGGTAAATGCTTCAGATAACGGTTGTAAAACGAACGGTACAGTAACTTGACCTGCGACCCGGTGTCGAGTATGGCTTTGGCATAAATATCCTCTATCCGTAACGACACACTGGAGTGTGATCCCACTAAGCCTTCAGGAATAGGGTCTCAAACAACAGGTATTCTGCAGATGCTGGAAATTCAAGCAACACACATCAAAGTTGCTGGTGAACGCAGCAGGCCAGGCAGCATCTCTAGGAAGAGGTACAGTCGACGTTTCAGGCCGAGACCCTTCAATAGGGTCTTTTGCTTTCGGGAGTTCCTTAGTACATTGCTGGGAATGTGTTCCCCCAGAGACATCAGGCCGTTCCCTCACTGGGAATCCTGTAAGTTTTCACAACGACTCTCCCTGCTGAGGTACCCGGGGGCTCACTCTCCTTTCTGGCATGACACCTGCTGCCAGCAGCCCTCTGCATTGTTCATCCCCTTAGGGGATCTGCCCCCCCATCAGCTCCATCATATGGGGGGGGGGGTCACACTCACTGATAACAGCCGACTTACCTCCATTCTCAACTCTGCAGCAATCTCCTCTACCACTCCCTGGCGCAGGCGGGGGACTACTACCGAGGACTGTACCCTGCTGACTGACTCCTCCCACTCCTCTGACACGTTCTCCTCTTCCCGTACCTCTCTGATCAGTTCAACAAAAGATGGAGGAGGGGGGCGCATCTTACGAGACTGTCGGAGACCCCACGCAATCTGGTCATGGGACCGGGCACCCCTGGCTATCTGGTCCATTTTTAAATGATCCACCTCAGCTGCCTGAATGACCCCTCCGCACTGTAAGCAATTTAGCTGCCTCTCTAGCCGAAAAATAAAAGCAGAAAGCTTCTCCCCCTTCTCCTGACACATGTTTTGGAATCCCCCAGAAGCTCCACTGGGCTTCCAGTCGGACCAAAGGCACTGTCCAGTGCTTGCAGATAATTGACAGCTGTCACTATGGGATAATTTAACCTGACAGTTCTGACGTCAGCAGCCCGCCCATTCAAACTTTCAACCAATCTCTTGTCACTTTTCATCATCCGAGCACTGCCACTCATCTAACAACTGAGAGGTCCGTTCCGCCCATGTCTCATACTCCTCCTCCCCTTTAGGGGTGGGCGTTATTCCAGAGAATAACCATAGCAGGGATTTGGAATCTGATTTTTCCATTTATTCACCAGAGAAGTAAGGGCGGACACTACCTCAGAATTCTCACTCTTCACCTGGGGATGTGGACTAATTAGACATTCCAAATCCAACCACTCTTTCCCCTCACTCCTCAGAAATGATAGAACCCTATCTTTGAAATCTCAGCCCCCAGCTACCTCAGCGCTGGTCTGCATTAAAACGAGAGCTGCACCAACCATTTTATCAAACCTCCGCTCACAATTGCAACTTTAACAGTACTTAACAGTGGAATTAACAATTCATCCGGAGTACAATTATCTGCCCCACTGGTTCATTGCTCAGGGTCCAACGGAGCAACACAGCATCCAACGGAATCAATTCTGAACGTAGCCCCCACAATTGTAACACTTGCTTTGCCTAGTGGCTTAATATAGGGGGTGATAAACCCCTGCCTGGACAAACTTAAGAAATCTCGTTTGGGTGGATGCTGCGCGATGTGTCCTGTTACAAATCAGTACCCCGAAATAACAAACAGTACACAATATGTGATTAAATAATTTAGCTTTATAACTCTTACTTTGAGTATATGGTTAGCAGAGAAACAAAATATAAAAGAAAAAGGGCCCAAATCATAAGATTTAATAATAAACAGTCTGTGCACAAAGTTGGAGCACATTCAGTAGTCCTTCTTCCACCATCGGTCTTCTCCGAGTGTCGCCGACCTCCGGACCCCCGCTCAGAGTCCACACCATCCGGTAGTCTACCAAATCTCTCCATTTGCATATTCTCTCTTCATCTCTCTCTCTCTCTCCTCCCTCCCTCCCCCCCTTTGCAAAAACCCGCAAAATCAACTGCTTCCAGAATCACAAGACAGGGCAACAAAATCCTGATTGGCTAACATGCATCCACAGTCCTGTCATCTCCAGCCATAACCCAAACATTGCTGCTACAGAGAAACCGTTACCTCAGCAGTGAACATTACAGAGAAGCCATTACATTAGCCTTAGCAGTGAAACATTACAAAGAAGCCATTACAATACCTTTGTGGTAGTGGCAAAGACACACTGACGGCACAGCCACTTAGCATCTGATGCAATCACACTTGAATCTATGTTAGGCATGTGACACTTCTGATGATAGCCTATTGAAAAACAATTAATTTGTTAAAATGCTTCTCATTTAAAAATACCTTTGCTAATTCTCAAATTGATACCGGCTTTTAGAGTACCTTGTCCACATTTGTCACAAATAACCATTTCATTAGGTACTTCAGAACACTCCTCCTGGCATATTGTGCAAACCATCTCTCCACCTCCACAGGCTCCTAGGATAAAATGCACAATAATGTAGCCTTTTCACATGTTTCCACAGTCACCGTATGTTTGCTAACAAAGATAACTTATGGAAATCTGAGAAGCGTTGAAAAAAGTCTTGGGACATTAAAGCATAGCTCTAGAAATCTAAATTGTAATACTATTATACAAATATACACATGAGAAAACCCATGACAGCTCATTATGAACTTTTACATTCTTCAGAAGATGGCACTGCCAAGTGAAGAAGAAAGTTCCACCCATGAAGCCAGAATTGATAAACTAGTTCTCTCTCAGTCCAACCCACCACCCATTATTTAGAGTTTTTATTAAATTCATAAATTTGTTCATGTCGACATCACTGGGAATGCAAACATTTAATGCCCACCCCAAACTCCAAGGTTCCATTAAGAAACTGGGCCTGGAGTCTGCAGTGACATTACAGGCCAGAGCAGACAAGAATGGCAGACAGATTTCTCTCTAAAATATTTGTGAACTAAATGGGCTCTGTGCACATTATTTTTAAAAGACAATCCAACTTTTACCTTTACTTTTTATATTACTTTAACTTCATATTGTTGAATCACAAATCCGATGTTCTAGCTGTTAATCCAATAGTTAAATCACTGAACTGCAGTACCAACGGTAACAGTAGAGGTCGACCTTCACTAATCCGACTACCAGTAATCCGGTTCCTTCGATAACACGGCACTGATTATGCTTAATGTGATCCTTCTGTAATTCGGCATTTTCACAAATCCGGCACTCCTCAGGTCCCAGTGGCGCCAGATTAGTGAAGGTCAACCTGTACTTTTTTTTCCATTCACTGGAGGAGGGTCCAGCGGATACAATCTAGCATTGGCAAAAATGGACCCTTCCAAAACAAAAGATACATCAGAGTTTCGTGGACGAATATAGGAGGACAATTAAAATGTTCACATTGCTATCAACCACATTTTAAGAACATTTTAACTTCTAGGATAGCTTTCATATTTAGTAAAACTGAAAAGTCAAAAGTATATGCCAATCACCGGCTTCATAAACATAATCACACAATGACGTGGCCATAATTTGATTAGTCTGATGATTTCAAAATCAATACAGACCATTCTTCATAATGAGATTTTTCATGTAAGCTCAAATTAATCTACAAATCACAAAACAAAGTGGAAACAACAATTCCTGCAAAAACAACTAAATCAAGAGCAACTGCTCCAAGACCAAAATCCCTCAAAAGTCCCTGCTTACCACATGAGCAAATTTTTGGACAAGGCATTGCAGTTTTTGTTTTATAAAACAGTGTATTGATATTACAGGGCACAAAAATCTATGGAGGTTAGGATGAGGAAACAGTCAACTACTGCTGAACCACACATCAAAAACGTACATTGAAATACTTGGCTCTGATATGACAAATCTTGGTGATTTCTCCCTCCCTGATGTCTCATGATCAAATTGTTCACTGACCTCTTTTGGGTCCTGACCTAATACTTAAACATTTGGAACACTGATCAGTACATCACAGGAACAAACCATTCAGCACATGATGTCTACATCAAACCTGATACCAATCGAAACCAACCCCATCTGCCTATACAGGGTCCATATCCCTGTGTTCTGCCTGTTTTAAAATTTCTGTTGGCAAGTAAACATATTTCATTTGGATTAAAAAATATTCAATTCATCATTCAAGAACTACCCTAACATTTAATTGAAACATGAGGTTAACTTATACTGGAGATCAGCCCTACTTTTCATAATACTTCCTCCAAATATCGCTTTATGACCTCCATCATAGCAGCAAAATAGTCTATTTTCAAATAAACAGTTTGGACCTCATTCTTAGGAGAATATCATTGATGCATCAGCAGGTTCTACAAGTATTCCACATGTTGAGCTTGGTTTGCATGTTAATTCAGAGAAATATGATATGCAGGATCCACATTAAACCAGCAGGTCTGATGTGCCAAAAGCCAGAAACAACTCATTGTTTATCCACATACTTGATTCAGTAAAGCCTCGCCCATTAAATTATAAAAAGGTTACCAGTCTGTATGTCTTTCCACAAGACCCAGGACTTTGAACTGTCTTCAAAGATGACAAAGCAGCTCTCTTTCTGTTTGTTCACCTTTAAAGGAAATTGGAATGAAGATAAGCTTTTTATAGAAATTTAAGGTGAAAACAACTGGAAATACAAATGAGGTAAATTCAGTTGGAAATTCAAGAGAGCATTTTGAGAAGTCCAAATACAGGTGTCCCACGCTTTTCGAACGTTCGCTTTACGAAACCTCACTGTTATTAAAGACCTACATTAGTTCACTGTTTTCGCTAACAGGTGTTTTCACTGTTACAAAAAAAGGCAGCGCACGATAAAAGGCAACGCGCAAAAAAAAGCAGCGCACGAGAAAAACATCAGCGTGCCACTCGCCCAAAGCAGCCGCTCTCCCTCGGATTCGGAACGGCATTCTCGCCGGCATTGCTTAAACACATGCCTGTGAGCAGCCGTTTGCAAGATAAGTTCTAAGGCATCGGAAAAGCCTAAAAGAGCTGGTACGGGTGTTACACTTAGCGTAAAACTAGACATAATTAAGCGTTTGGATCGTGGTGAACAAAGTAAGGACAAAGTGAGTTTGGCTTGTGGAAGTTGACGAAGATGTTGTTGAACAGGTTTTGGCATCTCATGACCAAGAACTGATAGATGAAGAGCTAATGAAATTGGAAGAGGAAAGGATAACAATCAAAACCGAATGCAGTAGCGAACGGGCCGCAGGCAGATACTGATTCGCGGAGAATGCAGCGATAGCCGGGAGGCACACAGCACATCTTTAAGAAAAAAGCTGAAATAAACATGCTAATTAATTAGGTGCCGCCCAGCACGTAATTGTCAGCCCAGATCAGAGGCGATTGCCGATTGTGTCGCCTCTGATCTGGGCCGACATGTAAGTGCCGCGCAGCACCCAATTACTTAGCTTGTTTGTTTCGGCTTTTTTTTTTAAAGATGTGCTGTGTGTCTCCCGGCTACCGCTGGACCCCTGCACGCTTCGCAAATCAGTATTGGGTCACTGCCCAGAGGGTGGGGGCCACTGCACCGCCCAAGCTCCGACGACTCAGTCTAACACACCACCATCAGTGTGCTTGGCGCTTTCCCAATTTTGTTAAGTGATACTACACTGTACATACATTATTTCTACTTTATATAGGCTGTGTATTTTTAAATGTTATTTGGTATGATTTGGCAGCTTCATAGCTTAAAGGTTACTGGAGAACGCTTGCGCCGTGTTTTTGCTGACGGCACTTGCGTGAGATTTTCGCTACGGAGCAGGCAATGATTGTGGAAAAGTATTTCTACTTTATATAGGCTGTGTATTTATCATATCATTCCTGCTTTTACTATACGTTATTGTCATTTTCGGCTTTATGTATTATTTGGCATGATTTGGTAGGTTATTTTTGGGTCTGCGAATGCTCACAAAATTTTCCCATATAAATAAATGGTAATTGCTTCTTCGCTTTATGACATTCCGGCTTACGAACCGTTTCATAGGAATGCTCTACCTTCGGATGGCGGGGGAAACCTGTACTCCCTTGAATTTCCAATTGCATTCACCTCACTTGTAGACCATTCTTATCTCACGAAACCATGTGGCCTCTAATTACAAAACAATGGAAAATAAACCCAAAAGTAAAATGAAGTTTTTTTTTGTTGTTTTTACTTATGATCAAAGTACAGAACTGAAATCTACAACATAATGGAGCACCATTTGAAATAGTTCCTCTAACATATCAATCTGGATAAATACTCTGATGAAAACAGTTTGTTCAATAACTCGTATGAAACATGTGCTGACATGCCCTAAAAAAGCAGAAGCCCAGCACCTGGATCCCACATGTACCAGTCTTTTTGTTTGTTGTTGAAGACACAGGGCAAATATTTTCTACTTGTGCTTATAGATTGGGAGCAGTGTTTTCAATTTGGTTTGAATGATTGATTCAAATCTAGTAAGTGGTTTCCACATCAATGAGAGGAAATGGGAACATAGACAGCAGTAAAGATCCCCGTGGCTCTTCAAGACTGCACGGCCACAAAAATACCATGGCTGATCAATCTGAATTTCATGTACAACAATAAATGCATCTTACAAAATTCCCTTTGCATCCATTAAATATAAAACTTGAATTAATCTATAATATACCAAGAGTATACACTCAACCTTTTGTGGAAGGGAAATAACCAAAGTAAAAATGATTCGCAAACAAAAACTTCTAGATCCCCTGGATATCAATGTTTCCAAGAATCTCATCTTCTGAAAAATAAACCATGTTTTCCCCACATTTCCCCCTGCCAATTCATGATTCCTATGTACTTCATCGCCACATTCTTATCCATCCATCTCACTTAAATTACTTATTTCCTTGCATCTATTATTCACAAATTTACAAATCATGCCTTGCCTCCAAATTATTTATATAAACAAAACACTAATCTGTGACTCACTAGTCACAGGCCTCCAGACTGAGAAATAACCTTACACCATCACCCCCTGCATTCTACCATCAAGCCAATGACAAATCCTATTAGCCATCTCTCCCTGGATCCCATGCAATCTAACCTTCCAGATGAGCCTGCCACGTGGGGCCTTGTTGAAGTCTAAATAACCAAAGTCCACTGACCGTCATCTATTCTCTTGGTTACTTCTTCAAAAAATTGAGATCCGTCAGACATGACTTCCCATACACAAAGTGTTATCCCCAATTACACCTTTTTTATCCAAATAACCACATCTCCTGTCCCTCAATGTCAAATGCATCCCTTTGAAGAATCACCACCAACTCAGATCCACAGTGCATGTTCTTTTAAAATTTGTGATAAATAGATGTCAGCAACATTTGTGACTGATCTTAGCTTTAACTCTTCCTCTTTAAAATACTTGCTACCTTCTAGTCCACATTGTCATTCTGTAATCTAGGTAAGGAGCTTGAAGATCAAAATAACTAAACTGGTTGTGTAACTCATGTGCGTCAGGTCTAGACAAGATTGTCAGCTTTCAGCCCTTTCATTTCAGTACTATTTTAATACTAATGTTTGGTTCTCCTTATCAATAATCATTTGGTCCCTGTTTTTTTGTTTATGGGCGTCTACCATAGATCAAAAATACTAATCAGAACAAGAGTATTTCATGCTGTCTCAGCTATTTACTGTAAATTTCCTTGCATTTCCCACTTGTAAAACAAACTGCACTTCTGTCATCTTTCTTTTATTGCTAATTTACACATTAGATCTATCAATTTCTTGATAGTCATCAAAAGCAAAATAAAACATTCTTCAGTTTTCAACTATTGGGAGCCTGTGATTTCTGCCACAAATATGAACTAATACTTCTGTAAAAGCTAAATGGCATGAAAAAATATTTTCAGATCTTATAAAACGTTCATATTGTAAATAATTAGAAAAATCTTAAGGATATGCGTTTTGCAGTTGCCTCCCATTTATGAAAATCTGTGCTTGCCAAGATCCTGAAATAAAAACAATTGCTGGAAGAACTCAGCCAATCATTAGCATCTGAAGAAATGGAAGACTTTTCACATTCCAGATCAGGGACCCTTCTGAAGAGTTCCTGACCCAAAATATCGACTAGTTTTCACTTCCACAAACGCTGTTTCATTGGACAAGCTTTCCCCCAGCATTTAGTTTTGTCTTGGCCATCTGCTTTTGAATTCTAAAATACCACCAGCTCTCAGGCTTGTTTCTTTTTCCAGTAACATTGTAAGACTTTCAAGAATCATATATGTTATTAACTGCCATTGGCCTTCTACTCCCAATGGTATTTTTGTTCCTTAAGGAAATGTATACCTGTTACACAGTACAAATTGAAATGTTTGCCACTACATTTCTGTTAGTTTTAATCTATTTTCCTAACTTACTTTGGTCATGTCACACTTCACAAATTACACAAGGGCAAGGCCCAAGTTTTGTTATTGACAAAAATCACTATTAAACGATACAAAATCCACTATTTCTTCCAGTGGTTCCTTTACTACAGGGTTGTTAATTAATCTTGTCTCATTGTACAATACTATATTCAAAATACCTTACTTGGAAGCTGGTTCCTCACATAAAACTAAGAATTTATTTTATTTTATTTAGAGATCCAGTGTGAAATGGGACTTTCCAGCTTGACCCAGCAACCCAGCTATTTAACCCTGGCCTAATCACAGGACGATTTACAATGACTAATTAACCTACTAACTGGTACATCTTTGGACTGTGGGAGGAAATCAGAACACTTGGAGGAAAACCACAAGGAGAACATACAAAATCTTAACATACAGCAGCGGGGATTAAACCCTGGTCACTGGTAATAGAGCTATGCTAACATGCCACCCCAAATAAAAAGATAAAGTCTTATTATAATACTTCAATATTTAAGAAAATATAAAGTCAGAGGAAGGCTTTGTGGTAGTTTAAAATCGGGTAGCATGGACTTATTGGAGCAAAGATCATGGGTAAGTGCTGATCCTTCCATAAACAGGGCAGCTGCAGAAAGCACATCCTTAAGGGTCCAGTGCTATTTATAATGTGAACATTTTATAAGATCTGAACAGTATTTTCATGTAATTTAGCTTTATCAGAGAGATTAGTTCATATTTGTGGCAAGCATAGGTTTCTGATAGTTGAAAACTGAAGAACAATCTGGTACCCCACAGAATGATTGATGTTACAGGTGCCTAACTTGCCTTCAGTCTCTTGGTGAATCCCAGGTGACGTTAAAATGCAATATGCATCACCTGTGTTTGTGTTTTCCTACCTAACAACAGATAATGTGACTTAATAACAGGGTTGTTAACACCCAAGTCAACTGAAGTGTGCATAAACATTGCATGGAGAGTTAGAAATCTGTTCTCAACCGCACTGGCTAGAAGTTGAATCATATATCATGAGGCAATTGTTCAGAACCAAAACAAATATTCTAGTTATTTTCAAAGCAAACCACAAACTTAAACCACTCACAATACAGCAGTAAAACTACCGTATGTCCTGTTAAGAAGTGAAATCATTCATAATTACTCCCTTATAACAATACACAAGTCTCTAATTCCCTGATTTATATTCTATATGATTACACAACTACCATTAGCAGACCTATAAACATTTTTTATTATTTATTGCGAGATAGCACAGGATAGACACTAAGCTGCACCACCCAGCAACTCCGAACTTCACCCTAGTCTAACCATGGGAATATTTAAAATGACCAATTAACCTATTAAACAGAATGTCTTTAGACTTTGGGAGGAAACCAGAGCACCTGGAGGAAACCCACACGGTCACAGGGAGAACATACAAACTCCTTACAGATGGCAGTGGGAATTCAACCCAGATCGCTGGTACTGTAAAGCATTGTGCTAACCACTAAACTACCACAATTGTTTTCAACATCTTAATTTTCCAATCAAGGATAATTACTCTCCACCATCATTATTCTATCTTTTATTACCCAAATTAAAATCATTGAGCAATTGTACAACAATAAATCTTCACACTATCAGAAAGTTCAAAACTCTGGTCATTTTTTAAAAAAAATACCAATTATAAACAAGCTACTTATATCATATTGGGAATAAATAAAGTTAATAACACTTGACAGTGAATTCAAAGAGTTTATGCATCTAATCAATTTTGTACATGTTGGCAAAGAAAAAGGATGAGGGAAAGAAAAATTTATTCTTGAATTCCACACCTCACTAGCAATTTGTTAGCAATGATGAGCAAATGTCACCTCTGATACCAAGAATAATTTGCATTTCTCCCATAAATGTCAAAAAGACAAGACCAACAGCATCCTCTACATTTACATCATTCTACATGATCCGGCCTTGCTTCAGAATAGATACTTGCTGTGGATTAAAGTTACGAGTATATTGTTTTTACCTTTTTGACTGTTCCAAGATAAAATAAGCCATCTGACCACCTGGCTAGGACATCCTGGCCTTCCTCAAACTTGCACACAGGTCTTTTTCCTTTTGATCCATCCTGTAATGACAAAGGAACCGAGGACACTGGCGTCTTCAGGTTTTGATGGGAGGGAGATCGTTTGTGGAGAGATGAGTTACCTACTCCCGTACTGTCTCTGTCCATCAGGAAAATAGCATCATCAACTGGAATTTAAAGTTCAAATAAGGCAATTTTAGAACAATTTATCTACATATTACATTGTAAATCATATTTTATGACAACCTATTATGTTTAGTCTAAGCCCATCAAATTTAATCATACTTCCAAGTCACCTGTGGAAGTTCACTCCCAGTTAGCCATGAAACCTTTTTCTTCTCTTCTTAAAAGTCCCATGATGCAGTATTATAACATTGCTTTAATTAGTTTAAAAATGAGTCACAAAAAATACAAAAGGTCACTTAACGGTTTAAGTCAAAAAATAAAAACAAAAACTCATCCTTAACTTCAGATTAAGGTATAATTTGCTCATTTTTTGACATCAGCAAAATGCCTCAATGATTATTTTATTCTTAACTGCTTTGTTCTGCTTTACATTTGTGCACTGGAAATGACATTAAATCTTGTATCTTAAACTCAGTTACATTTAACTTAAAATGTGTCACATTCTATAACTTAGATAATGTAAACCTTTATGCGGGGGGGGGGCAACTTTCAAATGTGGCGTTCAATTTGACAGCAAAACAGCATTAAATTTGCACAAACACACACTCCTATTTAAGAGAAAATAACCGAACCAAACGAACGTAAAACATTATAAACTAAGTGTGTGGCAGCACATCGGCCTGCATAATGCTGTAGTAGCATGGTTATTAACACAAGCTCATTCATCACAAATTCTGATGCACGTACAAAATGCAATAGTAACTTCAAAACCTGAACTAAACATCGTTTAAAGAAAACGAAACGATGCTGCCATATCAGCATAAAGATGCGGGCTAAAGAAATCCTCTAACCCTCCGCCTACTACCGACTGCATGAGCAGAAATCGAATCCCCCTCCAACCTATTAGACTTCATCTTAGACAAAGGCTGTGGGCAAATGTAAACAAAATGAACCAAACAACGCGTCTAAAATCAGCCCTTTACAACCACACCACAGTAGGCCCAGAATATATTAAGACAGTCCGCGGTTTCTGCATCTAGAAGCCGGACACAGAGGGGCCACTTCCCCTCACGGAAACGGGAACCGAGAGGCCTCGCTCTTGAGGCTCCAGAAAACCTTTCCCTCTTTTAAAAATAACAAAACAAACACACACAAAGAGAATATCACTTAAACAGCAGTACTCACCTCATTCGGCCACTGCAGTGAAATCACTCTTTTTATGTTTTTCAAAAGCATACAGTGCCGTACACAACCACCCCTCTCGCTGCAACCACTCCTGCTGCTACTCCTCACTCACAGTTAGGGGCACCTCAGCTCACACCAACGCCATTTTGGTTTCCCGCGGACCAGGCTATGCATTGTGGGGGAGGGAAGAATGAGACAGGCGCATGCGCGTTGGCCCCCGCGAGATGGAGAGAGGCTGGGTACTGTGGGTCGTTCAGTATGTCGGCAGTCTGTGCTCAGCTCATTCCCAAACTCTCAAAAAGAACGAAAAATCGGAATACGGACACCTCTTTCCAATGCATTAGTTGTTGCTCAATTGTCATATGTACCAATCCTTTTGTAATGTCATTGTATTTTTAATGTGAACGTTTTTTAAGTTGATGGACTCATGTCATCAGAAACATCAATTGGTTTTGCAGCGGTAGTCAATGTAATGTAAGTAAAGAGCATATCTACGACTGCATTTTTAAAATATATATGATATTGGAAATAACAGATATTAGACCAATAAAATAGGGATTGGGCGCAAGTTATAGTTTTCTTAAAACTATTTTCTAAAAGATTTTGGAACAGATGGTGTTACTGTCAAGCCCGCCATTCATTGTGCGTTTATAACTTCCTTTAAAAAGAATCATAATCTTGAATTACTGAAATCTTCTACTGAAGGTGGTGTATTGTTCAGAAACAGCGTTATTGTTACTGACATATGTCGTGAAATTTGTTATGTGGCAGCAGTACAGATCATAAAAATGATGTTATAAAATTAAACAGTGCAACAGACAAATAGTGTTCGTGAGTTCATGGACTGTTCAGAAATCTGATTGCAGCGGGGAAGAAAGTGTTTCTAAAACTTTGAGTGTGGGTGTTCAGGCTCCTGTACTTTCTCCCTGATGGTAGCAATGTGAAGAGAGTATCACCCAGATGGTAAGGGTCATTATAATGGATGCTGCCTTCAGACTGACTGTAACATCGAAATAATGACTGTAGCTGTCGCTGTGGAAAGAGCTATATCTGTCTCACCCTTATTAGTGACAGAGAGAGTTTGTGGGATGTCGAATTGTTGGAGTGGTTTTTGATGGACTGTAGACCATGGCCTGTCTTTGGGAGCTTTGCTGTTGCTTGCATGGTGGGTGGTGGGAACGCTGATGCTTTATGCCAGAATAATTTGCGGAAAGGGGGAGTGTTGTTGCTTCTGCTTTTGCCATGGAATGGGGGCAGGGGGCTTTAGGATTCTTGCACCTTTTATCTGTCATTCATTCTTTGGGGGCGTTTCTGTTTTGAGGAAGTCTTAAGAGAGTAAGAATTTCAGGTTGTATATTGTATACATTCTCTGATATTAAATTGAACTATTGAACCTGTCATAGTCCGGTCAGTGAAGTCCGTGTTCCGGTTCACGTCCAGTCCATGGTTCCTTGTTCTGGGGTTTCTGGTTTTCCCCAGTTTCTGTTGTGGGCACATGTTTCTCGTTTTGGGGCTGAGACTTAAATACTTCTGCAAACCACGGATTCCCAGCTGGACTGCCCTGTTCCCCTCCCTGTCTTTTCCCCCCTTGCTTGACTTGCTGCCTGGATACCTCGCCTGACTCTCTGCCTGCTCACCTAGCCTGGATACCCCGTCTGTATCGCTTAAGTTTTACCACCGGAGCAAGACCGGAGCCTTGTTAGGTCAAGATAAGGAACTGTCTTTCGTTGTGTGGAATTGCCTCTCTGTGTCCATGCCTTTGCTAGGTAGGTCCGGCCGTTTGCCACTACCTAGTGTTGGGATCTGTCTCTGTGTCCATGCCTTCACTAGGTGGATCCGGCTATTTGCCGCTACCTAGTGTTGGGATCTGTCTCTGTGTCCACGCCTTCGCTAGGTGGGTCCAGCCATTTGCCGCCACCTTGTGTTGGGCCTGTCTCCAAGCTCAAGCCTCAAGACCAAGACCCCAGCCTTGTCTCCAAGCTTCAAGCCTCAAGACCAAGACCCCAGCCTGAATCCAAGCTACAAGCCTCAAGACCAAGACCCCAGCCTGTCTCCAAGCTTCAAGACCAAGACCCCAGCCTGAATCCAAGCTTCAAGACCAAGACCTCAGCTTGTCTCCAAGCTTCAAGCCTCAAGACCAAGACCCCAGCCTTGTCTCTAAGCTTCAAGCCTCAAAACCAAGACCCCAGCCTGTTTCCAAGCTTCAAGCCTCAAGACCAAGACCCCAGCCTGTCTTCAAGCCTCAAGACCAAGACCCCAGCCTGCCTTCAAGCCTCGACCAAGACCCCAGCCTACCTTCAAGCCTCAAGACCAAGACCCCAGCCTGCCTTCAAGCCTCAAGACCAAGACCCCGGCCTGTCTCCAAGCTTCAAGCCTCAAGACCAAGACTCCGGCCTGTTTCCAAGCTTCAAGCCTCAAGACCAAGACCCCAGCCTGTCTCCAAGCCTCAAGACCCCCAGCCTCCAGTCCTGCAGTCATGTCATGTCCATGCCTGGTTCTGGGGCCTGAGCCCAATGCAAGACCCAGACTCTGGGTCTTGTCCAGTCTCTGGCTCGGGGTCCAAGCCCTAGTCTGCGTTCTTGTCCCTGCTCCTTGTCTGTATCCTGTCTCGTCCCTACTGTAGTCAAGTCCTGTTCCTTGTACTTCAGTGTCTGTGTCTTGCATTTGGGTCCGTTACTAGCTCCCCCATTGTGACAACCTCTTGAACATGTACTTGATGTTAGGGAAGGTTGTGCCTGTAAGGGAATTAGTTGAGTCTACAACCTTCTGCAGTCTCTTGTAATTCTGTGCATTGGAGTCTCAATGCCAGGCTATGAAGCAATCAATCAGAATGCTCTTCACCAATGCCCACAGTAATTTGCAGAAGTATTTGGCGACATATAAAATTTCTTCGAACCATTGAAGTAGAGCCCCTGGTGAGCCTTCTTCCTGATTACATCAATGTGTTGGAGCCAAGATAGATTGTCTGAGATGATGATACCCAGGAATTTGAAACTGCTCACCTTTTCCACTGCTGGCCCCTCACGAGTTTTCCCAACTTCCCCTTCCAGGAGTCTGTGATCAATTGTCTTGTTGATATTGAGATTTGGTTGTTGATGCAACACTATTCAGCCTGCAGATCTATCACATCCCTGTACGCCTCCTTGTTGCTATCTGAGATTCTGTCAACGACGGTTCTGTCATCGGCGAATATATAGATGGTGTTTAAGCTGTGCCTTATCATAAAGTCACAGGTGTAGAGAGAGTAGAGCAGTGAGTTGGCTAAACACACGTCCTGGACCCTTGATAAGGTAGTGAGGATCCAGTTGCAGAGGGAAATACAGACACCCATGTTTTGAATCTTGTTGATTAGTAATGATGGTGTTGATCACTTGAGCTGTAATCAATAAACAGCAACCTGACATATGTTCAGCTATTATCTATGTGCTCCAAAGTTGAGTGGATAGCTACTGCAGTCATTAAGGTATGCAAAATTGCTGTCATATTTTCTATCATATGAAGGCTTATACTTCATTGGCTGCCAATCATTTTACTGTCTCAAATACATGAAAACCTCTATGTTCGGATTTTATTTTACTTTGTGTTTCATTTTCTTGTGTTTATTTATTTTGTTTGCTATGGTTGGAGGGTAGCTTGGCATGAATGAAAAGAGCTGACATTGACCATTGTAGGCCACAAAGAATATGTAGATTTTAGTGTCTATCTTATCATCCACCCTGCTTTAAAATGTGCTTCATATACTGTCACAAATGCTACATCTATCCTTTTCCTTCGCAGAATCTCTGCACCATCCTAACAATCTCTCACTTGTACTTCTATCAATTCCTGCTTATGTCCTGAATGCTTCTATTCCTGCAATGTCATCATACCTTTAACTTTCCATGCATTCCACACAACATACTACCTTGAGACTAGTTAGAATTACTTTAAGGTATTAAAATGGAAGTACAGTGGATTCCGTTTTCAGCAGCCGCTTATGTGGGACAATTCTTAAACAACAAAAACTAATCAAGAAAATCGATGGGATTCCTTTTGCTTACTTGGGACACATGCCGCTTCATTGGGACAGGAGCACTTGCTGAACAATTTCTAACTAGCGTTGGTCATGTGCACTGTGTGACCAATAAACACTACACCATGTCTGGAGCAAACAGTTGTTTAATAGACTCAATTGCATGTGTTTGTGCTCAAAAAGCCATGATTTTTGTCACTGAGAGTTAGCAAGAAATAGCAGTAAGAAAATTCAGAACTGTTTTGTTCACTGTGGGTGTAGCATTCAGGTTTGGAGATGCCAGAAACGGTTCGGAGTGAAAATGAAACGATTTCACTGCTTCAGTAACTATGAAGAATTTGAAGGTATTGACAATCATCTTGAACGTTACAGTTAAAATGAAGATTTGGAGAATGCAATCATCAAAAGAGCTCTGTGAATGCAGTCCATTATTTACACTAAGTGCACTGATTTTGTTCATTTACAGTCATTCAAAGAACACAGCAGCGTACACTGGATTAATTTATCAATAATTCTTCAAACTGATACATAATTTCATAGTACGGTGCGGGTGTTGGTAGTGTTCTAATTTGTTCTGTATTTTATTTAAATACATAATTTTTATTCATTAAAATTAGTTTGTTTTTTTTTACACCTTTTTAACTATTTCCATAAAATTTCAGCTAATTGGGACAGCCACTAATTGGGCCAAAATGTACTGGTCCTGATGTGTACCAACTAACCGGAATCTATAGTAGTTTTTGAAAAAAATGGAAAATTTTCAAAATACATAATAGAACAGCAAGTCTGGTTTCACTTGATTCTTTCTCTTACAGATTACAGATGTTAGCAATTCCAATCATTTACTGTACTTCTAATTGTAAATATATCACAGGTAGATTAACATTAGGATGCAAGACTCTCATCTTGATTCACGGAAATTTATGGAAAACGAGTTACAACAGCTGTATGATTGGAACATTTTAAGTTAACACCCACACAGAATTTGTTTTGACCTGAAACGTTAACTGTTTCTCTTTCCATAATTACTGCCAGATATTTTTCAGTATTTTCTGGTTTTAATCTTTCCTCATCACTCTTTAAGAATGAAGGAAGATTAATCTTAATCAATTATTTTTTATTAAAATTAATTAATTTTAACCTTTGCTCATCATTCCCGTATGTGGCTCTTGCATTCTTATTTGCCCACTTACATGATTCAAAATCACACTACATGATGGTCACAAGTTTGAGCATAACCTTCAAACCTGCTTTGGAACTCATCTTGATATCAGATCCTGCACTTGTCCAATTTTTCTGTAAGTGGATCTCATACTTGTTAGACCATAAGACCCTAAGATATAGGAGTAGAGGTAGGCCATTCAGCCCATTGAGTCTGCTCTGCCATTCAATCATGGGCTGATCCAATTCTTCCAGTTGTTCCCACCCCCGTGCCTTCTCCCCATACCTTTTCATGCCCTGGCTAATCAAGAACCTATCTATCTCTGCTTTAAATACACCCAATGACTTGGCCTCCACAGCCTCTCATGGCAACAAATTCCACAGATTTACCACCCTCTGACTGAAATAATTTCTCCACATCTCTGTTCTAAATAGATGTCCTTCAATCCTGAATTCGTGCCCTCTTATCCTAGATTCCCCTACCATGGGAAATAACTTTGCCATATTTCATCTGTTCAGGCCTTTGAACATTCAGAATGTTTCTATGAGATACCCCCTCATTCTCCTGAACTCCAGGAAATACGGCCGAAGAGCTGCCAGACGTTCCTCATATGGTAACCCTTTCATTCCTGGCATCATTCTCTTGAATCTTCTCTGAACTCTCTCCAATGTCAGTATATCCTTTCTAAAATAAGGAGTCCAAAACTGCACACAATACTCCAAACAACAGGAATTCTGCAGATGCTGGAAATTCAAGCAACATACATCAAAGTTGCTGGTGAACGCAGCAGGCCAAGCAGCATCTATAGGAAGAGGCGCAGTCGACGTTTCAGGCCGAGACCCTTCGTCAGGACTATATACACAATACTCCAAGTGTGTTCTCATGAGTTCATAGAGCCTCAACATCACGTCCCTGCTCTTACATTCTATACCTCTAGAAATGAATGCCAACATTACATTTGCCTTCTGCACCACTGACTCAAACCTAGAGGTTAACCTTCAGTGTATTCTGCACAAGTACTCCCAAATCCCTTTATATCTCTGCATTTTGAATTCTCTGCCCATCTAAATAATAGTCTGCCCATTTATTTCTTCCACCAAAGTGCATGACCATACACTTCCCAACCTTGTATTTAATTTGCCACATCTTTGCCCATTCCCCTCAGGCGGGAGGAGAAGATGGCGGTGCACCTGCACGTGCGCAGCCCTCCAGTGAAAAATGATATTGTATCTGTTAAACAGGGGCCGTAGACAATTCTGATTTGATGGAGAATGGATGTGAAAGCACAGAGGAACATCTGGAGAAATTGCTAAAACGCTCATTCGCTGCTGTCATTACTGCGTGGTTGGGAATCTCTCGGAGGGTAGGCCTCAAAATCCCCAGCCTTGCCTGCTTTTGGTGACCGAGAAGGAAGTGGAATCATTCGGACAGAGATGGCGCTCAGTACTCGGTGTCGGAGAGCTGATCAGAGCTCGAAGTTTTTGGATGACTCAGAGTCGGATTGTAGTCAGCATGGTAGGGAGAGTTTTTCTTCCTTCTCCCGTCTGCGTGAGATGTGGGACATCTGAGAGACTTTGAATTTTACTGTGCTCATGGATTTCTTCATCAAGTTATGGTATTGTTGCACTGTTGTAACTATATGTTATAATTATGTGGTTTTGTCAGTTTTTTCAGTCTTGGTGTGTCCTGTGTTTTGTGATATCACACCAGAGGAAATATTGTATCATTACTTAATGCATGCATTACTAAATGACAATAAAAGAGGACTATGTGTCTTCATAATCTAAACTATCTTAGTCTCTCTGCCGGCTCTCTTATTTCCTCAACACTACCCACTTCTCCACCTATCTTCCTATCATCAGCAAATTTAGCCACAAATCCATCAATCCCATAGTCCAAGGCATTGTAAAAAGCAGTGGTTCCAACACCAACCCCTATGGAACTCTACTAGTAACCGGCAGCCAGCCAGAATAGGATCCCTTTATTCCCACTCTCTGTTTTCTGCCAAACAGCCAATGCTCCACCCATGCTAGTAACTTCCCTGTAATTCCATGGGCTCTTATCTTGCTAAGCAGCCTCATATGCGACACTTTGACAAAGGCCTTCTGATAATCCAAGTACATCACATCTACTGCATCTCCTTTGTGTACCCTACTTGTAATTTCCTCAAAAAAAATTCCAATCAGGCAGGATTTTCCTTTCAGGAAACCATGCTGGCTTTGGTCTATCTTGTCACGTGCCTCCAGGCACTCCGCAATCTCATCCCTAACAATCAATTCCAACAACTTCCCAACCACTGATGTCAGGCTAACAGGTCTATAGTTTCCTTTCTGCTGCCTCCCACCCTTCTTAAATCATGGAGTAACGTTTGCAATTTTCCAGTCATCCGGTACAATGCCAGAATCTATCGATTCTTGAAAGATCATTGTTAATGCCTCCGCAATCTCTCCAGCTACTTCCTTCAGATCCCAAGGGTGCATCCCATCAGGTCCAGGAGATGTATCCACCCTCAGACCATTAAGCTTCCCGACTACCTTCTCAGTTATAATTTTCACCGCACGTACTTTACTTCCTCGACACTCTTGAATGTCTGGTAGACTGCAGTTGTCTTCCACTGTGAAGTATATTGTAGTATATTGGTACATATAAGGTATAATGTTGAAAACTAGCACTTTTGTCCAACCATTCTATATCTTAATTTATTTATCAATTTTGAAAATCATAGTTTGATTCAGCTGAATCACTGTGGTTTTATGATAGGAAAAATGTGTTTTATAAATATGGAGTTTCTGAAAGATATAACAAGAAAGGCAAACAGCAAAATATGTTGCATTTCTAATTTTCAGAAGTTATTCAATAGCTGCTGTTCAAAAGGATGTTAAATTAAAAGTGGCCTATAGCCATGTGACTGTATACTTTTGAGGTCAAAATTCTCCGACGGTCAAGTCGGTTAGAGACTGACCTAGAATCCTTTAGACACTACCAAGACAGTTTACTAGTGACATTAAAGAAACAGATTGATACAGTTCCAAGATACGATGGTGTCTGACATGGAAGAGGAATTGGAGATAGTGGTGATCCTGTGCATCTGCTCTCGTTGTCCCAGGTGGTGGAAGAGATATCTGTGTGGCATTTCCCATTTAAAAAGACACGACAAGCTGCTGCATTGCATTTCAAAAACAGTCCAAGTACTGCTGACTGAAGGAGTAAATGTATTCTAAATAACAAGGTTGGATCTAGGTGAGCAAAGACAATACATTTTTGAGTGATACCTGGTATATGGTCAAAAGAGTTTAGGAAGTCAGGAGGTAGGTCCCTACTGCGAAGTTATTGAAACAAATAGCCCGTGAGCCAGGACCCCAAATTTGGGCCACCGGTACCATCTGGGGGGAATGATTCTTATAATGATTTTTAGTGAGGTATACACCCCTAGTGCTAGAAAATATGTGATAGCATTGCAGCGGTGGTAGCCTTCTGTAAGGGGGACTGGGAGTTGCACCTCCATACTATAAGAATCATGATCCCATGGTGCTTTGCCTATAAGAGGAATTATGCACTGTCCCCTTACTTTGCTCAGATGATGAACCTCCCAGAGAAGAATCCTTCTGTGTATGAGGCTTTCAAGACAGGCCAATTCTCAGTGCAGCTGTCAAGTAACAACCCCTTTGGGCAGATCCCTGTGGACCAGGCTATTGAAGCCACAGTGAACAAAGACACACAGACTCCTGGAGGCACATCACAGTTCAGCCTGAATGCTGGAGCTATCAAGCGTTACTACATAACAGCTGAGCACTGCAGTGCATTCCTGGGACAGTTAAGGGAGATGGTGCAGGGCAACAAATCAGAGCTTTGTCATGCGGAGCTACAACAGCCAAGAATCCAGAAAGATGAGGAAACAGATACAGCAGTGGTTAGCCTCATACATGAATGAGTCGACCCATTTGCAGAGAAGCGGGACCTCATTAGCATCTCTATGGCAAGGGCAGCCCCCAAGGACGTTGCCTCCGACCTGATGAAGGCATATGAGATTGGTGAGCAATGCAATGCAACCTTCAAGGATGAGTGACCAGAGGAAGACCCACCAGCAAAGAAGTTCCATGACCCAATGAAAACCAACAAGCTGAAAACATTCAGTGATATGTGTAAGAATAGAGAAGTGAAGTCAAATGGGAGGGCTATCATCTTGAAAGCAGACAGATCTGTGCTTGGACACATCATAGTGATGGCACAAGGGCGCAGTCTACGTATGAAGGATATCCTTTTTCATCCCCTTGGACCATTGCCCTGGACCCTGTCCACACCAGAAGAATTGCTGAGAAAGACAAATAAAGCTACTTTAGCCACAACCTTGCAGAAAAATGTAGCAGTAGAAGAGCAACTCCCAGGAAACTGCTGCAGTGGTTGATGGAATGAACTTGGTCCAAAGAGTGAAAGGTGTTCAAGTTACTTTCAGCGATGTTGCCACAACAATTCTGGGTATGGTTCTGAGGGAAGGCAGTCAGAGTAGCAGAATAGATGTTGTATTCGACACATACAAGGAGAACTCTGTCAAGAATAGTGAAAGATCTCTATGGGGTGAAGAGACTGGTCGCGAGTTGCAAGGTATCACAGGCACACGGATGGTGAGCTAGTGGAGGAGCTTCCTGACCAAAGTCAGTAACAAAAATAGTTTCATTAGCTTCATAGTCCATGTATGGAGGAAGGCAGAGTACAGAGCAAAGCTACAGGAGAAGATTCTGTATGCAATTATGAATGACAAATGTTAGAGAATCACATCTCAAGACAGTGAGGAGGTGTCAGCTCTTCAGTCTCAACAAGAAGAAGCAGATGGCCGCCTATCTCCATGCTGCCCATGCCACGAGAGAGGGATACCAATCTGTAGTGATCTGCTCAGAAGACACAGATGAAACAATGTACAGGGAGGAGGTCAAACACCTAGACCTCCAGTGGTGCAGTGTTAACAACTTGATGCTTAATATCACTAAAACCAAGGAGATGATCGTCGATTTCAGACGGTCTCAGCCTGAGCACACACCGCTCAGCATCAGCGCAGTGGAGAGAGTGGAAAACATCAAGTTCCTTGGGGTGCAGATCTTTGACTTTCTCAGCTGGTCCAGGAACACCACTGGGATTGTGAAATGGGCCCAGCAGAGATTGCACTTTCTGAGGAAGCTTAAACAAGCATCACTCCCCACTATCATCTTAACTACATTCTACAGAGGCGTGGTTGAGAGTGTGCTGACTTTTTGTATCACAACCTGGTGCTCCAGCTGCAGTGCTGTCAACAAAAAAGCTTTGCAGAGGGTGGTTAGGGGAGCAGAGAAGGTTATTGGGGTCTCCCTACCTTCTGTCCAAGACCTCTTTCAGAGTCAATGCCTCCAGAAGACACGGTACATCATTAAAGACCCCTCACACCCTCTCCATGAACTGTTCGTTCTTCTGCCATCAGGTAAACGTTACAGGAGCATCAACACTAAAACCACAAGGCTACTAAACAGCTTCCTCCCTCTTCCTTCCTTCTTAGTCAGACTGCTAAATAGCTGCTCTACCTGACTCTGCTTTTGGACACTTTTAACTTGCACTGGACACTTATAACTTATTTTTAACTGACATGTGGCTGTTGTGTTTTACTATTTATTGTTATGTTTATTATTTAGTGTTGCATTTGTTATGTAATGATTGCACTGCTCCTGGGAAACGCTGTCTCATTCTGCCCTGCAGAGCTGATGTATGGTTAGAATGACAATGAAGTTTTTTGAATCTTGAATCTTTGAATGTCTTTATCATGTCTTTAGCATTTTGTGCCAAGATTGAGGAGGCCCCATTGTTCCAGAAGTGTGGCACTGTGTCAAAAAAGGTGATCTCGAAAGTCATCAACTCCCACCATGCAAGGACTGCTTAACAAAACATGCACAGCGAGCCAACTACCAAGCTGGTACATGGAGAAGATGTTTAGAGAAGGACCCACAAGTGCCAAGCCCTGTTGGCAGAGGATGGAAGATGGAGAGAGAAGAGGAAGCTGAACAGTTGGTGGTGCACTGGATGGAAGGCCAGCCAGCACCCGATGCCGTCCTGGATCTACTGGGCTGTAACTGTCCAAAAAAATGTTCATTCCTAAGATGTATGTGTGTTGCAAATGGCCTCAGGTGTACTGACGTGTAGATTGGCAGACTGTGAGAACCAGGCATCCACCTCAGAGAGTGTGGAAAGTTCAGATGAAGATGTGGAAGACTTGGAAAATTATTATGATTATTAATAGGTTATGAAAGTTGTTAAATACCCCGTAATGGGTTAAAGAACCAGCAGAAATGGAACACACCTGGAGTCTGGTTTTGCTGTTAACTAATGCTATTTTATTAGTGACTACATAATAAAGTAACGTAAAACCAGATAAATCAAACAAGTTAGCACAGATTATGCATATATAGGGGTGGAAAGATAAAACCCAAACTTCCTCAAGCTTAGGTGGTAATTGATACAGTCTTACGATGGTAGGTAAACAAAGTCAGTTCAGTTTGTGTTATTGAGTTGAGTGGAATTCAGGAGAGAGAGAGGTGTTGTCCACGTAAGCCGATGCCGTAGATTCTTCCCATTGTCCTCCGAAACTTCCAAGTTAGCCAAACTTGACCAATTTAAGAGCGCCGTCTTCAAGTGATAGTCTACCAACCCAGGCAAGGGTTAGATACACTGGTAGACTCCACAGAGTCATTTTTTCATGCACTAATAATCACAGATCGATTCCTCTCAATCGATCCTCAGGTCCCACACTCGTGGGCACCTGAAAAGTATAGTGGTAACTTCACCACACCTTAGTGCATTTACGTGTCCTGTGTCGCTGGTTTATATACTGTTGTGCTGAACACCAGCTGCCATCAAGTAGCTCCTCCTCTCTCTCTGTAGGAACGCAGAAGCTGGCAGTGTCCTTGCAGAAATCCCAAACAAACTGTGAGCAGTCTTCGCCTCTCTCTCTTTCTCTCTGTAACAAGCTGTTTGTGCTGTACAGCTGCACGCTCTCTCTTTCTCTCTTTTTAAAGGCACAATCCATAATGAATACCTCAGGATATCGTCACACCTCCCTCCTTTTGGGAAAAATTTTGATCAAGGAGCAAAATTTTTGTTTAACTGTAGATTACAAATCTTGAAACAATACATGTATAATTATCAAATAACATAGTAAAACATATACAAATTTTAACTTAACATCTGGATAAACAATCGGCTATAATGTTGTCAGTACCTTTTACATGTTTTATTTCCATGTCAAATTCTTGCAAGATCAGATTCCAGTTTAGTAATGGATTATGGTCAGTGTATATCACTAGTGGTTTCTGCGCAGGACATAAGTAGACATCAAAGTGTTGCACAGCTAAAATGAGTGATAGCAACTCCTTTTCGACAGTGGAATAATTCTTCTGGTGCACATTAGATTTCTTTAAGAAATAAGCTACAGGATGTTCAATGTCATCATCACCCTTTTGTAACAATACTGCCCTGGCAGCTTTGTCACTAGCGTCTGTTGCTATAGAAAATGGTTTAGTAAAATCAGGGGCTTTGAGCACAGGTTGATAACACAGGTTAGTTTTTAGTCGTTCAAAGGCCTCCTGGCAAAGCTCACTCCATACAAATCTTTCACTCTTCCCTAGTAGTTTCATTAGGAGGAGAGCGATATCCGCAAAGTTTTTACAAAACTTGCGGTAATATTCCACCATTCCTAAAAACCTTCTTAAAGCTTTCTTGCCTGTCGGAACGGGAACCTCCGCAATAGCTTGAACCTTGGCCCCGACCTACTACATAACCAAGATAAGTAACAGTAGCATGACCAAACTCACTTTTAGCAAGCTTAACAGTAAGATTGGCCTTGGAAAGCCTGGCAAACAGCTTCTCTACTGCTGAGATATGTTCTTCCCAGGTGTCATTCCATACCACCAAATCATCAATATAAGCCCCTGTATTTTCTAAACCTCGAATCACAGAATTGATCATTCTTTGGAATGTCCCTGGAGCATTTTTCATTCCAAAGGATAAAACATTATACTCATACAGACCAGGTGGTGTTACAAACACAGAGATTTCTCTCGCCCTTTCTGTCAAGGGAACAATCTTTGGTCAATCTTTGTAAGGTATTTAGCCTTTCCAACCTTATCAATACAGTCATCCAGTCTTGGAATAGGATAAGCATCTGTTTTAGTCACTGCATTAGCATTCCTGTAATCAGTACAGAATCTCATGCTGCAGTCCACCTTAGGCACAATAATGCAGGGCGACGCCCAGTCTGAGGTAGATGGCCTAATGATACCGTCTGCCAGCATGTACCCAATTTCTTGTTCGGCTATTTTACTCTTTTCTAAGTCCATTTAGGAATCAGATGGCAGAGGGGAAGAAGCTGTTCCTGAATCGCTGAGTGTGTGCCTTCAGGCTTCTGTATCTCCTACCTGACGGTAACAGTGAGAAAAGTGCTTGCCCTGGGTGCTGGAGGTCTTTAATAATGGACGCTGCCTTTCTGAGACATCGCTTCCTTAAGATGTCCTGGATAGTTTGTAGGCTAGCGCCCAAGATGCAGTCAACTAGATTTACGACCTTCTGCAGCCTCTTTCGGTCCTGTGCAGTAGCCCCTCCATACCAGACAGTGATGCAGTCTGTCAGAATGCTCTCCACGGTGCAACTATAGAAGTTTTTGAGTATATTGTTGACATGCCATATCGCTTCAAACTCCTAATAAAGTATAGCTGCTGTCTTGCCTTCTTTATGACTACATCAATATGCTGGGACCAGGTTAGATCCTCAGAGATTTTGACACCCAGGAACTTGAAGCTGCTCATTCTCTCCACTTCTGATCCCTCTATGAGGATTGGTGCATGTTCCTTCATCTTACCCTTCCTGAAGTCCACAATCAGCTCTTTTGTCTTACTGACATTGAGTGCCAGGTTGTTGCTGCGGCACCACTCCACTAGTTGGCATATCTCACTCCTGTACACCCTCTCGTCGCCACCTGGGATTCTACCAACAATGGTTGTATCGTCAGCAAATTTGTAGATGGTGTTTGAGCTATGCCTAGCCATGCATTTACAGCATGGAAGGAAGCCATTGTTTCCCTGCTGAAATACCCTAGCTCTGACTTGATAACATCTCTGCCCTTTAACACACCCACCACCACCGCTACTTTATCAGTCACCTGTACCTAGCATCATTTTATGTGTGTATGTGTATAGGCTAATCTCATGTATTTATTGTGTTCTTTATGCTTACTGCTTTTTATCCAGAGTAACAACCATTTTGCCTTCCTTTACACTTGTGTACTGAAGAATGACAATAAACAATCTTGAATCTTGTAATCGCAGTATTAATGTGGGCTGTCTGATTAAGTTAGTGACCACTGGAGATTTGATGCCAAAAGAAAATGATCAGCTTCTATTTTGCTTGCCGTTCCTTGGCACTTTTGTAGCCTAAATCAACCCTAAAGGTCATCCAAGTCTGGCTTCAAGGAGCCGTGCACTACTTCATCAGCAGCTGCTGGAAACAGATTCAATTATAGCATTTGAAAAGAAATTTCAATAATACTTTGAACAGAAAAAACTTTGCAATTATTTTGGAATTAAAGCTGGAAATGATCTGGCACAGGAATGACAGTCAAAATGGCCTCGACCTGATTCATTGAGACTTGCCTTTCAGTTTTTTTCACAATACTCAACAGAGTAGAACAGTATGAACCTGATGAAATCCACTGCATTTAAAATAGCCCACTCACTGAGCATTTGGGCTTTATTTTTATGAGCTATCTACATATTTGTCAGCTATGCTATGTTTTAAAAGTTGGGGTGAATGCAGTCCTCTGTCATTTAAGAATCCGCTTAAAACACTACACTGTATCCAGGGTTTGAACACTATTTTTGTGCTTTTGTGACCAAAACTAAATTCAGCCTGAGGGCAAACCAGACATTTTATCAAGTGCCTGACTTAAACTGCTATTACCAATAATCATGTTGCTTGCTTTCTTAATTGCTGTGCTGCATTTAAATATGACCATTATAAATACAACCTATCATGCCAGATTTCTATCATTCTAATGTGTGAGGTTAGGTCTAGGTCTTGATAATTTGTTATTTTGTGTTATTTGGGAAATTTTAAGATTTTCTACAAAAGTAGTGGGATTAGTTACTTTAATTGGGCCACCATTAAAAAATAACAGACCCTTGCATTTAAACCTTTCTGAATCAGGTTTATTACCACTGACATATTGTGAGATTTGTTGCAGTACAGTACAAAACATAAAAACTAAAGTAGGTTACAAAAATAAATTGGTAATGCAAAAAATTTTATTTGCTTACCTCAGAATCAGAATGTTGCAATGTGCAGATCCCAATCTGGGGATTTCAGAGGGTAATTTATACCAGACAAACATTTTCCTGTGTCCTGACAAAAATTTATGTCACAACAAACATCACTAAAATCAATTTCCTATTGATCTCATTGTTGTACAATGTTTCCTTAATCACATTACAGCAATTGGCTGCATTTCAATAAATTGGCTGAAAATCCCTTTGAGTAAAAGGTACTTTAAGCAAATCTTCTTTTTGCCCCTTTTACTTCAGTAGTTCAGTCAATAGCACAGATTATAGGTACAAATCCTACTTCAGAAGAATGAAGTCTTACTACCTTCTTCCACCACCGACCCCCATACATACATACATATATGTAGGCATCCATTAGTCCCGTGAGACCATGGATTTGTGCCTTGGAAGGTTTCCAGGGTGCAGGCCTGGGTAAGGTTGTATGGAAGACCAGCAGTTGCCCATACTGCAAGTCTCCCCTATCCATGCCACCGATATTGTCCAAGGGAAGGGCATTAGGGCCCATACAGCTTGGCATCATATATATATAATACATACACAAGTGTGTACACTCCCCATACATACATACATACATACATATATATATACACACACACAAGTTCGTGTTTATGTGGCCGTTGGAGTATGGACTGAAAAGCCTGGTAGATGGACTAAATGCATAATTCTGATAGAAGGAGATTTATCTCCTACAATAAGCTGAAGCTATCTGAAATCCCTGGTGATTTTAATAAATTACCAGATACTTCGGGTCAAATATGGGACATTCCTGATACGACTATTTATCAACATCACTGAAATAATCAGCATGTTCTCACATCGCTGCTCTATGGCCAGAAGTGTGCAAGTTGCCTGCTGCTTTTCGTACATTGGTTTCACTTCACATACCGTAAGTGCTCGACTTATTAGGCATTCGTGCCCTGTGCAAACCCAGCCCCTGCTTTAATGATTCACAGAGTCACGTTCGCTGTTCTTTTTGTCTGCAGTTGGAGGGAGAAATTGTGTCGGCTAACTCCGGCTCCTTGGCCGCATTCCAAAAAGCTGCTGGATGGCAGTGCGCCTTTAAACGCGAAAAAGTGATCGGAGCCGCCGGAGCAGCAAATGACAGCTCCAGCTCTAAAGCAAACCAGCAAAGGAAGGAAATGAAGCTTCTAATGAGCACGCCGGGTACCGGCGGTGATTTGCGTGGGCTTTATTTAGGTGGCTGCGGACGCTATCAGAGAGAAACGATGAAATAGGGCGGCTGGAGTGGATGTGCTTACATTGCCATGGCGAGGGGACTGCTTCCCTGGGCCTCCCTGAGGAAGATCTGCGGCAGTCACTACTACATCCAGGTGGGTGAAGCCGTCTGCTTTGAGCCGGTGTTTATGTTCAGTGAAGCCGATGCCTGTTAATCCTCGGTTTATATCGGGAGGGATGGTCCGCGGAAAAGCGGAACGCAGGGCAGGAAACGCGGGAGGGAAGTTTGCGTGGATGAGGAGGAAGGGGGGAGTGGGTGTTGGCGGCGGCGGAGCGGGATCCGAGCACCTCCGGCGGTTTTCGTTTGAAAACGGTCGTCGGCCGGGCCGGACCGAACCCGACCGGCGAGGCGCCGTCACGTGAGGCGGCCGCGGTCTGCGCGCGCGGAGCCTGCATTGAATGAATGGCCACGGTGCAGCGCGAGCGGGGACAGCTGCAACCTCCCCTCCCCGCAAAGAAACCGGTCGTGCCCACTTCCTTCCACACACAGCCTCTTATTAATAGCTTTTGTAAACCTCATGCATTTTGTATGTACCCAATGCCGCGTGTGTGTATGTCTGTATCCTGTGTGTACACCAGGCATTTTGTCTGAGCGGCAACAGCGCCGTCTTTATCCGAAGTGCTGTTCATTTATGATATTATAAACGTTCTTTTCAGAATGTGTTGCTCTCCAATGTTTTGCTTTTATTCGGTTGGATTTAAAGAAAGTAAGCCAGCCGTCTGGACGGTCTCTATTGTCACGAGAAGTATGCACCAAAGGTTGATTTCTGTGCTGTAGAAAACAATGGGTATCCAATTGCATTGTAAATACTAACGCTGAGTTGGGACTTCTTGCAACGCAAAGCATATTTCGGAGTTCAAGGTGATCCATGTAAAATTGAATCAAGCCGACTATATCTTTGCTTGCAAAATGTGTTCGATTCTCTTTGTGGCATTGTTTGTAGTTGTGCTTGGGAACTAAATGGACAGTCAATATCCTTCCCTTCCTTATCCCTCTGGAAGTGACGCACTGGAACTATTAAATGTTCGGTGGAAGTATAGGATTTCATGGTTGTCATGTCATTTAAAAAAAACATCGGTCGGGTGTGCGGAGCATTCCGATCTCTGAGAAATGATCAGTTTACTTTCAGATTTAGGTGTTTAAGGAACGCATGAGAGGTTTGCACCCCTTCATCTGAAGAGTGGGTCAACCAATAATCAATTGACTATTATGTGAGCTTTCGAGTCAGCTCGGTATTTTTCGTCGTTGATTAAGACATGGAATTAACCAAACCAAGAGGAAATCCATCTTTAGTACCACTTGAGGCTGAGAATAAAATGCTGCATGCAGCCTGAAGGGGTTTCGCAGCGTAAATTCCTTGACTCCTGTGCTGATTGATCGAATCCTCTCCCTTGCACCGTTCCCCCAAGATTGACGGTACTAATCATACTTCAGGTGAATAGATTGGCACATAATTTTAAAACACTTGGTTTACGATAATCTTACCAATATAAGTAAGAGGAAAGCAGAGAGATTTTTGTTAGGAAAATAAAAATGTTTTATTTGATTTTCCCCTTGTTTTTTTAATGTCTCTTGGGAAATTTCTTGCACAAAAAATAAGTAGTTTAGCTCGTAATTTTGTTTATTTTCCCACCTTGCTTCTTGTTTGATTTCTGTTGTGATTTTTCTTCTCTCTCTCTCTAAATGGTATACTGATGCACATCTTCATTCATTACTCTCCTGTGTTTACCTCTCCATATTTGTTTTGGTAGAAATGTCTTGTAATCTGGTGGATTTGTCATGCTCCACATAGCACTGTAATGCAACATTAAGGGAGTGATGCTCTGCACTGTCAAATCTACTGACTTTTGTATAGTGTGTTTCTTTCTCATGCAGTTCTTCTATTATAAGGAGAAAATATTTCTAACAGAAAGTAGAAACCTCACATCAGCTGCAGCCAGAGTGCTTGCACCTTGGGTGAAGGGAGAGTGGGACCTTCCCTACTGGCACATCGTTATGTGCATCAAACCATGTGCAAGACCATAAGACATAGGACCAGAATTAGGCCATTCAGCCCATTGAGTGTTCTGCCATTCCATCATGGCTAAGTAAAAGACATTAAGCCTATCTGGAAGAGAGATGTCACAGTTATTGACATGCAGGATAGACTTTGTAGTCCATTATGGTTTGAACGCTCTGCCACATGAATCTCTTGTCTCTGGTGTCACAGAAGTGGCTGTAAATTCTTCGAATTATCACACTTCTCCCTTCCTGATGATAAAGGAAAGCAGAACTCTTGCTGACCTAAGAAAAATCTTATTCCCTAAACTGAAGGTAGTACCCTGATCTCACAGCAGTGCCTGGACCTCTGCTGTCAACCATGACTTCTGATTTGCCCTCAGAGGCACATTTGATAATGGTGATTACCTCAATGCACTTCTTTGTATGACCAGTTATCAATGTTAATCTGATGTTTGTAGTAGCTTCCTTCCTGAACACCTTCTGGTCAATGTTTTCAAAATAGTCCTGTTATGCTGAGGTTGCTACTTCTGTCCAAGTCGTTGTCTCCCTTTGAAATGGTTTGACATGCTTAATCAGTGGTCTGTGTACAGGAATTAGCATTATAGGTAAGTGGTCTGTATAGGTAAGTGGTTAGATTATCCAAGGTGGGGGTGGAGTGCAGCCTTGTAAGTGCCATACAAATGCACCGGAGAACATGATTGAGCCCAGGTCACTGGACTTGTGGGGCAGCAACCGCACTTGGTGTATGACCCTATTTCTTCTGTTCCCTCAATCGCCCAACTCAGAGGTGTATTCCAGTAGAACAATGTTTCTTTTCCACTTTCAGCACCAGTTTTTCTAAAGTTTTAATTTAACTTTGCAGTTTATAACAAATCATACTGTGAACATCTGTTAAACAGGAATCAAATGGATGTAGTCCAAACTTGCTTCAGTTGATGTTCTTACAGCATAGAGAACAACGTGAATTTTATCCCTTTAACTTGGGACTGGATTTGAATCCAATTCCAAAAATGTAACCAGTTTCCTCCCCTAACGCTTGTCAAGTAACCCCTGAGTTCCTTTTTTTATGTATATTGATCACTAGAACAAACTAACGTTAGTTCCATGTTTGACTTTCACTAATTCAATCTGTTCTTTGATCAGGGGTCTTTATAATTAAATTTGGGACTTTTATTTTGGATCTGTCTTCCAGATTTGCCATTTTGCATATTTCCATCAAATCATGTCAATGGTCACATTTTTCAGAAGATGAATTACCCACTTTGTTTGCCTTTTTCCATATGACATAAAATTAACATTGTAAATGTTTTGATGCTTTTGTGTTTCATCCTGTGCTTTAATAAAAACTATTTGCATATGATGCGTTTTGCAAAGTAGGAAAAGCAATCTTGAGGCATTTAACAGGAACACAATCAAATAAAATTTGACACTAATCTAGCTAAGGTTCCTGAGGGGCAGATGTCATAGTTGGTCATCGACGGAATATCCAAAAGAAGGGAAGTTGAATGCATAGCTGCCAGTGGTGATCAATAAATTTGGGAATGTTCAAAAGAGTGCAGATATCTTGAGTTGTAGGGATGATAGAAGTTGCGCCGATAGGGAAGGGTGATTGTTATGGACATATTTTGAAAACAAAGATGAAAAGTTTTGAACTGTCATGCACAGGATTATTCACAAAAATATCCAGAAGATTCAATGCATTGATCTTGTCAAATGATTTTAAAAATTGCAACCAAATTGGATGTTTTCAGCCTGAAAGGAGATAAATGATACATGAAACATTTTTGGCTATAATTTTCCATAAAATCATATTAATTGTTGTTTGCAAAAGAACCACAAGTTGAAACAAGAAAATGCAGATCAAGTAGAGGAATGTTCAGTGGTAGGAAAGAACAAAGATCTATTTATAGTGTATATTCCCAAAACCTCAAAGAAGCAGGACTATTACTGAGGTACTTTTAAAGATTCACTCAGAATACTTGTCCTTGATTGGTTGAGATCTAGAATATAAGAGCAGGAAGTTTATGCTCAAATTGCATACAATTAAGTTTTTAAGTATGGTTCAGAAAGATAGGAAGATGTGATTCGACTCAGATAGGTGGAGTAGAGATTAACAAGGATTTTGCCCAGACTGGAAATTTTACTAATGAGAAAGAATTGGATATATCAGAATTGTTTTAATTTGGAATAGAATAATCTGAAGTGCTTCTATACTTCTGAGGTGTAAGATGTATAGTGCTGTAGAAGAGAGAAACCAAGGAATATTTGTATATTGTTCCCTGAAAGTGGAAACACAGATGGTGAAGAAGGCAACTGGAATAATTCAACTTTTTTTTTGCTTTGATGGTCTGAGGTACTCAACTGCTTCAAACAGGCATCATTTATACTGGTGTCCAAGAAGAATGTAGTAACCTGCCTCAGTGCTTATCACCCATTAGCACGTGCATCCATCATGATGAAGTGCTTTAAGAAGTTGGTCATAACTTCATTCCTTCTTCTGAGGAGTGACCTGCATCTGCTCCAATTTGCCTACCTTCACAGAAAGGCGGCAGCAGATGCCTCCTCAGTTGCCCTTCGTTCAGCTCTGGAACTGAATGAAGTTTATGATCTAATGGAACACCTGGACAATTAAGATGCACATGTCAGAATGCTCTTCATTGACTACAGCTCAGCTTTCAACACTATCATCCCCATGAAACCCATCACTAAACTACAAAGCCATAAGATACAGAGGCAGTACTTGAACCATTCAGCCCGTTGAGTCTGCTATGCCATTTCATCATGGCTGATCCATTTTCCCTCTCAACACCATTCCCCTGCTTTCTCCCTGTAAACTTTCTCGCCCTGACTAATAAAGAACTTATCAACCTCTGCCTCAAATACACCCAAGGACCTGGCTCCCTGGCTCCCAAAGCCACCTGTGGCAAAGAACTCCACAGATTCACCACCCTCTGGTGAAAGAAATTCCTCCTCACCTCTGTTCTAAATGGACGCTCCTCTGTCCTGAGGCTGTGCCCTCTGGTCCCAGATTCTCCCACTGTAACAGACATCCTCTCCACATTGACTGTATTTAGGCCTTTTAGCATTCGATAGGTTTCAATGAGATTCCCGCCGTCCCCATTCTTCTAAATTCCAGCAAGTACCGGCCCAGTGCCATCAAACTTTCCTCAAACTTCCCTTTCTTTCCTGGAATTATTCTCATGAACTTTCTCTAAACCCCTTCCAGTGTCAGCACATCCTTTCTTTAGGAAATCCTGCACAAAGACTCACAAGTCTCTTTACACATTGGATTTTTGAATTTTCTCCCTGTTTAGAAAATAGTCTGTGCTTTTATTTCTTCGACCATAGTGCATGACCGAACACTTCCTGACACTATATTCCACCATCCACTTCTTTGCCCATTATCCTAATCTGACTAAATCCTTCTGTAGCTTCTCTGCTTTCTCAACACTTCCTCCACCTATCTACGTATCATCCACAAACTTGACCACGAAGTCATCAATTCTCTCATCCAAATCATTGGCATTTTACATAAAAAGAAGCGGTCCCAATACCAATCCCCGAGAACACCACTACTCACCGGCAGTCGACCAGAAAAGGCTCCCTTTATTTCCACTCTTTGTCTCTTGCCAATCAGCCAAAACTCTATCCATGCTAGTATCTTTCCTGTAATACCATAGGCTCTTATCTTGTTAAGCAGCCTCATGTACAGCACTTTGTCAAAGGCCTTCTGAAAGTCCAAGTACACAACATGCACCGATTCTCCTTTGTCTATCCTGTCTGTTAAATGGCCTATAATTTATTGTCTTTTGCTTCCATCCCTTCTTGAAGAGTGGGGTGACATTTGCAATTTTCCAGACCTCCAGAACCACCCCAGAATCTAGTGCTTCCTAAAGGATCATTACTAATGCCACCACAATTTCTTCAGCCACCTCGTCCATCAGGTTGGGTGTAGCCCATCTGGTTCTGGTGTCTTCAGACCTTTCGGCTTCCTAAGCTCCTTCTCCCTAGTAATAGCAACTGCACTCACTTCTGTCCCCTGATACTCCTGAACTTCTGAAAAACTGCTAGTGCCTTCCATAGTGAAAATAGAGGCAAAATACTTTTTAAGAGGTAGTAATGGAGGATAATTTCCTTATCCTCCTTTACTACATCTCTAGCATTATTTTCCAGTGATCTGATATCTAATCTCACCTTTCCTTTACTCTTTATATATCAGGGCAAAAAAAGTTTAGATGTCTTCTTTTGATTTTATTGGCTAGTCTGCCTTCATTTCATCTTTTCCCTCCTTATGACTCTTTCAGTTGCCTTCTGTTGGTTTTTAAAAGCTTACCAATCATCTAACTTCCCATTAATCACTATCACTCTGATTTTCATCCTCCTGCCAAATTAGTTTAAACTGTCCTCAACAGCTGTAGCAAACCTGCCCACAAGGATATTGGTCCCCCTTGGGTTCACGTGTATCCAATCCTTTTTGTACGGGCCATACCTTTCCCCCCCGCCCCCCACCACTCCAAGAGATTTATTCTATTGATCCAGACATCTGAAGCTCTGTACCAATTCCTCAGCCACGCTGAAGAATCTGTCAAATCATTCTATTCTTAACCTCACTGGTGCATGGTGCAGGTAGCAAACCAGAGATTACTACTCTGGAGGTACTGCTTTTCAGCTTTCTACCTAACTCGCTAAATTCTGTCTTCAGAACCTCTTCCCTTCTCCTATCTATGTCATTGGTGCCAATACTTACAAAGACCTGTCTTCTTACCATCCCTGTTTAGAATGCCATGGACCTGATTCAAGATGTCCCCAATCCTGTCACCTGGGAGGCAACGTGCCATTCAGGCATCTCTTTCACGTCCACAAAATCTCATGTCTACTCCTCTATCAAATCCCCTATCACTGCAGTCACCTTCTCACTCCCTTTCTCTGAGCCAAAAGCTCACCAACACTTGCCTCTACCTGTATGGAGCCTCCTTTTGTCAATTTGTTTGGGCTGCTAGAAAAAGCTTTAAGTCTGAATACTGCTAGGTTCAGGTACAGTTACTCCCCCTCAACCATCAGGCTCTTTAACTTCACTTTTCCTATCACTGAATGGTTCCCACAAACTATAGACTCGCTTTCAAGGACTCCTCATCTCACGTTCTCAGTTTTTATTGGTTATTTACTGTTTTTTCTATTTACAGTTTGTCTTTTGTACATTGGTCGATAATTCACCCTTTTGGGTGCAGTCTTTCATTTATTCTGTTATGGTTCTTGGATTTGCTGAGTATGTCAGCAAGAAAACAAATCTCAGGGTTGTACATGATGACATATAGAGTGCCTATAAAAAGTATTCCCCCCACTTGGAAGTTCTCATGTTTTTATTGTTTTACAACATTGAACCAGAGTGAATTTAATTTGACTTTTATTGACACTGATCAATAGAAAAACTCTTTTTATGTCAAAGTGGAAAAAAAACTCTGCAAAGTGATCTAAATTAAATACAAATTTAAAACTCAATTATTGAATGCATAAGTATTTACCCCTCCCTTAATATGACACAACAAATCATCACTGGGGTAGCCAATTGATTTTAGAAGTCAAATAATTAGTTAAATTGAGATCTGTTTTTGGAGACCTATGTGCAGTCAAGGTGTTTCAGTTGATAGTGGTGTTAATACACCTGTATCTGGAAGGCCCACCTGCTGGAGTATCAGTATTCTGGCAAAAACTCCACCATGAAGACAAACGAACACTTCAAGCAACTCCACAATAAGGTTATTGAAAAGCACAAGTCAGGAGATGGACTTCCAAGTCACTGAATATCCTTTGGAGTATAGTTAAGTCAATCAAGTTAATCTGTCTAGAGCAGGCTGTCCACAAAAACTGAGTGACTGTGCAAGAAGGGGACTAGTGAGGGAGGCCACCAAGAGACCGATGACAACACTAGAGGAGTTTCAAGTTTCAGTGGATGAGATGGGAGAGACCACGCGTACAACACTGTTACCTGGCTGCTTCACCAGTCGCAGTTTTATGGGAGAGTGGCAAAGAGAAAGTCACTGTTATTCAAAAAAAACATGAAATTTCAGCTAGAGTTTGTCACAAGGCATGTGGGGGACTCTGAAGTCAGCTGGAAAAAGGTTTTATGGTCTGATGAAACCAAAATTGAGCTTTTTGGCCATCAGACTAAACGTTATATTTGGCGTAAGCCAAACACTGCACGTCATCAAAAACACACCATCCCTACCATGAAGCATGGTAGTGGCTGCAACATGACGTGGAAGTGCATCACTGCAGCAGGCCTTGGAAGGCTTGTGAAGGTAGAGGATAAGTGAATGCAGCAAAATACAGGGAAAACCTGGAGGAAATCCTAATGCAATCTGCAAGAGAACTGCGACTTGGGAGACAATTTGTTTTCCAGCAAGATAATGACCCCTAGCATAAACCCAGCGCTTAAAAAGGAATGACTTAAAAACAACAAAGAGTGTCCTGGACTGGCCAAGTCAGAGTCCAGACCTGAATCCAATTGAGAATTTGTGGCTGGACTTTAAACAGGCTGTTCACTCATGCAATCTGACAGATTGTAGAGAAATATGGGGGGAAAATTGCAGCATCCAGGTGTGCAAAGCTGATAGAGACCTATCCACACAGACTCAAGCCTGTAATTGCTGCCAAAGGTGCATCTAGTAAGTACTGATTTGAAGGGAGTGAACACTTATGCAATCAATTATTTTGTGTTTTAATCTTTGTGTTTAATTTAGATCACTTTGTAGAAATTTGTTTTCGCTTTGACACAAGAGTATTTTTATGTTGATCAGTGTCAAAAAGCCAAGTTCAATCCATTGTGATTCAATATTGTAAAACAATAAAACATGAAAATTTCCAAGGGTGATGCATACCTTTTTATAGGCACTGTATGTACTTTGATAATAAATTTACTTTGAACTTTGCTTTCCTGAGACAGCTAAGGAATTGAGGATATATAAAAAAATCATTTTGAACCTATGTATTCTCTGGCTAAAAGAATAATTGGGACCGAATAAGAACTCTGTCTTCAGCAGTTAGCTAAAACCGGCTTATACTAGTTCTCCCTTGGTTTGCAGAGAGATATTGAGAGTTTAATAACATTGTACACTGTACCCTCGTTTGAGTAGGGAGAGGAGGACTCACCAATAAGGAAAAATGAACATCCATCTGTAATTAAGTCAGGGCCTAGCAAAGGGAATAACTGATAAGGACTGGACAGCACATCCATCTGTAATTAAGCCTTGATCTAGTGGACTGTCTTATCTGTAACTAAGTTTCTCACCAACAGACTTGGTGGGCGTATCAGTTCAAATGACATCTTGCTAAGTAATGTATGGGGCTTACTATGTATAAATATATGGCTGTAATTGGAGAGGGGGGCCCACTTGTTGGATGGTGGCAGTACTTGCGTGCCTTCCCTCTGACAACTGGGTCTCAAACTCCTGCAGGAGGGTGTGCAATAAACTGTTGTAACTATAAGAAGTTGGTTTCCTGAGTTTTATTCAGATTCAATTTTAACACAGCAGGTAGCAGGCAGTCCATGAGAGAAGAGACTGTGTATCGTAATTTACTCAGTCCCTTGTGTCCTTTCCTGTGTTCAGGAAAGTTTCCTTAATCCATATATAGAGGTCCCAACTAGAGAGAACATGATATTAGATCTCCTGCTGGAGAATAATTCAGGGCAGGTCACAGAAGATTGTGTAGAGGAACACTGCATCCAGTACTCAATTTTCCAGTTACTGGAACCACCCCAGAATCTAGTGATTCATGAAAGATTATTACTAATAACTCGACAATCTCTTCAGCTACTTCTTTCAGAAACCTGGGGAGTAGTTTCAAGATAATTATAGATAAGTATATTGGTCTGGTCCTCTGGTTGAGATTCTAAATGGAGAAAGGCAGATTTTTGTTTTGATGGTATCAAAAAAGATCTGATGTGTGGATTGGGACAGCTTGCTTTCTGGCAAAGGTGTGCTTTGTAAATGTAAGGCTTTCAAAAGTGAACGTTTGAGAGTACAGAGTTTGTACATCCCTGTCTGACTAAAAGGCAGGAATAATGGGTTTGGGGAACTTTGGTTTTGAAATGTATTGAGATCCACTTAAGAAGAAGGACGTACATAGCAGGTATAGGCAGGAAGGAACAAATGAAGTACTTGAGTATAAGAAATGCAAGAGAAGAGGGCATGAGATCACTCTTACAGCCAAGGTGAAGGAGAATCTCAAAGGCTTCTACAGATATATTAAGAGCAAAAGATTAGCAAAGGACAAAATTGATCCTCTTGAAGGTCATGGCAGCAATCTATGCATGGAGCTGAAGGAGATGGGGGAGATTTTAAATGGATTTTTTTTGTATATGTATTTACTTGGGAGATGGATATAGAGTTCATAGAAGTGAGGTGATCCGTAGTGAAATCATGGTCCTTGTACAGGTTAGAGGAGGAGATGTTTGCTGTCCTGAGGCAAATTAGGGCAGATAAATCTGCAGAGCTTGACAAGCTGTTCCCTTGGACATTGTGGGAGGCAAGTCTAGAAATTGCAGGGGCCCTAGCAGAGGTATTTCAAAGGCATCAAAGTATGTATACAGTATACACACCTGAGATTTGCCTTCCCGCAGACAACCACAAAGAAAAGAAACACCGTAAAACCCTTTTAAAGAAAAACCTCAACAACAAAGACCATCAAACAGCTAACATGCGAAAAATAAAAAATCATGCGAACATCAAAAAGCGAGCGAACAACAGAGCTTTTAACATCAAACTGCAGAGTCCCCAAAATGGTCCAGAAGCCACAGCCACTGAGTCAATTAATAAAGTGCTGTTTTGATGGCTGCAGGCCACAGTGCACAGAGCCAATACATGCCAAAGTGCCTTGATCTAATTGCACAAATAGTTTCTAAAAAAAAGTAAACAAAAGCACATGGTCCATGAACTGCAGTGTCACCCAAAAGTGAGATCATAGCCATGAGCGCATTCAGCACTGAGGATACTAAATGTTAAAAGCAGAGTCCCCCTAAAATGAATCCGCATCCACGAAAGAGCCCTGCAGCGTAGGACCCAAGTCTCCTGCGCCTCACGCCAACAGCAGTGAGAGGGAGATCGGTCAAACGCAGACTGTGCAACACTGAGCACCTGTTCATTTTCTGCTCTCGTCCTTCTCGATGTTAACCTTGGCCAATTGTTTTAATTGGGGCGGAGTAATGAAGCTGACTGTGGGTTTGTGCTCCATTATTGGGGATCGATGGCTGCCCCTACACACCATCTCAACCTCTCTGAATCCCCCAGATGATGGCAAAAGTGCCGGATCATTTAATTGCCTCAAAAATACATTCTTAAAGTAGAAATTGCAGGCTGCAGTTGATCAGTTCAGGAGAAGTGTATTTAAAAGAAGAAGGGTATCAAGTAGTTTCGTGAGCTGTCTGTAGGATATCACCATTGGTCATTGGCGCCACCTTACGTCCTTAAGCCACGGGTGAGGCATTGGAGGATTGAAGGATAGCTAATGTTGTTCCATTGTTTAAGAAAGGCTCTAAGAATAAGGCAGGAAGTTATAGGCCAGTGAGCCTAACATCAGTAATGACTAAGTTATTGTAAGATATTCTAAGGGACCAGGTATATAGGTATATGGAGAAACAGGGGACTGATTACAAATAGTCAACATAGCTTTGTGTGTGTTAAGTCATGTCTAACCAATCTTCGTCGTTTTTTTAAGGATGTTGCCAGGAAAGTTTAAGGCAAGGCAGTGGGTGTTATATACATGGACATTAACAAGGCTTTTGTCAACATCCCGCATTGGTTGTTGGTCAAGAAAGTCCATTCACTTGGCATTCAGGATGAGGTAGTAAATTGGATTAGACATTGGTTTCACAGAAGAAGTCAGAGAGTGGTTGTAGACGGTTGCCATCTGACTGGAGACCTGTGACTAGAGGTGTGCTGCAGGGATTGAGGCTGGCTCCATTGTTGTTTATCATCTACATCAGCGATCTAGGTAATTAGTAAATGGATTAGTGAATTTGTGGATGACACCAAGATTGGAGGCACAGAGGACAGCGAGGAAGGCTGTCAAAGCTTGCAGAAGAATCTGGACCAGCTGGAATAGTGGGCTGAAAAAATGGTAGATAGAATTTAATGCAGGCCAGTGTGAGGTATTGCACTTTGGGAAGATAAACCAGAGTAGGACTTGCACGGTGAACGGTAGGGCATTGAGTGTAGCAGGACACAAGGATCTGGGAATCATCATTATCATCATCGGGTGCCGTGCCCAGTTTGAGCTTTGACTGCCATGGCCCACACACTCCTGCTTCGGGTCAAGTGGATCAATTCATTGATATTCATTTCCAGTTCTCTGGCTGCTGTCTCCATCATCATTTGGCTTTGTCATCCTCTTGCTTTCTTCCCTTCAATCTTTCCCATAATTACCATGCATTCTAACTCCTCTTTCCTAATCACATGTCCAATGAAGTTGTATTGCCTTTTCATGATCTCATACATTATTTCTCTTTTTGTGCTTGCTCTGTTCATGACATCCTCGTTAGATATTTGTTTCATCCATGATATTCTTTGCATCCTCCTCAAAAACCACATCTCTGCTGTTTCAATTCATTTCCTCATGTTACTAGATATTGTCCAACATTCTGAGCCATATAACATAACTGGATAAACATAACATTTCAGTACTCTGAGGTGGGTTGTCATGCCTAGTTTAGTATTGGTCAGTATACTCTTCGTTCTCGTAAAGGTGTCTTTTGCCATCCCTATTCTTGTTTTGATGCCTATATTGCACCTGCCATCTGATGTCACCCAGCTTCCTAAGTAGCAAAAGTTCTGTACTTGTTTTATGTCTTCCCCATTTATTCTCAGCCTGCAGATAGGATTCTCCTTTTTGGGCATCGCCATGCATTCTGTCATTTTCCAATTGATAGATAGACCTATTTTTGCACTTTCTTCAACAACTATATCAATTAAGTTTTGTAGTTCTTCCTCCGCACTTGCAATTAACACAGTGTCATCCACATATCTGAAATTATTGATGTTTTCACCACCAACTTTGATTCCCAAGATGTCTCTTATTTTTTGTAATATTGTTTCACTGTACACATTAAATAAATCAGGGGAGAAAACACACCCCTGTCTAACGCCTCTCTTGATTTTCCTAAACTGACTCACTTCTCCATCTATTCTTACAGCGGCAGTTTGTTCCCAGTACAGCTTTCTGATTAAGCGGAGGTCTTTCGAATCTAGATCTAGAGTTTCCTGTAATATTTCAAATGACTTATTGTGTTTCACTTTATCAAATGCTTTTGTGTAGTCGATAAAACAAACAAATCTTTTTGCTTTTGAATAGCTCGTTCTGATAGTATCCTTAATGTCAATATTGCCTTTCTTGTGCTTTTGTCTTTCACAAAACCACATTGTTCTTTACCTATTTCAGCATGTATCTTACTTTTAGCTCTCGTCATTAAAATTGTCAGAAGTATCTTGGTGATATGACTCATTAACCTTATGGTCCTATGTAATTCACATTCTATTGCTCCAGCTTTCTTAGGAAGAGTGATAAATACTGATTTTTTTTCATCTCTTCTGGTATTATTCCAGTCTCATAAATGTTATTGATTAAATCAGTAAGTTTTTCAATTCCATAATCTTCAAGGGCGATAATTTGTTCTATTACTAATTCATCAGGACCTGCTGCCTTTCCTTTCTTCATTTTATTTATTGCATTACGAACTTCAGATTTTAAAATACTTGGACCTTCAATGTTTTTCTTCATTTCTGGTTTTTCGCCTCGATCGTCTTCAAACAATTCCTGAATATACTCAGTCCACCTGTTCATAATCTCATCTTTTTCCATGATAATGGTACCATCCTTTGCTTTCAAACATCCACCTGAAGAACAGAGGAGCTTTTTACCAGTGATATTCTTGATTTGTTGATGTAACCTTTTTGGATCAGTAATAGGGATTCTTTCTATTTGCTCACATTCCTGGTTTAACCATTCTTCTTGGCTTTTTAACATAAGCTTTTAACTTTTTAATCTAAGGATTTATATTCTATAGGATTTGCTTTCTTCCGTCTCCTTTCTTCCATTAGATTTTTGATTTCATCTGTCATCCATTTATTCTTTGTGCTTTTTTCTTTTTTAGGAATCACTGACTTTGCTGATTCTACCAAGTCATCTTTCAGAGAGTTAAACTTCATTTCTACATGATTGCTATCATCTTCAACATATTTTATTTCTAGACTTTGAAATCTATTCCTTACTTCAATTGTAAATTTTTGTCTAAGTTTTCTTCTTTAATTAATTGCAAGTAGTCAAGGGATTGTTCAGGTTTTTGCTTCTTTAGTTTTTTAAGTTTTACTTTTACATGACATACTACTGGGTTATGGTCACTATTACAGTTTGCACCTGGATATGTTTTGCATTGAGTCACTGAGTTTTAAGTCTTTGGTTTGTAGTAATAAAGTCAATTTGATTTCTAGTATTATCACCTGGACTTTTCCAGGTCCACAAGCGTCTTGGATGGTTTTTAAAGTAGGTATTCATAATAACCTGATTATTCATCTTGCACCATTCTACCCATTTCTCACCTCTCTCATTTCTTTCCCCTAGTCCAAATTTTCCTGTGGTATTTCCATCAGCACCTTGTCCTACTTTAGCATTTAGATCTCCCATGACAATAACAGTATCTCAAGATTTGCATCCATTCTTTGCTTGTTCAAGCTCTTCATAGAATTTATCTTTATCCTCATTTGTTTCATCTGTTGTTGGTGCATATACCGGTATAATTGCTAAATCAAATGGTTGTCCTCTGAATCTAACAAGGAGCACTCTTTCTGATATTGCCCAACGTCCTAAAACACTTTTGTTGTCATCCATAAGAATTCCTACTCCATTAGTATGGGACGTTTCACAAGAACAAATTAATGTTTTATTTCTATTCTGACATGTTCCAGCACCTATCCAACGAACTTCGCTAATTCCCATGATGTTAAACTTTAGTCTTTCCATTTCATTTATCACATTGTCCAATCTTCCTGCTTGATACTGTATAGTGTTCTTACATTCCAAGTGGCAATAATTTTCTTTTGTGTTACTTGAATTTTATGAGCAGTAGCTTGATCACGGTCAGGGATCCCCTGCTGCCCAGAATCAACCCTACCGAGCGAAACATCTTCAGAATTGTCTTGAAGATTCTCTTGACGCTGTTGTTGTGTGTTACATTTTGAGAGTTTGACCAGGTTTTCTTAGCAAATAGATTCTAGGAAACCTAGTATCTAGCAACGGTGGTTTGCTATTGCCTTCTGTTGGGCAAACTAAAGAAATCGCCATTTCTCTTTCAAAATGTTCATCCGCCTGTACTATAGCCATTGACATTTGAGGTCCTAGCTCACCCGCCTTCTCCATCTTAAGTTCAGTTACTGAACCTGCGGGATCTGCCGTTGGCCTTCGCTCGTATCCTGAGCAGGAACCCTTGCAGGTGCTACCGTTCTGGGTTAGAGCAGCCCTGGGAGCAATGAATGACTAAGGGGTAACTCCACTTTCCCCAAAGCTCTGTAAGTCCCCAATCAGAGCCTCATCACCGGTTGCAGTTTAGAGTCATACCTAGGACACTATTTGGGAATACAGATCCATAATTCCTTGAAAGTGAAGTTACAAGTAGATAGGGTCATAAAGAGTCTTTGGCACGTTAGCTTTCATAAATCAAAGTATTAAGTATAGGAGTTCTGATGTTATGTTGAAGTTGTAGATGATGTTGGTGAGGCCTAATTTGGAGTATTGTGTGTAGTCCTGGTCACTTGACTCCAGGAAAGATGTCAATAAGATTGAAAGCATGCAGAGAAAATTGACAAGGATGTCGCCAGTTCTTGAGAACTTGAATTATAGGGAAAGATTGAAAAGGTTAGGACTTCATTCCTTTGAATGTAGAAGACTGAGGGAAGATGTGATAGAAGTAGACAAAATTATTAGGGGTATAGATGAGGTAAATAAAAGCAGGCTTTTTCCACTGGGGTTAGCTGAGACTAGAGCTGCATGTCATGGGCTATGGGTGAAGGGTGAAGTGTTTAAGGGATTGTGTAAGGAGTGTGTGGAACAAAATGCCAAAGGAAGTGGCGCATGGGGGATCAACTTCAATATTTAAGAGAAATTTGGATAGGTAGGTGGATGGAAGGAGTATGAGGGGCTGTGATCCTGGTGCAGGCTGATGGGATGAGTCAGATTAATAGTTCGGCAAGGACCAGGTGAGCCAAAGGGCCTGTTTCTGTGCTGTAGTGTTCTCTGACTCTTTAACTGTGTGTCCACGACTTTGTGTGGTTACGGGCAGAGGAGTTACCATACCAAGCTCTTGTGCATCAGGATGGAATGCTTTCTATGGTGTACATTGATTTTAATTATATGTGGGGGGAAAAAATCGGTAGGTGTCAACGAGGAATTACCAATTTTCTTTAGCCTCAAGGAAGTAAAGATGTTGGTGAGCTTTCTTAGATTGTAAATTCTTCCCTTTAAGACACTTGCTGAGCTCTCTTCTAAACTGTATAGTTAAATCTGCTTCTGACCACAATTCTGACCACAAAATAAATTCACATGTCATATTTGCTTGCCAGTTACCTTATATTCTTTGTTCTCTAGTTCTTCACCTCTCTACCAGTGGGAAAACATTTTTCTATTCCATATGAGCTTTCATCAGATCTCCTCTTGATGTAATAACAACAGCCACAGCTTATCCAGTTTATCCACTAGGTTAATATTCTTTATCTCTGGAATCACTTTTATAAATCTCCTGTACTCTCCCTAAAGCCTTCACACCTCTCCTAGAGAGTGGCACCCAGAAGTGAATACCATCCGTCTGATTGCAGTTAAACCAGTATTTTGTGAAAATTCATTATGACTGACTGGCTCTTGTATATTATCAAAGTACATGCTGTATATGTCACCATGTACAACCCTGAGATGCATTTTCTGCGGGCATAATTAGCAAATCTATAGAATAGTAACTATAACAGGATCAATGAAAGACCAAGTAGAGTGCAGAAGGCAAAAAACTGTGCAGATGCAAATATAAATAAATAGCAATAAATAGTGAGAATGAAATAATAAGCTAAAGAGTCCTTAAAGTGAGATCATTGGTTGTGGGAACATCTCAATGGATGGGCGACTGAGTGTAACTATCCCCTTTGGTTTAAGAGCCTGGTGGTTGAGGAGTAGTAACTGTTCTTGAACCTTGTGGTGCAAGTTCTGAGGCTCTTGTACCTTCTACCTGATGGCAACAGGAAGTAAAAAGCATGGCCTGTGTCATAAGGATCTCTGACTGCCACTTTCCTACGACAGCATTTCATGTAGATAGGCCGGCTGGTGGTGCAATGGCATCAGTGCTGGACTCCGGAGCGAAAGCTCCTGAGTTCAAATCCAAGTCGGGCCACCCCCGAGCATGCTTTCCATCCATGCTGAGTTGAGCGTCGAGCTAGCCACTCAGCCTTGTAAAAAAAAAAGGGTCGAGTCAGGAACTGTGATACCGTGACCCGGTTAATCCGAAAGGAGACCAATCCTGACAGCACGCGCCAGACAAGAATGGTGACTATCTGGTGCGACACACCAAAAAAAACATTTAATGTAGATGTGCTCAGTGGTTGTTGAGAGGGCTTTACACGTGATGTACTGGACCGAATCCACTACCTTTTGTAGGATTTTCCATTCAAAGGCATTGGTGTTTCCATACCAGGCTGTGATGCAGCCAGTCAATACTACTCATCTTTAGAAGTTTGCTAAAGTTTTTGATGTCATGCCAAATCTCTGCAGACTTGGATAGTCCTTTTACTACTTTTACTTTTACTCCTGTTGCTACTTGGGAACAGTCAGCATGGCTTTGTGGAAAGGAGATCATGACTTACAAACTTGATTGAGCTTTTGAGGAGGTGACAAAGATTATTCAGGGTAGGGCTGTGAATGTTGTGTGTGTATATATATAGATTTCAGTAAAGCTTTTGACAAGCTCCGTCATGGTAAACTGGTCCAGGAGATTACAATGCATGGAAACTTGGTAGATTGGACTTCAAGTAGCTTGTCCATAGAAAACACAGGGTGCTGGTGGAGGAGAGTTATTCTAACTGGAGATTTGTGACCAGAGGTGTTACACGAGAACCAGCTTTGGGAGCCTGTGATTTGTATATAAATGACTTGTAGGCTGATTAGTGAGTTTGTAGATGATACAAACATTAGCAGGGTTGTGGATAGTGAGGAAAGTTGTCAAAACAATCAGTAGGTTATTGACCAGTTGGAAATATGAGCAGAGAAGTAGCAGATGGAGTTTAATCCAGACAAGTATGAGTTGTTGCACTTTGTGAGGTCAGATATAAGAGGAATGTATTTAATAAATAGCAGAACCCTTTAGAGAATCCGTAGAATGCAAGTTCATAGCTCCTCAAGTAGATCAGATCAGAATCAGGTTTATCATCACTGTCTTTATGATGTGAAATTCACTTTGCTGGAGCAGTATGGTGCAAAATAAAAAAATACTTTTAGTTACAAAAGTAAATGGTGTTAAAGAGGCATAATAAGGTAGCATTTATGGATAGCCCAAAAATCTGATGGCGAAAATGTTCCTAAAACATTGAGTATGGGTTTTCAGGCTCCTGTACATCTTACCTGATGGTAGTAATCTGAAGAGGGCATAAATTTGGCATAGTTTCCTTCATCATTTAGACTGCTGAGTACAAGTTAGAATGTCGTGTTGTTGTTGTATATGTCACGTGTCCAGCAACAATGAATATATAATTCAGTCAAGTTTTATAAACAAACATACACATTTATTAAACTCTGCTCAACAATAGTGAAAAGTATTCAAACGACCAACTTAACTGCTATACGGCAACTCTGGAACAGTTCTTAAAGTGGTAAATTCGAACACAGTCTTAAAATGGTAAATTCGAAAGTCCGAGTGATTTACACAGTCAATAAAGAGAGACTTCTCTGGAAACGGATTTCTTTGAAGATGTGACATTACTGCTGATTCTGTCCAAAGGATTCACGATGAAGGAAATAAAACGGCTTAAAGGAACTGATCTTTTCCCTGGCGAATGAATACTGCACAATCCTTCCTGATCTTACAGGGGTTATCCCAGATGCAGGCCACTATTTCTGAATGAAGATTCAATAAGGTCAATCCTGTATTAAACCGCCGAACGACACCAACTTTACTCAATCCTTCAGGTTCCCATACTTTAGTAAGGTCTTCACTCTCCAATACTAGACTTACAGTAGAAAGTAAAACTCCACTTTAAAACGAAACTGTGTCGTGAGACAAATACACAGCATAACGGAGTAACTGACGAATTAAACAATGAATCAACTGAGTAACAACAGGGGTTTCCCATATATACCTGTTGGGAACATGTCATCACGTGACCTCACACTGGCGGGAAAAATTACATCACCCCACCATCACAAGACCATTACATCATGCTCACAAGATACTCAATTACATGATGGTCATAAGACAGTCACAAGATACCCACAAGGTATGTAACATATAAAACTTTGGTTGGGCTAAGTCAGTCAGAAAAGCTTTGGGTTCAGATTCCACCCCAAAGACTCAGCACAATGATTTGCTGAAGTCCAGTATGGCCAGAATACTTCTGGATGAAGTTTTAAAGCCTGGCCTGAGGCCCCATTTGGTTTCTAGATGACAAGATCCTTAGTTGTTGAAGAAGAGCTATGGCTTTGACCCCATTGTGCTAGTCAGTGTTTATCCTTTCATCAACATCACCAAGAAATGGAATATCTGGTAATTGCCACCTACCTTTTGTGGGAATTTGCTATGCTTACCTGTGGTAAACCATGTATATATGTTGTAACTGGGTTACCTGTCTGGACACGCCCCTCTGCTGACTGCTCCTGTGGCTCCTCCCACAGACCCCTGAATAAAGGCGATTGTGCCACTGCTCCTCCCTCAGTCCAGGACAGACCACAGCATGGACGTTGGTCCATTTTACCGTTAGTAAAAGCCTTTCAGTATTTACTCTACTTCCAGTCTTTTGGAGTAATTGATAGTGCCATCATTACCATTAGAACAATATTTCAAAAGTAATATTTCAGAAGCAATTTATGATATGTGGTCATGAAAAGCAGTATGTAAATGCAGGTCTGACTTTTTTGGACCTTAGTAGCAATATGTCTATTGAAGCTTTGGTACAGTCTGTGGAAAGTATGCATGTAACCACATGTGATTTACTGAGCTGATGCATCTCAAGTAAGAATTGTGTAATCATAATTCTCTAACCCCAAGTCATCACTAAGTTATAGCAACTGGTTAAAGGTCTGTTCTGCATTCCATCTAACTCTGGCTGTCGTTTCAGGCATTGTGAAACACATCCTTAGTTTTAGAATTTTCTGTTCTGCTTGGGCAGTGGGAGGTTTCAGAAATGGAAATTACATATTTTTAGATGCTGTATCTTTCACAGATCTTGAGTAACTTGTAAATTTAATTACTAGTATCAAACCTACAAACGTGGGACTCAACTTTTCTTTACATAGTTGAATATTGTTGCCAGGACAACCATAGTAGTACAATTGGTGGAACTGATGTTTAAGGCCCTGTATGAAACATCATCTTTCACAGAATACCCGACCCTCATTTCTGCAGTCTTGATTCATCTAAAAATGATGTGCCATTAATTTATCTCCTGTGGATAAAATAACTTTAAAGACACAGCTTTATTAAATCAGTTGGAAATGGGCAATGGTCATTTTACAGTTGGGTAAATGGCAGTATGCAATAAAAATCCATGAGTTTCGTCGTTATGCTTCCCTGGAAACCCTAATCCAAAACACCATCTCATAGTTTACCCAGATGCCTGGGAATAAAATTGGCAGAAAAAAATAGCGTGTATCCTTTTAGTGATTTTTTTTTCTTCTTTCTGAAGTATTTACTGATTTATTTTTGGGTTATGCATAGGTTCCACTTAATTTGGTCAAAGTATCAAGAGGTCAGCATCAATCAAAAACGTTGTTACTTTTTGCTTTTCATTTTGACTGCTTTATCTTCCCATTGAAGAGTGATCTGTAATAGTCAACTGCTACCAATAAAATCTTCAATTTCTGTTCATTACAGAAAATAAAATGACAACAGACCAGTGCAAAAGTGAAATTATACATAACAGTAATCATTAACATTAATTTTAAAAGGGGGGGTTACATCATTTAGAAGCTCTGCTTATGTACAGTCTTCCCTATTTTATAATCCAACATTGATTACTCTTTAAAGAATTGTTTAGCTGTAAAGTGCATTGAGGCTGTTGGCATACAGTGCCTCTAACCATTCTTTAAATACATTATTTCATATTCCATCAATAATGTGGATATCATTCATTAAATATTTACATTAGCTCCCATTACTCCAGTGGAGGCATCAGAGCCTATCTTTTTCAGTGTAATTTCTCCAACAAATTAGATGTAGAAAGTCACTTTTTTTAAAGAAAGGTTTTTGTGGAGGAGAAGGAAACCTTGAAAATGGCTTTACTCTTTCTCTCTCAACAAGCAATATGCTTAACAAAATAGATTAGGTGAAACTTGAGCATAAAATGGCTCAGTGTGCTACAGTGACTTCTGCAGTTACCATAGTAGCAATTCCTTTGGGAACGTGTGCAAGCTAGTAAAGCATGTAACAACTTGCACTGTATTCTGGAAATATGATTGTCCAAATTGTTACAGAAAAACTCTTTAAAATTCCAAGAAATTCTCTTTTGGGGAAGAATCATTTTATTAATTTGGGTTGCTACCCAGCTAAGAATCTATGGTCTTCAGTGTGTTTTGTAAGAGAAAGTAAGATGATGTCCTGGTGTGATTGGCTGGATGTTCTCATTTCAAAGCAATGTAGTACTCTAGACCTGAAACATTAAATCTCCTGTCTTCTTCTGGAGTTGTTGCATGATGAGTGTTTGCAATAATGAGTGTTTGTTTATAATGAATTTCAATGTATATCAAAACTGAGCAGAAACTTAACCATTAACATTCCTCTTGCTTTAAAAGCAATAAAAAAGGAGCTCAAGTGGTCTTGATGCCCAAGTACTCTTTTGATATTGGACTTATTAGCCACTTTCAACATTTGAGGGCAAGAGAGATTCTGTGGAATAGTTAACTGAGAAACTGCCAAGAGAGAACGTGTAGGTGATTATCTTAACTCAACAACTCCACATACATTTACTAAGTACTTCTAGTCACTATATCATTGAATGGTCACTGGCTTCAAGAATGAGTAATTATCTGTGGCCACTGGGAAAAAAATGATGCAAGGAAGATGGGTGATCTGGAATGTAGGACTGTGATGTTTCAAGATTATCCATCACTAATCAAGATAGCAGAGAGAAAAACCACAAATAAATACTTAAGAGAATTTGTGCACAAATTGGCTGTTCTATTTACTCATGAATTAATCTGTTTTTTAAATACTGACTAATTGGCCATGAAATTCTAACCCCATTGGATATTATGATCTTGCTTGCAAAGCCTGATCCAATTTGGTCAGAAAGTTTACTGATTTACATTGACACACTGTGGAACTTAGAATGTTAATCATACCACAGAGAATTATAGGAGCCATGTTAGGAATCATGAGAATTCATGATTTATGACCTCAAAGGGCATGAGGGAATATTGTACCCAAAATATGGAAGATTATGTTTCCAGTGCAAAGGTCATAAAAATGTGGACTACTGGAAAGAAATTATCTGACATGCAGTGACAGCTGTACATACAGTCATGCATTATTGTTGGAGAACCAAAGAAACGTCTTGAATTGATTTAGTTAATTTCTCCCTGGCAATTATACTGGTCCCAGAAGATTGTCCCTGGTGTCAATGATATCAGTAAACCTATTTGTCTTCTATAATTTTAGATGGGTTTCATTTGCCTGATCTGTTTACACTGATTATGAAATGTGCTTTGGACCCATATCTGGTAATCATTCTGGCACCCATTCTCCCATTCTCTGGCAACAGAATTGAATCGTGGCAACTGATTAATGCTTTGGTAATCCTGACTGATTCCTTTAGTTTTCCAATCATGTGCTTGGATAAATGACTAATCCTGCATTATTGTAAAGATTTGATTAATTTTGCTGATGGCATCTGATTTTTTTCTCTCCCCCCCCCCCCCCAAGGGTAGCAACATTAAACCTAGTTTTATGCCTTGGATACTTTAATACAGGTACTTTCAGATGTATCTCTCTTCTAAGACTTAAAAATTTTTGAGTGGGAGTAGATGGATTCTGAATTAGGCCTGTCTCCTTTGCTCTCCCCATAACCAAAATTACCTGGTACATGTGTGTGAAATCACAGTCTCTGGATCCTGGAGAAGTCCAGTGAAGCATCAAACTTTGAAATAGTGTAATTCTGAGGTTGGTGCAGTCCTGCCCTTCCCCATTTAGAAAGACTGACAGAAGGCTAAACTTGGGATGAAGCTCTTGTCTTCTGTCAAAGGTGTTGGAATTTAACACTATTAAAATGTCTCTGATATGTGGATCCTGGGAATAGAAAATTATTGCAGCAGATTTGCATAAGTTCAGCACTTGTTTCAATGTGAAAGGCTGAATGCTGTGTTGGCAATTCCCTTCAGGAACACTGGTCATGGTCTACAAGATACAGCCAATTTCTTCCCATTAGAACTAAAGTTAGACAGATACAAGGTGAGAATTATATTTGGTATACATTGGTAATTGACCTAGCATTGAAATTCCTTATTAAGTAAACCTAGCATGGCTTGAAGTGTTTCTGGAATGAATCTCTCTAAACCTGATAATGAGTCTCACTGCTTCTTCCCTAACAGTAAAGCAGACAATTATAATTTTACTGCTGGCCCCCTCTAGTCTATTTGAGTATTTGTTTTGAATTGATGTTCAGGAATGGTAAATCAAAGATAGTTGCATAATAGATAAAATTTTAACAGTGATGGGGAAAAAGTTGTTCAGGGGTGGCATTCAGATTTTTTCTGCTATTTGCAATTGATGGGAAGCTGGTTTTCAAATCATAATGTGTCAATAAAATTTAATTATAGCAGCAACACCCCCCCCCCACAAAACAATTGTTCAGGTAATGGAAATACATGTTTCCAAATTCATAAATTAGTAAACAAATACAGAATAAAATTCACTCTCTCAAAACTTGTGTGGAAAATGAAAAGTAAATAAATACTTTTCATTTCTGGAACAGGTTATGAGCACCAAATACTGCTCATTCCTTGAAAAGTATGATGAGTGCTTGAATTGGACCTCAAAAGAGCTGCTTCATATGGTAACATTGACATTCCATTTCCTACAGCAAACTGTCTGGTTTCGCTACCTGATGTGCCAATATATTCCAGTACTCAATATGACAAAAGTAAAGCAATTTTGTGTAAGTATTGGCTTTTTGTTGTGGTTCTTTGAGTTGGGACTTGCCGAAAAAGTGTCCTGCTTAGTGCCACATGTTTGGGTCCGCATATGATATGATTACAGATTACTGTGCTGCTCTTGTTATCTTGTTACCTGAAAAAGTAAAACTCTTTTTGGATCTACAGGTGTTAGCCATATGTGTTTGTCATAGCAAATAGGCATCTGTTGGTCTCGTGAGAGCATGGATTTGCGCCTTGGAAGGTTTCCAGGTCACAGGCCTGGGCAAGGTTGAGTGGAAGACAGACAGTTGCCCATGCTGCAAGTCTCCCCTCTCCATGCCACCGCTATTGTTCAAGGGAAGGGCACTAGGGCCGATACAGCTTGGCACTGGTGTCGTCACAGAGCAATGTGTGGTTAAGTGCCTTGCTCGAGGACACAACACGCTGCCTCAGCTGAGGCTCCAACTAGCGACCTTCAGATCACTAGACTGTTACGTGCCCCGTAACGGGTTATAGAACCAGCAGAAATGGAAAACAGTTGGAGTCTGATATTGCTATTAACTAATTCTATTTTATTAGTAACTACGCAATACAGTAATATAAAATCAGATAGGTTAACAGAACTTTTGCATATACGGGTGTGTGAATATGGAACCCAAACTTCTTCAGACTTAAGTGGTAAGAGATACAGTCTTACGATGGAATGTAAGATAGTTCAGTTCAATGCTCAGGTTAATTAATGAGAGATATTTGTAATACAAAAGGCGAACGTTGTGAGAAGGCAATTACGTCGATATTCCACAACAGCAAAACAAAATAACAATAGTAGTAGGTTTTATCTCCAAAGTTGTTCCACTCCACACACGAAGTATCACCGACAGTGATCTTCAACGAATATCCTTTCAACACAAGTGATACCACACCCGAATTCAGCTACAGGTCATCTCAAAGTGGTGGCCACAGGATACTCAAACAGGATCCACATATGGATTATCACCAACAGTAGCTTATCACTGAGGTAACATCTTCCAATGATAAAACTACCAACTCAGGCAAGGATTGTCACACACGGGTAGTTTCCACACAAGGTTACCCCAAACACACAACTGTGATAGCCACTTATCCAGTTCCACGACATACGAAATAACTCCAACTGCGATTTGCCACAGGGGCACCTTTCTTCAGTGAACTAGCACACCCAAACAAGGGTAACACACAAGTGGTATTCACAAAGGTACTCCCCTCACCAGAGAACCCACTCCTGTGGAATAACTACGTGACAGTTACACCTTCATATTCGAATGGAACTCAAACTCACCCTCACGGGCTACTTAGAGAGAGAGTCCAAACAGTGATCTCTTTGTCACTAGGTTTCTTATGTTTCAAACCTTCCTCTCCTCTCTTCTCTTCCTTTAAAGTCACCGAATGTGACCACAAAAAGGAGACCATCTTCTGTGGTGAAGTTATCAACCCAGGCAAGGGTTGAACACACTGATAACTTCCCACCAGCCATCCCTTTTCCACACTGTGAGAGCCACTGATCGATCCTCCAAAAACCCACCCTTCTGTGGGCACAACAAAGCTCATCCAGTGTCCAAAACCATGTGTGTCTGTGTGTCTACCAGCTGACCTAGTATTTATCTCAGCATGCTGAACACCAGCTGTCCATCAATTAACACCGCCCTCGGTCACCATGACGACCCACGAGCTGCTTGTTGCTCTCTCTCCCTTTCCGTGGCAACCCAAAAGCTGACAGTAGTAGTCAGTGTCCTTGTAAAAGTGTAAACACGAGCTGAAAGGCAGACGCCGCCCCTCTCTCAGCAGAAATCCAGGAGTTAGTCTCAGTTCGCTCTTGTGCTCTAAAGTGACAGTGCATAGCAAAAAGGAACCCTAGGGGTACATAACAAGACTGATGCCTTAACCACTTGGCCATGTGCCAACACCATAGCAAATAACTGCCTATCTAATATGATTAATAGCTTCAAATTTTAGTTTTTCATTTGCAGGAGCTGGTCATGACTGGTAATGTCAGTTTTTATTATCAAAGACTGAGCCAGCTTCAGTCACTGGACTTTCTGGTGAAAGTATTCCCACAGCATTGCTGATAAGGATTCCAACAGCAATGAAAGGGTAGAGATTTATTTCCCAGGCAGAATAGAAATCTATAAATTGTGGTTTATACTTGGGTCCATGCTGCTCATAATCTTAATGCCAAAGTTTACTTTGAAGTACAGGCAGGGTATCCTTGGCAAGTAAACTGGTTTGTTATAATAACGTGTAGCAAGGTACAGTGGAAAAATTTTGTTTTGCATGTCATCCATTGAGATCATTTCATTATAGCAGTGTTTTGAGGTATTACAAGGGAAAAACAATGACAGAAAGCACTATCGTGTTGGTTGCTGAGAAAGTGCCATCCTGGCAACCAATAAGATGCAAGGCCATAATGAGCCAGATTGTGAGGTCAAGACTCCATTTTATTGTATTACTGGACTACTCAATAGTCTTGTAACAGCAGGATAGAAGCTGTCCTTCAGCCTGGTGGTATGTGCTTCATGCTTTTGTATCTTCTGTGCCATGGCTGGGTGGGATATTTGATTATTTTGGCTGCTTTACTGATGCATCAAGAATTATAGGAGACATTGGGATTTGTTGCATATACTGTGAATGGCATATTGTGTTCTAAGGGAATAACTTCACACAGGGGAGTTACAATTGATGCTGAGTTTAAATATTGTAACTAGCAGTGTACCAAATGCTTAAGAGTTGCAGTAATTAACATAATAGGGAGAATTGAATAAAAATATATCTTCATGAGCAGCTGAGTAATTGAAGTCTTGACTAATAAACAAGTTCTGGAATGCAGCAAGTGCAGAAAGTTGGTGATGGTTGTGTCAGTCAAAAGGTAGCCATTCAAAATCCTCCCAGCTTCCAACATCAGGTCCAGAGCTGTTCAAACTACAGTCAGATTCTAACCTTGCTGACTTACTCTGTTTTTGCACAGGACAACTTTGCAAACTTCCCATGCAGACTAAGGGTGACTACAATAAATGGTTGCTTTTAACTAAGTGATTGCTATACCTCAGTTGATGTTTGAGTCTTGTTCTTGGCCACCCTGAGTGTTTTCCATTGGAACAACACTAATGAAATTACTGTTTTATAATGTTAGAACAGTCTTTGGTGTCCTCTGGTTTTTGTCACCTCCGATAAGAGGAAATATCTATTTTGTAAAGACATGGTTAAGTTTCCAGTGCCCGCTCTGGTTAGTCCAGGTATCTAGCACTTGAGAGCACTGTGGTCACCGTTGTGCACAATAGACTAACAAATTTGGTGCTAAATATTGGGTCTTGATCTTCAAATAATCTTTGGCACAATCAATCAATTGCAATACTGACACTTTAAAGGTGATATGGAATGCATCAGAAATTGGTCATTCCTTTTAGTCTATGGTGGTGTTTGTCTTCTCTGTACTAATCCCCTCCCTTGTGTTCATTATTTTGTCCATCACCCTTTAATCACTTGACTTCATCACAAATGTTAGCATTGAATCTGCCATGCTCACTAACTTTGATACCTTTGCAGGCAGCTTCACAATTATTTCTAAGATCTCTTGTACCTTCGTGCTAAAACATTTGAGTGTAGTGTTATGCTTGCATTTGTTCACTGCAGATCATAGTTAACTTGTTGGGCAGAAGGGCCTGTTTTACTGCTGCATAACTCTGACATAACTATTGCTATAAGCTTGTTCCTTTTTGCTCTAAAACCATTATATTCTTGTAATTCTGTAATGCTTTTCAAATCGAAATGTCGATATATTTGGGATAGACAAGATTCACTGCAGATAACAGTAGTGAAAAATATTCTTTCTGTGCTCACAGGCCCACTTGCCATGTGTACGTGTCAAGTATCTCTTCTTCTCGTGGCTTGCAGTGTTTGTTGGGAGCTGGGTGGTGTACGTACAATATTCCACTTACACAGAACTGTGCCGAGCTCACGATTGCAAGAAAATAATTGTGAGTATTAGTATTTCTGTTCTGGTTATTAAGATGTGTGGTAATTTAGTGAATTATTAAAGCTAAAAAGTAAACTAATTTTAGTGCTTTTCTGTGGTCTTATCCTGCATGTAATAAATTTAATGATTCTTCATACGGACACTTTGCTTAGTAAAATGATTTTAGAGAAGTGGTATCTTTGAAAAGTGTGCAGCTGATGCAATAGTCATGTTGGCTGTCATTGTAAAATGCAAGACAAGTTCCTGTCTTTTACATGACAATTTTCTTGCCTTGGCATACAGCTGTTTGCTTGGAGCAATGCTAACCATCCAGTATGGGAATTGCAAGGCATCTGACCGCAAGACCCAACAAAGGATTGTGAGGACTGCTGAGAAGATCATCCGGGTCTCTCTTGCACCCATCCGAGATGATTATCAGGAATGCTACATATGCAGGGTCCTTACCATTATCAAGGATCCCTCTCATCCATCTCACAATCACTTTGACTCCTATCATCAGACAGGAGGTAACATACCGTAAGGACAAGGACAGCTTACCCACCCCCTCCCCAGGTCACGAAACTACTGAACTCCCTGACACTACCCAGGTCTCATCACGTATAAAATGGCAGTAGCATCATGCTGTTTACTTTTTAACTTGTGCCGTGAATGCACCTTACACGAAATATCAATATTCTGCAATATATTTTATTTGGTCATTTGAGGTAATTTTACTGTATGTATTGTGTATGAGTTGTATGTACTGTGTTGTGCATCTTAGTCCAGAGGAAGTTTGTTTCATTGGTGGTACACATTTTGATTTGTAACTCCAAAACATAAATAAGACCATAAGAAATAGGAGCAGAATTAGGCCATTTGACCCATTGAGTCTGCTGCACCATTTCATCATGGCTGATCCATTTTTCCCTTTGGTCCCAATCTCCTGCTTCCACTCTCCCCCCCCCCCCCACGCCCCACCACACGTATCACTCATGCCCTGACCAATCAAGAATCTATCAACCTCTGCCTTAAATATACATAAAGATTTACATAAAGAGAAGGCAGGAACAGGGTACTGATTGTGGATGATCAGCCATGATCACAGTGAATGGACAGAGTGGATGTGGCAACATTGTTTCCCATATTGGGGAAGTCTAGTACGAGAGGGCATGACTTAAGGATTGAAGGGCGTTCATTCAAGACAGAGATGGGAAGAAATTTTTTTAGCCAGAGGGTGGTGAATCTATGGAATTTGTTACCACGTGCGGCAGTGGAGGCCAAGTCATTGTGTATATTTAAGGCAGAGATTGATAGGTATCTGAGTAGCCAGGGCATCAAAGGTTACAGTGAGAAGGCGGGGGAGTGGAACTAAATGGGAGAATGGATCAGCTCATGATAAAATGGCAGAGCAGACTTGATGGGCCAAATGGCCGACTTCTGCTCCTTTGTCTTATGAATGGTGGTGCTGGCTCGAAGGGCGAAATGGCCTACTCCTGCATCTATTGTCTATTTGGCCTCCACAGTTGCCTATGGCAATGAATTCCACAGATTCACCACTCTCTGGCTAAAGAATTCTCCCTCATCTCCATTCTAAAGGGACGCCCCTTTATGCTGAGGCTGTGTCCTCTGGTCCTAGGCTCTCCCACCGTAGGAAACATCCTCTCCACATTTATTCTATGAAGGCCTTCACCATTCAGTAGGTTTCAATGAGGTCACCTTTCATTCTTCTGAATTCCAGTGAGTAGAGCTCCAGAGCCATCAGACACTCTTCATATTGACAAGCTGTTTAATCCTGGAATCATTTTTGTGAACTTGCTTTAAACCTTGTCTAGTTTCAGCACATTCTTTCTAAGATGATGGGCCTAAACTTGCTCACAATACTTCCAGCTGAAGCCTGACCAGTGCTTTAAAAGTCTCAACATGACATCCTTGCTTTTATACTCTAGTCCTGTTGAAATGAATGCTATCATTGCATTTGCCTTTCACACCAAAATCTCAACCTGCAAACTAGCCTTTAGAGAATCCTGCACAAGGACTCCCAAGTCCCTTTGCAACATCAGTTTTTTTTGTTTTTTCTCTCCATTTAGAAAATAGTCAACCTTTTTCATTTCTTCCTGTCAAAGTGCATGACCATACATTTCCCAACACTGTATTCCATCTGCCACTTTTTTGCCCATTCTCCTAATCTGTCCATGTGTTTTCTAGCTTTTCTGCTTCCTCAACACAACCTGCCCCTCCAGCAATCTTTATATTGTCTGCAAACTTTGCAACAAAACATCATCCAAATCATTGACATGTAATGTAATATCTAATTGAAATAAAAACATGAAGCTGGAAGTAATAACTGCATTTTTACTTTAAGCGAAGTGATGGCATGATGAGATATGCCATTCGCTTAACTTTTTCTCCTTTTGGAAAGCCACTTCACATTGCATTATCTATTGCCATTTCTTCCCTATTAGTAGAAGTATATTTATGGGTGGAGCAAAGCAGACAGGTTTGATAGAAACCAGTTATATTAATTGACAAGTGCTAAAAAAGACTGCAACTGTGACACATCCTTTGACCTTTGCTTTCTGTTGACTCTGTTGCAGGGGATGTGGCATGCAAATGGTAGATGTATCTCCAATCAAGTTGTAGTTGAGTTAGCCACCCATGGCCCCCACAATACTGGCCTTTCAGTTTTTACCACATACAAGCTCAAAGTGGCTTGTTGGTTATTTTACTGCATTGTTATGAATGTTGTTCCCACAGGAATTACATTTATATTTGTAGGCTTCAGTTCAGTTTCTTTGAAATGCCATTTACTCATTTTGTAGAATGACTGAAACAGCCAAACCAGTGTCCAATTCCATTTGAATTCTTTTGCTGTTCATTTCTGGTGTAAGCCAAATTGCATGTCCTTTGTTAGTTTTCACATTATAAATCTCAAGGCTACTCAATCCTGTGTCACTATCATAATGAGTTATTTCATCAACAACATTCAAATGAGTGCTGTTTCTGAAACTGCATCTTGATTTTTTTTTCTTATTCTCTTCCCTGTGCAGTCCACTTATTTTTGTTTGCCCAACATGCTCTTTTTTGTCCTACTTTGCATTTCCCGCCTTGGTCTGGTGTGTGTGAGCCCCTGCCACAACAGTAACACAATTTATTCAGCCGGGCAGGTTTCTGTTTAAATTTTGCAATTTCATTTACGCTCACTTTCATTCCTGACTACAACTCAATTGCATTTATGTTTGCTGTTTCCATTGATACAGCAATTTCAACTGCTCTTTTAAATGTGAATTGTGCTTCATTTAAGAGCTGCTTTTTTTGAAATGCTTTCTTGTAAGATTCCCCAAGCTAAACAATCTCTCAGTGCATTATTAAGCCATTACTGAACTGACAGTGTTCATGCAACTCCTTCAATTCAGCTCGTAAGCTGAAATGGACTCCCCTTCCTTTTGATTCCACTTGTGAAACCTAAATCATTCTGCAATCAATAATGGTTTTGGTTCTAAATGTTCCTGCATTAGTTTCATGATATTAGTAAAGCTCGTATCAGCTGGTTTAGTTGGAGCAGTTAAACTTCTAAGCAAACTGTGAAGTCAGTAAAATTGGCACTTTTTTTTTTCTCCAGTCCTGCTGAAATGTATTAGCCTGAAATGCCAACTGTACTTTTTTTTTCATTGATACTGCCTGGCCTGCTGAGTTCCTCCTGCATTTTGTGTGTGTTACTCACTCTTCATTGGCTATTTAATTTGCTTCAAAATATTGCTCAATTTGCTCAGTATACAATATCCAGTTATCCTTTGAGCAATCGAATGAGTCTACCTTTCCTATATAGCCAACCTTTCTGCTTTATTTTTTAAAGTTATGATTATTATACTTGGTACTCACTGTTTATAAACTTGTGAATTCATCAGTTTTCTGGCTTTTTTTTAAAACTCAAAGATCTTTCTCCCCTTACGAAGGGGGAAAAAAAACTGCTGCAATTTTTTTAAAAACTGCTGTGCTTTTTTTAAAAAAACTCTTAACATCTTGCCGTGCTTCAACAGGTAGCCATTCATGTACTTTTACACACAAAATGTAATGAGTCATTGAAGCAAACAAATGCCTAATCCAACAATATTTACAATATTAGTCAAATATTACTGAAATTTTAAATACACAACATGTATATGGCTGAATAACAATAAACTTGAACTTAACACATAGATCTAAAAGATCCTCAAAGTGAGGATATCCTTGTAAATAATGTACCAATGTAAATATAAACTTTAATACTTTGAACGACAAAAATCACAAGAATTGGATATACTGCTGCTCCAGAATATAAGTCCATAAGACATAGGAGCAGAATTAGGCCATCTGGCCCATCGAGTCTTCTCCACCATTCAATCATGGCTGATCCTTTTTTTCTATCTCCTCCTTAACCCCAGTTCCCGGCCTTCTCCCTGTAACCTTTGATGCTATGTTTAATCAAGAATCTATCAATCTCTGCCTTAAATACACCCAACAACCTGGTCTCCACAGCTACATGTGGCAACAAATTCCACAAATTCACCATCCTTTGGCTAAAGAAATTTCTCCACATCTCTGTTTTGAAAGGGTGCCCCTCTATTCTGAGGCAGTGCCCTCTTGTTCTAGACTCTCCCACCATGGGAAACATCCTTTCCATACCTACTCTTTCTAGGCCTTTTAACATTCAAAAGGTTTCAATGAAATCCTCCTTCATCCTTCTGAATTCCAGATAGTACAGGCCCAGAACCATCAAACATTCCTCGTACGATAACCCTTTCATTCCTGAATCATCCTTGTGAACCTCCTCTGGACCCTCTCCAATGCCAGCACATCTTTTCTAAGATGAGGGGCCCAAAACTGTTCACAATACTCAAGGTAAGGTCTCACCAGTGCCTTATAAAGCCTCAGCATCACATCCTTGCTATTGTATTCTAAACCTCTTGAAATGAATGTTAATTTAGCATTTGTCTTCCTCACCACCAACTCAACATGCGAGTTAACCTTGAGGGTGTTCTGCACAAGGACTCCTAAGTCCCTCTGCATCTCAGATTCCTGGATTTTCTCCCCATTTAGAAAATAGTCCACACATTTATTTCTACTAGCGAAGTTCATGGCTATACATTTTCTAACATTGTATTTCATTTGCCACTTTTCTTGCCCATTCTCCTCATCTGTCTGAGTCCTTCTGCATCCTACTTGTTTCCTCAACACTACCTGCCCCTTTACCAATCTTCGTATCATCTGCAAACTTGGCAATAAAGCTATCTATTCATTCATCTAAATCATTGATATACAGCATAAAAAGAAGTGGTCCCAATACTGAACCCTGCGGAACATCACTAGTCACTGGCAGCCAACCAGAAAAGGATCCTTTTATTCCCACTCACTGGGAATATGGTTGATACTTTAAGCAGATGGGCTCTACTCTGAGGTTTGAAGAATAAGCAAAGATGTAATTGAAACATAGAAACATAGAAAATAGGTGCAGGAGTAGGCCATTCGGCCCTTCGAGCCTGCACCGCCATTTATTATGATCATGGCTGATCATCCAACACAGAACCCCGCCCCAGCCTTCCCTCCATACCCGCTGATCCCTGTAGCCACAAGGGCCATATCTAACTCCCTCTTAAACATAGCCAATGAACTGGCCTCAACAGTTTGCTGTGGCAGAGAATTCCACAGATTCACCACTCTCTGTGTGAAGAAGTTTTTCCTAATCTCGGTCCTAAAAGGCTTCCCCTCTATCCTCAAACTGTGACCCCTCGTTCTGGACTTCCCCAACATCGGGAACAATCTTCCTGCATCTAGCCTGTCCAATCCCTTTAGGATCTTATACGTTTCAATCAGATCTCCCCTCAATCTTCTAAATTCCAACGAGTACAAGCCCAGTTCATCCAGTCTTTCTTCATATGAAAGTCCTGCCATCCCAGGAATCAATCTGGTGAACTTTCTTTGTACTCCCTCTATGGCAAAGATGTCTTTCCTCAGATTAGGGGACCAAAACTGCACACAATACTCCAGGTGTGGTCTCACCAAGGCCTTGTACAACTGCAGTAGTACCTCCCTGCTCCTGTACTCGAATCCTCTCGCTATAAATGCCAGCATACCATTCGCCTTTTTCACCGCCTGCTGTACCTGCATGCCCACTTTCAATGACTGGTGTATAATGACACCCAGGTCTCGTTGCACCTCCCCTTTTCCTAATCGGCCACCATTCAGATAATAATCTGTTTTCCTATTTTTGCCACCAAAGTGGATAACTTCACATTTATCCACATTAAATTGCATCTGCCATGAGTTTGCCCACTCACCCAACCTATCCAAGTCACCCTGCATCCTCTTAGCATCCTCCTCACTGCTAACACTGCCGCCCAGCTTCGTGTCATCCACAAACTTGGAGATGCTGCATTTAATTTCCTCATCCAAGTCATTAATATATATTGTAAACAACTGGGGTCCCAGCACTGAGCCTTGCGGTACCCCACTAGTCACCGCCTGCCATTCTGAAAACGTCCCGTTTATTCCCACTCTTTGCTTCCTGTCTGCTAACCAATTCTCCACCCACACCAATACCTTACCCCCAATACCGTGTGCTTTAAGTTTGCACACTAATCTCCTGTGTGGGACCTTGTCAAAAGCCTTTTGAAAATCCAAATATACCACATCCACTGGTTCTCCCCTATCCACTCTACTAGTTACATCCTCAAAAAATTCTATGAGATTCGTCAGACATGATTTTCCTTTCACAAATCCATGCTGACTTTGTCCAATCATTTCTCCGCTTTCCAAATGTGCTGTTATCACATCCTTGATAACTGACTCCAGCAGTTTCCCCACCACCGACGTTGGGCTAACCGGTCTATAATTCCCCGGTTTCTCTCTCCCTCCTTTTTTAAAAATTGGGGTTACATTAGCCACCCTCTAATCCTCAGGAACTAGTCCAGAATCTAACGAGTTTTGAAAAATTATCACTAATGCATCCACTATTTCTTGGGCTACTTCCTTAAGCACTCTAGGATGCAGACCATCTGGCCCTGGGGATTTATCTGCCTTCAATCCCTTCAATTTACCTAACACCACTTCCCTACTAACATGTATTTCACTCAGTTCCTCCATCTCACTGGACCCTCTGTCCCTTACTATTTCTGGAAGATTATTTATGTCCTCCTTAGTGAAGACAGAACCAAAGTAATTATTCAATTGGTCTGCCATGTCCTTGCTCCCCATAATCAATTCACCTGTTTCTGTCTGCAGGGGACCTACATTTGTCTTTACCAGTCTTTTCCTTTTTCCATATCTTTCAAAGCTTTTACAGTCCGTTTTTATGTTCTCTGCCAGTTTTCTCTCATAATCTTTTTTCCCCTTCCTAATTAAGCCCTTTGTCCTCCTCTGCTGAACTCTGAATTTCTCCCAGTCCTCAGGTGAGCCACTTTCTCTGGCTAATTTGTATGCTACTTCTTTGGAATTGATACTATCCCTAATTTCTCTTGTCAGCCGTAGAACTTTGTTACAGGGCTTAATGGATTGCATGCAGTGTAATGTTACACTGTGATAGGATACCCTTGACACCGTGATGGGTTAACTACTCAGAAATGAGCTGAAAAGAAATTTCCTCATCAGTTGTAAATGCAGCTTTGGATTTTTCTACCCATGCACTGAGTATTTAAAAACGTACAAATTCGAAGCAGAATTAGGCCACTGCTATGTGCACAAAGGCAAGCCAGCATTGCGATGACTGACCTGATTGTTAACTCTGCGTTGCTGTCTACTTGGCCACACAGACCTGAATGGCAGAACAGGCACAAGGAGGCAAATAAACTTCTACTGCAACTGGAAACATGAAAAGCAGGACAAAGGTAAAACACTCAGGCCTTTGGACCCAATCCACCATCCAACTTAACCTGGCTGCTCACCAACTGATTGTTTTTGGAATAAGAAATGTGCAGTATTTACCAGTTTCTTGAATTTAATTCTGTAGTGGCAAACTCCACAGGTTCACCACCCCCTGGATGAAGGAATTCCTATTGATCTCAGCTCCAAGTAAAAATTCCATGCCCTGAGGCAGTGACACCTGATTCTGAACTCTCCAACTATCAGAGGCATCTCTCTCCATCTAATATGTACAGTCTTGTATTGGAAGTCCTTTTGCACTGACAATTGTCTCATCCGATGAATTATTCGGCTTGTGAATTTCTTTTGGACTGCCTCCAATACTAGCATATCCTTGCTTAAATAAAGCAATCAAAACAGATGCAAGTCCAGATGTATCTTCACTAATATTTTATACTGTGGTAACTCATCTATTCTTCTGCTCCTCTGCAATAAAGACAAAAATGCCATTTACCGTCTTAACTCTCTGGCTATCCATCGATGATGATTCCTTTCAGTCAGTTAGTGGGGTTTAGGATACCCCACTCCTCAGAAAGGAACTGCGTGTGCGTAAATGGATTTAGGTGAGTAGGGGGTTGCACAGGTCCAGACCCACCCTCTCAACATCCCCTCCTGGATCCAGCAGCATGGTGGGGTCCAAGACGGCTGGGGGAAGTTCTGTTGCAGTGAATGGCCAGACCAAGCTTTGATGCAAGGGATGCCTTTTCCACGCTTCGTGTTTGCTAGATGGCCGTTGACCCTACGAGAGGGTTCATCCACCCTTTGACAGGTCTTGTTTTTCATCCTGCAGGGTATCTAGCCACCCTCCTCACCAGGCAAGCCTGGTGGGGGAGCCGGTTTAGTCGCCAACCATCCGACCATGCCACAGATAGTACTGGGTTACATGGTACCAGTAGCACTCAGACCTGACACTACTAACTACTTATTGGACATATCTGTTAACGTTTTGTGTCAATGCAGGAAAAACTACTGGATCTCTCTACTTGAATTACTTGCAGTCTTTCCATTTAGAAGATAAACTGCATTTCGAATCCTGTGAGTGAAGAGCTTCACTTCACACTTCCCCATATTAAACTTCACCTGCCAAGATTTTGCTTACTAACTCTTTCCATATTTTGCTGCAGAGTCCAAATATCTTCATGACCTGCCTTCCCACCTATTTTAGCGTTATCTTTGATACTCTGCAATCCTTCAGGATTTAATTACTGTATAAATAACTGAGAGCCAAGAACTGAACTCTGGGGCACTTCTAGCCTGAGATCAGTCTAACCAATATTCAGTTTAAACTAACAACATACATCAAAGTTGCTGGTGAACGCAGCAGGCCAAGCAGCATCTATAGGAAGAGGCGCAGTCGACGTTTCAGGCCGAGACCCTTCGTCAGGACTAACTGAAGGAAGAGTGAGTAAGGGATTTGAAAGCTGGAGGGGGAGGGGGAGATGCAAAATGATAGGAGAAGACAGGAGGGGGAGGGATAGAGCCGAGAGCTGGACAGGTGATAGGCAAAAGGGGATACGAGAGGATCATGGGACAGGAGGCCTAGGGAGAAAGCCGGGGGGGGGTGACCCAGAGGATGGGCAAGAGGTATATTCAGAGGGACAGAGGGAGAAAAAGGAGAGTGAGAGAAAGAATGTGTGCATAAAAATGAGTAACAGCTGGGGTACGAGGGGGAGGTGGGGCCTAGCGGAAGTTAGAGAAGTCAATGTTCATGCCATCAGGTTGGAGGCTACCCAGACGGAATATAAGGTGTTGTTCCTCCAACCTGAGTGTGGCTTCATCTTTACAGTAGAGGAGGCCGTGGATAGACATGTCAGAATGGGAATGGGATGTGGAATTAAAATGTGTGGCCACTGGGAGATCCTGCTTTCTCTGGCGGACAGAGCGTAGATGTTCAGCAAAGCGGTCTCCCAGTCTGCGTCGGGTCTCACCAATATATAAAAGGCCACATCGGGAGCACTGGACGCAGTATATCACCCCAGTCGACTCACAGGTGAAGTGATGCCTCACCTGGAAGGACTGTTTGGGGCCCTGAATGGTGGTAAGGGAGGAAGTGTAAGGGCATGTGTAGCACTTGTTCCGCTTACACGGATAAGTGCCAGGAGGGAGATCAGTGGGGAGGGATGGGGGGGACGAATGGACAAGGGAGTTGTGTAGGGAGCGATCCCTGCGGAATGCAGAGAGAGGGGGGGAGGGAAAGATGTGCTTAGTGGTGGGATCCCGTTGGAGGTGGCGGAAGTTACGGAGAATAATATGTTGGACCCGGAGGCTGGTGGGGTGGTAGGTGAGGACCAGGGGAACCCTATTCCTAGTGGGGTGGTGGGAGGATGGAGTGAGAGCAGATGTACGTGAAATGGGGGAGATGCGTTTAAGAGCAGAGTTGATAGTGGAGGAAGGGAAGCCCCTTTCTGTAAAAAATGAAGACATCTCCCTCGTCCTAGAATGAAAAGCCTCATCCTGAGAGCAGATGCGGCGGAGACGGAGGAATTGCGAGAAGGGGATGGCGTTTTTGCAAGAGACAGGGTGAGAAGAGGAATAGTCCAGATAGCTGTGAGAGTCAGTAGGCTTATAGTAGATATCAGTGGATAAGCTGTCTCCAGAGACAGAGACAGAAAGATCTAGAAAGGGGAGGGAGGTGTCGGAAATAGACCAGGTAAACTTGAGGGCAGGGTGAAAGTTGGAGGCAAAGTTAATAAAGTCAACGAGTTCTGCATGCGTGCAGGAAGCAGCGCCAATGCAGTTGTCGATATAGCGAAGGAAAAGTGGGGGACAGATACCAGAATAGGCACGGAACATAGATTGTTCCACAAACCCAACAAAAAGGCAGGCATAGCTAGGACCCATACGGGTGCCCATAGCTACACCTTTAGTTTGGAGGAAATGGGAGGAGCAAAAGGAGAAATTATTAAGAGTAAGGACTAATTCCGCTAGACGGAGCAGAGTGGTGGTAGAGGGGAACTGATTAGGTCTGGAATCCAAAAGGAAGCGTAGAGCTTTGAGACCTTCCTGATGGGGGATGGAAGTATATAAGGACTGGACATCCATGGTGAAAATAAAGCGGTGGGGGCCAGGGAACTTAAAATCATCGAAAAGTTTAAGAGTGTGAGAAGTGTCACGAACATAGGTCGGAAGGGATTGAACAAGGGGTGATAAAACAGTGTCGAGGTATGCAGAAACGAGTTCGGTGGGGCAGGAGCAAGCTGAGACAATAGGTCGGCCAGGACAGGCAGGTTTGTGGATCTTGGGTAGGAGGTAGAAACGGGAAGTGCGGGGTGTGGGAACTATAAGGTTGGTAGCAGTGGATGGGAGATCCCCTGAGCGGATAAAGTCGTTGATAGTGTGGGAGACAATGGCCTGGTGCTCCTTAGTGGGGTCACGATCGAGGGGTAAATAAGAGGAGGTATCCGCGAGTTGTCGCTGTGCCTCGGCAAGGTAGAGGTCAGTACGCCAGACTACAACAGCACCCCCCTTATCAGCGGGTTTAATAATAATGTTAGGATTAGTGCGGAGGGAGTGGAGAGCAGAGCGTTCCGAAGGAGTGAGGTTGGAATGGGGACAAGGTGCGGTGAAGTCGAGACGGTTGATGTCCCGTCGGCAGTTGGCAATAAAGAGATCCAGAGCAGGCAGAAGACCAGAGCGGGGTGTCCATGAAGAAGAGGAGGGTTGAAGACGGGAGAAGGGGTCATCGGTGGGGGTGGAAGAGTCCTTGCCGAAGAAGTAGGCTCGGAGACGGAGACGGCGGAAGAAAAGTTCCGCATCATGGCGAACACGGAACTCGCTGAGGTGTGGGCGAAGGGGGACAAAGGTGAGGCCCTTACTGAGAACAGAGCGTTCTGCCTCCGACAGTTGAAGGTCGGAGGGGATGGTAAAGACCCAGCACGGATGAGAGCTGGGATCAGAGGGGGGAGGGGGGAGGCTGGTGGTGTCAGTGGAGAGGGGAGGGTTGGGGTGAGAGGAAGATGGAGCCTCTGAGGGCCCAGGAGCTGACGGTGGGATCTGAGGAAGACGGGGCTGCGGAGTGGTGGTGGGGGAAGGGGAGACGGGAGTCACAACAGCAGCACATAAAGACCCGGCCTGGAGTTCAAGGCTGGAGTCGCAGTTGGTGGTTGCGTAATCATTTCGAATGTGTCCATGGTCGTTGCTGGAGTCCGGGTTTTGAATGTGTCCTGAGGTGTTGGAGCCGCCGAGATCAATGGCAGGCGCCGCAATTGAAAGTTCATGCCTGCTAGCGTCGGGGCCGGCAGGCTCTGGAGTCTGTAGATGTAAGATCTTGCGATCTTTGCCTAACATGACAAAGTCAAAAAAACGGCGATTGCAGGCGTGGATCCGACGGAGGATGAAATAGCGGGTAGGACCATTACAGACGGCGAAGAAAGTGTCCCGAAGGTGTGGAAGGGTCTGGGATAGGGACACCAAGTACCTCCTCATGGCGGAGAGCGTCGCCTTCAGAGCTTGACGGGAGAAGCGGCGAGAGGCAGAGTCAATAAAATGTGAGTACCTGGGATCCTCAGAAGGTCCAAATTGAGAGGCTTGGAAACGAATCCTAAAGCCAACTGGAGTAAGTTGGCGACGGAGGCACATTCCAAGAAAGGATACATGGCAGTGATAGCGAGTCTGAGTCAAAATGTGGTCGAAAAGTTGAAGAGCCGAAGAAATTACAGATGGGGAGCAGTGAGAGATGGTTTCACTGAACTCCCGTCGAAGAGAGGATCTAAACTTCTTCGGTGTAGGCATCACCGGAAGAGGCTTCGCAGTAGTGAATTTAAACGTAAACAACAGGAATTCTGCAGATGCTGGAAATTCAAGCAACATACATCAAAGTTGCTGGTGAACGCAGCAGGCCAAGCAGCATCTATAGGAAGAGGCGCAGTCGACGTTTCAGACCGAGACCCTTCGTCAGGACTAACTGAAGGAAGAGTGAGTAAGGGATTTGAAAGCTGGAGGGGGAGGGGGAGATGCAAAATGATAGGAGAAGACAGGAGGGGGAGGGATAGAGCCGAGAGCTGGACAGGTGATAGGCAAAAGGGGATACGAGAGGATCATGGGACAGGAGGCCTAGGGAGAAAGACAAGGGGGGGGGGTGACCCAGAGGATGGGCAAGAGGTATACATGGCAGTGATAGCGAGTCTGAGTCAAAATGTGGTCGAAAAGTTGAAGAGCCGAAGAAATTACAGATGGGGAGCAGTGAGAGATGGTTTCACTGAACTCCCGTCGAAGAGAGGATCTAAACTTCTTCGGTGTAGGCATCACCGGAAGAGGCTTCGCAGTAGTGAATTTAAACGTAAACAACAGGAATTCTGCAGATGCTGGAAATTCAAGCAACATACATCAAAGTTGCTGGTGAACGCAGCAGGCCAAGCAGCATCTATAGGAAGAGGCGCAGTCGACGTTTCAGGCCGAGACCCTTCGTCAGGACTAACTGAAGGAAGAGTGAGTAAGGGATTTGATTGTTTAAACTTGCACATTTCCCCTGCAAGTCTGAGTTCTTGCATTGTACACTGGCCTTTAACATAGTCCCTTGTCAAATGCCTTCTGGTCTCACCAGAGCCTTCTTTCCTGTGCTCTCTTTAAACACATGTTAATTGGAAAATTTATTATACGAGCATGTAATATCTTAAAAATACAGCTGCAACCAGCATTGGCAGTAATCTTGAGATGAACACTGTTTAATTTCCTACTTTTTGGGTTGTGTCTTAACATCCTATATACAGCTTTTTGGGACTTCATCTTTTTCTTAAACCTATGTGTTCGATGCACATACTGCATGAGCCAAGCCTCCCGGACGTCTATATCTGCGCCAAGTGCATCGAGATGCAGCTCCTAAGGGACCGCGTTACGGAACTGGAGCTGCAGCTCGATGACCTTCATCTGGTCAGGGAGAGTGAGGAGGTGATAGAGAAGAGTTGCAGGTAGGTGGTCACGCCGGGGCCACGGGAGGCAGACAAGTGGGTCACGGTTAGGAGGGGGAAAGGGAAAAGTCAGGTAACAGGGAGTACCCCGGTGGCTGTGCCCCTTAACAACAGGTACTCCTGTTTGAGTACTGTTGGGGGGGACAGCTTACCCGGGGGAAGCGACAGTGGCCGTGCCTCCAGAGTCTGGCCCTGTAGCTCAGGAGGGTAGGGCAAGGAAGAGGAGGGCAGTTGTGATAGGGGACTCGATAGTAATGGGGTCAGATAGGCGATTCTGTGGACGCAGTCCAGAGACCCGGATGGTAGTTTGCCTCCCTGGTGCCAGGGTCCGGGATATTTCTGATCGTGTCCAAGATATCCTGAAGTGGGAGGGTGAGGAGCCAGAGGTCGTGGTACATATAGGTACCAATGACATGGGTAGGAAAAGGGATGAGGTCCTGAAAGGAGAATATAGGGAGCTAGGAAGGGAGTTGAGAAAAAGGACCACAAAGGTAGTAATCTCGGGATTACTGCCTGTGCCACGCGACAGTGAGAGTAGGAATGTGATGAGGTGGAGGATAAATGCGTGGCTGAGGGGTTAGAGCAGGGGGCAGGGATTCAAGTTTTTGGATCATTGGGACCTCTTTTGGCGCAGGCGTGACCTGTACAAAAAGGACGGGTTATACTTGAATCCTAGGGGGACCAATATCCTGGCAGGGAGATTAGCAGGGGCTACTGAGTGACTTTAAACTAGAATGGTTGGGGGGTGGGAATCAAATTAAAGAGGCTAGGCGTGAGGAGGTTTGTTCACAACAGAGGGATGGGAACCAGTGCAGAGAGACAGAGGGGTGTAAAGTGAGGGTAGAAACAAAAAGTACAAAGGAGAAAAGTAAAAGTGGCAGGCCGACAAATCCAGGGCAAGCATTAAAAAGGGCCACTTTTCAACATAATTGTATAAGGGCTAAGAGAGTTGTAAAAGAGCGCCTGAAGGCTTTATGTGTCAATGCAAGGAGCGTTCGTAATAAGGTGGATGAATTGAAAGTGCAGATTGTTATTAATGATTATGATATAGTTGGGATCACAGAGACATGGCTCCAGGGTGACCAGGGATGGGAGCTCAACGTTCAGGGATATTCAATATTCAGGAGGGACAGACATGAAGGAAGGGGAGGTGGGGTGGCGTTGCTGGTTAAAGAAGAGATTAACGCAATAGAAAGGAAGGACATAAGCCGGGAAGATGTGGAATCGATATGGGTAGAGCTGCGTAACACTAAGGGGCAGAAGACGCTGGTGGGAGTTGTGTACAGGCCACCTAACAGTAGTAGTGAGGTCGGAGATGGTATTAAACAGGAAATTAGAAATGTGTGCAATAAAGCAACAGCAGTTATAATGGGTGACTTCAATCTACATGTAGATTGGGTGAACCAAATTGGTAAAGGTGCTGAGTAAGAGGATTTCTTGGAATGTATGCGGGATGGTTTTTTGAACCAACATGTCGAGGAACCAACTAGAGAGCAGGCTATTCTGGACTGGGTTTTGAGCAATGAGGAAGGGTTAATTAGCGATCTTGTCGTGAGAGGCCCTTTGGGTAAGAGTGACCATAATATGGTGGAATTCTTCATTAAGATGGAGAGTGACATAGTTAATTCAGAAACAAAGGTTCTGAACTTAAAGAGGGGTAACTTTGAAGGTATGAGACATGAATTAGCTAAGATAAACTGGCAAATGACACTTAAAGGATTGACGGTGGATATGCAATGGCAAGCATTTAAAGGTTGCATGGATGAGCTACAACAATTGTTCATCCCAGTTTGGCAAAAGAATAAATCAAGGAAGGTAGTGCACCCGTGGCTGACAAGAGAAATTAGGGATAGTATCAATTCCAAAGAAGAAGCATACAAATTAGCCAGAGAAAGTGGCTCACCTGAGGACTGGGAGAAATTCAGAGTTCAGCAGAGGAGGACAAAGGGCTTAATTAGGAAGGGGAAAAAAGATTATGAGAGAAAATTGGCAGGGAACATAAAAATGGACTGTAAAAGCTTTTATAGATATGTAAAACGGAAAAGACTGGTAAAGACAAATGTAGGTCCCCTGCAGACAGAAACAGGTGAATTGATTATGGGGAGCAAGGACATGGCAGACCAATTGAGTAATTACTTTGGTTCTGTCTTCACTAAGGAGGACATAAATAATCTTCCAGAAATAGTAGGGGACAGAGTGTCCAGTGAGATGGAGGAACTGAGCGAAATACATGTTAGTTGGGAAGTGGTGTTAGGTAAATTGAAGGGATTGAAGGCAGATAAATCCCCAGGGCCAGATGGTCTGCATCCTAGAGTGCTTAAGGAAGTAGCCCAAGAAATAGTGGATGCATTAGTGATAATTTTTTCAAAACTCGTTAGATTCTGGACTCGTTCCTGAGGATTGGAGGGTGGCTAATGTAACTCCACTTTTTAAAAAAGGAGGGAGAGAGAAACCGGAGAATTATAGACCGGTTAGCCTAACGTCGGTGGTGGGGAAACTGCTGGAGTCAGTGATCAAGGATGTGATAACAGCACATTTGGAAAGCGGTGAAATGATCGGACAAAGTTAGCATGGATTTGTGAAAGGAAAATCATGTCTGACGAATCTCATAGAATTTTTTGAGGATGTAACCAGTAGAGTGGATAGGGGAGAACCAGTGGATGTGGTATATTTGGATTTTCAAAAGGCTTTTGACAAGGTCCCACACAGCAGATTAGTGTGCAAACTTAAAGCACACGGTATTGGGGGTAAGGTATTGGTGTGGGTGGAGAATTGGTTAGCAGACAGGAAGCAAAGAGTGGGAATAAATGGGACCTTTTCAGAATGGCAGGCGGTGACTAGTGGGGTACCGCAAGGCTCAGTGCTGGGACCCCAGTTGTTTACAATATATATTAATGACTTGGATGAGGGAATTAAATGCAGCATCTCCAAGTTTGCGGATGACACGAAGCTGGGTGTTAACTGTGAGGAGGATGCAGGGTGACTTGGATAGTTTGGGTGAGTGGGCAAATTCATGGCAGATGCAATTTAATGTGGATAAATGTGAAGTTATCCACTTTGGTGGCAAAAATAGGAAAACAGATTATTATCTGAATGGTGGCCAATTAGGAAAAGGGGAGGTGCAACGAGACCTGGGTGTCATTATACACCAGTCATTGAAAGTGGGCATGCAGGTACAGCAGGCGGTGAAAAAGGCGAATGGTATGCTGGCATTTATAGCGAGAGGATTCGAGTACAGGAGCAGGGAGGTACTACTGCAGTTGTACAAGGCCTTGGTGAGACCACACCTGGAGTATTGTGTGCAGTTTTGGTCCCCTAATCTGAGGAAAGACATCTTTGCCATAGAGGGAGTACAAAGAAGGTTCACCAGATTGATTCCTGGGATGGCAGGACTTTCATATGAAGAAAGACTGGATGAACTGGGCTTGTACTCGTTGGAATTTAGAAGATTGAGGGGGGATCTGATTGAAACGTATAAGATCGTAAAGGGATTGGACAGGCTAGATGCAGGAAGATTGTTCCCGATGTTGGGGAAGTCCAGAACGAGGGGCCACAGTTTGAGGATAGAGGGGAAGCCTTTTAAGACCGAGATTAGGAATAACTTCTTCACACAGAGAGTGGTGAATCTGTGGAATTCTCTGCCACAGGAGACAGTTGAGGCCAGTTCATTGGCTATATTTAAGAGGGAGTTAGATATGGCCCTTGTGGCTACGGGGGTCAGGGGGTATGGAGGGAAGGCTGGAGCGGGGTTCTGAGTTGGATGATCAGCCATGATCATAATAAATGGCGGTGCAGGCTCAAAGGGCCGAATGGCCTACTCCTGCACCTATTTTCTCTGTTTCTATATACCATAACACAATCCAAAAGACCAGTACTGCTTCAGAAAATGAAAACTTATGGGTTGCACATTGGAGACGAATGCAAAGAAACTGAGTCTGCATTACTACTACAAAAAAAGAGGGCAATGAAGTGAGAAATGTATGCACATACTAAGTCTAGTACTAAAACTAACTTATTTTAATAGTATTATACATAAAATTACTACAGTACTGTGCAAAAGTCTGAGGCACATGTATATAGCTAGGGTGCTTAAGACTTTTGCACAGTACTGTAGTAATGTTATGTATTGTACTGCTGCAAAAAAAAACAAATTTCATGACATGTCGGTGATAATAAAACTGATTCTGATATGGGTCTCTAATTTGGGCTGAGAGTGGAAGAGGGCAGAGAGGGGAATAGTAGTTGGGGAAAAAGGAAGAGGGGAGGAAGTGGAAAACACTGAAGAGACATTCTGTATTGATCGATAAACCAATTGCTTGGTGTCTCAGGGCTGGGTGTGTCTCTACCCTAGCCACACTCTGGCACTTCTCTGCCACCTGTCCCATACTCCTCCTGTGATGCTCCACCCTTGCCATTCCCAACATCCTTTACTCCCATCAGATTTACAAACACACTCCCTGCTCCATGTTGGAAAATACAGCACTGTGGAAAAGTCTTGGGCATCCTAACTTTGTGTGTGTGTATATATATATTATGTATAATATAATTTAAGACCTTTGCACAGTACTTACTTTTAAAACTTACAACAAGAACATGAGGAAGTAGTAACAGGAGTAGGGTATTTGGCTCTTCCAGCCTGATCTGCCTTCCTGTTGATCATAGTTTCTCTTCTGTGCCAGTCCCCTATAAGCCCACAATTCTCTGATCTTTCAAAACTTATTTGCTTCCTCTTTAAGTATTACCAATAATGTAACCTCCTCAGCACACTGAGATTGAGAATGCCATAGATTGGCCATTCTTCTTTTTAAGTAATTCTTGCTTGCACCACCCCCAACCTCCCACCCCACCCATCCCTTCAATTCTGTAACTATATCCTCTTGTTCAAGATTCTCCAAGTAGCATAACATCGCAATACCTATTCTATCATGTCTTGCCTGTTTCAATAAAATACTTTGTTACTTTAAATTCTAGAGAATATAGACATAAACATACAACATAACATATCTGTGAGGTAAATAAACTATAACAAATTGGTCATGTTATTTATTTCTTTTTCTTTGCCTGAAAATGGCTTCTCAGTTTGTTTTTTTTTAACTTCACCAGATGATTAGTCAGTGCAAAGGTTTGTCCAACAAACACATTTCCTCTAAACCCTGTGTGTTCGTGTTAAAGGAAATCATAAATACAGCATTATCTGAAAACTGGCTTCAGCTGCTGCTGGTAACATGACAGACATTTGAGCCCAGGACTCAAAACAGACACTATAGCAAAGACAGCTACCTACCATTGCAGCTCTATTGGGATGAACAAATTAGACAGTATAGATATTCAGGGCTCTGATAATATGACTTAAAATACTGACACACTCCAAGATGAAAACCCTTTCCTTCTTGGTCACTAATGGAATGAGCAATTATACTCACAAACACGAGGAATTCTGTAGATGCTGGAAATTCAAGCAACACACATCAAAGTTGCTGGTGAACGCAGCAGGCCAGGCAGCATCTCTAGGAAGAGGTACAGTCGACGTTTCTAGCCGAGACCCTTCGTCAGGACTAACTGATGGAAGAGCTAGTAAGAGTTAGTCAGTTAGTCCTGACGAAGAGTCTCGGCCCGAAACGTCGACTGTACCTCTTCCTAGAGATGCTGCCTGGCCTGCTGCGTTCACCAGCAACTTTGATGTGTGAGCAATTATACTTCTGGATTATTCATAATAATCCTCATTTTTCTGGATAATAAACTAGTGTTATAATCTCCTGTGTTTCAACAACCATTTAAGAATAAAGTAATGCAAGTCTATTACACAGTGTTCAAAGTACATGTATATCATCATATACAGTGCCTGGGAAAAAAAGTATTCAGCTCCTCCCCCCGCCCCCCAAAGTTTTCATGTTTTATTGTTTTACAACATTGAATCCCAATGGATTTAATTTGGCTTTTTGACACCGATAAACAGAAAAAGATTCTTTCATGTCAAACTGAAAACAGATCTCTACAAAGTGATCTAAATTAATTACAAATATAAAAGACAAAATAATTGATTGCTTAAGTATTCACTGCCTTCAAGTCAGTATTTAGTAGATGCACCTTTGGTAGCAATTACAGCCTTGAATCTGTGTGGATGGTTCTCTATCAGCTTTGCACATCTGGAAGCTACAATTTTCCCCCATTTTTCTTTATAAAACTGCTCAAGCTCTGTCAGACTGCATGGAGATTGTGAGTGAACAGTCCTTTTCCAGTCCAGCCATAAATTCTCAGTTGAATTAAGGTCTGGATTCTAACTTGGCCTCTCCTGGACTTTAACTTCGTTTTTTAAGCCGTTCCTGTATATATAGCTTTGCCTTTACGGTTGGGGTCATTTTCTTGCTGGAAAACAAATCTTCTCTCAAGTCGCAGTTCTCTTGTAGACTGCATCAGGTTTTTCTCCAGGATTTCCCTGTATTTTGCTGCATTCATTTTACCCTCTTTCTTCACAAGCCTTCCAGGGCCTGCTGCAGTGAAACATGCCCAGAGCATAATGTTTTCACCTCTATAATTAACGGTAGGGATAGTGTGGTTTTGATGTGCGATGTTTAGTGTGGCCAATAAGTTCAATTTTGGTTTCATCAGACCATGGAACCTTCATCCAGCTGACTTCAGAGTCTCCCACATGCCTTCTGGCAAAATCTAGCCGAGATTTCATGTGAGTTTTTTTCAACAGTGGCTTTTTCTTTGCCACTCTGCAACTAGTGAAGCACCCAGGCAACAGTTGTATGCACAGTTGTATTCTCTCCCATCTCAGCCATTGAAGCTCATAACTCCTCCAGAGTTGTCATAGGTCTCTTGGTGGCCTCCCTCACTAGTTGCCTTCTTGCACACTCATTTTTTGTGAACTGCCTTTTCTAGGCAGATTTACAGCTGTGCCATATCCTTTCCATTTCTTGATGATTGACTTAACTGTACTCCAAGGGATATTTGGTGACTTGGAAATTTTCTTGTGTCAATCTTTTGACTTGTGCTTTTCAATAACCTCTCAGTGGAGTTGCTTGGAATGTTCTTTTGTCTTCATGGTGTAGTTTTGGCCAAGATACTGACTCACAAGCAGTTGGACCTTCCAGATACAGGTGTATTTTTACTACAATCAATTGAAACACCGTGACTGCATACAATTCTCCAACAAGGCGGGAGGAGAAGATGGCGGCGCGCCTGCGTGTGCGCAGCCCTCCGGTGAAAAATGATATCGTATCTCTTAAATAGGGGCCGTGGACAATTCTGATTTGATGGAGAATGGACGTGAAAGCACAGAGGAACATCTGGAGAAATTTCTGAAACGCCCGTTTGCTGCTGTCATTACTGTGTGGTCGGAATCTTTCGGAGGGTAGGCCTCAAAATCCCCGGCCTTGCCTGCTTTTGGCGACTGAGAAGGGGGTCGAATCGTTCGGACAGAGATGACACTCAGTACTCTGTGTCGGAGAGCTGATCAGAGCTTGAAGTTTTCGGATGACTCAGGGTCAGATTGTGGTCGGCATGGCAGGAAGAGTTTTTCTTCCTTCTCCCGTCTGCGTGAGATCTGAGACATTTGAGAGACTTCGAACTTTACTGTGCTCATTGACTTCTTCATCAAGTTATGGTATTGTTACACTGTTGTAACTATATGTTATAATGATGTGGTTTTGTCAGTTTTTCAGTCTTGGTTTGTCCTGTGTTTTGTGATATCATACCGGAGAAAATAATGTATCATTTCTTAATGCATGCATTACCAGATATCCCACCTGTCCCGGAAGTTCCGGGAGTCTCCCACATATTAATAGTGGTTCCCTGATGCCCGCAAATTATATACAATGTCACGGAAATCAATTTTTTTGAGAGTGAGCGTGAGAGAGAAAGCGCGAGAGCGACCACGAGAGAGAGTGAGAGCAAGCAAGCGAGAGAGAGAGCCCGAGAGTGAGCGAGCGAGAAAGCAAGCGAGAGTGAGCGAGAAAGCAAGCGAGAGTGAGCGAGCGAGAAAGCAAGCGAGAGCGACCACGAGAGAGAGAGTGAGCGAGCGAGAGCGCGCCATTGGAGAGTGTTCCAAAAAAAGAAAATATAAATCATATGTCACCCCAGACTACCCTAAAGTGTACCCCTGCCTAATAGGAGTCAAAAATAATGACAGTGTTGCTTGCTGCACTGTTTGCAACAGTGACTTTTCCATTGCCCATGATGGGTTAAGACTGTAAAAGACATGTTGAGGTGAGTTTAACAGGTGTCATTCGTTCATTAGCATAGCTAACGTTATTTAAACTAGCTGGCTAGCTGCTAAGGAGCTACTCTATTGCAGACATCCCACCTCTCCTGGAAGTCTCCCGCAAATTGATGGTGCTACCTCCCTGAAATGAGTTTTTGCAGGGTGGGATGTCTGCATTACTAAATGACCATAAAAGAGGACTACGTGTCTTCATAATCACAGCACATTTAACTAATTATGTGACTTCTAAAACCATTTGGCTACACCAGTGATGATTTGCTGCGTCATATTAAAGTGGGGGGGCGCGAATACTTGTGCAATCAATCATTTTCTGTTGTATATTTGTGATTAATTTTGAGCACTTTGTAGAAAGTATTTCCTGATTAAATGAATGAGAGTCACTACAAATTGTGTAGACATTTAAATAGATTAAATTTTTTACATTAGAATACTTTCCATGTAACAGTGTTTCTTAATTATTTTTCTAGTGTGATAAATACCAGAAAGGAATTATTGATGGATCAGCATGTGGCAGTCTGTGTGATAAAGATACACTTTACTTTGGCAAGTGCCTGTCCAATAAGCCAAACAATCAGGTAATATCTTTAATAAGAATTTGCTATTTAAATCATTAAAGTATACATAATATATTTCTAATACTTTTTGAGTTCTAAGATGTTTATGCATTGTTACCGATTCAGGAAATTGTAAACATCAGCTTAATGGCAAAATGGCTTCATTTCTGTTGCATCTTGTGAGTCTACTAGTAGAATCAGAATTAGCTTTATTACCACTGATGTGCAATTTGTTGTTTAGCAGCAATAGTACAGTGCTAGACATAAAAATTACTAAGTTACCGAAATCGAGGAATAACAAAGTAGTGTTCATGGAGTCATGGACCATTCAGAAATCTGATAGCAGATGGGAGAAGCTTTTTGTAAGCAGGGATTGTGGGTCTTCAGGCGCCTGTACCACCTCTTCAATCAACATTTTAGGCACCACACATCAAAGTTGCTGGTGAACGCAGCAGGCCAGGCAGCATCTCTAGGAAGAGGTACAGTTGACGTTTCAGGCCGAGATGGGGACAACTGTTGTGTGGTGACCTAGTGCTTATGCTGTCATTTAAGAGAGAGAGAGGAATTAGTGTGCATTATTTATATCTGATCAGCCTTGTGGAATGTAAACAGAGGAAAAGAATGGGAGCATTACTGTGGGGGAAAAAAAAACTTGCTGGAAATATGATTGGAACACAGCCACTACTGGAAACCTGAAATAAAATTTGAAAGCTGGAAGTGCTTAGCAGATCAAGTACTGTAGCACTTGTGGAGAAAATAATAAAATGAGTTACTATTAAAGGAATACGAGTTTTTGGCCAACCTGACACAAACAAAGGCTGGTAATGACCCCTTTTGCTCTATCTCTCTGTGACTTAAAACACACTTGTTTTCTCGTGTTTTCCCTTCTGTTGGAGGGTAATTGACTTGAAACATTTATGCTATTGCACATACTCACTGACCTGCTGAGTATCTCTAATATTTTGCATTTCTATTTCAGATACTTGTTTTGTTTTTTTTTTCTTGAGTAAATGTCCTTTTGGTCTAATTTCATGACTTTTCACCAGTTTTCTCAACTCAAATCTTCTATGTTCATTTGATCGTATCCTTTGGCTGCTAGCAAATCTTTTCTCTCTATTCCAATTTCTGACAATAAATGGGAGCAGGCTATTCGTTCAGAAATGGTGTTACGGCACTGCGCAATTCTATTTGCTTCTCCGTGCTCAGTCCAGTTATAATATCCCTGTTACCACTATGCCCTAATCAACTACCTCAGTACTGACCAGCAAATGTTTTGGCATCTCCTCAGCTTTCATTAGGTTGGTGAAGATTAGTACAGTTCTTGGGTTCACCAGCAAGTACAAACGTTGTAGAAGGTTTAATTGCCTTATCAGTACTCTCAGATGCACATTGGTAGTCTCTGGTTTTTCCATGTACTCATGACAGCTCTGCCTGCAATACCATAAATCCAACAAACACTGTAGTCTGGGAGTTAAATACCCCACGGCAACTAGATCCTTGACTTCATGACCAATAGACTGCAATCATCAAGGATGAGCAGCAACACCTTCATACAATTATTCGAAACACTGGTGTTCCACAAAGTTTCATCCTCGCTCCCCGATCTACTCCCTCTTTCTAACGCCATCATTTTGGAGATGATACAACTATAGTGGTCTATATCTCTAATAGCAGTGAGTTGGAGTACAGGAAGGAAATGGAGAGCTTAGTAGCACAGTGTCATGACAACAACCTTCCCTCAATGTCAGCAAAACAAAAGTGCAGATTATTGACTTTGGTGGGGGGTTGCTGCATGTTGCTCAATGTTATGTTGCACAAGATTTACAGCATCTACAAAATCCCTTGTGTGTCTGATTTAAAGCATCCTATCTGGGTGCATCATAGCTTGATATGCAACTGTTCTGCATGTCACTGCAAGAAACTGCACAATTGTAAACACCCATCCACTACATACTTGTTGAATTATATTTTATTAACTTGTGGTAACGTATTGTTTTGTGTACTCTCTGTTATGTGGGTGCACTGTGGTCTGGAGGAACATTATTTAGTTCGGTTTTGTATATATATATATATATACACACACAACACACACACACACACACACACACACACACAGTCAGATGACAATGAACTTGAACTTCATGGTAGTACTTGCCCCAGGTCAGATCCTCTGATGTGATAACACCAGAGAATTTAAAGTTACCAACCCTCCCAACTCTGATCTCTTAATGAAGACTGGCTCGTGGACCTACAGTTTCTTCTTCCTGTAGTGAATAATCAGCCCTTTGCTTTTGCTGATATTGAGTGTGAGGTTGCCGTAGTGATACCCATTCAATCAGATCTTCAGTCTGCCTCTGATATGCCAATTTGTCACCACCTATGATTCAACCAGTAACAGTGGTGGTGTCAGCAGACTGAAATACAGCATTGAAGCTATACTTGGCCTTGCAGCCATAAGTATAAAGTGAGCTGAGTAGGCTAAGCATCTCTTTCAACAATGTATTTGTTTGACACCTTGCTTCATTTAACCCTATCTGCAAAGCTTTTCATTTGTTTTATAACAATTGCTAAACTGTTCTCAACTATTCTGTGTGGTAACAAGTACCGCAATTAAATCACTCGAGGCTGTCTGTGACTTCCTAATTGGAGTACAAATGTCTCTGCCTTTTTATTTGCAAGCTAAAAGCCTAAACTATGAACTTCTTCTGCACTCTACATACATTTTGAAGGATGTGTGCTTTCTATTTACCCAAGCCCATTTGTTAGTCAGTACAGAGGTTGAACTTGTCCAAAAAATGCTTGGTGAAGACTGCTGCTTATAACAAGGGAAATATTCCCATGACAGTATAACTAGTCCACTAACATCCTTCAGGGAAGAAAACTTGCCCTACTGAGCTTAAGTCAATGTAAGTCCAGGCTCACTGAATTTGGTTGACACCTAATTGCCTCAGCTCAGTGACAGTAAGCACCAGTGTTGCCTACATTCCATGAATGATAAAGTGAAGTGCTACCTTTGTTAAAACAAATATACAGTATGTTTTTTTTTGGGGTTGATAAAAGGCTTGAAAGAAGAGTTGAAAGAGACTGTACCACAGTACCATCTGGTGGCCATTCATGTTGTCTGCAAGCTACAAGCTCATTTTAACTGAAGACCTAGAATTAGGCCATTTGGCCCATCAAGTCTGTTCTGCGATTTAATCATGGCTGATCCTTTTCTCCCCTCCTTAGCCACAACCCCCCACCCCCCCGGCCTTCTCCCCGTAACCTTTGATGCCGTGTCCAGTCAAGAACCTATCAATCTCTGCCTTAAATACACCCAACGATCTGGCCACCACAGCTGCCTGTGGTAATAAATTCCACAAGTTCACCACCCTCTGGCTAAAGAAATTTCTCTGCATTTCTGTGTTAGATGGATGCCCGTCTATTCTGAGGCCGTGCCCTCTTGTCGTAGACCTCCCCCACCATGGGAAACATCCTTTCCACATCTACTCTGTTCAGGCCCTTCAACGTTCGAAAAGTTTCAATGGGATTCCCCTGCAACCGCGCCCCCGCCCCCCCGCCATCCTTCTAAATTCCAGCGAGTATAGACCTGGAGCAATCAAACGTTCCTCGTTTGATAGCCCTTTCATTCCCAGAATCATCTCCAATGCCAGCACATCTTTGCTTCAATGAGGAGCCCAAATTACATCTATTCTATAACAGGCATACAGGAATCCTTTTCTTCCTCAGAGGAAGCAATTGTATTGAAATACCTACCTATCCTAGACAGCCTTTATGAGCTTGTGTCTTGCACTATATATGATGCATAAATGCAAAACTGCATTAATCTTCAATCGGTTAAACACAAGGTGCTGTACTATTAGAGATTGTGCAACTTGCTGCTATGTGACTTCTTTTCTTTAAATATAGCTGTGTTTCATAAAAAATACAATCTGGATTTGAATACGTACATGTCAAAAAGATGAAAATACATTCAGCAATAGAGAGTTTATTTTACACAGAAAACTTCAAAGATTTCAATGAAATCCAGAATCAGATTTATTATCACCGGCATGTGACGTGAATTTGTTAACTTAGCAGCAGTTCAATGCAATGCATAAAATAGAATAGAAAATAAATAAATAAAATAATAATAAATAAGTAAATCAATTACAGTATATGTATATTGAATAGATTAAAAATGTACAAAAAACAGAAATACTGTATATTAAAAAAGTGAGGTAGTGTCCAAAGGTTCAATGCCCATTTAGGAAACTGCTGGCAGAGGGGAAGAAGCTGTTCCTGAATTGCTGAGTGTGTGCCTTCAGGCTTCTGTACCTCTACTTAACAGTGAGAAAAGGGTATGCCGTGGGTGCTGGGGGTCCTTAATAATGAATGCTGCCTTTCTGAGACACCGCTCCCTGCAGATATCCTGGGTACTTTGTAGGCTAGTACCGAAGATGGAGCAGACTAGATTTACAACCTTCTGCAGCTTCTTTTGGTCCTGTGCAGTAGCCCCTCCATACCAGACAGTGATGCAGCCTGTCAGAATGTTCTCCTCGGTACAACTATAGAAGTTTTTGAGTATACTTGTTGACATGCCAAATCTCTTCAAACTCCTAATGAAGTATAGCCGCTGTCTTACCTTCTTTATAACTTCATCGATATGTCGGGACCAGGTTAGATCCTCCGAGATCTTGACACCCAGTAACTTGAAACTGCTCACTCTCTTCACTTCTGATCCCTCTATGAAGATTGATATGTGTTTCTTCATCTTACCTTTCCTTAAGTCCACACTCAGCTCTTTCATCTTACTGACATTGAGTGCCAGGTTGTTGCTGTAGCACCACTTCATTAGTTGGCATATCTCACACCTGTACGCCCTCTCATCACCACCTGAGATTCTACCAACAATGGTTGTAATGTCAGCAAATTTATAGATGGTATATGAGCCATGCCTAGCCACATTGTCATATGTATATAGAGAGTAGAGCAGTGGGCTGAGCTCACACCCCTGAGGTGTGCCAGTATTGATCGTCAGCGAGTAGGATATGTTATCACCAATCCACACAGATTGTGGTCTTCCAGTTAGGAAGTCAAGGATCCAATTGCAGAAGGAAGTACAGAGGTCCAGGTTCTGCAACTTGTTTCCATCTTGGAGATGGAGTGAGATATCCATCTTGTTTCTCTAAAAGTAAATGCCCACCAACATAAAAAAGTAACACTTCAATACTTCACTTGCACAATAAGTTGCCTAGGGAAGATTTATTGCCATAGCTCTGCTTAGCGTGAAGTCAATGTCAATACGTTTCCACCACTGCTGCATACAGTATCTGATACGAATGCCACTGGTTTCTTATATCTTCATCTCGTAGTTGATTCACTTTTGTGACTGATCATAGAAACATAGAAAAACTACAGCGCAATACAGGCCCTTCAGCCCACTAAGTTGTGCCAAACATGTCCCTACCTTAGAAGTTACTAGGGTTACCCATAGCCCTCTATTTTTCTAAGCTCCATGTACCTATCCAAAAGTCTCTTAAAAGACCCTATCGTATCCGCCTCCACCACCATTGCCAGCAGCCCATTCCACGCATTCACCACTCTGTGTGTAAAAATAAAAACGAACAAACAAACTTACCCCTGACATCTCCTCTGTACCTACTCCCAAGCACCTTAAACCTGTGCCCTCTTGTGGCAGCCATTTCAGCGCTGGGGAAAAAGCCTCTGACTATCCACACGATCAATGCCTCTCATCTTCTTATACACCTTTATCAGGTCACCTCTCATCCTCTGGTGCTCCAAGGAGAAAAGGCCAAGTTCACTCAATCTGTTTTCATAAGGCATGCTCCCCAATCCAGGCAATATCCTCGTAAATCTCCTCTGCACCTTTTCTATAGTTTCCACATCCTTCCTGTAGTGAGGTGACCAGAACTGAGCACAGTACTCCAAGTGGGGTCTAACCAGGTCCTATATAGCTGCAACACTACCTCTTGGCTCCTAAATTCAATTCCATGGTTAATGAAAGCCAATACACCGTATGCCTTCTCAACCACAGAGTCAACCTGAGCAGCTGTTTTGAGCGTCCTATGGACTCGGACCTCAAGATCCCTCTGATCCTCCACACTGCCAAGAGTCTTGCCATTAATACTATATTCTGCCATCATATTTGACCTATCATATTCAGATCACTCAGAAAAATCATTCATACTGCAACATGTGAAAATAAACCAGACAGTTGAAGGTTCCAAGAATACGTCCCCTAATCATTCTTCAGACTTTGAGATTTCTCAGTTATTTTGGATAATTGATTATTAAAAAAGTCATTGCAGTGTGCATTGTGATAATTTGAAGCTCTTGTCAATCCACAGATCCAGAAAAACACACTGCAAAAGTAGGAGGTACACTAAATTAGGAAACTGAATTTAAATTGCCTTCTTTTTTGGCATCTATCCCCTGGATTTGTGATTTTAAACCGAAAATGCTCGAAAGGTTCAGCAGGTCAGGCAAGGAAATGGTTAACATTTCAGATCTGGAACTTTTCATCAGAATTGAGAAAACCATTAGTTTTTGTCATATTGGAGGGGGTGAGTTGGATAGAATGACATTAATATATCTGGGGTGAGGCAAAGTAAGTCAATATGGCAGTTGGAATCAGATTATGCTGCTTTGTCTGTGTAAAGTGTTGCTACCAGCACATGACATTTTTTTTAATGCGTTTTTTTTTATTTCCTTCTAGGTATATAGAGGAGTATGGGATGAGTCACAGATAGTATTAAAGTGTAAGCTTGAAGGACTTCTCCACTTTGATTTAGATTCTAACATGGAACCAAGGAAGGAGATGAACTTATTTGACCAGCCAACTAAAGGCACTTCCATGGAGGAGTTTCGAAAAATGGTTTACAATCTCTTGAAGGTAAGCTTTTGAATAAAAGTTCAAAATCAGTACACAAGTCCTTCTGAGAACCAACTGCATAATTGTGTTTTCCTCAGGAAAAGCTTGGTGATCAGACAAATCTTCAGGAATTACTGAAATTGGTTGTCACCGTAGCAGATGGAAATAAAGATGGCCACATCTCTCTTGCAGAAGCAAAATCTACTTGGGCATTGCTTCAGCTTAATGAGTTTCTGATTACAGTAATTCTACAAGACAAAGAACACACACCAAAACTACTTGGATTCTGTGGAGATCTTTATGTAACAGAAAAAGTCCACTACAGTTACCTCTATGGTCTCACTATTCCTTGGGTTTTGGAATTTTTCATTCCCTCTGGTTTGAGGCGTAGTATGGATCAATGGTTTACTCCCTCTTGGCCTAGAAAAGCGAAGATTGCAATAGGACTTTTAGAATTTGTTGAGGATGTTTTCCATGGAACATATGGCAATTTCCTTATGTGTGACCTGAATGCAAATAATATTGGCTATAATACTAAGCATGACTTAAAAATGATAGATATGAGAAAAATTGTACCAGAGGTTAGTTTTAGACAACTCATCGGTGGCCGCCACTGCGAGACTGATGTAGATTGTGTCTATGGCACAGACTGCAGGACCACATGTCATCAAAGCAAAAAGCAATGCACCACTGAATTAGATCAGCCAAACCTGACTAAGGTCTGTGCATTGTTGAAAGACTACCTTCTAAATGGTGCTCCTTCGGATGTGAGAGAAGAACTGGAGAAGCAGCTTTACTCCTGTATAGCCCTCCGAGGAACTGCCAGCCAAATGGAAATGGAGCACTCCTTAATATTGAACAACCTAAAGACATTGCTGTGGAAAAAGATTTCTCATACAAAAGATTCCTAAACACTTATGGAAGAATAGAGTTCTACAGTATTAATTGAATATCATTGAGGGAAGAAAGCATTTTTTTTGGTGAAGGTTTTGTGTTTAGTTTGTCTATTGAGCACATTAAATCATATTGCTTAAAAAAATTAAAAGGAAAACCACTAGAGATTTTTATTAATTTAATGGTTGTAAATTTGGCTGATTTCCTTTGAGAGGGTGGAAACAGACATGTATTGCAGCATGATGACTTTTGTATGGTTTTTAACCACAGTTTGTCGCATGACTATTAAACTGACAAGACATTGCTGAGCCTTAGTTATGTTGATGCTAAACTGGAAGAAATACTAAATCTATGGACTATTTCTCCTTCTATGGTAGACAATTTTTAAATGTGTCTAAATTGCAATGGAATATGAATGCAATTCATTTTTAAATTGTTAATTGAGCACTTTATATTCATATATTCACTTCATGAAATCCTGTGGGATGAGGGTACAGTATTTAAGAAACTTTTGTGACAGTTTGTGTTTATAAATGGCCATTGATTTTTTTTTTAGGTCATTTGTTCAAAAGGTAATTTTTTTTGCATTAAAGTAATTTTTAAAACCTCATTACATGATTACATTTTTATTAACATTAGTGCAATACATATTAATTTCCATTCTCATTTTCACTTAACCTTGCTACTTTTTTTATGATGCAGTTTGTTTATTAGACATGAGCATGTTGCTGTTTATGGGTCCTGGGTGTGTACATGTTGTCAAAGCGTATTTCTTGTATTACGTTGGTAACTTTGGGATGGCATGAAGACATAAAAGATACTATGTGACTGCAAGTCCTTTTCTTTCTCTATCATTCTGTGGGTTGTATTCAGTGAGTTGTGTTCTTTAATCCTGCTGAAGTATCTATTCTTTTTAAATGTCTTTTTGGGAGATGGGCCCCCCCCCGCCCCACCCCGCCCATTTTTATTCTTCATGCAGGTGAAATTGTAGATTTTAAGTTGTTACCAGAATAACGCAGGTAAGTAAGATCACTACATTTTGTGAAGGAATGAATATCACCCTTGGTGGATGGGTGCCTGTCCCCATGCACTGTTTTTGTACTGAATGGTGCTAAGATTCCTGCCTTTTATTGGTGCTTCATTCATCCAAATAAGAGTAATGGAATGTTCCACACTCCTTATTTGTGCTTTATGGACTGTAGGAAGGTTTTGTAGTCAGGATAAAATAGGGTCTTTTAAGAGACTCTTGGAAAGGTACATGGAGCTTAGACAAATAGAGGGCTATGGGTAACCCAAGGTAATTTCTAAGCTACAGATTCAGCACAGCATAGTGGGCCAAAGGGCCTATATTGTGCTGTAGGTTTTCTGTGTTCTGTAAGCCATCCACGGCATTTACCCTGTTGCAAGTTTCAAAGAAGTGGTGCAGTTGAATTTCTGGCCAATTTTGATCCTCGAGTTGTTGGTGGGGGATTTGGCACTCTTAATATTGTCAAACATCAAGGGTATGTAGTCAAACTCGTACGGGAGATGATTAGTGCCAGATACTTGTACAGCACAAATGTTGCTTGCTATGTATTACCCCTTCCAGAACCTTCACCCTCTAACTAATGAAAGCCAGTATTCTAAATAATATGGTCTTTTCTAACCATATTATTTAGCTTTTTTAACTTCTAAAGATCTATAGATTTGTACTGCAAAATACTACTATTCCTCAAGACACTACTATTCATGATAAATATCTCAGCTTCATTAGTGCTCCAAAATTGCACCCCCTAACATCTGTTTGGATTAAATTCCTTCAGTCATTTTTCAGCTCATTTCACCAACATAACAATATCTCTCTGCAGTCTAAGACAAGGTTAAGCACCACCTCATAATCGACACCACTAGTCCTAGACATCCAATTGGAAAAACAACACTGTACCATCACCTTTGTCTACTGACCGATCAATTTTGCTCACTTGCCCTGGACTATGTAGGTACTAATCTTTCGAATCAGACTTTGATGTACTTATTAAAGACTTCACTTCAAGTCCATGTAAATCACTTTGACTGCACTGCCTTAATTAATACACTCTGATACATAGAAAACCTACAGCACAATACAGGCCCTTCGGCCCACAAAGCTGCGCTGAACATGTAATTGCTTTAGAAATTACCTAGGGTTACCCATAGCCCTCTATTTTTCTAAGCTCCATGTACCTATCCAAGAGTCTCTTAGAAGACACTATTGTATCCGCCTCCACCACCGTCACTGGCAGCCCATTCCACGCACTCACCACTCTGCGTTTATTTGAAAAAAAGACAACTTGCCCATCATCTCCTCTGTAGCTACTTCCAAGCACCTTAAACCTGTGCCCCCTTGTGTTAGCTATTTCAGCCCTGGGAAAGAGCCTCTGACTATCCACACGATCAATGCCTCTCATCATCTTATACACCTCTATCAGGTCACCTCTCATCCTCTGTCGCTCCAAGGAGAAAAGCCAAAGTTCATTCAACCTATTCTCATAGGGCATGCTCACCAATCCAGGCAACGTCCTTGTAGATCTCTTCTGCACCCTTTCTGTGGTTTCTGCATCTTTCCTGTAGTGAGGTAACCAGAACTGAGCACAGTACTCCATGTCGGGTCTGACCAGGGTCCTATAAAGCTGTAACATTACCTCTCACTAGACACTAGAATGCACAGTACAGGCCCTTCCGCCCTCGATGTTGTGTCGACCCATATATTCCTTAATAAAGAGTACTAAACTCACACTACCCCGTAACCCTCTATTTTTCGTTCATCCATGTGCCTGTCCAAGAGGCTCTTAAATACCCCTAATGTTTTAGTCTCCATCGCCATCCCTGGCAAGTCATTCCAGGTACCCACAACCCTCTGTGTAAAATAAAGAAATAAATAAAATTTAAAATGAAAAATAAAAATTTACTCCTGATGTCTCCCCTAAACTTCCCTTCCTTAACATTTGCTACTCACGCCCTGGGAAACAGGTACTGGCTATCCACCCTATATGCCTCTCATAATCTTGTAGACCTCTACCAAAGTCCCTTCTCCTCCTTCTATACTCCAAGAGAAAAGTCCCAGCTCTGCTAACCTTGCCTCATAAGACTTGTTTTACAATCCAGGCAACATCCTGGTAAATCTCCTCTGCACCCTGTCCATAGCTTCCACATCCTTCCTATAACGAGGTGACCAGAACTGAACACAATACTCTTTAAGTGTGGTTTCACCAGAGATTTGTAGAGTTGCAACATGACCTCTCTACTCTTGAACTCAATCCCCCTACTAATGAAGCCTAGCATCCCATAGGCCTTCTTAACTATCCTATCAACCTGTGCAGTGACCTTGAGGAATGTATGGATTTGAACCCCAAGGTCCCTCTGTTCATCCACACTCTTAAGTAACCGACCATTAACCCTGTACTTAGCCTTCTGCTTTCTGGTTTGTCCATCTCTGCTATTAAACTCAATCCCATGGTTGATGAAGGCCAATGCACCGTATGCCTTCTTAACCACAGAGTCAACCTGCACAGCAGCTTTGAGTGTCCTATGGACTCGGACCCCAAGATCCCTCTGATCTTCCACACTGGCAAGAGTCCTACCATTAATACTATATTCTGCCATCATATTTGACCTACCAAAATGAACCACCTCACACTTATCTGGGTTGAACTCCATCTGCCACTTCTCAGCCCAGTTTTGCATCCTATCAATGTCCCGCTTTAACCTCTGACAGCCCTCCACACTATTCACAACACCCCCAACCTTTGTGTCATCAGCAAATTTACTAACCCATCCCTCCACTTCCTCATCCAGGTCATTTATAAAAATCACGAAGAGAAGGGGTCCCAGAACAGATCCCTGAGGCACACCACTGGTCACCGACCTCCATGTAGAATATGACCCATCTACAACCACTCTTTGTGGATCCAGAACTGGCTTGTCCACAGAAAGCAAAGCAATGTCCTTTGGATCCCAGGCTTCCTTACTTTCTCAATAAGCCATGCATTGGGTACCTTATCAAATGCCCTGCTGAAATCCATATACACTACATCTACTGCTCTACCTTTATCAATGTGTTTAGTCACATCCTCAAAAAATTCAATCAGGCTTGTAAGGTATGACCCTGCCCTTGACAAAGCCATGCTGACTATTCCTAATCATATTATGCCTCTCCAAATGTTCATAAATCCTGCCTCTCAGGATCTTCTCCATCAGCTTAGCAACCACTGAAGTAAGACTCACTGGTCTATAATTTCCTGGGCTATCTCTGCTCCCTTTCTTGAATAAAGGAACAACATCCACACTCCTCCAATCCTCTGGAATCTCTCCTGTGCCCATTGATAATGCAAAGATGATCGCCAGATTCAGCAGTCTCCTCCCTCGCCTCCTATAGTAGCCTGGGGTACATCTCATCCGGTCCTGCTGAGTTATCCAACAGCTCCAGCACGTCCTCTTAATGTCTATATGCTCAAGCTTTTCACTCCGCTGTAAGTCACCCATACAATTGCCAAGGTCCTTTTCCGTAGTGAATACTGAAGCAAAGTAATCACTAAGTACCTCCGCTACCTCCTCTGGTTCCATACATACTCTTCCACTGTCACACTTGATTGGTCCTATTCTCTCATGTCTTATCCTCTTGCTCTTCATATTCTTGTAGAATACCTTGGGGTTTTCCTTAATCCTGCTTGCCAAGGCCTTTTCATGGCCCCTGCTGGCTCTCCTAATTTCATTCTTAAGCTCCTTCCTGCTAGCCCTATAATTTTCTAGGTCTCTATCATTACCTAGTCTTTTTTTAAACCTTTCGTAAAGCTTTTCTTCTTGACTAGATTTTCAACGGCCTTTGTACACCACCAAATATCCCCTGAACATTTGCCATATTTCTGCCGTACATTTCCTTGAGAACATCTGCTCCCAATTAATGCTTCCAAGTTCCTTCCTGATAGCTTCATATTTCCCCTTACTCCAGTTAAATGTTTTCCTAATTTGTCTGCTCCTATTCCTCTCCAATGCAATGGTAAAGGAGATAGAATTGTGATCACTATCTCCAAAATGCTCTCCCCTTGAGAGACCTGACACCTGACCAGGTTCATTTACCAATACCAGGTCAAGTACAGCCTCTCCTCTTGTAGGCTTATCTACATATTGTGTCAAGAAACCTTCCTGAACACACCTGACAAACTCCACCCCATCTAAACCCCTTGCTCTATGGAAATGCCAATCAATATTGGGGAAATTAAAATCTCCCATCACGACAACTCTGTTATTATTGCACCCTTCTAGAGTTTGTCTCCCTATTTGCTCCTCGATGTCTCAGTTACTATTGGGTGGTCTATTTTTTTTTTAAAAAGCACCCAGTAGAGTTATTGACCCCTTCCTGTTTCTCACTTCCACCCACAGAAGACAATCCCTCCATGACTTCCTCCTTTTCTGCAGCCGTGACACTATCTCTGATAAACAGTGCCACTCCCCCACCTCTTTTGCCTCTCTCCCTGTCCTTCCTGAAATATCTAAAGCCTGGCACTCTTAAGTAGCCATTTCTGCCCCTGAGCCATCCAAGTCTCTGTAATGGCCACAACATCATAACTCCAAGTACTGATCTGCACTCTAATCTTGGTTCATGATACTCCTTCCACATCTCAAACCATCAGTCTGAGCGCATCTCTTCTCTATCATCTACCTATCCTCAGTCTCACACTGCCTACAAGTTTCCTCTATTTGTGAGTTAACTGCCCTTTCCTCCGTCTTTTTAATTCAGTTCCCACCCCCCAGCAATTCTAGTTTAAACTGGAATCTCCCTGCCGGGATATTGGTTCCCTTTAGATTCAAGTGCAGCCCATCCTTTTTGTACAGGTTGCACCTGCCCCAAAAGAGGTCCCAATGATCCAGAAATCTGAATCCCTGTCCCCTCCATCCATCAGCCACACATTTATCCTCCACCTCACTCTATTCCTGTACTCACTGTTGCGTGGCACAGGCAGCAATCCCGAGATTACTACCCTTGTGGTCCTGCTTCTCAGCCTCCTTCCTAACTCCCTGTAGACTTGTTTTCAGGACCTCCTCCCTTTTCCTACCCGTGGTGTTGGTACCAATATGTACCATGACCTCTGGCTGTTCACCTTCCCAATTCAGGATATCGTGGATGCGATCAGAAACATCCCGGACCCTGGCACCTGGGAGGCAAACTACCATCTGTGTTTTCTGTGTCCACAGAATCACACTGTAGAGTCCCATCTGCCATCCTCTTCCCTTCCCTGCCCTTCTGAGCCACAGGGCCAGACTCTGTGCCTCTGTTACTTCCCCTAGAGTACCAGAGTACTTATTGTTAAGGGGAACAGCCACGGGAGTACTCTATTATCTGACTCTTGCCCTTCCCTCTTCTGTTACCCACTTATCTGTCTCCCGAGGCCCTGATGTGACTACTTGCCTATAGCTCCTCTCTATCACCTCCTCACTTTCCTTGACCAGACAAAGGTCATCGAGCTGCATCTCCAGTTCCTTAAGGAGCTGCAGCTTGACTCACCTGGCAGAGATGTGGCCATCTGGGAAGCTGGGAGTCTCTCGGACATCCCACATCCAACACCCAGTGCAGAACACCGGCCAGGCAGAATACTTCCTATTCCTATTTTTCATAAGTAACCTATCTTGCCTCGACCCATTATCACCATTCGACCCATTATCACCAGAGCCCCGTTGAGCCAAAGCCCTCCGACTTTGACACCCTCTATTCAGGCACCCACTCTATAAAGCTGTCTTCTTTTAAAATTCCTCCCGCCAGTCTAACTCGCTGACGTCCATACACCTCCACGGCCGTGCCCTGATACCTCCGATAAAGAATTCAGTCAAATTGGTCAAATGGTATCTGCTCTTGATAAAGCCATGTTAGGCTGTTTTGGTCTTGTCTCTACCTTTCCAAAAGATCATCAATCATGTCGCTCAGAATTTTACCCAGTTTCCATGAATGTTAAGTCTCACAGACCTGCAGTACCAGGTTTTTCCCTGTTGCTGTTCTTGAAAAGGGAAGTTGTAGTCATCCGATTCCTCACTTCTGTACAACGAAAATTAAATTATCACAACCAAATTCACAGCAATTTCTTCCAATACCTCCCATTACTGCTGGGATAAACCTCATCTGAACCTGGGAATTTATCCACCTTCAGGCCTGCTTATGTATCAAGTCTTTAAGGAGAGACCTGTACTAGATTTGCATCTGCCCCTTATCACCAAATTCTCCACAGCAACCTTTGTTTTCTTTTGTGAATACCACTGAAGGACCTACCTAATCTATACTTTCTGGCTCCATTCAGACCAACAATGTAATTAATTGCTCCTGGTTTTTCCAAATCATAAGCTTTTTTTCAAGTTTATTTTGATCCTTGTTGAAATACTGTAGGAGGAACCAGCAGCTGTAGGATGGAGAGTGACAAACAACTGCAAGCTCAGAGCCCTACCAACAGACAGAATGTCTATCAACAATGCCATCTCTTTAGGTTTCTGTAATGTACACTACCTTGTCAACAAAGGATAAACTGAATAAAATGTTACCTTGCATTCTATGTTATGGATATTAGTTAAATCTGCCCATAAATTTAGCATCCTAAATTTCTGCCATGTTGAGTTCATCAGCCTGGTATAAAGACCATAAGACATTGGAACAGAATTAGGCCATTCAGCCCATCGAGTCTGCTCCACCATTCCATCATGGCTGATCCTGCATCCCACTCAACTCCATACACCTGCCTTCTTGCCATATCCTTCGATGCCCTGACCAATCTGAAACTATCAATTTCCGCTTTAAATATATCCACGGTCTTGGCCACCAGCGGCAGAGCATTCCACAGATGCGCTACTCTCTGGCTTAGAAAAAAAGCCTCCTCAGATCTTTTCTAAAAGGTGGCCCCTCAGTTTTGAGGCTGAACCATCTAGTTCTGGATACCCCTCCCCCAAAAAGGAAACATCCTCTCCATGTCCACCCCTATCTAGGCCTTTCAACATTCAGTAGATTTCAATGAAATCCAAGTGTTCTGCTAAACGCCAGTGAGTGCAGGCCCAAAGCTGCCAAATGCTTATTTGTTAACCCCTTCATTCTTGGAATCATCCTCGTGAACCTCTTGTGGACTCTCCAATGACAGCGCATCCTTTCTGAGATACAAGGCCCAAAGCCATTGACAATACGCAAACTGCGGCCTGACTGGTGTCTTATAAAGGCTCAGCATCATCTCTTTGCTTTTATATTCTAATCCCCTTGAAATAAATGCCAACATTGCATTTACCTTCTTTACCACAGACTCAACTTTCTGAGAGTCTTGCACAAGGATTCCCAAGTCCCTCTGCACCTCTGATGTTTGAATTTTCTCCCCATTTAGATAATAATCCGCATTATTGTTCCTTTTACCAAAATGCTTTATCATAATTTTCCAACACTATATTCCATCTGCCATTTCGTTGCCCATTCTATCAATTTGTCTAAGTCCTGCTACAATTGCATTACTTCCTCAGCACTACCTACCCCTCCACCTACCTTTATATCATCCACAAACTTTGCCACAAAGCCATTAATTCCATTATCTAAATCATTGGCAAACAATGTGAAAAGTAGCAGTCCCAATATTGACCCCTGTGGAACACCACTAGTCACCAACAGCCAACCAGAAAAGGCCCCCTGCCTGTCAGCCATTCCTCCATCCAAGCCAGTGACGCCATAAAATTTTAGCAGCCTCGTGTGTCACCCTATCAAACGCCTTCTGAAAATCCAAGTTAATGACATCCACTGCCTCTCTTTTATCCACCCCGCTTTATTTCCCCAGAATTTCCCTTTACAGAAACCATGCTGACTTAAGACTTATTTTATCATTACTCTCCAAGTACCCTGAAACCTCATCCTCAATAATAAATTCCCAACAGCTGAGGTTAGGCTAACTGGCCTATAATTTCCTTTCTTTTGCCTTCCTCCCCTCTTAAAGAGTGGCGTGGCATTTGCGATCTTCCAGTCCTCTGGGACCATGCCAGAATCAAGTGATTCTTGAAAGATCATGATCAATGCATTCATTATTTCTTCAACAACCCCTCTCAGGACTCTGGGATATAGTCCATCTGGTCTAGGTGTCTTATCCACCTTAAGAACTTTCAGTTTGCCTTGCAGTTTTTCCATTGTGATAGCAATGGCACTCACTCCCACTCACAGACCTCTGGCATACAGCTAGTATCTTCCACAGTGAAGACTGATGCAAAGTACTCATTAAGTTCCACTGCCATTTCTTTATCCACCAAGTGGATGTGGGACCAAGTCATCATTGTTTGATGATTCCACACCAATGGGCTATCCCATGTTGTTCTTAATATTGTGTAACAGTTTTAGGTTTAGTATCTTTCTATAGGTATAGAATATTACACTGATGCTGACTGTCCTCTTTGCCCAATGCAAGAAGCCATTTCTAAGATTTTTCTATTGGCCCAATCTGGACTACCCTACCCTACCAGTATCAACGGTTCTTGCTGATATGTTTAAAAGATCCAATTCATCCAGTTATGGCTTTTCTGATTTTCACTTGTGATTGCTATCACCATTCTTTTCTACATTCTCTATTCATTACCTTAGTTGTCAGATCTTCACTAACTTCACCATTGAGCATTTGGACTTCTTTGCAATCACCTGGTCATTCTCCAAAACAAACATTTCTCCTATTGGTTTTGGTGTATTGACTTTTTCCAGAGCTGCACCATTTGTTCTATTTTTGTTTTAAATCATCTAGAATAGATGAAGACCTAGAAAACTCAAACTGAAGCCAATAGTGGAAACGAGTTAAATGTGTGTGAATACAAAATGCCAAACAGGAGCTTTGCAGGCTGGATAAAGAGATTGCTGATGGTTTTTGTAAAGAGGCAATAAACTCTCAAAACAGTTGGGCATAGATTTTCATTTATAATAGCTGCATCATTTGAGTATACTTAAATAGTCAAAATTTAATTTCCTAAGCATCTTATTAACACACGTTAAGTAAACATTGCAAGGATAGACTAAACTTTGTTGCCTCTTCGCGGATGCTGGATTTTCTTTGGTAATTAAATTTATATGCATTTTATTCCCTGTATGTGCTATCCACAATTTTTGTGAAGATTATCTGGTAAAAATTATTGAACAAGTGGTGCATTATCTTATAAAGAAAGATCAATGTACTAATTTCATTTTGCATCTTAACTTTGTAAGCTCTTCCCTTAAGAATGAATCCAATAACTCTGAAGTCAGTTTTTTGTCAAGTAGTATCTACAGGTGCATAGCAGTTAAGGCTTTGTCAGAATCAGTTCCTTCTATTTTGATGTTGTCAAATTTCTTTGTAATCAATAAATCAACTATATGCCTCTTCTGTAATGGTGATGCATTGTCAATGAATACTTGTTAGTTGCTTATTTCCCCCTAATTTGTGTACAAGTTCCTGTCCTGTGTATGTGGTTTTGGAGGATCCACACTGAAACATGCAATTATTGATTACTAATTTTCAAAATCAAATTTACAAAATACTCGTGATCTGTTATGCCAAGCAGCCCTCTAATTCTGATTTCTTCATTTTTATGACTATTTTATGAAAAAGCTGAGGATTGAGGATGCAACTTGCAAGCTTCAGAGCCTGAATGACAAGAAACCACAATCACGATGGCATTCTAAATTAAGAATGTTTTGTTTTCCAGTTCTATGCATCCAGCATGGAATGCATTCCCTTAAATATAGCCAGGTAATGAGGTAATTTAGTATTATACTGATTTGGATGGTGAACAGAACCATTCTTAAGTCTCATCAAGAACCTGTAACTGCTGTTCTGATAATTCCCTGTTCTTTCCACATGACTGCCTTCCTCAGGTTTCTATTTTTATTATAGTGCAGTGCACACCATTGCGTTGCATGGGGGTGCAGTGTGGCAACAAGTCAAATGATGGAAAAGTTGTTTCAAATTGGGGTGGAGTTTTTGCTACTCTGGATGTTGACCAACTTTCCTATTCCTTTAATGCTCAAGTTATTTTACCTGCTCACCTCTTAGGTAAGCAATTAATTACAGGATTTCATCAAAACTCTTGTACACCTTCCCCAAAATCAGATCTCAAGTGCCCAGAATACACCCAAGGTTCAACAATTGAAATTGTGATTTCAGATTAGAACCAATGTAATTTACTTGCTTTTAAAACTCAACATGCTGCTTTTAAAACTTTAAAGTGCTGCCTTTACTTTATGCTTACTTCTCAATCTTACTGTTGTCGGGTCAGATAAGTGAATTAAGCACATGCCACTGCTAAATAAAATTGGTTATCTAATTGCAACCTCAGCTACCTTTAAACCCCTGCCATTACAAATAAATTCAAAATACTTGCCTGAGGTTATTTTACTTCACGTCTTAATAAAGCACCTATTTTTCAGATTAGTTCTAAATTCTCCCACAAGTATCTTTGAGGATGTCCCTTCAAGAATTTATTTCACACTAATTTCCTCTAACTTTTCCAAACTCCAAGCCTGTCAAATCTTTATTCATAAAAATAACCCATTAATATAAGGTATTGGTAAAATAAATCTCAGCATTGCTTCCTACAACTTGCATGCTTCCTTAAACAAAATCCAGTTTTCATACCAGTTACCTAACAGTTTTGGCCTGAAACATCAACTGTACTTATTTCCCATAGATGCTGCCTGGCTTGCTGAATTCCTCCCAACACTTTGTGTTGCTTGGATTTCCAGCATCTGCAGATTCTCTTGTATTTAGTTTTCCCTAACAATATAACATTAGCTTTCCTCATTACTTACTTAGCAGGCTACCAGGTGTTTGTATATTCTTCCCATGACTACATAGATTCCCTCCAGCTATTCTGGTTTCCTCATGTTTGTGATAATTATGCTGGCTCCCTTTGGATCTTACCTAAATAAGGTCACCACTCATCCTTTTAAACTCCAAAGAATGCAAGCGAAATTGTGCTCTTTTCGCCCATTAAAAGATGTGATTTATCCTGGTGGCCCTCTGAGACACCCTGCAATGCATATCCTCTACAATACCCTGTATGACTGTAATAAAACCTGCCCACTTGTACAATAAAGGCTAATGCGTAATTTGCCTTGAACTACTAGTTGGACCTGCCTGCTATTACTCTCTAGATAATAAACCTCATGATCCCCTTACCAAAATTCACAACTTCCACTTCCTGACACCATTTGCCAGATTACTGTTCCTGTCTTCGCGATTTTCCAGTAGGATATTAATAATGCCCTAACCACAGCAGGACCTTCTGCAGGATTGGAGACACAGCTCAGCACATCACAGAAACCAGCCTCCCCTCACACAGCATCTGCCCTTCTCACTGCCTCAGTAAAGTAGGCAGCATAATCAAAAATCCCATCCATCCTGCGCACTCTTCTCCCCTCAGGCATAAGATACAAAAGCCTGAAAGTTCGCACCCTAGGTTACACCCTTACTGAATAGAAAGGGTGTAAGACGACTGAATAGTTCTGTTTTATAACAAATTCAAATATATTCATCACTATGAAAGCAAGCTGAAAGTTCATACAGTTAAGACGAAATCCAAAACATGCAGAGCTAAAACCAACCATGCCATTAAAAAGGAGTACATGAACACTCAAGACAGACTTTCCAAGGCAAATTGAGAAGAAAATATTTCCTCAGTCTGATAATACAGCTCTGGCAATAAAATGGTACAATGATACCTCTGCCCTTCAAAGAATATCTAATCGAATCTATTTTCCATCTGATCACCATATTTTTCACAAATCTGTCGTGTTAAATGAATACATAGAGCTCTATGCATTTAGAATTTTTGGAATTCACAAACCCCAAACCCCTTTTGTACGTGACAATGCCTCCTAGCTTTAGGATTTTACAATATACTGTTGCCTGTACGAGGGATTGGATAACTGGGCTTTCCTTAGTCTAGAAGAAAGGAAACTGCTGGAGGTACATAAAATTCTAAGAGGGACATATAAGAGGTGGGAGAAAGGAAATCTGAAAAAGGTATTTTATAGTGGCTGATATCTGGAATATATACTACCACAAGGTGGTGGAATCAGATACAATAACTCCATTTAAGAGGTATTTTGATAGACACTTAAAAAGATAAGCAATGCATAGAATACAGTTCCAACGCAGACAAATAGGATGATCAAAAAACGTCAACATGGACATGGCTGGCTGAAGGACCAGATTCTGTGCCGTAGGACTGATTCGTCCCACAAAAAAAATTCTCAAAATCAACCCTGTCAAGCTCCAGAATTTTACCTGGTTCATTAAGATCGACTCCCATTACTCTCCTGTATCGTTCCACTCTACTTATTCTTTCAGAATAAAAACAAACTTTCCAATGAAAATATACAATTCCTTTCTTTAGCAAAGTAAATTTACATCCCATTTGGTACTGGCTTCCAACCTCTGCATCCTTCATACCTACTAATAAAATAAAAATGAGTTTCTCAACGTGGAGACTGAAGGTGAAAGTAAGTTTCCACAGGGTTTCCACTCATGAATATTCAACAAGAGAATTTTTTTAAAATTTATTTTAGTTAATGTGAATTCAGATGATTTTTTAAAACAATTGCTGAAAGCACCCTTCAACTGTCTGCAGATTGTTCTTGTGCCCTTAGGAAGCTGGCCTTCTTTTGAGCAATACGATCCTTTCTCTGTTGCAAAGACATCTTGGGGCGGTTCCACCTGCAAAATTAGCAAAGAAATTATAATATTTAGTAAAGCAGAACTTGGTAATGTATTAAAATTTAGAGTTTATACTTATCTATTACTTCGAGCTCAGGGCTAAAAGACATTGTATGACATGCAAAAAGGCTGAACAGGAACACCTTAAATAAAAATCAACAGAATCTGATAAATGAAGGAATGGTTTAGGAGGGGGTTAGTGTTTCAGGAAACAACTAGCTGATCAGGGTAAGGGGCAAGCAGATGAGAAACAAATATAGAATTTCACTGAGTCACTAATTGGCGAAAAGGTAAAGAAAATAGATCAAAGCAACCAAAAAAAACTGGAGTGTTTTGAGTGAAAAAATTTATGGCAAATGACATGTTGAGAATCAATTTGAGAACTAGGTAAAGACAATGACAGGCAACATTATTAGAATGAAAGTAGATTCAGTTAATTCTCACTAACTGGACTTTTGGCACATGATGCCTATCTACATTAAGCACATTTGCCTGTGTTTGGTCCATCTCTCTCAATCCTTTTTGTCTACATAACTGCCCCTAGGCCATTCTGTAATTCTACTATCAGTCTTCTATTATCTCCTCTGGGTGCTTGTTCTGCGTATGGACACGCTTGCCCTCAGATCTCCTTTAAATCTTTCCTCACATGTTAAACCCATTTTAAGAATCTTATTTCCAAAATCACACAATTGTCTCATACTCCCCCACCCTCAGGTCTCCTCCCATACGAAAATCTTCAAAAACATGAACCCCTGCAGTTCTGGCCCCACAACCTCAATTTCTCATTACACTCGTCTTGATGCCAAGACCCTAAATTTTAATGATCTTCCTAAAGCTCCCACCCCCGCCCCATATCCTCAAACTTAATTTCATGAAACATCTTAAACCGAAGGAATTGGTTGTTGACTTCAGGAGTAGCGAACTGCACGACCCAATTTACATCGGTGGTGCACAAGTGGAACAGGTCAAAAGCTTTAAGTTCCTAGGGGTCAATATCACAAATGACCTGACTTGGTCCAACTAAGCAGAGTCCACTGCCAAGATGACCCACCAGCGCCTTTACTTCCTGAGAAGACTAAAGAAATTTGGCCTGTCCCCTAAAACCCTCACTAATTTTTATAGATGCACCATAGAAAGCATTCTTCTAGGGTGCATCACAACCTGGTATGGAAGTTGTCCTGTCCAAGACCGGAAGAAGCTGCAGAAGATAGTGAACACGGCACAGCACATCACACAAACCAATCTTCCATCCTTGGACTCACTTTACACCGCACGCTGTCGGAGCAGTGCTGCAAGGATAATCCAGGACAGGACCCACCCAGCCAACACACTTTTCGTCCCTCTTCCCTCTGGGAGAAGGCTCAGGAGCTTGCAGACTCGTACGGCCAGATTTGGGAACAGCTTCTTTCCAACTGTGATAAGACTGCTGAACAGACCCTGACCTGGATCTGGACCTGCATCTCATTTTTTTTTGCACTACCTTACTTTCCATTTTTCTATTTATGATTTATAATTTACATTTTTAATATTTACTATTGATTTGTAATCCAGGGAGCGAGAAGCACAGAATCAAATATCACTATGATGATTGTACGTTCTAGTATCAGTTGTTTGGCAACAATGAAGTATAAAGTAAAACTCAACTTTCTCCTATCAAAAAAAAATTAGCCTCAATTTATTAGTTTGGCTCTCTCCCTATTATTGCCCATTTTCTTTCGATGACAATTTCCTGGCTAGTCATTAAATTGCATTCCCGTTGGTTAATCCCATCATCCTGAGTGGGATGGGGAAGATATATATTATTCAAGCCACTGTTTTACACCCATGAACACACTGCTGTATTTAATCTCATTAAAATACTTAGTTTCTTGTAACAGGAAGTTGAAACTGTAGTACTTCACGATCTGCTGTGAATTTCCAGTTTGTGATTGTGTAATAAATACAAAGCAGCACTACAGTAGCCTAGTTCATTAATGGTTGCCAGAGAAACTGTGCTTCTATGTGATTGCTGGAGATATACCCCTCATCTTTTATGAACCTGCAATGATTCGCAAACAGCTATAGATCGAAGTACAGGAACTGCTGAAGACCAATGCTTCATATGAAGCAAAATAAATTTTACATGGCAGAAGATTTGAAAATATTACAGGAGGTAAAGAGTATTTTGCAGAAAGACATTTTACCAGTTTTGAGATTATTATTAGTGAAGTTGTTACCTCTTTTTCTTGACTTCTTTCTTGGGCTTCTTCTCATGAATAGGATTTTCTCGAATAGCAGCATGAGCTTTCTTGTACAAATCCTCAATCTGTATAAAATATTTGGAACAACCCACAATCAGACATCTTATACACACTGAAAATATTATATAGTATATTTTGCAAAATCTTAGCAAGTTTTAAAATTGATTAGGTATCTCGTATTTTGTCATCTTAGATAAAATAAAACGGACAGAAAAAAGTGATCGATAAATGGATCAGTGTTGAAACCACCCTTAATTGAGATACAAATGCCACAGATGAATGATGAGCCATAGAGCACAGGAACAGTGTCCATGCTCCCATGTACCCACCTATACTCTCCAACCTCAGATCCCACCTGAATCTAATCAAGGTTACCCAACCCTCAATTTTAGCACCATTAAAGGAAAATCCCCATCAGGTCTTCAGTCACTGTTCTCCAGTGGAAATAAACAGCCTGATAAGCCTCCACTTAAAACTCCAATCCAACAACCTTGTGAACCTCTGCTTCCTCTCCAGTGCAATCACATCCTTCCTATAGCATGGCACCCAGAACTGCATGCACTACTCCAGGTGCTGCCTAGTAAATAGTTTTAAAAGATGTAACATGGCATACAGTTTCTACATTCTGTGCCCAATCCAAAGGCAGCAAGCATGCCTCATTATATCCAACTGTACTGCTATTTTCAGGGACCTACAAACTTGGTATCGTTGAATTCCTCTGTTCATCAACACACAATTTACTGTGTGCATCACATCTCATTTGCCCTCCAAAAACAAGCTTCATCTCACACTTGGGGTGAAGTTCCATGTGCAATTCTCTGTTCAACTCTCCAGCTGATCCTCAACCTTCCTCACTATTGGAAAACAGTGTAAAGTTTTTAAATTCACTGAAGATCCCAAACTGAAGTGAAGCAAAGAAAGAATAGTATCAACCTACTGCATTGGGAGAATGGCTAATCTAGTGTTAGAAGTTTGGGCAGACCAGTGGTAGATGCAATTTGACTCAAATGTATGAGATGATACAATTTGGAAGAAAGGACAACAGGTAACAGTCTAAATGTCAGTATGAAAAGGTACAAATAAAGAGGCTACTTGAAGACTCATCATGGATCAATGAGGGTGCAGAACTTATTGACAGTTCACAAGAGTAGGCTATCTGGATCCTCGTCTGCCTCACCATTCATCACCGTAACATACGTTGCTCAGCCATTCCAGATCCGCAAGACCCTCGATTCCCTGAAGTTTTTAAATCTACTCCATTTCAAATATCTAACACTGATTCTCTGGGATAGAAAATTAATGAGATTCCACACTCTTAGTTGTACACATCTCTGCTTTAAGTGACCAGCTATCTTGAAACTACACCCGTTTTTTTTGTGCAAGGAGAATCCCGGGCATATTGACATCCCATCCTGGCAGATTACTAGGTTTCATAAGAGGTACATGTACATTCCCACAGTGGTTCCAAAGAGACTTTAGCCATGTTAAACTGTTTTCTTCATACAGCAAATGGCAATGGCGAAGAACTCTCTGCCTACCCAGGTAATGGAAACCCACATCAGTGATATCAAAAGGAAATTGGGACTGATGGGATTGATTTACAGAGTACCAATATGGATCTGACAGAATGTTATTCACTATTCAATTACGTCATTCAACACACCAAAAGAGGAGAAAGTTCAACAATTCAGGACAAGTACACTCTGCTCCAATCAACCATAGCAGCAACAGCATCCATCATTCCCTCTCTCCACCTGTAGACCAGCTGAATAACTCTGGTCCCGTCCATTTAATTCTAAGTCCCACAAAGTACTACAGCACAGAACACTCCAAATGCAGTCTCAATGTCTTGTACAATTACGTCTTGTTTCTCCAAACCAACACGAGTTTAAATTCTGAGCAAATTACCATTCCATTACTGCAAATCATTGTAACCCATAGCAACAGTTTTGAAAACATAACATTACAGCACAATAGTTCAGCCCACCATGTGCCAACCTTTTAACCTACTCAATTATCTAACCACTCATAATGCTCCATCTTTCTATCATCCATGTGCTTATCCATGTTTCTTAGATCTCTATGATGTAGCTAACCTCTGCCACCACCCCAGCAGCACATTCCACATACCCATACTACATGCAAAAACCTTGCCTCTTGTGGAAACTAAAGGGAAATGTCAATCACCTAAAATTGATAGGGCTTCATATTAACCATTTCCACCCTGGAAAAGTCTCTGAATATCAACCCCGTCTTCTATACCTCTCAACCTCCTTTGCCCCAAAGACGAAAGCCCTAGGTCATTCATGTGCCTTTAATTTACTATTCAGTCCCTTTAAACATAATCTTCAGATGAATGTTTATTCACCACCCCAACCCATTTTTCTGCCAGAATCAAATGCATACTTCAATAACAGGAAGGTTATAGTAGTTCCTTACCATGTCAGCTGTGATTCCATGTTTGATGTACTGAGAAAATTGCTTCTTGTAGACATCTTCGTCCTCATCTATCAGGTAGCGCATATACTCTGCTATATTCAACCCAAAGATATGCTTACGATGAACTTCAGGATTGAACTCCTTGCTCTCAGAATCATAACCAGGGAATCGTTTAGTGCTGGGAAATTAAATTATGTTAGACATGAGTATCTAAGACTTTGACAAACTTCAATGCGCTTGAACAGAAAATTCTACGAAAAGTAGTGGACATAGGCCAGTCCATCACAGGAAAACAGCATCCATCATCAGGGACCTCCACCACCCATATCATAATGCCTCTTCTTGCTGCTACATTCAGGAAGGTGGTGCAGGATCCTCAGGACACAAAGATTCAGAAAGTTATTACTCAATCAGGCTCTTGAACCAGAGGGGCTAACTTCAATCAACTTCACTTGCCCCATCACTGAACTGTTCCCACAACTTGTATTTCTTGCTTATTTATTATTTGTTTCTCGTACAGTGTGTCTTTTGCACACAAGTTGTCCGCCCTGATGGTGTGGTCTTTCGTTGTGATTATGTCCATAAGAAAATTAATCTCACAATTGTATATGGTGACATATGGACTTTGATAACAAATTTACTTTGAACTTCTAGTATTCTATTCACTCTTACTTTGCAACACAAGATTTTAGTCATGGAAGACTTAGAATACATCAAGCAAAAGCTAACTAATTCCACTCAAAAATATACAGGAACCTCAGAGAACCAAGCTTAGTGATGTTTATCCTCTGGCGTGCCTTGTGTCAAGGAATCTCTAAGTCATTGTGCACCTCGAGCCGATCCCTGAACCTCTTATTGCTGCTCTGAAGAACAGACGAACCCCCCACACCATGCTCAGGTATTGCTCGGGACTGCACCTCAGCCGATATGGCCAAGTGTAGCAACTGCTGAGGACAGGTTGCAGCTTGTCCACGTCTCAGGTTCACCTGAATCCTACAGGCTCAACTCCCTCCCCTCAATCTGTTGGAATCAGAATCAGGTTTATCATCACCGGCATGCGATGCAAAATTTAACTTAGTAGCAGCAGTTCAATGCAGAAAGGAGAAGACAGAAGTAAAATAGAAGAGAAAATACAATATATGTATATAGAATCTAGTGAGGTAGTGTCCAAGGGATCATTGTCCATTCAGGAATCAGATGGCAGAGGGGAAGAAGTTGTTCCTGAATTGCTGTGTACGCCTTCAGGCTTCTGTACCTCCTACCTGACGGTAACAGTGAGAAAACGGCATGCGATGATAACCACTTTCTTTCAGTCTTTGCTTGGCTATACTACTCGCCACAGACCAGGTCGATCAACAAGAATCTCAACTTTTGGGAAGAAATGTGTAGCAAGCCAAAGAAAAGGGGACACAGCAGATCCAATCTGACCAAAGGGAGGTGATGAGTGACCACAAATCCAGGTGTCTGTCAAAGCACTATGAATACCTAGCAATAAATACCAGCCAGACGCAGCCCCAAATCCCACGTCTCAGCACTGAGCAGCCACACCACATCACTTGCCCCAGCCTGCTCAACCAGACCACAAGCAATTCATTGGGATGTGAGCACATCAGCATTCTGTGGGAATTTGTGCCAGGTTCTCCGCATAGTAACTGTCAATAATGCATCGCTCTGAATTTTATGCTCTAATGACCGCTTTCTGCACCAATTCCATAGGTTCGTGCTTCTGAGCTCACACTTCTGTGCTTAGATACCAATATAGCAGTAGGTTCCGGTTAACTGGGTCATCACTTGATCAAGACAGCTGCCTATTTGGGACTAGATGAAGAAAGTAGCCAGGATTCACTTTGTTTATTTGGGATGCTATGTCACTTAATTGGGACAAGAAACTATCTCTAACTTGCACTTGTGTGGCTGTTTCATAGGTTGGTTATTTAACTAGAGTCAGGGCATGTGGTTATGTTCTTGTGAGATAGCTGGTGAGAAATAAGCAGCAAAACAATTCAGAACTGTATTGCTCATTGCGGTTTCAAGCATTCAGGCTTGGAGATGCTAGAAACAACCAGGAGTGAAAAATGAAGCCATTTCAACAAATTAGCTACTATGAAGAATTAAATCAACAATAATCTTGAATGTTATATAATGAAAATGAAGATCTGGAGGATGCAATCATGGAAAATTGTATGAAGACAGTCCATTAGTTACACCAGGTGCCTGTGCTAATACCTATTAGGAACTAATACAGATTTACAGTACTATAGCAGCATTATATAGCAGTACTATGCTCTTCTAATCTGTTCTGCATTTCATTTAACTACATAATATTTTAGGTAAATTGAAGGGATTAAAGGCAGGTAAATCCCCAGGGCCAGATGGTCTGCATCCCAGAGTGCTTAAGGAAGTAGCCCAAGAAATAGTGGATGAATTAGTGATAATTTTTCAAAACTCTTTAGATTCTGGATTAGTTCCTGAGGATTGGAGGGTGGCTAATGTAACCCCGCTTTTTAAAAAAGGGAGAGAGAAACTGGGGAATTATAGATCAGTGGTGGGAAAAATGCCAGAGTCAGTTATCAAAGATGTGATAACAGCACATTTGGAAAGCAGTGAAATCATCGGACAAAGTCAGCATGGATTTGTGAAAGGAAAATCATGTTTGACAAATCTCAGAATTTTTTGAGGATGTAACTAGTAGAGTGGATAGGGGAGACCCAGTGGATGTGGTATATCTGGATTTTCAAAAGGCTTTTGACAAGGTCCCACACAGGATTAGTGTGCAAACTTAAAGCACATGGTATTGGGGGTATTGATGTGGATAGAGAATTGGTTGGCAGACAGGAAGCAAAGAGTGAGAATAAACAGGACCTTTTCAGAATGGCAGGCAGTGACCAGTGCGGTACCGCAAGGCTCAGTACTGGGACCCCAGCTGTTTACAATATACATTAATGACTTAAGACAAGGGAATTAAATGCAGCATCTCCAAGTTTGCGGATGACACGAAGCTGGGCGGCAGTGTTAGCTGTGAGGAGGATGCTAAGAGGATGCAGGGTGACTTGGATAGGTTAGGTGAGTGGGCAAATTCATGGCAGATTCAATTTAATGTGGATAAATGTGAGGTTATCCACTTTGGTGGCAAGAACAGGAAAACAGATTATTATCTGAATGGTGGCCGATGAGGAAAAGGGGAGGTGCAACGAGAGCTGGGTGTCATTGTACACCAGTCATTGAAAGTTGGCATGCAGGTACAGCAGGTGGTGAAAAAGGCAAATGGTATGCTGGCATTCATAGCAAGAGGATTCAAGTACAGGAACAGGGAGGTTCTACTGCAGTTGTACAAGGCCATGGTGAGACCACACCGAGAGTATTGTGTGCAGTTTTGGTCCCCTAATCTGAAGAAAGACATTCTCGCCATAGAGGGGGTACAAAGAAGGTTCACCAGATTGATTCCTGGGATGGCAGGACTTTCATATGATGAAAGACTGGATCGACGAGGCTTATACTCTCTGGAATTTAGAAGATTGAGGGGGGATCCGATTGAAACGTATAAAATTCTAAAGGGATTGGACAGGCTAGATGCAGGAAGATTGTTCCCGATGTTGGGAAGTCCAGAACGAGGGGTCACAGTTTGAGGATAAAGGGGAAGCCTTTTCCGACCGAGATTAGGAAAAACTTCTTCACATAGACAGTGGTGAATCTGTGGAATTCTCTGCCACAGGAAACAGTTGAAGCCAGTTCATTGGTTATATTTAAGAGGGAGTTAGATAAGGTCCTTGTGGCTAAAGGGATCGGGGGTATGGAGAGAAGGCAGGTATAGGGTTCTAAGTTGGATGATCAGCCATGATCGTAATGAATAGCGGTGCAGGTTCGAAGGGCCAAAAGGCCTACTCCTGCACCTATTTTCTATGTTTCTATAATTACTCAGTTAAACAAGAGTTTGTCTTTTTTACTTTTAACTATTTTCATGAAACTTCAGCTAACATGCTATTACAACTGATGGCATTCCGGAGTTCAATTCCAGTGCCAATTGGTAAGTGGTCTCCAAGTGGAATATGAGGGTTTACTCTAGGCCTCTACTTAGACCAAAGACACAGGTTGATTGGTTATTGTAAATTGTTCTGAGGTTAGTTTAGGGTTAATCAGGGGTCACCAGGGCAGCGTACCTCAAAGGGCCTACTCCAAACTGTATCATTAAATAAAAACAAATGGGGTGGCCGCTAAATTGGGGCCAAAATGTACTGGTCCCAATTAACCAGAATTCACTGTATTTGAAAAAAATCACTTACTTCAGAAAGAAAATTCCATAAAAGCTTTAACTAGTCCGAGACTATAACTATTACATCAAGATTAATTTCTAATACTGTTTTCTGTCAACTACTCGACACTATCCATCCATTTTATTCCTGATAAGACAGCATGCAATCTGAGGCAAGAATTGGTATGGCACACCTCTTTCACATATCAGTATCTTGAGCTTTTACAAAGTTTGTTCCTTTCAATGTAAAACTGTAGTGCTTGAAGTTGAATTGAAACTAACAAAATATGAAATGCCTAATGAAAACTGGACTGAGAATTTCTCTTACCTGTGTGGAATAGACAGGCCACCATCAACTGCACCTTTCAAAGCTCCAAAGACTTTGTTGCCTGTGGTGGTTCTGGCAAGCCCGGCATCAAGATAGCAGGTGAAGACACTGGGTTTCCCATCGATACTTTCCACATTGTATTCATCACCAGTTACATCCACCTGACCCTCATAGATCTTGTCCAGCCCAAATTTGTTGAGTAGCTGTTTTCAAGATAATATAACAGTGAGAAGTCCATTTTGTTTCAAAATAAATCCATGCATTATCCAGACAATCATCTATTATACATACTTTGGACAACTAGATTTTAGGGTATCAAAATCCCAAGCACAGCAACTGGGGCCTGACTTTTATCAGCACTGTAAATTGCAGAACTACAAACCCACAGGGAAATGATGATTTCTTGGCCTTTTTACAAGGAAAGGCCATCCTCATGCTCCTTAAGCCTTAGACTGCATGAAGTGTGAGTATGAATCCAACACTAAAGCTGTATAGCGATGGAAGAAAAACACTGCCTCTGCAGTAGTCAGGTTTAGTGCCAGATATTTGTTAAATGAGCAACATTAAAGGTGGCAGCTCCCTTCTTCCTGCAACTTCCCCTCCAGAAATGTTGCCCCCTGTCACTCACCTTTCCCAACTACAGATCAAGTTGTAACTTACTAAGCCTTCAGAATGTTCCACAGCATTACATTGTGGTTGAAGCTCATGGACACACAACTTAATCTGTCCCAATATCAATCCCTATTTTTGACCCAAATCTAGGCTTCTGTACAGTCTCCATCCCTGACAGCTACATGTTGGAATACCTCCCATAATACAGGGTACAGAGGCTTGTATAGGGGAACACCCTGCATCTCGTGACCATAATGCCATTGATTTCAAAGTAAATATGGAAAAAGATAGGTCTGGTTTGCAAGTTGAGATTCTAACCTGGAGAAAGCCACTTTGGATGGTATGAATCTGACCAGTGTTCAGTGAGGATTGGGACAGGCTGTTTTCTGGCAAAGGTGTACTTGGAAAATGGGAGGCCTTCAAAGGAGAAATTTTGAGACTACAAAGACTGAACGTGCCAGTCAGAATAAAAAGGTAAAGATATCACTTTTATGGAACTTTGGCTTTCAAGGGATATTGAGGCCCTGGTTAAGCAAAAAAGGAGGTGCATAGTAGGTATAGGCTGGTCAAATCAAATAAGGTACTTCTGGAGTACAAGAAATGCAAGAGTTAGGAGAACTGAAGTTAGGAGAACTGAAAGAAGGCACGATCATTCTCTGGCAGACAAGGTGAAGAACCCTAAGGGGTTCTGACGATGTTAAGAGCAAAAGGGACAAAAATCAGTCCTCTGGAAGATCAGAACGGTAACCTATGCTTGGAGCCAAAAGAGGTGGGGGGAGATCTTGAATGGATGCTTTATTCAGGAGGTGGACACAGATGTGAGGCAAGACCAGTAAGCCTGACAGCAGTCATGGAAAAGCAACTGGAACTTCAGACTAAGGGACTTGATATACAAGTATTTAGACATAGACTGATTGGGAATAGTCTGTATGGCTTCGTGCATGATGTGTTGTGTTTAACCTATATTATAGCGTGTTTTTAAGGAAATTACCAGGAAAGTTGAAGTCAAAGCAGTGGATGTTGTCTACTTGGGCTTTAGCAAGGCTTTTGACAAGGTCCTACATGGGAAGTTGGTCAAAATGGTTCAACTCTTGGCATTTAGGATGAGGTAGGAAATTGGATTAGACATTGGTCTTATCGGAGAAGCCACAGAGCGGCAGTAAACAGTTGCCTCTCTGACTGAAGGCATGTGACTAGTGGAGTGCCACAGGAGTCGATGCTGGGTTCACTGATATCGATGACAATGTGCCAAACTGGATCGGCAAATTTGCAGATCACACCAAGATAGGGGTGCAGTGCACAGCAAGGAAGCCCAGAGCTACCAGTGGGATCTGGATCTGCTGGAAAAATGGCAGATGAAATTCAACGCAGAGGTGTCACACTTTAGTGGGACCAACCAGGGTAGGTCTTACAGAGTAAGGTAAGGCACTGAGGAGTGCTGTAAAACAAAGGAATCTGGGAATACAGGTCCCTAATTCATTGAAAATGGCATCACAGGTAGGCAGGGCCATAAAGCAAGCTTTTGGCACGCTGTCCTTCATAAATCAAAGTATTGAGTACAGGAGTTGGGATGTTATGTTGAAGTTGTAAAAGACATCAATGAAGCCTGATTTGGAGAATTATGTACAATTCTGGTCATCTACCTACAGGAAAGATGTAAAATTGAACAGGTTCCTTGGAATGTAGAAGATTGAGATGTGATGGGCATGTATAAAATTATGAGGGGTACGGATGGGGTAAATGCAAGCAGGCATTTTCCCCACTGAGATTGGGTGGGACTACAACTAGATTTCATGGGTTAAGAGTGACAGGTGAAAAGTAAAAGGGGGACATGAGGGGAAACTTCTTCACTCAGAGGATTCTGAGAGTGTGGAATGAGCTGCCAGCACACATGGTGCATGTGAGTTTGAATTCAAATGTTTAAGGGAAGTACGGAGAGGTACATAGATTGTAGCGATGTGGAGTGCTATGGTTCTGGTGCAGGTCAATGGGAGTAGCCAGTTTAAATGGTTTGGCACAGACTAGATGGGCTGAAGGGCCTGTTTCTGTGCTGTATTTCACTATGAATAACCCCTCCAGAATAACCACAAACCTATTTTTTTAAATCAAAATTCCCTCAATTGGCACCTTTAGAACTGTTCTACCTCCTTGTCTCCGAATCAACATTTTTAAAAATCCTGAGAAATCCTTTGACAGTGGAAGTGCAACATGAACCCAAAACGTTGCTGCAACTGATACTGTAATTGAAAGATGCTGCAGGTGCTGGAAACCCAGAGTAACACACAAATCTTAGGTCAGGCAGCATCAATGGACAAGAATTAAAGTCGACGTTTTAATCCAAGCCCTAATGCAGGATCTCAGCCTACTTCCACTCTTTATTGGAGTAACTCAGACCTGCTGAGTTACTCCAGTATTTCATGTGTGCCTCTGCTTCTGGCAGTTCAGACTTCCGGCTGTGTTAAAATTTCAATTTGCTGATGAAAACCTGAGACATTAAGTCTCTACCTCAATTAGTGAAATTTCAAACTCCAACATAAACCCTACACCTAAACCTAATCTATACCTAAAAGTATACTTTGCAGTTAAAATATACAATATTTGCCATAAATAGGGGTGGCGCAGTAGCACAGTGCTTTACAGTACCAGCGAACCAGGTTCAATTCCTGCCACTGCCTGTAAGGAGTTCGTACATTCTCCCCATGACCACATGGATTTCGTCTGGGTGCTCTGGTTTCCTCCCACAGTCCAAAGATGAATCGGTTGGTAAGTTAATTGGTCATTGTAAATTGTCCTGTGATTACACTAGGGTTTAATCAGGGGTTGCTGGATGCATGGCTTGAAGGGCCGAATGGGCTTATTTTATGCTGTATCTCAATAAAGGAATAAATGGCTTTCATTAAAGAAATAATTAGATGGTTATAGACAAAATCAGAGCACATAATTGCTGGTACATAATCCACACCAGGAAACGCAAGTAATATGTTTTCCTCAAACATAAGTTATGCCATACCAAAGAAGTTATATGAGTAAAAATTCAATGTACTTTTCAACTTACCCTACGGGCAAGAAGTAGACCAGTGCAATAGGATGCAGCATAGTTTGTAAGTCCAACTTTGATGCCATACTTGGGTAATTCATGGCCATATGCAGCACATACAATTACATCGCCCTCAATCTTTGCATATGCAATCTGTAGAAGAACCCAAAATAATTTTGTTCATCAATGCAAAAAAATAACAAAACTTTCAAACTTTAACAGATTCTAATACTAATCAGAAATTATTAATGCAAGGTCTTTACCTGGCATATGATGTCCCGGTTGGTGAATCGTACAATCATCCGATATTTGGGAGTATTGTACTTGTTTTTGTCTTGTACCACCAAGCGTTTTCGTGCAAAGTAATCGGTCTTTCCCTCTGAAAATAAGAGATAAAACGTTGAGATAAAATCCCACCAATGACCAGCAGATCGTGGTACATTAACGGACAGCCTTCAAAAAACGTAACAGACAGACTCCGGTTAACTTGCCTCTCCTCCTCCTGAACTTCACTTGGTATCGCTTGAAGTATGCCTTGCTCTTCACAACTTTAACAAATCCCTGTGTTAGAGAAACACAATAAAGTGTAAGAACAAAATACAAGTAAACGTGACCAAAACACTTAAATCCTTCGAGATGAGAATTCTGTAAATAATGGATGCCAACAATCCAAACTACCCATTACCATGCGTAGCCTTCCTCACAACTTAATTCCCAACGTTTCACATACCCCACACCACAGTTCAACCTACCTTTACATAAAGATAAGATTAACTGTTCATGCCTCATCTAAACTCATACCAAAATCCTCAGGCACATTCAGTTTCAACAAATGCAAAAGAACACACCTGGTCCCAACCTACTTTGCTCTACCACAGTTGCCACCAGGTTCCCTCAGCCATTAACATGACCATCTTCCTTCGCACCAAAATGCTAATCACAGGCTCCCAATTAAGTGATACATCAATTTTGAAAACCTCGTGCAAACTTTCAGTAGTCTCTCTCCAAAACTTATTTCTTCAAAACTCTGTACAACCCGTAAATATACCTACAGCAATCGAAATAGGACCTCTCTGTACCCCTACATTTAAACGATTAAACGCCGGTAGCCATACTTCCAGCTTCTCGTCTGCTATGTAACCTTCTCCCTTAAAAAGACCTGGTCACTAATCTCTTCCTTTCACCAGGCTTTTTTTTCATTTTCCAATTACCTCACGTGCTTTGGGAGGGCAGTTCACCGTCAAAGCTGCTGCATCATTACAAGTTACTGTTAAACCGGCTCTATAAATTGATTCCTCTTAAAAACTTACAGAACTCAAAAGGCCGACGATAAAAACATAATCGAGACCATCAACTTAAAAAGCTTACTTCTTACAGAGCTAACACCAGCAGCCAAACTTAAGCATTAACTTGTTGTACAGTACAGCCTTGGGCCTACCTTCAGCAGAGCACCAGTGGGCCAGCATCGCTTGCAGAGTAAAATAATTTACCCGCGCGCTCACTTAACCACACAATAATTAATGTTGTTTAAAAAAAAAGCAGAATAATGCATGAATGCTGCAGGCGGCAGCAAGACCAGCAGCCCGGCAGCCAACCCCCTTCTACAGAGCGGCTGCAATGGCCACGTTGGAGAAGACAGATCGGCCGCTGGAACTCCCCGATAATCTAATGCCATCCTGGGCACCGCAACCCGCTGCCCGTTTTCTGAAGCCCCCCATGGATGAAGGCAACAATTAGCGAAGAGTGCAGATGGTTATTTGGGGACAAACCAACCATTTTGAGCGGATTTCACCCTCTGTCACCCGGGACCAGGCGATTTTCTAGGGCAGGCGAATTCCGCCCAGCTGGAAAAAAGAGGCCGTTCATGGTGCGCATGCGCACTACGTAACCCGCCGGAGGAAACTTTGTGACAGGAGGTACCTGGGCGCTGCGGAATCCGCGCTGGCTGCCCACAGCGCCCCCTGCCGCCCGGGAGAAGCGGTGCGCCAATAGCGGCGGCGCGTTCAGAAAGATCAATCGGTAAAAACCCTGTGGAGACACAATAGATTATGCAAATGCTGGGTATCTTGAGCAAGATACACAAAATACTGGAGGAACTTTACAGCTAAGGCCTATGGGGAAAATGAACAGTTGACTTTTATATCTAAAAATTTAAATAAATAGTGGAAAAAGGGAAAAAAGTACTTTACTTTTAGTGAGAACATACAACTTAGAACATATGAATCTACAGCGCGTGAAAGGCCCTTCGATCCACAATGTTGTGCCGACCAGGAAACCTAATCTGGGAACTACCTAGAATTTCCCTAGCACATAGCCCTCTATTTTCCTAAACTCCATGTACCTGTCTAAGGGTCTCTTAAAATACCCTATTGTATTCTCCTCCACCACTGTCACCGGCAGTGTTTTCCACCCACCCACCGCTCTCTGTGTGAAAAACTTGCCCCTGACATCTTCTCAGTACAGCACCTATTTCCAAGCACCTTAAAACTATGCCCCCTCGTGTTAGCCATTTCAGCCCTGGGAAAGAACCTCTGGGTATCCACACGATCAATGCCTCTCCTCATCTTATACACCTCTATAAGGTCACCTCTCATCCTCTGTCACTCCAAGGAGAAATGGCCAAATATTCTCATAAGGCATTCTTCCCAATCCAGGCAACATCCTTGTAAATCTCCTCTGCACTTTCTCCATAGTATCCACATCCTTCCTGTGGTGAGGTGACCAGAACTGAACACAGTACTCCAAGTGGGGTCTGTCCAGGGTCTTATGTAGCTGTAACATTATCTCACGACTCTTGAACTCAATCCCACTGTTGATGAAGGCCAACAAACCGTATGCCTTCTTAACAACACTGTCAACCTACGCAGCAGCTTTGAGTGTCCTATGGACTTGGACCCTGAGATCCCTCTGATCCTCCGCACTGCCAAGAGTCTTACCATTAATACTATATTCCGCCATCATATTTGACCTACCAAAATGAACCACCTCACACTTATCTGGGTTGAACTCCATCCGACACTTCTCAGCTCAGCTTTGCATCCTATCGATGCTCCACTGTAACCTCTGACAGCCCTCCATACTATCCACAACACTACCAACCTTTGTGTCATCAGCAAATTTACTAACCCATTCCTCCACTTTCTCATCCAGGTCATTTATAAAAATCACAAGGGGGAGAGGTCCCAGAACAGATTCCTGCGGAACACCACTTGTCACCAACCTCCATGCAGAATATGACCCATCTACAACCACCCTTTACCTTCTGTGGGCAAGCCAATTCTAGATCCACAAAGCAAGGTCACCTTGGATCCCATGCCTCCTTACTTTATGAAGGAGCCTTGCAAGGGGAACCTTATCAAATGCCTTAATGAAATCCATATACACTACATCTACTGTTCTACTTTCATCAATGTGTTTTGCTACGTCCTCAAAGAATTCAATCAGGCTCATAACGCACGACCTGCCTTTGACAAAGCCATGCTGACTATTCTTAATCATATTATGCCTTTCCAAATGTTCATAGATCCTGCCTCTCAGGATCTTTTCCATCAACTTACCGACCACTGAAGTAAGACTCACTGGCCTATAATTTCCCGGGTTATCTCTACCTCCTTCCTTGAACAAGGGGACGACATCTGCAACCCTCCAATCCTCCGGAACCTCTCCTAACCCCATTGATGATGCAAAGATCATTGCCAGAGGCTCAGCGATCTTCTCCGTCGCTTCCCACAGTAGCCTGGGGTATATCTCATCTGGTCCCAGTGACTTACTTAATGCTTTTCAAAAGCTCCAACACTTCCTCTTTCTTAATGTCTATATGCTCAAGCTTTTCTGTCCACTGTAAGTCATCCCTACAATTACCAAGGTTTTTTCCCCTGGTAAATACTGAAGCAAAGTATTTATTAAGTACCTCCGCTACCTCCTCCAACTCCATGCACACGTTTCCACTATCACACTTGATTCGTCCTATTTTCACACAGCTCATCTTCTTGCTCTTCACATACTTGTAGAATGCCTTGGGGTTTTCCTTAATCCTGCTAGCCAAGGTCTTCATTAGTTGAATCCCAGAATTGGGAGGCTATATTCCAACTATATGAAGCATAGTTCAGCTTGAGTACTGTGTTGATTTGGGCACCACACTAGTGAAAAGAATGGATAACACTGGAGAGGGTGCAGAGAAGATTCACCACAAAGTTATTTGGAATGAAGTGTTTTAGTTATTGGGAAAGATTGAAGAGACTAGGTCTTTTGATACTAGAACAGAGGAGGTTAGGAGGCTACAAGATTGAGGTATATAAGATTATGAGAGATTTTGTCTACTGTAGGAATCTTTTCCCATTATCAGAGGTAGATAAAATTAGTGGCCATAGATTTAGGGTAATGGGTTAGAGGCTCAGAGAGGATCGGAGGAGATTTGTCATCAGGTGTAATGAGTACCTGGAATGTATTGCCAGAAATAGTAGTAGAAGCTGATTGATGACAGCATTTAAGTGACGTAGAGGACAAATCATTCAGTATATTTAAGGCAGAGGTGGATAGATTCTTGATTAGTCAGGGCATGAAGGGATACAACAAGAAGATGGGAGATTGGGGAAGGAAAATGGATTAGCCATGATGAAATGACAGAGCAGACTCGATGGGCCAAATGGCCTAATTCTGCTCCTATAATCTTATGGTCTTATGGTCTTCTCATGGCCCCTTCTGGCTCTCCTAATTCCATTCTTAAGCTCTTTCCTGGCAACCTTGTTATTTTCTAGAGCTTTAACAGTACTTAGTTTCTTCAACCTTTTGTCAGCTTTTCTTTTCTTCTTAACTAGATTTTCTACATCCTTTATACACCATGATTCTTTTACCCTACCATCCTTTCCCTGCCTCAATGGAACGTACCTATGCAGAACTCCATGCAAATGTTCGCTGAACATTTGCCACATTTCTGCCATGCATGTCCCTGAGAACATCTGTTCCCAATTTACTTTCCCAAGTTCCTGCCTAATAGCATCATATTTCCCCCTACCCCAGTTAAATGTTTTCCAAATTTTTCTGCTCCTATCTCTCTCCAGCGCTATGGTGAAGGAGATAGAGTTGTGGTCACTACCTCCGAAATGTTCTTCCACCGAGAGATCTGAAATCTGACCAGGTATATTTCCCGATACCAGGTCAAGTACAGCCTCTCCTCTAGTTGGCTTATCTACATATTGTGTAAAGAAACCTTCCTGAACACACCTAACAAACTCCACCCCATCTAAACCGCTGGCGCTAAGGAGATGCCAGTCAATATTAGAAAAGTTAAAATCTCCCATCACAACAACCCTATTATTATTGCACCTTTCCAGAATCTGCCTCCCTATCTGCTCCTCGATATCCCTGTGTCTGTAAAAAAACACCTAATAGAGTTATTGCCCCTTTCCTGTTTCTGATTTCTACCCACACTGACTCAGTAGACCATCCCTCTGTGACTTCCTCCTTTTCTGCAGTTGTGACACATCCCTAATTAGCAATGCAATGGCCCCACCTCTTTTGCCTCCCTCCCTGTCCTTTTTGAAACATCTGAAGCCCAGCACACTCAGCAGCCATTCCTGCCCCTGAGAATCTCTGTAATGGCCACAATGTCATAAGTTCCATGTATTGATCCATGCTCTAAGTTCATCTGCTTTGTTTATGATACTCCTTGCATTTAAATAGACACATCTCAAACCATCTGGCTGAAAGCATCATTGCTCTAACATCTGCCTGTCCTTCCTCACAAACTTCCTACAAGCTGTCTCTACTTGTGCTCCAACCTCCCTATCCTCTGCCTCTTCACTTTGATTCCAACCCCCCTGCAAATCTAGTTTAAACCCTCCCCTGCTGCATTAGCAAACCTCCCCCGAGGATATCCGTCCCCCTCGGATTTGTGCAACCCATTCTTTTTGTACAGGTCACACCTGCCCCAGTAGATCCAAAAATCTGAATCGCTGCCCTCTGCTCCAAAGAAGTAATGGTGGGGCTCTAGTGAGGTAATGGTTCGGTGTCCATTCAGAAATCTAATGGCAGAGAGGAAGAAACTATTTTTTGTAGTTGAGTGTGTTCATCCAGGGCTTCTGATTGGGGAAATCTCTGAGCAATTTCATTCTCACGAATCAATGAATATGTTGTAAAAAAAATCACTCTCTACTTGTACATAATTTTCTCCTTTTGCTTCTTCTTTCTTTCCTCTCTTTTCTATAGATGTATACCTCAGATAAATATTATGTGGAGATTTGTGGCAAATATGTCTATATGATATATATGTACAATATCTGAAATACATCTTATGGAAATGTTTGTTTGATGATGAACTTCAATAAAAAATAAATTACCAAAAAAAAGCAGGATCTGTAAACTCTAAACAAACTATACAAATACAGATAATACATAAATAGCAATAAATAATGGGTATGAAGTAACAAGAGGAAAGACTGTAGCCATCCCTTTTTGTTCAAGAGCCTGATGGTTGAGGGGTAGTAGTGTTGATGAACCTGGTGGTGTGAGTCCTAAGGCTCTTGTACCTTCTACCTGATGGTGGCAGTGAGAAAGAGCATGGCCTGGGTGGTGAGGATCTTTGATGATTGATGTTGCTTTCCTACAGCAAGGTTTGATGTAGATGTGTTCAATGGTTGGGAAGGGTTTACCCATGATGCACTGGGCTGAATCCACTACCTTTTGTAGGACTTTCCACTCAAAGGCATTGATGTTCCCATACCAGGCCGTGATGCAGCCAGCCAGCACACTTTCTATCACACATCTATAGAGGTTTCCCAATCTCCACAGACTCCTGAGGAAGTAGAGGCACTCTCGTGCTTTCTTTGCAATAATATTTACCTAATGGGTCCAGGACAGGTTATCTGAGATAAGGACACCCGGGAATTTAAAGTCACTGACCCTCTCCACCTCTGATCCTCCGATGATTACTGGTTCATGGACGCAAACAGGAATTCTGCAGATGCTGGAAATTCAAGCAACACACATCAAAGTTGCTGGTGAACGCAGCAGGCCAGGCAGCATCTGTAGGAAGAGGTGCAGTCGACGTTTCAGGCCGAGACCCTGCGTCAGGACTAACTGAAGGAAGAGTGAGTAAGGGATTTGAAAGTTGGAGGGGGAGGGGGAGATCCAAAATTAGAAGACAGGAGGGGGAGGGATGGAGCCAAGAGCTGGACAGGTGATTGGCAAAGAGGATATGAGAGGATCATGGGACAGGAGGTCCGGGAAGAAAGACGACGTGGGGGGGGGGGACCCAGAGGATGGGCAAGAGGTATATTCAGAGGGACAGAGGGAGAAAAAGGAGAGTGAGAGAAAGAATGTGTGCATAAAAATAAGTAACAGATGGGGTACGAGGGGGAGGTGGGATCTTAGCGGAAGTTAGAGAAGTCGATGTTCATACCATCAGGTTGGAGGCTACCCAGACGGAATATAAGTTGTTGTTCCTCCAACCTGAGTGTGGCTTCATCTTTACAGTAGAGGAGGCCGTGGATAGACATGTCAGAATGGGAATGGGATGTGGAATTAAAATGTGTGGCCACTGGGAGATCCTGTTTTCTCTGGCGGACAGAGCGTAGATGTTCAGCAAAGCGGTCTCCCAGTCTGCGTTGGGTCTCGCCAATATATAAAAGGCCACATCGGGAGCACCGGACGCAGTATATCACCCCAGTCGACTCACAGGTGAAGTGTTGCCTCACCTGGAAGGACTGTTTGGAGCCCTGAATGGTGGTAAGGGAGGAAGTGTAAGGGCATGTGTAGCGCTTGTTCCACTTACACGGATAAGTGCCAGGAGGGAGATCAGTGGGGAGGGATGGGGGGGACGAATGGACAAGGGAGTTGTGTAGGGAGCGATCCCTGCAGAATGCAGAGAGAGGCGGGGAGGGAAAGATGTGCTTAGTGGTGGGATCCCGTTGGAGGTGGCGGAAGTTACGGAGAATAATATGTTGGACCCGGAGGCTGGTGGGGTGGTAGGTGAGGACCAGGGGAACCCTATTCCTAGTGGGGTGGTGGGAGGATGGAGTGAGAGCAGATGTACGTGAAATGGGGGAGATACGTTTAAGAGCAGAGTTGATAGTGGAGGAAGGGAAGCCCCTTTCTTTAAAAAAGGAAGACATCTCCCTCGTCCTAGAATGAAAAGCTTCATCCTGAGAGCAGATGCGGCGGAGACGGAGGAATTGCGAGAAGGGGATGGCGTTTTTGCAAGAGACAGGGTGAGAAGAGGAATAGTCCAGATAGCTGTGAGAGTCAGTAGGCTTATAGTAGACATCAGTGGATAAGCTGTCTCCAAAGACAGAGACAGAAAGATCTAGAAAGGGGAGGGAGGTGTCGGAAATGGACCAGGTAAACTTGAGGGCAGGGTGAAAGTTGGAGGCAAAGTTAATAAAGTCAACGAGTTCTGCATGCGTGCAGGAAGCAGCGCCAATGCAGTCGTCGATGTAGCGAAGAAAAAGTGGGGGACAGATACCAGAATAGGCACGGAACATAGATTGTTCCACAAACCCAACAAAAAGGCAGGCATAGCTGGGACCCATATGGGTGCCCATACGGCTCCCTACACAACTCCCTTGTCCATTGGTCCCCCCCCATCCCTCCCCACTGATCTCCCTCCTGGCACTTATCCGTGTAAGCGGAACAAGTGCTACACATGCCCTTACACTTCCTCCCTTACCACCATTCAGGGCCCCAAACAGTCCTTCCAGGTGAGGCAACACTTCACCTGTGAGTCGACTGGGGTGATATACTGCGTCCGGTGCTCCCGATGTGGCCTTTTATATATTGGCAAGACCCGACGCAGACTGGGAGACTGCTTTGCTGAACATCTACGCTCTGTCCGCCAGAGAAAGCAGGATCTCCCAGTGGCCACACATTTTAATTCCACGTCCCATTCCCATTCTGACATGTCTATCCACGGCCTCCTCTACTGTAAAGAAGAAGCCACACTCAGGTTGGAGGAACAACACCTTATATTCCATCTGGGTAGCCTCCAACCTGATGGTATGAACATCGACTTCTCTAACTTCCGCTAAGGCCCCACCTCCCACTCGTATCCCATCTGTTACTTATTTTTATGCACACATTCTTTCTCTCACTCTCCTTTTTCTCCCTCTGTCCCTCTGAATATACCTCTTGCCCATCCTCTAGTTCCCCCCCCCCTTGGCTTTCTTCCCGGACCTCCTGTCCCATGATCCTCTCGTATCCCCTTTTGCCTATCACCTGTCCAGCTCTTGGCTCTATCCCTCCCCCTCCTGTCTTCTCCTATCATTTTGGATCTCCCCCTCCCCCTCCCACTTTCAAACCTCTTACTACCTCTTCCTTCAGTTAGTCCTGACGAAGGGTCTCGGCCTGAAACGTCGACTGCACCTCTTCCTACAGATGCTGCCTGGCCTGCTGCATTCACCAGCAACTTTGATGTGTGTTACTGGTTCATGGACGTCTGGATTTCCTCTCCTGAAGTCTACAATCAGTTTCTAGGCCTTATGAACTTGAGTGAGAGGTTGTTGTTATTACACCACTCAGCCAAGTTTTCAATCTCCCTCCTCTACACGGATGCATCACCCGCCTTTGAGACAGCCCGCAACAGTGGTGTCATCAGCAAATGTATATGGTGTTGGAGCTGTGCTTAGCCACACAGTCATAGGTGTAAAGCAAGTAGCGCAGGGAGCTAAGCACACATCCCTGTGGTTTTCCTGTGCTGATGGAGATTGTGAAGGAGATGTTTTTGCCAATCCAAGCCGACTGGGGTCTACAAGTGAGGAAATTCAGGATCCCATTTCACAAGGGGATATTGAGGCCCAGATCTTCGAGTTTACTGATTAGTTAAGAGGGGATGATGTTGTTTACTGCCGAGCTGTAATCAATGAAAAGCATCCTGATGTATGCATCTTTGCATTCTGGATATTCCAGGGCTGTGTGAAGAGGCAATGAGATAGCATCTGCTGTAGATCTGTTTCTTGGGGAGGTGAATTGGAGCAGATCCAAGTCGCCTCTCAGACAGGAGCTGATAAGCTTCAACACCAACCTCTCAAAACACTTTGTCACTGTGGATGTAAGTGCTACTGGACAATAGTCATTTAGACAGGTTACCAGGCTCTTCTTGAGCACCAGTACGGTTGAAGCCTGCTTGAGTGAGAGGTTAAAGATATCTGTGAACACACCAGCCAGTTGGCCGGCACAGGTCTCCAGTACTCGGTCTGGATTGGTTACTCTCGTTGGATTCACTCTCATTAGAGAGGCAGCCCGCACATCATCTTCAGATACTGAGCCCAAAGGATCATCGGGAGACATGGGGGTGTGCTATGGTTCCTCCCTGTTCTGGCGGTCAAAGTGAGCGTAGAAGACATTGAGCTCATCTGGAAGCAAAGCTCTGCTGTCCCCTATGTCACCTACAATTTAACTTTGTTGGCGATTATGGAGTTCAAACCCTACCACAGCTGTCGAGCATCCCTCATTGATTCCATTTGAGTCTGGAATCTCCACTTCGCCCAAGAGTTGGCTTTCCAGTGATCATACCTGCACCTTTTTGACCTCCAGACTCTTATGCCTCTGATCTGGCTCTTATCAGGTTCTGGATTTCATTGTTCATCCATGGCTTCTGATTGAGGAAAAGCCTGAACAATTTCATGGGGACACAGTCATCTACGGCTGTTTTAATAAAATCTGTAACAACCTCGATGTTGTTATTCAGGTCCTCAGATGAGTTCTCAAACACGGCCCAGTCCACTGACCCAAGGCAATCCTATAACTGTTCCTCTGCCTCCCACAACCACCCCTTAGCTGTCTCGATCTAATGAGAAGATGGCGATGCGACGCAGCGTGTGTAGCCTCTCCGGTGAAATGACATCGTATTTGTAAGTAGGATGCCGTGCACAATCCTGATTTGATGGAGACAGCCGTGAGAGCACGGAGGAATATCTGCAGTAACTTCTGAAATGCCCGGTTCGCTGCTGCTGCTACTGTGCGATTGAGAATCTCAAGAGAGAAGGCCCCAAAATCCTCGGCTTTGCCTGCTGCTAGCGACCAGGGTTGGGGTCGAGGCATTCGGCAGAGATGGTGCTTGGTGCTCGGTGTTGGAGGGCTGGTCGGAGCTTGAAGTTTTCAGACAACTCAGAGTCGGACTGTGGTTGGGTATGGCAGGGAGAGTTTTCTTCCTTCTCCCATCTGCGTGAGGTGTGGGACTTTCGAGAGACTTTGAACTTTTTTACCGTGCTCACGGCCTGTTCTTTATCAAGTTATGGTGTTTTTTGTCAGTTTTTCAGTCTTGGTCTGTCCTATGTTTCTGTGATATCACACCGGAGGAACATTGTATCATTTCTTAATGCATGCATTACTAAATGACAATAAAAGAGGACTGTGTGTCCCCATAATCTAATCTAATCTAATCTCTGGAGCCTTGCTCTTTAGGCTCTTTCTGTATGCAGGTGGAAGAACAGCCAAGTGATCTGACTTGGCAAAATGTGGTCTCAGGCAGGAATGATAGGCATTCTTTATCGTAGTGTAGCAGTGGTGGTCTAGTGTGTTGGGACCTCTGGATCTCCTCAAAGATGCCCTAGTTGGTGGGGAGGATAGTGCTCAGACAGTGATATAACCAGTTAGAATGCTCCCCAACAGTACTTCTGTAGAAATTTGTGATTATCTTTAGTGACATCCCAAATATCCTCAAATTCCTAATGAAATATAGCTGCTGTTGTACCTTCTTTGTAGCTGCACTGATATGTTAGGCCCAGGATAGATCCTCAGAGATTTTGACACTCAGGAACTTGAATTTTCTCATCCTTTCCATCCTGATTCCTCAATGAAATTGTGTGCCCATGTTTTGTTTGTTCTAAAGTCCACAATCAATTCTTTGGTCTTCTGACGTTGAGTGCAGGGTTGTTACTGCAACACCACTCAATCAGCTGATCTGTCTCGCTCCTGTAAGCCGTCTCATCACCATCTGAAATTCTGCCAACAGTAGTTGTGTCATCAGCAAATTTACAGACACCATTCGAGCTGTGCCTGGTCACACAGTCGTTGAGTGTAGGGAGAGTAGAACAGTGGGCTAAGCACATATCATTGAGATGCATCAGTGTTGATTGTCAGTAAGGTGGAGATATTATTTCTGATCCGCACAGATTGTGGTCTTCCAGTGTGGAAGTCAAGGATCCAGTTGCAGAGGGAGATATAGAGAGCCAGGTTTTGGAGCATTTTGACCAAAACTGTGGGAATGAGTTTGTTAAGCACTGAGCTGTAGTCAACGAACAGCAGCCTAACTTATATATTAGTATTGTCCAGGAGATCCAAGGCCTTGTGAAGAGCCAATGAGATTGCATCCACTGTGGACCTACTGTGGCGAAAGGCAGACTGTAGTGGGTCCAGGTACTTGCTTAGGCAGAAGTTGGTTCTAGCCATGACTAACCTCTCAAAACATTTCATTACCACAGATGTGAGTGCTTCTGAACAATAGTCACACTGCTTTGCTTGGGCACTGGTATGATTGTTGCCCTTTCAAAGCAGGTGGGAGCTTCTGACTGTAGGAATGAGGTATTGAAAACCTTTAGCAACACTTTGACTCCTCTGATCTCTTTGCAATAAAAATGTATTTCTTTGTGTTCTAATTGTGCTTTTTTCTGTAAAATTTGAATGTAATTAATGTTTAATTTATGTTTTTTTCTTGTAACGGTTGCTTAAATGCCTGTAATGTTGCCACGAGGAAGTTTTTGTTGCACTGGTGTATACAGGTACAGATGGCAATAAACTCAACTTTAACTTTTACTCAAAGTCCTCCCCTATCACCATAAACTGTACCCCCCAGAGACACAAGACACTGCAGATACTGGAATCTGGAGCAACACACAAAAAGGAAGCAGGTGTGGAAAAAAACAACAAAATAGGAGCAGGAGTAGGCTACCAGCTCCCTTGAGCCTGCCTCATCGTTCAATATGGCCATGGCTCAACAATAAGAAATTCATCTCCCTTGCTAGTTCCCTATTGTTCTCAATTCCTCAATCTTATCTATCACCACCTAAATATAATGATCTGATCTCCACCTCTCCCTGGGGCAAAGAATTCCAGAGATTCCCCACAAAGAAGACACAGAGAACGCAGATGCTGGAATCTGGAGGAACCTAGTGGCTCAAATAACATCTGAGTGAAAAATGGAGTGCCAGTGTTCTGGGTCAACCTGGATTTAGGAAGGCTCTCGACCTGAAACGTTGGCAATCAAGTTCGCTCCAAGATGCTCTCGACTTGCTAAGTTCCTCCAGCTTTTTGTCTGAGCTCTAGGATAACATTAGGACAAGGCTCTGCAGATGCTGGAATTGGAGCACCAACTATCTGCTGAAAGAACACAGCAGATCAAGCAGCACCTGTGGGATAAAGACTTTATAAGGAGGTATATAAAATCACGAGGTACACATGGTCACTGTCTTTTTCTCAGGGTAGGGTGGGTCCAAAACTAGATGGTAAACAAAATATATTTGGATAGGTACCTGGATAGAAAACAAGCATGCAGCCCAGGATGGTGACTCCCAGTGCAGTGCGGTCAAGAGTTGACAGTGAGGGAACAGCGGGACTCCCCAGGGCATAGGTTGGTGGAATCATCAGACAGACTGGAAATCTCCACTGGCTGCTCTGGCACAATGCAAGCCGATGGACACTGGCCCGAGCACCGAGCAGTCGCTCCACAACCCCCGGCAGCTTCAAACGCCTTCACCAGTGTTTCTCTCAACAGCTGGAAGATGTGAACCTCATCATCGACAAACATCTCGGCAACCACTTTCAGATTGCACGTACAATCCACCTGAGCTCATTTCAAGGCAATGTACTCTGAACTTCGGAAAGGGTAAGACGAGGGAACACACACCAGTCCTCACAGAGGGATCAGAAGTGGAAAAGGTGAGCAATTTCCAGTTCCTGGGTGATCTCTGAGGATCTATCCTGGACCCAATGGATTGATGCAGCTATAAAGAAGGCAAGACAGTAGCTATATTTCATTAGGAGTTTGAGGAGATTTGGTATGCCACCTAAAACACTCACGAATTTCTTCTTTTTCAATATTTTTATTATTAATTTTACATATAAGAATACAGAGTACAAGAAAAAAATGTATCAATACATTATACTAAATCACATATAAAGACTCCTTACCCTATATTCATACAGATTAATTAATTCATAACATTGAAATATAGTAATTTTATTATATAAAAAAATCTAACCCACCGTCAAGACCGAAGCTGATTAGTAAAGAAAAAAAGGAAAAAACATTATTAGTCATCATCTGTGCTTTAACAGCAAATCAAAGGTTTTGAAAATAATTCAAAAAAGGTCCCCACAATGTTTGAAAGTCATGGCTAGATTCCGAGATTGAATATCGAATCTTCTCTAAATTTAAACGTGACATGACATCACGTAAATGGCGGGAGGAGAGAGAGCAGTGTGCTGCTCGTGCGCAGCCCTCCGGTGAAAAATGATACCGTATCCGTTAAATAGGGGCCATGGACAATTCTGATTTGATGGAGACGGACGTGAAAGCACAGAGGAACATCTGCAAAAATTTCTGAAACGCCAGTTCGCTGCTGTTGTTACTGTGTGATCAGGAATCTTTCAGAGGGAAGGCCTCAAAATCCCCGGCTTTGCCTGCTATTGGCGACCGAGATGGAGGTCGAATCATTCGGATAGAGATGGCGCTCAGTACTCAGTGTCGGAGAGCTGATTAGAGCTCAAAGTTTTCGGACGACTCAGAGTCGGACCGTGCTCGGGTATGGCAGGGAGAGTTTTTCTTCCTTCTCCCGTCTGCGTGAGATGTGGGACATTTGAGAGACTTTGAACTTTTTACTGTGCTCATGGACTTCTTCATCAAGTTATGGTATTGTTGCACTGTTGTAACCATATGTTATAATTATGTGGTTTTGTTAGTTTTTTCAGTCTTGGTCTGTCCTGTGTTCGTGATATCACACCAGGAAATATTGTATCATTTCTTAATGCATGCATTACTAAATGACAATAAAAGAGGACTGCGTGTCCTCATAATCTAACCATTGAGCATGAATAAGAGAGGCTGCATCTTTCCACTTAAGCAAGAGCGTCCTTCTGGCCTTCAGAGAAATAAAAGCCAAAATGTGCAAGTCAGATGACTTCAAAATAATATCCTTTCCCCCAACAATGCCAAATAAAGCGGTCAAAAGATTAGGCTTAAAGTTTACTTTGAAAAGTAGCGAGAAAGTTTGAAATACCTCTTTCCAATGTTTTCCAAGACTTGGACATGTCCAAAACATATGAATGAGTGACGCGTCTCCATTATTACATTTATCACAATACGGAGATATATCTAAGTAAAAACAAGACAACTTATCCTTGGTCATATGGGCCCCATGGATCATTTTAAATTGTAGGAGAGAGTGGCAGGTACATAACGATGAAGTGTTGACCAATTTAAAAATTTGATTCGAAGTTTCCTCAGAAATTGAAGTCTGTAAATCTTTAAAGATTCTTAATTTTATCTAAAGGAACACCTCTCATTCCCAACAGCATATTATAAATATTAGATATAGATCCATCATAAAAAGGTTTCAAATTAAAAATTACATCTTGTAGATTCTTGTCAGGACTTTTAGGAAGTGTACTTATTTGAGACCATAAAAAAATCTCTTATTTGTAGGTATCAAAAAAAAAGCTTTGGGTAAACTATATTTAGTTGACAGTTGTTCAAACGAAAAGAGACTTCCCTCTACAAACAAATCCTGAAAGCATTTAGTACCTAATCTATCCCATTCTTTAAAAGCCACATCAATCATAGAGGGTTTAAAAAATAATTAGAAAAAAAAATGGGACTCAAAAGAGAAAATCTCAATAAGCCGAAGTGTTTTCGGAATTGGTATCCAAATTTTCATAGTGTGTTTAACTACCAGATTATCTGTTAACTTATTCAGAGACAAAGGAAGTGAGGATCCAAGAAGAGAAATAATAGAAAATTTATTAACAGAATTAGCTTCTAAAAACCCCACATTGGGCAATCCTCACAATTAATGTAATATAACCAAAATGTAAGATTTCTTATATTAAATGCCCAATAATAAAATCTAAAGTTTGATAAGGCTAATCCTCCACTCTTTTTATCTTCCTGAAGATGAATTTTATTTAATCTAGAATGCTTATTCTTCCGTATATAAGAATATATAATAGTCAAGAGAATCAAAAAAAGATTTAAGAATAAAAACAGGCAATGTCTGAAAAAGATATATAAATTTAGGTAATATATTCATTTTAATAGAGTTAATTCGGCCAATCAGTGATAACGAAAGAGGCGACCAATTTGATAGTATCCATTTTACATGATTCAATAGGGTAAGAAAATTTTCTTTAAATAGACGCTTATAGTTTTTAGTAATTGTTACACCTAAGTAGGTAAACTAGTTTCTTACAATTATAAAAGGAAGGTTAGAATTTGTTGGTATCAAATTATTCAAAGGGAAAAGTTCACTTTTATGTTGATTTAATTTATAACCTGAGAACTGGCTAAAACAGGAGAGTAAAGAAAGCGCATGTGGTAACAAAGTCTCAACATTAGAAATAAATTGCAGTAGATCATCAGCGTACAGCGAGACTTTGTGAATAGTGTCTCTCCTCAAAATACCAGTGATATCATTAGATTCTCGAAAGGCAATGGCTAAAGGTTCTAAGGCCAGATCAGAAAGCAAAGGGCTCAACGGACAGCCTTGTCTAGTGCCACGTTGAAGCTTAAATAGTTTCAAATTATGAGAATTAGTGATAACCCTAGCGGAAGGAGCTAGATAAAGTAATTTAATCCATTGAATGAAAACAGGTCCAAAATCGAATTTTTCTAAAGTTTTCCTTTCTTTCTTTTTGAATCTTTTTATTAGTTTTCAAGTTCATAAACATAATAACAATAGTGATATAAAGAGATTGGAATTACATTATTGATAATAAACATATACAAGAGAAATTACAAATAGTACAAGTGTAATAACCTTCCAACCTCTTAATATAATTAATCATGAAGAGAAAAAAAAGAAAAGGATATCACAAAGAAAAACCCCAAAAAACAAAAAAAACAAGCAGAACAAAACAGGGCTGAACCAACATATTAGATCGAATACAATCATTAATGTCGTTAACTCCACTCCTCTATTCATATATCCTAAGTTAATAAGAAGGATTCGGAAAGGGTCAAACTACATCATATGAAAATGTTGAATAAATGGCTTCCAAGTCTCTTCAAATTTAATTGAAGGATCAAAAATGACACTTCCGATTTTTTCTAAATTTAAACATGATATAGTTTGAGAAATCCATTGAAATGTAGTAGGAGGATTGGTCTCTTTCCAGTTCAATAAAATAGATCTTCTGGCCGTTAATGTAACAAATGCGATCGTACGACAGGCTGAAGAGGATAGAGAGCTATGTTCTATCATTGGCAAACCAAAAATTCCCTTAATAGGATAGGGTTGTAAATCAAAACGCAAAACTGTTGAAGTGATATCAAGGATATCTCTCCAAAATTTTTCCAAGAGAGGGCAGGACCAGAACATATGAGTCAAAGAAGCCACCTCAGAGTGACATCTGTCACAAATAGGATTTATATGGGAGTAAAAATGAGCTAGTTTATCTTTAGACATGTGGGCCCTATGTACTACCTTAAATTGTATCAGCGTATGTTTAGCACATATAGAGAAAGAGCTAACTAATTGAAAAATTTTCTCCTATTTCTCTATAGGTAGGTAAAGTTGAAGTTCCCTTTCCCATTCATTTTTAATTTTATCAGATATACCTGGCTGTATTTTCATAATTATATCATAAGTAGTTGTTATTAATCCCTTCTGATAAGAATTTAAGCCTAAAATTTTTTCCGTGATATCAGTTGGGTATGAAATTGGAAATGTAGGCAGCATGGTATTTAAAAGGTTTCTTATTTGTAAGTATCTAAAAAAATGGGATCTGGACAAGTTATATTTATTAGACAACTGTTCAAAAGACATGGAACAGTTATTCAAAAATAAGTCACAAAAACATGTTACACCCTTCATTTCCCATATCAAAAAGGCTTGATCCATAACAGAGGGTTGGAAAAAAATTAGATGTAATAGGACTTGATAATATAAATTTGTTCAAACCAAAAAATTTACGAAATTGGAACCATATTCGTAATGTGTGTTTAATTATTGGATTAACTATTTCCTTATTCAATTTGGAAAACACAAAGGGCAGTGAAGGTTCTAAAATAGAAACTAATGAAAACCCTTGTACAGAGTAACTTTCGCAGTTTACCCACTGTGGACTTGGAATTATATCCCAATCTTGAGTCCAAAATATTAAGTATTGAATATTTAAACGCAAACAACAGGAATTCTGCAGATGCTGGAAATTAATTGCCCAATACAGTAATAGAATCTTAAATTCGGCAATACTAAACGACCGTCTTTCTTGGACTTCTGTAGATATTTTTTACTTAACCTAGGATTTTTATTCTGCCATATATAAGAGGAAATTTTAGAATCAATAGTATCAAAAAAAGATTTAGGAATACAAATTGGTACCGCTTGAAATAGATATAAAAATTTAGGTAGAATATTCATTTTAATAGCATTGATTCGGCCAATCTGTGATAGGGACAATGGGGACCATTTAATAAGCAATTGTTTAACCTGACTAATTAACGGTAAAAAATTGAGCTCGAATAAGTCCTTATGCCTCTGAGCAATTTTAACCCCAAATAGGTAAATTAGTTGGTAATCAATCTAAAAGGTGAACACCTATAAATAGGAAACAACAGGAATTCTGCAGATGCTGGAAATTCAAGCAACATACATCAAAGTTGCTGGTGAACGCAGCAGGCCAGGCAGCATCTATAGGAAGAAGCGCAGTCGACGTTTCAGGCCGAGACCCTTCGTCAGGACTAACTGAAGAAAGAGTGAGTAAGGGATTTGAAAGCTGGAGGGGGAGGGGGAGATGCAAAATGATAGGAGAAGACAGGAGGGGGAGGGATGGAGCCGAGAGCTGGACAGGTGATAGGCAGAAGGGGGTACGAGAGGATCATGGGACAGGAGGTCCGGGAAGAAAGACGGGGGGGGGGGTGACCCAGAGGATGGGCAAGAGGTATATTCAGAGGGACAGAGGGAGAAAAAGGAGAGTGAGAGAAAGAATGTGTGCATTAAAAAGAGTAACAGATGGGGTACGAGGGGGAGGTGGGGCCTAGCGGAAGTTAGAGAAGTCAATGTTCATGCCATCAGGTTGGAGGCTACCCATACGGAATATAAGGTGTTGTTCCTCCAACCTGAGTGTGGCTTCATCTTTACAGTAGAGGAGGCCGTGGATAGACATGTCAGAATGGGAATGGGATGTGGAATTAAAATGTGTGGCCACTGGGAGATCCTGCTTTCTCTGGCGGACAGAGCGTAGATGTTCAGCAAAGCGGTCTCCCAGTCTGCGTCGGGTCTCACCAATATATAAAAGGCCACATCGGGAGCACCGGACGCAGTATATCACCCCAGTCGACTCACAGGTGAAGTGATGCCTCACCTGGAAGGACTGTTTGGGGCCCTGAATGGTGGTAAGGGAAGAAGTGTAAGGGCATGTGTAGCACTTGTTCCGCTTACACGGATAAGTGCCAGGAGGGAGATCAGTGGGGAGGGATGGGGGGGACGAATGGACAAGGGAGTTGTGTAGGGAGCGATCCCTGCGGAATGCAGAGAGAGGGGGGGAGGGAAAGATATGCTTAGTGGTGGGATCCCGTTGGAGGTGCGGAAGTTACGGAGAATAATATATTGGACCCGGAGGCTGGTGGGGTGGTAGGTGAGGACCAGGGGAACCCTATTCCTAGTGGGGTGGTGGGAGGATGGAGTGAGAGCAGATGTACGTGAAATGGGGGAGATGCGTTTAAGAGCAGAGTTGATAGTGGAGGAAGGGAAGCCCCTTTCTTTAAAAAATGAAGACATCTCCCTCGTCCTAGAATGAAAAGCCTCATCCTGAGAGCAGATGCGGCGGAGACGGAGGAATTGCGAGAAGGGGATGGCGTTTTTGCAAGAGACAGGGTGAGAAGAGGAATAGTCCAGATAGTTGTGAGAGTCAGTAGGCTTATAGTAGACATCAGTGGATAAGCTGTCTCCAGAGACAGAGACAGAAAGATCTAGAAAGGGGAGGGAGGTGTCAGAAATGGACCAGGTAAACTTGAGGGCAGGGTGAAAGTTGGAGGCAAAGTTAATAAAGTCAACGAGTTCTGCATGCGTGCAGGAAGCAGCGCCAATGCAGTCGTCGATGTAGCGAAGGAAAAGTGGGGGACAGATACCAGAATAGGCACGGAACATAGATTGTTCCACAAACCCAACAAAAAGGCAGGCATAGCTAGGACCCATACGGGTGCCCATAGCTACACCTTTAGTTTGGAGGAAATGGGAGGAGCAAAAGGAGAAATTATTAAGAGTAAGGACTAATTCTGCTAGACGGAGCAGAGTGGTGGTAGAGGGGAACTGATTAGGTCTGGAATCCAAAAAGAAGCGTAGAGCTTCTTCCTATAGATGCTGCCTGGCCTGCTGCGTTCACCAGCAACCTATAAATAGGAGCCTGCATATTTAATGAAAAAGTTCACTCTTGCTGAGATTCAATTTATAGCCAGAAAAACTACTAAACTGAGCAAGCAAAGATAATACTGCCGGAATGGATTTCTCAGGGTTAGAAATATATAATAGTAAGTCATCTGCATATAGTGATAATTTATGTATATCATTCCCACGGGTAATACCAAATACGTTAGGAGAGTCACGAATGGCAATAGCTAATGGTTCCAGGGCAATATCGAATAATAATGGACTAAGAAGGCAACCCTGCCTAGTACCGCGGAATAACTGAAAAAAGGGAGATCTTTGATTATTAGTAAATACCGAAGCCAAAGGAGTAAGGTATATCAATTTAATCCAAGATATAAATATTGGACTAAAATTGAATTTCTCAAGCGTATTAAACAGATATGTCCATTCGACTCTATCAAAAGCTTTCTCAGCATCCAATGAGATGACGCATTCTGGAGTTTTAGGTGAAGAAGTATAAACAATATTCATTAATCTCCGAATATTAAAGAAGGAGTAACGATTTTTAATAAATCCTGTCTGATCAACAGAAATAATTTGAGGTAATACATTCTCCAGTCTCATTGCCAATATTTTAGAAAAAATCTTAGAATCCACATTCAGCAAAGATATAGGCCTGTAAGATGCACATTCAGAAGGATCCTTATCTTTTTTAAGAGTGAGGGAAATAGAAGCTCAATAAAAAGATTGAGGTAATTTACCTATAGATACTGAATCCTTAAAGATTCTACATAACCAAGGAGAAAGTATAGTAGAAAAGGATTTTAAAAATTCTACTGTATAACCGTCTGGACCAGCTGCTTTACCTGAATTCATCGAGGAAATAGCATTCTTTATTTCTTCTACCGTAATAGGTACATCTAATTTTAAACATTCATTGGGTGGTAATTTTGGAATATTCAATTTCTTTAAAAATTCGTGCATTATCGTGGAATCATCAGGAAATTCTGATTGGTATAAAGAAGTATAAAATTCTTGAAAGGATTTATTTATCTCATCATGATCAGCTGTCAGAGTACCATCTTTTTTACGTATCTTAACAATCTGGCATTTAACCGAAGTCAATTCCACTCGATTAGCTAGTAGTTTCCCAGTTTTATCACCATGTATATAGAATTGACTCCTAGTTTTAATTCATTGATTTTCAATCGAAGATGATAGTAATAGACTATGTTTCATTTGAAGTTCGACTCTCTTTATAAAGCTCCTGATTAGGAGCAATAGAATATTTCTTGTCTATTTCTTTCATCTTGTCAACCAGCTTAAGTATTTCATTATTATTTCACTTTTTCAATCCAGCAGAATATGAAATTGTCACAATGGCGGGGCATTGGGAGCAAGGGTGGACCCAAATGCAAGACACATCTTGTGAGGTTACTTAGATTTAGTTTATTGTTTGATACCAGGAGAGCAAGGCAGGAGCAGGAAATAGCAAACTGGACAAGGACTCAGGACTACGACTAGGCTGGACCAAGGGTCTGGGCTAGGTCTCGGAATCGGCTCCCAGAACTAGAGGAGACATGAAGAGGCTAGGGTATGGACTCCAAGCCAGAGACTGGGCAAGGACCCAGTACCTGGGTCTTGCCTCGGGCTCGGACCCCAGAACCAGGCATGGACATGACATGGGCTAGGGAGAGGAGGAACATGGGAACACAGAGCCTCGGTCTCAGGAGAGCAGGTACTTGGAACCATGGACAGATACACAGAACACAGAGCCGGGACTCCTCCGTGGGTACAGGACATAGGGCCGGGACTCATGACCCTCCGCGAGGCAATGGCAAGACGGCTTGACTTACCTCACAGAGGCGAGGACAAGACAAGACAGAACATGACCCCTGCGAAGGGCAACGGCAAGACGGCCTGACCTACCCCACGGAGGCGAGGACAAGACAAGACAAAACCAACACGAATGAACACCAGACAGTACCTATTTAGCTCCGGTGATGGAACTAGACCGAAGTGCAGGCGGGGGCTGCAGACGAGGGCTAGAGGTGAGAGGGGCAGAGAAGGGATTCAGACAACGGGGTAGGACAGGAATCACAGACTGCCAGGGCCAGGACTAGACTCGGAACTGGGAAGCCGCCAGGGCCAGGATGTGACATGGTACTTGGACACCGCCAGGGCCCAGGATGTGACATGGTACTTGGATGCCGCTGGAGCCAGGACATGGACGTGATGCTTGGAACCTCCGGGTAGTACCGAGCTCCCAACTCGGCCCGAGAACAGTAGACAGCGGCTCTTGATTCTTTCCGGCGGGTTAACTGACGGACCCACCTTGATGAGGAAACTTTGCAGGCTCGCTTTGGCGAGGTAACTGGACAGGGTTGCTCCGGTGAGGAAAGGCGAATTACCGGCCCTCGCTTCAGGCGGAGACGAGGCTTGCTCTGGCCAGATGACATTGGCACGCCGTGACTTTGCAGACGCTCCCGCACTGAACGGCTGAAAGCCGGAGACTATAAACTACCGGTTCAGCCGAGTGTTAATTGCCTCTAATCACCAAAGTCGAGGGACATGGGAAAACTGGGAATCAACGGTCCGGATCGTAACATAAACAAGCTAAATTTAAAGGGACCCTGATCCGGACCATGACAGAAATAATTTGTCCACGAATATATGCTTTAAAAGTATCCCATAGTACCGTGCTGGAAATTTCCTCCATAAAATTCGTTTTGAAAAAAAAATCAATCTGTTCCTCAATAAAATTAACAAAGTCCGAGTTCTGAAGCAAAGTGGTATTAAATCGCCATTGTCTAGTACTAGAAGATATATCCATTGACTTAATAGATAGTTTCAATGGTGCGTGATCGGAAACAGCAATGGAATCATATTTGCAGTCAACAATAAGTGGAATTAATCTAGTCAATAAGAAAGAAATCAATTCTAGAATAATGATGATATACATGTGAAAAGAATGAAAACTCTTTATTGTTGGGGTGTAAGAATCTTCAAATTTCTGAAGTTCCAGTGTCAACCATAAAAGAGTTAATAAGAATAGCCAATTTGTTCCGAAGTGCCTGATTAGACATAGATCTATCCATCAAAGGATTTAAACAACAGTTAAAATCTCCACCCATAATCAACATATAATCGTTTAAGTTAGGAAGGGATGTAAAGAGATGTTTAAAAAATTCAGGACAATCAACATTTGGAGCTTAAACATTAACCATAACAACTTTTTTGTTAAATAACAAACTAGTAATTAGCAAAAATCTACCATTTGGATCTGAAATAGTCTCATGATGCACAAATGAAATTGAAGGATCTATAAAAATAGAAACGCCTTTTACTTTGGCCTGTGAATCCGAATGGTACTTCTATTCCTCCAAAACCTAAAAAAATGCTGATTATCCTCTTTCCACACATGAGTTTCTTGTACGAAAATAATATGAGCATTCATCCTTTGGAATACTTTAAAAAATTTCTTCCGTTTAATTGGGTGGTTTAAACCATTTGTATTCCAGGAGACCAAATTAGTAATCTTATCCATAGTACTGAAATTGAACGTAAGGTATGTAAAGGGTTAAGCAGAATACAAACTTATGACCATGGAAGAGGAAAAAGGGTTCAAAGAGGAACCGGATGTTACGATATTTCAGTCATTTTGGTAGTTTCAAGTCAGTCCATTTAGAGAAAAAAATCTAAATTAAAAATAAGAACAGAAATCTCACCACCCCCCTACAAAAACCCGGAAAAAAGCCAAAAAGTGGCCAATGCTAAATCTAATGCTAAATCTAACCCATCTCTCCAGAAGGCAACCCAAAAGAAATATGTGGTCAAAAAAGTCAAAAAGCAATTACTATAAATGCAAAGAAAAGATTACAACAATTACAAACATAAAATAGTTTCTTCTTACACATATGTCAAAAAAAAGACCAAGCGCCGATTTGTATTATTAGTTTTTTTTCCATATATAAATGATCAAAAAGGACGCAGGGCAGAGCAACGCTAATTTGAAGCCCTTACAATAAAATTTTGACATCTGGGATTTAAAAGCCATCCGTTCTCTCAAAACTTCCAGGCTGAAATCTTGAACGATGCGAAATCTGAAACTTTGAAATTCAATCATACCTTTTCACCAAGCAGCTCGTATCACTTGATCCTTAATGTGAGCATAGTGGAACCGAATATTAATAGGTCTCGGTTTAAAATCTTTGGGAGGTTTAGGGCGTAAGGTACGATGCAAACTATCAAGCAATGGGGGGGTCTCCAAAACTTCTAGACCAAACACATCCATTAAAAATTTAGAGAAATATTTAGTAGGATCGCCTGTCTCAACATCTTCGGGAAGCCTGATTATTCGCAGATTCTCTCGCCAAGATCAATTTTCAAGATCGATAATCTTTGATTTAAAACATTCCAACTGCTGAGATGTCAAAGCTAGATTTTTCTCCAGAGTTTCAATTTTTCGATCTCTCTTCCAATTGGCTTCATCCATTTCTGAAATTCTAATTTGTTGTTGATCGATTTAACGTCTAAACAATTTAACATAATCTCGAATCATCTTCAAACACAGCAAATTTTTGGTTAAGTGCACCCTCGAGAAATTTCGACATTGTTTCAAAAGTTAATGGAATGTGCTTAGATGCTTTAGGATCGCCATCTTTTTTCCCGTTCCCGCCGGAATCTTTCCCACTTTTAACTTCTCGTCCTCTGGTCAGCATTTTCGGTAAGTTAAAATCGAAGTTCAAAGATATATCTGTAGTATAAACCCTTTAGTGTAGGTATAATTAAAGTAAATAAGGGTTGTTACAGGTAAAGGAAGTAAAGGGAATGGAGCGAAGCCAGAATGAACCTCACGCCATGAGCGCCTCCTGGAGAGTCCAAAAGTTTTAAATAAATAATTCCATTCAACTCTGTTGAAAGCTTTCTCAGTATCTAGGGATACCACACATTCCGATACAGGTGTCCCCCGCTTTTTGAACTTTCGATTTACGAAACCTCACTGTTACGAAAGACCTACATTAGTACTCTGCTTTCACTTTCAGAAGGTGTTATCACTGTTACGAAAAAAAATCAGCGCTCAATAAAATCAGCGCAAGATATAAGGCCCCGAGCAACTGCTCTCCCCCGGATTCGGAATGGCATTGCTTTAACACGTTGCATTGAGCAGCCATTTGCAAGATGAGTTCTGAGGTATCAGAAAAGCCTGAAAGAGCTCGTAAGGGTGTTACACTTAGCGTAAAACTAGACACAATTAGGCATTTCGATCGTGGTGAACCAAGTAAGGACTAAGTGAGTTTGGCTTGTGGAAGCTGACGAACATGATGTTGAAGAGGTTTTGGCATCCCATGACCAAGAACTGACAGATGAAGAGCTGATGCAATTGGAAAAGGAAAGGATAACAATCGAAACCGAATGAGTAATGATAAAGTATGACTTTAATTTTGAAAGGGTACGTCGGTTTAGGAGACATTTGCAGGATGGTTTGAGTGCTTACAAAGAACTGTGTGATAGAAAAATGCACGAGGCTCAGCAGTCAAGCAAGCCTTCTACATCAGCCACAGCAGACGATGAACCTCGACCTTCGACATCGAGGTGAGCAGTCATAGGAGAAGATGAGCTGCCTGCTCTAATGGAAACAGATGACGAGATGACACCCCACTGTCCCACCACCCCAAACCCCAGGCCACGGACAGATACTGTACCGATTCATGGAGAATGCAGCAGTAGCCGGGAGGCACACGGCATATCTTTAAGAAAAAAGCAGAAATAAACATGCTAATTAATTAGGTGCCGTCGACACGTAAATGTCGGCCCAGATCAAAGGCGATGCAATCGGCAATTGGCACTGATCTGGGCCGACAATTACATGTCAGACGGCTCCTAATTAATTAGCATGTTTGTTTCGGCTTTTTTCTTAAAGATGTGCTGTGTACCTCCCGGTTACCGCTGCATTCCTGCGTGCTTCGCGGCAATGTATCACTCGGCGGCCTGGAGGGTAGGGGCCACTGCACCCCCCCAAACTCCGACTCAGCCTAACACGCCATCATCCGTGTGCTCTGTGCTGTCTTCCCAATTCCAGTAAGTGATACTACATTGTACATACATTATTTCTACTTTATATAGGCTGTGTATTTTTACGTGTTATTTGGTATGATTTGGCAGCTTCATAGCTTAAAGGTTACTGGAGAGCACTTGCGCCGTGTTTTTGCCAACAGCGCTTCCGTGAGATTTGCTGCCGATGGCGCTTGCGCGAGATTTTCTGCCGATGGCACTTGCATGAGATTTTCGCTACGGAGAACAGTTCAGTAATGATTGTGGAAAAGTATTTCTACTTTATATAGGCTGTGTATTTATCATATCATTCCTGCTTTTACTATATGTTACTGTTATTTTAGGTTTTATGTGTTATTTGGCATGATTTGGTAGGTTATTTTTGGGTCTGCGAACGCTCACAAAATTTTTCCATATAAATAAATGGTAATTGCTTCTTCGCTTTACGACATTTCTGCTTACGAACCGTTTCATAGGAATGCTCTACCTTCGGATGGCGGGGGAAACCTGTATCATGTTAGAAGGAGAATAAATAACATTTAATAACAGACGACTATTAAAGTAAGAATATCAATTTTTGATAAATCCAGTTTGGTTATCGGAAATGACAGATAGTAAAATATTTTCAATCCTATGGGCCAAAACTTTAGTTAGGATCTTAGTATCAACATTAAGTAAAGAAATTGGTCTATAAGAAGAGCAATCAGTTGGATCTTTATTCTTTTTAAGGATAAGCGAAATGAAAGCCTCATAAAAAGATTGAGAGAGTCTGCCTGACTTGAATGAATCCAGAAAAACTGAACATAAATAAGGTATAAGCAGTAAGGAAAAGATCTTGTAAAACTCTCCAGAAAATCCATCTGGACCTGGAACTTTCTTCAAATGTAATGAGTACACAGCCTCAACAATTTCCTCAAAAGAAATAGGTTGTTCCAACAGCTTTCTGTTGTTGGCAGAAATTGTAGGAATATTTAGTTGGTCTAAAAAATTGTTCATTACAGTGTTATCCTTAGAAGATTCAGAACTGTAGAGTTTAGAATAAAATTCTCTAGAAGTATCATTTATTTCTAAATAATCTGTTGTCACCCCATGAAAAGAAATAAGATTTTTGCCAATATTAAAATACTTAAAGTACCAATTGTTTTTCTTCAAGAAACCCATTAACGTTAGTGTGACAATTCACGCCTTTTTAATCAATGGAGATAATCTCATTTTCATTCCTCATTTCAGGCCAAAGCCAGAGGAGTTTCAATCCTTATTGATAATAAAGTTCCCTTTGTTCAACATAAAGTAATTTCTGATACTAGTGGACATTTTGTTATAGTATCAGGGAAACTAAATAACAAACTAATGGTACTTGCCAATGTGTATGCTTTAATTTGATCGGCCAATAATTTACCTGTTTTATCTCCATGAATATAAAATTGACTTTTATCTTTTAGGAGTTGGGTTTCAATTGGATAGTTTAAAAGGAGATCATGTTTAGTTTTAGTTTCAACACGCCTTTTATATAAGGCAGGTTCTGGAGTCAAGGCATACTCTTGGCCTAATTGTTTCAGCTGATTAGTTAAATCACTTCTCTCTTTATTAGCTTTTTTCTTAATACTTGCAGTATAAGAAATAATTTGTCCTCTAATATATGCCTTAAAAGCATCCCATCTGATAACACTAGAAGTCTCCTCTAACGTATTCTCTTCAAAAAAAAGAGTAATTTGTCTCTCCATAAACTTTAAAAAATCTTTATCAGATAACAAAGTTAAATTAAATCACCAAAACCTATTTGTTTGAAGAAGACCAAGGAGATTTAAAAATAGGAGCACAGGAACATGATCTGAGACAACAATCTCTTTATATTCACAGGATCGAACTGATGGAATCATTTGGCTATCAATAAAAAAAAAATCAATCCTGGAATATGTATGATGGACATGAGAGAAAAATGAATATTCCTTGTCTACTGGATAAAAAAAAACGCCAAGCATCAACAATACCATATTTCATTTAAAAAAGATTTAATAAATACAGCTGATTTATTTGGTATCATTAGTTTAGAAGATGAACAATCTAAAGCTGGATCTAAGCAACAATTAAAGTCTCCACCCATCACCAATGAGTACAGACTTAGATCTGGCAAAAATGGAAAAAAACATGCTCAAAGAAACCAGGGTCATCTATATTTGGAGCATACACATTGACAAGTACCATTAGCTTGTTATTTAGTTTCCCTGATACTATATCAAAATCCCCATTAGTATCAGAAATTACTCTATATTGAACAAAGGGAACGGTATTATCTATAAGGATCAAAACTCCTCTGACTTTGGCCTGAAATGAGGAATGGAAATGAGATTCTCACCATCGATTAAAAAGGTGTGAATTGTCACACTTACGTACATGGGTTTCTTGAAGAAAAACAATTGGTACCTTAAGTTTTTTAATAGCGGCAAAAATCTTATTTCTTTTCATTGGGTAATTTACCCCCTTCACAATAAAACTAAGTAAATTAATACTTTGATTCATTTTAAAACTATTTATAGGAAGGGTTAAAGTAGCAATCAGAGAAATGTATATTAAACCCAAATAATATACCTTGAGATATATTAGCTAAGCAACAGAATTGACTAGGTTCCCAAATCAGCTTCAAGAAAAATGAACTGCCCATCCCCCTCCCTCCTCCCAAAGAGAGAAAATCAGTCAAAGAACAACTGTTATCTACCCCCACTGAAAACATACCCTTGGAAAGCCTGTTGGAACTGATCCAAAGAATTCAAGGTTATTTACTGTTCCAACCAAGACTAAATAATATACAGTAAAAATACAAGCTTAAACATGTTTATCAAACAGAAAGAGAAATTATTCATACTGAAAAATATTAAAGTCTTTTTTTAAATATATAGTGTTTCTGTTTTTGCAAGATTTTTAATCTATTTAGTATAAATATAATCATTTTTTTGTGTCTGAAAATTCTTGCGCCTACTCCTTCGTACAAAACCATTTAAATGATCCATCTTCCATTGTGATTCTCAATCGATCCAGAAAATGAAGGGAAGGCTTAAAATTTCAGCTGTATAGCTCCGCCATAACTTTTTAAAACTTAGCATGTTCTGCCATAACTTCTGATGAAAAATCTTCAGCAATACGAATCTTCTGACCTTGGTAGTCAATCATGCCTTTTCCACGGGCATCACGAATCAGACGATCCTTTATTTGAAATTCATGGAAACATATAATGACTGATCTTGGTTTTGATTTTGAAGTCGATCCATAAATAGGCAATCTGTGAACACGATCAATCATAGGCAGAGACTTTATAATATCAGGGAATAATTCCAAAGAATTCTTTAGGATTATCTCCTTCTGTTTGTTGTTTAAGTCTCAAGATTCGTAAGCTGTTCCTCCTACTTCTGTTTTCCAAATCAATAATCTTCTGTCTCAGTATTTCACTGGACTTGGATTGTTTTTCATAAAGCTTTTGCAAATCATCCATTCTCTCGTCCAGCATAGTGATAACCTCTTCATGTTCCTTTATCTTCTTATCAAGCTTGGTTAGAGTTGCTTGAATATTGTCTAATTACGTACCTATTTGTTTCATTTCAGTGCTGATTTGTTGCGAATCTGCCGATGCTTCTTTTCTGAACTGTTGAAACTCCTCAGTAAGCTTTTGAATAGCTTCCAAAGCTGCTTTGGTCATCATAGTAATATAATAACCCGTCTAACAGTAGTATTTCAAAAGGTTGGAGACAAAAGTAAGTGAGTTAGGAGCACCAGCAGAGAGCTGTTACTCCATCAGCGGCCACCAGGCAAATCCGCGAATTTCTACAGGTGTATTGTGGACAGCATTCTAACTGGATGCATCACCGTCTAGTATGGGCAGGTGGCTACTGAATAGGATCAAAATAAGCTGCAGAGAGTTGTAAACCCAGTCAGCTCCATCAAGAGCACTATCCCACTATCCTCCATATTATCCAGGATAACTTCAAAGGGTGTCATACATCATTAAGGACCCCCAACAACTAGGCCGTGCCCTCTTCTCATTGCTACTGTCAGGGTGGAGGCACACATTCAACGTTTCAGGAACAGCTTCTTCCCTCTGCCATCCGATTTCTGAATTTCACGTTTTCTCTGTTATTATGTATTGCATTGTATTGCTGCCACAAAGACCACAGATTTCACGACACATGCCGGTGATATTAAACCTGATTCTGGTCAATGTGTGGACTCTGATGAGAGCTTCCAACAGGCCCTGGGCAAAGTGAACAGCACTGGCAGTTCGAACACTCAGTGTGTCGGACTCTTGGCCAGTTGGATCTAAGCCAGGGCTGCATCTCAGACTCAGCAGGAGCACTTCCAGACCTGGCAGCTTTGACATGGTGTACCGGGGCGACTCCTTCACCATCACCAACACCCTCAGCAACCCTACATCATCAGTGAATCTGTCATGCTGGTTGCACTCATATGCACAAAACACAAGCAAACAGTACAAGCTGGTATAGACGTCTTGGTCAGCATGGACAAGTTCGTCCATGGACCTATTTCCATACTGTGTTACTCTAATCAAAGGGCCTATTTCAGTGCTGTATGGCTCTAAACAAATTATTAACATAGTGGATCAAAACGCTTCATTAGGACTGTGAGTGGAAAAGGAAGATGGCCAGTGGAAAGGTGCAGCCTGTAGGGGGTGAGGAAGGTGTAGGTGATATCAGCTCAGAGGCTGATAGGCAGGAACACAAAGGCTAATTCCGCAATCCTAAATCCAGCAAGTAGCTCTTACGGCAAATGGAATTATCCCTGGGTTGTTCTACAAAGAGACGCCAGACAGATTGTGCCTTGTATTCCTTGGACTTTAGAAGAACAGGGGATGATCTCATTCAAACATATAATATCCCAAGGTGGTTTGACAGGGTAGATGTTGTGATGTTCTCAGAACTGGGAGAGTCACAAACTCGGGGATATAAATAAGGGCCAGCCATTTAAAACTGGAGTATGGTGGAAGTTCTCTCTGGTGTGGTGGGGGCATCTCTTCCCCCACCATTCCTCTTCCACACTGTTTATTTGTTTGTCTATTTATTTATTTATACTGTAATTCGTTATGCCTGCGCCATACTTACTGCTTGTTATGCCACTGGCATTTAGGGCAGCAATGAAGGTTCTCCATCTCTGGCAGTGTTCAGGGCACTGTCAGCCGTCCAAGTCCTAGGAATAGCGTCGCACTCATGTGTAGAAGCATTCTTCATTACTGTTGCTGTTTCCATAACAACTTTTTTTACCCAGTCAGGGTTTTTCGCCCTGAGCTAAACCAGTGCCCGCCCCACCCTCACAACCTGGGGGACCTGTGGACCATTCTTAGCCTGGTCTCTAGACTTTGACCTGTTTGGCATGGGTGACCCTACCAAGAGCCAAAGCATACAGCCCTGACTCCAGCCAGCAGAGCTCTCTGGGTCACTGAGGTACGTGAGTCTCCAAACCCAACAACAAGGTTTTGGTTCTCTTGGAGGCTGCACTATACTGCTGCCACAAAACAACAAATTTCGCGAATTATGTCAGTGACAATAAATCTGATTCTGATTCTCAGTTCTCTGCCCTAGAGAGAGTCAAATCATTAGATAGATAAATATTTGAAAGATCCAGGAATTGATGGGGGTGTGGCACAGGAGATGAAGTCAATACAGATCAGCCCTGATCATACTGCATGGCGTGACTGCCTGGCGGTCTTTCAATAACAAATTTCACAGCATATGTCCGTGATAATAAAACCACAACTTCTGCATATGTCTTATCGTGTTCCTGATTCATACTTCGTTTAAATTTTTATCCCAGATATTACACCTCATCTTTTTCTGTGGATGAATAATAACATCAGAGTGAAAGATTGTCACTTTGATATTATAAAGAGGGACCAGCTTTACTTGTCACATGTATGTACATTGAAACATTAAAACCTACATTGAAACGTATTGTTTTTACATCAGTAACAAACACGGTCTGAGGATGTGCTGGCCGCAGCCTCAAAATTCAAAGTACATTTATTATCAAAGTATGTACAAATTATACCACCCTGAGATTCATCTCCTACAGTCACAAAACGAGAAACCTGAAAGAACCCATTAAGGAGACCAACAAACACCCAATGCGCAGAGAGAGAGAGAGAGAGAGAGAGAGAGAGAGAGAGAGACAGAAACACAAACCACACAAATAATAAAAGCAAGCAACAGCATTCAGAATGAAAGTGAGTCAATAGACATGAAGCCCAGAGCAGGCCCACAGCCTCAGACTCAGTTCACCACACAGCAGAGCAAAACACCAAGGAGCCAACAGACACGAAGCACAGAGCAGCCAGACCAGGCCCACATCCTGAACCTTAGTTCACCACTCAACAAAGCAAAACGTCATCGACCCACAGACACGAAACCCAGAGCAGGCCCACAGCCTCAGAGCAGCACAGAGTGGAACAAATGTCGTGGAGCAGCGAGCAGAACCAGCCCAACCCTCGCCTCTGGTCCTGATGCCCTGACCTTCTCAATCCATCCAGCCTGCCATTTATATCGTCCAAACATCGGGTTGTTCAGCTGAGAGAGATTTCAAACACTATCGATTCCGCAATCAAAATAAGTTCCCCCCAAGTATCAAGCTGTTTTTCCTGTTAAGATTAGATGGGTTTACGGTTAAACAACTTTACTATTTAAAATATAAACAAAGCAGGAAATATTATCCAAATAGCTCACCCTTCTGTAACTTGTGAGGGCAACTAAAAAACACTTCCCTTGCGAGAGAGTTATTATGGAACACCTGAGAATTGTATTCTTCTTCCTTACCACCCCCTCAAAGACACCTACACACCTTTCCCACATGTTTGATTGAACAGCGCCATTTGCAACACTGATATACTATTTAATTCTAACCATATTACTCCTCAATGATTTATCTTTACATAGAGATACCCAGCACAGTAACAGGGCCTTCCAGCCCAATGAGATGCACTATCTAATTGCACCCATGTGACCAATTACTACGAGCCCGTATGTCTTTTTGGAACGTGGGAGGAAACCAGAGCACCTGGAGGAAATGCACACAGTCATGGGGAGAATGTACAAACTCCTTACGGAACTGCGCCTTGGTCACTGGCGCTGTAATAGTGTTACGCTATCCGCTACACTACCATCCCCACCTCCCCAAATGGACAATACTTTCATAATATTGGCCATCTCTGACCCTGCCTGCATCCCTTCTGCTGTTGAGATCTTCATCCATGGTTTTCGTACTGGTGGACGCAACTAATTCAATCCTCAATTCAAAAAACTCAATGTATGTACATGTGGCAGGAAGATAGGTGGAACAGCAGGTCGTGTTGAAGAAGCAGAGAGGCTACAGAAGGAATTAAACAGATTAGGAGAATGGGCAAAGAAGTGGCAGATGGAATACTGTGATGGGAAGTGTATGATCATGCCCCTTGGTAGAAGAAATAAAAGTGTAGAATATCTTCCCTTTTAGAATAAAAGGGTAGAGAAAATTCAAAAATCTGAGGTTCAAATGGTCTTGGGAGTCTTTGTGCAGGAATCTTTAAAGGTTAATTTGCAGGTTGATTCAGTGATGAGGAAGGCAAATGCAATGTTAGCATTCATTTCAAGAGGATTAGAATATAAAAGCAAAGTTGTAAAGGCTAAGGCTTTATAAGGTGTTGGTGAGGCCTCATTTGGAGTATTGCGAGCAGTTTTGGTTCCCTTATCTAAGGAAGGAAATGCTGACATCGGAGAGGGTTCAAAGGAGGTTCACAAAAATGATTCCGAGACTGAAAGGCTTATCAAGTGAGTGTTTGATGGCTCTGGCCTGTACTGACTGGAACTCAGAAGAATGAGGGGGGAGGGAATCTCACTGAAACCTATCAAATGTTGAAAGGCCTCGACAGAGTTGATGTGGAGAGGATTTTTTCTAATGGTAGGAGAGTCTAAGACTGGAGGACACAGCCTCAGGATAGAATGGAGATGAGGAGCATTTCTTTAGCCAGAGGGTGGTGAATCTGGAATTCATTGCCACAGGTGGCTGTGGAGGCCAAGTCATTGGGTAGATTTAAGACAGAGGTTGATAGATTCTTGATTAATCAGATGATGAAGGATTATGGGGAGATGGCAGGAGACTGGGGCTGAGAGGAAAATGGATCAGCCATGATGAAATGGAGCAGCAGCATCTTGATGGACCAAATGGCCTAATTCTGCTTCTCTATCTTATGGTCTTATCGAACACAGTTGAGAAAAATGTGAAAAGATGCATTTTGAGAAGTTAAATCAGGACAAGAAATACACAGTGAACAGCGGTGTCCTGGGGAATGATGATGAAGAGAGAAACTTAGGGGTGCAAGAATATAGCTCTCTGAAAGTGGAGACACAAATAGGTGAGGTAGCAAATATGTGGGGCATGCACGCAGAACTGCACATAAATACGGGCTCACCAACATCTTGTACAATTTCATCAAGCACTGGAATGTGAAATCATGATGCAGTTGTTTAAGTTATTGGTCAGCATGCACTTTTGTCCCATTGTCAAAACCAGAATCAAAATCAGAATCCGGTTTATTATCACCGGCGTGTGACGTGAAATTTGTTAACTTAGCAGCAGCAGTTCAATGTAATACATAATATAGAAGAGGGAAAAATAATAAATAAAATTAAAAATAAATAAATAAACAAGTAAATCAATTACAGTATACCTATATTGAATAGATTAAAAATGTGCAAAAAACAGAAATACTGTATATTTTTTAAAAAGTGAGGTAGTGTCCAAGGGTTCCATGTCCATTTAGGAATCGGATGGCAGAGGGGAAGAAGCTGTTCCTGAATCGCTGAGTGTGTGCCTTCAGGCTTCTGTACCTCCTACCTGATGGTAACAGTGAGAAAAGGGCATGCCCTGGGTGCTGGATGTCCTTATTAATAGATGCTGCCTTTCGGAGATGCCAGTCCCTAAAGATGTCCTGGGTACTTTGTAGGCTAGTGCCCAAGATGGAGCTGACTAGATTTACAACCCTCTGCAGCTTCTTTCAGTCCTGTGCAGTAGCCCCTCCATAACGGACAGTAATGCAGCCTGTCAGAATGCTCTCCACTGTACAACTATAGAAGTTTTTGAGTGTATCTGTTGACATGCCAAATCTCTTCAAACTCCTAATAAAGTATAGCTGCTGTCTTGCCTTCTTCATAACTACATTGGTATGTTGGGACCAGGTTAGATCCTCAGAGACCTTGTCACCCAGGAACTTGAAACTGTTCACTCTCTCCACTTCTGATCCCTCTATGAGGATTGGTATGTGTTCCTTCATCTTACCCTTCCTGAAGTCCACAATCAGCTCTCTCATCTTACTGACATTGAGTGCCAGGTTGATTCTGTGGCACCACTCCACTAGTTGGCATAGCTCACTCCTGTATGCCCTCTCATCACCACTTGAGATTCTACCAACAATGGTTATATTGTCAGCAAATTTATAGATGGTATTTGAGCTATGCCTAGCCACACAGTCATGTGTATGTAGAGAGTAGAGCAGTGGGCTAAGCACACACCCCTGAAGTGCGCCAGTGTTGATTGTCAGCGAGGAGGATACATTATCACCAAATCTGTACAGGTTGTGGTCTTCCGGTTCAATTCTGTTCACTATACTAAAGGAAAGATGTGAGTAAGCTGGACAGGGTGCAGAAAAATTCACATCCTGGATAGACTAGGAGTGTGTTTTCCTTGTAGTGAAGGAGGCTGAAGGGGTTCACAGAACTTTATAGAGGTTTATAAAATTATGAAGGGCCTCCAGAGAGTAGGTAGTCACTTGCTTTTCCCACATAGGGGGATAAAAACTGAAGGTTTAAGGTAAGATAGGAATGATTTAAAGAAGATCAGAGCAGCAATTTTATCACACAGAAGCTGCTGGATAAATAAAATAAGCTGACAGAGGAAGTAACTGAAGTAGGATTTAAAGACATTGATTACAATGTTTTAAAGACATTTGAACAGGTACATGGATGCAAAAAGTTGAGAGGGACATGAGTGAAGCACAGGCAAATGGGATTAGCATAGACAGTAAAACAATTTTACCGTCTAAAAATATCAATTTAATTACACATTTATTTGCACAATTTATTTCCTTTTAGACTTTGGTTGTTTGTCAGTCTTAGTTTATGTATAGTTTTTATAAGTTCCATTATATTTATTTATTTTTTGTAAATGCCTGCAAGAAAATGAATCTCAAGGTAGTATATGGTGACATATACTTCATGTACTTTGCTAATAATTTTACTTCGACTTTGACATTTAGGTTGGTGTACACAAGTTGCACAGAAGGGCCTATTTCCGTGCCTAGGAAGGAGAAGTAGTCAAAACTGAGATGATCAAAGGTAGAGAAAGGTGGAAAAGTGAGGATTTCAGCACAGTGCCCACAACTATAAGCTATCTTGTGAATTTATATTTATTGTGATTTTATTATTATTGTATAACTTACCTTATTGTGTTTTTGTTGTGCTGAATCAGAGCTGGAGTGTTAATTATTTCATTCTCCTTTACAATTGTGTACTGGAAATGACATTAAACAATCTTGAATCTTAAGGGGACAAATAATTTTTCCCTGAGAGATCTCCCTTCCTGAGCTTGCGGTGTTTGCACAATGTAACCAGCAGGGGTCCTCATTACGCAAAAGTGTTCACAATTTTGCTCAGTAACACTGGTAGACATTCTGCCAGTTGCAGGCACTTTCACCTGCTTTTCCCAGTGGACATTCTGGAGTTTTATGTGAGCAGAGGTTCCAGCCTCTGCATAGCTCCTCTGGACGGTTTCCTCCCCGGCCGGACCGGGATACAATTCCTCATTCATTGCAGCGTGGCAGTGTAAGCTTGATTGTTCTGCATCCCACATTTGTGTCAATAGGCATTTAGGTCTGCATTGATAAAAAGTAGGCACATCTATGGAAGGGAAAGAGTGAAAAACACTGATGTGCTGTAAACAGGGAATGACAAACTATTTTGAACTAAACAAAGCAAATTATTATTGCTTATTATTCCTTTGTCAGGATAAAAATCAAAGTCTAGTTTACTGTCCCATTCAAGATTCAAGATTGTTTCATGCAATTTTCTCGACACGTGTTAGGGTGAACGAAATGATTGTTTCTCCAAATCCGATACAGCACCAAGAAAATCACAATACAATAAAGAACAGAATAATAAAAACGCGATAAATATAATACATAAAGGTAATTTATATACATAGATTGATTGTATATCCATAAAATGACACTAGGCACAGGAGTCTGTGTACGTAAGGTGACCGTCAGGAAATGATAACGTAGTGGTTTTTGGTGGTGGGTTAATGGGGGAAGTGTTGATCAGCCTTACTTCTTGGGGGAAGTGTTTTTGAGTCTGGTGGTCCTGACGTGGATTCAACGTAGACTCCTCCCTGATGCGAGTGGGACAAACAGGGTGGGTGGGATCCTTCACGATGTCACTGGCCTTTTTCTGGCATAGTTCTGTGTATACATCGTTGATGGCGAGTAGGCTGGTGCGGGTGATGACATAAAAGGGGCACATGCAGGGATTTATTAATTTACTTTGCACCCCATCTAGAATAAGTAAGAGTCCATCCCACTGTTATAAGCTACTGAACAGAGCCATAGTGATGCTGCCTGGCCTGCTGCGTTCACTGGCAACTTTTATGTGTGTTGCTTGAAATTCCAGCATCTGCAGATTTCCTCGTGTTTGCATAGTACAATAAGATGGACTCTTGACTTCACAATCTACCTTGTTATGGCTTTACATCTTCTTGTCCGTCTACACTGCACTTTCTCTGTAACTATAACACCTTACTCTGTACTCATTTTTTCATGCAGCTTGGAGCAGGCCCCTCCAGCCTAATGTGCTCCTCCAATCCCACGAGCCCTGCCACCCAGCAATCCATCCACTTAACCCTAGACTAATCACAGGACAATTTACAATGACCAATTAACCTAATAAACAGTACATTTTGGCCTGTGGGAGGAAACTGGAGCACCCGGAGGAAACTGATCTCATCCGTATTGATTAGTATTGGTAAATTGGTTAACTATTGTCATGTTTATCAAAGTCCCCTCTAACCTTCTTGCTTCTCACCTTAAACCTACGGCCCATTGTTGTCAGACACTGGTCACAGGGAAAAGTAAATTGAATTGAGTAAATTGGTAATAGTAAAGGCTCCGTCAGTCTTGCGAGACCATGGATCTGCGCTTGGAAAGTCTTCACTCTCCAGGGCGCAGGCCTGGGCAAGGTTGTATGGGAGACCAGCAGTTACCCATGCTGCAAGTCTACCCTCTCCATGACACCAATGTTGTCCAAGGGAAGGGCATTAGGACCCATACAGCTTGGCACCAGTGTCGTCGTAGAGCAATGTGTGATTAAGTGCCTTGCTCAAGACAAGAACACGTCGCCTCAGCTGAGGCTCGAACTCATGACCTTCAGGTCGCTAGTCCAATGCCTTAACCACCTGGCCACGTGTAAATTTTTTATTATTATCACAGGCACCAAGGTAGAGCCAAACTCTTGTTTTGCGTCACAGGGAAAATGTACAAACTCCTACAGACGAGGTCAGAATTGAACTCCAAACTCTGATGCCCTGAGCTGTAACAGTGTCACCACCATGGCACCTGTTCTCTCGTTGATTTCCCTTGTACTACCTCAATGCACTGATGTAACGAGTTGATCTGTATGGATAGTACACAAAACAAGATTTTGACTCTACCTTGGTGCATGTGATAATAATAAACCAATTTACCAATTTACTCAATTCGATTTACTTTTCCCTGTGACCGGTGTCTAACAACAATGGACCGTAGGGTTAAGGTGAGAATCAAGAAGGTTAGAGGGGACCTTGATAAACATGACAATAATTAACCAATTTACCAATATTAATCAATACAGATGAGATCGGTTTCGTGAGATGATTTAGTCATCTTAAAAAATTTATCTTTACATGCTTATGCATAAGTTGGCATTAATAGTTAGCCATCCACGAAATAAGCATAGAGAGTGGTGGGTGAGTGGAACCAGGGGTAGTGGTAGAAGCAGATACATGAGAGGCATTTAAGAAACTCTTAGGCTGGAACATGGATAATGGATAAACGGAGGGTTTTGTAGGATGAGCTGTGTGGGCACATGGCCAAGTGGTTAAGGCATTCGACTAGCAACCTGAAGATCGTGAGTTCGAGTTCCAGCTGAGGCGACGTGTTGTTCCCTTGAGCAAGGCACTTAACCACACAGTGCTCTGTGACAACACTGGTGCCAAACTGTGTCGGCCCTTGCCCTTCCCTTGGACAACATCGGTGTCGTGGAGAGGGGAGATTTGCAGCATGGGCAAACTGCCGGTCTCCCATACAACCTTGCCCAGGCCTGCGCCCTGGAGAGTGAAGACTTTGCAGGTGCAGATCCATGGTCTCGCAAGACTAACGGATGCCTTTGATACTTTGATGTAGGATGAGGTATAGAATAAAGATTGTTAATGTCATCTACTGTACACAAGTAGAAAGGAGAATGAAACAATTGTTACTCTGGATCCGATGCAGCGTAAAAGAAAACGCAATAAGAAAAAGAATACAGTAATAATAAAAACACAATAAATATAAATATATAAGATAGCTTAAATCCATAGATTGATTACTCATCCATGAAGTGATACAAAGAACAGGGGTGAGAGTCTGTGCAGAAGGTGACTGACAGGAAATGACAAAGTAGTGGTGGTTGAGGGTGTGGAGGTGTTGGTTAGTGGGTGGAGGTGCTATTCAGCCTTAGTGCTTGGGGAAGGTAACTATTTTTGAGTCTGGTGGTCCTGGCAAGGACGTTGTGTAGCATTCTCCCTGATGATGTGGATGGTGAGATTGTGGAGAATGCACAAGTACATCTTGTGCTGGTGCAATGGAAAACTTACTTACAGCAGCATCAAAGGCACTCAACATCAGAGAAACAACATTCATAAGAAATATCTCATCATAAACAAGTTTTAAAAGAAAGAAGACAAATACAACAAAAAGAGCGAAGCCCATTTTAGCGCAAAGTGGTCAAAGTCATTGAGTGTTGAGGTCCCTTGATAAGGTAGGAGTAAGGTTGTGCCAGTTTGATCAAGAACTGAACGGTTGACGAGAAGTGGCTATTCTTGTAACTGTTGGTGTGAAAGTTCAACTTCAGTACTGTCCTGATGTCCAGCCCGAAATGCTGACTGTTTATTCATTTCCATAGATGCTATCTGACCTGCTGAGTTCCTCCACCATTGTGTGTGTGTGTGTGTGTGTGTGTGTGTGTGTGTGTGTGTGTGTTCTGTAAGGTTATGTTTTGTAATTCCAAAACATCAAATTAGTTGAAACCAAGGACAAGGAGGCGGAAATGTGTATTTTAACACCATAAGATAGCAGAAGTAGGCTATTTGGCCCATCAAGTCTGCTCCACCATTCAATCATGGGCTGATCCAATTTTTCCAGTCATCCATACTCCCCTGCCTTCTCCCAATACCTATTGATGCCCAAAAAAAGTTACATTTTTACTTTAGCGAGGCACGCACATATGATGTAGTGGAACGATGATGTATGCCATTCATACTATTATGTATAATGTGTAATGAATTATTTAAATAAACATATATACACATACAGTATACTATATAATATACGATACTCACAGCATCGTAAATTTTAAATTGTCCTATTCAGCCTAACCATTCAATCGCTATTGAGGCTTTCTTACTTTTGAGGGATAACGTCTTTGCTGACGTCTTTGCTCACTCTACTTGGCAGGTGTGACTTGTGGCTGTGAAACAATCTCAGGTTTTGGGGCTTTCTCTATTACATGGTCCGGTCCGTGAACTCCGCATTCCGTTCACAGTCCGGTCCATCGATCCTTATTCCGGATTTTCCTGTTTTCCCTGATTCTGTTGGGCGCCTTAATTGAGGCACCTGATTCTCATTTCGGGCTGACACATAAATAGCTCTGGAGACCAGGGATTCCCTGTTGGATCGTCCCCATCCAAATCTCATCATTCCTCATCTCAGTCCCCATCAGAACCCACACCCAGAGGCTTGCCTACAGAGCTCTTTCCAGGAAGTGCGGCATTAGAAACCCATTGCAGTGAGACTGGAGCCTTGTCGTGCCAAGATAAGGAACATTCTATTGTTGAGTTTGGAACTGTCTCTTTGTGTCTTCATGTTTAGTGTTCTGTGTCCAAGAAGAGTCCTGGCCCCATGTCCTGTACCCAAGGAGGGGTCCTGGCTCTGTGTTCCGTGTCTGATACGAGTCCCGGGCCTATGTCCGGTACCCAAGGAGGGGTCCCGGCTCTGTGTTCCGTGTCTGATACGAGTCCCGGGCCTATGTCCTGTACCCAAGGAGGGGTCCCGGCTCTGTGTTCCGTGTTCCAAGACCAAGTTCCGGGCTTTGTGTTCCAGCCCAGTCCAAGTCAAGGCTTCATGTTCCAGTCTAGTCCAAGAGCCTCGTCCAGTCCTAGCCAAGTCCAAGATCCTTGTCCCAAGTCCGAGTCAAGACCCAGGTTCCGAGGCCCTGTCCAGTCTCTGGTTCGGAGTCCTCATCCATGCTCCTAGTTCCAAGTTCCTCGTCCAGGTCCCGCATTCCTAGTCCAAGTCCTAGCCCAGGCCCTGTGTCCCTGTCTAGTCCAAGGCCTGTGTCTGTGTCCAGTTTCATTACTTCCCGACTTCCCTTGCATTCTTGATAATCTTAGTTCATTTCCTAGTACTTCAGTGTCTGTGTCTTGCATTTGGGTCCACTCCCAACACCTCATTTGTAATACTCTATGGTGGTTGTAGGAGTCGAATCAGTGATTGCAGGAAATTGTTCTGACAGCTCTGCCTTACTTTTGGAAATGTTGGCATCCCAAACAGTGCATGACGAACGGCTCAAACTGCTAATCTACCCCAGGCCACCAGACAAAGCTTTGAGGCACTGCTTCCTTTTCATTTCATTTTGACCACACCTAGATGACCGGTACGTAGCTCCTTCAAACACCTTAGCTCTTAGCTTTAAGGCTACCCCATCAAGGGCAGGTTCATCCCGGTGCTGGTAAAAATGGGGGAACTGGGATTTCAGCCCTTCTGGGTGGCCCTGCAGACCTGAGATAGTGCTGGGTCTTTTCTGTTGGATCATCTCTGCTGCAATGGGGAGACTCCAACTTGTGTTAGGGAGAACGCATCAAGAAAGTCCTCTTTAGTAAGTTTATCAGGTATTACCTTTTCCAAGGGTAAACAGGACAATCCATCAGCATTACCATGATTTGTTGTCCTCTTGAATTTGATCTTATAATCGTGACCCCCAAGAAACAGGGCCCACCTCTGCATTATCACTCATAACATGTGACAAGACCGTACCCAATGTTCCCTCTAATTTGTAATGACAAATGCATACAAAATCTTGTGCTGTGCAACGTTTTTGTCCAGTGACAACAACATAGAAACATAGAAAACCTACAGCACAATACAGTCCCTTCGGCCCTCAAGGTTGTGCCGAACATGTCCCTGCCTTAGAAATCACTACGGTTACCCGTAGCCCTCTATTTTTCTAAGCTCCATGTACCTATCCAAAAGTCTCTTAAAAGACCGTTGCTGGCAGCCCATTCCATGCACTCACCACTCTCTGAGTAAAAAATTTACTCCTGACATCTCCTCTCTACCTACTCCCCAGCACCTTAAACCTGTGTCCTCTTGTGGCAACCATTTCAGTCCTGGGAAGAAGCCTCTGGCTATCCACACGATCAATGCCTCTCATCATCTTATATACCTTTATCAGGTCACCTCTCATCCTCCGTTGCTCCAAGGAAAAAAGGCCGAGTTCACTCAACCTATTCTCATAAGGCATGCTCCCCAATCCAGGCAACATCCTTGTAAATCTCCTCTGCACTCTTTCTATGGCTTCCACATCCTTCCTGTAGTGAGGCGAATAGAACTGAGCACAGTGATCTAAGTGGGGTCTGACCAGGGTCCTATTTAACTTCAACATTAACTCTCGGCTCCTAAATTCAATTCCATGATTAATGAAGGCCAATACACCGTATGCCTTCTTAACCACGGAGTCAACCTGCGTAGCTGCTTTCAGTGTCCTATGGACTTGGACCCCAAGATCCCTGTGATCCTCCACACTGCCAAGAGTCTTACCATTAATACTATATTCTGCCATCATATTGGACCTACCAAAATGAACCACTTCACACTTATCTGGGTTGAACTCCATCTGCCACTTCTCAGCCCAGTTCTGCATCCTATCAATGTCCCGTTGTAACCTCTGACAGCCCTCCTCACTATCCACAACACCTCCAACCTTTGTGTCATCAGCAAACTTATTAACCCATCCCTCCACTTCCTCATCCAGGTCATTTATAAAAATCACGAAGAGTAAGGGTCCCAGAACAGATCCCTGAGGCACACCACTGGTCACCAACCTCTATGCAGAATATAAGCCGTCTACAACCACCCTTTGCCTTCTGTGGGCAAACCAGTTATGGATCCACAAAGCAATGTCCCCTTGGATCCCGTGCCTCCTTACTTTCTCAATAAGCCTTGCATGGGGTACCTTATCAAATGCCCTGCTGAAATCCATATCCAGCAAGTGCGCATTGAATAATTTCTTCAGTATGAACAGTATAAATAAGCCAGTTCTAAGATCTGCAGACAAATGGTCGCAAACTCCACATTGTCAACACCATCTGCATCTGAAATGGAAATAGGAAATGTGATTGTGTACGATCATGAAGTACACTTAACATGCCAATGAGGTAGAGGGTGACAAGCTTTTGTGCACAGTTTAAATTCATTTGTGCACTAGTAACAAAAGGGAACGTTGACTGCACCCATACCTTAAGCCGTGGCATCACAGGCAAGTTTCACTGGACAATGAGGATCATAATGTGTGAGTACAGTGTCTGGATCACCAGTTCCTTTACCTTTTTGAAAGCCACCGCACACTGTTTAGTCCATTGGCAGTTCTTCTTGATCTGTAGTAATAAATTCAAGGGGTGGAGCACAGTAGCCAGGTTCGGTGGGAAGCAGTGATACTAATTGACAAATTCTAAAAGTATTTGTCAACTGTGACACATCCTTTGGCCTTGCAGCATCTACTAATGCTTGAACTTCCTCAGCACACTTGTCTAATTCCTGTGCGACCACAGTACGTGATGGCCGGTTTGAAGAATTCACACTTGTTTTGTAATGTACTGAGCCCATAATCTTCTAATCTTTTTAACACTATCTTGAGGTTCGTTGTCATCCTCACTGGTAACAATGATGTCGTCCAGGCAACACTGAGCGCCTGGGCAGCCTTGCATCACCTGGTGCATAGCTTTCTGCCAGAGTGCAGGTGCAGCTGCTCCTCCGATAATAAGCCTGTCATAGCGATAACGCCCTTTCTGAGTGTTTAAGGTAAGAAACACTTTGGACTCTTCTTCCATTTCCATCCATCGGTAGACATCAGCCAAGTCCACTTTGCTGAAGTATCTTCCTCCAGGAAGGTTTGCAAAGATATCTTCTACCCTGGGCAGAGGGCATTGATTTACTTTCAGTACTGGGTTGATGGTGACCAAATCACCACAGAAGCTGACAGACCTATTCTTCTTGGCTACTGGGACCACTGGGCTGCCCATGGGCTTCAACCTTGGAAAGAATTCCTTCAGCCTTCATCCATTCGAGCTCACCATCACAGATGGTATAAGGAACTGCACAGGCTTTGCAAAACTTGTGTGTGGAATTTTCATTCAACTCTAATTAACCCTTGATATGCTTGAGTTTCCCAATGCCATTCTTCAACATTGCCATGGCGTCATCGAGTACCTTCCTTAATTCACTTTTAGTTGACTTTATTACTAGGAATGTGGCATGCAAATGGTGGATGGATCTCTAATCAAGTTGCAATTGTCTCAGCCAATCATGAACCCACAATCCTATTTTTAACCACATACAAGCCCAATGTGGCTTGTTAGTTGTTGTATTTAGATAGATAGATAGATAGATAGATATACTTTATTGATCCCGAGGGAAATTGGGTTTTGTTACAGCTGCGCCAACCAAGAATAGAGCATAAATATAGCAATACAAAAACCACAAACAATCAAACAACAATATGCAAACTATGCCAGATGGAAATAAGTCCAGGACCAGCCTATTGGCTCAGGGTGTCTGACCCTCCACGGGAGGAGTTGCAAAGTTCGATGGCCACAGGCAGGAACAACCTCCCGTGACGCCCAGTGTTGTATCTCGGTGGAATATGGCCGGAGTCCAAAAGCAAAAAGTTCAATATTCGGTCTACAAACACGTTCCTCGATCGTAATATGACAAGGATTGCACCATCCGTTGTTAACCAGAACAGCAAGCCCCCAACTCCTTTACGCTTACCGCTCTCAGTGCACTTCCGGTCAGCCCGAATGGTCTGGAAGCCCTCCATGGAAAAGTTTTGATCGAGTATGTCCTTGTGCAGCCACGCTTCAGTGAAACACATAACACTGCTCTCCCGAAATGTTCTCTGACGCCTGGCTAGTGCCATCAACTCGTCCATTTTATTACCCACCGAACTCCTCATCTCCATGAGTCTCTGTTGTCTCGACCCAGTCCTCTTTCCTCGCCTTTGTGATCCCCCTCTGCATTCTCTGTGTGTTTTCCTCCAGATTTCAGCAGGGGCGTCCACCGCTCTGTTCGCTAAACCGGCCGGCATAAACTCAATCAGCTGGTCCCTGGAATAAACAATGTGACCATCCTGCTGCCCCGCTAATGAGACGTGTCCTAATGTAACTATTTCCAGCGCTAAAAACCCAAATAAAACTGTATTTTATGTAACAGATGTCATTCCCACTGGAGGAATAATTTTTCCAGTATAAATTCTTAGCCGGATATTTGCAGGCTTCAGGTCAGTTTCTTTGAAATGCCATTTAAACCCATTTCGTGGAATGATTGAAACAGCCGAGCCAGTGTCCAATTCCATTTTAATCAATGTGCTGTTCATGTCTGGTGTAAGCCATGTTGCTTACCTATTGTTAGTTTTCTCAAGGTTACTCAGTCCAGCAACACTCATCATTATCAGATTTTTCATTAACAGCATGCAGACTAGTGCTCTTTTTGTAACTGTAACTTGACTTTTTATCTTTTTCTCTACCCTATGCCTTCCATTTATTATTGTCTGCCCGACATGTTCTTTATAGGTGTCGACTTTGTTGTATTTTAAATCTGTATTGGTCTGGTGTATTTGAGTCCTTACCTCAATGATACCACAGTTTGTTCAGCTAGGTAGATTTCTGTTTGGATGTTGCAATTTTGCTCACGCTCACTTTTAATCCTGAGTGCAACCCAATTATGTCTCTGTCTGTAGGTTACATTGATACAGCTATTCCAACTGTTCTCTTAAACGTAAACTGTGCATCAGTTAGGAGCTGTTTTTGGATGCTTTCTTGTAAGATTCCACAAGCTAAACAATCTCTCAGTGCATCATTAAGCCCATCACTGAACTGACAACGCTCAGACAATCTCTTCAATTCCACTTCGTACACTGAAATGAACTCCCCTTCCTTTTGATTCCGCCTATGAAACCTAAATCGTTCTGCAATCAATAATGATTTTGGTTCTAAATGTTCCTGCATTACTTTCATGATACCAACAAAGCTATTTTCAGCTGGATTGGTAGGAGTAGTTTAAGCTTCTAAGCAAACTGTGTGCTCTTCCACCTTGAAAACTCAGCAAAAACTGGCTCTCATTTTGCCTTGCTTCAAATTACTGCTCAATTCACTCAATATACAATATACAGTTATCTCTTGTGCAACTGAATGCATCTGTCTTTCCAATGTAGCCAGCCATTTCTGCTTTATTATTTATGGTTATTATCACCCAGTACTCCCTGTTTATGAACCCATGAATCTGTCGTTTTCTGCCTTTTGTTCTTGAACTTGACTGTCTTCTCCCTTCCAAAGAGGCACCTACCTCATGTGCTGTTTTTTACTTGATCATTTTTTGTTGTGCTTTTTTTAAACATGAACATCTCACCACGCTTCAACAGGTAGGGAAGTGTCTTGGGTTCATTTAAAAAATACTTTATTGCTACTGTTATGTTTTGTAACTCCAAAACTTACAACTGATTGAAAGCAAAAACACAGAGCTGGGAATACATGTCTCTGTTTTGCTTTTACTTTAGTGAGGCACACACATATGACATAGTGGTGTGATGACATATGCCATTCATGTACTTTTACATATAACCAGTAATAAATTATTTAAATGAACAGGAATGCTTAATTGATCAATATAGTTGAAATATTACTTGAGTATTACTGAAATATTAAATACACCATGTGTACCTCCTGATCATGAGAAATGATTTCCCGTGTGCAAAGCCATGCTAATAATCTCTCATCAGTTTTTGCCCAGCCAAATGCAAATGCAAATGCAAATTCTCAAATTCCCTTCCGATATCTTTCCCACCTCAGATTCCCAACTCACTGGCCTGTAGTTCCCTGGCTTATCCCTGCTGCCTTTCTCAAATAGTAGCACAAAACTAACTATCTAGGTAATGCTCCAGGTTGGTGCCTTGTAAATTTCTATTGTAACATACCGTAAACACTCCTGATTCGGGAGCAGCAGGTCCGAGGTACAAAATAATGCTCTTTCATATCATGCCATCACGCAGTCCCGGTTCATCACATATTAAGCACATATAAAACTCCCTCTACTGTGCATGATCAAGAACTGCAAGTTAGTACTGTGCTCAGATCCAGTTGAGAGTAAATAGCTCTGTTCAGTGCTAAGTCATTATTGGCCATACTCCTTCAGTGTATCTACTGTTTAAAACCACGAACAATTTGGCTGGGACAGATCAAAAAGGCTCCATGCTTAATCCCTATCAGTTTTGACTTGGCCTTTTAACTGTGCTTTTGTGATCAAGGAGATGGGTGAGATGTGGTGGTAGGGCATTGGTGGTAAGTAAGTTAATATTAACCCTCAGATCATACTCTTATCTGGTTTGGTACCCTTGAGCCTTCTAATACCAGTGAGAACCAGAGGGACTGGAATGAATGGTGGACATAACAAACAATGATATGTTTTCATCGATGTTATCATTTTATAGTACTGATCTTGTCTTAGAATGTTCAACACGAGAGATTCTGCAAGTGCTGGAAATCTTGAGCAACACAAACAAAATGTTTGGAGGAAGACAGTGGATCAAGCAGCAGGTATGGAGGAGAATTAACAGTAAACTGTTGATGTTTTGAGCTAAGACCCTTTATCTGAACTGGACAGGAAGGGGACAGAAGCCAGAATAAGAAGGTGTGAAGAGGGGAAGGACCACAAGGTGGCAGGAGATAGGTGAGACCAGATGAGGGGGAAGGTGGGTGAGTTGGGGGATGAAGTGAGAAGCTGGGAGGTGATAGGTGGAAGAGGTGACAGACTGAAGAAGAAGGAATCTAAAAGGAGATCTCCCAATCTTCAGCCCTTGCAGCAGGTTTCTGATGAAAGATTGTCTGTCTGAAACATTGACTCAGTTTCTCTCTCCAAATGCTGCTATACCTGAAAATACTGAGTATTTTCAGTATTTTTGTATTTAATTTACATTTCAATCACATCCAGTTTTTAGTTACGATTTAACATGTTAGGTGTTTTCTAATTTTAATTATAATTTGTATTTTATTATTTTAACTACAAATATACAAATTGGGAACAGGAGCAGGTTACTCCATCCCTCAAGTCTGCTCTACCATTTAATAAAACTGTGGCTGATGTGATTATAACCTTAACTTGCATTATCTGCTCACTGTTACCTTTCATCCTCGTGTTTATCCATCACCTCTGCATAAAAATATTCAATGATTCTGTTTCAACAGACTTTGACGTCACAACTTTCAGAGAAGCAAAATGGTCTCATCTGTTTTATTTTTAAGCAGTGACCCCTAGTTCCAGGTTCTCCTACAAGAGGAAATATCTTCATCTTAACTCTTGTCCAGATCCCTCAGGACCTTATATTGGAAAGGAGGAACGGAGCCTTAGGTTTCATATCACTGTGTTCAGGAACAGTTATTACCCTTCAATCATCAGGCTCCGGTACTAGAGTGAATAATGTCACTCACCTAAAATATGAGCTACATATGAGCCACATCTCTACACCTCTGAGGATTCTACAAATCACAACCTCATTATCTGATTTATTTATTTATATATTACACAGTTTGTCTTCTTTAGCACATTGGTTAGTTGTCAGTCTTTGTACATAGTTTTTCATTCATTCTATTGTATTTTTCAGTTCTGCTGTAAATGCCTGCAAGAAAATGAAATCCGAGGGTAATATATGGTGACATATAAGTACTTTGATAATAAATTTACTTTGAACATATTCTTCAATACTCAAGACTTGCCTCACACATCCCACCTTTCCTCATACTCAATCCATCTATTCCAAGTAAACTTCCTCTGAAATGTTCCTAGAACCTTTAACATTGTTCCTTAAATAAGAAGACAAATACTTCTTTGGCCCAAGTGTGAACATGACCAATGTCTTGGCCTGTCTTGGTCCAATCATATGCCATGGATGTAAAAACTCGTTGTCTACTTCCTCAGGAGGCTACATAAATTTGGAATGTTCTCCTTGACAATCACCAATTTTATTGACACACCACAAAAAATATCCTATCTAGGTGTATCATGGCTTGTTAAGGCAAATGCTTTGCAAGTGACAGCATGAAATTATAGAGACCGCTGGACACAGTTGAGCACAATGTGAAAGCCAACCTCTCCTTCACAAACTCTGTCAATATTTCTCTCTGCCTCGGTTAGGCAGCCAGCATAATCAATGACTCTATCCACCCTGAGCATTACCCCTGCCCCCTCCCGTCAGGTAGAAGATTGGAAATAGAATTAACTTATCGTTCTCACATGTACCACAAAAGCATGTGCCACCAGGCTCAAAGTCAGCTTCTATCCCTCCATTATAAGACAGAGGTCTTCTTGTATATTAAGATGACCCTTGACCTCACATGCTACCTCGTCATGTCCTTGCACCTATTGTCTGTCTGAACTGCACTTTGTAACTATAACACTTTATTGTGCATTCTGTTTTTCCCCCAACACACTGTTGTAATGAAATGATCTGCATGGATGGCATGCAAAGCTAAACTTTTCAGTACACCTTCATAGATGTAACAATAATAAACCAACTTCCCAATCAAATATTTTACATAATGCTCACGTGCTTCACATACCTGAAGAAGCATTCGAGCACACATAGAGTCATCGAAAAACACAGCACAGAAACAGGCCATTTGGCCCATCTAGTCCATGCTGAAACAATTTACTCTTTTTACTATTAAAGAAAGCTTCAGATATCGGTAATTAGAAATAAAAACAGATAATGCTGGAAGACTTCCTAATTTTAGATTCAGTTCCCTTAGCAAAAAATTACAACACTTGTTGACTTTCCTAATTACTCACCGTGCCTGCATTTAGTCTCCTGTGCGTCTCCATCTGCATCTTAAAGCTCTGCAAGCTCCCACAGTTTAGGTAATATGTTTTCATTTTTTTTCTCCTGCCAAAATGTACAATTTCACTTTTTCCAACATTATACTCTATTTGTCAGATTTTTCCCACTCACTTCAAAATCAGATTTATTATCACTCTTATAGAACGTGAACTTTGTGGCAGTAGTGCAGTGCAAAGACATAAAGTTACAATAAATCACAAACTAAACAATGCAACAAAAATAAAAAAAAGTGATGTTCATGGGTTCAAGGACTGCTTGGAAAGCTGAAGGTAGAGAGAAAGAAGCTGAACATTTCTGCATTCTTTGACAGCTAACTCAGAATCAGAATCAGGTTTATTGTCACTGACATAGGTTGTGAACTTCGTTGTTTTGCAGCAGCAGCGCAGTGCAAGACATTCAAAAATTACAACAAGCAATCAAAAAATAAGTAGTGCAAAAAGAGAGCAAGTTAGTGACGTCATGTTCCTGAGTTCATGGACTGCTCAGAAATCTGATAGCCGAGGGGAAGAACCTGTTCCTAAAATACTGAGCGTGTATCTTCCAGTTCCTGTATCTCCTCCGTGGTGGTAGTAATGAGAAGAGGTCATGTCCTGGGTGGTGAGGGATTTTAATGATGGATGCCACCTTCTTGAGGTACTACCTTTTGAAGATCTCCTCAGTGGTGAGGAGGCTAGTTCCCTAGTGCTCAGCCGGCTGTGTCTACAAGCCTCTGCAGATTTTTCCGATCCTGTACGTTGGTGCCTCCTCAGATGGTGATGTTCTCTTCACCACTTTTCTACCTACCTGTGCGTTATCAGCAACTGTGCAATCTACGACCTCATTTATACGAACAGTAAAAAGGTGAGTGCTCATCACCAATCTCTATGTTACATCACCTTTTAAATCATACCAACAAGAGGAAGGTCCATTTATGTCCACATCTTAGCTTTTGTTAGCTAACAAATCTTCTATCCACATCTACAGTACAAATTACTTCCTATACCATTTGATGCAGTACTTTTTCAAATGCCTTCTGAAACCTTAATTAAAGTCCATGCATCATTTATCCTTTATCCACAGCACAAATATATTTCAAGGAACTCTAATCAGGTGGTCAGTGATTATTACCATGTCACTAAATCACATTGACTTTGACTGAATACGTTTATTTTTTTCAAAGTTCTTTGATATAATGTTTTTAATAACTGCTTCAAACATTTTTACAATGACTGATGTTAAGTTAATTCACCAGCAGTTTCCAATTTCTATCTCACTTTCATTTTGAATAAAACAATAACATTTTTCATTTTCTAATCTAATGGAACCCTTCCTTGAATGTGGGGAGTTTTGGAAAACTCAAACAAACACAACAAACATCCCCTAGCTGCTCCATTGAAGAACCCAGGGTGAAATCCCATCAGCAGAAGGTCCAGAAATTTGCTCAGTTTCTTCCACCTTGGCGACTATCATTTTCCCGATTTTTTCCACCCTTCTAGTTCCTGATATGTGCAGCTATTTCTGGGATGTGAGTATAGAGACCCCTGACGCCATATTTGTGGTGATATGACATGTCAGAACGTGATTGGAAGAGTTCTGATAGAATGATTGAGAACATGGTACTGTAAAAACGTGGTTTGGTTGTTGCTGTAAATAAAAGTTCTATTTCTTCCAGAACATGATTCTTTATTAGTAACCCACGGTATGTATAAATATAAAGAACACAACATGGTGTCAGAAGACGGCCTGGAAGAATAATACGTTTCCTAACATGGGAGAATCGAAGATAATTTTCTGAAAAAAGAGTTTGAACTGTTTTGGTGTTCACTGACAGTTTTACAAATGGAAGGTTTGCAGCCTCCACCAACACTTCAATTATCTGGGAACGTAGCTGAGAACTGGAGAAAATTTAAATAGCGTTTTGAATTGTTTTTATCGGTGATCGAAGCAGGTGGAAAATCCGAAAAAATGAAAGCTGTGCTTTTACTACACGTAATAGGTGACGATGCAAATGGGGTATATAATCACTTTATTTTTTTGAAAATGGAGATAATTTAAAGTTAAAATCAATAATGGACAAAATTTGAAGCATTTTGTATACCGATACATAATGTGACGTACGAGAGGCACAAATTTTTTACATGTGCGCAGAGAGCTGGTGGTGTAGTGGCATCAGCGCCAGACTTTGCAGCAAAGGCTCCCAAGTTCGAATCCAGCCGGCTCCCTTGCAAGCTTTCCATCCGTGCTGGGTTGAGTGTCGAGCTAGCAACTTGGCCTTGTAAAAATAAGAAAGCCTGCTAAAAAACAACACCGTCATGACGGCGTCCCAATGACTCCATTCGGAGTTAAGGGCTTTTTTCTTCTTCTTCTTCTTTCTAGAGAGCTGGTGAAACAATTGATCAATATGTTACTGAGTTGAGACACCAGAGTAAAACATGTGAGTTTGGAGAACTGACAGACTCTCTCATTAAAGACAGAATTGTTTGTGGCATTTGGGATAATGGTCTGCGAGAAAGACTGCTTAGAGAACAAGACTTAGACTTGGAAAAAACTTTGATGGTCTGCAAAGCTTTGGAAACTGTGACGTCACAGGCTAAAGACCTTTTCATTGAGAGCTGCAACATATTGAGAGCCGTAAAAAAGTGCGAACATATTAGAAAAAATGATAAAACAACAACAAAACTGACAGAGAGCAAGATGTCATCTGAGGGAAAAAAGCTATGTGATCATTGTGGGCGGCAGCATTGGCCAAAACAATGTCCAGCATATGGGAAAATGTGCAATGACTGCAGTAAGAGTAATCATTTTTCACGCTGTTGCAAAAGTAGGAAGAAAATAAAACAAGTAAATGCAGTGCTTGAAAATGAACTTGAGGAGTTTTATTTACATGTGGTTTGTGAAAACAAGCAAAGTAAGAATGACTGGACTATTTCATTGCAAGTGAACCAAAACAATATTCTGTTAAACTTGATACTGGAGCACAAGTAAATGTTCTTGCAGAATCTGAGTTTAATGCATTAAAGCCAAGATCAAAGTTACATAAGACAAATATAAAAGTGACTGGGTATTCAGGTGCAGACATTCCAGTTAAAGGAAAATGTGTGGCAAAAGTATCACACAAAAACATAGTGCACACCCTTTCATTTGTTGCAGTGCCAAAGAATGTACAGTCAATACTGGGTTTATCTGCCTGTGAGAGACTGAATTTGGTGAAAAGATTCTTAGTCCTGGACAGTGACACAGAGTCAGAATACAGTGACTTGATGAAAGAGTATGAAGACTTGTTCAAAGGGCTTGGTTGTCTTCCAGGAGAGCACTCGATTAAAATTGACAACACAGTGCAACCCGTAATACATCCATGTAGAAAAATACCTTTTGCATTACATCATCAACTGAAAACAGAGCTTGACAGAACGGAAAGGCTAGGAGTCATAAAAAAAATGATGAATCCACTGAATGGGTCAATTCACTTGTCATTGTTAATAAGAAAAATGGAAACTGAGGATTTGCTTAGATCCAAGAGACTTGAATTGAGCATTAAAAGAGAGCATTTCAAATTGCCTACTTGTGAAGAAATTATGTCACAGTTTGCTAATGCAAAGTACTTTAGTAAATTACATGCATCCTCTGGATTCTGGCAACTTAAACTCGATGAACCGAGTTCAAAGTTGTGTACCTTTAACACTCCTTTTGCCAGATATTGTTTTCTACAGCTTCCGTTTGGAATTGTGTCAGCTCCTGAAGTGTACCATAAAACCATTCACATGCTCTATGAGCACATTGAGGGTGTGGATACATCCATAGATGATATTATTGTTTGGGGATCATCTAAACAAGAGCATGACGCCAGACTCAGACAAGTCTTTGAGGCAAAACGCAAGGCAAATCTGAAGTTGAATAAAGGCAAATGTCAGCTAGGAGTGACTGAATTCACATTTGTGGGTGATATCATCATCGATGAGGGTATGCGTCCTGATCCATTGAAGGTTTCTGCTATTGAGAACATGCCAAGACCGCAATGTAAAAAGGGTGTTCTCTTTCAATATTTTTATTGATATCTTACATAAAAGAATACAGAATACAGTAAGATATATAATATATATCGATTACAATATATCGGAATCACAAATATAATTTCATAACCCCGTATCCCTATACATTAAATTTAAACATAATTTTGAAAAGATATTCTTTTGCTATACAAAACAAATTCTAAACCCACTACCAGAAAAAAAAAACAGCTGTTTGGATAAAAAAAAGGAAAAAATCCTTATCATATGATAAAACATATCGTTGGCCGACATCTATGCTTAGTAGCAAATCAAAGATTTTGAAAACAATTCAAAAAAGGTCCCCACGATGTTAGTAAAATTTTGTCTAGGTTCAGAAATTGAACAACGAATCTTCTCTAAATTTAAGCATGACATAACATCATTTGACCAATGAGTATGAGTAGGTGGAGAGGCATCCTTCCACTTAAGCAACAATGCCCTCCTGGCTATAAGATACATAAAGGCCAAAATATGCAAATCATGTGACTCCAAAATAATATTATTTCCTCCAACAATACCAAATAAAGCAGTCAAAGGATTAGGTTTACTTTAAAAAGCACCGAAATAGTTTGGAACACTTCCTTCCAATATTTTTCAAGACTCAGACAAGTCCAAAACATTTGAATTAGTGAAGCTTCTCCATTGTTACATCTATCGCAACAGGGAGATATATATCCGAATAAAAATGAGAGAGAAAGGATGTTCAAAGGTTTATGGGAATGGTCAACTACATGGGAAAATTCATACCCACTCTTTCGGAACAGCTTGCTCCGTTAAGGCAGCTAACAGAAAAGAAAAATGAATGGAGCTGGAATCATGAACAGGAAAAGGCATGGCAAAATCTCAAGAAAGTGCTCACTAAAGAACCTATGTTGAAATTCTATGATGCTGAGAGACCCATCAAAATCTCATGTGATGCATCTCAAGTAGGCTTAGGGGCAGTATTACTCCAGAAACATGATAAGGAATGGCTACCAGTGGAAAAACAGTTACATCTCCATCTTCAGCTCCTTCTTGCAGCCCAACAATTCGTATATTCTTTCAGCGAAGTTTCCAGGTCTATAATCTTATTTTGATATCTTTCCAAACGAGTTGTAGCTTCAGACAACTTTTGCTTAGTTATCTTCAATTCCTCTTCATGTGTAATAACTTGAGTTTCCAGGTCTTTAAGTTTTCCCAGAAATGACTTCATTTCATTACTATTCTTTTCCGAACTGCTTACTTTGGTAAGCTTTGCCACACTTTATTTCCTACCATTTTATTAAAGCCGCCTGCTGTAGAAATGGCGCACAGGGCGTTTACTTCGAAATTGAAGGATTCTAGAAAACCAAGATCTGTTCTGGTTTGCTTTCATCACTTTAAAATTAAGGATCAAATAATGCGACAGGCAAGAAAGCAGAGAGTTTTTAGATTTATGGAGTCTCAGCTCCGTTTTTACGAAGATTACCCGAGAGAGGTAATGGAACAAAGATCAAAATTTGCCCTGGCAATGAAACAGGCATATGATAAAAGACCGTTTCCTTCTCTGAGGTATCCAACAAGAATTAAAGTTTTTCCTGCTAATTCTCCTCCTCGTACTTTTTTTGATCCAAAAGCTGCACTGGACTTTGTTAAGGCTATACTCGTCGCTGTTACTGACGCCGCTTCTGAATGAACTATCTGAAAGGTTGTTTGGCTATCTGTATATTATTCGCATTTTGGAAAGAAGATTTATGAAGGTCATTTGTATATTTCATTGAGAGACTAATTAAAGAAGACAAGGAGAGTTGTTCATTATTGCTGGTTTTCCTTTGGAAAGAAGATTTATGACTCAAGTATGACTGTCTAAGTGATCATCTGAACATTTGACCGAGAAAAGAAGATAAGGGGATTTGTTCCTTTAACTTAATACTTGGTTTGAGTTTTTTTTGTTTCTTTTCTTAATCAGATAATTGGTAGTTTTTTCCTACTAATAGGGCTTTATATATACATATATATATATAAAAATATATATATATATGGGAGGGTTTAATTACTTATGATATTAATTAGTATTTTTGAAAATTCAGCTGGGTCAAATATACTATTAATTTTTTCTGTTTTATTATAACATTTTATAATTGAATTTAAAGTTTCTTTAGGGAGTTAATGTTAAACTTAAAGATGGCGCTGGTTTTTCGCTCTAACAGATAATATTATTTTGGTTCTTTCTTGTTTATTAAATGATGGAATGTAAATGCTTTTCTTTGCTGAGACTTTATTGTCTTTTTTACAAGGTCACTTTACTCTTTTTACTAACTGGGAGGAGGGAAAGAAAATACAAACGGAGCGGTCAGTGGCTTTGAACTCTATTATAGATTGCTTGCCTTTTTCTTGGGTTTTCGGGAAGCGGGTGGGATTAGAGTTAGGGGCTTTTTCCCATTGGATGGTTCTGGAGCATGCGTATTTTCTATCTGGTTGTATTCTTCATTGCCGCCATTTTTGATCATCCCGTATTGGTATGTGCTCTGCGCATGTATAAAGTAGAATAAAATTATAGTATGGTATTTAAATGGGTTAATATAATAAGTTGGAATGTACGTGGTTGGAATCATCCTATTAAACGAAAAAAGACTTTTAAAATTACTAACCGATTCCAACCTGACATAATTTTTGCTCAAGAGACACATATCAGGGCGGGAGATCATAATAGATTTTTTGGATGGTGCAATGGTTTGCAATTCCAGTCTACTACTCAGAGTAAAACAAAAGGCGTGTCTATTTTTATTAAATCTAATATATTTATTCAAGAGGATATTGAATCAGATTCTAATGGTAGATTTTTAATTGTTAAAGGAACAATCTGTAACAGAAAAGTTGTTTTGGTTAATTTGTATGGTCCTAACTTAGATGATCCTTCTTTTTTTAAAAAGCTATTTGCTTTACTGCCTGATTTAAATGAATATATGCTGTTAATGGGTAGGGATCTTAACTGCAGCTTAAATCCTATGATTGATAAGAGCTCAACCAGTCAGTGACTTCCAAATCATTCTGTGTCATTTATTAATTCCTTTTTGATTGATTTTGGGTTGATTGATTTGTGGAGGAATCTCCATCCCGATAACAGAGAATATTCTTTCTTCTCACATGTTTTTAAAAAATATTTGAGGATCGATTACATTATAATCAATCCCCGCTTCTTGCCTAGTGTTAAAATTGTGAATATGATGCTATTGCTATATCTGATCATTCGCCTTTGAGTTTATCTTTTGAATTTGATGATGTCAATTCTTGCTCACCCACCGTGACACATGTCTCAGGCATTATTGCAAAACTCTGACTTCATCAGTTTCATTGAAACCCAGATAAAAGAATTTGTTCTTTTTAATGATATAGGGGGTATGTCTAAGTTAATTATATGGGATACATTTAAAGCATTTTTACGTGGTCAGATTATTTCTTATTCAACCAAACTTAAAAAACAGACTAAAGCAGAATTAGATAGAATTTCAAAACAAATTAAAGATTTAGATAATATTTATGCAATTTCCCCCAATATTGATTTATTTAAACAAAGGGTGGAACTTCAATCACAATATAACCTGTTATTAACTCATCCCATTGAAGGCTATTTGCTTAAGTTAAAGAGCCAGTTTTATATGTTTGGAAATAAAAATAATAAACTGCTCACATCTCAATTAAAAATGGCTGCAGCCAAAAGGCAAATCATGAAAATTCATAGGAAAGATGGTACCTTGGCTCAGGAATATGAAGAAATTAATAAGATTTTTATGCTGAACTTTATAAATCTCAATGTCCGTTAGATTCCTCTGAAATAAATGCTTTTTTACGAAAGATTGTTTTTCCTAAAATCTCGGCTGAGGATCAAAAAACTCTTGATGCTCAAATCACTGAAGCTGAAATTCGTAAAGCTATTTTTTCAATGCAAACTGGTAAGTCCCTGGGACTTGATGGCTATCCTGTAGAATTTTATAAAAAATTTGGAAAGTTGCTTTCTCCGTATCTGTTGGAAATGTTTAAGGATTCTTTTGTGAAAGGTGACTTACCCTCTACTTTTTATGAGGCTTCTATTTCTTTAATTCTTAAAAAAGATAAAGATCTCATTGATTGTGCTTCATATAGACCTATTTCGTTACTGAATGTCGACGCTAAGATTCTGTCAAAGATAATGGCCAATTGTTTGGAGAATATTTTGGGTAAAATTATTTTTAAAGATCAAACAGGCTTTATAAAGGGTCGCTATTCTTTTCCAAATGTTTGGAGACTATTTAACATTATATTTGATTTTGAGAAATGATGGGGCTCATTTGCTCGTTATTATCATTTGAGCTAATTGATAGATTTTTTTCCACGATCTAATTGTAAATTTTTTGGTATATTTTCTTTTCTTGCTGGTGGTTCAATGTTTATTTTTAGAAGCTTTTTGTATGACGCATGGCTCCAGGGTTGTACACTTAATGGGTTTTTTTCCTCACTTTTTCTGCTTGGTAGGTTTTTTTTGTTATCGCAAATTTTTTTCAATCTTTAGGATAATGTTTTTTTTGAGACATTGTAAGTGTTGTTATTTCAATGTACTCGTGTTATTTCTTTTGTATAATATAACAATAAAAAAGATTTGAAAAGAAAGGAATGGCTACCAGTGGCATATGCATCTTGTTCATTATCTGATTCTGAAACAAGGTATGCCCAAATTGAGAAAGAATTGCTCAGCATTAGGTAGATAGATAGATAGATAGATATACTTTATTGATCCCGAGGGAAATTGGGTTTCACTACAGCTGCACCAACCAAGAATAGAGCATAAATATAGCAATACAAAAACCACAAACAATCAAACAACAATATGCAAACTATGCCAGATGGAAATAAGTCCAGGACCAGCTTATTGGCTCAGGGTGTCTGACCCTCCACGGGAGGAGATGCAAAGTTCGATGGCCACAGGCAGGAACAACCTCCCGTGACGCCCAGTGTTGTATCTCGGTGGAATATGACCGGAGTCCAACAGCAAAAAGTTCAATATCCGGGCTACAAGCACGTTCCTCGATCGTAATATGACCAGGATTGCACCATCCGTTGTTAACCAGAACAGCAAGCCCCCAATTCCTTTACGCTTACTGCTCTCAGTGCACTTCCGGTCAGCCCGAATGGTCTGGAAGCCCTCCATGGAAAAGTTTTGGTCAGGTATGTCCACGTGCAGCCACGTTTCAGTAAAACACATAACGCTGCTCTCCCGAAATGTTCTCTGATTCCTGGCTAGCGCCATCAACTTGTCCATTTTATTACCCACTGAACTATTCTCCGTAAGTCTCTGTTATCTCGACCTGGTCCTCTTTCCTCGCCTTTTTGATCCCCCTCTGCATCCTCTGTGTGTTTTCCTCCAGATTTCAGCCGGGGTGTCCACCGCTCTGTTCGCTAAACCGGCCGGCAGAAGCGCAATCAGCTGGTCCCTGGAATAAACAATGCGACCATACTGCTGCCCCGCTAATGAGATGTGTCCTAATGTAACTGTTTCCAGCGCTAAAAACCCAAATAAAACTCCCTCCACCAGCATGTTAGAGAGGTTGCAGCTTCAACGTGTTACCGTGAAAAAAAAATACAACAAATAACGTAAGTTAAAAAAGTAAGAAGAAAAAAGTAAGAAAACTGGTCAGAACGGCTGTAACAGGCTGCATGCACCACCGGCGTATTGGATTCGTGACAGAAGCTAAGACAGGTAGGAGAGATTTGCTACTGGAGGTCTATGACTAGTGGTGTGCTTCAGAGATTGGTACTGGGTCGGTATCGGTACTTATGTTTGCTTGTGAGAGATTTCATCAGTTTGTGTCAGGGCAAGCTATTGATGTTGAAACTGATCATAAGCCTCTGACTGCATTGTTTTGCAAACCTTTAAGCAATTGTCCTTTGCGAATTCAGCAAATGGTATTCAAATTGCAAAGATATGCATTGAATGTGTCATACACACCTGACAAATTCATGTACATGGCTGACACACTTTCCAGAGCTGTGGATCCAACAACAAAAGACAGTCACAGGGATGCTGTTGATATTCAGGCATTTGTCGATATGATCAGAGAGACTGTACCTGTTTCTGCTGAGAAGTTGAAACTGCTGCATCTTGAGACAGAGAAGGACAAAATTCTCAGTCAGGTAATACAAGTCGTGATGGATGAATGGCCAGATAATAGGCATGACTGTACCTCAGAAGTACAAGAATATTGGAACCACAGATCAGAACTCTCTGTTGTGGATGGGATATTGTACAAAGGTAGCAGAATTGTAAATCCTAAAACTCTGTGAAAAGAAATGCTTGGGAAAATTCACGAAGGCCACCTAGGTATTGAAAAATGTAAGGGAAGGGCACGGGAAGTGATGTATTGGCCCAGGATGAATCAAGAAATTGCAGGATTGGTGCCTTCTTGTCAAATATGCTTTAAATACCAACCTAGCAACCCTAAGGAGCCACTGCATCCACATCCTCGTCCTCAGAGACCCTTATCAGAAGGTAGGTGTTGATCTTTTTGTAACTGACAACAAAGATTATCTATTAATAACAGATCACTACTCATTATTTCCCGAAGTGTGTGGTCTGAGCAGAACAACTGCAGAGAATGTAATTACATGCATGAAGTCAGTTTTTTTCCAGACATGGTGTACCTGATGAAGTTTTCACAGACAATGGTCCATAATTCAATGGTGAATGCATGAGACATTTTGCTCGTGAATGGGTCTTTGTTCATACAATATCTAGTCCATTTTTCCCTCAGTCCAATGGATTAGTTGAGAAGTCGGTAGGAATTATCAAGAAACTGATGCACGAAGCAAAGGGTAGTGGAGGTGATTTTTATAAAGCTTTGTTAGCCTATCATAGTACTCCACTTAAATGTGGATTTTCACCTTCTCAGCCCTTTGATGGGATGTTGTTTGAGATCCAATCTGCCAATAGATGAGAGCCTTCTGAGAACAGAGGAAGGCGAACAAGTGAAAAGATGGAAAGATGAACACAAAGCAAAGCAGAAAACATACTTTGACAAAAGTTCTCGTTCATTACCTGAACTGCACCAAGGAGATGAGGTGAGGATACAAGACAAAATGAACACGTGGACACAGAAAGCTACAGCACTTGAAGAGGTACAACCCAGATCATACATGGTCCAAACAGAAGAAGGTGCAGGTTAAGAAGAAATCGTAAAGACCTTAAGAAAGAGCCAACTTCAGAGCTTCAGTTAACTGATGCAGACCAGACAAAACATGGAAATAACAACGAAACACAAGAACTGTGTGAACCACTTAGAAGGTCCACTCATGTCCGTAAACCCCCAGAGAGACTGATAGAAACATGTTAAATTATGCATTTGCTCTGGTCAATGTTGTTAATTGTTTTTCTTTTTAAGGAAAGGAAGATGTGGTGATATCACGTGTCAGAACGTGATTGGAAAGAGCTCTGAGCATGCGCAGAAATGATAGAATGATCGAGAACATGGTACTATAAAAACGTGGTTTGACTGTTGCTGTAAATAAAAGTTCTATTTCTTCCAGAACATGATTCTTTATTAGTAACCCATGGTATGTATAAATATAAAGAACGCAACAACATTCATCCGTCATCTCCTTATTAGTTCCCCACTTTCTACGGCATCTGTGTTTGTTAGACACATGGGTTATGACCAAAGGAAAATAGCCGGAGTCACTTAGCACTTTAGCGCAAGAGTGTTTTTTAGGTGTGTCAAAAATCAAACTTTCAGAAATTAGCAAAAATAATGAAAAGAAAACTGCCAATATTTATGAAAGATACTTACCAGAAAACACAATAGCTCCGTGCTTATTTTTCTCCTGCAGCCCCTATCTCTCTCCCCCTACTGAGGGGGATGAGCTCCTTTTTTTAGGCTTTCGGACATACCATCTTTAATTACTAACAAAATTAACTTCAGGCTACACATGAATTAGAATATGATGAACTCCACGATGTAACGATCAACACTGGCGCACCTCAGGGGTGTGTGCTTAGCCCACTGCTCTACTCTCTATATACACATGACTGTGTGGCTAGGCATAGCTCAAATACCATCTACAAATTTGCTGATGATGCAACCATTGTTGGTAGAATCTCAGGTGGTGACGAGAGGGCGTACAGGAGTGAGATATGCCAACTAGTGGAGTGGTACCGCAGAAACAACCTGGCACTCAGCGTCAGTAAAATGAAAGAGCTGATTGTGGACTTCAGGAAGGGTAAGACGAAGGACACATACCAATCCTCATTGAGGGATCAGAAGTGGAGAATGTGAGCAAATTCAAGTTCCTCGGTGTCAAGATCTCTGAGGATCTAACCTGGTCCCAACGTATCGATGTAGTTATAAAGAAGGTAAGACAGCTGTTATACATTATTAGGAGTTTGAAGAGATTTGGCATGTCAACAAATACACTGAAAAACTTCTATAGTTGTACCATGGAGAGCATTTTGACAGACTGCATCACTGTCTGGTATGGAGGGGCTACTGCACAGGACCAAAGAAGCTGCAGAAGGTTGTAAATCTAGTCAGTTCCATCTTGGGTACTAGCCTACAAAGTACCCAGGACATCTTTAGGGAGAAGTGTCTCAGAAAAGCAGCGTCCATTATTAAGGATCTCCAGCACCCAAGGCATGCCCTTTTCTCACTGTTACTATCAGGTAGGATGTACAGAAGGCTGAAGGCACACACTCAGCGATTCAGGAACATCTTCTTCCCCTCTGCTATCCGATTCCTAAATGGACATTGAATCTTTTGACACTACCTCACTTTTTTTTAATATACAGTATTTCAGTGTTTGCACATTTTTTAATCTATTCAATATATGAAATTGATTTACTTGTTTATTTTTATTATTATTTTATTTATTATTATTTTTTCTCTGCTAGATTATGTATTGCATTGAACTGCCGCTAAGTTAACAAATTTCACATCACATGCCGGTGATAATAAACCTGATTCTGATTCTCTATAATCATATTACAAAATAAGCAGATGTGTCTACATTAAATACAGTATACAGACAAAATATATACATTTCGCTGATTAAAGCAACAAGGAAGATTGAAACATCCAGCTGAATGTAAAAGGTGAGCGCCGGCTGCCTGTGTTTCGATCGCTGGTGTGATCACTCTGCTGTCGCAGTGGAAAAAATGCCTTTTGATCCGTGTTGGGATTGCTCTACTACGGAGAGGGAAAGGCCTGCCACTGTGCCCAGAGAATGTTACCCATGTTTTCTGCATTTTGAATATGGACTTGGACTATATATACTTTTCTCAGACTTATTGTGTTTTATATTCTGTGTCTTTCTCCTCATCTTTCTCACTTTTTTTGTGTGCAGGGGACGGTATTTGGGGATTGATGTGCCTGTTCTGTTTTTGTGTGGGGAGGAGGGATTTGGGGGTTTATGATAATGCTGCTGTTCTTTTCCCTCTTGGTTTCATGCCTATCTGGAGAAGAAGAACTTCAGAGTTGTATACTTTGATAATAAATGAACCTTTGAACCTTTACATATCACTATTATTAAAGGAATAGAATACTCCGCTGTGTATGGCGGGAAAGGCACCACAAAGCCAACCCGAGCGCATCAACTTGGTTCAGAACCCATTGTGAGAACTTACTGGGGAAAGACATTGAAGTGCCTACACTCAGCCCAATGATAAGGCAGTGTGTGTGTGCGTGTGCATGAGTGCATGTGTAAGAAGTGCTTATACCGAGTGCTCACCGCCACTGTGTTCACCTTTTTAAAAATTAATTTTTAATATGATAAAATGACACATGCAGCTGTGGGAAACTCTCTATTTCAGAAGATATTAGAAGAAATAAACAAAATAGTCAAAGTTTTGCATTAAAGGTCATATTAAACAAAGCAGGGGTAAAGATGTAGAGAGGTTTTTGAAGATACACTCAGTAGCAACGTTATCAAGTACAGGAATGGAACCCAGTGTGTCTTCTGCTGCTGTAGCCCATCCACTTCAAGGGTCAATGTGTTGTGCATTCACAGATGCTCTTCTGCACACCACTGTTGTTATCTGAGTTACTGTCACCTTCTTGTCAGCTTGAACCAGTCTGGCCATTCTCCTCTGACCCCCCTCATTAACAAGGTGTTTTTACCCATGGATCTGCTGCTCACTGGATGTTTTTCATTCGGCACCACTCCCCATAAACTCCAGAGACTGTTGTGGATGAAACTTACAGCAGTTTCTGAGTTACTCAAACCACCCCATCTGGCACCAGCAGTCAAAGTTACTTAGATCACATTTCTTCACCTTTGAACAACAGCTGAACCCCTTGGCCATGTCTGCATGCTGTTAAGAATTGAGTTACAGCCATATGATTGGCTGATTAGATATTTGCATTAACTAGCAGGCGTACCTAATAAAGTGGCCAAATGGTGTATCTAGTTTGTGCCCTCAGTGCACAGAAGAAAGATTTCTGAAGTTATACCACTGTGAATAGGGATTGAACAGGAGTTGAAACAGAATCTTGATTACTCATATAAATGAGATTTAGTTCCAAACCCCTATGGACAGTGCAGTACAGTGCTTGCTGCTGGATTCTTACAATATTACCACATCCAAAGTTAAAAGTAAAATTTATTATCAAAGTATGTAGATGTCACTATATAACGTTGAAAGTAAATGTTATCATCGAAGTACGAATATCACCATATACAACCCTGAGATTCATTTTCTTGTCGGCATGCACAGTAGAACTAGGAAATCATTGAAAAATTACACACAAAGATTGACAACCAATGTGCAAAAGAAGACAATTTGTGCAAATATAATAAACAAACAAACAAACACATTAATCATACTGAAAACCTGACCTGTTGAGTCCTTGAAAATGAGTCCATAGCTTGTGGAATCTTTTCAGAGTTGAGGTGAGCACCATTTCATATTCAAAGGTTCAAGTGTTCTTTTTATTATTAAAGTATGTACGCAGAATATAACTCTTGAGATTCATTTTCTCCAGGTAGCCATAAAATACAGAAAAGCAATGGTAGTCCCCACCCGCACGATAAAGAAAAAGAAACAAAACTCGCAAACCCAAACCCCCCAACCTCTCCCTCACACAAAAACTAAGAGATCGCCCACCTGGACACGGCAGCTGAAACATCAAACCCCCTCACCCTGAAGCTCCTCAGCACACAAAAAAACAGCGAAAATAACATCAAGCACCCAACCCCTCTCTCACCCAAAAAAGTAACATATCACTACCCACCGATCAGTAACAAGAAAGAAAATGCAGAAAAATTGAAGGAGACTAAGATAACAACATAATATATAAATCTTCTAGTACAATATGTTGTGGAAGTCTTTACACTGGTCTATTAAAGATTTTCGGGGGGGGCACCTCACTGTATGTAAAATGAAGGGGAGGAATAGGAAGAGCAGTCTTTTTTATAGGATTCATGAATTGAAAACTAGAGGACGTGCTTTTAAGGTTTTACAGTAGGTGAAAGTCATAATAAGAACTTTATTACACAGAGGGTGGTAGATGTGTTGAACCAGCTCCCAGAGGAAGTGGTTGAGTCGGGAATGTTGGATACCTTTAAGAGGTCAATGGGCAGGTATATAGACGACAAGAGTTTCAGGGATATGGGCCAAGTGCTCGGAAATGAGATTAGATTGAATATATACAATTGAATCCTGGTGATTTTGTGATCCAAAGGTTTTTCAGAAGAGTGAGGCATAGGACTTGTTGGTTACAGACATTTATGAAGTGCTATAAAAAAGCAGCACTGTCCATCAAAGGTAATGCTCTCCCCTCCCTTGAGCACATTGACAAGAAGTGCTGCACAAGAAAGCAGCATCCATCGTTAAGGATCCCCACCATGTTCTATCTCACTACTACCACCAGGTAGGATCAGGAGCCTTAGGTCCCACACCGCCAGGTTCAGGAACAGTTCTTACTCTACAACCGTCACACTCCTGAATCAGCATGAATAACTTCACTCACCTCAACTCTGAACCGATTGCATAACCTACACACTCAATTTCTAGAAATCTCCAATTAATATTCTCAGTATTTTTAAAATTTATGCTATGTGTCTTCATTTGTACATTGGCTATTTTTCAGTCTTTATGCATAGTTTTTCATAAATTCTATTTTTTAAAATTTTCCTGTAAATGCCTCTAAGAAAATGAATCTTAAGGCAGTATATGGTGACATGTATGTACTTTGAAAATAAATTTACTTTGATTTCGAACTCCTGCAGTGATGTCCTGGGCTTGGATGACTGACCTCCAAAAAAAACACAATCAGCTTTCTTTAATTTCCTTGTATTTCTTCCCGTGTGCTGCATCTTATCAAAGTTAGTACGGTGAGGGGCGGCAACTACTGCAAATGTGAAGGAGTACAGGATGGGGCAGTGCTCAAGCCGATACATACACTGAGTAAGAGTTCCAGTCTCCCAACACTGTCTGTGAGGGGGTTGTACATTCTCCCTGTGGCCGCGTTCATTTCCTCCGGGCGCTCCGGTTTCCTCCCACAGTCCAGAAGGGAAGGTAGGTTAATTGGTCATTGTAAAATTGTCCTGTGATCAGGCGAGGGTTAAATCTGGGTTTGCATGGTTCGAAGGGCCAGAAGAGCCTACTTTGCCCTGTATCTCAACAAATAAATGAATAAATACAAAATGCTTAGACAAAAGCCATTCAGAATCCTTCCTGTAACAAGGTGAAACTGAACACAATACTCCGTGGGCCCTCACCAATGTCTTGTACAATTGCATCATAACCTGTCAACTTCCCTAATGCCTGGCATGACAAAGAAAGCCTTCTTCATAGATAGATGGGGGGGGGTCATCACTTCCCCAGCTATAGCTTGACCCATTATACAGCCTAATGGCTCAAGGTAAGAATAACCTCATATAGCACTTTTTGGAGCAGCACAGTTGTCTTAGTCTATTACTAAAAGTGATCCTCTGTTCAGCCAAGGTGGCATGCAGAGGGTGAGAAGCATTGTCCAGAATTGCCAGGATATTCTGTAGGGACCTTTGTTCTACCACAGCCTCCAGTGTGTCCAGATTGACTTCTATAACATAGCCAGACTTTCTAATCAGTTTATTGAGCCTGCTGGCATCACCCATGTCAATGCTATTGCCCCAGTACACCACTGCATAGAAGATTGTACTAGTGACAACAGACTGGTAGGACATGTGGAAGAGAGGCCTGCATACTCCAAATGACTTCAGGCAACTCTAGCCCTTCTTGTCCACAGCCTCTGTGTTGGTGCTCCACTCAAGTCTGTCATCTGGATGCACTCACAAGGTACTTGTGGTACATCCACATCCACATTCTCACCATCAAACGTAACAGGGAGCAGTACAGGCTTAGTCTCCGTAAAGTCCATCATCATCTCCTTTGTCTTACTGATGTTCAGTTAGCACCATTTGACAAAGCCCTCAACCAGGGCCCTGTATTCATCCTTCCGTTCTCCCCAACTATTGCTGAGTCGTCAGGGAATTTCTGCAGATGACATGACTCGTGTTAAGTCTGAGGTGTACAGGGTAAACAGGAAGGGGAACTGGTTGAAATGTGCAAAATTCTTGTGGGATGTCACAGAGTAAATGCAGCAATGGTGTTTCCTTGAGCTGGGCCGTTTGAAATGAAGGCTCACGGCCTCAAAATATGGCGTTGATCATTCAACGTACAACATAAAAAGTTTTTCCACCAAGTGGACCGTGAGTCTTTGAGCTGTAGGATTTCAGTGCCTGAGATCAAAAGACATTTTGAAACTAGGGAAATGTAAGGGGTTAGTTCGGGAAAATGGCACCGAGGTAAAAAAAAATCATTCATGGTCTTTTTGAACGGCAGAGTTGGAATAAGATGCCAAATACTGTAGCAAGTTTCTATGTCACATTTGATCTATTGTCTGCAGCAGTTCACGTTTGCAGCGTGTTCCGATCCTCCTTCCTGCATTGCCCCAAATCAAGAAAGAGTTGATTCAGCCTTTTGTTGCAATGTCTGGGATCAGGACAGTATTTTGTCTGGCTCCTTATTGCCTTGCCCACGATACGTTCGGCCCCTTACTGCGTTGCCTAGACTCAGATCCTCGGTGTATTCTTGTCTTGCTGCACTGCCCGGGCAGAAGACTGCAATATATTCTGCATCTGACGTCTGTTTTGCCCCTTAACTGTGCTGCGCCTTTTCCGGATTGCAGTATGTCCTGCACCTGATGCACTGCCTTAAAACTGGCAACTGTTTTCTCCTTACACTGCACCGACTCAGGATTGCACTACGTTCCGCACTCGCTCACTAACTCGGGACGTCACCGCACCTGCTCCAGACTGCGGTGTTTACTGCCACTTGCTGCGCTAGCTACGGAGCGGCAGCTGTCCTCCACTCTGCACCGCCTCGCTCGGGACTGCTCACTTCCTCGCCCGTACCCTGCTCCACCAGCCCGGCATCGCCGCCGTCCACGCAGGCAGCACCTCCACGAGTGCGAGACCCCAGCACACGGGAGGGGAGGGGCGTGTCCCGTGACGTCACCTGACCAAGCCCCGCCCACCCGACCCGGCTGGCCGCCGAGTTTGGCAACGGGCGGGGGGGTTATCCCGGGCGGCTGAGCAAGCGGAGGTACGCGGGGAGCGCAGTCCGGCCTCAGGGCGCACTTGAACCGTGGGCCGTTCACCTCGCCGGCGCCCATGGGAAGTTAATCTTTGAAAGGACGGCGAGAGAGGTGGCGGGTGCAATCCTTCCAAGGTAAGGGCCGGCCGTTTAATCATTAACCAGCGGGGGGGCGGGCGGTTGGGGGCCCCGTGGGCCGGCCTGCCAGCCAGCCAGCCAGCCAGCCAGCCAGCCAGCGTCCGCTCTCGAGTCCCGGCCCTTCTATCCCCAACTCAAGTGTGGGAGCTGTCTCCTGGCGCTTCGGCAGTCCGGGCTGCTGGCCAGCGGGCTTTCCAAAACTCGGACAGGCGAAGGAGTCAGTCGACCGTAGGCCCGAGACTGGCTCTAACTCTGTACCCGGAGGGCGGCCGCTGTCTTTCCCTGGGGAGCATTTGGGGGACGTGAGGGTGCGCAGGGCCAGTGTTGTACTGGGTGATTTGTTTATATTTGAGTCCCTGCTGTGCCCTGCGTAGTACAGCCAGGCCTGATTTCTAAACAGCCCCACTTGCTTCTGTGCCAGCTTGCTCGCAAGCTGAGCCTGGAAATGTGAAAAATCGTCATTTATACTTGATCGTTTTCTTCAGCGCTTTTTTCCCCCCGAGTGCAATCCAGGGGGCGATTTAAACTAGTGTATGTGTGTTGCTACTCATTTAAAACGATCGTTTAATAAAACTTCCTTTGCCCCTGAATATTTCAGTATATTGGTTTGTAGTTGGTATGTTGAAACGAAATTCAGCGTTTTGTTGCCTGCTTGACATTGTATTAAATACCACATCAGTATAGCAACTGAAGTGAAATTTTGTGGTGTGTGCAGTTTTATACTCGTCTTGGTTTTGTGGTTTGTTTCAGTGTTGTAGCAGGTTCTTCTGCATATGTCGGACTTATTTTTAAGCAGCTGTAGATTGATGTATTTAGTGTAATAAACTGGTGCAGAATAAGGGAGTGATTTGGTGTAATGCCATTTCGTCTCTCACTACTAAACGTTAGTCTAATTTGGAATTGGTGGTGATGTTATTTCCTCCTACCATCCTGTGCACCCCTTCGCCTATCACTTGTTTGAATGTTTTTGCAGCACTAAACCATTACTAAACAATTCTTAGACTGATATTTTCAAACCGTTCTCTTTGTGCTGTCAGTAATTTAGTACAGTAATTCTTTTACAATGTGCCCAGTTGGACAATGAGTTTCTGTAAACACTACTGTACAAGGAACTTTCAGCCCATTCCTGTGCTCTCAGTTCCTTGAAACCTTACCTGTTTAGGACACTGAGGTCAATTATAGAACTCACATTGTGATTCGAGGTGCCTGATTTTTCTGAAATGAAAAGTGGTCAGTATAAGCAGAAAAATGTTGGGGAACTCACTGACACTGACTTGACAATTAGTGAAATATAAATCAGAATTAAATTTAATACCACTGGTATATGTTGTGATATTTGTTATGTATCAGCAGTAGTTTGGAACATATTAGGAAAAACATGAATGACATTAATTGTATGTACATTAAATAGTTAAATTAAATAAGTAGTACAAAAATGGAAATAAAAAATAATTTGGTAGTGTTCATGATTTCAATGTCCATTCAGAAATCAGATGGCGGGGGGAAGAAGCTGTTCCTGAATCATTGTGTGTGTGACTTCACACTTCTGTTCCTCCTTCCTGGTGGTAGCAATGAGAACAAGGCATGACATGGGTGATGGGAGTCCTTCATGATATATGCCGCCTTTTTGAGGCACCACTCCTTTAAGATGTCCTGGATACTATGGAGGCTAGTGCCCATGATAGTGTTGACTGGAGAAACTTCTGAAATGCCTTCTTCACTGCCGCTGCTGCTGTGTAATCCAAAATCTCCGGAGGAGAAGGCCCTGAGGCTTGTTGCTCGGCAGCCGGGGCAGGGTCGAAACGCTCGGCAGAGGATGGTGCTTGGGAGGCTGTATCAGAGGGGCTGGTCGGAGGCTCAAAGTTTTCGATGGACTCAGAGTTGGCTGTAGTCGGGTGCTTCCAATGCATCGGCAGTTGTCGGCGCCTGGAGGTTTATGGCAGGGAGAGTTTCTCCCTTCTGCTGCCTACTATCAGGACTATCGGGAGTCCATCGGAACTTTGAGACTTTTTTTTTTACCGTGCCCATGGTCTGCTGTTTATCAAATTATGGTATTGCTTTGCACTGCTGTAACTATATATTATAATTATGTGGTCTTGTCAGTGTTAGTCTTTGGTTTGTCCTGTTTTTTTTGTGATATCACTCTGGAGGAACATTGTATCATTTCTTAATGCATGCATTTCTAAATGACAATAGATGAGGACTAAGTGTCCTCATAATCTAATCTAGTAGCCCTTCATCCCCCGCCCCCCCGTACCACATGGTGATGCGACCAGTTAGAATGCTGTCCACAGTATATCTATAGAAGCTTCGGAGTGTTTCAGTTGACATACCAAATTTCCTCCAACTCCTGATGAAATATAGCTGCTGTTGGCTGCATTGCTATGCTGGGTCCAGGTTAGATCCTCTGAGATATTGACACCCAGGAACATGAAATTGCACACTCTTCCACTTCTGATCCATCTGAGGACTGGTGTGTGTGTTTCCTCATCTTACCCTTTCTGAAGACCACAGTCAGTTCTTTAGTCTTACTGACATGAGTGCAAAATCGTTGCTGTGGCACCACTCAACCTGCTGATGTATCTCACTCCTGTACACCCTCTTGTTACCATCTGAAAATCTCCCAACAGTGGTTGTATCATCAGTGATTTATAGGTGGCATTTGTGCTGTGCCTAGCAACACAGTCATGGCTATAGAGAGAGACTGGAACAGTGGGTTAAGCACACATCCTTGAGGTGAAGAAGCTGTTCCTGAATTGTTGAGTGTGTGCTTTCAGGCTCTTGTACTCTGATAGCAACCAGAAGAGAATAAAGTTATCCGACTAAAATTTTTGGATTTAATGATAAAGAGAAATCAATTGTTCCAATTTGCTCTTTTCCCATTAAGAAAGGAAGAGTTTAATGTCAATCACACAATTGTTAATTTTATAGTGACAAACATGTTGATTGAACATAATAATTTGGAACAACTGGCTGGAGTCAATGATTTTGAAAAGCTGAGATACTGAGTCTGATACTTGAATATTTGAGCTTCGGTGGCTGACTGAGATTTGCTTGATTATTATTCTGTGTGTTTTGAGGTGGGCAGCCAATGAACATTATAGTTGATCTTTTTATTTGGTATGTAAGCTGGAAAGGGTTGTTATTATTTGTCTTGTATAGAAAATCAAATATTTTCCTATTAAAAAGGATATGAATTAAAGTTGTTACATATTATTAAAGCATGTCTATTTACTTTCCACTTTGATTTTCAATGTATAAACATGAATTTTCAGTGTGATTGGTCGTAATACTATTACCTTTCCCATTTCCTTCCTTGTGTTATAATTACGGCTAGTGTTCTTGATGTGGCCAGGGAATGGAGAAGTTTGCTGTTTGTATGCAAATGATCCCTTTGACAAGTGGGTTTGTTTAGTGACTCACTAAACCAGCTGTGAAGTCCCAAAGTGTAAGTAGAGTACTGTATTTGTAATTTTGATTTAAGTTTATTCTCATTACATCTGGATTCACTAATAGTGATTAATCTAGTTAATAACATGAATGATTGTATTCTTGAATAACACATACCAAATGCGTTCCACCAGCATTTTGTGTGTGTTGCTTGAATTTCCGGCATCTGCAGGTTTCCTCTTGTTTGCTGGAGGAGCTCAGTAGGTCAGGCAACATCTGTGGAAAGGGATAAACAGTCAACGTATTCATCAGAACTCGGCCCAAAACGCCGACTGTTTATTCCTTTCCATAGATGCTGCCTGACCTGCTGAGTTCCTCATTTTGTGTGTGTTACTCTGGATTTTTTGCAGATGCAGAATCTCTTGTGTTGTTATTCTTGAAGCTGTTGCTCAGTGTTGACAGACATTTTGAGCAGCTGATTAATCACCTTCAGTTTAGTTACATTGATTATATCGTGCTGATCAGCTTAAGTTCCCTGTTTAAGTTAAAAGAAGAGAGATTATATTTGCCACATGTACATCGAAACATACAGTGAAATGTTTTGTTTATGTCAAATCAAATCTTTGAGGATTGTGTTGGACAGCCCGCAGGTGTCACCAACATGGTATGCTCACGACTCGCTCACCTTAACTTGTATGTCTTTGGAATGTAGGAGGAAACTGGAGCACCCAGAAGTCATTGGGAGAATGTACATCTTACAGAAAGCAGTGAGATTTGAGCCCCGCTCAGTGATCGCTGGTGCTCTAATGCTATTGTGTTTACCCAGAAATGCACAAATATATTTCAAGTCAATGATTTTTTTTTCATCAGTGGAAATAAATTAGAGAAAAGCAAGTTTTAAGATGTAAAATAAAAGCAAAAGGACTGGAGACTGCTATACAGCAGAAATTAACAAACCAAAGGGATAAAAGCAGATGGTGGTGAGACACAAGAAAAGGGTCTTGAGTAGGTGCTGTAAATGGGAACATAAGACATAGCAGAATTATGCCATTCGGCCAGTGGATTCGGCTCCACCATTCCATCGTGACTGATTTATTTTTCCTCTGGACCCTATTCTCTTGCCTTCTCCCTGTCACCTTTGGTGCCCTTACCAATCAAGAACCTATCAACTTCTGCTTTAAATATACCCAATGAATTCTGCGGATTCACTACCTGAACAGCAGAATTACCTGATATTATCAAAGTCAGCTTCATATTTCACGATGCTGAAAGATACTAAATCAAAAGATGAGGTGCTATTTCTCCACCTTGAACTGTGCAGGCTGAGGATGGAGATGTGAGAGGGACAGGGAAATTAAGTGACAAATGCCTTCAGATTGAATGGAGATATTTTGGGAAGCGGAGTTCCAATCTCTGTTAAACCTTATTAATATAAAAGGATAACTAGTTAAAATCAGGGAATATCAGTTGTTAAGTTAAAGCAGTACTTCTAAATTGCTGTGTGAACTAGAAGGAATGTTTAGTGTTGAAGTGTGGTAAGGTTGGAGGTAAAACGAGATGGTGCATCTTCCACAGTTATATGGATAGATGGCAATGGGGACATGTGATGTTGGGGGTGGAAAAGTGAACTGGTACTTCATTTAGAGTACTGAAAAGTGAGAGGAGGAAGAAGAGAAGATATGTTTGGTGACATCACCTTGTAGATACAGAACTGTGCAAGTGTCTTAGAAACGTAAAAAAAATCGTAAAGCCAAGATGTTTTCACAATAATAAAATGAAAAGTTTCTAAATATCAAAAATTTACTGTAAGAGCAATAAACAGTAAAAACAAAACTAAACCAAATCACTATTTGGTGTGACTACCCTTTGCTTTTAAAACTGCGTCGGTTCTCTTAGGTACACTGTCAAGCAATCTTATAAGGAAATTGGCTGTTAGGTTGTTCCAAGCATTTTGGAGAACTTGCCATAGTTCTTCTGAAGACTTTGGCTGTCTTGCTTGCTTCTGTCTCTCCAGGTAGTCCCAGTTAGTCCCAGTCAGCCTCGATGATTTTGAGATCGGGACTCTGGAGTCCGTACTATCTGTTGCAGATGTCTTTGCAGCTCTTCTCACTGAAGGGAGTACTTTATGGCCTTGGCTGTGTGTTTGGGGTCATTGTCCAGCTGCAGAATGAAGTGGGGACCAATCAGACACCTCTCTGATGGTATTGCATGATGGATGAGAATCTGTACTTAGTATTAAGGATTCCATTAATTCTGACCAGATCACCAACTCCATTTGCAGTAATGCAGCCCCAAACCTGCAAGGGACTTCCGCTGTGCTTCTCTGTTGGCTTTCATCCATGTAGTGCTGTCCATCCTTTCTACAGACAAACTGCCTCCTGTTTGAGCAAAACATTTCAAATTTTGATGTCAGTCCAGAGCACTTTCTGCCATTGTTCAGCACCCTAGTCCTTGTGTTTTTGTGCTTTGACGAGTCTTTTGGCTTTGTTTCCACTTTGGCGAAGTGGATTTTTAGCAGTATCTCTTCCATGAAGACCACTTCCGACAAGACTTCTCTGGACTGTAGAGGGGTGTACTTGTGTTCCATTGGTTTCTATAAGTTTGGAGCTGATAGTGCTGGAATACTATTTTAGAAGGGACGTCAGTATGATGGATCTCTTGATTGCTGCAGTCAGTTTCTGTGGTGGACAACTGCAATTCTGGTCCTCAATCTTGCCCATTTCTTTGTGCTTCTTCAAAAAAGCTTGGACAGCTTGGTCTTGAAACTCCTGCCTGCGGTGAAAGTTTTGCTTGGGAGAGACCTTGCAGAGCAGGATGACCGCCTTGTGTCTTGTTGCTATGCTCACTCTTGCTATGCTGTAAGAATTGATGATTTGAAGGTTAAACTTACATCTGCCACATCTTCACTTTTCAGTTTGGTTGTCCTTAGCTCGGTTTGATCCCTTCTCCACCTGTTTCTTTTATAGTTAATCAGTTTAGTTCATTCAACTTGATATGTCATTGATCATTAACATTTGTTTTTGATCTTTGTTTAATCATACACTGGGCTAAAATATATACCTACAAAGTAATCGAGTTTTTATTTGAAATGTCGTCTATTACTTAATGTTACTTTCTTTAATGAAATAAAAAGAAGTTTTTTTTGGGGAGAATGAATGTTTGGAAATCTAAAATTTGCTCTTTTCTGCTAACACTATTATAGAAGGCAAAAAATAAACATCTTTAACAAAATTTATTTTAAAAAATCTAGGATGCTTGAGACATGTACAGTAGTGTAATTGAAGAAGATCTATTTAAGCTGAAGCTTGGTGAACTATGGTGAAGGTAAAAGGTGACAAGTGATACTGGACAGAGGAAGAGGGTAAATGGACTTGGTCTCTGCTCTGTAGAGTTTGCAAGAATCTCAGTTAAACTCTAAATGATATGGTATTGATAGGACTGATGCAGAGCAGATGTCCCCTCCTTGTTAATTGTCTAGAATCCACCGAGGGTAGTGAATTTTTTGAAATCTCTGTCAAACAGAGGTATGAAAGTTCAGCTGTTGTCTGTCCTACATCCAATATTTTTTTTGATTCAGAGTGAAATGAAGTCTATGGAGTGAGTACAGAAAAGTGGAGTTCAAGGAGGAAGATCAGACATCTTACTGAACAGTGGAGAAGCATGGAATGGCTACTTCTATTTCGTTTTTAAGTTCCGATTATAGAAGAAGTATGGTAACTAGAATTAAGGGCCTGTTAACTGCAGTTGAGACATAGATGTTATGTTTCACTTAGTGATGAATGACATTCTTGTCATCACTGATACTGGGCACAGACCAAGGGATCCTTAGGAGAATTTGTTCAATGTGTCTCTTCTGATTAGTTCCAGTGCAGAAGGTAACCTGTATTTAATGTTCAAATGATATTCCCATCGGAATTGCAAATAGTGCATGTGCTGCAAATCTTAAATTAAAGACAGAAAATTCAGATATTAGTACAAGTGAGTTTTGACAAAAGGTTAAAAGCCTGAAACTGCTTTGTAGATATGCTGAGTATTTCCAACACTTGCTTATAAAAGAGAAATAAAATAGATGCTGAAAGGGTGAGGAAAAACAAGAATAACTGACAAAGTTCATCCCATACAGTATTCATGGGGAAGGGAAACAGTTAACATTTTCCCTTGAGGAACTTCCTCCTGTACTAATTTAACTATGCCTAGTTTTCTCTACTGAGCTTCTAACTAATCAATAGTCTGAAGAAGTATATTAATTGATTATGCCGTAATTTAAAACATTTTGTTGCACTGCATAATTTCTTTTCGGGCTATCTTGGTCACCACATTGTAACATTTGATTCTTTTTAGGCATCCTGCTGGTGAGACCTACTCAAACAGTATTCTTTCCACTGAATAATTTAAAACCTCACTTAATGCCACCTGAAATTTGGGAAATTGATGTTTCACAGCCGATCCTCCTCTTGGAATTAAACTACCAGAGGGACTAGAAAGCTGTTTCAGAGTATCATGGGAGAACAGGACCAGGGCCAGATTGTGAGTAATGGCAAATTTAGCCTTTTCAGAAAGTTGAAGTTATTTTGTGAGACTTATCACGGTGTCAATTTTTGCTGTGTTTCTGTGGTGCGTTTTATTCTTGAATGGTATGTCACTTTTATGTGAATATTTCTGTCATATCTTACTGAACATTAGTTCCCTGGATTTTATGGGTTTCTTCTTAACTGTCACCAGATACTTCAACATTTGGGATATTTTCTTGGATATCTTACTCATTTAATTTTCCATCATGTCAGGACTGTTCCTACATTTGTAACTATTGTCTGTGATTTGGCTCGTTCTTTAGATTGCCTTAGTCATTATGGATTATTATAGCAACACACATCAAAGTTGCTGGTGAACGCAGCAGGCCAGGCAGCATCTCTAGGAAGAGGTACAGTCAACGTTTCAGGCCGAGACCCTTCGTTGGGTAACTCTGCCTTCAGTTAGTCCTGACGAAGGGTCTCGGCCTGAAACGTTGACTGTACCTCTTCCTAGAGATGCTGCCTGGCCTGCTGCGTTCACCAGCAACTTTGATGTGTGTTGCTTGAAATTCCAGCTTCTGCAGAATTCCTGTTGTTTATGGGTTATTATAGTTCCTTGAATTTAGTTAATTGGGATATCCAGATGCAGCCACCATTTTTGGTATTTGTTTTTCCTAGTGGGAACCAAGCAGTTTAGTTCAAATAAGAAGACATTTTCGAATGGAAGAAGGACACTACCGTGGCTGACAAGTGAAGTCAGAGCCAAAGTAAAAGCAAAAGAGAGGGTATACAAGGAAGTTGAAGCCATTGGGAAGATAAAGGATTGGGAAGCTTTTTAAAAAAAAACTTGCAGAAGGGAAGGAAGAAGGTCATTAGGAAGGAAAAGATGAATTATGAAAGGAAGCAGACAACTAATATCGAAGAAGATACTAAAAGCTTTTTTAAGTATATAAAGGATAAAGAGTTGAGGGTAGATGTAGGACTAATAGAAAATGACACTAGAGATATTGTAATGAGAGACGCAGAGGAAGAATGCATATTTTGCATCAGTCTTCACAGTGGAAAACGTCTGCAGTATACCGGACGTTCAAGAGTGTCAGGGAAGTGAAGTATGTGCAGTGAAAATCATGGCGAAGAAGGTGTTCAGGAAGCTTAATGGTCTGAGGGTGGATAAATCTCCTGGACCTGAAGGAATGCACCCTGGGGTTCTGAAGGAAGTAGCTGGAGAGCTTGCGGAGGCATTAACAATGATCTTCCAAGAATCGATGGATTCTGGCATTGTACCAGATGACTGGAAAATTGCAAGTGCTACTCTGTTATTTAAGAAGGGCGGAAGGCAGCAGAAAGGAAACTATAGACCTGTTAGCCTGACATTACTGGTTGGGAAGTTGTTGGAATCGATTGTTAGGGATGAGATTACGGAGTACCTGGAGGCACATGACAAAATAGGCCAAAGCCAGCATGGTTTTCTGAAAGAAAAGTCCTGCCTGACTAACCTACTGCAATTTTTTGAGGAAATTACAAGCAGGGTAGACAAAGGAGATGTAGTAGATGTGGTGTACTTGGATTTTCAAAAGGCCTTTGACAAGGTGCTGCACATGAGGCTGTTTAGCAAGATTAAGAGCTCATGGAATTACAGGGAAGTTACTAATCTGGGTGGAGCATTGGCTGATTGGCAGAAAACAGTGAGAATGAAGGCTGCCGGTTACCAGTGGAGTTCCACAGGAGCCGGTGTTGGAACAGCTGCTTTAATGATGTATGTTAATGATTTGGACTATGGGATTAATGGATTTGTGGTTAAATTTGGCGATGATACAAAGGTAGGTGGAGGAGCAGGTAGTGTTGAGGAAACGGAGCCTGCAGATAGACTTAGATAGTTTAGGGGAATGGGCAAAGAAGTGTCAAATGAAGTACAATGTTGGAAAGTGTGTGGTCATGCACTTTGGAAGAAATAAACGGGTAGATTATTATTTGGATGGGGAGAGAATTCAAAATGCAGAGATGCAAAGGGACTTGGGAGTCCTTGTACAGGATACCCTAAAGGTTAATCTCAAGGTTGAGTCAGTTGTGAAGAAGGCGAATGCAATGTTGGCATTCATTTTTAGAGGTATGGAATATAAGAGCAGGGATGTGATGTTGAGGCTCTATAAGGCACTTGTGAGACTACACTTGGAGCATTGTGTGCAATTTTGGGCTCCTTATTTTAGAAAGGATATACTGACATTGGAGAGGGTTCAGAGAAGATTCACGAGAATGATTCCAGGAATGAAAGGGTTACCGTATGAGGAACGTTGGGCTGTATTCCCTGGAGTTCAGGAGAATGAGGGGGATCTCATAGAAACATTCGGAATGTTAAAAGGCCTGAACAGATTAGATATGGCAAAGTTTTTTCCCATGTTAGGGAAGTCTGGGACAAGAGTGTACAACTTCGGGATTGAAGGGCATCCATTTAGAACAGAGGTGTGGAGAAATTGCTTTAGTCAGAGGGTGGTAAATCTGTGGAATATGTTGCCACAACCAGCTGTGGAGGCCAAGTCATTGGGTGTATTTAAGGCAGAGATAGATAGGTTCTTGGTTAGCTGGGGCATCAAAGGGTATGGGGAGAAGGCAGGGGAGTGGGGATAACTGGAAGAATTTGATCAGCCCATGATTGAATGGCAGAGCAGACTCGATGGGCGGAGTGGCCTACTTCTTTTCCTATATCTTGTAGTCTAAGATTCCACCTCTTGTTTAGAGAGTTCTCATTTTTGGCTTGAATATGAGCATATTTCAGTATCACTTCTCACTTTTAAGAAAGCTGTGTCTTAGTTCTTTTTCCCTGCAGTGAGTCTCATTAGCTGAGTCTCATTAGATTGCCAGATGAGTGAAATTCAGAGGGGATTGTTCTTTAGCATGGTCAACCATGAGAGTGTTGCGCATAGTTAATTAGTTGAGTTATCCAAATTAATTCACTCAGTTTGTAAATTCTGTTCCAACTGATATGTATAGACAGGTATATGGAGGAATCTAAGGTGGGGGCTTATATGGGAGGCAGGGTTTGAGGGTCGGCACAACATTGTGGGCCGAAGGGCCTGTACTGTGCTGTACTATTCTATGTTCTATGTAAGTATCAGATTTTTTTTCCGGAATTCGTTGTTTCTTGAATTGATAAAAATGTCAAGACATAAGGCAAGGAAACAGGCCATTCAGCCCAATGGTTCCATGCAGTCAGTCAAGCATTCATTCATTTTATTCTGTCATCCATTTCCCCATATTATATTCACCTACCTGCATACTGGGGCAATTTACATCGACCAATTAACCTCTCAGTCTGCACATCCTTCTAATAAGGAAGCAAACCCATGTAGTCACAGGCAGAGTGTGCAAACTCCACATAGCTTAAGAGGTGAGTTGCTGGAGCTGTGATGTAACAACTGTGCTGAAACTATCCACTCTGCAGAACTGGGACATTGAAGTGAAACCTGCCCCTGCTTGTATTAATCTCCCAACAGCCATGACGTAAGGGAGCAAGTCCTTTATAGGACTGTACCACGACAACAAGAATGAGTTCTCTGGAATTTCAGTGTGATTTAAGCATCATGACTCTAGTATGTTCCTCCCTTTCAGTTCGGTAATTTCCCGGAGAGACAAGGTAAATATATTGTAGTGACTGAATTACACGTATTTCACTGTTGGCTCTCAATACAATGCTGGTATGTTTCAGAAGAACACCACAACAATAGAAATGCATACTTGTACTCATTTACATTCTCTAGGCAATGATTTTGAGGATCTTCAGTTCCCTTTTGATTGTTCCAGGGGAATTACTAGTTGGTAATAAGTTTTAAATGTGCCTATCGTTAAACCACTTGATGCTAAGTCTGAATTTTTTGTTAACATTGAAGTTCAGCATGTCACAAACACCATTCTTTTGTGTTTTAAGCACTTCATGGCTGGCAATCAGGTATCGGGAGGGGGAGGGAAATTTGGCTGTTCCCCAGTGGTTCTAAGTGTCACTTGTTCTAGTCATGACAACTTGTGTGACATAATACATTTAAATGGCCTTAGTTCAGATAATGTCCATTGATGAATGGGGTAAAACACTGAAGTGTTTTGGCTAATTGGGCATTTTTCCAGTTAGGGTTAAAAGTCCTTCCCTCTGATCGTGTATGAAGGTACAGGATATTACATCCATGTTTATAGGGAAAGCTCAAATTAAGAATTCAGAAAGCTGACGAGCATTACGTGATCAGATAAAAAAGATATAAAGATAAAGATTAGCTCTATTTGTCACATACTTCAAAGCATACTGTGCAATGAAATAGTTTGTTTGTGTCAATGACTAACACAGTCCAAGGAGCTGCTGGAGGCAGCCCCCAAGTGTCTACATGTTTCTGGTGCCAAGACAGCATGACTTACTAACCCTAACCTGCACGTCTTTGGAATGTGGGGGAAAACCCACATGATCACGGGGAGAAGGTACATATTCCTTACGGATAGTGCCAGGAATTGAACCTAGGTCACTGGAACTGTAAGCCATTTTGCTAACTGCTACGTTGTCCCTCTTAAGCTATTCAGAGTTAAAAAGTAGAGGGTGTAGCAAGTTGAAATCAGAGAACTTTGAGGCCCGTTACACTGTCCACCTTGTTTTTTTCAAGATTTATTTCTAAAACCTGCACCATGTTCTCCCTCACTATTAGAAACCTGTAGTTACAGGGTGCTGCTGGCAGCCCACTATGCCTCATGTAGAAAGAAGGCCCTGGTGCAACAGATCATATAAAATCATGAAAAGTTAGTAAAGCTACTGGGATTACAAATGACTGGGAATATTGGAAATAGGAATGTGAGACAGAGGGTGGGTGTACCACAATCTGCCCAAAATGTATCCCTGTGGATCTCATCGTCACATGGCAACTGTTCTAGTAACAATGACAATGCATGCAGGATGAACTCAGCCAATTCTCTGTCTATGGAGGCACACCTCACTTAACATCAGCAAGACTAAGGGGTTGATTATTAACTTCAGGAGGAGGTAACCAGAGGTCCATGAGCTAGTTCTTACCGAGGGGTGGGGGCAGAGATGAAAAGTGTCAGCAACTTTAAATTCCTTGGAACACACATCAAAGTTGCTGGTGAACGCAGCAGGCCAGGCAGCATCTCTAGGAAGAGGTACAGTCGATGTTTCAGGCTGAGACCCTTCGTCAGGACTAACTGAAGGAAGAGTTAGTAAGAGATTTGAGAGGGGGAGGGGGAGATCCAAAATGATAGGAGAAGACAGGAGGGGGAGGGATGGAGCCAAGAGCTGGACAGGTGATTAAATTCCTTGGTGTTATTTTAGAAGACCTATATGGGCCTACCAGATAAATGCAATTACAAAGAAAGCATGGCAGTGGCTCTATTTCCTTGGAAGTTTACGAAGATTTGGCATGACATCTAAAACTCTGACAAACACCAGTGCCCTTGAACAGAAAAACCAGCAAAAAGTAGTGTATATGGCCCAGTCCATCAAAGGTAAAGCCCTCCCATGCACATCAGCGTAGAGCTCTGTCACAGAAAAGCAGCATCCATCATTGAGGACCCTCACCATTGAGGCTATACTTCTCACTGCTGCCATCAGGAAGGAGGTACAGGAGCCTAAGGACCCATACCACTAGGTTCGGGAGCAGTTATTACACCTCAACCATCAGGTTCTGGAACCAGAGGAGTTAACCTCACTTGTCCCATCACTGAACTATTCCCACAACGTTTGAACTCACTTTCAAAGTCTCTTCATCTCATGTTTTCGAGAGTTATTTATTTTTTTGTATTTGCACGGTTTGTTATCTTTTACACATTGGTTGTTTGTCTCTCCTGTTGGGTGTGGTCTTTCATTGATTCTATTGCGATTCTTGGACTTTCTGTGTATGCCTGCACGAAAATAAATCTCAGGGTTTATTTGGTGATATGTGATATGGTGACATGTATGTAATTTGATAATAAATTCACTTTGAACAAGAAATTCTGGAGATGCTGGAAATCTTGAGCAATGCAGACAAAATTCTTTGAGGAATTCAGCAGGTCAGGCAGCATCTATGAAAGGAAATGAACAGTTAGTGTTTTGGGCCAAGACCCTTCACTAGCAATGTGCTAAAACGTCAGCTGCTCATTTCCTTCCATACACGATGCCTGACCTGCTGAGCTCATTGAGCACTTTGTATGTGTTTCTTAATTTCCTGTTTAATTTAGGATCTGTACAGGATAGCATATTGTAAAGACCTTCATCAAAACTTTACAAAGGAAGGGTATGCAGGATTGTTCAGTTCTGCTAGACTGGCAATATTTTATCAGTGCTGTGTGTCACTGTGAGCACTGTCTCCTTTGAGTTTAGATGGTTGCTGAGTTGCTGGAGGAAGTGGGGGATGGGTAAATGTTCCATGTGAATATACTGGCAGCATCAAAACTTGAATGAAGGTAAGGAAAACGAATTGGTGAAAAATCATGCAGGGGTTAGATGTGAGGAGGTCACATCTGACAAATCTGCAGCTGCTAGAACTCATTCTTGAAAGTTTTTGCAACACCTTTCTTCCACCCACTTCAGAACTGTTTCTCACTAACATTACCTTTGAAATATGGCTTATAGTGAAACTGTTTTTTGATTTAGTAAAATTAAAATTAACACTGATGTTAACTGTTCAGGCAGTTTTACTTTTTTGGCTTTAAACTCTTTTATCCATTGATACAAAGGCCATTTTCAAAAAAAACTTCAGTGTCATCATGAGGGAGATTTGAGAGAATCTTAGAGGATAACTCAAGATCTCCACTCTCCTCTTGGGGAAGCAGACAAGATCTTCTTGCCCTTTCCTAGTAATCCAGCTGCAATCAGAATTTTAATAATAGAACTCTTACTGAAACATTTATATGCTTGATGAAATTTTGCAAGAAAATATTAAAAACACATTCCAATCTAAATTGCAATAGATGATTGTGGTTTCTATCATTTATTTTCACTGGAAGTTATTGTAGAACAACAGATTTTCTGGCAGGTTTGCTTTCTTTGAAATGATTGACATTTACTTAGAGCCTTTGGTGTCAGCCTTTGCTACCTTGCCGAGGTGATCAATCTTTACATGTATATTCATTTAATGTACAGTATTGGCTAGGTATTTGACTATAGAGGGGATCACTGTTACATTTAAATATGACCTTTGTTCAAGTGGTTGTGAATGGAAGGAGGAATCACAATAAAGAGTAGTATTAAAATTTCCATGGTGGAAATACTTTATTTTGGTAAAGTTGCTAAGCGGAGCCCCTATCTGCTCATTAATGTGAACATGGTAGAAATTGAACAGGGAGCAAATTGACTCATCTGTAATCCAAGTTATATAAAACAAATTTGATCATTATCAAAGTGATGTTTCTTGGTCATCGCTCTTTGTGAATTAGCGTCTTTCTTATTTGCAATTGTACATACACTGAAGACAGAAGGCCTACGAAAAGCTCTCCCTGCCATTGAGCGCATCATCAAGGACCCCCACCATCCAGGTCCTACTCTCTTCTCACTGGAAGGAATTCCAGGACCCTAAAGTCCCACACCATCAGGTTCACACTACCTCAACCATCAGGCTTTTGAACCAGAGTGGGTAACTTTACACATCCCAAAACTGAACTGATTTCACAACCTTTGAACTTACTTCTAAGGATTGTACAACTCATGTTCTCAATATTTATTTATTTGTTATTTTGTTTTTCTTTTTGTATTTGCTCATTTTGTTCTTTGCACATTTGTTGTTTGTTCAAAGGTCCACTTATTATCAAGAGGTACAACTCTTGAAATTGTCCATTTGTCCATTTTTCTGTGCAGTGTTTCATTGATTCTATTGTGTTTCTTTGTACTTAGTGTGAATACTCACAAGGAAATGAATCTCAGGGTAGTATATGGTGACATATGTACTTTGATAATGAATTTTCTTTGAACTTTGAAATGTACTTGGTCAGCTGCAGTGTATTTTAGGTCACGATAATGAACAATGATACTTGAACTAAGACAAAAGGAACCTGAGGTGTTTTGGTGGACTAGATCCAGAACAGGTGATGAGAAGCAGTGGATAGTGGTGGGTAGGTTTTACTTTCTGGAAATTTAACATGTCCCATAGGGGTAGGTGCTAAGCCATTTTTTTTTCTTGTTCCTCATGTATATAAATGACTTTGAAAATGTAGGAGGTATAACTATGTTTGCAGACAACATATAAATTGGTGTAGTTGTAGAGAGTAGTCTGAGGACATAATGAGACATGGATCAGGTGGAACGTTGGGTGGAGCATTAGCAGATGGAAATTGATCCAAACAGATGTGAACTAATGCACTTTGCAAATTCAAATTCTGGTAGGATATATAAAGTGTATGGCAGGGTTCTCAGGATTGTTGATGTCTTAAGGGATGCAAGTCTGTAGCTTGTTGAGATTGGCACACAGGTGGATAAGGTAGTGGTGGAGCAATTAAATTAGTATGCTTGGCTTCATAGGCTAAGGCAGCGGTCCCCAACCACCGGGCTGCGGTCCGGTACCGGGCCGCAAAGCATGTGCTACTGAGCTGCGAGGAAACGATGTGATTTGGCGATATGAGTCAGCTGCACCTTTCCTCATGCCCACTGTTGAATCTGAACGCACGCGAGGTCATTACGCACGGGTTATCCATGCCAGCGCGGGAAGGAGATCAACTCCTCAAGCTTGCACATGATGGCGGGCTGAAAAGTATGTTTGACATAACCTCTCTGCCGGCATTCTGGATCATCCTGAGATAGCCACGAAAGCACTGAAAACGTTGCTTCCATTTCCAAGATATCTCTGCAATGAATGCAACGAACACTAAACTGCAGAATAGACTGGACATAAGGAACCCCCTTCGAGGATCGCTGTCTCCCGTCACCCCTCGATGGCACCGTCTTGTTGCAGGGAAACAAGCCCAGGGCTCCCACTGATTCACCGATGTTGGTGTGTTGCAATGATTTTATATGTTCATACGGGGAAAATATGGCTGTATGTTTAATATCCAAAAACGTTACTTAAAATATTGTGATGTTATTGACTTATAAGTGACTTATATAAACATAATAATTACAGCACAGAAACAGGACATCTCTGCCCTTCTAGTTCGTGCCGAACGCTACTGTCACCTAGTCCCACCGACCTGCACTCAGCCCATAACTCTCCATTCCTCTCCTGTCCATATACCTATCCAATTTTTCTTTAATCATAATATCGAACCTGCCTCTGCCACTTCTACTGGAAGTTCGTTCAACACTTACTTCAAGCTCCCCTGATAATTGACTTATCACTATATTCATGCGAGGAAAATATGCGCTGTGTGTTTAATATTAAATTCATTAGATAAACACTCTTAGAAACGAAATTGAGTGTATTAACCACTTATCACCTATATTCTGGTCGTGATTGACACCCCCCCCCGAACAAAATTGCCAAAAACGATTTGTAGGAAAAAATCAGCACATACATGCATGCGCACTGTTGCCCACGCAAGGTTTCATGGTCATTGTAGTCCTTCTTGGGGTAAACACAACGTATTTGACCATCGTACTGCGTTCACCAGCAACTTTGATGTGTGTTGCTTGAATTTCCTGCATCTGCAGAATTCCTGTTGTTTGTATTTGACTGCTACTCTTGTCTGTTGGCAACCCTTTGCAAAAAAAGTTGGGGACCCCTGGGCTAAGGTATTGCATGTAATGGTTGGGAAGTCATGTACCAATAGGAAGTTAGTCAAAGCATTAGATAGACTGCATTTGGAGTATCTTGTACTGTTCTGGTCATCACATCAGGATGGATGTAGTAGCAAGAGAGAGAGCGAGAAATTCACCAGGATGTTGCCTGGAAACGATCGCTGTACAGTAGTGAGAAGGTAAGACCTGTGTTTATTCTCACTGGAATAGAGGAGGCTGATGTGTGACCTTAGATATTTACAAAATTATAAGGGTTATATTTTTTCCCCAGGGCAGAGGAGTCTAGATATAGGGGACTTGGGTTTAAAGGGCGGATTTTAAAATAAGACATGGGAGATAAATATTTCACTTGGTGGATGGTTAATATTTGGGGTGAGCTGTCAGAGCAGTAGAGGCAAATGTGATATTTAAAAAGCTTTTTACAGGTACTTGGATGGGAAAGCAATGAAATGATATATACAGATGGATTAGTCTCGGGCAGTGTGGATGAGGTGGGCTGGAAGGTTTCTATGATTCAGTGCTTCAAAGAATGCATGATTAGGCACATTCACAAAGCAATGATAAGGTTATCTCTAAGTCCAGATCGCATTACCTCTTCTTCAGGGCTCATCGGCTCAGACTTAGTGGCTGAGCTCCAATTTGGATCATTAAGATACGGGGAAAAAAATACTACGGAAAGCTGAAATAGCCTGGACATGGAATATTATTACCAGTTCTGCAAGAGAGCCTGAGCTATATTTCAGTCTATAGTTAGTCATGCAGACTTGAAGCCAGTCCAAACTCAAGTAGTATTCCTCTCTTAACACCTCTGACAAATAACCCACCCACCACCTCTGGAGGGTACTTATTAGTCATTCAAATCTAAACTTTGAGTGATTTTACCCATTACCAGACAGAAAACAAATATTTCTACCCCCTCCCTATCTTTACAACATGCTGGGCAGTGTAAATCACTGTTATTTTAATGAAGAAAGCTGTATGCAGTGTTAAGCTTTCTTTTTGGGTTGTTAATTGTGACATTCAGTTAATAGAATTCTTTAAAAACATCAAGTATGAACAGGGGTGATAGTGAGAGGATCCATGGTTATGGGAGTGGCTCTTACCATTCATTCCTCATTCCTTCAGTCAACCTATTTGTTCTGTGAATGTACTTTTAATCAGAGTTTGAATTGTATCTGAACAACAATTTATCACCTGTTGGATTTTAGTTAATTCAGCTTGACAAAGTAATGGAAATTGAAAATCAGAAGCTTCCAGATGTTAGAAAACTGGAGTAAAAACAATGCAAGAAATACTCAGCTGGTCAGGTGCACTACGGAGATGGAAACATTGATTTTTCAAAATGATAACCCTTCACAACTGGAGTATTGTTGACAAGAAAGGTTAGCTATTTTTTCCCCTCTCCACAGAACACTGTGAGATGTGCTGAGTATTTCCACCACTTCCTGTTTTTAGTCCTGACAAAGTAACAAGTTGCTGGCATTTTGTTTTTGGTTGGCATAAAGCTAATGGGCAGTACAGGGCTGATTTGTTCCCAGCAAGTCAGGGTTATAATATTCATAATAATTTGATCATTTCCACTCATTTATCCTTAATCTTCAGCTTAATGCAACATTTGAGATACTGTATTACTCAACTATTTTCTATTTTGGATGTCTGTTCTGTGGATTTAATAGTGTTAAAACTTAATTCCTTTTTTTTCCTTGAGGGCTTGTTTATTTTCTGTTAACATTTCCAGTTCTGTGCTCAGAATGCAAGTAACCTACTTGTACAGATATTGCTCATTTACATTGAATATTAAGTTGTTTCTTTTTGTCCCAGCATCATAATAGAGGGTGATAATGATGTAACATCACACAGCTGCCTCAGCTCCACTGACCCAAGTTCAGCCCTCACCTTAGATTCAATAAATGAATTTTCACAAAAAAAGTTTAAAAATTCTAAAATTACACAAGATAGTGTGCTATAAAGATTGGCAAAATTGTGGATAGTGAGGAAGGTTGTCAAGGTATAGACCAGTTGGAATTTGGGCAGAGAAATGGCAGATGGAGTTCAGTCTGCATAAATGAGGTGTTGCATTCTGGGAGAGCAAGTTAAAAGAAACTATATAGTACACAGTGGACTGATGCAATCATTGATGTAAATAGGAATTGATGTACAAGTCCATAGTTCCTTGAAACTGACAATACAAGTTGAAGGTGATAAAGAAGGTGTATGATATGTCAAGGTGTTGAATATAAAAAGTTGTGAAGTTTTGCTGCAGCTGTAGAAAACTTTGGTTAGGCTGCATTTGTTGTATTGTGTAAAGTTAAGGTCATTGTTAGTTAAAGGATGTGGAAGCTTTACAGAATCAGAATTGTTTAATATCACCGACAAATGTTATGAAAATTGTTGTTTCGTGGCAGCAGTACACTGCAATACATAATCATTTTTATAAAGCTATAAATTACAATAAAACTTTATAATAAAAAATTGAGTAAACATTGCAAAAAAAAAGTGAGGTATTGTTCATGGGATTGTTGTCCACTCAGAAATCTGATGGTACAGGGGAAGAAGCTGTTCGTGAAATGTCCTGAATTTGTGCCTTTAGGCTTTTGCACCTCCTTGATGATAGCAATGAGAAGAGGACATGTCTTGGATGATGGGGGTCCTTGATGATGGATGCAGCCTTCTTGAAGCATTCCCTTTTGAAGGTATTGTCTGTATTGGGGAGGCTAGTGCCCATGATGGAACTGATGGAGTTTACAAATTTTGCGGCTTTTTCTAATCCAGTGCAGTGGCACCTCCATACTAGACAGTGGTGGAACCAGTGGGAATACTCCCCACAGTACATCTGTACACATTTGTGGAGAGTCTTTGTGTGGCATACCAAGTCTCCTCAATGAGACTTACAGGAAGATGTTGTGGCATTGCTGCCTGCTGCACCTCCAACAGTGCTGTTAGGTTAGCTACAGCAGGGGTCCCCAACCTTTTTCGTACTGCGGACTGGTTTCATATTGACAATATTCTCGTGGACCGGCCGACCGGGGGGGGGAGGGAGGGGTAGGGTTGCCAACGTACAAGAGTAGCAGTCAAATACGTTGGGTTTACCCCGAGAAAGACTACAATGACCATGAAGCCTTGCGCGGGCACCAGTGCGCATGCATAACTTGCGCATGCGTTTATGTGCCGATTTCTTAAAAATTGTTTCTGCCGATTCTGTTGGCGGCGGCGGGGGTGTGTTAATCACGACCGGAATATAGGTGATAAGTGGCTAATACACTCAATTTCGTTTCTAAAAGGGTTTATCTGACGAATTTAATATTAAACACATAGCGCATATTTTCCTCTCATGGATATAGTGATAAGACAATTAGAAGGGGAGGACAGGGGAGCTTGAAGTGTTGAACGAACTTCCAGTAGAAGTGGTAGAGGCAGGTTCGATATTATCATTTAAAGAAAAATTGGATGGGTATATGGACAGGAAAGGAATGGAGGGTTATGGGCTGAGTGCAGGTCGGTGGGACTAAGTGAGAGTAGCGTTCGGCACGGACTAGAAGGGGCGAGATCGCCTGTTTCCATGCCGTAATTGTTACATGGTTAAGTAAGTCACTTATAATAGCATCATAACATTTTAAGTAACATTTGGATATCAAACACATAGTGCATATTTTCCTCGTATGAAAATATAAAATCATTGCAACACACCAATATCGCTGAATCAGTGGGAGCCCTGGGCTTGTTTTCCTGCAACAAGGCGGTCCTATCGAGGGGTGATGGGAGACAGCGATACTCGAAGGGGGTTCCTTATGTCCAGTCTATTCTGCAATTTAGTTTTCGTTGCATTCGTTGCAGAGATATGTTGGAAATGGAAGCAACGTTTTCAGTGCTTTCCTGACTATCTCAGGATATTTAGCCTTGACTTTGATCCGGAATGCCGGCAGAGATATTATGTCAAACATACTTTTCAGCCCGCCGTCAGTTGCAGCCTCGAGGAGTTGATCTCCTTCCCGCGCTGACATGGGTGACGCGCGGGTAATGACCTCGCGTGCGTAATGGCTCAACAATGGGCATGACAGGGAATGTGGAAAGGTGCAGCTGAATCCTATCGCCAAATCATATCGTTTCCTCGTGGCCCGGTAGCGCATGCCTTGCGGCCTGGTACCGGTCCGCGGCCTGGTGGTTGGGGACCGCTGAGCTACAGGATCATCAGCTGGGGACCACTGAGCTACAGGATCATCAGCTGGGGACCACTGCAAACTCTTCATGAAATATAGCCACTGTTGTGCCGCCTTTGTAATGACATCAATAAGTTGGACCCAAGATTGATCTTCAGAGATGTTGACACCCAGGAATTTGAAACTGCTCACCCTTTCCAGTGCTCATCCGTCAATGAGGACTGGTGTGTGTTGTGTTGACATCCTCTTCCTGAAGTTCACAGTTAATACCATGGTCTTTCTGACATTGAGTGCAGGTTTGTTGTTGTGACATCACTCAAACAGTTGGATCTATATTGCTCATGTATGCCTCCTCGTCACCACGTGAAATTCTGGCAGCAATAGTTGTGCAGAAAAGGTTTGCCAATTGGACAAACTTGGATTGTTTGCTCTGGAGCATTGGAGGTTGAGGGATGATCTGATAGAAGTATATAAAACAATGAGAGGCATAGCTAGAGTGGATAGTCAATTTCATTGTGAAATGTCAACTACTAGATGTCATGGCTTTGAGGCAAGAAGAACAAAGTTTAAACAAGATTTTAACATGCAAATTTTATTATTACACATTGATAGGTGTCTGAATCATGATGGCAAATTTTATTATTACACATTGATAGGTGCCTGAATCACGATGAAGACGTGTATGTTCGAATGCTGTTCATAGACTTCAGTTCAGCATTCAACACAATCTTTCCTCAGAAACTGATTGGAAAGATGAGCCTACTGGACCTGAACACCTCCCTCTGCAACTGGATCCTAGACTTCCTGACTGGGAGACCTCAGTCAGTACGGACTGGAAGCAGCATCTCCAACACCATCACACTGAGCACAGGGGCCCCCCAGGCCTGTGTGCTCAGTCCACTGCTGTTCACTCTGCTGACCCACGACTGTGCTGCAACACACAGCTTGAACCACATCATCAAGTTCGCAGATGACACGACCGTGGTGGGTCTCATCAGCAAGAACGATGAGTCAGCATACAGAGAGGAGGTACAGCGGCTAATGGACTGGTGCAGAGCCAACAACCTGACTCTGAATGTGAACAAAACAAAAGAGATGGTTGTTGACCTCAGGAGGACACGGAGCAACTACTCTCCACTGAACACCGACGACTCCTTCATAGAGATCGTTAAGAGCACCAAATTTCTTGGTGTTCACCTGATGGAGAATCTCATGTGGTCCCTCAACAGCAGCTCCATAGTAGAGATGCTGCTGGGCTTTCTTTGCTTTCTGTGAAGGCTGAGAAAAGTCCATCTCCCACCCCACCATCCTCACCATATTCTACAGAGGTTGTATTGAGAGCATCCTGAGCAGCTGCATCACGGCCTGGTTCAGAAATCGCACCATCTCGGATCACAAGATCCTGCAGCGGATGGTGAGGTCAGCTGAGAAGATCATCGGGGTCTCTCTTCCCGCCATCACAGACATTTACACCACACGCTGCATCCGCAAAGCAAACAGCATTATGAAGGACCCTACGCGCCCCTCATATAAACTCTCCCTCCTGCCATCTGGAAAAAGGCACCGAAGCATTCGGGCTCTCACGACCAGCCTATGTAATAGTTTCTTCCCCCAAGTCATCAGACTCCTCAATACCCGGAGCCTGGCTTGACACCAACCTACTGCCCTCTACTGTGCCTATTGTCTTGTTTATCATTTATTATTATTTATTGTAGTGCCTGCACTGTTTTGTGCACTTTATGCAGTGTTGGATAGGTCTGTAGTCTCGTGTAGTTTTTGTATTTGTTCTTACGTAGTTCAGTGTAGTTTTTGTATTGTTTCATGTAGCGCCATGGTCCTGGAAAACGTTGTCTCATTTTTACTATGTTCTGTACCAGCAGTTATGGTTGAAATGACAATAAAAGGTGACTTGACTTGACTTGGAAGCAGATGAGATACTATGTTTGAGGTATTTAACAAGCACATGAATTGGCAGGAAATAGAAGGATGCAGACCATGTGCTGGCTGATGTGCAGTTTAATCTTGTAGAATTATAATCTCAATTGTACAGTGTTCATCAACTATGTAGCATAGTGTTTTTGAATGTATTTATTTATATTTGGAATTTGGATCAATACAAGGTATCTGGGAATGCTAGAAATTATAAACACAAAGTCTGCAGATGCTGGAGATCCAGACAACACGCAAAATGTTGGAGGAACTCAGCAGGTCAGGCAGCTTCTATGAAAATGAATGTTTCGGGCTGAGACCCTCCTTCAGGCTGAAAAGGAAGGGGGCTGATGCTAGAATGAAAAGGAGAGGAGGCTGGTTTAGAAGGTGATAGGTGAAGCCAAGTGGATGGGAAAGGCAGAGGGCTGGAGAAGGAATCTGAGGTGAGGAGAGTGGACTGCAGGAGAAAGGGAAGGAGGAGGGGCACTGGAGGGAGTGATTGGCAGGTGAGAAGTAAAGGGCCAGAGTGAGGAATAGAAGAAGAGGGGAGGGGTAGGAACATTTTTTTTTACCAGAAGGAGAAATCTATATTCATGCCATCAGGTTGGAGGCTATATGGACAGTATATACTCCTCCACCCTGAGGGTGACCTCCTTAAGGCACTATATTGGAACAGGAATGGGAAATGGAATTAAAATGTTTGGTCATCAGGGAGTTTTGCTTTTGGTGGGTGGAGTGAAGGGGCTTGACAAAGCAGCCCCCCAATTTATGAAGGGTCTCACCAATGTAGAGGTCACATCGGGAGCACTGGACACAATAGACAACCCCAGCAGATTTGCAAGTGAAGTGTTGCCTCACCTGGAAGGACTTTTGGGCCCCTGAATGGAGGTGATGGAGGACATGAATGTGTAGGTGCAGCACTTGGGTCACTTGTAGAGATAAGTGCTGGGAGGGATGAATGGACAAGGGAATTGGGGTGGGTGGTAAAGATGTGCTTATAGATACGATCCCTTTTGTAGATGGTGGAAGATGTGGAGGATGATATTTTGCATCCAGAGGCTCTGAAGTGGTAGGTAAGGACAAGAGGAACACTCTCATTGTTAAGGTAGCAGGAAGATGGGGTGAATGTGGATGTTTGGGAAATGGAGATGTGGAGGAAGGGAAACCCTGTTCTTTGAAGGAATACATTCCTTTTGCCCTGGAAAGGAAAGCCACATCCTGGGAACAGATGCAGCAAAGGTAAAGGAAGTGAGAAAAGTGAATAACATTTTTACAGGAGACAAGATGGAAAAAGGTATACTCAAGATAACTGAGGGAATTGGTAGGTTTATAAAAGGTGTTGGTTGATAGTTTGTCTCCAGAGATGGAGACAGAGATCGAGAAAGGGGAGGGAGGAGTCAGAAATAGACCAAGTGGAATTAAGGGCAGGGTGTAAGTTAGAGGCAAAGTTGGTGAAATTGAGCTCAGCATGGATGCGTAAAGCAGCACCATTGCAGTTGTCAATGTAGGAAAAAAAAAGTTGGGGAGTATTACTAGGGAAGACTTGGAGCATGGACTATTCAACATAGCCAATGAAGAGGCAGGCATAGATGGGACTCCTGCAGGTGCTCATGGCTACCCTTGAGTCTGGAGAAAGTGGGAGAAGCTAAAGGAAAAATTGTTGAGGATGAGGACCGGTTCTGCCAGACAGAGCAGCGTGGTGGTTGAGGGGAATTGGTTAGTTCTGTTAAGAAAGAAGCAGAGAGCATTGAGGCTTTCTTGATGGAGGATAGGAGTGTAATGCCCTGGTAAAGGTTTTACTGCTGAAGTAGGGTATTTCATGTAATCGGCTTTTTGTAGAAGCCATGTGTTTGTTGGCAGTGTTTGGGTTACTATTAAAGATGAGGGATTTTTAGGAAAGTGTGTAATCCAAATAGAGTAGAACTGGGAGAAAATTCCAGAGAAGATTGGGAGAGTGGGTTCTGTGTAAGTCGAGGTCTTTGTTTGGTGGGAGATGAGGAGAAAAGACTCTGGAGAGAACTGGCCATCGGATTTGTTCCGGTTGGAATGTATGATTTGATGGAGCCCAAGGCATGGATGGAGGTCTACCGAGGATCAGTGGATATGACTTCTGGAAGATTTGGGCGCCAAAATGTGCACATTTGACTGTTTAATTATAATGAACCCTTTGTGTTTTTTCTTTCTTTTCTTTACTACCTCTTTGGTTAAGTTAACGTTCGTAACTATACTTTCTTTATAATTGTATGTATGCCGTGTATGATCTGTTATTTCATGCAGTAAATCACACAGCATTCTCACAAACTGAGGTTTGGGTGAGCGAGACACCCCAACTTCACAGATTTGGCGGGTCCAAAGTGATATACACCCTAGACGAAGCCTGAGAAGGATGGGTTTCTTGCTGTGGAGTCTAGTGGTTGTTAGCGACGGGCTAACGAGTCGCATTTCCAGAGATGCCCAGAAAAAAGAGGTTTCAGAAGTGTATAGGGACTGAACAGCCATGGTGAAAATGAGATGGTCACGGCCAGAGAACCAAAAGTTATTGAGGCGATTGAGAGCATGAAGAGTGTCACATAAGTAGATAGGAAGGGACTGAATGAAGGGGATAGAATGGAATTGAGGTATGAGGGCACAAGTTTAGTGAGGCAGGAGCAGGCAGAGACATTAGCCCTACCCAGAGACCGGTTCCTGATGGTCCAAGAGTGGCAGCCTGGCCTCAGCAAGGTGGAGGTCAGTGTACCACATTACAACAGCACCCCCTTTGTCTGTGGGTTTGATACTAAGGTTGGGATTGGCGTAGAGAGAGTGGAGGGTAGTGCATTCAGAGGGGGGTAAGGTTTGAGGAGGAGAAAGAACTGCTGAAGTCGAGGCAGTTGATGTCACGTCGGCAGTTCGAGATGAAAAGATGCGGAGTCGGATGTCCAAGAAGAGGAGGAGGGTTGAAGGTGCGAGAAGGGGTCATCAGTGTAGGGTGTGGAATTCTTGCCAAAGAAGTGGGTTTAGAGATTGTGATGGAAGAAGAGCTTGACGTCATGATGGGTGCAGAACTCACTGATATTAGAAAAAGAAAATTATGGAATGCTTAATGCAGCAGTTGTGGAGAGTACTCCTCTCCCTGTGGATGCTTCTGAAAGATATTTTACTGTAAAAAGAAAAAAAGCTAGTTTTGTTAGGTACAGATAATGCGTAGAATGTGACATTTTTAAGATACTTGAATTGAGTATCAGCCATTTTCCTGCATCAGTTATCACTAATATTTTATAGGACACCAGTAAGCAAAATTGCTTAAGTTTCTGTACTTCTCTGAATTCCCATTTGCTGGGATTAGTGTTATTTGTCACTTGTACATTGAAACATACAGCTGGATGACGCTCAGCTTTTATGGGGGAGTGAGGATATCATCGATCAGAGTTACAGGGAAGTGGGAGCTGGGAGACGTCAGGAGAAGGAATGGGAAGGTGAATAGGTAGTTAGCGCAGAGCACCCCTGTGGCTGTTCCCCTCAATGATAACTATACCATTTTGAATACTGTTTTTGGAGATGACCTCCCAGGGGAATGCCACAGAGACCAGGTTACTGGTACTGAGTATGGGTCCGTGGTGCAGAAGGGGAAGAGGGGAGCAGTAGTGACAGTGGATTCAATAGTCTGACGAACAGATAGGAGATTCTGTGGACATGAACGGGACACCCGATGTTATGTTACCTCCCAGGTGCCAGCATCAGGGTTGTCTGGGATCACGTCCACAGCATTTTGGAGGGGGAGGGAGAGCTGCTAGATGTCTTGGTACATATTGGTACCAACGACATTGGAAGGAAAAGCAAAGAGGTCTTGAAGAGAGAATTTAGAGGGCTAGGCAGAAAGCTGAGAAGCAGGAACTCCAGGGTAGTAATTTCTAGATTGCTACCTGGTACATATAGTAGTGAGTTTAGAAACAAAAACGCAAACACAAGGAAATCTGCAGATGCTGGAAATTCAAGCAACACACATCAAAGTTGCTGGTGAATGCAGCAGGCCAGGCAGCATCTCTAGGAAGAGGTACAGTCGACGTTTCGGGCCGAGACCCTCTGTCAGGACTAACTGAAAGAAGAGCTAGTAAGAGATTTGAAAGTGGGAGGGGGAGGGGGGGCTCCATCCATCCCCCTCCTGTCTTCTCCTATCATTTTGGATCTCCCCTCCCCCTCCCACTTTCAAATCTCTTACTAGCTCTTCTTTCAGTTAGTCCTGACGGAGGGTCTCAGCCTGAAATGTCGACTGTACCTCTTCCTAAAGATGCTGCCTGCCCTGCTGTGTTCACCATCAACTTTGATGTGTGTTGAGTGTAGAAACAAGATGATTTGGTAGATAAATGTGTGGCTGAGAAACTGTATGTTGGGGGGGGTGTTAGTGGTTCATATTCTTGGATCATTGGGATCTCTGGGACCAATGATCCAAAAATATTCAGGCAGGTTTGTTGGAGAGGGTTTAAACTAATCTTGCAGGGGGATGCGAACTGGGGTGAGGGACTCAGAATAGGATGGATGATTTAAAAAAGCAAAGATAGCGTGCAGTCAGACTGTTAGGAAGGGCAGGCAGATGATAAGACAAAATTGCAGCCAGCAGGCTGAGGATCAATGCATCAGAGTCGCAGAATCAAAAAGGATAGCAAATACAATACTCAGTGCTATATCTCAATGCATGGAGTGTAAGAAATGAGATAGATGATCTTGCTGCACTACTACAGATTGTCAGGTATGATACTGTAGCCATCACTGAATTGTGGCTGAAGGATGGTTGTAGTTGGAAGCTGAATGTTCAAGATTACTCATTGTGTCAGAGGGATGGGAAGGTAGGCAGAGGGGATGGCGTGGCTCTGCTGGTAAAGAATGGCACCAAATCATTAGAAAGCTGTGACATAGGATCGGAAGAAGTTGATTCCTTGTGGGTTGAGTTAAGAAAATGCAAGGGTAAAAGGACCCTGATGGTAGTTATATATGGACCTCCCAACAGTAGCTGAGATATGGACTACAGATTACAACGGGAAAAGAAAAAAGTGTGTCTAAAGGACAATGTCATGCTGGATCTTGAGAGAGTGAATTTGTTGAATACCTACGAGGTGCCTTTTTAGAGCAGCTTATCTTTGAACCGACAAGGGGATCAGCTGTACTGAATTGGATGTTCTGTAATGAACCAGAGGTGATTAGGGAGCTTAAGGTAAGGAACTTTTGGAGGCAGTGATCACAATATGATTGAGTTCAACTTTAAATGTGATAGGGAGAAAGTAAAATCTGACGTAGCAGTATTTCAATGGAGTAAAGGAAATTACAGTGGTATGAGAGGGGAGTTGGCCAAAGTAAATTGGAAGGAAATGCTGGCAGGGATGACAGCATAGCAGCTATCGCTTGAGTTTCTGGGGAAAAATGAGGAAAGTGTAGGCTAGATGTATTCCAAAAACAGAAATCTCAAATGGTAAAATAGTACAACTGTGGCTGACAAGGGAAAGCAAAGCTAATGTAAAAACAAAAGTGTGGGCATACAGCAAAGCAAAAATTATTAGGAAGGTAGAGGATTAGGAAGCTTTTAAAAACCTACAGAAAACAACTAAGAGAATCACTAGGAGGGAAAAGATGAAATATGAAAGCAAACAATATCCAGGTGCATAACGCCTTTTCAAGGATTTAAAAAAAAAATGAGAGATGAGAGTGGATATAGGACCACTAGAAAATGAGGCCGGGAGAAATAATAAACTGGGTGGGGGGGGGGGGAACAAGATGATAACAGATGAACTAAATGAGTATTTTGCACCAGTTTTTGCTGTGGAAGAACTAGCAGTGTGCCAAATGTTGAAGGGTTTGAGGGAAGAGAAGTGAGTGCAGTTACTATTACAAGGGAGAAGGTGCTCAAAAAACTGAAAGACCTAAGGGTACACAAGTCACCCGGACCAGATGAACTGTACCCTAGGGTACTGGAAAGAGATAGTGGTAGAGATTGTGAGGCATAAGTAATGATCTTTCAAAAATCATTGGACTCTGGCATGGTGTCAGAGGACTGGAAAATTGCAAATGTCACTCCACTGAAGGAGGGAGGCAGCAGAAAGAAAATTATAGACCAGTTAGCCTGACCTCAGTGGTTGGGACGATGTTGGCGTCAGTTGTTAGGCATGAGGTTATGGAGTACTTGGTGACATAGGGCAAGATAGGACAAAGTCAACATGGTTTCCTTTAAAGGAAAATCTTGCCTGATGAACCTGTTGGAATTCTTTGAGGAGGTTACACATAGGGTAGATAAAGGGGATGCCTTGTATGTTGTATATTTGGATTTTCAGAACACCTTTGACAAGGTGCCACACATGAAGCTGCTTACCAAGTTAAGTGCCATTGGTATTTCAGGGAAGTTACTAACATTGGCTGATTTGGAGGAGGCAGCAAGTGAGAATAAAAGGAACCTATTGTCTGCCAGTGACTAGTGGTGTTCCGCAGGGGTTGGTGTTGGATCGCTTCTTTTTATGCTGTATTTCAATGATTTAAAAGATGGGATAGATGGCTTTGTTGCCAAGTTTGCAGATGATACGAAGATTTGTAGAGAGGCAGGTTGTGTACAGGAAACAGGAAGGCTATAGAAGGATTTAGACAGATTAGGAGTACAAGCAAGAAAGTGGCAAATGAAATACAATGTTGGAAAATGCATGCTCATGGTCTTTGGTAGAAAGAATAAGTGTGCAGATTATTTTCTCAACGGGGAGAAAATCCAAAAATCTGACAAGCAAAGGGACTTGGGAGTCCTTGTGCAGAATCACTCTAAAGGTTAATTTGCAGGTTGAGTCGGTAGTGAGGAAAGCAAATGCAATGTTAGCATTCATTTCAAGAGGTCTAGAATATAAGAGCAGGGATGTGATGTTAAGGCTTTATGAAGCACTAGTGAGGCCTCGCCTTGAGTATTGTGAACAGTTTTGGGCTCCTCATCTAAGAAAAGATTTTTTGACATTGGAGAGGATTCAGAGGAGGTTCACAAGGATGATTCCGGGAATGAAAGGGTTATTATATGAGGAACGTTTGATGGATCTGGGTCTGTACTCGCCCGAATTAGAAGGATGAGGGGAATTTCACTGAAACCTTTTGAATATTGAAAGGCCTAGACAGAGTAGATATGGAAAGGATGTTTACCATGGTAGGGGAGAATTGGACAAGAGGGTACAACCTTAGGATAGAAGGGTGTCCATTTAAAACAGATGCAGAGAAATTCCTTAGCCAGAGGATGGTGAATATGTGGAATTTATTACCACAGGCAGCTGTGGAGGCCAGGTTGTTAGGTGTATTTAGCGCAGAGTTTGATAAGTTCCTGATTGGACAAGGCATCAAAAGTTATGGGGAGAAGGCCAGGGAGTGGGACTGAGGAGGGGAAAAAAAGATCAGTCATTATTGAATGGGGGAGCAGTCTTGATGAGCCAAATTCTGCTCCTAAGTCTCATGAAAAGCATGTTGCTGAACACGGTGACCATATTGTGTGTGACGTCCAACAAACATCAATTTTGTTTTCAGTGAATGGCCAACTGCTCTTTTCTATTGTTGAGGTGCTGGCCATAAAGCTTTCTCTGAAAATCGCCATGCTGGAAGAAGCTTATGGTTAAGTTCACATAAAGAGTCTGAGGGGAAAGGAGGAATTTGTACAAACCGGCTGTTGATCTGTATGAAAAGGCAAAAAATGCTGATTCAAGAATTACTTTCAAAAGCCAACGGAATGAATGATTGAAGTAAAGAAAAGCCATGCAACCAGATGAAGGGAATGTAATTGGATAACCCTTACTAAATACTGGCTCTAGTTCTCTGCATCAAATGACTACCTCCTGTTGTGATGCTGTAGGAGAGCCCCATTGTGACAATCTTATCTACAGAGAAGCTCTGGTTAACACATGCTGTTTGCAGTTCTATTAAGTTTACATTTTAAAGTTTTAATAGGAAACAGTGAGACTGCAATGCATCATATCTAAATAGAATACTTCCTGGTGATTACAGCTGCAGATTATGACTCATGAAGTAGTTCAACTTTTTGGAATACAAATGAGTGGATAGGTCCTGCTTCATTTCAACTGTAAAATGTCATTTTGATTAATGCCAAAAAGTACTGGAAATATCCATTTCAGGCAGCACCACATTCCTGATTTCAGTACTACAGCTTGAGATGTGCATGTATTTAAAAAAAATTAAGGGGGCAGCTGGATACTCAGACACAATTGGAAGGAAATGGTACAATTAGTGGAAGGCTGACAGGCCAGAAGGTTTAGAATGAAGGCAGATTAGGAAATTATTTTCCCGCCGGAGGGGGAGTCTGACACTCCGAGAATTTAACCGCTTGGATGTGTACTTGAAGATCTATGACCTCCAAAACATTAGGGCATGAATTAGGGATTAGCTCTTTTTTTAACTGGCATAGCTATCGTGGTCAAAATTTCAAGTTTAATCGTCAAAGAGCAGTAGAATATGGTGTAAATGCCTTAAAATTTCACTTATTGCAGCAGCACAGAGCACAACTATGACAATTTAAATATGTAATCTGAGGTTACAATCTTAAATTAACATAAATTATACATAATATACACAACAAAATAAATATAAATGTAGAACATTGGTGCAAGTAATAAACACAAGTGATCCTGCATATGCTGAAAACCTTGAGCAACGCACACACATTTCTTTCTTGGTTTCATGTCTGTCCCTACCTGGAGAATTTAAGATTTTCAGAGTTGTATAATAATCAACCTTTGGACACATACTGGAGGAACTCAGCAAGGCAGTATTTATGGAGGGGAGTAAACAGTCAACATTTCAGGGCGAGACTCTTCAAGACTTGAAAGGAAGGGATAACCCAGATTAAGAAGGTTGAGGAGGGGAAGGAATACAAGCTGACAGGTGATAGATGAGTCCAGGTGAGAAGTGGTTAGATGTGTGGGGGAAAAGGGGAAGTGAAAAGAGGTAAAGGCTGAGGAACGAATCTAGTAGGGGAGGACAGTGGACCATAGAAGGAAGGGAAAGAGGAGGAGGGGAACCAGTGAAAGGGAATAGAAAAAAGAGAGAGGATGGAGTGATTACCAGAAGTTGGAGAAATCAGTGTTTCTCTCCTCCTTTCCCTTCCTTCCAGGTCTTCTCTCCTCTCCTATTAGAATGCTCTTCTTTTCTTTATCACCTATCAAATCTCAGCTTCTTACTTCATCAGCCCTTCCACCCATCCATCTTTCCCCTTCACCTTGTGTCACCTGTTACCTGCCAATATTAGTGCAAGCTGCTTTGCACCTTTGTATTCATGCATATGACATTAAACTTGACTATCAACTTGAGTAAAATACAGTCCAAGGTAGAATTTGCAGTTTTTAAGGTTGATTCAAGAATCTCATGGCAGTGAGGTAAAAACTGTTGTTGAATCTTGAGGTGTGGGTCTCCAGGCTTGTATACCTCCTGCCTGATGGTAGCATGGCCTGGATGGTGGGTCCTTACTGATGTTACCTTTCTGAGACATTACCTCTTGTAGATGTCTTTGATAGTGAGGAAATTTGCACCTGTGATGGAACTGCCTTTGTCCATCACCACCCTGTAGTCACTTCCACTCCTGTGTTCTCATACCAGGCTGTGATGCATTCAGAATCAGGTTTTATATCCTTGGCATATGTTATAACCATATAACAATTACAGCATGGAACCAGGCTAGTCCGTGCCAAACTCCTACTCTCACCTAGTCCCACCAGCCTGCATTCAGTCCATAAACAGGAGGAATTCTGCAGATGCTAGAAATTCAAGCAACACACAAAGTTGCTGGTGAACGCAGCAGGCCAGGCAGCATCTCTAGGAAGAGGTACAGTCGACGTTTCGGGCCGAGACCCTTCGTCAGGACTAACTGAAGGGAGAGCTAGTAAGAGATTTGAAAGTGGGAGGGGGAGGGATGGAGCCAAGAGCTGGACAGGTGATTGGCAAAGGGGATATGAGAGGATCATGGGACAGGAGGCCCAGGGAAAAAGACAAAGGGGGGGGGAACCCAGAGGATGGGCAAGGGGTATAGTCAGAGGGACAGAGGGAGAAAAAGGAGAGAGAGAAAGAATGTGTGTATAAAAATAAATAACGGATGGGGTACGAGGGGGAGGTGGGGCATTAGCAGAAGTTAGAGAAGTCAATGTTCATGCCATCAGGTTGGAGGCTACCCAGACAGAATATAAGGTGTTGTTCCTCCAACCTGAGTGTGGCTTCATCTTTACAGTAGAGGAGGCCGTGGATAGACATTTTAATTCCACATCCCATTCCCATTCTGATATGTCTATACTCCTCTACTCAGGAGTTGATTCCAGCCATAACCAACCCTCAAAGCACTTCATTGCATTAGATGTGAGTGCAGGTGGATAATAGTCTTGGAGGAAGCTCGCCTGGCTCGTGGGTACTGTATGATTGTTTGGCCTTTTGAAACGAGGGGAACCTTCCACTGAAGATGTCCTTCAACACTCCCACCAGCTGATTGGCACAAGTTTTCTGTGCCTTACCAGGTACACTGTCAGGGCCTGATGCCTTGTGAGGGTTCACTCTCTCGATAGATGTTCTGATGTCAGCGTCCAACTCAGATGCTGCAGGCATTCCCATACCTTTTAAAGCATGCATAAAAGGCACTGAGCTCATCTGGGATTGAAGCATCAATGTTAAGTTTCGCCTTGTAGGAAGTAATGGCCTGCCAGAGCTGAAGTGCATTCAATCCCATCTTTAACTTCAATTGGAATTGTTTTCTCGCTCTTAAAATGGCCATCTGGATATCTTACCTGGACTACTTGTATAGTTCTGGATCATTGGTCTTGCATGCCACAGATCTAGCTCTCAGCAGACAGTGAATCTGCTGGTTCATCCATGGCTTTTGGTTTGGGTATGCCCTGGTCAGAATGCTTTTCACCAGCCTATAGAACTTAGTTTTCAAAGACATGCCGAATCTTCTCAAAATGTCAAAACAAAAGTAGAGACGCTGGCATGTTTTCTTCATGGTTGCTTCTATGTGCTGATCCTGGATAGATCCACCAAGATGTTGGCACCCAGGAACTTGAAGTTGATCACCCTTTCCAATACATACCCTTCAATGATGCATCAGCACCTGACTTCCCCTTCCTAAAGCAATACACACGCAAAATGCTGGAGGAACTCGGCAGGCCAGGCAGCTTCTATGGAAAAGAGTAAAACCTTCATCAGGACAGATATTCTCCTTCCTAAATCCACAATTAGTTTGTTGGTTTTGCATCAAGTTTTTGTAAATTGGTGCCTTACTGTATATTTTCAATGATTTTATGTCAAAATCAGCTTTATTATCAGTGATGTAAAGTGAAGGTTCTTTTGCTACAGCATTACAGTGCGAGACATAAAAATTCCTTTACGTTCTGAAGTAAATCGTGCAAATTGATTTAATTTTCTCTGTGCAGATTCTGCAATCCTCTCATATTACCCTAGTTTTCTGTTTGTTTTAGGTTTGCAGCATTGCAGCTAAGTGCTGTTCCTTTCACTTCAAGTGCATATTAATGGTGTATTTGATTAATGTCATTATGGGTGCCTTTGTTTTGACTAACTTTGCATTAAGGATACAGCCACTCTGCGTGTTTCTGTTTCACCATTGTTCAGTCCAATTTTCTACGTTAGCATAATCGCTTTGGCACAATGGCCTGATAAGTGATCAGGTTCTAACTATGTCTGAATTTAAATTTTAAATATTTGCAATGCAAGATAGTAAAATGTTGTCAAGCATAATCCATTCACTTTACTACTTAAAGTGAAATTTAAACCGTTAGGTGATGAGAACTAGTTTAAAGTTAACAGGATTATTTTAAATGCTATTTAGAATGCAAGGGCTGATGTCTGTTAAGCTAGTTGTGTTTCTTTTAATCTGAAACTTCAATGGAATGGGTTTAATATTAAAGACAATCTGCTGTAAAGGAGACCTTCAGGCCCATCATGCTTATGCAAGATCTATATATATATTTATATATTTTAAAAAACTGATGATTCTTATTATTCCATTGCTTCTGTTTGGACAATATTTCAAGTTCCTTTTCAAAAGTTATGTTTGCACATGCTACACTGCCCCTTCAGAAAGTGCATTGCAGATCACAATTTGCCTGGAGTTTCAAACTCCTGCGAGTGGCCATTACACACAACCTCTCATGGTTCCAGGGCCCATCCTGCACAATCAAGAAAGCTCACCAACACCTCTCTACTCTCTGAGGAGGCTGAAGAGAGCTGGACTTTGCACATCCATGCTCACACCATTCTACAGATGTGTAGTGGAGAGGATACATCACTGTCTGGTACAGAAACTGCACTGTGGCGGACAGGAAGGCTCTTCTCTGGGTAGTCAAAACTGCCCAATACATAACCAGCCCCAGCCTACCCACCATCAAGGACGTATGGTATACGCGGAAAGGTGCCAGAAAAAGGCCAGTAACATCACGAAGGATCCCAGCCACTCTGTTCCATTCCCACTAGGGAAGAAACTATGTAGTATCCTCATTACGATCAACAGTCTCAAAAGCAGTAAGTAGTAAGGCTGGTCAACACCTTCACCTCCAAGTCATCAGTACTCTTAAAACGGAGACTGAGGAATTTCTTCAGCCAGAAAGTGGTGAATCTGTGGAATTCATTGCCATTCATATATTTAAGGCAGAGGTTGATAGATTCTTGATTGGTCAGGGCATGAAAGGTTGCAGAGAGAAGGCAGGAGATTGGGAGTGAAGCCTGATTTATACTTCTGCATTAACTGGACGCCGTAACCTACGCAAGTGGCCTACGTGCGTTGTGAGCATTTATACTTGCGCGTTGGTGTGTCTGCATCGCTCTGCAATTCGCTCAGGTCATGCATGTGCACTCACCTGCCTGTGCAAGGCTTCATGGTCATGGTAGTCTTTCTCGGGGTAAACAAGACGTGAGTGTCTTTTTTCGTAAAAGTGAAATGTGTCCTCCATAATTTTGGAGGTCTGTAAAGCTTTATGGAAAGCATTGCAGCCAGAGTTCCTTCCCTGCCCTTCAGTCGCCCAGTGGGAAGCTATTGCAGCGTAGGAGGAAATGTGATGCTACCAAGCGGACCAATCACAGCTGTTGCGTTCTGCGTTGCCGTGATGCGCGGTTACATTTTGGGAGAGGTGCGCGTCGCAGCAACACAGGCTCTCGCATAGGGTTCTGCATCGGCTTTGTGTAGGGTTTGCGGCGACGCAGTACTTATGGTGATGTGTTGACGCAGAAGTATAAATCAGCCTTGAGAGAGAAAACGGATAAGTCCTGATGAAGGGTCTTGGCCCAAAACGTTGACTGTACGTCTTCCTAGAGACGCTGCCTGGCCTGCTGCGTTCACCAGCAACTTTTACGTGTGTTGCTTGAAATTCCAGCATTTGGAGATATCCTCGTGTTTGCTTGATTGAAGGTTCTATTTCTGTGCTGTATGTATCTGATTTATCTGTAAATATGGGGATGGTCATTGAGGACTGGAGATCCACAAATGTTACATCCTTGTTTAAAAGAGGATGCAAGGAGAAGCCTCTCAAATACACATCTGTCTGACCTTTGTGGTGGGGAAATTTTTAAAAAACATTATCAGGGTGAGAATTAGTAGTTATTTGAACAAGTGTGAATTATTGAAGGACATTGTGGACGTGTTATGGTAAATCATGCTTAACAGGCCTGATATAATTTTAATTAATTCACAGATGGGTTGATAAAAAGGATATTGATTTAGTGTACATGGACGTCATAAAGTGTTTGATACTGTGCTGTGTAACAAGCTTTATCATCGATGTTGAAGCCTGTAGAATAGGAGGAGAAAAATAATTAGCTAATGAATAGGAATTAAAGTGTCTTTGTAAATAATTATTATTCAGTCTGGTATGTACAGTGATGATTCACAGGGTTGGTAATAGAAACAGTTATTAAATGATTTGGACAAGAATGTACAGACTGTAAGTTATAAAGCTATTGTCATTAGAAAACTTACAAGTGTGGTGCACTGTGTATAGAAAAGGAAAAACATTTCAAAAACATATCAGTATGCTTGTCAGGGGAACTAGGCAGGGGTGGGACAGGGGGAGGAATACATGCACATCAGTGGAAGGGGAAGGTGAAATTGCTGATGCACAAATAGCAGTGTGGGCAGGATCCTGAAATTTATAAACAGAGATGCAATCTATTAAAATAAAGAAGTCACAGTGAACTTATATACAACATTAGTTTGGCTGCAGCACATACTGTGTCCAATTCTGGGGCATCACATTTGAGGACAAGGTCTTAGTAAGGATGTTTGAGGAATTACAGGAATGGGGACTTCAGTTAAGTGGATAGAATGGAAAATTTGGGATTATTCTTAAAACACAGAAATCATGGAGTGTTTAAGAAGTGGAGTTACAGAAAAAAAATTGACATTGATGTGTCAAAGACTAGAAGGCAGAGAATGAAAATGATTGCCAAAAGTACCAAAAGCAACTGGAGAAAGTCTGTTTTATTCAGTGAATGTTTAAATTCCGAGGGATTGTGGGAGTCATCCTGATGTTTAAAACTCAACTGGGTCAGTAGTTAAAGGAGATGAAATACAGGGCTGGTAGGAAGAGGGAGAGTGACTGAGAATAGCTGGATAGTTCTTTCTTTAAACTGGCGTAGACTGTGTTTTTAATCTTTGTGTTTCTATGTTTGAATTTTTTGAACTTTTTTCCCTCTGTATCTCCCTATACCACTGTGCTACATCAATATCGTTTACCCCCCTATCTCCCATCAAATTCCTTTTTCAGCCCTTTACCTCTCAGACTTTTCACCTCCCAGCTTCTTACTTCATCCCCCTGCCCCCCCAACACACACTTTCTCCCGCCCTCCCCAACTCCTAACCTGGCTTCACCTGCCAGCTTGTAAACCTTTCCCACCTTCTAACTCTTTATTCTGGCTCCTTCCCCCTTTCTAGTCTTGATGAAGGGTCTTGGCCTAGAAAGTTGGACAGTTTATTTCTCTGCACAGATGCCCCCTGACTTGCTGAGTTTCTCTAGCATTTTGTGTGTGTGCTGCTTATTTTATGAAGAATTGTTTGAAGATGGGCTTAAGGTTTTGAGTCTTCCTTTTTTAACAGAGATGTACAGCTCTTGTCAGATTTCTTGCAAGATGGGCAGCTAATTTGGAACAATTTGTTTATGATTCAACATAATCATGGGCAGTTGTATGAGACAGCGGATGACTTGCTTCGACTTTGGTTTGCAAATTCCTTGGAGACTGATGAGGGAGTCGCACATTATTCCTTGAAGGGATAGGAATTGATTCTTGCATCAGATGGCAACATCTGATCACAATTAAAAGCATAAAATGTTGGAAGGTTAGGTAGCATCTATTGAAGGCGAAGCAGAGTTAAATGGAAGTAATCAAAGGCCTTGATTACAGAGGTTAAACCAATTTTCCTATCCACATATGTGACCTGACATACTGAGTGTTTCCAGCATTTGCTGCTTTTGTTAAATTTCAAGAGTCTGACATTTTTAATCTTACAGTATGCACATTTTCATGAGGTGACTTAAACTACACTCAAAAAAACAAAATACAAGTTTAACTATGCAGATTTGCCCAGACCTACAAAAGTGTTTAGACTAGCTATGTGAACAAACATGCCATCACTTGTTTGTTAGTTGCTCCATGCTATGGCTGTCTGCTTTTATAATAAATACTAAATACTTTGGGATGCTTTTGGTAGCTGTGTGTGTGTGTGTGTGTGTGTTTGTGTGTGAGTGACATTTACTGTTCCATTGTGTGTGTCTTGCATTGAGTTCAGTGCTGATTGGCAGCTCCTGTTGCTAAACTCTGTCGGTCTCTGCCATTCCTTTAGATTCATCAGCTGTGTGTAGAGGCGGGGCCTGCTACATGGGCGACAATTTGCTCTCCATATTGCACTGCCCTGGTTTCTTGTTTAAGGTGGTGCCAGTGAAGTTCAGCTACTACTTGCTGGTGGGAAATAAAAAAAAGAAAACTAAATACTTTATTAATCTAATTTTTCGGGTAAACAATCACTGCCAACAATAGCCTGTATTTTCCCTGTCAGAGTTAAGTTTTTGAACAGCTTGTACAACCTGGCATTTTTGTGGTGTGAGTTGAAGTCTCAAAGGTGTGGGATGGTTATAGCGAATTGTATACTGGCTGAATTGAAGTGGTGGGGTCTGGGTCAGAGAGTGGGAAATGAGCCAATGTTTGGCCATTGTCGGAGCGGACTTAGCAATTTGGTGTGGCAAATGGAGGCGAGGCAAGGCAAAGTTAAGGCAGAGCCTGGGCGTGAGAGCGAGCAAAGACCTGGGGTTTGATCAATTTGAGTACTGAGTCGAATTGGAAATGTTGGGTATGGGCCGATTTGAGGCGGTGGGGCTCGGGCTCATGAGTGTATCAAAGCAGCAGCTGGGTCCAAGAACAAGGAACAGCCCGAGGTTTGGACGATTTAAGTGTCAGGCCAGATTGAGAAGGTCAGGGTGTCGGGACTGGAGGTGAGGGATGGACCGGTTCAGCTTGCTACTCTGTGAGGTTTAATCATCTCTGCACTGAACTGAGGCTGTGGCCTGCAGCTAGCACGCTTTTGTGGACTCACTTTCATCAGCTTCAGTTCTGAATGTTAGTTGCTTACTTTTATTGTTTGCGTGACTTTTTTTTCTCTGCACATTGGATGTTCGATTTTTGATGGGTTCTTTTGGGTTGCCTTGTTTTGTGGATGCCTGTAAGGAGTCAAATCTCAAGGTTGTATCAGGTATACATACTTTGATATTAAATGTACTTTCAACTGTGCGCAACATGTCGGCAGCTGGGTCACTACATCCATTGTCGACTTCAACCAATGGAGGGCCTCAAAGTGTGTGGAATGATATTGTGGATTATTCTGTCATTCTCTTGAGCAGGCCTTCAATGCCATTGTATTCTGACTGTGGCTCACATAGACATACTTCAGCAGTTGCAATTCTAGTTTGCCTTCTTGCTGACATAATACCTGACTCTTGAATTGTTAATGAGGAACTCTGCCCTGCCTGAATTCTGCTGCTATGCAATGTTTATTTTTCAAAAAGAAATGTAACTCTGCAGGAAACTTTGCAGAACTCTGAGGAGTTGGTAGACTGATGTTGGGTGTGATAAGTAGAAGTAAAATGTAATGACATAAGAAAGGAGATCCAACAAATCTTGCTGATATCCTAGCTACCTCATGGTGGGTGTGATGGCAACTGCCACATACGTCCAGCTCCTCACTGTTCACATTCATGATCTCTGATCTCCCAATGGGTAGCATGTATGTATTTATGAATTCTTATTTTGTGGTTGTTTGTAGCATGGCACTGGTGGAGGTCATATCTTTGCTGACTACTTAATATTGCTTCAAGATTGTATGTTTGCTAATTGCTAATAAAGGATCAAATACAGAATTTAGCTCTTGGAACAATCACTTCATTGGAGTTAAGGGTGCAACATGCAAGTATAACAGCCCCATGGCAGTTGCAGGCTGGTGGCATTTGTTTTGTTTTGATTTTGGATTAGTTTTTGCTGCTACAACCTCCGTGATGGCAGTAATAAGAAGAGTGTGTGTCCTCGATGATGAAGGTGCTTCATGAAAGATGATTGCTGAAAGGTGGGGAGGCTTGTACTTTGCTGTAGCTGTCTGAGTCTACAACTCTTTGAAGCCTCTTAGGATCTGTGCATTGGCATCTCCATATCTGACAGTCATGCAACCAGTGAGAGTACTGTCTATGATGCATGCTTAGAAATGTCCTAAGAGTCTTTGGTGATGTACTGAATGAAGTACAGCAGCCGGCGTCGTGATTACGTTAATATGTCGTGCCCAGGATAGTCCCTTGAGATGTTGATACCCAGGAACTGGAGGCTGCTCACCATGAGGACTGGTGTGTGTTCTTCCAACTGTAAGGAGTTTCTTCTTTTATGTTAACTATGTAGGCTAATTAAAATGGCTTCTTTGTTATGTTATAATTAAACTGGCTTCTTTGTTATGTTAAATGCTGAGAAAGTCCTCCCACTAGCAGTTTGTTTTGGATTATCTATTGATAGGAGGACGAATGAGCCAACAGGTGTCCATGTTATTCTTTCTAGTGTGTCTGTAAGTTATTGTGATGCGCGGATTTTTGGGGAGAAGGCACGAGAGAGAGACAGAGGATGGACAAGGTACTGTGAGTCGGCTAACGGGGTCAGACCCCGACCAAGAGTCCGAGGTCCAGGGAGTTTGGCAAGGAGACGGACTCGTGTGGAACGTCTGGTCAACCACCATTGTTGGTCCCAGGCGGTGGGTCGAGGTGGTCCGGGGGCATCGCAGGGTGAAGAAGGAAGGGCCCGAGCTCCAACTGTTTTGTGCACGAAGAGATTGGACTTTGATAAGTGTGGTGCCTTTTATTTTCCTGTTATATTTTATCTCTATTAATCATATAGTTCCAGTAATATCTATAAACTGTAATTCATTTAATCGTATCTGGTATATCGTCTGTTATTTGGGCGAGGTGGGGTACATCGCACAACATCCACACAAACTATTACCCATTTTGGTGGGGCCGAGAGCTGTTTCCCTAGACGACAGCGAGCTGAGCGACCCTGAGGCTGGCCGGGGGGGGGGGGGGGGGCTACACAACTTTTCCTTCCTGAAGTCCATAATCAATTCCTTGGTCTTGACATTAAGTGCGAAGTTGTTGCTGTGACACCAATCAACCAGCAGATCTGTCTCGATCTTAGTCTCCTCCAAATCGCCATCTGAGATTCTGCCAATAACAGTTGCGTCATCTGCAAATTTATAGATGTTGTTTAAGCTGTGGCTTGTCATGCAGTCATGTGTAATGGACCAATGGGCTAAGCAGGCACCCTTGAGGTGCGGCAGTGTTGATTGTCAGCCAGGAGGAGATGTTATCACCCGTCGGTACTGACTGTGGTAAGGAAGTAGAGGATCCAGCTGTCCACTTGAGATACAGAAGCATCAAGTTTAAAGCTTGTTTAGTAGTGAAGAGATGGTGGTGTTTAATCAATAAACAGCAGCCTCATGTATGCTTGCTTGTTGTCCAAGTACTTTCAAGATAAGTGGCTAGCCAGTGAGATTGTGTCAGCTATAGACTCTTGTGATGGGCAAATTGCAGTTGGTCCAGCTCCTTGATCAGGCAGGAATTAATTCTAACTGTGACTAATCTCTCACCTCTTCACAGTAGGTGCGATTGTTACAGTGCAATGGCCGTTGAGGCAGCTCATTTACTTTTCTTGGTTAGCAGGATGATTGATGCCCTCTTGAAACAGGTGGAAACTTCTGACTATAGCAGTAAGAGGTTGAAGGGGCTGAGGATTGCCAGATACTTTGGGGATTCGCACCGGCGTAGTGTTATTCTCCATTTCAAAAGTATGCATAAAAGGCATCGAGCTCCATGGCAGAAACCTCCAAGAAATGAAGCTTTCTACGACGTGGAGGAGCAACACCTCGTATTCCACCTGGGCAGCCTCCAAACTGGCAACATCAAATTCTCAAACTTTGGGTCACTGCTCCTCTCGTCTTTTTTTATTTCTCAATTTTCTTTTTCCTTTCCTCTTGCCACCTGCCCACACCTCAGCTTATGTCTTTCCTATTCCGCATTCTCTCCCACTCCACCAGCCATTACTGTCACACTCCTCTCATTAGTTCTCCTCCCCACCTCCTTCCCTTTTATTTCATGCTGCACATTCTGTCCTGTCATCTACAGCCCTTAGTCACCTCCCAGCTACTGCCATTATTCCGACTCTTCCCCCTCCTCCCATTGGCTTATCATATTGTCACCTGATTCCATCTATTAACTCTTGTGTGAACCTTTGTCGAGTGGCTACCTCTCCTCTTTCCAGTCCAGATGAAGGGCTAGGAGCTGAAATGTTGACTCTTTCTTTCCATTGATGCTGCCTGACCTGTTGTGTTTCTCCAGAAACTCAACAGGTTGTTCGAGATTCCAACATTTCTTGTCCCCAAGTAGATTTATGTTGGTTGTATGTGTGGTGTAATAAATTAGAACACATGAGAAGACTTTAAAAAAGAACTGCAGCAAACCTTTGTAGCTAACTGACCTTCAAATGCATGGGTATCATCATGATGGTACCCAACATTCCATGTAAATCAAGCCACTTCTTAAAATTAATTGCAGTGGCAGACGATTTTTGATTTCTATAACTTATTAAATACTTCTCAGTTCTAATTTGGAACTCAGAAAATGCTGACTTTGTTTGATCTATCCAAATCTTTTCACTTCATGGGTAACTGAGTGTCTCTTATCATGCAGGCCATCATTACATGGCACTAAGGTACATGCATTATGTTCTAGTCTTTTCAGTTGTATCCAAGTCCAGTGAGTCATTTAACTCTCCTCAAGCATCATTTAAAACCAATACTTTTTCCCCCAGTGTGAATGAATTTTTTAAATTATAAAAAGGATGCTTAAAATGGTTGATTGCTAATTATATTGGTAGGTGATTAAATGTAATTATAAACTTTTCTCTTTAGGTGGCGACAGACAAGGTTGCAGAGAAGTTAAGTTCTACTCTCTCATGGGTGAAGAACACAGTGTCTCACACTGTCAGTCAAATGGCTAGTCAGGTGGCAAGCCCGTCCACTTCATCGCTTCACACTACATCTTCATCAACAACGCTCTCTACACCTGCACTTTCACCAGGATCACCAGCTACACTTAGTCCTGATGACTTGGAGCTTCTCGCAAAATTAGAGGAACAAAACAGGTGAGTTTTGTATTGATCCCTGAACTACTTTTCACTCAAATATTTTTATGTAAAAACTGATAAAAATGTTAGGATTTCACTGCTGTTATTTTATGGTTGTCTTCCACAGTTTTCTGTAATATATTTTTAATCAATGACATTTTACTCGCTGTCCATATGTGCCCATTTTGTTGAAATAGCTTGATGTTTGTATTTAGTGTGATTTGTCAAATTAGTCAAGATATCCAATTAGTTATGAGCAAATGTGATTTAATTGATTTGACTTAAAAAAAATCTTGGCTCATTCATGTTTTTGGTATTTGAATCTGTCTGCAAAAAAAAATGGTAATATATAAATTGTTATCCTGCCAACAAATATTGTGGTTCCCAGTATCTGATGTATTGAAATTTCATGGTTAATTAGGTACTACTCAAAGGAGTTTTTGAAAAAGCTTGTATTTCCCCTATAATTCACCATTAGCAGAATGTATAAATAGATAAATTCTCCTTGTCTGAGTAACATTATACAATTAAAGGTTAACTTTTAAATGGCAATGATTTCAGAGGTAAGCCGGCACTATTTAGAATTTGTAGTGCTGAAGCAGATGTGTGACTCAACTAGTTTGTGGCAGTGTTTATATTCCATTATCACTTATCTCATCTCAGCATATCTTCAATATCATTTCAATTCCGGCATATCTTTTCAATTCCCTTTTCTGTTGTGCTCTTCAAGTTTCCATTCAAAAATTTCAGTCAGTTCCCACAGTGAATAATTCTACATGCTAACCATTCTTTGATTATCTTTTTTTCCCTCTATTTACAAGTTAATAGTCTTTCATTTATGATTCTTACTTTGGGTTTTCCCAGAAGTAGAATCATTTGCTTCACATTTGCAAAATTTGACCAACCTTCCAGGAGTTTCCCAGTTCCCTTTTCTAAAGAGTAAATCTCACCAGACTTTTTTTTAAATCAAGAGCTATGATTTCCCAAAATTAATTTGACTCTTGTAAAAATATAGTGCACTTTCCCCTGTACTCTCATTAACAGAACTGTTATACTATTAGCACAGCCTGACTATGATCCTAAATCCACATTCATTTTTGCCTGTCAGCAATAAATATTCAGTACTTTATTGTTGAGCTGGATCATACTTCACTTGACCTGTGTGTTATGCTTGACCTGTTCAGGATTGTTGTGATTATTCCAGCCCACTGCAATGTAATTATTACTGCTTGCATGATCCTGGTCCTAGAGTGTAGCACAGAAACAGGCCTTTTGGCTTAATTCATCCATGCCAACCAAGATGTCTGTTTAAGCTAGTTCCATTTGCTTACACTTGGCCGATAGCACTTCAAATCTTTCCTATCCATATACCTTACCAAGTGTCTTTCAAATGTTGTTATTGTGCATGCCACATCCACTTCCTCTGGCACTTCATACATATGAACCACCTGCTGGGTGAAGAAATTACATCTGAGGTCCCTTTTAAGTCTTTCCCCTCTCACATTAAACCTATGCTCTCTAGACATTTATTCTTTTTTCCCAGGGTAAAACACGTGCTGTTCAAAGTAAATATGCAGTATACAACCCTGAAGTTCGTCTTCCACAATCAAGAAACAGAAGAACTAAGGAAGCACCTGCCCCAAAGAAAAACATCAGACGTCAAACCCCTTCTCCCCCGCGTAAAAAAAAATGCATATGTCACCAAAAAAGAGTGAAAACACAGAATATAGAAATACAAAATCAAAAAACATACTTCAGCTCAGTTCAGTCTTCGTTATCTGCGGGCTGACCTGATTCAAAAATTCCCCAAAAGTTGTAAGAAAAAAAAGTGAGCAGAACTGGAATACATCGTAAACTTGAGAGTCCAAATCTAGAATTTGCGTTGATTAAACCTTGCTACAGCACCATCCGCTGACAGCATTCGGTGAGAGAGAGAGATCACTCAAATGCAAGCACCTTCCTTCAGGAGCAGCGAGCGAGAGGCTGGTAGACAGTGCTGAACACTCGCTCACTCTCTGCACCTGCCTCAATGATTTCAGTCCTCCTTGGTGCTTTAATTGGTGAGATTGGCAAGAGATGGAGTCGATCATGGGCTTGTGCCCTGTCTCCTGGCTTTCTGGCCTCCATGCTGCACACTTTGGTTGCAGCTTCATGGAACACTCTTGGAAACAGCAAAGGGCCGGATTGCCCAATTAGCCCGAAATCACACTGCCAGAGTGTAGATTACAGGCTAAAACAGTAGTAGGACCATATCTGAGATTAAAAAAAAAGTTGTAAAAGAAGTGTGTAGTATTGTCGTGCAGTGTGTTAAAACTCTGACTAAACACCAAGTTAAACCAGAGCCAATGAAGACAGAGTCCTACCTAGTAAGGTTAACCATTTACTGTTCACTCTTCCACATTAAAATCGTATGGTGAAAACTGTTGATAAAAAAATACAAACATATACAGCGCCTGTTTCATTCTGGAGACCACGCGCACTCTCATCTTTTAGCGAGTGTCTCCAGCCGCCCCGAGTAGCGAGTGAAGGGGACTGAGTCAAACCACCATCGGGCTCGAGCCAACCCCGCGTTTGAAATTGAAAAGCTGGCACGTGGGCTGCCCCAACCGCCGCTTCCTTAACAGAAACCGCGTTAATATTTTTTACTTCAAATACATTCTTATGAACTTATGGCATTGCTTCTATAATGTTTCTTTGTGGGTAGAAACAGAGCTTTTCACGATCATGCTGCACGCACGGCACCCGCCTTCACACCTTCCCGAACTGGAGGTTACACATAAGACGCGGTGAAAGCGGGGGGTAACATCATCACATGCCGTGATATACCATAGACAGTGGATTTACCTTTGTTATACTGTAACTTAATTATCAACCTTTAACTTTAACTAGAAAATAGTTACAAACAAATCATTTAAAGCGTAGACACAACAAAGGCAAATAAATGCCTTAAGGGCAACACAAAGTGAAAGGAATTGCTTCATGTTGAGGATGTCACCTTCGGTCGTGTTTGCTGACACAATCTTTATTCTTGCCCCTCATGATTTGAAGCACCTTGTAAGGTCACTCTCAGTCTCTTATGCTCAAACAAATACCCAGCTGCTCTTTGTAACTCAGACCTTTAAGAGTGCAATCTTCTTTGCACACTTTCCAGTTTAATGACATCTTTCCAACAATAGGATAGCCAAAAATGTACATAATATTATAGGTATGGCCTTGCCAATATCTAGTACAACTGTAACATAACGTCCCATCTTCCATACTCAACGCCCTGACTAATGAACGTCAGCATATCAATGCCTCTTTCACCTCCCTATGATGCCAGTTGTAGAAAACTATGTACTTCTTGGTTCTTCTGGTCAATGACACTCACCAGGGTCTTACCATTCACTGAAATTCCTAGTCTGAGTTAACTTCTCAAAATGTAGCTTGTACTAATCTACATTGGTCCTGCAGATCCAATTGAACTGGAAGCCTCGCTCTTATGGGCAACCATGAGGTGGAATGGTGTGCAAGACAATACTGTTTGTTTCTGGATAACCTGTACTTGGTGGCCTCTTGACAGTTTTCAAATATTTTTAATTATCTCTCAACTGAATTTAAAAGTCTCTTAACTGAATTTAAAAGTAGTTGAAATGAATCAAAATGTCATAATGCATACTTAATTGATATATTAGCTGAAATATTGTTATGACAAATTTGAAACAAAAGCCAAATCATTTACCTGTCATTTATTATTGTGAGATATCATATAATATCTTACTTTGAATTAGATTGTCACTGACTTGGACTGTGCTTCACTGTTTGCTGCTTAAGGCTACAGTAAGCTCTTCCAGTGACCAAATGGGATTGCACAAAATATGATGGCTGTGGCTAGTGTAAAACTGAAGAGTCAGATGTGAAGTATCTCCAGCTCTTCATCAAAATACAAGTGATGTCCACCCAAGGGTTCATCGCTATGTATAGAGGTGGTACAAAAGATCAGAAATGAGATGAGGTTTGGTTTGCTGTCTGTCATGAGTTCTGGAGAGAACTTGTTAATGCCAATATTTTCAAACAGCTTTGTTGTCTTGTGTTGCTAACTTGACTTTGCTCAAATATATTGCAGGATCCTTGAGAACAGCACCATTGTAATTATAGAACATAGAACATAGAATAGTACAGCACAGTATAGGCCCTTCGGCCCACAATTTTGTGCCGACCCTCAAACCCTGCCTCCCATATAAGCCCCCACCTTAGATTCCTCCATATACCTGTCTAGTAGTCTCTTAATCTTCACTAGTGTATCTGCCTCCACCACTGACTCAGGCAGTGCATTCCACGCACCAACCACTCTGAGTAAAAAACCTTCCTCTAATATCCCCCTTGAAATTCCCACCCCTTACCTTAAAGCCATGTCCTCTTGTATTGAGCAGTGGTGCCCTGGGGAAGAGGCGCTGGCTATCCACTCTATCTATTCCTCTTATTATCTTGTACACCTCTATCATGTCTCCTCTCATCCTCCTCCTCTCCTCCAAAGAGTAAAGCCCTAGCTCCCTTAATCTCTGATCATAATGCATGCTTTCTAAACCAGGCAGCATCCTGGTAGATCTCCTCTGTACCCTTTCCAATGCTTCCACATCCTTCCTATAGTGAGGTGACCAGAACTGGACACAGTATTCCAAGTGTGGCCTAACCAGAGTTTTATAGAACTGCATCATTACATCGCGACTCTTAAACTCTATCCCTCGACTTATGAAAGCTAACACCCCATAAGCTTTCTTAACTACCCTATCCACCTGTGAGGCAACTTTCAGGGATCTGTGGACATGTACCCCGAGATCCCTCTGCTCCTCCACACTATCAAGTATCCTGCCATTTACTTTGTACTCTGCCTTGGAGTTTGCCCTTCCAGAGTGTACCACCTCACACTTCTCCAGGTTGAACTCCATCTGCCACTTCTCAGCCCTCTTCTGCATCCTATCAATGTAATTATGCCACCAGTGTAGTAAGCTAAAGGCATCAATTACAGATGCATTGACATGAATTCACACCTTCAATGGAGCATGTAAATTCAGAGTTGAGTAAATGTTCATGCCAGAAATTGTAAATATACATAACAAAAGTAATGGATTGATGTTAAAAGCTTAGTTTGTTCATCATTGTCCTTTAGAGATTGAAATCCTGTCTTCTTTCATTTGGGCCTTGTAACAACAACTCATTGGAATATCCTTGACCCTTAGTTGTCCTTTGAAATGACCACGCAGCTGTTTCAAACAGATATTGACCCAACCATCAGATTTGGACGACACAATGCCAAAAATGCTTGTTAGTGGAATCACCTGACAGTCAAGCAACGGTCTGATTTCATTCACGCTGAAAGAATCATGCTGTAGCGTGGATGAAATCACTGGAGAGACAGAGTCACTGGTAGATACAAAGCAGCTTCTTTATTCGACACAGCAAGGTACAGCAGACATCATACGGACGGAGACGCTTTCGGTAGAAAGGTCTGCTAGCTCAATGTGGGCTCGATATTTATATGCTAAACACAAAGGCAATCGCTATTTAGAAAGTTAGAGACAATGCTTCCTTTTGAAGTTAGATACGAAACATCACACCTTTGGACTTCATCCTTTCCTTTCGACGCCAGCATGTCTGGGTTGGTATCCACAGCCTTTAGGAATGCAAGTTAAATCCACAATACATTTATTTGGCATTTTACGTGCTAACATAGAAGACAATTAATATTTATAAAGTATAGATAATACTGTCTTCGAAACTACAGCATTTGGTCAAACTACGGCACCAGAAGCATCTGGTCTTCACACCTTTTTAGGAAGCGCATTGTTGTGGACTCAATCCACAGTACTTTGTCAAATAGAAGTCTGGTGGCCAAAGTTATTTAAGTGTAAACGAATCATCTGCCCAAAAAAAAACTCACTCTAACAAATCATACATTTCAGACAATGTCCCCATCATTGTCCCTGGATACGTCCTATTTCAGCTGCACACCAGTCTTCCAGCGAAACCAGTGAGGTGGTGTACAGTTGGGAGATAGTGATTCTATACACAAGCAATTATGGCAGCTTTGACCTTCTGAACAGGATTCTCTACCTCCACACCTTGTAGGTTGGTTCTCCTTTCTGTTGACACCATTTTAAGGGTCACAGAGTAAGCAGAGGCACAGGAAGTATTCTGTTTTGGGGACTTCAGTGTCCTTCACTAATTATGGTTTGGTAGATCCATTACTGTTAAAATGCCAAAATACAGGATGAGTGACTAGGCCTGTAGTTTGCTGGAGAGAACCAACTAAAAAGAAGAGAAAACTACTTTATCTCATCTTCCACCATTTATTTTACAAGTACTTGATAGTATTGGTAGGGGTGACCGGTGCACATTCCTGGGTGGGGGGGGGCATAGTCTGTCTTCAGCTTGGGGCAACCCTCAATTTTGTTGTGTGGTAAGACCACCTTACCAAAAGGGATAGTTTAAAAACAGATTCAGCTGGAACTAGCACTCCTAGACTTCGTCAAAACTATCGTAAACATTTAGTTTTGTGAAAAAAAATTCAAAAGCTGAAAAAAAGATTAACAAGCCATTTAGATTCAATAGCCTTGGAAAGATTTAAGGGATTATTAGTGTAGGGATGCTCTGATATGAAAGTTTTAAAATTGGCAAACCCTTGCCTCAGTCTCCTGTGGCAGTTCATTGGCATTCATATCAGGGGTAGAGAAGGTTCCCTGCGTCTTCTCTAATTGGTCAAGACCAAGTGCTGGACATGTAGACTAAATATACACTCGCACAGAGAACAGTAGGAGGAATCCAGAGATTTGTTGAAGCCGACTGCCCAGCAATTAATCACTGGAGATTTTTGCTTTCACACGTGGACATATGGAAATCTTGAATTGATTAATTGGTTACGTAGGGGCATTGGGGACAATGCTGACAGTTTCACCATTGATATCTTGCAGAATGTAGCCATTAATTTTCTGTTTGTATTGCTTAGTTTGCAGGTTAGCTGCAGCAATGTCTGATCCTGAGTGAAGGTCTGTATGTTATTGCAACATTATCAGGACATGCTCAGTACTTGAAAATGAGGTATGATTAGTGGGAGGAGACTCACTTGTTTAAAGTCCAGAAGGCAGAGCTAGCTTTGTTTGTTCAGGTTAACTGGACAGTGTGCTTGGTGCTTGTTGATTTGTATTTTGAAGTTACATTGGAGAATTATGAGCCTCGCAAGGTAGGGGGTATTTTCATTGAGAAGTGTTCTGTTTTGTGTAGAAGCTGACCATTATTCACGGCTTGCCAAAACATATTGGCAGCTGGTAGTTCAGTGAAGTCGATTATCTTAATATTCTAATCAATGATTTCCAATTTGTTTAATTGACTTAATATTCATTCATCATTCTTCTCACTATTTACGTGTTGTGTCCCTATCAATCTTTCATTCTGTGTACTGAGTTTTATGACCCAGATGAATGGCAACTGTCACGTGGCCTCTGCGGGTTGTATGGAGGCCTGGTGGGGGAGTGGAGGCTGTGGGAGTTAAAGACAGGCCATGATGGGAGTGAATTGTGAAGACTGCTGTTGTGAACAACGTGTTTTTGTCCATTTATGTGTGTAATACACCCTATCCTCGTTATATGCGTCTTCAGACAATGCGGGTTCACAGTTATGCGAGGAACCTATTTCTACCAACGTCTCGTTATATGCGTCCAAAACTCACAGTTATGCGAGGAGCACTGCTTTCCCGCCAATACAAGTCACGTGCGCACACCTCAGTCTCACTGTTGGGACGAGAAGCACCGCTTTCCCGCCAATACAAGTCAGGTGCGCGCGCCTCACAATCTCTCTCCCGCCACTCTCGCATTGGTTTTGGCAAGGTGTGGATGCGCGATCTTAAACTTTTGTTGGTTTTACCTACGGTGCAATGATTTTGCGCTTGAAATATTTAATTATGCCTCCTAAGTGTCCGATGTCATGTCCTGTGCCATCAGCTGAGCGGCAGAGAACAGCTTTAACACTTGGGAAAAAAATTTGGAAATTATAAACAGCGCGGCATCAGCTGAAGGTAACACAGCTCTGGGACGCTACTGCCGGGAACAGAATCTTGCCTTTAAACTTCTTTTGTTGCTTGACAATGCGCCAGCCCATCGTAAACATTTGGATAGCATTCATCCTAACATAACAGTGCATTTCCTACCGCTTAACACAACATCGCTGATTCAGCCATTCGACCAAAGTGTAATCCACATTCAAGGCGTGTGTATTTTTTTACTGCAAACTATCTCTCAGATACTGCAAGCAACAGATGATTTTGAAAATCCCGGGAGTTTACCAACGGTGAGGGAATGGTGGAAGTCAGAACACTTGGCACAAATAGCGATGGACATGGACCCACATTTAGAACGGAGTTAGCATTTTAGACGTTCCCTGCCGTCAACCCTTCTTGCCTACAAGCAAATTTAAAACAAAATGCTGCCAAGCAAACAACCCCCACCTCTTTATTCAAATTGGTAACACCTTCTGCTGCCGGCAGTTCTAAGAGTTCTGTGAGTCTTCCTTCACCCTTTGCTGTGCTTGATATGATCCTGACGACCATCCACCATATCTATGTAAAGCTGCCCGACACCACAACAACCACTTATCTCTCCCGGAGCAAACACACCTGCCACCGTTGGTGAGTACTATACACCCTCGGATGTTAACTTTCTATGATTTATTACATCGACTATTACTTAAATTGATGAAATATAATACAAATGTTGTCTTGTAGTACTGCTTTTGTGTCATATTGGTATGAAAATGTTAATAAATTACAGATAAAACATATTTGGGAAGCCCTATTTTCTCTATTTAAATAATTGTTCACATTATGCCTCAACTTTGAGGAATGTATCCCCCGCATATAACGAGGATAGGGTGTATGTTTGAGCTTGAAGTGTATGTCTGCAGAACCGAGTCACCAATTGTCTTGACCCTCCTTGCCACTGAACTAAGATCTTGGTCTGTGGATATTATGTAGTGACACCTCTTAGTAAAAGGACTCTAGCACAGGCGTGTTACACTCACTAATGAAGTGAAAGCAAGTTACGTTTTATCCAGAATGTTTGCCTTACAAGGTGACCTATGCTTAACTATATTGTACAAGCCGATTACTTAGTAGCACAAAATTGTTTTTGGAAAACAGCAGCAAGTAATGAGATCAGAGGCTAAAGGAATAAGAAGTAAGTTTTAAAAAAACTGGTGACGTATCCAGAGATGAATCAAATGAAAGTGCTACAGAAGTTGGAGATTAGTTTCCATATAGCTTTTGGCAGAGATGAAATATTTTAATAGCTGCTTTTAAAAATTGTGTTGTTTAGGAGTACAAGTTTATTGTCAAAGTCAAACATACCTAAGGGTATAAATGGCATGAAATTGAACTTTTTACTGCTGAAGCATAGTACATTACAAACAGGTTCATGGCAGATGCTATCTCTCTGGCCCTATATTCATTTTTGGAGCATTTGGATGGTAAAGAAAACTAAGTTACTCTATTGTTTATTGACCACAGCTCTATCTTCAATACTATAATTCCAATCAAACTCACCTGCAAACTCCTGGTTCTGGGACCCAACACTTCCCTTTGTAACCTGACACTTGACTTCCTGACCAACACATTGCAACCATAAAGGATATGCAGCAACATCTCTGCCATGATTATTCTCAATGCTGATTCCTCACAAGGCTGCATCCTCAGCCCTTAACATCCTCACGATTCCATCTACAAGTTTGCACATGATATTTCCTTAGAAGACCTCATCTTAAATATTGATGAGTCACAGTGCAAGAGGGAGATAGAGAGCAGAATGACGTAGTTCATGACAACACCTTTCCCTCAATGCCAGCAAAACTAAAGAGCTGGTCATTGACTTCAGGAAAGGGGAATTGCACATTTTCCAGTTTACATCAGTGGTTCCAAATTTGAGAGGGTTCAGAGCTTCAATTTCCTAGGAGTGAACATCACCAGTTGCTTGCCTTATTCCATCCATGTCGGTGCTCTGGCCAGGAAAGCACACCAGTACCACTGGTTCCTTTGACCCTATCAATGCACCGCAAAAGCATCCTATCCAGGAGCATCATGCCTTGGTATGGCAATTGCTGTGCCTGTGACCACAAGTACCTGCAGAAGAGTAATGGACACAGCTCAGTACATTATGGAGACCAGCCTCTCTCTACATAGAGTTTGTGTACATTTCCCTCTGCCTTAGTAAAGCAGCCAGCTTAAGCTAACACCTTAACCAACCTGCATTCTATTTTTTCCATCAGGCAGAAGATGCAAAACCCTGAAAGTACATAACACCACACTCAAGGACAGTGTCTGTCTTTCTGATGTAAGACGTATCGAATGGTCTGATACAATAGATGGGCTTTTGACCTCACAATCTATGTTGCGCCTTATTGTCTACCCACACTGTTAGTTCTCTGCTACTATAACACTTTATTCTGTATCTGTATTGTTTGACTTTGTACTAGCTTCATGCACCGTTGGAATGAATTGATCTGTAGGAACAATATACATGACAAGTTTTTCACTGTACGTGTGCCAATCATGAATGAATTTACTAATTTACAGTTGACCAATTTACATGAAAAACATGATGTACGTGAGCTTAAATTAACATTTTTATTTTGTCATTTATGTATAAAATAAGTTAAGCACATTAGTGCAAATTAAGGGAAATATAGTCTGAGGTAGAATTAGAGTTTTTCAGGAATGAACAGTGAGTTGTGAGATATAGTGAAAAATAAGAAGAAAGATGAAAGGGGACAAACAGAGTTTGGACTGCATGATATCCTGTCAATTTATTTATTATTTGATTATATTGAATCCTGAAACTGCTGCCTACCAGTCTGGGCCTTCAGCAGATGGTAAGACCATAAGACAGGAGCAGAATTAGGCCATTCAGCCCATCGGATCTGCTCTGCTATTTCATCATGGCTGATTCATTTCTGGATGAACCCCATTCCTCTGTCTTCTTCCTGTAACTTTTGACAGCATGACTAATCAAGGACTTAACCTCCCCCTTAAATACATCCAATGACCTGGCCTCCACAGCCACCTCCGGCTACGAATTCCACAGATTCAGTACCCCCTGGCTAAAGAAATGCCTCCTTATCTCTTTACTAAATGGGTGTCCCTCTACTCAGAGGTGATGCCCTCTGGTCCTCGACTACCCCAACACGGGAAACATTCTCCTCACACCCACTCCATCTAAGTATTTCAACTTTTGATAGGTTTTTATGAGATTTCCCCCCCCCACCCCAATTCTTCCAAATGTCAGCAAGTACAGGCCCAGAGCCATCAATTGCTCCTCATACGATAAGCCTTTCATTCACACAATCATTCTTGTGAACCTCCAATGAACCCTTTCTTTTCTTAGATAAGGGTCCCAAAATTACTCTCAATGCCTCATCAATACCTTAAGAAATCTCAGCATTACATCATTGCTTTTATTTTCTAGTCCCCTTGAAATGAATGCTGGCATTGCATGTGCCTTCCTCACTATTGACTCAACCTGCAAATTAGTCTTTAGGGAATTCTGTGCAAGGACTTAAGTTCCTTGCACCTTGGAATTTTTGAATTTTCTCCTCATTTAAAAGATGGTGAATGCTTTTTATTCCTTCTACCAAAGTGCATGACAGTACACTTTCTGACACCGTGTTCCTTCTGCCACTTCTTTGCCCATTCTCCTAATCCACCAAAGTCCTTCTGCAGGCTCCCTGCTTCCTCAATACTACTTGCCCCTCCACCTGTTTTCATATCGTCCACAAACTTGGCCACAAAGCCATCAATTCCACCATCCAAATCATTGACATAAAAAGTAAAAAGAAGTGGTCCCAGCATCGACCCCTGTGGAACACCACTAGTCATTGGCAGCCAATTAGAAAACGCTCCCTTTATTCCCACTCTTTGCCTTCTGCCGGTTAGCCAATCACCTATCCAAGCAAGTATCTTTCCTGTAATACCATAGGCTCTTATCTTGTTAAGCAGCCTCACGCACAGCGCCTTTGCAAAGGCCTTCCGAAAATCCAAGTACACAATATACACCAATTCTCCTTTGTGTATCCTGCTTGTTATTTCCTCAAAGAATTCCAACAGGTTTGCCAGGCAAGATTTTACCTTGAGGAAAATGTTGACTTTGGCCTATTTTATCATGTGCCTCTTTCAGAACACCAGGGTGTGGTCCATTTGGTCCAGGTGACTTGTCTTATCTTCCGATGTTTCAGTTTCCCTAGTAATAGCAACTGCACTTGCTTCTGTCCCCTGAGGCTCTTGAAATTCTGGCATACAGCTAGTGTTTTCCACAGTGAAGTCTGATGCAAAATACTTAGTGGTGCTAGGAAGTTTGTGAACCCTGTAGAAATTTCTCCATTTCTTTGTAACTATGACCTAAAATGTGATCAGATTTTCACATGTCCTAAAACTAGATAAAGAGAACCCAATTAAATAAATAATACAAAAACTTGCTCATTTATTGAGAAAAATGATCCAATATTACATGTTTGTTGGAAAAAGTATGTGAACCTTTGCTGTCAGTAACTGATGTGACCCCCTCGTACAGGAATAACTTCAACCAAACCTTACTGGTAACTATTGATCAGTCCTGCACATTGGCTTGGAAGAATTTTAGGCCATTCCTCCTTAGAAAACTGCTTCAGCTCTGGGATGAACTGCTTGCTTCAGGTCCTTCCACAATATTTTTTATTGGATTACAGTCAGGACTTTGACTTGGCCATTCCAAAACAAGAATATTCTTCTTTTTAAACCATTCGGTTGTTGACTTACTCTTGTCTTTCTGATCATTGTCTTGTTGCATTATCCAACTTCTATTAAGCTTCAGGTGGTGGACTGCTGCCCTGACATTCTCTTGTGTAAGGGGTCTCTTCTTTTATGTTACTGCGTAGACTAATTAAAATGGCTTCTTTGTTATGTTAACTGCTGAGAAAGTTCTCTCACTAGCAACTTGTTTGGGTTATATTATTGATAAGAGAGCGGAAGAACCATTTGGGATAGATGTTACTCTTTCTGGTGTGTCTAACTGATTGTGATGTGCGGGTTTTTGGGGAGAAGGTGCAATGGACAGAGAGAGTGGACAAGGTACTGTGAGCTGGCTAACGGGGTCAGACCCCGAGCAGGAGTCCGAGGTCCAGGGTCTTCGTCGAGGAGAAGAGACAGAGACAGACTCGTGTGGAGCACCTGGTCGACCACTGTGATTGGTCCCTGGCGGCAGGTCGAGGTGGTCAGAAGGGATCGAATGGTGAGGAGAGGATCGTTACTAGAGCTCCAACTGTTGTGCACAAAGAGATTGAACTTTCAGTGTGGCGCCTTTTATTTTCCTTTTATAGTTTATCTCTCTTAATTATATAGTTCCAGTAATATCTGTAAACTGTAATTCATTTAATTGTATATGGTGTATTGTCTGTTATTTGGCAGGGTGGGGTACATCACACTGCATCCACCAAAATTAATTACCCAGTTCGGCGGGGCCAAGGGCTGTTTCCCTGGACGACAGCGAGTTGAGCGACCCTGAGGCTTGCCGGAGGGGGCTACACTTATAAAGTGTATTGATATAATTTTGAATTCATTGTTCCCTCAACCATTGCAAGCTGTCCAGGCCCTGCAAAGCAGCCCCAAACCATGATATGTCTACTATAAGCCTACTGACTCTCACAGCTATCTGGACTATTCCTCTTCTCACCCTGTCTCTTGCAAAAACGCCATCCCCTTCTCACAATTCCTCCATCTCCACCGCATCTGCTCTCAGGATGAGGCTTTTCATTCTAGGACGAAGGAGATGTCTTCCTTTTTTAAAGAAAGGGACTTCCCTTCCTCCACTATCAACTGTGACTCGGCTTAAGGTCTTGTTTCAGCCAGGAACCCGGCCATCCAGGATTAAGTGTCGGCTTCGGGGCCCGACCCAATTGACAGCCCGGGCCCCCGGCAGCTGGAAGTGGCAGCGGAGCCTCCCTCATTACTCAGCCTGACCCGGAGCGTCCGACGACACGACCCGCCAATCGATTCCCACGGGATGCGTCCACCAACCGCAAAGAGCTGACAACACACTGCATCGATGGAAACCTGGAAAGATGCACAACTTACCAAGGAAGCATGAGAAAAGAGCTGGGCTGCTGGTCAGATTGAAGCTGAGGGGCTTCAGGGTCCCTTTGCCCACCATCCTACTAGCTAATGTGCAAGCCATAGAGAACAAGGTGGATGATCTTAAAGGGAGACTCACCTACTGCAGGGTGATGCAGAACTGCTGTGTATTCTGTTTCACCGAGACCTGGCTCTCCCCTGCCACCCCCAACTGTGCCATCCGACTGGAGGGATTTTTGATCCATCGGATGGACCGCACGACGTCTTTGGGCAAGACGAGGGGAAGTGGTGTCTGCCTACTGATCAACACTGCGTGGTGCTCGGACCTGCAGCCCGGACCTGGAACACCTGTCGGTGAAGTGTCGTCCCTACTATCTGCCACGGGAATGCACCTCGGTCATACTGACAGCGGTCTACATTCCCCCCCCAGAGGGATGTGGAGTGTGCTCTGAACATACTGTATGCCAACATCAGTGAACTTGAGACCAGGTATCCGGAGGCTTTGCTCATTACGGCCGGGGACCTTAACCAGGCCAACCTCAGAAAAGCGCTGCCAAAGTTATACCAACCCGTCTCCTGCCCCATTAGAGGCCCGACTATACTTGACCACTGCTACACAGCAGTCAAGGATGGCTACCGTTCCATCCCACGACCTCACTTCGGAAAATTGGACCATCAGGCCGTACTCCTCCTCCCAGCTTACAAACAGAAACAAAGTGGGAGGTCATGGTGTCAAAAGTAGTGTCCCGTTGGATGGAGGAAACGGATGTGGTCCTCCGTGACTGCTTTGAATCGGTGGACTGGTTAGTATTCAAGGACTCGGCAGCAAACCTCGATGAGTATGCCTCAGCTGTCACAGACTTTATTTGGAAATGCACAGAGGACTGTGTGTCTCGCAAGACGGTCCAGGTATTCCCTAGCCAGAAACCTTGGATGAATTATGAGGTCAAGTCCCTTTTAAAGGCTAGAGCTGCGGCTTTTAGGTCCAGGGATACCAGTCGCTATACGGAATCCAGGCGTGAACTCCGGAAAGCCATTAAGGGCGCCAAGAGGCAATATCGAGCCAAGTTGGAAGCCCAGGCTAACCAGGGGGAATGCCAGTAGACTATGGCAGGGTCTAAATGAGATCACTGGGCACAAAGAAAAGGCTGGGAATATCAATAACTGTGGTGCTTCTCTTCTTGACGAACTTAATGTATTCTACGCAAGATTTGAACAAAAGAGGAGCGTCCCACTCCCTCCGAATGAACCGGACCTGGTGGCATCGAGATTCATCGTCACCGAGGAGGACGTTAGAAGGGCCTTCCTGAAGATAAATCCAAGGAAGGCGACGGGCCCGGATGGCATCCCAGGACAGGTACTCGGGGCCTGTGCAAGTGAGCTAGCTGGAGTGTTTGCTAACATCTTCAACTGCTCCTTGCTTCAGTCTAAGGTCCCCTTGTGTTTAAGAAGGCAACAATAATCCCAGTGCTGAAGAAGAGCAAGGTGGCATGCCTGAATGACTATTGACCTGTGGCTCTGATACCAATTGCAATGAAGTGCTTTGAGAGATTAGTTGTGGCACACATCAACCACAGCCTACCGGTCAACCTCGACACTTTGCAATTCGCCTACCGGAGCAACAGGTCAACGGCAGATGCCATCTCTCTGGCCCTACATTCCTCCTTAGAACACCTGGAGAATAAAGACGCATACGTAAGGCTCCTTTTCATTGACTACAGCTCTGCCTTTAATACCATCATTCCAAATAAACTGATTCCTAAGCTCCGGAACCTGGGCCTCAGCACTCAGATCTGCAGCTGGATCTTCAACTTCCTCACAGACATGACCCAGGCTGTAAAAATAGGGGACAAGCTCTCCTCTACAATCACTCTGAGCACCGGTGCCCCACAAGGCTGTGTACTTAGACCCCTGCTGTACTCACTGTACACCCATGATTGTGTAGCCAAGTTTCCACCAAACTCAATATACAAGTTTGCTGATGACACAACAATTGTAGGCCGTATCTCGGGTAATGATGAGTTTGAGTACAGAGAAGAAATTAAGAACCTGGTGACATGGTACAAAGACAATAACCTATCCTTAACGTCAGCAAGACGAAGGAATTGGTTGTTGGCTTCAGAAGGAGTAGCGGACCGCACGACCCAATTTACATCGGTGGTGTGCAAGTGGAACAGGTCAAAAGCTTTAAGTTCCTAGGGGTCAGTATCACAAATGACCTGACTTGGTCCACCCAAGCAGAGTTCACTGCCAAGAAGGCCCACCAGCGCCTTTACTTCCTGAGAAAGCTAAAGAAATTTGCCCTGCCCCCTAAAACCCTCACTAATTTTTATCGATGCACCGTATTCTTCTGGGTGCATTACAACCTGGTATGGAAGTTGTCCTGTCTAAGACTGAAAGAAACTGCAGAAGATCATGAACACGGCACAGCGCATCACACAAACCAATCTTCCATCCTTGGACTCACTTTACGCTGCACGCTGTCGGAGCAGTGCTGCCAGGATAATCGAGGACACGACCCACCCAACCAACACACTTTTCATCCCTCTTCTCTCCGGGAGAAGGCTCAGGAGCATGAAGACTCGTACGGCCAGATTTGGGAACAGCTTCTTTCCAACTGTGATAAGACTGCTGAACAGATCTTGACCTGGATCTGGGCCGTACCCTCCAAATATCCGGACCTGCCTCTCAGTTTTTTTGCACTACCTTACTTCCCATTTTTCTATTTTCTATTTATGATTTATAATTTAAATTTTAATATTCACTAATTTTTACTATTTTTAATATTTTAAATATTTAATTGTAATTCAGGGAGTGGGAAGCACAGAATCAAATATCACTGTGATGATTGTACGTTCTAGTATCAATTGTTTGGCGACAATAAAGTGTAAAGTAAAGTAGAAGTAAAGTAATGGTTTGCATTTTGATTTCCACAATTTCTTCAGCAAGCGGGGAGTTACTATCATAATGGGATTTCTGAGAAGATGTAATAAAATATCTTATTAAGTTTTTCCACCCAAACTCCCTCCATCTGTGAACTGGTACACTTCTATTGATACCTCCATATTATTGTCCAGTCTCCTCAGATTATCCCTCCTTCCTTCTCCCATCTTGTTTTAATGTATGAAGTCGAATGTGTTTTGAGATTTGACAAACCCTTATAAACGCTTGAAATTATTCTACTACTGTTGTCTGAATTATATGCTTTTCTAAACAGCTCTATCAGACGTACTTGGTTACATTTTTAACCGTCCTATTAACATACTGTCGCATCTGTAAATAATGGTAAAAGTCTTGTTTTTCTAGTAAGTGTTTCTCTTTGAGCATTTCAAAACTGAACAGTGTTCCTTCTTTCATTATGTTGCAAATAGCTGTTATTCCTTTAGCTGTCCAGTCCTTAAAACTAGCATCCAGTTTATTCGGCGTAAAATCAGAGTCATATGTACACCATTTAAGAATTGCAATGTCTCTCTCTGGTTTATATTTTATAATAGTTTTCCATATTTTAAGAGTCTATTTCACCCACTGGTTTTCAACATTATTTATGTAACTTTTGTAGGTTGTTATCAGCCAAAATTGATGTCACCTCTTTCTACGGATTTGATTTCATTTTTTTACCAACAGAGCCGCACCACTACCTCTGCCTTCCTGCCTGTCCTTTCGATACAATGTGTATCCTTGGATGTTAAACACCAACTATAATCTTTCAGCCATGACTCAGCGATGCCCACAATGTCATACCTGTCAGTGTCCAACTGTGTACAAGATCATCTTCTGTATGCTGTGTACATTGGAGTATAACACCTTCAGCCCTGAATCCATCACTCTTTTCGATTTCTGTCTGGCTTTTACACTGCAACTCATCCTACTGATTGTTATTGTGCCCTAACATCTGCCTGTCCTTCCTGACCATTTCATTACACACTACCTTTGCTTGTAAACCAGCAGCCCTATCCTTACTCTGATCACTCCAGTTCCCATTCCCTGCCAAATTAGTTTAAACCTAATCAAACTGATGCAAGGGGAAAGCTCACTTGACCCAGTCCTGCGGAAGGGTTTTGGCCCGAGACGTCGACTGTATTTTTTCCATAGATGCCGCCTGGCCTGCTGAGTTCCTCCGGCATTTTGTGTGTAACCTCAGAAAGCTCCATGTCGCAGCTGCATTTCTTCTTGCTGAGAATGCTGGGAGTGATCATTGTGTGCTCCTTATGGAGGTAAAGTACTTCCTTCATGCTTAGGGTAGAATTCATTGTGTTGTGTCGCCATCCTATTGTGCCAAATGGGATAGATTCAGAATAGGCCTCAAGGCATAAACCTGGGCATACATGAGGCAACTGCATTTCCTGCAGTATGCAACTAAGGCTACGTCCACACTACGCCAGATAATTTTGAAAACGAAGCCTTTTCTCTTCGCTTTGACCCTCTGTCCACACTAAAACGGCGTTTTCATCCCCCGAAAATGGAGATTTTCAGAAACGGTCTCCAGAGTGAATGAATCTAGAAACGCCTAATACTTGTTGCAGTGTGGACATGGTAAACGGAGCTTTTTAAAACCGCTGTCATGATGTGCCAGAACAGATGGTGGCAGCGTAGCATTTCATTGTTTTCTTCTTATTATTGTTATTACTTTATTGTTGCCAAACAATTGATACCAGAGCATATAATCAGCACAACGATATTTGATTCTGCGCTTCGTAGAACCAAACAATTTCAGAACAGACGGCATCGAGACTGAAGCCAGAAGAGTTAGAAATGTATTCACCCATAGCTTACTGAATAAATAAGTATATTCACTTTGCCCTGTTTTCTATCCTTGCTCGTATGAAGGTGGTTTACCTATTTATGCAAGTACTTCTCTGACAATAGATGTGTAACAGCCTAATGTAACATTGTATGGAAATACAAGATAACACTAATGCAGACATGTTTTATACATTTAACAAGGTGCTTTATTAATGCAACAGAGTTAGTCAGTTTTTCAATGTTCATCGTCAGCCGGGTCATACTGTCCGTGAACTCCCTGTCGGTTGCCTCCATACGCTCCAGTATTCGTTTTTTTTTTAGTTTTAAGTCCTCCTGCGCAAGAGCCAAGAGCAATTCCTTTTAAGTTTTTCTACTCTAGCTGGACAAACGCGCACCAAGTATACTGTTTCCTCTTCGCTTGTTTTCTGTGTGTCCTACACATGCCCAGTAGGAGGAAATTCGCCCAAATATCCGTCTAATGTGGACACAGATATTTTGAAAAATGCTTAGTGTGGACGCCTGTCGTTTTCACTCGAAACCGGCGTTTTCAAAATTATCCGGCGTAGTGTGGACGTAGCCTAACATATTACTAACGGTTATAAAACTGGTGTACAACCTGTGATTCAGCAAACAGTGTGAATTTATACGTTAACAATAGCTCCATAGTGTTGTGTGATCAGGAATTTAGACTACACACTAAACTATGGGAGCACAATACAATGGCCATCACTAAACTGTTACAACCAATGAATCAACTTAAAACTCTGCAATTTTGTGGTGGATGCCAGAATCAAAACTTCCTGGAACAGGAGACTCTAAGGATTTAAACGCAAACAACAGGAATTCTGCAGATGCTGGAAATTCAAGCAACACACATCAAAGTTGCTGGTGAACGCAGCAGGCCAAGCAGCATCTGTAGGAAGAGGTGCAGTTGACGTTTCAGGCCGAGACCCTTCGTCAGGACTAACTGAAGGAAGAGTGAGTAAGGGATTTGAAAGTTGGAGGGGGAGGGGGAGATCCAAAATGATAGGAGAAGACAGGAGGGGGAGGGATAGAGCCAAGAGCTGGACAGGTGATAGGCAAAAGGGGATACGAGAGGATCATGGAACAGGAGGTCCGGGAAGAAAGACAAGGAGGGGGGGGGGACCCAGAGGATGGGCAAGAGGTATATTCAGAGGGAGAAAAAAGAGAGTGAGAGAAAGAATGTGTGCATAAAAATGAGTAACAGATGGGGTACGAAGGGGAGGTGGGGCCTTAGCGGAAGTTAGAGAAGTCGATGTTCATGCCATCAGGTTGGAGGCTACCCAGACGGAATATAAGGTGTTGTTCCTCCAACCTGAGTGTGGCTTCATCTTTACAGTAGAGGAGGCCGTGGATAGACATGTCAGAATGGGAATGGGATGTGGAATTAAAATGTGTGGCCACTGGGAGATCCTGCTTTCTCTGGCGGACAGAGCGTAGATGTTCAGCAAAGCGGTCTCCCAGTCTGCGTCGGATCTCGCCAAGATATAAAAGGCCACATCGGGAGCACCGGACACAGTATATCACCCCAATCGACTCACAGGTGAAGTGTTGCCTCACCTGGAAGGACTGTTTGGGGCCCTGAATGGTGGTAAGGGAGGAAGTGTAAGGGCATGTGTAGCACTTGTTCCGCTTACACGGATAAGTGCCAGGAGGGAGATCAGTGGGGAGGGATGGGGGGGATGAATGGACAAGGGAGTTGTGCAGGGAGCGATCCCTGCGGAAAGCAGAGGGGGGGGAGGGAAAGATGTGCTTAGTGGTGGGATCCCGTTGGAGGTGGCGGAAGTTACGGAGAATAATATGTTGGACCTGGAGGCTGGTGGGGTGGTAGGTGAGGACCAGGGGAACCCTATTCCTAGTGGGGTGGCGGGAGGATGGAGTGCGAGCAGATGTACGTGAAATGGGGGAGATGCGTTTAAGAGCAGAGTTGATAGTGGAGGAAGGGAAGCCCCTTTCTTTAAAAAAGGATCTAAAGACTCTAAGGAGGTTCCTTTTCTAATGATAGTGGAATGTAGAAGATCATGATTCTCTTCAGCCAAAAGTACCTAGCTGATTTCTCTGCTGCTTCATCGGGTTTCATTGTTACAAATGCCAATGTGATCAGAATTTGAGCCATACAGTGAACGTGGCTTCTCCATGCCCTGTGATGTTGAATGCTGTTGCTGTCATGAAATAAATGTTTGTCCTGTCTCAAAGTAGTTAGGAGTGACCTGCATAACTTCAATGTTAACAATCTAATAGAATACTTAACATTTTAAATATAGTGCTAACATTGAGAATCTCAGTATGTCAAGGACAAAGACACCCATTAGATTGGCACACTAAGCATTCATTTAATCTATTGTTGGTATATCATGACTGCTAAGTGCATCACCTTAGCTATAGGGAAAGATTTTGAGGGATATAGTTAAGATAAATGTATGCAGGTTCTTTTGCCTCTGGGTGAAACTACAGCTGGAGGTCATCGATTTAGGGTGAAAGGTAAAATACTTGACAGGGATTTAAGGAGAAGCTTCCCTCAAAGGGTGATGTGAATGCGGAGGTGGTCGATGCACATACCAATCCTCATAGAGGGGTCAGAAGTGGAGAGAGTGAACAGCTTCAAGTTCCTGGGTGTCAAAATCTCTGAGGATCTAACCTGGTCCAAACATATCAATGTAGTTATAAAGAAGGCAAGACGGCGGCTATACTTCATTCGGAGTTTGAAGAGATTTGACATGTCAACAAGTACACTCAAAAACTTCTATAGTTGTACCGAGGAGAACATTCTGACAGGCTGCATCACTGTCTGGTATGGAGGGGCTACTGTACAGGACCGAAAGAAGCTGCAGAATTGCAATTTGCCTGTCGCTGTGATAGGTCAATGGCAGCCGCAATCTCAAAGGCTCTCCACACGGCTTCAGTCCACCTGGACAACAGAAACACCTACGTCGGGATGCTGTTCATTGACTATAGCTCAGAATTTAATACTATTATTCCCACAATCCTGATTGAGAAGTTGCAGAACCTGGGCCTCTGTACCTGCCTCTACAATTGGATCTTTGACTTCCTAACTGGAAGACCATAATCTGTGCGGATTGGTGATAACATATCCTCCTCGCTGATGATCAACACTGGCTCACCTCGGGTGTGTGCTTAGCCCACTGCTCTACTGTCTACATACACATGACTGTGTGGCTAGGCATAGCTCAAATACCATCTATAAATTTGCTGATGATGCAACCATTGTTGGTAGAATCTCAGATGGAGACGAGAGGGCGTACAGGAGTGAGATATGCCAACGAGTGGAGTGGTGTCACAGCAACAACCTGGCACTCAACGTCAGTAAGACAAGAGCTGATTGTGGATTTCAGGAAGGCTAAGTCGAAGGAACACATACCAGGCCTCATAGAGGGATCAGAAGTGGAGAGAGTGAGCAGTTTCAGGTTCCTGGGTGTCAAGATCTCTGAGGATCTAACCTTGTCCAACATGTCGATGTAGTTATAAAGAAGGCAAGACAGTGGCTATATTTATTAGGAGTTTGAAAAGATTTGGCATGTCAACAAATACACTCTAAAACTTCTATAGTTGTACTGTGGAGAGCATTCTGACAGGCTGCATCACTGTCTGGTATGGAGGGGCTACTGCACAGGACCGAAAGAAGCTGAAGAAGGTTGTAAATCTAGTCAGCTCCATCTTGGGTTCCAGCCTACAAAGTACCTAGGACATCTTCAGGTAAGAGTGTCTTAGAAAGGCAGCGTCCATTATTAAGGACGTTCAGCACCCAGGCCGTGCCCTTTCCTCACTGTTACCATCAGGTAGGAGGTACAGTAGCCTGAAAGCACACACTCAGCGATTCAGGAATAGCTTCTTCCCCTCTGCCATCCGATTCCTAAATGGACACTGAATCTTTGGACACTACCTCACTTTTCCTTAATATACAGTATTGTTGTTTTTGCACTTTTTAAAAATCTATTCAGTATATGCAATTGATCTACTTGTTTATTATTTTTTTTTCTCTGCTATATTATGTATTGCATTGAATTGCTGCTGCGAAGTTAACACATTTCACGTCATATGCCAGTGTTAATAAACCTGATTCTGACATTCAGTTGTAACATATAGAAGTTTGGATAGGTACATAGATGAGAGGGTGTTTGGAGGGATATTGTCCCAAGTGCAAGTAGATTGGACGAGGCAGGAGATCAGATTGGCATGGACTAGATAGGCTAAACAGCCTGTTTCTGTGTTGTTGCACTCTGAGAAGCACATTGGAATTCAGGAAGCTCCTTTGACAGTACATCCCAGACCAGTAACTTCCACAATACATAGCAACCAAGACTAATTGGTACATGGGTATACTACTACTAGAACATTCTTTTGAGTCTTAAACCATACAAGCTTGAAAGTCTATTTTCTGTTCTTTAATCATTAGATCAGGATCCTGCAAGCTCCTATGCAACAGCACTGGTGAATGGCAGTTGTGAAAAAAGTGACTTCCCACTAGCTTTTCAAGGGCAGTTTGTGTCTTGCCACATCCCATGAATGAACTTCTTTTAAAAAGGTGGTGCACTACCCAGTGGTATGTAAACACTTTAGAGCTGTTTGATTATTCACACTTACACAACATGGTATGCAACTTGGTGTCCTGCTGATGGGATGTTGTCTGATCTAGTTTGATAACAAATTATAGATTAATTAGTTGCTATTTTAAATTCTGCTTGGAAGTTATTTTAATGTTTGTTTTTGCTTTAGTTATGGATTTTAGTCATTTCCTTTTCATTCTGTTTCCAAGCTGCAGCATCATTGTGGGCACTGACACATTTCGGGTTATTAGCAATGCCAATCTTGGAGTCCCAGTCCATTGATCCCTCAGTCATAGTGCAAATAAATAGAGTGCATATGATGTGTTTGGTCTTCATTAGTCAGGGGATTGAGTTTGAGAGCCACGACGTGATGTTGTAGCCCTATAAAACTCTGGTTAGACCATTCTTGGAGTATTGTGTTCATTTCTAGTTGCCTCGTTCTAAGAAAGATAAGGAAGTTTTAGAGAGGGTATGAAGGAGATTTACCTGGATTAGAGAACGTGTCTTATGGGAAAAGTTTAGTGAGCTAGAGCTTTTCTTTTTGGAAGGAAAGAATGAGAAGCAGCTTGGAGGTGTGTAAGATTATAGATATAATGGACAGCCAGTGCCTTTTTCCCAGGACAGCAATAGCGAATACCGAAGGACATTTTGAATTGACTTTATTACTTATATCCTTCACATACATGAGGAGTAAAAATCTTTATGTTGCGTCTCTGTCTAAATGTGCTATGTGCAATTTATAGTAATTTGTAATAAATAGTATGTATGGCAGGACAGTCAATATAGCGTAGAAATACAGTTGTATCAGCGTGAATTAATCAGTCTGATGGCCTGGTGGAAGAAGCTGCCCCAGAGCCTGTTGGTCCTGGCTTTATGCTGCAGAATTGTGTTTAAAGTGAGTACAGCAAAGTTTCAGGGAGATGTTAGAGTTTTTTTAAAAGTCACTGTTAAAATAGAACAGGTACATTTAAAAGGGTTCTTAAATTCACTGGTGATTGCATAGTGTTCAATCTCACTTGCAGTTCCTCAGCAAATGAAGCAGTTCATACCTGCATTCAACAAGACCAAGGCAGCTTTCAGGCGGGGCAGATAAATAACAAGTAATATTAAAGTCTGCAAAAGTACCAGACATTGACTATCTAAGGTAGTACACTTTGGAAGGACAAACTCCAAGGCAGAGTACAAAGTAAATGGCAGGATACTTGGTAGTGTGGAGGAGCAGAGGGATCTCGGGGTACCTGTCCACAGATCCCTGAAAGTTGCCTCACAGGTGGATAGGGTAGTTAAGAAAGCTTATGGGGTGTTAGCTTTCATAAGCCTAGGGATAGAGTTTAAGAGTCGCGATGTAATGATGCAGCTCTATAAAACTCTGGTTAGGCCACACTTGGAGTATTGTGTCCAGTTCTGGTCACCTCACTATAGGAAGAATGTGGAAACATTGGAAAGGGTACAGAGGAGATTTACCAGGATGCTACCTGGTTTAGAAAGTATGCATTATGATCAGAGATTAAGGGAGCTGGGGCTTTACTCTTTGGAGAGAAGGAGGGTGAGAGGAGACATGATAGAGGTGTACAAGATAATAAGAGGAATAGATAGAGTGGATAGCCAGCGCCTCTTCCCCAGGGCACCACTGCTCAATACAAGAGGACATGGCTTTAAGGTAAGGGGTGGGAAGTTCAAGGGGGATATTAGAGGAAGGTTTTTTACCCAGAGAGTGGTTGGTGCGTGGAATGCACTGCCTGAGTCAGTGGTGGAGGCAGATACACTAGTGAAGTTTAAGAGACTACTAGACAGGTATATGGAGGAATCTAAGGTGGGGGCTTATATGGGAGGCAGGGTTTGAGGGTCGGCACAACATTATGGGCCGAAGGGCCTGTACTGTGCTGTACTATTCTATGTTCTATCTTCAATCAAGGTGAATTTATTGGTGGCACGGCCAGCATTACTCTTCTTCCACCCCCATTACCTTTCTGGAGATGACCATTGTGGAACTCAGTTGCAAGTGCTGCACTTACGCAAGCTTGTCAGTGGCTGGGTGTCGTGCAGTGAGTTACTCCTGATGCCCCAGAATATTCCATCTTCTATAGAGCACTTAGGTGCCGACTTCCCACTAAAACATGAAGATGCATCATCAGAGGTATCTCGGAGTAAAATATAATTTTTATTAACATTCATTGAAGAAAATGAAAACATAATGTATCCTTTCAGGGTTCTCAGTAGGGTGGATCTAGAGAGGATGCCCCCTCTTGTGGGAGAGCAAGGTACTATGTTAGCCCTATCTCAAAAGAAGGGCTTCTTTGAGGTAGAGAAGAGGGGATTTTTTTCGCCGAGTCATACGATTTTGGAACTCTGAGTTGCTGAGAAGCAGAATCTTTTGAGGCAGATTATTACAAAGCAAAGACATGAAAGGTGACCACAAGAAGGCAGAAATGTGAAGTAAAGATTGCAATGACTTCATCAATTCCAGTGACTGGGGGAGCAAGGTCTACTTCTGCACCAAAATTTTATCTTTATGTACAATATGTGCTAAGTGGCATTGCATGTTGAGGCGAGAAGGTGAGACGTCATCGGTTTTGATAATGCTGGTGAGAATGAATCTGAAATTGGAGTCTGTTAAGGCAGATTTCCTGCCTTTAACTATACTTGGGTGACTGAATGTGGTTTAAAGTAGGTGTCAAAGCAATTTTTTTCAGTTACTCCTGACACACTTACAGTATCTATCATGTTACCATTATCTCTCTCTAATGCTGTGATCTGTGTTTAATCTCATTTGTGAAGGTAGCATTCACTTTATTGATGTGATAGAATACCCCGGTCTTTTCAGTAATTTGGTAGTGGCCATTTCTCTTGAGGCCTCTGCTAAATTTAACAGATCCACATTTGTAAGGTCATTATCATGTGATGCTAATAATTCCTCTGATAATATTCCATATCATCTTGACTACTTCAAGCCCCACCTATTTGCCAACGTGTAAATGTCTTCTTCAAGATTTACATGGGTGAAATCATCCTCAAGATGTATTCTTTGGCAATCTTTCAGTTGTATCTTTTCCAGATTTCCCAAATGATTATCTTTGCTGCTTGTTTCCAAAATTACATACTTTATTACATGTTACACAGCTTTGAACATAGTCATGATACCCTGACCCATAGTTGTAACAATGGTATATTAGCAGGCAATATAGCAGGATATTGTCAGCCACGTCCTTAATGTTAACTGATTGTCTAAATGTTAAGGTGAACAAAGCTGCACTGGTCATGGTAGTTTGTTCTATACTACTGATTGATAAAGGAAAAGAAAAATTGTGTGATATTATCTTGGAAGAGCAGCACATTACCCAGGTTTCTTTGTTATATTCGCACCCCACTGGAAATACGGCGTTTGTATATCATTTTAGAGCACTTGAGTTTCTTTGACTGGTTGATTGAGAGTCAAGTTGATATTCAGCCTTAGCATCATGCATAGGGAGAAGGGTAGAATAATCTTTGGAAGCCTTGAAGCCTGGAACAATTTTCATATGCCTTGGGTTGATCATACTTGAGCACATCCTCTTCCAAGAGAAATAAAACCAGAAAATAATTTTTCTGGGGCTCCTAGGCACGACTCGAGTAGCAGCAGTACTCTCAATGGATATGATTAAATATTCCCTTTTCAGCTTGATACAACTAAAAAGCACAACTGCTTCCAAGGTCAGTACAGTCAACAAAGACGTCTCTTTCTGTAATTTATTTTTTCATCAAACAAACATTTCCACAAGATGTATTTTAGACGCTGTACATAGATCATATAATCATATTTGTCACAAATCTCCACATAATACTTATCTGAGGTATACACTTATAGAAAGGAGAGGAAAGAAAGAACAATCGAAAGAAGAAAACAATGTACAGAGCAGGGAGTGATCTTTTTTTTTAACAACATATTCATTGACTTGTGAGAATAAAATCAAGCCTATGAGGTGTTATGTAGTAAAACCACTTTTTCCAGTAGGAATAAAATTGTTCCATCTTATGATTAACAGTGATTCAGGAACAGATTTTTCCCCTCTGCCATCCGCTTCCTAAATGGACATTGAATCTTTGGATACTACCTCATTTTTTTAATATACAGTATTTCTTTTGCATATTTTAAAAAATCTATTCATTATATGTAATTGATTTATTTGTTTATTTTTTTTTCTCTCTGCTAGATTTGTATTGCATTGAACTGCTGCTGCTAAGTTAACAAATTTCACATCACATGCTGGTGATAATAAACCTGATTTTGTAGTGCTGTATTGTCTGACCTGTTGAGTACAGAAAATACTCAATAGGTTAGGCAGTATTTTAGAGAAAGGAGCAAAGTTAATTTTTGAAGTCTGAAACCCTTTCTTAGAACAGAGGTTTGGACTTAAAATATTAGCTCTGTTTCTCGTTCCACAGATGTTTCCTGATTTGCATGGCATCATCTCCCACCTTCCAGCTCCTATCTCAACCCTCTCTCACCATTTTCTGCAGGTTATCTTCCATCTGCACTTTTGAGGGTTTTGATTTGAAACACAGGTCATCTCTTTGCCTCCACAGATGCTGCTTGACTTACTGTTATCCTCAGTTTTGCTCCAACATCTGCTGTCTTTCCTTTCCAGCATCTGTAGGTTTTGTTTTGATTCTTAAATGTTTGCTTAGAAATGTACTTCCTCGATACTTTTTTATCAGGTCTTTGGGAACATGTACTCTTGCCAAAGTAGCTGCGCTTTTTCCTAGTAAGATTAATAATTTACAGGTGTGCAATGCTGAAACCAGCCTTGATTTTTTTTTTGCACTTTCAGTTCGTATTATTTCACGTCTAGCATGATATTACTATTACAAGGGAGAAGGTGCTCAAAAAGCTGAAAGACCTAAAGGTACATAAGTCACCTGGGCCAGATAAACTGCATCCTTGGGTTCTGAAAGAGGTTGCAGTAGAGATTGTGGAGGCATTAGTAATGATCTTTCAAATCACTGGACTCTGGCATGGTGCCAGAGGACTGCAAAATTGCAAATGTCTCTCCACTGTTTGAAAAAAGGAGGAAGGCAGCAGAAAGGAAATTATAGACCAGTTAAGCAACATACATCAAAGTTGCTGGTGAACGCAGCAGGCCAGGCAGCATCTCTAGGAAGAGGTACAGTCGACGTTTCAGGCCGAGACCCTTCGTCAGGACTAACTGAAGGAAGAGTTAGTAAGAGATTTGAGAGGGGGAGGGGGAGATCCAAAATGATAGGAGAAGACAGGAGGGGGAGGGATGGAGCCAAGAGCTGGACAGGTGATTGGCAAAAGGGATATGAGAGGATCATGGAACAGGAGGCCCAGGGAGAAAGACAAAGGAGGGGGGAGGGGACCCAGAGGATGGGCAAGGGGTATATTCAGAGGGACAGAGGGAGAAAAAGGAGAGTGAGAAAAAGAATGTGTGTATAAAAATAAATAACGGATGAGGTACGAGGGGGAGGTGGGGCATTAGCGGAAGTTAGAGAAGTCGATGTTCATGCCATCAGGTTGGAGGCTACCCAGACGGAATATAAGGTGTTGTTCCTCCAACCTGAGTGTGGCTTCATCTTTACAGTAGAGGAGGCCGTGGATAGACATGTCAGAATGGGAATGGGATGTGGAATTAAAATGTGTGGCCACTGGGAGATCCTGCTTTCTCTGGCGGACAGAGCGTAGGTGTTCAGCAAAGCTGTCTCCCAGTCTGCGTCGGGTCTTGCCAATATATAGAAGGCCACATCGAGAGCACCGGACGCAGTATATCACCCCAGCCGACTCACAGGTGAAGTGTCGCCTCACCTGGAAGGACCGTCTGGGGCCCTGAATGGTGGTAAGGGAGGAAGTGTAAGGGCATGTGTAGCACTTGCTCCGCTTACAAGGATAAGTGGCAGGAGGGAGATCAGTGGGGAGGGATGGGGGGGACGAATGGACAAGGGAGTCGCGTAGGGAGCGATCCCTGCGGAAAGCAGAGGGGGGTGGAGGGAAAGATGTGCTTAGTGGTGGGATCCCGTTGGAGGTGGCGGAAGTTTGTTGGCTTTGTGGAACAATCTATGTTCCATGCCTATTCTGGTATCTGTCCCCCACTTTTCCTTCGCTACATCGATGACTGCATTGGCGCTGCTTCCTGCACGCATGCTGAGCTCGTTGACTTTATTAACTTTGCCTCCAACTTTCACCCTGCCCTCAAGTTTACCTGGTCCATTTCCGACACCTCCATCCCCTTCCTAGATCTTTCTGTCTCTGGAGACAGCTTATCCACTGATGTCTACTATAAGCCTACTGATTCTCACAGCTATCTGGACTATTCCTCTTCTCACACAGTTTCTTGCAAAAATGCCATCCCCTTCTTGCAATTCCTCCGTCTCTGCCGCATCTGCTCTCAGGATGAGGCTTTTCATTCCAGGATGAGGGAGATGTCCTCCTTTTTTAAAGAAAGGGGCTTCCCTTCCTCCACTATCAACTCTGCTCTCAAACGCATCTCCCCCATTTCACGTACATCTGCTCTCACTCCATCCTCCTGCCACCCCACTAGGAATAGGGTTCCCCTGGTCCTCACCTACCACCCCACCAGCCTCCGGGTCCAACATATTATTCTCCGTAACTTCTGCTACCTCCAACGGGATCCCACCACTAAGCACATCTTTCCCTCCCCGCCTCTCTCTGTTTTCCGCAGGGATCGCTCCCTATGCGACTCCCTTATCCATTCGTCCCCCCCATCCCTCCCCACTGATCTCCCTCCTGGCACTTATCCGTGTAAGCGGAACAAGTGCTACACATGCCCTTACACTTCCTCCCTTACCACCATTCAGGGCCCCAGACAGTCCTTCCAGGTGAGGCGACACTTCACCTGTGAGTCGGCTGGGGTGATATACTGTGTCCGGTGCTCTCGATGTGGCCTTCTGTATATTGACGAGACCCAACGCAGACTGGGAGACCGCTTTGCTGAACACCTACGCTCTGTCCGCCAGAGAAAGCAGGATCTCCCAGTGGCCACACATTTTAATTCCACATCCCATTCCCATTCTGACATGTCTATCCACGGCCTCCTCTGCTGTAAAGATGAAGCCACACTCAGGTTGGAGGAACAACACCTTATATTCCGTCTGGGTAGCCTCCAATCTGATGGCATGAACATCGACTTCTCTAACTTCCGCTAAGGCCCCACCTCCCCCTCGTACCCCATCTGTTATTTATTTTTATACACACATTCTTTCTCTCACTCTCCTTTTTCTCCCTCTGTCCCTCTGACTATACCCCTTGCCCATTCTCTGGGTTCCCCCCCACTTTGTCTTTCTCCCTGGGCCTCCTGTCCCATGATCCTCTCATATCCCCTTTGCCAATCACCTGTCCAGCTCTTGGCTCCATCCCTCCCCCTCCTGTCTTCTCCTATCATTTTGGATCTCCCCCTCCCCCTCCCACTTTCAAAACTCTTACTAACTCTTCCTTCAGTTAGTCCTGGCGAAGAGTCTCGGCCTGAAACGTCGACTGTACCTTTTCCTAGAGATGCTGCCTGGCCTGCTGCGTCCACCAGCAACTTTGATGTGTGTTGCTTGAATTTCCAGCATCTGCAGAATTCCTGTTGTTTGCGTTTATAGACCAGTTAGCCTGATCTCAGTGGTTGATAAGAAGTTGGAGTCAGTTGTTAAGAATGAGGTGCTGGAGTACCTGGTGACACAGGACATTTTAGGACAAAGTCAGCATGGTTTCCTTAAGGGAAAATCTTACCTGATGAACCTGTTGGAATTCTTTGAGGAGATAACAAGCAAGATAGATAAAAGGGATACAGTGGAAGTTGTATATTTGGACTTTCAGAAGACTTTTGACAAAGTGTCAGACTTGAAGCTGCTTACCAGGTTAAAAGCCCATGGCATTCCAGAGAAGTTATTGGCATGGTTACAGCATTGGCTGATTGGTAGGAGGCAGCAAATGGGAATAAAAAGATCCTTTTCTGGTTGGTTGACAGTGACTAGTGGTGTTCTGCAAAGATCGGTGTTGGGACCGCTTTGTTTTGTGCTGTATATCAATGATTTAGATGATGGAATAGATGGGATGGCTTTGTTGCCAAGTTTGCAGATGATACGAAGATTGGTGGAGGGGCAGGTAGTGTTGTGGAAATGGGTAGGCTCCAGAAGGATTTAGACAGATTAGGAGAATGAGTAAGAGTGGCAAATGAAATACAATGTTGGAAAATGGATGGTCATGCACTTTGCTAGTAGAAATAAATATGCAGACTATTTGCTAAATGGGGTGAAAGTCGAAAAATCTGAGGTGCAAAGGGACTTGGAAGTCCATGTGCAGAATACCCTGAAGTTTCACTTGCAGGTATAGTCAGTGGTGACAAAGACTAATGCAATGTTAGCTTTCATTTCAAGAAGTCTAGAATATAACAGCAGGAATGTGATGTTGAGGCTCTATAAGTATTGTGTGAACAGTTTTGGACTCCTCATCTAAGAAAATGTGCTGGCATTGGTGAGGTTTCAGAGGAGGTTCTCGAGAATGATTCTGGGAATGAAAGGGTTATCATACGAGGAACATTTGATAGCTCTGGGTCTGTACTCGCTGGAATTTAGAAGGATGGAGGGGGAATTTTATTGAAATCTTTTGAATGTTGAAAGGCCCAGACAGAGTAGATGTGGAAAGGTTGTTTCCTGTGGTGGGGGAGTCTAGGACAAAAGTCACAGCCTCAGGATAGAGGGGTGTCCATTTAAAACAGAGAAATTTCTTTAGCCAAAGGCTGGTAAATTTGTGGAATTTATTACCACATGCAGCTGTAGAGGCCAGGTCATTGAGTGTATTTAAGGCAGAGCTTGTTCGTTTTTTGATCGGACATGGCATTAAGGGTTATGGGAAGAAGGCTGCGGGGGGTGGGAAATGATTGAATGATGGAGTAGCCTCGATGGGCCAAATGGCCTAATTCTTCTCTGATATTTTATGGTCTTATAATGATCTTGAATTAGATCATCATTAAACTCAAGGACTCCTAATCACACTTTATCTTTTTCCATTCTGTCCATCATTGCATCAACAATAATGCACATTCAGTGGATGAGTACTAACTTCTCTTTGTGTGCATTATGTAGGTAGGATTGTCGCATTCCTGATGCTCCATCAACGATATTGTCCAAACTCCAACCTTTCCACTTGGATGAACTGGTAAATTGATAGATTTATTAGTTTGTACACAAGATAAATTGGGTTATTATTGTCACATGCACCAAAGCACAGTGAAAACTTTGTTTTGCATGCCATCTGCAGAGATCAATCATTACAGCAGAGCATTGAGGTAGTATAAGGTAAAGCAATAACAAAAGCAGAATAATGTGCAGTGCTGGTAGACCAGGTGCAAGGCCATAACTAGGTAAACAGGTCAAAAGTCCATTTTACTGTATGAGGGGACCATTCAACTTACTTACAACTGGGATAAAAGTTGTCCTTAATCCTAGTGTATGTGCTTTCAGGTTTTTGTATCTTTTGTCTCTCTTCCATGCTCTTTAGCTCTGACACTGTGTTACAGTGAAAGTTCATCAAAAGAACGTTTGTTAATCATGGAATACCTGCATGTCTTTAAGAATGCTGTGCGCATTCAGATCTTTGTGCTATTTTCCCAGCCCTGACTTTAGTTGAAGGTATACTAATATACTAATCTTTGTGTGCATTGTCCTGATAGATTCTGGTTACCAATACCTACTTTGCTATTCTGCATGTTCTTTTCTCTTTTTTTTGTTAATTTTCTAAATTTAACCCCCCCCCCCCGCTCAAACTTTTCTCCCGTGCTTTGTTTAAATTTTTTAGACAGATCACATTATTGAGTTTGCTAGGACACCTGCCAAGTCTGCTGCAAAGGAAACCCATCCAAACAGAATCACTCCTCTTTCCCCAGTTTTCCTACATGCAGGGTGGTGGATAGAAGGTTATGGTCTGTCAGAGGAAGTGGTACATTTGCAAGATTTGAAAGGTCTGTGGGCAGGAAAATGGATAGGAAAGGTTTAGATGGATCTCGGCCAAAATCAGGCAAATGAGATTACATCAAGAAGACACCTTGGTCATCATGGATGAGTTGAGCAGAAGGACCTGTTTCTATGCTGTGTACCTATAATTTTGTCTATGCCTCTACTCTCTTGAGTTCCTTTGAAATCTTACTGTAATTTAATGAATAGGAAAGGGAAAGGTATGTCGCATCTGGAGTTTCTCTGGTTCGCGGATGATTTCCCTCTACGCCTCTCTGACGTAGTGGGGAACTGCGTACGAGGCAAGTTACAGCAGTGGTTTGCCATTGCCCTCTGCTGGGTGAGTTTCCAAACAGATCACCAGCTGGTAACCCAGCATGGATGGAAAGCATTCAGGGGAGCCGGCTGGATTCGAACTTAGGACCTCTCGTCCCGAAGTCCGGCGCCGATGCCACTACGCCACCAGCCAGGTCTTAATGAATAGGTTACCATCAAATCAGATATGTTTTGATCTAGTTTTATCTCGTGGTTTGAGCAGCAGAGTGCCTCACTTGTCCTCCTCTCTTCCATTTAATCCTCTTTCATTTGAGCTCATGCATAACACAACCTCTTCATCCCTGTGAATAAAGTGAATTTTTTCTATACTACCAATGTGCAAGTGTATTCTTTCTTGAACTTCGAATTATATGCAGTATGGCAGAGGTGGTCTTACATGAGTTTATTATACTTGAAGCAACACTTGCTGTTACGTAACCTCTCTTGCAACATAATTACGTGCTAGTTTACATAGTAGTTCTCAGTGTGTTCTGGTACAAGTACATTCAGATCACTGAGCAGCAGTTTCATGTTTAAATATTATGCTTTGCTCTAATGGTTTAGTCATTGCAGCTCAGAACAAAATACTCTTTCAGGGATTTGCCACTATTTGATTAAAGCAGTTGCGGATAAATTTTCCAAGTTTTGGGTGGCTTAAATTTGAAGCTCCTCCTCATCATAGTTCTTCCTACTAAACTCAAAAAATTAAACTCATCACTGACCACAGTTATGCAAGTCCAGATATTTTCATGTGGTTCTAGAACATGATTCATGCTATGAAAAAGAATTCTTTATGCTATACCAAGTGCTCAGGTACTTCACTCCCAACCATTTGAATCAATTGAACAGCTAATGAAATAGCCCAGCATTTTTTCCCTTGATTTTTCTGTTATATTTCAATTTCATTTAAATTAATCAAAGTTCAAAGTAAATATTTTATCAAAGTACATATATGTATCCATATACAACCTTGAGGTGCATTTCTGGTGGGCATTCACAGTACATTTGGGAAACCCAATAGAATCAATGAAAGGCTGCACCCAACAATACAGACCAACAACCAACGTGCCAAAGATAACAAACTGTGCAAATACGAAAATAAATAATAGTAAATAAGCAATAAATATTGGACATGAGATGAAGAGTGATAGTGAGTTCAGTGACAGAGCGAGTGAAGTTATCCCCTCTGGTTTAAGAGCCTGATGGCTGAGGGATAATCACTGTTCCCGAACCTGGTGGTGTGGGCTCTGAGGCTCCTGTACTTTGTTCCTCATCGCAGCAGCGAGAGGAGAGCACGACCTGAATGCTAGAGGTAGATGCTACTTTACTGTGACAGAGCTCCTCAATTGTGAGGAGGGCTTTACCTGCGACATTTTAGTCAGAGAGTAGTGAATCTGTGGAATGCTCTGCCACATACTGCAGTAGAGGCCAAGTCCATGGGTATATTTATGGCAGAAGTTAATCGTTTCCAGATCGGTCAGGGCATCAAAGGATATGGGGTTGAGTGGGATCCGCAATCAGCCATGATGGAATGGCAGATTGGACTCGATGAGCTGAATGGCCTAATTATGCTCCTTTGTCTTATGGTCTTATGAACTGGGCCGTATCCACTACTTTTTGAAGGCTTTTCCATTCAAGGCTATTGATGTTTCCATACCAGGCTGTGATGCAACCAGGCAATATTCTCCCCATCACACATTGATAGAAGTTCGTCTATGTGTTAGTTGACATGCTGAATCTTTGCAAATTCCTAAGAAAGTAGAGGCAGTGCTGTGCTTTCTTTGTAACAGTACTTGCATGCTGGATCCAGGCAGATCCTCTGAAGTGATAACACCAAGGAATTTAAAGTTGCTGACCTTCTCCACCTCTGATCCTCAATGAGAACTGGCTCATGGACCAATGGTTTTCTCCTCCTGAAGTCAATAATCTGCTCCCTGGTCTTGCTGATATTGAGTGAAAGGTTGTTGTGGCATCACTCAGCCAGATTTTCAATATCCCTCGTATATTCTGATTTGTCACCACCTTTGATTTGGCCAATGACAGTGGGGTCATCACCAAACTTAAATACAGCATTGGAGCTGTGCTTAACCTTGTGGTCATAAGTATAAAGCAAGTAGAGCAGGGGGTGAAATACACAGCTTTGTGGTGCACCTGTGCTGACAGACAGAGATTGTAGGGGAGATGCCAATCTGAACTGATTTAGGTCTGCAAGTGAGGAAATCGGGGTCCAGTTACACAAGGAGGTACTGAAGCCCAGGTCTTGAAGCTAATTGATTAGTTTTGAGGGGATGAAAGTATTGGTTGCTGAGTTGTAGAAAATGAGGAGCATCTGATGTTTGCGTCTTTGCTGTCCAGATGTTCCAGTATTGAGTAAAGAGCTGATGAAATGCCATCTGCTGTTGACGTGTTGTGATGGTATATCTTCAGTGTAATAGATTGCATCTTATTTTCTGAGCCAGCATGAGAAGAGGAAAATTCTGATTTCTACAATGTGTTCTCTAGTCACTCATTAGTCGATCCTCTTAAGTGACCTTGCTAACTTAGGAGATATTTTGATTGTACTGGTGCAAGAGTTTTAAAGGTGTTACATTTGGCTTTTCAAAGAATTTAGAGAGGTACACCAACATACTGAACTAAATATCTCTGATTTTCCAGAAAAGTCAACAGTCAAGCCATCTCATGATGATAGACGCTGCAAGTGGAACAGATGTAGACTTGATGCAACACTATTCTAAAATGAGTATAGACGGCAGTTAAAATACACATCTGGTCAGATATATTTAAAGAGATAGGGTCAATATTTTAGTTTGATGACCTTTCTCAGAAAAGGAAAATCTTAACATGTAACTTGTTTTCAACAAGTACATCTATGCTAATTGATAGGAAAGGAAGATTAAATGATAAGGATGTTGCTTAAAGGCACTTGAGTGCATCCAGAGGATTTGCAAATAGGAATAGCTGGATTATTTCTATAGTGGTTGTCCCAAAGCCAAAGTGCACTGTTGCTGCAGAATTGAGAGGAGACATGATAGAGGTGTACAAGATAATAAGAGGAATAGTTAGAGTGGATAGTCAGCGCCTCTTCCCCAGTGCACCACTGCTCAATACGAGAGGACTTGGCTTTAAGGTAAGGGGTGGGAAGTTCAAGGGGGATATTAGAGGAAGGGTTTTTACTCAGAGAGTGGTTGGTGCGTGGAATGCACTGCCTGAGTCAGTGGTGGAGGCAGGTACACTAGTGAAGTTTAAGAGACTACTGGACAGGTATATGGAGGAATTTAAGTTGGGGGCTTATATGGGAGGCAGGGTTTGAGGGTCGGCACAACATTGTGGGCCGAAGGGCCTGTATTGTGCTGTACTATTCTATGTTCTATGTAATTGTAAGCATTAATAATGAATTTGGGTGAAGAGAGAACAATCTTCCTACATTATGAAAATGGACCTTTAAGCAAACATAATCCACTTCAAACACCCATTTACCCTCACATTAATTCCTCCACAGCCTCCATTTACCTTCAGATGAGTTTAATTTACAGTGGGCAATTAGCCTAATAACCTGCACCTTTTGAGTTGTGGCAAGGAAAGCACACAAAACAAACCCACAGAGTTACACGGAGAATGCGCAAACTCCCACAGATGACATTGGAGGTAAGGATTGAAGTCAGTTGCTGGAATTCTGAGCAAGCATCTCTGGTAGTTGAACTTCATGTTGACAAATTAAAAAAAAATAATACTCAGATAGCTCTTGGCTTGCTAAGACTGTTTATTTCTATCTTTGACATTACCTGATTTTGCCTAATTGTCAGCTCATCAGTTGCCAAAATCCTAAACCATACCATTGCTGAAGATTTAGTTGGTGTCCATTTTTGCACTTCCCATGGAAGTCTGCCTGTGAAATAACCTGCAAGAGATTCTGTTTGCTTGTTATCTCTGCCTCCTGGTTGAACAATAACTCTTTAAATTATCATTCTCATATTAAAAACCTTCATGGCCGTTTACCTACCTGATCTTCTTTAGCCACATAGTTCTCCTTGATATCTGCAGTCCTTTAATCTGAATACTTATCAGCCAGAAATTGGGGTACATATTGGTACCAACGACACAAGTAGAAAAAGGGAGGAGGTCTTGAAGAATGAATATAGGGAGTTGGGTATGAAGCTGAAAAGCAGGACATCCAAGGTAGTAACCTTTGGATTTCTGCCTGTGCCACATGCCAGTGAGGATAAGAATAGGATGATTTGACTGAATGTGTGCTGAGGAATTGGTGCAGTAGGCAGGGTTTCAGATTCCCGGGCTATAGAGATCTCTTCTGGGGAAGTTATGACCTGCATAAAAAGGATGAATTACAGCTGAGCCGGAGGGGGACCAATATCCTTGGGGGCAGGTTTACTAGAGCTGTAGGGGAGGGTTTAAACTAATTTTGCAGGATGGGAAGCCAAATGACAGGACTAAGAATGGGGCAGTTGGTGTACAAGTTGAGGAAGTGTGTAATTAGACTGAGGAAGAACAGGCAGATGATAGGACAAATTTGCAGTAAGTGGGATGAGTTGAAGTGCAACCTGGAGGCAAAATCAAAAAGGGTGATGAATGCAGGGCTGAAGGTGTTGTATTTGAGTACACAAATATTTCAATATTTGATTTATTAACATCCAAGGATACACCTTGTATCAAAAAAGACAGGCATGTAGGTGGAGGGGATGTTAGTAAAAAATGAAATCAAATCCGTAGAAAGATGTGACACAGGATCAGAAGATGTAGAGTTCTTGTGAGTAGAGTTAAGAAATTGCCAGGGTAAACAGACCCTGAATTGAATTGACTTTATTACTTACATCCTTCATATACATGGGAGTTACATACAGAGCTCTGAACAGCAGTAAAAATGTGGTCTACAAATTACAATGGAAATAGAAAATGCATGTCAAAAGGGCAATGTTTTGATAGTGATGGGGATTTTCATATGCAGGTAGATTGGGAAAATCAGGTTGGTGCTGAATCCCAAGAAAGAGAATTTATAGAATGTCTACAAGGTGGCTTTTTAGAGCAGCTGGTGGTTAAGTCCATGAGGGCAGAGGCATTTCCAGATTGGTTAATGAATCAGATTTGATTAGGGAGCTTATGGTAAAGGAGCCCTTAGGAGACCCAGATCAGAATATGATAGGATTCCCCTTGCAGTTTGAAAGTGAGAAGATAGAAGTCAGATGTACAGTATCAGTATTACAGACGTGTAAGAACGAATTATGGAAGGAAAAGAGAGGAGCTAGCCAAAATTGATTGGAAGGGGACACTAGCAGGGATGGCTGTAGAACAGCAATGGCTAGAGTTTCTGGGTGCAATTCAGTAGGCGCAGGATTGATTCGTCCTAAAGATGAAGAAGTATTCTAAAGGGAAGATATACAACCATAGCTGATAAGAGAAGTCAAAGACAGCATAAAAGTAAAAGGGAGGGGATATAACATTGCAAATATTGTTAAAGGATTGGGAAACTTTTAACAACCAACAGAAGGCAACTGAAAAAGCCATAGGGGAGAATAGATGAGATATGAAGGTAAGCCAGCCATTAATATAATAGAAACTACAAAAAGTTTTTCCCCCCAAAAATATAGAGTAAAAGAGATGCAAGAATGAATTTTTGACCACAAGAAGGTATGGCAGATGAACTTGGGAAGTAGTTGTTGTCAGCCTTCACTGGAAGGGACTTACAATATGCCAGAAATTCGAGTATGTTGGGCCAGATGTGAGTGTGGTTGCTATTACTAAGGAGTAGGTGCATGGGAAGCTGAACAATCTTAAGGTAGGGAAGTCACCTGGATCAGATGGATGACATTCCAGGGTTCTGAAAGAAGTAGCTGAAGAGATTGTGGAAGCCTCTGTAGTGATCTTTCAAGAATCACTAAATTCTGGAATGGTTCTGGAGAAATGGAAAATTACAAATGTCACTCCACTCCTTAAGAAGGGAAGGAGGCAGAAGAAAGGAAATTATAGGCCATTTAGCCTGACCTCAGTGGTTGGGAAGATGTGGAGTCTATTATTAAGGATGATGTTTCGCGGTACCTGGAAATGCAAGATAAAATAGGCCAAAGTCAGCATGGTTTCCTTAAGGGGAAATCTTGCCTGATAAATCTGTTGGAATTCTTTGAGGAGATAATAGACAGAATAAGTAAAGGAGAGTCAATGGCTGTTGATTACTTGGACTTTCAGGAGGCCTTTGACAAGGTGCCAAACATAAGTCTGCTTAACAAGTCAAGAACCCATGGTGTTACAGGAAACATACTAGTATGGATAGAAGATTGGCTGACTGGCGGCAAAGTGTTTGCTCGTTGGCTACAGGTTTCTAGTGGTGTTCTGCAATGGTTGGTGTTGGGTCCCCTTCTTTTCATGTCATACAGTATACCAGTGATTTGGATGACAGAATTGGTGGCTTTGTGGCCAAGTTAGCAGAAGATATAAAGATGGGTGGGGGGGGCTGGTTTTGTGGAGGAAGCAGGGAGTCTACATGTGCAGGATTTCTAAAAGGTTAACTTGCAGGTTGAGTCGGTGGTAAGGAAGGTAAATGCAGTCATTTCGAGAGGACTAGGATATAAGAACAAGGATGTAATGCTGAGACTTTGTAAGGCGTTGGTCAGACTGCATTTGTATTGTGAGCAGTTTTGGACCCCTGGGCCAAGATAAGATGTGTGGTATTAGAGAGGGTTCAGAGGAGGTTCACGAGAATGATTCTGGGAATGAAAGGGTTAACATACGAGAAGCATTTGATCGCTTTATGCTTATACTCAGTGGAGTTTAGAAGAATGAGGGAGGGATCTCATTGAAACTGATCAGTTGGCGGGTCTGGATAGTGTGGATGTGAAGAGGATGCTTGTGGTGTTTGAGCATAGGACCAGAGGGCACAACCTTGGAATAGAGGGATGTCCACTTAGACCAGAGATGAGGAATTTCTTTAGCCAGAGGATAGTGAGTCTGTGGAATTCATTGCCACACTTGACTGTGGAGGCCAAGTCATTGGGTATATTTGAAGAAGAGGTTGATAAGTTCTTGATTTGTCAGGGTGTCAAAGCTTATGGGGAAAAGGCAGAAGAATGGGAATATGAAGGATAGTAAATCGGCCATGATGGAATGACAGAGCTGATTTGATGGGCTGAATGGCCTAATTCTGCTCCCATGTTTTAGGTCTTATGGAACAGAACAGAAAACGCTGGATCACTCAGTGGATCAGGTGGCATACATGGAAAGGAAGCAGAGTTAGCATTTTATTGACTCTGAACTGGAACTCTTAAAAGGGGCTTTAACATGAAATGTAACTCTGTTTCCATCACTGACTGTTATGATTTTCACTTTCTGGCATTTGCAGTTTTTATTTTCCTGATAGGAAATGTAATGGATACAGTAAGAGGCTTTACTGAGGTGGATAAAAAAAACATTTGGTTGTGGAAAGCAGACTTAAACTGAATGAAACAGTGTCCTTTACAATGTGGGGTGGATGGAACTGTTTAGATACTACTCTGGAAATTAATTGGCAGGAAGGCCTCAGAAATAAATTGGGGGGGAGAGAAGGGGGAATAATTGTGGGTGGACTATTTGAATGTGTGAGAAGGGTAGGCATTGAGAACAAAGTTGACCAAATCTTTCAGAGTGATGAGAGTGAAGGATACGACAATACACAAATAATCAAAATCTTCGAAAAAGGTTGAGGGAAGGAACATTAGGTTTACCAAAAAGTGTGTTAGATAATTTAAAAAGTTTGCATTCTTTGGCAACATTTTTGGGGCAGTTGAAGTGGAGGTTCAAGCAACATACATCAAAGTTGCTGGTGAACGCAGCAGGCCAGGCAGCATCTCTAGGAAGAGGTACAGTCAACGCTTTGGGCCGAGACCCTTCGTCAGGACTAACTGAAGGAAGAGCTAGAACTTCAGATTGCAGACTCTGCCATTGATCTCACCGGCTCCAACACCTCAGGGCATATTCAAAACCCGGACTCCAGCAATGACCATGGACACCTTCAAAGCAATTGCGCAACCACCAACTGCGACTCCAGCCTTGAACTCCAGGCCGGGTCTTTATGTGCTGCTATTGTGACTCCCGTCTCCCCTTCCCCCACCACCACTCTGCAACCCCGTCTCCCTCAGATCCCACCGTCAGTTCCTGGGCCCACAGAGGCTCCATCTTCCTCTCACCCCAACCCTCCCCTCTCCACTGACGCCCCCAGCCTCCCCCCCCCCCCCCGATCCCAGCTCTCATCCATGCCGGGTCTTTACCATCTCCTTCACTAGCTCTTCCTTCAGTTAGTCCTGACAAAAGGTCTCGGCCTGAAACATCGACTGTACTTCTTCCTAGAGATGCTGCCTGGCCTGCTGCGTTCACCAGCAACTTTGATGTGTGTTGCTTGAATTTCCGGCATCTGCAGAATTCCTCGTGTTTGAAGTGGAGGTTGTTTGTTATACAAGGAAGCCCAGGTAGTAAAATGTGATCGTGGAGGAAACTAATTAATTCTTGGTGGTGTTGAGGGAGTGTGAGTGATGTTCTTGGGCTGTCATTTTTTGGGTTTAAGATGTAGAGGCATATTTGTAAAATTATCTTTTTCTTATGAGACTTGTACCAAACGCTGAAAAACGCTTTATGTTTGGTTGTTTCATTTAAGACTTGGCACCTCACTTCTGCAAGTAAACTGAATTTGCTCCATGTTAGTGATACACAGTGAATAAAGTTTGCACAATGGGTGTAGATTACTGTTTTAGTTTTATTGTATTATTGACATTTTGAAATACAATGAAAGTTCTTAACACAACATACAAAACATGTTGGAATGTGCAAAGCAGTATTTCCAATTTTGTGAACTTGTGTGTAAGGAAATAGGGGAGTCTTAGTAAACCCCCATTAATGAAGTTAATTTTTTTCTGTTGAAGTTGAATCAGAAGATGTTTGTTTTATGTAACACAAATACATCTTTAAAAGGTTTTAATAATTTTGAGTGTTAAACTGCTCTATTAAAAATGCAGGAGAGGACTTAAAACATCTTGATTTGCTGTCAGTAGCCAGCTGTCTGCAAGCAAGATGTTCTGGTTTAATCCTTCATTCTTGAAAATGTGCTTATTGTCCATGTAAGGAGCAGCCTTAAATTGTGAACTCAGGTTGGAGGAGCAACACCTCATATACCATCTAGGTAGTCTTCAGCCCCTTGGTATGAAATTCTCCAACTTCTGGTAATTCCCTCCCCCTCCCTCCCTCTATCTATATTTCACTCTGCCCCCTCCCCCAGCTGCCTATCACCTCCCTCATGGTTCCGCCTCCTACTACCCATTGTGTTTTCCCCTATTCTTTCTTCACCTTTCCTGCCTATCACCTCCCTGCTTCCCCTCCCCCACCCCTTTGTCTTTCCCCTTACTGGTTTTTCACCTGGAACCTACCAGTCTTCTCCTTCCCACCCTCCCCCTACCTTCTTTATAGGGCCTCTGCCCCTTTCCCCTACAGTCCTGACGAGAGGTTCCGGCCCGAAACGTCGACTCATTGTTTCCACTGATGCTACCCAACCTGCTGAGTTCCTCTAGCATGTTGTGAGTGTAGCCTTAAATTGTGTGATGCTGCTGATATGACCTTATACCCTCTCCAACTAAGCCTTTGTAAGTTTAGAAATGCAGCAATTGTAGGGATCGTAACTGATCCCTCATCTCCAAGATGTTCAGGAAGAGTTTTTTTTCCCTTATTTGTAAGAACAAGCAGAGATGTCTATTTATAGTGTCTCAGATTTTGTGTTGTTTAGTCCTCGTGCTAGTTTATTAATAAATACCTTTCAATTTATGCATAAAAATTTTTAATTCTTTTCTCCTATTTCTCCTGGTGTCTTCAGCCATCTGGACATGTACAGGCATTATCCAAGGAATAACTTTCCTATATCCAGGCAAATACAGAATACTTATCAGACAAAGTATGACAAAACCATACTTGAATGCTGTCAGATATCTGACATCATGAAAATTTCAAGCTGAAATCCTACCCAAATTTAGTAAAGTAACCAGAACATACAAAATCTTTTTCATTTGTAAGAATTTTATTTTGTTATATTGAAATAATATTCACAGCTTTTTAGATAAATAATTAGAAACCTACATTATTTATTGGTACAGGCTACTGGAGACTGACAGCAAGTCTCTGAAATCTGTAAATGGATCTCGACGCAATAGTGGATCTTCCCTGGTATCCAGTTCTTCTGCCTCCAGTAACCTGAGCCACCTGGAAGAAGATTCCTGGATACTGTGGGGGAGAATTGTTAATGAGTGGGACGATGTACGTAAAAAGAAAGAGAAGCAGATGAAGGTAAGTACCATACATCATCTTCCTATCATTACTGTTGTTTAAATTGAAGGGTGGAAAGTTGTTATAACATTTTTGAAAGGCAATACATTTCTGAAGCTGTGACATCTTTGGAAGTATTTGATTCAATTTGCTAATTTGTGTTGCATATATTTCTTGCACTGTTGAAGCACAGTAGTGTTGGAACGTGTTTCTTTTGGTTGCCATTCAACTTGTCCCAGGTGGTCTATAAACAGAGTAGGAATGAACAGATACAACTGTGTTGGGTCCCTTGATCCCCGATAGTAGTGGGACTTCCTTTGGAAGACTTCTGAAGCCTGAATACAGAACATCCAAACAGCTCATGACAAGATAAGGGATGGAGATGGGGGAGTTGATTGGACCTTCAAAGTCTGAGAAACTTTGAGCTGATTAATGTTACTTTTCGGAAATAACTAAGAACTATTAAATGATCTAAATAATGATTTTTAATAAGTACTTTTTAAAATGCATTAAAGATGTAAGGCTTTTAACAATTGTAGATATAATGAAAGTGATTGTCTTTCTTGGCCTAATTTGCAGCTTGGGGATTTCCACTAAAATGAATGGGAATTCTAGGTCTATGCAGATTCTGATAGACTCCCTGGTACAAAGTTGGGAATTCCCAGCACGCTTGGGTTTCTCTTCATGTTAGACTTCATGTTCAGTGATGTACATGCCAGCACCTGTTGCACAGCTCATCTAGATTTCTGAAGGAGTCATACAACTCTGGTATGTGTCACCGCAAATGCCTGAACACTGGAGTTTCATAGAAGCACAAAACCTACAGCATAATACAGGCCCTTCGACCCACAAAGCTGTGCCAAACATGTCCTTACCTGAGAAATTACCAAGGGTTACCCATAGCCCTCTATTTTTCTGAGCTGCATATACATGTCCAGGAGTCTCTTAAAAGACCCTATCGTATCTGCCTCCACCACTGTCGCCGGCAGCCCATTCCACATACTAACCATTGCGTAAAAGATTTACACATTTCATTGACTCTGCCTCTCGCCGCTTCTCCCGTCAAGCTCTGAAGGCGACGCTTTCCGCCATGAGGAGGTACTTGGTGTCCCTATCCCAGACCCTTCCACACCTTCGGGACACTTTCTTCGCCGTCTGTAATGGTCCTACCCGCTATTTCATCCTCCGTCGATCCACGCCTGCAATCGCCGTTTCTTTGACTTTGTCATGTTAGGCAAAGATCGCAAGATCTTACATCTACGGACTCCAGAGCCTGCCGGCCCCGACGCTAGCAGGCATGAACTTCCGGTTGCGGCCCCTGCCGTTGATCTCGGCGGCTCCAACACCTCGGGACATATTCATAACCCGGACTCCAGCAACGACCATGGACAGATTCGAAGTGATTATGCAACCACCAACTGCGACTCCAGCCTTGAACTCCAGGCCGGGTCTTTATGTGCTGCTGTTGTCACTCCCGTCTCCCCTTCCCCCACCACCACTCCGCAGCCCCGTCTTCCTCAGATCCCACCGTCAACTCCTGGGCCCTCAGAGGCTCCATCTTCCTCTCACCCCAACCCTCCCCTCTCCATTGACACCCCCAGCCTCCCCCCTCCCCCCTCTGATCCCAGCTCTCATCCGTGCCGGGTCTTTACCATCCCCTCCGACCTTCAACTGTCGGAGGCAGAACGCTCTGTTCTCAGTAAGGGCCTCACCTTTGTCCTCCTTCGCCCACACCTCAGCGAGTTCCGTGTTCGCCATGATGCGGAACTTTTCTTCCGCCGTCTCCGTCTCCGAGCCTACTTCTTCGGCAAGGACTCTTCCACCCCCACCAATGACCCCTTCTCCCGTCTTCAACCCTCCTCTTCTTCATGGACACCCCGCTCTGGTCTTCTGCCTGCCCTGGATCTCTTTATTGCCAACTGCCGACGGGACATCAACCGTCTCGACTTCACCGCACCTTGTCCCCATTCCAACCTCACTCCTTCGGAACGCTCTGCTCTCCACTCCCTCCGCACTAATCCTAACATTATTATTAAACCCGCTGATAAAGGGGGTGCTGTTGTAGTCTGGCGTACTGACCTCTACCTTGCCGAGGCACAGCGACAACTCGCGGATACCTCCTCTTATTTACCCCTCGATCGTGACCCCACTAAGGAGCACCAGGCCATTGTCTCCCACACTATCAACGACTTTATCCGCTCAGGGGATCTCCCATCCACTGCTACCAACCTTATAGTTCCCACACCCCGCACTTCCCGTTTCTACCTCCTACCCAAGATCCACAAACCTGCCTGTCCTGGCCGACCTATTGTCTCAGCTTGCTCCTGCCCCACCGAACTCGTTTCTGCATACCTCGACACTGTTTTATCACCCCTTGTTCAATCCCTTCCGACCTATGTTCGTGACACTTCTCACGCTCTTAAACTTTTCGATGATTTTAAGTTCCCTGGCCCCCACCGCTTTATTTTCACCATGGATGTCCAGTCCCTATATACTTCCATCCCCCATCAGGAAGGTCTCAAAGCTCTACGCTTCTTTTTGGATTCCAGACCTAATCAGTTCCCCTCTACCACCACTCTGCTCCGTCTAGCAGAATTAGTCCTTACTCTTAATAATTTCTCCTTTTGCTCCTCCCATTTCCTCCAAACTAAAGGTGTAGCTATGGGCACCCGTATGGGTCCTAGCTATGCCTGCCTTTTTGTTGGGTTTGTGGAACAATCTATGTTCCGTGCCTATTCTGGTATCTGTCCCCCACTTTTCCTTTGCTACATCGACGACTGCATTGGCGCTGCTTCCTGCACGCATGCAGAACTCGTTGACTTTATTAACTTTGCCTCCAACTTTCACCCTGCCCTCAAGTTTACCTGGTCCATTTCCGACACCTCCCTCCCCTTTCTAGATCTTTCTGTCTCTGTCTCTGGAGACAGCTTATCCACTGATGTCTACTATAAGCCTACTGACTCTCACAGCTATCTGGACTATTCCTCTTCTCACCCTGTCTCTTGCAAAAACGCCATCCCCTTCTCGCAATTCCTCCGTCTCCGCCGCATCTGCTCTCAGGATGAGGCTTTTCATTCTAGGACGAGGGAGATGTCTTCATTTTTTTAAAGAAAGGGGCTTCCCTTCCTCCACTATCAACTCTGCTCTTAAACGCATCTCCCCCATTTCACGTACATCTGCTCTCACTCCATCCTCCCACCACCCCACTAGGAATAGGGTTCCCCTGGTCCTCACCTACCACCCCACCAGCCTCCGGGTCCAACATATTATTCTCCGTAACTTCCGCCACCTCCAACGGGATCCCACCACTAAGCATATCTTTCCCTCCCCGCCTCTCTCTGCATTCCGCAGGGATCGCTCCCTACACAACTCCCTTGTCCATTCGTCCCCCCCATCCCTCCCCACTGATCTCCCTGCTGGCACTTATCCGTGTAAGCGGAACAAGTGCTACACATGCCCTTACACTTCCTCCCTTACCACCATTCAGGGCCCCAAACAGTCCTTCCAGGTGAGGCATCACTTCACCTGTGAGTCGACTGGGGTGATATACTGCGTCCGGTGCTCCCGATGTGGCCTTTTATATATTGGTGAGACCCGACGCAGACTGGGAGACCGCTTTGCTGAACATCTACGCTCTGTCCGCCAGAGAAAGCAGGATCTCCCAGTGGCCACACATTTTAATTCCACATCCCATTCCCATTCTGACATGTCTATCCACGGCCTCCTCTACTGTAAAGATGAAGCCACACTCAGGTTGGAGGAACAACACCTTATATTCCGTATGGGTAGCCTCCAACCTGATGGCATGAACATTGACTTCTCTAACTTCCGCTAGGCCCCACCTCCCCCTCGTACCCCATCTGTTACTCTTTTTTATGCACACATTCTTTCTCTCACTCTCCTTTTTCTCCCTCTGTCCCTCTGAATATACCTCTTGCCCATCCTCTGGGTCACCCCCCCCCCCGTCTTTCTTCCCGGACCTCCTGTCCCATGATCCTCTCGTATCCCCTTCTGCCTATCACCTGTCCAGCTCTCGGCTCCATCCCTCCCCCTCCTGTCTTCTCCTATCATTTTGCATCTCCCCCTCCCCCTCCAGCTTTCAAATCCCTTACTCACTCTTCCTTCAGTTAGTCCTGACGAAGGGTCTCGGCCTGAAACGTCGACTGCGCCTCTTCCTATAGATGCTGCCTGGCCTGCTGCGTTCACCAGCAACTTTGATGTGTGTTACCCCTGATATCTCCTCTGTACCTACTTCCAAGCACCTTAAAACTGTGCCCTCTCGTTCTAGCCATTTCAGCCCTGTGAAAAAGCCTCTGACTATCCACACGGTCAATGTCTCTTATCATCTTATTCACCTCTATCAGGTCACCTCTCATCCTTTATCGCTCCAAGGAAAAAAGGCCGAGTTCACTCAACCAATGTTTATTTGGTAGCTAAGTGTTTATTTAAGCAAATCATCCTGAAGTTTGGAAACTGTCTAGCGAAACTTGTACCCTCTTCACTAGGAAGGTAATAAAAGAAGAATGGAAGGCCTTACATATTGACCAACATTTCCATTGTAACTCCCATCTTCAGAAGGAGTTTCTGTCTGGAACTTCTCAGTATAGTCTACTCGGTTTTGTCTAATCTCATGTAGTGCATTATGCCAGTACAAAATTTCTTCCAAATTCTTCTACATTCAACCTTTAGGCTCTTGTGGTAATCTTTCAAAATGACAATCAAAATTTAACACCAGGTATTCACCTGGTGGGTTAGGTGTTAGATATTTGAATTAAATTGCAGAAAATGAACAGTGCAATATTTGGAAAAAGTTACAGAGTGGAAATGATCAAACTGAGCTAATTTTATCTCCTTTGACATGAAATTTAGGGCATTTCGTATCCCTCCTTTTGGTGCAGTTTAAATTTTCTTCAATGTTGAGGTATTTGGAATTGCCACTGTTAGTAAAACTAGTTGAGCTTCCTCACTGAGCTCGTATGCAAATTTGGCTCATTAAACTAACAGCCACGTGATTCAGCGGTGAGAAGTCCACCTTTCATAAACAATGCACGTCTAGGGTCAGTATGTTCTGGAGTTCAATAAAATAGAAATGTTGTGATGTTCGATTAAAGAAACCTTGATTTGAGCAAATGTTATGTAAAAATTGCCCATACGCGGTTATTGGTCAACAAGAAATTACAGATAGTACACTGCATAAAATTATAAAGAAAGTATATTTACTAATTTCAGTTTTATCAGATAGTTATTAGGAAAAATAAAGAAAATAAAAGGACCCTTTACAGTTAAAGCAGTCCAATCTGCACATAACTGTTCGAGCTCGTCTCTTCCAAAACTGGGTATTTGTGGGTGTATCTCTTACTCACACGCTGGACCCATGTTCTGCGTGAAAACACCCAGTACATTTTGAACTCCTGTTGAAGACCATCTCGAGCAGACTGCCCCTCTTTTTCACGAGTATCACAAAGCACTTCTATACCAAACGATTATGCAACCAGTCAGAATGCTGTCCACCATACGTCTTGAGAAATTTGCAAGAATTTTTGGTCAAATACCAAATCTCCTCAAACCCCTAATAAAATACCCTTCCATCCTACTCCGCAGCTCCCGCCAAAAGACCCCAAACTGGACTGTCTGTAACAAAACTCTCTCTGTCCTGCTTTCTCTGGATCCCATCATTCTGATTGGCTGATGCCACATTCCTGACTTGAACAGCAGGACTTCTTGTCTTTAGCCGGAACCAAAACATTTTACTAGCAGGGCACACTGGTTTTGCAGAAAACTCCTGAAATGAAATACCTGCAGCATAGCAGTACAAACATTTCTGCTAATGTAACAGCTGAATCTCAATCTTTTTCAAAGGTAGAATATTCCTTAAAATGATGAAAACAAAACAACGTGAAACGTCCTGGGGGGAAAAAAGATGACTGGCACTCTTAAAAGCAGTTACTTGGATTTTATATGCTAGATTTTAACTCTTGCTTAAGCAATACCAAGACAAGGTTGATACTGTGGGCAGTTGTCGCTTAAAAGGATTTCTGGACATTTGTCACAACATGTTTGAATAGTTTGTTCTCTGTGATTGAACTGAACACTAAGAAGTCATCACAAGTTTTGAGGTATCAACTGTTTTAGTTTTCTTTAAGAAAAAAACACAAATCATTTATCATATCTGAAAACAAGTTTTTTGAGCACTTAGGTAATTGTAGCATTTTCACTGTCACTTTTACTCGTTAACCATTTGATAGTAAGGAAGGCAAGCGCTTTGTTAGCATTCAATTTGAGGGGACTAGAATACAAAAGCAAAAATGCAATTCTGAGGCTTTATAAGGCATTCGTCAGACTACATTTGGAATATTGTGAGCAGTTTTTGGCCCCATATGTAAGAAAGGATGTGCTGGCATTGGAGAGGGTCCAGAGGAGGTTTACGAGAATTATCCCAGGAATGAAAGAGTTAATGTATGAGGAATGTTTGATCGCTCTGGGCCTGTACTCACTGCAGTTTAGAATAATGAGGGTGGGGGAAATGTCATTGAAACCTATTAATATTGAAAGACATAGACAGAATGGACATATTGTTACAGAATGCTGTAACAAAAACAGCACGGAAACAGGCCATCTCGGCCCTTCTAGTCTGTGCTGAACTCTTACTCTCACCGAGTCCCACCGATCTGCACTCAGCCCATAACCCTCCATTCCTTTCCTGTCCGTATAACTATCCAATTTACCTTTAAACAACAACATCGAACCTGCCTCAACCACTTCTGCTGGAAGCTCGTTCCAAACAGCCACCACTCTCTGAGTAAAGAAGTTCCCCCTCATGTTACCCCTAAACTTTTGCCCTTCAACTCTCAACTCATATCTTCTTGTTTGAATCTTCCCCACTCTTAATGGAAAATGCCTATCCACGTCAACTCTATTTATCCCCCTCATAATTTTAAATACCTCTATCAAGTCCCCCCTCAACCTTCTACACTCCAAAGAATAAAGACCTAACTTGTTCAACCTTTCTCTGTAACTTAGGAGATGAAACCCAGGCAGCATTTTAGTAAACCTCCTCTGTACTCTCTCAATTTTTTTGACATCTTTCCTATAATTTGGTGACCAGAACCGTACACAGTACTCCAAATTTGGCCTTACCAATGCCTTATACAATTTCAACATTGCATCCCAACTCCTATACTCAATTAATAAAGGCCAGCATACCAAAAGCTTTCTTCACCACCCTATCCACATGAGATTCCACCTTCAGGGAACTATGCACCATTATTCCTAGATCCCTCTGTTCTACAGCATTCTTCAATGCCCTACCATTTACCATGTATGTCCTATTTTGATTAGTCCTACCAAAATGTAGCACCTCACATTTTTCAGCATTAAACTCCATCTGCCATCTTTTAGCCCACTCTTCTAACTGTCCTAAATCTCTCTGCAAACTTTGAAAACCTACCTCATCATCCACAACGCCACCTATCTTAGTATCATCTGCATACTTACTCATCCAATTTACCACCCCATCATCCAGATCATTAATATATATGACAAACAACATTGGACCCAGTACAGATCCCTGAGGCACAGTGCTACACAACGTCCTCCAATTTGACACACAGTTATCCACCACTACTCTCTGGCGTCTCCCATCTAGCCACTGCTGAATCCATTTTACTACTTCCATATTAATGCCTAACGATTGAACCTTCCTAACTAACCTTCCGTGTGGAACCTTGTCAAAGGCCTTACTGAAGTCCATATAGACAACATCCACCGCTTTACCCTAGTCAACTTTCTTAGTAACCTCATCAAAAAATTCAATAAGATTTGTCAAACATGACCTTCCACGCACAAATCCATGTTGACTGTTCCTAATCAGACCCTGTCTATCCAGATAATTATATATACCATCTCTAAGAATACTTTCCATCAATTTACCCACTGCTGACGTCAAACTCACAGGCTGATAATTGCTAGGTTTACTCTTAGAACCCTTTTTAAACAATGGAACCACATAAGCAATACGCCAGTCCTCCGGCACCATCCCCGTTTCTAATGACATTTGAAATATTTCTGTCAGAGCCCTTGCTATTTCTACACTAACTTCCCTCAAGGTCCGAGGGAATATCTTGTCTGGACCCGGAGACTTATCCACTTTTATATTTCTTAAAAGCGCCAGTACTTCCTCTTCTTTAATTGTCATACTTTCCATAACTACCCTTCTTGTTTCCTTTACCTTACACAATTCAATATCCTTCTCCTTAGTGAATACCGAAGAAAATAAATTGTTCAAAATCTCCCCCCATCTCTTTTGGCTCCGCACATAGCCGTCCACTCTGATTCTCCAAGGGACCAATTTTATCCCTCACTATCCTTTTGCCACTAACATAACTGTAGAAACCCTTTGGATTTATTTTCACCTTACTTGCCAAAGCTGTCTCGATGGTCAAGATGTATCCATGAGCGGAAGAGACAAGCGGGCACAGTCTCAGAATAGAAGGATGTCCCTTTGAAACAGATGAGGATGAATTTCTTTAGCCAGAGGGTGGTGAATCTGTGAAATTCAGTACCACTGGTGGCTCTGGAGGCAAAATGATTTGGTGTATTTAAAGTGGAGCTTGATATATTTTTGATTTTAATGGCGTCAAAGTTTACGAGGAGAAGACAGGAGAATGGGGTTGAGAGGGAAAGTCAGCCATGATCGAATGGCGGAGCAGGCTCGACAGGCTGAATGGCCTAATTCTACTCCTATATAATGTCGTCTTGCAGCCTAACTTGACACAGAAAAGGAACCAGGTTATTTTGCTGTCATTTAAACTAATACATTTAGATTCAGTTTAGGATTATTTTGAATAGTAGATCTCAGACAATATCCAGGCTTCTTAGTTCCAAAGATAGTAAAATTATTGTAGTAATGCAGCCAGTGTCATATTGGTAAATAAAGCAATCTATGTACATAGAGCAACATTCCAGAGAAAGCAAGTTAATAAATAGGACTGTTGACCATGACATGGTGAAAACTAACTAAGAATTATACAGTACAATGTTAGTATACAGGGCCTCTGAACCCATTGTACTTGCACAGCAATCCTAAAAAGCCTCTTTCCCGTAGCCCTTTACAGTGAGCAAATTATCATGCAACATGGAAACAGGTCTTTCGACCCAATGTCATGCTGCTGGAGTTGCTTCAATTTGCCTGCACTTGGCACGTGTTCCAGATGTCTTTTAAACATTGTAATTATTCCCCTACGTACACACGTGCACGCAGACACATGTTACAATGACATTTCTTCACGTTATAATAAAATTGATTAATCGCTGCTGGTTCAGAGCACTTTACTCAATATCATTGTCAGTTTCCGCAAACACTGCCAATTCCAATCAGATTTCCATCACCTTAATGAATTTAAAGAAGGACAAAATGCATAACTAAATATTAGTTTATGAGCACTTTTGTGCGGTATGAGCAATAATATAGGCCAGTTTATTCGTAATTTGTGCAGCCAGCTTTAATACAATATGTCATAACCCTCAACATTTTTACACACTGAACATTGCATATTAGACAACTGATATACATGAATGAAGTTATTAACAACCATCAGTATCTTGTGTGGAGCTAAACGGGGGAAAAGAAAGCTGGCTATGATCACAACATTTTTCCTCTTCCTCCTGACCATAACTTCTCCCTCTGTAGATAACATATTACCCATCTGTCACTTGAAATCCCTCTTGCTAAGTATGTTACTTGATGCCCTGTGTCAAATTTCATCTGCAAAGATGCGCTGTGTCAAATTTCGTTTCCTCTGACTGATTCTTGCAAATTTCTATAGACGTATGGTGGGGAGCATTCTGTTTGGTATAGAGGGTCCAATGTACTGGATTTAAAGAGGCTGAGAAAGGTTGCAGACTCCATTCATGGCCATAAGCTTCCCTGCCATCAAGGACATCTTCCAAAGGCAGAGCCTCAAGAAGACAGCATTATTTGCATCAAGGAGGAGGGGCAAGAGCCTCAAGACCCACACTCAGTGTTTTAGGAGCAGCTTCTATCCCCCTCTGCCATTAGATATCTGAATGGTCCATGAACACTACCCTGCTTTCATAGTCATAGAACACTCCAGCACAGAAACAGGCCCTTCGGCCTGTCTCATCTGCCGAGTCGTTCATCTGCCTAGTCCCATCGACCTGCACTTCGGCCTTAGACCTTCATACCCCTGTCATCCATGTCCCTGTCCAAATTTCTTTTAAACGTTGAAATTGATCCCACCTCCACCACTTGTACTGGCAGCTTGTTCCACACCTTTAGAGTAAAGAAGTTCCCCATGTTCTCCTTAAAACTTTTCACCTTTCACCCTTTACCCATGACCTCAAGTTGGAGTCTCACCAAACCTCAGTGGAAAAAGTCTGCTTTCATTTACCCTACCTATACCGCTCACAATATATAGTATCTCTCTCAAATTTCCCCTCAGTCTTCTGTGTTCTGGAAAAGGTCCTAACCTATTTAACGTTTCTCTGACTGAGGTCCTCATGTCCTGGCAACATCCTGGTAAAATTTCTCTGCACTCTTTCAATCTTACTGATACCTTTCTTATAGGTAGGTGACCAGAGCTACACACAAGATTCCAAATTAAGCCATACCAATGTCTTGTACAACTTCAGTATAACATCGCAACTTTTGTACTCAAAAACAGTGATTTATGAAGGATATCAAAGCTTTCTTTATGACCCCATCTATCTGTGATGTAAGGAAATATGGATCTGTATTCCCAGATTTGTCTGTTTTCCACCCTTCTCGGTGTTCTACTGCTCACTGTGAAGACCCACCCTCGTTTGTTCTCCCAAAGTGCAAAATCTCGCACTTGGCTACGTTAAATTCCATCTGCCGTCTTTCAGCTCATTTTTCCAGTTGGTTCGGATCTTGCTGGAAGCTTTGATAGTCCTCCTCGCTGTCCAGTGCACCCCAATCTTGGTGCCATCTACAAATTTACTGATCCAGTTTACCACATTATCATCCAGATGATACAGATGACAAACAACGACGAACCCAGCACTGATCCCTGCGGCACATCACTTTGTCACAGACCCCCACTCAGAGCAGCAACCATCTACAACTGCTCTCTGGCTTCTTACGTGGCCAATGTCTAATTCAAATTACTACCTCTTCTTGAATGCCAGCAACTGAACTTCCTTGACCAAGATCCCATGCGGGACCTTGTTAGAGGCCTTGCTAAAGTCCATGTAGACAACATCCACTGTCTTGCCTTCGTCAGCTTCCTCGAAAAACTCCAGAAGATTGGTTAGACTTGATTTACTGTGTACAAAGCCATGTTGACTATCCCTTATCAGTCCCTGTCTGTCCAAATACTGACATATCTGGTCCCTTAGAATGCCTTAAAATAACTCCCCACTACTGATGTCAGGCTCACCAGCATATAATTTCCTGGCTATTCTCAGAGCCTTTCTTAAATAATGGAACTACATTAGCTATCCTCCAATCCTCTGGCACCTCATCTGTGGCTACAGATGTTTCAAATATCTCTGCTAGGGCCCCCTGCAATTTCTGCACTAGCCTCCCACAGGGTCCAAGGGAACAGCTTGTCAGGCCCTGGGGATTTATCCACGCTAATTTGCCTCAACACTAAACACCTCATCCTCTGTAATCTGCGTTGGTCCATGACCATGCTGCTGCTGCTTTGCCTCACTTCTGTTTACCCTGTGCTTGTCTCCTGAGTAAATCTCGATACGAAAAATATCATTTTAAGACTTCTCCCATTTTTTTTTGGCTCCACGCATAGATTAAGACTCTGATCTTCCAGAGGACCAAATTTGTCCCTTGCTATTATTTTGCTCTTAAGATATCTGTAGAAGCTCTAAGATTGTCCTTCACCTTACCTGCTAGAGCAGCCTTATGTCTTCTTTAAGACCTCCCTTTTTCCTTAAGTATTCTCTTGCATTTCTTATACTCCTTGAGTACCTCATTTGTTCCCGTCTGCCTATACTTGCTGTACATCTCCATTACTGAATTAACTCTCCTCAATGTCTCTTGAAAACCAAGGTTCCCTGAACCTGTTATCCTTGCCTTTTATTTTGACAGGAACATACAAGCTCTACTCTCAAAATTTCACTTTTGAAGGCCTCCCACTTACCAAGTACACCTTTGCCAGAAAACAACCTGTTCCCCAGATCCTTTCTGATATCATCAAAATTGGCCTTTCTCCCACTTAGAATCTCAACCCAAGCACCAGACTTATCCTTTTCCATAATTATCTTGAAACTAATGGCCTTATGATCACTAGATGCAAAGTATTCTGTCACAAACTTCTGTCACCTGCCATGTCTCATTCCCTAATAGGAGATCTAGCATCGCACTCTCTCTATTTGGGACTTCTATGTACTGATTAGGGAAACATTCCTGAACATATTTAACAAACTCAATCCCATCCAGTCCTTTTACAGTACAGGAATCCCAGTCAATATGTGGGAAGTTTAAAATCTCCTACTATCACAACCATATGTTACTTGCAACAGTCTGCGGTCTCTCTACAAGTTTGCTCCTCTAAATCCTGTGGACTGTTGGGTGGTCTATAATATCCTATTAAAGTGGTCATACCTTTTCTATTCCACAGTTCTAGCCATACAGCCTCACTGGATGAGCTCTTCAGTCTGTCCTGATTGAGCATTGCCGTGACATTTCCTCTGACTAGTAATACCACCTTTCCCCCTTTAATCCCTCCCATTCTATCACATCTAAAACAACAAAGCCCCTGAATACTGAGCTACCATCCTGCCCCTCCTGCAACTAAGTCTCACTCACAGCTACATTGTCATAATTGCACATGCCGATCTATGCCCGAAGCTCACCTGCCTTTTCCACAGTATATATTGAAATATACGCAGCTCAGATCACTCGTCCCATCACCTTTCAGTTCCTGACCTTGTATGTAGGTTTAACAACATCTTTCTCCACAACTACTCCATTATCTGTCTGGCATTCTGGTTCCTATTCCCATGCAACTCTAGTTTAACCCCCCATGCGGCACTAACAATCCTTCCCACTAGAATATTATTCCCCTCCAGTTCTGGTGCAAAACATCCCTTCTGTACAGGTCCCACCTTCCCTGTAAGAGAGTCCAAAGATCTAAAAATCTGAAGTCCTCTCTGCTACACCAACTACTTAGTTACATTTTAGGCAACACTAGCATATGGCATGGGTAGCAGTCCCGAGTGCACAACCCTGGAGGTCCTGTCCTTAACTTAGCAACTAACTCCCTGAACTCACTTTGCAGGATCTCATCATCTCTCCTACCCATGTCTTTGGTATCACCATGGACCATGACTTCTGGCTGCTCTCCCTCGCACAGTAGAGTGCTGTGGACTCGATCTGAGATGTCGCTGACCCTGGCACCCAGGAGGCAACATACCATCCGGGAATCTTGTTCTTATCCACAGAACTTTCTTTGTTTTCCCCTTAACAACAAATCCTCTATCATCCCTGCCTCTTATTTCTTCCCTCCTCCCTCCCCCCCCACTTCCTTTTTGAACCATAGAACCAGACTCAGTGCCAGAGATCTGACCACTGTGGTTTTCCTCTGATAGATTATCTCTCCCCCTCCTCCTCCCCCCAACAAGATCCAAACCTATTGTTGAGGGGAATGGCCACAGGGGTACTCTGCACTGGCCCTTTCCCCCCACCTGATGGACACCTTTAGAGTCACAGAGCTGTACAATATGGAAACAAGCCCTTTGTCCTGCACCTTGGGCATAGCTACCTCCCTGTATGTTTTGTCAATCAACCCCTCAGCCTCCCAAATGATCTGGTGTTCATCCAGTTCCAACTTTGAACTCCTTGTATGTTGGAGCCAGAAGCTGCAGCTGGATGTGCTTCTTGCAGATATTGTTATCAGGGACCCAGAAGTCTTCCTGCTTTCCCACATCCTGTAAGAGAAGTATTCTAGTATCCTGACATCCCCACTGCTCTAAATGTGCAATAAGAATAAAGAAAGAATAACTAACAAAAAAAATCTACCTACAGCCTGTGCCTGTCTTCACCCAAGTCTCAATGCACCATAGCCTCAACTCCCCACTCCAGCAATGGCTGCTCAGCTTAAACCTAACATTCTTTTTATTGATTCTTGCCGTGCCTAATTACGCACCATCCAACGTCACTTTGGGACTGTGGTGTGCAATGTGCCGACTGCCCCCACTTGCTTCTTTTCATCTCCCTCTCCCTCTCCCTCTCCCTCTCCCTCTCCCTCTCCCTCTCCCTCTCCCTCTCCCTCCCCCTCCCCCTCCCCCTCCCCCTCTCCCTCTCCCTCTCCCTCTCCCTCTCCCTCCCCCTCCCCCTCCCCCTCCCCCTCCCCCTCCCCAATCCAGTGTCCCCTCGGGACCATGACATGAGAAATGCCAAAAATTCTCTTTTGCACTTTTTTTTAGTATAACTTACAGGAATTTTTATGTCTTGCTCTGTACTGATGCTGTAAAACAACAATTTTATGACATGATGATAAATCTGATTCTGATCGAGTTACTATATGACTCTGTTTTGTTTTCCTGCTCAAGCCCATTCATGATCCATACCGCCACTAATACTTTATTCCAGGGGACACTTTTGCTAACCAGCCTAGTGTCTGGGATTATGTCAAATATTTTCTGAAAAGACAAGATTCTCTTTATTCATCCTTTCTTTCTCATACTGAAAGATTTCATATGGGTTCTCAAACACAATTTGCCTTTAACACATCTGGGCTGGCTTTCCATTATTAATTTAGACACCTCTTCAAATGTCTATATTTCTCTTGAATAGTGTTGCTAAAGTCAAATCTGATGAGTTAGGCATGTCTATTCAAACTTTTTTAAACAAATGTTTTGAACAACTGTTGCCATTTTCAGTCCTCTGTCCTTTCCCTTTAGAGTCAGAGTTGCACGGCATGGAAGCAGGCCTTTTGGCCCACCGCATTGGTGCTAAGTTCTTTGTCCATCTACAGTGGTCCTGTATTAAGATGTACCCTTCTGCCCCTTTATCTTCTAAGTACCTGTCTAAATGCTTAAAAGTGGTGATTGTATCTGATTCTGCCACCTCCTCTACTGCTATGTTCAAGATCTTAACCATTATATTTAAAACAGAGCTTTTCCTTCCTATCTTCTTTAAAACTCTTTCCTCTCAAGTTAAACATGGGTTCCCTTGTTTTTGAAATAATTACCATAGGAAAAAGATTCTGACTATATACCTTATGGCAGGGGTCCCCAACCTTGTTTGCACTGCGGACCAGTTTAATACGGACAATATTCTTGCAGACCGGCCGACTGGGGTGGTGGGGGGGTGTTCAGTTAGGGTTAAACTCACCTCAACATGCCTTTTATAATTAGGGTTGCCAACTTTCTCACTCCCAAATAAGGGACAAAAGTAGCAGTCAAATACAGGGCAGTGTTTACCCTGAGAAAGACTACCATGACCATGAAGCCTTGCATGGGCACCTGTGTGCACATGCATATGTGACTTGCGTATGCGTGTATGTGCTGATTTTTTTTTCCACAAATCAGTTTTGGCTTAATCTTCCCAACTGTACTGTACATACATTATTTTTACTTAATATAGGCTGTGTATTTATCATATCATTCCTGCTTTTACTATATATATGTTAGTGTTATTTTAGGTTTTATGTGTTATTTGGTAGGTTATTTTTTGGGTCTGGGAATGCTCAAAAATTTTTCCCATATAAATTAATGGTAATTGCTTCTTCGCTTTACGCCATTTCGGCACGAAAGGTTTCATAGGAACGCTGTACCTTAGCAGGGGAAGTACGGGACAAGGGCAGTCCTGTATGGGACAAATCAATTTAGCCCAATATACGGGATGTCCCGGCAAATGTGGGACAGTTGGCAACCCTATGTTCAAGTTCAACAGTGTGTGACAGGGAATGAGGAAAGGTGCAGCTGACTCGTATCGTTTCCTCGCGGCCCGGTAGCACGTGCTTTGTGGCCCGGTGGTTGGGGACCGCTGCCTTATGAAGTCATCGAGCACTGCTACACAGAAACAAGCCCTTCAGCCATCTAGTCCATGCTGAACTTCATCCCATTGGCCTGTACCTGGATCATAGCCATCCATACCCCTCCCATTCATGTGCTTATCTAAAGTTCTCTTAAATGTTGCAACCAAACTCGCATGCACCATTTCCACTGGCAGCTTGCTCAACACTTGCACCATCCTCACTGTGCAGAAGTTACACCTTTCACCCTTAACTTGTGACCTCTAGTTCTCATCTCACCCAATCTCAGTGGAAAAAAGTCTGCTTGCATTTACCCTTTCTACACCCCTCATACTTTCATAATTTTATATAACTCCATCAGGTCACCCTTCAGTTTCATTTGCTCCATGGAAAGTCAGTCTGGCCTATCCAATCTCTCACCATGACTAAGGTCCTCTGATCTTGGCAACATTCTGAAAGGTGACATTCATTTATAGAGGATTAAATGATGATAGTAAACACTTTTGTAACTCCACCCTCTCATCCCATTCAGACCAAGTGAGTTGTTTACTTTAAATGTAGCCAGACGTTTTGCTAGCACCTCCGTGAGCCTTCTCCTCACCAGCTATCACCACTGCAGTAAAACATTGTTAAACGAGTACCAGATAGACTTTGGTGTTGGACTGACAGATTTTCTGCACTATTTGATATTACAGTATTTAAACAGGCCTTCCCCAGATTATGAGCACCTAACTTCTGGATACTCTGAATGAGTTCCCATAGTATAATTGAATTCAAAAGTGTGAAATATATGCACGTCCTCATTCCTGTGAATGGTAGAACTAGTTTCTTCTCTCCACTTTTAATAACTTTTCCCTTTCTCCTGTGTGCTTTTGAAGCCATTCATTTCAATGCTGTGAAGATATGGTTACCATGAGTGATTTTGTATATTTTCTGACTTGGGGACAAGATTCACTTAAGGGCGTCTCTAAAAATGGACCTTGGCCTATATATTAAACACCTTTAGTTTGACTTTTGTTAAGGTTTATGAGGTAGTAAAATTTCCAGTGGGTAGATAAGTTTAACGGGAGTGTGGGGAAGTAGAGTTCCATTGGGCCAGGTGCTGGATCATTGTGAAGCCCAAACAAAGGGATGGTAGACTTTTGAAGTTGTGCTCTACTTCCCCTTGCTACTCAGAATTTTTCAGCATCCTCTTCCTTGATCCAACAACACTTTCTTATGGTCTGAAGTGAATGATTAAGCAAATTCTCCTAAGTACATTTCAAAATATTCTCTTCCTTTTCCTGTTACTCTAATATTATTTCAGACAACATTGGGGTAATGAAGTCCCTAAAAACCACATGTATATCATGCTTGCATTTTCTTGCTTGTCTTTGGGGAAAAATGTTCCCTGAGCTGCTTGCTGGCTGGAACATAACCAGGCCTCAAGCCACAGCCCTCATCACCATATTTGAATATGCTGCCACACAGGGGTCCTCGTGATCTGTGTGTCAGCATATTCAAATATGGTGATAAAGGGGTTCACAGGAGTTTAGACTACTTGAGGAGGGACAAATTAAATGCACATATCATACACATCTGTGCATATTCTTCATTCACTTCATGATGGGTGGGGTGGGTGTGCAGCAGGTTGGACAAGACTCACTGCTGATATGCACATGCATCTTTTTGTTACCTTAACTATTTGGAGAACTGACTTATGTGCTATATAACAATGGGCACTATAATGCACTCTAACTTGTTTCACAGGTGATTCCATTATATTCATAAAAATCAAGAAAGATTAAGGTTGGCTTTATTTGGCATCAAAGCATACAGTGAAATGGTTGTTGACGCAAAACGACGCATCACAGTCTGAGAATGGACTGTGGCCAGCTCCCAAGTGTCACCTTGCTTCAGGGGCCAACGTAGCTTGCCACAACTTACTAACCCTAACCTGTTCTCCTTTGGAATGTGGGAGGAAACCCACATGGAGAACATGCAAACTTCATATAGACAGAGGTGGTAATTGAACCTGAGTCTTTGGTGCTGTGAAGCATTATTCTAACTGCTATGTTACCATGCAATCCATGTAATTTTAGTTTGGAGGGGAACTTATGATTCTAATTTTGCAAGACTGTGCAAGAACTTGTCAAAGTGAAACTTTGCCATCCTTGCCTAGTGACTGCATTATATGATTGAAAGGACCATTTACTTTGGGATAAATTTTTAAAAAGTTAAGCATTTAGGCCTTGATAAGTGAAACATGGTTTCTTGCATTAAGTTAGGTATAATCGTTAGATATTATTATTGAAGTAGTGAAATGGATTCAGCTGTGGCTGGATGGGAGACGCCAGAGAGTAGTGTTTGTCAGATTGGAGGCCGGTGTCTCGTGGTGTGCCTCAGGGATCACTGGGTCCAGTGTTGTTTGTGATATACATTAATGATCTGGATGATGGGGTGCTAAATTGGATTAGTAAGTATGCAGGTGATACTAAGATAGGTGGAGTTGTGGATAATGAAGTAGGTTTTCAAAGCTTGCAGAGAGATTTAGGCCAGTTAGAAGAGTGGGCTGAAAGATGGCAGATGGAGTGTAATGCTGATAAATGTGAGGTGCTACATTTTGGTAGGACTAATCAAAATAGGACATACATGGTAAATGGTAGGGCATTGAAGAATACAGTAGAACAGAGGGATCTAGGAATAATGGTGCATAGTTCCCTGAAGGTGGAATCTCATGTGGATAGGGTGGTGAAGAAAGCTTTTGGTATGCTGGCCTTTATAAATCAAAGTATTAAATATAGGAGTTGGGATGTAATGTTGAAATTGTACAAAGCATTGGTAAGGCCAAATTTGTAGTATTGTGTACAGTCCTGGTCACCGAATTATAGGAAAGATGTCAACAAAATAGAGAAAGTACAGAGAAGATTTACTAGAATGTTACCTGGGTTTCATCACCTAAGTTACAGAGAAAGGTTGAACAAGTTAGGTCTTTATTCTTTGGAGCGTAGAAGGTTGAGGGGGGGACTTGATAGAGGTATTTAAAATTATGAGGAGGATAGATAGAGTTGATGTGGATAGGCTTTTTCCATTGAGAGTGGGGGAGATTCAAACAAGAGGACATAAGTTGAGAGTTAAAGGGCAAAAGTTTAGGGGTAACATGAGGGGGAACTTCTTTACTCAGAGAAAGTGTGGCTGTGTGCAACGAGCTTCCAGCAGAAGTGGTTGAGGCAGGTTCGATGTTGTCATTTAAAGTTAAATAGGATAGATATATGGACAGGAAAGGAATGGAGGGTTATCGGCTGAGTGCAGGTCAGTGGGACTAGGTGAGAGTAAGAGTTTGGCATGGACTAGAAGGGCCGAGATGGCCTGTTTGCGTGCTGTAGTTGTTATATGGTTGTATGGATATAAGTGATTTGCCTCATCAGGGAGTGTTTCTCGAAGTATTTGCAAATCATAGTTCTGTGCTAACCTCAGCAGGTGTCTTAACCGCAAATTGCCACCAGTGTTATTGATGTAACCATAATAGATGCCCATCCTATTTGGATGTGCCTTTTGCTACTTATCTGCAGCAAAATGAAATCCTGCCTTTGTCATTATCTTTACATCTTGGTGAAGAATTTAATCTTTTAATGTACAACTGAGTTATCCTGGAAGCTGCAAACATCAGTGGTGGGTTTTAGACGTCAAAGATACTTATACTGATCACACACGAATTGCTGAAGGAACTCAACAGGTCAGGTAGCATCTATGGAGAGGAACACATCAGTCCTGACTTGCTGAGTTCTAGCATTTTATGTATATTACCCTGGATATCCAGCAGCTGCAAAATCTCACGTGTTTATAGTATTGGTGGACTTGTTGACAAGTCATGTATTTATATTAGTGATCAGTAACACCTGTTAATATAAGGGGACAGTGGTTTGCAGCTGAAACAAACAGATGTGTTGACACTATTTCTGTACATTTCAGGAACTTGTTCGAAAAGGGATTCCTCATCATTTCCGAGCTATTGTGTGGCAATTACTATGCAATGCACAAAATATGCCCATCAAAGATCAATATTCAGAGCTTTTGAAAATGACCTCACCATGTGAAAAACTTATAAGGCGAGACATTGCAAGAACGTACCCAGAACATGATTTTTTTAAAGAAAAAGACAGTCTAGGACAAGAAGTTTTATTCAATGTGATGAAGGTAAATCTATCATTTGATTTTTTTTCCTTTAGATGTGCAGCCTCTTTATTTTCAAGTTTATAATCTGGAAAATATGTAGGTGAAATTATTTTGGTATCAAATTTAACAAGATTCACTTGGATGCAAATGAAGCTGCCTCTGTGTTGGTCTCAGTGCAATTATCAGCTTAATGCCAAATTCTTGGTGCCTGTGCAGTATCAAGTGATGCCCATCATAAATGATGATGTAACTCCCCATGTAATTTGCCTGATATCCTTATGGCTGAATGAACTTGGAATGCATGTAACCCAGTACACATTTTTAGATTTGTTTATTGGTTCATTGTTGTCACATGTTCAGTGAAAAGCTTGTTTTGCAGCCTGATCAAACCATTACAGTATTGAGGTAGAATAAGATAAAACAATAACAATGCAAAAGGAAGTGTAAAAGCCACTTTAGGTAAAGTCTCCTTTACCTAAGGAGTTAGATTGTGAGCTCAAGAATCCATCTTATCATATGAAGTACATTCAGGAAACTGGTAATAGTGGGATAGAAGTTGAGATTTGTGGTATGTGCCTTCAGGCATTTATATCTTCTACCCAGTGGGAAAGAGGAGAAGAGTCTGGTGTGGCTGTTGTCTATATTTCTCACTGCCTCAGTAAAGCAACCAGCATAATCAGAGTCAATAGAGGGGAGGCTGGTTCCCATGGTGTACTGAGCTGTGTTCGCAACTCTCTGCAGTATATTGTAGTCACTCTCAGAGCAGTAGCCATTCCAAGATGTTATACATCCAGACAGAATACTTTCTGTGATGATACCTCATATAACAATTGATAGGAGTTGACAGGAATGTGCCAAATTTCTTTAGCCTTTTGAGGAAGTAGAAGCATTGTTGAGCTTTCTTGGCCATGACATCAACATGGTTGAACTAGGACAGCCTGTTGGTGAAATTCACCCGTAGGAACTTTAAGTTCTCAGCCCACTGAACCTTAACACTGTTGATGTAACACAAACAAAATGCCGGGGGAATGCCAGAGGAAGTGCCTGGCCTGCTGAGTTCCACCAGCATTTTGTTTGTGCTGCTTGGATTTCCAGCATCTGCAGATTTTCTCTTCTTTGTCACTATTGATGTAGACAGGATTATGTGCACTGAACCCACCCACCCCCGTACGCCACTGTTTTGGAAGTCAGTGATCAGCTCTGTTATTGAACCGTGTCACTTTATTGAGTGACAACACTCACTTGGCCCTTTTCAAAGGTGAAAGGGAGATTGGGAGTGATATGTTCCTTATTAAAATGTGGCAATATCATGAGTTCTGTTTGTTCTCTATAATTGACATCTCTGGTTCATCAACAAGCCTCAAGAATCTGGCAAAATTTAAAGACTCTTGAGTGTTTACTCTATTTTGCATTTTGCTTATTAACTTGTATGATTAAAATCTTAATAATTTCAACTTGCTTGGCTAACTCCATATGGTTGATACCAAGATCAGCCCAGGTCAAAGTGAGCAGGTTGACAGATTTCAAAATTCACCTGTTCTAAAATTTTTGTAATTTTAATAAAAACAGCTCTTGTAGCTTTAGAGTAGTTATTTTGAGGTTAATATCAGGGAAACCTGTCAATTTCCCTACCTCCTGAATTATATACCCTTGTTTTATTTCTCAAATTGGTGGTCAAAAAAGTTGTAAAGTCGGTAAAATGGATAGTTGTTTTGCTGTTGCTCATTTTGTGTCCCAGAAAGTTGAATTTTCTCTTTGTATAGAAATCTTCAACCAATGAAGTGAATTTCTGTCTGATTCATGATCAGAAATGTAGCTGTCTTGTGAGCACTACTTTTGTTTTTTTTTTGAGATTTGGGCATCACTGACAAAGCCTGCATTTATTTTCATACCTAACTGCTGTTGAAAAGGTAATGCTGAATCACTACTTTGAACCACTGCAAACTACTGTGTTAAAGTAATCTCCAGCTTGTTTGGGAGGGAAATCTAGAGTTTAGAGCTAGTCGTGGTAATGGAATACTGGTAATTTTCAATTCAATATGATATGCAATTTGGAGGGCACCACACAAGTTATTGGATTTTCCATGCTAGAAGTCAGAGTTTGTGAGGTTCTGTCAGAGCACACTAGGTGAGTAACTGCAATGTTTAATCATATCTTTACCACCTTTGCACTTGTTTTTTAAGTGAAAAGTAACAAAATATTCTACCACGAAAAACTGGCGGCAGCTGAAGAGACAGCAGACAGCTCAGAGAGATGGCACCAGGGGCAGTCAGGGCTAGCAACTCGAGCTGCTGCTTCTGTGAAGAGAAACCTGTCAGAGCTACAGAACGCTGTAAAGAAGTATGCCCCCAGGAGAGCCCGAGAGGAGGGAGAATGAGAACTCTGACCGGATGGACCTATGGATGAAGACCTTTGCTAACAATCAACTGACTACAAACAGGGAATCTGTCTGCCCCAGAGTTCGTAAGAATGTGCACGGTCTGAGGATCCACCAGACCGAGATGAGCTGTTTGAGCAAGGAACAACAGGTACAGTGCACAGGGATCACCCCTGGGGAGGTGCAGGAGGAGTCAGGTCCGGAGTCACCCCACAGTGCCCAGAACCTCCGTGTACCCAAAACCCCAAGCTTAACCATAGCATCAGAGCAATGCCAGGTGAAGTGGCCTCCAGCATGCAAGGAGGATGAGTGCCATTAGTTTAATGATGACTTGGGCAAGATACTTGATGCTTCAGGAAGGGCTGCAGACAGAAGGCTCAAGTTCATGCCAGCAATCATCATCAGTTTCACAGTGGAGAGGTGTGGCATGGAGAAGTATCGGGCGATCGCATCCTATGCAATGAACCAGAGGGCCAACGATCAGCCAGTTGAGACAGGAGCTGAGGTCACTTAAATGGCAGTTCAAGGAGGTAGCAGAGGAGGAGAAGGAGGCACTGCAGGAGCTTTATAACATCATGAGGGAGAAGCTCCTCGCCCTCTGCAGGGCAGAATGGCACAGACGATGCAGAAGGGAGAGGGCTACCTTCATAGCTGATCCATTTAGCTTCACTAAGAAGCTTCTTGGACAAAAGTGGAGTGGACACCTATCTTGTCCAAAAGAGAAGATTGATCAGCATCTCTAGGACACTATGCAGATGCAACCCGGAAGCAAGACTTGGGAGCGTGCAGGGATCTGTTAAGTCCACCAGCACCTACCACTGAGTTCAACAGCAAGGAGCCCAACTTGAAAGAGGTCCAAGAAATAGTAAGAACAGCTAGGGCAAGCTTAGCACCTGGACTAAGTGGAGTACCATACAAGATATAAAAGTGGTGTCCCAAATTTCTGTACAGACTGTGGAGGATCCTTGGGGTGGTTTGAAGGAGAGGGAGAGTGTCCCACCAATGGATATTTGCAGACGGTGTCTGGATTGCCAAACAAAACTCCAAGATCATCAACCAGCTTCAAGTCATCTCACTGCTCAGCACTTAAGAGAAGATATTTTTCAGTGTCATTGCCTGACATCTAACGGAGCACCTCCTGAAGAATCATTACATTGACATCTCAGTGCAGAAGGGCGGGATAGCGTGGGTTTCAGGGTGCTTAGAGCACACAGGAGTGATCTCTCAGTTGATCAGAGAAGCACAGGAAGGCAAAGGAGATCTCTGAGCTCAGGCTGGACCTCACAATTGCATGTGGTTCCATACTGCATAGGCTGGTTGCAGTCGCCCTCGAGTGCCACCATGTCCCATTTAGGACCAGAGAACTCATTCTGGACTACTACAGTAATTTCAGTCTAAGAGACACCTCTGGGCAGTCACATCTGATTGGCATCATCTTGAGAAAGGGATCATAGCAGGGTGTACAGTGTCTATGATCATCTTCTCCTTGGTGATGAACGTGTTGGCCAAGTCAGCAGAGGTAGAATGCAGAAGCCCGTTGTCCAGGTCTGGTGTCTGTCAGCCTCCTATAAGAGCATTTATGGATTACCTGACTAACACCATCACCAGTGCCAGGATGCAGATGGATCCTGCAGGGTCTGGAGAAGCTCACTGCTTGGGCAAGGATGAGCTTCAATCCTAAGAAATCCAAATCATCAGTACCTAAGAGAGGAAAGGTGGTTGACAAATTCTGCTTTAACCTAGGGGGCTCCCAAATTCCAAGCCTATCAGAGAAGCCGGTGAAGAGTCTAGGCAAAGTGTTTAACAGCTCGCTGAAGGGCACAGCATCCATCAAAGCAGCCAGGGAAGAGCTGTAGCAATGGTTGACTGTTGCGGACAAGCCAGGGCTGCTGGATAAATTCAAGGCTTGGATTTACCAGTGTAGCGTTCTCCCTGTGGCCTCTGCTTGTCTGTGATGTCCCACTGTCAACAGTTGAGACCTTTGAGAGAAATATCAGCCAGCACCTATGGAGGTGGCTGAGTCCGCCTAGGCGTCAGCATCGCCTTGTACAGGAAGAAAAACGACCGAAACTCCCTATTAGCAGTGTGACCAATGGGTTCATGGTTGCCTGCGCAAGAGAAGTGCTGCAATATGGAGAGTCCAGCAACATGAAGGTCTCACATGCTGGCATTGAGGTGAGGACAGGTAGGAGGTGGAGGGTGCAGGATTCAGTTGAACAAGTTGAAGCATTGCTACGCCTTGGTGTGTTGGTGGGCTCAGTGGCATCAGGACGAGCTGGCTTGGGTTGCTTTCCAACAGTCCACTCTGATAAGGTGCAAGGAAGAGCGAGGCACCAGTTGATCCAGCAGGGGATGCGAGCTGCTGTGGAAGAGCTATGTGCCAGCAAGATTGCTGGCATGCAGCAACAAGACGTGTGGACAAGATGGGACCAGGTAACAGAGCACAGCATCTCATGGGGGAAATTTGGTCAGCTGAACCCCACCGCATCAAGTTCCTGATCCAGTCAGTCTTTGACGTCTTGCCAAGCCCAGGGAACCTGTACTGCTGGGGTAAGTCTGAAACACCAGCATATTCCCTGTACCAAGGGCAGGGAACATTGGAGCATATCCTCAGATGCTGCCCGAAAGCCCTGGGGGAGGGGTGTTATTGTTGACGCCACGACCAGGTGCTGAAGATAGTGGCTGACACCTTGTGCACAGCAATCGTCCATTGTTTTTATCAATGCAGGGGGCATGCCACCTACTAGGAACAGCAAAGGACTGGCATTTGAGAGCTGGCCTCAGGAAACAGCTCGGATTCCCTGAGCACAGCTCCTTGACAATGCTCAGGTCAGACATAGGGCCACTGTCAGAGTCATTCAGACAGGTGGTCATGTTGGAGCTGACCATTCCCTGGGAAGACCAGATGGAGGAGGCCCATGAAAAGAAAAAGTCTTGGTGGAGGAGTGCTATAGTAAGGGGTGGTGGGCACACTGAGAGGAGGGCTGCAGAGGGTTTGATGGGTCAATCCCTCTGCCAAGCTTACAGCTGGATAGGCATCTTAGGAGCCCAGAAGAGGAAAGCCATCAGGAACACCATAGAGGCAGAATGCTACTCCGACACAAATCAACCTTGGCTGGGTCACCCAGGCGAGGGTGTCTGGTGTTGAAGGACCTGAAACACCTTGTGACCCCAGGTTACATCACTGATGATGCATCTGAGTGCATCGCAGGATGTATCATTCTGTCATTGGTTCATGTTTATGGTGTTTTTTTAACAGCTATTTTACAAAATATATTAATGGTTAACTTTTAAATATAATTCTTTGCAGGCCTATTCCCTTGTAGATCGTGAAGTTGGTTATTGCCAAGGGAGTGCTTTCATAGTTGGGCTTCTTCTTATGCAGGTATTTTATATTTAATTTTAAAAAGCTATTCTTTGTGGAATTTCTTGTCCTGGTATGCTTGTCAATGCAACAGCATTACAGCTGTTGTTTCATGATAATTTCACTCCCCTTTACTCCTCCTTTCTTTTTCCATTTCTCATTCTGGTTACCCTCTTACCCCTGCTCATCTGTTCTTTACCCCCTCCCCCACAAGCTCCCCTACTTTCCTTCCTTGCATGGTCCACTGTATTTTCTGATTACATTTCTTCTTCAGCCCTTCACCTCTTCCACCTATCCTATAACAACTTCTTACCTTATACCCCTTCCCTGACCTGCCCATCTTTCCCCTCAACCCAACACTGTCCAGCTTGTACTCCACGTCCTCCTCTCTTCCACCTCGTTTCTGCCTCCTTCCTCTTCAGTCTTGATGAAGGATCTCAGCCTGAAATGACGACCCTGCATTCCCTCATAAATGCTCCCTGACATGCTCAGTTCCTCCAGCAAACTGTGAGTGTTGCTCAAGATTTCCAGCATCTGCAGAATCTCTTGCATTTAACATAGAAAGGGCGAAGAGGTCCTATGCAGTGAGTATAGGGAGTTAAGGAAAAGGCTAAAGAGCAGGACTCCAAGGTAATCTCTGGATTGCTCCCAATACCATGTGCTAGTCGGGACAGGAATAGGATGATAGTACAGATGAATGCGTAGCTAAAGAAGTGGTGGAGGGGACAGGGATTCAAATTTCTGGATCATTTGAATCTCTAATGGGGGAAGGTAGGACCTGCACAAAACAACAGGTGTCACCTGAACTTGAGGGAGTCTAATCTCCTTGAGGGCAGGTTTGTTGGAGCTGTTGGGGAGGATTTAATGTGAGTTGGCAGGGGTATGGGAACTGGAGTGAGGGCTAAGGATAACCAAACAGTAAGTGTTGAGATTTCAGCTGAAGGAAACCATGCTGATTTTAATCTGCTTTGTCACTGCCTTCAACCACTCTGAAACCTCATCCCTTATAATGGACTCCCAACAGCTTCCCAATCACTGGAGTCACTGACCTGTAGTTTCTTCCCTTCTGCCTCCCTGTCTTCTTAAAGAATGGAGTAACATTAGCAATTTTCCATTCCTCTGGAACCATTTCAGAATCTACTGATTCTTGAAAGATCACTACCATTGCCAACACAATCTCTTCAGCAACCTCTTCGGTACCCTGTGGTGTAGTCCATCTGGTCCAGGTGACTTATCTACTTTCAGATCTGAATTTGAATTGACTTTACTTCTTACATCTTTCGCATACACAAGGAGTAAACATTTTTATGTTACGTCTCTGTCTAAATCTGCAATAAGTAATCATAGTAATTAATAATAATTTGAAATTATTATAAACCTTTCAGCTTCTCAAGCACCTTCTCCTTAGTAATAGCAACTACACTCATGTCTGCCCCCTAACACACTCAAACTTCCGACATACTGCTATTGTCATCCACAGTGAAGTTTGATGCAAAATACTTATTCTGTTCGTCTGCCATTTCTTTGCCCGCCATTACTATTTCTTCAGCATCATTTTCCACGGTCCAATATAAACTCTCTCCTTTCCTTTACTCTATATATCTGAAAATTCTTTTGATATCCCCTTTGATATTATTGGCTAGCTTTCATATTTAATCTTTTCTCTCTTTATGATTTTTTGTTGCTTTTTGTTGGATTTTAAAAGCTTCCCAATCCTCTAATTCCCCTCTAATTTTTGCTATATTATATGTCCTCTCATTTGTTTTTATGTTGTCTTTGAATTCCCTTGTCAGCCACACTGCCTCAGCCTCAGAGTCTTGCACCTTCTGAATTGCCCCCAGAAACTCCAGTTATTGTTGTTCTACCTATCATTCTTTTCCCTTGTCCCCTTCCAATCAACTTTGGTGAGATCCTCTCTCATGCCTCACTAATTCCCTTTACTCCAGTGTAATACTAATGCATCTGACTTTTAGCTTCTCCCTCTCAAACTGCAGGGTAAATTCTATCATTTATGATTAGTATCCTCATTGTTCCTTTACCTTAAGCTCCCTAATCAAATCTACTTCAGTACAAAACCTCCAAATCCAGATTTTGCATTTCTCCTAGTGGGCTCAACCACATGTTGCTCTCAAAAGCAATTTCTCCCTCTTGGCATCCACACAAACCTGATTTTCCCAATCTACCTGCATATCGAAATTCTCCATGACAAGCGTAACATTGCACTTATTACATGCCTTTTCTATTTTCCATTGAAATTTATATCCCACATCTCAACTACTGTTCATGGGCCTGTATATAATTCCCATCAGGGTCTTTTTAGCCTTGCAGTTTTTTAACTCTACTCAAGTAGACTTCACATCTTCTGATCCTGTGTCACCTCTTTGTAAGGATTTGATTTTGCTTTTCCTTACCAACAGAACCACTCCACCTCTTGTACCTCCTGTTTGTCCTTTTGATACAATGTGTATCTTTAGATGTTAAGTTTCCAACTCTGATCTTTCTTCCATGACTGGATGCACATAACGTCATACCTGCCAGTTTCTAACAGTGCTACAAGATCATCTGTATACTGTATGCATTCAAATATAACACCATTAGTCCTGTATTCATCACCCTGGTATTATTATTATTTCCTTTTTGTACTGGCATAGTTTGTTGTCTTTTGCACACTGGTTGCACGTCCAAATTGGTGCTATCTTTCATTGATTCTGTTATGGTTATTATTTTATGGACTTACTGAGTGTGCCTACAAGAAAATGAATCCCAGGGTTGTATATGGAGACATAATGTACTTTGATAATAAATTTACTTTGACCTTTGAACTTTGTTGGAATTTTTTGAGGAAATAACAGGCAGGATAGACAAAGGAGAGTCGGTGGATGTTGTTTACTTGGATTCTTAGAAAGCCTTTGACAAGATGCTGCACACAAGGCTACTTAACAAGATGAGAGCCTCTGGTATTACAGGAAAGATACTAGCATGGATAGAAGATTGGCTGACTGGCAGGAGGCGAAGAGTCGGAATAAAAGGTGAATATCCTGGTTGGCTACGGTGACTAGAGGTGTTCAGCAGGCATCAGTATTCGACTGCTTTTCATGTTATATGTCAGTGACTTAGATGACAGGATTGTTGGCTTTATGGCCAAGTTTGCAGACGATACAAAGATAGATGGGGGGCAGTTAGTGTTGAGGAAGCAAAGAGTCTGCATATGCACTTGGACAGACTGGGAGAATGGGAAAAGAAGTAGCAGATGGAACATAGTGTAGGGAAGTGTATGGTCATGTACTTTGGAAGCAGGAATAAAGGTGTAGATTATTTCCTACATATGGAGAAAATATTAAAAAATTCAGAGATATAAAAGGACTAGGAAGTCCTTGTACAGGATTCCCTAATGGTTAAGTTGCTGGTTGAGTCAGTGGTAAGGAAGGTAAATGCAATGATAGCGTTAAGATTGGAGTAAGGATGTGATGCTGAGGTTTTATAAGGCATTCGTTAGACTACATGTGGAGTATTGGGAACAGTTTTTGTGCCCCCATCTAAGCAAAAATGTGCTGGCATCAGAGATGATTCAGAGGAGGATCACGAGAATGATTCCGGGAATAAAAAGGTTAACATAGGAGTGTTCGGCTCTGGTCCTGTACTTGCTGGAGTTTAGGAGAATGGGGTGCGGGAGGTGGATCTCATTGAAACCTATCGAATATTGAAAGGCCTAGGTAGAGTAGATGTACAGAGGCTGCTTCCTATTGTGGTTAGGTATTGAACCAGCGGGCACAGCATCAGAATAGAAAAATGTCCATTTATGACAGAGATGAGGAAAAATTTCTTAAGCCAGAAAGTAGTGAATCTGTACAATTCATTGCCAAGGAAGGCTGTGGTGGCCAAGTTGTTGAGTATACTTAAGGCGGAGGTTGATAGGTCCTTGGTTAGTCAGGGTGTCAACGATTACAGGGAGAAGGCGGTAGAATGGAGTTGAGAGATAATAAATCAGCTTTGATGGAATGGCGGAGGAGACTCCATGGGCTGAGTGGCCTAATCCTGTTCCTGTGTCTTATGGTCTTGACATATTTTGCCGCAGTATTCCAGCTGAGCGCACCAGCAACCTGCAAGTTTAGATCAGAAAGCTCCTCATTTTATACTCCACATCTTTTGTAATAACATCCAACAATTCCAATAGCTTTGCTAATTACATGCTATATCTGCAAGCTAACTTTGTGTTTCATGTGCTTGGAACACTAGATCCCTTGCAATCAATGTTGTGATGTCTTACTGATAGTTATTGTTGAACCAATAAATTTGAATAATGACATTGAATCCTCCAAGTCTTAGTGCATATTTATTTTTTCCCTGTGAAGATGCCAGAGGAAGAAGCATTTTGTGTTTTTGTGAAGCTAATGCAAGACTATAGACTCCGAGAGCTATTCAAACCTAGTATGGCTGAGCTAGGCCTTTGTATGTACCAGTTTGAGTGGATGATCCAGGTAAGAGGATAAATGGATAGAGAAAAAGTTGCTGTAAACTAATTTTAATGCATCATTAAAATTGGATGTTTGATGTTTTAATTCATTTGTTTGAATCTATCAAAATTTAAGACTAGTTTCCCCATTCATTTTTTGTTTGCCATGCCTTGTATAATTGAGGATTTGCAATAACTCTATAAATTAATAGAATAAGGAAATAGTCCTTTAATCTTTTTTAGTTGTATTAATAGCTCACCTCTTGTCAAGAGATGATTTTTCAAAAACATATTTCTATCAAATTGGGAAGTGTGGGAATTATTCATGATTAAATTTGCACTAATGTCCCATGTAAATTCCTTAAGGGTGTAGTGATTTTCTTATGAACTACATTTACTTAATACTTTTACGGAGTGTTGTCTCAGTAGCATCAAAATAGAAGTAGTCCCAAACTGCTAATCCACCAGAAAAAGTTAGAGCAAAGTTCTTTTGCTACTAGATATTTCTTTGTGTAATTCTCCATGCTACTTCATATTCTGTTAATTGCCTTGTTTTTTCGAGACAGGAACAGCTACCAGAACTTTATGTGCACTTTCAATCCCAGAGTTTTCACACGTCCATGTACTCTTCCTCCTGGTTCCTAACCATCTTTCTGACTACATTTCCATTACCAGTTGCCACAAGATTATTTGATATTTTCATGTCAGAGGTAAGTGATTGCACACTAAATATAATTTAAAGAATGTAATGTAAACTCTATTAACTTCATTTTTTTCACATTAGTTTCTACTATTTACTACAGTAGTATGCTGAAAGATTAAAAAAGTGTTTCTGGTCATTCATCATTGTTAAGATTTTGCCTTTTTTTTAGGGTCTAGAAATAGTTTTTCGTGTTGGCTTGGCTATACTACAGTCTAATCAGGCAGAATTGATGCAGCTTGACATGGAGGGAATGTTACAGGTATGGAAGATGTTTACTTTTCTCTGGTCTTACAAAAAAGTGTAACTTGCGTATTTCTTGAAGCAGTTTCAAAGCATTTACTGGATCTGTATATTTTTTTGCCAGCATTTTCAAAAGATCATTCCACATCAGTTTGACAGTGGCCCTGACAAATTAATCCAAGCAGCTTATCAAATTAAATACAATGCAAAGAAAATGAAGAAGTAAGTAATGGATGCAGTTCTATTTTATTTAAAAAAGCACGTCAATCCTATTGTTACAAATTGGGCAATCATTCAGAACTATCATTATATATCACTACATCTACTTGCCGAAGTACATAAAAAAACTGTACAAAAACGGATAAGTAGTCAAGTTTGCCACTTTATGCCTTCAAGGCTCACTTTGTTGTTATGAATATTACCATTAAATTAAATGTTCTTTGTACTATATTAAAGGAATTAATTGAATGCTACTATATTAAATGAATTTCTTCTTTGAATAATATGGCTTCTTTGACTTGTTTAAGATGGTATACAATAAATATATCACACACACATGACTCTACTTATTGTCAGGTTGGAAAAGGAATACACTACCATAAAAAATAAAGAGATGGAAGAACAAGTAGAAATTAAGGTAAGTGATAAAGTAATTATTAAATAGTCTCACAATCCCACATACAGCTGCACCTTGATTTCCCAACTACTGTACTTGATATCCTGACCAATGGCTGAAAGAAACCATATGATGCCTTTACTGCTCTGTCTTCCTGTGCTGATACTTTCAGGGAACCTTGTGTTTGTGCCTTGAGGGCTCTCTATTCTGCACTGCTCCTCAAGGCCTTGTACGTGTCCTGGCCTGGTTTAACTTTGCAAAATACATCAGCTAGCACTTGTTTGAGTTAAATTTCATCTGTCATTCTTCTAACCACTTTTCCATTTAACCAAGAGCCCGTTGTAATCTCAGATTTGTCATAGTCATACTTTATTGATCCCAGGGGGAAATTGGTTTTCGTTACAGTTGCACCATAAATAATAAATAGTAATAGAACCATAAATAGTTAAATAGTAATATGTAAATTATGCCGGTAAATTATGAAATAAATCCAGGACCAGCCTATCGGCACAGGGTGTCTGACCCTCCAAGGGAGGAGTTGTAAAGTTTGATGGCCACAGGCAGGAATGACTTCCTATGATGCTCTGTGCTGCATCTTGGAGGAATGAGTCTCTGGCTGAATGTACTCCTGTGCCCACCCAGTACATTATGTAGTGGATGGAAGACATTGACCAAGATGGCATGCAACTTAGACAGCATCCTCTTTTCAGACACCACCGTGAGAGAGTCCAGTTCCATCCCCACAACATCACTGGCCTTACGAATAAGTTTGTTGATTCTGTTGGTGTCTGCTACCCTCAACCTGCTGCCCCAGCACACAACAGCAAACATGATTGCACTGGCCACCACAGACTCGTAGAACATCCTCAGCATCGTCCGGCAGATGTTAAAGGACCTCAGTCTCCTCAGGAAATAGAGACAGCTCTGATCCTTCTTGTAGACAGCCTCAGTGTTCTTTGACCAGTCCGGTTTATTGTCAATTACCATCTTCACTGTCCACTCTACCAACAGTTTTGGTGTCATCTTCATAGGGTGGTGAGGTGAAGATGCGTTTCTACCAAAGGAGGTGTGAGGCACTCCTTTCCTGGGTAGCGCCTGCTTAGCCCCCAGTCAGGGTCATGTGAAGCCATGGGAGCAGGTGGTGGATGGTCATATGAGCAGCTGGTGCATATCTCAATTCCTGGTTATGGGACCACTGATACCAGGCAGACCATCTCTGAAGAGTTGGTCATGGCTGGAGTCACCTGTCTTGTAAAGACACTGCCAAGAAGAAGGCAATGGCAAAGACTAATCATGGTCATGAAAAGACCATGATCGCCTTTATCTTAAACGGCATGTAATGAATGAATGAACTTACTTGCTAATCGTGCCACCTGCTTTCATATACATGATAAGCAATGGGGAACACAACACTGATTGATGTCGCCCACCACTGGTCATGGTTCTCCAATTTGAAATAAAATTTCTTCTTCTACTCTCTCCCTCCTACTACCAAACCAATTTTATATCTAATTGACTGGTTCAACTTGGGTCCATGTAGTTGTCTGCCACCTGCCCTCTGTATTCTCTTGGTCACCTCTTCAATGGATTCAGTCAAATTTGTGGAACATTGTTTTCCATGCACAAACCCATGCTGTCCATAATCAGTCTTTGCCTTTCAAAGTGCCCTCAGAATCCCCTCCATTAATGTTCCCAGTACTGAGATTAGGCTTTCTCTTGCAGCCTTTTGTAAGTATTTCCCTTGTAGATGTTGCTGAAAGCCTAATTAACTCCTTAATCAAAAGCTATTGCATTTTCAAACAGATAAAAGTACAACAATAGGTTTAAAAATAGAGATGGTACCCTTTTGGCGACTACTTTAATCTTGAGCTCTTCAACGTGATTGATTTATATATTAAAAAAAGAAAAGTTATGCAGAATTTCTTCCTGATTGTAGAGGTTACGCACAGAAAATCGATTGCTGAAACAACGCATTGAAACATTGGAGAAGGTGAGTGCTATTAAATTGAGTTTTAAAGATTTTTTATTTAAAAAAAACCTAAATTGCTGCGTTATTTCAAGTAAATGTTAATTTATGAAGGTGTTTCACTTACTTCTCTGATCAAGGATGGTCGTCCAATGAAATAGTCTGGCTTCTTTACTAACAGTCCTTGGCTCAATGACACATTAACACCTAGCACAGAAGGATATGTGACTGAGGATTCAGTAAATGTATGATGGAAACAATCTGCTATTCTTTTGAAATGTATGGAGGGAAATAGGACATGCTCCAATCTGTCCAGGAAAAAAGGATGATACTTTGGGGTTTGTAAATGCAGATTCCATATTTGACAGCTCAATGTTTGGCAGGTCTACTGAGGGCCTTTATTTCTAATTGTTTGTTGATTTTCGGGGAAAGGGAGTGGGGGCAGCGGGTACTCAAGACATGAAAGGTTGAATTGCAGGTTTGGCTCTTATTAATCTGACATTATTTCTAGATGGCTTGCTTGATATTGAAAGCAAAGATGCATTGGATAAACTGGGGATTCATGATAATTTTTCTGCAAATCTCTGCTTTCATCCTGCATAGAGTAAATTATGGGCACAAGTCTAGCTTCAAACACAATATCATGATACTACTTATCAGAGTTATCATTCCAACGTCATTTTTTGAGTAACTTTTTTACCAAGGGTTCCCAACCTAGGGTCCAGGGATCCTTGCTTAATGGTATTGGTCCATGACATAAGAAAGGTTGGAAACCCTTGCTTTTTACTCATCTTTGAATCCTTCTAACCATTCATCATGTTGTACATGAACAAGTAAGGAGAAAACATTTTACTGAATTTTACTGGTGGCTTCTCCTGATTTTTGCTTGTTATGTGGCCGACGAGTATCAGAAATTAATTCAACCCTATATTGAAATTACTAATGGGACTACACTGCCGTTTTGTTCTGACTGATATTATTTATTCATATTAAATTGACTTGGTCTCCTTTTGTTTTGCCTAAAAATCATAATTTTTAATCAATTTTCAACAAAAAAATTGGAAGTATTTTTATCCACTATCAATTTGAAACAAATAATTTGGATTAGTGGACTTAGTGTGCTGTCAGCACATTTTCCAAATCCTTATTTGGTTTGATCATTTTGAATTTTCAGCACTGGTTAAATATGCCACTGGTATGGATTTAATACCCACATTCTTTTAAAACTATTACATCTTTAACAAGGATTCATTTGTTCACTCTTGGTGCAAAATTATATACTAAGTTTGTACAGTGCATAACCTTGTAAAATACTGGGCTCCCTGTCAGAATTGAATATCAAAAAATTTAATGACAAATCCTTGGTGAGCTCTTAATCCTGATTTTTGTGTTCCATCAAGCATATATAGGAAATGAATAAATGTGCTTCACTTAAAAAAATTTCCAGATGAAATTCCTTTTTTGCGATTTGGTGTAGCATCATCCTTAACTAAAATAAAACAGTCTTATTTGGTAAATAGTAAATTGGTTTGTTATTGTCACATGTGAAAGCTGTTATACAGTTTTACAGTATTATACAATATTGTACAGCGAAAACTATTTTGCATGCTATCCATCATATCATTTCATCACTCTACGCTGATGTTCAAGGTACATTTATTATCAAAGTATGTTTACAGTAAACGACTTTGAGATTCATCTTCTCCAGACAGAAACAAAACAAAGAAAACCTTGGAAGCGGTTCAAGGAAAAAGGTCCACACCCTCTCCCCCCACATACAAATAAAAACAAATCTCGCAAACGTCATCAAAATAATCAACTTGCCACGAGCAAAAAAGCAAACGGAAACAAGAACATCAGGACCCCTCTCCCCACACATACATACATACATACACACACACACACACACACACACACACACACACACACACACACACACACAAAGAGAACTAAACAGATCGTGCAAGCAGCAACAAGAAAGAACTGTTGAAAATACAATACCACAACATAAATCTGAAAGAATCCAATTGAACTATAGTCCAATCCATAAATCGCAGACCCAGAACTTTGGTACCTTCCTCCTACAGCACTGAGGAAATGAGAGACAATTCGAATGCAGGGGATGTGATGAAATTATCTGCATGGGTGGCGTGCAGAACAATGTTCAGTAATAAACCAATTTACTATTTTACTTGTATTAGATAACTGCATGAGAGTCCTTTTCAATCATACTGCAGCTTGAGGTGTGATTTGTTATTTATTCTTTATGGTGAAATGTTAGCTTTGGTCTGAATAATTGTACTCTGCTTCTTGGTTGCTATTAGAATATAATTATGCTTGTTGAACTATCTTCTATCTGAGCTGATGCAAGCTGTAGTCTGCACAATAAATTTTAAGTTGTGCATCCAAATCTACCCTTAAATTCATTCCGCATTACTTTTAAAAATTTTTCTAACTTTACTAAAATATTACAGAAAACCTATTTATTTCTGTCTTTTAACGTTCTATTCTGCAAGTCATTCTTTTAAACTGTCATTGATTTTACAGTATTAAGTTGATTTATGGTATTGTACTGCATTATAAAGTCTGTTGAAGTTGAATGCATTGAAACAGTAGTGTTGACATTTTGTTTGCATCTTTTGGTTGAATTTAAGTTTAGTTAAATACAAGTTTAAAAAAAGTAGACATTTCTCTAAACAGCAGCATGATGGTTGTGTTCTGCTGAATGCTTCTTTGCTTTGGTTAGTTTTATAAGCTGCATTGGAAAATGGAACACTAATGTGAGTACTAACGTGCAGTAGTTTCAGAGTTAATTAGAAAAATTTAAACTCTAAGAGACCAAAAAAATGGCAAAACTTTAACATTCTGTAAACATCAATTATAATTTTCTGAAGTATACATTTGCTAAAAGCCTCTAATAATAGCATGGCTTCTTATTAATTACATATCTAGTTGCACAAAATGGAATGTGGCCCTGTGTATGACACAATAGACAATTACTAGCTTTTTGCTTTGCAAATTTCAGTTCTTTAGTCTTTTAGTGTAACACCTCTGTGCTTTGCTAAATCGTGAAGTGGTGCAAGTTCTTACTCACTGTTCATCTCCTTTCAGCACATATAATATGACATCTGAACTGTTATAGTGGCAGAAAAAGCTGTTTTGAGGAGTAAAAGTGACAACACCTTCCATAATTGTCATGCAGTTTCTCTCCTGCCAGGTTTTACAGTTTTTTTAAATCAAAGTTTCTTTTGTGTTCATTGTTTTCTAGTCTTTCTCTTATATCTGTCTGGATTTTTCCTTTGTAGGAAAGTGCTTCTTTGGCAGATAGATTGATTCAGGTACAGTTTGTCATCCTACCCATATTTTATACAATGGATCAATGCTGCATCCCTTGAGAGAAACTGTCATCTTATACTTTTGTTTACCGTTTCTTCCTGGTTTTTGCCCACTATTTTTATGTAATGATGTGTGTTTCTGGAAAAAGGTTACTTTTTAAAAATTGTTTTATTAAATTGTTTCTTTACAATATTTTTTCAAATAATTGACAGTGAAGGGAAAAGAAGTGTAATCGTAATGAAATCAGTATCCTGTTGAAATTAAAATTTTACATGCAACCAGTAAACACTTTAATGAATGACCATTCCAGATGCACATTCTTAAGTTTAAAAAAAATATGTAATCTACATGAAGGAGTGTTTATAATTGTAATGCATGTTCAACTCCTCACTAACTCTAAGTTTTCTAATTCAATCAAGGCCATTAATTCTTACCACATGTATGTTAGCAGAATTGCATGTAGAAAATTTGGTAAGTGCTTTACATTGCTAAACAGTATCATTAGGCAAAAACTTCAAACAATAAAATCTAATGTTTGTCCTCCGGGATGTATTACTAATCAACCAATGTAAATTCAAAAAACTTTTCACTACTCCCCCACACCAATCCTTATTCCCTGCACAATTGTGTCCTAAGGGACAAGTGACAAGGGCACAAGAGGCAGAGGAAAACTACCTCATTAAACGGGAGCTGGCCACCATTAAACAGCAGAGTGATGAGGCTAGTGCTAAGCTGGAGAAAGCTCAGAATGCCTTCAGGGAACTCCAAGAGCAACGGGTAAGGAGGCTGGCAGCATCATCTATTTCCTGTTCGTCATTGCTTTATTTGCACCTTATTGTTCATGCCATCTTGTCTCATTTTCAGCGCATTATTTTTGTGTTTGTTCAGTAAATGGACAGAATGCTTTGCACTTTATTTTTCCCTTTTCTTCCTAGGTCATTTTGTTTTTCGGGTTCTGTGCTCATGACAGATTAGGTTTTCTCTCAATTTGTGGTTTAGCATAAAATCCATAATCTGTAGTTTATATCCCAGCAGTCAATTATACATCTGGATCAGCATGATGTGAATACTTGCGTTCAGAAATTATGGAGGATTCTTGCAATTTTTAAAGTTGCTTAAAATTTTAACGTAGGGAGCCAGAGACTATAAGATTCATTTGAACAGCATATCATTTGAACAGCGTAACTGAATGAGATAGTTGATTGCAGGATTGAATTTATACGGTTTGTGATTTATTTAACTTTCGCAAGATTTGCTTAAGAAATAATATATTTAAAAGCAGGACATTAATAAATGATCAAAATAAATCTGACAAAATAATCCAGCGGTCATGAAAAGTTGAATGATGGAAAATCATTTTGCAACATTTCAGTACATGACTGCAGTTGCTGGCTTGGTTCTTGGGGAAGAGTTGTTTCTTATAGCCTTTCATATAAATTTCATAGACAGTAGTAAACAATTGGTGCACAGTTTAGTTGCAAGATCCCTTCGTTCAGAGACACACCACTATATTTATATATTTGAACGAATATTGATATCGGTGGCTGCTAATATGATTACAGCTGCCCTTTAAATTTCATTTACCATCGCAGTTGACTTTCTGGCTATATTCAACCTAATTGTAAGACCAGAAGGGACATTTGAATTTTACTGCTGGATTTGCTAATGAACCCAGTGACCTATATTTCAAACTCCCTTGGTGATTCTGTAAGCATTTGCTTGTACGTTGCTGAAATTCCCTTGTAACTTTAGTGAGCTCACTGAATGTTTAATTTCAACACCTCAGAATGTTGATACATGAACTGCCCTCCCAATCCTTTGCTGCTTTGCATATTTTGTATTCCCTTATTATTTAGGTGCAGGTTTCACTGGTGTTTTGAGTGACAACTTGAAATTGTGTTGTGCGGTAAGGATGGATTACAGTTATTTGTTTTGGCTTATAGACACACAGTGGCTTGCAAGATGTTTAACATCCATTACAGATTTGATGCAAACATTTCTTTCACAAAAATTGCTGTTCATTTACATTTATTTTAACTCTAAATAATAGTTATATTATTTCAGAGAAGTTCAAAGTCTTAGCTCAATTAACACTTAGAAGAGGCCATCAAGTAGTCAATGATTTCATATTCCTTTAGCTAGGTCCTTAAGCTCACAGAACCTATCTTGACCACAAATGCTCACTATCAAGTTCATCTGTCTTAATTAGCAAATGGCATGTATAACTGCAAGGAGCTACACCAATCAGAAATTCCATTGAAACATTTTTGGTGTAGAACACAGTCTAAAAGCATTTAGCAAAAAAATTATTAGGTGGTAATTGACAACTCACGAGGAATAGGAGAAGCTCAATCTTGGTCAAACAGAATGAAGAAAGACTTTAATTTAAGCCTTTAAAATTAACTAAGTACTGTTAAGTAGTCACTTCATAAGGAGGAAATGGAGCAGTAACTTTGCAATTTCCATGAAAATGTGTTTGGGTAATGGCTGGATAATCTGTATTCTTGTGATATATGAGGAATAAATGTTGCCAGGTAAATGGGTGAAATTATCATGTTCTTCTTCAAGGTAGTCTCCAGGTATTGTTTCCTTCCATTTGAGAAGACAAATTGCCATAATTAAATATTGCATCCAAAAATGTTGGTAAAATTTACAACAATCTGTAGGTTGTCTTGCTGACTCGTATTGAATTGTAAATAGCTGCCCCATAAAGATTTCCTTAAAAATCTTTTTCGATTGTTATCCTAGGGAGATGGAGGAAGGTTGCAGGATTGCTTCAGAACATATAAAGATTTCAAATTAATGTCTTGAGAGTCTCCTTGGTTTAAAGGAGCATTTCAAAGAAGAGGGAGTACAGAAACATGTATGTTCGGAATTTGGAGTGTCCGATCCAGATGATTGAAGATCAGGCAGCCAATAGTGATAGAACTGATTTGGAGGTGTACAGAAGAGGGCTTAGTTATCAGATGCTGCATTGCCTTGAATTATAAATGAATGTTGTTACTGAGATGTGGAGGGAGTGAGGCCATGAAAACATCTGAAAAGGGTTGAGATTTTAAAATCAGAGCCCGAATGAACCAGAAGCTAGAATGAGTTAGCAGTGGTATTATGAGGGACTTGCTATAGATTAAGCTTCATGGTGCATTTTTTTTAGGAAATTGAACATGGGAGGCTGATCAACAAGCTACTGTCATTACTGGGAATGAACACGTACGTGAATAATTTTCTAAAGCAGAAGACGTATCAGAACTTTGAGAGTTAAATAAGATAGCATTTTTTGAAAAATATCTTGAGCTGTGTGATAGTGCAGGCAGTTAGCACTCATAGCTCCTAAGATCCAGGTTTGATCCTGACCACAGATACTACCCGTTTAGAGTTTGCACTTTCCTGTGGGCCTGTGCTGGTGTCAGGTCTGCTGGTTTCTCACAACTCCAAGATGTGATGACTGATTAATTACACCACCTCACTGGTGAGCAGCAGAGCAGGGGGTTAATGACCATGTGAATGAGAATAAGCTGTAGGTTTACAGGGAAATTGTGTGTGTGTTGGGAGTGGGTCTGATGGAGACTAGCCTCATGTTATATAGTGAGGGAATACAGCATGAGCCATTGTATAGGAAGGGCATTTTCATAAATTAACATCATGAATGTTGAGTCCCAACAAGTGAAAGTGAACACTTGTGCATTAGTTCTACATTGTTAAATTCCATATGGTACAATTTAGTGTCACTTAAACTATACATAATTTGTGTGGTACAAGTTTGAAGGAAAAATTGATGGTCTGAAGAGCTTTTTAATGAAGGTGTATACTATACTAGATAGTTTGGCTTTCTTTTTTAAAAAAAAAAAGTTGTTCAATGATTTTGTAAGAATATTTTTCTGCAAAAGCATCATGATTTGTTTGTGCAGTTTCAGGAGTACCATTTAATGGCTTATTTCCATGATGTAAATTTTCTGTATTCCTGTGTATTGTTGACTGTTTTCATTTCATTGTGGATTGTGGAATGTTAATCAAAGGATGTATTTTATCCTTGGACTCCAATGACATCTATGCTGTATTTCATAACAGCTAAAGCTGGGACCTTTTGTTTAGTTATAGATGTTGTATTTCTGCACATTTACAATTATTATTTGAAAAATGATGTGGCCAACAAATATAACAAAATGAGTCGAGGTGACTTATTTTCAATTATATATTTATGCAATATCCTGTTTTATATGCCAAAAGGTTTAATTTATTATTATTTCATATTTATGTACATTCTGCATTTTATTAAATTGTATGCTTGAGTAGAAGCAAAATATAATTCAAGGCAGATGTAGAACAGGGTGTTTGCTTAAAAAATCATATGTATTCCAACGTATATTGAATTGACTTCTTTAAAAGAGGACTGAGTGTTCTCATAATGTAGAAAAAACAAAATGTGACAGAATCAAATACCAAATGTGCTTTTATTATTCTAGGAAGAAATAACTCATTGTAGTGTAGTGGATTATTTTAAGTACTGTTTGGGGAAATCAAACTAGAACACAAGTTCATGTAGCAGCTGTTGACCAGGAACTATCCAGTACCATCATGGCTGAACTCCAAATCAACTCCACTTTTCCCACCCTATCTTGTACTGTATGTCCGTTCTCCAGAAAATACTAATACATATTTGAATGTGAAATACTGCATCAAATCTTATGTACAATTGAGTAACATCTAAAAAGCAATATTTTATTGATAATATTCAGGAAATAAAATGATTGTTTTTTGTGATGGAAATTGATATAACCTGTTTAAAAGAGCTTAATTCTTGCAACAAGAGATTTTTTTTTGTTCCAATTTAATTAGTTTTGGCTGCTGATGGATGGACACATGTTTAAAATATTGAGAGTTTTACCCAGTTAGCATGGAGTTTTTGATCCTACAACATTTGTTTCAACAATTTGTGATGACCATGTATAATGGGACTGAAAAAAGTTTCATTATCAATACCCTCCAGGATATAAATTAGAAAGCTGCTAAAGTGTTGATGGAGGGAAATTTTGTGTGTAAATGTGTACATACAAAAATATTTATTTTGATTGCAATGCCTTTATTTACCAAACTACAAGTAATATTAAAGCTCGTGCTTAGAAAGTGGCTATTTACCAAATCTGAATTGTGCCGCACAAATTCGAGTTAAGCCAAACCATCAAAGCTTGGATTTTGTGTCTAATTAGGAATTTATGACCAATGCCTTCTTTTCAAATGCTTTTTGTGTTAAATTTTTGTTGATGCTTCAATTGGATTTACATTTATATTGCATATCTTGTGCACACTCCAGTGTGGTGTGCCTGAGCAATGATGAGTATGAAGCTAAAGCTATATTGGGAATTCAAGGGCTGTAAGGTTTGTATTTATTGCAATGGTAAATAGGATAAATGGTTGTTTGCAGATTTTATAAATCTGATGAATTCTGTGTGAGGATAAACATCTCAAAAGGACAATCTTAAAAATGTAAAATATAGATTTAGAAAAATATGCTGGCAGTTTATTGGAGTGCACAGAATGTACATTAGTGGAATGTTTATTTTGTGCATTGAGATCGAGATCCTAAATTTGAAAAATCCAATCGATTGCACAGATTTTCCTTAAATCATTTGATATATGCACTCCATGCACTTTGAATTATATTTCATTAACTTGTTTGTGGTAATATTTTATGTGCTGTGTTTGACATATGTTTCGTGGGTGCACCAGAGGAACGTTGTTTCATTTGGTTGCATGTATGACAACTGTCTTGACAATTGTCTTGAAGTTGAACTTGATCTATACAATGTTTACTGAGTTATTCATTAATACATCTTAATTGCCATTACTGTAAAATAAAGCTGGATCTTAAAGCTTTGACCAAAGCTTTTGCAAGAGTAAATCAGATTAACTCTACTTCCCAAGCATTTCATATTGTAAATCCCTAGGGTTAAAAAGCTTCTCTATTTGATGATTTTTGGAAATTGACACTGAAGTACCTTTTTATAAATGCTGTTTTCTTTTCTAGCATAAATGTAACCCACGGTACAGTGAGGATTTTGTTCTGCAGTTGGAGACTGAGCTCGTGCAGGCAAGGTTAAGAGAAGCAGAGTCACAATGTGCACTTAAAGAGATGCAGGACAAAATCCTGGACATAGAAAAGGTATGTGACATAATTTGAATTTGCATTTGTAGCATAGTCAACTCAAACTTCCATTCTCATTTCATCACATTCTTTATTGTTAAAATTTCAGTGTTTTCCATTTGAACATGAAAGTTCATGAAACTTAACTTTTTTCAGTCAAACGGAGCAATGCAAAGTGGCATTTAATTATGCCACGTACTATTTTCAGGAAGCTTTTCTTATAGGGAAAAGTGGTGGGTAATGCTATTGGTGAAAGGTTAACACAAAACAAAGACTGACATGCATCATCTAATCATAGCAAAAGGAGTCAGAAGATCAGAAGGGAACAATTTACTATCTAGCTGTAAATTTGTAATTTAAGTTTGTTAATAAAATATAATTGTAAGAAACTGTCGGGATAGGGAGAAAAGGACTGAAAGAAATAGATTAATAAAGACAAACTTTAGATTCCTTGGCTATTTGATGTCTGACAACATTAAGGAGTATTGTTTGCATAATATATTGGCCTACTAAAGGATTTTGTACTGAACTATAACAACCCAGAGTGAACTATATACCTTTTGGTGTTCTTCTGACTCTGAACATTAAAACAACAAAAAAATCAATAGCATACTTGTTCCATCTGTTCAATGTTTTTTTAATGCATGGTTTGAAAGGGAGAATAAAAGTACACCTGTGAGAATCACTGCAGCATCTAGTGACCCTGTGGTCTCTGTCTTCGAGGCTGAAGTCAGAACATCTTTCAAGAGAGTGAACCCTTGCAAGGCATCAGGCCCCTGATGGTGAACCTGGTTCGGCATTGAAAACCTATGGCAACCAACTGATGGGAATGTTCAGGGACATCTTCAATCTCTCACTGCTGCAGTCAGAGGTTCCCACTTGTTTCAAAAGGGCGTCAATTATGTTAGTGCCCAGGAAGAGCAGGGTGAGCTGCCTCAACATCTATCATCCAGTGGCACTCTCACCTAACTGTGATGAAATGCTTTGAGAGTTCGGTCACGGCCAGAATCAACTCTTGCCTAAGTAGGGACCTGGATCTGCTGCAGTTTGCCTATCACCTTCATAGGTCTACAGGGGATGCAGCCTCACTGGCTTTTCACTCGACCTTGGTTCATCTGGACAACAGTAATACCTATGTTAGGCTGCTGTTTATCGATTATAGCTCAGCATCCAACACAATAATACCCTCAGTTTTAATCAATAAGCTCCCAAGCTTAGGCCTCTGTACTTCCTTTGAAACAATCTGTGTGGATTGGAAATAACATCTCCTCGCTGACAGTCAACACTGGTGCACCTTAAGGATGTGTGCTTAGCCCACTGCTCTACTCTTTCTACACCCACGGCTGTGTGGCTAGTGTGACAGAAAAAAGCCAGTTATCAGAAGATTGATGCCAATAAGAGGACAATGGGGGAACCTTCAAGAGATGTTAATGAGAGACAAGAGGGATTAACGGAAAGGAGACACAGTTCCGAGTATTGTCAGAGACCGGGGCTTTGAACCCTGAACTGTTTGAAGTTTGATGGACAGGCGATACCCCAGCAGGGGGATTAATAAGGGACAGATTCGCTAAGGCAACAGACACATGACTCCACGAGGTAACGAGACCCTGAAAGCGGTGTGCCTCCCCCACTAGTTGGTGGGAGTTTTTGGAGGTCTGGTCGCGGGACCAGCCATAGACGCACAGTGTAGAAAGGTACGGATCGGCGGGAACCTGGTGTGTGTGTCCACCCTTGCCTGGGTGCCGGGTTCACCGCAGAAGAACGATTGTATCTGGAACAGAGGGGTCACAGTCGGTGACCTCAGAAGACATTACAAAGGGCTCGCCCGAAAGCTGACTGCGAGGAATATCGAAGGTCTGTTTGGAATCCGATTTGAATATTCATTCGTTCTCTCTCTCCCCCCCCCCGCCCCCAACGGCACAACAGTGATTACTGTGAACTGAACTGAACTCAATTGAACTGAACTTTGCGTCACTTGAAACTGGTCATTTACCCCTAGACGGCGATAGGGCTTGATTGATCCTATTATCCTAGTTCTGTGTACATGTGTGTTTATCATTGCTGAACTGTTGCATTTATTATCCTTTTGATTAGAGTACTGTGTTGCTTATTTCTTTAATAAAACTTTCTTAGTTCCAGTAATCCAGACTCCAACTAAGTGGTCCATTTCTGCTGGTTTGGCAACCCAGCTACGGGGTACGTAACACTAGGCACAGCTCAAATACCATCTGTAAGTTTGCCAATGATGCAACTATTATTGGTGGAATTTCATATGATGTGAAAAGGCATACAGGAACGAGATAGATCAGCTGGTTGAACGGGGTCGCTGCAACAACTTTGCAGTTATCATCAGTTAGGCTAAGGGGTTGATTGTGGACTTGAGGAAGGGGAAGTTGAGGGACACACGCAAGTTCTCACTAGGGGATCAGCAGTGGAAAGGGTGAGTAGTTTCAAGTTCCTGGATGTTAATATCTCTGAAGATTGATCCTGTTCCAACATATTACTGCATTTACAAAGAAGGCATGACAGTGCCTCTATTTCATTAAGAGTAAGAGGAGACTTAGTATGTCACCAAAGACTCTTCGCAAATTTCTGCAGCTTTATTGTGAAGAGCATTCTAGTTGATTGCCTCGCATGGGGGTATGGGGATGGGGGGGAGAGGGTATTACACAGGATCAGAAAAGCTGCAGGAAGTTGTAAATTCAGTTAGCTTCATCATGGGCCCCAGCCTATCCAGCCTCGAAGACACCTTCACAAGGCAGTGCTTCAAGAAGGCAGCATCCATCATTAAGGACTCCCATCACCTGGACATGCCCTCATCACATTCAAGGAGGAGGTACAGAAGCTTGAAGACAACACTAAACATTTCAGGAACAGCTTTTCCCCTCTGCCATCAGATTTTGGAGTGGACATTAAACCTATGAACACTACATCATGTTGTTTTGCTCTTTTTGTCTACTTTCTTAATTTTAATTTATATTTCTTATTGTAATTTATAACGATTTTTTTATTATGTGTTGTAATGTACTCTTAATAACAAATTTCATGATGTATGCCAGTGATATTAAATCTGATTCTGATTTCTAGCTCAGAGCTTAAATAGTGTTTTAATTTTGTGGAAATGATAATACATTTAATGCTAATTTATTTTTCTTCCTTCAACGTACAATATTTTCCTGGAGGTTTTCTTTCCTTTCCATTGCACTTTAACATGACCACGCCAGATTTCTTCTCCACTGCCTGTTAGAAAAATCATCCATCTTCTTTTACAAGGCTTATTTAATATTTTGCTGCATGGTAGCATATCATTTAGCAAAAAGCTATTACAACGTCAGTGACCCGGTTTCAACTCCCGCCTTTGTCTGTCAGGAGTTTGTACGTTGTCTCTGTGATCACATGGGTTTCTTCCAGATGCTCCACTTTCTTCCCACATTCCAAAGATGTATGGGTTAGTAGGTTAATTGGACACAATGGTGTAACAGGGCACCGTGGTTTTGTTGGGCTAGAAGGGCCAATTACCATGCTGTATCTCTAAATAAAATAAAATAAATAATAAAAAGGTATCTTAATTCCTTCATTTTGATCAATTTAACTGAGACAAGATCAGTTCTTACTAAAAGTTTAAAAGGTGGTGCATTTCATGTATCTTGTAAGATCTGATCAGGATATTTCCAAGCGGCACAAGTAAGTTGTCCATCTTAGAGCTTGCATCCAATATCTTGTAAGTAGAATGCATTTATGGACATTGGTATTTCTGAACTGTGCTAATCATTTGACTTTAATGTGTTGCGCAGTATGAGGCAAATCTTGTAATTTAACAGGCATTTACTGAATTCTGACGGTACGCTACATTGAATAACAACTTTGTAGAATAGCAAAATATTGTTCAACAAACTTCGCTCGTCCTTCAGTGAGCTAGTGTTTCTTGCATGATTTGACTAAGCATGCATACCAGTTTATGAGAAGAATAATATATTGAAATGCTAATGTGTAGCACCATTCAGCAGAAGAATGGGTTTGAAAGCAATTGCCGTGTTCTTATTTGGGCTATGAATAGCATTGATGAGGTGAGTAGTAGATAGTAACTGCGTAAAAGAAAATTGGTTTGTATACCTTGCAAATTAGATTTTCATGTCTGGGTTGTGTGTTTAACCACTCCAGTGCAGACACAACATAGTATCTCTGAAAGTCAAGCAGCGTCTCTGTAAAAAGAGTTAACATTTCAGGTCAAGTAGCTTTAAATCATCAAATATTCTCCATCTTCATTGAGTTGGAATGCCAATTTGTGCCAGTTTGCTCTTTATGTCTATAATATGAACACTAATATAAAGAAATAATCAGATTATCAGACCAGTTATACAATTGTGTTAATCTTGTAAACTTCTATTTTATTGGTCCATAGACTCAATCCATAGACCTGTATTCTTTGTCTCCTGGTGTTTTTCTTTGAGGAAGTTCTGACATAACACTGAATTTTTTATCTTTGAACCATTTGCAATAACAGAGAAACAGCTCCTTGCCTGATGAGAATAACGTGGCCAGATTGCAAGAGGAGCTTATTGGAGCAAAACTAAGGGAAGCAGAGGCAGTAATGAGTATTAAAGAACTTGGGCAGCAGGTTAAAGATTTGGACGATCATTGGCAGGTAAAAGAAACCTTATTCCAGTTGGCACTTGCTAATGTATCACTGTTTTCTTTTGGTAGCATGACGTTCAGTATTCATTGTATAAAATGTTTATCAGGACTACTGAAAGCAATATTGGCATTTTATAGAAAATTCTTAGTATTATGGATGATTTATTTTTTGCAGTAGAAATTCATTGTCTGCTGTAAGTTGTTAACTGCAATGGAATTTGCTGTCCAGACACTGATATTAAATACAATGGCAGCTTCTTGCAGCCAGACCTTATATTTACATAATCAGCATTCTTTTTGCATTGCACTTGTTGAATCACTGCATTTCACTGCGACTTTGAGGGAATAACAATTTTGTTCTCTAAATGACAAAAGCTATAGAACACAAAATAAAACAAAAAAGGGAAAATTGGAATAAAAGGAAGGACTGTTATAAATGCCAAGTTCATAATTCAACAGAAAACAGTTCTGAATAGCAAAGGAGGAAGGAAGAGACAGAAAAATGGAAACTGGAAGATCTAAATAAATTGGATGGTAACACAAATAGCCAATGTCAGGGATGGGCAAGCTATTAGACAGATTCATTAGGGCAGAATTAATTGCTTGGAAAAGTAAAATGAAAATAACAATCAGTTTATTGGAGAGACCAGAGACATCAGAATTGTTCTGCTTTGAGAAACAACCTAGATGATAATGTAGGGGTATGATTGGTGTGTAGTTGACACAAAAAGTGGTGGACTTGTAGATAATGATGAAGGCTATTTAAAGATTCAGCAGGATATAGATCAGCAGGAATATTGGCCAGAGTGGTGACACTTGGAATTTACTTCAGTGCATTTTGGAGGATCAAATTCTGTAAGTTAGTACTTAGAAACATAGAACATAGAAACATAGAAAATCTACAGCCCAATACAGGTCCTTCAGCCCACAAAGTTGTGCTGAACATGTCCCTACCTTAGAAATTACTAGGCTTACCCATAGCATTCTATTTTTCTAAGCTCCATGTACCTATCCAAAAGTCTCTTAAAAGACCTTATCGTATCCGCCTCTACTACCATTGCTGGCAGCCCATTCCATGAACTCACCGCTCCCTGCGTAAAAAAAACTTACCCCTGACATCTCCTCTGTACCTGCTCCCCAGCATCTTAAACCTGTGTCCTCTTGTGACAACCATTTCAGCCCTGGGAAAAAGCCTCTGGCTATCCACACGATCAATGCCTCTCATCATCTTATACACCTCTATCAGGTCACCTCTCATGTGCCAAGGAGAAAAGGCCAAGTTCACTCAAACTGTTTTAATAAGGCATGCTCCCCAATCCAGGCAATATCCTTGTAAATCTCCTCTGCACCCTTTCTACGGCTTCCACATCCTTCCTGTAGTGAGGCGACCAGAACTGAGCACAGTACTCCAAATAGGGTCTGACCAGGGTCCTATATAGCTGCAACATTACCTCTCGGCTCCTAAATTCAATTCCACGATTAATGAAGGCCAATGCACTGTATGCCTTCTTAACTACAGAGTCAACCTGAGCAACTGCTTTGAGTGTCCTATGGACTTGGACCCCAAGATCCCTCTGATCCTCCACACTGCTAAGAGTCTTACCATTAATACTAAATTCTGCCATCATATTTGACCTACCAAAATGAACCACTTCACACTTATCTGGGTTGAACTCCATCTGCCACTTCTCAGCCCAGTTTTGCATCCTGTTAATGTCCCACTGTAACCTCTGACAGCCCTCTACACTATCCACAACACCTCCAACCTTTGTGCCATCAGCAAACTTACTAACCCATCCTTCCACTTCCTCATCTAGGTCATTTATAAAAATCACGAAGAGTAAGGGTCCCAGAACAGATCCCTGAGGCACACCACTGGTCACCAACCTCCATGCAGAATATGACCAGACTATAACCACTCTTTGCCTTCTGTGGGCAAGCCAGTTCTGGATCCACAAAGCAATGTCACCTTGGATCCCATGCCTCCTTACTTTCTCAATAAGCCTTGCATGGGGTACCTTATCAAATGCCTTGCTAAAATCTATATACACTACATCTACTGCTCTTCCTTCATCAATGTGTTTGGTCACATCCTCAAAAAATTCAATCAGGCTTGTAAGGCATGACCTGCCCTTGATAAAGAGATACTGACTATTCCTAATCATATTATACCTCTCTAAATGTTCATAAATCCTGCCTCTCAGGATCTTGTCCACCAAGTTACCAACCACTGAAGTAAGACTCACTGGTCTGTCATTTCCTGGGCTATCTCTACTCCCTTTCTTGAATAAAGGAACAACATCTGCAACCTTCCAGTCCTCTGGAACCTCTCCCATCCCCATTATGATTCAAAGATCATTGCCAGAGGCTCAGCAATCTCCTCCCTCACCTCCCACAGTAGCCTGGGGTACATCTCATCCGGTCCCGGCGACTTATCCAACTTGATGCTTTCCAAAAGCTCCAGCACATCCTCTTTCTTAATATCTACATGCTCAAGCTTTTCAGTCTGCTGCAAGTCATCACTACAATCACCAAGATCCTTTTCCGTAGTGAATACTGAAGTAAATATCCACACAAATACCCCCGGAGCATTTGCCACATTTATCCCGTACTTTTCCCTGAGAACATTTGTTCCCAATTTAAGCTTCCAATTTCCTGCCTGATAGCCTCATAATTCCCCTTACTCCAATTAAACGTTTTGCTAACTTGTCTGTTCCTATCTCTCTCCAATGCGATTGTAAAGGAGATAGAATTATGGTCACTATCTCCAAAATGCTCTCCCACTGCGAGATCTGACACCTGACCAGGTTGATTTCCCAATACCAAATCAAGTACAGTCTCTCCTCTTATAGGCTTATGTACATATTGTGTTAAGAAACCTTCCTGAACACACCTAACAAACTCCACCCCATCTAAACCCCTTGCTCTAGGGAGATGCCAATCGATATTTGGGAAATTAAAATCTCCCACCACGACAACTCTGTTATTATTACACCTTTCCAGGATCTGTTTCCCTGTCTGCTCCTCAATATCCCTGTTACTATTGGGCGGCTTATAAAAAACACCCAGTAAAGTTATTGACCCCTTCCTGTTCCTAACCTCCACCCACAGAGACTCCGTAGACAATCCCTCCATGACGTCCACCTTTTCTGCAGTCGTGACACCATGTCTCTGATCAACAGTGCCACGCCCCCACCTCTTTTGCCTCCCTCCCTGTCCCTTCTGAAACATCTAAAACCCAGCACTTGAAGTAACCATTCCTGTCCCTGAGCCATCCAAGTTTTTATAATGGCCACCACATCATAGCTCCAAGTACTGATCCATGCTGTAAGCTCACCCGCTTTGTTCACAATACTCCTTGCGTTAAAATAGACACAAACCATCTGTCTGAGCGCGTCCCTTCCCTATCACCTGCCTATCCTCCCTCACACACTGTCTCCTCGCTTTCTGTATTTGTGAGCCAAGTGTCTCTTCCCCAGTCTCTTCAGTTCGGTTCCCACCCCCCAACAATTCTAGTTTAAACTCTCCCCAGTAACCTTAACAAACCTCCCTGCCAGGATATTGGTCCCCTTGGGATTCAAGTGCAACCCATCCTTTTTGTACAGGTCACACCTGCCCCAAAGGAGGTCCCAATGATCCAGAAATCTGAATCCCTGCTCCAATCCGTCAGCCACGCATTTGTCCTCCACCTCATTCTATTCCTGTACTCACTGTCGGGTGACACAGGCAATAATCCCGAGATTACTACCTTTGCGGTCCTGCTTCTCAACTTCCTTCCCAACTCCCTGTAGTCTTTTTTCAGGACCTCTTCCTTTTTCCTACCTATGTCATTGGTACCAATATGTACCATGTCCTCTGGCTGTTCTCCCTCCCACTGCAGGATATCTTGGACACGATCTGAAACATCCCAGCCCCCGGCCCCTGGCACCTGGGAGGCAAACTACCATCAGAGTTTCTTTCCTGCATCCACAGAATTGCCTGTCTGACCCCCTAACTATAGAGTCCCCTATCACTGCTGCCTTCCTCTTCCTTTCCATACCCTTCAAAGTCACAGGGTCAGACTCAGTGCCAGAGGCACAGCCACTGTCGCTTCCCCCAGCTAGGCTGTCCCCCCCCAACAGTACTCAAACAGGAGTACTTATTGTGAAGGAGTACAACCACAGGGTTACTCTCTAGTACCTGACTTTTCCTCTTCACTCTCTTGACTGTGACCCACTTATCTGTCTCCTGTAGCCCTGGTGTGACCACCTCCTCACTCTACCTGACCAGGCGAAGGTCATCGAGCTGCATCTCCAGTTCCTTAATGCGGTCCCTTAGGAGCTGCAGCTCAGCACACCTGGCGCAGATATGGCTGTCCGGGAGGCTGGGAGACTCCAGGACCTTCCACATCTGACTCCGAGCACAGAAAACCTGCCGCACACAGATACTACTTCTTTTCCGCAATTAACATAGGTAGACCTACTTCGCCTTGCCTAAAATTAAATGACATGGACCTTGGGGATGTTGAAATACATAGAAAACCATAGCTCTGTGAAAGTTGTATCACAGATGGATAGGTGGTGAAACAGCACATTTGGAATGCTTGGCTTTATATACTGAGTATTGAACACAACAGTTGAGATGTAAATTGCAGCTTACAGAACACCGCTTAGACCACTTTTGGAGTAGTGTGTACAGTTCTACAAATGTACACTACTACAAATATACACCATAGAAAGGATGTGGTAGCAACAGAGTATAGCAAAGATTCATGGGGATGTTGTGTGGAATAGAGGGCTTGTAAGTATGAGAGATCGGATGGTAACAATAGACCCAGACTGAAATGTAGAAGGCTGAAGGATGATTTACAGATGTTTACACAATTATGAAGTGAGAGATGGTTAGGGCCTTTTATTTCGAGTCCAGGAGAATCCAAAATTATGGGCTACAGTGGAGAAATTTTAAGGAGATCTAAGCTTTTCCACGTGAGTATTTGGAACAAGGCAGGTAATGTTATAACATTTAACACATTGGGCAGGTACTTGGATTGGAAAGGAATAGAGGGATACAGGCCTAATGAGGGAAAATAGAATTAGTTTAGATGAGCTTTGTGGTCACTATTTACAAGGTGGGCTGTTGGGATCCCTTTCTGTGTTGTGCATTTCTCTGATTCTGTGATTCTAATTGATCATCAGAATTGTGTAATGTTTTGTTAGAAGAACTAAAAGGTAGATAATTGGCCAAAGAGCCAGAGGTGACATGAAAGCAATACTTTCAACACTTAGTTGCTTTTAAGTGGAAATGTTTGCAGAACATGGAGTATTATAATGAGATAGCTCTTTCAGAGAGGTGACACAGCATGTGATAGATCAAATGATGTCCTTCTCCACTGAATCATTCTGTAATTCTCCAATCCTTCATCCAGAGATAAAATCTTACCAAATTTTGAACATTACTCCCAGATCAATGGCAAGGCTGCTTGTACTTCATAACGCAGCTCAGCATAGAATTGTAAACTCAGCATTATCGACTGTCTTTAGATTTCTGTTAGTCTTTCTCTTTCTGTTTTAAATCTGTTTTATTTTTTCCTTTTGCTTTTCTTTCTCTTCCCTCCACCTTTGAAACTATCATTGATTCTCTAGTATTTGTTTATTTTCTGTAACTCCACGTGCCATGTTTCATATTTTCTTTCTCCTCAAAAAGCAGTTCAATTGACTGACTTCATACTTATTTTCAGGTTGAGTATTTCCAAAACATGCCAGTGATTGTCTTAAAAATTTAGTCCACAACTTGTGTATTTAGAGTAGCTGTTAGACTTCTGATGAAGTATGGAAGACATGAAAAAACTCTCGTAATTTTGTTTTACAATGACGTTGAAGACTATCGAAGAGCAGTTCTAGGGATGTTAGCAGTAATCATGGAAGGTTAAGAATGGATGTTTTAGCAAATATGTTACCACTTCAAACATTTGTGTTTTTATATTTAGCAATTGTTAAAGTTTTGTATTACTATTTGCATTAGAAACATACATATAGATAGATACGTAGAGAAATATGGAAATGGGGGGGAGAGAATGAATTTCTATGAGATGCCATGGTATCTTTCTACCTTTAAAATTATATATAACCTTGAAGTCACAGAAATGTACTAAGGCATCTCATAGAAATATAAGTTAATACAATTTTATGTTGCAATTATGATGTTAGTATTATGCGTCATCTGCCGTTGGGTAACAATATCTCAAGCAAATAATGGTGTAGAACAGGTGCTGAAGCTTAAGCAGAAAATACCTGAAATTCTAAACAGTGATCATATGAACATCAATGTTGGATGGAAGAAAGAGCAAATGCATTAGACAATGGAATCAAAGGACTTCTGTTGGCTGGAAGACTGCAGAAAACTTTGAAGGCTGGAAGGGATGAAAAATCTGTGAAACTTGAGTCTAACATGAGCCACCATTGACTTGCAGCCCTTGCAAAGAAAAACAATGGTATAAATAGAAACTATTCATGTTGTTGGCAAGATTAATCACTAGAGGAATGAAGATGATTGGCAAAAGAGCCATACATGAAATGAACAAAAGCTGTTTTCAGTTCCAGTTTTTCGTGCCGTGGAAGCACTGTTAGGGGTAGTAAAGAAGGCACTTTCATTTGCGGTGAAAGAGAAGAGTTTGCAGGGTCACGGACAAAGGTGGGAGAAGATATAGTCTGTGAGCCAGGACCCCAAATTTGGGCCACTGGTACCATCTGGGGGGAATAATTCTTATTGTGATTTTTGGCAAGGTATACACCCCTAGTGCTAAAAAATGTGATAGCATTGCAGCAGTGGTAGCTCGTACATGAATGGGTCAACCCATTTGCAGAGAAGCGGGACCTCATTAGCATCACTACGGCAAAGGCAGCCCCCAAGGACATTGCCTCTGACCTGATGAAGGCATATGAGATTGGTGAGCAATGCAATGCAACATTCAAGGATGAGAGACTAGAGGAAGATCCACCAGCAAAGAAGTTCCATGATCCAATGAAAACCAACAAGCTGAAAACATTCAGTGATATGTGTAAGAAGAGAGAAGTGAAATCAAATGATCACCTTGAAAGCAGACAGGTCTTGTTTGGACGCATCATAGTGATGGCACAAGGGCGCAGTCTACATATGGAGGGTATCCTTTCTCTTGCCCTAGGCCCTGTCCACACCAGAAGGATTGCTGAGAAAGGCAAATGAAGCTACTTTCGCCACAACCTTGCAGAAAAATGTAGCAGTAGAAGAGCAACTCCCAGGAAACTCTGCTACAGTGGTTGATGGAATGAACTTGGTCCAAAGAGTGAAAGGTGATCAAGTTACTTTCAGAGATGTTGCCACAACAATTCTGGGTATGACTCTGAGGGAAGGCAGTCAGAGTAGCAGAATAGATCTGTTCAACACATACAAGGAGAACTCTGTCAAGAATAGTGAAAGATCTCTACAGGGTGAAGAGACTGGTCATGAGTTGCAAGGTATCACAGGCACACAGATGGTGAGGCAGTGGAGGAGCTTCCTGACCAAAGTCAGCAACAAAAATAGTCTCGCAACATACATCAAAGTTGCTGGTGAACGCAGCAGGCCAAGCAGCATCTATAGGAAGAGGCGCAGTCGACGTTTCAGGCCGAGACCCTTCGTCAGGACTAACTGAAGGAAGAGTGAGTAAGGGATTTGAAAGCTGGAGGGGGAGGGGGAGATGCAAAATGATAGGAGAAGACAGGAGGGGGAGGGATAGAGCCGAGAGCTGGACAGGTGATAGGCAAAAGGGGATACGAGAGGATCATGGGACAGGAGGCCTAGGGAGAAAGACGGGGGGGGGGGGGACCCAGAGGATGGGCAAGAGGTATATTCAGAGGGACAGAGGGAGAAAAAGGAGAGTGAGAGAAAGAATGTGTGCATAAAAAGGAGTAACAGCTGGGGTACGAGGGGGAGGTGGGGCCTAGCGGAAGTTAGAGAAGTCAATGTTCATGCCATCAGGTTGGAGGCTACCCAGACGGAATATAAGGTGTTGTTCCTCCAACCTGAGTGTGGCTTCATCTTTACAGTAGAGGAGGCCGTGGATAGACATGTCAGAATGGGATGTGGAATTAAAATGTGTGGCCACTGGGAGATCCTGCTTTCTCTGGCGGACAGAGCGTAGATGTTCAGCAAAGCGGTCTCCCAGTCTGCGTCGGGTCTCACCAATATATAAAAGGCCACATCGGGAGCACCGGACGCAGTATATCACTCCAGTCGACTCACAGGTGAAGTGATGCCTCACCTGGAAGGACTGTTTGGGGCCCTGAATGGTGGTAAGGGAGGAAGTGTAAGGGCATGTGTAGCACTTGTTCCGCTTACACGGATAAGTGCCAGGAGGGAGATCAGTGGGGAGGGATGGGGGGGACGAATGGACAAGGGAGTTGTGTAGGGAGCGATCCCTGCGGAATGCAGAGAGAGGGGGAGAGGGAAAGATGTGCTTAGTGGTGGGATCCCGTTGGAGGTGGCGGAAGTTACGGAGAATAATATATTGGACCCGGAGGCTGGTGGGGTGGTAGGTGAGGACCAGGGGAACCCTATTCCTAGTGGGGTGGTGGGAGGATGGAGTGAGAGCAGATGTACGTGAAATGGAGGAGATGCGTTTAAGAGCAGAGTTGATAGTGGAGGAAGGGAAGCCCCTTTCTTTAAAAAATGAAGACATCTCCCTCGTCCTAGAATGAAAAGCCTCATCCTGAGAGCAGATGCGGCGGAGACGGAGGAATTGCGAGAAGGGGATGGCGTTTTTGCAAGAGACAGGGTGAGAAGAGGAATAGTCCAGATAGCTGTGAGAGTCAGTAGGCTTATAGTAGATATCAGTGGATAAGCTGTCTCCAGAGACAGAGACAGAAAGATCTAGAAAGGGGAGGGAGGTGTCGGAAATGGACCAGGTAAACTTGAGGGCAGGGTGAAAGTTGGAGGCAAAGTTAATAAAGTCAACGAGTTCTGCATGTGTGCAGGAAGCAGCGCCAATGCAGTCGTCGATGTAGCGAAGGAAAAGTGGGGGACAGATACCAGAATAGGCACGGAACATAGATTGTTCCACAAACCCAACAAAAAGGCAGGCATAGCTAGGTGCCCATAGCTACACCTTTAGTTTGGAGGAAATGGGAGGAGCAAAAGGAGAAATTATTAAGAGTAAGGACTAATTCCGCTAGACGGAGCAGAGTGGTGGTAGAGGGGAACTGATTAGGTCTGGAATCCAAAAAGAAGCGTAGAGCTTTGAGACCTTCCTGATGGGGGATGGAAGTATATAAGGACACACAACAAAAATAGTCTCATTAGCTTCATAGTCCATGAATGGAGGAAGGTGGAGTACAGAACAAAGCTACAGGAGAAGATTCTGTATGCGACTGTGAATGACAAATGTTACAGAATCACATCTCAAGACAGTGAGGAGGTGTCAGCAAGAAGCAGCAGCTGGCCGCCTACTTCTCCATGCTGCCCATGCCACAAGAGAGGGATACCAATCTGTAGTGATCTGCTCAGAAGACACAGATATTTTTATCATGTCTTTAGCATTTTGTGACAAGATTGAGGCCCCATTGTTCCAGAGGTGTGGCACTAGAACCCGTACAAGGCTTGTAGACATCAGGAAGGTTGCTGCCACGTTGGCATAGAGGTTTGTAGGGCTCTCATCGGATTGCACGTATATACAGGATGTGATACTGTAAGCGCTTTTGCAAACAAAGGGAAGACAAGTGTCCAAAAACTTCTGACCAGCAACAGGGAAACTCAGGACAGACTCTTAGAGTTGGGTCAGGAATGGGACCTCTCCCCAGAACTGGTGGACAAACAGAAGGCATTTACATGTCTCCTGTATGCCCCAAAAGCATCGACCACCAAGGTCGATGAGCTCAGGTATCACCTTTTCTGTGCCAAAAAAGGTGAAATCGAAAGTCATCAACTCCCACCATGCAAGGACTGTTTAACAAAACATGCACAGCGAGCCAACTGCCAGGCTGGTATATGTAGATGTTTGGAGAAGGACCCACAAGTGCCAAGCCCTGATAGCAGAGGATGGAAGATGGAGAGAGAAGAGGAAGCTGAACAGTTGGTGGTGCACTGGATGGAAGGCCAGCCAGCACTCGATGCGGTCCTGGATCTACTGGCCTGTAACTGTCCAAAAAAATGTTCACTTCCAGGATGTATATGTGTTGCAAATGGCCTCAGGTTTACTGACATGTGTAGACTGGCAGACTGTGAACCAGGCATCCACCTCAGAGAGTGTGGAAAGTTCAGATGAAGATGTGGAAGACTTGGAAAATTATGATTATAGATAAAGGGCAGATGAGCTCCTTGTGGGCCAACAGCCATCTTCCGTGGAAGAGATTAAAGCCTCACCACATATCTACGAATCGTATGCTATGCACTTAGTTAGAAGAGACATGATGAACTTGGGCGCTGCACTTTGTGCCTGGACCTGCCCAAGGCCTCCACCTAAAGAAGGGCCGAGCTTGAAGAAGCAGCCACTGCTGGAGGCCAACACGGCCTCAGATTCGAGTTTGGCAGGGGCAGCGGCGGGCGGTGCCAAGGCGGCCAGCAAGAACAAACTGGAGGAGAGGCTGTACTCAGTGCTGTCGCAAGATCAAAGAAGATGGTGGTGCATAGCCCTGGTTTCGGGATGGCACCCACTGACTGACTGACTGAATAGGTTATGAAAGTATGGAAAACAAACTATGGAAAGCAGTCTTTGATTAAATATATTCATTTTACCCCATTTCCAGAAAAGTTAGGATATTTTCCAAAATGCAATAAAAACAAAAATCTGTGATATGTTAATTCACGTGAACCTTTATTTAACTGACAAAAGTACAACAAAAAGATTTTCAATAGTTTTACTGACCAACTTAATTGTATTTTGTAAACATACACAAATTTAGAATTTGATGACTGCAACACACTAATAACTCTCTTTAATCGTTTTGGAACTGAGGATACTAATTGTAGTAGATTTGCAAATGGAAATTTTGTCCATCCTTGCTTGATATAAGATTTCAGCTGCTCAACAGTCTGTGGTCTCCATTGTCTGATTTTCCTCTGCATGATGCGCCGTACATTTTCAATAGGAGATAGATCTGGACTGGCAGCAGGCCAGTCAAGCACACGCACTCTGTGTCTACAAAGCCACGCTGTTGTAGCCCCTGCAGAATGTGGTCTGGCATTGTCCTGCTGAAATAAGCCTGGATGTCCCGGGAAGAGACGTCGCCTTGATGGCAACATATGTCTCTCTAAAATCCGAATATATGCCTCAGAGTCAATGGTACCTTCACATATATGCAACTCACCCATGCCGTGGGCACTGATGCACCCTCATACTATCACAGATGCTGGCTTTTGCACCTTTTGCTGATAACAATCTGGATGGTCGTTTTCATCTTTGGCATGGAGAACTCGACGCTTGTTTTTTCCAAAAACTAGCTGAAATGTGGACTCGTCTGACCACAGCACATGGTTCCACAGTCTTTCGGTCCATCTGAGCTGAGCTCGGGCCCAGAGAACTCGCCGGCGTTTCTGCATAGGGTTGATGTATGGCTTCCTCCTTGCGTAATACGGTTTCAAGTTGCATTTCTGGATGCAGTGACGGACTGTGTTGAGTGACAATGGTTTTCCGAAGTACTCCTGATCTTGCATTGAGAAATGTTCCTTTTGAACTGACTAACAATTCTGTCACGAATTTTGGCACAAAGGGGTCAGCCACGACCTGTCCTTGCTTGCAAAGACTGAGCCTTTGATGACTGAACCTTATATTCCGTCTGGGTAGCCTCCAACCTGATGGCGTGAACATTGACTTCTCTAACTTCCACTAATGCCCCACCTCCCCCTCGTACCCCATCCGTTAGTTATTTATATACACACATTCTTTCTCTCTCTCTCCTTTTTCTCCCTCTGTCCCTCTGACTATACCCTTTGCCCATCCTCTGGGTTTTTTCCTCCCTCCCCCTTTTCCTTCTCCCTGGGCCTCCTGTCCCATGATCCTCTCATATCCCTTTTGCCAATCACCTGTCCAGCTCTTGGCTCCATCCCATCCTCTCCTGTCTTCTCCTATCATTTTGGATCTCCCCCTCCCCCTCCCACTTTTAAATCTCTTACTAACTCTTCCTTCAGTTAGTCCTGACAAAGGGTCTCGGCCCGAAACGTCAACTGTACCTCTTCCTAGAGATGCTGCCTGGCCTGCTGCATTCACCAGCAACTTTGATGTGTGTTGCTTGAATTTCCAGCATCTGCAGAATTCCTGGTGTTTACTTTGATGGACGCAACTTTTATACCCAGTTATGATACCTCACCTGCTACCAATTAGCCTGCTTAATGTGGAGTCTTCCAAACCGGTGTTATTTGAATTTTCTGTGCACTTTTCAATCTTATTTTAACTCTGTCCCAACTTTTGTTGAGTGTGTTGCAGCCGTCAAATTCTAAATTTGTGTATATTTACAAAATACAATTAAATTGGTCAGTAAAACTATTGAAAATCTTTTCTTTGCATTTTTGTCAGTTAAATAAAGGTTCACGTGAATTAACATATCACAGATTTTAATTTTTATCGCATTTTGGAAAATATCCCAACTTTTCTGGAAATGGTGTTTGTATAACCAAATGGGGCCTAGGTTATGGCCGTGTGGAACCCCACATTTGAATTATTGTACTGTAACTCTATATGCTATGACAAAAGCTTAAGATTGTTTTGATTTGATACAACACTATGGAAAATGTCATGACATTGATAAAACTCTAGAAATCTCTCCAACTGAGGTTTTTTACCTTTTGGGAGGTGGGATAACATTTTCTGCTGTACTTACATTAATATGGAATATATATATAAAAACTGATTACTTATTTGTATTCCTGAACAAATTCTCCACAAATCCATGTGATTATATGTATCCTAGGGTTTTTATTGACTTTTCCAAAATAAACAACAGACAAATATTTTTCTAAAAATGAAATGATTCACTCTACTGAACTTGGGCACTGTACTGCGAGTGCCACCAATGACATAGTTTTCAATGTAGAATTTTATAACAACATTTGATGAAAAGTGCTTGAACTCCGCTATAATTGTGACAAATTTCAACGTTGAGGAATCACTGATGACAAAATACCACTAGGTTGAATATATATGTTGTACTTTATATTGGCCACTTTTCAGAAATGCTTATTTTAGGATAGTGTTATAAAATGTATGATAGCACACATCAAGCTGCCACTGGTGCAATGCTATCACGTATTTTCTAATGGAGATGTATACCTTGCCAAAAATCCCTATGAGCATTATTCGCCTCAGATGGTACCGACCAACCCTACTGGCTCACGGACTAATATGGAGGCATAGTGATTTTATTCCCTATTGAGATTCTCTGAATTTCTTCTTGTCATAGGAGATCAATTACTTACCCTGAAAATTGCAGACATGGAGATTGTTATCATTAACGTACATACACTCTAAGCATGGAAGTCAATGATCCTGGTGCGTCAATTCACCTGTAAATTATATCATTATGTATATTAATTTTTAAAACCCTGGTCACCTACCTATAAGAAAGATATCAACATGATTGAAAGAGTACAGAGAAAATTAACAAGGTTGTTGCCGGAACTTGAGGACCTGAGATATAGGGAAAGATTGATTAGGTTCGGACTTCATTTTATGTAGCATAGGAGTCTGCAGAGCAGACTCAATGAGCCAAGTGACCCAATTCTGCTCCTGTGTCTTGTAAGGGCAGATTTGATAGAGGTATACAAAATTATGAGGGATGTAGATAGGCTAAATGCAGGTAAGCTTTCTTCCACTGAGGTTGTTTGAGAGTAGAACTCAGCATCATCGGTTAAGGGTGAAAGCTGAAATATTTAAGGGGAACTTCAGTCAGAGGATGGTGAGACTATGGAAAGCGCTGCCCGGAGAAGTGGTGGATTTGATTTCAATATTGAAGACAAGTTTAGATAATTACATGGATGGGAGGGCTATGGTACAGATGGAGGTCAATGGGACAAGCAGAATAATGGACTCTGTGCCAGAGGGTTTGCTTCTGTTCTGTAGTATTCAAATCAGAAGGTAAACCAGATACAAGTGGAGTTAAATAATTTGTCCAGTTTCATAGATCACACTACCAAACCTTAAGGATCTCAAGGATCACTTTTGGCTCATTGGCTATAGTTTGAATACCCATGATAGAGACAAATCAATGACTGAAAAATGTGCTAAACTGAGTGCCAGCCAGTGATGTTCATAGAAACATAGAAAACCTACAGCACAATGCAGGCCCTTTGGCCCACGATGCTGTGCCAAACATGTACTTACTTTAGAAATTACCTTGAGTTACCCATAGCCTTCTATTTTTCTAAGCTCCGTGTACCTATGACTGTGTGGTTAGGCATAGCTCAAATACCATCTACAAATTTGCTGACGATACAACCATTGTTGGTAGAATCTCAGGTGGTGACGAGAGAGTGTACAGGAGTGAGATATGCCAACTAGTGAAGTGGTGTCACAGCAACCTGGCACTGAATGTCATTAAGACGAAAGAGCTGATTGTGGACTTCAGGAAGGGTAAGACAACGGAACACATACCAATCTTCGTAGAGGGATCAGAAGTGGAGAGAGTGAGCAGCTTCAAGTTCCTGGGTGTCAAGATCTCTGAGGATCCAACCTGGTCCTAACATGTCGATGTAGTTATAAAGAAGGCAAGACAGCGGCTATACTTCATTAGGAGTTTGAAGAGATTTGGCACGTCAACAAATAAACTCAAAAAGGGGACAAGCTCTCCTCCAGAATCACTCTGAGCACCGGTGCCCCACAAGGCTGTGTACTCAGCCCCCTGCTGTACTCACTGTACACCCATGATTATGTAGCCAAGTTTCCATCAAACTCAATATATAAGTTTGCTGATGACACAGTTGTAGGCCGTATCTCAGGTGATGATAAGCTTGAGTACAGAGAGGAAATTAAGAACCTGGAGGCATGGTACAAAGACAATAACTTATCCCTCAACGTCAGCAAGACGAAGGAATTGGTTGTTGACTTCAGAAGGAGTAGCTCGACCCAGTTTACATCGGTGGTGCGCAAGTGGAACAGGTCAAAAGCTTTAAGTTCCTCGGGGTCAATATCACAAATGACCTGACTTGGTCCAACCAAGCAGAGTCCACTGCCAAGAAAGCCTACCAGCGCCTTTACTTCCTGAGAAAGCTAAAGAAATTTGGCCTGTCCCCTAAAACTCTCACTAATTTTTATAGATGCACCGTAGAAAGCATTCTTCTAGGGTGCATCACAACCTGGTATGGAAGTTGTCCGGTCCAAGACTGGAAGAAGCTGCAGAAGATCGTGAACACAGCCCAGCACATCACACAAACCAATCTTCCATCCTTGGACTCACTTTACGCTGCACGCTGTCGGAGCAGTGCTGCCAGGATAATCAAGGACACGACCCACCCAGCCAACGCACTTCTTGTCCCCCTTCCCTCCGAGAGAAGGCTCAGGAGCTTGAAGACTCGTATGGCCAGATTTGGGAACAGCTTCTTTTCAATTGTGATCAGACTGCTGAACGGATCCTGACCCGGATCTGGGCCGTACCCTCCAAATATCCAGACCTGTGTCTCAGTTTTTTTCCACTGCCAACATTGAGAGTGCCGACTTACCATAGGGATTGAAACATCAAGTCCCAGTAGCTCTACTTTCCCTTTTCTATTTTCTATTTATGATTTATAATTTAAATTTTTACAATTTACTATCGATTTGTACTCCAGGGAGCACAAAGCGCAGAATCAAATATCGCTGTGATGATTGTACACTCTAGTAATCAATTGTTTGGCAACAATAAGGTAAAGTAACTTCTATAGTTGTACCGTGGAGAGCATTCTAACAGGCTGCATCACTGTCTGGTATGGAGGGGCTACTGCACAGGACCGAAAGAAGCTGCAGAAGGTTGTAAATCTAGTCAGCTCCATCTTGGGCACTAGCCTACAAAGTAACCTGGACATCTTTAGGGAGCAGTGTCTCAGAAAGGGAGCGTCCATTATTAAAAACCTCCAGCATCTATGGCATGCCCTTTTCTCACTGTTACCATCAGGTTGGAGATACAGAAGCCTGAAGGCACACACTCAGCGATTCAGGAACAGCTTCTTCCCCTCTGCCATCCAATTCCTAAATGGACATTGAATCTTTGGACACTACCTCGCTTTTCCTTAATATACAATATTTCTGTTTTTGCACATTTTTAGAAATCTATTTAATATATGTAATTGACGTACTTGTTTATTTATGTTTTATTTTATATATTATTTCTCTCTGCTAGATTATGTATTTTCTCCATCTCTGTCTAAATGTGCAATATTTAGTAATTTATAATAAATAGTATGTACAGCAGGATAGTCAATATAGCATGGAAGTACAATTGTATCAGTGTCAATGAATCAGTCTGATGTCCTGGTGGAAGAAGCTGTTGGTCCTGGCTTTAATGCTGCGGTACCATTTCCTGAATGGTAGCAGCTGGAACAGTTTGTGGTTGGGGTGACTCGGGTCCCCAGTGCTCCTTCGGGCCCTTGTTACACACCTGTAAATGTCCTGAATAGTGGGAAGTTCACATCTACAGATATGCTGGGCTGTCCGTGCCACTCTCTGCAGAGTCCTGTGATTGAGGGAAGTACAGTTCCTGTACCAGGCAGTGATGCAGCCAGTCAGGATGCTCTCAATTGTGCCCCTCGAGAAAGTTCTTGGGATTTGGGGCCCCATACCAAACTACTTCAATCATCTGAGGTAAAAGAGGCACTTTTGTGCCTTTTTCACCCACGGCCCGTTTCTACAGACCATGCGAGATCCTTGGTGATGTGCATGCCGAGGAACGTAAAGCTGTTCACCCTCTCAACCCTAGATCCATTGTTGTCAATAGGGGTTAGCCTGCCTCTGTTCCTCCGGTAGTCCACAACCAGCTCCTTTGTTTTTGGGACATTGAGGGAGAGGCTGTTTTCTTGACACCACTATGTCAGGGTGATGACTGATGCAGAATTTAATTTTCAGTTAATAGTATTTAAAATTTGAGAATGAAATGCAGTAAGTAATCAGTTAGGCAAAAACAAATAGTTAGGAGGACAAATGTTCTGCTGGTCTTCATTGCAAGGGGTTTTGAGTAAACAACCCTTGCTGCAACTGTGCCAGGCTTTGATTAGTGCTTATCTGGGGGACTATTTCTGAATTTGGTCTGTGCAGCATAAACTCGTAGGGGTGATTCCTGGAATGAGTCTGTTCTACCAGGTAGAGAGATGTGAATAAAGTTGGTGTATTTTCATTAGTGTTTGGCAAAATATTAAGTGAAATAAGGCATGTGTTCTGCATTGATATTGTATTTGTTGGAGGAGCCCATTTTGTACTCTGTCATAATATGTTCCCATTTTCCCCTCAACTCACTTGAAGGTATCAGTCCCTCATTTAGTGTTAATTTGTTTTTGTTTCTCTTTGGTGGAAGATGGTTTATTCATCGAGTGGATAAATATTTCTTGATTCTAACAGTAGGTTCATAGAAAACAAATGCAAAATGAGACCTGAGCAAGCAGGACCACTAGAGGCACTACTTAGTAATTGCACTATGTGGAGATGTGCACTGGACAATGATGAACTACATTGAGATGTTATGAGATGGCAGATATATTGGTTTGGTTCATTCATAGCTTGTCACACCAGACAGCCAGCCACTCTAGTGTTGTTTGGTTGAATGTGAGCAGGTCAGTGTCAGTTAAATCAGGTGAGAGTGGGCAGTTGCGCAGAACGTGTTCAATGTTCTGCACCCTTTTGCCACACTCACAGGATTCGCTGGTCTTTAAACCCCACTTCACCATATTGTCTCCCGTCCTACAAACTCCCGCTCTCGCTCTGTTGAGAGTGCACCACTTCCGTCTGTCAAGCAGTGCCCCATCTGGCAACATTTCTGTGGGGTCTTGCACTGTATTGTTTGGTGGGGTTCTGGCTTCTGTTTGTTGCCAGAGGTCAATCCTGTATGTTTGGAGAGATGTTCTGTGCGGTAGTTCCTCCACTGTGGCAAAGCTTTTTCTCGATTTTAGGTGGTTGGAAACTGGCATATGATGATGTTGTGGGTGCCGTGGATCCAAGTTCTGTTTACCTTTTTCAATTTTTGTTGAGTGTCTTCGGATCTCTGGGGGAGCAATGCCTGTAAGTCTGTAAATGATGTTACCGGGTGTGGGGCGCAGTGTGCCCATGATTATTCAGCAGGTTTCATTAAGCAACGAGTCTATTTTCTTCACGTGGGCTGATCTGCCCCACACAGGTGCACAGTATTCTGCAAGGTGCATAGCAGAGTGCTAGGGTAGTTGATCTAAGTGTGTGAGCATTAGCTCCCCATTATGTGCCTGGTAATTTTTTCAAGAGAGAATTGCGAGAGCCAATTTTCCCTCAGAGGTTTTGGATGTGGGTGGCAAATGAGAGTGTCCTATCCAGTGTCACACCCAGGTAAATTGGAGTTGGTTGGTGTTCAAGCTCCTTCCCACACCAGAAGATCTTGATTTTCTGAGCTGCTTCTCGATTCCTCAGGTGGAATGCACACACTTGAGTTTTTGATGGATTTGAGTTCAGAGACCATTTTTCATAATACTGCTTCATTGTTTTGAGGACTGCTGGAAGTCGTACTTCAGCTTCTTGGAAGGAGTTAGCTTGTGTTGCTATGCATAGGTCATCTGCATAAATAAACCTGCGTGTGTTAGGAAAGGTTGGTTGGTCGTTTGTGTACACAATAAATAGTAGTGGTGCCAGGACTGATCCCTGTGGTAGTCCGTTCTTTTGTGGACACCACCTACTCTTAATTCCATTCATTTCTACATAAAATCTGCTATTTTCTGGGAGGCTTCTTATTACTTTGACTGTGGTTTCGTTCTTTAACATTTTGGATAATTTCAGTAGAAGGCCTGTGTGATTCACAGTGTTGTATGCTGCTGTTAAGTCAACGAATACTGCCCCTGTAATTTGTTGCATTTCAAAACCATCCTCAAAGTACTGGGTTAAGTTCAGGACTTGACTGCAGCAAGAGCGGCCTGGCCTGAACCCGGCTTGGTCTGGTGTTAGAAGATCTTCGACGTTTGATGGAAGAATGGGTTGGCTTTTAGTTAAAAGGTTTTTGCAATCTAAACAAAGCACACAAGGGGCAGGAGGTTGTGGGAAACATGTGTTTAAGCCAGAAGGAAGAGTGTGAACATGAGGTTGTGCAGATGGTAGAAATCCCAAATAATATGCACAAAATGCTGAAGGATCTTAGCAGAACACACAACATCTATGGAGAGGAATAAAAAGTTGCCATTTTGGGCCAAGACTTTTCATCGGGATCCACCTGTGTCCCTTTATTCAATGTGTCCCATTGCCTCTTTATTCTTCTCCATTGATTCTGCCTGACCTGCTGAGAAGTGTTAAGATGGTTTTGTAAATCTGAGTAACTGGCAAAAATTGGGAGTGTATAAGTTCTTTGGTCAAAAATAAGAGCCATCAGAAATTAGGATTTCAATTGCACTGTTGTCACTGGATTTCCCCAACCAGGTTGTCTAAGAAGCTAGTACCAGTTTTAAGCCATAATGGAGAAACTCAGAGTAACTGAACAATGATGTCTTGTGAATGATATTCTTGAACTGTATCCCTTCAAGCACCATTATAGGATTTCATCAGTTACTCTCGGTAGAAGAAAGGCATTGTGGAATACTATCCTCAGTATTTTATGAAGAAAACCCCTCAATCATTTGTATTTTAAGATCTTGGCATCGCAGGCATGGTCAGCACACTTGTTTCCTATCCTTAACATTCTTAGTTGACTTCAAGAGAGTGGAGAGAGAGCCACCTTCTGGAAACACTGCAGCCTTACTACTGAAGGTACTTTCACAGTCCACAGAGATACTGGGCCATAAGACATGGGAGCAGAATTAAGCCATTCAGGCCAACGTCTGCTTCACCTTTCTATCATGGCTGATCCCGGATCCCGCTCAACCCCATACACCTGCCTTCCTTTGATGCCCTGACCGATCAGGAAATGATCAACTTCCACCTTAAATAAACCCATGAGCATGGCTTCCACCGCAGTCTGTAGCAGAGCATTCCACAGATTTACTACTCTCTGGCTAAAAAAACAATTCCCCTTACTTTGTTCTAAAGGGTGGCCCCTCAATTTTGAGACTGTGCCCTCTAGTTCTGGATACCCCCACCATAGGAAACATCCTCTCCACATCCACCTTATCCAGATCTTTCAACATTCAATAGGTTTCAATGAGATTTCCCCCCCCCCAGCATTCTTCTGATTTCCAGTGATTACAATAAGCTGTCAAACACTCCTCATATTTTAACCCCTTCATTCCCAGAATCATCCTCATGAACCTCCTCTGGACCTCTCCAATGACAACATATCTTTTCTGAGATATGGGGCCCAAAACTGTTGACGGTACTTGACGGTACTCCAAGTGCAGCCTGACTAGTGTCTTATAAAGGCTCAGCATTATCTCCTTGCTTTTATATTCTATTGCCCTTGAAATAAATGCCAAGATTGCATTTACCTTCTTTACCACACACTCAACCTGTAAATTTAATTCTGGAAGTCTTGCACAAGGACTTTGGTAGAGGTGTATCCCCATCCCACCACCTAGAAATTGAATGGTAGAGGAGTCAAAAGGCCACCTACTGTTATGTTCTTATAATGTCGTGCAGATCTTCTTAATAACATTATTAGTACTGATATGAGTGTAAAAGTCTGTGGTATTCTTTGCTCCAGATTCATTTCGTGATGTTCTGCCTGGGCACCATCTTGAGATTTCTGAATTTCCCATTGGTACTGAGGTGGTTATAGTTTCAGTCAGTTACTTCGTCTAAAAATGAAAGTTGAAGAGTTCATGAATTCACATTCTTAACTGTAATAGTTGTTTGATTCAGTAGATGGCAGTAAGAATGTGGTTTGATCAGTTAGAGACTTCTCACGATATCAGTGGTATTAAGTAGTCAGAATGCAAATAATTTTTCGATGTGGCATAAAAAGCACCTAAAATTTAATCTGATATTTGAAGAAGTAGGTGGGAAAAGTAAGTGATAATTGGTTTTAATTGGTGTTTCAGTCTGACCAAGTAGACCTTTTCTCTGGTTTACCAGAGTATGTTGTGTGCAAATCTTCTTTGGTCACATTTAGTGTGGACCTTAATATACATTAGGGAAAATCATTTTCTCCACATGAATCCCACGTAATTTATTTCCTCGCCTCCCCCTTTGCCTCCACCCCTCCCCACCAATTCCTTCCCCTTCCTCCCAGTCATGTTTTTAACCCAAGTCTGGGACTCTCTCTACTTTAATACTAGCTATCACAGAAAAGCTGTACAAAATGAGTCTGCCTTTGAAAAACATTATGACAGGATATTCAGCCATCCTTGATTGAATATGAAATCATTGTTCTTTAAGCAACACACATCAAAGTTGCTGGTGAACGCAGCGGGCCAGGCAGCATCTCTAGGAAAAGGTAAAGTCGACGTTTCAGGCCGAGACCCTTCGTCAGGACTAACTGATGGAAGAGTTAGTAAGAGATTTGAGAGGAGGAGGGGGAGATCCAAAATGATAGGAGAAGACAGGAGGGGGAGGGATGGAGCCAAGAGCTGGACAGGTGATTGGCAAAGGGGATATGAGAGGATCATGGGACAGGAGGTCCGGGAAGAAAGACAAGGGGGGGAACCAGAGGATGGGCAAGGGGTATAGTTAGAGGGACAGAGGGAGAAAAAGAAGAGTGAGAGAAAAAATGTGTGTATAAAAATAAATAACGGATGGGGTACGAGGAGGAGGTTGGGCATTAGCGGAAGTTAGAGAAGTCAATGTTCATGCCATCAGGTTGGAGGCTACCCAGATGGAATATAAGGTGTTGTTCCTCCAACCTGAGTGTGGCTTCATCTTTACAGTAGAGGAGGCCGTGGATAGACATGCCAGAATGGGATGTGGAATTAAAATGTGTGGCCACTGGGAGATACTGCTTTCTCTGGTGGACAGAGCGTAGGTGTTCAGCAAAGCGGTCTCCCAGTCTGCGTCGGGTCTCGCCAGTATATAGAAGGCCACATCGAGAGCACCGGACGCAGTATATCACCCCAGCCGACTCACAGGTGAAGTGTCGCCTCACCTGGAAGGACTGTTTGGGGCCCTGAATGGTAGTTCAGTTTGGAAGACTGGCACCTTGGTGAAATTCAGCACCCCAAGTATTGGACAGATTGGTAAATTGGGGCTTTTCACAGACTTGTTCTTGCTGTGGTTTATGGGTATGTATTAATATTAATTAATAGACTAGACATGCAAATTAGCTCTTTACTGCAGTGAGATACTGTGTTTCTTATATATGTTAGCTTCTAGTGAATTTTTTTTTTCCTCCCCAGTGTTAGTTGAGATTCAACCAAGTGAACTGGCGGAAGCATGTGCTGTTTGTAATGATGACAAACACCCTAAAGTCCTACTTTACAAAGTTTGCCCTCCTTGTTAAAGGACTCTGCCTTGCTGCTGCAGGAAATGCTTGATAAAGGTCCTCTGCAGGTTCTGTTCCTGTGAACTGTTGTAACCCAAACAGTTCACAAGTTCACAAATGGCTGTGAGCCGATTTCCCACACAATGACAGGTGTCTGCATTTCCTAAGCAGCTAACAAATTCTTCCTGCTGGTCTCCAAAGTGCTCATTCGTATGTACATGCTGTATATAAGTCAGGCATTTGCGGGCTGGGAAGGTCCTAAAAGTATCCTACCTAAATACCTATCTTTCACGCACATCAGTTATTGATAGCAGGTGTCTCAGTCAAGGTCATAAATTTGAAATCTACATCAGTTTGTGTCATTTTTCCAGAGGAAGGTTAATGCCTAGAATTAAGGCTTGAGGGGATAGATTCCCTCTATTTCACAGCCATCCCTAACCCAGAGCCAGAGAGGATCCTTATAGCATCTTATTTCTGTAATCCCGGAGACCAAAGGGGATCCTGATGGAGTACCCAATCATGAAGGGCACAGGCAGGACAGATGGTAAGAAACTTTTCCTGCAAAGTAAAGGTATCTGTTTGTAAAAGTAGAAGGCATAGGTTTAGGAAGGGGGTTATTATTAGAATGAATCTGAGGAGGAGCTTCACACAGAGTGATTGGAATCTAGAATGCACCACTGGTGGGTGGTTGGAGGCAAGTATTCCCACAATATTTAATAAATAACTACACAGGTATTTGGTGGCACAGAGAAGGCCACATGGCAAATGCTGGTAGTTGGGATTAGAAGAGATGGGTCTAATGCATCATGTGATGGTAACATCATGGGTAAGATCCTCCCAACCATTGATCACATCTACATGAAATGTTGCCATAGAAAAACAGCATGCATCATCAAAGATCCTCACCACCCAGGCCATGCTCTTTTCTTACTGCTGCCATCTTGATGGTCATTGTTTGAATGGCACATTGGTGCAGCTAGTAGCTGTTGCAACACCAGAGATCTACGTTTAGTCCTGAGTTATCTGCATGAAGTTTGCTCGCACACCAGGTGACGGTGTGTATTTTATCCAGTTCCCAATTTTCCTCCTTAGTCCCAGAGACATGCAGGTTAATAAGTTAATTGCCTAATGTAAAGTGCCATCGTGCTTTGATGAGTCATGGAATCTGGAAGGCTTTGTTAAGAATGTGAGGATAAAATAAAAAGTCATACATCACGGGTAAGATCCTCCTAACCATTGAGCCCATCTACATGAAACGTTGCCATAGAAAAGCAGCATGCATCATCAAAGATCCTCACCACCCAGGCCATGCTCTTTCTCACTGCTGCTGTCAGGTAGAAGGTACAGGAGCTTCAGGACTCACACCACCAGGTTCAGGAACAGTTACTACCCCTCAGCCATCAGGTTCTTGAACAAAAGGGATAATGACACTCATTCCACTTCTGCTATTCCCACAGTGGATGGTCTCACTTTAAGGATTTTTTATCTTGCTATTTCATGCTTGTTATTTATTGCTAATTATTTAAATTTGTATTTGCACAGTTTGTTGTTCTTTGAGCCTGTTCGCAGTTCCTGTTCTATAGGTTTGCTAAATATGCTCACAGAAAAAGAATTTTGGGGTTGTATGTGGTGACATGGTTACTCTGATAATAAATTTTACTTTGAAACTTGAACTTTCTTTAACTAAGGATTAGTGAAAATGGATGATGGATTGTCAGCATAGAGTTGGTGAACCAAAGGTCCATTTTCCTTGCATGACTCTATTACCAATCAGAGTGTAGTTTACTGCCTGAGAGCAGTGACTTATTCAAGAATATTCTGGTCAGGTGACTAAATGCAGCCACCAGTAATTGATTATGCCTTCAGGTGAAGCACTGGGTTGTATTGCTTAATTTGATAGTTTTCTAAAACATTCCATTCTGCTATCAAATTTACTGTCTTTTGAGATTGCAGAACTGCAATTTCATCCACAAATATTGTAGAACTGATAAAATATAAATGCTTAGGTCCTATAACTATTTTGTAAATTCAGTAACAATTTAAATTGCCAACCTTGAAACCAAGTATTTTCTATCCTTTTCCGAATTTACATGAATTTAGAGGTGAATAGGAAAAGATGATCTTCAAGCAGTAATTTAATCTTGATGAACAAAAATGGAGATTACAGCACAGATTACAGGCCTTTTGGTCCAGGACGATGCTGAGGATGTTCTACGAGTCTGTGGTGGCCAGTGCGATCATGTTTGCTGTTGTGTGCTGGAGCAGCAGGCTGAGGGTAGCAGACACCAACAGGATCAACAAACTCATTGGTAAGGCCAGTGATGTTGTGGGGATGGAACTGGACTCTCTGACGGTGGTGTCTGAAAAGAGGATGCTGTCCAAGTTGCATGCCATCTTGGACAATGTCTCCCATCCACTACATAATGTACTGGTTGGGCACAGGAGTACATTCAGCCAGAGACTCATTCCACTGAGATGCAACACAGAGCGTCATAGAAAGTCATTCCTGCCTGTGGCCATCAAACTTTACAACTCCTCCCTTGGAGGGTCAGACACCCTGAGCCAATAGGCTGGTCCTGGATTTATTTCATAATTTACTGGCATAATTTACATATTACTATTTAACTATTTATGGTTTTATTATTATTTAATTATTCATGGTGCAACTGTAACGAAAACCAATTTCCCCCGGGATCAATAAAGTATGACTATGACTATTAAGTTAATTATTATATACAAGCAATCTATGAAGTCCCACACCCCCACCCTCTCCCCAAGCCCTACAGATTTATTTTTCCGTTCAGATATTCATCAATTTCACTTTAAACTTCACATTAAATCCACCCTCTCTGTTGCCAGTCTCCAATACCTGTTCAAAGGTTCATTTCAGATCTTAATTCACTGCATATAAAAGCTTCACTCATAAATTATCATTTCTCATGTCAGCTGCCTTTATGCTGTGTTCTTGAGTTCTTGACCCTTCAACAATGTAGCATGCCAGCTATGTGAGGCTTCTTGTGTGTGGGGCCAGAACAAGCTCCACTGACTCCACCAACAGAAAATCCCAGGAGCAGAACAGGCTAATGGCCCAGATGTTTCTTGTAACCATTGACGTTCTATAAAATATTAAGTGCCTGGAAGAAGTAAAAGAAAATATAATGCGATGCAGGATTTGCCTTTGATTTTGAGGAGTAATTCAAAGTAAAAAATAGTAATGGGGAATGGTCTATAGTAGGATGAAATCTTTGCAACCGTTGTCAGACCATTTAAATTTGGGACCAATTGAATCTCTGGAATTGGAGGAGTGCAAACATCTTGGAAGCTTGTTCAACCAGAGGAAAATTCAGAGGTGGGTCAAGCAAGGCCATGACCAGATTGATGTTCACCAGATTGATTCCTGGGATGGCAGGACATTCATATGATGAAAGACTGGATCGACTAGGCTTATACTCGTTGGAATTTAGAAGATTGAGGGGGGATCTTATTGAAACGTATAAAATCCTAAAGGGATTGGACAGGCTAGATGCAGGAAGATTGTTTCTGATGTTGGGGAAGGCCAGAACAGGGGGTCACAGTTCGAGGATAAAGGGGAAGCCTTTTAGGACCGAGATGAGGAAAAACTTCTTCACACAGAGAGTGGTGAATCTGTGGAATTCTCTGCCACAGGAAACAGTTGAGGCCAGTTCATTGGCTATATTTAAGAGGGAGTTAGATATGGCCCTTGTGGCTAATGGGATCGGGGGTATGGAGAGAAGACAAGTACAGGATTCTGAGTTGGATGATCAGCCATGATCATACTGAATGGCGGTGTAGGCTCGAAGGGCCGAATGGCCTACTCCACCTATTTTCTATGTTTCTATGACAAACTTTGGAAGTTGAGGTGGGAATTTTAATTAGATAAGTAAGTGCAGAATAAATGATGAATGGTACAATGAAAATTAGATCGAACAGTAGAGTTGTGAATGAGCCCCTGTTAACAGCAAAAAGCAAGAGTTTGGCCATTTTAAACATTTGTATCTGAAAGAAACAAAAATGGTTCAGCAATAACAAGTTGGGTAATGTTACAGGCAAATGGAAAAGAGATTGATTTGGAGACCAGGAAATGGACTGTAGAACAGATTAAAGGTGGGACAGGAGAAAGACAATGTCTTTGATCCACTCAATATTTAGAGGAAGTTTTTCCTCATTCAGTATTGGTGTCAGAAGCATTGTATAAGTGATTTAGAAGATAGTAATATTGACATGTATTTGGCACTATTTTTGACTGATATTGCTTTTGTCAGTGTGTAGGAGTGGGTCAAAGATAGGTATTTGCAGGATTGTGAGTAAACTTTTATTGATGATTCTGTGCCTGAGTAAGAATGAAATTAGGCAAGCGTTATCCCACCCAAATAGCAGTTGAAAGGACATTTTTGTGGTGTGAACTGAAGTCTTGGAGGAGCAGGACATATCTGAGTGGGAGAGTGGGGAATGAGCCAATGTATTGCCATTGCTGGAGCAGACTTGGACGCAGTACAATGCAGCATACCAAAGCAAGGCAGAGTCGAGGTGGAGCCCAAAAGCAAGGAAAGACCCCACAAGAGCAAAGAAATACCTGAGGTTTGATCGATTTAAGCATTGAGCTGAATTGGAAAGGTCAGCTATAGTCTGGATCGAAGCAGCAGGGCTTGGGTCTGAGAGCGAGGAACGACCCAAGGTTTGAATGATTTAAGTGCCAGGCCAGATTGAAATGGTCAGTGTGTCATGGCCAGAGGTGAGAATTTAGCTTGCTCTTCCACGAGGTTTACTCATCTCTGCTCTGAAGTGAGGTTTTGACTTGCAACTAATGGACTTCTGAAGCAGATGCAATGATGCCTGGCTGCGTGAACCTTAGTTCTGGATGCTATTTGCTTACTTTTATTGTTTGCACGATTTGTTTTCTCTCTCTGCACACTGGGTGTTTGATGGTCTTCTTGTTTCATTGGGTTTCTTTGCTTTGTGGCTGCCTATCAGGAGGCAAGTCTCAAGGTTGCATAAAATATACGTACTTTGATAATGCACTTTGAACTTTGTAGTTACACAGCAGCCACTTTATTGGATACAATTGTAGACCTGTTCGTTAATGCAAATATCTAATTAGCCAATCATGTGACAGTGACTCAATTCATAAAAGCATGCAGTCATAAGACCATAAGATTTAGGAGCAAATTAGGCCATTTGGCCCATCGAGTCTTCTCTGCCATTTCATCATGATTGATCCAATTTTCCTCTCAGCAGCAATATCCTGCCTTCTCCCTGTGTCCCTTCATGCCCTGACCAATCAAGAATCTGTCAACTTCTGCCTTCAATATACATAAAGACTTGGCCTTCACAACTGCCTGTGACAAAGAATTCCATAGATTCACCACTCTCTAGCTAAAGAAATTCCTGCTTATCTCCATCCTAAAGGGATACACCTGTATTCTGAGGATGTGTCCTCTAAGACTCTCCCACCATGGAAGTATCCTGCCCACATACATTCTATCAAGGCCTTTCACGATTCGCTAGTTTTCAATGAGGTCAACCCTCATTCTTCTGAATTCTAGTGAGTACAGGCCCAGAGTCATCAAATGCTCCAGGTATGACAAGCCATTCAATCCTGGAATCATTTTTGTAAACCTCCTTTGAATCCTCTCCAGTTTCAGCGTATCCTTTCTAAGATAAAGAGCTCAGATCTGCTCACAGTACTCCAAGTGAGGCCTCACCAGTGCTTCATGAAGTTTCAACATTACACCCTTGCTTTTATATTCCAGTCCTCTTGAAACGAATGCTAACATCACATTTACCTTCCTTACCACAGACTCAACCTGCAAATTAACCTTTAGGGAATCCTGCACAAGGATTCCCAAGTTCTGTTGCACCTCAGATTTTTGTGTTTTCTTATCATTCAGAGCATTGTCAACCTTTTCATTTCTTCTACCAAAGTGCATGACTAGACACTTTCTGACACTGTATTTCATCTCGCAAACGCGAGGAAATCTGCAAATGCTGGAATTCCAAGCAACACACACAAAAACTACTGGTGAACGCAGCAGGCCAGGCAGCATCTATAGGAAGAGGTCAGTCGACATTTTGGGCCGAGACCCTTCGTCAGGACTAACTGAAAGAAGAGATAGTAAGAGAGTTGAAATTGGGAGGGGGAGGGGGAGATCCGAAATGATAGGAGAAGACAGGAGGGGGAGGGATGGAGCTAAGAGCTGGAAAGTCGATTGGCAAAAGGGATATGAGGCTGGAGAAGGGAGAGGATCATGGGACAGGAGGCCTGGGGAGAAAGAAAGGGGGAAGGGGGAAGCCCAGAGGATAGGCAAGGAGTATAGTGAGAGGGACAGAGGGAGAAAAAGGAGAGAGAGAAAAAAATTAATAATAAATAAATAACAGATGGGGTACGAAGGGGAGGTGGGGCATTAATGGAAGTTAGAGAAGTCAATGTTCATGCCATCAGCTTGGAGGCTACCCAGACGGAATATAATGTGTTGTTCCTCCAACCTGAGTGTGGCTTCATTTTGATAGTAGAGGAGGCGTGGATAGACATATCAGAATGGGAATGGGACGTGGAATTAAAATGTGTGGCCACTGGGAAATCCTGCTTTCTCTGGCGGACAGAGCGTAGGTGTTCAGCGAAATGGTCTTCCAGCCTGCGTCGGGTCTCGCCAATATATAGAAGGTCACATCGGGAGCACCGGATGCAGTATATCACCCCAGCCGACTCACAGGTGAAGCCTCACCTGGAAAGACTGTCTGGGGCCCTGAGTGGTGGTGAGGGAGGAAGTGTAAGGACAGGTGTAGCACTTGTTCCGCTTACAAGGATAAGTGCCGGGAAGGAGATCGGTGGGAAGGGATGGGGGGGACGAATGGACAAGGGAGTCGCGTAGGGAGCGATCCCTGTGAAAGCGGGGGGAGGGGGAGGGAAAGATGTGCTTAGTGATGGGATCCCGTTGGAGGTGGCGGAAATTACGGAGAATTATATGTTGGTCCTGGAGGCTGGTGGGGTGGTCGGTGAGGACAAGGGGAACCCTATTCCTAGTGGGGTGGCGGGAGGATGGGGTGAGAGCAGAGGTTTGTGAAATGGGAGAGATGCGTTTAAGAGCAGAGTTGATGGTGGAGGAAGGGAAGCCCCTTTCTTTAAAAAAAAAGGGGAACATCTGCTCCGTCCTGGAATGAAAAGCCTCATCCTGAGAGCAGATGCGGCAGAGATGGAGGAGTTGCGAGAAGGGGATGGCATTTTTGCAAGAGACAGGCATGCTGAACTTGTTGACTTCATTAACTTTGCCGCCAACTTTCACCCTGCCCTCAAGTTTACCTCGTCCATTTCCGACACCTCCCTCCCCTTTCTTGATCTTTCTGTCTCTGTCTCTGGAGAGAGCTTATCTACTGATCTCTACTATAAGCCTACGGACTCTCACAGCTACCTGGACTATTCCTCTTCCCATCCTGTCTCTAGTGGTCCCAACATAGACCCACTATTCACCAGCAGCCAGCTTTAAAAGGCTGCCTTTATTCCCACTCTTTGCCTCCTGCCAATCAGCCACTGCTTTATCCATGGTGGAATCTTTTCTGTAATACCATGAGCTCATAGTAGCCTTGTGTGTGGCACCTTGTCAATGGTCTTCTGACAATCATAGAACATAGAATAGTACAGCACAGTACAGGCCCTTTGGCCCACAATGTTGTGCCGACCCTTAAACCCTGCCTCCCATATAACCCCCCACCATAAATTCCTCCATATACCTGTCTAGTAGTCTCTTAAATTTCACTAGTGTGTCTGCCTCCACCACTGACTCAGGCAGTGCATTCCACACACCAACCACTGTCTGAGTAAAAAACCTTCCTCTAATATCCCCCTTGAAGTTCCCACCCCTTACCTTAAAGCCATGTCCTCTTGTATTGAGCAGTAGTACCCTTGGGAAGAGGCGCTAGCTGACCACACTACCTATTCCTCTTAATATCTTGTATACCTCTATCATGTCTCCTCTCATCCTCCTTCTCTCCAGAGAGTAAAGCCCTAGCTCCCTTAATCTCTGATCAGAATGCATACTCTCTAAAACAGGCAGCATCCTGGTAAATCTCCTCTGTACCCTTTCCAATGCTTCCACATCCTTACTATAGTGAGGCGACCAGAACTGGGCACAGTACTCCAAGTGTGGCCTAACCAGAGTTTTATAGAGCTGCATCATTACCCCATGACTCTTAAACTCTATTCCTCGACTTATGAAAGCTAACACTCCATAAGCTTTCTTAACTACCCTATCTACCTGTGAGGCAACTTTCAGGGATCTGTGGACATGTACTCCCAGATCCCTCTGCTCCTCCACACTACCAAGTATCCTGCCATTTACTTTGTACTCTGCCTTGGAATTTGTCCTTCCAAAGTGTACCACCTCACACTTCTCTGGGTTGAACTCCATCTGCCACTGCTCAGCCCACTTCTGCATCCTATCAATGTCTCTCTGCAATCTTCGACAATCCTCTACACTATCCACAACACCACCAACCATTGTGTCGTCTGCAAACTTGCCAACCCACCCTTCTACCTTCTAAGTCATTAATAAAAATCATGACAATTAGAGGTCCCAGATCCGATCCTTGTGGGACACCACTAGTCACAATCCTCCAGTCTGAATGTACTCCCTCCACCACGACCCTCTGCTTTCTGCAGGCCAGCCACCTCCTTCCAATCCTCCGGTACCATTCCTGGGGACAATGAGGACATAAAGATCTTAGTCTCGTGGAGCAGCCTGGGGAATATTCCATCAGGCCCTGGGGATTTATCCGTTCTAATGTATTTTAACAACTCCAACACCTCCTCTCCCTTAATATCAACATGCTCCAGAACATCAACCTCACTCGTATTGTCCTCACCGTCATCAAGTTCCCTCTCATTGGTGAATACTGAAGAGAAGTATTCATTGAGGACTTCGCTCACTTCCACAGCCTCCAGGCACATTTTTCCACCTTTATCTCTAATCAGTCCTACCTTCAGTCCTGTCATCCTTTTGTTCTTCACATAATTGAAGAATGCCTTGGGGTTTTCCTTTACCCTACTCACCAAGGCCTTCTCATGCCCCCTTCCTGCTCTTCTCAGCCCCTTCTTAAGCTCCTTTCTTGCTACCCTATATTCCTCAATAGACCCATCTGATCCTTGCTTCCTAAACCTCATGGATGCTGCCTTCTTCCACCTGACTAGATTTTCCACCTCACTTGTCATCCATGGTTCCTTCACCCTACCATTCTTTATCTTCCTCACCGGGACAAATTTATCCCAAACATCCTGCAAGAGATCCCTAAACATCGACCACATGTCCATAGTACATTTCCCTGCAAAAGCATCATCCCAATTCACACCCGCAAGTTCTAGCCTTACAGCCTCATAATTTGCCCTTTCCCAATTAAAAATTTTCCTGTCCTCTCTGATTTTATCCTTTTCCATGATAATGTTAAAGGCCAGGGAGCGGTGGTCACTGTCCCCCAGATGCTCACCCACTGAGAGATCTGTAACCTGACCCAGCTCATTACCTAATACTAGATCTAATATGGTATTCCCCCTAGTCAGCCTGTCAATGTACTCTGACAGGAATCCGTCGTGGACACACTTAACAAACTCTGCCCCGTCTAAACCATTGGAACTAATCAGATGCCAATCAAGATTAGGGAAGTTAAAGTCACCCATGATAACAACCCTGTTATTTTTGCAGCTATCCAAAATCTGCCTCCCAATCTGCTCCTTGGATTCTCTGCTGCTACCGGGAGGCCTATAAAATATAGGCCCCTTCCTGCTCCCTTCCTGTTCCTGACTTCCACCCATACTGACTCAAAAGAGGATCCTGCTACATTACCCACCCTTTCTGTAGCTGTTATGGTATCCCTGACCAGTAATGCCACACCTCCTCCCCTTTTTCCCCTGTCTCCATCCCTTTTAGAGCACAAAAATCCAGGAATATTGAGAATCCATTCCTATCCTGGTGCCAGCCAAGTCTCTGTTATGGCCACTACATCATAATTCTATGTATGTATCCAAGCTGTCAGTTCATCACCTTTGTTGCTGATGCTTCTTGCATTGAAGTACACGCACTTTAGCCCTTCTACCTTACTACCTTCACACCCTTCATTCTGTTTCGCTTTCCTCAAAGCCTCTGTATATGTTAGATCTGGCTTTACTCCATGCACTATACTTGCAGTTTATCCTCCTCCACCTCACTATCTGCTCTAACACTGTTTCCCCTGCCCCGGCAAATCTAGTTTAAACCCCCCCCTTAACAGCACTAGCAAACCTTCCTGCAGGGATGTTAGTCCCCCTCCAGTTCAGGTGCAACCCGTCCCGTCGGAACAGGTCCTATCCTCCCTGGAACAAGGCCCAATTGTCCAGGAACATGAAGCCCTCCCTCCTGCACCAACTCCTTAGCCACGTATTTAGCTGCATTATCTTCCTGTTTCTAGCCTCACTAGCACATGGCACGGGTAGCAATTCTGAGATTGCAACCCTGGAGGTCCTGTCCTTCAACTTTGCACCTAACTCTTTAAATTCTCTTTGCAGGACCTCCTCCTTCTTCCTATCCACATCATTGGTCCCTACATGGACCACGACATCTAGCTGCTCACCCTCCCTCTTGAGAATACTGAGAACGTGATCCGAGATGTCGCGGACCCTGACACCAGGGAGGCAACAGACCATCCGGGATTCTCGGTCTCTTGCGCAGAACATCTTATCTGTCCCCCTAACTATCGAATCCCCTATCACTACTGCTCTCCTCTTTTCCCTCCTTCCCTTCTGAGCTGAGGGCCCAGTCTCGGTGCCAGAGACACAACCACGGCAACTTGTCCCTGGTAGGTCATCCTCACCAACAGTATCCAAAACGGTATACTTATTATCGATGGGAACAGCCACAGGGGTGCTCTGCTCATTCTGTCTAATCCCCTTCCCTCTCCTGACAGTCACCCAGCTACCTGTCTCCTGATATTAGGGGTGACTATCTCCCTGTAACTCCTGTCTCTTTCTGCCTCTGCCTCATGAATGATCTGAAGTTCCTCCAGCTCCAGTTCCCTAACTCAGTTTGTCAGGAGCTGCAGCTGTATGCACCTTTTACAGGTGTAGTCATCAGGGACAGTTGTGCCCACCCTGACTTCCCACATACTGCACTCAACTGCCCTAACTGCTGCCTCCATTGCCTACTTCTAAGTTAATTAGACTAGTTAAAGGAACTTACCTGGCCTTACCTCACTGGGAGCAAGCTCGTACTCAGCCTCTGCTCGACGAAGCTTCTCGAGCCAAAGCCTTCCTACTCTGTCTCCCACTATTCCGTCGCCCGCTCCGTTAATCTGTTCGCCTTTTAAAGTCCCCCACTGTCTCACAGGCCGACCTTCACGGGCTTGCACAGTCGCGCCCCGTTCAAACTGCCGAAGATATAACCTTCCCCTTCTCAATCTGTTCGCTTTTTAAAGTCTCCCGCTGTCTCACAGGCTGACCTTCATGCTTGTGCAGTTGTGCCCCATTTAAACTGCCGAATAAATAACCTTCCCCTTCGCAATCTGTTCGCTTTTTTAATCCAAGTACACAAAATCAAGGGGTTCTCCTTTCTCTATCCTGTGTGTTATTTCTTTAAAGAATTCCAACAGATTTGTCAGGCAAGATTTTTTTCTTAGGAAACCATACTGACTACAGCCTTTTTTTAAAATCATATGCATGGTTAAGAGGTGCAGCTATTTTTCATACCAAACATCAGAACGGGGTAGAAATGTGAACTAAGTGACTTTGACTGTGGAATGATTGTTGGTGCCATACAGGGTGGTTTGAGTTTCTGAGAAACTGCTGATCTCCTGGAATTTTCAAGCACCACCACATTCTCAGAAGTTTACAGAGAATGGTGTGAAAAACAAAAAAAAAGTATCTATTGAGCAGCAGTTCTGCAGGTGAAAATGTCTTGTTAATGAGAGAAGTCAGAGGAGAATGGGCAGACAGGTTCAAGCTGATTGGAAGACAATAGTAACTCAACTAATCATGCATTACAGCAGTGGTGTGCAGAAGAGCATGTGGGCTAGGGATTGCAAGGTCTGTATATAAGAGGGCTACTTCGGATCATTGAAGATGAGGGGGTGTCTGCAGGATAAAAGGGGACTAAGTCATTTGATTTTTGAAGAGGAGTGTTGAAGGCAGATTTGAAGATGGTAAGAAAACAAATATTAATATCAGCTCACATGGGAACAGAAAATTGAATGATCATTAGGGTCAGGTGCAGGAGATGGGTGTGGGGAGTGAGATGAGAAAAATGCAAGTTTGAGGGTAGAAGCCAGAGAAATCTGGCTGGATAGAATGGGATAAAACTAGCAGCTTATTGGATTTTTTTTCCCCCAATTTTAATGACAAAATTCTTCAACTACTTTGCAGCTAAGTATGGGGTTTGAAAGGATGAAATCTCATTTAGTTTTAGTTGATGGATTGCGGGGGAAAATTATAATAAAAATAATCTACACCCCCCCCCCCACCCTTCTGCCTTTGATGTTTGATGTAATTAATGATATCACTGAATTCCTTTTGGGTGGGATAACTCTTGCCTAATTTCATTCTTAATCAGCCAGTCACAGGTGAAGGTGAAGTGACTGAGCAGATGGTAGCTGCACCAGTTTTATGTCAGCGGAAAGCCATCTGAGATTTTGAATGCATATTGTAAATAAATTTAGTAGAAATAATGTAGTAATCATCAAAATAGAATGATGGACTTCATAGGCCAAGCAACAAAAGCAGGTCAAGGGAAGACCTTTCAAAGGTTGTTTGCGATAGTTTATTTAATTTGCCTCAAGGTTGAAGATTGTTTAATTTCATTTCCTGTAGACAAGTGTAAGGAGAACAAAATAATTGTTACTCCTGATCTGATGCAACACAAAAAAATGAGATAAAGAATACAATAGTAATAATTTAAAAACATAATATATATAAATATTGTATAAATACTGTATAAGACAGTTGATTGTATATCCATAAAGCGACACCAGGCTGTATATAAGATGACTGACGCCAGGTAATAAAGTAGTGGTGGAGTTGGTAGCTGGAGCTGTTGATCAGTCTTACTGTTTGTAATTGTTTTATTCTGTAAAAAATGTCTACAGTGAAGAAACAAAGTATGGCATCAGAGTCAATTGTGTGTTTGTAATAAGGAGGACTGAAAATTTTCAGACTATTAGTGTGAAAAGATATCTGAGGTGTGACCTTAAGGTATATAAGATTGTAAATCTGGTAAGTTGCTGAAATCAAAGTGAACAGAATGACCGGCTCAAATTTCTAATAAAGCACAATGGAGTGACAACATTGGAATTATTTAATAAACCACTGATAAAGTTGTTAGGTCCTTTTGAACTTCGTATGATTGAACTGAAGACCTAATAGTAAATAATGTGTCTTTGTCTATTGGTAAATGTTCCTATAACAAAATAATAGGCATTTTCTCTAATTTTCAAATTGTTTCCAGCGTCATCTGGCTAGAACTACTAGCAGGTGGAAAGATTCACCTCGAAAGAATGCTGTGAGTGAACTGCAGGATGAACTGATGACTGTACGCCTCAGAGGAGCAGAAACACAGGCTGAATTGAAAGAGGTTAAGCAACGAATGTTGGAACTTGAAACACAGGTACAAACAGCAGTTATTGACTTTACCCATGAACTAAAGTTTGTTTCATAGGTTTAATGTTAACATGATTTACCTGGTATAATTCTTTTTATTCCCAGTTTTATTCACTTTATTCCTTGGGGGATACTGAGAGATCAGTATGTTGGTTGGTGACCTATTTGCTGACCCCGATTGCTTTCCATTTTCGTTTTCCTAATTCATCCTTTTATTGAGGGAAGCTAGGTGCATTTTTTCTGGAGCAGAGGAAGTTAAGAGGGCAGCATGGTAGCATAGTGGTTAGCACAAAGCTTTGCAGTACAGATGATTCAGGTTCAATTCCTGCCATTGCCTGTAAGGAGTTTGTATGTTCTCCCTGTGACCACGTGGGTTTCCTCTGGGTGCTCTGGTTTCCCCCCACAGTCCAAAGACGTCCCGGTTGGTAGGTTAATTGGTCATTGTAAATTGTCCCATGATTAGGCTAGCATTAAATTGGGGGATTGCTGGGTGGTGTGGCTCAAAGGATCAGAAGGGCCTATTCCACACTGTATCTCAAATCAATCAAGAACTAACTAACGTAGAAAAATTATAATGGGCAGGGATAGGATAGATTGCAGGAATTTCTTATCTTCTGATCAGAAGTGAACAAAACTAAAGGACATAGATTCAGGGTAAGGTGTAAATGAGAGATTCAGAGGCTATTTGAGGGAGCCCTTTTCCAGATGGGGAGTAGAGAGTATGAAGATGTGCCGACAGAGAGTGATGGGAGTAGAATTTAATCCTCATGTAGACAAGCACTTGGAGCCAAGAAGGCTAGAAGCCAAGTGTTGGATGATGTGAGTAATACAGATGGATGCCGCTGATTAATGTGGATGTCATGGGCTGAATGGTCTGTTTCCATGCTGTGTGAATCTATCAGACCATTCTGCTTTACTATTCCAGATTACAGTCCATTACTGCAACAGCTCACAATGCTAATAATCTTTATTTTTCTATCATTAGATGTGAAGGATATTAGTTGAAATTAGAACTAAGTTTAATTTCAAGAAGCGTTGATCACTTAAATCACACTTTAGATATGTAACACAGTGTTTCTGATACCTTGTGCGGTTCCTTCTAATGACCTTTGTAGATGTCATTGTTGATAACTTTGAGGTTTACTGGAAATACCATTGAACATGACAGATCAGTTGCTTTCATCTGAATTCAGAACAATTTGAGATGAACATCCTCTAAGTTGCCAAGCGGAGGGAATCAGAAAATGATGTGGTAGGGTGGAAGTCTGGAGAGGTTTTGTGATGAAGGAGTACCATGTGAACAATGATAGTGATTGGACAAGAGAGGGAGCAAAAGGTCAGTCTGGAGGAGGTGTAAATGAGTAAAGCAATATTTGAAATTACTATAGGAAAACAGTGTGAAATGGAAATGTTGATGAGGTTAATTTTCTGAGACTGGGTCCAGAGGTCTGTGAGGCACATTTCTGGAGGCTGTGACACTCCAGATGGCAATTGAAGATGGCAAAACTAGCCATAAAATACAACAATCTGTTTGCCTCTGCTGGGATGGGGAGATCAAATGGCTTTTTAAGAAGAATTTAACATGAGGTATTTGTGTAATAACTGAAGAACCATTGATAGAACTTGTATCTAGTTAAATTGTACTTCAGCAGGCAGATTGTGCTAATGATAATAAGGAGAGGTTGAACAAGCTTGGGTTATTTTCACTGGATCATTGGAGGCTGAATGGTGACTTGATGGAAGTATATATAATGATGACAGGAACAGATAGGTTCCCCCCACCCCCAGCTGGAAATGTTAAATACTAGAAAGCATTTGTATCACATGATAGAGAGAATGTTTAGGGGAGATGTGTGAGGCTATTTTTATTTTACACAATGTGATAGGTGCCTGGGACATGCTGCCACGGGAGGTTACAGACACAGGTAAATAGCGATGTTTAGGAGGTATTTATACAGACATGTGAACAGGCAAGGGATAGAGGGATACAGGCTAAGTGCAGGCAGGTGGGATTAATTTGGAATAGCATCATAGTGGGTTAAGACATGGTGGGCCCAAGATCCTGTTCTTGTTTAGTATTGTTCTATGCAGATAATCAGTTTTCCTTGAGATGCAGAGTTATAGTTTTTGCTTATTGAAGCTACTTATAAATTATTGCCATGGCAGAAAATTAATTATTCCTGATTTAATCCACCAAGAGATACAAATATTAGTCTCAGAGCAAAGTATTCCAGCTGTTGAAAAGTTGAAAGAAAAAAAATTAATTAGCTGTGAGTTGGTTTTGACTGAACAAAACTTTTAATGCTGTGGTAAACAGTACATATTTATCTGGGAGGGGAGTAGAATGTCAAGTAGATTTTTTAACCATGAAAATAATTTGTTTTGTTGAGTTTATACTATATACAACCAAATTTTTGTTTTTCCTTCAAGAGATTCAAATGGAATTTATATTTTACTGTTTTACACTATTTTTTTAATCCAATCTGGTTATGTTTAGTCTACCGCATCTTGTCCTGGGCTTAAGTACAGCAGCTCCACTGTAGAGGGCACTGGATTCAAGCAGGCATTGATAAAAGGAATATCTTTGCTTCAGAACCTGATGTTCTTTATGGCTACCAGACAAAGTGCCATTACCTGTTGTTGCCTATAAGCATTACTCCCTTTTGAAAGAGTATGTGAAGATAAGTGTAATTAATCAATGTACCTGTGGAGAAAAAGTATGTGATATTCCAATGAAATTAGCCTTTTTTTCCAGTATTTTTCTGAACTTGTGAAATGGGAATTTAGAAAGGAATTTGGAAATTACAGTTTCTAATTTTTTTTTGTCTCTGTTTCTACCACATGGAAACCTCAGAACCAAATCAGCAGTAACCAGCTGTGTCGAGCAGAAAAGGAGTGCAACAGCCTCCGTGAGAAGGTGCAATATCTCTCAGCCCAGAATAAGGGACTACTCACTCAATTAAATGAATCCAAACGGAAAATGGCTGAAATGGACTGCAAGGTACAGTATGTGAAGTACATTCTATTCAGAGTGAAGCAAATAATCATAGTGACTTAATTTTTGCCATAATGCATTTTCTGTGGGTAGGTTATCTGCTGTTCTTCAAAAATGTGAGGAAGAAACTGAAAGAATTAACATTTTGAGGAAATTGATGAAGAAATTATGATTTATGTGAGAAAGTCATGTTCATAATAACAGTTCTCTGCAAAATTGTTACAAAGAATATAATAATCTGAGTTCATTTTGCACCTTCGTAAATTGTTGTGGAGTTAAATAAATTGAGGATAAATATATTTTTAAGCTAACCATCATAAAAATACCCATTAAAATCAAACTGGTTTGGTAGTATTTTTCAAGAAATGATCGCAACATCCCATTTCATTCTGGTTTGTCCATAATCTAGCCTACTGATGTAGACTGGTTGCCAGTTGAACTCCAAAGCTGCACCATGCAGTCATACTTGCCTTTTTTGGCCTTGTGGCTTTCAGCAAACGGCTGGGTTTCTGTGGTCATGTTGCAACGCAAAGGAATCCTTGAGCAGCAATCAGGCAACATGTGATGTTACTGTTGAATTGTCATTTCACTATCTCGCTCTGGCCAAGTCATAGATTTGCACGACACAGAAACTGGCTCTTCGGCCTACCACATTCAAGCAGACCTTATTGTCCATCTACAATAATCCCAATTACCAACATGAAGACCATACCCTTTCCAAATAAAGTGTCTGTCTGAAAGCTGCTTCTTCCCACATACCAAAGGCATACAGGTTAGAGTTGGTAAGCTGTGGCCAGGTTATGTTGGTGCTGGAAGCATGGTGATTCTGGGTTGATTGTTTCCACAAACTATTTTTTGATGTATCTATTGTATTGGTGTTGAAGCTGTACTTGTACGGCTAGTAGAATTTTCTGTTACACGAAGGCTGTGGGATATTGATGCCAAATTACTTGTGTAAAGCTTCTGTAATGATTATTCATATTCAAATATTCAAGTTAGTTTACACAAGTTTAATTTTGCACACCTTTGGTTATTAATATCTGTACATGCAGTTTAGATTTTGTTTTCAGTAAGAATATTGCAGTACCTATAAAGCAATAATATTTTCATTAAACTTTCAGAAATTCATACCAATTCCAAAGTGCATCATAGATTACAATATGAATTGCCAAATGAAAAGCTTCTACTTTTATGTTTAGTCAAGCATTACACTTCAGTCACTTGTGCACATGAACCTTCGTGTCTTGCTCAATCCACTTGAGAGTATCTTCAGTTGACAATAACTACTTCAACATCATTGTGTTCCGGCAATTCCAGCTGTAGGCAAAACCAGTTTTTGCACCCACAGCAAGGTATCCTCTTCAAAGAGATTAGCTCCTGCAGCTGCAAATTTATCAATATTGAAAAGCTTTCAACGTGAATTTTGCTGTAACTTACAAGCTTTTAAGTGGTTATAAAACCACAATCTCAGAAATTGCAGTCGTTTAGATGTTTATAAGATTGTAATAACTGCAAACCTGCCTGATTTCCCAAGGTCTATGTACCCAAGGGTACTTACGTGAACCAGCAAAAAATCTTGAACTGGTCTCTTGAAGTTTAAAATACTATGTATGTAATATTAGCAGTGTTTTTTCCATGTGTTTTTTTTTGAGAAAAGAAATACTGCTATCCAGGATAATTGCATTAAATGTGAGATAGCATTCACCAGCAGGAAGTTTAAGAAACCAGATATTTTTCAGTAAAAATTTTTAACTGTTTTGAGTCAAAAGTTTGTTTTCAGAGTACAATATTTAATTGTTTTGGGTATATTCATTAACTAAGATGAAGTTCTTCAGAATATTTCATTTCTATAGTACACCTAACATGGTTAAATGCCCCATAATGCCTTTTGAAAGCATCATTTGAAGTTGAAATCAAAAACTCTGCAGTTCAGCAAAGCTTTAACGGATTAACACTAGTTTTTGTTCTTTTCTTTATTCAAAACCATTTCAAGATTAGTGAAAATTTTTAAAAATTAATGAAGTGTACTGTATGTAAAGAATAGTTTTTGCTGTTTTTCTGCCAGATTTAATTTTTAATTGGGGAGCCATCACATGAACTTTATCTCCACTTCTTTCCTCCTCTTCCCCAATCAAATAAGTTTAAACCGTGAAATAGTATCTTATGCTAAATAGCCTTGCAAAGTATTAAAATTTTAATAATTTCATCTAAGAGAAATCCTCTAATGTTTTTTCTGAATCATTTACCTTTTAAGTAATTTGGTTTAATTTTAGAATAAAGAAGATGTGATGGCAGTAAGACTTAGAGAAGCAGACAGCATTGCAGCCATGGCTGAACTTCGACAGAAAATCGCTGAACTGGAAATGCAGGTAATGAAAATGGAAGTTAAATTTAATGGAACTCTTTTCAGTGATCTTTCTAGATTTCACTTGATCAGAAATGTTCAGTTATAGTTTGGATTCTGGTATTTTCCAGATAGTTTAACAAAATCTTGACACATCCTTTAACCACATTGAAATTCTGTCCAGTTCATGATGTGTCCCCTGTTGCTGTGAAGTAAATCAGCAGATTATGTCAGAGTTTCCTGTCGTCTTGTATGCGTATTATGATATCAGGTGTTTTTACTGAACCAGTAGAGGCAGTGTGCTTTTGATTTCCTGTTTCAAATGTTGCTTTACATTTGTGGGATCACATTTCCTTAAATACACTGTAAAATTAATCCAGCATGAAAAATGGTGAATTCAAGCCATTATACTGGAACAATATCACTCGAAGTTTAGGTAATGGGCTCAGATTGAAGTCATAGCAGTATTATTGAATGAGAATTTTTGGATTTTTTAAAAAATCAGGTAATAGTCAGATGAGCATTATCTCCTGTGTCTTGGTTGCTTATTCATTTCTTTACCTGTGTAGATCTACATGATGATTGGTTTTAGAAACTCTTCCGTAAGGTTTTGACAGGTATATTAATGTACAGTTTCAATTCGGACTTTATTATATGGTTAACCAGAACTAATTTTTTTAAAGCAATATAAAAGTTATATTTTTCATAATCATCTATTATGAATTAAAAGGTTTGACTATTGAGGCAATTTGCCTTAAACATCTCAGCTACAACATCATCTTACACGGTAGTAATCTGTTCTCATCCCAAATGCTGTGCATTATTTCACTGAGCAAAGCTGATAAAAAAAATGTTCTTGTTGCTTAGCCTTTTTGTCCTCAGAAATATTTCCATCTTTTCCTCATTCAACTATCTGAAGTGATACAAAAGCTGCTTGTTCATGTCTTAATCAAAGAACTTAATTAAAAATACATTTTTGAAAATCGTCATAAATTTATTCTAAATGGAAGCTATTCCAACAATGTCAATACACGTTGAGAAGTGTGTGGAGAGTAAATGAGCATTGATTATGTTGTTTTGATTTAATTTAAATTACTTCTTTTATAAAGCGATTTTCTTTTTATACTAAGTCTTGGTTCTCCAGCTGGAACTTTCTTGCCATCATCTATGATGTAGTACACAGGATCAAAAAATTTTCAGATGACACCAAGATAGGGGGTACTGTGGACAGGAAGGAAGGCTGTCAAAGCTTGCAGCAGGATCAGGACCAGCTGGAAAAATGGGCTGAAAAATAGTAGATAGAATTTAATGCAGACAAGTGTGAGATACTGCATTTGAGAGGACGAACACAGTGAGCGGAAGGGCAATGAGTGCGGTAAAACAGAAGGATCTGGGAATACAGATCCATCATTCTTTGAAAGTGGCATCATAAAGGTAGATAGAGTCATAAAGACAGCTTTCAGCATATTGACCTTCATAAATCAAAGTATTGAGTACAGAGGTTGGGATATTATGTTGAAGTTGTATAAGACATTGGTGAGGCCTAATCTGGAGTATTGTATGTAGCTCTGGTCACCTACCTACAGGAAACGTCAATAAGATTGAAAGAGTACAGAGAAAATTTACAAGGATATTGCTGGGTCTGGAGGACCTGAGTTATAAGGAAAGCTTGAATAGATAAGGACTGTATTCCTTAGAACTTAGAAGATTGAGAGGAGATATGACAGAGATATACATACTTGAGGGATAGAGATAGAGTAACTACAAGCAGGCTTTTTTCACTGTGGTTGGGTGGGACTACAACCAGATGTCATGGATTAAGGGTGAAAGGTGAGAGGTTTAAGGGGTACATGAGGGTAAACTTCAGCTATAGGGTCATGAGAGTGTGGAATGAGCTGCAGCAGAAGTAGTGCATGCGAGCTAGATTTCAGCGTTTAAACAACATTTGGACAGGTACATGGATGGTAGGGGTATTGAGGGCTATGGTCCCAGTGCAGATCAATGGGAGTAGGCAGTTTATAAATGTTTCGGCATGGAAATTAGGCTGAAGAGCCTGTTTCTGCACTGTGCCTTTTTATGACTAAAATTATGAGCTTCCTGATGGTAACAGTGAGAAGAGAGCATGGACTGGATGGTGGGGTTCCTTGATAGATGCTGAGTTCTGCAACAGCGCTCCATGTAGATGTGCTCAATGTTGGGGAGGGCTTTACCTGTGATGGTTTGGGCTATATCCACTACTTTTTGTAGGCTTTTCCATTTAAGGGCATTGGTGTTTCCATACTAGGCTGTGATGCAACCAGAAAATAAATTCTCCACCATACATCTATAGATGTTTGTCAGAGTTTTAGATGACATGTTGAACTTTGCAAACTTCTAAGAAAGTAGGGGTGTTGCAGTGATTTCTTTGTAATGGCACTTGCGTGCTCTGGAATGATAATGCCGAGGAATTTAAAGTTGTTGACCCTCTTTATCTCTGATCCCCTGATGAGGACTGGCTCATGGACCACTGGTTTCCTCTTCCCGAAGTTAATAATCAGCTCATTGGTCTTGCTGCCATTGAATGAGAGGTTGTTCCATTGATACCATTCGGCCAGATTTTCAGTCTCCCTCCTATATGCTGACTCATCACCATCTTTAATTCGGCCAACAACAGTGGTGTCATCAGCTATCCCCTCTGATTGAAGTTGAGTGAAGCTATCCCCTCTGGTTCAAGAGCTTAATGGGTCTCACTTTCAAGGCTCTTCATCTTGTATTTTCCGTATTTATTGTCTGTCTGTTTATTTATTTATATTTATGTTTGCACAGTTTGTCTTTTGCACATTGGTTGTCCATCTTGTGTGCAGTTTTTCATTTATTGTGTTTCTTTGTACTGTATTTACCGTGAATGCCTGCAAAAATGAATCTCAGGATAGTATTGTATTAGAAAAGCGTTTAATTGGAGTAAGAATTATGAGTCTATCATGCAGGAACTTGGAAGCTTAAATTGGGAACAGATGTTCTCAGGGCAAGGTACAGAAAAAATGTGGCAAATATTCAGGAGATATTTGTGTGGAGTTCTGCATAGGTACGTACCAATGAGACAGGGAAGTTATGATAGGGTACAGGAACTGTGTTGTACAAAGGCTGTAGTAAATCTAGTCAAGAAGAAAAGAAAAGCTTACAAAAGGTTCAGAGAGCTAGGTAATGTTAGAGATCTGGAAGATTATAAGGCTAACAGGAAGGAGCTTAAGAAGAAAATTAGGAGATCCAGAAGGGACCTTGAGAAGGCCTTGGCAGACAGGATTAAGGAAAACCCCAAGGCATTCTACAATTATGTGAAGAGCAAGAGGATAAGAAAAGAGAGAATAGGACCAATCAAGTGTGACAGTGGGAAAGTGTGTATGGAACGGGAGGAAATAGCAGAGATACTTAATAAATACTTTGCTTCAGTACTCACTATGGAAGAGGATCTTGGTGATTGTAGTGATGACTTGCAGCAGACTGAAAAGCTTAAGCATGTTGATATTAAGAAAGAGGATGTGCTGGAGCTTTTGGAAAGCATCAAGTCGGATAAGTCGCCAGGACCAGATGAGATGTACCCCAGGCTACTGTGGGAGGTGAGGGAGGAGATTGCTGAACCTCTGGCAATGATCTTTGCATCATCAATGGGGACGGGAGAGGTTCCAGAGGATTCGAGGGTTGCGGATGTTGTTCCCTTATTCACGAAAGGGAGTAGAGATAGCCCGGGAAATTAGAGACCACTGAGTCTTACTTCAGTGGTTGGTAAATTGATGGAGAAGATCCTGAGAGGCAGGATTTATGAACATTTATAGAGGTATAATATGATTAGGAATAGTCCGCATGGCTTTGTCAAAGGCAGGTCGTGCCTTACGAGCCTGACTGAATTTTTTGAGGATGTGACTAAACACATTGGTGAAGGACGAGCAGTAGATGTAGTGTATATGGATTTCAGCAAGGCATTTGACAGGGTACCCCATGCAAGGCTTATTGAGAAAGTAAGGAGGCATGAGATCCAAGGTGACATTGCTTTGTGGATCCAGAATTGGCTTGCCCACAGAAGGCAAAGGGTGGTTGTAGATGGGTCATATTCTGCATGGAGGTCGGTGACCAGTGGTGTGCCTCAGGGATCTGTTCTGGGACCCTTACTCTTCGTGATTTTTATAAATGACCTGGATGAGGAAGTGGAGGGATGGGTTAGTAAATTTGCTGATGACACAAAGGTTGGGGGTGTTGTGGATAGTGTGGAGGGCTGTCAGAGTTTACAGTGTGACATTGATAGGATGCAAAACTGGGCTGAGAAGTGGCAGATGGAGTTCAAGCCAGATAAGTGTGAGGTGCTTCATTTTGGTGGGTCCAATATGATGGCAGAATATAGTATTAATGGTAAGACTCTTGGCAGTGTGGAGGATCAGAGGGATCTTGGGGTCCGAGTCCATAGGACGCTCAAAGCAGAAGGCATACGGCCTTCATCAATCGTGGAATTGAATTTAGGAGTGGAGAGGTAATGTTGCAGCTATATAGGACCCTGGTCAGACCCCACTTAGAGTACTGTGCTCATTTTTGGTTACCTCATTACAGGAAGGATGTGGAAACCATAGAAAGAGTGCAGAGGAGATTTACAAGGATGTTGCCTGGATTGGGGAGCATTCTCCTTGGAGCGACAGAGGATGAGAGGTGACCTGATAGAGGTGTATAAGATGATGAGAGGCATTGATTGTGTGGATAGTTAGAGGCTTTTTCCCAGGGCTGAAATGGCTGCCACAAGAGAGCACAGGTTTAAGGTGCATTGGAGTAGGTACAGAGGAGATGTCAGGAGTAAGTTTTTTTACGTAGAGAGTGGTGAGTGTGTGGAATGGGCTACCGGCAATGATGGTGGAGGTGGATATGATAGGGTCTTTTAAGAGACTTTTGGATAGATATATGGAGCTTAGAAAATTAGTGTTATGGGTAACCCTAGTAATTTCTAAGGTAGGGACATGTTTGGCACAACTTTGTGGGCCGAAGGGCCTGTATTGTGCTGTAGGATTTCTGTGTTCTATATTGTGACATGTATGTATTTTGATAATAAATTTACTTTGGATTTTACTATGTTAGCTCTGGAATGTGTGGTGACATTTGCAGACTGTCCCATGCTTAGTTTGTGTTGGTTGGCAACATAAACAACACATTTCACTGTTTGCTTTGATGTACAAAAGATAAGTAAATCTGAATCTGATGCTCTTCATCATGAAGAGGTCGCTTAGAATTGTAAAGTAGGGATCTGTTTGACCCATTGTTCTGACTAGGTCTTTCAGGCACCTACAATTTGCCTCATTCCCTCCTTCTCTCCTTTTTATGTATTGCATTGTACTACTGTTGCAAAACAACGAATTTCATGACATATGCCAATGATAATACACCTGGATCTGATTCCCCTAGTATGTGGACGAGTGGTAGAGTCTAGAGGCTTGTTGATGGGAATATGGGAAGAATATCCCTTTGCCACCCCCTCAACAACAGGATACTGCAGAATATAAGCAGAGGAAAGTCACAATGGTCAGGACTCTGCCACTGCGTCTGGCTGTGTGACTCAGAAAGGAAGGGGGAGAAGAGGCAAGCTGTGGTGATAGGAAATAGCCGCTACCACCCTCAGGCCAGGTTTGGTCTTGTGGTCCAGCAGTCTGAAGGCTGTAGTAATCTCAGAGCTCACAGTCGCCCTGGGAAGATGCAGTCTGCGAGGCGTATGAACGGAAACGTAAGATACGCTGAGCTGGCCACAGATGCTAAGCAGAGTGGATGGAAGGTGCAGATTTTCCCAGTAGAGGTTGGCTGCAGAGGATATGTGGCTACTTCCATGGTAAGATTGCTGAAGGGATTGGGAGCCGGAGGCCAGGGCTAGTGGCAAGCCATAAAAGAACTCTCGGAGGTAGCCGAGTGAAGCAGTCACTGGTTATGGATGAAGAGGAGTGACGGCAGCTGGGCCCTAAAATGACCCGTGGGTGGCCAGATGTGAAGTGGGTGCATCTGAGACTCTGGGTTGCACTGTTAAGCCCTCTGGAGATATAGTGGGCTTAAATTAATGAAACATCTAAGGGGGGGGGGTGCCCTCCTGATGATCCCTGGAAGCATCTGCCACCCACCAAGCCTCACCTCAAGATCTCAATGCAATGACCCGAGTCAGGATCTGTTTATTAGAGTGATTGAAACATCTCGTCCTATGAGCTTAAACTTGCGCTGTTTAAGAAAGGCTCTAAAAATAAACCAGGAAATTATTGGCCAGTGAGCCTGACATCAGTCGTGGTAAAGTTATTGGAAGGTATTCAAAGGGACTGAATATGAATATTTGGATAGACATGGACTGGTTAGAGATGGTCAACATGACTTGGTGCATGGTAAGTTGTGTCTAACCAATCTGATGGTGTTTTTTTGAGAAAGTTACCAGGCAAGTTGATGTAGGAAAGGCAGTAGATGGCTACATGGACTTTTAGCAAGGCCTTTGATAATTCCTGAACGAGAGGTTGGCCAAGAAGGTTTGGTTGCTTAGCATTCAAGATGAAGTAGTAAATTGTATTAGACATTGTCTTTGTGGGAGAAGCCAGAGAGTGGTAGTTGATGGTTGCCTCACTGACTGAAGGGCTGAGACTAGCGGAGTGCCACAGGGATTGGTGCTGGGTCCGTTGTTGTTTGTCATCTATATCAGTGATCTGAATGATAATGTGGTTCACTGGATCAGCAGATTTGCAGGATTCTCCAAGATTGTGGGTATAGTGGACAGTGAGGAAAACTATCAGAGTGGGACCTGGACCAGCTGGAAGAATGGATTGAAAAATGGCAGATGGATTTTAATGCAGATAAGTGCAAGGTGTTGCACTTTGATAGAACCAAGCAGGGTAGGTCTTACACAGTGAACATAGGGCATTGGAAAGCACTGTAGAACAAAGGGATCTGGGAATACAGGTTCATAATTCATTGAAAGTGGCATCACAGACAGACAGGGTAATAAAGAAAGCTTTTGTCACATTGGCCTTCGTGTATCAAAGTATTGAGTATGGGATGTTATGCTAAAGTTGTGTAAGATGTTGGTGTGGCCTAATTTGGAGTGTTGTGTGCAGTTTTGGTCACCTGCCTATAGGAAAGATGTAAATAAGGTTGTGAAAGGGTAGAGAGAAAATTTACAGGGATGTTGTGGGGGACCAGAGGACCTGAATCATAAGAGAAGATTTAATAGGTTAGGACTTTGTTCCTTGGAACGTAGAAGACTGTCGGGAGATTTGATAGAGGTATACAAAATTATGAAGGACATAGACAGGGTAAATGCAAGCAGGCTTTTTCCACTGAGATTGGGTGGGACAACACCTCGCAATCATGGGTTAAGGGTAAAAGGTAAAAACTTTGAGGAGAACATTGGGGAACTTCTTTACTCCGAGGGTGGTGAGAGTATGAAACAAGCTGCCAACGCAAGTGTTGGATGTGTGGCTGATTTCAACATTTAAGAGAAATTTGTATAGGTACATGGATGGTAGGGGTAGGGAGGGCTATGGTTCTGGTGCAGGTCGATGGGAGTAGGCAGTTTAAATGGGTCAGCACGGATTAGATGGGTGAAAGGGCCTGTTTTTGTATTGTACTTTTATATGACCATCAGATATAGGAGCAGAATTAGGCCATTTGGCCTATTGAATCTGCTGTGCAATTTCATCATGGCTGATCCATTTTCCCTTTCAGCCTTAAATGTACATAAAGACTTAGCCTCCACAGTTGCATGTGGCACTGAATTCCATAGCTTCACCACTCTCTGGCTAAAGAAATTCCACCTCATCGTTATTCAGAAAGGACACCACTATTTGAAGGCTTTGTCCTCTGGTCTTAGACACTCTCACCGTAGGAAACATCCTTTCTTTCTTTCTTTTTAAATCTTTTTATTGAGTAAGTATACAAAAAAGGTAAGCCATATAAACATTAATACAATGTTAAAGTATAATAAAATTCCAAAAGATAACAATACCAAAAAGAAAATACTACAATGTAATTTAAGCATAAGAAACCAAGATAACATAATAGTATACTAAATTTTATATATATCAATGGAAAAAAAGAAAAAAAAACCCCCAAAAAAAAACCCACCGTGCAACTAACTAAAAGCAAGGCAAAGCAATGGGCTAACTTGAAACCAAACAGAGTTAAACTTAAAATCACGTCCTCAATCTCGACCTCCATTAAAACAGTGAAAAAAAAACAAGAAGGGTAAATATTACATTAAATGAAAATATCGAATAAAAGGTCCCCAAATCTGTTCAAATTTAAATGAAGAATCATAAAGGTTACTTCTAATTTTCTCCAAATTCAAACATAAAATCGTCTGAGAAAACCAAAAAAAGGTAGTTGGAGCATTAAGCTCTTTCCAATGTTGTAAAATACATCTTTTCGCCATTAAAGTAAGAAATGCAATCATTCAACGGGCTGAAGGGGAAAGATTACTAGAAATTTTAGGTAGTCCAAAGATAGCAGTAATAGAGTGAGGAGAGATATCTATATTTAATACCTTAGAAATAATATTGAAAATATCTCTCCAAAAAGTTTCCAAAGTAGGACAAGACCAAAACATATGAGTTAAAGAGGCTATCTGCCCCGAACATCTATCACAGAAAGGATTAATATGCGAGTAAAAACGCGCTAACTTATCTTTGGACATATGTGCTCTATGAACCACTTTAAATTGAATTAGGGAATGTTTAGCACAAATAGAGGAAGTATTAACTAATTGTAAAATCTGCCCCCAATCATCCACAGAAATGGTAAGCCCCAATTCCTGTTCCCAATCTACCCTAATCTTATCAAATGGAGCTTTCCTAAGTTTCATAATAATATTATAAATCATAGCCGATGCACCTTTCTGACATGGATTAAGGTTAATTATCGAATCTAAAATATATATAGGAGGAAGCATTGGAAAGGAAGAAAGTATAGTACTTAGGAAATTTCTAACTTGTAAATATCTAAAAAAATGTATTCTTGATAAGTTATATTTATTAGATAATTGTTCAAAAGACATAAGGGAACCATCTAAAAATAAATCCAAAAACCGTAAAATACCCTTAGTCTTCCAAGTTTGAAAAGCGCGATCCGTAAAAGAGGGAGGAAAAAATATGTTACCTAAAATAGGAATCGCTAACCCGAATTGATTAAGATCAAAAAATTTTCTGAATTGAAACCAAATGCGCAAAGCATATTTAACTATCGGGTTAGAGACCTGCTTAAGGCATTTCGAATCAAAAGGAAGAGAGGAACCTAAAATAGAACCAAGTGTATAACCCTGAACAGATTGTAATTCCAATGCTACCCATTTAGGAATAGATAGTATGTCCCGGTCAAGTAACCAAAATTTCATATGTCGAATATTAATAGCCCAATAATAAAATCTAAAGTTAGGTAATGCTAAACCTCCATCTCTCTTAGCTTTCTGTAAATGTATTTTACCCAGTCTCGGATTCTTATTCTGCCAAATAAATGAAGAAATTTTAGAGTCAACTTTATCAAAAAAAGATTTAGGAACGAAAATTGGTAATGCCTGAAACACATATAAAAATTTTGGCAAAAAAAACATCTTAACTGCATTAATACGACCAATCAAAGTTAAATATAAGGGAAACCATTTAGATGAAAGTTGAGTAATATGGTCTATTAATGGTAAAAAGTTAGTCTTAAATAAATCTTTATGTTTACAAGTAATTTTAATCCCAAGATATGAAAAGTAATTATTAATCAATTTAAATGGAAATTTATAATATAAGGGAAGATGTTTATTAATCGGAAAAAGTTCACTCTTACTAAGATTTAATTTATAACCTGAGAAAAGACCAAATTGTGCTAATAACTCTAAAACAGCAGGAATGGATCTCTCAGGATTAGAAATATATAAAAGTAAATCATCAGCATAGAGTGATAATTTATGGGACTTTAATCCCCGAGTTATCCCAGTAATATTTGAAGATTCTCGAATAGCAATTGCAAGAGGTTCTAATGCAATATCAAATAATAGGGGACTAAGAGGACAGCCTTGTCGAGTACCACGAAAGAGAGGAAAAAAAGGTGAGTTTAAAGAGTTAGTACGAACCGAGGCTACAGGGGAGTAATATAACAGTTTAATCCAGGATATAAATTTCAAGCTAAAATTAAACATTTCAAGCACCTTAAATAAATAAGGCCATTCTACTCTATCAAAAGCTTTCTCGGCATCTAAAGAAATAACACACTCAGGAACATTTTGTGAGGGAGTATAAACGATATTTAACAATGTACGAATATTATAAAAAGAGTAACGACCTTTAATAAAACCCGTTTGGTCTTCCGAAATAATAGAAGGAAGTACTTTTTCTAGTCTATTTGCTAATAACTTAGAAAAAACTTTAGAATCAACATTTAATAAAGATATTGGTCTATAAGATGCACATTGAGCAGGGTCTTTATCCTTCTTTAGTATTAAAGAAATTGATGCTCTATTAAAAGATTCCGGAAGTTTACCAAGTTTCAAAGAAGCCTCAAAAACCTTATAGAGCCAAGGAATCAATAAAGAAGCAAAACATTTATAAAATTCAACGGTAAACCCATCAGGGCCAGGAGCTTTCCCCAGATTCATAGAAAAAATAACATTCTTAATCTCATCCATTGTAATGGAAGTATCTAATAAAGAAGACATATCCTGTGAAATCTGAGGGAAGTCTAACTTATCTAAAAAATCATTCATATATTTAGAATCTCGAGGAGACTCTGATTGATATAAAGAAGAATAAAAATCACAAAAGGTTTGATTAATCCCCACATGATCCAATATCAATCGATCATTTTGGTTATAAATCTGATTGATTTGAGATTTAACATAATTAGATTTCAATTGATTAGCTAGCAGCTTGCCAATCTTATCACTGTGAACATAAAAATCACTTCTTGTTTTCTTTAATTGGTTTACAATCGAGGACGAGAGTAGTAAACTGTGTTCCATTTGAAGTTCAGTTCTTTGTTTGTATAGCTCCTCAGAAGGAGCCATAACATATTTCTTATCAATTTCTTTAATCTTGTCCACAATTGCCATCTCCTCCTGCTTTTGTTTCTTCCTCAAAGCAACGGAATACGAAATAATCTGACCCCGAATATAGGCTTTAAAAGTGTCCCAAAGAGTGTTAACCGAAATATCTTCTGTATAGTTAATTGTAAAAAAAAGCTCAATCTGTTCATTCATAAAATTAACAAAGTCCGAGTCCTGAAGCAACAGCGAATTAAAACGCCATTGTCTATTGTTTGGTATATTGGCCATAATTTTAATAGAAAGCTTAAGTGGAGCATGATCCGAAATGGTTATAGAATCATAATCACATTTAATCACTGAAGGAATGAGACGAGAATCAATGAAAAAATAATCAATTCTTGAATAGGAATGATGAACATGTGAAAAGAAGGAAAAATCTTTTTCCTGAGGATGCAGAAAACGCCAAATGTCCGTCGACCCAGAATCAGAAAGGAAAAAATTAATCAAATTTGCAGATTTATTAGGTAAAGTCCGTAAAGGAGCCGAACGGTCCAAAGCTGGAGATAAACAGGTATTAAGATCTCCGCCCCAAATCAATGAAAACTCGTTCAAATTCGGAAACTGATCAAACAATGATTTATAAAATTCCGGACAATCCATATTAGGAGCATAAACATTAACCAAAACTACTTTTTTATTAAATAGTAAACCACTAACCAATAAAAATGTACCATTCGGATCAGAGATAATATCCTGTTGTATAAAAGTAACTGAGGAATCTATAAAAATAGAGACGCCTCGAATCTTAGCATTGGAGTTCGAATGAAATTGTTGGCCCTTCCAGAATTTGAAAAAACGTAGTCTGTCCCCCCTCCGTACATGGGTCTCTTGTAAAAATAAAATTTGTGCTTTAAGTCTCCGGAACACTTTAAAAACTTTTTTCCTTTTAATAGGATGATTAAGACCATTAGTATTCCAGGAGACAAAATTAATAATAGACTCCATAAATCCTAAAGTCAACCCACAACAAGGAGGATTGACAATAGGCGCGACCCACAAACCCGGAGAGGAAACAGAACATACAAAAGATACCGGGGAAAAGGACGCAACCAGTACTTCAATAATGTATATAGCCCAAAGAGAAACAAACTAAAACGTGAAGCCCCTCCCACCACCCCCCACCCCAAGACCCCAAGGCAAAATCTAAAGCAGACCCGCCAGAAAGAAGCAAGCGCTAAAACTACCCCCATGACTTCCGGTATACGCTCCCTAAAAAAAAGGTATAAATATGAAAAAGATCAGCTAATTGTAAAACAGTAAAAAAATAAGTAAAAAAAAGTTAGCTCAATTAAGATACATACAGAACAGAACAAAAGCCGGAAAATATATATTAAAAAAAAACCACAATAAACCTCAAACTCATGAATAGACACAGCAACAAAAAAAATAGGATTATTAACATAAAGTGATTATAAAAAGCAAAACAGAATAAAATTTTTAAAAAACTACAAAATTTAAGGCCGCACAGGAAATACGTAAGATGACAAAAGGGAAGTAACCACCCAGAATCCCCTGGGAAAAGAAAGAAATGACGCAGTTAAAAAGAAAGTTTAGCAGCCATATTAAGAAATCAAAAGTAAACTTTTCTGCCCAAATAGGGCACAGAAAAGTTAAAACCAACCAATTCACAGCCTCCGATCAACGGAGATAATTTAAAAAAAGGCAATTAAGATGTTGAAGATGAAAGTTGATCCAGATAACTCTGGGCATCCGATGGAGAATCAAAAAAACGAAGGGCTCCATCTAACATGCGAATCCTTAGACGTGCAGGGTACAGCAGCGCTGGTCTTAAATCCATCTTATAGAATTCCGACATCACGGATCTGTAACGGACCCGTTGGTCCCAGATTGGTTTACTGAAATCTTCCACGAATCGGAACTTAAGATCCGAAAAATCAATGAAACCTTTAGATCGAGCGAATCGAAACAGTCTCTCCTTGTCTTGAAAATAATGAAAACGTAAAATAACATGCCTAGGTCTATCTGACCTAGACGAGTATGATGGGATTCTGTGAACACGATCCAGTAGCGGTGGTTGGTCAGGAAATACAGTAGGGAATGCATCTTTTAAAAGTTGAGAGAAATATTTCATGGGGTTGTTGGCTTCAACGGCTTCCCTCACGCCGATCATTCGTAAATTCTGCTGTCGCATTCTAGATTCCAAGTCAGAGTTTTTAAAAGTCAAAAAGTCCAGTTTCTTCTTCATTACATTAATTGTTTCTTCGATTTTCCCCATCTTAAGCTCACTTTGTTGCGCGAATTTTTGAAGATCAGATATAGCCGACTGATGTTCCGCAATACATGTTTGCATCTTATCAATTAAATCGGCAATTTTCTGGAAATTAGTTGAGATTTCCGTATGAATCAGGTCTTTAACAGAGCCTGCAATTTCCGTACAAATCATCTCCCTAACAGAGGTTGAAATTTCCCTCTGAATTAACTCCGATATCGCTTTCAAAGTCACCGGTGATTCAGTCGGGGGGAGATCCGTAGCTTTCGGTTTAACCGGAGGTTTACCATCCTTGCCGTTTTTCCCGTTCTTAGACATAGCAGATCTAAGTATCATCCAATTGTCAGAGAATTCAGTTTAATTCAAAGTATTATAAAAATTGATGCCTTAATGGTTAATTAAAGTATAGCTGACCATAGAGAAAAAAAACTCAGAGGTAATGGAGCGAGTCAAGAACGCGACTTCACTCCATGAGCGCTACCGGAAGTCTCCAGGAAACATCCTTTCCACATCCATTCTATCAAGGCCTTTCTCCATTTGGTAGGTTTCAATATGGTCACCCCTCACTCTTCTAAATTCCAGTGAATACGTGCCCAGAGCCATCAAATGCTCTTCAAATAACAAGCTATTCAATCCTGGGATCATTTTCATGAATCTCCTTTCAATCCTCTCCAGTTTCAACACATCCTTCCTAAGATAAGGGGCCCAAAACTGCTCACAGTACTCCAAGACCTCAGCAGTGCTTTATAAAGGCTCAACATTACATCCTTGCTTTTATATTCTAGTCCCCTTGAAATGAATGCTAACATCGCTTTTGCCTACCTTACCACAGACTCAACCTGCAAATTAACCTTTAGGGAATCCTACACAATGAATCACAAACTCCCTCTATACCTTAGATTTTCCTCTCCATTGTGTTTTCTCTCCATTTAGAAAATAGTTAACCACTTCATTTCTTCTACCAAAGTGCATGTCTATACACTTCCCAGCGCTATATTCCATCTACCACTGCTTTGCCCATTCTCCTAATCTGTCCAAGTTCTTGTGTCGCCTCCCTATTTACTCAAAACTACCTGTCCCTCCACCAATCTTCGTATTATCTGCAAACTTTTCAACAAAGCCATCAATTCCGTCATCTAAATCATTGTATAACATAAAAAAAAATTGGTCCTAATACAGACCCCCTATGGAACGCCACTAGTCACTGGCAGCCAAGCAGAAAAGGCTCCCTTTATTCCCACTTTTTGCCTCCTGCCAATCAGCCATTACTTTATCCATGCTAGAATCTTGACTGTAATACCATGAGCTCATAGCTTGTTAAGCAGCCTCATGTGTGGCACCTTGTCAAAGGTTTTCTGAAAATCCAAGTACACAACATCAACCAATTCTCCTTTGTCTATCCTGCTTGTTATTTTTTCAAAGAATTCCAACAGATTTGTCAAGCAAGATTTCCCCTTGAGAAAACCATACTCACTCCAGCCTATTTTATCATGAGCCTCCAAGTACCCCAAAACCACAATCAGCTTCAACATCTTCCCAACCACTGAGGTCAGACTAACTGGCCTATAGTTTAGTTTCTTCTGCCTCTCTCCTTTCTTGATGAGTGGAGTGACTAGTGATTCTTGAAAGATCATTACTAATGCTTCCGTAATCTCTTCAGCCACCTCTTTCAGAATCCTGGGTGCAGGTGACTTATCTACCTTCAGGCCTTTCAGTTTCCTAAGAAACAACTTGACACACTTCATGCCCCCGACACCTGGAACTTCCACAATACTGCTAGTATCTTCCACTGTGAAGATTGATGCAAAATACTTATTCCGTTTGTCTGTCATTTCCTTGTCCACCGTTACCTCTCCAGCAGCTTTTTCCAGCAGTCCAATATCTACTCTTGCCTCTTTTACACTTTCTGTATCTGAAGAAACTTTTGGTATCCTCTTTAATATTATTGGCTTGCTTACTTTTGTATTCCATCTTTACCTTAATTTTTTTTAGTTGCCTTCTGTCGATATACGAAAGCTTCTTAATACTCTTACTTCCCACTAAGTTTTGCTCTATTATATGCTCTTTCTTTAGCTTTTATGTTGGCTTTGACTTCCCTTGTTAGCCATAATTGTGTCATCTTGCCTTTAGAATACTTCTTCCTTTTTGGTATGTATATATCCTGTGCCTTCCAAATTGCTTCCAGAAATTCCGGCCATTGCTGCACTGCTGTGATTCTTGCCAGAGTTGCTTTCCAGTCAATTCTGGCCAACTCCTCTCTCATGCCTCTGTAGTTTCCTTTACTTCATTGTAATAATGATACATTTGACTCTATGACTGTAATAAATAACATTAGTGTAAGTGGGTAGTTGATGTTCAGTGCAGGCAGGGTTGGTGAGCTGAACGACCTGTTCCTCTGCTGTATGACTCTGATCTGCTTCCATTGGTTGCCAGGATTCCCGCAAAAGAGAACATGGGTGATCAGTGAGCAATACACAAAATGCTGGAGGAACTCAGATGTCAGGCAGCATCTATGCAGAGGAATAAACAGTCAACATTTTAGGCCAAGATCCTTCATTAGGACGCTACACAACTTGAGTGCTTCTAGCATTTTATGTGTGTTGCTCAAGATATCCACATTCGCAGAATCTCTTGTTACAACTGAACAGTGACAGGTAGGGGGTGGGGTATTTCCTTCAAAACAAAGAAAACTGGTGGGACCTAATTAAGGTTTGTAAAATAATTAGATGATTGGCCAGTGTGAATAGGAAAGAAATTATTTCCCCAAGAGGCATTTATTTATGTTAAAAAGGTTAGAGGGAAGAAAAATCCACCCAAAAGTGTTACGAGCCTGGAACACACCACTATGAAGGACAACGGGCTCAAGCCCTTATTATTTTTAAAAGGAACCAAGATGAACCGAGGGTCATAATACAAAAGTTACAGATGAAAAACTGAAAGCCACTCTCTGTTGGAAGAGTTCAGTCACAAATAAATGAAAATCTGCAGATGCTGGAAATCCAAGCAACACACACAAAATGCTGCAGGAACTCAGCAGCTAGGCAGCATCTATGGAAGAGAGTACAATCGACATTTTGGGCTGTGGAAGAGTATTGTTTTAAGAACTGTTAGCAGAAGGTCTTGCATGTTTTTTGAAGTCACTGAGTAAAAAATATTTCAAGATTGTTGGGTTTTAAACAATAGATTTTATCAATACTGGAAATTCAGAGTAACACATACAAAATGTTGGAGGAACTCAGCAGGTCAGGCAACATCTATGGAGGTGAATAAAGAGTTGACATTTCGGGCTGAGAACCTTCATCAAGATAATTCTGCCTGACCTGCAGACTTTTTACAGCACTTTGTGTAGGTTACTCTTGTTTTATTATAGAACTCTGTTACAAGCCATCACATGTTTTACTACATAAGTATCTACTATAATGCACTTTATTCCAAGATCTAAAATATCTGGTTCCACCATGAAAAGTGCAAAAAAATAGTTTATGTAAAATCAAAGTAATCATTCAAAAATTGTTTTGAACAGTGAAATCATTGCTGACGGTTAATTGACCATGAAACAAATGTTTCTACGTAGATTGGAAAGGATTGTTCTGATTTGTGTGTGAGATACGCAAGTTCTGTGTAGGTGGGGGTGTGAAACATGCTACAAGCATTGAGTAAAGATAAAACAACACCATAAAAGTAAGGTAATACCCTTAGAGTTAAATACTGTATGTGCTGGAAAATTTGAATTAAAAATAAATAATGTTAGAAATGCTTAGGTAGGGCAGTATCTGTGGTGAGAGAAACATGGTCAGTGTTTTAGTTTGCTGACCTTTCATCATAACTCCTCATGGTAAATATGTTAATTTTTTGTGACAGAGATAAGTGCAGCATTAAATATGAAAAGATAGAAGGAAGTGCGCAGGAAACCATGTTAGTGCACACCCAGATTTTTTTTTTCCATATAACGCTATTGGTGAGGGTGACCAAATTCAAAACTAGTGATATTGGCCCACATTAACTATTTTTAATCAGATTAGACACTTGTCTGCATTTGTTCCTATCTGTGAGTTCAAATCATTGAACATTAATGCACAGTTTGCACCTTAAGTCTGTGCACCCACATGAGTTTTTGAATGAGTTATACTACTGAAATGATAGATTTAAATCAGTGTTGCGTTTCTTACTGTTCAGGTCATTGGCAAGTCATGCTTGAAAATGATGTAGTCATTTTCATATTCTAAAACCACAACACCTTTTTGTCATAAACTCTTGTCAAAATCCATGAATTAATTTTTTGTAAAGTATTAATTAAAGCATAATTTCACAACTGAATCTGTTGAAAGTCAAGATATATTTTGCAGTACGAAGCTTTTTATTCTTTTGTTTCTGAGAGACAAATCAGAAATCAAATCTTACCAGATATTCTTGCATGTACAGTCAGTGGCCACTTTATTAGGTACACCTGGTTATTGCAACTATCCAATCATGCGGCAGCAACTCAATGCATAAAAGAATGCAAACATGGTCAAGCAGTTCAGTTGTTGTTCAGACTAATTAGTCAGGATTGATTACACAACCATGAGAAAGTTATTATTGCATACCCAAATAAGATTAAATTATATTCTTAACTCTTTGGAACTCAGTATTTGACAGAGAAGGTGATTGTTTCCTGTTGTCTTAACCACAGTACATGGGATACAAAGCTTGCTGAAAAGTTGGAGCAACAAATGATTACTCCTTAAGAGGTTAAGAAAACTGATGATACCACAGTGGCAACCTGTATTCTTCTTGGCAATAACCAGCAAATTGATGGATGATGCCCCTTTCCCATGTCTCGATCATATTATTGTAGCAGGTTTGCAAAGGAAACAACCCAACTACAAGCCAGGGAAACACTACTGCAAACAGGTCATGTCCCTCAAAACAACTAAATTGATTCCAGATTGGTTTGAAAAGTAGTCATCTGGCAGCTCATCTCTGGTGCAGTCAAGAGACGAGTCTTTTGAAAACCTGTGGCTGCAACATGTGGAACCAGTACTGAAGAGTATATTTCACAAATTAGGGATGAGTGCAAGTTCCAAGTATAATGAGTGAAGACCAGGAGATAGATTGGAGGCATACAGCATTATTATTGACTTAGTGGTAATTACTCGCATATAGTCCAAGCTTCTTGACAGCACTTTTGTCCTTTGCATGGTCCTATTGTGAAGAGCAGGCTCACCTTGGCTCTCCTCAACAGTTGAATAATGTTTTTCTAAATGAGTTGGAATCACCGCCATGCACATGGTTCAAACCCAACATGGTACTGCAGTGATAACTTAAAGCTACTGAAATTGATCCCAGATGTGTAGCTACCAGCCCCACATGAAGTAAGCCCATAGGCTCAAAGAACATCTTGCAAGGTTCAGTTTCTGAATTCTTTCTTGAATTAAGCTTGAAGGAGCCATTGTAGCTGTTGATTTGTAGATCTGAAGAAAGTACTGTATTTGATTGCTTCAGTTAGGAGAAGATGGCGACATCAAGCAGTTGTGAGTCAAGCTTTCAGATTGGAACGGTGTGAAACCAGATGGAAGTATTGAGTGAAAATGTCTGCATTGCTGTGGATAGGTGGATAATGAATAAGAAAGAGAATAGAACTTGAAAAAACCCCTAACTTAATGGAAAAATTGACAAAGGATGAACCATCAGCAGCAGTTAAATATTTTGGAAGATAGGTTATTTTAGTAACAGCTTGTACATTGAATACAATGGTTACATAAGCCCATTAGCTTCTTTACCAAAGTTAGCTTTATGAATCATAATTACTAATAAGAATTGAAGGGTATTTGAAACCTTACAGTTGTCAAAGTTCCAGAATTTCCATCAGTATTAGATATTATAGCAATCCTATTACTTCCAAATTTTGAGCTATTTTTAAACAGTATTAACTATTTAAACTCAGTGGCTACTTTATTAGGTACACTTCTCGTTAATGCATTTTCTTATTAATGCAAGTATTTGATCAGCTGATCATGTGATAACAACTCAGTGCATAAAAGCATACAGACATGGTCTTGAAGTTCAGACCAAACATCAGAATGGGAAAGAACTGTGATCTAAGTGAATTTGACCATGGAAATATTGTTGTGACAGGCGGGGTGTTTTGAGTATATCAGAAACTGCTGATCTCCTGGTATTTTCACACAAATCTCTAGAGTTTACAGAAAATGGTCCAAAAAAAGCAGTGAGCTGTGGATAAAAATGCTTCATTAATGAGAGCACTCAGAGAAGAGTAGACAGTAGGTGCAGGAGTAGGCCATTTGGCCCTTCAAGCCAGCACCACCATTCACTGTGATCATGGCTGATCATCCACAATCAGTATTCAGTTCCTGCCTTATCCCCATAACCTTTGATTCCACTATCTTTAAGAGCTCTATCCATCTCTTTTTTGAAAGCATCCAGAGACTTGGCCTCCACAGCCTTCTGGGGCAGAGCATTCCATATATCCACCACTCTCTGGGTGAAAAAGTTTTTCCTCAACTCCGTTCTAAATGGCCGACCCCTAATTCTTAAACTGTGGCCTCTGGTTCTGGACTCAACCATCAGCGGGAAGATGCTTCCTGCCTCCAGCGTGTCCAATCCCTTAATAATCTTATATGTTTCAATAAGATCCCCTCTCAGCCTTCTAAATTCCAGAGTATACAAGCCCAGTCGCTCCAATCTTTCGACATATGACAGTCCCGCCATCCCAGGAATTAACTTTGTGAACCTACGCTGCACTCCCTCAATAGCAAGAATGTCCTTCCTCAAATTTGGAGAATGAAACTGCACACTACTCCAGGTGTAGTCTCACCAGGGCCCTGTACAGCTGCAGAAGCACCTCTTTACTCTTATACTCAATTCCCCTTGTTATGAAGGCCAGCATGCCATTAGCTTTCTTCACAGCCTGCTGTAATTGCATGCTTGCTTTCAGTGACTGATGTACAAGAACACCTAGATCTCGTTGTACTTCCCCTTTTCCTAACTTGACTCCATTTAGATAATAACCTGCCTTCCCGTTCTTACCACCAAAGTGGATAACCTCACATTTATCCATATTAAACTGCATCTGCCATGCATCTGCCCACTCACCCAGCCTGTCCAAGTCACCCTACATTCTCATAACATCCTCCTCACATTTCACACTGCCACCCAGCTTTGTGTCATCGGCAAATTTGCTAATGGTACTTTTAATTCCCTCATCTAAATCATTAATATATATTTTAAACAGCTGCAGTCCCAGCACTGAACCCTGCGGTACCCCACTGGTCACCGCCTGCCATTCCGAAAGGGAGCCGTTAATCGCTACTCTTTGTTTTCTGTCAGCCAGCCAATTTTCAATCCATGTCAGTACTCTGCCCCCAATGCCATGTGCCCTAATTTTGCCCACTAATCTCCTATGTGGGACTTTATCAAAGGCTTTCTGAAAGTCCAGGTACACTACATCCACTGGCTCTCCCTTGTCCATTTTCATAGTTACATCCTCAAAAAATTCCAGAAGATTAGTCAAGCACTATTTCCCCTTCGTAAATCCATGCTGACGCAGACCAATCCTGTTACTACTATCCAGATGTGTGGTAATTTCATCTTTTATAATTGACTCCAGCATCTTTCCCACCACTGACATCAGGCTAACCGGTCTATAATTCCCTGTTTTCTCTCTTCCTCCCTTCTTGAAGAGAGGGACAACATTAGCCACCCTCCAATCCACAGGAACTGATCTTGAATCTGTAGAACATTGGAAACGGCCATGATTTCTAAAGCCACCTCCTTAAGTACTCTGGGATGCAGACCATCAAGTCCCAGGGACTTATCAGCCTTCAGACCCAACAACCTATCCAACACCATTTCCTGCCTAATATAAATTTCCTTCAATTCATCCATTACCCTAGGTCCTTTGGCCACTATTACATCTGGGAGATTGTTTGTGTCTTCCCTAGTGAAGACAGATCCAAGGTACCTGTTCAGCTCATCTGCCATTTCCTTGTTCCCCATAATAAATTCACCCGCTTCTGTCTTCTGTCTTGTAGCCACACAGCTTCAAGCTGACAAGAAAATGACAGTAAAAGTTCAGAATTAATTTACTATCAAAGTGTCATATTGCTTTGAGATTAATTTTCTTGTAGGCATTTACAGGAAAAAAGAAATACAATAGAATATGGACAACGACCGATAAATAGTCAATATACAAAAGAAGACAATTTGTCTAAATAAAATAAAAATACTGAAAACATGAGTTTTTGAAAGTGAGAGTGTAGATCGTAGAATCAGTTCAGAGTTGTGGTGAACTTAGTTATCCATGCTAGTTCAGGAGCCTGGTTGTTGTCGAGTAGTAACTGTTCCTGAAGCTGATGGTGTGGGATCTAAGGCTTCTGTACTTCTTGCCCAATGGTAGTAGCAAGAAGAGCATGGCCTGGTTGCTGGGGGTCCTTGATGATGCTACTTTCTTGTGGCAGCACTCCATGTAAGTGTACTCAATGATGGACTGGGTTGTATCCACTACTTTCTGTAGTGTCATCCCACCATCCAGCACTATAATAACAGCATAATAGTCAGGAGACAGTAGTAGCAACGTAATCTTCTGGAAACTTCTGATTCAGACTTTCTAACTGAGCTTCTGAATTATTAAAACCTTTTCATGTTGATCTTTACATTTAAGTTCAGGTTCTTACCAAAATGCAAGTTCAAGAACAGCTAATTATCAAAAACGTTCCTCAAAAAAATCTATCACAATCCATGACAATTTAAAAATCAAGAAAAGTTTCCCAAGTATATTGGGAATGTCCAGTGCAAAAGGCATTTTGGGCAATTCTTTGCAATATTTGTAATACCGTACAACTTGTTTGCATTGAAAATAGCTACAGCACTTTTATTAAAATAGTGCTGTAGCTCAACTCTGCTGTTCAGGTTTGTTGACCAATTCTTTAGATGGTTGTTAATCTCAGCATTTTATTTAAAAGAATTATTTGGTAATGAATACTGTTAGTTATTTATCGGTTTAATAAATTTCTTTTTGGCCTAAAATTGTACCTGACAGATTTTGAATAAAGTAAGGACTGCTCCCCAAGTTACATACAGTGATTTATTATTTATGTATGCAAGTATGGTGTGTCAAGGGAATAAATTTATTATTTATTTCAATTGGGTAAAAGAAACATTTAGTCTGCAAGAAACAATAGGAAAACACTCAAACCACTTTCAGGAAAGATCTCATGATTTTTTTAACAAATCCTTTCAGTGGAGTTGCGCATCACTTCACTGCTTCGACCACTTTAGCATTTACCACAACTGTGTAACGTAAGACTCAGCTAAGCAATAGTGGTGATATTGCCACTGATTCAACTGTCATTCAGAGTTCATTATCCCCAATGAGGGGCTTTCGCGTGAACTTGTTAAATGGATAGAGCTCTCTGTTGCAAAATTAGGTTTAATGCCAAGTTCAGTGATAATTAATGTGTGAATCTTGTTGGCTAGGCATTGATAACAGGAAGGTTGTGTGAAAAGGGAAAACTTAAGAGTGCAACATTTCTACACTGAGTGGCCACTTTATTAGGTACACCTGTGCATCTACTCATTAATGCAGATCTCTAATCAGCCAATCATGTTGTTCAGACGAAACAACAGAATGGGGAAGAAATGTGATCTAAGTGACTGACTGTGGAATGATTGTTGCCAGACAGGGTAGTTTGAGTATCTGAGAAACTGCGGATCTCATGGGATTTTCACGTAGAACAGTCTCTAGAGTTTACACAAAATGGTGCAGAAAAGCCATAAAGCATCCAGTGAGTGGCAGTTTTGTGGGCAAAAATGCCTTGTTAATGAGAGAGGTGGGAGGAGAATGGCCAGACTGGTTCAAGCTGACAGGAAGGCAACAGTCACTCATATAACCATGTGTTACAACAGTGGTGTGCAGCAAAGCATCTCTGAATGAACAACACATCAAACCTTGAAGTGAATGGGCTACAGAAGCAGATATCCACACCAGTTGCAGTCCAAATAAAATTGCCTATGAGAGTATGATTCTGTTACTTTAAATGTGAAGTATTTGGGGATATTTTCTTTTACATTAATTTCAAAACTCATTTTAATGTGAATTTATCAAGCAGGAGGAGGTTCATAAAAGAACAGGCTTCTAATGTCAATAAAATCACATTAAACAATATTATCCCATTGTGTTTATTAAGCTACATGAGGAATCAAAATCAGATTTATCAGTGACTTGGATGACATGGAATCTGTTTTGTGGTAGCAGTGCAGTGCAAACATAACATTTCTATAAATCACAAAGTTAAGTGGTGTAAAATAGATAACAAAGCACTGTTCTTGTGTTCATGAACTGTACAGAAATCTGAAGGTAGGGGCAAGAAGTTGTTTCTGAATCACTCTTGTACCACCACCTTGGTGGTAGTAACATAAAGGGGGTATATCGCAAAGGAAACAACAGGAATTCTGCAGATGCTGGAAATTCAAGCAACACACATCAAAGTTGCTGGTGAATGCAGCAGGCCAGGCAGCATCTCTAGGAAGAGGTACAGTCGACGTTTCAGGCCGAGATCCTTTGTCAGTCCCAAAGGATCAAGTTCTTTAGTGATAGGTGCTGCCATCTTGAGGCACTGCCTCTAATTGATGTTCTCAATGGTAAGATGGGTAGTACCTGTGAAAGCATTGGCTGAGGCAGCAACCGTCTGCAGCCTCTTGCAATCTGGTGAATCAGAGCCTCCATGCCAGGCCAGGATCCTCCAGATGTTGACGGCTAAGAACTTGAAACTGCTAACTTTTTCCACTGCTAGCCCCTCGATGAAGACTGTTGTGTGTTTTCCCAACTTCCCCTTCCTGAAATCCGCAATCAATTCCTTGGTTTTGCTGACATTGAGTGCGAGGTAAATAACAGTTAGACTACCCTTTTTCTCTGTTAAGCTTTATCTCATTTGTATCTGTTAATTATTCATCATCAATTTGAAACTGTGGAAAAACCCAACCTCCTCTGACAAATTAAAAATCAGAGAAATGTAACCTTTGATGTAAAAAAAAGCGCCATTGATGTTTTTGGTTAGGGAAAAGCTAACATGAAGTTCAAGGAAAGATTTGCATTTTTTTGAAATTACAGATCACCTCAGCTACAGAAGTACAAGTTTCATTTTACCGGTAGCAGAAAAAAAAGTGAGAGATGCGAGAGACTGGTGATAATCATCTTGGAGGAGGAAAGGGTCAATAAGAGGGCAAACAAAGCTGGGCTTTCTCACACAACTCCGCATCAGTCATTATGAGAATTCAGATCTAAACCTTAATATGTCACCCACAGAATGTCTGAATCTATTGCATGTCTGATGCAATAAGAGCTCTGTAGTTGTGTGGGTTTCTGTTTTTGCAAGCGCATCCATCATCTATTTTCCTCATTTCAGAAATCAAATTTTAAGACAATTAATTTACTCCAGTTTATTATTACACACCATTTTATTCCTATAATAGGAGTGGCTAATTAGCTGTGGTTAAAACTACAAGTTATCCAGAATGTGTCAGATTTGGGTTTAAAACACTAAGTGTTAGGTTAAAAACTAATTTTAGGTCTATATAATTTATAATACACTAACTTAAAATCCATCAAAAATATTGAATGGACCAACAATTTATAATAAAATCTGTATTGTGTTCTTTACCTACTGATCATATATCATTGTTTTATTGTCCATAGAAGCTCTTAAGAATTAAGATTAGAGAATATGGAAGGATTATCAGGTGTGATCAAATCATCATCTTGGCTAAGGAGAGAATCATTGAACACTATATCTAAGATCAGAGTTCCATAAGATTTCTTGGGAGTCCATAAGACCATAAGACAAAGGAGCAGAAGTCGGCCATTCGGCCCATCGAGTCTGCTCTGCCATTTTATCATGAGCTGATCCATTCTCCCATTTAGTCCCACTCCCCCACCTTCTCACCACAACCTTTGATGCCCTGGCTACTCAGATACCTATCTATCTCTGCCTTAAATACACCCAATGACTTGGCCTCCACTGTCGCCCATAGCAACAAATTCCATAGATTCACCACCCTCTGGCTAAAAAGTCTTGTGGGAAAAGGTATAAACTCAGTGAGACTCTAAGTGAATCACAGTTTTTAGGATGTCTTTGTAAAACATTAATACAAAACAAAGGGAACCATCATTCAGGCCTCTGGGATTACCTTCCACTGCTTCACCTATGTTAGAAGGCTTCTTATTCTGATCTGTATGGATGTTGCTTCATGGTAGGGCTCGTCCTGCCAATTCCAGGACCATACATGAGATTTACATGTGCATAGCTTACATTAAAATGGAACTGAAGAATTTTGATTGATAGACAAAATCAGTATTTTATGTCAATTGTCATTTTTCCTATGCTTGACTTTTCTAATCTACTAAATATTGTGGGTCAGACTTTATGTGGCATTGTGAAGATACTTCATTCTGGTTGAAAAGCCTCTGTTATGGCTTGATGACACTATATTTCTACCAGAGTATGACAAATTGGAGAGATCTGTGCTAAATTCAGTCAATAGCAACCAGAAGCTTAACATCGTGCATGACAGTGCAGCTTATTTGATGGACACCCCACCCAACAGGACTTATTCAGTGCTCCTTGAAAGACCCTGGCCACCCAATCCAAACTGAAATAGACTTCATTAAATGTTGAATTTGGGTTAATGAATTCAGTTAACGAAGACAGCTTGCTGCAATGTTCTTAGTATGTACATGTGTGTAATATATGTGCATCTGTAACTCCATCCTTCATGTACTTCAGTTCAGGATCCAATTGCTAATTTACTTGCTTTATCTGCATTTTGTTGATTTAATGCGACACTCCAAGTTGTTGGAATATCAACATTCTGTAGATGCTCTGCTTTTTAAAAAGGTTACCTGTTTCTGTTTTCTTTTTAAATGAGATGATTTTGTATTTCCCTGCATTATGATCCTTCAGCCATTCTTTTGCTCACTCTCTCAACCTCTTTTCATTTACAGACTTTCTGTCCTCTTATGAACTTGGGTTCCCACCTAACTTTCTATTGTCAGCGAATTAAGAGCATGTGTAGGCCCTTTCAGTCTGATTTATTACTTAAAAGTCTGTTTTTAGCCTCATTTCTACAATTCCATCCACCTGAAGTAACTTTTAACTCCCTTGCTTATAGAGTGTCTTTCATATCCTCATTGTAACAGTTCTCTTCCTTAAAGGGGATTAAAAACAATATCCAAAAAGTTCTGTCCCTCAAAGGGGGAAAATAGTCACATAAAAGCATTAAAACTTTTGGTCGATTCTCCCAGCAAGAAGCAGCATTTACTCCACATCCACCATGTTAAGACTCCTCATGATTTTGTATGTTTCAGTGTTTCCCTTTCACGCTTCTGAATTTCAGCAGATCTAAATTTGGCCCCAACCTTTTCCTAATACAACAATTCACCATTCCAGGCATTAGTCTTTTCTGAATTGCTTCCAAAGCATTGATATCACCTTCACCAATCCCCTATACAACTGAAACATAACCTTCCTTTATGTTTCACTCCCCTAGCTTTCCTAATGAATTGCAGTACTTGCATGCTAGCCTGTTGTGAATGATACATCAGACACTCACATCTCTCTGTGTCTAATCTCTGCTGAAAGAATTTTGCAGACATACAACATGGAAACGGGCCGCAGAGTCCACACTGACCATCATCTACCCAATTATGTAAATTCTACTTTCAACCCTTTTTTTTATTCTCATATTCCCATCAACTCCCCCTAGATTTTACTGCTTGCCGACATGCATGAGGCGAATCGCCTGCCAATTTGTACAAGTTTGGGATGTGGGAAGAAACTGAAGCATCCAGAGGCAACACGGGGTCAGAGGGAGAACATGCAAATTCCAAGGCCAGGACCCTGGAACTTGCAGGCTGCGCCAGTGTTCTCCCCACCTCTGGAGCCCTGCAATTTTTCACCATTTAAATTACAAGTGTTATTTTTTTACCAATCGTGCCCAGCTTCATAATTTCAAATTTTTCCATTTGCTGCATCTTCTCTCCCCCTCAATTTGTCAAGCTCCCTTTGAAGCCTCCTTTCATCCCCTTCATGGCTTACTGTCCTGTCTAACCTAGTTACCAGCAAATTTTGCAACCTTATCTTCGATTCCTTCATTCAAATCATTCACATAAACGATAAAAAGTTGAGGCTCCACTTTAATTCTTATAGACATCACTTACTAAGTCTCCTCAGACAGAAAAGGGCCCATTCTCACCATGTGAAGACTCTATCTTTTTTAAATAGAACTTCCTGCTTTCTTGTAAATAGCAAGTAATAGGAATAATTTAATTTCAGAGTGAGGAAGTAGAATCTGTTGATGCTACATTATTTCAAATTGCCTTAATAGAACTGGTCTTATGGATTACAGAGATTTGGTAAACCATCATACTAAGAATAGTGGAGAAAATGGTGAAACGAGGTTATATCATCTGGTTTGACTGCTGAGATAGCTATAGTCCCTATCTCTTATGTACTCCATATGAAGAAATGTGCTACAGCAATTTATGCAAATAGTGAAAGACCACAATCTTCGGGTGCTTTGGGCAAGAACAAGCAATTAATTGACTCTCTACCATTAATCTTGAAAAATGTAAGGAAGGGGCCATTGAGTGATGCTGTGACACCATTTCATATTAAATGAAAACAGCATATACTGGAGATATTCAGCAGTTTGGCATCATCTGTGCAGAAAGAAACAGGGGTTTATGTATCAGGTCATAGAAACTTTGTCAGTTCTAATTTCAGATTTCCAGCACATTTTTTTTTCTCATCCAATGTTTCAGTGTTAGTTTTATATTAAATTGAAAACAATCTGATGTTCTGATTATCCCCATTGGTGGGGGGGATGGGGAATAGAGCTGATTGTGGGCAAAACTAATTTTAAAAAATATTAGAAATAAGCTGAAACTGCCACAGTTTGGTGCCAGGACTGGCCTTTCATTTAGAGTCCAGCATGCTACAATTTAGTGAACCGCCTTTGCACTGCACAGACTAAAAATACCCAAATTTTCTTAGACGAATTTTCATTTTTCTATTAATTGTTCGTTTATCCAAATTGTGTCAATTCCTTATTATCCTGCTGTTTATACTTGTTACAGATTAACCGGTTCTCCAATTGCCCCTACGAATCAATCTCTTGAGGAAAAGCACGCTCTCTCAATAGGAGCCTTGAGTGGGCCAGCATATTTCCAACAGAGTACTGGGCTCTGCTAAATCCATTCCAAAGGGATTAATAATTCCTGTACAATAACAGGAGACCATTTGGCTCATCAAGACTGTGCTAGCTTTCAGACCGTTCCTATTTCCCTGTAATCTATTCTCTCTCATGCTCAGCATCTCCCTTAATTCTCCTATGACCCACCTGCACAAAGGGTAACGGATAGTGGCGAGGTGCCATGGTAGCAGAGTGGTTAGTTTGGCGCAATTACAGTTCGGAGTGTCAGAGTTCAATGCCAGCATACTCTATAAAGAAAGGTTGTACATTTTTCTCATGTGTGCATGGGTTTCCTCCGAGTGCTCTGGTTTCCTCCCACATTCCAAAGATGTATGTTAGTTGGCCATTGTAAATTGTCCTGTGATTAGGCTTGGGTTAAATCGGCGGGCTGTTGGATGGCGCGACGCAGCTTAGTGGGCTGGAAGAGCTTATTCTGTGCTGAGATTTGTAAATAAATTAAGTATTAACTCGCACAAGGGGTAATTTACAGTGACCAACTAACCTGCTACCAGCACATTCAAAGATTCAAAATACATTTGTTATCAAAGTAAAAATACAGTGTACAACTCTTGAGAGTCATCCAACCCACCGATCTGAGGGGTATGGGAAGAAACAGAAGTTCCTGGGGGGCCTCACACTGACATGGGATGAAAGTGCAATCTCCACAGACAGCATAGTAGATCTGAGTTACTGGAACCAAGCGGCAGTAGTATTACCTTTGTGCACCACTTTTTTAGCTTTCCTGTATGGACTATATTTAATTCTAGTAGCTTTTTAGCCGCTGAAGCGCTGTCAGTAAAGAAATCTTGACTTCTAATGCATAAATAATAAAGTAAGTAATTTGCAGCAGATTCGATCCCTTTTACTATGTTTTTCATTATCTGTGTTTTAGCATTACCCATGGAGATACTCATAAAGTCATTGAGCACGATGCACAGAAACAAGCCTTTCAACCCGTGTCATCTGTGCCAAGCTATTAATCTGCTTTGTCCCATCAATCTACATCTGGGCATGGCCCTCAGTAGCCCTCCCATCCATGTACTGAAACAGATTTCTCTTAAATGTTGAAATCAAAACCGCATCCTCCACTTCTGCTGGAAGCTCATTCCACACTCTCACCACTCTCTGAAGAAGTTACCCCTCATGTTCCCCTTAAACATTTCACCTTTCACTCTTCACCCATGACCTCTAGTTCTAGTCTCACCCAACCTCTGGAAGAAGCCTGCTTGCACTTACTGTTCCCCTCATAATTTTGTATTCATCTACCAAATCTCCTCTCATTGTCCTACACTCCAGGGAATGAAGTCGTAAACTACTCAACCTTTCCCTGTAACTCAATGGATAATCAAGATTTGACGATGCAAAGCTTGTATAAACAACCTATTTTTATCTCAATCTAAAAAAAATTGATAGAAAAAGGGCAGGTTCTTCAAGCTAGTTCAGTCTGAGTAATATTCAAGTGAAGTTTCTAATTATGACTCGTGTAGCTCCTATACTGGTTCCTTTTAACATTTCTTAACAAATATGTCAGATTCCATGTACCAAAGTATTTGAGGCTTGTGTCCTTTAGGAGCAGCTTCAAGTGATCAAATTTTAATCACTTCGCTTGGTATTCTATCAAGTGACCACAAGCATTTTTGAGAGCACTGATCTTTCGTGCAGGATTCCCCGAAGGTTAACTTGCAGGTTGAGTCAGTGGTAAGGAAGGCAAATGCAATGTTAACATTCATTTTGAGAGGACTAGAATACAAAAGCAAAGGTTAATGCTGAGGCTTTATAAGACATTGGTCAGAATGCACTTGGAGTATTGTGAGCAGTTTAGTGCCTCTTATCTAAGAAAAGATGCACTGGCAATGGAGAGGGTCCAGAAGAGATTCACAAGAATGATTCCGGGAATAAAAGGGTTAATATATGAGGACTGTTTGATGGCTCTGGGCCTGTACTTACTGGACTAGAAGAAGGGGGGGATGGGGAAATCTCATTGAAATCTATTGAATATTAAAAGTCCTAGAAGGAGTGGAAATAGAGAGGTAGTTTCCTACAGTGGGGAAGTTTAGGGCCAGAGGGGACAGCCTCAGAAAAGAGGAGCATCCATTTAGATCAGAGGAGGAATTTTTTTTACCCAGTGGGTGGTGAATCTGTGGAATTCCTTGAAACCATCAGCTGTGGTGGCAAAGTCACTGGCAGAGGTTGATAGATTCAGGGTGTCAAAGGTTACAGGGAGAAGGCAGGAGAACGGGGTTGAGAAGGATGATAGATCAGCCATGACGGAATGCTGGAGCAGACTCGATGGGCCGAATGGTCTGGTTCTGCTTTCATGTCTTATGAACTTCTTAGTGGAGAGGAAGCCAAACTTGAAAGATATGTGAAATTATGAATATCTGCCTTAAGAAAAAAAAGACAAGAATACGTAGTAAACGTTTTCAGCCTGTTGGCAATATGTTGCTCGATAATCAGTGCAGTAGATATCAACGGGAGCATAAATGTAAGAGGAACTATTGGTCAGTAAACATGATGAAATTGTATTCAAGATTGTTTATTGTCATTCTTCAGTGTATAAGTATAAATACAAATGAATTATTATTTTGAATCCAATGCAGCATAAAAAACACACTAAGCATAAAGAACACAATGAACATAAATATAAAAGCAGTTCCTTCAAACACAATGTACAAGTAACTGTTTGAGTGTGGGCGCATGTGTATAAGATTGGCTGCTATACCTAGACTAATTGTATGTGCATTAAGTGACGCTAGGTGCAGAAATATCTGTACGTAAGGTGGCTGACAAGAAATGATAAACATACTCTTGGCAAGGGAAGTTCTTCTTGTTAACAGCAGGATATGTGAAAACACAGTAGGACAATGATTGTCAGTGTAGGTAAGTGGTGTGGAGTGTAAGTGCGTTGGGGATGGAGGGTACTGAGGGGCTGTGGAGAGGAATGGCTGATGATGTTGTGGATTCTTTAATACGTGATATTTTATAACAATGGTTGTTGTGTCTAGGATTACAAACCTCATCAGCTTAACAAAAAATAGCTTGTGATTACTTAAGATGGAGGTAAAAATTTTGCCTGTTCTGACTCACTTTTTACTTTTTCATACTACTTGAAAACTGAAGTGTTATCCATACCATTTCTAAATGGACATTGAACCCATGAACACTACCTCACTTTTTAAAATGTATATTACTTCTGTTTTTGCACTATTTTTAATCTATTTAATAAATGCACACAGGCACATGCGCTATATGTATATATTAGTTATTTATTTTCTTTCTCATGTATTGTACTGCTGTTGATAAGTCAACAAATTTCATGACACATGCTGGTGATAATAAACCTGATTCCAATACCCTTCTGGCAAGCTCATTATTTATAACTCTGGACAGATAATGACCGAATTGATGCAATTTTTAAAATATATCCTAAAGACTGACATTTTGGTGCACCGAAAATAATACATCTTTACAAAGATTTTCCCTTTGTAATAGAAATTATTTGGAGGATTCTTCGGGAAGAAGTCCATTTAGTCACCATATACATATCTTGTTCAACACTACCTACTGGATATTGAAATGAGTAGATTTGAGCCTAGTTCCTTTTTTGATTTCTGTTTTCAGGCTTCAAGTTAGAGCTCAATACAGCATTAGGAAGTTTTGTAGCATGTCGCTGGTTCTCATCAAAATAAATGCTCCAAAAGTCGCTGTAATATTCTCACTTCCCAGTATTGCTGATTCATCCCTAGAGAAACATAACATGGAGGCAGTGTGGTTCCTTTCTATCATAACAGGAGAGCAGCTGCAAGCACAAACTGTGATTGATGCAAACTTATTCTTAGAATTATGAGCCAAGTGAACCAGTTTGATTTTTGGTGCTACGAAGCTGCTTGATAATGAGTAATTTATACCCTTCTGCTAGGAATCAAGTATCGTGCTGAAACTTGGTTCAAAACTTTGGATTTTAAATTCTTGAGCATTGTGATTTTTAAACAAATTTCTCCTTGTATCAAAATTCTTTTAACTACAGCAGGGAAAAAACAATACTGCATATGTTCTTTTACAGAGTTTTACCTAAAAACATAGTTTATAATTTACAGAATGCTAGAGGAACTCGGCAGGTCAGGAAACATCTATGGAAAGGAATAAATAGTCAACATTTTGGGCTGAGTACCTTCAGCAATCACCATAGACTCCGAGAGAATACAGCACAAAAATAAGCTGAATTGAATCAAGCACCCATTTTTACACTAATCCTACCCAAATCCATTTTATTCTCGCCATTTTCCTGACAACTCTCCTAAGATTATATCTGTCATCTATACACCAAGGGCAATTTAGACTGGTCAATTAACCTACCTATCCAGATGGTTTTGGAATGTGGGAGGAAACAGGACTGCCCTGAAAAGCCCCACCTTGTAGAACTGCTTTTACCATGCTCTGTACATCCTGTCTTATCACATCTTTAAAGTATGATAAATTATTTTTGAAGTAGAGGTAAAACAGGGGATTGCTGCTTAAGAGGAAAATGAGGGATTGCTGCAGTCTGTGTTTCCCGGAGACATGGCTCATTCCAGACACGCTGGATGTGTCGGCAAGACCTGAGGGCTTCTTGATACATAGGATGGAGTGGGCTGCTGTTTCAGAGAAGGCAAAAGGTGTGGGGTCTGTGTTTCCCAATAAACATGTAACCTACAATATTATGGGTTTCAACATAATCACTGCTATACTATGATTAGGAATGCCTATCATTTCATTCCTAGACTGCATTTCAAGAAATCTGATCTCTTGGCTATCCTGCAACCTACATACAGGCAGAAGCTAAAGACCAAGATTCCAGAGATAAGAGATGGTTGTGGGAGGCAAAGGAGCAGCTACAGATTGCTTCAAGTCAGTGAACTGGGCCATGTTCAAGGACTCATCTGTGGATCCAAATGAATATGTCACAGTTGTCATGGACTTTATAAAAACAGTTACTGACGAGTGTGTCCCCACAAAATCATTCAGAGTCTTCCCCAACCAGAAGATGAACCATAAGATCTGCAACCTACTGAGGACCAGATCAGTGGCATTCAGGTTTTGTGACCAAGTAAGGTACAAGAGGTCCAGTTACGATCTCCAGAAAGCCATCTTACATGCAAGCTGGCAATTCCAGACCAAACATGAATCACTGAAGAATGCTCGACAGTTGTTGCAGGGCTTGAATGCTATTACCTGTTACAGAGTGAAACCAATTGACATAGGTGACAACAAGGCTTCACTCCAGATGAGCTCAATGCTAATATGGAGGACCTTCATGAACTCCCCCAGCTCCAGATGATCCTATGATTTCAGTCTCTGAGGCTGACGCTCAAGCAGCCTTGAGGAGGGTAAACCAACAGAAAGCATCCAGCCCAGCTGGGTTACCTGCCCATGCACTAATGACCTGTGCTGATCATCTGACTGGAGTGTTCGCTGAGATATTTATCCTCTCGCTCCATTTCGAGTAGGCTTCAATTGTACTGGTGCCGAAGAAAAGCATGGTAATTTGGAAGACCACAATCTGTGCAGATTGGTGATAATATCTCCTCCTCGCTGACAATCAACACTGGTGCACCACGGGATGTGTGCTTAGCCCACTGCTCTACTCTCTATATACACATGACTGTGTGGCTAGGCATAGCTCAAATACCATCTATAAATCTGCTGATGATACAACCATTGTTGGTAGGATCTCAGGTGGTGATGAGAGGGCATACAGGAGTGAGATATGCCAACTAGTGGGGAGGTGTTGCAGCAACAACCTTGCACACAACATCAGTGAAACGAAAGAGCTGATTGTGGACTTCAGGAAGGGTAAGACGAAGGAACACATACCAATCCTCATAGAGGGATCAGAAGTGGAGAGAGTGAGCAGTTTCAGGTTCTTGGGTGTGAAGATCTCTAACCTAGTCCCAACATATCAATGCAGCTATTAAGAAGGCAAAACAATGACCATACTTCATTAGGAGTTTGAAGAGATTTAGGATTTCAACAAAAGTACTCAAAAACTTCTATAGATGTACTGTGGAGAGCATTCTGACTGGCTACGCTACTGTACAGGACTGAAACAAGCTGCAGAAGGTCATAGATTTAATCAGCTCCATCTTGGGTACTAGCCTACAAAGTACCCAGGACATCTTTAGGGAGTGGTGTCTCAGAAAGGCAGCGTCCATTACTTAGGACCCCCAGCACCCAGGACATGCCCTTTTCTCATTGTTACCATCAGGTAGGAGGTACAGAAGCCTGAAGGCACACACTCAGTGATTCAGGAATAGCTTCTTCCCCTCTGCCATCCGATTCCTAAATAGACATTGGACCCGTCAACACTACCTCATTTTTTAAAAATATATTATTTCTGTTTTTGCATGATTTGTAATTTATTCCATATACATATACTGTAATTGATTACTTATTTATTTTTATTTCTTTTTTCTTCAATATTATGTATTGTATTGAACTACTGCGGCTAAGTTAATGTTTCATGACACATGCCCCAGTGATGATAAACCTGATTCTGATTAATGATCTGCATGACAGAATTGATGGCTTTTTGGCCAAGTTTGTGGATGATACAAAGATAGATGGAGAGCGGATAATGTTGAGGAAGCAGGGAGTCTGCAAAGGACCTGGACTCGTTAGCAGAATGGGCAAAGTGGTAGATGGAGTACAGTGTAGGAAAGTATGTGGTCATGTACTTCGGTAGAAGGAATAAAGGCATAGGCTGTTTTCTAAATGGAGCAAATTCAGAAATCGAAGGTGCAAGGGAACTTCAGAATTCTAATAGAACCATAGAACCATAGAAACTACAGCACAGAAACAGGCCTTTTAGCCCTTCTTGGCTGTGCCGAACCATTTTCTGCCTAGTTTCACTGACCTGCACACGGACCATATCCCTCCATACACCTCCCATCCATGTATCTGTCCAATTTATTCTTAAATGTTAGAAAAGAACCCGCATTTACCACCTCTTCTGGCAGCTCATTCCATACTCCCATCACTCTCTGTGTGAAGAAGCCCCCCCTAATGTCCCTTTAAACTTTTCCCCCCTCACCCTTAACCCATGTCCTCTGGTGTTTTTCTCCCCTTGCCTCAGTGGAAAAAGCCTGCTTGCATTCACTCTATCTATACCCATCATAATTTTATATACCTCTATCAAATCTCCCCTCATTCTTCTACGCTCCAGGGAATAAAGTCCTAACCTACTCAACCTTTCTCTGTAACTGATTTTCTTAAGTCCCGGCAACATCCTTGTAAACCTTCTCTGCACTCTTTCAACCTTATTTATATCCTTCCTGTAATTTGGTGACCAAAACTGAACACAATACTCCAGATTCAGCCTCACCAATGCCTTATACAACCTCATCATAACATTCCAGCTCTTATACTCAATACTTTGATTAATAAAAGCCAATGTACCAGAAGCTCTCTTTACAACCCTATCTACCTGTGACACCACTTTTAGGGAATTTTGAATCTGTATTCCCAGATCCCTCTGTTCTACTGCACTCCTCAGTGCCTTACCATTAACCCTGTATGTTCTAATGTAGCATTTCTCAAAGATTTCAAAAAATCTAGACTATAACAGCAAGGATGTAATTATGGGGCTTTATCAGGCATTGGTCAGACCACATTTGGAGTATTGTGAGCAGTTTTGGGCTCCATTTCTAAGAAGTAATGTGCAGGCGCGTTGGCGCGTGGCCAAGTGGTTAAGGCATTCGTCTAGTGATTTGAAGGTTGCTAGTTCGAGCCTTGGCTGAGGCAGCGTGCGTGTCCTTGAGCAAGGCACTTAACCACACATTGCTCTGCAACGGCACCAGTGCCAAGCTGTATGGGTCTTAATGCCCTTCCCTTGGGCAACATCAGTGGCGTGGAGAGGGCAGACTTGCAGCATAGGCAACTGCTGGTCTTCCATACAACCTTGCCCAGGCGCAAATCCATGGTCTCATGAGACTAACAGATGCCTATAAATGTGCAGACATTGGAAAGGGTCCAGAGGAAGATCACAAGAACGATTCTGGAAATAAAAAGGTTAACAAATGAGCGTTTGGCTCTGGGTCTGTACTTGGAGCTTAGAAGAATGAGGGGGGGATCTCATTGAAACCTATTGAATATTGAAAGGCCTAGATAGAATGGATGTGGAGAGGATGTTTCCTATAGTGGGACCAGAGGGCAGAACCTCAGAGTAGAATGATATCCCTTTACAACAGATTTGAGGAAGAACTTGTTTAGCCAGAGGGTGGCATATCTCTGGAATACATTGCTACAGACAGCTGTGAAGGCCACGTCATTGGGTATATTTAAAGTAGAGGTTGATAGGTTCTTGATTAATAGTGGTGTCAAAGGTAACGGGGAGAAGGCAGATAAATAAGCTTCAGAGGGAAAATAAATCTGCCATGATCGAATGGCAGAGTAGACTCGATGGGCCTAATGGCCTAATTCTACCCCTAATTTTATGGTCTTTATATTTTCAAAAAATTGGATTTTTTTCTCAACCTTTTTTGCTTCTTATAACTGTAGTTCAGTTCTTTGTATTTTCATATTAATATTTTAACTTTTTAAAAATATTTTCCTCTCCTCTAATTTTTCATCCTCCACTTCTGTCCTTATTTTATAGTTAGCTTTCCTGAAATTCGTTTCATAATTCACTGCAGTTTTCTCTCAACATGTCGATCCTGATTTAGCAATTGCGTTTTGTCCAGTGAATGCTGATGTTTTGGGTTAAGACCATACATCCTGACTTCTTGCAGTCTGTTTTAATTGTTCTGGATTCCAGCATCCGAAGTCTCTTACAGCTGCATTTCTCGATTGGTTTACTTCATCTGAATTTTACTTGTTAATAGAAATGCATAGTTCTTTTTTAATGCCTTGTCAAATGTTCTATGGTCATTGCACCTTTAACTCTGTGCAGTAGTATTAAGCAATAAAATAAAAAATGTCATTCAGATAGTTCAGATTAATATCCTCACATAGTTTTGATTGCAAATTAATTTAAAGCAGAGTGTTGAGTCCTCAGGCGCACAGCACCTTTTGAGGTTGAAGTCACTCATTTAGAATTTATGGAGCCCCACATTTTTTGCTTGACCTTGTATTGCACTGCACGTATCTTTGCAAGCACGACGCAAGAAGGAAACCACATCCTTTGTTCAGATTTTCTGACCATTTTCTGGGTCTGTTTGCTAAAATGGATCAAGTGTTTTGTATAAGATCATTTCCCTTGGATGAAGTTTAACAGTATTTATTGACGTTTACCCATTTTCACAGACCAGGAGCTTTGGTCTGCAAACAAGGGTTTTCAACAATGCCTCATGTCGTTCTAGGATGCAAGCACTACCATTCTAAATTAAATCGAAGCAGATTCCCCCATGGAAAATGTGAGGGCTAATCTAAACTCCTTGAAGGAGTAAATTGGCGCTTAAAATAAAGGTGGGTTGGGCTGTCCTCTTCAGTGGCAGTTCTGTGTTATAAGTAACTTAAAACTGACAGAATTTAGCACATTTATTAAGTATACGCATTGTGGTCTTGCTTTGCTTCCTTCTATCTCTTAATCTAACCAATTTCCCTAGAAATCTTGAAAAATTTATACCAGGGAGGCCATTTGAAACATGTTGTCCATGCCAGTTTGAAAAAAATGGAAACCCTGTCTAATCTCACTGTCCTGCAAGAGGCCTGGGGTTGTATGGGTTTTGGCTTGCCCTGTGAACATAGTACTTTTTTAACCATGCCTCTATGTTCACTTGAAGATCCATAATCTGCACTTCCCTTAAGAAAGCCATTGTTTGAATCATTTTCCACAACCAATATTGCAAGTGAATTCCAGATTCTAACCACGTTAAATAAAGAAGCTTTTCGTCAGAATATCCCTAATAATTTAGAGAGTTCAGACCCCGATCATGCACTGTGAAAATATTCTACTTCATCTTCCTTTACTCCTTCTACCTACAATTTTAATTCTATATATGTTACTTTTTCTAGACTCAAAACAACTAAAGAAACTTCTGGGAAAACATTTGAGATAAATTTTCCCAGAATTTCTTAGGTGCCTAAGAAAATAGCTCGCTTATCTAATCTTTCTTCATTTGCAGTTGCACCTTTTCTTTATTATGGTAGCCACCACAGGAGTCTGTCCTCAAGTTGTGGTTAACTCTTATCATATAATCATCCTGCTTTTATTCCTTATTAGTTGACTGATAAAGGAAATCATCGCACATGGCCTCAATGATATTAGTGACTTCTCTCATCTTTAAGGATCTGTGGACATAAATTTTGAGGTCTGTCTATTTCTCCACAACTCTCAGTATCCTGCCATTCATTTTGTCTTCCTTTTCCTTGTCACACAACCCCAACTGCATCGGCCATTCAAGGGATGTGGGCTTCACAGGCTGAACTACCATTTAATTACCCACCCTCAACTTGAGAAAGGTGGTGGGGAGCTGCTTGTTAGGATGGTCTCGGCCTGAAACGTCGACTGTACCTCTTCCTATAGATGCTGCCTGGCCTGCTGCGTTCACCAGCAACTTTGATGTATGTTGCTTGAATTTCCAGCATCTGCAGAATTCCTGTTGTTTATCTGTAGAATGATATGAGTATGGATGTGCATCAGAATCAGGCTTAATAGCACGAGTATATGTTGTGAAATTTGTTAACTTGGTAGCAGCAGTACAATGCAATGCAATATAGAAGAAAACTGAATAAGGGTAAGTGTGTGTGTATTTGTGTGTGCGTGTATAAATGGTGCTGAACATGTAATCACCTACTTAAGGTCATTGATGAAGCGGCTAAAGATGGGTGGGCCTACTCATCTGTAAACAAAAGCGTTCTTCTTCATTATCAATAATATGGCTATTTTTTCTGCTTCCTGCACTCATGCTGAGCTCGTCAATTTCATCGACTTTACTTCGAACTTCCACCCAGCCCTCAAATTCACTTGGTCTATCTCGGACACTTCTCTCCCCTTTCTCGATCTCTCGGTCTCCATCTCTGGAGACAGACTGTCCACTGACATCTTCTACAAGCCCACTGACTCTCATAACTACCTCAACTATACCTCTTCCCACCCCGCCACATGCAAAAATGCCATTCCCTATTCCCAGTTCCTCCGTCTCCACCACATCTGCTCTAAGGATGAGGTTTTCTGTTCCAGGACATCTCAAATGTCCTCTTCTTTAAGGATCGTGGTTTCCCTTCTGTCGTCATCAATGATGCCCTCACCCGCATCTCCCCCATTTCCCGCACTTCGGCTTTCACCCCATCCTCCCGCCACCACAACAGGGACAGAGTTCCCCTTGTCCTCACCTACCACCCCACTAGCCTCCGGATCCAGCACATTATCCTCCGCAACTTCCGCCACCTTCAACAGGACCACACCACTAAGCACACCTTTCCCTCTTCGCCTTCCACAGGGATCGGGCCCTCCGCGACTCCCTGGTCCACACGTCCCTCCTCACGGATCTCCCACCTGGCACTTAGCCCTGCAAGTACTACTCCTGCCCCTACACCTCCTCTCTTCCCACCATTCAGGGCCCCAAAGTGAGGCAACACTTCACTTGTGAGTCTGTTGGGGTCATCAATTGCATCCGGTGCTCCCGGTGCGGCCTCCTCTACATCGGTGAAACCCGACCCAGATTGGGGGTCCGCCAAGACAGACAGGATCTCCCAGTAGCCACCCACTTCAACTCTGCTTCCCACTCACATTCAGATATGTCCATACATGGCCTCCTCTACTGCCATGATGAGGCTAAACTCAGGTTGGAGGAGCAACACCTCATATACCGTCTAGGTAGTCTCCAGCCCCTTGGTATGAACATAGAATTCTCCAACTTCCGGTAATTCCCTCCCCCTCCCTTCCCCTATCCCTGTGTCACTCTGCCCCCTCCCCCAGCTGCCAACCTCCTCCCTCTTAGTTCCACCTCCTTCTACTACCCATTGTATTTTCCCCTATTCTTTCTTCACCTTTCCTGCCTATCACCTCCCTGCCTCCCTTCCCCACCCCTTTATCTTTCCCCTTACTGGTTTTTAACCTGGAACCTACCAGCCTTCTCCTTCCCACCCTCCCCCCACCTTCTTTATAGGGCCTCTGCCCCTTCCCCCTACAGTCCTGACAAAGGGTTCCAGCCCGAAAGGTTGACTGATCGTTTCCACGGATGCTGCCCGACCTGCTGAGTTCCTCCAGCGTGTTGTGAGTGTGGCTATTTTTTCATTGTTTATAAGCTTCACTAGCATATCCTCTTGCATTTAATTCCAAGTAATTGTGTACTACAAAAGTATTACCCATGTGGAACTGCACCAGAAGCTACCATACAGTCACTGCTCATTGCCATGTTCCCACATTGCTTTTGGGTAGGGAGTTCAGATTTTAGTGCCATACCGCAGGAATCTTGTATTTTTTTTTAATGCACAGTACCTATTAGTAAATCTGTAGTGCCCATTAGTTATGGGTGTGGCATATTATGACACATATCCTAACGGAAGCAGTTTATTTACTCAGTATGTGAAGAGCAGAATAAATGAGAACTATGCAAACTTCTAATAAAAGGGTTATTCTGCCAGGAAAAAAAAACAGCGAAAACAGTTATCCAAAAAATTACTGTATAAAATTAATCTCAATAGCTGCAACAGTTTGTTCCCTAAGCCTGATTGACAAGGGGACGGCTGACTCATCATTTTTTCTCCAGTCCTATCAAAGAGTCTTGTCCCGAACCATCAGCGACTGTACTCTTTTTCATAGATGCTGCCTGGCTTGCTGAATTCTTCCAGATTTTGTGTGTTGACAAGGGATTTATCCAGTTATCTCTATTGACATTAATCATAGTTACTGCTCCAGTATTTCCAAGTTCTTTTGTCTTGTTTGTTCTTGGGTAGTAGTATTCTTTCCAAAATCCTCATTAGTGAAACCGTTTGCATCACCCATCATGAATTTAGCTACGAATATGTACAGCTCAGGATGTACAGCTATATGCTGTGAAACTTAATGTGTTTGGCTTTCCCTGATTTTCAGAGATTTTCCATAAGACAAGAGCAGTAGGCCATTTGGCCCAGTGTGTCTGTTCTGCCATTCCAGCATGCCTGATTTTTTTTGTCCCTCTCAACCCTGTAACCTTTGACACCATTACTGATCAAGAATCTATCAACCTGTGCTTTAAATATACTCAATGATTTGGCCTCCACAGCTGTCTGTGGCAATGAATTGCACAGATTCCATCTGCTCATCTGTGCTTTCAGTTGCTTCGGACCTGAACTTTGGGATTCTCTCCCTGTATTTCTCCATCTATGTTTATTTTTCCCTTCTCTTAAAACATTTCTTAAAACTCAATTCTTTGACCAAGCTTTGAGGGCAGCAAGGTAGTGTAGCATTTAGCATGATGCTTTCCACCACCAGCAACCTGGGTTCACTTTCCACCGCTGTCTGCAAGAAGTTTGTATGTTCTCCTTGTGACTGCGTGGGTTTCAACCTAGTGCTCTGGCTTCCTCCTACATACAGGTCGGAGTCATGCTATGTTGGGGCCGGAAGCATGGCAGCACTTGCAGGCTGCCTGCAGCACATCCTCGTACTCTGGTTGTAGGAACAAACAAAGCATTCCACTGTGCGTTTCAACGTTTTGATGAACATGTAACAAATAAACCTAATCTGTTCAAGCTTCTTGATTATGGGCTGGATTGTTCTTGACCTGGCCAAGGCTTCAGTTTCACCCCAGCACAAACAGGCCAAAAGCCTGGGGTCTGAATGGATAAACAGAGCTCCAGACCTTCTGGTTGATGATGTTCTGCCAAGTCTATCAACTCACTTTCACACAGTGGTACCTGAAACCCTGTTTCCTACCATCCCTGCCCCCCTCCAACCATACGTATGGTCTTTTGGTGGCCTCTCATGTACAATGACTTCTCAGCTCTTTTCAGAAATATTTAAATAAATATAATGTTTAAATTATTAAACATGTATAACTGACCTAAACTTAACTTCATATAAAGGCAAAATAAACACCTTAATTTATCTTATCCATCACAAATGGCTGGCTATTTTAAATTGCTAATGTTACCAGTTTGAGCTCTGTCTTAGAGTTTGTTGAGTCCAGCAGTGAAGTGAAAGACCAGTTTTACTGGCATGTAATCTCCTGTGTGTATTTGACTTCTGGATCAACCCAATCCATGCTGATGCAGAGAATTATCTGGGTTAATTTCTCCTTTTTTACCGATGTTTGATTTAGTTTGTTGATGCAATCTGTGGAATACCTTGGGGCCAGTTGCACCATGGAATATCATAGGTAATGAGAAATTGCACTTTTGGCTGGAATTCAGCCTCGTATGAGCCATAGACATCTTTGTTGAAAAGAACAGTTGTCAAGGGAACAAATAATGGAGATCTTAGAGATGCAGATCTTAATATCCAGTGGCAGTCTACAAAACAGCATGTCAATCGGAATCCCATCATGACATAGATTGTTTATTTGAGCATAATTTGCTTAATAAAAGTTGTGTTTTTCATTCAGTCCTAATGAAGGGCCTCAACCTGAAGCATCAACTATTTATTTCCTTCCATGGATGCCGCTTGACTTGCTGAGTTCTTCCAGTATTTCATGATTAATATTTCATGAATAACATTCCAATAATAGGATTCAGAAGTGATTGGAATTTCCATTTGATGCTGGATCTCCGAAGGTTTCCCAGTCCACTAATACCATGTGCAAACTGGCTATACTCAAGGCATGTGTACATTCACACCGTGTACATTCCATGTATATACGCAGTTGTCCTGCATGCAGTGTTCTACTGTGCCACACTGCCCAACTCAAGGAATATTAAACTATTTAAGCCAATCAAGTGCTGCCTTTTAGGAAATTCAGGAACATTTATTGCCCTTCAACCATCAGGCTCCTGAACCAGTGTGGATAACTTCATTCACCTCAACCCTGAACTGATTCCACAAATGATAGGTTCATTTTCAAGGACTCTGCAATTAATGTTCTTCTTATTATTTATTTATTTATTCCTTATGAAGGGTCTCAGCCCAAGACATTGACTGGTTACTCTTTGCCACAGATGCTGCCTGGCCCACTGAGTTCCGCCAGCATTTTGTGTATGTTGCTTTGGATTTCCAGCATGTGCAGACTTTCTCATGTTTATTAGATTAGATTAGATTATGAAGACACAAAGGAGAAGGAAGAAAAACTCTCCCTGCCATACTTGACCACGGTCCGACTCTGAGTCATCCGAAAACTTCGAGCTCTGATCAGCTCTCTGACACCGAGTACTGAGCGCCATCTCTATCCGAACAATTCGACCTCCATCTCGGTCGCCAACCGCAGGCAAGGCCAGGGATTTTGAGGCCTTCCCTCTGAAAGATTCCCGACTGCGCAGTAACGACAGCAGTGAACGAGCGTTTCAGAAATTTTTCCAGATGTTCCTCCACACTTTCAGGTCTGTCTCCATCAATTCAGATTTGTCCACGGCCCCTATTTAACTGATACGATATCATTTATTATTACTTTCTGCATTTGTACTTGTTGTCTACTTTTACAAATTGGTTGTTTGTTAACCTTTGCTTGTGTGTAGTTTTTTGTTATTGATTCTATTGTATTTCTCTGCCCTACTGTGAATGCCAACAAGAAAATGCATCTCCATGGTATATGGTGAAACACACATACTACCTTGAGAATAAGTTTAATTTGAACTTTGAATTTTTACGAAGTTTGTGTTCAGTACCTAATACTGATATTCGTAAAAAGGTAAGTGATTCAACTGAGAATAAAATGAATACTCCAAAGCAGTGTGAAGAAGAAAAGGCAAAATACACTCGAGGAAAGCATAAATCACAAAGAGGGAAGCTGTTTTTCTAGATTCTTAACTTCTCTACATTTTAACAGGCAACCGTGAGCCATATGCTCCCAGCTAGGAAATGACTGCTCTTGTTATCAGTCGGTTGAGGGAAAACCTCAATGAAACACTGATTCCAAGAAGTCTTGTGCTGCCACCAACCTAATCATATCTGTTATGGTGGCACAGTAAGAGTAATTACATCGATCTTCTTTGCTAATAGTGAGCAAAAGAATTCATTTAGAAAAAGTTTAATATTTTCTTTAAGATCCATTCCAAAAGCAGTTCAGTGCAAGGATCCAAGCTCAAGTCTTTGCAATAATAAGTGAGTGCTGTACTTCAAATAAATAAGTGCAAGATTCCACGGCATTACTTCAATGAGCTTCTGTTTTCTGTGCCACGCAGACAGATCATTCCATACATAATTACATTGAGATGGTATACGAAAAGCGGAATGCTGAATATACACTCAGTAGTCACTTTATTAGGTCACTTGTACACCTTGTTAATGCAGATATCTAATCAGCCGATCATGTGGCATCAACTCAATGTAAAAGAGCATGCAGACATGTTCAAGGGGTCCAATGTTGTTTAGTCCAAACATCAATATGGGAAAGAAATGTAATGTAAGTGACTTTGACCATGGAATGATTGCTGGTGCCAGACGGGGTGGTTTGAGTATCTCATCACCAGTTGATCTCCTGGTATTTTCATGCACAGCAGTCTAGACCAAGGGTTCCCAGCTTGGGGTCCACGGACCCCTTGCTTTTGGGATTGATCCATGGCATAAAAAGGGTGGGAACCCCTGATCTAGAGTTTTTAAAGAATGGTGTGAAAACAAAAAACGTCCAATGAGCGGCAGTTCTGTGGGCGAAAGTGCCTCATTAATGAGAGAGGTCAGTGGAGAATGGCCAGTCTGTTTCAAGCTTACAGGAAGGGGACCATAACTCATAACCACATATTACACCATGTGCAAAAGCACATCTCTGAATGTACAACACATCGAGCCTTGAAGTGAATGGGCGACAACAGTGAGAAAGTGCAATGCAGATGGACAAATGATTTGCAAGGCCACAGCAAGGTAGATTGGGAGATCAAGAATTCATTTTTCAGTGAATGAAGGGTTATTCAAGTCTTCGAACAGTGAGATAGAAGCTGACCTTGACTCCAGAGGATTGTATCTCAAACTTGTGTATCTCTGCCCAGCAGGACAGGAGAGAAGGCAGAATGACTGCGGTGGGAGGGAGTTATTCCTCACACTTGGGCCAATATTTATCATTCAAACAACTTCAATAAAGAGAGATTATTTGATTATTTTGATGTTTGTGAGGGGATATTGTACACAATCTAATGGCAGCATTTCATATTTTCAATTGTAATTATATTTCAAAAGAAATAGAGTGCAAAATATTTGGGACATTTTTCTTACACTTTATTTTTATTTTAACTACTTTAATGGGTAAAATTTTCATATTTTTTTTTTACTATTGATGTATTTTTATCTCCTGATTTGACTCTTGGTCCCCTGGCCTGATCAGTGAGTGGATCTTTACCATCATAGGAAATGTAACATTCTGTATGTTCTGGGTCCATTCTGAGTTTCATGTAGCATATTGGCAACTTGGTCTCTACCCCTTCTTTAATGGCTGAACTCCAGGCACCTGTAATAAAGATCTGGAAATACCAGCTGCAAGGTTTGGTAGTGTGTTTTTCATATTTATTGCAACCAGGCAATCTGGGTACATCAAGGAAAAAATGCTGTTAATATCTAAAAGAAGATTTTTAATCCAAAATCAGAATCAGACTTATTATCATTGACATATGTCATGAAATTTGTTGTTTTGCAGCAGCAGTACAGTGCAATATATAAAATATGCTAAAATTATGTAAGAAATGTGTACTGTGTATATTACATAATTTTAAAAATAAGTAGTGCAAAAATCAAAATTAGTGAGGTAGTGGACAGTGAAATATTGGAGTCAAACTCTGAGGAACAAAGACACTGGTTAAGAGCAGTAACAAGGAAAGAATAAGGAATAAAAACTTGAGAAACAAAGTAAAGTAAACAGTAAACTGACTTTAAAGAATGTCGAAATTTTTAGTCAGGTGCATAATGACAAAAAGATAAATTCAAGAAGGCTATAAGGAGAGCAGCTTTGATTTTAAATATTTTTTGAAACTTATTTGTTACTTTCTCAATTACGAAGGTCATGTATTGTTTCCTCATCCGATGTTTTTGATTTGCATAGTTATTGAGAATGACGAAGGAAAATGAATAGAGGGACAGGAAGTGTGATGTACCAGAAAGGTTTGATCAGAATTGGCTGTTATTTTCATTGGTGAAGCATAATAATTTGTATAACACGAACCAATCCATTGTCTTTTCCAAAGAAAGTAGTGTTTGTCATATGTATTTATAAATAATCTTTACATGTGGTTAAAATTACTGGTATTTGAGTTGTACGTTCTTTTCCTTTATAAAATTGTGGGGACATTTAACATACTCAGTATTGTACAATGCTGGGCAGAACTGTGTAAGTTTTTTCTGTGTGGTACGTAACTTAGAATGTACATATTGGGTGAAAAATTATGCCATTTGATTTTAATTTTAGCTTTTTGGATTAACAGATTTGGACAAATGCTGTAATAAGTGGTTTTTTTCTCTATCAGAAAGAAGAGGGTAAAGTTAAAGGCCAGCTTAATAATTCAGACTCCACCCAATATATAAGAGCACTGAAGGATCAGATAGAAGAGCTGCAACATGAGGTAAGTGATAAAAATCTAGATTTCCGTGTTTTGTTAATCTTTTGCATTATCTTTCACACTTATTTGTACAAATCTTGTCTGCTGAAAAAATGCAGCTGTGTCTGATGTAAATCTGTTGGTGTAGCATTCTGCTGAGAAGTTATTCACATACATCTGCATGAGATAGCAATGTTCCTTATCTCGTTTCCCTTTCCTCCTCATTTTTTTCCCCTTCACTCCCTATTTTGGCATATTTCGTTTGGTTTGTGACCAGAATCTGCAGAGTTAACTTGTTCATGTTTTATGGCTTTCCGTTGAGCCTTTCTTTTAATTTTCATTGTCATACTTAGTTTACTGTTAATTTCCATCTCAAATCATGTGCCCATAATTAGTTGTGATTTCACTTCAGATAATAATAAATGAATTAGATTTGATACATTTGTGATAAAATGATTTGTATGGATGAATTACATGATTTTTTTTCATTCTTGTGACTGGAAAGGATCTTTGCAGTTCTGCAATGCATAGGATGAAATATTGAACAAAAGAAATCCAGATACATTTAATTATTCTCCATTCCAGCTTCCTCCAAGGTCTTGGTTCCGTGACATTAGTGAGTTATCATTACCCCCCACATGATGCGGTGTCACAGTGGTGTAGCAGTTAGTGTAATGCTGTTTACAGCACCAGTTCAATTCCCGCCACTGTCTGTCAGGAGATGTACCTTCTCCCCATGACACGTGGGTTTCCTCTGGGTGCTTCAGTTTCCTCCCATGTTCCAAAGACGTTAGTAGATTAGTTGGTCACTTGTGGGTAATTGGGTGGCACAGGCTTGTTCGGCTGCAAGGGCATGTTACCATGCTGTATCTCTACCTCAAATGTGGGACTTGAGTATTGATTGATTATTTATTTCTTGGAAGTAGAAGATATCATAACTCAGGCTGATCCTATCCCTGGCCAGTGTTTACGCTTCCATTAGCTGCTGTAGCGTTATTAATTCTTCCCTTACAAATGATTTTGATGAACTGTAGACTCATGTCTGCTGCAACTCTGGATTAGAGTAGCTAATGAGGATCTTACCTGAGACTTCTCCGGTTAGCCCCGTTTAATTTACCATTAGATTAGTTCGCTAAATTTTTAATTGTATTTTAATTTAAACTGTATTTTAAATGAAACAAGCTGTTTATCAGATCTGGATTTTTCTAAGCAACACTAAACTAAGAGAATTTGGTATTTAATTCTCGTAGAGAATTGTTGGGCAGCCATCTCCCAGATTTCTGCTCGCATAGAGTTGACCCCTGAGAATCATGGGATTGGCTATTCTTGTCATTCTTCTTTAATTTCCCACTTTGTGAGAAATGCCAGCATGGTATAGGTATTTAGCCTCTAATTCCTGTGCTATCTTTTAGAAACTAAGCTCCCCTGTATTTCATATTAAATATGCAGAAGGTGCCACTGGGAGCATAAAATATAGTAGTAGAATTCAGGCATTCGGCACTTTGAGTCTGCTCCACCATTTAATCATGACTGCTTTCATGACACTACTTTCTCCCTGTAACTGAACCCCTTTACCAATCAAGAACCTGTCAAATATCAAACTATTTGCAGATGATATGAAGATAGGTGCAGGATCAGGTAGTTTGGAGGAAATAGGCTACAAAAGGACTTGGATAGATTAAGAAAATAGGCAAACAGTGTCAGGAAGTGTATGGTCATGCACTTTGGTGAAGAAATGAAAGGGTTGATTATTTTCTAAATGGAGAGAAAATACAAAAATCTGAGGTGCAAGGGGATTTGGGAGTCCTTGTGCAGGATTCCCTAAAGGTAAATTTGCAGGTTGAGTCTGTGATGAGGAAGGCAAATGCAATGTTAGCATTAATTTCAAGAGGACTGGAATATAGAAGCAAGAATGTAATGTTGAAACTTTATAAAGCACTGGTGAGACTTCACATGGAGTATTGTGAGCTGGTTTGGGCCCTTTATCTTAGAAAGGATGTGCTGAAACTGGAGAGGGTTCAAAGAAGGTTCATGAAAATGATTCCAGGATTAAACTATTTGTTGTATGAAGAGTGTTTGTCTCTGGGCATGCATTCACTGGAATTTAGAAGAATGAGATATGACCTCATTGAAACCTATCGAATGATGAGAGGCCTTGATAGAGTGGATGTGGATAGGATGTTTTTTATGGTGGGAGTGTCAAAGACCAGAGGGGACAGCTGCAGAATAGAGGGGCATCCTTTTAGAACAGCAATGAGGAGGAATCCCTTTCTCCAGAGAGTGGTAAATCCGTGGAATTCGTTGCCACAGGCAGCTATGGAGGCCAAGTCTTCATGGACAGTATACTTAAGACAGAGATTGATAGATTCTTGATTGGTCAGGGAATGAAGGGATATGGGGTTAAGTATTGAGCTGAGAGGAGAAATGGATCAGTAATGAAGAAATATCAGAGCAAACTCAGTGGGCCAACTGGCCTACTTCTGCTCCTATATCTTATGGTCTTATAACCTTGTGGATTTCAGCTTGTGAAGTACTCACACTGAAATGCTTTAAGTGTGGTGGTTTCTGTCTCTGCCACACTATCAGATAGACTTCCAGATCCCTATGCCTCTGTGACTTTTGACTTTTTTCCCCATCCTCTTCTGCCTTCTAATGAACCACCAATTAAACTGATGTACCTCCAACGTAATGAAGTTTCCACCAATGCAAGCTGGTCGTAGTTCATCTTGCTTAGGCCTTTCAGTACACTACTTCCAAAGAAGTAGGTACAGGGCAAATATCACGGGTAAGTTTTTTTATGCAGAGAGTGGTGAGTGCGTGGAATGGGCTGCCGGCGACGGTGGTGGAGGCGGATACGATAGGGTCTTTTAAGAAACTCCTGGACAGGTACATGGAGCTCAGAAAAATAGAGGGCTATGGGTAACCCTAGGTAATTTCTCAGGTAAGGACATGTTCGGCACAGCTTTGTGGGCCGAAGGGCCTGTATTGTGCTGTAGGTTTTGTATGTTTCTCAAACAAACACAGCCTAGGTAATATCCCCTCATAATTATTCAGTCTTGCCAATATCCTTATAAATCTGCACTGCAACCTCAATTGTTTAACACATTTTTCCTAGAGTGTGATGACCAGACTTTGACAAGTACTCTTAACTGTATGCTCATAACTGGTGTCAGTCACATGCACTTGCGTGGCTGTTAGACACTCGCATGGCATCATCACCATGATTCGAGCAAACATTTTTTTAAATAGCGTTAGTTACATGTGTTTGTGTTTAAAAGGCAACGATTTTTGTTACTGATAGTGAGAAATAAGCAAGAAGACAATTTGGAATGGTTTTGCTAACTGCGGTTTCAAGCATTCAGATACCGAAAATGGCTATGGGTGAAAATGAAATGATTCCACTACTTAAAGTTAAGAACTATGCAGAAATTGAAGGTATCGATAATCAACTTGAATGTTACAATGAAAATGAAGTTTGGAGGATGCAATCATCTGAGGCATTGTATGAACGTGTCTGCTCTGATTTGTTCATTTACAGTCAATCAAGCGAGGGTTGCAGCATACTCATTAAAATCCTCCAATAACTATTAGGAACGAATACAGTTTTATAATAGTCTAATAGTATTGGTAGTGTTCTAATTTGTTTCTGTTTTTCAGTTAAATACATACTTTGTTACTCAGTTAAAAGGTAGTTTGTCCTTTTCTTTTTATCACAAGCAAGGGCAAATCTGCAGATGTTGGAAATCCAAGCAACACACACAAAGTGCTGGAGGAATTCAGCAGGCCAGGACCTGTTGACGGGTCTTGGCCTGGAATGTTGACTGTACTCTTTTCCATAGATGCTGCCTGGCCTGCTGAGATCCTCCAGCATTTTGTGTGTGTTGCTTGTCTTTTTCATATCTTTTTACCTATTTCCATAAATCTTGGGCTAATTGAGGCAGCCACCTTATTGGGCCGGAATGTACTACTCCCATTGTGTCCCAATTAACTGTATCATGATCTCTTATTTTATATTCCATGCCTCTGACTAAAGAAATGTGTCCTGATACCTCCTTAACCACCGTATCTATGTAAACCTAAAAACAAATTCTGGAAGTAATCAGCAGATCTAGCAGTATTCATGAGGAGTGAAACAGACATTTCAGGACAAGGTTCCCTCTTCAACCAGGGATACAACTTGACCTGCTTGGTGTCTCCAGTATTTTCTGTTTTTGTTTTGCCTTTCCAGCAGCTAAAGATGTTGCTCCACCTTATCTTCCAGTTCAGATATCTTTGAACGCAACTCCCAGGTTTTCTACCTATTTATTCTTCATCCTTAAAATTCATGCTTTACTACTTCTCCATTTGAATTCCAAGTGCCACTTTTGTGACTACCCAACCATTCATTGACATCTTCCTGCAGCTTACAACTTCCTCACCATCAGCTACACTGCCATTTTAGGTATCATTGGCAGGTATCTTGATCATTACCCTTTCCTCCAAGTCCACATCATTATGCACCATGCAAATATATAGAATCTAGTACTGAGTCCCATAAAATCCAATTGCACACAACTTTGTATGCCATTGTATGTAATTCTTTTTTTCATTTCCCAAATTTTTAATTCTATTTGTCACATTCTTGGGATCCCATAACATAGAATCAAGTTTATTACTGGCATATGTTGTGAAATCTGTGATAGCATTTAAAAAAAAGTATAACTTACAATATGAAATATATAAAAAAAAAGTAGTGCAAAAAAGCAGTACTATTCTTGGGTTTATGGACTGTTCATAAATCTGATGATAGAGGGGAAGAAGCTATTCCTAAAATATTGAGGTTGCGTCTACTTTCTCCTTGATGGTAATAATGAGAAGAAGGCATGCCCTGGCTGGTGGGGTTCCTTTTCTTTCTTTCTTTTTAAATCTTTTTATTGAGTAAGTATACAAAAAAGGTAAACCATATAAACATTAATACAATGTTAAAGTATAATAAAATTCCAAAAGATAACAATACCAAAAAGAAAATACTACAAACAATGTAATTTAAGCATAAGAAACCAAGATAACATAATAGTATACTAGATTTTATATATATCAATGGAAAAAAAGAAAAAAAAACCCCAAAAAAAAACCCACCGTGCAACTAACTAAAGCAAAGCAAAGCAATGGGCTAACTTGAAACCAAACAGAGTTAAACTTAAAATCACGTCCTCAATCCCGACCTCCATTAAAACAGTGAAAAAGAAACAAGAAGGGTAAATATTACATTAAATGAAAATATCGAATAAAAAGTCCCCAAATCTGTTCAAATTTAAATGAAGAATCATAAAGGTTACTTCTAATTTTCTCCACATTCAAACATAAAATCGTCTGAGAAAACCAAAAAAAGGTAGTTGGAGCATTAAGCTCTTTCCAATGTTGTAAAATACATCTTTTCGCCATTAAAGTAAGAAATGCAATCATTCTACGGGCTGAAGGGGAAAGATTACTAGAAATTTTAGGTAGTCCAAAGATAGCAGTAATAGGGTGAGGAGAGATATCTATATTTAATACCTTAGAAATAATATTGAAAATATCTCTCCAAAAAGTTTCCAAAGTAGGGCAAGACCAAAACATATGAGTTAAAGAGGCTATCTGCCCCGAACATCTATCACAGAAAGGATTAATATGCGTGTAAAAACGCGCTAACTTATCTTTGGACATATGTGCTCTATGAACCACTTTAAATTGAATTAGGGAATGTTTAGCACAAATAGAGGAAGGTGGGGTTCCTTAATGATGCATGGTATCTTTTTGAAGAGTTGCCATTTGAAGATGTCCTTGGTGGTTGGGAGACTACTGCAAACAGTTGTGTTTACAACCCCGCAGCTTTCTCTGATTGTCATTGGTGCCTCCATACCAGATGGTGAATCAGCCAGTTTGAATGTTCTCTGTAGTACATCTATAGAAATTTGTTAGAATCTTTGGTGACGTACCAAATCTCCTCAAACTCTTTATGAAATATAGCTGCTGATGTGCCTCCTTCATAATTGTATCAATATGTTGGGCCCAGGATAGATCTTCAGAGATGTTGACACCCAAGAACTTGAAACTGTTCACCCTTTCCACTGTTGACCCTTTGACAATGACTGTTCTCCTGACTTCCCATCCTGCAGTCCACAATCAATTTCTCCGTCTCACTGTTGAGTGCAAGGTTTCTTTTCCCGACAATACTCCACCAGCCAATTTGTCTCACTCCTGCATGCCTTCTTGTCACCAACTGAGATCTTGCTGACAATAATTGTGCCATCAAATTTATGGGCTGTTACTTTCCTGATCAGCCTACTGCCTTAGTCTTTGTGGAAACAAAACTGAGGTTGCACTGCCCTTCAAATATTTTTAAAACCATACTATTTCAAAATCTTTATCCCTAGGGGCAGAATTAAGCCATTCCCGCTCTCAGTCAACAATAGAGACCCATATCAGAATCAGGTTTATTATCAGTCAAATATGTCATGAAATTTTTTTTTTGCAGCAGCAGTACAGTGCAAGGTATAAAATTACTACGTTACTGTGCAAACGTATGAGGCACCCTATCAATATATATGTGCCTAAGACTTTTGCAGAATACTGCAGATTTTATCCATATTTAGTTATTTATTCACTTTAGATATAAAAGCCTGAAATTACATGCTACTGGGCACAAGGGCGACTTCTATTCCATTGTTATAAGATCAGAGAACGCGTAGTGCAGGTAGACAACAAGATGCAAGGTCACAGTGAGATAGTTTCTGAGGTCAAGACTTCATTTTATTGTACAAGGGAACTTCAATAGTCTTATATTGTTTCAGGGTCAAACCTATGATCCCTATGGCAAAGAAGTTATTAACCTGGTATATTTTTTTTTAAATCACGATGATATGAAGATAGGGACAGATAGTGTTGAGGAAGCAGGGAGTCTGCAGAAGGACTTGGACAGATTGGGGGAATGGGCAAAGAGGTGGCAGATGAAATATAGTGCAGGGAAGTATTATTGTCATGCACTGTGGTAGAAGGAATAAAGGTATAATCTATTTTCTAAATGGAGAGAAAATTCAAAAATCTAAGGTGCAAAGGGACTTGAGAGATTCCCTACAGGTTGAGTCAGTGGTAAGGAAAGAAAATGCAATGTTAACATTCATTTTGAGAGGACTAGTTTGTAAAAGCAAGGATGTAACGCTGAGGCTTTATAAGGCATTGATCAAACTGCACTTGGAATATTGTGAGTAGTTTTGGGCCCCTATCTTAAAAAACATGTGCTAGCATTTGAGAGGGTGCAGAGGAGGGTGATGAGAATGATCCCAGGAATGACAGGGTTAACATATGAGGACCATTTGATGGCTCTGGGCCTGTACTTGCTGGAGTTCAGAAGAATGGGGGGGGGGTGCGATCTTATTGAAACCTATTAAATATTGAAAAGCCTAGCTAGAGTGGATGTGGAGAGGATGTTTTCTATAATGGGTTAGTCCAGGACCAAGGGGCGCAGCCTCAGAATAAAGGGACATCCACTTAGAACAGAGTTGAGGAGGTATTTCTTTATCCAGAGGGTGATGAATCTGTGGAATTATTGTCACACTGCTGTGGAGGCCAAGTCATTGAGTATATTTAAAGTGGAGGTTGATGTGTTCTTGATTAGTCCGTGTGTCGAAGGTTACGTGGAGAAGGCAAGAGAATGGAGTTGAGATGGATAATAAATCAGGCATGATGGAATGGTAGAGCAGACCCAATAGGCTGAATGGCCTATTTCTGCTCCTATGTCTTATAGTCTCTGTATTAAACTGAATTGGGATTGCTGTTTTCAAATTGCTCGCCTCTTACCACTCTTCCCGTTTGCTGAGGTTCATTCCCTAACACTTAGCCCATTACTGCTTCCTGTCTTGTACTTGCAATGTACTGCTTGCTAAAAAACAATTCTCTGTGATGCATTCCAAGAATTTTGCATCAACTTCCTTAATTTCTGACTGTCTCAGTTAGTGCAGTGCTTGTATAAATTATTCTCTACCACATAGCAATTCTACCTCAGAATCTTGCCCGCATATTTACTCTATCGTCTTCCTCCTGATTTAGGGCCTGTGGGGAATTCCTAGAAATATGAATTTTTGTTCCTCATTTCAACCAATCGTCTCTTTTGTTGTAATTGCTATTGTGTCATCCCTCCCCACTGTTGTAACTGTTTATTTAGCCAGTATCGCTTTCAAACACTTTTCCGTGTTCCCTCTGAAATCTCTGTAAGCTGCATCGTTGAGCTACCATTCCTGTCGAACATTACATTGTGTTTCAGCAACGTCAAATTTGCTGGCTTCCATTAATTCTCAAATAGCCAAAAATCTAAAGCCTTCCTTCTTTGTGTCTTTTCAGCCACATATTCATCTGTTTGTTGCTGGTAATTAACTGGAGGTTGCTATTAATGAACTGATTTTCCCAAAAGCCTTGTAACTTCCTCTCTCTGAAATATTTGTCTATTTCCTTTTCTGAAGATTCTCTCATCACACCTCTGGCTCCTTTCCAGCTACCTTTAGAGAGTTTGAGAACGTAAAGGAGTAGAAGTGAGTGTAGTCGCTATTGCTATCAATAAGATGGGACGTTGAAAGATCTGAAGTTAGGTAAATTGAGTAGATTACACTCCTGTTTCTGAAATGGGTAGCTGAAGAGATTGTAGAGGTATTAGTAGTAACCTTTGAAGAATCACTGGATCTGGAATGCTTCTGGAGAACTAGAAAATTGCAAATGTCACTCTACTCTTTAAGGGAGGGAGGCGATAGAAGAAGCCACAGACAGATGTCAGTATAGGAATGGGATGTCGAACTGAAATGGGTAACCAATGGGAATCCCACCTTTTGTGACAGTCAGAGCAAGGTGCTTGATGAAGCTCTCCAATTTCTCTAGCTTCCATTAACCTGATGGCATGAACATCGATTTTTCTAATTTTCAGTAAGACTTCCCATTCTCAAAGGTTTCAAAGGTACAGTGGCATGCAAAAGTTTGGGCACCCCTTGTCAAAATTTCTGTTATTGTGAATAGCTAAGCAAGTAAAAGATGAACTGATTTCCAAAAGATATAAAGTTAAAGATGACACATTTCTTTAATATTTTAAGCAAGATTACTTTTTTATTTCTATCTTTTACAGTTTCAAAATAACAAAAAAGGAAAAGGGCCCGAATCAAAAGTTTGGGCACCCTGCATGGTCAGTACTTAGTAACACCCCCTTTGGCAAGTATCACAGCTTGTAAATGCTTTTCGTAGCCAGCCAAGAGTCTTTCAATTCTTGTTTGGGGGATTTTCGCCCATTCTTCCTTGCAAAAGGCTTCAGTTCTATGAGATTCTTGGGCTGTCTTGCATGCACTGCTCCTTTGAGGTCTATCCACAGATTTTCAATGATGTTTAGATCAGGGGACTGTGAGGGTCATAGCAAAACTATCAGCTTGCGTCTCTTGAGGTAGTCCATTGTGGATTTTGAGGTGTGTTTAGGTTCATTATCCTGTTGTAGAAGCCATCCTCTCTTCAGCTTCAGCTTTTTTACAGATGGTGTGATGTTTGTTTCCAGAATTTGCTGGTATTTAATTGAATTCATCCTTCCCTCTACCAGTGAAATGTTCCCCGTGCCACTGGCTGCAACACAAGTGCAAAGCATGATCGATCCACCCCCGTGCTTAACAGTTGGAGAGGAGTTCTTTTCATGAAATTCTGCACCCTTTTTTCTCCAAACATACCTTTGCTCATTGCGGCCAAAAAGTTCTATTTTAGCTTCATCTGTCCACAGGACTTGTTTCCAAAATGCATCAGGCTTGTTTAGATGTTCCTTTCTTCTGATGACTCCTCCATGAAGGTCATACTTGTGCAGGTGTTGCTGCACAGTAGAACAGTGCACCACCACTCCAGAGTCTGCTAAATCTTCCTGAAGGTCTTTTGCAGTCAAACGGGGGTTTTGATTTGCCTTTCCAGCAACCCTACGAGCAGTTCTCTTGAAAAGTTTTCTTGGTCTTACAGACCTCAACTTGATCTCCACCATCCCTGTTAACTGCCATTTCTTAATTACATTATGAACTGAGGAAACGGCTACCTGAAAACACTTTGCTGTCTTCTTATAGCCTTCTCCTGCTTTGTGGGTATCATTTATTTTAATTTTCAGAGTGCTAGGCAGCTGCTTAGAGGAGCCCATGGCTGCTGATTGTTGGGACAAGGTTTGAGGAGTCAGGGTATTTATAAAGCTTTGAAATTTGCATAACCTAGCCTTTCTTAATGATTATTGTGAACAAGCCATAGCCCTAACAAGCTAATTAAGGTCTGAGACCTCGGTAAAAGTTATCTGAGAGCTCAAATCTCTTGGGGTGCCCAAACTTTTGCATGGTGCTCCTTTCATTTTTTTCACTCTAAAATTGTACAAAACAAAAATAATACATTATTCTTGCTTAAAATGTTGAAAAGAATTTTTCATCTTTAACTTTATCACTTTTGGAGATCAGTTCATCTTCTACTCACTTAACTATTCACAGTAACATAAATTTTGACCGGGGTACCCAAACTTTTGCATGCCACTGTACATTTAATATCAGAGAAATGTATAGAATATACATCCTGAAATGCTTTTTCTTCACAACCATCCATGAAAACAGAGGAGTGTCCCAAAGAATGAGCGACAGTCAAATGTTAGAACCCAAAGTCCCCCCCACCGGCAAAAAAAAAGCATCAGCACCCACCACCGAGCACTCAAGCGTGAGCAAAGCAACAGCGAAGACACAAACTTGCAGTTATCCCAAAGACCTCACATTTCACCCGGTATTTGACATACCACAGGCTCTCTTTCTCCCTAATAAGGGAGAAAGAGGTGTCTGTTTTCACAGCGAGCGGGGAGACATAATAAACTGGTTTACGATGTTAAAAGTCCGCCACGTCGCTATTTTTCGAACTCTGTGCCTAAAGATCACAAATCTCTGGGCACACAGCTGCAGATATTCTGAATCCCCCGATGACACAAGTCTCCTGTCATGACACCGACCCTTGATCTGCCCATCTCCAGAGCCCGAAGATCCTAGGCTTCCAAAGCCAAGCCAGGTACTTAGACCGAGCCCTTGGCGTGCCAAACAACAACGGCCGGTTATGAAACCCTGAGAGCGGATCCCATTCCTGCAAAGAACCGTAGTCAGTGTGTAACTCCAGGTCAGGGTCTTCAAAAGAACCCTGAAAACGTAAGATAAAGATATTAAAGATGGAAATGGAGCTGTTTCTGAAGATGCAAGCAAAGGAGCCGCCGTTTAGCGCCATCATTGCTCTGCTCCACCTTCAACATCTCTATCCATGTCTGCCTCTATGGCTACAATGAAGCCAAACCCAGGACGGAGGAACAACACCTCATATTCTGTCTAGGTAGCCTCCAACCTGATGGCATGAAGATTGGTTACCTCTTCTTTCCCTTTATTTCGTGGTCCATTGGCTTCTCGTATTCAATTTTCTTCTTTAGGACTTTACTATTTCTACCTATCACTTTCCAGGTTCTTACTTAATATCCACTTCCCACTCACCTGGTCTCACCCTTCACTTACCAACTTGCACGCTCCCCCTCCCCCCACTTTATTCTGGCTTCTGCCCCTTTGCCTTTCCAATTCTGATGAAAATCCTCTCCATAGATGCTGCCTGACTTGCTGAGTTCCTCCTACATTGTGTTCGTGTTACTCAAGATTTCCAGCATCTGTACTACTTATGTTTATGTACATTTAAGTAGTTTTCTTCTTGCATTCTATTGAAAGCTTCAATTTTCTCTCCCATCTTTTCTAATCTTTTCACCAATTTCATGGTCTTGGTGCACTTTGCAAGGTGTGATGCTCAGAAATAGATACACACTAAAATAACTGAAACCTAACTGCAAAGAGAAGAGCAACACATATAAAAAATGCTGGTGAATGCAACAGGCCAGGCAGCATCTATGGGAAGAGGTACAGTTGACGTTTCAGGCCAAGACCCTTCATCAGGACTAACTGAAAGAAGAGACAGTAAGAGATTTTTATGTGTGTTGCTTGAATTTCCAGCATCTGCAGATTTCCTCGTGTTTGCGCAAAGAGAAGAGATTCTGCAGATGCTGGAAATCCAGAGTGACACACAAAATACTGGAAGAAATCAGCAGGCCAGGCAGCATCGATGGATCATTATAAACAGTCGACATTTCAGTTTGAAACTCTTCATCAGGACTGGAAAGGAAGGGGGAGGAAGCCAGAATAAGAAGGTTGGGGGGTTGAGAAGTGGTGCGGCTGGCAGGTGGTCAGGTGACAGGGAAGGGGAAGAAGAGGGGATGAAATGAGAAGTAGGGAGATGATTGGCAGAAAAGATTAAGACCATAAGATACAGGAGCAGAAGTAGGCCATTTGGCCCATTGGGTCTACTTCGTAATTCAATCATGGGCTGATCCAATTCTTCCAGTCACCCCCACTCCCCTGCTTTCACCCCATATCCTTTGATACCCTGGCTAATCAAGAACCTATCTATCTCTGCCTTAAATAAATCCAATAACTTGGCCTCCACAGCCACTCGTGGCAACAAATTCCACAGATTTACCACCCTCTGACTAAAGTAATTTCTCCACATCTCAGTTCTAAAAGGACATCCTTTGGTCCTGAATTCATGCCCTCTTGTCCTAGAATCCCCTACCATGGGAAATAACTTTGCCATATCTAATCTGTTCAGGCCTTTTAACATTCAGAGTGTTGCCATGAAATCCGCCCTCATTCTCCTGAACTCCAGGGAATACAGCCCAAGAGCTGCCAGGCATTCCTCATATGGTAATCCTTTCATTCCTGGAATCATTCTTGTGAATCTTCTCTGAACCCTCTCCAATGTCATTATATCATTTCTAAAATAAGGAGCCCAAAACTGCACACAATACTCCAAGAGTGGCCTCATGAGTGCCTTATAGAGCCTCAACATCATATCCCTAAAAGGCTCAAAAAGAAAAAAACTGATAAAAGAGAATGGGAAAGGGAAGGAGGAAGGGCACCAGAGGAAGGTGACAGGCAAGTGGGGAGAGTATGGTTTAGCTTAGCCTCACACATAAAAGTTGTTGGTGAACGCAGCAGGCCAGGCAGCATCTATAGGAAAAGGTACAGTCGACGTTTCGCACTGAGACCCTTCATCAGGACTAACTGAAAGAAGAGATAGTAAGAGATTTACCTATCTCCCCCTCCCATTTTCAAATCTCTTACTAGCTCTTCTTTCAGTTAGTACTGACGAACGGTCTCAGCCCGAAACGTCGACTATACCTTTTCCTATAGATGCTGCCTGGCCTGCTGCGTTCACCAGCAACTTTTATATGTGTTGCTTGAAATTCCAGCATCTGCAGATTTCCTCGTGTTAGCTTAGCCTTGAGCTTTTGTACTCTGACTCTTAGAAAAGGAATATCATGTTTGCTTTTAACATCCCATGGAATCCATGTTATTAGGTCAAATATATTATCAAGTTTCAGTTAATCAAATTAACAATTAAACAGTGCCAATCAGAAGCATTTTTTATTGCTCAAATGTTGACTGATTGAGATGAGTAGAATGGATTGCAGTGTATTTTCTGTTCCCTTTCTCTCTTCCCCTTCTCTCCGCTGAAGTCACTTAATAACTCCAAAAATATTAGCCATCATCTGAGAATTTGCCCAAGTGATTAAATTTGCAAATGATCATGAATAAGTTAATGGGCATGATACTCACTTGCTTGGGAATCACAGCTAAGGCCTGTCTTCTTCACTCAGTACCCCACATGTGCACTTAGACAGGATCATTAGATGAAAAACACTGACACAATCTCTTGTTTTACTAGAATCACAGAACACTACAGCACAGAAATAGACCCTTCAGCATATCTAGTCCATGCCAATCTATTTATCTGCCTAGTCACATTGGCCTACATTCCAGACTGTAGCCCTCCATAACCTCACATCATGTACCTATCCAAATTTCTCTTAAATGCTGAAATTGAATTTGTATCAACCACTTCCACTGGTAGTTTGTTCCACACTCTCACCACCCTTCTGAGTGAAGTTGTTCCCCCTCAAGTTCTCCTTAAACACTTCACCTTTCACACTTAGCCCATGTCTTCTTGTTCCAGTCTCACCCAACCGTAATGGAAAGTGCCTGCTTGCATTTACCTTGTGTACTTCTCATAATTTTGTATACCTCTATCAAATCTTCCCTCCTTCTCCTATGTTCAAAGGAATAAAGGCCTAATCTATTCAACCTTTTCCTACCTCAGGTTTCAAGTCCTGGCAACATGCTTGTAAATTTTCTCTGCAGTCTTTCAATCTTTTTGACATCTTTTCTTCTGATTGACATCTTTCCTGTAGGTAGGTGACCAGAATTAAGCAGAGTACTCCAAATTAGGCCTTACCAAAGTTTTATACAACTTCAATATAACATATCAGTTCCTGTTCTCAATAACACAAAAGATCCTGCAGATGCTGGAAATCCAGAGCAACACACACAAAATGCTGGCGAAACTTGGGTCGGGCAGTATCTATGGAAATGAATAAACAGTTGATGTTTTGGGTTGAGGCCTTTCATCGTCACTGGAAAGGAAGAGGGAAGAAGCCATAATAAGAAATTGGAGGGGGTGGGGTAGGGAGATGAAGGCAAGCTAGAAGCTAATAGGTGAAGCCAGGTGGATGGGAAATATAAAGGGATAGAGAAGAAGGAATCTGATAGGAGAGGAGAGTGGCTAATAAAAGAAAAGGAATGGGAGGGGAGATTATAGGCAGGTAAGCAGAGTGGGGATATGAAGAGGAGGTAAGGGAGAGGAGAAAAATTACAGGAAGGTGGAGAAATCAATGCTCATGCCATTGGGTTGGAGGCTATCGGACAGATTATGAGGTGTTGCTCCTCCAGCCTAAGAGTAGCATTGTGGCAGAAGAGGGGGCCATGGACCAACATGTTGGAATGCGGATAGGAATTGAAATGATTGGCCACTGGGAAATTGCACTTTTTGCAAATGGAGCTGAGGTGCTGGACAAAGCGGTTCCCCAATCTTCATTAAGTCTCAGTGATGTAAAGGAGACCACACTGGATACAGTGGATGACTCAACAGAACAGTGTGTGAAGTGCTGCTTCACCTGGAAGGACTGTTTGGGACTCTGATTGAAGGAGGAGGTGAATGGGCAGGTGTAGTACTACAGCCACTTGCAGGAATAATTACTAGGAGACCAACCATTTCAATTCCTATCTCCATTCCCATTCTGAAATCTCAGTCTATGGCATCTTCTTCTGCCACAATGAGGCCACTCTCAGGTTAGAGGAGCAACACATCTGAGTAGACTCCCAGATGGCTTGAACATCATGGCATGAATGTCAATTTCTCCAATTTCTGGTCATTTATTTCCCCTCTCCCTTCCCTCTTCATTTCCCTGCTGTGGCCTCTTACCTCTTCTTCTCACTTTCCTGTCACCTTCCCTGGTGCCCCTCCTCCTCCCTTTTCTCCAATTATCCACTCTCCTATCAGATTCCTCCGTCAGACTTTTGCCTTTTCCACGTATCACCTCCTAGCTTCTCGCTTCATCCCCCCTCCCCCACCAACCTGGCTTCACCTATCACTTTCTTGCTTGTCCTCCTCCCCCTCCTAACTTTCTTATTCTGGCTTCTTCTCACTTCTTTTCCAGTCCTGATGAAGGGTCTTGGCCAGAAACATCAATTGTTTACTCATTTCCATGGAGGCTGTCTGACCTGCTGACCAGCATTTCCTGTACTCATTACTTTGATTTGTGAGGGCCAGTGTGCCAAACCTTTCTTTACGACCCTGTCTAGTTGTGACACCACTTTCAAGGAATTATGGATCTGCATTCCAGATCCCTCTGTCCTACTGTACTTTACTTTTCAGTGCCCTACTGCTCACTGCGTAAGTCCTACCCTGATTTTTCCTCCCAAAGTGCAACAGCTCACACTTGTCTGTATTAAATTCCATCAGCCATTTTTCATTCATCCTCCCAGTGGTCCAGATGCCACTGCAAGCTTTGATAGCCTTCCTCATTGTCCACTATGCCTCCATTCTTGGTGTTATTCACAAATGTGATGATCCAGTTTACTACATTATCACCCAGATCATTGATATAGATGACAAACAACAAATTATTTTACATTCCTTGTCACAGTACTGGGAGAAGTATGTTAATGGATTGAAAAGTGGTTGTCACCATGAAGGTAGGGAATATCCCTTTTTCAGGCCAGATGTATGTAATCTGTCAGATGTCACAAGGATCAGTTCTGTCTGTTATTTATTATTTACAAACCATATTAATGACATGGAGGAGGGGGCAGAGTGCAAATGTCCAGGTTTACTAATGGCACAAAAATAGGAGACCATGCTGCGACAAGGAAATTTGGACTCTGCAGCAGGATATCAACAACTTGAATAAATGGGCTAAATTTTAAGATGGGATAATGTGAGGCCATTGAAGCAATCAGAGGGCTGAATTTTATCTAAGTGGAGCAAATGAGCATAGTATGGAGGGATCTAGTTTTATTTATGTATGTAGAATGTAGGTACAAACCTACTTCATCACTTAGGTGGTACCCTTTCCATTGTTCAAGGGGCTTCCCCCATCTGACTCCCACTCCTCCATATGCCTAACATGGGGAGCCTTGTCAAATGTTTTTCAAAAATCCACATACACCACATTCACCGCTCTACCTTCACCAATTTGTTAGGTCATTTCCTTGAAGAGGTCATCAGGCTCCTGAGTCATCCTGCACCTCACAAAGCCATGTTGCCTATCCCTACTAAGATTGTGCTTCTTCAGATGTTCGTAAATTCTGTCCATAAGAATCCTCTGACAGAAGACTCAATGGTCTATAATTGCCAGGAGTACTATTGCCATTCTTGAACATCAGAATAACATTCACCATCACCCAATCTGCCGGTACTACTCCTGTGGCTAGTGAAGATGCGGATGTTATTGTCGGTGCCCCAGTATTACTCTGCATAGTAACCCACAGTATATCCTGTCCAGCACAGGGTCTTTCTATCCTAATTCTGTTCAAAAACTCCAATGCTGCCTCTTTGTCAAGGTCCCTCTCCTTGGTGAACGCAATTCACTAGGCTACTTCCTCAGATGAGAGCATCTGAGTAATGGCTGAAAACATTTAAGATCTGTGTTTATTTGACTTTAGAAGATTAAGAAATGCTTTCATTGAAACATACAAGTTGCTAAGGGAACTTGGCAAATTAGATAAGGACATATTCTCATTGTTGGGTGAATCTGGAATTACTAAAAGATTAAGAGGCAATTACTTTAAATTGAAATACATCAAAATTTCTCGGAGCAGGTGGTGAATCTCTGAAATTCTCTGGTTCAGAGAGCTGGGTAGGCTATGTTACTGGAGTTAAAGAGCAGGTAGGTAAAGTTTTGAAAGTTGGGCAATTGCGGGATCTGTGAAATTGGCATGGATAGGTAATTTGTGCCTTTGACAGATCAGCCGTGATCATATTAAGGGGCCCTGACCCAAGTCCAGTTAACTTTATGTTCCTTTGTTTTCTCTAGGGGAATTGTAGCTTTACAGATTAGTTAAAACGGGAACCTCATTGTATAAATTAGTAGTACACTAATTCTCCGAGGTCTCTCTGAAGCCCCTATTTTGTTGGTAATGTTTTTATTTTCCATTTGTCATTGATACATTGCTGCCTACATCACTGGCTCTCTACCTCTGAACTACTTGGCAGTTTTATTTAGCCAGGGTGATGACAAGGTGTTGTCTTTGTTCTGAGATAGCTGTGTCCCATTAATGTTTGGTGTCTCTAAAGGCATAATGAAGAGCACAGAATATCGGAAATCACAATCATATTATATCCCACAATGTTACAATTAGATAGTGCAATGTGTTGACCTATGTCATGTCAACATTGTCAGTAGCTTGTTGTGCAATACTACAGTAGTTGTTTAATGTTACAAAAGAACATTAATTCACATCTTGTCATTAGAAATTTTTTTAGTATTCAGTACAGGGTACTAACTGAGGATTATCACCCTGATTTCATGCCTATGAAGTCACTATTTTAGAAATAAACCCTGGAACTTGAATGTATTTGTATCTTCTGTATTTTAGATGTGTTTTCCATTATCTCATTTTAATTGACATTTGCTTTATACCTCACAGCCAGTTTCTCTGGTGTTTTCCCTAAACCAACCTGACTCTTCACAGTGTGATGGTTCTGTGGGCATTTAATGCGTTCTGGTAGTTCACTTTGCATGTGTGAATAATGATAAGCTGTCCGCCTGTGATAAATATTGTACCTGATCTTCGTCAACAAGATGCAGGAAGAAACAGTAAACATAGCCGATTCTTCCTCTTTCCCACTGCAGGGTTTGAGATCTCAATACTGGCAAATAACTATTTACCAGGTGTGGCCTCCTTTACAATGGTGAGACCTGACATAAATTTGGGGACTACTTTGTCAAGTACTTCCACTCCATCCACCAAAAGTGGAATTTCCCAGTGGCCAACCATTTTAATTTCTTTCCCCATTCCCATTCAAACATGTTGATTGACGGCTTGCTCTTTTGCCATGATAAGGCTGCTCTCAGGGTGCAAGACCAGTATCTCATATTCCATCAATTAGCTTTCAACCTGATGGCATGAACATCAATTTCTCCTTCCAGTAATTTTTTTCCCTCTCCCTCTATTCCTCACTCTGGCCACTTGCCTCTTCTCTTCGCCTGCCTATCACCTTGTCTAGAGTGTCTCCTCCATCTCTTTCTCCTATGGTCCACTCTGCTCTCCGATGAGATTCCTTCTTCACCTGTCCTTTACTGTTCCCGCCCTCCTGGCTTTACCTATCACCTTCTAGCTCGTGCACCTTCCCCTCTCTGCACCTTTTTATTCTGATGTCTTCCCTCTTCCTTTGTAGTCCTGAAGAATGGTCTTCACCTGAAACATCAACTATTTATTCATTTTCATAGATGCTGCCTGAACTGCTGAGTTCCTCCAGCATTTTGTGTGTGTTGCTCTGGATTTCCAGCATCTGCAGAATCTCTTGTGCTTTATAATGGCTTCCATTTCCTAAAATTGAAAAATATCTTTGGTGGATAGATGCTGTTGGGATTATTTTAATAGCTGTTTTCTGTTCTTGTGTGGCATAAGGTCATTGATATTTTATGCGGACAGTATAGGAAGACAGCAGTGTGCAAGAACCCACCATGCGCATTAATATTGCTCAGTTGATATCCTGACTCTTACATGAGAAGGTTATTGTTGGTTTATATCCACAAGAAATCTGAGAACAAAAATTAGGCCGACACTAATGCAGAAATAAGGGAGGGCTGAACAGGTGGACACAATGTTGTGTCCCTTTCTGAGATCCCGAGTGGATGTAATCCACCCACAGGCACTATTTTGAGATTGGTGGAATAATGCAACGTGTCCTGACTGATATTTATCCTGCAATCAACATCATTATAAAGTTAATTCTAAAGCCGTTTCTAGAAGTTTGTGCTCACATATGGGATCTCACATTTCCATTCTTATAAGGACAACTTCCCTTATAAAAATATTTTATGGCTGTAAAAATATTTTGTGTTGCTGAGGTTAGAAGAGCTGTATGATTGCAACTATTCCTTCTGTGCAAATCAGTTTACTTTTGTCAAAGTTCCTCTTCAGTTATGTATGAGCAGCTGACATTTTTTGTTGCTTCAGATGCATACATCAACAAGAAAGGAACCATTACACTTTATTCTGTATTCTCATCCACCAGCTCAATGCACTGATGTGGTGAAATGATCTGTGTGGATGGCTATACCTTGGTACTTTTGACAATAATAAATGCATCATCATCATCATTGTGTGCCGTGTCGTATGATATAGGTGATCATGGTCTATCCATGACCATGATTGTTCTTGGCAAATTTTTCTACAGAAGTGGTTTGCCATTACCACCTTCTGGGCAGAGTCTTTACATGATGGGTGACCCCAGCCATTATCAATACCTGCAGATAAGGGAGTTGCTGTAGTAGTCTGGTGTACTGACCTTTACCTTGCTGTGGCCCAGCATCAACTCTTCGATGCCTCATCTTACTTACCCCTCAAACAGGACCCCACTAAGGAGCACCAGACCATTGGCTCCCACACCATCACTAACCTTATTAACTGGGAATCTCCCAGCCACTGCCACCAACCTCATAGTTCCCCTACCCTGCACCCCTGGCTTCTGCCTCCTCCCCAAGATCCAGAAACCTGCTTGTCCGGGTAGACCCATTGTTTCAGCTTGTTCCTGCCCTACTGAACTCACATCTGCATACCTCGACTCTGTTTTATCCCCCCCAAGTTCAGTCCCTTCCTACCTACATCTGTGACACTTCACATGTTTTGGATCTTTCCAATGATTTCAGGTTCCCTGACCCCCATAATCTTACTTTTACTATGGATGTCCAGTCCCTATACCCTCCATCCTCCACCAGGAAGACCTCAAAACTCTCTGTTTCTCTCTGGACACCAGACCTAACCAGTTCCCCTCCACCACCACTCTCCTCTGCCGCAGAACATCCTTATTCTTAATAATTTCAACTTTGGCTCCTCCCACTTTCCTCAAAAGGTGTAACCATGGACACTCGCATGGGTCCCAGCTCTGAGTGCCTGTTTGTTGGCAACATGGAACAGTATGTTCCAAGCCTACACTGGTGACCGTCCCACACTTTTCCCACATTACATCGTCAACTGCATCGGTCTGCTTCCTGTACCTGTGTGGAACTCGTTGACTTCATCCACTTTGCCTCCAAATTTGATCCTGCCCTCAAATATACCTGGTCCATTTCTGACACCCCCCTCCCTTTTCTCAATCTCTCTGTCTCTAGAGACAGCTTATCTACTGATGTCTATTACAAACCCACAGACTCTCACAGTCCTGACGAAGGGTCTCGGCCTGAAACGTCAACTGTACTTCTTCCTATAGATGCTGCCTGGCTTGCTGCGTTCCACCAGCATTTTGTGTGTGTTGCTTGAATTTCCAGCATCTGCAGATTTTCGCGTGTTTGCATTTTTAGACCCTCACAGCTACCTGGACTATTTCTCCCCCCCCCCCCCCCCCCCCGGTTACTTGCGAAAACGCCATCCCCTTCTCTCAATTTCTCCATCTCTGCTGTATCTGCTCTCAGGATGAGGCTTTTCATTCCAAACCGAAGGAGATGGCCTCCTTCAAAGAAAGGGTCTTCCCATCTTCCACTATCAATGCTGCCCTAAACTGCATCTCTTCTATTTCACGCATGTCTGCTCTTACCCCGTCCTCCTACCACTCTACCAGGGATAGGGTTTCTCTTGTCCTTACCTACTACCCCACCAGCCTCCACGTCCAGCACATAATTGTCCACAACATCCGCCACCTCCAACGGGATTCCACCACCAAGCACATCTTTCCCACCTTTCTGCTTTCCGCAGGGATTGCTCCCTACGCAACTCCCTTGTCCATTCGTCCCTCCCCACTGATCTGCCTCCTCACACTTATCCTTACAGGCAGAACAATTGCTACATCTGCCCCTATACCACCTCCTTCACTACCTTTCAGGGCCCAAACAGTCCTTCCATGTGAGGCAACACTTCATTTATGAGTCTTTTGGAGTCATATACTGTGCCTGGTGCTCCTGGTGTGGCCTCCTGTATATCGGTGAGACCTGATGTAGATTGGGAGACTGCTTTGCTGAGTACCTACACTCAGTCCGCCAGAAAGAAGTGGGATCTCCATGAGGCCACCGACTTTAATTCCACTTCCCATTCCCATTTCAATATGTTATTCCATGGCGTCCTCTACTGTCGTGATGAGGCCACACTCAGGTTGGAGGAACAACACCTTGTATTCCATTTGGGTAGCCTCCAACCTGATGGCGTGAACCTTGATTTCTCGAAATTCCGATAATGCCCCCTCCCACTTTCTTCACCATTCCCCATCCCCTTTTTCCTCTCTCACCTTATCTCCTTGCCTGCCCATTACCCCTCTCTGGTGCTGCTACCGCCTTTTCTTTCTTCATGACCTTGCTCCAACCCTGTCATTCACCAATCAACTTCCCAGTTCTTTACTTCACCCCCCCCCCAGTTCACATCACCTTGTGTTTCTCCCTCCCCTCCCCCACCTTTTTAACTCTACCTACCTTTTTCCCTCCAGTGCTGTTGAAGGGTCTCGGCCCGAAACGTCGACTGTACTTTTTCTATAGATGCTGTCTTGTCTGCTGAGTTCCTCCAGCATTTTGCGTATGTTGCTTGGATTTCTAGCACCTTCAGATTTTCTCCTGTTTGTAATTGGACTGTTCAGAGATTGTCTGCCTGGCATCAGTGGCCATGTAACCAGGACTAGTGATATGCATCAGCTGCTCATATGAGCATCCACTTCCTGCTTCCCTGGCTTCACCTGATCCTGATCGGGGGGGCAAAGCAGGTACTACACCTTGTCTGAAGGTGACTTGCAGGATAGCGGAGGGAAGGACCCCTAGCCTGCAAGTCACCTTCAGACAAGGTGTAGTACCTGCTTTGCCCCCTGATCTTACACCTTCTTTGGTAGAGACGCATCTCCACTATGCTATCCACAATTTACATTGCCCTTTCCTAATTCTCCTTGAGAAGAGGGTAGTAAGCTAATTTCTTGAGCTTCAGCCATTCCTTTTGATGACAGTATTCGCACCATATCTTTGAAGAAGGAGCCTTGGAGTTTAGATCCACCAAAGGGCAAGGATTGGTGAGGAATTTACAATTCAGAGGGGAGCATAATGGTAGTGTTCCCCTGCACCTGCTGTCCTTGTCCTTGGAAGTAGAGGTCACAGGTTTGGGAGAAACTTTCAGAGTAGCCTCTGAGAGTAACTTTTACATAGACTATGCTGCAGCCACTGTTTGCCAGTGATCGTTAATAATTGTTTCGAGAGTCTGATGGGCTTCCAATCCAGCAGGCAGCCTTTTTGTGGATGGTTTTGTGCTGCTCGAGAGTTACTGGCACTGCACTCATCCAGTCTAGTGGAGTAGATTCCATTGTTCTTGTGTACCTTCGGAAGTGGGAAGACTTTGTTACAGGAACTGAATCAACCATCACAGGATACCCAGTCTCTGACCTAGTCTACATTGTTGAAGCTGGGCCATTGGGTTTCTGGTCATATTTTTTTAACCAATAAATTGGCCTATAACATAAAATATCAATTGGAATTATTAAATATTTTAATCTTGAATATCTAACATTGAATTAATTCAGTAAGGGTTCATCTCTCTTGCACAATAATTTAATGTATGTATTACTGCAATTGAGTATGTTGTGGACCCTAACTGTAAGAACTGAATGAACATTCTTGTTAATGGGCAACAATTGATACTTGACACAAATAATGTTGTCATGTCAGAATAGCTAACAGAATGACCCAAGTGTGGCCCTTTTGCTATCAGCAAGATGATCTGTGATTTTACTTCTCCATATGTTTGTGGAAAACTTAAAGAAGCAAAGTTGCACATTCATCTTCCTGAAGATAGGGATGTGTTTTATGTGAAATGTTGACCACAACTGCCTAACAGCCAATTCCTCATGAGGGAAATGAACAGATGTAAATTAACAACTACCTCATTCATTTTTAATAGATTGGCCAGAGAATAAAAGCCTTCTTCATTTGATCAGACTGATGTTCAGTTTGAAACAAGAATGATGGTCCATTTCTGCTTGATGTATAAATCAAATTGTACTCTTGTGCAATATCTTGTGTACCATGTGCTCCCTTGCAGAATTGCCCTTCTGAGCTGTATATCCTCACATTATCTATGTCTATAAATACAATGGTATTCAATAGGTCAGAACAGCATCCATTGTAAAAGCTCCATAGACATTGTTACCTTGGACGATAGTTCTTCTCCATTGTAATATACGCAAAATGCTGGTGGAATTCAGCATGTCAGGCAACATCTTTGGAGAGGATTAAACAGACAACATTCCAGGCTGAGACCTTTCATCAGGATTGAAAAAGGGGGAAAAAGACAGAATAAGAAGGTGGGGGAAGAGAAAGGGTTACTGGCTGGAAGGTGATGGGTGATGCCAGATGAGGGGGAAGGTAGATGAGCGGGTTTTACACTTTCGCTAGTGCTTCATAACCCACCTGACAACTATAAGCATGAAAGTGTTAACAATGCAAGTTGGTGACCCTTCAGTAGTTCTGATACAGAGCCATTGACCTGAATAGAGTTTCTTTTGCTGCAGGTATTGTCTGATCTGCTAAGTAAACACTACATTTTCTGTTCTCATAACCACACTGAAGTATTGTTACCATTAATAGGCATGTGAATGTTATGCAAGTACCATGGTTATGAATTGCCATAATTTGTATTTCTTAATTACTTCTAATGAATTTCATTATAGGGCTATAATTAAGATTTATATATGCCACTAAATTGAATAAAGACAGGAGAAAACTATTTTCCACTTTGATTTGGTTCTTGTATATCTGACTTTTCCAAATATATCTGCAGAAATTGAACCCGTAACTTGTTTCTGGTATAGAGGCAGTGTAAAATGCATATTTTAAAATGCAATAAGTCAGCCCTCCTTTTTTGGAAAGCCTTCGATGTTGAAAAAATGCTGCTTTGTATTAAGAAATTTTACCATGTTTCCTGTTGGGTGTTGTAAGACTTGCCTGTGTTACCTAGATTATGGAAGTGTAAAGATGTACAAAAGATGGCCAGTCAATATAGATGTTGAAGTAAGTTCAGTGGGATACCTCAAACAAATACTAGAGACAGGCATTGCTTTGGGAAAGGTAATAGTAAGCAGATACCTTGACTTCTTCAAAACCAGGTGAGCAAGATAATTGTTATTTAATAGTCTTAACAGATGATCAGTGATAGCTACATAGGGAAATTAATTGCCCTTTCTTTTTAATGAAAATATATACTCAGTAGCCACTTTATTGGGTAAAACTATGGAACCTGGGGTGTTCTGCTGCCCATCCACTTCAGGGTTTGACGTGCTGTACATTCAGAGATGCTCTTCTCACACCACTGTTGTAACGTGTGGCTATTTGAGTTACTCTTACCTTCCTGTCAGCTTGAACCAGTCTGTCTATTCTCCTCTCACTTCTCTCATTAACAAGGTATTTTTGCCCACAGACCTGCCACTCACTGGATTTCGTTTTGTTTTTTGCACCATTCTTTGTAAATTCTAAAGACTGTTGTACGCGAAAATCCCAGGTCAACAATTTGAGATACTGAAACCACTGTTAAAATCACTTCGATCACATTTCTTCCTCATTCTGATCTTTGGTCTGGATAACAACTGAACCTCTTGACCATGTCTGCACAATTTTAAGCATTGAGCTGCTGCCACATGATTAGCTGATTTAAGAAGGTCTAGAGGTGTACCTAATAAAGTGGCCACTGGGTGTACATCTTAAAATCATAAATAAATTGGTGCTAATAACCTCAATCTTGTAGGTCTGATTAGTCGTATTAAATAGTGAATATATATCCTCCAACTCACTGCCCTGTTCCAGGAAATGATGTTGGTCCTAAGTATAAATCTAAAGTTGAAAACACTTTTTCACTCCTGAGCATAAAATGGGAGAGTTCCTTTAAGTGCCACCTATTTACCCATTGGAATTTAAGCTTTTGAGGAAAAGCCTGCAGTGTAGAATGGATCACATCAAAGCATTTGTGATTGTCATTAAAGCTCACTGCTGTGGGTTTGTTTAAAGCAGTAGGCTTTGTATTTATGAGAAAATGGTGAGGTAAAAATGTCAAGACAACATGTATTATTTTATCATTCCCCCTTCCACCCCACCTCTTTGACTCACTACAGAATAAATAATTTGCAAGTTCAGACAATTATTTTATACGATGCTGTTTCTCATCTGCCTCTCACATTATCCTGCAATCAGTTTCTGAGTTCCGTCCTAATACGATGTGTAGCAATGCTTTGACACTGCTATAAATAGGGTAGTGATAGACTTTACTTGCAGAGTTTATCAATCTCCACTATTGCTGATGAGCCATTGGTTGACAATAAAACATTAACACAAAACTGGCAGAAGCCAGTTGTACATACCACCCTTTCCAGCAATTAGATTGCTTGCTTCATTATACAGAGGATGAAGTATTAGCTTATACTGACAGTGATACTAAAAGTAAACTCAAATTACCACTGCCCTGAATATCTTATTAGTGTGAATGCATGCCCTAGCTCTAACATACAAAACAGGAAACAAGCCTCATGAGCACAAAGGGATGGGGATTTCAAAATATGTGATTGAGAATTGAACAATACTTGATACAGAGCTAATCTAATAAATAAAAAACAATTCCCTTCTGCCAGAAATTCCCAAATAAGGCAGGAGCAACAAAAAACCAAAATTAAGCATACAAAAGGATGCTGGAAATACTCAGCAGTTGGGCAGCATCCGTGGAGAAAGGAAATGGCTTAGCTTATCAGATTGTTCTTTCACCCGAAGTCTTTTACCTACTTCCTTTTCTTTGGAGATAGTTCTTCCACCAATTTCTTTTATTTATATGTTTCTGAGTAGCATGCAAACAAATATCTCAGTATGTATGACTCAATGTCACCCATAGTTTCTTTCCAAACATATTGACTGCTTTTCTAGTAATTCGTCCCATCATTTAATTCCACTTAGTTTCTCTTGAGTCTTGGTAGTCATATTGGACTCATCAGTCACAAGTTTCAGTATAATTGAATGTAGATTTGCTTCCTTTTATCCACCATCCAGGCATGTTGATTTGTTTCCTCACTCAAGATTGCTCCAATTCTAGTGCTTCCAACTGGCATCTTATTCCAAGATTAATTAGCCATAGACTGAACCTGGTGTCTTCCCACATTTCCAAACCTCATCCATTAAATTTTCTTGGGAAAAGGAGATACTTCTCTGAATTTGACTTTGTATTTTCTAAAAAGATCTGGAAATGAAAGCTTGTGTCAATAAAAGTGATCATAGTAGCCATTACATTAATATTGCCATTATGATCTGCAATATGACAAAATGCTCAGCAATAAAAAGGCACAATCCTACAAAAATTGCCTCTACAGAAAAGCCTACAAATAATAGTTGATACAGCCCAGTCCCTCATAGATAAGGCCCTCCCACCATTGACCATACGTACAAGGAACACTGACACAAGAAAGCAGCATCCATCATCAAGGACCCCTCCCATCCAGGCCATGCACTCCTCTCATTGCTCCCATTGGGAAGGAGGTGCAGGAGCCTTGGGTCCCACCACCAGGTTCAGGAATAGTTATTACCCTTCAACCATCAGCTCCTGAGCCAGCTTGGATAACTTCACTCACCTCAACACTGAACTGACTCCATCACCTGTGGACTCACTTTCAAGGACTCTACAATTCATATTCTCAATATTATTTATTTATTTATTTATTTATTTATTTTTGTATTTGCAGTTTGTCTTTTGCACGTTGGTTGTGTGTCAGTCTTGTGTGTAGTTTTTAAGTAATTCTATTGTATTTGTTTTACTGTGAATGCCCACAAGAAATTATTCTCAGGATAGTATATGGTGATATATACAGTGCCTTTTAAAAAAAATATTTGCACCTCTCCCCCCACCCCCCCCCACCCCGGAAGTTTTGGTGCTGTATTGTTTTATAGCATTGAATCATTGTGGATTTAATTTGGCTCTTTATGACACCAATCAACAGAAAGAGACTCCTTCGTGTCAAATTGAAAAGAGATCTCTCCAAAGTGATTTAAATTAGTTACAGATTAATTAATAATAATAGGCATCCGTTAGTCTCATGAGACCATGGATTTGTGCCTTGGAAGGTTTCCAGGGCGCAGGCCTGGGCAAGGTTGTATGGAAGACCAGCAGTTGCCCATACTGCAAGTCTCCCCTCTCCACGCCACCGATGTTGTCCAAGGGAAGGACATCAGGACCCATACAGCTTGGCACCGGTGTCATCGCAGAGCAGTGTGTGGTTAAGTGCCCTGCTCAAGGACATACACGTTGCCTCAGCCAAGGCTTGAACTAGCGACCTTCAAGTCACTAGATGAACGCCTTAACCACTTGGCCACGTGCCAACACAGTTAACAGATATAAAATATAAAATAATTGATTGCATAAGTATTCACCCCCTTCAAGTCAGTATTTAGTAAATGCACCTTTGGCAGCAATTACAGACTTGAGTCTGTGTGGATGGGTCTCTATCAGCTTTGCACATCTGGACAATGCAACTTTTCCGTACTCTTTACAAAACTTCTCAAGCTCTGTCATATTGTTTGGGAATCAAGAGAGAACAGTTCTTTTCAAGTCCAGCCACAAATTCTCAATGGATTGAAGGTCTAGACTCTGACTTGGCCATTCCTGGCCATTAACTTTATTCTTAAGCCATTCCTGTGTAGATTTTGCTTCATGCTTGGGGTCATTGACTTGCTGAAAAACTAATCTTCTCCCAAGTCGCAGTTCTCTTGCAGTCTGCATTAGGTTTTCCTCTAGGATTTCCCTGTATTTTACAACATTCATTTTACCCTCTACTTTCACAAGCTTTCCAGACCCTGCTGCAGTGAAGCATTCCCACAGCCTGATGCAGCCAGCAGTGTACTTCATGGTAGGGATGTGTGTTTTTGATGATGTGCGGTGTTTGGCTTACGCTAAGCATAGTATTTAGTCTGATGGCCAAAAAGCTCAATTTTGGTTTCATTAGACTATGGAACCCTCTTCTAGCTGAGATTTCATATGAGTTTTTTTCAGCGGTGGCTTTCTCTTTGCCATTTTCCCATGAAGCTGCGACTAGTAAGGCACCCGGGCAACAGTTGTTACATGTGCATTTGCTCCCATCTAAAGCTTGTAACTCCTCCAGAGTTGTCATAGGTCTCTTGGTGGCCTCACTCCCTAGACCCCTTCTTGCACGGTCAGTCAATTTTTGAGATCTGCCTTCTCTAGGCAGATTTACAGCTGTGCCACATTCTTTACACTTCATGATGATTGACTTAACTGTACTGTAAGGGATATTCGGTGAGTTGGAAATTTTCTTGTATCCATCTCCTGACATGTGCTTTTCAATAACATTTTTGTGGAGTTGCTTGGAGTGTTCTTTTGTCTTCATGATGTAGTTTTTGTCAGGATACCTTCCAGATACAGGTGCATTTTCACTACAATCAATTGAAACACTTTGACTGCACACAGGTTTATGTATAGCTAGGACACCTTAACTAACTATGTGACTTCTAAAACTATTGGTGGCAGCAGTGATGATTTGTTGTCATATTAAAGAAAGTGAATACTTATGCAATCAATTATTTTGTGATTATATTTGTAATTACTTTAGGTCATTTGTGGAGATCTGTTTTCGCTTTAATATGAAAGAGTCTTTTTCTGTTGATCAGTGTTAAAAAAGCCAAATTAGATCCACTGTGATTCAATGTTGTAAAACAATAAAACATGAAAACTCCTTGGGGCGGGGGGTTGGTGATGAATACTTTTTATAGGCATTGTACGTACTGCGATAATAAATTTACTTTGAAATTAAATATAGTTCTTTTCAATTTGTATTACAATGGGAAGACATACAAAACCACAGCCCATATCTCAATGTCCAGAACCCCTAACTTTGCAACTCAAAAGTCCAACAAAGTGGAAGTTTAAGATTGCATTTAAAGCAATAGTTCAGTACCCGAGAAGTAGAAGTCTAAGTCTAGCAAGGCAGCATCACACAAAAGGTAACTAAATAATTTTTAAAAATCAAGCTTCTTTTGTGGTACAACATTAAGAGTAACATTTGACAGGGAATGTTAACTCAAAATAAGTGTTTTCATCATTTCAGGAACAGAAATAACAATGCTGGAATCTGAATTCTGCTGTACCACACATTTTTCATGATTTATAGTTAGTATTAGATCAAAGATTCCCAACAGGGGCAGTTAAGTGTCCTAAGGAGGCATTCGGGGAAATAGAAATCCTCGGGGGACACTCATGATTCTTGGGTGTGGTAAGCAGCACCTTAACTTGAGGCACGAGACCTGACCAACTGTGTCAACTCGCTGCCATCATCAACATCCAATTAGCATTCCCAGTTTTGTTAATTTTTTGTTAATTTAGCCCTGTTAATAATGGGTAAATGTGTACCCTGTGATCTCTGAGTCTGAAGGTGGTGAAGCCTTGAATTCTAATCCTGCTAAGAAACTAAGAAACTACAGAAAGCCTGTCAATACAATGTAACATACCTGGAGTATGGTTTTCTTCAGTTCTCGTTAGATCAGCAACGCTCCATGTGTCTTATTTGTAATACTGTACTATCTAAAGAAGCCAAGACGCCGTCAAGATTGAAGGAACACTTCCGTAAAAGCCACCCTGAAAAAGTATTACTCAGTTCCAGTAGGTAAAAGCATTTGAAAAGTGTTTCACACTCGAGTCATTTGCCATGAAAGCTAAAAATGACCTTGATAGTGGTCTCATTGCTTCTTATAACATTTCTAAAATGGAAAATCTTATACAATTGGTGAAAGATTAATAATCTCTGCTGTATTAGAAGTGCTCACCACTGTTCTCAAAATGGGTACCAATGTTTTAAAATCAATTCCTCTGAGTAATAACTGTAGCTCATAGTATTGGTGAAATGAGTGAAGACATTGAGTATCAACTATGCACAGACCTACGAAAGACAGAATTTGGGATACAACTGGATGAGTCAACTGCGAGACGACGAGGCATTGCTAATGACATATGTACAGTTTATCTAAAATGGAGTAGTTTATGAAGAGCAACACACAGAAAATGCTGGAGGAACTCAGCAGGCTGGGCAACATCTATGGAAAGCACAGCCCTGCCGAAGAGTTTTGGCCCAAAGCGTTGACTGTGCTTTGTTTGTAGTTTATGAAGAGATACTCTTTAGAAAAAAGTTAAAAACAAATATCAATGGAGAATCAATCTATGATGAGCTAGAAATGTATGTTGAGGATAAAAGTATTCCAATTAGGAACATGATTTCTTGTACAACAGATGGAGCCCCATATATGACAGGGCGCCATGTTGGTTTAGTGGCATTTATGAAAAAAGAAATTCTAAGCCTGCTTGCAATCCTCTGTGTAGTTCATGTCAACACCTCGCAGCCAAAAACCTCAGCCAGCAATTTTTTCCAAGCATGACTCTTGTAATATCTGCTATCAACAAAATTAAATCTCATCCATTAAATAGCAGAATATTTCACCAGTTATGCCAAGATAACGATGAAGAGTTTGGACACTTGCTTCTTCACTCTGAAGTGTATTGGCTATCAAAAGACTGCTGCTGAAAATGTTTCTTCGATGCTTTTGACACTGTGGTTGAATTTTTGCTCAAATTCAACAAGAATTTGGGAAACAAGATTGGACTTCAGCGTAGAGATGTGGCATACCTAGCCGATCTGTGTGACAAAATGAATATTCTAAATATGAAACTGCAGGACTAGAATTTCAATTTAATCCAGGCAAAGAATGCAGTGTCCACTTTTATCGCAAAATTGGAAATATATGAGGAAAACATTGGGAGAAGAATGTTCTCAGTTTCCCTCCATGGAAAGTATGTTACTGTCTTTCACAGACGTGATTTGCAAGAGTATTGCTTGCACCTGCAGTCACTGAAGAAAGATTTTCAAAATTGATTCACAGATTTGAACGATCCAGAATGCCAGACTGGGTAATTAACCTATTTCTTTGCAAGATGGAAAAACAGGAAGAGAGCTTGCAAGAAGAAATTATTGCAATTCAGAATGATGAAGAAGCTAAACTGCTTTTAAAAACTGACAGTTCTTGTGGTATATGGCTACACTGTCATACAAAGTTTCCTGGTCTTTGGAGAAGAGCCAGACTGCCCTTCATTGCATTTCCATGCTCCTACTTTGTTGAAAGAGGCTTCAGTGCAGTGAATCACATATTCACAGAAACAGAAACTGCTTGGACATTGTTACACATAGGGACTTAAGGTTTTGAGGTCACAACTGGAACCAGATATTTCAACTCTTGCTAAAAACTATCAAGCTTAAAGCTCACATTGATATCGAGGCTGCTGAACACTGCACAGGTACTGTGTAATCTAGATTTAAAGACAAATAAAAATTTAAGGGAAAATTATTTTTCTCATGTTAGCATATGGTAGACATGTTTTTACACTGTGAGGGCTGGGAAGTATATTGTGCCTAAGAGGGGCATTGGCAAGTATAAAGATGCTTTTAGGGGGGCGCTGAGCTAAAAAAAAAAGTTTGGGAAACACTGTGTTAAATCGTCGTCGTCGTCGTGGCTATCCCTCGAAGTCGAGGATGATGGTCTTCGTTCTGAAGAAGTGGCCCACAGAGCGAAGACGTCTGAGCGTGTATTGGTTTAACGTGTACTTGATGTTGCACTCCAAGAAGCACACGATACTTCACAAATCAACCAACTGATTCCAATGGCATGGAAACCACGACGATTGGAGCTGATGGATTTGTTGCAGCCTTCATCCGCTTCACAGTCGTTGAGTTCGAAGTAAATATTAACAGTGTTAAATATCTACAGTATGGTTTGTAAAAGTGCAGACATAGACTGCTAAATCCAGTTACTAGATCAACTTCATTACCTACTATATTTGTTTCTCATGCTCTCCAAACACGTACATGTTGAATTTAATTCATTCAGATATATAATACAAACTTGATTATGTTCATTGACTCTTGTCACGGTCAAGATTAACAGGCCCACTTTATTGTAAATAGTCCTATAATAAATGCTTATTAACTTCTAATGTAAAACTATTTTGGCAACTAAAAAATTAAGTTTTACGTATTAATGTAATGCAGGCTTCATGTATTGAAAAACAATGTTTAGTAGCAGTTTTACTTAAAGATAAATTTATATAAAAGGTGTAGTTTATAGTATGAATCTAAATTGCTACATGCCGCTCTATACAGCAAGGGAGACAGAAAATTTCAAAATAACAGAACTAACCAAATCTGAAAAAAAATCTTTGCAGTTAGTTACATGTAAAGCAGAAGGATGTGATTACGTACATGCACTACTGTATACCTAATTTCAGTTTAAATGAATTCAGTGATGAAATAATTTAATACATCCCAAGAGACACAACTCATTTTGATCTTTGTTCTCTGACTAAAACGTCTCAATTCTTGTGTGTATCTAGTTATTTTGAGTATTTTGTCTGGGCGCCACAGGTTTGTTGGGCTGGAAGAGCCTGTTACCCTGTTATATATCTAAATAAATAAAAGTAATCATGAAGGATATTTCTCAAAGATCAAAATGATTAGGTAATCAGATTTGATCGAAGAGTTTTCCCTTAAGAAAACTAATGGGTACTTAATGAATACTTTGCTTCAGTATTCACTACGGAAAAGGATCTTGGCGATTGTAGGGATGACTTGCAGTGGACTGAAAAGCTTGAGAATGTAGGTATTAAGAAAGAGGATGTGCTGGAGCTTTTGGAAAGCATCAAGTTGGATAAGTCACCGGGACCAGACGGGATGTACCCCAGGCTACTGTGGGAAACGAGAGAGGAGATTGCTGAGCCTCTGACAATGATCTTTGCATCATCAATGAGGACAGGGGTATTCTGGAGAATTGGAGAGTTGTGGATGTTGAGTATAGGAGTTGCGGATTGAGCATAGGAGTTTGGATGTGATGCTGAAATTGTATAAGGCATTGGTGACACCAAATTTGGAGTATTGTGTACAGTTCTGGTCACCGAATTATAGGAAAGATGTTAATAAAATTGAGAGAGTACAGAGAAGATTTACTAGAATGTTACCTGGGTTTCATCACCTAAGTTACAGAGAAAGGTTGAACAAGTTAGGTCTTTATTCTTTGGAGCATAGAATGTTGAGGGGGGACTTGATAGAGGTATTTAAAATTATGAGGGGGATAGATAGAGTTGACGTGGATAGGCTTTTTCCATTGAGAGTGGGGGAGATTCAAACAAGAGGACATGAAAGTTAAAGGGCAGAAGTTTAGGGGTAACATGAGGGGGAACTTCTTTACTCAGAGAGTGGTAGCTGTGTGGAACAAGCTTCCAGCAGAAGTGGTTGAGGCAGGTTCGATGTTGTCATTTAAAGTTAAATTGGATAGATATATGGACAGGAAAGGAATGGAGGGATATGGGCTGAGTGCAGGTCGGTGGGACTAAGTGAGAGTAAGAGTTCGGCATGGACTAGAAGGGCCGAGATGGCCTGTTTCCGTGGTGTAATTGTTATATGGTTATATGTTGTCCCCTTATTCAAGAAACGGAGTAGAGGTATCCCAGTAAATTATAGGCCAGTGAATCTTTCTTCAGTGGTTGGTAAGTTGATAGAGAAGATCCTGGGAGGCAGGATTTATGAACATCATGAGAGGCATAATATGATTAGGAATAGTCAGCATGGCTTTATGAAAGGCAGGTTGTGCCTTATGAACCTGATTGAAGTTTTTGAGGATGTGACTAAGCACATTAATGAGGGTAGAGCCATAGCTTATTGAGAAAGTAAGGAGGCATGGGATCCAAGGTGACATTGCTTTGTGAATCCAGAACTGGCTTGCCGACAGAAGGCAAAGCATGGTTGTAGACCTGTCATATTCTGCATGGAGGCCGGTGACCAGTGGTGTGCCTCAGGGATCTGTTCTGGGACCCTTACTCTTAATGATTTTTATAAATGACCTGGATGAGGAAGTGGGGGGTTAGGTTAGTAAATTTGCTGACGACACAAAGGTTGGGTATGTTGTGGATAGTGTGGAGGGCTGTCAGAGGTTACAGTGGGACATTGATAGGATGCAAAACTAGGCTGAGAAGTGGCAAATGGAGTTTAACCCAGGCGAGTGTGAGGTGGTTCATTTTGGTAGATCAAATATGATGGAGGAATATAGTATTAATGGTAAGACTCTTGGCAGTGTGGAGGATCAGAGGGATCTTGGGGTCCGGTCCATAGGACACTCAAAGCTGCTATGCAGGTTGACTCTGTGGTTAAGAAGGCATCAGGTGCATTGGCCTTCATCAACCGTGGGATTGAGTTTAAGAGCTGAGAGGCAATGTTGCAGCTATATAGGACCCTGGTCAGACCCCACTTGGAGTACAGTGTTCAATTCTGGTTGCCTCACTAGTCATAGTCATTGTCATAGTCATACTTTATTGATCCCGGGGGAAATTGGTTTTCATTACAGTTGCACCATAAGTAATAAATAGTAATAAAACCATAAATAGTTAAATAGTAATATGTAAATTGTGCCGGGAAATAAGTCCAGGACCAGCCTATTGGCTCAGGGTGTCTGACCCTCCAAGGGAGGAGTTGTAAAGTTTGATGGCCACAGGCAGGAATGACTTCCTATGACGCTCTGTGTTGCATCTCGGTGGAATGAGTCTCTGGCTGAATGTACTCCTGTGCCCACCCAGTACATTATGTAGTGGATGGGAGACATTGTCCAAGATGGCATGCAACTTGGACAGCATCCTCTTTTCAGACACCACCATGAGAGAGTCCAGTTCCATCCCCACAACATCACTGGCTATCACTATAAGAAAGACGTGGAAACCATAGAAAGGGTGCAGAGGAGATTTACAAGGATGTTGCCTGGATTGGGGAGCATGTCTTATGAGAACAGGTTCTTTTTCAATATTTTTATTGATATTATATAAATTGCATGAATATAAATACAAAATTCATAAGGATACAAGTAAATAATATGAATTATATTACATTTAAATCACAGTAATATGATCACAGTATCCCATATTCCAAATCAATCATGTAGAAAAAAGATTAAATTATGAAATGAAATAAAATAAAATAATTGTATTTTATTTTAGAAAAATCTACCCCCACTACCAAAATTAGCTGGTTGGTAAAAAAAAAAAAGCAAAAAGAGAAATACCTTACCATATGATATTATAATAATAATGGCTCAGATCCATACTTTAATAACAGTTCAAAGATTATGGAAATAATTCAGAAAGGGTCGCCATAACATTGGAAAATCATGTTTAGAATCAGAAATGGAACAGCGAATCTTCTGTAGTCTAGGCATAACATAACATCAGATAGCCATTGAACATGAGTGGGCAGGGCGGCCTCCTTCCACTTGAGCGAGATCGCCCTCCTGGCCATAAGAGACGTAAAGGCCAATACCCGCAAATCAGATGGCTTCAGCTTTGTAGCACTATCCTCCACACTACCAAACATGGCAGTCAAGAGGATTGAGCTTAAAACTAACATTGAAAAGTACAGGAAAAGTTTGAAATACATCTTTCCAAAATTTTTCAAGGCTTGGACATGTCCAAAACATATGAATTAGTGTGGCCACTCCATTAGTACATCTATCACAGTAAGGGGAAATATCTGCGTAGAAACGAGAGAGCTTGTCTTTAGACATATGAGCTCTGTGTACCACTTTGAATTGTAATAAAGAATGATGAGTACATGATGAAGAATTAATCAATTTTTAAATAATCCCAGCTCTCTTCAGATATGAAAATCTGTAAATCCTTTTCCCAATCTCCTTTAATTTTATCTAAAGAGGCCTTTTCAGTCCCAAAAGTAGACCATAAATGTAAGATATTGAACCGTTATCAAAGGGTTTCAAATTAAAAATTGTATCTATTATATTCTTGTCTGGACTTGTAGGAAATGTATGTAATTGAGATCTTAAAAAATCTCTGATCTGCAAGTATCGAAAAAAGTATTGCAAAGGTTAAATTTCGTTGAAAGTTGCACAACAGAAGAGAGTTTCCCTCCATCAAACAAATCCTGAAATTGTTTAATACCCAATCTATCCCATTCTGTAAAAGATAATTAGAGAATATGGGACTTGAGAGGGAGAATCTCAATAAACCAAAATGTTTTCTAAGGTGTAACCAAATCCTCAGTGTATGTTTAACCACCACGTTGTCAGTTAGTTTATTTAAAGATAAAGGAATCGAGGATCCAAGTAAAGAAATAATGGAAAATTTCACAGAGTTGACTTCCAAAGAAACCCATATAGGGCAATTCTCATGGTTAATGTAATATATCCAGTACGTAATATGTCATATATTAACTGCCCAATAATATAACCTAAAATTGGGTAAGGCAAATCCTCCGTTCTGTTTGGTTTTTTGAAGGTGAGCTTTATTTATACGAGGTTTTTTATTCTTCCGTATATAGGAAGAAAGAATTGAATCCAAAGAGTCAAAAAAAGATTTAGGAATAAAAACAGGCACAGTTTGAAAAAGGTGTATAAATTTAGGTAAGATATTCATTTTAATAGAATTGATTCGGCCAATCAGTGATAAAGAGAGAGGCGACCAATTAGAAAGTTTTTTTTTACATAAACTTTAAAAAATTTCCTTAAATCTTTATAATTCTTAGTAATTGTTACTCCTAAATATGTAAATTGTTTTCTTAACATTTTAAAAGGAAGGTTAGTATTAGTTGTTATTAAATTGTTTAAAGGAAACAGTTCACTCTTCTGTAAATTTAATTTATATCCTGAGAACTGACTAAAATTAGTAAATGGAACACAAATGGTAAGGAGGTTGTAACATTAGATATAAAAAGCAATAAATCATCAGCATAGAGTGACACTTTCTGAATAGTACCTCTCCTTAAAATACCAGTAATCTCTTTAGACTCTCAAAAAACAATTGCTAAGGGTTCTAATACCAAATCAAAAAGCAGAGAGCTCAAAGGGCAACCTTGTCTAGTTCCATGTTGGAGTTTAAAGGGTTTAGAATTCTGAAAATTAGTAAGAACCGAGCGGAGGGAGATAGATAAAGTAATTTAATCCAATGAATAAAATTAAGTCCAAAATTAAATTTTTCTAAGGATGTAAATAGATAGTTCCATTCAACTCTCTCAAAAGCCTTCTCCGCATCCAAAGATGTCACACATTCCGATATTTCCTTAGATGGAGAGTACATAACATTTAACAAACGCCGTATATTAAAATGGGAATATCGATTTTTAATAAATCCTGACTGATCATCCGAAACTATAGAAGACATATTTTCAAGTCTGCGAACCAACACTTTAGAAAAAAATTTTAGTATCAAAATTGAGTAAAGGGATAGGTTTATACGAAGAACATTCAGTAGGATTCTTATTCTTTTTGAGAATGAGCGAAATGGAAGCTTCGTAAAAAGACTGCGGTAATCTTCCTACTTTAAAGGAACCTGTAAGGGTAGAACATCAGTGTGGTATAAGCAAGGAGACAAAAGCCTTATAAAACTCTCCAGAGAATCCATCAGGTCCTGGGGATTTCCCAGAATGCCATTCTCCAATAGCCTGAGCAATTTCCTCCTGGGAAATGGGTTGATCCAATTGCCTACGATCATCTATCGAAAGATTAGGAATACTTAATTGATCTAAAAAATTATTCATTGCAATATTATCGTTAACAGAGTCAGATCTATACAATTTAGAATAAAATTCCCTAAAAGTGTCATTAATTTCAAGGTGGTCAGTTGTCATGTCCCCATTAATTTTACATATTTTCTTAATTTGCCGCTTGGCTATAAATGCCTTCAATTGATCAGCCAGTAGCTTACCAGTTTCATCTCCATGAATATAAAATTGACTTCTATCTTTTAAAAGTTGGCTTTCAATTGGATACGTTAAGATCATATTTATATTGAGTTTTAGTTTCAGTACGTCTCTTGTATGTTTCAGGATTGGGTACCGAAGCATATTTACGGTCCAGTTGTTTTAACTGATTGGCTAGTTCATTTCTCTCTTTGTTAGCTTTTTTAATGATGTTTGCAGTATAAGAAATAATTTGACCCTGGATGTATGCTTTAAAAGTATCCCATATAATAAGACTAGACATCTCTTCCAACGTATTTTCTTCCAAAAAGAGAGTAATTTGATTCTCCATATATTTTTAAAAATTCTCATCAGAAAGCAAAGTTAAATTAAATCACCAAAATCTATTCATAGGGATAGGACCAGGAAAATTTAAAGAAAGAAGTACAGGAGAGTGGTCAGAAATAGCAATCTCTTTCTATTCGATCGATCGAACTAATGGAATCATTTGACTGTCAATAAAAAAAATAATCAATTCTGGTATAAGAATGATGAACATGAGTGAAAAAAGAATACTCCCTGTCCGTTGGATGGAGAAAACGCCAAGCATCAACTATACCATATTTAGTTAGAAAGGATTGGATAAACAAAGCTGATTTATTAAGTGCGGCTGGTTTGATAGATGAGCGATCTAATACTGGACCTAACCAGCAGTTAAAATCTCCTCCCATTACAAGAGAGTAAGTACACAAATCTGGCAAAAATGAAAATAGACATTTCAAAAATCCTGGATTGTCTACGTTGGGGGCATATATATTAGCAAAAACAATCAATTTACTGTCTAAACTCCCTGATACAATAACAAATCGACCATTAGGGTCCGAAACAACTTTATGCTGAACGAAAGAAACTATTATCTACAAAAATGGAAACTCCACGTGGTTTTGCATTAAACGAAGAATAGAATTGCATACCCTTCTACCGAGTTAAAAAAAACTTAAGCTATCACAGATGCATATGTGCGTTTCTTGTAAGAAAATAATGGGTGCTTTTAACTTTTTAATATAAGCAAACACTTTGTTCTGTTTGATGGGGTGATTCAGCCCTTTCACATTCAAACTAAATAAGTTAATATTTCAAACCATTTTAAATACCAATCAACATGTAATTAAAAGATCTGTCCATAAATTATTAAAACTAGAAAGCAAACCGTAAGGTAAGGTATTCAAACAAGCAATCGTATAATCAACCCAACACAGCTCCCAGAGAGAAATGGGCCCTACCCCCTGCCCCACCCAAAGCAAGAAAGCTGACTAATAGGCAGTCAGCAAGCTAAGAACTAAGTTCCCTCCCTAAAAAAAATCCTGTTGACAAAAACTCCGGTCCTACAAGGTCATTATGTCCCTACCAAGACACAACATAAAAAGAAAAATAACTCAGTATTCAAAAATCTAGAAGGATCAGTTTAAACAAATTCAAAGAAAGCTGTATTAAAATAAAGCCTCAAAAAGGGATATAATAAAAAAAATATCAAAAAATATAACAAAAGACAATATATGAGCAGCCAAAACGTAAGCTTATTGAAACCTTATTTCAGATTCATATTAACAGAGGAAAAAATTGATCAAGTAAGAAATATAACAGTTTTAGACTTCATTCTTCAGAAACTCTTTTGCTTCTTCAACCGACTTTATTCTTTTTCATAATCCGTTCTTCAAAACAATACTCAGATGGGCGGGAAACCGAAGAGATGGTTTATATCCTTCATTATAAAATTCTGACATAACTTCTTTATATTTCATGCGATCAGCCATAACTTCAGGCGAATAATCTTCCACAAATCTAACCTTGTAACTTTGGAAATCGATCATTCCTTGTCGACGGGTATGGCGAATTAAAAGGTCTTTAATACGAAATTCATGAAAACTGAGAATGACTGATCTGGGTCTCACCGTCAACGACAATGGCTTCGACTCGGAAGTGAATAAAGCAAGGAATAGCTGTTTCAGAAAGTTTGCAAAAAACTTCATAGGGTCAGCGCTTTCAATTGATTCTTCAAGACCCAGAGTTCGCAGGTTATCTCTCTTATTTCTATTTTCTAGACTGATGATCCTTTTCATCATTTTATCATTGGATAAAGATAACTCTTTGCAGAGTTTAATTGTATCGTTATCATCAACGTCCTCTTCAACTGCCCCAGCTTCACAGTATTTTCGTGAATTTGGTTCTCATGCTCAGATAAAGTTTGTTGAATTGTATCCAATTTGCTGTTAAGTCATTGAAACTCCTCAAAGTTCTGATTTTTGCCGTTTAAGGAAGTCACTGATTGAATCCAAAGTGACTGGGGATTCATCTTCTGTTTCTCTTTCTTTTGCAGAAGCTTTTGTTCTTTTCCCAGCCATAGTAAAGCAATATTAAAGTATTATAATAAAGTTTCAAAAAAAAAAGACTGGTAGGAGACAATTAATCAAACAGGGTAGGACCAATCTAAAACGATGTTACTCCATCAGCTGCCAACAGGGCTCTCGAGAACAGGTTGAGTGAACTCGGCCTTTTCTCCTTGGAGCGATGGAGGATGAGAGGTAACTTGATAGAGGTGTACAAGATAATGAGAGGCATTGATCGTGTGGATAGTCAGAGGCTTTTCCCCAGGGCTGAATTGGCTAGCATGAGAGGGCATAGTTTTAAGGTGCTTGGAAGTAGGTACAGAAGAGATGTCAGGGGTACGTTTTTTACGCAAAGAGTTGTGAGTGCGTGGAATGGGCTGCCGATGTCGGTGGTGGAGGCGGAAACCATAGGGTCTTCTAAGAGACTCCTGGATGGCTACATGGAGCTTAGAAAAATAGAGGGCTATGGGTAAAGCCTAGGTAGTTCTAAGGTAGGGACATGTTCAGCACAACTTTATGGGCTGAAGGGTCTGTATTGTGCTGTATGTTTCCTATGTTTTTATGTTTCTATGATATGAATTTTGGTGGAAGGGCAGGTAGTACTGCAGAAACAGGAAGGCTGCAGAAAGACTTAAACAGATTAGGAGAATGGTCAAGAGAGTGGCAAATGAAATACATTGTTGGAAAATGCATGGCCATGCACTTTGGTAGTAGAAATAAATGTGCATGCTATTTTCTAAGCAGGAGAAAATCTGAAAATCTGAGATGCAAAGGGACTTTGGAGTCCTTGTGCAGAACACCCTAAGGTTTAACTTGCTGGTAGAGTCAATGGTGAGGAAGACAAATACAGTGTTAGCAATCCTTTCAAGAAGTCTAGAGTACAAGAGCAGCGAATTGATGCTGAGGCTTTATAAGGCACTGGTGAGGCCTCACCTTGAGTTCTGTGAACAGTTTTTGGGCTCCTGATCTAAAAAAAGATGTATTGACCTTGGAGAGGGTTCAGAGGAAGTTCCCAAAGATGATTCTGGGAATGAAAGGGTTATCATATGAGAAACATTTGATAGCTCTGGGTCTGTATTCACTGGAATTTAGAAGGATGGTGGGGGGGAGATCTCATTGAAATCTTTCAGATGTTGAATGGCCTGGACAGAGTAGATGTGGAAAGGATGTTTCCTGTGATGGGAGAGTCTAGGACAAGAGGGCAGGATAGAGGTATGTCCATTTAAAACAGATGCAAAGAAATTTCTTTAGCCAGAGGGCACTGAATTTGTGGAAGTTATTATCACAGACAGCTATGGAGACTAGGTCATTGGGTGTATTTAAGGCTGAGCTAGATAGGTTCTTGATTGGACACGGTATCAAGGGTTACGGGGAGAAGGTTTGGGAGTGGGGCTGGTGGTGGGGGGGGGGAGAAAAGGATCAGCCATGATTGAATGGCAGAGCAAACTTGAAGGGCCAAATGGCCTAATTCTGTTTCTATGTCGTTGAGGCACATAAGCCTCCAAAGCATGATAAAGTTATGGTCCTCTTAGAGAAGTGCAATGTTTGACAAATGATGAATATGTCTTCCCCCATTCTCATAGTCAAAGTGCATTGACTCTGATTGTCATTATCTGCTTCATGTTAGTGGTGGGTTAGTGGACCAATGATTAAAAACAGAAGATAATTGTAATTAGAACACATGGTAGAGATACCAGTGCTGGATAAGAGGCAATATAGAACTGATGGGCAATGAATTGTAAGCAGATTAGCTGACCTTGCAAGAAAATAAGAGTAACAGAGCTTTGTTCTAGTTTTGTTCTGTTAACACTTGAATAAAGTTATCTCATGTACATAATAATTACATTCTGATTCGCACAGTGCATTCTATCAAGTGACCAAAATGATGTAACAGTAACATCATATCCACAAAATAAATGCACTTGACATCACCAGCTAATTATTGTAAAATGATGCCTGCTTTATAATGAATTTCAAGGTATCAACTGACATATTGTTAAAGTGACCTAGGCTTTAACCATTCCAGGTCAATTTTTAAAAATACTGAACATCATTCAAGATGGATTTTAGGAAATTTGATTTCTTTTCATAGTGCAGCAAGTGCATGGAATAAATTATCTCAAATAGTTATGGTTGTTGATTTTGCAGCAGTGGCTGCTCTAACTCTTAACTGATTTGACCCCCCTCAGCTGCCTATTCTTCAGTGAGTGAAAAAAAACACCAAACGTATTGTTTTGGTCTGAGAAAATGTAACAGTAAATCTTCATTTTTGCGTGTTCTGTGCTGCACTATCTTATGAGTGCAGTTGGTGATGATCAGATTTGCACTCAGTGCAGCAGAGGTTTATAAGCTGATTGGTGACCAGAAACTCTATCAGATTGTTGGTACGTGTCAAAAATCCCGAGTCACCTCGCTGGTTTAGTCTGATTTAAGTGGTTGTGGTCACCCTAAGGAACCTGTGATGTGATAAGATAGCATTCGCAGGGGTCATGTGGTTTACAAGCTTTAGTACAGGAGCCTTCATTACCTCTTCCTAATATGCGCAATAGAAGACATGCACCTCATAAGTTTCCACTGCTTGCATGCTGGAGCTACAATCGATGTGTTTCTACGGCCTAGTCAGAAAGTTCGCTGTTGCTGACACGATTTACTGATCTGGCGTGCTTTGCTGCCTTATGTGCATAAACTGAGAAGTGCCTGACATTCATTTCTTTACCCACTGAGTAAAGTGTAGAAGTGGAACCGTCCAAAAGTGTGATGTTTATGTAGGTTTAAAGTCGCAACTGGTGATTTTATCTTGTTTAAAATTCAAACTTGCATGTGTGACTTTCTGTAGAATTCACATTTTTTTTTAGATCATCCTGAGTCTCTTAGACAATTTCTCCAATACTTACATGTCAACAGCTCAGTATTAATGCATTTTCACTTTGAGGCAGTTATTTAAATATATCATCTTTTAGAGGAAATATTTCCTGTTTATTTGAAGAGCTAGGTATCAAAGTATCCAGCTATATCTTAGAAGATTTACTTTAGATTGATAGTACCTGATACATTGCCTTGATACTACAGTCATTTCATGTTGCATTTATTGAGGCGGAAAACAGCAGATGTTGGCAATCTGAAGCCAAGAAGTGGCGTAAACTCTCAGCAGGTCAGACAGCACCCGTGGAAAGGGAAACTCAAGTCAACAGCTAAGATCAGTGACCTTTGACCAGAAGTGACGAGGTTTATGTTGAACTAGTTTGGAAACAAGCAACACACACAAAATGCTGATGGAGCGCTGCAGGCCAGGCAGCATCTATAGGAAGAAGTAAAGTCGACGTTTCGGGTCAACACCTTTTGTCAGGACTAACTGAAAGAAGAGATAGTAAGAGATTTGAAAGTGGGAGGGGGAGGGGGGATCTGAAGTGATAGGAGAAGACAGGAGGGGGAGGGATGAAGCTAAGAGCTGGAAAGTTGATTGGCAAAAGGGATACAGAGCTGGAGAAGGGTCATGGGACGGGAGACCTAGGGAGAAAGAAATGGGGAGGGGAGCCCAGAGGAAGATTGAGGGCAGGCAAGGAGTGATTGTGAGAGGGACAGAGAAAATAGGGAGAGGAAAAAAAGAGGGGGGAATAATAAATAAATAAGGGATGGGGTAAGAAGGGGAGGAGGGGCATTAATGGAAGTTAGAGAAATCAGTGTTCATGCCATCAGGTTGGAGGCTACCCGGATGGAATATAAAGTGTTATTTTTTCCTCGTGTTTGCGTAGTTTGGAAACAGGAACTTTTCATCAAATTCATAGTTTGTGTTGACCATTCCCATTTAAGTGACAACATAGTAACCAATTTTTATAAGCACCAGATACTAGATTAAGTTGATCCTTTGTCTTTTTAGTCTTTAATAACAGCAACTTACAATTATATGGCATTTTCAGAGTAGAACATAATTCCAAATAACTAACAATGACTTACACTTATAGAGTATTTTTAGAGTAGGAAATATTCCAAATAAATGTGAGGAAAGCAGACTGCTATCAGGGGAAGACAGATCTACAGAAGCAGTTTACCACCTGGTTAAGGAGAAGACATTTGAGAATTATTTTTTTCACAGTGAGTCCGGTTAAGTAGAGTGTTCCAAAGGGTAGGCCAGGGATGGCTAAGTTGCTGATTATAGAATAAAGATATAGAGTCATATCAGAGTCAGATAAGGCACCTAGGAAGGGAACAAGGCTGGAGGAAACTAAAGAGTTGGGGTGGATCGAGCACCATTGTAGGGATGGGCAGTAAATGCCAGTCATGAAAGTGGAACCCAGATCTGAAAAATGAATTTATCAGTTTGTGTGGCAATGAGGCAAACAGCACATTTTTGTAGGCTAGAGTATGATCAATTGTTAAAGATGAGTATGGGGGTAGTCAACTCTAGTACGCATAGATAAAAGTTTCAAAGTCAGCATAGCTGAGATGTGCAGCAAAGGATGGAAGTATAACAGAGATAGAACTGTGAAATTTGAGAGGACATGTCCTAATGCTCATCTCAGGCTCAAACAGGATGCCAAGATTACAGGTAGACAGTGGCAGGAAATAGTGGCAAAAGAGCAGATTTTGTGGCAAGGCAGAAGGCAGAGGCTTGTATTTTAAGATGTCAAACTGGGGGAAGTTGAGATTTCTCTGGTGCCTGAGATCAGACAAGCAATCTGATGACACTGTTGCAACTGAGGGAATTGGAAATGTGGGGAGGGACATAAAGTTATGGGTCATCATGTAGGTAAAAATTGATACTGCACCTCTAATGGCAGAAGGGAGGGAAGGTTCCACGGATAGAATTTTGGAAAAGCCAGGGATAATGCTGATGTGAAGAGAGGAAAGCCATCATCCAAGGTGGACTGGTAGTGTTTGGAAAGGTCAGCACAGAACCTTAAAGCCATTCCAGGCCAATGGCCCATCAAGAAAATTGCTTGCGTTTATACTCTCTGCCTTTCTTAATAAAACCAAAGATACAGAGATTTGTTTGTGCACGTCAGGTCTGTATGTACTTGCATCCCTTTAAGATTGTACTCTCACTCTCATTCACATTGCCTTTACTTGAACGTCACTGCGTTAAATTTAATCTGCTAAGTGACTTCCCATATTGCTGTATGCCTCCTCTTCTAAATTCTGTTCCTTTTCCTCTTTTACCGTGTTTCTCACTTAGATATGACCTACAAATATGCAGTGAAGTCGGTCATTTTTTTTTTAATCATGAATTTGGGCTTGCTTGTATTTCAGTTGTTTATGGGTACATAATGTAGATCTGGAAAATGCTGTAAAAAGGAAAATGTGGTTTCAGTAACAAACTGAATAAAAGTACATCCACTACTTGTGCCTCATAGCTAAAGCCAAAACAAAATGGGTAAATGTCTTTCATCATTTTTAGATATTGTTAATACTGGGTGGTACATCAGCATATTGACTCTCCCCATTACATTTAATTCAGCTTTATGCTGTAAAATTTCTTGTATACATTGTGCCTTCCTGCATATTTTAGTGCTTTCCAAATAGTATGACATGGCACAGTGCATTTATATACTAGATTAGTGGTCTGAAGGATTGGACTAATAAATAGAGACACAATTTCAAATTCCATCATTCATCTGAAGAATTTATAATCAGTTAATTTAAAAGAAATCCTCTAATAAAAAAAAAGCTATTGATAATGGCAACCAAAAATGCAAATCCCATTTTGTTTATGAATCTTCATTAGGGAAGGAAGTGTGGTGTCTTTACTCAGCTTTTTATAAGATACTAGACGGTCAACAATATGGTTCAGATAGTTCCTTCTGAAATGGCTGAGACTATCAAACTGTATCAACAGTACTGTGCACCTTGAACCTCTGCAAACCACTACCAGTGCAAGTTAATGGGATTTCTTCATGGTAATAAAGCTTATGGCATGCATTTAAAGTGAGTGGAGGTAATTTCAAAGGAGATGTGAGGGGCAATTTTCTTTTACACAGAGTGATGGAATACGATGGCTGGGGTGGTGGTAGAGGGAGACATCTTAGGAACTTTTAAAAGACATTTAGATAGACACGTGAATGTGAGGAAAATGGGTAAGATATGGACATTGTGCAGACATAAGGGTTCAAATTGATTGGCCATTTGACTAATTTATTTATTTCTGCAAAATATTATGGGCCTGAAGGCCTGTTCCTGTACTGTATTGTTCTGTGTTCTATACTGCAATTCTCTGTCGTTTTCATTCAGTGTTTGGTAGGACCCTTTTTTGAATGGCCCATTAAGAAAGTTTGCTGCAATTTACTTCTTTTTGATTTGCATATTAAACTGCAAATCAGGGTCATGCACAGGTTACTGTCAAAGAAAGGACGTGATTAAGTTTCTGAAATTCTTCAGCTTGAGCTTCGATCTCTCATCCTTTCGTGCCCTGCGAGACTCAACAAAGATAGCCAGCAGATTCAAATCATGGTTTTCTATTTTACAGTAATCAAGAAGTCATGACCTACCAGAGTTAGCTTTATTCTGGTTTCCTGTTCTGATTCACTGGAAACCTTTTGGTTTCAGGTTCTTTGCTAGCACTAATCTTTGGCACGTTTACACATCAGATTTTTTTGACTCTATTTTGCAACTTAAAGAGCATTGATAGTCTGCAGTGCAGTTGATAACTGGTGAAGCCAAGTGCTAATATCTGGAGCTAAAACCCAGGTTTGTTCATTAAAACTAGAAAGTGCTCTCTGCTTTCATTCATCCATTTTTGAATTTTTATTAAATAGAATTTCCTGTTGGTTGAAGCTGTCATAATCCCAATCTACCACCTTTTTAAATATTTCTTCCTGTTAGTCATGAAGTTTTTCACCACCATAATTCTTATTCATGGATGCTAAGAATGCAAATGAACATGCTCCCTCATGGTTTAAATTAAACAAGAATTATGAAACACGCTAAACACTGGAGGAACTCAGTAGGTCAGGCAACATCAATGGGGGGGGGAGGGGAGGAACGGTTGACATTTCAGGCCAAGGTTAGAAATCTTGATCTTGGCTGGATATTATGTGTCATCCTTTTCATTGTGCAAAGTTAATACTATTTTTGTAATGCTTGTTCATTATTTTATACAGTAATGAATATAAATGTATCAACAAAATGTAAAGAACAAAGAGCATCTATTGCATCATTTATTGTATGATGTCATAAAATTTAAGATATTGGATCAGTATCCAGACATTTGTATAATTGATCAGTGTATTCATTTTCCACTGCAGAGCTGGGAAGTTTTAATACATGCTGCTGTATGTTTATTCTTTTGTCAACATGCAATTATCACTCGCAGTGCCAGCATTTATCGCTCATCCTTATTAAACTTTCTAACTACCTACTTGTGGAAAATCCTCAATGTTCTTGCAAAGGTAGTTCCAGTAATAAGGGCCATTGAAAATGGATGAACTTTCAACTCTGGCTGATTTTGTTCCTGAGCACCTAATGCTCTTGCATTAATGCTCTTGTGGTAGAGATCACAGGTTTGGCTGATGCTGTATGAGCTATTTCGATATTGACAGGATGAAGTATCACTATAATTGTTTTAACGTACACTGAATTGACCTTTTTTCTTCATGGAATTGAAATTTGAAAGCTTTGCCCAATTTGTCTTGGTCCACCAGTGAGACCTGTGAATTCTTAATTGACCTGAAAAAACTAAGTAAGTCACTCAGTTCAGGGGTTAGTTAGGATAAAAAATAAATACCAGCAGCATCTGCATTCTGTTACTTTTTTTTAAATCAGCAGGTATCATAATATTAATTATACACAAGGTAAACTTAAAGGATTAAAACAGTGCATCCCAAGTAATTTAAGCAGCTATCTTTCTTTTATGTGGCTCTCTTGAGCCATCGCCTTAGCAAGGGAGTCTGGAATATCCCTATCCCTCTGAATTACGAATTGAAGATAGATGGAGGGGCAGGTAGTGCTGAGGAAGCAGTGAGTCTGCAGAAGGACATAGACAGAAATTTAAATAATCAGAGATGCAGAGAGACTTGGGAGTCCTCATACAGGATTCCCTAAAGGTATCTTGCAGGTTGAGTTGGTGGTAAGGAAGGCAAATTTATTTTGAGAGGACTAGAATATAAAAAGCAAGGATGTAATGCTAAGGCTTTATAAGGAATTGGCCGGACTGCAATGGAGTATTGTGAGCAGTTTGGCCCCTCATCTAAGAAAAGATGTGCTGGCATAGGAAAGAGTCCAGAGGAGATTCATGAGAATGATTCGGGAATAAAAGAGTGAATGTATGTCGAGTATTTGATGGCTCTGGGCCCGTACTCGATGGAGTTTAGAAATGGGGGGTGGGGTCTTATTGAGTTCCTATCGAGTTCTGAAAGGCCTAGGTAGAGTGGATGTGGAGTGGATGTTTCCTAAAGTTGGGGGAAGGGTCTAGTACTGAAGGGCACAGCCTCAGAATAGAGGAACATCCATTTAGAACAGAGATAAGAAGGAATTCCTTTAGCAAGAGAGTGGTGAATATGTGGAATTCATTGCAGCAGATGGCTGTGAATGCCAAGTCATTGGATATATTTAAAGTGGAGGTTGATAGGTTCTTGATTAGTCAGGGCCAAAGGTTAGTGAGAGAAGGCAGAAGAATAAATCAGCCAAGACGGAATGATGGGGCAGATTCGATGGGCCAAATGCCCTGATTCTGCTCCTATGTGTTATGGTTTTATGGTCTTATGAAGTTTTTCACATCCATGCACATTTCCCTTTCTGAAAAATGTACTTACCCATGTTGAGTATTATGCATTTCTGGTGCACCCACAATGTTAAGTGGTTTGTCATGGGAGCTGCATCTAATTATTCTCAATGTGTACAAATTTTTGTCCAATTCTATCAGGTCCACTTTGGATTGTATCTTTCAGTACGTTTAAGTTTATAACATGTGCTTTTAATGTTAAATGCAGGTTCAAAATCTGACTGTGCTGCAAATAAACATTTCCAGTGTGTGTGTCCTTACAAGGTGTGGTTCAGCAGTTCATTCTGTACAATCAGTATCAAGGATGATAGAGTCAAAGGCCATTTCATCAAACTAAAGAAGCTTCAAAACAAAGATTAAGACTTGAAAGTTAAATATCTGAAAGACTTGAGTTGTCATATCTAAGTTCACTTCCCACTTCCTGTTTTGCAAATCTCTCAATCCACACACGTGGGCAAGATCTTTCCCATTATCAGCTCTCAGCTCTCAAATTGAAATTCCCTTGGAGCGCATTGTGCTTCAAGTGCTCAGTGACTGGCCTGCGACATTTCAATATGCTGGCCAGATCTTGCTCGGCATCATCTCAGTGCAACCTTGCCACGGCAAAGAAGCAGATAATCACAACATAACAAGCCAAGGATGTTTGGGGAAAAGATTCCAGGTTTTCAGCAGTATCAATTTGGATGCCCATGTTTTACCAGATTTAAGTTTTCCCTAATTCCTCATATTTTCTCCCACTTAAAGTAAATTATTTTATAACTTTTATTGGATAAAGTTTGACTAAACTTTTGCTGTTTTAATCTGTTATTTTTATTGTAATCTAATTCACGTGAGACTACATCCCTAGTTTGTTTGCTGTACTCTTGTGGTTCATTGTTCCAGCCTTCAGCCCTGAGAGCTACCTGTGTGGAACTTACATATCATCTTTGAACACGTGGGTTCTTCCGGGTGCTCTGGTTTCCTCCCACATCCCAAGGACATGCTACCCCATAGGTTAAATGGCCTTTGTAAATTACCTCTAGTTGAGTGGTAGGAAAACAATCGGGGAGACAGTAATTGATTGACGTGTGAGAGATTGGTATCATAAATTATAGAGAAATAAGTGAACTAATGGGTTTTGAGGGATTGCTCAGAGCTGGCATAGATTGAGGGCCAAATGTCATAAAGAAATACATCAGCCGTTTTCCTCAAATTTATGTACGTAGAGTCACATAGGATGGAACAGGCACTTTGTCCCAACTGGTCCCTGCCAACCAAGATTCCCATGTGAGTTACTTCCATTTCCCCACATTCAGCCTATATTCCATATTAATATAGATCACTTCGTAGAGATCTGTTTTTATTTTGACACAAGAGTCTTTTTCTGTCGATCAGTGTCCAAAAAAAGCCAAATTAAACCCACTATGATTCATCGTTATAAAACAATAAAACATGAAAACTTCCAAGGGGGTTGAATACTTTTTATAGGCACTGTTTGTGTTGTATGTGACTATATATACTGTGTTTCGCACCTTGCGCCCAGGGGAACAGTGTTTTGTTTAGCTGTATACATATGTATGGTTGAATGACAATAAATTAGACCTTGAAATATAAATCTGTTAGTCACAGGCCTAATAGAAATGATTCGCTTCACAATAAATGCCTTTTATTCTAGAGTATTTTGGCTTCAGCATTTTAACTTAGTTCCTGAAAGGTGGGGTGTAATCTTTAGTGGCTACTCTTTAAGGAAGATTTGAAGGGCATTGTGATGATGCAGAACAGGGTTACCAAATTGGTTCCAGAGATGAAGATTTCAGCTCCTCAGTTAAAACCACCAAAGATGGAGTTGTTTTCCATAAAGCAGCAAAGATGGCGGCGCAACGCAGCTCACAGCGGCCACTCCGGTGGTGATGTCTGTCATTTGTCAAGTAGGGTGCCTGTGCACAATCCTGATTTGATGGAGACGGATGTGAGAGCACGAAGGAACATCTGGTGAAACTTCTGAAATGCCTGCTTCGCTGCTGCTGCTACTGTGTGGTCCGAAATCTCCGGAGGGGAAGGCCCCGAGTCCTCGGCTTTGCTTGTTGCTCGGCGGCCGGGGCGGGGTCAAAGCGTTCGGCAGAAGATGGTGCTCGGAGAGGCTGTGTCGGAGGCTCGAAGTTTTCAGAGTCCGCTGCGGTCGGGTGCTTCCAGTGGTGCTGCATCGGCAAGTTTGCGGTGCTTGGAGGCTCCTGGCGGGGAGAGTTTCTCCCTTCTACCGTCTGCGTGAGATGATGAGGCTATTGGGACTTTGAGACTTTTTTTTACCGTGCCCATGGTCTGCTCTTTATCAAATTACGTATTGCTTTGCACTGTTGTAACTATATGTTATAATTATGTGGTTTTGTCAGTTTTAGTCTTGGTTTGTCCTGTGTTTCTTGTGATATCATTCTGGAGGAACATTGTATCATTTTTTAATGCATGCATTTCTAAATGACAATAAACGAGGACTGAGTGTCCTCATAATCTTAAAAAAAAAGGTGGGGATGTGTTTGAGAAGCTCAAGGGCATGGCGTGTTCTGTTTTAAAAAAAAAGGTTTTCCACTTTGAAGGTAGTTCAAAGACCGGGGGCATAGAATCAAAATGATAGGCAAAAGAAATGGAGATGTGTGGAAAAAAACTTTAATGCAGAGTGTGGTTGTGATCTGGATCTTGCTGTTTGTAAAAGTAGTGGAAATGGGTATGGTTTTGCTGTATTATGCCATAACATCCATTTTAAAACAACATATTTGCTTCCCTTTTAAGAATACGGTGTGGGGATTGTGAGCATAGATTGCAACACTTTAAAAAAAAATGACTCCATTTGAGCAGCAGAGTTTGTTTAATCACTAGTATGGGAGTTAAAATCATCAAAATTTACATTGGAGTCAGTTAGCGCCTCAAAGGGAAATAATCTTTAAAAGGCTACTGAGACAAAATGAGGAAATGGGATATTGAGTTGCTGGAGACTTGGTGAGTCAAATGGTGGATTTCTCTGCCATCATTTCTATTCTATTTTCAGTGTGGAGCCCCTTAATAAATTAAACTTGGAAATTCCTCATGGGGTGAGCTGTAGCTCTCTATCATAGTCTCTATGGCCTCATGCTACCACACACTGTGATATGTGGCATTATTTTTAATATATATTCTTCTGAATACACATTTTAGTTTACAATCACTTTGCATAATATTATCCACTTTATGGGCCTGGTAATTTGACTCTTTTTTAATATAATTTTTATTGAGTTTTCAAAATGATTACATAGAATGATTCTATGTAATCATTTTGGTAATTTGACTCTTGAATTGCAGTCACATTCCTGGGAAATTTACGTAGCAGGCCTTTCCAAGCTAATGTAGCCTTCCTGAGCTATATTACCTAGAATACACAGAATTCAATTGGAACAACTGCAACCTGACCAATCTTACTTGCTCTGTGGGAGGATCATGTACAGATGCCCTTTTGGAGATGTTGGCTTCTGCTGAAGTTCTGGAAGACTGGAAGGTGGCTAATGTTGCATTGTGGAAGAATGGTAGCAAGGATTGAGGATTGGCTGACTGACATGAGGCAAAGAATGGGAATAAAGCAGGCCTTTTCTGATTGGCTGGTGATTAGGGGTGTTCCCCAGGGGTCAGTGTTGAGCCCATTACTTTTCATTTTATATATCAATGATCTGGATGATGGAATTGATGGCTTTGTGGCCAATTTTGTGGATGACGAAAAGATAGGTGGAGGAGCAGATAGTGTTGAGGAAGGACATAATCTGCAGAGGGCCTTGAATAAGTTTGAAGACGGGTTAAAGAAGTGGCAGATGCAATACAGTGTAGGAAAGTGTATGGTAATGCACTCTGGTAGAATGAATAAATGTGTAGGCTGTTTCCTAAATGGGAGAGTATTCAGAAATCAGAGGTGCAAAAGTACTTGGGAGTTATAATGCAGAGTTCCCTAATTTGCATGATGGGCTGACTTTAATGGTGAGTCAGTACTAAGGAAGGCACATTCATTTTGAAAGGATTAGAACATAAGAGCAGGGGTTTATTGTTGAGGCCTTTGTAAAGTGTTTGTCAGACAATATTTGAAGTATTATTGTGAGCCCCTTATCTAAGAAAGGGTCTGTTGGCATTGGAAAGGCTGCAGAATGATCCCAGGAATGAAAGGGTTAATGTCTGAGGAACATTTGATGGCTTTGGGCCATTACTCATGGAACCATAGTAGGATGAGGGAGTATCTTATTGAAACCAGCTGAATATTGAAAGGCCTGGATAGAGTGGATGTGGAGAGGATATTTCCAGTAGTGGAGGAATCTGGAACCAGAGAGAATGGCCCCAGAGTCAAAGAATATAGAAAGGACAAGATAGAGTGCACATGTAGAGGATGTTTCTTACAGTGGGGAGTCTCAGACCAGAGGGTGCAGCTTCAGAATGCAAGGACACCCCTTTAGAACCGAGGGGAGGAGGAATTGCCTTAGCCAGACACCGGTGAATCTGTGGAATTAATTGCCACAGATGGCTGTGGGGGCCAAGTCATTAGGTATATTTAAAGCAAAGATTAATAGGTTCATGATTAGTAAGGGTATCAAAGATTACGGGGAGAAGACCTGGAGAATGGGGTCGAGAGGGCTAATAAATCAACTGTGATGGAATGACGGAGCAGAGGGGCTGACTGGCCTAGTTCTGGTCTTTTATCTTATGGTCTTTCAAAATTTTGTATTTTCCTTCACTTCTGAGACAGGATTCCCCCACACAAATCCATACCATTTCTGATCAACCCCTGCTTTTCCTATTTCTTGTATATCCTATTATATACATATATCCTATTTCTTAGAACGTCTTTCCAATAATTTCCCTACCGCTGACTCACTGGCCTTTTGTTATTCAGCTTATCCCTGCTACCCATCTTAAATATAAGAATGTTAGCAATCCTCCAGTACTTCACTAACAGCAACAAAGATGCAAAAGTCTTCATGAACACTAGCGCTATTTCTTTCCTTTCCATGGCAACCTGAGAGAGATCTCATCTCTCCCAGGGATTTATCAGCCCTTGCTTAACATTTTGCATGGGAGCAGATTTGTTGATTCAGTAAACGGGCCAGAAGACACCAACCGTTGGTATAAGTTTAATTGTTTATTAACTAAACAAAGTCAAACATTCAAGTTAGACAGGTGCATGGTGCCTTCATCTTGCCATGTTTACCTTTCACTATTACTGAAACATGGTAACCCTGATCACTCTTTTAAAGATAGTTGTGGTTATTAGAAATCAATCATCTGACAACATCATTGCAGAAGGTCCTGAAGGCAATATCAGACCCAGCCATCTTTAGCTGCTTCTTCAATGACTTTCCTTCCATCTGCAAGTTAGAAGTGGGTCAGGGGAAAGTTCTGTGAAAGATGTACACAAAGCCTGATTTGCAATACTGACCAGGCACTCTGGATGGGAACTAACAGATTGGGTGGGAAGAAACTGTCATAAGTTAAGATTCATATTGACTAATTGTGCAATGAAGTCATGGAGAAGTTGCAAAGGAAATTTGAGAAGTTATCTTTGAAGATGAAATAAAATTTCCTGTATAATCATTAATATCTGAGGATGTCTCGAGGAGAAAAATGTTAGATTGCTCATAATGTTGCTGGAACGTTGATCTGGTATGGAGGGGAATAGACTTCTAAGAGATGGTTAAGTTCTGACCATTGGATTTTGTTCATGGGGCATCGCCCAAGTTTTAATATTCTGGTTGACAAAGTAAATAGGCAATAAGGAGGGCCTTTAAGCAGCAAAACAGAGAGGAGTATTCTACAAACAAAAAGCCACAAAGAAACAGAACTTGCAATAGATAACACAAGCACGAGGAGATCTGCAGCTGCTGGAAATTCAAGCAACACACATAAAAAATGCTGGTGAACGCAGCAGGCCAGGCGGCGTCTATAGGAAGAGGTACAGTCAATGTTTCAGGCCGAGACCTTCATCAGGTCTAACTGAAAGAAGAGATAGAAAGAGATTTGAAAGTGGGAGGGGGAGATCCGAACTGATGGGAGAAGACAGGAGGGGGAGGGGTGGAGCTAAGAGCTGGAAAGTTGATTGGCAAAAGGGATACAAGGCTGGAGAAGGGAGAGGATCATGGGACGGGAGGCCGAGGGAGAAAGAAGGGGGAGGGGAGCCCAGAGGATTGGCAAGGAGTTATAGTGAGAGGGACAGAGGCAGAAAAAAGAGAGAGAAAAAAAAATAAATAATAAATAAATAAGTAAGATGGGGTACGAAGGGGAGGTGGGGCATTAACGGAAGTTAGAGAAGTCAGTGTTTCATCTGGCATGAAAAGCTAAGTGGAGTTTTCTTTTTTCCTCTACCTTAATATTATTCTATGTAAGATATTTTTTCATTGAAAGTAATATTTTTAATACATTAAATCACATTTTTTTCCAACCATTTTTGTGTACCCATGGTTATCAAAGATATTTAGAGACAGGGCCATTGGGCATCCATGGTCTGAGCCTTGAGTTCTGTTGCCTGAACCAACTTGCCTCTTGTAGGTTTTCCACTCTGTGGGGCAATTATCCGCAGCAGAGTCTCAAGTTTGAGGCCCCAAGGGTTAGCATGGCCAGGATAGTTGAATGCAAGATGTTCAGCTGAGACACAGACTGATTCATTATTCTGAAATGATTAAAATTGGTGGTCCTCTAAGAACAGTTCGAGCTGGTTGGGAGAAATGATGAATGGAGTTTTTGGGCATCTGTGTTCAAAAATATTTGCTAAAACTCATGGTCCATACTCCCTGTAGCAATGAGGTCTTAAATCTTACTCCAAACAGAATCACAGAAGTGAGGGTCTTGGCAAAAGAGCACAAGAGCTTTACCAAATTCAGAATATTCAGCTGTAGAGAGGGAGTCCTACAATTAGTTAAGGGAACTAGTATTTTCCAGAAGTTAGCTCTGCTATTGGTGAAGTTACATACTCAAAAATGCAGAGTCTTTGAGATTTTGATCAATGATTTCGTGTGAACTGCGATCACACCAGTACACTCCCAAGCTCGGTCTAGTTCTTGTTATTCACCACCCATCTTAAAATGCTGCCAAATAACCACTTCCCTTGACCAAAGCCCAAGAAAGTTGGGTCTTCTACTGCTAACACAAGGAACCAACACTACTGTACTACAAATTTGGGTGCATTTTGAGAAAAAAGCAATAAGACCACACTGGTGAAATAATGTTGAGCAAGTTCAACTTTATGTCTCTGGCATTAAAATAGAAGCTGGCAGGAATCTTTCAGTTCACAGATACTAGACTATTGGGAAAGCATTTCAAGTGTATTATCTCTTAACACCAAGCAAGCATGAATGGTTCATTAAAACTTGGATTACACCGATGTATGTCAGTCCATACCAAGTATCAGTGTGCTGCTGGTATTTAAAACAATATTTAAAAATAAACATGAGATTTTGCAGATGCTGGAAATTCAGAGTGACACACACAAAATGCTGGAGGAACAGCAGATCAGGCATCATCTATGGAAAGGAATAAACAGTTGACATTTCAGACTGAGGCCCTTCATCAGGACAAGAAGGGGAAAGAAGCCAGAATAAGAAGATGGGGCAGGGGAAGGAGTACACGCTAGAGGGGGACAAGTGAAGCCAGGTGTGGGGGAAGATGGATTTTTTAAAATGTAATTTTTGAAGTAGTCCTTACAATGGTTATGGTCTATTGTGCACATATGGAAATGTTAGCAGCTGTATATTTGCAAAACCTTTTGGCAAACAATATCCTATTATCTGCAGCAGAAATGACAAAACATTGGGGAATCTTGGAGCCATTTCTGGTTCCATGGATTGATTTTGATTTGTAATTTTCACTGGGTGATGATCCTCTGGTTGTTTGCCAATGCTTACTGCTACCATAATCTCTGATAGCCGAGCATCACTGTAGCCTATGGATTCATTTGTGAGGTACTGTATGAACGATGTGGTTACTCGTAGATCTCCATCGAAAATGGTTGCTGAGATGAAACTCCTAGGATCATTGCTATCTGAAAAGAAACAGCATAATGAAAAATTACAATAAAGAAAGCCATTGTTTTTTTTCTATAGAAGATTTACATTTGTTTATACTGTTACTTAGGGGTATAGAAGTCTCCAACTTCTGATAATTTTCCCTTTCCTCCTCCCCTCTTTAATTCCCCTCTTATCTCATCTGTTATCCTCACTTACCAATCAACTCAATTTCTCCAACTTCCTGTAATTTTTCCCCTCCGCCTTGCCTCCTGTTCATTTTCCCACTTTGGCTTCTTACCTCTTCTCCTTACCTGCCTGTCATGTCCGCCTGGTGTCCCTCCTCTTTACTTTTCCCACCCGTCTGGTTTCACCTATCACCTTCTAGCTATACGCCTTGGCTTTCCCCCACTATTTTTTATTCTGGCTTCCACCCCCTTCCTTTCCAGTCCTGATGAGGAGTGTTGGCTTGAAACACTGACTGTTTACTCATTTCCATAGATGCTGCCAGACCTGAGTTTCTCCAGCATTCTGTGTCGCTTTGGATTTCCAGCATTTGTGGAATTTCCTGAGTTCTGTGATGACCACAACTTTAGCCTGCATATAGTGAAACTGCATGTACATCAGTGAGGTCTAGGGTTTTATTCTGTGCTGAGATAGTTGTCCTGCGTGTTTCTGGTTAGAGAGAAAAGTGGTGCAGTGGCTCAATGATACTGCAAGTAAGCTTCTCGCTATCATTATACCTGTCACAATCCCAGCGTTCTCCCTAGGCCTATGTAAAGCAAGGATGTTGAGATGATAACCTTGCCCAAGTAATGCACACTGAGTTGTTTCCTACTGACAATCCCCATCTTTTAGGAAAAGTCCAGAGGACTGTAATTATAGATTAATAGCTCCTATTCACCAGGATTTACTCGTGTCTGGAGCTTCAGATTCAGCCATAGTGAATCTTTAGTGCTGTGGTGTGAATAGTATTACCTCTGCTAAATTGCTCTTTTTTTGCTCCCTCCTTCCACCACATGCATAACGGACTGGGGCAGTCTCCTTCAGGTAAGTAATTGTATATGTCCCCAGTCCATTCTAACTGGTGCAATTCATACCACTTGCATTTGTATGAGTGAATCTTCCACTGACAACAATGTAATCATTCTCATTACATGTCCATGGTTTGTATGAAGGTTAGATCAATTTTACATGGCTAACCAGTGAGTGACATTTTGTGTGAATTTAATCTGTAATTCCTTCCCATATAGTTGGATTTTTTTTTCAAAATATGTTCATGCACAATCAAAATGGTTGTCTTGTGTACTTATCCCTCTTTGGGATAAAGGGTTTTTTTTAACAACTGGATACTTGACTAATTTACTAATGTAACAAGAATTACTTCTGTGTAGAGTGAAAAGATTAAGAATCTTGGCACGCTAACATCTTTTGCATGTATTCTCCCTGTTTGGATTTCTGGTTAGATTGTGAGTTTCCTTGCATTGTTGTGTGCTATTGAGAGAGAATAATTGATATGTAATAGACATTTTTCCAATTCTAATCAGTTATTCCTTGGAAACTGGGATTTTCAACACTTTCTTAAAATTATTTTTTCGAGCAGTATTAAGATATCCGTGTTTTCAAAGTTTAGATCATACTTCCAGATCTAACGTTGACTGAGTTTGAGTGAATTTATTGTCAAATTGCTTCCCAAGCAGTATGGTATTTTATTTCCCTCCAATCATTTTATAATTGTCTTGCCCTGAACAAAATAATAACATAGCAAGTCCTGCTTGTAGTAACCTTTTATACCAGTTTAGTTGAGAAAAAAGTAAAAAGATGTGTATCTGGGCTGTTAGGAGTGGGGAAGGAATGTGAGGGGAATGGGTAAAAGCAGATTTGCAATCATATGGAAAGAGAAAGGACTGGATTCCGGGTGTTTTAATCCTTTGTCTAAAGAGGTCTGATGAAGCTGTTCCTTCGGAATTGTAATCTATGTATCTGCACTACACAACTTATGGCAAGACATTTGGGTTCTGTGAGTTTATTTCTTTCAGGCCATTAATGTTTACAGTGATAGACCAATATAATTACATTCATATCTTCATCAGAACAAGGGAAGGGGAGCTGGGTGTTGTTCTGTTTACCTGTGATTGGTTAGCTGAATTCAAGGCATAGTTTACTTGCAGTTACCTGAAATACTCAAATCATTTGATCAAAGGCTGATTGATTGGTGAGTATCCAGACCAGTGGAAGCATGACACAAAAAAAAATGGAAGTTGGTTATTTTGGAGAACTTCTCTGAGGAAAGTGACTGTGACCAGAAATGTTTACTGCAACGTAAATTTTAGGTTCATTTCAGGTCTTTCATTATATAAAATAATTTGTAGTTTAAAAATTGTGAAGGTGGTCAATAATAATCTCCTTTTTCAACAGGTCATGTGCCTAAAAGGGCAGAGGGACTTCTCAGACCGACACACTTTTGATCGGATCCACATTGTGAATCACATCGCTGACGATGACTCATTCCACTCCTCTGATGAAGATCTGATTCCAAATACTCTGAGGGTTCGTGGTCTTCGGGGTGTCCCTCACCATTTTCACCACCTCAGCAGAAATGTACAAATGGAAGCTAATGATAAGGACAGTGAGGACAGTACAGACAGTGACAGTGAGGATACAGCGCTGCATCCTTGTCACTACAGCCAGATTAGTCAGAATGTCTGCACAAAGGGGCAGGACCATACGGAATCTTTCTCCACCACCGTGTGACCATCACTGTGAATGTGAGGCTTTCTGGTTCATTTCAAAGACCAGATGGGCTCCAGTCATTCAGACTTGAATGCAGTTTTCAGTCTTGCCTGCTGATTAAACTAAAGGGACTGATATGAGAAATTACATGGGGGTCTACCATTGAAATAGTGGAGACAAAGCACCAGATTTCATACTGTATATTTTGTTTTGGAAGGGGGGGGAGGGGTTGCAAGGAGGATGTCGTTTTACCTGTTCTTTTGTCTGCCTTAATCTCTGCCAAAACCTTTCCCAAATAATTGTTGCCAGATGCTAAAACAAGAGAGGGCTTGTAAAATGGACAGGAAATGAGATATTGACAGTATTATATACAGTATCTTCATTTGTCTTCTTAAACTTGAAATACACACTTCCTAATTTATTTAGAGAAAAGGGGGGTTTTATTTTCCCTTTGCTTGATACTTCAGTCAATGGAATTGTGAGCTCTTGGGATAATGGTTGATTATGGAAAAGATGCATCATCTTGTGCAATATTAATTGTATTTTATGCTAAAGAGAACACATTTTGTTTTTTTATAAATGTACCATGACAGTCGTACAAATAGATCTTGTGCCTTTAAGGCAAGGCAAGTTTGGCCAGGAGTCTGTTGGTCAGCGATCCTATTTGAGCATTGGAGTACAAAAACAAGCGATTGGAACATGTTAAGGACACAGATTCACTGTATGGTATATCATGATCTTGCTTAGGGTCCCAGCACAACAATCCATTTCTTCAAAAAATTACTTTTTTAAGTAAAAAAAAATCAAATGCTGAGATTGCTGTTTATACATTCACCCATTTTCACCCATTTTAGTTTATGCTGAGTTTTCATTTGAAGTGTCTGATACAAAGTGATGTACCAGTGATATGTGTTCCAGCAATATCTAATTTTACATGCTAATTTGCTATGACAGAGAAATATAGTTGAACCTTAATATAACTATGTTTTATTCTTAACTGAGAATGCATAGGATTGCATTTCTGTCATTGTGTAAATCAACCACTTCAGAATTGGAGATTTCAACATAGGCATGGACTGATTACCGAGTTTATACCATTCGAGGAAATGCAGAAACACTATCAGGAAACTCTGTTATGCAGAAATAAGAAAACCTCCTCAGAAAATATCTTTGTTAAATATATGTTAGCTCTGCTTGGCAGTTGTTAACACTAGCTTTTTCACTTCACTAATGAGAATGCTTGTATAAACACTATCAGTGCTTCTCTTTTAACTATAAATTATAACAGAATTACAATAAACTTTTCACAATTTTAATGGGATCGTACTGTATCTTCTTTATGTGATTTTTCCATTACTGATGTAACGGATTATTAAAACTGAAAAGGGAATGCAAATTATAGACATTGTTCCATGTTTTAAAATTGTAAAATTCCTCATGTCCACAAATAAACTGTTGGTATCTTTCACCAGGAAAATTCTTATGTGGCTAGAGATTAATTTCACAATTACTTTAGGTAAATTGTTTTAATGATTTAATTTATCTTTAAATTTTTTAAAGATTTCTAATCCTTGTTACTAATTTATAATCAAATAACTGAACCCATAGTTTGGTGCTAGTGTTCTGTTTTTATCTTGCTGAGAAATGATATATACACTGAAGGAAGTATTTTAGCAGAATCTCGTTGAGGCATAACAAAGTTTCACCTGAATTTCCAGCAATACATTCTGAATTCAGTGGAAGTGTACATTTTTTTCAGTGGAAGTTTGCACTCAGTGGCCTCTCTATGTACATTTGAACACCTTGTTAATGTAAATATCTAATCAGCCAATCATGTGGCAGCAACTCAGTGCATAAAAGCATGCAGACATGGTCAAGAGGTTCCGTTTTTGTTCAGACCAAACATGAGAATGGTGAAGAAATGTGATCTAAGTGATTTTGACTGCTGATGCCAGGTGGGCTGCTAATCTCCTGGGATTTTCACACACACAAATTTCTATGGTTTACAGAGGATGGTGCGAAAAACAAACAAATATCCAGTGAGTGGCAGGTCTGTGGGTGAAAATGCCTTGTTATTGAGAGAGGTCAGAGGAGAATGGTCAGACTGGTTCAAGCTGACAGGAAGGCAGCAATAACTCAGATAACCATGCATTGCAACAGTGGTGTGTAGAAGAGCATCTCTGAATGCCCAACAAGTTAAACCTTGAAGTGGATAGGCTACAGCAGCAGAAGACCAGACCGGGTCCCACTCCTGTACCTGATAAAGTGGCCACAGAGTATATGTTCACAGGAGTAGTGTAGACAATTTCTCCTTCAAACAAGTATCTAGCAGCATCTTGTTCAGGCATAACAAAATTTTACCTGCATTTCCAGCAAAGCATTGAGAATTCAAAGGACATTTTGTATATTAAGTATATATAACTGGTCTATTATTTATTTCCACAGTACATTTCCATCTGTCAATTTCAATGTAAAAGTAAATTATTCCCCAAAAGTTTTCACTTTCTATATTGAACATTTTCCAACTGTAGTTTCTCTACTACAAAGTTTCTAATAAGCTTCACCTTGTTGCTGCTGTTTCTTCCGATTTATTTTTCCCTTTTGAGATTTACGTTGGAAGCGGGGTCATTCAGTTGTTGTATAACGTTTGGTATTTAACATCAGGTATATTGGTACTTTGAGTTCCCTGCTCCCATTTGCCTGTTATTCTGTGATCCTTCACCAGATGATTTATCCCTGTCCCTGAAGTGAAGGGAAATGATATCCATAGTCACAGAGGCCAATAAAGTGCACTTTTTTTGGATCAATCTTGTTCCAAGTTTGAAAGTTCCAATATTTGCAAGTTGCTCTTGCTTGACAGAGGATGCTTTATTTCCTGGTGCCAAACTCTTAGTATAATTTAAAAGATACTGGGCCTTGTCCAATTCAGCAAAAAGGGCATCATTACTTTTGGCAGGCTAGCGCTGAAGTGAAGGGGAGGTCGAAGGAAGCCACAGAAAGACTTATAGGGAGGTTGTGATTTAGTGAACAACACCTACTAAAACACAAAAAGAAAAGGTTGCAGATTGTAACAATACTATTTATGGTAAATCAAGCTAATCACCAAGTGACGGGTTGAAATTAAACTATCTTCCGTTCATTCTGACAAAACTGTTACATTTTCTTGGGAGAAGTCCATATAGTTTTATTTTTTAGTTCTGATTCCTGGGTTCTTTAAATAAACAATTTCTGCATAAATGTGTTTTATGAGTAAATCTCCATTACAACTGATTGATATAAGTGAATTGTAAGAATTTCCAGTATTTGCAAGTTGGTCTTCGGAATCAGAATCAGCGTTATTATCACCAGCATGTGACGTGAAATTTGTTAACTTAGCAGCAGCAGTTCAATGCAATACATAATCTAGCAGAGAGAAAAATAATAATAAATAAATTACATATATTGAATGGATTTTTTAAAAAACATGCACAGAAATACTGTTTTTTTTAAAAAGTAAGGCAGTGTCCAAACATTCAATGTCCATTTAGGAATCGGATGGCAGTGGGGAAGAAGCTGTTCCTGAATCACTGAGTAGGTGCCTTCAGGCTTCTGTACCTCCTACCTGATGCTAACAGTGAGAAAAGGGCATGCCCTGGGTGCTGGACGTCCTTAATAATGGACACTGGCTTTCTGAGACACCGCTCCCTGAAGATGTCCTGGGTACTTTGTAGGCTAACGCCCAAGATGGAGCTGACTAGATTTACAACCTTCTGCAGCTTCTTTCAGTCCTGTGCAGTAGCCCCTCCATACCAGACAGTGATGCAACCTATCAGAATACTCTCCACAGTACAACTATAGAAGTTTTTGAGCGTATTTGTTGACATGCCAAATCTCTTCAAATTCCTAATGAAGTATAGTCTTACTTTCTTTATAACTACATTGATATGTTGGGACCAGGTTAGATCCTCAGAGATCTTGAGACCCAGGAACTTGAAGCTGCTCACTCTCTCCACTTCTGGTCCCTCTATGAGGATTGGTATGTATTCCTTCGTCTTACCCTTCCTGAAGTCCACAGTCAGCTCTTTTGTCTTACTGACGTTGAGTGCCAGGTTGTTGCTTCAATGAATCAAGTGGTTGTGTGAGTCTTTTACAGTAACTATACCTCATGATCTATCATGGCATCTGGTCAAAGGTCAGTGATGTTGTAAACCCACAGAGAATGTTATGTTTTGTTTTGTAGCATGCTGAGAGTTTATACAGATGCACAAAACCCATGATTACTTCTCAATAAGCTTTTCAACCTGAAAAAAGATCTATGTGAATTTTAATTGTCACAGATAAATACTTCAAAGTATAAGCTATTTTTCAAAAGAAAACTTCATTTAATCTAACCATCTCCCATAATATCAGTACTTTTAGTTTTATGCTTTCTTATTGCCTGTTACGCTGCTGGCATTTAGGGCAGCAATGAAGGTCCTCCATCATTGGCAGTGTTCAGGATCACTAGCTTCCTCTCGGTTTCCACTACTGTTTGTTGTGCACCTCCCAGGTAGAAACTCAGGAATACTGTCACACTCAGATGTAGAAGGATTCTTGATAGCTTTTTCCATAACAATTTTGTTTGACCAGTCAGGGTCGTTAGCCCTGAGCTGAAACCCTGAACCTGGAGGACTGGTGGGCCACTCTTAGTCTGGCCTCTACACTTTGACCTGTTTGGCATGGGTGACCCTACCAAGAGCCAAAGCCTGACACCAGCTAGCATAGCCCTCTGGGTCATTGAGGCACGCAATCCTCCAAACCAGGACAGAGCCTGCTCCACCATTCAAGAAGATCATGGCTGATCTGGCAATGGACTCATCTCCACCTACCTGCCCTTTCCCCATAACTCTTAATTCTCCTACTGTGCAAAAATCTATCCAACCTTGTCTTAAATAAATTTACTGAGGTAGCCTCCACTGCTTCATTGGGCAGAGAATTCCACAGATTTGCCACTGTCTGGGAAAAGCCTCCTCATCTTCATCCTAAATCTACTCCCCTGAATCTTGAGGCTATATCCCCTAGTTATCGTCTCACCTACCAGTGGAAACAACTTTCCTGCCTCTTTCTTATCTATCCCTTTCATAATTTTATATCTTTCTATAAGATCTCTCATTCTTCTGAATTCCAGCGAGTCCAGTCCCAGGTGACTCAATCTCTCCTCATAGTCTAACCCCCTCATCTCTGGAATCAACCTGGTGAGCCTCCAAAGCCAATATATCCTCTCTCAAGTAAGGAGACCAGAACCGCGTGCAGTACTCCAGGTGCGGCCACACCAGTACCCTGTACAGTTAGAGCATAGCCTCCCTGCTCTTAAATTTAATCCCTCAAGCAATGGCCAACATTCCATTGGCCTTCTTGATAGCCTACTGTACCTGCAAACCAACCTTTTGTGATTCACGCACAAGCACTCCCAAGTACCTCTGCACATCAGCATGCTGCAATTTTTTGTCATTTAAATAATCTGTTCTTTCATTTTTCCTTCCAAAATGGATGACCTTCCATTTACCTGCCAGACCCTTGCCCACTCACTTAACCTGTCCATATCTCTCTGCAGATTCTCTGTATCTTCTGCACAATTTGCTTTTCCACTCAGTTTAGTATCATCAACAAACTTAGATACACACACTCGGCCCGTCTTCCAGAGCATTAATGTATATCGTGAACAGTTGTGGGCCCAGCACCAACCGGTGAAGCATACCACTCACCACTGATTGCCAGTCAGAGTAACATCCATGTATCCCAGCTCTCTGCTTTCTTTAGTTAGCCAATCGTCTATCCATGCTAATACATTACCCCCAACACTATGCATCCTTACATTATGAATAAGTCTTTTATGTGGCACCTTATCGAACGCCTTCTGGAAATCCAAGTAAATAATGTCCATCAATGTTGACATCACTGACCTTTGACCTGATGCCATGATAGATCATGAACTACAGTTATTGTAAAGGACTCCTACAACTACTTCCATTTGATTCATCGAAGTTTATAGACCCATAGAGTAATGTGACACCATTATTAACACAAAGGAAAATTACAATATTTATCTGTTGCACTACTAATTAATGCACCTCTCATGCTAATACCAAGATTTACAACATTCCATTATCATACATAGAATTACCAAGCACATCTTGAGTGCCTTAAATAATCTGAAAGGCAATTCCAGCCTTGAGTAGAAATTATTCATTTTACACCTGTGGTGTTGTACTTTGGGAGGACAATGGAGAATTTAGCTCACCTGAATCATGCTGACCAAAATATCCATCTAATCAAGTCCAATTTGTGTCTAAGATGGACTCATTAATCACAGTTAACTTACTCTGTCCACGTTGGCCAAAGCAAAGCTGCACAAGCTAATTCCATAACCCTGTCTGTAGCTCTGTTTGTTGCAATATTTCAACAGTTCGGTCAGGTGTTTACTACATACAGAGCCCCAGCACTGGGTCCTGAAGGGTCTCAGCCCAAAACATTGACAGTTTATTCCTCTCCATAGATGCTACCTGACCTGCTGAGTTAGAAACATAGTTCCTCCAGCATTTTGTGTGTGTTGAACCAGGTGAAATTATTGTTCCTCAACTCTCTTCTAATCCAATAAATCACCTTAATTTATCTCCCGTTTTTTGCTAAAAGGATTGGATCTTTCTTGTTTATACCATCTGGGCATCTCATCTTTTTTATACACTTCCACTGGCTCATCAACAGTTTGTCATTTAACAAAAAACAAACCATCATGGTCCCAGCAGGAACTTCATAAATCTACCCCGAGTCTGTCCTTTTGGGTGCAGTCTTTCATTGATTCTATTGAGTTTCATGGATTTACTGTGTATGTCTGCAAGAAAACTAATCTCAGGCTTGTATATGGTGACATATTGGTGAAGATAGAGCAGTTGATGTAGTGTGTATGGATTTCAGTAAGACATTTGATAAGGACCCCCATGCAAGGCTCATTCAGAAAGTAAGGAGGCATGGAATCCAAGGAGACCTTGCTTTGTGGATTCAGTATTGGCTTGCCCATGGAAGGCAAAGGGTGGTTGCAGGTGTTTCATATTCTGCATGGAGGGACAGTGACCAGTGGTGTTCCACAGGGATCTGTTCTGGGTTCCCTCCTCTTTCTGTTTATAAATAACCTCGATGAAGAAGTAGAAGGGGGGGTAGTAAGTTTGCTGATGACACAAGGTTGGGGGTGTTGTGGATAGTCTGGAGGGTTGTCAGAGGTTACAGCAGGACATCGATTGGATGTGGAACTGGGCTGAGAAGTAGCAGATGGAGATCAACCCAGATAAGTGTGAAGTGCTTCATTTCGGTAGGTCAAATTTGAAGACAAGAATATAATATTAATGGTAAGACTCTTGGCAGTGTGGAGGATCAGAGAGATCTCAGAGTTCATGTCCATAGGACACTAAAAGCAGCTGCTTCTTAATAGTGCTGTTAAGAAGGCATATGGTGTGATAGCCTTCATCAATCATGGGATTGAGTTCAAGAGCTGAGGTAATGTTAAAGCCATTTCAGACCTTGGTCAGACCCCACTTGGAGTACTGTGTTCAGTTCTGGTCACCTCATTACGGGAAGGATGTGGATACTACAGAGAGAGTGCAGAGGAGATTTACAAGGATGTTGCCTGGATTGGAGAGAGTACCTTATGAGAATAGGTTGAGTGAACTTGGCCTTTTTGTTCTTGGAGTGACAGAGGATGAGAGGTGACCTGATAGAGGTGTATAAGATGATGAGGAGCATTGATCGTGTGGATAGTCAGAGGCTTTTTCCCAGGGCTGAAATGGCTAACATGAGGGTGGGGCATAGCTTTAAGGTGCTTGGAAGTAGGTACAACAGGGTTGTCAGGGGTAAGTTTTTTTACGCAGAGAGTGGTAGGTGTGTGGAATGCACTGTCAGCAACAGTGGTAGAGGTGAATACAACAGGATCTTTTAAGAAACTCTTAGATAGGTACACGGAGCTTGAAAAATAGAGGGTTATGTAATAGGGAAATTCTAGGTGGTTTCTAGAGTAGGTTACATGGTTGGCACAACATTGTGGGCTGAAGAGCCTGTAATTTGTGTAGATTTCTGTGTTCTATGTTATATATACTGTATGTACTTTGATAATAAATTTACTTTGAACTTTGAACTACACTCTCTCTAGTGTGATCTTATCTCTGTGTGATATGCTATCCAAAACTCGAGTTATCATCTGGCCTAGTAAACTTCTAGCATGTCTTCCCTGCTCTTAATCTTGTGTCCCTGTTATAGTGATAAAATTTCATATGTACCTCTTTAACAGTTTTATCTACTTATATTCATGTTTTCAGGAATCATTGGACATCCACTCTTAGGAATCTTTTATTCCTTTTCTGTACTATACCTCATAATGTATATTTCTTGCCTTGATTGAATGCCAGTCTTTGGTGACTATCTCCTGCCAGTGGATCAGGATCAGAATGATGTTGGAGTTACTCAAACTCATGACTGCACTGAAACCAATATTGGTACAACAAATTTTATCCAACTTCCATACATTTTTTGTAGGCTTTGTCTTCTTCAAAAGTATTTGCTTAGATTGATAACTCTCATCCAGCTCACACTATTGGTTGAAGAAATTTGTTCCATATGGAATGTATCCTCAGGTGCAGCAGAGAAATGTTCAGCGGAAGAGAGAGAGGGCATCCCATCGTAATTTAAAAGACCTCATTTGTTTCAAATAGGCTTAAAAGCATGCTGCAAAATGACTTAATTAATTTTAAAACAAACAATTAACATCTGATAAACCATCCTGATAAAGCAAAGGATTTTATTAATAGCTATAATTTACTATGGGTGAATGGACATTTAAATTAGTCCACAATAACTAATATTTTGTTTTCATCGATGCATTCCAATCTTCACAAGGTATCCCTAATTTAAATTTTGAAAGCTTTTATGTCACAATCATAGTTTATTCTTTGAGGTTAGAAAAGCATTTAGTATATTTATATATTTATTAAATGGACAAGGGGAAATGAAGATCCAGAAATTCCTGAGGCTCTCTGAGCTAATGTTTCAACTGGACACCATCAAATGCCCCTGAGATTCAGAATCCAAGCCAACAGTGACCTATTTGGCATTTTTGTTCCCAACCAGGACCTCTTTCATGAGACCAGCCTTTACAGTCCCTTTCCTATTCTCAACACGGCTAAACTTTTGAATCATTACAGCAGAGAAAGTGGCTTTCATGAATTGACTGGTCGAAGAGCTGACTTGTAGATTAAGCTCTTTGGAACCTTTTCCCCTGTTCTTTTACGGTTGGTGGGGAATTCCGGATCACAACCACTTCCTGTGCTTCTAACAATTAAACATTTCATGCTCTCACCCCTGTGCCATTTGCCCATCACTTTCATTCTGCTTCTCCCGGTCCAAAAACCTAAAAGCACAGCTCCAGTTTAATACATACTACCGAGTCATCAAGGAATGCACCACAGAAACAAGCCACACCAGCCACCAAGCACCTGTTTTTGTGCTCCCCATATTCTCATCAGCGTCTGTCCAATTCTACCACGCTCCTTAAGGGCGATTTACCACGACCAATTCACCTACCAACCACTGGAGCACCTGGGGGTGGGGGGAGACTTGCACCATCACAGGGAGGATGTGCGAACTGCACACTACCAGCACCCAAGTGGTACCTTATCAGTAAATGTTACTGCCTTAGAAAACATCAATCAGAACATAATATCACCTAATCTGAACACGAGATCTTGCAGATGCTGGAAATCCAGAGTAACACACACAAAATGCTGGAGGAACAAAGCAGGTGAGGCAGCGTCTATGGAGGGGGGAACAAAGAGCAGATGATTTGGGCCGAGACCCTTTGTCAGGACTGGCAAGGATGGGGGAAGGAACCAGAATAGGAAGGTGAGGGGAGGGGAAGGAGTACAAGGTAGAAGTTGATAGGTGAAACTATGTGAGGGGGAAGGTAGTTGGGTGGGTGTTGAGCTACTCTTCAGATTTAGTCTTGCAGCCTGACGACATGAATATCAATTTCTCTAACCCAGTAATTTCTCCCCTCCCTCCTCCATTCTCCTTTGTAGCAGCCCTCTTTCACCTTCCCTTCTCCTCACTTGTCCACCACCTCCCTCTGGTGCCCCTCCTCCTTCACCTTATCCCATGGACCACTCTCCTCTCCCGTCAGGTTTCTTCTTCAGTCCTTTACCTTTTCCACCTATCACCTCCCGCCTCCCAGCTTCTCACTTCATTCCCACCCACCTTACCTTCCCCCTCCACAGATGCTGCCTGACCTGCTGAGTTCCTCCAGCATTTTGGGTGTGTTACTCTGTTGTAAGTTATAGTTACTAATAAAACCCCTGGGTTGCTGGAACTGTGAGAGAGCAGCTCTGCTAGATGCAGTGCTGATATCAAATGCTTACAAAAGGGGGGTGGGGTGGGGACTGCAGATGACAAGATCCTGGAGAAGAACAGATACTTCCTGTAATATTCAACAGTTCAGATTGCATCTGTGGAGAAAAATCTATTTACATTTCAGGCTGATGACATTTCAGCAGAGATGGAAAATGTTTGGAGCTCAAATGAAAGTTCAAAAGTTCATTGAGGTTTCTCTTCTGAGAAACCATTGAACACTTTTTACCACGATAAAATGGTCAACTCTATTAAAGTTGTGTTGAAAAAAAATAAAACCCTTTTGTATTCAAAGCATAGATTAAGTAATGCCTCATTGATTGTAGAAACTAAACCCCGGTGCATCTGCCTATTTCTGATTGAAGAACGGTACTAGGCACAAAATGGTTTATGATTGCAAAATAAATATGAATCCAAACAAAATTAAATGGAGTTTGATACCTTGGGGATATCTTGAAAACGTGAAAGGCAGATGATAAATGTACTTTCTTTACTTTTAATATTGTTTCTGCTTTTCACGTGTATGTCCAACAACCTGGAAGATCCCATCAAAAATTGACGCTGAGGGTAAAACCAGTCAAGTCAAAGAGGATGGTGGCAGGTTAGAGCTCTTTGGGTATTGATCTAACTTAATAAATGGTGTAATGATGGGTTGGATTATAATGTTGTATAGATTGTTTTGGACATCTCAACAATTTTATTTAGCAATTTAAAAGGTTGGGACCGTTTCACCGTTGAACAGGAAATATCTGAACAAATGGGAAAGTCACCAACCAGAGTGAGATTTCCAGTTTTATTTTAAAATAGTGTACTTGTTGATTTATTTACTTCCTTCCATCATGGATAACAGGCAAGTGATGTTAAAACCGCATGTACCAATTGGACCCAACGTAGACTGGGGGATTGCTTCGTCGAGCACCTTCACTCTGTCCACCACAACAGGCAGGATTTCCCAGATGTCACCCATTTTAATTCTACTTCCCATCCCCATTCTGACATGTCTGCTTATGGCTTCCTGTATTGATACAGTAAGGCCACTCACAGGCTGGAGGACCAACACCTCATATTCTGTCCAGGTAGCCTCCAACCTGACAGACTGAACATCAACTTCTCTAACTTCTGGTAACTTCTCCCATCCTCCCCCTTCTGGCTCCTGTCTTACCCCTTCTCTTCTCCTTACCTCCCTCTAGCTCCTCCTGCTTCTCTTTCCCCCATTGTCCACGATCCTCTCCCATAAAATTCCTTCTTCTTCAGCCCTTTACCTTTTCCGAATACATATCACCTCCCAGCTCCTCATTTCATCCCCCCTCCCATGCCCACCCACCTTCCCCCTCAGCCGGTTTCACTTATCACCTCCCAAACTTCTGCTCCTTTACCTACCCCACCTCATTCTGGCTTCCTCCCCCTTCCTTTCTCATCCTGATGAAGGGTCTCAGTCTGAAACATCGACTGCTTAGTCCCCAACATAGATGCTGTCTGAGCTCCAGCAGCATTTTCTGTGTGTTACTCTGGTTTCCAGCATTTGCAGAATCTCTTGTAATCAATTTTATAACCTTGCAGTTCATATCAATCACTCATTAAACTACTGGCTCAAAAACTCTTCAGGGATACTTGGTTTTAATGCACCAGACTTTATTTGCGTGAGAACTATCCAGAGACAGCAATTCCCTCAGTCTTCCTGTGAGTTCCAAGAAATTTCAGCAAATTATCTTCTCTGCACCATTGTTTTTACACTCAATGACCAAAATACTTGTTTCATTCAAGCTGCGAACCTCAGAAAGGGAACATGGAAACCATGGAATTAACCTCCTAGAAGCTGCAAATTGTTCAATATTTTTAAATCTCAATCCAATATTCTTACATCAAATTTGCCTCTCACTGTTAGATACAGCTCTTAATGATAGCGGAGTCAAGGGATATGGGGAGAAGGCAGGAACAGGATACTGATTGTGGATGATCAGCCATGATCACAGTGAAGGGCCGAATGGCCTACTCCTGCACCTATTGTTTGTCTATTGTAATCAGTTTGTGTTCATTCTGGGTGATTTTCTCCTAATTTTTCTTTAATCTTTAGGTTAAGAAAGGAGTGAGGCTCTAGATCTCCGGCTCCAGATGTCCAGCTGACTTTCCCAGTTTGAGCAATTAGCAGGAATGAATTTGTCCTGAAGTTGGGTAAGCTCTGCGATTTTTGGGCTGCCTCTCCTGTTCGAAGGTTAGTGAAGCATTTAACCACTTCCATGTGCACGTCACGTTGGTGACATTGGTTGCTATGATGCACTACATCTGGGATCCTAAAATCCACAAACAACTTCACCTCCCAATTTTATTTTCCAGTAAGAACATGCTCAGTTATCGCTTACCTGTAGTTTAATTCTTCCATCCCTTAAATCACTCTTGTTACCTGTTAGGTGTCCTCTGAATGAATATAATGAGCCTTTCTGTACTGGGTACGCAACTGAGTGAATTCTGAAAAAAGTCATTCAGATTCAAGTCCTTTTCTTTTCTCCAGCCTGCACATACTTTTACCTCTCATATCAAACTACCATGGATGGTGTCCACTTTAAGTTTTAGTTCCTCAGACTTTGTATCACCTGTTTTGGTCTGTTACTGAAACAAGGACCTTCCCTACCTTCCTAATTTCTTTTCCCATTTCTTCTTTCCCAGGATCCTTTTGCTATTTTAAAACTATTCGCTCTAAGCACAGTGTAGTGTCTAATGGCCGCGCAGCGTGCGATCGACTAATGCTCGTTAGAAACCGTTCGGCAATAGCCTCCTGCATCAATTAAGTGGCATAAGTAGCTTTTCTCTTTAAGGGTTGTCCCAAGTGAGTGGCTGCCCTGATCAACCAATGGCTCAATTAACTAGAGTACATTGTATTTGCATCTCTTATATCAAACGATAAATGCACAAAATAATCAAATTAATAGAAAGTGCTATGAGGTCAGGCTTTTCTGTCTAGCCCTGGTTGCCCCTGTTCACTATTGGTGAGCCATTCCCTTGATGTGTTGCCACCCACCTGAGAGTATGCTCCCCAAACCGATCGTTCTTCATGCACCTTTTCTGTAGCTCTTATATTTTATTTTGCTTTCTGCTATTGCTTTACCTTGTACTACCTCAGTGCACTATTGTAATGAATAGATCTCTATGTGAGATAAGCTTTTCACTGTACCTCAGTATGTGTGACAATATTAAACCAATTCCAAAATACTATTGGGTATAGAATTTCAGAATTAAGACCCAGCAATATGGATGGAACAGTGATGTTTCCAAGTCAGGATTGTGTGTAATTGGAAGGAAATTTAGAGTTGGCGGTGCTCCAAACTATCTCCAACACTTTGTTCTCATTGGTTGTAGATTTTTGAGGTGTTTTCAGTTACCTAGGTGAGATACTGCAGGTCCAGATGTCAGTCATACTGCTCAAAATGTCAAAGGGTTGAAGTTTCAGGGTGGTGACTAGGATGATAATCAAATCATCTACTTTGTCTGGGATTGTGTCAAGGCTTCTGGAGAATTACTGGAGAAGCACATGTTCAGGCAAGCGGAGATTACTTCCTGAAATTCCAAACTTCTTCCGTATAGATGGTGGAAAGACTTTCCTGAAGTACTTTACAAGCCGCCTCCAAGAATTCATCAGCTCTGGAAACAGCAAGGAATTAATTACATGGTCATTCCACAACACAACTCAACACATGACATTTCTGTGTGAACATACTCTCGCAGCTTTACTCCAGTAAAGTTCATTCTAATCAGATAGCTGTGTATTCCAACAAATTTATATTTGAAAATCAGGAAACTGCAGGTGCTGGAAATCTAAAATCAGAAAGTGCTATGAAACAGAGCAAACCAAGCAGCGTCTGATGGAAGAAGTCTTGGAGCTCGAGGACTATGTGGGTGGATGGGTGTCTGCAAGGAACTGGGCTTCTGTTTGCAGTTTGCTGTTGTCAATCGTTGTACTCTGTTTCGATGTTCTCTAATGTGGTGCACTTACAATGTCGGCGAGAGAATGTGTGGCGACTCTTGTGGGCTGCTCCCAGGACCTCCTCAGGTGTGTTGGTTGTTAATGAAGTGACAGAGTTCACTGTATGTTTCGATGCACATAAATAAACATGAATGCTGAATTTTGAATCTGTGGGAGGAAAAATTAGTTACCAATTCAGCAGAGCCCTTTGTCAGAATAACTTCTGTGAAGTGTTTCCTTTTCTTCAATTTCTCTTCATTTCTCCACTGTGAGAAGACAGAAAACACACCACACTGTTCCTAAAAAGTTGCTGGTGAACGCAGCAGGCCAGGCAGCATCTCTAGGAAACTTTGACCCGAAACTTTGATGTGTGTTGCTTGAATTTCCAGCATCTGCAGAATTCCTCGTGTTTACGTTTTTAAATTCACTGCTGCGAAGCCTCTTCCGTGATGCCGACGAAGGGTCTCGGCCCGAAACGTCGACTGTACCTCTTCCTAGAGATGCTGCCTGGCCTGCTGCGTTCACCAGCAACTTCGATGTGTGTTACACTGTTCCTAAAGTCTGTTTCCTTCACTGTTATTAAAGATCTATCAATGAATTGCTTTCCTCTATATTCTTGAAAACATTCTTATTGTTTTGAAAATCACTACTGAATCCATATTGCTCTTGGCAGCAGCTAAATTCCAAGCCTTGGGATCATTGCTTAGGATACCTGTGTTTCCCTCCATATCCTAAAGATGAGCTGGATGGTAGATTAATCTGGACTGCTGTAAACTGCCCCTACGGCCAGGGACTTAAAGTGGAGTTAACGAGCATGCATGAGAGAGAATAGTCCACAGGAAATGAAGTGTGGCAATGGGGTCGGTGAGTTTGCTCTGATTGGGCCCAATAGCTACCTTCTACAGTACTATACAAAAGTCTTAGGCACATATAAAAAATATTCTGTAAAGCAAAGATACCTCAAAAAATAATGAATTGATAAGTTTCTAAATATCAAAAAAATTATAAATAGCAGTAAACAGTATAAAAAATAAATCAAATCAATATTTGACGTGACCACCCTTTGTTTTAAAACTGCATCAATTCTCTCAAATACACTGTTGTGCAGTTTTATAAGAAAATCAGCTGGTAAGGTTGTTCCAAGCATCTTGGAGAACTTGCCTCAGTTCTTGCTTGCTTCTGTCTTTCCAGTTAGTCCCAGTCAGCCTCGGTGATGCTGAGATCAGGGCTCTGGGGAGGCCATACCATCTGAAACTATATAATTAATCTAGACTTTTACACTATACTGTACATCTTTTAAAATATGTTATTGATTAGAAAACACAGCTGTCATCAAACTATTGCTTTATTCATTAATGGCTTATTGAGGATGTTGCAAAGCAAACTCTTTTGATGCCTCTTCTCCAAAGATTTCATAGTCAGCCTTAGGATGAATGGCCAGGATATCTGTGCTTCTGGCAAAGGAGAAATATTGGCCTGTACATAAGTTGTCCTCATTGAATACTGCCAAGACGTCACCTCATTCCAGAAGAAAGAATAGATGAGGAGATAGTTTAATGTTAATGACTCCTGATGAAGGGTCTCGGCCCATAACATCAGCTCTTTATTCCCCTTCATGGATTCTCCCTGACCTGCTGAGTTCCTCCAGCATGTTTGTGTGTATTACCCTGGTTTAATGTTTGGTTTGCAGGTTGCCTTCCTTGACAATAAATCATTCCATCATTACTACTGCAAGCTGCATTAATGTAACAAGACGCTTGGCACCTCTCCGCAAAAGTTTTAAATAACATTTCACATTGAGTTCATAGTGAGATATTACAGTTCAAAGTAAAATGTATTATCAGACTACATACACGTCACCTCATACAAACCTGAAATTCTTTTTCTGCAAGCATACTCAGCAAATCTATAGGACAATAACTGTAAACATCAGGAACTGTAACATCAGGAACATCAGACTCTGCAGAGAGTGGTGCGGACAGCCCAGCGCATCTGTAGATGTGAACTTCCCGCTATTCCGGACATTTCCAAAGACAGATGTGTAAAAAGGGCCCGAAGGATCACTGGGGACCCAAGTCACCCCAAACACAAACTATTCCAGCTGCTACCATCAGGGAAATGGTACCGCAGCATAAAAGCCAGGACCAACAGGCTCCGGGACAGCTTCTTCCACTAGGCCATCAGACTGATTAACTCACACTGATACAATTGTACTTCTATGTTACAGCTTGTATATTGACTGTCCTGTTGTACATACTATTTAGTATAAATTACTATAAATTGCAGATTGCACGTTTATACAGAGACGTAATGTAAAGATTTTTACTCATGTATATGAAGGACGTAAGAAATAAAGTCAATTCAATTTAATTCAAACTGTGCAAATGTAGATATAAATAATGAGCGTGAACGGTAGTAACTGGTGGTGTGAGTCCTGGGACCCCAGTACATTCTACCTGTTGGCAGCAGCGAGAAGAGAGCAGGACCTGGGTGGAGAGGATCTTTGACGGATGTTGCTTTTCAATGTTTCATGTAGATGTGCTCGCTGGTGGGCAAGGCTTTACCCATGATGTACAAGGCCGAATCCACTACATTTGTAGGATTTTCCGCTCAAAGGCGTTGGTGGTCCCATACCAGGCCATAATGCAGCCAGTCAGCACTCTTCCCACCACATATCTATAGAAGTTTGCCAAGGTTTTCGATGACATGCCACATCTCTGCAGAATCCTGAGGAAGTAGAGGTGCTGTTGTGCTTTCTTAGCAATAATATTTATATGATGGGACCCGGACAGGTCCTCTGAGATAGTGACATCCAGGAATTTAAAGTTTTGACTCTCTCCACCTCAGATCCTCTGTTGATTACTGGCTCATGGACCTCTGGTTTCCCTCATCCTGAAGACTACAATCAGTTTCTTGGTCTTATTCCTCAATGTTGCAAAAACAAAGGAGCTGGTTGCGGATTACAGGAGAAATGGAGGCAGACTAACCCCTATTGACATCAATGGATCTGGGGTTGAGGGGATAAACAGCTTTAAGTTCCTCAGCATCCACATCGCCGAGGACCTCACTTGATCTGTACACACCAGCTGTGTGGTGAAAAAGACATAACAGCACCTCTTTCACCTCAGACAGTTGAGGACATTTAGTATGGGCCCCAAATCCTGAGAACTTTCTACAGGGGCACAATTGAGAGAATCCTGACTGGCTACATCACTGCCTGGTATGGGAACTGTACCTCCCTTAATCGCAGGGCTCTGCAGAGAGTGGTGCAGACAGCCCAGCACATCTGTAGTTGTGAACTTCCCATGATTCAGGACATTTGCAAGAACAAATGTATAAAAAGGACCCATAGGATCATTGGGACCCGAGTCACCCCAACCACAATCTATTCCAGCTGCTACCATCCGGGAAATGGTACCGCTGCACAAAAGCCAGGACAAACAGGCTCCGAGACAGCTTCTTCCACCAGGCCATCAGACTGATGAACTCCCGCTGACTTGAGTGTACTCTGTATTACATTGACTGTGTATTGACTCTATGTATTATAAATTATTATAAATTACTATAATTGCACATTGCACATTTAGACGGAGACGTGACATAAAGATTTTTACTCCTCATGTATGTGAAGGATGTAAGAAATAAAGGCAATTCAATTCAATTCAATTGATATTAAGTGAGAGGTTGTTGTTATTACACCACTCAGCCAAATTTTCAATCTCCTTTCTGTGTGCTGATTCATCACCCTGTTTGATACTGCCCACAACAGTGGTGTCATCAACAAACTTGTGTATGAAGTTAGAGCTGTGCTTAGCCACACAGTCATTGGTGTAAAGCAAGTAGCACAGGGGGCTAAGCACACATCCCGGTGGTGCTCCTGTGCTGATGGTGATTGTAGAGGAGATGTTTTGGCCAATCCAGACTCACTGGGGTCCAAGATCCAGTTGCACAGGGGGGTAGCGAGGCCCAGGTCTTGGAGTTTACTGATTAGTTTTGAGGGGATGATGGTGTTTTGAATTCTGAGCTGTAATCGACAAAGAGCATCCTGATGTATGGGTCTTTACAGTCCAGATATTCCAGGATTGTGTGAAGAGCCAACAAAGATAGCATCTGCTGTAGACCTGTTGCTTTGGTAGGCAAATTGGAGCAGATCCAAATTGCTATTCAGACAGGAGCTGATGTGCTTCAACACCAACATCTCAAAATACTTCATCATTGTGGATGTGAGTGTCTTTGGGCAATAGTCACTGAGGCAAGTTACCAGGCTCTTCTTGGGCACCGGTACAATTGAAGCCTGCTTGAAGCAGGTGGGTACCTCACACTGCCAGAGCAAGAGGTTGAAGATATCCATGAACACATCAGCCAGTTGGTTAGCACAGGTCTCCAGTACTCGGCCAGGTACTCCATCCAGACTGGATGCTTTCCTTGGATTCAGTCTCTTGAAGGCAGCCCGCAGGATTGAGACCAAAGGATCATCAGGAGACAAGGGAGGGTGCGATAGTTTCTCCCTGTTCTGGTGGTCAAAGCAAGCATAGAAGGCATTCAGCTCATCTGGAAATGAAGCCCTTTGTCATGAGATTTAACTTTGTAGGAGGTTATGGCATTCAAACCCTGCCACAGCTGCCGAGCATCCCTCATTGATTCTAGTCTGGTCCAGAATCTCCACTTTGCCCGAGAAGTGGCTTTCTGGAGATCACAGCTGCACTTCGCAGCGTTCGTGATCTCCAGGTTTGAATGCCTCTGATCTGGCTCTCAGCGGGTTCTGGATTTCATTGTTCATCCAGTGCTTCTGAATGGGGAAATCCTGAACGATTTCATGCGGACACACACATCCACAGCTGTTTTTATGAAGTCTGTAAGGCTAGGTAAATTACTACATTTTAAGGAGTTCTTTAGAACGTAGAACATAGAATAATACAGCACAGTACGGGCAGCTCCTTCAGCACACCACATTGTGCCAACTTCTTAACCGACTCTAAGATCAATTTAACCCTTCCCTCCTACATAGTCCTTCATTTTTCTATCCTCCATGTGCTAAGAGTTTATTAAATGCTCATAATGTATTTGCCTCTACTACCACCCCGGCAGGTGTTCCAAGCACCAGCCACTTTCTGCATGAAGAATTTAGCTCTGACATGCCCTTTATACATTCCTCGAATGACCATAAAATGATGCCCCCTTGTATTAGCCATTTCCGTCCTGAGGAAAACATCTCTATACCTCTTATCATCTTGTACACCTCTGACAAGTCATGTCCGTCCTCCTTTGTCTGACCTATTGTCTTGTACAGGTGCTTAGGAGGGAATGTCACAGCTTGAAGCAGGGTTACCAATGGCGAAGTGATAAAAATTGTAAATCAAAGATTCAAAGTTGCTTAATATCATTTCCAATACATAGTGCAAACGAGGATGAAATAAATGTTACTCCGGATGTGATACAGCACAAAAATAAAACACAGTAAGAGAAAGAACACAGTAATTAAAAACAAAATAAATAGAAATACATAAGATAGCTTATATACATGGATTGATTATTTGTCCATAAAGTGAAGCCAGGCACAGGAGTGTTTGTATATAAGGTGACTTGGAGAGGAAATAATGAAGTAGTGTTGGTGTGGAGTGCGGTGTGGAGGGGTGGGTTAGTGGGCGGAGATGTTGATCAGCCTTGCTGCTTGGGGAAAGTAACTATTTTTGAGCAACACACACAAAATGCTGGAGGAACTCAGTAGGCCAGGCAGCATCTATGGAAACGAGTCCAGTCGACGTTTGGGCCGAGACCCTTCGTCAGGACTGTTTTTTGAATCTGGTGGTCTTCGTGTGGATGCTATGTAACCTGTTTGGGACAAGCAATGAGGCTAAAAGTCGTAAAGTCCAGAAGTGCTTTCACTTATGTTGTTCTGAGTTTGACATATATGTTGGATAACAGAGCTGAATGTTTTTTTCAGATTATTGTTTGTTGGCCATTCTTTGAGGAGTCTGAGCTATCAGCTTCTAAGTTTCCTATTTGGCTGACGAGTTGCTTCACCAGAAATGATGAAAAATTGCCACTGGATGAAGCAACCGGTCAACTGTTGCAAACTGCCTGCGCCCTCGAGGGTCACGTGGATGCAGTCAGGGCCAAACATGAGTCAGTCTGCCAGAAAACTCTGTAAAAAGGTATGTGGGAAAATGTTTTAGCGTTTGTTTATTTTGGTTGCTTTTTGTCAAAAAAAAAGGTTATTTTTAATTAAATGAGTGTAAAAGTGCCTCCAAGAAGTAAACAGCAGAAGAAGCTGTGAAGCATGAAAAATTAGTAAATCTGTTTTACTGCTTTTGTGAGTTCTGAATACTTGAATTTCTAACTTCAGTCAAGCCAGAGATTTCCCAGTGCATAAAGGTTTTATTTACAGGTAGTGCAACAGTTATGTAGCATTTTTCACAATTTGTAACTTTAAGTGCATCTTTTTCTTATCAGAGATTCACACAATAATTGTGACAACATAACTGTGGTATTGTTACTGTTAATTGCTGCTTGCTACTTTGAATTTTCATGTAATTAATCATGCGATTTAAAAAAAATGTACATTACTGTGCAAAAGTCTTAGGCAGATATATGTGCATATCGCTAGGGTGCCTAAGACTTTTGCACATTACTGAATTTGTCAACGTAGGGCAGAGAGTGAGTTTGTAAATCTGGTGGGTGTAATGGATGTTGGGAATGGGGAGGGTGGTGGGCTGCAGAGGGGATGTGGGACAGGTGGCAGAGAAGGAGTGCTGGCGTGGGTGCAGACACACCCAGCCCTGAGACATTGATTCCAAATGATCAATTCATCACAGAATGTCCCTCTGGTGCTTCCCACTCCTTTCCCCATTTGCCAACCATGATTGCCCTCTCCCTGTCCCCTTCCCCCCTCAGTCCACAATAAAGACCCAAATCAGACTCAAGTTTATCATTGCTCACATATGTCATGATTTTTTTTTGTGGCAGCAGTACAGTGCAATACATAAAATTATTACAGTAATGTGCAAAAGTCTTAAGCACCCTAACTATATATATGTGCCTAAGATGGGGGCACAGTACTGTGGATTCATTCGGGGGATGAAGACCTCACAGGCTAAACCAGCATTTGATTGCCCATCCCTAGTAGCCCTTGAGAAGATGGCAGGGAGTTGCCTTCTTGAACCATTGCAGTTCTTGAGGTGTGAGACCCACTCTGTTGCTGGGGAGAGTTCCAGGATTTTTGACCCGGCGACATGAAGGAACGGTGATACGTTTTCAAGTTGGGATGGTGTGCAGCTTGGAGGGCAACTTCCAGCTAGTGAAGTTTCCATGTTTTTGTTGCCGTTGTCCTTTTAGCTGACAGGGATCATGTTTTTGGAAGGTGCTGTCTGAGGAGTCTTGGCAAGTTGAAACGGTGCATCCTGGAGGTGGTACTCACTGTTGCTACTGTACACGGTGGTGGAGTGAGTGACTGATGTGTCTGTCAAGCAGCTGCCAAGTCCTGTATGGTGTGTTCTTGACTGATGTTGATGATGCATTCTTCCAGGCAGTGGGAGAGTATTCCATCTCACTGCTGGCATGAAGTTTGCAAATGGTGGACGGGCTTTGGGGAGTTAGGAGGTGAGTTATGCTCTGCAGAATTTCTAGTCTCTAACCTGCTCTCATAACCACATTGTGCACATGACTACCCCAGTTCAGTTTGTGGGTGGTCAGCGATAACCCCCAAGATATCGATAGTGGGCATTTCAGTGATGGGACTGACACTGAATGTCAGGAGGTGCAGTTTCTCTTGTTGGATGTTATCATTGCCCAGATCATGGCATGAATGTTACTTGCTACTATCAGCACCAAGTCTTTATGCCATATTCAAGTCTGCTGACAAGACCAGTGTTGTTGGCCGAGTCAAAGGTGGTGACAAATCAGCGTATAGGAGGGAGATTGAAAATCTGGCCTAGTGGTGCCATAACTGCAACCTCTTACTCAACATCAACAAGCCCAAGGAGCTGGTTATTGACTTCAGGAGGAGGAAATCAGAGGTCCATGAGCCAGTTCTCATTGGAGGATCATAGATGGAGAGGGCCTGCAGCTTTAAGTTCCTCAGTGTTATTATTTTGGAGGATCTGCCCTGGGCCCAGCATTTAAGAAAGCATGGCAGCACTTCTAATTTCTTAGAAGTTTGTGGAGATTTGGCAAGACATCTAAAACATTGGCAAACTTCTATAGATGTGTAGTGGAGAATATATTTTTCAATGTTCCCACAGCCTATGGACTCACTTTCAAAGGCTCTGCATCTCACGTTCTCAATATTTATTGCTTATTTAGTTATTATTATTATTTCTTTCTTTCTGTATTTGCACAGTTTGTGTCTTTTGCACTCTGGTTTAACACCCAAATTGGTGCGATCTATCATTGATTCTGTTATGAGTATTATTTTCTATTATGGATTTACTGAGTATGCCTGCAAGAAAATGAATCTCTGTATATGTACTGTATATGGTCCTGCTCTTGCTGCAGTTGGAGATGGTCCATTTACTGACGACGCAAATGTAGATGGGACAATAAGTGTGTGAGGAGGGCACAAAGAGCCTGTGAAGGAAGATAGATAGGTTATGTGAGTGAGCCAGCAGCTGTAACGTAGGAAGAAGGAAAAATTGAATTACCATTTAAACAGAATGCTGTGGTAAAAGTGAATCTGAGGGTTTTGAGTAAAATACAAAAAGTTATAGTGTGGGCACAGCAAATAATTAGGAAGGGCAATGTAATGTCCGCCGCAATGTCAAAGGGAATGGCACGTTCACAGGCAAGAACTCACACATGTACTGGGTACTTTCAGCTTCAGGATGCAACTATTTGTCGTGGTGTGTTGGCATAACATGCAACAAAAGGCAACATTCAACAACTATAAGGAATAAATAATTATATAAAAATAACGTTCGAGGTTAAAGTACGGATATGAAATAAAATGGGCATAAATTGATAGATACCATCAGGTATTTAAAATGTGAATGTTTACAATGAACGGTGAGCTTTCCCAGCTCATCCTGTTACTGAAGTCATCGAGTCACTGGAACTTCTCGAGGCTCTTCCATTCGTCTTTGATAACTATGGTTCTTTGTCATTCCGTCCTCATTTCCAGAATAAGAGAATGCATTCTTATCCCCAGACCGCGCTCCTGGGCGGCTGTACATGAGACACAAGAAGCTCCAATAAATTGTACAGTATGCAGTTTATCAAAGGACTGCCCCTGTGAGCAGCGACACAGTGCTCCTGAACTGAAAACTCTCAAACTTCAGAGCAAATTTGTTATCAAGATACATTTACGTCACCATTGCACACTACGCTGAGGTTCACTTTCTTGCAGGCATTCACTGCCGAACACAAAGAGCGACAGAATAACTACACCTCTACAGACAAGCAATCAATGGACAAAAGAAAACAAACTGTGCAAACACAAAATGATAAATAAATATGTTAGAAATAAATAGATAGATAAACACATAAACAGATAGATAAATAGGTATATAGACAGATAACTAAATAAATAATACTGAGGACATGAATTGTAGAATGTTCGAAAGTGAGACCATGGGTTGTATTTAGTGATCAGCTCAGTATTGGGGCGAGAGATGCTATCCACGCTAATTCGTGGTGATTTTGTAAAAGAGGATATTAAACAGAAATATCGGTCTCATTGTCACAAAGTTGTCACATGATTACTAAGAACGGTAGTTAGCCACCACGATTCCGTCCCAGTTGTCTGCATCCATCTCCCTGCTGACCGAATCAATATTGCAGCAGCATACTATATTAAAATTATGACATTCATTTCTGTTTTTTAAGGCCTTCTTCGACCCTTCAAGACCTTTGCTCTTCAATTCAAAAGCCTGAAGTCCTTGCATTACCTTCATACGCGTTTCCACCCAATGCATTCAAAAGCCTCCGCTGTTCAACCTTCTGCCAAGTGTCCATTTTAATTTGATTGTTCACCCCAAAAATTCCTTTGATTCCTTACCACTTTAAAGGACGATATATAAATTCAGTTTGGTTTTACCATAACTGGTTCCACATACAAAAACGATTTGCTTAGCGCAGAGCACGGTTTCCCTCCGTGTGTCTCTGTGACTCATCACAGTACTCGGAACCGAATGACTACAAAATCGGTAAAATCGCAATGATGAATGCTTTCAGTAACTTTTACTGATAAACTAAATGCACATGTTCAAAAATAAACGAATAGCAGAGTAGAATTAGCTGGGTAATGTTCTGTTTGCAAATACTGTACAGAAATTTACATGGTCGGTTACATGATGCCTGTGTTTCTCGCATGCAGTTCACTTTGAGGACATTTTGTTAAACCACAAAACGAAGGTTATCCTTGTATAGAGCTTAACAAACAGTACTTTACAAAAGACTTTTCTACACTAAACTGGTGGAAGGAAATATAGTCGAGTGCCTTGCAAGCTAAGCAAGCGTGCAAATACTACCAGTTTAATAAGTATCGTTCATTCTCTTCCCTGTTAGCTAAAAACTGAACGCTGCTTGCGATGGATTTTTTTTTTAGAACTGGTCGTGTCTGATCGGAAGATCTCTCAGTGGGAAAGGAGAGCTCCGAGAGCGGCGAAGGTTTGCCGTAGGTTTTGACTTTAAGTTACAAAAATATCCAGCGGTTGTTAAATTAAGCAGCAACTTCTCTTGGTCCAAGCAATGATCATCAACTCTAGACTTTAAAAGGGGTCGAGAACTTGCAGCAGAACCAATGACAGATACACAACGCACACACAGTATTGGAGGAACTCAGCAAGTCAGGCAGCATCTGTGGAGGGGAATACTGTAAACAACCGACGTTGCGGACCGAGGCCCTTTATCCGGACTGGAAAAGAAAGGGATAGAAGCCAGAATAAGAAGGTGGGGGAGGGGAAAGAGTGATAGGTGAGGTGGGTGGGTGGGGGAGCCGGGACGAAGTAAGAACGCATGTCTGAAGAGTCGGAGAGCAGTAGAGGACGCTGATCAATGAGAGAAGGTCTCACTGAACTCCCGTCTAAACTTCTTCAGGGTAGGCATCCCTTTGAGAGTCTTTGCAAGAGATTCTGCAGATGCTGGCAATCCTGAGCAACCCACACATAAAATGCAGGAGGAACTCAGCAAGACAGGCAATGCTAATCGAGGGGAATAAGCAGTCGACGTTTCGGGCCGAGACCCCTTCACCCACCTTCCCCCTCCCCTGTCCCCTGGGCTCACCTACCCGCCTCCCCCCTCCGCCCGGGAAACATTCTTATTCTGGCGTCGGCCGCCTTCCCGATGAAGGGGCCCGAAACGTCGATTATTTGTTCTCCGCTATGAATGCTGCCTGACAGCATTTTGTACGTGTTGCTCAAGATCGGCAGGGTCTCTTGTGTCAATGATAGAGACTGCCCAGAGCATTAGGCTTGTGCTATCGACCGTGCACTGAACACAAATCAGAGCGCGCGTACAACTAAATCAGAATCTACGGGAACCTGCACGCGCGAATTCCGGCCAGAAGTTTTTCATTTTTATACTTCGGGTAAGTGTTAAACCGCAGACAAGGCATGCCTGCCTCTCTGCCAACCTGTCTTCCCACAGAAATCCAGAGATGCTCTTTCAGTCACGGCATTAATGCCCAACTGTCCGGTAATACATATGCTAACCCGGGCAGCACGGCACAATCCCCGGAGCGCGGCTAAGTTACTTTAGCCTTGATTTTGTTTTAGAAGGTGCTGAAACACGCGTGGCATTTAGTTTAAACTGGGATCGTCGGTTTTAAGCTTTCATTTAAAAAGAATTAAGGTAGCGACCTTTTGACATGATTGAGACGCATTAAAGCTACTCCAACGCTGCGCACACCGCGGCGCACATGAATGCGTGGAGCGTTGCACAAATCCTTTCACAGACTTGCCGGTCGGCCGGGTTTGCAAGCACATTCCGTATGACCAAAATTGCAACTGGCGAAAGGGAGATACAGTAAATCTGTGCTGCAGCCCGCGCCCCTATGGGAGTCCTGACTGACCCGGTCCCGCACACACACGTCCGCCACCGCTCGGTCCCCACCGTTTCTGACTTTAAACTACCCCTCACAGGTAAACTACAATTGGAGATTATGGTTGCGGTTTGTAAATCGATTTTTTTTTCAAATAAACGAGTTTCACAAAACTCTCGACGTTTTTGGCGCGCAAGTTCTCGGTATCCTAGGATATCTCGGGTTTGCAAAAAGCTGATTTTAAAAAATAGAGGGAAGGGCTGTGAAAGTCCACACAAATTTACACCGGACTAATCAAATGGGGGAGAATGTGGGGCGGAGCTCCCTCTGGGTAAGATCCTGAGTAATCTGTTGGTGTACCATTCTTCTGTCGCGGGATCGCAGTTGTCAAATACTCGCGACCAGGAAGTGGTTGCACAGTGAAGAGCTGTTGGCGTTATATAAACTAGTCAGTTCCCAGTCTGCTTGTTATTAACGTCTGATAGACTAGTCGGATTGTAGCGATGCTGCAGAGGGGGAGAGAATCTGTCTCCACCAGTATCACTCACGCCGCACTTTGCACTTGATAGTCGCAGGTTTGGACTCTCCTGCTGGCCCCTCTCTTAGTGACCCGCACCCAGCGAAAGCTGGTAAGCAAGACCTTTCCTTAATGTGTGTTTGTGTGTGTGCGTGTCTCCGACAAAGCTAAAGTGGAATTTAAGAGGTCATTCTCCGATTAGTCCGTTTTACTCTGGGGGTTTAAGCAGGGAGAGTTCGGGAAGGGTGTTTTGGCTTGGATCCATGTTGTGTTCCCCCACTACCAGCACCTCCACCCTCCCCATTAATCATTTCCACTGCCCCAACAACGCAGGTTCTCCGAATCTACATCATCTCCAGATCGGAATTAAATCTGCGTGTCCCTTGGCGCGGGCTGTGAGCGTTTGGGACAGAATCCGCCCCGATTCTGATCCCGCCGGTAGGAATCTGCGTGCAAAACACAGCAAAGGAAACCGTTTTTTCAGGCAAGCAAGTGAGTTGCCTAATTTCTGCTTTCTATCACGTTAAACCCTGATCTGATCTCTTTTCCCATAATCTTAAATCAGAAACACCAAAAAAAAATTAATTTAACGACAAGGCGGTAGAAGAAGGGGAACTGTTTACTTAAATTAAAAAGAACATTTTGTAGATTAAAATAAACTCTTCACTGCAATTATCTAGCTCGCAAACTTGCTGCATCTACTCTGTTTCGCCCAGTTGGTTTCTGGGAACTGGGTCCTGCTCTGTTATTGATTCGTCCTGGCCCAGGTGAATTCGAACATTTCTTCTCCCACGTCCATCCTTGGCCAGTCCAGAGGTGGGTGACCTACTCTCTACGGATTGACTCGACACAAATCACGTTTGCTAAATGAATGGTTAAAAGAAATGTCTTCACTGTGCCGTGCGAAACCATGGGCGGGTCGCAAACGCTGCAGAACGGATGCGTTGAACTTCGAATGTACTTGAACGAAGTTTTAACACACGCTGGAGAGGCATCTCTCGCCACAGAGCTGAGTGGCAAGGTGACGGGAGAAGACACTCTGTGAAGCTGTCCTAGTTTCCATTTCTGTGACGGGCGGAGACTTACTTCCACACTACTCAAGGACAACTTACATCCACATGCGGGGCCTCTCAAAGCCGCAGAGCCAAAAATGCTAGAACGAGCCCCTTCCTTGTTTGTCGAGCGCGGTACTCATTTAAAGCACATGCGAGGGGCAACATAGTTTGTGAAATGCACCTTGATTTTTTTTTTCGGTTTCACACTGGGAAATTTCTGAAGGCGGAATGTGCTGCGTTTCAAAGTCAGCTAGGGAGAAATCTCAATTTCTCATCATTTGACTGCAGAAGCTTGTCTATTTGATCTAAGGCTTGCCCGCAGTAAACGTGTCGTAGGCTGTCAAAAACAGGCTGCTTGTTTGAACGCAGAGTTGACCACCTCCCATGCCCCCTCCGTGTGGATAACAACTGACCGAAGCGAAGGGCTAACAAACAAAACGTGGGCTCAGATTCAAGATTGTTTAATGACATTTCTGATGTCGCAAGTGTAAAGGTGACGAAATAACTGTTACGCCGGATCCGATGCAGCACATCAAAAACACAACTAGATAACGAACCCAATAACAAACAGCACAGTAAATAAAAATATTTATAAAAAGCTTTTATACATAGATTGATTGTACAATCAGACCAGCAAACTGAGAGTCACGGCACAAAAATATAACCCTACTGACAAAGGTTTAACAAGATCTAATTTATGACAGGGTGCTGCAGAGGAGAAAGGAGTTGACAGAGAAGATTTACAGCTTTCGTTTGTAAAAAACGATTGCTTCCCGTACTTTAGATGAATAATATGATAAAAGCCAAACATTTATTTTGAAGCAAACATAACCGCATTAAAAGTTAGTGCGGTGTTCTCGAGACCTTCTAAAAGTTAGTCATCGAACTTAGAGGCGACTGAGACAAATAAACAATTGGATTCTGGTTTTGAACGGCGTGTTTAAGATGGGAGGAACTCAGCAGGTCAGGCAACATCTATGGGGGCGGGATAAACATCAGTCCTGATGAAGGGTCTCGGCCCGAAACGTCGACCGTTTATTCTTTTCTATAGATGCTGCCCGACCAGTTGAGTTCACCCAACATTTTGTGTGTGTCCCTCTGGATTTCCAGAATGATCTCTCTTGGCTGCCCAGTGGCCAGCGTGAACCTCGCCCTTCACGCACCACATTGCACTGGTTAGCATGAGAGCAAATCGCCCGAAGTACCAAGCACAGAGCCCGGTCCTGATGAAGGGTCTCGACTCTTTATTCCTTTCCATAGAACGCTGCCTGACCTGCTGAGTTCCTCTAGCATTTTGGATGTGTTGATCCGAAGTACCAACAACCTTCATTGTTTTCAGTGCGGGAAATTGGGGCCCTAATTTTAGCCCGGCAGAAAAAGAGTACATAATTTATTCGCTTCAGCTGAAATTCGATCAAGATTAGGTAAATGGAAATAGGAAGTTAACACCATTTGAGCTTCGACCATCCAGTGACCACAATGACGGTGTACTGTTGGGACTATTTCGCGATGTTTAACACCCTTCCGTTTGTGCAAGCTAATGATAAGCGTCTCTCTCAAATACTTAATTTTTTTTTGCTACAACTTGCTAAGTGATGGCGCTCAGTCGGATGTTTCGCAACGTTACCGTGTAAATATGTACGCTTCTCCGCGGAATCTCGCCCTAGCTCAATTTCAGGTGCAGGACGGATCAACGTGTCCATGGGGTATTGTGTAACAGAATAGCATAATAGTGTCACTTATCCCGATTGCTGTCAGTTTGATTTCCCAGGTGGGAGAGAGAGAGAGATCTATGATTAATTTGAGTGTGGCTGGCAGTGCCTTGTCCAATCAGGTTGCAAGGACTTGTATGGGGAGCTTTGTGTTACCACCTGGCGGGATAACACCTGGTAAACGGGGACCCCGTCTGCGCACGCGCGCTGTGGAGTCAGAGAAGCCTATATCTAACCAATGATGTGCAATCCCACAGAGCTCAAATCGAAGACACCTCTCTCTCTCTCAAAAAAAAAGATTCGGTTGCTGCTGAAACTGATTTTCTCCAAGCCTGAGCGAGTAAGGCAGCGAGATGCCACGCTCATTCCTGGTGAAGAGCAAGAAAGCGCATAGCTACCATCAACACAGACCCATCGAGGATGACTACAACAGCAGGCTGGAGCATATCCTGGCACACATCTCCTCAGGTAACTGAATGCAATCACGCCAGACTAAAACGAGACAGCCAATGCCAACATTTTTTTTCTTTTGCAAACATTTCTGCTATTTGTCAAAGCGTTATGATTGTGGGGTGACACGCGCGAAAGGCTGGAGGAACGCAGCAGGTCGGGCAGCATCTATGGAAAGGAATGACCCTTCACTTTGACCTTTAGTCCTTCATCACTTCCCTTCACAGATCTGCCTGACCTGCTGAGATCCTCGAGTATGGCGTGCGTGTCAGCAGCTCTGAATTTCCATCATCTGCAGGATCTCTTGTGTTTATGATTGTAGAATAATTCTGTTTTGCACATTCAAAAACAGAGTAAGGATTTCTTTTATTTAAAGTAGTTTCCTTATTGACTTACGGGTAACATGTAATGCTTTCAACTTCCATTCAGCCTGTAAATAAAACTGGAATGCACATATCTCCTCGGATGATATCTTTGAAGGTACGATATTGTTCTGTCAGTGTGGTCTTAAATATATTTTATAAATTCTGTGGTTCCTTTGATCGATGTAGATTAAATTAAATTTAGGGCCCTATTTCACGGGCAGTGTTAATGATTTAGGAGACAGTTATGAGTGTATTGTTGTTTTTCAGCTTGTTGTTAAAATAAGTCGTTTATTTTAACGGAAAAAGTGTTAATAATTTACGGGAGTTGCACTATCAGTTTCCGTCATTCCCCACAACTGCCCCTGATCTGATAAATATTACTAGCTTTCTCTAGTTAAAGGTCCTCTTCTACTCCATAGATGCTGCCCGACCTGCCGAGTTGCTGCAATATTTTGTGTGTGTTACTGCGGATTCACAGTATCTGCAGAATCTCGTGTTTAGCTTTTCTGTTTTCGTTGCTGTCAATCTATAGTTGGGTTTTGAGAGACTTCCGACAAGCTTTCTATTATTTTGTTTTCTATTATACCGTTATTCATTTGGGAAGATCATTTTCAATAGTAAAGTTATTACCGAGTCTGCTGTGTGTATTATTCCAGTATTGTACGCCTCTCCTATTAACAGAGACGGCATTTACCACACATGGATTAAAAACTGACGACAGAAAGCTGTTTTCGCTACAACTGCGCCGCCAGTTTAATAGGTTCCTCTGTCCGTCCCTTACCTCTTCGCCCAAAATGTGATTGCAGACAGTAAGCTGCCGGAAGACGCCCCCTCTGCGGACTCCAAAGGCGGAGTTTCGCCCAATTCCCAAGCGGTGGAGGCGACCGACGTGCCGGAATCTCCCGTGAGCAGCGAGGATGGTGTCTGTGGTAGAACTTCCGAGTATGAGGATTTCTGGAGACCCCCCTCTCCGTCTGCGTCGCCAGGTAACGTGCTCGCAGTGATGGCGATCGGTGCATTGGTGTAGAAACGGCAGTGGAAGGGAAACAGGCGTCGTTTCACAGACAAATCACTTCCTAGTACTGTTGTAAATAAGTACATTACTTCTGGTGTTTTAGTTTTCTGGTGCACTCGAATCACATAGAAACAAGCCCTTCGGCCCATCTAGTCCGTGCCGAGCTAATATTCTGCCTAGTCGCACCGAACCGTACCTGGATAATAGCCCTCCATAACCACCCCACCCCAATCCCTCCCTGTACCTGTCCAACTTTAAATGGAACTTGCATCCACCGCTTCCGCTGGCAGATCATTCCGCCTTCGGAGTGAAAGAGATCCCCCTCAAGTTCCATTTAAGCATTTCACCCATTTTATGGAGAATCTTGTACCACAGAAATAAGGATGGTCATAACAAAACATAAGTGCGCTTTCAGTTGTCGGTGTTGTGTTGTTCACAGTTTACTGAATAATAACTCTTAAGTAGCCACAACAACAAGATTTAAGATACGCTGGGACCAGTTTCTTGAGATATGGGCCAAACGCGGGCAAATGGAACTAATTTAGATGGGAATCTCGGTAGGCATGTACCAGTTGGGCCGAAGGGCCTTTTCCCCCTACTGAATAACTCTGTGACTATAGTTAGAATGTTAACAAGCCGTTAACAAATCAGTCAAAATGTGTTTGTATGCACACAGTCGTGTTTAATTAGAAATATACATTGTCTTTGGCAACGTCGAGTTGAGTAGTACGGTGAGTTACATACAGTGAAAAACTAGCTTGTAGCGGCATCAAACAACACTCAAATATACATTATACGTGTGAAATCAAGTCATTGGGAACGATTGTAATGTCTTTTCATCTGCTTTTTTTTTGTTTAGACTCTGAGAAATCTCTCTCCCCGTCTCTGGAAGAGAATCATCCCTTCGCGGTACCTCTGAAGCAGTATGGATGGAGTAACTACACAGGTTCCGAATTGAAGTACCTGATGCAGAATTACCGCCCCCCAGCTCTGGAGCGGAGCTCCGCCGTGGGGGTGTACAGCGAACGGAACTCCATCGCTGGCCTCTACCCGAGCTCCGCCTCTGGCTTTTACAACGACCGCGGTCCGGCTCACGGGCTGTACGGCGACCTCGGCACCGCGTCCGCTCTGTACAACGAGCGGAGCCGCAACTTCAACGAGAAAAGTGACGAAGTGAAAACGGAATCCGGGCTCCTTTGCACCCGACTGCTCCTCAACAACGGCTCCTACAAGTGCATCAAATGCAGCAAGGTATAACGATTCTCCGGGCCACTTCAGGCGCATAAAAAGCATCCGACCTGCAGATCTCTCTAGGAGACCTTCTAAGGATCTGTCTCTCTTCTCTTTTATCTGCGGTCTCCATTCGCCCTCCATGCGTGCCCCACCCCATTCAGAGGATCTATATATCGCCGTGGGGATAGACATGTAGAGCGCTGCTTGGATCTGAAGACAGGCGTAAGACCGCCGCTCCTCCCGCTGCCAATCAATTACATTATAGCCGAGCCCCGCCTTAACTCGATTTTTGTTCATCGGCCCTCGATACCACGCATAACCAATAGGAGACTACAGCGCAAAAACAGACCCTTCGGTCCGTCTAGTCTGTGCCGAACTATTGCTCTGCCTAGTCCCATCGACCTGCACCTGGATTGTAGCCCTCCATACCTCTCTCATCCACGTATTTATCCGAAATTCTCTTAAATGTTGAAATCGAACCCGCAATGTTGAAATCAAAACCAATAGGCAAACCACAGGTTCTATCCTCGCTGCTCCACTTCTCCTCCTATTATTAACGGACTCACAGGCGTCAGTTTTGGAAACTGATGATCATGTTCTCAAGATCCCACCTGTACGTGTACCCCTCGTGGTGTTCTCCTTTTCCTCTGACACTGACGTGGCGATGTGTTGGAGTAGATAGGATGGTTCCATCCGGTGGAGAAGGCGGTTTACTGTCCCTTGCTCCGTCTGTTTAACCCTGGTTGATACCTGGGCTGAATCGGAAGGATATGGGGAGCGGATAAAATCCGTAACAGAGAGCAAGCCAGTGGGCATGGACAATCTCAGCTTAGTTTTAATGCAAACTCGACTTGAGTTAACCCTCCCTTAAAAGGCACCTTATAAGTACCGGTGGGTGGCTGGGTGGAGATATGTTTCTACCAGAGGACGTGTAATGTGCAACTTCCCTCCGCCACCCTGCAGATTCCCCTCGGATAAGGTGTAGCAGCACCTGCTTCACAACCCCATCCCTGCCCCGGTCCGCCCCGCTCCGGTCAAGGTCACAGGAAGCCACGGGAGCAGGCGGTGGATGGTCGTACGAGCAACTGGTGCCTATCTCAAGTCCTGGTTATGCAACCATTGACGCCAGGCAGACAATCTCTGTAGAGTATTGATAATCGCTGCCCAGAAGGCAATAGCAAACCACTTCTGTAGAAAAAAATGGCAAGAATGATCGCCTACGTCATACGACCTGGCACATGATGATGATGATGATGATGATGTAAACACTGGAATTTAAAGTAGCAGCTGACACTAAGTAACGGCGTCCAACCTCTTACTGATCAAAAGAGCCGACAAGGAGCCTGTCTTGATACAGTTACAGACCGTTTGGCCCACGAAATTGTGCTGACCCACATAGACGTCCATTTTTCTTTCATCTGCGTGCCTGTCTACGAGTCTCTTCAATGTCCCTAATGTATCTGCCTCTACCACCACCCCTGGCAATGCATTCCACGCACCCACCATTCTATGTGTTTAAAAAAATACCTCTGACAACCCCCTATAGTTTCCCCCAAAATCCTTAAAATTATGCCCCTGGTATTAGCCATTTCTGCTCTGGGGGGACATCTCTGGCTGTCCACGCCATCTATGTCTATTATCATCTTGTACAACTTTATCAAATCGCCTCTCATCTTCATTTGCTCCAAAGGGGAAAACCCCAGCTCGCGTATCCTATCCTCATTAAGAATTGCCTTCTAATCCAGGAGTTATTCTAGCAAATCCCCTCTGCACCCTCCTAAAGCATCTACATCGCTCCTACAACGTGACAGTCAGAAGTGAACAGAGTTTGCTATAAAGCAGTTCACGTTTTCCCGCATCATTGAGCCTAACCAAAATTCAAAATTTTGGACCGAGTGAGGACAGAAGTTTCTGACTAGTTATGTAAAACATGAATTTCATTCTGATCCAGAGTTCTTCGTGAATTGTGTCCCAGTGTAATGTAAATGTTGTTACTTGTATCCCTTGTGGCTACTGGACTACATTTGGGTTCCAACTAGACGATTATTCCTTCAAAAGACATACAGTAGTGACATGACCTGTAAAGAGACCCCCACTCTGATTCACAGTTGCGGGACTAAAGTCGTTTCCCATGTGCCCTGTTAGCTGGCTCGTTTCTCTTCCATTATCAACACTTTCATTGAAGGCGTGAAACATTACGGCTACCTGTAACAATCACAATCTTGGATATCATAAAGAAAGGAAAATATAAACCAGGACCCTGTACAAACAGTACTTGTATTGGAATTAATTTCGATCAAATACCAGAAAAATCATAAGAGGTGGGAAACTGAATAAGAGAGAATACTGAAAATACTGAGAAGGATTGAGAGGAGAGATAAAAAAAGTTCTCATTTTTCAGTTTCACTGTAAGAAAAAAAATGCTGGAGGAACTCAGCAGGTCAGGCAGCATCCATGGAAATGAAACAGCTTTTGCAAAATTTCTTGTGTTCTCAGTTTCATCTTGATTGGTTTCACTTTCCCTGTTCTCTTCACCTTGAGCGGAGCGGCACGGTAGCGTAGCGACCGGGGTTCAATTTCACAGCAGTCTATAGTGTCCATTCCAGAGACCTGCGGGTTCATCGGTTACTATGTGTAATTGTGCAACGCGGGCTGTATGTTCTACCTCTAAATAACAACAACAAACAAACAATAAATAAATGTGTACATCTGCGAAACACAGGTCTCCCCCACCCACCCCTCTCTCGGCTGGCACCACTGTCTCTTGTCATTCAATCCCCCTTGGGCTCCGCCGTACCGCAGATATTTCTTTTGTTCTCTCCAGCCCTTCCGTTTTCTCTGCAATTTAACACATGCTTGAACTTTTAACTTTCTTCAGATCTTTATTCAGGTCATTGGTTTGAAACGTTAACGTTGTTTCTCTCCACAAGTGTCGAGAGCGTGTCCAGCTTGATTTACTGATAATTGATATTGCACCAGCCTTACATCTTATTTCCTGTTGAATTATATCACATATGCATATGCAGTCGGACATTATTTCAGACCCTCTGTTTTACTGTGCAAAGTTGAATGTTAAACACTAGAAATTCTGCAGACGCTAAAACTCCAGAGCAACAAACACAAATGATGGAGGAACTTCCAGTAGGCCGGGGCAACTGTGCCTCGCTGTACATGACAATGAAAACGACTGAAGGTTTTTGGCTCTTGACACGAAACGAGGATTGTTTATTCCTTTCCATTGATTCCGCCTGACCTGCTGAGTTAAATGCTATCGTCTCTCTGTCTCGTATCAATAATTCACGTGTGCCAACAATAGAAGAATCAATTATTCTAGTGGAGTCCGGACACACATGTAAGGCGAATTGAATCACCCCTCTAAATTTCACTTCTTAATGTATCGATTCTGATTTTGTGAAATATTTTTGAATCATGAAGTCATAAAAAGTACAGCACAGAAACAGACCCTTCGGCCCATCTAGTCCATGCCGAAACGATTTAATCTGCCTACTGCCAACGACCCGTACCAGGACCATAGCCCTCCCTACCCTCCCATTCATGTACCTATCCAAACTTCTCTTAAACGTTGAAATCGAGCTCGCATGCATCACTGGCGCTGACAGCTCTTTCCACACTCATGACCCTCTGAGTGAAGAAGTTTTCCCTCCTATTCCCCTTAAACTTTTCACCTTTCACCCTTAACCCTTGACATCCGGTTGTAGTCCCACCCAACCTCAGTGGAAAAACCCTGCTTGCATTTATCCTATCTATACCCCTCATAATTTTGTATACCTTAATCAAATCTCCTCTCAACCTTCTACTTCTAAGGAATAAACTCTTAACCTATTCAATCTTTCCTTGTAACTCAGGTCCTCCAGACCCGGCAACATCCTTGTAAATTTTCTCTGTACTCTTTCAACCTTGTTTACATCTGTGCTGGAGGTAGGTGACCAAAACTGCACACCATACTCCTAATTAGGCCTCACCAAAATCTTAAACAATTTCAACATAACACAACACAACATCCTGCTGTATCTCCTTTACGGTTGAGAAGCTCTCAGAAGGCTGTTGAGCACCACGAAGGGAGGAAGGTTATCCTAAGCGTTGGAATCAGGTTCTGTTTCGTTGTGAGGGCGAGGAGCTTCGGAGGTGTAGTGGAAATCAATCATTTCCCAGCCCCATTATGATATTCAGCGCCCAAAGTGCTGGTAGCACCTTACCACTGCGGCTGCGCAAACTTTCAGCGCATCGTGGCTGTAGTAAAGAAAAACGAAAGCGGTTCATCTTAAATTCTTTGATTCACCTATGGCTCACTCGGGTTGCTGTAACTAAAACACTGTACAGAGTTCCAAGATGTCCATTGTGTACATGCAGTAATACCCACTCATGGGTAAACATGAAATAAACGCGGTTTTGCAATGAGACCGTGGCTCGTGATTCAGTTCACGAATACACAACCAGCATTGTAATTTAATGTATTTTATAAGGTATAGCTTATCCCACTCCTAGCAGGAACTAGGACCTGGAAGGAAGTACCCATCCTAACGAGCAGCAGTGGAAATTGAACTCCGATCTGGCGCAGTAGATCAGGAACACCGAGCTGCCAATGGAAGATGCGGGTTCAGATGTAGCATTTAGGAGAAGTTTGGATAGATACGTGAACCGGAGGGGTATACTGTAATGGGCTTGTGTCCAGGTGCAGGTAGATGGGCCGAGGCAGAAGGCCGGCCTGGCATGGACTAGACGGGCCGAGGGCTGTGGTGCTCTATGTCTCTAGTTAGTGATCAGGCATATTTTATGGGTTTTCGCTTGATGTTATATTGTTGATTTTAGGACTATTTCAACGTAGTTTCAGATATATGTTGGCGTACACATGGCAACTGTGAAAGTGTTGGGCTCGGAGTTCCAGTTCCTAGTGTAGTTCGGTTCTGTTCACCGCCTTGGATTCGGTCGTTATCTCCGGGACGTTGCCGTGATTTCCTTCTGGTGTGAACGCCGTTGCTAACCATCCCGCTTCCTCTGTCAGGTCTTCTCCACTCCTCATGGTCTGGAAGTTCACGTCCGCCGGTCTCACAGCGGTACCCGCCCTTTCGCCTGTGACATTTGCGGAAAAACCTTTGGCCACGCGGTCAGTCTGGAACAGCACAAAACTGTTCACTCGCAGGTAGGAGGCAGCCTCTAACGTACAACCAACAAGCCTTGCACAGTACCGTGGCCCCAAGTAACCAAATAGCAAGCAGCCCCACTACCGCTTTATCATAACACCACCCGCCCGAAACAAACACGTCTTTTAGAAAAACACAAACTTAATTATAACAATAAACGATAATCAAAATACGCAGATGCTAGAAACTTTAAGTAAAATTGTGAAGTGCTGGAAGTACCCAGTTGTTCAGATAGCATCAGCGGGGAGACAAGCTTCAGGGTGATAACTTTTTAGCAGATGAACAAATTCTCCCCCTCAACACATTTTAGTTACACCTTTTTTATCTGCACAACTTGTTTTCTTTTGCACTTGGGTTGTTTGTCAGTATTTATGTATAGTTTTCCCCATAAATTCTATCTTAATTCTTTATTTTCCTTTAAATGTCCGCAAGAAAATAAATCTCAGGGTAGTATATGGTTACATATAATTTGATAATAAATTTATCTGGAATTGACTTTGACTTTGAAATACTGTCTGATCCGCAGAGTATCTTCAGTACTTTCCATTTTGATTACCGAGACCTTTGGTTATGCTCGATTAACCGTTATTATAGAAAAAGATTATGGGAAATTCAGTGGTGAACATCACAATGAATTTCAGAATATCGTGGAAAGGAACACGCTTGCATGGTCTTGTAGAAAAAGCTTACAGAGGAAGTGTGGGAGAAAGAGGTGAAGGAGATGGTTGGATTTCTAAAGGCAATAGTTCAAAGTAAATGTATTATCAAAGTCCGTAAATTAATTTCCTTGCCGATATTCGCGGTAGAACAAAGAAATACAATAGAGCCAATGAACACAAGACGGACAAAGGTCAGTGTAGAAAAGAAGACAAACTGCAAATATCAAATAAAATAAATAATAATAATAATACATAGTAAATAAATAACTATAATAATACAGAGAACATGAGTTGTCGAGACCTTGAAAATGAGTCTCTAGGTTATGGAATTATTTCAGGGTTGTGCTGAGTGAACCACGCTGGTATCAAAGGCCATGTGGGATTCGCTATTGAATGGTGCAGCGTACTTGAAGGGCCGAATGGCCTACGTCTGATGTTGTTCTGTGTTTCTAAATATAGTGGCTCGTTCAAAGAGCTGATGTTTCAGGACCAGGGCCCTCTTGGACCTGAAATATTGACCGCTTCTCTTTCTTCATATTCGAGTATTGAATTCTATAAATCGAGGGTCAAAGTATAAATTCGTTATGTAACTGGATTTTCAATTTCAGGAAAGGAGTTTTGACTGCAAAATCTGCGGGAAAACATTTAAAAGATCGTCCACGTTGTCCACGCACCTGTTGATCCACTCAGACACCAGGCCTTACCCGTGTCAATTTTGCGGGAAAAGATTTCATCAGAAGTCAGACATGAAAAAGCACACCTTCATCCACACAGGTCAGTAAATGCACGGCGGGGGTTACGTGTCACGTTTGCAGCGTGCCCTTTGATTAAAAAAAATGTACAGCCATCTATCCTGCGCACAGAACTGGAAACTAAGTTATCTTGTTAATCTGCAAAGGGAGGGACAAAGAGATAAAGCGATCACACTGCTAGACAAATGTCAATGTCTGTAAGATGCACTTTTCTAGAAAGCAAAATGCGGATATAATATATTAAAGTGAAATTCAACTTCAAGATAATGGCTTGAATCAAGTAATGCTCGGTATTTACACTCAGTGGCCACTTATTAGGCACACCTGTACACCTACTTGTAAATTCAAATATTTATTCAACAAATCACGTGGCAGCAACTCAATGCAGAAAAGCACGCAGGCATGGTCAAGAGGTTCAGAGCAAACATCAGAATAGGGAAGAAATATGATCGTAGTGACCTTGACCTTGATTGTTGGTGGTGCCAGACTGGGTGGTTTGAGTATTTCCGAGACTGCTGATCTCCCGGATTTTCACGCACAATGGTCTCTAGAGTTTACAGAGAATGGTGCAAAAAAAAACACTCGGAAAAAAAGACAACACACACATCTAGTGAGCAGCAGTTCTGTGGGCGAAAATACCTTGTTAATGAGAGAGTTCAGAGAATGGCCAGACAGATAGGAAGGCAATATTAACTCAAATGATCAGGTGTCACAACAGTAGTGTGCAGAAGAGCGTCTCTGAACGCACAGGTCGAACCTGAACTGGATGGGCTACGGCAGCAGCAGATCCCATGACCATTTTATTAAGTGCAGGCGATACCTAATAAAATGTCCACTAAGTGTGTATGTGACTCAAACCAAACCTTGTACATCAGAGAGAAAGGCTTTCACTTTGCAGAAAGCTAACTGGACAGTAGAATCAAGGGCAGATTCGAACTCCCAATTAACACTGTCCCGACCATTCGTGCAGCCTGAACGTGTAGTAAATTAGATTAATAGCAATCTCGACTTTGAACCTTTCAAGTTAATCCCTCACCTTTCCCCTACCGTCGCGTGAAACGGTCCCCGGAATTGTTTTTTATTATTATGACTCACAAAAGCCCAGCTTGCCGGTTGGGTTTTGTGTGCGTTTCATTCTTCACAGTTTGCAGTGCAACTCAATGCCTGTGCAATATTGAATCTCTTTCTGAACAATATCTGACGAAAGAGACGGCTTTTGGCAATGATTTCATTAACGGCATCTGTTTAATAATTGAATCCTAGCAATCCAATCAGTGTGGTTTAATATGATCCGTCCGCTGTTTATTCAGAGAGCTCGTGTAAGATGATTTACCTCGTATGACTAGCCTGGTCTTGATTTAGAGACCAAAGTAAATGACAGGTGAATCACACGAGACTGTGGTGTTAGCCAGCTCAGTTTCAGGTCGTCTGCCGTATATAAATTGAGGCGACAAACAGACCCAAGCGCAGATCTGATTTCACATTAACCAACAGCATTTGAAAATCAGGGTTCAGTGGTCAGGGGAAAGGTATAATTGGCAGACATTGACGTTTAACTCTTCACCCGGTTACATGTAGGCTGGTATTACCCTCTACTGTGCCCATTGTCTTGTTTATTATTTATTGTAATGCCTGCACTGTTTTGTGCACTTTATGCAGTCCTGGGTAGGTCTGTATTCTAGTGTAGATTTTGTGTTGTTTTTACGTAGTTCAGTGTAGTTTTTGTATTGTTTCATGTAGCGTCATGGTCCTGAAAAACGTTGTCTGGTTTTTACTGTGTACTGTACCAGCAGTTATGGTCGAAATGACAATAAAAAGTGACTTGACTGGACACAATGTTAAAAGCAGGGCAGTCTGTAAAACTCAGAAGAAACTGGCAAATGTCCAAACCCCGTCTAACCTTCCTAAATTTTGAGAGTACACAGTGAATTTTCATTTTCTCTTTCTTATTACGGCTTTTGTTACCTTATTTCAGAAAGCTCAGCCGGTGTTAGTGCAGCCTGACGCATTTCGGATATCTGACCGGCCTATTCCTAGCATGAAAGAGGGCCGTCTCTTTATTCAGGGTGAAACGGCGGGTTCATGTTTCAAAATCAACATTACCTGGCATTTACCGGGAGAAATGACAAGGCAGCTAAAGTCATAGCTGAACGGGGTTTTTGCTCACGTATCAATTTTAAAATAATCCCGAACTTGGAGTGTGTATCTCGGCGTTTGAGGACTTTAGACGAGGCACTTGTAAAAGAACGATCTCTTTACTCTGACCCTTTGCAGTGTCGAAGGTGAGAAGCTCCACAGTGCGCATCTCGACTAAAAATAAACAGTCAGCATCTACTGTCAGAGGCTTATCGAGGCCATTGGTTAAAATGACACATCACGCCTCAATTTTACAAGCTCCGTCTCTCCATTTCCTGATTTAGCTGCAGTTCAACCTCTGAAAGAAACCATATCTAACAATCTAGACCTAGCCAATTACCGAAACTGGGACAGTAATAATCTGTTGGCGACCTATTATTGGGTTGTTATTTAAATAAAATTTATTTAAATAACAACCCAATAACGTATAGCCATTTACGGTTTGGCTGGGAATTCGTTTTTAATTTTTTCTCAGTAGTTTAGTCATCGTTGGCATGGCGTTAACTACTTGTATAATTGTCTCGGGTTGTCGCCTGTTTGTTTAGTTGCAAGGAAGAAGGGGTTTCCCCTGACTAAGGAATGCAGGGCTGGGGACTGTGGTCTCCAAGGGCAGCCCATGTGGGACTGAGGGTGGGGAATCTTTAGATTTCCTTGTTCTGCAGGATTCTGGAGACCCAGTCATTCAGTGCGATCAGACCAGGGAACGATAACATTTCTAGATCAGAGATTTAGCAAAACGATGCTAAGGTATAAAATATCAGTTATGACCTTTATGGAAGGTGAATGGCTTCCTCCATATAATAAAAAAATAAGGCTAAGGTAATATAAAAAAGACTATTATAAAATCAGTGTTTCGCGTTCTTTCTCTTTCGTTTAAGCATTCCAATAGTTTTCCCTGTATTTGTTTTTTATAATGATGAACCTGTTTTATGCAGTGAATTGGAGAGATTTTCAGGTTCCAGTCCATGGCTTCCAACGTTCAAACGAGGCCGGTTCCTGTAGGACCTCAATGTGCAACGAAATCTTTCTGTGGGCAGTTGCTTTCGATTCCGTTACACGTGGGGTGTTTTCCTTGCTTCCACCATTAATGTGCGTGATAAAAATCCAACTCCAAATTTTGTTTTCCAGTGAAATTAACTAAATACATTCAGTCGGCTCTCTATTATGTGGCCACCGAGTGTCTGTTCGTGATTTTCTGTTACGGTAGCCCATCCATTTCGAGGTCCAACGTGCTGTGGATTCAGAGGTGCTCTCCTGCGCATAACGCATGGTTACTTGAGTTACCGTCGCCTTCCTGTCAGCTTGAAGCAGTTTGGCCATTCTCCTCTGACCTCTCTCATTAACAAGGCGTTTCCGCCCACAGAACTGTCGCTCACTGGATTTTTCTTTGGTTTCTCGCACTATTCTCTAGAGACTGTTGTGCGTGAGAACCGCAGGAAATCAACAGTTTCTCAGATACTCAAACCACCCCTTCTGGCACCAACAGTTACACTTAGATCATACTTCTTGCCCCATTCTGATGTTTGGTCTGAACAATCACTGATCCTCTTGGGCATATCTGTATGCTTTAATGCATTGAATTGCTGCCACGTAGTTGGCTGATTAGATATTTGCATTAACGAGCTGGTGTACACGTGTACCTAATAAAGTGCCACCGAGTAATATCGTTAATAGACGTGGTTCAATTCCAAATACTATCTGTTTCCAGTTAAATTTACAAAATCCTTTTTCTTAAGCGCGTCTCTCCTGCTGGGGCATAGGCCGCCGACAGCAGCTCCCCACAGTCCGTTGTCCTGGGCCAGTCTTTCCAGCCCGTCTATACGTCTTCATAGCGAAGATCCTTCCTCTCCAGGGATGAGGTCTTTGGGGCTTCGGTCGGCGTTCCTGTAACACTGGGTTTTTACGGGTTGAGCCCCTGCGCAACCCTCATTTCGCAGCCGGGTTTGGGACCGTCCGTGACGGAGTTAAATTTACGAAACGTGTGCGTTATATTTATAAAATGAGAATAAGTTTACTATCATTCTAGTTTGATTCAAACGCTGCGATTCTCAAATACTGATTTACTTTCTGTTATGATGCAGGTGAAAAGCCCCATAAATGCCAGGTCTGCGGCAAAGCCTTCAGCCAGAGCTCTAATCTGATCACCCACAGCCGCAAGCACACCGGATTCAAGCCGTTCGGCTGCGACCTGTGCGGTAAAGGATTCCAGAGGAAAGTGGATCTCCGGAGACATCGCGAGACACAGCATGACATCAAATAGACCAGGAAAAATATAAATCTGGACTCCTGCACGGCAAGGGGCCCTTGTGAATTCTGTGTGAATCGCACGCGAAACTCTACCTGGGATTATAACCCTGGCCTTTCTGTGACCCACTGACTAGCTGCGGCCTTAAACCACCGTCAGACTCTAACATCAGGTGCTTGTTCGATTTGTGCAGTGTTTCAGAAGCAAACTTCTTAAATTATTGTAGATGGGTGCATCATTGTTACAATATTTTTGGGATGCATGCGTTTAAACCATCTGAAAGATGTTTTATTTCTGAGCAGTAAAGGGAACAGTCTGATTAAATTCCCCGTTGCTCAACGTTGTATTGGCACTCTGTGACTTTTAAATAGAAGTACAGTAATAATTTATATCTAAAAAACCGGGAAGGGCAGTCCGCCACAGCCCGGCGACCCTTGGTAAATTTTCTAAAATCCACTTACAGCTTCCACTTGAGAAAGACCCATCGAAAGTCTTACAGAAGCAAAATGCAATAGTTGAACAAATAATTGCATTGTAAAACTCATTGTGATCTACGTATTTCGCATGTCGTTACCATTGATGTCAATAATTTTGTTTCTGGGAGACGTGGTATTCAATCGCACGTCGCAGGAACTGGAGAGATTTCCGTCACGTACTGGCGTTTGAGGCGACTAAGCCCCCGCAATGTCCACCACGCAACCTAAGTCTATCGCAGTTTTACCCTTAGTCTGATGAAACCAGTCTCTGCTACCCAACGCCAGCAGGAAGACCTTCGAGAGCAGACAGGTATCCCCAATGATTCTAAATTGCCCCTCGCAAATCCAAAGCCTGGAAAGAGAAGGGTGGGCCAGGAACCCTCCAAGATAAGATAACTGTGGCCATCTCAAGAAAGGAGACAAACGCAGCTGCAGTAACTACGGAGAGTTCTTCTTGTATTCTGCCAACAAGAAAGTCATTGTTAGGATCCTCCAGTGCCTGAAGAGCTGCTCCTCCATTCGAAGCGTGAGCTTTATCGGATACCAACTCGAAGACAAGTGCAGTGAGCAGTGCCCACTATTACACTGGCCTTCTTTGATCTGACAGAATCCATCAATCAGGAGAGACCGTGGGGCACCCTTCTCAAATTTGCTGCAGGCCACGATTTTAACCAACAAGGGCCATAACAGATCCGATCTCGTTGAAGACAATGGCGAGCAAGGGTGCGTCACCTTTGCAACACTTCTCTCCGTAACACTCCAAGTCAATTCCCACTGGAATGGAACGAATCCCCGGGACAAATGGGAAAATATCCAACCCGCGATTCTTACACTCCACAATCAAAGCCATCTCCGCCTGCAGTTTTCAAGCCTGGTACAATACAATTGGTGTATCTTCATCTTTGGAGAACTAGCGCCAGATTACGACAGGCATGAAATATAATTCCCACAAACCCAAGGTCCGATACCAACCTTCCCCTGTGGTACGCCAAGGAGCACCGTGAAACGCTGACAGGCACTGGTAATGAAATTCGCCATTACGTCCATTGTCCTCAATTCGCATTAGGCCATCTGAAAGAAACGGTGAAGAACAAGCCCTCCAGTCCAAAAGTTCTTGGGTTGACGCGGAGAAATGATCACGATCCTCCTGTGCACCTTGGGGGGTGGGGGGGGGGGATGATGGATTATTAGTGGCGCAATGACTCCAGTTGAGTGTGATGTTCTAAGGCGATGTCTATTGATGGGTCCTCAGGTGGCCGATGCGGGGTGGACTACCTCTGGAACTGGAGGACCACCAACACCGTCCCCACTGAAATCTCCAAATCTACTGGTGTCCATTTCCCACCACCTACGTCCCAATTACTCTCAGAATTTCTGGACAGGTTGCGTTGTTTACGCAACCTAAATACTCTAATCGAAGTGCATATAGTGCAAGAGGTTACCAGGTGGGCAAGGAGAACACCAAAAGAATTTTCTCCGAGTCTCCTCGAAACGAAATTGTAAAATCCCCATCTAGTTGTCAGGAATCCTGCTCAAAATGGTGAAGGATTGATTCGGGAATTTCACGCCCCTTCGCAGGAACACCCAATGTGTATGGCGGAAAGGAAGGGTCACCTCTCTAACCACCCACCCGCCATCTCTGTCAGACACGTCCTGTCCCACTTGTAACAGAGTGGGTCCTGCTTTCGCCTCATTTCTCAGTTCAGACCCTGTGGAACTGGAGTGGGAACTGGTCATCCTCCGTCCCAAGGGTCTGTGTGTGAAGAAGGAACCTCACAGCCGGGATTTACATGACAAGAAATGGATTTGTCCTTACTCTGACGGTCCGCAACAGTTGTCCCGCGGAGATGTGTTTGGTAAATAGATCAATCCAATATTTATCGTAACTCGCTTTGAGTTTTTTTTAAAGAGATGATAAAGTAAGTAGGAGACACAAGAGACTGCAAACACTGGAAACCTGGAGAAACACAAACAAAACACTGAAGGACCTCAGCGGTCAGACAGCGACTATGGAGGGGAATGGATAGTTAACGCTTCCGGTCCAGACCCTTCGTCAGGTAACCTCCATCGATACTGTCTGACCCGCTGAGTTCTTCCAGATATTCTTTGTGTTAATAACATCATTAAATGGTCAAGAAAAAATTGGAAATAACATAGCTTCATTAATCTCCCTTCTGCAAGAATGTATCTATCATGAGTCTTATAGTACAGAAGCTTTAGGAAGTCTTTCATCAATTGAAATCATCAGTCAAAGTCAAAAGCGGAGTCGGTAGAAGATTTCTTCCTTTAAATTATTTTAAAATTGAAAGAGAGTAAATTAAAACGTGCCTTAAATATGAGAGTCTCTAAATAACACAGACTCCAGTCTTATTACGACCTACATGCGGCCGGCAGCAAGTATAAATATCCCGATGAATGGTCTCGGCCTGAAACGTCGACTGTTACTCCTCTCCATAAATGCTGCCCGGCTTGCTGACTTCCTCCAGCATTGTATGTGTGTGTGTGTGTGTGTGTGTGTGTGTGTGTGTCTGTGTTCCTCAAGGTTTCCAGCTGCATAATCTCTTGTGTTTAACGTTAGAAGCTAGTATTTTTTTGGAGAGCATTAGAATTGGTGAAAAGGGAAAATTGACTAACGAGCAAAGGCCACCAAATTCAGAGGTGGAACGCCTTACTCAAGTATGTGAATTTTGTGTTAACTTTGTGTGATACTATAATATATTGCAATTTATTTATTCACAACGCCAAGGATTGTAAATAAAATAAAGAATTATGTCAATCTTCCATTGGTAATGGTTGTTTGTCAGTGACAACACACCACATCCAAAATTTAAGTTTCCCGAACAAAAATACAGGCGGAAAGTTGAGAGGCAGGTAACGCCTGGAATATTCAGAAGCTCCTGCCTTTTTAGTCAATTAGAGACATTGCGTTTGAACCGAAGCGAAGTGGAGAGGATGTTTCCTATAGTGGTAGAGTCGGAACCAGAGGGCACAGACTCAGAACAAAAGGACATCCCTTTAGGACAGAGATGAGGAGGAATTTCTTTAGCTAGAGGGTAGTGAATCTGTGGGTATATTTAAAGCGGAGGTTGATAGGTTTTTGATTAGTCAAGGCGTCAGCGGTTTCGGAGAGAAAACAGGAGAATGGGGGTTGAGAGGGATGGTAGATCAGAAATGAGGGATTGACGGAGCAGACTCGACGGGCCGAACGGCCCAGTTCTGCTCCTATGTTTTATGGTCAATGGAAAGTGCGAAATTGAACTATTACAAGAAATTAATGAGATCGCCTGTACTTCAATACAACCTTTAAGCCCATGTAAACACATTTCAGGTCTCCCGTGGCAGCTCAACAGTCGGGGTGGGATACATCACTAATGCTGATCATGTTGCGAAATTTGAAGATTGTAAATATATTTCTAAACGCAGCTACTAGAGTCCTATTAAAAATGCATTATGCAGATTACATGTCACATTATTCATGAAGTAGAAGTCGTACCTTTTGTGTGGGGCAGAAACATTAGACTGAAAGCTGAGCACACCTTGGTCTAGCTGTGTAAATTTTTAATAACACCTCCAGCTCACCATTTGGTAAGTCACAACCCAATGCACAAAAGTGGAAATTCAGAACTCTCCTATGGAAAGACAAACCCTTCAACCGCTTTGGAGAGACTTGTAGTATGTTTTCACACACTCCAGTGGCGATTACATTACATATCAAGTGTGCACGGATATCAAGATTCAGACACTTATAATCAATTTCGTGTGGTCGATTTCTTAACGGGGCGTCGTGCAAATGTACTGATAAGTGGTTTCCAGTCTTCGAGCCATTTCACTGATTATACGGCGGTTTAATTTTTAACTTTAATACAACCTCCCTTTCCAAATAGCCATTTTTCAATTAATCACCTCCCGGAGAGTATACTTCTCAAATCAAATTGGGCCATATAACACATTGTGCAAATCGTAGTGAGGTTGTTCAACTCCACCCAGTGTGTGATTTGCCGATGCCGCAATGTCTTCTTTCTGAACTTCTCCCAGACACGTGGACGCATTACACCTGCCACAAATCAAATAATCGGTCATTCGACAAAACAAATGTTTGTGGAAGAAACCACACAAGGAGTCTTAAAGCCGATCAGTTCATCCCTACTTTTTATTGAGCACTGACTCCATTTGCAAAGCAATACAGGAGTTTCATAACAACGTGTTTCTGTTTTTTCCCCCCACACAAAGAGTTACTGCTGTACAGAAAAATAACTCACACGAGATGCATGTTGAAATGGATTGGCGGTGGCAGAGTGTTATGCAATTAAACAGTTTAGTGTAGACTGTTGGATAATGCAATACATTTTTCCTGGTTTTGAAAGAGTGGTAGGATTACAGCATCTGTTTGGATATTTCACTTGCGTTCCTGTTCTTCTTTCTTTAAATTGAATGGCGAATAATTAATGATGCCAGCACAAAGCATTGATCAGCAAGGTGGGGGCACTGACTGCATTCCTGGGAAGTTCACAGGACTGGTCCTGGTCCCACTTATATCCTTCACAAAGTGGGATCAAACAATTTTAAGGCTGAGGATCGCAGAATTCCTAGTGCTACTGATCATAGAACATAGATCATAAAACATGAACGTAGAATATACAACATAGAATCGGAATCAGAATCAGGTTTATTATCACTGGCATGTGACTCGAAATTTGTTAACTTAGCAGCAGCAGTTCAATGCAATACATAATCTAGCAGAGAAAAAAAAGATAAATAAAATAAAACAATAATAATAAATAAACAAGTAAATCAATTACATATATTGAATAGATTTAAAATACATGCTAAAACAGAAATACTGTATATTAAAAAAAAGTGAGGTAGTGTCCAAAGCTTCAATGTCCATTTAGGAATCGGATGGCAGAGGGGAAGAAGCTGTTCCTGAATCGCTGAGTGTGTGCCTTCAGGCTTCTGTACCTCCTGCCTGATGGTAACAGTGAGAAAAAGGCATGCCCTGGGTGCTGGAGATCCTTAATAATGGACGCTGCCTTTCTGAGACACCGTTCCCCGAAGATGTTCTGGGTACTTTGTAGGCTAGTGCCCAAGATGGAGCTGACTAGATTTTCAACCTTCTGCAGCTTCTTTCAGTCCTGAGCAGTAGCCCGTCCATACCAGACAGTGATGCAGCCTGTCAGAATGCTCTCCATGGTACAATTATAGAAGTTTTTCAGTGTATTTGTTGACATGCAAAATCTCTTCAAACTCCTAATAAAGTATAGCCGTTGTCTTGCCTTCTTTATAACTACATTGATATGTTGGGACCAGGTTAGATCCTCAGAGATCTTGACACCCAGGAACTTGAGAACAGTATATACCAGAGAATAGTACAAGACAGGAACAGGTCCTTTGGCCCATAATTTTGTGCCAGATTAAACGTTTCTGATCCATGATCCATATCTCTCCGGTCAATGCATATCCATCTGTCAGTCTAAAAGCCTTTTAAACACTGCTATGAAATCTGTTTCCAGCACTATCCCTGGCACCCTGTTCCCAACACCAACCACTCTCTGTGTAAAAATAAATTTGCCCCACAAAACTCCTTTAAACTTGCCCCCATTCACCTTTCAAGTATGTCCTCTAGTATTTGACATTTTTACTCAGAGAGAAAAAAAATCTAACTGTCCATCCTATCTAAGCCTCTCATAATCTTGTAACTTCTATCAGGTCTCCCCTCAGCCTGGGATACTTCTGTGAAAGTGGATCAAGTTTGCCCAACCTCTCCTTATGGCTCATACCTTCTAATCCAGGCAGCCGAGATCAACGAAGAAAACCTATCTGATAAGGAGAAAAGGTTGGACCTGAATCTATTTCATTGAAATCCAGTTGAGATAATACCAACCATGTGTTTATAAGGCACACTATATTTTAAAAAATCAAGATGCTTCACAAATGTTCCAGTGAAATGAGCTGGAGTACAGGTAGAATTGGGCAGCGTCTAAAGGTCTTTAAATTAAAAGCTGAATTGTGATGAAAAGCTCATCTTGGGTCAGGTATGAAATCAAGACGGTGAAGAATCTATTCCAGTTTTAGACAAACACTGGAGAGAAGATGAAGCTGATGGCCTGACAGTAGAGTTTATGACTGGGATTGATGACAATGGACTTTGTCCCTGCCACATCACCTTGCTTCTATATAACTGAGGAGGACTAATAAAAACGATAAACCAAATCTGTATCACAGACACAAAAGATGCTGGAAATCCAGAACAACACACATAAAATACCGCAGGAACTCAGCAGGTCAGGCAACATCTATGGAGAGGAACAAACAGTTGACATTTTAGCTGACCCCCTTCATAAGGACTGTTTATTCTCCTCCGTGGATGCTGCCTGACCTGCTGAGTTCCTCCAGTATTTTGTGCGCGTTTTTCTGTTTCACATCAAACCTTTTGCTTGGTTTTGGTTACATTCCAGGCAAAAACCAAAATGAAAAGTTGCACCTCTCCAAAATGTTATACAAACCATTTTTTGATAAAAATTCAAAGCTTATCTGGGATTAAGGTAAATGTACCATATTATTCAGGTAATCTATTGAAGAATTATATAAATCAACATTTTCAGATTGGTGGATTTTAAACACGGTCAGTATACATCTGTTAATCAGTATACAGTACTCCTGTTTAGATAACATTTCAATGTAATATTATTTCAGTTTTCAAGGTATTACATTTCAAGAAAATTATTGTTAATGATTAAGGATCCTTTGTTGATCTGAGATACAAGTTCCAGATTGAGTCTCTGATTGATGTCCAGCTGTATAAGTCCACTTCTTTCACAGCTCTTAAGCTGGTTTCTAAACAACCAGGCAGAAACATTACCCTCCTGAGTAACTGTAATGGAGGTCCGCTACTTTAGCACCAATTTCCATAGCACCAATTTTCATGGTTCAGTGCCATGGTACAGCTCACCTTGTGATTCCACTCTGGCCTGAGCAAATACTGAACGTCCTTCAACAAGATACACTTACTGCATCTTCCCAGTTTCTCCTTCCAGACCTGCACTTGACGAGCCTTTTTGCTCCAGCCATTGCCTGCTCCTCAGGCTCCTTCTAAATCTCTCACCTTTCACCTTAATCCTATGCCTTCTAGCTTTTACTTCCCCTTCCCTGGGAAAAAGGATTTTGTGTGTTCACCCTGTCTATGCCCCCCTTGATTATAAAATTAACCCCCAATCTCTTAAATTCCCAGGAATAACAGTCAAGCCTACACAACCTCCCCCTGTAACTCAGAGCCTTGAGTCCTGTCAGCATCATGACAAATCTTCCTCACATTCTCTCCATTTTGATGATGTCTTTGCTTGAGAGTGACCAAAACAATAAACAGTATGTTCTTGTACAGCTGTGACATAACCAGGGCCGGATTAAGCTAGTGTGGGGCCTGTAGCATATGTTATAAAGGGGTCCTAAATTTTAAAAAATGCACACAAGTATTAAAGCATAAATTATTTACTTGCATAGTAAAGTAATTCAATTTTTTCATTTGCTATACAGCCAGATAATACGACAAATGTCTGACACTTCAGTAATAGCATTACTTACTTGTAGGTATCAATTTCAAACGTCAAAAGAAACAACACTACAATTTAAAAGTTAGATTTTCTAGATTTAGCATGAACAAATTTGTTGATGATACTGGAAACATCTATTTCACACAGAAGTTCATGTTCAAAGCTCATTAGAGTGAGATTGTTCAACCTGTTTTGACCCATGGTGCTCCTTAGTTCATTTTTCATCCTTTTCAGCTTTGAAAATGAGCGTTCTCCACTGCAGTTGGTAACTATGAGTGACAAACAGATGTCCAAGGCATTTTCTACATTTGGAAAACATGACTCCAAAGAATTGTCAGTTATCAAATGGTACAACTGTAACTCTACAAGGTCTTGTTTGATGCCAATATGAGAAGCAAGATCAGTTTTCAACAGTTCAGTAAACTGTACAAATTCTTCATTAAGACTTTCTTCCACATCTTCCAGATATGATTTAATAAGATTTGATGACCTCTTTATGATCTCTTCAGGTGTAAACAACTGTAACTGATGAAGGAATCCAAAAACACCATTCACCTTTAGATAACCTTCCTGCCTCTTTGACAGGGCAGAAAGCAAGCTGTCAATAATGGCAAGAAATGTTCGGCTTTTAAACTTCTGAGAAGGCGTTTGAGATTCAACAAGTGGATCAAGAGTGCTGGAACCACTGAAATCATCACACGCACGATTTTGCTTGTGCTTTCTTCGAGTTTGCTGTTGATAATCTTCACAGTCAGATCCTTGGCTTTTTGCTCAATGTCTGAAAAAGTAGATCACATAGCTTGAATATATCCATGCGAGGATTCATAGAGTGCACGAGCTGTCTTCAAGTCTTGGCCAGAAGATTGCAAAGAAGCACTGGTCATTTGAAAATGCTGTAATACTTGATCCCATAATATGACCATTATTCCTGTTTCCAACTTCATCATGGTTGAAAGTAGTCCACGAGCCTGTTGTCGACGCTCTGCCTTCTGATCATTGAAATGTCATCCAAGACTTGTTTTATTGCAGAAAAGCTGTGTAAAAGTGCTTTTGTTGCATCTGCACGAGCTGACCACCTGGTATCTGACATTCTTTTCACAGTGGACAAATGAGCACCACCATCAGATATTGCAGCAGAAAGGAGATCCCACTGATAAGTAGAAGCAGAAAAAAATGTGTACAGGCTTTCTACAAATTGAAAGAAAATTGATGCTTCTTGACAACATTCAGCAGCACATTTTCCAACCAAATTTAGTGAATGTGCAAAACATGGAATGTAATCCGCAAACTCATTCAGCTCTTTAATTCGTGCTTGTAAGCCACTATACTTGCCACTCATGTTGCTTGCATTGTCATAACTTTAACCACGGCAGTCTTTTATATCAATGTCATTTTCCTTTAAAGAGTCAAGTAAACTTTGAGCAAGCTGTTCAGCACTATGACCTTCCATATCCAAAAACTTCACAAATCTTTCAACTGGTCCAGAGGGCAAAACATAGCACACAGTCAAAGTCAGCTGGTCCACATTAGATATATCTGGAGTAGAATCCAATGAAACAGGATAATACTTGTATTTCTTCACTTAACCAATAATGTGATCCAGTACGCTGGATCCAATCAGATTGGCGAATTCCTCAAGTGTCGTTTTAGATAGGTATCATTCATGTCCCCTTCCTTGGTTTGCATGAGCATTTATACCACGACACAGCAAGGAGCCAACACACGCCTGCACACACATACTGTACCATGCAGCATGCAGCTCCCCCGACATGAAAACAACAGCGATGCCAGATCATTGTTGTTGTGGAGTAGATGAAATCGCAGAGTGTTGTGTTACTGGTAGGTACAAGACAGTTTCTTTATTCGACAAAACAAAGTTACAGCAGGCAGAGACTCCTGGCAGAACAGGTCTAACCACCTTGTGATTGAGGCTCGATATTTATTTTTCTAAACACAAAGGACAGTTCATAGTTACAAGTATAGACAATTCTTTGAAGTTTTCACATCTTTTGATTAAATTCATTCTACCAGCGCCAGTATGCCTAAACTGGCATTCATGGCCTTTAAGAATGCAAATTAAAATCCATACAATTCATATTCAAGAAGCATAGATATGGTGTCTTTGCACTACGTGTAAACTTAGCATTCTTGTCTCAGAGGCACCAGAGATGCATTGTTACAAATGAAACTGGGTTCACAGCTTTTAGGAGGTGCATTGTTATGAACTCAAACTACTGTACTTGTCGAAGAACAGAAGACTGATGGCTGAAGTCATTTATTTAAGTGTAAATGAATCGTCTACCCAAAACTCACTCTAACAGTCGTGAGAATACGGTGAGATGCCGATTTCACCAGACTGCAGCTTGCAAGCATTTAGTGCGAGCGGGGCCCTTGAAAATGTGGGGCCCATAGCATATGCTACTTTTGCTACTAGGTTAATCCAGCCCTGGACATAACACCCAACTCCTATACTCAGTACAGTACCCTGAATGACGAAGGGCAGTATGCCAACTGCCTTCTTCAGAATCAGAATTGGGATTAATGTCACTGGCATCAGTCCTGAAATTTGTTGCTTTGTGACAGCAGTACATTGCAACAAATAATAAAAAAACTACAAATTACAATAAGTATATAAAAAATTAAATCAAATAAGTAGTGTAACAAAGAGAGGAAAATAGAACAGTGAGACAGCGTTCATGGATTCATCGTCCATTCAGAAATCTCATGTCAGAGGGGAAGCTGTTTCTGAATCCTTGTGTGTGACTTCAGGCTCCTGTACCTCCTCCTTGAAGGTAGCAATGAGAAGAAGGCATGTCCTGGGTGATGGGGGTCCGTAATGATGGATGCTGCCTTTTTGACATTGATCCTGGGGAGGCTGGTGCCCATGATGGAACTGGCTGAGTGTACAACTTCCTGCAGCTTTTTCTGATCCTCTCCACATCAGATGATCATGCATCCAGTTAGAATGCTCTCCACAGTACATCTATAGGAATTTGCGAGTGTCTTTGGTGACTTACCAAGTCTCCTCAAACTCGTAATGAAGTGTTGCTGTTGTCGTTCCTTCTTTGTAACTTTATCGATATGTTGGGCCCAGTATAGATCTTCAGAGATGTTGGCACTCAGGCGCTTGAAACTGCTCACTCTTTCCTCTGCTGACCCCTTGATGAGGACTAGTGAATTTTCCCTTGACTTACCCACAGTCAATTTCATGGCCTTACTGACTCTGAGTGCAAGGTTGTTGCTGCGACACCACTCATCCAGCTGATCTATCCCGCTCTTGTACGCCTCCTCGTCACCATCTGAAATTCTGTCAACAATTGTTGTGTCATCGGCAAATGTATAGATGGTGTTTGAGCTGTGCCTAGCCACACAGTCGTGGGTGTAGAGGGAGTAGAGCAGTGGGCTTAGCAGTCATCCTTGATGTGTGCCAGTGTTGATTGTCAACGGGGAGGAGATGTTATTTCTGATCCCATACAGACCCTCATCTTCTTCCAGTGAGGAAGTCAAAGATCCAGTTGCAGAGGAAGGTACAGAGGCCCAGGTTTTGAAGCTTTTTGATTTGGAATTGAGGGTACGTTTGTGTTGGATGTTGAGTTATAAACAGCAGCCTGATGTAGGTATTCTTATTGTTCAGGTGATCCAAGGCTGTGTGGAGAGCCAGGGAGATAGCATCTGCTGTAGACCTATTGTTGCGGTAGGCAAATTACAGTGGATCCAGGTCCTTGCTTACACAGGAATTGATTCTACCAGTGACCAACCTCTCAAAGCACCATTCTGTCTAACTATTACATAGTACAAGTACATGGTTTACTGAAACCACTTTCAGTAAACTACGTACTTGTACTCCTGGGTTTCCCTGTTCTACAATACTCCTCAGGGCCTAATCATTCAAGATGTAAGTCCTACCCTGGTTGGACTATCCAAAGTGCAACTCATTGCAGCTATCCAAATTGGAAGCTACTTGCATATCCCTGGCCCAGTTACCTGACCGATCAAAGTCCTCCCAATAACCATCTTCATTGTCCAATATGCTATCAAGTTTGCTGGCATACTTTTGCGTCAGCTGGTGGTCTATTTTTGTGACATCTGTTTTGGAGCGTTCTGCAAACCTACTCGCCCCACCAGCTACATTCTTACCTGAAACGTTAACATTAGGGAGGCACGGTAGCAGTTGACTTATTGCTTTACAGGACAAGCAATCGGTGATGGGGGTTCAATTCCGGCTGCTGCCAGTAAGTTTTTTCCCTTCTCCACACGACCGTGTGTGTTTCCTGCAGGTGCCCCGGTTTCCTCCCACATTCCAAAGATGTTTCGGTTAGGTTTTGTAAGTTACAGGCATGCTGTGTTGGCACTGGAAGCATGGTGACATTTGCTGGTTGCGTGTGGCACAACTCCTGCTGACTTGATTTGATGCAAATGACAAATCTTGCTGTATGTTCCGGAGTACATGTCACCAATAAAGCAAATCACTTTAAGAGTATTTATTATTCGATGACAGAAAACATGGATCCAACACCAATCCCTACCACACACCACTGCTAACAGGCCTCCAATGTACAAAACAAACCTTCACTCCTACCCTCTGACTCTCACCATGAAACTAATTCTTGGGATCCAGTGTGATCTAGTCAATCTTCATTGACTAGATCACACTGGATTCCAAGAAACCTAATCTTCCAGACACAGGATCTTATCAAAGGTTTGCAAAAGTCCACATAGACAATGTTTTCTATCTTGCCCTTGTCAATCCTCTTGGCCACCTCTTCAAAAATCTCAATCAAATTCAGGAGAAACAACAGCCCTTGTACAAAGCCAGTCTCACTATTCCTGATCAGCCCCTGCACTTCCAAACGCAGGTAGTCGGCAACTTCATTCAAAGAGGCCACAAGTTAACCATTGTAGGAAGTGGTGAAGTTCAAATGGATCTGTTTTTATTTGACAATAGACAAGCATATAAATGCTGAAATTAGGAGCAGGAGTAGGTCATTTAGACTCCAGGCATGATCTGTCATTTATTAAGGCTTGGCTGGTCATGGAAAAAGTAAGATTCCTTTGATGCATTTTGATCTATTAATGGAATTACATTGTAACTTGTAAAGTAGTTTATCAGTTAGTTAGTTAGAGCTTTCAGTGCAAAACAGCATACTGGTAATTCAATTACTAAAAACATAATGACTACATTTAAAATAACATCAGAGATATTCAGAATGACACCTTAGTTGCAAGTGAATTAAAAACAATCAATTCTAAAATTAGAAGAAATAGTGGCTGCCCCATTCAAGTGTTGCACTTGCCCATGTCATAAAATGCAGTGAATAAATATAAAATGGCATCAAGAATTAAAGATGAAATTCAACAGAGCTCTGATATCAAAGGAAGGTAGCTGCTCCATTTAAACCTAAATACTGCACATGCCCACCTATTGCACTTAAGAGACTGTCCATAGTGCCAATGGACTATGGGTGGGTAGGGGGGCATTGTTCCGTTGCACTACAGCCCTTGGGATAAAACTGTTTCAGTCTGGATGTCTGTGCAGAGATGTTTCTGTATCTGCTGCTGAATGGCAGGAGATTCAACAGGTGCCACTGGGATGGGATGAGTCCATTGTGTTACAAGCCCACCATAGACAGTATGAGTTGTAGATAGTTTCCGTATCTGATAGTTGAGTCCCAATGATGCTCTGTGCAGTCGTGACCACTCGTTGAAGAGCTTTTCGGTCGATCATGCTGCAGCTCATGTACCATGCTGTCATGTAGTAGGTTAGTATGTTCTCAATTACACATCAGTAAAGGTTTTCCAGCAGCTTTTGGGGCAGGTTTGCTCTTGTTAAACTAAGGTAGTACAGGTGCTACTGAGCCTTCCTTACTATCAAGGAGGTGTTGGTGGTCCAAGAGAGCTCTTCTTTGAGGTGCACTCCCAAGAACTTAAAGCTGAAGGCCTTTCCACTGCTTCACCATTTATGAGTAGTGGAGCTTGTTCATGCCTTCTTGATTCCCTAAAGTCGATAATCATTTCTTTTTTTTTTGATATTGAGTGAAAGGTGATGGTTGTTGCACCATTCAGTTTCTGCACCTCCTCTCTGTATGTTATTTATAATTAATCCAGTCACTGTGGTAGTTAGTTACTGCCTGTTAGGCCACTGATGTTTAGGGCAGCAATGAAGGTCCTCCATCTTTGTCTGTCCTTGGCCAAAACCAATTTTGTTCTTGATCTTAGCAGTGTTCAGGGCTTCCTTCATTGTGCCAGTAGCTTCCTCTCAGTTTTCACTACAAATCCAGGAATACCATCACACTCAGATATAGGATTCTTCATTGCTGTTTCCGTGGCAATTTTTTTGACCTTGTCAGGGTTGTTAGCCCTGAGCTGAAGCCCCAAACCTGGAGGACTGGTGGACCACTCTTAGTCTGGCCTCTACCCTTTGACCTGTTTGTGGCATGAGTGACCCTACCAGGGTCTTTTTTTTTTAGCCAGAGGGTGGTGAATCTGTGGAATTTGTTGCCACAGGCGGCAGTGGAGGCCAAGTCATTGGGTATATTTAAGGCAGAGATTGATAGGTATCTGAGTAGCCAGGGCATCAAAAGTTATGGTGAGAAGGTGGGGGAGTGGAACTAAATGGGAGAATGGATCAGCTCATGATAAAATGGCGGAGCAGACTCGATGGGGCGAACGGCCGACTTCTGCTCCTTTGTCTTATGGTCTTATGGCTTTATGGAGTCAAAGGAAAAGGCCCTGACTCCAGCTAACATAGCTCCTGGGTCATTTGGGCATGCAAGCCTCCAAACTCCACGACAAGGTTTGTGGTCCTCTTGGAGGACATCGCTGTGGTGTCATCTGCAAATTTGATGATGGAGTTGGTGGCACAGGCAGGGGTACAGACACGGATGAAAAGTGTGTGAAGAATTGGGTTCAGTACACATCCCTGTGGTGCCCCAGTGTTCAGGGTCATGGAGGTGGACATATACTTGCCTAGTCTGACTGCCTGGGTGCCATTGGTAAGAAAGTCTAGAATCGAATTGCAAATTGATGTATTGAGTCCCAGACTGTGTGGTTTAACAGTCAACTTGTTGGGGAGGATCACGTTGAAGGCAGAACTGCAGTCAATAAGTATTCTGGTCTTATGCTCCAGGTGTTCCAGTACGACATGGAGAGTGATGAAGCTGGCGTTCTTGGTTCATCTGTTTGTCTTATAGGAGACCTGGTGCTGGTCCAGAGTAGCAGGGATGGCATTCTTAATGTGGGACATAACCCCGTCTCTCCAGGCACTTGGCGGCTACGGGGGTAAGTGCAACCGGTCTGTATTCATTGAGGAAAATCAATGGAGCTATAAAGAAGGCAAGACATCGGCTGTACTGTATTTCATTAGGTATGTCTCCTAAAGCACTCACAAATTTTTACAGATATGTCGTGAACAGCATTCTAACTGGCTGCATCACCATCTAGTACGGGGTTGGGTGGCCACTGCACAGGATCAAGATAAACTGCAGAGATTTGTAAAATTAGTCAGCTTCACCATGGGTACTAGCCTCTGTACTATCCAAGACATCTTGAAGGAGAGGTGCCTCAGAAAGGCAGCGTCCATCGTTTAGGACCCCCACAACCCAGGACATGCCCTCTTCTCATTGATACCACCAGGAAGGAGATACAGAAACCAGAAGGCACACGCCCAACGATTCAGGATCAGCTTCTTCCCCTCTGCCATCAGATTTCTGAATGGACATTGAACCCATGAACACTACCTCCCTACTTTTTTTATCTCTGTTTTTGCACTACATATTTAATTTAATTATTTAATGATATGTATACTTACTGTAATTCATAGGTTTTTAAAAATATTACCATGTATTGTATTTTACTGCTGCTGGAAAGTTAACAAATTTCACGACATATTAAACCTGATTCTAATTCTGATGTTACCCAGGCGGGTTGTGGGATCTGTAACGTAACCGTAAGTTAGGACGGAAGGGATGCCAGGCAGGATAGTGAAATGGTCCTCTTGCGGGCTGTGGGAAGGCAGTGCCCCTGATGACTAAAGCGGTGAGAAGTGCATCCGGCTGCAGCTTCTGACAAACCGTGGTAAGGAGTTCGAGCTGGAACTGGGTTTACTCCAGATCATTTGGGAGGCTGATGGGGTGATAGGTAGGACATATAGAGAGGGAGCTACACCCAAGGTGCAGGACACAGGAAACTGGGTGACAGTCAGGAAGGGGAAAAGGGTTAAGGAGCCAGTGCAGAGTGCTCCTGTGGCCACCCCTCTCAACAACAGGTATACCACTTTGGATACTGCTGGAGGGGTGACTTAACAGAGGTCATAAAATTTATTGGTCCTCTGTAATAAAATTTATACTTTTGAGGCAGCAATACAGTATAATACATTAAAAATTACTATAAACTTCAAAAGAAATTTATATAAAATTTAAATTAAGTAAGTAGTGCAAAAAGAGAGCAAAAATAGGTGAGAAAGTGCTCATGGGTTCATTGTCCACTGAGAAATCTCATGGCAGAGGGGTAAAAGCAATTCCAAAAAGGTAGAGTGTGTATCTTCAGGCTCCTGTACCTCCCCCTTGATGGTACCAATGAGCCACTGAGGAGAGTACGTTTCCTGTGTGATGAGGAGGGTGGGGGGGGGGTCCTTAATGATGGGTGCTGCCTTTTTGAGGCATTACCTTTGGAAGCTGTTCTCGATGCTGGAGAAAATGTGTGCAGTAGACAGTAAGTTCCAAGGCCATAACATGACAGATTGAAAGGTTAAGTTCTCTTAAGGACTCTTCCACCCCCACCGATGACCCCTTCTCCCGTCTTCAACCCTCCTCTTCTTCATGGACACCCCGCTCTGGTCTTCTGCCTGCTCTGGATCTCTTTATCGCTAATTGCCGACTGGACATCAACCGTCTCGACTTCACCGCACCTTGTCCCCATTCCAACCTCACTCCTTTGGAACGCTCTGCTCTCCACTCCCTCCGCACTAATCCTAACATTATTATTAAACCTGCCGATAAGGGGGGTGGTGTTGTAGTCTGGCGTACTGACCTCTACCTTGCCGAGGCACAGCGACAACTCGTGGATACCTCCTCTTATTTACCCCTCGATCGTGACCCCACTAAGGAGCACCAGGCCATTGTCTCCCACACCATCACCGACTTTATCCGCTCAGGGGATCTCCCATCCACTGCTACCAACTTTATAGTTCCCACACCCCGCACTTCCCGTTTCTACCTCCTACCCAAGATCCACAAACCTGCCTGTCCTGGCTGACCTATTGTCTCAGCTTGCTCCTGCCCCACCGAACTCATTTCTGCATACCTCGACACTGTTTTATCACCCCTTGTTCAATCCCTTCCAACCTATGTTCGTGACACTTCTCACGCTCTTAAACTTTTTGATGATTTTAAGTTCCCTGGCCCCCACTGCTTTATTTTCACCATGGATGTCCAGTCCTTATATACTTCCATCCCCCATCAGGAAGGTCTCAAAGCTCTACGCTTCTTTTTGGATTCCAGACCTAATCAGTTCCCCTCTACCACCACTCTGCTCCGTCTAGCGGAATTAGTCCTTACTCTTAATAATTTCTCCTTTGGCTCCTCCCATTTCCTCCAAACTAAAGGTGTAGCTATGGGCACCCGTATGGGTCCTAGCTATGCCTGCCTTTTTGTTGGGTTTGTGGAACAATCTATGTTCCGTGCCTATTCTGGTATCTGTCCCCCACTTTTCCTTCGCTACATCGACGACTGCATTGGCGCTGCTTCCTGCACGCATGCAGAATTCGTTGACTTTATTAACTTTGCCTCTAACTTTCACCCTTCCCTCAAGTTTACCTGGTCCATTTCCGACACCTCCCTCCCCTTTCTAGACCTTTCTGTCTCTGTCTCTGGAGACAGCTTATCCACTGATGTCTACTATAAGCCTACTGACTCTCACAGCTATCTGGACTATTCCTCTTCTCACCCTGTCTCTTGCAAAAATGCCATCCCCTTCTCGCAATTCCTCCGTCTCCGCCGCATCTGCTCTCAGGATGAAGCTTTTCATTCTAGGACGAGGGAGATGTCTTCCTTTTTTAAAGAAAGGGGCTTCCCTTCCTCCACTATCAACTCTGCTCTTAAACGTATCTCCCCCATTTCACGTACATCTGCTCTCACTCCATCCTCCCACCACCCCACTAGGAATAGGGTTCCCCTGGTCCTCACCTACCACCCCACCAGCCTTCGGGTCCAACATATTATTCTCCGTAACTTCCGCCACCTCCAACGGGATCCCACCACTAAGCACATCTTTCCCTCCCCGCCTCTCTCTGCATTCCGCAGGGATCGCTCCCTACACAACTCCCTTGTCCATTCGTCCCCCCCATCCCTCCCCACTGATCTCCCTCCTGGCACTTATCCATGTAAGCGGAACAAGTGCTACACATGCCCTTACACTTCCTCCCTTACCACCATTCAGGGCCCCAAACAGTCCTTCCAGGTGAGGCATCACTTCACCTATGAGTCGACTGGGGTGATATACTGCGTCCTGTGCTCCCGATGTGGCCTTTTATATATTGGTGAGACCCGACGCAGACTGGGAGACCGCTTTGCTGAACATCTACGTTCTGTCCGCCAGAGAAAGCAGGATCTCCCAGTGGCCACACATTTTAATTCCACATCCCATTCCCATTCTGACATGTCTGTCCACGGCCTCCTCTACTGTGGAGATGAAGCCACACTCAGGTTGGAGGAACAACACCTTATATTCCGTCTGGGTAGCCTCCAACCTGGTGGCATGAACATCGACTTCTCTAACTTCCGCTAAGGCCCCACCCCCCCCTCGTACCCCATCTGTTACTCATTTTTATGCACACATTCTTTCTCTCACTCTCCTTTTTCTCCCTCTGTCCCTCTGAATATACCTCTTGCCCATCCTCTGGGTCACCCCCCCCCCCTTGTCTTTCTTCTCGGACCTCCTGTCCCATAATCCTCTCGTATCCCCTTTTGCCTATCACCTGTCCAGCTCTCGGCTCCATCCCTCCCCCTCCTGTCTTCTCCTATCATTTTGGATCTCCCCCTCCCCCTCCAACTTTCAAATCCCTTACTCACTCTTCCTTCAGTTAGTCCTGACGAAGGGTCTCGGCCTGAAACGTCGACTGCACCTCTTCCTATAGATGCTGCTTGGCCTGCTGCGTTCACCAGCAACTTTGATGTATGTTGCTTGAAAGGTTAAGTGTCCATTTTATTGTACTAGGGGAGCATTCAATAGTCTTATCACAGCAGCATAATCTGTATGACATATGTTCTCTTCTAGTACTGGGTACATAGTCAGAGGAGGACCTGGGGATGCTTTCTCCACAGATGACTGCGTTACTTTTGACCATGGAGACATGCTGCTGTACCAAATACCTGACAACGGAGGATTCCATTCCTTTGATTCAATATCCTTCACCCTGAGCCGAAGAAAAATGGAATATGAATGAACAACAGAACCCAACTTTGACCCTCAGCATGTGACTGGATGGGAGCGAGCAATTCTTTCTGACTCTGGACAATACCCGGGAACCTGTGCTTGAAATGTAACCCTACAGACGTCAGTTTGTTTGAGGGACTGTTCCTGAACCTGGTGGTGTGAGTGCTGAGGCTCCTGTACTTTCTTCCTGATGGCAGCAAAGAGAAGAGAGCATGGCCTGGGTGGTGGGGGTCCCTGATGATGGATGCTGCTTTCCTGCGACGATGATCCATATAAATCTGCTCAATGGTGGGGAGGGCTTTGTCCATGGTGCACTGGGCTGTATCCATTACCTTTTGTAGGATTTTCCATTCAAGGGCATTGGTGTTTCCATACCAGGCTGGGATGCAGCCATACTCTCCACCATACATCTACTGAAGTTTGTCAAAGTTTTAGATGTCATGCCAAACCTTTGCAAACCTCCTATGGAACTAGAGGCGCTGCTGTGTTTTCTTCACAATTGCACTTACATGCTGGGACAGGACAGGTCCTCCGAAACAATAACACCCTCGCCACCTCTGATTCTCCGATGAGGCCTGGCTCATGAACCTCTGGTTTCCTCTTCCTGAGGTTAATAATTATCTTCTTGCTGACATTGTGTAAGAAGCTGTTGCTGTGGTACCACTCAGTCAGATTTTCAATCTCTCTCCTAGATGCTGCTTTGTCATCATCTTTGATTTGCACAATGACATTTATGTCATTAGCAGACTTGAATATGGCATTGGAGGTGTGCTTAGCCTCACAGTGCTGAGTGTAAAGCGAGTAGAGCAGGGGTGGGGTGGGTAAGCACGCAGCCTCGTTGTTGTACGTGTGCTGATGGAGATTGTGGAGGAGATGTTGTTGCCAATCCAGACTGACTGGGGTGTGCAGGTGAGGACATCGAGGATCAAACTACAAAGGAGGTATTGAGGCAGAGATCTTGAAGCTTATTCGTTAGTCTCGAGGGAATGATGGCACAATAAGAGACAATGAAGGGAAATGCTGGCAGACCAATACATTTCAGGCAGAACGAAGTGTGTATTTCACCAAATTCTTGATTTGCAGCAGTACTTGATGTCCTAGACTCTAACTACTGGAAAAATATTCTCTATGTCCACTCTACCTCATCATTATCATCATTAAGTGCTGTGTCATATGACCTACGTGAATACGGTGACCATGATTGTTCTTGGCAAATTTTCCCCCAGAAGTGGTTTGCCATTGCCTTCTTCTGGGCAGTGTCTTTATGAGATGGGTGACCCCAGCAACTATCAATAGCCTTCAGAGATTGTCTGCCTTGCATCAGTGGTTGCATAGCCAGGAGTTGTGATACGCACCTGCTGCTCATATGACCATCCATCACTCGCTCCCGTGGCTTCACATGACTCTGATTGGTGGGGACTAAGCATCTTGCCCAAGGGTGGCTTGCTCACTCGCAGAGGGAAGGAGTGCCTTACATCCCTTTTGGTAGAGATGTACTTCCACCCCATCATCTATCTAGGCTTCAAGTTAGAAGCTAACTTCACAGATGATAGTAAGATGACCTTGGAAATCTCAGTCCATCCCCTATTGGATAAGTACTTAAATCACTACTAGAGTCATTTCCATCTGTGTGTGTGTGTCACAATCAAGGATTCTCAGAAACATAGACAAGGTGCCATACATGAGGCTGCTTAACATGTTATGAGCCCATGATATTACAGGAAAGATTCTAGCATGGATAAAGCAGAGGCTGATTTGCAGGAGGCAAAGAATGGGAATAAAGGGAGCCTTTTCTGATTGGCTGCCAGTGACTAGTGGTGTTACATTGGGGTCTGCGTTGGGACCAATTTTTTTACATTAGATATCAATGATTTGGATGATGGAATTGATGGCTTTGTTGTAAAGTTTGCAGATGATATGAAGGCAGCTGGAGATAATTTTGAAGAAGTAGAGAGGCTACAGAAGGACTTAAATTAGGAGAATAGGCAAAGAAACAGCCAATGGAATACAGTATCAGGGATTGTATCGTCATGCACTTTGGTAGAAAAAAAGAAGAGGCTGACTATTTTCTAAATGGGGAGAAAATACAAAAAACTGAGATGCAAAGGGACTTGGAAGTCCTTGTGCATGATTCCATAAAGGTTAATTTGCGGGTTGAGTCCGTGGTGAGGAAAGCAAGTGAAATGTTAGCTTTAATTTCAAGTGGACTGTAACATAAAAGCAAGGATATAATGTTGAAACTTTATAAAGCACTGGCGAGCCTCACTTGGAGTGTTGTGAGCAGTTTTGGGCTCTTTATCTTAGAAAGGATGTGGCCTCTCTTTTGGCCAGACGTGCAGTTCTTCTTAGGTGGAGAGATGTTGCCCCACCCACTCAATCTCAATGGCTCAGAGATATTATGTCCTGCTTAGATCTTGAGAAGATTCATTATTCACTTCTTAATTCGGGCATAAAGTTCAAAAAGGTGTGGGGACCTTTTGTTGAATATTTTCATAATTCCCGTTTAGATTAAGGGTTTATCCCTCCTTTTTTTTTCTTTTGCATTTAAATCTCCTACTTCCAGCTTCTTTCGGTTAAGACCTATGATTTTTTTTTGATGTGTAAACATATTATAGCTCAAGTAATAGGCAATATACCTTCTTTTTATAAATACAGCTCTGTGGTGATAAAAGTTCTGATCAACTTTTCTATATATCGTAAGGTTGGCTTGGAGTTGGGTAGTGGGAGGGTGGGGTGATAACTAACTTTATACGATTCTACTATGGGTTCTTTTCCTTAACTGTTATGAACTGTACATTTGATATGTTTGTTTTGCACTGTATAAACCTCTTTTTTTAACTGTTTTTTTGTTGTTGCATTGTAGAAACTTATAAAAAAATTAATAATAAAAAAAAAGGATGTGCTGAAACTGGAGAGGGTTCAAAGGAGATTCACGAAAATGATTCCAGGATTGAATGGCTTGTCATATGAAGAGCATCTGATGGCTCTGGGCCTGTATTCACTAGAATTCAGGAGAATGAAGGATGACCTAACTGAAACCTATTGAATGTTGAAAGGTCTTCTTAGAGCAGATGTGGAGTGTATGTTTCCTTTGGTGAGAGAAACTAAGACCAGAGGACACAGCCTCAGAATAGAGGGACGTCCTTTTAGAACGGAGATGCGGAATTTCTTTAGCTAGAGGGTGGTGAATCTGTGGAATTTTTTGCCACAAGCAACTGTCGAGGCCACGTCTTTATGTGCATTTAAGGCAGAAGTTGATAGGTTCTTGATTGACCAGGGCATGAAGAGATACCAGGAGATGGCAGGAGATTGGGGCTGAGAGGAAAATTGGATCAGCCATGATGAAATGGTGGAACAGACTCGATGGGCCACATGGCCTACTTCTGTTGCTATATCTTATGGTCTTATCTATGTGCCTCCGCAGGCGGGCTGCACAACAGGGTTGGCAATTGCGGTTGTGAGTATCCACATTCCAGCTAATTATTGTCTCATTATAGGAGTATTTCACTCCCTTCTTTCCATTATCGTCCTGTCAAGATTTGATCCAAAATGCAGCAACATCCTGCTCAGTGCTTATCTTGTCCTTGTCCGGGAAAGAGGACTGCCGTTTTGACACTCTGTAAAGGAGCGATACTCATTTAGCACTTAGTTATTGCTTCCAGCTACAGTGTTGGCATTAAGCTCTCAGTTTGTGAGTTTTAGTTACAGCCCTGTTGGCCTGTCATTTATTGTTTTTTTTCTTTTAAGTTCTACAACAGTTCTCATTAAAGTCAGTGAACAGTTGACCCACTTCAGTGCCTCTCTCTGTCCTCACTTGGGCCATATCCGAACATTCTGACAGCGTGTCCCTGGGAGCAGCCAGTTGATCAGAGAGCCCTCTATCATGCAGTTGTTCAGGATGAATCATGACACAGGCCCTTGCTCCTTTCTCCATACCGTCATTGCAAACCCACCGTCTACAAAGAGGTGAGGAACTGTCTCTTCACGAATAACAACCGTTTCCAGAGAAGAGCATGGGAGAAATTAAAAGAAGGGAAAAATGTAACAGTCATATTATTTTTCGGAATGTCATACTTTAATGAAAGGGAAGATTTGCACAGTTTCTTATATAACAATATCAAAGTGTATCTACTTTCAGCATAGACCTTGCAGGAATTTTACATCTGTTTTATCTCCTTTATAGCACACATTTTGAAACCAAGTTACTACATTCTAATTGGGAAACATTTACAGCAACGTGCTCTGTTACACCACAAGGTTCACAATTACCCAAATGGTCATTTTAGAACAGAAATAGGCCTATTGGAAAATGATTTTGTGTAAACTGTGCTTAAAACTCAGCTCTCTACAGCATTCAGCTTTCAGTGAACTCTGCAAGCAATCTCGACTATTATTAAAAGAGCATCAAGCACAGCTTGTCTCAAACTCAGAGCTAATGTAATTGCACTATAAAGGGCTTTTTTGCCCTTGGCTATGTTAATGGAAATCTGGGCCAGAACAGGTTACAGAATAGGCAGCCTGTCAAAAATGTACTCAAGAGCCTCTGGCCCCATGCAGGAATAGAGTAAGATATCGTGTTATTTCCATTATTAATTGTTTATTCATATGGATGTTACCCAGAGCCATATTGACAATCAACCACTGCTTATGTTTTGGAGACACAGGAGACTGCAGATGCTGGAATCTGCAGCGACATGTGGTCTGCTGGAAGAACTTAGTAGGTCGAGCAGCATCTGTGGATGGGAAGGAATTGTTGATGTTTTGGGTCAAAATCCCAATGTCTGAAACAGAGGCAATTCCTTTCTTCCCACATATGCTGCTTTGAGCCATCGAGTTCTTCCAGCAGATTGTTTTTGTTACTGCTTCGTTTTTTTTTCAGTAAACAGAGAGATCATTTAAGCTGGGTGAAAAGGTTACTACTCAGGCTGATCACCCCTACTGGGGCATAAGCCTCTGACAGCAGCTCAACAGGGTCCTCTTTCGAGGGCCAGTCTTTCAAGTTGGCGTAGCACATCGAGACAAAGTTCCTTGCTCTCCCAGGGATGAGGTCTTTGGAGCTTTCTGTAGCTCTGGGTTTTTGTGGGATAGGATTGCTAGCTCCCTGCCCAATCCTCCTCCTTTCACACCTGGGCTTGGGACCATCTGTTGTGGAGTGGAAAATGTTGTATTTTTATTCAAATTTAAACATTTATGATCGATTATCTCAAAATTATTTATTATTTTTTTCTAAGCTCAGGTATGAAATCAAGGTAAACGATTGCAATAACCTACATCTTGGAACAGAATCTACTCCCCTGGTTGCCCTCAGCACCACCAGTGGATTCAAGTTCCCACTCAGAGTTTGGTACTTCCCATCATCAGCCTAATGAGTCAAACTGTCACCAGCATTTACACAAATGAATGTTCATGACACTTGTCTGGCACTCTTCACAAAAAACTCATTGCAGAGAGAGACGACATCTGAGAAAGAACAACTTAGACAAATCCTGCATTGCAATTCTCAACTTTCTCCTATGTAGTCCCTAGACAAAAGCTCATGGGGGTTATTTTCAGTTGCAAATTGAATTGGTTTATTATCATCAAATGTACAGTAAAAAACTTGTCTTGCATACTGTTCATACAAATCAATTCTTTACCCAGTGCATTGAGGTGATTGCTTGATTGGTTGTCCGTCAAATCCAGTGATGACTGTGAAACCTGAGTGGGAGAGATTTTTTTTAAAGTGGAAATGCTGCTGCACTATGGCAGGTCCACTCTCTTGACCTCAGAAGTCCAGGTCCAGTGGTACAAGCAGTCAGCACGAACTGTGAGTTCTTCCTTGCTTGCAGTGGACTTCTTCTGTGCCTTGTCCTCCCTTCGTTCTCCACGAAGTGTCGCAATTGGATCTCATCTGCCCAGTCTGCTGGAGCCAATCTGGCATGCTAGGACAGGCATGTCTCTATCTCACTGAGATATGAACCCCGCCGCCTACCCTCACCTGGGTTTAGCCCACCTGTCAAAAGAGTGTACCAGGGCATGGACTCTGTCACAAACCAACGGAGCCTCAGGCAGGAGCCGAGTGTCCAGTAGGGACCAAAGGTGAGTGAGTTGCCCCAGAATGGACATGACAAGTCTTTTGATCAGAAGTGATACTTCTCAATGGACACCTCATACACTCCTACTGAAATAACACAACACAGAATTAACTGCTACAGTAAGAGAAAGTGCAATGCAGGTAGACAATAAGATCATTGTGTTTGTTCTTAATAAAGACAAGTAGCGTGGGTAAACGCTAAAACACTTTCATTTACAGAATGGCTTCAGCTCAACCTGAGAACGTGTGACCAGTTCACCCAGTCCTGGGTGAGCCTACTGCATTGCCCACTGAGAACTGAAGTTGTTTATTATGTACTGTATACATAATAACACATCTTCCCCCTTTAAAGAAAAACAAACATGATACCATATCCTCACAGACCTGAAAGGAACAACAATTCTTTCCAGCGAAGATATCTACATTAACTTCAATTCTAATGAGCAAATACAGTTTCTAATTCATTCATCAACTTTCAGTCAATCTCTGAGGTGGTTTGGTTTGATGATCCCTTTTGGTCTACTATTTGCTTCCACAGATACATTGTTTTCAAATGCTGTGTTAATATTAGTGTCTTTCTGAGAACTCTGATCAACACGTTCATTTCTTTTACACCCTTCTACCAGGATCCTATCTGTTCATGTCTGTTCTTGTTCTTGCTATGTGACCATAATTTACTCTAAGTACCCCACAATGAAGCTCTGGACTGCATCTATGTGATCAATGAGTCTTTGCACAAGTTTCAACCAATTCTGCCTCAATTCACAGAACTCTTTCTGTTGGCTGTGTACCATGGGTAGCAACTCCTCCTGTTGGTTTATGTTGAACTGTTGGCTGTTGTTCTGATCTTGGTGACTGTGTGTTCTCCCCACCTTCCTTTTTTATTTTTCCTCTTCAACTTCGGAGAGGATCATGGAGATATTTTTGATTTCCAGTCGTTAACAGGAAGTCTACGAGAGACAGATTTTGAACTAAAGCTGAATGATGTGGAAGTAACTTCTCCATCATGATCACTCTGTTCAGCACTGGCATCCTGACTGTCATGCTGGTGTAGCTGGTATAGATGTCCGTGGAAAATGGAGTTCCCGTGCTTCTCTTGCATAACCTATCTGGAGCTCTCATGGATTCTGTTACAAGTTTCTCCAGTTACATCAGGTTAACATCTGAGCCCCTTAAGGATGTCTGCACACTCTTCCGTGAGTGTTTTGTGGTCACGTTTGGTCTGTGAAGCCACTACGAAGATTCTTTTCACATACTTTCAGACCTAATATTGGTTGCACTCTCTTTTCAAAAATCAGTAGCTGTGTCTTTAGGTGCTGTCCTTGTGCTTGAAGGTCACTATACAGCCCCCTTTTACTGGAATGTTTCCTCCAGTATAGCCTGTCACTTTTAACTTCACTGGGTAAATCTTGCTCTTTGCTTTGTGAGTTTTGTAATCATCCGTACACAACAGATTCACCTGGGCTCCAGTGTCAAGCTTGAATGGAATTACTGTCTCATTCACAGTTTCTGGAACAATCCATTCTGTTTTACCAGCACCAGCAGCCTGTAGAGAATCCACAAAAACCTCCTCCACTTCCTCAGCAACCCTGTGAACCTTTCTCTCAGTAGCCTCAGCTGTGCAGCACTTTGCAAAATGATTCTTCTTCCCATAATTATTTCAGGTCTTTCCATAAGAAGGACAAGTCATTGGGATGCATTTGCTGCATTTGTTGTTTGACCCTACCTCTTTGTTTTGCTGGTGCTTTGGGGAACACCTTGTACCCTTCCCCTATGTTTTCACAGCATGCACTGTTGTGCTGACCCTGTCCAGCTCCTTAGCTTGTGATCATGTGGTCTCTGCTGCCCTATGCATATCTGCAGCCCTTTCCAGTGTCAAATCTTTTTCACGGAGCTATCTTTCTCTGAGCCCATTATCTGGGATTCCTCAAACTATTTTGTCTCGAACTAGTGAGTCTCTCAAATCTCCAAACTCACAGGACTTGCTCAGTGCGTGAAGCTCTGCTAAGTGTGGGTCAAAGCTAACACTTTGTTTCCGACCACAGAAAAGAAAATCATATCTCTCAAACGTTATGTTTTTACTTGGGACAAAATACTTCTCAAATTTTGTCATCAGAGTGTCCAATGACACTCATGAATCCAAAAGCTGTTATAGATGTCCAAAGCATCTTCACCAATTATATTCAGAATAATAGATGTGTTTCACTTTTTGCCAGCTCCTCCCACTCTGCTGGCTGCTAAATATATATTGAATTGCTGTTGGAAATATTTCCAGTTATCAGTTAGATTGCCGGTAAAATGCATGGGTGTGGGAGGACTTTGGTTATCCACGACGAGAATTTTTGGCCTCTCACCTAAGTTCCTCTCGGTGAATTCTGGAACAACATGGTCTCCTGCCTTGCTGGCTGTCTTTTTCTCCCCCTGTTGGAACTAGCATCTTTTTCTCAGCCTCTCGCGGTACTCGTTTACACTGTGTGTTTAGACTTTGCGCTGACTTCTGACACCAGTTTATGTTTGTTTTTAATAAAGGCAAACGTGTGGGTAAATGCTAGAACATTTTTATTTACAGAATGGCTTCAGCTTGACTTGTGCACGTGCGACCAGCATACTGATGTCATTTCCGGTTCCGGGTGAACCATCTGCATTGCCCACTGGGAATTGAATTTCTTTATTATTTACAAAATAACTCAGTCATAACAAGGTAGATAGAGAGTTCAATAGTCCATCTCATCATACTAGGGGAACCATTCAATAGTTTTCTTACAGTGTTGCTAATGTTGTGAAGAGTAGGTGATGTTGTATAATCTGGATCCATCTATCATATACCCCTCTGAACATTTTCTAATCATGTACCTGTCCAAACATCTTTTAAATGTTGTAATTGTACCCTCTTCAACCAACTCCTCTGACAGCACATTCCACATACCCACCACCCTTTGAGTGAAAAAAAAAACTTGCCTCTCAGATTCTCTGTTAAATCTTTCCTTTCTCAAGCTCTCTTGTGCTCTTTTCTCACTGCTGCCATCAGGAAGAAGGTACTGGAGCCTCAGGAATCGCCCCACCAAGTTCAGGAACGGTTATTATCCCCCAACTATCAGGCTCCTGAACCACTGGAGATAACTTCACTCAATTTCACTTGCCCCATCCCTGAACTGTTCCCACAACCAATGGACTCACTTTCACAGTCTCTTCATCTCATGTTCTCAGTGTTTACCCATTCATTCATCCATCTATATATATATATATTTATTATTACATGTTTTCTTTTGTATTTGCACAGTTGGTTGTCTTTTTCACATTGGTTGTTTTACTGTCCTGTAGGGTGTGGTCTTCCATTGACTCCATTATCCTTCTTGGGCTTACTGAGTATGCCCACAAGAAAACAAAACTCAGAATTGGATATGGTGATATATATGTACTTTGGTAATAAGATGACTTTGAACTTTGACATTTGAAGCTTAAACCTCGAGCTTATGTTTGGCTTCGTTGTAGCAGTGCAGTAGACCACACAGATCAGAGTGGGAGTGGAGTGGTAGATTAAAGTGGAAGCTCTGGGTCACCCCTATCAACTGAGCACTGAAGTTTTATAATTGCAATCAGTGTTTCTGCCTTCATGACATTTTCAATCACTGGGTTCCTGTTGTTCATGCATTGACAATTTTTTTTTCTCTCTGCAGATCCCTCCAATTCTTCTTTCTATTCCACGTACTCAATACCTGCGAGTTACATTCCTTTCAGCTCTCAGGAAAAGGCCGTTTCTTGTTGACTTGCTCGTCATAGTTGAATTAAATCTTTCCTCACCTTCCTCAGTTCCAAACAGGAAACAATACCTGGCCCAGCGAAATCAGACAGTGTTATGCACTCCCTCTGTACCTCTCACTGCTGCCCCATTCTTCCTTGCAATCTAGTCCAGTTGCTGCAATGTTTTCTCAGCACACAAAATTCATTTTGAATAGTTTTTAAAAAACTATTATGCTAATCAGAAACAGGTATGAGTTCTATTTTGAGGAGAGAATAAAATCTTGCAGGGCATATCCATGGAAAAGAACATGATTCATCTTACTTTTCTTTCAACCAGTCCTTTTTTTTTTGGCACCATAAGACCATAAGACATAGAAGCAGAATTGGGCCATTTGGCCCATTGAGTCTGCTCCACCATTCGATCATGGCTGATCCTTTTTCTCCCCTCCTCAGCCCCACTCCCCTGACTTCTCCCCATAACCTTTGATGCCGTGGCCAATCAAGAACCTATTAATCTCCACCTTAAATACACTCAACGACCTGGCCTCCACAACTGCCTGTGGTAACAAATTCCACAAATTTACCACCGTCTGGCTAAAGAAATTTCTCTGCATCTTGGTTTTAACTGGATGCCCCTCTATCCTGAGGCTGTGCCCTCTTGTCCTAGACTCCCCCACCATGGGAAACACTCTTTCCACATCTACTTAGTCAAACCTTTCAACATTGGAAAGGTTTCGATGAGATCCCTCCTCATCCTTCTAAATTCCAGTGTGTATAGGCCCAGAGCCATCAAATATTCCTCATTTGATAACCCTTTCATTTCTGGAATCATCCTTGGGAACTTCCTCTGAACCCTCTCCAATGCCAGCACAACTTTTCTCAGATAAGGAACTCAAAACTGTTCACAATACTCAGGGTGAGGCCTCACCAGCGCCTTATAAAGTCTCAGCATCACATCCCTGCTCTTATATTCTAGACCTCTTGAAATGAATGCTAACATTGCATTAGTCTTCCTCACCACCGACTCTACTTGCAAGTTAACCTTTAGGGTGTTCTACACAAGGACTCACAAGTCCCTTTGCATCTCAGATTTTTGGATTTTCTGCATATTTATTCCTTCTATCAAAGTGCATGACCATGCATTTTCCAACATTGTATTTCATTTGCCACTTTCTTGCCCATTCTCCTAATCTGTCTAAGTCCTTTTGCAGCCTTCCTGTTTCCTCAACACGACCTGCCCGTCCACCAATCTTTATATCACCTGCAAACTTGGCAACAAAGCCATCTATTCCATCAGATTTTCCAGCCAGAAGTGACCTGAAACTTAGGCCACACCCTGAGAAACGTTCCTAAAGTTCCTCAACTTTAGAGAAAAGTACCTAACGTTTTCTCCCCGCCCCCATCATGCAATTTATAATTTAATGCATTTAATGTGTTCTACATATATTCTATAATCCTGTCATAGAACATAGAATAGCACAGCACAGTACAGGCCCTTTGGCCCAAGTTGTTGTGCTGATTTTTTAACCTACTCCAAGATCAATCTAACCTTTCCCTTCCAAATAACTCTCCGTGTTTCTTTCATCCATGTGTCTATCTCAGAGTCCCTTAAGTATCCCTAACCTGTCTGGTGCCCCCCCACAGTGTGTCCCACTCATTTATCACCTGCTGTGTAAATAACTTACCTCTGATATTCCCCCCTATATGCTCCTCCAATCACTTTAAAATTACAAATTTTTATATTAGCCATTGCCAAGTCTCAAATCACTTCCGGCTGGAAAGTCTCCTTTGTGCTGCTTAGGCAGGATTCCGGTATAATCTTAAATCAGGAAAGCTCCGTCTGCAGACAATAGCTTTACACCACTGGCTCCTTGATGCAAACTTCTTAAGGGCTGAGGATGGAATAGAGAGTTCTGCATGAATACCACATCTGCACATAATTTTGATGTAAAAGTAAACTTAATGTCTGACTGAGGAGTCGGGACAGGCCAGCCACATAGTCCCACTCTACCGTGAGATTGTTGTTGATCTGATTATGACAAGTCTATATTTCCACCTCTCCTTGGAGGCCTGTGATTATTAACTGACAACATTGTGACCTGTACAAAAGGGACAGGTTGAACTTGAACCCAAGGGGGCCAATAACCTTGTGGGCAGGTTTACTAGAGCAATTGGGTTTAAACTAATATGGCAGGGGGGATGGGAACTAGCATGATAGAGCAGAGGATAAGCCAGCAGGTTTACAAGAAGATGATGTAATACGTAATATGAATATAAAGAAGGACAAGCCAATGATTGGGTACAACTGCAGACAGAACAAATAGTTAAGTTGTACCACAGAGGTAAAATTCATGAGGGTGAAGAATGCAGGACTGAAGCTGTTGCATTTAGATGTGCGTAGCATTTGGAATAAGGTGGACGAACTCGTGGCGCAGTTAGAGATTGGTCGATATGACGTTGTGGACATCACCGAGTCATGGCTGAAAAAAGGTGATAGTTGGGAGTTTAACATCAAAGGATATACTTTGTTTCGAAAGGACGGGCAGAAAAGCATAGGCGGTGGTGTGGCTCTGTTGGTAAGAGATGGAATTACATCTTTAGAAAGAGGTGACATAATGTCAGAGGATGTTGAATCTTTGTGGTGGAGTTAAAAAACTGCAAGCGTAAAAAAGCCATTATGGGAATCATATATAGGCCTCCAAATAGTAGCCAAGGTCTGGGGTTGGGATTGCACAGGGAGCTGGAAAGGGCATGTAATAAAAGTAATGTCAAAATTGTAATGGGAGATTTCAATATGCAAGGGGACGGGGAAAACCAGGTTGATGTCAGATTGCAAGAGAGGGAATTTGTTGAATGCCTGTGAGATGGCTTTTTAGAGCAGCTTGTGCTTGAGCCTACTTGGGGAAAGGCTATCTTAGACTGGGTGTTGTGTAATAACCCAGATCTTAATGTAAAGGAACCCTTAGGAGGCAGTGATCATAATATGATGGAATTCATACTGCAATTTGAGAGGGAGAAGCATAAGTCACATTTATCTGTATCACAGTGGAATAAGGGAATTACAGAGGCATGAGAGAGGAGCTTGCCCAGGTAGATTGGAGGAGAATATTGGCAGGGATGACAACAGAGCAGAGGTGGCTGAAGTTTCTGAGAATAGTTCAGAAGGAGCAGGATAGATATGTCCCACAGAAGAAGAAATTCTCAAATGGCAGGGCTAGGCAACCGTAGCTAACAAGGGAAGTTAAGCACTGCATAAAAGCCAAGGAAAGGGCATATAAGATAGCAAAAATGGGTGATAAGTTGGATGATTGGGAAGCTTTTAAAATTGAACAAAAGACAATTGAAAAAGCCATAAGAAGGGATAAGATGAAATATGAGGGCAACAGAGCTGATAATATAAAGCAGGATACTAGAAGTTTGTTCAGTTATATAAAGGATAAAAAGGAGGTGAGAGTTGAATTGGACCACTGGAAAATGATGCTGGTGAGGTAGTAATGGAAGACAAGGACATGACAGATGAACTTAATAAGTACTTTGCTTTAGTCTTCACTGTGGAAGACATTAGCAGTGTGCCAGAGGTCCGTGAGTGTCAGGGAGCAGGAGTGAGCGCCATTGCTATTACAAAGGAAAAAGTGCAAAGCAAACTCAAAGTCTTGAGACGGATAAGTCACCTGGACCAGATGGACTATATCCCAGTGTCTTGAGAGAGGTTGCTGAAGAGATCACTTGATTCTGGCATGGTCCCGGAGGAAAATTGCAAATGTCACTTTAAGAAGGGTAGAAGGCAATAAAAAGGAAATTATAGGCCAGTTAGCCTACCCTTAATGGTTGGGAAAGTGTTGGAGTCCATTATTAAGGATTAGGTTTCAGGGTACTTGCAGACAAATAATAAAATAAGTCAACATCAGCATGGTTTCTGTAAAGGGAATCTGTTAGAATCTGTTAGATTCTGTTAGAATTCTTCAAAGAAGTAACAAACAATGTGGACAAAGGAGAGGCAGTGGATGTCATTTACTTGGATTTTCAGAAGGCATTTGATAAGATGCCTCACATGAGGCTGCTTAACAAGATAAAATCCTATGGTGTTACAGGAAAGATACCGGCAAGGGTAGAGGAATGGCTGACAGGCAGGAGGCAGCGAGTGGGAATAAAGGGGGCTTTTCTGGTTGGCTGCCAGTGACTAGTGGTGTTCCTCGGGGATCAGTATTGGGACGGCTGCTTTTTGCATTGTTTGTCAATGTTTTAGATAATGGAATTGACACCTTTGTGGCAAAGTTTGTGGATGATATGAAGATAGGTGGAGGGGTAGGTAGTGATGATGAAGCAATGTGATTGTAGCAGGACTTAGACAAACTGGAAGAATGGGCAAAAAAGTAGCATATGGAATACAGTTTTGGGAAATGAGTGATAATGCATTTTTGTAAAAGGAACAATAGTGCATATTATTATCAAAATGGGGAGAAAATTCAAACATCAGAGGTGCAAAGGGACATTGGAGTCCTTGTGCAAGACTCCCAGAAGGTTAATTCACAGGTTGAGTCTGTGGTAAAGAAGGCAAATGCAATGTTGGCATTTATTTCAAGGGGAATAGAATATAAAAACAAGGAGATAATGTTGAAACTTTATAAGAGAATAATCAGGCCGCACTTGGAGTATTGTCAATAGTTTTAGGCCCCATATCTCAGAAAGAATGTACTGTCATTGGAGAGAGTCCAGAGGAGGTTCATGAGGATGATTCTGGGAATGAAGGGTTTAACATATGAGGAGTGTTTGGCAGTTTTGGGCCTGTACTCACTGGAATTTAGAGGAATGCAGGAGGATCTCATTGAAACCTACTGAATGTTTAAAAGACTAGATAAGGTGGATGTGGAGAGGATGTTTTGTCTGGTGGGGGTATCCAGAACTAGAGGGCACAACTTCAAAATTGAGGGGCGACCCTTTAGGGTAGGAGGTATTTTTTTTAGCCAGAGAGTAGAGGATCTGTGGAATCCTCTGCCAAGATTGCGGTTGGGTGGGGCAACAAGGGATATGCTGAGAAGGCAAGTGTATGGAGTTGAATGCGATCCACCATCAGCTAGGAAGAAATGGTGGAGGTGACTTGATGGGCTGAATGGCCTAATTCTGCTCCTATGTCTTATGGTCAAACATACCCCAGCCTTAAATAAACATTCAAAGACTCTGCTTCTACCATCCTTTAATAAACATTCAAAGACTCTGCTTCTACCATCCTTTAATAAACATTCAAAGACTCTGCTTCTACCATCCTTTGAGGAAATAGTTGTCCATGTAATGTGTTGCTGTTATATAATGTCGTGTCCTCTAATTCTAATTAACCTATACCTTTCTAAACCTTTCCTACTCATGTACCTGCCCAAGCATCTCTTTAATGTTGTAATTGTACCCACTTCTACCACATACTCCAGCAGCTCATTCTATATTCCTCTGTGAAAATCTTGCTTCTCACACCTCTATTAAATCTTTCTTTCTCAGACTTAAGCCGCAAGCTTATGTTAAGCTTCACTGTAACTGTGCAGTAGACCACACGGATAGGAGGCGGAGTGGAGTGGTGAACTAAAGTGGAAGTTCTAGGTCACCCCTGTGGACTGAACAGAGAAGTTTTTAATTGCATTGAATGTCTCTGCCTCCGAGACAGTTTCAAATATTGGGTCTGAGTTGACAAATATTTTTCACTGAAGATCCCTCCATTTTTTAAAATCTATTTTGTTTACCCGATTCCCCTGCGTTCCATTCCTTTCAGCATCAGGAAAGAGTTGTTCCTGCCTATATTTCCATTTCTCTCTAAAATATTTTTTGATTAACCATCTACCAAATGTCTTAAAAACATTCGAGAACTCTACTCCCACCATCTTTTGAGGAAAGAAAGATCCAAGCACTTAGGGGTAAAAAAAGAATGTCTCATCTCTCTCAAATGGGGTCACTCTTATTTTTAAGCTATAATCTGTGGTTCCAGGTTCTCCCACAAGAAAGGTCCTTTCCATATTATCTTCCAAAACTGCTCAAGATCACATACACTCAGTGGCTGCTTTATTAGGTATATCTATACGCCAGCTCGTTAATGCCAATATCTAATCAGCCAATCATGTGGCAGCAACTCAGTGCCTAAAAGCATGCAGACAGAGCGGCCAAGAAGGTCAGTTGTTGTTCAGATCAAACATCAAAATGGGGAAGAAATATGACCTAAGTGACTTTGACAGTGGAATGATTGTTGGTGCCAGACGGGGTGGCTTGAATATCTCAGAAACTGCTGATCTCCTGGGATTTTCATGCACACCAGTCTCCAGAGTTTACACAGAATAGTGCGAGAAACAAAAAACATCCAGTGAGCGGCAGTTCTATGAGCTAAAATGAGTTCTTTATGTGAGAGGTTAGAGGAGAATGTCCAGACTGATTCAAGCTAACAGGAAGGCAGCACTATCTCAAACAACCAAGCAACCACGTGTTAAAACAGTGATAAGCAGAGGAGTATCTCTGAATGCACAGCATGTTGAACCTTGAAGTGGATGGGCCCCAGCAGCAGGAGACCACGAATATAGACTCGGGGGCCACTTTATTAGGTACAGAAGGTAACTAATAAAGTGGTCACTGAGTGTACTTGTTTACGTCAAGTCCCCCCTCTCTCTCTTCTAAATTCCAATGGATACAAACCTGCTTTTACTTTTTATCTCTTTCCTTTTTGAAAAGCTGAAGAAATTCCGGCTCTCTGTTTTACGTTTTTAACTAGATTTGTCTTGTGTTCTAATTTTAGCATTAATATTTTGGATATTCTCTGCTTTTTTATATTCTGTCCAACCTTTTGATTAGTTACAGATTCATAGAGTTATATAGCAAAGGTATACAGGCCTTTCGGCCAGATGCCTGTCTATAATCCCATTTTCCCTTTAAATCTTTCTTATCCATGTACCTATCTGAATGTCTTTTAAATATTGATTTGTCTACCACTTCCTCTGGCAGCCTGATCCACATACCCACCACATTCTGTGTGAAAAACGTACCCCTCATATCCCCTTTAAATCTCTCCTTACACAGCTGCATGCTAATGCTGCCTGGCCTGCTGAGTTCCTCATGCATTTTGTGTGTGTTGCTCGGATTTCTGGCATCTGCAGATTTTCTCTTGTCTGTGATTTTACCTTATGTTTTTAGCTAGTTTTACTTTCATATCTTCATATATGCTTGTCCCCGGAGTAATGGTGTTTCGTTTGGCTGTATTCATGGGTATTCATGTACAGTTGAATGAAAATTAAACTTGAGTTGAATTGAATGATTGCCTATTTAAATTTAAAACCCCATCCTCCTCTCCCTCAAATGTGTAATCCAATCAATTTCTGTCACCTATTCCTAGGGACACCTTTACTATGTGGTCAGAGCAAAGAAACAAACTGCTGGAGGAACTCAGCGAGTTGAGCGTCATCAGCGGGAAAGGTGATTGCCAAACACTTCAGGCCGAAAAATTATATTGGGATAGATGATCATTTCTACTGTCAGTCCCAGTTTATGTCTTGTGACTGCACTTCACCGTAAGAACAGTGATTAATCCTCTTTGTAGCAGTTCCAGGTTTATTGTTAACCACTTTCGGGCTGATCTAAAATGAAACTATCCAAAAAACACTTAACAAGCTCCTCCTTTTCTAGTCTGTATGTCATCTCTGATCATACTGATTATTTCTGGCTTTACATTCCATTACTGTTAGAAGATTTGTACTTCTCACCTCTTTCATTTCTCACCTCCGCCCAAACCACCTCTACATCCTGCTTTCTTGAATTTAGATCATCCTTCCCTATTGCACTAAGACATCTTTAATTAACAGAATCACTCCTCCACTTTGTCCATTATATCTGTATTTCTGAATGACACAGACCCATTTAGATTAGGATTCCAGTCTATAATGCCTCCTAGATCATAGAAATAGAACTTAAAACACCACAGCACAGTAAAGGCCCATCACCCCATGGTGCTGTGCCAACCTCATAATCTGTTCTAAGATCAAACCAATCCTTCCCTCCTACATAGCCCTCTATTTTCCATGCACCTATCTGAGCGTTTCATAAATGTCCCTAAAGTACCTGCTTCTAATAAAATTCAAAGTAAATTTTATTATCAAGGTGGATATATGTCACCATATATACCAGATACTGAGATCAAAGGATCATTGAGAGATGTGGGGCTTTGCGATGGCTCCGCCATGTTCAGACAGACAAAGCGAGCATAGAAGGCATTGAGCTTATCTGGGAGAGAAACCCTGCTGTCTTCCATATCACTGGGTTTAACTTGGCAGGACATTACACCTACCCACCAATCTCTGTGTAAAGAACTTACCTCTGACAACCCCCTTATACTTCCCTCCAATCTCCTTAAAATTATACCCCTCGTATTAGCTATTTTCACCCTGGGAAAAAAAGTCTCAGGTTGTCCACTCGATCCATGTCCCTTATTATATTATGCACCTCTGTTAAGTCAACTCGCATCTTCCTAAATCATAAATATTTCAATTTGCAGCCTCAGTTCATCTGTTTTGGTTTGAGGGCTCTTTGCATTTGAATATATGGTTAGTCCTTCTATTAAGGCTCTAATTATAATAAAAGGGTAGAAGTGAAGTAAAAGTGATTCCGAACCTTTATCAGAATCCTTGCTCTTAGATTCCAGGGTTGCTTACTTCAGAAGGACACCAAGAGCCAGGTGAACTCTGCCCTTGAATGTGCCCACTAACTTGACTGTAAAGGATGGGAGTTGACAGAAATGGTGAAGTTCTACCGCAGCAGGAATCCCAGTGGTCTACACGTACACAAGAAATTCTGCAGATGATGGCAATCCAAAACGACACATGCAAGGTGGTAGAGGAACTCAGCAGCTCAGACAGCATCCATGGAAATGAACAAACTGTCAACGTTTCAGACTTAGACCCTTTTTCAGGAGTGGAATGGAAGAGGGATGATGCCAGAATAAAAAGGTGATAGGTGAAGCCGGGTTGGTGGGAAAGGTAAAGGGCTGGAAGTGAAGGAATCTGATACGAGAGTAGAGTGGACTGTAGGAAAAAGGGAAGGAGGAGGGACACCGGGGGAAGTGATTGGCAGGTGAGAAGAGGTAAGGAGCCAGAATGGGGAATAGAAGAAGAGAAATCAATATTCATATCATCAGGTTGGACGCTACCCAGATGGCATATAAGGTGTTGCTCCTCCACCCTGAGGGTGGCCTCATTGTGGCACAAGAGGAGGCCATGGATCAACATGTCAGAATGGGAATGGGAATTGGAATTAAAATGTTTGGCCACCGGGAAGTCCTGCTTTTGCCAGATGCAGCAGAGGTGCTGGATGAGGCAGGCCCATAATTTACAACAGGTCTCACCAATGTAGAGGAGGCCATGTCTGGAGCACTGTATACAATAGGTTCATGGTTGAATTGTTGCCTCACCTGGAAGGATTGTCTAGGGCTCTGAATGGAGGTGAGGGAGGTGGTGAATGGGCAGGTGTAGCACTTTGGCTGCTTTCAGGGATAAGTGCTGGGAAGATTAGTGGCGGGGGGGGGGGATGAATGGACAAGGGAATCACAGAGGGAGCAATCCCTGCAGAAAGGGAAGGGTGGGGTAGGATCCCTTTGGAGATGGCGGAAGCTGAGGGGATGACGTGTTGGATGCATAGGTAAGTTCAAGAGGGATTGTTAAGGCTGTGGGAAGATGGGGTGAACGCGGATGCCCAGGAAATGGAGGAGATACGGGTGCGGACAGCATCAATGGTGGAGGAAGGGAAACCCCATTCTTTGAAAATGGAGGACATCTCTGATGTCCTGGGAAGGAAAGCGTCAACTTGGGAAAAGATGCAGCAGAGACGAAGGAACAGTGGTCAGCCTTTTTACTGGAGATAGGTGGGCAGAGCTATGGTCAAGATAACCGTGGGAATCGGTAGGTTTATAAAAGATGATGGCTGACAGTTTGTCTCCAGAGACGGAGACAGCAAGATTGAGAGAGGTATCAGAAATGGACCAAGTGAGATTAGGGGCAGGACGGAAATTGGAGGCAAAGTTGACGAAGCTGATCAGCTTGGCATGGGTGCATGAAGCAGCACCAATACAGTCATCGGTGTAGCAGAGAAAGAGCTGGGCAGCGTCACTGGGGAAGGCTTGGAACAGGCTTAGCAGGGCCCATGTGGGTGCCCGTGGCGACCCCTGTGAGTCCAGAAAAGGCAGGAGGAGCTGAAGGAGAAATTGTTGATCATGAGAAGCAGTCCTGCCAGACGGAGAAGGGTGGTGCTGGAGGGGAATTAGTTGGTTCTTTTATTGAGAAGGAAGAGGGGAGCTTTAAGTCCTTCTTGATGGGGGATTGAAGAGCAGGGTATCTAAGGAGAGGAGGAGGGCTAGTCTACATATTCTCACAGACTTCCCAGCTCTTTACTACCCACCCCCCCCCTCAGTTTCACCTATCAGCTACTACTTCCTCCCTTCTTCCCACTTTCTTACTCTGACTTCTCATCTTCTTTCTCCAGCTCTGATGAAGGATCTCGACCTGAAATGTCAATTATTTACTCCTTTCCATTGTCTTCATCCACCATTTACAATGGGCTTTTGTGTGCTGCAATGAGCTTAGATTGTCAATGTCGTCCCATGCACTCCTTCTTCATTTTGGGTGACCGTGGGTCTCGGAGTTCCCAACTGTTGCTCAGGATGTTACATTTTTTCAAGGAGATGTTGAGAACCTCTTTCAGTCCTTCCCTCTGTCTGGTAACTAATTTCTCTATGAACATCTCCAGTGCTCTGAGGAGCCTGCCTCTTTGAGGAGTAGCTTAGAAATCTACAAAAGGATAGAATTTGATACACGACGCTGCAGATGCTGGAATCTAGAACAGCAAACAACCTGCCAGATGAACTCAGCAGGTCAAGCAGCATCTGTAGCAGGAAAGGACATGGATCAGTGCTTCCCCATTTGGTGCTGGGTTTCAGGTCCTGATCTTCAAATATTCTTTTCATCAGATGACCAAAGACCATGCTGATCTTCCTCAGACAGCTGCTAATTCCCCTTTCTCCAAAGGTTCTGGTTACACCTGCAAGGAACTCTCATGGATTTATTAAATATCGGTTCCCTTTCCGAAAACCACATTCAATCTGCTTCATCCCTGAGCTATTGAGTTCCTCCAGCATTTTTTGTGTGTGGTGTTCTGGATTTCCAGCATCTGCAGAATTTGTTGTGTTTAGCAATTCAATTAAGGCTCCGTTGCTATGTTACCAGGTCCTCAACAGTACTAGACTTTAGTACCTTCCTTGTTGCTGATACTGACACCGGCAGAACTTCTGCTGTGGTAACGCGGTGTGAAAACCCCAGGAGATCAGCGTTTTCGGAGATATTCAACCCACCCTGTCCGGCATTTTCGATGTGCCTACCGAAGAGTTTCTTAAAAATCCCTAATGTATCTGCCTCTACCACCACCACCCCTGGCAGAGTATTCTATGCACATGCCACTCCCTGTGGGAAGAACTTACCTCTGACATCCCCCTATACTTTGCTCCAAGCACCTTAAAATTATGACCCCTCAGATGAGCCATTTCTTGTCAGAATGAGTTGCCATTATTCATCAGCTTGATGAATTTAGAAAATGTAAAGATCAGGGATCAACTTTATTTGCCATATACATTCCCAGGTGTTAGGGAATTGCTGTGGTGTGTTGATGCAACATGCAACAAAAAGAACAACATTCAATAATTATAAACAATAAATAAATATATAAAAAATAAAGTTAGAGATTGAAGTACAAATATGGAAAAATGTGCATAAATACATAAATACCAGCACATATTTACAATGTAATCAGCATTATAAAAAGTGGTTTAAATCTTCACAATGCAGTTCTGTGACTGAGGTAACAGGAAGAGGGGTGTATGGGTGGGGTGGATGACTAGAGTGGTTGATCAGATTAATTGCCTGGTAGAAGGAACTTTTAAGATGATGTAAAGTTTTTGTTTTAATAGTTCTTTCCAGAAACAAGCACTAGGAAAAGGTAGTTTGCTAGGTGGGTAGTGTCCGCTGTGATTTTTTTTTCCACTGCCCACTTCTTTGTCCTGGATACGTACAGGTCCTGCAGTGATTGTAGACTGAGTTGATGAAGTGGGATAATGAAGTGGTCATTGAGAGTACGTTCATGGTCTCCTACTGCTGTAGCCCATCCACTTCAAGGTTCAATGTGTTGTGCGTTCAGAGATGCTCCTTTAGACACAACTGTTGTAACATGTGGTTATTTGAGTTACAGGTGCCTTCCTGTTAACTGGAGCCAGTCTGGCCATTCTCCTCTGACCTCTCTCATTAACAAGGCATTTTCACCAGCACAACCTCCGCACACTGGATGGTTTCTGTTTATCGCACCATTCTCTGCAAACTCTAGAGTGTGTGAAAACCCCAGGAGATCAGCATTTTCTGAGATATTCAACCCACCCCGTCTGGCACCAACAGTCATTCCACGGTCAAAGTCACAGGTCACCCTTCTTCCCCATTCTGATGTTCGGTTTGAACAACTGAACCTCTTGACCATGTCTGCATGCTTTTATGCTTTGAGTTGCTGCCACATGATTGGCTGATTAGATATTTGGATTAGTGAGTAGCTGTAATGAGCAGGTGTACCTAATAAAGTGGCCACTGAGTGTGTATATATATATGTGTGTGTGTGTGTGTGTGTGTGTGTGTGTGTGTGTGTGTGTGTCCAGAAATCAGGCCATTCAAAAGCACTGAAATGTTTAACTTATCTATGCTATGCACATAAACATGTGAAAGCCAGAATAAGCTCCCCTTACCAGTTGTTGGCTTGGCTGTGACTCACCTAGTATTTCACTCGATAGCCACCTGTTGTATATCTCCTTGTCCCCTCCCTAGTGTTAAGGTATACACTGGATAATTAGCCCTAATCACGTCACCGGATTTCTTATAAATATTAGATAATAGCCACTCCTGCCCAATAAACAAGACCAAGTAAATTTGATTCTTTTTAAGTTTATATCATTGCCGTATGTATTCATTCCACTCTCAGAAAGGAATAATTTAAAGGAAGATTCCTTCCACTTTGGTAAAATCAGATAAAATTTATACTGGCATGGCCAACCATCCAGTGACTAAATTATAGCCTACTATAAATATAACATTAAAATTTATCATTAAAGTATCATACCTGAGCTTCCTTTTTTCTATAATCTTTAATTTAACATTTTTTAATTCCATTCTTTTCTCATCAAGATGTTAAGCACAGAGACACAGTCAGTGTGTGTGTGCTTGGATTTATGTCACAACTCATTTATAATTAATTTTAATTTTATAAAGTGAATTATAATGTGTGTCCCATTTTAACCAGCCGGCTTCAAGTAATATTATATGAGAGAAAAGTTCAGCTTTGGAAGAGCTTACCCGACAGCAGACAGCAATCAAGTTATTATGTATTCTATTTCCAGTGCCACAATCACTCGGCTATAAGGATATCTTAATCTCACTGGCTCTCTGCCCATTGCTCCTTATGAGAGGCTTGTACACATTAGGCGTGCAGCTTCAAAGGGAACTTTGGAAAAATACTAGAAAATACACCCAGCTTATGTTCCAGGGTTTGCCAATCACATTTCTGTAGAACGTCCTGTTGGCCTGTTAACTTATTTGCGCAGAGGGCAAATTTGAGTGATCAGTTTAAAATGACAGTCAGGGGCCGTTGATATTTGGCTGTCAGTAGCTGGTCACCATGAGTCTGTGTATAGTATTAGCTTATTTCTATGTTCAGCATCATTTGCATCTAGTAATGCCTGGGTCTAATTAAATAATAGCTTGGTAATTACACTATATTTTACCTTGATACTACATGCTGTATATTTGGAATTCTTGTAGTCTAAATCGAGCAACTTTAATTTTTGGGTGCTTAAATGTGTATTGAGCAGAGGCTAACTAATAATGCATTGAGGTTGTGTTCAATTCAGTCATTGCTTTGCAGAAAGAATGTGAAATCTTTAGAGAGGGGGCAGAAACTATCCTTTGGCTCCAGATCCTGAATTATATAAAAGGCGTGTTGAAATTAAAACTAAATACAATCTGCTTTTAACTTATCCAATTGAAACTCAACTTTTAAAAGATAAAAGTCAGTTTTATGTTCATGGAGATAAAATGAGTAAACTATTGGCTAACCAATTAAAGACCTTTATAGTTAAACGCCAAATTTAAGAAATTTGTAAAGCTAATGGTGATAAAACATCTGATCATTTAGAAATAAACGATACTTCAGGAATTCTATTCTAAACTTTATAGTTCTGATCCTCCTAAAGATAATACTGTAATGAATCATTTCTTAGATGATTTAAACATTCCTACACTTTCTGATGATAATCGAAAATTGTTGGATCAACCCATTTCTTATGAGGAAATTGCCGAGGTCGTTCACTCTTTGCACTGGGGGAAGGCTCCAGGTCCTGATGGATTTTCTGGAGAGTTTTATAAGGCTTTTTCCTCTTTGCTTACCTCACTTATATTCAGTCCTTTCCGACTCTTTTAAATTAGGTAGGTTGCCACAATCTTTTTATGAAGCCTCTATTTCGCTTATTCTTCAAAAGAATAAGGATCCAACTAGACCAATTTCCTTACTTAATGTTGATACTAAAATTTTATCTAAACTTTTGGCTCGTAGGATTGAAAATAGTTTGCCATCTGACGATCAGACTGGATTTATCAAAAATCTATACTCCCACTTTAATATTTGTCATTTATTAAATGCTATTTACTGTCCTTCTAAAGAGATATCAGAATGTGTGATATCCTTAGATGCCGAGAAAGCCTTTGATTGGGTTGAATGGAATTATTTATTTAAAACCTTAGAAAAATTTAACTTTGGGCCCGATTTTATTCAATGGATTAATTTACTTCATTTATCTCCCTCCACTCAGAATTCTTACTAACTCTCAGAATTCTAAACCATTTAAACTTCAACGTGGAACTAGACAAGGTTGTCCTTTGAGTCCTTTGCTTTTTGATTTGGTCTTAGAACCTTTAGCTATTGCTTTCTGGGAATCTAATGATATCACTGGTATCTTAAGGAGGGGTATTACTCACAAATGTCCTTTATGTGATGATCTTTTGCTCTACATTTCTAATGTGGAGTCTTCTTTACTCTCAACTTTTGTACTTTCTTTACTCTCCTGCTTTAGGCAGTTTTCAGGATATAAACCTAACTTTCATAAGAGTGAGCTCTTTCCTTTGAATAATTTGATACTAGTTAATACTAACCTTCCTTTTAAAATTGTAAGAAATCAATTTACTTATTTGGGCATAACAATTACTAGGAATTATAAATACCTTTTTAAAGAATTTTTTTTTACACTTCTGAATTATGTTAAGAAGGCATTATCAAATTGGTCAGCCCTCTCTTTATTGTTGATTGGCTGAATTAATTCTATTAAAATGAATATTTCACCTAAATTTTTGTATTTATTTCATACTTGTTTTTATTCTTAAATCCTTTTTTGATTATCTGGTTTCTATTATATCTTCTTATATATGGAAAAATAAAATTTCTCAATTAAATAAAGTTCATCTTCAAAAAGCTAAAAAGAATGGAGGTTTAGCCTTACCCAATTTTAGGTTTTATTATCGGGCAGTCAATGTATAGAATCTTATGTTTCGGTTATGTTATATTAATCGAGATGACTGGCTGGTCTGGGTTTCTTTAGAAGCTAATTCTGTTAATAAATTCTCTATCATTTCTCTTCTCGAATCCTCAATTCCTTTATCTTTAAGTAATTTAACTGATAACTTTGTAGTTAAACTCACTTTGAGGATTTAAGTACAATTTCGAAAATATTTTGGTTTATTGAGTTTTTCACTTTCCATTTTTTCTAACTATTTTTTATACCTTCTATGTCTGGTGTAGTTTTTAAAGAGTGGAATAGATTGGGTATTAAATGTTTTTATGATTTGTTTGTTGGAAATAGTATCTCTTCATCTGAAGAACTGTCAGCTAAGTATAGCCTACCCAAAACCCACTTTTTTCGATATTTACAAATTAGAGACTTTTTGTGTTCTTAAGTACCTACATTTCCTAAAAGTCCAGATAAGAATTTACTTGATACAATTTTAAATTTGAAACCCTTCCATAATGGATCTATATCTAATATTTATGGTATGTTATTGGGAATGAGAAATATTCCTCTAGACAAAATTAAAAATCTCTGGGAACAAGATTCACAGATTTCAATTTCTGAGGATACTTGGAATGAAATTTTTAAATTGGTTAATACCTCATCATTATGTGCCCGTCATTCTCTTCTACAATTTAAAGTCATTCATAGGGCCCACGTGACTAAAGATAAGCTGTCTCACTTTTATTCGAATATACCTCCCTATTGTGATAGATGTAACAATGGTGAAGCTTCACTAATTCATATGTTTTGGCCTTGTCCAAGTCTTGAAAAATATTGGAAGGAAATATTCCAAACTTCTTCAGTGCTTTTTGAAGTAAATTTTAAACCTAATCCTTTGACTGCCTTATTTGGTATTGTTGGAGGAAATTATATTATTTTGGAGACACATGATCTGCATATTTTGGCCTTTATGTCTCTTACAGCCAGAAGGGCATTGTTGCTTAAGTGGAAGGATGCCTCTCCACCTACTCATACTCATTGGTTACAGGATGTTATGTCATGCTTAAATTTAGAGAAGATTTGCTGTTCAATTTCTGAACCTACAGAAGATTTTTTTTTAACATTGTGGGGACCTTTTTTGAATTATTTTCAAAACCTTTGATTTGCTATTAAGCACAAATGTTGGCTAACAATATGTTTTATTGATAAAGATTTTTTCCTTATCTTTTTTTAACCAAACAGCTGTTTTTTTTCTAGTAGTGGGTTTAGATTTTTTGTATAATAAAATTACCTCTTTTCAATATTATGTTTAAATTTAATGTATATGGATATGGGGTAATGATATATATTATATATCCTACTGTACTCTGTATTCTTTTATGTAAGAAATCAATAAAAATATTGAAAAAGAAAGGATTCCTGTTCTAATTCAAGGACCGATGCCTGCCAGTTCCAGGACAAGTCCTCTAAGATAATTACACCCAGGTATTTAAAGTTGCTGAACCTGTCCACCTCTGATCCTCAGGTGAGGACCTCTGGATTTCCTCTCCTGAAGTCCATTCTCCAAGTCAAAAATACCAGAACAAATAGTGATCAGAAGTTGGAAGGAATTCACTTGGTTATAGTAGCGGTATTTGCACATTTTATTACACTTTTATGGGAGCTCATACCTTAGCATCACATTCTCTTTCTTTATGTACAATCAAACGTAAAGGAAATAAAGACATACATTAACATAACACCATTTGAAGCTCTTCCCAGATATCCCAAAGAGCATCTTTTGTTTGAAGTGTAGCCACAGTTATAATGTCCGGATGAGGGGTCTCTGCCTGAAACGTTGATTGTTTATCCTTTCCCATAGATGCTGCCTGGCCTGCTGAGTTCCTCCAGCATTTTGTGTTTGTTGCATTATAATGTAGTTACTAAGTGAGGGAGTGTGTGCACAGCAATCAACCACAACCAACAAAAATGTAATCTATTCTAGAAATATTGATTGACATAATTTCCTATCTCCTCTTCACAACATTATCATGGGGTCTCTATGCTCATCTCCTAGGTAGGACCTTGATTTAATTTCACATAAAATGAAATCCCACATAAAGAAAATGACCAGAGCAGCATTTCCATATGTATGAAATGTTGCAAAGATACGCCTGTTTCTGTCACGTAACGTTGCTGAAAAGTTAATTCACACCTTTATATCAAATAGACTAAAAGATGCACTTTTTACCGGCTCCAAAGCAATCTATTTACAAACTTCAACTCATTCAGAAATCCGCTCCAGGGTCATAGAGTCACAGAAAAGTGTTGCATAGAAACAGACCCTTCAGCTCATCTAGTCTGTGCCAAACCATTTAAACTGCCTACTCACGTTGACCTGCACCGGGACCAGAGCCCTCCATACCCCCACCATCCATGTACCTATTCAAACTTCTCTTAAACACTGAGGTCGAACTTGCGTGCACTGCTTACGCGGGTAGCTTGTTCCACACTCTCACGGCACTCTGAGTGACAATGTTTCCCCTCATGTTCCCCTTAAACTTTTCACCTTTCACCCTTAACTTATGGCCTCTAGTTGTAGTTCCACTCTACCTCAGTGAAAAAAGCCTGCTTTCATTTACCCTATTTATACACCTTATAATTTTGTCTGCTTCTATCAAATCTCCCCCCAATTTTCTACATTCCAAGCAATACAATTGTAACCTATCTTTCCTTGTAGCTCAGTTCCTCCAGCCTCAGCAACATGCCTGTAAACATTTAATTAAAACATGGATGAGGGATCCTATCACTCCTATCCAAACTACTCTTCATTGGCTACCTGTATCTTTCACCATCACCCAGGTCATGCCTTGTTCTCTTTGCTACCATCAGGAGGGAGATACAGAAGCCTGAAGGCACACTCTCAACGATTCATGAACAGCTTCTTCCCCTCTGCCATCTAATTTCTGAATGGACATTGAACCCATGAACACTACCTCACTACTTTTTAATTTCTATTTCTGCACAACTTACTTAAATTAACCATTATATTTATATTACCACAATACACGTTTTTTCTATTATTATGTATTGCATTGTACTGCTGCTGCAAAGACAGGAAATTTCATGACATGTTGGTGATGTTAAATCTGATTCTGATTCTGTCACATTCCCTTGGGCAAAGCAGCTTCACAATACATATACACTGTAATAAATGGAAGTCAAAATATGATGTGTTCTATATACCGCTATTGACTCTAAAACTCACTATCAGAGGAGTTCTCCAAAGTCATAAAGGAAAATAGAAAGATCCCTGTAGTCAGTAATAATTTAGCCTGTACTCCTTCCCCTCACCTGCCCTCCTATGCTGGTTGCTGCCCCTTTCCTTTCCTTTATGGCCCAAAATATCGACTGTCCATTCCTCTCTACAGATGCTGACTGGCCTGCTGGCTTCCTCCAGAATATTGTGTGTGTTGCTCAAGATTTCCAGCATCTGCAGAATCTCTTGTGTTTGTGAGTAATGACAAAGACTGTCTTTTTCACCTGATGCATCACTTCATGGCTTCCTGTATCTGTATGAGCCACGACATTTAGCATAGACTTGGTGATATCTGCTGCCATGTTGTCAGATTTAAAGTTTGCAGCCTTAAGTCTAGATGTTAGCTGAGGGACATGCTTCTCCTTCAGGCAATGAAGAAACTATTGAGTATCAGCTATCAAAATGTTTGTGTATCTCAAACCTCGGACAATCAGTGTTCAACAATATCAATTAAATATGACCTGACTCAATGAACAATGAATTAACTTCTGATATTGAACTCTTAAAAAAACAAAAATACTTGTTTTATAATAGCTTCTCTTCTGGGTGGGGTACTTTATATCCTGAAGCAAATGTGTGATTCATTTGTCTGAAGCTGTTGTTCGAGTAACAGAGTTTTTATGAGCTTCATCAGTGTAGTGCTGTAGAGGGAGGGTGTGCCACCAAACCAAATCGAAGGTCTGAACTTGTGCACTTTGACCAGAATTTCCTTAGTACTGCTGATGCACTATAACAAGATATACCTCTGTACAGGAAACCGTGTAGTGTTCAGAAGTGATTTCAAAACAATTTTTTTTAAAACAAGATTAGACTGGGTGGTAGTGCCTTTTAGAACGTGCTTCTTGTATCTTCCTGCAACCACATCTGACAGACCTCGTCTCTGAATAGAGATGCAGCATTCCTACATAAGCAACTCAAATGAAGCGACACAGCTTCCATTTGCTCCTCTGCACTTGATTTGCCGTTTACGTTCTTGCAATTACACTGCCTCTGTATCTCCCTCAGACCATTTCACAGCCTGACTAAGATGCAATGTGGTTATCAGCCAGGGCTTTGCTCTTCTTTCCACCTTTAAAAAAATAATCCTAGTTTGACAAATTTAATGTCCTTCCAGGTCAGATCCTTCTTCAGAAATCTGAGCTGCCCACTCTGTTTCAGTTGTGGACCCACTTGCTATGTATTTCTTGGTTTAAACCTGACGTCTAATGTCTCGTGTCTCATCGGAAGAAATGCTGTCGTCAGGATGTTGCTGTGCAGTAACTTGAATAACGTTACTCTACCCCGATTTCAATTTTAACCTATTTTCCTAGGATTTGCTGTTTTAATGCTCAGATACCTCCATTAGGGTGGTGGGGTGGAGATAAGTATCTACCAAAGGAGGTGTAACGTGTTCATTCACTCTGCTAGCCCACAGGTCACCATTGGGCAGGGTGTAGCACCTGCTTGGCCCCCGATCAGGGTCACGTGAAGCCATGGGAGCAGGTGGTGGATGGTCGTATGAGCAGCTGGTGCACATCACAAGCAACACACATCAAAGTTGCTGGTGAACTCAGCAGGCCAGGCAGCATCTCTAGGAAGAGGTACGGTCAACGCTTTGGGTCAAAACCCTTCGTCAGGACTAACTGAAAGAAGAGCTAGTAAGAGATTTGAAAGTGGGAGGGGGAGCGGGAGATCCGAAATGATAGGAGAAGACAGGAGGGGGAGGGATGGAGCCAAGAGCTGGACAGGTGATTGGCAAAAGGGATAAGAGATGATCATGGGACAGGAGGCCCATGGAGAAAGAAAAGGGGGGGAAGAAACCCAGAGGATGGACAAAGGGTATAGTGAGAGGGACAGAGGGAGAAAAAGGAGAGAGAGAGAAAGAATATGTGTATATAAAAAAGTAACAGATAGGGTACAAGGGGGAGGTGGGGCATTAGCGGAAGTTAGAGAAGTCAAAGTTCATGCCATCAGCTTGGAGTCTACCCAGATGGAATATAAGGTGTTGTTCCTCCAACCTGAGTGTGGCTTCATCTTTGCAGTAGAGGAGGCCGTGGATAGACATGTCAGAATGGGATATGTCACAAGCACATCACAAGCCCTGGTTATGTGACCACAGACGCCAGGCAGACAATCTCTGAAGAGTATTGATAATGGCTGGGCTCACCCGTCTTGTAAAAGCACTGTTCAGAAGGCAATGGCAAACCACTTATCTAGAAAAAATTGCCAAGAATAATCATGCTCACAGACCATGATTGCTCGCATCAGATGACAATGCACATAATGGTGGTGATGATGATACCTCTATTACAAACGTTATATTTTTCAAATTGTGGTTAATTAACCAAATGGGAAATTTACCTTTGTATACCTTGTGGCAGTTGTTAAAAGCTTTGACTACAGATATTTGACAAGACCTGGAGTTCGGGATCCTGTCTGGAGTTCGAGTCCTGAAGGTCAAGGTCCCGTCATCTGCAAATCCGGAGTTTGATGCCTAGAGCTTGTGGTCCTATCATTGGTGAGTCTGGAGTTCAAGGCCTGAAGGTCAGGGTCCCACCAACGGCAAATCTGGAGTTTGAGGCCTAGAGCTCGGGGTCCTGTCGTTGGTGAGTTCAAGGCCTGGAGTTCAGGCCGGGGCCCCGTCATGTTGGCAGCAGAATGTATAGCAGTCCCCAGCACATCTTCACGTTGTGCTGGTTGTTAATGCAAACATTGCATTCATTGTATGTTTTGATGTACACGTGATAAATAAATGAACCAGAACCTGACTGAAATAACCCTATTTCTATTGTTTGTCCTGGGCACACAAACTGACTTTGAAAAACTATGTTTTTTCACAGTTTTGTTTGCTTTTCTGCAAATTAGCTGCAGCTTTTTGAAGTTTATCCTGTGAGGTAGATACGGCCTAACCAATCGATTAATAAATTCTTTGTAGAAAGCTTACCTTCAAATGATGATAAATGGACAAACCTTCTGCAGAGTTTATGATTTTCAGAACTTTTTTTTAAATTGCCTTTGGCGCTCTCTTCTCTGCTTGGATTTGATTCAGTTTTCGGATCAAGGGTCTAAACTGCAGCAGTGCAGTTTGAATACGGTGAAATCACAACTAATCCTTCTCAAGAATGCGACTGCCTTGGTGGAAAGATTTCATGGTACTGTCGCGATTAGCATAACACTTTTCAACACCTGCAGTTTGTGATCAATCCCTGCCGCTGTCTGTCGGGTGTTTGAAAGTTCTCCCTGTGACCACATGGGTTTCTTCCAGATGCTCCAGTTTCCTCCCACATTCTAAAGGCTTACAAGTTAGGTGAGGGTTAGTAAGTTGTTGGCGCCAGAAGCGTGGTGAAACTTGCAGGCTGCCCCCAGCATTTCTCCTAACTGTGTTGGTGCTTGATACATTTCACTGAGTTTTTTGATGTTTCGATGTACCTGCAACAAATAAAGCTCATCTTTAAATCTTTAAGCAAAGATAGGGACAACAGGATTTTGGACGAACTCAAACCTGGCGAAGATACTTTCAGTAATGGTTTAATTACTGGTTAGAAGCCAACCAAGCCAAAAAGAGAGCTACGATGAATTTGCTGACTTTGATAACATCCACATAGGTCACTAAAATCTTGTCTACAAAAATGGCTCATCCAAATTACTGCACAGAATCCCGATCATCTATGGGATGTTGGTCTATTGTTGCCCCTGGTTGGGCTACACCTCAATTTAAATATTTTCCTCATTACTTTCAAATCCATTTACGTTGCCGTTCTCCTCACCAACCCAACTCTGAGCTTCTTGATCTCCTCCAGTTCTGGGTGCTTGCACAGCCCTGAGTTTATTGTTCCAGTTTTGGGTGCTGTGACTTCAGCTGCTGAGACTCTGTGCTCTGCAACTCTTTCCCTGAATCACTGTCCATCACCTCTTTCTTCATTCATGCCACTCCTTTCAAACCCTCCCTACAATCAAACTCTCAATCATTTGACTTATGAGTCTTACAGTGATCCCTGCAGTATTTTACAACTTTAAACATGCTAACGTAATCCATTGTACTGAAACATGTAAGATCATAACATCATTAGCAGAGGTGACAGGATAGATACTGAAAAGATTCTATCAATTGGAGGCTCTTGATCAAGTGTACATGATTACAGAATAAGGAGTCAGTTACGTAAAATTTGGTTGCATAGAATCTCTAAAATTCTCTATCATAGATCTATAGAATCATACAGCACTATAGCATAGAAACAGGCACTTCAGCCCATCTAGTCAATGCCAAACTGTTATTCTGCATAGTCTCATTAACCTGTGCCAGGACCATACCCCTCCCATCCATGCATTTTATTCAAATTTATCTTAAATGTTGCAATTGAAGCTACATCTCCACTTCTGCTGGCATCTCATTCCATATTCTCACCTCCCTCTTAGTGAACAGGTTGTCCTTAAATATTTCACCTTTCATCTTTAACCTATGACCTCTAGTTCTAGTCTCACCCAACTGCAGTGGAAAAAAGCTTGCTTGCATTTACTTTATCTACACCCCTCTTATCTTGGAGGATGGTGTAGGATAAGTCATTCTGGGTATGAAGTAGATAAAATCTTTGACAGTGCAAGGAACTGAAGGCTATGGGAACTGGTACAGAAGAGACAGGTCTGGGGAAAATCGGCGATTATCATATTGAATGGTAAGGCAGACCTGAGATGCCAAGGGCTTCCCCCACTCTTGTTTTCTGATTTCTCCCTCTGAAGGTGGAATGGTAAACAGGACACCTTAGTCCCACTCACTATTGCTGCCTGCTCGATGTCCCTCAGCACCTCAGTGGCAGTTGTGCAATCACTCGAGTCGAGTGAGATGTTCTCCCGAGGGATTGTCTATTGGTGGGTCTTCAGGCAGCCGAGGAGGCCGATCCGGGATCCACATAAATGGAGAATGCCTGTCCGTGACTTTGTTTAACGTGGGAGGCTGATGAACAGGCAGCCACATGGTCCACAGAATCAGGATCCAGTGGCATGGAACGCAAGATGGCTGGTGAACACTTCACTGATGTAGCCATTCTCCAATTACCCTGCTGTGGTGATGTTTCAATCTTCTGCCAGCTCCACCAGTGAGGTCTTGGTTGGATCATTGTTTGTCTGAAACCTTCCCCTTTGTGTGTTATGTGTACTACTGTGCTTTACACCCTGGTTTGGAGAAACGTTGTCTCGTTTCTATATACATTCCATGGTTATATGTGTTATATACATGTATACAGTTAAATGACAATAGACTTGACTTGACCTTTGACCTGCCACCATGGGTGACCCTACCAGGAGCTCGTACCATGTGGCTAAACTCCAGAAGGCATTGCTCTTGGGATCGATGAAACCCACTAGCCTCTCCACCATGTCGTGGTAGCGATCCTCATCAATGCTACTTGCCATATACCTATACATGCGGATTCAAAATGGTGTCAGGTGCTCCTTTGCATCTTATAGAAGACTGTGTTATTCCGACTGTTTTGCAAAGGCATTATTTCAAATCTTTCAAACACTTTCATCAGAGTAGCACATTTTTATGTACTTAGAATGAATTACACTTGTTCGTGTGATACGTTGTCTGTTCTACCAGAAGTCCTCTTGCAACATGTTATACATTCATTGTGAGAGCTCCCAAGATCAAGGAAATCATCTATATTACTTGACATAAGCAATCTATCTTATTATACCCATAAAACACTGCCATTTTTCCTGGTTTGCCATACCATGGTTAACTAATGCAGCTGTCATGTGAGTGCCTTTGAGTTGTTTTTCTAATGATTCTTCTTATTTTGTGCAGCTTTGTGCTCTGTTTTTTCAACCTCTGCAAAGGATTGCAAGCACCTACTTGTCTTTCAACATCATCTTCATCTCTTCCAATATCACTGTGGTACTTTGGTCATCTGTATATATTGTGCTACTTCTAACAGTACGTTTCCTTTTTCTTGGTGTTGGGGAACCATTCCATTCTTCAAAATCTGTTTGTGCCACAGGTAGCATTCATAAATCACCAAGTAGGTCATTAGTTACTGGCTTAGCAGGATTAATTAGAACTGCATCCTGATTAGAGTCTAATTATTCCTAGCTATTACAAATATCATGTTATCTAGAGCTGGATATTCTGACAATTCCAATGTTTTGTTGGATTGGGCTGTAGAATTGCTATTTTTTCCTTGTAGTTTAATTTTCTTATGCTTGTTTGTATTTTTATAATGTAGAATCACCAAAATACACCCAGCAGCCTCTTTATTAGGTACACCTGTACACCTGCTCGTTAATGCAAATATCTAATCAGCCAATCATGTGGCAGCAACTGAATGCAGACGTGGTCAAGAGGTTCAGTTGTTGTTCAGACCAAACATCAGAATGGCAAAGAAATGTGATCTAAGTGACTTCGACCATGCAATGATTGTTGGTGCCATACGGGGTGGTTTGAGTATCTCAGAAACTGCTGGGATTTTCACGCACAAGTCGCTAGAGTTTGCAGAGAAAGGTGCAAGAAACAAAGGAACGTCCAGTGAGAAGGCGTTCAATGGGTGAAAATGCCTTGTTAATGTGAGAGGTCAGAGGAGAACGGCCAAACTGGTTCGAGCTGACGGGGAGGCGACGGTAATTCAAATAACCGCACGTTAAAAGAGTGGTGTGCAGAAGACCACCTCTGGATGTACAACATGTTGAACCTTGAAGCTACAGCAGAAGACCATGAACAGATACTCAATGGCCACTTTATTAGGTACAGGAGGTTCTGAGTAAAGTGGTCACTGAGCGCTCATGTAATTGTTCAATGAAATTCTCTGTGGTTACAGTTGACTGTACGTTTCTGGAAACTCCTTGCTTTTGGTGGCGGTTGACACATTACTTGAACTTGGATAGTTAATTGGTTAGCTGTTGGGATTTCAATGGAATTAGTGATCTAGTTTATGGAAACCAGACTATGTTAGTTCACTCTCCCTTTTCCTTATGCACTCTTCCCATGCTCGATCCCTGCCTGCCCTTTGTTCCCTCTCTCCATGCCTCACCCTTCCGTCTTTGTTATTCTTGTAAAACGATCATAAACAAGTTTTATGCCTCCTTAACTTCTGAAGAACCTTTGGATCACAAAAATATTAGGATCCAACAGTTCCTACAGTTTGCTGATAGGTTGAAATTATTGAAAAAGGAGGCTTATTAGACCTAATGTGACCTGATGCAGCATTTTTCTGCTAAAAATGGGCTGAAGTTTTTCGAATGCCTATATATCTGTGATTTAATCCAATCAATACTGTCAAAACAATATTAAACAGCAAATACAGCTTAAAGCGTATGTAGCATTGAGGACTGGGACAGTTATTTGGCAAAAGATTGGAACAAAAGTTTCAGTTTAAGTAGGTCTGGAAATCAACACAGGTAAGTAACATATATCTATAAAAGTAAGAATATTTATAGGGACAGGAACATGACCTGCTAAACGTGAAAAAAGCTTTATTTTACCATAAGCAATATTTCCAAACAAATGGCCTTGGAAACATTTGGTGGTTTCAGCCATATTCACAAGCTGAACAAATACTGAGATTCATGATAAGCTGAAGGACAACTTATTCATGTCAATTAACTCTGGGTATAAATAATTTCAGATTGTTAATAAATGCTGAGTTTACACTCAGTGAGTGGCCACTTTATTAAGTACACCCATACACCCGCTCGTTAATGCAGGTATCTAATCGGCCAATCATCTGACAGCAACTCAGTGCATAAAAGCATGCAGAAATAGTCAAGAGGTTCAGTTGTTGTTCAGACCAAACACCAGAATGGAGGAGTGATCTAAGTGACTTTGACCATGGAATGATTGTTGGTACCAGATGGGGTGGTTCAAGTATCTCAGAAACTGCTGATCCCCTGGGATTTTCACACATAATGGTCTCTGGAATTCACAGGGAATAGTGCGAAAAACAAAAAAAATCAACCAGTGGCAGTTCTGTAGGTGAACATGGCTTGTTAATAAGAGAGGTAAGAGAAGAATGGACAGACTGGTTCAAGCTGACAGGAAGGTGACAGACTTAAATAACCAAGTGTACAACAGTGGTGTGCGGAAGAGCATCAGCGAATGCAAAACATTCAATAGACAATAGACAAAAGGTGCAGGAGTAGGCCATTTGGCCCTTCGAGCCAGCACCGCCATTCACTGTGATCATGGCTGATCATCCACAATCAGTATCCAGTTCCTGCCTTATCCCCATAACCTTTGATTCCACTATCTTTAAGAGCTCTATCCATCTCTTTCTTGAAAGCATCCAGAGACTTGGCCTCCACAGCCTTCTGGGGCAGAACATTCCACACATCCACCACTCTCTGGGTGAAAAAGTTTTCCCGCAACTCTGTTCTAAATAGCATACCCCTTATTCTTAAACTGTGACCTCTGGTTCTGGACTCAACCATCAGCGGGAACATGCTTCCTGCCTCCAGTGTGTCCAATCCCTTAATAATCTTATGTTTCAATAAGATCCCCTCTCATCCTTCTAAATTCCAGTGTATACAAGCCCAGTCGCTCCGATCTTTCAACATATGACAGTCCCGCCATCCCGGGAATTAACTTTGTGAACCTATGCTGCACTCCCTCCATAGCAAGAATGTCCCTCCTCAAATTTGGAGACCGAATGTCGAACTGTGAAGTGGATGCGTTTCAGCAGCAGAAGACCACACCGGGTTCTAGTAAAGTGGCCACTGAGTGTACATTGGAGGACCAAGGCTTTGCTGTTCTTCAACTCTGTCATTGTGAAACTGTAGAAATTAATAACAAAGAAGGTGGCCTTTCTGTTTGCTCTGCTAGGAAACTATAGTTGTAGAGATTAATTCCATTTCTCAGCTCTTGTACATGCAGCACTTCAGGTGCACACAGGTCCTCCCTAGGTCACAAACAGGTGACATAGACTGTCTACAAATACTGTATGTGGTTAGGGAGCTGGTGGATTGGATTAGCCGGCACTTGAAGGGCTGCGAGCATCTTTTGCTGGGGGGCAATGAGGTATTTCTGTGCGACTTCTCTCCTGCCCATACTGCCCCTCCAGGCCGCTACAGTCAGGGGCTGGGTTGAACTGGGCAGAGCTGGGAGAGCTGAGCAGACACGTTCACTCACTCACTGAGTTAGTGAGGCTGCCCGCTCGCTCTCCAGCTGCAGGTGTTTCTGTGATCCTCCAGCTTTGTTCATTTCTAACTTACGAACAGGTCAGGCTGCAAACGCCTCTCAGCATCGGAAACCTGTTGTAATCTGAGGACTACCTGTACCAAAGAAAGGAGGCAAGCATTTCCCTAATCCCTTGCATTTCTTCTACCACTTAACATCAATCTATGCTGTCTGTTATTAATTGCTCTGCCAAATAAACAGAAAAATACACATATCCATCCCATCCACTCTATTTAGATCACTCCTAATTTTGGAAACTCAAATCACTTTCTCCCCTGCCTCCTTCTTTGCCAATCACACAACCCCAGCCTAAATAATCATTCCCAAAAAGAGAAAATCTGCAGATGCTGGAAATCCAAGCAATGCACACAAAATGCTGGAGGAACTCAGCATTTTATGTGTATTCCCAAAAGTAGAATTGTTCTCAGATCTGGCAACAAATCTTTCGAGCATAGAATACTCAACTCTACTTTTCCTTTCATCCTACTGTTATCAGTCTCTTGAACAGATCTCTTGTACGATAAGATGGACTCTTGTCCTCACAATCCACCTTGTTATGATCTTGCACTTCATCATTTACCTGCACTGCACTTTTTCAGTAGTTCTTACACTTTATTCTGCATTGTTATTGTTTTACCTTATTCTACCTTAATGCAATATAATGATTTGATTTGTATGAATAGTATGCAAGACAAGCTTTTTCACTCTATTCTTGGTAATGTGACAATAACACACAAGTACCAATACTAATAGCAATAATGAATAGTGAGATCATTGATATGTACAATATTCTAACGGACTTCACAGGGTAGATGGGAACTAACAGTTCTTCTGGCTAAGGGGTCAGAATCTCAAAATAAGGGACAAGCAATCCGGGACATTGATCAGAAAAAAATGCTTTCCCCAGAAGGTGGTGAATACACTCTGTGGCCACTTTATTGGGTACCTCCTATACCCAATAAAGTAGAGTGTATTTGTGGTCTTTTGCCCTATCCAGCACTATCATACCTTTCCTACAATGCAGTGCCACACCTGGAATTGAATCTAGGGATATGGCCGACTGATCCTAAAAGCTGCAGAACCTGATGTCAAGTACACATAAGTTAACTCGGCCTGGGGCTCAAGGCGCCCAAGTTCAAGTGCCTACTCAAGCTTAAGTCTGAGTGAGACGGAGTTTATGGTGAAGATCTTGGGGTCTTGGTAATGTCCATGGGCACTGTGGGTCAGAACAGGAAGTGATTCCCAGATATGTGATCAGCATATCTACAGTAATCTAACTGTGCCCTATGTGGTATATCTTGAAGATCATACATAATCTCTGTGTTTTTATATTCAGTGATTGTGTTAATCATTTTACTGTGACTTCTTCCTTATCTCAGCTGCTATAGAAACTTAAGACTCTGATCTCAAAAATTCTTCTGTCCTTTTTCACATCTTGGCTCTCTATAGGCACAATGCACATATTTCAAACTGAATTCCATTTTTTAATCTCTCTTGTCTCTGATACCTTTTGCAGATTACAACATTCTTCATACTAACAACCACATAACCATTGTTTTGTAACTTCCTCAGACTTTTTAATGATGCTGTCAAGTATAACTAAATCACTTATTGCACAAAATCAAGGGTCCGGCACTGGAAGTACCCTTCTAGTCTCTTAAACACTGCTGCATCACTGTGTGGTGCAGAAACTGCCCGCGGCTGACAGGAGGTGGTTAGAACTGTCCAGTGCATCACTGGCACCAGCCTATCTGCCATCAAGGACATAGAGCCAGAAAGGTGCCAGAAAAGGGCCAGCAATATCATGAAAGATCCCACCCAACCTGCTTATGGACTGTTTGTCCCACTCCCACCAGGGAAGAGGGTACGTAGCATCCACTCCAGGACCACCAGACTCAAAAAGTTACTTCTCCCCAAGCTGTCAGGCTGATCAACATCTCCACCCATTAACACACCCTACCACACCTCACCATCACTACCTGTACATCACCTAGCGTATATCAGTCTATATAACGGTTAATTGTACATTGTTTAATAGCATTGCTTTTATATTTATATTTTCTGTGTTTTTTGTTTTTTAATTGTGTTTTTATGCTTATTGTGTTTTCTCTGCTGCATCAGATTCTGGGTAACAATCATTTCATTCTCCTTTACACTTGTCTACTGAAGAATTTACAATAAACAATATTGAGTCTTCAATTTGCAAACTATTTCAGTTTGTCCAAATTTGCATAAAACACTCCAATTTCTTTTTGATACAAAGGGTTAGTTCTTTATTGATCAGTCTGTCAAATGGAACCTTTTTATTATTCCTTGAACTGGGTACCAAGATATCTCATCACTGGCTCCAGTGAGCTATTTAGCATGGCAGTGGTTTAAACTGACATCACGGACTGAGCCAGCATTTAATTGCCCATCCCCAGTCGCCCTTGAGAAGGTGGTGCTGAGCTGCCTTATGGAACAGCTGGAGTCCGTAAGGTGTGGGTAGACCTACGATGTTGCTAGGGAGAGGTCCAGGATTTTGACTCAGTGACTGTGAAGGAATGGCGATATTTTTCCAAGTCAGGGTGGTGTGGGGCTTGAAGGGCAACTTTCAGTGGTGGTAATCCCCGTGCCTGTCCTTCTAGCTGGTAGAGGTGGTGGGGTTGGAAGCTGCTGTCTAAGGAGTCATGTTGATTTGCTGTAGTGCATCCTGTAAGATGGTAAGGAATCTGCTGATACTGAACATCCGTGATGGATAGATGATGGACGATCTATCCAGAGTTAAGAGGTGAGTTTCTCTCTGGAGGATTACTGGTTTCAGAATCAGGGTTACATGCTATGAAGGTTGTTGTTTTGTGGCAGCAGTTCAGTGCACGATATAAAAAAATAATGTTTTAATAAACAAGATAATTAACTAATGCAAAAGGGGAAAGAACATAAGACCATAAGATACAGGAGCTGATTTAGGCCATTAGACACATCGAGTCTGCGCTGCCATTTCATCCTGGCTGATTTATTAACCCTCTCAAACCCATTCTCCTGCCTTCTCCCCATAACCTTTGATACTGTGACTGATTAAGAACCTATCAACCTCTGTCTTAAGTATATCCAATGACTTAGCCTGCACAGTCATTTGTGGCAATGAATCTCACAGATTCATCACTCTCTGCCTAAAGAAAATTTTCTTCATTTTATTTTAAATGGATGTCCCTCAATTCTGAGGCTGAGCCTAAATTCCCAGCTCTTTACTTCACCCCCTTCCCCTCTCCCGGTTTCACCTATCACCTACCACCTTGTACTTCTTCCTCCCCTCCCCCCAACTTTTTACTCTGACTTCTCATCTTTTGTCCAGTCCCGATGAAGGGTCTTGGACCAAAATGTCGACTGTTTATTCCTTTCCGCAAATGCTGCCTGACCTGCTGAGTTTCTCCAGCATTTTGTTTGTGTTTCATTACACATCACCCAATCCAGAATTGCCGTTCCCCTATCGGGCTCAACCACAGGCTGCTCTAAAAATCCATCATGTAGGCATTCTACAAATTCCCTCTCTTGGGATCCAGTACCAACCTGATTTTCCCAAACTACCTGCATATTGAAATCCCCCCATGATTACCACATCATTGTCCCTCTTACTTTTCTTTTCTATCTCCCATTGTAATTTGTAGCCCACGTCCTGGCTATTACTCAAAGGCCGGTACTTAACTCCCATCAGGGTCTTTTCTCCCTTGCAGTTTCTTAACTCTACCCACAAGGATTCTACACCTTCTGATCCTATGTCACCACCTGCCGAGGATTGTTTTCCAATACAGCCACTGCACCCTCTCTGCCTATCTGCCCATCCATTCAATACAATGTGTATCCTTAGCTGTTAAGCTCCCAACTACGATCCTCTTTCAGCCGCGACTCAGAGGTGCCAACACCATCATACCTGCCAATCTCTAGCTGCACCACAGGATCATCTACCTTATTCCGTATACTGTGCGCATTCAAGCATAACAACTTCAGTCCTGTATTCATCACCCTTTTTGATTATTTTGGCCCCCTGTTACACTCTAACTCATCCCACTGAATGAAATTCTGCCCTATCATTTGTCTTTCCGTCCTCACAGCCTCTCAACACACTGCCTCTGCTTGTAACCCAACTTAACCAATCCTCAGACCTATTTCTCTGGTTCTCACCACCCTGCCAAATTTGTTTAAACCTTCCCAAACAGCTCCAGCAAATCTGCCCCCAAGGATATTGCACCCCCCCCTTGGGTTCAGGTATAACCTGTCCTTTTTCCTCAGTAGAGATCCCAATAATCCAAAAATCTGATATCCTGCCCCATGCAACAATTCCTCAGCCACACATTCATCTGCCAAATCATCCTGTACTTACCCTCACTGGAGTGTGGCACAGGCAGTGACCCAGGGATTACTAAACTGGAGGTCCTGCTATTCAGCTTCCTACCTAACTCCCTATATTCTCTCTTCAGATCCTCCTCGCTTTTCCTACCTGTGGCACCTCTATGTACCATGACTTCCTGCTGTTTATCCTCCCCTTCCGGAATGCTGCTGGCCCGAGCCGAGGCATCCCTGACCCTGGGATCTGGGAGGCAACATACCCATCGGGTGACTCCTTCACGTTCACAGAGTCTGCTCTCTGCCCCTTTAATTATGGAATCCCCTATCGTTACTGCTCTCCTCTCCTCCCCTTCCCTTGTGAACCACAGAGCCAGGCTCAGTCACTGCTAGGTCAACCCACTGCCACCCCCAATAGTATCCAGAGTGGTATACTTATTATTGAGGGGGACGGTCACGGGGTGCCTATTCCCTTTACCTCTCCTGACCATCACCCAGGTACATGCTTCCTGCAACTTAAGAGTGACTACCTCCCTATAGTCTATCTATCACATCCTAATTTTCCAGTATGAGCTGAAGGTCATCCAGCTGCAGCTCCAGTTTGTTAACATGGTCCCTAAGGAGCTGCAGCTTGATGCACTTTGTGCAGATGTAGTTATTAGGGAGACTGGAATTTCCCACATCTCACACAAGGAACATACCACTAAGCCTAGATCCATTCCTAGCACACTAGCTATGTACGAACAGAAAAAGCTTACTAAAAAATTTCTTTCTTACTTACTTAGAATCTCCGCCAGTGCTTGCCCAAGCCTGTTGAGCCAAAGCCGGACCACTCTGACACTGGCCCGCTCCCACAAGGGCAGCTCTGCGTACACCTCCTTTCTGCTTATTGGCCCCACGCTGATTTCAGCCTGCTAAAAGAAAGTTGAAAATTCCCGAGCTCTTTTTAAACCTGGCGCTGCGTCACAACAAATGACTTCTCAGGCTGATTTCAGCCCACTGAATGGTGGTGGTAGTGCCCGTGGGTTCATGGATCATTCAGAAATCTAATGGCGGAGGAGACGAGACTGTTCTTAAAGCATTGAGTGTGTACCTTCTCCCTGATGGTAGTAATGAGAAGAGGTCATGTCCCAGATGGTGAGGGTTCTGAGTGATGGATGCCACCTTTGTGAAGCACTGTCTTTTGAAGATGACTTCGATGGTGGGGGAGGCTTGAGCCCTTGATGGAGTTCTGATCTGCTCACGTAGCCATTGTGTGTACATGGCTACTCCAGTTCATTTTCTGGTCAATGGTAACTCCAGGATATCGATAGTGGGGGTTCAATGATAGTAATGACAGGAGGTGCATTTTCTCTTGTTGGAGATCATCAATAGCTGGCTCTTAAATGGTGCAAATGTTTCCTTGGCATCTATCAACTCAGGTCTGGTTATTGTCTGGGTCTTGCTGCGTTTGGATGTGGACTATTTCACTATTTGATGGGTCTGGTATGCGCTGATCATAGTATTTCTAACACTTCCTCCTTCCTGATGCAGGTGTGCTCTCCTCACTTAACTCTCCCACATCCTTCTTCCTGGTGAATACTGATGAGAAAGATTAATTTATGAATTCACTCGTATTCTTTGGCTCCACACATAGATTACCACTTTGGTTCTAGGTGACTCACTCCTCCCTTAGTAAACCTCTTGTTTCTGATATAAAAGGTTTGAGGATTCTCCTTAATCCTACCCTGCAAGTTAATTTCATGGCTCCCATTGGAAGTCTGGAATGTCGAGGCCCGTTGGCCAGAGCCGAGTCTGTGAATCTTTGCGAGTCCTCTGGGGAGGTTGAGTGTGTGTCCACTCATGGCCTGTCCGGTGATTAAAGGACTGTGTATGTGCACGGGTGGGAGGGAGGAACAGGAATTGTGCTTGGTGTGGTTGTTAATGCTATTTGTTGCTTGAGTTGTCTATGTTGTTCTGCTGAGTTGTCGCTGTTGCTATGTTGTCGCTGGAATGTGTGGCAACTCTCGTGGGCTGCCCCTAGAACATCTGAGGTTGTGTTGGTTCTTAATGCAAACAATGCATTTCACGGTGTTTTGATGTACATAGAAACATAGAAAACCTACAGCACAATACCGGCCTTTCAGCCCACAAAGCTGTACCGAACATGTCCTTACCTTAGAACTACCTAGGCTTACCCATAGCCCTCTATTTTTTGAAGCTCCATGTATCCATTCAGGAGTCTCTTAAAAGACCCTATCGTATATGCCTCCACCACCACCGCTGGCAGCCCATTCCATGCACTCACCAGTCTCTGTGTAAAAAACTTACCCCTGACATCTCCTTTGTACCTACTTCCAAGCACCTTAAACTATGCCCTCTCATGCTAGCCATTTCAGCCCTGGGAAAAAGCCTCTGACTATCCACACGATCAATGTCTCCCATTATCTTGTACACCTCTATCAGATCACCTCTCATCCTCCATCACTCCAAGGAGAAAAGGCTGAGTTCATTCAGGCTATTCTCATAAGGCATGCTCCCCAATCCAGGCAACATCCTTGTAAATCTCCTCTACACCCTTTCTATGGTTTCCATGTCCTTCCTGTAGTGAGGTGACCAGAACTGAGCACAGAACGCCAGGTGGAGTCTGATCAGGGTCCTGTATAACTGCAACATTACCTCTCAGCTCTTAAGCTCAGTCCCACGATTGATGAAGACCAATACACTGTATGTCTTCTTCACCACAGAGTCAACCTGTGTAGCAGCTTTGAGTGTCCTATGGACTCAGACCCCAAGATCCCTCTGATCCTCCACACTGCCAAGAGTCTTGCCATTAATGCTATATTCAGCCATCATATTTGACCTACCAAAATGAACCATCTCACACTTATCTTGGAACTCCATCTGCCACTTCTCAGCCCAGTTTTGCATCCTATCAATGTCCTGCTGTAACCTTTGACAGCCCTCCGCACTATCCACAACACCTCCAACCTTTGTGTCATCAGCAAATTTACTAACCCATCCCTCCACTTCCTCATCCTGGTCATTTATAAAAATCACAAAGAGTAGGGGTCCCAGAACAGATCCCTGAGGCACACCACTGGTCACCGACCTCCATGCAGAATATGACCCGTCTACAACTACTCCTTGCCTTCTGTGGGCAAGCCAGTTCTGGATCCAGAAAGCAACGTCACCTTGGATCCCATGCCTCCTTACTTTCTTAATAATCCTTGCATGGTGTACCTTATCAAATGCCTTGCTAAAATCCATATACACGTTTCGGCACAGACTAGAAGGGCCGAATAGTCTGTTTTCTGTGCTGTAGTGTTTTATGGTTCTATGGTTCCTAAATCACTGAGAGTGGGGCACAGTGGTTGCATGGATTTGGCTGCACGTGTGTATGGTTTTTGGTCCTTCTGCCTGCGACCATGTGGGCTTCTCCCAGTTTCTTCCAACATCCCAAAGATGAACCAGTAATTAAGATTATAGTAGAACGTGTAATATATTGTAAATTACCCTTCTGTCTGCCCAGGGAGGGGTAGCACCTCTGGTGAATGGAGCTTGTTGTGTCCATTCCAGGGCAGCTCACTCACCTTTGGTCCTCACCGGAAACTCGGCTCTCACCCGTGGCCCCAAGTAGCTGTTTGCGTGCCACAGCGGCCACACCCCGGTACATTGCTTCGACAGTCTCCAGCCCCTTGGTTTGAACATAGAATTCTCCAACTTCCAGTAATTCCCTCCCCCTCCCTTCCTCTATCTCTATGTCACTCTGCCCCCTCCCCCAGCTGCCTATCACCTCCCTCATGGTTCCGCCTCCTTCTACTACCTGTTGTGTTTTCCCCTATTCCTTCTTCACCTTTCCTGCCTATCCCCTCCCCCACCCCTTTATCTTTCCCCTTTCTGGTTTTTCACCTGGAACCTACCAGCCTTCTCCCTCCCACCCTCCCCCCACCTTCTTTATAGGGCCTCTGCCCCTTCCCTCTACGGTCCTGACGAAGGGTTCCAGCCCGAAACGTCGACCGATCTTTTCCACGGATGCTGCCTGACCTGCTGAGTTCCTCCAGCGTGTTGTGAATGTTGCTTTGACCCCAGCATATGCAGGTTATTTTGTGTTTACCAGGTGAGGGTAGCCGGCAGCCTCGTACCCTGGCCAGTTAGGTACATGCCTGTCCTAGCATGCAAAGTCAGTTCCGGTGGACTTGGCAGATGAGATCTACAGCAGCTGGGAAGGCAGTACTGCAATGCTCCGCGGAAAGTGAAGGGCGTGACAAGGTACAGAGGACATCATGGTCATCCACGGCAACCAAGGAAGACCCCAGTTTGTGATGCTTGTTTGTACCACTGGACCTGGACTTCGGAGGTCAAGAGAGTGGAACTGCCTGAGTGCAACAGCTTTAAAAGCTCTCCTGCACAGGGAGAACATGACTGATGAGGTTACTCAGCTGGGCACTGACATGAGCCTGATGGACTAAATGAACTTCTGTAATAACTGACATCATTAGCATGCAGCAGATAAATTATCAGCAAGATTATTATCAAGATTATACAAACTTCCCCTCAGATGAAACAGGGAGATATGAGTGAACTATAGCACTAGTGGGGAAGCAGCTTCAAAAGTGTAAAGATAGTTCTCAGAAACTATTTCTTATATCATCTGAAATCAAACTGCTACCATTCCTTGTGATTAAACAAGGCCTTAAGACTTTTACCCATGAATATAGAAGGGAATCTGTGTTCTAGCCCAGAGGCTATGGTTTTAGATTTATAATTTTTCTTCTGATGCAAAATTTTAATCTATTTAAGGCAGAAACACTAATGGAGATCTGTCAGATGCAAACCAGATGGCAAATAAAGCTAACCAACAATAAATCAAGCACTTCTGTTTTGGTTCTTGAGCCAAAGAGCAATTGCCTACCATCTTTCCCTGACCTCCCATAAGCCAGAGGAAGATGACAGACAGAATTGCCTTTAGGTATATCTCCTTAACAGTCTGCAAAGAAAGTGTCGCCAAAAAAACATTATTTATGTAAGTTACAGAGCCATACGGCACAGAAAATGGTTGTTCAGCCCACCGAGTCCACGTTAACCTTCAAACACCCATTTACACTCATTTCATTATGTTCTCACCAACTCCTCTCATACCCTACTAACCACCGTCACACAAGGGGAAATTTACAGTGGACAGTTGCTCTAACAACTTATATATAGTTCATCAGCATGAGGACGTAAAACAAGGCACATGCAGAGAAAACTTGGAAGGTAATCTAAGAAATTTGGTATACAAGGTAAAATACAAAATCTCCCTTGCTACGTGCGCAGTGTAGATCCAACTGCACAGGAAAGGAGTTGAGTGTGTACTTATCTTGGTATCACTGATGGCACAGGGTAAAATGTACAATCTCCGCACAGCCAGCACCAGAGGCCAGGATTGAATCCATTTCGATGTAGTTGTGAGGAAGCAGCTCTACTCCTTGCACCACTGTGCTCCCTAATCTTGGAGGTGAAGGAACTAGGAAACCATACAGAGCTTTTACGAGACGTGGAATACCAGGTACAGTTTTGTTACCCTTGTCTAAAGGTGGAAATACCTGCAATGGACATTTTGTTGATGATGGGTTTCCTGTTGCAAATGGATCCTTGACTTTCTGATCAAGAGACTACAATCAGTAATGATGGGCAGCAACATCTCCACCATGATTATCCTCAACAGAGGGCCTCAAGGCCGAGTCCTCAGCCCCCTACTGCATCGGTCATGGCTGTGTGCCCCGTTTCTGCTCTAAATCCAACTACATGTTTGCAGATGACATCACCTTGGTGGGCCATATCTCAAGCAATGATGAGTCAGAGCACAGGAAGGAGATAGACAGCCTGGTGGCATGGTGTCATGACAACAATCTTTCCCTCGATGTCAGCAAAATAAAAGAGTTGGTCATTGATTGCAGATTGCAGGCAGCGGTGTTCACACTCCTGTTTACATCAACAGTGCTGAGGTCAAGAGGCATGAGAACTTCAGGTTCCTAGTAGTGAACATATAACCATATAACAATTACGGCACAGAAACAGGCCAACTCGGCCCTTCTAGTCTGTGCCGAACTCTTACTCTCACCTAGTCCCACTGACCTGCACTCAGCCCGTAACCCTCCATTTCTTTCCTGTCCATATATCTATCCAATTTAACTTTAAATGACAACATCGAACCTGCCTCAACCACTTATGCTGGAAGCTCGTTCCACACAGCTACCACTCTCTGAGTAAAGAAGTTACCCCTCATGTTACCCCTAAACTTTTGCCCTTTAACTCTCAACTCATGTCCTCTTGTTTGAATCTCCTCCACTCTCAATGGAAAAAGCCTATCCACGTCAACTCTATCTATCCCCCTCATAATTTTAAATATCTCTCTCAAGTCCCCCCTCAACCTTCTACACTCCAGAGAATAAAGACCCAACTTGTTCAACCTTTCTCTGTAACTTAGGAGATGATGAAACCCAGGTAACATTCTAGTAAATCTTCTCTGTACTCTCTCAATACTCGAAAGCTCTGATTAATGAAGGCCAGCATACCAAAAGCTTCCTTCACCACCCTATCCACATGAGATTCCACTTTCAGGAAACTATGCACCATTATTCCTAGATCCCTCTGTTCTACATCACCAACAGTCTATCCTGGTCTAACCATTCAAAGCCATGGCCAAGAGTGAGCACCAGTACCTCTACTTCCTGAGGAAGTTAAGTAAATTTGTCATATCCCCTTTCACCCTTACCAATTTTTATAGATGCACCAGAGAAAGCATCCTATCAGGATGCATTACTGCTAAGAACCTGCAGAAACAGAGCTCAGCACATCACGGAAACCAGCCTCCCTCATGGATTCTGTGTTCACCTCTCACTGCCCCAGTAAAGCAGCCAACATATCCCATGCCACACCCATCCCACACATTCTTTCTTGGCCCCACACACCCCCTTCGGGCAGAAGGTTCAAAAAGTCTGAAAGCAAGTTCCACGAGGCTCAGGGACAGCTTTTATCCTGCTGTTAGAAAACTACTGAATAGTTTCCCAGTACGATAAGATGGACTCTAGGCAAACAAACTACCTTTAAGTTTATTTTCATACATATTATTCTTATAAATGTTGAATGTTGTTTTTTGTTACACATTACACCAACATACCACAACAAATTCCTAATGCATGTAAATGTATATGGTGAATAAATTTAATCCTTGATCCTCGTTATGGTCTTGCATCATTCTCTCTGCTTGCATTGCACCTTCTTTGTACCTGTAACACTTTATTCAGCATTCTTTTATTGTTTTCTCTTGTACTACCTCAATGCACTGATGTGATGAAATGATCTGTATGGATGGCATGTAAAACAAAGTTCTTCACTGTATCTGGGTACAAGTGACAATAATAAACTAATTTACCAATCCTACAAACAGATGGAGGAGATTTGGCCAATATTCACTGTAGTTGAGAAAAATGGAAGATTGCTAGATATAGGCTGTGAATGTTTCTCTTGATGAGACAGTCTAGAACAGGGGTTCCCAACATTTTTTATGCCATGGACCAATACAATTAAGCATGGGGTCCGTAGACTCCAGATTGGGAACCCTGGTATAGAACAAAGGCAGCACAGTTTCAAGATACAGCTTACAAATGAGCACAGAGATGATAAAGAATTTCTTCTCCCTCTCAGATGGCTTTGGATGCTGAGTCAGTGGGAATATATAAAGTTGAATACACTGGGTATTGAATTTAAAGGGAATCAAGCTTAACAGGGATCAGACAGAAAACAGAGTTGAGGCCAAAGTTTAAATAAGCTCTGATCTTATTGAATAGCAGAAAGTCAAAGTAAAATCTAGGATTTTATGACCACTAAGCTCTTTTTATTTTACATTTTAATATTCTTGTGCAAATGGTTTTCAAAACCAATGCAGGTACAGTACTGGTAGTTGTTTAGAACTTGGCGAGACAAATGTTGGCTTTGTGAAGTTTTCAGTGTAGATTAAACTGCATAGGAAAAGAGTCAAGTTTATATTTATCCTGGTGTGCCTGATGTCAGAAACAATTTGGAGGAATCATACGTGTGGATCGTTGACAGAAGCAATTTCTAATTTATTCGGCTCAACACCAGTATCAAATGAGGAAGAATAAAATGATGAAAGAAACAAGCAAGTAAATGCTTGTAGATAAGCAGAAATACAGGGAAACAGATGTTGGTGGCTACAACAGAAATTTCCCCCTCTGGTTTTCAAAGTTTAAAATTAAGAACTGTTTCAGAAACTAGTCATCATCGCAAATTTATGTATAATTCAATGACTAAAATGACCAAAGCAGTGATTTTTTATTTACATAATATGCAACTTCAAACTATTATTTTTGTTTTCAAATACTGGTTTTAGACCTTATCATCTTTAATCATTATCATGGCATTTGAAAATGTTCTTCAAGTTCTCGAGTTCTTCAATCTGGATATGAAATTCTTTCAGAATAGCAGATACAAAGAGTTCTGAGGGCAGCCTCTGCAGGGACTCCCGAAGTTGTGAAATCTTCACAGCCAGTCTGCAGCAAAACAGAATTTCAGAATGCCAGGATTAAAAAAGAACAACCGATATGAATTTACATTCATGCAGGCTCTTAAACATACTTTCTGTGCATAATTTTTTAAATCAATTTTTATACATCTGCTAGAAAAGATATGAGAAGGTGAAGATTCTCATCTGTTGAAGAGTAATATATAACAGCCAACAACAAAAACAAAATAGATGAATTTGAAGCAGCATATAGAGCAATCTCAATTTACAGAGTTATTTTACACATTATATTTAATATACACTTAGTGATCACTCTTTCTAGTGCCATGTAGGACCATGTTGCTGTAGCCACTTCAACATTCAACATTTTGTCTGTCAGAGATGCCCCTCTGCATAGCACTCTGTAATAAGTGGCTACTTAAGTTACTGTCACCTTCCTGTCAGCTTGAAACGGTCTGGCAATTCTTCTCTGACCTCACTCATTAACAAGGCATTTTCACCCACAGAACTGCCGCTCACTGGATGCTTTTTTATTTGTTGTGCGTGGAAGTCCCAGAAGATCAGGAGTGGTCTTCCACCCTGTCTGGCACTAACAATCTGTTCCATGGTCAGTCACTTAGATCACATTTCTTCCCTTTATGTACTGATATTTGGTCTGAACAACAGCCCAGCACAAGTGCAATTATGAAGAAAGCACATCAGCGCCTCTACGTCCTTAGGAGCTTGCGAAGGTTCGGCAAGACATCATAAGCTTTGACAAACTTCTATAGGTATGTGGTGGAGAATATGTTAACTGGCTGCACCACAGCCTTGTATGGAAACACCAATGCTATTGAATGGAAAACCCTACAAAAAGTAGTGGATACGGCCCAGTCCATCATGGGTAAAGCTCTCCTCACCATTGAGTGCATCTACATGGAGCGTTGTTATAAGAAAACAGCATCCATCATCAGGGACCCCCAACACACAGGTCGTGCTCTCTTCTCACTTATGAAATACAATGTTGGAAAATTCATGGTCATGCACTTTGGTAGTAAAAATAAATGTGTGGACTATTTTTTAAATGGGGAGAAAATCCAGGAATCAGAGATGCTGAGGGACTTGAAACCCTGAGGGTTTACTTGCAGGATGAGTTGGCGGTGAGGAAGGCAAATGCCATGATAGCATTCATTTCAAGAGGTCTAGAATACAAGAGCAAGGATGTGATGCTGAGGCTTTATAAGGCACTGGTGAGGCCTCACCTTGAGTATTGTGAACAGTTTCGGGCCCCTCACCTTAGAAAAGATGTGTTGCCATTGGAGAGGGTCCAGAGGAGGTTCATAAGGATGATTCCAGGAATGAAAGGGTTATCATACAAGAAACGCTTGATGGCTCTGGGTCTGTACTTGCTGGAATTCAGAAGGATGGGGGGGGGGGGATCTCATTGAAACCTTTCGAATGTTGAAAGGTCTAGACAGGGTAGATGTGGAAAGGAGGTTTCCCACGATGGGAGGGTCTAGGACAAGAGGGCACAGCCTCAGGATAGAGGGGCGCCCTTTCAAAACAGAGGTGCAAAGAAATTTCTTTAGCCAAAGGGTGGTGAATTTGTGGAATTTGTTGCCATATGCAGCTGTGGAGGCCAGATTGTTGGGTGTATTTAAGGCAGAGATTGATAGGTTCTTGATTGGACATGGCATCAAAGGTTATGGGCAGAAGGCCGGGAACTGGGGTTGAGGAGGAGATAAAAAAAAAAGGATCAGCCATGATTGAATGGTGGAGCAGTCTTGATGGGCCAGATGGCCTAATTCTGCTCCTATGTCTTATGGTCTTGTGTCATCAGGAAGAAAGCACAGGAACGTCAGGACTCACACCATCAAGTTCAAGAACAGTTATTTTCCCTCAACCATCAGGCTCTTGAACCAAAGGGGATAACTTCACTTTCCTCATCACTGAAATGCTCCCACACCCATGGACTCATTTTCAAGGACTGTTCTTGTATATCAGTCACTGAAAGCAAGCATGCAAGTACAGCAGGCTGTGAAAAAAGCTAATGGCATGCTGGCCTTCATAACAAGGGGAATTGAGTATAAGAGCAAAGAGGTCCTTCTGCAGCTGTACAGGGCCCTGGTGAGACCACACCTGGAGTACTGTGTGCAGTTTTGGTCTCCAAATTTGAGGAAGGACATTCTTGCTATTGAGGGAGTGCAGCATAGGTTCACAAGGTTAATTCCCGGGATGGCGGGACCGTCATATGTCGAAAGATTGGAGCGACTGGGCTTGTATAGTCTGGAATTTAGAAGGCTGAGAGGGGATCTTATTGAAACATATAAGATTATTAAGGGATTGGACACGCTGCAGGCAGGAAGCATGTTCCCGCTGATGGGTGAGTCCAGAACCAGAGGCCACAGTTTAAGAATTAGGGGTAGGCCATTTAGAACAGAGTTGAGGAAAAACCTTTTCACCCAGAGAGCGGTGGATATATGGAATGCTCTGTCCCAGAAGGCTGTGGAGGCCAAGTCTCTGGATGCTTTCAAGAAAGAGATGGATAGAGCTCTTAAAGATAGCGGAATCAAAGGTTATGGGGATAAGGCAGGAACTAGATACTGATAGTGGATGATCAGCCATGATCACAGTGAATGGCGGTGCTGGCTCGAAGGGCCGAATGGCCAACTCCTGCACCTATTGTCCATTGACTCTTCATATCATATTCTCAATATTTATTGCTTATTTATTTAATTTTGTATTTGCATAGTTTTATACACTGACTGCACGCCCCGTTGCTGCAGTCTTTCAATGGTTCAATTATGGTTACTGGGTTTATTCAGTACGCCCACAAGAAAATGAATCTCAGGGTTGCATATGGTGACATATATGTACTTCGATAATAAATTTACTCTGACTTGAACGTAGAACTTCTTGACCATGCTTTTATACATTGATTTGCTGCCCCATGATTGGCTGATTAGATACTTGCTTTAATCAGCAGGTGCAGGTGACCCTTATAAAGTGGCCACTGTGTGTATATTCAGAATGTTTTACAGCATATTACTGCCAGGAACTGGATTTGACGTTTTGCTATGTTTTTGAAAATCAGTGGTTTACACTGCAATTATGATGCCTTTGTACTACATTCAGGAAACACCACAGTGAAACATCCCACAGTGCTTCATGGGAATGTTCTTAAATTTAACTTCAACACAGCCATTTAAGAAGATGGGAGACTAAAAGCTTGGTTGAAGACAGAGGGTTTAATAAGCAGGGTTAAAGATGCAAAGGCATTGCCATGGTGCCAGTTGTCCAGTTTTGAGTTTAAATTTTAGTTTTTGCTTTTTGTGTTAGAGGTGACAGAATAACTCATGTCCTCAGTATCATTTATTCTTCTATTTGCATAATTTGTCTTCTTTTGCACACTGGTTTTTTGTCAGTCTCTATCTATAGAGTTATAGAACACTATAGGACAGCAACACACTCTTTGGCCCATCTAGTCCATACCAAACTATTATTCTGTCTAATCCCATAGACCTGCACCCAATCCATGACCCTACATGCTCCTCCCATCCATATACCTATCTAACTTTCTCTTAAGTGTTGAAATCAAACCCCTAATCACCATTTTTGCTAGCAGCTCGCTCCAGTCTCTCACCACCCTCTGAAGGAAGAATTTTCCCCTCAAATATTTCACTTTTCACCCTTAACCTATGACCTCCAGTTCCAGGTTATGTACAGTTATGCATAATTTTTTCATAAATTGTATTATGGTTCTATATTTCTAGGTAGTATATGGTGACATGTAGAGTACATACTTCGATAATAAATTTACTTTGAATTTTTGGAACTTTGAACTTGAATGCATCAGTGATTTGAAGGATACTGCAGAATTTGATTGTATCATAAACATACTTCAGTGAGCTTCATCTGCAGAAATCTTGAGTCTCAAACATTCAGGCTTGCAAGATGTTAAGTTAAGCACTATTTACCGGACAGAACTAATATCTGAAATTGTCTGCAACATATGGGTAATGTAAATTTTCCATCTACCTGCAACTTTCTGTAAACAAGCTGCTGAGGGTTGTATAAACAGACATAAACACACACCTCTTTAATAAAGAAAGAACAGAAAGGGAATTGAGGGAAGTAATGTAGATTCAACACCGCACTTCTGGCACAATCTGAAGATTCATCATACTTCAAACAAAATATATTTATTAGAGCAAGCAGAGGGATTTACAACTAAAGATTATGCTTTGCAGACTAAGATTAATTTGCTTTCTTAGAGAAACCCTGAACAGGATTTTTCTGTAATGATTGTGCCAAAACTATGCATACACAATTTCCAGACTTGCTCCTCCCAAATTAATAAAGATTCAGATAACAATTTAGAATTTTCTACTTATACAATACTATATATACACACTGTATAGGTTTTCTTTGTTTCCTTGAAGTGATAATTACCTGATATTAACAGAACTGAAATCAGTTCACAGTTGTTAACAAATAGTGTAAGTAAACGGAATGATTTATTATAAGAAAGGAATGAATTTGTCACTGAAGGCTTTTTAAATAAGCCTAACATAGCAATTAGGAAATTTAAAAACTGAATCTGGGAACAAAACTTAGTAACTGTGGCCACACGATTATCAGATTGATATAAAATCTACTGTGTCTTCAAGTAATTGTGAATACCTACAGTATGGTTTATGTCCAATTCCCAAATTCTCTTTGCAAAAATCCAGCAGACCAGCACTTAATGCAAGAGTAGTAACACCAGGTTAACAAACAACAGGTTACACAATAATGTCTATATCCTATAATAAACAGGCAGGCAGTAAAACCAGCATGAGGTAAGTAAATACAAAGCTATATTAATGAGCTGAAGTTTCTCAATCACATACTGAAACATTTGAAGATTAAGTTTACGCAGATTGAATGGTATTCAAAGCCGGTCACAAAATATGTCAATAACAAATAAAAGAGAATCTCAATGTAATACAAAGTTACAAAAGAGGAATTGTTTTGATTTTTTAAAATTGTTTATTTTTAATTTCCCAAAAATTTATATTTAAGATAGTTGCTGCCATCAAGAAAGAGATACAGGAGCCTCAGGTCCCACACCACCATGTTCAAGAACAGCTACTACCCCTGAAACATCAGGCTCTTGAACCAGTGGAGATTAACTTCAATTTCACTTGCCCCATCACTGAACAGGTTCTATAACCTATAGACTCACTTTCAAGGACTCTACAACTCATGTTCTTGATGTTTATTTATCTATTAAAAGGAGGGAGAGAGAAACCGGGGAATTATAGACCGGTTAGCCTAACGTCGGTGGTGGGGAAACTGCTGGAGTCAGTTATCAAGGATGTGATAACAGCACATTTGGAAAGCGGTGAAATGATCGGACAAAGTCAGCATGGATTTGTGAAAGGAAAATCATGTCTGACGAATCTCATAGAATTTTTTGAGAATGTAACTAGTAGAGTGGATAGGGGAGAACCAGTGGATGTGGTATATTTGGATTTTCAAAAGGCTTTTGACAAGGTCCCACACAGGAGATTAGTGTGCAAACTTAAAGCACACGGTATTGGGGGTAAGGTATTGGTGTGGGTGGAGAATTGGTTAGCAGACAGGAAGCAAAGAGTGGGAATAAACGGGACCTTTTCAGAATGGCAGGCGGTGACTAGTGGGGTACCGCAAGGCTCAGCGCTGGGACCCCAGTTGTTTACAATATATATTAATGACTTGGATGAGGGAATTAAATGCAGCATCTCCAAGTTTGCGGATGACACGAAGCTGGGTGGCAGTGTTAGCAGTGAGGAGGATGCTAAGAGGATGCAGGGTGACTTGGATAGGTTGGGTGAGTGGGCAAACTCATGGCAGATGCAATTTAATGTGGATAAATGTGAAGTTATCCACTTTGGTGGCAAAAATAGGAAAACAGATTATTATCTGAATGGTGGCCGATTAGGAAAAGGGGAGGTGGAACGAGACCTGGGTGTCATTATACACCAGTCATTGAAAGTAGGCATGCAGGTACAGCAGGCGGTGAAAAAGGCGAATGGTATGCTGGCATTTATAGCGAGAGGATTCGAGTACAGGAGCAGGGAGGTACTACTGCAGTTGTACAAGGCCTTGGTGAGACCACACCTGGAGTATTGTGTGCAGTTTTGGTCCCCTAATCTGAGGAAGGACATATTTGCCATAGAGGGAGTACAAAGAAGGTTCACCAGATTGATTCCTGGGATGGCAGGACTTTCATATGAAGAAAGACTGGATGTACTGGGCTTGTACTCGTTGGAATTTAGAAGATTGAGGGGGGATCTGATTGAAACGTATAAGATCCTAAAGGGATTGGACAAGCTAGATGCAGGAAGATTGTTCCCGATGTTGGGGAAGTCCAGAACGAGGGGTCACAGTTTGAGGATAGAGGGGAAGCCTTTTAGGACCGAGATTAGGAAAAACTTCTTCACACAGAGAGTGGTGAATCTGTGGAATTCTCTGCCACAGGAAACTGTTGAGGCCAGTTCATTGGCTATGTTTAAGAGGGAGTTAGATATGGCCCTTGTGGCTACAGGGGTCAGGGGGTATGGAGGGAAGGCTGGGGCGGGGTTCTGAGTTGGATGATCAGCCATGATCATAATAAATGGCGGTGCAGGCTCGAAGGGCCGAATGGCCTACTCCTGCACCTATTTTCTATGTTTCTATGTTTCTATTATTATTATTTTTGTTTTTTCCCTTTTTGTATTTGCAGAGTCTGTTGTCTTTTATGTATTAATTATTTGCCTGTCTTTGCTGATTGATTCATTGATTCTACTGTTTTTCTTTGTAATTATTGTGAATGCCCGCAGGAAAATGAATCTCAGGGTTGTATATGATGATATATATGTACTTTGATAATAAATTTACTTTGAGCTTCGATGATTGAATGTGCAAAAATAAATTTTGTTTGTCAGAACTTGGGATGGATTCCATGCCCATCAAAATTAGATGTAAATTATATTACCTTTTACTGCACCAATTGCTCCAAGCTGTTTGTACGTGTTTTATGCAGACAGATTGTCCTGAAGTATGTGTAGGTAACATAGTGCAATCTGCTGAGTTTTACATTTACAGAAAGAACATCATAAGATCGGCAGGTTCTCATGTGAGTAGGTGTTGACTGGACCTTGCTGGCTGGGCTGGTGGTTCTGAATGGACTTCACACACACACACACACACACTACCATAGAAGACACATACTCAACACCTTCCTCCCCTCTGCCATCAGGTTTTTGAACAATTTATAAACCAAGCCAAAACTGCTCCCTCACTAAATCCCTTACTCACTCTTCCTTCAGTTAGTCCTGATGAAGGGTCTCGGCCTGAAACGTCGACTGCACCTCTTCCTAGAGATGCTGCCTGGCCTGCTGTGTTCACCAGCAACTTTTATGTGTGTTGCCTCACTATCATTGCTCTGTTCTTGCACAACTTATTTAATTTATTTATTTAAAATATATTTCTTCTTGTAATTTATAGGGTTTTTATGTATTGCACCTTATTGCTGGTGTAAATGACACATTTCATGACATTTGTTAGTGATATTAAACCTGATTCTGATTCAGATTTCAGCCTTTCAGACCAGAGTTTCAGGCTCATACACACACTGAGTCTAGGATTTGCTGATAAATTTGAGGGAACAAATCTAACAATTTGTTCCAACTACTGAACCCTTCCTCTCCTGAGTTCCTCCTCCAGAGTCCAAAGGAGAACCCAGTGGAAAAACATCTCTCCAATCTGGTGCAGGACCTGAGATTCCGTTGATTTTAATTGGATTTGAGAAATGCAAGTAGGACTCAAAGGTTAACTTCCTTGAAATTATTTTGCTCTATTTTAATATGTTGATTATTTTTTGTTGTTTTGATTTCAATTACTTTACGTATTTTTTAAAGAAATTACGTCAATTTTAATAGGTTTATTTATTTATATTTATTGAGATACAACAGGCCTTTCCGGCCTGTTAAGCCATGCTGCCCAGCAACCCCCAACTTAATTCTAGCCTAATCATGAGGCAATTTTTTACAATGAGCAATTAACCTACCAACCGATACTTCATTGGGGAAGGAAACTGGAGCACCTGGAGGAAACCTACGCTGTCACGGGGAGAACGTATACACCCCTTACAGGCAGTGGCGGGAATTAAACCCGGGTCACTGGTACTGTAGAGTGTTGTGCTAACCACTACATTATCGTGCCACCCCAATGCTTCTGAAAGACAGAGATGTGCTTAAATCAGTTAAATTCAATACCCGATCTCGACAGAAGACAAACACCATCCTTGGCTGTATCATAAGACCATAAGACTATAAGATATAGGAACAGAATTAGGCCATTTGATCCATCAAGTCTACTACACCATTCCATCATGGCTAATCCAATTTTCCTCTCAGCCTCAATGTCCTGCCTTCTCCCCATAGCCCTTCATGCCCTATCCAATCAAGAATCTATCAACTTCTGCCTTAAATGCACATACAGATTTGGCCTCCACAGCTGCCTGTGACAAGGAATTCCATACATTCACCACTCTCTGGCTAAAGAAATTCCTCTTTATCCCCATTCTAAAAGGACACTTCTCTTTTCTGAGGCTGTGTCCTCTGGTTTTAGACTCTCCCACCATAGGAAATATCCTCTCCACATCCATTCTACCAAGGCCTTTCACCATTCGATAGTTTCAATGAGGTCAGCCCTCATTCTTCTGAATTCCAGAGAACACAGTCCCAGAGCCATCAAATGCTCTTCTTATGACAAGCCATTCAATCCTGGAATCATTTTCGTGAATCTCCTTTGAACCCCCTCCAGTTTCAGCACATCCTTTCTAAGATAAGGGGCCCAAAACTCCTCACAATACAGTGCTTTATGAACTCTCAACATTACATCCTTGTTAAAGTCCCACTTGTGTATCTGGAGTCTTCAGAGACAAGGCCTCTGAACAACACAATCCAAAGCCTTGATAAATGCTTGGACATAGCTTTCTGACTTGAGAGCATAGAATTCCAGGCGGTTGGTTCTCCCTGTCCAGTCCAGGGCAGGCACAGAGAGTTCACAGAATGGTGATTCACACCTTGTGAGATACCAAAAATAGCAGGAATGTTTTAAGTAAAGCATTTTAGGCATATCCAAGATTTCTTTCTGCTTTCATTTTGAAAGGAAAAACAGATAGCTTTTTAAAATCTAATAATGGCACTTAAAAAGAGCTTTTAAAAATTAGAAATCACCAGATGAAAAAAAATAAGAGAAGATCTGCAGATGCTGGAAATCCAAGCAAATAAAATTTAGGTATACTTCTATATGAATTTTATCTCCATTGAGCTACAATGCTTCAGTAAGAAGCTTAATGATAATATAATAGCTAAAATGCTACATAGGGACTGGTATTATAGAAGCATCTGCACTAGACTTCGAGGCAGATAGTCCTGAGTTTGAATCCGACTGGGATTCCCAACCCAGGCGGCGGTATCTGTGCAGAAGAAAGGCCTGGCAATCTACTTCCGTATCTTGCCATGAAAACCATACGGACAACTGCACTATCCATAGGGTCACCATGAGTCAACAATGACTCGACGCTACTCAGCGACAACAAAATGCTAGTAGTGTAGCGATTAGCGTAATGCTATTACAGTGCCAGCCATCCAGGTTCAATTCCTTCTGCATATTTTAGTGCGCATGCGCCGGTCGGGCATGCAGCCTGTTACAGTCGTTCCGATCAGTATTCTTACTTTACCCAATTTCCCTCGGGATCAATGAAGTATATTTATCTATCTATCTGTTCTCCTCGAGATTGCATGAGTTTCCTCCGGGTGCTCCAGTTTCCTCCCACATCCCAAAGGTGTACAGGTTAGTAAGTTAATTGGTCACATGGGTGTAATTGGGCCAGAAAAGCCTGTTACTGTTCCCTAATCTGCAAGTGAAAATAAAGTTAACAACTACACAAGCTACTAGCAAACTCCAAATGCAATCTTTCAATTAAAAGTGTTAAACAGTTGACACAGTTGTACACTTTAATATAATTTGTCAATTTTTCTTTTTAAATTAAGTTTTTGGACAAAACCGGTAATTTGGAAAGCAAATCAGTGTTTGCAGCAGATATTCCCCCATGGAACAGGCTAGCCTGTTACAACATTACTGACAGGAGAGTCTAATTGTAAGTGCGGCTTCAGGAACGTCCTGTCGGAAAACCTGACTGGCCAAGAGTGTTCATAGATATAAAATAATTGGAATAAGAATTGTGCCACATCGATGAAAGTATAATGAAAGAGAGGTAAATAAGCATGCTGTTTTGAAAGCAACATGGTCCTGCACTGAAGCCAGCACTCAGCAACATGTGACAATTTATTGCAAATGGCAATATGACAATAGCAATTCGCGTGAGCCCTGACAAAATGGATTCAGCCTCTCTGCAAGTACTGGATATAGCTACTAGCCAGTTCACACGTAAACTAGATGCACTATTTAAATATAATGAAGTATGAGCCACTTAAGTACTTTCCCAAGACCTAGTTTGCAATATAAAATAAAGTGAATTATTAACCCTCTCAACCCCATTCTCCTGCTGTCTCTACACAACTTTTGACAACCTTACTAATTAAGAACCTTGGCTTTAAATATACCCAATGCCTCCACAGTCTGTGGCAATGAATTCCACAGATTCACCACCCTCTGGCTAAGGAAGCCTTTTCCTCTCAACCCTACTCTCCTGCTTTCTCCCCATAACTTTGATGTCCTGACGACATCATACATCATTTGCAGCATCAGCCTTCCCACAAGGATAGCACTCCACATTAGACTAACACATCTGACAACATTTTGAATTTGATAACTTGATTATGGGGATTCCAAAAGCTTTATTTTCTCTGAGGAAAAAATGAAAAAAGTAGTAGTACAGATTATTAGACAGGACAAGGCCTCAGATACAAACTCACACTTGATACAGTAATTGTGCTTGAGCTGAGGTGGTTTCAATGAGAATACCAGCTAAGCTGACAGTTATGGTCCAAGGACACAAATACACTCATTGGCAAAGAAGGCAAATGCAATGTTGGCATTTATTTCAAGGGGAATAGAATATAAAAGCAAGGCGATATGCTGAGCCTTTATAAGACACTAGTCACTCTGAACTTGGAGTATTGTCAACAGTTTTGGGCCTGTACTCACTGGAATTTAGGAGAATAGGGGGTGGGGGGATCTCATTGAAACCTACCGAATGTTGAAAGGACTAGATAGGGTGGATGTGCTGAGGATGTTTCCTATGGTGGGGGTATCCAGAACTGGAGGGCACAGCCTCAAAACTGAGGGGCAACCTTTTAGAACTGAGGTAAGGAGGAATTATTTTAGCCAGAGAGTAGTACATCTGAGGAATGCACTGCCACAAACTGCAGTGGAGGCCAAGTTAGTATGTATATTTAAGGCGGAATCAGATTGTTTCCTGATTGGTAAGGGCATCAAAGGATATGGAGCGAAGGCAAGTGTATGGGGTTGAGTGGGACCCAGGATCAGCAACGATGGAATGGCAGCACAGATGCAATAGACAATAGACAATAGGTGCAGGAGTAGGCCATTCGGCCCTTCGAGCCAGCACCACCATTCACTGTGATCATGGCTGATCATCCACAATCAGTATCCTGTTTCTGCCTTCTCCCCATATCCCTTGACTCCGCTATCTTTAAGAGCTGTATCTAACTCTTTCTTGAAAGAATCCAGAGAATTGGCCTCCACTGCCTTCTGAGGCAGAGCATTCCACAGATCCACAACCCACTGTGTGAAAAAGTTTTCCTCAACTCCGTTCTAAATGGTCTGCCCCTTATTCTTAAACTGTGGCCTCTGGTTCTGAACTCCCCCAACATCGGGAACATGCTTCCTGCCTCTAGCGTGTCCAATCCTTTAATAATCTTATATGTTTCAATCAGATCCCCCTCATCCTTCTAAATTCCAGCGTATACAAGCCCAGTCGCTCCAATCTTTCAACATATGACATTCCCGCCATCCCTGGAATTAACCCAGTGAACCTCCGCTGCATTCCCTCAATAGCAAGAATGTCCTTCCTCAAATTTGGAGACCAAAACTGCACACAATACTCCAGGTGTGGTCTCATCAGGGCCTTGTACAATTGCAGAAGGACCTCTTTGCTCCTATACTCAAATCCCCTTGTTATGAAGGCCAACATGCCATTAGTTTTCTTCACTGCCTGCTGTACCTGCATGCTTACTTTCAGTGACTGATGAACAAGGACACCCAGATCTCGTTGTACTTCCCCTTTTCCTAACTTGACACTATTCAGATAGTAATCTGCCTTCCTGTTCTTGCCACCAAAGTGGATAACCTCACATTTATCCACATTAAACTGCATCTGCCATGCATCTGCCCACTCACCCAACCTGTTCAAGTTACCCTGCATTCTCATAACATCCTCCTCACATTTCACACTGTCACCCAGCTTTGTGTCATCTGCAGATTTGCTAATGCTACTTTTAATCCCTTCATCTAAATCATTAATGTATATTGTAAATAGTTGCGGTCCCAGCACCGAGCCTTGCGGTACCCCACTGGTCACTGCCTGCCATTCTGAAAAGGACCTGTCAATCCTTACTCTTTGTTTCCTGTCTGCCAACCAATTTTCTATCCATGTCAGCACCCTACCCCCAATACCATGACTCAACGGGCTGAATGGCCTAATTCTGCTCCTATGTCTTATGGTCTAATACCAATACAAGTAAATAAATAATGGCAGCACTCCAGATCTAGTATTAAGTACATCTATTATCTAAGTATGTATATTATATTCAACCTTGAGATTTGTCTCTTTACAACCACAAAGAAATCAAATAGAATCCATTAAAAAACTGTTAAACACCCAACAAACAGGAAAAAACAACTCTTGCAGACAGTAAAAGTAAGCAACAAACGTTCAGAACTGAGATTCACAGCCTCAGTTCAGCGCAGAGATATGTAGACCTTGTGGACAGTGAGTCGAACTGGCCTACCCCTCACCTCCAGCCCCAACACCCTGACCTGGGTTTGTTTATGAGTGTCCTGGAAACATTTCTCCTTCACAGATGCTGCCTGACCTACTGAGTGTTTACAACATTTTTTGCGGAACTGAAGCAATTTCAGCTAGTTTATTCACTTTAATAAATGGGTATGGATTTGAGGGAGACAGATAGTTCCAGGTACTTTACTTCAACAGGGTGGCATGTTGATTAGCACAATGTTTTACAGTATCAGCGACTTGGGTTGAATTCCTGCTGCTGCCTGTAAGGAGTTTGTACGTCCTACCCGTGACTGTGTCAGTTACCCCTGGGTGCTCCGGTTTCCTCCCACAGTCTAAAGATGTACCGTTTGGCAGGTTAATTGGTTGTAAATTGTCCCATGGTTAGCCTAGGATTAAATTGGGGGATTGTTGGGCAGCATAGCTCAAAGGCCGTAAGGGCCTATCCCAAGCTGTATCTCAATAAATAAATAGAAATAACATTATCAATAGATGTATTATCCATTTATTCACTTTATTACAGAGAATAGCCTATTGTTTGATAATATGAAAAAGGAACTAGAAGTCAAGTGACATGGATACTTCTGAGAGAAGTAATATGATTCTACACTAACGCAAGTCATTTTTCTTTATTTCATCAGAGTTCAGAGCAAAAACCAAAGCAAACAGTCATGGGCTTATCTGTGCAGTTGGAAAATACTGGCAAGATTCAGATGACCACAGTTTCTTCAAATTTGCCTCTTGAGCAATTGCACATGAATAGTTGCTCTAACCTTGCAAATCTGCTCTGCAACAAGACTCGAAGAATGCATTAAAGGATCAGCATACACGGGGCTACGTGAGCTCTCTTAATCAAAATGATCTCACCATTGAAAAAATATAGATGGACTACTAGACATTATCAGGGACTAGTCTTGTGCATAGTGGAGAGCTGGGCTGTTCACTGTAATCTTTGCTGCTGGAAATAATTTAACATGGTTTTATTTTATACTGTAGGTGTATAGTAGGGAACAGTACCAGGAAATATCCCTTGTTAAAAGAATTGAGGCAGAACTGAAGCTAAACTGGAGATGTATAAATTGTGGATTGTGGAGGGAAATATTGGGCTATAATCCTCTAGACTGAATGAATATAAAGCAGGTTCATTCAACCAGCTGGTCTTTATGTATTTTTTGTGTTATAAACTGCTACAAGAAGAAACTAGTTGGTAGGAAATGTTGTTCCCCTCATACACGGCATAAGTACAATACTAACTGCAAACAATTCAGACCAATTTCTTCCATTAAAATGTCAAAGTTCTTTCATCACTTAAATCATCACATGCTTACTACCTTGCTATATCCAAAAGAGAGATAAATTAAAATCCAGCAATGCGGCTTTCCTGAATGCACTCTCCAGGGTTATGAGTTTCCATTAGAAGTGATTAATATTTGATGGGAGGTCTTGAAAAGGCAATGCCTATCAGGCAATTGATTTGAACAGTTTAAAGTGTTCAAGGCCAGTAAGCGTACTAAAAACACTGACTACAAATATAAATCTTAATTTTGTATAGAAAACACTGCTAATTTTTGATTCATAATAAATCTGATGGGTACTGCTGTCAAATCTAATTGCCTGAAGACATCTTCTACCATATAGAAAGGATCTAAACATACTTTGCCACGGTAATATTGGCTCCAATTTTGCATTAAAAAATAACTGCCAGTTTTGCAAGGAACTGCTGGCCTTGTTTCAACAACAACGTAGGAGTGAGAATTCCAGATGTGATCAAACACATGCAAGTGCCGAACTTTTGAACACGCTCTGATGTTGCTGTCTTCACGGAGTTCTATAGCACAGCCTCTTGCAGTTCCCCAGTAGAGATGCTATTAAGTCTGTCTGACAAATCAGGTTAGTGGTCCTTCATCAGAAACATTAACCCTGTTTCTCCTTCCACAGATGCTGCCTGACCTGCTGAATGCTTGCAACATTTTCTGAAGAGCTAAAGCAGTTTCATCCAGTTTATTTACTTTAATAAATGGGAATAGATTTGAGACACACTACAGTTACAGGTACTTCACAATTTTTATACTTGATTGAGTTAAACAATTCACAAACTGACAGTCTAAATTTTGCTGGAGGAACCACTTTGGGTATTCAAGTTTGCCAATGATATGTGTGATGAGGAAGCTTGCTCTCTATTGCAGTATATAAATAGGTTGAGCTAGTGGGTGCAAACCTGACAAATAGAACTTAACGTGGGAAGAAGTGCACTTAGGCACTTTGGTAAGATGAATCTAAAAGCAGAGTATCATCGAAATAGAGAATAATTTTGTGCAAGGAAAGCAAAGGAATTTAAACACGGAAGATTCTGCAGGTGCTGGAAATCCAGTGCAACAGTTATGATGAAGAGTCTCAGCCCGAAATGTCCACTGTTTGTTCATTTTCATAGATGCTGCCTGACCTGCTGAGTTCCTCCAGCATTTTGTGTGCGTGTGTTGCAGAGGAATCTAGATGTTCTGTTCATGAACCACAAGAAGTCAGCAGATAACATATGGTCAGGAAGGCTCATTGGCTTTTACTGCAAGGTTAGAGTTTAGAAATAGGGAAGTATTCATACAATTCTGCAGGGTACCATGCATAGTTCTCAGCCTGTTTTGAAGGCAATCCAAAAGAGATTTGCTCAGCTAATTCTTGGAATGAGAGAATTATTCATTCACCAGAGCCTTAAGAAACTAGATCTATATTCCTTAGAGTTTAGAAGAATGAGGGAGGCATCTTATTGAAACAGATATTAAACAGAGTGGTGTGATAGGTTAGGTGTTGAAATACTTCAACATCTACCCTGTCATGCCCCTATGTTGAAACCGTGAGTGTGACCAGGGAAAACAGATACTAGATTAGGGGCAGTCTTTTAAAACCGAGGAGTGTAGGAACAACTTCTTGCGGAGGGTGGTGAGCCTCTGAAATACTTTAGAGGATTGTGGGGTACTGGATAAATTTGAAAGAGTAATCTGGGAATTAAGGGGAATTGGACAGAAGAACAGATGAGGTGTGTGGCAAATCAGCTACTTCTTAGGAAGGAATTAGGAAAACAGAGACAGAGACAGGAGTCCACTCTGCTATTCAATATCACAACTGATCTTTCAGTTCAGCACCACTTTCTATAAACACAACACATTTCTTAATACTTTTAAATCTGCTGATCATATATAGTTAGTCCCTAAACCTCCAGTCTCTCTTGGGTAGCAAAATTCCAACGATCAACTAAGCTTTGCGTGAAGAAATAATTTATTTTCTCAGTCCTGTATGCCCAAACCCTTATTCTTAGATTGCAACCCTTGGTTTGAAGTATCCAAAAATGTCATGTCTGCATCTACCCTACCAAGACCCTTGAAGAACTTTAAATGTTGTTAAGAGATCTCCTTCTCAAAGTCAACTAAGGGAACTCAAAGGTTCACGAGAATGATCCAAGGAATGAAAAGGTTAGCATATGAGAAGTGTTTGATGTCTTTGGGCCTGTACTTACTGGAGTTTAGGGGGATGTCAGACGGCTGTGCAGGCCATGGCACCGGATATACTTAAGGCACAGGTTGATAGGTTCTTGATTAATTAGGGTGTCAAGGATTGCAGGGAGAAGGCAGGAGAATAGGGTTGAGCGGGATAATAAACCAGCCGTGATGGAATAGCCTAATTCTGCTCCTGTGTCTTATGGTCCAATTAAGAACACAATAAATAATGGCCTTACTATGTACATTCACAAGGCAAATAAAGAACTAAAAATTTGTTTTATACAAACATAGAAAATAGGTGCAGGAGTAGGCCATTCGGCCCTTCGAACCTGCACCGCCATTTATTATGATCATGGCTGATCATCCAACTCAGAACCCTGCACCAGCCTTCCCTCCATACCCCCTGATCCCCGTAGCCACAAGGGCCATATCTAACTCCCTCTTAAATATAGCCAATGAACTGGCCTCAACTGTTTCCTGTGGCAGAGAATTCCACAGATTCACCACTCTCTATGTGAAGAAGTTTTTCCTAATCTCGGTCCTAAAAGGCTTCCCCTTTATCCTCAAACTGTGACCCCTCGTTCTGGACTTCCCCAACATCGGGAACAATCTTCCTGCATCTAGCCTGTCCAATCCCTTTAGGATTTTATACGTTTCAATCAGATCCCCCCTCAATCTTCTAAATTCCAACGAGTACAAGCCCAGTTCATCCAGTCTTTCTTCATATGAAAGTCCTGCCATCCCAGTAATCAATCTGGTGAACCTTCTTTGTACTCCCTCTATGGCAAGGATGTCTTTCCTCAGATTAGGGGACCAAAACTGCACACAATACTCCAGGTGTGGTCTCACCAAGGCCTTGTACAACTGCAGTAGTACCTCCCTGCTCCTGTACTCGAATCCTCTCGCTATAAATGCCAGCATACCATTCGCCTTTTTCACCGCCTGCTGTACCTGCATGCCCACTTTCAATGACTGGTGTATAATGACACCCAGGTCTCGTTCCACCTCCCCTTTTCCTAATCGGCCACCATTCAGATAATAATCTGTTTTCCTATTTTTGCCACCAAAGTGGATAACTTCACATTTATCCACATTAAATTGCATCTGCCATGAATTTGCCCACTCACCCAACCTATCCAAGTCACCCTGCATCCTCTTAGCATCCTCCTCACAGCTAACACTGCCGCCCAGCTTCGTGTCATCCGCAAACTTGGAGATGCTGCATTTAATTCCCTCATCCAAGTCATTAATATATATTGTAAACAACTGGGGTCCCAGCACTGAGCCTTGCGGTACCCCACTAGTCACTGCCTGCCATTCTGAAAAGGTCCAGTTTATTCCCACTCTTTGCTTCCTGTCTGCTAACCAATTCTCTATCCACATCAATACCTTACCCCCAATACCGTGTGCTTTAAGTTTGCACACTAATCTCCTGTGTGGGACCTTGTCAAAAGCCTTTTGAAAATCCAAATATACCACATCCACTGGTTCTCCCCTATCCACTCTACTAGTTACATCCTCAAAAAATTCTATGAGATTCGTCAGACATAATTTTCCTTTCACAAATCCATGCTGACTTTGTCCAATGATTTCACCGCTTTCTAAATGCGCTGTTATCACATCTTTGATAACTGACTCCAGCAGTTTCCCCACCACCGACGTTAGGCTAACCGGTCTATAATTCCCCGGTTTCTCTCTCCCTCCTTTTTTAAAAAGTGGGGTTACATTAGCCACCCTCCAATCCTCAGGAACTAGTCCAGAATCTAACGAGTTTTGAAAAATTATCACTAATGCATCCACTATTTCTTGGGCTACTTCCTTAAGCACTCTGGGATGCAGACCATCTGGCCCTGGGGATTTATCTGCCTTTAATCCCTTCAATTTACCCAACACCACTTCCCTACTAACATGTATTTCGCTTAGTTCCTCCATCTCACTGGACCCTCTGTCCCCTACTATTTCTGGAAGATTATTTATGTCCTCCGTAGTGAAGACAGAACCAAAGTAATTATTCAATTGGTCTGCCATGTCCTTGCTCCCCGTAATCAATTCACCTGTTTCTGTCTGTAGGGGTCCTACATCTGTCTTTACCAGTCTTTTCCTTTTTACATATCTATAAAAGCTTTTACAGTCAGTTTTTATGTTCCCTGCCAGTTTTCTCTCATAATCTTTTTTCCCCTTCCTAATTAAGCCCTTTGCCCTCCTCTGCTGAACTCTGAATTTCTCCCAGTCCTCAGGTGAGCCACTTTCTCTGGCTAATTTGTATGCTTCTTCTTTGGAATTGATACTATCCCTAATTTTCCTTGTCAGCCACGGGTGCACTACCTTCCTTGATTTATTCTTTTGCCAAACTGGGATGAACAATTGTGGTAGTTCAACCATGCAATCCTTAAATGCTTGCCACTGCATATCCACCGTCAATCCTTTAAGTGTCATTTGCCAGTCTATCTTAGCTAATTCACGTCTCATACCTTCAAAGTTACCCCTCTTTAAGTTCAGAACCTTTGTTTCTGAATTAACTATGTCACTCTCCATCTTAGTGAAGAATTCCACCATATTATGGTCACTCTTACCCATGGGGCCTCTCACAACAAGATTGCTAATTAATCCTTCCTCATTGCTCAAAATCCAGTCTAGAATAGCCTGCTCTCTAGTTGGTTCCTTGACATGTTGGTTCAAAAAACCATCCCACATACATTCCAAGAAATCCTCTTCCTCAGCACCTTTAACAATTTGGTTCACCCAATCTACATGTAGATTGAAGTCACCCATTATAACTGCTGTTCCTTTATTGCACACGTTTCTAATTTCCTGTTTAATACCATCTCTGACCTCACTACTACTGTTAGGTGGCCTGTACACAACTCCCACCAGCGTTTTCTGCCCCTTAGTGTTACGCAGCTCTACCCATATCGATTCCACATCTTCCCGGCTTATGTCCTTCCTTTCTATTGCGTTAATCTCATCTTTAACCAGCAACGCCACCCCACCTCCTTTTCTTTCATGTCTATCCCTCCTGAATATTGAATATCCCTGAACGTTGAGCTCCCATCCTTGGTCACCCTGGAGCCACGTCTCTGTGATCCCAACTATATCATAATCATTAATAACAATCTGCACTTTCAATTCATCCACCTTGTTACAAATGCTCCTTGCATTGACACACAAAGCCTTCAGGCGCTCTTTTACAACTCTCTTAGCCCTTATACAATTATGTTTAAAAGTGGCCCTTTTTGATGCTTGCCCTGGATTTGTGGGCCTGCCACTGTTACTTTTTTCCTTACTACTTTTTGCTTCTACCCTCACTTTACACCCCTCTGTCTCTCTGCACTGGTTCCCATCCCCCTGTTGTGAACTAACCTCCTCTCGCCTAGCCTCTTTAATTTGATTCCCACCCCCCAACCATTCTAGTTTAAAGTCACCTCAGTTGCCCTCGCTAATCTCCCTGCCAGGATATTGGTCCCCCTAGGATTCAAGTATAACCCGTCCTTTTTGTACAGGTCACGCCTGCGCCAAAAGAGGTCCCAATGATCCAAAAACTTGAATCCCTGCCTCCTGCTCCAATCCCTCAGCCACGCATTTATCCTCCACCTCATCACATTCCTACTCTCACTGTCGCGTGGCACAGGCAGTAATCCCGAGATTACTACCTTTGTGGTCCTTTTTCTCAACTCCCTTCCTAGCTCCCTATATTCTCCTTTCAGGACCTCTTCCCTTTTCCTACCTATTGAATAAACTGAATTTAATTTTTCCAGCTCCTGCCCAGATTATGAACCCTAGCCATTTCAATACTTTAACAACTAAACTAGAGTATACAACATTGAACTAGATTAGTCAGACACAACCTCTGCTTCAGAGATCATCCGGCAACTTTATTAAAGTTTAGTTGTTGCATCAACTTTGAGATGCTGTATCAGAGCACCACATAAAACTGAATTCAGAGGGAATTTCCACACAATAACCTTGACCAAAATGTAGTTCTATTATTCTGCTTTACATAATAAAATACAACAGAATTGGGAAAGTAAATGCTTTAATGACATAAAAAATGGGTCATCTGTGTGTGTTGCTTTTTTCCAAGTGCTTGTTCTATACTTTAATAGGAAAATGTTAAAAGTGTATCTATGTTGATACTTTATATTCTTTAATTCCCGGTTTCTCTATAGTAGACATATTTGCAGATGCTAACAGTGTGATTTCAAAGAACACCATAAATTTATGCTTCCATTGTTTTGTCGAAGACAAATCTAAAATAGTTTGTGTTGCTGACATATAATATGGAGTATGCATATGCAAAACCAGATCACACTGTTACCACCTGCAAACACACCTACTACGGACAAACTGGGAATTAAAAAATATAAAGCCATAAGGAATTCCAGTGATGAAGAATTAGACATTGGTTTTAATCTATCTGGATCATTAAATGTACATTGCAAATGGACCCATTCAAATTTTGCTTATATCAATAAATATATTTTTAAATGTTGAAGTTAAATGTCCCCAAAAATTGTATCCCAGAATATTTTGCACAACACAGAACTAAATACTTTCAGACGTGAAAAAGGAACCTTGATCAAAGACTAGTCATGTACAAGAGAATGATTTTCACCATTTTCCATTAATATAAGTAGTCAACTAAAATATGATTTTAACACAGAAGATATTGGCTGGAGGATGCACAAAGTACATACACAATTGTCAGCAGGAACTAAGCGAGTTTGGGAGAATAGTAGAATAAATAGGACAGCAAATAGCATAAGTCTGATATGTGTGCTCAAAATTACAGTAAGTATTCCAAATAATCACAAAGCCAATGGAGGTAAAAAAAATTATTTAATAACTTCAGCAATGTTACCTTTTGTGCATGTTGTTTTCAGTCTGTCAATTTTGAAGGTGGTCAAGTGTAACTGTGGTATATAGAAGAATAAATTTTTTCACACTTTCAGCGCCTTACCCAAATAATGACGTTTAATTGACATTGGTAGTTGACCTTAACCTCATCAACACATGCCCAAATTCCATCTTTAAAGCTCTTGTTCACAACAAATCAATTCCCTAAAAAGCAATGCTCAGAATGTCAGGCAGCATCTATGAGGGACAGAGGTAGAGATAGTGAATGGACCAACTGGAAAAATGGGCTGGAAAATGGCAGATAGAATTTAATACAGACAAGTATGAGGTGTTGCACTTAGAGAGAAGCAGAGATATAGAAGGGACCCACTAGAAAACTGGTTGAAAAATGGCAGATGGAATTTAATACAAACAAGTGTGAGGTGTTGCACTTTGGGAGAACAAACCAGGGTAGAACTTACATGGTGAGTGGCAGGGCGCTGAGGAATGTGGTAGAACAGAGGGATCTGAGAATGCAGATCCACAATTCCTTGAAAGTGGCATCACAAGGAGATAGGGCCATAGAGAAAGTTTTTGGCACATTGCTAAAGTATTTGGCCTTCAGAAATCAAAGTATTGAATATAAGAGTTGGGATGTTATGTTGATGTTGTATAAGGAGTTGAAGTTGTATGAGAAGTTGGTGAGCCCTAATACGCAGTATTATGTTCAGTTTTGGTCACTTACCTATTGGAAAGATGGCAATATGATTGAATGAGTGCAGAGAAAACTTACAAGGATGTTGCCAAGACTTGAGCACCTGAGTTATAGGGGAAGGTTGAACAGGTTAGGACTTTGTTCCTATGGCATAGAAGAATGATGGTAGATTTGGTAGAGGTATATAAAATTATGAGGGGTATAGATAGGGTAAAAGCAAGCAGACTTTTTCCACTGAGGTTGGGTGAGACTAGAACTAGAGGTCAAAAGTTAAGGGTGAGAGGTGAAATGATTAAGGGGAACATGAGAGGGAACTTCGTCACTCAGAGGGTGGTGAGAGTGTGGAACGAGCTGCTAGAGGAAGTGGTGGATGCGGGTTTGATTTCAACATTTAAGATAAATTTGGATAGGTGCATGGATGGGGGGGCGGGTACGGAGGGCTGTAGTCCGGGTGAAAATCAATGGGACCAGGCAGGTTAACAGTTCAGCACGGACTAGATGAGCCAGAGAACCTGGCTCTGTGCTGAAGTGTTTTATGATTCTATAAGTAATTAGGAGATAAACAGGAGAACAAATAGGAGAACTATGATGTGTGTCTGCGTGGCCATCTGGTTAAGATGCCGCCTGCATACAACGCTTCTCCTGGATAGATCATGAAACCATCTTTTTCACTTCTTTTATGTCTTTTATGTTTATTTCCCATTTTGAGTGCGATTCTGGAACTATTGAAGCCCATGTTTTGCTGTTTAGAGATTGTTTGGCTGCTTCAGCGCTATGCGGTCTCCGAGAGGATTCCTGGAGGCAGAGGCAGTGTGAGCGAACCTCATGGCAAGAAGGCTGCAAAAGGGCTCAAACCAATTTTTGACCCCTTTTCGCCGATGATAGCTTCAACCATTCACCGATTAAAGCGAAGAGGCCAATTGAAACATCAAGGCAAATGTAGAAATTTGGAGATCGTTTGATTGTTCCAGTGCTCTGCAGCCTCTAAGAAGACTACGGAGGCAGAGGCAGCATGCGTGAACCATTTAGTGGGCAGGCTGCAGGATGGGGCGCAAACAGATGTTTGGCTCCAATTCGCCGACTATAGCTTCCAACATTGGGGATGAAGCATCGAAGCGAGTGGAGAGGGTGAAAACCGGCAGCTTGCCTTTCGATCGGTTGCTCTGTACCAGAAAGGGGCGAGCCTACCGATGCGCCTGAAGAGTGTTGCCCAGCTGTTTTTGTGTCTTGGATGTGGACTTGGACTATAGACCTTTTTTTCCTGTGTTTTTTATCCGATCTTCTTGGTTTCTTATTGTGTGCCGGGAGAACGATGTGAGGGTCAATGTGCCTTATCCACTTTGCTTGCTTTTTTTGTGTGGGAGGAGGGATTTGGAGGTTGATGTGCCTGATCTATTTTGTTTGTTTTTTTTGTGCAGGAGGAGATATTTGGGGGTCAATATGCCTGATCTGTTTTGCTTAGTTTTTGTGCAGGAGGAGGGATTTGGTCAGTCTGGCTATTTTGAAGGTAGTCTAGTGTAACTGTGGTATAGAAGAATAAATTTCTTCACACTTTCAGCGCTTTACCCAAATAATGGCATGTTTAACTGACATCGGTAGTTGACCCTAATCTCAACAATACATGCCCAAATTCCACCTTCAAAGCTCTTGTTCCCAACAAATCAATTCCCTAAAGAGCAATGGAGAACAGTGAAACTGCTCAGCACGTCAGGCAGCATCTGTGAGGGATAGAAGCAGAGATAGAGAAGGGCCCAGCTGGAAAACTGGTTGAAAAATGGCAGATGGAATTTAATACAGACAAGAGTGAGGTGTTGCACTTTGGGATAAACCAGGGTAGGACTTACATGGTGAGTGGCAGGGTGCCGAGAGGTGTGGTAGAACAGAGGGATCTGAGAATGCAGATCCTCAATTCTTTGAAAGTGGCATCACAAGGAGATAGAACTGTAAAGAAAGTTTTTGACACATTGATAAAGTTTTTGGCCTTCATAAATCAAAGTATTGAGTGTAAGAGTTGGGATGTTATGTTGATGTTGTATAAGAAGTTGAAGTTGTATGAGAATTTGCTGAGTCCTAATTCGGAGTATTATGTTCAGCTTTGGTCACTTACCCATTGGAAAGATGGCAATAAGATTGAATGAGTGCAGAGAAAATTTACAAGGATGTTGCCAAGTCTTTAGCACCTGAGTTATAAGGAAAGGTTGAACAGGTTAGGACTTCATTCCCTAGAGCATAGAAGAATGATGGCAGATTTGGTAGAGGTATATAAAATTATATAGATAGGGTAAATGAAAGCAGGCTTTTTCGACTGAGGTTGGGTGAGACTAGAACAAGAGTGAAATGATTAAGGGGAACATGAGGGGGAACTTCATCACTCAGAGGGTGGTGAGAGTGTGGAACGAGCTGCTAGAGGAAGTGGTGGATGCTGGTTTGATTTCAACATTTAAGATAAATTTGGATAGGTATATGGATGGGGGGGCGGGTATGGAGGGCTGTAGTCCTGGTGAAAGTCAATGGGACTAGGCAGATTAACATTTCAGCACGGACTAGATGGGCCAAAGAGCCTGGCTCTGTGCTGAAGTGTTTTATGATTCTATAAGTAAATAGGAGATAAACAGGAAAACAAATAGGAGAACTATGATGTGTGTATGCATGGTCATCTGGTTAAGATGCTGCCAGCGTACAACGCTCCGTTGGTGTCTACATCTTCTGGATAGATCATGAAACCATCTTTTTCACTTCTTTTATGTCTTTTATGTTTATTTCTCATTTTGAGTGTGATTCTGAAACTATTGAAGCTTGCATTTTGCTGTTTGGAGATTGTTTGGGTGCTTCAGTGCTCTGCAGTCTCTGAGAGGATTCCTGGAGGCCAAGGCAGCACGAGCAAACCTTGTGGCGAGAGGCACTCGAGCCAATGTTTGACCCCATTTCGCCGACAATAGCTTCAACAAGTGACGAGGGCGATTGAAACATCAAGGTGAATGCTTAAGTTTGGAGATCATTTGGGTATTCCTGCGCTCTGCCGTCTCTAAGACTCCGGGAGGTAGAGGCAGTGTGCATGAACCTTGCAGTGGGCAGGCTGCAGGACAAGGCAGAAGCCAATGTTTGGCTCTATTTCACTGATTATAGCTACCAATGTTCTTGATTAAAGTGATGAGATAGATTGAAGCATCCAAGTGAACGCAGAGGGTGAACGCCGGCTGCTTGCCAATGTGCCCAGAGAGCATTGCCCAGCTCTTTCTGCATTTTGGATGTGGACTTGGACTACAGACTTTTTTTCAGTCTTACAGTTTTTATCTTCTGTGTTTTTCACTTGATCTTCTCATTTTCTTTCTGTGTGCCAGGAGTGGGTTTTGGAGATTGATGTGCCTGATCTATTTTGTTTGTTTTTTTTGTGCGGGTGGAGGTATTTGGGGGTTGATGTGCCTAATCCACTTTGCTTGGTTTTTGTGCAGGAGGGAGGATTTGGAGATTGTTGTGCCTGGTTCGTTTTTGTTTTTTTTGTGTGGGGAAGTGAGTTTTGGGGGTTGCTGCCTTTGTTTTCTTTCTAAGTTTCATGGCTATCCAGAGAATCAAAGAATTTCAGAGTTGTATACTTTGATAATAAATGAACTTTTGAACCTTTGACCCTTTTGACCTTTGCTTTAAACTTCAATAAACCTTCCAATTATCTACAAAGCCGATGAGGGTAAAATTTTATTTCATAACTTTAACAAAGTCACGTCTTGTGCATGTTGCTTTCGGTCTGAATTGTCTGAAGGTAGTATAAAAGAATAAATTCCTTCACACTTTCAGTACCTCAATCTAATAATGGTTTGTTTGATTGAACTTGGTAGTTGACCCTAACCTCATTAACACACGTTCAAATTTCACCTTTAAAATTCTTGTTTGCAACAAATCAATTGCCTTAAGAGAAATGGAGAATAGTGAAAATCCTAAGCATGTCAGGTAGCATCTGGAGAAAGAGAAAGAAAATGAGATAATGCTTCAGGTTGATGACCTTTCCTTGAGGCTAGGGAAGTTTAGAAATTAAGCAGTTGTGCAGAGGGCATCAGCATCATCATCATTATGTGCCCTGTTGTATAATGTAGGCGATCATGGTCTCCACGACCGTGAGTGTTCTTGGCAAATTTTTCTACAGAAGTGACTTGCCATTGCCTTCTTCTGGGCAGTGTCTTTACAAGATGGGTGACCCCAGCCATTATCAATACTCTTCAGAGAATGTCTGCCTGGTGTCAGTGTTTGCATAACCAGGACTTGTGATATGCACCAGCTGCTCATACGACCATCCTCCATGGCTACACCTGACCTACTTAAGAAACTCAGCAGTCGGCAAAACCTAGCAAAGAGCAACCAGCAATCCTGAGACCTGCACTTTTGTGTCAGAACCCTGAATGGTGCATGTACACAGTAAAACTACCAGTTTAGCTTGGAGTTATCATGATCCAGCAAGTTTCAGCCACTGTTGCTGGTACATAAAAGCAGTATACGACTGAAAATAATTCCTGCTACAAAAAAAATCATACTACTGCACTGCAGTTACTTGCACCTGCTAGTCATAAATCACTATCTTTATTAATGTTTCACCTGACACCAGGAATAAACTAAGTAGTGTATACCTCACTAAACTTTAAAACCAGTATTCACGTAATTTTCTTGTACAGAAATTGCTAATCTACAAGTGCTGGTCTATCATACTTTACAGCTAACATATTAAAATACATTTACCAAAATATCAATTTCATAATTAAGGATGCCAATATTGATAAAAGATTAAATCAATCTGATTCATTTTTAAACAAGAATACTTTTTCAAACGATATTGCCCGTGTTAACTGAACAACTACTCCCACTACAGGTGGTTAAACAGCAATTTAGGTACAAGGTAGCTAATTGTGATAGCATAATAATCAAATTAGCTTACAGTGGAACAAACTATAAAATATATGTAAATAAAAAGCAGACTTGTGGAGAAAGGCAACTGATGAGAAGAACAGATGAGTGAATTTTTCATATTCAAGTTATTTATTTAGTGATACGTGGGGAGTAGGCCCTTCCAGCCCTTTAAACCTCGCTGCCCCAGCAATCCCCAGCAACCCCAATTTCACCTTAATCAAATCACGGGACAATTTACAATCCAGTTAGTCTACTTGGTACATCTTTGGTCTGTGGGGAGAAACCAGAACAACACGCATTCCACGGGAGGATACGCAGAGACTCTTTACAGAGGACGCTGGAAATGAATTCCAAACTCCGATGCCCTAAGCTGTAACAGCATTGTGTTAACCACTACACTATCGCGGCTGTGCTTAGGTTTAAAATTTCAATTAAATCTAAATTGCATTCAGTAAATTCAGTAGAGAGAGCCAACCACTAAAGTCCATGGGGCTTCCACAGTTCAACATGTACAATTATAAAGCTATTAGAATAAGAACATTTTATGCTATCAAATTGAAGTTATAAACAAAATCTAGGATTAAAAAAACTGTGCACTTCAAAAGGTTTCATTCAAGCTCAGGTTTACTCTTAATTCTTTCATCACTATACTTTCCTTAACCCTTAAGCTATTTGAGAGCCATTATCGATCAAGTAAACAGTTCTTTGAACTATTTTCAACTCATTAACACTTTTCCTCAAATAAAACCAATACTGTACATGTGGTGTCATGAATGCTTCATATAAATGAAGTATAGTCCACTACTCTTGTATTCAGTTCCTGCAGCAATAAATTATAACATGATGGCTTTTTAAATTACTTTCTGTAGTTGCATGCTAGACTTTCGCAAAACATTCACTCAGACATTGAAATTCCTTTGCAGCTCAGAATTCTTCAATTTCTCATCATTTATTTCCCCCCCAAAATGAACATCTTCATTATACATCATTTAACAATATTTTCCCCTTCACTTCATGCTATCCAAAAGAGGAAAATGATGGAAATATACTGCAGATTTGAGGAAAAACAAATGGATTTAACATTTCAGGTTGAAAATTGTTAACAAGACCTGGGAAAAGAGAGCAAACCAAGTTGAAAATTGTTCACAAGGACTGGAAAAAGAAAGCAAACAGGCTGTTTATAATTTGTACTGAGGATGCTGGATGGACGGACAGCATAAGAAGGAATACCTTTAATAGAATGAGATCTGGCTTTCCCCTTGGATAAGATGTAGACAGACAGTCATGGGAGAATGAACAAAGGAGCGTAAAACCAGTGAACTGATATAGTCAGAAAGAGAGAACAAAAAGGAGCATAAAGTTGCAAAATGCAGGACTGTACAACATATCCGGCAGACAAGCAGATCTCATGGGGAGAGAGAAAAATGGAGCAAGGATGCCTTACTGCAGAAATGGGTAGTTCTGCCTTAAGCAGAAGTGAATTAACAGAAATTGCAGAAGGCTATGTTGAATCTGGAAGGATGGACGGTGATGTGCTGCTCTTCAGCTTACACTTGGGCATCATTAGGAGACCAGAGATGGCCAAGTCAGATTGGGAGAGGGATAGAAAATTAAAGTGAAAGCTCGGGGCTGTCACTACCGACTGACAGTAAATGCAAATCTGCTTTAGGTTTCTTCACTGAGATCATGAGTGGTGAGTGCACTAGAGTACAATGGAAGAGTAAGTGGATTGCTGCTTTGAAGCACTCCTTGGGTCTCTGGAAGGAGGGAAGGGAAGAGGTGAAAGTACAGGTGCTTCATCTCCTGCAGTTGCATTAGATGGTAGTGGTTAATGGAGACTGAAAAACAGAACAGGGAGGTGCAAAGGAAATGGACCCTTCACAACACTGAAGGGAGAGAGAGGAAGATATGTATGGTGATAGAATCTTGTAGAAGATGGCAGAAATTATGAAGGATAATTGATAAAATGTGGAGACTAGTGGGTGGAACGTGACAAGCAAGGAGACTCTATTCTTGTTCCAACAGAAAAGGGGGATGAGAACACATATCTGTTAAAGAGGTGAGATGCTGTCAATGGCCCTGTCACCTATGTACAACTGCTTCCAAAATATTTTTACGTTCCTTACTGCTAGCTTAAATTAGGTGTGTCCATAAAATTACTTATATCTCTGGATCAAATCAAAATCATATCAGAGTTTCAAGAACTGCATCTGTTGGTTATTGAAGGGGATCCCAGAACTGAACTGCATATTTAAGGACACAAGTATTAACTTTTTATAAATATAAGATGTGCTTAAATTTGAATAAAAAACAGATAAATGTCCATCAATATATATAGAAAATAATAGTTATATATGATTTTTAAAATCATTTTTAGTTATTTAAAATCTTGTTACTTACAAATGATTGATGAGTTAAGAGTGTATATTTTATAGCATCTTACTGTCCTTATATTAATAAAGCTGCACAAGGTTATGACTGGTAAATGCATGAGGATTTTGCTAAAAATTACGTTCTAAAAATTCAAAGGTATGTAAATGAATTCAATTGTCACTTTATTAGAGAGGTGACCTGAGAGAGGGGTATAAGATGATGAGAGGCATTGATCGTGTGGATAGCCAGAGGCTTTTTCCCAGGGCTGAAATGGCTAAAACAAGGGGGCACAGTTTTGAAGTGATTGGGAAAAGGTACAAAGGGAATGTCAGAGGCAAGTTTTTCACACAGAGAGTGGTGGATGCGTGGAATGCACTGCCAGCGATGGTGATGGAGTGGATACAAAAGGGTCTTTTAAGAGACTCTCAGATAGGTACGTGGAGCTCAGAAAAATAGAGGGCTATGTGGTAGGGTAATTCTAGGCAGTTTCTAGAGTAGGTTACATGGTCAGCACAACATTGTTTGTTGAAGAGCCTGTAATGTGCTGTAGATTTCTATTAACTTTATATTAACTATTTTGGAGTTAAAACTAAAGCAACTTTATTTCTACTTGCAAAACTGGCCCAATTTTGAGCTTATTTGCACCTGGATCACCAATGGAGCTCGAAGTGGAAATTCTTGGCCCTTAACTATTAGTTAAATGATTTAAAGAATTGTGGTTATAATTTACTTAAATGCAAATAGCGTAGACATCTAATATGTTGAAATTACATAAAAATAAGTTATTACAGAAACTGGAGGCGCAAGAGAGATTGCAGATGCTGGGATCTGGCAAAAAAAACAGTACAGGAGGAACTCAGTGGGTTCTTTGGTTCTTATTGCAGGGTCATGACCTGAAACATTAACCATGCTTTTGCCCTTATAGATGCTGTTTGACCTGTCAAGTTCCTCCAGTAGTTTGTTTTCTTACAAATGGAACACATTACCCACCTTACCCACAAACAAGTTGGCAAAATTAATTGTTGCTAATTTAACTTGATTAACAAAACGCTTCATCTGTAAACTCTTCAAATTGTACAAATAAGTTACTTTTATTATAGTCAAATTAAGTTACAAAATCTGATTATATCCAGCCCCAAAGAAACTCTCTGCAGCTGGCTTTACTTCAAATGAATAAACTTTTATATCTGATTGTCAGCTGCCAACCACCAAAGATAAGGAAATACAAATAATTTGTCAGCATTGGACTGAATATATTGATCATAAAGGCATAAAAATGGACATAAGAAAAATAACAGTCAGGAGAATGGAATCCATTATTTTTAATATTAATAGATTTCATTTCTCATTTTCCACTTTCCACAAATAATTCCACAACCACTCCCAGAAAAATTTTTAGGTATGTTATATTGCAAAAAGATTGCACCTTCAGAAACTGAAATATTGGGAAGAAAAAAGGTGCACGTTCAACTTTATACCAATGTCATATTATAAAACTAGAAAGAACTACAAGTAATTAACATAAGTCAGATGGTAAGGTTTTGCAAAAGGGTTTGTAAAGCCAGTTACATGCACAAATGATCTTCTGACCCAAACCTCTCCTATGTAAACAGGGAAAAGAAAGCTGCACTTCTTCCCACGCCTGGTGATAACAGGTAGAAATTTACAATTATTTGCATGATTTACAGGAAACTGTAATAGTTTATTAAGTCAGGTCTTCAGATAAAAACAGCCAACTCTGCAACTTTTAGGAACTGAAAATACCTTAATTTCAATTAAGTGCAGTATATATCCAACTTTCTTGCAAGATCTTAATTAAAATTTAAAAGAGATTTATAAACTTCATATTTTACTCAGAACTATTACATTAAGATTTAATTACTGTTTACTTTTTAAAATGTAACCTATTACTTATTGTTCATCTATTATGATGGGTTGGTAGAATGGATACAAATTAGCTTAGTCATAGAAGACAGAGGAAAGTTGAGGAGGAGAGTTATTCTGACTGGAAGTGGTGTTTCACCTGGATCTGTGCTCAGACCTCTTTTGTTTGTCATATACACTCAGTAGTCATTTTATTAGGTACCTGCCGTACCTAATAAAGTGGCCACTGAGTGTAAATTCATAGTTTACTGCTGCTGTAGCCCATCCACCTCAAGGTTTGACATGTTATGCGTCCAGAGCTCTCTTCTGCACACTACTGCTCCAATGCATGGTTATTTTGAATTACTGTTACCTTTCTGTCAGCTTGAACTGGTCTGTTCATTCTCCTCTGACCTCTCTCATTAACAAGGCATTTTCATCCACAGACTTGTCACTCATTAGATGTTTATTGTTTTTCAAACCATTCTGGGTAAACTCTTGAGACTGTTGTACATGAAAATCCCAGGAGATCAGCAGTTTCTGAAATACCCAAACCACCCTGTCTGGCACCAATAATTATTCCACTGTCAAAGCCACTTAGATCACATTTCTTCTCCTTTCTGGTGTTTGGTCTGAACAATAACTGAACCTCTTGACCATGTCTGCATGCTTTTATGCATTGAGTTGCTGCCATATGATTGGCTGATTAGATATACGCATTAACGAACAGTTGTACAGGTGTACCTAGTACAGTGGCCACTAAGTGTATATGATTTAGGTATTGTGCAGAAGTGGGCTGGCTGTTTAACCATCTACACAAGATTCATGCTGGATTTTTGTGGACTTGCTGATGAACTGACTGACTCCTTACACTTTCACTGAATTTGCTGGTATTATGCTCATGATTCAAGCTCTTTAATTGCTATTCCTTTCAGTCAGCTTATGTACGGGCACTCCTGTGCCTAGTATCACTTTATGGACATACAATCAATCTGGGTATATAAGCTATTTCATGTATTTATATTTATTGTCTGTTTATTTTAGTGCATTTTTGAGCTGTATCTGATCCAGAGAAACAATTATTTTGTTCTCTTTAATACTTGTGTACTGGAAATGACATTAAACAATCTTGAATCTTAGCTGGTGTAATGTATTTAATGAACTTCATTGTTTAGATAGTTTGAATTAGTTACATCAACTTTAATAGTTTAAATATCTTTGAACATCAACGATATTTTAAAACACTTCAATCCCTCGGTGCCTTCGCAAAACCATGCTTGATCTCTCCAGTACCCTGAGACACAGTTGGATTCTACCTAGGCACATGTAGCATGTCAGTTTGGATATGGACGTCTGAAGGTAGTGTGCTGAATCTAGCACAGTTCAGTTCATTAGTCAAATTCAAGTCTAACTATGTTAAGAGTAATGTCATTTGAAAATTATTTTATTTCCCAGCAGCAAAGGCAGGTAATGCAGTTAAAAAGCCATATGGGATTATTGGCCTTCGTTGGTCAGAGTTGAATACAAGAGCAGGGAGATAATGCCCCAATTTTGGTCAAACCTCAGCTGCTTTTACAACATGCAGTTCTGGTCATGACACTATAGGAAGGATGTGACAATGCTGGAGAAGGGAAGAGAGGTGCACAAGGACGTTGCCTGAGATGGAGCAGTTCTGTTATGAGGAGACACTGTAGAAGCGAGATCCGTTTTCCCTAGAACAGAGGACGTTAAATGGGAGCATGACTAAGGTATATAAAATTGAGAGGCAGAGATAGAGAAGGCAGCAGGGAACCCCATATCAAAGGTAGATGAAAGAAAAGGATGTGGATTTGGGGTAAAGAGTAAGAGGTAAAAGATTTAAAGGGAACGTGAAGGAGGATCTTTTTCTACCCAGAGCAACATGTGGAATACACTGCCTGAGAGCAGTGGAAGCAGAGTCACTAATGGAATTTAACAAATATCTAGATAAGTATTTGAAATACCTAGGTAGAGAAGGATAATGGGCTAGGTACTGGAACATGGGTTAGTACAGTTGGGTATACACTGGTTGGCGTGGACACAAATGGCCTGTTTCCATGCTATATAACCAGATTTTATTTCTATATATTAACCATATTTAACAAATTTATCAAAATGCATACTTTATATTTGTCAGTGACATCACATACAAGAAGTTAAGGCCAAAATAGTGAGGCCTGGACTTAACTGAAGCAGGCAGTGCAGTCATATTTTGGAATTTTAGAATGATATATTCCATTCAGATAGTTTCATTGTGCAGATTCCTGGGTCTTTATTTATAATAAGAGCTGTCTATCATAACCTCCAATTGTGAAAGTATATCTTCTGTGAATGGTGGTCAAACAGTCTGGAAATGAGCTTGTGATTAGTTTAGAATTAGGTTGCATTTGTTCCTTTATTAAAAAGATGACCTCAAAAATAAGTTCATAACTTAAATCTAAGGCCATGCAATCTAAAAGAATGAACAAGAATATGTTTGTATCTGGTTGTGAAACACCAAATGAGCAAACAACTAAATTTTTTTCCCTAGCAACACACACAGAATGCTGGAGGAACTCAGCAGGCCAGGCAGCATCTATGAAAAAGAGTAAACAGTCGATGTTTCGGGCTGAGACCCTTTAGCAGGACTCAGGTCTCAGCATGAAACGTTGACTCTTTACTCTTCTCCATAGATGTTTCCTGGCCTGCTGAGTTCCTTCAGCATTTTGTGTGTGTTACTTAGGTTTCCAGCATCAGCAGATTTTCTCTTGTTTATAAATTTTCTTCCTCTTCATTTCATTTGTACAATGACAGCTGTCAGTCATTTTTGTGAGCACAGAATATGAAATCATTTTCAAAACGGCACAATGACAGGTGAGAATCTACAGCAGTAAGTGATAGCTCTATCAAGATTCAGCAATGAAAAAATGCTCACCTGTACAAACTGCAAAGATAATATTCATAAACTTTATTATAGTTGTAATACTTTCTCAAGCAATAATCAAATTAACAATATTTAGCTACATAAACATGTGCAGTTTCTCTCAGCAGCTGGATGAAGTTAAGCCACTGAAGCCATCAAACAGGTAGATAAGTGAGTGTTCTACAGTATTTTATTTATATACTAAACAAGATATTAAGTCTGACTAGAACATTTAGCAAATACTGTACAGAACTAGACTGTTATTAAAAGTGGCTTGATAATATAGACACATCTTTGCTGCTGAAAATATGCCTGCAACTGATCAACTTTATTACTGTTTTAGCTTTTTATTGTCATTTAATTTCACGGGTGGTCTATGGAAGCCCTGCAACCTGTCACAATTATAGTTAATGCTCCGTCTACTCTTATATCTGAGTGTCTCTGTAATATGCACCTTACCTGCATTATGGCCTGATATGGGAACACCAATGCCTTTGAGCAGAATATCCTACAAAAGGTAGTTTATTCGACTCAGTATATCATGGGTAAAATCCTTCCAACCATTGAGCAAATCTATATGAAATGTTGTATAGAAAAGCAGCATCCATCATCAAAGATCCTCACCACCTAGGCCATGCTCCTTTCTGACTGCTACCATCAGGTACAGCAGGGGTCCCCAACCTTTTTTGCATCGCGGACCGGTTTAATATTGACAATATTCTTGCAGACCGGCTGACCGGGGGGGGGTTGGTGGAGGGGGGTGTTCAAATAGTGTTAAACTCACCTCAACATGTCTTTTACAGTTAGGGTTGCCAACTTTCTCACTCCCAAATAAGGGACAAAAGTACCAGTTAAATCCCGGGACACTTTACCCCAGGAGAGACTACCATGACCATGAAGCCTTGCGCGGGCACCTGTGTGCGCATGCGTGACGTGCCCATGTGATGTGCGCGTGCGCGTACGTGCTGATTTTTTTCTTCCCCACAAATCGGTTTTGCCTTCATCTTCCCGACTATACTGTACATACATGATTTCTACTTTATATAGGCTGTGTATTTATCATATCATTCCTGCTTTTACTATATGTTAGTGTTATTTATTTTTGGTTTTGTGTTATTTGGTATGATTTGGTAGGTTATTTTTTGGGTCTGGGAACGCTCAAAAGTTTTTCCCATATAAATTAATGCTAACTGTTTCTTCGCTTCACGCCATTTTGGCACGAAAGGTTTCATAGGAATGCTCTACCTTAGCGGGGGAAATACAGGACAAGGAGAACTGGCCCATCCTTTGCTTCTGGTCCCGACACCATGACCTTTTCAATCTGGCCCGGCGATTAAATCGTCCAAGCATCAGGTCATTCCTCGCTCTCAGGCACAGGCCCTGTCACTTTGATATGCTCAGGGACTTGGAGCCCACTGCCACGGTTTGGCCTAATGCTTAGAATGGATCAGACCTTGGGTTTTCCTCACTCTTGGGGACAGACTCTATCTTGACCAAAAAGTGTTACTAATAAAGTACTTAGTTGCTTCCTTTGCCGCCGATAAGTAGCCACTGGGCTTCAGCAATGCCACGTTATTATATTTCACACAATTTCAGTAAATAACTCAATAAAAGATTCTGCAGCAAGATAAAGTCTGTGTCACAATCAGTGCATCAGCCCTGCACATAATTCAGCCATTTAACTTCTGTCATCAGACTTGGATTTTATTTTGATTTAATATCATTTACTAAATCAAATACACCTGCCCCAGTAAAAAGTACCTACTACAGTCTGGGCCATTAAACACTGGTAATACCTCATTAAGTGTAATTTATTTGCTCGATTATAAATTCACCGACGACATGACATGCATTGCCAGCTCGTTCCACACTCTCATGACCCTCTGAGTGGAGAAGTTTCCCCTCATGTTCCCCTTAAACCATTTCCTCTTAACCCATGATCTCTAGTTGTAGTGCCACCCAACCTCAGTGGAAAAAGCCTACTTGCATTTACCCCGTCTATACCCCTCAGAATATTGTATACCTCTACCAAATCTCCCCTCAATCTTCTATATTCCAAGGAATGAAGTCCTAACCTATTCAATCTTTCTTTATAACTCAGGTCCTCCAGTCATGGCAACATCCTCGTAAATCTTCTCCATACTCTTTCAACATTACTGACATTTTCCTGTAGGTAGGTGACCAAATCTGCACACAATACTTCAAATTAGGCCTCACCAACATCTTACTTAACTTCATTCTCCTCTACTTAGCACTTTAATTTATGAAGACCAATGTTTCAAAAGCATTCTTTACACTCTATCTACCTGTGACATCACTTTCAAGGAATTATGGATCTGTATTCCAAGATCCCCCTGTTTTATTGCACTCCTCAGTACCCTGCCACTCACCGTGCAAGTCCTACTCTGGTTTGTCCTCCCAAAGTGGAACACCTCATAGTTGTCTGCATTAAATGCCATCTGCCATTTTTCAGCCCATTTTTTTCAGCTGGTCCAGATCCTACTGCAAGCCTCAGTAGTCTTACTCGCTGCCCACTACACTCCCAACTTTGGTGTCATCTGCAAATTTGCTGATCCAGTTAACCACATTATCATCCAGAACACTGGTACAGATGACAAACAATAATGGACCCAGCTTCGATCCCTTTGGCACTCCACTAGTCACAGGCCTCCAGTCAGAGAGGCAACCATCTACTACCACTCTCTGGCTTCTCCCACAAAGCCTTATCCTGAATGCCAAGTGAGTGAACCTTCTTGACCAACCTCCCATGCAGGACCTTGTGAAAGGCCTTGCAAAAGCCCTTGAAAACAATATTCATTGCCTTGTCTTCATCAACTTCCCAGGTAACTTCCTTGAAAAACTTGGTTAGACACCACCTACCATGCACAAAGTCATGCTGACCGTCTCTAATCATTCCTGTCTGTCCAAATACTCACATATCAGATTCCTTAGAATACCTCCCAATAACTTTCCCACAACTGATGTTAGGTTCACCAGCCTATAATTTCCTGTTTTATTTTCAGAGCATTTTTTAATCAGCAAAAAAACATTAGCTATCCTCTAATCCTCTGATTCCTTATCTGTTGTTAAAGATGATTTAATTATCTCTGCTAGGGCCCCTGCAATTTCTGCACTTGCCTCCCACAGGGTCCAAGGAAACACCTTGTCAAGCCCTGAGGATCTATCCACGCTAATTTCCTCAAGACAGCTAACACCTACTCCTCTGTAATCTGTATAGGGTCTATGAAGTTGCTGCTACTTTACTTCTATGGAGCCTGTGTCTGTCTCCTGAGTAAATACTAACACAAAAAAAATCATTTAAGCTCTCCCCCACCTATCTTGGCTCCACTCATGGATTACTATTTTGATCTTCCAGAGTACCAATGCTCTTAACATATCTGTAGAATTCTTCAGGATTCTCCTTCACCTTATCTGCTACGGCAACCTCATGCCTTCATTTCATTCTCCTGATTTCTTTCTTAAGTGTTCTCTTTCATGTCTTATACTCCATAAGCAACTCATTTGTTCCTGCCTGCCTATACCTGCTATGTACCTCCTTATTTTCTTAACCAGAGCCTCAATATCTCTTGAAAACGAAAATTCCCTGTATCTGTTATCTTTACCTTTTATTTGGACAGGCATATACAAGCTTTGTCCTTGCAAGACTTCACTTTTCAAGACCGCCCACTTACCATCTACACCATTGCCAGAAAATAGCCTGTCCCAATTTACACTTACCTCATCTTTCTGATACCATCAAAATTGGCCGTTCTTCAACTTAAAACATCAACCCCCAGACCAGACCTATCTTTTTCTCATATTTACTTTGAAACTCATGGCATTACGATCACTAGACGTTAAGTATTCCCCTACACAAACTTCTGTCACCTGCCTGTCGCGTTCCCTAATAGCAAATCAGTATTGTACACTCTCTTGTTGGGACTTCCACTTATTAAGGAAACTCTCCTGAACACATTTGACAAACTCTATATATCCAATGATTCGGGCTCATTGGCCATATGTAGCAATGACTTTCACAAATTCACCACTCCTTGGCTAAATAACTTCCTCCTCATCTCTGTTCTAAATGGGATTCTTCCACAATTGTAAACATCCTTTCCAGGTCTACACTATTTAGGCCTTTCAGTATTTGGAGAGTTTCAATGAGATCCTCCCTCATTCTTCTAAACTCCTGTGAGTACAGGCCCAGAACATTAAACGTTCCTCATATGTTAAACTTGCCATTCCCAGGATCATTGTTGTAAAGGTCCTCTGGAACTTCTCCAATGCCAGTATATCCTTTCTTAGATAAGGGGCCCAAAACTGCTTACATTAAACCAGGGGCAGTCTGACCAATACCCTGTAAGCCACAGCATTGGATTTTTGCTCTTGTATTTTAGAACCACGTAAGCAATAGAAACAATTCCTAAATCCAATAAGAGGTTTCCTAAACTGCATCCCTCCTGTAGGTGATAACAGCTGGGATGTTATGTGGACTAGCCATTGTTCTGTTTTAGGAGTGTTGATATCAAGAATTGTATCCTTAGCCATTTTAGTCTTTGCATTGTCAACATGAAAACTGCAACACATTGCTCAGAGCTGAGCATTAATAATAGGTTGTAAAATGTTACAAATTTATCCCTTCAGTTTCTTTCCCCCCCCCCGGAGGATTCATTCAAGATTTATCTTTTGAATCCTTCAATGGGCCAAAACAACCTTTCGCAGCTCACCATAGTTAATTAGTTACAGGCAGTCCCCGGGTTATGAACGTCTGACTTACGGACAACTCGTACTTATGAACGGACTGCCATAAGGCCTATTATATTAAAAATCTGAGTTAAGTACAATGGTTCATAATAACGAACGCACACACTACTTTGTGACTGTCATGAAAACATTGCGCGGCTTCAGCGGTTCGTTAGCTCGAGGAAGGAGAACGCCGTCCGCCATTTTAAGTCGGATCACGTTGCCGTTAACACTGCGTTGAGTGTGTAACTTTGTACTTGGCTTAAATTTTTCTCTTATTTACACTTGTAACCATGCCTCCAAAGCGTAAATCCGATACAAGTGCTGGTGATGCATCAAAGAAAAGGAAAACGATCACGATTGAAAATAAAGTGGAAATAATAAAGCGATCGGAAAGAGATGAAACGCCATTGGTCATTGGAAAAGCGTTAAGCTACAGTCAGTCAACGATGGGAACAATTTTAAAAGATAAAGTGATGATAGCATTTGAGGAAGAAGACTGGGACCCAAAAACTCCAGAACCAAAAAAGTTTTTGACAAAAGAGTTAGCTGAAGCCTTTTGTCTCATTGAAGCAGGGATGGCAAAGTTAGAGGAGCAAGATCCTAATACAGAGAGGTTCACCAAAGTTTACCGTACAGTTAACAAGGGCCTCAGCTGCTACAAGGCCATTTATGACGAGAAAAAGAAAAGTTCTGCATAGAAAGGTAAAATATATACTATATACTAAGACAAACATTTGACTAACTGACTCTAAATAAGAACCGTATGTACCTGTTCCAACTTACCTACAAATTTGAATTAAAGACAGACTTAGGAATGGATCTCGTTCGTAACCTGGGGACTGCCTGTACTTCTTTTGTGATCTATCCTATTTGTTAACCTTTCAACCATCTAACAGGAGCTTTCATTGCTTTTACTAATCCACAACATTTATCCCTGCTCTCTTGGGAGTTATGCTCCTTTAGGGATAGAAGTATTTTTTTATTTCTCAAATATATTTTTACAAGGCAAGTTAATCTCTGCAGGCAACAGAAAGGTCAGGAGATGGAGGAAGCTGAACCTGGTATCTCAGATGAATTATGTGGATGCTGGGTCATGCAAACAGCTGTCAATGGAAACTCAATGTATAGTTCTGGAGGGTGGAATACAGCAGAAACATATCAAATTGCAGAGGAGTCAGGGGAGTTAAAATTATTTCTCTTATCAGTTAACAACAGGAATTCTGCAGATGCTGGAAATTCAAGCAACATACATCAAAGTTGCTGGTGAACGCAGCAGGCCAGGCAGCATCTATAGGAAGAGGCGCAGTCGACGTTTCAGGCCGAGACCCTTCGTCAGGACTAACTGAAGGAAGAGTGAGTAAGGGATTTGAAAGTTGGACGGGGAGGGGGTGATACAAAATGATAGGAGAAGACAGGAGGGGGAGAGATGGAGCCGAGAGCTGGACAGGTGATAGGCAGAAGGGGATACGAGAGGATCATGGGACAGGAGGTCCGGGAAGAAAGACGGGGGGGGGGGGTGACCCAGAGGATGGGCAAGAGGTATATTCAGAGGGACAGAGGGAGAAAAAGGAGAGTGAGAGAAAGAATGTGTGCATTAAAAAGAGTAACAGATGGGGTACGAGGGGGAGGTGGGGCCTAGCAGAAGTTAGAGAAGTCAATGTTCATGCCATCAGGTTGGAGGCTACCCAGACGGAATATAAGGTGTTGTTCCTCCAACCTGAGTGTGGCTTCATCTTTACAGTAGAGGAGGCCGTGGATAGACATGTCAGAATGGGAATGGGATGTGGAATTAAAATGTGTGGCCACTGGGAGATCCTGCTTTCTCTGGCGGACAGAGCGTAGATGTTCAGCAAAGTGGTCTCCCAGTCTGCGTCGGGTCTCACCAATATATAAAAGGCCACATCGGGAGCACCGGACGCAGTATATCACCCCAGTCGACTCACAGGTGAAGTGATGCCTCACCTGGAAGGACTGTTTGGGGCCCTGAATGGTGGTAAGGGAGGAAGTGTAAGGGCATGTGTAGCACTTGTTCCGCTTACACGGATAAGTGCCAGCAGGGAGATCAGTGGGGAGGGATGGGGGGGGACGAATGGACAAGGGAGTTGTGTAGGGAGCGATCCCTGCGGAATGCAGAGAGAGGCGGGGAGGGAAAGATATGCTTAGTGGTGGGATCCCGTTGGAGGTGGCGGAAGTTACGGAGAATAATATGTTGGACCCGGAGGCTGGTGGGGTGGTAGGTGAGGACCAGGGGAACCCTATTCCTAGTGGGGTGGTGGGAGGATGGAGTGAGAGCAGATGTACGTGAAATGGGGGAGATGCGTTTAAGAGCAGAGTTGATAGTGGAGGAAGGGAAGCCCCTTTCTTTAAAAAATGAAGACATCTCCCTCGTCCTAGAATGAAAAGCTTCATCCTGAGAGCAGATGCGGCGGAGACGGAGGAATTGCGAGAAGGGGTGGCGTTTTTGCAAGAGACAGGGTGAGAAGAGGCATAGTCCAGATAGTTGTGAGAGTCAGTAGGCTTATAGTAGACATCAGTGGATAAGCTGTCTCCAGAGACAGAGACAGAAAGATCTAGAAAGAGGAGGGAGGTGTCAGAAATGGACCAGGTAAACTTAAGGGCAGGGTGAAAGTTGGAGGCAAAGTTAATAAAGTCAACGAGTTCTGCATGCGTGCAGGAAGCAGCGCCAATGCAGTCGTCGATGTAGCGAAGGAAAAGTGGGGGACAGATACCAGAATAGGCACGGAACATAGATTGTTCCACAAACCCAACAAAATCTCTTATCAGTTACCTTGGAATTAGATCTTGAAAAATGTTGCTGGAGTTTAAAAAAGAATAAGTACTTGATTGAAACATGCAAGACCCTGATAGGTTTTGACAGGGTGAATATATGGTGCATGTGGGAGAACCTAGAAGCAGGGATATCTGTTTAAAAGATCAGGGTCTGTCTGCCCATTTAACAGAGACAAAATTATTTTTATTTCTCCTCAGTGGTGCTAAGTTCTTGCAACCCTTCCTCAAAGTGGAAATATGGTCTTTGAATAGTTTTAAAACACAAGTAGATGAATACCTGATTTTAAAAAAAGCGGTAAAAATTACCACAGGTAAACGGAAATGCATAGTTAAGGTTATAATCAAATAATAAACCAAGATTATTCCACAGGCTTACAAGGGCCAAGCTATGAAAACATGCTTATGAATAAAGTTGTGTAAATGCACAAACTGTAATGAATAAGGTCGGTGAGCCACCAACACAAATAGTTAGCAATGTGGGAAAACATTGTGACTACGACTGAAACAATGCTCAGCCAAAAGACCAAGACTGAGTACATAAACACAAGAGATCCTGCAGATGCTGGAAATCCAGAGTAAACACGCACAAAGTGCTGGAGGAGCAGCCCCTCCTCCTCCTCCCCTTTATCACATGGTCCATTCACCTCTCCTATCAGATTCCTTCTTTTTCAGCCCTTTTCCAACTATCGCCTCACAGCTTCTCATTTTAACTCCCCCCCACCTTCCCCAATCACATATCTTTCCCCTCACCTGGCTTCACCTATCACCTTCCAACCTGTACTCCTCCGCCTTCCGTCTTATTCTGACTTCTTCCCCCTCCCTTTCCAGTCCGATGACGAGTCCCACCCTGAAATGTAAACTCTTTATTTCTTTCTATAGATGTTGCCTGACATGCTGAGTTCCTCCAGCATTTTGTGTGTGTTTACTAAGATCTAACATTCCTGGAAACAAGGTGTTTGAAAACATAGGGAAGAAAAAAAAATGGGTGGCAGCAGTGATTAAGAAATATATCAGTTAATTCTGGAGAGAGGAGGGCAAGGCCAGAATTCATTGGCTAGAGTTAAGTAACACAGAGGAACCATATCACAAACATTCTACACAATCGGGAAAGCCCCCAACCCCTCTATTTTTCTGAGGAGGCTGAAGAGAGCTGAGCAATGCACACCATATTCACATCATTCTACAAATATGCAGTAGAGAGCATCTAACAAGCTGCATCACTGCATGGTATGGAAACTACACTGAGGCAGACAGGAAGGCTCTACAACAGCTGGTCAAAATTTGCAATACTTCACCAGTATTTGCCTACCTGCTATCAAGGACATAAATACGAAAAGGCGCTGGAAATGGGCCCTAATGATCCTATCCACCCTGCTTGTCCCACTTCCAACAGGAAGCAACAGAGCACCCACACCAGGACCACCAGACTCAACAACAGTTTGTTTGCCAAAGCAGAAAGACTGATCAATACCTTCACCCACTAACCCACCTCTGCACACCCCCCCTCCACCAATACTTTATCATTTCTTGTTAATTACCATATGTACAGACACTCCTGCGCCTAGATTCCCTTTATGGACATACAATCAATCTATGCATATAAGCTATATATTTATATTTATTGTGTTTTTTGATTATTATTGTGTTCTTTATCTTGTATTTTTTTTATGCTGCATCGGATCAGGGATATATTTTGTTCTCCTTTACATTTGTGTGAAGGAATTGACATTAACAATCTTGAATCTATAGTTCACCAAATAGCGAGAGCTGCATATATGCAGGAACATTATACAGACGCTCAGCAAATGCAGTGTATCGATCCTGGGATGTCAGCTGCCAGTAGAAAGATAGGGATAATTTTAGAAGGCAAAGAGGTTGTGGATTTCTTGATATGTGTTCAGTACTTCTTCCATCAGTATGCTTTCAGCTCAACAAGGAAGTAGGCATTGCAGATCCAATTTTGTGGGAAAAGATGGGTGAAGTGAGGCAATTCTAATGGCACAGTGATCATAAGATTTAGACTAGAAATGCAGAAATGCAAGAAGCAATCCTAAATGGCAGAGAGTTAATTTCAATAGAATGGGGTGGGGGGGGGGTGATGTCTGGCCAGAAGCGTAGCTGAACATTTTTAGATCAATGAGGAGGTCTGGCTCTCTGTGCATTCAGCACCATTGTGATACACATTTATGTTTCCATGCTTATGTTGCTTTTGCAGAGCCATCAAGTGGTGAACATGATGGAATGCAGGAACATCAAACTAATCAAAAAAACTGCAGATAATGTAACCTAAAAACCGCTTAAGAATTCAGAGAGTCAAGTATCGACTGTGGAGGCAAAAGGAATGACATACACTTCAGATTGAGACGCTGCATCAGTGCTGAGAACTTACAGGAAAAAGAGTCCAGAACGAGGGGTCACAGTTTGAGGATAGAGGGGAAGCCTTTTAGGACCGAGGTTAGGAAAAACTTCTTCACACAGAGAGTGGTGAATCTGTGGAATTCTCTGCCACAGCAAACTGTTGAGGCCAGTTCATTAGCTATGTTTAAAAGGAAGTTAGATATGGCCCTTGTGGCTACAGGGGTCAGGGGGTATGGAGGGAAGGCTGGGTTCTGAGTTGGATGATCAGCCATGATCATAATAAATGGCGGTGCAGGCTCGAAGGGCCGAATGGCCTACTCCTGCACCTATTTTCTATGTTTCTATGTTTCTATATCGAAGTGGTGGGGGGCGGTGATGACACAGAATCTGGTTGGTGATAGGTAGAAGCAAATCAGATGAGGTGGGAGTGCAGGTGGATAGGGAAGATAGACCGCTGGAGCCACGAAGGGGAAGAGACAGTAAAGGTGAATCAAGGGAGAATAAACTCAGATAGATAGATAGATATGTGGTGATGGACAGACATAACCAAGTGATGGAATCAGAGTCAGAGGCAGAATCAGATTTATTACCAGTATCTCATATAATGTCAATTTTTTTTGTTTTACAGCAGCAAGAAAGTGCAAAGATACAAAAAAAATTCTAAATTACAACATAAATAAATACTTCAAAAATAATGAGTATTCATGGATTAATGGTCTATTCAGAAATCTATTGACACAGACGAAGAAGCTGTTCCAGAACTCTTGAATATGGGTCTTCAGGATCCTGTATCACCTCTGAAGGTCATAACAGGAAGAGGGCATGTCTTATATGGGAACAAGGGCAGGTTGGGGGGGGGGTTGAGAAAAGTGTGGAAAATGTGAATGGAGAGATTGCCTGGGTGGACGAGTGAAAGTGGGATAGACACACAGGAAGAGTGGGTTACCTGGAATCTGAAATTTCAATGTTCATACCATTGAGGTGTAAGCTACACTAAAGGAATACGATATGCTATTCTTCTAGTTTGGATTTGGCTCCACCACGGCAATGGAGAAGGATGAGGAGATAGGTCAGTGTGTCCCTGCACCTACTCCCTCACCATATTCCAGTGACATAAACTGCACTTCCAGGTGAGGCAGAAATTCGCATGCGCCTCCTCCACCCTATCTATTATATTCTGCAACCTTTTTGCAGAACACTTGTGCTCTATCTACAACAGCTATCTTGACCTACAGGTTAAATTAACAAGAGTCCTGATGTACTTTGGAGGAATGGTTACAAATAACAGGACATAAATTAGAAACTTAAAGAGGGGGTATTTGGGGTGGGAGATATTGCAAGGCAAATATTTCAGAAGGTGATACAAGTGAATACAAACTTACACACCTGAATCCCAGGCTACCAGTGCTGAGGCAACATTGTCTCTACCTCTCCACTCAAACTGGATTCAAATATTTTCTCCACATAAAACATTAGTTTTAAGCTTTTAATAGCTGTAATAATTTAGATTCTTACCAACAGATTTGTGGACTCAAATCTCTTCACAATCAAGTTCCTTCACTCCCTTAACATTATATACTTAGCTCATGTTATAGAGCCGTTAATCTAATGAAGATCAGATTCAGTTTTGCTCTCGTTCGAAGCTTCCACCTGTCATTGCTGCAGAGCCACTCCATCAGCAATATGAGATATTTCCCTTGGATTCTGTCAAATCTTTGAGAGAAAAGGGCTGTTTCAGATTCACCCCATGCCTGTAGTGAGTGTATACAACTTAGATATTTCAGACTATATATAGAATAAGTTACCTTAAGTAATTTTGGCAGTTGCCAAATTTATGGCATGTGCCATTAGCTTTAAAAGCTGGGTAAATATGAGAGATAATTTGCTATACAACAAGAAAACTGTTTGTTTTTAGGAATAATTGCTTGGGTACATGCATTTCACATTTTTAAAGAAAAGCCTTCAGACTAGAATCAATTTTTTGGGGTGTTTTCCGTCTCCTTTAATTACATAGCCTTCATCTTGTATCTTACACAGAAATTAATGTTAAGCAAATAAACAAGCGCAACTGAAACCATCCTGGAATCTATTCTGGAGCTGTGCATGTCAGTTGAATATTGCCTCTTGTGTATATCTTTGAATAGCAGAGTTAACTGAAATGACTGATGGCTTTTGTCCTGTGATCCACATCATTTGAAGTATGTTCCAATGTATATCCCAAAGCTAGCACTTTACTCCCAGTACAGTACAACCACGCTCATGCTTTTAGGTGAAAATGTTGGAGGATTAAATCTAAGCTCTGTTGGCAAAATTGACCACAACTCAGTGCCAGTTCAGATAAAAAATTAGCCAAGACATTTTTCGTGCAAAAGCTCTGAAAGCTTTCCATTAGCTTTCACCCAGGGTATATAATACACATCCAGCAGGAATCCTAGCAATGTGAAAAAATAATGCATACATTTATACTAGCAAATATTGAAAGATGCATTTATCTGCATCATTTAATTTTGCAAATTGCTCTCTCAGGTTAAACACAACTGTAAATTTGGAAGGGATATTGAAATCCATACAATTGACAACACTAACTTGTGAATTACAAATTACAAATGTAATTTGATGAGTTTTAATCGGATAGTGCAAGTTCAGAACTAGCTGTTTGCAAGCACATGAAAATCAGTAAAAACCACAAAGTACTAAGAACAGTATCCATTACCCTCTTGAATGTTTTTGAATCTGTAAATGTTATTCTGTAACTGGTCATGGCTGAAATCACAGCAGCGAACAAAACAAAAACTAGCATGACATTTTCGGTTTGCGGGTGCTTTATGAAATCTATTCAAGTGTGCAAAAACATTAAAGAGTCTAAATTTATAGAAAGTAAATTGCTGCTGTTCTGTTGCATTCTATGGCTACCACTGAATGCAGTGAATTTTGTGCCAGAAACGTTAAAAAATTCATAAGATCTGTTTCACAAATTAGCCGTTCACCCATACAAGTTAGGAATAAAAATGACAAAAGATTTGTTCTTACAGTCGATTAAAAATTTATATCAAAGCATTCCAGTAAAGTTACTTTCTGTGTTCTGATTTAATGACTCATTTGAGCAGTAGCTGGCTTTATAACACAGATGCAAGGCTTACTGAAGCCTTCACTAACACTTGCTTGAATTTACTTCCCTGGGACAGGAAAGCTGAAATAATGTGTCAGACTGAAGTAATATCAAGGATAGGAAATGCAATGCTGAGGATGCTGTGAAGATAGCCTGCAGCATATTTTGAGCTGCGAATGTCTACTGGGAACATCTCCACCCAAGAAGTTCCTCTGACCTGGCAGGCCAAAGAGAAGCATGGTACAGCCTGGAGTGAGATCTTTACAATTCCGTAATTCAAGTTGAAAATATTCCAACTGTTCGAAAGCTTCAAAACTGATAAAACTTATTATTCTGGCACAGCATTAAACCACCAGTGATTTATTTAAAATGCAGGATTCATGTCAAAGGCTACATGTAGTACTTGGCCCATACACAGAATTTTGGTTGCAATTAGAAAGTAAATGATTTTGTTCTATAACTAAAGTGTTAACAGTGATCAAAGACTGCAATTATTTCTACCAATATAAAGACATTAGCAAAATATCACGAGAATGCCGGATAATGCTGTCCACGCTCTTTCAACATTAAAATGTGGATAAGAATGGAACTGCACATAAGTGCCAAGTGCTCAAGGATCTCGAATCAACTGGGTGTATGATTTATGGGTTACAAGTTAATTATTGCTATCATAAGAAATACTTATTATTATAATAAAGATATTTGCATAGGTCCATCATTAAGGATCCCCACCACCCAGAACATATTTTGTTATCATCAGGAAGGAGGTACAGAAGCCTGAAGGCACACACCCAATGATTCAGGAAGAGCTTCTTCCCCTCTGCCACCTGATTTCTAAATGGACATTGAATCCATGAACACTACCTCACTACTTTTGTAACTTTGCACTACCTATTTTAACTTAACTATTTATTAGACATATATATATTTAATGTAACTCATTTTTTCTCTATATTTATCATGTACTTCATTGTACTGCTGCCGCTAGGATAACAGATTTCATGACATATGTCAGTGATATTAAATCTGATTCTGATTTTGTTCTCCCTTATAAATTGTATTATCTATAACCTGACCATACCTCACTGTTCCTCATAATTTCACACTCAAAATGCTGGAGGAACTCAACAGGCCAGGAAGCAGCTATGGAGAGGAATAAACGATTAACATTTTGGACCAAGGCCCTTTATGAGGATTTAGCCAGAAGGATCTTGGTCCAAAATGTTGATTCTACAGATGCTGCCTGACTTGCAGAGCTCCTTCAGACTTTGGTGTTTGCTACCCTGGAAATCAGCATTTACAGAATCTCTAGTGTTCCTCATAGCTTATATTCTTTTCATTTGGGGCTTCATGAATCTCTCTGTAGCACCTCAAATTCTCAACTATTTTTGTTATTCTCCAAACAAAGCACTACACTTTACGTTAAACTGGTGAAATCACACAATATCAGTAAAATGCACAAACTGGACTGATTTTGCCAGAGTGCAGTTTCTCCCAGTTCTCACCATTACTTAAAACTTTATATTGTAACTTCAGCATTAAATTGCCAAAATTAAAAGACACTGTGTTTAGGCCGTGGACTGATTTAAATTGGTATCTAGATTAATAAATAATTAATATGCAAATCCAGCAAATAACAGGCAAAGAGAAAGATAGCATTTATATGAGAAAATGAAACATGGATAAAGCGACCAGCAAGTCGAGCATCGGACTGCAATTACTACAAAGGACTGTGAGAACAGCTGAGAGGATCATAGGGGTCTCCCTACCATCCATCAGGGACACTTATCAGGAGCGCTGCATATGCAGGGCCCTTGGTATTATTAAGGATGCCACCCGTCCATCCAGCATCCTCTTTGACTTTCTACCATCAGGCAGGAGACTACAATGCATAAAAACAAGAATGGTCAGGATGAGAGATAGTTTCTTCCCTCAAGCCATTAGACTGGTGAACTCCCTGCCAGATCATATTCAAAGTGTCACTGGTTAATCTATTCCATACCTTACAATGTGTGGGCACGTGGCCAAGTGGTTAAGGCATTGGACTAGCGACCTGAAGGTCGTGAGTTCGAGCCCCAGCTGAGGGAACGTGTTGTGTCCTTGAGCAAGGCACTTAATCACACATTGCTCTGCGACGACACTGGTGCCAAGCTTGTGCACAGCTCTCCGGTGAAAAATGATATCATATCTGTTAAATAGGGGCCATGGACAATTCTGACTTGATGGAGAATGGACGTGAAAGCACAGAGGGACATCTGGAGAAATTTCTGAAACTCCCATTCGCTGCTGTCGCTACTGTGTGATCGGGAAGCTTTCGGAGGGTAGGCCTCAAAATCCCCGGCCTTGCCTGCTTTTGGCGACCGAGAAGGAGGTCGAATCGTTCAGACAGAGATGGCGCTCAGTACTCGGTGTCGGAGAGCTGATCAGAGCTCGAAGTTTTCGGATGACTCAGAGTCGGATTGTGGTCGGCATGACAGGGACAGTTTTTCTTCCTTCTCCCGTCTGCGTGAGATGTGGGACATTTGAGAAACTTTGAACTTTACTGTGCTCACAGACTTCTTCATCAAGTTATGGTATTATTACACTGTTTGTAACTATATGTTATAATTATGTGGTTTTGTCAGTTTTTTCAGTCTTGCTTTGTCCTTTGTTTTGTGATATCACACCGGAGGAAATAATGTATCATTTCTTAATGCATGCATTACTAAATGACAATAAAAGAGGACTACGTGTCTTTATAATCATAAGCTGTATGGGTCCTAATGCCCTTCCCTTGGACAACATTGGTGTCGTGGAGAGGGGAGACTTGCAGCATGGGCAACTGCTGGTCTTTCATACAACCCTGCCCAGGCCTGCGCCCTGGAGACTGCTCCCGTACTAAATGTTGTCTCGTTTCTATATGCATTTAATGGTTATTAACATTATATACATGTATGTAGTTAAATGACAATAAACTTGACTTGACTTAAACCCAGAATTTATTGGCTATCATGCACATTGATAATAATATGCATAATTTCTGATGGAGTGCTATGCTAACAAGATAATTTTATTTCAATTTTATTCCTCAAATTAATTCCTCAACAAGGATGATTTTATACTCAGTCTCGTATCCACGAGATCACAATTTGGGTGGCACGGTAGTGTAGTGGTTAGCACAATGCTTCACAGTACCAGTGACCCAGGTTCAATTCCCGTCGCTGCCTGTAAGGAGCCTGGACATTCTCCCTGTGACCATGTGGGTTTCCTCCGGGTGCTCCAGTTTTCTTCCGCAGTCCAAAGACGTACTGGATGATTGGTTAAATGGTCATTGTAAATTGTCCTATGGTTAGGCTAGGATTAAATCAGGGGATTGCTGGGCGGACTGGCTCAAAGGTCCAAAAGGGAACAGATTCCATGTTGTATCTCAATAACTAAATAAATACATTTCCTGTGATAGACTGCAAAAGTTAAAATAACTGGAACATTATTCAGTGTGTAGAGGTCAGTATACATATGTAACAGTTAACAAATTCTTGAAATTTTTATGACCTTTTTTTAAAAAGGAACATTATAGTTATGGAATAAATGTAGAGTATCAGAATCTGATTAAATAATTAATAATTAAATTATCACAACAACTCTACTAAAATTTTGACAGCAGAGTGGTTTAAAGACAATGCCATGAGAATGATTATAGAATTAAAGAAATAGAGGATAGGGGCTAGACAACAAGAATAATAACGGTTGAGGTCTTCATTGGAAACAACATGCAAAACAATGAACATACATCAAAGTTGCTGGTGAACGCAGCAGGCCAAGCAGCATCTATAGGAAGAGGCGCAGTCGACGTTTCAGGCCGAGACCCTTCGTCAGGACTAACTGAAGGAAGAGTGAGTAAGGGATTTGAAAGCTGGAGGGGGAGGGGGAGATGCAAAATGATAGGAGAAGACAGGAGGGGGAGGGATAGAGCCGAGAGCTGGACAGGTGATAGGCAAAAGGGGATACGAGAGGATCATGGGACAGGAGGCCTAGGGAGAAAGACGGGGGGGGGGGTGACCCAGAGGATGGGCAAGAGGTATATTCAGAGGGACAGAGGGAGAAAAAGGAGAGTGAGAGAAAGAATGTGTGCATAAAAATGAGTAACAGCTGGGGTACGAGGGGGAGGTGGGGCCTAGCGGAAGTTAGAGAAGTCAATGTTCATGCCATCAGGTTGGAGGCTACCCAGACGGAATATAAGGTGTTGTTCCTCCAACCTGAGTGTGGCTTCATCTTTACAGTAGAGGAGGCCGTGGATAGACATGTCAGAATGGGAATGGGATGTGGAATTAAAATGTGTGGCCACTGGGAGATCCTGCTTTCTCTGGCGGACAGAGCGTAGATGGAACATCTGTCCGCCAGAGAAAGCAGGATCTCCCAGTGGCCACACATTTTAATTCCACATCCCATTCCCATTCTGACATGTCTATCCACGGCCTCCTCTACTGTAAAGATGAAGCCACACTCAGGTTGGAGGAACAACACCTTATATTCCGTCTGGGTAGCCTCCAACCTGATGGCATGAACATTGACTTCTCTAACTTCCGCTAGGCCCCACCTCCCCCTCGTACCCCAGCTGTTACTCATTTTTATGCACACATTCTTTCTCTCACTCTCCTTTTTCTCCCTCTGTCCCTCTGAATATACCTCTTGCCCATCCTCTGGGTCACCCCGCCCCCGTCTTTCTCCCTAGGCCTCCTGTCCCATGATCCTCTCGTATCCCCTTTTGCCTATCACCTGTCCAGCTCTCGGCTCTATCCCTCCCCCTCCTGTCTTCTCCTATCATTTTGCATCTCCCCCTCCCCCTCCAGCTTTCAAATCCCTTACTCACTCTTCCTTCAGTTAGTCCTGGCGAAGGGTCTCGGCCTGAAACGTCGACTGCGCCTCTTCCTATAGATGCTGCTTGGCCTGCTGCGTTCACCAGCAACTTTGATGTATGTTGCTTGAATTTCCAGCATCTGCAGAATTCCTGTTGTTTGCAAAACAATGACCTTGTTACCCAAATGCATTAATTCATGATGAAGCAAAACACTGAAAGGAAATTTTTCCAATCTCCCTTAAATCATACATTAAAATATATATAATGCTTAAATGCTGCACTGGAAGGAATCTCAGTTTGTTCAATTCAAAATTTAAAAAAGATCAAACATTCATTTTAGGAACTTATTCCAGTTTAACTCAGCTTTTCCCTAACTGGATTTGGATATATTTAAATACATACAAGTTACTTTACTTAATCATAAATAAAACAGTAATATAAATTTTAACATTTTGTAAGCTATTCAATTCACTCTATATTATGCATCTACAGCACAAGGACCCAAAACTGTAGCAACTCTATATTACGCATCTACAGCACAAGGACCCAAAACTGTAGCATAGAGAGAAAAATGATTACAGTGTAGCTTTCCATGATATCTTCAATTCAGAACAAGACAGCGGTGTTTACTAAAATAAGCAGGTACTATAAACGTCAGCTGAGGACATGGGTGAACCTGGATGAAAAGATCTTGAATCAACCAACCTGATGATGTGCGATGTAAAACAACATACAAATACGTTATAAGACTAATCCTGTAAAGGCGGCCCATCAGCTGGAATTAAAATGAGTAAATCCAATGCAACAAGAGTGGACAACATCTAGAGTTTCAGATTATGAAAGATATGAGTGTTATGAAATTTTATACAGTAAAGTGTGTACTTTGTACATTTTCAGTGTATTATTTCATATGATGAAAGCAAACTCCACTGCAGACTATTTTCATAACTGTAAAGAAATTGATAAATGTAAAGTCTTCATACTTTTAAACTTCTTTATGTAACTACTAATCATTTAGAACATAGAAAGCCTACAGCACAATACAGGCCCTTTGGCCCAATACAGATATTATTAGGGTTACCCATAGCCCTCTATTTTTCTAAGCTCCATGTACCTATCCAGGAGTCTCTTAAAAGACCCTATGGTACCCGCCTCCACCACCGTTGCCGGCAGCCCATTCCACGCATTCACCATTCTCTGTGTAAAAAACTTACCCCTGATATCTCCTCTGTATCTACTCCCAAGCACCTTAAACGTGCACTCTTGTGGCAGCCGTTTTAGCCCTGGGAAAAAGCCTCTGACAATCTACACGACCAATGCCTCTCATCATCTTATACACCTCTATCAGGCCACCTCTCATCCTCCGTTGTTCCAAGGAGAAAAGGCCGAGTTCAATTTATCCAATATAAACTCTTCTCAAGGACATTTTATATTAAGTTTTGAACAAAAGTAACATTGTGAAACACTTACACTGAAAGCAGCACAACTGCAATCAAGGTCCACTCTGGAGTTCTGTGAATAATATTTTTGTTGGTCAGTCTGGAAAACACAGAAAATAATCAGCTAAAAGAGCGACTTCTTTAACCTTCCTTTGTTCAATTAATAATAAAAATGATCTTATTTCTTAAAGAGCTCAAGTGCATACATAAAGACATGGTTTTGGTCAGATACCACAGCTCCCAGGCTATATACTTGAGCTCCAGTATCTGAGGCCAAATGCAAACTGGAGGAACAGCACCTCATATTCCTCCTGGGCAGGCTACACGCAAACAGCATGAATACAGAGTTCTTTAATTTCAGGTAACCTACACCTGCTCACAGAATCATAGAGTTATATAGCTCTGGAAACAAGCCTTTCAATCCTAACATTTCATAGAAACATAGAAAATAGGTGCAGGAGTAGGCCATTTGGCCCTTCGAGCCTGCACCGCCATTTATTATGATCATGGCTGATCATCAAACTCAGAACCCAGCCTTCCCTCCATACCCCCTGACCCCTGTAGCCACAAGGGCCATATCTAACTTCCTTTTAAACATAGCTAATGAACTGGCCTCAACAGTTTGCTGTGGCAGAGAATTCCACAGATTCACCACTCTCTGTGTGAAGAAGTTTTTCCTAATCTCGGTCCTAAAAGGCTTCCCCTCTATCCTCAAACTGTGACCCCTCGTTCTGGACCTCCCCAACATCGGGAACAATCTTCCCGCATCTAGCCTGTCCAATCCCTTTAGGATCTTATACGTTTCAATCAGATCCCCCCTCAATCTTCTAAATTCCAACGAGTACAAGCCCAGTTCATCCAGTCTTTCTTCATATGAAAGACCTGCCATCCCAGGAATCAATCTGGTGAACCTTCTTTGTACTCCCTCTATGGCAAAGATGTCTTTCCTCAGATTAGGGGACCAAAACTGCACACAATACTCCAGGTATGGTCTCACCAAGGCCTTGTACAACTGCAGTAGTACCTCCCTGCTCCTGTACTCGAATCCTCTCGCTATAAATGCCAGCATACCGTTCGCCTTTTTCACCGCCTGCTGTACCTGCATGCCCACTTTCAATGACTGGTGTATAATGACACCCAGGTCTCGTTGCACCTCCCCTTTTCCTAATCGGCCACCATTCAGATAATATAATTTCCATGCCAAACAAGTTATGTAACTGAGCCAGTCTCATTTGCTTGCTGTGGCCCATATTCCCCTAAACCAGGGGTTCCCAACCTTCTTTATGCCATGGACCCCTGCCACTAACCGACGGGTCCATGGACCCAAGGTTGGGAAACCCTGCTTTAAATGTTTCCTATCCACGTACCTATTCACACTTTAAAATGTCTAACTGTACTTGCTTCTACAGCTTTCTCTGGCAGCTTGCTGAGTGAAAAAGTTGTCCTGCAGGTCCCTTTTAAATCTTTTCCCTCTCACTTTAAACCCATGCTCTCCAGTTTTGGACTCTCCTGCCATGGGGAAAAGACTGTGGCTATTCTCTTATCTAGGCTCCTCATGATTTTATAAACCTCTATAAAATCACTCCACAATCTTCTCAGCTTGATGGAAAAGAGTCTTGTCATATCCAGCCTCTCCTTATACTCAAACCCTCCAGTCCCAGTAATATCTTCATAAATCTTTATTTCTTTTCAGTTTAATGCCATCCTTCTGGTTGCAGAGAGATCAGAACTATATGCAGTATTCCAAATGCGGACTTACCAAAGGCTTGTACAGCTGTGATGTGATGTCCCAACTCCAGCGCTCTACAGTATACCCTAACTGCTGAAGGCAAGCATGCCAAGTACCTTCTTCACCACTCTCTCTGCCTTGAAGTCACCAATTCAAGGAACTATATCTAGTATCTGCTCACCTAGATCTCTCGACAACACTTCCAAGGGACCCAACCATTTACTGTGCAAGCCTGGCCCTAGTTTGTGTTAACAAAATGCAATTCTTTGTATATTTCTGAGATAAGCTCCATCTGCCATTCCTCAGCCCACTGGCCCAGATGACCAAGATCCCTTGCGAATCTCAGATAACCTTCTTACAGTCCATTATACCACAAACTTACTAAATTTGGTACCTACATTAGCATTTTAATCGTTAATATAACTGATGAACAAAAGTGGACACATCATTGATTCCTCTGATAAACCACTGGTCTTGTTCCTCCAAGCAACTCTCTACCACCACCCTCCTCCTCCTACCTTCAAGCCAATTGGTTAGCTTGCCCTGGATCCTGCGTTATCTAACCTTCCAGATTAGCCCACCATTATCTCTCCTCCTGATCCACCCAGGAGGATCCCTACTTTCCAAATATCAATAAAGAAATAAGTCAGAAAATAATACTATACTTCCCTATCATTACAAAATAATTACAAAAACCTAAAGAGTGGAACAGAACGAGAACAAACATTTATTTCAACTGTTGAAATACATTGGCATTTTATTCTTCAAGATCTAAACATCACTGTGGTAATAATCAATACAGCAAAATATATTTAGTATTCAAATTCAATTAAAGCATAAACATGTGAAGAAGCCTTTTGTACACAAGCTGCATTCCTGTTACAATTCTTTGCACGGCAAAATGCAATATAGGGGTTGTCTAGGTCATGGAAGACTTGGTTTACAAAAATCCAATTCCCTCAGACTCTGCTCTCTGGTATAGTACTCAAATACATTCAACAAAAAGCAATACAGATATCAGCCATAGACAAAAATCAACGCCTTCTCCAAACTCTCATTCAGAAAATATCAAAAGTTACAAACTCCGAGCTACTCCTCAGCAGCACACACTTAAATTTCATTAAACTACCTATAGTTTTCTCACTTTTAGCAGGTATCACTTCACCCAGACTGCATTTAGATGAAACACATCCTCACCAGTGCTTTATAGGTCTCAACATCACATCCTTGCTTTTATATGCTAGTCCTCTTGAAATGAATGCTAACTTCATCCAGAGAGTGGTGAATCTGTGGAATTTTTTGCCACAGGCAGCTGTGGAGGCCAAATCTTTATGTACAATGTATATTTAAGGCAGATGTTGATAGATTCTTGATTGGTCAGAGCATGAATGGATATGGGGAGAAGGCAGGAGATGGGGCCAAGAGGAAAATTCGATTGGCCATGATTAAATGGTGGAGTAGATTTGATGGGTCAAATGGCCTAATTCTGCTCCTATATCTTGTAGATATATCAATGTAGATGTGACAAATAAAGCTAATCTTTATAACATGCATCTAGCCCTAGCAATGATTTAACAAATAAATTTCTCTACTTTTGAGATTTTTTTGGACTAATTTTTAAATGAATACTCTAAAATAAATGAGTAGCTTATCAGCTATCAAACAAAATGATTGACATATTCATCTTGACAGCCCATTCAATAGCAACATCCTGGCTAAACAACATCCTGACATAGGTAGGAAAAGGGATGAGGTCCTGAAAGAAGAATATAGGGAGCTAGGAAGGGAGTTGAGAAAAAGGACCGCAAAGGTAGTAATCTCGGGATTACTGCCTGTGCCACGCGACAGTGAGAGTAGGAATGCGATGAGGTGGAGGATAAATGCGTGGCTGAGGGATTGGAGCAGGGGGCAGGGATTCAAGTTTTTGGATCATTGGGACCTCTTTTGGCGTAGGTGTGACCTGTACAAAAAGGACGGGTTACACTTAAATCCTAGGGGGACCAATATCCTGGCAGGGAGATTAGCGGGGGCTACTGAGGTGACTTTAAACTAGAATGGTTGGGGGGTGGGAATCAAATTAAAGCGGCTAGGCGTGAGGAGGTTAGTTCACAACAGAGGGATGGGAACCAGTGCAGAGAGACAGAGGAGTGTAAAGTGAGCGTAGAAGCAAAAAGTACAAAGGGGAAAAGTAAAAGTGGCAGGCCGACAAATCCAGGGCAAGCATTAAAAAGGGCTAAGAGAGTTGTAAAAGAGCGCCTGAAGGCTTTATGTGTCAATGCAAGGAGCATTCGTAATAAGGTGGATGAATTGAAAGTGCAGATTGTTATTAATGATTATGATATAGTTGGGATCACAGAGACATGGCTCCAGGGTGACCAGGGATGGGAGCTCAACGTTCAGGGATATTCAATATTCAGGAGGGATAGACACGAAGGAAGGGGAGGTGGGGTGGCGTTGCTGGTTAATAAAGAGATTAACGCAATAGAAAGGAAGGACATAAGCCGGGAAGATGTGGAATCGATATGGGTAGAGCTGCGTAACACTAAGGGGCAGAAGACGCTGCTGGGAGTTGTGTACAGGCCACCTAACAGTAGTAGTGAGGTCGGAGATGGTATTAAACAGGAAATTAGAAATGTGTGCAATAAAGGAACAGCAGTTATAATGGGTGACTTCAATCTACATGTAGACTGGGTGAACCAAATTGGTAAAGGTGCTGAGGAAGAGGATTTCTTGGAATGTATGCGGGATGGTTTTTTGAACCAACATGTCGAGGAACCGACTAGAGAGCAGGCTATTCTGGACTGGGTTTTGAGCAATGAGGAAGGGTTAATTAGCGATCTTGTCGTGAGAGGCCCCTTGGGTAAGAGTGACCATAATATGGTGGAATTCTTCATTAACATGGAGAGTGACGTAGTTAATTCAGAAACAAAGGTTCTGAACTTAAAGAGGGGTAACTTTGAAGGTATGAGACATGAATTAGCTAAGATAGACTGGCAAATGACACTTCAAGGATTGACGGTGGATATGCAATGGCAGGCATTTAAAGGTTGCATGGATGAACTACAACAATTGTTCATCCCAGTTTGGCAAAAGAATAAATCAAGGAAGGTAGTGCACCCGTGGCTGACAAGAGAAATTAGGGATAGTATCAATTCCAAAGAAGTAGCATACAAATTAGCCAGAGAAAGTGGCTCACCTGAGGACTGGGAGAAATTCAGAGTTCAGCAGAGGAGGACAAAGGGCTTAATTAGGAAGGGGAAAAAAGATTATGAGAGAAAACTGGCAGAGAACATAAAAACGGACTGTAAAAGCTTTTATAGATATGTAAAAAGGAAAAGACTGATAAAGACAAATGTAGGTCCCCTGCAAACAGAAACAGGTGAATTGATTATGGGGAGCAAGGACATGGCAGACCAATTGAATAATTACTTTGGTTCTGTCTTCACTAAGGAGGACATAAATAATCTTCCAGAAATAGTAAGGGACAGAGGGTCCAGTGAGATGGAGGAACTGAGCGAAATACATGTTAGTAGGGAAGTGGTGTTAGGTAAATTGAAGGGATTGAAGGCAGATAAATCCCCAGGGCCAGATGGTCTGCATCCCAGAGTGCTTAAGGAAGTGGCCCAAGAAATAGTGGATGCATTAGTGATAATTTTTCAAAACTCGTTAGATTCTGGACTAGTTCCTGAGGATTGGAGGGTGGCTAATGTAACCCCACTTTTTAAAAAAGGAGGGAGAGAGAAACCGGGGAATTATAGGCCGGTTAGCCTAACGTCGGTGGTGGGGAAACTGCTGGAGTCAGTTATCAAGGATGTGATAACAGCACATTTGGAAAGCGGTGAAATGATCGGACAAAGTCAGCATGGATTTGTGAAAGGAAAATCATGTCTGACGAATCTCATAGAATTTTTTGAGGATGTAACTAGTAGAGTGGATAGGGGAGAACCAGTGGATGTGGTATATTTGGATTTTCAAAAGGCTTTTGACAAGGTCCCACATAGGAGATTAGTGTGCAAACTTAAAGCACACGGTATTGGGGGTAAGGTATTGGTGTGGGTGGAGAATTGGTTAGCAGACAGGAAGCAAAGAGTGGGAATAAACGGGACCTTTTCAGAATGGCAGGCGGTGACTAGTGGGGTACCGCAAGGCTCAGTGCTGGGACCCCAGTTGTTTACAATATATATTAATGACTTGGATGAGGGAATTAAATGCAGCATCTCCAAGTTTGCGGATGACACGAAGCTGGGTGGCAGTGTTAGCAGTGAGGAGGATGCTAAGAGGATGCAGGGTGACTTGGATAGGTTGGGTGAGTGGGCAAACTCATGGCAGATGCAATTTAATGTGGATAAATGTGAAGTTATCCACTTTGGTGGCAAAAATAGGAAAACAGATTATTATCTGAATGGTGGCCGATTAGGAAAAGGGGAGGTGCAACGAGACCTGGGTGTCATTATACACCAGTCATTGAAAGTGGGCATGCAGGTACAGCAGGCGGTGAAAAAGGCGAACGGTATGCTGGCATTTATAGCGAGAGGATTCGAGTACAGGAGCAGGGAGGTACTACTGCAGTTGTACAAGGCCTTGGTGAGACCACACCTGGAGTATTGTGTGCAGTTTTGGTCCCCTAATCTGAGGAAAGACATCTTTGCCATAGAGGGAGTACAAAGAAGGTTCACCAGATTGATTCCTGGGATGGCAGGTCTTTCATATGAAGAAAGACTGGATGAACTGGGCTTGTACTCGTTGGAATTTAGAAGATTGAGGGGGGATCTGATTGAAACGTATAAGATCCTAAACGGATTGGACAGGCTAGATGCAGGAAGATTGTTCCCGATGTTGGGGAGGTCTAGAACGAGGGGTCACAGTTTGAGGATAGAGGGGAAGCCTTTTAGGACCGAGGTTAGGAAAAACTTCTTCACACAGAGAGTGGTGAATCTGTGGAATTCTCTGCCACAGCAAACTGTTGAGGCCAGTTCATTAGCTATGTTTAAAAGGAAGTTAGATATGGCCCTTGTGGCTACAGGGGTCAGGGGGTATGGAGGGAAGGCTGGGTTCTGAGTTGGATGATCAGCCATGATCATAATAAATGGCGGTGCAGGCTCGAAGGGCCGAATGGCCTACTCCTGCACCTATTTTCTATGTTTCTATGTTTCTAAATTAGCCAGAGAAAGTGGCTCACCTGAGGACTGGGAGAAATTCAGAGTTCAGCAGAGGAGGACAAAGGGCTTAATTAGGAAGGGGAAAAAAGATTATGAGAGAAAACTGGCAGAGAACATAAAAACGGACTGTAAAAGCTTTTATAGATATGTAAAAAGGAAAAGACTGATAAAGACAAATGTAGGTCCCCTGCAAACAGAAACAGGTGAATTGATTATGGGGAGCAAGGACATGGCAGACCAATTGAATAATTACTTTGGTTCTGTCTTCACTAAGGAGGACATAAATAATCTTCCAGAAATAGTAAGGGACAGAGGGTCCAGTGAGATGGAGGAACTGAGCGAAATACATGTTAGTAGGGAAGTGGTGTTAGGTAAATTGAAGGGATTGAAGGCAGATAAATCCCCAGGGCCAGATGGTCTGCATCCCAGAGTGCTTAAGGAAGTGGCCCAAGAAATAGTGGATGCATTAGTGATAATTTTTCAAAACTCGTTAGATTCTGGACTAGTTCCTGAGGATTGGAGGGTGGCTAATGTAACCCCACTTTTTAAAAAAGGAGGGAGAGAGAAACCGGGGAATTATAGGCCGGTTAGCCTAACGTCGGTGGTGGGGAAACTGCTGGAGTCAGTTATCAAGGATGTGATAACAGCACATTTGGAAAGCGGTGAAATGATCGGACAAAGTCAGCATGGATTTGTGAAAGGAAAATCATGTCTGACGAATCTCATAGAATTTTTTGAGGATGTAACTAGTAGAGTGGATAGGGGAGAACCAGTGGATGTGGTATATTTGGATTTTCAAAAGGCTTTTGACAAGGTCCCACACAGGAGATTAGTGTGCAAACTTAAAGCACATGGTATTGGGGGTAAGGTATTGGTGTGGGTGGAGAATTGGTTAGCAGACAGGAAGCAAAGAGTGGGAATAAACGGGACCTTTTCAGAATGGCAGGCGGTGACTAGTGGGGTACCGCAAGGCTCAGTGCTGGGACCCCAGTTGTTTACAATATATATTAATGACTTGGATGAGGGAATTAAATGCAGCATCTCCAAGTTTGCGGATGACACGAAGCTGGGTGGCAGTGTTAGCAGTGAGGAGGATGCTAAGAGGATGCAGGGTGACTTGGATAGGTTGGGTGAGTGGGCAAACTCATGGCAGATGCAATTTAATGTGGATAAATGTGAAGTTATCCACTTTGGTGGCAAAAATAGGAAAACAGATTATTATCTGAATGGTGGCCGATTAGGAAAAGGGGAGGTGCAACGAGACCTGGGTGTCATTATACACCAGTCATTGAAAGTGGGCATGCAGGTACAGCAGGCGGTGAAAAAGGCGAACGGTATGCTGGCATTTATAGCGAGAGGATTCGAGTACAGGAGCAGGGAGGTACTACTGCAGTTGTACAAGGCCTTGGTGAGACCACACCTGGAGTATTGTGTGCAGTTTTGGTCCCCTAATCTGAGGAAAGACATCCTTGCCATAGAGGGAGTACAAAGAAGGTTCACCAGATTGATTCCTGGGATGGCAGGTCTTTCATATGAAGAAAGACTGGATGAACTGGGCTTGTACTCGTTGGAATTTAGAAGATTGAGGGGGGATCTGATTGAAACGTATAAGATCCTAAAGGGATTGGACAGGCTAGATGCGGGAAGATTGTTCCCGATGTTGGGGAGGTCTAGAACGAGGGGTCACAGTTTGAGGATAGAGGGGAAGCCTTTTAGGACCGAGGTTAGGAAAAACTTCTTCACACAGAGAGTGGTGAATCTGTGGAATTCTCTGCCACAGCAAACTGTTGAGGCCAGTTCATTAGCTATGTTTAAAAGGAAGTTAGATATGGCCCTTGTGGCTACAGGGGTCACGGGGTATGGAGGGAAGGCTGGGTTCTGAGTTGGATGATCAGCCATGATCATAATAAATGGCGGTGCAGGCTCGAAGGGCCGAATGGCCTACTCCTGCACCTATTTTCTATGTTTCTATGTTTCTAAACTGCCATGAGATACAATGAAAGAGACAGTTTAAATTCACACGGGGTAAGTGTGAAAAATACCAGTGATAGCATCTTTATTCTTATGCTCTACAAGGATAACATTATTGATTGCAGAGTGGGGAAGCAACATTCTTTGATATAAACCAAAGAATGCAGTTATCTGCATCAATTAGAGGAGCCTCTTTTCATACCGATTTGCAGCAACTTCACACCCAGTATATTGCTATCCAGAAGCAGCGAGGAGATGAATGATTTGCTCAAGTACATCCATATAGATCTGTTAGTGCATTAATACCACTAGGCTGTTCAATGACTATGCAGCGAAGCTTTTCCAAACAAAAACCCTTTACTCAGTCATAAGTCCCAGAGCAACCACCTGTCATAGTGCAATCATCTTATTGTGGCTGTATTAAAAGGAGGGCTAAAAGCATACAATCTACAGGTGTGGCACATTCATGTATGCAGTAGCAGACAAAGGTCAGTCACATTTAAGGCAAACTGTACCTCAGGGCCAGATTCTCAGAAGAACAAAGCTTTCAGTACAGGGACAAGAACAAAATCGCAAGCAATAGTGGTCCATTAATGTTAGACTTCAATAATTGTTTACTGAAACAGTATTAAAATTGTCACCTAAAGAAAAGGAAAACATTTCTGCAGGGGAAGTGAAGGCCATCAATGTTACAGTCATTAGCCTGAGCTTAATGTGATGACAGTGACATGCAGTATGTAGAAAGCTACCACAACATTTCATTACCCATCACTTTAACTATCTAGTTAAGACTGTGCACCAGGAGGTAGATCTTAACTTACTTACTTTCAAAACTTCATTGCTCATTACATTTTAAAAATAGAGGTGTAAAGCACAGCTGGATTTCTCACATATTTAAAAAACTGAGGAAACTAACTATATGACAGGACCTAGAGCGATATTTTTCTAGTTATCACTGTGCTTTCCATTCTTGCAAGCTACCACTTCGCTAACCTCCCGTTCCTCCCCAGACATCTTAAACATGCTGTCCCATTCCAAATCTATGCCCATTTTGCTCATCTGAAGTTCTTAAGTCAGGTGTCTACCTTTGCTGAGATGTCTCTCAGACACCTGAAACACATTGTACATGATCAGAATCAGATTTATTAACTGACGTGAAATTTGTTAACTTAGCAGTAGCAGTTCAATGCAATACATAATCCAGCAGAGAAAAAAAAAGTAAAGTTAAAAAAAAATAAATAAGTCAATTATGGTATACATATATTGAATAGATTTTTTTAAAAAAACATGCAAGAACAGAAATACTGTATATAAAAAGTGAGGTGATGCCCAAAGAGTCAATACCTATTTAGAAATCAGATGGCAGAGGGGAAGAAGTTGTTCCTGAATTGCTGAGTGTGTGCCTTCAGGCTCCTGTACCTCCTACCTGATGGTAACAATGAGAAAAGGGCATGCCCTAAGTGCTGGAGGTCCTTAACAATGGAAGCTACCTTTCTGAGACACTGCTCCTTGAAGATGTAGGCTAGTACCCAAGATGGAGCTGACTAGATTTACAACCTTCTGCAGCTTCTTTCGGTCCTGTGTTGTAGTCCCTCCATACCAGACAGTGATGCAGCCTGTCAGAATGCTCTCCATGGTACAATTTTAGAAGTTTTTGAGTATATTTGTTGACATGCCATATCTCTTCAAACTCCTAATAAAGTATAGCTGCTGTCTTGCCTTCTTTATAACTACATCGATATATTGGGACCAGGTTAGATCCTCAGAGATCTTGACACCCAGGAACTTGAAACTGCTCACTCTCTCCACTTCTGATCCCTCTATGAGGACTGGTATGTGTTCCTTTGTCTTACCCTTCCTGAAGTCCACAATCAGCTCTTTCGTCTTACTGACGTTGAGTGCCAGGTTGTTGCTGCAGCACCATTCCACTAGTTGGCATATCTCACTCCTGTATGACCTCTCATCACCACCTGAGATTCTACCAAAATTGGCTGTATCATCAGCAAATTTATAGGTGGTATTTGAGCTATGCCTAGCCACACAGTCATGTCTATATCGAGAGTAGAGCAGTGGGCTAAACATACAACCAAGGAGAGCCAATGTTGATCGTCAGCAAGGACGATGTGTTATCACCAATCTGCACAGATTGTGGTCTTCCGGTTAGGAAGTCGAAGATCCATTTGCAGAGGGAGGTACAGAGACCCAGGTTCTGCAACTTCTGGGACTGATGGTATTAAATGCTGAGCTGTAGTTGATGAACAGCATCCTGACATAGGTGTTTCTGTTGACTAGGTGGTTTAAAGCCGTGTGGAGAGCCGTTAAGGTTGCATCTGCCGTTGACCTATTGTGGTGATAGGTAAATTGCAATGGGTCCAGGTCCTTGCCGAGGCAGGAGTTCAGTCTAGTCATGACCAGCCTCTCAAAGCATTTCATTACTGTGGATGTGAGTGCTACCAGGCGATAGTCATTAAGGCAGCCCACATCATTCTTCTTAGGCACTGGTATAATTGTTGCCTTTTTGAAGCAAGTGGGAACTTCCGCCCGTAGCAGTGAGAGATTGAAAATGTCCTTCAGTACTCCCGCTAGTTGGTTGGCACAGGTTTTCAGAGCCTTACCAGGTACTCCATTTGGACCTTCCCCCCCTTGCGAGGTTTCACTCTCTTTAAAGTCAGCCTAACATCAGCCTCTGAGGCAGAGATCACAGGGTCACCAGGTGCAGCAGGGATCTTCACAGCTGTAGTTGTGTTGTCCCTTTCAAAGCGTGCTTAGTAGGCGTTGAGTTTTTCTGGTAGTGAAGCAATCATGCCATTGGGTTTCACTTTGTAGGAAGTAATGTCTTGCAGACCCTGCCAGAGTTGCTGTGCATCCGATGTCACCTCCAACCTCACTAAGTCACATTAAACTATCCACAACCTGTCTGTAGCCTACAACCCATCCTTTTCCAAGTCTGTTCTCTATCATTCAGTTAAACAATTCCACACTCAAAACAGTTCCTTGACTATTAAAAGCTTAGCCCGAGAATAACCTGCATTGATTTTTCTTTCTGGAGCTGCAGGGTTGACTCTAAACTTTCCAAAGCACCCATATTTCCCCCCCTTTTTTAAGTGCCAACTATCAGCGACATTATTGAAACATGTCAAGTTTAGGCTCGAGCTCCCGCCATACCCAACGATGTTCTGGCTGCCAATACTCCACCATAATATGGACTACCTTCCACAACAGACAATAAACAAGTTCAATAAATGTCTTCAAGAGGCAATGCCCCATGGAGGTGGCATCTACCATTACGGGGTCTTAGCATCTGGGACATACCCTCTGCTTATTACTACCATCAGTTCAAATATATGTTTCTTGCTATATTACTCTAAAATTTTATTTTTCCTATCCTCCTCAATTCTTGGCCCATTGCATCTTTTAATTTTCCCCCCAATCTTCAAATCAATTTAATTCAAGGGGAGGGGTTTGCCTCCTTAGAAAATGTTCCAAGAAAACATGATTTTCTGTCATGTGAAACCTTGTCACGTGTGCATGTGTTGAGAAAAACTAGTTGAAAGACGAATTTTGTGTATATTCTGTGACAGGAAATTTTATTCTATAATTCAAATTATGGGTAGTGATTTTCTGGATTCTGTAAGGGTGAAATTCTGTTAGTGGAATGTTGTCTGTATTCCTTCCTCTACTCAAAACCCTCAATGTTCGCTAACTCTGGAGAAAAATTCAATATCTCAGTTTTTCTTAACAATTGCTAACAGGCACCTGGAGATTTGCTGAGAAAATTGGTTGCTGTGCAAGGTCTCCAGGGCATCTTCAGTCCATTTCTCAGCTGCACAGACAAAAAAACTGTTAACTGAAAGGAGATGAACTGTGTCTTCTCTCTAAAGCAGTGAAGCAGAAAACTGCTATTGCTGAATCTTTTTCTCTCTCTCTCTCTCTCTCTCTTGTTTACTGAGTGCATTAAGACCTGAAAAGCATTACTTTCCTTCCAAAGGATAAACAGCACTGTTTGGGGTAAAAGATTGTTACAGTTAATCTCATTTTAAATATTTCTTGCTTGAACACTTAGTTCAATTGAAATTTGCAGTATCAAAAAATGTAATGTTTTAGAAGGTTGTTTTAAAATACACTTATAATAAAATTGAGCTAGTGTAGGGTTGCTTAAGGGACATGGAAAATTACTATGGAAAATTAAAAGATGGCTGTTATCTTTTTCTGGCATATAAATGTATGAATGTAATCCTTAGTCCTAAGTAACATGAGTTGTAAGGTGACTGTAGACCTACATAATTAAATAAAGATTAAAGCACAACAGATCAAAATGGCTTCCTGAAATTAGATCCAGGTAATTCATTATACTTGTTTGAACTATAAATTAGATCATCTATTTCATTACACAATAGAAAATAGACCAGTACAAGTATATTTTTACTGTTTTCTGTTTATTTACTGTCTGAGGCAGACTGCTCTAGAGGTTTTGCATCCAACATTGATAGCTACTGCTACACAAGCTATAATGACCCAGGTTTAAGTCTGACTAGGGTGGAGTTTGCATGTTGGTTTACTTCCATGCCATTGGAAAACAAGAAAATATGACAAAGTCAAATCTGTCATAATCAAAATAGTAAAACATTTTAACAGTTTAATAAGCATCTGACAAACAGTTATTAAAGTTGGTATACTTAAAAATAATTTTCAAAATAAAATTACAAACCCATTCTGATCTTTGAAAATAATTATAAATTCTGAAGTAATTATGTCAATATTCCTATTGCCTCCTGATATGTAGACCTGGAATACGCATTGAAATTAATGGGAGTTTCAGGTTCTAAAACTGGCCTAATCTGGAATAGGACTTAAGATACAGGAAGAATTTAGTATATATTTAGTATAATTAAAGCGGCTAGGTGTGAGGAGGTTAGTTCACAACAGAGGGATGGGAACCAGTGCAGAGAGACAGAGGGGTGTAAAGTGAGCGTAGAAGCAAAAAGTACAAAGGGGAAAAGTAAAAGTGGCAGGCCGACAAATCCAGGGCAAGCATTAAAAAGGGCTAAGAGAGTTGTAAAAGAGTGCCTGAAGGCTTTATGTGTCAATGCAAGGAGCATTCGTAATAAGGTGGATGAATTGAAAGTGCAGATTGTTATTAATGATTATGATATAGTTGGGATCACAGAGACATGGCTCCAGGGTGACCAGGGATGGGAGCTCAACGTTCAGGGATATTCAATATTCAGGAGGGATAGACACGAAGGAAGGGGAGGTGGGGTGGCGTTGCTGGTTAATAAAGAGATTAACGCAATAGAAAGGAAGGACATAAGCCGGGAAGATGTGGAATCGATATGGGTAGAGCTGCGTAACACTAAGGGGCAGAAGACGCTGCTGGGAGTTGTGTACAGGCCACCTAACAGTAGTAGTGAGGTCGGAGATGGTATTAAACAGGAAATTAGAAATGTGTGCAATAAAGGAACAGCAGTTATAATGGGTGACTTCAATCTACATGTAGACTGGGTGAACCAAATTGGTAAAGGTGCTGAGGAAGAGGATTTCTTGGAATGTATGCGGGATGGTTTTTTGAACCAACATGTCGAGGAACCGACTAGAGAGCAGGCTATTCTGGACTGGGTTTTGAGCAATGAGGAAGGGTTAATTAGCGATCTTGTCGTGAGAGGCCCCTTGGGTAAGAGTGACCATAATATGGTGGAATTCTTCATTAACATGGAGAGTGACGTAGTTAATTCAGAAACAAAGGTTCTGAACTTAAAGAGGGGTAACTTTGAAGGTATGAGACATGAATTAGCTAAGATAGACTGGCAAATGACACTTCAAGGATTGACGGTGGATATGCAATGGCAGGCATTTAAAGGTTGCATGGATGAACTACAACAATTGTTCATCCCAGTTTGGCAAAAGAATAAATCAAGGAAGGTAGTGCACCCGTGGCTGACAAGAGAAATTAGGGATAGTATCAATTCCAAAGAAGTAGCATACAAATTAGCCAGAGAAAGTGGCTCACCTGAGGACTGGGAGAAATTCAGAGTTCAGCAGAGGAGGACAAAGGGCTTAATTAGGAAGGGGAAAAAAGATTATGAGAGAAAACTGGCAGAGAACATAAAAACGGACTGTAAAAGCTTTTATAGATATGTAAAAAGGAAAAGACTGATAAAGACAAATGTAGGTCCCCTGCAAACAGAAACAGGTGAATTGATTATGGGGAGCAAGGACATGGCAGACCAATTGAATAATTACTTTGGTTCTGTCTTCACTAAGGAGGACATAAATAATCTTCCAGAAATAGTAAGGGACAGAGGGTCCAGTGAGATGGAGGAACTGAGCGAAATACATGTTAGTAGGGAAGTGGTGTTAGGTAAATTGAAGGGATTGAAGGCAGATAAATCCCCAGGGCCAGATGGTCTGCATCCCAGAGTGCTTAAGGAAGTGGCCCAAGAAATAGTGGATGCATTAGTGATAATTTTTCAAAACTCGTTAGATTCTGGACTAGTTCCTGAGGATTGGAGGGTGGCTAATGTAACCCCACTTTTTAAAAAAGGAGGGAGAGAGAAACCGGGGAATTATAGGCCGGTTAGCCTAACGTCGGTGGTGGGGAAACTGCTGGAGTCAGTTATCAAGGATGTGATAACAGCACATTTGGAAAGCGGTGAAATGATCGGACAAAGTCAGCATGGATTTGTGAAAGGAAAATCATGTCTGACGAATCTCATAGAATTTTTTGAGGATGTAACTAGTAGAGTGGATAGGGGAGAACCAGTGGATGTGGTATATTTGGATTTTCAAAAGGCTTTTGACAAGGTCCCACATAGGAGATTAGTGTGCAAACTTAAAGCACACGGTATTGGGGGTAAGGTATTGGTGTGGGTGGAGAATTGGTTAGCAGACAGGAAGCAAAGAGTGGGAATAAACGGGACCTTTTCAGAATGGCAGGCGGTGACTAGTGGGGTACCGCAAGGCTCAGTGCTGGGACCCCAGTTGTTTACAATATATATTAATGACTTGGATGAGGGAATTAAATGCGGCATCTCCAAGTTTGCGGATGACACGAAGCTGGGTGGCAGTGTTAGCAGTGAGGAGGATGCTAAGAGGATGCAGGGTGACTTGGATAGGTTGGGTGAGTGGGCAAACTCATGGCAGATGCAATTTAATGTGGATAAATGTGAAGTTATCCACTTTGGTGGCAAAAATAGGAAAACAGATTATTATCTGAATGGTGGCCGATTAGGAAAAGGGGAGGTGCAACGAGACCTGGGTGTCATTATACACCAGTCATTGAAAGTGGGCATGCAGGTACAGCAGGCGGTGAAAAAGGCGAACGGTATGCTGGCATTTATAGCGAGAGGATTCGAGTACAGGAGCAGGGAGGTACTACTGCAGTTGTACAAGGCCTTGGTGAGACCACACCTGGAGTATTGTGTGCAGTTTTGGTCCCCTAATCTGAGGAAAGACATCTTTGCCATAGAGGGAGTACAAAGAAGGTTCACCAGATTGATTCCTGGGATGGCAGGTCTTTCATATGAAGAAAGACTGGATGAACTGGGCTTGTACTCGTTGGAATTTAGAAGATTGAGGGGGGATCTGATTGAAACGTATAAGATCCTAAACGGATTGGACAGGCTAGATGCAGGAAGATTGTTCCCGATGTTGGGGAGGTCTAGAACGAGGGGTCACAGTTTGAGGATAGAGGGGAAGCCTTTTAGGACCGAGGTTAGGAAAAACTTCTTCACACAGAGAGTGGTGAATCTGTGGAATTCTCTGCCACAGCAAACTGTTGAGGCCAGTTCATTAGCTATGTTTAAAAGGAAGTTAGATATGGCCCTTGTGGCTACAGGGGTCAGGGGGTATGGAGGGAAGGCTGGATTCTGAGTTGGATGATCAGCCATGATCATAATAAATGGCGGTGCAGGCTCGAAGGGCCGAATGGCCTACTCCTGCACCTATTTTCTATGTTTCTATGTCTTATTATACGGTGCCTATAAAAAGTATTCACCCTCCTTGGAAGTTTTCATGTTTTATAATATTGAACCAGAGCGGATATAATCTGTTTTTTTACACTGATCAACAGAAAAGACTCCTTTGTGTCAAAGTGAAACAATTTCTACAAATTGGTCTAAATTTATTGCAATTATTAAACACAAAATAATTGATTGCATAAATACTCACCCCCTTCAAGTCAGTACTTTTGGCAGCAATTACAGCCCTGAGTCTGTGTGAATAGGTCTCCATCAGCTTTGCACATCTGGACACTGCAATTTTTCCCCATTCCTCTGTACAAAACTGCTTAAGCTCTGTCAGATTGCATGGGGGTCATGAGTGCGCAGTCCTTTTCAAGTCCAGCCATAAATTCTCATTTGGATTGAAGTCTGGACTCCGACTTGGCCACACCAGGACATTAACTTTGTTGTTTTTAAGCTATTCCTTTGTAGCTTTGGCTTAATGCTTGGGATCATTGCCTTGCTGGTAAACAAGTCTTCTCCCAGGTCGCAGTTCTCTTGCAGAATGCATCAGGTTTTCCTCCAGGATTTTCCTGTATTTTGCTGCATTCATTTTACCCTCTACCTTCACAAGCTTTCCAGAGTCTACTGCAGTGAAGCAGCCCCACAGCATGATGCAGCCACTACCATGCGTCACAATAGGGATGGCGTGTTTCTGATGATGTGCGGTGTTTGGCTTACACGAAACATAGCGTTTAGTCTGATGGCTAAAAGGTTCAATTTTGGTTTCATCAGACCATAGAACCTTCTCCCAGCTGACTTCAGAGTCTCCCACATACCTTCTGGCAAACTCTAGTCATGATTTCATGTGAGATTTTTCAACAGTGGCTTTCTCTTTGCTACTCTCCCATAAAGCTGCGACAGGTGAAGCACCGGGCAACAGCTGTTGTATGCACCATCCTTCCCATCTCAGCCACTGAAGTTTGTAACTCCTCCAGAGTTGTCATAGGTCTCTTGGTGGCCTCCCTCACTAGTACCCTTCTTGCACGGTCACTCAGTTTATGAGGACAGCCTGCTCTAGCTAGACTTACAGCTGTGTCATATTCTTTCCATTTCTTGATGACTGACTTAACTGTACCCCAAGGGATATTCAATGACATGGAAATTTTCTTGTATCCATCTCCTGACTTGTGCCTTTCAATAACCTTTTTGCAGAGTTGTTTGGAGTGTTCTTTTGTCTTCATGGTGTAGTTTTCGCCAGGATACTGACTCTCCAGCAGCTGGATCTTCCAGATACAGATGTATTTTTACTACAGTCAATTGAAACACCTTGACGGCACACAGGTCTCCAAAAACCAGATCTCCATTTAACTAATTATGCGACTTCAAACACCAGTTGGCTGCACCAGTGATGATTTGCTGTGTCATATTAAAGGAGATAAATACTTATGTAATCAATTATTTTGTATTTTATATTTGTAATTAATTTGGATCACTTTGTAGAGATCTGTTTTCACTTTGACATGGAAGTCTTTTTCTGTTGATCAGTGTCCAAAAAAAGCCAAATTAAACCCACTGTGATTCAATGTTGTAAAACAAAAAAAAAGACTTCTAAGGCGGGTGAAAACTTTTTATAGGCACTGTATTCTTTACTTGAGTGCAGTGCAGGAGAATGACTGTAAAGAGTCAGTCCCACCATGTGGCACTCAATATTAGAAGTGCTCAGCTATCTATCACAGTGAATCTCAGATACAAGACCATAAGATATAGGAGCAGAAGTAGGCCATTCAGCCCATCGGGTCTGCTCTGCCATTCAATCATGGGCTGATCCAATTCTTCCAGTCATCCCCACTGGCCTGCTTTCACCCCATACCCTTTGATGCCCTGGCTAATCAAGAACCTATCTATCTCTGCCTTAAATACACCTAATGACTTGGCCGCCACAGCTGCTCGTGGCAACAAATTCCGCAGATTTACCACCCACTGACTAAAGTAATTTCTCCGCATCTCAGTTCCTCAAGGACGTCCTTCAATCCTGAAGTCGTGCCCTCTTGTCCTAGAATCCCCTACCATGGGAAATAACTTTGCTATATCTAATCTATTCAGGCCTTTTAACATTCAGAATGTTTCTATGAGATCCCCCCTCATTCTCCTGAACTCTAGGGAATACAGCCCAAGAGCTGCCAGATGTTCCTCATACAGTATCCCTTCTAAAATAAGGAGGCCAAAACTGCACACAATACTCCAAGTGTGGTCTCACAAGTGCCTTAAAGAGCCTCAACATCACATCCCTGCTCTTATATTCTATACCTCTAGAAATGAATGTCAACATTGCATCTGCCTTCTTCACCACTGACTCAACTTGGAGGTTAACCTTTAGGGTATCTTGCACAAGGACTCCCAAGTCCCTTTGCATCTCTGCATTTTGAATTCTCTCCTCATCTAAATAATAGTCTGCCCGGTTATTTCTTCCACCAAAGTGCGTGGCCATACACTTTCCAACATCGTATTTCATTTGCCACTTCTTTGCCCATTCCCCTAAACTATCGAAGTCTCTCTGCAGGCTCTCTGTTTCCTCAACACTACCCGCTCCTCCACCTATCTTTGTATCATCGGCAAATTTAGCCACAAATCCATTAATACCGTAGTCCAAGTCATTGACATACATCGTAAAAAGCAGCGGTCCCAACACTGACCCCTGTGGAACTCCACTGGTAACCGGCAGCCAGCCAGAATAGGGTTCCTTTATACCCACTCTCTGTTTTCTGCCGACCAGCCAATTCTCCACCCACGCTAGTAACTTCCCTGTAATTCCATGGGCTCTTATCTTGCTAAGCAGCCTCATGTGCAGCACCTTGTCAAAGGCCTTCTGAAAATCCAAGTACACCACGTCTATTGCATCTCCTTTGTCTACCCTGCTTGTAATTTCCTCAAAGAATTTTAGTGGGTTTGTCAGGCAGGATTTTCCTTTCAGGAAACCATGCTGGCTTTGGCCTATCTTGTCATCTGCCTCCAGGTACTGTGTAATCTCATCCCTAACAATCAGTTCCAACAACTTCCCAACCACTGATGTCAGGCTAACAGAAAGTTTCCTTTCTGCTACCTCCCACCCTTCTTAAATAGCGGAGTAACATTTGCAATTTTCTGGTCATCCGGTACAATGCCTGAATCTATAGATTCTTGAAAGATTATCATTAATGCCTCCGCAATCTCTCCAGCTACTTCCTTCAGGACCCGAGGGTGCATTCCATCAGGTCCAGGAGATTTTCACTTCATAAACTTCACTTCCCTGACACTCTTGAATGTCCGGTATACTACAGGCGTCTTCCACTGTGAAGACTGATGCAAAATATTCATTCAGTTCCTCTGCCATCTCTGCATCTCTCATTACAATATCTCCAGCATCATTTTGTATTGGTCCTACCCTTGACTCTCTTTTACCCTTTATATAAAGAACAGAGTGATATACTATGTAAATGCGGGTCAAGGATTTTATGGAGGGGGGAATGTGAGCAAAATAAAAAAAAAACTGAGATTCATGTAAATCGGTGCTTGATTCTGGGTAACTATATTACTCCATGACAATATTCCAGATGCAATTTCACAAAGGCATCATTTAATTAGACCATATCTCTTTGTTCTTTATTCAAATCTTCTGACAATAAAGGCTGGCATACAGTACTGTTGGTCTCCCTAACTGTCTGCTGAAACTCAATGTTACCTTTCAGTGAATGATCTACAGACACACTCAGGGTCCTTTGTACATTAATTTCTTTCAATACTTTTCAATACTCCGCTTTATATTTTTCTACATTATATTCCACCTCCTTGTCAATGTCTATTGCTTAACTTGCCTCTCTCACCCTCAGACCACTATGCATCCTCCTCATATACCATATTTCTACCTGCATTGCATAATCAGCAAATCTTGATCCGTTTGTTCAAATTATTAATTTACACTGTACAGTCTCGAACCAAAAAATCATCAGTCTAATTTAGGTCTGTTTCTGTCCATAATGACACATTAACTTCAATGTCCTACATTCTATTGGTGACCTCCCTGTGGCACCTTATCAAAGACCTTGAGAAAGACAAAATACATCACATCAACTGGTTCACCTATATCTATCCTTGGTTACCAACACCCTCAAAAAATCCAAGAGATTTATCTAATATTATTCTTATAATTCATGACAACTGTACCTACTTCAATTTTTATTTTCCAGGGTGCCTGATTACCACTTTCTTTATAACAGATCCCATTTTTTCTTGGGAGAATAGAAATAGCACCGAAAATTGGAACACATGAAATTTAAATTCTGATATACTGAATCAGCACAGAGATGAGCAATGGAAGCAAAAGTCTCAGGTCAGGGTTAAATGAAGTTACAACTGTTTAGTTTTACTTGAGATAGTGGTTTTGGAGTTAAGATTGAATGAATGGCAAGGATAGGCCATTTTCATCAGGTGATCAATTTGGTCTCGGTTTTACTAAGCAAAAACTCATGAATCTGCTACTTTTCCTTTTGTTGGAAAGAGTGGAGACAGCAAAGGAAAGAAGTTATAGTGGAAAAAAAATATTGCTGACTGTTTACTTTTGCTGTCCATGATGAATCTGTCGAAGTTTTGGCTGAGAAAAGTTAGGCCTAAGTTTTCTCAAGGTAATCCAGGAATGGCTGTCCGCTTCAGCTGTTAAACACAGATGCACATTATCTATCAGCATTTGCATTCTCATGTACAATTTCAGAGTCAAATCACTTACCTGAAGGTTTTTACAAGGCTATTTAGTTCGGAAAATATGTCAGACATCGAAAGTTGAAAAGGTGCCAGTAACTTGGGTAAGCTAGAAATAAAAGATATAACCTTTTATAATTGCTGTCAAATTCTCTATGAAGATTTCAGAGAATCTTGAAATTTACAACTGTTTCCATGCGAAATACCACAACAAGCAAGAGAATATTAATATTCCATCAAATCAGTTCTCTCACAGGCAGTGTGATTTTAAAAAATATCTAATTTTAAGGTGGACAAAGTTGCTACATTTGAAAGTTTTGATTTTGGCAATTTTGGCATATTAAATTCACTTCTGAAAATACTGGTGATACTATTAGAGAATTGCAATGAATTTTATTTTGAGTTATTCAGGAGAAAATGGGCTTAATCCCAAAGAACAAACATTTTAATCACTATCAATTCTCCACTAATAGAAAAGCCCAATTTTAAAGTCGCCAAAAATGAGTTTTACTTAAAATTAATTTTCGGGACTTTGGCAAAACCTGTATTTACTACCCATTCTAAATTGCTCTTGAGAAGATGACAATGAGCTGCCTTCTTTAATCACTGCAGTCTCCTGGTGTTTGGGGTAAGGAGTGCCAGAATTTGCATGCAGTCATGATGAACAGCTCCTTTTCCAGGTTAGGACGATGTGAGACTTGGAAGGGAAAATGCTGGTGATACACGTACTGTCCTTGTGACATACTGTCAGAGTAGTCTGGGTGAGCAAGTGCAGTGTATTTCATAAGAAGTGGTAGCAGTAGTTACAATGCCTCGAGCAGAGTATGATGTTCTCCTAAGGGGTGTCTCTGGGATGTTTGGATGCATTCCCTTAATGGAGAACGCTTGTGTATCACTTTTGTTTAACGTGGGGAGGCTGATGCACGGTCTTTGACAGATCAGGGTCAGGGTCCAGCGGCATGAAATGCAAGATGACTGGGGATTCTTCACTGCTGCAGCCTTCCTCCTCCTTCACTAACGTTATGATGTGTCATCATCTTCCACCAGCTCTGTCACTGAGGTCTTGGTTAGATCCCTCTTTGACCTTACCACCATGGGTAACCCTACCGGGCGCTAAGCCCCAAATGGCTAAATTCCAACCTGTATTTCTCGCAGGATCTCAGGGACTCATAAGCTTCTCCACCACAACAAGGTGACGATCTTCAGAGCCACTACCCAGCTACATCATGGGGTAATTTACAATAGCCACCTCTACTATAGCCAATATGTGGCTGTGCTGGAGGTGGCTATTGTGAATTACCCTTTGGCGCAGTTAGGTGGCAGAAGGAGGAGTTGACGAACACATAATAGAGAAGACTGATGGCTCTGAGGGAGCTAGTATGGATTCAGTGGGCTGAAATACCTTCTTCTTTGCTATAGTAAGTAAAAACTAACCCTTAATAATTACATAGCATTACTGTGGTAAGATTATATCAGAATCAAAACATTCCATCAAAAGTTTAAAACATTCTTGCTGTCAACCATTTTTTTAAAAGAGCATCTTCATAGACCCACAAAGCAATGCAATTAGTAAAGTTTCCTAAAGGTTATTAATTTACCTTGGGAGACATCCAGCTTTCCGAATTTAAAATTCAGTATCTTTCAAATAAAACAAGATCATAAATTATGCTGGAACTAACTTGTGCTGAGAATACTGCCAGTTAAAATCCAGTACAGGTTAAGCATCCCTTATCTGAAATGCTTAGGGCTGGAAGTGCTTCGGATTTTGGATTTTTTTGTATTTGGAATATTTACATTTATATAATGAGATACGTTGAGGATGGGACCCAACTCTGAACATGAAATCGGTGTGAACAGTCTGCAGTTGGAGCACAGTCTGACACGATGTAGCTGTGTTCTCAACAGACTGTCAGTTGAATGACCACCTCCAACTACATTACTACCGGGTTCCAGCACTGTGATTGGCTTCATATCTGCCATCAATTTCAAACAGCTGTCCTTACCGCAGCAAGTATGATGGGGGGGGGGGGGGATAGTTTTAATTCATATTTTAAATAATTTTGTGCATGAAACAATAATGTGTAAATTGAACCACCAAAAAGGTAAGCTATCACTACCTCAGTTGCCCAGGTGGACAGTCAGTGGCTTTTCGGCATCTTCTTCATTGCTGTTCCTGAATTTATGTGCTTCTGGTAAGCAGTCTTTGTCTTACACTTGTTCATTCAGCATGTTAAATTTTCATCAGCGACGATCTTGGCAAACTCATCAATGAATTTCGCTGCTGCTTTGTGATCAGCAGAAGAGATATCACCAAAAATCTTTAAAAATTTAATTCCGTCCTTTTTCTTAAATTTCTGCTACCAGCCTGCAGAATATTCACAATTACATTCAGTTCATCATGATAGCTCTTTGCTTGTTTCATAATCAGCATACAAGTGGCACATGTTCACTCCGACGTTGACGAATCCACTCTTTCAATACACAATTGAGATCTTCATTTTTCGCCTTATGAAGTGTTTTACTATTTTTCATTATCTACTGTTTAGTACATATGTGAAGTCACTTCTCAGAACTGTCTGTGGTGTGTAGAGACCTGCGCATCATCCAGGAACCTTCCCAGCGCCTTGTGGAATTTTCCATTTGTGACGTCATGTCAGCACCCAAAAAATGTAGCATTTTGGAGGTTTTTGGAATTGGAAATTTCAGATAAAGGGTGCTCAACCTATAGAAACTCTTGGAACTGCATTTTTTAATGCATAAGAATAATAGTAATTTCTAGAAAGACAACAAAACAAAGATATAAGCTACAACATTAGTAGCTGCTGTCTCCTAGCTGAAAATGGTATGAAAATGAAGGAGACAGAAACAGAATAGTTCAACAGACAGCAAATATATATATGCATTTTTGTAACAGATATGGAGACACAAGAGATAGCAGAAGTTGGAATCCAGGGCAAAAAGCAAAATACCGGTGGAAGGTCCCACACAGGAGATTAGTGTGCAAACTTAAAGCACACGGTATTGGGGGTAAAGTATTGATGTGGATGGAGAATTGGTTGGCAGACAGGAAGCAAAGAGTGGGAATAAACGGGACCTTTTCAGAATGGCAGGCAGTGACTAGTGGGGTACCACAAGGCTCAGTGCTGGGACCCCAGTTGTTTACAATATATATTAATGACTTGGATGAGGGAATTAAATGCAGCATCTCCAAGTTTGCGGATGACACGAAGCTGGGCGGCAGTGTTAGCTGTGAGGAGGATGCTAAGAGGATGCAGGGTGACTTGGATAGGTTAGGTGAGTGGGCAAATTCATGGCAGATGCAATTTAATGTGGATAAATGTGAAGTTATCCACTTTGGTGGCAAAAACAGGAAAACAGATCATTATCTGAATGGTGGCTGACTAGGAAAAGGGGAGGTGCAACGAGACCTGGGTGTCATTATACACCAGTCATTGAAAGTGGGCATGCAGGTACAGCAGGCAGTGAAAAAGGCGAATGGTATGCTGGCATTTATAGCGAGAGGATTCGAGTACAGGAGCAGGGAGGTACTACTGCAGTTGTACAAGGCCTTGGTGAGACCACACCTGGAGTATTGTGTGCAGTTTTGGTCCCCTAATCTGAGGAAAGACATCCTTGCCATAGAGGGAGTACAAAGAAGGTTCACCAGATTGATTCCTGGGATGGCAGGACTTTCATATGATGAAAGACTGGATGAACTAGGCTTATACTCGTTGGAATTTAGAAGATTGAGGGGGGATCTGATTGAAATGTATAAAATCCTAAAGGGATTGGACAGGCTAGATGCAGGAAGATTGTTCCCGATGTTGGGGAAGTCCAGAACGAGGGGTCACAGTTTGAGGATAAAGGGGAAGCCTTTTAGTACTGAGATGAGGAAAAACTTCTTCACACAGAGAGTGGTGAAATTCTCTGCCACAGGAAACAGTTGAGGCCAGTTCATTGGCTATATTTAAGAGGGAGTTAGATATGGCCCTTGTGGCTAAAGGGATCGGGGTATGGAGGGAAGGCGGGTACAGGGTTCTGAGTTGGATGATCAGCCATGATCATACTGAATGGCGGTGCAGGCTCGAAGGGCCGAATGGCCTACTCCTGGACCTATTTTCTATGTTTCTATGTTTCTAATTCAGGAGGTGAAGCAATAGACCCCAATCAGTGAGGATATGCAGCAATACCTCCACCATGGTTATTCTCAACACCTTATAAGACTGTATCCTTAGCCCCCGACTCTACTCCCTGTACACTCAGAACAGCATGCTCTAACTACATAAACAAGTATGCATATGATACCACCAGAGTGGGCCATTTCTCATATAATGCTGAGTTGAAGTACAGGAAAGAGACAGAGAGCCTAATGACATGGGGTCATATCAATAATCTTTCCCTCAATGTCAAAAAAAAAAGAGCTGGTCAGAAAGGGGGTGGTGCACATGCTGGTGGTTTACATGAACTCAGGTTGACAGTGTTGAGATTTTCAAGTTCCTAGGAGTAAACATTACCAACATCTTGTCCTGGTCCAACCACGTTGAAGCCACAGCCAAAAAAGCTCATCGGTGCTTCTGCTTTCTCAGGAGGCTAAAGAAATTCGTTGTGTCCCCTTTGACCCTCACTAATTTTTATCGATGTATCATAGGAAGCATCTTAGCCAGTTGCTTCACAGCTTGGTATGACAACTGCTCCACCCTTACAAGAGAAACTGCAGAATTGTGGACACAGCTCAGCACATCCTGGAAACAAATGTTTTCTCCACAGACCCTGTCATTCTTGCTGCCTATGTAAAGCAGCTAGCGTATCCAAAGCTCCACCCACCCCAGACATTTCTCACTTCTCCCCCATCCCATTGGGCAGGAGATACAAAAGCCTGAAAGTGCGTATCACAGGTTCAACGGTAGTTTTTATCCCACTTTTATAAGAGTATTGAATGTTTCCCTAGTACGATAAGATGGACTCTTCACCTCACAATCCACCTCAGCGCGCGTGGCCACTTCGGTAGTGATGTCTGTTATCTGTCGAGTAGGGGACCGTGCACAATTCTGATTTGATGGAGACAGACATGAGAGTACGGAGGAACATCTGGAAAACTTCTGAAATGCCCGCTTCACTGCTGCTGCTACTGTGTGGTAACTGGAATCTCCAGAGCTGAAGGCCCCGAAATCCTCGGCTTTGAGTGTTTCAGCGGCCGGGGGGAGGTCGAAGGTGCTCAGCAGAGGATGGTGCTCGGGAGGCTGTATTGGAGGGGCTGGTTGGAAACTCGAAGTTTTCGGACGGATGGACTCAGTGTCGGCTGTGGTCGGCTGCTTCCAAGGCAACGGCAAGTTGACGGTGCCTGGAGGTTTATGGCAGGGAGTTTCTCCCTTTTGCCGCCTGCTATCGGGGACTCAGGAGTCGATCGACTTGGGGACTTTGAGACTATTTTTACCGTGCCCATGGTTTGTTCTTCATCAAATTATGGTATTGCTTTGCACTGCTGTAACTATATGTTATAATTATGTGGTTCCGTCAGTGTCAGTCTTTGGTTTGTCCTGTTTTCTGTGATATCACTCCGGAGAAACATTGTATCATTTCTTAATGCATGTATGCATTTCTAAATGACAAAAAAAAGAGGACTGAGTGTTCTCATAACCTAATCTAATTGTGATCTGGCACCTTACTGTCGACCTGCACTGCATCTTCTCTGTACTGTAACACTTTATTCTGCACTTGTTATTGTTTTACCTCATGCCACCTTAATGCACCATTGTAATCAATTGAGTGGTGTGGATGGTATGAAAGTCAAGTTTTTCACTGTAACACACACAAAATGATGAAGGAATTCAACTGGCCAGGTAGCATTTATGGATTGGAATGAACAGTTGACATTTCAGGACAAGACCCATTGCTTTGGATTTCCAGCAACTACAGAATCACTGTACCTCGGTGCATGTGACAATTTGCCAAGCACAAACTAGGCTGAGCACCTACACCCCAACTGCCATGGCTTTCTGGAGCTCCCAGTTGCTAGTCTTGGATGGCAAATATGGACAGTAATCAATCTTGGCACTGCACATGACATCCACATACCATAAATACAAAAACGTAGTATAAAAATAGTTTCTTTTGCCCTAACAAACCACAAAGATGACAGGATCTGAACATTAATTCTGAAGAAATATATAATTTTTATGTCTAGTTAGATGTGTTATAGAAATGAGAAAAAAAATCCAGATTCCAGGTGGATATTAATGAACATACGCTAACATAACACTTACACTTTTTTAAGTGCATCTAGAACAATGCGTTTGCGGATCTGGTTCCGTGCTTCAGAATCCACCAATGGAAGAACTGGATCCTCCTCTCTACTTTCCTAAATTCCAAATAAAATGCATTTAAGTATCATTTAAGTTCAGAATTGTTCAATCTACAAACTGAGAAATATAATGGATTAATAAACTCTGTTTCTTGTGAAGCCTAGAAACAAATAAATGGCTAAAAGTAATCAATAAACTGATAGTATAGGAAGTAGAATGAAACTTTCCATAGACAGGAGAATGATGCCATTCAGAAACAGGCTTGGAATTTCAATTTAAAACTATGGTGAAATTAATTAACATACAATGTGTGCATTACTGGATTTTAAAAAAAGTCTTGTTTGAATATCCTTTTCATGACAAAAGTTTGTTTTTTAGAATAATTTTTAGGTATTGAAATAAGTAGCTTTATACTACAACATTATGAGCCAACAGCCATTCCAGCTTTTTGCCATGGGAGCACTTCACCTTTTCCACTGAGACAACTGGTTAAACAGCACTTGCTAAGTAAGAATAGCAGTTAGAGACACAGAGCTGTACAGCATGGAAACAGGCTACTCGGCCCATCACATCTATGCACACCATTATGCCTTTCTACACCAATCCCACGTTTGCATTCATCCAATATCCCTCTAGGCTTTGCTCATTCAAGTACTTGTTCAAATGTCTCATTAAGTTGTCACTGCTCCTGCTTCTATCACCTCCTCTAATAGCTCATTTCAGATACTGACTACTGATAATTATGTGAAAAAAAAACCCTTAGATCCTTTTACACCCAGGCTGCCTGCAGACAGAAAAGATAGCATTAAGCTGGAGTCTACAACTAGTATAATAAATGAGTGGATCTTTAGGGAGCAGCTTGCAATGAATCAGCAAACTCTGGTGCCATCTTGCATAGCAGAAAGACTTACAAGGGATCTGAGGGGCAAGTTTTTCCACACAGTTGGTGGGTATACAGAATAAGCTGCTTGCGGAAGTGGTAGAGATGCGTACAACTACAAAATTTAAAAGAATCTAAACTCCAGATACACAAGTGGACAGGAAAATTTTTTTGAGGATATGGCCAAATGCAAGGAAATGGGACTAATTCAAGTAGATAACTTGGTTGGCATAGTTGAGTTGGACCATAGAGCCTGTATAACTCTATGACTTTGAAACTCCTCCCTCTCACAACTAGTTTTAGATATGGATACCATTGGAAGTACACTCTGGTAATCTACTCCGGGCTTTTCCTCACTTTAAATACACCTACCATGTCACCTCTCAGCCTCCTTTGCTCCAGAGAAAACAGATCTATCTAATCTCTCCTAATGATTCAACTAACCAATCCAGACAATACCCTTGTAAATCTTTTTCGCACACTTTCTGGCTTAATCCCATCCTTCCTGTAACATGGTGTTCAGAACTCCAAGTGCAGCCTCAACTACATTCTGTATGACAGTAATATGATATTCCAATCCTTACACTAAAAGCCTTAAGCTAGTGTAGGTAGGAATGTGATACAGTATGCCTTCTTTGCTACCCTGTTGCCACCCTCAGGGAGCTATTACTTGTAACTCCAAGCACTCCTTAATTCAACAGCACTCACTGTGTATGTCCAACCCTGGCTTAACTTCCCAAAATGCATCTCTTCACTCTGTTCTGAGCGAAATTCTCTCTCCTATTTCTTTGCCCACTTTACAGTTGATGAATATCATATTGCAATCCTAGAAGACCTTCTTCACTGTTCACTAGACTACAAATTATGGTGTCATCAGCAAACTTACTAATCTTGTTACCTACAATCTAAGCTAAATCACTAACATATACAACAAATAACAGAGATCCCTGCAGCAACCCACTGGTCATTGGCCTTTAGTCTGAGAAACTTTCATCCACTACCGCCCTCTTTCTCCTACCAGACTCATTGGGCAAGCAGTTAATAGATTCACACATAAAAGTTGCTAGTGAACGCAGCAGGCCAGGCAGCACCTCTAGGAAGAGGTGCAGTCAACGTTTTGGGCTGAGACCCTTCTTCATCAGGACTAACTGAAAGAAGAGCTAGTAAGAGATTTGAAAGTGGGAGGGGGAGGGGGAGATCCGAAATGATAGGAGAATACAGGAGGGGGAGGGATGGAGCCAAGAGCTGGCCAGTTGATTGGCAAAAGGGATATGACAGGATCATGGGACAGGAGGCCTAGGGAGAAAGAAAGGGGGAGGGAGGAAGCCCAGAGGATGGGCAGGGGGTATAGTGAGAGGGACAGAGGGAGAAAAAGGAGAGAGAGAAAAAGAATGTGTGTATATAAACAAGCCTACTGACTCTCACAGTTATCTGGGCTATTCCTCTTCTCACCCTGTCTCTTGCAAAATTGCCATCCCCTTCTTGCAATTCCTCCGTCTCCGCCGCATCTGCTCTCAGGATGAGGCTTTTCATTCCAGGACGAGGGAGATGTCCTCCTTTTTTAAAGAAAGGGGCTTCCCTTCCTCCACCATCTGCTCTCAAATGCATCTCCCCCATTCCACGCACATCTGCTCTCACTCCATCCTCCCGCCACCCCACTAGGAATAGGGTTCCCCTTGTCCTCACCTACCACCCTACCAGCCTCCGGGTCCAACATATAATTCTCCGTAACTTCTGCCACCTCCAACGGGATCCCACCACTAAGCACATCTCCTCCCCCCCCACCCCGCTTTCTGCAGGGATCATTCCCTACGCGACTACCTTGTCCATTTGTCCCCCCCATCCCTTCCCACCGATCTCCCTCCTGGCACTTATTCTTGTAAGCAGAACAAGTGCTACACATGCCCTTACACTTCCTCCCTCACTACCATTCAGGGCCCCTTCCAGTCCTTCCAGGTGAGGCAACACTTCATCTGTGAGTCGGCTGGGGTGATATACTGCGTCCGGTGCTCCCGATGTGGCCTTCTATATATTGGCAAGACCCGACGCAGACTGGGAGGTTGTTTCGCTGAACACCTACACTCTGTTCGCCAGAGAAAGCAGGATCTCCCAGTGGCCACACATTTTAATTCCACGTCCCATTCTCATTCTGATATGTCTATCCACAGCCTCCTCTACTGTAAAGATGAAGCCACACTCAGGTTGGAGGAACAACACCTTATATTCCGCTGGGTAGCCTCCAACCTGATGGCATGAACATTGACTTCTCAAACTTCTGCTAATGCCCCACCTCCCCCTCATACCCCATCCGTTATTTATTTATTTATATACACACACATTCTTTTTCTCTCTCTCCTTTTTCTCCATCTGTCCCTCTCACTATACCCCTTGCCCATCCTCTGGGCTTTCCCCCCTTCCCCTTTCTTTCTCCCTAGGCCTCCTGTCCCATGATCCTCTCATATCCCTTTTGCCAATCACCTGTCCAGCTCTTGGCTCCATCCCTCCCCCTCCTGCATTCTCCTGTCATTTCGGATCTCCACCTCCTCCTCCCACTTTCAAATCTCTTACTAGCTCCTCTTTCAGTTAGTCCTAACGAAGGATCTCGGCCCGAAACGTCGACTGTACCTCTTCCTAGAGATGCTGCCCGGCCTGCTGCGTTCACTAGCAATTTTTTTGTGTGTTCCTTGAAATTCCAGCATCTGCAGATTTCCTCATATTTGAGTTAATAGATTCAATGCCTCGTCACTCAAATACAGTACTGCAGAAAGGAACTTATGGGGGGGGGTGGTCACAAAATTAAAACATAAAATCCTCAACAAACCACTGTGCAGTGGAATCTGACAAAACTTTGAGTGTGGGTCATTTACTAGTACTGAGAATGATATTGGGTTCTTTCTATGATTTCCCCTGGAAGAGTATTAGTGTCAACAATGTACAACTTACGGCAGATGTGGATTGATAATGTTCTTCACTTTTGCCTTCAGTGTTGTCAGGCAAAACATACCGCCCTTTATAAAACTCTCTGACTTTCAGCTGAAGAAATTTGGATTCCTGCTTTAGTTGTTCAAAATTTGGTAATGGTCTAACAGTGATCTCCGGCTCTTTCACCTGGACACCCGTGCTAATATTTTCATTAGGATCTGTGATTTCAACTACTTCCAGGCTATCCAAGTCATCTTCATCAAGTTGTTCTTGTGCGGTAGCATCAGATGATTGACGTGGCAAACTGCACTGTGTTCTTCTGTGTTTTAAGTTTGAACCATAAAGAAATCTTAATGTTTCTTCCGTATTCCATTCACTTAATGTTTGTCTTAGTGATTCTAGTACATTAGTTTCAACACCTGAAGCAGATCTACATGAACTAACAAGGTTACATTGTTTTGATTTTGATATTAGGTTTCTTAGTGATGCAGCACCCTTCTTACTTAAACCTTGTGTTGTAAAATTACTTGTTGCAGGTTTGTCTTTATCCTTTAATCCACTTGAGGGAGTTGTTTGAGAGACATCTTGGTCCACTGCCCGAGGAGCTTTTTCCTTTTGTGTAAAAGTCAACTGGTCAATTCCAACATCCTGGGATGATCTGGAACTGTATGTCTCAAAGTGATATTCCTTCAACTGTTGTGCAATGTTTTCTACCTCAAGATCCAGCTCTGTAAATTTTGGTGCTGGTACTGAGTTTGTACTCATGCCTTGCTGCTTTTTTTTGAACTGTTTGTGCCCTGCAGATTTTAACTTGTACTTTTCTCCCATGAGGATAGTTGAAACAAATTCTTGATCAGAGCCACTGCTATCTCTTTCATTTGAAGAGGAGCTAGAGTCACGTCGATCATCCATAAAGGGAGGGTTATCAATATCCGAAATTCGGATATTTGAATTTTGAAATCTCACTTCTTCCCCAGCACTCCCTCTGCAAGATAAGAATATATAATAAACATAAATAGATTTCAAATTTTCTTGGTATAATTTAGTAGCCAGATATTATAAAATTATAAATTTAATTTCTGTAATTCAGAAGCAGGAATATCTCAGAATGATACCTTACAATGGCACTTTAAGCCAGGGTTCCCAGCTTTTTTCATGCCGTGGATCAATACCATAAAGCAAGGGGTCCGTGAACTCTGGTTGGGGACCCCTGCCTTACACATATTCAAACTTCATTGTCCAGGTTTGTTTTCATTTTTTGATTAATGGAATTGAGTGTTATGGGCAAGGACAGCATTCACTATCCATTCCTAATTGACTCTCAACTGAGGAGGCACAAGTTTCAAAATCCACTTTTTCTTAGAGCTCTCTCTGAATAGCTGCTGACATTTTGGAAGCTGCGGATAATTCATTGTCCATGATAACAAGAGAGAAGTGACAGGAACACTCCAAATAGACAAATGATGTAGATCTGCTGTACAGCTTGTAAACAAATAATACTTGTTTACAGTTGTCCAAGTTGAGTTGTTAAGGCCACTATCCACAAAGAACAGCAGCCTGATGGTTTCCAACAACTTTTATTTATATTGTGCAAATAATGTTGTGAAACACCCCAAAATAGTGCAGAGGCACATTAACAGAATTTCATCCTCTGCTACAGAAGGATATATTAAGAGCAGATGCTAAATCACATGTGAAGTTGTAAAACAGCACACTGTACATGGAAAGGGGAGGAGTAAGTGAAGAATAGAGTGTTTAAATTAAAGGATGGATGGGATAAATAGCGCAGGAAAGGAAAATGATATAACCATAGAACAATGTTCAACTGACACTATTATTAAAAAAGGAAATGGCAAAACACAGAACGAGCACAGGAAGAAAGAATATATTCCATATGTACATAGGAGATTCTACAAATGCTGGAAATCCAGAGCAACAGGCACAATATGCTGGAGAAACTCAGGTCAGGCAGCATCTATGAACATGAATAAACAATCGACATTTCGGGCCAAGATCCTTCATTAGTACTAGAAAGGAATGGGGAAGAAGCCAGAAGGTGGTGGTGGGGGAGGGGAAGGAGTACGTTAGACTGTGTAGGCTTTGTCTAGTGCAGTGTTTCCTAATGAAGGCTCTTGGCCCAAAATGTCCATGGATATTTCATATGTGTTGCTTCTTAATTCAAAAAGTGAGGTAGAAAGCAGGAAATGAAAAGCCTATTAGCTTAACACCTTTTGTAGAGAAAATGTTAGAAGCTATTTTAAAAGACCTTATAGCAGGTCATTCAGATAAGATCTAGGTTTAATGAAAATGGAAACCAGGTGTAATTTGTGTGTAGCTCAATTGAAGAGGTAGTAGGTGCTATTGATAAAGAGGATCAAGTGGATGTACCATACATAGGTTTGCAGAAAGCAGTCGACAAGGTGCCAGTTCAAAGGTTACTGCAGAAAATAAAAGTTCTTGGTGCAGGGTATATCACTGGGTACTCTTAGCTGACTGGAGGGCCATAAGATTAGCTTCATTTGTCACAGGTACATGTGTGGTGAAAAAGGCACGACAGCCCCTCTTTCACCTCAGACGGTTCAAGAAGTTTGGTATGGGTCCACAAATCCTGAGGGCTTTCTACAGGGGCACAATTGAGAGCATCTTGACTGACTATATCACTGTCTGCTATGGGAGCTGTATTTCCCTCAATCTGCAGAGTGGTGTGGACAGCCCAGTGCATCTGTAGATGTGAACTTCCCACTATTCAGGATACTTACAGAGACACAGGTGTGTAAAAAGGGCCCGAAGGATCATTGAGGACCTGAGTCAGTCCAAACACAAACTGTTTCAGCTGCTACCATCCGGGAAAGGGTACCACAGCATAAAAGCCAGGACCAACAGGCTCTGGGACAGCTTCTTCAACCAGGCCTTCAGACTGATTAATTCACGCTGATACAATTGTATTTCTATGCTATATTGACTGTCCTGTTGTACATACTATTTATTACAAATTACTAAATTTAGACGGAGACGTAACAGAGATTTTTACTCCTCATGTATACGAAGGATGTACGAGGGGTGATTGATAAGTTCGTGGCCTGGGTTAGACAGAGTCAATTTTAGAAAACCTAGCACATTTATTTTTCAACATAGTTCCCTCCTACATTTACACACTTAGTCCAGCAGTTGTGGAGCATATGGATCTTGGATCTCCAGAAAGTGTCCACAGCAGGGGTAATTGTTAAGTTCGTGATCTAAGGTAGAAGGAGATGAGTTATACAGCTCTCGTTACATGCACATGCAGGTCAGCTCTTTGAGTGATTATGCAGAAAGTTTGAAGTTAATAACTCATCATCTTCCACCTTAGGCCACGAGCTTATCAATCACCCCTGCTGTGGACACCTTCTGGAGGTCCAAGATCCGTATGCTCCACAACTGCTGGACTAAGTGTGTAAATGTAGGAGGGGACTATGTTGAAAAATAAATGTGCTAGGTTTTCTAAAATCAACTCATTCTACCTCAGTTCACGAACTTATCAATCACCTCTTCTAAGTAATAAAGTTAATTCAATTCAATAAACATCGATACATACAGTGAAATGCCTCATTTTGAGTCAACAATCAACACAGTCCGGGACACAGTCCCAAATGCCACCACACTTCCTGCGCCAACAAAGCATGCCCAGAACTCACTAACCTTAACCCTAACCTCATGTCTTTGGAATGTGGGAGGAAATCAAAGCTCACAGAGGAAACCCAAGCGATCACGAGGAAAATGTACAAACTTCTTACAGACAGCAGTGGAAATTGAACCCCAATCTGTGATCACTGGCACTGTGAAGTGCTGCGCTAACTGCTACACTGCTGTGTTGCCCTGTCAGAAAGTGATACAGCATAGAAATAGGCCCCTCAGCCCATCATCTCCTTGACACTTCCTGCACATTTCTACACTAATCCCAGTTACCTGCATTAGTCCATAATTTTTTATGCCTTAGCATTTCTAGTGCCTGCCTAAGTACTTAAGTGAGACTATCTACTTTCACTGCCTCTTCAAGCAGCATGTTCCAGACTCCAACTGTGCTCTGTGTCGAAAAAAAAAATCCCTTGGATTCCTTCCTACCTCTAAACTTAAACCTGCACCTTCTTGCCTTAGTAGTCCCCACCATGTGAAAAAGATTTTTTACTACCTAGCCTGTCTACTCCTCTCATAATCTTATATACCCCTACCAGGTCTCCCTTCGCTGCCTCTGCTTCAATCTCATCAGTGGAAGAAATGCAGATGCCAGAAATCCAAAACTAAAAGAGAAAATGCTATAAACATTTAGCAGGACAAGAAAACTGTCAATGCTTCAGATTGAGAACCTTCATTAGAATCAGAGAAAGTGACAAAGTATGTTTATGCTACAGAGAGGGAGAAAGTGGAATGAGAAGAAGAAATGTCTGTGACAGAGAGGAGATTAAAGATGTGGAAGTGCCAGTCACTTAAAATAACTGGCAATTTATAACAGAGGTGAGGAAAAAATAAAACTTGAAACAGGAAGATACAGCCACGTTTCTGGTCAGTGAGAGATAAAAAGAGTGGAGGTATAGAAGATTGCCTGGCTAACAGGAAACACTAGGTGTAGATGGGTCTTTCTCTGGTTGGCAAGATGTAAAGAGTGGTGTGCCACAATCACGCATAACTAGGTCTCTACATCTTCCTATTATATAATAGAAGGCTCTGAATGAATGGAAGCTACATTTGTTAACAGAATATAATTAGGGAAAATATCCATTTTGGAATGAAAAATAAAATAAACATTATCTATTGGTAAGAGATTACAAATCTCTAAGATGCAGAGGGATCAAATAGTCTGAAGTGTATAAATTATAAACAGCTCGTATGTAAGTGCAACAGGTGTGGGACTTGAGGACCAGAGTCATAGGGAAAGGTTGGACTGGTTGGGACTTTGTTCTGTGGAGCATCGGAGAATGAAGGGAGATTTGACAGAGGTATATAAAATTAAGAGTGGTGTAGACAGGATAAATGTAAGCAGGCTTCTTTCACTGAGATTGGGTGAGAATAGAACTAGAGGTCATGGGTTAAGGGTGATAGGTGAAATGTTTCAGAGGAACACGAGGTGGTGAAAGTGTAGAATGAGCTGCTAGCAACGGTGGTGGATACGAGTTTGACTTCAACATTTATCAGAAGTTTGGATAAGTACATGGATGGGAGAGGTATGGAGAACTATGGTCCAAGTAAAGGTTGATGGGACTAAGGAGAATAATAATTCAGCAAGGTCTAGATGGGCCGAAGGGCCTGTTTCTAGGCTGAAGTGCTGTATGACTCTAAGTAATTACAAAAGCTAAGAAATTGTTATTGTTTAATTCAAGGGGAACTAAATACAATTTTTAAAAAATGCAGAGTGGTTATGTGTCAGTTATGAAGGGCACTGGCTAGGCCATGCCTGGAGTATCATGTATAATATTGGTCTTGTTACTTAAGTAAAGGGGCAGTTCAGAGGTCCTTGAATGCACACATAGTCTTTTGAAGAAAGGTTGGACAGGCTAGACTTGCATCTGCTTGTGTTCAGAAGAATGAAGGGGCGAGTGGGCTTCATAGTAGCAAACAAGATTGGGATGGATATGGATAGGCAGGAAATGGGGAGATTTTCCTTTTTACATGAGAACTCAAAACTTGAGTTTTCACAGCATTAGCTTCCAGGTACATTCCTTTCAATGACATAATTGAATCAATGAAACTCAGTATTAATAAAAGAGTAACAAGGCAGCTAATTTGTAGCATTTGGTTTATTTCTAGCAGCCAAAGATAAGTTTCTACACCCTGTTTTAAAAATAAGAGCTTTCTGAATTCAAAGGAATTAATATCATTACATGAATGATAAGAATTACCAGCTGTTCTATATTTGCCTTTAATACTTCATGGGCCAGGACAACTAGACTCTGAAGGAAAAGAGTTAATAAAGGAAATCTAGAGCAATTAGATGAATTAGGAACCACCAAGATCTCGGAGTAGAAATATCTTTTGTTGCCACATCAGATGGTTTTTAACAATACTAGCTATTATAAGGTCAAAAGACAATAAGAATAGCATTAGGCCATTCATCACATCAAGCCTGCTCTGCCATTCAATCACAGCTGATACATTATCCCTCTCAACCCCATTCTCCTGCCTCTCCACATCCACTCTAATTAGGCCTTTCATTCCTTTCCTAACAATCTATTCAATTGATATCACTGAATCAATGAATTGTACTGGTATGTACACTTAGACTAATTCTAGCAACCGAAGACTAATTTCAGGACTTTAAATGTATGAAGAAAGAGGAGAAAAGTGCGAGTTGATAATTGTATATTCCCCCCCCACAAGACTGCCGTAGTTACACTTGAAGATTGTATTTGGCAGTCTTGGCCTAAGGAGCATCCACAGATGATGAAAGGCAGTATGCATATTTTAACTTAAAGAAACATTCCACAGGCTATATCACTTATTTGAAAAAGCTTTAAACAGTAAACAATTTAACAATAGAACTTATCTTACTTGTAACCAATGAATCTATCACCTTGCTCCTTACGTTTAACTGCATTTGCAGACAAATGCGCCACCCCATGGCCAATGTTTTTAAGCATCAACTTTCAAAACAAAATTCCCAAGTTTCTCTGCTCCAAATTCATGCCAGTAAATATGCTTTCTCTCTCATTTTCATTTACACACTGTATTAAAATGATAATATCAACCAGTATTGTCTTAATTAGAACTATCTTCAAAAGGACAGGTAATACAGACATAAAAACACAGATAAATAAAAACACTTAATATTAGGATAAATAAAATGAATCACCAATGCTATCATTATGTACTTTAGTTGCAGTCCCAGAAATGATTAACTAATATTGGTTGATGAATGATGTAGCTTTACCACTTTTGCATGAACAAGTTGAGGCAAATATATTCAATTATATTGAAATAATTAATTGTTAATACTAAATTCAAAGCAAAAACATTCTGTGTACTGAACATAAAATAAAATGCATACCTTTGCTCATTTAATAATCGACATGCCGGAACTCTACAACGGAAAACAGAATTATTTTTCACACTTTGATAAAAAATATTTACTATTCAGGTTTTTATCCTATTTCTCACTTCAGCCACAATTGAGCTTTTTTAGAAGGGCAAACACGAGGAATTCTACAGATGCTGGAAATTCAAGCAACACACATCAAAGTTGCTGATGAACGCAGCAGGCCAGGCAGCATCTCTGGGAAGAGGTACAGTCGACGTTTCAGGCCGAGACCCTTCGTCAGGACGAACTGAAGAAAGAGCTAGTAAGAGATTTAAAAAACTCTTAAAAGTTTTTAAAACTTTTAAAAATCTCTTACTAGCTCTTTCTTCAGTTAGTCCTGACGAAGGGTCTCGGCCTGAAACGTCCACTGTACCTCTTCCTAGAGATGCTCCCTGGCCTGCTGCGTTCACCAGCAACTTTGATGTGTGTTGCTTCTTTAGAAGGGGGCAGGAGGAGGGGCGGGCTGTAATTGTCCAAGCCAAGATTTACTTAGTTTGGATCAGATTTCAATCTGTATTCCAATGGAACAGATCAAATAAAATCCTCACAGCGTCATCCAATCACAAACAAGAGAAAATCTGCAGATGTTGGAAATCCAATCAACATGCACAATATGTTGAAGGAACTCAGCAGGCCAGGCAGCATCTATGGAAAAGAGTAGAGTCAACATTTTGGGCCAAGATCCTGCATCAGGATGAAGGGTCCCAATGACGGGTCTCTGCCCAAGATGCTGACTGTACTCTTTTCCATAGATGCTGCCTGGCCTGCTGAGCATCATCCAATCACCCACTTTCTTTCTTTTATTGAATATCTACACCGTATTACATTCACAACAACCTTTTTATAAAGATATTTTGTATCTCAACTTTAACTTGGTTATTTTTCCTTGTTAAAAGATATATCATTTTATAGTACAGTACAGAAACAGGCTCTTCAGCCAACAAAATAGTGCTGACCAGGAACTCAAAACAAACTAATCCCATTTGTTGGCACATGATCTACATTCCTCCATTTCCTGCACGGTTTTATGCCCGTCTAAACGCCTCCAACACTATCATTAGATATCATACAAGGATCCACCAACCAACCCACTACCCCTCCCCACAACAAGAAGTCTGTGTTGGAAAACTTACCTCGCACATTTCTTAAACTTCAAGCTCTGGCATGTAGTATTTCACATTTCAAATCCTGGGACAAACCTCCAATTATTTACCATAGCTATGCCTCTCATAATTTAATTTGCTTCTTTCAGGACATCCCTCAGACTCCAATACCGGAGAAAATGATCCAAGTTTGTGCACACTCCCCTTAAAGTAATTACCTACTAATCTAGGCAACATCCTGGTGAACCTTTTCTGCACCTCCTCCAAAGCCTCCACATCTTTCCTGTAATGTGGCTAACAGCATTACACGTGATAGTCCAAATGTGGTCGAACCAAAGCTTTATAAGGCTACATCATGACTTGCCAAACTTTATAATCAAAGCCCCAAGCAATGATGGAAAACATGCTGTATGCCTTCATTACCAATCTATCTCTGGTGTTGCCATTTTCAGGCAGCACTGGACTTGCTACATCAACGCTCTTCTAATGGTTCTGCCATTTACTGCATACTTTCCCCTTATTTTTGACTTCCGAAAGTGCAACACCTCATACTTATCCAGATTGAACTCCATCTGCGATTTCTCCTCCCATATACCGCTTTATCCTTTGACAACTTTCTTTACCAACTCTGTCAATTTTTGAGTGGTCTACTAACTTACTAATCAGACTAGCTATTTTATCAGTTATATGTACCGCACATAGAGGCTGTAGCACTGATCCTGTGGAAAAGCACTGGTCATTGACCTTATGTCAGAAAAACACCCCTCAGCCACTACACTCTGTCTTCTGTAACCAAGCTAATTTTGAATACAATCTAGCCAGTCATGTGGAACCCACATCTCTTAATCTTCTGGATCAGCCTACAATGAGGGACCTTGTCAATGTACATAACATCTATTCCCTACTGTCACCAATCACTTTTTTGTCACCTCCTCAAAAAAACTTTATCAAGTTCATAAAACATGTCTTGCCTCACATTAAGCCATACTGATGGTCATTAATAAACCCACACTTTACAAATGTGATTAAATCCTATCCCTAAGAACCCTCTCTAATAGTCTCCCTACTACTGATGTCAGGCTCACTGACCTATAATTTTTGGATTATCCTTAATGCCCTTCTAGGAACAATGCTGGCTTCTCTACAGTGCTCTGGAAAATTGCCCGTGTCAAGGCCTCAGATATCTCCTCTATTGCTTCTCTCAATAATCCGGGATAGATCCTATCAGACCTTGGGAAGGTATCCACCTTAATGTTCTTCAAAAAATCCAATAACTCCTCTTACTTGATATTACCATGGTCAAGAATATTGGCATACCGCACACTGATCTCATTATCCTCCACATCATTCTCTTTGGTGAATGCCAATGCAAATTACTCATGTAGTACCTCCCACTACTTTAGACTCCAGTTATAAATTTCCTCCCTTGTCCTTGAGTGGCCTTATCCTTTCCCTAGTACCCTGTTTTGCTTTTAATGTATGTATAAAATGCCTTGGGATTTTCTTTAATCCTACTCATCAAGGACACTTCATGGCTTCTTCTGGCCTTGCTAATCCCTTTGAAGTTCTTTCCTGCTTCATTATCATCCTTACTTCCTTAACAACTTATATTAAAATTGAAAGAAAATGAAATTATTACAGTAAATACAAATCAGAAATGTGGAATAAATACTTCACCTTTCTTGTTCACGTGACCACAGCGGATCATTTGGAATCTGAGCTTCCAAATACTTGGAAGCCTTGTAACAAAAATTGCTGCAAAAATGCTGTAAATATAATAAAATATCTCAGTATCAGTTTTAATGGGATTGACATTTACAGAGAACACGTTATAAGATATAGGAGCAGAATTAGGCCATTTGGCCCATCTGCAATTTAAACATCTGAACTCCTAAATTCTTTAACGTTTTTCTCTGAAGAAAAGCAATATATGCAATGTTATACAATCCAATTGGCACTACGTCTCAGTTTATACTTTGTCCTAGTTTGAACAGGTTCCTAAATTACGATGGTCATTGAGCCAACTTATTTAATCAACAGGAGGAACATTCTAGCCAAGGTCTTTGTTTTCACATGGCTAACTCATTTGCTTTTCTGATTGTTCAGAAACCTATCAATCATCTTCAATAGTCAGTTTACCGGAGGTCAGTAAACAGCATTTCGTGACAACAAAAGAGGAATCTGGAACAAAAAAAGATTGAAGAACTCAGGAGGTCCAGCAGCAACGGTGAAACATATGTCACTGTTTCAGCTTTAGACACTGTATCAGGTAAAATGCATATGTCAATGTTTCAATTTTAGACACTGTATCAGGTAAAATGCATATGTCAATGTTTCAGCTTTAGACACTGCATCAGGTAAAATGCATATGTCAATGTTTCAGTTTTAGACACTGTATCAGGGCATCTGGTGATACTTAAAACGTCAATCAACTATATGAAAACGGATATAATATTGCATGATCTTTTCCTCCAGGATTCTCAACTTTGCATAAATAGACTGATGGGCTGAACCGTGTTAGCAACAGATAGCAGTTCAAAAAGGGACAGGCAAATTTCAGTTAATGAAATTGTCCTAACTCTGGACCCATGTGCTAAGAAATGAGGGAATGTTAACTTTCACAGTGTGATTTTGGGACAGAATCTGTCCCCAAATTTACCACAAAGAAACACAGCAGTAGAGCTGTTCATGCTTGGGCTTGGCACAGAATCTGAAACTTTATTGACTTCATGATGGGATTTGTTGGGCATAGACAAATTACTTTTGTCTAACACACAACTTTTTAAAAGCAATAAGTTATTTTACTTTATCTTAATGCTTTTAAAATGCTTAAGTGCTTTCAATTAACTTGATTTTTAAAAATTCATTTCAAATTTAATAAGCTTTTCACATGCTGAAACAATATAACTTGGAGGTTTCAAAGTTCTGTCACCAGCTGTGAGGAGTATTTTGGAGTTCGCACCCCCACACTTTTTTGCTTCCAGGCATTACCCAGACCCCACCAGTGGGCTCCAGCACGAGGAGCAGCAGCAAAAACCTTCCACATCTGGGACAGGTAAGTGGAGCAGGGAGGGACACGAGGCAATGGCTGGTGAGTCTGGATCAGCACGATCTGACCTAATGTCCCGTCGGACACCGAAAATGAATTTAAAAGCAAAGCATCCACTTAAGAAAATGTTGCAACATTTTCTTGAAATTGAATTGATCACGATATCCACTTAGTTGACTACGCCAATTCTACAACAGAAAAATTATGTTCCACTGATAGGCAATGCAACATTGCAGATCTCAAGGCAATCTTACATTAAAAATTGGCTCTCAGCTAACTGTGAGGCCCAGGATAGTAGATAGCATAACAAGGCATAACTAACAAAAGTTTAATAAAAGTGAACATACTCTGAGCAAATTTTAGAACTATCAATGCTAAGTTGAAATTCCATGATGGGAATTGATCTCACTGTTTTTGAATTGTATGCCCAGTAACAATAAGATTAAGAATAGCATTATTTTGACGTATACGTGACAAATATCGAAACAAAACAGTGAAATGCATCACTTGTGATGTGCTGGGGGCAGCCCGTAAATGTTGCCATGCCTCTGGTGCCACACGGCATGCCCACAACTCACTAACCCCAACCCATACATCTTCAGAGTGTAGGAAGGAACAGGAGCACCTTGAGGCAATCCACGTAGTCGTGGGGAAAACATACAAACTTCTTACAGACAGCGATGGAATTGAATTCCGATCGCTGGTGCTGTAAAGCAATACGCTACGCTACCAGCTGCCCTTTATAAGATTTATTTAGCACTCCTGGACAACTATTAACCTTTTGCTTTTGAAGCTACACCGATATTTATTATTGTCTGGTTGAGAAGTGGAGAACCAACTACTGTCTGGTTGAGAAGTATTGATATGTACGTAGTGTAGGAAGGCTGTCATGAATCTAGAGTGAGGTGCTAACCCTATTATCATACTGAACCCACAGGATATGAGGGTGATCTTTTATTACAGTGAATATTTCAAAAACAAATAAACCAACTAAAGATAATTTGAAAATCTTGCCTTTCTTTCTGTAATATCATAAACTCGATTTGTTTTGGTAGATATTTTGTATTGCTGCTTAGGTACCTAGAATTATGTAAAAAAAAAAGAAATGTTAAAACAAGCAAGCTAGCTGATTAACAGAAATAAGATTCATTACATAGAGACCAATATCGTCATGGGATCAATGTAAACAGTTAACTGATTTGAGCCACAGGAGTACAGCAATTTCCCTTAAAAGCCCAAGGGGGAAAAGTGGGTATTGTGTTTCCTCTGAACTCTGAAAAATATTCCTGTTCTAACAAAGACAGTATCACTTCAGATGTCCTTAATCAAACAGTCTACTCATACTAACTATATGGGCTCCCTGCATATAGAACCACTCCCCAGCTAGTTTAAAATGCTGCTGCTAAAGCACAGTGATGACTTGCTAGCTGCAAACGAAACTATGATCATACTTTTTCTTGGAAATGATTGCTACGATCAATAGCCTGTAACTTCCCTTTCAGAGTTGAGTTTTTGAACTGCCTTACGACCTGGCATTTTTGTGGTGTGAACTGAAGTCTCAAAGGTGCAGGATGGTGCGTAGGAACTAAATCGAGGCAGTGGAGCCTGGCTCTGAGAGCAGGGAATGAGCCGATGTTTGGCCATTGCTGGAGTGGACTTGGAGGCAATTCGAAGCAGCAGATTTGAGGTGAGGTGAGGTGAGGCAATGTCGAGGTGGTAGGGCCCAGCCCCAGAGCAAGGACTGACATGCTGCTTGGCTGATTTAAGTACTGGGCCAGATTGGAAAGGCTGGGTACAGGCTGAATCAAACCAGCACAGCCCAGGCCCAAGAGCAAATCGAAACGGCGGGACCTGAGTCTGAGAGCAAGGAACAACCTGCTGTTTGGCCAATTTAAATGCCAGGTCAGGTGGGAAAGGTTGGGTACAGGCCAAATTGAGACAGCGGGGCCCGGACTCCGGGCCCGATAGTCTATCAAAGTGGCAGAGCATTAAGTATAGGAGGAACTGGGTAGACCCAGAGAAGCAGGCTACCTGAAGTTGGAGAATTCAACATTTATGTTGTAGAGTAGCCTGGTGGAATATGAGGTGTTGTTCCTGTAGTTTGCTTTTGGCCTCACCCTGGCAGTGGAGGAGACAGAGGACAGACAGGTTGGTGAGGGAGTTATGTTTGGGGTTTGCCAGTCCAATGATATCCTCTCTGAATTCAGTAAGTTTCAAAAATCTGCAATCAATGACTCCACTACTTCTGCAGATGCTTTCGTTGCCTCTAGGCCACTGGATCCAACCAGCTTATCTGTCTTTAGCTCCATTAGTTTTTCTAACTTGTCCTTTGTGCTAGGTATTGTCAAAGTTCTCCATGCCATTTGAAACTATCTATCAGATAATTGCTACAATTTACCAATAAGATCCGATAATGAAGGACAAAACCAAGCTACAAGGTCCATTATAATTTAACTATATTTGCCATATGGTCAAATTACCTCCTGAGCTTTAAATTCCACTACTCATAAGAAAAAGAAATGGGAATCAGTCACTGGCCTTTCAAGTCTACTCTGTCATTAAAATAATGGCAGATCAATCTCATCTTCACCGTCCTGCAATATTTTAGTTGATTTCTCAATTCCCCTAGTTTTCAATTATATATTGATTTCTGTACTGAACATACACAACAATTGAGTATCCAATCCTCAATGACTCAGCATTCCTAAAATTCCCCACTAAAGCTGAACTTACTGAAATATAAACAACTTCCTGAATCTATTCAAAGGCAGATTAGACAGACTTACATTTCCAAGGGCATTTTGACAAATTGGATAACCACACCGTTCGATGATGGAACGTTCTTCCACAAGATCTTGATAATGGGCAGCAGTAATAAACTTCATCTAAATTGAATCAGAAATCAGAATACACTGTGAAGGCTCAAGCAAGTTTCTAAATACACAATATATAAAAACTAACATTAATTATTCAACAAAAATTACAATGTTACTAAATGTCAGTTGGTAGCTACCCATTAGGAAAGTTAAACCCTAAGCTATAACCGCATTAGGGAACTGGAGCAAGAGCTGGATGACCTCCAGCTCATTTGGGAGAATGAGGAGTTTATAGATAGTAGCTTCAGGGAGGTAGTTACGCTAGAGGAGCAGCGCACAGGTAATTGGGTTACCGAAAGGCGAGGGAAGGGGAAAGGGCAGGCACAGCAGGGTTCCCCTGTGGCCATTCCCCTCAACAACAAGTATACTGATTTGGATACTGTTAGGGGGGATGACTTACCTGGGACAAGCTGCGGCAACCGGATCTCTGGCACCGAGTCTGGTTCTGCAGTGCAGAAGGGAGGGTGGAAGAAGAGAGCGGTAGTGATAGGGGACTTGATAGTTAGAGGTACAGAAATGAGGTTCTGTGGTCGTGACAGAGACTCCTGGATGGTTCATTGCCTCCCGGGTGCCAGTGTCAGGGATGTCTCTGACCGTGTGCACGGCATTCTGAAGTGGGAGGGTGATCAGCCAGATGTCATGGTACACATCGGTACCAATGATGCAGGAAGGAAGAGTGAGTATAGAGAGCTTGGTAGGAAGTTAAAAAGCAGGACCTCGAGGGTGGTAATCTCAGGATTGCTACAGGTGCCACATGCCAGTGAGGGTAGGAATAGGATGCTCTGGCGAATGAACACGTGGCTGAGGAACTGGTGTAGGGGGCAGGGTTTCAGATTTCAGGATCATTGGGACCTCTTCTGGGGCAGGTGGGACCTGTACAAGAGAGACGGGTTACACCTGAACTACAAGGGGACCAATATCCTTGCAGGGAGGTTTGTTAGTGCTATTAGGGAGGGCTTAAACTAGATTTTGAGGGGGATGGGAACCAGAGTGCCAGAGCAGATAGTGGAGTGGGGGTGAAGATAAATTATGTTAAAAGTTCATGTAAAGTGTCAAATAGAAGGGTTGTGTGTGGTAGTTATAATCTTCTGAGGTGTGTCTATTTCAATGCAAGGAGTATTGTGGGGAAGGCAAACAAGCTGAGGGAGTGGATTGACACATGGAATTACGACATTATAGCCATTAGTGAAACTTGGCTACAGGTGGGGCAGGACTGGCAGCTTAATGTTCCAGGGTTCCAATGTTTCAGACGTGATAGAGGTAGAGGAATGAATGGTGGGGGGGGGGGGTGGCATTGCTAGTCAGGGAAAATGTTACAGCAGTGCTCAGGCAGGACAGATTAGAGGGCTTGTCTACCGAGGCCACGGGGGGGGAGCTGAGAAACAGGAAAGGTATGACCACATTAATGGGGTTGTATTATAGACCACCTAAGAGTCAGTGAAAATTGGAGGAGCAAATCTGCAGAGGGATTGCAGACAACTGCAGGAAACATAAAGTTATGATCGTAAGGGATTTTAATTTTCCACTTATTGATTGGGATTCCCATACTGTTAAAGGCCTAGACGGGTTAGAGTTTGTAAAATGTGTTCAGGAAAGTTTTCTAAATCAATATATAGAGGTACCAACTAGAGCGGATGCAATATTAGATCTCCTATTAGGGAACAAGTTAGGACAGGTGACGGAAGTGTGTGTAGGGAAACACTTTGGTTCCAGTGATCATAACACCATTACTTTCAACTTGATCATGGATAAAGATAGATCTGGTCCTCCGGTTGAGGTTCTAAACTGGAAAAAGGCCAAATTTTAGAAATGAGAAAGGATCTAAAAAGCATGGATTGGGACAGGTTGTTCTCTGGCAAGGATGTGATTGGTAAGTGGGAGGCCTTCAAAGGAGAAATTTTGAGAGTGCAGAGTTTGTATGTTCCTGTCAGGATTAAAGGCAAAGTGAATAAGAATAAGGAACCTTGGTTCTCAAGGGATATTGGAACTCTGATAAAGAAGAAGAGAGAGATGTATAGCATGTATAGGAAACAGGGAGCAAATAAGGTGCTTGAGGAGGAAGTGCAAAAAAAACTTAAGAAAGAAATCAGGAGGGCTAAAAGAAGACATGAGGTTGCTTTGGCAGTCAAGGTGAAGGATAATCCAAAGAGCTTCTGCAGGTATATTAAGAGCAAAAGGATAGTAAGGGATAAAATTGGTCCTCTTGAAGATCAGAGTGGTCGGCTATGTATGGAACCAAAAGAAATGGGGGAGATCTTAAATGGGTTTTTTTGTGTTTGTATTTACTAAGGAAACTGGCATGGAGTCTATGGAAATAAGGCAAACAAGTAGTGAGGTCATGGAACCTATACAGATTGAAGAGGAGGAGGTGCTTGCTATCTTGAGGCAAATCAGAGTAGATAAATCCCCAGGACCTGATAGGGTATTCCCTCCAACCCTGAAGGAGACTAGTGTTGAAATTGCAGGGGCCCTGGCAGATATATTTAAAATGTCAGTATCTACGGGTGAGGTGCTGGAGGATTGGATGATAGCTCATGTTGTTCCGTTGTTTAAAAAGGGCTCTAAAAGTAATCTGGGAAATTACAGGCCAGTGAGCTTGATGTTGGTAGTAGGTAAATTATTGGAAGGAGTACTAAGAGATAGGATCTACAAGTATTTGGATAGACAGGGACTTATTAGGGAGTCAACATGGCTTTGTGCGTGGTAGGTCATGTTTAACCAATCTATTAGAGTTTTTCGAGGAGGTTACCAGGAAAGTGGATGAGGGGAAGGCAGTGGATGTTGTCTACATAGACTTCGGTAAGGCCTTTGACAAGGTCCCACATGGGAGGTTAGTTAGGAAGATTCAGTCGCTAGGTATACATGGAGAGGTAGTAAATTGGATTAGACATTGGCTCAATGGAAGAAGCCAGAGAGTGGTAGTGGAGGATTGCTTGTCTGAGTGGAGGCCTGTGACTAGTGGTGTGACACAGGGATCAGTGCTGGCTCCATTCTTATTTGTCATCTATATCAATGATCTGTATAATAATGTGGTAAATTGGATCAGCAATTTTGCTGGTGATACAAAGATTGGAGGTGTAGTGGACAGTCAGGAAGGTTTTCAAAGCTTGCAGAGGGATTTGGACCAGCTGGAAAACTGGGCTGAAAAATGGCAGATAGAGTTTTATACAGACAAGTGTGAGGTATTGCACTTTGGAAGGACAAACCAAGGTAGAACATACAAGGTAAATGGTAGGGCACTGAGGAGTGCAGTAGAACAGAAGGATCTGGGAATACAGATACAAAATTCCCTAAAAGTGGCATCACAGGTAGATAGGGTCGCAAAGAGAGCTTTTGGTACATTGGCCTTTATAAATCGAAGTATTGAGTATAAGAGCTGGAATGTTATGGTGAGGTTGTATAAGGCATTGGTGAGGCCGAATTTGGTGTATTGTGTGCAGTTTTGGTCACCAAATTATAGGAAGGATATTAATAAAGTTGAAAGAGTGCAGAGAAGGTTTACAAGGATGTTGCCGGGACTTGAGAAACTCAGTTACAGAGAAAGGTTGAATCGGTTAGGACTTCATTCCCTGGAGCGTAGAAGAATGAGGGGAGATTTGATAGAGGTATATAAAATTATGATGGGTATAGATAGAGTGAATGCAAGCAGGCTTTTTCCACTGAGGCTAGGGGAGAAAAAAACCAGAGGACATGGGTTAAGGGGGAAAAGTTTAAAGGAAACATTAGGGGGGGGCTTCTTCACAGAGAGAGTGATGGGAGTGTGGAAGGAGCTGCCAGATGAAGTGTTAAATGCGGGCTCACTTTTATCATTTAAGAAAAACTTGGACAGGTACATGGACGAGAGGTGTATGGAGGGATATGGTCCAGGATGCAGGTCAGTGGGACTAGGCAGAAAAATGGTTCAGCACAGCCAAGAAGGGCTAAAAGGCCTGTTTCTGTGCTGTACTGTTCTATGGTTCTATAAAAGCAAGATTGAAAGATGGTATTTGTTACATCATCATTACATTGTGACCTACACAATCAATAAGGGTTTTTTAACAGTTAAAAACAGATGATAACTAACATGTAGGCGTGGCAATGTTCAAAGTAAATTTATTATCAAAATATGTTTATGTCACCCATGAGATTCATTTTCTTGCAGGCATTTACAGTAGAACAAAGAAATACAACAGAATCAATGAGAAAAATAGATAGAAAGAATAACAAACAATTAATGTGCAAAAGATAAGACAGTGCAAATACAAATAATAATAATAATACATAAGTATATAAAAATATAGAGAACATAAGTTGTGGAGAATTTGAAAGAGAGTCCATAGGTAGTGGAATCAGTTCAATGTTGAAGTGAGTGAAGTTACCTATGCTGGTTCAGGAGCCTGATGAAATCTGCTTTTGGATCAAGCCATGCTGGACTCATTAAAGGATATTAACTGCCCACAACTGAGATTAATCTGTTATGTCACACCAAGGAGGTATCCAACAGAGCCTGGTCTGCCTCAGGTGATATTGTGCAAAGGATCCATCCCCAGAACTGCCTGACAGTTGTCGATAGGTGGCAAAGCTGGGTGGTTGACCTCAGCCGGTGGTCAAAGCCTGAGAAACCTTTACTACTAAAAAATTTCTTAATATGCCCAACATTTACTTCCTGTAAATTTGTGACAGAGAGCACTCGGTAAATGCATTCCTTACACACACACACACACACACACAGCCTTGTTATTCTGCTGTGTACACAGTTTAATGTCTTCCCCAGTATATGCTCATTAGGGCTGATGTGCTCAGGTTGGCTTTATGATGCCTTTCCTGCCATACACAGTAGAGTATTCTATTGCTTTAGTAATGGGGATGTGTAAGTGTGTATATATTGTTTGTATTGTCACGCAGGTGAGAAACTGCTAGAAAGTTCAGCAGTCTAATGAACAAGGAGGCAATTAAAAGAAAGAGAGAGTACGGCGCGAGCTGAGACACGAGCTGGGAAGTCACCATGGTAACAGCTCAGAGCGGTTGAGCTGGAATTTTGGATGGATTATAAAAAGTTGATCCTTTGGTCTGACAACAGCAGAGGAGACACGACGTGAGAGAACTGGGGAAGCTACCCAAGAAACCACTGGTGGAGTTTAAGACCACCACGAGGGTGGAGGCCATGGACCGATTAATTTCGACCCGCGATTACCAGTGTGGGTAAGAGCTTGCCTGTGGGGGGTCTGCTGGTGGTGCCGTGGGTTAGTAGACCGTTCCCTAGAAGGGGTTCTGTCCATCTGTGTCTGTGTGGGAGTCACACGAAGTGACTCTGAAGACTTCAGAAGCAAGAACAACTAAAGCTGCCAACTTGAACATTAACTCTCACTCTCTCTCTCTCCATCAATTTAACTCGATGCAACACAAAGTGAACTGAACTGCTTAAACTTACCTGACACCATCAGACTGATATCTACCTCCTGGACTATTATTTTTGTATCCACACACACATTTACGGATATATATAAGTTTATAACCTCCATTGTATTATTCGGTTTAATGATATTAATTCGTAGTAGTAATAAATACAGTCTTAATTTATAGTAAACCAGACTCCAGGTGTGTTCCATTTCTGCTGGTCCTTTTCAACCCGTGACAAAATTGGGGCCTGTGTCCAGGATCTGAACAAATTTGGTTGGAGCCAATTTTCAAAATTGTGTGGGGGCTTGTCTTGATTGGGGAAATCCCTTGTAATTAATCTGTGTGTGGAAACAGCAGAAATGGAGGCTAGTGAATTTATAGAGAACCCTACTCTTCTGTTTTTGAGGAGTGCCAGAAAGGAGGTACTATGTGACATTGCTAAGAAATGGCAACTTTCTGGAATACAGAAGAGTATGACGAAGGCAGGAATTCGGAGGAAAATATTGTGTTGGGAAAGCTATTTGAGGAGGAGTCGCTACAGGAGTTTCCGATAGGTGATGAGGAGACCCTGTTACGATTAGAACAATTAAGAATGGAGAGACTTAAGTTTGAGGCTGCAGAGGCAGAGAAACAGAGGGAGTTTGAGAGGGAGATACGGCGTCAAGAAGGTCAAGTGTCAGGCCGGGGTGGCGAGAGGGGTGTATCAATTAATGTCAGTCAGGAAATTAAGTTGGTACCTCCGTTTGCTGAAGAAGACGTTGATAGGTACTTCCTACATTTTGAGAAAGTGGCTCAGAACAGGAAGTGGTCGAGGGAGGACTGGGCAGTATTGCTGCAAAGTGGGTTAAAAGGGAAGGTGCAGTAAGCATATTCTGCCTTATCTGTGACCGAGTCGACTATGATGACGTGAAGGAGGCTGTGCTTAAGGTCTATGAAATGGTGCCAGAAGCGTACCGACAGAAGTTTCGGGGTTTGAGGAAGTCTGGAACCAGACATATGTAGAGTTTGCCCTTGAAAAGGAGAGGTACTTTGATTGGTGGTGTGCCTCAAAAGAGGTAGACAAGGACTACCACAAAGTGAGTCAGCTGATGCCGATTGAGGAATTTAAAGAGTGTGTCCCTAGTGAGATACGGACGTACCTAGAAGAGAAGGAGGTTGAGATTCTTTCCGCGGCCGCTAGGTTAGCGGATGATTTTGCCCTGACTCACAAGATTAAGTTTTTCCCAAGCAAGGGTTATCAGAAGAGTTACCGGGATAATCCACCGAGTAAAACAGAAAACAAGGCAGGGGCTGGTGACAGAGGTAGAGAGGAGGGGAAACCGACCAAAAATAAGTTTTCCAGCTTTACCTGTTACTACTGCAGAAAGCCTGGCCACGTGGCATCTAACTGTCTTATTCGGAAGAAAGAAATGGGAAAGGAGAAGGGGAAAACCCCCAATGCGTGTGCGCCGGCGGCTGAGACCACATGAAGGAAGGTGGGGTCTGACCAAGTTCAGGAAGGGATTGAGTGGTTTATTATCAAGGGTTTTGTGTCTGTGAAGGAGGGGTCACCCCTAGTTCCAGTGAGAATCTGACGCGATACTGGAGCCTTTCATTCACTGATATTAAGTGATGTCCTAGAATTTGGTGACGAGACAAAAACGGACAAAGTGAATATTCTGGAAGGTATTGGCAAGGAAACAGAGGTCATGCCTTTGCACAGAATAATTTTGAAATGTGACTTGGTGTCCGGACCAGTTGAGATAGGGATACGACCTAAATTACCGATAGCTAATGTGGACGTCTTGTTGGGAAATGACCTGGCAAGAAAAGATGTATACCCAGGTTTACAGCTAACAAGCCAGCCTGCTGTTATTGAGACAAGCGCAGACAGTGAACTTTATCCCGCATGCGCGGTCACAAGAAGTATGACAAGGAAGGCTGCAGAAGTGAAGCGATCTGAATGGGAGGGGTCAGGTGCCCGTGATAGCAAAGACAGGGGTACGGATCCTACTGACTTATCTGAAACTTTTCTACCGTCTGTGTTTGACCAGGACCCAGGTAGTGAGGCAGATAAGAGGGGTTTGTCATTGTCCAGGCGGAAGCTTGTGGAAGAGCAGGATAGGGATCCTGAGACTGCAGTTTTAAAAGAGACAGCCCTTTCTGAGGATGAAATTCAGAGGGAGTCAATGGGTTACTATCTGAAGGATGGGGTATTAATGAGGAAGTGGAGGCCACCTACAGTACCTGCCGATGAGGATTGGGTTGTGGTGCACCAGATGGTGGTTCCAAAGGGTTACCGTACAGAAATTTTAAAGATGGCTCATACAATGCCTTTAGGGGGACATCTTGGAGTTAGAAAGACAGGGCACAAGGTTATGAAAGAATTTCATTGGCCGGGTATAAGGAAGGATGTGACGGTTTTTTTGTAAAACTTGTCACACATGTCAAGTGGTAGAGAAACCGAATCAGACTATCCCAAAAGCGCCACTTCGCCCCATACCAGCTTTTGGCGAACCTTCCTCCAGGGTCACTGTGGATTGTGTTGGCCCACTGCCAAAGACTTCAGGTGGTCACCAATACTTGTTAACTATTATGTGCGCTGCCTCTAGGTTCCCAGAAGCAATACGCCTCAGGAACCTAAAGGCTAAAACAGTGGTGAAGACACTTATTAAGTTCTTCACGTTAGTGGGTCTGCCCAAGGAGATACAATCGGATCAGGGCAGTAATTTTACATTGGGTGTATTCCAACAGATAGTTATGGAACTGGGAGCGAAACAAATTTTGTCCACGGCATACCATCCCCAATCCCAGGGAGTGATAGCGAGGTTTCACTCTACCCTAAAAACGATGATTAAAACATGCTGTATGGAAAACGGGAAACATTGGGATGTGAGTATACCTTTACTCCTACTTGCAATAAGAGATTCGATCCCGGAATCGTTGGGGTTCAGTCCGTTTGAGCTCGTGTTCGGTCATTGGCCTCGAGGACCTTTGACCTTACTGAGAGAGCAATGGTCTGATAAGGAAGTGCGAATTGGTGTATTGAATTGCAACTTAAGAGTTTTGAGACAGGCTGAGCAGGACTTGTGACCTTGCGAAACAGAATCTCCAGGACTCCCAGGCTGATATGAAGTGCTGGTATGACAGACAGGCAAGGGAGCGAAGCTATGAGGTTGGAGATAAGGTCTTGGTTTTGTTTCCCTTGGAGAATAACCCTCTCCAGGCTCAATTTAGTGGACCTTACGAAATAATGAGAAAAACTGATGAGCTGAACTATGTTATCAGGGCACCTGGTCGAAGGAAGGCACTCAATTAGTGCATGTGAACCTAATCAAACCTTATTTTGACTCTAAATCCGTATCATTTGGGGTTATGACCAAACAAGACCCAGCTACAAAGACTAGCCCAGAGATAATGGGGGAGTGTAATGAGCAGTGTCTGGTTTCAGCTCGACTCAAGAATGCCAGTGTTTTGGAGAACATAGACAGTAAAATTAACCACCTGGAACCGAAACAACAGCAACAGATAAAGGAGCTAATTGGCAAACATTCCGATCTATTCCCAGATACACCGAGGCAGTGTGGTATAGCTACCCATGATGTCATTGTGGGGCAGGCTGATGCAGTGAAACAGCACCCCTACAGGATGAATTTAGAACATAGTAAAGTAGTGGAACAGGAAATCAAATATATGTTGGCCAACGGTATAATCAGGCCATCCACCTCTGCGTGGGCTTCTCCGTGCGTGATAGTTCCCAAGCCCGATGGTACAATGAGATTTTGCACAGATTATAGAAAGGTCAGCACAATAACTAAAACAGATGCTTACCCTATTCCCAGAATAGATGACTGCATCGATAGGGTGGGAAACGCTAAGTACCTAACAAAAATTGACCTGCTAAAAGGGTACTGGTGCATTCCCTTAACCGATAGGGCTCGAGCGATATCGGCATTTGTCACCCCCTCGGGGTTGTACGACTATAATGTGGTGCCTTTCGGGATGAAAAATGCCCCTGGGACATTCCAACGTATGATAAACTCTGTGATTCAAGGCTTGAAGAATACTGGGGCATACATTGATCATTTAGTAGTATGGAACGACACGTGGGAGGAACACATTGTAACAGTAGAGAAATTATTTGATTGGCTCTCTAAAGCTAACCTGACAGTGAACCTTGCCAAGAGTGAGTTTGGTCATGCCGGGGTCACATATCTTGGTTACGTAATGGGCCAGGGTCAACTGGCTCCTGTGAAAGGGAAAGTTCAGGCTATTGCTGATGGACCCATTCCAACAGGTAAGAGAGCATTGAGGAGCTTTTTAGGTATGGTGGGGTATTATCGAAAATTTTGCAAGAACTATGCGGATATTGCCCTTCTACTGACAAAACTGTTGAGAAAGAGTTAACGATCTGTGTGGGATGAGCATTGCCAAGAGCCGTTTGAATGGTTAAAGGGTGTTCTGTGTCACCATCCAGTGCTAAAGGCACTGGACTTCACTAAACCATTCTCCCTAGCGACGGAGGCTAGATGAAGCTGCAGGGGCGGTGCTATTACAGAGAGGAGATGATGGTATTGAACATCCGGTGGCCTACTTTTCCAAAAAGTTTAATGTGCACCAGAAAAATTACTCGACAATAGAAAAGGAATTGCTGTCTCTCATTTTTGCATTACAACATTTCGAGGTTTACGTCAGTCCCGCACAAAAGCCGTTAGTGGTGTACACTGACCACAACCCTTTGGTGTTTTTAGATAAGATTAAAGATCGAAATCGGCATTTATTAAACTGGAGCCTGTGCTTACAGCAGTTTGATATCGAGATAAGACACTTAAGGGGTACAGACAATGTCATTGCGGATTGCCTATCCCGCTGTTAAAAATGCTGACAAAATGTGTAAATGCTTAATGTACACTCTGTGAAGTAGAATGTAGTGCTTGGTGTGCAAAATCTGTGAGTGAGCAAAATTTTGCTCGAAGATCAAAATTTTCCCAACCGAGGAAGGTGTCACGCAGGTGAGAAACTGCTAGGAAGTTCAGCAGTCTAATGAACAAGGAGGAGAGGGAGAGAGGGAGAGAGGGAGAGAGGGAGAGAGGGAGAGAGGGAGAGAGGGAGAGAGGGAGAGAGGGAGAGAGGGAGAGAGGGAGAGAGGGAGAGAGGGAGAGAGGGAGAGAGGGAGAGAGGGAGAGAGGGAGAGAGGGAGAGAGGGAGAGAGGGAGAGAGGGAGAGAGGGAGAGAGAGAGAGAGAGAGAGAGAGAGAGAGAGAGAGAGAGAGAGAGAGAGAGAGAGAGAGAGAACGGCGCAAGCTGAGACACACAAGCTGTGAAGTCACCATGGTAACAGCTCAGAGCGGTTGAGCTAACGGATGCTGGAATTTTGGATGGATTATAAAAAGTTGATCCTTCGGTCTGATAACGGCAGAGGGGACACGACACGAGAGAACTGGGGAAGCTACCCGAGAAACCCCTGCTGGAGTTTAAGACCACCATGAGGGTGGAGGCGACGGACCGGTTAACTTCAACCTGGGATTACCAGTGTGGGTAAGAGCTTGCCTGTGGGGGTCTGCTGGTGGTGCCGTGGGTTAGTAGACTGTTCCCTAGAAGGGGCTCTGTCCATCTGTGTCTGTGTGGGAGTCACACGAAGTGACTCTGAAGACTTGGAAAGCAAGAACAATTAAAGCTTTAATGATATTAATTCATAGTAGTAATAAATACAGTCTTAATTTATAGTAAACCAGACTCCAGGTGTGTTCCATTTCTGCTGGTCCTTTTCAACCTGTCACGGGGTTTGTGACAGTATCCTGTATTTAAGGTAAATATTTCTGTTTATTTTGTAATATGATTGTAACTACAATGTGGAGTGCATCATATTCTAGTTCATGTGTAGGAGTTAACCTACCCCTACACCTCCTCCCTCACTACTATTCAGGGCCCCAAACAGTACACGCAGCTTATGGCAAGGTCTGCACACCCTCAGACTTCAAAGCTAAACGCAGTAGAGTTTCCAACATCGATGCCTCTCTCTCAGACAAGCTAAATCTTTTTTATGCTCGATTCGATGTTGCCAATACTGAGCCCGAGGAGATCTGAAGATGATGCGACCGGCAGCTTGGTAATCTCCAAGGCCGAAGTACGCAGGTGTTTCCAACGAGTGGGCAGTCACAAGGCTGCGGGACCAGATGGCATCCCAGGGTGGGTACTCAGAATGTGTGCGGCACCACTGGCTGGTGTGTTTACAGATATTTTTAATCTCTCCCTCTCCCAGTGTAGAGGGCCCTCCTCCTTTAAAAGATCCACCATTGTCTCTGTACCTAAAAAGACCAAGGTAACATGTCTGAACGACACTCACCTCAATAATAATAATAATAAACAAATGCTTTAAGAGGCTGATCAAGGACTACATCTGCAGCACGCTGCCACCCACACTGGTCCCCCACTACAATTCGCCTACTGACACAACCGATCAACAGAGGACGCAATAACCACAGCTCTACACACCATCCTTACATATCTGTAGAAGAAGGACGCTTTTGTGAGAATGCTGTTCTTGGACTACAGTTCAGCATTCAACATCATAACTCCCGCCAGGCTCGACAAGAAGCTCAGAGACCTCAGCTTTCATCCTGCCTTGTGTAGCTGGATCCTGGACTTCCTGTCAGATCGCTGGTAGATGGTAAGAATGGGCTCCCTCACCTATGCCCCTCTGACCCTCAACACAGGTACCCCTTAGGGCTGTGAACTAAGCCCCCTCCTTTACTCTCTGTATACCCATGACTGTGTCGCCACCCTCAGCTCCAATCTGCTAATTAAATTTGCTGTTGCCACTACACTGATTGACCTCATCTCAAATAATAATGAGGCAGCCTACAGAGAGGAAGTCATCACTCTGACAGCAGTGTCAAGAAAACCTCTCCCTCAATGTTGCAAAAACAAAGGAGCTGGTTGTCGACTACAGGAGGAATGAAGACAGCCTAACCCTATAGACATCAATGGATCTGAGGTTGAGAGGGTGAACAGCTTTAAGTTCCTTGGCATACACATCACTGAGGATCTCACGTGGTCAGTACATACCGGCTGTGCGGTGAAAAAGGCACAACAGCGCCTCTTTCATCTCATACGGTTAAAGAAGTTTGGTATGGTCCCCCAAATTCTAAGAACTTTCTATAGGGGCATGATTGAGAGCATCCTAACTGGCTGCATCACTGCCTGATATGGGAACTGTACTTCCCTCAATTGCAGGACTCTGCAGAGAGTAGTGCGGACAGCCCAGCGCATCTGTAGATGTGAACTTCTCACTATTCAGGATATTTACAGAGACAGGTGTGTAAAAAAGGTCCGAAGGATTATTGGAGACCTGAGTCACCCCAACCACAAACTGTACTAGCTGCTACCATCCAGGAAATGGTACTGCAGTATAAAAGCCAGGGCCAACAGGCTCTGGGACAGCTTCTTCCACCAGGCCATCAGACTGATTAATTCATACTGACACAACTGTATTTCTATGTTATTTTGATTATCCTATTGTACATAATATTTATTATAAAGTACTATAACTTGCACACTGCACTTTTAGACGGAGACGTAATGTAAAGATTTTTGCTCCTCATGTATATGAAGAATGTAAGTAATAAAGTCAATTAAATTCAACAGTTCTTCCAGGTGAGGGGACACTTCACCTGTGAGTCTGTTGGGGTCACCTACTGTATCCGGCGCTCCCGGTGAGGCCTCCCGTACATCGGGCAGACCCGACATAGGTTTGCTGAGCACCTATGGTCATTCCGCCAGAAAAGGTGGATCCCCTTCCCATTCCCATTCCAACATGTCAATAGATGGTCTCCTTAACTGTCATGATGAGGCCACATTCAGGTTGGAGGAGCAACAACTTATATTCCGTCTGGGTAGTCTCCAGCCTGATGGCATGAAGATCAATTTCTCGAACTTCCAGTAATGCCCTACCCCTTTACCGTTCCCCATTCCCTTTTCCCTCTCTCACCTTATCTCCTTACCTGCCCATCACCTCTGATGCTCCTCCTCCTTTTCTTTCTTCCACGGCCTTCTGTCCTCTTCTGTCAGATTCCTCCTTCTCCAGCCCTGTATCTCATTCATGAGTCAACTTCCCAGCTCTTTACTTCACCCCTCCACCCCAGTCTCACCTATCACCTTGTGGTTTTCCCTCCCTCCTTACCCCCACCTTTTAACTCTAATTCCTCATCATTTTTTCTCCAGTCCTGATGAAGAGTCTCTGCCTGAAACATTGACTATACTCTTATCCATAGATGCTGCTTGGGCTGCTGAGTTTCTCCAGCATTTTGTATTGTGTTGCTTGGATTTCCAGCATCCACAGATTTTCTCTTGTTTGTGATTAGGCTGCCAGGAGTTTACATCAGACAAAGTATGTGTAATATTGACAGTTTTCTTTTCACTATTTTTGCAAATTTGGTTTTTGATGCACCTAATAAACAGCCTTGCACAAAAGTGCTAACCAACTCCAGCCATTTTTTCCTTTGGTCACAACCCATGGATCTAACATAATTAATTTAAAAACAACAAAATTAATTAAAATCTGAAGAAGCAATTATGTATATCAAAACAAACAGTGAATAACTGTTTCTGCTCCTAACATTCAGGCTGGGATTTCCTATTCAAATTAGTAGGATCTCCAATTTTATGCTGCACATTTGCCAGCAAACAGGGCTCTGCTGTCAGATTCCAAGTGAAGGGCAGAAACAAAATGAAACAACAAATGTGCCAGGATTTGCCTCACAGCATGTCACACACGCGGAGATTTTCTGTAAATCGGAGAGGTAAGGGGGAAAAGCTGAATTCTGATAGTTCTGCACTACATGATAGAAGCATAGCAAATGGGAACTTACATAAATCATTTGAGCCTCTGAGCTAGCTCCACCAATCAAAAGATCATGGCTGATCATCCAAATTCTGTACCCTGTTCCAGCTTCCTCTCCATATTCCTTTCTTCTTCTAACCTAACCTAACCTAAGAGAAACTTCTTTAGGAGCAATTGTAGCTCCAAAAGTAACTGTGAAGAGGGAAATGGGTGTCATCTGAATCTAGGTACTAATGTTAGAATTGCAAATCTAAACCTTGTTTACTGTTAGATTTGGGTTAACTTTGAACCTGGCATTTTAAGCTTGATTTTAAAAATCAGTTTCAAAAGCTCGGTCTACCCACACATTTTCTTGGCTTATTGAGGCAATGTTTAAATCAATATGTGCAACTACTTGCATATATAAAGCTTTTAACATCAAAACATCTTCCCACCGATGAATAATTAATTGAGATGAACGTGACAAGAAATAAACTTCTGGTGTTTGTACGCAGATTGAAGGATTTATAATCTGTATACCGACTATATATTGAACTTGTATCACAAGTACAGAATTAAAATTTTTGAAGTTCAAGCTGATTTTCAGAGTGAAAAGAAGTATGTGGTAACTTTCACCAGTTTTCAGAGCATTAGCACTCAAAACATTCTTCTTCAAAAATAAACATATTTTGTCTTTGAATGATAAGAAATCATTTCACCAAGTTTGCATTTGACATGAAGTTCAAAAATAATAAATAGTAAGGAATTTAAAATGGACAGAAGTGTGACGAAACACGCAGCAATAAAATGATCTATTTTCATTGAAAGAATGGGGAAAAATAAGTATTAAATATTGCAATTTTAACATGAGTACTAGAACCCTGTTGCACTGATTTTTAAAGGTTGAGATCATCATTCTATAAAAGAATCCTAGACTTCAAAACAAGTCCAAAAAGGTATACATGCACTTACATAGTAATTTATAAACCATTAGTGAAGCCTTGAATTAAATAATCTATCCTGGCTTGGATATTACACTCAGTTTTAGAAAGCATGCAGAGGAAATTTTCTAGAAAGGTATCAGATCAGCCATGATCTTATTGAATGGAACAGCAGGCTCGACAGGCCAGATGGCCCACTCCCGCTCCTATTTCTTATGCTCTTATGTGGTGAGATTAGAGAAGCTGGGATACAACAGGAATTATCAGGGTAAAATTATGGGGTACAATTTTCATAAGTCTTTAGAGTAAACAAGATGAATCTTCAGTGTAGAGGCAAAGTCGCCAATAGAAAACACAGATTTAATGTTAACTGACAAAACATCCATATTGAGATAAGTCGTTTTAAACGCATCAAGCTATGATCGTAAATGCATTGAAAAAGATAGGAGCAGATGATCTAAAGATAGCTTATAAAATGTAATTATGTAAATACCTTAAGAGTAAAAACTAAATGATTAAGAGAAAATAATAAATGGGACTATAAGATCATAAGACATATGAACAGAATTAGGCCATTCAGCCCATCAAGTCTGCTCTGCCATTCCAAAATGGCTGATTTATTATTCCTCTCAACCCCATTCTCCTGCCTCCTCCCTGTAACCTTAGATGCCCTTACTAATCAAGAACATATCAACCTCTGCTTTAATTATACCCAATCACTTGACCTTCACAGCCATCCATGGCAAAGAGTTTCACAGATTCACTACCCTCTGGATAATGAAATTCCTCTAAATGGATATCATTTTCAAAAGTAATTGTTCATAACACAATGGATCCAACACCCTCACTTTTGATGCTTGTTTATTCATTTTTCACATGACATTATGAGGAAACAGGCAGCAGCCGTGACTACACAAGCTGAGAAGTACTTTGAGACATACTGAGAACATTATAACTACACATTCTATATAATATTCAGAAAACAATGGACAAGAAAATGAATTTCTCACCACTTTAGTTATGAACTTAATTTATACCCCAAGTTTTAAAAATAGCTCACTTACACAATCTAGCAGAAATTCTTCTGTGACATTTACTTCAAGTAGACGTTCAACGATATGAAGAGCTTTAGCCTCACATTCACGCTTCTTCTTCAGAGCTGCCTCTAATGCAGCTTTTCTGCAGGTGATAAACAGAGGCCAAAAGGGAACTTCGTTAGAATGGTTGAATTTTACTTTGTTCAACTAACAATTATTTTCTATGTGAACAATTTATTTTGTCATCCACATCAGTGAACTGGATGACAATGTGGTTAACTGGATCACTAAATTTGCAGATGACACCAAGATCGGGAGTGTAGTGGACAGTGAGGAAGATTATCGGAGCTTGCAGTGGGATCTGGACCAGCTGGAAAAATGGTAGATGTAATTTAATACAGGCAAGTGTGAGGTTGTGTACTTCAGCACAACCAACCAGCTCTTACACAGTGAACAGTAGGGACCTGAAGAGTGTGGGAGAACAAAGGGATCTGGGGAAAAAGGTCAATAATCATTGAAAGTGTCAGCACTGGTAGAAAGAATCATTAAGAAAGCTTTGCCACTTTGGCCTGGAAGTATTAAGTACAGGAGATGGGGCGCTATGTTGAAGTTGTATAAGACATTGGAGAGGCCTAATTTGGAGTACTGAGTGTAGTTTTGATTACCTACCTACAGGAAAGATGTAAATAACGTTGAACGAGTGCAAAGAAAATTGAGAAGGATGTTGCTGGGACTGGAAGACCTAAGTTATAAGGGAAGATTGGAGAGGTAGGACTTTATTCCTTGGAACGTAGAAGATTGAGGGGAGATTTGATAGAGGTATACAAAATTATGAGGGGTACAGACAGGGTAAATGCAGGCAGGCTTTTTCCACTGATGTTGGGTTAGACTACAACTAGAGGTCATGGGTTAAAGGTGAAAGGTGATAAGTTTAAGGGGAACATGAGGAGAAACTTCTTCACTCTGAGGATAATGAGAGTGTGGAGTGAGCTGCCAGTGCATGTGGTGCATGGAAGCTCGATTTCAACTTTTAAGAGAAATTTGGATAGGTACATGGATGGTGGGGGTCTGGAGGTCTATGGTCTCAGAACAGACTGATGGGAGTAGGCAGTTTAAATGGTTTGGCATGGACTAGATGGGCAGAAAGGCCTGCTTTTGTGCTGTACTTTTCTATGACTCTTCCACACAATTCTTCACCAGAGATCTAAATTCTTTATTCTTCAAAGGGTTAAGTCCAATTTGTAGCTGTCACGATCAAAATAAAATTTATTATCAAAGTTACCATATACCACCTCGAGATTAATTTTCTTGCAGGTATTTGTAGGATAATAAAGAAATATAATAGAATTTATGAAAAAACTGTAAATAAACAAAGACAAACAGATAATCAATGTGAAAAAGAGGCAAATTGTGCAAATAAAAAATACTGAGAACATGAGTTGTTGAGTCCTTCAAAATGAGTCTGTAGTTTGTGGGATCAGTTCAGAGTTGTGGTGAGTGAATTAATCCACGCCAGTTCAGGAGTCCGTTGGCTGTAGGGTAATAACTGTTCCTGATAGTTGCAAGCTACAACAAGCTACATCACGTCATAGTAAGGAAACTGCTCTACAACAGACAACAAAGCTTTACAACAGGTAGTCAAAACTGCGCACCACATCACTGGCACCAGCCTACCCACTGTCAAGAACATATATACAGAAAGGACCTGGAAAAGGGACAGTAATATCATGAAAATCCCACCCACCCTGCTCATAGACGGTTTGTCCCACTTGCCTCAGGGAGGAGACTACGTAGCACCCATGCTAGAACCATCAGATGCAAAAACAGTTACCCTCCCTCAGCAGCAAGGCCAATCAACATACCTACATCTCCAACTACTTTAACATTTCCTGTCAGTTACCTTATGTGCAGATACTCTGTTCCTAGCGTCACTTTATGGACTTACACTCAATCTACATATATAAGCCATCTTATGTATTTATCTTTATTGTGTCTTTAAATTATTACTGTTGTGTTATTGTGCTGCCTTGGATTCAGAGTAACAAGTCCACTTGTGTACTGGAAATGACATTAAACAATCTTGAATATTGAACCTGGTGGTGGTGAATCAAGATCAAGGAACTTCGAAATAAGAATAGGGTAATTCTTTGATAAGATTGTATTACAGGACCCCCAATAGTCAGTGGGAATTAGATGAAGAAATATGTAGAGCGATCAGACAGCTGGAAGAATAATAGGACTGGAGTATTAGTAGAGTTCAGCTTTCCTCATATTGACTGGGATTGCCATGGTAACAAGTGCTTGGATGAGGTGGAATTTGTTAAACGTGTCCAGGGAGGTTTTGTTAAATGGTACATAAATGACCACACTAGAGAGGGGCAACCGTCAACCTCCTGTTGGGAATGAGTCTGGGCAAGTGACAGAAGTGTCAATGCAGTTTGGCACCAGTGGCCATAACTATGTTAATTTTAAATTAGTTATGAAATAAGACAGGATTGGTCAATCCTAAATAGGAAGTAAGGCAAACTTTGAAGGCATTATACAAGAATTTATAAAGGTTAATCAGAAAGGCTGTTTGCAGGTAAAGGGTGGCTAAGTGCATGGCCCAGCAGCACAGCAATTAGTGCAATTGCTTTACAGTACCAGCCATCACCAACTGGGGTTCAATTCCCGCTGCTGTCTGTAAGGAGTTTGTACATTCTCTCCGTGACCACGTGGCTTTCCTCCACATTCCAAAGATATACAGGGTTAGAGTTAGTAAGTTGTGAGCATACTATACCAGGGCTGGAAGAACGGCAAAGGATCGCTGCCCCCTCCGCAGTTCTCGCTGATTTCATTTGACGCACACAACACATTTCATTGTGTTCTGATGTTTCAATGTATATATGACAAATAAAGCCAAACTTCATCTTTTCTCTAAGAATTTTAAAAGTGAGATAAAGAGAGTTCAGGGACAGCATGCTCCTGTTAGACGGCAGAGATCAGATATGTCAGGAACAGGCAGCTAGGATCAGGTGATCAAATGAATCCTTGAGTAGAAGAGATGTAAAAGTACATTTACAATGGCAAAAAGAGAACGAGGTAGTTTTGACAGATAAGGCAAGGGAGAATCCTAAGTATATGAAATGAAGAGTAAGAAGTAATTAGGGAAGGAATAAGTTCCATCTAAGTGTTAGCCACAGGAGTTGGCAAAGGAGTTAAATGAATATTTCTCATCTGTACTTCCAGGGGAGAAGGTCACAGAAACTAAGAAATCAAGGAAATGATAGTGATATATTGGAACATATACAGATGGAGAAGGTGCTGAGGGGCTGATGACAAATTAAGGTGAATAATTCCCCAGGGCCAGATCAAGTGTATCCTACAAGATTGTGGGATATTAGAGAAGAAACTGCAGGGGCCCTGGTAGGGATTTGCAACAGCTTCAGCTGGGGTGAGGAGCTGAAAGGCTGAGGGGAATTAAATTTTTACCTTTAATTAAAAATTAATTGCAAGAGCAAGCCAGGGAACTATAAGCCGGAAAGCCATCGTCAAGGGTAAGAAAGTTCCAAAAGGGATTCTGAGGGATATGGTCTACCAGCATTTGGAAACGCAGGAACTGACAAATGATGGTCAGCAAGGCTTTGTGCATGGGATATCATACCAATTTGAGTGTTTTGAGGAGATAATGAAGAAGATTGATGAGGGCAGGGTGGTACATGTAGTCTATATGGGCTTTAGCAAGCCCTTTTAAAACTTCTCACATGCTAGACTATTCTGGCAGGTTTGATCACATAGGATCTTTGTAACCAATTGGATACAAAATTGGAAGGAGGCATAGGGTGGTAGTGGAGAGTTGTCATTCATATTGGACACTGATGACCGATAGTGTGCTGCAGGGATTAACTGGGTCCACTGTTGTCATTTATATTAATCACCTCAGAATCAGAATCGGGTTTAATATCACCAGCATATGTCGCGGAATTTGTAAAACTTTGCAGCAATGGTAACAATGAGAAGAGAGCATGTCCTGGATGGTGGAGGTTCTTAATGATGGTTGCTGCCTTTTGGAGAGAAGGGGGATGAGAGGAGACATGATAGAGGTGTACAAGATAATAAGAGGAATAGACCCAGTGTATAGCCAGCGCCTCTTCCCCAGGTCACCACTGCTCAATACAAGAGGACATGGCTTTAAGGTAAGGGGTGGGAAGTTCAAGGGGGATATTAGAGGAAGGTTTTTTACTCAGAGAGTGGTTGGTGCGTGGAATGCACTGCCTGAGTCAGTGGTGGAGGCAGATACACTGGTGAAGTTTCAGAGACTACTAGACAGGTATATGGAGGAATTTAAGGTGGGGGCTTATATGGGAGGCAGGGTTTGAGGGTCGGCACAATATTGTGGGCCGAAGGGCCTGTACTGTGCTGTACTATTCTATGTTCTATGTCTATGTATGAAGGCTAGTGCCCATGATGGATGGAAGTTTACAACTCTCTGCAGCTTAGTTTGATCCTGTGCAGTAGTGCCCCACCCCCCCGCCCCACACCAGACAGTGATGCAGCCAGTTAGAATGCTCTCCATGGTACGTCTGTAGAAACTTGCAAGTGTCTTAGGTGACATACTAAATCTCCTCAAAGTCCTAATGAAATATAGCTGATGTCTTGCCTTCTTTATAGCTGCATCAATATGTTGGGTCCAGGTTAGATCCTCAGAAATACTGACACCTAGGAACTTGAAATTGCTCACTCTCTCCACTTTTGATCCCTCTATGAGGATTGGTGTGTGTTTCCTTGTCTCACCGTTTCTGAAGTCTACAACCAATGTTTTGGTCTTACTGATGTTAAGTACGAGGTTGTTGCTGTGACACCACTTCACTAGCTGATACATCTCGCTCCTTCTCATCTCCATCTGAGATCCTGCAGTAATGGTTGTATCATCAACAAATTTACAGATGGCATTTGAGCTGTGCCTAGCCACACAGTCATGGGTGGAGAGAGAGTAGAGCAGTGGGTTAAGCACACACCCTGAGATGCATCAGTGTTGATTGTCAGTGAGGTGGAGATGTCATTTCCAGTCTGCGCAGATTGTGGTCTTCTGCTTAGGAAGTCAAGGATCCAGTTGCAGAGGGAGGTACAGAGGCCCAAATTCTGGAGCTTTTCAATCAGAACTGTAAGAATGATGGTGTTAAAACACTGAGCTGTAGTCAATAAACAGCATCCTGACATAGGTATTTGTATTGTCCAGGTGATCCAAGGCCATGTGAAGAGCCAATGAGCTTGCATCCACCGTAGACCTATTGTGGCGATAAACAAATTGCAGTGAGCCCAGGTCCTTACTGAGACTGGAGTTGATTCTAGCTATAACCAACCTCTCAAAGCGCTTCATCACCGTAGACATGAGTGCTACTGGATGATAATTGTTAAGGCAGCTCACATTGCTCTTCTTGGGCACTGGTATAATTGTTGTCCTTTCAAAGCCAGTGGGAACTTCTGACTGTAGCAGTGAGAGACTGAAAATGTCATTAAACACCCCCACCAGTTGGTTGGCACAGGTTTTCAGAGCCTTGGCAGGTACTCCATTAGGGCCTATCACCTTGTGAGGGTTCACCCTCCTGAAAGAAAGCCTGGCGTCGACCTCTGAGAGAGATCACAGGGTCACCAGGTACTGCAGGGATCCTCATAGCTGTAGCTTTAGTCTCCCTTTCAAAGCGAGCATAAGAAGGCATTGAGCTCGCCTGAGAGTGAAGCATCACTGCCATTCACGACGGTGGGTTTCGCTTTGTAAGAAGCAATGGCTTGCAAACCCTGCCAGAGTTGATGTATATCCAATTTTGCCTCCAACATCATCCAGAATTGTTCCCTAGCTCCTGAAATAGCCCTGAAGAAGTCATACCTAGTTTTCTTGTACAGACTTAGGTCACGAGACTTAATTGCCACAGATCTAGCCCTCAGCAGATTACAAACCTCCCAGTTCATCCACAGCTTTACTCATCCACAGGTTTTATTGAAGTCAGTGACAGCCATGGCGTACTCATTCAGACCCAGTTCACTGATTCAAAGCAGCTTCACAATGTTGTTAATAAATTTACTTTGAACTTTAACATGTTTAGTAAACTTGTGGATGGCATCAAAACTGGTGATCTAGTGAACAGTGAAAAAGGTTATCTAAGATTACAACAGGATGTAGGTGAACTGTGCAAGTGGGCCAGATGGAATTTAACCTGGATGAGTGTGAGGTATTGCATGTTGGTCAGTTAAACCAGAGAAGTACCTGTACAGTAAATGGTAGAGCTGTGGGGAACGTTACAGAACAGTGAGAATGAGGGATACTGGTACATAATTCCCTGAAAGTGGTGACACATGGAGGCAGGGTTGTGAAGACAGCAATTGGCACACTTGTCTTCATTGGTCAGGACAATGAGTCCAAGAGTTAAGAGGTCGTGTTGCAACTGTAAAAGATGTTGGTGAGACCACCCTTGGATTATGTGCAGTTCTGATCATGCAGTTATAGGAAAAGATTCACGAGGGTGACATTGGATCAGAAGGGTTTGAGTTATAAAATGCTGGGTCTCTTTTCCCTGGACTGCAGGAGGCTGAGGGAGGAGGTATGTCAAATCATGAGGGATATGGACAAAGTGAATTGTCACAGACTTTTTCCAAAGATAGGGAAGACTAAAACTAAAGAATAAAGTTTTGTGAGGGGGAAAGACTTAAAAGGGACCTGAAGGGAAACCTTCTCACTCAGAGAATGGTAGGGATACGGAACAACTGCCAAATAAAACTGTAGAAATGGGTACAGTTACAATACTTAGAAGGCATTCAGGCATGGATTTATAAGGTTTTGGCATTTCTGGACCAGTGCAGGCAGTTTGGACAGACATCTTGGGTGGCAAGACATGAATGTGTTGGTGCGAAGGGCCCACGGTGAATGACTCTATCAATTTTATAACCAATATGAAGCACACAAACTTGCATAAATGTATTCTTATTTTATGGATACAGCATGGAACAGGCCCTTCCGGTCCAACAAGCCGTACAGCCCAGAAACTCACCTATTGACCCCTAGACTAAACACAGGACAATTTACAATGACCAAGTAACCTACTATCTGGTTGCTTTTGGAATGTGGAAGCAAATTGGAGCACCAGCACACGTTCCAGCACTTCATGGCCAGCAACTTCTGATCAGCCATAGAACTGAAGGGACAACTTTTTCCCACAGTGGTGATGGGTTTATAGAAAAAAATAACTACCAGAGGAAGTAGTAGAGGTAGGTATAATTGCAACAATTAGGGTTAGGGTTGTTTGAGGAGGTTCATGGATAGGAAACTTTAAAAGAAACACAGACCAACACAGAGATATTCTGACTAGGTTGCATGCACACCTTAACTGGATATTTCCATGTTTTACGATTCTATGATACTCCCCCTCCATCTCCTCTTTCTCCCTTCTCTAGACCAAATCTCTCTGTTCCCTTCCTGGGCTCACTCTCATCTTTCTCTCTCTCTCCTCCCCCCCCCAAAAAAAACCCATACTGTTTCCCCCTCCTCTTCTCTCACCTCTCCTTCCCCAAACCCACTTTCAGATTTCTTCATCCTCGTCGTCTTTCCCTCCCCGTTCCCAAACCCACACTCAGTCACTCCACCTCCTCAAGCTGGACGTGGGAACCCCCTCAGTGAGTAACGAGCCACGGGGCGACGTGCCCGCGCACTGATCACGGGAGCGGGACCGAACGCAAACGCGCACTCGCCTTTTCCGTGCCTCCTCGCCGCTCCGCGTGGCGCGCCCCGGTGAGGCGGACCGCGCGGTGGTCGCGCCCTTCGACCGTCTCCGGCCCGCACTCCGCCGTCCCCCTTCCTCCATGCCGGCTTCACCGACCTTTGACCTACGGCAGCCGCCGGGCCCGAAAGTCGCGCAGCCAGTGGAGGACGGTGGAGAGGGTTCGCTCCATCCGAAGGCGGACTCTATGAGTTCTAGACAATAGGTGCAGAAGTAGACCATTCGGCCCTTGAGTTGATTGTTATTTAGCATGCTGTATGTCATCTGATTAGTGATGTTTAAATTTACAGTGATATGTAATTGATTGAAATCATTCATAACAAATTGGATTATTTCGAAAAAGAGCCTGGAGTTTGGTCGATGTTTATTCCTCACTCTTGTCCAGGAAGCCTTCATGGAAAGAGAGAGTCGGAGTTCACGTAACATATGGTGCTGCTCCTTGCACACACACGCAAAATGCTTGACCCTGGTTGTCAATTTCCACTCTTTTACATTCACCTTCTCTGTATCTGACTTTCCTTCTTTTTCTTGGCAGCCGAGTAGAGCCTCGCCGATAGGCTAGCAGAGGACACTGACGCTGGCTTACTTATTCTTAAACTGAATATCCAATTAATGAATTGGACGAGATAAGATCTCCTACAATTATCTTCTCCGAAGGATGCCACTAGTATGCCAGTCAGAGAAGGTACCATGAAACAATAAGGGATCAAATCGCCAATTCCAGGCATTAGGGTAGGTAAAAATAGGCTGACGTGTTATTTGATCATGGATTGGATATGACAATTTGAATACAATTTTGTTTATTGTTCCAGAACAGAATTCACTCACTGAAGAAAGGTATGCACGATTGTGCCAAAAGACGTTTAACAAATAATCTGTGTTCATATTAGTAATGCTTAGGTTGCAGAAAAGAGTAAAACATACGTTTGCATTGTAAAATGCTACAAAGTATCATAAAAACCTATGTCCACATTAGCAATAATCTTCTTAGAAATAAAGGGATTATATGAGGTCAAATTGCAAATAGCATTTATTATTAATTAGTATTTTTTGTCTATCTATTTAATAAATGAGGTACCTAAATTTAACATTCTAGAGAATCACATAATGTTAGGAACAAAGCTTAATTCTTATTACTTAGTAATGATCTCTAGCAGCTGTTAGGTATTTTCAAAGGTCCGAGATATTAAGTAGCTTTCTAGCTTACAGCCAGTTTACTAATATAGTACATGATCATGTATTGAAGATTGTTTAATGTAATTTCCAATACACAAGTGTAAAGGAGAACAAAATAATTATTACTTTGGCTCCGATACAGCACAAACAAAACACAGTAAGTTAATCATCATCATTATGTGCCGTGCCGTGTTGTATGACCTAAGCATTATCATGGAAAAGGATAGAATCAGAGAGGACAGGAAAATTTTTAATTGGGGAAGGGCAAATTATGAGGCTATGAGGCTAGAACTTGCGGGTGTGAATTGAGATGATGTTTTTTCAGGGAAATGTACTATGGACATGTGATCGATGTTTAGGAATCTCTTGCAGGATGTTAGGGATAAATTTGTCCCGGTGAGGATGATAATGAATGGTAGGGTGAAGGAACCATGGGTGCCAAGTGAGGTGGAAAATCTAGTCAGGTGGAAGAAGGCAGCATACATGAGGTTTAGGAAGCAAGGATCAGATGGGTCTATTGAGGAATATAGGGTAGCAAGAAAGGAGCTTAAGAAGGGGCTGAGAAGAGCAAGAAGGGGGCATGAGAAGGCCTTGGCGAGTAAGGTAAAGGAAAACCTCAAGGCATTCTTCAATTATGTGAAGAACAAAAGGATGACAGGAGTGAAGGTAGGACCGATTAGAGATAAAGGTGGGAAGATGTGCCTGGAGGCTGTGGAAGTGAGCGAGGTCCTCAATGAATACTTCTCTTTGGTATTCACCAATGAGAGGGAACTTGATGATGATGAGGACAATATGAGTGAGGTTGATGTTCTGGAGCATGTTAATATTAAGGGAGAGGACGTGTTGGAGTTGTTAAAATACATTAGGACAGATAAGTTCCCGGGCCTGTCGGAATATTCCCCAGGTTACTCCACGAGGCGAGGGAAGAGATTGTTAAGCCTCTGGCTAGGAATGGTACTGGAGGACTGGAGGGAGGTGAATGTTGTCCCCTTGTTCAAAAAAGGTAGTAGGGATAGTCCGGGTAATTATAGACCAGTAAGCCTTACGTCTGTGGTGGGAAAGCTGTTGGAAAAGATTCTTAAAGATAGAATCTCTGGGCATTTAGAGAATCATGGTCTGATCAGGGACAGTCAGCATGGCTTTGTGAAGGGCAGATCATGTCTAACAAGCCTGATAGAGTTCTTTGAGGAGGTGACCAGGCATATAGATGAGAGTAGTGCAGTGGATGTGATCTACATGGATTTTAGTAAGGCATTTGACAAGGTTCCACATGGTAGGCTTATTTAGAAAGTCAGAAGGTATGGGATCCAGGGAAGTTTGGCCAGGTGGATTCAGAATTGGCTTGCCTGCAGAAGGCAGAGGGTTTTGTGGAGGGAGTACATTCAGATTGGAGGGTTGTGACTAGTGGTGTCCCACAAGGATCGGTTCTGGGACCTCTACTTTTCGTGATTTTTATTAACGACCTGGATGTCGGGGTAGAAGGGTGGGTTGACAAGTTTGCAGACAACACAAAGGTTGGTGGTGTTGTAGATAGTGTAGAACTTATCAATCACTCCTGCGATGTAATGATGCAGCTCTATAAAACTCTGGTTAGGCCACACTTGGAGTACTGTGTCCAGTTCTGGTCACCTCACTATAGGAAGGATTTGGAAGCATTGGAAAGGGTACAGAGGAGATTTACCAGGATGCTGCCTGGTTTAGAGAGTATGCATTCTGATCAGAAATTAAGGGAGCTAGGGCTTTACTCTTTGGATAGAAGGAGGATGAGAGGAGACATGATAGAGGTGTACAAGATAATAAGAGGAATAGATAGAGTGGATAGCCAGCGCCTCTTCCCCAGGGCACCACTGCTCAATACAAGAGGACATGGCTTTAAGGTAAGGGGTGGGAAGTTCAAGGGGGATATTAGAGGAAGGTTTTTAACTCAGAGAGTGGTTGGTGCATGGAGTGCACTGCTTGAGTCAGTGGTGGAGGCAGATACGCTAGTGAAATTTAAGAGACTACTAGACAGGTATATGGAGGAATTTAAGGTGGGGGGTGGTTATATGGGAGGCAGGGTTTAAGGGTTGGTGCAACATTGTGGGCCGAAGGGCCTGTACTGTGCTGTACTGTTCTATGTTCAATCATGGTTTTTATGACCATGATTGATCTTGGCAAAATTTTCTACAGAAGTGTTTTGCCATTGCTATCTTCCGGGCAGTGTCTTTACAAGACGGGTGACCCCAGCCATTATCAATACTCTTCAGAGATTGCCTGTTGTCAGTGGTCTCATAACCTGGGCTTGTGATATGCATATGACCATCCACCACCTGCTCTCATGTCTTCTCATGACCCTGATCAGGGGCTAAGCAGGTGGTACACCTTGCCCAATGGTGACCTGCAGGCCAGTGGAGGGAAGGAGCACCTTACACTTCCTTTGATAGAGACATATAACTTAAAGAACACAATAATAAAAAGCACAATAGATATGAATAGATTATATACATATGATTTTATGTCCATAAAGTGACACTAGGCACAGTATATAAGATGACTGACAAAAGATGATAAAGTAGTGGTGGCTGGGGGTGTAGAGGGGTGGGTTAGTGGTTGGAGATGTTGAACAGCCTCACTGCTTGGGGAAAGTAGCTGTTCTATGACTGATCTATTAGGTTATCACAAATTTACCGGGAGTTTACGTATTCTGACATTTTATTTAATTAGTTCATTATCCATTGATTTAACTTCTCTGTTAGTAAGAAAACTTTTTTCTGTGGGTGGAGTCAATAAGAAAGAGATGAATGTTTTCAGAATGTAGTCTATGACATGTGCTAGAGTTTGTAGAACAACTATTTCTGTGCTTCTAATGTGCTATGGTGTATTGTTTTCAATTTTGATGTTAAGAACAAAAATACAGGACGATAAATGTTGAAGGGCTCGCATTAAACATTATGTAGGACTTCAGAAATTATTTTTTATTTGCGTTGGATATATTCTGTGAGCAGATTATCTGATTCGTATCACATTGTCATCTGTGGGAGCTTGCAGTGTTCAAACTTGTTGACTAGATTCCCACATTACAATAATGATGACTCTATAAAAGTCCTTCATTGGTTCTAAAGCATTTGGAATGACACAAGATGATGAAAGATCCTATATAAATCAATATTTTTCTGAAGTTCAAGCATCAACTGTGGGTTGGTAGCACTTCCCCTTTTGAGTCCAAGAGTATTATGTTCAAGTTCCTGTCCCACATTAGGTTGAAGGGAACCTGGAGGTGTGGGACTTAAGGGACCCTGGAGGTGTAGGACTTTAGGCTTCCAAACCTCCTGCCCAATGGTAGTTACGAAAGGATGGGACGGCCCCAATGGTGGGGGTCTTTGATGGATGTTGCCTTCTGGAGGCAGCACTTCTTGTAGATACTACTGATGATGGGAGGAATGTGCCCATGGGCAGAGTCCGCTATTCGCAGTGTCTTCTCGTGTTGCTGCACATTCAAATCTGACACCTGTGGAAAGAGAACGTAGTTAATGTTTTATCTCAGTGACTGTCCCCCGATTTTGGGGCCAGTGATCTTTCCTTAGAACTAAAACATTAACTGGCCTGTTTCCGAATACTGCTTGGCTGGTTGTTTTCTTTTACAAAAATAAACCTTATTACTTGAAAAAGGGGAAAAAAAGTTCAAAACTTGTTACATTTTAAATGTCATTTGGTTAATCTATTCAGCAGTGTTATCACCTTTATTTACTTTTAATTAAAGTTTATAGAAACACAGTTTATACCGCTTTGTAAATGCAGGACCCTCTGAGCTCTTCCAGCATTTCAGACCTTGTTGTTCAGGTACGGCAATGGAAAAGACAGTTTATGCTACTTTCCAGCATTTTATGTGAGTGTGTTGTTCAATATTTCCAGCATCTGTAAATATCTTTTGTTTACAACCTTGTAATTTACATTTGGTAAACGAGGGAAATGTACAGATGCTGGAAATCCAAGCGACGCATACAAAATGCTATCAGCCGCTGCCTGGCCGGCTGAGTTCCTCCGGCATTTTGACTTGACGCTTGGTGATATTTTGGGGCGGGGAAATAGACCGGGGTGTGTGGGGGTCCCACGTGACTGAAGGCCCCGCCCCTCCCCCAGGCCCCGCCCCCGGCATTGCGTGAGTGTGCGCGTGCGCGGGCGGCTGGGATCGCGCATGTGTGCCGGCGAGCGAGCGGGCTGGAGGCGCCGCTCCGTTGGGAAGGTAGGGGAGTCTGCGTTCCCGGTGACATTGCGGGGAGACCGGGCAGTGTGAGAGGTGGGCGAGGCCATCGGCGGTTCGCGTGTGGCTGCCCCTTCACTTGGATCGGGGCGGTGAAAGTGCAGCCATTTCTTAGTGACTGCGCACGAGTTGCTTCGGTCCCGTGTCAGCTGTGGCTTAAAATCGTATCGATTTACGCTGAAATATAAAATAAATCTCTATTGATAGCAGTACTTATGTGGCATTTGCAGATCGTGCTTCCTGACTAACTAATGGTCCCATTCTCTACGCTACTAAATGCTCAATAAGGGATAAATACTTTCTGTACAACTTGTCATATTTAGTGAAAGAAACAGCTGCAGATGTTGGAGATTAGTAATAAACCCAGAATATGCTGGAAACACCCCGCAAGTCGGGCAGCATCATTGGAAAGAGAAATAGTTTCATGGCAACACGTACAATGCTGGAGAAACTCAGTAGGCCAGGCGGCATCTATGGAAAAGAGTAAACAGTCGACGATTCGGGCCGAGACCCTTCATCAGGATTTGGATTTGCAGTATCTCCAGATATTCCCGTGTTTGGGAGTTAAAGTTTCATGAACAGATCTTTTCTCTGAAAGGGATTTCATGAAAGATGATTTAAATTTTGTATGCTCTTCTCTCTATGCACTGATGACTGCATGGCTAGATTCTGCATTACTTCTGTCTACAAGGTTGCAGATGATACCACTGTAGAGGGTCATATCTCAACTTTGAGTTGGAGTATAGGATGGTGATGTAATCATGACAACCTCAATGTCAACAAAAGAGTTGGTTATTAACTTCAGGAGGGAGAGCAGTGCACATGTTGCTGTTTACATCAATGGTCCTGTGGTTGAGAGAGCCAGAACTTCAAATTCTTAGTTATGAGCACATTGGCACCACAGCCAAGAAAGCTTGCCAGTGTCTCTACCTCCTCAGGAGGCTAAAGAAATTTGTCATGACCTCTTTGGCCCTCACCAATTTTTAATGATGCACAGAAATCATCCTGTTCTGATGTGTGCATAGCATTATGTACACAGCTTAGTATATCACAGAAACCAGTTACCTCCATGGACTCTGTCTGCACTTCTCATTGCCTAGGTAAAGCAGTTAGCCTAATTAAGGTCCCCATTCACTCTGGACATTCTTCCTTCTAGCCCATTTGCGCCCTCCCTCAATGACAGTAAAATACAAAAATGTGAAAGTGTGTAGCTGCAGACTCAGGGACAATTTCTATTGCTACTCCGTTGTGGAGTCTCTTCGAGGTATGTCTACCCTGAAGAAGTTTAAATCTTCTCTTTGACGGGAGCTCAGTGAGACCCTATCTCACTGCTCCCCCTTTGTGATCTCCGCCTCTCTCTTGACTCTTAGACCACTTCCTGACCTAGACCCGCTACCACAGCCACATCTCCTTCCTGGGAACGTGTCTCCGCCACCATCTTGTACCGCAGGGATTCCGGCTCCGGTTCCAGGCCTCCCAGTTGGGGCCCAGTGAGGATCCCAAGTATCTCTATTTTATTGGCCGCTGCTCCCGCCGGATTCTCCACGCCACACTCAGTGCCATGCGGAGATTCCTATGGGCCCTGTCCCTTTCTCTGCCACCACTCGGGGCCTCGCTCTCTACCGTCTGCCATGGACCTCTCCAACACTTCATTCTCCGCCGGATTCACGGCTCCAACTGTCATTTCTTCTCCTTTCTCGCGTCCGAGAAGGACCACAAGCTTGCCCGCCTGGAGCCCACGACGACGACCGGCTCCAGCCCTAATCCCGACCCCTTGGACCTCGACTTCTCAGACCTTCGGCAGTCCGAAGACCTATCCACCTCTGACTCTGACCCCGACTGGAACCACGGCCTCCCGGACATGGGCACCAGCCCCTGGCGGGCCATAGACTCACTCGCTTCCGACTCGGACCTCAGTTCTGGGGCCCTGCAGGCCGCAGGCTCTGCCACCCCCAGCTCCAGATCCAGCTCGGACCGAGGTCCTGACCCTCTCCAGACCGGGACCGCTGTTACTGCCGCTGGGTCCTACCGCCCATCTTATTCCTCCACTACTCTCTTTCCTCTCCACTACTCCCAGCCTTCCCTCTACTCCTCATCCCCCCTCCATTCCTCGGATCCCTCATCCTCCCCTAACTCCGCTCTCCCTGAACATCCCAACCCCCCTCTCCCTCCTGAGACCTCCCACTCTTTACCCTCCTCTGACCCCAGCCCCAACCCTTGCTGTGTCTTCACCATCCCTTCTGACCTTGCCCTCTCTGAAGTTAATAACTCATCAGGGGTGATTGATAAATTCATGGCCTAAAGTAGAAGAAGATGAGTTATTAACTTCAAACTTTCTGCATTATCACTGAAAGAGTTGCCCTGCACGTGCATGTAATGAGAGGTGTATAAACTCATCTCTTTCTACCTTAGGCCATGAGCTTATCAATCACCCCTGCTGTGGACCACTTTCTGAGGTTCTGAGATCCATATGCTCCACGACCACTGGACTAAGTGTGTAAATGTAGGAGGAGACTATGTTGAAAAATAAATGTGCTAGGTTTTCTAAAATTGACTCCTTCTACTTTATGCCACGAACTTATCAGTCACCCCTCGTATAAGGTTGCAACTCATTATCTTACATTTCACGGCATAGACACGAACTTGTTCAACCTCTTTCTATAACTCAGGCCCCCCAATCCTGGCAACATTCTCGTAAATCTTTTATGCACTCGTCTCAGATTAACTGTGTTTTCTATAATAGGGTGACCAAAGCTCAGCATGGCACCATTTAGTATGCTGTCAGCAATAACGCTTATGACTTGGCAGATTGTTGACAGGGATTGAAATCAGTGTAGCTGTCTTTTATATTTCAGGGCAAAAAATTGTCTTTTAACCGATAATTGAAACCAGGAGACAGGCAGCAGGCAAATCTTGGAGCAAGATGCTTTCTGTTCAAAAATGGATTTTTTTTAATGTTGGAAGAGGCAGAGTTCATCATTGTGGATCCCCACCACCCACGGCATGGCCTCATGTCACTCTTACCATCAGGAAGGAGATACAGAAGCCTGAAGGCACACACTCAGTGATTCAGGAACAGCTTCTTTTCCTCTGCCATCCAATCCTGAATGAACATTGAAAGCACGAACACTGCCTCACTACCTTTTTTATTTCTGTTTTTGCACTACTTAACTTTAACTATTTGATATACATGTATACTCTAATTAAGGTTTTTTCTATATTATGTATTGCATTGTAAAGTTGCAATATACAATTGCTGCAAAGTTAGCAATTGTCATGACATATGCCTATGATATTAAACCTGATTCTGATTCATTTGTCAGAATAAATGGTAAATATCTTTCAGACGAGACTGTCATGTTCAATAGATATTGATACACACCCAGCAGTTCCAATTTTTTTTTTTGTGTGAATCTAACATTTTCAGAACTAATTGCTCATTTATATATGTGTTTGGTGCTGTGTATTTAAATTTTTAAGTATTATTTTAGTAATCTTGTGTGTTGATTAAGCATTCTTGTTCGTTTAAATAATTCATTAAGTTGTATGTATAACTATGTGAATTGAATGCATCACCATGCTACCATGTGATACGCGTGCGCCTCACTTAAAGTAAGCTCGAAGTTAGGACTGCATATTGGATTGAATGTCTTCTTTTGAATTAGTTTAATGTTTTGAAGTTACAAAACATAACATTGGCGACAAGGCATCTTTAAAACGAATCCGAGGTGGCTACTGACCCATTCAAGCGCTGTGAGACATTCGAGATCAAAGAAAAGCACAGTGAAAAATGGGCGAGTTTAAATAAAAGGCATAAAGAGTAATTACCGGATTATAAATGGCTGACTACATTGGAAACATTGACGAGTTTCATTACACAACGGGTAATTGGCTCATGTATACTGACCTATTGAACAGTATTTTGAAGCAAATGAAATAGACAATGAGAAGAAAGTGCCAATTTTGCTGAGTGGATTGGGTTTAAAGACATAAAGTTTGCTTTGAAGTTTGACTGCTCCAACTAAAGTAGTAGATATGAGCTTTGTTGATATTGTTAACGTGATGCAGGAACACTTAGAACTGAAGCCAATTGTTGATTGCGGAATGCTTTAAGTTTCATAAGCGGAATCAGAAGGAAGGGGAATCCATTTCAGCTTTGTGGTTGAATTGAAGAGATTGAATATTGTCAGTTCGCTAATGGACTTAATGATGCACTGAGAGATCATTTAGTTTGTGGAATCTTACAAGAAAACACCTTTCAAAAATGGTTCCTAACTGAAGCACAACTTAGATCTGAAAGAGCAGTTGAAATCGCAGTTTCAATGGAAACAGCAGACAGAGATGCAATTGAGTTGCAGTCAGGAATGAAAGTGGGCATGAACAAAATTGCAATGTCTGAACAGAAACCAGCCAGGTTGAATACATTGTGTTACCGATGTGGCAGGGTAACACCAGACCAATGCAGATTTAAAGGCAAAACTTGCAGAAAAAATGCAACAAAGTAGGACACATACAAAGAGCATGTCAGGCAGATAAAATTAAATGGACTGCACAGAGAAGAGAAAAAGCTAAAAATTCAAATTGCAATTTCAAAAAGCACTGTTGATGAAAAGTCTGATAATGATGAGAGTGACACAGGACTTTAACCTTGAGATTTTTAATGTAAAAATGTTAACAATAGACAAGGAATATGGCTTACAGCAGAAGTGAATGGTAAATTAATTAAAATGGAATGAGACAATGGTTCAGCTGTTTCAGTCATTCTACAAAAGAGTTTGAGAGGCTTTTCAAAGATATGAAACTGAAGCCTGCAGATTCCAATGAAGAACTGATACTGGAGAAAAGATAACTCATGTGGGAATGACATTTGTAACTGCAGTTCCACAACCAACATCCACATGGAGGGCCAACATTGTTGGGGGCATGATTGGCTGAGACAACTACAACTTGATTTGGAGGTCCATCCAATATTTGCATGCCACATTCCCTACAGTGAAGCCATATGAAAGCAAATTAAGGAAGATACTGGATGATGCCTGAGCAGTGCTCAAGGATGGCATTGGAAAACTCAAACATATCAAGGGTAAAATAGTGTTAAGTGAAAATGCTGCACCCAAGTTTTACAAAGCCCGTTCAACTCCTTAACCATCTGAGACAAAATAGCCAGTGATCTAGATTGCATGGAGGCCGAAGGAATTCTTTACAAGGTTGAGTGGGCCCATGGGCGCTGCCAGTGGTCCCAGCAGCCAAGAAGAATGGGTTTGTCCTAACCTGTGGTGATTTTAAAGTTACCGTCAATCCAGTACTGAAAACAGATCAATACCCTATGCCCAGGCTAGGGGATATCTTTGCAAATTTTTCTGGAGGAAAGCACTTTGGCAAAGTGGACTTAGCTAAGGCCTACTTGCAGATGGAGATGGAAGAAGAGTCCAGAGTGTTCCTCACCATAAACAATATGCTTATTTCTGTAGTAGCATCTGCACCTGTACTCTGATAGAAATGAACCAGGTGCTGCAAGGCTGTCCAGGCACGGTGCTACTTGCATGACATCATTGTTACCGGTAAGGATGACGAGGAACATCTCCAAAATCTCAAGACAGTGTTGAAAAGATTAGAAGATATGGGTTGACAGCACGACATGACAAGTGTGAATTCTTTAACCTAAGTATCGCTTACTGTGGTCACATGATTGACGCACATGGATTACACAAGTGTGCTGAGAAAATTCAAGCAGTGGTGGATGCCACAGGCCCAATCATAGTTGTGTTTTTTTTAGGATTTGTCAACTACTATAACAGGTTCCAGCCAAACCTGGCTACTGTGGTCCACACCTTGTACTGCAGATCGGGAAGAATTGGCAATGGACAAAGCAGTGTGAGATGGCTTTCAGAAGGGTTAAGGAAATGGTGACATTAGACACTGTTCTCACAGGTTATGATCCACATCATCCAGTGAAGCTTGCCTGTGATGCCTCGCCTAATAGTACAGGTGCAGTCACGTCACATGTTATGAGTGTTGGACATGAGCACCCCATAACTGAGGTGTCACGTTCCCTTATTGTTGCAGAGAAAAATTATGCAAAGATTGACAGGGAGGCCTTGAGTCAGGTTTGATGTGTAAATCATTTCAACCAGTACTTGTAAGGGAGTGAGTTTATCGTCAGTGCTGATCAACTAGTGGTGTCTTTTCTCAATCCAAAGAAGGGTGTACCACTAACAGCAGCAGCACAAATGCGGAGATGGGTTCTGATTCTTAGAGGACACAATTACAAGATTGGATTCAAGGGGACTACTAATTATGGAAATGCCAATGGATTGTCCCATATACCCTTGGAAAAGGAAGTACTGGAAAAAGTTTACTAAAAAAGACACTCCCCTTGACGTATTTTACCTAAGGCAAATCAAAAGTCTCCCTATAACGGCAGAGATTATCCAAAAGCAATCCAGAAAAGACCCCACTCTGTCTCAGGTATACATGGCCACCAAACATGGCTGGAATGTGCAGCAGGAACTCCAGTTTCCCTAGTTTTACCAGCGCCATGATGAACTTGTCCTTGCTGCAGGTTGCCTTATGTGGGGATTGAGAATTGTTGTGCCATCCAAGCTGAAAACTAAAGTGTTGGAGGAGCTACAAGCTGATACCTCGGCGTTGTTAAAATGAAAGTGTTGGCTCAAAGCTTTGTCTGGTGGCCTGGGATCAGCTTGTCATGCACTGTTTGGGGTGCCAACACATCCAGAAGATGCCAAGAGTAACTCTCCATCCCTGGGAATGGCCTGCATTGCCCTGGCAGAGTGTTCACGTGGATTTTGCTGGACCATTCATGGGCACAAATTTCTTGGTAGCAGCTACCAAATGGCTAGAAGTGTTCCCAATAGCCTCCACTGCAGCCTTGCACACTCTTGATGTACTTAGAAGCCTCTTGCCAAGGACTGGTGTTCCAGAACACTTAGTTCGTGACAATGGACCACAGTTTGAGAGGAAACTGTTTTAATCATTCCTGAAAAATGAATGGAATAAGACATATCAGCATCGTACCACCCAGCTACAAATGGCTTGGTGGAAAGGTTTGTTCAGAGTTAAAGAATGCATTGTGAGCAATGTCAGCAGAATGCACTACACTTGCACAGATTCAGAAGCTTGCCAGTTTCCTCGCATATCAAAATGCAAGACACTCCACAACCAACTATGCTGTTCCTGGGCCGTCCCTTCTGTTCATGTGTGCATCTCCTCAAACAAGGAGTTTTGTTGTTTCACTCCTGGACAAGCAGTACTGGCAAGGGACTACATTGGTGATCAAAAGAGGGTACTCAGAAAGATTAAGGACAGAACTGGGTCACTCTCCTACACATTAGAGATTGCATCTGATATCATCTAGAGATAACACATTGATCAGTTGAGGAGAGCAGAGTCAATTTAGAAAATTCAAGCCAATTGATGCTCCTTGTCAGGAATGACATTATCCCACAAGAGTAAGAATTCGTCCATAGTGCTTTATGTACTATGCTGTGGATGTCTTTATATAGTAGTTGTATTATATAGTATACTGTGTATATATGAATTGCATATGTCACCACGCAACCACAGGATGCATGCATGCCTCGCTTACAGTAAGCTCGAAGTTAGACCTGTATGTTGGACTCCCATGTTTTCGTTTGAATTAGTTTAATGTTTTGAAGTTACAAAATGTAACACTTGGAGTTTCTAAGAATTGCTTGATGGGTCATTTCCCACATGGACTGAGTCACAAGGTGTAAAAGTTGATTTTAAACAGCTTGTTTTGTTTCGCTTCAACTGCCATAGTGATGTAGCTAGCTAGCTAGTGCCTGTTATGCCGTAGAGTTCAGGGCAGCAATGAAGGCCCTCTATCTCTGTCTGTCCTCGGCCGCCTTCACTATTTTGCCCCAGGTGTGGTTCAGGGTCCTCATTTCTGCCTGTACAGTATAACGCCAAGTTGTCTTTGGTCTCCCACGTTTCCTCCGTCCTTCAGGGGTCCAGTGAAGTGCTGCCTTGACGATGGAGTTGCCCAATCCATCTCCAATGTTTCCTCATGTTGACTGTGGCCATGTCCTCTTGGTGACACCTTAGGAGTAGGGTGTGATTGGAGATCTTTTTTGGTCAGAAAATGCAGATGATCTTCCGGAAGCTCATGGTGTGGAACGATGACAGCTTACCAAGGTTGTTCTCTGTCAGGCGCCGGCATTCCGACCCTTGAAAGAGTGTGGACAGAACACAGCTCTGGTACAGCTTCATCTTGGTGTGGATGCCGCGTTAGTGACATGAGTGCCGCAATTTCCCAAGATGTTGAGATGGGTTTGCAAGTTCTGTTTGCCCAGTCGACGTTTACAATCGAAGTATTGAGTATAAGAGTTGGAGTGTTATGGTGAGGTTGTATAAGGCATTGGTGAGGCCGAATTTGGACTATTGTGACAAGTTTTGGTCACCAAATTACAGGACGGATATTAATAAGGTTGAAAGAGTGCAGAGAAGGTTTACAAGAGTGCAGAAAAGGTTTAAATCTCGGGAGGAGAAGATGGCAGCGCGACGCAACTCACAACGGCCACTCCGGTGAGGATGTCTGTTATTTGTCAAGTAGGGTGCCGTGCACAATCCTGATTTGATGGAGACGGAAGTGAGAGCACGGAGGAACATCTGGTGAAACTTCTGAAATGCCTGCTTCGCTGCTGCTGCTACTGTGTGGTCCAGAATCTCCGGAGGGGAAGGCCCCGAGTCCTCGGCTTTGCTTGTTGCTCGGCGGCCGGGGCAGGGTCGAAGCGCTGGGCAGAGGATGGTGCTCGGAGAGGCTGTGTCGGAGGCTCGAAGTTTTCAGACGGACTCAGAGTCCGCTGCGTCAGGTGCTTCCCATGGTGCTGCATCGGCAAGTTGGCAGCGCTTGGAGGTTCATGGCAGGGAGAGTTCCTCTCTTCTGCCGCCTGCATGAGATTATGAGTCTCTCGGGACTTTGAGACTTTTTTTTACCGTGCCCATGGTCTGCTCTTTATCAAATTATGTTATTGCTTTGCACTGTTGTAACTATATGTTATAATTATGTGGTTTTGTCAGATTTAGTCTTGGTTTGTCCTGTGTTTTCTTGTGATACCATTCTGGAGAAACGTTGTATCATTTTTTTTAATGCATGCATTTCTAAATGACAATAATCTAAAAAAGGATGTTGCCAGGACTTGAGAAACTGAGTTACAGAGAAAGGTTGAATAGGTTAGGACTTTATTCCCTGGAGCATAGCAGAATGAGGGGAGATTTGATAAAGGTATATAAAATGATGATGGGTATAGATAGAGTGAATGCAAGCAGGCTTTTTCCACTGAGGCTAGGGGAGAAAAAAACCAGAGGACGTGGGTTAAGGGTGAAGGGGAAAAAGTTTAAAGGGAACATTAAGGGGGGCTTCTTCACACAGAGAGTGGTAGGAGTGTGGAATAAGCTGCCAGATGAAGTGGTAAATGCGGGCTCACATTTAAGAAAAATTTGGACAGGTACATGGATGAGAGGTGTATGGAGGGATATGGTCCAGGTGCAGGTCAGTGGGCCTAGGCAGAAAGATGGTTCGGCACAGCAAAGAAGGGCCAGAAGGCCTGTTTCTGTGCTGTAATGTTCTATGGTTCTAATAGTTCTTGATTTCAAATCACAGATAAGGATGACTGTGTAACCTTAGTCAATGTCAGTCAGTTTGCAAAGAGTGGAATTTTGAAACCGTAATTCCTGATTTGTAGATAGTGCCATACCATGTGGGATTCACCACACTGTCAGGAGGGAGATGAGTTAACTTAGATAACAAGTTTAGTTTTCATTTTGCTTAAACTGCCCTTTCTCCTTGTCACCCATTGATGAATGAAAGTAAGGGAGCTATTAGGACACAATGTGATAGAAAGTTGTAATTCAGTTCATGACGTAAATGCTTGTGGTATATTAACTAGAGTGTTCCATTTCAGTTCATTAAATGGCACGGTGACAAAAATCAGTTAACACCAAAAATACTGACTCTGCATAGACTGTGAATCAAATGTGGGATCTTCTGTCATTATACATGATTGAGATGTTTCTAAGGCTGCAGCTCATCTCCATACTTGAGCATTCTTCAACTGGGGTGTAAAAGTACTTTGTAATGTTTGCCAAGCAATGTGAAGGACACCATATAAACACTTTTTATTGTATATTCCAGTTTTAAGTGTGGATAGAAAGGAGCATCAAAATGGCTTTGAAAGAACTGCAGGGAGTAATCGGGAGATGTGTAAGTACTGGTACATTTAATTATCCTTTATGTACTTTTTTTTCCATACATGAGTGAATAAACAGTAAAACTGATAATCCATTATCCAGAAATCCTGATGGTTCAGCACTGACTCACTGAGTGTGTTTCTTGTGCTCCCTTGAAACTCATAAAGCTATTGGTTCTTGCACTCCTTGGAAACACATCTGGTTCACTGCAAAATTTGTTATAATTCCAGTTAACATCTAAAAAATGAATTAAGAATGTATTGGAGTGTTAATTGGAATAATACCTAGTAGTTGGAAAATCTGGCAGTATACCTCTCTCTCCCTCGTTAGTGAGAGAGCCTGTGGGATGTTGAACTGTTGGAATGAACAGTGGTTTTTGATGGTCCCTTTAGGGGCTGTGCTGTTGTTTGAATGGTGGGTGGTGGTGGGGCTGATGCTTTCTGCTGGAACAAGTGGGGTGAGGTGGATTTATGGTTCTAATGTCTTTCAGTCGTTCATTCTTTGGGGGTTTTCTTCAGTTTCATAGATGTCTGTGAAGAGTAAGAATTTTAGGTTGTATATTGTACATATTCTCTGATATAAAATGGAACCATCAAAGTCTTGAGCATGGTGGATTATCAACATTGCAGTCTTCCTTGGAAATGCTGATCTACAATATCTTCCCTTTAGTTATATTTACAAATTTGAAGCATAGTGCTCAGTTGGTTGGGCAACAGATCCAGTAAAAACTTTATTTCTTTTACAATAATTGATCCATTTGTTCTACTTAACTATAGATATAACAGAGAGGTGTCTATTAAAGGTGATAGCTGATTTACAATATATTTGCTTGAGAAACAGTATTTCACATTGCTGTAGTTTTTCATTTTGAAGGATAAATGAAATATATTTGAAAATAAATTACAGGTTGCCTAACATTTTTTTGCTAATGTAATATAATTTAAATTAATGCCTACAGCACAGAAATATGAGGAGGAAATCTAACTGGGTTTGAGATTATTGTACAGCGTAAAGTTTACTTTGGACCTGCTTTCAGGGGATAAATTACAATCCAGTAACCCTGGTTTAAAAACTGGCTAGACCACACCAGAAATATTTTGTGTAGTTTTGCATGTACCACGTTATGAATATATTGGAAGGGATGTAACATGAATTTTCCAGAATAGTACTTGGACAGTGAAGATTAAATTAAGAGGTAAGATGACACAAACTAATTTTGCATTGCACTATATTTCTGATGAACTGATGAAGGCCTGAAATGTTGGCTGTTTATTTCCCTCTTGTTGATGCTGCCTGATTTGCTTAATCCCTCTCTTGTGTCTATGTTTCCTTATTTCCTTATGGCATTGGAGGAGGCCATTTCAGTGTTATCAAATTTATGTAAGCTGACAGAATAATCTCATTTCTCTGGAATTCATTCTCCCCAAATTCCCAACAACTTCATCCCATATGTTACTACTCATCTACACACCAAGGCAGTTCACAGTCTCATTGGGCATGGGAGGAAATTTTATTACTTGAAGTGACACAGAGAAGGTGCAAAAGTCAGATAGACTGATGTCAGGATTGAATCTGGGTTCCTGGACCTGTGAGGTAGCATCTCTACCACTTGCACCACTGTGCCACATGTGTTTTGGAGATTTGAATGTTAAGGAGTGACTTGATCAAAGTTTCAAACCATTTAATGGAACTGGTAGGGTAAATAGAGATTTTCACTAGTTGTATCATCTTGGACTAGTAGTGGGCGGGGGGGGGGATAATTCTAAAAATTAAAGCAAAGGTTTGTAGGTGTTATACTAAGAAAACCTATTTTATGCGCAGAAGGTTAGGAGCACTGAGGACTTTACTGCAAGTCTAAATCATTGCCTGGTCAGTTAAATCTGTAATTGATAGACATTTGCTAATCAAATATATTAAGGGATAAGATAATGTATGTGGAGTTGGATCACAGTTTAGCAAGTAAATAGCTGAATGGGCCCAGAGGTTAAATACCCAACTCTGGCCCTGCTGCTTCTTAATTTATGTGTACATTGCAATAAATATTTGTAATATGCAGATGTTTCAATTGAGATGGTATTGGTTAAAATTGTTTGCAATTGTTTCACGTTCGACGTAAGAGAGTTGTTTTACTTCTTTTAGCGAGATTTACCTGAAACAGAGTTTAAAGAAGAAGATCACAGCTTATTTCAGTTGGCAGCCTGCCAGTGCCTGGAAGAAGGGTATGCAGCTGAACTTTTGCAAATTCTGCAAGATGCACAAAATAAGGTAACTATTGTAATTTCAGCAATTTGTAATATCGATTGAGTACCCTTATCTGAAATGCTTGGAGCTGGAGGTCTTTTGGATTTTTTTGGATTTTGGACTATATAATGAGATAGCTTGTGATCTCAAAATAGAGGGACGTCCCTTTAGAACGAAGCTGAGGAGGAATTTCTTTAGCCAGAGGGTGGTGAATCTGGAATTTGTTGACCCAGGTGATTGTGGAGGCCAGGTCACTGGGTGCACTTAAGGGAGAGGTTTATAGTTTCTTGATTGGTCAAGGTGTGAGAGGATATGGGGAGAAAGCAGGAAAATGGTGTTGAGAGGGAAATGGTGGAGCAGACTTGATGGGCCAAATGGCCTAATTCTACTCCAGTGTCTTATAGGATCACATTTCCGACTCTGAATTTATGTTCGATCTGTAGGCAGTCTTTGTCTTACACTTGTTCGTGTACTTAACAGAAAAAATTATTACATACTATTAATATGAAATTATAATGTGTGCAATGTAACAAAAACAGCATTGAGAGAATACCTGAATCAGAGAATACACTCAGACCGATGGTTTGAGTTGTGTCTATTTTAATGCAAGAAGCTTCATGAACAAAGTGGATGAGCTTAGAGTGTGGATCAGTACTTGGAGCTATGATGTGTGGCCATTACAGAGACTTGGATTGCTCAGGGGCAGGAATGGTTACTTAGACTAGAGTACCAGGCTTTAGATGTGTCAGAAAGGGCAGGAAGGGAGGCAGAAGAGGTGGGGATGTAGCACTGCTGATCAGAGATAGTGTCACGGCTGCAGAAAAGGATTAAGTCATGGAGGGATTGTCTACTGAGTCTCTGTGGGTGGAAGTTAGAAACAGGAAGGGGTCAATAACTCTACTGTGTGTTTTTATAGACCACTTGATAATAACAGAGACATCGAGGAGGAGATAGAGAGACAGATTCAGGAAAGGTGTAATAACATCAGGGTTGTTGTGGTGGGAGATTGTAATTTTCCAAATATTGATTGGCATCTCCTTAGAGCAAGGGGTTCAGATGGGGTGGAATTTGTTAGGTGTGTTCAGGAAGGTCTCCTGACACAATATGTAGATAAGCCTACAAGAGGACAGGCTGTACTTGATCTGGTATTGGGAAATGAACCTGGTCAGGTGTCTGGTCTCTCAGTGGGAGAGCATTTTGGAGATAGTGATCACAATTCTATCTCCTTTACCATTGCATTGGAGAGGTATAGGAAGAGACAAGTTAGGAAAGCGTTTAATTGGAGTAAGGGGGAATATGAAGCTATCGGGCAGGAAGTTGGAAGCATAAATTGGTAACAGATATTCTCAGGGAGATGTACAGCAGAAATGTGGGAAATGTTCAGGGAATATTTGCGTGGCGTTCTGCATAGGTACGCTCCAGAGAGACGGAATAGACGGTAGGGTACAGGAACCGTGGTGTACAAAGGCTGTTGAAAATCTAGTCAAGAAGTAAAGAAAAGCTTACGAAAGGTTCAAAAAGCTAGGTAATGATAGAGATCTAGAAGATTATTTGGCTAGCAGGAAGGAGCTTAAGAATGAAATTAGAAGAGCCGAAAGGGGCCATGAGAAGGCTTGGCGAACAGGACTAAAGAAAACCCCAAGGCATTCTACAAGTATGTGAAGAGCAAGAGGATAAGACATGAGAGAATAGGACCAATCAAGTGTGACAGTGGGAAAGTGTGTATGGAACCGGAGGAGATAGAAAAGGTACTTAATGAATACTTGGCTTCAGTATTCACTATGGAAAAGGATCTTGGCGATTGATTTACAGCAGATTGAAAATTTTGAGCATGTAGACATTATGAAAGAGGATGTATTGAAGCTTTTGGAAAGCATCAAGTTGGATAAGTCTCCGGGACAGGACGAGATGTAGCCCAGGCTACTGTGGGAGGCGAGGGAGGAGATTGCTGAGCCTCTGGCAATGATCTTTGCATCATCAATGGGGACAGGAGAGGTTCCAGAGGATTGGAGGGTTGCAGATGTTGTTCCCTTATTTAAGAAAGGGAGTAGAGATAGCCCAGGAAATTATAGACCAGTGAGTCTTACTTCAGTTCTTGTTAAGTTGATGGAGAAGATCCTGAGAGGCAGGATTTATGAACATTTGGAGAGGCATAATATGATTAGGAATAGTTAGCTTGGCTTTGTCAAAGGCAGGTCATGCCTTACAAGCCTGATTGAACTTTTTGAGGATGTGACTAAGCACATTGATGAAGGTAGAACAGTAGATGTAGTGTGTATGGATTTCAGCAAGGCATTTAATAAATTACCCCATGCAAGGCTTATTGAGAAACTAAGGAGGCATGGGATCCAAGGGGACTTTGCTTTGTGGGTCCAGAATTGACTTGCCCACAGAAGGCAAAGTGTGGTTGTAGACCAGTCATGTTCTGCATGGAGGTTGGTGACCAGTGGTGTGCCTCAAGAATCTGTTCTGGGACCCCCTTCTCTTCGTGATTTTTATAAATGACCTGGATGAGGAAGTGGAGGGATGGGTTAGTAAATTTGCTGCTGACACAAAGGTTGAGGGTGATGTGGATAGTGTGGAGGGCTGTCAGAGATTACAGCGGGACATTGATAGGATGCAAAACTGGGCTGAGAAGTGGCAGATGGAGTTCAACCCAGATAAGTGCGAGGTTGTTCATTTTGGTCGGTCAAATATGATGGCAGAATATAGTATTAATGGTGAGGCTCTTGGCAGTGTGGAGGATCAGAGGGATCTTGGGGTCTGAGTACATAGGACACTTAAAGCTGCTGCACAGGTTGACTGTGTGGTTAAGCACATGGTGCATTAGCCTTCAACTGTGGGATTGAGTTTAAGAGCCGAGAGGTAATGTTACAGCTATATAGGACACTGGTCAGACCCCACTTGGAGGACTGTGCTCAGTTCTGGTCACCTCACTACAGGAAGGATGTGGAAGCTATAGAAAGGGTGCAGAGGAGATTTACAAGGATGTTGCCTGGATTGGGGAGCATGCCTTTTGAGAATAGGTTGAGTGAACTTTGCCTTTTCTCCTTGGGAGTGGCGGAGGATGAAAGGTGACCTGATAGAGGTGTATAAGATAATGAGAGGCATTGATTGTGTGGATAGTCAGAGGCTTTTTCCCAGGGCTGAAATGGCTAACATGAGAGGGCACAGTTTTAAGATGCTTGGAAGTAGGTACAGAGGAGATGTCAGGGGTAAGTTTTTTTTTATTCAGAGAGTGGTGAGTGCGTGGAATGGGCTGCTGGAGATGGTGGTGGAGGCAGATACTTTATGGTCTTTTAAAAGACTCCTGGATCGGTACACGGAGCTTGGAAAAAAAGAGGACTATGGGTAACCTTGTGTGTAGCGTGTGGCCAAGTGGTTAGGGCATTGGGCTCACGATCTGAAGGTCATGGGTTCGAGTCTCAGCCAAGGCAGCGTGTTGTGTCTTCGAACAAGGCACTTAACCACACACTGCTCTAGTCCACCCAGCTGAAAGTGGGTACCGGCAAAAGTGGGTACTGGCATCCTATCCAGGGGGGGAGTCTCGTACTCTCAGTCACTTCACGCCACAGAAGCCAGCATAAGCACCGGCCTGATGGGCCACAAAGGCTCAGGACAGATTTTAACTTTAAAATGGGTAACCCTAGGTAATTTCTAAAGTAAGTACGTGTTCGTGGGCCGAAGGGCCTGTATTGTGCAGTAGGTTTTCTATGTTTCTATGTGTATTTTATTTCTTTTAGGTTTATATAAGGCATAAAAACAATCAGCATTGTAGACTTGTTCTGGTGTTGGATTTAGAACAGTGATGATCTTGGCTAACTTATGAATGAATTTCTCTGCTGTTTCATTATCAACAGACACTTTAAATGTAAAGTTTTTAAAAACATTTTAAAAGTATAATGCTATGCCTTTTCCTAAACTTCTGCAACCAGCCTGCTGAATATTCATAATTCAATTTTCAGTTTGTTGAAAATAACCAATTTCCCCCGGGATTAATAAAGTATGACTATATGTGATAGATCTTTGCTTGTTTCATGATCAGCATTTTGTTAAGTGGCATACATTCACTCCGTTGATGAATCCACTCTTTCAATCCGTGATTGAGATCCTCATTTTTTGCTTTATGTAGTATTTTTCCATTTTTCACTAACTTTTAATTACGTATGTGAGATGACTTCTCAGCACTGTCTATGGTGTGCAGAGACCTGTGCATTGCCTAGGAACCTTCCCAGTACCTTGTGTAATTTTCCATTTGTGACATCATAGTTGCGGATTTTGGAGGTTTTCGGATTTTGAATTTTCTTTTAAGGGGTACTCAACCTGCATTAATCTCATTTTCATTCAAAAGTAAGATATGTTATTAACGTGGATATACAGTGGATGCTGGTTAATTGGGACACATGGGGACCGTTATATTTTTGCCCCAATTAAGCGGCTGCCTCAATTAGCTGAAGTTTCATGGAAATCGTTAAAAAGGTTTAAAAAAGACAAACTGAGTAACAAATTATATATTTAAATGAAATACAGAACAAATTAAAATGCTGCGGTACTATAAAACTGTGTATTAGTTCCTAATAGTTTTTGACGGAGGAATTAATCCAGTGTAGCAATGAACAGATCAGTGCAGACACCAAGTGGATTGCCTTCATACAACGTTATCAATGATTACAACCATTTTCATTGCAACATTCAAGATGATTGATATCTTCAATTTTTTTGTAGTTCCTAACTTGTTGAAGTAGTGAAATCATTTCATTTTCACTCCCGTCCTTTTCTGATATTGCCAAGCTTGAATGCTTGAAACTGCAGTGAGCAAAACGGTTCTGAATTGTCTGGTTGCTTATCTCTCGCCAACTATCAGTGACAAAACTCACTGCTTTTTGAACACGGACACAACTGATGCTGCTTAAAAACTGCTCTAAGCAAGGTGTAGTCTCTATCAGCCACACAAGTGCATGCGACTGATGGTCTTTAGAACATGTTCAAGCAGCAGTCTCCTGTCCCAATTAAATGGTGTAGTGTCCCAAATAAATGAAGGGAATGCCGGCAATTTTCTCTATTAGGTTTTGTTGTTTAAGAGCTGTCGCAAATACGAGGCTGCTCTGATTAACCAATGGCTTAATTAACCAGAATCTACTGTATATCGTAATTTGAAACTTTTACTCTGGTAGTTAAAGCTTCTAAACCAATTATTTTTGTTACGTAGTAAAGTTAACTCCAAAAGGTGCATTGCTCGATTTTTAAAATTTGTGACAGCATTTTTTAAAGTTAGATTAGTTAAGAAAACTAAAAGCACTGTTTTTTTAAAAAATTTCTGGTTATAGACAAGCTGGTTCAACAATTTGGTAATAGCTAAAACAGTATATTTCTGTGCTCTTCTCTACAATTCTTTAGTGATGAAACAGTAAATATCACACAATTCAAAGAAGCTAATATAATTGAAGTTGCTAGCATTGAATCCTGATGTGAAGAGCAAGTCTTGATTTTGTCTTTTTAAATGACTGCCCAAAGGTGATAAATGGTTTGAATATTTAGTTCTAAGAAGAAATCTTTTGCACTTCCCATTGCACCGTAACAACATCTTTGGTTGCAGATATTGTTTACTGATAGATTCATTGATAGACCAATGAATGAAATCATGAAAATATAGAAACCCCATATAATTACAGTGAAATTTGATTGCAAAACTAAAATGTTAACCTTATAAAATTTCCAAAAGATCAAGGAGGCAGTGTCTTATTTGTGTTCCCTAGTTTGGGAAAAAAAAATCTTTTCATGGGCAGGAAAAAGCAAATATATTTAACATGTGGTTTATTTTACATATTATGCTCAAAAATTGATCTATGTTTGAAATATTGCCCCTATTTTTACTTATGCAATTTACACAGGAAAGACCAATAAATTGCATAATTTGATTTCTATTTTGTGAAACTAAGGAAGTCAAAATTTCCTTTCTATAAAATAATAGCTGTGACAGTTTAACACATCTTCGTGATTGCAATATGGTGCAGTCAAGATTATGTACTGAATAAATCAGATTGTACTCAAAGCTACAACTTGGAATTGAGATTGAAGCTAACAACTCCCTTCTGAAACACTTTTAAATAGAATCTTTTGCGGTAGGATGGAAAGATTAACTATCATTATGTAAAGCCAGGGCAACTGTACAATCTTTTTTTCCTAACATGTAGAATGAAATATCTATATATTTTGTACCCATTTAATTTTTAATTGTATTTTATGTTTCTTCTCTTTGCATTTAATATCTTACAGGACTTTGTTCACTTCATGGGCTGGAATCTTGTTGGTCCTGTTGTTAATTGTGTGTTGAAAGATGAGCAACGGTTGCAGGACAGGGAGATCTGCTTGAAAATACTAGACCATCTTGTGGAGGTAAGAGAGCATATACAGAGTAGGATCTATAAGTTTGAGTGTAATTTTTTTTTGGTTCTATTGCACATCTGAAGAAGAAAGAATCTTGGCCTGAGCAGCACGAATAAAATAAGATTATCTAGTCAATTTTGCTTTGAGAACTTGCTGTGCCTACTTAGCAGTTGTATTTCTGTTAATTTCAGAAAGTCTGTGAAGAACTTGATGACATGCAAATTTTGAGTGCTCTGTACAATAAATCTCTTTTAATAACTTTATCTTTAACATAGATTTATGAATGCTCAGGTAGATCTTTTGTAAATTTCTGTCATAGATAGTTTGGGCGAGGACTAGGCTTTGAAGTAGCACCCAAATTTAGTGCTTAGCTCACTCTTGGCAGTCAATTTCATAAAGTGAAAGTTCATTAAGTTGCCACATGATGGCGTGATAAATAATGTTCTCTCAAGGAATTTGTGATGGGCATAATTTAAGAAATACAGAGTTATTTCTTAAATTCTGAGAATATAATTTATCTCATTCTTGGTTAAATTTAACATCATTCAAACTGATACAAATTTGCTTCCCTAAGATATACTCCTTTCTTGCAGATAAGTAACCCAAAGGAAATTCTGCTGGGTTTACTTGAAAAGATTGAGGATGCTTGTGGAAAAAATATATCTAAAACCGTCTTGCTCCTCCTGCAGCCACTTCAAACAGGTAATTTGAGGGTGCCACTTAATATTCACTTTATTGAAAGTTTGTACTTAGTTTACTCAATGTACGTACTTCAAGACTGTTATATTGTATTACAAGGAAAGAGTTTATCTTAGTTACAGGAGCTTTAGAAATCTGTTGTGTTTCTAATGGATGTTGTTATTTCACTCCACTATGCTAAAGAAGAAATTACAATATTAGGAAATAACAGGTCATCTGAATTTATTTCATAAAAGAACCACTTCTGTTAGACACGTTTCTTTTGCTGATCTGGATTTTGCAGCCAAGCAGCAAAACGGCCGCCCTCCCCAGCAATAGAAAAGAAAGTTGCCAAGCAGCAGTCCCTATCCTGTGTTCTGACATTGCTTTCTGCCAGACGTTATTACTTCAAAGAAAAACCTGGAATCTGGTAAAAGTAATGCCCGGAATCGGTTAGGGAGCTAATGGTATGGAATTCTCAGGGGCCAGCATGTAAAAAGCAAAATTTTTAACTTGGGGACAAAGAGTTTAATGAACAGTACAGTAAAATCTGAATCAGGATCAGATTATTATGTTATGAAATTTGTTTTGTGGCAGTAGTACAGTGTAATACATAAAACAACCTATAAATTGTAATAAATAAAGTAAGAAGTATGATGAGGTAATCTAGTAATCTGTAGTCTGATTATTCAGAAAACCCAGTGAATCAGCATTTGGGTCACATAGTGATGATTTCCATGCTCCCTTTATATATACCTGGTTCTGCTTTCTCTGCTTTCCTTGAACTCGCCAGGCTCCTGTTTCCTGCACTTCTTTGCCCTACTTCCTGTGTGCCCTTGAAACTCGCTGTGCTGGTTTTCCTGTGTGCCCTTCCAATTTACCAGATTCACTGGAAAACTTATAATACTTATGTAACATCTAAAAAACTGAATTGAAATGTATGGGGTTACTAAATCGAATACTTCTAGTACTCCAGAAGATTTTCCATCAGTCATGCCTCTGTGAGATTAACATGGTTTTATTTACTGTTATGGTTTGGTGTGTATAAAGTCACACTGATGCTGTTTGCAACAAATGTAAGGTTTTTTTTAAAGAGTATTTTGCAGTGAGGATTTTTAAGTCAGAGGAATGGGTCCAAAGCAGGCTGAGTTTATATGTGAGACCTCACCTGGAGTATTATGAGCAGTTTTCGGCCCCTTGTCTTAGAAGGGATGTGCTGACACTGGAGAGGGTTCAAGGGATTTTCACAAATGATTCCAAGATTGAACGCCTTGTCATAAGAAGAGCATTTGATGTCTCTGGGCCTGTATTCACCAGAATTCAGAAGAATGAGGGGTGACCTCATTGAAACCTATTCAATGGTGAAAGGCCTTGATAGAGTGGATATGGAGAGGATGTTTCCCATGGTGAGAGAGTCTAAGACCAGATGACACAGCTTCAGATCAGAGGGGCATCCTTGTAGAGCAGAGATGAGGAGGAATTTCTTCAGCCAGAGTGGTGAATCTGTTGAATTCTTTGCCACAGGCAGCTGTGGAGGGGAAATCTTTACGTATATTCGAGGCAGAGAGTGATAGGTTCTTAATTTGTCAGGGCATGAAGGGATACAAAGAGAAGGCAGGAGATTGGGGCTGAGAAGAAAAAAATGCATCAGCCATGATGAAATGGCAGAGCAGACTTGATAGGCCTATGGCCTAATTCTGCTCCAATATCTTATGGTCTTATGTGCTTAACTCTTGAAGTTCCTGAGACTGTTTTGTAGTGTTTCCATGGTGAATGCTGACAGTTCCATTACAGTCACAAAATTTTGGCCATTATATTGCAAATTGATTAATTTTCATTTATTTAAGTATTTCTTAATTGAGATTTTCAATATGTTAGCTCTTACATTTGTTTTCCTCGTGTTAACTGCACCTTAAACTATAAGCAATTCCATTTTTAAGGGAGTTTTAATTTCAACAGTCTAACAATGACGCTTCTTTCCCCAGTGCTATTAAAAATGAAACACAAAAAGGCATATTCTGTGGGATTGTCTCTTGCAACCATTCAGAGCCAACTCTCCACACTACCAGTACCTATTAATGATGAGCAACATTATCAGGATGATTATGAGCTTTGCAAGTGCTATATGGCCATTAGCTCATTTGTTAAACCATTTGTGGATGAAGTGACTCAAACAACAAATTCCATGAGAGATCCTTCCTATTACGAACTGAAGGAGGAACTACTCAAATTGTAGGTACTTAATTTTCAATTGGATGGTTTACATTCTTTATCTGTGCTGTCAGGTAAATTAATCTGTGCGTAACCTAATTGGTCTTTTTGCAATTGATGATAGCTTTATGAAAAGTTTGGAATACCCACTACTCTCAGCACAGTTACAGCCATTAACCGACGAGATTGAAGGCAATTCATTAAGAGCTTTTGCTGCGGAAACTGTCGTAAGTTTAATTTGTCCCCTCTTGTTTAATTCACACAGTAATTCACTCAGGCCGTTCATCTGTGTTTGCAATGGAATTAACTTAAGCCTCTTAAGTATTTACTTGATGTCAGATGGTTCGTAAAATGGTTCATAATATTTTTATCTTATCATTGAGTTGTACTTGAATGAAAATATCTTGATTGCACTAATCATAATTGCGAACTAAGTGCTAATATGGAGTTCAGTTAATATCCAGTTGGTTTTGTATACACCTTGTGTGGGTTATAGTCAAATTTCTGTTTGAAAATTTTGAGCTGGTTCTTGTATTCCACATAGAAAGTTTGCATTTCAAGAGGTTGGAGGTGTTGGAAAGATCTTCAATGTTTTAAGAAGAGGTGAAATAAAGGCATATAACCTGTAAATTTTCAAGATTCCTCTAATAACTCATCCTGTCTCCATGGAATGCACAGATGGTGCAGTTTGAAAGCTAAATGAATGCTGATCGTCAGGGATGTAAACAGAACGGCTATGCCTTGAGCTGAGTGGCAGACAAACTTTCAGATTTGTAATTGAATGAATTCTATCTCTAGAGTGCAGGATTCAAGAAACATATTATTTTTCATTTGAGCTAAAATAAGTGAGGATTTGAGAAAGAAAGCTTATCTTTGCAGAGCACGATGCAACAATTTATGAAGATCTGCCAAAAATGATATAGCACAGTTCATTTTTGACTGCAAAGTTAGGTTGAGGAATCAGTTCCTGAATTAAATCACTGAGACCAAATATTTTCATGTATCAACTTGTATATGAATTTAATGAAGAATTTTATTTACAGTGAAATGAGTGCCATCATCTCTTGCAGGTTTTGTTGGTGGCAATTGGTGAATCACTTCCTGCACTGATGGTTCATCAGTTGTTGAAGTCCAGAAAGAAATTGCAGGAGATTAACCCTCTGAAAGAAGATGTAAAATACCCAACCAATTCACTGGCAAGCTTGGCATATCTTTTATTTGTTCAGCATATTGGTATCGATCAATTTCCAGCTGTATACAGGTGTGTGGAGATGAGGGTCCAATGTTGAGAACAATATTCTTGAGAATGATGGGGCATGCTGCAGCTTTAGAATCTTAGTGCTTTTTGTTGACAACAATTTATGAAGATTTGTCAAAATTAATGTAATTGTTGCGCTCTTAAGCTGCTCTCTTGAATTTAAGACCCAACCCTACAATATCACCAGTTTGAAAATTCTCTTTTGTAGGAACTTGTAATTGGAATTGGTTTATTTGTGTCACATCTACCAAGTTACAAATCAAATTCAAGTTTAATTATGATTCAACACACAAAATAGCAGGCGCACACAGTCACACCAAAGAAAATATATATAGCTCAAGTCCTGAGCAACATGTCCCTCAAGTTGAAGGTGCAGTTCCCAGCAGTGTGCAAACATATGCTTGCAATCCAGCCTGTCATTCCACTGATCGAACACTGTAGGACAGCACAGACGGGAGAAGCCAGTCCCCAGTCGAGCATGGATGCCATGCTACACTGCCTCTGCCTTTCCTCTCCTGGACTGCAGCAAAGAGGCCGCTGTGCCTGAACGCGTCCCCTTCTTAATGGAAGTGAAAAGCTTGTCTTACATACAGTTCATACAGATAATTCATTACACAATGTGTTGAGCTAGAATAAGGTAAAATGATAATATAGATTAAGGTGTAACAGCTACAGAAGAAGTGTAGTGCGGGTAAACAGTAAAGTGTAAGATCACAGTGAGTTCAACAGTCCATTTATCATACTAAAGAATCATTTAATAGTCTTATAATTTTGGGTTAGAGCTGTCATTGAGCCTAGTGCTGTACGCTTTCAGGCTTTTGTATCTTCTGCCCAGTGGAGGAGGGAAGGAGAAAGGATGTCTGCGATGGGTGGGGTCTTTGATTATGCTCCCTGATTTACTGAAGCAGCAAGAAGTATAGACAGGGAACTTTGCAGTTTCTTGAGGTCATGTGCAGGACCTCATTTGCCATATCAAGCTGTTCCTCATCCAGACTGTATGTTTTCTAGGGCAGCAGTCCCCAACCACCGGGCCGCAGAGCATGTGCTACCGGGCTGCGAGGAAATGATATGAGTCAGCTGCACCTTTCCTCATTCCCTGTCACTGTTGAACTTGAACATAGGGTTGCCAACTGTCCTGTATTTGCTGGGACATTCCGTATATTGGGCTAAATTGGTTTGTCCCATACGGGACCGCCCTTGTCCCGTATTTCCCCCGCTAAGGTACAGCGTTCCTATGAAACCTTTCGTGCCGAAATGGCATGAAGCGAAGAAGCAACTACCATTAATTTATATGGGCAAAGTTTTTGAGCGTTCCCAGACCCAAAAAATAATCTACCAAATCATACCAAAATAACACATAAAACCAAAAATAACACTAACATATAGTAAAAGCAGGCATGATATGATAAATACATAGCCTATATAAAGTAGAAATAATGTATGTACAGTGTAGTCGGGAAGATGAAGGCAAAAGCAATTTGTGGCGGGGGGGAGTCGGCACGTACGTGCATGCGGACGTCACGCATGCGCACGCAGGTGCCCGCGCAAGGCTTCATGGTCATGGTAGTCTTTCATAGTCATACTTTATTGATCCCGAGGGAAATTGGTTTTCGTTACAGTTGCACCAACCAAGAATAGAGTATAAATAAAGCAATATAAAACCAAAAATAATTAAATAGTAATATGTAAGTGCCAGGAAATAAGTCCAGGACTAGCCTATTGGCTTAGGGTGTTTGACCCTCCAAGGGAAGAGTTGTAAAGTTTGATAGCCACAGGCAGGAATGACTTCCTGTGACGCTCAGTGTCACATCTGGGTGGAATGAGTCTCTGGCTGAATGTACTCCTGTGCCCAACCAGTCCATTATGTAGTGGATGGGAGACATTGTCCAAGATGGCATGCAACTTAGACAGCATCCTCTTGTCAGACACCACCGTCAGAGAGTCCAGTGGGGTAAAGTGTCCCGGGATTTGACTGCTACTTTTGTCCCTTATTTGGGACTGAGAAAGTTGGCAACCCTAACTGTAAAAGTCATGTTGAGGTGAGTTTAACCCTACTTGAACATCTCCCCCCCGCCCCCCCAACGGGTCGGCAGGTCCGCAAGAATATTGTCAATATTAAACCAGTCCGCGGTGCAAAAAAGGTTGGGGACCCCTGTTCTTGGGTGTATCAATAAAAATTGATATAGCTTAACGGGGACATGCCAAATTTCTTTAGCCTCCTATGGAAGTACAGGCATTGGTGAGCTTTCTTGGCCTTGGCATCTATGTGATTGTATCAGGACAAGCTCAACTTGTGTGATTCCTCTATTAATCTAAAATGGGTAACATAGAATATTTTATTACAATAGTAGTGTTTCACAGTGCAAAGTTTTTTTAACCTGTCTGTTCTTTGTTCATGTAAGTGAAATTCTGTACTTGCATCAAAAATAGAAGCAATTGCAAGGCAAAAGCCCTCCAGCTTACTTCTAAAATCGTAGCTCATCCTGTGCTTCAAGTTCCCTTTCCTGTCCTATCTGCATACTGCAATTCATTGTTTTTAAATTTGTCAATTTCAATCTTACTTAGCCTATACTTAGCAAATAAGCATTTACAGCTGTCTGTGGTAAAGAACACAGGGGAGAAAAATTTCCCAGTAATAGTCTTAAGTGGTCAGTTCATTATTCTGATACCACAAGCTGCATTTCTAGTCTACAACCAAAGCAAAGACTTCTCTAGATCCTCTCAGGATCATTTATGTTTTAGTGAAATATAAGAAACTGTGAGTTAGGAGTAGGAGTGGGTCAAGTCTGCTCCAGTACTTAATCAGATTGTGCTCATATAACCATATAACAATTACAGCATGGAAACAGGCCATATCGGCCTTTCTAGTCTGTGCCGAACGCTTACTCTGACCTAGTCCCACCGACCTGCACTCAGCCCATATTCCTCCATTCCTTTCCTGTCCATATAGCTATCCAATTTAACTTTAAATGATTAAATGACAACATCGAACCTGCATTAACCACTTCTGCTGGAAGCTTGTTCCACACAGCTACCACTCTCTGAGTAAAGAAGTTACCCCTCATGTTACCCCTAAACTTTTGCCCTTTGACTCTCAACTCATGTCCTCTTGTTTGAATCTCCCCTACTCTCAATGGAAAAAGCCTATCCACATCAACTCTATCTATCCCCCTCATAATTTTAAATACCTCTATCAAGTCCCCCCTCAACCTTCTACGCTCCAGAGAATAAAGATCCAATTTGTTCAACCTTTCTCTGTAACTTAGGTGATGAAATCCGGGTAACATTCTAGTAAATCTTCTCTGTACTCTCTCAATTTTATTGACATCTTTCCTATAATTCGGTGATCAGAACTGTACACCATACTCCAAATTTGGCCTTACCAATGCCTTGTACAATTTCAGCATTACATCCCAACTCCTATACTCAATTAATAAAGGCCAGCATACCAGAAGCTTTCTTCACCACCCTATCCACATGAAATTCCACCTTCAGGGAACTATGCACCATTATTCCTAGATCCCTCTGTTTTACTGCATTCTTCAATGCCCTACCATTTACCATGTATATCCTATTTTGATTAGCCCTACCAAAATGCAGCACCTCACATTTATCAGCATTAAGCTCCATCTGCCATCTTTCAGCCCACTCTTCTAACTGGCCTAAATCTCTCGGCAAGCTTTGAAAACCTACTTCATTATCCATAACTCCACCTATCTTGATATCATCTGCATACTTACTCATCCAATTTACCACCCCATCATCCAGATCATTAATGTATATGACAAACAATACTGGACCTAGTACAGATCCCTGAGGCACACCACTAGTCACCGGCCTCCAATCTGACAAACAGTTATCCACCACTACTCTCTGGCGTCTCCCATCCAGCCACTGCTGAATCCATTTTACTACTTCAATATTAATACCTAATGATTTAACCTTCCTAACTAACCTTCCGTGTGGAACCTTGTGAAAGGCCTTACTGAAGTCCATATAGACAACATCCACCACTTTACCCTCACCAACTTTCCTAGTAACCTCTTCAAAAAATTCAATAAGATTTGTCAAACGTGACCTTAAAATCCATGTTGACTGTTCCTAATCAGACCTTGTCTATCCAGATAATTATATATACCATCTCTAAGACTACTTTCCATCAATTTACCCACCACAGACGTCAAACTCACAGGCCAATAATTGCTAGGTTTACTCTCAGGACCCTTTTTAAACAATGGAACAACATGAGCAATACGCCAATCCTCCAGCACCATCCCCATTTCTAATGACATTTGAACTATTTCTGTCAGAGCCCCTGTTATTTCCACACCAACTTCCCTCAAGTTCCTGGGGAATATCCTGTCAGGACCTGGAGACTTATCCACTTTTATATTCCATAAAAGTGCCAGTACTTCCTCTTTTTTAATCATCATAGTTTCCATAACTTCCCTGCCTGTTTCCCTTACCTTACACAATTCAATATCCTTCTCCTTAGTGAATACCGAAGAAAAGAAATTGTTCAGAATCTCCCCCATCTCTTTTGGCTCCACACATAGCTGTCCACTCTGATTCTCTAAGGGACCAATTTTATCCCTCACTATCCTTTTGCTATTAATATAACTGTAGAAACCCTTTGGATTTATTTTCACCTTACTTGCCAAAGCAACCTCATATCTTCTAGCTTTTCTAATTTCTTTAAGATTCTTTTTACATTCTATATATTCCTCGAGCACCTCATTTACTCCATGCTGCCTATATTTATTATAGATATCTCTCTTTTTCTGGACCAAGTTTCCAATATCCCTTGAAAACCATGGCTCTCTCAAACTTTTAACCTTTCTTTTCAACCTAACAGGAACATAAAGATTCTGTACCCTCAAAATTTCACCTTTAAATGACCTCCATTTTTCTATTACATTCTTCCCATAAAACAAGATGTCCCAATCCACTCCTTCTGAATCCTTTCGCATCTCCTTAAAGTTAGCCTTTCTCCAATCAAAAATCTCAACCCTGGGTCCAGGCCTATCCTTCTCCATAATTATATTGAAACTAATGGCATTGTGATCACTGGACCCGAAGTGCTCCCCAACACAAACCTCTGTCAGCTGACCTATCTCATTCCCTAACAGGAGATCCAACACTCCCCCTCCTCTATGTATTGCTGCAAAAAACTATACTGCACACATTTTACAATCTCTAAACCATCCAGCCCTCTTACAGTATGGGCTTCCCAGTCTATGTGTGGAAAATTAAAATCTCCTACAATGACAACCTTGTGCTTACTACAAATATCTGCTATCTCCTTACAAATTTGCTCCTCCAATTCTTGCTCCCCATTTGTTGGTCTATAATACATCTCTATAAGTGTTACTACACCTTTCCCATTCCTCAATTCCCACCCAAATAGCCTCTCTAGACGAGCCCTCTAATCTATCCTGCCAGAGCACCGCTGTAATATTTTCTCTGACAAGCAATGCAACACCTCCCCCTCTTGTCCTTCCAATTCTATCACGCCTGAAGCAATGAAATCCAGGAATATTTAGTTGCCAATCACACCCCTCCTGTAACCATGTTTCACTAATAGCTGCCACATCATACTTTCAGGTATCAATCCATGCTTTAAGCTCTTCCACCTTTTTTATAATGCTCCTAACATTAAAATAAATGCATTTCAGGAATTTTCCACCTCTTACTCTCTGTTTATCACTAACGGTACAAACAACTTTACTATTTCTTTTTCTTCCTTCTCCCCTTCATCTGTTCCTACACTCTAGTTCCCCTCCCCCCTTGTATCTAGCTCATCTGATTATAATATCACCCCTGCATTCCCAACTATTCATAGTAATTTTTCAGCTTGTTACTTAATCAATGCCTCTAAAATATTTCAAAATATTTGTTTCCAGTGCCCTTTGAGGAGGAGAGTTACAAAGACAAGACACACCCTACTTAGTATAATTTCTGTCTTAAATCATAAGGTCTTATTGTAATACAGTAAAACCTTGTTCCAGAAGGGTCGATGGTCAGTCGTTGTCCCAGGATGGAAAAGTCGAATTTTAGAAGGCATAGGTTTAACATGAGTAGGGGAAAGTTTAAACAAGATTTTGTTTAGTTTTTTTGATTTTATATAGATGGTGGAGGGTACCTGGAATGTGCTGCCAGGAGAGATGATGGAATTGGACGTAATAACAATTTTTAAGAAGCCTTTAGACAGGCACATGAACAGGCAGGTATGAGAGGGGTATGGACCATGTGTAGGCAGATAGGACTAGTTTAGACTGGCTGCATGGTTGGTGCAGAGATGGAAGGCTGAAGGGCCTGCTCCAGTGCTATATTGTTCTATGTAAGACACTCAGGATCTTTTCAATCAAGTAACCTCTCATTCTTAGACATCAGCAGGTGCAAATCTGATGTTTAATCTTTCCTCATGAGGCCACAGCCCATTCAAAGTAGTTGTCTCGGAAACCTTTTCTGAACTGGTTCCAACACATTAACATCCCTCCATGAATAAGGAGAATATGTTGCACACAGTTCTCCAGTTGTCGTCTCACCAATGCCTATACAATTGGGGCATAACCTCCATATTTTTCTATTTAAATTCCCTAGCAATAAACAGTGACTTCCTTGTTAGGTTAATTACTTGTCTTACCCATGTACTAAGTGAATTTGTGGAATTCATTGACACATATGGCTGTGGAGGTCAAGTTATTGGGTTTATTTAAAGCAGAGGTTGATAGTTCTTGATTAGTTGATTAGTAAGGGCATCAAAGGCCTCAGAGAGAAAGCTTGAGAATGGGGTTGAAAGGGAAAATAAATCAACCATGATCAATTGATGGATCATATTCAATGGGCCAGATGGTCTATTTCTGTTCCTATGTCTTTTGGTTTTGTGGTCTGAGTCTTTTGTGACACATGTGCTGGGACACCCAGAGTTTTTGTACCTCAGAACACTTGCCGTTTAGATAATATGCTTTTTATTTTACCTGCCAGAACAGACAATTTCGTAGTTTTTCAATTTATCTATTATTTGGTAGTTCTTTGTCCATACTTAAACAATTTCTATCCCTTTGTAACCTTATGTCTTTTTCTCAGTTTACCTTTCTAGTTAACTTTGACATGAGTAAATTCAGCAGTCATTTTTCTTGTGTCTTCACCCAAGGCATTACATTGTAAACCGATAAGGCTCCAGTCCCTGTGCTTGTTACATCTTCTAAACAGTGGAAAAACCCATTTATGCTTAATCTCTTTTCCCTCTTAACTAGCCAATCTACCATCTACCCCAACAGGTTATCTCCTATACTATCAGCTTTTACTTTCCACAGTTGCCTCTGATATAACATCTCATAAAGTATTGACATTCTACAAAACTCCAGTTAGCCTCATTCTATTCGGTCTGTCTTCAAAGGACACCTACTTAGAAGCTGTTGGTGCCTGTAAAGGCATATTAATTCTTATAGAATTTCTAATTGGCTATTGCATGTTCATGCATGGGGAGTGAACATGTTCTGTTTGTGGTCTACCACTGGGAGACTCAGTAGCCCTTGAGGCCAAAGATGTGCTCCACAATCAGCCTTGCATGGTGCAGGTGCAAAAGAACTAAGAAAATCTGTGAGTCTGGTTCCAGGATAAAGAGGACACACGGACAAAAGATTATTGAAATAATGTGATTTTAACTTTTTTTAAATAACGGTAAAGTAGTAGGGAATTAAGGAAATTTAAAATTGTTAATTTTTAGGTGAATAATTTGAGATGTTAATGTACCTTTTTGTTTTTTGTTTGTAACTGATACAAATGAAATCTCTGCCTTGCAGCCCTGAATATCTACTAATGTTCAATTTGGAATATGTATCTGCATTGATAAACAGGTAAGTTAACTAAATACATTTTGTCTACCTTGCGTACTATTGCACCTATTATAGTATTTGAATGTATGTTTTTTGTGTGGGTTTTAATGTAATATCCCAAGTCAGAAGAGATGTATATCCTTTTATTGTCTTCTTGAAATTGTTAGGTGAGGAATTAGGCTTTGGCAGTCAGTATTAAATTTATTATTCTCTGCATATTTGGTTATTGGAGCTGAACTTTCAGTGGTGAGTACAGTTATCAGCTGATGTAGTGCCGGTAGTCAAAGACAGAATTGTTCCCAATTAACTGCATGAAAAGAAGTGGTCCCAACACCGACCCCCTGTGGAACACCACTAATCACTGGCAGCCAACCAGGAAAGGATCCTTTTATTCCCACTCGCTGCCTCCTACCAATCAGCCAATATATATAGTTTGTAAGGAGAGAGTAAGATCATTCATTATAGGACATAGAACATAGAAAACCTACAGCACAATACAAGCCCTTCAGCCCAGAAAGCTGTGCCGAACACGTCCTTACGTGAGAAATTACCTAGGATTACCCATAGCCCTCTATTTTTCTGAGCTCCGTATACCTGTCCAGGAGTCTCTTAAAAGACCCCATCATATCCGCCTCCACCACCGTCAGCAGCAGCCCATTCCATGCTCTCGCCACTCTCTGTGTATAAAAAAAAAACTTATCCCTGACATCTCTGTACCTACTTCCAAGCACCTTAAAACTGTGCCCTCTCGTGCTAGCCATTCCAGCCCTGGGAAAAAGCCTCTGACTATCCACACAATCAGTGCCTCTCATCATCTTATACACCTCTATCAGGTCACCTCTCATCCAACGTTGCTCCAAGGAAAAAAGGCCAAGTTCAGTCAACCTGTTCTCATAAGGCATGCTCCCCAATCCAGGCAACATCCTTGTAAATCTCCTCTGCACCCTTTTTATGGTTTCCACGTCCTTCCTGTAGTGAGGCAACCAGAACTGGGCATTGTACTCCAAGTGGGGTCTGACTAGGGTCCTATATAGTTGCAACATTACCTCTCAGCTCCTAAACTCAATTCCATGATTGATGAAGGCCAATGCACCGTAAGCTTTTTTAACCACAATCAACCTGCGCAGCAGTTTTGAGTGCCCCGTGGACTCAGACCCCAAGATCCCTCTGATCCTCCACACTGTCAAGAGTCTATATTCTGCCATCATATTTGACCTACCAAAATGAACCATCTCACACTTATCTGGGTTGAACTCCATCTGCCACTTCTCAGCCCAGTTTTGCATCCTATCAATATCCTGCTGTAACCTCTGATAGCCCTCCACTCTATCCACATCACCTCCAACCTTTGTGTCATCATCAAATTTACTAACCCATCCCTCCACTTCTTCATCCAGGTCATTTATAAAAATCACGAAGAGTAGGGGTCCCAGAACAGATCCCTGAGTCACACCACTGGTGACTGACCTCCATGCAGAATATGACCCGTCTACAACTACTCTTTGCCTTCTGTGGGCAAGCCGGTTTTGGATCCACAAAGCAATGTCCCCTTGGATCCCATGCCTCCCTATTATTGAAATTGAGTTACTTTGTCAACAGCTTTCATTTTAATGAATGCAATACTGAGGAATTTTGATATTTTGTATATAACTTAAGTGAAATTTGTAGGTAATGATAAAACATTTTTAATTTCCTTTTCTGCATTAAATAACTGTTTATTCTTATGACAGGACAGAAGAATCTATTTTATCAAAAGGTTTGGTAAGTATTATTTACATTGCAGCCATACTTACAATGCCTATTTGAAACATGACAAATCTGTACTACTTTTAATACTAACTTCTAATCTGCTCCATCAAATCTAGTTAAGTAACGATGAAGCATGTAAAAATCTTACGTGACATGATGTATTTTTATGAAGACTGTATGTAAACAGTGCAAGTCCCTGAATCATTTATTTCTTTTTTTTAGGAATTGTATGAACATTGCTTATTAACAATTGAAGATGATAATCTTTCTCACAAGTATTTAGATATCAAAAACTTTCTCGGTGTTCCACAGGTAATTCACAATACATGTATATAGTTTGTAATTTTTTTCATATTCTTTAATTTACAACAGTGTTTAAATAAACATCTAAAAATTGCATCCTGGATTATTGTATATACCTCTGGCTAACTTTTAAATTTTTTCCCCTCAAATTTCTGTTTATAGGATTTAGTGAAGATAATGACGGTCTGTCCTTTTAAACATATGGTATGTATTAATGCCAGTATATAAAATTACTATCTGAAGAATATTGCAATATTTTAAGTTAACTCTTCGTTGTGACAACTATATTGATAATGGGGAAATTTCATTTATCCAAATGGTAACAATGTGAAGAGGGCAAGTCCTGGGTGGTGGGAATCCTAAATGGTGGCCACACCTTCCTAAGGCACTGCTTCTAAAAGATGTCTTGGATGCTACAGAGGCTAGTACCTATGACGGAGCTGATCGATTTTTACAAGTTTCTGCAACTTATTTTGATGTTGTGCAGTAGCCCCCCACCCCGTACCAGACGGTGATGCAGCCAGTGAGAATGCTCTTCACGGTACCATTGTAGAAGTTTTTGAGTGTTTTAGTTGACAAACCAAATCTCCTCAAACTCCTAATGAAATATAGCTGCTGTCTTGCCTTCTTTATAGCTGCGTCAATATGTTGCGTCCAGGTTATGTCCTCAAAGATATTGACACCCAGGATCTTGAAATTGCTCACTCTCTCCACTTCTGATCCCTCAATGATGACTGATTTGTGTTCCCTTGTTTTCCTCTTTCTGAAGTCTTCAGTCAGCTCTTTGGTCTTGTTGACGTTGAGTGCCAGGTTGTTGTTGCAACATCACTCAACTAACTGGTATATCTCGCTCCTGTACGCCGCTTTGTCACCATCTTCAGTTCCGCCAACAATGGTGGTATCATCAGCAAATTTATAGATGGCATTTGAGCTACGCCTAGCCACACAGTCATGGGTGTAGAGAGAGTAGAGCAGTGGGCTAAGCACATGTCCCTGTGGTGCGCCAGTGTTGATTGTCAGCGAGGTGGAGCTATTTTTTTTCAATCCGCACAGACTGTGGTCTCCTGGTCAGTAAGTTGAGAGTCCAGTTGCAGAGGGAGGTACAAAGGGCTAGGTTCTGAGGCTTTTCGATCAGGACTGTAGGAATTATGGTGTTAAGTGCTGAGCTACAGTCAATAACAGCATCCTGACATATGTATTTGCAGTGACCAAGTGATCCAAATCTGCATGTTGAGCCATTGAGATTGCATTTGCTGAAGACCTATTGTGGCAATAGTCAAATTGCAGTGGGTCCAGATCCTTCCTGAGCAGTTGTTGATTCCAGCCATAACCAATCTTCCAATGCATTTCATCACCGCAGTTGTAAGTGCTATTGGACAACAGTCGTGAGGCAGCTCACGCTTCTCTTCTTAGGCACTGATATAATTTGAAGCAGGTGGGAACTTGTGACTGTATCTTCCTGGCATTGAAGTGCAAGGTTGTTGCTGCGACACCACTCAGTGAGAGATTGAAATGTCTTTGAATACCCCCGCCATTTGGTTGGCACAGGTTTTCGGAGCCTTACCAGGTACTCCTTGCGAAAGTTCACCCTCTGAGACAGAGGTCACAGGGTCATCGAATGCTATAGCAATCCTCATAACTGTGGTTTTATTCTCCTTTTCAGAGTGAGCATAAAGGGCATTGAGCTTAACTGGTAGTGAAGCATCCCTGCTGCTTATGGTCAAGCAACACACACAAAATGCTTGGTGGGACGCAGCAGGCCAGGCAGCATCTATAGGAAGAAGTACAGTCGACGTTTCGGGCCGAGACCCTTCGTCAGGACTAACTTCTTCCTATAGATGCTGCCTGGCTTGCGGCGTCCCACCAGCATTTTGTGTGTGTTGCTTGAATTTCCAGCATCTGCAGATTTTCTTGTGTCTGCTGTTTATGATGTTTGTACATCCGATATTGCCTCTAACCTCTCCCGAAATTGTTTCTTGGGGGCTTGAAATAGCCCTCCTCAAGTCGTACCTGATTTTCTTATACAGACCTGGATCACCAGACCTAAATGCCACAGACCTAGCCCTCAGTAGACTATGATCCTCCTGGTTCATCTACAGCTTGTGGTTTGGGAATGTAGAGTAAGTTTTCATAGGCACACTCATCCATACAGGTTTTAATGAAGTCGGTGACAACTGTAGCATACTCATCCAGGCTCAAAGCTGACTCCCTGAACACAGTCTAGTCCACCGATTCAAAGCTTCTGTGCTTCCCTTGTCTATACCTGCTTGCTCTTCACTTTTAGTGCTGCAGTCTTCGGTCTCTGCCTATACTCAGGGAGTAGAAGTACAGCCAGGTGGTCAAACTTGCCAAAATATGAGCGTGGGATAGCACGGTAGGCACTCTTGATCTTGGTGTAACAGTGGTCCGGTGTGCTATGTCTTTTGGTACTACAGGTGATTTGTTGATAATTACTTAGTAACTTTATCAGGCTGACTTGGTTAAAATCTTCCCAAATGATGGGGAAGGCATCATGCCTGTTGATTACATTGCTCAGTCCCTCTAGAGCCTGTTGACATTGGCCTGAGGTGGAATGTACCCCACTACCATAACGATTGCTGAAATCTCCCACAGCATGTAAAATGGCTGACATTTAATTGCAAGATATTCTACTTCTGGTGAGCAATATTGGGATGTCACTGACACATTGGTACGTCATGAGGAGTTGAATATGAGACAAATACCTCCACCTGTACTTTTGAGATACTCGACTGACCTATCTTGACGATGTATTGTGAACCCTTGTATCCGAATTGTTGCATCTAGCATGGAAGGGATTAACCAAGATTCCGTAAAACAGAGGACGCATGCAGTCCTAATGTCCATCTGATACTGTACCCTAGCCCTGAGATCATCACTTTACTTACCAGAGACTACGTTTGCCAGCAAGATAGTTGGTCTTCAGAGGTAAAAACTGCATTTTAAAAAAATGTACCATCAGACCAGCATGTCTACCCTTCTTTCGCTGGTGGCTTCTTAAAGGGGCTGTGTGCTGGCCACAATCTGGTCTATTTTCGTCTGTTTTAAGCAGTGATATATCGTTCAGTCGCATTAAAACTTCATCACTGACTGTACACATCATAGATGCAGTTATGGTTCTTAGCTGTAGCAGGCCAAAACGAGAATATTTGATGATTTTCAATGAGAGTTGCCGTTTCGGGTCAACCGGGTTGGTGGCCCAGAAGTGAAGTGATATGAAGTGATTATAATATCAGGTTTAATATAGTTCCAAGAAAAGGAACAATTAACAGTGAAAATATTCAACAAGAGATCCAACTTTAAGTAAGCTTAAAAAGATATCTGGTCAGTTGGACTGGAATAAAAGGACCAGAATTTTTTTAAAAATGGGCTAATTGGTTAATATTTAAATAAAGAAAATGTGGTTCAGTAGGATTTCTTGAAGGAAATCAAGTTAGAGTTTCTAGATGTGTAGGTTAATATAAAATAGAGAAGAGAAGGTTATGACAAGTACAGGTTGAATACAGGAAGTGCATAGAAAATTTAAGACTGAGTAAGTCAGATAAAGAGAGTAGTGCATTTATTCAATGCCAATTTTAAAAAAAATCCCCAAAGTCTTTTATATACATCTACTAACAGGAAGAACTAAAACTTCTGTCGATGTGTAGTAGAGTGTGTATCGACTGGCTACATCACACAGCCTGGTATGAAAACATCAGTGCCTTTAAACGGAAATTCCTACGAGGGTGGTGGATTTGGCCCAGTACATCATGTGTAAAGCCCTCCCAACCACTGAGCACATCTACATGAAACACTGTCAGGATTCCCACCACCCAGGTCATGCTGTCTTCTTGCTGCTGCCATCAAGTAGAAGTTACTAGAACCTCAATCCTCACATCATAATGTTCAAGAACAGTTTTTACTCCTTAACCATCAGGCTCTGGAATAAAAGGGGATAACTACATTCACTTGCCCCATTACTGAAATGTTACTACTCCAATGATCTTATTTTAAGGACTCTTTATCTCATGTTTTTGTTATTTATTTATATTTGCATTTGCACAGTTTGTTCTTTTCTGTACTCTGGTTGATCTTTCGTTGACCCTGTTATAGATCTACTGAGTTTGCCTACAGGAAAATGAATCTCAGGGTTGTATATGATGACATATATGTACTTTGATAATAGTTATTTTGAAGTTAAAAGGGCAATCAAATTTAGGATTAGAGAAATTAGGGTCCAATGACACAATCTTTTGGAGATTCCTTTTCACTAGAAAAGGAACTGGGTGTTAATAAAGCATTAAAAGTAACAGTGGTATTGGATTGGATTAAAAATTGATTAAGCACTACATCAGCAATTTGCAGTATTGTAAATCAAAGACATTTTGGGCAGATGGGATGTATCCTAGTTATGGATGGAAATAAGTGTGGAAATTATGGAAAATCTCTCCATATCTTACAGTCCTCAACTGTTGAAATGGTGCTTGAGGATTGGAGACTGCAAATGTTACATGCCTATTTGCTATAAGGATAACTGGCAATTACAGACTAGCCAGCCTAACATTGATAATGGGGATCCATTAGCAATTATATTAATCAACACTTGGGGAAAAAAAAACTAAAAGACAAACCAGTACTTTGTTCTTGTTTGGTTACCTCTTTTAAATTCTGTGATGAAATGACAGGCTGCTTTTATAAAATGTAGTGCTTTCTTAACAAAAAACGGAAACTAGGCTTGTAGTCCTCCCGTGAACTTGTGGGTTTCCTCCGGGTGCTCTGGTTTCCTCCCACAGTCTAAAGTCCCACTAGTTAGTAGGTTAATTGGTTCTTGTAAATTGTCTGTAAATTAGGCTAGGGTTAAATCGGCGAGTTGCTGTGGTGCATCTCAAAAGGGCTGGAAGGGCTTTCTCCATGCTGTATCTCTAAATAAATAAATACTTAGCAGGAATGAGTCATGTCAGCATACTAGGTTATTCTCCTCCCAACTGTGAAAGTTCTTGGCTTTAAAATAAAATAATAACTGATTCTGACAGATTAAATAAGAAGGACTGTTTCTGGTAAGGGAGAAGACGTAGATTTAGGGTAAAAGAACCAGAGTAACATGAGGAATTTATGTTTTAACACAGTGGTGTTCAAAGCTTCACTGCCTGGAGGACTGGATACTGATCTAATATGTAAAATCTGGCACCTTTTTTTACTGATACCACGCCAGATTTTGGATTTTCCTATGGCGTAAATATCAAGATTGTGTAAGCTTATTTTTTATTGTTCCTGTTATCTGTTTCCAAAGTAAGGATGGAAATTTTGAGCCAAGTTTGACTGACCTGTGGCATAGTAACCCAACCAGTGCAATTCTGAAAACTTTAGTGAACCCTGAAGCCATTACAGCTAGGCAAATTTCCAGAACTGTTTAGTTTTTGGACAGATCCTATTTTTTGAACAGCAGGATTTTGGATATTAGGCTTACAGTAATTTTCAAAAGGGAATAGACACTTGAAGGAGTGAAGTGTAGTTGGCCACGGGGAGCAAATAAGGAATTAAGCTCTTTTAAAGAGTTGACAGAAATAACATGGATTGAATGGTTTTTTTTTGTGATGCTTCATGATTCTTATTGCCTTTTCAATGTTTTAGCGGAAATGGGGCCTGAAGCTATTCCAGCAGAACATTGATAAATTTGACTCAGAAGGAAAACACAAATTATTTCGGTGAGTATTGTCTAAAAAGGATTTATTTTACATGAAACGATTTTGCCTTTGATGTTTGTAGTATATGAAATTCAGGTCACCTACACAAGGTTAGGAGCTACAGAAAAGTACTTAATAGGTCTGAATAAATCAACACGTAAATTCTAGTTAAAACTTTTCTATCAAATACATGTAATATTTACAGAGTTACACAGTTGGTAAACTGACCCATCAATTCAATCATGCCAACCAAGCTGCCTACCTGAGCAAGTCCCATTTTCCTGCATTCGGCCCATATCCTACTAAAGCTTTCCTATCCATGTACCTGCCTAAATGTCCCTTAAATGTTGTAATTATATTTGCATCCACCACTCCTTCTGACAGCTCATTCTGTATACTTGCAACCATCTGTGTAGGAAGAACTTGCTCCTCTGGTCCCCTATACCTCATACCTCAAGTCTTTAACCACTAGTTTTATACTCCTCTGCCCTGGTAAAAAGACTGAAACTGTTCATTTTGTATATGCCCCTCATGATTTTATATACCAGTTTATTTTATTTTTGTGAAATTGTATTGGAACAACTCAATTTTTAAACTTGCTCAAAACATTGTGTTAACAAATTAATTTAAACAGGAAAATATAGTAACTTTTTTATTGCATATATTACCTTGAAACATTGCTTAAAGAGAGGAAAATGAAATTTACAAGTTCTTTAGACTAGTCAATCTTGAACTTGCATATTACTGCATCAGAGGTTTAGTCATGAAGTTGATGAAAAGAAGATCATAATTCCAAAGATAAATGCTAATCTGACGCAGCATTAACCAAGCAGTTTTAATTCACCTCTGTTACCTCCCTAAAGGTGTAAGCCTGGGTCTAAGCTATTGGATCCCAATGACTATTTTATGAATGCACTATACCTTTTGTAGGTTTTGCTCCCAATTGTTTTAATATTAAAAGTAACTTTTAAGGCATGTATGCTACTAAAACTTGACAGTTGTAGTTCAGGCTTTACATGTTCAGCAGCCTTACTGAACTGCAGGCTCTACTTGTTCTCTCAAAGGCTCATTACAGTGCTAAGGAAGATCTTGAATTCTGAGATTATTCTAATGTATTGCATGATTATGGGAACCAGATTTGTTGCTTTTATAGCTACTCTAGAATGTGTGCAAGGTTCTGGAAGAAATAAATGTGGGGATTTATGTTTGTAGGACTGGAACTGTTAGCTAGTTATTATATTTATACAGGCTTTATTTTTAAGGTGTTTATTGAAGACAACCGACCATGCTGGAGTACAAGGTTATATTATACAAAATGTTAAAAACCAGATTGATCTAGCCTTGAAGGTAAGCCCATTCTTAGGTTTATAATTTTCAGTGTAAGAATAGGTTTATAACAGTGTTTCTTCTTTTAAGCAATTAAAATATCCTGCTTCATTTTTATAGACATAATGAGCAAAACCCGGGACTGTCATTTTGGTTAGATATTGCAGATCATTTGCCATTTCTTATTTATGAGATACGTCAAAGAACTTACTTGGATGTGTGGTGCAAGCATTGACCATGCATCTAAATAAAGAAAATAACTTGTTTGTATTTTATCTAAAATGTACTTCTCTTGCCATATTGTTTGTTTCATAAAGGCTTACCTTGTATTTTTATGGAATATGGGTGACACTGGTAAGGGCAGAAATCACAGCTCATCCCCACTTCCCTTAAGGAGGTGATGATGAGCTGCCTTTTTGAACTACAGCTTCTCTTCTAGTGTAGGTATTTCCTCATTATTATTGCATAGATTTTCCAAGGATTATTCAAGTCTGTGAGTTGAAAGGTAACTTGTAGGTAGTGATGTTTAGTCCCCATATATATTTTTATTAAAAAATACTCTTGTATCATCTTAAACCATGAGTAAATGTTTAAAATGATTTTTGTCATTCAGAGAAATTACCCATGGAATTGCATCATTATAGGATTGCACCTTCTAAAGCTGCCTGCCTTGTAGTCATCCAGCATAATGGCAACTACTGTTTAAGCAATCACTTAGCTTTTAAATTCAAGATGAAATGTGCTAGCTGGCATTCATACTTTTCAATCGATAGTTATGCCAATGCTATAGTAGATCCTAATTTTTTTTGCTCTTTCCCCAACTTTCATTGTAAGAGATCTAAGATCTGCTCTTCAATAAATATGACTTTTTTTTTGTTTCCAGACCAGTAATGGGAATGGGTGGTTCTCAGGCCCACAATTGATCCCACTTCTTCATTTAATCCTTTCACTTCCTGAAAGAGAAGAAACAGACTTAATTCAGAACGCAGACCGGTAAGTTTTACTACTTTCACTTTCAGAGAATGACTTTCTAGCCAAGCAGTAGTCAGTACTGTGTGCTTTACTGGGACAGAGGGGTAGAAACTTTTTTCAGAGCACATCGAATAAGTTTGTGAACCTTTTGCAATTACCTGGTTTTCTGCATTAATTACTCATAAAATGCGGTCTGATCTTCATCCAAGTTATAATAATAGACAAACACAATCTGCCTAAACTAATAACACACAAACAATTGTACTACTTCTCATCAATGTTGAGTACACCGTTTCAACAATCACAGCATAGGTTCCAGAGAGTACAGACCCAAGGCTGCCAAACGCTCCTCATACATTAACCCCTTCGTTCCCAGATTCATCCTCGTGAATCTCCTCTGGACTCTCTCCAATGACAACACATCCTTTCTGAGATATGAAGCCCAAAATAGCAGAGCCGGATAGCATCCCAGGGTGGGTCTGTAAAGTGTGTGTGGAACAGCTGACTGGTGTGTTTATGGACATTATAAGCAAATGCTTTGAGAGGCTGGTTAAAGACGACATCTGCAGCATGCTACCACCCACACTGGACCCCCTACAACTCGCCTACTAATGGAACCAGTCCACCGATGATGCCATTCCCACAGCACTACGCATCATTGTCAATCACCTGGAGGAAAAGGATGCATACATTAGAATGCTGTTCCTGGACTACAGTTCAGCATTCAACACCGTAATTCCCTCCAGACCTGACAGGAAGCTCAGAGACCTTGTCCTGCACTCTGCCTTGTGCAACTGGATTGTGGACTCCCTATGAGATTGCCAGCAGGTGGCAAAGATGGGCTCCCTCACCTTTGCCCCTCTGACTCTCAACACAGGTGCCCCCCCAGGGTTGTGTCCTGAGTCCCCTTATAAGCCCTTTCCTTGGCTTTTATGCAGTCCTTAACTTCCTTGCCAGCCACAGTTGCCTACCCCTGCCATTTGAGAACAACTTCTACAGTGGGGCATATCTATCCTGCGCCTTGTGAACTATTCCCAGAAATTTCAGCCATCTCTGCTCTGGCCGCCATCCCCACCAGTATCCTCTGCAAATCTACTTGGGCAAGCTCCTCTCTCTTGCCTCTATCATCCCCTTTATTCCATTGCGATACTGATACATATGACTTGTGCTTCTTCTCAAATGGCAGTAGGAATTCAATCATATTATGATCACTGTTTCCCAAGGGCTCCTTTACATTAAGCTCCCTAATAAGGTCTGGGTTATTACACAACACCCAGTCTAAGATGGCCTTTCCCTGAGTAGGTTCAAGCACAAGCTGCCCTAAAAAGCCATCTCATAGGCATTCAACAAATTCCCCCTCTTGCAATCTGACACAACCTGATTTTCCCAATCCCCTTGCATATTGAAGTCCCCCATTACAATTGTGACGTTACCCTTATTACATGGTTTTTCTAGCCCCATTTGCAATCTCAGCCCCACATCTTGGCTACTATTTGGAGGCCAACATATGATTCCCATAATGGTTTTTTTTTACCCTTGCAGTTTTTTAACTCCACCCACAAAGATTTAACATTGTCTGACCCTATGTCACCTCTTTCTAAAGATGTAATTTCATCTCTTACCCACGGAGCTACACCACCGCCTGTGCCTTCCTGCCTGTCCTTTTGATACAAAGTATATCCTTTGATATTAAGCGTCCAACTATGGCCTCCTTTCAGCCACGACTCAGTGACGCCCACAATGTCATACTGACCAGTCTCTAATTACGCCACGAGTTCGTTCACCTTATTCCGAATGCTACACACACTTAAATACAGCACCTTCATCCCTGCATTCTTCGCCCTTTTGAATTTTGTCTGTCTGGTACAATTTAACTTTTTACTCTGTCTGCATTTGTACCCAGACATCGGTTTGTTCTTCCTTATATTCACGTTACGCTCATCAGCTACTTGTAAACCTGCAGGCTCATCCTGAGCTCTATCATACTGGTTCCCATCCCCCTGCCTTATTAGTTTAAACCACTCCCAACAGCTCTAGTAAACCTGCCCCCCTTGGATTCAACTGTAACCTGTCTCTTTTGTACAGGTCACACCTGCCACTGGAAGAGGTCCCAATTATCCAGAAATTTGAATCACTGCCCCTGCTCCAATTCTTCAGCCACGCATTTATCTGTCACCTCATTCTATTTGTATTTTCACAGTCATGTGGCACAGGCAGTAATCCTGAGATTACTACCCTTGAGGTCCTGCTTTTCAACTTCCTTCCTAACTCCCTTTATTGTGTTTTCAGGACCACCTCCTTTTTTCTACCTATGTCGTTGGTACCAATATGTACCACAACTTCTGTCTGGCTGCTCACCCTCTCTTTTCAGGATATTGTGGACATGTTCAGTAACATCTCAGACTCTGGTGCCTGGAGGCAAACTACCATCTGTGTTTCTTTCTTGCGTCCACAAAATCACCTATCTGTCTCCTAACTATAGAGTCACCTATCACTGCTGCCATCCTTTTTAGTTCCCTATGCTTCTGAGCCACAACGCCAGACTCGATGCCAGAGGCACGGTTGCTGTTGCTTCCCCCAGGTAAGTTGTCTCCACCAACAGTACTCAAAATTGAATACTTAGTGGTGAGGGGGACAGCCACCAGGGTGCTCTCCACTATCTGATGTTCTCCCTTCCCTCTTCTGACAGTCACCCATTTTCTGACTCCTGTAGCCTTGGGGTGACTACCTGTTTGTTGCTCCTGTCTATCGCTGCTTCACTTTTCCTAACAAGCCGAAGGTCATCGAGCTGCAGCTCCAGTTCTTTAACATGGTCTTTAAGGAGCTGCATCTTGATGCACATGGTGAAGATGTGGCCACTGGGGAGGCTGGTAGTCTCCTGGAAATACCACATCTGACACCTAGAACAGAACACTGGCCCTGTAGACGTACACTCTGTTCTCTCAAGAGTTAGATATGAAAGAAATAAGGAATGAACTTGCCTACTTACCTTGCCTCTGCCTGTTCTCGCCAAAGCCCTGTTGAGCCAAAACCTCACTATTTGGACTCAGACCACTTCGCTAGACAGTACACCTATGGTGACTGGGTTTTTAAAAGCTCTTTGCTGAACTTGTGCGGGAACGCTTTTCCTGCGTCTGCGCGGTACTCCAATCAAAAACTCCTGCTGAGAAAACTTCCTGCTTTTTAAGTTCGTCATTGGACTTACGGACTTGTGTGGGAATGCTTCTGCATCTGGGTAGTATTCCAGTCAACGACTTTTTTTTAAAAAAAACATTTTTACTTTGATAAGTTTTATTTTGACTTTGACACATTCCTTAAGTTACCTTGCATAGAAACACTATAGGTAATTCACCTTTGAAAATTCTGAGCTCCGTTGGTTTATAGTCTGGCTGATCTTTGTAGGAGCGACAGCAGGGCCGACATGTTATTGGCTTCACTGAGCTAGTGTCCATCATCGATCACAAGTGACGTACCAGTCACATACGACACTGTTGAGCTCACAAGGTACAACACTACATGGGCTATTTCTATCTTGGTCCCCACTGTCTGGAGTGAAAACAGTTTGTGGTGATATGCTGTCAACTGTGCCAAACCACCCAATTTTCGATGCTGTGGCATGACCTGAAGAGGATTGTTCATGCAAGGTACAGTGTGGTGTTAGAAAGTTTGTGAACTCTGTAGAATTTTCCTACTTCTGCATAAATATTACCTAAAATGTGATCAGATCTCCACTTAAGTCATAAAACTAGATAAAGAGAACTCAGTTAAATAAATAACACACAAAAAAATTAGACTTAAAAAAAATTAGACTTTCAAATCCCTTACTCACTCTTCCTTCAGTTAGTCCTGATGAAGGGTCTCGGCCTGAAACGTCGACTGTACCTCTTCCTACAGATGATGCCTGGCCTGCTGCGTTCACCAGCAACTTTGATATGTGTTGCTTGAATTTCCAGCATCTGCAGAATTCCTGTTGTTTGTGAAAAAATTAGACTTGCTCATTTATTGAGAAAAATGCTCCAATATTACATCTATTTGTTGGAAAAAGTACGTGAACCTTTGTTTTCAGTAACGGGGTGACACCCTTGTACAGCAATAACTTCAACCAAACGTTTCTGGTAACTGTTGATCAGTCCTGCATATCGGCTTGGAGAAATTTTAGGCCATTCTTCCTTACAAAACCGCTTCAACTCTGAGATTTGGTGGCCTTCCTTGCATGAACTGCTTGCTTCAAGTCCTTCCACATTTCTATAGCATTAAGATCAGGACTTTGACTTGGCCATTCCAAAACACACATTTTCCTTTTAAACCATGTGATGTTGATTTATTCTTTTCTTTCCGATCATTGTCTTGTTGCATTATCCAATTAGTATAAAGCTTCAGGTGACAGACTGCTACCCTGACATTATCCTGTAGAATATTGTGATATAATTTTGAATTCATTGTTCCCTTAATGATTGTATGCAGTCCAGACCCTAAGGCAGCAAAGCAGTCCCAAACCATGATGCTCCTTCCACCATGCTTCACAGGTGGGATGAGGTTTTGGTGTTGGTGTGCAGCGCCCTTTTTCCTTCAAACATAGCATTGTGCATTTCTGCCAAAAAGTTCAACTTTTGTCTCATCTGTCCACAGATCGTTGTCCCAGAAGTGTTGTAGAACACCCAGATGGTCTTTTGCAAACTTGACAAATGCAGCAATGTTTTTTTGGAAAGTAGTGTTTTCTCCATGGTATGCTTCCATGAACACCATTCTTGCTCAGCATATTACTTATAGTGGACACATAAACAGAAACTAGCAAGTTCTAGAGAGTTCTGCAGATCTTTTGCTGTTATCCTTGGGTTCTTGTTCACCTCCTTCAGCATTGCACGTTGTGTTCTTGGTGTGATCTGTGCAGGATGCCCACTCCCTGAGAGAGTAGCGGCAGTACTGAGTTTCTTCCATTTGGAGACAATTTCTCTTACTGTGGACTGATGAACATTCAGGTTTTTAGAAATGCTTTTGTAGCCTTTTCCAGCTATAATTCTTCTAAGGTCCTCTGAAAGTTGTTTTGATCGAGGCTTGGTGCACTTAAACAGATATTTCTTGAGAAGAGCAGGCTCTGTCAGTTACCCGACTTTGTGGGTTTTTTTATCGGGCAGGACACCTCTACAACCCACACCTCCAATCTCATCTCACCTGACTCCAAACAGCTTTTGTAGAAGGTTCATGTACTTTTTCCCACAAGTACATGTAATATTGGATCATTTTTCTCAATAAATAATACTCCTGTGTTACTTAATTTATTGAATTGACTTTATTACTTACATCTTTCATATACATGAGTAAAAATGTTCATGTTACGTCTCAATGTGCAATTTATAGTAATTTATAATAAATAGTATGTACAACAGGATAGTCAATATAACATAGAAATACAGTTGTGTCAGCATGAGTTAAGCAGTCTGATGGCCTAGTGGAAGAAGCTGCCCCAGAACCTGTTGGTCCTGTCTTTTATGTAGCAGTACCGTTTTCTGGATGGTAGCAGCTGGAATTGAGTTCTCCTTATCTAGTTTTAGGACGTGAAGATCTGATCACATTTTAGGTAAGATTTGTGTAGAAATAGAGAAATTTCTATAGGGTTCACAAACTTTCTAGCACTACTGTATCCCAGAAATGTTGATGACCTGAAATAGTTTTGTATGGAGGAATGATCTAAACATCCTCCTTGCTGTTGTGCAAATCTGATCAACAGCTACAGGAGACGTATGCTGGAGGTTATTGCTGTTAAAGGAGGTTCTACCAGTTATTAAATACAAGGGTTCACATACTTCTTCCAGCCTGAACTGTGAATGAGTAAACATTGTGTTCAGTAAAGGCATGAAAAGTACAATTGTTTGTGTGTTGTTATTTGAGGCAGATTGTGTTTGTCTATTATTGTGATTTAGGTGAAGATGAGTCCACATGAGTAATTAATCTAGAAAACTAGGTAATTGTCAAGGGTTCACAAACTTTTTCTCGCAACAGCATTTGTGGCTGCACAGTATACTCGGCATCTAAAATTCAATTCTGTCAAATTCAGTGAAACCAAATTTTGGAATTAAGTCCAAGACTTGGTTACCACTGATTTGTAGGTTTAGCTGATAAGATCCAGGACCATTTTCTACCTCACAACTCAGCCTGTGATCATTATAGGTCAGATTCCCATTCTGGACTCAGTGACACAAAAATGGCTTGGAGCATTGGATTAGCTGTTTTGGGTTCACCGAGGACTCCTGGTATAATACTTGATTGTCAATGGTAAGGGACATAGTTTGGAAGCAGTTTGCTGGCAATGGTGCCCTGAGAAAAGGAAGAATAAGATGACAATTATGCTGGTAATATGAAAGATACCGTTCTTTAACTTGGAACAATAAAATTATCTTCATTCTATTTTTTTATTATTATATTTGTTTTCTGGTGTACAGTCTTCAGATTCCAAGTAGATATTTTTCAAGTTTAAGTGATTATGTTATTAGTCAGTTTATCATTTTGGGGTAGCCATCAGAGCAAAGCTGAATGCGAATCCAGCAACAGTCACTAAATGAATAAAAGAATTGTGACAGCGTTGTAACCTATAAATACTGTTATTTATAGTTGTCTCTTTCTCATTATCCACTAGTCAGACACTAGGAAACAGAACAGGGTTGTGATTTTTATGGCAGAACTATTGATTGGTAACTTGTTGGCTCTTCCAATAGGTCATTCCCTTTAGTTATTAAATCACATTTCATTGGCACTTTGCACAGTCTTAGGCTACCCCAAAGAATTGGGAACAAATTAAGTTCTTTTAAAACGTACTCACTTTTGTCACTATAGGATAAGCAACATATCAGATACATTTGGGTGTGGGAGGATAAATAAGTCGATAAAGAAGAGTATTCTGATTGCCAGCTTAGGTTATTAAACCTAGAACTGACTATTTGTTTCTCTATCTGTTTTAGGATCATGGAATCGCTGAATCTTCTCAGATACCTTGTGATCAGGGATAATGAATGTGAGAATCGAGTAAGTATTTGGTAAATGAAAATGATCTTGTGTATTAATGTAATTTTTGTACCTGATTTTGTTTTGATAATTGCTTCAAAATGAGACCTGATACATTGAATCTAATGTGTATGGAGGTGTTTAGGGAACTGCAGTACTTATAGATGTGGAGAGTCAGAGCTCTACAGCATAGAAACAGGTCCTTTGCCTGTCTGGTCCATGCTGACCTATTTTTCTACCAAATCCCATGTACCTGCACCTGGACCATAGCCTCTTAACCATGTACCTACCCAAACTCTTCAATGTTGCAAATTAACCCACATCCACTACTTCTGCTGATAGCTTATTTCATACTCACACCATCTTCTGAGTGAAATATTTCAGCTTTCACCCTAAATCTATGATCTCCAGTTCTAGTCTCACCCAACCTTGAAGGAAAAAGCCTATATGTATTTATCCTATAATTTTGTATACTTCTATCAAATTTCTTCATTCTCCTATGCTCTGTGGAATAAAGTCGTAACTTATTCAGCTTTTCACTGTTACTCAGGTCCTCAAATCCTTGCAACATTTTCCCTGCATTCTTCCAAGCTCATGAATATCTTTCCTCTGGGTAGATGACCAGAACGAGGCACAATACTTCAAATGCAGCCTCAATGTTTTACATAACTTCAACTAACATCCCAACTCCTGTCTGTACTCCTATTAAGGCCAAAAGCTCCCTTTATGCCCTTATCTATCCGTGAGGCTACTTACAAGGAATTGTGGATCTGTATTTCCAGATCCCTCTGTTCTGCTGCACACCTCAGTGCTGTAACATTCACCATGTAACTCCCAAAGTGTAACACCTCACATTTGCCTGCATTAAATTCCATCTGCCATTTTATAACCCATTTATCCAGCTGGTCCAGATCCTGCAGTAAACTGAGTTATTGCTTTCTTTCTCTGTTTATGATCTAGCAATGGTCAAAAATGACATGCTGGCCAGCAGGGAAACCAGGGATTTACTTGAATTCAGGACTGAATGAGAATCCAACTTCTTGGGGGGCCGGGGGGAGAGGAGAGAAGATCGGGGCTTAATATTAGTGCTACTGAGGAGGGAATGGGTCAGTCATTAATTGCAAAAGCAAGGAGAGACTGCAGTTAGTAGAAAGGAGGCAATGTTTGCTTCCTTTCTGTTGATAAATAGAGTATGTCTGCTTTTTACTCTGAAAAGTTGTTTATTTCTCGATCTTTAGTACTGATGCCAAATTTCCACTAACTTTTAATCAGGCCCCCAAATGCATGTCTGTTTCAAATATGATTTTTTTAAAAATTTCCTCTCCATGATCTTTCACCCATTCACTTGCATGCGCACACAATTGTGAAAACAAAACCCATATGAAGCATACTCAAATTGTTTTGAAGAATCAGTAATGAGCCTAATCTATATAGGCTTTGCTGATAAAACACTAACTAATTAGCTATAAAGGAACAAGCTGAATTGTATGGTACAATTGCTGATACAATAACATATATAAAGTTGCAACAGTTGATTCTCTGAGCATAGACAGAGTGACCCAAGGTAAATGCTGGAGGAAAGGGGGAATCAGTGTAGCATTCTGTTTTCTGTTTACTACCTTGATGTATTAATGTATGGAACGATCTGTCTGAATGACATTAAAAAGGTTTTCCACTATCTTAGAAAACTGGCATTAATAAATACATACCAACCAATAGATTGGAGCTGAACTGGGTATCCACTTTCTAATAACATTACAAAATCCAGAGAGAAAAGATAGACACTAGTACAAACTCTACCCTATCCTAACTAATCCATGGCATGGTAGAGGGAGCCAAAGTTGATTAAATGACAGCCTTCACTAGAAAATATATTACTTCTACCCAATATAGAACAGAGTTTGGCCATTCGGCCTCTTCATTCTTATGAGCTATTCCATTTGATCGTACCAAATAGATAAACCTTAACTTTAGATATGGGGCCAAGATCTAAATAAAGAGCCTTCCTTATAAATATTCTGCATATGATTCTGTATAATGCCATTCACATAGCTCTAAGAAAGTGGTTGCACAAGGTGCCATTTCAGCATTCTGTATAAGTGCCTAGGGGATGCAATAAATGGTTGCCATATCTTTCATTCAAATCTGGGATTTAGGTCACATCACTGGTGACTTGGGAAGGTAAGTGAACTAACTTCCTTGCTGAAATCACAGCAGTACAGCTACTAACCAACATTTCTAGGGTCTAGGATTTAAAAGTTAAATAAGGGAACTTTTTAAATCAGGATTGAATTTACAGCTTGTGTGTTTAACCTCTATAAGTCCTTATTCTGCGTAACAAGTTATCCAGTTATAATTCTTTCGCAGACTGGATTATGGACTGATCTTTCCTGGATTGAAAACTTTCTGAATGCACTGCGAACTGGCTTGAAGATGTCCAGGATTCATTATAAAGCAGAGATCAAAAAGAAAAAAGAAAACCGGAGAATTAAAGGTTTGTATTATTTTTAACCCTTGCATTGCACTGACGTTAATTATACGTCTGTAAGATATGTATCTCATGTCTGCATTTATTAGCATGAATTAAAATCACACCCATCTCAACTTTACACTTGACATTCCATAATCGCCAAAAAAAATTGTTCCTCCAAAAAACTACTTTCCATTAAGCAATGAGTAAAATTCCAATGTCTGGACAGATTGCAACGTGAAAGGAATACTGGAAAGTGCAGAATAATTTGGTACATGAAAACTCCTCTGGTAAACATCTCTGCAGGGAAGTGAAAGACAAATTAAACTATTGCACTTTAATCATTTTAGATGTTCCTGATCACGAAACACAGTGTTCCTTGAAAGCTGGCAGTAAAAAATTTACAAAAATGACTAATACTGTGGAGTTGAAGGTAAGCAACTTAATGCAATTTTTCCTCACTTGTACTTTCGATGTATGCATTTTTATACTCGTTAAACTGTAATGTTACATTATTTTACCCATTAACTCTTGCCACCACAGGTTCTACAGTCAGCTTTCTACACCTTTGATCTCATGGAAAGTGTGCAGGCACGAATAGAAGAGTTGATGGAGCTAAAAATGAAATCCAGAGCTGAGAGTAAAAATGTAGACAATGAAGCTATTTGAATTTACAAGGGAATTGTCAAAACTTCATAAATATAATATTTGATCTTTTATTCCAACCACTGTACTGGAGGGATTCACTTTGTACATTAACTTTTTCAAATCAGTCTGTATGTTAATTTCAATTTTTTTATTGTAAAGCAGATGTATTGAACCTGCTCACCTGGAATAAATGTTATAATGCAAATCTACCCAGTCTTTAAAGAATAAAGTTGTTCTGGTTTCAGTGTATTACCACATCGGGTTCTAAAAATTCTACCATCTATTTGCAGTTGGTTAAGAATCAGTGCTGTCATTATAAGTTGAAAGAAAAATGCCAGGCTGAACTTAAAAATGCTATTTGATACACTGTGGCTGTACAAGACAAGCGAGAGAAGTATTTTTTCTTATTTTAAGTTATTTAAATATACACATTAATTCCCCCCCCCCCCCCCGACTGTATATTAATGATCACAAATCTGTAAGAGCATACCTTGGATAGTACTTATTCCTGACATGCAATTTCAATTGGCCTTTCAATATAGACATAAGTTTTTAGTAATTCATATTTAGGACCATCGTACTGATTACCTACTGTAGGTCTTCATAAACTCTGAAAGCTAATGGTTCTAATGACTTAGTAGTTATGGAGCCGAGATCTATGACCTTTTATCACTGATTTTGTAAAGTTCCATACTTCATCATGTTTCTGAGTAGCAGTTAAACAGTTTAAATGAGAAGGCAATAAAGTTACTTTGCACCTTAACACAGTAGCATGAATTTAAACTCAGGAATCAAATCCAGCTTACTACCTTTCCATTCTTAAATTTGGAAATTAAGTGTACATTTTCACCTAATAATTTAACCAAGTAACACCTAGCATACATGGTTACTTTACTCACAGCCTACAAAAAAACCTAAGAAACAAAAACAAGGGTGGACTATTTTAAATATATATATTTTTTTAAAGATTAGAGGAACAGATTTGCAGAAGGATCACAAACTTGCAAGAAACATAAGGTTGTTGTAGCAGGTGATTTTAACTTTCCACATTGACTGGGAGTCCCATACTGTAAAAGGACTAGATGGGTTTGTTTGTCAGATATGTTCAGGAAAGTTTCCTTAATCAGTACATAGAAGTCCCAACAAGAGAATGTGTGATACTTATCTTCTATCAGGAATGAGCCAGAGCAGGTGAAGATGTTTATATACGGGAATACTTTGCATCTAAATATCATAATGCCATTAGTTTCAAAGTAAATATGGAAGAAGATGGGTCTCGTCTGTGGGTGAGATAATAAATCGGAGAAAGGGCAATGTTGATGGTAGCAGAAAGGCTCTGGCAAGTGTGAATTGGGACAGACTGTTTTCTGGCAAAGGTGTATTTGGTAAGTGAGAGGCCTTCAAAAGTGAAATTTCGAGAGTATAAAGCTTGTATGTGTCTGTCAGAATAAAAGGTAAAGATAAGAGGTTTAGGGAACTTTGGTTTGCAAGCGATATTGAGACTCTGGGGAAAAAAGGTGTATAGCAGGTAGGAACAAATGAAGTTCTTATGAAGCATTAGAAATCTAAGAGAACACTTAAGAAAGAAGGTATGAGGTTGCCCTAGCAGACAAGGTGAAGGAGACTCCTAAGGGATTCTACAGATATGTGAAAAACAAAGCTATTGCAAGGGATAAAATTGGTACTCGAGAAGATCAGAATGGTAATCTATGTGTGGAGCCAAAAGAGTTGGGGGAGATCTTAAATAAATTTTTTGCATTTGTATTTACTTGGGAGACAGACACAGAGCCTATAGAAATGAGGCAAAGCAGTAGTGAGGTCTTGGATCCTATACAGATTACAGAGGAGGAGGTGTTTGCTGTCTTGAGGCAAATTAGGGCAGATAAATCTCCAGGGCTTGTCAAGGTGTTCCCTCAGACCCTGTGGGAGCAAAGTGCAGAAATTGCAGGGACCCTAACAGAGATATTTAAAACATCCTTGTGACAGGTGAGGTATTGGATAGCTAATGCTGTTCCGCTGTTTAAAGGCTCTAAAAATAAACCAGGAAACTGGAAAGTTATTGGAAGGTATTCTAAGGGTCCGGATACAAGTATTTCAATAGACTTGAACTGATTAGGAATAGTCAGCATAGCTTTGTGTGTGATAAGTTGTATCAACCAATCTAATAGAGTTGATGAAGGCAAGGCAGTAGATGCTGTTTACAAGAACTTTAGCAAAGTATTTGACAAGATTCTATACAAGTTGATCAAGGAGATTCAGTGGCTCGGCCTTCAAGGTGCAGTAGTAAATTGGGTTAGACACTAGTTTTGTGTGAGAAGACAGAGTGGTAGTAGACGGTTCCCTCTGTGACCAGTGATGTGCCGTAGGGATTGGTGCCGAGTTTATTTTTGTTTGCCATCTATATCAATGATCTGGATGATAATATGATTAACTGGATCAGCAGATGTCACCAAGATTGGGAGTGTAGTGAACAGCAATAAGAACATAAGAAATAGGAGTAGGTCATCTGGCCCATCAAGCCTGCCCTGCCATTCAATAAGATAATGACTGATTTGACTATGGACTCATCGCCACCTACCTGTCTTTTCCCCACTATGCAAAAATCTATCCAACCTTGTCTTAAATATATTTACTGAGGTAGCCTCCACTGCTTCATTGGGCAGAGAATTTCACAGATTCGCCACTCTTTGGGAAAAGCAGTTCCTCCTCATCGCCGCCCTATATTTACTCCCCCGAATCTTGAGTCCATGTCCCCTGGTTCTAGTCTCACCTACTAGTAGAAACAACTTTCCAGGCTCTACCTTATCTATCCCTTTCATAATTTTATGTGTCTATAAGACCTTCTCTCATTCTTCTGAATTCCAGCCAGTACAGTCCCAGGTGACTCAATCTCTCCTCATAGTTTAACACCCTCATTTCTGGCATCAACCTGCTGAACCTCCTCTGTATAGCCTCCAAACCCAGTATGTCCTTCCTCAAGTAAGGAGATTAGAACTGCACGCATTACTCCAGGTGCGGCCTCACCAGTACGCTGTACAGTTGCACCCTGCTCTTAAATTCAAACCCCCTAGCAATGAAGGCCAACATTCCATTTGTCTTCTTGATGGCCTGCTGCACCTGCAAACCAATCTTTTGTGATTCATGTGCAAGCAAAGTCCTGCTGCAATCTTTTACTATTTAAATAATCTGATCTTCCATGTTTCCTTCCAAAGTGGATGACCTTGCATTTACCAACATTGTACTCCATCTGCCAGACCCTTGACCACTCGCTTAACCTCCTTACATCTCCCTACAGACTCTCCGTATCCTCTGCACAGTTTTGCTATTCCAGTCAATTAAGTGTCATCAGCAAACTTAGATACACTACACACAGTCCCCTCTTACAGAGGGTTAATGTATATCGTGAACATTTGCAGGCTCAGCAGCCACTCCTGCAGCACACCACTGATTGCCAACCAGAGAAACACCCATGTATCCCAAATCTCTGCTTTCTATTGGTTAACCAATCCTCTATCCATGCTAATACTACCGCCCCCCCCCCCCCCCACACACACACCAGTTCTATGCATCCTTATCTTAGGGATAAGACTTTTATGTTCACCTTATTGAATGCCTTCTGGAAATCCAAGTAAATAACGTCCATCTGTTCCCCTCTATCCACTGCACTCATTATATCCTCAAAGAACTCCAGTAAGTTTGTCAAACAGGACCTGCCTTTGCTGAATCCATGCTGCATCTGCATGATGGATCAATTTCTTTCCAGATGCCCCGCTATTTCTTTAATGATAGCTTCAAGCATTTTCCCAACTATAGCTCTTAAACTAAGTGGCCTATAGTTACCTACCTTTTGCCTACATCCTTTTTTGAACAGTGGTATGACATTTGCCTTCTTCCAGTCCGCTGGGAACTGCCCAGATCCAGAGAATTTTGGTAAATTATCACCAAACCTCTACTATCACTGGTGGGCATTATCTATAGGCCACCAACTTATAACATCACAGTGGCACAGGTAATAAACTAAGAAATATCTGGGGCATGCAAGAATACAGCAGTACTTATCGTACCCTAGGATGCATTCCATCAGGACCAGGGGACTTGCCTATCTTTAGGCTCACAAGTTTGCTCAGCACTAATGGGAGTTATCTACAGGCCCCCAAACAGTAGCCTGGATCTAGGGTGCAAGTTGAATCAAGAGTTAAAATTGGCATGTCGCAAAGGTAATGCTATGGTTGTTATGGGGAATTTTAACATGCAGGTAGACTAGGAAAATCAGGTTGGTACTGGACCCCAAGAAAGGGAGTTTGTGGAGTGCCTCGGAGATGGATTCTTACAGCAGCTTGTACTGGAACCTACCAGGGAGAAGGCAATTCTGGGTTTAGTGTTGTGTAATGAACCGGATTTGATAAGGGAACTCGAGGTAAAGGAGCCATTAGGAGGTAGTGACCATAATATGATAAGTTTTAAACTACAATTTGAGAGGGAGAAAGGAAAATTGAAAGTGTCAATATTGCAGTTGAACAAAGGAGACTATAAAGCCTTGAGGGAGGAGCTGGCCAAAGTTCAATAGAACAATACACTAGCAGGGATGACAGTGGAACAACAATGGCAGGTATTTCTGGGAATTTCTGGGTGCAGGATCAGTTCATTCCAAAGAGGAAGAAAGATTCTAAGGGGAGTAAGGGACGGCCATGGATGACAAGGGAAGTCAAGCATAGTATAAAAATAAAAGAGGAGTATAACATAGCAAAGATGAGCAGGAAGCCAGAGGATTGGGAAACTTTTATAGAGCAACAGAGGCTAACTAAAAAGGCAATACGGGGCAAAAAGATGAGATACCAAGGCAAGCTAGCCAAGAATATAAAGGAGGATAGTAAAAGCTTCTTTAGGTATGTGAAGAAGAAAAAATTAGTTAAGACCAAAGTTGGGCCCTTGAAGACAGAAATGGGTGAATTTATTATGGGGAACAAGGAAATGGCAGACGAGTTAAACAGGCACTTTGGATCTGTCTTCACTAGGGAAGACACAAACAATCTCCCAGATGTAATAGTGGCCGGAGGACCTAGGGTAATGGAGGAACTGAAGGAGATTCACATTAGGCAGAAAATAGTGTTGGATAGACTGATGGGACTGAAGGCTGATAAATCTCCAGGGCCTGATGGTCTGCACCCCAGGGCACTTAAGGAGATGACTCTAGAAATCATGTTCACATTGGTAATTATTTTCCAATGTTCTATAGATTCAGGATCAGTTCCTGAGGACTGGGGGGTAGCTAATATTATCCCACTTTTTAAGAAAGGAGGGAGAGAGAAAGCAGGGAATTATAGACCAGTTAGCCTGACATCAGTGGTGGGGAAGATGCTGGAGAGTCAATTATAAAGGATGAAATAGCGGCACATTTGGATAGCAGTAACTAGGATCAGTCCGAGTCAGCATGGATATAGAAGGGGAAATCATGCTTGACTAAACTTCCGGAATTTTTTGAGGATGTAACTATGAAATGGACAAGGGAGAGCCAGTGGATGTCGTGTACCTGGACTTAAAGAAAGCCTTTGATAAGGTCCCACATAGGAGATTAGTGGGCAAAATTAGAGCACACATGGTATTGCGGGTAGGGTACTGACATGGATAGAAAATTGGTTGGCAGACAGGAAACAGAGTAGCGATTAACGGGTCCCTTTAGGAATGGCAGGAGGTGATCAGTGGGGTACTGCAAGGCTCGATGCTGGGACCGCAGCTATTTACAATATATATTAATGATTTAGATGAAGGGATTAAAAGTAACATTAGCAAATTTGCTGATGACACAAAGCTGGGTGGCAGTGTGAAATGTGCAGTGGATGTTGAGATAATGCAGGATGACTTGGACAGGTTGGGTGAGTGGGCAGATGCAGTTTAATGTGGATAAATGTGAGGCTATCCACTTTGGTGGCAAGAACAGGAAGGCAGATTACTATTTGAATGGTGTCAAGTTAGGAAAAGGGGAAGTACAACATGATCTTGGTGTCCTTGTTCATCAGTCACTGAAAGCAAGCAGGTAGTGAAGAAAACTAATGGCATGTTGGCCTTCATAACAAGGGGAGTTGAGTATAGGAGCAAAGAGGTCCTTCTACAGTTGTACAGGGCCCTGGTGAGACCACACCTGGAGTATTGTGTACAGTTTTGGTCTCCAAATTTGAGGAAGGACATTCTTGCTGTTGAGGGAGTGCAGCGGAGGTTCACGAGGTTAATTCCCGGGATGGCGGGACTGTCATATGTTGAAAGATTGGAGCGACTGGGCTTGTATACACTGGAATTTAGAAGGATGAGAGGGGATCTGATTGAAACATATAAGATTATTAAGGGATTGGACACGCTAGAGGCAGGAAACATGTTCCCGATGTCAGGAGAGTCCAGAACCAGAGGCCACAATTTGAGAATAAGGGGTAGGCCATTTAGAACAGAGTTGAGGAAAAACTTTTTCACCCAGAGAGTTGTGGATCTGTGGAATGCTCTGCCTCAGAAGGCAGTGGAGGCCAGTTCTCTGGATGCTTTCAAGAAAGAGTTAGATAGAGCTCTTAATGATAGCGGAGTCAAGGGATATGGGGAGAAGGCAGGAATGGGGTACTGATTGTGGATGATCAGCCATGATCACAGTGAATGGCAGTACTGGCTCGAAGGGTCAAATAGCCTACTTCTGCACCTATTGTCTATTGTCACTACCTCTTTAATAATAACTATTGTATTGAGGTCTTCATCTCCCATTACATCCACATCATCTCCCTTTGGCATGTTCCTGTGTCCTCCACCATGAAGACAGACACAAAATCATCATTCAAAGCCTCAGCCATTTCCTCATTACCCAATATCAATTCCCCCTCTTGTCTTCCAAGGGACCTACGACCACTTTAGCCTTTTTCTGCTTTGTGATTATGATAATTTTTATATTTTGTGCTAATTTATTTCCATAATCTATCTTCCTCTTCTTTATTGCTTGCTTATTAGTTCTTTGTTGCTTTTTAAAGTTTTTCCAATTTTACAGTTTCCCACTACTCTTGGCAACTTTGAACACACACGCTTTTAGTTTGATGCCTTCCTTTATTTCCTCAGTTAACCATGGCTGGCTCTCCCCACCCTTACTGTCCTTGCTTTTAACTGGAATATACTTCTGTTGAGCACCGTGAAAAATCTCTTTCAAAGTCTCAACCATCCCACCATATATCCTGTGTTCCTAATCTATCCTATCCAACTCCTCCCTCATCCCATTGTAGTATCCCTTGTTTAGGCATAATACACACATCAAAGTTGCTGGTGAACGCAGCAGGCCAGGCAGCATCTCTAGGAAGAGGTACAGTCGACGTTTCAGGTCGAGACCCTTCGTCCTGAAACGTCGACTATAGAGTCCTGCCGAAGGGTCTCGGCCTGAAACGTGGACTGTACCTTTTCCTAGAGATGCTGCCTGGCCTGCTGCATTCACCAGCAACTTTGATGTGTGTTGCTTGAATTTCCAGCATCTGCAGATTTCCTGTTGTTAGGCATAATACACTGGTTTTAGATTGAATTATTGCACCCTCCATTTGTATGAGAAATTCAGTCAGACTGTGATCATTCTTTCCAAGAGGATCCCTAACTACAAGATCACTAATATTACCTGTCTCATTGCACAGGACCAGATCCAAGATAGCACATTCCCTTGTAGGTTCAATAACATGCTGTTCAAGAAAGCTATCACATGTGCATTCTGTGAAGTCCTCAAGACTGCTTCAACCAACTTCATTCACCTAATCTATGTGCAAGTTAAAGTCCCCCACGATAATGACTGTTCCATTCTTGCATGCCTCAGATATTTCTTAGTTTATTACCTGTGTCACTGTAATGATATAATTCGATGCCCTATAAATAACGTTCACCAGTGATTTTTCTCTGTTTACTATTCCTAATCTCTACCCAGATGGATTCAACACTCTGCTTCTTACATCTTATATCGTCTCTCACTATCACCCTGATCTCATCGTTAATTAAGAGCGTTACCCCACCCCCTCACCCTCCTGACCATCAGGGCTTGCAGTGGGATCTGGACCATCTGGAAAAATGTGCTGAAAAATAGAAGATGGAATTTAATGCAGACAAGTGCAAGTTGTTGTACTTCGGCAGGACCAACCAGGATAGGTCTTACGCAGTGAACTGTAGGGCACTGAAGAGTGTGGTAGAACAAAGGAATCTGGGAATACAGGTCCATAATTCATCGAAAGTGCCAGCACAGGTAGATAGAGTCACAAAGAAAGCTTTTGTCACTTTAGCCTTCATAAGTATTGAGTACAGGAGATGGGATGAGGCCTAATTCGGAATGTTGTGTGCAGTTTTGTTCATCTACCTAGAGGAAAGATGTAATTAAGATTGAAAGAGTACAGAGAAATTTTACAAGGATGCTGACGGGACTGACGGGATCTGAGTTATAAGGAAACATTGAATAGGTTAGGACTTTATTCCTTGGAGCGTAGGAGATTTGACAGAGGTACAGTGGCATGCAAAAGTTTGGGCACCCCTGTTCAAAATTTCTGTTACTGTGAGTAGTTAAGTGAGTAGAAGATGAACTGATCTCCAAAAATCATAAAGTTAAAGATGAAACATTCTTTTCAACATTTTATGCAAGATTAGTGTATTATTTTTGTTTTGTACAGTTTTAGAGTGAAAAAAAGGAAAGGAGCACCATGCAAAAGTTTGGGCATCCCAAGATATTTGAGCTCTCAGATAACCTTTATCAAGGTCTCAGACCTTAATTAGCTTGTTAGGGCTATGGTTTGTACACAGTCATCGTTAGGAAAGGCCAGGTGATGCAAATTCCAAAGCTTTATAAATACCCTGACTTCTCAAACCTTGTCCCAACAATCAGCAGTCATGGGCTCCTCTAAGCAGCTCCCTAGCACTCTGAAGATTGAAATAAATGAAGCCTACAAAGCAGGAGAAGGCTAAAAGAAGATAGCAAAGCGTTTTCAGGTAGCCATCTCCTCAGTTCGTAATGTAATTAAGAAATGGCAGTTAACAGGAATGGTGGAGGTCAAGCTGAGGTCTGGAAGACCAAGAAAACTTTCCGAGAGAACTGCTCATAGGATTGCTAGAAAGGCAAATCAAAACCCCTGTTAGACTGCAAAAGACCTTCAGGAAGATTTAGCAGACTCTGGAGTGGTGGTGCACTGTTCTACTGTGCAGCGACACCTGCACAAGTATGACCTTCATGGAAGAGTCATCAGAAGAAAACCTTTTCTGCATCCTCACCACAAAATTCAGCATCAGAAGTTTGCAAAGGAACATCTAAACAAGCCTGATGCATTTTGGAAACAAGTCCTGTGGACTGATGAAGTTAAAACAGAACTTTTTGGCCCAATGAGCAAAGGTATGTTTGGAGAAAAAAGGATGCAGAATTTCATGAAAAGAACACCTCTCCAACTGTTAAGCATAGGGGTGGATCGATCATGCTTTGGGCTTGTGTTGCAGCCAGTGGCACGGGGAACAGTTCACTGGTAGAGGGAAGAATGAATTCAATTAAATACCAGCAAATTCTGGAAGCAAACATCACACTGTCTGTAAAAAAGCTGAAGGTGAAAAATCCACAATGGTCTACCTCAAGAGGTGCAAGCTGAAGGTTTTGCCATGGCCCTCACAGTCCCCCGACCTAAACATCATCGAAAATCTGTGGATAGACCTCAAAAGAGCAATGCATGCAAGACGGTCCAAGAATCTCACAGAACTAGAAGTCTTTTGCAAGGAAGAATTGGTCGAAAATCCCCTAAACAAGAACTGAAAGACTCTTAGCTGGCTACAGAAAGCATTTACAAGCTGTGATACTTGCCAAAGGGGGTGTTACTAAGTACTGACCATGCAGGGTGCCCAAACTTCTGCTTCGGGCCCTTTTCCTTTTTTGTTATTTTGAAACTGTAAAAGATAGAAATAAAAAAGTAATCTTGCTTAAAATATTAAAGAAATGTGTCATCTTTAACTTTATGCCTTTTGGAAATCAGGTCATCTTTTACTCGCTTAGCTATTCACAGTAACAGAAATTTTGACCAGGGGTGCCCAAACTTTTGCATGCCACTGTATATAAAATTATCATGGGTATAGATGGGGCTTTTTCCACTGAGGTTGGGTGGGGCTACAACTGGAGGTAATGGATTAAGACCATAAGATATAGGAGCAGAATTAGGCCGTTTGGCTCATCGAGTCTGCTCCAACATTTCATCATGGCTGATCCAAGTTTCCTCTCAGTCCCAATTTCCTGCCTTCCCTCCTTCTCCCTTCATGCACTGACCAATCAAGAATCTTATCAACCTCTGCCTTAAATATACAAACCCCATTTCCAGAAAAGTTGGGATATTTTCCAAAATGCAATAAAAACAAAAATCTGTGATATGTTAATACACGTGAACCTTTATTTAACTGACAAAAGTACAAAGAAAAGATTTTCAATAGTTTTACTGACCAACTTAATTGTATTTTGTTAATATACACAAATTTAGAATTTGATGGCTGCAACACACTCAACAAAAGTTGGGACAGAGTTAAAATAAGATTGAAAAGTGCACAGAATATTCAAGTAACACCAGTTTGGAAGACTCCACATTAAGCAGGCTAATTGGTAGCAGGTGAAGTATCATGACTGGGTATAAAAGTAGCGTCCATCAAAGGCTCAGTCTTTGCAAGCAAGGACGGGTCGTGGCTCACCCCTTTGTGCCAAAATTCATGACAGAATTGTTAGTCAGTTCAAAAGGAACATTTCTCAATGCAAGATTGCAGACAGTTTAGGTCTTTCAACATCTACAGTACATAATATTGTGAAAAGATTCAGAGAATTCAGAGACATCTCAGTGAGTAAAGAGCACGTGATCTTTGAACCCTCAGGCGGCACTGCCTAAGAAACCATCATGCTACTGTGACAATTATAGCCACCTAGGCTCGGGAGTACTTCGGAAAACCATTGACACTCAACACAGTCCATCACTGCATCCAGAAATGCAACTTGAAGCTGTATTACGCAAGGAGGAAGCCATACATCAACTCTATGCAGAAACGCCAGCGAGTTCTCTGGGCCCGAGCTCATCTCAGATGGACCGAAAGACTGTGGAACCGTGTACTGTGGTCAGATGAGTTCACATTTCAGCTAGTTTTCGGAAAAAACGGGTGTTGAGTTCTCCATGTCAAAGATGAAAACGACCATCCAGATTGTTATCAGTGAAAGGTGCAAAAGCCAGCATCTGTGATGGTATGGGGGTGCATCAGTGCCCACGGCATGAGTGAGTTGCATGTATGTGAAGGTACCATTGACTCTGAGGGCATATATTAGGATTTTAGAGAGACATATGTTGCCATCAAGGCGACGTCTCTTCCCGGGACGTCCATGCTTATTTCAGCAGGACAATGCCAGACCACATTCTGCACAGGCTACAACAGCGTGGCTTTGTAGACACAGAGTGCGCGTGCTTGACTGGCCTGCTGCCAGACCAGATCTATCTCCTATTGAAAATGTATGGCACATCATGAAGAGGAGAATCAGACAACGGAGATCACGGACTGTTGAGCAGCTGAAGTCTTATATCAAGCAAGAATGGACAAAATTTCCAATTGCAAATCTACCACAATTAGTATCCTCAGTTCCAAAATGATTAGAAAGTGTTATTAAAAGGAAAGGTGATGTAACACAATGGTAAACATGCCTGTCCCAACTTTTGTTCAGTGTGTTGCAGCCATCAAATTCTAAATTTGTGTATACTTACAAAATACAATTAAGTTGGTTAGTAAAACTATTGAAAATCTTTTCTTTGTACTTTTGTCAGTTAAATAAAGGTTCATGTGAAATAACATATCACAGATTTTTGTTTTTATTGCATTTTGGAAAATATCCCAACTTTCTGGAAATGGGGTTTGTACATAAACTATTCCACAGATTCACCACTCTTTGACTAAAGAAATTCCTCCTCATCTCTGTTCTAAAAGGATATCCTCTATTCTGAGGCTGTGTCCTCTGGTCTTACACTTTCCCACCATAGGAAACATCCTCTCCCCATCCACTCTATCAATGCCTTTCAGCATTTGATGGGTTTCAATAAGATTACACTTCATTCTTCAGAAATTCTAGTGAATACAGGCCCAGAGCCATCAAACATTCTTCATATAACAAGCCATTCAAACCCTGGAATCATTTTCGTGAACTTGCTTTGAACCCTCTCCAGTTTCAGCACACCCTTTCTAAGATAAGGGGCCCAAACCTGCTCACATACTCCAGCTGAGGCTTCACCAGTGCTTTATAAAGTTTCAACATTATATCCTTCCTTTTATATTCTCGTCCTCTTGAAATTAATTTTAACATTGCATTTGCCTTTGTCGCCACAGACTCAATCTGCAAATTAAACTTTAGGGAATGCTGCACAAGGACTCCCAAGTCCCTTTGTACCTCAGTTTTTAAAATATTTTCTCTCCATTTAGAAAATATTCAACACTTTCATTTCTTCTACCAAAGTGCATGGCCATACAGGTGGATGGAGCATAGGTGCTCAGCGATGCGGCCTCCCAATCTATGTTGGGTCTTACCTAACACCTTGTGCTTCTCTCTCCCCTTCTCACCTTTCAAATCCACTCAGTTTTTTTTTCTCCTGTCCTGCCAAAGGGATTCAACCTAAAACATCAACTGTACTCTTTTCCATAGATGCTGCCTGGCCTGCTGAGTTCCTCCAGCATTTTGTGTGTGTTGCTCGGATTTCCAGCATCTACAGATTTTCTCTTCTTTGTAACTGTATTCCATCTGCCATTTCTTTGCCCATTCTCCTAATCTAAGTCCTTCTGCTTCCTTAAAACTACCTGCTCCTCCACCTATCTTCATATCGTCTGAAAACTTTGCAAAAAAGCCATCCACTCCATCATCCAAACTATTGACATGCAATATAAAAAGAATCGGTCCCAACACAGACCCCTATGGACCACCACTAGTCACCATCAGCTAGTCAGAATAGGCTCCCTTTATTCCCACTCTTTGCCTCGTGCCAATCAGCCACTGTTGGTGTTGTTTGGATTTCCAGCATCTGCAGATTTTCTCTTGTTTGTGGCTGCTTTATCCATGTTAAAATCTTTCCTATAATACCATGGGCTCATAGCTTATTAAGCGACCTCATGTGTGGCACCTTGTCAAAGACATTCTGAAAATCCAAATACAGAATATCAACCAATTCTCCTTTGTCTATCCTGGTTGTTACTTCTTCAAAGAATTCCAAGATTAGGCAGGCAAGATTTTCCCTTGAGGAAGCCATGCCAACAACTGCCTACTTTATCATGTGCCTCCGAGTACCCTCAGACCTCATCCTTAATAATTAACTCCAACACCTTCCCATTAAGGGGAACAGGAAGGAAAACTTCACTCAGAGGGTTTTGAACTGACAGCATAAGTGGTGCATACAAGCTCAATTTCAATATATAAGGGAAGTTTGGATAACTACATGGATAGTAGTGGTATGGAGGGCTATGGAATGGGTGCAAGTTGGATCCTGACTGCTGCCACTGTAATAATGTTACACTATTTTGTCACACCTCACGGTTCCTCAAGCCTATTCCATCAAGAGGCCATAACTGAACTTTTGCATCTATGCTATATTCTGCACTTGCTCCATTATTCCCTGAATAGCTAAAAACCCTTGAACATACTCAGCATTTCACCATCCATAACCATTTTTTTGCAGAGAAATCTGAAGGTTAATCACATTGAGTAAAGAAAGTTCTCATCTCTGTGCTTAATAGTGAAACTGCTTTTTTGAGACTGGTTCCAGGCAACCTAGCCAAGAGAATCATCATTTCTACATCTCCTCTTAAACCTCCATCTGAGTTTCATAAGCTTCAAAGACATCACTCTCATTCTTCTCAACTTGAGACTATTTAACAGTTCTCAAATGATAAGTCTGCCATCTGAAGTACCAATCTGATGAACTTCACTCCAATCACAAATACATTTTTATTGACTGCAGGGAGGCTAAATTTACGAGCAACATTTTAAGTGCAGTCATGCCCCTGCCCCATATAAATGGAGCAAGGTATCTCTTACTCTTCTATGCAATAATGGTCAACAATTTTCTAATTTCTTGCTGTAGTTGCAAATTAACTTGCAGTGTTTTGTGCACTAGGATATTCTGGACCCTCTGAATATCAAGATCTTTCAATGGGATATTAAACATTTCTTTGTATTTTTCTTTCTCTATATCAGATGACTTTGTAGTTTTCCCAGACAATGTCTGCCATATCTTTTCCTGTCTGGAGCCCCTCTCTGCATTTTTCTTGTAGCACTGTCATGTATATCATTCAGCAAATGGGTGAAATCTATTCGGTACTCTGACTAAATGACTGGTATAGATGGTGAACTGTTGGTGCCTCAACTTCCAGTTCCTGTGTTATTCAGGTAGTCACAGCCTCCAGACAACAAAATTATTTATTCCTACTGTTTATTCCTACTGTTTCCTGAATATTAACCAATTGTGAAACCACTCATTCTCTAAATACCATGCACTCTAATTTTGTTTAATAATCTAGCACATACATCAACAGTTTACCCTTATCCAGGTAGTTACCATCTTTAAAATTTCTAACAGAATTGTAAAACATGATTTCCCATTGATTAATGCATGTTAATTGTTTTATTTTTTCCATGACTAGTTTAGCACTTGGGCTAATTTCTGTGAGACTCTCATTCACAATAGACCAGTTCTATACGTTTTCCTGTGATGTTTTCTTTATTGTCTTCTGTGACTACTGACACTAAATACTTGTATCTATGTTTTCCCCCTAATTATCCAATATAGTATCTCCTGTCTCAACCTCAGTTCACATTTTCTTTATTCAATCCATAGCAGCTTTTACAGTTTGTTTTTCATGAGACTACTCTTTACTTATCAATGCTTTACATAAGCTGCTTTCTGAAATTTTCCCCAATCTTCAGGGTTACCACTACTCTTCCCTTTTGCTCTAATGCTTTCATTAATCTCTTGATAGCTGCAATTTAAGGGCTCTCTGTGATTAAATTTAGCATAATAATATTTGCCATTCATTTTCATTTCAGAATGCATTTTACTTGTTCCTTGATGATGGAAGCAGCCTACACTTTTCACCTTTCCAAACCTATCTCGACCAACAAGGAACAAAAAAATCAGTTTGTTTCTGAAACTTATTACAAAGCACAGATAGTAAGAAACTGGGCATTTTTTCCAACTTAGTACGGATCACTGTTTCTACTTCATATGAGGCTAAGAAAATGTATTTATTGTCCAGCATATTGTTTTTACAGTATTATCAATTATTTTTTTACTTTTGATTCATCTAGATCAAACCGAAATCCACATATTTTACATTAGATAGATATAATAAATGGCATACACTATATCCTAAATTCTGAAAATAAGAAAGTAATCTAACTTCCAACTGATAAGGGAATATTAAGAATGAACATAAGAATCTATATCAAAGACTGCAACATTTCTTATTTGCAGTTATCGTAACTAATTATGTTGGTCATAAACATACTTCTGAAATAAGTGCAACATATTTCACTGGAGGAAGTTGTAACTATTTTACAAAGCCCAAAGCATTGTACATTAATAATACTTTATACCACATTTAGCTGCCACTGGCGAAGCATCTCCCAGACAGGGCTACGTTCAATAATCTGAGCTCGGGTCATGGCAATGCGATCACGAACACTGTCTGCATGTGGTTTACTTGTAACCTTCATAAGGAATAAATATTTGAATCACTGACCATGTTTGAAACATTATACAAGCAATACACAAAAACAAATATAATGATCAGCCTGCAGCATGAGTCCTCCCTATAAAAAGGTTGTACTTCACTGCCAAATATGCTCTCATTAATTAATTCATTGAAGTATTTATATAAATTAAACTTTCATTCTTAACATTACCAAATGGTGAAACTGATAACTACAGTCATCCTTAACAAAATTTCCTTAGAGAACCTGCCTCATATTGGATCATATACTGGACAGTGATATACAAGACTCAAAGTTTCATTAAATGTTAATATTAGAAGTACATCTACCTTGGCTATCGTAAGCATGCTCCTGACCATGTCACCAGCATTGTGTGAAGGTATGATTTTCAGATTATTACCTAGAAATCTGCAAAATAAAAATGTATGAAATGTTATATATTTGTGTTAGCCAAGAAAACGAAAGGAGATAAAACCAGAGGGCTTAGCAGAGAATTACACTTTTTAGCCCATTGAGTCTGCTACGGGATTCCATCATGGCTGATTTATTATCCCTCTCAACCCCATTCTGCTTTGTGCATGTAACCCTTGACACCCTTACTAATCAAGAACCTATCAATGTCCACTTTAAATATACCCATTGATTTGAGATGTCTATGGCAATGAACTCCACCGATTCAGCACCCTCTAGGTGAAGAAATTCCTCCTTATTTCTGTTCTAAAGGGACATCCTTGTATTCTGAGGCTAATCCTTCTGGTCCCAGATTCTCCCCCTATTGGAAATATCCTCTCCATGCCCAATCTATCTAGGCCCTCTAATATTTGGTGTCAAAGAAACCACCCATGCCCCCCTACCCCTACCCCCACCCCCCACGCTCATTCTTCCTGGGATCATTCTCATAAACCACCTCTGGGCTAAACCCAAAGCTGGTCAACCTGCAGAGATAAATCTTTTCGTAATAATTTCTTGAGGCTAAATTATTTTAGGCCTGAGTAGTATATCAGTTTCTGCTTACTTGGTCAGTGGTACTGGTTTGCCCATTTTTGTATTACTTAATTTAACTATTTGATATACAAATGTATATGTACTATAATTCTTTTTTATATTAATCATGTATTACATTGTACTGATGCTGCAAAGTTAACAATTTCACAACATAAGCCGGTGATAGTAAACTCGATTTTGATTCTAATTCTGAACCTGATCTACAATGACACTTCAGTCTCCCAACCTGGAGTTGGTGTATGTCAGAATCAGATTTATTATAATTGACATTTTTTGTGAAATTTGTTTTCCAGCAGCAGTGTAGCGCAATATATGAAAATACTGTAAGTTACAAGACGTAACTGTAACATGTGGGCACGTGGTCAAGTGGTTAAGGCATTCGACTAGCGATCTGAAGGTCGTGAGTTCGAGCCCCAGCCGAGGCAACGTGTTGTGTCTTTGAGCAAGGCACTTAACCACACATTGCTCTCGACAACACTGGTGCCAAGCTGCATGGGTCCTAATGCCCTTCCCTTTGACAATATCAGTGGCGTGGAGAGGGGAGACTTGCAGCATGGGCAACTGCCTGTCTTCCATACAACCTTGCCCAGGTTGTGAAGTGTGAAGACTTTCCAGGTGCAGATCCATGGTCTCGCAAGACTAATGGATGCCTTTTAACAAGATGTACAAAAATGTAAGTAATTAGTGCAAAGAGAGAGCAAAATAGTGAGGTGGTGCTCATGGATTCATGGACCATTCAGAAACCTAATGGTGGAGGGGAAGAAGCTGTTCATAAAAACATTGAGGGTGCCTTCGGGCTGCTGTACCTCCTCCCTAATGGTAGTAATGAGAAGAAGGCATGTCCTGGGTGGTGGGGGTCCTTAATAGCAGAAGCTGCATTCCTAAGGCATCCCCTACTGAAAATGTTCTTGATGGCGGGATGATAGTGCCCGTGATCGAGCTGGCTAAGTTTACAACCCACTGCAGCTTTTTTCAATCCCGTTGACGTCTCTTTTAGTTGAGGTGGCAAAGAGAGCTTAGACAACTTGCCAAAGAATAATAAAAGAAATTCCAATACTATTAGAATATGAACAGCATTAAACTTTGGTCCCACAATACCACCAAAAACTTACATTTGTTTACTATACTTTTTAGCTGGTGAATAATTATCTTGTTTGTGGAACAACTGAATAACTTCAAAAGTAATCACTAACACCATTCTAATCGCCCTCACCCTCCCCCCCCCCGCCAGCCCGCACCTCGCACCTCGCTTACCCGACAAACCACCACTTTAATATTTCTCTCTGTGATTCTTCCAGCTAACATTGCTGAGCACTTGGACTACAGGCAAATTTTCATCCATCCGATGGCATGGGGCATTATGGTCTGCCTCTGTTCCAATTACATGCCAAATTCCAAACATAAGATATGCTAAGTTTACAAAATTTGAGACCAAGTACTTGGAAAAATGTACCACTCAAAAGTTTTACAAACAAGAGGACATGAGTTGATAGTTAAAGGGCAAAAGTTTAGGGGTAACTTCTTTACTCAGAGAGTGGTAGCTGTGTGGAACGAGCTTCCAGCATAAGTGGTTGAGGCAGGTTCGATGTTGTCATTTGAAGTTAAATTGGACAGCTATATGGACAGGAAAGGAATGGAGGGTTATGGGCTGAGTGCAGGTCGGTGGGACTAGGTGAGAGTAAGAGTTCGGCACAGACTAGAAGGGCCGAGATGGCCTGTTTCATATGCACAAGTAAATGTACACTCTGTGGCCACTTTATTACATCCACCTGCTTGTTAATGCAAATATCTAATCAACCGATCATGTGGCAGCAACTCAATGCATAATAGCATACAGTTATGGTCAAGGGGTTCATTTATTCTGACAAAACATCAGTATGGGGAAGGCAAACATGAGGAAATCTGCAGATACTGGAATTCCTAGCAACACACAAAAAATGCTGGTGAACGCAGCAGGCCAGGCAGCATCTATAGGAAGAGGTACAGTCGACGTTTCGGGCTGAGACCCTTCGTCAGGACTCACTGAAAGAAGAGACAGTAAGAGATTTGAAAGTGGGAGGGGGAGGAGGAGATCCGAAATGATAGGAGAAGACAGGAGGGGGAGGGATGGAGCCAAGAGCTGGACAGGTGATAGGCAAAAGGGATAAGAGATGATCATGGGACAGGAGGCCCAGGGAGAAAGAAAAGGGGAGGGGGAAGCCCAGAGGATGGGCAAGGAGTATAGTGAGAGGGATAGATGGAGAAAAAGGAGAGAGAAAAAAATATATAATAATAAATAAATGACAGATGGGGTATGAAGGGGAGGTGGGGCATTAGCGGAAGTTAGAGAAGTCGATGTTCATGCCATCAGGTTGGAGGCTACCCAGACGGAATATAAGGTGTTGTTCCTCCAACCTCAATGGCTTAGCTGCCTTTCAATAACTTTTAGATATGTAAATACTAAAATTATTAAATAATCCACTTTTATATTAAGTACCTTAGCTGAATTTTAAATAGTACATCCCATTCTTTCTGACCATACAGGCCTGCAGACAAAAGCAGGAAACTGTTTCGATGAATGTGGACAAACTGTTCAATGCGCTCCAATGACTTTGTTTCTGCAGAATTATCACAGAAATCTTGAGTCTCTATTATAATAAATGCAATACCTGTGAAAATTAAGTGCTGAGAGTCACAAAACCTCAGTGCTTGAAAAGGGGAAAAAAAGATTAATCATGGATTTTTTTTAGCAACCAATAAAACATTCTGAAGAATAATTCAGTTTGTGCATATGATGATAATCATGTCTTTGGCATAAAGACATGATTATCCTTTCACCTCAGTCTGCCTTTCATTAAAGCCTTCATTCCTGTCCTCATCACCAATTATCGTTAACATACTCGATCCACATTACCCAGGCGATCTTGTTTGTGCCTGAATAAAAATAGGCAAACTGTTTCCGTGCTGTAATTGTTATATGGTTATATCAGAATGGGAATGGGACATGGAATTAAAATGTGTGGCCACTGGGAGATTCTGCATAGGTGTTCAGCGAAACGGTCTCCCAGCCTGCGTCGGGTCTTGCCAATATATAGAAGGCAGCATCCAGATCACCGGACGCAGTATATCACCCCAGCCGACTCACAGGTGAAGTGTCGCCTCACCTGGAAGGACTGTCTAGGGCCCTGAATGGTGGTGAGGGAGGAAGTGTAAGGGCACGTGTAGCCCTTGTTCTGCTTACAAGGATAAGTGCCGGGAGGGAGATCGGAGGGAAGGGATGGGGTGGGGGGGGGGGAACGAATGGATAAGGGAGTCGCGTAGGGAGCGATCTCTGCGGAAAGCGGGGCGGGGGGGGGGGGGAGATGTGCTTAGCGGTGGGATCCCGTTGGAGGTGGTGGAAGTTACGGAGAACTATATGTTGGACCCGGAGGCTGGTGGGGTAGTAGGTGAGGACACGGGGAACCCTATTCCTAGTGGGGTGACGGGAGGATGGAGTGAGAGCAGGTGTGCGCGAAATGGGGGAGCAGAGAGCAGAGTTGATGGTGGAGGAAGGGAAGCCCCTTTCTTTAAAAAAAGGACATCTCCTTCGTTCTGGAATGAAAACCCTCATCCTGAGAGCAGATGCGGCGGAGACGGAGGAATTGCGAGAAGGGGATGGCGTTTTTGCAAGAGACAGGGTGAGAAGAGGAATAGTCCAGGTAGCTGTGAGAGTCCGTAGGCTTATAGTAGACATCAGTAGATAAGCTGTCTCCAGAGATACAGACAGAAAGATCCAGAAAGGGGAGTGAGGTGTCAGAAATGGAGCAGGTAAACTTGAGGGCAGGGTGAAAGTTGGAGGCAAAGTTAATGAAGTCAGCGAGCTCAGCATGCGTGCAGGAAGCAGCGCCAATGCAGTTGTCGATGTAGCGAAGTTAAAGTGGGGGTCAGATGCCAGTAAAGGCTTGGAACATGGATTGTTCCACAAAGCCAACAAAAAGGCAGGCATAGCTGGGACCCATACGGGTACCCATGGCTACAACCTTTAGTTTGGAGGAAGTGGGAGGAGCCAAAGGACAAATTATTAAGAGTAAGGATTAATAGACGGAGCAGAGTGGTGGTAGAGAGGAACTGATTAGGTCTGCAATCCAAAAAGAAGCAGAGAGCTTTGAGACCTTCCTGGTGGGGGATGGAAGTATATAGGGACTGGGAAGGAATGTGTTCTACGTGCCTTTGATTGTTGGTGGTTTAAATATCTTAGAAACTGCTGATCTCCTGGGATTTTCACACCCAGCAGTCTATAGGATTTACAGAGAATGGTGCAAAAGAACACACTTGGTGTGCGGCAGTTCTCAGTTTTGTGAGTGAAAAAACCTTGTTGTTGAGAGAGATCTGAGGAGAATAGCCAGACTGGTTCAAGCATACAGGAAGATGCCAGTATCACAAATAACCAGGCATTACAACAGTGGTGTGCAAAAGAGCACCTCTGAACGCACAACACGTCAAACTTTGAAGTAGGTGGACTACAGCAGCAGAAGACCATGAACATACACTCAGTGGCCACTTTATTAGGTACCACAGATACCTAATGAAGTGGCCACTGAGTGTATTTACAGGTGCAATATTAAAAAAAAATTATTTGCAACAGCATCACAGGCACATAGCATCATATAAGCACAATCCACAAGAAAACACAATTCAACAATTAAATATACACAATTTTACAAGAAAACACAATTAGGACAAATAAATGTCCATTTCAGTGCAAAGTGGTTAAAGTGCTGGAAAAGCTATGCAGTCAAAATCTAAAGTCAAGTCAAACAAGGTGTATTTGTTGGCAGCATTTACAGAATCTGATGGTGAGGACATGGAAATTAATTTAGAGGTTGATATGTGCCCTGTATTTAATTGGAGAAAGTTACAGCTCATCCTTTCTGCTCTTTCGACTCTGCTGTTTCTTGGAATAAAATATATTGAGGCTGGATTTAGGTTAATAATAGCAATGAGTGCCAGAACACGATGCCAGAAAAAGGATCCATAACCCCAGCTGTATGCCATTTTATTCCTTTCCGGCTGGCAGCCAAAGGCAGAATAATTAAAAAATAAAGCTTCAATGATTATGCAATTATGCTGTTGTTTGGCTACATTAATTCCCACTGATGCCAAAAGATTACACTCAATTACTAAGCTGATCATTGACTTCAGTTGAAATGATAACCAGTAACTAATGGTTAAATTGCATTTTTTGCAAATTATGAATGATATTCCACATTTCTGACAATTTCTGTAAAATTTGTGGGTCATGGAAATTGGCAGAGCTACTCCAAGGTAACGTTTTGCTTCTCAAAATAGAGATTTTTGAAAACCCTTAGTTACATTAGTTGAAGAAATAACAGAGGCTGATTTTTTTTTAAATCATGATTTTTGAGCAGTAAACCACATTTCCTAGAAAACTCTCATCTTCCACTACCCCGGTGATTTTTTTTTTATCAACCACAATGCAACTATTTGGATTTGACTGAAATTCAGCAGAGAAATGCTGTCAGATTTTTGCCACCTGTTTCAAGGTAAACTCCAGAGGCATATCATGCTGATAACTGTGAAGGTCACTGCAGCCCTGAAATCTTTTACAGTACCTTGGACTCTTTCCAAGTTGGCAGATGGACTATTAACAACACCTTCAGGCAGCACTGCACAGAGGGTGAAGCATGTATTGTTTCCAAAAGGAAATAAAATGTTGGTTTCATTTGTTCCAAGGGACAACAGAAGAGCGCAGAATCCTAAACAGAATCAAAATCACTACAGCACTGCTGGAAGCCATTTAGCCTATCAAGTCTGTGCTGGTTCTTTGATAAGCTAAGGTATCACCTTGGCCTTTTCCCATTGCTCTGTAAGTTGTTTATCTTTGGGTTTTTTTTTGCCCGTTTCCTCCTGAGCATTGGATCATCTTTCAGGCAGTGAATTCCAGATTTACTCATAGTGTTAAATAGATTTTCTTCATGTTGTAGATCTTTAGCAAATTACTTTAATCTATTTCCAATGTTTCAGTCTTGGGTAACCTACTGCCCTGCCCCATGTGTCATTTTCTCCCTCTTGATCTACCCAGATCTTTTTACTCACATCAACACCAACTCCACACCCACGAATATCTTTCCCCTTATCCATTTGCCCATCAACACACTCTTCCCACTAGGTCACCTCACCACTGTTGCCACCAGCCTATCCCACCTATTTGGTTCCATGATCTCCCTTCCTTTCTTACCAGATTCCATTGTCTTCACCTATAACTTTTATTGTTATTTCTAGTCTTTCCTCCTCTTTTGGATCCACCTATTGTTTGCCAGCTTGTGCTCCACATCTTCTCCTTGCCTCTTTCAGCTGGTTATCTTCCTTCTACTCCTTCAGTCCAAATGAATGGCCTAGACCCGGGCACATCAACTGTCCATTTTCTTCCACAGGTCCTACTTGACCCAACAAGATCCTCCATAGTTTTTTTTTCTTTGCAGGCCTACATCATTTAGTTCATGTCCTTGTTCTTCCTACCAAAATATTCCACCATACCAGAAAAGAAATTGCCTTTAAACTCACAAGAGAGCATAGGCCACCAACTTTTTGCTGTTGATGTTTCTGTAGCAGGCAATTTCTTTTTTTACGAGGTCGAGTTGCTAGCTCAACACTCAACCCAGCACGGATGGAAAGCGTGCATGGGGGCCAACTGGATTCAAACTCAGGACCTTCCACCCCAAAGTCCAGCGCTGATGCCACTACGCCACCATACCAATTTGGACTGAATTCACTCTGTCACAAATTCATTTCACCAAGCTACATCTTCCCTGTGTTTTCCTAAGACAACCGTTACATTCCCACCACACCTCCCTTCACCGCTAACATTCTTGTGTTATCTACTGATCTGGAAACTTCCTCCTGCACAATTACATCATTAATATGGATCAGAAATAGTGGTTTCAGCACAGAGAACACTGGTCTTTTCTGCATATTGGACAAAGGTAGAATATAGTTTACCACAATTCTATTTTCAGTACAAAAGCCATTTCCCACCAGATTTGGTTTTGGACATCAGACAAATGCAAATATTTTCCATCTATTGTATCAAATCATTTCACTACTGCAAAATATCAGACCATTCCCCTTGGTCTCTTTTCCAGAGAAGAGTCCAAAGCTTATTCAGCCTTTCCTGATAAATATTCCATCACATGTTCCATTTTCATTCTAATTATTTTTGCATTTTGACAGTACTCAAAATTCAACTGATAATGTTCAAAATAAATGATCAAAGTACATTTGACTCAACATACTACCTTTCCAAGATTTACCTTCTTGCAGGCATACACAGTAGAACAAAGTAATACACTAGAAGCAATGAAAATTTTTGCGAAGAACTGACAGTCAGCTGAAGGGCAAAAGACATACTGTGAAAATACAAATAAGTAATGCTCAGAACATGAGTTATTGAGTCTTTGAAAATGAGTCCACAGGTTGTGGAATTAGTCAGATTTGAGCTGAGTGAAATTATCCACATTGGTTCAGAAGCCTGATGATTGAAGGGTAACAACCGTTCCTGAGCCTGGTGGTGTGGGACAAGGCTCCTGTACCTACTGAAGACCAAGATTATCCACGGTATTCCTATAGCATGGTTGGAAGAAAGTCTGTCTGTTTAAGATAACTTTCCTGTTTTTCAACTCTAACATACTTCTTGCGGAAATGAATCTTCTCGCATACTCTTTTTATGGCCTTATTAATTACATTGATCTCTACTTTTACTGACATGCAACTGTACCTCTGGGCATCTTTGCTCTGCAGTCTTATTCAGAATCTATAAAGTTTATTGAGATACAGCAGAGCACAGGCCCTTCGAGTCATGCCGCCCAGCAATCTCTCGATTTAATCCCACCTAATCATGGGACAATTTAGTGACAAATTAACCTGCCAACCAGTACATCTTTGGACTGTGGTAGGAAACCCATGCAGTCACAGGGAGAGCGTACAAACTCCTTACAGGCAGCAATGGGAATTGAACCCGTGTCTCTGGTACTATGAGCAGTATTAACCACTACACCACCATGGGCTGCATAGTAGCGTAGTGGTTAACACAACGCTTTACAGTACAGGTGACGCAAGTTCAATTCCCACCACTGCTGGTTCATTCTCCCTGTGATGTGACCACGTGGGCTTCCTCCGATTGCTCTGGTTTTCTCCCACAGTCCAAATACATACCAGTTGGTAGGCTGATTGTCATTGCAAGTTGCCCTGTAATTAGGCTAGGGTTAATTGCAGGGTAGTGTGGTTCAAAGGGCCGGAAGGGGTTTTCCACACTGCATTTCAATAAATATTCTTCCTAACAATTCCTTATATTGGAATTAATCTTCTCAGTTGTTTTATTCAAGGTAAGTGGATGCTGCTAGCACACCAGTGCTGTTCAACTGTAAACACTCTTGGTGGTTTTTTTGTCCATTTCAGAAGCAGTTAAAAATCAGCCACATTAGTGAGATTGAACTCAGATCAGTGGCAACTTACCTTCTCTGAAGGATGTTGGTAAATCAGATTTTTAAAAGACAATCTTGCATATTATGGCCATCATTACGAATACCTAAGCTACATAAGCTTCTAAATTCTAGATTTACTCGATTACGTGAATTTAGCAACAGCAACAATAGTAGCATTCGAAGTCACGTCTGTTTGAAGTCCAGACCATTGGACAGGAATTCAGTTATCGTACTCCCAATTCAGCAAGTCTAATAGCATTTTCATGCTTGCTTGAAACTAATCTTTTATAGTTTTTTTTTGCATGGAGACGATTCTGAATATCAGATATTGCCAATGAGTAAGTTCTGATTAGAGCATTCAATATTGTATTAATATAATATTTAGAATTACTAAAACAGTTTGCAGGATAATTTTTGAGTAAGGTGTTGCAAAATGTTCCACATTATAGAAAAGTGGATAAATGTGGCAAAATCAGAGTAACAGGGAAAGCTATCCTTCATGTAACAAATTGAATGTGATTAATGTACTTTCTATGGTAGCTGCAAAATAGAACTATTATTTAGTTAATTATACCAGAAAGTGGGAAAATGATCGATCCAGTCACCACAGAGTCAGAGAATCTAATTCGTTGGTGCTGACTTGACAAGGACAAGATAGCTTCATGATGCTGGAAAAATGTGGAAAACATAATAGATTAAGTAAAAACAAAAACAATCCATCTGTTCACTGAATTAATTGATAAATATCAAAGAAATGGTGTTGCTGGCTACAATGAGCACAATATAATTTCATGCATTTATCATTAATTAAAACTATATCATGAAGTCCAACTAAAATGCTGGAGACACAAGACTGCAGATGCTGAAAACTGGAGCAAAACAACCTGCTGGAGGCATCCTGATGCTGAATCTTGACCTGAATTGTCAACCACGCCGTTGTCTCCAGATGACGTCTGGCATGCTGAGTTCTTCAAGCAGTTTATTTTACGCTCCGGCTAAAATATTGTGAACACCTATTGCTTAGTTCCATTTTTTTTTGCTGCAAGATATACTTGAAAATTGTGTAGCACTGAAAGCAACAAGGTACGTCTGCTTCTTGAAAAAAGTTCAATTTCAGTTCACACCCACAATTACCATGCCGCTTGGTGGTTTTACTTTCGTGTATCAATCTTTTTTGCAAATGAATCTAAACTAGACATCTAGCTGTAATTTCACTCACGAGATAATGTCAGACAGTGAAGGATCTGTATTGTGATAATTCATCGTAATCGAGACTCATATACTTACCCCACGCCAATGCAAATATGCAACAACCAAGGCCATTGGATTTATGATCCCTGCATCCAGGTTTATACAACGGCATGGCTGAAAATAACTAATAAATCTGCCTGTAACTAGTCAAATACCATGTGCAGGTAGAGCAGTGGCAGGGACTGGGGTGGAGGGCATGACACGAGCCTATAGAGCTGGTGTGTAGAGGTTTTGCTGGCTGCTCGTTGTGTAGAACCTACTCTCTCCTTGGAATTCAATCACAAACAAGATAAAGTCTGTAGACGCTGGGAAACCAAGCAGCACACACAAAATGCTGGAGGAGCTCAGGAGGCCAGACAGCATCTATGGGAGGAGAAAGAGTACAGTCCACGTTTCGGACTGAAGCCCTTCGGCTGGACCTTGGCATTATGGGGGCTATAAAGAAGAGCCATCAGGACCATCACAGAAACTGCTGAGTGAGCCTCCAGATGGCTATGGATCAAGAGGTGTGACCTGTGAACCATTGCTACTGGGACCACAAGCCAGGGCCCGATCGACCCTGACTGGGTCACCTGGGCGAGGCTGTCTGATGTGAAAGACCCGAAACCCCCCATGACCCCAGGTTATATCACTGATGATGTGTCCCAGCACATCCTAGGATTAATCTCCGGCATCATAACCACATTTAAATTTAGGAAAAGAGCGGCAAGAGACAAACTGTGCGCTCAGTATTATAGTCCTTCAGCGCGGAAACAGGTCATTCGGCCCAACTAGCCCATACTGTCCAATAAGCCCAAGTTAGACCCATTTCATTGAGTCAATCACAGGACAGCAGAAGCCGCCGACAAGGGCAAGCTGCAGCGTAAGGAAGGCCGCTGCCCATGCGGGTGGCACATCCCAGAGTCGGGCCGCAGCCCTCAGCCGGATAGCTGCAGACAGACACTCCCCGAGCTACTGGCCGAGGATTACCACCCCGGTCCAGCCCTCCGCCCCATTCGCCCGCCTCACTCCACCTGAAGGGCGGTGCTGACGATGGCAACCCCGCCCGTTGCCATGATCCTGACGTCACGAATCGCACACGTGACAGGCGACTGGGCACTTCCAAGGATCTGGGAATATCCACTCCAGCGTCAATAGTTAATTAGATACCAATTACCGTGTGAGATTGTTTCCAAAATACACTTGTTGCAAAGGTGAACGTTAGCAAACTTGCACAGACTGCACTTTCTACTTTCCGGTTTAAACCTATTAAAAACAAAGCATGCAAGAAGTTCAGATTGCGGAGACCAAGGAGCATTTCAGGGAGGCATACAACATATAACAAACCAAAATTAAATCCTTGCGGTGGAGGGAATGTGAAAATGGCTAACACGAGTAACAGCAACTTGAGGATGGACTATTAAAAAAAGTCAAATATTTAATCTCCACAGGGTAAAGACCAAGGGAAGAAGAAAAAGGGAATAGAAGTGAATTGGTGCTGGGAAAGACAAAGGGAATGGGCTGGTGGATTCCTCTCAGGAGTCGCCATGAATTTAGTTAAGCAAATTGTATATTTCTGTCGCATAAATATTACGAAACATTAACTATCACACAAAGCTTTACCACACTCTTACCCTGGGAATTAAGTAGCATGCAACTTTAATATTCTAGTTTATAAATGTAAAAATAAAATAGTAGTAAAATTATAAAGCCAACATTTCATTGTTTAAGCAATTTTGAAACCACATGCACAATTCTCAACACCCATAAATAGAGTAGCAACAGGTCAGGCAACATCAAAGGAAAAGAATAAACAGTTGATGTTTTGGGCTGAGACCCTGCTTCAGGACTGAAAGGTTTTGGCTTCTTTTCCATAGATGCTGCCTGACCTGCTGAGTTCCTCCAGCGTTTGGTGTGTTGCTTTGGATTTCCAGCATTTGCAGACTTCCTCGTGTTTGTGATTCACTAAGATGTGTATTTCAGTTTTTGTTTGGGAAAAGTGTTGGACATGTCATTCTGAAAACATCAAAACCATATGAAATAGGAAATTGGGATATTTCCTTGTAAAAATGTAGTATTTAGTTAAAACAAAGTTCAAGACAAGCTTAATAGTTAATAGATTTTGTTTTATTGTCTTCCTCTACTTTCACATCAGCAAACCCACCTTTTGGAGCTTAGAAGTTGTATATCTCAGCTACAACAAATTTACTTACATTGTAATACAAAGGGAAAATATTGTTACTCCTTTTTTTCCAAAATCATGTATGACTTGCATAGAGGAAATGGAAATCTGCATATTCATTTTAAAAAGCTGCACATATGAACAACCACCATCTTATGTAATGTAATCCTATTTAGTCCTTTTCTCTTGCATTGGTCTGTGTTGATTCCTTTATATACAGTAATTTTGACTATAGGTTGGGAATTGCTTCTGTTCAAAAGAGGCAGATTTTGAAATGCAGTTCTGATGAAAGGTCATTAACTGTTTCTCTGTGACTAACTACTGCCTGACCAGTTGAATGTTTCCAGGACTACTTGTGTTTATTTCAGATCTCCAGCACTTTGCAACGAGTTCCAAACCTGTTTAGTGTGTATCCTGCACAGCCTCAGGAAGGACAATTTTAAACTGACATCTAAACTTAAGTTGCAGCGAGGCTCCAGCTACAAGGCCAAGTTCCTTAAAATCAGTTCTGTTTCTTCAGACAAGTTCTCCATTGATGCTGGGGCAGTGATCTAAAGGATAATCACGGGCAGTTCAATTTCAACATTTAAAATAAATAGGTGTAATATTAAAGAAAATCTTATTTCACAAGTCTGAATTATTTAGAGATTTCTCTGTGAAACTAATTGTTCTAGGAGATGCTTCATGTGTCTTAATATACAATATGCCTATTCATGCCACCATTTCAATTATCAGCATTTGCAGGGTATATGCTCACATAAGATTATAGTTCACATTTAGAGATTTTGCAGTTTATTTTATCAAAGAGTTAAATTAATTCAGATCTTGCGTCCCTGGACATCAACATATATTTCAAAAAAAAACTTCAAGGTTAAAAAAAACAGTGCAAATACCAAGGGTACTTTAGATTCCAGACTAGACCTTGTAGAGTACAGATCTGTTAAGGAATGTGACCCTACTCACAAACTAATTGAGTTTTTTTAAAAAAAAAACAGAAACTTCTAATAAGCTGATTAATGCTATCAAAAACTAAAATGAATTTAGTTTAATAACATTTTACATTATGAAAATGTGAATGTTTACCCTCCCAGTTTTAGACATACAAACCAATAATTTATAAGATATTTATAACTCATGATTATCCTAGGACACAAAGATATTTACAAGACAATTCCCTTAATGGTATATTATACTTAATTTTACATTGTAAGTTTTACTGCTGCATCCAGCATGACCCAGGTGATAATACCTGGTTAAGACTGAGAGAGAAGTGGACCTAGTAACAGTTCATACTTACACCTCTGTTCACATTTCAGAGGGTATGCTAGTGATGAGTTTCCAGTTCTACAATTGTCCATTCTCCCTGTGGGGACGCTGATTCCTCAGGGGAGAAACTAGCCATTGTAATGCTAGCTGCCGAGTCCTCCAAAGGAGATAGCAATTCAGTCCATTTACAGAGCGCCTCTTTTTCAAATGCAATTTTACTCGGCATTTTAGCAGCATCTCTAGAAAGAAAAAGCGTTTGGTTGATAAGATACTGAGCTAGGTTGACATCTTCAGGCAGGCAGTCGACGACACCGTAACTTGGGTCCTGATCTCCAATTAGTTGCTTACGCAGTATCCAGTCTCTCTCTGCAAAGTGTTCACTTTCCTTCTGTGGCAAACGGTTCACTTCCAGCTCTGAGCTCCGTTCCATATCCTCTATTATTTCCACCTCGTATATGGGAGAAAGGGTTTTTGAAGGGTGACGATCATGTGCGTAGTTTTGTGATCGGTCAGGATCAGCTAAGTCTCCTGAAACAATTGATAATACTATACATTGTAAAAATTCTGATGTAACCAGATACTTAGATTGGGGCTGCTGCAGTCTATCTTGCGTATCTCTTTACAGGAATGATTACAATGATGGTAATAAATGAATTGTACTATGGTCTTAAGGGTGATGAAAAGGTAGAAATTAATATATGACAATTAAATTAATACATGCACGTATAGGAAATGAGAATGATTAAAGTATTCATGTAATTTAATTAATCCTGAAACATATCACCACTGAAATTATTCTGTCAAGTATTTTACAAGTGTTCAGTGTCAACTTTTCAAATTAGTTTTCATTTTAAGGAGGCATTTTCTTGTTCAAAATTGATCTGCTAAAACAGGAGGGGAAAAAAAAGGTGACAAGTCATTCAGCTATGACACAGTTTTGAAGCCTTCAATTCCAGGAAAAGCTGAGGTAGCAGACAATGTGATGTTTGTTAGTAGTGCTTGGGGGGAGGGGGAGGGGGTCACACTTATTAATTCCTTCATCATTCAGCCAGCTAATCAAATTGTAGTTTGCCACACTGAAGTTCAATTAAGCTTCAGTTGTCATCATTTTAATTTCAGGTACTGCTGAGTGCATGTTAATGTTCTGTGTATGATTTGGTTCTGAATGGTGCTCTGTAAATTGGGAAGTGCAACTGTACACAAATTTAAAAAAAATGTCAGGACATCCGATGTAATTTTATTAGGTTAGTCAACCAGTTAAAAGAGCAATCATTCGTCAAGCAAAATATCCAGTAGGAACCTCAAGTATCATTACTAAGTAAATCAGAGTCATCAGTTAGACAATTTAAATACATTTGGCTTAATTTATCAGGAATACAAGCATAAATATTCTGAAATACATTCTGGACAAAACAAATACAGTATGCACAATACATTATGTTCTTGGACTGTTCCCTCAAATCCAATTACTATTGATTTACAGAACAGTTTACATTATTACTATTAATATTTCAGTGCAAATGTAGTTTAGATTCTTTCAACGGGCAAAGTAGCATTTCTCATGTCTTGAGACCACATCACTTCAGTTCAAAGTTTGAAAAAAAACACGTTTACAAATCAGTCTTTGCAATGAGTCTAAATCTAATTACTTTGGCATTCTACCCACTCGAGGGGCTTTGTGTCAGTTTAACCTTTGCATGCCTGCATTCATGGATTCAACGTGCAATAGATCTCCATGAAGCTCCACTTATAAAATAATCTGGATTGAACACATTCCGTTATATTACACATCTATCAAATACATGGCTTTGGCTAAATGGTTTTCAATGTTATATACAGAAAAATGACCAGAAAATTCTAGAGTGCAGATTCTTCCCACTGTTATTAAGATATATAAATAAGCACAGTCCTACATTCATGCTAACAGTTAATGGGGAGAAATGTACAATGTTCACATTTAACAATTCTAAACATAGTTACCTTGGAAACTCAAACCCTTCTATTGCATTTTGCAGTTTAAAAAATCCTAGAGTTCTGCAAACTTAATCAATCTGGTCTTAGTTTCAATTCCTTATATAAGTGCAAGTTGATAGAGAAACCCCAGTGCCATCTTCAGACCAAGCGGTATCAAAAGTTAATTATGGTATACATTACCTGTTAGCAAAGTATTATTAGGTGGTTCACTGGATGTTGGATGGTACCCTTGCACATGCCCTTTTCCCATGTTTGCTACGTTATCAATTGTGTTAATGCCATCTGTTACAAAGCTCTCGCTATGTTCGGTGGAAGAGTGCTCCTTTTGGCAGAGCTGCAAATGACTGGGTCTTTCCTGAGGTCTGCTGTCACTGTTACCACCACCATCACCACTACCGTCCACAGTGGCTGGCTGGATGCTATCTTTTACAGGTAACACATTGTCCTCCTGCTGTCCTTCCGGTGCGCTTATGCCCGTTGAATCCTTTCCCGTGGGCTGATTTTGTCCCTCAGCCAGCGAGTTAACGACGAGGTGGGGAGCAACAGGAGCAGTGTCCGTTTGTTTCCCTCGCTCCGCTTCTGTCAAGTCAGCTTGCCAAGCTGTACCGTTACCTACGGTAGTGGCACCATCTGCAGTCGGTGACGGGCTGGGAACTTTCGACTGCCTTTTAGACTGCTTTGGAAAGTCATAGTTCAAAAAATCATCCTCAATTTCCAGTGAGTATCGGGAATAGTAGGTCTTCCCATGATGCTGGTAACTGCCCTCGTGGGAACCTCCTTCAAATACATCTGAGGGAGTAAGAGAATCCAAAGAACAGGCCGGGGTTTCGGCCTCTCCCTCATCGGAACCAAGCTCCTCACACTCATCCACAGACAGCAGGACCGACCGTTTAAAGTTCGCGGCCGAGGGGAAGTTTGTAACCTCGGCCTCAATTTCAGTAACATCTTCAAAAGCCAGGTTGTCAATACCCTGGAAGTGGTAGATAGTCTGCTCAGGAGGAGGAGGAGGGGCAGAAACAGTGGGAGGGAACATTTCCTCAGAATTCTCTATTTCAGACTTTTCTTCAGTAACTTCACTCAAAGACAAGAGATCTGAGGCAACATCTAATTTATCAGCAGTGGTCATCATCGGGTCCTCACTGCTTTCCTCAATTGCTTTAGTTCCTTGATGAGAGATTTTGAAACCATGATCACTTCCTGACTCTACTGCACCAATCTGACTATGAGGCTCCACACCTTTCATTTTAACTTCTACTTTTAACCCACTGTCGTATTCCTTAAGTTCTTCAGGCGTACTGGTGTCACTGCTACTTCTTCCGAGAAAGTCACGACAAACCACGGTACTGCATTTGGAAATGCCCCTCTCATTTGATCCGTCATCATCTTGGGAGCCTCCAGCATCGTAGTCCTCAGAATTAGGTTTTATATCATCAGATGACGTTGTTGCACTTCCAGTGTCTGTGTCTGGGCTTTGTTTTGGGAATGAAGTGTCTGAAGCTGGATACACTTCTGTACCCAGGTTCCAAGAGTCCACTAACAGAGTTTCTACACTCTCCTGATTTTCTCCAACGCTTGGTGAATTAACTTCTTCAGGCAAGTCAACGCGCTTTAAGTTAAGTTCTGGCTCTTCGCTGGTCTGGTTAGCAGGTGTTGCAGTAACATAATGAGAACTTCCTCTTTGGACATGGTCTTCCTCTGAGATCTTATCTTCCAGAAGGAATTTCTGTTTGGTTTCCGAATCACTTGGGGATGCCTTATTTGTCACTGCTGAAGGCTGATGCTGGGTAGCCCTTTGATCTGACTTCCCACAAGATTGTCCATCATCTTCAGAGCATTCATTAACAGCTGCCTTATTCACAATTTCCTCTAAAGCACTTGCTTTTTCAGGAGGTTTGGACTGAATACTGGAACTCAAGTTTTGTTGAAGACTTTCCAAATTCTGCTCCCCTTCCACCAACTTACAACTATTTAATGGTGATGCATCAAAATTTGGGCTGGGTTCTAATGGATTACTTGCTCCTGCTTGAACAGATTCACGTTCAAAACATTCCACACTTTTCACATTGTGATGCGGGGAATTTGGAGCTACCTTATCATGGCAAGTAGAAGTGGACCTTTTCAATCCTGAACCAGTTTTGTTTGTGGCAGTAAGCACCTTAGTTGAAGGTTTTCTTACGTTAGGTAACGATGCGCTTCTCTCTTTCAGTGCAGCCTTATTCGAATGCGTAGGTGTTCTGGTGCCAGTTTGTACCATTTTCTTTACATTTGTCCTCAGCGGTGTGGAGCCAGCTGGTTTTCCAGCTTTAGAGTTAGATTTTGTAAACATTTCATTGGAGGCCGTTACTTTCTCATTGTTTGGAACTTTGTTAGCCAGCTTTAAAGCATCAGTTGTTTCTGAAGCAGGGCTCATTTTTCCTGGACCCACCTTTGGATCTAAGATTATAATAGAAAGGTTAAAATTGCAAACATATTTTCCTTATAGAACTTTTTATAAAAATGTACATTACACTACATAAGGGAACAAATAAAGACTAAAAATACGTTCCAGAAAATGGCATTTTAAAACATGAAACCAACAACTTTGTGGATTTAAAATAATAATGTAATATATAAATGTTTACCCTTTGATGAGTTTTATTTTTCGATTATGTTTCCAATTTCCTCTTAAAAGCATCCATGTGAGTTATCTCAATCTTCCATGCAGTAAAAAGTTCCACATTCTAACGGTTTTCTGTGTAGAACTTCTCCGAAGTTACAATCACCATCAGAGTTGACACCACAACAACCATCACAATTTATATAATGCCTTTAATCGAGTGAAAGAAACCATGGTAATCAACCTCTGGCCCCTTGCCCTCACCACCTCACTAGATTTATTCGTTGCTGACAACATGTTATTGACTATATCAAGTTTTCCACTACACTTACTCATTCTACCACTTCTAATTCCAATATTGCCATCGATCTTATTGACAAAATTGGTGCTTTTGTTTGCCCAACTGACAGACATCAAAGCAGCTCCCTGACATCACCTCATTCCTCCTGTTGGACCACGACCCAACAACAGAACACAGACCTTCATCTCCAACACTCATGGACCCAACTTCCTTTGAAGATTTTCCCTCCAGACTCCAATCTGTCTCTCCAACCACAGTAGGCCCATTTCTTCTTCTGACCCAAGATCCATAAGGACAGCTCTCGTAGACCCATTATTTAAACCTGCTTTTTCTACATTGAACCTATGTCTCCATCTCTCTCCCTTTGTCCAATTGCTTCTCACATCTACAACACCTCTACACCTTCTGCAATTTTGACAACTTCCTATTTTCTTGGCTCTAGAGCAGGGGTTCCCAACTTGGGGTCCACGGACCCCTCAGTTAATGGTAATGCTCCATGGCATAAAATAGGTTGGGAACTCTGCTCTGGAGGCTCATTTCATTACGAACATCCATCTCCTCTGTATATCCATCCCATATCAGAATGGTCTGAGGCCCCTTCGCTTCTTCCACAAACAGAGGCCTCCAACATTACTCTTCCTCAACAGGCCGAATCTTCTACAACTAGTGTAACTCTATCAAAGGTGCAGATATGGCAGCAAAACAGATTATGTTGCAAATCATGTAGTATCTGTGGAAAAGACACCCCCACCTCCACACACCCAGAACACTTTGGAGGTTGCCTTCCAGCTCACAATTGCCATGTTCAACACAGCATTCATTAAATTCCAGCATCTTCAACCAGATGCCACAATCAGATATCAACATCCAAACCCCCAGCATTTCATTCTCTTCATTACTACCTTGCTTATTTTATAGGATACAATATACATAAAAATTGTGTGGGATATTGAGGGTACCTTTGACCTTGCCAGCTGCCCCTGATGCTCCCTTTGCTCTTTGCTGAGCAGATGGGTCGTTACTACTGTGCCATGCTCTCTTCAACTGAGCCTGTGGCATTGCTTCCTCTTTATTTTGTACCTTCTGCTTGTTGGGCACACTAGCAAAGACACACATAACAAAAATTAATTCATACTGGAGACAGTGAAGCATCACAAAATTCAAATACAGCACAGATTCAGTCGCCTTGGGACATTGCTCTGGAATTACTTCCTAAACCATTCCAATTCCATTACTCCCATTCCTTAAAGACCCTACTTTGATGTCAGTATTGTGCACCAGACAGCCGACAGATTCCTGATTTCCAAGCTTAAACCTGTGTTCCATTCACTTGTGAAAATCTGTACGAGTGCTGTTTGAATTTGTTTTAAGTTATTTGAATTCTCTTCAAAGGAAATACATTAATCCAGCAGGGGGCACCAAACCTACATTAAAACAGATTCCTCTTTATACCTCACTATGTCCAATAAAATCTGTTAATTTATAGCAATGCTGTGCACTAAGTTATTTAAATTGTTAAGTCTTTACAGACAAGGTTTTGCTGTTCCGTGATCATTTAAGAGATGCATGCTTCCATCTTACCACTGTGTGGTAACCAAAAACATTTAAAAATCTCTACAGATGTACGGTGGACAGCATTTAAACTGGCCACATCTGGTATGGGGGGTCGGGGCCACTGCACAGGATTGAGAGTTGTAAACTTAGTCAGCTCCATCATAGGCACTAGCCTCTGTAGTATCCAAGACATCTTCAAGGAGCGGCGCCTCAAAAAGGCAGCGTCCATCATTAAGGACCCCCATCACCCAGGACAGGCCCTCTTCTCATCAGGGAGGAGGTACAGAAGCCTGAAGCTGCACATTCAAAGATTCAGCAGCAGTTTCTTCCTTCCTGCCACCCGATTTCTGAATGGACACTGAATGCATGTACCCTACCTCACTACTTGTTTCTAAATTTCCTATCTTTTCCACTACTTATTTAATGTAACTAATATATACACACACACATGCATTTACTATAATTCAGTTTTCTTCTTTCTCTCCATTATCAGGTATTGTATTTTACTGCTGTCGCAAAGTTAACAAATCTCACAACGTGTGCCAGTGATACTGATTCTGATTCTGCTCGAGAACGATCAACACACAGATATTCTGTCGTCTCAAGTGGATGAATTCCTGCAACTTTAATACCTTGGACCAGGTCAACGTCTCACTGCAGCAACCATTAATATATTCAAATCCCTCATTATAGTACTGGTGGGGGGAAGGGGAATGGCAAGAGGGTAGGGACACTTATTTATAGGACACGGAACAATACAACACCATATGGCCCCTTCAGGCCACAATGTTGTGCCGACTAACAGTACATAAACCAATTCCACGGTCAATCTTATCTCTCCATCTTATGTAGCCCATAGGTATCCATTTTCCTTTCGTTCATGTGCCTATCCAAGAGTGTCTTAAACATCACTATTGTATCACCCTCAAACACCACCCCGGCAGTGCATTCCAGCTACTTACTGCTGCGTAAAAAGCCTTCCTCTGATATCACCCCTAAAATTTCCTCCATTCACTTTACCGTAAAAGTGTAGTCAGGTATACGCCCCAGGAAAAAGGAATTGGCTGTCCACTCTATTTATGGCTCTTATTATCTTATACACCTCAATCAAGTTGGCTCTCGTTCTCCTTCACTCCAAAGAGAAAAGCCCCAGCTTGCTGAACCTTTTCGTACAAGACAAGCTCTCTAATCCAGACAGCATCCAAGGGATCTCCTCAGCACCCTCTCTAAAGCTTTCACAACCTTCCTATAATGAAGCAAGCAGTACCCCAAATATGGTATCACCAGAGTTTAACAGAACTGCACCATTACCTTGCAGCTCTTGAAGTCAATCCTGTGGCTAATGAAGGCCAACACACTATATGTCATCTTAGCCACCGTCAACTTGTGGGTGGTAACTTTGAGGGATATGTGGACTTGGATACCTAGATCACTTTGTTCCTCCTCACTGTTAAGATTCCTGTCATTAACCCTGTATTCTGCTTTCCAATCCGACCCTCCAAAGTGTAACACTTCACACCCTTCTGGATGGAACTCCCATCTGCCACTTTTCAACCCAGCTCTACATCCTGACAACCTTCTCCATTCTACACCAACCTTCGTGTCATCGGCAAACTTGTTAACCCAAACTTCCACATACTCATCCAAGTCATTTATAAAAGTCACAAAGAGCAGGGATCCCAGAACAGATCCCCGTGTAACCTACTAGTCACCTACCTCCAAGGCAGAAAGCACTCCATCTACTGTTTTCTGTGGGATAGTCAATTCCGAATCCACACTGCCAAATTTCGATGGATCACATTCCTTCAGAATATTTGGATGGGCCTTCCATGGGGAAAGTTGATAAAAGTCCTTACTAAAATCGACGTACATCACATCCACTGCTCTACCTTCAATAATCAGTTTTGTCACTTCCTTAAAAAGGACTATTAGGCTTGTGCAGCACGACCTGCCCCTCACAAAGTCATACTGCCAGTCTCTAATAGGACAATGCTTCTTCAAATGCTCATAAATCTTGAACCCAAGAATCTTCTCCTAGTTTGCCCACCACTGGTGTAAGATTCACTGGTCTATAATTCCCAGGAATATCCCTATTACATTTCTTGACATAAAGGAACAACACTTGCTAACTTCCAGTTCTCTGGTTCTACTCCTGTGAGCAGTGAGGGTGCAAAGAATGCCAGTGGGCAGCACAGTAACATTTTAGCGACTAGCATTTGACAGCATCAGTGATCAGACTTCAATTCCCACTGCTCTCGGTACAGAGTCTGTACATTCTCCCCGTGATTGCATGGGCTCTCAGTACAGAGTCTGTACATTCTCCCCGTGATTGCATGGGCTCTCAGTACAGAGTCTGTACATTCTCCCCGTGATTGCATGGGCTCTCGGTCCAGAGTCTGTACATTCTCCCCGTGATTGCATGGGCTCTCGGTACAGAGTCTGTACATTCTCCCCGTGATTGCATGGGCTCTCAGTACAGAGTCTGTACATTCTCCCTGTGATTGCATGGGCTTCCTCCAGTTTTCTCCCACATACATTCCAAAGATATACGGGTTGTCAGTTGCGAACATGCTATGTTGGTGTCGAAGCTTGCCGCCACTTGCAGGCTTCTCCCAGCACATCCTCAGACTGTGTTGGTCTTTGACGCAAATGACGCAGTTCATTATTTGTTTCGATATACGCGTGACAATTAAATCTAATCTTTAAAATTTCCATCTTTAAGATTATCATCAATACTCCAGGCATCTCTTCCCTCATTTTCCATAACCTGGGATATATCCCGCCTGGCCTGGGGACTTACCTAGATAGATAGATAGATATACTTTATTAATCCCGAGGGAAATTGGGTTTCGTTACAGCCGCACCAACCAAGAATAGAGCGTAAATATAGCAATACAAAAACCACAAACAATCAAACAACAAAATGCAAACTATGCCAGATGGAAAATAAGTCCAGGACCAGCCCGTTGGCTCAGGGTGTCTGACCCTCCACGGGAGGAGCTGCATATTCGATGGCCAAAGGCAGGAACGACCTCCCGTGACGCCCAGTGTTGTATCTCGGTGGAATGTGGCGAAAGTCCAACAGTAGAAAGTTCAATATCCGGTCTACAAACACGTTCCTCGATCGTAATATGACCCGGATTGCAACATCTGTTGTTAACCTATTTTAATGTTTTTCCAAAGCTCTAACACTGACTTTCTTAATCTCAGCATGCTCCAGTACATTAGCCTGTTCAAAGTAAATGTTATTATACAAGTACATGTATGTCACCATAAACAACCAGAGATTCATTTTCTTGTTGACATACTCAACAAATCTATCGAATAGTAACCATAACAGAATCAACGAACGACCACCCAACTTGCCAACTTGGGCTTTCAACCAGACTGCAGAAGCCAACAAACTCTGCAAATGCAAAAACATAAATAAATAAGCAATAAATATCGAAAACACGAGTGAAGGGTCCTTGAAAGTGAGTCTATTGGTTCTAGGCTGACCTCACATTCGTCAGGGTCCCTCTCACAGGTGAACACTGAAATAAATTATTCATTAAAGACCTCCCCTACCTCACTGGCACAAGACACATTTTCCCCTTTACCCCTGTGCAGTCCAACCCTCGCTCTAGTGATTCTCCTGTTCTTCATGTACAGTACATGCAGAATGCTTTGGAACTTTAATCCTACTTGCCAAGGTCTTTATAAGAGACAAAGGGCAAGATAAAGAGATTTTATGAAGTAATCCACAACTGTTACTCACCCACTGGAGGTCGGTCTGGGGCTTTTTGTGGATGGTGTTTTTGTTGCTTTCACAACAGTTGCTGGCTTGTTAACTGTAGTTGTGGAGGGGAAATAAAAGAAAACAGGTTAGGTTTTAGTGCAGTTGTTTGCCATCACCTGTGCTGTAGATAAACCAGAAGAGTAGCCCACTGAAACTGAAACTGGTGTTCAGGTTTCCGAAGGTTGGAAGCATTCACATATGCACTGTACGGGAGAAGGTTACAAGGATCTCACCATCTAGGTCACAGAATAGTACAACACAGTACAGGCCTTTGGGCCCATGATGCTGTGCCAACCATTTAATCTACTCAAAGATCATTTTAACCCTTTTTTCCTACATAGCCGTTCATTTTTCTTTTATCCATGTCCCGATACAAGAGTTTCTTAAATGACCCTAATGTATCTGCCTCTACCGTCACCCCTGGTAGGGCATTCCATACACTCACCACTCTGAAAAAAAAACTACCTCTAACACTCACCCCTATACTTTCCTCCAATCACCTTAAACTTTTGCCCTCTTAGCTATTTCTATCATGGGAAAAAGTTTTCTAGCTATCCACTTATCTATGCCTCTTATCATCTTGTACACGTCGAACAGGTCACCTCTCATCATCATCCTTTCCAAAAAAAAAACCCTAGTTTGTTCAACCTACCCTCATAATACACATTCTCTAATCCAGTCCTCAACCTGGTAAATCTGCTTTGCACCCTTTCCAAAGCTTCTGCATCCCTCCTACAATGAGCCGACTAGAACTGCACACAATATTCCAAGTGTGGTCTCACCAGGGCTTTAGAGGGTTGCAACATTACCTTGTGGCTCTTGAACTCAATTCCCTGACGAATGAAGGACAACACTTTTTTTTTGTGGGTGGGGGGAGGTCATGTTCTAGTTGCCATTTGCACAACTTGATTTTTGAGCGTGGTGCGGGGGGGCTGATTATCTTGCTGTTTTATGGTTTTGTGCGTGGGGGGGGTTGATATTTTTGTTTGATCAGCTTCCATGGTTGTCTCTGATTCGTGGCTGTTTGGAGAAGATGAATCTTAGAGTTGTATACTGCATACGCACTTTGATAATAAATATAGCTTGAATCTTGAACCATACACCTTCTTAACCATCCTATCAACTTGTGCAGCAAATTTGGGGGATTTATAGACCTGGATTCCATAAATTCCTTTGAGGGATCTACAGATATCATGAATTGCATCCCGGGAGGTTGCAAATGTTTTAAAGTGCGACATATCAATTGCTTTGATTTGTAAAGTCCTTGAAAATGGATCTGAAATGCACTTGGAATTCTTACTGGAAATCTGGTTGAAATCGCAATTCTCATTTACACAATAGCACAAGAGATCCTGCAGGTACTAGAAATCCAGAACAACACACACAACATGCTACAGGAACTCAGCAGGTCAGGCAGCATCTATGAGGAGTAAACAGTCGGCATTTCAAGACAAGATCCTTCATCAGGACCAGCTACCTGACACTAAGCTATCTGAATATTGGATTCAATATAGCACAAGAAATACTTAATGGGGCAAGGGTCTCTGGGGAATTGGGGGTGGTGAGGTGGGAGGAGAGAAAGAGAAACAAAAAAAAGTAGAAAACAAACATGCTGCTTGTTCTTTTTATGCTGTATATTTGAGAGGATAGGGGAATATCTGGCAAGGCCAACATTTACTGGTTATCCCTGATAGAATGGTCCCTAGCCCAGCTGTGAAAGGATGGGGGTTGGGCCAGAGGCCAGCAACTCCATCCCATAAAAACCCAAAGCTACAGAAACGCCAACAGAAGCTCCAAAGACCTCAGCCCTGGGAGAGAAAGGATTTAAGATGATGGGTTACACCTACGGACAATTTGGCCCTGGACAGAGGAGTCTGAGCTGGTTGTTGTCGGCAGTCTGTGCCCCAATAGGGGTGATGGGCATAAATAAGTACTGATAGCATGTCAGGCTAGAGGAGCAGGGTTACGTTGGTCCCCCCGTGCTGCTTGGTGCTGGAAGTCATCAGTTTGTGCGGTGTAACATTGTCTGCAGTCAAGGTCATGGCAGCTGCGGTACAGCTCATAACTAAAGACAATCTCTCCACCTTACTAAAGCACATCAGCAGGCTCATGGGAGGACAATAAACATTGAAAGCACTAACATTCAGAGTCACAGCACACTACAGCACAGAAAGAGACCCTTCAGCCCATCTAGTCCATACCAAACTATTATTTTGCCTAATCCTATCCCGGAGCATAGTCCTCCATATCCCTCCAATCCATGTATTTGTCCAAACTTCTCTTCCACTGGCAGCTCATTCCACACTCTCACCACGCTCCTAGTGAAGAAGTTGCTCACGTTCCCCTTAAATATTTCACCTTTCACCCTTAACCCATGACCTGTAGTTCTAATCTTCCCCAACCTCAGTGGAAAAAGCCTGTTTGCATTTACCGTCTATACCCTTCATAATTCTGTGTATCTCTATCAAATCTCCCTTCATTCTCCTACGCTCCAGGAAATAAAGTCCTAATTCAATTGCAGAAGTAACAAACCTGCAGAGTAAACCTTCTGGTTCGCAGGGCTCTTTGCAGACTCCTGTGCAACATTTTCAACAGGATTGCTGACAGTTGCAATTTTCTTCCCACCACTGTTCACTCCATTTGTTACATGGTTCTCCTCTAGCTCACCGGACTGCTTGATTGTCTCCACAGGGGAGACCTTGCTCAAACATTCCAGCTTGTCGGAATGGCACCTATTCCCATTTTTCTCTGCCTGATGAGTGGTTTTCTTGAGTGGTTTTCCTGACTTCAGTTGGACTCCAGACGGAGTATTAGGAGCTACTTTTGGTCGGGCTCCCGTATTTGATTTTCCATCATGACCACTGGTTTCTTTGCTCCCCACTGCAGGAACTGCTTGACTAGCGAAACTTGCAGAAGGTTCTTTCACTTTACTAACAGCACTCACACCGTTTGTCTTGGCCTCCAGTCTGGTCTTGGCAGGTGTATTTGTCTTTGTTGAGCTGTTCTTCTCATTGCCTTTCCCAATTTTTGGCATTTTCTCACTCAGCTTTTTAACGTTCTTTTCCTTTCCTTCCTCTTTCCTCGAAACGCTGGCATAGTTTCGCCCGTTGGATTTCGGCACCGATGCTCCCAATCCCTCAGATTTCATCTTGGAACTGCTGGACACACGGCCTTGGGACACACTTACACCTGACCGCAGCTTCCCCCTTCTGCAGACCTGTTCTTCTGTGTCAGGTGTGGCAGGATTGAGCAGGTGATTTTCTTTTGGCTGTGAGCAAGGTTAATGCACATACTTAATTAATAACAAGTTACTTGAGCACTACTAAATTAATCCTGGATTAATTTGCCATTTTGAAGTTTATAACTGATATGTTAAATTAGGTATAGTTCTAGAATTGCATTCTCAAGTACACACATATGGAAAATATTAAAACACATCATGAAGTTGACATAATCCTTACCTGGAAACTGGTCAAGGTTGGTCTTTTGGCAAGTTTTCTATCATCACCTTTGTCCAGAGCAGCTGAAAATATGAAACATATAAAAAAACTCTTAAAAAGCAGAGGTCCCTCGAGCCTGCTCTGGCATTTAATTAAGTTCACACTTAACCATGCACTTCATTTTCCCAGCTGGTCTCCACATCTCTATTACTGAACTATCCAAAAATCTCTCGACATAGCTCCTGACTGAGTCTCTCGGGTAGAAAATTCCAAAGATTTACAATCCCCAGAGAAATTTCTCTTCGTCTCAGTCCATTTGTTAGTTCCATTCTCAAAATGCCAGCAAAATCCATTCCTTTGTCATAAAACTTGGCCAGACTAACATAATAGTGGAAAAGATTCAATAGGCTGAATGTATTAGATCAAAGAATTAAATGTTTAAAATGACAACTATTTAAGAAAAAAAACACAAGAAACAGAACAAAGACAAGTTTTATACAGTTCAAATCTAATACTTTCTGGAATTTAGCGAAAAGGCCAGAATGTTATCCTCTTGTGTTACATAGGTTGGCAGAGGCCTGAAAGGCTGGATTTTCTACGCTGTATATAAATACTTTGACAGACAGTGAAAATGCAGTTAAAAGGTTACACGAGGCTTTGGAAATGCACAGGAAATCTTTTGATATTTACATTTGATGATGGCTGCACCAGCTGAGGGAGAAATGAAGGAGCTTCAGTTTCCATTCACTCAGCTGGACCTCTCTGAAGACAGAGACAGCAACACAATTCATCCACCATATAATCTTGGGAGTCTTTTGGTCTGGGCTGCCTACTTACTGAGAACAATAGTCAAAGTAAAATTTATCATCAAGGTACATATATGTTACCATACTCTACCTTGAGATTCATTTATTCATAACCTGGCAATCAACCTGAATTTGGCAGTAGTATTAAAACAATGTAAATGCAGCAGTTTGAGTTACAACAGGTAGTTCAAAATGCCCAATTGCATTACCGGCACCAGCTGTATCAAAGTAATCAGGTTTATCGTACTCCCTTTCTCCTCCCACAGATCAGCAAATTCGTTCCTGTCAGATACTTACCTAACCTGATGGAGAGGATGTTTCGTATAGTGGGCGAGTCTAGGACCAGAGGGCCTCAGAATAGGGGGATGTTCCTTTAGACCACAGATGAGAAGGAAATTCTTTAGCCAGAGGATGATGAATCTGTGGAATTCATCAACACAGACTGCTGTGGAGGCCGAGTCATTGGGTATATTTAAAGGTTTCAAAGGTACATTTAATGTCAGAGAAATGTATACAATATACATCCTGAAATTTTTTTTCTTCACAAACTTCCACGAAAACAGAGGGGTGCCCCAAAGAATGAATGACAGCTAAATGTTAGAACCCCAAAGCAACCCCCCCAGTTCTCCCCTCCCATGAACAAGCAGCAGCAAGGCAACGACCTTCCCACTCCCCCACCAGCAAAAAAGCATCGGCGCCCCCCCCCCCACCAAACATTCAAGCGTGCAGCAATGCATCATTAGGTTCTTGATTAGTAAGGGTGTCAAATGCTACAGGGAGAAGGCAGGAGAATGGGGTTGAGGGGGATAATAAATCAGCCATGATGGAATGGGCAGAGAAGACTCGATGGGCTGAATGGCCTAATTCTACTCTTATGTTTTATGGCCCATTCTGAATGCAACAATTGTATTCATCTTCACTGCTGCCCCTACCAGACCCTAAGCATCAAATGTGTACTTTTCTTCCCCTCCCCTCAGGAAACCAATGAAAGTTTCAGTTCCTATTTTTTCAACACTAAGAAGTGTCCATTGACATCAAAATCGCCTGGTCAACACTGCACCAAGATGCTAAAGGTCAGTTTTCTGTGAATATCCATAAAGACATTACAAGGCCAAAATTAATGCAAATCAGAGAGAATTGTCAAATAAGCTTATCTGGTCTTTTTGCTGCTGTAGCCCATCCACTTCAATTCAACGTGTTGTACATCCAGAGATGCTCCTCTGAACACCACCGTTGTAGCTCAAGTACTGTTACTGTTGCCTTCCTGTCAGCTCGAATCAGCCTGGCCCTTCTGCACTGACAATTCTCATTAACAAGGCGTTTTCGCTCACAGAACTGCCACTCACTGGATGTTTTTTGTTTTTCACACCATTCTCTGCAAACTCTAGAGCAGGGGTTTCAAACCTGGGGTCCATTAACTCCTCAGTTAACAAAAAGGGTCCATGGCATAAATAAGGTGAGAACTCCCGCTTTAGAGACTGCTGTGTGTGGAAAAACCCAGGAGACCAGCAGTTTCTGAGAGACTCAACCCACTCTGCCTGACACTAACAATCATTCCACAGTCAGTCACTTAGATCATATTTCTTCCACATCCTGATGTTTGGTCAGAACAACTGAAATCTCTTGACCATGGTTGCATGCTTTTATGCATTGAGTTTCTGCCAGATGAACGGCTGATTAGGTATTTGCATTGATAAGGTGTACAGGTGTAGCTAATAAAGTGCATTTTCCAGCATTGTCCCCAAGCCTCTTGATTCCTCCATTATCCAGAAATCTATGATAGAAATTAGCTTTATTTGTCAGGTGCACACCAAAACATACGGTGGAATGCGCTGTTTGCCTCAAATCAAATCAATGAGGGTTGTCTGGACAGCAGGCAACTGTCGCCATGCTTCCCGCACCAACATAGCACACCCACAGCTCACGAAACTTAACCATAGGTCTTTAAAGTGTGGGAGGAAACCAGAGCACCTGGAGGAAAGCTAACATGGTCACGGGGAGAATGTACAAAAAAAAACAACTTATGCACAGCAGTGAGAACTGAACCCTGATCTTTCACCGGGCACCGTAACAGCATTAGCTAACCACTACACTACCGTACTGCCCTGTGAAAGGAGCTAACTCGGCTTCCACTGCCCTCCAGAGTAAAGAATTCAAAAGTTTCACTGCCCTGTGGGTGAAGAAGACAAGTCCTTAATCTCAAACTGTACCCCTGGCTCTTGGCTCCTCAGCCAGGAAATAGTCTCGTTATTTAGTCTGCTAAGTCTCGTTATTTACTCTTAAATTCTGTATACTTTGACAAAATCTCATTTCATCCTTCTAAACTCCAAAGGTCCAGTCCCAGTCTACTTAATCCCTCCCATGATAAACTTAACAGTCTTGTAAACTTTCATGCACTATGTGAGAAGTACAATTTTTATAGAGTCATAAAACACTACAACACAGAAACAGGCCCTTTGGCCCACCTAGTCCATGCCGAGCTATTATTCTGCTGAGTCTCACCAACCTGCACCCGGACCCGTAGCCCAACATTGCTCCCTTCCATGTACTTATCCAAACTTCTCCTAAAAGTTGAAATCAAAACCGCATCCACCACTTCTGCACCGAGCACTCTCAACACCACTAGTGAAGAAGTTCGTCTTCCTCTTAAACATTTCACCTTTCACCCCTAACCCATGACCTTTAGTTCTAATCTCACCCAAAATTAGTGGGAAAAGCCTGCTTGCATTTACCCCATCTATAACTCTCAAAATTTTGTATACCTCTTTCATAACCTTTTCCCTGTAACTCAGGTCAAGTCCTGGCAACATCCTTGTAAATTTTCTCTGTACTCTTCGAATCTTGATAAATCTCTTGAGTAAAGAAACTGAAATTGTACATGATGCTCCAAGTGTATGGCCTCTCTAATGCTATACACAATGCATTAACACTTCTTTACACCTCTAATCAAATGCTATCATAATACAAGTCATCATAATATATGTCCTCATAATTTGCTTGCTGCAACACACACAAAAGTTTGGAGAACTTGGCCCAAAACAGTGACTCCTCATTTCCCTCCACAGATGCTGCCCAACCTGCTGAGTTCCTCCACCATTTTTTGTGTGTTGTTTAAGATTTCCAGCATCTGCAGGCTCTCATGCCTATAATCTGCTTGCTATACTTGCATTTTGGCTTTCAGTGAGTTAAGTACAAACACAGCTAGGTCCCTTTGTGCATCAACATGACCCAATCTCTCTGAGTTGAACCAATGCTCCTTCTTTCATGTTTTATGCATTAAAGTAGACAACCACACATTTTTCCTGATTATGGTCTATCTGTCTGTTCTCATCCACTCAGTTTGTTCATGTCCTCTTGAAGCCTCTTTAAAAAGATCTGTTAAGATCTTCATACCCATTCTTCTGTTGTGAATAAGGGGTCTAAGCTTGCTGTAGACAAAGAACAGGAATAAACAGCAATAGTTCTAGAATCTACAGAGCATCCACCAGCTCTTCTCTTTCAAGAGAATGGGAGACAGATCATCAGATCTTTTGTATTTTACAAATGAGGTCGTTAGTTAATCTGCTTGTGCAGATTAACATGGTAGTGTAGCAGTTAGTGTAATGCTTTATAACACCAGAAATCAGGTTTCAATTCCCACTGTCTGTAATGAGTTTGCACACTCTTCCCGTAACCGCGTGGATGTCCTCTGGTTTCCACCCATGTTGTAAAGACATGCGGGTTAGTAAGTTGTGGGCATGCTATGTTGGCACTGGAAGCATGCAACATTTGCAGGCTGCCCCCAGCACATCCTTGGACTGAGTTGGTTGTTGATGCAAATGGCACATTTCACTGTATGTTTTGATGTACAAGTGACAAATAAAGCAAATCTACCTCCAACCTGATGGCATGAATATAGATTTCTCCTTCTGGTAAACAAATTCTCTACTCACCCCCCCCTCCAACCATTCCCCTGCCTATTACTTCCCCCGGGTCCCCTCCTCCTTCCCTCTCTCCCATGGTCCACTCTCCTCTCCAATCAGATTCCTTCTTCTCCAGCTGTGGACCTTTTCCAGCCACTCTTCACCTATCACCTTCCAGCTCATCATCTTTCCCTTCCCCTCACCTTTTTATTCTAACATGCTTCCCCTTCCTTCTCAGTTCTGAGGAAGGGTCTCAGCCCAAAATCTCGACTGTATTCACTTCCACGGATGCTGCCTGACCTGCTGAGATTCTCCAGCATTTTTTGTGTGTTGCTAATTTAATTTTTATAGTTTTCTTTCCTTCATTTTCAAGGATTTCGGGATTCCAGGATTTCAAAGAGAGTCACTGATTCTAAATGTGCTGTTTGCCCCCAATGCATTGAGAAAGGTTTTACCTGACTGGAAAAGTAAATTGTGCTGCAGATGACTCCTGCATGACAAGCAATATTTCTCTTCAGGGACAGTCTAACTCACTGTTTAGATCATGCAAGGAAACGCAAGCACAACCATTAACTGTAGGAAATTAGTGCTTTCAACTGCTTTCCTTCTATTTGAGTACAGATTTCACACACTGAATGAATCACCCTTAATAGTGAAACCTTGGTTGCCTGAGCAGTGTCTTGCTTCAGACAGCAGGCGACAGAACTGAATACACAATGCCGATCAGACACAGCATGCACGTTCTCTGCCTCATCACAGTTTCACCGTAGCTTGAAACACAGAATCACAAGGCTGGCTGCCATTCTGAAACTCAAACAGAAGAGAAAACCTTTCTTAAAAATAAAGTCCAAACAGAGAAGCTGCTCTCACTGGAGACGGCCATTCAGCAGATCAGTCAACATCTATGGATCGTAAGACACAGGAGCAGAGTTAGGCCATTTGGCCCATCAAATCTGCTCTATTCAATTATTATTATCCCTTGTAATCCCATTCTTCTGCCTTCTCCCCAGACCCTTGATACCCTTACTAATCCAGAAGCTATCAACCTCTTGATTAAATATATCCAATGACTTCGCCTCCACAGCCGTCTGTGGCACAATGAATTCCACAGATCTACCACCCTCTGGCTAAAGAAATTCTTCCTCATCTCCATTCTAAAGGGATGCCCTTGTATTGAGGCTGCGCTCTCTGGTCCTAGACTTCCCCACGAGAGGAATCATCCTCTCCACATCCACTCTACTGAGGCCCTTAAATATTCGATAGGAATAAACAGCTGATGCTTCAGGCCAAGACCTTTCATCAGGACTGATGTAGGGTCTCAGCCTGAAACAACAACTGCTTATTCCTCTTCATAGATGCTGCCTGACCTGTTGAGTTCCTCCAGCATTCTGTGATACTCCTATGTTACGATGACTGTAATTATGAATTCCAAGGGGCTGCCACCCCTTCCTCACTGGCTTGTAAATCCAGCTCCCCTGCTGGGAATATTGGAGTAGACATTAAACCAAATCCATTATACAATTATCCAGTAAAGAAACTGGCTCTTTGGCCCTTCACTGTTATGCTAAACTTTTGCCTCTATTAGGAATATAGCCTTCTATGCCTTGCCTATTTAAGTGCTTGTCTAAATAACATTTAAATATAGTAATTACATCTAATTCCATCACCTCTAAAAGCACAGTTCACATATCAACTACTCTGCATTTAAAAATAAATACCTGTCAGAACCCAGCTGAAATTACTTCCTTCCATCTTAAACCTGGGCCCTCTTGTTTTAATATCCCTACCATGGGGAAAGAAAACTTTATTGAGAGGCACAGAGAGAGTGGACAATCATAGTCTTATGTACTTCTATCAGGTCACCCTTCCTTTGCTGCAGGGAGAATAAATGGTTGCCTTGGTAGTGTAATGCTATTGCAACACTAGCGACCCAGATTCTATTCCGCTGTTGTCTGTATGGAGTTTGTACATTCTCCGTGTTAACATGTGGGTTTCCTCTGGGAGTTGCAGTTTCCTCCCAAATTCCAGAGATACACAGGATACTAAGTTAACTGGTCACTTGGATGTAATTGGGCGGCTCAGGCTTGCTGGGCCATAAGGGCCTGTTACTGTGCTGCATCTCTAAATGAAATAAATCAAAATGAAAAAAAAAGCAGTAGTGATGCCAACAAACATCTTCGGACATCCCACTCAATATTTTATTCAGTGCAATCTTATCAACATGATTAGTTTACTACTCTGAACATTCTGGCCATCTGTCACCAGCAAGGTGACTCAAGGCACATTGAATCAAAGTGCTATTCTAATGTTTCCCAAACAATTGGCACCAAGGAGGACTAAGGCAGCAGGTACATGCTTCAAGCACGATCATCACTGTTTTTCTTGTCTTTTATAAGTTTCCCTCAATATTTACTGGAGATAGGAAGTGATTTTATTGTAATGCACATAATACTCTTGTATCTATACATTATTTATAAAGTTCTGTCAGTTGATCCCTTTCATAACTTTGGCATGAACATTTCATATTCTCTGTACAGTGCAGAGGTAAAAGCTGACAGCAATAAGAGAAAGCAACGTAAAGACTAAATTGGAAGGAGAGCCCAAGAAAGTCATTCCACTATATTTTGCATAATACTTTGAAGAATCGACTGTGGTGAAAACATATATAAAAATCTATTAAAATTAAATAATTGAAGATTAGTGTTGAAACTTGTTTTTTGTTGACTCTAGCTTCATGGTTCTTGATGTAATCTGAACAGCTATTTCACTGACTTGAAAGCAGCGTCAGACAGTAAACAAGAGAAAATATGCAGATACTGGAAATCAACATGCACAAAATGCTGAAGGAACTCAGCAGGTCAGGAAGCATCAATGGAAAAAAGTGAACAGTTGATGTTTTGGGCCAAGATGCCTCATCAGGCCTGATGAAGGGTTTCAGCCCGAAATGTCAGCTGTTTATTCTTTTCTTTAGACATAAAGCACCAGGTGTCTTGACTAGTCTATTATAACAACGAGAAAGGTAAATACCAGATTAACAAAACAAATCAATTTGTTAAAACAGATGATATGAAAGGGATCAACTGACAGATTTACGAAAAATGCTTAGGAACGCTGTTTCATTTAGCTGCATACATGTGTACGGATGAATGACAATAAACTTGAACTTGAATTACCTTGTTTGCCCCAGAAATAACTGCACTTCCTTCACTACAGTAGAACAAAGGAAGACCAAAGCGAAAGATTAACTGACTTACTACAACAGTGAAGTGCCCTTAAATGATTTTAATTCTCCTCTCCATTGCTACACTGGCATTCCTGTACTCAGCCTCCTCTACAGCCAAGGTAAGGCCAAACACAAACTCATGGAACAGCACCTTGTTGGTATTCCAGTTTGGTAGTCTACAACCTGACGACATGAATGTTTGAATTCTCCAACTTCTGATAACTGCTCTACCTCTGCCTCCTTTACCTCCCGTCTCTATCTACACAGCCCCCATCACCCTGTTTCTTGCTCCTCCTCCACTCATTCCATCTGCCCATCACCCACACACTCCTCCCACTGGTTCTGCTGTCCACTACTACCCTCTGTCCTCCCCACATCCCATATTCCAACTACCTCTCCTATCACACTCCAATCACCTTTCTCATTTCTACTGCTCACCTCCCAGCTTCTGGCACTACTTCCACTCTCTCCTCAGCTGGGTCTTGCTCCACTCCTTCCCCCTAACTTTTTACATGGCTATTTCCCCTTTCTTTCACTGCAGATGAAGGGTCTCAACCTGAAAGACCAACTGCCCATTTTGCTCCGCTGATGCTGCCTGACTTGCTGAGTTACACCAACTTTCAGTGTGTTGCTCCAGATCACAGCAAATGTAGTCACTTGTGCCTCCTTGCTTGGAGCACCAACTTTTATTCCATGCTGTGAGCTTGGTTTCTCTTGAAGACTTAATTACTCAACAATGTATTTCTTGGAGGAAAAAGTTTTATGTTTACAACTAGAAGTGATGAGTGAAGTAAAATAACTATGGGGAGAAGGCAGGAGAATGGGGTTGAGAGGGATAATAGATCAGCCATGATGGAATGGCAGAGCAGATCAAAATGGGCCAAGTGGCATAAATCTGCACCAATGTCTTATAGTCTGACTGTGATCTGGACAAGCTGCTGCCCATTTATCACTTTCTGTTAAGATGGCAGCATGCTCTGATGCAGCGACCTCTCTGGGTCCCACCAAAGGTGTCATTAATCTTTCCTACCAAATACAATAAGCATATATAACACGAGGAAATGTACAGATGCTGGAAATTCAAGCAACATACATCAAAGTTGCTGGTGAACGCAGCAGGTCAGGCAGCATCTCTAGGAAGAGGTACAGTCGACGTTTCGGGCCGAGACCCTTCGTCCTGATGAAGGGTCTCGGCCCGAAACCTCGACTGTACCTCTTCCTAGAGATGCTGCCTGGCCTGCTGTGTTCACCAGCAACTTTGAAGCATATATAACAGTGTGCCACAGGAGAACACACATCAGAGTACAAAAGCCTGTTTTATTTTTTGTACATTATTATTGCACATTGATAAATTATTATGTATATTATTCTGTACTTTATTACGAGTTAAGTCTGCACACTGCTCAGTTTGCTTTTAAGTGTTTCTGCTGTAACCGAAGAATTTCCCACTTGGGATCAATAAAGTGCTTATTATCTTTTTCAAATGTCTTTTTCATGATTACAAGACACTGCTAGATATTAAGAACTGCAAGTATTGCAGGCCTACCCCAGCGTCGTTGCTCGTTAGTGGAGGAGCTGGACAGTGCAGATCGTGCTGCCTGCTACAGAACAGCATTGGAGATGGTGCCTGAAGGCGGTGTGCAGTCTGACAGCGAGAGATTGGCTTAGAAGTTTTTCTTGTGACTGCAAGACCCTGTTGGACATTGAGAATACTGCAAGACCAGTTCACTGGTTTACGGCAATACTGCCAGCGAGAGAGCTGTGTGGCCTCATAATCTACAAAGTGAGGGAACCATTTAAAGCTGACCACTTTACTGGCACTTTGATGGAGAAAAGCATTAAGTGAAAATTCATCTGAAAGGTGCGATAGGGTAGACAGACAGAACCTTTTTCCCCTTGGTAGAAATGTCAAACAGGAGAGGACATGCTTTTGAGTAGGGAGGGGAGTTTAAAGGAGACGGGTGGGACAAGTTTTTTTTATGCGGAGAGTGGTGGGTGTCCGGAAGGGGTAATGGAGGAAGGAGATGCGATTACAGCACTTAGTGAGGCTTTTAGACAGAAGGATGTGGATCCTGTGCAAACAGAATAGACTTGGTTTAATTCGGCATTGTGTTCAGCACAGGCATCAAGGGACAGAATGCCCATTCTTGTTCTGTTCTAACTACTTCATCGTTGCTGCCCTCACACAGGGATATTGTGCAAGAATTTATACTTCTCAGCTTCTGAAGGAGCACGCATGTAGCTACGGGCCAAGTGTGCCCCTGCGATCTCAGGTTACAAGGGCTGTTCTTCGAAGGTCACTAGGGTGTAGAGATTGAGGACTCCTATTTGTGCAAGACTAAAGAGCCAGGGAACTTTTAAAAACTTGAATTGCACTTACTGTAGCTAACCTGCAATTAAAAGCAAAACAGCTCTAATTCCCTGGAGATGGTCTCACGCTAACCATCTAAATGCTGTCTGTTCAAATGCAAGGCCAAGTTTGACTACTTCGATTACATTGACAGGAAACCATAATTACATCATTTCCAATCCTCCAGCAGAATACATTATGTTAATGGTAACTTTATATACAAAGCATTTTAACACAAACTACATGTTATGATGCATTTAATACTGTTATTACTTGATTGCCTTTTTTAATAGCATAAATATCACGGCATTAGCACAGGCTGCCATAAAGCCTCACCCACAACTCATAACTGCATAACATACTTTAAAACAAAGGACGACATTCACCATACCGCACAATTAAAGCTTGCTTCCATCCTACAGATACTGGCATCCTCAGAACAGTACATACTGCTGAATAATTGTTAAACAATCATCTGGATCCTTAGGGAGACTTCAACTTGCTTAGCGAGAGGAAATCGAGAAAACAAATATAACCAAAACTCAAAGGACAAAGATTGACGCTACCATAGGATACAGACAGAGACACAGACACAGAGAGAATACGATGAGCACTACAGTGCACTTATGGCTCTCCAGCCTTGCAAGGTGACAAAAATGAGCCAAATTGGTTCAGAAAATTGAACGGAACAGAAAAACTATAAAAAAGAGAAATCAAAGACCGAGCACAGAGAATGCCAACAATACTTCGCCACAGATCAGCCCCACATTATTCTTTGAATGCAACGACCAAGAAAATTCTTTTTGATCATCATGTTAAACCACATCCCAGCTAGATGCCCTGATAATACCACTGTCACTACCACTTGTGCAGAAAATCTGCTGAATTGAAGGTTACCCGTTTTTATGAACCAGCGTATATATAATACAATTACACTTGCTCCTACAACAAAGATGACAGGACGGATTATTCACAGATGCAATTCTGCAGATGACTGAACTCCAACAGGAGTGGTTCACACCCCCCACCTCCACCCCATCGTTCGGACATCACAAACCTGCTTCTATTTGCTTCTTGTCGTAAGGTTTCATCAGCTTCCAGCCTTCTGTGTGACGGACAGCGTAGAAAGACTGAACCAGAAATGTCCTGAGCTTGTCAAAGAGGGCCTGGATCTCAATTGCAAAACCCTGTGCAAGGGGACGAATCAGAGGCGGATGAACCGCGTTACCATGGCAACCATATTCCTTACTCCACTCAGATTCAGCTTACTCCCTCGGCTAATCAATGATGTCACTTGGTCTGCCTGGACAATTGTCTGGTGTACGGGTTTTTAAAAATAAAAGAGGCTCCGTCTGGTGCTCACAGAACAGCAAAGCAGAACTGAACGCGGACAACTGCAAGAGGGCAGAAATCACCATCTGTGATCCTTTTGCTTGCCACAGTGGTTAACCAATCATCAACGCCCTGCTATTTCCTGCTGGCACAAGGTCAAATTCTCTGAAGACACGTGAAGTGATCAATTCGTGCTGCACATTTATCACTGGTGGAGAAAACAGCTGCACACAAGTCATTAAAGTTAGCTAATTAGATTTCCCTCTCTATAGATGGGAGGGAAGTTGGCTTTTTTTTAAAATGAAGAAATTATTAGAACTACATTAGTAAAAATGTCAAGTGCAGCAAGATCTACTGTTTCGAGACTGAATGTAGTGAAGAAGAATGAAAACTTGAAAAGAAACATAATTTTTTGTGAATTTTTAAAAAAGTTGTTCTCTAGAGGCAATTATTCAGAACACAGTGTTTCATTGACCAGATAATTGCACACTTACCACCTCTTCATCCACTTGACTCTTCAGCAAGTCCACAGCCTGAAATAGCAAGCAAACTTCTGATACTGTGATATTCTGTTCAATGGCTGCAAAAGTTCTTCGGACCAAGTACGGAGTCCTGCTCATTGTCTGCGCCTGGAAAGTTCAGATAGTATTTTAGTGGGCACTTATGGAAAGTGAAGGCTTTAACTACCTGTACATAAAAATATGATTTACTCTACAAAGGTGTGTGAAATAACAAAAGAGATGGAATTTTAGAGCACATATGCTGACTGTTTAGCACATAGAGCTGTGAAGTTCATGGACAGCCACACTATTAAATTATGCTCCTTACAGTTTACGCTCCCTCACCAATAGTTCTTGAAACCAAGGCAACTAGTTTTGCAAACTGCATTTACATTTGCCATGTTTCTGATAACACAGAATATGCAGAGAAACTAGGGAGCCCCTAAAGCTGATCAGCTACTGCACGTTTGCAAAGCATCTTCCACTTAACAGGTAAAACTACATTCAGCATTTCTGCAATATAATATTTACACTCAGAAGCTGAAGGAATTCATGTCCAGATTAGAAACACTTTCCCAGTGTCACGCAGTCCTTGTTTTGTAATTAATCCAGAGCAGCACCTGTACAATTTATATTTAAACATGCAGGCTGCTGAGCTGTGGTAGCAAGATTGTAAACATGATACATTTTTTAACCAGTTTATCAAGACCAGTTTCTTCTAATGAAACTAAAAACTTTATCTTCTCATGAGCCAGAAATTATTTTGCATTCTTTTCTGATGTGCCTAGGTTACCCATCTCCGATAGAACCTCCTCCCAAGCCTTATTCTCAGTCCTCTGAATGCACTGCAGTGCACAGAAACAGCTCAAAATGTTTTCCACGTCTTTTGGCAACGAGTTTGCTTTCTGCATGCTATTTTCACTCAGTGCAGATTGACAACTCCTTGTATGAAGAACCTTGGGAATGAAAGCACATCTGTTTGCACTGTGCAGTAGATTTCAAGGTTTCAAACACCCTGCCACTGAACATTTGGATACAATTTGTAAGAATCAATTTTGACCATCAGTTTTCCCTTTCAATCTCATTTTCTCTTTTTTAAATATAAAGGTGGCTTCTCTTGTCTCCTCCTTACCCAGCCCACAACCAAATGCCTGCACTTTGAGGTTGCCTGTTATTTTCATACATTTCTGCCAATTTTAAATATGTGATAAAGCGTAGCTGCTCTGGTAAGTTGAGCAGTTTGTCAGCGGGAGACCTGTATCCATCTGTTCGTTGCCAAAATATGTACATGTAAACATTCACACACAAAACCACAGTGAAGGATGAAAACCTTGTAAGCTGCCAGTAAGGTTTTTCATCTTGTGCAGATCAGCTATTTGGAAACTCTATGTTAAATGTCTTTTGCATTTTTTCCCCTAAATATCTTTCTTTCATATGCATCCATATGTGCCCAAACAGGCATCAATTTGCATCAGAGATGATGTTTCAGGCTGGGACCAGAAATTTGCTGATGACAAAGGTTGGGGGTGTTGTGGATAGTGTGGAGGGCTTTCAGAGGTTACAGCGGGACATTGATAGGATGCAAAACTGGGCAGAGAAGTGGCAGATGGAGTTCAACCCAGATTAGCGTGAGGTGGTTCATTTTGGTAGGTGAAATATGATGGCAGGATATAGTATTAATGGTAAGACTCTTGGCAGTGTGGAGGATCAGAAGGATTTTGGGGTCCGGGTCCATAGGATACTCAAAGCTGCTGCGCAGGTTGACTCGGTGGTTAAGAAGGCATACGGTACATTGGCCTTCATCAATCGCGGGATTGAGTTTAGGAGCCGAGAGGTAATGTTACAGCTATATAGGACCATGGTCAGACCCCATTTGGAGTACTGTGCTCAATTCTGATCACCTCACTACAGGAAGGGTGTGGAAACCATAGAAAGGGTGCAGAGGAGATTTACAAGGATGTTGCCTGGATTGGGGAGTATGCCTTATGGGAATAGGTTGAGTGAACTCGGCCTTTTCTCCTTGGAGCGATGGAGGATGAGAGGTGACCTGATAGAGGTGTAGAAGAGGCATTGATTGTGTGGATAGTCAGAGGCTTTTTCCCAGGGCTGAAATGGCTAACACAAGAGGGCACAGTTTTAAGGTACTTGGAAGTAAGTACAGAGGAGATGTCAGGGGGTAAGTTTTTTTACGTAGAGAGTGGTGAGCACATGGAATGGTTGCCAGCGACGGAGGCGGATACGATAGGGTCTTTTAAGAGACTCCTGGATAGGTACATGGAGCTCAGAAAAATAAACGGCTATGTGTAACCCTACATAACTTCTAAAGTACGTACATGCTCGGCACAGCATTGTGGGCCAAAGGGACTGTATGTTTTCTACATTTCTATCATGATCAGAATAGATTAATAGGCCATTTCTCTGCTGTATGTCCAAATGCATTGGTGATTTGTCGAAGCACAAGGAATCCCACCTCTCCAGCATTTTAAGCAGATTCCACATCATTCTCCCCTACTGATAAACAGTGCAGGTCTCCCTTCCTAGCAGGTTATAGCTTGCCCTGAAACCTTATTGTTTAAAAAAAAGACTCACTAGTGGCCACACAAAACTCATGATTAAGTGTCATATAGTTAATCCCCTCCCCCATTTACCCAGTTCCCAATGCACACATCTTAAAAGCATAAATGACTCTCACATACCCTAAAAACATTCAAGATGGTTTGCTGTCATTTGTCAGTACACAGGTGTAAAGGAGAATGAAATGATTGCTCCTCCCGATTGGAAGCAGCATATAGAACACAATAAGTACACAAGAATAGCTTGTATACATAGAACAGATTGTGTGTACGTAAAGTTGTGCTGGGTACAGCAGCACTGTGCCCTCTAAACCAAGCGGGTGCACAGCTGCACAGAGACTGAAGCGCTCCCATGCACATAGCCTTTATCGCTATGCAGCTGGAATTTCCTTTTATATAATGTTTTATTAAAGTGCCGTGCAGTTTTCAGGCCGTGTAAAAATTTCCTGCTCGGGGACCGGACACCTGTTCAAAAAAAAAAAGTCAGACAGAATGTTGTATCTGTGCACTAAGTGACTCTGACAGGAAATGATAAATTAGTGGTGGAGGATGAGGAGGTATGGTGGGGTGCATATATCAAAATTAAGCATCTTGCATATCAGCAATGAATTTGCTCTGGCTACAAGCAGGTAGTTAGCACAATGAGGTTGTTGGAAACTACTGAATCTAAACTCCAACAATCTTGAATCTATCCAAACCTAGGTTTCAACAACAAAAGAGTATCACTTTTCATCCTGTACATTCTGAATATATGCTTTAGAGGGGTTTGATATGTAATTTATTCTGACGTCTAGGCTAATAAATCACCACGTTTTCTGGAAAATTCTCAAGAAAATTCCTCAAATTACATATCTGGCTGAGGGACAAGCAACATCTCCAGCAGAATCAATAACTTTAATATAACCTTGCTGTCGGGCCAAAGATAATTTTCCCCCCAGGGACAGCCTCAGCATCCAGGAAACAAGAATTATTATCTCAAAATAACAGATTGAGAATTAATCCTACTGTAATGATTACACAATGTCAGAATGAAATATCAAGGCAATGACACCATTTCATTATGTGCTTTATTTCAACCATTTTATCTCCTTTTCCTGCTTGAAGGATGCCAACCATGCAATCTGTTCACAGGTTTCCAACACTTCTTAAGACCATAAGGCATTAAGATATAGGCCTACTCCGCCATTCAGTCGTGCTGATCCAGTCCTTCCAGCCATCCCCACTCCCCTGCTTTCACACTTCGATGCCCTGGCTAATCAAGAACAAACTTCTTCGTTAATCTGGTTCAGGGTGGGTAAACTCTCACCATTACTCTCCAGAGAACCGACTTACAACATGTAGAACCCGGTGGCGGGAAGTGCAAACACTGGGAGTTTCAGTGGGCCGCTTCAACAAACAAATGTGCCCATGGTTTACACTGGAGACAAAGAGAACAATTTTTGGCATTAACTTTAGCTTTTCCCGTCTGAAGCAGGAGTTAGATTTAAGGCTCATTGGAGTCCGTAAATCTAGGTTGAGACTGCAGTCCAATACCAAGGGAATGTCAAATCTTCCAAAGTGCTGACTTTTGAGATATTAAGCTGAGGATCTACCGGCCTTCTCCAGAGAGCGCACGATGATTTGGCACAATTAGAAAGACAGGGGAATCATGTTAAATGCCGATTATCTCTCTACAAATTTCACAACATATGTCAATGGTAATAAAACTGATTCTGATTCAACAGGATTAAAGCAGATGATCTCATAAATTATTTTCTCACTATGTGTGGGGCTTTGCTGTGTACAGCACAAGTTGCTGCAAAAAAAAAAGAACAAGGCATTTTGCTTGCCTAAATCTTACCTTGACCACGTAACACTGCATGCATAAAAGACAAGATTTTTTCAGAATACTGTAGAGTTAGAGAACACTACAACACAGAAACAGACACTTTGACTCATCTAGTCCATGAATATTACTCTGCCTAACCCCATTAACCTGCACTGGGACCATTGCCTCCATACCCGACCCCATTCATGTAACAATCCTAATCTCCATTAAATGTTGAAATCAAACCTGCATCCACCACTGCCGCTGCCAGCTCCTTCCACACATTCACCACCTTCTGAGTGAAGTTCCCCCTTAAACATTTCACTTTTAATTCATGACCCCTGGTTGCAGTTTCACCCAACCTCAGTGGAAAAAGCCTGCTTGCATTTACCCCGTCTATCATCATCAACATTATGTGCCATGTTGTGTGATATGAGTGATCACAGTCTTTTACATGGTTGTTCTTGGCAGAAGTGGTTTGCTATTGCCTTCTTCTGGGCAGTGCCTGTACACGACGAGCGACCCCAGCCATTATCAACACTCTTCAGAGGTTGTCCACATAGCCAAGACTTGTGATGTGCACCGGGTGCTCATACGACCATCCACCACCTGCTCCCATGGTTTCACGTGACCCTGATTGGAGGGCTGAGCAGGTGCTGCTACACCTTATCCAAGGGTAATCTGCAGGTTAGAGATGGGAAGGTGCACATCACACGTCCTTTGACAGAGACGCATCTCCACCCCGCCTCTCTTATACCCCTCTATACCCCTCATAATTTTGTATGCCTCTATCAAATCTCCTTCACTCTCCTACGCTCCAGGGAATAAAAGACCTAACCTATTCAGCCTTTCTCTAACTCAGGGCTTCAAGTCCTGGCAAAGTTCTTGTAAATTTTCTCAGCACTCTTTCAATCTGATTGATATTTTTCCTGGAGGTAGGTGACCAGAACTATACACACTACTCCAAATTAGGCCTCACCAATACCTCGTATGAATTCAACTATTGTGACAATCCAATGGAAATTTGCTGCACGTGACGGGGAGAAAATGCAGCTTACCTTCAGCAGGAGGAGGAAGCTTTCATTTTTGACCACCTCAAGAAAATTCAGCACAATCAGCTTGATGCATTCATCTTGTAGTTCTTTTGTCAAGGCAATGGTTTGCTCTGACCACTTCACTTCTGGAAGGTTCCACAGTAGACGGTCACTTTCCAGCAACACTGAAACCACACTCCCCACGTTCTGCAGTGTTGAAGAAAAGGCACCAATCGCACATTGAGCTCCTAATCAAAGCGGGCCAAAAATCTTAAAGGAACAAACTGCGGTTTTTAACACGGTACCTTTTGTTTGAAGGATCGCTGGCCTTCAAATTAAGGATTTTGAAAACAGAACAGAGAAATCAGCGAGAACAGATCAAACAACATCTGAGCTTTATTTGGGAATTCAGTACACTTTTCTATGCACAATATGTTATTGGGCAGCATGGAAGTGTAGCGGTTAGCATAATGCTGTTACAGCGCCAGCAGAGTTTGTATGTTTTCCTCGTGACTGGGTGGCTTTCTTCCGGGTGTTCTGGTTTCCTCCCACATTCCGAAGATGTACAGGTTAGTGGGTTGATTGGTCACATGGGTACAACTGGGCAGTGTGGGGTCTCTGGGCCAGAAGGGATGTATCAGTGAATAAAAAAAATAGGATAAACAAGACAAGGGAGGGATTATTGATTGAAGGTAATATTACAGCTCAATAAAGGGATAGAGAGAAAAAAATGTCTCAAAAAGTGAGGGGGAAGGAGAATGCTCATCTCTCACAATATAGGAGGTCAGTCAGCCCATCAGGTCCATCCCCGATTCAGAACAATCCCCATCTGTCTCATTCCTCCACTTACTTCCCTGAAAACCTCTCCTCTCTCGGACAGCCCAGTTAGTTGTTCATTGGGATACAGTGAAGAATAGGGCCACGCCACCCAGCAATCCCCTGATTTAATCCTAGCCTAATCACAGGACAATTTACAATTTACCTGCCAACGTCTTTGAACTGTGGGAGGAAACTAGAGCACCTGGGAGGAAACCCAGGCAGTCATGGGGAGAACGGACAAACTCCACACAGGCAGCAGTGCAAATGGAACCTGGGTCGCCCATACTGTAAAGCATTGTGCTAACCACTACACTACTGTGCCCTCCATAATCCTATGATACTAGGAACGCCATAGCAGCTAGTAATCAGCTGGTCTTTGGGATGTGGGCGGATGCCCGGAGAATGTTCGAACTCCTCACCGACAGCACCAAATTGAACCCAGGTCTCTGCAGCAGTGAAGCTCTCATTTGAATTGGAGGGTGGAGGGGACAGGGGGAATCACATGAAGGGTCAGGAAGGCAAGAACTCCTAAATTGTAATAATATGATTCTCCCCAAGTTCCTGCTATTCTCTGACCTTTGCCAGTTATAATGAGAGGTTATCAACCTAAAGTGTTATCTCTCACTCCCTCTGCATCTCTAATACTGAGCATTTCAAATATATAAATACATACATATAATTTTTTTTTAAATCTCAGAGTTCCAAAATCTTAAATATCGTCAGTTTGAGGTTGTTACTTCAACAAGTGCCCAGTCCTTTTGTACAAAAATAAACAGAGCTCCCAATGGAAATTCCAATTAAAAAAACAATCCAATTTTCAGCAAAAAGAGTTTTAGTTACACCAATGAAATCATTACTTAAAATGCAGGACACAGATACAGATTTAGTTTAAGGGGAAAGATATTGAGAGGCAGTCTGACCTTTCCCACCTAGAAGTGGTATATGAAATACCTTGCCTGAGAATGGAGGCAGATCCATTGAATGGATTTAAGAATTCTAGACTTGAATCATCTGGGTGTGTGTGTCAGGCACAGGAAAGTGGGATAAGTACGTATATTTCAATGGTCGGCATGAATGAAGTGGGTCGAATGGCCTGTTTCCAGATGATGATAATCAATACCAGTCACTTATAGTTGAGAGAGTTTCAGGTTACCAGATAAATTTCTCTTTCAAACACCTGCATTCTGGATTGGAATGATGAGTTCATTATAAACACCTTTTAAAATTACACTGCCACAGAAGGTAAGAAGATACTGATGACAGACGTGACTTACTAATGAATGGACTACTGAGTCATAGCAAGCTCTATGTAATTCCGCTGGAAGACAAGAAAATGCCTTCCCAGACCAACATTTCACAAAATATTTGGTAATCCATCTGCAAAAAAAAAAAGAAAATAGTTTTGGAACAGATTCATTTTTAAAAAGGTTCCATCAGGCACCTGCAGCTTCACACCACAATATAAATCATCTTACCTCATGCAAGAGTTGTAAAGTGCATCAATTCCAACAGAGTGAGATATTTGCAGACATTCCACAATTGACTGCTGCACGCCAACAACAGGCTGTAAATTAATTAAAATTACATCAAATGAGGAAAGGGACAGTGGTTTATGCATGCACTTCATATTATCTCTAATTACTGCATTTACATTTCAGCAAATTCTAAACAAAGAGACAATACAATTCAGAAATATTTTTAAGTGGCTCTTTTACTTCTGCTGTAAACACTAGGTTCAATTTCTTTTGGCAAAAATATCATCTCAGGACTCAAACTCATGCTGTTCTATCCTCAGCAATACAAGCAGACACATTTCATGAAAACACTTCACACAGCTGCTGCTAAAAAGAAATCTCAATGGTGACAGTCGGGAAGCAGGAACCGTTTAAAACCCATAAACAGTAAATCTCAAGGACAGTGTGTAAACAGAACTGGAGTTCTTCAAAAATATGGAACATATAATAGTACAGCACAGTAATATGCCCTTCAGCCTATCACATTTTCATGACCATGGTGCCAATCTACACCTTTCTCATTAGCCTCCATGAGGTCACTATCCCTCTGTTCCCTGCTAATTCAGATGATAGTCTAAATGCCTCTTGAACACTGTTATTGTATCTGCTTCTTCCACCTCCCCTGTCAGCCTGTTCCCGACGCCCACCAAACTGGGGGAAAAAAATAGCCCTGCAAATCTCAGCCAACATGGATAACTTCATTCTCCTCAGCACTGAACAGAATCCACACAGTCCCTTTCAAGGACTCTACAACTTATATCCTCAGGATTATTTATTTATTATTATTGTTGTTAGTTTTTAAAAAAATTGAGATAGAGCAGGGAGTAGGCCCCTCTGGTTCTCAGAGCTGTGCTACCCAGCAATGTCCCAAAATAATCCGAGCCTAATCACGGGATAATTCACAATGACCAATTAACCTACCAATTGATACGTCTTTAGACTGTGGGAGGAACTGGAACACCTGGAGCAAACCCTTGTGGTCACGGGGAGAACTCCTTACAGACAGCAGCATGAAGTGAATCTGGGTCCCCCACAGAAAACATTCTAACACAACTCTCCCAGCAACCTGGTCTCATCTCTCAACAGCCAGCTTGTGGTCCTTCTCCTCCTCCACCCCCACCTTCTCATTCGGGCTTCTACTGACTTTCCTCTCCAGTCCTGACGAAGGGGCTCAGCCCCAAACATCAACTATTCATTTCCCTCCACAGATGCCTTCTGACCTGCTGAGTTCCTCCAGCACTTTGTGTGCGTGCTGCTCTGGATTTACAGCATCTGCAGGATCCCTTTTGACCAAACTAAGTGTCTACTCATCAGCATCGGGAACAATCTCTGGAGTACTGGGACAATCAGCAATTTGTTTGAGGAAAAGAATGTTCCTTCAAATATCATAATAATGTTTCCTGTTTCTTTTCAAATGGTTTACTGCAAGAATCCAGCAAGTTCTTGAAATACACTCAAAAATGTTTGCTGTTACATCTTGCCTGTGGTAAAATTCCTCAAAGGAGAACACTTGGAAAAATCATCTTTGAAGCATTTTCAGCATCATTACCCAATTTCTTTGAAATCCTAACATGAAAATCATCTGCTTTTAATGGACGGTCATTATTTTCTTCATTGCTTTTTTTTTTATTATTTGGGCCAATTTTGTAAATTCCAGATTAGGTATTGCTTTCCTTGGGATGTCAGAAATTTTAGCCTCTTCCTCTACTATAAATTCTGATGATAATATTTACATATTTAATGACTACTTTCTTATTTTCATTTACAATAACACCTTTATTCATTTTTACAGGGCAATTATAGTTTCTGACAATCTGGTTATTCAGAGTCATAGAACACTACAACGCTGAAACAAATCCTAAGGCTCAATTAGCCCATGCCAAACTATTATTCTGTCTAGTCCCATCAAACTGGTCCCAGACCATAGCTCTCCATACCCCTCCCATCCATATACCTATCCAAATTTTTCCTAAAATTTTTACCATATTCTTCCTCATTTTATCATGAAAGGTGCCAATTTTGATCCCTCGTCCTGTTTAATATTTTTTCACTTCCTGCTCAGTCTGTTTAGGGTTCTTCTTTGAAACCCTGACTCTTAGGCCACTCCGTTTCTCAGACTGGTACCTAATTTTTTTGGATGCATTTTCTTTTAGCATCATACTGTCCTGCGTGTATTTTTATTCTGGTTAACAGGAACTTTCAACAGGCATGTATGGCATTACATTCCCCTCTGCTCTATTCATGAATGCTACCACATTGTTCCGTTTCTTGCACTCTTTATTTTTGTGATTTATAGGATTTTTATGAATTTGCACAGTACCGCTGCTGCAAAACAACAAATGCCATGTCATACGAGTTGGTGATAACAAATCTGACTCTAATTCAGAGGTGTGCGAAGTTTACTCTGTCTCATCACTCAGAGGACAGTCTGGACGCTTAACAGCTGGTTCACAGATTTGGATTGTGACCGTCATGAAGGAAATGTTCACACATTGTTAAGGTAATTAAATCTGGCTGATCCCTTGTTGGTTGTAGTACATTTTGTTGCAGAGAGTTATCTGGAGCATTCTATAGGAACCGACTTCTGTCCAGATGAGCTGATCTGCGTGAACTAATCTACCCGAATAGCAAAAATCTAATTGAAAACATCCCAATTTTGCTACAAATTTATCTAACTTCTGCTTTTCTATGTCCTGTCACCTCACCTGCAAATGGAGGGCCCATGCATAATTCCAAAACATTCAATTACTTTTTTTTTAAATCCCTTAACTCTACCCAAGAATTCTCCACTGTATGCTTAGAAAGAACATAGAGCAGCCTGTGCTGGTCATGATAGCACCTGCTTGCAGATGGTCTATATCTTCCCATTCCCTGCCTGTTCCTGTGCCTATCTAAAATGCCTCTTAAATACTTTTGAAGATCAAATTACTATTTAAATGCTTAAAAAAATTGCAACATGCTGCTGTGCAGAGGGACTTGGGAGTTATTATGTATGAATCACAAAAGATTGGTTTGCAAGTGCAGCCAGCTATCAAGAAGGCAAATGGACTGCTGGCCTTCATTGCTAGAGGGATTGACTTTAAGAGCAGGGAGGTTATGCTGCAACTCTTCAGGGTACTGGTGAGGCCACACCTGGAGTACTGCATGCAGTTCTGGTCTACTTGAGGAAGGACATACTGGCTTTGGAGGCAGTGCAGAGGAGGTTCACCAGGTTGATTCCAGCAATGAGGGGGTTAGACTATGAGGAGAGATTGAGTCACCTGGGACTGGACTCACTGGAATTCAGAAGAATGAGAAGAGATCTTACAGAAACAAATAAAATTATGAAAGGGATAAGATAGAGGCAGGAAAGTTGTTTCCACTAGTAGGTGAGACGAGAATTAGATTATGAAGACACGCAGTCCTCTTTTATTGTCATTTAGTAATGCATGCATTAAGAAATGATACAATATTTCCTCGGGTGTGATATCACAAAACACAGGACAGACCAAGACTGAAAAAACTAACAAAACCACATAATTATAACATATAGTTACAACAGTGCAACAATACCGTAACTTGATGAAGAACAGTCCATGAGCACAGTAAAGAGTTCAAAGTCTCTCAAATGTCCCACATCTCATGCAGACGGGAGAAGGAAGAAAAACTCTCCATGCCATGCCCGACCACAGCCTGACTCAGAGTCGTCCAAAAACTTCGAGCCTCCGATCAGCTCGCCAACACCAAGTACCAAGCACCATCTCTATCCGAGCGATTCGACTTCAATCTTGGTCACCAACAGCAGGCAAAGCCGGGGATTTTGAGGCCTTCCCTCCAGAAGATTCACGATCGCACAGTAACGACAGCAGCGAACGGGCGTTTCAGAAATTTCTCTGTGCCTTCACGTCTGTCTCCATCAAATCAGAATTGTCCACAGCCCCTATTTAATGGATACGATATCATTTTCACCGGAGGGCCGTGCACGCATGGCACGCTGGACTCTCTCCTCCCGCCGTACTGCAATACTTCCCCCCCTTCATAGCCTCAAGATTTGGGGGAGTAGATCTAGGATGGAGCTGAGGAAGAACTGCTTTTCCCAGAGAGAGGTGAATCTGTGGACTTCTCTGCCCAATGAAGCAGTGAAGGCTATCTCAGTAAATATATTTAAGACAAGGTTGGATATATTTTTGCATAGTAGGGGAATTAAGGGTTATGGGGAAAAGGCAGGTAGGTGGAGATGAGTCCATGGCCAGATTGGCCATGATCCTATTGAATGGTAGAGAAAGCTCGACAGGCCAGATGGCCAACTCCTGCTCCTATTTCTTATGTTACTGCAATACTTTCCCCCTTCAGTGTTGTGATTTCAGACTAAATCACCATAACAACACCCTCCTTTGCCATCAATATCACTTCACCCCATCTTTCTCGGGGCCCCACAACTCCATTAGAATTCAGAAGAGTACTATCTCGCCATTGGTTAAATATCTCACTTTTCTAAAATACTTTATTTTTTTATATAATTGCTGAATGTTGTTTTGTTTTTGTTGCAATACCAACACACCACAGCAAATTCTTAATACATGTAAATATAATGGTGAATAAAGTTGACCCTTGTTTACCACGTCACATCTCACTGGCCACCACCCAGTTTAAAAAGGGCCTGCAATTTATTTTATTACATTTGCATCTGCTGATTGTATTTACAGTGATTTCTGCAGACAATCAAATTCCTTGGCTTTCTTAGCTAGCATAGTGTTTCACACCACTATAAAAAGACTCCAATTTATCATTCAAAGTGCATGACATCACTATCCCTCCATAATGAACTCCATTTACCAGTGTCTTGGCAATGGACTTAGTTTGTGTCCCTTGGTATCTCCATGATCCTGTCTGCAAAATTTACTGTGCTTAACAATGCACTCTGTTGACTTGGATGTACAAGTCTGTGCCTAGATCCAAGTCAACAGTAAATACGCTGAAGTGTTGGGACTCCATAAAAGGCTCACTAGGGAACACTACTTCTCAGAACCTTCCAACTGGAGTGTAAACATCAGATCAGCGTATGATGTGCTTGGTCAGGAATTTCCAAAGGAGTTTTATGATATATTTTCGCCAAGTAGTGGGCAGCGTAGCAATTTAAACAGCAGCTTCAAAAGCTACAAAATCCAACCCTTTACCAACAGTATTAGACATGGACCAGAAACTTTAGTGGTTAGAAAAGTGCATTCAGTGTCCTCCTCCCCAACCCTAACACTGCTGATTGGGGGGGGGGGCGGTGGAGGAGAATTCAAAGCTTCAAATTACAAACAAAAAGTCTGTGATAGTCTCTGGTTTAGGTAATATTCCATCAGTCAGTGCCTCCAATTAGGGACGGTATGGTAGCATCGTGGTTTGTACAATGCTTTACAGTTTCAACGGCCTAGATTCAATTCCTGCTACTGCTTGTAAGGAACTTTTACGTTCTGTGTGTGTACTTGAGTTTCCTCTGGGTGCTCTGCTTTCCTCCCACAATCTAAAGATGTACTGGTTAATAGTTTAATTGGTCATTGTCAATTGTCCCTGACCAGGCTAGGGTTAAATCGGGGATTGCTGGGCGGCGCAGCTCGAAGGGCCAGAGGGGCTGACTCCAGGCTGTATCTCAATAAACAAACAAATGAATAAATAATGACTCATCCATAAATACATAATGACCCCGATGTTGCCAAGGTTCTTGAGCTTTTCTGGAGCTGCACTAGAGAGAATGACATCACTTTCCAAAATGCCTTGGAGATGGTGCAGAGGCTTGGGGGAGGCGGCAGGGGGTGTTTGTTGTTCTTCTCCGAGTCTTGTGGCACATCGGGCTGCAACCTTGCCATTTCCTTAGCATTCTTGACTATTATTTTTTCACATGGTCGAATTGCTAGCTCAATGCTCAGCCCAGCAGAGATGGAAAGCATACAAGGAGCCCGGTGGATTCAAACCCAGGACCACCCGCCTTGGAAGTCCACTGTGGATGCCACTGCACCACTGGTTGGCAATTTGGGGGGGGGCGGGGGGTAGTATTCATTATAAATATCTTCCAGCCTCTTCTTGCATCTATGCACATCTATAGCTCATCCACCTACATTTCTGGTTATTGAATGCAAGGGGAAATAGCTGGACTTTGCTGTTGGAGATGGTCATTGCTGGGCATGAATGATAACAACCACCTACCGGCATGAACATGTTCCAGTCTTACCTGGGTCATTTTATGAGTAGTAGTGAATGAAAGTTAATGCTGTAGTCATCAGTAAATATCCTCACTTCTGAACTACGTTGTAAGGAAAGTCATTGGAATGTGTTCCTTTACTTGTGAACATACACATATACAATGGATGTGGTTATAAAATGACATGTTGCACAAAAAGGTCCGAGCGCAAATCTACACTGAATACATCTTTTATTTTTCCAATATTCCAATCAACCTCCCCCGTCGCCAATAAACTCTTCATAAAACAGACTGCTGTAACAAGATACACAGTATTCACAAATAACCAAGCCACTCCTTGTGAGTGAGCTCCTTGCTCACATCAATATGCATCTTTGAATTAGGCGTTACAACATGATCACAAAGATAGGATCATAAAGTTGTACTGGCCATAGTGAACATGCATATGGAGTGTTAGGTACAGTTTTCATCCTCTTATTCACTGTAGAGGAAATACAGACGTTCCAGGGATGGTACATTGCTATATGAAAAGAAATCTAGTGAATTAGGTCTCCTATCTTCACTCTCACCTCAGATTCCTCCTTCACCAGCCCTTTTGTCTTTTCTACTCTCCCCTCCCCCACAAACATGGCTTCGAGCTTCACCTATCACCTTCTAGCTTGTACTCATTCCCTCCCCAAACTTTCTTATTCTGACTTCTTTCCCCTTCCTTTCCAGTCCTGATGAAGGGTCTCAGCCTGGAACACTGACTGTTTATTCATTTCCATAGATGCTGTCAGACCCGCTGAGTTCCTTCAGCATTTCATGTGCGTACCTCTTCTAGACTAGATCTGTATTCTTTAGAGTTTAAAACGATGAAAAGAGATCTCACTGAAACTTAAGAGGATTCTGCCAGAACTCAGCAGTTTGGATCCAGAGAATGACTTTCCTGTATGTGGAGTCAAGAACCAGAAGTCAGTCTCAGAATATCCAAAAGGCAAGTTAAGAGCACAAAGAAGAATTTTTGAGATTTTCTATCCTAAAGGTCTGTGGAACCTCAGTCATTCAAGACAGAAATACAGGTAAAGGGAATATCAGGATAGTGCAGGAAAATGAGTTTAAAAAAAAACAAATTTGAAGAAAGAGACAGAATGCTCAAAGGACCAAGTGGTTTATTTCTATTTATGATAGTATTAGCGAGCCAACAGCATCTGAAGGGATGGAGACCAACAGTTAACACCTCAAGTCAAGGACTCTTCATCGGAACTGGATACTGAGAAAACTACTGCAGTTTAAATCACAGAGAGGGACAGAGAAAACACAGGTAATGTATGTAAAAGAGTAAGGTCAAAGTCACCATGGTGACAATTACTTTAAAAACAGTTGAGGAGAGAAGAGAAAAAGAAACAGAACAAATTTAAAACTACAGCCATAGCTGCAGAGAGGGGAACAAAGTGGTAACTTTTAAATTCAACACAGAAAGTCCCAAGGGCAGTATCATGCCCAGTTGGCAGACAAGGTTCTGTGCCTTGAGTTTACATTAGGCACCTTGGCTGGAAGGAACTCAGAATGGAATAGGACTGATCTATCTGAAGGAAGCAAGGTGTAGTCAAGAGTGCTGTGGGAACTGGTGGGTATATAATGGATACTGGTCACTATTCTGCACTGAAATGGAGAGAGAGGTGGAGAAAGGAAGAAGTCAGATATGGATCTAGTGAATGCCACGGGTCACCTGGGGCCCAGGGATGGCCACAGGTCACTGGAGCTGTGAGACAGCAGCTCTATAACTGCGCTACACAAGTGCTGCCGTTAGCAGTCACATTCATTTCTCATGAATGAATGAACAAAAATCTAACACTTCCACAAAACAATTAATCAAACCTCCACACAAAAAAATCTTCAAGGCAAAATCTTCTCAAAACTAATCTAGGGCATGAACATGGAAGGTCTGAAAGCAATGGACTTCAGAAAATTAAAAAGTGAATACTTATGTAAATGTTCAGCTTTCTGCACAATGTCCATTATACATAGAACAAAATGTTACCTTGTGAAAAAACTTGCAATAATCCTTCTTCAGAATATACATAACAACTTCCTTCAGCCCTTCCAAATTGTACATATCTGCTAACAAAATGATGGAACTGAAGAAAAGGAAAAGCTTTGGGTTAGTGCCAAGCATCACTATTTCAGTCTTTCATCATTGCAGAAACTCCTCCTTCAAATGGCAACTTATAGAATCACAAACGATGCCCTGGCATTGGAGAGTGCCGGGAGGAGGCTCACAAGAATATCCCCAGGCATAAAAGGTTTAACATATGAGGAGCGTTTGACGGCTCTGTGCGTGTACGCTCTGGAATTTAGAACAAAGAGGGATCTCATATTGAAAATGCAAGATAGAGTGGACAAGGACTGGACGTTTCCTATAGTGGAAGAGACTAGGACCAGAGCGAACAGCCTCAAAATACAAGGGTGTCACTTTAGAACAGAGATGAGGAGGAATTTCTTTACCCAGAGGGTGGTGAATCTGTGAAATTCATCGCCACATAGGCTCTGGAGACCAAGTCAGTGGGTATATTTAAAGCAGTGGTTAATAGGTTCCTGATTAGTAAAGGCTACAAAGGTTACGGGGAAAAGGCAGGAGAATAGGGTTGAGAACAATAATAAATCAGCCATGATGGAATGGTGGAGCAGACTTGATGGGCCAAATGGCCTAATTCTGCTCCTACGTCTTATAATCCCAATTATCTGTTACTTCAAATCCAAAATAAAATGTTTTAAAAAGGAGAAAGAAATGCACAGAGATACCTTTATTAGTTAGATTAACGAATAAAATTTCACAGTGCAGTTTCTCAAGTGATCTACGACAATGTACTAAAAATTCCTGCCCTTCCAAGATGATATGTAAAACAGTTAGATAAAATACACCTACCATGGGAGAGCTCCTTTTGGCAAGTCTAAGATGGCCCCATATATAAAGTTCATGATGATGTCCATATCCACATGGCTCACACTGTAAGTAATTATATCTTTATTAATCACTGAAAAGCTACTGGAACAGTGAAGACATTTTACAATGAACAGCCACGAATAAAATGAACAATGGGTCACCATCGCCCACTTTGTACTACTGCTGATTAATACCGTTCACCATCCTACAGGTTTCAGATTCTTAGCAACAACTTACATGAATGACATTTGGAAAACTTCCAAAGGTCCTTTAGGTTTACAAGGCAAAGATTTTTATAAAGCTCAATTTTGTCTTTTGTCATTTTTCACAAGACAAAACCATTGGGCAGGCAATCTGCAAGCTAGACTATTGTTTATTGACTACAGCTCTGTCTTCAAAACTCTATTTCCAAGCAAACCAACCACCAAACTCCAAGACCTGACTGTCAACACTTCCCTCTGCAACTGGATCCTTGAATTCCTGACTAACACACCTGGATCAGTAAGGCTAGGCAGCAACACCTCCACCATGATTATTCTAAGCACATGTGCTCCGTGAGGCTACATCATAAGCCCCCTCACTCATAAATGCATGATCAAACCTGCTCTAACTCTATCTACAAGTTTGCAGATGATACCATTGTAATGGGGTGGCATGGTAGCATAGTGGTTAGCACAAGGCTTTATTGTTCAAGCGACCCGGGTTCAATTCCTGTTGCTGTCTCCAAGGAGTTTGTACGTTCTTTTCGTTTCCTCCAGGTGCTCCAGTTTCCTCCCACAGTCCAAAGATGTACTGCTTGGGAGGTTAACAGGTCATTGTAAACTGTCCTGTGATTAGGATGGCATTAAATCGGGGGTTGCTGGGGGGGGGGGTTGTGGAGCGAAGGTCCAACCAGCCTTTTCCACGCTGTATGTCAATACATAAAGGTTCAAAAGTACATTTATAATTGCAGTATACAACTTTGAAATTCTTCTTCTCTAGATAGCCACAAAACCAAAAAGAAAAGAACAGCAGCATGATTATCAACCTCCAAATCCTTCCTCCTTCCAAAAAAAAAACAAAAATGGAACAGGCACACCGACTCCCAAATCGCCCTCCCACACACAAAAAAAACAAGAAAGATCGGCAAAAAACATAGAATATTAAAAAACTGAAAAAAAAGTCCATATCCAGAAAACATGGGTAACATTCTCCAGCAGGCCACACAGGCTTCCCTCTCCATCAGCACAGCCATCCCACCAGCAATCAAAAAGCAGTCTCCCTTCTCTGGCAACAGAGCAATCCCACCAGCAATCAAAAAGCAGTCTCCCTTCTCTGGCAACAGAGCAATCCCACCAGCAATCAAAAGGCAGTCTCCCTTCTCCAGAAGCAGAATGGTCCCACCAGCCATCAAAAAGCATCTCTTAGCATGTACCCATAAACCTTATTTCTTCGAGGCACCACAGAAAATATTATATCTGGACGCACAATGGCTTGGTATGGCAACTGGACTGCATTACAGAAACTGCAGAGAGTCATAGACTGAGCTCAGCACTTCATAGAAACCCACTTCCCTTCCATAGACTCAGCTTACACTTCACTGCCTCAATAAAACAGCCAGCACAATCAAAAACCCCCGCCCCCTTGGATATTCTCTCTTGTCCCCCTCTCCCATCAGGCAGATCCAAAAACTTGTAACACATTCCACCAAGCTGACGGATTCCACTTCACTGTTATAAGACTATTGAATGGTTTCTTAGTATGATACATAGGCTTTTGATCTCACCGTCTTCCTTGTTATGATCTTGCACCTTTTTGTTTACTTGTCCTGTAGCTGTTGCTCTTTATTCTGCATTCTGTTATTGTTTTATTTGGTACTACCTCAATGCACCATAGGCAAGACATCCTTTGCACTATACCTCAGTAATACTCTATCAGTAATAAACCATTTTCGATAGCTATCAGTGGCTGCTTGCTCCCTTGATCCCATCACAGCACCCGATTTGTTATTCAGTGACTTTCTTAAAAAATGTATTTGTTGATGGAACGTGGATGACATTGGAGATTATTGATCCTGACACGAGAAGGCAAAGTGCTGACAACATTAGTGGATCTGAACAAGATGGACAGAATTCATTCCTTGATGGGTATTTACAAACAGCATGGTTGCTGAATAAAATCTGGTTCCATTAGTTTTATTAATGTTACTGAGACAGAATTCATTTCCAGATGAATTTAATATAAACTTTCCAGCTGCCATGATCGGATCTGAACTCAATGCTGAATCAACAGTACAGTACCCCAGTTGTTAATGGAGCAACTTAACCAGTGGGCCACCATAGCCCCAAGTGCATTTTCATACAATCACGTGAACCTACTATATTTTCACAAAATACCCAAGTTTCCTACAAAAATAAGTTAACATTGAATAAATAATAGCCAGCCAGTGCTGTAGCGGCATCCACACCAGACTTTGAGGCAAGTTGCCTTGGGTTTAACCTGGCTGGCTCCTTGCACGCTTTCCGTCCATGCCTGGTTGAGCATCGAGCTAGCAACTCGGCCTCTTAAAAACAGACAAATGCTAAAGAAATGGCAATGTTGCTGCTGATGTGCCACAAGGCCAGCGAGGAACAAAAAAAATTGAATAAGTAGTATACCAATCTCTTTCTATCAATTAATAAATGTGCGATTTGTTATGCCATCAACTATTAATGACTCACAAATTAGGTTTACATCCCCTGGAATTTAGAAATTGAGAGACGATTTGATTAAAGCTTTCGGGATATTAGAAAGGGAATTATTGGGGTGAACTGGGAGAAACTGGCTCAGTAGAAATCAGTCTAAAAATTTAGAACCCAGTCAGTTGACATGCAGTTGGGGAATAAAACTTCGTTAGTGAGCGGGGAACAAACATTTTACTTAACACAAAATAAATAATTAGCTCTATAGTAGGCGTCAAGTGACTTTTATTAAACAAAGAAAATCCAGGATATGGGGCAAAAGAGAGCACGTACAGTTAGGTCACCAATCAGGAGGTGAAAGCCTTCATTTCCAAATCTGCACAACTTTTGTTACGAAGTTTTCTAAATACGATTAAAGCTTTAGCCTCACAGTCAATCATCTTCTGCCCAGAGCTAACACTTTGAAGTTGAAACTTAGCTGCACGGACAAATGACTTAAGAATATTTCTGAACATCTTTAAAATAGAATTAAACCGTTTCCGTGATTATTTTGCTCAAAGCAAAATGCAAATACAGCACTAATGATACCCTAATGAATGTATTTACATAAAAAGCATCTCAAGATTCTATTTCCATGGCTGCATTATCTCTGATGGCTGTTAGGCCATTTATGAGTTGATGTGTGATGCCAAAATGCACTTCAATTCACAAAATAATGATTATATATTTCTCATTTTATACTTCTGGGATGTCTTTCATTAAATGTTCAAATATTACAGAAAAGAATTAAATGTGACAGAAGGCAATGAAGTCATTTACAAGCACCAAGTATTCAGTGAATCCAGATAATGAAAGTGTGACACATTTTCTCACATGTCGTAGAGCTGAACAGCACAGGAATGGGGTCTTCAGCTCATCGTTCCAATCTTTCTCCCCATCTACACTCATCTTATTTACCGGTATCCACACGAGGTCCATATCTGTCCACGTCTTGCCTATTTAAGTGACTGCATAAATGCCCCAACAATGAAATTGTATTTCAGTGCACCACCTCCTTTGGCACCAAGTCTCAGATATAAACTCCTCTGTGTAAAATGAAAAAGACCACTTATATCCTCATTTACAGCTCCTTTCTCTCAATTTAGACCTACACCCTCTTGTTTTTGATATACCTCCTGCTGAAAAATGATTCTACTACGTCACTATGAGACCTTCAAGGAAAACTAACCCACTCCAATCTCTCCCCATAACTGAAATCCTCCAATCCAGGCATCACCCTGGCAAATCTCCTCTGAACTCGTTCCAGCACACCACATATAGTGTGGTGCACTCCAAGTGCAGTCTGATCAGCGTTTCATAAAGTTGCAACATAACATCTCTTATTTTCTTTTCATAGGTTCATTTTATTGTCAAAGTAGGCATGTACAATACGACTCTGATATTTGTCTACTCTAGATAGGCACTGAATACAGAAAGACCATAGGTGTTGATGAAAGAAAAGACATCTCCCCAACACCCCCCCCCCACAACACTACCACCTCCACTGGCAAAAAAAACGAAAAACTTGCAGACTCCAAAATCCCCCCCTTGCCCACAGCAGAAGACAGCCACAATAGCACTCACCAACCCCCTACACATAACAATCCCTGACCCCCTTCACCTGCAGTAAAGAACAATGACAGTAGCACCAAACCATCCCCCCTCCACCCCTCCATAGAAATTAACAGATCAGTCACCGTACACACGAAAGAAAACACTGAAACACTGAAGTAGTCCAATATAAAGGACAGTCCAGTAGTCACATAAATCTCAGAATATGGGAAATGCTTTACTGTCTGCACACAGGGAGAGCAGTTGCGCGGACTTAGTGCCAATCTGAGGAGGAAAGCATGTCGTACATGCCTTCCTTACCCTGTCACCTTCAGGGAACTACAGGTTCCTCTCTTTATTAACATCCTTTGGCACCCTGCCATTTATTGTGGATATCCTACTCCCATTTGACTTTCAAAATGCATCACCCCGTAATTGTTGGGATTAAATTCCATCTCCCAACGCCCTGCCCAACCTTCTAATTCTGTTGTAGCCTTAGAGAGGTCTTAGAACAACTGTCCTCACTTTCCACAATATCCCCAACTTGAGTCTTGTGCATGCTCATTATATTTTCTGCATTCACGTCCAACTTATTAATGTATATCACACAGAAACAAGGATCCCAGCAGTAATTTGTGTGACATGCCAACAATCACTACTTCCAATTGGAAAAGCATTGTTCCACCACAATCTTTTGCCTCCTCGAAGCAAGCCAACTTTGGAACAGATTAGCCTTTGCACCCTGGATTCCTTGTGCCTTAACCTCCCGGACCACATGGAACCTGGTAAAATGCCTTACTAGAGTCCACATTGACAACATGTACCACCCCTGCCTGTATCAACCTCTTTAGGTAAGTCATCCAAATTAGTGAGACAGGATTTCCCCCCACTCAAAGCCACGCCATCAATCCCTGCCTTTCCAAACGTATATTACTGGGTCTTTTGGTATCTTGGCTTCAGAACTACTGATCACTCTTAATATCAAGGATGCAGATCTGGATGTGAAATGTTACAAATAATTCAGTCTTAAAACAGCCAATACATGAAGTAAAGATGTAGAAAGGAGAGTGAACCACACCCATTGCAAAATAGAAAATATTGAACAGATGCAGAAGACCCAAGACCAATTGAAAAGGGTCAAGTTAACAGTACGACTGAAATCAGAAGCAGGCAGCCCTGTTACAAGAGTGAACAAAAATATGTGAGGAATCAACAGTGTTCACACTTCAAGACCCAGAGGCTTGGATTACTGATCTACAGCCCTCATGCTCCAAGTCCCTCATGGCAGCTGGAGATTTAAAATCAAAATAATTAATATAATCTACAATGAAATCCAAGTTCCACTAATAGCAGTTACAAAACTTCAAGATTCTTACACAAATCCACATTTTACAGAAGGTCTTTGAGAAAGGACCTTTGACTGCAGCCCCACAACTGAGGCAGAATCCTGTGCTCAGTAAAACATTCTAATTATCCACCAGTCCTGTGGGCACGTGGGGATGGACAATAAAAACTTGCCTTGCCAGCAACGGACACGTCCCATGGATGAATAAAACACAAAAGCAGGAACCAAAGCGGATTTGTAGTCAGTGAGGAGCAAAGCGCAAATGACTCATTAAATTCAAAGATGATTTCAGCAAGGTAGCAAAATTAAAATGCGAGACAGAGAATTTCAGAAAGTAAAGGTAATGAGACAACCAAGAAGTGAGGACAAGAGCAGCCACACTCCAAAGCTGGTCCAGTCCAAAGATTTCCAGCACAATGAGGAAGAGAATACTCCTCAACTCTGCAGACAGAATGGACGGAGTACTGCAGGAAGGGCAAGGTGTAGTACAAGATCTTTAGAAGGAAGCTGTTCATTGTATGCCAGGTCATATGATGTGGGCGATCATGGTCTTTTCATGACCGTGATTGTTCTTCGCAATTTATTTCTACAGATGTGGTTTGCTGTTGCCTTCTTCTAGGCAGTCTTTACCAGATGGGTGACCCCAGCCAATAAACAATACTCTTCAGAGATCACATAACCAGGACTTGTGATATGCACCAGATGGTCATATGACCATCCACTACCTGCTCTAATAGCTCCCTGTGACCATGATTAGGGGGCTAAGCAGGTGCTATACTTTGCCCAAGGGTGACCTGCAGGCTATTGGAGGGAAGGAGTGCATTACATCGCCTTTGGTAGAGATATATCTCCCCTCCACCACCCCGGAAGGAATATTAGTTCCTTACAAAAATGCACTTGAGTAAACTAGGGTTAATATGTTAGAGTATCACTTAATATCTTCATTAGAAGTGCCAAGAAAATAACATATTGATTGCCAATATAACAATATTGATTGGTACATTTTCATGTACTCATTGTTTACCATACATTAAGAAAAACATAAACGGCTCACTGAATTATCACAAACAGAATAAAAATGAGTGAAACATCATCAAACTAAACTTAATAGCCAAACATATTGCACGTAACGTCGACAAAGTTGTCATGAAATGTTTCTAATGTGGACCGCATAACTAATATCATACATTGAAACTTTAAAACATCTTTTGGTTATCATTTCCTACCTTGTAAGGGTGATGGATTTCTGAGAGCTTTCAGCCCAACTGCCGCTGAGCATGGCTGCAAAGTAACTGGAGCGAGCACACAGGATGGCCCTAGAAGGCAGAACAAAACTTTCCTGAAAATCTACACTTTATACCATTACTAAATTTGCTTGATCTGGGTTATTTTTAAAGCAAATACTTAAAAAAAAAAGAATGCAGTGATCACAGCTAACAGTATACCTGTGCACATGAAAAACTTTGTTCTCAACATGAAGAGTTATATCAGAGCAACTTCCTTCTTTGTACAGGGACAGCAGGTCAGCACCCAGCACAGAGGCTGGCTCTGGAATAGAATCACCTGTTCAAAACCAATACAAGAAATGCATTATAGAAGCAGATCCATATCTGAATAGAAGAGATAAAAGCACAATTGTTAAAAACTGATAAGGGTCACCCTGCAGCTAACCATTATCTACCGACTGCTTGGAAAGAATTTGGTTTTCAAGAATAAAACAGGGGTCAAGGTTTATTGGGTTGATTCGCCAGAAATTGGAACTTATGGTTGGAAGGTTTCCCAAATGGAAGAGGTGATGTGCCACCAAAGGCATGAAAAGCTATAAAAACAACTTCAAGGAACTATAGAACAGTGAAACAGAATATTCCCAACACAAGACAAGGTTACTTGGGCTGTTGTGTTCATGCTGGACAAGAAAACGAAGAGCCCCCCCCCCCCCCCCAGTTCAATCCTTCATTAGCTCACAGCCCTGCAGGTCACAGCTTTAATTTATTTATTGAGGTACAGCGTGGAACAGAGCCCAGTGAGCTATGCCACTAACTTATCAGCAATTCCCCAATTTAATCCTAACCTAATCACGAGATGATACAGTGACCAATTAACCTACCAACAAGTACATCTTTGGACTGTGGAAGGAATCGACACACCCAAGGGAAACCCACACGGGGAGAGTGTACAGATTCCTTCCAGGCAGTGGTGGGAATTGAACCCAAGTCACCCGTATTGTAGTGCGTTGTGCTAATCACTGTGCTACTTTTGAAAGGCAACAAGTGATGAGCACTGAATGGCAGTTACTCAACACTGCCCAGATATTTTCTTTCCTCCTTTCCCCGATAACCATTCTACCAATTGCTTTAAAACCTATAGTACTGTGCAAAAGGCCTAGGCGCATGTAAAAAAAATTCTGTAAATTGAAGATGTTTTCAAAAATAATGAAATGAAACATTTCTGAATATCAAAAAATACTATAAAGTACAAAAAACAGTAAAAAAATAAATCAAATCAATATTTGGTGTCACCACCCTTTGCCTTTAAAACTGCATCAAATCTCTTAGGTACGCTGTTGTGCAGTTTTATAAGAAAATCGGCTGGTCGGTTGTTCCAAGCACCTTGGAGAACTTGCCAATAGTTCTTGTGCAGATTTTGGCCGTCTCACTTGCTTCTGCCTCTCCAGGTAGTCCCAGACAGTCTCAGCGATGTTGAGATCAGGGCTCCGTAGAGGCCATACCATCTGAAACCATTAAAAAAAAATCTAGGCAACACACACAAAATGCTGGAGGCACTCAGCAGGTCAGGCAGCATCTATGGAAAAAAGTACAGTCGACATTTCAGGCTGAGACCCTTTGGCAGGACTGGAGAAAAAAGACGAGGAGTAGATTTAAAAGGTGGGGGAGGGGAGGGAAAAACACAAGGTATAGGTGAAAGTGGGAGGGGGAAGATGAAGTAAAAAGCTGGGAAGTTGATTGGTGAAAGAGATACAGGGCTGGAGAAGGAGTTTGATAGGAGAGGACAGAAGGCCAGGAGGAAAGAAAAGTGGGGAGGAGCACCAGAGGGAGGCGAAGGGCAGGAAAAGTGAGAGGGGGAAAAGGGGATGGGGAATGGTGAAGGGGGGGGGGAGCATTACTGAAGTTTGAGAAATCGATGTTCATGCCATCAGTTTGAAGGCTACCCAGAAGGAATATAAGGTGTTGTTCCTCCAACCTGAGTGTGGCCTCATCACGACAGTAGGAGGCCATGGATTGACATATCGGAATGGGAGTGGGAAGTGGAATTAAATGGGTGGCCACTGGAAATCCAGCCCTGTATCTCTTTCACCAATCAACTTCCCAGCTCTTTACTTCATCCCCTCCCCCTCCCAGTTTCACCTATCATCTTATGTTTCTCTCTTTCCTCCCCCCAACTTTTAAATCCGCTCATCTTTTTTTGTCCAGTCCTGTCAAAGGGTTTCAGCCCAAAACGTCGACTGTACTATTTTCCATAGATGCTGCCTTGGCTTGCCAAGTTCCTCCAGCATTTGGTGCGTGTTGCTTGGATTTCCAGCATCTGCAGACTTTCTCTTGTTTATGGAAAAAAAAATCTAGGGTGCTTCAGACTTCTGCAGTGTTGTAAGTCTCTTAGTTTCGAACCCTCTGTTCAAGAGAAAATGCCTCATCTTTTAAGTCTCTAATTTATCCCCTCCCCTCTCCTGCCCTGCTCCATGTAAAGAAATTCAGATTGCCCGACAATAGACTAGCCCTGGGGTAAATGAGTATCCCAGTCTCCTATGCACAGTTCACTCTACTCTTCAATCAGATTCCTTCTTCTCCAGCTCTTTACCTTTTCCACCCATCACCTCCCAGCTTCTTAATTAATTCCTCTCTACAACCTACCTGGCTTTACCCATCACTTTCTAGCTTGTACTCCTTCTCCTCCTTCTCCCACCTTCTTATTCTGACTTCTTCTTCCTTCCTTTCCAGCCCCAGATCTCAGCCCAAAACATTTATTCCTCTACATAGATGCAGCCTGACGGGCTGAGTTCCTCCAGTATTTTGTGCGTGTTGCTCTGGGTTTCCAGCATCTGCAGAATCTCTTAACTGAATAAATGCTGATCTGTATCAGCAGTCAGGAGAATGAAATCAGTGCCTAAGAATATCGCATGTAGGCAACAAGAACAGACCTTTTGTCATCCTGATGTTAACTGGAGCCAATATTGAACCGTCAGTTACACCAAGTTGCTTGTGCTGACGGTAAAACAATGCTAGGTACCGCTTTCCTGCATTAATGGAGCCAAGTACATTAGATGAAAGGACAAAGAGTTGGTGGGTGAGTATAAGTGAGAAACCTGCAGGTTTTTACAATCTTCCACTGACTGAACAGAAATGACATATTCTCTCTCAGTTTATAAGCTTGAAATGTAATTATATTTTTTTTAAAGAGGTGTACAGAATTTTAACAGTTTCAGACTGAAATAGTGAGATGGGAAACAGGGAGCAGCCATGATGGGAAAGACAAGTGCAGGAGGACCTGAATGCTGAAAGTAAATCCTCGGGCACCACACTCACACATGTGGTTACTTCTGCTGTCCGTGATACTCAGCTCCCACTTGACATCAGAAACCAAAACTCCACCCAAGGTCCTGGCAGCCACTTACCTCCATCCACAATCGCATCCTTTTCTTGCATTTCCTCAGGAACGTCAAATATTCCTTCGGGCATATCGTCTTCTAAGAGACTGGAGGTTAACATCTCGATTTCATCTGAAGTGTCATCATCGGGAGCAGCTGGGTCTCTCCCATCCTCCATATCTTTCCCATTGCACATCTTATTTTTATCGAAGTCATCAAAGGACTGATTGTGGCCCTCTGGCAGTCTCATCCCATCCTGTTTGTTACTCAGAAGCAGCTCCTCCTCTAAATGGTTCACTTTCCCATCTGCTGTGTACACCTTCCTGTAACAGAACAAAAGGGAAAGTCTTTTTAAAAAACCATAATATATCTATGTGCTGAAAAATAGGAACAACCAATATCCATCTTGCAACCAGTGGCCCAATAGCATAGTGGCTGGCATAAATATTACAGCACCAGCAAGCTGGATTCAACTCTGCCACTCCAGGACAGAGTGGAAGGCCAAGTCTACAGCATCATCAGTGCAGTAGGCTGGAAAGGGTCCAATATAGCTGGAAGGTGGGATTTTATATGAACCATTACCAGCTGCCCAAAGTACTTCATGGTTGTCGAGGCAAGGAGCTTCTACGATCTCATCGAGACTGTGTGGCTTCCCTCTGGTTTCCTCGCACATTCCAAAGATGTACGGGTTAGTAGGATAATTGATCACAAGGGTATAATTGTACAGCAGGGGCTCACTGGGCTAGAAGGGCCTGTTACTGTGCTGTCACTCTAAATAAAAACAAAATAAACCATGAAGAATGCACAAAGGTCTATATGATATCAATAGTCCCCTATAATTAATAACTCTTGTAACTATTTTGTTAGATACAAATACCTGTTCTGAATCTGCTTATTTTGTGGGGAAGGGGGATTTCTGAATGTTGACTGCAGAGATTCGTACACTGCTTAGGGATAGGGACACTGCCTTCGGAACAGGGGATAAGGTCAGCAAGAGCTGTGCTCTCCCGTGCCGTCAGAAAGGCAAAGTGAGAGAACTCACAGAAAACTCACAGCACATTTGTGGCACCAGGGATATTTGCATATATGGCAAGGTATACAAACCATAATTGATTACAAGCCCACCTTGCACGTCAACGACAATGACACTTCCTTTTCTGATAGGTTAAATGCCTGCTTTGCATAATTTGAAACAATTGAATGACGTGACACAGAGGAAAACCACCCCCCTCCACCCTGAGGAACAGGGATGCTGTCTGGCTGCAGCCAATGTGAGGATGACTCTAGCCAGGGTAAACCTATGCAAAGCTGCGGGGCCGGACAACATACCGGGTCAGGAGCTGAGGGATTGTGTGGCCCAACTAACTGAGGTTTTTACAGACATTTTAACATCTCTTTACAATAGTTCACTGTCCCTGTAGCCACCGTCCTTCCAGTGCCCAGGAGAGCGACGGCAATTGGCCTAAACGATTACCGCCCTGTGGCCACACACCTCAACAATCATGAAGTTCTTTGAGCAGATGGTAATTGTTCATATAAACTCCCACCTTCCTGTGGAATCGGACCCTTTCCAGTCTGCCTGCTGCTCAAACTGATTCACCGGTGATGCCATATCCTCGGCCCTCCACTCTGTCCTGGCTCATCTTGAAAAAGCTGCCTCATATGCCATGATGTTGTTCACTGACTTCAGCTCGTCATTTAACAAAGTTCAAGAAAATCTATCGAAGTACTACTGCACATACATGGCACCATACACAACCTGAGATTCATTTTCCTCAATAAATCCAGCAACCATAATACAATCAATGAAAGCCTGAACCAGCAGAGCAGGCAACCAGCGTGCAAAAGACAACAAACGGTGCAAATACAAAATAATAAATAAGCAAACAAATAAGTAGATAAATATTGAGAACATGAGATGAAAGTGAGTTGATAGGTTGTAGGAACAGTTCAGAGGTGGGCCTAATGGTTGATGTGTAATAACTGCTCCTGAACCTGGCGGTGAGAGCCCTGAGGCTCCGATACCTTGCTCCTGATGGAAGCAGCAAGACTAGAGCCTGACCTGATGATGGATGCTGCTTTCCTGTGACATCGCTTCATGTAAATGTACTCAGTGGTGGGGAGGGCTTTACCTGTGATGGACTGGGCTGTATCCACCACTTTTTGTTGGAAATTCTATTCAAGGGCACTGGTGTTTCCATATCAGGCTGTGATGCAGCCAGTCAATATATTCTTGACCAGACATCCATAGAAGTTTGTCAAAGTTTTAGATGTCATCCCGAACCTTCACAAACTCCTAAGGAAGTAGAGGTAATACTGTGCTTTCTTTGTAATTGCTGTTATGTGCTGGGCCCAGGACAGGTCCTCTGAAATGATAACACCGAAGACTTTAAAGTTGCTGACCTTCTCTACCTCTGATCCTCCGATGAGACTGGGTTATGGATCTCCAGTTTCCTCCTCCTGAATCAGCTCTTTGGTCTTGCTGACATTGTGTAAGAGGTTGTTGTTGTGGCACCACTCAGAAAGATTTTCAATCTCCCTTTTATGTGCTGATTCTTCACCACCTTTGATTCGGCCAACAGAGGTGTCGTCAGTAAACATGAATATGGCATTGGAGTTCTGCCTAGCCACACAGTCATAAGTGTAAAGTGAATAGAGTAGAGGGCTAAACACACAGCCTTGTGGTTTACCTGTGCTGATGGAGATTTTGGAGATGTTGTTGCCAATCTACACTAACTGGGATCTGCAAGCGAGGAAATCAAGGGTTCAATTGCACGAGGAGGCACTGAGGCCAAGGTCTTGAAGCTTATTGATTAGTTTTGAGGAGATGATAGTATTGAATGCCAAGCTGTAGTCGATAAAGAACATCCTAACATATGGATCTTTACTATCCAGATGTTCCAGGGTTGAATGAAGAGCCTCAGAGACTGAAATCACAGGATCATCGGGGGCTGTGGGAGTTTGTGATGGTTCCTCCATCTTTTGACTGTCAACACGAGCATAGAAGGCATTGAGCTCACCTGTCGCTTGATTTCACTTTGTAAGAGGTGATAGTATTTAAGTCCGGCCACAGCTGTTGAGCATTCTTCATCGATTACAGTTTCATCTGGAATTGCCACTGCCTGTGAGATGGCTTTCCGGATATCGTACCTGACCTCCTGTAATTTTCTTGATTGCCAGACTCTAATTCCTCTGATTTGGCCCTCAGCAGACTGTGGAACTCTTGGCTCATCCAGGGCTTCTGACTGGGGAAGACTCTGAATGATTTCGTGGAGACAAACATGTCTACAACTGTTTTTTTTAAATAAAGTCTGTGACAAATGTGGTGTAATCATTCAGATCCACAGATGAGTCCTTGAACATGGCCCAGTCTACCAACTCCAAGTAATACCATAGCTGCTCCTCTGCCTCCTGTGACCACCTCTTTGTTGTCCTAATCCCTGTACGCAGATAGAAGGACAGCCATGGGATCAAATTTCACAAAATGCATTCCGAGCATGAAATGGTAGATAATCCTCATCTTAGAATAGCAGTGTCAAGTGTGTTAGGACCTCTGGTGTTGCAGTTAATTTGCTGATGGTAATTGAGCAAAGAGTTCTTCAAACAAGCCTGAATGAAACCCCCAACTATGATATGAAATGCGCTGGGACAGGCAGCTTCTTGTTTGGTGATGGCATCAAGCAGGTGACATAATCATCCCTCTGAGGCTGTCCTCATTGGGATTCAATACCCTTCTCTAACTGGATTTTGGACTTCCTGATGGAAAGACCCTGTCAGTCTGAGTTGGCAGCAATATTTCAAGCATCATAACGCTGGTGCCCCCCTGGGGCTGTACTCAGCCCGCTGTTGTCTCAAGCCTACACTGCCAGATCCAGCTCAAACTGCATCAAGTTCGCTGATGATACAACAGACTCATCAGCAGCAATGAACCGGCATACAGAGAGGAGGCAAAGAGACTTGTCCATTTTGATACTCAGGTTGTTGTTCTTGGACCATTTTACAAGACAAAAGGGATGACTGTGGACTTCAGGAAAGTGCAGGCTGACCACTCTCCATTGCACGTCAGTGGCTCTGCCGTGGAGAGTGAAGAGCACAAAGTTCCTTGGTGTACATGCAACAGACGAATTAACCCAGACCCACGACCCACCTCAGTAGTCAAGAAAGTACAGCAATGTCTACGGTTTCTGAGGAGACTGAGGCCTGCAAAGCTCCTGCCCACATTCTAGCAACTAATACAAGAGGACCATCGAGAGTGTCCTGTCTGACTGCATCATAGTGTTGGGGAGGGTTTAAATGAACTTGGCAGGGGGGTGAGAACCAGAGTGACGGGACTCAGGAAAGGACGGATGGTAAAAAAGTAAAGATAGCATGCAGTCAGATTGTCAGGAAGGGCAAGCAGGTGATGGGACTTAGTTGCAGCCAACAGGCTGAGTATCAAATCATTAGGAATGCAGAGTCAGAAAGGACAGCAAATATGGTACTCAAGGTATTGTATCTAAATGCGTGTAGTATAAGAAATAAGGTGGATGATCTTGTTGCAATATTACAGATTGCCAGGTATGATGTTATGGCTGTCACTGAGTCGTGGCTGAAGGCTGGTTGTAGTTGGCAGCTGAATGTCCAAGGTTACACATTATATCAGAGGGATTAGGAAGGTAGGCAGAGGGGGTGATGTGGTTCTACTGGCAAAGAATGGCATCAAATCAGTAGAAAGACGTGACATAGGATTGGAAGATGTTGAGTTCAGAAACTGCAAGGGTAAAAGGACATTATTGGCAGTTATATACAGGCCTCCCAACAGTGGCTGGGAGGTGGACCACAGGTTACAGCAGGAAATAAAAAAAAGTGAGTCAAAAGGGCAATGTTATGGTAGTCATCGGAGATTTTAACATGCAGGTCGCTTGGGAAAATCAGTTTGGTTTTCAGACCTGGATCTCAAGAGAGTGAGTTTGTTGAATGCCTAAGAGATAGCTTTTTAGAGCAGTTTCTCATTGAGCCTACGCGGGGATCAGCTATACTGGATTGGGTGTTATGTAATGAACCGGAGGCGATTAGGGTAAAAGAACCCTTTGGATCCAGAGATCACAATACGATTGTGTTCAACTTGAAATTGGATAGGGAGAAAGTAAAGTCTGATGTTGGAATTTCAGTGGAGTAAGGGAAGTTACAGTGGTATGAGAGAGGAGCTGGCCAAAGTAAATTGGAAGGAGCTACTGGCCGGGATGTCAGCAGAGCAGCAATGGCGCGCATTTCTGGGAAAAATGAGGAAGGTGCAGGACGTGTGTATTCCAAAAATGAAGAAATACTCAAACGGTAAAATAGTACAACCGTGGCTGACAAGGGAAGTTAAAGCTATTATAAAAGCAAAAGAAAGGGCATACAACAGAGCAAAAATTAGTATGAAGAGAGAGGATGGGGAAGTTTTTAAAAACTTACAGAGAGCAACTAGAAAAATCATGAGAAGGGAAAAAATGAAATATGAAGGCAAGCTAGCAAATAATATCAAAGTGGATAGTTAAGGAGAAATAATAAAGGACAAAGAGATGGTTGATGAACTAAATGAGTATTTTGTGTCATTCTTCAATGTGGAAGATACTAGCAGTATGCCTGATATTGTAATGTGTGAAGGAAGAGAAGTGGGTACAGTTACAAGAGAGAAGGTGCTCAAAAAGTTGAAAAACCTAAAGATACACAAGTCACCCGGACCAGATGAACTGCACCCTAGGGTTCTGAAAGAGGTGGCATTAGAAATGATCTTTCAAAAATCACTGGACTCTGGCATGGTGCCAGAGGACTGGAAAATTGCAAACACTACTCCACTCTTTAGACGGCTTTGTTGCCAAGTTTGCCAATGATAAAGACTGGTGGAGGGGCAGGCAATGTTGAGGAAATAGGTAAGATGCAGAAGGACTTAGACAGATGAGGAGATTGTATTTGCCACTTTGTTGCCCAATGTTGGAAAATGCATGGTCATGTACCTTGGTAGTAGAAATAAATGTGCGCACTGTTTTCTAAACGGGGAGAAAATCCAGGAATCTGAGATGCAAAGGGACTTGGGAGACCTTGTGCAGAACACCCTGAAGGTTAACTTGCAGGTTGAGTCGGTGGTGAGGAAGGCAAATGCCATGTTAGCATTCATTTCAAGAGGTCTAGAATACAAGAGCAAGGATGTGATGCTGAGGCTTTATGAGGCACTGGTGAGGCCTCACCTTGAGTATTGTGAACAGTTTTGGGCCCCTCATCTTAGAAAAGATGTGCTGGCATTGGAAAGAATCCAGAGGAGGTTCATAAGGATGATTCCAAGAACGAAAGGGTTATCATCTGAGGGATGTTTGATGGCTCTGGGTCTGCACTCGCTGGAATTCAGAAGGATTAGTGGTGATCTCATTGAAACCTTTTGAATGTTGAAAGGCCCAGACAGAGTAGATGTGGAAAGGATGTTTCCCATGGTGGGAGAGTCCAGGACAAGAGAGCAAAGCCTCAGGATGGAGGGGCACCCTTTCAAAACAGAGATGTAGAGAAATTTCTTTAGCCAAAGGATGGTGAATTTGTGGGATTTATTGCCACATGCAGCTGTGGAGGCCAGGTCATTGGATGTATTTAAGGTAGAGATTGATAGGTTCTTGATTGGACATGGCATCAAAGGTTACTGGGAGAAGGCCAGGATCTGGGGTTGGGGAGGAGATAGAAAAAAGGATCAGCCATGATTGAATGGCGGAGCAAACTCAATGGGCCAGATGGTTTAATTCTGCTCCTATGTCTTATGGTATGGAAACTAACCCCACAGAGAATAGGTAAAAACCACCAAAATCACCAGAGTCTCCTCCACTAACTCCATTTGTGACATTTACCAGGAGCATTGTAGAGTAAGGACCTGAAGCATTGCTGAGGATCCCTACCACCCATCTTACAATCTCTTTGACCCACTACCATCAGCAAGGAGGCACAGGAGCATCAGGACTAGGACTGTCAGACTGGGTAACAGCTTCTCCCCTCAAGCTGTGAGACTAATGAATTCCCTGCCACCACCAAGGTCTCATCACTCCGACAACGAGCTGTTTACCTGTGCTGCACACTATGTGCATTTTGAATTGTATTTGATTTACTTATTTGTGGTAATATTTTGTTTTATTTGCTGTGTGTGCTATACGTATTGTGGGTGCACTGTGATCCAAAGGAACATTACTTGGTTTAGTTGTATTTAAGTACAGTCAGATGACAATGAACTTGAACATATTGGAATAAAAAGGAGCTGATAAAGCACACACAAGATAATAGCCATAATAATTCTTAGGAGCCTGTACTTCCTTAGGAAACTGCAAAGATTTGTCATGACATCTAAAATTTTGGCAAACGTCTATAGATGTGTAGTGGAGAATATATTGACTGGCTGCATCACGGCCTGTTATGGAACCATCAATGTCCTTGAATGGAAAATCCTACAGAAGGTAGTGGATTCAGCCCAGTACATCACAGGTAAAGCCCTCCTAACCATTAAGCACATGAAACGCTGATGTAGGAAAGCAGCATCCATCAGAGATCCCCACTACTCAGGCCATGCTCTTTTCTCACTGCTGCCATCAGGTAGAAGGTACAAGAGCCTCAGGACTTGCACCACCAGGTTTAAACATAGAAACATAGAAAATAGGTGCAGGAGTAGGCCATTCGGCCCTTTCAGCCTGCGCCGCCATTCAGTATGATCGTGGCTTATCATCCAACTCAGAACCCTGTACCTGCCTTCTCTCTATACCCCCGATCCCTTTAGCCACAAGGGCTATATCTAACTTCCTCCTAAATATAGCCAATGAACTGGCCTCAACTGTTTCCTGTGGCAGAGAATTCCACAGATTCACCACTCTCTGTGTGAAGAAGCTTTTCCTCATCTCAGTCCTAAAAGGCTTCCCCTTTATCCTCAAACTGTGACCCCTCGTTCTGGACTTCCCCAACATCGGGAACAATCTTCCTGCATCTAGCCTGTCCAATCCCTTTAGGATTTTATACGTTTCAATAAGATCCCCCCTCAATCTTCTAAATTCCAGCGGGCATAAGCCTAGTCAATCTAGTCTTTCATCATATGAAAGTCCTGCCATCCCAGGAATCAATCTGGTGAACCTTCTTTGTACTCCTTCTATGGCAGGAATGCCTTTCCTCAGATTAGGGGACCAAAACTACACACAATACTCCAGGTGTGGTCTCACCAAGGCCTTGTACAACTGCAGTAGAACCTCCCTGCTCCTGTACTCGAATCCTCTTGCTATGAATGCCAGCATACCATTCGCCTTTTTCACCACCTGCTGTACCTCCCTGCCCACTTTCAATGACTGGTGTATAATGACACCCAGGTCTCGTTGCATCTCCCCTTTTCCTAATCAGCCACCATTCAGATAATGATCTGTTTTCCTGTTCTTGCCACCAAACTGGATAACCTCATATTTATCCACATTCAACTGCATCTGCCATGAATTTGCCCACTCACCTAACCTATCCAAGTCACCCTGTATCCTCTTAGCATCCTCCTCACAGCTAACACTGACGCCCAGCTTCGTGTCATCCGCAAACTTGGAGATGCTGCATTTAATTCCTTCATTTAAGTCATTAATATATATTGTAAACAACTGGCGTCCCAGCACTGAGCCTTGCGGTACCCCACTAGTCACTGCCTGCCATTCTGAAAAGGTCCCGTTTATTCCCACTCTTTGCTTCCTGTCTGCCAACCAATTCTCTATCCACATCAATACCATACTGTTTAAGAACAGTTACTACCCCTCAACAATCAGGTTTTTGAATAAAAGGGGTTAACGACACTCACTTGCCCCATCATCAAAGTGTTCCCACAACCAACGATCTCAGTTTAAGGGCTATTTCTTTATCTCATGTTCTGGTTATTTATTGCTATTTATTCCTATTTGCATTAATGATCTCACTTTAAGGGCTATTTCTTTAACTCATGTTCTGGTTATTTATTGCTATTTATTCATATTTGCATTTGCACAGTTTGTTGGTGCTGAAAGTATGGTGACACGAGCAGGCACGTTCCTGGACTGTGTTGGTCGTTCACACAAACAACTTATTTCACTGTATGTTTTAACGCTAGTTACGTGTGACAAATAAATCTAATTATAATAAATAATAAGCGATACAGATAGTGACTGGACTTTCCTCCCAATCATTATAAATACCGAAGTCAGTAGAAATGAAAAACGTTTAGCAAGACATCGTAGCAATTAAAAATGGATTTAGTTAAGTTTTAAGAATGGATGAGATCTTCTTAACCACAGCATTTCTTTACACAGTCTGCTTCCCACAATTTAATTTATATTTTTACAATTATACAGAAAGGCCAGTAAATTGCAAGTAACCTGCGGTTCTGAAAAAAGCTTACATGTACAATTGGTTCTTCAATACGCATGCAATTCTCTGTCCCTGCTTTCCCCATGTCAGCTTACAAAGCAGCAATTTAAATACTAATTTCATACAATGCATGTTTTTCAGTAGCTCACCTTAGATTTTGTTTTGCCAGCTTAACCACTAATTTATGTCCCATCATCAAGCTCCCTACAGATTTACAAACCTGCAAATAGCAGTAACCAATCATCTTTGGAATAAATAATTTCCAATTTATTTAGCAGTATAGTTCCCTCCCCCCCACCACTCACTCAAGCCAACTTCATACAGGGCTCTATAAACACCAAGCAACCACCATGGATCTCCCACTGGAGATATGAAAGAACAGCATTCAATCAAAAAGTCTGTAATTTAATGTATCAAGGAACATAATTCACTAAGTATTTACCCAGTGGGAAAACAAAATAATCCTTCTTGCAATGAGCTGTTGAGGTATCATTAATTACTTCCACTCAATTGCTAGGTTTACTCACATCATCAGTTTGTATCAGAGTTTAAGCACAAGTTGTTATAGTCACATTGGGGGACGGAGAAACTGAGATGACACCAGCAGATCATGTTTACATCTTAGGGAAAATAAAATACAGATCTAAACCCCGACCTGGATCGGAGCGAGATGTTGGGTTTACTAGAATGATTACAGGAGGTGGTGAGTGGATTCATTAGACATTTCAATCATCAAAAACTGAGCCACAGTAGATAGGAAAAGTACGGGAAGAGAGCAGGAACGTGGCACTGCGATTCAGAACGTGTCGTAGTTATACTGAACACCGCTCAAAGCAAAAATAGCTCATGCTGTTTTTCCACGTTTCTATTGGGGAAAGATCTAAGAAGCAGAGCTCATCGAATAAAGATGCTTGTCCAATCAAGAGACTCTCTGCAACATCTTTCAATCCTGTACTTTGGAGTGTCCATACCAGGCTGCGACGTAGCTAGTCAGGAACATCTACAGAAATCTGCAAGAGTCTTTGGAGGCATACCAATTCTCCTCCAACTCATAACAAAGTAGAGCCGCTAACTCTTCATGAGCGCATTGAGTGATGGATTCAGGACAGATCCTCTGAGACGCTGACGCCCAGGAAGTTGAAGCTGCTCACCTCTTCTGCCACTGACCCCTCAATCAAGACTGCTGTGTGTTCTCCCTACTTCCCCTTCCAGAAGGGAAGGGGAAGAAGAAGAACAAGCTGCATCTGTGAAAATAGACCCTCACAGGAACCAGCTTACGAAGGACAGTGCCATTAGAAATGCGAGGTGGTTGTGGACCAGACAGTTACGAAGGGAATGGTCTCTTCAAAAAGCTAAAATAGATTTAACTAGCGATGGAATCACTTTGAAAGTGGCAGAGTCTCTTTATCTTTTTATTGCTCTGACTGACTGATGGCAAGTCTAAAAGATAGTTCATTGCAACTTCAAGTCAAGGTTACCCACAAAGGGAGATACTGTATTCCAGTATTGGCTGTTTCTTTATTCCTGATTATTTATTTATTAGCAATACTGTACAGCAACAGGCTCTTCTGGCCCAATGAGCCCCCACAACCCAGTTACAGTGGAGAACATTATCAGGATATGATCTTTAGCCTTTGAGTCACAGAGCATCTTGTCAACTCACAACAGTAAAGAATCGACATGTCATGATTGCAGTGAGTTACTGAATCACCCATTCTCCTTCCACCCAGTCTGCCTTAAGTCATGGAATTTCTGCTGGACCAGCATAATCAAAGACCCCATCTACCCCAGACATTCTCTCTTCTGTCACATCAGGCAGAAGGTGCAAAAACCAAAAAGCATGCACTACCAGGGTCAAGGACAGCTTTTATTTTAAATGGATCTCTTATATGGTAAGGTGGCTCTTGACCTCACCAATCAATTACCTGCACTGCACTTTTTCAGTAGCCTTTACACTTTACTCTACATTGTTACTGTTTTACCTTATTTTAGCTCAATGCTCTAGTTGGGCGGCTTTTCATTGATTCCGTTATGGTTCTTATTCAATAGTTTTATTGAGTTTTCCCACAAGAAAAAGAATCTCAGAGTTGTATATAGTGATACATATGTAATTTGATGATAAAATTACTTAGAACTGTGTAATGATTTGTTCTCCAAGAACAGTATGCAAGATAAGCATTTCAATGAACCTTGTTCCATGTGACAATAATAAACCAATACCAATTCCATCTCCCTCAGACACTTATAAAGCTGATTTCTTCTTGGGCCAGGGTGGAATATCCAACTGAAGGACTAATTAGCACCTGAATAGGACTACAAAAAAAAAACAGTCCAGGTAGTTCATAAAAGAAAAGTCAAGAATTTCCCTATTAGTGCTAACTGTGGTGGACTCCAGGCTTGTTCAGAGACCCCTCTATGTTGGGTGACGTAGGGTACCGTATGAGGGGTTTGTAAAGACTCCTGTCAATAACAGTCTTAACAAGGAAAATGCATCCTAGCAACACACATCAAAGTTGCTGGTGAACGCAGCAGGCCAGGCAGCATCTCTAGGAAGAGATACAGTCGACGTTTCGGGCCGAGACCCTTCATCATGACTAACTGAAGGAAGTGAAGGAAATGCATCCTACTTTGGTCACTGCAGTTAGTTTTGTCCCCTTCAGCTTTGAATAGCTTTCGCTGAGATGGACAAACTTCGTTCAAGATTCACAATACTGAGCAGAGGAATGAAACAATGTACATGGTGACTGCTGAGGGTTCATGGACCCCCTCAGGGTGGATGAGAATAAACTAAAGATCATAGGATAGCAGATACTTGTAGTAAGCACAAGGTTGTAATTGTGGGAGATTTTAATTTTCCACATATAGACTGGGAAGCCCATTCTGTAAAAGGGCTGGATGGTTTGGACTTTGTCAAATGTGTGCAAGATAGTTTTTTGCAGCAATACATAGAGGTACCAACTAGAGAAGGGGCAGTGTTGGATCTCCTGTTAGGGAATGAGATAGGGCAGGTGACAGAGGTATGTGTTGGGGAGCACTTTGGGTCCAGTGATCACAATACCATTAGTTTCAATATAATTATGGAGAAGGATAGGACTGGACCCAGGGTTGAGATTTTTGATTGGAGAAAGGCTAACTTTGAGGAGATGCAAAAGGATTTAGAAGGAGTGGATTGGGACAATTTGTTTTATGGGAAGGATGTAATAGAGAAATGGAGATCATTTAAAGGTGAAATTTTGAGGGTACAGGATCTTTATGTTCCTGTTAGGTTGAAAGGAAAGGTTAAAAGATTGAAAGAGCCATGGTTTTCAAGGGATATTGGAAATTTGGTTCAGAAAAAGAGAGGGATCTTCAATACATATAGGCAGCTTGGAGTTAATGAGGTGCTTGAGGAATATAAAGAATGTAAAAAGAATCTTAAGAAAGAAATTAGAAAAGCTAAAAGAAGATACGAGGCTGCTTTGGCAAGTAAGGTGAAAATAAATCCAAAGGGTTTCTATAGTTATGTTAATAGCAAAAGGATAGTGAGGGATAAAATTGGTCCCTTAGAGAATCAGAGTGGACGGCTATGTGCAGAGCCAAAAGAGATGGGGGAGATTTTGAACAATTTCATCTCTTCGGTATTCACTGACGAGAAGGATATTGAATTGTGTAAAGTAAAGGAAACAAGAAGGGTAGTTATAGAAAGTATGACGATTAAAGAAGAGGAAGTACTGGCCCGTTTAAGGAATATAAAAGTGGATAAGTCTCCGGGTCCGGACAAGATATTCCCTAGGACCTTGAAGGAAGTTAGTGTGGAAATAGCAGAGGCTTTGACAGAAATATTTCAAATGTCATTAGAAACGGGGATGGTGCTGGAGGATTGACGTATTGTTCATGTGGTTCCATTGTTTAAAAAGGGTTCTAAGAGTAAACCTAGCAATTATTGGCCTGTGAGTTTGTCGTCAGTGGTGGGTAAATTGATGGAAAGTATTCTTAGAGATGGTATATATAATTATCTGGACAGACAGGGTCTGATTAGGAACAGTCAGCATGGATTTGTGCGTGGAAGGTCATGTTTGACAAATCTTACTGAATGTTTTGATGAGGTTACTAAGAAAGTTGACGAGGGTAAAGCAGTGGATGTTGTCTATATGGACTTCAGTAAGGCCTTTGACAAGGTTCCACATGGAAGGTTAGTTAGGAAGGTTCAATTGTTAGGCATTAATATCGAAGTAGTAAAATGGATTCAGCAGTGGCTGGATGGGAGATGCCAGAGAGTAGTGGTGGATAACTGTGTGTCAGATTGGAGGACGGTGTGTAGCGGTGTGCCTCAGGGATCTGTACTGGGTTCAATGTTGTTTGTCATATATATTAATGATCTGGATGATGGGGTGGTAAATTGGATTAGTAAGTATGCAGATGATACGAAGATAGGTGGCGTTGTGGATAATGAAGTAGGTTTTCAAAGCTTGCAGAGAGATTTAGGCCAGTTAGAAAAGTGGGCTGAAAGATGGCAGGTGGAGTTTAATGCTGAAAAATGTGAGGTGCTACATTTTGGTAGGACTAATCAAAATAGGACATACATGGTAAATGGTAGGGCATTGAAGAATGCTGTAGAACAGAGGGATCTAGGAATAATGGTGCATAGTTCCCTGAAGGAGGAATCTCATGTGGATAGGGTGGTGAAGGAAGTTTTCAGTATGCTGGCCTTTATTAATCAGAGTATTGAGTATAGGAGTTGGGATGTAATGTTGAAATTTTATAAGGCATTGGTGAACCCAAATTTGGAGTATTGTGTACAGTTCTGGTCACCGAATTATAGGAAAGATGTCAATAAAATTGAGAGAGTACAGAGGAGGTTTACTAAAATGTTGCCTGGGTTTCATCTCCTAAGTTACAGAGAAAGGTTGAACAAGTTAGGTCTTTATTCTTTGGAGCATAGAAGGTTGAGGGGGGACTTGATAGAGGTGTTTAAAATTATGAGGGGGATTGATAGAGTTGACATGGATAGGCTTTTTCCATTGAGAATGGGGGAGATTCAAACAAGAGGACAGGAGTTGAGAGTTAAAGGGCAAAAGTTTAGGGGTAACATGAGGGGAACTTCTTTACTCAGAGAGTGGTAGCTGTGTGGAACGAGCTTCCAGCAGAAGTGGTTGAGGCAGGTTCAATGTTGTCGTTTAAAGTTAAATTGGATAGATATATGGACAGGAAAGGAATGGATGGTTATGGGCTCAGTGCAGGTCGGTGGGATTAGGTGAGAGTAAGAGTTCGGCACGGACTAGAAGTGCCAAGATGGCCTGTTTCCGTGCTGTAATTGTTATATGGTCATAGGTTTAGTCTGAAAGGAGGAATAATTAATGGGAATCTGAGGGAACTACATCACTCAGGAAGTAGTACAAGTGTGGAATGAGCTGCCAGCTGCAGCACTAGCTGCAGGTTCGAGTGTAACATCTAAGAGAAGTTTCAAGGCTAAAGGTAAATTTATTACCAAAGTACATATATACCATCATATAAAACTCTGAGATTCATTTTCGTGGCATTCACAATAAATAAGAAACACTATAATCAAAGAAGACTGCCCCAATAGGACAAGCAATCAATGTGCAAAAGACAAGTTGCAAACACAGAAAGAAAACAAATAATAATAAATAAACAAACAAATAAGAAATAAATAGAGAGCATGAGATGAAGAGGCTTTGAAAGTGAGTACATAGGTTGTGGGAACAGTTCAGTGATGGAGTGAGTGAAGTCATCTCCTCTCGCTCAAGAGCATGATGTAATAGGTGTAATATCTATTACTGAACATGATGGTATGGATCCTGACACTCCTCCTTCCTGATGACAGCAGCGAAAAAAAGAGCACAACCTGGACGGTGTGGTTCCCTGATGATGGATACTGCACAAGAAGGTTTTGGAGAGATCTGGTCTGAGTGCAGGTAGATGGGACTACGCAGAAATCAGGGTGGTATGGGATTAGATGGGCCAAGGGGCCTGTTTCTGTGCTGTAGTGGTCTGTGACTATGGCCACAGCTGGATCTATTAGTGGTTGTTCTGCCCCTTCTCATGTAGTTACAGGGCTAAACCAAGCAAATGCAAGCGGATCAGCACTTCTCTGCAAAACCAACTCAAGAAATTTCTTACTTTGAAAAGAGAAAATATAAAATTCACAAGACATTTCTGAATCTGAAGTATTCAACATTGTATAAACTACAAATTAAATAAAACTCCCTCAGAGCCACAGATTGTACATTAAGCCTGTACACAGGTCAATGCATTTGCCTAGTGTTCTCTGAAAAGATTCAATTAAGGAGCTGAAATGATTTTTGACATAAAGCCAATTTAAAAAAAGAACAGTTCCATCATTCAGTCCTTTCACTAGCTTATAAGACTTAGAATGCAATCAAATCACATTGAACCCATTAACTAAGAGTTCTCAAAAAAAAACTAATGTCATACTTCAAACACACACAAGGATCGGGGAGATACTGTGGAGAATATGCCTCCTGGTCAGAACTCTATACAGCTAAGCAGTTCAAGCTACAACAGTCAGGGGATAAGCACAATGATGCTGCTGGTATTTGACATGCCTCACAGAAGACGTGTCAAACCTCAGACTTCTCCTCCTTTAAGGCGTAAGTTGATCGTTTCCTGATCAGTCAGGGTAACAAAGGATACGGCAAGAAGACAGGTGTATGGGGTCCAGTGGAGTCCAGGATCAGCCACGATGGAAATGGCAGAGCAAACTCGACGGGTTGAATGGCCTAATTCTGCTCCTATGTCCTATGTCTTATGGTCTCTTCATGTCTCTCTGACTACTGATAGTGGTAGTTAGATCACTCAAGTCGAATGTGATGTTCTCCCAAGGGGTTGTCTATTGGCGAGTCCTCAGATCAGGGCAGAGGCCAATCTAGGATCCACATTCTGGTGCAGTGTGGATATGCGTAAGTGGTGGCCCTGGTTAGTGGTCGGGTCTTTTAGTTGTTCAATCTTTCCTTTCACAGCTGCCGCTTATTTTCTGTGGCACAGCGGAGGCTGGTCTCATGTAGTGCAGCTTCCTTAAACAGATTTCCTCCAGGTGTATCTATTGAGTGCCATGTCTTCCCAGTTTTTAGATGTAATGTTGAATTTCTTCAGGCTAATTTTGATGATCTGTGAAACATTTCCTTTACCCACCAGAGGATCTCTAACTAGATCATGCGCTCACCTCTAAACTTCAAGGCCACTGTCTCTCAGGACACTTCAAAATTCAAGATTGTTTAATGTTATTTCCAGTACACAAGTGTAAAGGAGAAAAAAATAATTGTTACTCCAGATTCAGTGTAGCACAAAAAACATAAGATAGAGAAAACAATAATAAAAGACACAATAAATATAAATATGCAAAATAGCTTGTAACAGAGATTGGTTGTAGAAATGTCCATAAAGTGACACGAGACATAGGAGTGTCTGTACATAAGGTGACCCTGACAGGAAATGATAAAGTAGTGGTGGTGGTGGAATGTGGAGGGGTAGGTTAGTGAGTGGAGATACTGATCAACCTTACTGCTTTGGGAAGGTATCTGTTTTTGAGTCTGGTGGTCCTGGTGTGGATGCTATGCAGTCCCCTTCCTGATGGAGTAGGACAAACAGTCCATGAGCAGGGTAGGTGGGATCCTTCATAACTTTACTGGACCTTTTCCGACACCTTTCTGTATACATGGCCTTGACAACACGTAGGCTGGTGCTGGTGATGCGTTAGGCAGTTTTGACTACCTTTCATTTCCTTGTGAGATCTCCCATCCACCCCTAAAGTGCTCACTTGTATCTCCTCCCCAAGGTGCTCAAGCATGACTGCACTGGTGAACCAGTGGTGCTCGTTTCACAAAACTGGCGTCTTACTCCTTTTAAAAACGCAAACACGAGGAATTCTGCAGATGCTGGAAATTCAAGCAACATACATCAAAGTTGCTAGTGAGGCCAGGCAGCATCTCTAGGAGGAGGTACAGTCGACGTTTCAGGCCGAGACCCTTCGTCAGGACCCTTCGTTACTCCTTTGCACAGTTCCTTACCTACTTGCATCTTTCTGCAGTTTCCTGGCTCTCAAATGGCTCACCTTCATGTCCAATCTCTCAAAACTTCCCCCACATTAAAATGGCCAAAGGGCCCAACCAGTCCTTCTCCACCATCTCCCCACTTCAACTGGCTGAACACATTCACACACCAAACATCTTATCCTTCAAATTCCGTTCACTTTCCCCAAGTCGAGATGTAGCTGTGGGAACTCAGTTGCAACCAAGCAATAACTGTCTGTTTACTATGTCTGTTCATTGGGAACTTTCCTTTATTTGGTTCTATCCAGACTCCTGCCTCACTTCTGCTATCTTGGTGACTACTGTTGCTGCGTTCTTCACATGTACAGACGTTGAAAATGTGTTTTCCACCCTGCTCTCACTTTCAAATGATCCATTTCTGACGTTTCCTCTTCCAACTACTCAACTTCCATCATAAGAGACAAACTGGCTACCAATATCCATTGTTAGGTTATCAACCTTCATCATGACCTCCACTACAACTTACAAGGACTCTATTTTCCAATCAGTTTCTAACCCAAGATGACAAAGCTTTCCACATCAATGCCTTCCTTTCTCTTTAACCATTGCTTCCCTTCCACCACAGTTGTCAGGGTTCTGAAACACAACTCCTCTACTCTGCACACTTCTGCTCTCAGCTAGTATATGGCTAAGGCTTCCCTTATCCTCACCTCCCATCCCACTGGTCCCCATATTCAATGGATCATCCTCCATAATCTCCATCGCCAACAAGTTTAAATCTTCCCCTCATCCAGCATTCTGTATGGACTGATTCTCTCTGTAGTTTCCTGACACATCTTTCCATCGCCACCAAGCACCCCCCTCAATTCAAGAGCTCGTGGTTTTGAAGATTAGGTACATTAGCTTGGACATGGATGAACCAGCAGGAATCAGCAAGTTTCAGGGTGATGTCGTAGTCAGCATACGCAACAGACGCAAGGCTTTTAATCCATTGTGTCCATGCCAACCAGTAAGTACCCAGCTACATTAATCCCATTATCATTACTTGATACTGAGCTTCCAGTCACCTGTCACATTAATTCTCCGTTCCAATCCCACTCTGACCTCATCTCCCTATATTGAGCGTCAATGCCAACTCAAGGAACAGGACCTCATTTTGTCTGCCTACAATAAGGCTCTTGGGACTTAAGACTGAATTTAACTCCATCAGATAACTGTTTTTCTTCCTTTCTCTCTCCACAAGTGTGGCTGTACCTCTCCAGTTCCCTTTTCCTTCCTTAGAAACATAGAAATCTACAGCATATTACAGGCCCTTCAGCCCACAATGTTATACCGACCATGTAACCTACTCTCGAAGCTGCCTAGAATTTCCCTACTGCATAGCCCTCTATTTTTTTTAAGCTCCATGTAACTATCTAATAGTCTCTTAAAAGACCCCGTTGTATCCGCCTTTACCACTTTCACACTGGCAATGCATTCCACGCACCCACCACTGTCTGTGTGAAAAACTTACCTCTGACATCCCCCTTGTATCTGCTTCCAAGCACCTTAAAACTATGCCCCCTCGTGTTAGCCATTTCAGCCCTGGGAAAAAGTCTCTGACTATCCATATGATCAATGCCTCTCATCATCTTATACACCTCTATCAGGTCACCTCTCATCCGCTGTTGTTCCAAGGAGAAAAAGGCCAAGTTCACTCAACCTATTCTCATAAGCTTGCTCTCCAATCCGGGCAATATCCTTGTAAATCTCCTCTGCACTCTCTCCTTTCATCTTTCCTTTCATGAGATGACCAGAACTGAACACAGTACTCCAAGTGAGGTCTGACCAAAGTCTTGTGTAGCTGTAGCATTACCTCATGGCTCTTGAACTCAATCTTTGATCCCAAGATCTCAATGATCCTCCACACTAACAAGAGTCTTACTATTAATATTATATTCTTTCTTCAAATTTGACCTACTCAAATGAACCACTTCACACTTATCAGGGTTGAATTCCATCTGCAACTTCTCAACCCAGTTCTGCATCCTATCAATATCTCACTGTAACCTCTGACAAACCTCCAGACTATCCACAATACCCCCAACTTTTGTGTCATTCTGACATACCCTCTGACAACCCTCCAGACTATCCACAATACCCCCAACTTTTGTGTCATTCTGACATAAAAATCAGAAAATGTTAGAAACATTCGGTACATCACAGAGCACCAGTGTCACCATTTCAGATCAAGGAACCTCTGTCAGGAAGACAAGGAAACAAACGCGACAAGCAGGTGGGGTGGTGATAATAGAGGAATGAAGCTTCGAGGGCAATGCCTCAAAAAGGCAGTGTCCATCATTAAGGACCCCCACAAACCAGGACATGCCCTCTAAAGAACATAAGAACGTAAGAAACAGAAGCAGGAGTCGGCTATCTGGCCCGTCAAGCCTGCTCCGCCATTCAACAAGATCATGGCTGATCTGGCCAAGGACTCATCTCCACCTTTTCTCCATAACTCTAAATTCCCCTACTATACAAAATAAATAAATTATCATTGTACCATCAGGTAGGAGTTACAGAAGCCTGAAGGCACACACTCAATGATTCAGGGATAGCTTCTTCCCCTCTGCCATCAAATTTCTGAAAGGACATTGATTCCATGAACATTACCTATAGGTTTCAATAGCTACACAATGTCAGAGAAATGTATACAATATACATGCAGGATTTTTTTACCCGCAAATATCCACAAAAACAGAAGAATGAATGACGGTTAAAATACTAGAACCCCAAAGCCCACCCCCCCCAGCTCCCCCCTCTCACGGACAAGCAGCAACAAAGCGACGATGCCCCCCCCACCCCCAAAAAAGCATCAGCACCCTCCACCGAGCACTCAAGCGTGCAGCAAAGCATCAATAAAGACACAGACTTGCAGTACCTAAAGACTACTCGTTCACCCAGTATTCGACATACCACAGGCTCCCTCTCCCCCTCAAAGGAAAAGGGGCGTCCCCATTTCACAGCGAGAGGGAAGACATAACAAACAACTCGCTGATTTACCATGTTAAAAGTCTGTTGTGCCGCTTTTTCCGGGCTCTGCACCCAGAGAGTCAGCACCAAAAAGGCGCAGCTCTCTGGTCACACAACCCCCAGCAGCTAACCCGCTGCTCCCGATGTTCTGTGTTCTCCTGCGATGCTTCAGTCAGGGGCTCCGGCCTAGAATCAGCCCGTCTCCAGAGTCATGAAATTTCGGAACACTGAAGGTATGCACACACATAGTAATTCACAGTTTTGTTTCTATATTATCATGTGGATCAATAAAGTATTATTATTGCATTGTGCTGTTGCCACGAAGTTAACAAATTTCATGGCATCCAAGTCAGTGATAAAAAAAAAAATCTGATTCTGTGGTTAGGAAGTTGACTATCTGCATCTCACTTTAGTCTCAGGGGAAAGAGAGGCAGACTGACTGACTTGGGGATTCTGCAGGACTTTTCAGGACATCTTAATGCAATTTACAGCTACTTACTTCTGAAATGCAATACATAAAATTCATGGGAGCCACACAGCAGGCTGTTTATAATCTATTTTATTCTTCCTCTTCTCTCTTTTTCCATTCCCCATTCTGGCACCCTTCTTACCTATTTGTCTCACCTGCATATCACCTTTCTCCTTCCCTTTCTCTCAGGGTCCACTCTCCTCTCCTGCCAGATTTCTTCTCCTTTAGCCCTTTACCTTTCCCACCTATCACCTCCCAGCTTCTCACTTTATCATCCTCCCACTCACCTTCCCCCTCACTTGGTTTCACCTATCACCTGCCAGCCTGTACTGTCTTCCCCTCTCCCCATCTTCTTATTCTGGTTTCAGCCCCTTTGCTTTCCCGTCCCGGTTTAAAGCCTCAGCTTTAAGCAGTGACTGTTTATTCCTCTCCATAGATGGTGCTTGACCTGCTGAGTACCTCCAGCACTCTGTGTGTGTTACTCTGAATTTCCAGCATCTGCAGAATCTCTTGTGTTTGTAATCCAAGTTGAATAAAGAATAAAGGTCTTTGGGGATAACTTCCCTACTCCCCTTTGAAAACCAAGTGCCGACGAGACGGTGGTGTAATGTCTCATTCTCAGATGAATTCAATGAGCTTCGACTTGCTTCCAAGTGCAAGGACAGATGATGGTGCCACCCACCGCCAGCAGTCTCGGTCTCTGTGGGGAGCTACACCTGACAGCTGGCAATTACTGTTCCACGGCAGAGAAAGGCTACCCTCTCAATGGGGCCTCCGAGAATCACAGTATCTGAAACGTCCAGTATCTGATGTGCATTGAGGCAAAAAAAAAAGCAAGATTATTGTATATTAAAACAAAAAAAAAATCATGGCACTGTACTTAACCTGACTTTCATGTCCAAAATAATATGTTAAGACTTGGATTTTTCCATTTCTTTTTAGTTCAGCTTCTTTTTTTATATTATTAATAGTGCCTAGTTAAGTCTGATCAGTGTCTGGTGGCGGTGGTGGCATCCGTTAGTCTCGCGAGACCATGGATCTGTGCCTGGAAAGTCTTGCTTCAGTCTGCATTACAGCAGCGTCTGTTGTGGCTGTGATGTACAATTACGTCAAAAGTAGAAATGCAAAATACAGATTAGTATGGGATTTATCTAATCATTTCTTTGGCAAAATATTAATCACAAAACTCTGCGGCACAAACTTTTACTCCTTAGTGATTTTAAGCACCCTGGTGCCAGTGACAGCGTATCCCACAGGCAACTCAGTCTGGTTGGTAACCTGAAAACCATCCACACTGTTCTTACAGCTTCATTCAGTTTACTTTAAGTTCTACACAACTAATATTCATTACAGGCACAGAGTGCTATATATACACATGTCACACATACAATATGGAAAAACTGATTCAAAAAAATTTTAAAGGCTTCCTCAGGAGAGTTAAAAACAAAACCAAAAAAAAAATCAAGGCCCAAGTATAATAAATACAAATGCTGCAGATCAATCCTTGGTTCTTTCTCTGAAATTTTGACTTTATAAATGACAAACTTGATACACATTATTTGGCATTCATTTGAAGGTGAACCAGTGTCATAACTGGTCTCGGAGGTCCTCCTGATTTTTCATTCCTCATCTGTTAAGGCAGAGTCAGTGCAGTGGGACTGGCTCCAGGGGCTGTTTTGTTCTGTGTGAGAGATGTGGGAATTCTGGGAGCTCTCTAGTCTCCTGGATAACTACACCTGCACCAGGTGCAGCCAGCTGCAGCCCCTCTGAGAACGTGTCAAGGAACTGGAACTGGAGATGCAGCTCAATGATCTTCGGCTCACACGGGAGACTGAGGAAGTGATAACTAGGAGCTACAGGGAAGGTAATCACAGCTAGGTTACAGGAGGCAGGTAACAGAGGCGACTGTCAGGAGAAGGAAGGAAAATGGACAGCCAGTGTGGACATACCCCTGTGGCTGTTCCCCTCAGCCATAAATATACCACTTTAGATACTGCTCAGAGGGGATGCCCTACTGCTGGGGGGGCGGGGGGGGGCGCAGTGGTGGAGTCTCTGGCACTGAGTCTGGCTCTGTGGCTCAAAACAGAGGTGAAGAAGGCTGCAATAGTGACTGCAGATTCCACAGAGGAATAGAACAAGATTCTGTGGACGTGATAGAGACACTCAGATGATATGTTGCCCCTAGGTGCCCAAGTCAGGGATGACCCACAGCATTCTGAAGGGGGAGGGTGAGCAGCCAGAAGTCTTAGTACATATTGGCACCAATGACATAGGCAGGAAAGGTGAGGAGGTCCTGAAGCGAGCTAGTTAGAGAGCTGAAAAGCAGGACATCCAAGGCAGCAATCTCTGGTTTGCTGCCTCTGCCACGCACTAGTGACGGTAAGAATAGGATGATTTGACAGATGCATGCATGGCCGGGGAACTGATGCAGGGGTCAAGGCTTCAGGTTTCTGGATCATTGGGATCTCTTCTCGGGAAGTTACAACCTGTACAGGAGGGACAGGTTACACCTGAACATGAAGGGAACAATTGCCCTTGCGGTCATGTTCGCTAGAGCTGTTCGGGAGGGTTTAAGCTAATGTAGCAGCAGGATGGGAACCAGAGCGATGGGGCCGAGGTTGGGGTACTTGGCTTACAGAGGCAATGTGCAGTGGGACTGCTAGCCAGGAGAGGCTGATGTCAGGGCAAAATTGCAGTGAGCAGGATGGGCTGCAATGTAAAAGGGGACAAAATCGAAAAGGGTAATGGATACGGGACTGAAGGTGTTATATTTGAATGCATGCAGTAGACGGACAAAGTAGATGATCTTGTGGCACAGTTACAGATCGGCATATACGATATTGCGGGCATCACTGAATCGTGGCTAAAAGAAGATTATAGCTGAGAGTTTAACAACCAAGGATACACATTGTATCATAAGGACAGGCAGAGGTGGTGGGGTGGCTCTGTTAAAAATGAAATTAAATCATTAAAGAGGTGATGTAGGATCAGAAGATGTAGGATCATTGTGGGTAGAGCTAAGGAACTGCAAGGATAAAAAGACCCCGATAGGAGTTACATACAGACCTCCAAACAGTAGTAAAAATGTAGTCTACAAATAGCAACAGAAGATAGAAATGCAAGTCAAAAGGGCAATATTACGATAGTCATGGATTTCAATATGCAGGAAGATTGGGAAAATCAGGTTGGTGCTGAATTCCAAGAGGGGGAATTTGTAGAATGCCTATGAGATAGCTTTTTATGGTTGAGCCCACTAGGGGATCAGCTCTTCTGGACTGGGTGTTGTGCAATGAAATGGAATTGATTAGAGAGCTTAAAGTAATGGAACCTTTAGGGGGTCAGCGATCATAGCATGAGCAAATTCACCCTGCAATTTGAGAAAGAGAAGCTAAAGTCAAACGTAACAGTATTACAGCAGAGTAAAGGGAATTACAGAGGCATGAGAGAGAAGCTGGGCAAAGCTGATTGGAAGGGCAGACAAGCAGGGATGGTGGCAGAGCAGAAATGGCTGGAATTTCTGGGAGCAATTCAGAAGGTGAAGAAGTAATAGTATTCTAAAGGTAGGATGATACAACCGTGGCTGACAAGAGAAGTCAAAGCCAGCATAAAAACCAAAGAGGGGGCATATAATAGGGCAAATTTAGTGGGAAGTTAGAAGATTGGGTAGCTTTTAAAAATCAACAGAAGGCAATTTAAAAAGTCAAAAAGGAAAATATGGATTATGAAGGTCAGCCAATAGTATTGAAGAGCTTCTTCAGATATATGAAGTGTAAAAGAGAGGTGAGAGACTGTTGGAAAATTATGCTGGAGAAGTAGTAATGGGAGACAGGGAAATGGCGAATGAACTGAATTGCCAGAAGTCCAGAAGTGTCAGGGGGTAGAAGAGTGAGAAGTTGCCATAACCAGGGAAAAGGTGCTTGGAAAACAAAGGTTTGAAGGTAGACAAGTCAGCTGCACTAGATGGTGGACACCCCAGAGTTCTGAAACAGGTGGGTGAAGGGATCACGGAAGCTTTTGTAATGATCTTTCAAGCATCACTAGATTCTGGGGACTGGAAAATTGCCAATGTCACCTCACTTATCAAGAAGGGAGATAGACAGAAGAAAGGAAATTACAGGCCAGTTAGTCTGACCTCAGTGAGTGAAAAGATTTTGAAGTCGATTGTTAAGGATGTGGTTTTGGGGTACTCAGATACATGATAAAATAGACTGTAGTTAGCATAGTTTACTGAAGGGAAAATCTTGCCAGACAAATCTGTTGGAATTCTTTGAAGAGATAACATGCAGGATAGACAAAGGAGACTTGATGGATATTGTGTACTTGGATTTTCAGAAGGCCTTTGACAAGGTGCCACACGTGATGTTGCATAACAAGTTAAGAGCCCATAGTATTACAGGAAAGATTTTAGCATGGATAAAGCAGTGGCTGATTGGTAGGAGGCAAAGAGTGGGAATAGAGGGAGTCTTTTCTGGCTAGCTGCTGGTGACTAGTAGTGTTCCACAGGGGTCTGTGTTGGGACCACTTCTTTTTAAGCAATATGTTAATGATATGCATGATGTAATTGATAGCTCTGTGGCCAAGTTTGCACTTGAAGATAGGTGGAGGGGCAGGTAGTTTTGAGGAAGCAGACAGGCTACAAAAGAAGTTAGACAAATTAGGAGAATGAGCAAAGAAATGGTACAAAGAAAAGCGTGGACTATTTTCCAAATGTGGAGAAAATTTAAAAATCTGAGGTGCAAAGGGATTTGGTAGTCCTTGTGCAGGATTCCCTAAAGGTTAATTTGCAGGTTGAGTCAGTGGTGAGGAACGCAAATGCGATGTTAGCAACCATTTCGAGAGGACTAGAATATAAATGCAAGAATGTAATGCTGAGGCTTTATAAGGCACTGGTGATGACTCACTGAGTATTGTGAGCAGTTTTGGGACAGTTTATTTTAAAAAAGATGTGCTGACATTAGAGCGGGTTCAAAGGGAGTTCATGAAAATGATTCTGGGATTGAAAAGCTTATCATATGAATAACATTTGATAGCTCTGAGCATGTACTCAGTGGAATCCAGAAAAATGAGGGGGGATGTCATTAAAATCTATTGAATGTTGAAAGGCCTCAATAGAGTTGAAGTGGAGAAGATTTTTTTTTAAATGGTGGGAGAGTCTAAGACCAGAGGACACAGACTCAGAATAGAGGGATGTCCATTTAGAATGGAGATGAGGAGGAATTTCTTTAGCCAGAGGGTGAGAAATCTGTGGAATTCGTTGCCAAAGGCAGCTGTGGAGGCCAAGTAAGTTATTGGATGTATTTAAGACAGAGGTTGGTAGATCCTTGATTAGTCAGGGCATAAACAGATATAGGGAAGAGATCGAGGCCGAGAGGGAAATATTGAAATGGTGGAGCAAACTTGATGGGCCAAACGGCCTAATTCTGCTCCTATATCTTATGATCTTAGAGGGTGATTTCTGTTTATTATCTGGAGGCTTTTGTAGTGGTTATATCTCAGTATATTGCTTTATAATTTAGCAAGTGCACTGATCTTTCTTTCCTTGCTATGGCTAATATGATTAACTTGGGTCTGGCATGAAAGAAAGTGTGATTTGCTTCTCCATTTACCCCAGATTGGGAATATTTTCGGGTCCTGTGGGTCTTGTGCAGTGTCTAATGATAAGCAGAATGTCAGCCAACGAGCTACATTTGGGACAGAGGGTGTACTTAGGTTCACAGCAAGCAGTCTAGCATCAAACTAAAATCAATTAACTTGAGAAAATAGTGTTTGTTTAAGGACTGGAAGAAAAGAACTTGCAAAAGAGCATCACACACAAAGTGCTAGAAGAACTCAGCAGGTCAGGCAGCACCTATGGAAATAGATAATAGTCAATGTTTCGGACTAAGACCCTTCATCAGGACTGGAAAGGAAAGACGAAGATGCCAGAATAAGAAGCTGGAGGGAGGGGAAGGAGTACATGTTAGAAGGTGATAGATGAAGTCTGGTGCGTGAGAAAGGGTCAATGAAGAAAGCAGCCGGGAGGTGATAGATAGAAAAGGCAAAGGGCTGGAGAAGAAATCTGATTGGAGAGGAAAGTGGACCATGGAAGAAAGGGAAGGAGGAGGGGCACGAAGAGGAGGTAGGCATGTTAAAAGAGGTAAGAGGTCAGAGAAGGGAATTGAAGAGAAAAGGGGGAGGTGGGCAATTACTGGAAGTTTGAGAAATCAATGTTCATGCATCAGGTTGGAGGTTACCCAGACATAATATGATGTGTTACTCCTCCAAACGGAGAGTGGCAGAAGAGGAGGCCATGGACCAACATGTCAAAATGGGAATGGGGATAGGAATTAAATGGTTGGCCAATGGGAAACTTCACTTTATGCAGTTGAAGCAAAGGTGCTCAACAAAGCGGTCCTCCAATCTATGGCCCAGTCTCACCAATGTAGAGGTAGCCGTATCGGGAGCACCGGATTCAGTAGACGGCACACACACATTTGCAAGTGAAGTGTTGCTTCACCTGGAAGGAATGTTTGGGACCCTGAATGGAGGAGCACAGCAACTTCTTTCCATAAAAGCAGAATTTTTTCCCGCATTAAATAGAGGATATACAGACATCTAAGAAAAGATGTGCTAGCATTGGAGAGAATCCAGAGGTTAATGATCATGTAGTAAATTTCCCACGTTTCCCCTGTAGCTCAGCATGACAAAATTGAAAGTCTGAACCGCACTTTTTAAAATTTTCAGATATTTAAATTTGCTAGGCTATTCTGTCAGAGGGTGAAGGCCCATCCTCTCTGCCCACAATAGCTTTAGATGCAGCTCCAAATGCAGTCAATTTCTTTGTTATTTAATTTCCCCCAATACTGAAAGAGGAAAACAAAACATTCTTATAGAGTCAAGTAAGATATTTGTCCCACGACTTTACATGTCAAGTCATCTGTTACCTCCAGTTAATTTTTTTTCCTGGCCATGACAAGATCTGCCAACATGATGGCTCCTTAAGGAGTTTATTTTTTTAATCTATCCTTTTACGTCTATCTATTTTGATACAGCACATAATAGGCCTCTCCAGGCCTTTGATCTGCGCCGCCCAGCAACTCCTGTTTAACCTTAGCCTAATCACAGGATGACCAATTAACCGATCAACTAGTATATCTTTGAACAGAACCAGTTTCCATATATTATGTTATGATGTTACGCATCCAATTTGAACAATAGTTTTAGGATCTGTTCAATTAACTCTTTTTCTGATCTACAGGGATCTATTGAGCATCAATCCGATGGTAACAAATTATTTTATTCCCACAATGAACAAAAAAAAAGCAGAAAATGCTGGAAATAATCAGCAGGTGAGGGAGGATCTATGAAACACCGCAAGGCACGCAGAGAAACAAGAGTTCAAAATTGAAATTACCTTTATTATCAAAGTACGTATGTCACTATATACTATCTGGAGTCTTATTTTCTGGCCAAACAAAGTAGTACAATAGAATCAATGGAAACTACACACAGACTGACAAACAACCAACGTGTAAAAGACAATAAACTGTGCAAATAAAAAAAATCAATAAGTAAATAAATAATACTCATGAGAACATGAGTTGTAGAGTCTTTGAATGTGAGTTCATTGGCTGTGGAATCACTTCAGTGTTAAGGTGAAGGAATCTATCCACACTGGTTCAGGAACATGATGGTTGAAGGGTCTTAACTGTTCCTGAAACTGGTGACATGGGACTCGAGTCTCCTGCACCTCCTTCCCAATTGCAGCAGCAAGAAGAAAGCATGGCCTGGATCCTGAGGGTCCCCGATGATGTTTGCCACTTTCCTGCAACAATGCTCTGTGTGGGTGTGCTCAGTGGTGTGGAGGTTTTTTCCCCCCTGTGACGGACTGGTTCAAAGGTTCATTTTATTGTCAAAGTGTGCATGTACAACGCAACTCTGATACTCATCTTCTCCAGATAGCCATGAAATTAAGAAAGACCATGAATTTTTGAATTAAAAGGCATCAACTCACACCCCCGGAACAAAAAAGAAAAAGAAACCGAACCTGTGAACCCGCAAATCCCCCGCCCTTCCCCGGCAGAAAAAAAAATCAGTGACAATAGCAACAAATTCCCTACCACTCTACGCTGAAAAAAAACAATGACAATAACAATCCCTGATACTCTCACTCGCAAAAAACAGCAACAATAGCATCAAAACCCCTAACCTCCCCCACACATAAAAACCCCACCCCCCAACTGGCCACCAGAAAGGAAAAAAACAGCGAAAAACTAAAGACGGCAAATATAAAGTACAGTCCAATCTCAGAAACATCCTTCTGCCAGCATACGAGGAGAGCAGACGCACAAACTCAATCCTTCTGTGAAGAGTGACCTCCACGCTGGGTCCAAACTGCTGACTGTTGTCACCTTGGTGGCCTCCATTGGGAACAATCACTGACCAGGTCCAAATGCCTCTGAGCCAGCTGCTGACAGTCGTCGTCCCTGTGGCCTCCACTGGGAGTGACCGCTGACCGGATCTGAACGCCGCTGATCGTCGTCATCGCTCCACTGGACAGTGTCCAGCACTTTTTGTAGGCTTTTCTGTTCTTGGGCATTGATGTTTCCATACCAGTTTCTAGGTCAATTATCTCGAATCATTTGAGTCCAGTCTTGAGTAATAATCAGATCTTCAGTGAAAACACGCGTATGCATAATCTGTAGCAAGGGTGTGGCTATGGAAACCAACTCAGTAACAAACTTGTGCAGTAAAGATATCCATATCATATAAAGCTAAACATCAAGACACTTTCAATCAAAAGTGGCGGCACGGAGAAGGGAAATGAGCACATGAAGACACCCCAATCTACAAATTCTGCTCCAAATCATCTAGAACCTTCAGTTCAAGATCAACGGGTAATCATTCATTGAAAATGGGTCCAAGATTCTACCTAACAGGAATTGGGGAAGTACCTTCACCATGCAGATTATAGCAACGGACATACAACTTAAAACATACTTATAATCTCACCACGGCCCAAAAAGCACATCAGCACCTCTACTTCCTCGGGCAGATAACAAAATCTGACATGTCCCCTTTGACCCTCACCAATTTTTAATCAGTTCATCCTATCCCGGTGCATCGCAGCTTGGTACCACAAGAAGATGCACAGAGCTGTGGTTACAACCCAGCACATCATGGAAACCAACTTCTTCTCCATGGTCTCTGTCTACACCTCACACCAGCATAATCAGAGACCACAGCCACCCAGGCAGTCGCTCTTTCTCCTGCCCATCAGTAGAAGATACAAAAGCATGCACCTTTTGTATCAATCATTCTAACTATTGTGTGGACCCCTAGTTTGATAAGACTCTTGACTCTACAATCTATTGCATATGCCTTGCATCTTACTGTCTGCCTGTCCTGCACCTTCTCTGCAACTGTAACACTTTATTCTGCATTCCCCTGTACTACCTCAATCCTCTGATGTGATGAAATTACTTGCATCGATGACATGCAAAACAAAATTTTTCACTACTGTGGTAAGTGCAGTATAACAATAATGAACAAAGTTAATCTAACAGTTTTCCTTTTCCATTTCCGGTAAAGGGTTACTGACCACAAAATATTGTACCTGTTTCTCTCTCCATGGATGCTATTCGACCTGAGAATCCCAAGGTTGGCCATTTTTAATGCAGCTTTCAGGATCCACAGGTTTTTCTGCTTTTCAATGTTATAATACTGTTTCCTCCACAAACATTCAATATTTTCATCATGTCCCTCGGTGAATGAACTTTGAACTGTTTGTTCGCATGGCATCTATTAAAACTACAAGGTGAGAAGTTTCAAGTTCCTGGGCGTCAATAGGTCAGAGAACCTATTGTGGGCCCAACATATTGATACGAGCATGACAAAAGCACAATAGCGCCTATACAGTCTGTCTGTCTAGGTACCATATCCGATGCGGACTTTGGTGACCATGGTTTTCCATATAGATCTATCCTTCGTTTTTTGGATAACTTCCATTTCCTTGATGTGTAGCCACCTGGCTATGGTTTTGATGTACATAAGCTGAGGTCTTCCTCTAGATTTACTCCCCTCAATCTTTCCAGAGAGTATGAGTTTTTCTAGTTCATCTTTCCGCATGACGTGTCCTAGGAATCTGAGTTGTCTTTCTCTTATTGTTAGTATGAGTGATCGAACTGCTTGGGTTCTTCTGAGAACTTTTTCATTTGATGTGTGTTGGTCCATGACATTTTTAACATTCTCCTATTGAACCATAATTCAGCTGCTTCTAGTCTCTTTTCCATTGCTGGAGAAATGGTCCAGCATTCGCCTCCAGTGCCTATACTACATTAAGATTTTGAGGAGGTCTGGTACATCAGGGGTCCCCAACCTTTTTTGCACCGCGGACCGGTTTATTTTCTTGCAGACCGGCCAATCGGGGCGGGGTGGGGGGGTTGCCAACGGACAAGAGTAGCAGTGAAATACATTGTGTTTACCCTGAGAAAGACTACCATGACCATGAAGCCTTGCGCGGGCACCTGTGTGCGCATGCGTGTACATGCCGATTTTTTTTTCTACAAATCATTTTTGGCGATTCTGTTCCGTGAAACTACTGTACATACATTATTTCTACTTTATATAAGCTGTGTATTTATCATATCATTCCTGCTTTTACTATATGTTAGTGTTATTTTAGGTTTTGTGTATGAATAGGTGCATGAATATAGTGATAAGTCAATTATAAGTCACTTATAAATCAAAAGCATCATAACATTTTAAATAACGTTTGGATATTAAACACACAGCACATATTTTCCCCGTATAAGCATATAAAATCATTGCAACACACCAATATCACTGAATCAGTGGGAGCCCTGGGCTTGTTTCCCTGCAACGAGATGGTGCCATCGAGGGGTGATGGGAGACAGCGATACTCGAAGGGGGTTCCTTACGTCCAGTCTATTCCGCAATCTAGTTTTCATTGCATTCATTGCAGAAAACTCTGCTTGACAGTGATATGATGTTGGAAGTGGAAGCAAAGTTTTCAGTGCTTTCGTGGCTATCTCAGGATATTTAGCATTGACTTTGATCCAGAATGCCAGCAGAGATGTTATGTCAAACATACCTTTTCAGCCTGCCGTCATTTGCAAGCTCGAGGAGTTGATCTCCTTCCTGCGCTGACATGGATAACGCGTGCGTAATGACTTCGCGTGCATTCAAGCTCAATAGTGCGTGACAGGGAATGAGGACAGGTGCCGCTGACTCATATCGCCAAATCATATCGTTGGTTGGGGACCGCTGTGGTACATCACCAGAGGCTCAAGCAAATTGCTACCGATATATCGTGGACAGCATTCTGATCGGTTGCATCACCATCTGGTATAGAGGCTCCACTGAACTGGACTGTCAGAGGCTTCAGAGGGTTGTCGAGCTAGGCAGCTCCATCAAGGGCACAGGCACAAGCTTCCCCACCACAGGACATCTTCTAAAGGGGACATCCATTTATAGCAAAGACATTATTAAACTGAAAAGAGTACAGATAAGATTTATGAGGACGCTTCTGTGACGCAAAGAACTGAGTTACGGGAACAGAATTTTATTCCTTGGAACACAGGCGATTGAGGAATGACCTTACAGAGGTGTATAGCATTCAGAAGGGTGAACACACAGCCTTTATCTCCTGACTTGACTAGAGGGCATAGATTTAAAGTGAGAGGTGAAAGATTTAAGTCAAAGTAAAGTTTACTATCACAGTACATACATGTTACCATATACTACATTGAGACTCATTTTCTTGTAGGTATTTACAGGAAAATTAAAAAATACAATGGAATTTACAAAAAAAACTATAAACAAAAAACTGACAAACAACCGATGTGCAAAAGACAAACTGCGCAAAATATATACTGGAATATATAAGGCATGAAGGGATGCGGGGAGAAAGCGGGAGATTGGGGCTGAGGAAAAGGGATCAGCCATGATGAAAAGGCGGAGCAGATTCGATGGGCCAAATGGCCTAACTCTGCTCCTATATCTTACGGTTAAGCATGAGTTATATAGATTTAATAGAGACCTGAGGGGCAACTTCTTCAGGCAAAGGGTGTTGATTACATGGAATGAGCTGCCAAAGACAGTGATTTAGGCAGGTACAATAACAACATTTAATAGGCATTTGGGTAAGTGCATAAATGGGAGGGGCTTAGAGGAACATGGGCCAAATGCAGGCAAATAGGACCAGCTTTATGGGCAAGTTGTCCTGAAGGGCCTATTTTCATGCAGTATTACTTACGACTCAGTGATTCAACTGATCTCCAGATTAAACCGCCACCATGCACCACATTCACACGCTTAAAGGTCAAAGGTCCAATTTAATGTCAGAGAAATGTATACTATATATATCCTGAAAAGCTTTTTCTTCACAAAACATTCACAAAAACAGAGAAGTGCCCCACAGAATGAACGACAGTTTAAAAGTCCCCCCCCCCGCCGTGTGTAAGGGGCAGCAAGGCAATGATATAAAAATACCTCTCAACTATCAACAATTAAAATACCACATGCAATTTGAAAGGAACACTAAATAAAAAACAGATTCAGCACAAGTAATTGCCTCAGGCAGGTCCAATTCAGAGCTGTCTCACTAACTTTTGCACACCAATTCCCCACAGGTGTCATTGAAGGATTACATAGAGCCTCCAAAAGAATAAAATTGTCTGTAATTTATTTATTAGGTGTGTTCTGAGCATTTTACTACTTTAAAGTTGTATTTATAAATCTATGTTGTTTCTTTTCTTAACTTATACACAGTGTCGTACAAAACTGTGATTTCTTCTACCTCTACATCACTAAAGTGTGGAAAGGAAAGGAACGGAACTTGATCCTTCTCTCGCCTGTCTGAGACCAGCATCCTTTACCATGCAAGCAACACACCATAGTGCACAAAATGTACGAGTGAAAGACGGAAAATGGTTATTAACGACATGGAATTTAAATATTTTGTTCAAGTATTCCACCACTCAAACAATTTCTGAACTTCATTAGGTATGAATGTGAAAAGCAAGAGTGTGATCCCAATATAAAATTATTTTACTTTAAAAAAAAATGCAACAAGAAATTATGTTATTCGGAAATTGAGTTTGGTGGATTTCTGAAGTCAGTATATTCCACATATCTGATGACACCAATTCCCAGATTGATTACTGGGGAATCGAAATGCAACTTGGATTTTGCACATGCACTAAGAGACAATTCTGCATCCCTGTTCAATACTTCTCTTCTAGCCCAAACAAATTAGAATCCTCAATCCGTGAAAAGATAAAACTGAAAAAATGTTGGAAATCGAAAATCAAAACGAAGATGTGTGCAAACACTCTTGCAAATTTCTACAGATGTACAGACAGAAAAACAAACTAGAGGGTTGTAGAGTTAACCAGCTCCATCATGGGCACAAGCCTCTCTACCACTGAGGACATCTTCAAAAGGCAGTACATCAAAGATGTCACGTCCATCATAAAGGACCCTCACCATCCAGGACATGCTCTCTTCTCATTACTACCATCAGGGAGGAGATGATAGACCCACACAACGTTTTAGGAACAGCTTCTTCCCCTCCACTATCCCATTTCTGAACAGTCCATGAACACTACCTCACTAGTTTGCTCTTTTCTATACCATTTAAAAAAAATTTATCTTATTGTAAACTATAGCATTTTCAATGCATTCCACCGTACTGTTGTCCCAAAACAATAAATTTCACAACATACGACAAAGATAATAAATCTGATTCCAAAATGCTGCAAATAACCAAAAGGTCAGGCAGCATCTGGGGAACAAGAAACAGTCATCTTACTAAGTCATGGAAAGCATTAATACTTTTTATATCTAAAAATGCTGACTCACCTAAGTACTTTTACTCGTTTCAGTCTCATTATATTCTAAACCCATGTTGGCTACTATGACAATTTGAAGTATCAACTGGCTTTTTAAAAATGTGGGAAAGCTGTTTGCTACAGCCCTCCCTTCATCTCATTGCAAGAAGGTGGCTCCCTTGACACAGCTTCTAATTTATTCTTCCAGTCCATATCCCTTGTACAGTATGCTAGTTGAGGATGTTCCAGACACAAAGGAGCCTTGTGTTCAACCACCTTGAGGTAGGGGAAGTGAGAAATCCCTCGCTCTTCAGTATCACCTCAGCCAACAAACTATGAGAAGTGTTATTAAACATTAGCAGATACACTGCATTTAGCATATCTAGACTAGTTTATCTCTGAACAATTCCCCTGATAAAGACAAGTTAGGGAAAATAAATGACTGTTCTCACAAAAATGGATGTTCTATTCAGCAAGCTTTGGGAAGCAAATAGACTGTTGGCTTCCAACTCTGATGTACAGAGTGGATGCCCTGTGTCAGAAGGTGGTGAACTTTTAGAATTCTCTATAACACCTGAAGAAGTTCAGCCATTGAATATTTTCAGGACAGATGAATAGATTTGTATGAAAGTTTTAAGGAAGGATCACTGACCCAAAATGTTGACTCATTTCTCCTTCCACAAATGCTGCATTCTTCTAGCATTTGTGTTTTTTGTGTCAGTAAGTGTTTTGATATGAAAGGAATCAAGGGATGCAGGACTAGTGCAAAGGTGAAAGAATTGTGGCAAAGGTACAAGAGGCTCAAAGTTCCGCCGCAAAAGTTAGCATCTCTCGGTGGATACCCATTTCAGTTTGACCTCCCATTTCCATTCTGATACGTCTGTCCACAGCCTCCTCTACTGCCATGATGAGGCCAAACTCAGGTTGGAAGAACAACACCTCTGGGTGGCCTCTAACCAGATGGCATGAATATCGATTTCCCCAACTTCCATTAATCTCTTCCCTCTCCATCCTCTTCTCTTTCTATTCCCTATCTGGCTCCCCTCTCACCTTTCCTCTTCTCCACCTGCAAATCAGCTCCATCTGGTTCCCCTCCTTGCTTCCATTCTTCCATGGTCCACTATCCTCTCCAATCTAATTCATCGTTCTTCAGCCTTTTACTTCTTCAACCTATCCCCTCCCAGCTTCTCACAATATCCATCCTCCCTCACCCACCCCCTTACCTGGTCTCACCTATCACTTGTTATCATGTGCCCCTTCCCCTCCCCCACCTTCTGCTCCCTTCCTTTCCAGTTCTGATGAAGGGTCTTGACCCCAAACATCAACTGTTTATCGCGCTCCATAGGCTGCCAACTCGGTGAGCTCCTCCAACATTTTGTGTGTGAGGCCCAATGGTCTACTCCTGCTTCTGTTTTTTTTAATGCTATGTCGCATTGCTTTGGAGGAACCACTTGGCAATTCACTCGCCAATGTGTCCAACTGAGTAGGGTCAGTTCAAAATCAGCTGGACAGGATCCAGAAGTGCTGGGACAAGTGAAGCAAATACTTCAAATGCAGCCACCAAGCTGGTCTTGGAACAAGTGCTGGCTGTAGCCAATTCCTTAAATAGATGTTGAAGCATCCCAAGACGAGAATGTTTGCTTCTGTGACAATTCCACATTTAGATGAAATATTGAGACACAAAAGACTGCAGACACTGGAAATCCACAGCAACACACAAAGCCCTGGAGGAACTCACCAGGTCAGGGTATCTACGACCAGGATTGGACAGTCAACGTTTCTGGATGAGATCTTTCTAAACTTAATGCTGACAAATGTAACGCAATCAAAATACAGAACACAGAACATAAGCAAATATGATCAGCTATGAGCAAGAGCAGATTATCAGGCCCTACCAGCTTGTTGTTGGCAGAATCTCAGATGATGACTAGAAGGCATAGAGCAGTGAGATATATTGGCTGGTTGAGTGGTAATAACAATAATCTTGTACTCATTGTCAGCATGACCACAGAATTGATTGTGGATGTCAGGAAGAGGAAAATGGGAGAAAACACACCAATCCTCATTGAGTGTCAGTGGTAGAAAGTGTGAGCAGCTTCAATTTACTGGGTGCCAACATCTCTGAGGATCTATCCTGGGGACAAGATTCAAGATTCAAGATTCAAAAAACTTTATTGTCATTCTAACCATACATCAGCTCTGCAGGGCAGAATGAGACAGCGTTTCCCAGGAGCAGTGCATTCATAACATAAGAAACACAACACTAAATAATAAACATAACAATAAATAGTAAAACGCAACAGCCACATGTCAGTTAAAATCAAGCTATAAGTGTCCAGTGCAAGTTAAAAGTGTCCAAAGCAGAGTCAGGTAGAGCAGCTATTTAGCAGTCTGACTGTCTGTGGGAGGAAGCTATTTAGTAGCCTTGCAGTTTTAGTTTTGATGCTCCTGTAACGTTTGCCTGATGGCAGAAGAACAAACAGTTCATGGAGAGGGTGTGAGGGGTCTTTAATGATGTACCGTGTCTTCTGGAGACATCGACTCTGAAAGAGGTCTTGGACAGAAGGTAGGGAGACCCCAATAACCTTCTCTGCTCCCCTCACCACCCTCTGCAAGGCTTTTTTGTCGACAGCACTGCAACTGGAGTACCAGGTTGTGATGCAAAAGGTCAGCACACTCTCAACCACGTCTCTGTAGAATATAGTTAAGATGTTAGTGGGGAGTGATGCTTGTTTAAGCTTCCTCAGAAAGTGCAATCTCTGCTGGGCCCATTTGACAACCCCAGTGGTGTTCCTGGACCAGGTGAGATTGTCCGAGATCTGCACCCCAAGGAACTTGATGTTTTCCACTCTCTCCACTGTGGAGCCGCTGATGTTGAGGGGTGTGTGCTCAGGCTGAGACCGTCTGAAATCGACGATCATCTCCTTGGTTTTGGTGACATTAAGCGTCAAGTTGTTATCCCTGCACCAGCTCTCTAGGTGTTTGACCTCCTCCCTGTACATTGTTTCATCATTTTTGCTGATGAGCCCCACCACTGTGGTATCATCTGCAAATTTAATGATCAGGTTCTCCTTGAATCTGGCTGCACAGTCATGTGTTAGCAGTGTAAACAGCAATGGGCTAAGCACACAGCCTTGTGGGGATCCAGTGCTCAGTGTGATGGAGTCAGAGATGTTCCTGCCAACACAGACTGACTGTGGTCTCTCCGTCAAGAAATCCGGAATCCAGCGACACATGGCAGTGCTAAGGCCAAGCAGCGGCAGTTTCTCCTCTAGTCTCTGCGGGATGATGGTATTGAACGCTGAACTGAAATCAATGTACAGGATTCTGGCATAAGTGTCTTTGTTGTCCAAGTGAGAGAGAACTGTGTGCAGTGTGGTGGATATTGCATCCTCCGTACAGTGATTTGGACGATAAGCAAACTGTAGAGGATCCAGTGATGAGGGGAGGCTGGCTGTGATATGAGGCTTGACAAGCCGTTCAAAACATTTCATCACTATGGGGGTCAGGGCAACGGGACGGTAAGCATTCAGACAGACTACAACTGGTTTCTTTGCTACAGGAATGATTGTGGAGTTTTGAAGCATCTGGGGACAATGGCTTGACTAAGGGAGATGTTAAAAATGTCTGTCAGGACATCTGCTAATACATCAGCACATTCCTTGAGCACACATCCAGGGACGTTGTCGGGACCTCCAGCTTTTCGTGGGTTGACCCTGGCAAGGGTCCTCCGTGTTTGCTCTGGATCAATGATTGGAGCCGGCTGGTCAGATGGTAAAAAGGGACTGGCTGTCCCCCTTGCTGTAGTGTTTGATGCTTCGAAGCCTGCAAAGAAATTGTTAAGCCTGTCTGGAAGAGAGGCGTCGCTGTCATCAGTTTTCTGCCTGATCTTATAGTCTGTCAGAGCTTTAATTCCCTGCCACATCCATCTGGTGTCACCTGTGTCACAGAAGTGTCCATGTATTTTGCCCGCGTAGGCCCTTTTCGCTTTCCTGATCCCTAGTGAAAGCACAGACCTGGCTGAGCAAAGCGCACTCCTGTCCCCCGACCTGTAGGCTGTCACGGGCCTTCAGTAGTGAACACACCTCTGTTATCATCCATGGCTTTTTATAACCACATGTGGTGAAGGTTTTCATCACAGTGACATCCTCCGTGCATTTGGCTATGTAGCTGATTACTGCCTCCGCATACCCCTCAATGTCTGTATGGTCGTCATAGGAGGCTGCTGTTTTGAATATGTCCCAGTCTGTGTGCAAAAAAACAGTCTTGTAGTGCTGAGGCTGCTCCTTTTGGCCAGACCCTTATCTCTCTTTTCTCTGCTCTCACACGTTTAAGCAGAGGTTTATATGCTGGTGTTAGCATAACAGATATGTGGTCAGAGTGGCCAAGATGGGGGCGGGGGGCTGCTTTGTATGCCTGTGATGTGTTGGTATAAACCAAGTCCAGTGTGTTGTCTCTCCTGGTTTTGAAATCCACATATTGCAGGAATTTGGGGAACGCAGTCTTTAAGCTGGTGTGGTTAAAGTCCCCAGCAATCACCACGAAGCTGTCAGGATGTGTAGTCAGTAGCTCACTGATGGCTTCATGTAGGCCTCCCAGTGCTTCGTTAACATTAGCCTTAGCATTGGCACTGGGAGCTACGTAAACAGCTGCCACAAGCATGATGGTGAATTCCCTCGGCAGATAGAACGGCCGGCATTTCACAATGAGAAATTCAGCCAGTGGTGAGCAGTGTTTAGCAGCTACTGAAGCGTTCACACACCAGTCTTTGTTTATATAAATACACAGACCTCCTCCTCGGCTCTTACCGGAGCTAGCTACCTCCCTGTCCGCACGAAACGATGTCATTCCCTCCAGCTGTATCGCCGCGTCTGGTATGTTGTCATGGAGCCAGGATTCCGTTAAGACATACATACAGCAGTCTTTAAATTCCTTGAGTGTTTCTCTCAGCAGACGCAGCTCATCCAGCTTGTTGTCGATGGAGCGGACATTTGAGAGCAGGAGGGATGATACCGCTGGCCTGGTGGGGTTAGCTTTTAGCCTAGCATGGATGCCAGCCCTCTTACCCCTCCTCTGTCTTCTCTCACAGAGCTTTCGCTTCCTCCTCCCTCGGGAAGCAGCCGGCTTGGTAGCGGATAGTCGTCCGTAGCGGTGTAAACTGTCCATGTCACAACAGAACTCATCAGTTTTTCTGACATAGTATGCCCTGACGTTAACGAGCATATTCCGACTGTATGTTATGCGTCTAGGGCAAACAGAAGAAACACTAGATACACTTATCACTCCCCGAGGGCCCGCTGCGTCAATGCGCGCCGCCATCTTAAAGACACATATTGACGCAGGTCAGTGGCTATACTTCATTCAGAGCTTGAGGAGATCTGGTATAATCACCAAAGACACTAGCAAGTATTTACAAATGTATCGCAGAGAACATTCTGACTGGTTGCAAGAATGCACAGGATCGAAGGAGGCTACAGAGGATTGTAGACTTAGCCAACTCCATCATGGGCACAAGCCTCCTCACCGAGGACATCTTCAAAAAGACAATGCCTCTGGAAGGTGGGATCTATCATGAAGGACTCTCACCATCTGGGACACCCCTTTTTCTCTTTAGTATCACCAGGGAGGTGGTACAGGAGCCTGGAGATCCACAACCAGTTTTCAGAATAGTATCTTCCCCTCTCCTCCAAGAGGATCACAACCTCGTTATGGTTGCATGCCTCATTGACCCAGACAGCTATGTTTATGCTTTTTCTCTTGGCAGGTCAAAGGGCAGAGGATAGACTAAAAGTGGTCCACAGGCCCTCCAGGTTCGGGGGTTCAGCACAGGGCTAACAACCTTGATTGGCAAAACAAAATTGTTACAGAAACAGCTGCGAAGAATCCTTCTACATCTGAGTGCAGTGGCACTCCTGAGTCTCCACATGGGACTTGCATGACTGAGAGTAATGAAAATCAAGAGGAAGCTACTGACATGATAAATGAAGCCATGAACGCTGCCAGAGATGGGGGACCTTCACTACTGCCCTAAACTCCAGCGGCGTAACAGGCAGTGAGTAATCCTCTCCTCTGCCATCAGATTTCACCATTCTTCTTTTGCACTATTTATTTTTTATTGCTCCTGAAGTAATTTTTTAATGTTTACACTGTACTGCTGCCACAAAACAACACGTTTCATGACATATGTCAGAGATAATAAACCTGATTCCGATTCAAATATCAAGCTCATGTTTTCCCTCCAAACTCAGGAGCTTGGCCATAAAACACAAGAACAAACACAGCACATTGCATTTCTGGACTACAAACTTCAAAATGACTGCAATGAGTTTGCACTTTGACAGATTTACTTTTGCAGTCACCCTGCAGAATTCATAACTAGTGTATTACAGTCTGCACTCACTCATCAAGTAGTGGAGCACTAGTCTTCCCCAAGTTAACTTTGTAGATGATAACGATGATGAAGAAAACAAACAAATACAAGGCCAGGACACTTTGCCACTGCTATTAAAAGGGAGAAAATTGCATGCCTCATCTGAGAAGCATCCCCCAATCACCGCAAAGCAAGTAACTTGAATTATTATCACAAAATGAATCACATTGTTTTCCAATTGAAATTAAAACTGAATATAGGCAATACTGTACAGGTCAGACAGCCTCTGTGGAGAGAGAAACAAAGTCAACTTCTGGGTCAAAGACATTTCATCAGGACTAAGTTAGAATACAAGTATGTTTTAGATTGCAGAAAGTGGAGGGCTGGAAAGAATGAAAGGAGTAAGACATTGGAGCAGAATTAGACCATTTGGCCCATCAAGTCTGTTCTGCCATGATTTATTCTGATCAGCCATGATGGAATGGCGATCATATGTCATAAGGTGGATAAAATGAATGGGAAGTCTCATTCAATAGCTGCTGATTTTTCACCTTTTGATTGTTGCTTTCACAAGAATATCCTTGTATGAGAATGTCCCAATTACATCAAAATCACACCTAAAGAACCAACTAATGTACGTATTCAGAAAATAAGCTGACAACAAAACTGGCTTTAGTAATTCTACTTGTCATGTGTACACTGAGACATACAGTGAAACACATCAGTTGGGTCAACAATCAACACAGTCCAAAGATGTGCTGGGAGTAGCCTGCAAGTGTTGGCGTACTTCTGGCACCAACATAGGATGCCCACAGCTCGCTAATCCTAACCTACAAGTCTTTGGAATGTCGGAGGGAACCAAAGCACAGAGAAGACCCACATGGGGAGAAAATACAAGCTCCTTACAGCCAGCAGGGTGAATTAAACCCCTATAATTGGCACTGTAAATAGTTTCACTAACCATTGTAATTTGTCTGTACATATTCTGAAAGAGAACTTAAAAGAAATTTACAGCAGGACCTGCATTTTTACATACAAATAATAGAAAACACCAGCGACTATTAAAGCTAGTTAAAATTTGCCAGAAATCTTACAAACAGGAAGGAAACTCTTAAGGGACTTTAGTTTTAGTAGCAAGCAGCATGACATGGCAAGTGCGGATTTAGGGATTCTCAACAAAATAAAGTGTTCGCAATAAGAACACAGGCAACAATTGTTGCAGCCCTCCAACTTCTGGACAGTATTGTGAGAGACTCAAGGCCAACAGGTTTGACCATGCTGTATTATCGAATACAGAACAGCTGTTTGGGTTTTTCAGTGAACAGGAGATTATAAGGAAAAGAAACATAAGGGAGAGCAGAAATTACTTGAAGTGCTTTACCCACCGTCTGCTTTGGATGCATTTCAAACTCACAAGAAATTGTAGTCTATTGAAAAAGATGAAAAGTAAAACTCATCTCTAGATAAAACCTGATGATTAGTGTGTTTGTAACTTATTAACTGTAAATTTATTAATTATAAATTTATTAACTAATCATTCATTACTGCTAATATTTTGCTCAAGCGTGAATAGTATTGAAAAAGAGGTGATAATATCTCAAATAGTACGATTTTACATCTTCTATTCTGATGAGATTGTAGGCACGCTCTATTAGCTGCAGAATGTGTGGTGACATTTGTGGGCTGCCCCCACCACAACCTTGGGTGCCTTGGTTGTTAATACATATTACTGCACGTTTTGATGTGCATGTAATAAGTAAATCTGAATTTTTATCAGTCGCTCTTCATGCACAAAACTAATCACTGCAAGACCAGCAATGTTCGAAAGTAGTTTTGGACTATAAAGTATTGTGGCATGAGCTAAGGTTGCCAAAAAATGAATCCTATACAAACTGGATCCTCTACAGTCTGAAACTTAAATGCAGTTGGAGCAACCCTGGAAGTAGCATTGATAATCAGCTTAAATACACATCCAAGACAAATCTCCCACACACACCCAACATATACCACAATTGTTAGAAACACTTACTGCAAGTAGTATTTAAACTGTGAAGGTTTGAAATTCTCCACACGGATGACTGTTGGACAGTTCTCGTCTTCTTTCACCTGCTTTCCATACACTCTCGAAAGAAACTCTGGTGCCCTTGCAAGCAGCACTGCTTTATGGGCCTTGAAGACAGCTGCACCCACTTGGAATGTGATATCTGCTTGATTTCCTTCTACAAGAAGCCTTTTGAAAACAAAAGAAAATTTGTATTGGATGCTGGACTCCATCAAGTTTCCAAATAAAACTGCTTTTACCAACTTGCTCCTGGAGCTCTTTGTATTCAAACAACACTGTTGAGTAGCTGTTGAAATATTTCTTTTACAATCAAGTATACTTCCAAACACAACAAAGTACTAAAGTTTAAGATGGCAATAATCCAAAGAACAACTGGATCCCTATATTACCAGATGAAATGAGAAAGTTACACGCACAAAATGCTGGAGGAACTCAGCAGGTCACCCAGCATCTATGGAAAGGTATAAAAGTTTGACATTTCGGGCCAAGACCCTTCATCAGGACTCTCAATCTGAAACAACGTCTCTATTCATTTCAATAGATGCTGCCTGAACTGCTGAGCTGCTCCAGCATTTTGTGTGCGTTACTCTAGTTATCCAGCATCTGCAGAATCTTGTGTTTATGACTGAGAAAATTTGTACAAAGGCATTTCAAAACGCTTGAGAACTAATAATTATTACTAGTCTTATCAGTTTTACCTTTGCTTTAACCTTACCTATGAAGTGCAAGTTCAAAGAAAATTTATTATCAAAGTACACATATGTCACCATATGCTACACTGCTACTCACTTTCTTGTGCGCATTCACAGTGGGGGAAAGTCAAGGGGAAGGAACGTCGACTCAGACCATGAGAGGCCTGCGTCGAGCATTTTCATGCCTTACAAGGCACAAATTGGAAGTCTGTGTGGGGCACCACTCCTTGCACATAGACACTAGAGCAATGTGTGGTTAAGTGCCTTGCTCAAGGACACAAACACGCTGCCACAGCTCAGACTCGAACTAGCAATCTTCAGATCACTAGACGAACGCCTTCACCACTTGGCCACGTGCCCAACACTGTGCCTATTCACAGTAAATACAAAAAAAACTATAGAATCAATGAAAAACTGTACACAAAGACAAACAACCAATGTGTAAAAGACCACAAATTGTGCAAATACATGCCCAAAGATAACAAAATAATAATAATAAGTAATAAATATTGAGACCACTGTTATAATTCTCAACTAGAATTATTCTTTGGTTAGAATTTTTTAATTTCTGAGTATTGGGGGGGGGGGGAAATACTTCAATCACTTGGACGGTCACTTCTGATATTCCATCCTTCATCTTCTTGTCAAGCTAGCCCGAGATCAATTCTTTACTTTCCATGAGTATCCAAGGACAAAGAAATCACAAAAAAGAACTTTGAACAGTTCGAAAATTAATATTTCATCCACTGTAAATTCTTTATAAATCAGGACGGAGGCTCACTATATCCAAACAGCAGGATAAGAAAGTGCTTCTGCAGATGGTGCAATGGTCAGAATGTTATGAGGCAAGTTTCCTTTGCTAGCAACAAAGTTCCAAGGACATTTGCTTCTAATAGTTGCCACAGAGAGTTGCCTTCCTATTCGCATGAAGTTTTACATCCGATCTTCATTATTTATTAACAAAACAGACTGGATATAAAAAAAATGAATACATTAACATCCTCAAAGAATATCACCATAAAAACAATCTCTACTTGGGGCTCACCACAGAAGATCCATGGGAGAGACTACTTCTCACTCACCACATGGAACGTGAAAATACTTGCCCTAGCACAGAAACTGCACGAGCTGGAGAGGTACACTTGGCACTTTGTAGGACTCTGTGAAGTCAGGTGGAGAAACCTCTGAACGTCTTACTGAAGAAGGCCACATACTATACTACAGAGGAGAATTTGACAAACATGCCAATGGCGTAGGATTTCTTGCCAATAAGAGCATCAAGAACTCAGTACGTGGGTGCCACCCAGGATCCAGCAGGCTTATTTCCCACTGCCTTGGAGCAGCACCTTTTAACATCACAGTAGTACAGGCCTACGCACCAACAACTGACCATGAAGATGACCAAGTGGAGGAATTTATTTTACACCCAACTCCAGGGCATTATTGACAAGGTGGACAAAAAGGCCATTCTAATCATCCAGGGGAATTGGAATACCAAGTTGGGTAATAGCTGCACTGAAAGGCTGGAAGGAATTCTGTGGCCCCTCCTGTAATGCTGTAACCAACAAGTGAGGATTACGCCTACTTGAGTTCGCCAGCTGCAACAACATGGTGCTTGCAAACACCCTTGGAGAGCACAAGGCAACATAACTCTGGACCTGGTGCCCACCTGATAGAATACAGCATAGCCAGATCGATTGCACACTGATACAGAAAAGGTTTCGGTCTGGGATCAACAGAACCACAACAAGGATGCTCCCAGGTGCTGATGTTGGAAGTGACCATAACCTGGTGATAATGAACTTCAGAATCAGGCTGAAGAAAGTCAAAAGTCCAAGAACATCAAAATGAAATTCAACTTGGACAGACTGAAGGTCCCCTTCATTGTTGAATCCTTCAAAGCTACAGTTGATGAAAAATTTGCACCACTGGTGACACTTTGACAAAGATGCTGAAACATTGACAGCTAAGTTCAATGAAGTGATGACAGAAACAGCCACTGAGATACTTGGAAAACACAGTCAGAAAACCCAACCCTGGGTAACAGAGGAGATCCTGGAAATGTGTGACACTAGAAGAGACCTGAAGAAAACTAAGAATACAACAACAGGAGCTATAGCATACATAGAGATCAACAAGGTCAGGAAAAACATGATCGAGGCCAAGGAAGAATGGACTGAGAGACAGTGCACAGAGATAGAAGACAGCCTGAACAAGAACAGCAGACGAGCATTCCCAATTGAAAAGGACCTCCCTAAACAGTCACGAGTCAGCACCATCCAAGACAAAGGATGAAACTCTCTGACAGAAGATGAAGACATTCTCAACAGATGGACCGAGCATTGTTCAAACCTTTACATCCATCAGACCCAAGGAGACCCCAACATACTCGCAAGCCAGGACTTGTCAAACATTGACAACTTTCCAATTCTACAGGAAGAAGTAGAAGCAGCCATAAGATCGCTGAAGAATGGGAAAGCTGCAGGAATAAACAACATCATGGCTGAGCTGATAAAGCATGCAAGAGAGACAGGGATGGACGTCCTCACCAATATATGCATCAAAATCTGGCAGACTGGGGAATGGCCGACACCCTGGACAAAATCACTCATCATCACTCTCCCCAAGGAGGCCAGTGCCAGAATTACAGAACCACAAGTCTTATCAGCAATGTAAGCAAAGTGATGTTGAAAGTCATCTTGAACAGACTGAAACCACAGGCAGAAGATATAATCGCCGAAGAGCAGGCTGGATTCAGAAGTGGAAGTAATACAACAGAACAGATATTCAACCTCTGGGTACTGTGCGAGAAATACAGCCAACATCAACAGGACATCTTCCACGTGTTCATAAACTTAAAGAAGGCTTTCACTAGGGTGTGGTACAATGCACTCTGGGCCACAATGAAGAGATACAACCCGGGCCAGAAGCTGATCCAAACCATCAAGCAGCTCTACACCAAAGCTAGCAGAGTGGTACTTGTTCAAGGCACAGTTAGAGAGTGGTTCCACACATCAATTGGAATCCAACAAGGTTACCTCCTTTTGCCCTTGCTGTTCAATATTTTCCTGGAACAAATAATGACAGATGCCCTGGAAGACCTTATCGGCACAGTCAGCATCAGAGGACAGATCATAACCAACCTCAGGTTCACCGATGACATTGATGAATTGGCCTGCCTCGTGAACCGTCTGGACGATACATCTAGCAGACATGGCATGGAGATCCGAGCACAGAAAACTAAGCTGAACAGTGAGGAGTCAATCTCGACAAAGATCAGTCAGTGGACAGACTGTCACATGGCTGAAGTATCTTGGCACCATGATCAACCAAGAGGGATCAAAGCCTGAAGTCATTGCAAGCACAGCCCAAACAACAGTAACGCTGGCTAAACCAAAACTAATCTGGAGAGACAATAATGTCATTCTCAGATCCTCCTGCATGCACTTGTGCTTTCCATCTTCTTGTATGCATGCAAATCATGGACTTTGACAGGAGAACTGCAAAAGAAGAAACAGGCAGTAGAAATGAGATGCTTCAGAAGGCTCTTCAGCATCTCCTATACAGACCATGTCTCAAACAACAAAGCACGAAGAACCATCACCCTGCACGTGAGACACTATGAAGACCTACTGTCCACAGTAAAGAAGAGGAAACTGAGATGATATGGTCACATAACAAGATCAAGTGGACTCTCAAAGACCATTCTTCAGGGAATGGTGCAGGGGAAAAGGAAAAAGGGCAGACAGAGGAAGGAATGGACAGATAGCATTGCAGGGTGGACTGGAGAGAACTTTCCCGTGACACAGCCACTCGCCCACAGCCGTGAGAGATGGAGGTAACTGGTGCAGCGCTCATCTGTACAGTATCCCTACGACCCAGGCAAGTTGCATAACTAGGAACTTTCCTTAAGTTAATATTTTGGTCCACAAGATGCCAGTCACAGAAAATTGGGTTACAACGAAGCTCACTTTTAGACACCGGAATCAGAATCAGGCTTATTATCACTGACCTATGTCCTGAGATTTGTTTTTTTCCTATGTGGCAGCAGTACAGTGCAAGACAAAAAAAAAGTTACAATAAAAAATAAAATAGAGCCAAAAAAAGGAATAGTCAGATAGTGTTACAGGCTTCATGGACCATTCAGAAATCTGATGGCAGAAAGGAAGAAGATGCTCCTAAAATGTGGAGTATGGCTCTTCAGAATCCTGTACCTCTTCCCTGATGGTAGGAATGAGAAGAGGTCCCAGATGGTGAGAATCCTTAAAGATAGACTTGAGGAACTGCCTTTTGAAGATGTCCTTGATGGTGAGGATGCTTGCACCCCATCAGGGTCACTGGATAGAAATCAGAAGCTGAATTTCAAAATGGTTTTCCCCTTTCCACATCCGAAACCCACAAAGCAATGCGTTGCAGAAGTAGTTAGTGTTAGTTGAGACTACAAAATCCAAGGATTAAAACTTGGCAAGACATTCTTGCACATGATCAATGGGCCACATGGCTCAAGTCCTACGGTCTTATTATTTCAAGAACAAAAGCAAGTCCAAATCATCTTCTAGCCCTGGATATTCAGTCGCTCACTGGTGGCCATTTATCAATTATCACTCCATTCAAGTTTATGAAGCCTACTTCAACATAACAGCTATACCATTTCTATCTGTGCTCCAAGTTTTACACATTTCCTTTCATCTTTTCTATTTTCTGTCTACTGCCATCATCTCTGTTTTGTAAAGCCCTCCATATTCTGCTGAAGCAAAGGTGCTTGGGGTTGGAGAGGTGATCATTGCTGTATTAGTGCCTTAGGCTTTTATGTTTAATATTGTACATAATATATTATCCAATATCATGATATCAACAATGATTTCAAAGGAAGTCATTTCCTAGCTACCTAACATTTCTTCTAATATAGCCAAATGCCTATAATTTAACTGCATGTCCTCTTTTTCCTCTCTTTAAAGTTCAAAGTAAATTGTATTATCAAAGTACATATATTAATTTTCTTGTAGGCATACTCAAAAATCTATAGAATAATAACTATAACAGACTAGGGTGTTTAACCAGAGTGCAGAAGACAACAAACTATGCAAATGCAAAAAGAAATAACAATAATATTAATAAATAAGCAATAAACATCAAGAACATGAGATGAAGAGCCCTTGAAAGTGAGCCCATTGATTGTGGGACCATTTCAATGATGGGACAAGTAAAGTTGAGTGAAGCCATCCCCTTTTGTTCAGAGCCAGATGGATGAGGGTTAGTAACTGTTCCTGAACCTTGTACCTTCTTCCTGATGGCAGCAGCAAGAAGAGATCGTGTCCTGGGTGGTGAGGGTCCCTAATGATGGATGCTGCTTTCCTACGACAGCATTTCATGTAGATTTGTTCAATGGTTGGGAGGGCTTTACCCGTGTTGGACTGGGCCTGATGGAATGTTCTGACAGTCCTGTCAATATGGTCTGTATCATTTTTCAGACAACCCATGGCAACAGTTAACCTCATACTGAGTTATGTTCCCATAACATTTAGCCGGATACTGTGGATTGTGACTTGGTGTGGAAAAGAATTTTGGTGGAGTTATTTGAAAAAGTCGCAGAGATGAGGTAATGTTGCAACTCTATAAAGCTCTGGTTAGGTCACATCTGGAATATTGCGTTCAATTCTGGTTGACTCACTATAGGAAGGATGTGGAAGCTTTAGAGAGGGTGCACAGATTTACCAGGATGCTGCCCAGACTACAGAGCATGTTTGATGAAGACAGATTAAGTAAAATAAGGCTTTTCTCTTTGGAATGAAGGAGGACTTGATAGAGGCGCACAAGATAATAAGAGGCATAGATTAAGTGGACAGCCCAAAAATGGCTAATACAAGAGTGCATAGTTTTAAGGTGACTGACGAAAGTATGGAAGAATGCCAAAGGTAGTTTGTTGTTTTTTTTTCCATACAGAGAATGATGTGTGTGTGGAACAACCTGCCAGTGGTGGTGATAAAGGCAGATATACTAGGGACATTAAAAAAAACTCTTAGGTAGTCACTTGGATGATAGAAAGACAGAGGGTTATGCAAGAGGAGAGGGTTACATTTATCTTAGAGAAGGTTTAAAGGTCAGAACAACATTGTGAGCCGAAGGGCTTGCACTGTGCTGTAATGTTCCATGTTCTTTGGTTGATAATGGGAAGATGGTAATTGGAAAAGTCACATTAAGATTGAAGGCAATGAATAAAAGTGGCTTAGCAGAATTTAACACAAAACTGGCTTAGAAGATTGAGAAGAGGTGGAAAATTGGAACAAGAACAGAGATAGTGAGATTATGATACAGAAGGAAACAGGGCATTTGGCTCAAAGTCAGTATCAAATCACCCATTTACACCAGTGCAAATCAAACCCCTATTCTCGCCACATTCTCATCAGTTCTCCCTAGAGTTTAATCACTCACCCACTAGGGTATTTTACAATGGCCAATTAGATTAGATTAGGTTAGATTGAGGACACGCAGTTCTCTTTTATTGTCATTTAGTAATGCATGCATTAAGAAATGATACAATTTGTTCCTCCAGAATGATATCACAGAAACACAAGACAAACCAAGACTAAAAAAACTGACAAAAACCACATAATTATAGCATATAGTTACAACAGCGCAGAGCAATACCATAACTTGGTGAAGAACAGACCATGGGCACGGTAAAAAAAAAGTCTCAAAGTCCCTTGAAAGTCCCATCATCTTACGCAGACGGTTGAAGGGAGAAACTCTCCCTGCCATGAGCTTCCACCTTTCCGATGCAGCATTCTGGAAGCACTGACCACAGTCCGATTCCGAGTCCGTCCGAAAACTTCGAGCCTCCGACACCGAGCACCGTCTCTGCCGAGCACTTCGACCCCGGCCCCGGCAACAGGCAATAGGCAAAGCTGAAGATTTGGGGCCTTCCCCTCCGGAGATTCTCGATCACACAGTAGCGGCTGCAGCGAAGTGGGCATTTCAGAAGTTTCTCCAGATGTTCCTCCATGCTTCTCACGTCTGTCTCCATCAAATCAGGATTGTGCATGGCCCCTATTTAACAAATACGATATCATTTCACCGGAGAGGCCGCGCGCACTGCATCACGCCATCTTCTCCTCCCCTCCCCTGAAGTGACCAGACTGCACACCTTTGGGAGGTGAGAGGAAAGCAGAGCATCCAGAGAAACAGAGAGAACATGCAAACCACATCAGCGCTCTCGGTCAGAACGGAACCCAGGTTCTGGCTCTGTGAGACAGTGGCTCCCATTGACCTGGGGGCAGGTATGCCAAGCTTGCTTAAGGTGGCAAGGTTGGTTGAGAAAACAGTTAAGAAAGCATTTAGGATTGTGCGCTTAATTACAGAAGCAAAGAGACAAAAACACCTAGCACATGATTAAAGCACCAGCCTGGCCATAACCAGCATCGTATCCAGTGCTGGGCACTACAGTTCAGGAAAAGTTTGAAGGCTTTCAAGATAGTGCTGGAAAAAAACTGCCAAAATGATTCCAGGGATGACATACTTTGGTTATTGGATGAAATAAATGAGGTCTAATGAGAACTTGATTGGTCCCTTGCACCAAAAACAAGAAATGCTGACAAATAAAACATTATCGCAGAACGATAACTCGTTTCTTTTTCAACAGATACTGCCAGACAGGCCAAGTGTTCCAGCATTTCCTGTTTTTATTTCAGATTTCCAACATCTACAGTCAGTTATTCTCTTGGTTGCTGTTTTCAATGACACGTGCATAATGATTGGCATGGGCATGGTGAGCCATTTCTATGACATAGGGCATGGTGACTCTGTGAATCTTGTTCTCGTGTTGGGTTAAGATGTAGAATTGTCATTCTTCTGGTAGTATAACTTCACTAAAGAAGAAGAAGAAAGCCCTTAGCTCCGAGTGGACTCATCGGGACGCCGTCATGACGGCATTTTTTTTAAAGCAGGCTTTCTTATTTTTACGAGGCTGAGTTGCTAGTTCGACGCTCAACCCAGCACGGATGAAAAGCATGCAAGGGAGCCGGCTGGACTCAAACTCGGGAGCCTTCGCTCTGAAGTCCGGCGCTGATGCTACTACGCCCCCAGCCTTCACTATCTTTGGTAATAAATTTTATAGAATCGTCTACACACATGTAAATTTTCTAATGATTGTAGTGTAGCTGATTCTATTTTTTCCAGTAGCTTCTCAGTTTTTCTGTGGCAAACCACTTGAATCTGGCTATTTCATATGTTGTCAATGGATTGTGCTTTATTTCTAGTCTGACTGAGAGATGATCACAATTTATTCATACTTTGCTCTTATAACACTTAATAAAATGACCATAATCTCTGCTTTATGTCTCATTCATAATTTATGAAGAACCTCTCTATTGGTATCACCAGATCCAATAGATGTGACTTGACTGCTAGTTCAGAAAAAAAACTAGTCATGCTTGTACGCTTGCCTAGACACGTACTTCAACAAGGAATATGGCGAATCAGAGCCACCAGGGGAAACAGTTCAGAGTTGACCAAAGTCAAGATATACTTGATCTGTTTCAGACACTTCACTCCCCCTTTGAGATCTACCCATCTCAGGGCATGGGCCAATGACAGATATCACTCTCAAGGCTATGGATACTTTAGGATTCAGATTCAGGTTTAACATTGTTGGCATATGTCGTGAAATTTGTTGTTTTGCAGCAGAACAATGCAATACATAGCATCAAAAGCTATCAATCACTATAAAAAAGTATATAATAAAAAAAATTAAATAAGTAGCGCAAAGAGAAAGGGAAAATACTGAGGAAGTGTTCATGGATTCATTGTCCATTCAGAAATCTGATGGCGGAGGGGAAGTAGTTGTTCCTGAAACATCGAGTGTGTGTCTTCAGACTCCTGTACCTTCTCCTTGATGGTAGCGATGAGAAGAGGGCATGTCCTGGGTGATGGGGGTCCTTAACGATAGGTGCTGCCTTTTTGCGATATCGCCTCTTGAAGGTTTCCTGGATGCTGGGGAGGCTAGTGTCCATGATGGAGCTGGCTTGAGTTTGCAGCCTTCTGCAGCTTTTTCTAATTCTCTGCAGTGGCCCCTCCACACCAGATGGTGATGCAACCAGTTAGAATGCTCTCCACAGTACCTCTGTAGAAATTTGCGAGTGTCTTTGGTGACGTACCAATTCCCTTCAAACTCCTGATGAAATATAGCCGCTGTCATGCCTTCTGTGTAATTGCATCGATATGTTGGGCCCAGGATAGATCTTCAGAGACGTTGACACCCAGGAACTTGAAAACTGCTCACCATAGCCTTTTATAAGTTTATTTCCCACACCTCTGCTCTCAATCTCAGACAGACCTCGCCTTCTTCCCCAGTTTCTGCATTCAACAAACAACTGTTTACAATAACTGTTAGCTGCAAAAAAAAACAAATCCATCACTGGCACATATTCCCCACATTTCAAAGGGACCACTTTGTGATTCCCTGGTCACTCTTTCATTCCCGCCTACTGCTGTCAGTATTGTGTAGCACTTTCCCACGCAATCACAGGGGCTTTTTCACCTCTCCCCTTACCACCACCAAGGGACCAAACTGGCTCTCTACATTAGTCAGTATTCACTTGCACTTCTTCTAATCTCGTGCCCTGCAGTCGGAGTTCACAATGCGGTCTTCTCCACGCTGAAGAAATAAAATGCAAACTGGGTGATTGCTTTGCAAGGCGACTATGTTCAATGTGCAGGAGAGACCCCAAGTTTCTAGTTGCCTGCTGCTTTAGACCTCTCTGTCTGTGGCATCCTGAACTGTTAAAAGGACCAACACAAGCCTGAAGAGCAAGCCCTGCACATAACAGCTTGCCGGACTCTGTATTGAATTCTCCAACTTTAAATAGCTTATAGTTTACTCCTTCTATTTGTATCCAGACAGGTCATTTCTGCTTAACATTCCTCTCTTCTTTATTTATCACATGTACATCAAAACGTACAGTAAAATGCATTGCTTGTGTCAAATTAAATCAGCGAGGATTGTGCTGGGCAGCCTGCAAGTGTCACCAGCATAGCATGCCCACTGTCACTAACCCTAACTGTGTGTCTTTGCACGTGGCAGGAAACCAGAGCACCTGGAGGAAACCCACCTGGTTATGGGGACAACATAAAAACTCCTTACAAGCAGCAGCAGGAATTGAACCCTCAACTTACAGCTGGCTACTGTAGAGAGTAGTGCTACCACGCCACCACCCTGCATTGCCCAAACTTCACCACATTAGCAATACAGTACCCAATTTTGGACCCACCACCCATTTAGAACATGCATTGACCATAGTGCATAATTAAGGCACTTCGGCCCACCATCTTCTGCTAACTCTTTAACCCTACTCTAAGATTGATCTAGCTTTTCCATCCCACGCAGCCCTCCATTTTTTTTTCATCCACATGCCTGTCCAAGAGCCTCTTAAATCTCCCTCATTGGTAGGGTGGTCCACACTCTTTAAAAAAAAAACCTACCTCTGCCTCTCCTGCATACTCTCTTCCAAACAACTTAAAGTTATGCTTCTCATACTAGTCAAACAATACCTTTATTCCACCCACTACCCTATTTCACTTTCCACTTTCTCTGTCATCACTGCCAGGTATGGAAACACCAATGCCCTTGAACGGAAAACCCTACAAAAAGTAGAGGATATGGCCCAGTCCATCACGGGTCCTCCTTTCCACTGAGCACCAACGCAGGAAAGCAGCATCCATCATCAGCGACCCCAAACACCCAGATCATGCTCTCTTCTCACTGCTGCCAACAGGGAGATACAGGAGGCTCAGGAACATTTATCACCCTCCATCCAGTGGATAACTTCACTTGCCCCATCACTGAACTATTCCCACAACCTAAAGACTCGCTTTTAAGGACTTTTCATCCCATGGTCTCAATATTTATTGCTTATTTTTTTTTCTCTTTTGTATTTACACAGTTCGTTGTGTTTTGCACACTGGTTGTCTGCGCTGTTGGCTGTGGTCTTTCATTGATTCTATTATGGTTTTTGGATTTACAGAGGACGCCTGCAAGAAAACGAAACTCAGGGTTGTATATGGCGACATATATACACTTTGATAATAAACTTTCTTTGAACTTTGAACCTGCATTGACTACTTTCCCCCAAAGATCAAGGACCTTTGTTTGATATTGGAATAGGTTTATTATTGTCATACGTACCGAGATACAGTGAAAAGTTTGTCTTGCATACAGATCAAATTGTAGGTTTTCTCAAATAAAATGGCAGAAGTGTTTTATGTTTCAGAAAAGCTGTAGCAACTCCTTTATTGAGCACCAAAACACTGAACACAAAGCACGCTAAAAATCCTTTACATAATCTCATCATCACGCCACACCAGCCTCTAAAACCGAAACCTCAACTCAACGTCGGTGGTTGTGAATTATGTACATTTCCACCAATGATGTTACCATATAGAGGCCCCCCTCCTGAATTCACTAAAACCGGCATGGTGAACCTCCCTGGATATCAGAAGAGCCGTCCAGCTCAGGCCCCATGTTCCTAGGGTGGAGGGACAGCGAGTGCCTCCAGCTTGTCCGGAGGTGTGTTGATATGCTCATGGTCATGTCATGACGGCAGGGGCCTGGTAGTGGAATCCTCCAAATCTGGATGGGTCTGTTTTAGGAGATCTACCAAAATACATTCAGGTTTACCTCTCTTATCCATAACAAAATTCTTTTCTCCCCTTTCCAAAACACAGAACGGGCCATCGTAAGGGGGCCTAAGGGGATGTTGGCAGAGGAAAACAAATGAGGTAGAACATAGATTAACGGGAACCCAAGAGTGTTGAATGCCATGATGGGAGGTAGGAATAGGTGAAAAGGAATTGAATTTACTGAGGAGAGTGGAACACTGCTGAGAGGCCAACAAGGCGGTTGGGGCGTTAGGAATGAAATCACCAGGCACTCGTAATGGCTGCCTGTATACCAACTCAGCCACAGGTCCTCTTTTGGAGCTGTTGTGAGCCCTCAGCAGGACACACAGGAGACGACCATGCCAACATTCATCAGTCAGGGAAGCCCTCAGAGCAGTCTTTAAGGAGCAGTGAACCCACTCACAAAGGCCCTTGGACAGCTGGTGATAGGCCGTGGTGTGATGTAGCCTAACTTCGGGGTTCTGGGCCATCGCGGTCTGCGACTGTGGTCAGAGGAAATATCAGGTGGGGTGCCAAACCAAGCGCTGATGAATGTGCCTGAGTCACATCTGCGCTGTTGTTGATGCTAGAGGGTCAACCTCTGGCCTGGAACCCACCGTGTTCACAGACCTGATATCCCGACGCGCTGGCACTGTCGTAGCTGCAAGGCGGTCAGCACTTCATAGCACTCTTACCAAAGTGACTGTGGTAAAAGCACAGACCCAGAGTAGTCTGCTTCACAGCTGCAGGCGTCCGTTGGGGTTCTTGTTGACCGGGCTTATTGAGGTAGAGAAAGGAGGAGGAATGATGCATCGCTGCCTGGCTGAGTATAGACCATCAGCCATTTTAGCAAGCTCCCTACAGTCCATCAGGGGTGCATTTACTGTGCGAACTTGATCAGGCACTTACTGCATGAAGAGTTCTTTAAAAATAGAACAAAGGATGGTGATTTCTCAGGAGAGACAGCATGTGGTCCATCAGCTCTAAAGGCTTACCATTGTCAAGGCCGGGCAAAGACAGCAAAATGTTTGGCGCACTCAGACACTCCAAAAGTCTGTTAAAGGTGAATTTTCAGCGATCGGTATGTAACTCTCACTTCGGCTCGCAGCTTAATATAGGGGGTGATAGTCCCCGGCCCAGCCAAACTTGTTTTGGGTGGATGCTGCGCAATGTGTCCCGTTACAAGTCAGTACCATGAAATAACAAACAGTACACAATGCCATTAAATGATTGAGCTTTATAATTCTTAATTTGACTATATGGTTAGTAAAGAAAAAAATAAGAAAAAGAGCCCATTCTCATGAAACAGTCTAATGCGCAAACATTGCAGCTCACTGATAAGTTGGTCGTCTACCATCGACCCCCTCCGATCATCGCTGACCTTCGGACCCCCGCTCCAAGTCCACCCCGTCCGGCGGTCTACCAACTCTCTCCATTCGCATCTTCTCTCCTCATCTGTTCCTGGCAAAAGACCGCGAAAATCTCCCTTCCAGATTCACAAGGAAGAACAACATTCCTCTCATTGGATAGCCCCCACATTCCAAAACCCCGTTTCTAGTCATAATCCAAACAGTGCTGCTACAGAGAAACCACTACATCAGCAGTGAAACCTTACAGCATGTTACAGGTATTTATCGTGTTCAGGCAGGTGTTCTAGTAGACTCCCCACTCTTGCAACCATGGAGCTGCTGAGCAGTGCTACTACATAGAAACCCTTGGCGTTGTTGGCGACGGCATTTTGTTCCCAAAACTCTTCAAAACGACTGTGTTCACCGACATGTTCAATAACTCTGGAATTGTCATAGACCTCTGGGATCACCAGTGTAGGTTTTCAGAAATAAAACAATGGAGGTGTTCTATGCTTCAGAAAAGCTGTAGCAACTCACTTACAGATCACAAAACTGAATGCAAAGCGATAAAAACCCTTTACATAATCTTGTCATCATGGCAGAGTAGCCTCTTAAACTGAAACCCCAATTCAATGTAAGGTATTGTGAGTTATGTACATTTCCACCAATTACGTAACGCTACAAAGTCATCACACAGTGCATTGACCTAAAATAACAAAGCAGGAAAAAAGTGTAAAGCCACCAAAAAAGTACGGTGCAGATAAGCAATAAAGTGCAAGATCTTGACGAAGTAGTTTGTGAGGTCGTGTCCATTTTATTGCACAGGATGTCTACTCAAAAGTCTGATAAGAGCAGGTTAAAAGCTGTCCTTGGACCCGGTGGTACCTGCTTTCATGCTTTTGTACCTTCTGCCTAATGGGAAGAGGACAGAATGTCCAGGGTGGGGGAATCTTTGACCTGAAACTTTAACCATTTTTCTTACTACAGATAGTACCTAACTGTTGAGATTTTCCAGCATTTTCCATTTCTACTTAAGAATGCTCTTAATGATGAAAGGACACTTAGTTTCATCAAATATTCACTCTAATATAGCTAAGCTTATAGGAAGGTATTACCTACCTGAGAAGATCCTTATTTAACTGCGAAGCCAGGATTTCTTTCAATATTTGTCGTTCATTTCTAGCTCTCTCTTGGAAACCTTTGCTGCTTTCCAGAGTTGGAACTCTGAGCACAATTTTTCCATTCCACATGGCCATTTCCAAGGTTTCTGATCGGAGATTATTCCCATTTATTTCATGACAACCATCTAAATAAAAAAACATGAAAATAGCCAATTAAGTTGACTGCCACATTGCTCAGGACAAAGGATCTGGATGAATTATTGGAGATCCTGCAAGCACTCCTTTGCAGAAATACCCCATTTGTAACTGGCTACATGTCAACCAGTCACACAGCAGGTTTACATTCAAGGCTGAGACAGACTGATGTCTGGAATCAAGGTGCATTCAAGGATAGGGAACTGGATTTAATGTGGAGGTTCAGCCAAAACCTGTTTCCATGCTGGAGCACACTCAAGAATCTGTCGAGTGTATCCTTTACCTTTCTCTTAAGAGTTCAAGCTCTACACAGAACAGTACAGGCCTTTTGACCCACAATGTTGTGCCGACCTTTTAAACTACTCTAAGATCAATCTAACTCTTCCCTCCACGTAGCCCTCCATTTTTCTTTCGTCTATGTGCCTTAGAGTATCTTAAACGTCCTTTAACTAATCCACCACTACCTGTGGCAGCGCATTCCATGCACCAACCACACTCTGTAGAAAAAAAAACTTACTTCTGACATCCCCCGATATGTTCCTCCCACATCTCCCGACACGTTCCTCCCAGCACCTTAAAATTACGCCCACTTGTATTAGCCATTTCTGCCCCAGGAAAAAAAATCCTGGCTTGCCGCTATCTATTAGTCATGGTCATATTTTATTGATCCCAGAGGGAAATTGGTTTTCGTTACAGTTGCACCATAAATAATAAATAGTAATAAAACCATAGATAGTTAAATAGTAATATGTAAATTATGCCAGTAAATTATGAAATAAGTCCAGGACCAGCCTATTGGCTCAGGGTGTCTGAACCTCCAAGGGAGGAGTTGTAAAGTTTGATGGCCACAGGCAGGAATGACTTCCTACGACGCTCTGTGTTGCATCTTGGAGGAATGAGTCTCTGGCTGAATGTACTCCTGTGCCCACCCAGTACATTATGTAGTGGATGGGAGACATTAACCAAGATGGCATGCAACTTGGACAGCATCCTCTTTTCAGACACCACCGTGAGAGAGTCCAGTTCCATCCCCACAACATTACTGGCCTTACGAATGAGTTTGTTGATTCTGTTGGTGTCTGCTACCCTCAGCCTGCTGCCCCAGCACACAACAGCAAACATGATAGCACAGGCCACCAGACTCGTAGAACATCCTCAGCATTGTCCGGCAGATGTTAAAGGACCTCAGTCTCCTCAGGAAATAGAGTCAGCTCTGTCCCTTCTTGTAGACAGCCTCAGTGTTCTTTGACCAGTCCAGCTTATTGCCAATTCGTATTCCCAGGTATTTGTAATCCTCCACCATGTCCACACTGACCCCCTGGATGGAAACAGGGGTCACCGGTACCTTAGCTCTCCTCAGGTCTACCACCAGCTCCTTAATCTTTTTCACATTATGCTGCAGATAATTCTGCTCACACCATGTGACAAAGTTTCCTACCGTGGCCCTGTACTCAGCCTCATCTCCCTTGCTGATGCATCCAACTATGGTAGAGTCATCCGAAAACTTCTGAAGATGACAAGACTCTGAAGTCCGAGGTGTAAATGGCAAAGAGAAAGGGAGACAAGACAGTCCCCTGTGGAGCCCCAGTGCTGCTGATCACTCTGTTGGACACACAGTGTTGCAAGCACACGTACTGTGGTCTGCCAGTCAGGTAATCAAGAATCCATGACACCAGGGAAGCATCCACCTGCATCGCTGTCAGCTTCTCCCCCAGCAGAGCAGGGCAGATGGTGTTGAACGCACTGGAGAAGTCAAAAAACATGACACCTCTTACACCTCCTATCATCTTGTACACCTCTATCAAGTCACCTCTCATCCTCTGCTTCAAAGAGGAAAGCCCCATAAGCCACACTCTCTCATCAAGGCAGCATCTTCAATTTATTCATTCTACCTCAATTTGTTCAGTACTATTCGTCCATAGTACAACGCACAAATTGGTAGCAAATTACTCTACATGGGAATTTGGAAATTTAAGATTCATATGAAGATCTTCAGTTTAGATTCTAATAATAAGATGAGAGAGTAACGTTGAAGAATATATTTAAAAGACAGGTTGTTGCTATTTTTAATCTACACCATACAGCAATGCTGTTTGACTTAATGCCTTCTAAACATTGAGCTGTTCCACAATATACTTTCAAAATTACCTATCAAGTTACTAAATATCTGTTACGCATTTCAAATTCAGTAACTGTTTAAATAATTTCTCATGTGCCAATGTGCAATGGAGGGTATATTTGTCAATAAACATCTTAATTAAAGAAATAAATGTACCCCTGACAACTTCAGGACATCCCAAAACAAATCCCTGCTATTTTTGGAGTGCCAACACCATTGCATTGGAGGAAATGTCTAGCACAAAATGAGAAGTCACAGCAGCAATGAGAAACAACTAGATTAACAATGCCGAAGTCCTCTTGGCTTAAAACATCGAGATAACTTCCCTGCAACACACACAAAAATTGCTGGTGAACGCAGCAAGCCAGGCAGCATCTATAGGAAGAGGTACAGTCGATGTTTCGGGCCGAGACCCTTCGTCAGGGCTAACTGAAAGAAGAGATAGTAAGAGATTTGAAAGTGGGAGGGGGAGGAGGAGATCCACAATGATAGGAGAAGACAGGAGGGGGAGGGATGGAGCCAAGAGCTGGGAAGTTGATAGGCAAAAGGGATATGAGAGGATCATGGGACAGGAGGCCTAGGGAGAAAGAAAGGGGGAGGGGGGGAAGCCCAGAGGATAGGCAAGGAGTATAGTGAGAGGGACAGAGAAAGAGAGAGAAAATAAATAATAATAAAAATAAATAAATAACAGATGGGGTACGAAGGGGAGGTGGGGCATTAACCAAAATTAGAGAAGTCAATGTTCATGTCATCAGGTTGGAGGCTACCCAGACGGAATATAAGGTGTTGTTCCTCCAACCTGAGTGTGGCTTCATCTTGACATTAGAGGAGGCCGTGGATAGACATATCAGAATGGGAATGGGATGTGGAATTAAAATGTCAAGCTCCTCCTGTCTTCTCCTATCATTTTGGATCTCCCTTCCCCCTTTCAAATCTCTATCTCTTCTTTCAGTTAGTCCTGACGAAGGATCTCGGCCCGAAACATCGACTGTACCTCTTCCTAGAGATGTTGCCTGGCCTGCTGCATTCACCAGCATTTTTTGTGTGTGTTGCTTGAAATTCCAGCATCTGCAGAGTTCCTCGTATTTGCGTTTTTAGATAACTTCTCTATTTGTCTTCAAAAATAACACCAGTTGATCCATCACATTCCAGATTAAAGATTCAAGTTTAATTGCCAAGTGGACAATGAAAGATACAGTGAAACGTGTCGCTTGCGTTAACAGCCAGCATGCCTGGGGGCAACCTACAAGTGGCACCACACATTTCAGTGCCAACATAACATGCCCGCCATGCTTGGCAAAACAATACAGAACACAACAAGCAACAAAACAACAGCAAAAACATGCCCTGTTCCTCCCTCCCACTCACCCATAAACACAGTCAGGACAAGTCTCCGGCCTCTAGTGGACATGGACTGGGTCTGCAGACACCATCAGAACTACTAGACAGAGCCTTGGTCGAATGGGGGATTTGACAGCACAGCCTTCCTCAGTACTAAGGTGAGGTATTACCACTAAGCCACAGCTGATCTCTTTCCAGAATTCATCATAGCCTCCCACATTCATGTGGTTTTACATTACTGAAGGGCAAACAATGTTTACGGCAATTTAAAACTATTATTGCCTTCTGAAACAGCACATTTACAGTTCACAGTGATTGTACAATAATGGACAATTTTTAAAAAAGGTGAAAGGAAAGTTCAATGAAATGCTTAAAGGATGGTTGATAAAGCAAAATTAAATTATGGGGCTATAAGAGGCAATTTACCTGACGAATGAAACTGCACTGACTTATATCATCTACAGCCTACACGGAATGATTTAATCTCCATAGAATATTCCAGTTCATTATGTGTAGGCTTGCAACTCTGTTGGTAGGATTATTAGAAGATAAGAAGTCTGGTGTAAAAATTTAGGTGTGCATTCCAGTGTATGTTGCACTGTCAGAAGTTCCACCTTTGCATGAAACATAAAGCAAGGCCTTAGAAGGACAGATGACATAAGACACAGGTGCAGAATTAGGCCATTCGACCCATTGAGACTGCTCCACCCTTACATCATGGCTGATTTACTATCCCTCTCAACCCCATTCTCCAGCCTACTTCCCCGTAACCTTGGACACCCTTATGCGCCTCATCTTTGAAACTGCATGCAATTAAACACAACATCTTCAGTCCTGCAATTATCATTGTTACCATGTTACCAGAGATTAACTTTTTATTTCTTTCTCTTTATTCCGGAGACTCTTATAATCTCTTCTACACTCTCCTTCCCCTTTACTTTATCCTCAATTTTCCAAGCTGCTGAATCTAAAGAAACACTAACTGCAATTTTGCCCTATCATCTGCTTGTCCTTCGTCACAGTCTCACTACACACTGCATCTACTTGTATACCAACTGCTCCATCCTCTAGCCTGGAACTCCTGTTCCCATCCCCCTGCCAAATTAGGTTAAATCCTCCCCAACAGATCCAGCAATTCTGCCTGCAAGGACAATTCCTCTGCACCTCCTCCAAAGCAATTGCATCTTCTCTACAAAGTGGTGACGAATGCACAACATTCAAGCTATCATCCAGTATCCAGTTGGAGTATAACCTTCCCATTTTTTTCTATCCTATACATCAAATAATGATGGGCAGTAGCCTCCAGCCACCTCCGTGACCAGTGCTTTGAAGGATCTGTCAACATGAATCTCTGCCCCTTTGTCGCTCCACACCACTCAGTATTCTCCCTTTTACTGTCTATTCCTTTTCTGTTGAGCCCACTATCCCTCGAAAGCTTTATTTCACAACTCATACACCACAGGAAAAGTACAACCATTCAACCCCACTGGTCACAGACCTCCAGTTAGAGTAACACCCCTCCTCGAGTACCTTCTGTCTTCTGTGGCCAAGCCTATTTTGAATTAAACTACCAGGTCTTTATGGATCTTACTGTATGTACAGTACCTTAATCCTCTGGGTCAGCCTATCATGATGTGCACCTTGCCAAATGTCTTAAAGTTCATGTATACAACATCCACTGCCCAACCTTTATCAATCATCTTCGTTAGCTCCCAGAATATCTTAGCCACGGTTGCAAGACATGAACTCTCCTGCATGGATCCATACTTACACTCCCTAACAAGTCTATGCTTTTCCAGAGATGCAAGTAGATTCTTTCGTTGAAAACTTTTCCAATAATCAGTCGGGGAGATGGGCTGAGGAACGGCAAATGGATTTCCACTTCGATAAGCATGAGGTAAGACTTATGCAATGAATGGCAGGGCACTGATAAGTGTTGTGGAACTGAGAGACATGGGAGTACAAGTGTACAGTTCGTTGAAAGCAGCCCCACTAGTAGACAGAGTGGTGAAGAAGGCGTTTAGTGTGCTGGCCTTCATCAGGTTCAGGAGTAGGAATATTATATTGCTGTTGCTGTTATACAAGTCATTGGTATGGCCTTGGGAGTATTGTGTATGGTTTTGGTCACCATACACAGACATCAAGCTGCATAAGGTACAGATGAGGATTCTGCCTGGACTAGAGGGTCTGAATTACAGGTTAGCCATGCCGTATTTTTGTTCCCTTGGGGCACAGGGAGTGGTCAAAGTGGGTACAATTGCAACATTTAAGAGGTATTTGGATGGGTATATGGAGGGGAGGGGCTTGCAGGGTTATGGGCCAAACGTTGGCAACTGGGACTGGAAGGCAGGATGCTGTGGTTGGGCCGAAAGGCCTGTTTCTGTGCTGTATTGCACTATGACCACAATTTCCTGATTGTATGAAATTCCAGTTGCTGCATCAGAGGAAGAACATGGAGGCTTCAGCAAGGCTGGAGAAATGGTTCACCAGGCAGCAAGGCTCACTCGCCTATAATCACTTGGTTTTGCTCCGTCATTCTTAATCTGAGAAACAACAGAGGCTGTTCTCCAGCTTGCTGGGGCCTCTTCTGTGCCTAAAGATCCTTGCCAAAGCCCAACGATCTCCTCTTTCTCAATGATGTAGGAAGGATCCCATTAGGCCTTGGGGACTTATCTACCTCAACGCTGTCCAAGAGATCCAACATCACCTCCTTCCTGATCATAACTTGCCCCTGACACAAATTTAAAATTGTCGCTTTTTTCACCTCAACGGACTAAAACATATCACCTGTACCATCCTGCAACCTCTTGGCTAGTCACCATTTGAATCAGACACATGCCTCCTTTATTGAGGTTAAAGTCGTTATTGTATATGAAAAGTAACTGAATAAAGAGTTCTTGGGCGCCCTTTGAATGCAGTGTACCAGGACACAGAAACACATCAATGCCTTCCATTGCTTCTTGTTAATTTGCCGCCGTCCTTTGAATGAATGGGCTTTACTTTTTGACCAGCCTATCCCATGGGACCTGGTCAGAAGCCAAGCAGGCGGCATCCAAGCTACTCCTCTCATTGTATCATCTGCTCAGAAGAGGGTACCTGAATCGACAAGGAGCGAGTGACAAAAGAAAGAAACAGGTGCTCGAGAAACATTACCTCGTCTCAGTAAAGTTTACACACCTTCCACGGCTGCACCCCCCGGTCACTCGCACACACGCTGCAGTCTCACGCCAGCCACACTCGCTCAGAGGCCGGCCAGTGTGCCCGGGGAGAGGGCCGGCGGCATCGGATCTCGAGGGGTCGGAGGTGGCTCCCGGCGGCCCGACACACGGAGCGGAACTCAGTGTATCCTCTCACCGCTACTATTGTTGCTCAGTTTGCAACAACCGCCTCCAGCCCCACCCCCGGCGGCGACGTGAAGGCCGATCACGGAGCGCGGGTACCTCCGCTCCGCCCCGCCGCTGTGACGTCACAAACAACAATCCAATCGGGCTGCCTGACGTCACAATCCGCCCCTCGCCGAATTCGCCGCGTGACGTCACAACACAAGCTAATCGATTTGCAATTCAGACCACCCCCCGCCTTCATCAGGCCCGTGACGTCAGAACGGCGCCGTTTCCATTGGTTTGAAATGTTGTCTCCGCCCCTTGAACCTACCAATCAGCCGCTTGGGTGCGGGAAGTTTAGTGGACGGTTGTCATGGAAGTGCTAATGGGTTAAGGCTGTGTTTTGGCATTTTTGCAGCTGGTTCAGGATGTAGGTGACTTTTGAAGCATCTTGGATGGTTTCAGCCTGAGAACCATAGAAACACTACAGCACAATACAGGCCCTTCGGCCCACAAAGTTGTGCTGAACATGTCCCTACCTTAGAAATTACTAGGCTTATCCATAGCCCTCTATTTTTCTGAATTCCATGTATCTATCTAAATGTCTCTTAAAAGACTCTATCATATCCGCCTCCACCACAGTTGCCAGCAGCCCATTCCACGCACTCACCATTCTGAGTAAAAAACTCATCTCCTGACATCTCCTCTGTACTTACTCCCCAGCACCTTAAACCTGTGTCCTCTTGTGGCAACCATTTCATCCCTGGGAAAAAGACTATCCTGATTATCCACACGATCAATGTCTCTCATCATCTTATACACCTTTATCAGGTCTAGATTTAGGATTCAGCTTTAATTAACCCACTTTATGTTACAGGAATAACACCTCTCTGCCTCTTGTCAGTTCTTTGTTTTAATGACACAATTTTGATTTACATATCTTTTTGGAGTTATAATGTAATTTGCTCCATTCCTACTCAGTATTGTGTTGATTTCTGTGTGCATCGGGAGTAATTCTTATTTTTGATTATTGTATTCCTTCTTCCCCCAATACATGTTTTGTATTATTGTAACTGGGACTGGCTGCTAGTCTTTTTTGGAGATCCTGGAGATATACTGTTCCAAAAGTTGTTTGAATTGGCCAACCTTTGTTAGCTTACTATTAATGCCAGCTGAAACAAATACTATTTGCAATTCACAATCCTACATTACCCAACAAAAACAATAGACTTCTATTTTTTTTAAATATCCGTTTCACCAAGCATTGCTTCAACTGCCTGTAATGGGCCTGTTACATATTACCACATCCAATGCATATATTCAAAGAGCTAAAATATAAACAAAAAACTTGTTAATGAAACTGGTATAATGCATAATTTTTTCCTCAATATCCCGGTTGATAACCACCCATGTCCCCATTGATCCTTACCAATTTTTATTAATGAACTATAGAAAGCATCCTATCTTGATGCATAACATTTTGGTGTGGCATTGCTCTGAATGTGATCACTAGAAACTGCAGAATGTTGTTGACACAGCTCAGCGCATCATAGGAACCAGTCCCCCTTCTATGGAGTCTGTCTATACTTCTCACTGCCTCGATGAAGCAGCCAGCATTATCAAAAACCCCCACCCACCCTGGACATTTTCTCTTCTCCCCTCTCCCATCAGACACAAAATACAAAAGCCTGAAGCCACTTACCACCAGGCTCAAGGACAGCTTCTATCCCATTGTTATCAGACTCTTGAACAGAGCTCTTGTGCAGTAAGATTGTCTCATGATCTCACAATCTACCTCATTATGATCTTGCCCTTTATCATTTGCCTGCTCTGCATGTTTTGGTAGCTTTTGCACTTTATTCTACAATGTTACTATTTTACCCTTATTCTAGCTCAATGCGTTGTTTGATCTGCACGAATGCAACACAAGCTTTTCACTGGATCTTGGTACACGTGACAATTGTAAACCAATACCAATAATTCTCACTGTCTGCAAGACAATCTATTTTAGTGGTATCTGCACACTTAATAACCATGCCTTGAACATTGTCACCCAAATCTTTGATATAGATGACAAACAATAATCAATGATAGATGACAATCAACACCTAAGGCACATCACTAGTCGGCTACCATCAAACCTTGCTTCCTACCATCAATTCTTAGCTAGCTCTTCCTATCAACCAATTCTTAACTAGCTCTTCCTGGATCCCACATGATCTAACATTTCAAAACAGCCTATCTTGAGAATCTTATCAAAGGCTCTACTGAAGTCCACATACACTACATCTACCAATCTTCCCTCATTGACCTTCTCTATTATTTCAAAAACCTCAGGCAAGTCAGTGAGACATGATCTCTCAAGCATGAAGCTGTGCTGACATCTATAATCATATATCTTATCCCTCAGAATTCCTTCCAATAACATACCTACAACTGATACTAGGCATATAGTTCTATAGTTCCAAGGCTTTGCTTTGCAGCCTGTCTTATAAATCACCAAAGATACAGGAATTGGCCATACCACAGAGTAATAACATGCTGGTTCAGTGCGTGATTCCCTTCACTGTTCTCACTTCCCTCATCCATCCAATGAGGCTGCCCATTATGCCCCTGGCGTTTAGGACAGCAATGAAGGTCCTTCGCATCTGTCTGCCTTTGACCACTCAGATGCAGAAAGCTTCTTCATTGCCAGGTTTCCATAACCGTTTTGTTTTACCAGTCAGGACTGTTCGCCCTGATCTGAACCCCCGAAACCTGGAGGATCACTCTTGGTCTGACCTCTACCCTTTGACCTGTTTGGCATGGCTGACCCTACCAAGAGTCAAAGCATAAAGCCCTGACTCCAGCCGACACAGCTCTCCAGGTCACTGAGGCACGCAAGCCTCCAGACCACAACGAGGTTGTGGTCCTCTTGGAACAGTGTTTACTAATGACTACAGCAAGGGCATCAGCCTTTGTATTTCGCTCAGCAGCTTGTTTACCAAAAAGCCTTTGGCAGAACGGTAGAAGGAGTCAATTCTGCAAGGAGTCCTCCCCGTGGAATCCATGGGCTCTCTCCAGGTCCTCGGTTTCCTCCCACAGTCCAAAGAAGTACCGGGTAGGTTAATTGTCCCATGATTAGGTTAGGGTTAATCGGGGGTTGCTGGGGCAACATGGCCTGAAGGGCCTACTCCACAATGTATCACTAAATAAATAAACAACCAGAATCCCCACCTCCACGGCCTCAGGTTGGGGGATGTTGTTTTGAAACAGAAAGTACCCAGAAATGAAATGATTATACAACAGGATATATCAAAACCTGCTTCCAACTAACGTTGTCAGAATTCTGAAAGTGCTGTTTATCAGTAAAAAGCTCGTCCAGACAGCTGTAAACTTGATTTGCAACACCCAATGTGAATTCCCCAAAGGAAAAATAACCATTCAGAGATCCACTGATTTGAAAAATCTAAAATGCTGACTGGCCATATGGAACCGATTAATTTCACGTTTGTGTACAGCAGGACTTCATCCTCCTGCAAGAACATTTCAGGATGAAAATATAAACATAAAACAGTGTTGCTATTGTTCTCCTTGTTTCAAAAGCCCCTTGGGTTAGATGAAAGTGTTATTGTTGAGGAAGATTACTTACATCTTCATCATATCCCCTCATAGGTTCCGTCTGCTCAGGTTTCTGTATGCAAATAATGACCTATTATAATTGGCTGCTGTGGAGCCACTGGCAGGCTGACATTTCAGGAGAGCAGATGTTTGCGGCTAATTCAGCACGAGCTGGGTCCCATTAGCTTCTGGAGAAGAATGAGAAGTTATGCTCCTTGCTTGGCCTTGCCAATTAGGAGCCACAGTTCACCCTGCAAGTTGGTACAGGTTGAAAATTTTCCATGAGCACTGTATTTATTGTAAATCAGCATGTGTATGAAAGCAAGATGCTGAGTTCCATCATTTCCAGTGATGAGATTTTGGGTATTTAAATACATTCTAGCAAAGTGATAATGACATATAAACACAAGAGATTCTGCAAATGCCATAAATCCAGAATAACACACACACACACACACACACACACACATACACACACACAAAATGCTGGAGGAACTCAGCAGCATCTATGGAAAGGAATAAAGAGTTAACATTTCAGGCCGAGAGCTTTCATTGATAATGCTTCATCAGTAATTATCAGTGATCAGTAACTATCTATGGCAGAATTCCCAGTGTTCACAGTGTTCACCTGGGCCGGAGCCGGTATCTTTAGATCGGAAGGGGAGGAAATCTCTTTGACTCAAAAGGTAGGAAACTCTTTTCCATCTGGAAGGTAGAATTTTCCTCATTCTATTTGTGCCCTTGGAGACATGACACAAAAACAAAAGGGTGTTTTTTTTTGGAGAACTTGGCCTCAAATAACCAAATAAAGAGACCATTTCCTCTTTAGGTTTAAGGCCAGATGTGAAAATAAGCACAGCAGAAGTCCTGAGTGCTACATTTGAACATCAGGTTACAGTGCATATCTTAGCTCTCTTGGAGAACAGTGTGTCTTTTGTTCGTCTTTTTTTTGCAGGCAAAATGCATATGTTAATTATTATTTGTTATCTATTTAATAATAATCATTATTACTAATATTCTGTATTTGCACACTTTATCTTCTTTTATTGTCTGAGGAATAAAAAAGGTGTGAACACATTAATGGGATTATATTATAGACCACCTGACAGTCAACAGAATTTAGTGGACTAAATTTGTAGAGAGATTGTAGACTGTTGCAAGAAACATATGGTTTGTATAGTAATACACATAAAATACACTCCGTCTGCTAATGTTTCTCAGCCCAAAACATCGACTGCACGTTTTTCCATAGATGCTGCCTAGCCTGCTGAGTTCCTCCAGCATTTTTTGTGCATTACTTTGATTTCCAGCATCTTCAGATTTTCTCTTGGTTGTGATAGCAGGTGATTTTAACTTTCCACATATTGACTGGGACTCCCATAGTGTAGAAGGACTGGATGGGAAAGAGTTTGTCAAATGTGTTCAGGGAAGTTTCCTTAATCAGTGTGTAGAAGTCCAACTAGAGAGAGTGTGATACTCGAGACAGGGACAGGGGAGGTAACAGAAGTTTGTGTAGGGGAAAACTTTACATCTAGTGATCATAATGCCATTAGTTTCAATCTGATTATGGAAAAGGATAGGTCTGGTCCTTGGATTGAGATTCTAAATTGCAGAATGGCTACTTATGACGTATCAGAAAGAATCTGGAATGTGTGGATTGGGACAGGTTGTTTTCTGGCAAAGGAGTACTTGGTCAATGGGAGGCATTGAAATGTGAAATTTTGAGAGAACAGAGTTTGTATGTTCCTGTCGGAATAAAAGACAAGGGTAACAGATTTATGGAACTTTGGTTTTCAAGAGATATTGAGGCCCTGAAGGTGCATAGCAGGTACAGGCAGACAGGAACAAATGAGGTACTTGTGGAGTCTAAGAAACGCAAGAGAACACATAAGATGGAGATCAGGTGGGCTAAAAGATGACATAAGGTTGCTCTAGCAGACAAACTGAAGGAGAATCCTAAGAGCTTCTACAGATGAATTAAGGGCAAAAGCATAAACAAAATTGGTCCTCTGGAAGATCAGAGAGGTAATCTATTCATGCAGCCAAAAGAGATGGGGGGAGGGAGAAATCTTACATGGAGCTACACACGCAAAATGCTGGAGGAACTCAGCAGGCCAGGCAGCATCCACAGTCGCCGTTTCGGGCCGAAACCCTTCGGCAAGACTGTATGGATCTTAAATGGATATTTTTTGCATCTGTATTTACTTGGTGGATGGACACAGAGTCCATAGAAGTGAGGCAAAGCAGGAGTGACGTCATGGACCATATACAGATTACAGAGGAGAATGTGCTTGCTGCTTTGAGGAAAATTAGCATGGATAAAAATGAATCTATGATTCTATCAATCTCCAGGGCTTGACAATGTGTTCCCTTGGATCCTGTGGGAAGCTAGCGCAAGGGCCCAAGCAGAAATATTTAAAACATCATTGGCCATGGGTGAGATGCCGGAGGATTGGAGGATAGATAATATTGTTCCATTGTTTTAGAAAGGCTCAAAGGATAAGCCAGGAAATTATAGGCCAGTGAGCCTGACATCGGAAGTGAGAAAGTTATTGGAAGGTATTCTAAAGGACTAGATATATAAGTATTTGGATAGACAAGGACTGATTAGGGGTAGTCAACATGGCTCTGCATGTGGTAGCTCATGTCTAACCAATCTTATGGATTTTTTTGAGGAAGTTACTAGGGAAGTTGACGAAGGCAAGGTAGTGGATGTTGTCTACATGGACTTTAGCAAGGCCTTTGACGAGGTCCTGCATGGGATGTTAGTCAAAGTTCAGTTGCTTGGCATTCAAGATGAGGTAGTAAATGGGATTAGACATTGGCTTCATGGAAGAAGCCAGAGAGTGGTTGTAGATGGTTGCCTCTCTGACTGGAGGCCTGTGACTAGTGATGTGCCGCAGGGATTGGTGCTGGGTCCATTGTTTTTTGTCATCTGTATCAATTATCTGGATGATAATGTGGTAAACTGGATCAGCAAATTTGTGGATGACACCAAGACTAGTGGTGTAGTCGTCAGTGAGGAAGATTATTGTAGCTTTCAGCGGGATCTGGACCAACTGAAGAAATGGGCTGAAAAATGGCAGATGGAATTCAATACAAACAAGTGTGAGGTGTTGCACTTTGGAAAGACCGACCAAGGTAGGTCTTATGTGGTGAGTGGTAGGGTACTGAGGAGTGTGGTAGAACAGAATACAGGTCCATAATTCTTTGAAAATGGCATCACAAGGCTGTAAAGAAAGATTTTGGCACATTGGCCTTCATAAATCAATCGAGTACAGGATTTGGAATGTTATGTTGAAATTGTATAAAACAATTATATAAATGGCAGATGAAGTTCAACCCAGATAAGTATGGGATGGTTCATTTTCGTAGGTCAAATATAATGTCAGAATATAGCAGGGGTCCCCAACCTTTTTTGCATTGTGGACCGGTTTATTATTGACAATATTCTTGCGGACTGGCCGACCCGGGGGGGGGGGGTTGCCAAAGGACAAGAGTAGCAGTCAAATATGTTGTGTTTACCCAAAAAAGACTACAATAACCATGAAGCCTTGCGCGGGCACCAGTGCGCATGTGTGTACGTTCCGATTTTTTCCTTCTGCGAGTCCTTTTTGGCGATTCTGTTCGGTGGGGGATGTTAATCATGACTGGATATAGGTGATAAGTGGCTAATACACTCAATTTCGTTTCTAAAAGGGTTTATCTAACAAATTTAATATTAAACACACAGCGCATATTTTCCTCGCATGAATATAGTGATAAGTCAATTATCAGGAGAGCTTGAAGTAAGTGTTGAACCAACTTCCAGTAGAAGTGGCAGGGGCAGGTTCAATATTATCATTTAAAGAAAAATTTGGATAGGTATATGGACAGGAAAGTAATGGAGGGTTATGGGCTGAGTGCAAGTCGGCGGGACTAGGTGAGAGTAGCGTTTGGCACGGACTAGAAGGGCCGCGATTGCCTGTTTCCGTGCTGTAATTGTTATATGGTTATATAAGTAAGCCAATAGCATCATAATATTTTAAGTAACGTTTGGATATTAAACACACAGCGCATATTTTCCTCATATGAACATATAAAATCATTGCAACACACCAATATCGCTGAATCAGTGGAAGCACTGGGCTTGTTTCCCTGCAACAAGACGGTCCCATCGAGGGGTGATGGGAGACAGCGATACTCGAAGGGGGTTCCTTATGTCCAGTCTATTCCACAATTTAGTTTTCATTGCATTCATTGCAGAAAACTCCGCTTTGCTGAAAAATGTTGGAAATGGAAGCAACGTTTTCAGTGCTTTCGTGGCTGTCTCAGGATATTCAGCCTTGACTTTGATCCGGAATGCCGGCAGAGGTGTTATGTCAAACATACTTTTCAGGCCGCCGTCATTTGCAAGCTCGAAGAGTTGATCTCCTTCCCGCGCTGTCATGGATGACGTGCGAGTAATGACCTCCCGCCCGTTCAAGCTCAACAGTGCGTGAGAGGGAATGAGGAAAGGTGCAGCTGACTCATATCGCCAAATCATATCATTCCCTCGCGGCCCGGTAACACATGCTTTGCGGCCCAGTACTGGTCCGCGGCCTGGTGGTTGGGGAGCACTGGAATATAGTATTAATGGTAAGACTCTTGGCAGTGTGGAGGATCAGAGGGATCTTGGGATCCAAGTCCGTAGGATACGCAAAGCTGCTGCGCAGGTTGGCCCTGTGGTTAAGAAAACATATGGTGCATTGGCCTTCATCAATCGTAGGATTGAGTTTAGGAGCCGAGAGGTAATGTTGCAGCTGTATAGGATCTGGTCAGACCCCACTTGGAGTACTGTGCACAGTTCTGGTCGCCTCGCTACAGGAAGGATGTGGAAACCATAGAAAGGGTGCAGAGAAGGTTTACAAGGATGTTGCCTGGATTGGGGAGCATGCCTTATGAGAATAGGTTGAGTGAACTTGGCCTTTTTTCCCTGGAGCGACAGAAGATGAGAAGTGACCTGATGGAGGTGTATAAGATGACGAGAGGCATTGATCATGTGGATAGTCAGAGGCTTTTTCTCAGGGCTGAAATGGCTAGCACGGGAGGGCACAGTTTTAAAGTGCTTGAAAGTAGGTGCAGAGGAGATGTCAGGGGCAAGTTTTTAATGCAGAGTGGTGAGTGCGTGGAATGGGCTGCCGGCAGCGGTGGTGGAGGCGGATATGATAGGGTCTTTTCATGACTCCTGGACAGGTACATGGAGCTCAGAAAAATAGAGGGCTATGGGTAACCCTAGGTAATTTCTTAGGTAAGGACATGTTCAGCACAGCTTTGTGGGCCGAAGGGCCTGTATTGTGCTGTAGGTTTTCTATGTTTCTAAAACAATGGTGAAGCCTAATTTATGTGCAGTTTTTGTCACCTATCAAGAGGAAAGATGTAAATAATGTTGAAGAATGCAGAGAAAATTTACAATGATGTTGCCAGGACTGGAGGACCTGAGTTATAAGGAAAAATTGACTAGTTTAGGATTTTATTCCTCTAGAATGTAGAAGACTGATGGGAGATTTGATAGATGTAGACAAAATTATGAGCAGTATAGATAGGGTAAACACAAGCAGGCTTTTTCCACTGAGGTTGGGTGAGACTAGAACTAGAAGTCCTGGATTAAGTTTGAAAGGTGAAACATTTAAGGAGAACCTGAGGAGAAATTTCTTCACTCAGAGGGTGGTGAGAGTGTGGAATGAGCTGCCAGTGCAAGTGGTGCATGCGAAGTCGATTTCAACTTTAAGAAAATTTGGATAGGTACATGGATGAGAGGGGTATGGAGGACTATGATCCGGGTGCAGTTTGATAAGACTAGATAGACTAATGGTTTGGCACAGACTAGATGGGCCAAATGGTCTGTTTCTGTGTTGTAGTATTCTATGACTCTTTACATTGGTTCATTGTCAGTCTTTGTGTGTAGTTTTTCATTGATCCTATTGTATTTCTTTGATCTACTGCAAATGCCTGCAAGAAAATGAATCTCAGAGTAGTATTTAGCAACATATTGGCACTTTTTAAAATAAACTTAAGTTGAACTTTGAACTTTGTTTGCCTGTAAGACTAACAGGCCTGACACAAATCATTTCAGCTCTTTCATTTAAGTATTGATACCAATAAGAAGTCGTAATCAGTATCACCACTCTGCAGTGAATATATTAAATAAAAACGTTTTCTTTTATCACCGATTATCAGCCAGTAAAGAACAAACTTAAGAAATAGTTTAATACAAATTGGGGCAAACTTTAATATTAATCAGAGGAACCTTCCACATGTCTCCAGAGCTTCTCATTTAACCCACATTCGCCTCCTTAAAATAGGTACAACCGGGACCTTGAAGTGCTGGTGGAGTCTCAAGTGCACTAGGCCGAAGGCACTCTGTGAAATCTCATCTGTGCAAGAGCTGACTAGGCTTTCCAAAATTTACCTTTTAATTTAAACTCTGAAGCCAAAAATATTCAAGGACACGTGCACTACTTGTGCAATCAGGAACGGAGGGAGAAACTGGGTGACAGCTTCTTCTCCCAGGCTGTAAGACTTCTGAACTCCCTGCTGCCACCCAGTACACATTATTTATGACAGTGCCAGCACCATTATACTGTTGTATATTTAACCATATGTCATATATGCACTTTGTGTCAACTTGTACGTCTACATCTCAGTCTCTGCCACAGCTCCAGGTCTCACCTCTCTGTGTCACCTTTTCCACCTATCACCTCCCAGCTTCATACTTCATTGCCCTTTCCCACGCACCCGGCTTCACCGACCATCTACTAGCTGGTACTCCTTCCTCTCCCCACCCTCCACCCCACTTCTTATTCCAGCTTCTCCCCCCTTTCTTTCCAGTCCTGATGAAGGGTATCAGCTCAAAATATCGACTGTTCATTCATTTCCGGAGGTGCTGGCTGAAATGCTAACTCCCTCCAGCATATTCTGCGTGTTGCTCTGGATTTCCAGCATCTGCAGAATCGCTTGTGTTTATCTACAGAATATATCTTACCTCTTAATATTATTTTATGTGCTGTGATTTGTATCTTTGTCCCAGAGGAACGTTGTTTCATTTAGCTGTATACATCTGTACAGTTGAGTGACAATAAACTTGAATTGGAAATACTCATAGAACTAGAGCATTGTATGCACAGCTTTCCCATTTGTGAAAATCATTGGTTAACCCTGTTCCTGCTTTACCTTTTAAGTAAATAGGGAGGAAGGATTCATTGTTTTCTGGTCTCAGAGAGCACAGACTTTAACTAATAAGCTGTTCTGGGTGGGAGAAGCTCAGACTGAAATCTAGAAGCCCCTGTTTTGATCTCAGGTTTCAATTTCACACTGTCCGTAAGTAAAATTTCTGTACGTTTTAATGCTGCAAGTTTGTGCACAATGTGATGATGGAGTATTTGAGAGAAAGTGATTCCGATGTTAAGAAGGTTGGTGAAACAGAATATAGGGGGAGGGGTAAGTCGTTTTCAGACCTTCAAGCGGGCCTTAGCATCCAATACAATCATGACTGAACTTCTGTCTTAATAGACACGAGAGATTCTTGGGCACAGTAGCGTAGCAATTCGCATGATGCTGTTACAGCTCGGGGTGTCAGAGCTCAGAGTTCGATCCTGGCGTCCCCTGTAAGGAGTTTGTTCCTCCCTGTGGAATGTGTGTGTTTCCTCCGGGTGCTCCAGTTTCCTCCCACAGTCCAAAGGTGTACTGGTTAGTTGATTAATTGCTCATTGTAAATTGTCCCGTGACTAGACAAGGGTTAAATCGGGGGTTGCTAGTGGTGTGGCTCAAAGGGCCAGAAGGGCCTATTCCGTGCTGTATCTCTAAATAAATAAATGGATTCTACAGATACTGGAAATCCAGAGTAACACACCCAAAATGCTCACACACTCAGCAGGTGAGGCAGCATCTACGGAGGGGAATAAAGAGCCGATGTTTCAGGCCGAGACCCTTCATCAGGACTGGAAAAGATGAGTGAAGGAGCCAGAACAAGAAGCTGAGGGGAGGGAAAGGAGTATAAGCTAGAAGGATTTCTTTTTAAGGATTTGATTTCATTTCTTACCAACAGAGCCATATCATCTCCTCTGACTACCTGCCTGCACTTTCAATACAATGTGTACCCTTGGATATTACGCTTTCAACTATGATCTTCTTTCAGCCACGAGTCAGTGATGTCCACCACTGCAAATCTCTAACTGCACTACATGATCATCTACCTTATTCCACATACTGCGTGCATTCAAATATACCACCCTCAGACCTGTATTCGTCACCCTTTTCAATTTTGCTCCCATGTTGAACTGCAGCTCATCCCACTGACTGGAAATTAGCCCTATCATCTGCCTGACCTTCCTCGCGGTTTTGCTATACACTGCTTCAACTTGTATACCAGCTGCCCCATCCTCAATCTTATCACTCCTGTTCCCATCCCCCTGCTAAATTAGTTTAAACCCTCCCCGACAGCTCTAGGAAACCTGCCCACAAGGATATTGGACCCTTCAGGTTCTGGTGTAATATGTCCTTTTGTACAGGTCATATCTTCCCCAGAAGAGATCCCAATGATCCAGAAATTTGAAACCTTGCCCTTTGCACCATATGCTCAGCCACTCATTCATCTGTATTGTCATCCCATGCCTGCCCTGACCAGCACGAGGTACTGGGAGTAATCCAGAGATTACTATCTTGGAGGTCCTGCTCTTTAGCCTCATCAATAACTCCCTATACCACTGCACAGGACCTCTTCCCCCTTTCTGCCGATGTCATCGGTGCCAACGTGCACCACGACCTCTGGCTGCTCACCCTCCCTCTTGAGAATCTTCTTCAGCTGCTCTGGGACATCCTGGACCCTAGCACCTCAGAGCAATGCACCATCCTGGCATCTTTTTTGTGGCTACAGAATCTCTTGTCCGTCCCCCTACCTATCGAGTCTCCTGTCACTATCATTTTGTTTGACTTTACCCTTCCCTACCGAGCCTCAGATCCGGCCACTGTGCTACTGGCACGGCTGCTGCTGGTAAGACGTCCCCACCTCCCTGCCCCCAGCAATATTTAAAGGAGTATACTTGTTGCTGAGGGTAATGGCGACAGGGCAATGACTCTGCACTGATAGCTTACTCCCTTTACTTCACTTGGTCTCACCTATGATGTTTTCAGCCTCCGGGGTACATCCAGTTCCTCGACCCTGCCAGCCAGGAGCTGCAGTCATTGTCATCAGGGAAACTGTCAGGTACCCTGAAACAGGATGGGCATTCCAGTGCCTGAACTAGAACCCTGCCTACACTTATACCCCAAGCTCAAGTTCTCGCCCAAGCCTGTTGAGCCAAAGCCTGATCCCTCTAACACTGGTTCACTCCCACAATGGCCACTCTGCTTACACCTCGTTTCTTTTCATTGACCTTTGCGAAATTACTAATATCCCAAGCAATCTCCTGTTCCACAGGCAAGTACTGATAGGTCCCATTCACTTTTTAAACCTGGCATGTAGTGTCCTCAAGGAACTTTAGCCAACTCGTTCCATGATCTTCTGCTCTGCAGACGAGACCTGATGGGGCCTGGTCACTGCTGGTGTGCAAAATCCACAAAGAACTGTCTCAAACACACTCTGCAACATCCCGCTCCGCAGGCTTCTCCCTTCCTTTCCAGTCCTGATGAAGGATCTCGGCTCAAAACATTGTCTGTTTATTCCTCACCATAGATGCTACCCGGCCTGCTGTGGCTGCTGCTCTGGATTTCGAGCATCTGCAGAATCTCTTGCTGTTATCAATACCTGTCTGAAGTAATTTCGTAAGTAAGTTCTGAAATTATCTTGGTGACGGAACGCAGAGAGTGATGATTAGGGATAGTTTTTGCAGTTGGATGCTGTGACTAGTTATACACTACATGCCTTGACGTTGGGAGACTTGCATTAATTATACATTAATGATCTGGATGTGAGTGTATGAGATATGATTAATAGGTTGATAGATGTCACAACAATCATTGATGCTGTTAATTTTTTTTTAGGCATCCGTTAGTCTCGTGAGACCATGGATTTGTGCCTTGGAAGGTTTCCAGGGCGCAGGCCTGGGCAAGGTTGTATGCAAGACTGGCAGTTGCCCATGCTGCAAGTCTCCCCTCTCCACGCCACCAATATTGTCCAAGGGAAGGGCATTAGGACCCATACAGCTTGGCACCAGTGTCGTCGCAGAGCAATGTGTGGTTAAGTGCCTTGCTCAAGGACACAACACGTTGCCTCAGCTGGAACTAGCAACCTTCAGATCTCTAGACCGACGCCTTAACCACTTGGCCATGCACCAATATAGTTAATTTAGGAGAGTACTTTTTGACTACTGGAAATTCTGATAGACAGAAGGACCTTGGTGAGTATGTTCAAGGATTCCTGAAGGCAGCAACATCAGTAGATGAGATAGTTTGGAAAGCTATGGTATCTTACCTTTATTAGGTGGGGGTGGAATGTGAGAGCAGGAAGGTAATGGTACAACTATACATGGATGGGTCGCAGCTGGAGTACTGTGGAGGGAAGTCTGCCACCGGATGCTGCAGCACAATAGCATAGCGATTAGCACCACACCTTACAGTGCCAACTGTAAGATCCGGGTTCAATTCCTGCCGCTGTCTGTAAGGAGTTTGAACGTTCTCCCCGTGGCCGCGAGGAGTTCCTCCAGTTCCCTCCCACTTTCCAAAGACGTATGGGTCAGGGTTAATAGTTTGTGGGCATACTGTGTTGGTACTAGAACTGTGTGACATGCTGTGGACTGTCCCCAGCACATCCTTGGGCTGTGTTGGCTGTTGACGCAAACAACGGATTTCACTGTAGGTTTTGATGGACACGTGACAGATAAAGCAAATCTTTTAGAAAAAAAACGCTACAGGAAGGATAAAATTGCACTTGGAGAGGGTCCAGAAGGCAATATGCAGTATGTTGCTTTGGATGGAATATTTCAGCTACAAGGAGAGGCTGGATTTAATCTGTTTTGCATTCAGACCATTGCTAAAATGATTCAAGGAAATGGGAGTTTGGCCAGAATGAGCCACCTCTGCATTACAGGACTGTCTCAAACTTAGTGACTGGAACAAGTTCAGGGAGGCGGCTGTCCATCATCATCATATCAACATCGTTGAATACGCAAGATCTGCGACTGGCGACATGGTGCAGTGCATTGAGGACGTCACCAGAAATATGCACCTTGCATCTTAGGTCAACCTGTCAATCTCCGGGCCAATGTCACTCAGGGACTTGTGTGATCATTATTTTGTGACTGTATGTGCTGAATTGTAACTACATGAGCCGAGTGTAGCTATATGTACTGTGTTTTGCACCTTGGCCCTAGAGGAACAATGTTTCGTTTTGCTGTATACGTGTGTATGGTTGAATGACAATAAACTTGAACTCACTTTGGAGCAGGGAAGACTGCAGCCTTAATGAACGATGGAGCAGGCTTGAGGGGATGAATGACACACTCGTGTTCCAGTTTCTTACATGCATGCATATGAAGAGATTTTTATTATATTGCAAAATTAATACTGCAGGAAGAACTGCCTGAAAGCACAGGTGAGACAGGCTTAGAAGAGGGGAAACTAGGAACTTGAAACTTCTAACAGGGAATCAATCTGATGTCCTCTGGGAATCATAGTTAGGCTTTGGGGAAAGAGCAAAATATTTCAAAGTGTCATCACAGGCAAGGCGGGTTTCCTTTATTGGCCTACTTTTATACGAGAATCTATCATTCAGAGAAAATTTCAGCAGACAACGTCATGGTCTATTAACCTGCAGGTGCACTGCAGTAAAAAATCCAGCAGAATTTCCCAGGCAAACAAAGCAAAATCTTTAAAAAAATGTCAACGCAAAAATACTGTGAGCACAATTCCAATTTTGTTTTTTTATTGCATATTAGCAATGCAAATTTTTCTGGACAAAAATCACCTTTTATTCTGTGAAAGGTCATTGACCGGAAACATTAACTATTTTTCTCTGCCCACTGATTCCGTCTGACCTGCCAAATATCTCTGTCATTTTTCAGTAGTGAAAAGAAAGTGAGCAACAAATACATGAGGATTAAAAAACGTTCCTTTGTAAATGAATCGGTCTTTTATTTTGTTGCTTTTTTTGCCAGACAGTGTTGGCAAAACATTGTTCCTTTGTTTGCAATGTTGCTGATTTCAGAGTTTTTCACAGCATGTTAAGTTCTATACGGAAGCTGCTTCTTCTGTTTCTTTTAAATATATATTATACTACAGACATCAACTCACTCCCCTAAACACAGTTAAATACATTAGCTCATTCACTACTGGGAAATAAAATTTGCTTGGCTCTTCAGCAATTTTTAACCAGCCTACATGGCCACAGGTGTGAACTTCAATGACAAAACACACTAGAGTGTCAGGATGCCCCAGTGGCCGAGAGAGTTAACTAAAATAGAGAAAGCACAAGGGAAAGAAGATGTGCAAGAGACCAGAGGCAAAAGGGGGTGGGGGGAGAACTCAAGAAATGGTGAAGCTTCTAAGGCTGAGGAAGATATCAGAGACTGGAAGGGGATAGGCCACAAAGGGACTTAAACTCAAAAGGAGAATTTTAAATTGGCTCCAGTGTGACTGGAAACTCTCCACGTTTCTATTAGATATGTGGATTACAGCTCTACAGTGTTACATGAAATAATCCATACAGATATGATTTAAAATGTGTTCAAAACCTTTGCCAAGCAACGACAGTAAAATCTTGATTGATAGAATTGAAGGACACATGTTCTACAGATCTAAATAGAAGATTAAACACTGAAACTCAGCATTCAATCTAATTGCTTTCTTGCTGGCGACACGAGGGACAGCAGGCGCTGAAACTTGAAGCAACAAATCTGAAGACATGACTGAGAATGAATCTCTGTGGCTGCAGCAACAACAGGGTGAATTTGTGGGGTGCAACACCAGGGTGGGAACATTGGTTCCGTTTGTTGAGCTGCAGCCTCACAGGACCAGAGACCTGCCAGTCCAATCCTGATCACCAGCATGGACTTCCAATATTCTCTCTGTGATTGTGCATGTTTCTTCCAACTTTTCAAGGGTATGTGGATTAATGGGAAACAGTCGGGATGGGAAACAGTTTCTTCCCTCAGGCTATTAGGCTTCTGAACTCAAAGGTTCATTTTATTATCAAAGCATTTATGCTTAATACATCTCTGATACTTGTTTTCTCCAGATAGCTGTAAAATACAGAAAAACCATAGAAGTAATTCAAAGAAAAGACATCAACCCCTTCACACACAAAGAGAAAAAACCAAAAGCTCGCAAACCCCAAACCTCCCCCAACCCCTCCCTCGCACTAAAATGAACAGATCACTCACACGGAAAAGCGACAGCAAGAACGTCAAATCCCAAACCCTAAATCCCCAGCCTGCCAGTTGGCAACAAGAAAGAATGGGCGAGAACACAAAAAAAAACACATAGAACTGAACGAGGCCAATATGAACTACAGTCCAATTGACAAACCTCAGAATTGCGATAACGTCTTCGAGAACATCAGGAAGAGCAACCACTCAAACCCAGCGGCCCCTCCAAGGGTAGTGACTCCCTGCCACATCGCATTCAAAGTGTCACCGATTAATCTGTCCTGTACCTTACAACATTTCATCTGTGCACTTTACTTCCTTTATTTATGCGCAATTCATCTGTAGATTTTATTGTTACTTTCCTGAATTATTGTGTATTATACATATGTGTGTTATGTGTACTACTGTGCTTTACACCCTGGTTTGGATGAACGTTGTCTCATTTTATGGTATACATGTATATAGTTAAATGACAATAAACCTGACTTGAATTGTCAAAGTCAAAGTTGCATATATTGTCATTTGCATGAGTCCATGTATGCACAGGTACAATGGAAAACTTGCAGCAACACCACAGCTACATTGCATTATATAGAAAAACATAAAGTCTACACAATTCACTGAAAATTGCATCTGGTATGCCCATGACTGGTAAAACCTAAGGCAAGTTGATGGGAATGTGGGATGAATAAAATGGCATTAGTATAGACTATAGCAAATAACAGGAATTCTGCAGATGCTGGAAATTCAAGCAACACACATCAAAGTTGCTGGTGAACGCAGCAGGCCAGGCAGCATCTATAGGAAGAGGCGCAGTCGACGTTTCAGGCCGAGACCCTTCGTCAGGACTAACTGAAGGAAGAGTGAGTAAGGGATTTGAAAGCTGGAGGGGGAGGGGGAGATGCAAAATGATAGGAGAAGACAGGAGGGGGAGGGATAGAGCCGAGAGCTGGACAGGTGATAGGCAAAAGGGGATACGAGAGGATCATGGGACAGGAGGTCCGGGAAGAAAGACGGGGGGGGGGGGGTGACCCAGAGGATGGGCAAGAGGTATATTCAGAGGGACAGAGGAAGAAAAAGGAGAGTGAGAGAAAGAATGTGTGCATAAAAATGAGTAACAGCTGGGGTACGAGGGGGAGGTGGGGCCTAGCGGAAGTTAGAGGTCAATGTTCATGCCATCAGGTTGGAGGCTACCCAGACGGAATATAAGGTGTTGTTCCTCCAACCTGAGTGTGGCTTCATCTTTACAGTAGAGGAGGCCGTGGATAGACATGTCAGAATGGGAATGGGATGTGGAATTAAAATGTGTGGCCACTGGGAGATCCTGCTTTCTCTGGCGGACAGAGCGTAGATGTTCAGCAAAGCGGTCTCCCAGTCTGCGTCGGGTCTCACCAATATATAAAAGGCCACATCGGGAGCACCGGACGCAGTATATCACCCCAGTCGACTCACAGGTGAAGTGATGCCTCACCTGGAAGGACTGTTTGGGGCCCTGAATGGTGGTAAGGGAGGAAGTGTAAGGGCATGTGTAGCACTTGTTCCGCTTACACGGATAAGTGCCAGCAGGGAGATCAGTGGGGAGGGATGGGGGGGACGAATGGACAAGGGAGTTGTGTAGGGAGCGATCCCTGCGGAATGCAGAGAGAGGCGGGGAGGGAAAGATGTGCTTAGTGGTGGGATCCCGTTGGAGGTGGCGGAAGTTACGGAGAATAATATGTTGGACCCGCATATATAGCAAATGGATGTTTTATGGTCAACATGGACTCAGTAGGTCAAAATCTCGGTTTTCATGCTATATGGTTCTATAGCATATTAACATATTGCATTGCCTATCATCATAACCAGGGGAATACAACTCTGAAACATTAACACCGTTTCTGAAATTGCAAAGGATTCATGCAAATCCCTTCACTGTTAGTACTGTACAATAAATCTGTCCATACCTACCAACAGAGGGGATAATATCAAGACTGAATTTGATTACATTGCAAAAAAAAAAGAGATTGACAGGAAGGGGGATATTTCTGTTTTACTCTTTAAAATAGGACATATTTTATCATTTAAGCTAATGGAGGTCACGGGAAACAGATGTGGGTATATGTTACAGCGGTGATTAAAGAATGGATGAGCTTGTAAAAATCTATAAATTCTGATAAAGAATATAAAGTATCAGTTAAACCTGCTGAGTATCAGGTATGTAAAAATGAAAATAGTTCACGGGTAACTTTTAATAAAATATTTATCTTATGCAAGTCATTTATTACTAAATCTCAATGGAATCCAATAATCTGCCTGAGCATAATTAAGATTGCAATATTTGTCTCACTTAGAATTAAAGAAGAATTAAAACAAGGTTCTGAAAGCCAGCAACCTACACAACATGCTGGAGAAACTCAGCAAATCAGGCAGCATCCGTGGAGGGAAATAAACAGGCCCTGATGAAGGGTCTCAGCCTGAAACATCGACTTTATTTCCCTCCATAGAAAATCAGTCATATTTAATATTTCTGAATATGTCATGAAATTTGTTATTTTGTGGCAGCAGTACAGTGTAGTACATAAAAAAACTATAAATTACAATAAGAAATACATACAGTCTAATTAACATATATATAACGAAATAAGTAGTGTAAAAAAATAGAGAAAAAATTGTGAGATAGTGTTCACGGATTCATTTCCCATCCAGAAATCTGATGGCAGTGGGGAAGAAGCTGTTGCTAAAACATTGAGTGCGTGTCTTCAGGCTCCTGCACCTCCTCACTGATGGTAACAATGAGAACAAGGCAGGTCCTGGGTGATGGGGGACCTTAATGATGGAAGCCGCCCTTCTGCGGCAGTGCCTTTTGAAGATGTCCTCGATGCTGGGGAGGCTCGTGCCCATGACAGATCCGGCTGAGTTCCTCCAGCACTTTGTGTGTGTGTTACTGAAGGTTTGCAGCATCCCACACGTTTGTGAAAAAAACAGTTAACGCAAAGGAAGCGGGAACAGGATCAACAGAAGGAGATGATGTGGTTTATTTATCAGAACATATCATATGAGAAAGGGTTGACTGTACATACCTCACTTTTCACAAACTAAGTCCCACTTAAAGGAAAGTAATCCAGCAACTGTGTGGCTACGACAATAAAATAAATGACAAAAATTCCACTTTAAGATTCCATAACATTAATTACTTTATTAAAATTACAATATTTTACATTACAATTAAAATAAATACAAATTACATCAAGAGCACTGTGATAAAATTATACTCGATAATTTGAACAAATAAATTCACATTTTCTTAGAAGGCTTTGTTTACAAAATATGATCCTAATGTGTTTCTGAAGAAGTATAGTTTATGTCACTAAATGTCACTTTATCTCATATCTGTTTGACTTACTGACCAATAATGGGAATTATGGGCCTTTTGAAAAATAAATTACTTTCTTTGGTAGTAGTACGATATTTTATATATTCCATAAAATGTAAGGTAAATTGGAAGTTATTATACATGAAGTACGCTCTATCTCTAACTAAGGGACCGTGGTAAAGCCAGAACAGCAACACAGTGCATTCTAAATGAACAACAGCATTGATACAAAAATATATTGGTTCCCATCTACCCTGTGCCACTAGGCTGAGCGCATTAGGGTCTTATAGCATTCCTGACTTGTTCAAGTACACCTGCTTTCACATCATTTAATTTCCTCATGGAAGCAAAAAATCCCAAATGGCTTAAAGTCTGAGGAAACAGCACAGTACCTAGCCCAAAAATTCCATTAGTAAAGAATGGACCATTGAAATATGCCAATTTTTTAGAACACCAATACTTTATGATATAGGATTTTGACAATTTGCTTGACATCAGTGTATAAATTAAGACCATAAGACACAGGAGCAGAATTAGGCCATTCATACTTTCCCTCGCAACCCCATTCTCCTGTCTTCTCCCCAAGATCTTTGACGTCCTGACTAATCAAACATCTATCAACCTCTGCTTTAAATATAACCAACGACTTAGCCTCCACAACCATCTGTGGCAATGAATTCCACGGATTTACCAACCTCGAGTGAAAGAAATTCCTTCTCATTTCTGTTCTGAAGGGACATCTGAGGCTGTGCCCTCTGGTGCTGGACTCCCCCACTAACCATTCCACATCCCCCAGGCCTTTCAATATCGGGGGAAAGGAGCCACCAGACAAATACATAGAGAGGCTAATAAGTTTAGGCCACTTGTCAATGAAGCTACGCTCTGAGTGCTGATGAAAGGCCATGGCCCGAAAGGTGACTGTTCATTTTCCTCCATAGATGCTGCCAGACCAACTGAATTCCTCCAGCATTGTGTGTGCATGTTGACCTCTTGTTCATAAGTCATGGATACAGCATGGACTTGGGCCCTTTCGAATCACCGTGTCAGTACTGACCAACAGTCACCTGTTTGCATACGATCTCCTACTTTAATAAAATGTTCTTTCACTTCACTTTTGGGAATGCCGTCTTTACCTCAATGCCAAAATCATTCTCTTAAGAAGAGCTTGAACAGCACAGTGCTTTTATTTGTTCATCTTCCTCAACATAAATTTCCATAATTTATGCTTGTGCTGCACTGCGATATAATTTGGAGTACCATAGTTCTATGGTAGCGCGCTCAGCGATCGCTCAGAGATTCTAATCTCCTTACTGGCTATAGGGTCTCACTACAAGGTGAGAAACATGGCTATTTCTGTGGGGATGGAGACTCCTGAACCAGTGAGGATAACTTCACACACCACCATTGAACTGTTCCCACAGCTTATGGACTTAATTTCAAGGATTCTTCATCTCACGTTCTTGATATTTATTGCTTATTTATTATTATTTTGTTTCCTTTAAAAAAAATTTTTGTATTTGCACAGTTCGTTGTCCTTTGCATTCTGGTTGTTTGCTCGCCATGTTGAGTGTGGTTTTTCATTGATTCTATTGTGTTTCTTTGTATTTACTGTGACAGTCTGCAGGAAAGTGAATCTCAGGGTAGTATTTGGTGACATCTACGCACTTTGATCATGAGTTTACCTTGAACTTTGCCTTTGAAACCCAATTCTTCTTTCTCTACCCTCTCATTTCTAAACCATAAAAATAAAAGTGTGGAACAAAAAAGGAAATAGAAATTAACCAATCATATTTTGACTTCTTTTTCCCTGTCCATTAGTACACTCTCCAATTAAGTGTGTTTAGCATGCCAGCACTTTGATATTTTGAGCACCACTCCAAGAGCCACTGAGTAGATTGCTGAGATCTGTAGTCCAGAACGTCAGATGACAATTACTCTCTTTCGCAATAAAAATATTAATACAAATACATCCCAGTAAGTCATCAGTCAGCATGATTTGCATGAAATGAACACCGAACTTCAGCGCTCTACTTGACTAGTACAGGGAAGATGCAAGTGAGTGCTCTCAGGGGGTAAGAGGAAGAAAATTTCGAGTCTGCGATCATCCATGAAAGGTGCAGCCAGCACAACAAATAAAACAAACTATGCAATCAAGCTCACCTTTAGAAACAAGACAGCACGGATTGTCAGATTTTAATAGACTATATTGCCTAAGAATTTGTATCCAAAATGTTAGTACATTCTAAATACAAAGAAAATACCAAGAAGATTCATTGGTGCTGTGTCCTGCACCAAAGGAATATGTGAAGACTAACCTTGGGCTTGTGTTTCTACCAATGAGAGCTTGCTAGAGGCTTGATGAGGAAACTGAGGTCCTTTAACATCTGCCGGACGATGCTGAGGATGTTCTACGAGTCTGTGGTGGCCAGTGCTATCATGTTTGCTGTTGTGTGCTGGGGCAGCAGGCTGAGGGTAGCAGACACCAACAGAATCAACAAACTCATTCGTAAGGCCAGTGATGTTGTGGGGATGGAACTGGACTCTCTGACGGTGGTGTCTGAAAAGAGGAAGCTGTCCAAGTTGCATGCCATCTTGGACAATGTCTCCCATCCACTATATAATGTACTGGTTGGGCACAGGAGTACATTCAGCCAGAGACTCAGTCCACCGAGATGCAACACAGAGCTTCATAGGAAGTCATTCCTGCCTGTGGCCATCAAACTTTACAACTCCTCCCTTGGAGGGTCAGACACCCTGAGCCAATAGGCTGGTTCTGGATTTATTTCATAATTTACTGGCATAATTTACATATTACTATTTAACTATTTATGGTTTTATTACTATTTAATTATTTATGGTGCAACTGTAACGAAAACCAATTTCCCCCGGGATCAATAAAGTATGACTATAACTATGACTATGAATAGTCAGTGAATTTATTCTTACATTTTAATTTCATCCACCTTTTCTGATTTTAGAACCATCTCAAAAAAAAACCTACAGCCCTTAGAAAAGTTTGCCAAGTATAAAACTACTTGTTTCTTCAGACCACCGACCACTGTGCATCCAGGGATAATTGTCAATGTGTTACAGACTTCCCATCAATGATTTAGATTCTGCTCTAAACCTGGTTCACAGGGAAAGCCGAAAAATTCAGGTTGATCAGAGGAAATCCCAATGTAGTCCCCACTATTCCTCACCACCTCCACTCATTGTCAGTGTGTCCCCGCTGACAACTCTGCCAAGAACTGTCAGGATTCATGCAGAGGGAGGTTGCATATTTTGATATCCAGGAAAGGGCGGCATATCAGCTAGGTTTTTTCTAAATACACTGACAAGATATGAGTAAGGGCAGCATTTATTGCGGGCCCTGAATCAGAAGCTGGTGGTGAGCTATTTTATTGAACTAGCCTAGTCCCTTTGGGTGAAGGGACCCCTGCAATGCCTTTGGATAGGGAGTGGCAGTTTGTCTGCACGTTGGGTGTTTAGCGGTTTTCTTTTGTTTTAATGGGCTTTATTGGGTTTCTTTGTTTTGTGGCTGCCTGTAAGGAGACAAATCTCAAGGATGTATATAGTAAACATACTTTGATAATAAATGTACTTTGTACTTTAATTTAGACCGAGCAACGACAAAGGAATGGCATCAGATTTCCAAGTCAGTGTGACTTGTGATTTGCAGGGGAACCTGCAGGTGGTGGTATTACCCTACAACTACACTCCTTGTCCTTGTATCGAGGTCTGGGAGGCGCCATGCCTCCTATAAATGGTCCACTCTGGAGTCCTGGCAACTTCATGAGGTCAGTCCTTCCTCAATGTCCAACTAGATAGTTTACAGAGCTCTGCAGAGACTGGTTCCTAATTAGAAAATAATCCGTAACCTTTGTACCTAGAATATAACAGCTGGGCAATCTGTCCATATTTTCCTGTGGATGAATATATACATTTTATATGGAAACCCAATTGTGACTACAGCAATATGCTCAATACCTAACCCTTGTCAATAAAAACATCAATCTATACAACTTAAAAATATAAAATATAAACATCCCCATTTATATTTCCAGAAATGGCACTCATCATTTATTTTCTGAGGAAGAATCTGGTGAAAGGCACCACAAAGTAAAGAGTACGTTCCACTCATTTACATGGTGATGTCACTATTCCTTATTTACAAGTTTTAAGGCTGGTGTTTGCACGTGCAAAGATTCAGGAGTATGAATGCTATGATGCTGTCTTAAAAGGTGTTGGATCTCTTTCAATTCAAGGTCTCTATCTCCTGTATCTCCAGTTTTTCCAGTTCTGCCCTACTTGTCAGCAACACTCTGAAAACAGTTCAAGATTCATAGGTCTTTTCGATGACCCCCTTAAGCAGATAACTTGACTCTGTCTGAACCTCTCGGCCAAACCATATACGTACACAGAAATGAGGTCATTAGGAATCTTAATAAGTATATTGTAGAGACATTTTAGGAACACCCCAACTTTAAATGGTTACAGCTCAGCATTACATGTAAATAGTGCATCGATAAAAGTACAAACCTCACAAGCAGACTTTCATTCAGCACCAGAGTTTAGACAGCACATGTAAACGGTAAACTAGCTACAGGTAAACGGCACAGAAAAACATTTAACTGGAGCTGTCACGTGATCTTTGCGCCTTACTTCAGTGACAGCCGGTCTTACTGGACAACTTCCTTCAGGAATGCCCAGATCAGATGGTTGACCAGCTCTGGCTGGTCCTGCTGAAGCCAGTGACTGGTGTCGGGCACAACGGTCAGTCTGAAATAATTCCTTACATAGGACTTTGAGAGCTCAGCCATTCGGAATTCCAGGAATTCTTCGTTTTCTCCCCACAACAACAGGGTGGGTGACACCACCTCATTCTGGTTCAAGGGCAGGTTCCTGTAAAACAAAGGTCACCTTGAATGAAAGAAGTTCAAAGGACAACGCATGGGAATTCGTGCTTCTGTTTTTTAATTTATCTAAAAGTAAACTATGACCCAGTTCCTTTTGTAGTCTGTCATGTTACCCTCCCAGTTCTATCCAAAGAAGGGAGGGAAGTAAAAAGTGGTTAACTATAGACTGTCCGGCTTAACATCTAGTTAATGTTTGGATCAATTATTAAAGAAGTATTATCATCACATTTTGAAAATCGTAATCTAGTTAAGCCGTTAGTATGACAACATAAAGGGGAAATTTTGTCTAACAAATTTATGAGTTTTTTGAGGAAGTCTTCAGCAGAATGAATGGGGGAGGAGGGGAAATCAGGAGTGAATGGGGGAGGAATCAGGAGTGAATGAGGGAGAGGGGAAATCAGGAGTGAATGGGGGAGGAATCAGGAGTGAATGGTGGGGAGGGAAACCAGGAATGAATGGGGGGGATTAGAAGTGAATGAGGGGGAGGGGAAACCAGGAGTGAATGGAGGGAGCGAAACCAGGAGTGAATGGGAGGAAGGGAAAATCAGGAGTGAATGGGGGAGGGGAAAACTAGGAATGAATGGGGGGAATTAGGGGTGAATGAGGGAGAGGGGAAATCAGGAGTGAATGGGGGGGAGGGGAAAACAGGAGTGAATGGGGGGAGGGAAACCAGGAGTGAATAGGGGGGGAATTAGGAGTGAATGAGGGAGAGGGGAAATCAGGAGTGAATGGGGGAGGGGAAATCAGGAGTGTATGGGGGAGGGAAAATCAGGAGTGAATGGGGGGTGGGGATAAACCAGGAGTGAATGGGGGGGGAGGGAAACCAGGAGTGTGTGGGGGGAGGGGATATCAGGAGTGAATGGGGGGTAGGGATAAACCAGGAGTGAATGGGAGGGGCAAGGAAACATTTTGGAGGGGGAATAGCCAGATGTCTTGGTACATATTGGTACCAATGACATAGGAAGGACATACAATGAGGTCCTGAAGAGGGGATTTAGAGAGCTCGGGAGAACGGAGAAGCATGACCTCCAGGGTAGTAATTTCTGCATTGCTGCCTGTGCCACCCGCCAGTGAGGGTAGAAACAGGATGATCTGGCAGATAAATGCGTGGCTGAGAAACTGGTGCAGGGGGCAGGGCTTCAAGTTCTTGGATCACTGGGATCTCTTCTGGGGGAGGTATGACCTGTTCAAAAGTGATGGGTTGCACCTGAACCTGAGGGGGAACCAATATTCTCACAGGCAGGTTTGTTAGAGCTGTTGGGGAGGCTTTAAACTAATGTGGTGATGGCGGGGGTGAGAACCAGAGTGAAGGGACTCAGGATAGGACGGATGTTAAGAAAGCAAAGGTAGCATGCAGTCAGACTGTTAGGAAGGGAAGGCAGATGATAGGACAAAATTGCAGCCAGCAGGGTGAGGATCAGTGTATTAGGGATGCAGAATGAAAAAGGGTAGCAAATACAGTACTCAAAGTGTTATATCTCAATGCACGGAGTATAAGAAATAAGGTGGATGATCTTGTTGCGCTGTTACAGTTTGTCAGGTATGATATTGTGGCCATCACTGAATCATGGCTGAAGGATGGTTGTAGTTGGAAACTGAAGGTCCAAGGTTACACATTGTATTGGAGGGATAGGAAGGTAGACAGAGGGGGTGGAATGGCACCAATTCATTAGAAAGATAAAACATAGGATCAGAAGATGTTGAATCTTTGTGAGTTGAGTACTCACAAAGTCCTTTGAGGACGTTGATCGTAGTTATATACAGGCTTCCCAACAGTAGCTGGGATGTTGACTACAGTTACAATGGGAAATAGAAAAGGAGTGTCAAAAGGGCAATGTTATGATAGTCATGGGAGCTTTCAACATGCAGGTTGAATGTAAAAATCAGGTTGGAAATGGATCTCAGGAGACTGAGTTTGTTGAATGCCTAGAGTAGTTTGTCATTGAGTCTACTAGGGGATCAGCTGTACCAGCTTGGTTGTTATGTAATGAACCGGAGGTGATTAGAGCATTTAAGGTAAGGTAACACTGAGGAGGCAGTGTTCACGATATGATTGAGTTCAACTTGAAATTTGAAAGAGAGAAAGTAAAGTCTGATGTAGCAGTATTTCAGTGGAGTAAAGGAAATTACAGTGGTATAAGAGGGATTGGCCAATATAAAGCGGCCTTGAGGAAAGAGAAGCAGAATAAATGGTGTAAAGGTAATGAGGTAGAAGGGCTAAAGTGTGTGTACTTCATTGCAAGAAGCATCAGGAACAAAAGTGATGAACTGAGAGCTTGGATACATACATGGAATTATGATGCAGTGGCCATAACAGAGACTTGGCTGGCACCAGGACAGGAATGGATTCTCAATATTCCTGGATTTCAGTGCTTTAAAAGGGATAGAGAGGGGAGAAAACGGGAGGAGGGGTGGAATTACTGGTCAGGGATACTATTACAGCTACAGAAAGGGTGGGTAATGTAGCAGGATCCTCTTTTGAGTCAGTATGGGTAGAAGTCAGGAACAGGAAGGGAGCAGTTACTCTATTGCTGGTATTCTATAGGCCCCCTGGTAGCAGCAGAGATACCGAGGAGCAGATTGGGAGGCAGATTTTGGAAAGGTGCAAAAATAAAAGGGCTGTTATCATGGGTGACTTTAACTTCCCTAATATTGATTGGCACCTGATTAGTTCCAATGGTTTAGACGGGGCAGTTTGTTAAGTGTGTCCAGGACGGATTCCTGTCACAGTATGTTGACAGGCCGACCAGGGGGAATGCCATACTAGATCTAGTACTAGGTAATGAACCAGGTCAGGTCACAGATATCTCAGTGGGTGAGCATCTGGGGGACAGTGACCACCACTCCCTGGCCTTTAGCATTATCATGGAAAAGGATAGAATCAGAGATGACAGGAAAATTTTTAATTGGGGAAAGGCAAATTATGAGGCTATAAGGCTAGAACTTGCGGGTGTGAATTGGGACAATGTTTTTGCAGGGAAATGTACTATGGACGTGGTCGATGTTTATACTTTATACTTCATACTTCATTGTTGCCAAACAGTTGGTACTAGAACGTACAATCATCGCAGTGATATTTGATTTTGCGCTTCACACTCCCTGGATTACAAATATTAAATATTAAAAATATTAAAAATAGTGAAAGTTAGTAAATATTAGACATTTAAATTATAAATCATAAATAGAAAATAGAAAAATGGGAAGTAAGGTAGTGCAAAGAAACTGAGAGGTAGGTCCGGATATTTGGAGGGTGCAGCCCAGATCTGGGTCAGGATCTGTTCAGCAGTCTTATCACAGTTGGAAAGAAGCTGTTCCCAAATCTGGCCGTACGAGTCTTCAAGCTCCTGAACCTTCTCCCGGAGGGAAGAGGGACGAAAAGTTTGTTGGCTGGGTGGATCGTGTCCTTGATTATCCTGGGAGCACTGCTCCGACAGCGTGCGGTGTAAAGTGAGTCCATGGATGGAAGATTGGTTTGTGTGATGTGCTGCGCCATGTTCACGATCTTCTGCAGCTTCTTTTGGTCTTGGACAGGACAACTTCCATACCAGGTTGTGATGCACCCTAGGAGAATGCTTTCTACGGTGCATCTACAAAAATTAGTGAGGGTTTTAGGGGACAGGCCAAATTTCCTTAGTTTTCTCAGGAAGTAAAGGCGCTGGTGGGCCTTCTTGGCAGTGAACTCTGCTTGGTTGGACCAAGTCAGGTCATTTGTGATATTGACCCCAAGGAACTTAAAGTTTTTGACCTGTTCCACTTGTGCACCACCGATGTAAATTGTTTAGAGATCTCTTGCAGGATGTTAGGGATAAATTTGTCCTGGTGAGGAAGATAAAGAATGGGAGGGTGAAGGAACCATGGGTGAAAAGTGAGGTGGAGAATCTAGTCAGGTGGAAAAAGGCAGCATACATGAGGTTTAGGAAGCAAGGATCAGATGGGTCTATTGAGGAATATAGGGTAGCAAGAAAACAGCTTAAGAAGAGGCTGAGGAGAGCAAGAAGGGGGCATGAGAAGGCTTTGGCAAGTAGGGTAAAGGAAAACCCCAAGGCATTCTTCAATTATGTGAAGAACAAAATGATGACAGGAGTGAAGATAGGACTGATTAGAGATAAAGGTGGGAAGATGTGCCTGGAGGCTGTGGAAGTGAGCGAGGTCCTCAATGAGTACTTCTCTTCAGTATTCACCAATGAGAGGGAACTTGATGACGGTGAGGACAATATGAGTGAGGCTGATGTTCTGGAGCATGTTGATATTAAGGGAGAGGAGGTGTTGGAGTTGTTAAAATACATTAGGATGCATAAGTCCCAGGGGCCTGACGGAATATTCCCCAGGCTGTTCCACGAGGCGAGGGAAGAGATTGCTGAGCCTCTGGCTAGGATCTTTATGTCCTCGTTGTCCACGGGAATGGTAGTGGAGGACTGGAAGGAGGCGAATGTTGTCCCCTTGTTCAAAAAAGGTAGTAGGGATAGTCCGGGTAATTATAGACCAGTGAGCCTTACATCTGTGGTGGGAAAGCTGTTGGAAAAGATTCTTAGAGATAGGATTTATGGGCATTTAGAGAATCATGGTCTGATCGGGGACAGTCAGCATGGCTTTGTGAAGGGCAGATCGTGTCTAACAAGCCTGATAGAGTTCTTTGAGGAGGTGGCCAGGCATATAGATGAGGGTAGTGCAGTGGATGTGATCTACATGGATTTTAGTAAGGCATTTGACAAGATTCCACACGGTAGGCTTATTCAGAAAGTCAGAAGGCATGGGATCCAGGGAAGTTTGGCCAGGTGGATTTAGAAATTCCTTGTCTGCAGAAGGCAGAGGGTTGTGGTGGAGGGAGTATATTCAGACTGGAGGGTTGTGACTAGTGGTGTCCCACAAAGATCGGTTCTGGGACCTCTACTTTTCATGATTTTTATTAACGACCTGGATGTGGGGGTAGAAGGGTGGGCTGGCAAGTTTGCAGATGACACAAAGGTTGGTGGTGTTGTAGATAGTGTAGAGGATTGTCAAAGTTTGCAGAGAGACATTGATAGGATGCAGAAGTGGGCTGAGAAGTGGCAGATGGAGTTCAAACTGGAGAAGTGTGAGGTGGTACACTTTGGAAGGACAAACTCCAAGGCAGAGTCAAAGTAAATGGCAGGATACTTGGTAGTGTGGAGGAGCAGAGGGATCTGGAGGTACATGTCCACAGATCCCTGAAAGTTGCCTCACAGGTAGATAGGGTAGTTAAGAAAGTTTATGGGGTGTTAGCTTTCATAACTCGAGGGGTAGAGTTTAAGAGTCGTGATGTAATGATGCAGCTCTATAAAACTCTGGTTAGGCCACACTTGGAGTACTGTATCCAGTTCTGGTCACCTCACTATAGGAAGGATGTGGATGCATTGGAAAAGGTACAGAGGAGATTCACCAGGATGTTGCCTGGCTTAGAGAGTATGCATTATGATCGGAGATTAAGGGAGCTAGGTCTTTACTCTCTGGAGAGAAGGAGGATGAGAGGAGACATGATAGAGGTGTACAAGGGGCTCCACAGGGGACTGTCTTGTCTCCCTTTCTCTTCACCATTTACACCTCGGACTTCAACTACTGCACAGAGTCTTGACATCTTCAGAAATTTTCTGATGACTCTGCCATAGTTGGATGCATCAGCAAGGGAGATGAGGCTGAGTACAGGGCTACGGTAGGAAACTTTGTCACATGGTGTGAGCAGAATTATCTGCAGCTTAATGTGAAAAAGACTAAGGAGCTGGTGGTAGACCTGAGGAGAGCTAAGGTACCGGTGACCCCTGTTGCCATCCCGGGGGTCAGTGTGGACATGGTGGAGGATTACAAATACCTGGGGATACGAATTGACAATAAACTGGACTGGTCAAAGAACACTGAGGCTGTCTACAAGGAAGGTCAGAGCCGTCTCTATTTCCTGAGGAGACTGAGGTCCTTTAACATCTGCCGGACGATGCTGAGGATGTTCTACGATTCTGTGGTGGCCAGTGCTATCATATTTGCTGTTGTGTGCTGGGGAAGCAGGCTGAGGGTAGCAGACACCAACAGAATCAACAAACTCATTCGTAAGGCCAGTGATGTTGTGGGGATGGAACTGGACTCTCTCATGGTGGTGTCTGAAAAGAGGATGCTGTCTAAGTTGCATGCTATCTTGGACAAAGTCTCCCATCCACTACATAGTGTACTGGTTGGGCACAGGAGTACATTCAGTCAGAGACTCATTCCACTGAGATGCAACACAGAGCGTCATAGGAAGTAATTCCTGGCTGTGGCCATCAAACTTTACAACTCCCCCCTCGGAGGGTCAGACACCCTGAACCAATAGGCTGGTCCTGAACTTATTTCCTGGCATAATTTACATATTACTATTTAACTATTACTATTTATTATTTATGGTGTAATTGTAATGAAAACCAATTTCCCTCAGGATCAATAAAGTATGACTATGACTAATAAGAGGAATAGATAGAGTGGACAGCCAGCGACTCTTCCCCAGGGCACCACTGCTCAATACAAGAGGACATGACTTTAAGGTAAGGGGTGGGAAGTTAAAGTGGGATATTAGAGGAAGGGTTTTTACTCAGAGAGTGGTTGGTGTGTGGAATGCACTGCCTGCCTGAGTCAGTGGTGGAGGCAGATACACTAGTGAAGTTTAAGAGACTGCTAGACAGGTATATGGAGGAATTTAACGTGGGGGGTTATATGGGAGGCAGGGTTTAAGGGTTGGCATAACATTGTGGGCTGAAGGGCCTGTACTGTGCTGTACTATTCTATGTTCTATGTTCAAAGTAAATTGGAGGGAGCTGCTGGCAGGGATGTCAGCAGAGCAGCAATGGCTTGAGTTTCTGGGAAAAATGAGGAAGGTGCAGGATAGATGTATTCCAAAGACAAAGAAATACTCAAATGGCAAAATAGTACAACTGTGGCTGGCAAGGGAAGTCAAAGCTAATGTCAAAGCAAAAGAGAGGGCATACAACAAAACAAAAATTAGTGGGAAGATAGAGGATTGGAAAGCTTTAAAAAGCTACAGAGAGCAACTAAAAGAATCATTACGAGGGAAAAGACAAAATATGAAAGCAAGCTAGCAAACAATATCAGAGTGGATAGTAAAAGCTTTTACAAGTATGTAAAAATAAAAGAGAGATGAGAGTGGATATAGGACCACTAGAAAATGAGGCCGGAGAAATAATAACGGGGGACAAGGAGATGACAGATGAGCTAAATGAGTATTTTGCATCAGTCTTCACTGTTGAAGACACTAGCAGTGTGCCAGATGTTGAAGGGTGTGAAGGAAGAGAAGTGAGTGCAGGTATTATTACAAGGAAGAAGGTGCTCAAAAGGCTGAAAGACCTAAAGGTACATGTCACCCAGACCAGATGAACTGCACCTTAGAGTTCTGAAAGAGGTAGTGGTACAGATTGTGGAGGCATTAGAAATGATCTTTCAAAAATCATTGGACTCTGGCAAGGTGCCAGAGGACTGGAACATTGCAAATGTCGCTGCACTTTTTAAGGACAGAGGAAGGCAGCAGAAAGAAAATTATACACCAGTTAGCCTGACCTCAGTGGGTGGGAAAATGTTGGAATCAATTGTTAAGGATGAGGTGATGGAGTTCCTGGTGACAAAGGACAAGATAGGACAAAGTCAGCATGGTTTCCTTAAGGGAAAACCTTGCCTGATGAAGCTGTCGGAATTCTCTGAAGGAGTTACTAACAGGATAGATAAAGGAAATGCAGTGGATGTTGTATATTTAGGGTGGAATTTGAATGTGCAGAAGATATCTTCCAAGATGCCTCATAAGAGATTAAAGTCACAGAACGGGAGCCAATGGTGCTGTATATTGGAACGTACAGAGGACTGGACAACGCATTTATCTTAAGCAGAATAATGGCTACATTTATCTAGGAATTTCTACAGCGTTCAATTGCAATGCAACCCTGTATGATTTCACAGTGAGACTAAATGTTTCCTGAGCTCCAGCTGCATGCAATGCTTCCTTGGTAACTTCGGATGCCTCATCATTTTTTCACATAACCATATGCTCCTGTGAAGCAGGCTCTGCCTATCTTATGTTGCTGTTCTGAACTTCATTTACAATCATCAGAAATAATACTTTCTTACCCTTGAAATGGAGCAGGATTGAAGCTCACAGATTTCTTAGGGAATTACACTATGCCTAATTGTGTTTATATATTGCATTCAAATCAGGAAAGCATCAAAGGAATTTTTAATGGAGCGTTACAAAATATGATTTCACCCGCAAATGTCACCATTCTTCCGGTACCAGCGTAGCTCATTTGCCCTAACCATCCATCTTTGGACTGTGGGAGGACACTAGAGGATCGGGTAAACCCACGCGTCAGGGCGAGAACATACAGACTCCTTACAGAGTGTGGCAGGAACTGAACCCCCATCTGTGATCACTGGTGCTGTAAAAGCATTATCCTAACCACTACTGTGTCACTCTACAATACTACTTACAATATTGGTCTCCTTATTTAAGGAAGGATATTAGGGCGGGAGGAGAAGATGGCGGTGCGACACAGCGTGCGCGGCTCTCCGGTGAAATGATATCGTATTTGTTAAATAGGGGCCGTGCACAATTCTGATTTGATGGAGACAGCCATGAGGAGCATGGAGGAACATCTGGAGTAACTTCTGAAATGCCTGGTTCGCTGCCGCTGCTACTGTGCGATCGAGAATCTCCGGAGGGAAGGCCCCAAAATCCTCGGCTTTGCCTGCTGCTGGCAGCCGGGGCTGGGGTTGAAGTATTCAGCAGAGATGGTACTTGGTGCTCGGTGTCGGAGGGCTGGACGGAGCTCAAAGTTTTTGGACGACTCAGAGTCGGACTGTGGTCGGGTATGGCAAGGAGATTTTTCTTCCTTCTCCCGCCTGCGTGAGATGTGGGACTTTCGAGAGACTTTGAAATTTTTACCGTGTTAATGGCCTGTTCTTCATCAAGTTACGGTATTGCTTGCACTGTTGTAACTATATGTTATAATTATGTGGGTTTTGTCAGTTTTTCAGTCTTGGTCTGTCCTGTGTTTCTGTGATATCACACTGGAGGAATATTGTATCATTTCTTAATGCATGCATTACTAAATGACAATAAAAGAGGACTGCGTGTCCTCATAATCTAATCTAATCTAATCTAATCTAATACACTCCTCCAAGAGGATCACAACCTTGTTGTGGTTTGGAGGCTTGTGTGCCTCAATGACCCGTAGAGCTATGTCAGCTGGAGTCAGGGCTTTATGCTTTGGCTCTTGATAGGGTCACCCATGCTAAACAGGTCAAAGGGCAGAGGCCAGACTAAGAGTGGTCCACCAGTCCTCCAGGTTCAGGGAATCAACTCAGGGCTAACAACCCTGACTGGTCAAACAAAACTGTTACGGAAACAGCAATGAAGAATTCTATATCTGAGTGAGACGGTATTCCTGAGCCTCCACCCAGGACTTCTTACTTTATACATTATTGTCGCCAAACAATTGATACTAGAACATAAAATCATCACAGCGATAGTTGATTCTGTGCTTCACGCTCCCTGGTGTACAAATCGATAGTAAATATTAAAAATTTAAATTATAAATCATAAATAGAAAATAGAAAAGGGAAAGTAAGGTAGTGCAAAAAAAAACGAGAGGCATGTCTGGATATTTGGGGGGTATGGCCCAGATCTGGGTCGGGATCCGTGCAGCAGTCTGATCACAATTGGAAAGAAGCTGTTCCCAAATCTGGCCATACGAGTCTTCAAGCTCCTGACCCTTCTCCCGGAGGGAATAGGGATGAAAAGTGTGTTGACTGGGTTGGTCGTGTCCCTGATTATCCTGGCAGCACTGCTCCGACAGCGTGCGGTGTAAAGTGAGTCCAAAGATGGAAGATTGGTTTGTGTGATGTGCTGGGCTGTGTTCACGATCTTCTGCTGCTTCTTCCGGTCTTGGACAGGACAACTTCCATACCAGGTTGTGATGCACCCTAGAAGAATGCTTTCTACAGTGCATCTGTAAAAATTAGTGAGGGTTTTAGGGGACAGGCCAAATTTCTTTAGCTTTCTCAGGAAGTAAAGGCGCTGGTGGGCCTTCTTGGCAGTGGACTCTGCTTGGTTGGACCAAGTCAGGTCATTTGTGATATTGACCCTGAGGACTTGCATGGCTGACGGCGGTGAAAATCACCGACACCTTGAGAGGAAGCCCTGAACATCGCCAGAGATGGACGACCTTCAACACCGGTGGTGAGACAGGCAGAAGGGATTAATGCTTTGGGAGCAGTTCAGATAAGGTTTAGCAGGGTAATAGCTGGAACAGACAGGTTGTCTTGTGAGGAGAGATTCAACAAAAAGAGCATGTGCGCCAATAACTTCAGAAGATTGAAAGGGGATTCAATTAAAACTTATGGAACCCTGAGGATTCTGGACATGATGAATGTTGAAAGGTTGTTTTCTCTTGTGGGAAAATTAGAACTGGTGGTCCTGGTTTGAAAATAAGGATTATTATTTAAGACAGAGATGAGGTGAACTTTTCTCCTCAGGCAGTCCAGAGTCTTTGGACCTCTCTTCCTCAAGGAGCAGGGAGAGAGTGTCATGGAATATTTTTGATGTAGAGGTAGGTAGATTCTTGATGGGTGAGAGGTTGAAAGGTTATCAGGCTTGGACAGGAATGAAGAGTCAAGAATGACCCTGATGTTATGAAGGGAAAGAGCAGGTGGGGGGGGGGTGTGTGTGTGTGATTGTGTGTGCGTGTGTGTGTGTGTGTGTGTGTGTGTGTGTGTGACAGAGAGAGAGAAAGTAAGTGTGCGTATGTGTGCATGTGAGAGGTGAGGCAAACAGAACAGATTTCCTCTGTAGTACATTAGTCAATTGAGTGAGTTTTGTAACAGTCCATTAATTTCACAGTGACTGTTATCAACAACAGATTTTACTCAACATTTACGTAATTATTAGAAAGTAAATTTCCTAGCTGCTACAGATGAACTCACATCTCATGTGCAGTGATCCAGGTTTCTCAATTACTCATCCAGTAACCATGCTCCCCTGCAGACTTTAGGTAACTACAAGTCATCCTAATATGAACGATGTGTTGGCGTGTGAGCCGGTGTATAGTATTGTCATGTGGCTTCAAGGCCCATTTACAGAGCAGCAGTATCAACATATCCGTGCTTTTTCACTGTGGAAATAAGTCGAGGCTTCAGTGAATGTTCTCAATGAGTAACAGGACTGTGAGACAAACTCAGAATTATGGTGAACTAGACTTACAGATTCTGTCTATAGAGAAGCTAGCCTCTGAATGGGCTGGCAGAGTTGTACTGAAGGAGGCAGATGTAGCACTTGCCTGGCAGAGGCTTCCATGTATTTGAATTGGACATATCCCTTGTATTAATGGGTGGGCTTTATTTTCAAACGGTGACCACTAGTTCGGGAGGCACCCACAACAAGAAACATTCTCTCCATACCCCCAGAGACCCTTCAAGATCCTGTACATTCAATTAGATCCCTTCTCAAATTCGAAACACTTGTAATGGCAGGAATGGTAGTCTGATAAAGGTAACACTGAAACCTGCACCTTAATTATGCCCTAACTTTGTCAAAAGGAAGGTAAAAATTTTACTATAAATTTTCATATCCTGGAAAAAGTTTTATAAAGTGCTGTAAAAGTAGAAAAATCTCCCAAAATGTTACATCTCTCAAAATAATCTCTCAAAAAATCTCACAAAATAATCATCAGACTAAAGTTTGACACAGATTGATGTTCTGATGCAGACAAGTTTCTCCCAAAGGTGACAAGCTGGAACTGTGTTAGCGCTAAAGAAACGATCAATTTGAAAAGAGACCAAAATAGGTCAGGCTCTCTCATGTTGCCTTCAAGCAGACGAACCTTGCAAATTGTGTCAAGATAGGACCCCGCTCATGGATTTGCTATTGTATTTATATTTGTTCATAAGAACACAAGAAAGTAGGACTAAGAAGAGGACAACACACATAAAATGCTGGAGGAACTTAGCAGGTCAGGCAGCATCTGTGGAAAAGAATAAACAGTCGATGTTTCGGACCAAGATTCTTTATCAGGATGGATTTACTCAAAGTGTTTATTCTTTTTCATAGATGCTGCCTGGCCTGCTGAGATCCTCCAGCATTTTGTGTGTGTTTCTTCGATTTCCAGCATCTGCAGGTTTTCTCTTGTTTGTGAGTGGGAACAGGAGTTGGTCTCTGAGCCCTTCAGTTTTATCATGGCTAATTTGCCCAGGGCCTGGTCTCTTCTGTGGGAGTTCTCTATAGCCCTCAATTCCCCAATCTTTCAAACATTTATTGACTCCCTCTTTACATACCCCCAATGATCTAGTCTCAAACACCATCTGGGGCAAAGAACTTCAGCAATTCACCATCTCTGTGAGAAGAACATGAAGGTGTACCTGGAGCCAAATATGGAGTGAATCATTAAAGGGCCTTTTGAGTCTGGAACCATCTGTATTAAATCTTTGCACAGGCTCTGCTTTTTTCTAACCTTACTTACAACACTATACCTGAATATATTCCTGAAGTGGCTGAGGGGTCCAGAGAAAGCTTCAGGCTGGGAAAATATGTACAGATAGGCTTCGATCTCATCCGCAGTCATCCTGTACTCTTTTGTCCTAATGCCAGTGCTCTGACTTGTGAATAAGTACTTCAGCACCTATAACAAAAAATAGTGGTTAAATGTAGAGTCATAGAACACTACAGCGCAGAAACAGGCCCTTCAGCCCATCTAGTCCATGCCAAGTTATTATTCTGCCTAGTCCTATAGACCTGCACCCAAACCAGAGTCCTCCTTTCCCCTTTGATCCATGTACTTGTCCAAATTTTTCTTAAATGTCGAACTCGAACCCACAGCCATCACTTCCAGTAGCAACTCGTTCCACACTCTCACCACCCTCTGAGAAATGAAATTCCCCCTCTTGTTCCCCTTAAGCATTTCACCTTTCACCCTTAACCCATGACCTCTAGTTCTTGTCTCACCCAACTTCAGTGGAAAAACGCCTGCTTACATTTAACCTATAATTTTGTATACCTCTATCAAATCTTCCCACATTCTCTTACACACCAGGGAACTAAGTCCTAACCTATTCAACTTTTTCCTATGAGTCAGATCCTCGTCCCGCCAACATCCTTGTGCATTTTCTCTGTGCTCTTTCAATTTTATTGATATCTTTCTTGTAGGTAGGTGAGCAGAGAGGCACACAATACTCCAAATTAGGCCACACCAACATCTTATACAATTTTAACCTAACATCCCATAACAACCACGTTGTTATATGTGTGTTTATTCAGTATGCTGAAAGCACTGTCCAGCCTCTAGTTCATTAATCGGATTTCAGATTAGTTTATCGTCATATATACTGGGGTGCAATGAAATTCCTTCCTTGCCTGAAGTTCACAAAATAAACATGGTCATAGTAAACAGAACAATGAGAGAAAAACTACAGAATGTTACAAAGATTGCAGTGCTAACTCAAGTAGGGTGGAAGGAAATGCCAAAATAACGATAACGTTATTATAGGACATTAATAGGAAGCTTTAGAGAGGGTGCAGAGGAGATTTGCCAGAATGTGGCCTGGATTAGAAAACATGTCTTAGGAGAATAGGTTGTGTGAGCTAGCACTTTTCTCTTTGGAGAGAAGGAAGTTGAGAGGTGACTTGAGAGAGGTGTTCAAGACTATGAGGTATAGACAGAGTGGACAGCTAAGAGACATTTTTCCCAGGGCGGAAATGGCTAATACAAGGGGTCAAAATTTTAGGGTGACCGGAGGAAATTATAGGGGGTGGGGGATGTCAGAGGTAAGCTTTTTTTACAAGGAGAATGGTAGGTGCATGAAATGTGCGACCTGGGGTGATGGTAGAGACAGGTATATTAGAGACATTTGAGAGATTCTTAGATTAGCACGTGATTGAAAGAAAAAGAATGGAAGGCTGTTTGGGAGAGAATGGTGGGATTGATCTTGGAGTAGGTTAAAGGCTCAGTATAACATCATTAGCCAAAGGTTCTGTTTTTCAATCATATGCTAATCTAAGAATGTCTTAAATGTTCCCAACCAGCACCCCCGGCTGTGGGAAAGCTATTGCAAGGTATTCTAAGGGCCTGGATATACAAGTCCTGAAGGATCTTGGGCCCAAAATGTTGACTGTTTATTCATTTCCATAGATGCTGTCTGACCTGCTGAGTTCCTCCAGCATTTTGTATGTGTTGAATCTGCAGAATTTTTTGTGTTTGACAAGGACTGTTTAGGGATAGTCAACATGGCTGTGTGCAGAGATAAATTGTGTCTAACCAATCTTATAGTTTTTGAGGAAGTTACCAGGAAAGCTGATGAAGGCAAGGCAGTGGATGCTGTCTACATGGACTGCAGCAAGGTCCTGCGTGGGAGGTTGGTCAGGAATGTTGACGGTGGTGTCTCAAAAGAGGATGCTGTCCAAGTTGCATGCCATCTTGGACAATGTCTCCCATCCACTACATAATGTACTGGGTGGGCACAGGAGTACATTCAGCCAGAGACTCATTCCTCTGAGATGCAACACAGAGCGTCATAGGAAGTCATTCCTGCCTGTGGCCATCAAACTTTACAACTCCTCCCTTGGAGGGTCAGACACCCTGAGCCAATAGGCTGGTCCTGGACTTATTTCCTGGCATAATTTACATATTACTATTTAACTATTTATGGTTTTATTACTATTATTATTTATGGTGCAACTGTAACGAAAACCAATTTCCCCCCGGATCAATAAAATACGACTTTGACTATGACTATGACTATGACTATGTTCAATTCTTGGCATTCAGGATGTGAGGTAGTAAACTGGATTAAACATTGGCTTCGCGGAAGAAGCCAGAGAGTGGTAGTAGATGGTTGTTTCGCTGACTGCAGGCCTGTGACTAGTGGTGTACCGCAGGGATCAGTGCTGGGTCCATTGTTGTTTGTCATCTGTATCAATGATCTGGATGATAGTGAGGTGAACTGGAACAGCATCTATGTGGACAGCTCCAAGACTGGAGGTGTAGTGGGCAGTGATGAAGACTATCAACACTTATCTAATGGGATGACAGACGTCAGAGGAGTTTAATGAAGACATGTGTGAGGTGTTGCACTTTGGGAGGACCAACCAGGGTAGGTCTTACATGGTTAATGGTAAGACACTGAGGAGTGTGGTAGAACAAAAGGATCTGGGAATACAGGTCCATAATTCATTGCAAGTGGTGTCACAGGTAGATGGGTCATAAAGAAAGCTTTTGGCACACTGGCCTATGTAAATGTATTGAGTACAGGAGTTGGGATGTTATGTTGAAATTATATAAGATGTTGATGAGGCCTAATTGGAGTATTGTGTGCAGTTTTGTTCATCTAACTACAGGAAAGATGTAAGTAAGTTTGAAAGGGTACAGAGAAAATTTACAAGAATTTACAGGAGGCTTGAGGACCTGAGTTATGGGGAGAGGTTGAACAGGTTTGGACTTTATTTCCTGGAACATAGAAGACTGAGGGTAGATTTGATAGAGTTATATAAAATTATGGGGGGTATAGATAGGGTAAATGCAAGCAGGCTTTTTCCAGTGAGGTTGGGCGAACTAGAGGTCATGGGTTAAGGGTTAAGGGTGAAAGGCGAAACCATGAAATGCGAAAGTCCAGATGCTGGAAATCCAAAGCAACACACACACACACACTCACTCAAAGTGCTGGAGGAACTCAGCAGGTCAGGCAGCATCTCTGGAAATGAATGAACCACCGTTACTTCAGACAGAGACTCTTCTTCAGGACCGAAGAAGGTGAAATGTTTAAGGGGAACGTGAGGAAGAACTTCACTCAGAGTGTGGTGAGTGTGGGGAACAGGCTGCTAGAGGAAGTGGTGGATGGTTCAATGTCAACATTTAGGAGAAATTTGGATTGGTGCATTGATGGGAGGGGTGTGGACGGTATTGGTCCGGGTGCAGATCGATGGGACTAGGCTGGCTAATGGTTCAGTACAGAGTAGAAGAACCTGTCTCTGTGCCCCAGAGTCCTGTGACTCCATGACTCTAGAGGTAGGATTAAGTCTATGGAAACAAGGTGATATGTAATGCCTAACAGTGACACAATGGTGCAACTAACAGAGCTGCTGCCTAACAGTGCCAGGGACACAGGTTCAATCCTGAGCTCCACTACTGTCTGTGTGGAGTTTGCACATTTTACCTGTGACTGGGTGAATTTCCTCCCAAATCTCAAAGCCATCCGGCAGGGATTGAGGAAAATGTGAGAAGACTGAAAAGTGGGAACCGAATGCTGAAAGGTCTCATCCTGAAACGTCGACCGTACTTTTTTTCCCGGATGCTGCCTGGCCTGCTGAGTTTGTGTGCGCTGCACAGTACGGTGAAAAGGATGTTTAACGGTCAGCATAGACACAGATGAGCTGAGTGGACTGATTTAGTGCCTCACCTCTCCCTGACTCCATAAACACATTCTGTAGTAGGATGATTTGTTTTTGTTGCACAATAGTATAGCAGTTAGCGTGTATCGCTAAATAAAATGGAAGGTTTAGAGAGAGTGCAGAGGAGATTTACCAGAATGCTGCCTGGGCTAGAGAGTATGCCTTATGAGGATATATTGAGCGAGCTGGGGGGATTCCTCTTTGGAGCGAAGGAGGATGAGAGATGACTTGACAGAGGTGTTCTAGATGATAAAAGGCATAGATTGAATGGACAGTCAGAGGTTTTTCCCAGGATTGAAATGGCTGATACAAGGGGTCATAATTTTAAGGTGATTGTAGCAAAGTATGGGGGGGGGGGAGGAATGTTCATTTTACACAGAGACTGGTGGATGCTTGGCATGTCCTGCCAGGGGTGGGGGTTGTAGAAGCAGATACATTAAAAGAATTTAATAAACTCTTGGATAGGCACATGGATGATAGAAAAATGGATGCTATGTAGGAGGGAAGGGTTAGATTGATCTTAGAGTAGGTTAAAAGGTCCTCACAACATTGTTGGGCCAAGGGGCCTGTACTGTGCTATGTTCTGAGCTCTAAAAGGGAAAGCTTTTCTGTTGAGAAAGTTTCAACCTGAAACATAGTTTCTCTCCCTCCAGGTTTGCAGACCTGCAATTTAAATGCCAGATTTCCATGGCCCACAGTGCTTTATTTCCTTCTTTCCAGTGCCTACACTTTCTTCTGTATTTTATCCTCTCAGACTCTAGTTAGGGATGCCTGAATCTCTGGGGATTGAAGGGCTGTGACTGGGTGAGAGAAGATCACCCACGAACTAAAGCTGTTGCAGGTGCTTCCTGTGTCTGATAAGTTAATCCTGGGAGGCTGTTAGCAACACACAGAGATGCCAAATGGACCCAGGCATTGCTTCATCATCACTTGCTTAAAATTCTGCTACTCACGAGGCCACTGTACAGGGTTCATACACCAGCAGGTAGTTTTAATCAGAAGGCCAAGTCCTGCTGAGAGTTGATTATTTCTCTTTTGCACTATTAATTTTTTAAATTTTTGTAGCTTATAGTAATTTTTACATCTTTGCATGGCACTGCTGTCACAAAACAACAAATTTCTCGACACATGTCAGTGATAATGAACCTGATTCTCACCCTCCATCCAGGCCACTGCCAGAGAGTCCAGGAGCTCAACCTTGTCCAGGCAGCTGTCCCCCTCTAAGGCAATCCTCCACTCACCTCCCTCTGACCTCAGCTACCCATCACGTTAACCTCTCCAATGCACCTCATCAGCTGCAAGATACTGGCATTCTACCCAGACCCTCCTTTTTTCTGCCCGCCCCATTCCCATCACCTGCCCTGTGTTCCCATCATCCGCCCTGCGCTCCCCAGCAAACGCCTGAATTCCAATCATGTGCCTGAGCCTCAGTCCATTACCACACCCCCCCCAACCCATCCGCTACCCTTCACCCAGACAGTTCCTCGCTTCTGTCACTTCCTTATATTTGCCTCCATGGTGGAAAAGAACAGGGAGGGGGGTTTATCTAACTCACACACAAAAATGCAATATGACTCAGGTTAAAACTCAGATCCTATAAATGTATGGCGTGTGGTGTGGTGTGGCATGGTGTGTGTGTGTGTGTGTGTGTGTGTGTGTGTGTGTGTGTGTGTGTGTGTGTGTGTGTGTGTGTGTGTGTGTGTGTGTGTGTGTGTGTGTGTGTGTGTGTGTGTGTGTGTGTGTGTGTGTGTGTGTATGTGTGTGTGTGTGTGTGTGTGTGTGGTGTGGCATGGTGTGTGTGTGTATGTGTGTGTGTGTGTGGCATGGTGTGTGTGTGTATGTGTGTGTGTGTGTTGTGTGTGTGTGTGTGTGTGGTGTGGCATGGTGTGTGTGTGTGTGTGTATGTGTGTGTGTGTGTGTGTGTGTGTGTGTGTGTATGTGTGTGTGTGTGTGTGTGTGTGTGTGTGTGTGTGTGTGTGTGTGTGTGTGTGTGTGTGTATGTGTGTGTGTGTGTGTGTGTGTGTGTGTGTGTGTGCAGTCACACATTAGCTCCTGAGGACATTGAACATAAAAGTGCAACTGCCCTGTGACGCGAACTAGAACATAGAACACGACAGCACAGTACAGGCCCTTCAGCCCACAATGTTGCCCTTCTCTAGGGTCAATCTAGCCCTTCCCTCCTACACAGCCCTCCATTTCTCTATCATCCATGTGCCTATCTAAGGGTTCAAGTTCAAGTTTAATTGCTATTCAACCATACACAGCTCAACCACACATGTATACAGCTAAACGAAACGGTGCTGCTCCAGGGTCAAGGTGGAAAATACAGTACAGTACACACAGTCTCACACAGCACATGTAGTTATGATAGTGCCTACAGTCACAAGAACAATACTAGCACAAGTTCCTGAGTGGCATGGTGATTGTGCATGGGATGTTATATTAGAGCCATGTTTCTGCAAGAACAAGCACACAGTAGTTCCCTATCTCGCATTGTGTGCACCCCAGCGAAGACAATCCAGCTCGACTTCCATTTCCACTCTGGAAAAAAGTACTATATCACTCAACTCACTCGCCCCGTCACTGAACTGTTCCCACAACCTATGGACTCACATTCAAGACACTTCCTCTCATGTTCTCAATATTTATTGCTTATTATTATTATTATTATTATTAGTAGTAATATTTCTTTCTGTATTTGCATATTTTGTCGTCTCTTACGCACTGTCTCTTGGTGCTGTCTTTCAATGATTATATTATAGTTAATGGATTTATTGAGTATGCCCACAAGAAAATGAATCTCAGGGTTGTATATGGTGACACATGTGTACTTTGACAATAAAAATCACTTTGAATTTTGGACTTTATCTAAGCATTTCAATGAAGTACATGTAATATATTCAAGAACCAAAATCCAACAGGTTCAAAATAATGTAAAGATATGCTCCATAGTCAGTTCTCATGGTTGTATTGCAAACAATAGCAACAATTTACTCAGTGAGTTCATTACTTGTGCTCATTTTATTTTGTGACTGTATGTGATGGATTGCAATTATATACTGTGTGTGACTATATGTACTGTGTTTTGCATCTGGGCCCCAAAGGAGCGATGTTTCATTTAGCTGCATGCATGTGTATGGTTGAATGACAATGAACTTGGACTTGAGGAGCAAATCAAGAATAACAAGGGGTGACTTAACCCCAAATTTAAATGTGAGAGACAAACTCCCAACTATAATTTATTAGCAGAAAGTAAAGCAATGTTATAATTGTCCAAATAAACCTTTTCTATATCATCAACAATGATACAAAACTCATACAATTTATTACTGGCCTAAATTAACTGTAAGTTCTTGGACTTAGAAATTAAAATTAATGAAATCATTATTTTTGTTTACACATTATAAATTTTAATGACCCTTCCAATCAATTCTCCTGTGTCTGAATCACAGCTCACCTTGAAGTCACTTATAGTAAGAGCAAATTCAGGAAGCCACGGTACTTGGCAGAAGAAAAAATAACTCGATTTCATCAGTTGGGAGGGATGTCGCACCAGATAATCTGAAAAACAATGTATCAATAGAATGCATATAAATTTGGGGAGTTTCTTTAGAATGCTTTAACAATAAATATTTTAATGCAACATACACTCAGTGGCCACTTTATTAGGTACACCTGTGCTCCTGCTCGTTAATGCAAATATCTATCAGCCAATCATGTGGCAGCAACTCAATGCATAAAAGCATGCAGACATGGTCAAGTGTTTCAGTTGTTCAGACCAAACATCAGAATGGGGAAGAAATGTGATCTAAGTGACATTGACCGTGGAATGATTGTTGGTGCCAGACAGGGTGGTTTGAGTATCTTTAACTACTGATCTCCTGGGGTTTTCACACACAATGTCTAGATTTTACAGGGAAATGATGTGAAAAACAAAAAGCACCCAGTGAACTGCAGCTCCGTGGGCAAAAATGCCTTGTTAATGACAGAGCTCAGAGGAGAATGGCCAGACTGGTTCAAACTTCCAGGAAGGTGACAGTAACTCAAATAACCATGCAGTGGTGTGCAGAGAAGCATATTTCAATACACAACATGTTGAACCTTGAAGTGGATGGGCTGCAGCAACAGAAGACAACACTGGGTTCTATTCCTGTACCTAATAAAATGGCCATTGAGTGAATAGCAACAGTGGTGACTGAAATAGATGAACTGCAGGCAGTGGTTGAAAATATCTATCTAGAGCTTTGCTGATTTAAAAAAAATTCTATCAATACAACCTCTACTAAGAAAGGAGGAGGTAGCAATTTTAATACAGACCTGGAAGTTGCATTGTGGTAATGTAATGACCCTTGTTTCTAACCCCAAAGAAAATTGCTCCCATGGATCCAGCTGTCTGGCTTCTTACCCTATTACAGCAGGTTCAGAATTTTCTTATCGACCTGAGCCAGTGCATAAATCCTGAAGTTGTGGTCAACTTCCTGTTGCAGCTACAGTGAACGAAAACAGCTTCACGATGATAAAGATAAGATATAATCAATAATTTAGTAATTACCTTTACTTTGTAAAAATCCAGTGATTAATTATCCATTGTGCTATCGTCTCTGTGAGAAGGCTTCAATACTAACAAATTACTGGGCACTTTTGAAAGCTTTGAAAATCACGTGATATACTGGTATTGGTTCATTATTGTCACATGTATCAAGACACAGAGAGAAACTTGCCTTGCATACTGTTCATACAGATCAGATCATGACAGAGTGCACAGCTGGAATAACATAAAACGATATCAATAAAGAGTAAAAGCTACTGAAAAGCTGCAGTGGAGGTAAACAATAAAGTGTAAGATCATAATGAGGTAGGTTGTAAGGCCAAGAGTCCATTTTATTATACAAGAGGTTCGTGCAAAAATCATATAACAGGGGGATTAAAGCTGCCCTTGAGTCTGGCGGTAAGCGCCTTCAGGCCTTGCACTGGGGGTCTGTAAATATTCCTAACTTGTGTAATAAAATCCTACTGTTGTGTTACACAGAATAGGTGAATCTGGAGCCTCGTTTAAGCCAGACTAGATATAGGTCCTAGTGACCTTTATAAATGAATATTATGCATTAATTTGACCTCAGGCAGCCTGTCATGATAAGATTTGAAGTCCAACAGCAACTTCCATTTCATGGCACCTCTGATGTACAAAGTCCTCCAAGATGTTTTGCAAGAGCACCTTCAGACAAAAGCTGATACCAAAACACATTTGGAGAAACCCTTTCGAATTTGGCTACCATCCGCAGTTAGTTAACATTGCTAAGCTGATCTTAACTGACAGGTCCGCCAGACACTTCAGCACTTGGCAGACTAGGAACAGGCGAGGCGGTGTCATTACAGTAATCCTCCACCCAACTGTCCTCATGGCAATGTTGGACCCGACTGTCAATAAACCTTCGGCTGGAGTGGAGCTAAAGTACACTAATGCCTTATCGGATAGTCAGGGCCAAACGTTTATCTCAACGACAAATTAATTTTAAGCACAGACACTGAAAGAAAAAATAAAGAAAGTGGATCAAAAGTGATTGGGGAGAAAAGATAAAAAGCAAATAAAAATGCAGTTAATCTCTATGTATAAGTAAGTTATGATGTAAATGTATCTTCAAGCTTTCAATCGTTCCCTTTCTAGGCTTCCAAAAACCAGAAATGTTAGAATCATTCTGTCACAGAAAATGGCCCTTTGACCTACCCAACTGCACCAACTAACAAGCAACCAATTACACTAATCACATTTTTCCCCATCAGCTCCCCCGAGATTCCAGCACTCACGTACACACTTGCTCTTCTTCTACCTAAGGTTCCAATGCATGAGGCTCTGGCCTGGACTTACAGTGCATCAGTTTGGCACTCAATGCAATTTGTATATGAAGCTTACAACCTGAATGCATGTAAAGTGTTTCTTCATATTGTAGAACATAGAACACAGAAATCTACAACACATTACAGGCCCTTCGGCCCACAATGTTGTGCTGACCATGTAACCTACTCCAGAAACTACCTAGAATTTCCCTAGTGCATAGCCCTCTATTTTTCTAAGCTCCATCTACCGATCTAAAAGGCTCTTAAAAGACCTTATTATATCCGCTTCCACCACCGCCGCCAGCATTGCATTCCACGCACCCACCACTCTCTGTGTGAAAAACTTACCCCTGACATCTACTTGGTATTTATTTCCAAGCACCTTAAAACTGTGCCCCTTTGTGTTAGCTATTTCAGTCCTGGGGAAAAAGCTTCTGGCTATCCACATGATCAATGCTCTCATCATCTTATACACCTCTTTCAGGTCACCTCTCATCCTCCGTCACTCCAAGGAAAAAAGGCCAAGTACACTCAACCTATTCTCATAAGGTATGCTCTCCAATCCAGGCAACATCCTTGTAAATCTTCTCTGTACTCTCTCTATAGTATCCACATCCTAGTGACCAGAACTCCAAGTGGGGTCTGACCAGGTCTTATATAGTTGTAACGTTACTTCCTAGCTCTTGAACTCAATCCCACAGTTGATGAATGCCAACACACCATACGCCCTCGTAACAACCTGTCAACCTGCACACGAACCTAAGGACACGGACCTAGATCCTCCACACTGCCAAGAGTCTTACCATTAATATTATATTATACTCTGTCTTCAAAGAGTATAGTCTTCTAGAGTTTGCTTAAACATAGTCATGATGTCCACATTAAATTTCAAGTGGTCTGAGTGCAGAAAGTAGGAATAAGAAAATGCCATGCAGCCAGTCTGTGCTACATGACATATGAGTTTGTGCTTCAGACTAGATCAGACCTCTCCTTCAACTTCCTGCCTCCTTCCTTTGCACCGCACATTAAACCCTCTATGTCAGGAGGTCCCAACCTATGGTCTCTGGACCCCTTGGTTAATGGTAGGGGTCCATGGCATAAAAAGGTTGGGAACCTCTGATCTATACTAAACTCTGCTCAAGGCTACATTTAGAATAGTACCAATTTCAAACGGCCAATTCTTGAACTTCCTTCATGATTTAAAACTTCACTTTCATATGTGACTGTCAGATAGTAAACTAATTATTCTTTCTGAAAGACCTTTAATGGATGCTAAATAGCAGAAGTTTAAGGAGAGATCCCCGGAGATTCCACTGAATATAGGTACTGCAGACAGAAAAATCAACAATGTCAATTATAATTTCCCTTCGTCATTGGACGAAGCAACGATCAAACTTAATAAGGTTTGACTTGGAAGTAGAAGTAATGAATTCATAGTTTATTTCTTACCTAATCTAATAATGAAAAACTATTTCAGAAATTAATCTCCTCCGTGCATTGATTAATGAAATGGTGTTACATTTTTATCTGTGTTGTTTTAACACAACAGTTAATCTACTTAAAATAAACAGGGATTTTAACACAGTGTTGCAGGAAATCACTGTGGGCTTGCGAGAGGAAATCAAAGCCCCAACATTTTTTGCTTTGCATTCCTTTCATTACAGGGTAGGAAATATACATCTCCTGAGAATTTTCATTAAAAAAAACATTTAATATGATATGCAGTTTAGTTCTGTACCTACGGGAGGTGGTAATCAGAAATCTCAGATTTAAGATAATTGGCAAAAGAACTGCAGGGGAAACGAGGAGAAAGTTCTAAATGTAAAAGGGTTGAGTTGAGGGGGAGGAATTAAATTGTTTTTATTAAAAGGAGCTTTTAATTGGATGTGTCAATTAGTTCCCATCACACTGCATGAAGTGGAGCAAAGTAAATATGCTTCTCTGTAAGGCTGGCTTCATTTAATCTTCCTTGCCATGAATTCCTTACGATGACTCTCAGATTGATAGATTCATCTGGTTAATTTCAGAAATAAGTAGGTAAAAGGAACACTGTTTGACCTTAACAAAAATATCTTCCAACTTCCTCTGGGTATATGTATATATTGGAAGTGTGTTGCCATGGTATAATCATATTTGACCTTGAGTATTAAAAATAGATGTGAAATAATCTGTTTTTGACACCAGGACTAATTTTCAATGGATAGGAAGGTCAACCCATATTTAGCAGAAACAGAGCAAGACTTTATTCTATTTCTGTGATAAACTGCAACTTGCCTGATGTAGGAACCTGGAGTATAATGTCCACTCATTTCCTTTACAGGTGAGCCATGGAGGATATACTAATGCAACTATTTCTTGTTGCCAACTGAAATAGCAGCTTTTAACGCGGCAAACCTAAATTAACTGTTGGGTTAATTATGCCTCCCCCCTGCTCCCCACCATGCGTGAAGGTGAGGGTTTAACTGGTCAACGTTCTTTAGGTAACCAACACTTATGGATAGGTACCTACATGGTACCTACATGGTACCTACATAAAAAAAAATGGAGGGCTATGTAGGAAGGAAAGGTTAGATTGATCTTCATCATTACGTGCCTTGCCGTGATGTAGACAGTCATGGTCTCATGACCATGAATGTTCTTGGCAAATTTTTCTACAGAAGTGGTTTGCCATTGCCTTCTTCTGGGCAGTGTCTTTCCAAGACAGGTGACCGCAGCCATTATCAATACTCTTTAGAGATTGTCTGTCTGGCGTCAATGGTTGCATAACCAGGACTTGTGATATATACCAACTGCTCGTATGACCATCCACCACCTGCTCCCATGGCTCCACATTACCCTGATCGGGGGGCTAAGCAGGTGCTACACCTGGCCCAAGGTTGACTTGCAGGCTGGTGGAGGGAATGAATGGCTTTGGTAGAGATGCATCTTCACCCTGCCACCGGAGACTGATCTTGCAATAGGTTATAAGTTCAGCATAATGTTGGTAGCTGTTGGGTGCCAGGTGTATAGCTGCAAGTTCTAAATAACTACAATGTTTTTCCATGCACTTCGAACTCTATTTTAGGTGCAGATCTCCTGCTATTATTTCTAAATGTGCATTTTGCTCCTTTGAATCTATTCTATGGCGCAGTCATAGAGTGGAAAAACAGATCCTTCAGCCCAACTCACCAAAAGCCCTCGAAACCCCTTCCATCCAGGTACGTACATAGATGGCTTTTAAATGTTGCTGATTTGCTCGCCACGATCATTACTTCTGACAGCTCATTCCAAATACGCACCATGCTTTGCATAAAGAAGTGGCTCCTGATGTCTCTTTTAAACCTTTGGCTTCTATTCTTAAATCTTGTTTTTAGCGCCTCCTTCTGGGGAAAAAGACAATCTGTTTTCACCCCGTCTATGCCCCTCATGATCTTCTATACCTCAACCTTTTACATTCCAGGGGATAAAGTCCAGGTCTATGCAACCTCTCCTTGTAAGTCAAGGCCTCAAGTTCAGGCACCATTCTAGTAAATCTTCTCTGCACTCTTTCTATTTTAGAAGCACTCTTTCTTATAACAGGGTGACCGAAACTCCACACAATACTCCATGTGTGACCTCACCAATGACAAATATAACTGCATCGTAGCTTCCAAAACGCCACACGGAGTGCTCTGACTGATGAAGGCCAGTGTGCCAATGCCTTGCTTGGCACACTAGCTACCTTGACTACCTGTGATGCCACTTTCAACAAAGTACGCACATGTTCCATCTGTTCCATAATACTCCCCAGGAACCTACTATGCACTCTACAAGTCCTATCTCGTTTTGATCTTCCAAAGTGCAAAACCTTACCCTTACATGAATTGAAAACCATTTGACAATCCTCAGCCCACATGCCAAGCTGATCAAGATGCCCCCTGCAATATATCATCACATTCTACGCTATCTACAACGTTATCTATTTTAGTATCATCTGCAAACTTAAAAACCATTCAATAATGTACTTTCACATTCAAATTATTTATGTACATTAAAAACAACAAATGTCCAAGCACTGACCCCTGTGTTCTACTGAAGGTTTAACTTTGAAGCAGAGATCCAGATTTACTACATAAAATTTCAGATCCATGCTGTGATAGAACATGGAACATGGAAAAGCACAGCACAGGAGCAGGCCCTTTCGTGTATTATGTCTGTGTCCTTGAAGAATCCTTGAAAGTGAATCCATAGCCTCTGGAAACAGTTTAGTGTCGGGGTGAGCGAAGATATCCCCTCTGGGTTCAAGAGCCTGATGGTTGAAGGGTAATAACTGTTCCTGAACCTGGTGGTGTGGGTCCTGAGGCTCCTGTACCTTCTTCCTGATGGCAGCAGTGAAAAGAGATCTTTACCTGGGGTTCTTGATTATCGATTCTGCTTTCCTGCAACAGCGCTCCTTGTAGATGTGCTCAACAGTGGGGAGGGCTTTACGCATGATAGACTGGGGTGTATCCACTACTTTTTGTAGGTTTTTCCATTCAGGAGCATTGGTGTTTCCATATCAGGCTGTGTTGCAATCAGTCAGTGTACTCTCCGCCGTATATCTATAGAAATATCTCCTGCAGTCGTTGACATTTTCACCCTGGGAAAAAAACTGACTCTTCACCCTATTTAAGCTACTCATAATTTTATAATCTTCTATCAGGAATAAATGTATCAAGGATGTAGAATTCTATTCTGAATTATCTTTCATATCACTTATTGCAGTAGTTTTTGCATTAGATATAATTTAGTTACTCAGATTTAGCTATGAAATGTCATACAGGATACACGAATGAACCAAAAGAGTTTAAGGAAACAACCTTAAAAATAGAAACTAATTAACACCAATCAGATGAAAGCACCACAAGGAAGATGAGAAAGAGGGATGATTCATTTTCAGAAAGTCTGATTCCTAAGGTTGAAACAGTGATAACTAGAATCAAGGCATCTCCTCTATTAAAAAATAATCTCCAGGATGGCAGGACTTTATGACAGACAAATGGAATGCAAGTTGAGCTGATCATCCAGATGGAAAATAGACAAGCTTTAAAACTTCTGATGGACGATACATCAGCACGTCTTCCCCCATCCCAATGAAGAACCCTCCAGAGAATGATGTTTAGACCATCAGACTTCGGAGCAGAATTGAGCCATTTGGCCCATTGTCACCTCTGACATTCCACCATTTAATATCCCTCTCAATACTATCCTCCTATCTTCTTCCCATAACCTTTGACACCCTTACTAATCAAGAACCTATCAATCTCTGCTTTAAATATACACAATGACTTGGCCCCCACAGCCATTTTTGATAATGAATTCCACAGATTCACTATCGTCTGGAGAAAAAAAATTCCTTTTCCTCTGTTCTGTTTAGATTTCTTGCTTAATCAAATTACTGAATAAACAGATTAAATGAATGTTTACTATCTCTGGGTCTGTACTTGAAGGAGTTCAAAGGATGAGGCGGTACTTCATTGAAACCTACCAAAAGGCCTGGATAGAGTGGATGTAGACAGGATGTTACCATTAACAAGGGATTCTGAGGGCACAACCACAGAATAAACAGACGTCACTTTAAAATTGAGATGAGGTGAGGAATTTCTTCAGCCAGGAAACACATCTTACACCATTGGGGATATCTTCAAAAGTTGATGCCGCAAAAAGATGGCGTCCATCATTAAGGACCCCCACTAGTCTGGACATGTCCTCTTCTAATTAAAGAGGAAGTGCAGGAGTCTGAAGACACATACTCAACATTTTAGGAACAGCTTCTTCCCCTCCACCATCAGATTTCTGAACAGACAATGAACCCATGAACACCACCTCACTGCTTTTGCACTACTTATTTATTTTTTCATGGTTTTTATTACAATATATGGTACATGTTATGCTTTATAAAATATACCGTACTACTACTGCAAAAGTACAAATTTCACAAGTGTCCGTGTTAATAAACCTGATTCTGATACCTTTCATATGTAAAAATTGCTTCGCTTCATGCTCTCTTTTCAAAGACCATAAGACATACAAGAATAATAAGGCCATTCAGCCCATCAAGCCTGCTCCACCATTCTATCATGTCTGGTTTATTATCCCCCTTAATCCCAATCTCTTGCCTTCCCCGTGTAATCTTTGACTCCCTTACTAATCACAAACCTATTAACCTCCACTTTAAATATACCCAATGACTTGGCCTCCACAGTTGTCCGTGGCAACGAATTCCACAGACTCACCACCCTGTGGCTGAAGAAATTCCCCCTCATCTCTGTTCTAAATGGACATCCCTCTATTCTGAGGCTGTGCCCTTTAGTCCTAGACTGCCCCACTATAGCAAACATACTCCACATCCTTTGTAGTCGGTGCGGTCCCCCTTCATTCTTTAAACTCCAGTGAGTACAGGTGCAGAGCCATCAAATACTCTTCATACATTAGCCCGTTCATTCCCAGGATCATTCTCCTGAACCTTCTCTGGATCCTCTCCAACGCCAGCACATCCTTTCTTAGACAAGGAGCCCAAAACTGCTCACCATATTCCGAGTGTGATCTGACCAATGCCTTTCAACCATCTCAGTCCAGTGGAGGGACACAGCAACCACCTCCCACTGCCTTCCATAGAGGTCAGCCATAAACCTTTTGCACTGTTAAGCTTGGCTATCTCTGGATAAATCCATTAACCCTTCAAGAGCTTCAGTACATCAACCACTTATCATTAGGTTTGAAATGGAACTCACCACAAAGAACTGCAGGGTGTGGGCAGTTCAGAATAACAACCTTGTTCAGCATCTCTGGGTAATAGATGGCAAAACACCAGGCAAGCAGTCCACCCCAGCCATGGCCAACCAGGACACACTTCTTGTAGCCTGCACAAAAGGTTAAAAAGCAACGGTTTAGTCTGTGCGTGAGAGAAAAGAAGTGTAAGAAATGTTGATTAAAACCAGAAGCGTGACAGTGCTTAATTATCGGCTTTGTAATATTGCATCCTTTCTACAGATGTTCCCGAGATCGAGTTACATTTGGCTGCAGGCTTTGTTCTTACTAATTCTGTCAGTCTCTGCAGTTGTTGTGAAAGTGTCTCCATGTCCACATCCTGAAAGCCAAGTAAAGCCAGAACATGAGTTGTTACAATCAGCTGGTTCCCACGGCCGATATGTTGACTGGCTTCTCATAGGCTTGAGAATCTGAACCTTATTTTTCTGGGATTCTGTGGGATGAACACATTTAGAAATATATATCCTCAGGTCGTTGGGTTTCAGCAGGGAGATGCCACAAGCATGCATTCAGAATCGTACACATTTCACTGCCCAGATTTTCGGGTCAGTGGTGATCAAGCACCTAACAGTCACTCATCAGCTGAACACTTAAGCACAGTGTATTCTATGGGACCTCGAACGCGAACTTGAGGGGTAACTTTACTTAGGGTGAACTTCTTCACTCAGAGGGTGGTGCGAGTGTGGAAGGAGTTGCCAACAGAAGAGGCGGACGGGGGTTCAATTGCCAGGTACATGGATGGGAAGGATGTTCTATGAGTCTGTGGTGGCCAGTGTGATCATGTTTGCTGTTGTGTGCTGGGGCAGCAGGCTGAGGGTAGCAGACACCAACAGAATCAACACACTCATTCGTGAGGCCAGTGATGTTATGGGGTTGGAACTGGACTCTCTGACGGTGGTGTCTGAAAAGAGGATGCTGTCCAAGTTGCACGCCATCTTGGACAATGTCTCCCATCCACTACATAATGTACTGGGTGGGCACAGGAGTACATTCAGCCAGAGGCTCATTCCACTGAGATGCAACACAGAGCATCATAGGAGGTCATTCCTGCCTGTGGCCATCAAACTTTACAACTCCTCCCTTGGAGGGTCAGACACCCTGAGCCAATAGGCTGGTCCTGGACTTATTTCCTGGCATAATTTACATATTACTATTTAATTATTTATGGTTTTATTACTATTTAATTATTTATGGTGCAACTGTAACGAAAACCAATTTCTCCCGGGATCAATAAAGTATGACTATGACTATTACTATGGAAGGGTATGGAAGGCCATGGACCAGGTGTGGGTCGACGGGACTAGGCAGCATAACAGAGAGGCCGAAGGACCTGTTTCTGTGCTGTAGTGATCGATAAATCAATAACCAATCTTTCAAGAGCTATTTCATCCTGATATTTTCTGTCGGACTCATGGGACAGTGCGAACAGCCCAGGAATCGCTGGTGCTAGTCTCACTCACTGTAGGAAATATCCTCCCTACATCTACTTTGTCTGGATCTTTCACCATTTCATAGGTTTCAATGAGATTTCATTCCCCCTCCCCCCCCATCCTTCTAAACTCCAGCAAGTACTGCCCCAGGGCCATCAAATAGTCCTCATACATTAACCCTTTCATTCCCAGAATCATTCTCGTCAACCTCCTCTGAACCCTATCCACTGTCAGCACAATTTTCTTAGATAAGGGGCCCAAAACTGCTCACAATATTCCAAGTCGGGCATCATTAGTACCTTATAAAGCCTCAGCATTACATTCTTGCTTTTAAATTCTAGTCCTCTTGAAGTGAATGCTAACATTGCATTTGTCTTCCTCATCCCTGACTCAACATGCAAGTTAACCTTTAGGGAATCTTGCACAAGGACTCCTATTCTTTTGTACCTTGTATTTTTGTATTTTTTGCCCATTTAGAAAATAGTCTATGCTTTTGTTCCTTCTACCAAAGTGCATGGTCATACACTTCCCAACATTGAATTCCATTTGCCACTTCTTTGCCCATTCTCCTAATCTCTCTGTCCTTTTGTAATCTCTCTGCTTTCTCAACATTTCCTGCCCTTCCACCTGTCCACTCGGGATCAATAAAATATTTCTTCTTATTATTATTATTATTATGGTCCACTAACTTGGTAACAAAGCCATCAATTCTGTCATCCAAATCATTGACATATAACTCAAAAAGAAGTGGTCTCAACACTGATCGCTGCGAAACACTACTAGTCACCGGCATCCCACCCTAAAAGGCTCCCTTTATTCTCACCCTTTGCCTCCTGCCAATCACCTAATCCTCTATCCATACAAATATCCTTCCTGTAATACCATGGGCTCTAATCTTGCTAAGTAGCCTCATGTGCGACACCTTGTCAAAGGCCTTCTGAAAATCCAGGTACGCAACACCCACCAATTCTCCTTGATTATCCAGTGATTATGTTGCTTATTATTTCCTCAAAGGATTCCAACGGATTTGTCAGGTAAGATTTTCACTTTGGGAAACAATGCTGACTTTGGCCTATTTTATCACCTGCCTCCAAGCACCCTGAGAGCTCATCCTTAACAATCGACTCCAACATCTTCCCAACCGCTGAGGTCAAACTAACTGGCCTATCACTTCCTTTCTTCTGCCTTCTTGGAGTGACGTTTGCAATTTTACAGTCCTCTGGAACCATATCAGAATCTAGTGATTCTTGAAAGATCATTACCAATGCCTCCATGATCTCCCCAGCCACCAGAAAACAAATAATATCACAGATGAAAATCTTGATGAAGGGTCTTGGCCTGAAACATTGTCTGTTTATTCCTCTCCATAGATGCTGCCTGACTGGCTGAGTTCCTCCAGAATTTTGTGTGTGCTATATCACAGATGGACAACTGATAGACTGAGAAATAAAACCACCTGAAGTTGTATAATTTAATATTGAGACCAGAAAGCTGCAAAGTGCCCAGACAGAAGATGAAATGCTTTTCCTCACCCATGCTGGTACCTTATTGCCACAGAGTACTTGAGTCAGAGGAACACAGGGATGGAAATGTCAGGCAACAGGAAGCTTAGGATCCACATTTGGCTTCTCTGATGTATTTTGTGTGCGTATGTTATATCTGATACACACTGAGAAAAATGATACCTGATTATTGACTTAACATTGAGATCTAAAAGCTGCAATGTGCCCAGACTTTTTAAAAAAAAAGCAGTAATCTTCCCCCACACTAATAAATTTGATTAAGAAATTCAAAATGTTCAAACTGAATTAAATTGCAGCTTTATAAATTGAACATTCAGTCTGCGTATTGCAGATTCAAAATTATATGCAAAAATATGTATATAAGGGCCTTTCTCAAATTTGGTTTTATTAACAACTGCTTAATGGGGATTTTGGTGCCAATGGTAATTGTGCCAATCTAACAGGTTAAAACACAAGAAATTCTGTGCAGGATAGATTTGAGGGCTAGTCTAGGGAGGCTATTTGGGTGGAATTGAGGAACGGGAAAGGTATAGTAACACTTATAGGGGTGTATTATAGACCACCTAATGGGGAGCAAAAATTGGAGGAGCAAATTTGTAAGGAGATAGCAGATATTTGTGGTAAACACAAGGTTGTCATTGTGGGAGATTTTAATTTTCCACACATAGACTGGGAAGCCCACACTGTAAAAGGGCTGGATGGTTTGGAGTTTGTAAAATGTGTGCAGGATAGTTTTTTGCAGCAATACATAGAGGTAGCAACTAGAGAAGGGGCAGTGTTGGATCTCCTGTTAGGGAATGAGATAGGTCAGGTGATGGAGGTATGTGTTGGGGAGCACTTCGGGTCCAGTGATCACAATGTCATTAGTTTCAATATAATTATGGAGAAGGATAGGTCTGGACCCAGGGTTGAGATTTTTGACTGGAGAAAGGCTAACTTTAAGGAGATGCGAAAGGATTTAGAAGGAGTGGATTGGGACAAATTGTTTTATGGGAAGGATGTAATAGAGAAATGGAGGTAATTTAAAGGTGAAATTTTGAGGGTACAGAATCTTTATGTTCCTGTTAGGTTGAAAGGAAGGGTTAAAAGTTTGAGAGAGCCATAGTTTTCAAGGGATATTGGAAACTTGGTTCGGAAAAAGAGAGATATCTACAATAAATATAGGCAGCATGGAGTAAATGAGGTGCTTGAGGAATATAAAGAATGCGAAAAGAATCTTAATAAAGAAATTAAGAAAAGCTAAAAGAAGATACGAAGTTGCTTTGGCAAGTAAGGTGAAAATAAATCCAAAGGATTTCTACAGTTATATTAATAGCAAAAGGATAGTGAGGGATAAAATTAGTCCCTTAGAGAATCAGAGTGGACAGCTATGTGTGGAACCAAAAGAGATGGGGGAGATTTTGAACAATTTCTTTTCTTCGATATTCACTAAGGAGAAGGATATTAAATTGTGTAAGGTAAGGGAAACAGGTAGGGAAGTTATGGAAAGTATGATGATTAAAGAAGAGGAAGTATTGGCGCTTTTAAAGAATATAAAAGTGGGTAAGTCTCTGGGTCCTGACAGGATATTCCCTAGGACCTTGAGGGAAGTTAGTATAGAAATAGCAGGGGCTCTGACAGAAATATTTCAAATGTCATTAGAAGCGGGGATGGTGCTGGAGGATTGGCGTATTGCTCATGTTGTTCCATTGTTTAAGAAGGGTTCTAAGAGTAAACCTAGCAATAATCGGCCTGTAAGTTTGACGTCAGTGGTGGGTAAATTAATGGAAAGTATTCTTAGAGATGGTATATATAATTATCTGGATAAACAGGGTCTGATTAGGAACAGTCAACATGGATTTGTGTGTGGAAGGTCATGTTTGACAAATCTTATTGAATTTTTTGAAAAGGTTACTAGGAAAGATGATGAGGGTAAAGCGGTGGGTGTTGTCTATATGGACTTCAGTAAGGTCCTTGACAAGGTTCCACACAGAAGGTTAGTTAGGAAGGTTCAATCGTTAGGTATTAATATTGAAGTAGTAAAATGGATTCAACAGTGGCTGGATGGGAGACGCCAGAGAGTAGTGGTGGATAACTGTTTGTCAGGTTGGAGGCCAGTGACTAGTGGTGTGCCTCAGGGATCTGACATTAATGATCTGGATGATGGGGTGGTAAATTGGATTAGTAAGTATGCAGATGATACTAAGATAGGTGGAGTTGTGGATAATGAAGTAGGGTTTCAAAGCTTGCAGAGAGATTTAGGCCGGTTAGAAGAGTGGGCTGAAAGATGGCAAATGGAGTTTAATGCTGGTAAGTGTGAGCTGCTACAGTTTGGTAGGACTAATCAAAACAGGACATACATGGTAAATGGTAGGGCATTGAAGAACAGAGGGATCTAGGAATAATGGTGCATAGTTCCCTGAAGGTGGAATCTCATGTGGATAGGGTGGTGAAGAAAGCTTTTGGTATGCTGGCCTTTATAAATCAGAGCATTGAGTATAGGAGTTGGGATGAAATATTAATATTGTACAAGGCATTGGTAAAGCCAAATTTGGAGTATTGTGTACAGTTCTGGTCACCGAATTATAGGAAAGATGTCAACAAAATAGAGAGAGTACAGAGAAGATTTACTGGAATGTTACCTGGGTTTCAGCACCTAAGTTACAGAGAAAGGTTGAACAAGTTGGGTCTTTATCCTTTGGAACGTAGAAGGTTGAGGGGGGACTTGATAGAGGTATCTAAAATTATGAGGGGGATAGATAGAGTTGACGTGGATAGGCTTTTTCCATTGAGAGTGGGGGAGATTCAAACAAGAAGACATGAGTTGAGAGTTAGGGGGCAAAAGTTTAAGGGTAACACAAGGGGAACTTCTTTACTCAGAGAGTGGTAGCTGTGTGGAACGAGCTTCCAGTAGAAGTGGTCGAGGCAGGTTCAATATTGTCATTTAAAGTAAAACTGGACAGTGGGTTATGGGCTGAGTGCAGGTCGGTGGGACTAGGTGAGCGTAAGCATTCGGCACGGACTAGAAGGGCCGAGATGGCCTGTTTCCGTGCTGTAATTGTTATATGGTTATATGAATTTACTGCAACAATTAAAGCAATTATTACCTCACTGAAAGATTAGGAAAATGACATACGAGGCACAGAAAATAACGCGCATGAACCTTGTATTCTTTGGAATAGTCACCCAAGGAAAATATTGAAGTTGTGAATTTTTCCACCTGATATTCAGTTTAAAAATTAAAATACTATTATATTAAAATAATATGCGAGACAGTCCCCCGATTATTGATTAGTAGAGATACAGCACTGAAATAGGTCCTTTGGCCCAAGTTGTCCATGACAACTAAGATGCCCCATCCAAGCTCGATTGTCAGAGTTTGACCCATATCCCTCTAAACCTTTCCAATCCTTGGATCTGTTTTTTAAAAACTTGTTAAAGTACCTGCCTGAAACTTCTTCTGGCAGCTCATTCCACGTACACAGCACCCTTTATGTAAAAAAAGTTACCCTCAAGTTCTAATTAATTCTTTACCCTCTCACCTTAAATCTATGCCCTCTAGTTGTTGATTCACGAACCCTGGGAATAAGACTGAATGTGTTCACCCAGTCTATACCTTTCATGATTTTATATACTGCACTTCCACCAGATCACCTCTCAGTCTTCTTCACTCTGAGGAACAAAGCACTCACCTGTCCAACCTCTTCCTGTAATACAGCTCCTCAAGTCCTGGCAACATCCTTGTAAATCTTTTCTACACTCTTTCCAGTCCTATAGCATCTTTTCTATAGTTGAACGACCAAAACTGAACACAATACTCCTCATGTGACCTCACCGTTTTCTTGTAAAACTACGCCATGAACTTCCAACATTTATACTCAATACCCTAACTTGTGAAGGCCAGTATAACAAAAGTCTTCTTCACCACCCTGTCCACCTGTGACACCAGGTAGTGTTTAGACTGAACACTTCAGCAAAACTTTTCCTTAATCAGTCACCCAGTCTGCAAAGGACATTTTTCGACTTCCATGGTCTATATCAGATGTATTCCCCATATGATGCTGATGGAAGCAGTGTTCTAAAACATTGTAATTGTGGGAGCGCAGTTTCCTCACTACTGCCATTGAACTAGAATTGCATAAAACTACTTGATTGGGGTTAACTCAATTAATGAACTTTGAAAATTTGGTCCCTTTTTAGAGAATACAGAACAATATAATTCTAATTGCTTGGAAGAAGCTTTCCGCCTGAAGCATGATTAGAAATTTGCTCTTTATTTTAACATAATTGTGAACATTTATCTACTTAAAGCGGAAAATGAAACTTTGCCTGCACCCATTTCATTCTAACTGTGAAACAATTTGAAGTTTCATAGATCCGTAGTTTAGACCCCAGTTCTTCAGTCTTCAATACACTAAAAAAAATCACTACAGATCAATGCCAAAGTGTAAAGTGGTAACCACTGGCACTGTGTCTGCATTTTACTGAAAATAGAGAGAGAAAGAGAGAGAGAGGGAGGAGAGAGGGAGAAAAAGAGAGAGAGAGAGAGAGAGAGGAGAGAGAGTGAGCAAAAGAAAGAATAAGAATTTAGCAGAAAGAAGGAAATGAGGGGAGAAAATACTAAACCTTCTGGTGATTCAGCACAAAATTGTACGCCCCAGGGAAAGCAGATCAGACAGCCTGTTGAACAACTCACCCAGGGAATCCACAATCTCCTTAATGTCGGTGATCAAACAATCCAGTTGGTAATTTTCACGACCGATGGGTGCGTCAGATTCCCCGTATCCCCGTAAATCAACTGCGATGACTCGGAATTCGCACTTAAACTCTTGAAGCTGATAGCGCCAGGAGAACCTGAATTGGAGAGTAACATTCTTATAGGGTTACTCGAGTTGAGACATGCTGATACATTTTCAGACCTTTAATCCACCTAAAATTTTAAACATATGACAATTTTCTTTTCCTGTACAAACCCTAGACTTTCTCATGTACCCAAGGGGAAACAGCTGTATTTTTAAATAAGTAATCTGTATTTTGGAGGTCCATTAATACAGCCTGGTGTTCAGAAGTAGCTGAATTCTAACCACCTGACAGGTCCAGAGATTCAGCTCCTCTTTGTTATGCTTGCAGTATTTGTTTTGCCATTTCGTTCTCTTATGGCTTCCGAACAATTTGAAACCTGTAGGGGTACACTCAGGAGGACATGAGCACAAGATATTCTGCAGATACCGGAAACCCAGAACAGCACACACATTCAGATCCTGATGAAGGGTCTCGGCCCAAAACATTGACTTTTTATTCCCCTCCGTAGATGCTGTGTGACCTACTGAGTTTCTTCAGCATTTTGTGTTTATGTTCATGAGGAATCCTTTAGAATGATACAATCATCAAGAGTAACAGTCATTTAATTTTAGAACTTACTGATTGATTGGTTTTCTGTCGCAGACATCCCACCTCTCCCGGAAGTTCCGGGAGTCTCCCGCATATTGATAGTGGCTCCCTGATGCCCGGAAATTATATACAATATCCCGCAAATCGATTTTTTTGAGAGGGAGAGGGAGAGCAAGCATCCTGATTGGTCTCTCTTCATGCTAAGTAGACCTACCTATCAGTTTTCTCTGTTGGTGGGCTTTACAGTCGACCTCAAAAATAATGACAGTGTTGCTCACTGCACTGTTTGCAACAGTGACTTTTCTATTGCCCATGGTGGGTTAAAATGTAAAACATGTTGAGGTGAGTTTAACAGGTGTCATTCGATCATTAGCATAGCTAACGTTATTTAAACTAGCTGGCTGGCTGCTAAGGAGCTACTCTATTGATATCCTACGTGATGATGCCAAACTCCCTGTAGACTTGCTAAAAGTTGTAATAGAATAAACATGATAGTATAATATAAGTACATATTTTAATGTCACATTTTCTGCATATACCCAACTTGGTTTACAGATTAGACAAAATCACTAAACAAAGTATTACATACATCCTTGGAGGTCAACCGGGGGTGGGGGGGATATGGGGTTGTGGGGGAAGGGGCTGCTACCTCCCTGAAATGGTGGTGTTACCATTTGAGTTTTTGTCGGGTGGGATGTCTGCTGTCGTATCCAATGGTAACAGTCCAGTTGTTCTGTTGTGCAACACTAAGAAACTTGGTGTGGGAGAGTTTTTAAATTGGCAAGCCATTGCGCTGGGCAGTTAGTTCTACTCTCTCTACCTCAGAAGTCTGGGTCCAGTGGTGTGCGTAGTCGTTACAACTGTGGTCTTCCTTGGTTGCAGTGGATGATCATCACTTCTTCTGTGCCTTGTCCTGCCCTTCACCTCCATGAAATGTTGCAGAACCACCTTCCTGGCTACTGGATCTCACTGTTGATCTCACCTGCACAGTCCACCAGAGATGGTTTTGCATGCTAAGACAGGTATTCCCCTATGTCACTGATGTATGAGGTCCACCAGCTACCCTCACTCGGTGTAGCCTGCCTTTCAAAGTGATATTACCAACATTTTGTGGATGTGAAATTATTTAAAACTAACTTTAGTTTCAAATTTACTGAATTATACAATAATTAATATCAATTCCACCCCCCCCCCAGCTTCAAATCAATTGAAACACTGGGTATAGCTGCTGTTTAACTTCAGACCTATTCTCATTAGTAACTGTGGTGCACTACAATGATCAATCCCACAGTTCCAAAAATTCCTTTAACATCTGAGGTCCATCCATTGCAAACTTTTCCCTGTGATGTTTGTAAAGAAAAATGTGTAACCTAGAAACAAGGTTGAGTCATGGGCATTGGTTGGATTAGTGATGGCATTTGAAAACTCAACCAGGATTGGTCAGATTAACTAATAAAGAATCTTCTGATTGAGACACTGGACAGTTGAGGTCCTTGCATATCAGAGGATTATGGTTTCAAGACATCGGAAGTTTGAAACCATCTGAGGGTCAGGACCGTCTAATGATTGTGGTGAGACTGTGGGACTGGACTGGCCAGAGCCAATGACTCAAAGAGAAATTATTTTAACTAGAGACACCACATCAACTTTAGATGTGGCCTAAATAAAAGAGGATAAAAAGGCTCGATTTTCAAAGATATTTAAATTTTGGTTTATAGGATATAATCTGACTGAAAATCAAAGAAAAAAACTTCAGATGCTGGAAAGGTGAAATAAATCCAGAAAAAGCTGGAAACACTCAGCAGGTCAGGCAGCATCTGTGGAAAGTGAAACAAAGCTAACATTTAAAGTTGAAGCAAGCCCCTCAAAGGGTCTCTGACCTGAAATATTAACTTGGTTCCTTTTCCCATTCACGCACTGCCTGGCCTGCCGAGCACTTCCAGCATTTTCGAATGTCATAAACTCAATCTGACTGGTTGGGTCAAATACTTTATTTCAGTGTTTCAATTTACATATAAGTTACGTGTAATTTTCCATATTCAATAGCTTATTTTGGATTGGAAAGTTTAATTAATTGCAGAATATACAAACATTTTTGTTAGGTAATTCAACTTCAAAAATTGCTAACAATTGTTACAAGTGGTATTCTGGAAAGGTCAACTCTATTCAAGTGAATATAATCAGCAACATAATAAATTGAACTGAAATTCTAATGTGCACAGTCTTGGGAACCAGGAATGTTTAATTTTATTTCAAGTTATTCAGAGATACTGAACGGTATCGGGCCCTTTCGGCCCAATGTGAGAGGAAACTGGAACTTCTGGAGCAAATGTATATGGTCATGGGGAGAATGTACGAACTCCTTACAGAGCCACGAATTGATCCTGGGTCCCTGGATCTGTAACAGTGTTACGCTAACTGCTACACCAGCACGTCACCCTGTAATTAACATCAATGTTCCTTTAAATGAACTTTAATCTCAAACTTACAAATAATTATAGCTAAGGCATTGATACAGTTGGCCACTCATTTCAATTCTACTTCCCATTCCCATTCAGCCATGTCAGTCCATGGCCTCCTCTACTGCCACGAGGAGGCCACACTCAGGTTGGAGGAGCAATACCTTATATTCCGTCTGGGTAGCCTCCAACCTGACGGCATGAACATCGATTTCTTGAACTTCTGGTAATTGCTCCCTTTCTCTTCATCATCTCCCATTCTTGCTTCCCTCTCACACCTTCACATCTTACTTGCTCGTCACCTCCCTCTGGGGCTCCTCCCCCCTTCCCTTTCTACCGTGTTTTTCTGTCCTCTCCAATCAGATTCTCCCTTCTTCAGCCCTTTATCTCTTTCACCAATCAACTTCGCAGCTCTTTACTTCACCCCCTCCACTTCCCCCGGTTTCACCTATCACCTACCACCTTGTATTTCTTTGTCCCTTACCCACACTTTCTTATTCTGACTTCTCCCCTTCCTTTCCAGTCCTGATAAAGGGTCTCATAAGAACATAAGAAGTAGGAGCAGGAGTAGGCTATCTGGTCTGTCGAGCCTGCTCCACTGTTCAATAAGATCATGGCTGATCTGGCCATGGACTCGTCTCCACCTGCCTGCCTTTTCCCCATAACCTTTAATTCCCCTACTATGCAAAATTCTATCCAACCTTGTCTTAAATATATTTACTGAGGTAGCCTCCACTGCTTCATTGGGCAGAGAAGTCCACAGATTCACCACTCTCTGGGAAAAGCAGTTCCTCCTCATCTGCATCCTAAATCTACTCCTCTAAATCTTGAGTCCATGTCCCGAAACGTCGACTGTTAACTCTTTTCATTAGATGCTGCCTGGCCTGCTGAGTTCCTCCAGCATTTTGTGTGTGTTGCATTGAAACAGGAAAGAGACCACTTAGTTACTGTTATATTACTGTGAGTAAATCTTAATTTTTATGCTCAATTTTACATGCACATGATACAAGTTAGCTTATTCTTATTGACTATGATTGTGGTACATCTGAGTGCTACAGGATGTCATATATAGGTCACTTGACTTTAAATATAGAATGCCCTTGTATTACAGTATTTTATGTAGGACAACCCTTTGTAAATATATTGCAAAGGTCATTGCACTCTATCCGGATATGAAGGCCATCTTCTTGTTAAATATAGATTGACTCACTATCAGAGTCTTGTGTCCCAGGTAGTAGTATATCAGGGGACAGGCGGAGTAATAAAGACAGCTGCCTCATAAGACTAATTCACCTGAAAACTGGCAAGAATAGAGAAATTTTATTTAAACACACAATGAGCAAGAGATTTTCCAATATGTCTGTTCTTGGAATGTAACTTCAACAGCTAATGGTGAACTGTGCATGCAAGAAAGAGCAGTCAGCTAATTAAATTGCTTGGAAAATGCTTTAATAGGCAGGGCAAGAGACGGCCACAGTTTTGTCTAACTAAAGTGTTCAGCTGATAAGGAGCACAGAGATACAGCAATCTTCGTGTTTTCAGAACAATCACTGGCACATGTCTCTCAGCTCGGCTGGATCTCCTGGAGGTCACCCACTTCAACTGAACTTCTAATTCTGATGAGTGAGCCTATGGCCTCTTCTACTCCACGATGAAGCCACTCTCAGGTTTGAGGAGCAACACCTCACCTTTCGTCTGGGTGGCCTCCAACCTGATGGCATGAACATTGATTTCGTTAACTTCTGGTAACTTCTCCCCTTCCCTCTTCTCTCATTTTTTCTTTCCCCATTCCAGCTCCCCGTCACTTCTTTTCTTCTCATCACCTGCCTATCTCCTCCCTCTGGTGCCCTTCCTCATTTCCTTTCTTCCATGGTCTACTCTCCACTCCCATCGGATTCCTTCTTCTTCTACCTATCTTTATTTCTCACCCCCACCACCTACCTTCCCCCTCACCTTGTTACACCTATCACCTTTTGGCTTGTGCTCCTTCCCCTCCCTCACCTTCTCATTTTGGTTTCTACCGCCTTCCTTTCTGGTCTTGATGAAAGTTCTCGGTCCAAACTGGCGACTGTTTATTCCTCTTTATAGATGTTGCCTGACCTGCTGAGTTCCTCCAGCATTTTGTCTGTTTTGCTGTGGGCCATATTTATTTAATACTACAGAGGAAGGTTCTGATAAGACATAAATTCTTCTCCTCTAGTCCATTGAAATTCAAGCCTAAGAGATCTTGGCTATAAACTGCCAGATAGAATTTTGTTATTTCACTTCTAGGCCAGTGCAGATGTTTGCAATAGCAAACTGCAGGTCTTGATAACAATAATCAGGTGTTCCTGAGAACTTAGATTCTTTCCAGCTGCTAAACCTTTTGTTTGGCTCACTTGACCATTGAGCTAGACGGAAAGTGCAGATCAATGGACAACTTGTAATGGGAAAGATGCTGCAACCTATAAAGTAGATGTTGCTGAGCAGCATCAATGCCCGACTAGTATTTATTATTTAGAGATACAACATAGTGACAGGCCCTTGCAGCCCAACAAGCCCATACCGCCCAACTACTCACGTGTCCAATTAACTTATTAAACCACACGTCTTCGCACTGTGGGAGGACCTGCAGAAAACCCACGCGGTCATGGTGGGGAATGTACAAACTCCTTACAGACAGCGGTGGAATTGAACTGGTCTAACTGGTTTGTGACAGGGTTACACTAACGGCTACGATACCATACTGCCCCATCTTACGAAACAAATTGGAAAGGCCAATTTCACTACAATGGTCATTCTTGAGGGAATAAAGTAAGCCCCACTCTATTGTTCATGATTATCAATAGCTTTGAAGAATTATACTCCTTTTGTGTTAGGGTTAGTGCTGGGGTTTACATCAGGGCTCATCATAGTAGAGAAATCCTTCATACACCCACAATTTCAGCTTTATTTTACTTTATTCGATTTCAGCTTTATTTGTCACATATACATCGAAACATACAGTTTCTTGCATTAACAGCCAACATACTCAGGGATGTGCTGGGGGCAGCCTGCAAGTATCACCACATATTCCAAGGCCTACACAACATGTTCACAAAGTTACATGTGTACAGCTTTGATGTACGTGTGATAAATAAATCTGAATCTGAATCAATCTGTGTGCATTCACCATGTGCTTTTCATCCAGCAGGCTTCATCACAGACTAAAGGGGATGACACCAGCAAAGCCTGGCCTAATTCTCAACATAATTGATAAAAGTGAGAGCCAGTGAAACTGACCCAGGTTCACAGTTCTATATGAATGGGGTATTGACATCGCTGTACAATGATCACTTCATAATCAATTTCAGGAAAAGGTTAGATTCTCAATAAGGTCAGAATACTAAACACTCTCAAATTTCTTGGATAGTGGATAGAAAGTGCCACTGGGTTAAAAGCTACTTTAAGTAAAGGATTTTCAATTTAAATAAAGTATAGGCACAATATTACGATTTGTACAAATATCAAGGATTGGGCCAGTTTTATCCTTCAACAGCTTTCTGGATGGTGGATTATGATGTTGGATTGGGGTGTAGAATTGTTAATTTTACCTCTAGTTTAACTTCCCTATACTTGCTTGTATTTTTATATAATCTCCTATATACATGTAATTCTTCCGTAATTACGGTACAATTGCTTCTGTACTTTTCTAGAAATTTCTTGGTTTTCTGTGGCAGATGCCACGCCACTTGAATCTGGCCATGTTATAGGTTGATTGTTCTCACTGGAATTTGCGGTTATCTTTTGTCTGGTATGAGATGAACACGAGTACTTTTTAGTTTGGTCTTTTCTTTGTACTCTTGACTTTTCTTCTTCTTGTTCCTGTTTGCTCTTGTAAATTAAAGGAGGAGGAGGAGCTTAGGAGGGTAATGGCGCCTAAGAGCGAGTCCTTTGCTTGCATCTTCCGAAACAGCTCCATTTCCATCTTTAATATCTCTATTTTTCCCTTTCAGGATTCTTTTGGAAACTCTGACCTGGAGTTACACGCTGACTAAAGTTCTTTGTGGGAATGGGACCCGTACTTAGGGTTTCACGAATGGCCGTTGTTTGGCATGCCAAGGGCTTGGCCTAAGAGCCTTGCTCACCTTCGGAGGACTGAGATTTTGTGGCTCTGGAGATTGGGGGAGGGGGGAATCAGAGGTCGGTGTCCGACCAGAAGACCGGTGCGTCATGGCAGATGGAAGATCTAAGGCTGTGTGCCTAGAAACCTGAAATCTTAGGGCACAGAGCCCGGAAAAAGTGACACAATGGACCTTTAACATCGTAAACCAGCGAGTGTTTTGTTATGTCTCCCCTCTTACTGTGAAATGGAGACAGCTCTTTCTCCCTTATTAGGGAGAGAGAGAGCCTGTGGTGTGGTGAACAAATAGTCTTTGGAGTACTGCAAGTCTGTGTCTTTGCCGTTGCTTTGCTCATGTTGACTGCTTGGTGGTGGGTGCCGATACTTTTTTTTGCTGGTGGGGGGAGGGGGGGATCGCTACTTGCTGCTGCTTATGTGCGGGAGAGAGTGAAGCTGGGGAGGACTTTGGGGTTCTAACATTTAACTGTCATACATTCTTTGGGGGCACTCCTTTGTCTTCGTGCATGGTTATGAAGAAAAAGTATTTCAGGATGTATATTGTATACATTTCTCTGACATTAAATGTACCTTTAAAACTTTTGAAACCTTTGAAATAAAATGGCCATAAGCAAGAAGTTTTATGCCTCATTCTTAACTTCCAAAGAAGCTATGGATCACAAAAGTATCAGGAGCCAACAGTGGAGTAGTCCACAGTGGAAACAACCTTCTCATTATGAACTTGCACTGCACTCCTTCTGTAGATTTTACATTTTATTCCGCATTGGTATTGTTTTACCTTATTCCAGCCCAATGCACTGAGTAATGATTTGATCTGTAGGAACATTATGCAAGACAAGCTTTTCATTGTATCTTAGTACATATGACAATAATAAACCAATAGCAGGTTTTGGTATGCTGGTCGGTGGAGTGAGTGCAAATGTATCTGCTTCCTGAAAGAACGAGCCTACTGGATTTGAATGCATGGACCTCTTTGCTAGGGAGTTTACCACCAGGTTTGTTTGTCTGGAAGGAAATCCTTTCAAGAGCATAATCAGAAGTCTACTAAAGCACAAGGTGTACCTCTACTCTACTCACATGTATCAGACTGACAATCGGAAAGGAAGGAGCAAGTCAGGATCCTGTTGGATGAGGATGGAGAGAGGGGAGAAGTTTACTTCCCCGCCAATGCTCGGAGAATACTGAAGCACCAATTCTATGGGCATGAAGAGACATGATGGTACCTGAAATGTCTGCAACAGCTGGCTGTACTGCAAGAGGTCCTTCAATAAAGTTCCCAATTCTGATGTTTGGTCTGAACAACAACGGAATCTCTCAACCATGTCTGTGTCCTTTTATGCATTGAGTTGCTTCCACATGATTGGCTGATTAGATTAGACCATAAGACGTAAGAGCAGAATTATGCCATTAAGCCCATTGAGTCTGCTCCGCCATTCCATCATGATATTTGCAGTAATTAACATTGTGTCTAATTAAGTGGCCACCAAGTGGTCTGCGAGTAACAAGGGTGAGAGTAGCTCTTTACATGTGAGTCTTCTCTCAAATGGTGCACAGCACACAACGCCACATTCTTCCAGGTCAAACATCATAATAGCTGCAGCTAAAGCAAAGAGTGAATGAGCATTTAAGAATATGTTATTATATTTAAATATGAAAAATATACTGCTTTGGACCACAGTTATCACATTACATCATGAGCCACGGGTACAGCGTAGAATATAACAGCTGCTCTAACATGAACTTTGGAAAGGAAAGCAATCAATGTCGACACTGGGATCAGGTTAAAAATCATATCATTTTACAAGGGGTGATTGATAAGTTTGTGGCCTAAGGTAGAAGGAGTGAATTTTAGAAAACCCAGCACATCTATTTTTCAACATAGTCCCCTCCTACATTTACACACTTAGTCCAGCAGTCGTGGAGCATACGGATCCCTTCTTTGTAGAAGTCGGCGTCTTGCATCTCCAGAAAGTGGTCCACAGCAGGGGTGATTGATAAGTTCGTGGCCTAAGGTAGTAGGAAATGAGTCGTACAGCTCTCATTACATGCACAGGCAGGTCAACTCTTTGAGTGATTATGCAGAAAATTTGAAATTAATAACTCATCTCCTTCTACCTTAGGCCATGAACTTATCAATCACCCCTGCTGTGATCAACTTTCTGGAGGTCCAAGACACTGACTTCTACAAAGAAGGGATCCGTATGCTCCACGACCGCTGGACTAAGTGTGTAAATGTAGGAGGGGACTATGTTGAAAAATAAACGTGCTAGGTTTTCTAAGATTGACTCCTTCTACCTTAGGCCACAAACTTATCAATCACCCCTCGTAAGTGCACTGAAGAAATAACTTTACCCCTTGATTCAAATTGCCATGCACAATAACAGAATAGAATGTAGATCGCAGTAGTTTCACAAGAGGTAAAAACTTTGTGAGTTTTACAAATGAATGGAAGGGTGGGTTAGTAAGTTTGCAGATGTCATGAAGGTTGGTGGAGTTGTGAATAGTGTGGAGGGTTGTTGTAGGATGCAGTGGGAAATTGACTGGGAACAGAACTGGGCTGAAAAGTGGCAGATGGAGTTCAACCTTAAAACTATGAAATGACTCATTTTGGAAGGTCAAGTTTGAAGGCAGGCTATAGGGTCAACAACAGGATTCTTGGCAGTGCACAGGAACAGTGAGATCTAGGGATTCACATCAATAGATCCCTCAAGGTTAGTAAGAAGGTGTAAGGTTGCTGGAACTGAGATAATGTTGCAGCTCTATAAAATCCAGGTTAGACCACACTTGGAATATTGTGTTCAGTTCTGGTTCCCTCACTAGAGGAAGGATGTGGAAGCTTTAGAGAGAGTGCAGAGGAGATTTACCAGGGTGCTGCCTGGACAAGAGAGCATGTCTTATGAGGATAGATTGAGTGAGCTAGGGTTTTACTCTTTTCTGCAAAGGAGAATGAGAGCTGACTTGATAAACGTGTAAGATATTGAGGGGCATAGATCGAGAGGACAGCCGGAGACTTTTTCACAGGGCGGAAATGGCTAATACAAGGGGGCATATTGTTAATGTGACTGGAGGAAAGTACAGTATAGGGGAGATGTCAGAGGTAAGTTCTTTACACAGAGTTTGGTGGGTGCATGGAACGCACTGCCAGCAGTGGTGGTAGAAGCAGATACATTAGGGACACTTCAGAGACTCCCCTTGAGTAGGCACACGGATGACTGAGAAATAGAGGGCTGTGGAGGAAGGAAGGGTTAGATTGATCGTAGAGCAGGTTAAAAGGTGGCATAACATCGTGGGCTGAAGGGCCTGTACTGTGCACAATGCTCTATGTTTTATGAATCAGAAAAGAAGGAAAATCATTACCAGAACTCCGGGAATCCATGCAGCAGTAGCATTAGTGGTTTTCCCCTTTCTCCTGCAGCAACATAGTGGAATCTTAATCCAGACTCCTGGAAATTCAGACAGAGGTTGGAAACCAATTAGAATAAGTCAACAGTTTTACAAGTGAGAGTGCATTTTTTTTTACTGTTTCTGCACAGACAGGTATGACTTTATCCTCTCCACAGAGTGTACAGTTACCAAAGTACACCAACTGCATTGATAGATCAGGTCGCCAGGAGAGAATGAAACTGAGAAGCAAAGAATTGTTATTCTTCCTAATCTCTAAGGGGTCAAAATGGAGGAAAGCTTTCAGTCGATTAACAACCACTCATTAACTGAGAGCATTAACAAGGCTTGTTTGGAGACACGTTTAGGAATGTATTCTATTTTACAGAATGGTCCAACGAGCCTGCACTACCTGATTATACCCACGTGAGCTACTAACCTACTAATCCAGATGCCTTTGGAATATGGGAGGAAATTGGAGCACCTGCAGGGGTACATTCACAGGGAGAGCATACAAACTCCTAAAGACAGTGGCAGGAATTGAACTTGGGTCACTGACACTGGAATAGCACTACACTAACACTACACTACCATGCAGCACCCCCCCCAGACTTAATTGTTTTTAAGACCCAGGCAGTACTGGTAGGGCATAGTTTATTGACCATCCTGACAGGGCAAGATTAATGGCTGTCTTCCCTAAAAGACACAAATGGAATATCTGATTTTTGTTTGCGGTAATCTGGTGGATCTTACAGTCACTCTTTCCCACAAAGTTTGAAGGATACTTAAGTATTATATCAATCAAGGAATATGGAGATAGTTCAGGCAAGTGGCAGAGGCAAAGTGTCAGCCATGATCTGACTGAATGATGGAGTTCTCATCTTCTCACTGATATTATGTTTCCTAGTGCTGGCCCAATATCATATTTGTAAAACTAACTTATTCACATGCTCTCATTGTAAGATTAGATGCTACTATTCTGACACACAGTCAGAAAACACTGGCATCAGGCTGGAATGTGTTAAAACAGACTTCTTTCATGGCCATGTAATTATTCTCCTAGTCTCTAGGGGAGCAATTAGTCTGGCAGTGCAAGTCCAGTCTAGCATCTAGTCTGGCAACCAGCAGTGATGGTCTAGTGTATCATCTAGTCTGGCAAGCAACTTTGATGGTCCAACTTGTGGAATGAGGAAACCATAGAAAGGGTGCAGAGGAGATTTACAAGGATGTTTCCTGGATTGGGGAGCGTGCCTTATGAAAACAGGTTGAGTGAACGCTGCCTTTTCTCCTTGGAGCGACGGAGGATGAGAGGTGACCCGATAGAGGTGTACGAGATGATGAGAGGCATTGATCGCGTGGATAGTCAGAGGCTTTTTCCCAGGGCTGAAATGGCTGCCATAGGAGGGCACAGTTTAAAGGTGCTTGGAAGTAGGTACAGAGGAGATGACAGGGGTAAGTTTTTTATGCAGAGGGTGGTGAGTGTGTGAAATGGGCTGCCGGCAACGGTGGTGGAGGCAGGTACGATAAGGTCTTTTAAAAGACTCCTGGATAGGTACATAGAGCCCTGGGTGACCCTAGGTAATTTCTAAGGTAAGGACATGTTCGGCATAGCATTGTGGGCCGAAGGACCTGTATTGTCTGTAGGTCTTCTATGTTTCTAACTTTAGCTGTTTGGCATGGCATAGATTTTTCTTTTCAATATTTTTATTATTAATTTCAACATAGAAGAATACAGAGTACAAGAAGTATATACTATAAGTCAAAAAAGATAAAATAATACCAATACATATTTGAATCACACCTGCAACCTCATTACTCTATATTTACGTAAATTAAATTAAATCATAATATTGAAATATGATGATTTTATTATTATTAATATAATAATAAAAAATTTTAAACCCACTACCAAGATCAAAGCTGCTTGGTAAAGAAAGAAAGAAGGAAAAAAATCCTTATCATATAGTGAAAAATGTTATTAGCCAACATATGTACTTTAACAACAAATCAAAGATTTTGAAAATAGTTCAAAAGTGGTCCCCACAATGTGTGAAAGTCTTGGCTAGATTCAGAAATTGAACAATGGATCTTTTCTAAATTTAAATATGACATAATATCATGTAACCATTGAGCGTGAGTAGGCGGAACGGTATCCTTCCATTTAAGCAAGAGTGTCCTCCTAGCTATAAGAGAAATAAAAGCCAAAATGTGCACATCAGATGTCTCCAGAATAATACCTTTTTCTCTAACAATACCGAATAAATCAGTCAGAGGGTTAGGCTTAAAATTTACTTTGAAAAGTATAGAGAAAGTTTGAAATATTTCCTTCCAGTATTTCCCAGGACTTGGACATGTCCAAAACATATGAATGAATGAAGCATCTCCATTATTACATCTATCACAAAAGGGAGCTATATCCAAATAAAAACAAGATAGCTTATCCTTGGTCATGTGGGCCCTATGGACCACTTTAAATTGTAAGAGGGAGTGGCGGGCACATAACGACGAAGTGTTAACCAATTAAAAAATTTCATTCCAAGTTTCCTCAGAAATTGAAGTCTGTAAATCTTGTTCCCAAAGATTTTTAATTTTGTCTAAAGGAGCATTTCTCATTCCCAGCAACATACCATAAATATTAGATATTGAACCATTATGAAATGGTTTCAAATTAAAAATTACATCTAGTAAGTTCTTATCGGGACTTTTAGGAAATGTATATAATTGAGATCACAGAAAGTCTCTAATTTGTAGATATCGCAAAAAGAGGGTTTTTGGTAAGCTATACTTAGCTGACAATTTCTCAAACGAAAAGAGACATACTCCACAAACAAATCCTGGAAGCCATTAATACCCAATCTATCCCATTCTTTTAAAACTAGATCGGTCATAGAAGGTTTAAAAAAAATAATTAGAGAAAGTAGGACTAGAAAGAGAAAATCTCAATAAAGCAAAATATTTTCTAAATTGTACCCAGATCCTCAAAGTATGTTTAACTACCAAATTGTCAGTTAGTTTACTTAAAGATAAAGGAAGTGAGGATCCAAGAAGAAAAATGATTAGAAAATTTATTAACAGAGTTAGCTTCTAAAGAGACCCATACTGGACAGTCCTCACGGTTAATATAATATGACCAAAACGTAAGGTTTCATATATTGACTGCCCAGTAATAAAACCTAAAATTGGGTAAAGCTAAACCTCCATTCTTTTTAGTTTTTTGAAGATGAACTTTATTTAATTGAGAATGTTTATTTTTCCATATATAAGAAGATAGAATAGAATCAAGAGAACCAAAAAAAGATTTAGGAATGAAAATGGGTAAGGCCTGGAAGAAGTATATAAATTTAGGTAAGATATTCATTTTAGTAGGATTAATTCAGCCAACCAACGAGAACGAAAGGGGCGACCAGTTTGATAGTGACCCTTTTAACATAATTCAGTAGGGTAAGAAAACTTTCGTTAAGTAGATGTTTATAATTCTTAGCAATTGTTACACCCAAATAGGTAAATTGATTTCTTACAATTTTAAAAGGAAGGTTAGTATTGATTGATACCAAATTATTCAAAGGAAAAAGTTCACTCTTATGTAAATTCAGTTCATATCCTGAAAACTGACTAAAACAGGAAAGCAAAGCAAGCACAGGAGGTAACGAAGTATCGACGTTAGAATTAAAAAGCAATAGGTCATCAGCATAGAGCAAAACTTTGTGGGTAGTACCTCTTCTTAAAATACCAGTAATATCATTAGATTCTTGAAAAGCAATGGCTAAGGGTTCTAAAGCCAGATCAAAGAGCAAAGGGCTCAGGGGACAACCTTGTCTAGTTCCATGTTGAAGTTTAAATGGTTTGGAATTCTGAAAATTAGTAAGAACCCGAAAAGAAGAAGATAAATAAAGTAATTTAATCCATTGAATGAAATCGGGCCCAAAATTAAATTTTTCTAAGGTTCTAAATAAATAATTCCATTCAACCCGAGCGAAAGCCTTCTCAGTGTCGAAGGATGTCACGCATTCCGATATCTCCTTAGAAGGAGAATAAATAACATTTAATAAACGATGAATATTAAAGTGGGAATATCGATTTTTAATAAATCCAGTCTGATCATCAGAATTGATAGATGGTAAATTATTTTCAATCCTACGAGCTAGAACCTTGGATAGGATTTTAGTATCAACATTAAGTAAGGAGATTGGTCTATATGAAGAACATTCAACTGGATTCTTATTCTTCTTAAGAATAAGTGAAATGGAAGTTTCATAAAAAGATTGTGGCAACCTACCCAACTTAAAGGAATCCGAAAAGACTGAACATGAGGTACAAGTAGTGAGGAAAAAGCCTTATAGAATTCTCCAGAAAATCCATCAGGACCCAGAGCCTTCCCTGATTGCAATGAACGTACAGCCTCGGCAACTTCCTCATAAGAAATAGGTTGATTCAACTGTTTTCAGTTATCATCAGAAAGTGCAGGAATGTTTAATTGGTCTAAAAAATGATTCATTGCATTAATATCTTTATGAGGGTTGGAACTATAAAATTTAGAATAAAATTCCCTAAAGGCATCATTAATTAATTTTTTTTGGCATGTGCGTGCGTGCGTGTTCGTCTGCGTGTGCGTGCGTGTGTACATGCGTGCATCAGTGTGCATGCGATGTTGGTGGGATGATGTATTTTTCATGCCTTTACAAGGCGCAGAGTGAGAGAGAGAGAGACTGTGTGGTGCACCACTCCTCACACAGACATTTCGTAGTATTTTTCCCTTTATTTTACGAGGTCCAGTTGCAATCTTGACACTCAACCTGGCACGGATGGAAAGCGTACTTGGGAGTGGCTCTGATGGGATTCGAACCCGGGAACCTTCATTCCAGAATCCGGCACTGATGTCATTGCACCACCAGCCGGCCCAGGCATCATTAATTTCTAATTGGTCAGTTGTCCTATCACCATTAGCTTTGCAAATTTCTTTAATTTGCCATTTAGCTATAAAGGTTTTTAACTGGTTAGCCAACAATTTACCTGTCTTATCTCCATGAATATGAAATTGACTTTTATCTTTTAAGAGTTGAGTTTTGATTGGATAAGTTAAAAGAAGATCATATTTAGTTTTAATTTCAACACACCTTTTATATAAAGCAGGATCTGGAGCCAAGGCATATTTTTGGTCTAATTGTTTCAACTCATTAGCTAATTCAATTCTCTCTTTATTAGCTTTTTTTCTTAACACTTGCAGTATAAGAAATAATTTGTCCTCTAATATAAGCCTTGAAGGCATCCCATATAATAAGACTAGAAGTCTCTTCCAGCGTATTCTCTTCAAAAAAAGGAATAATTCGTCTCTCCAGAAACGTAAAAAAATCCTCATCAGATAGCAAAGTTAAAGTAAAACACCAAAACCTACTTATTTGAGGGAGACTAGGGAGACTTAAAGATAAAAGCACAGGAGCATGATCTGAGACAGCAATCTCTTTATATTCACAGGATCGAATTAATGGAATCATTTGACTATCAATAAAAAAATCAATCCTGGAATGTGTGTGATGGACATGAGAAAAAAACGAATACTCCTTGTCTACTGGATGTAAAAGACACCAGACATCAACAACACCACATATCATTAGAAAAGATTGAATAAACAAAGCTGATTTATTAAGTGTCGCTGGTTTAGAAGATGACCGGTCTAAAACTGGATCTAATCAGCAATTAAAGTTTCCTCCCATCACCAATGAATAAAGACTCAAATCTGGCAAAAACGGAAAAAAAAATGCTCAAAGAATCCTGGGTCATCTATATTAAGGGCATACAGATTAGCAAATACCATTAATTTATTATCTAATTTTCCTGACACTATAACAAAACGGCCATTAGCATGAGGTACTAATTTATGTTGGACGAAGGGAACTGTGTTATCCATAAAAATTGAAACTCCCCTAGACTTAGTCTGAAAAGAGGAATGAAAATCTAGTCCTCTCCATCAGCAAAAAAGGCGTAAATTGTCACATTTATGTACGTGAGTTTCTTGCAAAAAATAATTGCGAGCTTAAGTTTTTTAATATAGGCAAAAATCTTATTTTGTTTCACAGGGTGATTTAATCCTTTCACGTTAAGACTAAGTAAGTTAATAGTTTGATCCATTTTTAATACTATTTAAAAGAAAGGTTAGAGTAACGACCACTGGAATGTATATTAAAACCAAACCTTGAGATAGGGTAACCAAGCAACAGATTTGGCTAGAAGTCCAAAACACAGTCCAGAAAAAAATCCATCCCCCCCACCGCCCCGCAAAGTCAGAAAGCCGGCCAATAGACAGTCAGCAGCTACAACTACCATCCCCCCAAAAACCCACTGGTTTGGCTCAAAATTAATTTCAAGGTTAGCTGCATTCCAACCGAGACAAAACAGCAGACAGAAAGAAAAAAACTTAACCCTCATAACAAAAACACATATAAATTATTAGTTTCAAAATGAAAAAAATGAAAAACTGTCACAATGGCGGGGGCATTGGGAGCAAGGGTAGACCCAAATGCAAGACACATCTTGTGAGGTTAATTATATTTAGTTTATTGTTTGATACCAGGAGAGCAAGGCAGGAGCAGGAATAGCGACCTGGACAAGGACTCAGGCCTACGACTAGGCTGGGACTAAGGGTCTGGGCTTGGACTCGGAATCGGATCCCCAGAACAAGAGGAGACATGAAGAGGCTACAGTATGGACTCCGAGCCAGAGACTGGGCAAGGACCCAGTACCTGGGTCTTGTCCCGGGCTCGGACCCCAGAACCAGGCATGGACATGACATAGGCTGGGGAGAGGAGGAACATGGAAAAACAGAGCCTCGGTCTTGGGAGAGCAGGTACTTGGAACCATGGACAGATACACAGAACACAGAGTCGGGACCCCTCCTTGGGTACAGGACATAGGGCCGGGACTCACACACAGAACAGAGAGCCGGGACCCCTCCTTGGGTACAGGACATAGGGCCGGGACTCATGATCCCCCGCGGGGCAACGGCAAGATGGCCTGACTTACCCCACGGAGGTGAGGACAAGACAAGACCAACACGAAAGAACACCAGACAGTACCTATCTAGCTCTGGCAATAGAACTAGACTGAAGAGCAGGCGAGGGCTGCAGATGAGGGCTAGAGGTGAGAGGGGCAGAGAAGGGATTCAGACGGGGGGTAGTGCAGGAATCACAGATCGCCAGGGCCAGGACTTGACTCGGAACTGGGAAGCCGCCAGGGCCAGGATTTGACTCGGTACTTGAATGCCACCAGGACCAGAACTTGACTTGGTACTTGAATGCCGCCAGGGACAGGACTTGATTTGGTACTTGAATGCCGCCAGGGAGAGGACTTGGACGTGGTACTTGGATGCCACTGGAGCCAGAACTTGGACGTGGTACTTGGATGCTGCCAGAGCCAGGACTTGGACGTGGTAATTGGATGCCACCGGAGCTAGGACGTGGTACTTGGAACCTCTGGGTAGTGGCGAGCTCTAGACTCTGCCCAGGAACAGTAGACAGCGGCTCCTGATTCTCTCCGGCGGGTTAACTGATGGACCCACCTTGATGAGGAAACTTTGCAGGCTCGCTTCAGCGAGGTAACTGGACAGGGTTGTTCCGGTGAGGAAGGGCGAATTACCAGCACTTGCTTTGGCAAAGACTAGGCTTGCTCTGGCCAGATGACATCGGCACACCGTACCTTTGATGACTTTGCAGACGCTTCCGCACTGAACGGCTGAAAGCCGGAGACTATAAGCTACCAGTTCAGCTGAGCGTTAATTGCCTCTAATCACCAAAACCGAGGGACACGGGAATACAGGGAATCAACGGCCCGGATCGTAACATAAACAAGGTAAATTTAAAGGGACCCCAATCCGGACCATGACAAAAATACCTATATTAAGCTTTATTGATAAAGCAAAACCTCAAGAAGAATAAGTATAATATAAAATAATAAAAAACCTTTCAAAATTCAAAACACATGAACACACAAGGTGTTAACTCGTTAGAATCTTATTCTCTAAATAAAGCATTAAAAGATTCAAAATGAGAGTTAGCTACAAAGGTTTACCAAAAGTAAAAGAAGCAATTATTTATGTAGAAAGATACTAAACAGTTAATCTTCTGATTTAAAAAATTCCTGAGCCTCTTCACTTGAAGGGAACCATTCCTCAGAGCCATCCCTCAGTATAATTCTGAGCCGAGCAGGATAACGAAGAGAAGGCTTGAAACCTTTGTTAAAATGTTCCAACATAACCTTTTTGAACTTAGCATGCTCATTCATTATCTCGGGTGAGTAATCCTCGTTCCTTTGTTTGAAATTCATGAAAACAGATTATTATTGATCTGGGTCTCGCTCCTGGAGCTGGTCTGGGCACAGGCAATCTATGAGCTTGGTCAATCATAGGTAAAGATGTTAAAATTTTAGGAAATGATTGTACCAAAAAGCTTGCAAAGAATTCCGTAGACACAAGGAATTCTGCAGATGCTGCAAATTCAAGCAACACACATCAAAGTTGCTGGTGAACGCAGCAGGCCAGGCAGCATCTCTAGGAAGAGGTACAGTCGACGTTTCGGGCCGAGACCCTTCGCCAGGACAGAAGAGTCTCGGCCCGAAACGTTGACTGTACACCTTCCTAGAGATGCTGCCTGGCCTGCTGCGTTCACCAGCAACTTTGATGTGTGTTGAAAGAATTCCGTAGACTTATCACCTTCCGTTGACTCTTCAAGGCCCAGAATTCATAAGTTATTTCTTCTGCTTCTATTTTCTAAATCAATAATCTTCTGTCTTAATTTTTCATTAGACTTGGATTGTTTCTCACAAAGCTTTTGCAGGTCATCAATTCTCGCATCCAAAATCGTCAGAGTTGCTTCATTCTCTTCTATTCGTTTATCATGTTCAGTTAAGGTTTTTTTGAATAGAATCCAATTTTGTATCTTTTTTTTAACTTCAGAGCTGAGTTGCTGGAACTTCTGCTGGAACTGCTTGGAGGATTCTTTTCTGTGTTCTTGAAGCAAATCCATAATAGATTCCAAGGTTGCAGGAGGTTCTTCTTTTTTAGTACCTTTGGCAGCCCTTGTAGCCATAGTAAAAACAATATCACCTTTAAAAGTAAGGTTTCAAAGCAGGTTAGAAACAGTAAAATAAGTAAAATAGGAGCAACTGTAAAAAGCTGCTAATCCATCAACTACTAGTAGGAATCTCATAGATTTTTATAGAAATTAGAGAGCAGATTATGCTTATACTGGCCCATCTCTGTCAATAACTAGTGTATTAAGTCTCATTCCCCTGTCGTTTATATCATTATACCCACTAATTACTTTTAATATTTTTTTATCTGCAATCCTTTTAATGCTATGAAGGATTTCCCTTTCATCCTTATTTTTTCTAACATAACTTCAATGCCTAAAATATACAACATTCTTCTAACATTTTCCTAATCATTCTGTGATCATTTTAAACTTATATTGTCCAATTAGGAATTCACCAAACATAGGAATGACTATTTTCCTACTATAATTTGAACACCTCTGCCAGGAATCCTTTTAACCATTTTTGCTCAAATAGTAAGAGCTTTAGTTGATAGCCAGCTTCCTGAATAAAATCCTATATTTCTGGTATAATCCTAATTATTATCTTCTCTGTTTTGTCCATGGTTTTGACATCTTTGCAGGGTGTTAGAAGTTGAACACGTTATTCCGTACAGTCCAAACCAAAGATTATTGCTATTCAGGGACACAAGAATGGAGTCACAGAATCATAGAACACTACAGCACAGACAGAGGCTTTTCATCCCATCTAGTCCATGCTGAACAATTAATCTCCCTGGTCCCATTGACTTGCACCATAGCCCTCCACACTCTTCCCGTCCATATGCCTATCCAAATTTCAAAGTGTTGAAATCGAACCGCCATCCTCCACTTCCGGTGGCAACTCTTTCAATCTTATTGATACTTTTCTGGTAGGTAGGTGGCTGGAAATGCATACAATACTCCATGTTAGGCTTCACCAAAGCCTTATTCGATTTCAACATAACATTCCAATTCCTGTACTCAGTACTTTGTAAATGCCCAATATGCCAATGGCTCTCTTTATGACCCTATCTACAGTACCTGTGATGCCACTTTCAAGGAATTATGTATGGATCTGTATTCCCAGATCCCTCTAGTCTATCGAACTCTTTAGTACCCGTCTGTTCTCCATGTAGGTCCTACACTGGCTTGTCCTCCCAAAATGCAACATCTCACACTTATCTGCATTAAATTTCACATGCCATTTTTCAGCTCATTTTCCCAGCTGGTCTGGATTCTATTTCAAGCTTTGACCACTATGTCCCACAAATCTGCTGATCTAGTTTACTATGTTATCATCCAGATCATTGATAGAGATGACAAACCACAGTGGACCCAGCACTGATACCTGTGGCACACTAATAGTCACAAGCTTCCAGTCAGAGAGGCAACGATCTACTACCACTCTCTGCTTTCTCCTGTGGAGCCAATGTCTAATCCAATTTACTACTCATGCTGAATGCCGAGTAACTGAACCTTCTTGACCAACCTCCCATGCAGGACCTTGTCAAAGGCCTCACAAAAGATCCTGGAATCTGGAGCAAAAGCAAACTGTTGGATGAACTTAATGAGTGAGGAATGGAATGTCAACATTTCAGGTTGAGTCTCCTCGACTGGAATGAAAGGTAGAGGGGAATAGCCATTGTTAAGAGGGAAGGGGAAGGGATAGAGCTGGCAAGTGATAGGTGATTCCAGGAGAGGAGTCATCTTAGGTGATGGAGGGAGAGAAAGTGGGAATATTGACAGAAATTGGGAGGTGATAGTTGGAGGCAATGAAGGGTTGCAGATGATGGAAACTGATAGGTAAGGTGGGTAAGGAAGGTGGTGCATGGGACCAAAGAAAGGAAGTTGGGTGGGTTGAGGGAAATGGTAGAGGAATGGAACCCAGTGGGAGGACAGTGTAAGCGATGGACAGATACAGTGGGTGGAGGAGGGCAAAGTATAATTCCCATTTTCCTTCTGTGCTTTACACTATTACTTATAAAGCTGAAGATCTCATATAATTTTTCAACTTAATTGGCCATTTAAAAGATGTGTTGCTCTGCCTGAAAGTTTCCCTGTAGATAAATAATATTAAAAATAATTAGTGTGTGTACAGATATAGGGAAACTCTGGGGGAACAAGACTTAATTTGCAAGTTATTTAGAGAGATGGGCCAGAAACGGGTTATGTCTCTTTAATTTCTATAAAAATCTATGCCATCTTTACTCTATTTTACAGCCCAGAATGTGATGTTTTACATTCCATCATGAAAAAGGACAGGAAAAATTTTAATTGGGGAGGGGCAAATTATGAGGCTATAAGGCTAGAACTTGCGGGTGTGAATTGGGATGATGTTTTTGCAGGGAAATGTACGATGGACATGTGGTCGATGTTTAGAGATCTCTTGCGGGATGTAAAGGATAAATTTGTCCCGGTGAGGAAGATAAAGAATGGTAGGGTGAAGGAACCATGGATGACAAGTGAGGTGGAAAATCTAGTCAGGTGGAAGAAGGCAGCATACATGAGGTTTAGGAAGCAAAGATCAGATGGGTCTATTGAGGAATATAGGGAAGCAAGAAAACAGCTTAAGAAGGGGCTGAGGAGAGCAAGAAGGGGGCATGAGAAGGCCTTGGCGAGTAGGGTAAAGGAAAACCCCAAGGCATTCTTCAATTATGTGAAGAACAAAAGGATGACAGGAGTGAAGGTAGGACCGATTAGAGATAAAGGTGGGAAGATGTGCCTGGAGGCTGTGGAAGTGAGTGAGGTCCTCAATGAATACTTCTCTTCAGTATTCACCAATGAGAGGGAACTTGATGACGGTGAGGACGATGTGAGTGAGGTTGATGTTCTGGAGCATGTTGATATTAAGGGAGAGGAGGTGTTGGAGTTGTTAAAATACATTAGGATGGATAAGTCCCTGGGGCCTGATGGAATATTCCCCAGGCTGCTTCACGCGGCGAGGGAAGAGATTGCTGAGCCTCTGGCTAGGATCTTTATGTCCTCGTTGTCCACGGGAATGGTACCGAAGAATTGGAGGGAGGTGAATGTTGTCCCCTTGTTCAAAAAAGGTAGTAGGGATAGTCCAAGTAATTATAGACCAGTGAGCCTTACATCTGTGGTGGGAAAGCTGTAGGAAAAGATTCTTAGAGATAGGATCTATAGGCATTTAGAGAATCATGGTCTGATCAGGGACAGTCAGCATGGCTTTGTGAAGGGCAGATCGTGTCTAACAAGCCTGATAGAGTTCTTTGAGGAGGTGGCCAGGCATATAGATGAGGGTAGTGCAGTGGATGTGATCTACATGGATTTTAGTAAGGCATTTGACAAGGTTCCACATGGTAGGCTTATTCAGAAAGTCAGAAGGCATGGGATCCAGGGAAGTTTGGCCAGGTGGATTCAGAATTGGCTTGCCTGCAGAAGGCAGAGGGTCATGGTGGAGGGAGTACATTCAGATTGGAGGGTTGTGACTAATGGTGTCCCACAAGGATCTGTTCTGGGACCTCTACTTTTCGTGATTTTTATTAACGACCTGGATGTCGGGGTAGAAGGGTGGTTTGGCAAGTTTGCAGACGACAAAGGTTGGTGGTGTTGTAGATATAGTGTAGAGGATTGTTGAGGATTGCAGAGAGACATTGATAGGATGCAGAAGTGGGCTGAGAAGTGGCAGATGGAGTTCAAACTGGAGAAGTGTGAGGTGGTACACTTTGGAAGGACAAACTCCAAGGCAGAGTACAAAGTAAATGGCAGGATACTTGGTAGTGTGGAGGAGCAGAGGGATCTGGGGGTACATGTCCACATATCCCTGAAAGTTGCCTCACAGGTAGATAGGGTAGTTAAGAAAGCTTATGGGGTGTTAGCTTTCATAAGTCGAGAGATAGAGTTTAAGAGTCGTGATGTAATGATGCAGCTCTTTAAAACTCTGGTTAGGCCACACTTGAAGTACTGTGTCCAGTTCTGGTTGCCTCACTATAGGAAGGATTTGGATGCATTGGAAAGGGTACAGAGGAGATTTACCAGAATGCTGCCTGGTTTAGAGAGTATGCATTATGATCAGAGATTAAGGGAGCTAGGGCTTTACACTTTGGGGAGAAGGAGAATGAGAGGAGACATGATAGAGGTGTACAAGATATTAAGAGGAATAGATAGAGTGGATAGCCAGTACCTGTTCCCCAGGGCACCACTGCTCAATACAAGAGGACATGGCTTTAAGGTAAGGAGTGGGAAGTTCAAGGGGGATATTAGAGGAAGGTTTTTTACTCAGAGAGTGGTTGGTGCGTGGAATGCACTGCCTGAGTCAGTGATGGAGGCAGATACACTAGTGAAGTTTAAGAGACTACTAGACAGGTATATGGAGGAATTTAAGGTGGGGGGTTATATGGGAGGCAGGGTTTGAGGGTCGGCACAACATTGTGGGCTGAAGGGCCTGTAATGTGCTTTACTCTTCTATGCTCTACGTTCTATGAAATTTCCTGTATCTGATATACTATCATACCTACTCGTTCCCGTGGTTATTTTTCAGAGGTAACCTTACTCTCTTTTTTTGGGTCATCACTTCAAGTACATGTTACGTCTATGTCAAGGGAAGTAAAGATGTCAGCGCCGATTCCAAGACTATCAATGTAGTCATCTTCTCAATCCATTAAAGATTGGATGATTTTTTTTGTGCTTAAATAACTATGCTGTTATATTCTCTTTAACAGAATGTTCTTCAATTTATCGACCTATTCAAAAACAATTTCATAGATACACACCATTCGCTGTGTTTCTTTTACTGATGCATTACTTTATTGGCTCAACCATCTGCTTGTCAGATATAATTTGCCCTTAACAAATCTGTGTTGGCTTTTGTTAATAAACACTTTTAATCCTCTGCTAAATTTTATCAGTATTGTAACTTCCAGAAGTTAAACCACTTAGCCTCCAGTTTATTTCTTTCCGTTTACAAACAGATTACATGACCCTAGTATCATGTAACAGGGGCAGAATTGGGGCATTCTGCCCATTGAGTCTGCTCCACCATTCCATCATGGCCTGATCCATTTTCCCTATCAATCCCGTTCTCTTGCCTTTTCTCCATTACTGTCGATGCTCTGACTAATCAAAAACCTATGAATCTCCACTTTAAATATATCTAATGACTAGGCCACCACAGCCATTTGGGCAATGAATTCCACAAATTCATCACCTTCTGGGTAAAGAAATTCCTCCTCATCTCTGTTCTAAATGGTCATCTCTCTATTCTGAGGCTCTGCCCTCAGGTCCTAGATTCCCCCACTACAGGAAGCATCCTCTCCACGTCCACCCTATCTAGGCCTTTCAACATTTGATAGGTTTCAAAGAGATTCCCCCCACCTCCCCACCCCAGCATTCTTCTAAACTCTAGCAAGTATAGGCCGGGAGCCATTAAACGCTCCTCATATGATAATCCTTGCATTCCCAGAATCATTCTTCGGAACTTCCTCTGTACTCTCTCCAATGCCAGCACATCTTTTCTGAGCCAAGGAGCAAAAAATTGCTCAGAATACTCCAATGTGGTCTGAACAATGTCTTATAAAGCCTCAGCATTAATCATTCCTTTTATATTCGAGTCCTCTCGAAATGAATTCTATCATTGCTTTTGTCTTCCCTACCACAGACTCATCCTGCAAGTTAACCTTTAGGGAATCCTGCACGAGGACTCACAAGTCCCTTTGCACCTCCAATTTTTAAAATTTTCTCCTTGTTTAAAAAAATAGTCTATTCTTTTATTCCATCCACTGAAGTGCATGCCCATACTCTTCTCTACACTATATTCCATCTGCTACTTCTTTACCCATTCCCCCAATATGTTTAAGTCATTCTACAGACTCCCTGCTTCCTCAAAGCTACCTGCCCTTCCACCCATCTTCATATCAATTGCAAACTTGGCCACCAAGCCACTAATACTGCCATCCAAATCATTGAGATATAACGTGAAAAGAAGCAGTCCGAACACTGAGCTCTGCAGAACACCACTAGCCACCAACAGCCAAGCAGAAAAGAACCCCTTTATTTACACTCTTTGCCTCCTGCCAGTCAGCCAATCTTCTATTCATGCTAGTATCTTTCCTCAAAGAATTCCAACAGATTTGTCAGGCAAAATTTCCCCTTAAGGAAACCACGCTAATTTTCGCCCCTTTGATCATATGCGTCCAAGTACCCCAAAAACTCATCCTTATTAATGAATGCCAACCCCTTCCCAAACACTGAAGTCAGGATAACCGGCGTATAATTTCCTATTTTCTGACTCGCTCCCCTTTTAAAGAGCGGAGTGACATCTTCTATTTTCCAGTCCTCCAGAATCAAGTAATTCTTGAAGGGTCATTACTAATGCCTCGACGATCTCTTCAGCTATGGTGGTGCCAGAAAGTTTGAGAATCCTGTAGAATTTTCTTTATTTCTGCATATATATGATCTGAAATATGATCTGGTCTTCACACATAAGTCCTAAAACTAAATAAAGAGAATCCAATTAAATAAATAACACAAAAACATTATACTTGTTTATTTATTTATTGAGAAAAATGATCCAATATTATATGTATTTGTTGGAAAAATTATGTGAACCATTTCAGAAATCGTTGATCAGTCCTGCACATCGGCTTTGAGGAACTTTAGGCTATTCCACCTTACAAAACTGTTTCAACTCTGGGTTGTTGATGGGCTTCCTTGCATGAACTGCTTGCTTCAGGTCCTTCCACAACATTTCTATAGGATTAAGGTCAGGACTTTGACTTGGCCATTCAAAACACGAATGTTCTTCTTTTTAAACCATTCTGTTGTTGATTTACTCTTGTCCTTCCTATCATTGTCTTGTTGCATTATTCAACTTCTATTAAGCTTCATGTGGTGGACTGCTACCCTGGCCTTCTCCTGTAAAACGTTTTGATACAATTTGAATTCATTGATCCCTCAATGACTGCAAGCTGTCCAGGCCCTGAGACAGCAAAGCAGCCCCAACCTATGATTCTCCTTCCACCATGCTTCATAGTTGGGATGAGGTTTTGGTGTTGGTGTGGTGTTTCCTTCAAACATAGCGATGTGCACTTCTGTCAAAAAAGTTCAACTTTTGTCTCATCTGGCCACAGGAGAGTGTCCCAAAAATGTTGTAGAATATCTAGCTGGTCTTGAGACATACAGCAATGTTTTATTTGGAGAGCAGTGTTTTCTCCATGGTATCCTTCCGTGAATACCATTCTTGTTCAGTGTTTTTCTTATAGTGGGCACACAAACAGAGACTAGCAAGTTCTAGAGATTTCTGCAGGCCTTTAGCTGTTACCCTTGGGTTCTTTTTCACCTCCTTCAGCACTGCATATTGTGCTCTTGGTGTGATCTTTACAGGATGCCCACTCCTAGGGAGAGTAGCAACAGGACTCAGTTTCATGCATTTGTAGGCAATTCCTCTTACTGTGGACTGATGAACACTCCAGTCTGCAGAAGTGCTTTTGTAGTCTTTTCCAGCTTCATGCATCTCTACAATTCTTCTTCTAAGGAGCTCTGAGAGTTGTTTTGATCAAGGCATGGTTCACATAAACAGATATTTCTTGAGAAGAGCAGGGTCTGTCAGTAACCTGACTTTGTGTGTCATTTTTTTTTATAGGACAAGGCACCTCTACAGCCCATACTTCCAATTTCATCTCATTGATTGGGACACCTGCCTCCAAATAGCTTTTGTAAAAGGCATTACCCCAGAAGTTCACATACTTTTTCCAACAAATACATATAATATTGGATCATTTTTCTCAATAAATAAATGAACAAGTCTGATGTTATTGTATTATTTAATCGGGTTCTCTTTATCTAGTTTCAGGGCTTATGTGAAGATCTGATCACATTTTAGGTCATATTTATCTACAGGGTTCACAAACTTTCTGGCACCACTGAACCTCTTTAAGAACCCTGGTGTGTAGACCACGTGGTCCAGGTGACTTATCTACATTCAGCCCTTTCAGATTCCTAAGCACCTTCTTAATAATAGCAACTACACTCACTTCTGTCCCCTGACACTCTCAATTTTCTGGCATATTGCGAATGCTTTTGACGGTACAGACTGATGCAAAATAATTCTTAAATTCATCCCCCATTACAATGTCCCCCATCACTACCTCGCCAGCATCATTTTCCAGTAGTCTGATACCCACTCTCGCCTCTCTTTTACTCTTTATATATCTGAAAAAAACTTTTTGTATCCTTTTTAATATTATGGCTAACTTACCTTCATACATCATCTTCATCTTTTCACTCCTTAATTGCTTTTAATTACTTATGTTGGCTTTTAAAAGCTTCCCAGTCCTTTAACTTCCTGTTAATTTTTGCTGTATCATATTCCCTCTCTTTTGCTTTTATGCTCTTTGACTTCACTTGTCTATCGTAATTGCGTTTTGAATACTTTGAATATAATTCTTGAAGAATTGAATACTCCCTTTTGAATACTTCTTCATCTTGGGTACATATTTATCTTGTGCCTTCTGAATTGCTCTCAAAAACTCCAGCCATTGCTAGAAATATAGAAACACAGAAAACCTACAGCACAATACAGGCCCTTCGGCCCACAATGCTGTGCCGAACGCGTCCTTACCTTAGAAATTACCTAGGGTTACCCATAGCCCTCTTTTTTTCTAAGCTCCATGTACCTATCTAAGAGTCTCTTAAAGGACCCTATTATATCCGCCTCCACCACCGTTGCTGGCAGCCCATTCCATGCGCTCACCACTCTCTGCATAAAAAACTTACCCCAGCATCTCCTCTGTACCGACTTCCAAGCACCTTAAAACTGTGCCCTCTTTTGTTAGCCATTTCAGCACTGGGAAAAAGCTTCTGACTATCCACATGATCAATGCCTGTCATCATCTTATACACCTCTATCAGGTCACCTCTCATCCTCTGCTGCTCCAAGGAGAAAAGGCTGAGTTCACTCAACCTATTCTCAAAAGGCATGCTCCCCAATCCAGGCAACATCCTTGTAAATCTCTTCTGCACCCTTTCTATAGTTTCTACATCCTTCCTGTAGTGAGGTGACAAGAACTGAGCACAGTACTCCAAGTAGGCTCTGAAAAGGGTTCTATATACGTAGCTGTAACATTACCTCTCAGCTCTTAAACTCAATCCAACGGTTGATGAGAGCCAATGCACCATATGCCTTCTTAACCACAGAGTCAACCTGCCAGCAGCTTTGGGTGTTCTATGGACTCGAACCCAAGATCCCTCTGATCCTCCACACTGCCAAGAGCCTTACCATTAATACTATATTCTGCCATCATATTTGACCTACCAAAATGAACCACCTCACACTTATCTGGGTTGAACTCCATCTGCCACTTTTCAGTCCAGTTTTGCATCCTATCAATGTCCCACTGTAACCTTTGACAGCCCTCCACACTATCCACAACACCTCTAACCTTTGTGTCATCAGCAAATTTACAAACCCATCCCTCCACTTCCTCATCCAGGTCATTTATAAAAATCATGAAGTGAAGGGGTCCCAGAATAGACCCCTGAGGCACACCACTGGTCACCAACCTCTATGCAGAATATGACCTGTCTACAACCACACTTTGCCTTCTGTGGGCAAGCCAGTTCTGGATTCACAAAGCAATGTCACCTTGGATCCCATGCCTCCTTACTTTCTCAATAAGATTTGCATGGGGTATGTTATCAAATGCCTTGCTGAAATCCATATACACTACATCTACTGCTTTACCTTTATCAACGGGTTTAGTCACATCCTTAAAAAATTCAATCAGGCTCATAAGGCATGACCTACCTTTGACAAAGCCATGCTAACTATCCTTAATTAAATTATGCCTCTCCAAATGTTCATAAATCCTGCCTCTCAGGATCTTTTCCATTAACTTACCAACCACTGAAGTAAGACTCACTGGTCTATAATTTACTAGGCTATCTCTACTCCCTTTCTTGAATAAGGGAACAACATCTGCAACCCTCCAATCCTCTGGAACCTCTCCTGTCCCCATTGATGATGCAAAGATCATTGCCAGGGGCTCAGCAATCTCCTCCCTCACCTCCCACTGTAGCCTGGGGTACATGTTGTCCAGTCCCAGTCACTTATCCTACTTGATGCTTTCCAAAAGCTCCAGCACATCCTCTTCCTTAAAATCTACATGCTCAAGCTTTTCAGTCCTCTGTAAGTCATCCCTACAATCACCAAGATCCTTTTCTGTAGTGAATACTGCAGCAAAGTATTCATTAAGTACCTCTGCTATCTCCTCTGTTTCCATAAACACTTTTCCACTGTCACACTTGATTAGTCCTATTCTCTCATGTCTTATCCTCTTGCTTTTCACATACTTTTAGAATGCCTTGTGGTTTTCTTTAATCCTGCTCGCCAAGACCTTCTCATGGCCCCTTCTGGCTCTCCTAATTTCATTCTTAAGCTCCTTCCTGCTAGCCTTATAATTTTCTAGATCTCTAACATTACTTAGTTTTTGAACCTTTTGTAAGCTTTTCTTTGCTTCTTGACTAGATTTTCAACAGCCTTTGTACACCACGGTTCCTGTACACTTTATCCTTTCCCAGTCTCATTGGAATGTACCTATGCAGAACACCACACAAATATCCCCTGAACATTTGCCACATTTCTGCTGTACATTTCCCTGAGAACATCTGTTCCCAATTTATGCTTCCAAGTTCATGCCTGATAGTTTCATATTTCCCCTTACTTCAATTAAATGCTTTCCTAACTTGTCTGTTCCTATCGCTCTCCAATGCTATGGTAAAGGAGATAGAATTGTGATCACTATCTCTAGAATGCTCTCCCACTGAGAGACCCGACACCTGACCAGGTTTATTTCCCAATACCAGATCAAGTACAGCCTCTCCTTTTGTAGGCTTATCTACATATTGTGTCAAGAAACCTTCCTGAACACACCTAACAAACTCCACCCCATCTGAACCCCTTGCTCTAGGGAGATGCCAATCAATATTTGGGAAATTAAAATCTCCCACCACGACAACCTTACTAGAATCTGTCTCACTATCTGCTCCTCAATGTCCCTGTTACTACTGGATGGTCTAAAAAAAAGACCCAGTAGAGTTATTGATCCCTTCCTCTATCTAACTTCCACCCACAGAGACTCAGTAGACATCCCTCCATGACTTCCTCCTTTTCTGAAGCCGTGACACTATCTCTGATCAGCAGTGCCATGCCCCCACCTCTTTTGCCCCCCTCCCTGTCCTTTCTGAAAAATCTAAAGCCTGGCACTCTAAGTAACCATTCCTGCCCCTGAGCCATCCAAGTCTCTGTAATGGCCACAACATCATAGCTCCAAGTACTGATCCACGCTCTAAGCTCATCCACTTTGTTCATAATGCTTCTTGCAGTAAAATAGACACATCTCAAACCATCGGTCTGAGCGTACCCCTTCTCTATTAGCTGCCTATCCTCCCTCTCGCCCTGTCTCCAGCTTTCTTGATTTGTGAGCCAACCGCCCCTTCCTCCGTCACTTCAGTTCAGTTCCCACCCCCCAGCAATTCTAGTTTAAACTCTCCCCAATAGCCTTAGCAAACCTCCCTGCCAGGATATTGGTGCCCCTCGGATTCAAGTGCAACCTGTCCTTTTTGTACAGGTCATGCCAGCCCCAAAAGAGGTTCCAATGATCCAGAAATCTAAATCCCTGCCCCCTGCTGCAATCCCTCAGCCAAGCATTTATCCTTGGACGCGATCAGAAATATCCTGGACCCTGGCACCTGGGAGGTAAACTACCATCCATGTTTCTACAGAATCACCTGTCTGACCCCCTAACTAGAGAATCCCCTATTACTGCTGCCTTCTTCCTTCTCCTACCCTTCTGAGCCACAGGGCCAGACTAAATGCCAGAGGCACGGCCACTGTTGCTTCTCCCAGGTTGCTGTTTTGCTGTTAGCCCTGCTAGTGTCTCCTTCCAATCAACTTCGGCCAGCTCCTCTCTCAAGGCTCTGTAATTTCCTTTGCTCCACTGTAATACTGATCCATCTGATTTTAGCTTTTTCCTCTCAAACTGGAGGTATTAGAATCACTACCTCCTAAGGAGTTCCTTTACCTTAAGCTCGCTAATCAAATGAAATGTCATTACATTGCACTTCCCTCATCTTATTCTGCACTACTCTGTCTTTTTGACACCTTCCTCTTAATTCTCTCTTTATTCATCAACCCCTTCTCTCTTTTCTGCATTCCCCATGCAGGCATCCTTCTTCCCCTTTCTCTTCACCTGTCATCATCTCCCTCTGGTGCCTTTCCTGTGGTCCACTCTGTTCTCCAATCAGATTCCTTCTTCTTCAGCCCTTTACCTCCTCCAATAGGACTGTGTCATTGGGTTTGGAGACATGTGCCTCGATGACCTGGAGAGCTCTGTTGGCTGGAGTCAAGCCATTATGCGTCACCCATGCCAAACAGGTTAAATGGTAGAGGCCAGACTGAATGATCCACCTGTTCTCCAGGTTTGGGGGTTCAGCTCAGGGCTAACAACTCTGAATGGAAATAGCAATGAAGAATTCATCTACATCTGTGTGTGATGGTATTCCTGAGTCTCTACCCAGGACTTGCATGACCGACAGTCGTGAAAACAGGAGAAGCTACTGACATGATGAACGAAGCCTTGAACACCACCAGGGAATGAAGGACTTTCATTGTTGTCTTAAGTGCCAGTGGCATAATGGGCAGTAAGTAAGCCCTTTATCTCTTCCACCTATCCCCTCCCAGCTGCTTACTTCATTCCTCCCCTCCCCCACCCATTTACCTTCTCCCTCATCTGATCCCATCTATCACCTGCTAGTCTATACTCCTTCCCTTCTCTTCCACCTTTTTATTCTGGCTCTTACTCCTGCCTTTCCAGTCCTGATGAGGGGGCTTGGCTGAATCATCAATTGTTCATTTCCCTCCATAGATGCTGCCTGACCTGCTGAGTTCCTCCAGTATTTTACATATGTTGATCCGTATTTTTAAATTGTTTTGATTATCACCTGCTCTTCTTTTAAATTTGCTACATTAGCCCTGTTGGAGCAGATAGGATCTGTGCATCCGAGATTACTTATACACTCCAATATGTAAACTATCTTTTCTCTTAAGTTAACCTTTTATGTAAGTATTTCACAAATATAAGGTGGCATGGTAGCTTGGTGGTTAGCACAACACTTTCCAGTGTAGGCGACCCAAATTCAATTTCCATTGCCTATAAAGAGTTTGTACGTTCTCCCCTTGACTATGTGGGTTTCCTCCAGCTGCTCCAGTTTCTTCCCACAGTCCAAAGGTTGGTTGTAAATTGTCCAGAAATTAGACTAGGATTAAATTGGGGTGATTGCTGGGTAGTGTGGCTTGAAGGGCCTGTTACATGCTATATCTCAATAAATAAACAAACAAATTAATAAATAAATAAACTGTCCAATTGAAGACCAGGATAAATATGATTTTAGACTCCCATTCCACAAAACCTGTAATAAGAAATTTTACTGCTGACTTACAATGAAACCTATTTATACTGTAAGTTGGATCTACACATTTTGGACACATCACCAAATCAACGTTATTCACCTTAAAAAAGCTCTCACATTGCACGCTGTCATCTGTTTTAAGAGTTCAGAACACATTATATAATTCTACTTGCTACCAAACTAAAATCATTTATCAGAAATGAAGATTTAAAACAGATTACAGTGATAGCAGTGAATAAATTAGCAAAAACAATTCAAAAAGCCAGGAAGCACTCATACATTGTTAAGTACAGATTTAACAACTATTATGACTATTATGCACCATGGTAACCGGTGAGGAACAGGCAATCCCAGTGGCTCCAGATTGCAGTATGTTCCTCCACTTCCTTCATCTTTTACACCCACATTCTCTCTCTACATATACACCCTTTATTAGTGGAGTGTGGGAAAGATGAGCTAGAAGATGATTACAGGTCATGGATGCTATACTTTACATAATAATATTTTTATCAAGAACTGCTAATTTAAAAATTAATGTGGGCCTCGACAGCATGCTGCTTGTTGTGTGTCACCTCTTATGCCCATTTTCTTCAAGATTCAGATTGCTAGGCATTACAGGTATTCCCATCCACCTTCTCATCATATGCTCCCCTTTTCACATGGATTTATGGTTTCTATTTCTAGCTTCTTTCTGCTTGCCACAAATTTCAAAATTCTGTTCCCCATACAATCCTTTACAACGCTTATCTCTGCAGGTTCTCTCCAGCTAATCTCTGGTCACATTCTGTGTCCGTTGTATTCTCCCTTCGTTCAGACTATAGTATGTTCCTATCCTATTGGCTCACCTCCATAGTATGCTCCTATCCTATTGGCTCACCTCCAGTCCTATGGCATGCCTCTTCATAAGCCTCACCTATTGAACTTCCACTGAATCATTACTCCACTCTTGTCATTGGTGCTGTCAGTCTTATCTAGACTCCCTCTACATCCCTCAAAAGTGGCCCCAACTTGTCTACTAAATGAGTCACTCATATTCAAATGTGATGGCTACAGATGCTGGGATCGGTGTCCATGTGGACTGTTCAGGAAATATGGCACAATGAGGTTTTCTGTTGCACATTCAGCTTACTTTGAAGTGGCATATCAAGCTCACTTCTCATGGGATTAGCCTTTTGAATCACTAGTGCCAAGGGGATCAGTTCAATTTGGCACCATTTTTTATTGGAGGAACTCAAGGGAAAAGTGAACAAGAAGGGTAGGCCAACTACAACAGCTCTGAAGAAGGAAGGCCACCTGAAACCAGGTGAAAGATTAAGACACCGGACACAGATTGCTTTATCCATTACAGTCCAAAGGAAAACAGTAACTACAGTACTTCTTCAGAAGTACCATGCAGCAAAATATATTTCTTCAGCCAGAGGGTGGTGAATCTGTGGAATTTGTTGCCACAGGCAGCTGTGGAGGCCAAGTCTTTATGTATATTTAAGGCAGAGGTTGATAGATTCTTGATTGGTCAGGGCATAAAGGGACACAGGGAGAAGGCAGGAGATTGGGGCTGAGAGGAAAAATGGATCAGCCATGATGAAATGGTGGAGCAGCCTCGATGGGCCAAATGGCCTAATTCTGCTCCTATATCTTACGGTCTTATATACAAGAAATATAACAAAATGTCAAGGAGTTGACACAGACTCAGATTCAGTCTGCTTTCCAATATTTCTGTTGTGACATTAAATGCTTACCAGCATTCTGATGTCTATGAGGAACACCAAAAAAATGCCACAGCTTAATCAGATTTGCGTTCAATCGTCAAAATATGCTTCAACCTTCATTTCAACCATAATGTAAAAAGATATTCAAAGACAGTCTTTTGTATTAAATTATATTATTTTGTTTTTACTTGTATTTTCCCAATTCTGCAATTAAATAATAAGAAATAAGACAGGAACTATTGGCACTCTTTGTCATCAATGACTTGTGCTGTCAGCCGTGTTACCAAATATTGTAAGCACCGATCAGTATGAACCAAAGGTAAAATATTACAAAATTTCAAAGCTGCTTTGTTTTACTGTCGAGGTGCAGGTTATACTGTATCGTGATTGGACCTTTCTAAACCTTAAGGCCATTATTGATCCAATTTCAAGCACCATAAGCAACAAATACCGTTACTTTGATGAGCCATAAAACACATTCTACCAAATGAGATACTGCATATCATTAACACGTCTATCGGAAAATCCAATCAAACACATACCCTGCGCAAAATCTCACATATACTGTTGGAATTTTACATGGTGTCTTAATTATAAACAACAACAATAATAAATATTTATATTCAAGATCTTCAACGTATTGGTTGGGTCTTCTTAACGTAGAACAGTATAGCACAGGAACAGGCCATTCGGTCCATTATGCTGTGCCAAACCAATTAAATTAGTAATCAAATGACCAACTAAACTAATCCCTTGTGCCTACACAATGTCCATATCCTTTCATTCCCTCACATTCAGGTACCTATCTAAAGGTGTCTTAGAAGTCCCTAACGTATCTACCTCTGCCACCACACCTGACCGCGCATTCCTGGCACCCACCACGAACATCTCCTTTGAACTTAAACATTTGCTCCAAATAATAGAGGAGCGAAGTAAATAGGTTTCAGAATGTCGTGCTGTTAAAAGTCCCAAGGACTGTCTAACACTCCATGAGATCTGGCTTTGAAACACTTTTGAAATTATTATTCCAGTAGCGTATGAACCAAAACACAGCCAGGCGTGACTTGCAGCGGGAGAACGTGTCTGTCAGGTAAAATCCTTCGACCTTTTTGTTCCTGAAGGTAGTTTTAAGTCGGAGATAACTGCTGTGAACTGGAACAACCAAATCACATTGAATATTTCATAGGTCGGTGGTTGGGGTGGGGAACTGACTGGGATTACAAATTTACCTTTTTTAAAAAAAATCCTGCGGTCATTATTTAATGAATTAGTTCATATTATTAAAAGACAGCCTGTCTTGATGCCCGTACATATGCCCGATTCTAAGTTCCAGGGGAGCTGTCCATCATTTCAGCATGGTTTCGTCGAGCCCGGATAAACATTGGACAGACACCCTTCTGCAGCCGGGAGAAATATTAATGTGTCGCAAGGAACTGCAATGCACATAGTGCAGATTGAGGTCCGCAGGAACCCCTCTACTACCACCCCTACTGCCAAAAAAGAATCATTGTTTTGTTTACAGTTCAATTGTTCAGCCTCGACTTTCGATTTTACACGAAAGCCGCCGTTTTACAAGGGTAATCAACGCAGGCGTGGAGAAATTTGGGAAGAACGGTCCCTTGTCGCACCGATCACCGGCTCTTACCTTGATTCGTACGTAACAGTGAGTTCCCAAGGACGTGTCGTTCAGGCAAGCGGGGAGGGTTTCGCGTTCAGTCCGTTGAAAGGATTCTGCCGGGTTCCTGATGATGTGCCACAGAAGTTTTAACAAAATCAGACAGGTACAGAGCCCGCAGAAACTGTACGCAAGAGCCCAGAACAGGAGGTTCTTGATCTTCCCAATTACTCGGGTTATACACATCAGGAAATCGCAAAGAGCTTTCACCATAGTCCGGGTGGGAACGGGAGCTTCCCCCGGCACCGGCGCCTCCTCTCTCTCTACCTCTCTGAGCTGGTCAACGTCGTCTCATTCAGATCGGAACCTTCAGCTGCAGACTGTGCCGGCCGAGGAACATCCCTTAAACTGAACTCATGGAAACCACCAGAGATGGAAACGTAAAGAATTACGCCTACGTAAAACGCACTGAATTTTAAATAGCCGTTTTCATTGGCTGCGGGCAGGCCCGGAGCTTCCTAAAACACGTCAAACATCTGCACTGAGGTACAGACGTCAACCGAAACATCTTGGCTGCGTGAAACAGGTAGATGGGCAGACGCAAATTCTGTCTACAAAGCCCGTCATTACTGCGCGAACTGTCCCAGAGTGAGTGGAGGAAAATACTGCACTATAGAGAAGCTGCAATAATCCAATCAAACAATGTCTTCGGCAGAATCTTATTTAATTGTCACCTCTTGCATGGAATTTTCTATGGCTGCCCCTCATGAAAATTACTTCGGGGACCCGCGACTTGCTGGTGAGGGGTGTCGCCCATCTCCCACTGCTTTACTGTTGCAGAACCACTTTCCTGGCTTGCTACGATCCTTTCACTGCAAGTACTTCAACGGAGTAGGGAGTTCTGGAATTTGGTTCCAGCCACATAGCAGAATTACAATTTATTTTGAGTCCAAACCTGAAAAGTGTGAGGTGATTCACTTTGGAGGTTGGAACTCGAAGGCAGAATACAGGGTCAATGGCAGGATACTTAACAGTGTGGATGAACTGAGAGATCTTGTGGCTCACGTCCACAGAGCCTTTAGAATTGCCACGCAGGTTTTTTTAGGGAGTTTAAGAAGGCATATGGCGTGTTGGCCTTCATTAGTCCGGGATGAGTTCAAGAACCACGAGGTACTGAGTATGATGAAAGAAAATGGGAGGCTATGGGGCAGGGAAGGATCTTGAACCAGGTTAAGGGTCATGGTGGGTCACAGCTGTACCCACTGACAGGAAAGATTTAGGGAGTAAATCTCGAGGGAAAAATCCAGAGCTGGAGTCCCTAAAGGCAGTCATACACTGAGTTCAATGTTGACAGGCAACTCATGCGACGCTACTGGTACCAAACTGTATCGGTCTCTGCCATTCCTTTGGGTTCATCAGGTGTCTGGAGAGGGGGAGCTTATTACATGGGCGATAGCTTGCTCTCCATATCATATTGCCCAGGCATATCTGGATAGTTAGGACACAATACTCTGACTGACAGAGGCCAGTACTCACATACTGGGTTGAGGGGTCACTATGCTGCAGTGTCCTATGTTCTATTTCCAATTAGGATGGTGTGAATCTTGGAGTTGAATAGCCAGATTAGTCCTGAATCTACAGATTCAGGATCAGTTCCTGTGGATTGGAAGGTGGCTAATGTTGTCCCTCTCTTCAAGAAGGGAGGAAGAGAGAAAATAGGGAATTATAGACCAGTTAGCCTGACGTCAGTGGTGGGAAAGATGCTGGAGTCAATTATAAAAGATGAAATTACGACACATCTGGATAGCAGTAACAGGATTGCTCCGAGTCAGCATGGATTTACGAAGGGGAAATCATGCTTTACTAATCTTCTGGAATTTTTTGAGGATGTAACTATGAAAATGGACAAGGGAGAGCCAGTGGATGTAGTGTACCTGGACTTTCAGAAAGCCTTTGATAAAGTCCCACATAAGAGATTAGTGGGCAAAATTAGGGCACATGGTATTGGGGGCAGAGTGCTGACATGGATTGAAAATTGGCTAGCTGACAGAAAACAAAGAGTAGCAATTAACGGATCCCTTTCGAAATGGTAGGCGGTGACCAGTGGGGTACCGCAGGGTTCAGCGCTGGGACTGCAGCTGTTTAAAATATATATTAATGATTTAGATGAGGGAATTAAAAGTAACATTAGCAAATTTGCTGATGACACAAAGCTGGGTGGCAGTGTGAAATGTGAGGAGGATGTTATGAGAATGCAGGGTGACCTGGACAGGCTGGGTGAATGGGCAGATGCATGGCAGATGCAGTTTAATGTGGATAAATGTGAGGTTATCCACTTTGGTGGTAAGAACAGGAAGGCAGATTATTATCTAAATGGAGTCAAGTTAGGAAAAGGGGAAGCACAAGGAGATCTAGGTGTTCTTGTACATCAATCACTGAAAGCAAGCATGCAAGTACAGCAGGCAGTGAAGATCATAACAAGGGGAATTGAGTACAAGAACAAAGAAGTCCTTCTGCAGCTGTACAGGGCCCTGGTGAGACCACACCTGGAGTACTGTGTGCAGTTTTGGTCTCCTAACTTGAGGAAGGACATTCTTGCTATTGAGGGAGTGCAGTGTAGGTTCACAAGGTTAATTCCCGGGATGGCGGGACTGACATATGTTGAAAGATTGGAGCGACTGGGCTTGTATACGCTGGAATTTAGAAGGCTGAGAGGGGATCTTATTGAAACATATAAGATTATTAAGGGATTGGACACGCTGGAGGCAGGAAGCATATTCCTGCTGATGGGTGGGTCCAGAACCAGAGGCCACAGTTTAAGAATACGGGGTAGACCATTTAGAACGGAGTTGAGAAAAAACTTTTTCACCCAGAGAGTGGTGGATATATGGAATGCTCTGCCCCAGAAGGCTGTGGAGGCCAAGTATCTGGATGTTTTCAAGAAAGAGATGGATAGAGCTCTTAAAGATAACGGAATCAACGGTTATGGGGATAAGGCAGGAACTGTATACTGATTGTGGATGATCAGCCATGATCACAGTGAATGGCGGTGCTGGCTCGAAGGGTCAAATGGCCTACTCCTGCACCTATTGTCCTTACCCTTTCAAGTGGTAGACCTCACAAACCTGAGGGATGTAATCCTTCATGAATTGGTTCAATGCATCTTGAAGATGACATACTCTCCCAGCAGTGTGCCAGAGGCAAATGGGAATTTACTCAAGTGGGGTCCATTTTTGGAGCTGCCTGGTACATTGTAGGAAAGGCCTTGAATCCAAAATTAATATATGGCTAATCCATTTAGGTTTCTAGCCTAGACCCAAAGGATGCTGATGTTGGATAATTCAGTAGTAATAGCAGCATTGAAAATGAAGGCAATTAAACTGAATTGGATATGTCATTTGTACCTGGGGAATATTGATTGATGTGGAGATATCTGATTAAATGCAGAATCAGTGAAGTTATGAAACTAATCCAAGATCCCATTATCTTTAAACATGAGGAAATCTGTAGATGCTGGAAATCCAAAGCAACACACACAAAATGCTGGAGGTACTCAGCAGCATCTACGGAAAAAAGTAAACAGTCAAGATTTCAGGCCGAGACCCTTCCTCCTTTATTTATGCTGCATCCAGTACAGTACAGCCATTTTTTGATATCATATGGGAATGAACTGAAATGGATCAGCCACTTAGCATTTCTGGCTTAATTGGCACAGATGCTTTAGCCTTATTATCTGGGCTGAGCTCTGCATGTTATACAGCACAGAAACCAATCCTTCAACATGTCATTTAATCCTATTTTCTGCATTTGGCTCATATCCTTTCTCAACCAGTGGTTCGCAACTGGAGATCCATGGACCCCTTGCTTAATGGTATTGGTCCAAGGCATAAAGGTTGGGAACCCCTGCTTATAAACCTTACCTAGTCACATACATACCTACCCAAATGTTTTTTTACCACTTCCTCTAGCAGCTCATTCTGTATACATGCCTCCCTGTGAGAGTATATACTTGCCTCTGGGGTTTCATTTAAATATTTTCCCACTCACCTTAAACCTATGCCCTCTAATTTTACTTTTTCCTATTCTGGGGGGAAAAATGAACTTATCTTTGCCCTTCATGATTTTATCAATCTCTATGAAGTAATTGCTCAACATCCTTCAGACGTTCTTGACCAAACTCGATCAGATGGAGATTAGCAGAAGGAAGGAAGGAAAAGATTCACAGGTATGCTCGAAGACTCCTTGAAGAAAAGCGATATCAGCCCTAGCTCCTGGGCAACTGTCTCTGATCCTCAACATGGAGAAGCCTACAGGTTAGCATTGGGAATCTCAAGTACAGGCACTGATTGCACACAGAAGCCCTGTGTCAGAGACCACCTCACTATCTATCCACTGACTTGCCCCCTTATGTCCATCTTTGTAGAAGGGTCCATGGTGCCCACAAGCCTCATGATCTACCTCAGAACTTGAGAGCAGAGTGCAAGAAAACCTTGAGTGATGACTAAGAATCATCAGTAAACAGGCTCATTCAGTTTTGTGCAGTTTTTGACACAAAATTCCAAGCTCCACATTGAACCAGAGCTGAGCTCCTGCCGTGATGGTATTTGATTTTCTTTCACTTTAAGGATGCCCAATTATCTGTTCAAAATGTATCATATTCAGTGCAGTAGAGTATAGCTACACTGTGAAGATGGTTTCTCTTCACAAGGAGACTCCTAAAACTTAGAGTTTTGATATTTGGTATATCACTAAACACACTAGCAAATTTCTACATATGTACTGTGAGAGCATTCTAACTGGTTGCATCATTGTCTGAATGGACAGTGAACTCATGAACACTACTTCACTATTTTTGCTCTTTTTGCACTATAATAAATAATATAAATAATAATTTATAGTTTGTGTATTGCATTGTTCTGTTGCCACAACACAATAAATTTCATGACATATGTAAATGATAATAAACATGATTCTGATTCCTATTAACATTGTGAGAAATAGATGTAGAGTGTAATACTGATAATGTGGCTATAAAAAAATTACTACCCTCACTCTCTCACCTGTTGTAACTTGGCCAAGTCAAGCCAAGTCTTGCTCATTTTCATTCTTCAAGCTTCGTTCAAGCAGTGTATCAGTGTGGAAAAGTATTGATTTGTCCACTAAAGGAATATAATTACTTCTAATTGGTACTTATGATGCAACACAAGTTTATTTGTTTGTAGGATGTGGACAGCAGTGCCAAAGTCTTCATTTTTGTTGTCCATGCCTAATTACCCTGGAAATGAGACGACATTTAATAGTCAACTACACCGATGTCACATAATGGGAAGGGATGGTAAAAATATTTTGCTGATTGTTTCGTTCCCCATAATAAGCCAGCCACCAAGTGGGGTTTTAACTCGTGTGTTTGATCAATAGCTCAGAACTCTGGCTACTGGTCTATGCAATTGTAGCCAAGTTAATTTATCCAAAGTAAGCAGGTCCAGAATAAATAAAACTGCCCTAATGCATGTACAGCAAACCTTTAGCAAAATTTCCATTTAAAAAAAAATGCAGCACTAAACTAATTTCTGTTTGTAATGACTGAAGATCACAAAATAGGGAAAAGACTTGGACAAGTTTTCCAATTTTTCATTAATTTAATTTTTATTCTCCCCATTAAATAGCAAACTTGCCAAGTTAGAACCAACTATTTCTCTAGCTACAGCTTGACCTGTTGACCATTTCCATTATTTTCTATTTTACTATAAGTAGGTGAGGCTAAAGACTAGCAAGACCACATTCCTCATCAGGTTCAACATAAACTTGCAGGGGTTGTCATACAACCTTTCAATAAGACTGTCCCTGGTCATATGACACCACTTTATAGGATATCGATTACTTGGACTCCACGTGTCCCAGCACAAGTGTTGCCTGCATCCAACCATTCTAGGATTGAGATTGGCATATATACTACAGGTTCTGGAATGGAATTAATTTAAGTAGTCGATTAGATTAGCTTTATTTGCCCAGTGTGGATCAAAACTTACAGTGAAATGCATCACTTGCATCGGGGATGTGCTGGGGCAGCCATCAAGTGTCATCAAGCTTCTGGCATCAACGTAGCTCTTCACAATTTACTCACCCTAACCCAGGGGATCCCAACCTTTTCACACCATAGATCATACCATTAAGCAAAGGTCTGTGGACCCCAGGTTTGGAATGCCTGCCCAAACTTGTCTGTCTTTGGAACATGGGAGGAAACCAGAGCACCTGGAGGAAACCCACACGGAGAACATACAAACTCCTTATAGGCAACGGCAGACATTGAACGCTGATCTTATAACTGGTGCACTGTAAAGCATTGTGCTAAGCACTACACTAGCATGCTGGCCAAATATAGTCATGTATGTTAGTTCCATTTCACTGGAAAGCTTGAAGGTGAGGAGCAGCATTGCAGTGAGAAAGCATGGAAAGGTCAACACCAATCTTTCTCAGCATTGCTGTTGTCCCTGCTGTGGGCCACTGGTTAGGATCATGGCTTGCATGATGAATTTCTGTGGTTACCAAGTTTGAGCAGGGTATTTTATTGCACCTTCTGGCTAACAGAGTCAGAACATTTAATGAGCTTGAACGTGGCCACGTATAGTGGTTGCTACTGCTCTCTGCATTCTGCATTTCTCATCTCAATTGTTGCTAAGTGAGCAGAATTCACACTGGCACCCCACTTCCCATCTCCTAGTGGTCAAGAGTGCGAGGCTGGAGCAGGCAGGTTGCAGTGGGATGGAATCAAGTAAGTTCAAAATGAACAAAGGGAAGATTGAGGACATTTTGTTTCTTCCAGCTGATGCTGAGTCTCTTTTTGTCCTTGAGGATTTCAGTATTTTTTTAAAACCTACATATAGACATGAATAATGTCTTTATTATTCCTTGTGAAGTGGTTGAGTCACTGCTTTGTATTCCACTTCATCTTCTATCCATCGTCATTCCAATTTAAACTCCACAGTGAGAAATCACTACTTCAAATTTCTCCTGCCTGTTCTGCAATATTAGCTTTACCACCTTGCATCAACCATTTTCAAACAAATCTCAACAGTGCAAAATAAATATTCTAGTTCTAAAAGTTTGCAGAGTAATGTTAAATATCAGTCAAGTACCTGGTTTCAGAGTAAGACTATATTGACACTAACTACATGCTAAAACTATATGGCAGCATAGTGGCCTACGTAATGCTTTACTGTAGGGGTCGCCAACCTGTCGATCGTGATCGACTGGTTGATCTTTGAGACTTTCCCAGTAGATCCCGAAGAAAAATCAAAAATAAATACACAAATACTGTTGTAATGTGAGCATTATAAAAGTAATACTAATTAGGATAATGGTAATATAGCAATATTTTCGCTAAAAAGCTGTTTGTAAAGAGAGATTGTTTCCGGGTTGCAGGGGTTTAGTTCCGTTCTTTCTGCCCAGTGAGCATGTGTGTAGTTTCCCAGCCAGGCACCGCATTTTCAGCATAGCTTGTGCTGCATCAAAGTGACCAATCAGATTAGATAAGAGTACAGACTGTCGCAAACATCAATATACAGCAGTGTCCCCAACCTCCGGGCCGCGAAGCATGCAGGGGTGCAGCGGTAGTCGGGATGCACCCAGCACATCTTTAAGAAATAAAGCCAAAATAAACAAGCTAATTAATTAGGTGCTGCCTGGCATGTAAATGTCGGCTCAGATCAGAGGCAACGCAATCGGCAATCGCTCATGATATCCTGATAGCATAGCAGAGGCTCCACGAAAGAAGGCGAAAACATACCGATTCCATCCAGAATGGGAAGAGGAATTTCTGTTTTCCTTGGTGAAAGACAAGTGTGTATGTATGTTGTGCCACCAAACACAAGCGCTGACTAAAAGAGGGAATCTGGAGTGGCACCACAACACCAACCACCAGGAATTTAAAGACACCTACCCCCCAAAGAGCGTAATTCGTGCCTGGAAAGTTGAGCTGAAATCGGGGTTGAAGGCCCAGCAATCATTTTCCACAAAACATGCTGCTCAAGTCTGCTAATGAAGCATCATTTCATGTAACTTACCTTTTGGCTAAACACAAGAAGCCTTTTACAGATGGCGATTTATTCAAGGAAGCAATGGTCATTACCTCAGAGACTGTTTTAATGACTTTAAAAACAAAAACGGCATCACAACCGCAATATGTAATATACTTCTTGGTCCTGCAACAGTGACAAGGAGGGTAGAGTCACCGTCAGAGGACGTGAATATTCTTCACTACAGTTCGATGAATCCCTGGATGTAATGCAAACAGCTCACCATGTTGTATTTGTCAGAATGGCTTTGCAGGATTTTACAACAAAGGAGGACTTCTCACTCTTTTGCAATTAAAGGAAAGAACGAGAGGTAAGGATATTTACAATGAGTTTAAAAAAATATGTCCATGAAAGTGACATCAATTACTACTGATGGGGCCGAGCAATGTGTGGTGTGCGCGTTGGTTTTATACCACTAAAAGTCAGTGCCTACTTCGGGTCAACTTATCTATGTGAAATTGCAATTTCACAGATGAAAATTATTAAATCTAAAGTACAGGAGCTGACTTACTGACAGACACCTCACTAGGGTTGCCAACTTTCTCACTCCCAAATAAGGGACAAAAGTAGCAGTCAAATCCCGGGACATTTGTGTTTACCCTGACAAAGACTACCATGACCATGAAGTCTTGCGCGGGCACCTGTGTGCGCACGCGTGATGTGCCGATTTTTTTTTTACCCCATGAATCGGTTTTGGCTTAATCTTCATTATTTCTACTTTATATAGGCTGTGTATTTATCATATCATTCCTGCTTTTACTATCTGTTAGTGTTATTTTAGGTTTTATGTGTTATTTGATATGATTAGGTAGGTTTTTTTTGGGTCTGGGAATGCTCAAATTTTTTTTCCCATATAAATTAATGGTAATTGCTTCTTCGGCGTAAAGCATTTCGGCATGAAAGGTTTCATAGGAACGCTCTACCTTAGCGGGGGAAATATGGGACAGTTGGCAACCCTACACCTCACAGACTGTCTCAGACTGGCTGTCTGTAGTTATGAGCCAAATTTCAGGGAACTAGCAGAAAGTATTCAACCCCAGTCATCACACTGAGTGCAACAGTCAATTTTTATTCATTTATTTTTCGTGTTGAAATAAAATTAAATAATGAAACTTCGAATTAAAGGTGTGAAGTATTGTAATATTCTTAAAGAAAGACAGCTATGGCCTGTTTGATATGCTAGTTACAGTGCTTTCTTGTTTGAATTAATTTGAAAGTTTGACAAAAGTATTTTGTGTAATTCAAATACAGTTCACCCAAATAAAAGGCCTCAAATTGGAAGTACAATCTGAGCTGTTTCTTCTCTAAACAATTTAGTAGGTAGATCTTGCCTTTCACTGAGGTCGAGGTAGGGGATCTTGGGCTTAAAAAGGTTGGTGACCACTACTTTACAGCACCAGCAATCAGGGTTTGTAAGGAGATTGTGTGTTCTCCCTGTGACTGAGTGAGCTTCCTCCAGTTTCCAAATGAGAAAGGCTGTAGATGCTGGAAATCCAAGCAACACACAAAATGCTGAAGTATATTTTATGTATTGCACTATACTGCTGCCACAAAACAACAAATTTCACTGCATACGTCAGTGATAATAAACCTGATTCTGATGGGTTACCGAGTTGAGGGAGACTGTTTCTACCCCAGAGCAGACACCAGCCATGGAAGCCACACAAAAAGGTATGTATAGTCAATGAGGAGTTTGAGTTTTGTAAACTTCAGCTATTGGTCTACAGAGTTGGACTCAGGAAAATATACCATCAACATTTTTGTTAAATCAAAAAGTCACTGGTAGGTGGGGAGGGGAGAGAAGGAGTTGGAGGATGATAGGTGAAACCAGGTGAGGGGGAAGGTAGGTGAGTGGGGGGGGGAGGAGGAGGATGAAGTGAGAAGCTGGGAAGTGACTGGTGGAAAAGGTAAAGGGCTGAAGTAGAAGGAACCCAACAGGAGAGGAGAGTGGAACATGAGAGAACAGGAAGGAGGTGGAGGGGAACCAGAGGGAGCTAATAAGGTGGTGAGGAAAAGAGAACAAGTAAGAGGGAGTCAAAATATGGAATGGGAAAAGAGAAAAGGAGGAGTGGAGACAAATTGCCAAAAGTTAGAAAAAAAAAATCGATACTCGTGCTATCAGCTGGCTACTTAAATGGAAAGAGGTGTTGCTCCCCCTCATGAAATTGAGTTCCTCCAGCACCTTCTGTGTGCAGTCTTAAACTGTCTCACTTAAAGGCAGCAGCAAGGATTATATAATCAAGTAATAATCAGACATATTGAATGCAAAACTTCCAAGTTGTTGCTACCGTTTATTGCAAAGTAATGGTAACAAATAATTCAATAATGCAAATAGAAAAAAATTCTGGAGATACTGAACAGGTCAGGCAGCATCTGTGGGGAAAGGAACAGAATTAGCATTTCAAGTCAATGATCTCTAATCACGATGACTTCAGAACATCAACTTGAAATATCAACTCTTCCTTTCTCTACAGATTTGATCTAATTTGCAGTATTTTGTTTTTCCAGATCTGTCATCTACAGTTGTTTAAGAACTTAATAATTGAGCAATAATTTACATTGCAAAGGAAAACTGGAACCTAATTGGAATGAAAGTAAGATAGACACAAGTACACCATTACCCTTGCATTGGACTCATTAAAGAAACCTATTGGGAAATTTGAGACCAAACAAATGATCAGTTTATCTTTAAAGTTAACAGTGATGATTTCAATGCTTGGTTCCACAATGAAATACAAAAAAAAAATCACGTACAATATTTGCGAAATTATCAAATTTAGGAAGTTTTATTTATCATATACCTTGATCAAATTCAGAGCAAATCTGAGATCACAAAACATCAAACTGCACTAACTACACCATGTTCTTACTAAACCAAAATGATTAACTTGAAAAAACACAACAGACCTAAAGCACATGAACTGACAGAACGACAAGAATCATTCAGTCATTGCAAAGATGATTACAAAAAAAATGACTTGGTTTGACTCATATTCTAAAATTATCCACACATATACAAAACTATAGCCCATTATATTCACTGAAATGACAGGTGCAGACTAAATGCACCCACTTAACACAAATACTGCAAATTAGAAGCAATGCTGTTCAAGGATAACCAGACTTGGAAAGGGCATTGCAATGAAAGGGACATGGAGAAGAAAAATATATTAACATTTTTGAAAAAAAACATACTGAAACACTGCACCTTGAACTGAGGTTCCTACCATATTACTGCACAGAGTGTAATTAGCTCTTCAGTGGTCAAATGTTCTTTGTGCAAATGCTAGCAATTGCAAACAAGCTGTCAATAAAACTAAGAAGTTACAAACTGGAAGCACAAAACTAATTACAGAAATATTTGGAACTGATTCATAGAAAGTTTAAACACATTTTAAATGTCAGCTTTCAAGTATGAAATAAACCTTCATATTTATTAATTCTAGAAATGCCATCAAAATGTTTGGGTAGAGAAAAATTATACCGTTACATCTTTGCACCAACATTTGAAAAGTCTGATTTATCCTTAAGATAAATTTAATGTTATTCCTTTTCTTTACATTTATTTTCCAATAGCAGTGAAAGAAATCATGTTACTGTAGTAAACTGACTTCAGTATAGCTAAGTCTCAAAGGTTTTATTAGAGCAGTAAGCTGTAGAGTTATTGATTATATTTTCATTTCAAAACTTATCATCCAGTTATTTTTAAATATACAACATACCACTTAAAAAATTCTGATTTACTAATGGAATCTGCACAATGTATTTCATGTATCTGAAAAACAATGGCAAGGTATTAAGTTCTGTATCAATGCATATTCTTCAATCTCAGAACATTCACGTCTTGGGAGATCAAACTATAGCGGTTTGGTATTTATCATTCTGGTGTCCATAATATACTTGAAGACTCAAAACTCTAAAGTAGTCAGTTCCAATTGTTTCAACCATGAAGAAAGATGAAATCATTGCCAAAATTTCTAATACAGATTTTCTTCAAAAGTTGACATTATATCACTCTGTAAATTCATGTCAATAGTTGTTGCCATCTGAAGAGAGATGGAAATGCACTTTTGAACAACATTCTTCTTCAACGAATCAAATTCCTAAATTCCCCAAGGTGAGAAAACACTTCCAAGTAGAAAGTTGTTCTCTTTAAAGCAAATAAACTCCTGGGGGTGGGAAGAGGGGTTGAACTGGATAAATGTGAAACTGCAAACAATACAAAATTCAGCTTGAATTTCCAAACAATCACTTACATTTAAAACTCTTGAGAAAAGAAATATTTTGCATTGTTTTCAAAGTCACATATATTATGACATTATTTTAATGACATTAGGGTTTTAATGATATTAGACTGACCAGATTTTAATCATATGCTTTCCTTCTGTAAAAATAAAATTGCTCCATATTTTAAGTAGCAAAACCAGGATTAAACAAGATAGAACGAAAAACAATTTTTAAAAGGCATGTATTATTATATCCATTATCCCAAGAGAGTTAATCAGTTTGGTTTTATGGGACAGTTCCTGAAAGTTTATCTAAATGCTAAAGGTAGATAGATATTCAAAGTTATGGAGAACTGAATATGATCCATTATTACGGTTTAAAAGTTGAGGGCTAACGCAGCGTGACAATGTTAAAAGACCATAAGACATAGGAGCAGGATTTGGCCATTCAGCTCATCAAGTCTGCTGTTCCATTCCATCATGGGTGAAACTGGATCCCACTCAACCCTATACCTTCTCACCATATACTTTGATGCCCTGACCAATTATCAACTTCCGCCTTAGATATACTCACATACTCCTCCACTGCAGTTTGTGGCAGAGCATTCCACAGATTCGCTACTCTCTGGCTAAAAAAATTCCTCCTCACCTCTGTTCTAAAGGGTCAACCCTCAATTTTGAGGCTGTGCTCTCTAGTTCTGGATACCCCCACCATAGGAAACATCCTCTTCACATCCACCCTATCTAGTTCTTTCAATGTTCAGTAGGTTTCAAAGAGATCCTCCTGCATTCTTCTAAACTCCAGTGAGTACAGGCCCAAAGCTGCCAAAAGCTACTGATATGTGAAACCCTTCATTCCTGGAATCATCCTTGTGAACCCCTTCTGAACCCCCTCTCCAATGACAACACATCCTTTCTGAGATATGGGGCCCAAAAACTGTTGACGATATTCCAAGTGAGGCCTGACTAGCACCTTATAAAGGCTCAGCGTTATCTCCTTGCTTTTATATTCTATTCCCCTTGAAATAAATGCCAACATTGCATTTGCCTTCTTTACCTCAGACTCAACCTGCAAGTTAACCTTCTTGGAGTCTTGTACGAGGACTCTCCCCACTTAGATAATAGTCCACACTATCATTTCTTTTACCAAAATGTATTATCATACATTTCTCAACACTGTGTTTCATCTGTCACTTTTTTGCCCATTCTTCCAATTTGTCTAAGTCCTGCTGCAATCACAATGCTTCCTCAGCACTACCTAACCTACCATGATCATACTGAATGGCAGTGCAGGCTTGAAGGGCCGAATGGCCTACTCCTGCACCTATTTTCTATGTTTCTATTTTACCCTTCCACCTATCTTCATATCACCTGCAAAATTGCCACAAAGAGGTCGATTCCATTATCTAAATTACTGAAAAACAATGTGAAAAACCCTAATACTGACCCCTGAGGAACACCGCTAGTCACCGGCAACCAACAAGAAAAGGCCCCTTTATTCTACTCGATCCTTCTGGCTTCTCAGCCATTCTGCTATCCATGCCGGTATCTTTCCCGTACAGCCATAGGATTTTATCTTGTTAAGCAACCTCATGTGTGGCACCTTATCAAACGCCTTCTGAAAATCCAAGTAAATGACATCCACTGCCTCTTTTGTCCTATATGTGTCATATATGAAAGGAAATTCACAGCTGATAGAAAGCACTCTGGTGGGTATGGAAGCCAATACCTGGCAAAAAGTAAGCATTCTTCAAGGAAACCAAGATGATTAGAGCAATACAATTAATTTGAACCAACTGATCCCTTGTAATTTTGTGAGAGACACAAAATAAGCTATCAGAAATTGCCACTAGAGCAGAAACTGCCGATCTATAACTAAGAAAGGAAATATGGTTTTACATAAAACAAAAAGTTGGAAACATTTAGGTCAGGTAGCATCTGTGAAGATAGAAACAGATTTTAATGTTTCAGACTGAAGACTTAGCTTTGACAAACCCTAAAACATTTGTTTCTCCTTCTACAGATGCTGTCAGATCCTCCGAACATTTCCAGCATTTCCTCTCTTTTTAAATTCTACATTTCCAACACCTGCAATTTTTATGACTTTCAAATTCAAGTTAATTTTGAAAGTGTTAGTTGGAATGAACAGTCTCGTGCTACTCACTGCTTCCCTCCTCCTCCGCTCTTGCTCCAGTTTCCTGGCTAGCTTTCTGTCTTGCTGTGCTTTATGCTCAACATGCGTTTTCTGCTCAGCCACTTTTTCATAGGGCCCGCTCGGATCTCTTGGAGTAGATTCCAGAACAATTTCCTTCCCAGGTTCTCTGCAACACAAATATCCCTTCAATGTGATCGCATTAGAAACAGAAGAAGGTGACTCAGCCCTTCGGGTCTGTTCAATTAATGTGCTCAGACTATTCTCCATCACAAAATATTTTATTTTCCTGCTTTCAACTCACTCCCCCATCCCCTTACTGGTTTTTGCATCTGGTAATCTATCCACCCCCTTCTTAAATATATTCATAAATTGACTTCCATGCTCTTCTGAAATAGCACAGGGTTATTTTCCCTGCAAATGAATAGGCCTCTCCTTACCTTAGTCATAAATATTTCGCCTCTTATCCCAAGACTGTGACCTAATGGTTAGACTTGACAGCCAGGGAAAACATCCTCCACACATCAAGTCTGTCTAGCCACATCATGATTTTTTATCCCCTGCATTTCATAATTTTATTCTTCTGAACTCCAGAGAACATTGGTTCAGTGAACTGAATCTTGAGTCATATATAATTCTGCCATCCCAGGAATCTATCTGGTGAATCTTTCTCAGTATTCCCTCCGATAACAAGCATGTCCTTTCATATGCATGCAAACAGTACTGCAGGAGTGGCATCAGCAAAACTCTGTTTTATTTTAAACCAAACCATCTTTGCTTCTGCCCTCCAAACCTTTGGCATACCTTGCATACCACTAATATTTTCTCTTCATGCTGCTTGCTACATTTGTAGGTTTGTTTGCAGTGACTTCTGCCAGGGCATCCATGTCCCTTTGTGTATCAACATTTCCCAATTAACTTATCACCAGCCTTATTGCTTTTCACATTGATGTATATTGCGAGTAGATGGGCTGCAAGCACCAATTTTTGCAGAACCCCATGACCCTCAGAAATTCCTGTTTATTCCTATTCTCTGTATCCTATGCAGTTTTCAATCCACAGGAGCATGTTCTCCTCAGCCATGCAGTTCAGTTTTGTTTAGTTTTGTTTGAGTTTAGTTCCAATCTCTCATGGAAACTTCTACATACATCTCATCTACTGGTCCTCTGACAATTCTACAGAGATAAAAGTCCAGGAAGCTTGTCTAACACAATTTCCCTTTCATAAATCCCCATTAATTGTCTCTACTTGACTGAAAGTTTTCTAGATGTCCTGTTATTATATTTTTGGAATAGACTCTGCCAAGATGAAGCTAGATACAGATTAGAGGAACAACACCTCATATTCTTTTTTGATCTTCTCCAACCTGACAGCATACAGCATCAATTTCTCTAACTTCCAGTAACCACAGTGGCTGTTTGCATCACTCCCAATTTGCTTCTCCCCCATCCACCTACCTACCCTCCCCCCTCACCTGGATCCATCCTCCACCCACTAGCTCATACTCCGTCCTTCTTCTGCCCTCTTTCCTTCTGTTGAAGAGTCTCAGCCCAAAACATTGACTGTTCATTCCCTCGATAGATGCTACCTGACTTGCTGAGTTCCTCTAGCATTTTGTTTGTTGCTTGGAATAGGCCCCAGCATTTTTCTGTTACCTGAGTCATGCCTGTCACTGCCCATTTTCTCCCTTCCTCGTTTTTTTCCTTATACAATTAGTGGAATTACATTTGACACCTTCTAATCTACAGGAAATAGCTAGAGAATTTTCTAAATTGATAACAAGGGTACACATAATTGCCATAACTACTGAGGAAGCAGGTTCACAGGTTTGGCAAGTGAGACAGAAGACACTAATTTCAAATAAGTACATTAACCATTTACTTACAGACTAACAGTAAAACATTCAACCAGACATCCAAGTGAAACAACTACTCATCTAAGCCACCCTAAGTTACAAAAACTACAGCACTGAACATTCAGTAACACTTCAATCTTAAGTACTTTGCTAAGTCTCCCCTAATCTGAGGAAAGACATTCTTGCCATAGAGGGGGTACAAAGAAGGTTCACCAGATTGATTCCTGGGATGGCAGGACTTTCATATGATGAAAGACTAGATCGACCAGGCTTATACTCACTGGAATTTAGAAGATTGAGGGGGGATCCGATTGAAACGTATAAAATTCTAAAGTGATTGGACAGGCTAGATGCAGGAAGATCGCTCCCGATGTTGGGGAAGTCCAGAACGAAGGGTCACAGTTTGAGGATAAAGGAGAAGCCTTTTAGGACCGAGATGAGGAAAAACATCTTCTCACAGAGAGTGGTGAACCTGTGGAATTCTCTGCCACAGGAAAGAGTTGAGGCCAGTTCATTGGCTATATTTAAGAGGGGGTTAGATAAGGCCCTTGTGGCTAAAGGGATCGGGGGTATGGAGAGAAGGCAGGTACAGGGTTCTGAGTTGGATGATCAGCCCTGATCGTACTGAATGGTGGTGCAGGCTCGATGGGCTGAATGGCCTACTCCTGCATCCATTTTCTATGTTTCTATTACATAACTATAAAACTAAACATTCAACAGATACTTAGCTAAGTGTACACCGGTGTTTCCTATAACAGCAGCACACGTTCCTAATGGCTCTTCAGCACTGGTTGCGACCTCAGTGTGAAGATGAGCACCTGGAGACAAAGGAAAGCCAACAAGTCTCTTGCATGTGCTGTTCTTATACCCCTGAGGCACCTGGAACTCCAATGACATGGGCTTATGCAAGGCAACCAATGGGAAAGACCTGCTTCATCTCTCAAATGGGCCAATCAATGATTGGCATGGTAGAAGCGGCTTTTGACTGTCAAGTGAACTAACCTTTCACAGTACATTACCTCATTTGGTACCTCTGGGCTACAGATAATTGGGGACTTTTAAAAGCTTTCTTTTCAATTAATCTCCAATATACTTATTGATATTTCTAATTCAATGATCGTATTCATTGAATTGTGTTCACTGATACTAATTTCCTTTAACAACTTCTTTCCAGTACTAGGAATTTATCTGTGCCCTCTTTCTAGAAGCAGAAACAAACTAAGTATGCTATCACTTCTATGTTCCTATTGCAAATGCTCCCATTGCTTACAACAGGGGACCAATATTTGTGTTTATTAATCTTGTCTTTTTATTTGCGTAGAAACTTTTACAATCGACTCAAGTTATCTGCAAGTTCATTTTTGTTCCCTTCACCAAACTCTACATTAAAATATTGACTATTAGAATTGCTTGTAAAGTAACAAGCATTGCTCAGACTCCAAATAACAATCTAATTTTGAAGTCACCGTAATATCATAATCTTTTTTCCAAATAAAATGGATCTTAAATCTTGCATTATATTCACATGGTATTTCATATAGTGAGGGAACAGCTACAAGAGAATCCAGTTGCTAAACCATGGCGCTGCACAAAAATCTGCATTTGAGACAGAAAGACCAGCTTTGCAAAAGTGCAATTAATAGTACGCATACTATGTAAATTTCATATTTCCTTCTATCAATCAAGTTAGTGCTAATTTGCATTCCCCATTAAAAACCCATTCTCTCCAATACATCAACTTTCCTCCCTCCAGCCATATTTTTACTACCCACCTACACAAGGAATAATTTACATCAGCCAATTAACATTAGCATGATAATGACATATGGGAGGAACCTGGAGCACCAAGGGGAAATCCACATAATCAAACGGAGAACAAGCTCCAAACAGACAGCATCTGAGGTCAGAATCGAACCCAGACACGATAGCTCTGTAGTAAGCAGCACTAACTGCTGTGCTAACAATCCTGAACAGAGCATGCAAAGAGAAACAGATTGTAGATAGATCGATATATATTATATATAAAATATAAGATTGCGTCCCTTATAGATTGAGAAAGGAGAAATTATTTTCAGGTAATAAGGAAATGGCAGTGACATTAAACAAATATGTCACCTTTTTTCATTGAAGTGACAAAATTAGTGGAGGACAATCTTCAAAGAAAATGAAATTGAAATACGGTTTCAGAGCCACAGCAGTTGTCATCTTTAAAGATACCATAGATTCTAGAGTAGTTCCCAAGGTCTGTACTCAGATTAAAGTGAAGGACATGATGGCACTGGGGAGGGTGCAGAGCAGAGTTACCAGGGTGATGCCTGGATGTAGCATTACGAGAAGGCTAGGTTGGTTTTCATCGGTGTGGCCGAGGCTGAGGACTGACTTGATAGACTGAAAGTCACAGATAGGATCCGTGCCTTTCCTCAAGGAGGTACCCAAGATAGAAATCTCTCCTCAATGAAGTATCCAAGATGAAAAGGGATTGGTTTCCAGCAAGGGATTTATCTGGTGAATCCGCAGAAGAACGTTATCACCCCAAGGTCAGTTGCAATCTGGAATGCACTGTTCAAATGGGTAGTGGAGGCAGGTACACTCAACATTTTTGTATGTAGGTGAGCACATGATTTTCCAAGGCACAGGAAGTTACACACCAAGTGCTGGTAAATGAAATGGTCAGGATGCACATGGTGGACTGAAGGGTGTGATGTGAAGATTATTCTAATCCATTTAACAGGACTATTCCTCACGGTATAAGGTGGCTACTTTGATCAAATTCTAATCCATTCACTTTGTACATTACCTTTGTTGCTCTATCACCTTATTCCTTTTTCCACTCTCAGTTTGCTCAAGGTGGAGTCTTTTGATTTCTGCCTGAGCTTTTAAAGCTTTTTCACGTTCTTCCTTCTCAAGTGCCACTTTCCGGAACAACTTGAAGCTTTCACTGGACGATTTTATCGCTGATGTAGGTGTCACTATTTTGCCCAGACTTGTCCAGGAATTGACATTCTTGACCTCAATTTCCTAATTTATTGAAGTAAAATATTTTGTGAAAATGAATGGCATAAAATATAGCAAATATTTTCAATATGCTAATTAATCATTTAATATTCCAAGAGTGGTCAGCACATCTAATCTTGCAGCAAAACCAAGAAGTTCTAGATTTAACTTTGAGTTTGCAAGTCAATGTAAAATGGGAACTTCAGAGAGATCATGAGGAATTTGCACATGGTAGGATGAATGGTTTACAAAGTCCAAAAGGAGTTACATCCATTAAATACTCAAAATCAATGGGAATTGTATTAATTTGTAGAGCAGAATGACTAACAACTAGTTTTCAAAAGTCATAACTATATATTTGAAAGAAAAAAAAAACAGGCACTTAGACCATAATACCATAAGACATAGGAGCAGAATTAGGCCGTTCAGCCCATTGAGTCTGCTGCCCAATTCTATCATGGCTGATCCCAGATCCCACTCAACCCCATACATCTGCATTCTCACCATATCCTTTGATGTGCTGACCAATCAGGATCCTGTCAACTTCCACCTTAAATATACCCATTGACTTGGCCTCCACTGCAGTCTGAGGCAAAGCATTCCACAGATCTACTTCTGAGTTAAAAAAAAATCCCCCTTACCTCTATTCTAAAAGGTTGCCCCTCAATGTTGAGGTTGTGCCCTCTAGTTCTGGATACCCCCACCATAGGAAACATACTTTCCACATCCACCCTATTTAGTCCTTTCAACATTCGGTACGTTCCAATGAAATTTCCCTGCATTCTTCTAAATTCCAGTGAGTACAGGCCCAAAGCTGCCAACATTTCTCATATGTTGAGCTCTTCATTCCTGGAACCATCCTCATGAACCTCCTCTGAACATTCTCCAATGACAACACATCGTTTCTGAGATATGGGGTTCAAAACTGTTGACAATACTCCAAATGCAGCCTGACTGGTGTCTTATAAAAGGCTCAGCATTATTCCCTTGAAATAAATACCAACATTGCATTTGCCTTCTTTACCACAGACTCAGCCTGTAAATTAACCTTCTGAGAGTCTTGCACAAGGATTCCCAAGACCCTCTGCACTTCTTTTGTTTGAACTTTCTCCCCATTTAGATAATAGCCCGCACTATTGTTCCTTTTCCCAAAATGTATCATACATTTCTCAACACTGTATTCCAATTTCCACGTTTTTGCCCATTCTTCCAATTTGTCTCAAGTCCTGCTGCAATCACAATGCTTCCTCAGTACTACCTACCCCTCCACCTATCTTCATATCATCCACAAACTTTGCCACAAAGCCAATTTCATCATTCAAATCATTGACAATGAGAAAAGTAACAGACCCAATATTGACCCCCGAGGAAAATCATTAGTCACTGGCAGCCAACCAGAAAAGGCCCCCCTTTATTCCCACTTGCTGCCTCCTGCCTGTCAGCCATTCCTCTATCCATGCTAGTATATTTCCTGTAATACTACAGAAATTTATCTTACATAGAAACATAGAAAATAGGTGCAGGAGTAGGCCATTCGGCCCTTTGAGTCTGCATTCAGTATGATCATGGCTGATCATCCAACTCAGAACCCTGTACCTGCCTTCTCTCCATACCCCGTGATCCCTTTAGCCACAAGGGCCATATCTAATTCCCCCTTAAATGTAGCCAATGAACTGGCCTCAACTGTTCCCTGTGGCAGAGAATTCCACAGATTCACCACTCTGTGTGAAGAACCCAAAAGGCTTCCACTTTATCCTCAAACTGTGACCCTTTGCTCTGGACTTCCCCAACAACGGGAACAATCTTCCTGCATCTAGCCTGTCCAATCCCTTTAGAATTTTATACATTTCAATCAGATCCCCCCTCAATCTTCTAAATTCCAGAGAGTATAAGCCTAGTCGATCCACTCTTTCTTCATATGAAAGTCCTGCCATCCCAGGACTCAATCTGGTGAACCTTCTTTGTACTCCCTCTATGGCAAGAATGTCTTTCCTCAGATTAGGGGACCAAAACTGCACACAATATTCCAGGTGTGGTCTCACCAAGGCCTTGTACAACTGCAGTAGTACCTCCCTGCTCCTGTACTCGAATCCTCTTGCTATGAATGCCGGCATACCATTCGCCTTTTTCACCGCCTGCTGTACCTGCATGCCCACTTTCAATGACTGGTGTGCAATGACACCCAGGTCTCGTTGCACCTCCCCTTTCCCTAATCGGCCACCATTCAGATAATAATGTTTTCCTGTTCTTGCCATCAAAGTGGATAACCTTACATTTATCCACATTAAATTGCATCTGCCATGAATTTGCCCACTCACCTAACCTATCCAAGTCACCCTGCATCCTCTTAGCATCCTCCTCACAGCTAACACTGCCACCCAGCTTCTTGTTACTCGCAAACTTGGAGATGCTGCATTTAATTCCCTCATCTAAGTCATTAATAGATACTGTAAACAACTGGGGTCCCAGCACTGAGCCTTGCGGTACCCCACTAGTCACTGCCTGCCATTCTGAAAAGGTCCCATTTATTCCCACTCTTTGCTTCCTGTCTGCCAACCAATTCTCTATCCACATCAATACCATACCTCCAATACCGTGTGCTTTAAGTTAGCACACTAATCTCCTGTGTGGGACCTTGTCAAAAGCCTTTTGAAAATCCAAATATACCACATACACTGGTTCTCCCCTATCCACTCTACTGGTTACATCCTCAAAAAATTATATGAGATTTGTCAGACATGATTTTCGTTTCACAAATCCATGCTGACTTTGTTCGATGATTTCACCGCTTTCCAAATGTGCTGTTATCACATCTTTGATAACTGACTCCAGCATTTTCCCCACCACCGATGTTAGGCTAACCGGTCAATAATTTCCCAGTTTCTCTCTCCCTCCTTTTTTTAAAAAGCGGGGTTACATTAGCCACCCTCTAATCCTCAGGAACTAATCCAGAATCTAAAGTTTTGAAAAATTATCACTAATGCATCCACTATTTCTTGGGCTACTTCCTTAAGCGCTCTGGGATGCAGACCATCTGGCCCTGGGGACTTATCTGCCTTTAATCCCTTCAATTTACCTAACACCACTTCCCTACTAACATGTATTTCCCTCAGTTCCTCCATCTCACTAGACCCTCGGTCCCCTACTATTTCCGGAAGATTATTTATGTCCTCTTCAGTGAAGACAGAACCAACGTAGTTATTCAATTGGTCTGCCATGTCCTTGCTCCCCATGATCAATTCACCTTTTTCTGACTGTAAGAGACCTACATTTGTCTTAACCAATCTTTTTCTTTTCACATATCTATAAAAGCTTTTATAGTCAGTTTTTATGTTCCCTGCCAGCTTTCTCTCATAATCTTTTTTCCCTTTCCTAATTAAGCCCTTTGTCCTCCTCTGCTGGACTCTGAATTTCTCCCAGTCCTCAGGTGTGCCGCTTTTTCTGGCTAATTTGTATGTTTCTTCTTTGGAATTGATACTATCCCTAATTTCCCTTGTCAGCCATGGGTGCACTACCTTCCCTGGTTTACTCTTTTGCCAAACTGAGATGAACAATTGTTGTAGTTCATCCATGCGATCTTTAAATGTTTGTCATTGCATATCCACCGTCAATCCTTTAAGTATCATTTGCCAGTCTATCTTAGCTAATTCACGTCTCATATCTTCAAAGTTACCCTTCTTTAAGTTCAGAACCTTTGTTTCTGAATTAACTATGTCACTCTCCATCTTAATGAAGAATTCCACCATATTATGGTCACTCTTACCTAAGGGGCCTCGCACGACAAGATTGCTAATTAACCCTTCCTCATTGCTCAATACCCAGTCCAGAATGGCCTGCTCCCTAGTTGGTTCCTCGACATGTTGGTTCACAAAACCATCCCGCATACATTCCAAGAAATCCTCATCCTCAGCACCCTTACCAATTTGGTTCACCCAATCTATATGTAGATTGAAGTCACCCATTATAACTGCTGTTCCTTTATTGCACGCATTTCTAATTTTCTGTTTAATGCCATCCCCAATCTCACTACTACTGTTAGGTGGCCTATACACAACTCCCACCAGCGTTTTCTGCCTCTTCGTGTTATGCAGCTCTACCCATATTGATTCCACATCCTCTCGGCTAATGTCCTTCCTTTCTATTGCGTTAATCTCCTCTCTAACCAGCAATGCCACCCCACCTCCTTTTCTCTCATGTCTATCCCTCCTGAATATTGAATATCCCTGAATGTTGAGCTCCCATCCTTGGTCACCCTGGAGCCATGTCTCTATGATCCCAACTATATCATATTCATTAATAACTATCTGCACATTCAATTCATCCACCTTTTTACAAATGCTCCTTGCATTGACACACAAAGCCTTCAGGCTTGTTTTTACAACACTCTTAGTCCTTATATAATTATGTTGAAAAGTAGCCCTTTTTGATGCTTGCCTTGGATTTGCCGGCCTGCCACTTTTACTTTTCACCTTACTACTTTTTGCTTCTTCCCTCATTTTACACCCCTCTGTCTCTCTGCACTTGTTCCCAACCCCCTGCCACATTAGTTTAAATGCTCTTGAACAAACGCTCCCCCTAGGACATTGGTTCCAGTCCAGCCCAGGTGCACACCGTCCTGTTTGTACCGGTCCCACCTCCTCCAGAACTCGTTCCAATGCCCCAGAAATTTGAATCCCTCCCCCTTGCACCATTTTTCAAGCCATGTATTCATCTGAAATATCCTCCTATTTCTACTCTGACTAGCATGTGGCACTGGTAGTAATCCAGAGATTATTACCTTTGTGGTCCTACTTTTTAGTTTATCTCCTAACTCCCTAAATTCACCTTGTAGGATCTCATCCCGTTTTTTACCTATATCGTTGGTACCTATGTGCACCACGACCACTGGCTGTTCACCCTCCCACTCCAGAATATCCTGCAGCCGCTCAGAGACATCCTTGACCCTTGCACCAGGGAGGCAACATACCCTCCTGGAGTCTTGTTTGTGGCCGCAGAAACGCCTATCTATTCCCCTTACAATTGAATCCCCTATCACTATAGCTCTCCCACTCCCTTTCCTTCCCTCCTGTGCCGCAGAGCCACCCACGGTGCCATGAACTCGGCTGCTGCTGCCTCCCCTGATGAGACATCTCCCCCAACAGTATATCTGTTTAGGAGGGAGATGACCTCAGGGAACTCCTGCACTACCTGCCTACTGCTACGCTGTTCAGTGGCCACCCATTCCCTTTCTGCCTGTGTAGCCTTTACCTGCGGTGTGGCCAACTCACTGAACGTGCTATTCACGACTTTCTCAGCATCGCGGATGCTCCAGTATGAATCCAGTCGCAGCTCCAGCCGCTCAATGCGGTCTGCCAGAAGCCACAGCTGGACACATTTCCTGCACACATAGTCGTCAGGGACACTGGAAGTATCCCCGATTTCCCACATGCTGCAGGAGGAATAAACCAGGGGGCCGATCTCAGCTGTCATGACCTACCCAATACGCTACAGCCTCACTGCCTTCCTTTCTTCAAATAAAATACCGCTGCAGACCATTCTCCTTTTAAAGGAACTTATTCGGCCTTACCTCACTTGGAGTGAAGCTCGTCCTCAGCCTCTGCTCGCCGAAGCCTCTTGAGACAAAGCCTTCCTACTCTGTCTCCCTCTACTCTGTTGCCCACTACATCAAACTGCTCTCTTTTAAATACTCCTGCTGCCTCACGGGCCGACTTACACGCACTTGCACAGTCCTGCCCCAATCAACCGCCGAGAAAAAAGGCCGACTTCCACAAACTGCTCTCTTTTAAATACTCCTGCTGTCTCATGGGCTGATCTTGTTAAGTAGTCTCATATGTGTCACCTTATCAAAAGCCTTCTGAAAATCCAAGTAAATAACATCCACTGCCTCTCCTTTGTCCACGCTGCTTGTTACTTCCTTGAAGAACTCCAACAGATTTGTCAGACTAGATTTCCCATTACAGTAACCATGCTGACTTTGACTTATTTTCTCATTGGTCTCCAAGTACCCCAAAACATCATCCTTAATAATAGACTCCAACACTTTCCCAACACAGGGGTTAGGCTAGCTGGCCTATAATTTCCTTTCTTTCACTTTCCTTCCTTCTTTAAGAGTGGATGATATTTGCAATCTTCTAGTCCTCCGGGACGATGCCAGTGATTCTTGAAAGATCATGACCAATGCACCTGTTATCTCTTCAGCAACCTTCCTCAGGACTCTGGAATGTAGTCTATCTGGTCCAGGTGTCTTATCCACCTTAAAAATCTTTCAGTGTGCCTTGCACTTTTTCCTTTGTAATAGCAATAGCTCTCACTCCTGCTCCCTGACCCTCACAGACCTCTGGCACATTGCTAGTGTCTTCCACAGTGAAGACTGATGCAAAGTACCCAGTAAGTTCATCTGCCTTTTCTTTGTCCCTCATTACTACTTCACCAGCATCATTTTTCAGTGGTCCAATATCAACTCTCGACTCCCTTTTACTCTTCATATAACTGAAAAAATCTTTTGGAATCCTGCTTTATATTATTGGCCCATTTGTCCTCACATTTCATCTTTTCCCTTATAGTTTTAGTTACCTTTTGTTGGATTTTAAAAGCTTCCCAAACATCCAACTTCCCACTCACTTCTGCGACCTTATATGGCCTTTCCTTAGCTTTTATGCAGCCCTCAACTTCCTTTGTCAGTCATGGTTGCCTACCCCTGCCATTTAAGAACAACTCCTCTGAGGGACACATCCTGCGACTTGTAAACTAATCCCAGAACCTTCAGTCATCTCTGCTCTGTCATTGTCCCTGACAGTATCCTCCTCCAGTCCACCTGGGCATGCCTCTGTAATTCCCTTTATTCCATTGCAGTAGTGATACATATGACTTAGCTTCTCCCTATCAAATTGCAGTATGAATTCAATTATATTATGATCACTGCCTCCTAAGGGTTCCTTTACATTAAGCTCCCTAATAAGATCTCTGGGTTATTACACATCTTTCCTGAGTAGGCTCAAGCTCAACCTGCTCTAAAAAGCCATCTTTTAGGCATTCAACAAACTCCCTCTCTTACAATCTGACACTAACCTGATTTTCCCCAATCTCCTTGCATATTGAAGTCCCCCATTACAATTGTATCATTACCCTTATTACATGGTTTTTCCAGCTCCCTTTGCAAGCTCAACCCCACATCTTGGCTATTTGGAGGCCTATATACAATTCGCACAATGTTTTTTTTTACCCTTGCAGTTTCATAACTCCACCTACTGGTAATTCCATCTCTTACCAACAGAGCCACACCACTGACTATGCCTTCCTGCCTGTCCTTTCGATACAAGGTATATCCTTTGATGTTAAGCTCCCAACTATAGCCTTCTTTCAGCCACAACTCAGTGATACCTACATCATACCGACCAATTTCTAATTGCATGAGTTTGTCCCTTATTCCAAATGCTATGCACATTTAAATACAGCACCTTCAGTCCTGTATTCTTCACCCTTCTGAATTTTTCCTGAGCTACAATTTAACTCTTTGCTCTGTCCGCATTCGCACGCAATCATTGGTTTGTCCTTCCTTACATTCATGTTACATCCATTATCTACTTGTAAACCTGCTGGCTCATCCTCAGCTCCATCATACTGGTTCCCATCCCCCTGCCATATTAGTTTAAACCACTCCCAACAACTCCAGTAAATCTGCCCACAAAAATATTGGACCCCTCGGATTGAAGAGCAACCCCTTTTGTACAGGTCTCACCTGCCCCCGAAGAGGTCCCGATTATCCAGAAATCTGAATCCCTGCCCCTTGCTCCAATTCTTCAGCCACCCATTTATCTACCACCTCATTCTTTTCCTGTCCTCACTGTCACACAGCGCAGGCAGCCATCCTGAGATTACTCTCCTTGTGTTCCTGCTTCTCAGTTTCCTTCCTAACTCCCTGCATTCTTTTACAAGGACCTCCTTCGTTTTTTAAAAAAAATCTATGTTACTGGTACCAAATATGTACCACGACTTCTGGCTGCTCACCCTCCCCTTTCCCGGTATTGTGGATGCATTCAGAAACATTGTGGATCCTGGCACCTGGGAGGCGTCCACAGAATCATTTATCTGTCCCCTAACTATATAGTCCCCTATTACTGCTGCCATCCTTTTTAGTTCTCTACCCTTCTGAGCCACAGGGACAGACGTGGTGCCAGAGGCATGGTCGCTGTTGCTTCCCCCAAGTAGGTTCCCCCTCCGGCCAACAGTAATCAAAATGGAGTACTTATTGTTGAGGGGAACGGCCACTATCTGACGTTCCCCCCTTCCCTGTCCCAGACAGTTACCCATTTATGTCTCCTGTAACCTTAGGGTGACCACTGCCCTGTAGCTCCTTGTCCATCACTGCTTCACTTTCCCTGACAAGCTGAACGTCATCGAGCTGCAGCTCCAGTTCCCTAACACGGTCTCTAAGGAGCTGCATCTCGATGCACCTGCTGCACTTGTGTCTGGATCGATGTTACAGAACTGAGAGACTTACCTTCTTTGGGGTAAGTAAGGGTTTGGGCTCTGACAATACTTCAAAGTTACCATTTGTTTTTGTTTCACTAGGATGGATATGCTCCATATCTGAAATATTTTAAAGTTTTATAAAGATTAGCAATATTAAAATAATAATGGGCAATTACCATAATAGTTATATTTGAACATTCATCTGAAATTTTGAAAATGGACATTACTCTTCAATGTCATTTAATACCTCATCAATCGTAGTGACTACAGATGGAAAATAATCAGTTGCAGTTTATGACGATCAACCTGTGTTGAATACAAGATAAAAAGAAATTCCTATGATGTGTGCAAGATTGGATTCAGATTGTTTTGTTTCACTCATAGGTTGGCATTATTGTCAAATTCTACTCTTACTGTTCATACCCACTCACACTTGAGGTGATAATGGTGAGAGGTGTTGGATTAAGCTGTAGAATTGTTATTTTTCTTGTAGTTTAACTTGCCTGTGCTTGCTTGTACTTTTACATATTCACCTATATACGCATAATTCTTCCGTGAATTTTTCAGGAATTATGGTAGAAGTGCTTCTGTAGTTTTCTAGAAACTTATTAGTTTATCTGTAGTAGGTGTCACAACACTTTAATCTGGCTATTTAGTTAAAACACTGGGATTTTGTTTATCTCTAGTCTGAGAATGAGGCAACCACAACTCCTTTCTTTTTTTTGTTTGTTCTTCATTCTTGTAACACTTAACAAAACAGCTGTAAGTAAGAAATTTTATACCTCATTCTCAACTTCCAAAACAGCATTGGATCACAAAATCATTCCGAATCCCATTCCTGTTCCGACATGTCAGTCCGTGGCCTCCTCTTGTGCCAAGTTGGGGCCAGAGTGGAGGAGCAACGTCTTGTATTCCATCTGATTAGCCTCCAACCTGATGGCATGAATAACGATTTCTCCTTCTGGTGAAGAAATTTCACTCTGACCCCTGTTCCCCAATCTGACCTTTCATTTATTCTCACCTGCCTATTACCCAAAGTTCCCCCCTCCTCCTCTTTCTCCTATTGCCTACCCTCCTCTCCTATCAGATTTTTCCTTCTCCATCCCTTGACCTTTCCCACGTTCCTGGCTTCACCTATCACCTTCCAGCTAGCCTGTTTTCTCTACCTCCGGCTTTTTATTCTGGCATCTTCCCCCTTTCCTCTGTTCTGAAGAAGGGTCTTAGCCCGAAATGTCGATACTTACTCTTTTCCATAAATGCTGCCTGTCCTGCTGAGTTCTTCCAGCGTTGTCTGTGTGTTGCTTAGGATCCAACAGTGGTTTTCTTCAAACACTGCAGCCTCCCGGCAAGGCAATACTAATGGAATAGCAATATTCTGCCTGGTTAGGATAGGACACAACGTGGATGGAAGCTTCCGGATGACAATGTACGGATGAGACTGCTGCTCTAGTTTCTCTAGGTGCTAGAGGTCACAAGGTTTGGAATGCTGTCAAACCAGTCCAGGTTATCTGTTACAGCGTGTTTTCTAGATGGTGCACACCGTAGCTGTAGTTTGTTGGTACTGAATAGAACACATTCAGATTGCAGGGTGGGATGCCAGCTTAGATGGTGCATAGTTTTTTTGACTGCAGTCGAGACTGTACTCAGCTAGGCTGTTACAATCCTCACCTAACTCTTTCCTGGCTAAGAGTGGAAATAAGTGAATCCCCACAGAATACTAAATCTCTGAGCTTCATTAGTAACCATGGTATTTGTTTTCCTAACCCAGTAAAATTTCTGGCCAATAGCGACAACAGGACCTTGACGATATTCAGCGTTGGAAACCTGGAAGGCCTGGGATCTCACTTGTCCTCTGGGGATATTTGTTTCTGGCTGCAGAACACGAGTTCCATTCGTTTTCCTCAGATATAATGCTGCACCTTTAACCTGGAAATAATCCTTTTATATTCATACTACATATGATAACTAGTTATTGTATCACCCTTCAACCAGATTCCCGAAACAGCATGGATAATTTCACTCACCTTAACACCAAACTGAATCTATGGACTCACTTTCAAGGACTCTACAACTCATGTTCTCAGTTTTTTAAAATATTTTAAATTATTTATTTATTATTTATAACCTATCTATTCATTTGTATTCGCACAGTTTGTCTTCTTTTGCATATTGGTTGTTTGTCAGTCTTTGTGCGTAGTATTTCATTGATTCAATTGTATTTCTTTGTGTTACTCTGAGTACCTGCAAGAAAACGAATCTCAGGGTAGTATATGGTGACATATACAGTGCCTACAAAAAAGTATTCACCCCCTTGGGAGTTTTCATGCTTTATTGTTTTACAACATTGAACCACAATGGATTTAATTTGGCTTTTTTTTTAAAACACTGACTTTCCAAGACTTTCGTGTCAAAGTGAAAACAGATCTCTACAAAGTGATCTAAATTAATTACAAATATCGAAACACATAATAATTAATTGCATAAGTATTCACCACCTTTAATATGACACATCAAATCATCACTGGTGCAGTCAATTGGTTTTAGAAGTCACATAAATAGTTAAAGGAGATCTGTGTTTGGAGACCTGTATGCAGTCAAGGTGTTTCAATTGATTGTAGTAAAAATACACCTTCATCTGGAAGGTGCGACTGCTGGCAAGTCAGTATCCTGGCAAAAACTACATCATGAAGAGAAAGAACATTCCAGACAACTGCACGAAAAGGTTATTAAAAAGCACAAGTCAGGAAATGGATTCTCCAGGAGGCGCTCATGGAGTGAGGTTGTCTTTGGCTTCGCTCCATTACCGTTACTTTTTTGTTTAAAACTTATGATCTCCCTTAATTAATTTTTACCTACACTAGAAGATTTGTTCTATACTACTGATTTTTTCTTGAACTGTAACTGTGAAATCTAAAGAAATAAGTACAAGATCTAAAGGGCATGAACCTAAAAACGGGAAGGATTCCAATGGGAATGGGGGGGGGCAGGGAGGGGGAGAGAAAAAGGTGACCCTAAGCAAATGGAACTATCTTATGATATTCTGTTGAAGCTTTTAGATGAAAAATTTGAAGAACAATGTCAAAGTTTTAAAGAAGACAAAGTCAATCACGGACTCTCTGAAATCGCTTGATTGTGAAGTTAAGCAACATCAAAGTAAAATTACCGAATTAGACATTGAATCTCAGAAGAGAGATTTGAAAATTGAGAATTTGGAGCAGAAATTATCTTCGACGACTAAACAACTGGAACATTTTAAATCCAAGATTATTGATCTTGGAAGCAGATCTAGAAGACAGAATTTACGTATAATTGGTCTCCCCAAGGATGTTGAGGAAGGAGAACCTTCAAAATTCTTCTCTCAACTTTTAAAGGATGCGTTTAGTTCTGTATTCCCCGACGATCCTCCATTGCTGGACCATGCTCACCGTACATTGCACCTGAAACTGTTGTCCTCCGAATTTAGACTGAGGCCAGTGATTCTCCGGTTCCATTATATTAGCGTTAAAGAGCATCTTATCCGAATTATCCGCCGGCAAGGTATGATTAAATTTTGACAACATCAGTTCCGTTTAGTGGAGGATTACAGTCCTGAAGTGATGAAGGCGCGGCTGACTTTTAAACCCCTGATGTCGGAATGTTACCAGAAAGATTTCAGACCGGCCCTATTGTATCCTGCAGGTTTAAGAACTTCTCTTTCGGACGAATCACGTCGTGTCTTCCATTCCACAAGTGCAGCTCGAAGTTTTTTGGATGAGCACCATTCAGCTGCTACGGATACCCTGCTTTAATTAATGTTTAGCGCTCGCAGCATCGGCTCTGTTTTTAGGTACTTTTTTTTATATAAAAAGCATTCATTATCATATGAAGAAGGTCTAAGTTCAAGACTTTCATCTTTGGTTAGTAGTGTAGGTATTTTTCACATCTCAATTAAAGTTCATTTTTCCTGCGGATGATTTTACTTTTCTTTAGTTTGTTCATTTTTAATTATTTGATTTCTGACATTCTCATCAACGAATTGATGGTAAATTTCTACTGTACGGAGGAACATTTTTCTTTATTTTTGGCTTCGTATAACTAAGATGGCGGTCTATTTCCCTTTTCTCATAATTTCTTTTGATCTTTCTGACTACGCCATCTTCTTAGGTTTCTTCTTCCCATAATTCCTTTTTTTTGAAGTGCCATTTTCAACTATTTATGTTTGTAATTGATTAATAATATGCATCGGCACTTACTTTTTCTCGTTCATTTTAGAAATCCCAATATGTAGATTATTATAGTACAGTGTTTAATTTTTTTTTTATTTCGGGGGGGTTCTTTTTAACATATATCTTTGGAGTTGCCTTCTGGAGAAATGGGGTTAGATTTATTATTAGTTCTTAGTTCTTTCTCTAGTCTTCTCTGGCTTAGTTTTGGGATTTCAGGGGTGGAGAGTTGGGGGGGCGGTTCTTTTCTTACTTTATTAATTTTTTCTATTGGGCTGATTCAGTACTACAAAGATGTCTGCAGTGTCATGCTTTCTGGTTCCACTCTGAATATTTATTCCTCTTCCGATTTCATGAGTTTACATTATGGTTAACTCTTTATATACCAAAGGGTTAACATTAAGTTATGGCTCAGATTATTAATTTTGTCTCTAGGAATACAAAATGGTTTAAACCAGCCAATAAAATGGAAAAAGATTTTTAAATTATTCCAAAAACTGAATGCTCACATTATTTTTGCACAAGAAACATGTGAGGAAAGAGGATAATCAATGTTTCTTTAGGTTTTGGAAGGAACAACAGTACCACTTGAACTCCCAAGCCAAAGTGAAAAGTGTTTCAATTTTTATAGATTCCTCAATTACATTTACTCATCAAGACATTATTTCAGATCCTAGTGGTAGATTTTTGTTAATTACTGGGTTACATTTTAATAAAAAAGTTGCTATGGTTAATGTTTATGCTCCAAATATGGATTATCCCGAATTTTTTAAGCACTTACTCACTTCTTTTCCTAATTTAAACGAGTATATGTTGATAATGGGGGGTGATTTTAACTGCTGTTTAAATCCCCTGATGGATAGATCCATATTTAGTCACGTTTACCGAATAAGTTGGCTACTCTTATTAACTCTCTTATGATTGACTCTGGAATTTCAGAAATTTGGAGATTTCTACATCCTGAGGATAGAGAGTTTTCATTCTTCTCGTGTGTTTACCATTCTTATTCTCGAATTGACTACTTTTTTATTGACTCTCGTTTAATTCCATCTGTAATTGACTGCAATTATGACATTACCGCCATTTCTGATCATGCTCCAATGAAACTTCCTATCAGGTTAATGGATACTACTAGGCAATGGCCATTTAATTCTAATTTGCTTCAAGACCCCAACTTTGTTAAGTTTATGAAGGAACAGATTGATTTCTTCTTTTCAACTAATATTACGGAAGAAATCTCCAACAGGACATTATGGGACACTTTTAAAGCTTATATCTGTGGACAGATTATTTCTTATTCTGTTGGATTGAAAAAACGTATTAAGAATGAGACACTTGTTGGTTGACAAAATTAAAGGAATTGATAAGAAATATTCTATTGTTCCTAGTAAGGAGCTTTATAAACAGAGTGTCGAACTTCAAATGGAACACAATTTATTGTTAACATCCTCAATTGAAAATCAATTAATGAAAACTAGAGGTGAGTTTTATATTCATAGTGATAAATTGGGTAAATTATTAGCTAATCAATTGAAAACTACTTCAGTTAAACGTCAAATTGTCAAGATCCGTAAACATGTCACTTTGACAGTTGATCATGACGAGATAAACAAAACTTTAAGAATTTTATACCTCTTTATACCATTCTGATTTTCCTCATGATCCTAACACCATGCAGGACTTTTTAAGGAAATTGAACTTTCCAAAATTATCACCCAAAGAATATTTAACATTAGAAACTCCTGTTACAGATGAAGAAATAACAGCTGTTATTTCTTCAATGAATTCCGGCAAAGCACCTGGTCCAGATGGTTTTACAGTGGAATTTTAAAAGTTTTTTTTCCCTCTATTCTCTCTCCTTGGTTGTCTAGAATATTTAAATAAGCAATCAGATTAGGTAAATTACCACAATCGTTTTATGGAGCTTCTGTTTCTTTAATTCTTAAAAAGAATAAAGATCCTACTGATCGTGCATCATACAGACCGATATCTCTTTTGAAAGTAGACTCAAAAATTTTTTCTAAAATATTAGCAACTAGGTTAGAAAAGGTACTACCTCAAATTATCTCTGTGGACCAAATTAGATTTATTAAAAATCATTATTCATCTTTTAATATTAGGAGGTTAATGAATATCGTTTATAACCCTTCACAGCATTCTGGAATGTAATATTTCATTAGATGCTGAGAAAGCTTTTGACAGAGTTGAATGACCATATTTATTTAGTGTGTTTGAGAAATTTAATTTTAGTACGATATTTATATCTTGGATTAAATTGATATATCATACCCCTGTAGCTTCAGTTTGTACTAACAATCAAAGATCTCCCTTTTTTTGTTTATCTCGGGGTACTAGGCAGGGATGCCCTCTTAGTCCATTATTATTTGATATCATCCTTGAACCTTTAGCAATTGCTATCCGAGACTCACCTAATATTTTTGGTATTACCCGTGGAAATGAAATAGACATAGACATAGAAAATAGGTGCAGGAGTAGGCCATTCGGCCCTTCGAGCCTGCACCACCATTTATTATGATCATGGCTGATCCTCCAACTCAGAACCCCGCCCCAGCTTTCCCTCCATACCCCCTGACCCCCGTAGCCACAAGGGCCATATCTAACTCCCTCTTAAATATAGCCAATGAACTGGCCTCAACTGTTTCCTGTGGCAGAGAATTCCACAGATTCACCACTCTCTGTGTGAAGAAGTTTTTCCTAATCTCGGTCCTAAAAGGCTTCCCCTCTATCCTCAAACTGTGGCCCCTCGTTCTGGACTTCCCCAACATCGGGAACAATCTTCCTGCATCTAGCCTGTCCAATCCCTTTAGGATCTTATACGTTTCAATCAGATCCCCCCTCAATCTTCTAAATTCCAATGAGTACAAGCCCAGTTCATCCAGTCTTTCTTCATATGAAAGTCCTGCCATCCCAGGAATCAATCTGGTGAACCTTCTTTGTACTCCCTCTATGGCAAGGATGTCTTTCCTCAGATTAGGGGACCAAAACTGCACATAATACTCCAGGTGTGGTCTCACCAAGGCCTTGTACAACTGCAGTAGTACCTCCCTGCTCCTGTACTCGAATCCTCTCGCTATAAATGCCAGCAAACCATTCGCCTTTTTCACCGCCTGCTGTACCTGCATGCCCACTTTCAATGACTGGTGTATAATGACACCCAGGTCTCGTTGCACCTCCCCTTTTCCTAATCGGCCACCATTCAGATAATAATCTGCTTTCCTATTTTTGCCACCAAAGTGGATAACTTCACATTTAAGTTTGCACACTAATCTCCTGTGTGGGACCTTGTCAAAAGCCTTTTGAAAATCCAAATATACCACATCCACTGGTTCTCCCCTATCCACTCTACTAGTTACATCCTCAAAAAATTCTATGAGATTCGTCAGGCATGATTTTCCTTTCACAAATCCATGCTGACTTTGTCCGATGATTTCACCGCTTTCCAAATGTGCTGTTATCACATCCTTGATAACTGACTCCAGCAGTTTCCCCACCACCGACGTTAGGCTAACCGGTCTATAATTCCCTGGTTTCTCTCTCCCTCCTTTTTTAAAAAGTGGAGTTACATTAGCCACCTTCCAATCCTCAGGAACTAGTCCAGAATCTAACGAGTTTTGAAAAAATATCACTAATGCATCCACTATTTCTTGGGCTACTTCCTTAAGCACTCTAGGATGCAGACCATCTGGTCCTGGGGATTTATCTGCCTTCAATCCCTTCAATTTACCTAACACCACTTCCCTACTAACATGTATTTCACTCAGTTCCTCCATCTCACTGGACCCTCTGTCCCTTACTATTTCTGGAAGATTATTTATGTCCTCCTTAGTGAAGACAGAACCAAAGTAATTATTCAATTGGTCTACCATGTCCTTGCTCCCCATAATCAAGTCACCTGTGTCTGTCTGCAGGGGACCTACATTTGTCTTTACCAGTCTTTTCCTTTTTACATATCTATAAAAGCTTTTACAGTCCGTTTTTATGTTCCCTGCCAGTTTTCTCTCATAATCTTTTTTCCCCTTCCTAATTAAGCCCTTTGTCCTCCTCTGCTGAACTCTGAATTTCTCCCAGTCCTCAGGTGAGCCACTTTCTCTGGCTAATTTGTATGCTTCTTCTTTGGAATTGATACTATCCCTAATTTCTCTTGTCAGCCACGGGTGCACTACTTTCCTTGATTTATTCTTTTGCCAAACTGGGATGAACAATTGTTGTAGTTCATCCATGCAACCTTTAAATGCTTGCCATTGCATATCCACCGTCAATCCTTTAAGTGTCATTTGCCAGTCTATCTTAGCTAATTCACATCTCATACCTTCAAAGTTACCCCTCTTTAAGTTCAGAACCTTTGTTTCTGAATTAACTATGTCACTCTCCATCTTAATGAAGAATTCCACCATATTATGGTCACTCTTACCCAAGGGGCCTCTCACGACAAGATCGCTAATTAACCCTTCCTCATTGCTCAAAACCCAGTCCAGAATAGCCTGCTCTCCAGTTGGTTCCTCGACATGTTGGTTCAAAAAACCATCCCAAGAAATCCTCTTCCTCAGCACCTTTACCAATTTGGTTCACCCAATCTACATGAAGATTGAAGTCACCCATTATAACTGCTGTTCCTTTATTGCACACATTTCTAATTTCCTGTTTAATACCATCTCCGACCTCACTACTACTGTTAGGTGGCCTGTACACAACTCCCACCAGCGTCTTCTGCCCCTTAGTGTTACGCAGCTCTACCCATATCGATTCCACATCTTCCCGGCTTATGTCCTTCCTTTCTATTGCGTTAATCTCTTCTTTAACCAGCATAATACACAAGTTATCATTATATGCAGATGATTTATTATATATTTCTAATCCTGGGAAATCTATTCCTGGTTATTTTATCTTTGCTGGCTCAGTTTAGCAATTTTTCTGGTTATAAACTGAACCTTAATAAGAGTGAAATATTTCCCCTAAATATGCAGGTTCCTATTTATGGATGTTTACCATTTAAATTGGTTACTGACTCTTTTACATATTTAGGGATTAAAATTACAAGAAGATTTATTCAAGGTTATTTTTTTTTTACCTTTAATTGATCAGATTAAACTTTCGTTTACTAAATGGTCACCAATGTCTCTGTCATTGATCAGTTGGATCAATGCTATTAAGATGATTATTTTGCCTAAATTTTTATATGTATTTCAAGCGGTGCCAATTTTCATTCCAAAATCCTTTTTTGATAATGTTCATTCCAAAATTTCCTCATATATATGGCAGAACAAAATCCAAGGCTAGGTAAAAGACATTTACAGACATCTAAAAAGGAGGGGGGTTTAGCTTTGCCGAATTTTAGATTTTACTATTGGGCAATTAACATTTGATATTTAAAATTTTGGTTATGGGACTTGGACGTAACTTCAAGTCCACATTGGGTAAATCTTGAATGTAATTCTTTACAAGGGTTTTCATCGGGTTCTATTTTAGGGACTTTGCTTCCCTGTACTCTTTCTATATTGTATAAACAAATGGATAACCCAATAGTTATACATACGTTACATATATGGTTTCAATTTTGAAAATTTTTTGGGTTGAATCAATTTATTTTAGCAAGTCCTATTATATCCAATTTCTTTTTTCAACCCTCCACTATGGATCAAGCATATCTGGCTTGGAAAATTAAAGGTATAGTACGATTTTCATGTCCTTTGAACAATTATCTAATAAATATAATTTACCTAGATCTCTTTTTTTTAAGATATTTAACAGGTTAGAAATTTTTAAAATACTGTTTCTCCTATCTTCCCGAATTTATATTCAATGGATATTTTGGAAAAAATTTTAGATTTAAATCCTTTTCAGAAAGGTGTAATAGCAATTATTTATAATACAATTATGAAAGTATGTCCAGACGTATCTAATAAAGTTAAGACTGATTGGGAAAGGGAACTTAAGATTATTGTACCGATTGAAAAATGGGAAAAAATTCTTCAATGAGTTAACTCATCCTCTATATGTGCTAAACATGCGTTGATACAGTTTAAAGTAGTGCATAGGGCTCATATGTGCAAGGATAAACTAGCTCGTTATTATTCTCATATAAATCCTATATGCGATAGATGTCACTCCAAGATAGCTTCTTCATATGTTTCGGTCATGTCCTTAGTTGCAAAATTATTGGAAAGATATTTTTGATACTATCTTAACTGTTTTGAATATTGATTTACAACCTCACCCTATTACTGCAATTTTTGGGTTACCAATCAAGTCACTTAACCTCTTCAGCTCGTCAGATGATTGCATTTCTTACATTAATGGCTAGAAGATCCATTTTGCTGAATTGGAAAAAGATTAATCCTCCCACCACATTTCATTGGTTCTCTCAAACTATGTTGTGTTTAAACTTAGAAAAAATTAGAAGTGTTATTTATGATCCCTCTATTAAATTCGAAGAGACTTGGAGGCTATTTATTCCACATTTTCATATGATGTCATTTGACCTTTTCCAAACTTATTCTATTTTTTTGTAATATATGGTGAGAGGAACGGAGTTGTTGACACTAACGGTTCCCTTTTTTTTTGATGTTACATAGCAGCCCATGTCTTTTTTTTTAGTTTAGTTGATTAACACTGTTTAGGTTAGTTTTTTTTTGGGGGGGGGTATATATTTTTTTTCCTTTTTCATGATTTTTTTTAGTTTTTTTTGTTTTATATATTACATCTGTATCCTATATGATTGGGAGATTTAACACTCAAGTGTCAACTGGGCTTATATTTAACTATGTTTATTATGAAACTAATAAAAAGATTGAAAAAGAAAGAAAGGAGATGGATACAAGAAAATTTCCAAGTCACTTGATATCCCTTGGAGTACAGAAAAGTTAATCATCAAGGAATAGAAAGAACATGGCACAGCTGTAAATCTGCCTAGAGCAGGCCGTCCTCAAAAACTGAGTGACCATGCAAGAAGGGGATTAGTGAGGGAGGCCACCAAGAGGCCCATGACAACTCTGGAGGAGTTACAAGCTTCGATGGCTGAGATGGGAGAGACTGCGCATTTAACAATTGTTGCCTGGCTGCTTCAATGGTTGTAGTTTTATGGGACAGTGGCAAAGAGAAAGCCACTTGAAAAAAAACTTACCCCAAATCTCAGCTAGAGTTTTCCAGAAGGCACGTGGGAAACTCTGAAGTCAGATGGAAGAAGGTCTGATGAAACTAAAATTGAGTTTTTTAGCCAGACTAAACGTCATGTTTGGCATAAACATCATCAAAAACACACCATCCCTACCGTGAAGCATGGTTGTGGCTGCATCATACTGTGGGGATGCTTCACTGCAACAGCTCCAGAAGGCTTGTGAAGGAACAGGGCAAAATGAATGCAGCAAAAAATACAAGGAAATCCTGGAGGAAAACCTGATGCAGACTGCAAGAGAACTGCACCTTAAGAGGAGATCTGTTTTCCAGCAAGACAATGACCCCTAGCATAAAGCCAAAGCTACACGGGAATGGCTTAAAGACAAAGATAATTTCCCAGAGTGGCCAAGTCAAAAGTCCAGGCCTCAATCTAATTGAGAATTTGTGGCTGGACTTGAAAAGAACTGTTCACTCATGATCCCCAGAGCCTGAGCAGTTTTGTAAAGAAGAATGGGGAAAAATTGCAGTGTCCACATGTACAAAGCTGATAGAGACCTATCCACATAGACTCAAGACTGTAATTGCTGCCAAAGGTACATCTACTAACTCGAAGGGGGTGAACACTTAGGCAATCAATTATTGTTTTATATTTATAATTAACTTAGATCATTTTGTAGAGATCTGTTTTCACTTTGACATGCAAGAGTTTTTTTCCCCCAGTAAAAAAACAAATTAACTCTATCGTGATTCAATGTTATAAAACAATAAAACATGAAAGCTTCTGGGGTGAGGTGTGGACCGCACATATTCTGATAATAAATTTACTTTGAATTTTTAGTTTCATGGGTTGAGTGACTTGGTCTTGAAATATTTTCAAGAACCAGCAAGCTCCTGTAATTGTAAATTGACGTGCTTTTAATACCCAGTATAAAAGAAAATTCTATTCACGACATAGACGTTGAGTTGACTGTTTATGTGTTTTTGACTCAGCTGGTCTGTTTTGTGTTGGGGGGATTTAAAAATGATTCAACATAACCTGATAGCTGGTAAGCATTGCTAAGTAGAGCAGGTCATCATAGTGAGACTAGTTTTGAGTACATTAGTTTGGCTTCCTGTGAACATTGGATTAATATAGTACTTTCAGGCTTGTGGTTATTCTCCTCAAAAACAATGGCATGTCCAATTTATGTTTTTGGATTTATTGTTTCTTTTTTTTCCTGTTACTTTAGTAGTAGTCTGCAATATTGGATTGCCTTTGTGCTAGAGTTGCCATCTCCTCAATGGTAACTCTACCAGCACCACATTCTGTTGGTTTCATAGTGTCAGGTTTGCTTTTTAATTCCAGAATTAATCTCTTTTTCTCTGGTGTGGCTTTGCTACTATTTCTTTCCTCATACTGGATTTTGGTTATTTTGGGAGACCCAATCAAGAGACCACCCAACTGTCCAAGAGACTTAGAGGAACAAACTTGTAAAGAGGTTGCAGATGGTTGCAAGAAACATAAGGTTGTCGTAGTAGGTGATTTCAACCTTCCGCATATTGACTGGGAATCCCAAACTGTAAAAGGACTAGATGGGATAGAGTTTGTCAAATGTGTTTAGGTAAGTTTCCTTTACCAGTACATAGCAGTCCCAACAAGAAAGAGTGCATTACTGGATCTGCTATTAGGGAATAAGACAGGGCAGGTGACAGAAGTTTGTGTAGGGGAACACTTTGCATTCAGTGACCACAATGCCCCCAAGTTTCAAAGTAAATATGCAAAAAGTCTGGTCTGCAGGCTGTGGTTCTAAATCGGAGAAAGGTCAATTTTTATGGTATCAGAAATGATTTGGCAAGTGTGGATTGGGACAGGCCGTTTTCTGGAAAGTGGGAGGCTTCCAAAAGTGAAATCTTAAGTGTACAAAGCTTGTACATGTATGTCAGAAGAAAAGTTAGAGTTAGCCAGTGTAGGGAACCTTGGTTTTCAAGAGATATCAAGGCCCTGGTTAAGAGAAAAAAAAGGAAGTGCTTAGCAGGTGTGGGCAAGTAGGAACAAATGAGGTGCTTATGGAGAACAATTAAAGAAAATCAGGAAAGCTAAAAGGCGGCGTGACGTAGTTCTTGCAGACAAGGTGCTGGAGAATCCTAAGGAAGTCTGCAGATATGTTAAGAGCAAAAGGATTACAAGGGACAAAACTGGTCCTCTAGAAGACCAGAATGGTAATCCAAGTGTGGAGCCAAAATAGATCGAGATCTTAATGAATTCTTTGTATCTGTTTCCTGCGTAAATAGAGATGGGAAGTCTGTAGAAGTAAGGCAAAATGGCATCAATTGCATGGACCTTGTACAGATTACAGAAGAAGAGGTAATTGCTACCCGAGGAAAATCAGGGTGGATAAATCCCCAAGCCTGACAAGGTGTTCCCTCTGACCCGAAGTGTAGACATTGCCAAGGCCTTCGCAGGAATATTTAAAACATCCTTGGCAATAGGAGAGGTACCAGAGGATTGGAGAACAGGCAATGTTGTTACGCTGTTTTAAAAAAAGGCTCTAAGCATAAACTAGGAATGTATGGACCAGTGAGCCTGACATGAGTTATGGGAAAGTTATTGGAAGGTATTGTAAGGGACTGGATATATGAGTATTTGGACAGACACAGACTGATTAAGGATAGTCAGCATGGCTCAATGCGTGGTAGGTCACGTCTAACCAGTCTTAAGACCTTTTTGAGAAAATTACCTGGAAAGTTGATGAAGGCTAGGCAGTGGATGTTGTCTACATGGACTTTACAACCCCCATAAGAGGCTGAACAAGAAGGTTCATTTCCTTGGCATTCAAGATGAGGAGGTAAACTGCATTAGACCTTGGCTTTGTGGGAAAAGCCAGAGAAGTAGAGGGTTGCCTCTCTGATTGGAAGCCTGTGGCTAACGGTGTGCCATAGAGATCAGTGCTGAGCCCTTTGTCGTTTGTCATCTCCACTAATGATCAGGATAATAATGTGGTTAACTGGATCAGTAAATTTGCAGAAGACACAGAGATTGGGGGTGTAGTGGACAGTGAGGAAAACTATCGTGGTTTGCAGAGGGATCTGCATCAGCTGGAAAAATGGGCCGAAAATGGCATATGGAATTTATTGTGGACAAGTGTGAGGTTTTGCACTTTGGTAGAATCAACCAGGTAGGTCTTACACAGTGAATGACGGGCCACTGAGGAGTGTAATAGAACAAAGTGATCTGGGAATACAGGTCCATAATTCATTGAGAGTGCTGCCACGGGTAGATAGGGTGGTAAAGAAAATTTTTGGCACATTGGCCTTCATAAATCAATGTACTTAGTACAGGAGATGGGATGTTATGTTGAAGCTGTATAAGATGCTGATGAGGCCTAATTTGGAGTATTGTGTGTGGTTTTGGTCACCTACCTCCAGGTCTGGGAGACCTGAGTTATAAGGAAAGACTGACTAGGTTAGGACTGTATTCTTTACAACATAAAAGAGCAGAGCAGATCTGATAGCAGTATACAGAATTATGAGGGATACAGATAGAGTAAATGCAATCTGGCTTTTTCCACTGAGTTTGGGTGGGACTACAACCAGAGGTCACCGGTTAAGCTGGGAAGATGAGAAGTTTAAAGGGAACCAAAGGGGAAACTTCTTTCACTCAGAGGGTCGTGAGAGTGTGGAATGAGCTGCCAGCACAAGTAGTGCATGCAAGCTTGATTTCAACGGTTAAGAGAACGGTTAAGATAGGTACATGGATAGTAGGGATATGGAGGGTTATGGTCCTGGAGCAGATCGATGAAAGTAGACAATTTAAAAGGTTTCAGCATGGACTAGATGGGCCAAAAGGTCTGTTTCAGTGCTGTACTTCTTTATGATTCTATAAACAATCCAAATAGTTGTTTGCTGATGAATCATTTATGCAATCTGTCATTTCGATTTTTCTATGAAACCCATTGTTCAAATTTGTATTTTATATCTGGCATGATCAGCAGAGAATTTTAAGAAGAGCACAAGGGCACAGCCTGCGAGAGTGAGAGTGAACTGGGAAATAGTCATGGTATGCTTAGATTAAACTGCTGCTTCCCTTGACTTCAAGCCTTTTAAATGCAAAGGTTACATCCAAATTTAATTAAAATATTGGCTATATTCTTTATTTATTGAACATGGTCAGGGCTGCAATTAACAGCTGGTGGTTAGTGTATGTGTGTGTTTTTTTTTACAATGTACTAGTTTAACTCCTTTTGTGTTTCACTGAAATAGATCTTAGACACAAAAATTTGTACTTTTGGAAATTTACTTTCCCATTTCTGGCAGTAAATACCATCACTTAATTGCAGTCAGAGCACTCCGCTTTCAGTGATCAATGTTTATTCAAAGTATTTTAATTACTGGACAAAATTCCAATTTACCCATTAGCTATTTGGCTCTCAAAGAAACTGCCAATTCGCATGACTGGGTTCAGGCAGCTTTTTTAATTAGGGAGAGGTTAAAGTCCCAAATTATCAAAATATACTTGCTAACATGCAATTTCCAGATTGTGTTTGCTTATAGCCTTAATTAGTTTTGGATTGCAATTTTCTGGCTGGGTCTTTTGATAAAGACCTGGTTTGCCTTATTCAGAGATATACTTTTTCTCTTATCCATTCCCTTCCAACATCTCAACAACTTAAAGCAAACTAATTTTCTCTCTCAGTTCTGAAGAAATCTTTGACCTGAAATTAACTCTGCTTATATTTCCAGAGATGTCATCTGGCCCATTGAAACTTTCCAGTGATTTCCTCTTTTATTTATGATTTTAGCATAATTCTTTTGTAGTTCAGAAGTCATCCAAATACATTAGATCCTCATGATTAACCATGATGAACTGGAAGTACAATTTAAGCAATCAAAACGGGAATACTGAATGTCCAACAAAGAAGATAATCAACAGGTTGAGTGGAATAGTTAAAATTAGACACAATCTTGATGAGTGAGCCCTTAATTACCCAACACTAGTTGCCCTTAAGTGCTGGTAAGCTGCCTTCTTGAACCACTGAAGTCAAATCGCACTGTATAAATGGATGTACTATTATAATTCAATGGCAAGTGATGACCATCTATGCTACAAAATGTCTGAAGATATTCTTAGTTTCCTTCAGTGTAGGTGTGTAGATTCCTAGCAGACAATAGCTGCTGATACATCAAAAATGCTTGAAGTATAAACTGCTTTAAACAAAAGCGCTTAAATTTGGCAATCCTGCAAACCAATTAGGTTTCAATTTACTTCTAACAGCTTGCCTTGAGTGTTAGGCAAGGACGTTACCTCAATGATGAACTGACTCCACAACCTACAGACCTACTTTCAAGGACTCTACAACTCAATTTCTCAGTATTATTATTTTTTTAAATTACTATTTGCATGATTTGTCTTTTACACATTGGCTGTTTGTCAGTCTTTGTTGATGTGTAGTTTTTCATAAGTTCTGTGAGTATCTGCAAGAACATGAATCTCATGGTAGTATATGGTGACATACACGTACTTTGATAATGAATTTGCTTTAAACTTTGAACTAAATTTGTCAAACTCAACATCTCTACATATCCTTCAAGGTTTCTTAACCTCTTGGTGTTAACACGATTTTACATTCAAAACACATGAATATCTAATGCAATAAACTTACTTTTTTGTCGTGTAATAAACTTCAGGTCACTGCTTATTTCAGGAGTTGGCATGGTCAGATTCATTGGGAGGCATTTAACAACCTCTTCCATATCGTATGACCTTGATTCCTGGAAAACAAAACTCAATGAACTACATTTAAGAATTAAGTGTTTAGAACTTGCATTTGTTTTTAATTTAAATTTCAGAAATTATGATTTTTTTTTACTTGTGGGTGACTGGATTGAAGAGAACAGTTCATTGATGGATGTGCAACTTTCAAAGGTGGTGACTGCAATGGTGATACAACTGGAGCAAGTCCTTAAAAATAAAACAAAAAAGTAAGTTTACTGTTAGTTCAGACACAACCAAAACATCTCTTGAAACGTTGGTGAAAGTAGACTAAAACTCTAACTGCAATATTTCAAAATTTGTCAAATGATTTGAATAGATTTCTGCAGAATCTCTTGTTCCTTTTGTTTATAATAGTACATTTCCTTAATTAATAAAGCTATGTTTTATTATTCTTGTATTATACATGCATAATAGAAAATATGGCCAACTAAAAAAGAATACATTCTTTGGAAAACTATAATTTCTTTTCCAGAGAAAACATATACCTTCACAATCAATATCATTAGCATTAAGTTCTATCTTCAAGATAGCTGTTCCATCCACAATTTCAGTTGATAATTATCATCTGAGATACCTTGGACCAATCTAATTTCTGATAACGAATGGATAACAATTACACCTTTCTGAGATTTACTCAAGGTATCGATTTCCTTTAAAGCAGAGAAAGCTGTTAACTTGCACTTGATACTTAGGCTCACTTGGACAGGCTTGCATTTCCACTTCATTAAAGCACAACAAAACTGAAAAAAACACTTCAGAAGGATACAAACAGTACACAATATATATTCCCTAGACTGAAAGATACTCAGAACTAAAGCTGTAAAACATAGTTCCAGCTCTGCAACTGCCAAATTGGAGCACAAGATAATAGCAATTGTTGTTGCATCAAAGGCTGATGTCACTTGCACAGTCACAGCATAGGTGGTTAGAGTATAATTTGACATTAGCCATGTAGTGTGGTAATGGGAAAAGCTAGAGACACAGAAAATCAAAAACACCCTTTACTGCAACATCATCTTGGTTCAGTATTTAAAGCACCCCAGGTATTCCATATGATGACACTTTAGTTTTGAATTTCTTCCTTTAATAAGAGTAGCTAATTCACACAAAGGGGGGAAAAAACATAAGCCATTACAAACTAAAGGTCCAAGGTTGCTGTGTAGATCTAAATATACAATATCATCCTCATAAAAACTACAATGACCATCAAAATTAAAGTAAAAATCAAAAACTATGAGGTACCGAATAATATTTACTATCAAAGTTACCAGATAAAAGCTGGAGTACTCCGCAGATCAGAACTTTTGCAGTTACTCCATTGAAATTCCAGCAGAGATTACTGATGGACAAAGGAGCTACATGATAGACTCTCAACAAACTCAGAACACTGGACAATGCATGGCATCATCAGAACAACATTGATTACTGGGCATAATACTTACGGTAATATGGAGAGGAGCTACTGAGAAGTAAAACTACAGGTTATCCGTTTGACATAAAACACAGTAACGGAAGAGGATCTACCAGTTCTAACCAAACTATCTTCTTTGTATTGTTGACTCTTATTACAAATAAAAAAAACCCATTCAATTCTAGGTAACTGGGGTTAAATAAACGAGTCAATCTAGCTGTAAACAAATCCCAAAGAGAAATAATGAAACTCAATTTTAAATTGCAAACACCGTTGTGTGATGGCCCTTATTTTTAGCAGAGGAACAATTCCTACTCCAAGTGCTAGAAGAAGCTCTGAGAAATATTTAAAGAAGGTAACCTGAATTCTGTGCATCCAGACAAGACACACAGTGGCCACTTTGTTAGGTACCCCTGCTCGTTAATGCAAATATCTAATCAGCCGATCATGTGGCAGTAATTTAATGCATAAAAACATGCAGACATGGTCAAGAGCATCAATTTCTGTTCAGACCAAATGGAAAGAAATGTGCTCTAGGTCACTTTGACTGTAGAATGATTGTTAGTGCCAGACGGGATGGTTTGAGTATCTCAGAAACTGCTGATCTCCTGGGATTCTCACACACAAAAGTCTCTAGAGTTCACAGAGAATGGTGTGAGAAACAAAAATCATCCAGTGAGCAGCAGATCTGTGGGTGAAAACTCCTCACCAATGAGGGAGGTCAGAGGAGAACGGCCAGGCGGGTTCAAGCTGATAGTAAGGAGACAGTAACTCAAATAACCACGCATTACAACAGTGGTGTGCAGAAAAGCGTCTCTGAAGTCACAACGCAGGAGGTACCTAAAAAAGTGGTCTCTGTGCGTACATTTACTTTCAGTTAACTGGGATTGGGAGGGGAAGAGTGTGGGGAAATGCTGACAAAAGTCCTCACAAAAATGCCGTTTCTCACCAGTTACTAACAGAACAAAACAAAAAGCTGCTGAAAAGCGATGATTTTCTGCATGCCTACCAGATATTGAAAAGACTATGTCTTTGATAATTTGAAATAAGATCTTACTATTAAGCAGCAGGGATGGAATTTTTAAAATCATCTCCAAAGGTTTCTCTCTTGTGCAAAAGATGATAAAAAATAATTCTTCCAAGCATTTTGGTGAGACAATTCTCCATAATGTTTCAAAAGGCAGCTATAGTACCTAATACAGTGTGTAGTGCCAACTGTAGTATCAGCTGTATGGGTAACAAAATCACCCATACAGAATTCACACATCACTACCAAAAAAAAGTGATGAATGGAATAAGAATTCACTTACAGAATCTATGAGAAAACTGAATAAACACAACATAAGAGTGAAACAATAGATTGTTGAGGAATTGTATTATGCATTATGGACAGCTTTCTAGGAACACATCTCTCTGCAACAAGGGGATGTACTCTAACTGCAAGCCTCACTTATTTTAAGCAATCATTCTTCCTCCGTGCCCCCGCCATTCCCATCTTCACCTCATTCTCACCATGCTTTCCCTTCCCCCATGCCACACCTGCAAATGCCCCCAGCAAACTGCAAGTAGCACCAGATGGTTGTGGAAATATGCACAGGCAGCAATATTCTTCTTACAGTTTATTAAACTACAATTCCTCTTTACTGTATCTATGGTAAATGCTAATGATTTGAGAAGTATGGTTCCTTCCAATGACAAGGAAGTTGAAAACATTTAATCTTGATCCAGGATTACCCACCGTGTAGCGAAAAAAAAAATGTCAACCAAGTACTGTAATGCTCACTGAGGAATAATCTGTACTCCTGTAAAACTTTGCATTCGTTATTTATCTTCTGTCACCTTAACACGCAATAATATACTTGCATTGCAAAGTATACATCAATACAAATATACACTGTAACATCTTAAAATCCCATAAAAATCCAGTTCAAAAAGATTCTTGGACAAGTCAGGTCATTACCTGGTGGTGAAATAATTATCTTTGCTGGAACAAATTGCTCTGGCTGAGAAGGTCGCATTTTTGTCTTTTGGCTATCGGACAAAATAGGATGACGATATGTTTGTGGTGATTCTGTTACTTCTCCGACATGTAATGGCTGCACTTGAGGAAAATAATCCAATGCTGGCTGATACAAAGAATATTTCAACTTGTAATTTGGGTGACCAGGCTTTAAGAAGGGAAAAGACAAGTTTAGAAACCCAAAAGCATTTGACAATTCCAATGGCATTAATGTTTTTAAAGTTACCATTTCTTCCTCCTTAGTGAGAATACTGTTACTTTTGTTCCATTTCTTTTTTGAAATTGTTTCTGTAGAAATTAAACATTGAACATAACATTAAAGATCATGAAATGAATTCATAAAATAAAATGAGTTAAAATCATAAGTTATAGTTTTTAACATGGAAAGAAAAAATGGTCCAAAATGTCTTTTAGCTTAAATATGTACCACAATTATTTAGAAATTATCTAGCCAAAACAATAGTGTCTCATTACAGCCTCTTCACCTGATAAATAGCGAAGACACTTGATGTGATCCTGAGTCACATTCAGTTGGGGCTACAACACGATTACCACAAGAGTTCTGTCAGCTAATGTAACTGTGAAGGATATTTACCAGTCAAGGCTAACATACAGTATCATGGCCAGTAAAGCTGATTAAACAGCTCAGTAAAGTTGGAACTCTGAAGAGAAGTCAATGCATTTCAGAGAATAAATGGAGAAGCAGAAATGAGTGAGGAAATAAAGATCACTGTGCCTTTTACAACCTGGTTTAAACAGGGATGGTTGAGACGATGAGAAAACAAGGAGCTGCTTTGATGCGATGTGCCAACACTTAAGTGTTTTGAATTAGCTCAAATGCATTATCATTAGAAAAAAAACGATCTGGAATCCAACCACTTTTCCACAGCGCTGGAGGCAGAAATGGCTTCTACTTAGTTGTTATATTCATGGAAAAATTTCCCTTCGATTCAATCTATAAAAATATATAGATGTACTGGAAATGAAACTATAAAGTTTATGGATAATTCCCCATTATGCAAATTAACACAAATGACAGTAATATTCACTTGAACTATTTTCAATACCTTTTAGGTACCAAAGCAGTTACTTGGATACAATACTACGAACATAACTGGAGTTCACACATTACAATTAGCCATTATTAACTTGTACCACAAGTTACCAAACCACCTCTACTTAAAAATGTACATTTAATATACCAAATATAATATCAAATACTTCCAGGCAATAACTATGAATCAATTAAGGCAGTCAGTTTTCAAATCTTATCATAGAATTTCTGGATCAAAACCAGAAAGTGGTAAGGGTATAGAGGACAGCCTTCTGAACTCTTAACAAAAATGACAAGAGTCAGTGTCATGCCACACAGAAAAATCCCCTTCAACCGACAAGTGTCTCACCTATACACATCCCATTTACCAGCACTTGTTCTGGAGCCTTTGTAGCTTGTATAATTAAGAGTTTATCTTGCTCCCACTTCAATGTTCTAAGTACTTGCCTCCACCAGTCACACAAGCAGTGCGTTTGTTTCCAAACCCTAGGTGAAAAAAAATATTCTTCTTCAGGTCCCCTTAAAAACATACTGCACACCTCAAGCTTGAGTGCATGGTCTGGAATTAGATATTTCTGATATGTATTCAAGCTTCCTACCATCTATCCTATCAATGCCCCTCAATTTAGTACAATTACTACATCGTCACTCAATCTCCTGTCCTCCAACAAAGACATCAAATGAAATGCTTCATCCTGGGCAACATCTCTGCACCCTCTCCAGTGTAATCACACTCCTACTGGCATGTGGCGATTTAAATTGGACAGAGAATTCCAGCCTGGCCCAGCCCAATGTTTATAAAATTGCACTATAACCTGCATGGCCCCCTTAATGAAAGCAAGTATCCTGCATGCCTTCTTTACTATCTTATCCACTTGTGCCATCATTTTCAGTGATTCCCCAGACTTGTATACTAAAGTCCTATCCTCAATGGCCCGTCAAAAGTCCATCACCTCAAATTTATCCATCTCTTATTGCTCTGCCTATCTCATCAACAACATCGCAAAACCTAGAGCCACACCACCAATGTCTGAAAACTCACTAATTACACCCCTTGCATTCATTTCCATATTACTAATGTGTATAACAAACAGCAGGATCCAATTACATTCCCTGTGGTACTCCATTGATTTTCAGTCACAAAAAACAACCCTCCACTATCACCCTCTAATGACTGTTACAGCCAAACCAATTTTGGATTAATTTGCAACTTGCTTTGCTCTCTGAAAGGCCAATTTCTCATGTGAAGCTCTATCGGAGGCCTTAATAAACACAGCATTAACCACATTGCCCTCATTACTACATCTTAGTTACTTGAAAAAAAAATCAAATTTTTCAGGCAGAATGAGTTTTTGAGTTGCCCCTGCTTGTCCAAGGGCAGATTAATCCTATCTCTCAGAATTTCCCATTAATTTCCCTACCACTGACTTTTGTTGGCCCTGGGCCACTGTTGTTTGTGCAGAGACAATACTTTAGACTCATGGGTCTCTAATTACCTGGCCGTTCAATGACAAAAGACCACATTTCCTCTCCTCCAGTCATATGGAATCTCCTCAACAGGCAGTGTAGATTTGCTAGCGACTGATAAGAGTCATCTGTTACCCAAATACATCTCATCAGACTCTGATTTAATTAGCTTTAACTTGCTAAGAGACCTGGTGTTTCCCTTCATGCATGCATTATGTGACCACTGCCTGAATTCTCCAGCTATATCAACAATCCCTTGCCTTAGTAAATATCATAAGACATAGGAGCAGAATTAGGCCACTTGGCCCATCAATTTTGCTCTGCCATTTGATTAAGGCTGATTTATTATCCCTCTCAACATCATTCATTTGCCTACTCCCCGTAATCTTTGACACCCTTGTTAATCAAGAGCCTATCAAATTCCACTTTAAATATACTAAATGACTTGACCTCCACAGCCTTCTCTGGCCAGGCATTCCACAGATTCACCACACACTGCTGAAATAAATTCCTCATCTATCTAAAGGGACGACTTTCTATTCTGACGCTGGCCCTTTTGGTCCCAGACTCCCCATATCCACGTTATCTAGGCTTTTCAATATTCAGGAAGTTTCAATGAGATCTTATGATCTTATCTTATGAGTGCAGGCAAAGAACTATCAAATAGTTCCCACACATCAACCATTTCATTCCTGGGATCATTCTCAAAGTTTCTCTGAAAGATCTCCAATGCCAGCACATCCTTTCTTAGATATCGAGCCGGAAATGCCTCAATACTCCACATGTGGTCTAACCAATGCCTTATAAAGCCTCAGCATCACATCTTTGCTTTTATATTCTAGTCCTGTTCAAATGAATGCTAACATTGCATTTGCCTTTCTTACTACTGATTCAACCTGTAAATTAATCTTTAGGGAATCCTGCACTAGGACTCCCAAGTGCCTTTCCATCTCAAATTTCAAGATCATAAGCCACAGGAGCAGAATCAGGCCATTTGGCCCATCACCATCTGCTCTGCCATTCCATTATGGACGATTTAACACCTGACTACATTCTCTTATTCTGCGGAGTTGCACCATTGGTTTCCTGCAAACTCTACTATTTCCCTAACTACCCTCTTCCCCTCAATACAATACACAAAATTGTTACAAAATATAAACTTATAAAATGCTTTAAGGAATTCTTTAATCATGTTCACCAGTAATATTTCATATGCTCTATTAACTTGAGTACTCCCACCTTCCTGTACTTCCTATACTCAATAGTATTTTAATAACTAGGGCCACACCTAGTTATTAAAATACTATGTGCAATAATTTGTACACTCCCTACAAAAGTGAAATTTTATGACATTGTTTCAAACCTTGTTTATAATGAAAAGAACAATACACACATTAACAACCTTGTGTCAGCTACATAATCACAATAAAGTGGTTCAGTGTTCACAGTCTCAATAGAGAAGGTTGTGGGTCAAATCCCACACAAGACACAAGCGCTGTGTTCTACTGCACTGCCAGGTGGCTGCCTTTCAGATCAGGTATTAAAATAAGAACCCACTTACCCATTCAGTTAGAGATTTAAAAAACTCAGATGTGTTGACAGAAGAGCAGGTTGTTCTCCTGGTCCTGGATGATGCTCGTCTGTTAACCAACACTCAAAACTTGTAATCCAGTCATTAGTGTCAGTGGGACTTCATGACAGCTTGCTATGTACCAACAGGTTAACATATTCTAAACTACAGCAATGATTGCACTAGTTATAAAGTAGGTCTATTTATCATCAAAAGGTACTACATCAATGCATTTCTTTGTAATAACAAGCTAGCAATTAATGGACAAGGTAATTTTAAAATGCTCTGCAGTTTTTCTAAAATACATTCAACTTAAGTATAGGATATCATCGATACATTTGCAGATTGTCTGCAATTTGACAATGCTGAAAATTTTGATCAAAACACAAGAAATGCTAGAGGAACTCAACAAGTCAGGCAGCATCTATCGAGGGAAATAAACGGTCAAATTGCATTTTGGCTCTGTACAAGTTGAAGAAAGGCAAGGTAGCAGCCAAAGGACAGAATAAGTAAATAAAATACAAATCCATTTGAAAAACTGAACTGTTTTTATTATAATGTGGGGAAAGCCACTTTATGAGATACAGAATATTGGTTAAATGTAGAGGGGATTGAATACTGCTGTACTTCCTTATATATGAAATACAGAAAGCCAGGATTCAGACACAAGCAGCTATTATAGAACATAGAAATCTACAGCACATAGCAGGTCCTTCGGCCCACAATGTTGTGCCAACCATGTAACCTACTCTAGAAACTGCCTAGAATTTCCCTACCACATAGCCCTCTATTTTTCTAAGCTCCATGTACCCAAGAGTTTCTTAAAAGACCCTGTTGTATCCGCCTTGACACACCCACCACTCTGTGTGGAAAAACTTACCCCTGCCATCCCTTCAGAACCTGCTTCCAAGCACCTTAAAACTATGCCTCTCGTGTTAGCCTCTTCAGCCCTGGGAAAAAGCCTCTGGCTATCCACACAATCAATGCCTCAGTTTGGGCAAGCCTTCACCACAAAAGGGGTGGAGCATAAAAGCAGATATCTTGTAGCTTTGTTTCCTAATTTAAGGAGGGATACTCTTGCATTGGAGGCAATTCAGAAAGGTTCATGAGGATGATTCCTGACTTAAGAGGATGGGTTGAGTAGGTTGGGTCTGTACTGTTCCAGTTTGAATGAAAGGTGACAAAAGATTTAAGTTAGATGGTACAAGACCTTCCCTTCAAGAAAGAACCTTGACCTAGGCAGCAGAGCTTCAGAATGAAGATTCACTCATTTAAAGGATAGATGGCAATGCCATTAGTGCCACTGTCATAACACAGCAAAGTATAACAGAGTAAACTGAAGAGCAACTTCCGGCAAGTTAAGCATGGATACCTCTACCAGATGTGGCATCACAATGCAAGCAATGGAAACAGGTTGAAGATTTGACCACAATCTCCACACAAGAGGTCAGTAAAATTTCGGGTTGCTGCTGCCGGGAATGTGTATTTTTAAAGGTTCATTACTACAGAACCACCTCTTTGATTCTGAATATTCAATTTTACAACTATGGAATCTCAATCCTTTAGAAAAACATCTGTTTTTTTTTGTCTTTCAACTATTTCCTAATTCATTCATTCCAATTTTTATTTTCTGGTCTGTATTTGATTTGCATGTAATTTATGCTTTATACCAAGCCATTTTATGACTTAGTACCACTCTCAGTATTCTACAATCTATCTGGTTGATGATTGTTCCCTTAAAAAAAAAACTCTCCTTACAGGAACTGAGGATGCTTCTGCATTAGATCAGGAGCTGGATTATGGAACACCTCCAGTAAAACACATTATAATGTTTACAGCCAGCCGTATGCAAGGTGAAAAAAAACATCTACTGTAAACAAAATCTATGCCAGCTTCATGGTAACATCCAAATGGCAAAGATATGAGGCGTATAATGTAGACCAGGGGTGGCCAACCTTTTACATTCCATGCATCAATTTTTTCACGCATGAGTTACAACTCTTGTACCCCCCACAATTCTTGTGAAAACATGTTAATATAGAATTCCTGCGTGGGGGGAAAAAGAAAAAAAAATCGCATCTGAACTCAAGCATGAAAAAACTGACGCATGGAATGTAAAAGGTTGGCCACCCCGATGTAGACCTTGGTGCTCTGCTGCTTACAGCCATACTCGATACATAATAAAGAAATCAAATGGAGCTAACTAACCACATTTGCTTCTCACAGACTGAGTGACTCTCCAGCATGGTAAATGCATGAAATTGAGAGCTTAATATCTTCAGTCAAGCTCAACATTCTAAGATGCCATCCTTATTGAGAACTTAGCATGCAAGTTTGAAGATCTGCAAGGATCTGTTCTGGGTCCATTGTTGTCTGTCAACAATATCAAAGATTTGGATGATAATGTGGTAAACTGGAGCAGCAAATTTGCAGATGGCAGTAAGATTGGAGGTATGGTGGACAGTGAGTAAGGCAATCAAAGCTTGCAGCAGGTTATGGACCAGCTGGAAAAATTGACTGAAAACGGCAGAATTCCCAGAAAACAAATTGGCAAAATAGCCAGAAAATAACTCAAGAAGGGAGGTAGAAAAGCCAGAAGGGCCATGAGAAGTCCTTGACAAGTGGGAATAAGATGAATTCGAAGGTATTCTATATGAGCAAGAGGATAACTAGGGAGTGGGTAGGACCTCTTAAGTTTAAGGGGGAAAACATTTGTTCGAATGCAGAAGGTGTGGGGAGATCCTTAATGAGTACATTACTTTGGTATTTACCAAGGAGAAGGAGACAAAGGGCAGGGAGATCAGTGCTGAGTGTATTGACATGCTAGGGCACTTCGAGTTAGAGGAGGAGGCAGTGTTGGGTGGATAAGTGCCCAGGGCTTGATGGAATAAACCCCAGGTTATTGAGAGAGGCAAGAGAGATTGCTGGGGCCTTGACCAACATCCTTGTGTCTTCTCCAACCACAGGCGAGGTCAGGAGGACTGGTGAAAAGCTGATGTTGTTCCATTATTCAATAAGGGAACCAGGGATCACTGTTCCCTCTAAACTGTGTGGGTGCATGGCTGCGGAGAAACTGAAATGCTCCCGTGCACATAGCCTTTGTTGCTGCGCAGCTCAAATTTTCTTTTATACAATGTTTATATAATTTTGATATTATGCCATTAATTTGAAATGTTAAATTGTGTTAATGAATATAATCCATAAATTTTTTAAATAAACATACCACATTTACTTTGAAACATATTAGAGCTTCCACATATTGACACTGACAGTGTTTCAAGTTACAACACCGTTACTAATTGTAACAAGTTGGTAGCTCGTTGTTAATAAACCACCAATCTGCTGAACACTGACACAAAGTTTAAAAGTTTACAATACATGAAAGATTTTCTTTCTTGTACTGTATTTCAGTAAATAAAAGTATGTGATATTTCAATTTTTAAGTATGCACATTACAAAAATAAACATTTTAAGTGCCGGGCAGTTTTCTGGCTGTGTAAAAATGTCCATCTCAGAGCAATGGTTGGTCTGCATGGGCTGTAAAAAAAGACTCAAGGGATCATTGCTGGGGATATTCCTAGAAACCATAGGGCAGTGAGTTTCTCGTCAGTGGTAGGGAAGTTACTGGAGAGAATTCTTATGGATAGGATTTATCAGCACTTGGGAAAATGAGCTAATTAGGGAAAGCCAGCAAGTTGTGTCTTGCTAGCTTGATTGAGATTTTTGATGAGGTAACAAGAATGCTTGATGAAGGCAGAACTGTCAGTGGTGTCTTAATGGATTTTAGTAATGTGTTTGACAAGGGCCCTCATGGGACGCTCATCCAGAAGGTTAATATGCATGGGATCAGTGGTGATTTGGCTGTTTGGATTCACAACTAGCTTGCCTATAAAAGACAGAGTTGTGCTCAAAGGGACTTACTCTAGCTGAAAATCTGGATTAATAGAGTTCCATTGGGATTTGTACTAAGACATCTGCTGTTTATGATGTATATAAATGATCTGGATGAGAATGTACTGTAGCTGGGTGGGTTAGTAAGTTTGCAGATGATACAAAGATTGGTGGTGTTGTGGATAGTGTAGAAGACTGGCAAAGAATACAGAGGGATATAGATCAGTGGCAGATATGGGTGGAGAAATGGCAGATTGATTTTAACCCAGCCAGATGTGTCACACCTTGATAGATCAAATTCCAAGAAACAACATACCATTAAGGGCAAAATCCTTAACAGTGTTGATCAGCGAGATCTTGGGGTCCAAGTTTATAGATCCCTGAAAGTGGCTAACAGGTTGGTAGGGTGGTTAAGGCACGAAAGGTTCATTTATTATCAAAGTATTTATACAGTATAGAACTCAGACTCATCTTCTCCAGATTTCCATGAAACAAAGAAAACCAAGGAAGTCGTTCAAAGAAATACATCAACCTCCCTCCCCGCATTAAAAAAATTACACAACCACACCAAACGGCAACAAGAACATCAAAACCACAAACCCCCAACCCTCTCCCCTGCATAAACAACAAATCACACCAAACGGCAACAAGAACATCAAACCACAAACCCCCAACCCTCTCCCCCGCATAAACAACAAATCACACCAAACGGCAACAAGAACATCAAACCACAAACCCCCAACCCTCTCCCCCGCATAAACAACAAATCACACCAAACGGCAACAAGAACATCAAACCACAAACCCCCAACCCTCTCCCCCGCATAAACAACAAATCACACCAAACGGCAACAAGAACATCAAACCACAAACCCCCAACCCTCTCCCCCGCATAAACAACAAATCACACCAAACGGCAACAAGAACATCAAACCACAAACCCCCAACCCTCTCCCCCGCATAAACAACAAATCACACCAAACGGCAACAAGAACATCAAACCACAAACCCCCAACCCTCTCCCCCGCATAAACAACAAATCACACCAAACGGCAACAAGAACATCAAACCACAAACCCCCAACCCTCTCCCCCGCATAAACAACAAATCACACCAAACGGCAACAAGAACATCAAACCACAAACCCCCAACCCTCTCCCCCGCATAAACAACAAATCACACCAAACGGCAACAAGAACATCAAACCACAAACCCCCAACCCTCTCCCCCGCATAAACAACAAATCACACCAAACGGCAACAAGAAAAAGGGTGAAACACAGAATGCAATAAAAAATAGACTGAATCAAATCAATCTGAACAATTTGACAGTTCACAACCCAATTCATAACTTGCAGAACTTCAGAAACATTCAACAACAGCATCGAGGGAAAGAAAGAGACCACTTGAACGCAGAGGCTTTCCAAGATCCGTCACACGCCGACACCTTATCCAGCAGTAGCAAGAAATCGGTCACAGCAGCGAGCAAGGAGCAGGTCGCCAGCACTGACTACCTGCTCACCTCTGCATTTGCCTTGATGTTTCAGTCACCCTCTTTGCTTTAATCGGCGAGAAATGGAGTTGATCGTGGACTTGCACTGTCTCTGAACTTCCTTGCCTCGAGTCCACTTGCGATCGTCTCACGGAATTTTCTTGGAGGCTGCAAAGCATTAGATCACTCAATCTCCAGACTGTAAGCTGCAGGCGCCAACAGTTCCAGAAACACATTTAAGATTTTAAAAAACCTAGAAAAGGGAAATGAATAGTTCTGTGGACTATTTGGAAGACATTGCCTGAGGAAATTTTATTCGCTAGTGCATCTTGACTGGATCTTTATAGTCGAGGCACTGAGTTCTAAAGATAGGAAAATATATTGCAGCTTTATAAAATACTAGTTGCATACAGTTCCAATAACCCCATTATAGGAAGATGTTAAGGCTTCAGAGAGGGTACAGAAGAGGCTTACCAGGATGTTGCCTAGACTAGAGGGCATGTGCTATTTAATGAGAGGTTGGACAAACATAGAATATAGAATAGTACAGCACATTATAGGCCCTTCGGCCCACAATGTTGTGCCGACCCTTAAACCCTGCCTTCCATATAACCCCCTCCATCTTAAATTCCTCCATATACCTGTCTAGTAGTCTCTTAAACTTCACAAGTGTATCTGCCTCCACCACTGACTCAGGCAGTGCATTCCATGCACCAACCACTCTGAGTAAAAAACCTTCCTCTAATATCCCCCTTGAACTTCCCACCCCTTACCTTAAAGCCATGTCCTCTTGTATTAAGCAGTGGTGCCCTGGAGAAGAGGCGCTGGCTATCCACTCTATCTATTCCTCTTATTATCTTGTACACCTCTATCATGTCTCCTCTCACCCTCCTTCTCTCCAAAGAGTAAAGCCCTAGCTTCCTTAATCTTTGATCATAATGCATACTCTCTAAACCAGGCAGCATCCTGGTAAATCTCCTCTGTATCCTTTCCAATGCTTCCACATCCTTCCTATAGTGAGGCAACCAGAACTGGACACAGTACTCCAAGAGTGGCCTAACCAGAGTTTTATAGAGCTGCATCGTTACATCGCAACTCTTAAACTCTATCCCTCGACTTATGAAAGCTAACACCCCATAAGCTTTCTTAACTACCCTATCCACCTGTGAGGCAACTTTCAGGGATCTGTGGACATGTACCCCCAGATCCCTCTGCTCCTCCACACTACCAAGTATCCTGCCATTTACTTTGCCTTGGAGTTTGTCCTTCCAAAGTGTACCACCTCACACTTCTCCGGGTTGAACTCCATCTGCCACTTCTCAGCCCACTTCTGCATCCTATCAATGTCTCTCTGCAATCTTCGACAATCCTCTACAATATCTACAACATCACTAACCTCTGTGTCATCTGCAAACTTGCCAACCCACCCTTCTACCCCGACATCCAAGTTGTTAATAAAAACCACAAAAAGTAGAGGTCCCAGAACAGATCCTTGTGGGACACCACTAGTCACAATCCTCCAATCTGAATGTACCCCCTCCACCACGACCCTCTGCCTTCTGCAGGCAAGCCAATTCTGAATCCACCTGGCCAAACTTCCCTGGATCCCATGCCTTCTGACTTTCTGAATAAGCCTACCATGTGGAACCTTGTCAAATGCCTTACTAAAATCCATATAGATCACATCCACTGCACTACCCTCATCTATAAGCCTGGTCACCTCCTCAAAGAACTCTGTCAGTCTTATTAGACACGATCTGCCCTTCACAAAGCCATGCTGACTGTCCCTGATCAGACCATGATTCTCTAAATGCCCACAGATCCTATCTCTAAGAATCTTTTCCAACAGCTTTCCCACCATAGACATAAGGCTCACTGGTCTATAATTACCCGGACTATCCCTACTACCTTTTTTGAACAAGGGGACAACATTCGCCTCCCTCCAATCCTCCGGTACCATTCCCATGGACAACGAGGACATAAAGATCCTCAGTAATCTCTTCCCTCGCCACATGGAGCAGCCTGGGGAATATTCTGTCAGGCCATTATTGTGTTTTTCTGGAGCAGTGGAAACAGAGGGGAGATCTAATAGAGGTTTATAAGATTATGAGAGGCAAGGACAGAGTAGACAGACAATACCTTTTTCCAAGGGTTTTAATTTGTCTAATACCAAAGGGCATGCATTTCAGGTGAGAGGAGGCAATTTCAAAGGAGATGTTAGAGTCAAGTTTTTTTTTAAATATACACACAGTGGAGAGTGCCTGGAATGTACATCCTGGGGTGGTGGTAGAGGCAAAAACATTAAAGACTTCTAAGAGACGTTTAGACAGGCACATGAAAGTGAGGAAGCACATGGACATTGTGTAGGCAGAAGAGGTTAGCTTAGTTTGCCATTTGATTACTAATTTAAATGGTTTGGCACAACATTCCAAAGGGCCTGTTTCTGTGCTGTACTGTCCATGTCCTATGTCGACAAGTGAAGTGTTGCAGTTTGGGAGGGCAAACCAGTGTAGTACTTACTGAGGAGTGCCGTAGAACAAAGGGATCTGGGACTACTGATCAAGAATTCCATGGAAGTGGTGACACAGGTAGATAGGGTTGTAAAGTGAGCTTTTGGAAGAATGGTTTTCATAAATCAAGAGTATTGAGTACAGGAGTTGAAGTTGTAGAAGATGTTAGTGAGGCCAAATTCGGAGTATTGTGCAGTTTCTTATCAATAGGAAAGATATCAATAAGATTGAAAGAGTGCAAAGAAAGTTTACAGGGGTGTTGCTGGGATTTAAGGACCTGAGTTATAGGGAAATATTGAATTGGTTTGGACTTTACAATTAAAACATGCATCTGGAACACATTATGGAAGTAATTGGAAAGATCAAACACTTACCTCTTCACTTAAGGGTGAGTGCTTAACTTGCATATAAAATATTTGCAAATCCATGGCTTTTCTTTTATTTCCTTCAATTAAAAGGAAGCATAGTAAAAACTAACTAAAACCATTCAAGGTTTCTTCTACTCTGCTTCAAATCAAGCAAGAGTGTAGCTAATTATATTTGCACAATGCATTGTCGTCCATGTCCTGAGCGACCATTTTTCCCTCAATCATTTTCAAATTTACATCAGATCTAACACAAGATAAATGATTTAAATATATTTATTGTGTGATCCATCAAATAGTCTAAACACTGAATGAGGAGAAGTCTACATACTAAATTGCATTTTCATTGGACACATTTTAGAAAAAAATTACCACTTATCTGTACAAGGTAAGTTTGTCTAATGGGCTAATTGGCTCCTTTGCTATCTGTAATTAAATCCTTAAATTATTTTGCAAAATCTCTTAGTGTCAGAAAACAGGATAAAATTAGAAGCAGTGTTTCAATCAGTGCTTAAGTTCTCATTTAGTAGGATTTAGGTCACAGATTTTAGCTCCAGTAACCATACAAATGATGTAACAATTACAATTTCCATCAATGTACTCAAGTTTTAACTGTTCTTCTTGACAGAACAAGCTTATTGAAGAATTACAAATACAGAATGCAAAAAGAAAATACTTGGAATCAAATGACTCCAGCAGAGGCCTAAATAAAACAAAAAAATCAGTTAGCGATGCTCTACCTGGAGAAAACACTATTTGCTGAATACTGCAGTAATTTATAACATTGATACATTAGTATCATAATATTGAATGGCAAACCCATCCTATTATAAAGATGATTATCTATCCATATTGCAGATCAGGTGTGAGTAAGGAAGCTACAACACATTTACTAGAAGCTCAAAATCTGTTAAGAGATTATTGTTAATATTTGTGCAGCTCTGAAAATGGAAAAGCAAATGCACTACCTTGTGGTCTTTTTTTCTTAAAGAGATGATACAAATGCTCTGATCGTATAGTCATCAAAATACTACAATCATTTTGTTCCTGTCATAGACTACTCCCTGAACCACTTGCTGTAGATTACTCACTGTACATGGAGATCAGCTCTTCAATGTTCTGCCAGCCTATTTGCTTGCACCTAGCTGCTGTGTTCATAGCTGTATCAGCCATGAACACAGCAGCCGTTCAAAAAGTTCATAAGTGTTACAATATTGTGCTGAAGGTGTACCACAGAGTGAAAATAATAAAATATCACTTTTAAGTGACTTGTCACAATTTCCACATGGTTGACTGTCTTTTCATGTCATACTAGGCACTTTGCTACAAAAAGAAAATCACAAGTTACAAACATACATACATATTATATATATATATATATATATTGAACATAGAAGATTACAAAAATGTTAATGGTGAACTCCAGTTATTTTTTTAAGTCATAAGCATTTATATTTAAGGTTTTAGTCATTGCTGATTGATTGGGTGGTAAAATGGGAAAAGGCAAGAAATGCTAAAAATACAAAGCCAGTCATCCTGAACTTCTGAAGAGATATGACAAAGTCTAGGTAATACGTTATTTCATATGACAGGTGGAGATTTTAACTATGACCCAAGTTTCTCTTCAGAATTGCTGGCTTGATATGTATTTTCAGAATCTGTAGCTGTCTTTACACATAAATTTGTTGCCTATTACAAAGTATACTCCAGTGCTCAAAATTCCCCCTCTGGGTGAAAACATTGACACATTTACTGGCTAAAGCATCGGATTTTTTAAAAAAATGACTTTTTTTTTTAAGATGGGGATATGACGGGCTTTTCCTCACAATATTTGAATGAAAGACATTACAATGCAAGTACTGTATTGATGTGCACAAGATCTTTCTCAATCCCCCCCACTCATTATGGAATCACTTTCAGCCTCCAATGTTGTGTCAAGCAGGACTGAAGTTAACCATTTCAGTTTTCGGTAATGACTCCATAATAAACATAACATTAAGAGTCACTGTGAGCAACAGAGGTGGGATTGAAGTGATTAAACATCTGACTGCATTTATTTACAGACAGAGGTTGACATCTAACCTGGTTCAGAATCACTGCTAGATGAAGAACTAGAGTCACTACTGCTGCTGTCACTTTCAGAGTCTGAGGAACTGCTGCTGTCACTTAATCTGGGAAATCCACCCCTTCCTTCTGCAGGATCGTTCTTTTGAGCTGTTAAAAATAATAAAAGCATACTGAATTCAAATATGAATGGCCTGAGCAGAATAATATTACTGCATTAGCATACCAAGTACATACATATTTTTGCTTGCTTCTTTCCAGAATTCAGATGTCCGGTCATATCCTGTAATCTTTTCTCTAGCTCTTGTTTTCTTTCCAATTGAATTTCTTCCTTAGATCTTCCTCGTGCTTTCTTTGCTACACAATACAACACCATCAAAGAAATAAAAAGGAAAATAAACTACCCACCATTCTAAATAAGAAAATTACACACAAGAGAATTTAATACTCACAAACAAGATTTTTTTGTTTCTTTCTTAGACATGCCATAACATATCTTTCCAGTTCTCTTAGTGTTGATGGTTTTAAAGTTTCAAAGTCAATTTCTATTTCATCTGGATCAGAGTCTCTCAAGGATAGCTCCTTTGACTGTATTATGTGGACAACACGCCCCAGTTTGTCACCAGGAAGCTTATTTATGTCAAGACTCAGTTGCCTCTTTTCATCATAAGTCATTGGCTTAGCATTATCCTCTTCTTCTGAATCACACAAAACAGGAGCTTTCTGCTTCAGTTTCTTTGACTGCCTGTATAATTAAGTACATTCACTAGCAAAGTTAGCAGCTTTAAACAGTCCTCCTCAACATTTCAGCTAGAAATATTTAGTACACAGTGTAGTGGTTAGTACAACGCTTTACAGTACAGGCGACCCAGGTTCAATTCCTACCACTGCCTGTAAGGAGTTTGGATGCTTTCCTCATGACTGTGTAGGTTTCCTCCCGGTGCTCCAGTTTCCTCCCACAGTTGAAAAGCGTACTGGTTGGTAGGTTAATTGGTCATTGTAAATTGTCCTTTGATTAGGCTAGCATTAAACTGGGGGGTTGCTGGGCGGCGTAGCTTGAGGAGCTGGAAGGGCCCATTCCATGCTGTATCTCAATAATAAAAAAAAAGGAGGATTTCGTGCCTAATATAGGAAAGATGTGGTTAAATTGGAAAGAGTTCAGAAAAGATTTATGATGTTCTGATCAGGTTTACAGGCCTGCATTAGACAAATGAAGGGCAACATTGAGAGATATTTGAAATTAGGAGAGGCATAAAGTGGACAGTAACAATCTTTTCTCTCCCGAGTATGAGAGTCCAAAATTAGGTAGCACAGATTTAAGGTGAACATAGAACAGTACAGCCCAGTACCAGCCTTTCAGCTTATTATGTTGCACTTGCTTGTATAAACCCACTTCACAATCAATCTAACCATTCCCCTGCACAGTCAATACCTTACATCCATGCAAGAAAAGTACTGTGTACGAGGGAAGTATAGTCCTATTATTTCAGCTTCTACAACCAGCCCCAACAGCGAGTTCCAGGCATCCAGGCTGAGGTCAGTTCAACATTCAAAGTAAACTTATCATCAAAGTACGCATGGGTCATCATATACTTCCTTACCAAGATGGCACTGGCGACCTCCAGCAATGCCTTGCAGGCAGCTCACAAAATTACCACATACTTCATTACATACATTTCTTCTGAACTGTGATCATTGCAGTCTGTACTTTAAGGGACGTACGTTTGAACAAACTGGTGATTTTGCGATTTCCTGGGAAATTCGGCGAACTAGACTCTTGAAAATGCATGTATGGCAGGGGCAGCCATCACTGGGGGTGGACACTGTATTGAGGCCTGACAGCGGAAGACAAACCTGTCCTTGGCTCCATTACTCTGCACCAATTGAAACATCGAACAAGATTAAAGTCACCAAGGCCGAAGGCAGAAGTTTTTAAACCTGCCTGCACTTGACTAGTCTCCCTCTCTTCTTGCTACTACAATCAGATGGGAAGTGCAGGAGCCTTGGATCCCACTTGGTCAGGTTCGGGAGCAGCTGTTGCCCTAAATCCATCAGGCTCCTGGACTGGCTTCCTGTGTCTCTGTGCTGAACTATCTCTACAGCCGTGGACTCACTTTCGGGGGCACTGCAGTTTGTTCTGTGTGTTATTTAATTGTTTTTTAAAAAACTATTTGCGTGACTGTTCCTCTTTTACACATTGGCTGTGTGGTGGTCTTTTGTTGTGTGTGTTTTCTTGTGGATTGTATTTCTTTGTTTTGTGGCTGCCTGCAAGAAGATGAATCTGAAGGTTTTATATGGTACATATACTTTGATAAAAAATGTACTTTGATCCTTAAATGTTGAGCTTTAGGATTAATTTTCTTGCAGTCATCTGCAGGGAAACATTTTAAAAAAAAAACTACATGCAAACAAACAACCAATGTGCAAAAGACGACAAACTGCACAAATAAAAATAATAGATAACATGAGTTGTAAAGAGTTCTTGAAAGTGAATCTGTCGATTATAATATCAGTTCAGAGTAGTGGTGAGTGAAATTATCTGCACTGGTTCAGGTGCTTGATGGTAGTAGGATAATAACTGCTCTCAGGAGGGGAAAGATTTAAGAGCACTGGGCAGCAGCATTTTCTATACAGAGGGTGATGAGTATATGGAATGAGATGCCCAAAGAAGTGGTTGAGACAGGTACAATAGTATCATTTAAGATACCCAAGACATGCCCTCTTCACACTGTTACTGTCAGAAAGGAGGTACAGAAGCCTGAAGGCACACACTCAGCGATTCAGGAATAGCTTCTTTCCCTCTGCCATCTGATTCCTAAATGGACATTGAACCCTTGGACGCTACCTCACTACCTTTTAAATTTTGTTTTGCACCACATATTTTAACTTAACCATTTAATAGACATACATACAGTATATATACACTTAAAGCAACTTAGTTTTTTTTCCTATTTATCATGTATTTCATTGTACTGCTGCTGTAAAGTTAACAAATTTCACGACATACGGCAATGATATTAAACCTGATTCTGAAGATCTATATTCTGTTGCGTTCTTTGAAAGTCCTACACAATATTCACAACTCTACCAATTTTTGTGTTAACAAACTTACTAAACCACCCTTCTACAGTTTCATTCAAGTCATTTTATACAGTATATCAAAAACTACAAAGGCCCCAGTTTTGTTCCCTTCTGATTAAGATGCATAAACTTAAGGCATAATGCTTCACATCTAAAGGATATTTAAATGCCTTTTGGTAATCACTTAAAATATGACAGCTGCAACCAGTTTAAAAGTGCTCAGGATGACAAATGTTACAATCTGTAACTGAAAGCAATGTAATTTACAAAGTTCCAGTAGAATTCTTCCAGAAAAAATCTCAGTAACCTGAACAATGAAATTAGAGCACAACAATTCAGATCTTTGTTCTTTTCCTTTTAACCCATTTCAATAATTACTGGAGCAGCAATATAATGTCACTGCTTTGACTTCATATATTTCTTGTACGATGGCTTAACTTCATGACAAAAAGAGGTAAAAATAGCAAACTATTGCACAATAAACAAAGAATTAAATGTAAATATGATCTAGATAGAAAATGAAATAAAGAAAAGAAATTGAAAATTGTTTGAGAGGGAATAAGGGACAAAGGAAGGAAAAAGGTCCCTGAAGGGGTTGCAGGAGAGCAGCACCAATCATCATGAACTCCCACCACCCAGGTAATGCTTCCTTCTCACTGCTGCCATTGGAAAGGTGGTGCAAGAGCCTCAGGACTCACACTACCAGGATTAGGAATAGTTATAACTGTGCAACCATCAGGGTCCTGAACCAGAGGGAATAGCTTCACTTACCCCATTGACTGAACTGTTCCCACAACATGTTCTTGATGCTTATTTTTTTTTTAAATAATTATTTCCTTTTTTTCCTTTCTTTTTGCATTAGCACAGTTTGTCACCTTTTGTACACTGGCTGCCTGCCCTGTTGGTGCAGTCTTTCATTGCTTCTATTATAGTTATTGGATTATTTAAGTATAGCCGCAAGAAAATGAATCTCAGGGTTATACATGGTATCATATATGTACTTTGATAATAAATTGACTTTGAACTTTTTCAAAATGTTGCAAAGTAACAAGAAGAGTTTGCTGATATTTTAAGAGTCAGTGTTGGGGTGGGTTATAAGAAGCACAGATGAACTGGCCATCATATATTGTACTATGGAGCTCCAGACAGATGTGCTATTAACATTTGTAATATTTGAAATACAGGACTAAGTTTCACATATTTGATGTTTAGTGAATTTTTAAAAATGATTTAAAAGAAGGTTGGTCAATATTTTTATTTCATCATCAAATAGAGAATAATCTGCAGTCTCACCACAATAGAGTGGCTCCCAAGATTGCGGACTACAAGAAAACCTCTGTCCATGTGAGATGATTTCTGTTATGCTACATTTCTCAGTCACCATATTCAGTGAACTCTTAAATAATTCCAGCACTTCTGTCTGCACCACTGCTTGGGAACTCCCCTGTTCTGTATTAAATTAAATAGCACTGTTTCCTGGAATGGACGGGTGCAAGCAGAAGAACACAAGGTGGAAAAGTGTATTAAAATTTTACAGTACCTGATTTCCAAAGTGGCTTTATTAGATTTCTTTTTCTGTGATTGCTTGGATTGTATTTTCTTCCATTCCAAATTTTTAGATTTATTTTTATCTTTTTTCTTCTTTTCCTTTCTGTCTTTGCTTTTTTTCTTCAGCTTAGAGAGTGGAATCCGTGTTAATGCTGCAAGCTGCTCATGTACTGCTTTCAACTGGCAGAAATAATAGAATTAATCATAGTATTGACAGACTCTTGATAAGGTGAATTTATATTCACAGGAGGGATTACTAAAGCTTTTTTGTAAACTTTCTTTAGTGTCTCTACTTAACCAACGCAGTTTCCTATAAATATATGCACTAATAAAACATGGCCAAGATGTTCCTGTGTGATGCCCACAACTTCCATTCTTAAGACATCAACCACATATCTGAGTGGCCTTGGAGGTCTGAAACTATGATTTGCATTATTTCTGTTCTTATTCACTTCAGCAACACAGGATCGACCCCATCAAGACCAGGTGATATCACGAACATAATACAATCACCCCTTATAGTACTTTAGATACATCTCCAAGCATTGTACCAGAGTTCTTAAATAAATGTTGCTACCCTCCTCCATGTATAATTTTAGCAGCATCCGTTAATCAGTGAGACCATGGATTTGCGCCTTGGAAGGTTTCCAGGGCACAGGCCTGGGCAAGGTTGTATGGAAGACCAGCAGTTGCCCATGCTGCAAGTCTCCCCTCTCCATGCCACCGATTTTGTCCAAGGGAAGGGCATTAGGACCCATACATCTTGGCACTGGTGTCATCGCAGAGCAATGTGGTTAAGTGCCTTGCTCAAGGCCAAACACGCTGCCTCAGCCAAGGCTCGAACTAGCGACCTCCAAATCACTAGATGAACGCCTTAACCACTTGGCCACGGGCCAACATGCAATATATGCAACATGTATTACTACTCACTTAAACACATTGTAAACAGAACTATTATGTCTTTTGTTTGAACTTGTTGTCTACTTTGCTATTCATTTCATAAGTATTGTATGCAGAAATAAAAGAATAGGAAAATTGTAAAACTTTACAAATTCATTGCTCATATATTCAATTATTACACTAAATTATTGCACTAAATATATTTACATCTGCAGCTCAGTAATCAAAGAATTCATACATTGTACCAAATGTATACTAAGCACACCCCAGCTGATAACGTCTCAAAATCCACACCACCACGTCTGATTTCTTATGTTTCTCATTTATCAGTTCTAATACTACACAAACTTCAGTCCTCTGCATCTGTTCTTTAATGCTTAATCTAATTTGGTAGCACTTGGGAAACAAGATAAAATTGTCAGAAAAAGTAGAAGAGTTTCATATATAAAAAAAGTGTAGAAGAACTAGAACACAGGTTCAGGGCAGAAAATTACCAAGAAAAACAAATCTAATGAGTTTTTCTCAAATATTATTTTTCACAGTAATATTATAGATCTATTTGTAATGAGAGCGAATTTCTTTAGTAGACAATTTTATTTCTTCCATTTATTTACCTTCATCCCAACTCCATTTAATTTATTATAATCAAGAATTGGTGCTCTAGGGAGAAAAAAAAAGGCATCTGTTAGTCTTGCGAGACCATGGATCTGCGCCTGGAAAGTCTTCACTCTCCAGGGCACAGGCCTGGCCAAGGTTGTATGGAAGACAGGCAGTTGCCTATGCTGCAAGTCTCCGCTCTCCACAACATCAATATTGTCCAAGGGAAGGGCAAAGGTCAAAGGCCAATATAGCTTGGCACCAGTGTCGTCGCAGGGCACTGTGTGATTAAGTGCCTTGCTCAAGGACACAACACGCTACCTCGGCTGGGGCTGGAACTCACGACCTTCAGGTTGCTAGCTGAATGCCTTAACCATTTGGCCACATGCCCTCTAGGAAAACTCATGTCAAAATTCCTTAATAATTATTCTATCACCTTCTTATTGCTGCTGTTTTTTTCATTAGGAGGCAAAGTGCCATTAATCAACATGCACAAAACGCTGGAGGAACTCAGCAGGTCAGGCAGCATCCGTGGAAACGAACAGTCATTTCGGGCAGAAACCCTTCATCAGCACTGAAGAGGGAGTAGGGCAGGTGGGGGGAGGGTGGGAGGGAGAAGGCTGGTAGGTGCCAGGTGAAAAACCAGTAAGGAGAGAGATCAAGGGGTGGGGGAGGGGATAGGTAGGAAAGGTGAAGGAGGAATAGGGGGAAAGCACAATGGGTAGTAGAAGGAGGCGGAACCATGAGGGAGGTGATAGGCAGCTGGAGGAGGGGGCAGAGTGAAACTGGGATGGGGGAAGTGGGGGGGGGGGAGAATTACTGGAAGTTGGAGAATTCAATATTCATGCCGAGGGGCTGGAGACTACCCAGACGGTATATGAGGTGTTGCTCCTCCAACCTGAGTTTAGCCTCATCACGGCAGTAGAGGAGGCCATGTATGGACATATCTGAATGGGAGTGGGAAGCAGAGTTGAAGTGGGTGGCTACTGGGAGACCCTGTCTGTTGTGGCGGACAGAGTGGAGGTGCTCGACGAAGCGGTCCCCCAATCTACGTCGGGTCTCACTGATGTAGAGGATGCCGCACCGGGAGCACCGGATGCAATAGATGACCCCAACAGACTCACAAGTAAGGTGTTGCCTCACCTGGAAGGACTGTTTGGGGCCCTAAATGGTGGCAAGAGAGGAGGTGTAGGGGCAGGTGTAGCACTTACGCTTATAGGGATAAGTGCCGGATGGGAGATCCGTGGGGAGGGACATGTGGACCAAGGAGTCGCAGAGGGAATGATCCCTGTGGAAAGCGGAGAGGGGTGGAGAGGGAAAGATGTGCTTAGTGGTGGGGTCCTGTTGAAGGTGGCGGAAGTTGCAGAGGATAATGTGCTGGATCCGGAGGGGTGGTAGGTGAGAACAAGGGGAACTCTGTCCCTGTTGTGGTGACGGGAGGAGGGGGTGAGGGCCAAAGTGCAGGAAATGGAGGAGATGCGGGCGAGGGCATCATTGATGACAGCAAAAGGGACACCACAATCCTTAAAGAAAGAGGACATTTGAGATGTCCTTGAACGGAAAGCCTCATCCTGGGAGCAGATGCGGCAGAGACAGTGGAATTGGGAATAGTATTTTTGCACGTGGCAGGGTCCTGTGATCATTCCCTCCGGGACTCCTTGGTCCACATGTCCCTCCCCACGGATCTCCCACCCAGCACTTATCCCTGTAAGTGCAAGTGCTACACCTGTCCCTACACCTCCTCTCTTGCCACCATTCAGGGCCCCAAACAGTCCTTCCAGGTGAGGTAACACTTCACTTGTGAGTCTGTTGGGGTCATCTATTGCATCCGGTGCTCCCTGTATGGCCTCCTCTACATCGGTGAAACCCAATGCAGACTGGGGGACAAATTCGTCAAGCACCTACGCTCCATCCGCCACAACAGACAGGATCTCCCAGTTGCCACCCACTTCGACTCTGCTTCCCATTCGGATATGTTCATACATGGCCTCCTCCACTGCCATGAGGCCAATCTCAGGTTGGAGGAGCAACACCTCATATACCGTCTGGGTAGTCTCCAGTCCCTTGGCATGAACATTGAATTCTCCCACTTCTGATAATTCCTCCCCCTCCCTTCCCCCATCCCAGTTTCACTCTGCCCCTCCTCCAGCTGCCTACTACCTCCCTCATGGTTCAACCTCCTTCTACTACCCATTGTGTTTTCCCCTATTCCTTCTTCATCTTTCCTGCCTATCACCTCCCTGCTTCCCCTCCCCCATCTCTTTATCTTTCCCCTTACTGGTTTTTCACCTGGAACCTACCAGCCTTCTCCTTCCCACCCTCCCCCCACCTTCTTTATAGGGCCCCTGCCCCCTCCCTCTTCAGTCCTGACATAGGGTCTCAGCGCGAAACGTTGACTGTTCACTTCCACGGATACTGCCTGACCTGCTGAGTTCCTCCAGCATTTTGTGTGTGTTGCTTTGACCCCAACATCTGCAGAATATTTTGTTTGTGCCATTAATCAAATCCTATTATAATACCCAAAAGATAATGTTAAAGAAACAAAATCCAATTCAAATAACTACAAGATTAATAGCTTATTTATTGGAACCAAAACATGGAAACAAAGCAGACAAACAGTTTTAATTATACATTGTTTAACTCTTGCCTGTATTCAAAGTTCAAACTACATTATCAAAGTACGTATACAGTATACAATCCTGACATTTGTCTTCCCACAGACAGCCATAAAACAAAGAAATACCATGGAATCTGTTCAAACATCAAACATGCGAAAGAAAATATCAAACATGCAAAAACAAAACAAGTCACACTAACAGCAAAAAAAAGTGAAAAAAACACAATATAAACATCAAACCACAGAGTCACTAAAGCAGACGCTGATTGTGCAGTTTAGATCAGTTCAACTCAGTGCTGTGTTGTTTGTTGATGGTGCCCACAGGCTGTAGAGCCTGTCTGTCCTGATCAAAATCGCTCAAAATAGCAATAGGAAAACAAGTAACCAGAAACACATAACATGAACTATAGAGTCCAATCCACATCGATGAAACCTTTCCAAAGGTCCTGGCACCGGCAAGGAGAGAGAGGGGAAAAACCCGATCAAACACAAGCACCTTACTCTGGCTGCTGCAAGCGGGAGACCAGTCACATGCAGGCACTTCCCTTCAACAGCATGGGGGAGGGGGGGGAGAGAGAGAGGAGAGAGAGAGAGGAGAGAGAGAGGGAGAGAGAGGGAGAGAGAGGGAGAGAGAGGGGAGAGAGAGGGGAGAGAGAGGGAGAGAGAGGGAGAGAGAGGGAGAGAGAGGGGAGAGAGAGGGGAGAGAGAGGGAGAGAGAGGGAGAGAGAGGGAGAGAGAGGGGAGAGAGAGGGAGAGAGAGGGAGAGAGAGGGGAGAGAGAGGGGAGAGAGAGAGAGAGAGAGAGGGAGAGAGAGGGAGAGAGAGGGAGAGAGAGGGGAGAGAGAGGGAGAGAGAGGGAGAGAGAGGGGAGAGAGAGGGGAGAGAGAGGGGAGAGAGAGGGAGAGAGAGGGAGAGAGAGGGGAGAGAGAGGGGAGAGAGAGGGGAGAGAGAGGGGAGAGAGAGGGGAGAGAGAGGGGAGAGAGAGGGAGAGAGAGGGGAGAGAGAGGGAGAGAGAGGGGAGAGAGAGGGGAGAGAGAGGGAGAGAGAGGGGAGAGAGAGGGAGAGAGAGGGAGAGAGAGGGAGAGAGAGGGAGAGAGAGGGAGAGAGAGGGAGAGAGAGGGAGAGAGAGGGAGAGAGAGGGGAGAGAGGGGAGAGAGAGGGGAGAGAGAGGGAGAGAGAGGGGAGAGAGAGGGGAGAGAGAGGGAGAGAGAGGGAGAGAGAGGGGAGGAGAGGGGAGAGAGAGGGAGAGAGAGGGGAGAGAGAGGGAGAGAGAGGGAGAGAGAGGGAGAGAGAGGGAGAGAGAGGGAGAGAGAGGGGAGAGAGAGGGAGAGAGAGGGGAGAGAGAGGGGAGAGAGAGGGGAGAGAGAGGGGAGAGAGAGGGAGAGAGAGGGAGAGAGAGGGGAGAGAGAGGGGAGAGAGAGGGGAGAGAGAGGGGAGAGAGAGGGGAGAGAGAGGGGAGAGAGAGGGGAGAGAGAGGGGAGAGAGAGGGGAGAGAGAGAGAGAGAGAGAGAGAGAGAGAGAGAGAGAGAGAGAGAGAGAGAGAGAGAGAGAGAGAGAGAGAGAGAGAGAGAGAGAGAGACACACACACGTCAAATACAGGCAGACGGCACTGACCACCCACTCACAGAGACACACAAAGAAAATAGGCTGGCTACTTTGTTATTCTACACACGCGTATTGTATGTAGAAATAAAAGAACAGGAAAACTGTAAAACTTCTTCATATTCATTCCTGATATATTCAATGGGGCCCTCATTGGTTTGAGATCTCCATCCTTAAAGACCATGTAATTTTTTAAGATTATGAGGACACACAGTCCTCTTTTATTGTCCTTTAGTAATGCATGCATTATGATACAATGCTTCTCCAGAATATCACAGAAACACATGACAAAGCAAGACTAAAAAAAACTGACAAAAACCACATAATTATAACATATAGTTACAACAGTGCAAAGCAATACCATAATTTGATAAAGAACAGACCATGGCATGGTATTAAGTCTCAAAGTCTCTTGAACGTCCCATCATCTCACGCAGACGGTGAACCTCCAGCGCCGCAAACTTGCCAATGCAGCATCCTGGAAGCATCCGATCACTGTCCGACTCTGAGTCCGTCCGAAAACTCCAAGCCTCCAACCAGCTCTCCGACATCGAGCACCATCTCTGCCAAGCGCTTCGACCTCAGTCCCGGCAACAGGCAATAGGCAAAGCTGAGGATTTGGGGCCTTCCCCTCTGGAGATCCCGGACCACACAGTAGCAGCAGCAGCGAAGCGGGCATTTCAGAAGTTTCTCCAGGTGTTCCTCCGTGCTTCTCACGGCTGTCTCCATCAAATCAGGATTGTGCATGGCCCCTAGTTACACATACGATATCATTCGAACCGCCGCACACGCTGCATCGCGCCGCCATCTTCTCCTCCCACCTTCCTACATTTCATACGTTCACATCTCTGTTTCTTTACGGAAGTGATAAACCAAGTGATGCAACGAAGCATTTTCCATCAACAAGTAATGTGCTAACTGGGTAGGTGGACGGAAGGTGGAAAATGCAATCCAGTTTTCAATATTAGTAACAGAAAATAGATTTGACAACTCAAATACTGAATGTTGAAGATGGTGTCAGAATTTGGCAGCTAGTGATAAAATGCCTAGAGGGGCTAGAGCTTCATCTAATTACATGCTAGAAAGTAATGATAAGCTGACAACAGATTCTGATATTCTTTGGAGAAAAAGAGAAAGCAAAACTACAAAAGGAATTAGTTGTTGATGATGCAGATTTCAACGAATCTCAAGAGAGCACTTCCTGCATCTCAAACCAAGAAACTGGAGTACTACACAGCTTACAAATACATCATCGTGGAGTCGTACATTATAGAAACAGGCCTTTCAGCACAACTGGTCCATGGTGACCAGGGTGCCTGTCTAAACTAGTCCTATTTGCCTGTTCTTGGCCCTTATCCCCCTGAACCTTTCCTTTGATCAGTCCAAGACTCTTTTGCATGATGTTAATGTACCTGCCTTAAACACTTCATCTGGTAGCTCATTCCAAATCTCTTCCCTTTCACCTTAACCTATGCATTCAAGTGCTCAATTCTCCAGCCCCAGGAAAGAGTGTAGTACAGCACTGAATAACATAACACAAGAAATAGGAGCAGGAGTAGACCATCTTGCCCATCTCTACCTACCTGCCTTTTCCCTATAACTCTTAATTCCTCTACTATGCAAAAACCTATCCAACCTTGTCTTAAGTATATTTACTGAGGTAGCCTCCACTATTTCATTGGGCACAGAATTCCAGATTCACCTCTCTCTGGAAAGAGCAATTCCTCCTCATCTCCGTCCCAAATCTACTCCCCTGAATCTCGAGGCTATGTCCCCTAGTTCTAGTCTCACCTACTAGTGGAAACAACTTTCCTGCCTCTATCTTATCCCTTTCATAATTTTATGTTTCTATAAGCATTCTTTTGAATGAAGCCCCTTGACTTAACTCGTCCATACTGACAACTAAGCTAGTCCCATTTGCCCCCAGCTGGCCCAGAAGCTTTGAAATCAGGGGTTCCCAACTTCTTATGCCATGGAGGTCTGTTAACCCCAGATTGTTAACCCCTACTCTAAATCTTTCCAATCCAGTTGCTACAATACGCGAATGGGAAAAAGAATGAGTGAAATAAATGGCACAAAGTTGAGAAATTTTTAACGAAATCCTTTTAACAGTAGTCAAAGTACTTCTTTCCTTACCTGGTCTTCAAGCTGAGCAAGGCGCCTCTTCTGCTCTTTTGCTGAGCTTTCAGAACTACTTTCAGCAGAGGAACTCCCACTGCTATGTTCACTTGATGATTCAGCGATACGTGTTGTAGATTGTGCCAAAACTGTACTTTTTACGGGATTCTTACATAGTTTTGCAAAAAGCATCTCAAAAACATCCTATGTGAGAATGAATGAATGGGGGAGGGGAGGGAGAGAGGGGGAGAAAAAAAGAGGACGTGATAAAGCTCTGAATGGCAGCTTATCTACTCATTCCACACAAATCAGCAAATTTAAAGAAACCCACTGATGATATTAACACTTAGAACTGAAGTCTTTCACCAGACCAGTATTCTTCAGTGCATAAATCGCCATTAAATTAAAGCACATTTTCTGGACATGATTATAAAGCAAAACAACTGAGCACATAGTAATAATTAGAATGAAAGTTTCAGGTTCATGTGAACCAAAATCTTATCAGTAATTCAAATTAGTGCAGCTCCAGTGAAACAATTCACTCATACATGAGAAATACTATGCTCTTGATATTAAGTTTCAATGTGTAGCTACACTTTTTAAATCAAGTTTCTTAATTTGTTCAGCCTTAATACTGCAGTATTTTCAATTTACTGGTTGATCCCTGTTACACAGAAGGGCCTTATGATGAAATTCAATTGTAGATTGGGCTCAGCACATGGGGAGATGCCAAACAAACTTTGCATTAAGAGATACAAAAAGATTGCAAGGACAAAATAACATTTTTTTTTCCTTTTGTCATGGTTTCATTTCCTCAGTTTAGAAACTTTTAATGAAGGGTCTTCCTTCTACCAAAAATTAAACACTTGGTTTGGTTTTGCTTGTAAGGAAGGCATTGGCGGCAGCTGTTCCATGATGTCTTCCTACTCTGGTGGAATTGAAGTGCAGATAGCTTTACAGTGAGGAGAGAAAACAGCATGTGCACGTCTGTGGGTGCACAAGACTGAACAGAGTAAATTGTGTATTGCCTCCTGCAACTTGATAATCAACAGCTTCTTCCCCTCTGCCATTAGATTTCTGAATGGACAATGAATCCATGAACACGACCTCATTATATTTGCCTCTCTTTAACACTACTTTATTTATATACCAAAGTTCAAAGTAAATTTATTATCAAAGTACATATATGTCATCCAGAGATTCATTTTCTTGCAGGCATACTCAATAAATCCAATAACTATAATAGAATCAAAGAAAGACTATACTAACAGGATGGACAGCCACTGTGCAAAAGACAACAAATTGCAAATAAAAAGTCCAATAATAATAATAAATAAAGCAATATAAGTTGAGAACATGAGATGAAGAGTCCTTGAAAATGAGTCCATGGTTTGTGGGAACAGTTGTGATGGGGCAAGTGAAGTTGAGTGAAGCTAACCCCTCTGGTTCAAGAGTCTGGTGGTTGAGGGGTAATAACTGTTCCTGAACTTGGCGGTGGGAGTCCTGAGGCTCCTGTACCTTCTTCCTGATGGCAGTAGCACAAAGACAGCACATCCTGAATGGTGAGGATCCCTGATGATGGATGCTGCTTTCCTGTGTCAATGCTCCATGTAGAAATGTTCAATGGTGGGCAGGGCTTTACCCTTGATGGACTGAGCCACATACACTACTTTTCGTAGGATATTCTGTTCAAGGGCATTGGTGTTTCCATACCAGGATCTGATGCAGCCAGTCAATGCACTCTCCACTATACATCTATAGAAGTTTGTCAAAGCTTTAGATCTAATGCAGAATCTTCACAGACTCCTAGGGAAGGCGCTGTTGTGCTTTATTCGTAATTGCATTTGTGTGCTGGGTCCAGGACAGATCCTCTGAAATGATAACGCTGAGGGATTTAAAGTTGCTGACCCTCTCCACCTCTAACCCCCGATGAGGACTGGCTCATCGACCTGCGGTTTCTTCCTCGTGAGAGAATAATCACCTCCTTGGTCCTGCTGACAATGAGTGAGTGGTTGCTGGTGCGTTGCATCTCAGCCAAGTTTTCATTCTCCCTCTTATGTGCTGATTTGTCACCACCTTTGTTTCAGACAATGACAGTGGTGTCATCAGCAAACCTGAATTGTGGAATTGGAGCTGTGCTTAGCCAGAGGACTAAGCACACAGCCTTGCGGTGCACCTGTGCTGACGGAGATAGAGGAGATGTTGTTGATAATCCAAACTGACTGGGGCCTGTAAGCAAGGAAATAGAGGGTCCAATTGCACAAGGAGGTATTGAGGTCAAGGTCTTGAAGCTTTTTAAATTAATTTTGAGGGGACTGCCGTCCAGATGTTCCAGGGTTGAGTGAAGAGACAATAAAATGACATCTTTAGAGGACCTGTTGTGTTGGTAGGCAAACTGGAGCAGATTCAAGTTGCTTCTCAGGCAGAAGTTGATAGGTTTCATCACCAACCTCTCAAAATACTTCATCCCTGTGGGTGCAAGTGCTGCTGGATGATAGCCATTGGGACAGGTTACCAAGTTCTTCTTGGGCACTGGTATAATTGAAGCCTGCTTAAAGCAGGTGGATACCTCAGAATGTTGAAGTGAGAGGTTAAAGGTCTCAGTGACGACTTCAGCATGGGTCTTCTTTACTACCTGGTTAAGTACCCCAAACTGGCCAGATGCTTTCTGTGGGTTCACCCTTCTTCGCTCTCACATTGGTCTCAGAGACTGAAATCACAGGATCATCAGGGACTGTTGGAGTTTGTGATGGTTCTTCCATGTTTTGATGGTCAAAGCGAGCATAGAATGCATTAAGTTCAACTGAAGGAAAGCACTGTTGTTACCCATGTCACTTATTCTCACTTTATAAGAGATGATAGCATTCAAGCCCTGTCACAGATGTCAAGCATCCTTCATTGGTTCAACTTTAGTCTGGAATTATCACCTCCCCCATGCGATTGCTTTCCTGAGATCGTACTTGGACCTCATAACTTTTGTGGTCACCAGACCTGGATGCCTCTGATTTGGATCTCAGCATATTGCAGATCTCATGGTTCATCCAGGGCTTCTTGTTGGGGAAGACTCTGAATGCTTTTGTGGGGACACTCTCATCTATGACTGTTTTATAAAGTCAGTGACAACTGTGGTGTATTCATTGAGATCCAGAGACGAGTTGTTGAACATGGCCCAATCCACTGACCTGAAGCAATCCCATAGTCGATCCTTTGCCTCCTGCGACTGTGTCTTTGTTGTCCTAATCTCGAGAGCCTTGCTCTTTAGCCTCTGCTTGTGTGCAGGGAGGACAGCCAGGTAATCCGATCTATCAAAATGCAGTCTGGGTATGGAACGGCAGGCATTCCACATCATAGTATAGCAGTGGTCTAGCGTGTTGGGACCTTTAGTGCTACAGGTTTTATGCTGATGGCAAATAGAGGAATTTATTCAAATAAATCTGATTGAAAACCCCAACTATGATATGAAACATGTCAGGGTGGACTGCTTCTTGTTTGGTGACAGCATCATGCAGTATCTCAAGTGCTGAATTATAGTCACTCGGTGGTGGTATGCAAACTGCAGTGAAGATCAAGGAGAACTCTCAAGGGATAATTATCCCACTGCCTGCATAATTGCAGTATTTCTTATTGCAATTTGTGGTTATTTTTGTGTATTGCAACTGCGAAACAAATTTCACAACATTTGCCAGTGATATTAAACCCGATTCTAATTCTCAATTTGAGTATAGTGTGCCACTCCCAAGGGAAGATGAATCAAGACAACAGGTTGACTTTGACCAACATATCCCTCCTATATGCCTCCTATCCCCACATATAGTGGATGAATATGTGTTTAAAGGTTTAAAGGTTTAAAAAGAGAAATTTTCAACGGTTCTTGTTTCAGTCGAAGCAAGCAGCTGAGAAGGAGTGAAGAAATCGGGTAGAAAATGTCATTTTTTTTTAAAACACTGCTCGGGGAGAAGGGTCTGCACTGCGCAGGCGCGTGACGTAGTGCGCCAAGGTTTAAAAAGCAGAGCACCATATACAGCGGCCATCGTTGTAGCGGCCATTGTCAGAGTGGACTGAGTCAGAGTGGGACGGCTTTGGCTCAAACAGGCTTCAGCGAGAGCAGGCAGAGGCCAGGGTAGGTTCTGGTAAGTTTTCTGTTCAGATTGTCTGGCGTACAGAGAATGCCAGGCAGGATGTTGGAATGCTCCTCTTGCAGGATGTGGGAAGTCAGGGAGCCCTCCGGTATCCCTGACAACTACATCTGCAGGAAGTGCATCCAGCTGCAGCTCCTGACAAACCGCGTTAGGGAACTGGAGCAGGAGCTGGATGACCCGCGGATCATTCGGGAGAATGAGGAGATTATGGATCGTAGCTACAGGGAGGTAGTTACGCCAAAGGAGCAGAGGACAGGAAATTGGGTCACTGTCAGGCGAGGGAAGAGGAAAGGACAGGCAGAGCAGGGTTCCCCTGTGGCCATTCACCTCAACAACAAGTATACCGCATTGGATACTGTTTGGAGGGATGACTTACCTGGGACTAGCTGCAGTAGCCGGATCTCTGGCACTGAGTCTGGCTCTGCAGTGCAGAAGGGAGTGGGGAGAATGAGGAGAGTGGTAGTGATAGGGGACTCGATAGTTAGAGGTGCAGATAGAAGGTTCTGTGGTCGTGACAGAGAATCCAGGATGGTTTGTTGCCTCCCAGGTGCCAGGGTCAAGGATGTCTCCGATCGATTGCATGACATTCTGAAGTGGGAGGGTGACCAGCCAGATGTCGCGGTGCACATCGGTACCAATGACATAGCAAGGAAGAGTGAAGAGGTCCTGGACAGTGAGTATAGAGAGCTTGGTAGGAAGTTGAAAAGCAGGACCTCAAGGGTGGTAATCTCAGGATTGCTACCTGTGCTAGGTGCCAGTGAGGGTAGCAATAGGATGCTCTGGAGGAGGAACAAGTGGCTGAGGAACTGGTGTAGGGGGCAGGGTTTCAGATTTAAGGATCATTGGGACCTCTTCTGGGGCAGGTGGGACCTGTACAAGAGAGACGGGTTACACTTGAACCACAGGGGGACCAATATCCTTTCAGGGAGATTTGTTAGTGCTATTGGGGAGGCTTTAAACTAGATTTGCAGGGGGATGGGAACCAGAGTGCCAGAGCTGACAGTGTGGCTGGGGTGAAAATAAATGATGTTGAAAGTTTAAGCAAATCTGCTGATAGAAAGGTTGTGAGTGGTGGTAAAAATCTTCTGAGGTGTATATATTTCAATGCTAGGAGTATTGCGGGGAAGGCGGATGAGTTGAGGGTGTGGATTGACACGTGGAATTATGATGTTGTAGCAATTAGTGAAACTTGGCTACAGGAGGGGCAGGACTGGCAGCTTAATATTCCAGGGTTCCGATGTTTCAGGTGTGATCGAGGCAGAGGAATGAAAGGTGGGGGAGTAGCATTGCTTGTTAGGGAAAATATTACAGCAGTGCTCAGGCAGGACAGATTAGAGGGCTTGTCTACTGAGTCCTTATGGGTGGAGCTGAGAAACAGGAAAGGTATGGCCACATTAGTGGGATTGTATTACAGACCACCCAATAGTCAACAAGACTTGGAAGAGCAAATCTGCAGAGAGATAGCAGGCAACTGCAGGAAACAAAGATGTGATGGTAGGGGATTTTAATTTTCCATACATTGATTGGGACTCCCATACTGTTAGGGGTCTAGATGGTTTAGAGTTTGTAAAATGTGTTCAGGAAAGTTTTCTAAATCAATATATAGAGGGACCAACTAGAGGGGATGCAATATTGGATCTCCTATTACGTAACGAATTAGGGCAAGTGACAGAAGTCTGTGTAGGGGAGCACTTTGGTTCCAGTGATCATAACACCATTAGTTTCAATTTGATCATGGATAGATCTGGTCCTAGGGTTGAGGTTCAGAACTGGAAGAAGGCCAAATTTGAAGAAATGAGAAAGGATCTAAAAAGCGTGGATTGGGACAGGTTGTTCTCTGGCAAAGATGTGATTGGTAGGTGGGAAGCCTTCAAAGGGGAAATTTTGAGAGTGCAGAGTTTGTATGTTCCTGTCAGGATTAAAGGCAAATTGAATAGGAATAAGGAACCTTGGTTCTCAAGGGATAGTGCAACTCTGATAAAGAAGAAGAGGGAGTTGTATGAAATGTATAGGAAACAGGGGGTAAATCAGGTGCTTGAGGAGTATAAGAAGTGCAAGAAAATACTTAAGAAAGAAATCAGGAGGGCTAAAAGAAGACATGAGGTTGCCTTGGCAGTCAAAGTGAAGGATAATCCAAAGAGCTTTTACAAGTATATTAAGAGCAAAAGGATTGTAAGGGATAAAATTGGTCCTCTTGAAGATCAGAGTGGTCGGCTTTGTACGGAACCAAAGGAAATGGGGGAGATCTTAAATAGGTTTTTTGTGTCTGTATTTACTAAGGAAGCTGGCATGAAATCTATGGAATTGAGGGAATCAAGTAGTGAGACCATGGAAACTGTACAGATTGAAAAGAAGGAGGTGCTTGCTGTCTTGAGGAAAATTAAAGTGGATAAATCCCCGGGACCTGACAGAGTGTTCCCTCGGACCTTGAAGGAGACTAGTGTTGAAATTGCAGGGGCCCTGGCAGAAATATTTAAAATGTCGCTGTCTACGGGTGAAGTGCCGGAGGATTGGAGAGTGGCTCATGTTGTTCCGTTGTTTAAAAAAGGATCAAAAAGTAATCCGGGAAATTATAGGCTGGTGAGTTTAACGTCAGTAGTAGGTAAGTTATTGGAGGGAGTACTAAGAGACAGAATCTACAAGCATTTGGATAGACAGGGGCTTATTAGGGAGAGTCAACATGGCTTTGTGCGTGGTAGGTCATGTTTGACCAATCTGTTGGAGTTTTTCGAGGAGGTTACCAGGAAAGTGGATGAAGGGAAGGCAGTGGATATTGTCTACATGGACTTCAGTAAGGCCTTTGACAAGGTCCCGCATGGGAGGTTAGTTAGGAAAATTCAGTCGCTAGATATACATGGAGAGGTGGTAAATTGGATTAGACATTGGCTCAGTGGTAGAAGCCAAAGAGTGGTAGTAGAGAATTGCTTCTCCAAGTGGAGGCCTGTGACTAGTGGTGTGCCACAAGGATCAGTGCTGGGTCCATTGTTATTTGTCATCTATATCAATGATCTGGATAATAATGTGGTAAGTTGGATCAGCAAATTTGCTGATGATACAAAGATTGGAGGTGTAGTAGACAGTGAGGAAGGTTTTCAGAGCCTGCAGAGGGACTTGGACCAGCTGGAAAAATGGGTTGAAAAATGGCAGATGGAGTTTAATACAAACAAGTGCGAGGTATTGCATGTTGGAAGGACAAACCAAGGTAGAACATACAGAGTTAATGGTAAGGCGCTGAGGAGTGCAGTAGAACAGAGGGATCTAGGAATACAGATAGAAAATTCCCCAAAAGTGTTGTCACAGGTAGATACGGTCATAAAGAGAGCTTTTGGTACATTGGCCTTTATTAATCAAAGTATTGAGTATAAGAGCTGGAATGTTATGATGAGGTTGTATAAGGCATTGGTGAGGCCGAATCTGGAGTATTGTGTTCAGTTTTGGTCACCAAATTACAGGAAGGACATAAATAAGGTTGAAAGAGTGCAGAGAAGATTTACAAGGATGTTGCCGGGACTTGGGAAACTCAGTTACAAAGTTGAATAGGTTAGGACTTTATTCCCTGGAGCGTAGAAGAATGAGGGGAGATTTGATAGAGGTATATAAAATTATGATGGGTATAGATAGAGTGAATGCAAGCAGGCTTTTTCCACTGAGGCAAGGGGAGGAAAAAACCAGAGGACATGGGTTAAGGGTGAGGGGGGGAAAAAGTTTAAAGGGAACATTAGGGGGGGGCTTCTTCACACAGAGAGTGGTGGGAGTATGGAATGAGCTGCCAGACGAGGTGGTAAATGCGGGTTCTTTTTTAATATTTAAGAATAAATTGGACAGATACATGGATGGGAGGTGTATGGAGGGATATGGTCCGTGTGCCGGTCAGTGGGACTAGGCGGAAAATGGTTCGGCACAGCCAAGAAGGGCCAAAAGGCCTGTTTCTGTGCTGTAGTTTCTATGGTTATCAGGCAGGGCAGAAAACACTGCAAGAAAATCCATAACCCCATAAGAGTTAAAATTCACTCCTTTTGTACCAGAAGAGCTGGAAATGGATACCAGAGATTGGATGAAGTAGGTTTTTAATAAAGTGATAGACCTTGAACAAAGATCACACAGAAGAGGAACTTTTTCTAATGAGGAGGCCATTTTCCAAGATTGAGATAAATACTACACTTTCTAAACCCAGACTGTCCCTGGTAATAAATAGGTCCCATTTCTACAGATGTTCATACATTGGAAAATATCCAAAAATCACTCAATATAGCAATCATAACTCAATAGTATTTAATGAATGACATCAAAAGTGCCAGACTGATAAGAAAGAAGACGAGACAGCGCGAGACTAGTAACACTGGTCATAGGAATTAGTGAATGTACGTACTTTGGACATGAATTTTATAATATTATGGGAGCTTCTTTGTATATGGGGTGTCCATATGTCTGATGTTCATAGCCCAGGAGTAGCCTGTAAATATCTCAGCTTTGAGATACTGGCATTAAACTTCAATTTATCTGTTGGTCAAAACAAAAGATCAAAAAGATGGGGGAAAAAAAAGCAAGTTAATATTTCAGGTTTAGTACTAGGAAATAAAGAAAAAAAGTTGGCTTTCAATAGCAGAGTTGGTAAGGGAAGTATATGAAGAAAAGAAATACCTTGAATGTGTGAGACCTAATGTATTATTAGTAGAATTTACCAGTTAGGATCAGATTATGCAACATTATCAGTGTGATTTGCTGATAATAACATGGCTGTGGGACATATCCAAAGTATAGAATGTAACTAAATTGTGTAATGGATACATTTTACTCTTACCTGAAGTTTTCGGGCCATAGCTACCACTTCATGGTCTGGTGGATTATACTTGTAACAGTTCAAAAACATTAATCTCATGTCTGCTGCAAACTCTTCTCGATCTTTGTATTCTTGGTTGCCCAATTTTCTCTTAGAAGATGGAAAAACAAAACCATCAGAAAATCAAGTGCATTAAAACTTAATCCATGATGATTTTAGATAATCAGTAAATCCTGAATTTCCATTGCGAAAAGTTTAGTTACCAATATCCTAATTTAATCAGAATCATCACAGACCTAAATACACATTTTTCATATTACTGAAGAATGCAATTCCACACCCACCTGACAGAATATTTTGATGCACCCCATAGGAATATTTTGGGCACATTTTTAAATCTATAGTTTTGAGTTCAAATCCAGAAAATTCAAAAGGCCAAGAAATCAGGTACATGGATTGAATAACTGAAATAATACAGCATAAAGGTCAATTAACAAGTGTGAATATACACCCAGAGCAAGATGAAAAAACCAAATACAAATCCTCGCAAATGACAGACCACAGAATAATAAGAAATGAATTAATCTGGACCCAAAGAAAACAATCTGCTAGAGGAATAGCAGGTCAAGCAGCAACTATGGGGAGACAGCAATGGGGTAAGGAAGTTTTGGCGTTTCAGATTTTGACCCAAATCAGGACCAAGATTGAAGACGGAAGGTAGCAAATATAAAGAAGAGGGAAGACTGAAATAGAAGCCAGTAGGTGATAGGTAGGCTGAGGAGGGGTGAAGAATAATGGGCAGATGTGGCCAGATGAGGGAGTGGGAGAGGTGGGATTGTGAGACAGAGCAGGCAAGTGACTAGTTTCTCTCTTTTCTCTTGGTAAATTTGGATTGATTTCAATCATCAACAGATAGTTAAATGCTTGGAAATACTTTGCGGTATGTGAACACAGTAACTTTTTAAATTGCTTTGTTAATGTTTAATTGCTCATATTTCTGGCAATGCTAGCAATTACTTGCCTCAGTGATTGCCAAGGAGATTATTAACAGTCATACGCATTGGTGGATCTGGAGTCACCTACAAGGAAAACTAGGGAACCATGCCCAAAGGATCGGGTAAATTAGATGGATTTCAACAAAAATCATCGCCAGGCTCAGGATGAAATTCTGTGATATACTTTTTTTTTTAAAAAACAACTTCAAGTTAATTATTTATATAAATTTAAATTCCCCAGTTATCATGGTGGGATTTTAACTGGCACTTCTACAAACGATTGTAAATCAATGGCCCTGAACTTTGGTTGCTTACCTGCTGCACAACTCAACACTACTCCCAATGTAACTGAAACTAAATCAAGGCACAATCAAAAAAGGAATTTATAGTCTGGGTGTCTTTTCAGACAATCTTTTAGTTAAATCTGAGTGGATTAGTAATACATTTCCTTTAATTTTTCTGACAGCAAAATCCAGTATTTACTTTTGATGTCTGACTGCTTGCTTAATTCCAGCTTGAACACTCACATTGATCTGATTCAAAATGGATACATTAGGGGAACAAATCAATTTCAGAGATGGGTAGACACAGCATTCAAACAAACAAAAGTTAGTTGGGATTTCAGTTTCCAGTTTTAGTTCAGATCTGGGATGTTTCATCAATATTTGGCAAAATCAGATCATTTACTTGATAGCACAACTAAATAAAAATCAATAATAAAGTCATAACATTAAACTTAATGTATTGTTTGCACCCAGCACTTTTCTCATAAAAACAATACAAATATGCACACCATTTCTGTAAATGATGCCCAATATTTGAAAGTCAATCTGCAGATATTGATGCTATTTTCTTGACATTTTCTGACAACGCAGGAGAGAGAAAAATATTTCAGATTCATATAGATGCAATGCTCTGCCAACTCCAAGGAAAATAAAACTTTTGCTAATTCTGGCCACCATGAACATTGCATTGAAGAGCACATTAGAGCTGCAACACACAGATTCACAGGGGCTGGGGTAAAAGAGATCTCAATGAATTACTTGTTCATTTCTTCATCATCTTACCTTTCAAAATACTGAACTGTAATCAAAGCTTTGACAAAGTTACTATTTGTGTAAGTTATTAACCTTCTAAATATTAAGCTAAAAATGCCTCTTCACACCAACATTGCAAATGCTTCATATCAGCATGTAGCTGCTGATTAAGATATTGTAAATGCTGAACACAAGACAGATCTACAGTAAACAAGAGGAATTCTGCAGATGCTGGAAATTCAAGCAACACACATCAAAGTTGCTGGTGAACGCAGCAGGCCAGGCAGCATCTATAGGGAGAGGTACAGTCGACATTTCAGGCCGAGGCCCTTCGTCAGGACTAACTGAAAGAAGAGCTAGTAAGAGATTTGAAAGTGGGAGAGGGAGGGGGAGATCCAAAATGATAGGAGAAAACAGGAGGGGGAGGGATGGAGCCAAGAGCTGGACAGGTGATTGGCAAAAGGGATACGAGAGGATCATGGGACAGGAGGCCCAGGGAGAAAGACGGGGGGGGGGGGGAAACCCAGAGGATGGGCAAGGGGTATAGTCAGAGGGACAGAGGGAGAAAAAGGGAGAGTGAGAGAAAGAATGTGTTTATAAAAATAAATAACAGATGGGGTACGAGGGGGAGGTGGGGCATTGGCGGAAGTTAGAGAAGTCCATGTGCATGCCATCAGGTTGGAGGCTACCCAGATGGAATGCAAGGTGTTGTTCCTCCAACCTGAGTGTGGCTTCATCTTTACAGTAGAGGAGGCCGTGGATAGACATGTCAGAATGGGAATGGGATGTGGAATTAAAATGTGTGGCCACTGGGAGATCCTGCTTTCTCTGGCGGACAGAGCATAGGTGTTCAGCAAAATGGTCTCCCAGTCTGCGCCGGGTCTTGCCAATATATAGAAGGCCACATCGGGAGCACTGGACGCAGTATATCACCCCAGCCAACTCACAGGTGAAGTGTCACCTCACTTGGAAGGACTGTCTGGGGCCCTGAATGGTGGTAAGGGAGGAAGTGTAAGGGCATGTGCAGCACTTGTTCCGCTTACAAGGATAAGTACCAGGAGGGAGGGGAACAAATGGACAAGGGAGTCGCGTAGGGAGTGATCCCTGCGGAAAGCGGGGGGGGGGGGGGAGGAGAGAAAGATGTGCTTAGTGGTGGGATCCCGTTGGAGGTGGCGGAAGTTACAGAGAATAATATGTTGGACCCGGAGGCTGGTGGGGTGGTAGGTGAGAACCAGGGAACCCTATTCCTAGTGGGGTGGCGGGAGGATGGAGAGAGAGAGCAGATGTGCGTGAAATGGGGGAGTTGCGTTTGAAAGCAGAGTTGATGGTGGAGGAAGGGAAACCCCTTTCTTTAAAAAAGGACATCTCCCTTGTCTTGGAATGAAAAGCCTCATCCTGAGAGCAGATGCGGCGGAGACAGAGGAATTGCGAGAAGGGGATGGCATTTTTGCAAGAAACAGGGTGAGAAGAGAAATAGTCCAGATAGCTGTGAGAGTCAGTAGGCTTATAGTAGACATCAGTGGATAAGCTGTCTCCAGAGACAGAGACAGAAAGATCTAGAAAGGGGAGGAAGGTGTCGGAAATGGACCAGATAAACTTACGGGCAGGGTGAAAGTTGGAGGCAAAGTTAATAAAGTCAACGAGCTCAGCATGCATGCAGGAAGCAGCGCTAATGCAGTTGTCGATGTAGCGAAGGAAAAGTGGGGTACAGATACCAGAATAGGTTCGGAACATAGATTGTTCCACCAAAGCCAACAAAAAGGCAGGCATAGCTAGGACCCATACGGGTGCCCATAGCTACACCTTTAGTTTGGAGGAAGTGGGAGGAGCCAAAGGAGAAATTAAGAGTAAGGACTAATTCTGCTTGACAGAGCAGAATGGTGGTAGAGGGGAACTGATTAGGTCTGGAATCCAAAAAGAAGCGGAGAGCTTTGAGACCTTCCTGATGGGGGATAGAGGTATATAGGGACTGGACATCCATGGTGAAAATAAAGCGGTGGGGGCCAGGAAACTTAAAATCATCGAAAAGTTTGAGAGTGTGAGAAGTGTCACAAACATAGGTAGGAAGGATTGAACAAGGGGGGATAAAACCGTGTGTGTCGACGTATGCAGAAACAAGTTCGGTGGGGCAGGAGCAAGCTGAGACAATAGGTCTGCCAGGACAGGCAGGTTTGTGGATCTTGGGTAGGAGGTAGAAACGGGAAGTGCGGGGTGTGGGAACTATAAGGTTGGTAGCAGTGGATGGGAGATCCCCTGAGCGGATAAAGTCGGTGATGGTGTGGGAGACAATGGCCTGGTGCTCCTTAGTGGGGTCATGATCGAGGGGTAAATAAGAGGAGGTATCCGCGAGTTGACGCTGTGCCTTGGCAAGGTAGAGGTCAGTACACCAGACTACAACAGCACCCCCCTTATCGGCAGGTTTAATAGTAAGGTTAATAGAGGGAGTGGAGAGCAGAGTGTTTGGAAGGAGTGAGGTTGGAATTGGAACAAGGTGTGGTGAAGTCGAGATGGTTGATGTCCCGTCAGCAGTTAGCAATAAAGAGATCCAGAGCAGACAGAAGACCAGAGCGGTGTGTCCATGAAGAGGAGGAGGGTTGAAGACAGGAAAAGGGGTCATCGGTGGGGGTGGAAGAGTCGTTGCCGAAGAAGTAGGCTCGGAGACGGAGACAGTGGAAGAACAGTTCCGCGTCATGGCGAACACGGAACTGGCTGAGGTGTGGGCGAAGGGGGACAAAGGTGAGGCCCTTACTGAGGACAGAGTGTTCTGCCTCAGACAGCTGAAGGTCGGAGGGGATGGTAAAGACCCAGCACAGATGACAGCTGGGATCAGAGGGAGGAGGGGGACATTTTAATTCCACATCCCATTCTGACATGTCTATCCACGGCCTCTTCTACTGTAAGATGAAGCCACACTCAGGTTGGAGGAACAACACCTTATATTCCGTCTGGGTAGCCTCCAACCTGATGGCATGAATATTGACTTCTCTAACTTCCGCTAATGCCCCACCTCCCCCTCGTACCCCATCCGTTATTTATTTTTATACACACATTCTTTCTCTCTCTCCTTTTTCTCTCTCTGTCCCTCTGACTATACGCCTTGCCCATCCTCTGGGTTCCCCCCCCCCCTTGTCTTTCTCCCTGGGCCTCCTGTCCTATGATCCTCTCATATCCCCTTTGCCAATCACCTGTCCAGTTCTTGGCTCCATCCCTCCCCCTCCTGTCTTCTCCTATCATTTTGGATCTCCCCCTCCCCCTTTCAAATCTCTCACTAACTCTTCCTTCAGTTAGTCCTGACGAAGGGTCTCGGCCTGAAACGTCGACTGTACCTCTTCCTAGAGATGCTGCCTGGTCTGCTGCGTTCACCAGCAACTTTGATGTGTGTTACAGACATACAGTAAGTTGCTTCAAACCCTGCAAACAGAACACAGGTTGTCAGACTCACAACTGCCATTGTCTCTGCAATATAATTTTTAAATTTAAGCATAGCCTTAATTTACTCCAACCATAAATTGTTCCCGCTGCTACCATCCAGGAAACTGTACCGCAGCATTAAAGCCAGGACCAACAGGCTCCGGGACAGTTTCTTCCACCAGGCCATCAGTCTAGTTAGTTCACATTGACACAATTGTATTTCTAAGCTATATTGACTGTCCTGTTGTACATCTTACTGTACATACCATTTATCAAAAATTACTACAATTTGCATATTGTACACTCAGACGGAGATGTAGCAAAGATTTTTACTCCTCATGCATGTGAAGGATGCAAGAGATAAAGTCAATTCAATAACCAAGCATGACATAATCCTGTTGGACACTGATTTCTTCACGTTCTAGATATGAAATTGAGTAATTACTTTGAGTCACAAATTCAAGATGTCAAAAATCATATCTTCAAAACATCTACATGTTCAGTCTGAAATATTTCACTCAAAGGGATATAAAACAGTACAGCGTAGTACAGGCCCTTCAAGTTCACAATGCTGTGTCAACCTTTTAACCTACTCCAAGATCAATCTAACCCATCCCTCCAACATTGTTTCATCCACGATACACAGATATTTTGTGAATGGTCAACAACTTTCAACCAAGGGAATGACAGCTTCAGTAAAGGATAATTAATTGGACATTGGGATTTTTTTTTTAAATGCAAACCTCATTTGCCAGAAGATTGTAAAATAGGTTCCCTTCACCTCCAATGTTAACGTGAATAATGCAGCACCAGAAAATGGTGGGGGAGGGGGGTGTGGAAATCACCACCTCCGTAAAAGCAGAATTGTGGTCAGCTTTATCTTCAAGGTTCGATGTGTTGTGCATTCAGACATGCTCTTCTGCACACCACTGTTGTAACACGTGGTTATTTGAGTTACTGCCACCTTCCTGTCAGCTTTACCACTCTGGCCATTCACCCACAGAACCACTGCTCACTGGATGTGTTTTGTTATTCCTACCATTCTCTGTAAGTTCTAGAGACTGCTGTGCGTGAAAATCACAGGAGATCAGCCATCACTTGCATCTCATTTCTTTCCCCCATTCTGATGTTTGGTCTAAACAACTGAACCTTGACCATGCTTTTACGCACTGAGTTGCTGCCACATGATTAGCTAATTAGACATTTGTATCAAACACCTAGAGAGCTGGTGCAGGGATAACAACTTGATGCTTAATGTCACCGAAACCAAGGAGATGATCGTCGATTTCAGATGGTCTCAGCCTGACCACACATCCCTCAGCATCAGCAGCTCCACAGTGGAAAGAGTGGAAAACATCAAGTTCCTTGGGGTGCAGATCTCGGACAATCTCACCTGGTCCAGGAACACCACTGGGATTGTGAAACGGGCCCAGCAGAGATTGCATTTTCTGAGGAAGCTTAAACAAGCATCACTCCCCACTAACATCTTAACGACATTCTACAGAGGCATGGTTGAGAGTGTGCTGACCTTTTGCATCACAACCTGGTACTCCAGCTGCAGTGCTGTCGACAGAAAAGCCTTGCAGAGGGTGGTGAGGGGAGCAGAGAAGGTTATTGGGGTCTCCCTACCTTCTGTCCAAGACCTCTTTCAGAGTCGATGTCTCTAGAAGACACGGTACATCATTAAAGACCCCTCACACCCTCTCCATGAACTGTTTGTTCTTCTGCCATCAGGCAAACGTTACAGGAGCATCAAAACTAAAACCACAAGGCTACTAAACAGCTTCCTCCCACAGGCAATCAGACTGCTGAATAACTGCTCTACCTGACTCTGCTTTGGACACTTTTAACTTGCACTGGACACTTATAACTGATTTTAACTGACATGTGGCTGTTATGTTTTACTATTTATTGTTATGTTTATTATTTAGTGTTGCGTTTGTTATGTTATGATTGCACTGTTCCTGAGAAACGCCGTCTCATTCTGCCCTGCAGAGCTGATGTACGGTTAGAATGACAATAAAGTTTTTTGAATCTTGAACCTTGAACAAGCAGGTATACCTAATAAAGTGGCCACTGAGTATATATTCATCTAAACTCAGGCTAAGTAGATTCTGAGTCACAAAGCAGCATACTACTTCCAGAGTAAGTACACAGACATATCACATCATTTTTGAAACAAGTTCTGAACATTTCTGAGATATTTATCCAGAGGGGGAAGAATACTCTGACATGATTTTATGTCAGCCACTGGAGCATTTCTGCTGCTTTTGTTCTTGTTATTGTAAAATATAAAAATACATTTGCAGGCGGATTGCCTCTGGGCTTTCAATGAGAATGACTTCTTTTCTTACCAGCCATTTCAAGTTATTTTCCAAAACTTCTGGCAAATGTCCATTTTATGTGGTAGAATTTTGCTGCATTTTTGTTCCCCCCCCCCCTCAAGTTCTTCTACTTGATTCAGTGTAACCCCAATTTTACCAGTGCCCTGACAAATAAAGTGGTTATCTTTCCCCATGCCTTCTTTTTCGTGGTAGGTAGTTTCTGTAAATGAGCGGATAGCACTCCAGAACCACAGGCTAGATTTTTAAATTATACAAGATGAACTGTGAAGGGGAAGGTGGTTTTATTTAAGCTATACAAATGACAATTCTGCCTTATTTGTGGCGAGTTCAATATTTTTCCTTATTTTTAAATTTCAAACAGAACACTTTTTCTCCTCCCAATGTTAACAGGAGATCTTAATTTTTCCAATTTTTTTTTTTGCAGATGCATAATATAAGCCTTTAGGACTTTTAAAAATGTTTTCAAAGTATTCAAGCTCCAATTTATAACAGTCTTTCTAACTAAAACAGTTTAACACAAGGACAAAAGAAATAGAAAAATATGCCATTCAGTGCTCGAGTCTCTTCCTCAACCAAATCCCACCATTCAATAACACAATGACAAACCTCGCATCTTTTTGCAAATTTGCTGAACTAACTCCATATCCACCAATTCCATTAATGAATAGAAAAACCATCAGTCTCCATTTTGAATATACTCTGAGACCCAATCTCCACAATCCTAATGGGTAGAGAATTCAGTACTCTCTTCCTTCTGAAGAAATTTCTTCTCATCTCTGACCTGATTGATCAACCTTTACTTTGAGATGAGCACCCTTGGCTTCAGACACCACAGTCGGTGGAAATACCATTCCATGTCTCCTGTCAAGCTAGTATTATGTGAGAATACTATGACTATTAGTCAGGAGATCACCCTTATTGACAGAACATCTAGGTAAGCCCAGCAATGGAAAGTTTCATTCAGCAAAATTTACAAAAATTTCAGGGTATATCAATATTTCTTGCTAAAGATCTAGCTATAAATACTGGTTAAATTTAGACAGTTTTGACCACTTATCTTTAAAAAAAGCACGAGTTTTACAATATGGCAAAACAAGAAAACCAAAAGCTGGGTTTGATCCCTCCTTACTTTCTGAAAGAGCATACCCAACAGAACTTTATCAAGTGCCTTACATATTACACCACATCCACTGCTCCACCTTCAATGTTCTTTGTCACATCCTCAAAGAATTCAATCAGGCTCCTGAGGCCTGACCTCGTTCTCAAAAAACCATGCTGACCATCTGTAATCAGACTAATCACAAATAATAGAAAATCTGCAGGTGCTGGAAATCCAAGCAAAACACACAAAATGCTGGGGGAACTCAGCAGGCCAGGCAACATCTATGGAAAAGAGTAAACAGTCGACGTTTTGGGCCAAGACCCTTCAGCAGGTCTGGAGAAAAAAAAAGATGAGGAGTCAGACTCTGACTCATTTTTCGCCTCTAAAAAGTCTATGCTTCTCCAAATGGTCATAAAATCCTATCCATTGCAATTTTCCAAGATCTGCCTCCCAGTTTGTTCCTCAGTGTCTCTGTTTCTATTGGGAGAAATCTATAGAATATCTGCAAACGAGTGCTTACCTACTTCATGACTTCTACCCACATTGACTGACTCAATCCCTCCATGATTCCTCCCTATTTGCAGCTGTGATACTATCTCTGATTAGCTATGCCACACCTCCACCACTTTTACCTCCTTTCCTGTCACTTTTGAAACATCTAATCCCAAGAACATCCAGCAGCCATTCCTGCCCATGTTACAGCCAAATCTCCATAATGGCCACAACATGGTGCTTAAACTGTGTTCAACAACATGGGATTATCTTCCACAAAAGGACAGCTAAAGTTCAAGGTGGTAGTGTGACATAATCTTCTCAAAGGCAATCATAAATGGACAATAAAGCATGGTCTTATAAAGACTCAAAAATCCCAATAAATTGAAAACACAGCATTTGTGCCCATCTTCACAAAGTCCTGTAAATACAAATCGAGGAAGGAATAGACATTTATCGCAGTTTTGAGTTAGGTGACATAGTATAAAAAGCTTCATAGGTACATTGGCGACCTGCAGATTGAATTCAATGTGGAGAAAACTAGGTGGTTACTCAAGATGAAAAGATCTTATAAATGGGATTTCTGGATGAGCAGAAAGATTAGAGAATTGCAAAATGACAGACACAAAGGTTAATGGAATGATAGCTTTCATCTGATGGGAGCTAGAATACTTCAGGTGAAAGCTTTGCAATCTTTTTTAATACATCTGAAATTGTGTGTTTAGGTCACACCATCCTGAAGATAATACCAGTGAGAGGGCTATACAAGTTCACCAGTAAATTAAATAATTAAATTATAGTGAAGAGACAGAAATCAATTATTTACAGTCTTGCAGAAGCCTGCTCAATATAACCTGCCCCCGTAATTTAACCTCACTGTTGTTTAGGATCCAGGTCACACCACAGCAAGCTTTGAAATGTTATGCAGTAAATGATCAAATTATGCATGCAGATATTTTACAAACAAAGCACTAGCGTTGCAACTACTAATGTAGTGACTTCTTTAAAACTCAGTTACATCTAGCGTACAGTAAAAATGTTTTCAATCATAGCTTCTTTTCATTGTATGTATTAATTGTACCCACATTAGAACTCCATGCAAGATGAGACCACAACAAATAAAGTCTTCTTCCTGTCGACAAAGCCTTTATTCCAGACAGGATCGTCGTCAAGAACATGTATCAAATCTGAAAAATGCCTGAAAAGATTACACATGTATAAAACAGAATCTGCAAGAGCAAACCAAGCACCTATGCCTACCAACAGCATGCCACAGAACCAAGCACATGGGGCACTATACTGTGATGCAGTATGTCCCAAGTGAAATAGACCTTAGTAAATCAAATTGTTGTCAAAATTGTCACTAAGACTATAATATCAAACACTATCAGTACCAACTACATTCATGCATTCTTTCTACCAACACTTTACAACTAGAAACTTATAATCACAGCAAAAAGAAACTATTACAACTCAAAGAAATGTACTCCAGAAGCAAATGCAGTGATGGAGGGATTACCTTGCCATGTTTCAAGCCAGGCAAGAGAGATCCCACCAATACTACATGGGGCAGGAACCCAAAGGGGATAAAAAGGGAAAATGGCCTCCCACAGAATGTGCACAACAAGAAAGGGAGAGTGAGAGGCCAGTGATGAAGGAGACAAGACAGAGATAATAAAAGTCTGAAGACTGCACAAGCAACTGAAATTGCTAAAAATATACATCTCCCTTGAAGGCCATAAGGGTGGAAGACAGCAGGAAAAGCAGTAGCAACAGCCTTCCAAACATCTTGCTGATAAGTATATTTCTAGGCATAGAAGATCAAGGCATGATGGAATTTTATTTAAATCAGGCATATTGAGAGAAATTATTTCCTCTGGCAAGAGTTTAAAACACTTAAAATTAGAAACAAACTGTTTATGGATAATCTCACGAATAATTGAAATAAATATTCTTCCCCCACCCCTCCCCCCCAAGCAAAAATAGAGACTGAAAAATATTGAAATTTAAACTTGTGATTAATTTTTGACTGGTGAAGCTATTGTAGAATGCATAATTAAAGCAAATAAATTAGAATCAAGATCACCACAACAGAATGGAATGGTAGATTAGACTTAAAGCATTAAAGTTACATTCTCATGTTTCAAAGCTCCAAAGCAATTACTTTGGTACATTTACTGTGTTAAAGATAACATGCACCATACAAGTCCAAATTATGATCACACCCAGTAACGAAGTTCTTTCCTCCCACCCAAGCTGGCCAGGTCTCAAGGTTTGGTATCTAATTCAGCAGTGTGGCTAGATACTTTGACCAATTTGAATGTTTATACATTTCAAATTTACATTATTTGCAAGTTTACTACTGCCATCTCTCTTTGATATTTTAATTCTTGACATCCATTCATTTTTCTGTTCTTGAATGGAACGGGTAGCAGATGAGACTATAACTTGGCCAGGACATCTCAACAGTTCTGCACCACAAGTGGCAATGTTATCAATACTCCAAAAATGATAACAATTTCCAACATTCATAAATCTTAATTAACTCTACCAAGGGCAGCCCCAAGATCAGTTGTGGAAAGAGGAGGGTTGGGCATGAGGCTAGGAACCCTGTCCATTAAAAACCCAGAGCCACAGAAATGGCAACAGAAGTTCCAAAGACCTCGTCCCTGAGAGGGTAAGGATCTTTGCTCAGAAGATGTATGAAATCCTGCGGTGAAAGCGGAAGCCACAGGGCCAACCAGCCTACAGCCCAGGACAGAAGATTCTGGCAAGCTGCTGTGGGCAGGCTATGCCCCAGTAGGGGTGGTGGGCTTAAGAAGAAATCTTAATTAAATAATTTAAGTATTCTTTTAGTAGACTATACCAAAGGAGTAGGAGGTTTTTCCGACAACAATCTGCCATTTGCAGATTGTATTTTTACATCTGTTAACATATAAGTAAGAACAAGATAATTTTTTCTCAAAGATCTTCAAGATTTTAGGTCTGCTTCAAGAGCAACCAAGAGGATTAGCCGCAAAGATCAAAAAAAGCTTGGACTTGGACACCTGCTTGCAAATATGGTGACTACATAGATCCAACAATGACAAATCACATCATTCATTAAAAAGACTTGAATGTTAGATCAATTGAGAAAGTAAGCAAAAAGGATAGCAGGTGGATTTAACACTGACACAGCATGAAGTGCTACTTTCTGTGAAATTAAACCAGGGCAGGAAAGAAAAAACAGTGAATAGCAGAGACATGAGGGAGTTTTGTAGAACAAAGAAACCCAAGGGTACAAGTACATTGCTCCTTGAACAAGGGAAAGAAAAGCAGCTATACAATTAGACAGGGTAGTGAAGATGTATGGATGCTAGCCTTCACTGGTCTGGGTATAAGGAGCATCATTTTACAGCTGTACAAGATTTTGGCAAGACCGTGCTTGGGGTAATGTGCACCATTCTGATTGCCATACCATAGGAGGGATGTGATTAAGCAAAAGAGGGTACAGAAAAGATTCACAAAGATATTGCTAGGACTTGATTTATTAGGACAGATTGAATTGGCTGGGATTATTTTCCCTGGAGTGAAGGAAACTGAGGGGCAGCTTTAGAGATTTATAAAACCATGAGGTGCATAGATAAGGTGGATGCTTTTTTTTTTCCTCCTCAGGGCAGCGGAGTCCAAAACTAGAAGTCATAGTTCTAAGGTGAGATGGGAAAGATTTAAAGGAGACCTGAGGGGAAAGTCTTTCCCAAATGAGGGTGATGGTTACAGTATATAGAATGAGCTGCCAGATGAAGTGATAAGAGCTGGGAACAAACACAATGTTTAAATGACATTTAGGCAGGTAAGATTCAGAGGGATATGGGATAAACACAGACAAATAGGACCAGTTCAGGTGTACCTTGGTTGCCATGAACAAGTTAGGTTGAGGGGCCTGTCCATTTTCTATAACCCCATGATCCTAACATTTGAAATGTCCCAATTCCATCACCCAAGAATTTTTGTTGGCATTTTGGAAGCAATATCCAATGCAAGGCTTGGCGTTATCATGAAATTAAATTCTAAAATGTTCATGTTGTCATTATAACCGTTCTCAAAAAAATCTTCTCAACCTGACCTCAGATTGGCATCACAGGAGATGACATCTATTCCCGGTAGCAACATCTATTTTTGTGCTCAGACAAGAGTGCTTGGGGAGAAAAGGTTTCCATTTGGGCAGCTGGTATCAAGATGCAGCACCATAATTATCAGCAGTGTTAAACAACTCTGCTTGTTCCTTGAACTCAGACTGTATTCAATTTTAAATTACTACTTCTTACACAAAATCATGCTTATTAACCAGTCAGTTGTCAAACTGAGCAGAATAGTAAACAATTTTTTTGGAAAAGCACTTAGTTCTGTGGGGTTTCATTTTGTTGTGCCATTTAATTCCTGAAGCAAAGGTCTGATGGGCTTAGAGTCCATCCCTTAATAGGAAACATAGCTCAAGAGACCTGGATTTGTGCAGCTTACATTTTAGCCACATAGATCATATTGAAGGACGCTTTGGATGTTACTTACTTTGTGTTCAAACCATACATTTTATTTCCTTTTTCAAGGAGCAATGTACTTGTAACCCTTAGGTTTCTTTGTTCTACAAAACTCTTGAAATTAATGCTAACATCGCATTTGCTTTCCTTACCACAGACTCAACCTTCAAATTAACCTTTAGGGAATCCAGCACAAGGACTCACAAGTCCCTAAACAACTCAGATTTTGGAACTTGCTCTCCATTTAGAAAATAGTCTATGCTTTTATTTCTTCTATCGAAGTGCATGACCATACACTTCCCAACAATGTTCCATTTGCCACTTCTTTGCCCATTATCCTAATCTGTCCAAGTCCTTCTGTACCCTCTCTACCATCTCAAAACTACTTGTCCCTCCACCTATCTTGTCCTGTGTCACCATAACCACGTCCTTCACAATCAACTCCAACATCTTCCCAACCATTGGGGTCAGGCTAGCTGGTCTATAATTTCCTTTCTGCTGTCTCCCTCCTTTCTTAAAAAGTAGGGTGACATTTGCGAATATCCGAGACTATGATGTGAATTTAATGAAATAATATCAAAAATAATATTTATCACAGGAGGAATAATGAGAGAAGCAATGAAGGTACGCCAGACTGATTCCTGAGATGGCAGGTTTGTCAAACAAGCTGTGTACATACATCTACTGATGCTTCGGGACACATCTTCAGTGATGTTCCTGGAATCATTGGGTGTTTCGGGTCTTTCAACATCATACAACCTCCTTCAGGTGACCCAGCCAGGGCTGATCAGACCCCAGCTTGTGTGCAGATGGTTAGCTACTTATGACTCCATGGCTCCCCTCTTTTGAGCCACAGCCATTTTGAGGCCCTCTCTGCCGCATCGGTGGTACTGCGGATGGCTCTCCTCTTCCTCTCTCCCTCGATGCCCAAATTGCTGAAGGCTCTAACTAAGGAACGGGCTGCGAATCCCCTACAACCAACCTCCACTGGGAGACACCTCACTCTCCATCCAGCCTGCTGACAGTTGCTGACCAGTCCTGCGTACTTGGAGAGCTTCCTTTCAAAGGCCTCTTCCAAGCTATCTTCCCATGGGACTGTCAGCTCCAGCAGCACCACTTGCTTAGTCGACTCAGACACTAGGACAATGTTTGGTCGCAGGGTGGTGGCTGCAATATGGTTGGGGAACTTCAGCTGCTGAAGAAATTAAGCACACTGAGTTTTTACTCTCTTAAATTTTATAAGAATGGATGGTAGTTCCATTGGAACATACAAAATATACATATTGTACAACTTGACAGGTTAAAAGCAGGACCGCCTTTCCACAAGCTGGGGTGCATAGAACCAGTGCTTAGTCCCAAAATTAGACGCCAACTATACAAGACAGAGCCGAGAAGAGATTTTTTTCATTCAGGTTATTCAGTTGATGAATGAAGATAGACAATAGGTTTTCATTGAGAGAGCGATTAAGAGATAGATGTTTAATACAGGAAAATGTTGCTGAGGTGAGAGATCTCACTGAATTCCGAAAAAGGAATAAAGCCCAGACCTGATTCTATTTCTTATGGTTTTGAAACTCAATACCCTCTTCATCACCTTTAACCTCTATTAAAATTCTCCGACCCAATGGACCTCCAGTCAGAAAAAACAGCCCTCCACCACTACCTTTTGTTTTCTTATGGCCGTGACAAATACGAATCCAATCTACCCAATTTCTGTGGATCTCATGTGCATTAACATTATGGATCAGTCTACCATGAAGACCTTATTGAACGTCTTACTGAAGGCCATATATACAATACCTACTGCCTTGCCCTCAAACATCATCACCTCTTCAAAAGCCTCAATCAAGTTTATCATGATCTCCCCCGCAAAAAAAACACTTAACTTTCCCTAGCAAGACCATGCCCTGCCCAATGTGAGTAGACCCTTTCCCTCAGAATTTTATCCAGTAATTCCCCTACCACTCATGCAAGGCTCACCAGCCTACAATTTGCTGGATTATTTCTATTGCTCTTCTTGAAGAAAGGTACAATTTTGGCTATTCTTCAGTCTTCTGACCTCACCCATAGCTAGTAAGGATTTCTGTCAAGGCCCCATGAGTCTCCTCACTAGCCTCTCCCAAGTATAAGAGAAATTTCTTTAGCCAGAGGGCAGTGAACCTGTGGGATTCATTGCCATGGTCAGCCATGGAGGACAAGTCATTAAGTATATTTAAAGTGGAGGTCACAAATGAGAAAATCTGCAGATGCTGGAAATCCAAACAACACACACAAAATGCTGGAGGAACTCAGCAGGCCAGGCAGCATCAGTGGAAGGGAACAGTCAACGTTTTGGGCCAAGATGTCAACAGACAATAGACAATATACAATAGGTGCAGGGGTAGGCCATTCGGCCCTTCGAGCCAGCACCACCATTCACTGTGATCATGGCTGATCATCCACAATCAGTATCCAGTTGCTGCCTTATCCCCATAACCTTTGATTCCACTATCTTTAAGAGCTCTATCCATCTCTTTTTTGAAAGCATCCAGAGACTTGGCCTCCACAGCCTTCTGGGGCAGAGCATTCCATATATCCACCACTCTCTGGGTGAAGAAGTTTTTCCTCAACTCCGTTCTAAATGGCCTACCCCTAATTCTTAGACTGTGGCCTTTGGTTCTGGACTCACCCATCAGGAGGACCATGCTTCCTGCCTGCAGCGTGTCCAATCCCTTAATAATCTTATATGTTTCAATAAGATCCCCTCTCAGCCTTCTAAATTCTAGAGCATACAAGCTCAGTCGCTCCAATCTTTCAACATATGACAGTCCTGCCATCACAGGAATTAATCTTGTGAACCTACGCTGCACTCCCTCAATAGCAAGAATGTCCTTCCTCAAATTTGAAGACCAAAACTGCACACAGTACTCCAGGTGTGGTCTCACCAGGGCCCTGTACAGCTGCAGAAGGACCTCTTTGCTCTTATACTCAATTCCCCTTGTTATGAAGGCCTGCATGCCATTAGCTTTCTTCACTGCCTGCTGCACTTGCATGCTTGTACATCAGTCACTGAAAGCAAGAACACCTAGATCTCATTGTGCTTCCCCTTTTCCTAACTTGACTCCATTTAGATAATAATCTGCCTTCCCATTCTTCCCAAGGTGGATAACCTCACACTTATCCACATCAAACTGCATCTGCAATGCATCTGCCCACTCACCCAGCCTGTCCAAGTCACCCTGCATTCTCATAACATCCTCCTCACATTTCACACTGCCTCCCAGCTTTGTGTCATCGGCAAATTTGCTAATGTTACTTTTAATTCCCTCATCTAAATCGTTAATATATATTGTAAACAGCTGCGGTCCCAGCACTGAACCCTGCGGTACCCCACTGGTCACTGCCTGCCATTCCAAAAGGGACCCGTTAATCGCTACCCTTTGTTTTCTGTCAGCTAGCCAATTTTCAATCCATGTCAGCACTCTGCCTCCAATACCATGTGCCCTAATTTTGCCCACTAATCTCTTATGTGGGACTTTATCAAAGGCTTTCTGAAAGTCCAGGTACACTACATCCACTGGCTCTCCTTTGTCCATTTTCATAGTTACATCCTCAAAAAATTCCAGAAGATTAGTCAAGCACAATATCCCCTTCATAAATCCATGCTGACCCGGACCAATCCTGTTACTACTATCCAGATGTGTCGTAATTTCATCTTTTATAATTGACTCCAGCATCTTTCTCACCACCGACGTCAGGCTAACCGGTCTATAATTCCCTGCTTTCTCTCTTCCTCCCTTCTTGAAGGGAGGGACAACATTAGCTACTCTCCAATCCACAGGAACTGATCCTGAATCTATAGAACATTGGAAAATGATTACCAATGCGTCCACGATTTCTAAAGCCACCTCCTTAAGTACCCTGGGATGCAGACCATCAGGTCCCAGGGACTTATCAGCCTTCAGACCCAACAGCCTATCCAATACCATTTCCTGCCTAATTATAAATTTCCTTCAATTCATCCATTACCCTAGGTCTTTTGGCCACTATTACATCTGGGAGATTGTTTGTGTCTTCCCTAGTGAAGACAGATCCAAAGCACCTGTTTAACTCATCTGCCATTTCCTTGTTCCCCATAATAAATTCACCCGCTTCTGTCTTCAAAGGCCCAATTTTGGTCTTAACTATTTTTTTTTCCTTTTCACATACCTAAAGAAGCTTTTACTATCCTCCTTTATATTCTTGGCTAGTTTACCTTCGTACCTCATTTTTTCTCCATGTATTGCCTTTTTAGTTACCTTCTGTTGCTCTTTAAAAGTTTCCCAATCCTCCGGCTTCCCACTCGTCTTTGCTATGTTATACTTCTTCTCTTTTATTTTTATACTGTCCATTACTTCCCTTGTCAGCTACGGTCTCCCCTTACTCCCCTTAGGATCTTTCTTCCTCTTTGGAACGAACTGATCTGCACCCTCCGCATTATTCCCAGAAACACTTGCCATTGCTCTTCCACTGTCATCCCTGTCGACTATACTCTTATCAGTTAAAGCGGAGGTCAATACGTTCCTGATCAGTCAGAGCGTCAAAGGTTATGGCGAGGTGGCAGGAGAATGGAGTTGACAGGGATAATTAATCAGCTACGATGTAATGGCAGAGTAGACTCAATGGGCTGAATGGCCCGATTCTTCTCCTATATCTTATGATCTTGTATCCTATCAGGCCTTAGGAACTACTCCACCTTAATATCCTTCAAAATACTCATTCCTACCTCCTTCATATCAAGATGCCTTCGAACATCAGCGCATCTCTCCCTGATCTTGCTGCTCACTATGTCCTTTTTCTTGGTGAATACTAATAAGAAGCTTTTGTTTAGAACCCTGTCCATTTCTTCTGGCTCCAGATGCAAATTCCCTTGGTATTCCTAAAGGGATAGAGTCAGATTTTTGCTTCTTAAACCTTGTGCGCGTTTTTTTTCTTGCTCCTTAGTGCAAATTTAGTCAATGTCTCTCATCATCCAGGATTCTTAAACCTTACCATCTTTGCTATTTTTCTTCACAGGAAAATATCTCATAAGACTGATTTTAAATGGGTCTAGAACTCAGGCAGGCCCTCAGTGAGCCATCAGCAGCAGCAATACATACCACCACAAATTTGCATTCTCAGAGTGGCATATCATCACACTGCAAGTATTGGCAACCTACTGGGTCAACTTGGATTCAACGAGTGCCAATGTGCATGGCAGAAGCAACAGCAAGTGTAGCTAAAAACACAAGATGTGAACCCTGTGAAGCTTACAGCATATGCACCAGACAAAAACAACAGCATCCAAACAAGCCGTAGAATTAAACAATCAACAAAACAGATCAAAACTCTGCCGTTCTTACACATGCAGTTCTCAAATGCTGCTATACAATTAAAACAAACAACAGGAAAGAGAGACTCCAAAGTTTCTCCATTGTCAATGATCTACTTTGGTACTATTTTTGCAACTTAAAGTAATTTTTTTATGTCTTGCACTGCACTGCTGCTGCTGCAAACCAACAAATTTCACGACATATGTCAGTGATAATAAACCAGATTCTGATGCCAAGGACAAGGCAGAAGCATTTGCAATCATCAATCTGCTGGAAGTGTTGAGTGAATGATCTTTTTTGGCCTCCTCCTGGAGTTCACACATTATAAAACACAATTATGAGCCAATTCAATATAATTTCTATGATAATGTGAAACAGTCAAAAGCACTGGACACAGTAAAGCAAATGTGGCCAAATAAAAGTGAAATGAAGACTTGCATACCAGACTGGCTTTGTCTGCGGCCAAGCTGTTCTAGTACAAGACTGAAAATTCTCCAGCGACACATTGTCCACAAGAGGCATGATAAAACCAATCCAGCAATTACAGGGCAACACACCCAATTTGTGGAGGAACTCCGGCCAGGCAGCATCTATGGGAAAAAGTAAGCAGTCCACATTTCGAGCCGAGACCCGTCATCGGGACCCTCCAGCAATTACAGTCCTGGTCTGTTCTCAGTAAGCAGTAAAGTAATAAAAAGGTTTAGTTAATATTGTTGAGGGGCAACTTCTATTTTGCTCTCACTGGTGTTCAGTTTGGGTTTTCAAAAGACCACTCAGTACCTGACCTCATTTTAACCTTGGTCCAAGTGCGTACAAGAGAGGAGATTCCCTAAGGAAAGATATGTGTCAAGGTAACATCAGGCCATGAGAGAATAGCAAGAAGTCTTTGTAAAACTGACGTAGTAACTGGAATTACACCCTGTGGCCACTTTATTAGTTAACTCCTGTATATTCACGGTCTTCTGCTGCTGTAGTCCATCCACTCCAAGGTACAACATGCTGTGCATTCAGAGAGACTCCTCAGCACATCACTGTTGTAACATGTGGTTATTTCAGTTATGGTCACCTTCTTGCAAGCTTGAACTAGTCTGGCCAATCTCCATGGACCTCTTTTATTAAGAGGGCATCTTCACCCACAGAACTACCACTCACTGGATTTTTTTTGGTATGTTCTTCATACCATTCTCTGTAATCTCTAAGAGACAGTTGTAGGTGAAAATCCCAGGGGATCAGCATTGGGGATGCACAAACTATCCTGTCTGGCACCAACTATCATTCCATGATCAAAGTCACTTAGATCACATTTCTTTCCCCATTTTTATGTTTGCTCTGAACAACAACTGAACCTCGACCATACCTGCATGTTTTCATACTTTTGAGTTGCTGCCACATGATAAGTTGACTTGATATTGGACGCATCAGCAAGGGAGATGAGGCTGAGTACAGGGCTACGGTAGGAAACTTTGTCACATGATGTGAGCAGAATTATCTGCAGCTTAATGTGAAAAAGACAAAGGAGCTGGTGGTAGACCTGAGGAGAGCTAAGGTACCAATGACCCGTTTCCATCCAGGGGGTCAGTGTGGACATGGTGGACGATTACAAATGCCTGGGGATACGTATTGACAATAAACTGGACTGGTCTAAGAACACTGAGGCTGTCTACAAGAAGGGTCAGAGCCATCTCTATTTCCTGAGGAGACTAACATCTGCCGGACGATGCTGAGGATGTTCTACGAGTCTGTGGTGGCCAGTGCAATCATGTTTGCTGTTGTGTGCTGGGGCAGCAGGCTGAGGGTAGCAGACACCAACAGAATCAACAAACTCATTCGTAAGGCCAGTGATGTTATGGGGATGGAACTGGACTCTCTCACGGTGGTGTCTGAAAAGAGGATGCTGTCTAAGTTGCATGCCATCTTGGTCAATGTCTCCCATCCACTACATAAAGTACTGAGTTGGCACAGGAGTACATTCAGCCAGAGACTCATTCCACTGAGATGCAGCACAGAGCATCATAGGAAGTCATTCCTGCCTGTGGCCATCAAACTTTACAACTCCTCCCTTGGAGGGTCAGACACCCTGAGCCGATAGGCTGGTCCTGGACTTATTTCATAATTTACTGGCATAATTTACATATTACTATTTAACTATTTATTACTATTTTTCTATTACTATTTATTATTTCCATGACTATTACTATTTACTAATAGTAGTATTACTATTACTATGACTATTTGCATTAACAAGCAGGTGTACCTGATAGTGACCAGTGAGTATATATCCAAGGAAAAGGAGTTTCTTAAAACAATATGCTAAGTCTACCCATTATTAATGACAATGACCTCCTCAATGATAAGATACTATCAGGTAAGTGGACAGCAACATTTGCATTGTACAAGCAGCAGATAATTAGCACCTCTAACAATAAGGTTCTGCCACGTTGTTGGCAGACACTCACGTACATTCTATGTCAGGGGTTCCCAACCTGAGGAACATGCACCCCTCAGTTAATGGTAAGGTCCGTAACAAAGAACGTTGAGAATCCCTGTTTCTATGTAATTATTCGGATAGCACCAATTCACCAAACCATTAACCTCTGAGACTTCTAAAAATACTGCTTAACTGCACAGAGGCCTTGCTTAATCTAGAAACTGAAAAGCACACTGATGACATGGCAGGAGCACAACCATGTTGCATCTGTTCCTCTGACATAGTGAGGAAATTTCAATCAAAGGGTGTTCAGCTAGTAGGGTGGGAGAAGAATGAATAGGATATGAAGAGCATCTCCGATAGGTCCAAGCGGAGAATATCAGGGAAGCAAGATATGAATGAAACCATGACAGAAAGAGAGGGAGACAGAGACAGATAGGTCGAATGGGAGTAGGATAGTGAATTAAGTATTTTATAGGTCCCCTCTTTTTCAAATTTCCATCAAGAGCCTCATCTTAATCATTATCCTTTAGCTCTCCATCCTTGTAAACTACCAGTACATCTCCAACCTAGTTGCACACATGGCACTGCGGAGAACTCTGCCTGGCTTTAACCAAGGCTCAAAATATGAATCCTCTGACATAAAAAAAAATTGCTATTGCATTGCTGCTATAACGCAGAACAGATCAATATCAATGCACTGGAGATGAAGCTAACCGAAAGTGCAGGTACTGTACTCTCAATCTGCTTTCTTCTTTTGATGGAGTCTACACCATTCTCCTTCAAAATTTTTCCATGATGATCCTTGTGGATGGGATGACTCTTGCTTGGTTCTGTTATTTATCCAGTCACAGTCAGAGAATGATTAGCTACTGCTCAGCTTCCCCTGTAGTCTCTCCTCATACCTGGTCTCGCACACATGCTTATAATGCAGTTATCCAGACTCTAAAACTCTAAACATTACCAACAAATGTTTTTCAGTATCAATGTCACAGTTAGAACCAGAGAACACATTTGGACAGGATCATGAAAAAGCACCCATCTCTTTTTATTGAAATAAGACTCTCTTCCTCATGAGCTAGCACCATGGCACCAAGGTCCAAGTTTACAGTACTGACACCTGGACATTAGGGAGTAGGATGGGAGCAGGGAGTGGGGAATCATGGCTGGAAACAGTGGAAGACAGCAGAGGGAGTGGGAAGCACCAGTGACATTCTGTAATGGTTAATAAATCTTGCCTCATGACTCAGAGCTGGGTGTGTCTGCACTCAAACCACCCCCCGCACCTAGCACTACCATCTGTCCCACACCCCTCCCGCGGCTCTCTACCCTCGCCATTCCCAACATTCTTTGCTCCCACCAGATGTACAAACTCTCTCTCCATTCCACATTGACAAATACAGTATTGTGCAAAATTCTTAGGCACACTAGTTGTATAAATGTGCCTAAGACTTTTGCACTGTACTGTATATTGGAGATCAGTTTACATTTTCTTAATTTATGTGTTACCAACAGTAGGATTCTAAAAGTTTATTAACTTTGATATACAGTACTTTAAATATATCTTTACTACCTCAATACTTGCACAAACTTACTCAAGCTTTGAATGGTACTTAGCAACTTCTTTTAAACATCTCTTACTTAACCTTTAGATTGTTTTTTTGGTCCATTGGTCCAATTTCCTCAAGTTTCAGTCTGTCTGCTACAGTGTCTCCACCCACTCTCCCAAAGTGCTCCAATTCCACAAAATACATGTCAAAAATAAAGAGAAAACTAAAGTCCTTTAGTTCCAAAGGAACATTTGATGAAGGAATAAAAGAAATGTATGGACATACCTTGGAGAAAAGCAGACATAGAGGGAAAAAAGTCACAATTTCAAAGTTTTTGACTCAATTTTAGCCAGATTGTATAGGATAAGCAGTATACAAAACCCAACAGGAAATATAGAGGATGAACTATCACATAAAATGAACAATAAACCACAACCTTGAAGTTTTATTCAGTATTTCAGATTTGGGCAGAGGGAGATGTAATTAACTTACTTTCACAGCACTAAGGTCCATGGGGTGTTTAATGACATTATGGTAATCATGAAGTCCCAATGCCTCAGCATCCACAGGTTCATAGAAAGGCCAAGCATATGCAACATGCTTCTTTGCAAACATTTCTTTGAGTATATTATTACAGTCTTGTAAATGTTCCATTATTTTTTCTTTTTTTCCAGCTTGGTGCTGTTGAGAATCTGGTAACTCCTTTGTACGTGACTTGATGGACTGACTGGTTACCTTCTGGGAACAGATTTTTGTAGGCTTTCTTGGCAAGGATTTGCTACTTGTATTAGAAAATGAAGCAGTGGGTGTAGTAGTATCTGCCTTCCTTTTTACACCTTTCTTTACCTTAAACAAAAATAGTCTTTTAAAGTGGGTTACAACTTTGAAAATGAAGTACACAATATCGGAAGAGGAAAACCTAAGCAATAAATTAACTACTTGGCTATATGAACATTACTTCAAATACTTGACAAAACAACAATGAACAAAAGAATGTATTTACAGCCATTCTTTTGTAATTAATAGCAAAATATCCTCAGATCAGTTAAGCTGCATTTGATCTGAATCGTTTCATAGAGCAAGTTCAATATTATCACTATGTGCCATGTCGTATGACGTAGGCAATCATAGTCCATGACCATAATTGTTTTTAGTAATTTTTTCCTCCAGAAGTGGTTTGCCATTGCCTTCTTCTGGGCAGTGTTTTTACATGACGGGTGACCCCAGCCATTACCTATACTCTTCAGAGATTGTCTGCCTGGTTGCACAACCAGGACTGGTGATATGCACCAGCTGCTCATACGACTATCCACCACTTGCTCCTATGGCTTCACGTGATCCTGATTGGGAGGGGGGAGTGGGAGGTGTGCGAAACAGCTGCTACACCTTGCCCAAGGGTGGACCTGCAGACAAGCAGAGGGAAGGAGCACCTTGCACCTCCTCTGGTAGAGATGCATCTCCATCCCACCACCCAATATATATCTTTTAAAAACCCATGTGTTGGAAGCCTGAAATAAAAACAGAATGTGCTGGAATTGCTTAGCAAGTTAGGCAACATTTGAGAAACAGAGTTAAATGTTTCTGATCAATAACCTGATGCAATTTCTGATGAAGTCACTGACCTGGAATGTTAACACTACTCTTCTCCACAGAATGCCATCATCCTGTTTTATATTTATCGCACTCTGCTTTAAATCCAATTTATAGTTTGACAAAGTGTTAGGCATGCAATCCCACATTATGGAGGGGTTAACTTCTTAGAAGCCTAAGCATATCATGGCTATTTCCCAATGAACCCTGTATTATAAGTGGAGATGGGTTTCTATGGGATATTTCTCTTTCAAAAATATTAGTAGTAGCACAGCTGCTGGTTCATAGCTGAGGTGCCACTTAAAACAAACAAGAGATTTTGCAGATGCTGGAAGTCTTCAGCAACACTCACAAAGTACTGGAGGAACTCAGCTAGTCAGGCAGCATCTGTAGAGGGGAATAAATAGTTGACTTTTTTGGCCAAGGCCCTTCATCAGGACTGGAAAGAAAGGGGGTAGAAGCAAGGACAAGATGGGAGAGAGGAAGGAGTGCAAGCTGGCAGGTAATAGGTGAAACTAGGTGAGAGAAAAGGTGAGGGGAAATGAACTAAGAAGCTGGGAGAGGATAGGTGGAAGAAGTAAAGAGTGGTACAGGACATCTAATGGAAGACAGTCGTTCATGGAAGGGAAGGAGGCAGAGAACCAGAGGGAAGTGATAAGCAAGTGGGAAGAGAGGGGGTGAGAGGGGAGCCAGAATAGGAAATAGTCATGTTCATGCCATCAGGTTTGGAGGCTACCCAGATAGAATGAGGTATGACTTCTCATGCTACCTGCTCCCCTTTCCCAATCTTCATTTCAGCTGACTTCTCAACTAAATTAATATATCTTAACTTCTGCATTTATTTCATAAAACTGCTATCACATTCCCTTCTTGCTTCAGAGCTCCAAGTTTGTAAATACTGAATGACTTAACAGTTTTCAACAATAACAAGCAACAAATCTTTTGAAATCTTTTAAAATTCCAAAACAGGAGCACTTACTTTTGTAACAGGTTGGCTTGCTGAAATTAGAGGTCGAATTGGAGTAACTGGTAGCAATGTTGTTTTTGTCCCGGTTGATATTACTGGTTTCTGAACTGTAGCTTCAGAAGCAGGTGGACATAACTTTGATTGTACAGTTGAGGACACTGTGGGCAGCAAACAGATAGCACCACTAACTCGTAGTACAGTAATATCAATATCTGTCCTATAATTACCTTCCATGTTACAATTCATGACCCATGTAAGACAATTATTGCCAGATAAACTAAAACTAGGACTTTTCCTAAGCTAGTAATTTTATTAAAATAATAGTTTCAGATATAAATATATTGCCAATTATTTTATATTAACCCCACATCTATTAAAATATATTTGCATACAACTAGGCATTCAAACCCTTAATTCCCCCATCAAATTTAAAGCAGTCATGGCATTTATATTGGTTTATTATTGTCATATGTACCAAGATACAGTTTGCATACAGCTTATATAGATCAAATCATTGCACAGTGCATTAAGGTAAAACAATAACAATGCAGAATAGGATGCAAAAACTACCAAAAAAGTGCACTGTAGGTAAATGATAAAGTGTAAGATCATAACCGGGTAGATTGTGAGGCCAAGAATCCATCTTATTATACAAGAAGACTGTTCAATAGTCTGATAATGGTGTGATAGAGCTGTCCTTGACCTTTCAGGCTTTTATATCTTTTGCCTAATGGGAGAAGGGAGAAGAGAGAAGAGGGAACATCCAGGGTAGGTTGGGTCTTTGATTATGCTGCCTATTTTACAGAGACAGAAACCATAGGGGGAAACTGGTTCCTGTGATGTGCCGAGCTGTGGCCACAATTACACAATTTCTTGCTGTCATGCGTAGAGCATATTATCAAACCAAGTCATTCTGAAACCAGACTTTTCTACAAAAAGAGACATTTGCAAACAGTGTGGGAAATCCTTTTAGGCACCTTTGGCCAAGAAAATTGCACATTGATTATAATCTAAGTAGTCTTCCCATTTATATTGCATAATTCTCAATTCTGATTGAATAACAATCATGGGTTAACAAATATCTAAAATTAGAAAGTTCTCAGAATGCTTTTCAATGTAATATATAGTAATAGTAGTGCAAAAATTAGATGTTAGTGTGGCATTTGGGCTAAGTTGTCTTCAACTCCACAATCTCTTGCCCACAACAGGCCAAGAAAAGGACACAAATCCGAGATAAGTGCAATAATTATCCAATCGTACACAAAAAAATGATCATGCTAAAGATAAAATATTATGAGCAATTTAGGGCTTGTTGTAATTTAAAACCACATACATAAGTACACCAACAAAATTGAGAAAATAAAAGGCTAACATAATCATAACTTATTGGAGAAAGCTATAAAAAGAATGATTCTGAAGTGAAACTTAATCATATGGGAGTTGTGAGAATCAATAAGATGCATTAAATGAGAAGTCATGTTAAGATCACAAGGGAAAACGGAATAGAAAGAGGAAGAGATAAAGTAGGACTAAAAATTTTTAAAAAGCACCTCTAGACCTTAGATACCAGCATAGATCAGTCAGGCCTATGACGTGCTTTGTGTGCTCTATTTTTTAGTTCTCACGTACATATAGCAGAAAACAACAAGAGACGACCTCTTGCATGCCACAGTTCCTGAGGAGGTAATTGGATTGACTGGAGGGAGGAGGAGTTTAAAAGAAGCGAGCCGGGGGGGGGGGGGGTAGCCGGTGCATTTTTGGTGTGCCACTGTTCCCAAGGGGGGGCATTAGATTGTGCATAATTAGAAACTTGACAAGATGGAATAAAAGTTAGGTTTAAGCAGAGATGCCATTGTGTGAGTGGGCCAGTGTTAGAGTGGGGAGTTGAGGCTTTGATGAGGACACGCATAGGCCATAGGCAGATTTTTTCTTCATTATTTATTCTTTAATTCTTATTGCACATTTAGGGCAGTGAGGATGCCAAGCAGGATAGTGAAATGCTCCTCTTGTGGGATGTGGGAAGGCAGAGAGACCTCCAGGCCCTGATGACTACACCTACAAAAAGTGCATCTAGCTGCAGCTTCTAACAGACCGTATTAAGGAGTTGGAACTGGAACTGCATGAACTCCAGATCATCTGGGAGACTGAGGGTTTGGTAGACAGGATATACAAGGAAGTAGTTACACCTAAGGTGCAAATCACAGGGTGACCATCAGGAAGGGGAAAGGGTACAGACAGCCAGTGCATAATACCCCGTGGCTGTTCCTCTCAGCAATGGGAATACTGCTTTGGATACTGTGGGGGTGGTGGGGTGTAGGAAATTACCTAGCAGAGGAAATCCACAGCAGTCAGGTCTCTAGCACTGAGTCTGCGTCTGTGGCTCGGTGGGGGGGGTTTGGGTGGTGGTGAAGAGATGTGCTGTAGTGATAGGAGACTTGTTGGTTTGGGAAACGGAAAGGAGGTTCTGTGGGTGAGAACAAGTTTCCCAGATGGAATGTTGCCTCTCGGGTGCCAGGGTCAGGGACATCTCTGATCAACTTATCAGCATTCTTAAGTGAAAGGGTGAACAACCAGAGGTCAAGATCCACAATGGAACTAATGACATGGGTGGGAGGGGTGATGAGTTCCTACAGAGTGAGTTCAGGGAGTTAGGTGCTAAGTTAAAGGACAGGAACTCCAGGGTTGTGATCTCAGGATTGCTACCCATGCCATGCCAGTGAGGCTAGAAATAGGAAGATCATACAATTTAAGGAGAAGCAGGAGGAGGGAGGGCTTCAGATTGTTGGATCATTGGATCCAGGGAAGATGGGATCTGAACAGAAGGGTCAGTTTGCATCTGAACTGGAGGGGGACTAATATCCTAACAGGAAACAAAAGGTTAAGTATGGTGGGATAGATGTCCTTAGCTGCATATATTTCAATGCAAGGAATATTGTAGGAAAGGCAGATGAGCTTAGCACCTGGATCACCATGCGATATTATGACGGTTGCAGGAGGGGCAGGGCTGGCAGCTCAATGTTCTGGGCTTACATTGCTCTAGATGTGATAGAGCAGGAGGAATTAAAGGGGGAGGGGGTTGCATTACTAATCAACAAGAGAGTGTGCAATACTTGATCCCCTATTAAGGAATGAGACGGGGCATGTGACAAAATTTTGCTTAGGGGAATACTTTGCATATAGTGATCATAATGTCATTACTTTCAAGGTTAATTATGGAAAAGGGTAGGTCAGGTCCTCGGGTTGAGATTCTAAATTGGAGAAAGGCCGATTCTGATGGTATCAGAAAGGATCTGGCAAGTGTGGATTGGGAGAGGTTGTTTTCTGCCAAAGCTGTACTTGGTAAGTGGGAGACCTTCAAAAGTGAAATTTTGAGAATACGTAGTTTATATGTTCCTGTCAGAATAAAAGGCAAGGATAACAGGTTTAGGGAACCTTGGTTTTTGAGAGATATTGAGGTTTTGGTTAAAAAAAAGTAGTAGGCAGCTGTCAATCCCAGGGGATCATGGGTTTCCGCCTCTGGTGGACTGTGTCCTTTGCAGGCCGCAAGCCTGGGCGGGAACATTTGAAGAACCAGCTGTTGTCCGTGCAGTGAGTTCCCCCTCTCCACGTCACTGATGTAGTCCAAGGGAAGGGCAAGTGCCAATACAGCTTGGCACCAGTGTCATCGCAGAGGCTGCCAGAGTGAAGTTGTAAACATCATCAAACTGCCTTTGGGACCCCAGCTCCGGATATTTTCCCTCAGGATTTACTCCTGAAGCCTTTCCCATGGGTGGGTATGGCCACAAGGCAGTGGGGGTTTAAAAATCAGAGTTTTCCTTCTCCTGGGCGGGCTGCCGTCCAAGGCTGATGAGCCCCACCTGCCCGAAGCAACTGGTTTTGAGGTGCCAGTGGTCCGTCTTTGCCCCTTCTCTTGTCAGTAGAAATAGTTCCACCGGGCCTAGTAGCTAAGCCACACGTGAAGGCCAAGAGTTGGACTTGGTTGTCAGAGGCTGTTAGAGTCATGTCATTTGGAGCACTTAGGTACTGGGAGCTTATTCGCACTACCACTCCCAGTTAAGAAAAATAAAGCAGGTATAGGCATGTCAGAACAAATGAGGTATGAGGAATACAAGAAATGCATGAGAACACTTAAGAAAATCAGGACAGTTAAAAGAATAATATATTTATAGAGCACTTTTCCTACAGATGATGTAGTTCAAAGTGCTTTACAATGGAATAAAAGTACAAATAAGAAAATAAAAAAAAAGGACAAAAAGATTTTAGTTAAAAGGTTAAAGAAAACTCAGTAGGTTTTGATCTGTTTAAAAGCATCAACTGAGTCTGCATCCCTTGTAGTTTTAGGTGTTGAATTCCACAGTTTAAGAGGGTAGTTCAAAGAAGCTGACCTGCCAATTATCTTTTCAGGGAGATTAAATTTAGAGACCAATGGATGAATACTTGAGAGCTCGAGTAGGATTACAAAAGGAAAACAGTTCTGTAATGTACTCCAGACCCAGACCACTAAGAGCTTTAAAAACAAGTAAGAGAACTTTAAAATCAATTTTTAAAGATACAGGAAGCCAATGCAGTGTAGTAATACAGGAGTGATATGCTCCCTCACCCTAATTTTGGTTACAAGTCTAGCAGTAGCATTCTGGATGAGTTGAAGTTGGTCAATAGATTGCTTTGGAAGGCCATTAAAAACTGCACTGCAGTAATCTAGTCTATTCAATATAAAGATGTTAATTAGTTTTTCAGCATTATTACATAATAGAAACAAATATACCTTTTCAATATTTGTTAAGTGTAGAAATACTACTCTGGTCACTTTCTTTAAGTGAGATTTAAAATTCAAACCTGAATCAAGGATAACACCCAAGCAGGTTATTTCTGATTTTACAAGAGCAGTCAATTTCCCAAGTTTATCAAGTAGTTTATCTATTTTGGCTTTGGAACCAAACAAAAGGATTTCAGTTTTATATTTTCTTTGGAAATTTTTGCTCATCCATTTGGTTATTGCAGAAATACCAGAAGTCAGAAAGGACAGGGTGTTATCATATTCAGGCTCATCCAAGATATACAATGATGTGTCGTCTGCATATCTGTGGAAATAGGGTTTATTGAGGAATTGAGATTTTTGCTCCTCATGTATATGAAGGATGTAAGTAATAAAGTCAATTCAATATACTCTCTAATCATGCCTCCTAAGGGGAGCATGAATAAGGAAAAGAGTAGGGGTCCAAGACACCTTACCTGAGCAACACCAAAGGGTACATAAGAGGGCATGAGGCTGCTCAGACATGGAGAATGTAAACCCCAGGGGTTTCGACAGATATGTTAAGAGCAAAAGGCAAGGGACAGATTGGTCCTCTGGAAGATCAGAGTGGTCATCTATGCACAGAGCAGAAAGAGATGGGGATTTTTTTTTAACATCTGTACTTACTCGGGAGATGGACACAGTCTATAGAAATGAGGCAAAGGAGTGAGGTCATGGACCCTATACAAATTACAGAGGAGGAGATATTTGCTGTCTTGAGGCAAATTAGGGTGGATAAATCCCTCGGGCCCAAGCAGAGGTACTTAAATCATCCTTAGCCTCGGGTGGTGTGCCGGAGGATTGAAGGAGAGCTGATGTTGTTCAAGAAAGCTCCAAGAATAAGCCAGGAAATCATATACAGTGGCGAGCCTGACATCAATAGTGTGCAAGTTATTAGAATGTAATTAAAGGGACTGGATATAAAGTATTTGGATAGACAGGGACTGATTAGGGTTAGTCAACATAGGTTAGATGCGATCTACGCACACAACCATCTCAAAGCTTTTTTGAGGAAGCTACCAGGGACATTGATAAATTCAAGGCAGTGGATGTTTTCTACAAGGACTTTAGCAAGGTCTTTTGACAAGGTCCTGTAAGGGAGATTGGTCAAGAAGGTTCAGTCACTTGGCACAGTAGTAAATTGCATCAGGCATTGGCTTTGAGGGAGAAGCCAGAAAGTGGTTGCCTTGCTGACTGGAGGCCTGTGACTAGTGCTGTGCCGCAGGGATCGGTGCTGGGTCCATCGATGCTTGACATCTATATCAATAAACTGGATGATAATGTGGTGAACTAGATCAGCAATTTTGGTCCCGGTGCAGGTTGATGGGACGAAGCAGATTAATAGTTTGGCACGGACTAGATCAGTGAAATGGCCTGTTTCTGACTGATAGTGTCCTATGACTCTACCAGTGGTTTAAACCAAGGTCATTTCTATTCACTGACATGGAAAGTTAAGTCGGGTATCTATGTATTGGAACTCTTGCAACGTTTAGGAAATAAACATTTGAAAGAGACCAAGGATAATGGAAAGAAAGAAATTTGGATTAATTTTGCAAGATTAAAGTCAATCTTCATTATCCATTCACTCACAAGGACACCCTCAGATCCCCATGTTGAAATTTCTTAAAGCCATCAAAAAGATTTGTAACACCTTGAAAAGAGCAATACATTTTTTGACATGGGCGGGTGATAATAAATCTGGTTCTGATTCTGAAAATGCATGCTGATCATGTGTGAGCATCTGCATTGCACTATTTCATCATCTGTCTCAGTAAGCACTGGGTGAACCTTGCATTCAAAATTAGCATGTTGGTCTATGTTTTGGTATTTTTAACAAGTGAACCACTGAAAATATAAAAAAGGGTGCTGATATAAGTTTAAACAGTGGAAATCTTAGATAAACTAGCTAGTGGCTAAAGTGAAGCCATGATCAAAAGGTTGTGTATGGTTAATGAGTCAACCATTCATTTACTCAATTCTAAAGCAAAAGAAACTCTTTTAGCTTTTAGAGATCATAAAAGCCATATTGTGGAAAAACTAAGGTGAAAATGGAAAGAGATACAGGTTTGTGAATAGAGGGCATTAAGTAAGAATATTTTCCTGTTGATCTTGCATTCAAGCAAGTTTACAGAATTGCACGGAGACAGTATGGAGCTGGTGATAAGCAAAAATGAACAGAGCTAGCAGCAAATGGTTCAATCATTTCACAAAGCTTTTAAAGCTGCATAATGCAGTATATGAAGTGAAGCAGTTGGGCAGCTGGTGAAGACCATGTTTATTTCATAGTCTGAGAATCCTTTTTAAGGAGCAGAAAGCAAGAACCTGTTGCAAGACAAATCAAAGGGCTTTGTGGTTTCATAATAAAGATTATAGGTTGAAAAGGCAAAGAGTTTAAGGAGGAATCTGCTAGGAGAGGAGAGAGGACTATGGGAAAATTAGAAGTAGGGCATCAGAGGGGAGGTGATGAGCAGGTAAGCGGAGAGCCAGAATGGGGAAAAAAAGAGAAGGGGAAGGGGAGAGAAATTAATGAGGTTAGAGAAATTGATGTTCATGCCATCAGGTTGGAGGCTATCCACATGGAATGAGGTGTTGCTTTTCCAACCTGGGAGTAGCCTTATTGTGGTTGTAGAGGGTACCACAGAACAGCTTGCCAGAATGGGAATGGGCAATGGAATTAAAATGGATGCCAATAGGCAAAGCCCACCTTCTTATGGTGGATGGAGTGAAGGTTCTCAACAAAGTGCCCCAATCTATCAAGCACTGGATACAGCCCTGACAGACTCGGAGGTGAAGTGTCACATCAGCAGAAAGGATTAAATGGGGTCCTATATAGTGGCGAGGGAGGAGCAGGTGTAGCACTCGTCTTCCTTACAGGGTTAAGTACCTGAAGGGATCGGGTTTGGATGAGAGGACATGGGAATTATGTAGAGAGTGATCCCTGCAGATAGCATGGGGTGGGGAGGGGAGGAAAAAGTGTTTAGTAGTAGGACCTCGTTGAAGATAGTGAAAGTTACAGATAATTATGTGCTGAATGCAGAGGCTTATGGGGTAGGCAAGGACAAGGGGAAATCTAAACCTGTTATGGTGGCCAGGAGGTGGTGAGTGCAGATGTCCAGGAACTGGAGGAGATCCAGGTAGCATCAATAGTAGAGAAAGGGAATGCTGTTCCTTGAAGGAGGACATCTCAGACATTCTGGAATGGAAAGCCTTGCCCTGAGAACAGATGTGGTAGAGACAGAGGAAGTGAGAGAAGGGAATAGCATTTTCACAAGTGACAGGGTGAGAAGTAGCAATAGTCTAAGGAATCAATTAAACACAAGAAAGAGGCTGAAATCCGGATCTTGATGCTCAACAGGATTGTGAAAGCCACAAACATCAAAAGCATTGATGTACTTATTGTTTCAATTAGACCCATCTTTTGAGGGTAACACAAGAGTTAAAAGGGATATAGATAGTGCTTTGAATCCTTAAGCAGAAACGCATGATGAAATAAAGAGAAAAGGCTTCATAGCTTCCTATAACAATAACAAAACTAACCCAACAATAAAACCATTGGGACAAACACAAACCCATGCCCCTTCCTTGGAAAAATATTACTCTCAGCCTCTCCTCCCTTTCTAACCACTTAACCTCAACAGTTGGTAGTCCAAAGTTATCAAGATTACCACATTGTAGGCTAAATAGCCTGTCCCATGCTGCATTGTTCTATGTTCATGTCATCTTTAAAACCACCATCTATCTCACACACAATAACATCAATCATTGGTGTAGCATCCAGCATGATGCCAGGAAATGCTTCTCACCTTTCTCATGAATGTTATATTAAAAGGATTTTTTCTATTGCTTTGCTAACTCTTATCATTACCCTTATTAGTCTGCCCAAAATGTCACACCTCACACTTATCTGGATGAAATTAAAATTAGTCCCACTATCCTGCAAATTGGAAAGATACTAAGCACGAAAATAGAAAGCTCAAGATGAAACCCAGGCTTTTCACAAGTGGACCTTTGGTTATCAAATACACTGCAAGTGTTCAAGGTGATGGAGTATTTAATAATACAATTGTGAAAAATATGATAACAACATTTAAAAAATTTCCCGTAGGAAATTCAACATTGCAGTTGAAACAACAAAGATTTCTCCAGGAATATACAACTACCCCTCCCTTGTCCTGCCTTATTAGTGTCTTGAGAAAGAAATTCTAGGATTCCTCCAAAACAATGGTTCAGAACCTGGCATCCTTGGTTAATGGCATTGGTCCATGGCATAAAAGGAGTTGGAAAACCCAGCTCCAAAATGAGGTGATACTATTTGACGTCAACCCAATGATCAACTTTGAGTTCAACTAAGATTATTCTAATTCAGGGGTCCCTAATCTTCTTTGCACCGCGGACCGGTTTAATATTGACAATATTCTTGCGGACCGGCCGACCAGGGCCAGGGGTGGGGGGGGGGGGTGGTGGGTGTTAATCACGACCGGAATATAGGTGATAAGTCAACTATGAGTCACTTGTGGCTAATACACTCAATTTCATTTCTAAAAGGGTTTACCTAACAAATTTAATATTAAACACAACGCATATTTTCCTCGCATGACTATTGATAAGTCAATTATAAGTCAATAGCATCATAACATTTTAAGTTTAGATATTAAACACACAGCGCATATTTTCCTCTTATGAACATATAAAATCATTGCAACACACCAGTATTGCTGAATCAGCGGGAGCCCTGGACTTGTTTTCCTGCAACAATACGGTCCCATCGAGGGGTGATGGGAGACAGTGATACTCGAAGGGGGTTCCTTATGTCCAGTCTATTCCGCAATTTAGTTTTCGTTGCATTCATTGCAGCAAACTCTGCTTCGCAGAGATATGTTGGAAATGGAAGCCATGTTTTCAGTGCTTTCGTGGCTATCTCAGGATATTCAGCCTCGACTTTGATCCGGAATGCCAGCAGAGATGTTATGTCAAACATACTTTTCAGCCCACCATCATTTGCAAGCTCGAGGAGTTGATCTTTTTCTCGCACTGACATAGATGATTCACCGGGGACATTCACAAGTGGGTCACGGACCCATTCCTTTGCACGTCTTGGGTCATTTGCGTCTTCGGTCACTAACGACCTCTCGTGCGTTCAAGTTCAACACTGCATGACAGGGAATGAGGAAAGGTGCAGCTGACTCATATCGTTTCATATCGCCAAATCATATTGTTTCCTCGCGGCCCGGTAGCACATGCTTTGCAGCCCGGTGGTTGGGGACCACTGTTGTAATTGACACCAACTGCTTTCATCACCTTAGGTAACTCAGGACCATTCATTACATATTTGATAACAGAAAAGAGTAAATCTAAAACAAAGGGAATTGTTGGAAGCACTCAGTAGGTCTTGTATTCTATTGTCATTTCTATTTCAACAAGACCCAGTCTCCAAGTCTTTAGATGAGGGGAAAACTACTAAATCAGTCAGCCTCAATCACACATCCTATGATCTTTGTAATGATTTTGGAAATCTTACCAGACTGAGACTATACTATAGAAAAAGACCGTCACCTTTCTTTCCTCCAATGTACAGTTACAGAGCTATATACAAGATGAGAAATATATCCATTTGATTACCTGATCCTTTTCCATGAATTGCTCTTTTATTAGCCACTGGAAGTTCTATTTCATCTTGTGGCATTTTTGCCACCCTCTGTAAAAATAGCTTCTCTAGTGTTTGTGCCATTAGAACTATATCATCACCTGGCTACAAGAAAAACATTGGTTATATTGATAATGATACAACCATTAAAACTTTCACAGAACAAATTAAGTAATTTCATACCCGATTATATACGTAACAGTTGGTAAACATTGTATTTATGTCTTCTATACACTCCATAGCTTTACAATAATATTTATTTTCCAAGCGTTTTTTGATTGTACCCAGATCCATTGGCTTCTTTGTTATTTGATAATAATCCTGAGAGAAAGAAAACATTGATGTTGAGATTGGAACCAGTTTTAGTTTTTTTTCCTTCTATTAGTTCATTAATTTAGCAGCACAGTCTGTAAATTTTAAGAAAATACAACTCTAAAACATCCCAAACACATTAAACACACTACAAATCTTTGATGCTTGTTATTCAATATAAAATTTGAATTTCACTCAACTTACAAAGAAAATAGTTGATCAAACATTTTAATATTCCACATGATGATACAACATGGTTACTTTTTTTTGAAAAATGAGGACTTATCAAGTAGAATGAAGTACTGAGACATCAAGAAATGAAAATGGGAATCTTAAAATAGGAGGGAATGTAAAATAATTTTGATCAAATGTTTCTTAAGGTACATTTAATGTCAGAGAAATGTTTATAATATACATCCTGAAATTCTTTTTCTTCGTAACCATCCACGAAAAGAGGAGTACCCCAAAGAATGATTGACAGTAAAATGTTAGAACCCCAAAGTCCCCCACCCCAGCTCCCCCCCCACACTCAAGCAGCAGCAAAGCAACAATCCCCCCTTCCCCACCAGCAAAGAAAGCATCGGCACCCCCCACCGAGCACTCAAGCATGCAGCAAAGCATCAATAAAGACACAGACTTGCAGTACCCCAAAGACCACTCGTTCAGTAATTCGATATACCACAGGCTCTCCCTAATAAGAGAAAAAGACGTGTCTCCGTTTCAGTAAGCACCATTCACGTTTCAGTACAACAGGAATTTTAGTGCCAAGGACTGAAATATAGACATTATGAAAGACATCCTAATACTTACCAATGATAGAGTAATGGGTCTGGATTGAGGAAAATGTGTCCATAATGTTGAGAAAACAAAATGTGACAATATGAACCAGATTACAGAAATACATTTAGATTAGATTAGATTATGAGGACACGCAGTCCTCTTTTATTGTCATTTAGTAATGCATGGATTTAGAAATGATACAATATTCCTCCGGTGTGATATCACAAAAACACAGGACAGACCAAGACTGAAAAACTAACAAAAACCACATAATTATAACATACAACAGTGCAACAATACCATAACTTGATGACGAACAGGTCATGGCACAGTAAAAAAGTTCAAAGTCTCTCGAATGTCCCACATCTCAAGCAGACGGGAGAAGGAAGAAAACTCTCCCTGCCATGCCCGACCACAGTCCGACTCCGAGTCGTCCGAAAACTTTGAGCCTCCGATCAGCCCTCTGACACCGAGTAACGAGCGCTGTCTCTACCCGAACAATTCGACCTCAGTCTCCGTCGCCAACAGCAGGCAAAGCCAGGGATTTTGGGGCCTTTCCTCCGGAAGATTCTCAATCACCCAGTAACAGCGGCAGCGAACTGGCATTTCAGAAATTTCTCCAGATGTTCCTCTGTGCTTTCACGTCCGTCTCCATCAAATCAGAATTGTCCACGGCCCCTATTTAACAGATACGATATCATTTCACCGGAGAGCTGCGCGTGCTGCGTCGTGTTGCCATCTTCTCCTCCCGCCAAATTTTGAAATGAAAACTAAATACTCTCAAAGATTTCAAATATTAACTCTCCACCAATCTCCTAACCACTCAGACGCAACCTGACATGCTCAATATTGCAATTTTTAATCTCAGAATTCCAGTATTCGTTGCAGTTGTCCAATTCACTGGATGTCCGGATTGAAATATTTCCTGGAAGTGTACATGCAAACAATTAAGTGCAGATTAAAAAGTGATAAAACTAGGATTTGGTAGAGTAGTTGTTCCTCTCTGCGCTGTGTGGCACATTGGGCAGCAAACTTGCCATTTCTTTCACATTTGTTTGTTGTTTATTTTTTTTTAAAAAAAACAAGGCTGATTTGCTAGCTCAATGCTGAACCCAACATGAAAAGAAAGCGTGCAAGGAGCTGGCCAAATTTGAACCCAGGACCACTCCCCTCCAGTGCCAGTGCAGATGCCATTACACCCATGGTGGAGTAAATTAGCTATACATTTCTGCAAAGGATAATGTATGGGTCTAGACTAATTATGCAAAGAATGAAAAGTCAAATCCACCACTGGGAGCATCTGCAGATTTCCTCGTGTTTGTGTTTTTAAATTTACATTGAGGTTTTTTTTTTAAGATACAAAAATAAATGGATAAATGGTAATAATTTGACTAGAAAGTTGTTATACTAGTTACAAAATTCCTTGAAAAATCAAACCTGGAACTTTAAACTCTGGTTTACTCTTCCCTGACATTGATGTATCAAGACTTATTCTAATTATATCTGCAATACATCACCATCTTTTCAATAACCAGTTCTAGTCGCCTCACTATAGGAAGGATGTGGAAGCATTGGAAAGGGTACAGAGGAGATTTACCAGGATGCTGTCTGGTTTAGAGAGTATGCATTATGATCAGAGATTAAAGGAGCTAGGGCTTTACTCTTTGGAGAGAAGGAAGATGAGAGGAGACATGATAGAGGTGTACAAGATAATAAGAGGAATAGATAGAGTGGATAGCAAGCTCCTCTTCCCCAGGGCACCACTGCTCAATACAAGAGGAGATGGCTTCAAGGTAAGGGGTGGGAAGTTCAAGGGGGATATTAGAGGAAGGTTTGTTTTTTTTTTAATTCAGAGAGTGGTTGGTGCATGGAATGCACTGCCTGAGTCAGTGGTGGAGGGAGATACAAGTGAAGTTTAAGAGACTACTAGACAGGTATATGGAGGAATTTAAGGTGGGGGCTTATATGGGAGGCAGGGTTTGAGGGTCAGCACAACATTGTGGGCCAAAGGGCCTGTTCCATGCTGTACTATTCTATGTTCTATAAGGTGAACTCGCCCTTGAATTTCCCCATAAAGAATAGTATTTTTAAAAACAAAGTTATAGAAAATTTCCAATATAGATTGTTTTAAATGATGTCAAGTATCAGAGAGGAATAAAGAGTCTATAGATAAATATTTCAAATAGCCGTGTTATTTCCACTGCAGCCAAAGTCAAAAGAACTGTATAAAGTTGCTGGCAAACTAACTTTTGATGAAGCATATGGTAAAGGTCTTTCCTCTTCTGGCTGGCCAGTCAGATAATAAAAGGCATCTAATTAAAGCATCTTAGAAAAGAAAAATTCAAGGGTGATTAGGAAGAACTGCTGTCAACGAATGATGGAATATGGCTGAATCATCTCATCTTTGCTTTCCAACATTTAGAGAGCCCTTGTGATAATATGGCACAATACAAAAAAAACTAATTACATAGAACACAGGAAAATACAGGCCTTCAGTCCACCACGTTTTGCCAAACATTTAACAAACTAAAATCAATCTAACCCTTCCCTCCGACATAGCACCCAGCCTAAGTTTCTTAATGCCTTTAATGTATCTGCCTTTACCACCACCCTGGCAGGGCGTTCCATGCACTCACCATTCCGTAAAAAACTTACCACTCAGTGTTTAAAGAAAAAAAAACCTCTGACACCTCCCTAATACTTTCCTCCAATCACCTTAAAATGATGCGCTCTCATATTAGTCATTTCCATTTTGGGTAAATGTCTACAGCCTCTTATCATCTTGTACACCTCTATCAAGCCCTAGCTTGCTCAAGCTATCTTCATAAGACATGCTGTCTAATCCAGGCAGCTTCCTAGTAAATCTTCTCAGCATCCTTACTGAAGCTTCCACAACCTTCCTATCATGAGGCGACCAAAACTAAACACAATAAACACAGCGCTGGAAGCTCATGGTAGGGAGTTTCTCCCTTCTACCAGCTGCGTGAGATGTTGGGGCTATCGGGACTTTGAGACTTTTTTTTTTAAACTGTGCCCATGGTCTGCTCTTATCAAATTACGGTATTGCTTTGCACTGTTGTAACTATATGTTATAATTATGTGGTTTTTGCAGTTTTAGTCTTGGTCTTGTGTTTCTGTGACATCATACCGGAGGAACATTGTATCATTTTTTAATGCATGCATTTCTAAATGACAATAAACGAGGACTAAGTGTTCTCATAATCTAATCTAATCTATTCTAATATTCCCAGTGTGACCTAGCCAGCATTACCCTACGGCTTCAATTAGATTGACTCTTATGTTTAGGTTTGTTTTTCAGAGTTCCTGCTTTCCACACTTATCCAACATTCAAATAAGGCAATGAACTTTCAAAGTCTTCTAGCGTTTGAATTGCTCTGCCTCACTATGCAGGTCAATTCTTCTTTCAGAGAAAGAGAATTAACTTGTGCAAAATGTGTTCATCGAAGACAACTAGGAAGAACAATGGACTAAAATTTTAAATCAGCAAGAAAATCCTATCAGCACCATGATAGTGGGTACCCACAAGTGTAAAATGCTTGTGCAGATTGTTTTATTATATAGTATTTACTACATCGGCGTCTGCTGCCAGTATTATTTACAATTGCTACAAAGACAGCCTGCCCATATACCCAAAATAAAACAGTTTAATTTTGTTACAGATACAGTTCAAATGTTTGATCTTCAACCTCATGACTGACGTGCTGAGCAATTTGTTAATTGCGGCTACTGAATAAAACAGGATGGTGTAAAAAGTGTTGTGAACAGATAAAAATATCATACTTACAGGCAAGTTTAGCTTCACAGCATCAACAGGTTGCTGGAATGGCCACGCAAAATGGTGTTTCCACAAAGCTTTAACCACCACGTTCTGCAAATATTGCAGCTGATTTGTCATGCGGCTAGGTTTATTTGGATTGCAGTACGCTGGTGGCTGTGGATTCACAAGTGTACGCTCATGCATAGCTCTTATATCTTCAGTTGATGTCATTTTGAATTTAAGTTCCTCAAAGCCAATAGTTTTTCCTTACATTTTCATTTGACGGCCTTGGCCATTTATTAAATCCATTACAACTTCACAATGTATCTGCTAAATGTGAACAGTACAGTTTTAGAATCATAGCAATTGTTGAAACTAAGCAGTTTAGGAAATAAAATGCAAATAAATACAGTACATCTCAAATTAATAGCCTCAACTAGTACTGAAATCATGGTTGCATAAATACTACGACTACAGAATTACCACTGGATCTTAAACAAGCTTCAGCAAAAGTTTCAATGATGAAAATGCCAAAACACAATTTAAAAACAAAAGACATTTTGCTTTTGTCCTTTTGGAGAAATCAGACATTTTAAAGGCTGAAAATACTGTGAGCATCCTGTTAATATGGAACAATACTGAGGTGGACTTAAATATCATTATGATCGCTTGAGATATACTGTTAGGCAAACAACTGGGGCAAAAAAGCTTTAAAAAAGTCCCCTGGCCCGGATGGCTTGCATCCCCATTGAATTTGTTAAGGATGCGACAATGCAAATTGATAAAGGCAAAGCACTGGATGTGGTTTATATGGATTTTAGTAAAGCATTTGATACAATTCCCCATGGTTGGCCCTCTCGGAATGTCAGGAGGTATGGGATGCAGAAAAACTTGGCTGTGTGGATACTGCACTGGCTTGCCCATAGAAGACAAAGGGTGGTTGCAGATGGACCATATGCTTGGAGGTTAGTGACCATTGGAGTTTCGCGGGAATCTGTTGCAGGATCCCTGCTCTTTGTGATTTTTATAGTGACTTGGATGAGGAAGTGGAAGGGTGGGTTAGTAAGTTTGCAGATGACACAGAGGTTGGTGGAGTGGTAGGTTGCAATGGGATTTTGACAGGATATTGACAGGAGCTGGGCTGAGAAGTGGCAGATGGAATTCAGCCTGGAAAACAGTGAAATGATTCACTTTGAAAAGATCAAATTTGCAAGCAGAAGACCTTAAAAAGGTCAAACACTCACCAATCCGAATTCAGAGGTCATTGGTGGAAAGCGGGAGCAGTTTCAGATTCCTGGCCATCAAAATCTCTAAGGATCTATCCTGGGCCTACCATACTGATGCAATCACAATGAAGGCACACCAGTGATATCTCATTCAGAGTTTGAAGAGCTTTGGTATGTCACAGATTAGCAAATTTCAACAAAAGTACCGTGGAGAGCATTCTGACTGGTATCATCTTGTATGGAGGTACCAATGCACAGGATTGCAAGAGGCTAGAGAGGGTTGTAGACTCCATTATGGGCACAAGCCTCCCCACCACTGAAGGCATCTTCCAAAGACTGCCTCAAGAAGGTGGCACTCACCATGCGGGACATGCTCGCTTCTCATTGCTAGCATCGGGCTGGTGGTACAGGAGCATGAAGACCCCCAAAATTCCCCTCTGCTATCAGATTTATGAATGGTCCATGAACAATACCTCACTATTCCTCTTTTACACTACAGTATTTGTATTGTAACTTACAGCAATTTTGGTATGCCTGCACTGTACTGCTGCCACAAAACAAATTCTGACAAAAAGTTAATACAGAAGTAATTCGATCTTGTTGAATTATCCATTTTAGTATATTATTTGTCTCATGATCATTTTGAGACCAAGTCCCCTAGTTCCAGTCTCATTCACCAGTGTCAACAACTCTCCTGCTTCTATCTTATCTACCCTTTTCATAATTTTGTTTCTATAAGATCTCTTCTCATTCTTCTGAATACCAATGAGTAGTCCCAGGCAACTTAATCTCTCCTCACAGGCTCATGCTCATCTCTGGAATCACCACCTCCAAAGTTAGTACATCTTTCCTTAAGTCTGTGTCTGAAGTCTCCGTCAATCAGAGTTGACCATAGATATTGTGTCCTAGCTGTCTAGATATGCAAGCCTAGGTAGTACGATATGGAGAGCAAGCTGTTGCCCGTGTAGCAAGATCCCTGTCCATGCATCTGATATACCCTAAGGAACAGCAGAGACTGATACAGTTTGGTACCAGCAGCATCGCAGGAGTTGTCAGTCAACAATGAACTCAATGCAAGACTGCCTTAGGGACTCCAGCTCCCGATTTTTCCCCTCAGGTTTTACTCCCATTGCCTTCCCCATGAGTTGATGTAGCCACAAGGCAGTGGAGATTAGAGGTCAGAGTTTTCCATCTCCTAGATGAGCTGCCAACCACGGCTGACGAGCAAGTAGTTTTAAAGCACCAGTAATCTGCCTTTACCCCTTTTCCTGTCAGTAGAAACGATTTCACTGGGCTTAGTAGCTAAGCCACACGTGAAGGCCAGGAGCTGGACTTGGTTATCAGAAGCTATTTGAGGCGCACACCATCAGGGGCATTTAATAGGTAGTGTCCCCATTACCACCCCTGGCTATAACAATCTTAAGGAGACTGGAATTGCACACAATATTCCTGATATAGCCTCACTTAAACCCACTACATTTGCAGTATAACCTCCCTGATCTTAAATTCAATCCTTCTAGTAATGAAGACCAACATTTCATTTGCTTTCTTTATAACCTGTTGCAGCTGTAAATCAACCTTCTAGGATTCATGCACACGCACACTCAAGTCCATCTGTACAAATGAATACTGGAATCTTCTACCATTTAAATAATATGATCTTCTATTTTTCCTTTCAAATTCAATAACTGTATATTTACCAACATTGCATTCCATCTGCCAGACCCTTTCCCACTCAGTCAACTTGTATGCACTCAGCAGTCATCATTAAAAAAAAACCAAGAGATTCCGCAGATGCTGAAAATCCAGAACATACAAATTGCTGGAGGAACTCTGCTGGTGAGGCAGCATCTATGGAAATGCATAGAGTCGATGTTCCTGATGAAGGGTCTCAGCCTTATTTCCATAGAGCATCTGCTGAGTTCCTCCAGTATTTTGTGTGTGTTACACTCCACAACCACTTTAATAGGTAATGCAGGGTTATCCAAGTTACTGTCACCCTTCTGTCAGCTTGAACCAGTCTGGCCATTCTCCTCTCACCTTTCTCATTAACAGGGCATATAACCCTGCTCACTGGATGTCCTTTTTTTTTTCTTTGGCACCATTCTCTGTAAACTCTAGGGAGACTGTTGTGCATGAATATCCCAGGACATCAGCAGTTTCTGAGATACTCAAACCACTCCATCTGGCACACTCACTCCATGGTCAAAGTCACTTAGGTCACATTTCTTCCCATTCTGATGTTCACTCTGAACAACTAAACCTTTTGACCATGTCTGTCTGCATTTATGTAATGAGTTGCTACCTCATGATTGGCTGATTAGACATTTGCATTAACAAGGTGCAAAGGGGTACCTAAAGTGGCCACTAAGTGCATATCTCTATAGATTCTCCACACCTTTACACAATTTGCATATCCACTATTTACTGTTATCAGCAAACTTGGATCGCTATACTTAATCCCTCTTCTATATCATTTATGTATATCATAAACAGTTGCAGGCCAGCACCAACCCCTGTCCAACTCCACTCTTCACTGCTAACCGGAGAAACATCCATTCCTTCTCTGCTTTCTACTGGCTAACCAATCCTCTATCCATGCTAATACATTACCTTCAATTGCATGGATCCTTATCTTATGGACAAGTATTTCATGTGGCACCTTATCAAATGCCTTCTGGAAATCCATGCATACAACATCCACCTGTTCCCCTCTACCCATTGCATTCAAATAACTCCAGTGAGTTTGTCAAACTTGTCCTTCATGAATCCAAGCTGTATCTGCCTGATGGAATCACTTTTATCCAGATGTCTATTTTTTCCCCTAATGAGGGCATGGGTAGCACTTATTCTTGGAAGCGGAACAAGTGCTGGGAGGGAGATTGGTGAGAAGGTATGGGGGGGACGGACGAATGGACAAGGCAGTCGCGTAGGGAGCAATCCCAGTGGAAAGTAGAAGTGGGGGGGGTAGGGAAAGATGTGCTTAGTCGTGGGATCCCGTTGGAGGTGGCAGAAGTTACGGAGAATTATATGTTGGACCCAGAGGCTAGTGGGGTGGTAGGTGAGGACAAGAATGGGGTGAAAGCAGATGTGCGTGAAATGGGAGAGATGCGTTTGAGAGCAGAGTTGATGGTGGAGGAAGGGAAGCCCCTTTCTCTAAAAAAAGGATATCTCCTTCGTCCTGGAATGAAAAGCCTCATCCTGAGAGCAGATGCGGCCCTTATACTTCCTCCGTCACCACTATTCAGGACTTATCCTTGTAAGTGGAACAAGTGCTACACATGCCCTTACACTTCCTCCCTCACCACCATTCAGGGCCCCAGACAGTCCTTCCAGGTGAGGCGACACTTCATCTGTGAGTCGGCTGGGGTGATGTACTGCGTCCGGTGCTCCGGATGTGGCCTTCTATACATTGGTGAGACCCAACGCAGACTGGGAGATCATTTTGCTGAACACCTACGCTCTGTCCACCAGAGAAAGCAGGATCTCCCAGTGGCCACACATTTTAATTCCGCATCCCATTCCCATTCTGATATGTCTATCCACGCCTCCTCTACTATCAAGATGAAGCCACACTCAGGTTGGAGGAACAACACCTTATATTCCGTCTGGGTGGCCTCCAATCTGATGGCATGAACATTGACTTCTCTAACTTCTGTTAATGCCCCACCTCCCCTTTGTCCCCCATCTCTTATTTATTTATTATCATTGATTCCTCCCCCGCCCCTTTTTTCCTCCTCTCTTTTTTCTCCCTCTGTCCCTCTCACTATACTCTTTGCCCATCCTCTGGGCTACTTCCCCTTCCCCTTTCTTTCTCCCTAGGCCTCCCATCCCACGATCCTCCCCCTTCTCCAGCTCTGTATCCCTTTTGCCAATCAACTTTCCAGCTCTTAGCTCCATCCCTCCCCCTCCTGTCTTCTCCTATCATTTCAGATCTCCCCCTCCCACTTTCAAATCTCTTACTTTCTCTTCTTTCTGTTAGTCCTGACGAAGGGTCTCGGCCCGAAACCTCGACTGTACCTTTTCCTATAGATGCTGCCTGGCCTGCTGCGTTCTCCAGCATTTTTTGTGTGTGTTGCTTGAATTTCCAGCATCTGCAGATTTCCTCATGTTTGCGTCTTTCCTTTTGGAGCTGATCTTCTGAACTGCCTGGACGAGATGACATACTTGTGGTGTGAATCGAAGTCTCGAAGGTGCAGTAATGGTCAATATCGCTCTTTATTGGTGCATTGGCCATTCAGCCTGAATTCATATCATCCCTAAACTTAGGAATCAAGTTTTTGGTTTCGGAGTCTTAATCATGGATACAAATTGTGACCAGCCGTGATCCCAATGCCAATTCCCCTGGTAAATTAGCACCTATGTTCCTCCACAGCCAATGGCTTTCCTTTGCCCCACTATCTACCTTCTGTCCTCAGAGCAGTTAGCAATCCATAAACTCTGGACTCATTATTCTACCATTAGATTTCTTACTGAAGACTTCTAGAAAATTTACATTTACCTCTACTGCACTACCATTGACTATTTTGTTAACTCCTTAAAATATATATTGTTAGTCAAACTAAATTTTCCCTTTCAAATGGAAAAAATACAAATTATTCACATTTTCAAGTAATTCTGGTAACATGTAGCTCAAAAGAAATAGTACGCAAATACATAACAACTGAAACCTTACCTTTGAGTACTGTTGGGGGGGGGGGACAGCTTACCCGGGGGAAGCGACAGTGGCCGTGCCTCTGGCACAGAGTCTGGCCCTGTAGCTCAGAAGGGTAGGGCAAGGAAGAGGAGGGCAGTTGTGATAGGGGACTCGATAGTAAGGGGGTCAGATAGGCGATTCTGTGGACGCAGTCCAGAGACCCAGATGGTAGTTTGCCTCCCTGGTGCCAGGGTCCGGGATATTTCTGATCGTGTCCAAGATATCCTGAAGTGGGAGGGTGAGGAGCCAGAGGTCGTGGTACATATAGGTACCAATGACATAGGTAGGAAAAGGGATGAGGTCCTGAAAGGAGAATATAGGGAGCTAGGAAGGGAGTTGAGAAAAAGGACCGCAAAGGTAGTAATCTCGGGATTACTGCCTGTGCCACGTGACAGTGAGAGTAGGAATGCGATGAGGTGGAGGATAAATGCGTGGCTGAGGGATTGGAGCAGGGGGCAGGGATTCAAGTTTTTGGATCATTGGGACCTCTTTTGGCGCAGGTGTGACCTGTACAAAAAGGACCGGTTACACTTGAATCCTAGGGGGACCAATATCCTGGCAGGGAGATTAGCGGGGGCGACTGAGGTGACTTTAAACTAGAATGATTGGGGGGTGGGAATCAAATTAAAGAGGCTAGGCGTGAGGAGGTTAGTTCACAACAGAGGGATGGGAACCAGTGCAGAGAGACAGAGGAGCGTAGAAGCAAAAAGTACAAAGGAGAAAAGTAAAAGTGGCAGGCCGACAAATCCAGGGCAAGCATTAAAAAGGGCCACTTTTCAACATAATTGTACAAGGGCTAAGAGAGTTGTAAAAGAGCGCCTGAAGGCTTTATGTGTCAATGCAAGGAGCATTCGTAATAAGGTGGATGAATTGAAAGTGCAGATTGTTATTAATGATTATGATATAGTTGGGATCACAGAGACATGGTTCCAGGGTGACCAGGGATGGGAGCTCAACGTTCAGGGATATTCAATATTCAGGAGGGATAGACATGAAGGAAGGGGAGGTGGGGTGGCGTTGCTGGTTAAAGAAGAGATTAACACAATAGAAAGGAAGGACATAAGCCGGGAAGATGTGGAATCGATATGGGTAGAGCTGCGTAACACTAAGGGGCAGAAGACGCTGGTGGGAGTCGTGTACAGGCCACCTAACAGTAGTAGTGAGGTCAGAGATGGTATTAAACAGGAAATTAGAAATGTGTGCAATAAAGGAACAGCAGTTATAATGGGTGACTTCAATCTACATGTAGACTGGGTGAACCAAATTGGTAAAGGTGCTGAGGAAGAGGATTTCTTGGAATGTATGCGGGATGGTTTTTTGAACCAACATGTCGAGGAACCAACTAGAGAGCAGGCTATTCTGGACTGGGTTTTGAGCAATGAGGAAGGGTTAATTAGCGATCTTGTCGTGAGAGGCCCCTTGGGTAAGAGTGACCATAATATGGTGGAATTCTTCATTAAGATGGAGAGTGACATCGTTAATTCAGAAACAAAGGTTCTGAACTTAAAGAGGGGTAACTTTGAAGGCATGAGACGTGAATTAGCTAAGATAGACTGGCAAATGACACTTAAAGGATTGATGGTGGATATGCAATGGCAAGCATTTAAAGGTTGCATGGATGAACTACAATTGTTCATCCCAGTTTGGCAAAAGAATAAATCAAGGAAGGTAGTGCACCCGTGGCTGACAAGAGAAATTAGGGATAGTATCAATTCCAAAGAAGTAGCATACAAATTAGCCAGAGAAAGTGGCTCACCTGAGGACTGGGAGAAATTCAGAGTTCAGCAGAGGAGGACAAAGGGCTTAATTAGGAAGGGGAAAAAAGATTATGAGAGAAAACTGGCGGGGAACATAAAAACGGAATGTAAAAGCTTTTATAGATATGTAAAAAGGAAAAGACTGGTAAAGACAAATGTAGGTCCCCTGCAGACAGAAACAGGTGAATTGATTATGGGGAGCAAGGACATGGCAGACCAATTGAATAATTACTTTGGTTCTGTCTTCACTAAGGAGGACATAAATAATCTTCCAGAAATAGTAAGGGACAGAGGGTCCAGTGAGATGGAGGAACTGAGTGAAATACATGTTAGTAGGGAAGTGGTGTGAGGTAAATTGAAGGGATTGGAGGCAGATAAATCCCCAGGGCCAGATGGTCTGCATCCTAGAGTGCTTAAGGAAGTAGCCCAAGAAATAGTGGATGCATTAGTGATAATTTTTCAAAACTTGTTAGATTCTGGACTAGTTCCTGAGGATTGGAGGGTGGCTAATGTAACCCCACTTTTTAAAAAAGGAGGGAGAGAGAAACCGGGGAATTATAGACCGGTTAGCCTAACGTCGGTGGTGGGGAAACTGCTGGAGTCAGTTATCAAGGATGTGATAACAGCACATTTGGAAAGCGGTGAAATGATCGGACAAAGTCAGCATGGATTTGTGAAAGGAAAATCATGTCTGACGAATCTCATAGAATTTTTTGAGGATGTAACTAGTAGAGTGGATAGGGGAGAACCAGTGGATGTGGTATATTTGGATTTTCAAAAGGCTTTTGACATGGTCCCACACAGGAGATTAGTGTGCAAACTTAAAGCACACGGTATTGGGGGTAAGGTATTGGTGTGGGTGGAGAATTGGTTAGCAGACAGGAAGCAAAGAGTGGGAATAAACGGGACCTTTTCAGAGTGGCAGGCAGTGACTAGTGGGGTACCGCAAGGCTCAGTGCTGGGACCCCAGTTGTTTACAATATATATTAATGACTTGGATGAGGGAATTAAATGCAGCATCTCCAAGTTTGCGGATGACACGAAGCTGGGTGGCAGTGTTAGCAGTGAGGAGGATGTTAAGAGGATGCAGGGTGACTTGGATAGGTTGGGTGAGTGGGCAAACTCATGGCAGATGCAATTTAATGTGGATAAATGTGAAGTTATCCACTTTGGTGGCAAAAATAGGAAAACAGATTATTATCTGAATGGTGGCCGATTAGGAAAAGGGGAGGTGCAACGAGACCTGGGTGTCATTATACACCAGTCATTGAAAGTGGGCATGCAGGTACAGCAGGCGGTGAAAAAGGCGAATGGTATGCTGGCATTTATAGCAAGACGATTCGAGTACAGGAGCAGGGAGGTACTACTGCAGTTGTACAAGGCCTCGGTGAGACCACACCTGGAGTATTGTGTGCAGTTTTGGTCCCCTAATCTGAGGAAAGACATCTTTGCCATAGAGGGAGTACAAAGAAGGTTCACCAGATTGATTCCTGGGATGGCAGGACTTTCATATGAAGAAAGACTGGATGAACTGGGCTTGTACTCATTGGAATTTAGAAGATTGAGGGGGGATCTGATTGAAACGTATAAGATCCTAAAGGGATTGGACAGGCTAGATGCAGGAAGATTGTTCCCGATGTTGGGGAAGTCCAGAACGAGGGGTCACAGTTTGAGGATAGAGGGGAAACCTTTTAGGACCGAGATGAGGAAAAACTTCTTCACACAGAGAGTGGTGAATCTGTGGAATTCTCTGCCACAGGAAACTGTTGAGGCCAGTTCATTGGCTATGTTTAAGAGGGAGTTAGATATGGCCCTTGTGGCTACAGGGGTCAGGGGGTATGGAGGGAAGGCTGGGGCGGGGTTCTGAGTTGGATGATCAGCCATGATCATAATAAATGGCGGTGCAGTCTCAAAGGGCCGAATGGCCTACTCCTGCACCTATTTTCTATGTTTCTAAACAAATACAGGAAGATGGTTCAATTTTGTAATCTCTTGTACTCAAACGCATTTCTTCACTGTGATCAGATAGTATAATCCTTTTACAGTTGTTCACTGGTTACAATCAAATATTAAACCTCTAAAACACTTCCAAATACATTCACTACTAGCTCTGTTCTACCTAGCAATTCTACCTGAAGTCCCTTTTGTGCTATTGATTCAGACACGTAGAAAGAATCCATTTATCCCTCTGGCAGCAATGAAACGCAGGTGTGACTATTTCTCCTTATAAATGTACTTTGAATTATTGTGTAGATAGTCAAAGCACCAAAATATCTGACATTAGAGTTACCTTTTAATTGACAGTAATAGCTTATTATATGACATCTTACATTCAGTAAACTTAATCATAGCTGGCTTACACTCACTTGCAAAACCAATTTCATGGCTTTGAGATGAACATTTTAGGTTTTAGAAGTTAACAGAATGTGACTTAACTCCTTACATGTACAGGAATACCAAATGTCAGATAGTTTTTATTTACATCAGGTCAGAACCATGCAAGTAAAAGCTTTCACTTACATGGTCAGAAATACAAAAATAATTATCCTTAATTCTGTGCAGGAACCTTGAAGTTCCAAACTGATTTTCTGGACAATTTCCAGACTGCTGTTGCCATATTCTGGAAATGCAGAGTACAGTGTGAAAGACAAAATAGATTCTTTATTTTAACATGTCCTTGTTTCTTGATATCCCATAGTTGCTTTTTATAGCTGTCTGGATTTTTTTTAAAAATATAAACTTTTTTTTAAAAAAACTGGATGATGCCTCTTACCTCATTTGCTAACTAACTACACAAGTAAAACCATCGCCTTCTAAGGATATGCACTAGTTTTGTATTGCAACATTTGAATACTTTCCACAACTTGTCTGAAAATTTACCAATTAACAACTCAGTCTACATTTCTGATCTGTTCACATTTTATTTTTTTGAATTTAAAAACTTGACCCAGACGGTTAGCCAAATTCTCACTCATTGCTTGTCAAATCTAGAATGTCAGATTGAAAAGTTAGTGAAAAGGATTGCCCAAATATAATATCAAATATTTATTACTTTTCTGCTAGAATGCAAGATAACGTTTTAAAATCATAAGATGAAACATTAGAATGTCAAGGCAAAGAACCCAGCAGCAGCTGATCAAAATCAAGAAACTGCAGATGCTGGAAATCTGAAAAATTAGCTGCTTCTCTTTGCACAGAACTGATTGTTTTTAAGACCTCGCAGTGGCCTCATTCCAGCAGCACATTAGGTTGGGATAATGTTATCAGCTTTGCTCTGGAATTAACTTAGAAGTAAAGTGGCCCAAAAACCAGAAGGATCAGTGGAAAGGTGTGGCAATTGTCAGGCTGCATTCATGTGGTATTTTCAGGTCAATAGTAGAATCGACCTGTGACAATTAAGATACATAAGTCGACGTATTTACATTAAAAATGTATAAAGAAATTAGAACTGGTATAGTCACAAGCATTTTTTAAAAATAGTGTGACAGGTAAGGTTACTCCTGTTTTCCCTGTTGCACCCACCAAAAAATGAAATCCCATTTTCACTGAGGATTTCAAAATAATTGAATTATTTGTTTAGACATCTCTTTTTAAAGTACCTTTGCTTTTCCAATTATTTGTAGTACATTTAAAATTAGTGCCTCCGTTTGCACACTGTGCACCTCAGTGGAAATACTTGAAATCTAATTATTCAAAGTGCCAATTAGTCAAGAAAATATGACTGTTCATAAACATTAATCCTCAAGGAAGCCAGCTAAAAGCAATGGGCTGTATTCAAAAGCAAAATATTAAAAGTATCACATATCCAAAACAATAACTGAAAATTCTAATAATACTCAGACCTGAGTATTCTCAGTATTCTAATAATACTCAGCATGTGTGTGTGAGAGGCAACAGTACAGGTCAATAAACTATCAAAACTGGAGAAGTTGCAAATGAAACAAGTTTTAACTTATAGAGAAAGTGAGGATAGGACAGAATCAAAAGAAATGTCTGAAATCTGCAGTTGATGCAACTGGAAAAGAACTGTTGAAATTTGACATTGCAAGAGATAAAAATTATACAGTGGTATACAACAGTTTGGGCACCCCGGTCAAAATTTCTGTTACTGTGAATAGCTGAGTAAAAGATGAACTGATTTCCAAAAGGTTAAAGATGACACATTTCTTTAATATTTAAAGCAAAAAAAAAACTTTATTTCCATCTTCTACAGTTTCAAAATAACAATAAAGGAAAAGGGCCCAAAGCAAAAGTTCGGGCACCCTGCTTGGCAGTACTTAATAACACCCCCTTTGGCAAGTATCACAGCTTGTAAACGCTTTTTGTAGCCAGCTAAGAGTCTTTCAATTCTTGTTTGGGGGATTTTCACCTATTCTTCCTTGAAAAAGGCTTCTAGTTCTGTGAGATTATTGGAATGTCTTGCATGCACTGCTCTTTTGAGGTCTATCCACAGATTCTCAATGATGTTTAGGTCAGGGAACTGCGAGGGCCATGGCAAAACCTTCATCTTCGCCTCTTGAGGTAGTCCATTAGGGATTCTGAGGTGTGCTTAGGTTCATTATCCTGTTGTAGAAGCCATCCTCTTTTCATCTTCGGCTTTCTGACAGACGGTGTGATGTTTGCTTCCAGAATTTGCTGGTATTTAATTGAATTCATTCTTCCCTCTACCAGTAAATGTTCCCCGTGCCACTGGCTGCAACACAAGCCCAAAGCATGATTGATCCACCCCCGTGCTTAACAGTTGGAGAGGGGTTCTTTTCATGAAATTCTGCACCCTTTTTTCTCCAAACATACCTTTGCTCATTGCAGCCAAAAAGTTCTATTTTAACTTCATCAGTCCACAGGACTGGTTTCCAAAATGCATCAGGCTTGTTTAGATGTTCCTTTGAATCTTTTGGAAGCTTGTATCACCAGGCTTAACAACAGTTCTACCCTGCTCTTACAGGACTATTGAATGGTTCCCTAGTGCACGGTAGCGTAGTGGTTGGCACAACGCTTTGCAGTACCAGCGAACTGGGTCCAATTCTCGCCACTTCCTGAAGGAGTATGTACGTTCTCCCTGTGACTACATGGGATTTATCTGGGTGCTCTGGTTTTCAACCACAGTCCAAAGACATACCAGTTGGGAAGTTAATTGGTCATTGTAAAATTGTCCCGTGATTAGACTAGGGTTAAATTGGGGGTTACTGGGCAGCGCAGCTGGAAGGGGTAACTTCATCCTGTATCTCAATAAATAGTTCTTGATCTCTCGACTTACCTCATTATGACCTTGTAACTTATTGTCTACCTGCACTGCACTCTCTACAAGTTACACTTTATTTCTGCATTGTTATTGCTTTACCTTGCCCTACCTCAACGCACTGTGTAATGATCAGGATTTAAGACAAGCTTTTCACTGTACCTTAGTACATGTTACAATAACAAAACAATTCCAATTTCTAAATCAACACACAAAATACTGGAGAAACTCAACAGATCAGATAGCATCTATGGAAATGAATGAACAGTCAACGTTTCGGGCTGAGACCCTTCATCAGGACCCAATTTCCCAATAATGTTACTACCTACCACAGGAGAACAGTTTTGATATTGGTTTATTATTCTTACATGTACCAAGATATAATGAAAAACTGTCTTGAATACTGCTCATACAGATCAAACTATACAGCACAAGGTAAAGCAATAACAATGCAGAATAAAGTGTAAAAAACTACAGAGTGCAGTGTAGGCAAACAATAAAGTGTAAGATCATAATGAGGTAAGTAAGAAGCCAAATATACTAAGGCAATAACTAGGTTTTAAAAATGCTTTCACCCTCTACAAGGCAGGACAGGGAGGGATAAATGTTGGGGCAAGTGCAGTTTGAACAAAACTGAAGAAACTTGACACCATAATCTGTGACCTCCACCTCTATGGACAAAAGGTATCACTGTCTGCAAATTTCCCTCTAGGTCGCCACGATTTGGAAATAGATATTGTTCGTTATAATTGAAACAACTCCCTACGCAATAGCCTCATGGCCACTGCTTTACCAATAGAAAATGAAGCAGTTTAAAAACAGCAGATCAGTGACATCAGGAACAGTCAAAGACAAAAAATAAATTCTTTCTTACCATTGGTGTCCACCACAACAACAAAAAAAACTGATGCTGCAAAAAGAGGTGCAAATGCAATACAATCCTGATGAATCCAAACAAAAGGTGAAGCACAATGATTAATGCTATGGAAGCGATTTTTTTTTTGGTCTCTACAAAAATAAATACAGGATTAATTCCAACATGCAGAGTGATCACTTTCCTCCTCAAAGAATGGTCGTTGTGATAGCAGATTATCTGCCGTATGATACACAAGAACTGGAACTTTACTTTCCCAAAGCTCTTCGTCAGTAAAGCAATGTTCAACTACCACTTGCAACTTTATGCCAATTCAGACTCGATTCCAGGTTAGCCAGGGTGATGGGGAGCTGGGGGAACTGTAAGAAAAAAGGAGATTGTAGGATGGCCTGGGTAGATCAGAATGGGAAAGAAAGGGACTGGAGGAAGGGCAGGTTACCTGAAATTGGAAATTTCAATATGCATGTCTTTGGGCCATAGACTACCCAGACAGAATACGAGGTTCTGTATTTCTAAATCAATAAACTTGTTTAAGAATGGACCCAAACATTGACAAATACCAAAGAATGAAATTTTTGCGATTGGAATGCTTTGACACGCATGCATGTTTTTTTTCCCCTGATCTGCTGAAGCAAAGTGGTATTATTGACTCAGTCTCATTTTTTTCCTCTACATTCTGGGACCTCTACTTTTTGTGATTTTTATTAATGACCTGGATGTGGGGGTAGAAGGGTGGGTTGGCAAGTTTGCAGACGCCACAAAGGTTGGTGGTGTTGTAGATAGTGTAGAGGATTGTCAAAGATTGCAGAGAGACATTGATAGGATGCAGGAGTGGGCTGAGAAGTGGCAGATGGAGTTCAACCCAGAGAAGTGTGAAGTGGTACACTTTGGAAGGACAAACTCCAAGGCAAAGTAAATGGCAGGATACTAGGTAGTGTGGAGGAGCAGAGGGATCTCGGGGTACATGTCCACAGATCCCTGAAAGTTGCCTCACAGGTGGATGGGGTAGTTAAGAAAGCTTATGGGGTGTTAGCTTTCATAAGTCGAGGGATAGAGTTTAAGAGTCGCGATGTAATGATGCAGCTCTATAAAACTCTGGTTAGGCCACACTTGGAGTACTGTGTCCCGTTCTGGTCACCTCACTATAGGAAGGATGTGGAAGCTTTGGAAAGGGTACAGAAGAGATTTACCAGGTTGCTGCCTGGTTTAGAAAGTATGCATTATGATCAGAGATCAAGGGAGCTAGGGCTTTACACTTTGGAGAGAAGTAGAATGAGAGGAGACTTGATAGACGTGTACAAGATAATGAGAGGAATACATAGAGTGGATAGCCAGCGCCTCTTCCCCAGGGCACCACTGCTCAATACAAGAGGACATGGCTTCAAGGTAAGGGGTGGGAAGTTCAAGGGGGATATTAGAGGAAGGTTTTTTACTCAGAGAGTGGTTGGTGCGTAGAATGCACTGCCTGAGTCAGTGGTGGAGGCAGATACACTAGTGAAGTTTAAGAGACTACTAGACAGGTATATGGAGGAATTTAAGGTGGGGGCTTATATGGGAGGCAGGGTTTGAGGGTCGGCACAACATTGTGGGCCGAAGGGCCTGTACTGTGCTGTACTATTCTATGTTCTATGTAGAGGTAGAATCATGGCTTATGATTGTATTAAGATTATATTTCTGAAGACGTTATTCCATATTACAAGTCACTATCAACCAGCAAACTCAGTAACTAACATTTCCCTTGAGTTGAAAAAACGGAAATCTAAAAATAGTGTTCTTTTTACAATAAGCATTTAAAAATAGGATCATCAACCTTGTTTTAAATTACGAGTAATTGCCAGCTGGCCAGAAGTTAATTAAGTTTACCTCAAAAAGAAAATACAAGTGTTTATTTATGAAAATAATATTTAATTATGACACTTATACAATTGAATGAACTGTTTAAAGTTAATCAGAAAAACTGTGGGCACCACCTCTTTTATACAAATATTAGGACTGTTTGAATTGGACTGTAAAAGACACCATAGGATTATGGTGCACTGGATGTAAATCTGTGCAATTATCTCAATTTAAAGGACAACATCAATACATACTTACAACCAGCAAAGTGGTCCAATTAAACTGGTCCAATTAAACTAAGTGGTAAACTAACTAAATCACAATTTAATTGGAAGCTAGTTTGAGAAAATTCCAAAAAGAAGTTGCACGTGATGCAACAACATAAAAGAGACAAAATATTAAGAATGCCAATGATTGGAATTCATAAACACGAGAAAGTCTGCAGACACTGGAAATCCAAGACAATACATGCAAAATGCTGGCGGAACTCAGCAGGTCAGGCAGCATCTATGGAAATGAATGAACAGTCGACATTTCTGGCCAAGACCATTTTCGGTCCTGAAGGAGGAAGGGGAAAGGTGCTAGAATAAAAACGTAGGGGGACGGGGAGGAGACTAACTAGAATGTCATTAGTGAAGCAAAGTGGGTGGAAAAGGTCAAGAGCTGGAGAAGAAAGAATCTGATAGAAGAGGAGAGTAGACAAGAGGAGAAAGGATAGGAGGGGGGCACAGGGAGAAGTGACAGGCAATTGAGAAGAGGCCAGAGTGGGAAACAGAAGAAGAGGGGAGGAGGAGGGAAAAAAATTACTAGAAGGAGAAATTCATATCCATGCCATCGGGTTGGAAGCTCCTGGCCTGAAATGTCGACTGTTCATTCATTTCCATAGATGCTGCCAGACCCGCCGAGTTCCTCCAGCATTTTGAGAGTGATTGGAAATTGTAGAAGATATATTTTAGTTCAAGTTTTATCAAGCAGGTGGGTCCAAGAAAGAACTGGCAGGATACCCATCGCAATTTTCAACATGCCTGAACTAAGGAGCTAAACTAAGCCAGCAAGCACAAAAGACAAACTACTTAAGTACAGATTGAAAGAAGCTTAAAGGACTGGAATGGGGGAAACAAGAGAGGGTAAGGTAATGAAAAGGAATGATTTATTACAATAAGGGGTGAGGAGAGTGTTAAGCAAAAACAGAAGACTATTAAAATAGAGCTTGCATTTCCATGAACAGCAGGGAGAAACCCTAAGTACATACTGTTAATCTTACAAAGCAGCTCACAAAATAATAGAGACTAAAAAAGTAGTAGGAACATGCAATGAAACCTCATGCTTGCTCCACTATTCAATAATGTCAAGGCTGATATTTTTTATTTCTCTTAATTCTATATCCGTTGATTCCCTTCCTATTCAAACAAAAATTAAACTATCTTTACCTTTGTCATTGTGCCCCCAAAACCTGCAGGGGTTCCCAACCCGGGATCCACAGACCCTGCAGTTAATGGTAGGAGCCCCATGGCATTAAAAAAAAAAGTTGGGAACCCCTGCTCCAAGGTATAGAATACCAATGGATTCACTGCAATTCAAGTGAAGAAAGACATTCTCAAGCTGAAGACAGTGTAAAAGAAATTTACAAGGATGCTTGCTGGATTAGAGGTTTTGAGTTATTGGGAGAGGTTCAAATTTCAAAGTCAATTTATTATCAAAATATGCAATTACCACAAGATTCATTTTCATACAGGAATTTACAGGAAAATGAATACTATAGAATTTTCTTTGCACCTTTCCAAACTCTGCCTACTTTAATTGAATTGACTTTATTACTTACATCCTTCAAATACATGAGTAAAAAATCTTTACATTACGACTCCGTTCAAATGTGCAAATTGCAATCATAGTAATAAATAGCATGTACAACAGGATATAATAAATACTATGTACAACAGGATAGTCAATATAACAGAAATACAGTAGCATCAGCATGAATTAATCAGGCTGATGGCCTGGTGGAAGAAGCTGTCCCAGAGACAGTGGGTTCTGGCTTTTACGCTGCGGTACAGTTTCCCGGTTGGTAGCAGCTGGAACAGTTTGTGGTTGGGGTGACTCAGGTCCCCAATGATTCTTCGGGCCCTTTTTACACACCTATCTTTGTAGATGTCTTGAATAGTGGGAAGTTCACATCTGCAGATGCGCTGGGCTGTCCACAAAACTCTCTGCAGATACCTACGGTTAAGGGAAGTACCGTTCCTATACTAGGCAGTAATCTGCCCTCTTAATATTGGGTGGGGGGGCGGGGGAAGCTAGAGAATACTCCCAAAGAATGTATGCTCCCATCCTGTTTCTGACTTTACCCACACACTCTTCCTCCAAGACATCCTCCCTTTCGACAGCTGTGATACTATCCCTGATTAGCAATGCCACTCTTTCACTTTTTTAAAAAAAATATATATACTTCCTCTCCCTATCCCTTTTGAAATATCTGAACACCAGAATGTCAAGTAGCCAATCCTGACCTTGTGTGGCCATATTATGAGCGGAGTGATGATAGCACTAAATGGCAACTCCTTTGCTTGCATCTTCGGAAACAGTTCTATTTCCATCTTTAATGTCTCTATTTTTCCCTTTCAGAGTTCTTTTGAAGACCCTGACCTGGAGTTACACATTGACTTCATTTGTTTTGCGGGAATGGGACCTGCTCTCGGGATTTCGTGACTGGCCATTATTCAACATGCCAAAGACGTGGCCTAAGAGCTTAGCTCGCCTTCGGAGGTCCAAAATTTCGTGGCTTTGGAGACGGGCAGATCGAAGGTCAGTGTCCCAACAGAAAATTGGTGTGTCGTCGTGGGAATCGGAAGATCTATGGCTGTGTGCCCAGAGACCCAAGATCTTTGGGCACAGAGCTTGAAAAAAGTGACGCAATGGACTTTTAACATCGTAAACCAGTGAGTTGTTTGTTATGTCTCCCCTCTCGCTGTGAAACGGAGACACCTCTTTCTCCCTTATTCAGGAGAGAGAGAGCCTGTGGTATGTCAAATACCGGGTGAACAGCAGTTTTTGGGGTACTGCAAGTCTGTGTCTTTGCTGCATGCTTGAGTGCTCGGTTTTGGATGCCGATGCTTTTTGTTGCTGGTGGGGGGAGGGGGGATCATTACTTGCTGCCGCTTACACGTGGGAGGGAGGGGAGCTGGGGGTGACTTTGGGGTTCTAACATTTAACTGTCATTCATTCTTTATGGGCACTCCTCTGTTTTTGTGGATGGTTGCGAAGAAAACGCATTTCAGGATGCATATTGTATACATTTCTCTGACATTAAATGTACCTTTGAAACCTTCCCCAGAGGCCTCTTTAAAAAAAATAATCTTTTCTCATTGTAGATCTAAAACAGCCTTTTCCCTCATGAGAGCAGCCAAAGTGCTACACCTGCCCATTCACCTGCACCCTCACCTTCATTCAGAGCCCCTTCTAGATGAGGCAACACTTCACCTGTGAATCTGCTGGGGTGGTCTATTATGTGCAGCACTCCCAATGCAATCTTGTCGACATTGGTGAAACCTGTTGTAGATCTGAGGACTGCTTTGTCGAACACCTCCACTCCATCTGCCAAAAGCAAAACTTTCCAGTGGCCAAACATTTTAATTCATATTCCCATTCCTGGTTTGACATGTTGGTCCATGGCCTCTTATGTTATGATGAGGCCACCCTTGTGGAGCAGCAACACCTTGTATTCCATCTGGGTAGCCTCCAACCTGATAGCATGGATTTCTATTTTACCTTCCGGTAAAAAAAAATTCACTCCCTCCTCCCTTCTTCTATTCCCCACTCTGGCCCCTTACCTCTTCTCATCTGCCTATCAACTCCACCTGGGTCCCCTTCTCCTCCCTGTTCTCCTGTGGTCCATTCTCCTCTCCTATCAGATTCCTTCTTCTCCAGCCATTTCCTTTCTCTCCCACCTGATTCACCTATCTTCTAGCTATCCTCATTCCCATCTCTCCACCTTTTTACTCTGTCATCATCCCCCTTCTTTTCCAGTCCTGAAGATGGGTCTTGGCCTGAAATGTCAACTGCTTATTCATTTCCATAGCTGCTGTCTGACCTGCTGAGTCCCTCTAGCATTTTGTGTGTTGCTTTAGATTTCCAGCATCTGCAGAGCTTCTCATGTTCATAGTTTGTCCCTCATTAGTTTCTCAACATACTGATCTAGAACATCATCTCTCAGACGTCACAAATTCATCCTCCACACTATTACCACTAATTTGATTTACCAGTCTACACATAGATATATGTGAACTTCTTGGGCTCTAAAAATATTAGTATAAAATAGCAAAAAAGTAAACTACCTATATCCTCCAAACTGCAGCAACGATGATGGGAAAACACCACACACAAAATGCTGGAGGAATTCAACAGGATGAGGGGGGAGTTGGCTAATGTGGATTGGGAGCATTTGGTGGGACAGTTGAGGAACAGTGGAATACTTTCAAAAATTTTTCACAGTGCTCAACAGAAGTATATTCCAATCAAAAGTAGGGACAGTAAGTGTGGGGAGAGCCTGCCTTGGATAACTAAGGAAATAAAAGATAGCATTGCGGTGGCTCACCCATGCGCCAGCGAACTGGCTCCAGCAGTCGCGGGCGAGCAACCGGGAGGGCTCTGAGTGCGGGGCAGACCTCGGTCCGGAGGCCGATGTCACTTCCTCCCCGCAAAGAGTGGGGATGCTGGGAGTGGGCACTTTAGTGCGCGTGGACTGAAACAGTAAACAGTTCAACCAGACCCTGCTCGACTCAGAGTGTTGTTTTCACTTGTTGCATATCAGCGCGACTACATTGGTGACCCCGGCAGTCCAACGGCATTTGGATCTAGCATGAACGACTTGGCTCTGCAGAATGCAGTTTCCCTTAAACTGCCAACTTTCTGGACTACTCAACCCCTGGTCTGGTTCGAGCAAGCAGAGACCCAGTTCCAGGTCAGGCAAATTGTCTCAGACGCCACCAGGTATAACTACGTGGTGGGCGCCCTTGACCAGGAGACAGCAGGCCATGTTATTGACTTTCTCCATCAGCCCCGGCAAAAGACAGGTACGAGGCACTCAAGGCCCTGTTAATCCGCACATTTGGCCTTTCCCACGCGGTTACTGCATATGGACGGCCTGGGCGACCGTGCGCCATCAACCCTGATGAGTAACATGCTAGCACTGGCAGACGGCCATAAGTCTTGCCTGCTTTTTGAACAGATCTTCTTGGAGCAAATGCCAGAAGACATCCGCTTCCTGCTAGCAGATGAAGACTTCAGAGACCCGCGCAGGGTGGCTGCCCGTGTGGACGTGCTTTGGTGCGCCAAACAAAATGGCGGAACCACCATTGGAATTAGTGCTGTGGCACGGCCGGAAGTCCAGCCCTTCCACACCCCCAGTAGCGGAGCACATAACATACACACAAAGGGACAGCACCACTTCTGAGTCTTGGTGTTTTTATCAAAGGTGGGGTTCCGGGGCCCGCTGCTGCCGACCGCCATGCTCGTTCCAGGGAAACACCAGGACCAGCCGTCACTGATGGCTACAGCGGCTGGTCACCGTGATAGCCTCTTCTACATTTGGGACAAGCACTCCAGGTGTAGATTCCTGGTGGACACAAGGGCTGAAATCAATGTCCTACCCACCTCGAGCCACGATACCTGAACTAGAAGAACAGGACCGGAACTTACGGCAGCCAACAGCAGCACCATCCGCACCTACGGCACAAGAACCATCCCCTTGCAGTTCGGTTCCAGCTGCTTTACATGGACATTTACGCTGGCCGCAGTATCACAGCCATTGCTGGGTGCGGACTTCCTCTGCGCACACTGCCTGCTCGTGGATTTGAAGGGACGACGATTGGTCAATGCAAAGACGTTCCAGACTTTCTCCCTCGGCCCCGCACCTGGACTCCGTCACTTATTCCAAGAACGAGTTCGCCAGAGTGTTATCAGAGTTCCCATCTATCATCACGCCGCAGTTTTCCTCAACAGACCCCAAACACGGCATGATGCACCACATCCCCACACAGGGACCTCCCCTTCATGCCCGGGCCCGCAGGCATCCGCCCGACAAACTCCGCCTCGCGAAGGAGGAATTCAAGAAGATGGAGGAGATGGGGATTGTGTGGCGTTCCGACAGCCCGTGGGCCTCCCCATTCCATATGGTGCCCAAGTCCACAGGAGGGTGGAGACCGTGCGGTGACTATAGGAGGCTGAACGACGCCACCACATCTGATCGCTATCCGGTACTACACATCCAGGACTTTACGGCCAACCTGCGCATCTTTTCGAAGATTGACCTGGTCCGAGGGTATCATCAGATCCCAGTCCACCCAGACGATGTACCCAAGACGGCCCTCATTATCCCCTTTGGCCTGTTCAAGTTCCTCAGGATGCCGTTTGGGCTCAAAAACGTGGTGCAGACATTCCAGCGCCTGATGGACGCAGTAGGGCGAGATCTGGACTTTCTGAACATCTACCTGGATGATATACTTATCGCCAGCCGCTCCCGCCAGGAACATCTAGCACATTTACGCCTGCTCTGCCGCCGCCTAAGCGACTACGGCCTGGCTATCAACCCCGCCAAGTGCCAGTTCGGCCTACACGCCATCAATTTCCTGGGACACTGGATCGACCGCCATGGAGCTGTGCCCCTACCGGCAAAAGTTGAAGCCATCTGCCAATTCGCCAGACCCAGCACTATTAAAGGCCTACAGGAATTCGTTGGGATGGTTAACTTTTATCACCGTTTCCTGCCCTCAGGGTCTGGATCATGCAGCCCCTCTTCGGCTTGATGTCCAGCAAGGTCAAAGTGGTCACCTGGACAGAGAAGGCGACGGCGGCTTTTCAACAAGCCAAGAACATACTAGCAAACGCCATGCTCCTGGTCCACCCCTGGGTCGACAACCCCACTGCCCTCACTGTGGATGCCTCCAACTCAGCAGTTGACGGCGTGCTCGAGCAGCTCGAAGGCCAGTGGAAGCCGCTCACTTTTATCAGCCGGCACCGACGACCCCCGGAACTTAAGTACAGCACTTTCAACAGGGAGCTGCTGGCCCTGTACCTTGCCATCCGGCACTTCAGGTACTTCCTGTAGGGGAGAGTTCACGGTCTTCACAGACCACAAGCCCCTCACTTTCGTGTTTGCCAAAGTGTCGGACCGGTGGTCGAGCCGCCAGCAACGCCACCTGTCATACATCTCGGAGTTTACCACCACGATCAAGCACATTTCCGGGAAGAACAACGCGGTGGCTGACGTGCTGTCACACACCTCAGTCCAATCAGTGCACTCTCTGTCTCCGGGGGTGGATACTGCGGCGTTAGCTGAGTCGCAACAACTGGACAGCAAGATGCCGGCATACCGAACCGCAGTCTCAGGACTCCGCCTCGAAGACATACCCGTTGGGCCCGAAGGTAATGAGCTCCTTTGCGATGTGTCCACCGGACAACCTCGGCCCATTGTCCCGACCGCTTGGACTTGCCACGTTTTCGACGCCTTGCACGGTTTAGCCCACCCTTCCATCCGGGCGACCATCCTGCTGATCGCAAACAGGTTTGTGTGGCACAGCCTACGCAATCAGGTCGGGCACTGGGCCAGGACATGCACGCACTGTCAAACCTCCAAAATCCAGAGGCACGTAAGGGCCCCACTGCAACCCTTCCAGCCGACACATAAGAGGTTTGAACATGTCCACGTGGACATCGTCGGCTCACTGCCAGTTTCGAGACCATAAGACAAAGGAGCAGAAGTCGGCCATTCAGCCCATCGAGTCTGCTCCGCCATTTTATCATGAGCTGATCCATTCTCCCATTTAGTCCCACTCCCCCGCCTTCTCACCATAACCTTTGATGCCCTGGCTACTCAGATACCTATTAATCTCTGCCTTAAATACACCCAATGACTTGGCCTCCACTGCCGCCCGTGGCAACAAATTCCACAGATTCACCACCCTCTGGCTAAAAAAATTTCTTCGCATCTCTGTTCTGAATGGGCGCCCTTCAATCCTTAAGTCATGCCCTCTCGTACTAGACTCCCTCATCAAAGAGAGGAGCGAGATACCTGTTCACCACGGTGGACAGGTTTATGAGGTGGCTGGAAGCTGTCCCACTCGTTGACATGGCCACAGAGACGTGCGTCAGAGCCCTGATTACCATCTGGGTGGCACAGTTCGGACCCCCAGCCCACGTCACTTCCGACAGGGGTGTGTAGTTCACATCGGCTTTGTGGTCTGCACTGGCACAACTCCTCAGAACCCAGCTCCACCGAATGACTGCTTACCACCCACAGTCCAACGGCCTGGTGGAACATTTCCACAGGCACTTGAAGTCGGCCCTGATGGCACACCTCCGAGGGCTAGACTGGGTGGATGAACTCCCCTGGGTGCTGCTTGGTATCCGCATAGCACCCAAGGAGGACCTGGCTACATCATCGGCCGAACTTGTTTACGGTGCCCCGCTCAGAGTTCCCGGTGAGTTTGTGCCAGCACCCTGTGGCCAGGAGGACACACCTACAGCGGTCCTAACTAAACTCTGGGAGCGGCTTGGAACACTTGCCCCAGTCCTGACATCCCATCACAGAACAACACCCTCTTTCGTGCCCAAGGACCTACAACAGAGCAAGTATGTTTTCGTTCACCGAGGAACCCACAGACCACCCCTGCAGCGACCATACGAAGGACCCTACAAGGTGGTGCGCCATAATGGGACGACCTGCGTTCTTGACATCAGCGGTCGTGAAGAGACTTTTACCATTGACCGTCTCAAACTGGCGCATCTAGACCTTGAACTCCCAGTTGCGCTGCCATCCCCACGACGACAAGGCCGGCCATCTAAAAGAACTGACAGTGTGCAGGCTGTGGACTCTGCACCTCCTAGCACCGGTTCTGGGGTGGGGGGGGGGTCACGTGGCAGCTCGCCCACGCAGCCAGCGAACCCGCTCCAACAACTCGCCGGTGAGTCCGCAGCCAGTGGCAACCGATAGGGCTCTGAGTGTGGGGCAGACCTCCGCCCCGAAGCCGACATCACTTCTGCCCCGCAAAGAGCAGGGGATGCTGGGAGTGGGCACTTCCGCTCGCGCGGATTGAAACAGTAAACAGTTCAACCAGACCCTGCTTGACTCCAGTGTGTTGCTTTCACTCGTTGCGTATCAGCACGACTACAGCATCAAATTAAAAGCTCATGTGTACAAAGTCACAGAGTAGTGGGAGACTGGAGGATTGGGAAAACATTAAAAAGCAACAAAGAACAACTAAACAAGAAATAAGAAAAGGGAAGATAGAGTATGAAAATAAATTAGCACAAAATATAAAAACAGATAGCAAAAGTTTTTATAAATATATAAAGCGGAAGAGGGTGGCTTAAGTCAAGGTAGGTCCCTTGGAAGATGAGAAGGGGAAATTGATATTGGGTGATAAGGAAATGGCTGAGGCATTGAACAGCTACTTTTTGTCGGTCTTCACGGTGGAGGACATGTCTAATATGCCAAAGAATGATGTTACAGATGAAATGGGAGGTGAGGACCTTGATAAAATCACTGTCACTAAGGAGATAGTGATGAGCAAACTAGAAGGCCTGAAGGTAGATAAGTCCCTGGTCCTGATGGGATGCATCCCAGGGTACTGAGGGAATTGGCAGAGGTTATAGTAGACGCATTAGTAATCATTTACCAAAATTCTCTAGTCTCTGGGCAGGTCCTGCCAGATTAGAAGACAGCAAATGTCACGCCACTTTTTATAAAAGGATGTAGGCAAAAGACGGGCAACTATAGGCCAGTTAGCTTAACATCTGTAGTCAGGAAAATGCTTGAAGCTGTCATTAAGGAAGAAATAGTGAAACATTTAAAAAGGAGTGGTTCCATTAGACAGATGCAGCATGGATTCAGAAAGGGCAGGTACTGTTTGACAAACTTACTGGAGTTCTTTCAGGACATAATGAGTGCAGTAGATAGAGGGGAACAGGTGGATGTCGTATACTTGGATTTCCAGAAGGCGTTCAATAAGGTGCCGCACAAAAGACTTATAAGATACAGATGCATGGAGTTGGAGGAAGTGTATTGGCATGGATAATGGACTGGGCAACCAATAGAAGGCAGAGATTTGGTATAAATGGGCGTTTCTCTAGTTGGCAGTCGGTGGTGAGTGGGGTGGAGCGGGGTCGGTGCTGGGCCCGCAGCTGTTTACCATTTGCAATGATGATTTGGAAGTGGGGATTGAGTGTAGTGTAGCAAAATTTGCTAATGACACTAAACTGAGTGGAAAAGCAAATTGTACAGAGGATGTGGAAAAGTCTGCAGAGGGATACAGATAGGTTAAGTGAGTGGGCAAAGGTCTGGCAGATGGAATGAAGAAGGAGAGGAAAGCCCTTAACTCTGAGTGGACGCCATCATGACGGCCTTTTTTTTTAAGCAGGCTTTCTTATTTTTACAAGGCCAAGTTGCTAGCTCGATACTCAACCCAGCATGGATGGAAAGCATGCGAGGGAGCCAGCTGGATTCGAACTTGGGAGCCTTCGCTCCAAAGTCCGGAGCTGATGCACTACGCCACCAGCCGGCGGCAGGTGGAATACAGCATTGGTAAATGTGAGATCATCCACTTTAGAAGGAATAATAGAAGAGCAGATTATTATTTAAATGGTGAAAGATTGCAGCATGCTGTTGTGCAGAGGGACTTGGGAGTGCTTGTTCACGAACTGCAAAAAGTTGGCTTGCAGGTACAACCGGTTATTAAGAAGGCAAACGGAATGTTGGCCTTCATTGCCTGAGGGATTGAATTCAAGAGCAGGAAGGTCATGCTGCAACTATACAGGGTATTGGTGAGGCCGCACCTGGAGTGGTGTGTGCAGTTCTGGTCTCCATACTTGAGGAAGGGTATGCTGGCTTTGGAGGCAGTGCAGAGGAGGTTTACCAGGTTGATTCCAGGGATGAAGGGGTTAACCAATGAGGAGAGATTGAGTCACCTGGGACTATACACTCTGAAATTCAGAAGAATGAGAAGGGATCTTATAGAAACATACAAAATTTTGAAAGGGATAGACAAGATAGAAGTAGGAAAGTTGTTTCCATTGGTAGATGAGACTAGAACTCAGGGACATTGCCTCAAGATTCAGGGGAGAAGATTTAGGATGGAGAGGAGGAGAAACTTTTTCCCAAAGAGTGGTGAATCTGTGGAATTTTCTGCCCAAGGAAGCAGCTGAGGCTTCTTCACTAAATATATTTAAGATACAGTTAGATAGGTTTTTACATAGGGGAATTAAGGGTTAAGGGGAATTAAGGGTTATGGGGAAAAGGCAGGTAGATGGAGCTGAGTTTACGGACAGATTAGCCATGATCTTATTGAATGGCGTGGCAGTCTCAATGGGCTGGATGGCCTACTCCTGGTCCTGCTCCTATTTCTTATGTTCTAACAGGTCAGACAGCATCTATGGAAATGAATAAACAGTTGACAATTCAGGCTGAGATCATTCTTCAGGATTGAGATGGAAGGAGGAAGATGCCAGAATAAAAAGTGTGAACCCAGTTTGATGAGAAAAGTCAAGGGCTAGAGAAGAAGGAATCTGATCAGAGAGGAAAGTGGACCATAGGAAAAAGGGAAGGGGGGGGACCCGGGGGAAGTCATTGGCAGGCGAGAAGAGGCAAAAGGTCAGAATGGGGACTAGAAGAAGGGGGAAATATTTTTACTGAAGGAGAAATCAATATTCATGCCATCAGGTTGGAGGCTACCTGGACGGAATACAAGGTATTGCTCCTCCACCCTGAGAGTGGCCTCATGAATCATCTTGGCACAAGAGGTGGCCATGGACAGACATGTTGGAATGGGAATGAAAACTGAAATTAAAATGTTTGGTGACTGGAAAGTTCTGCTTTTGGCAGATTGAGCCGAGGTGCTTAACTAAGCAGTCCCCCAATTTACATGGTCTCACCATTGTACGGGCTGCATTGGGAGCACCAGACAACAGACGATTCCAGCAGATTTGGGGCCCTGAATGGAGGTGAGGGAGGTGGTGAATGGGCGGGTGTAGCACTTAGGCCACTTGCAGGGATAAGTGCTCGGAGAGAGATTAGTTGGGAGGGACAAATGGACAAAGGAATCACTGAGGGATTTATTTCAGTTATAAAGTTCAAAGTAAAATGTATTCAGAGTACATACATGTCAGCACATACAACCCTGGGATTCTTTTTCTGCAGGCATATTCAGCAAATCTATAGGACAGTAACTGTAAACATCAGGAACTGTTAACTGTAAACAAGGTGCAGATGCAGATATAAATAACAATAAATAATAAGCATGAAATAACAATATAACAGTGTTCTTAAGTGAGTGTAGCTATCCCTTTTGTTCAAGGACCCGATGGTTGAGGGGTAGTAACTGTTCTTGAACCTAGTGGTGCGAGGTGACATTCAGCTGTGCAGTGTACATGAATAACTGAATGATGATGCATTTGTGTTTATAAAAAGAAATCCTGGAATAATGGAACTGAAAGAAAATTACGATCTTCAAAAGTTGGGTCATTCAGTGCAAGTTTTGTGAACCATCTCCAGTATTCAGCCAAGCAGCTAATTGTTTCAGTAAACAAAAACCAATGGCCAAGTCCATTTTCTGGCAGATTGCACAATAGGTTCACATCAATATTCAAGCATATTTGAATGAAGAGTACAAATGACAAAATCAACCTTCAAGAAGAATTTAGGCTGCATGCATCACTGCACCTTACACACATAATCCTCTACAATCAAAGAATAAAGATTTCTTGTAGCTTCTATAATCACTATTCAAATGTATCACATCAGTCCATGTCTTTGATTTATTTTACAGCACCCTATTAACTAGGATTTTACTTTTTAAATATTTTCTTATAAAGCTAGTAAAGCTGAAAGCTTACCACACTGAACCTCAATAAAGTTGAATATTAAAATGTTAACTATAGAGGAAAAAAAGGTCAACGTAGACCAAAGGGAACACTTGAGATTCCTATTGTAGGATTCCCTATAGGTTAACTTGCAGGTTGAATGGGTAGTGCAAGGAAGGCAAATATGATGCTGGCACTCGTTTTGAGGGGACAAGAATATAAAAGCTAGGCTGTGATGATGAGGTTTAACAAGGCATTAGTTAGGTCGCACTTTGAATACAGCGAGTAGTTTTGGGCCCCGTATCTATGAAAGAATGCGCTAGCATTGGAGAAGTTACAGAGGAGGTTCTCGAGAATTATTCCAGGAATGAAAGGGTCCAAGGAGTGTTTTATGGCTCTGGGCCTGCACTCACTGGAGTTTAGTAGAACGAGGAGAGACCTCATTGAAGGTTCTACATAGAGTGGACATGGAGTGGGTGTTTCCTATAGTGGGGGAAGTCTAGGACCAGAGGACACAGCCTCAGAAGACAAGGACAAAAGAGATGAGGAGGAATTTCTTTAGCCAGAGGGCATAAATCTGTGGAATTCATTGACACGGACAACTGTGGAAGCCAAATAATTCAAAGCAGAGGTGAATAGGTTCTGGATTAGAAAAGGTGTCAAAGGTTATGGGGAGAAGGCAAGAGAATGGGTTGAGGGAGAACAATAAATTAGCCATAATGAAATGGCAGAGCAGACTTGATGAGACAAATGGCTTATTTCTGCTCCAATACCTTATGGTTATGGTATTTTGGGAACAGTCCAAAAAGTTATAAACAAAAAGACAGCCTCTCAATTTGGAGCTAGACCACACTGTTAAATGTTCATGTCAAGATTAGAAATTCCCATTACCAACACTGACAACTACCAACAATTTCGTATAAAAGAACTGAATTAAATTCTGCAAATACAAGCACTGTGGACAATTCAACACTACAAAAGCAGGCAAGACTGCTGTTATTTCAGATCTTCTAGTGCAGGCTCACTCTAGATCTCATGATTAGAATCACGACCAATTGCTGGACTGTACCCCATTTATTTTCAATACAATCTATTAAAACTGCTTAGGAAGAGGCCAGTTACTTAAAAGTGCAAAAATGTTGCTTTCTAAAAATTTCATATATAGGTTTTTTTCTATAGGCATTTAATTTAATCAATTGAAAACAGTAAAAAGTACACAGCTCAGTAACTCATTTAACGACAAATGCTGGTGACAATAAACTTGATTCTGATTAATGTTCAATTCAGGAAATCACTTCATTCAACCTGCCATTTTAATTCTCTCTCTGAACAGGTGCTGCCTGATTTGTTAAGAACTTACAATAATATTCAACTGTTGGCACACCAAATCATTTCTGATTTCTAATAGTATGCCATCGTTAACTGCACCAATTTGGATAAGTTGTAAACATTTTCACTCAATTAAAATAACACCAAGACACAAGTTTATAACAATAAAAAAAAACAACAGCATGTCTATATGTAGTTGGAGGGAGAGAGCAGAGGTTAGTGTAAATGAAAATAAATTCCAGACAAGTTGAAAAGATAAGGCTTTCCTACAATTTCACTCCCACATCTGATCCCCAGAGGAGACAGCTGACCAAATTGGAAACACGCACTCGCCTTGTTGCTAGTTACAAATTAGGTTAGTCATAGAGTTTTATACAGAGCAACAGGCCATTCGGCCCAGCAAATCCCGGCAACCATCATAACTTTTTATTAATTCCATAATACTCTATTCCCTGTGCATTCTCAGAAGATACAGTGGCATTTTTAAACTAATAAACTTTGTGTACGACTTGAGCATAATAGGCAGGCGCCCTTTTCACATTTTCCCCTCATTCCTGTTTATAAACCGGTCACAACACGGTCTGTCCCTTCACCCAAATGCATACAAGGGCGGACTGAGATTTGGGAGGGACTGGGATGTGGTCACTCCAGTCAATGGGAAAACAACCAGCAGAGCCTCCGTGTTAATATAAAGAAACTTTCCCTTTCCGTGACTCTGCGGGAGAAAGTATCTTTCCGAGTTGTCGCTGAGCCATTCAACCAACTACTGAACTGACCTTTTTCAAAATGACGACCGGGAACGAGCAGCACGCGTGCACGTGAGCTGGCGCGGCCGTAAATAGCGCGCGGCCCGGATGACATCACCCGCGACGCAGCTTGTTTAGATTAGCGCGATGGTAAACAAAGTAGGTCCGGAAGCTTGGTCCCTGGTTCGAATTTAATCATAGAAATTAAAAGAAAGTTGTGGAAGTTTTGACAAAGAACCTAATGCGAACTACGAGCATCGTTTTAGACTCCTTTAATATGACATTTAGAGTTTAAGAGGCGGCCAGTGTTTTTACAACTAAGAACTGTAGGAGTGGAGATTTCATTTTAGTTATAAAGGGACAATTAAATTTATCCTGTTTTCTTATAGACCTTTATGAATTTTGCTCCTTTTTAGTTGGATTAAGATCCAGTTATAAAATCAGAAAACCACATTTGTTATTGTTAGTCTGGTTAAAAAGAGGATCACTTGAGATAAATTCAAACCTGCTCCAAGTTGGAAGGGAAAAAAGGTTGGTATCTTTTTCCAGGGGTCAAGATATCTATCTAATACTAGAGGGTATATATTTATGGTGAGAGAGGGAAAAATTCAAAGGAAATGTACTAAGCAAGTTATTTTTAGGGTGTTGGCACCTGTAACGCGCTTACAGGGGTGGTTGAGGAGGCACATACTATAGAGGTGTTTTAAGAGGTTCTGACATAGGCACAGGAACTGATGGAGGAATATGGACACTGTGCAGGAAGAAGGAATTAGCTTAATTAGGTAGTATCAGTTAATTAGTTTGACACAGTATTAATGGGCTGAAGTGGCCTGTTCCTGTGCTGAGGTACCTGGTTGATCTGAAACTTTTAAGGTATTAAGTAGTGTGTTTACCTTTTCAACCCACTACTTAATACCTTGGATTATCAGTGATGTAGCTCGAATTTAAAGTTAAAAATGACCATTTCTGGATGAGTATCAAATCTTCACCATTCTCTGCTTCTCATCTCACTCCACTTCATTCACCAGCTTGAACATTTATTCCCTCCGTAGAGTAGTTGCACTTTGGGCCAGCTACATATATACTCAACCAAAAGGTACATGTCTGCTATCTCCCCCTTCCATTCTCTTTAAATCCTCCTGGAGCTTATCATAACTTGCTAACCCTAACCCGTACATCTTTGGAACGTGGGAGAAAAGCCACCCAGTTACTGTAATGTACAAACTCATTACAGACAGCGGCAGGAATTGAACCCTGATCATACGGGCTAGTGCTATAATACTGTTATGCTGACTGCTACACTGCCGTGTTTCAGCACTTTTTGCAGATGCGATGAAAGAATGGTACAGATATCTGTATTTTTGAAGGAAAATCAGCAAGTTAGATCTTGTGAAGCAACAACAATATGCCATGCAAAATGTGCAAAGTGATGTTATTTAAATAAAACTTCAGCAAATGATTGAAAGAAACTATATCCAATTTCAGAACCAGCATCGGTACTGAGCACAACGTTACTCTCCGGGCCATAAGGTGTAGCGTAGCCAAGGAGAGGTTGAATGCACGGGCATGGCTTCTTCCAGCAACAGCAACTAGTCAAAATTGAATGCAACCTTTTTGCAAGAAGGAGGAAAATATGTTGATTGTATTCTTATCCAATGTTTAGTCAATGTGCCTGTAATAATGAAATAGTTTACATCTTTCTCACAATATATGATGTGTTTTATGTCAGGGATGCAATAGAAAGATACTAAGGCACTGGGCCAAAACCTTGCTGAAGAGCTTTATGTTATGTTTTATTAATGGGGAGATGCCCATTAAAGGGCAAGTGTCACTTCTGATCAGTAGGCCATGAAAGAATAAAGTAACCATGGTCATTGTCCTCTCCTGGTCCAATATCCCCAGTACTGAAGCCTTTGTTACACCAAGTCAGCTGTGTGAGGCAGAATATTTAGTTCACTTACAGGACAAAGTATGCTGAGAAGGCAGGTGTATGGGGTGGAGTGGGATCCAGGATCAGCCATGATGGAGCAGACTCAATGGGCTGAATGGCCTAATTCTGCTCCTGTGTCTTATGGTCTTATGACACCATTCTTAAAACGGTCTATGCTGAACTCTGTCAAGAAAGAAGTTTACCAGATTGATAAAGAAAAGGATCTATGGATATACTTGAAACTTCCTTGAAAAAAAAGGAATATCTGCACTGATTTTTGGGAGTTTCTGGCACAAGGTCAGTCAAAGTGCAGAAGAGGCACTCAGTTTGAGAGCCTTGAGTCCATGCATCTTAACTCAGAAGCCCTGTGTTAGCAGCAGGAGGAAACGATTTCACAATCTACCACCACTTCAAACATCTTTCCTAACCTCTTCCTGTTAGACATTTCTTGCTCTATCGTGTGAGATCTTCATATTGGCATCATTAGTCACCTCAGAAGCCGCAAAAATAGTGTGGAAGTAAGTTATTCTTAATCTTGGGTGTCTGTGAAAGAAGAGAAAGACAAAGATGTTTGCAAAGGGAAATTATTGATGAACGGCCCATGTAACTGAAGATCAGAATCAGACTTACATCACTAATCCATATGATGTAAAGTTTGTTGTTTTGTGACACCAGTATGGCATTACTATAAATTACAAAAAATAAGTTGTGCAGAAAATGAATAACGTGGTAATATTCATGGACCATTCATAAATCTGATAACAGAAAGGAAGAAGCTGTCCCTGAATTGTTGAATGCAAATCTTCAGGCTCTGGTACCCCTACTCATAGTATGAATTTTCATACTACGAATGCTTTCAAAAAGGGCAATTGAATATCAAAATGATGTCTTTTTATGTTTTATTGATTTCACTAAAGCATTCGACAAAGTGCAACATGAAAAATTATTTCAAATTCTCGCTAAACTAAACATTGACGGAAGGGACCAATAACTGCTTCAAAATTTATATTGGAACCAAACGGCGGCAGTAAAAATTGATGATAGTATAAGCAGTTGGACTAAAGTTCAAAGAGGAGTTAGACAGGGATGCATTGCCTCATTGTAGTTATTTAATATCTATAGCGAAATGATTCTCTGAGAAATAAAAGACCTAGAAGGGATAAAAATTGGAGCTGTTAACATCAACAATATAAGATATGCAGATGATACCACCCTAACAGCAGGTGCTGCAGAAGACCTACAAATCCTCCTAGACAAAGTAATACAAACAAGTGCAGAATTTGGTCTAACCATCAACTGTAAAAAAACCAAATGTATGGTACAGTAATATCAAAACAGCAGGATACTCCCAACTGCCAATTGTACATCAGTAACCAAGAGGTTGAACAAAAGACCAGCTTTAATTACCTTGGTAGCTTTATATCACAAGATACTAGAAGTAAAGTAGAAATAAAAATAATTGCCATTGCCAAAACCAACTTCCAAAAAATGAAACCCATTTTTACCAACAGACACATTTCTATGACAACAAAGCTTAGGCTTCTAAAATATTACATCTGGTCTATAACACCAGAACTCCAAAAGAAACTTAGAAGCAACAGAAATGTAGTTTCTGAGAAGAATGCTGAAAATATCATATAGAGATAGGGTAACTAATGAGACAGTACTCCGACGTGCCCGTACAATAAGATCTTTAGTGAGAACATTAAATGAGAGGAAACTTAATTTCCTGGGCCATGTCATCAGAAAGGGAGAAATAGAATGCCTTGCATTACAAGGCCGAATGCCTGGGAAACGTGGAAGGGGAAGGCAAAGAAGAAAATATATGGACACTGTGAAAGAACTAACAGATCTAAATGTGCAAAATATCATTGACGCTGTGAGGGATCGTTCGATGTGGAGAACCATGATCGCCCAAGCGTGTAATGCGCAAGGCACATGAAGAAGAAGAAGACCCCCACTCTGAGATCTTGGAGGGACATATCTGGATAAACAGAGATGTATATATGGGGAAAAAGATCCAGGTTGACTACCATGAAAGAGAGAGGCCATTGTGCTATTTTTCCCCAAAGAATAAGTTTTCATCTTTCACTTCAGTATTCCTCTAGTCAATGACTGAATATTTTTAATTCTACCGCATCATCAGCTGTGGTCAAGACTCATCAAATATGATCCATATTTGAAGCCTGATCAAGGCAAAATAAGGATTTGTCTTTATTTGTTGAAATGCCGACACTCATATTTAAATCCACATGTGCATTTAATTTTTGAATAGTTATCCAGAGATTCCTGTTGTTTTACTGGGCTGGTTTCCCGCGGAGAAGATGAGCAGTGTTGATCAATTTCATTATGAAAGAGACAGATCAAAGGTTTAGAAACTGGCACTATGCCAGCTAAAACCTTGAATGCAAATCCTCAGTCATCTTAAAATACCTTTAATATCAGATGAGAAAATTATAATTAGTAGCTAATCTGTGTATTGTTTTGCTTGCATATATGATAAATATGTAAAAGGTCTAATGATAGTTTTAAAGTTGATTCCCTTGGGAAACTATAACTCTCATTTATTGTGGTTTACATAATTTAATACAGAATTAGAAGTAATCTATTAAAATGAGCACTAAAAGTAGTTCCACATATTTGTTTTCCTACCCTATTTAGTTCCTCACTTTCTGAGAATAAACATCCCCGTCATATTAAAGTTGTCATTTATTCACAGTCTCCAAGCCTGTTTATGCATTTCTATATTTTGGTGTAATAGTCATAGTCATAGTCATAGTCATACTTTATTGATCCCGGGGGAAACTGGTTTTCGTTACAGTTGCACCATAAATAATTAAATAGTAATAGAACCATAAATAGTTAAATAGTAATATGTAAATTATGCCAGTAAATTATGAAATGTCCAGGACCAGCCTATCAGCTCAGGGTGTCTGACCCACCAAAGCAGGAGTTGTAAAGTTTGATGGCCACAGGCAGGAATGACTTCCTATGACGCTCTGTGCTGCATCTCGGTGGAATGAGTCTCTGGCTGAATGTACTCCTGTGCCCAACCAGTACATTATGTAGAGGATAGGAGACATTGTCCAAGATGGCATGCAACTTGGACAGCATCCTCTTTTCAGACACCACCGTGAGAGAGTCCAGTTCCATTCCCCACAACATCACTGGCCTTACGAATGAGTTTGTTGATTCTGTTGGTGTCTGCTACCCTCAGCTTGCTGCCCCAGCATACAACAGCAAACATGATAGCGCTGGCCACCACAGACTCGTAGAACATCCTCAGCATCGTCCGGCAGATGTTAAAGGACCTCAGTCTCCTCAGGAAATAGAGATGGCTCTGACCCTTCTTGTAGACAGCCTCAGTGTTCTTTGACCAGTCCAGTTTATTGTCAATTTGTATCCCCAGGTATTTGTAATCCTCCACCATGTCCACACTGACTCCCTGGATGGAAACAGGGGTCACCGGTACCTTAGCTCTCCTCAGGTCTACCATTAGCTCCTTAGTCTTTTTCACATTAAGCTGCAGATAATTCTGCTCACACAATATGACAAGTTTCCTACCCTAGCCCTGTACTCAGCCTCATCTCCCTTGCTGATGCATCCAACTATGGCAGAGTCATCCAAAAACTTCTGAAGATGACAAGACTCTGTGCAGTAGTTGAAGTCCGAGGTGTAAATGGTGAAGAGAAAGGGTGACAAGACAGTCCCCTGTGGAGCCCCAGTGTTGCTGATCACTCTGTCGGACACACAGTATTCACCCATATTATAGTCTATTGGTTCCTTAAGGTCACTATAACTGGGGGTAGTAGTGAAGACAAGCTCCCACTACCTATAAAATGCTCCCAATGGTGTGTGTCTCAAATAGCCTCTGACAACCAAGTCCAGCTCCTGGCCTTCACATGTGGCTTAGCTACTAAGCCCAGCGGGACTGTTTCTACCGACAGGAGAAGGGACAAAGGAGGGTTACTGGTGCTTAGAAACCAGTCGCTTCAGCCAGATGGGGCTCATCAGGCGTGCTTGGCAGCTCATCTAGGAGATGGAAAACTTTGACCTTAGATCTCTGTTACCTTGTGCCTATACCCACTCATGGGGAAGGCTTCAGGAGTAAACCCTAAGGAAACATCCGGAGCTGGAGACCCTAAGGCAGTCCTATGTTGAGTACGATGCTGGCTGGCATTGAATCCTGTGACGCCAGTGGTGCCAAACTTTATCAGTCTCTGCCTTTCCTTTGGATTCATCAGCTGCGTGGAGAAGGGGGAGACTGCTACATAGGCAACAGCTTGTTCTCCATATTGTACTGCCCTGGCTTGCATGTCATGTAGACAACTGGGATGCAATATCCACGGCCGACCCTGGCCAATGGAGGGTGTCAAGGTTGACTATTCACCTCCAATTAGCAAATTATTTTTAGTGCTCTGGATACAGAAATATCACGAAGGATACAGTCAATTGGAGAACCAAGTCTGCAGCCAGGGATTGGCATCGCTGGTCTGTTTGAATCAAGTCGTGTGCCCTGGAGTTTGAATCAGATTTAGAAATGACATTAAACTAGGTCACAGGGAGGTAATTTAGATTTACAGCAGAAAAGTTGCTGTTTCTGACATTGCACTAAAAATTCCTCATTGTAAGAACTACACATTTGATTGAAATATTGCATCAAAATTTTGCAAGTATTTTTGCCTTGTGCAAATAAGAGTATAGACAAAGGTTGGCCCCCGACTGAAAAATCAAAAAAAATCTGTGGCTGGGTGTAAGTGAAGAGTTAAATGTGATTCCTCCTTAGTATACGCTAAACTAAAATGGAATTCTGTAAAACAAAATGGTGTTAGCCTGGAAGCCGGATTGTTTTGAGAAAGTTAAAAGAGTACAAGTCTACAGCCTTGAGAGTAGATAATGATGAATACATGTTTGCCTAAGGATCATTGTGCAGGTGCAGGTACCAAATAGTGCCTTATCATGAGAATGTACTGACTGACGTAAGATTTATGTTAGAGTTTTGAAGGGATCTTGAAGGATATAAAAAAGAGCACTTGCTATTTGCTGGGGGGGAAACTTTTCTTAGGTTGGGTCACGACTAGTGTTAGAGCTAAGGGTACGAGATAGGGACAAGGAGAGGGGGAGAGTGAAGTTTGTTGGATCCGTGGTTTCCCCCGGCATTCTGCAGATCAGCTCATTTAGTGGATGATAAGCATTAGTTTGTTTTCCATACTAGTACCTCATTAATTATTTGTTTTTCTTTCTGTGTTGTATGTTTTATATAACGCTAATAAAGCGATTACTTCTGGTTCAACATGTGTACAGTGATTCCTTCTTTGGCAAACACATCTGTGAATGCCCCTTGCTGAATCAGAAAAGAACACAGAATGAATTTCTTAAAATATTTTTATTAACCTGGGAGAAACTTGTAAAAGAAGGATTGAAAGAAACATGGGTATCATTAAACTGCAGAGGGTGCAAAAAAGATTCACTGGAGGGCTGGGTGACAAGGAGAGGCTGGATCAACTGGAGCTTTTCTCCCGGAAAGGTCCAAGGGTAAGATTTATTAAAGTCATTAGTTTCTGCTTTCTGCAGGGATCAATTACTACACGACTCCCTTGTCCATTCGTCCCTCCCTGGCACTTCCTCCTGGCACTTATCCTTGCAAGTGGAGCAAGTGCTACACCTGCCCCTACAAATTCCTTCCTCACTACCATTCAGGGCTCCAAACCGTCCTTCCAGGTGAGGTGACACTTCACCTGTGTGTCTACTGGGGGTCAGATACCGTGTCCGGTTCTCCCGGCGTGGCCTCCCATATATCGGTGAGACCCGACGTAGATCGAGCACCTATCTTCTGTCCACCAGAAAAAGTGGGATTGTCCAGTGTCCACCCATCTTAATTCCACTTCCCACTCCCATTCAGATATGTCTATCCATGGCCTCCTCTACTGTCGCGATGAGGCCACATTCAGCCTGGAGGAACAACACCTTATGTTTATGCCATCGGTCTGGGTAGCCTCCAACCTGATGGCATGAACATCGATTTCTCGAACTTATGGTAATGCTGCCCCCCGCACCCCCGCACCCCCCCACCATCCCCCCTCCCCTTTTCTCTCTCTCACCATATATCCTTGCCTGCCCATCACCTCCCTCTGGTGCTCCCCCCCCCTTTTCTTTCTTTCATGGCCTTCTGTCCTCTCCTATTAGATTCCCCCTTCTCTAGCCCTGTATCTCTTTCACAATTGATTTCCCAGCTCTTTATTTCATCCCTTCCCCTCCCAGTTTCACCTATCACCTTGTGCTTTTCTCTCCCCTCCCCCCACCTTTTAACTCTACTCCTCATCTTTTTTTCTCCAGTCCTGCTGAAGGGTCTCGGCCCGAAACTCGACTGTACTCCTTTCCATAGACGCTGCCTGGCCTGCTGAGTTCCTCCAGCATTTTGTGTGTGTTGTTATTAGGGAGCATAGTAAGATTAATATCTAAAATCTTCTCTTGGGTAGGGGGAGTCTAAAACCGGAAGGGTTAAAATAGAAGGGGAGAGATTTAAAAGGAACCTGAGGGACAACTTTTTCACTAGGGTGGTGAAAATATAGAACAAGCTGCTAGAGGAAGTGGTAGAGATGAGTATAATCATGACACTTAAAAGGCATTTGAGCAGTTGCATAGATAGGAAAGATTTTGAGGGATATGGCCCAAACAGTGATAAATGGGACTAGCTCAGTTAGTTTGTTCAGCACAGATGGGTTTCGCTACAGTGCCCATTTTCCATTCAGTATAGCTCCATGACTAAATGACTTTTTTTATGTCTGCAATGTATTCAGAGTAAGCTTGCCAAATAAATTGAATCTAAATCCCCAATGTGAAACTCTGCAATACTCTGGTAAGATTGTATGGTATAAATGCCCTGAAAGTACCTGTTATTACTGTTTTCAGTAATTCTGTCAAAAACTACAAAATAGTTAATGTATATTTGGGGCAAAGTGTGCACTGAGAAAAGGTAGAAAGGTAAAAGGTACAGAATAAGGTGGATGAACTGATGGAATAAGGTGGATGAACTTGTACCACAGTTACAGATTGGCATGTATGATGTTATAGGCATCACTGAATCATGGCTGAGTAAAGATTATATATACCTGGGAGCTTAACGTCCAAGGATACACATTGTATCGAAAGGACAGGCAGGTAGGCAGATCGGATGGTGTTGCTCTGTTGGTAAAAAATGAAATCAAATCATTAGAAAGAGGTGACATAGGGTCTGAAGGTGTTGAAGCGTTTTGGATAGAGCTAAGGAATTGCAAGGGTAAAAAGATCCTGGCGGGAATTAAATACAGACCCTCGAACAGTAATAAGGATGTGGTCTACAAATTTCAATGGTAGATAGAAAATGCGTGTCAAAAGGGCAATGTTACAACAGTAATGCGGGATTTCAATATGCAGGTAGATTGGGAAAATCCAGTCAGTGTTGGATCCGAAGAGAGGTGATTTCTAGAATGCGTCGCGATAGCTTTTTAGAGTAGCTCGTGCTTGAGCTCACTAAAGGACCAGGTATCCTGGATTGGGTGTTGTTCAATGAACTGCAATTGACCAGAGAGCTTAAGGTAAAAGAATCCTTAGGGGAAAATGATCATAATATGATAGAATTCACCCTGAAATCCGAGAAGGAGAAGCTAAAGTTAGATGTATGAGTATTACAGTGGGAATTACAGAGGCATGAGAGAGGAGTTGGCCAAAATTGATTGGAAAAGAACACTGGCAGGGATGATGGTAGAGCAGCAATGGCTGGAATTTCTGGAAGCAATTTGGAAGGAACAGGACATATACATCCCAGAGAGGAAGAAGTACTCTAAAGGGAAGCTGACAAGAGAAGTGAAAGTGAACATAAAGCCGAAAGAGAAGGCATATAATAGAATAAAATTTAGTGGAAAATTAAAGGATTGGGAAGCTTTTAAAAACCAGCAGAAGGCAACTATAAAACTCATTAAGAAAGTAGAGATAGAATATGAATGTAAGCTAGCCAATTATATTAAAGAGGATACCAAAAGTTTCTTTGGATACATAAAGTGTAAAAGAAAGGCGAGAGTAGATATTAGACCATAAGACACAGGAGCAGATTTAGATTATTCAGCCCATTGAGTCTGCTCTGCCATTCCATATTGGCTGATCCTGGATCCCACTCAACCCCATATACCCATCTCCTAGCCATATCCTTTGATGCCCTGACCGATCAGGAAACAATCAAATTCTGGCCTAAATATGCACACGGACTTGGCCTCCACCGTAGTCTGTGATGGTGCATTCCACAGATTTACTACTCTCTGGCTAAAAAAATTCCTCCTTACCTCTGTTCTAAAGGGTCGTCCCTCCATTTTCAGATTGTGCCTCCTAGTTCTGGATACCCCCACAATAGGAAACATCCTCTCCACATCCACCCTATCTAGTCCTTTCAATGCTCTGTAGGTTTCAATGAGATCCCACCACATTCCTCTAAATTCCAGTGAGTGCAGGCCCAAAGCTGCACCTCCTGTTATGTTAACCCCTTCATTCCGAGAATCATCCTCACGACTCTATTGGACCACTGGAAAGTGACGCTGGAGAGGTAGTAATGGGGGCCAATGAAATGGTGGATGAACTGAATAAGTATTTTGCCTCAGTCTTCACTGTGGAAGACACTAGCAGTATACTGGAAGTTCGAGAGTGTCAGGGGTCAGAAGTATGTGAAGTTACCACGACTACCCAGAAGGTTCTTGGGAAACTGAAAAGCCTACAGGTAGATGTCACCTGGATCAGATGGTGTACACCCCAAGGTTCTGAAAGTGGTGGCAGAAGAGACCATGGAGGCATTAGTAATGATCTTTCAAGAATCACTAGATCCTGAAATGATTCCGGTAGACTGGAAAATGCAAATGTCACTCCATTCTTCAAGAAGGGAGAGAGGCAGAAGAAAGGAAATTATAGGCCAATTATTCTGACATTCATTTGATATTTATCTGTGGAATCCTTTGCCACAGACAGGTGTGGAGGTCAAGTCTTTACATATAGTTAAGGTAGAGGATGATAGATTATTAATTGGTCAGGGCATGAAGGGACACGAGGGAGAAAGCAGGAGACTGGGGCTGAGAGGGAAAATGGATCAACCATGATGAAATGGCAGAGCAGACTCGATGGGCCAAATGGCCTAATTCTGCTTCTATATCTTATGGTCTTATGGTCTAATCATTCTCAGTACAAACTAGACTGAGATACCGTGTTGTGAAAATGTATGAGGCAGACACACACACCCACACACACGTGTATATATATACAGAGCTAGGGTGCCTAAGACTTTCGCACAGTACTGTGTTTGTCAACATGAAGCAGAGAGAGAGTTTGTAAATCTGGCAGGAGCAAAAGATGTTGGGAATGGCGAGGGTGGAGTGTTGTGGGAGGTGTGTGGGATAGATGGCAGAGAGGGTGTGCCATGGGTGGCAGGTTAGAGTGGGTGCAGATATAGTCAGCTCTGAGACACCAGGCAAGGTCATTTGATTCTGAACAATTGGTTTATTGATCATTACAGAATGTTTCTCCAGTGCTTCCCACTCCTTGTGCTCTCCCCTTCCCCTTTCCAGTGCTTCCATTCCCACTCTCAATAGAGACCTATATCAGAATCAGGTTTATCATCACTCACATACGAGGGGTTATTGATAAATTCATGGCCTAAGGTAGAAGGAGTCAATTTTAGAAAACCTAACACATTTATTTTTCTTACATGTACACATTTAGTCCAGCGGTCGTGGAGCATACGGATCCCGTCTTTGTAGAAGTTGGTGTCTTGGACCTCCAGAAGTGGTCCAGAGCAGGGGTGATTGGTAAGTTTGTGGCCTAAGGTAGAAGGAGATGAGTTATTAACTTCAAGCTTTCTGCATTTTCATTTAAAGAGTTGAACTGCATGTGCATGTAACGAGAGCTGTATAACTCATCTCCTTCTACCTTAGGCCATGAACTTATCAATCACCCCTGCTGTGGACCACTTCTACAAAGAAGGGATCCATATGCTTCACGACCGCTGGACTAAATGTGTACATGCAGGAGGGGACTATGTTGAAAAATAAATGTGCTAGGTTTTCTAAAATTGACTCCTTCCACCTAAGGCCACGAACTTATCAATCACCCCTCTTATGTCATGGAATGTGTTTTTTGCAGCAGCATTACAGTGCAATACATTAAATTACTATGGTACTGTACAGTATACTTAATTTTATTGAAATTAAAACTAGAACTACATGCAAGAGTTCAAACTGGATAGGGAATGGGATGTGACTCTGAGCAGGAGTAAGTCTTGGGATAAGGCGGTAACCAGACAGCAAATCTAGTAATCAGGATAGCCAGGGACCCACAGAAAAGGCAGGGAAAGGTATACTTAGTTAAACTGTAACCACAAGAGATTCTGCAGGTGCTGGAAATCTTGAGAAACACGCACAAAAATGCTGGTGGAACTCAGCATCCATACAGAGGAATGAACAGTTGACATTTCGGGCTGAGACTCTTCATCAGGACAGGAATGGCAGTCTCACCCATGCCCATCACCTCCTTCTGCTTCCCCTTCTCCTTTCTTCCTTGGTCCACTGTTCTCTTCTGTCAGATTCCTTCTTCTTCAGCCCTCTACCTTCAGCAATAGTTGCCCATTCTGACATAGATGTATTAAGCAAATTATGTAAAATTATAGGACTTAGTTTTGTGTCCAAAGGCAGCAATGTGTCCAGCTAGAAGATGAAGTGTTGAACCTCAAGCTTGTCTTGGTCCTCATCGTAACAGTGCTGGACACCACAGACAGGCACAGTTGGAGTAAAATGGAGAGTTGAAGTGACAAGCAATGGGAAACTCAGGATTGCTCCTATTGAGTAAATATTGGTGTTCTATGAAGCAATCAGCCAATATGCTTTTGATTTCTCCAGTAGGAGACCAGTTAGATTCAGATTCAAGTTAGTTTTGAATACTTTGCTTCAGTATTCTCTGTTCACTATGGAAAAGGATCTTGGCGATTGTAGAGATGACTTACAGCGGACTGAAAAGCTTGAGCATGTAGACATTAAGAAAGAGGATGTGTTGGAGCTTTTGGAAAACGTCAAGTTGGGTAAGTCGCCGGGACCAGATGAGATGTTCCCCAGGCTACTGTGGGAGGCAAGGGAGGAGATTGCTGAGCCTCTGGTGATAATCTTTGCATCATCAGTGGGGACAGGAGAGGTTCCAGAGGATTGGAGGGTTGCGGATGTTGTTCCATTATTCAAGAAAGGGAGTAGAGATAGCCCAGGAAATTATAGACCAGTGAGTCTTACTTCAGTGGTTGGTAAGTTGATGGAGAAGATCCTGAGAGGCAGGATTTATGAACATTTGGAGAGACATAATATGATTAGGAATAGACAACATGGCTTTGTGAAAGGCAGATCATACCTTATGAGCCTGACTGAATTTTTTGAGGATGTGACTAAACACATTGATGAAGGTAGAGCAGTAGATGTAGTGTATATGGATTTCAGCAAGCTACCCCATGCAAGGCTTACTGAGAAAGGAAGGAGGCATGGGATCCAAGGGGACATTGCTTTGCGGACTCAGAACTGGCTTGCCCACAGAAGGCAAAGACTGGTTGTAGAAGGGTCATATTCAGCATGGAGGTTAGTTCTGGGACCCCTAATAATCCTCTAGATTAACCTCTAGATTAATATTTGTAAGATCGAAGAATTGAGGGTTATGGAGAATCAGAATCACTGGCATATATCGTGAAATTTATTGTTTTGCAGCTGTAGTACAGTACAATACATAAAATATACTATAAACTACAATAAGAAACATAATCGAAAAAGGTAAGTAGAAAAAAAGAGAGCAGAAAGAGTGAGGTAGTGTTTATGGGTTCATTGTTCCTTCTGAAATCTGATGGCGGAGGGGAAGAAGCTGTTCCCAAAACACTTAGGCTCCTGTACCTGCTCTCTGATGGTAGTACAATAATGAGAAGAGGGCATGAATTAGATAGTTGGGGTTCTTAGTGACAGATGCTGCCTGTTTTGAGGCATCACTAAAGATGAGGTGTTGAGGCCTGTATAGGTCAGCCACAATCATACTGAGGGATGTGACAGGCTTGAGGACAGACAGTCTACTCCTGCTTTTATTTCCTTATGTACTATACATAAGATGTGAGGAACTGCAGGTGAACTGCTACTTCCCCTGCAAGGGCTGTTTGGGTACTGGAATGATGGGAAGAGAAGAGGGTTAAAGTACACGTCCTACAGTTGAAGGAGGACATCTAAATTAGACAGTGCTGCTTGTGGCCCTTCTACAGCCCATATAGTATGTGGTTAGATACCGTGATGCCAACATAGCTCAGGGTGTCGGAGTTCAGAGTTCAGTTCTGGCGTCCTCTATAAGAAAGTTTGTACGTTCTTCCCTTGTGCATGTGGGTTTCTTCCAGTTGTGCCAGCTTCCTCCCACTGTTCAAAAATGCACTAGTTAATAGGTTAATTGATCACTGTAAACTGTCCTATGATTAGGTTAGGGCACCATCCAGGGCTTGTTCAATGCTATAGCTTTAAGTAACTAACTAAATAAATACCTTGATGTTTGGTCACAGTAAGAGGTGTCTGAGAGCCTTTACCTGATAAAGATGAGTCACTGAGCCTTGTAGCACCGCTGCTCTTGCATATGGGTTTGATGATGGTATTGGCAGAAAATGAACCCAATGTCATGCTGGGCAGCAAATCACTGAGATGAAAACAGAGGAGGAGGATGCTGAGACCTTGAGGAAGACTAATTATTTGGGAGTGTATGATCAGTAGGGATAGTGAAAATGCTGCAGGAGCTGGAATTGGGGACAGGACGGGGGGAATGGTGAAGAAAGGCGTGAAGAGATGGAAGTCAGAGAAAAGTGAAAGAGAAGAAAGATCTGAAGGATGTCTGTTGAAGTTTGAGGTACTTGATTTCTGAAAAGAGGGAAAAAAAGTCTGCTGAAAGTTCTGCTTGTAACCGATTATTCAGGACTCACTGATTTCCTACATTGTTGAGAATAATCACGGAGTATATTTTTGTTAAAATGTCAAAATTTTTGATGTATCATAACTGATGTTCCCTATTATCTATAGATAATTAAGTGAATGTTTCGCTGATAAACAGAAATGTTTTTATAGCTACTTGGGACATGCAAAGGTCAGCATATTCTTGCAGTAAGATATATCACTCGGATCAACAAAAAAACTATATTGAAGGAAGTTTACTTCGAGCATCTGAGGTCTGAAAAATAATGTAGAAACACAAATCTGAGCTTTGTATGCTCGTTCCAAGTGTGAAGTTTGCTAGATGCCTTATTTGTGAAGTGTTTCACACTGAGCCCAGCAGGTAAAATGGCCCCTTGTTGTATGCCACCAGGAAAAAAAGAAGGAAGTGTTTAATTGGTGGTTGTGCAGTGTATTCAGTGGCCACTTTATTATCTACCTCCTGTACCTAATAAAGTGGCAACTAAGTGCGTGTTTGTGGTCTTCTGCTGCTGTAGCCCATCCACTTCGAGATTTGATGTGTTGTTTGTTTAGAGATGCTCTTCTGCACACCCCTGTTGTAATGTGGGGTTATTTGAGCTACTGTCACCTTCCTGTCAGCTTGAACCAGTCTGGTTATTTTCCTCTGACCTCCCTCATTAACAAACTGTTTTCTCCCACAGGAATTCTGCTCACAGGATGTTTTTTGTTTTTCACACCATGATCTATAAACTCTGGAGATTGTTGTACATCCCAGGAGATCAGCAGTTTCTGAGATACTCAATCCACTCTGTCTGGCAGTAATAATCCACAGTCAATCACATTTCTTCCCCATTCTGATGTTTGGACTGAACAACAATTGAACTCTTTGACCATGTCTGCGTGCTTCATGCATTGAGTTGCTGCCACCTAATTGGCTGATTAGATGTTTGCATTAACAAGGTGGTGTACAGGTATACCTGATAAAGAGGCTACTGAATGTATGTTTGAATGATGTTGAATAAATGCCAATGGTTGTAAACTCTATATCTCTGATTTAATTCATTGGTGGGATACTGATATTAATGGCAATAGTCGTATTTATTATCCTTCCCTAATAGTTTTAGAATTTAGAAGGCAGTAAGGTGTCAACCACAATGATAGGTTGCTGTTAAATGTCACACAGACTGGATAAAGAAGGAAGACTTCCTTTTCTGAAAAGGGATTACTGAATTAAATAGTTTTTTACGATGACCTGGTTGTTCCATGTTTTCTAACAGAGGGTTGGTGCAGTTCTGGTGTTCTGCTGTGTTGGTGTTTACCAACACAGTTCTGCTATGTTGGTGTTTACCAACACAGGGTTGGTGCAGTTCTGGCAGGTAGCAGAGAAGGAATGCAGGGGCGGGGTGGGGGTGGTTGTGTGGGTTCAGACACACTCAGTCCTGAGAAACCAGGCAAGCTCATTTGATTCCAAACAATTGATTTACTATCATCACAGAATGTCCCTCTGGTGCTTCCTGCCCCCTCTCCTCTCCCTTCCCCTTTTCCCAACCGTGATTCCCCTCTCCCTGCTCCCTTCCCACTCTCAGTCCACAATAGAGACCCATATCAGAGAAAAGGTTTATCATCACTCATATGTCACGAAATTAGGTTGTTTTTGTTTGCGGCAGCAGTACAGTGCAATACATAAGATTACCACACTACTGTCTTAGACACCCTAGCTATACCCTAGCCTGAGATATTTGCACAGTGCGGTATATTTAGTTTATTTGGTAGCATGATCAGAACAGACATCGTCTGCTGAAAGGACTGCTCCTGTGCCATGCTGTTCCATGTTCCATGTTCTGAGGCTTACAACAATGATAAATAAATTAAATAAAGCACGTGAATATCCTGATTCATAAATGTTGGTGGTCGGTGATATTTTTTCTATATAATGAGTTGAACAGTTGTTTTACTAGCAGTGTACTTATTGCAACTTCACATTTATTGTAATTTTGCATCTTAATGCTCAGTCTTTACATTGACAGCTTTTATCAGCAGTAAACTTCTTCCTGCACTGCATTCAGGCTCTTGGCACTGCACTCCTGGGAGTGATCTATCCCATATTCTTCTGAGCACATGTCCGGAAGGTCTCCAGCTCCCTTGTGAGTACAAGACATTGTCCTTTCTTTCTACCGCTGTGGTCCAGCCCTTCCAGTGCAACCTTTGAAATTCTATAAAGCACATTTTCTCCCTTGATCAGCCACTATTTGATCTTTCACTGCGCAACATTTAAATTGTTCTCCGCACTACCAACAATCACAATGCATTGCACTTGAAAAGATGCAAGATAATTATGTGTAGTTCACGCTAATTTTAAATTGTGTTAAGGGTTCTTGAGTTTGGGTCCACCCTGTTACTTGATGCCAGTTAACAGTGCATGAAGCAACACATGATTGATGAAAATGAGCACGCAGCATGATTCTGTGGAAGTACAAATTCAAGTTCAAAGTCAGTTTACTGTCACTCAGCCTTACACATGTATACCACCAATCAAAGTAACATTCCTCTGGACTAAGATGCACAGCACAACACATAATGTAATATTGTGACAAATAAGTTAAAAAACACAATGAAAGACACAAGTTAAAAAGTTAACAGTATAGTGCTATTGGTGCTTCATATGTGATGAGATCTGGGTGGTGGCAGGGAATTCAGTAGTCTTATGGCCTTATGAAGTAAGTTTTTTACTTATCATCATCTCTATTATAATTTTTGTGGGTATTCAATTTAATTTATCAATTTGTTGAAAATGTGTCGAAAAATTGAAAAGAATAATATTTTCTTGATTTGGATGAATATTACTGTAGCTGAGATAAATTCTATAAGTATCCCAATATCCAGAGATGCACAACTATTTGTACGGATAATTTTCTGAGATCAGAAGTGAGACTTGTTTTGTTAAGAGAGACCATGCTTTAGATGATCTATTGTAATGACAAATATTCATTGTGCCAATGTCTTGGAGACTGCAAAAGGTATCTGAGAGGGAAAGGTGATAATGCTGGCTAACTCACTAAAGCAGTCAAAGGTCCCACCCGCCCTTGACATTCTCTCCTCCTTGGGTAAACGATACAAAACCCTGAAAACATTTATCACCAGGTTCAAGGACAAATTCCATCCTGTTGTCACAAATCTGTTTTCCCAGTACAGTTAGATTCTCGACCTCACAATGTATATTATTGTGAGCTTGCACCTTATTGTCTACCTGTGCTGCATTGTCTCTGTACTGTAACACTTTATTCTGCACTCTGTTATTGTTTTACCATGTACCTTTGTAATGAGTTTTCCACTGTACTTCAGTACATGTGACGATAATAAACAATTTACCAATTTCACTTTACAGACTCTGCAGGATGTCCATTTCTGAATTGTTATGAAATTACTGCAGAACCCATTGATTTGCTATCTCTCCCCAAGTAATCACATATCTATAATAGGACACAGAACATTACAGTCCTTTTGGCCCACGATACTGTGCCAACCTGTTAACCTACTCTAAAATCAATCTAACCTTCCCTGCTACATAGCCCTCCATTTTTCTATCAACCATGTGCCTATCTAAGAGTTTCTTAAATGCCCCTAATGTTTCTGCCTCTACCACCAGCCCTGGCAACCACTCTGTTAAAAAACTACCTCTGATGTCCCCCTATACTTTCCTCCAATCACCTTAAAATTATGTCCCTTTGTATGAGCCATTTCCACCTTGTGAAGAAGTCTCTGGCTATCCATTTGATCTATGCCTCTTATCATTTTGTGCACCTCTATCAAGTCACTTAGCTTCAAAGAAAAACACCCCATCTCACTCAACCTGTCCTCATAGGACATGCTCTCTAATCCAAGCAGCATCCTGGTAAGTCTCCTCTGCATCCTCTCTAAAACTTTCCCATCCTTCCTTTAGAGAGATGACCAGTGCTGAACAAAATATTCCAAATGTAGTCGAAACCAGTGTTTTATAGAGCTGCAACATTACCTCATGGATTTTGAACTCAGTCCCATGACTAATGAAGCCAATTCATCATACTCCTTCTTAACAACCCCATCAGTTTGTGTGGAAACTTTGAGGGATCTGTGGGCATAGACCCTCAGATCCCTTTGTTCCTCCACAATGCTAAAAATCCTATCATTAATCCTGTATTCTGTGTGTTGGCGCGTGGCCAAGTGGTTAAGGCATTGGCCTAGTGATCTGAAGATTGCTATTTCGAGCCTCAGCTAAGGCAGCGTGTTGTGTCCTTGAGCAAGGCACTTAACCACACATTGCTCTATGATGACACTGGTGCCAAGCTGTATCAGCCCTAGTGCCCTTCCCTTGGACAACATCGGTGGCGTGGAGAGGGAAACAATTGCTGGTCTTCCATACAACCGTGCCCAGGCTGGCACCCTGGAAACCTTCCAAGGCGTAAATCCATGGTCTCATGAGACCAAGGGATCCCTATATAAATCCTGTATTCTGCCTTCAAATTCAACCTTCTAAAGCAGGGTTCCCAACCTTTCTTATGCCATGGACCAATACCATTAAGCAAAGGGTCCATGGACTCCAGGTTGGGAACCCCTGATCAAAAGTGGATCACCTCACACTTTTCTGGGTTTAACTCCATCTGCTACTGTTTGATGTTAAAATCCGACTAACTTCATTAACATAAGGGATAAAATTTTGTTGTTTAAACTGAAATTCCTAACTTAATCAGGCTTTCAGCTCACATTTAGCCCAGAAACTTCTGGTATAATGTTGTAGGACTGTAAAAATGTTGTCAAGAAAGCCATTTTTAGGCATCGGCATCTGTCTACATGTGAGTAGTTAATCTTCAAATAGTTTATCGATGAGGAAATGAGGTGAAAAGGTTAAAGAATTCTCGTAGGCCTCTGATTAATATTCCTTATGAGATCTATAGTTTACCAACGCAATGGTTGCTACAGCTGCATCCGGCTTCCATTTTCAAAAAGCAAAACATTGTACACACTGGGAATCTGCAATAAACATTTTAAATTTTGTAAAATGGTCAACCGATCAAGCAGCATTTGTAGAGAGAGAAAAGCAGTTAACATCTCAGCTGAATTGCCTTTTGTCTGAACCGTATAAACTTGTTTTGGTGACATAAATAGGCAGCCTTTGAAGCAGAACTGAGAGCAACAAAAATAATTGTAGGGTCACAAAGAAAATATCAGTAAATCTTAATAAGTTTGGTATGTTCTGCCTCAAAATCAAGTTTTCTTGGGAGCTTTTAGATCTGCCTGATACTTAAGAGGATGAAGAATGTAGGCTTAAAATAATACTTGTAGATACAGGAATGTAGCAAAACAAGAAGTCTCAATTTCATATTATGTAGGCAGATTTGGGACTGTTGCTATAAATGATTTATTTATGTACAATCTGATGAGCAGCTGCAACAGTGATCAAAAGGATTTCTGAGACTGGAACATAATGAAGTAAACGGAATATGATTATATTAGAGTTCACAGCATAGAAATGTGTAGCCCCCAACCTGATGGCATGAGTATCAATTTCTCCCTCCGGTTAAAAAAAACATTTCCTTCCCTCCTCCCCTCTTCCTCTATTTCCTAATTCTGGCCCCTTACCTCTTCTCTCCTGCCTATCACTTTCCCCTGGGTCCCCTCCTCTTTCCTTTTCTCCTATGGTCCTCTCTCCTTTCCTATCAGATTCCTTCCTCTCCATTCCTTTAGCTTTCCGACCCACTTGGCTTCACCTATCATCTTCCAGCTAGCTTCCTTCCCCTCCTCCCCACCTTTTTATTTTGGCATATTTCCCCTTCCTTTCCAGTCCTGATGAAGGGGCTTGGCCTGAAATGTCAACCATTTATTCATTTCCGTAGATGCTGCCTGACCTTCTGAGTTCCTCCAGCATTTTGGGTGCATTGCATGGAAATAGTCCCTTTGGCCTATTACGTCCATGCTGGTCATTGAGTTACTTATCTACACCAATTTGATTCTCTATCATTTGGCCTTTCACGTCCTGGCATTTCAACTGCAAACCTAAATACTTCTTAAATGTTATCAGATCACCTGCTTCCATCAGTCCCTCAGGAAATATATTTCAGTTTGCAGTCACACTCTAGATGGGGGGAAAAAAAATGTTTTCTTGAGTACCTTTTAACTCTCCTAACCTTCACTAAAAAAAAAAGTCTGCTCTTTGATATAGACACCTCTGCTGAGGAGAAAAAAGTTTCTCATTGTTTCTCCTATCTGTACCTTCCAAAATCCTGAAAGGATGAAACAAAATGGGCAGAAAGGAATAACTCTGCAATCTAAAACTGGACTTGGTTGTTAAAAAAATAGAAGTAACTGAATTGTGTAAATAATAAAATATGGGGAAATAGTTCAGATCTTTTCCGTATTTTTACCTGAACAGTTAAATATTGGGAAAAGTGAATCCATTGTCGTTGAACTTTGCTATAATTCCATTCATCTCCAAAGTCTATATTTCAGTCTATCCAAAATACTGTGTCTTATTTTTGGCACCGAGGCATAGGAAATACATATTGGCCGTATATTCATCTGAAATTTATCAGATCTTAAAGAGTTAAATTAAGAAGGCAAGTTGCAAACTCTTGTTTTGTTTTCCCTTGTGTTTTAACGGTTGAGGGGGTGATGTAATTGAGGTATTTAAAATAATAAAGATTAAATAAGTATTTCCTCTGTTGGGGGAAATTCAGAACAAAAGATTATAATTTTAAAATTAGACCTAAGCCATTTAGGAACGAAACCAGGATGCACTCATTGCACAAATAATAGTGTACTGTATACCTGGAGCTTTCAATCTGAAACCCATTGGCAAAGGATTCTTGACATCTTCAAGCCTGAGACTGGTAATTGAATAAGACTATTAAAAGACGTGGGCAAGCAGCAGATGAATTGATTTGAGCCACAGATTGGGCATAATCTACTTGAATCTCTGAATTTAGTTAGAGAGGCTGAGTGATCCCCTCCTGCTTCATGTTCCCATGCCTCATAGAGTCATAGATCATAAGACCATAAAACCATAAGACACAGGAACAGTGTTAGGCTCTTCGGCTGATTTATTCTCCCTCTCAACCTGATTCTCTTGCCTCCTCCCCATAACCTTTGACGCTCTGACTAATCAAGAACCTATCTGATAAATTCCAGATGAATATAAGGCCCATATATATTTCCTGTGCCTCAGTGCCAAAAATAAGATACAGTATTTTGGATGGACTGAAATAAGGCAGAAACTTCTGCCTTATACCCAAAGACTTAGCCTCATCTCTGGCATTGAATCACACAGATTCACCGCCCTCTGGCTAAAGAAACTCCTCCTCATCTCTGTTCTAAATGCATGTCCCTCTATGCTGAGGCTGTGCCCTCTGGTTCTAAATTCCCCTACTATAGGAAACGTCCTCTCCACATCCACTCTATGTAGGCCTTTCAAAATTCAATAGGTTTCATCAGGTTGAACAGCATAGAAGCAGACCCTCTGGAACACTACACCTAAGCTAGTCATCATGGCTACCAAAGCTAATCCCACCTGTCTGAAATAATTAATTCATATCCCTCTTAATACTCAATAGTGTGCAGCTTCATCATTGAAGTTTGATTCCAAAGTATAGTCAGAGGGACAGAGGGAGAAAAAGGAGAGTGAGAGTACCCCTTGCCCATCCTCTGGTTTCCCCCCCCCCTTGTCTTTCTCCCCGGACCTCCTGTCCCATGATCCTCTCATATCCCTTTTGCCGATCACCTGTCCAGCTCTTGGCTCCATCCCTCCCCCTCCTGTCTTCTCCTATCATTTTGGATCTCCCCCTCCCCCTCCCACTTTCAAATCTCTTACTAACTCTTCCTTCAGTTAGTCCTGACGACTGTCGACTGAAACGTCGACTGTACCTCTTCCTAGAGATGCTGCCTGGCCTGCTGCGTTCACCAGCAACTTTGATGTGTGTTGCTTGAATTTCCAGCACCTGCAGAATTCCTGTTGTTTGCGTAGGTAATAGGTGAAACCAGGTGAGGGGGAAGATGGGAGGGTGGGGGAGGGAGATGAACAAAGGGAAGAAGAAACAGCAGAGGGAGGTGAGGAGAAGAGAAGGGGCGCGAGGAGAACTAGAATGGGAACAGCAAAAGAGAAGTGGGGAGGGAGGGAGAAGAAATTACCAGAAGTTAGAGAAATTGATGTTCATGCTGTCAGGTTGTCGACTGCCCAGATGGAGCATGAGTGTGGTTTCATAGTGGGAGTAGAGGAGGCTATAATTTTTATCTTTCATACTGTTTATACAGATAAAATCATTGCACAGAGCATTGAGCTAGAATAAGGCAAGACTTGAAAAAGGTAAAAGCTAGAATGAGGTAAGGTAGATCCAGGTCAAAAGTAGAAGAAACCGTCCTACCTGCACCAGCTCTTTAGCCGCTCCCACTTTTGCTCCATCTTCCTGTTCCTGCCCTTGCAAGCACATGGAGCAGGGTATAATCCTGCATTGACAACCCTGCTTTCTATGATCCTAGCTCAGGTTGACTCAGCCTGCCTGCAACCACAACCACTTGTTTAATAACACATTGGGACTCGTAAACTGCCACAAATTTTGTGGTTTGCCTCAATCAAAAATAGGCACACCCAAATACCTTGGTCCAATTTCAGTTACAAATAATGGATTAAAATAATGACATACTTGCATTATTTCAGAGTAATTGCTGTGCTTGTAAATAATAACTACTCTGTCACAAAGACGGTCAATTTGTACTTCTGTAGCGTGGAAGTATAGATTGACATCTGAGCATTTCTCAGCCCATCAGCTGTCACTGCTAAATTCAACTGTTCAAAACCTGTTCTGATGGCTTGCCTTCCATCACTTTGCGAAGTTCATCTTGATGTAAATATTTGCTGACACACTCTATCTCCTGGACTCTCTGTGTGAGAATTGTGTTTCCTCCCTTTTTCTATTGTTATCACTAAACCTACCAGTGATGAAAATTCACTGTTCCTCTTGTTGGAACTACTTGCAGTCTTGTTTTGATTTGCTACAGCACTTGGTCATTTTAAACCCCATTATCTCTTCCTTTAAGGAACTCCATAGCACAGAGGTCATGGGTTAAGGGTGAAAGGTGAGAAGTTTAAGGGGAACGTGAGGAGAAGCTTCACCATTCAGAGGGTCATGACAGTGTGAAACAAGCTGCCAGCATAAGTGCTGCATGCGAGCTCGATTTCAATGGTTAAGAGAAGTTTGGACAGGTACTGTACATGATGGTAGGAGGACTATGGTCCTGGTGCAGGTCAATGAGAGTAGGCAGTTTAAATGGTTTGGCACAGACTAGATGGGCCAAAAGGCCTGTTTCTGTGCCATACTTTCCTATGACTCTACGACTCTATAACATTACCCCGCTCCAATGAACTTTTACTCAAATGTCCCTATATACTCAAGTTGCTCAGTGGCTGCGTTTGCCTGATCGCATTTCTTAGTAATTTTTTAATGTTAAGGAAGCATAATTGAAATGCTTTCCTTTTAATACATTAAAGCATGCTCACAACTTTCTAACTCTAACCCATAATTGTTGGAATGTGGGAGGAAACCAGAGCACCCGGGGAAACACATGTGGTCATAGGTAGAATGTACGAACTCCTTATAATCAACTTAGGTTGGAGACTGAACTTCAAAAAACTGCTGCTCAGCTGCAGGTAATACATCGAAGGTTGCAGAAAAATAATTATTTACATTTTTTATTAATGGCGGTAACTTGCAAAAAGTTAGTGGCATGTTTGTTCAGTTTGGAGGGGAAAGAGCTTAAACAAAAACAAACTTTTTGAAAGCATTGCATGCCAGCTAATAATGGTGCTGTTTTGTGGTTCCTATTGAGAACCAGCTGCCTCCTTCCTTGGGCATTAATCCCAGGGTGATAATCTTCAGTGAGGATTGAAGACTGAACTACCAGCACTCAGAACTGTTGGCCAGGAGTGGGAATGGAGAGTTTAAGCTGAACACTCTCACACTCAAGCTTGAGGAGATGTGGCCTTCATACCTGCTCCAATCCTACCCTGGGAGGAAGTCCCACTGGCTAGCTGACTTCCGCTCCTGACCAGATAGGCTAACTCCGAGTCCTCTGTAGGTAGTCAACCATATTCAACATACATTTGGTGGCCACTACATTAGGTACACCTGTACACTGGCATGCTAATCAGCCAATTATGTGGCAGCAACTCTCTGCATAAAAGCATTCAGACATGGTCAAGAGGTTCAGCTGTTGCTCAGATGAAGTATCAGAATAGGGAAGAGATGTGATCTAAGTGACTTTGACCATGGAACAATTGTTGGTGCCAGACAAGGTGGTAGAGTATCTCAGGAAATGCTGATCTCCTGGGATTTTCACACACAACAGTCTCTAGGGTTTACAGAAAATGTGCAAAAAACAAAAAAAAAATCCAGTGAGCGGCAGTTCCGTGGGAAAAAGTGCCTTATTAATGAGAGAGGTCAGAGGAGAACGGCCATAGCTGACAGTAATTCAGATAACCACATGTTACAACAGCGGTGTGCAGAAGAGCATTTCTGAATACACAACATGTCGACCCTTGAAGTGGATGGGCTAAAGCAGCAGAAGATCACCAACATACACTCAGTGGCCACTTTTTTAGCTCCAGGAGGCGCCCAATAAAGTGTCCTCTTAGTGTATTTCCTTATTGTCATGAACTCAACGCCTTCTATACACACTTTGAAAGGGAGGATACAACCACAACAGTGACAACCCCTGCTGCACCTGATGACCCTGTGATCTCCGTCTCAGAGGCTGATATTAGCCTGACTTTAAAGAGCAGGAACCCTCGCAAGGTGGAAGATCCAGATGGACTACCTGGTAAGGCTCTGAAAACCTGTGCCAACCAACTAGCGGGAGTATTCAAGGGCATTTTCAATCTCTCACTGCTAAAGACAGAAGTTTCCACTTGCTTCAAAAAGGCAACAATTATACCAATGCCTAAGAAGAATAATGTGAGCTGCCTTAATAACTGTCGCTTGGTAGCACTCACATCTACTGTGATGAAATGCTTTGAGAGGTTGGTCATGACTCGAATGAGCTCCTGCCTCAGCAAGGACCTGGATCCATTGCAGTTTGCCTATTGCCACAATCGCCATTGTCGTGGCTATCCGTCGAGGTTGAGGATGATGGTCTTCGTTCTGTTGATCAAGTGGCCCACAGAGTGAAGATGCCTGTGCGTGTATTTGTTTAACATGTACTTGATGTTGCACTCCAAGAAGCACATGATACTTCACAAATCAATCAACTGATTCCAATGGCATACCACAATAGGTCAATGGCAGACACAATCTCAATGGCTCTTCGCATGGCTTTAGACCACCTGGACAACACAAACACCTATGTCAGGATGTTGTTCATTGACTATAGCTCAGCATTTAATACCATCATTCCCACAATCCTGATTGAGAAGTTGCAGAACCTAGGCCTCTGTACCTCCCTCTGCAATTGAATCCTTGACTTCCTAACTGGAAGACCACAATCTGTGTGGATTGGTGATAACATCTCCTCCTCACTGACGATCAACACTGGTGCACCTCAGGGGTGTGTGCTTAACCCACTGCTCTAATCTCTATATACCCATGATTGTGTGGTTACACATACTTCAAATACCATCTGTAAATTTGCTGATACAACCATTGTTGGCAGAATCTCAGGTGGTGACAAGAGGGCGTACAGGAGTGAGATATGCCAACTAGTGGAGTGGTGTTGCAGCAACAACCTGGCATTCAACGTCAGTAAGATGAAAGAGCTGATTGTGGACTTCAGGAAGGGTGAGACGAAGGAAAACATACCAATCCTCATAGAGAGATCAGCAGTGGAGAGAGTGAGCAGTTTCAAGTTCCTGGCTGTCAAGATCTCTGAGGGTCTAAACTGGTCCCAACATATTGATGCAGTTATAAAGAAGGCAAGACAGCAATTATACTTTATAAGGAGCTTGAAGAGATATTGCATGTCAACAAATATACTCAAAAACTTCTATAATTGTACCACGGAGAGCATTCTGACAGGCTGTATCACTGTCTGGTATGGGGGTGCCTACTGCACAGGACCGAAAGAAACTGCAGAGGATTGTAAATTCAATTGGCTCCATCTTGGGTACTAGCCTACAATGTACTCAGGACATCTTCAAGGAGTGGTGTCTCAGAAAGGCAGTGTCTATTATTAAGGACCTCCAGCACCCAAGGCATGCTCTTTTCTCACTGTTGCCGTTGGGTTGAAGGTACAGAAGCCTGAAGGCACACACTCAGCGATTCAGGAACAGCTTCTTCCCCTCTGCCATCCAATTCCTAAATGGACATTAAACCCTTGGACACTACCTCACCTTTTTAATATATAGTATTTCTGTTGTTTGCACAATTTTTTATCTATTCAATATAGGTATACTGTAATTGATTTAGTTATTTATTTATTATAATTATTATTTTATTTTATATTTATTTTCTTCTATATTATGTATTGCATTGCACTGCTGCTGCTAAATTAACAAATTTCACGTCACATGCCGGTGATAATAAACCTGATTCTGACTCTGATTTGCCCAAGCCTGTGTACAATGATCATTCTCCGCACTCTTCCCTCCTACAGCTGCCACGTACACTACTCTCCCTGACTAACAGAGCAGGTCAGTGTGTGAGTGTGAGAAAGAGAAAAGTAAGCATGCCAAGGACTGAATGAGCAGATAACTCTCACCGAACAATTGGAGGTCCACTATTGCAGAATCAGCAATTTCCAATAAATCACAATTAATCTTCAGCAATATTCACTTTATTACCATACTGTCCTGCCTATGAGCAATAATACAACAAAACATTACAACAAAAGATTCGTGAAATGTACAGAAGTGTATTATTTTGCTTCCCCTATTTCTGTTTTTTTCAAGTAAACATCTTGTAAAACAACGACTGATTTGAAGATCATTTCCTTATGAAGGAAATCCTCATTGGCATAGTACTGTTGATGGTCATCAAATGCTGTTTTCTTATTTAGTGACATGATTACATTTTCTCATGTCAATAATATTTTTGATGATGGAATCTGAACAAAAGACTGATACTAAACATCCTGTTGTTTTTTCCACACCAGAATTAGATTTAATATCAGTGGTATATGTCATGAAATTTGTCAAATTTGCGGCAGCAGTACAATACAATACATGACAATATAGAAAAATAAATAAGTTAATCAATTACAGTAAGTATATATATATATAAATACTTATATTAAAAATAGTGCACAAACAGAAATAATAATAGTGAGGTGGTCTTCATGGGTTCAATGTCCATTCAGGAATCGGATGGCAGAGGGGAAGAAGCTGTTCCCAAATCGCTGAGTATGTGCCTTCAGGCTTCTGTATCTCCTTCCTGACAATAACAATGAGAAGAGGGCATGCCTTGGGTGATGGGTGTCCTTAATAATGGACGGCACTTTTCTAAGGCATCCTTGAAGGTGTCTTGGATACTACAGAGGCTAGTTCCCAAGATGGAGCTGACTAATTATACAACTTTCTGTAGCTTCTTTCGATCCTGTGCAGTAGCCCCCCTGCCCATACTAGACAGGGATGCAGCCTGGCAGAATGCTCTCCACAGTACATCTGTAGAAGTTTTCAAGCGTTTTAGGTGACAAATCAAAACTCCTTAAACTCCTAATTAAAGAAGCCACTGTCTTTTTAGCTGCAACAATATGTTGGGACAGGTTAGATCCTCAGAAATACTGACATCCAGGAACTTGAAATTACTCACTCTCTCCTTCTCTGATCCCTCTATGAGGATTGGTTTGTGTTCCCTCGTCTCACCCTTTCTGAAGTCCACAATCAGATCTTTGGTCTTACTGACACTGAGGGCGAGGTTGTTGCTGCAGCACCACTCAGCTATCTCTATATCTCACTCCTGTACACTTCCTTGTCTCCATCCAAGATTCTACCAACAATGGTGGTGTCATCAGCAAATTTACAGATGGCATTTGAGCTACACCTAGCCACACAGTCATGGGTATAGAGAGAGTAGAGCAGTGGGTTAAGCACACATCCCTGAGGTGCGCCATTATCAATTGTCAGCGAGGAGGAGATGTTATTACCAATCCATACAGATTGTGGTCTTCCAGTTTGGAAGCTGAGGATCCAATTGCAGAGGGAAGTACAGAGGCCCAGGTTCTATAGCTTATTGATTAGGACTGTGGGAATGATGGTGTTAAACGCTGAACTATGGTTAATAAACAGCATTCTGACATACAGTAGGTGTTTATACTGTCCAAGCAATCTAGGACCATGTGAAGAGCCATTGAGATGGTGTCTGCTCTAGACTTATTGTGGCAATAGGCAAATTACAGTGGGTCCACGTCTTACCTGAAACTGGTGTTGATTCTATCCATAACCAACTTCTCAATGCATTTCATCACGTAGATGTGAGTGCTACTGGCTGGTAGTCATTAAGGCAACTCACACTACTCCTCTTGGGCACCGGTATAATTGCTACCCTTTTGAAGAAGGTGGGAACTTCCAACCGTAGCAGTGAGAGGTTTAAAATGTCCTTGAATACACCCATCAGTTGGTTGGCACAAGTTTTCAGAGCCTTACCGGGTACTCCATTGGGGCCTGTCATCTTGCAAGGGTTCAGTCTCCTGAAAGAAAGCCTGACATTGGTTTCCAAGACAGAGATCACAGGGTAACCAGGTATAGCAGGGATCTCCACAGATGGAGTTATATTTTCCCTTTCAAAGCGGGCATAGAAGGCATTGAGCTCATCTGATGGTGAAGTGTCACTGCCATTCACGCTATTGGGTTTCGCTTTGTAGGAAGTAATGTCCTGCAAACCCTGCCAGAGTTGCTGTGCATCCAATGTCGCCTCCAAGCTCATTCAAAACAGCCTTCTGCAAGTCATACCTGGTTCTCTTGTACAGACCTGGGTCACCAGACTTAAATGCCACAGATCTAGCCCTCAGTAGATGACAAACCTCCTGGTTCATCCATAGCTTTTGGTTTGGGAATGTACAACAAGTTTTCGTAGGCACACACTCATCCACACAGGTTTTAATTAAGTTGTTAACAACCGCAGCATACTCAGCCAGATTCGAAGATGTTACTATTAGTTCCAAAGTTCGTGTTAGCTGGCCAGTGTTAGGGTTAAGGACATCTCCTCAGGGAAGGAGACATATTTGAGAGGGGGATGATCCAGTTATCCCCTCTATGTGGGAAATAGGATCGAAGATTGGACTGAGAAGGTGATTCTGCTGAAGATTATGAAGAACTAGGGTCCCTGCCTGAAACAAAACATAAAAATATTAATCACTGGAATACTCCTGAATCATATCGGATAGATTACGAGAATATGGCAAGTGTGTATGCAACTGATTGATCGTGCAATGAATCGACTGGACCTCCTACGTGTGGACAGCTCTCTTATGTTTTGCGCGGGCTTTCCAGTGTTCATATTTTCATCATGATGGGCCTGGTTGGTCAATCCGATAAGACTATAGGAGCAGAATTAGGCCACTTAGCCCATCAAGTATGCACCAGCATTCAGTCATGGTTGATTTACTATCTCTCTCAATCCCATTTCCTTGCTTCCCTTCTCAAGCTTATTCCCTGTAACCTTTGAAGCCCTTACTAATCAAGAACCTATAAACTTAGGCTGAGTCGACATAGTAAGTAACCTATAAACCTCTGCTTTAGATACACTCAATGATCTGCACTACACAACTATCTGTGGCAATGAATTCCACAGATTCCCCACCCTCTGACTAAAGAAATACCTCCTAATCTCTGTTCTAAAGGTTTGTCCTTCTATTCTAGACTCTACCTCTATAGGAAACATCCTCTCCATGTTCACTATATCTAGGCCTTTCAATATTGGATAGATTTTCATGATATCCCCCCCCCCAACCCCCTTTCTCCTAAATTCCAGTGGCCCAGAGCCATCAAATGCTCCTCATAAAACCCTCTCATTCCAGAATCTTTCTCATGAACCTCCTCTGAACCCTCTCCAAACCCAGCACATCCTTTCTTAGATCAGGGGCCCAAAACTACCAATAAGACTCCAAGTGAGGTCTGATCAATACCTTATGAAACATAAGCATTGCATCCTTGCTTTTGTATTCTAGTCCTCTTGCAATGAATCCTAATATTGTACTTGCCTACCTTACCACCATCTCAGCTTGGAAGTTAACCATTAGGGAATCCTGCAGGAGGACTCCCAAGTCTCTTTGCATCTCTGATTTCTGAATTTTTTACCTGGTGAGAAAATATGCCCTTATTCCTTCTATCAAAGTGCATGACCATACACATCCCGACACTATATTCCACCTGCCACTTTTTTTGTCCATTCTCCCAATCTGTCTAATGACTTCTGCAGACTTCCTGCTCTCTCAACACCACCTGCACCTTTACCTATCATCGTATTGCTACAAAGTCATCAATTCCATCATCCAAATCATTGACAAATAATGTGAAAAGATGCCATCCCAACACCAACTCCTGCAGGACACCACTAGTCAATGGCTGCTAACCAGAAAAGGCCCCTTTTATTCCCTTTCTTTACCTCCTGCCAGACAGCTAATCTTCTATCTATGCTAGTATCTTTCCTGGAATACCATGGGCTCTTCTCTTGTTTGGCAACCTAATGTGCAGCACCTTGTCAAAGGCCTTCTGAAAATCTAAATAAACAGCATCCACTGACTCTTATTTGGCTATCCTGGCTGTTATTTCCTCAAAGAATTCCTACAGATTTGTCAGGCAAGAATTCCCCTTAAGGGAATCATGCTGACTTTGACCTATTTTATCATGTGCCCCAAAACCTCATCCTTAATAATGGACACCAACATCTTCCCAACTAGCCTACAATTTCCTTTTCTTTGCCTCCCTCCCTTCTTAAAGAGAGAAGTGATGTCTGCAATTTTCCAGAAACATTCCAGAATATAGTGATTCCTGAAAGATCAATACTACTTCCTCCACAATCTCTTCAGCTACCTCTTTCAGAACACTGGGGTGTACACCATCTGGTCCAGGTAACTTATCTACATTCAGATATTTCAGCTTCCCAAGCACCTTCTCCTTAGTAATAGCAATTACTAAGAAATTCTCGAATTTTTGGCATGCTGCTGATGTCTGACACAAAACACTTCTTAAGTTCTTCTAAACAACACGCACAAAATGCTGGAGGAACTCAACAGGCTAGGCAGCATCTAGGAAAAGAGTAAACAGTCGACATTTCCGGCTGAAACATTTCGCCAGGACTGTCAAAGGGCTTTGGCCCAAAATGCCAGCTGTACTCTTTTCCTAGATGCTACCTGGCCTGCTGAGTTCCTCCAGCATTTTGTGTGTGTTGCTTGGATTTCCAGCATCTGCAGATTATCTCTTAAGTTCTTCTGCCATTTCTTTGTCCCCCATTACTACCTCTCTTGTGTCATTTTCCAGCAGTCCAATATCTACACTTGCTTCTCTTTTACTCTTTACATACCTGAAAAAAACTTTTGGTATCCTCTTGTATATTATTGGCTATCTTATCTTCGTATTTTATCTTTTCTCCCCTTGTGGCTTTTCTCGTTGCCTTCTGTTGTTTTTAAAAGCTTGCCAATCTTCTGACTTCCCACTGAGGCCCTCCGTTGGTCGAGGTTGACTATAGATGTCAGATCCCAGCTGTCCACGTGAAATGCAAGCCAGTACAATATGGAGAGAAAGCTGTTGCCATGTAGCAAGCTCCCCCTCTCCATTCAGCTGATGAATCCAAAGGAACAGCAGAGACCAAAACAGTTCGGCATCAGCTGCATTGCAAGAGTAGCCAGTCAGTGTTGAACTCAACATAGCACTGCCTTAGGGACTCCAGCTCCAAATATTTCCTCAGGGTTTACACCCAAAGCCTTCCCCATGAGTGGGTATAGCTACAAGGCAGCAGAGGTTTGAGATCAGAGTTTTCCTTCTCCTTGATGAACCCCATCTGCCCAAAAGCGACTGGTTTTGAGGTGCCTGTAACCTGCCTTTGCCCTTTCTGATGTCAGTAGAAATGATTCCACGGCCTTAGTAGCTAAGCCACACATGAAGGCCAGGAGCTGAACTTGGTTGTCAGAGGCTATTTGAGATGCACGCCACTGAGAACTTTTAATAGGTAGTTGGATCTAACTTCCCACTAACATTTGCTATATTATATGCCCTCTCTTTTGCTTTTATACTGTCTCTGACTTCCCTTGTCAGTCACGGTTGCCCCATCCTCTCATTAGAATACTTCTTATTCTTTGGGATCTATCTGTCCTGTGTCTTTCAAATTGCTCCCAGAAACTCCAGCCACTGCTGTTCTGCCGTCATCCCTGCTAGCATCTCCTTCCAATCAGCTTTGGCCAATTGCTCTCTCATGCTTCTGTAATTGTTTTTTTTTCCACTGTAATACAAATACATCTGATTTTATCTTCACCCTCTCAAACTGCAGAGTGAAGTCCATCATATTATGACCATTGCCTCCTAAAGCCCTTACCTTAAGCTTCCTAAACAAATTTGGTTCATCGCACATCAGCCAATCCAGAATTGCCTTTTCCCTAGTGAGCTCAAAGAGAAGCTGCTCTGAAAAGACATCTCATAGGCATGCTACAAATACTTTCTCTAGGGATCCAGCACCAACCTGATTTTCCCAATCTACCTGCATTTTGAAATCCCCCACGATTATTGTAGCCTTTTTTACATGCATTTTCTACTTCCCATTGAAATTTATATCTCACATCTGGGTACTGTCCAGACACCTGTATATAGCTCTACCCACAAGGATTCTACATCTTCCAATCCTATGTCACCTCTTTCAAGGATCTGAGGTTTCATTTTTTAGCAATGCTCCTGCATTATAAGTTCCCAGCATGTACCTTGGCTAACATGACTCAGTAAATACGTCTAATTCTACTACTCCATTATCGTTCTTGCTCTGTGCATATGTAATAACTACCTGAACCACTTACATTTTTGATTATGATCACTTAGATTAGTCAACTACATACCTGTCTGGAAGATTAATCTTGGATAAATGGATTTTGAATCATGGAATGCTGCCACTAGTACTGGGAGAAGAGGGAAATATTACACTGAGACAAACTTCACTTAAATTCAAGTGGGACTAATGCCAAGTGGGTAGCTGAAGAGATTGTGGGGGAAATTTAGAAAGCTGAATGAGAAAGGACATGGGTAATGGAAAGTAAAATATGTGATGAAAGACCAGATCATACAAAGAGTACACCTCCAATTAGAGTCAGAGCCTGGAAAAATGTTGTTACACAAGACCAAAGATTCCATCTGAATGCATGATACATTAGGAATAGGACTGACAAATTAATGGTACAAGTAGGAATACAGTCTAATTATGGGCACCATAAAACAATCATTTTTAAAAAGTGGTTGCAAAGTCACCGAGGAATTAAATATTCCCAGATGCTTAAATTTGAGAAGAAATTAGAAAAGCATAAGTGGCATCAGTTGGGATAGAGCTGAGTAAGATCAGGAAACATCGGTGACCGTTGCTTATGGGTCCCTTAAAACAGTATGGGAAAGCAGAGCAAGGTGTCAAACATAAACACAAGAGTTTCTGCCGATACTGGAGGTCCAGAGCAACACACACAAAATGCTGGAGGGACTCAGCAGGTCAAGCAGCATCTATGGAAAGGAGTGAAGAGTCAACGTTTCGAGCTAAGAACCTTCAGCAGGACTGGAGAGAAAGGGGAAAGGAGCCGGAATAAGAAGGTGGGGAAGGGGAAGGAGTACAAGCTAGAAGGTGATGGGTGAAGCCAGATGAGGGGGATGGTAGGTGGGTGGAGATGGGGGATGGAGTGAGAAGCGGGGAGGTGATAGATGGAAAAGGTAAAAGTCAGGAAATTAAAGGTGGATATAACAAACGATACACATCATGGAGTGTTTGGGTTGTCCAGGGAGGGGTAGCACCTCTGGTGGCAGGCTTCCCGTGCTCCGCCCAGGGGCAGCTCATCCTCTCTTGGTCCCCACCTGCCACCCAGCTCTCACCTGTGGCTCCAGGTAATTGGTTGCATGAGATAGTGGCCACTCCCCCCGGTACACCGCTTCGATGGGCCCGCTAAACCAGGCGAGATAGCAATACGCTCACCCCAATATGTGAAGCCAGTTCCGGCAGACTTCATGGATGAGATCAACTACAAGATCAAATGGCTACGGAGCTGCAACACTTTGTGGATTGAAAAGGGAATGACAAGGCACAGAAGGTGTCATGGCTATCAACTGCAGCCGAGGAAATCTCCAGTCGTGATGATTTTCTGTACAATCGGACCAAGATATCTGAGGCCAAGAGAGTGGAACTGCCCCAATGCAATGGCTTTTTCACTATAAAGCTTCTCCCGCAAAGGTATCATCATTGTCGGAAATGACGTACAACCGACACCACCAACACGTGTCATGGAAGAATAATCTACATCTAAATTGGTAAATTAAGTAGAAGTAAGGGTGTGGAGAAAGAATTCATGGAATGCATACATGTTGTTTCTTGCAGGTACAGTATGTTAACTATTCTGGTGGGGGAGTCTAGGACCAGAGGCCACAGCCTCAGAGTGGAGGGATGTCCGTTTAGGATGGAGATGAAGAGGAATTTCCTTAGCCAGAGAGTGGTGAATCTGTGGAATTCATTGCAACAGGTGGCTGTGGAGGCCAGGTCATTGAGTGTATTTAAGGAGGAGGTTGATAGATTCTTGATTAGTCAGGGCATGAAAGGTTATGGGGAGAATGCAGGACAATGGGGCTGAGAGGGAACTGGATTTACCATGATGAAATAGTGGAGCAGACTCAAAGGGCTGACTGACCTAATTCTGCTCCTATGCCTAATGGTCGTATGAATGTCGCATTATACAATTAATAACCAGAGAATCATAGAGTACAGTAATAGACCATTTGGCCCAACTCATCCCTATTAATCCTATTGCCCAGCACTTCGTCCTGAGCCCTCTATGCTTAAGCAATTTAAGTGCTCTCATGGACAATTGTTAAATTCTATCAACAACTCAGCTTCACCCACTCAGTCAAGCAGTACTTACCCCTCTCTGGTTGAAGAAGGTCCCCCACATTTCCCTTACCCTAAATCTATATTCTCTAGTTTTATCTACCTCTGATACAGGGAAGGTTACCTAGTCAACCCTCTCTATAAACCTCACAATTTTATATATGTCAATCATGTTCCCTTGTCATCTCATGCAACATTTCAGTTATGAGGAGACACTGGAGAACAAGCCAAGCTTCTCCAGTCCCATCACAAACAGGACAAAATCTGCAGATACGAGGAAATCTGCAGATGCTGGAATTTCAAGTAACACACATAAAAATTGCTGGTGAATGCAGTAGGCCAGGCAGCATCTCTAGGAAGAGGTACAGTCGACGTTTCAAACTTCCCCCGAAACGTTGACTCTACCTCTTCCTGAAAATCTGCAGATGCTGGAAATCCAGGCAACACACACAAAATGCTGGAGGAACTTGGCAGGCCAGGCAGCATCTATAGAAAAGAGTACAGTTGACATTTCGGGCCAAGGCCCATCAGCAGGACTGGAGAAAAAAGATGAGTAGAGTTAAAAGGTGGGCGGAGGGGGGAGAAGGGCGAAACACAAGGTGATGGTGAAACCAAGAGGTGGGAGGGGTGAAGTAAAGAGCTGGGAAGTTGATTGGTGAAAGAGATACAGGGCTGGAGAAGGGGGAATCTGATAGGAGAGGACAGAAGGCCACGGAAGAAATAAAGAAAAGGGGGGAGGAGCACCAGAGGGAGACGATGGGCTGGCAAGGAGATAAGGTGAGAGAGAGAAAGGGGTATGGGGAATGGTGAAGTGGAGGGGCATTACCAGAAGTTTTAGAAATCGATGTTCATGTCATTAGGTTGGAGGCTACTCAAACTGATGGCATGAACGTAAGGTGTTGTTCCTCCAACCTGAGTGTGGCCTCATCGCGACAGTAGAGGAGACTATGGATAGACATATCTCCAGTCTCATGATTTGTAACTGCACTATTCCATCCTAGGCACCTCGCAGATGAACTTCCTCTCCTCTCCAACCTATTATATCATTTCTATATTTTAATGCACAGAATTGCATACAGCACTCCAACTGAGGTATTAGCAAGGTTTCATGAAGTCCAGGCATAACCTCTCTCCTCTGTATTCAATGCCATAAAGCCATGAGACCATAAGACAAAGAAGAAGAATTAGGGCTGTTCAGTTTCTCAGGTCTGCTCTACCATTCCATCATGGCTGATTCATTATCCCTTTCAACCCCTTTCTCCTGCCATCGCTCTGTAAGCTTCGACACCCTGGCTAATCAAGAACCTATCAACCTCTGCTTTAAATATACACAATGACTTGGCTCCATAGCCGTCTGTGGCAATGAATTCAATGGATTTACCACCCTCTGGCTAAAGAAATTCGCCCTCATCTGTCTTCTAAATGGACGTCACTTTTCTCTGAGGCTGTAACCTTGACTCCCCCACTTTCTCTCTATCTAGGCCCTTCAAAATTTAATAGATTTCAATGATGAAACTTACTCTGACTTCTTGAAAATAAGTCAATAAATTAGCATGCAGGTACAGCTTACAATTAGGAGAGCAAACAACATTAGAAGAGCATTTGTTAAAATGTTATAAGCATTTCTGTACTGTAATAATCTAACTCATTGACTCTACAGGGCATGATGTTGTAATAGTATTCAGTTTGCTGAACACAAAGTTCTAAACTCTGACAAAGACTTTATGCCTTATCAGAGATAAATAAACACGCGCACACTCATTAAAGAGAGATTATAATGTAACTACCCAATTTTCAAAGACTAGTTTACTTCCCTGTTTATTCTCAATGGCAAGATTTAGCTGCCAATACAATTTGAGTGTTGGGTCCCCCATTCCTACTAAGGAGAATATATAGTACTTCCAGCTAACAAAGTAGTTTAAACACAGTTAATATATTTTCAGTGATACCTGTGTAAATCCAAACAATGTTCTTAAAAACATATAAAACTCTCTCCAAATTACAAACCATTTCTAAACACAAAGGATTTCCAAAACTTAAAACACATGCCAATAATGTGGACAAGCAAATTGTCCACCGCAGAAAACGGAGCCAAAGTAATGGATTCTAGTCTTCCTATAATTCTTCTTTATGTTCTTCACTCCTTGTAAGCCTAAACTGCACTCTCTGTATATCTACCTTTTTTTCTACCACGTGGGTGACTTCACTCGTATATTTCCTCACATTCCCTTTTAATACAAATGATCTAAAAGCATTTTGGAAACATAGATCTCAGCTTAATGTTCACAATTTACAATTAATATTATAAACTAACCTCCTTGAGTACATAAACTTTCAACACTAAACATGTCAGTTATTTAATATGCTGAATGATTTTATCCATCTGGTTCTACATGCCTCCTTGAACTAAGCAACCCAGAATCAGCTTGTCTGTTTGTAACAAGCCAAATTAAAGACCCATTGTCTTATACAACATCTCAAGTAGCAATAAACCAGGCGTGGTGAGCTAAATCTTACTTCTCACAGACAGGGTGTCTACTATCTAAGGAGCTCATTTGCAAAGCTGTTCTATAGAGAGTATTTGTTTTAACTTCAAGCTGATTACTTTTTGCCACTTACATTTTAAGAACTGAAGACTGACTACCATTTATAACCAGAAATCAAACAACTGTTAGTTGGGAGTTTACTTAAAACTATTTGTGATCTTATAAGTGGTAGCTGCTGTGTTTAGAAAGCAAGAATAGCAAACAACCAAGAGGCCTACTGGCCTGGAGTAACTATCCATCACAGTGTTAATTAACATGCTGGTCAAATGAATGTGTCCTCAGCTCTGGTCCACTGTTTTGAACCAAGATATTGACCATTCCCTTCCTTCCATGGATGTTGTTCAACTTGCTAGATATCTTTGATTCCTTGCAGTTACTTGCATTGAAAAAATGGAAAATGAACAGTGGATATGTAAAGGCTATCATCAGATTCACTGATGGCTCATTGGATGTCATGTGATATGGATGTTGAAACAAAAAAAATGGAGAGAGAGAGAATTGAAATTAATTCTGCTATTCATAGAAACAAATGTTTATACATGCATCAGAGTTTAATTTAATAATATTACGGGAGCTTGTTCATATAGAATTTCCTGAGGTTGACCCAGCATAAGACAAGCAGATTTCCCTTCATCTGCGGCTGAACCATTGTGAGAGGAGCAACTGCTGCGTTCTTGTTCTTGCAGAAACATGGCTACTCAACAACATCAAGGCACCATCAATCTTCAGGCCATGCCACTCAGGGACTTGTGCTAATATTTTTTGTGTGATTGTATTTGCTCTGGCATGATATGCACTGTGAGCTGTGTGTGACTGTATGTACTGTGTTTTGCACCTTGGCTCTGGAGCAACGCTGTTTCGTTCAGTTCTATACATGTCTATGGTTGAACAACAATTAAACTTGAACTTGATGTGGGGGTGTCCATAAGTTGGCTGGTCATCACCAAGTTTGGCAGATACTTCCATAATTTTTAAGAATTAACCAGAAAGGCAATGGACTTGCTAAGGTATAGAAAGCTATTCTATATATATAAAGTGCTAGTCAATTGGATGACTATAGATAGGTATAGTATCTGATTTTTCACATAGACATACTGGTCTTGTTTCCACGCTGTTTGACTTTCTGAAAGTGAGGAATGAGAACGGTCCAGAGAAGTACTGGAATATCAGAGTCTGAGTAAACAGTCAAAATTGCTGAGTTTGTGGTCAGTGATGCCTGAAAGAAAGAATAAAGCGCTTGGGCGCTGTGGAACTAGTTCCATTTTGCTGGACGAGGTGAGGTTCGCCATTCTGATTTCATCTCGTTGGATGAATGCTGGTCTGGGGAGCTTATTATCACTACACGAACGTATTTAATGGTCGCTCTGTATTTGTGGGATACCAGCAAACCTCTGTGCCTGCTCATTCTGACTAACCTCGCTGATGGTAAAGTTGTTGAATACTCCAACCTCTGTAGAAAATCGCATCTGTTACCAACTGAAACATTGATAAGCAGCTGCTGGACTGAGAAACAGCTGACTGCAAAAAATACAAAAGCCGAGAAAGGATCTCATATTGTAAGAATGATCACTTTCTGCGCCAGTTGGGGGGGGGGGGTGACTATAAAACAAAAATTGGCTGTATTTCTTAAAATAGTTGGCGTCGTTTTTCCTATGTGCGTCAATGGACGGTAACCATCCCACAAGGGACTAACGTTGCACTGCATTTATGTTCCAGCAGATGGCAGATAAGCACCAGTGATTATGACCCTCAAAAAAAACACCTACCAACACTACCAAGTCCAATATCTCAGCAGCCTAGTGCAATATTGTTAGATTGCCCTGATTTGTCCAAACCACAAAATGACATCAATTGTGGGATGTGTTTTTCATCTAGCTTTTGTATAAAGAGCTGCTTACACTAAAACATAAATATAGGCTTAACAGCTGCAACCAGAACTCAAATTTCGCAACTGTTGGCAGGTAATGGATACCTTAAAAATAAGTGGCAGCGATAAACTAGATTGTTGGGGAATTAATTCTATTTTTTAATGATGACGTACAGTTGTAATATTTGTTTTGTTTTGTTTTTTTAGTCATGTAGGATTTTCAGTATTTTATGATTTGATATGTACCTATATACTGAGGTAACATTGAGGTTAAATGCTCCGTAATATTATTCAAGGTAAACAGTGTAGTGCTAATTTGATTGACAATCGTGGCAATAATTATACTCAGAATTCTAGAGATCTCCTTTTAGTTAGTAATTAGTAAATCACTCGGCTAACATTTTAAGGAAATTCTACTACGTAATGTGCACAGATTGAGAGTTTCTTGTTATTCTCCAACACTTCAGAGAGTGAATTTGATGTGCTATCTGGCCTGTTACGTTTTGCAGTGTTGTCTGATCGCCCTTTCTACACTGTTTGTTTTGGGCTCGGTTAACTTACGAATCCTATCCGAAAACTCCTGCGATCCAAAACAGAGGCTTTTGTAGATGTGAACTTATTTCGCGGGGAAAGCTTGCGTGAATCGTTTCCGAAGACCTCTAGAGTCGTTTTGGCTTTTAAAATAAATACTTCCTTCAAGGGTGTTGTAGATATTTGTTTAATAATGCGTGGTAGTTATTCAAGAACGCAGAAATATTTGGCGCCAATCACTCAAAGCCAGGATTAAAAAGAGTTCAATCGCTAGCAGTTAGTGTTCATTTTAAATACTATCCAATGATTAACTGCAAAAATAGGCAACGAACTTGAGATCATATTCCAGAAAGCAATGTGGGGCTTGAAGTATTTTGAATATTTTGGTGCACTTGGGGACCAATATCGCAACAACGAATTGCACATATCAGCTAAATGTTTATCTCGTCAGGAGTGTGATACTCAGCACGTGACGTTTGGATCCTTGCCTGGAATCGGAGTGATTGAGCTGCGCATTCCACTCGAGCTGGCTCTCTAGCTCGCTTTCTTTTCTCTACTTATGATAATATTTTCTCTGGTCACGCATATTTTATCAACTTGTCCCTCCACTCAACGGAGCATGCGTTATATTTTTTCACTGTATTATAGTCCTCTTTCTTTAACGGAAGGGGTCTCTCCCAATTTCAATAAACTAAGTTGTGAGAAAATATTCAGTGCGACCTTTGAACAGGTATTGTTAAGTCCCGACCTGCACCTTCCCAATTCACACCTTCACAATTCGAGAATATTCGGTCACGGAATCATACAGCGTGGAAACAGACACCACCACCCAATTGGTCCATGCCGACCAAAATGCCCAAGCGAACAGATGCCTGCGTTTGGTCATAACTTCTAATCCTTTAAGTATAGAACTTCTGTGTACAGCCTTGCACGCAATAACACTCAATAGGTAATTAACTAGGCCTCATTTGTTCATCTGCCTCATTTTTAGTAAATACTTAGAACAGCGGAAACTTTGAAAAATGCTAACAATAACCTGAACAGCCAATTGATAGAAAGTCGACCAATCAGTACAGCAAGTCGTAGTATATTGTTGGCTTAGTGGGGGGAGGTGAGTAATGGGGCAATAGGGCGGTTTTGAACTGCATTCCACTTTTTTAAACTATGAAAAAGTGGAATTTGTGTTCAGTTTTGACGGTGTAATCTTTCCCAATGAAGCCTTTCCTTCCATTTATTTTAAATCAGGGCTCGTGATTCAGATTTAAATCAGAATTGTAAATGAATGTCGACTGTTTATTCCTCTTCATAGATATTGTCTGTCCTCCTGAGCCCCTCCAGCATTTTGTGTGTGTGTGTTGCTCTGGATTTTCAGCATCTGCGGTATCTGTATTCCTTATGTGCTTTAAATAAAGCTTTGTTTAAGCACCAGCCCCGACAAGTAATGCCCAGATAATGCGCAACTACTCAGTCAGCAGGTAATTTCCACTATCACTTGATCAGGAGCGCAGAGTGCTTAAACAGAGACGCGAAGGTACTTTGTAACAGTGCCGATCTCTCTCAGAACCCCCAGAGACAGAAGATGCAAAGAAAATAGAAGGCTTAGGGTGGAGGCGGGACTAAACACCAGATGAACTTGAGATATAGTGTGTATGATCTGCAGAAAGAAAGATTTCTATTTATAAGCACCATTCATTATCCCAAGAGCCTTCCATGTAGAAAGCATTGCAGTGTAGAAAATGCAACGGTCCGCTTACGCTGAGAAAGCGCATGCAAGCCGCAGGAGGACGGTGCAGTGATAGTCTGTTCTATTAATATTGTTCGAGGTGGAGGTGTAAGTATTGGCCAGGATAGTAAAGATAAATCACTTCCTTTTTGGAATGATAGCACGACATCAGGGGTTCCCAACCTTCTTTATGCCACGGACCCCTACCACTAATCGAGGGGCCCGTGGACCCCAGAAATGGAACCCCTACACGCCATGTTTTGAGTCCCACCTGAGAGGACCGGTGGTGATCCCTTTTGAAGTTGATTCCAACTGGTGATAGTGCAGCACGACAATATCAACACGTCGCGTCTTCTGATCCGAACACCGATAGCCATCTTCTCCGAGTATTCAGAGCAGAAATCCTGAGCAACATGTCCTTCCAAGAGGCAATCTTTTTAAAAGAGATCGGCCTCCTTAACTAAGGACGGTACTGACATAGATACTTATTGTATAAGGCATTAGCAATCTTTATAAAGGCGTCACTAAGTTTCAGTTGTCCCGATGTAGCCTAATTTATATAATTCATATTATAAAAACAATTAAAAAGGGCTCAGCAATCTAATATAGAAACAGAGAAACACAGAAAACCTACAGCACAATACAGGCCCTTCGGCCCACAATGCTGTGCCAAACATGTACTTACTTTAGAAATTACCTAGGGTTACCCATGCCCACTGTTTTTCTAAACTCCAGGCACCTATCCAGGAGTCTCTTAAAAGACCCTATCGTATCCGCCTCCACCACCGTCGCCGGCAGCCCATTCCACGCACCCACCACTCTATGTGTAAAATAATTAAATCGATTACCCAGAATAACATTTCCTCTTTCTGGTCAGGTTATCATTGTGGATTCAGAAGCAACATGTTCCATCTTCACAACCTTCTTGGTTTCAAAAGACATTCATTGATGCGCTATAGAAATCTTTAAGATGTTATATACACGTATCTCCAAAGTGCAGTTAAAATAATGGATGCAAAAAACAATTAGTTTATAGTACCATTCAAGATAGTCAAGATAGTAGCATTGAAGAAGCCTAAACGCAGAGTGGATTGTAGATGCTTGTTTTTTTTAAAAAAACTGAAAGGATGGGAAAGAAAAGAATTATTGCAAACACGGGGAAGTCTGCAGATGCTGGAAACCCAAGGCAACGCACCCAAAATACTGAAGGAACTCAGTAGGTCAGACAGCATCTATTATATAGATTCTGTCCTGCCGAAGGATCTCGTTCCGAAACGTCGACTATCTACTTACTTCCAAAGATGCTGCCTGACCTGCTGAGTTCCTTCAGCATTTTGTAAAGGGTATTGTGCTAGTTAGATCAGTGGTTTGGATAAAGAAGCGCCAAATTTGAAGATGGTTCCAACTGGATGTATGGGGTAAAATGAGAACCAACAGGCGACAGGCCGGGTTTAAATAACAGAGATAAGCGTACTGAACAATGGGACTTCAAATGTATTACTGACCAATAAGATTTCTCGTTCATTGCAGTAATTGACGTGCATGCAACGTTCTCTAAAGAATGACGGCTCAATCTTCCCAACAGGGTATTTATTTGAAGTGCCTCAAATAGATGAAAATCTTATATCAAAATTAGCTAGTCTCATCTTAAAATGAGACAATTAGTGGTAAATTATTTTGCTGAATCTGACTCCTTTTGCTCCCAACCTGCAAAGATCTCGTCCCGATCTCTTTTGTGGTTAAAAATGTTAATGTACTTTAACTATTTCCAAGTGCTCCTTCTTTGAGACCCACGGTGTTCGTGCAACTTACTTGCCTACTTATCATTTCGTTCCTTTGCGGAAATATCAAATTTGCAGGAGGGAAACCCCCTACAGAACTGTCAAGAATATCATTTTGTGAGCCGCATACATCCGAATTTATTAACTCTGCTACAGAATGGGGCAACCTGTCCAATGGCAGAATAAGCTGTGCAATTTTTCACTACCACACTTGTTTCAAAACATTCCTCAACCCTATCCTCGGGATGTTTTTTTCTCCTCTTCCTTACCTCCAAAAAGCTTTCCCTGAGATTTGGGGCAAAATATTGAATTTCAAAGCTTTTCACTCCTGCTAAGCATGATCCTGTGTGACACCACAGTCGCAGTTCTGTTCCAAAACCCCGCGGCTCGTTTCCAACCCCTGTCGATCTGCGCGCTCTCCCCGCCTCCGTGTGCAGGTCTACCCAATCAGACGTGCGCGTGCGGGTGACGTAACGGCATGCGGGCTGTGGGCGGAGCCGCGGGGCCGAGGTGCACGCGAATGGGGAGCATGCGCCCTGGCGGTTTTCGGGCAGAGTGAGCCGAGTCGATTGGCGCGGCGTGAAGACGGCGGCGGTCGGGGAGCAACGAGCAGCAGGCAGTGTGTGTGTGTCCTCAGCAAAGCCGACGGACACTCGCCGTGTGCAGGGACGGTCGGAAGCTAGCCTCGCCTACAGCTCTCTCCGAACCAGAGCCTTTGCAAACTCAAGTGTGAGGTTTCAAACTCGGGCCTGCGTGAGTGTTTTTACGTTGCCCCGTTTTGACAGCTCGAGCAACTTGCGAGATGTGGTCCTTTTAACAGCTGAGGAGCAGACTTGATCCAAACCTGCCCGCGGAGCTGCTGCGCCGAGCCTCTGGAGGAATAACCCCAAACAGAGAGGGAGCCTCTCCTCTTTCCCCTTGCTCCTCGTTCATGTTTGACGAACCGTGTGAAGTTTATTTTTTGGTGAGTTCCTTTCTTCACGTGGCTCGTTTGATAGCATCTGAAAGTCAACCGAATGAAAGCATATTTGTTAATTGCATGCATATGCTACAGTATTTGTGAGTTAAGAGTTGCACGGTGTTGTAGGTGAGCGATGTGCAAAAATAATGACTTGCAGCTTGCATCTATCTAGGCCTACGTGTACGCGAATCTTACTAATGAATTTGTTTACCAGTAGGCAATTTCTACAGAATCAATACCGTTAGAGGTGACTTTGAACTTTTACGCGTTTTTTTTGATCAGTCGCAAAAGGGAAAGGAGATTGGAGGTGGGAGGAATCCTGCCTTTTAGCCAACATTCCAAGTCAAGTCTGTTGCCATATGGAAAAGTAATTTTGTTTTTTCCTTTAAACAGTTGAGAAGATAAGCAGGATCAATTGATTTTTTTGCGTTCTCCTGAATATCTCCTTGCATATCTCCTGAAAAAGAAACTAATGTTATAAATCGGCTTGGGGATCCCGACATTAATGGGTGAATGTTTTGAACTCGTATAAATCTGAATTGATGGCACCAACTCCTGCTATCCCGTGTTCAAGTTTCAGTGTTCGTTTTGAGCTTTATCGATGTTAGATGGCTCTTAGAATTAAAATCATCAATTAGAGTTGGTATTAATTTGTATCGATTGACAGGGATGTTATACTGGAAGGAAAGATCGATTTCTTTTTACTTAAATTGTAGTTTGAGTCTCCAAATTTCAAAGTTCAAAGTAAATTTACTATCACAGTACATAGATGTCATCATTTTCTTGCGGACATACTTAATAAGTCCAATAACCGTAATAGAATGAATGAAAGACTACATCAATAGGGTGGAAAACCAATGTGCAAAAGACAACAAACTGTGAAAATACAAAAAGAAAGAATAAAATAAATAATAGTAAATAAATAAGCAATAATATTGGGAACATGAGATGAGGAGTCCTTGAAAATGGCTCTTCACTTATTGTTCAACTAGCCCTAAGTATTATCTCATCCAGGCCAGATAGACAGCAGTGATTGCAAAAAGTGTACCTTGGGCCACAAGTAGACAGACTTCCAATTATTTTGTTTTCTTTACCCCTTTGACATCAAAAATAATGTGAAGGTTGAAGTTACAGTGTACTGCAGAGTCTAAAAGAAATTACTGTTCTTTTTCATAATCTCAAGATGCCTCAAAGCTCTTCCTGGCCATTTATGTGGGAGAACAGCAAGGAAGGCAGTTTGAATGTTTCAGGTACTTCAAAAAAAAAGAGATAATGCCCATTTAATGTTTTAAATGTATTTAGTTGAGAGAAAGATATTGGCAAGGGCATGGAAATAAAGTCTGCTCCCTATATTAAACAAAGACTTTGATATACACGTTTCTAAATTGGGTGGGATTGCTGTACTGTAAATGAAAAACTTCAGAAAAATAGTTTCTCGTCTTGTAAATACAGGAATTTGCTTGATGATATTTATAATCTTTGAAATATTTTTTTTAAGTGCTGTGATTTTTTTAAAATCAAAATGTCAGAATTCAGAAGATATTAAGAAAGCTTGCTTGTACAAGTTGTAAGCACAAGAGATTCAGCAGATGCTGGAAATTCAGAGTAACACACACGGTGCTGGAGGAACTCAGCAGGTCAGGCAGCATCTACGGAGAGCAGTAAAGAGCTTGCGTATTGGCTGAGACCCTTCAAGTCCTGATGAAGGATCTCAGCTCAAAACACAGACAAGACGTAATTGTACAAAGAGTTGACATCAAAACAGAGAGAAATCAGTATGCAGTACTCTAATCCATGTGGTTTTGAGTTGTGACAAAATGCCAATTTGATGCCATTTCCCTGTATTTCCATTGTTCATTTTGTGGTTACTTGTAAGGCAAATTTTTAAATGTAAACTACTTTATGTCCAAAGATGATTCATTTATTGCACCAGAGACACTGCTGTGGAGAGCAAGATTGCAAGAGTACTATGAAAAGTGTTAGACTTAATTGGATCCAAATGTGTAACAAAACTTTAGAATCAGGTTTAATATCGCTGGCATATGTCATGAATTTTGTTAACTTTGTGGCAGCAGTACACTGAAATACATGATAATAGAGAGAGAAAAAACTGAATTGCAGTGTACAGTATATATATATAAAATAGTTAAATCAAATGAGTTGTGCAAAAAATAGAGATTAAAAAAAGGAGTGAGGTAGTGTTCGTGGGTTCAATGTCCATTCAGAAATTGGATGGCAGAGGGGAAAAAGCTATTTCTGAATTGTTGAGTGTGTGCCTTCACACTTCTGTACTTCTTCCCTGATGGTGCCAGTGAGAACAAGGCATGACCTGGGTGGTGGGGGTTCATAATGGTGGACACCACCTTTTTGAGGCACTGCTCCTTGAAGATGTCCTGGATTCTACGGAGACTAATGCCCATGACTGAGCTGACTAATTTTACAACTCTCTGCAGTTTACCTCAACCCTGTACAGTAGACCCCCACCTCCATACCAGATGGTGACGCAGCCAGTTAGAATGCTCTCCGCGGTACGTATGTAGAAATTTGTGATTTTTGGTGACATACCAAATCTCCTCAATTCCTAATGAAATGTAGCTGCTGTCTTGAAAGGAGAATGGTAAAGTAAAAGTTTACACTTCACAGTATGTGCAGCACCAGGGAACAAAACTACCTCTTATTCTGTACCATCTCTTATAATGGATCAAAATGGCTATGGATATTTATTATGCTAATGCTTTGCAGTATTGAAATTAACATTTCACATGCTAAAGGCATATTGGAACTGCTTCATGTGATAAAACAAATCAAATTGGTTATGGATTGCAGTTGTACTGCATCCACTTGGACTGATAACTTTGAATTGTGAGGTGCAGCTGGGGGAACAATCATGGCCCTTCTTTACAGCAGTGTGAATTAGTACTGAGGTCAGTGTCAAAGAAATACACTTAGTTTGATGTGAAAAACTGCCCAGGGAATTCAGTTATTTTTTATTGCAAGTTGGGAAAGTTTCCTTTCTCACTGGGGGCCAGCTATTCTATTGTGCACCTAAACTTGCTTTGCATCAGTGTAGAATTGTGTTGTGTAATAAATGACCAGCAAGTCTTGTTAGATCTTTCAATCAACCTCAATTTACAGTGCTGTGGAAAACTGTACTGTGGATGTATTTTAAAAGAAGACAAGGCGAGTTTGGACTTTAGGTAATGAATATGTGAAAATAAGGAATGTGTCAGTATTGTATATCTTATGTTTGCCAATTTTCAGCCAGCTGTTCACTGGAATGTACATTGGATACCACTTGCTTGGCTCCTGTGTGATGAGGTTCATAAAAGGGTGCAATTTCAACAGAAGCAGTCAGCAAAGTTTTTTGATCTACCATATTGATAAAATCATTGTGCAGATTTAAATTATACACTCCAGCGCTGGCCTGTCATGCCATTGTTGCTAACTTTTCTGGCTAGTCTTCCCATATCAACAACATCTATTAAATTTGTCATAAATACAAAGGCCCTGTGTCGTACCATGGGTGCCATCTGCTGGTAAGTTTTTTTTTGAAAATGTCAACTAAAGCTGAAATGTGCATGAACGTTTTGTGAGAACTTGCGGTTACCACATCAGCAAGTTGTATTCAACCTAAAAAGTTCCCTTTGAATTCACTCTTGTTGTCCTGTTTAGATTATAGCTTCAAATATTTTTTATGGTAAATGCACAATTTACTTTTCAAATTACTTGAACAATGAATAGTTTTAAACTTTAATAAATTCACATATAGAAAGTGAGTACAAAAAGATACTCAGAAAATTTTGTTCAGTGAATCTCTTCTATTTTAAGGGATTGCTATTCACAGATTTAATCATGATGTGATAGGACAACAGGGGTCCTGACCCATGTTCGTTCTTCTGGACATATGTTTTAGATTAGATCTGTGGCAGCTGTGGATTCATGTCAGATTTGGAGAAAATAACATTTTACTCAGCTTTTGTTTATTTCTCATCTGTTTTTTTAATTTAAAAAAGAACTTCCAGTTCCTTTAACTGACAAGTTATCAAGTTCAAGATGCACAGGAAGATTTTTGAGTAGTAAACAGTTTTAGCTGACAGTGTAATTGAAAGTTATGTAACAGTTCAAATGTTACATGACGTTTGCTCTTTGATCCAAATTTTAACCTGACCCATTAGCGGGTGTAGATGAATCAATTAATCAAAGATACAACTTTGTGGTTACCAGATGTCACCATGTACCAAAGACTGCTTCGAAAGCAAGTGAAGAGGGTATTACACAGGGTTTCATTACTGAATATAACTCAGTAGCATATTTCCCATTTTATCTATATACAACCAAATGACAGTTGAGGATCATGTTTGTTATCACTGACTTAGCTTTTGAAATTGTTTTGCTGTAGCTGGAAGTAGAAAGATTTATAATGATAATACATTACAAGGTAAATAGTGCAAAAAGAATGGAATAACATGGTCTGTTTAGAAATCTGACAGCAGAGGGGAAGAAGATATTCCTAAATTATTGTGTGAGTATTCAGGCTCCTCTACCCCCCGCCATCCCCACTCCCAAGATGATTGTAATGAGAAGAGGGCCTGTCCTGGCTGGTGAGGGTCCTGAGTGACAGATGCTGCTTCTTGAGGTACCACCTGTTGAAGGTGTTCTAGTGGTGGGGAAGGTCATTGGGTCGTGCCCATTATGGAGCTGGTAGTGTTTATAACCCTTTGCATCTGTTTTTTTTTGATTCTCTGCATTGGATTTTCCATATCAGTCAGAATGTTCTCCACTGTACATCTATAAAAATCAGTGAGAGTCTTTGGTTATTTACTGAATCTCCTCAAATATCTAATGAAGTGAGCTGCTGGCATGCTTTCCTCATGATTGTATCAGTCTGTTGGACCCAGGATATGATATGTCCTCTAAAATATGATGCCCAAGAACTTCAAGCTGCTCAGCTTTTCACACAATTGACCCCTCAGTGAGGATTGGCATGTTTTCTTTTGATTTTCATTCCCCTTCCTGAAGTCCTTGACAGTTCCTTGGACTTGCTCACATTGAGTGCAAGGTTGTTGTTGCCATACCACTCAACCGATCAAACTGTTCACTTCTGTATGCCTTCTTGTTACCATCTGAGATTTTAGCAACAACAGTGGCATTTATAAATGGTGTTTGAAATGTGTTCTGAGTGTGGATGTCCATTCTTGTTTATATTGGGTTTATTGAAACAATGCCAGAGGCCCCAGACATAGTGAGATGGAGAGTCGAAGTTATAGGTCTAACCCTTCATCCATTTGGGAGCATTAAACTAAATTAGAAGTGCAAATGGATTGCTGCTTCACCTAGAAGGAATGTTTGGGCCCTTGGAGATGTGAAAGAATGCCAACCCCATACATGTCTCCTGTTTTATAGAGTCATAGGCCCTTTTTACAGCACAGAAATAGGCCCTTCAGCCCATCCAGTCTGTGCCGAGCCATTAATCTGTCCAGTCCCATTGACCTGCACCTGGACCATATTGACCTTCAGCTTTATGAAGGAGCTATTCTCTTTGACTCCCTGATTCATGAGCACTTGCTTTCCTCCCAACAGTACCTTCTCGTGCCAGCGGCTGTAGGTGCAGCACCTGTCCTCTTGGCCTTTTACTTCCTGCCATCTTCTGAGTGGGGGTCATGGTCATAAAATGTGGTGTAAAGGAGAATATTTCTGCTTGTTGAAAGTTTATTTGTGTTTCAATACTTCTGCTAATTCAACAAAATCAGAGAACTTATGAGTGTGTTTGTGGTCAATTCTTGGTTGCGGATGGGATTATGCTCCCATTTCAGCTCCCTTTTAGTCATAATTGTGTGCTGTTGCTCAGTGTTGAGGCCACAGGATTGTTAGCCTGAATCTATTGAGGGATCACATTACCTTCCCTGCTTTGTAATTCATGAAGTTATATGTTTTTTTTCTTAAAGAAATTAAGCTAATTTTGCATTGGATGATTGCTGTCAGTTCATGCAAAACCTGAAATTTCGACTGAGGCTTTTCGAATGTGAACAACTGAAACTTTACTATACTTTGGCTTTGGATGATTTTGGGTTGTTCTTGCAAAACAAATCCATTACTGCTTGAAGGTATATTGTTTCACAAATCTTATCTGCAATTTAAGACATTCTGAAGGCTTCTGAATCAGATGGGATATGCTGTACTTAGATAAAGACTGAGTATTTGCATTCTTATGTTTTTGACTTAAATTTATTTGCAAGATGTTATTTATGCCCCAAATATTTGGGGTGGGTGAGAAATTAAAACATGTATTTTACAATGCATTGGTCTATTCCACTTTGTTCTCGAATGTGACAGTCTGTCAATGAGTGTAAGACTCAAATTCTATTCAGTAGAATCAGAATCAGGTTTAATATCTCAGGCATATGTCGTGAAATTGTTGTACAGTGCAGTACATAACGATAGAGAAAAAAACTGAATTACAGTCAGTGTGTGTCTCTCTCTCTCTCTCTCTCTCATATGTGTGTGTGTATGTATATATATACTAGTTAAAATAAATAAATAGTGCAAAAATAAAAATAGTCAGGTCATGTTCATGGGTTCAATGTCCATTCTGAAGTCAGATGGCAGAGGGAAAGAAGCTGTTCCTGAATCATTGAGTGTGTACCTTCAGGCTCCCCTACCTCCTTCCTGATGGTAGCAATGAGAAGAGGGCATGTCCTGTGTGATGGGGATCCGTAATAATGGATGCTTCCTTTCTGATGTATTGCTCCTTGAAGATAGTATGGAAGCTAGTACCCATGATGGATCTAAGTTTACAACTCTCTGCAGCTTACTTTGATCCTGTGTAATAGCCCCCCCCCAACCTTACTGGATGGTGATACAACCAGTTAGAATGCTCTCCACGGCACATCTGTAGAAATTTGCGAGTGCTTTTGCTGACGTACCAAATCTCCTTAAACTCCGAATGAAGAAAAACCACTGCTATGCCTCCTTTGTAGCTGCATCGATATGTTGGGCCCAGGATAGAGTCTCAAAGGTGTTGACACCCAGGAACTTCAAATTGCTCACTCTTTCCACTCCTGATTCCCCTATGAGGACTGGTGTGTGATCCCTTGTCAAAATAAATAGTAATGCACTCACAATTGAATCATCATCTATTTACTTACCTTTTCATTTTGTATATTTTTCCTTTAGGCTTACGAAGGAGAAAAGGAAGATCAGAATTTACATTCCATTTTATTTTGCTAAGAAGAAAAGGTACAGTGGTGTAAATCTTGCCCAGTACAAGAGGCAATCTTGGCCACATTAAAAGATAGACTTTCTCCACTGGAAAGCAAAGCTAATTACATAGCATTGTATCTTAAACATGACGTCACATGGAATTCAAGCAATACTACTCTTTTTGCTGATACATGGTGGGTCTACAGGTGAGTTCCTTTGTATAAACTTCAAATCCCAAGCAAGTCTTTATTTATGCTGTTCATGGCTCATTGCAGACTGACATAGAATGTTTCAGTTACGAGGAAAGATTGGAAAAGCTAGTTGCATTTTGGACATGATTAAGATATATAACAGTATGAAGAATTTAGATACGATAGACTGCAGGAAACCTTTCTCATCAGAAATGAATAAAACTAGATGACATAGATTTGGGGTAAAAATTTTAGAGGGCATCTCGGAGGGACTTTGAGTGTGGTGAGTACCTGGTGTACACTGGCTGAGAGGCTGTGGAAGCACATGAATAGCCTGGGTGTAGAAGGCTAAAGTGCAAGTGTTGAAAGATGCTGATATTCATTGTGTACACAGCGGACTGAATATTCTTTTTCTGTAGCCTGCAGAATCCTATTTTTACTTGTCCTTCTTTATCAAAATACTGGCTTTAAAATCCAAGCTTCCTGCCACAAGTAACTCTTTGCCAATAGAAGCGTGTACATTTCCAGCGCAGAAGGAGGTAATTTAGCCCTTGGTGCGTATGTTAGGATGTTTATAAAAGAGGTCATAATTCCTACTATTGCAATCTTTCCATAGTTTTGTATCTTCTTCTTTAAATACTTATCACTTGTATCTTTAAACTGATTTAATTCACTTGGCTAAGCACAGTTCTAAACCCGCCTTTGTATATTATTAGACCAAAAGATCCAGGTGCGGCTTCGGGATTCAAATGTTCATTTAGTAGTTTATTCGTGGTGGATTCAAATGGGGGGGGGGACTAAGCTAATAAAAAGGGAATGTCTACAGAGTGAAGAATAAAAATGAATGTATCTCGGGGGAAAAAAAGCACAAATTTTTTTTTAAGGTGCTTGCAGAATAAAATTGACAAAGTAAGAGAAGGAGTAGAAAGGGACTTGAGGGGAAAAGAATAAAGAACCAAGGTGGATTTTTTTTATAAAATAAGTATTGAACTGTTAAAGTGTGAATTGGATAAATGTATTTAGAAGCATGTTTCTGAAAATTGGATTTTGCCATTTGATTAAGAAAAATCTTGGGTTTTGTTAACATTTTTAAAAATTTGAGTTTTTAGTTTTGATTTTAGCTTGAAATCCAAATTACAGAAGGACATCTACAAACTGTAGCTAGTATCTTTTATTTTACTTTTAAAAAAAGGTATTATTGTTTACTGGCACACCATAAACATAAGAGATCATGTGGGTGCTGAAAATCTGGAGCATCACACAAAAAGTACTGGAGGAATTCAGCAAGTCAGGCAGCATCTATGGAAGGGAGTAAACCAGACGATGCTTTGGGCTGAGACCCTTCGTCAGTCCCGATGAAGGATCTTGGCCCAAAACATCGACTGTTTGTTTCCCTCTGTAGATGCTATCTGACTTGCTGAGTTCCTCCAGATTTTGTGTGTTACTTATATTCACTGGAAACTTTTGTGATCTCACCCAGCAGTTTTCTCACCATAACCACTTGTTTGTGACTTCAATTTTTCCTAATTGCCAAAGCTATCCAGTACATAGTTCCATAATTTCATTATGGATGGCTGCCTTACTTAGATCCTCACTGGATTTGGTTATTTTTGTGTATGAATTGAGGCATTCGTTTTGTATAGCAAGTTAATAGAGCTTGCTTAAGTGCTGACTTTTATTTATTTTAATAATTCCTCCTACCCACTTCTTTCCGTTCTAGGCACAAGGCGTTTTGGTACTGTTCTGGCAGTGGTGCCAAGATAATCAAGCATATGCTAGCAAAGGCTTGGATTTGAATTCTGATGACCTACAGTGTAGTTTGAAGCACATTGATATGGTTTGCTGATGTTTCTTTTGCTCATTGTGCTACCTGTGTGGTTAACTAAACTTTTTTTTTCCAGCATGACTCGTGGTGGAGCAAGATTTCTATTTACATGGTCTGATGTTGAATTCATAAAAAAAATCATACCAGAACAGTAATCCTGACTTTAAAAAAAGTTTAAATATCCAAACCACAAGTTTAAGCTTGAATTGGGAAAATTATAGGTCAATGTACTTTCACCTTTTTATGGTGGACTTTGACTTAGTATGGTAATGGGGACATGTGGTTGCATTGAAAATAAGTTAGAACATTTATAAGGAAGTCAGTTATAAGGGGATTGAAATTCTCTTGAAGTGACTAAAGGATTTTAACAGTAGAAGTTTAAGATACTGTAGAGGTGGCAAATGAGTACCAAAAAACTGTAATTCTGCATCTATTTATCATATGAAGAGTGTTTGATGGCTCAAGGCCTTTACTCACTGGAGTTTAGAAGAATAAGGGGGATTTCATTGAAATCAATCAAAAATTAGAAGGCCTAAATAGAGTGGACATGCTGAGGATATTTCCAATAGTGGATCTGTCTAGGACCTGAGGGCACAGCTTCAGAACACAAGGACACCCCTTTAGAACAGAGATGAGGAGGAATTTCTTTGGTCAAAAGGTGGAAAATTGGTGGAATTCATTACCCTAGAGGCCTGTGCAGATCAAATTTTGGGTATATTTAAAGTGGATTTTGATGGGTTCTTGATTAGTTAAGGCACCAAAGCTTATGGGGAGAAAGTAAGGGAATAGGGTTGAGAAGGGAAGTAATCAGCCTTGATGGAATAGTGGGGCAGACTTGAGGGGCTGAATGGGCGGCTCCGCTCCTTTCTCTTTCTGAAATTCATGTCAAGATGGGATGTGAGCTCAATGATAAGAAACTCTGTCTCAGCCCAAGCAACCTGGGATGGATGAAATTTCTGTCAAGGAAGCAGAGCTTTCAGTAGAGCAGAGAACGAAATTAAAGCTTGGTTATTCTTGATTTGAACAGGATGTGAATGTAGGTGATGTAATTGGTAAGTTGGCGGATGACACAAAATTTCACGGTGGTGTTGAAAGTGAGGGTGGGTAGACTTTTGTTACAGAAAATTAATGAGTTTGTAAAATAGGCAGAGCAATGGGAGGTGAAATTTAACCCTGAAAAAGTGATGCATATTGGGTGGATTAGTAAGTCAGATACACACAGTGAATCGTAGGTCACTACAAAGTCCCGAGGAACAGAGGCACTTTGGACATGTCCATCTTGTCCAAATGACTTCAGACCTTCCAGCTTCCCAAGCACCTTCTTCTTAACAAGAGTAAATACACTCCCTTCGGCATTTGAAACTCTCGAATTTCTAGCATATTGCAAGTGTCTTCCACAGTGAAGACTAACACAAAATACTTATTAAGTTTATCTGCCTTTTCTTTGCCCCCAATTACTACTTCTCCAGGATCATTTTCCATTGGTCCGATATCCACTCTCGCCTCTCTTTTACTCTTTATATATCTGGGAAAAAATCTTTTAGAAACATAGAAAACCTACAGCACCATACAGGCACTTCGGCCCATAATGCTGTGCCAAACATGTACTTACTTTAGAAATTACCTAGGGTTACCCATAGCCCTCTATTTTTCTAAGCTCCATATACCTATCCAGGAGTCTCTCAAAAGACCCTATTGTATCTGCCTCCATCACAGTCGCCAGCAGCCCGTTCCATGCACTCATCATTCTCTGCGTTTTTTAAAAAAAACTTACCCCTGATGTGCCCTCGGTACCTACTTCCAAGCACCTTAAAACTGTACCCTCTCGTGTTAGCCATAAAAAGCCGGACTACCCACATGATCAATGCCTCTTAACATCTTATACACCTCTCAGGTCACCTCTTTCCTCCGTCGCTACAAGGAGAAAAGGCCAAGTTCACTCAACCTATTCTCATAAGGCATGCTCCCCAGTCCAGGCAACATCCTTGTAAATCTCCTCTGCACCCTTTTTATAGTTTCCACATCCTTCCTATAGTGAGGTGACCAGAACTGAGCACAGTACTCCAAATGGGGTCTAACCAGGGTCCTATATAGCTGTAATGTTACCTCTTGGCTCTTGAACTCAATCCCACAGTTGATGAAGGCCGATGCACCATATGCCTTCTTAACCACAGAGACAACCTGCACAGCAGCTTTGAGTGTCCTTTGGACTCGGACCCCAAGATCCCTCTGATCCTCCACACTGCCAAGAGTTTTACTATTAATGCTATATTCTGCCATCATATTTGACCTACCAAAATGAACCACCTCACATTTACCTGAGTTGAACTCCATCTACTACTTCTCAGCCCAGTTTTGCTTCCTATCGATGTCCCACTCTAACCTCTGACAGCCCTCCACACTATCCACAACGCCCCCAACCTTTGTGTCATCAGCAAATTTCCTAACCCATCCCTCCACTTCATCATCCAGATCATTTATAAAAATCACAAACCGAAGGGGTCCCAGAACAGATCCCTGAGACACACCACTGGTCACTGACCTCCATGCAGAATGTGATCCGTTTACAACCACTCTGCCTTCTGTGGGCAAGCCAATTCTGGATCCACATAGCAAGGTCCCCATGCATCCCATGCCTCCTTACTTTCTCAATAAGCCTTGCATGGGTACCTTATCAAATGCCTTGCTGAAATCCATATATACTATTTTTGTTGTCCTATTTTATATTATTGGCTACCTTACTTTCATAATTCATCTTTTCTCTCCTTATAGCTTTATTCATTACCTTCTGTTGGTTTTTAAAAGCTTTCTGATCTGCTGACTTCCCACTAATTGTTGCTGTACTATATGCCTTCTCTTTTGCTGTTATGCTGACTTTGACTTCCCTTGTTAACCACAGTTGCTTTATCCTCCCTTTAAAATACTTCAAGTATTATAGGTAGGTGTAGTGGTTAAGAAAACACATGAGATGCTTCCCATCATTAACCAAGGCATAGGTTATAAGGAAAGAAGTTTATGGAATAAATTTATTAATATTACCAAGGCCACAACTGAAGCAGAGAAGATGAAAGAAGATTTTGGAGAGGTTAGCTGAATCTTACTGCCTCTGACAATAGTATATCTAATAAGAGGGGCCAGGTAACTGAGGTATAGGAAAGAATTATATGGTGATTTCAGATATGATACTCTCTAAATGATTTGCAATTGTTGGAGATGTTGTGACCCTGGTGGCTTTCAAAGTGAAAAACAATTTGCATTGTTGATGGAGCCATTGAATATGTCAACTAGCATGAGATCCAGGAGAGTCTAAGAACTGTAAGAATGAAATTCCATTTACCAAATTTGAAATTATTTGTGTTTTGTAACATAGCATGATATCCATGGCTCTTTCTGATGTTCTCTATAGTAATATATTATTTTGTTAACTGTTGGTTAATTGCAGTGTGCAGGTCAGGCCTTTTGCAATTGGGAACTGAAAACCTGAAGGTCAGGTAATCTCCCTTTTGACATTGGACTCTGTGCTGATTCTAGGCGTGTGCCAGGGGTGATGACATGTAGCACTTGAATGGGATTGCTAACTTTCATTAGAAAGATTTTTTTTCTCTTCTTTGTCCTACTTCTGTTTGCTTAATTTCTGTTAGACGTTACAGAGTGGGATTAGGTGTAGTGTCATTCACAAATCCCTCTAATTTGTGAGGCAGACATGGCAATTTAACATTATTCTTGTGACAATGTAGAGAGCTGGGTCAATATTAATGACTCCCCAGGGATATATGTACTATTGTGTCACCACCTTCATCCTGCACAAAAAGCCAGTGGAACCTGAGAATCCCAGTGATGAGATGTTGGACTGTTGAGATGTTGACTGAAATTTGTTTCTGTGATCATGATGGCCCATTGCTATTGCCTGGAATCAGCAGGATAGCTCTTCCAATTTTGGCATAGCTCCCCAGATGCCTTTACCATGCCTGAATCTAGTGCTCGGTTTAATGGCAGTTAAACAGCAGACACGTTCCTGAGAATCCGTAGTTGTATTTAGGCCAGGCCAGTTATGCATGGCACATTTCCTTCCTTAAAGAATGTTAGTAAAGAGATGTTCAAGGATGAACAGCTTTCTCTGATGAATTTATTGCATATTTAGCTGTTATATTTGCTCCCTTTAGAATTTGTTTACCCAGCTTTGATCTTCTCTGTCAGGTTGTTATTTGAATCAACTTACTGAGCACTGAGAGTACTGAAATAGACCACTGCATCTTTCGACTTGAATGGCTAGCATTTAGAGATGGTTCTGCATATACCTTGTTCTCGTATGACCCTTGTAGGAAAATCTAATTTAAGTTGTTGGTTATGGACAGAATTAAACATAATCTGAGGTGTGTTCCAATGAAGTATCTTGCCCAAGTAACGGTTGCCATGAGACCATAAGACGTAGGTGCAAGATTAGGTCATTTGGCCCATTGAGTCTGCTCTGCCGTTCACTCATGGGTGACTTATTTTCCCTCTCAACCCCATTCTCCCGCAAAGTCACATCTGTCAGAAGTGCATACGGCTGGGCGATCTGGAAGACCGTGTAAGGAATCTGGAGCAGCAGCTGGATGACCTTCGACTCATGAGGGAGAATGAGGCAGTCATAGATGAGAGCTACAGAAAGGTAGTCACACCTAGGCTGTCGGAAGCAGGTCGTTGGGTGACAGTCAGAGGGGGGAAAGCGAAGGGAAGCAGACAGGTAGTGCAGAGCACCCCTGTAGCCATTCCCCTGAATAATAAGTTTACCATCCTGGATACTGTTGGCGGGGACGACCGACCAGGTGTGAGCCCTGGTGGCAGGGCCTCCGGCACTGAGTCTGACTCTGTGGTGCAGAAGGGTGGGACGGAGAAGAGGAGAGCTGTCGTCATTGGAGACTCTATAATCAGGGGAGCAGACAGGAGATTTTGTGGACGTGAGAAGGACACCCGCATGGTTTGTTGCCTCCCGGATGCCAGGGTCCGGGATGTCTCTGACCGGGTGCATGACATCTTGGTACGAGAGGGAAAGCAACCAGAAGTCGTGATACATGTTGGGACCAACGACATAGGCAGGAAGAGGGATGAGGTCCTGAAGTGTGAGTTTCGAGAATTAGGCAGAAGGCTGAAGAACAGGACCTCAAGGGTGTCGTTCCCAGGATTGCTGCCAGTGCTACGTGACAGAGATGGTAAGAATTGGAGGAGATGGCAGTTGAATGCGTGGCTGAGGAGTTGGTGCAGGGAGCAAGGTTTTAGATTTTTAGATCATTGGGATCTCTTCTGGGGAAGGTGGGACCTGTACAGATTAGATGGGTTGCACCTGAACTCGAGAGGGAGCAATATCCTTGCAGGTAGGTTTGCTAGCATGGTTCGGGAGGGTTTAAACTAATTTGCAAGGGGGATGGGACCCAGAGCGATAGAGCAGAGAAAGAAGTGCATGGAGTAAAGCCAGATCTAACATACAGAGAGGCTTTGAGGAAAGAGAAGCAGAATAAACAGTGTAAAGACAGTAAGGTAGAAGGACTGAAATGTGTGTACCTCAATGCAAGAAGCATCAGGAACAAAGGTGATGAACTGAGAGCTTGGATACATACATGGAATTATGATGTAGTGGCCATTACAGAGACTTGGCTGGCACCAGGGCAGGAATGGATTCTCAATATTCCTGGATTTCAGTGCTTTAAAAGGGATAGAGAGGGCGGAAAAAGGGGAGAAGGGGTGGCATTACTGGTCAGGGATACTATTACAGTTACAGAAAGGGTGGGTAATGTAGCAGGGTCCTCTTTTGAGTCAATATGGGTGGAAGTCAGGAACAGGAAGGGAGCAGTTACTCTGCTGGGGGTATTCTATAGGCCCCCTGGTAGCAGCAGAGATACAGAGGAGCAGATTGGGAGGCAGATTTTGGAAAAGTGCAAAAATAACAGGGTTGTTATCATGGGTGACTTTAACTTCCCTAATACTGATTGGCACCTGCGTAGTTCCAAGGGTTTAGATGGGGCAGAATTTGTTAAGTGTGTCCAGGATGGATTCCTGTCACAGTATGTGGACAGGCCGACCAGGGGGAATGCCATACTAGATCTAGTACTAGGTAATGAACCGGGTCAGGTCACAGATCTCTCAGTGGGTGAGCATCTGGGGGACAGTGACCACCGCTCCCTGGCCTTTATAATTATCATGGAAAAGGATAGAATCAAAGAGGACAGGAAAATTTTTAATTGGGGAAAGGCAAATTATGAGGCTATAAGGCTAGAACTTGCGGGTGTGAATTGGGATGATGTTTTTGCAGGGAAATGTACTATGAACATGTGGTCGATGTTTAGAGATCTCTTGCGGGATGTAAGGGATAAATTTGTCCCGGTGAGGAAGGTAAAGAATGGTAGGGTGAAGGAACCATGGGTGACAAGTGAGGTGGAAAATCTAGTCAGGAGGAAGAAGGCAGCATACATGAGGTTTAGGAAGCAAGGATCAGATGGGTCTATTGAGGAATATAGGGAAGCAAGAAAGAGCTTAAGAAGGGGCTGAAGGGGGCATGAGAAGGCCTTGGCGAGTAGGGTGAAGGAAAACCCCAAGGCAGTCTTCAATTATGTGAAGGAAAAAAGGATGACAGGAGTGAAGGTAGGACCGATTAGAGATAAAGGTGGGAAGATGTGCCTGGAGGCTGTGGAAGTGAGCAAGGTCCTCAATGAATACTTCTCTTCGGTATTCACCAATGAGAGGGAACTTGATGATGGTGAGGACAATATGAGTGAGGCTGGTGTTCTGGAGCATGTTGATATTAAGGGAGAGGAGGTGTTGGAGTTGTTAAAATACATTAGGACAGATAAGTCCCCAGGGCTTGATGGAATATTCCCCCGGCTGCTCCACGAGGCGAGAGGAGAGATTGCTGAGCCTCTGGCTAGGATCTTTATGTCCTCGTTGTCCACGGGAATGGTACCGGAGGATTAGAGGGAGGCGAATGTTGTTCCCTTGTTCAAAAAAGGTAGTAGGGATAGTCTGGGTAATTATAGACCAGTGAGCCTTATGTCTGTGGTGGGAAAGCTGTTGGAAAAGATTCTTAGAGATAGGATCTATAGGCATTTAGAGAATCATGGTCTGATCAGGGACAGTCAGCATGGCTTTGTGAAGGGCAGATCGTGTCTAACAAGCCTGATAGGGTTCTTTGAGGAGGTGACCAGGCATATAGATGAGGGTAGTGCAGTGGATGTGATCTATATGGATTTTAGTAAGGCATTTGACAAAGTTCCACACGGTAGGCTTATTCAGAAAGTTAGAAGGCATGGGATCCAGGGAAGTTTGGCCAGGTGGATTCAGAATTGGCTTGCCTGCAGAAGGCAGAGGGCGGCGGTGGAGGGAGTACATTCAGATTGGAGGATTGTGACTAGTGGTGTCCCACAAGGATCTGTTCTGGGACCTCTACTTTTTGTGATTTTTATTAACGACCTGGATGTGGGGGTAGAAGGGGGGGTTGGCAAGTTTGCAGATGACACAAAGGTTGGTGGTGTTGTAGATAGTGTAGAGGATTGTCAAAGATCGCAGAGAGACATTGATAGGATGCAGAAGTGGGCTGAGAAGTGGCAGATGGAGTTCAACCCGGAGAAGTGTGAGGTAAGTACACTTTGGAAGGACAAACTCCAAGGCAGAGTACAAAGTAAATGGCAGGATACTTGGTAGAGTGGAGGAGCAGAGGGATCTCGGGGTACATGTCCACAGATCCCTGAAAGTTGCCTCACAGGTGGATAGGGTAGTTAAGAAAGCTTATGGGGTGTTAGCCTTCATAAGTTGAGGGATAGAGTTTAAGAGTCGCGATGTAATGATGCAGCTTTATAAAACTCTAGATAGGAGTATTGTGTCCAGTTCTGGTCACCTCACTATAGGAAGGATGTGGAAGCATTGGAAAGGGTACAGAGGAGATTTACCAGGATGCTGCCTGGTTTAGAAAGTATGCATTATGATCAGAGATTAAGGGAGCTAGGGCTTTACTCTTTGGAGAGAAGGAGGATGAGAGGAGACATGATAGAGGTGTACAAGATAATAAGAGGAATAGGTAGAGTGGATAGCCAGCGCCTCTTCCCCAGGGCACCACTGCTCAATACAAGTGGACATGGCTTTAAGGTAAGGGGTGGGAAGTTCAAGGGGGATATTAGAGGAAGGTTTTTTACTCAGAGAGTGGTTGGTGCGTGGAATGCACTGCCTGAGTCAGTGGTGGAGGCAGATACACTTGTGAAGTTTAAGAGACTACTAGACAGGTATATGGAGGAATCTAAGGTGGGGGCTTATATGGGAGGCAGGGTTTGAGGGTCGGCACAACATCGTGGGCCGAAGGGCCTGTACTGTGCTGTACTATTCTATGTTCTATGTTCTCCCTGTAACTTTTGCCGCCCTTACTGATCAAGAACTTATCAACCTCCATTTTAAATATACTGAATTACTTGGCCTGTGTGTCATTGAATTGCACAGGTTCATCACCTTCTGGCTAAAAAAAATTCCTCCTCATCTCTGTTGTAAAGGAACATCCTTCCATTCTGATTCCGTGTCCTCTGGTCCTAGACTCTCCCACTATTGGAAACATCCTCCACGTGCACTCCAGGCCTTTCAATACTCAGTAGGTTTCAATGAGATCCCCCCTCCCCCCATCATTCTTCCAAAGTCCAGCAAATACAGGCTCAGAGCCATCAAACACTCCTCTCATGTTAACCCTTTCATTCCTAGGATCATTCTTCTGAACCCCCTCCAATGCCATCACATCCTTCGTCAGATATGGGGTCCAAAGTGGCTCACAATACTCCAAATGTGGTCTGACCAATGCCTTAGAAAGCCCCAGCATTACGTCCTCGCCTTTGTATTCTAGTTATCTCAAAATGAATGTTATCATTTGTATTTGCCTTCCTTACTACCAACTCGCCCTCCAAGTTAACCTTTAGGGGATCCTGCATTAGAACTTCAAAGTTCCTTTGCACTTCCAATTTCTGAATTTGCTCACTGTTATGACTGTATACTTCCCTACACTCTATTCCATTTGCCACTTTGCCCATTCTTCGAATCTGTCCATCCTTCAGAAGACTCTCCGCTACCTGTCTTTCAGCCTATCTTTGTATCATCTGCAAGCATGGCCATTAAACCATTAATTTGGTCATCCAGATCATTATCATATAACAAGAAGAGTAGTGCAGAACACTACCAGTTACCGCAGCCAACTAGAAAAGGTCCCATTTATTCCCACATTTTGCCTTCTGCCATTAAGCTAATTTTTTATCCATGCTAGTAATTTCTTGCTGTAGTACCACAGGCTCCTATCTTGTTTAACTTCCAAATCTGTTACCCGGCAACCACTTAAAACAAACTTTTTAGATGTGACAACTGAAAAAGCAGTGTTCCTTGGTGGGCTGTTCACTCAAAATATCCTGGTTTATTGTCAATTTGAACGTGAATTGTTTTGTGTATTGTTTTTCATGCAGCTTGTATCATGGTGTTGCAATACTGTTAGCCTTATTAAAATAATATTTTTCACTTCTAAATAACCAGTACAAAAGAGCTTATTGTTGCCTTTTCATCACTCCTTTGATAGATTAAAAATTACAGTGCAGAAAGAAGCAGTATGTCTGTATTAACGCTGGCTCCTTATCCAATTACTTATAAATGATGTGGATTTGCCTCAGTAGTTACTTGTGGAAAGCATTTCATGCTCCAACAGATTGCAAACACTGTTTACGATATCTCTTCTTTCTTCTCTTCATGGCAATCCTAGATCAGTGTGCTTTGTTAGGAGTTTTCAACCAGTAGAAACATGTTTTAACCATTTGGACTCTCAAGCTCTTCCATAAGCTTATTTATAGATTTGCTAATTTTTCCCCAGTGAAATTTCCTTAACAGGCACCTGTGAATTTTAAACCTTTCTTCATAACCTTAGTTTATTTATGATATGCCAATTATTTATATTCCATTACTGTAGCTTAATAGCCATATGATTGGGTACCCAGAATTGCATATGATGTACCAACCATGTCCTAACCAGCAGCTAGTTGGGTTGAGTTGTTCTCCGATCTTGGCAATCCACTTGCCATGTTTTGTCACCATAGACGAGACATCAGTACGCTGTTCACTTGTGGTGTGTCCTCCAAATGCTTGGCCTTTATGTATTTATCAATCAGTTGATTGGTTGTCATTACAGAAACTCAATTGTGAAGTGGGAAGCTACATAGGGTTGCCAATGGACAAGAATAGCACATTGTGTTTACCCCGAGTAAGACTACAATGACCATGAAGCCTTGCGCGGGCACCAGTGCGCATGCGTGTATGTGCCGATATTTTTCTACAAATCATTTTTGGCGATTCTGTTACGGGGGGGGTGGTAATCTCGACCGGATTATAGGTGATAAGTGGCTAATACACTCAATTTTGTCTCTAAAAGGGTTTATCTAACGAATTTAATATTAAACACACAGCGCATATTTTCCTGGCATGAATATAGTGATAAGCCAATTATCAGAGGAGGACAGGGGAGCTTGAAGTAAGTGTTGAACGAACTTCCAGTAGAAGTGGTAGAGGCAGGTTCGATATTATCATTTAAAGTTAAACTAGATAGCTATATGGACAGGAAAGGAATGGAGGGTTATGGGCTGAGTGCAGGTCGGTGGGACTAGGTGAGAGTAGCGTTCGGCACGGACTAGAAGGGCCGAGATGGCCTGTTTCCGTGCTGTAATTGTTATATGGTTATATAAGTCACTTATAAGTCAATAGCATCATAACATTTTAAGTAACGTTTGGATATTAAACACACAGCGCATATTTTCCCCATATGATATCGCTGAATCAGTGGGAGCCCTGGGCTTGTTTCCCTGCAACAAGACAGTCCCATCAAAGGGTGATGGGAGACAGCAATATTCGAAGGGGGTTCCTTATGTCCGGTCTATTCCACAATTTAGTTTTCGTTGCATTCATTGCAGAGAAATGTTGGAAATGGAAGCAACGTTTTCAGTGCTTTCGTGGCTATCTCAGGATACTTAGCCTTGACTTTGATCCAGAATGCCGGCAGAGATATTATGTCAAACATACTTTTTAGCCCGCTGTCATTTGCAAGCTCGAGGAGTTGATTTTCTTCCCGCTCTGATATGGATGACGCGCGGGTAATGACTTCACGTGCGTTCAAGCTCAACAGTGGGCGTGACAGGGAATGAGGAAGGGTGCAGCTGACTCATGTCGCCAAATCATATCGTTTCCTCGTGGCCCAGTAGCACATGCTTTGTGGCCTGATGGTTGGGGACCGCTGGTATAGGCTATCACTATTTTTGTAATTTATCTGAGACTTGTTTTTTTTCATGCTGCACATAATTTTGGTCTAAATTTTGCACCATAACTAATAATGTTGAGGCTATCCAAACTAAAAGCCTCTTCCCCAGGGCACCACCACTCAGTACAAGAGGACATGGCTTTAAGGTAAGGGGTGGGAAGTTCAAGGAGGATATTAGAGGAAGTTTTTTTTTTACTCAGAGAGTGGTTGGTGCGTGGAATGCACTGCCTGAGTCAGTGATGGAGGCAGATACACTAGTGAAATTTAAGAGACTACTAGACAGGTATATGGAGGAATTTAAGATGGGGGTTTATATGGGAGGTTGGGTTTAAGGGTCAGCACAACATTGTGGGCCGAAGGGCCTGTACTGTGCTGTACTATTCTGTGTTCTGTTCTGTAAATATTAGCATAGATTTTTGGTGTTCATGCTTAGACAGCAAAATGTAAAAGTGGAGAGGTTACTGTTGGATTTGTGATGCAAATTTGGTCTTCAGACACTTGGCATAAAAATGTATGAAAGCTGTGATGAAGTTAGATACCCAACAAACAAATAAACAAAAAGTTGTAACTTGTTCATTCAAATGACTACAAAATCTGGATTGATATATTCTCTCCCTGATTCTGTATTGTACTGTCAGGGTGTATTAGAGCTCACTTTGCATACGAGTTTTTCCACATCAGAAAACCTGAATCTTCTGCCAACAATCTCATGAAGCAAATTTGCTTGTTTCCTTTGTATTTTTTCAGTGTTCCTTCTTTTGTTTCACAGTCAATAGGAAGGGCCCAGATATGACGCCTCTCCTAACTTTCCTTTGGCACTTTTCATCCTGCCTTTCAGGTCATCCCAAACAATTTCTTTAACAATGCTTTTATTATTCCCCTTCATTTTTATGTTAGCTTGGCTTGTTTCTCTTCAAGATGGATTTGTTAGACCTATTTAAATGCAAACTGTCTGAAAGGACTAACCATGTAGAACCAGTTCACTTGTAAAAACTGTATCAACTCCACGAAAAGTGGATATAATTAATAAGGGGACAATATGTGAAAGCTTAGTTTCTGTGTTGGGAGGTGCAGTTGTAGATCTGTCTTTTGTAGCTAAGAACAGCACTGGAATAGCCCCTTCAATCCACTTTGTACAGAGCATTTTGCCAATATAACTAATCTCATTTGTGTACATATGGTCTTTTTTCCTTTAATTTCTGTCTGTTCATGTGTTTGTCTAAATACCTACTAAATATTTCTATCTAGTCATTTCTACCACCTGCATTGTCAGTGTATTCCAGCACCTACTTCCAGTACTCTATTAAAAAAAATTGTTTTGTAAATCTCTTTTAAGCTTTCCCCGTCTTGTGTTAAACTCAAACTGTACATAATACTCCAAATGTGGCCTAACCAAATTTTTATACAACTGCACCATGACTTTCCAACTTATATACTTAATAACTTGAGTGATGAAGGCAAGCATTCCTCGTGTCTTATTTTAATCATCCTATCCAGTTGTATTGCGACTTACATGGATATATAGATATGCATCCTTAGATGGATATATGGATATGCATCGTAAGATCCCTCTGAACAGCAGTGTCCCTAAGAGTCCTGACATTTACTGTATACTTTTGCACTTGACGTCACTAAATGTAACTACACACTTTTCCAGATTAAACTCCATCTGCTAATTCTCAGCCCAAATTTTCAATTAAACCAACAAAAGTTGTTGGTGTATGATTATGTATATATCCAGGCTAACAATTTATCAATAGATTTATTTAGTTATCAGAAAGAAGTGAGCAAACTTAAAATTTTGATGGGATGCTCAAGATCTTGCAAAACCTACTATGATAAACGAATATAGAACCTGATCACGTGCCTAATTATTGGATCATTTCCAAGGTTGTTATCAAATAGTTCAAAGCTGAAAACATTATTCATTAAAGTGGAAAAACCGCTGGTTCTCTTTATATTAAAGCAACATTGATGCTTCGTTATAAAGACGAAAGATTTTGCAATGGATCAACAAATTGTCCTGATAAAGGGCTAGGCCTGAAATGTCAACTGTTTATTCCTCATGAAGCACATTTGCTTGTTTCCTACTTCATTTTTCAGTGTTCTTTCACGGTCAGATGCAGAGCATTTGTTTCAGCTTGCAGGTAAGTCTAGTGCAGGCCACTGAGAACACCTGATTTATGGATGCTCTTACATACAACCAACCTCCCATAATAAACTCAATAGTCTGATGCACATACATGTATTAGTTTGTGCCTATGTCAGAACTAATTTTGTCTCTGTCTCGGTCTCCACTTCTAGTAGATGCTGCTTCTTATCAGTCTCGTGTGCTTTTGATGCCACACGTTTCACAGCACAATGGAGGTATGTTGAGTGATTATGGACAAAATTGATTTATGGGCATCTTTAAAAACAACCCCTTCATTACCCTCGGATGGCCAGGACATGTTATAAATTTGGAATTACCAGTAACAGGTCAAACAAAATACTTGGGAGGAATCATTTCTTTGCACTGAGTTGTGAAAATATGGGACTTTGCCCCGAAGCATGCTGATGATAGATATCAAAGGCAACTCAGATTCTGGAAATCCAAAACAAACAGAAAATGCTGGAAGCACTCAGCAGATCATGCAGAATCAGTGAGGAGAAAAACTTTCACATCAAGAAAGCCATCATCAGAACTGGAAAGATGAGAAAACAAGGATCTTACAAAGGGAGGAGGGGTGGAGAGAACAGAGGAAATGTCTGTGGTGGTGTGCACATTAAAGTTTTTCAGATAATCATTACTTTCAAATGTTGGAGACACGTAAACAGAAACAATCTAACAGTCTGTCAGTACTTTAGACAGTGTTTGAGATTGCTGTAGATGCAGGGAAAAATCAAGCTTTTATTTCTGATGAGGATCTTTGCACACATGAATTGATGAATTAGTTTATTATTGGCACACAGTCTGTAGTATGGTGAAACTCTCATCTTGCATACTATTCATACAGATCAATTCATTCCAGCAGTACATTAACATAGAAACATAGAAAATAGGTGCAGGAGTAGGCCAGTCGGCCCTTCGAGCCTGCACCGCCATTCAGTATGATCATGTATGAACATTAAGGTTGAACAAGGTAAAACAATTAACATAATGGGGAACCATTCAATAATCTTATAACTGTGGGATAGAGGCTGACCATGAGTTTGGTGATACATGGTTTCAGGCTTTTGTTTCTACTTCCTGTTTGTGGTGGGTGGGGTCTTTGATTATGCTGGATGTGAAAGGCATAAACAAGAGTCTGTGAGAGGAGGCTGGTTTCTGTGATATTCTGAACTCTGTCCACCTCTGTCTGTGATTTCTTGCGGTCACAGGCAGAGCAGTTGCCATACCAAGCCATAATGCAGCCAGATCGGACATTTTCCATGGTGCATTGATAAAAATTGGTTCGGGTCCAAGGGGACTTGCCAAGTATCTTTAATATACTGAGATAGTTGAGGCACTGGTGGGCTTTCTAGGCCGTGATGTTAATGTGTTTGCAAGGACAGGCTTACTTTTAGGAAGTTGAAACTCTCAACCCTCTTCACCTCAGCACTTTTGATGCATGTGCACTGCCCTCCTTCCTGAAGTCATTGACAACTCTTTTGTTCTGTTGACAGTGAGGAAAAGGTTGTTGTCACAACACCACGTCTTCATGCACTCTCTTTCCCTCCTGTACTCGGTGACTCATTGTTATTTGAGATGTGGCTCAAAACGTTGGTATCATCTGCACACTAGTAGATGAAGTTAGAGCAGATTGTGACCATGCAATCATGAGTAATGGGGCGCAGAATAGGAGGCTGAGGCTGTAGCCTTGTGGAGTACCAATGTTGAGACTAATCGTGGCAGACTCTGTTCATTAGAAAGCTAAAGATCCAGTTGCAAAGGGTGGTGTTGAATCCATTGTCTAGGAGTTTGGAAATGAGTTTGCTTGGAATTATAGTATTGAAGGTGGAGCTATGGTCAATAAACAATCTCTAATCTTGTTTCAGTCAGATCTATTAGGATTAGACCCTATTCCAGTGTTTCCCATCCCTTTTTAGCCCAAAGCCCTCCTAAAGCACCTTCATACTTGCCAATACCCCTCTTAAGCACATTATATTTTCTGGTGCCGCCATAGTGTAAAAACATATCTACCATATGCTAACATGAGAAAAATGATTCTGCTTTAGAATTTTATTTGTCTTTAAACCTAGCTTACACAGTACCTGTGCACTGTAGAGCAGCTTCAATATCAATGTGATCCTTGAGCAAGAGTTGAAATAACTGGTTCAAGTTGTGACAGCAAAAGCCTTAAGTCCCCACAAGTAACAATGTCCAAGCAGTTTCTGTTTTTTGGGACTGCACTGAAGCCTCTTTTAACAAGGTAGGAGGATGGAAATGCAATGAAGAGCAGTTTGACTCTTCTCCAAAGACCAAGAAACTTTTTATGACAGTGCAGTAACATACCACAAAAGCCAACATTTATGAAAAGCATTTTTGCTGCTTCTTTCTGAATTTCAATAATTTCTTCTTGCAAGCTTTCTTCCTGTTCTTCCACCTTGCAAAGAAATGGGTTAATCAAATCCATGAATCGATTCTGAAAATCCTTCAGTGACTGCAGGTGTAAGTAGTATTCTTGCAAATCACCATCTGTGAAAGACAGTAACATACTTTCCGTGTAGGGAAACTGAGAACGTTCTTCTCCCAATGTTTTGCTTACATATTTACAATTTTCTTATAAATGTGGACAATGCACTTTTTGCCTGGATTTAATTGAAATTCTCACCCTGCAGTTTCATATTAGAATGTTCATTTTGTCTCACAGTTTGGCTAGGTATGGCACATCTCCACATAAAGTTCAATCTTATTTCCCAAGCTCTTGTTGACTTTGAGCATAAATTCAGCCACAGTGTCAAAAAGATTAAAGAAACATTTTATGCTGCTACACTTTTGACACCCACGCACTTCAGTGTGAAAAAGCAAACGTTCAAACTCTTCATCGTTGTCTTGGCATAACTGGAAAAATATTTTGCTATTTAATGGATAAGCTTTAATTTTGTTGATAGCAGATATTACAGGAGTCATGCTTGAAAGAAAGTTGCTGGCTGCCGTTTTTGGCTGCGAGATGTTGACAATGAATTGTACAATGGATTGCAAACAGACTTGGAATTTCTTTTTTCATAAATGCCACTAAACCAGCATGGCAATCTGTCATATATGGAGCTCCATCTGTTGCAGAAGAAATCATGTTCCTAATCAGAATACATTTATCCTCTATATAGATTTTGAGCTTGCCGTAGATTGATTCTCCATTAATACTTGATTTTAACTTCTTACAAAGTAGAATCTCTTCATAAACGCTTCCATTTTTGATTGTCTTGCACAGTTGACTCACCTAGTTATATCCCAAATTATGTTTTTTGATCTCTGTGCATTGTTGATTCTTAATGTCTTCATTCATTTCATCAATACGACAAACTACAGAGTTATTACTTAGAGGAATTGATTTTAAAATGGTGGTATCCATTTTGAGAACAGTGGTAACAGCAGTGAGCACTTCTGATACAGCAGGCATTATTAATCTTTCACCAATTGTGTGAGATTTTCCACACTTTGCTATCATTTTGGAAATGTTATAAGAAGCAATGAGACCACCGTCAAGGTCATTCTTGGCTTTCTTGGCAAATGACTGGAATGTGCAATGCTTTTCAAATGTTTCTTTTATCTTCTGGAACTGAGACATACCATAGTAGACTTCTCAGGATGTCTTTTACGGAAGTGTTCCTGTAATCTTGATGGTTTCATGGCTTCATTAGACAGTACAGTATTACAAATAATAGATGGGGCATTGCTGATCTTACGGGAATGGAATAAAACTATACACCAGGTATGTAACATTGTGTTGATGTACTTTCTGTAGTTTCTGTTTCTTAGCAGGATTAGAATTCAAGGCTTCACTGCCTTCAGACTGGTATTTATCCATCATTAATGGCTAAATTGAAATTTTAAAATTAACACAGACTGGGAATGCCTATCAGATGATGACGGCAGCAGCAAGTTGACATGGTTGGTCAGGTCTTGTGCCTCGAGTTAGGGTACTGCTTACACCCCCCCCCCCCCCGCCAAGAATTGTGAATGCCCTCTGACGACTTCTATTTCCCCTAAGGACATCACTGTCCTATTAATTTAATTGGGAATCTTCAGCCTGGAAAACAGTGAAAGTGGTTCTCTTTAAGTTTTGCCTTAATGATTTTATTCATCTGTAAATAGTTTAAAATGTTTATTTTATGAAGTTTGATATTTTCTATTTAACTCTTCTCAGAGATATTTGAAAATGAGTTTTGACAGCAGATGAAGTCCTGATTCTGAGCCAGGCATCGAGAGCCTTACCAGAGGCCTTGTTGCTGTTTAATTCTAACTCTGGACACCTCCCAAGTGCTGAGAATCATCACTAATTCTGAGCAGTGGGCCAGATCCTTCCTGTTTGGGACCATTGTTACATGTATTATTTTTTTCGTTGTAGAGAGGGCAGCTTGGACTTCAGCAACGTAAAACAATTTGAAGTACCCAATGCACTGTTAACCATTCCCTGCACACCCTGAAGTAATGATCCAATGACTCTGAATGATTTTCTTTATTGTGCATGGCCAGCTTTAAAAGATTGTATTTACTGAGGACCTCAAAAGGAGTGACTTGAAATGCTAGTATCCTGAGTATGAAATATCACAAATCATAAAAGGTGAACAGTAGTGCCAATACAATCGTGGCGGGTCATATTGTGCTGGCCTAAGAGATGGGAATGTCTGCTGCCTCAATGCCAGTGGGTTGCTGCCAGCTCCAGACTTACGAATACACTGAAATTTGTTTTCATATTATCAAAATTTCCTGCATAAACAAACTTCCCGTTACACTTGAGTTGCCTCTAACTTGATACAGCTTCTAGTTCATAGTTTGGGTAGCGGTAATGTCTGAAACCTTACCTTTGACTGAAAATGAACTGCATATGCTGTTTTCTGGAAATTAATATGTATTACTGAATGTCAAGACATGTCTTTTTGAAGGTAATTGGTTCTTTGCCCTTTGAAGTACTCAATATTTGAAAAAGAGTTGAATCTGATTTTATTATGCTCAGAACTGGGAGCTATTATTCTCCTCGAGAGGCCGATACTGTGAAGTGAATGAACTTTTCAGATAAACAAAGCTGAACAGTTGCCATAGCAAATTTTGAACTCTGCCTGATGATAAAAGTTTTCACTAGTTGAATGCAAAACAGAGTAAGGTTACCTAGCTGCTTTTCGTTTGTTTTCTACTTTGATAATCAAATGTTATTGCATCATTTCACAGCTGTTTGTATTTGTACACTTTTTCATGTTGCATGAAGAATTTTAATAAAAGTATGGTCTTGTAAATCATGTTAATTATTGACTCGTCTTTGTGTTCTTGTGATAGCATTTGTTTATAATCCTATTAAATTTAGTTTTTAATTCAAGATGCATTATGTTGTGCAAACCCTTGCTAATGATAATGTATTGGTAACTTGTTTAAAGTATTGTGGCTTGGTAACCATAACACTAAATTATTGAATTCTAATTGACTTTCAATCTCTCAGCTTTCACACTTGTCTTATAGACAAGTTGGGGCAGTCCTAACTAAGTCTGTAAAGCATTTTATGTGAAGAGGAGAAAAACTTGACAGGACTAGGCATGTCTAGTAATTGCAAACCTTTTATTTAAGAAGCTGGATTGAGCTTTGGAAACATTCATGCTGGAGGGGTAAGTGTGACAGGTGCAGGAACATGAAAAGACAGGAAATGGAACCTAATTGAGCCTTGAAGTCAGCTATATTGTTTAACTATGAAGAGCCATATTCCATGATTTTTTAGTGAATGGAAATTTGTTGATTTTTAGCTTGAGATTTCAATTAAAACAGCATCTTATGTGGAAGGATTTTCCAGATTATTGCTATCTTTTGGGAAAGTGCTGCTTGGTTTCACTGCTTAATAGTGTAGCTCTAATTCTTTCTGTGACTAAAAGATTAAATTCTTCTAAATTATGACCTGTAATGAAATGTGGAGCAATTCTCTGCTAGCCTTGTTTTTTGGTTTCTCTCATTTTTTGCAAATCTTGGAATAAATGCTTTCTCTCTCTCTTTTGGGTCCTGATCTATTCCCAATATATGTCCCAAGGATATCTTCAGTTACTCAGTTTTTGATTTGTGTTATTTATCTCTTATGTGCAAACCTACTTAATGACATTTGCAAGATCAGGAGAAATTCACTTTGTACCATGCTAGCAATTTCTTTAGAAGTTGAAAAGAGATTAGTCAGAAGTCTTTGCTGGTTCTTTGATCAAATAGAATTTGTTGAAATGCTCATTAACGTCAAATGATATCAAACTGATTGATCTGTAATTACCATGTTTCTCCCTCTTTCTTTCTAAAGTAGTGGAGTAATACACGGTTTTCCAATCCAGTGGTATTATTCAGGAATCTAGTTGCATGTTGACAGTGACGGTTAATTACCGCAGCTATTTCTCTTAGTTTCTCTCCAGAGTTTATTAGATTCTCTGGAGATCTGTTTATCCTAAATTCTGTTATTATCTCAATTAATGTGAGTAAAACAAAAAAGAGTACATTGATTGTATTTCTGTTCTTCACTCGCTTTGGTGTTCTTTTATACCAGTGGTACTTTGCATTTATTTTCACATGAGAAGGGCGAAACAAAGTGTTCATTTAACAAGTCTACTATTACCATCTTATCCATTGGAGTCTTAACTTCATCCACCTTGAATATATGTACATATTTTTAAAACCTTTTGTTGTTAGTGTTGAAATACCATCCACGCCAGGACTGTCAGACTCCAAAACAGTTACTTTCCCCAGGCAGTAAGGCTGGTCAACATCTCCTGCCACTAACCCACCCGTCCACACCCTCAACCCACTATTTTATCATTTCCTGTCAGTCACCTTATGTACAGACACTCTTGTGCCTAGCATCACTTTATGGACATACAATAAGTCTACATTTCTACGTTACGTTATGTATTTACATCTGTTGTGTTTTTTATTATTGTGTTCTTTATCTTATTGTGTTTTTATTTTGTGCTGCATCAGATCCGGAGTAACAATTATTTCATTCTCCTTTACACTTGTGTACTAGAAATGACCATTAAAGAATCTTGAACTATCCATTTCAAATTTTCTCATACTCACTTCTTACATTCAGGTCTACATTTGCTTTGTTTTAATTGTTTTTTATTTATAGATCTTGCAGTGGATTGAACTTCGAGATATGTGAGAAAGCAAGAACAATTAGCAAGTAGATGAATTTATTTATTTTCATTTATTGACACCCTGTGCGAAGTAGGCCCTTCCGGTCCTTTGAGCCATGTTGCCTGGCAATCCCCCAATTTAACACTAACCTAAACACGGGACAATTTACAATGACCAATTAATTTATCAACCCATACATCTTTGGACTGTGTGAGGAAATCAGACCACTTGGAGAAAGCCAACACAGACACGGGGAGAACTTACAAGCTCCTTACAGGCAGTGGCAGGAACTTCATATTTATTTCATTATCTTTAGAAGAGCAATCTTTCTATGTGGATTTGAATTGTAAGTGTAAAGTAATAGTAGGGGAGGGATGAAATCTAAATGCTTTTTGACCTGGACATCAATCCCACCAGACTTGTGGTAAAGCTGCTTGTTAGATTGTTTGTATCTGGAAACAGAATGAGGGTGTTTGGGACAAAGGCAATATTTTTGGTATAAGTATATTATTGTTTAAATTATTTAAATTTTTAAAAAACTCTGGCCTAGGTTACCAGTGAAGAAGAAAGACTATTCAGTACATCAGTTCCCTTCCTTATTATGAGAAAGCTGTGTGCAGTCATGAGTCTTCTTGTTGCTTTTAAAGTAATCAAAGTTTTATGCAAAACTAATTTCTCCCCTTCATGCCCTTTATCCTACATATTAAATAGAACAGTGGGATGTCTAATCCATTCATTCAGTAGTTCCAATACTCAATACCATTTTGGGTGCCTTTCATACTGCTTTCCCCAACCTAATTGGATAGATAATTTTCAAGTATAAACTATTTTATTTGTCTCTCCATAGATGTGTAGGCCCAGGTGTTTCTTTCTATGCTGTACATCTCTGACTCTGACTTAGTGTGATGCCATTCAGTTTATTTTCAACAAGATTTTTTATCCAGGTTTATTTTTAATGGAATAAATTCACATAATATCAATTAGATTTGTATCTCCTGTCCTTGCTCTAGAACAGGGGTTCCCAACCTTTTTTATGCGTTGGTCCAATACTATTAAGGAAGGGGTTCATGAATCCCAAGTTAGGAACCTCTGTTCTAGAATGAAGAGGATATTATAAGCAAGTTCCCTACCCAGCAGGAAATATCCAACAACATTATCTGAATTTAAGGCTGAATTAATCACCAGTGTTGAATCACAAAGTTATAGAATCTTTGGGCACCGAAGAAAATCATTTGACCTATCAATTCTGGACTTTTCTTTTGCAGTGGAACCTAGTAAGTCCTATTCTTTCCTGTTTTCATCTTCTACTATCCTTGCAAATTACTGTCTTTCAAGAAGACCATGGTTGTTTCTAGTTAATAAAAATATTTTTCCTCACATCTCCTCTTAAGTTTATTGCCCTTCATTTTAATTCTGTTTTCTCATCTTTAAACCATCTACTTTTGAGAAGAGTTTACTAAATTTAAATCTGAAAGAACCTTACACACCTCTATAAGATATGCTCTGTACTATCTTTGCTGCATGGAGGATGTTCAAGCTTTTTCTGCCGAGCCCTGCAGCTGAAATCACTCATTCCTAAAATCAGTCCAGTAAATAACATTTCTTATACCTGGAACTATTCTTGCCTTCCAATCTATTACTTGCACCAGTTAACATATGAAAGACCTGAATCTGGTTTGTCTTTCTTTTGTTCTCCTGTTCAACTTTTTCTTCACTGAATATTGCATTGATTCCTTGTATGGACCCTTATTTTTCAGCTATGACCTTCTGAAAGGTCTATACTGTGCTCTATTGTATGTTGTAAATCAGGAGGTTTGCTTTAAACTTGTGCTCTCTCTGCTAAAGAGATATATTTCTTATTACCTACCCCTCATAATTTTGTATACTTCAGTCAAGTTCCTCCTCCTTTTCTCTCTCCAAGGAAAACAAATCCAACCTATTCTCTCTCTCTCTCTCTCTCTCCCTCTCCCTCTCCCTCTCCCTCTCCCTCTCCCTCTCCCTCTCCCTCTCCCTCTCCCTCTCCCTCTCCCTCTCCCTCTCCCTCTCCCTCTCCCTCTCCCTCTCCCTCTCCCTCTCCCTCTCCCTCTCCCTCTCCCTCTCCCTCTCCCTCTCCCTCTCCCTCTCCCTCTCCCTCTCCCTCTCCCTCTCCCTCTCCCTCTCCCTCTCCCTCTCCCTCTCCCTCTCCCTCTCCCTCTCCCTCTCCCTCTCCCTCTCCCTCTCCCTCTCCCTCTCCCTCTCCCTCTCCCTCTCCCTCTCCCTCTCCCTCGTAGTTGAATCCCAGGCAACATATGTATGAATCTCTTCTGCATTTAAAGATAAAGTAATATATGGGTTTTGCTGGGTCAAAGCTCTAAACTTGGATCATATAACCAAGCACAGAATCTCAGAATTGCTTGGGCTTATTCTCCTTTTTTTTCACATATACACTAAAAATCATGAAAGTTTTTTTCTTTCCTTGCTGTGTGGAATATTCTAGCAATGCTGTGCATTTATTGTATTTATCAACAGCTTGAAGTTATTCATTCAGTTTATGACCTGCAAAACAATCGGTGGTTGCTGGAGGCCTTGTCTGTGAGTTGGGGAAATGTTGGACATGTTTAAGAGCTTTCTCAGTTGTAAAACTGAGGTAATTTTCCAAGATGTGCAGGACAACAGATCACCACTGAAGAAAAATACCATTAATCAAAAAGTATAGGTAGTGTTTTTCAATCATGAGTGCTATGTCTCATTGCCATTTCAAATTTCAACCGTCTGGCACACTTAGTTGTTTAATTTGTGCCTTTTGGCTTGAAGGTGTTGTCAAGAAGGACAAAATACTAATATCAACTTATGTCATGAAATAAAACTCCTGTTCGTGTCTCTAAAAATACCCTGCCAACTTGGCAAATGAGCAGATTGCTGGGGAAAAAAATGGTTGTGATTAATGAATGTTCCATCCACATATGGATTTAACAAGTAGTTTGAAAGTTAACAATTTCATTTCTCTTTCTCTGAAAACAAAACACTCATTTCAGCTTATTTCGTCTTAGATGAATGGTTTCTATTGCAGTAAGTTTAATTCTTTGACATCAGATCTAGTGGGTGATAAAAGCACAGTGTAAAATGCATATTGCAATTTTAATTGTTGCAAAACAAAGAATATGAAGTTATTAACTTATTGTCAGTTCTCTCATTATATCTCGATTAAATAGATACAGAAGTTGTAGGGGTAACTTTGACTTTAAGCACAGGGCACAGAAATGGAAATTTAATTTATAGTAATTGATTCCTTAGTTTTAATTACTTTTGGATTTTGTTTTACTTTTGTAGAAATACAAATATTCAGATCCTAAGTTAGTGTTCAGTGTCTGGATAAACCCGTTCAGCTCATGCTGACAAATTTTGAATTGTAGTATTTCAGTACTAAGTAAGTTATTTGAATGTTTTGAAACTATTTCTTTAAATTTAAAGAACGCATTAAGTTTTCTAAGTGGCTCTTTAGAATTGGTGCCTTTAATCTGTAAAAATGTGTATTGATAACTTTATTGATCGTTGGACTTTAGTTACACTGTTCAAGGTAAGTTTATTATCAAAGTACAAATATGTCCCCATATACTACATTGAAATTTGTTTTCTTGCAAGCATTTGCAGGAAAATAAAGAAATGCAATAGAATTTATGGAAAACTGAAAATAACGAAGACTGACAAACAAACGATGTGCAAACTAAAACAAATCATGCAAATAATTAAAAGTTATTTTTACTCTTTGGGCCAGTGTATCACCTGCTTATTCTGTACAGCTATGTGAGCAGAAAGTCATGATTTATTCCAGTATTTTAACCTGTCAGGAAATGGACTAAGTCTGTTTCTAAGTCTTGCAAGTGGACCAGTTAGCTACTTACAATTAGAAATGATCAAGTTTTTTGGAGTTATTTTTCCAGTAAGCTTTGATTTTATGTTTTATTATCTGCAGGTCCTTTGGCAAGAAATGATTGTGTACTTGCACCAGTTGATGAATCCCACCCAGTGAAGACATTGCTGGAGAGCTTTACTGTCTCATCAGGCTGTGCAAGTGGAGGAACTGCAGGTCTCCCTCAAGAGGTGCACATTATCAACTTAAAAAGTACTGGAAAAGACCCCGACCATCAAGGAAAAGGAAAAAATGCAGAAACAGATGCCAACCATAAAGATAAGGCAAGCCAAAGTATCGACGATTTTACTGAGGGAGAAATGAAAAGTGTCCAGTCTAGCACTTTTTTCATTTAAGTTTCTACCCCAGCATCTGTTTATTCGATAGATGTATGAAGAAGGATGTGGTTGCTACTAGTCTATTGTTTCTGTTAAATGCCAGATAAGTTTCCTCTGCTTATCTCCTGCTGAATCTCTCAAGCCTTTTGATGCCTCTAGTTTTTAACTATTCTTTTTGACTCATCTTTTGCACCATACAAATTTGACAGTCCATGTGTTAAATCATTTCTAATTCCATTCATCATTATCTGTGCTCTAATTTAACTCCCATATTTGGCAATTTCAATATTTGGAAGTTCTCACCTTGTGCTTAACCTCCCATATTCTTATTCTTCTTTATCTGTGTAACTTCATAACAGCAATATATACCTTCAAGTCTCTTGCATTCCTGCTACTTATCCTGGTTTTAATTTCATCAACATTACCAGCAGTACCTTCTTCCAGCTGTGGATTTTCCTGATCTTTTTCTGGCTCTGTTTCTTCTTCTAAAAAACACTTTAAAATCTACTCTTTCAAATTCGTCTTGGGCATTCATTTTGTTATCTCTGGGACTGGGTGTTTATTTTTAACCATCACTGATGCAATGGGACATCATGTAGTGCTTATGCTCTAAGGAGCTATATAAATGCAGACACGAGGAAGTCTGCAGATGCTGAAAATTCACACAATACACACAAAAAATGCTGGTGAACGCAGCAGGACAGGCAGCGTCTCTAGGAAGAGGTACAGTCGGCGTTTCGGGCCGAGACCCTTCGTCAGGACTAACTGAAGGAAGAGGTAGTAAGAGATTTGAAAGTGGGAGGGGGAGATCTGAAATGATAGGAGAAGACAGGAGGGAGAGGGATGGAGCTAAGAGCTGGAAAGTTGATTGGCAAAAGGGATACGAGGCTGGAGAAGGGAGAGGATCATGGGACGGGAGGCCTAGGGAGAAAGAAAGGGGGAGGGGAGGTAGCCCAGAGGATGGGCAAGGAGTTATAGTGAGAGACAGAGGGAGGAAAAAAGATATGAAAAAAAAGGGAAAAGGGAACAAACAAACAAACAAATAAATAAATAAATAAGGGATGGGGTACGAAGAGGAGGTGGGGCATTAACGGAAGTTAGAGAAGTCAATGTTCATGCCATCAGGTTGGAGGCTACTCAGATGGAATATAAGGTGTTGCTCCTCCAACCTGAGTGTGGCTTCATCTTGACAGTAGAGGAGGCCGTGGATAGACATATCAGAATGGGAATGGGACATGGAATTAAAATGTGTGGCCACTGGGAGATCCTGCTTTCTCTGGCGGACAGAGCGTAGGTGTTCAGCGAAACGGTCTCCCAGCCTGCGTCGGGTCTTTCCAATATATAGAATGCTGCATCGGGAGCACCGGACACAGTATATCACCCCAGCCGACTCACAGGTGAAGTGTCACCTCACCTGGAAGGATTGTCTGGAGCCCTGAATGGTGGTGAGGGAGGAAGTGTAAGGGAATGTGTAACACTTGTTTCGCTTACAAGGATAAGTGCCAGGAGGGAGATTGGTGGGAAGGGATGGGGCGAACGAATGGACGAGGGAGTCACATAGGGCAGGGGTCCCCAACCTTTTTTGCACCGCGGACCCGGTTTAATATTGACAATATTCTTGTGGACCGGGCGGGGGGGGGGGGCGAGTGCGGGTTGGGTGTTCAAATAGTGTTAAACTCGCCTCAACATGTCTTTTGCAGTTAGGGTTGCCAACATTCTCACTCCCAAATAAGGGACAAAAGTAGCAGTCAAATTCTGATGAAGAGTCCCGGCCCGAAACGTCGACTGTATTTCTTCCTATAGATGCTGCCTGGCCTGCTGCGTTCATCAGCATTTTTTGTGTGTGTTGATGAAATACTTGTGTTTACTCCCAGAAAGACTACCATGACCATGAAGCCTTGCGCGGGCTCCTGTGTGCGCATGCGTGACGTCTGCATATATGACTTGCGCGTGCGCGTACGTGCCGATTATTTTTCCACAAATCGGTTTTGGCTTAATCTTCCCGACTGTACTGTACATACATTATTTCTGCTTTATATAGGCTGTGTTCTTATCATATCATTCCTGCTTTTACTATATGTTAGAGTTATTTCAGGTTTTATGTGTTATTTGGTACGACTTGGTAGGTTATTTTTTGGGTCTGGGAACGCTCAAAAATTTTTCCCATATAAATTAATGGTAATTGCTTCTTCGCTTTACGCCACTTCGGCATGAAAGGTTTCATAGGAACGCTCTACCTTAGCAGGGGAAATACAGGACACGGGCGGTCCCGTATGGGACAAACCAATCTAGCCCAATATACGGGATGTCCCGGCAAATATGGGACAGTTGGCAACCCTATGTTCAGGTTCAACAGTATGTGACAGGGGGGCGTCACGTGATGACGTGGGATTGAGACGTGTAAATCCAGCTGCCCCGTAAAAAATCAGCAAAGTACCGGTTAAGCAAAACAAAGTTAATAAATACTTTCCAAAAACTATTTATAAACTTTGCAAGACTACTTTACGATATGCCTCGTAAACCGCAACAGAAGAAGTCTTGTTGTTGCGAAGCCGCCGCAAGATGGGAAGAAAAAAGGGCCTACTGCAACGATGGAGCCTTGGACTCAGGTTGGATCTCCTTCGGAGGAGATGCATTCTATCTCCGGCGTAGAACAGGGAGCAATGGCGGCGGTAGCGGTCTCTCGGAAGAAGATGCCGGAAATGCGCATGCGCAAAGAAGAGCACATGCGCAAATCGACACAACTCAAACTACAAGAACCAACAGCCACTGCAACTGAAAGTGACTCAGAGTCAGAATTGGATTCCGCAGAGAATACAGATGAAGAGGAAGAGGAAGAACTGGAAGAGATTGGAAGTAAAAGAGATGATGGAGACATAAAAGAGGCTTTATTGCAATTAGCGGCTGAACTAAGAAAAGTAAGAGAAGAGCTTAGAGATATGAAGATGTGCTATAATAAAGCTATGAAAAGACAGGATAAAATGGATAAGAAACTTCAGAAGATGGAAAGAGCAATGGGGCATATGAATGATAGAGTGGAAAAAACAGAAAATGATCTGCTTGTCTGGAACTCGGAAAGAAATCGACTTTTGGAGAAAGTGGACATGTTGGAAAATTTCAGTAGATGTAATAATATCAAAATTGTTGGTCTTAAAGAAGGTATGGAGGGAGAAAATCCAGTAGAATTTTTTCAAAGATGGATCCTGGAAGTTTTGCAAATGAAAGAGGAGGTTCGATCAATTGAAATTGAGTGGGCACATAGAGCTCTAAGACCAAAACCACAAGATGACCAATATCCACGATCGATTTTAATAAAATTCTTAAGATTTCAAGACAAGAAAAGGATTCTACAGGCAGCTGCCCAAGCTGCCAAGAATAGAAAAGGGCCATTGATGATTCAAGGGAACAAAGTTTTTTTTCTACCCTGACATAAGTTATGAACTTTTGAAGAGAAGGAAGAAATTTAATCCAGTGAAAAAAATCCTATGGGATCAAGGTTATCAATTTATATTGCGTTATCCTGCAACCTTGAAGATTTTTTTGCCTGGTGGAGAAAAAAGATTTTTTGATGACTACCAGAAAGCGGAGCAGTTTGTGCGAGATTCTCTAAATATTCACCAGGTACAAGAACAAATCCAGGGGAGCGAGATAGATTGAAGGTGAAGACTGGGTTAAGAATGGACTTGTTGGATTTTTGGGCGGATGAATATATAAATATATTATTAATTATATGAGGGGGGAAGAAAGATTAAAATTTGAAGAATACTAGTTGGGAATAGTAACATTAATTTTGTTTATATATATATATATATATATATATATATATATATATAATTTTCTTTGTTGCGGGGGAGCTGGAAGAAGCACTGACCAATTGCTACACAAAATGGAGGGTGGTAGTGTTGTGTATCTTTTCATTCACAACATTAGTGGGGGGATATTTTGTTTTTTCTTTTTTTGTATCTTTTCTATCTTTTTTTTTCTTTTTGCCTGGAGGGTTGGGAGGGGAACACATAGCAACATGGTGAAGTTCAAAGAGATTCCCCAAGGAACTATGAGAGTTGAGAAGATAAGTAATGTTTTAGATTGGAGTAACTTTGTTAAGAATAATGACTAATTTATTGAATTTTTTGAGTTTTAATGTTAATGGGCTTAATGGACCAGTGAAAAGAAAAAGAATCTTAACACATATTAAGAAAATGAAGATAGATTTAGCCTTATTACAGGAAACGCATTTAACAGAAACAGAACATCAGAAACTAAAGAGAGATTGGGTGGGTAGTGTTGTTGCGGCTTCATTTAATTCAAAAGCGAGGGGAGTAGCAATTTTGATCAATAAAACGTTACCAATTAGAATACAAAATGTAATAACCGATTCTGCGGGGAGATATGTGATTATACATTGTCAACTTTTCTCTGAATTATGGACATTTATGAATATTTATGCACCAAATGAAAATGATGCAAAATTCATACAAGAAGCTTTTTTGAATTTGGTGGACGCACATGAAAAAATATTGATTGGAGGAGACTTTAACTTTTGCTTGGACCCAATCTTAGATAGATCAACTAAGGCTGTTATAAAATCGAAGGTAGTAAATCTAACTTTATCATTGATGAAAGATTTAAATTTGATTGATATATGGAGAAGAATCAATCCTAAAGAAAGAGACTATTCGTTCTATTCTCATAGACATAAAACTTACTCAAGGATAGATTTTTTCTTATTATCAATGCATATTCAACACAGAGTGAAAAATGTGGAATATAAAGCAAGAATATTGTCAGATCATTCTCCTTTATTAATGACAATAATAATGACTGATAAGGAAGAAGTGGCTTATAGATGGAGATTTAATTCAACATTATTAAAATGTCAAGATTTTTGTGATTTTATGAAAAAGCAGATCCAATTTTTTTTGGATACAAATTTTCATTCAGTGGATGATAAATTTATATTATGGGATGCGATGAAAGCATATCTGAGGGGCCAGATAATAAGTTATACGTCTAAAATTAAGAAAGAATATATGGCAGAACTAGATCAATTGGAAAAAGAGATTACAAAATTAGAAAAAGAATCTCAAAGATATATGTCGGAAGAAAAACGAAGGCAATTTGTCAATAAGAAGTTACAATATAATACGCTTCAGACATATAGAATGGAAAAAGCAATTATAAGAACTAAGCAAAGGTATTATGAGTTAGGGGTGAGAGCACATAAAATTCTTGCCTGGCAGTTGAAAACAGAACAAGCTTCCAAAACAATAAATGCAATTAGAACAAGTGCAAATAAAATATCTTATAAACCTCTTGAAATAAATGAAACTTTTTAAAGTTTCTATTCTGAATTATATCAATCAGAATCACAAAATGATGTTAGTGAGATAGAAAGGTTTTTATCACAAGTAACTCTTCCAAAATTGAACTCGGAAGAACAGAAGGGATTAGATATGCCTTTCACTTTAAAAGAAGTTGAAGAAGCTTTAGGATCACTTCAAAGTAATAAATCTCCAGGAGAAGATGGTTTTCCACCTGAATTTTATAAAAAGTTTAAAGATTTATTATTTCCTCTTTTTATGGAGTTAATGCATCAAACAGAAAAAACAGATAAACTCCCAGAATCTTTTTCAACAGTGATTGTAATAGTATTGCCAAAAAAAGACAGAGACCCTATGAAACCAACATCATACAGGCCTATTTCTTTATTGAATACTGATTATAAAATAATAGCAAAAATTTTATCGAATAGATTATCTAAATACTTACCAAAATTAATACATATGGATCAAACAGGATTTATTAAAAATAGACAATTGGCAGATAATGTAACTCGGCTACTCAGTATAATTCATTTGGCACAAAAAAGGGACGAGAAGAGTATAGTAGTAGCCTTGGATGCAGAAAAAGCATTTGATAGATTAGAATGGGATTTTTTATTTAAAGTATTAGAAAAATATGGGTTAGGAACATCTTTTATAAATTGGATTAAAATTTTAAATTCTAACCCTAAGGCTAAAGTAGTGACAAACTCTCAAATTTCAACACCATTTCAGTTAAAAAGGTCAACTAGACAAGGTTGTCCATTATCACCTGCTTTATTTGTACTGGCGATAGAGCCATTAGCAGAACTAATCAGAACTGATCCAGATATTATGGGTTTTAGAATTAATCAGGAGGAATATAAAATTAATCTTTTTGCCGATGATGTTTTGATTTACTTAACAAACCCACAACATTCGTTACATAAATTATCTTCCAGATTGGATGAATCTGGGAAGGTATCAGGTTATAAAATAAATCGGGATAAAAGTGAAATTTTACCTCTTACTAAAGGAGACTATAGTCAATGCCGGTTAGCAACCCAATTTAGATGGCCGGTAAATGGTATAAAGTATTTAGGTATAAGACTTGATAATGATGTAAAGAATTTATATAAATTTAATTATTTACCACTATTGAAAAAAATTCAAGAAGATTTTGACAAATGGATGATACTACCAATAACATTAGTAGGTAGAGTCAATGTTGTAAAAATGAACATTTTTCCTAGATTACAGTATTTGTTTCAAACATTACCAATACAATTGCCACAGAAATTTTCTCAAGAGTTAAATAAATGTGTGAGAAAATTTCTTTGGAAAGGTAAAATGCCAAGAATATCATTGGAAAAATTGACATGTAAATTTGAGTTAGGAGGGTTACAACTTCCAAACTTTAAGAATTATTATAAAGCAAATCAACTTAGATTTATTGCATCTTTCTTCGATGACCGAAAACCAACATGGATTAAAATAGAATTAGACAAGATAGGAGAAAATAGACCTGAAGATTTTATATATAAATGGGAATCTAAATGGATACGGGAAAAGAAAGAATCTCCTATATTAATACATTTGATTGATCTATGGAATAAGATAAATGTTGATAATGAAATACAGAAATCTTTATTAGCGAGGAGACCGTTGTTCCAAAACAGACTTATTCCTTTTATAATGGACAATCAACTTTTATATAATTGGTACCAAAAAGGGATTAAATTTATAGGAGATTGTTATGAGCGAGGTATATTGATGACATTTGAACAACTAAAGGATAAATATAAAATATCAAATAACACTTTCTTTTGTTACTTTCAATTAAGGGCTTACTTAAAAGGTAAGCTGGGTCAAACAATGTTTTTGCCAAAACCTAATGAAATTGAAACTTTAATTCAAAAAGGGAAAATTAAAAAAATTATTTCTTGTATGTATAATTTGATTCAAAAACAGACAATTAAACAAGGAATCCGTTAGTCAAAACAAAAATGGGAAACAGATCTGAATATTAATATTGATGAAACAAATTGGTCAAGACTTTGTCTTGACAGTATGACAAACACAATAAATGTTCGACTTAGATTAGTACAATATAATTTTTTACACCAATTATATATTACACCACAAAAAATAAATAGATTAAATTCAAATCTATCCGATAAATGTTTTCGGTGTAATCAAGAAATTGGTACTTTCTTATATTCTACTTGGTCTTGTTTTAAAATTCAACCCTTTTGGATAAATTTAAGAGTCTTATTGGAACAAATTACTGGAACTCAACTTGCACATAACCCTGTATTATTTCTATTAGGTGATATTGAAGGGATAAAGCCGAAACTTAAATTGAATAAATATCAGAAAAAATTTATAAAAATTGCATTGGCAGTAGCTAAGAAGACTTTAGCAGTTACTTGGAAATCTGATTCGTATTTAGGTATGAATCGTTGGAATAATGAAATGGCTAGTTCTATTCCACTTGAAAAAATTACTTATAATTTAAGAGATAAATATGTAACATTTTTGAATACTTGGCGCCCTTATTTACAAAAGATAGGATGGCATATTTAAGTGCTCCGATAAAGATCTTGGTCCCTTGGGGAAAGTAACGAATAAGTATACCAAATTTATTTTGAATTCCATGGAGCATGTGGGAACCTTCCAATACCCAGGCGGTTCTTCTTTTTTTTTCCTTCTTTTCTTTTTTAGGTAGGACTTTATATGGGGGGGGGGAGGGTAGATATTATCTTTTCATGTATTCTTTTTGAAAATTCAATAAAAATTATATTTTAAAAAAAACAGTGCGTAACAGGAGATGAAGAAAGATGGAGCTGACTCATATCGTTTCCTTGCGGCCTGGTAGCACATGCTTTGCAGCCCGGTACCGGTCCGCCGCTCGGTTGTTGGGGACTGCTGGCGTAGGGAGCAATCCCTGCGGAAAGCAGAAAGGGCAGTGGGGAGGGAAAGATGTGCTTAGTGGTGGGATCCTGTTGGAGGTGGCAGAAGTTACGGAGAATTATATGTTGGACCCAGAGGCTGGTGGGGTGGTAGGTGAGGACAAAGGAAACCCTATTCCTAGTGGGGTGGTGGGAGGATGGGGTGAGAGCAGATGTGCGTGAAATGGGAGAGATGCGTTTGAGAGCAGAGTTGATGGTGGAGGAAGGGAAGCCCCTTTCTCTAAAAAAGGAGGACATCTCCTTCATCCTGGAATGAAAAGCCTCATCCTTGGGGGAAAATGTGCAGCTTTCAATGGTCCTCGACTAATTCTTTGACTTGGAGAGAACATTGTTGGAAAAACATTATAAGATACTTCAAGACCCCATATCAGGAAAAATATAAAGATACAAATGTGATGTGTTGGAGAAGGTGCGGCTCCAAGGAGGCAAATCATTTTCATATTTTCTGGGATTGCCCTAAATTAAGTCTATTTTGGGAAGGTATTCATAGAACATTAGTTAAGGTACTTAGGTCCCAGATACCTCTGAACTTTGAGACGCTCTATTTGGGGCATGTATTGTTCCTTGAACAGAAGGAAGATATAAAGTTGCTGCAGGCCCTCTTAACGGCAAGTAAGAAATCAATCACTAGAAAATGGCTAAATCCAATACCACCTACATTAGAAGATTGGTACGAAATTATCTTGGAAATATTTAAAATGGAAAAGTTGACTTACTCCCTGAGAACTCAAAAAGAAACATTTTATCAAATCTGGAATAAATGGATTGAATATATAACCCCAATGCGAGCAGACTTTAGATGACTCTCCTAATGATTTATATTGCTCTTCTCATCAACACTGTAATATTACTAACATAAGCACCCCTAGTCTAAATGTTTGTTTTTTTTTGGAAAATAGAGAATTAACACAAGTAAAGGGAAAAATTTGGGAAAGGGATAAAAAAAAAGAAAAAATTAAGTAAATAAGTACATAGGGATTGGATAATTATGTCTGTGGGCAGGAACAAGCACGAACAAATTGGGATATAAACACCTACAATGGTTGGTATATAGGCTTGTATGCAACATTTTGGACCAGTGGAAATGGTCCAGAAGGGTTGTATGGAAACTATTATTACCATTTTTCTTAACAACTAATTTCATTACTTAGCCTAATAGGTTAGATTTACCAAAGTACATAATTATCTATTTAAATGTTTATTTTCCTTTTATATCATCTCAATGTGTACTTAAGAATGTATAAATAATTGTAGTTTTATACATATAAAAAAATGGAAAAGGTTATATGTGTGAAAAAAGTACATGATAATTGTGAATTCCTTATCCAAATAAAAATAAAATTTAAAAAAAAAGCCTCATCCTGAAAGCAGGTGCAGCGGAGACGCAGGAATTGTGAGAAGGGGATGGCATTTTTGCAAGAGACAGTGTGGGAAGAGGAATAATCCAGGTAGCTGTGAGAGTCCGTAGGCTTATAGTAGACATCAGTAGATAAGCTGTCTCCAGAGATAGAGACCGAAAGAGCAAGAAAGGGGAGGGAGGTGTCAGAAATGGACCAAGTAAACTTGAGGGCAGGGTGAAAGTTGGAGGAAAAGTTAATGAAGTCAACGAGCTCAGATTGCGTGCAGGAAGCAGCGCCAATGCAGTCGTCGATGTAGTGAAGGAAAAGTGGGGGGCAGATACCAGTATAGGTTTAGAAGATGGATTGTTCCACAAAGCCAACAAAAAGGCAGGCATAGCTGGGACCCATACGGGTGCCCATGGCTACACCTTTAGTTTGGAGGAAGTGGGAGGAGCCAAAGGAGAAATTATTAAGAGTAAGGACTAATTCCACTAGACGGAGGAGAATGGTGGTAGAGGGGAACTGGTTAGGTCTGGAATCCAAAAAGAACCGGAGAGCTTTGAGACCTTCCTGTTGGGGGATAGAGGTATATAGGGACTGGACATCCATGGTGAAAATAAAGCGATGGGGGCCAGGGAACTTAAAATCATTGAAAAAATTCAGAGCGTGAGAAGTGTCACGAATATAGGTGGGAAGGGATTGGACAAGGGGGGATAAAACAGTGTCGAGCTATGCAGGAATGAGTTCGGTGGGGCAGGAGCAAGCTGAGACAGTGGGTCTACCTGGACAGGCAGGTTTGTGGATCTTGGGTAGGAGGTAGAAACGGGAAGTGTGGGGTGTGGAACCTATAAGGTTGGTAGCAGTGGATGGGAGATCCCCTGAGCTGATAAAATCGGTGATAGTGTGGGAGACAATGGCCTGGTGCTCGTTGGTGGGGTCATGATCGAGGGGTAAATAAGAGGAGGTATCCGCGAGTTGTTGCTATGCCTTGGCAAGGTAGAGGTCAGTATGCCAGACTACAACAGCACCCCCCTTATCGGCGGGTTTTATAGTAAGGTTAGGATTAGTGCGGAGGGAGTGGAGAGCAGAGTGTTCGGAAGGAGTGAGGTTGGAATTGGAACAAGGTGTGGTGAAGTTGAGATGGTTGATGTGCCGTCGGCAGTTAGCAATAAAGAGATCCAGCTCAGGCAGAAGACCTGAGCCTGGTGTCCATGAAGAGGAGGAGGGATGAAGATGGGAGAGGGGATCATCGGTGGGGGTGGGAGAGTTCTTGCCGAAGAAATAGGCTCATAGACGGAGCCGACGGAAAAAGAGTTCAGCGTCGTGGTGAACGCGGAACTCGCTGAGGTGTTGGTGATAGGGGACAAAGATAAGGCCCTTACTGAGGACAGAGCGCTCTGCCTCAGAGAGTTGAAGGTTGGAGGGGATGGTAAAGACCCGGCACAGATGAGAAGTGGGATCAGAAGGGGGAGGGGAGGGAGGCTGGTAGTGTCAGTGGAGACAAGATGGTTGGGGTGAGAGGAAGAAGGAGCCTCTGAGGGCCCAGGAGTAGATTATGGGATGTGAGGGAGACGGGGTTGCAGAGTGGTGGTGGGGGAAGGGGAGACTGGAGTCACAATAGCAGTACATGAAGTTCGAGGCTCCCTTCTCCAGCCTCGTATCCCTTTTGCCAATCAACTTTTCAGCTCTTAGCTTCATCCCTGTCCCTCCTATCTTCTCCTATCATTTTGGATCGCCCCCTCCCCCTCCCACTTTCAAATCTCTTACTGTCTCTTCTTTCAGTTAGTCCTGACGAAGGGTCTCGGCCCGAAACGTTGACTGTACCTCTTCCTATAGATGCTACCTGGCCTGCTGCGTTCAGCAGCAATTTTTGTGTGTGTTGTAATATAAATGCAGGTAGTGTTACGGATATGGTATTAAATGCCCATTTGCAGTGGTAGGATATTTAATGCCATCTGGCATCTTTGTAATGACTGGATGTTTGAACATTTACAACCAAACATTGCTGAAGGTATAATGCAGTAACATCCCAGTTGAGGAATCTGAGTGAACTGGGCAGGCAAAAGTGGTCCATATCTCCCAGCAAAATGCTGACAGGGCCCCTGGTATGATCCACTAAGTTCAGGATTTTCATGTAAGCATGCTTGGAAACTTGCCCTTAAGACCTGTGGTAGCTGAGGAGACACAAGAAACTTCAGATTTTGTAATCTGGAACAAATCCTGATGTAGAGTCTCGACATGAAACATTGACTATCCCGCTACTTCTACAGGTGCAGCCAAAACTTACCTCTGAGATCTCTGCATATCTTTTACTGTAAAATTTAAGATCATTTTGAAGTGTCTGTAAGATACCCCACACGAAAATTATAGCACAGAAAATGGTCATTTGACCTAATTTACCAATTCTGCTATTTATACATGAAGTATCTTGTACAATAAGATGGACTGTTTACCTCAGTGCACCTCATCATGACCCTGCACCTTATTGACTTCCTGCACTGCGCTCGCTGTGACTAACACTATATTCTACAGTTTGTTATTGCTTTTCCCTTGTATAACTTTTATGTACTAATGTGATAAAATAATCTCTATTGATGGCATGCAAGATAGTTTTTCACCATGCGCTATACAGTGCATATACTTACCGCTCTGCTAGTAAATGATTTTCTGTGAATCCGTATTGGTTGTTTAGTGACTGATTGCTCTATTGTTAAAGCATACTTGGTGTGTCAATTTTAAGTTGTCTTCAACATAATTGAAATTGTTTTTTCTTCTTCTAAATTTAGCAGGATTATAAACTTAGACCTTCTCTCCTAACGATGTTTATAAACTACGCAATTGTGTTCAAAGATTTGGCAGTGCCACGTTGTAATACGGTTTTCGTTTTCTTTGTAGCAGATTTTAATGCTAGGCGTCACTTGTCTGCTGCCTTTGTTCCACCATTATAATAACAATTTGTAATGACTAATGTTCCTCTCCTAAGCTTCACAGTTTCCTGTTCATTCTAGTTGCTGGCAGCTGAATACAGTGAAGTATACATAGAGATCAGGTTGTGCTTGACGAATAGTATTCTAACTCTTTTATGATTTGCAATTTTCAATATTTACCCTACAGTTTCTAACTTAAGATTTATGTACATTTTCTCCTTTTGTTCAATTGTATCACACCATTTATATAATTTATTTTGAATGTCTTTTTGTAGTTCCAGAAACCCATTATCTTGTTTTTATTTTTATTCAGTGTGTGAAATAGCTAGATATTTACTGTAAAAATACTTTAAATCCCAGGAGTAGTGAATTTTAAAAATACCGTCTTTCAAAATATGTGGTCTTTGCAGGCAGACCCAGCATTTAATTGTTTATCCCTCATTGGTGGTGTTAAGCTGCCACCCTGAATCACTGCAGTCTTTGAATGTGTGTATACTCACAATACTGTTAGGAATATAACTGACAGCTTTCTACCAATACCTCTGCCACAATTATTCTCAATACTTGTGCCTCACAAGGCTGCATCCTCACCCTCCAACTCTACTCCCTATACAGTACTGTGTGGCCAGATTCTGCCCCAACTCAAGTTAAGTTTGTCATCTGGCTGTATATACACCAAGCAAAATAATGATCCTCTGGACCACGGTGCACTCACAAAATGTATATCACACACAGCACATAAACCGAAATATTGCTGCAAATAAGTTAGTAAAATATAATTCAAAATGCATGTAGGGTGCAGCACAGGTAATCAGTAACAGCTCACTGTCCTAGTGACAAGACCTCGGTGGAGAACTACATCTACAAGTTTGTAGTGGGCAGCATCTCAAATAAAGGTGAGTCAGAGTCTAGGAAGGAGATAGGGAGCTAGTAAACTGGCGTCATGACAACAACCTTTCCTTCAATGTCAGTGTAACAAAAGAGCTGGTGATTCAAAGTACATTTTTTTAAAAAAGGCTGGTTTTTAAAGCTGAAATTGTTGCACATCTCAATGCATTTTAAAAAATGGTCCCAATCTTAATATGCTAACTTGGGGTATCATAAACTACAGGAGAAGAGCAGCAGCCATTTATTTCTTCATCAGGAGGCTGCCCCAGTACATTCAGCTTAATTTAGGAGCATAGCAGCCTTTGTTCCATCATAATTCTATCTTGATATTCACACTGAATATCTTTAGTATCTTTAGGAATCTTCTCTGGATGATTGGGAAGGAACAGAATTGTGATCTGGTTGATTGAATCAGCCTGCATATGGAGTAAAGCAGTGGTCAGCATTTGTAATGCCCAGTATCAGAAAGAAACCTGCTTGAATTCAAAACTTTGCAAATATAAGGAATGCACAGCATGCTCCAGAGCAGGAGTTCCCAACCTAGGATCTGCAGACCCCTTGGTTAATGCTAGGTGTCCATGGTATCCATAAGGGTTGGGAACCCCTGCTTGAGAGTTACCATGTCCTTAATACAGGATAAATTAGCAATAATGGTAGATATAAAGGTTGAAATGCTTTTAGGAATGCCTTCAGATCCCTGTAGAGCATAATTCTTCATTGCACATATATATGATAAAGTATAAAACCTGTGTTTATTCTGTACATGCATAAGAAAAATGGTGGAAGCTACTTTAGGATTAATATATTTAAATGAACAGTTACTTTACATACCCAAGTCTAATACAATACCTGAGCTATTGCACTTAGTCATTAAATGACTGGAGCATTAATACTGACTTTCAGTTGCTGATTTTCTCCCTTCTCCAAAGCTGGCATCCATTTATTATAAAAATTACATTTATAATGCAATTCTATCAAAGCATAATGAAGGATGTCAGATTTTTTAAACACCAAGTTAGGAATGCCAATTTTGTTATGTTACTTTGCAATATTTGCATATTTGTTGTACATCTGCATAAACTAAGGCATTTGAATGCAGTTTTTGTTATGATTGAAGTGAATTAGTTAAAACCAAATTGAAAATTATTTTGTTATGCAGAGGATGTTTAATTCTACTGAATGCAAACTTTGTTTGGAATTAAATACTGAAAGCGAGTTGAGTTTGATCCTCACACAGCTTAATTTGTACTCCAAATCTTGTAATGTTACAGCACTAAAGTCAATTCTTGCATCCCTTTCTAAATGTGATAACATACTGTGGAATTTTTCTCATCTAAGACGGTTATTGAAAATGACTGATACAAAGAAGCCAATGGATATTATTAAGCATTTTAGAAACCTGAGCCAAAGACAAGATATTATTATATAAAAAAAAGATATTATTTGGTCAACACACATCAAAGTTGCTGGTGAACGCCCCAGGCCAGGCAGCATCTCTAGGAAGAGGTACAGTCGACGTTTCGGGCCCAGACCCTTCATCAGATATTATTTGGTGTTTTCTTTAGTGTAATTGGAGCAATCTTTTCATTTATCATAGCAGCAGAATAAGAAATGTGTTGGATAAGGGAGAATAGAGCAATGACAGAATGGAGTCAATAACAGAAAATGTATCAATATGACCCGTGCATGAAACAAAAGAAATATAATTGCTAGTACAAACTACCATAGCATTAATATGCATTTAAATTGCTCAGAGGTCTGACTATACCAAAGTATTACTCAGCTCATCTTTATGGCCAGTCATGAGCTTGAAACAGTTCCCTTATTGGCTTGATCCCAAAAAGAAACTTGCTGTTGGACTCTGGCCAACATTCTCTATTCTGATTCTCACCACCCCTCCCAGTTTGAATGGGGCAGAGTATTGACAATGAGTGAGTGAACATGTTGTTATCTGTGTGGGTCTTTTGGGGAATCTGTAGGATAATTGTGGGTGGGGGATGGGTTAGAGAAAGGAAATTTAGAAAAGAGAAAAATGCCTGACAAATGATTAACTTTCAAATTAGTAACTGTAATACACTACAAATGGACTAAACAGCTTTTTTAAAAATTTGAAAGGGAACTTGAGCGTAAAGTGATGATTTTATCCCTGCCTTTCCCTCTTCTGTCTGGATTATTTGTGTTTGCACACACAACAGCCTCTCTATTTTGGTGTTTGAAAGTGGCTCATTGTCCAAAGAACTTTCAAAGATATTCAAAAATGATATCAGATACAAATGTAATGTTATTTTGCAAATATAAACTTTTGTTTGGCACAAAAGTAGATAATTTACAAGTTTGAACTTTCTGGAACTCTTGTGTTGTTGAATTGGGAGAACAAGCCAAGAACATAATCGATGCAGTGTCACATGTACTTAGAACTGTTTCCCATGAGAGCGTGCGTTTCCTGGGACTCCAGGGACTTGAGTGCTGCAAGGCTGCTTCTCTTAAACATCACAGTATTCTTTTGGCTTTTTCCTTTACAATGTGATTACAGTAGAAATACTTGTTTTGATTACATTTTGTTAGGTGACCAATATGTCCGGGTCTCTCCTGATGTTTTGTGGGTTATTGAGTCTCAGGGTAATAGTATGAGTACAATCACTCGGACTAGGGTATGATGTTCTTCTGAGGCAGGAGTTTCCTACCTGGGTCCATGGACCCCTACGTTAATAGTAAGGCTCCATGGCATAAAAAGCATAGGGAACCCTGTGTTGCAAGTCTTGGCTATCCTTTACCCTCAAGCTTTTTGCTAAGAATTGACCATATATTCTTTAAAATTGGGTGCGGGGAGAAGAAAGAGATAAAACAAAATTAATACTATGCTTCTACAGGTCTTTTTGAGCTTTTCCACAGTGGTTATCCCTTTCATCTAATATGAGACATTGCAATTATAAAAACACACAGTCCTGTCCAGCACCATTAACTAGGGGTTTCAAATGTTTGCTTTTTCAGACTTCACACGGCAAAAAGCATCTGACATAATTCCCAAGGACAAAGTTCAAATGCTAAAGGAAAGTGATTTTATTGTAAAATGTACAGTCTTTCAAGGGAAAAAGTGTGATGTAATATTGTCAGTACCTAGGAAACTAGAGTTCTAAAAATTCTTGTGTACATCTTAAGATCTGTTAGCTCCAGTTTAAAAGTTATATTGCAGGACTTCCTTTCTTTTATCTATTGTTGTCAAGTTTGGTTAGTGTAATGTAATTTAAAATATCTGTGTCTTCAGAGGATTTGTTTTGTGAAAGTTGCTTCCTTTTGAGGTTCTTTGTATTGAACTGTTTGCATCACAACTTGCTGTTCATACCTTATTGCCCTAACAACATTATTTTTTGTCTTGTCTCTGGATCTTCTTCACAATTGCATCAATTGAATTGAATTGACTTTATTTCTTATATCCTTTGTGTACATGAGGAGTAAAAATCTTTGGTATCATCTCTGTCTAAATGTGCAGTGTGCAATTTATAGTAATTTGAAATAAATAATATGTACAACAGGACACTTAATATAGCATAGAAATACAATTGTATCAGCATGAATTAATCAGTCTGATGGCCTGGTGGAAGAAGCTGTCCTGGAGCCTGTTGGTCCTGGCTTTTATGCTGCGGTACCATTTCCCGGATGGTAACACCTGGAACTGTTTGTGTTTGGACTGACTCGGGTCCCCAATGATCCTTCAGGCCTTTTTTATACACCTGTCTCTGTAGATGTCCTGAATAGTGGGAAGTTCACATCTACAGATGCACTGGGCTATCTGCACCACTCTCTGCAGAGTCCTGCGATTGAGGGAAGTACAGTTCCCATACCAGGCAGTGATGTAGCCAGTCAAGATGCTCTCTATTATGCCCCTGTAGAAAGTCCTTAGGATTTGGGGACTCTTGTCAAACTTCTTCAACTGTCTGAGGTGAAAGAGGTTCTGTTATGCTTTTTTCACCACACAGCTGGTACATACAGACTACGTGAGATCCTCAGTGATGTGTATGCTGAGGAACTCAAATCTGTTCACCCTCTCAACCCCAGATCCACTGATGTCGATAGGGGTTAGCCTGTCTCCATTCCTCCTGTAGTCCACAACCAGCTCCTTTGTTTTATGTGACATTGAGGGAGAGATTGTTTTCTTGACACCACTGTGTCAGGGTGATGACTTCTTCTCTGTAGGCTGCCTCAGTATTATTTGAGGTTAGGCCAATCAATATAGTATCGTCAGCAAATTTAATTAGCAGATTGGAGCTGTGGGTGGCGATAAATTCATGGGTATATAGAGAGTAAAGGAGGGGGGCTTAGGACGCAGCCCTGAGGGGCACCTGTGTTGAGGGTCAGAGAGGCAGAGGTGAGGGAGCCTACTCTTACCACCTGCCGGCGATCTGACAGGAAGTCCAGGATCCAACTACATAAGGCTGGGTGAAGGCCAAGGTCTCTGAGCTTCTTGTCAAGCCTGGAGGGAATTATGGTGTTGAATGCTGAACTGTAGTCCAAGAACAGCATTCTCACAAATGCATCCTTCTTTTCCAGATGTGTAAGATAATATTATTCTTCCAAATTTACACATCCCTGTACATTTCAACAGTGAGTTTATATCTTACTGAAATTCTCACTGATGTTAAAACTAACAAAAAACACAAATTTAGGACTAATGTTATAAATTGCTCAGCAAAACAGTGATGAATGTAGACAAACAGTGGTAAACCAAATACCAAAGTTTGAAAAAATATTTTTATATTTACAAGCTATTCCTTCCAACACAAAATACAATTATACTAGGAAGAGATTCTAAATTAAAATTGAAATGTTTATCTGGTGTCATTACTTTAGAAATCTGTGCATGGGTGGGAGACGTGGAGAAATATCCAGACTATTTGTCCTTTGGCACTTGGTGGTACTCAAAAGACCATGTTTTTTTGTCGTCCTTAATCTCAGAGGTCAGTTAGGAACCTACATTGTTGAGTCTGGAGTCCCATCTATGCAGGGAGAGGCTGGGAAGGCTGGTACTTCATTCCTACAAGTGTAGGAGACCTCTGTATATCATGAGGGCCATAGATAGGATGAATACACACAATCTTTTTCCCAGGGAATAGGACTCAAAATCTAGAAGGTTTAAGTTATGAGGTGAAAGATTTAAAAGGGTCTTGAAGGACAGCTGCATAAAGAGGGTAGTGTGTATGTGGGATGAGCTGCCAGAGGAAGTGGTTTAGGCAAGTACAATAACAATATTTAAAATAGAAATCTGTAATTATATTGTTGCTGTTACAAATGTGAGTGTTCCAATTTCACGTTTAAATATGGATTTAAATAGCCTTGTAACCATGATGGGATTTTAATTGTTGTCTTAACAATGTTACCTTACCCAATTACTTTAAAACTAGATGGAAAGCAATTCTAATTCCTGTACCTTAAAAAAATTATCTATTTCCTACAGTTTATTTGTATCAGAGTTCCAGGTCAGTGCCTAATAATGACGCATCTTGAGGCAATACAGTATCTTTAATGGGAGTTTTGCAAACTAAGCCAAGAATACCCATTTAACATATGACTTCCAACAGGTCACTCATATGCATAATCATTCTCCTGGAAATTTATATTTTGTGTGCCTGTGTATAAACCAAAACAATAGAAGTTAATTACAAAACACATGAAGGTGCCTGTGGCAGTAATAAACAAAATGAAAGCATTGTAAAATTTTCCCTAAATTCCAGGCTTATTTTTCACATGATCTGCCTCTCCAGTTATGTGCATATGTTTTATTTTCTTCCATATCATATAACTGGATTTCATCTGTGATGTAATTCTAGCAGATGGTGATATCAGGTAACATGTTTCAGCTTGTCTGGCACCCATGCAGACTTTCATCATTCCAAGGTGTTCTTTTTGAGGCTTACCAACTCTATTTCCTCTCCCATACTCCTTTAAATCTTCATTGGATTTTCAAACTAAAGGTACATCTTCCTCAATATCAAAATGTGCTGAGCATTTGAAAGAGCAGTGGTTGCAAAACTTCAGGTAGAGAAAAGGTGATATTGCTGATCTTCTACGTGTTGTTAATCATGAAACAGAAATATATCCACACACTTAGGCTGTTGCTGGGTCTGGAGGACCTGAGTTATAAGGAAAGATTAAGTAGGCTAGGATTATAATCCTTGAAATGTAGAAGATTGAGAGGAGATTTGATAGTATATGTATATGGTCTGTCACAAGCCTTGTGGCCCATCAGGCTGGTGCTTATGCCGGTTTCCATGGAGGTACGCAAAATTATGAGGGGTACGGAGAGGGCAAATACAAGCAGGCCTTTTCCACTGAGGTTGGGTGGAACTACAACTAGAAGTCATGAGTTAGGGTGAAAGGTGATAAGTTTAAGGGAAATGTGAGGGGAAACTTCTTCACTCAGAGGGTCATGAGAGTGTGGATGAGCTGTCAGTGCAACTGGTGCAGGCAAGCTTGATTTCAATGTTTAAGAGAAGTTTGGATAGCTACATGGATAGTAGGGTTATGGAGGGCTATGGTTCCGGAGCAGGTTGATGGGAGTAGGCAGTTTAAGTGGTTTGGCATGGACCAGATGGGCCAAAAGGCCTGTTTGTGTGCTGTACTTGTATATGACTCGGTGGCTACTTTATTAGCTATAGCTGGACACCTCATTAATATAAATATCTAATCAGATAATCACGTGGCACAACTCAATGCATAAAAACATGCAAGCAGTATGATCAAGAAGTTCAATTCAAACCAAACATCAGAACGGGAATGAAATGTGATCCAAAGGACTTTAACTGTGGAATGATTGTTGTCAGACTAGGTGGTTTGAATATCTCAGAAACTGCTCATCTCCTGGGATTTTCATGCACAACAGACTCTAGAGTTTACAGAAAATGGTGCAAAAAACCAAACAAAAACATCCAGTCCTGTGGGTGAAAACACCTTGTTAATGAGAAGGGTCAGAGGAGAATGGTCAGACTGGTTCAAGGCAAACAGTAACTCAAGTGCCCACACATTAGTGTGGTGCAGTGGTGTGCAGAAGAGCATCTCTGAACACAATACATTGAACCTTGAAATGTATGGGTGACAGCAATAGAAGACTCAGGTACCTAATAAAGTGGCCACCGAGTGTATATATAAAGTATGGGTGAAAGTACAAAATGGATAATGTGCCAAATTGAGATCAAGTGTAACTTTTCAGCCTTCAAGCACCTCCTTCACTTATGATTTCAGAGCCAAGGTCCTGATGTCCTAAGTCTGTGGTCTCCCAAGCCTCCGACTGTCAGCATACATTTCTGAGTCTCTTTCAAACCCTGCATTGCATCATGCGATTTTAATGCCTCCTCTCATTCCAGGCCTTTATGCATGCACTACACTCCATAGCCACAGGACACATTTATTGTCTTGGCCTAATAACCCTACTTAACTCAGCCTACGGTAGGTTCTTGACTAGGAAATTTAGAATGTCTTTATAGTTAGTTGCATCATATGAAAACGTAGTTTTTTAGAGAAGTCTCCCAATGATCACCAAAATTAATAATATAAATAGTGGGGCACCTTAGTAAATCACTCAAATGTAAGGCATTGTGACAAAAATATTAAATGGAGTTTTGGTTCACAAAATCTTTTATTTAAGGAATGTGGTACCCTTTTGATTTGTTGTCATATCTGTTATTGGTTTGCATGAGTTTGCTTTTTATGCAACTTATACTAATGTTGACCGTTTCATAACTTAGAAATTTAAAAATTGAAATCCCTGGGAATGTATCCACTTGTATGATCTGTTAATAAAACTTTAGTGACTTAAAACTAATGAGGAAAACTCAATGGATCTATTGATGATATGCCAGGTTAGGCTCAGTCTGTTCATTCATAGTATTAACAAATCTAAATAATTTACTGTTATCTGTTTACAGCATGGAAAGTTCTAGACTTAGTTTATCTGAACATAACTTTGATTTAAGACTGCTTTTCTTCCTCTCCAATTGCCCTCTTTGGGTCTGACATCTTCGTAGAAAATCACATAATTAAAGTTGGTATTTGACAAGATTAACAACAAATGAAGTAATAAAACTAGTAAAATTATATTAGAAAGAATGTGATAGCTGGCAGTACTGATCTGCTTCACAAATGGTTTGAGGTGCTGATGGTGAAATGGTAATAATTATGGAAGAAATGCATTTTCTTTTAGAAGCTCTTTATTCAACATAAAGACATTCTTTACATATCACAACACAGAAAGACGCCATCAAGACCGACATATTTTAGATACTTCAAAATATAAAAGTATCAGTTAATCTATTTTTCAAAGTCTCTCTGCCTTAAAGATGACTCTGTTAATATTTTTGTACAATTTCTTAAATTGGTCCAGGTAACTCCCTTCTCTTTTCCTTGCAATTTTTGTGTATGCTATTCTTCTTTTCTATCGTGGTACAAATATACTTGTTGATTCAAATGCACTGTTGCTCGGGCACTGCCACATCATCAATATTATCTGTGAATGTATTCACTTACCATTGATGTTCCTTTTGCCATCTCCAAGGAAGTTTGGACAAAAGTGAATGAGGAGCCACCTATTCAGAAATAAAGAAAAAGCTCTTGTTAAAGTTTCAACGGAGAAGCCTAGTTCAGGGAAGAGAATTCTTTTTCAGTGCGCATGTTTATTATTTTTACAAATGTTGAACTGTTTTGAATTTTTGCAAAAATTATGAGCTTGTGTATAAAATGAAATTTTACTGAAACAAGAGTTCTTTTTTTGAGGTGCAGTTAGTATATTTTAGTTCTACTTTGAAGTCACAACTTTTTGCTTAGCATCACTTTTTGCCTCAATTTATTTGAGGATTTTAATCACAACTGAAAGTATATAAAAATTAATATAGTAAGTGCACCTGCTCTGTCTTAATATGGATCTGGATTCACTTCCAACACTGGGCATGGTAAACATGGCTGTTTCCCTGCCAGATATGTAGAGTTCTGTAGTATTGCTTGTAGCACAGTCTCTGCTTAAATCTCAAGTCAAGAGATTGAACAAATGCTTTCCTGGTTGTTGCAGTACTAATACTTGCCAGACAGATATCTGAAGCCATTGGGAAGTCCAAAACTTGCAAAAGTAACTTGAGATTAGGTGAATGCAGATTCTTGCTGAACTTAATGTAAAAGTGCATCTTGAATCCACAATATAGCTTTTAAAACCTGTGATCTTTTGCAAGTTTGCTTTGCAAGGAGTGAACAATTAGAATGTAAGTGGTTGAGTTATTGTTTGTGATATAAATCAACATCAGGCCTAATGCTGTTGAGTTGGAAGTAAAAAGGAAAGTCACAACCATCCCTCATCTTGGGCCTTGGTTAAGAAAAGCTGGGTCCTGATGACCAGTTCAGAGTCTATTCTCCAGATGCTGTTGTCAAAGGAACACTCACAATGTGCTGGAGGAACTCAGCAGGTCAGTCAGCATCAGTTGAAAAGATTAGTCGACGTTTCGGGCCGAAACCCTTCGTCAGGACTGAAGGAAGAACTTTGGGGAGGGTTTGAAGAATGCTGGTAGTTGAAAAAAACAGTAATTTGAAAGACAAAGGGGTGGGGGAGGGGAAGCAGGGAGGTGATTGGCAGGAGAACAATGCGCAGTAGTAGAAGGAGGCGGAACTATGAGGGAGGTGATGTGAAATGGGGATAGAGGAAGAGAGGGGGAGGGAATTACCGGAAGTTGGAGATTTCTATGTTCATACCAAGGGGCTGGAGACTACCTAAACCGTATATGAGGTGTTGCTCCTCCAACCTGACTTTAGCCTCATCATGGCAGTAGAGGAGGCCATGTATGGGCATATCTGAATGGGAATGGGAAGCAGAGTTGAAGTGGGTGACTACCGGGAGATCCTGTCTGTTGTGGCAACAGAGTCTTTTCTGCATTGAAAGTTGGTGGATTCATTTTTAACAATCAATGTCTTTAAAATGATTGGAGGAAAGAAAACATAGACTGGTGGATTATATAGATTTACAAACTTCATAGCCTTGACTAGGAATGACATGGTTCTGCATGCATTTCTAATGAGTTTGTAAACATGAAGTTCCATAAAGAACTATACCCATCTCAAAAATTATCTTTATAAACCTGCTGTTCAAAACAAAGACAAATATTGGTTTCATTAACCTTTCTTTTTAGAAAAACATGTTACTTGTATTTTTGAGCAGTCCTTGTTTAAAAAATGAACAATTGTTAGAAATTATAATTGTCTATCTAAAATAAACGTTTGAGAAATCTGGGGATAAGGAACTTAAAGTCATCATAAGTTTGAGGTGTAACAGATCCTTTTGTGGGATAAATTGCATATTATTTTTCTAAAAACTCAATATGCATAGAAAATTTCAAGTTAAAAATTTCTACTGCAAAATTCAAGTTTTAGGCTAAGGCATTACTTTGAAAGCTTAATTTAGTCTGTGAAGGCACACAAGATATTTTAATGTGGTTAAGTATATGGCTGTAAAGTGCATTTTAATTTATTTTTGTATAAAACCAGATTGAAACAAAGTATTGTGAATATGTGTAGGATCTGAGCAAAATTAATTTATGATTGTAATATCTGCCATGTAACTTGGTAATTTGCAGTATTATCTTAAAGGCATTCCTTAGTGTTCATTAGAATCGAGTATAAAAACTTGAACAGTGATGAGCTTGTCTGTTGAAGTTGAAGAATCACAGTCACTAATCAATTTGAAGGTCATATTAATCAACATTCTATTTGGTTTTACATATTTGCAAGATATCTGAATACATTGCAAATAAAATGACTTCATTCACAGTACAGCTAAACATTTAAGGCAGCTTAGTTACATCTTGATCCAGTTGCTCTGAATATGTCAGTATTTGCTCTGGAGCGGAGTCATAAAGAACTTATTTTCAAAGTCCTTGCAGAAGTTGCCAATAACTGGATTTGACTTAGTTTGGCAGCTTCTCGAGATTTAAACACTACATTTTCAGAGAAAATAGTCATATTTTGGTCAGACAGAATTTCCTGCAGTCCTGTTTACCAGGTGGGGAATCTTGGGTGCAAGCATATTGCAAGGTGTAATTTGATCGTCTACCATGGTCACTTCAAAATTCCACTTTCAGGAAAGGTTTACTTCAAGGATGTTTTAGTAGTAATGTTCCTACTGTATTAGAAGTCATTTTCAAAAAATTAGACTGGACATTTCAAATATTTTGGAGACATAAGAATTTTGTTTAATTAATTGGTTTTTGTGGAATGGGCTGTCATATCCTTTTATAGATACGAATAGAGGAATTGGACGGAACCACTGCAAGGAATATCATGGAGTCGGAGCGCTACAGCATTATAAACAGGTCCTTCAGTCCATCTAGTCATGTCCAACTGTTTTATTGTCTAGTCCTATGGACCTGCACCTAGACAGACCATAGCCCTCAGTACTACTCCCATGAATATATGCATCCAAACTCCTCTTAAACATTGCAAAGGAACCCACATCTACCACTTCTGCTGACACTTCTTTACACTTTGCATCACCCTCTGAGTGACGAAGTTCTTTCACAGGTTCCCCTTAAAATACTGTATTTCACCTGAACCCATGATCTCATCCAATCTCAGTAGAAAAAGCATGCTTGCATTACCCATTCTTTATCCCTCATTTTGTATACCTGTATCAAATCTCCACTCATTCTCCTATGCTCCAGGGATAAGGTCCCAACCTATTCATCCTTTCCCCCTGATTCGGGCCCTCAAGTCTTAACAAATTCCTAGTAAATTTTCTCTGTACTCTTTTGATCTTATTGATACTTTTCCTGTAGGTAGGTAACCAGAACTGCACACAGTATTCCAAATTTGGCCTCACCAATGTCTTATACAACTTCAACATCCCAACTCCTCTGCTCAATACTTTGATTTATGAAGGCTAATGTGTCAAAAACTCTCTTTACGAGCCCATCTATTCGTGATCTCACTTTCAGGAATTATGGACCTGTCTTCCCTGATTCATATGTCACACTACACTCCTTAGTGCCCGACCATTCACTGTGCATGTCCTACCGTGGTTTGTCCTCTCAAAGTGCAACCCTCATACTTATTCTGCATTAAATTCCATCTGCCATTTTTCAGCCCATTTTTCCAGCTGGTCCAGATCAACACAGGTGATGCCAACAGGCTGAATAAACTGATTATAAAGGCTGTCTGTTATGAGAGTCAAACTGGATACTCTGGAGGCTGTGGTAGAATAAAGGACCCTACGGAAAGTCCTGGCAATTCTGGACAATGTTTCTCACCCTCTGCATGCCACCTTGGCTGAACAGAGGAGCCCCTTTAGTAATAGACTAAGACAACTGCGCTGCTCCAAAGAGTGCTATATGAGGTCTTTCTTACCCTTGGCCATTAGGCTCTATAATGAGTTAACCTATAGCCAGGGAAGTGGTGATCCCCTCCCGTTAGGCTGTTCGAGGTAACTTATTTTTTATTCTTTCTTACTTCTCTTCTAATGTTTATAAATCTGTGCACTTGTAATGCTACTGTGACACCATAATTTCCTTTGGGATCAATAAAGTATCTAAGCTTTGGTCGTTTTCCTCTCTGTCCACTATGCCCTCAAACTTGGTGTTATCTGCAAATTTGTGGATCCACTTTACCATATTATCATCCAGATCATTGATAATAGATGACAAACAACAATGGACACAGCACTGATCCATGTGGTGCACCGTTAGTTACCAGTTTCCAGTCAGAGAGGAAATGATCTGCTACCAGTCTGGCTTCTGCCTCTAAATCCAGTGTTAAATTCAATTTACTATTTCATTATGAATGTCAAGCGACTGAACCTTGGCCAACCTTCCACATGGGACTTTGTCAAAGGCCTTGCTAAGGTCCACTGCCTTTCCTCCATCAGCTTTCCGGGTACCCTTGAAAAAATCCATAGGATTGGGCAGACACGGCCTCCCATGCACACAGCCACGTTGACTAACCCAAATCAAGCATTGTCTATCCATTTACTTGTATATCTTGTCCCTTAGAATACCTTCCAATAATTTATCTACAACTGACACCAGGCACACCGGCCCATAATTTCCTGGCTTGGCTGCAGAGACTTTCTTGAACAATGAAACAACAGTAGTGATTCTCCAGTCCTCCAGCACCTCAGCCGTGGTTCAGGATGTTTTAAATACCTCTGCCAAGGCTCCTGGAATTCCTGCACTAGCTCCCCAGAATGTCCAAGAGGACACTTTATCAGGCCCTAGTGACTGTTCATTTTAACTTGCCTCAAGACAGCAAGCATGTTCGTCACATTGTCATGAAACCACTTCTTAACAACAGTCAGCTAATTTCATCCAATGTTACCTGTATACCAAGACATAATATTATATAAGTAGGATTAGTTTCTTTGAGCCTTTGCCATTTGTGAAGATTTAGCAGATTTTTTTATTCACAACTTCTTCCAATACATTTACATTTCCTCATTGTCCTAAGTACCCAAAAATCTTTCAATCTTTGATTTGAATGAACTCAGTGACTGAGCCCCCACAGTGGTCTGGAGTAGAGAATTACAAGTGTTCATTACCCAGAAAGAAATTTCTTCTTATCTTCGTTCTAAGTTGTCCAACTCTATTTTCTGAAATGGTGACTCTTGGCTCGGCTATCAGAGGACACATTCTCCCTGTATCCAATCTTAGCCCTGTAAGCATTTCGTAAATTTAATTGAAATCTAAAGAATAAGGGCCTGCTCTACTTGGTCTCACCTCATTGGGCATCCTTAGAGCCCACGTAGTAAATAGCATTTCCTCTGTGATAAGTGTGGCACAGTAATGCAACAGTTACTTCTACTGTTTCACAGCTCCAAGGATCCTAGTTTGATCAAAAGGGGAGATTATGGGCACTTGAGAAAGAATAGCTTGAAGGGCCAGAGAAATTAAACAGTTGAATTAATCTTTTGGGAGCTAGCATAACTTCCTCTAGTGTTGCAGTTGATAAAGAGACCTAAAGAGCACACACAGAATTGCTGTAAGATGTCTTTACTGCTGTAACTCAAATCTTCTTGTAATACAGGCCAAGTTATCATTTGCCTTCATGGTTTCTGCTCTTGCACACTAGCATTCAGTGACACGTGAGACCCATTATTACCCAGTCTCTCAGCACTTTAAGAAAAAATGCTTTTCTATTTTGTGGACAATTTTAAAAAATTGCAGGCAGTGACCAACAAAAATTGGCGCTATTGTAGGTAGTGAGGCAGGTTGATTAAGACATGGCATAGATCCTCTAAAAAGTTGGGCAGACTTTTTGGAAGTCTGGAAAAAGTATGGAAGTCAATTTTAACAGATGTGCGTTGATTCAGAATCAGGTTTATTATCACTGACGTGTTGTGAAATTTGTTTTGATGAGGCAGTACAGTGCAATATATAATTTATAATAAGAAATAAATATACTGTATATATCATATATTCTGTATTACAGATATATTCATTCAGAAGAATGAAGGGTGACTTCATTGAAACCTATCGAGTGTTGAAAGGCCTCAATGGAGTGGGTGAGTCTCAGACTAGAGGATGCATTCTCAGGATAGAGGGCCATCCTTTTAGATCAGAGATGAGGAATTTCTTCAGCTAGAGATTTGTGAATCTGTGGAATTCGTTGCCACAGGTGGCTGTTATACTTAAGGAAGAAGTTGATAGATTCTTGATTAGTCACGGCATGGGGGGATATGGGGAGAAGTCAGGAGATTGGGGCTGAGAGGGAAAATGGATTACCCAGAATGAAATTGTGGAGCAGACTCAATGGACCAAATGGCCAAACTCTGTTCCTGTGTTATGGTCTTATAAGTAGTGCAAACAAAAATGAGAACAAAATATTGAGGTGGTGTTACTGGGTTCATAGACTGTTTAGAATTCCAATGGCAGAGGGGAAGAAGTTTGGTAGAGAAGACTGTCAAGGATAGGTTGGATACATTCAATGTTAGAGCCCTGGGGAATGTTGATAAGCAAAAGAGACCTTGGGGTAGAAGACTATAGATGCCTGAAAGCTGCAGCACACATGAATATACTGGTGAAGAAGGTGTGGGAAGCTTACTATCATTGGCTGTGGTGTATTGGCTTGGAGCATCATGCTCCAGCTTTCTGAAACATTGGTTAGGGCATACTGGAGATATTATCTGCAGTTTTGGTCACCACACCATATGGAAGAATGTGTTTGTTCTGGATAAATTATAGTGGAGTTTCACCAGCATGTTGCCTGGCCCACTGCTGTTCGAAAGAGGGATGAAAAGACTGATTTTGTTTTCCCTGGAGCAGAGGAAGCTGAAGGATGACTGGATAGAGGTATAGTGCCTATGAAAAATATTCACCCCACTTGAAAGTTTTCATGTTTTATTGTTTTATGACATTGAATCACAGTAGATTTAACTTGGCCATTTTGACACTGATCAACGGAAAAGACTTTCATGTCAAAGTGAAAACAAATCTCTACAAAGTAGTCTAAATTTATTACAATCATTAAGTTGCATAATTACTCACCCCCTTCAAGTCAGTATTTAGTAGATGTAGCTTTGCACATCTGGACACTGCAATCCTCCCCCTCCATTCTTTTTTACAAAACTGCTCAAGCTCTGTCAGATTGCATGAGGATCATGAATGAACAGCCCTTTTCAAGTCCAGCCACAAGTTCTCAATTGGAGTGATTTCTGGACTCTGACTTGTCCATTCCAGGACATTAACTTTGTTGCTTGCCTTTTGGCAAACTCTAGCCAAGATCACATGTGAGTTTTTTTTCAACAGTGGCGTTCTCTCTGCCACTCTCCCAGATGTAATTCCATTACATCTTGGAAGGTTCAGAGACCAGACTTTTACTTCAATGTACAGAAATATTTTAGAGGTAGACGAAAGCCTCTCAGCCAATTACAATTAAATTTATTTTATTTATTTTGAATCGGAGACAGTGCGTGGAACAGGCCCTTCTGGCCCATTGAGCTGCACCACACAGCAACCCATCTATTATCTCTAGCCTAATCACAGGACAATTTACCATGATCAGTTAACCTGCTAACTAATAAGTCTCTGGACTGATAGTAAAGAAGTTAATCAAATCTTGCCATTTACTAGGAAGCTGCAAAAATATTCTTAGAACATCAATAGTAATTATAGTGGAACAAATTGGCTGTTGAATATCCTTGCCATTGAATTTTATCATCTTCCCAGATACCAAATCTCTCTTGGCAGCATTTTGTACTGTTTGCATTCACCACAACACCTCACCAAGTTGTTTTCCCTCTGCCTACACCATCAGCCCAACACCCAAGTACTAGGTCCCTTACCACTTCCCACCTGCCTACTCTACTTCCCTTATTTGATTTTATGCTCCACCTTCCTCTTGTATGAGATTCCTTCATTTTTCCCCTCTTTTGCCTCGACCTATCACCTCTTAGCCCTTGTTGCTGTTTCCATCCTTCCCTAGTTTATCAGCCTATCACCTCTCCTCACCTGTCAATCAGCTCCACTTCAGCACCATTGATAAAGGCAAGGGCATATTCTGTATCCACCTCCTGAAGAGATGGAGGGAAAGGTTGTTGTCTTGACACCATGCCACTAAGCTCTCTATCTTCTTTCTGTACTCTTCCTTACTGTTGCTAGAGATCTGGCCCACCACAATGGTATCATCTGCAAAGACTGATCTATCATTTATTGCCAATGCTACACATTGATAAAGTGTACATTTTTTGGTGCATATTTAAATATTAATTGTAATTTTTGACCATTTGTCTTAACGCTTAATACAAGTTCTTTCTTGGATCTAATCGAAGCATTTTTTTTTACTTTGAATTTATGTATCTCTGAACAAGTTGTGTTGACAGATTCCTTTCCACAGTTCTGTTTCCCACGTGTAATACATTGATTTTTTCTGTATCTTTCCTTCTGTTAATACAAGTCAGGAAATAGCAGCTATTTGTTTTAACAGTAGACTTTGCCTTTCACTGGTCAGTTTGGCTTCCTCTGCTATGATTGATGTACACAGGGAAAAAATTTTAAATCTTATTTTTATATATTAGGTGATAAAAAGGATAGTTTAATGTGCAATAAATCCAAGAAAGTAGATTTTCCTGAAAATATATAAATCGTATACAGGCTGATAGATTTGCTATACTTAAATGGTGGTAAAAGTGAGCTAAATGGCAGTTGACTGAAGCATTGTTTATTATTGATAAGATTTAATTTCAAAGTATTGATTACACTTTTGTTAGTTGAAAGTTCTAGTTCAAAATTAGTATAATTAGACAAATTGAGTCCTGTTTCTGAAAAATCAGTTTGATTCACCGAGAAGCTGTCTGCAAGGCCAACGTTTATTCCCTTTTCCCAGATATTGACGAGACACCTTATGGAAGACTTTGCAGTCCTTTTATCTTAGGTTACTAAAAGTGGACACTTGGGTAATCTGCAACTGTTGGTAGTGCCATGATGTTCTTGATGGTCTTGGGCATGAGTTTTATTGGATATATTTAAGGCAGAGGGTGATAGGTTCTTGATTAGTCAGGGCATCAAAGATTATGGGGAGAATGGGTTTGAGAGGGATAATAAATCAGTCATTATGGATTGGCAGAGCAGGCTCAGTATGCTGAAATGTCCTCATTCTGCTATATCTTATGGTCTAACTCAGAGCCAGTTTTGCTATGCTGATGGAAGGGAGAAATTGCTTAGGTTGGTGGGTGGCATCTGTTGATTGTGGAAGGTGGCAGGATAGAAGATAAGGGTGTGTGGTACCCTGCCTTTGCTCTGGGTGAGAGGAGATTGGGTGAGGTTAGGAAATGATACCGACAGGATTCAGAATTTCAACTGTAGTGGAGGAGAAATCAAAATTGATGCAAAATGTTGGCGCCTCAAAAGCAGTGGTGTTGGATGGAGGCAGAGAAACTGAGAAGGGTATGATGAGAAGAGACGGTATCAGAATAGCTGTAGGAGACTGTGTTCTCAAGGAAATAGTTTTATTCAAAAAGCAGATGTGCAAAATATGAAGTAAAAACAAGAAATGCTGAAACCATTTAGAGCTGAAACATAAAATCTCTTTTCCACTCTTCACAGTTGCTTCCTGACTTGTTGCATATTCCCAACATATCCAGCTTGGGTTGATAGAATATTCACAAAAAATTAATTTTAGCTGAGTCTGTTTCTAGTAGATCCAAAGCAGTGGAGTGCATTTGAGTAAACTGAGAAGTTTAATACATCTTTATCAGGTGAAAAAAAAATGATAATTTAGAAAATATATAACTATTAAATGTACAATTCATGATTAAAATTACTTAATAATGCAATGGTGTTTTCACGATCGATTTTTGTCATTGATCACAATCAACTACATAACATCTATGCAGGAAAACTCTTTGAATATTGAATTGAATAATATGCTTCGTATTTAAAGTCATGGGTTGTACAGCACATTAAAGGGGCTGTTAGACCATTACATCCATGCCAACAATTGTGCCTGCCGATATTAATCTAATTTGCCTTCATTAGATCTGTAGCCTTGGTCTTGAATATCAAATACCTGTCCTGTTGCCTTTAAATATTGTGATCACATCTGTCTTCACTGCTTGCCCTGGAAATGTTCCAGATACCAGCCACACCCTCTGATTCACTCTAAAATTCCTCCCTCTCACCTTAAACCTATGCCATCTCAGCTGTTTCCCAACCCTTCTATAGGAAAAGAACTCTTATTATCTACCCTATCTATGCCTCTCATAATTTTATATACCTCTATCAGGTCACCTCTCTTCTTACTTAGTTCCGGGGAACATAAACACTATCTGATCTCTCCTCTTATGAAGGCCTTCCAGTCCAGGCAACACTTCGTAAATCTCCTCTGCATCCTCTGCAGCGCAGTCACATCCTTCTTTGAGTGTGGCGACCAGAGCTGCAAGCAATTTTTCTTGTGTGGCTTAACGAATGTTTTGTAGAGTTGCTACGTGACATCAATATTTGCATTCTATGCTACATTCATTGAAGTCAAGCATTGCCATGTGCTATCTTCACCACCCTATCAAACTGTTGCCACTTTCAAGAAACTATGTACTTGTACCTTAGGGATCTCTGTTCACCAACACTCCGTTAGGCACTGTGTAAGTCTTGCCTTTATTTGACTTTTGAAAATGAATCATCTAGCGCTTGTTGGGATTAAATTCCTTTTGCCATTGCTCCACCCAACATTCTATATCCTGATTTATAGCATTTGACAACCTCCTTTGTCCCTGTCATGCCACTAATTTTTGAGTTATTTGATAATTTAGTAATCATACCTCCTACATTCATGTCCCAGTTGTTAATATACAGTATATATTAACACAAAACTCAAAGATCCTTGTTGTATACCCTCGGTCAGAGATAACCAATCTGAAAAGCAACCATTTGCTATCATTCTTGGCCTTCCATTACCAGGCCAACTTAGGATCCAGTTTACCAGTCTGCCTTGAATCCTATGCATTCAAACTAGTAACTTTGTGCTCCTCAGAAAACATCAGTAGTAAATACTAATTATTCACATTTCAGTATTAAATGACATATTACCTTACAGATACAATAGTTACACTCAATAATAAAATATTTTTGTATTTTTTTAAAATGCATTTGATTATCAAAGGAATTATTTCCTGTAGCTTTGCATGGTTTTAATTCATATTTCAAGCTATGACAAGCACTGAGACCTAAGATGATGTTTCATTGAACTTGGATTAATTTAGCATGAATTTTCATGTTGAACCTTTAATAATACCATGAATTTCAGTCAGACATATCAACCTAAGGGATTTGCAAATAATTTTACCGTGGAAATTACCAGAGGCATCAACAGTTAAATGAATAATCAGTTGATAAGATGGCTGTCTGCATTTTTTTAAAGCAAGCATTGACCTGTTTATTTTAAATGGGTTACTATCTCAGAGAAGGAATCAGAGCAGTGAATTGCTTGTGAGTATGTTAAGTATTTGTCTGATACCAAGCCAAAAATAATTATTAGAATTGAAAGTGATGTCTCAAAGAGAATTAAGTATGTTTTGGTATTTTGAATTTGCCAGAGAAAGGTGTTTTGTGATGCAAGGACACATTCAAATGCAGAGTACTATGAAGGTTGACAGCAAGGTGGAGGGTACCATTCACTTTTCCTTGTAACTGTAGATTCAGCATTGAATTTGTAATACATATAGTGAAAATTATTGTATCTTTCAGACATATGAAGTGAGTTTTTAAAAACTGCCAAAATGCCTTTTTATTGGAAGCAATACTAATCAAGAATGTACCTCAGAAAATAGTTATAAAAATAAATTAATTAACACTATGTATTTAACACAGAAGAAAAATATGAAGTGAATTCTTTTAAGCTTAACTGGCTACTGTGAAGTTCCCATCAAAATAATGAGAAAAGAAATTATAGGTACTTGAGAGACAGTAAATTGCAAGGCTAGAGGTGGGGGTGGTAAGTTGGACTGGCGTGAAGTAGGCTGGACCCAATGGAACAAACAGCCAAATAATTGTAATAATTTGTATATATTTCCCTTTGTTTTCTTCAAAACATATTTATTTTAATTTTTGTGCCTCTGATGGGGAATTCATGCTCAGTGGGACCATGGAATAGAAACTTCGGTGCATGATGTCACTATTGTGAAATGACATTTATTGTGTTAGAATTTCCAGCATTCATTCTTGCCTGGTTAGCCTTATGCACTTTAAAGCAAAGCCAGAGGGGAAATCCCTGGAACTTTCACCTTGTTAGAATAAATTTCTTTCTCATCCAGTTGACTATGTCAAATGAGTTCCACTTAACTGTGACTCTGTATCAGCCTGCCACTGTCCCCAATTCTACATTGACCCTAGAAATGCTTGTTGATCCCAAGGATGTGTAAAGCATGACCTGACAACATTAGGAACTGATTCAGGTTTGTTTCCTTATCACACAATTTAGATTAGATTTAGATTAGGTTAAATTATTAGTTTTAAAAAGATTGTTGATGGGGAAATTCTCCAGTTGACTGACAGTCAAGCTTCACCCAGTTCTTTAAGAGTTAATTCACTATCCAGTAACTTTGATAAGCCTACAGGCATAAGCATGAAAATCTCAATGGCCATTGGTGAGAATATAAGAGGGTGCAGGCAGATGCAGATGTTTATGTTTTGGAATGTCCATCTATGTCTATGCCTATTCAGCACTGTCAGTGCTATTAGGAATGGATTATAAGTGTTACCACTGGACAAGATTGATGGATTGATTGGTAGGAAATCTTAAGTTTTCAGAAGTTCAAATTTAATTCATATTAATAATTTATTTCTACAAATGTTAGGTGGTTGTTTGAACAAAGCATAGTTCCCATTAAAAAGGAATTGGGAGTCTACGTTTATTACCAGATCAGGGCCATTTTTATACATTTAGCATAGATTTGAACATAAATTGTGACACAGGCAGGAAAGCTAAGAACATTGGAAAGTTTATTATCTACAGTATTTTAAAAGTAGTCACAAGATTGCAAGAAACCATACTAAGGATGAAAATTTAATCAATCATTAATATAACCTTAAACATGAGAAGATCTGCAGATACTGGAAATTCAAAGCAACATACACAAAATGCTGGAGAAACTTAGCAGGTCAGGTAGAACCTATGGAAAAGAATAAACAGTCAACATTTCAGGCTGAGACCCTTCTTCAGTACTGAGAAGGAAGGGGGAAGAAGCCAGAATAAGAAGGTGGGGGGGGGAGGGGAAAGAGGGTAGCTAGAGGGTGAAAGGTGAAGCCAGGTGGATGGGAAAGGTCAAGGGCCAGAGAAGAAGCAATCTGATAGAAAGCATGGTGGACCATAAGAAGAAGGGAAGAAGGAGAGGACGCAGGGGAAAGTAATGGGCAGGTGAGAAGAAGCAACAGGTCAGAGTGGGGAATGGGGGGGTGGTATTTTGTTTATCGTAGGAAAAAGCTATATTAATACCATCAGATTGGAGGGTACCCAGATGGAATCTAAGGTGTAACACACACAAAATGCTGAAGCGACTCAGCAGACCGGGCAGCATCTATGGGGGTGGGGGGAGTGGCGTGAAGTACAGTCAGCTTTTCAGGCTGCTGCAGATTCTCTCTTGTTTGGAATCTAAGGTGTTGCTCCTCCACCCTGAGAGTGGCATCATCTTACATTTATTCTTTGGACTAGAAATGCCAAGCTCCTGCAGGAAGAGAAAAAGTAAAATCATGCTAGTAAGCATTGTTTTGAAAGATCAAAATGATCAGAAAATGTTAAAAATTGAAATAGTTGACTAAGGTAAACACCAGTGCTTAAATATTTGAGTAGCAGGCTACTAAATTAAAGAGGGAGGCTGAATAAAGGTAAGAGTGGAAACACGGAGAAGCAAAATGAAAATTTTACTCACAACTGTGATGGCCACATTAGAAAGAATAAAGATGGAGAAAAAATAAATAGCCTAAAGAAAATTCTACTGATATAGGCGTTAATCGTTTCACTCCTGCTCCAGAGTAGAGAAATACATAAGAAACAGCAGAAAACTAAGATTTAAGCTGTATGCTGTTGTTCATCAAGAATTTTAAATCTATACAATTTCTTTACCACTCTCCAACTCTTAAGCGAACTGATATTGAAACCATTTTCAACCCGAGTTAAATGGCTCCTTATAAACTTTATTGTATTCATTGCCCATTCTTCTATCTGCTTATATCACTGACAATTTTGTTGCTTTATTTTTACAAAACACAGGCACTAGCAAGCTCATGCCTTTGCAATCCCATGCCTTTACACTATGCTTGACTGTCCATCTACAGTCTAACTTTTTGAAGCAAAGCCTAATTTTGGCACAGATAAGGAGATGGCTAGAGTGGATTAACCTCTCCAGCATGCTGGAAAAGGAGGGAGAGCATTGACACAATACTGGTAGGTGATAAACTGTAATCAGAATCAGAATCAGGTTTAATATCACCAGCATATGTTGTGAAATTTGTTTTCATGCGGCAGAAATTCATTGCAATACATAATAAAAAAAACTGTAAATTACAATAAGTATTTATATATTTAAAAAGTTAAATTATATAAATAGTGCAAAAAGAGGGGGGAAAAGTAGTGAGGTAGTGTTCATGGGTTCAATGTCCATTCAGAAATCTGATGGCAGAGGGGAAGAAGCTGTTCCTGAATCATTGAGTGTGTGCCTTCAGACTCCTGATGGAAGCAGTGAGAAGAGGGCATGTCTTGGTTCATGGGGTCCTTGATGATGGATGGTGCCTTTTTGAAGGATCTCTACTGGAAGGTGTCTTGGATCCTGGGGAGGCCAGTGCCTATGATGGAGCTGACTGAGTTCACAACTTTCTCTAGTGTACTTCGATCCTCTGCAGTAATGCAGCTAGTAGAATGCTCTCTATGGTTCATCTGTAGAAATTTATGAGTGCCTTTGGTGATATATCAAATCTCCTCAAACTGCTAATGAAATATGCTGCTGTTTTGCCTTCTTTGTAATTGCATTGATATGCTGGGCCCAGGATAGAAAGGATAGATCCTCAGAGATATTGACACCTAGGAACTTGAATTTGCTCACTCTTTCCACTACTTATCCCTTGATGAGGACTGGTGTGTGTGCCCTTGTCTTACCCTTTCTGAAGTCTGTGATCATTTCTTTGGTCCTACTGACACTGAGCGCAAGGCTGTTGCTGCAGCACCACTCAACCAGCTGATCTTTTTCACTCCTGTACGCCTTCTAGTCACCATCTGCGATTCATCAGCAAATTTATAGATGCCATTTGAGCTGTGCCTAACCATGCAGTCTTGAGCAGCACAAAAAAAAACATCAAGCCAACTTAAACACAGGCGATTCTGCAGATGCTAGAAATCAAAAATGATACACACAGAATACTGAAGGAACCAAGCATGTCAGGCAGCATCTATGGAGAGAAATTGGGAGTGTACATTTTGGTCCAAGACCCTTCATCAGGACTTGGCTAACTTAAGTAGTTGGCAATTTCTGTTTGTATTCCTGTAGGTGTTACCAACTAACATTCGTCACATGATCTTTAAAAAGTGATTATTTATTTTGCTAGAACAAAGCATGTTTTAATATTTTTGCCACACTTTTCACCAGTCTGGTGCAAGTTCCAATACCTTACTACTTTCACTTGCCAGCTATTTTGTATCATTACCACATAGCTAAAACATTTTACTTCCATATAACTTCTGAGGAATATTTGTCTGAAAATAAGTTTTTGTAGTTCAGCTTACAACAGCTGTTGAAGTGTAGACAGCTTATGTTGCAGTGAAATCTGATATAACTCAGGATATGCTTCCAAGCCCTTCGATTAATGTAAATTTGGAGTAGTTGTTGTGAATGGTCAATCGAGTGGTTTATTGCTGCAGTCGTACAATATTAACTGTTCAATCAGTTTACAGATTGATTGCACACATTTTCATCTGTTGTAACTCAATTCCAGGTTGAATTGTCACCTTTGTGGGAGAAACAAAATGGCATTTTAAAGACCCTGTGTACTTTGATCATTTTCAACATTTCTTTCTGGTCTTGTGATACAATTCAAATTGTTTTAGCAGAACCTGAAGGCCTGAATCAGGGAATTGTTTTTATAGTCGGTTGCTGTGGCAATTCTCAGCCTTGCATGGAACTATCGTCTCCTGGGAAACAAAACTTGTGCAGCTGTCTTTGGCCTATTGACATCAAGTATGTCTATTATGGGGCCTCAGTTGAAATGTTTTTTCTGACTTTGTTACTATTGTCTGAGTAGGATAGACAAACAGAATACATTTTGAGTTTACACAAAATTGTCACATATCCTTTTGTGAATGGCACAAAGGTTAAGTCTTCTGTAGATTTGAGTAATTCACTACATCAGATAAGGTCAGTAATGCTGTTTTCCTTCTGTCAAGTACTGTGAAATAAATATTTTCAATTGAAATGTTTAAATGGATTTTAATTTCTATCTTCTGATAGATTGTTTACTGAAAGTATGTGATAGGATTGAAAGCATTGCAAAATCTGGTATCACTGTAACCCTGAATTTTCAGAGCACTATGCTCTCTCTGATTATCTAATCGGCAGTGAGTGTGGTTATCTGAGAAGATGGGCCTTGTCTGGATGAATGGGGCCTTTCAGGCAGTTCCCATTGGAGCAGTAAAAGCAGCAGAGCAATAGGGCCTGTGCCAGGTGACCAACACCGTATTTTGTATTGACTGTACAGCTCGGCTGGAATGAAATTACCAGTTCTAAAACTTGGACCTTTGTCTCTGACACTCATAATAATTTCTGCAAATAACTGAAATTGGTAATTATTAATAAATTGTTGCATGACAGCTGCAAAATTGTTCTATGTTAGGAGTAGATTCTCAGTAAGGCAGCTTTACTTTTTATGGTGTGCTGCAGTACCACAAAGTAGTAGAATACCTTCACAGTTTAGCCAAGTGTACCTTTTTCAGCAAAAAGCAAGGAAAAATCTTGTAAAAGTGAAATCAAATGAGAGATTAGGAAAGTAAAGAGAGTGTATGAAGCCAAAAGGGCAACACACAAAATGCTGGAGGAACTCAGCAGATCAGGTAGCATCTATGGAGGGAAATAAACAGTTGGTGTTTCGTGTCGAGCCCCTACATCAGGACTAGAAAGGAAGGGAGAATCCAGAAGGGGGCTTCTACCTACTGAAAGGTGAAAGAGTGGATGTGGAGAGGAGTGTCTAAGACCAGAGGACACAGTCTCAGAATAGAGGGGTTTGTTTTTAGATCAGAGATGAGGAGGAATTTTTTCAACCAGCAAGTGGTGAATCTGTGGAATTTGTTGCCACAGGCAGCTGTGGAGGCCTAGTTTTTATGTATATTTAAGGCAGAGATTGATAGATTCTTGATTGGTCGGGGCATGAAGGGATATGGGGAGAAGGCAAGAGATTGGAGCTGAGTGGAAGATTGGAAATGGCAAAGCAGACTCAATGGGCCAGGTGGCCTAATTCTGCTCCTATGTCTTATGGTCTTTCCCCCTTCCTTTCCAGTCCTGATCATCCCAAAAAGTTGATTGTGTATCCCCTGCATAGATGCTAAATGACTTGCTGACTTCCTCCAGCATTTTGTGTGTTGCTCTGGATTTCCATCAGCTGTAGAATCTCTATTGTTTATGAAACAATACTGATGTGCAATAGCACAGAAAATCTAAATCCAAACACTTTTAACAAGTTTGAAAAATATAACAAAAGGATGACTAAGGATTGAGTAGGGCCTCTTAGAGAGCAAAAATGTAACCCATCTGTGGAAGCAGAGGATGTGGGTGGCATTCCTGTGAAAATTTTGCAATTATGTTCACAAAAAGGGGGGAGCATGCCAATGTTATAGTTAAGAAAGACAAGTGTGAAAATACTGGCCAGGATAAATGTAATAAAAAGAGGATTGATTAAAGGGTTTACTGTGTTTGAAAATTAATAAATAGCTTTGCTCAGATTAAATATACCCCAGAAACCAGAAAAGAAATCATGGAGATTCTGACGTATTTTTCAATTCCACTGGCTACTGGAGATGCACCAGTAAATTTGAGGGCTGTTAGCAGTTTACTAATGTTTAAAAAAGAGAGGAAGAGATAAATTAGCTATTTTTTTTGAGGAAGTAACAGCGATTGAGGGCAGTATACTTGATGATGTCTACATTGATTTTATCAATTCTTTTGACAGTGTCTCATAAGAGCATGGAAAGTTGGTTTTGAAATTGTATTAGTGACAGCATGCAAAGTGTAATGGTGTTTTTATGACTGCAAGCATGTTACCCGTGATCAGTCCCTACTATATTTATTCATGATTTAGTCTTTAATGCACTTCCGGTCAAGATGGCACCAAGCTGTGATGTGCGTTGAGGTTGTGGCTGAGACTTAGTTGTTTTTTAGGTTCATAAGGATGATTTTGGAGAGAGAGTGGAGAGTTAATGGTCAGGTGTCCTGTTCCTCACATGGCGCAGGACACAATCAAAGGCAGTGATAAATGAGTTTTGGGTGTTAGGTGAAAGATATGTTCCTGTGACTGCTTAATCACGCTGTGTGAGGATGTTCTCAATTTTGACTCTTGTCACCACAGTTTAATGAAAAACATTTTGCAGTACTAACTAAGATATACTATTATAAATCACTACGGCTGTGTTAATACTTAAAGTATAAGTTACGAAAATGATTGCCATTCTTTTAAATGTTTAATGCTATCTTTTCCAAGCTTCTGATTCCATCTACTCTACACTAGCATTTTTTGACTCCTAGTTGAAGTAGTTAAGCTGGGGATATCTTCTTCACTAATGAGCCCTTTTAACAGATAGCAGCAAATACAATTTTTAAAAAAAGAGACAACAGTTGTTTTATTATTTCTTAAAAATGTGGGGCTGTGTATTTACTAACCTTTCACAAAGATGGCAAATAGTTTGAAGACTAACATCAGCAAAGACAATCATAAAAACTATGCAATAAATGAACTTGCACAATAATTTTAAGGCTACTTTAGCTATAATAAATGACAATTATTCTCTTTCACTCTTTTCAAAAGGTGACACTGAACTTGAGACCCATTTCCTCAATTGAAGTCCATCAGAAGTCTGTGGTATTTGTGTTGAATTCCCCAAGACCTGTGGCTTGGATTATAAAGGCAAAGCAGCTGGCACCAGAAGTAAAACGTTTGTTCCACGTAAGTTGATATGACTCAGTTAACAAGACGCAAAAAGAAAGTAGATGGTGTGCGATATAAAGAAAGTTGATAGAAAAAGATGTTAAAATGGTTCTAAATATTTTTGGGCATTGTTTTAAAGAAATCTTTTTTTTAAAGAAATGGCCTTTGTTGTTTTCCATGATTAAGGCGGTGGAAAATATTTACCATTATTCAAATCAACTTTTGTATCTGGTGTAATGACAAGAAACTTTCCCAATCTGTACTTAATTTGACATCTTTGGGCAGTTAGCCTCTGATTTTTAAAAATTCTGCAATGCAAAATTACAAGCTAATGATCTCAATCTAAGGTGGTGATAGAGTCTGATACAATTTAAAAGACTGTTAGATAGGTAAATGTATGTAAGAAAAAATGGTGGATTATGGGCTGCATTAGGGAAGGGTTAGATCGATCATTGAGCAAGTTAATATAGGTTGGTACCAAATCTTGGATTGAAAAATCTTTTGCTGTACTGTTTTATGTTCTAAACATAAAAGAAATCGTACCTTTTCTTTTCAAAATACAACGAAGTTTGGCCTCCTATTTTTTACTTCCATATTTTACCTCTATAATTTTTTAATGTTCTTTATTTCAATACTAACCTAAAAATTAAAGGCTTCAAAATAAAAGGCTGAGGTGTAGCTTAGTTATAATAATGTTTGTCCATTGAACAAAGAAAAATTACTTGCAAAAATCCAAATCAATCTAAAGTTTGGTTTAAGATTTTCTAGTGTTCAAACAGAATTAATGGATACTCAGAGAAGACAGTATACCTGGAAGAATTAAAGTCATTCCATTTCACAATTCTGGACCCAATAAAGACGAATAGAATAATTTGTCAGATGCAAAGTTTTAAATTGATACAAATTTTGAAGGCAAAATTATTCAACAATTGAATTATTAAAATTAAAGATAGATATTTAGTTAATTTAAGAGTCTAATTAATGCAGAACCTTTTAACTCTTGTCGGGATGTTTCAACACAATTTGTGTCAATGAATGTGCCTTGAAATGTGTTCACTGACCATGTAAGTTTCTACTTGGCAAACAAAAATAGAGGCGTGACCATTTAAAACATGCAGAGAAATTTCTTTAGCAGAGGATGGTGGATTTTTGGAATTTATTACCACAGGCAGCTGGGGAGGCTAGGTCATTGGGTGTATTTAAGGCAGAGCTTGATATGTTCTTGATTGGACATGGCATCAAAGATTACGGGGAGAAGGCCGGGAGGGGGGAAAAATGGATCAGCCATGATTAAATAGTGGAACAGACTCGATGGGCCAAATGGCCTAATTCCACTACTATGTCTTATGGTTTTATGGTCTAAAAATGTATTACATAGAGTAATGAAATCATTGACTAGTCAATCTGTTTTTGTTGACGGTGCTTAAGTGGAAAACGTTGTCCAAATAATCTACTTTTTGTGTAAGAACATAAAATTACGTTTTAGGATTTGCAATGTCTGAGCAAATTGGTACTGAATTGAAGTGTACGTCTAGACTATGTCCAGAACCAAGTCCGGACACTGCAACTTTATGACTTCAAGAATGAAAAATTCTACCAACTTAGCCAAATTGCAAAGGTGCTCTTCCAGATGTTTGGGAGACTATAATAAGCTTCATTCTCTGTCTAGCTATGATAGATGCTGAACTTGGGTGCCAAGAGTACAAAAAGTGATTTTTCAGTATCCAGGGCTTCACTTAACTCAGACAAACGTTGTCCAGACAAACAAATTCTGCAGACCTTTGTTCAATTTAGCAGCTTTACCAAGTACATTTTAATTGGCATTAGTAGTTGAAGTATGTAAGTTTCCTTCAATTGACATTGAAGCATAGCTATCTGGCTTTCAATCCTTCTTTTTGGCAGGAGGTTATTTGGTGATCAAGAAGAAAAAATGTTCACCGAATACAAATGAGTCTGTATTATGCATGAGGCTGTTTAGGATCAAAAGTCCTGCACTATGAACTTTATAAAACAAATCTAATTAATAAGGAACATTTTTAACACCATGCATTCACTCTGGGTTGACATACATTCCCTATTTTACCTTTAGCAGTTTATTTACCACTTTGGCAACAATATATCATAGCTGGTCATCTTCTCAACTCTTTCCCTCACCACACAAACACAAACACAGACACACACAGGCACAGACACTCCCACACCTCTGCACCTGAATGGAATTTGAATCAGGTGTAGTTTATTCTTTTTTTAATATATATACAAAATACCTACATTCTTTGAATCTGGATGTAGTCCCATTAAGCAAATACTGGAAACATCCCCATTAATAGTAAATTGTGTGCACATGATGAAGGTTCTCGGAAAGGAAAATTAATGCAGACACACTACCCACAATCTTTTAGGCAATATGCCCAAAGGACTGGCGTGGAATCACAGAAATGAAGAATTAGTTATTTTAGCTGAGCATATGGAAGAACCACAAGTTAAGTTTCCAGATAGTACGCATGTTTATACAAGTACAGGATAATAGCTTAAGTTTTCAGTCTCTCTTTAGTTTTCTTTGAATAGCACACCTAAATCTGAAGAACCGTATCTCTTTCCTTTCTGTGCAGCAGCCGATGAGAACACAGAAAGCAGCCAGAAAAACTCTGTAATAGACTTTGTTTTCAGACTTTTGAGCCTTTTGGTAAACATGGAAAATATCCAAATAGAACCTTCCTCACTACATCAATTCAGTAAGAGTCATGATCCAGACAGCTCCAGAATTTGTTTCCTCGCCAACTAAATAGTTACTTGGCATTCAAAAAACAGCTGGCATCCTTGCTGTCATAATACTGGCAGAGCTTATATTAGTTCTTGGGCTGCTGGTGGCTGATCAACACTTTTACCCATTAGCCCACTCCACCAGTCCCCACCACCACTACTTTCACAGCAGCCACTCCTCTCCACAGCCCCTCAGCACCCTTCATTCCCCCCCATCCCATAAACTGCCACTTTACACTTACACTCCACACTTTAAGCTAATCTTGCGTACATATGGCTACATAGTTACTTGAACATTGTGCTTTATAGGATTGTTTATTTGTTGTGTTTCATGTTTATTCTGTTTTTTATGCTGCATTGTATCTGGAGGAACAAACATTTTGTTTGTTTTTATCCTTGTGTACTAAAGAATGAAAATAAACAATCTTGAATCCTTTCTTTTCCTTGTAAATAGCCACCTTATCCCTAACCTGCCATTTCTCCTAAAACCTGAATAATAGATTACTTAGCTATCTATTCCCTGTCCAAGTACAGTTTCTTACTTGTGTTTAGCAGTAGAGTTATTGATCAAAGGTTCAGTTAAAAACATATAAAAGGGCAAAAAAACAAACACTGTCTCTTATGCATCTTCCTTGATGTGTCTGATCCTCTAATGTAAATTGTGTTTGATGTAAAGGGTGTTGAATATGTGGAATAGACTCTCCAGGTAAGTTGTGTAGGAAAAGCCATAGGGGAAAATTTAAATAGATATTGAATTTGTGGCCGAATGGCGCCAGAATACAAATGCACCTGATCAAGTAGACTGATTTTTTTTGGCATTTCTGCTATTTGCTGTGTTGCTACTGCACCCTTTGGTGTATTTTCTTTTCATCCCCTAATTATTATTTACACCACCTGAAAAGATACTATCGATAATCATACTTGCTTCTTACTTGTAAGAAGTTCTACTTGACACCATTCCCTATCTTTCACTGTTTACTGTGCTCCAAAGATGCTACCTGACTTGCTGAGTTCATCCAGCATTTTGAAAATATTGCTTAAGATTTCCAGCATCTGCAGGATCTCTTGTGTTTATAATCCCTACCTTTCTCTGTTTATCTTCTGGAATTATAGTCAGTTTGCTGCTTTACATTGTACATACCAAACTGAAGTTGAGATGAGTTCAAACACCTTGCAGTGATTTCTTTCTATAAATTGAAACAATAGTGTTCAGCTTTTGGCCTAGTCATAGACAATGACCTATCAATTTCCATGCATCCTAGTCAGGCTGAACCTGGTTTGCTTTACATGCGAACTTAACTTTAGACATTATATCAAGGCTATTGTGTGAAAATAACTGTTTGATTAAGGTTATTAAATTGGCATCATGAAAATGTAAATGAACATTTATGAAAAAGGCAAAAAGGATTTTTTAAAAATCTTATCTGATTTGACAATTCGAGAGACAAATCATATAAATATTTCCTCTGAAAGATTGTTGAAGTATTATAACAATGCTTACACACAAGAGATTCTGCAGATGCTAGAAATCTTGAGTAACACACAAAATGCTGGAGGAATTTGGCAGGTCAGGCAGCATCTATGGAGGGAAACAAACAGTCGATGTTGTGGGCCAAGACACTTAAACAGGGCTATCAATGCTTATTATGTCAATATTTATTACTTTCTGTTGCCTTTTCCCCTTTGTATTGAAAATTTTGCTGCTTGGTTAGGATCATAAAATGGGTCTAGAAGTAGCTTAATCCAGCATACAGATGTCATTGCAGCAGCACTTGTAATTATTGGTGGACACAATGGACAGCAGCTATAATAAGAAAATGATGCAACTTTCATTTTAGTATGTCAAATTAGAAATAAATAAGTTTTTGCAACAACTTTCTAGTGTACTACAAACATTGTATTTGCATTTTAAAAAATTATGTATATTTAAAAAAATATATGGAGGTACTGTCAGAGAATCATCGACAAATTGATGCCTTGCATCCCATAGATGATGCACGCTGCAGTCATGTCACTCTGATGATAGAGGAAATGAATTTTAAATTGATAGAACTGCCAGTCAAGAGTACTCTGTCCTGGTTAGTGTTCCAAAACTGCTCTCATCTAAGCCATTAGACATCATTAAGATACTTTGCAGATGGTGGAAGGACTTTCCAGAAACCGAACATGTCCAGTCCACCATGGAATATCTAACTTGCAGTAAGAACTGTGGTCAAGGACCTGGTTGAGTTTGTTTGGTATTGATAGTTGAGTGGGGGGAGGGGTTATGGGTGGTGCAGGCGATCCTTGAGTATGAGCAAGAATAATAAGGTCATGGATATGAATTCCTTTCTTTGGTCATTGACTGGGGCTTGCATGATTTGAAAGTTGCTTGCTGCTTATCAGCCTAAGCTTGGATTTTGTCCATGTCTTGCTGTGTTCAGCGTGGGCTTTTCGTTACCCACAGCTTTAAAGTATTCCCATGTTCATTTCAGTTAGCCAGATTCTAGTTTTTTTTTACTATAAGACTGCATAATGTCGGCCTTCATTAGACTAGGACTAAAACCGTTAAACCACTGAGCATTGATGCTTCACACTAGACGTTTGGCTGGGTGACAAACCTGCTGGAACACCAGTGTTGTTTGTTTCCTTCACCAAATTATTTATCTGTAAATCAAAGGTGGACCTTTCAGTTGTGTTTTAAACAGATCCAGAATTGAATTCCTCCATAAAACATTATATTATAGAAACAATTATGGAGGATACCTGAATAAAGTTTTACCATTCTCAGTTTTATCTGAGAAGTACCACTTTGTTAAACTCATAATTTTGTGCTCCATGCTGGTTGAAGGGAGCTGGAATCATTTCAACAACTTCTTAGAATGAGTAACAGATTTGTTTAGCTGAGTCAAAATTTATATTAAATGTATTATATTTCAGACACGCAATCTAGTTATGCAGAATGCCCACAAAAACAAATTTGTCTTCTTTGAACATGCCAGGTATGGGCTAATGATACCACTTAAACTAAGTAATCATTATACGTGGTATTCTTTAAGCCGCAAGCTATTATGCACAGAGTGCAGAAGCTAATGAGATAAAATTAATCTCATATTATGAAGAAGAAAATAGATTTCTTTTATAAAAGATTTTTTGTTATAATCACTTAATTATAAGTATTTACAAATTTAGCCTGTGTCTTATGTCTTGCGCAGCAAATGTTTAGTTTTGAAGGTTGAATAACATATACATTTTGATTTAGAAGGGCACGACTGAGGTGACACAAAATGGCAATTAAAGAAGACTTTCTTCTGCTCTGCTAAGTTGGAGTCGCCACTTTCGACAGGTTTTCTGTCCCATGGCATACTCTTAAGCCAGAGTGTAGCTAACTAGCAGGATGTATTTGTGATACAAGTCATTGAAGTCAGATAAGCAGCAATGTGACCAGTAATTGGAACAGATATCACCTGCCTCTTAGGCACAAACCCCACAAATTTTTTACCCAGTGTTGATCAAACCATGTCAGTCATTAACTTTGACAGGACAGTTCTACATGTGATCCACATTACCAATCCCGAAATTCCAGTGTCAGATGTCATCTAATGACATTACAAGTCACATCACAGAATTTTTTCAGGAATGCATTACTTCCATAAATCAAGGAATAGCGGTACGTTTTGCCAGAAATATTGAGGAGAGTGATGCAGACAAAATGGCACAGCTCTAAATTAACTGCAGGAATGGCAGTGCCTCAGTGTAATTTTGCATTACTTATTGAAACTTATAGGACATGTTGATGAGGTATTTTCTAAAGCATATTGATTCTGAGCTTCTGAAATACAGGCATAGAGTATTAAAGTAGGGTGTTTTTATTAATTCTTTATAAAACTGGTGAAGTCACCAGTGAAATATTACATTCAATTCGAGTCACCACACTTTAGGAAAAGTATGTAATTCAAAAGAGGGTTTGAAAAAGATATAACTAGTGTTTTTTTCTAGAGGAGAGGGACTTTGCCCATTAAACTTGAGTGCTCAAGCTGTTCTTGCAGCAGAGAATGTTTGGAGTCAATTTGATAGCAATGTACAACATCATCATGGGTTTGAACAAGGTAGATAAGCAGATGCTGTTCCAATTAAATTGTGCAAGGTCTGGGAACTGCAAATTTAAAGTGATGGGGTAAAAATACTGCAGGGATGTGTAGCAATTTTCATTATTTATGGAGTGCTTATGACTAAAGCTCATGTTTAAGCGTGGTGGAAGTAAAGTTCGTCAAAGCTTTTAGAGGAGAATTGGACAGGTCTGTGAAGAACAGGATTGTTCTACAAACAGCTGATATGCTAGTGGGCTTAATGACTTCATTCTGTGCCGTAATGATTCTCAGCATGTTTACTTAGTTTACCCAATAGCCTATTTTACACATGTGTCCATTGCTCTCTACTTTGACACCATCTGTGCCCTAAATTCATATTATTAAATGTTTTGCAACTGCACATATGTTATTACATCTCTCACTGAACAATGAATTGTTCTTTTATTCAGTAATTTTATTATAATGTTAAAGTTGGTAATCATGCCAAATCTGTAATTTAAAATTGGGCATTATTTACCCACATATTTTGCCAATATCCTAGCATTAACAAAGTGGTTTGCCCTGATGGCAGACATATTGGCAATGTACTTCAACATTAAAAATCTATCTCCACAATCTGAATGAAGTAATAAAAACTTTTCCCACATATTCAGTGGTCACTTTATTAGGTAGATCTGCACACCTAATTTATTCAAATATCTAATCCATCAATCCGTGGTGGCAACTCACTGCAGAAAAGCATGCAGACATTGTCAGATGTTTTAGTTGTTGTTCAGACCAAGCATCAGAATGGGGAAGGAATGTAATCTAAATGACTTTGACCATGGAGTGATTGTTGGAACCAGATGGGGTGGTTTGAGTATCTCAGGAACTGTTGATCTCCTGGGATTTTCACACACAACAGTTTCTAGAGTTTACGGAGAATGGTGCGAAAAGAAAAGAACGTCCATTGCGCAGCAGTTCTGTGGGCGAAATTGCCTTGTTAATGAGGGAGGTGAGAGGAGAATGGCCAGACTGGTTCAAGCTGACAGGAAGGCAACAGCAACTCAAATAACCACATGTTACAACAGTGGTTACAACAGAGCATCTTTGAACACACAACACATTGAACCTTGAAGTGGATAGGCTACAGCAGCAGAAAACCACACTGGGTTCCACTCCTGTACCTAATAAAGTGGCCACTGGGTATATAATGCATCAGGAGGACTAGACATAAGGACCACTCATTTGCTATGCAAATGCCATAAAAAGATCATGACATATATTAAATCAGAAATCTAAACATTGTAAAACTTTTCGTCTTTGCCAAAAAATTGTTTTCTTCCAAAAAGATTAAGGATAATTAAAACGGTCACAGTCCTGGTATTGTTTAAGCTATAAAAAACAAATAAACTAAATGTCTTTGTTGTCACAGAAATATTTTGAGGCATAATTTCAATTATCTATAACCAAGTACCGTAGCAGTAATGGTGAGATCATGTTTTTTTTTACTGTAAATTGGCCAATGTGCTATATATCCATTAATTGGTCAGCAGCACCAAGTGACACCCACAATTGATGTTCATAGGCATAGGTGTGATCTTGCTAAGTTATCTGTCGTGGACCACAAATTGAAGGATAGACAAAACCTCAAGATTCAAGGCTCATTGTATGAAAGAAATTACTCATCCATATTAATTATCCAGAGACAAACACAATAGTTGCCCGCGCTAACAGCGTTTCTTTATCTGCTCCTGTTATTTCAAATGTTATGTAAATTATTCCATAATTTTGCTTCCATTGACCTGCCCAGGAATTTATTCCCTATTCTAGGAAGAAGCTGTTTCTGTGGTGTGATTGTATTGGGTTTGCTGACCACAAAGTCTAAACTCAAATGAAGGTCTTAAGCCCTATCCAGTATAGAGAACTATGGGAGTCCTCACTTAAAGGACAAGTACTGTAACCACCTACTCTTCAAAGACAAGTTCACTTCCCTATTTTTCCTCCATGGCGAGTTTAACTGCAAGTACTCACTATTTGAGTGGTAGGTTAACCTCCTGCCTACCCACATACCAAGGAGGATATACTTCCAGGTAACAAAGTAGTTTAAACACAGTTCATTTACTTTTGGTGATACATGCTTAAATTTTCATAAAATTTTTAGAACATTTAAAACTCACAGGATTTCTATCTTATAAAAGATTTCCAAATGACTAACTATTTCTAAAACACAAACTATTTCCAAAACTCGGGTACAATTATTATAAAGTAAAAAGACATACCATTGAGTTGTAGACGAACAGTGTCTGTTGCTGAAATCATAGGCAGAGGAATGGATTCTAGTTCACTTTGTTTTTTTGTCATTCTTTGAGATATTCCTGGACTGTTCCTAATAAGCTGGACTGCTCTCTTACATTTACTGTTTTTGTTTCTGCCACTTGGGTGACTTCACACAAATGTGATATTTCTTCAGATAACTTTTCACATAGGTGTTCTAAAAACTTTTGGGGTCAGAGCTCCTAGATACCCACAACTTGTGCTGTGAGAGGAGGCCCTCTGAGTACACACATCTTCCAACTATTAATAGATCAGCTATTTGATGTGCTAAGTGATAGTATTAATCTGGTCTCCACTGAGACTCATAGAGTTAGATTTTAAGGAGCACTCTAAAAGAAAACAGATGTAAAGAGCGTAACTAGATTCATGTCTACATGTTGAATGTGGTGATGCTTTAAAGATCTGAATTGGAGAAGCATAGGCATCTTGGAGGGTGTAGGGCTGTGAGAGACGGCAAAGATGGGGATCAACTATGTCAAATAGGGGCAGGGTGATCAATTATTTTTAAATAGGTTAAAAATCTTAAAAGTAAACCATTGCTTAACTCTGAGTCAACTTGAGTTGGTGAATCTGAGTGTTGGGGTAATAGGCAAGCTACGGCTGCTGAATGTTTGGGTTAGGGTTAAGATGGACAACTCTAGTACTTAGTAGTTAAAAAATGACCTTCAGTTTACAGAGGGGAGAACAAAGGGCCCCAGTCAGAAGTACATTGAAAGGATCAAGTCTAGTGATAACAAAGGAAAAGTTGAAAGTTTCAGTAGTAGATGTGCACATTGTTAACAGTACTTGAATACTCCCCATCAGATAATGTACTTGTTGAGTTTGCGAATGACTCTTATGGATTTAATTCATAGTTATTGATAGGGGTATTCTAGAATGTACAGGGTAACTCTAGGTGATTTCATTCAAGCCTCTTTTTTATTTATTCATAAAGTTTTTGGCATATGGGTGTCAGTGTCAAGAGAAGCGTTTATTTCACATCTCTAATTGCCCCTAAAGGTGGTATTGAGCTATATTCTTGAACTGCCGTAGTCACTTTGGTGAAAGAATCCTTGCTGTTTTGTTGGATAGCAGCCTACAGATGATGTGTTGCCAGCAGTATATTATTGTATACAGGGTCATATTATCTGTTCCAATTATACACAGCTTGGAGGGGCATCTGCTGGTGTTGGTGCTCACATGCATTTGCTGCCTCTCCTCTTTTGGAGTAATCATCAGCACCTGGAGTGAACATTGTAGATGGTGCACTTGGCAGCCATTGCGTACTGGCAATGAATCTCTGAAGTGGGTAAGATACCAGCCAAGTGGCTTCTCTCTCCTTTTTAAGAGGTGCTCGTGCAGCTGTTACCCAGGGAAATGGAGAGCATTCCAAGTTGTACTTTGCAGATATTGGAAAGGATTTGGGGTGTCAGGAGACAAATCATTTGCCACAGAAAACCCAGCCTCTGACTCACTTTGGTAGCCATGATATATATGTATGCTTGGTCTAGTTGAGTTTTTGATCAGTGGTGATCCAAAGGTTGTTGATGGTGGGAGACTTGGTGAGAGTAAGGCTATTGAATATTGAGGATAAATACTTAAACACTGTCTTGTTAGATATTGTCCCATTGCCCGTCACTCTTATGGAGCATATGTTAGTTGTCAATTAGATCTTGTCTGAATGTTGTCAAGGTGTTGCTGCATGAAGGCAAGGGCAAATCCATTTGCTGAGGTGTTGCACATGGAATTTACACCCTACCCCTGACGTAGTGATTGGAAATGGTCAATGATAAAGCAAGTGAAGGTCGAGTTTTACACTTTGTCCTGAGTGATGCCTTGGGTGTTGACATGATTAACATTCAACACCAATACCAGCTTTCTTTGTGTGAAGTCTGACTCCAGCCAGCAGAGTTTTCACTTGATTCTGTTTTACCAGGGCTCCTTAATACTGAGGGCAGTTGTACCATCTTCACTCTTTAATTCAGCCATTTGGATTATGTAAAAGGTCTGGGGCCAAATTGTCTACGCAAAACCAAAATTGGGTAAGGAAACATTTATCCCTCTAAGCAATTGGGTTGTTTTATGGTCAAATTTTCTTTAGTCTTAAGAGTTTTCCTGACGAACAGGTGGCAGTTGAAGTTGAAAAGATTCACTGTAGATGTATTAAGCTTACATAAGTTTGAAATTTAAATTTGTATTATTGTAGGCAGCTCGAAGATATTTGTGTCAATTCCCCATTTTTTTTGGAAAATGCATACACCAGTTCTGCTGAAGTTATAATTTATGTTTATGATCTCTGAGCAAGCCAATTAAACATTCCAGATGTTTAAACAAATGACTGTCTTGTTTCTTCTTAAGACCAAATGACAAATTTGAATGGCATGTTGGCTTAACTTTTACAATCAAACTGTCATCATTCACTATTTTCAATTTTGTTTTAATGTAATCCTGAAACATAGAATTTGGCCTTCATCCTTTTGCTTATTATTTTCAAAGTTATCTTTTGGTTCTGCATCATGAATACTTTCAGAAGTGATGCAAATATGATTAAATATTATTTACTTGAACCCATCTATGTAGCCATCAAACATGATAAATTAATCATTTAAATTGACAGTGAAGAAGTAAATTTCTAATCAAACCATAAGAATTCTTTGAAATTCCTTTCCTGACTCTTTCCATAAGGTTTATTAACAGATTAGTGTTTCCATATAAATATAAATCTTTTAAATCATATAAAAATGTCATTCATTTTAATGTTTTTCTTTGTTCCAGGTTAAATAGAACATAGAACAGTACAGCGCAGTTCAGGCCCCTTGACCCATAACTTTGCCAACCTTTAACATACTCCATGATTAATCTAAGCCTTCCCACCCACAAAGCCCTCCATTTTTCTTTCATCCACTCTTATGCCTATATAAGAGTTCCTTAAATGTTCCTGATGTATCTGCCTCGACCACCACCCTGGCAGCAAGTTCCATACAGCTACCGCTCTGCGTTTTAAAAAAAAACTACCTCTAATATCGCCCCCCCCCCCAATACCTTAAAATTATTCCACTTGCATTAACCATCTCTCCCCTGGGGCAAGGTCTCTGGCTGTCCTCTTGTTCTACAGTATGCTTCTTAGGTTATCGATCTAACCATTATCTTTCAACTTTGCAGACCTACTTCTGAATTTCAAAAGAAGAATTTAAAATTAGCTGACAAAAGTAAATTGTTAACAACATAGTATAGTGCTAAGTTTGACAGATTGTCACACTGAACAACATATTATCTTATCCATGAAATATTGAGTAAATAAATTGCCAAATACCTTCATTCATAGATTTTTTGAATAATTGTCTTGATTTTTGCAAATCCATTGCTTTTTAATGCCTATATCATGAAATCTAAATGTCTTTCGCACCATAGAATTATATTTTGTTTTAACTTTTCATCAACTAATTTGAATATGACAAAAGCTCACTTTAATCTGATTTCATCAATACTCCCATACATTTTTAATCATAACTAGTCAAAAGAAAGGCTTATTGAATATTTAAGACCTTTGTTAACTTGTTTCAAGTAATAGTTCAGTATTTACAGTACTGTGCAAACATCCTAGACACATAAAGCTAGGGTGCCTAAGATATTTGTAAATCTGGTGGGAGCAAAGGATGTTGGGAATGACAGAAGTAGAGTATTATGGGAAAGGTGTAGGACAAATGGCAGAGAAGATGTGCCCGGGGTGGGAGGTGGCACGGGTGCAGACACACTCAGCCCTGAGACACTAGGCGAGGTAATTTAATCCCAAACAATAGCTTATTGATCATTACAGAATGTCTCTGTGCTGTTACTCGCTCCCCCCTTTTCCCTGCCCCCTTCCCACTCTCGGTCCACAATACAGACCCATATCAGAATCATTACTCACACATGTCATGAAAGTTGTTTATGTTTTGCAGCAACTGTACAGTGCAGTACATAAAATTACTAAAGTACCGTGCAAGTCTTTAGCACCCTAGCTCTCCATACGCTCCTCAGACTTTTGCACCGTACTGTATACACCAGGGATCCCCAACCTTTCTTGCGCCGCTGACCGGTCTAATATTGACAATATTCTTGTGGACCGGCCCACCCGGGGGGGGGGGGCGCAGGGGGCGGGTGTTCAACCGTGTTCAAGTAGGGTTAAACTCACCTCTACATGTCCTTTACAGTCAGGGTCGCCAACTTTCTCACTCCCAAATAAGAGACAAAAGTAGCAGTCAAATCCTGGGACATTTACCCCAGGAAAGACTACAATGACCATGAAGCCTTGCACGGGTACCTGTGTGCGCATGCGTGTACGTGCCAATTTTTCCCCACAAATCGGTTTTGCCTTCATCTTCCCGACTATACTGTACATACATTATTTCTACTTTATATAGGCTGTGTATTTATCATATCATTCCTGCTTTTACTATATGTTAGTGTTATTTATTTTCGGTTTTATGTGTTGTTTGGTATGATTTATTAGGTTATCTTTTGGGTCTGGGAATGCTCAAAAATTTTTCCCATATAAATTAAAAGTAATTGCTTCTTTGCTTCACACTATTTCGGCACGAAAGGTTTCATAGGAACGCTCTACCTTAGCTGGGGAAATGCGGGACAAGGGTGGTCCCGTATGGGACAAACCAATTTAGCTCAATATCCGGGATGTCCCGGCAAATATGGGACAGTAGGCAACCGTATGTTCAGGTTCAACAGTGCGTGACAGGGAATGAGGAAGAGGTGCAGCTGACTCATATCGTTTCCTCATGGCCCGGTAGAACATGCTTTGTGGCCTGGTACCGGTCCGCAGCCCGGTGGTTGGGGACCGCAGGTATACGCCATTTGTGAAATAACTATGGTTCACTATTTTTAAAAGAAAATAAGCAGGAAAATTCTGGAAATATTCAGCAAATCAAACATTTAAGGGGATGTTTCTTTTTCCACAGTTGCTTTCATTCATTTCTATTTTACTACATGTGTTTAGTATTTACCAAAAATAGATCTATGTTGGTCTCCATTCTCTCAAGAATCTTCTGTTTTGGTCTGTCTGCCATTCTCCACTTACTCAGCAACTTCAGAATATTTCATTTCAAAATTTATTCGGTTTTCACTTCAGGCCGTTGACCTAAAGGACGAACCGTGTATTCAAGTTTTAAACCATACTTAGTGTTGATTTTTAAGGTAGATTTTAGATTATTTATTTGAATTGCTCAGAAGTTACTAAAAGCAGATCAGTAAAAGTGAGTAACACACATAAAATGCTGGAGGAACTCAGCAGACCAGGCTGCATCTATGGAAAAGAGCGCAGTTGACATTTCAGGCCGAGACCCTTTGGCAGGAATGCTGCCTGGCCTGCTGAGTTCCTCCAGCATTTTGTGTGTGTTGCTTGGATTTCCAGCATTTACAGATTTGCTCTTGTTTGCAATAAAAGTGAGTAACACATTGCTCTTGTACCCAAGACTCAGACTAATTAATGTGCCCAACCAGCAACATTAAAATTATTTTTAAATAATCTGATTAATACTTGTGAGAAATTGCAGCATGCAACAAAAGTACCATTGATGGTGATGCTTTTTCATATGCCCTGAGGATGTCAAAACAGCCAAACAAACATGTTGTTTTTCTTTTTTTAAGTCTTGCAAACTGGTTATAGAAAAGTAGCCTCTATAAATACAGCTTTAAAAAAAAATCCTGATCCAAATGTAGGGATTTATACCAGAGAATGAGAAAATGATCTATATGGGTTGGAGGGGCATAGAGTTAATCAAACTAAAGGCTTAATTGAAATACTTTATTGTACATGATTTGAAAACAGAAACTTAAAAAAAAAAGTACATCAATAACTTCCACCATTCAGGAGGCGTGAGAAAGATTCCATTATTTTAGACAACCTAATCAACTTTATCTAGGTTCATGTTCAACAAAAGTTGTTTTATCATCAGTCTTCTGTTTTATGCTTGAAAAGAAATGACAATATGGAATGGCCAAGCTTGGGAGAAAATAATTGTACAATGAAATCTGAAGATTTGCATATTTTATTAAGCATGGAGAAGTAAGATGGTATCTCAGCCAGGACGTAGACACACACATCATGGAAATAGCCCTTTGACCCACTAAGTCTGCATCGACCAACAACCACCCATTTATATTAATCCTACATTAATTTCATACATTCTCATTGAGTTGGCCTGGATCCTATCACTCACCTAGACGCGACTTCCAGTGGCCAATTAATCTACCACATCACACTTTTGAAAAGTGGGAAGAAACTGGATCACTCGGAGAAAACCCACACTGTCAGAAGGAGATTGTGCAAACTCCACACGAACAGCACCTGAGGCCAGAATTGAGATGGGTGTTGTGAAGCCGTGGCTTCAATAGCCGCACAACTGTGCCGCATATTTTTTGGAATTATATCATCCATAATATAAGAATTCAAATTCTCATTGCATAAATTTAAACTTGAGCACCAAGTATTAAAGTATGCTGCGTAATGCTTTACTGTACTATGTAGTTTGAGTCAATGCCATGAATAGTAATTTACATTGTTTACAATGCCGTAACAGACGTAATTATTTAAAAGAAGATAGCCATCAAATTGATGTTGTCATTGAAAATTTAATGTAGAATTTCCAATTCCCTCAATGTATAGCATGTACTTTTTTGTTGTTATTGTCTTCCCATCCTTTCCCCCCACTCCCCACCAAGTGGCATTTCCTGGTTCTGTTCACAACTTCCTCAAGTTCAATATAAGTGTCCAGCTATGCAGAATTGGGAAGATTTCACCCATCAGTCTACGACTTTCCACTAGTAACTCTGAGCTGTGTATTACTACTATGGAAAAGTCCTACTTAACTGTATTACTGGAGAGTATTTGATGGTTGTATAGGTGTAGGCTCTGTCTTGAATTGCTACAAAATACAAATTTACTTTCCTGGACCTGGTGAGTTCATTAAAAGTCTTTCTGAATTGTATCCAGCGGTTCAATACCAACATGGTTATGTCTACACATGTTTTTGATAATAATGGCAGCTTTTCCCTGTTGCTGGGTAAATTAGGTCTTTTCTGCTCCCTATTGCACTCACAAATAATTATAGTGAGGCATCTCATTGAATTTTGCTATTACCATTGTTAAGGCACCATTCATTTACTGATGCATTGTCTCTTTAAAATGTAGCTGAGATTATGAATTGAGAGTCACACTTGTTGTGACACCTAAATGAATTTTAGTCAACATTGTCTGGTCTTCCTAGCTGTGATTCACAGCTCTTAGGAACCCATTGTTCAGGGTTGAATTTTAAATTTAATCTACAATATATATTCAGATTTGAAGATTGGAGGCTGAAGTTAGTTGCTATATGTTCTAACTCCAAAAACACCCTAACCGTATTAGTCACACTAAGGGATGACCTACAGTAATTAGGTCATAATTAATAAAAGCACATTTTGTCTTCCATTGTAATCTGTGTTGGATGGTAAGTTTCATAAATTCACATCCCTGGTGATCCAAAAGAAAAAAAAATATACGTATTGGATGCAAGAAGTGCTGGAAAAGTGTACATCAGGGATCAGCTCTCCCTGTCCCAATCCCAACTGTGATCTCTCTGTACTTGACTATATACAACTGTTCCAATGAATTTCAGCTTAAGCTTTAAAGTCTTCTCATAATTTTGTCTTCCACATTAAATAATCACTTCAGCAATTTCAAATAATCTGCAATTTCAGGATTTAAATGTAATGTTTTAACCATTCAGTTTTTTCTGCTCTTGGTTTTAAGTAATTGTTCTGTCTATATTTCCTTGAGACTGATCAATTATTATTCACTAATGTCTTTACTGTCCATATTTTCCCTGCATTATGATCTATGCTTTCTATTCCCACATAGACCTGCCCATGTGTTTTCTCTTCCCCTCCCAACTTTCTCTACATCTGGAAATTCATTGTATCTGCCTAAACATCTCATTGCTTTAGTAAAGCTGCCAACATAATTAAAGACACCACCCATCCCCCATTCCGGACAATCTCTCTTCTCCCCAAAATAAATCAGGCAGAAGATGATAAAAACCTGAAAGCACATACTACCAGGCTCAAGGACAGTCCTAATCCACTGTTTTAAGACTATTGCGCAGTCAAAAAGATGGACTCCTGATCTCACGGTCTACCTCGTTATGCCTTGCACCTTATTGTCTGCCTGCATTGCACTTTCTTTGTACTTTAGTACTTTATTCCGCGTTCTATTGTTTTTTTTTACTTCTTACGAACTCGGTGCACTGTTGCAATAAATTGATCTACATGAACAATATGCAGGACTGCTTCTTCACTGCACCCTGGTGCGTGTGACAATGATAAACCAATACACAAATTTATTTCTTAGCTTTTCCCTGTTCACATGACAATCTCAAATTTTAATTCTTCCTCCCCAAAGATGCATGCAGGTGTCCATCCATCACGCTTGTTTATCCCCCAGCCCTGCATCCCTATCAAATCTGCATATTTCCATTTCTTTTCACCCAACTATGGGTGGCTGTCTGGTGCCTTGAAATTGGATTTTCTTAAACTGCACTAGTTCAGAATTGGGTTTAATATCATTGGCATAAGTCATGAAATTTGTTATTTTGTGGCGGCAGTACAGTGCAATGCATAATTTTAAAGATATATAAATTACAACAAGAAATATATAGTTTTATCTATTTAAATTAAGTAAGAAGTGCAAAAAAAAGAGAGGTAGGGTATATGGATTCCTTGTCCGTTTAGAAATTTGATGGAGGGTGAGAAGCTGTTCCTGAAATGATGAGTGTGTGTCTTCAGGCTCCTGTGCCACCTTCTTGATGGTAGCAATAAGAGGGCATACCCTGAGTGACGAGGGTTCTTAATGATGGATGCTGCCTTCTTGAGGCATCGCCTTTTGAAGGTGTCCTCAATGCTTGTTGAGGCTGGTGACCATGATGGAGCTGGCTGAGTTTACAATTTTCTGCAGCTTTTTCTGGTCCTGTGCCCCTCCATACCTGCCGGTGATGTAACAAGTTAGAATGCTCTCCATGTTACATCTGTAGAAATTTGCAAGTGTCCTTGGTGACATTGAATGGAATTGGCTTTATTACTTACATCCTTCATATACATGATGAGTAAAAATCTTTACATTACATCTCCATCTAAATGTGCAATTTATAATAAGTAGTATGTACAAGACATAGAAATACAATTGTATTACCATGAATTAATCAATCTGATGGCTTGGTGGAGGAAGCTGTCCCGAAGCCTTTTGGTCCTGACTTTTATGCTGTGGCATCGTTTCCCGGATGGTAGCAGCTGGAACGAGTTGTGGTTAGGGTGACTCTGGTCCCCAATGATCCTCCGGGCCCTTTTTACACACCTGTCTCTGTAAATGCCCTGAATTCACATCTACAGTTGCGCTGGGCTGTCCGCACCACTCTCTGCAGAGTCCTGCAATTGAGGGAAGTACAGTTCCCGTACCAGGCAGTGATGCAGCCAGTCAGGATGCTCTCCGTTGTGCCCCTGTAGAAAGTTCTTGGGATTTGGGGGCCCATACCAAACTTTTTCAACCGTCTGAGTTGAAAGAGGCGCTGTTGTGCCTTTTTCACTACACAGCTGGTATGTACAGACCACGTGAGACCACCTACAAAGTCTCCTCAAACTCCTAATAAAATGTAGCCTCTGTCGTGCCTTCTTTGTAATTGCATCAGTTTTTTTCGGTGCAAAATAGATCTTTAGAGATGTTGACACACAGAACTTGAACCTTACCACTACTGATCTCTCAGTGAGAACTGGTGTATATTCCCTCGACTTCCTCTTTCTGAAGTCCACAATCAGTTCCTTGGTCTTACTGACATTGAGTGCAAGGTTGTTGTTGTGACAGCATTCAATCAGTGATCTATCTCAGTCCTGTATACCAGCTTATTACCATTTTTTCTGCTCCCAAGTTTTTGGTTACCTGTGCCATACTGTTTGTCTGTGAAGCACCCTGGAAACACTTCTAACTAAAGGTACTAAGTAAATATACGTTGTTGTTGATACCATGACAGGCCTTAATTATGGCTGTTTTAGTTTGTACCGAACTAAACCTTGCATTTATTACTTTGCTTTATTGCACAAAAAAAATTCTGAAGGCTTATTTCTAAAGGTTGAATTAGCTGGCTGTATCTATAACTTATTACTAATCAATGGAATGTCAGGGTCCAATCCACCTGCATTAAGTTTGTGCTGCAGCATGTAGCTATCAGGGAACTAGAAGGGAAAATGTACTGCCCAGGGAAAGTAGCCCTTACGAAGAAACTTGAGGTGGAAAAGTGTACAACTTCCATTATAATAGAGTGTTGGTGGTGAAAATAATAGTAATAAGTAAATTAAACAAATCCTATTGCAAGTTATTCTCCACTTTCTACAACCAACATGTTTTTTTGCAGAAAACTGATTTCACAGAGACTGTCTAGACCAGAGGTAGGCGTATCAAAATGCAAATTGCTGGGCAGGGCACATGTTATTTATCACTGAAACATGAAATGTATTGGACTGGCTACAATAAAGCCAGTTGCTCTGGGTCTGTAGCTGCCAAATTTTACTCAATGTTATGCTTAAATGTTAGTAAACCTCGTAGTATCTTCATTCATTCCGGCACAACAATTTATTACCTAGTTATTTTCAAGTTTCAAGACTAAGCTTGAATAAATTCATGTTTCCAGTTTATGAAGGTAATAATCATGGCTAAGAAACAGCGGTCAAAATTTGAGCTTGGACTTAGTAGGCCATTGTCTATTGCACAGGCACTCAGTCGGACTTCCTGTGGACCCTTGCAGTGATGTTTATAGTAATTGGAAATGGCACACTACCTCCTAGACTCCTACATTAATTAAAATCTGGAGGATTGAGACACCATAACAGTACCAGTTAATGTCTAATACCAGGGAGATTATTTAAGACTTAAGATTTATTGGACTCAAATTTGTTCACACAACTCCATAACTGAAAATTAAAAATTTTAACTATCTCTGGATACACTAGCTACAAATTTTGTCCCTCTTTTTTAGAAGCACTTTTTTTCTGGCATAAAGCTCTCCCAGGTGACAAAAAATAGTACAACATGCAAAATTTGTGGACTGCTTCAGTGGTCTTAAAAATATTTATTTACTCCCAGAACATCCTGTTTTTACTACATCCATTTTGCTTAAAACTGTGTCAACAATGAAATTGTGTCTTTTCCTTCTGAGATAAGGAACCTTCAGTGACTTCAGATAAAATCTTGACTGCATAACTCCTCAGAATTGCTTTCACTCTTTTTCCTTGTCCTAGCTGATTGCTGTCATAGCTCACATTTAGTTGATTATTTCTGAATTTGAGAGGTCACCAAAGCTCCATAGCCAAAGACAGGAGTAGTAATGTACTATATTCACAGGGCATCTTCCTGCCCTGCAGGTTTCCTCAACAATTAGGCATTCAAAGACTGCAGTGGTGTCCTTACAGGGAATACCCTGTGACTTCATTCCAGGAGCGTCTGACTGTGACCTTGGACTTTTTTTTTATCCCTGTGCATAAAATATCATGCCTCCTGTTAACAGTGTTTTTTTCAAAACCATCCCTTTGGACCCCTAGGAACATTGTCCCACACCATTACCATTGTTGAAGCACCCTTTCGTTCAGTATCAATGCTAGGTAGCTGGAAAAGTGTTGTGTGAATGATGTTACCTCAACTCAAAGGCTGCCTGTAATATATTGTAGCATCTATAAAAGTTTGTGGCTTGTCAAAAGGGAACACCATGCTGAAACATTTCTGTACAGCATTACATAGAGAAAACCAAAAATGCTCATCTGCGAACTTTGGAAATGCAGTTTTCACTCTGTGCAGTTGTCACAAACAGTATGAGAAGAACTCTGTTACACTGATTTAATGGCAAAAAATAAACTGTCTGGATGTTTAACAAATTTCATGACATACGTAGTTGATGTTAAATCAGATTCTGATTCTCTCAACAGATGTTGACTGATTATCTGAGTATTTACAGTATTCTTACTTTTTAATTTTCCGACATCTGCAATTGTTTTTTTTGCTTTTTGATTTCCAAGTATAATATCAGATATAATATTTAAGGCATAACGTAAAACAAGAAATTTCTGGAGTTTTAAATTTTCCTTGGAGGCCAGCACAGTATTTTCTGTTTCTAAATCTATATTTTATTCTACAATGGCAGTACATACTATTTATTATGCGTAAAGATTTTTATTCCTCGTGTCTACGAAGGATGTAAGTAATAAAGTCAATTCAATTCAGACCTTGAAGCTCACACAGATAACTAAATGAAACCTTGGTTTTCACGTTATAAGAAAAATGAACTCACCATGAACCACTAGAATACTTGCAAACCTTACCTCATCTAGATGTTACCTATTTATACTAAACATTTGTTCTGATTTATCAAGAAGTTTTCAATATAATTATACTCTTTTTTTTACATGATACTGATGTATTTGTTTAAAAAAAAATCCCACGCCAGATTATATAATTCAGAAAGATAATCAGTGGCAAAGAAGCGGAGGCCACATCTTTATGCCATCTGCGTTAATTTGCACACAGGTTGAGGCTCAGCTTCAACTATATCCAGCAATCAACTTTAAGTAACCTGTTCAAAAAAATAAGAACTACTGAACACCAGTAATCTAGACTGTTAGTGTTAAATATTAAGCAATTTTTAAGTTTATAAACATGAATAGGGTTAACGAAATGTTTTCATTCTTCCTAATTTCAGGTGACTACAAATTCTACTGTCCAGTTTCCAACAGTAAATTTTACCTTATCAAAATCATTGGAAGAGCACTCAATGCCTCAAGGTAGTAAACATTTACTGCAGTGGACTCAGAAAAAATATGGATCTGTGACATCTTTCACCGAATTGAACAAGGTTAATAATATTTACATCAAAGTAGGTGAAGGTAAGTCCATTTTATTCTCTGGCTTCAATCTGAAATGTTTTTTTTTTACTTTTTGGCAATGATACAACTGTTTGTAAGTAACAGTTATCCTTGTATAATTCCTTGAGATTGGTCCTAATAGGTAAATGAGAGGTTTGATTTTTTTTAATCAATTGTTTAGCTTTTAAAACCTCTATATAATTTTTCCATAATGTTTGGTAAAATCAGCATTTAAGATTTTTTTTAGCCACAGTTATACTGAATAGATCATAAAACAATAATTATAACTTTTTTTAGATCCTTCATTGTTACCCACATGCATTATAGAGAAGAACTTCCTGTCTCAGAATTACCTCGGAGCTTATTTGAAAATGCAACCTGCACAGGGTTGTACATCCTCAAACCCAATAGGTGAAAAGGAGGTTCATGTTATTGACTTGGAATCCCCAAGTTCGAATCCTTACAGGTAAGTGAGAATTTTGGTCTGATTTGAATCTTTGGTTCTTCTTGAAATGCTGATTCGCTCTTAAAATGTTGAACTGCTGTGTGATGAAGCTAAACATTATCATAATACCTAGAAGTAGCTAATTACTTCTAACAGATGATTTAATGATTAAAATTTATTAGTTCTAAATGTAATACACATTTTTAAATCACTCTTTTGTTTTTTGTTACAGCAAATTGTAATCTTGTTTATCAGGTACTTTTTTGAGCCTATCACTGAGGTGTTCAGTGGACCCAGATATGACCAGAGCTAATTTTTGGGACAGTGCTTGCATAGGTATACTTCTGATAGGAGGTGTTGACTGAAGGAAACTTTTAATGCCACCTCTTTTGTGAAATGACAGACAGTATTTTCACTCATTTTACATCAGATGAACATGGAACCATTTCCCATTTCATTGGATATTTTCCAGCATTTTTGCTCACTAAATTTTGAGGGACTCATGCTAAAAGCACCTAGGTATAGTGACAGCATCAAGTTTGTCCTCCAGAGAGTTACACGGTCACTGCCCTTGACTACATTTTAAATATGTTTGGTTGAACCTTCATTGTTATGAAAACCTTCTTCCTTTGGGAGTGAACAATGCCAGGTAGTGTAAAGACCAAGATGGTGCAAAACCAGTGCTCTGAGTAGAAATTCGTTTTGGCTATTGTACTGTCAGTAATTTAAGCAAGCTGGATACTAGAAAAACAGCTCCAGGGTTCTCTAACATCTTTTCCACTATGCCCAGAACTTATTTACGACTAGCAGTAAGTCTCCAGAAATCTGCACAAAATTGGTTAATGTTACGTTTTTCTGGCTTCCCAACGATGAATTTCTATGCTAATGTCTAGTTGCATCTTGTTAAACTTCCATTACTTGACACAACTAACTACTTCCAGATGACTCCCTGGTGACTGTTTTGATGGAGCAGCAGTGTTTCACATTGCAGGATTCTCGGAATGCTCCATCTAACCTCAGGAAATAGTTCATGATGACGCCTTGTGTCATAGTAACTGGATGCAATAGTTTCCATAATTACCTCCCCCTACTAATTCCTAAGTTTACCAAAAGAAACTTCAGTTTGTTAAGCTTTAAGTTTGGTGTTAGCAAATCCACATTTTGTTTTAATATTATGTTACTAAAAAATTAAGTGGCACTAAAATGCATTTATATATTTCAAATTTAAAACACTTATTTATTTTCAGTAAAGTGTCTCGCAAGTGTCATGTTATCTTAACATGAAAATTTTAGTTCATTTACTAGTTGTGGTCACTTCTGATGTAAATGCCGCCTCTGTTGGCCCTCTGAGGTATTATTTCCTATTTCATTGCATTTTCCATGGAATGATCCTGGTGATGACATCAGTACAATTAAATTTCCTGGACATAACGTTTGACCATATCACCCTATATTGCACAATTAAATTTCTACAATGAGGAGGCCAAATATGTTTTTCAATCACTTGATAAAAGCAATTCAAAGGATAATATACCCAAATGCTACAACAATGTTGTCTAGCCATCGCTGAAGGCTTAGTTGGCACAGCTTTTAACAAACTTAGTAACTCTTTTTATAAACACACATAACAGACCTTTAAAATGTTCCTCTTGTGGATTCCCATTTTAACAATCTTTTTTTCTGTCCTCTTACAAATGTATCTATGTAATAAATACAAAATATTGGACATAGCACTTTTTGTTTTGTCCTCTTTTGGCATATAGTCTAAAATATCTATTCCAGCATTTAATGTAATGGTCAGCTGTGCCCTGACTTGGAAAGTTGTGTGAATACATTTGAGATGTGCCAAGCAAATATCAGAGAATTGGTTGTACTTGCCCTTGCTCCACCTAACAGAAGTAATGGAGACTGTTCACTTTGGTCATACTCGATGCATGGACCATATTATCTAAGTATAAGAGAAAATAGTGAAAAGAATTATCATCTGTAGCAATGACGCACCTTGGATGGTCATAGAGCAGCACAGAAACAAGCCCTTTCGCCCACCAAGCCCATGCCAAGCTAGGATTCTGCCTAATCACAGTGTCCTAACCTAGGCCAAAGCCCTCCGCACCCTTTCTATCTATGTATTATCCAAATTTCTCTTAAGTGTTGAAATTGAACCCATATCCACCACTTCCACTGGCAACTCGTTTCACACTCTAACCACCCTCTGAGGGAAGAAGTTCCCCCTCATCATCCCCTTAAACATTCCACCCTTTCACTTTTAATCCACGACCTCTATTTCTACTGTTACCAACCTCAGTGGAAAAAGCTTGCTTGCATTTGCCCTATCTATACCCTTCATATTTTTGTATATCTCATTCAAATCTTCCCTCATTTTCCTACACTCCAGGGAATTAAGTCTGAACCTGTTTCCTTGTAACTCAGGTTCTCAGGTCTCAGCAGCATCCTTGTAAATTTTCTCTGTACGTGATGGTATTTAGTTCAACAAAAACCAAAGTTGATTTATTTGTCTGTGCAAGTTAAACTATAGTTGTGAGAGTTGTATTAATGGTCTAAGTGCATCCTCAAAAATCTGACCCTTCAACTACTTCTGGAAAAAGTGTGTAGTATTGTTTTGAGTGAATGTTATTATGAATCATCTTATAATGCATATCGCATTGTAGCGTATTTTGCACATGTTCTATTGTCTGGGATTAATTCCAACATTTTAATCAACTGGCCAGACACTAGAGACATATTCAGCTGGAAAAGGTTGAACATAAGTAAAAATTCTGGCACGTATACAAACTTTTTTATGCTATTCCACAGCAGGATTTTCAAAGTGGACGTAGTTGTCGACATACGGCCAATGCATGCAGATACTGTGCTCTCCAGAAGTATTTTGCTGATCCTCAAGTGCGAGAAAGCAGTCAATTGGGTAATCAAGTCACATGATATCATTGGAAAGCTAGAAGTGATTGTAAGTGTTTATGCATTAAGCCCTGTTAATGAATGAGTAATTATTAACCAGAAATCTAACTACTATAATCAGGTTTGTTATTTTATTAGTCGTTGTAACTCTCCAGATGAATTAGCAAGTAAGTGGTTTTTAAAATGTTGAAATCTTCTAAAGAAGTGTACCTCTAAAAGCTACAGAAAATTTCAATCTACAAATGTATATTATTTTCATACATGTAAGAATTATTGAAATTGTTTTTATTGAGGATCACAGTTCATCTAAAAAAAATTGATTCCTTGCAAAAGTTTGACTCCTCGTCTTTGCATGATAATACAGGTTAGGGGCCCTTGCAGAGTGCAACTTGAGGTATAATCCTTAGAATGCATTTTTCTGCTGGCTCCCTCGGGGTGTTGGTTGTCGAGTTCAGTATTTGCACAAAATATTCTCAGAGTAACTCTACAGCTTCATGTGCCATGCTCTCAAGAGCAGATGATATTCTTTTATGATTTCAACACAGTTCTTCATTTTTATTGCTGTAAGTTTCCAGGATTTTCTTCCTCGAGATTTTGGTAACACAAGCCAGGAGCAATTTAAGATTGGAAACGTTTCAGCACTCCTTTATGATCTGATCAAAAAAGAATATTTTAAAAATTTGATTATATTCTCCAGTTGGGCAAAACATTGAGCCAAAACACACATTGATGCACTCATCAGGCATGGAGTTATGACAGGAATGGAGCTGAGGAGCCAGATGTATAGCATGCCCATCATTCAGAACATTATGGAGCACCTCTGGACTTGAAGATGAGTCCTCACAGGAGTCCACTGTTGCTATTACTCTAGTGCTACATAATCACCAGATTAGTACAAAATAGAGTTGTTTCATTAAAAAGGTATATGTGGGTTAAAGATCAAAGAATCAATTTTGAGATAGAATCACATCCCTGTTATTCAGAATTGTTTTGTGAGTGAAATGTTCAGTTCATTTTGTACTCTTTATTCATTCAGGAGAATCGTGGATAAGTATGTATTTATCGCGTTATTCTGCTCAAGTGAGTGTTGCAAGCTTCCTTCATGAACTGCAGCAGCCTTTGGGGTAAACATACTTGCAGTGTGCTGCTTAGCTAGGTAGCTTCAGGATTTTGGTCATGCAGCATTGGAGATGGCAATGTATTTCTGTAGCAACACACACAAAAAGTGCTGGTGAATGCAGCAGGCCAGGCAGCATCTATGGGAAGAAGTACAGTTGACATTTTGGGCCGAGACCCTTCGTCAGGACTAACTGAAAGAAGAGTTAGTAAGAGATTTGAAAGGGGGAGGGGGAGATCTGAAATGATAGGAGAAGACAGGAGGGAGAGGGATGGAGCTAAGAGCTGGAAAGTTGATTGGCAAAAGGGATACAAGGCTGGAGAAGGGAGAGGGTCATGGGACGGGAGGCCTCGGGAGAAAGAAAGGGGGAAAACCCAGAGGATGGGCAAGGAGTTATAGTGAGAGGGACAGAGGGAGAAAAAAGAAAGGGAAAAAGGCGGGGGGGGGGGGGGATAAATAAATAAATAAATAAGGGATGGGCTACGAAGGGGAGATTGGGCATTAACGGAAGTTAGAGAATTCAGTGTTCATGCCATCAGATTGGAGGCTACCCAGATGGAATATAAGTTGTTTTTCCTTCAACCTGAGTGTGGCTTCATCTTGACAGTAGAGGAGACCATGGATAGACATACCAGAATGGGAATGGGACATGGAATTAAAATGTGTGGCCACTGGGAGATCCTGCTTTCTCTGGCAGACAGAGCGTAGGTGTTCAGTGAAACGGTCTCCCAGCCTGGTTGAATGTATTTCTGTGTTGGCATTCCTCTGATAGTGTGACTACTGGGGTATGTGCAAATGTGGCTTTGTCATGGGGCAACTGTCCTTAGGTGATATGGAGAACCTTTGGTAAATTGATACATATAATGCACACTCTAGCTATGTGGTACCATGTTGAAGGGGATAAATGTTAAGGTGCCGTTTAAGTAGGCTGCTTCTCTTTGACTGTACTAAACTTGTTGAACATTGTTTGAACAAGTGATTCAGTTAATACACTGCTTAAATGTATTAACTTAAGAAATGGACCACTGGTTAAATTGGTCCATTTCTTAAGTTAATAAAGCTCTGAGGAAGGTAGATTAGAATACAAGGTCAGGAAATTGCTCCCAGAACGATGATTCTCTCACTTACTACCACAGTGTCAATCCATCAGCTATGTTGTGTGGGGCACTACTAGCTCAACAAATGGAAGGGAGTGTCATGTTGGTGGATATGAAAGACCCTCGCCTAGTGTGAACTTGGCACTCAGAGCAGAAGGGTACAGATTTAAACCCTGAGCAGGAGCGCTAGGTGGTAAATAGTTTTCCTTACCAATATCTGCTCTGATGTCTTGAGATTTCATGGGATTCTGAATCAGTATTGAGGATTCTCATCTGCTTGGTCACATCTAATGGTTCTGTCCAACTGGTGGGACAGGGGAAACCCAGAACTTATGTTTATTAGCTGTAAGCTCAGATTCTGTGAGTATGATTGTAAGACTGGTCTATAAATAACTCTCATAATGTTTTCAGCTATTGATTTTAAAAATTGACTGGTTTTATTAAATTTAGTTTGCCTTTGACTAACGTCTTTCAAGACATAAAGTGTATAGAATGCCATTAGAAAAGTGGCTGTTTTATCATACTTCAGAAGTGTTTTGAAACTTGTATCCATGAGTCATTCTTCATACCATAAAGCTAAATATTTTAAAGTTTTAACTTATTCATAGGAATATGAGAATTTTATTTTGGTATAAAGGTGAACCCTCCAGCCACAAAAGCATCAATAGCTTGACTGGGTCTCCTTTGCATTACCAATGGAACTTTTAGAGTTATGCAGTATGGAAGCAAACCCTTTAGCATTTATTTACACTAATCCTACACTAACCCCATTTTATTCTTCCTATATTACCATTAACTCCCCCCAGATTCTACACCTTAATGTTAGGGGCATTTACAGTGACCAGTTTACCTACCACACACATGTCCTTGGGATGTGGGAGGAGACCCATGTGTTCACGAGGAGAATGTACATATTTCACCAGCTTCAGATTAAACCAAGATCAGTAGAGCTGTGCACCACTGTGCCTTTTTGGAGGTGTGTCTATTCTATATGGAGGTAAAAAATTGCATGATATCCAGGCCAATATTTAGCCCTGCATCAAATATATTTTTTAAAAAATTATCTGACCATAATTATGAGCTTGGTGTGCACAGATTGGCTGCCAACATTACAAAAGTGACAGCATTTCTGAAGTAGATCACTAGCAAGAAAGCACAAGGGTCAGGATGTGATCTATATTAATGCCATATTTTTGCCTAAAGCTAAAATTACATTTTTTTAAAGTAGAACTTAAGTTATTTTGTAAAACCGAAGGTGATGTTGTCTACATCTTGTCAAAATGAATGTACTGAACTTTGTTTAGCTGTAAAATAAATAGGATGAGCGTGTGTTAAGATAGTGCATTTATGCACTGGCAGTGCATATAAATTTGGTGTAAACATTGGCATAAACAAATAAAATACTCTGTGGCGAGCCATCAGATGTAATTAATTTCAATTGGAGATTTAATGTTTGAAGGTGCACTCATTCAACATTTCTATAATCCATAGTAGCATCTTTCTGTGAGCTATCACTTTTCGATTCATTATTGTAGTCAGGGGAAGATAACAATTTGTTATATTTTTTATTGTTACCTACAACATTTGTTTGAAGTGACTCAGACTACTCTATGATGCAGGAAATGTCTGTTATATTTAAACAAAAAGCCTTTCCAATAATCAGAGAGACAGCTGCATCATGAGGCTCAAATGACTTGAGTTACAACTGTCCAACTTCCATTAAGAGGGCAAAGTGATTTATATTTTTGCTGATGACTTTCCAATATTCAGTTCCATTTACAAACCCTCAGCAAATGAAGCAGGCCATTCCTACATGCAGAAAAGCCTATACTGTACACACTAGGACTGGCTGCTGCGAAGGGATCAGGGATCAGGATCCAGACCACAGCATTCGCTCCGGGCTCAGATTTCACCATCCAACCTGAAGCCACTGTCAAGCTCTTCAAAGCAAGGCTTCAGGCACATAGAAACACCTTGACCTCCAGATTCTCCTCCAAGTCACACAACACATTGATACCATTTCTTTATTACAGAGACTTACTACTTAACAGTGTTATGGGAGCACTTCTGTCTAAAGGACTGCAGCTGTTCAAGGGGACACTCACCACCACCATCTCAAGCATAAATTCAGGTTGAGCAATAATTTCTGAATATTGTTAGTGATGACCACATCCTGAAAAAAATGAATAAATTAAAAATCTAATTTCCAACATCCTGATGCTGGTGATTTCCAGATTATGACTATACCTCTCCAACAACATATTGTCTGACACATCCCTCTTGTGATGGCTCTTGCCTTGAAGTTAAAACTTTACTCCTTTCTGCTTGAATTATCCACTAACAGGAATAGCTTCCCTCTACTTCACCTAAATCAGTCATAACCTCATGCACCTGTCATGTATCTCCTGGCCTTCTTTGTTCTAAGATGAATACACCCATCTTCTCCATTTTAACCTTAACAAGTCTTTCATTCCTTGGAATCTTTGAAGGCACCCATTTTGTATAGTTTTGTGATTATTCATGCTGGTTTCTTTATTTCATTTGCTGTTATAAATTATTTGCCAAATAGAGATTATCCCTGTTCAGGAACAGTCAGAAAATAATTTTTGTTTTTGAAAGGTTTTACTAATGAAAATCTTAAGAGCTGAATATGAGTCTTTAGATGGTGTATGAGGAATGTAGTGTGGCAATATTATAAGCAATTTGTCTTCGTAAATTTCAATAGGGAATGTGTTAGTCATGACAATGCAGTTCTGGGTTAAGTATTTGTTCAGCTTTTAGCGCAACGCATGAAATCTGTAAGATGACAGAGAAGAGGAAGTCAGGCAAACTTGATTCTGAATCACAATTATTTTCTTGACAGCACGTAATTGTAATAAGTGGATTTGAAAAATAAACCTATGTAGAGCAAAAACAACTTGGGTAGTGTGTTGACTGAAGCATTAAAGCAAGGACGTAGCATTGTTCTCAGAACATCCAAATACACCTAATGAAATCTGTAATTACCATCTAAATAAATGTGAGACCTAAACAACAGGAGAGATTTTTTTTTTGGAGTTTTTCTCCTATCAAAATAGCTGTGAGTGCAACAGATTTATTCAAGGTAGATGTTAAGATCACCGGTAGAACAATCTCAAAAGAGGGGGCAATGTTCTTCCTCCCCTCCCTCCACCTTCTAAGTCAGTCTCACTTTCCCCTTCCTTTCCCATCATGATAAAGGGTCTCAGCCCAAAATGTTGACTGTTTATTCATTTCCATAGATACTGTCTGACCTGCTGAGATCATCCATCATTTTGTGTGTGGGGCAATGTTTAAATGGAGGTGCATAGGGTTGTAGAGGCTAGATCATTGTGGGTATCTGACCAATTGAAGATGTGTGACGGCTGGTGAGTGGGTACCTATTTGGTGAAATATGAGTAAATGGTAATTTATTGGCTTCTGGGAAGAAATGCACAATCCATTGAATAATTATGTGTGGCCTTTTTTCCCTTAAGGATGGCGAAGTATAACAAAAAAATAAATGTTCCTAAAAGCAATGTAACTGTAGTGGACCTTGGTCGAGCATTGGTGAATTCGTGGGAATTTTCAGTGGGAAAGGATTAAAATTTGGTCACAATAAGGGCAAGTAGAATGAGGAACAAATGAGGAATTTAGCAAAGATACACTGCATTATGCCTGTAAAGTGATCAGACATTTCAATGGAAAACATCATTTAGACCATGAAATTAATTTAATGTGTGTATTCCGGCCTCATAATGGATTGTCTGCTGAAAGGCCTAAGAGGATTTGCTAGATGTTCCTTTTGGACAAGTTTATTTTACTAAATGCTATCAACAGGTGATAGTTTCAGAATGTAGTTAGCTTAACTTGAACTCCTTGTCTTCAAACAGAGGATGATACACAAATCATTTACATTGCAAACTGGATTTAAAATTTTAACCTTACTGCATTTCCACCCTGCTCACATTCGGTGAGTGTGGCTTTCCTTGTAACTCAAGTTAACTTTTAAGGCCAGTTGTAAATTTTTTTTAAGACATGGCAATATGAATTACTTTTGCTGTTGATTTGAGAAATGTGAAATCTTTAATCATGAGAGCTTTCCCAATTTTTAGAAGATCTGCATTCAGGTAATAACAGATAAAGCTGGATGCGAGTCTGTAATGCTAACAATAGATAGAACACGGAAAGTTAAGTAAAAGCTTGTTTCATATTCTACTTTGCCAGGATCGGAGAATTTTTAGATGTGAGTAAAGGTTAGTCAGGTTGTGTGTGTTTTCTTTAGCACAGAAGAGGTTGAGCAAGGATTTAATTGAGATGCATTGTACTGAAACGCCCAGAAATATCTTACATAAGATAGAGGCAGTAAAGTTGTTTCCAGTTGTAGGTGAGACTAGAATTAGGGGACATAGCCTCAAGATTTGGGGGATTAAATTTAGGATGGAGATGAGAAAGAACTGTTTTTCCCAGAAAGTGGTGAACCTGTGGAATTCTGTGCCCAATGAAGCAGTGGAGACGACCTCAGTAGATGTATTTAAGACAAGGTTGGATAGATTTTTGCATAGTAGGAGAATATGAGGGTTATGGGGGAAAAGGCAGGTGGGTGGAGAAAAGTCCATGGTCAGATCAGCCATGATCTTATCAAATGGTGGAGCAAGATGTCCTACCACTGCTCTAATTTCTTATGTTCTTATGAGAGAATGGAAAGGAAGGAACCTATTTTCCTTGGCAAAAGAGAAAACTAAATGAGTAGATTGAAGGTAATTGTTGAAAAGGTTAGATATGAATGGATTGCTTTTTCACCAAGAGGGAGTCAGGAACTTAGTCTGAGTGCATGGTTTTAAGAACAACCATAAGAACAGAAGAAAGTAGGATCAAGTGTAGGCCATTTAGCATCTCGAACATACATAGAAACATAGAAAATAGGTGCAGGAGTAGGCCATTCGGCCCTTCGAGCCTGCACCGCCATTTATTATGATCATGGCTGAGCATCCAACTCAGAACCCCGCCCCAGCCTTCCCTCCATACCCCCTGACCCCTGAAGCCACAAGGGCCATATCTAACTCCCTCTTAAACATAGCCAATGAACTGGCCTCAACAGTCTGCTGTGGCAGAGAATTCCACAGATTCACCACTCTCTGTGTGAAGAAGTTTTTCCTAATCTCGGTCCTAAAAGGCTTCCCCTCTATCCTCAAACTGTGACCCCTCGTTCTGGACTTCCCCAACATCGGGAACAATCTTCCTGCATCTAGCCTGTCCAATCCCTTTAGGATCTTATACGGTTCAATCAGATCCCCCCTCAATCTTCTAAATTCCAACGAGTACAAGCCCAGTTCATCCAGTCTTTTTTCATATGAAAGTCCTGCCATCCCAGGAATCAATCTGGTGAACCTTCTTTGTACTCCCTCTATGGCACAGATGTCTTTCCTCAGATTAGGGGACCAAAACTGCACACAATACTCCAGGTGTGGTCTCACCAAGGCCTTGTACAAGTGCAGTAGTACCTCCCTGCTCCTGTACTCGAATCCTCTCGCTATAAATGCCAGCATACCATTCGCCTTTTTCACCGCCTGCTGTACCTGCATGCCCACTTTCAATGACTGGTGTATAATGACACCCAGGTCTTGTTGCACCTCCCCTTTTCCTAATCGGCCACCATTCAGATAATAATCTGTTTTCCTATTTTTGCCACCAAAGTGGATAACTTCACATTTATCCACATTAAATTGCATCTGCCATGAGTTTGCCCACTCACCCAACCTATCCAAGTCACCCTGCATCCTCTTAGCATCCTCCTCACTGCTAACACTGCCACCCAGCTTCGTGTCATCTGCAAACTTGGAGATGCTGCATTTAATTCCCTCATCCAAGTCATTAATATATATTGTAAACAACTGGGGTCCCAGCACTGAGCCTTGCGGTACCCCACTAGTCACCACCTGCCATTCTGAAAAGGTCCCGTTTATTCCCACTCTTTGCTTCCTGTCTGCTAACCAATTCTCCACCCACACCAATACCTTACCCCCAATACCGTGTGCTTTAAGTTTGCACACTAATCTCCTGTGTGGGACCTTGTCAAAAGCCTTTTGAAAATCCAAATATACCACATCCACTGGTTCTCCCCTATCCACTCTACTAGTTACATCCTCAAAAAATTCTATGAGATTCGTCAGACATGATTTTCCTTTCACAAATCCATGCTGACTTTGTCCGATCATTTCACCGCTTTCCAAATGTGCTGTTATCACATCTTTGATAACTGACTCCAGCAGTTTCCCCACCACCAACGTTAGGCTAACCGGTCTATAATTCCCCGGTTTCTCTCTCCCTCCTTTTTTAAAAAGTGGGGTTACATTAGCCACCCTCCAATCCTCAGGAACTAGTCCAGAATCTAACGAGTTTTGAAAAATTATCACTAATGCATCCACTATTTCTTGGGCTACTTCCTTAAGCACTCTAGGATGCAGACCATCTGGCCCTGGGGATTTATCTGCCTTCAATCCCTTCAATTTACCTAACACCACTTCCCTACTAACATGTATTTCACTCAGTTCCTCCATCTCACTGGACCCTCTGTCCCTTACTATTTCTGGAAGATTATTTATGTCCTCCTTAGTGAAGACAGAACCAAAGTAATTATTCAATTGGTCTGCCATGTCCTTGCTCCCCATAATCAATTCACCTGTTTCTGTCTGCAGGGGACCTACATTTGTCTTTACCAGTCTTTTCCTTTTTACATATCTATAAAAGCTTTTGCAGTCCGTTTTTATGTTCCCCGCCAGTTTTCTCTCATAATCTTTTTTCCCCTTCCTAATTAAGCCCTTTGTCCTCCTCTGCTGAACTCTGAATTTCTCCCAGTCCTCAGGTGAGCCACTTTCTCTGGCTAATTTGTATGCTACTTCTTTGGAATTGATACTATCCCTAATTTCTCTTGTCAGCCACGGGTGCACTACCTTCCTTGATTTATTCTTTTGCCAAACTGGGATGAACAATTGTTGTAGTTCATCCATGCAACCTTTAAATGCTTGCCATTGCATATCCACCGTCAATCCTTTAAGTGTCATTTGCCAGTCTATCTTAGCTAATTCACGTCTCATACCTTCAAAGTTACCCCTCTTTAAGTTCAGAACCTTTGTTTCTGAATTAACTATGTCACTCTCCATATTAATGAAGAATTCCACCATATTATGGTCACTCTTACCCAAGGGGCCTCTCACAACAAGATCGCTAATTAACCCTTCCTCATTGCTCAAAACCCAGTCCAGAATAGCCTGCTCTCTAGTTGGTTCCTCGACATGTTGGTTCAAAAAACCATCCCGCATACATTCCAAGAAATCCTCTTCCTCAGCACCTTTACCAATTTGGTTCACCCAGTCTACATGTAGATTGAAGTCACCCGTTATAACTGCTGTTCCTTTATTGCACACATTTCTAATTTCCTGTTTAATACCATCTCCGACCTCACTACTACTGTTAGGTGACCTGTACACAACTCCCACCAGCGTCTTCTGCCCCTTAGTGTTACGCAGCTCTACCCATATCGATTCCACATCTTCCCGGCTTATGTCCTTCCTTTCTATTGCGTTAATCTCTTCTTTAACCAGCAACGCCACCCCACCTCCCCTTCCTTCATGTCTATCCCTCCTGAATATTGAATATCCCTGAACGTTGAGCTCCCATCCCTGGTCACCCTGGAGCCATGTCTCTGTGATCCCAACTATATCATAATCATTAATAACAATCTGCACTTTCAATTCATCCACCTTATTACGAATGCTCCTTGCATTGACACATAAAGCCTTCAGGTGCTCTTTTACAACTCTCTTAGCCCTTGTACAATTATGTTGAAAAGTGGCCCTTCTTAATGCTTGCCCTGGATTTGTCGGCCTGCCACTTTTACTTTTCTCCTTTGTACTTTTTGCTTCTACGCTCACTTTACACCCCTCTGTCTCTCTGCACTGGTTCCCATCCCTCTGTTGTGAACTAACCTCCTCACGCCTAGCCTCTTTAATTTGATTCCCACCCCCCAACCATTCTAGTTTAAAGTCACCTCAGTAGCCCCCGCTAATCTCCCTGCCAGGATATTGGTCCCCCTAGGATTCAAGTGTAACCGGTCCTTTTTGTACAGGTCACGCCTGCGCCAAAAGAGGTCCCAATGATCCAAAAACTTGAATCCCTGCCCCCTGCTCCAATCCCTCAGCCACGCATTTATCCTCCACCTCATCGCATTCCTACTCTCACTGTTGCGTGGCACAGGCAGTAATCCCGAGTTTACTACCTTTGCGGTCCTTTTTCTCAACTCCCTTCCTAGCTCCCTATATTCTCCTTACAGGACCTCATCCCTTTTCCTACCTATGTCATTGGTACCTATATGTACCACGACCTCTGGCTCCTCACCCTCCCACTTCAGGATATCTTGGACATGATCAGAAATATCCCGGACCCTGGCACCAGGGAGGCAAACTACCATCCGGGTCTCTGGACTGCGTCTACAGAATCGCCTATCTGACCCCCTTACTATCGAGTCCCCTATCACAACTGCCCTCCTCTTCCTTGCCCTACCCTTCTGAGCTATTCAGGATGATTCTGGCTGATCTGCACTCTCATTTCCTCTACTGTGCCATTTCCCTGATCTTTCAAAAATTTACCTTCTTCTCTAAACAGTCATAATGATCTAGCCTCCACAACCCTCTGAGGTAGGGAATTCTAGAGGTACACTACTACTCTCAGTGAGACGAAGATCTATGCAACACACACAAAATGCTAGAGGATGTTTCGGGCCGAAACCCTTCGGTAGGGCTGGAGAAAAAAATGCTGAGGAGTAGTTTTAAAAGGGGGCGGGGGGGGGAGGGCAAAGAGAAACACAAGCTGATGGTAAAACCTGGAGGGGGAAGGAATGAAGTAAAGAGCTGGGAAGTTGATTGGTGAAAGAGACAGAGGGCCATGATAGAAAGAAAAGGGGGAGAGCACCAGAGGGAGGTGATGGGTTGGCAAGGAGATAAGATGAGAGAGGGAAAAGGGGATGGGAAATGGTGAAGTGGGGGGCATTACTGGAAGTTTGAGAAATCGATGTTCATGCCATCAGGTTGGAGGCTACCCAAATGGAATATAAGGTGTTGTTCCTGCAACCTGAGTGTGGCCTCATCACAACAGTAGAGGAGGCTATGGATGGATATATTGGAATTGGAATGGGAATGGGAACTGGAATTAAAATGGGTGGCCACTGGGAGATCCCACTTTTTCTGGCGGATGGAGCGTAGGTGCTTGGCTAAGCGGTCTCCCAATCTACATCGGGCTCACCAATATATAGGAGGCCACACCGGGAGCACCGCACACAGCAGATGACCCCAACAGACTCACAGGTGAAGTGTCACCTCACCTGGAAGGACTGTTTAGGGCCCTGAATGGTAGTGAAGGAGCAGGTGTAGGGGCAGGGGTAGCACTTGTCCCACTTGCAAGGATGGGTGCCAGGAAGGAGAACAATGGGGAGCGACAAATGGACAAGGGAGTCGCATAGGGAGTGGTCCCTGCAGAAAGTTTGGGGGGGGGGCGGGGGGGAGAGGGAAAGATGTGCTTGGTGATGGGATCCCATTGGAGGTGGCGTAAGTTTCAGAGAATTATGTGTTGGACGTGGAGGTGGTAGGTGAGGACAAGAGGAACCCTATCCCTGGTGAGGTGGTGGGAAGATGAGGTAAGAGCAGACGTATGTGAAATGGAAGAAGATCTATACACCTCAGTTTCTCATGATGGGTCCTGTTTGTGTGACATTGCACCCTCTTTTGAGATCCTTCTACTGGTGGAAATATCTTGACATCTATCCTGAATAAATCTGCTGCACACACAGATGTTTTCATACATGAGAAGCCCCAAATACAATCAAAATATTTTTGAATGTGCACTTGAGGTACCATGGCTTTGGACCCATAACTGGGCTTGCACTCCACTGTTATAATCTTTGATTTTATTTAATGTTTATGATATCCTCTATCTTAAGAGCCATTTGGTCTCTTTTGATTGCTGAGAGATGGAGCACCTTCAGTCATTGGGAGATATCGTTCCAACTCCTGGTCTTGAAGTATCATTTGATTGTTCCCTTATGATCTTACTTTATCAGCCCTAAGATGGGACAGGTTTAGAGCGGGGATTCCTAACCTGGGGCCCCCGGACTCCTTGCTTATTGGTGTAGGTCCATGGCATAAAAAAGGGTAGGGAACCCCTGGTTAAGAGGGATGTAGGCAAATGGGACTAGATTAGATGGATATCTTGGTCAGCATGGGTGAGTTGGGCTGAAGGGCTTGTTTTGTGCTGCAATTTGATATGACTTTATAACTGTGCACTCTGAATTTTAATTAAATTTTACTATAAATAGCACAGATGCTCAGCATCATTTTCAAGAAGAGAACCAAAGAGATTTCCAGTATAGGGAAAAGTAGAACAGTGTAAAATTAGATGCACAGTAAGATATTAATAGAATGAGGGTAAATTTCTTGAATTTCTTAAAACCGTTTTCAACGACTTCCAATTACCAGAAATGACAATCACTCTGTCCTTCTGTGTTATAAATTGTCTCTGTGCCCCTGTTCCTATTCTCTCATGTCACACACTGTGCCCCAGCCATGAGGTTTAAGGCTCAGTGTCTTTCCCCTTTCCTATCCAAAGTTCCTGTGCAGCTTCGGTTTCAGTTCTGTTTGAATTTTGGTTGTGTTTGTTTGATTACGAAATGTGTTTCAATACCGTTTCAAATCTGTTAGCAGCTAGTAGAATAATTTCTAACAATTCTTATAAGTTGCCTTGATCTCTATTCTTTTATGAAAACATAAAATCTCCCCTCTAGCTGTTAAATCGTGTTACTAACTTTCACCACTGAATTATGCAGCATGTGATTTGCCAAGAGGTAAATCCATGACCCCCAAGAAACTTACTCTTTTTGCAAAAACCAATGGCATTATAAGTATCAGAGCAGTGGTCTTTCATTCACAATCTCCTGCACTTCAGAATGGAGCTAGTTAAGGAATTCATTTGGGTAACAGGGAGATGGCATGGTCAGAGGAGCAAATCGCTAAGAGAAACTAAGCAACCTAGCTCGAAGAAGATGGTCAATTTGAGCTCAGAGCCAGTGGTCTGGTTGGGCGCTGGGCCCCTATTAAGTACACATTACATTTAGAAATTATTGTGAATATGTAATTTGAATTGCATGGATTTCTAGAGTTAATTGGGATTTTAAAAAAAGAATGAATGAAGTAATTCATTTGAATATTGTTGTTAACATCTATTTCTACCTCATCAAGATTTCTGACAGGGACGGTCTCAAATTTAGCCGAGAGACAGAAGCAGCCATGATAGTGGTGAAGAAAACATCATCTAATCTGACATCTGCCAGGATCGACCTTATGCAATGGGTTCGAGAACGTGGTCACAGCATAATCACTTCTTATACAAAGGCCTCCGTTGCTAATCAAATACGTTTAAGGCTTCAAGAAACTGGTAAGTGTTAAAGAATAGGTGTACTTTAGCAAAAGTTAAAGCTCAATTGTAATCTGAACATCTCAAATTCCACCAGCAATGAATATTCATTATATGCAAACAATGTATCAAATTGTCAGCCGGTGGTGTAGTGGCGTCCACACTGGTCTGCGAGGTGAGTGGTCCCAGGTTTGAATCCGGCCAGCTCCTTGCATGCTTTCAATCATTGCTGGGTTGAGAGTCGAGCTAGCAACTCTGCCTCGTAAAAAAAGAGACAAAAATGCTGAAGAAATGGCAGGGTTGCCGCCTGATTCACCACCAGGCGCGGACAGGAACAACGGTGTATCGGAGCATATTGTAAGGAATTAGATGCTATACCATTATCAAAACAGACTGCAGTAATTTCATCTAAAGGATGTCCTGTTTGAATGAAATAAATTCTTTTGCATCACTTGTAAGTAGTCAACACATTGAGTTACACAGCACAGAAAACTTGCTATTGAACTTTACCTTAAATCTATCGGCATTGATTTAGGACCATTTGTCTTTATACAAGCAGTGAATCAGTATGGACCATCCAAACACAAATAGGTAGAAGTGGCGTCGTTTTCTTGATCCCTACAAGTTCTTTCTTCAGTAGCATAGGCATTAATGAAGTGTTGGTATAAACATCCTTTAAATATTATTGTGCATCAACTCCTTATGAGTACTTAAAGGACGCCACAGTAGCTTAACGAATAGAGTGACGCTATTGCAGCTCGGGGCATTAGAGTTTGGAGATTATTTCTGACACCATCTGTAAGAAGTTTGTATCTTTCCCGCGAGCACGTGTGTTTCAAAAACATACTTTCCAAAGTTTCACAATCCAAAGGCATACCGGTTGGTAGATTAATTGCTCATTGTAAATTGTCCTGTGATTCAGCTAGAGTTAAATAAGTGAGTTAGTAGGTAGTGTGGCTCAATGGGCTGTAAGGGCCTGACTTGTGCTGTATCTCTAAATAAATAAAAAGGAGACCAGACTCACATTTACAAAGACCCAGGCCATGCATTGCATTATCCACAATTTTGGTAGCAACAGTTTAAAGCACATGTTTAAGCTACTGAGATACTTTTGAGGATGATGATGGTGGGGAATGCAGTGTGGGTATCATTGAAAGTAGTATAGTTGCCTGATCACTTTTCTAAGAGGCATCCTGGCACGCGCTACAAATTTCTGGATATTATCCAAGTCCCATTTCACTGTTGGAGCAGCTGTGAGTAGTACTGGAATCTGCATACTTCTCCAAATTGTGAAATGTGTTGGAGGTACTGAGTGGAAAATAAAGCATTCCCACACAGGGATACATGAGCTGACAAAGTAACTTCTGACCCATGGTTTTCTGCTGCTGACAAAAACCAGGCATTAGCAAGCTTCCAAGTATTAATTCAAGATTCAAGTTTATTTATCACGTGTACATTGAAACGTACAGTGAAATGAGTCAATTGGATTAACTACCAACACAACCGAGGGTGTGCTGGAGGCAGCCCGCAAGTGTCGCCACACATTCCAGCACCAGTATAGCATGCCCACAATCTCAGTAGATCAGCACAGAATCTGAATGAAGTAAAATTTTAAAATTTTATATATGTTCTGAAGAGGACGATGAGATAAATTAAGAAAATGGCTTCAACTGAAGTGGACTTGTGTCACCATCTGTTAGTGGATCAAAGTTAGTTGAACGTTCAATAGTTTATCATTATCCATTTAAGGAGTTATAAATTTTCCTTTTTTTGAAGTTGAAGATACGTAAAATTTGTGGTCTTTTTTTGAAACTGAAATGCTGGAAGTAATTCAGAAATTCTTAAGGGAGACAAGAGATGTGCTGCAGCTGCTAAGGGGGGATGTTTGCCATCTAAATCTCTGTGCAACAAATGGTGAAGTAACAGGTGCAGGAGCTACAAGAGGAAGAAAAGTCACTTCTAATGTGACAAAGTGAAAATATATCTTTGCATCTCATCGGGGAATCAACATGAAATTGACAAGAAGCAATGATGTGCTGTAACAAGTGTTGGACTGAATATAAGCGGCTGCTGAAAATGCTCAAAATTCTGTTGCCTATATACTAAAATTATGGGTCAACATGCTGTATTAATTTGTACGTCAAAAAAGTAGAGCCAAATGGTATATTACCTCTATTTTTTAAAAAATGGTCTTGTTCATCACTTTTCACTTATTTGTTCCAAAAATGTTTGCATTTCAGAAACTAGCTTACCTATGCCATTTGTATGTGTCTACGTTACCAAATGACACTTAGCACATAAACCAGAGGATGAAATTTTACTGCTGTGTTTTATTTCCCCACTTTCATTCTTCTTAACATGTTACCTAAGTTTACAGTTTTATTTCCTGTTGCTATTTTAACTCCATCAATAACTTTCCTTCACATTGCTATCTTTTGAAATGTGCATTCCATCTTTTTCTATTTAGTTTTGTTAAAGGCACGGCACAAATGTAATGTGGATGGTGGGAAGTGTGCCTTTTCTCTATGTCAAAAATGAAGTAATACAGCAGACACAAACACGAGGAAATCTGCAGGTGTTGGAATTTCAAGCAACACACATAAAAGTTGCTGGTGAACACAGCAGGTCAGGCAGCATCTCTAGGAAGAGGTACAGTCGACGTTTCGGGCCAAGACCCTTCGTCAGGACTAACTGAAAGAAGAGCTAGTAAGAGATTTGAAAGGGGGAGGGGGAGGGGGAGATCCGAAATGACAGGAGAAGACAGGAGGGGGAGGGATGGAGCCAAGAGCTGGGCAGTTGATTGGCACAAGGGATATGAGAGGATCATGGGACAGGAGGCCTAGGGAGAAAGAAAAGGGTGGGGGGGGGGAAGCCCAGAGGATGGGCAAGGGGTATAGTGAGAGGGACAGAACCTTGCCCATCCTCTGGGCTTTTGCCCCCCTCCCCCCTTTTCTTTCTCCCTAGGCCTCCTGTCCCATGATCCTCTCATATCCCTTGTGCCAATCAACTGTCCAGCTCTTGGCTCCATCCCTCCACCTCCTATCTTCTCCTATCATTTCAGATCTCCCCCTCCCCCTCCCACTTTCAAATCTCTTACTGGCTCTTCTTTCAGTTAGTCCTGACGAAGGGTCTCGGCCCGAAACGTCGACTGTACCTCTTCCTACTAATACAGTAGACACATTTCTTTGTAACTCTACTATGAGTTAAGCTGTCAAATGAACCAGATGAGTAGGGGAAGGAATTGTAACTTAAGAACGGAAGGAACAACCACAACTCCTGACAAACACTTTTCTTATGAAGGGAAAAGGCAGCATTGAACACTTTCTCTTTGCTGGAAGGGAGAATATTGTGCTCCCACTGTATTTCTGAAGTGAATCAACGGCTAGAATCATTGCAATAAGTGATGAGACTGCTCAAGCCACAGTATACTGTGATAATCATAATTTTGACCCAATAATGAAGTAAGACGGACAATACAGATCAAGATCAGACCTGCCAAAGGGTCTCGGCCCGAAACGTCGACTGTAATTTTTTTCCATAGGTGCTGTCTCGCCTGCTGAGTTCCTCCAGCATATTGTGTGTGTTGCTTGGATTTCCAGCATCTGCAGATTTTCTCTTGTTCAGGATCAGACCACATATGCTTTGGAAAGCATTTGGAAGTGATAATGTTGCAATACCTATGCACTTTTGATCTAAGTAGTAGAAGCCCCAGCTTCAAAAGACTTTATCAAACAAACCTTGATGAAAGCATTCAAAAGCTTATAAAAAAAATGTACTCCACCATAAAATGTAAATTTTAGTAGCAGATGATCCATAAGGGACCAATAAGACTAGTTAACTCAAGGCAATTCTGCTTGTAAATATTCCAGTTTTCGGGGCACAGTTCACTATTAACAGAACTGGTTTCCTCAGCACTATATACCTTGCACGGTATTTTGACCCAAGGGAATTGTCCATAGGGATCATGTCATTTTGAGGTCCAGATAATGGAGCAGTTTGCACCAACCACAGGTTCTCTGAACAAAAATAGTCCAGTTGCCCCATTGATGTCAACCAGCAGAATGTATTGTAACAGAAAATAAAATAAAAGTTTAAATACCAGATTGTACATGTTAATCATTTGAAAGCTATTATAACATTAAAGCATTGTGTTTATTAAATGATCTTACAGATTGTCTTTTGTCTCGTCATTCCTGGATGGTTCTACTGATGCACAGAACTTGCAATTTTTTACTTTCTTACTTAAGGGAATGGTGGTAAATATCATTATGGATGCAATATCAATCTTCAAAAGTAGCACTGAATTATAGATGTGGTTGATGTAGTAATATTGACATTTTTACATTTAAGTTTCAATCCCCGCTTTTTAATCAACTCAATTGCTTGGCCTTTCTCTGGAGACTGAGTCGGTCAGTTTAGCCAAACAATTTAGGGAGAGGAACTAGTAAATCCTACTCATTGCAACTGATAAGTTCCTGAAATCACTATTGGTCTAATTCATGGAAAATTCCTTGTACTCAATCTAAGGGTCGGATCGTGAAGGGCTAACTTAAAAAAGGAGAAAGAATAAAGAGAAAATTCACGACTCCAATTTGAAAATACCTAATTATTCATGGAATGTTTGGAAGCTGATGTGGACTGAGTTATGATGTAAAATAATTTAAATGTTGAATTTTTTTCAATCTCAATCTGAATACTGTTGTTGAGGCAAGCCCACATAGATTCATTCAGTCTACCAGAAAACCCAATGCTTGAGAATGTTGCTATTGTTCAGATTGCACTTTTGCAGTATGTAATACATTGTAATAATACAGTAATACTATTGTTCCTCTTTCAGACCATGATATTAAATAGTATAATAGTGTTGTGTTCAACTGTTTAGAGTTTTTGACATTAGGATTTGAGAGCCTTTTGAAAATTTGAATTTGAGCTGTTGAAGACAGAAGAGCTGAAACTAATCCTGACCTATAGAACAGTCTATACATTACCAAACTGTTTGATAGTTTGCAATAAAATTAAATACAACAAATCAGTATTGATGTAATTGTAACTCAGGAGTACGCCTGATCTAAGTGAAACACACACACAAAATGCTAGAGTCGGGCAGCATCTATGGAGAGGAATAAACTCCTTTTCCCCACCTTCTTTTTCTAGCTTCCGTCCCTTCCTTTCCAGTCCTCATGAAGGGTCACTGCCTGAAATGGCAACTGCTTATTCCTCTTCATACATGCTGCTTGACCTGATAGGTTCCTCCAGCATTTTGTGTGTGTGTGTGTTACTCTGGATTTCCAGTATCTAAAGAATATCTTGCACTTTATTTTCTTCTAAGTGAAAACTTGTTTTAAGTCTTGTACTCTTTAAAACAGAAGTATTGACAATTTCCTGTTTTTCCATCACTTAGATGAAGAAGAGGTAGATTCCTTCCTTCCACCAGAGCTTTCTATTCTTAGAGAGCCATTATGGTCACCTGAACAGGCCTTGCCTGGTGTGAAAGAAAAACTTTGGTTTCCATTTCCCTTTGACCAAGGCAGGTTGGATACAGCTCACAAGTTGCCGCAGATATCATCAGATAGTGCATTTAAAAAACTAATGAGAAATGGATTCCCTGAACCAGAAGAAATTCAAACCATTGATAATGTGGCCCTATTTGTTCAATGTGAGGATGAAAGAATGATAGCTGCAATTGAAAAGAGCAGCTTGCAGGTTTGTTTAATTCCAGTATGTGCTGCAACAACTCTAATAATTTGTGATCTTTGTGAATTAATATATCTGCAGTGCTAATGATGCAAAACCTAAAAGCCCTTATTAGTTATAAATAAATTGGTTTGTTACATGTATGAAGGTACAGTGAAAAACCTGTCTTGCACGCTGTCCATGCAGGTCATTTCATTACAACAGTGCATTGAGGTAGTATAAGATTATATTTACAGAGTAAGTGCAGCGCAGGTAGACAATAAGGTGAAAGGCCATAACAAGCTAGATCATGAGGTCAGGTCTTATAGTATAGGTCTGACTCAGTTCATTTCTGGCTAAAGACACAGCAGTACTTGAGTCTTCTGTGGCCGTAAAGGAGATTTGAAGGAAATTGTAACAGGCCACTTCGAAAGTAAAAATGGGCAGAATCAACATGGATTTATGAAAAGAAAAGGTGTTTGAAAAATTTGTTATTCTTCTCAGATTGTGATTTGCAATCAAGGTTATCCACCATGGTCCTTTGGTTGAGGTTGTAGGACTAAGCAAACAGCTTTATACTCTCTTAAGTTTTGGAAAATGAGTATTTAAAATTCTTATATAGTGTGATGCAGGGTTGATGCTTTTTGCCGCTTAAGATGTCCAGAATATGGGGTCACAGTCTCAAAATAAGGCTCAACTATTTAAGCATGAGAAGAAATTGATCAATCTTATAGAATTCTGCACCCAGGAGAACTGTGCCATCTCTGCCAGTGAGTTTATTCAAGAAAGAGGTGGATAGACTTTTGGATATTAGGGGAATCAAGTGAATTTGAGTTGATGGAAAGGAGACACTGAGCAAAGATAGCCATGATTTTATTGAATGGTGGAGAAGGTGTAAAGTGTTGAATAAGCTTTACTGTGTCTGTTTCTTGTATTCTTAATCTGAAGGTAATTCAACAAAAGAACTGCACCTTCAAATAAAATGTTTAAATGTATTTGCAATGCATGGGTAGTATTTGAAAGAATCACTGTTGTTTTCCATGACATTGTGATTGAAAGATATTTGGCCTTTGTTTGAAAGAAAATGCTCGCTTTTTTTCTAATTTAAGGGGACATGTTAGTTTTAGGAACGATCATTTAAAAAATAATTTAAATGATTTAATTTAGTTGACGCTTGGAATGCGCTGCCTGGGGTGGTGGTAGAGGACAATACATTAGGTACTTTTAAGAGACATTTAGATGGATTTGAGAAAATGGGAGGGTATGCTTAAGGGATTAGTTTAGATGGTCATTTGATTATTTATTTGGTTCAGCACAATGTAGTGGGCCGAAGGGCCTGTTCCTATATTGTACTGTTCTGTTCTAAATGACACAGTTTATTCTGCCATGTACAGATCTTGTACATGGCCATGAATGAACCAAAATTGACAACCTGCAATCATGTTAGGAATCTCATCATCCACAGTATTATACTAGACTCCTGCCATTGCTATTAAAATCTGTTTTAATTGCATCGCCTTGAGAACGTAACTTGTACCGAACAGATGTGTTACATTTTACTATGTCTTCTGATCCTTCCCTATACAGGATGACACATCTGCAGTAATGCAGATTTCTTTACTAGATCCAAATTGTAAAGCAAAAGTAAATGCCACGCATTACATTTTGGAATCTTCAGTCACTGACTGTGACACGACCAGGTATCCATCTGTGGATGGTTCCATCATCTATTTGAATTCGGTACGTAAAACAATTGATAAGCTGCCTTTTTTAAACTAGCTGTGAAAGATCAAAGCAGAATTTTTTTGTCCTGTCCACCAGCTGATTGTTAGCTCTTGTCAATGATTTTTGAAGTTGAAAGTTATGCTTTGGGCAAGATTAGTGCTTGAAAATTGAATAGCACGATTTAGGCATGCCATTGTCAATAGATCTTCCACTAGCAATAGATCTTTCCATCATTACTTACTGTGGATGAGTCTATAAATTAAAAGAAGGGTTGAGCTGGCATATTAGTTAGAGGGTTTAGCATTTGGAGATTGGAAGGAAGTCAGTCTGACAAGTGAAAGATTGAGGACGTAGTTAGCAGTCATTTCTGGTAATAGGTCATTGAAAAGCCCATGGGAAAAACCAGGAAAGCATATTCTTCAAAGAAGGCCCATCTGAGGCAAAATCTTTGTACTAGACTCCATAGGCCCTAGCCAGTTACTTTATAACTAATGCTGTAGCAGGCATTGTAAATATTATGTAGGCCTGTTTCTGCATGTACAGCTTTAGCTGTCAACAGGTGATGCACCCACAAAGGAGAGGCCAGTAAATCTGTATGTCATTGTATGCTGCTATGCAAGTCTGTGCTCTTCCATGTATTACTATGTCAACCCCTGGACATGGTAACACATTTGTATAATACTTCATACTTTTCACATTTCTCCTTTTAACATTTTATTTCCAAGTAAATTTCAATTACTTAGGGGACCAAAGCGTGGTATCAGTGCAAACATATTTCTGGTAATTTGTTTTTCAGATCCATGCTTTGTATTTCAATCAAACATATCGTTTTACTGATTACAAATTATTTATTAGAGTAATATATTTTTAGATTATTTTTTATAACACAAAAATATAAAAGGAAAAGTTTATCTTCCAAAAAACAGATTTATTGTGTTTTTTCTTGCTTTTCCATGTGCTTTTCTCATTATTTGTTAATCTTACAAAAGGAGTTGATGAAATGTGATTCAGAGCAACTTAGTTCTAGAAGGGACACGATGACAAATTTAAAAGTTCCACTGAATGAATTAGTTCTTTTTTCTGACCCAACCATTATTTTGTTACCTTGTTACCTGGTAGAGCTGTTCTTTTTCTTCTTTCATGCTTATGCTCAGCTTAGAAAGCTTAAAATGTCAGACCATGAAAAGCAGATTCAAATGATGACAAATGCAAGAGATTCTGCAGATGCTGGAAATCTTGATCATTGTACACAAAATGCTGCAGGAACTCAGCAAGTCAGACACCATCTATGGAAGAGAATAAACAAACACTCAATGTTTCGACCTGAGATCCTTCATCAAGACCCATCAGATGGAATGGCATTGTATTTGGGAGGGAGATTCCTTAGGAGAGCAGAAAAAGATAAAGAAAAAGAGGAAAATTATACTTTTATAAAATTCTACACTAACAGTGGTTCATGAGATTTCTCTTCATGGTGGAGAAGGAATGTAGGCAGAAAATAGGAGGTAAAATTAAGATAAATTCACATGGAGGTGTGGATAGAAACAAAGGAATCTTCCAAAAATGCAATGTTCCAGTGCGTGGTAAGGCAAGGCAGTTAAAAGAGAAAGTTACTAAGGATGGCAGAGGAGAAATGATGTATAGCTGCTGATGGAGAGAGCATGGAATAGTGATAGGTAGCACTGTGCGAAAGAGCTAATCAGAGATTAGGAAATATTATTCCTATTGTTTTAATCATGACCAATGAGCTTTGCAGATCAAGTATATCAAAAAAAATAAATTTAAATATTCTTAAATGTTTCCCTCACTGATAGATTGTGATGCAGGTAGAATCCTCTGTTGAAGGAAGTGGATGGCAGAGTGATAATGAAGAGTCGGGAGATAATGGCTTCCCTGGAGATGGTGATGACCCAGTTGGAGGCAAACCGAGGACCATTCTGGTATGCTATGCAGCTTGCATATTGTTTTTCCATTCACATTTGTGTATGTAGAATGAGTTAGACTTCATAAAAGAGATGATACAAAGGTTGGAAGTACTGTAGAATGTCGTCAGAGACAAGTGTGTAGTGATACACCTTGGAAGATCAAACTTGAAGACTGAGTACAAGGTTAAAGGCAGGGTTCTTAGCAGTGTGGAGGAACAGAGAGATGTTGGGATGCAAGTCCATAAATCGCTCTAAGTTGACATGCAAGTTGATAGGGTGATTAAGAAAGTGTATGATTTAATCCTCCTCCTTTGGTAGGAGGATTAAGTTCAAGAAATGTGAGGTAAGATTGCAGCTCAATAACACTCTAACTAGACCACTCTTGGAGTGTTGTTTTCCTCTTCTACCAAAGTGCGTGACCATACACTTCCCAGTGCTGTATTCCATCTGCCACTTCTTTGTCCCTTCTCCTAATCTGCCTAAGTCCTTCTGTACCCTCTTTACTTCCTTAAAACTACCTGCCTCACCACCTATCTTCGTATCATCAACAAACTTTGCAACAAAGCCATCAATTCCATCATCCAAGTCATTGATATATAAAGTAAAAAGAATTTTAATGTTCTTGGATTAGATTTGACTGTACGTGTGATAAATACATCTGAATTGGGAATGAGAATACTAATAGATTCGGCATTGAAAAAGATCGTGTCATAATACATGTAGAGAGTTGCATTAGTGACCAGGACCCTACCCTCCCCACACTACCTATGGAAACTGGATGATGATGCAGCCATTGCGACCAGCACTTGGTGGAGTGAGCCAGTGAGAGAATGTGCAGAAGATGGCCTTGAGAGCTGGTGTCAGGAGGATAGCGGTGAGGTGTACAGCCTCTCAACATCAGGAAGCAGGGCTCAGGGCTGCTCTTGGCTTACCAAGATAGTGCAGGTGTTAACTGGGAACTGGGAGTATCAGCTGCCATTATCATTGTGCAGCTCTCCTCAACCTGTGGATTTCTTTGTTATCACAGGCTTAAAAGCCAGTGTGCATTGTTGAGTTTGTTATTGTGGTGGAGTCTCAAGGCTGGAGAGAGCTGTGTTGTCCAAAGAGTGGATGTTACACCACTTTTCATCACATCCCGCATACTACAAAAGTGGGTAGGAGAAAGTGTGGAATCCAGACTGTCTATAGACCTGTGCAACAATGGCCTACATTCACTACAGTTCTGCGCCCCACACCTCTGTACTGAGTGGATGCAACTCTGGCCTCTTCCTGCCCAACACTAGCTCTCACAGGCAGCCACAGACCATCGCTTCAGTGGTTCACTCCACACCAAGCCATGCAGTGATGAAATATTATTTCAATGGTGTGGAAACACTATGTTCTAAGCATACCAGCAGCCAGCTTATGGGTGTATTTTTCCATGTACAGAGGGGTACGCATTGTGTACTCTTTCAAGCCTACCACAAAGCTCCCTACTAAGTGCAGAGGTTGTCATGGATGCTTGAGACCCCACACCACCAGGGTACACCACTAGGTAATGAATGTATAATCCATCTTCACAGACACAGACAGCCATCTTCTTTGATGCATTAGACTTTCTTTCTAAGGGAGGAAGCCTTAACAAGAAGAGCCCACTTGCCAAATGGAACCCATTCATAGGCAAAGAAGGCCTACTCAGAGTTGAAGGAAGATTAAAGAAGGTATTGAGTGTTAGGACTCCTGGACAAGGCTGCAATATAACTCAGCATTCTGTTGGGTAGTACTAAGCAGAGAGCCTGTGCCCTAGAACTCTTAGGAAGAGTTTAATTGATGTTCGCAATCACAACAGCTCTCTTAATAATAATTCACTTCTTGTTTCAGTTTAACTGTACGTACAAGACAGCAAGCAAGAAATCAGAACTGCCTTCACGTCCTCATTTCCCTTCTGTGACACAAATCAACAATGCAACTTTGAATATGGAGCTGTATAACACAGACTTGTTCCACACTCCCTCGCAAGGAGTGCACACCGTTTCAGAAAATCGCCCTTTATATGTTGAGGTAATGGCCTTGGCCAGCTTGCAAATGAAGAATTGTGCAATCTGTGCTTTTAGCAGAATTATTTTTTGGCAGTTATGCATGCAGAAGAACATGTGGTTAGCTTGTGGTTTATCAGTCTTTGGTATGACCGGGAAAATTTCAGCCCAAAAGTGATACTGAAGTTTGACAAAAGTGGTTATTCTCATGACACAATGACCATAATTTCATTCTGGTGGATAATACTACTTATAAAACCAGGAACTTTAATAATATTACATCAGTCTCTCTTAAGTACTCACTTTATGCCTGAATTATATTCATACTTATTTAAGGTCCTGTTGGTGTGAGATTCACATTTCAATAAACAGCATTAGAATACACTGTGATCATCTTCAGCAGGCTTTTATGCATGTAATCTCCAGAGCAGCCTGGTATTTTGCAACACACACAAAATGCTGGAGGAGCTCAGCAGGTCAGGCAGCATCTATGGAAAAGAGTATTGTTGACATTTTGGGCAGAAATGTTGACTGTTTACTCTTTTCCATAGATGCTGCCTGGCCTGCTGAGTTCCTCCAGCATTTTGTGTGTTGCATGGATTTCCAGCATCTGCAGATTTTCTCTTGTTTGTGATTGGTATTTTGCACCAGTGTTTATGTCCTGAAAAACAAACATAAGTTGCTGAGTTTTCCGATGCTGAATGACCTGTTGAAAATGTTGTGTTAAAGTGTCTACCTCATTCTCACTCACTGCTTTCTGCAATATTCCACACAAAAGTAACTAAGAGTTAATTTAATCCAAGAAATTTAAACCACAAACCAACCAGATGTTCACTCAGATCCTTGCAGCCCTGCCAAGAATTAAATGGGAATTTAAATGTACTTGCCTACTTCTTTCTGTGTGATTTTGTAGATAAATTGCAAGTTACTTTTAAAAAGTTGAAGTAAGTGAAATAAGAACGGATTGATGGAAACATTAATTAGGGCATATATTATCTGTGGAAAGAGTTAATATTTCAAGTCAAACACCTTTTGTCAAAACTGGGAAGAAGAGAAGGCACGTTAGTTTTAAGTTGCAGGAAAGGTGAAGGAGAGATGGATAGGCCAAAGGGAATTTCTCTGATGGGTGCTAGGGAATAGGTAGTTGATATCATCTGGTTGGTGGGCATTAGATCAGTTCAAAAGTGAGAAGCAATGGAATGTAAAAAGAAATTTAGGGCTGTAGGACATGCTCTGAAGGTCAGCCTGTGCTCATCAGGGGAGAGAGAGAGAGAGAGAGAAAAACTCTTTTTCTATTCCCTATTCTAGTTGCTCTCTCACCCATTCTTTTCTTCTTTTCGCCATCATTATCTGCATATCACTACCTATTGGTTCCCACCTTCTTCTATTTCTTCCATGATCCATTGTCTTCTCCTATTGTATTCCTTCTTCTTCAACCGTTTACCTGTCTGCCAATCACCTCCCAGCTTCTTATTTCATTCCCCCCTCCCCATCCACCCACCTTTCCCTTCACCTGATCTCACCTATCACCTGTCAGTTTGTATTCCTTCTCCCCCACCTTCTTATTCTGGCTTCCTCCCTCTTATTTTCTTGATGAAGGATTTTGGCCCAAAACGTTGACTTTCTATTCTCCTCTATAGATGCTGCCTGGCCTGCTGAGTTCCTCCATTTTGTGTCTGGTGCATAAAACTGAGGCAGTTTTATAGATGGATAATTTTACAACTGAAATGGTCAGTTCTGATGCAAGCAGAAAAAGAGAGTAACTTGAAGTTATAGAAGTCAGTATTGAGCCTGGAAGGCTGCAACATGCCCAGGTGGAAGATGAGGTGCTATTCTTCAAACTTGTTTGGGTCTTGTTGCTGTGCAGTGGTCAAATTAAAGTGGCAGGCAACTGGAAGATCGGGGTCACACCCACAGATTGAAATCAGATATCCCACAAAATGGTCACCCAGTCTCCATTTCCTCCCTCCAAAGTCGAAGAGATCACATTGGTCTCCCAAACACTTTCTTGTTTTGTACAAACTGTATATAATTCAGGTGTTGGTAAGCTGGGGAGGGCTTGTACTCTCAATACATAATTCTCATAACCTTCTTTCCCCATGGATGCTGCCTGACCTGCTGCGTTTCTCCAGCATTTTGTGTGTGTTGTTCTGGATTTCCAGCATCTGCAGAATCTCTTGGGTTTAGCTTCTTTCTCAAGTTAGATAGTAGTATTAATAGGTGCTCCTCATTCAAGTTACAAATAGAAATTTCTTGGTTGTCTGTTGACTCACTTGATTCCTACTTATAGTGAAAACTAAATTAATTCAAAATAATTTCATGATTCAGCAAGATCACATACAGCATCTTAATCAAAATCACCCAGTCAATAATACCAAATCAATGTCGAAATGCACCTCTGCCCAACCAGAGGCATCTCTTGAAGTAACACACACAAAATGCTGGAGGAATTCTGCAGGCCAGGCAGCATCTATAGGAAAGAGTAAGTTGACGTTTCGGGCCAAGACCCTTCAGCAGGACTGGAGGAAAAAAGTTGAGGATTATAGTTAAAAGGTGGGATGGAGGGGAGGGAGAAACACAGGGTGATAGGTGAAACTGGGAGGGGGCGTGGTGAAGTAAAGAGCTGGGAAGTTGATTGGTGAAAGAGATACAGAGCTGGAGAAGGGGGAGTCTGATAAGAGAGGACAAGGGCCATGGAAGAAAGAAAAGTGGGGGAGGAACACCAGAGGGAGGCAATGGGCGGGCAAGGAGATAAGGTTAGAGAGGGAAAAAGAGATGGGGAATGGTGAAGGATGTTGTTCCTCCAGCCTGAGTGTGGTCTCATCACAATAGTGGAGGAGATCATGGATAGACATAGCTCTTGGTCAGTTTGCTTACCAGTTCTTTTGTCACAATGTCAGGTGGGAGCTTCACATCAGCCACATTATTCTGCCAAGCTAAAAATAGGTACAAAAATTAATGCAGAAGTAATTTTCCAAATTACACTTGATACAAATCTGTTTCCATTCCCCTTATTTTGGTTCTTTGCATAGTGTTATTTTTTTTGTTTTTCTACAGTGTGGAAGACTAATATAACCTGTATTCCATTGCAAAGACACTCAAGAGTATTCACTTGATGAAAATAAATTTGTACTGCAATAAAGTAAAATATAATTAAGGGTGAAAAAACTTTTTCATAAGGTTTTTCTTTCCCCTTTACAGCTGATTTAATGTGATGTTATATATTTTAATGAGAATTTTAATGAGCTTTCCTCTTCTTGCTCCTTGGGTGTAGGTCTCTATAACTAAATCTAACCCAGATATAAGTTTTGTCATCCAAACCTGCTACATTTCTCCATCATCGGACTCTGCTGCTGCTTCAGACTATGCCATCATTGAAAACATTTGTCCAAAGGAAGAGTCTGTGACCTTCTACAGTTCGCAGAAGCTCGATTTCCTTAATGCAGAGATGGAAAAAAAGAGATTCAGCTTTATCTTTAAGCCAGTCTATAACATGTCCTTGGTTTTCCTTCATTGTGAAATTATGTTATGCAATAAAAAGGACGATGGTAGCCAAGGATTTCCTAATCTTCCCAAGGTTTGTTTTTATAATCAATAGAACGTAGTCTGAGTTTAAGATGTTAAAAAGTAATAAATACCAAAAAGTTGCATTGCAAGAATTATTTTTTATTAGCTGTGTTTCTTTAATGTGCTATAATAGTCATATTTCTCATCCATGATAAAAGCTGTTAGAACATTAATCCAGTTATGAATAACACAACATACAGACTCTGCCTAAACAAAAAAAAATGCTGTAGATTTGCCGAAGGCTAAAATATTTAATTTGAATCACCAGAGTGATTATGTATCTCCTGACAATTCCAAACATGTATCGTAAGTTCTGCAGTGTCATAATTAAGTTTGGGTATATGCGTGTGTGTTACCTTTTGAGAAAGTTATCAAACTTGTTTTGTACAATTGTGATCTAATGGGTTATCTATTCTACCACCATGTGTGCAGTTAGTCTATTGGTAAACATGAATACAAATTTAAATTGGTGGCATGTAAACATTTGAGATTGATCATTGGCATATCCTGTTATTCATTGGCAGCAAATTTACTTGTGCAAAAATTCCAGTGATAAAAGCATTCAAATCATTGGTTACTAAAATGTTATCAGTATTTGCAATTGCTGATAACATGAGACATGATAACCATCAGGTTTGCTTGTTTTTGACCATGTATTGCTATATTTATCTCGTGCTGCAGTGTATTCCTCCTGATGAAGCTTGCGTTGATGTGAATTTCCAATTAATAATGGCTATGGCAAGAAACAGGCAATCATTTACAAAGCCACTGGCAGTTGTTTCTGGAAGAATAACTCTGCCCAACCCACAAGGTTAGTCACCATAAAAAGCCTGACTTTGGTTTATGTGTGCCTTGGTTTGCATAATTGATGATCCACATTGGTTTATGAGATTAACGATGGCCTTCCTCCAGTTTAGGCTAACTGGCATCCCAGACTCCCTTTGGGCAATTTGGTCAGTACGGGCAAGTTGGACCAAAGGGCCTGGTACGTCCTTTCAGAAACTCTGAAATTCCTGCCCTCAACCCTCCAATCTCTCCATATCCCCTTTCATTCCTTAAATCAATCTCTGACAAAACCTCCTGTGACTCAAACAACAGGAATTCTGCAGATGCTGGAAATTCAAGCAACACATATCAAAGTTGCTGGTGAACGCAGCAGGCCAGGCAGCATCTCTAGGAAGAGGTACAGTCGACGTTTCAGGCTGAGACCCTTCGTCAGGTCTCGGCCTGAAACGTCGACTGTACCTCTTCCTAGAGATGCTGCCTGGCCTGCTGCGTTCACCAGCAACTTTGATGTGTGTTGCTCCTGTGACTCAGTCAGATTTAGCCTGATTTTGATCCTGTTATTAAAGAGGCCGCGTAAATTCTAGTTTTGTTGTTGTGGTAGGCATTTTCCAGCATATAGCAGAGGATAAAAGGTTCAGAACTATAAAAATTGCAATGTTCAGGAAATGTTATGTTTCAAATATGCTTCTGTTTAGACTGAAGGTAATTTTTACATTATTAAAGCATAAGGAAAATGGTTTTATGTAGTTACTCTTATCAGCTTTAACCTACAACAGTCTTCCTTTGGTCAAATACATCAATGTGACTGAATAATTTTTAGTTTGTTTATTCAGTTAGTCTTCAAATGATCTAATTTTATATAAATATAGAGCATAAAACATAGAAGAGTACAGCACAAGAACGGGCCACTCATCCTACAATGGTGTGCCAAACCAGCTAAAAACCAAATCAGAAACATCAAACACTAATCCCTCCCACTTAGACAATGTTTATATCCCTCCATCTTCCTTACATCCATGTGCCTATCTAAATGTCTCTTAAAAGCCTCTAATATATTTGCCTCTACCACCATACCAGCCATCCATGACTCACTGAGTAAAAACTTATCCCTTCCATCCCCCTTAAACTTACCCCCTTTCACCTTCAATGCATGCCTTCTGGTATTAGACGTTTCAACCCTGGGAAACGGATACTCCCTGTCTACTCTATCTATGCCTATCATAATCTTATAAACCTCTTATCAGATCTCTCCTCAGCCTCTGGCACTCCAGAGAAAACAGCCCAAGTTTATCCAGCCTCTCATGATAGCACATGCCCTCAAAAGTAGGCAGCATCCTGGTAAACCTGTTCTGCACCCTTTCCAAAGCCCCAACATCCTTCCTATAGTGGGGCGACCAATACTCCAGATGCACCCTAACCAGAGTTTTATAGAATTACAACATAAGCTCTTGACTTTTGAACTCAGTGTCTCAATTAATAAAATAAAGCATTCTATAAGCCTTCTTAACCACCTTATCGACCTACGTAGCCACTTTCAAGGAGCTATGAAATGGGATCCTAAGATCTCTCTGCTCAGCAACACTGTTAAGGATCTTTCCCTTAACAGTGTACTGTCTCCTTGCATTTGCCCTACCAAGGTGCATTTATCTGGGTTAAACTCCATCTGCCATTTCTCTGCCCATATCTGCAACTGATCTATATCGCACTGTATTCTTTGTCAGTGTTCTACACTATCCACAAAACTCCACCAATCTTGTTAACCCACAAACTTATGAACCCACCCATCTACATTTTCATCCAGGTCATTTGTATACATCACAAACTGCAGAGGTCCCAGCACAGATCCCTGCAGAACACCACTAATTACAGAGCTCCAGCTTAAATAAGCTCCTTCAACCACTACCCTCTGTCTTCCATGCGCAAGCCGGTTCTGAATCCAAACAGCCAATTCGCTGCAGAATTTAGATTGTCCGAACTTTGAAATGGCTTCACCTATTTTCTGACTACATTAACAGAAACAACTTGCATGCTATAACATCCATAGTAACAGCACATTCCAAGAGCAAGAAGAAAGCAATGCAAAACTTCTGAGGATTTTAAAAGATGGCAGAGAATTAGAAAAGCATAAGGGCTTTAGGATGATGTTCCAGATGTGAATGCTAAAGTGACTGAAGAGAACAGGGAAATTGAAGGCAGAAGGTAACAGTTCAGGACACAGTATAGTGCTTAAGAAGATTGTAGAGGGTGGTAGACTGGAGGAAGTGCAGAGATTTGTGAAGAAATTGTAAGTTTTACAGTGAATGTAAAAGGACAGTTTGGGTTTTGATACTATAGATAAGAATTCAGATAATTTGGATGTCAAAGAGCAATGTTTAACAGTAAAGTCATTTGGGTGTGTGTTGGTTATTAAACTATTTAGAAGTGTATAAGACTAAAAAGTATTGAATAATGGAAGGCCAGCAAAGAAACCATTAATTTAATTGATGTAGAATGACAAGGTTTCACTGATAATGTGGCTTTTGACCTAGAACACAGGCTTGAAATTTGGGTCAGAGTACACCAAGCCATCAAGGTTACATTGTCTACATTGAGTCAGTTTTCAGAGAGAGCGCTGGAATTATGGGCAGATGAACAGGGCTCCTTGCATGAGGCTGTAAATAATGCCTTTATCTGGAAGGATTAAATATAATTGTGACATATGCTTGATTTGAATACAGGAGATCAGTGCAGTTAAGGGTTGGCTCAGAAGTAGAGTTGGGTAGCACCAGTTTGACACATGCATGGAAGATAATCCTGTTTGGAAAAGGAATGTGTTATAATGGGAGCTGGTGATAAATAATAGCCTTTAGTTAATGGTACGGCCTCAGAATACAAGGACGTCCCTTTAGAACAGAGATGAGGAAAAATTTCTTCAGCCAGAGGATAGTGAATCTATGGAATTCATTGTCACAGATGGTTGTGGAGGCCAAATCATTGAGTGTATTAAAGCAGAGGTTGATCAGTTCTTGATTAGTTAAGGCATCAAAAATTAAGGGGAGAAGGCAGGGGATTGGGGTTGAGAGGGAAAATAAATCAGCAATGATTGAATGGAGGAGCAGACTCGATAGGCTGAGTGGCCTAATTCTGCTCCTATGTCTTACGGTGTATGTAAGGAAGGCTTATCGTTAGTAGAAATTTGATGGCTACATCAATGTAGTTAAATGCAACTTTATAGATCTGAAGCTGGGGTATTTGCGAGGGAGATTAATATGATCAGCCATTTAAGGTACTTTGGAGGGGTTGAAGATAGTCAAGGGGTTATGACATACCATGTCATTTGTTAAGAGTTTGGTGCATGGTCACTGGTGACCATTGTTGAACCTGTTACTACAGAGAAGTTTCTGAGCTGGGGAGAGTTGTGCCGGCAAAGAAAGGAAGAGAAAGCAACTCTCATCCCATCAAACAGGGAGTATCAAGAAAAACAGAAGGATCTGGATGGTCCGTCAACACAGAGGACTGTTGCCAGTCCCTGATGATGCTCCTCTTGTGTTCATCAGGCTCTCATTGAGCTCCACCCTTCTCGTTGTACCGATCTCTGTTCTGAGTAGCCTCATTGCTCACCAAGATAATAGCTCCCTCTCCTGACCAATTCGTGGCTGAGGTGGCACAGGGCAGGGTGGTGGATTCAGTCCATTGCTGGCACAACAAGACACTGCCTGAGCAGATGTCTTTGTTAAAGCACTGGGGAGAAATACAGGGTGACCAAAAGCCCTGTAACAGATCAGCAGTCTGCAGGCTAGAACTAAGCAGAGCACCAGTATGGAATTGTTCACAAGGAAAATGAATGAACCATTGTTTTATGCCTTGGCAGAAATTTGAAGTTTGCTTTCTAGTGTAGATTTGTTTATTAAATTGCATTTGGATCTATTAGAATGCGGTAGCATAGCATCCTTTACTTAAAAGGATCATCGAATAGAAGGATGATCTAACCGTATATACATATGCATGCTATTATTTAAATCTGCTCCATAAAAAATGGTGTTTTAGATAACTAAGAATAGTTAGAGAAAAATCTATAAAAGACTTTAAACAAAAGTTATGAACTGGATATTTATCTTGTTGGCAAAGCCATAAATTGACTGCGACTGGAGGTCTAATTTAGAATAATTCGTATTGTTTTTGCCTAGTCACTCTGATCACAGAGCCAGGCCACTTCCATCAATGATTTCTTTTTCCCAACCTTCAGTCAGCCGCTGATCCATTCATGATGTTTCCCTATCCCTGCTACATCCTATGTGATTATTCATAAGACCATGAGATGTAGGAGTAAAATCAGGCCATTTCTTCATTGCTGATCTAATTTTCCTCTCAGCCCTAATCTCCTGACTTCTCATATCCCTTCATACCCTGACTAATATAGAACCTATCAACCTCTGCCTTAAATATAACCAATGACTTGGCGTCCACAGTCACCTGTGGCAACATATTCCACAGATTCACCACACTCTGGCTAAAGAAATTCCTCCTCATCTCCATTCTGAAAGGATGCCCCTCTGTTCTGAGGTTGAGACCTCTGGTCTTAGAATCCCCCACCAGAGGAAACCAGCTGACACAAAGCACCACCCCTTCCCTTGTCCCCACATCTCTCAATACCTTACTGCCTCTACTTTGGTCGGTACCTATTATAGATTATATGCAGTTTTATTGAAATAAGCAATAGGAAGGACAATACAATTTTCTTCACTTCTGCCACAAACTCTGTAACTATGCATTAACACTACTCCCTTAATAGTCTGATGCAGACTATTTACAACAATTGGCATCATCTCAGGAGAAAGCAACTGATGAGGTCTACTTGGCACTCGCTTTTCAAATCTTTCCTCACTCGCCTTCCACATCCAATCCTCCAAAACTCTGAAGACATTGATGCAGCCTGGGAAAACAGGATGGTCATCTGGATTAAATAACCACACCCCTTTATAAACAACATGTTTTCATAGCATATGGACTTTGTTTATCTGCTCTTTTATGAGAGAAACAAGCTGTACTTATATGGGAAACATTTGCTAAATTATTTACTTGTGTTTGTTCTACTTGGACAGTAAGAAGGAGGCAGAAATGGAAGTCTTAAATTCATTTTGCTCTCTTTTGATTGTACGGTGTGTGATGGCATATGTTTTTGAACACTGTTAATAAATATATGTGCCTAAGACTTTTGCACAATACTGTACATTAAAAGCCATGTCTTTTTTAAAAAAATTATTTGAGGTACTGCAAGGAGTAGGCCTGCCCAGCCATTCGAGCTGCACCATCAAACAACTTTCGATTTAATCCTAGCCTAAACATGGGACAATTTTAAATGACCAGTGAACCTACCTGGTAAAGGAAACTGGAGCACCTGGAAGAACCCCACATGGTCACAGGGAGAACATACAAACTCCCCACAGAGAGTGGTGGGAATTGAACCCGGGTAACTGGTACTGCAAAGCGTTGTGCTAAAAACTACGCTGCTGTATCACCCCATTTTGCATATTGTTTCTACAGATCAAATCATCATACAGTGCATTGAGGTAGAATAAGATAAAACAATGCAGAATAAAGCTACCAGAAAAGTTCAGTGAGGTAACTGATAAAGTACAAGATCATGACAAGGTACGTCATAAGGCCAAGAGTCCATCTCATTGTACAAGAGGTCCATTCAAGAGTCTAGTGGGATAGAGGCTGTCCTTGTGCCTGGTACATACTTTTATATCTCCTGCCTGGTGGGAGAGAATGTCCGAGGTAGGTGAGGTCAGCAAGTATTGATAGAGTGGATCAGAAGAGCATTGTGATTTTGATAACTTTGGATAAATTTCCTTCTTGAGGATGCAAGAGCAGTGGGGAAAATACTTAAAATGAAAATATTTAATGCAAACCTTGTTCTGCAACGCACACAAAATGCTGGAGGAACTCAGCAGGTCAGGCAGCATCTATGGAGAAGAGTTAAACAGTCGGTATTTTGGGCCAAAACCCTTCTTTGTTCTGCATAAGTGATGATGTTAAAAAATGAGGAGAAGCAACAAGAGCGAAAACACACTATACTACCTAAAATGCAATGAAGGATTATGGTTAACTGCAGAGTTAAATCAAAACCTCTATTTACCAACCCCACCCCTCCCATTTTTCTTCAGCCAAGAGAGAGAATGGGTAGCTTCTTCCAGGCATCTGTCAAAGCCATCCTGTAAGTGAGTGATATATTTAGGCAATAGAAATGTAGATCTGCTAGGGAGCACCATATATGCACACCAGTGTGCAACTGAGTCACGTTCTTCACTGTGATTATAGAAATATATGTTCTAATATTTTATTAAATCTTGTTAGGTTGTCTTGTATGATGTCAGGCCAAATACAAATAATGTAATGCATATTTTTGCCTTTGTTTTCTTTGTAGAAAAATTTGATGTCCCACCTAATGCAGAGAAACCTCGGCCTTGTAAGTTAAATTATTAAATATTATTTTAGCTGTACAATTGTCATGCTTATTAATTTTTTTTAGTGATAGGACAATCAAGCAGATAGTACACAAAAATGGTTCTGGGGTAGATGATCAGCCATAATCTTAGTGGATAATGGAACAAGCATAATGACTGATCCGGCTTCTATATTTCATGCACTTAGTGGCTTTCAAGCATTGTGTCCATTCGCTCCAACTGCCACAAGCAGGACTTCTCAGTGGCCAAATTTTAATTCTAATTCCCATTTCCGTTACGAGATGAGGCCACCCTCAGGGTGGAGGAGCAGCACCTTATATTCCGTCTGGATACCCTCCAACCTGATGATATGAATATTGATTTCTTCCGGTAAACAAATTCAACCCCGCACCCCCCATTCTGACATTTTCTGACCTTTTACTACTTCTCACCTGGCTGGTTCAAGCTGCCAGGAAGGCAACGGTAACTAAAATAACCATGCATTACAATGGTGGTGTGCAGAAGAGCATCTCTGAACCTTGAAGTGGATGGGGCTGCAGCAGCAGAAGACCATGGCAGGTTCCACTCCAGCACCTAACACAGTGGCCACAGAGTGTATTTTAGCTGCTTGGGATTCTTGGACAAAACTGGCTAATGACAAGTTTATTCTCATTTGCACAAGTACACGTATACAGAGGCACAACGAAAAACCTTGTTGTAGCAGCCTCGCTCCCTCAGAGTTGTTTTCATACATTCTTTCTGATCCATTCTCTTTTGAACAGTGACTTTGTATATAATGTATTTTTGGTTTAGAAACTAGGAAACAGTTGAATTCTGTGGACTAATTCCCCTTTCTATTCAGTCTCACCCTGTCTCTAGACTCAGAAATACGAAAGAGTGTGCAAATGAAAGCATTAATTCACAACCATTTCTTTGTTTTGCTAATTAACATAGCAGCTGTATTTCAAGCCACAACTTTGCATGTACTCAGCAGCCAAAGTTAGTTAATGTTGTCAGCAGAAATATTGTGGCAGGTTTAGATCAAAGTGACATCCATCCCCAAAAGCTCACCAAAGTTTTGTACGTGAAGGGAAAGCAGAAAGAATGTGGTAGTTATATGTGAACACTGATCTCTTTGTCTGGGGCTAACAATTGGATCAGATGCCACATCTGAAGCTTCTTTCCTGTGGCTGTCCGGCTTCTCAACAAAACTAACTCAGGTGTAATATTCTAATTATCCCACATGGCATCCTTTAAATTGTCTGACCTGCTGTCCTTGTTCTGTTGATAATTATTGACTCTGTTCACACATTCACATTTATTTGTCTGATTATTGACATCTGCACATGTAATCATTCTGCTAATAGTTGATTGCTCATGGCTGTGTGTAGTACTGTCTTGGAAATTATTAGTTGCTATTGTGTTGTCTGTTATGGTATTGTCCTGTGTTTCATGCTTGGCAGTGAACCACAATATTTTCTGGTTTGTTTCACATACTGGCAATTAAGTGATTCTGATTTTCTTAACTAATACAGTAATGCTGTTTTAGAGAAAATTAACACTAAGTACTAAACTTGCAATACTATTATTTTAAGTCCCTTAATGAGATGATTATTATTAAAAAATGAAAGAGAATTGTGGCACAAATAATACCCCAAAAGATACTAGCGGTAGAAGCCAGCAGTGTATTTTTTTAGTCTAACAGGATAGACTCACTGTTTGAAGTCAAGTGACTACGAAACAATAATGGATAACATGTTGTAAAAGTGGTTGTTTAATTGAACACTTTTGAGTTTATCAAGTACATGTGAATTGGTATTTTTAATTATTTTATCTCTAGTAAATACAATTTCTACTACCTTCTAAGCTGTTTTAATTCTTGCTCACTTGGAGTCACCATTATTGAGACTGCATTTTGTACTTCATTCTAAATCATGGTTTCAAACCTTTAATTAGGACAAAATAGATGGCAGTGAACTGAACCAGACACAAACCAGCACACACAAATAGGGCTTTATGCACCCAATGTCTATAGGTCCTATTGTCTCCCTGTGAGCAGCTTGTGTTTAAAAAAGATATTGCATTATTCGAGACAAGGAAGCAATCAAAGTTGTGGACAAGTTAATTGCTCAGTTATTGGCATGTGCTTGTTGCACTAAACACCAGATCAATTATCATTATTGTACTACTTGTAAATAAATCTGCACCTCTTAGAATGACATTTTGTTATTGTTATTCTAACCAAATAATATACATCATATCTACATGCAATTAAGTTAATTGCTTAACTACTTAAATATAAATATTAATTAAATACTAGATCAACTGTCATTATGGTGCTATGTATAACTAAATATGTACACTGCAAGATAACATTTCTTTGTGAAGTATCCCAAACCTGTCATACACTTCTTTCTTATTTCAGATATAATTTATGGTCTGGATACCCCTACAGTTGTGGGAATTGCATTTGCAGCATTTGTGATTGGTGCACTTCTGACAGGAGCTTTGTGGTACATTTACTCTCATACAGGTTTGTATCTTGTTAATTATTTTAATTATCTATAGCCATGGAATAATTTTATCCTCTTTCTGTTTGGGTACAGTCTAACAATTAATTTTTTTTTGGAAGGTTAGGGAAGGGAAGGATTCAGTTTTCTCATTGAAATCTATTGAATTTAGAAAGGCCTAGATAGAGTTGACTTGGAGAGGAAATTTCCTAAAGTGGGGGACTCTAGGACCAGAGAGCACAGCCTCAGAATAGAAGGACATCCCTTCAGAAATGAGGTGTAGAGGAATTTCTTTAGCAAGAGGATGGTGAATCTGTGGAATTCATTGCCAGAAATGGATGAGGAGGCTAAGTTGTTGACTGTGTTTAAAGTGGAGGTTAATAGGTTCTTGATTGGCAAGGGCATCAAAGATTACGGGGAGAAGGCAGGAGAATGGGGTTGAGAGGGATAATAAGTCAGCCATAATGGAATGGTGTAGCCGACTCGATGGACTGAATGGCCTAATTCTGCTGCTGTGTCTCATGGTCTTAAAATAGTGGTGAAGATGCAGATCCTTGTCTGCATTTGCAAAATAATATATACATTCCCAAACAACAGGAATTCTGCAGATGCTGGAAATTCAAGCAACACACATCAAAGTTGCTGGTGAACGCAGCAGGCCAAGCAGCATCTATAGGAAGAGGTGCAGTCGACGTTTCAGGCCGAGACCCTTCGTCAGGACTAACTGAAGGAAGAGTGAGTAAGGGATTTGAAAGCTGGAGGGGGAGAGGGAGATCCAAAATGATAGGAGAAGACAGGAGGGGGAGGGATAGAGCCGAGAGCCGGACAGGTGACAGGCGAAAGGGGATACGAGAGGATCATGGGACAGGAGGTCCGGGAAGAAAGGCAAGGAGGGGGGGGTGACCCAGAGGATGGCAAGAGGCATATTCAGAGGGACAGAGGGAGAAAAAGGAGAGTGAGAGAAAGAATGTGTGCATAAAAATGAGTAACAGATGGGGCACGAGGGGGAGGCGGGGCCCTAGCGGAAGTTAGAGAAGTCGATGTTCATGCCATCAGGTTGGAGGCTACCCAGACGGAATACAAGGTGTTGTTCCTCCAACCTGAGTGTGGCTTCATCTTTACAGTAGAGGAGGCCGTGGATAGACATGTCAGAATGGGAATGGGATGTGGAATTAAAATGTGTGGCCACTGGGAGATCCTGCTTTCTCTGGCGGACAGAGCGTAGATGCCCAGCAAAGCGGTCTCCCAGTCTGCGTCGGGTCTCACCAATATATAAAAGGCCACATCGGGAGCACCGGACGCAGTATATCACCCCAGTCGACTCATAGGTGAAGTGATGCCTCACCTGGAAGAACTGTTTGGGGCCCTGAATGGTGGTAAGGGAGGAAGTGTAAGGGCATGTGTAGCACTTGTTCCGCTTACACGGATAAGTGCCAGGAGGGAGATCAGTGGGGAGGGATGGGGGGGACGAATGGACAAGGGAGTTGTGTAGGGAGCGATCCCTGCGGAATGCAGGGGGGGGGGAGGGAAAGATGTGCTTAGTGGTGGGATCCCGTTGGAGGTGGCGGAAGTTACGGAGAATAATATGTTGGACCCGGAGGCTGGTGGGGTGGTAGGTGAGAACCAGGGAACCCTATTCCTAGTGGGGTGGCGGGAGGATGGAGAGAGAGAGCAGATGTGCGTGAAATGGGGGAGTTGCGTTTGAAAACAGAGTTGATGGTGGAGGAAGGGAAACCCCTTTCTTTAAAAAAGGACATCTCCCTCGTCTTGGAATGAAAAGCCTCATCCTGAGAGCAGATGCGGCGGAGACAGAGGAATTGCGAGAAGGGGATGGCATTTTTGCAAGAAACAGGGTGAGAAGAGAAATAGTCAAGATAGCTGTGAGAGTCAGTAGGCTTATAGTAGACATCAGTGGATAAGCTGTCTCCAGAGACAGAGACAGAAAGATCTAGAAAGGGGAGGAAGGTGTCAGAAATGGACCAGATAAACTTACGGGCAGGGTGAAAGTTGGAGGCAAAGTTAATAAAGTCAACGAGCTCAGCATGCATGCAGGAAGCAGCGCTAATGCAGTTGTCGATGTAGCGAAGGAAAAGTGGGGTACAGATACCGGAATAGGCTCGGAACATAGATTGTTCCACCAAAGCCAACAAAAAGGCAGGCATAGCTAGGACCCATACGGGTGCCCATAGCTACACCTTTGGTTTGGAGGAAGTGGGAGGAGCCAAAGGAGAAATTAAGAGTAAGGACTAATTCTGCTAGACAGAGCAGAATGGTGGTAGAGGGGAACTGATTAGGTCTGGAATCCAAAAAGAAGCGGAGAGCTTTGAGACCTTCCTGATGGGGGATAGAGGTATATAGGGACTGGACATCCATGGTGAAAATAAAGCGGTGGGGGCCAGGAAACTTAAAATCATCGAAAAGTTTGAGAGCGTGAGAAGTGTCACAAACATAGGTAGGAAGGATTGAACAAGGGGGGATAAAACTGTGTGTGTCGACGTATGCAGAAACAAGTTCGGTGGGGCAGGAGCAAGCTGAGACAATAGGTCTGCCAGGACAGGCAGGTTTGTGGATCTTGGGTAGGAGGTAGAAACGGGAAGTGTGGGGTGTGGGAACTATAAGGTTGGTAGCAGTGGATGGGAGATCCCCTGAGCGGATAAAGTTGGTGATGGTGTGGGAGACAATGGCCTGGTGCTCCTTAGTGGGGTCATGATCGAGGGGTAAATAAGAGGAGGTATCCGCGAGTTGATGTTGTGCCTTGGCAAGGTAGAGGTCAGTACACCAGACTACAACAGCACCCCCCTTATCGGCGGGTTTAATAGTAAGGTTAGTAGAGGGAGTGGAGAGCAGAGTGTTCGGAAGGAGTGAGGTTGGAATTGGAACAAGGTGTGGTGAAGTCGAGATGGTTGATGTCCCGTCGGCAGTTAGCAATAAAGAGATCCAGAGCAGGCAGAAGACCAGAGCGGTGTGTCCATGAAGAGGAGGAGGGTTGAAGACAGGAAAAGGGGTCATCGGTGGGGGTGGAAGAGTCGTTGCCGAAGAAGTAGGCTCGGAGACAGTGGAAGAACAGTTCCGCGTCATGGCGAACACGGAACTGGCTGAGGTGTGGGCGAAGGGGGACAAAGGTGAGGCCCTTACTGAGGACAGAGTGTTCTGCCTCAGACAGTTGAAGGTCGGAGGGGATGGTAAAGACCCAGCACAGATGACAGCTGGGATCAGAGGGAGGAGGGGGACATTTTAATTCCACATCCCATTCTGACATGTCTATCCACGGCCTCTTCTACTGTAAGATGAAGCCACACTCAGGTTGGAGGAACAACACCTTATATTCCGTCTGGGTAGCCTCCAACCTGATGGCATGAATATTGACTTCTCTAACTTCCGCTAATGCCCCACCTCCCCCTCGTACCCCATCCGTTATTTATTTTTATACACACATTCTTTCTCTCTCTCCTTTTTCTCTCTCTGTCCCTCTGACTATACGCCTTGCCCATCCTCTGGGTTCCCCCCCCCTTGTCTTTCTCCCTGGGCCTCCTGTCCTATGATCCTCTCATATCCCCTTTGCCAATCACCTGTCCAGTTCTTGGCTCCATCCCTCCCCCTCCTGTCTTCTCCTATCATTTTGGATCTCCCCCTCCCCCTTTCAAATCTCTCACTAACTCTTCCTTCAGTTAGTCCTGACGAAGGGTCTCGGCCTGAAACGTCGACTGTACCTCTTCCTAGAGATGCTGCCTGGTCTGCTGCGTTCACCAGCAACTTTGATGTGTGTTACAGACATACAGTAAGTTGCTTCAAACCCTGCAAACAGAACACAGGTTGTCAGACTCACAACTGCCATTGTCTCTGCAATATAATTTTTAAATTTAAGCATAGCCTTAATTTACTCCAACCATAAATTGTTCCCGCTGCTACCATCCAGGAAACTGTACCGCAGCATTAAAGCCAGGACCAACAGGCTCCGGGACAGTTTCTTCCACCAGGCCATCAGTCTAGTTAGTTCACATTGACACAATTGTATTTCTAAGCTATATTGACTGTCCTGTTGTACATCTTACTGTACATACCATTTATCAAAAATTACTACAATTTGCATATTGTACACTCAGACGGAGATGTAGCAAAGATTTTTACTCCTCATGCATGTGAAGGATGCAAGAGATAAAGTCAATTCAATAACCAAGCATGACATAATCCTGTTGGACACTGATTTCTTCACGTTCTAGATATGAAATTGAGTAATTACTTTGAGTCACAAATTCAAGATGTCAAAAATCATATCTTCAAAACATCTACATGTTCAGTCTGAAATATTTCACTCAAAGGGATATAAAACAGTACAGCGTAGTACAGGCCCTTCAAGTTCACAATGCTGTGTCAACCTTTTAACCTACTCCAAGATCAATCTAACCCATCCCTCCAACATTGTTTCATCCACGATACACAGATATTTTGTGAATGGTCAACAACTTTCAACCAAGGGAATGACAGCTTCAGTAAAGGATAATTAATTGGACATTGGGATTTTTTTTTAAATGCAAACCTCATTTGCCAGAAGATTGTAAAATAGGTTCCCTTCACCTCCAATGTTAACATGAATAATGCAGCACCAGAAAATGGTGGGGGAGGGGGGTGTGGAAATCATCACCTCCGTAAAAGCAGAATTGTGGTCAGCTTTATCTTCAAGGTTCGATGTGTTGTGCATTCAGACATGCTCTTCTGCACACCACTGTTGTTACACGTGGTTATTTGAGTTACTGCCACCTTCCTGTCAGCTTTACCACTCTGGCCATTCACCCACAGAACCACTGCTCACTGGATGTGTTTTGTTATTCCTACCATTCTCTGTAAGTTCTAGAGACTGCTGTGTGTGAAAATCACAGGAGATCAGCCATCACTTGCATCTCATTTCTTTCCCCCATTCTGATGTTTGGTCTAAACAACTGAACCGTGACCATGCTTTTACGCACTGAGTTGCTGCCACATGATTAGCTAATTAGACATTTGTATCAAACACCTAGAGAGCTGGTGCAGGGATAACAACTTGATGCTTAATGTCACCAAAACCAAGGAGATGATCGTCGATTTCAGATGGTCTCAGCCTGAGCACACACCCCTCAGCATCAGCAGCTCCACAGTGGAAAGAGAGGAAAACATCAAGTTCCTTGGGGTGCAGATCTCGGACAATCTCACCTGGTCCAGGAACACCACTGGGATTGTGAAACGGGCCCAGCAGAGAATGCATTTTCTGAGGAAGCTTAAACAAGCATCACTCCCCACTAACATCTTAACGACATTCTACAGAGGCATAGTTGAGAGTGTGCTGACCTTTTGCATCACAACCTGGTACTCCAGCTGCAGTGCTGTCGACAGAAAAGCCTTGCAGAGGGTGGTGAGGGGAGCAGAGAAGGTTATTGGGGTCTCCCTACCTTCTGTCCAAGACCTCTTTCAGAGTCGATGTCTCTAGAAGACACGGTACATCATTAAAGACCCCTCACACCCTCTCCATGAACTGTTTGTTCTTCTGCCATCAGGCAAACGTTACAGGAGCATCAAAACTAAAACCACAAGGCTACTAAACAGCTTCCTCCCACAGGCAATCAGACTGTCATAGTAGTTTCGTCTTTGCACTGTACTGCTGCCACAAAACAACAAATTGACATGTGACATACATCAAAGTTGCTGGTGAACGCAGCAGGCCAAGCAGCATCTACAGGAAGAGGCGCAGTCGACGTTTCAGGCCGAGACCCTTCGTCAGGACTAACTGAAGGAAGAGTGAGTAAGGGATTTGAAAGCTGGAGGGGGAGGGGGAGATGCAGAATGATAGGAGAAGACAGGAGGAGGAGGGATAGAGCTGAGAGCTGGACAGGTGATAGGCAAAAGGGGATACGAGAGGATCATGGGACAGGAGGTCCGGGAAGAAAGACGGGGGGGGGGTGACCCAGAGGATGGGCAAGAGGTATATTCAGAGGGACAGAGGGAGAAAAAGGAGAGTGAGAGAAAGAATGTGTGCATAAAAATGAGTAACAGATGGGGTACGAAGGGGAGGTGGGGCCTAGCGGAAGATAGAGAAGTCAATGTTCATGCCATCAGGTTGGAGGCTACCCATACGGAATATAAGGTGTTGTTCCTCCAACCTGAGTGTGGCTTCATCTTTACAGTAGAGGAGGCCGTGTATAGACATGTCAGAATAGGAATGGGATGTGGAATTACACTGGGAGATCCTGCTTTCTCTGGCGGACAGAGCGTAGATGTTCAGCAAAGCGGTCTCCCAGTCTGCGTCGGGTCTCGCCAATATATAAAAGGCCACATACTTCCGCTACCTCCAACGGGATCCCACCACTAAGCACATCTTTCCCTCCCCCCCTCTCTCTGCATTCCGCAGGGATCGCTCCCTACACAACTCCCTTGTCCATTCGTCCCCCCCATCCCTCCCACTGATCTCCCTCCTGGCACTTATCCGTGTAAGCGGAACAAGTGCTACACATGCCCTTACACTTCCTCCCTTACCACCATTCAGGGCCCCAAACAGTCCTTCCAGGTGAGGCATCACTTCACCTATGAGTCGACTGGGGTGATATACCGTGTCCGGTGCTCCCGGTGTGGCCTTTTATATATTGGCGAGGCCCGACGCAGACTGGGAGACCGCTTTGCTGAACATCTACGCTCTGTCCGCCAGAGAAAGCAGGATCTCCCAGTGACCACACATTTTAATTCCACATCCCATTCCCATTCTGACATGTCTATCCACGGCCTCCTCTACTGTAAAGATGAAGCCGCACTCAGGTTGGAGGAACAACACCTTATATTCCGTCTGGGTAGCCTCCAACCTGATGGCATGAACATTGACTTCTCTATCTTCCGCTAGGGCCCCGCCTCCCCCTCGTGCCCCATCTGTTACTCATTTTTATGCACACATTCTTTCTCTCACTCTCCTTTTTCTCCCTCTGTCCCTCTGAATATGCCTCTTGCCATCCTCTGGGTCACCCCCCCCCCCTTGCCTTTCTTTCTGGACCTCCTGTCCCATGATCCTCTCGTATCCCCTTTCGCCTGTCACCTGTCCGGCTCTCGGCTCTATCCCTCCCCCTCCTGTCTTCTCCTATCATTTTGGATCTCCCCCTCCCCCTCCAGCTTTCAAATCCCTTACTCACTCTTCCTTCAGTTAGTCCTGACGAAGGGTCTCGGCCTGAAACGTCGACTGCACCTCTTCCTATAGATGCTGCTTGGCCTGCTGCGTTCACCAGCAACTTTGATGTGTGTTGCATATACATTCCCAGTTTGATTGATTCCAAATTATGGTGTTGTATTTCTTTTTAAACTTGCTAAAAGTTTAGGAATGTTTTCAAAGTAATATTTTAACAGGAAGAAAAAGGGTATTGATAAGGTTATTCACATTTTAAATTGTTGACTATTCCCTTAAGATACATACAAGTAGATGCGGTTAGGCTCCAGGATACTGAATATAAGCAGCATGGTAGTGAAATGGTTAGCACAACACTTTACTGTAGCAGCGACCCAGGTTCAATTCCTGGAGTTTGTACGTTCTGCCGTGACCACATGGGTTTCCTCCGGGTGCTCCAGTTTCCTCCCGCAGTTCAAAGATGTACCAGTTGGTAGGTTATTTGGTCATTGTGAATTGTCCCATTGATTAGGCTGGGGTTAAATCAAGGGGGTTGCTGGGCAAAGTGACTTGATGGGCCGGAATGGCCTTTTCCGCGTTGTATCTCAATTTAAAAAAAGTCCTTCATTTGCATCTTTTTGGGTGTTTTTGATTTGCCTTTTAGCTGGTTCAGCATAACATTGTGGGCCAAATGGCCTGTTCCTGTGTTGTATTGTTCTATGTTCTATATTAGATAGAGGCTTTTAAGAGACATTTGGATAGGCACATGGACGTAAGGAAGATGGAGGGATATGAACATTGTGTAGCTTAGAGGGACTAGTGTTTGGGTGTTTTTGATTTGCTTTTTAGCTGGTTAGGCACAATATTGTGGGCCAAATGGCCTGTTTCTGTGCTGTACCATTCTATGTTCTATGATCTATTAAAGAATAGTTAGGATATGATGATTGGTTCATGAGAAATATTGTCAAAAATATTACCTGAACGTAGTCAAGGGAAAATTAGTTATAAATTAAGAAACATACTGATCCAAGGCTAAAGAATATGAATAGAGCAAATACTATGGCGGACAGTTTGTAAGAAGAGTGAGATATTTTGCAAGCTGGTGAACTAAAGCTAATATTAATTCACCTCTTCTATGATGGAATATTGTTATAACTGCATGAATTCTATCAGCATTTTATGGAAATTTGTCAGCTTGATGTTAGAATGTTAATATCCACATGAAATGTTTAGAACTGGTATGTTAATATACGAAATAAACTGAACTGTTAGTTCTCACAACAGGTATAAGACAGACACATTACTATTTCATAGTAATGCCTGAGTAATCAGGGATAGAAATAGTTCAGAAGTATTTTTACTAAATTTCAGTAATTTACGAGGCAAATGCAGGTTTAATCATATAGTACAGATATTCACATAATCAACATTTTTAATCATATAATTTATGTCAGTAGCTGAAGAGAAATTGATTTTTTTTTTAGTAACATTGTGTGTCTGACTGTGCAAGTAAAATGGCCATTCTTTCTTTTCTCACCTTCTCTTCCAGGAAGGCAGATTTTAAAAAATTTATAAATCTCTTCTTTCTTTATTACAGAGAAATTTTTATATATATATATATAATAATCAGTATTCACTATTTTTGTGTGTTCTTATGTAGTTCTCCATTTAGAAATGTATTTATCTTATTTCACTGGAGATTTACTTGATCCTTGACATTTGGGTTTGAGCTGAGTGGGTTTTATTTTTTGTATTAGCAAATGTAGACTTTCTTATCTGATGTACTCTGGGACTTTTTAGCATAATTTCAACTGTAGGCCCACCACACAAAGCCAAATTAGTGATCCTATTTGATAGATAGTTTCAGCATGGTGTTTAAAAACAGAATATTCACATGTCTCAGGCAGTGTGTTGAGACCTGCCTGCCCCTCACTATGTGCTACTGGTCGATTGATGAAGAGCCCAGAACTTCCTCGTGCTCAATGTTTAAGTGCCCTGACTTGCTGAACACAGAAAATATCTCTCAGAAGAAAAGTACAGATTGGAATTAAGAGGAAAAAGAGAAATAAGAGCAAAACCAATGAAAAATTCAGATCACAGAATATAATTGATGGTGTTTATGGAGAACCCCCGTGTCATTGACATTCCCACATGGTGATAGGTGACAGCAGTAAAAAAAATACTTATGGAAAAGTAACACTAAAAATTAAATATATAGTTCAAAGATAGCTCCAAGACTTTTCTTTGTGTTACTGCACATTCTATTGACAGAGCCCTTTGCTGCAGTATACTCCCCTCTGGGCAATGTAAATTCTCCAGGAAATGGCAAGATCTTTATCGTAACCTGTTTCCATTTGAGAGAGAGACGGTTCATCGTTATCTGAATCCAGCATTGACCTAATGACATTATTTCTCAGCAGTAAGTGTTGGGGAAACAGTGTAGCTGAGCAATACGTGTAAAGAAAACGGTTTTAGGATTCATCATATAACTATGCACTGTCACCACTTTATTGGTGTCCTTTTTGTATCTGGAGGAGTAATTCAGATTTTAAGGGAATTAAGGCATGTAGGGTTAGTGCAGGAAAGTGGTATGAAATCAGTCGTTATCTTAATTGAATGGAAAAGCAAATATGTACAAGGAGATGGGTTGCATACCTCCGCTTCATTTTCTTGTGTCCTTGTGTATCCCTTGGGTAAAATTACATGAGGATTAGAGAGAATGTTTTATGAGGATAGGTTGAACAAACTAGGCTTTTCTCTTTGGAGTGAAGAAGGATGAGAGGTGACTTGAAAGAGATGTATAAGATGATAAAAGACACTGAGTAGACAGATAGCACTTTTCTTTCAGCCCAAAAATGGCTACCATGAGGGGGCATAATTTTAAGGTGATGGGAGGAAAGTACAGGGGTAATATCAGGTTAAGTATTTTTTTTACACACATTGGATTGAAGGTGCATGGAATGCACTGGTGGGGATGGTGGTAGAAGCAAATACATTAAGGACATTAAAGTGACTCTTAGATAGGCATATAGATGAAATACTCAAAGTAAATTTATTATCAAAGTATGTATGTCACTGAGATTCATTTTCTTGTAGGCATTCACAGAAGAACAAAGAAGTACAATACAATACACTGAAATACTGCATACAAAGACTGACAAACTGTAAATACCAAAATAAAGTAATAAATAAAGAAACTGACCAAAACAAACAAACAAACTGAGAACATGAGTTGTAGAGCACTTGAAAGTGAGTTCATTGGTTGTGGAATCAGTTCAGAGTTAGGGTGCTAGTTCAGGAACCTGATGGTTAACGAAGCATCAGATTGGTTAAAAGGTTGTTACAACATCTTGGGCTGAATGGCCTGTACTGTGCTGCACTGTTTCATGACTGGGAGCACCCCCCATATGAGATTTGGTCAATTTAAGCAAATCTCCAAGATCACATGTATCAGTCTCACAGTGGAATAAATGGAGTTACAGAGGCATAAGAGAGGAGCTTGCCCAGGTGGATTGGAGGAGGATACTGGTGGGGATGAGGGCAGAGCAGAGATGGCTGAAGTTTCTGGGAATAGTTCACAAGGCGCAGGATAGACACGTCCCACAGAAACGGAAGTTTTCAAATGGCGGATGTAGGTAATTGTGGCTGACAAGGGAAATTGAGGACTGCATAAAAACCAAGGAAAGGACATATAAGGTGGCAAAAGTAAGTGGAAAGTTGGATGATTGGGAAGCTTTTAAAATCCAACAAAAGGCAACTAAAAAAGCTATAAGAAGGGAAAAGATGAAATACGAGAGCAAGCTAGCCAATAATATAAAGCAGGATACCAAAAGTTTTTTCAGTTATATAAAGAGTTAAAGGGAGGTGAGAATTGATATTAGACCACTGGAAAATGATGCTGGTGAGGTAGTAATTGGGGACAAAGAAATGGCACATGAATTTGACAGGTACTTTGCATCATTCTTCACTGTGGAAGACACTAGCAGTGTGCCAGAGGACCATGAGTGTCAGGGAACAGGAGTGAGTGCCATTGCTATTACAAAGGGGAAAAGTACCAGGCAAAGTCATTAAGGTGGATAAGTCACCTGGACCAGATGAACTACATCTCAGAGTCCTGAGAGAAGTTTCTGAAGAGATAACACATGCATTGGTCATGATCTTTCAAGAATCACTTGATTCTGGCATGGTCCTGGAGGACTGGAAGATTGCAAATGTCACCACTTTTAAAGAAGGGAAATTATAGGCCAGTTAGCCTAACCTCAGTGGTTGGGAAGGTATTGGAGTCTATTATTAAAGATGGGGCTTCACGATACTTGGAGAGAAATGATAAAAATAAGTCAAAGTCAGCATGGTTTCTGTAAAGGGAAATCTTGCCTGACAAACCTGTTAGAGTTCTTCGAGGAAGTAACCAGCAGGGTGGACAAAGGAGAGGCAGTGGATGTCATTTACTTGGATTTTCAGAAGGCTTTTGATAAGGTGCCACACGAGGCTGATAAACAAGGTAAAATCCTATGGTATTACAGGGAAGATACTGGCATAGATAGTGGAATGGCTGACAGGTAGAAGGCAGTGAGTGCGAATAAACGGGGCCTTTTCTGGTTGACTGCCGGTGACTCCTGGTGTTCCTCAGGGGTCAGTATTGGGACTGCTGCTTTTCACATTGTTTGTCAATAATTTAAATAATGGAATTGATCGTTTTATGGCAAAGTTTGCGGATGGTACAAAGATAGGTGGAGGGGTAGGTAGTGCTGAGGAAGCGATGCGATTGTAGCAGGACTTAGACAAATTAGAAAAATGGGCAAAAATGTGGCAGGTGGAATAAAGTGTTGGGAAATGTATGATAATGCATTTTGGAAACAGGAGCAATAGTGCGGACTATTATCTAAATGAGTAGAAGATTCAAACATCAGAGGTGCAGAGGGACTTAGGAGACCTCGTGCAAGACTCCCAGAGGTTAATTTACAGGTTGAGTCTGTGGTAAAGAAGGCAAATTCAATGTTGGCATTTATTTCAAGGGGAATAGAATATAAAAGCAAGGAGATAATGCTAAGACTTTATAAGACACTGGTCAGGCCGCACTTGGAGTATTGTCATCAGATTTGGGCCCCATCTTACAGAAAGGATATGTTGTCATTGGAGAAAGTCCAGAGAAGGTTCACATGGATGATTCTGGGAATGAACGGGTTAATATGAGGAGCGTTTGGCAGCTTTGGGCCTGTACTCACTGGAATTTAGAAGAATGCAGTGGGATCTCATTGAAACCTATCAAATGTTGAAAGGACAAGATTGGGTAGATGTGGAGAGGATATTTCCTACGATGGGGTATCCAGATCTAAAGGGCGCAGCCTCAAAATTGAGAACAGAAGTAAGGAGGATTTTTTTTAGCGAGAGAGCAGTGAATCTGTGGAATGCACTGCCACAGACTGTAGTGGAGGCCAAGTCCGTGCGTATATTTAAAGCAGAAGTTGTTTGTTTCCTCATCAGTCAGGGCATCAAAGGATATGGCGAGAAGGCAGGTGTATGGGGTTGAGTGGGATCTGGGATCACTCATGATGGAGCAGATTCGATGGGCTGAATGGCCTAATTCTGCTCCAATGTATTGTGGTCTTATGTTTAATACTTGGTCATATTCATCAAAACTGTTAGTCTCCAGCTTTATTTTTCTTACTTTCAGAGGTCCCAAAATGAGAAAAGTTTGGGTAAAGATAATTTAAAAATACTATTTTAGCTGAAGACTGAAAGAGGAGGTACTTCCAAAATATTTATTAATACCAAAACAACAAAGAGTGGACAGGAGAGGCTTTTCTTTTCCTATACTGATCTTTGTTGAGAAAGCAAAATTCACAACAGCAATTAAGAGTTTTAAAAGGGAATAAGGAAAAGCATAACGTGGAACAAAGTTGATCATAATCAGACTCTTAGGCCAGATTATATTATGTGAAAACATACAAGTGTTGACAGTCCATTTCCTGCAAGTTTGCTCTGCCATTCACAAAGATGATCTTTGGCCTCAACGCCGTTTTTGTTCCCACCCACAATCTGTCTGTGCCTTAAGTATATTTACTGAATTACTGTCCACGGCTCTCTGAGCAGGAGAATTACAATGATTCACGATCCACTAAAGAAATTTCTCTACTCTCAGAATCAGAATCAGGATCAGGTTTAATATCGCTGGCATAGGTCATGAAATTTTTTCAGCTGTTCCTGAATCACTTAGTGTGTGGCTTTAGGTTCCTGTACCTCCTTCCAGATGGTAGCAATAAGAACAAGGCATAGCCTGGCTAATGGGGGTCCTTAATGATGGACACCGCCTTTTTGAGGCATTGCTCCTTGAGGGTGTCCTGGATACTATGATGACTAGTGCCCAGTGATGGAGCTGACTAAGTTTACAACTCTCTGCAGTAGCACCTTCCCCACCCATACCAGACGTAGGTGTAGCCAGTTAGAATGCTCTCAACTGTACATCTGTGGAAATTTGTGAGTGCCTTCAGCCTTAAGTGACTGATCCCTTATTCAGAAATCATACTAACGAGTTCTTGACTCCTCCATCTGCCCTGCTGCACCACTCAATAGCTGTATGTTTCAAGGTGATCACATCTCATTCTTCTAAACTCCAGAGAGCATAGACCCTTCTGCTCAGTGGGTACCATCTCCATCTCAGAAATTAATTGGAGAACATTTGATGGAAGACAAGTATACCTTTCGTATTTCATTCATCTACTTAATGAGCGATGTGCAATTAATTCACTCCCTTTAGGGTGGAGTGGAGATAAATATTTAAATGTTTTCCACCATCATCTTTCTATTGGGTAGGAATGCTTACATTGCCACAGTGAAAAATTATTTTGGTTTGCTCTTAGTGCGCAGCGCCAAGGATTTAATAGGCTATTTGTTTCAGTGTAATTAGTTTAATAGTTTAACCTGTGACTAGTGGTGTGCCACAGGGATCAGTGCTGGGTCCATTGTTATTTGTCATCTATATCAACAATCTGGATGATAATGTGGTAGATTGGATCAGCAAATTTGCTGATGATACGAAGATTGGAGGTGTAGTGGACAGTGAGGAAGGTGTTCAAAGCTTGCAGAGCGATTTGGACCAGCTGGAAAAATGAGCTGAAAAATGGCAGATGGAGTTTAATACAGACAAGTGTGAGGTATTGCACTTTGGAAGGACAAACCAAGGTAGAACATACAGGGTAAATGGTGAGGCACTGAGGAGTGCAGTAGAACAGAGGGATCTGGGAATACAGATACAAAATTCCCTAAAAGTGGCGTCACAGGTAGATAAGGTCGTAAAGAGAGCTTTTGGTACATTGGCCTTTATAAATCAAAGTATTGAGTATTAAGAGTTGGAATGTTATGATGAGGTTGTATAAGGCATTGGTGAAGCCGAATTTGGAGTATTGTGTGCAGTTTTGGTCACCAAATTACAGAAAGGATATTAATAAGATTGAAAGAGTGCAGAGGATGTTGCCAGGACTTGAGAACCTGAGTAACAGAGAAAGGTTGAGTAGGTTAGGACTTTATTCCATGGAGCGTAGAAGAACGAGGGGAGATTTGATAGAGGTATATAAAATTATGATGGGTATAGATAGAGTGAATGCAAGCAGGCTTTTTCCACTGAGGCTAGGGGAGAAAAAAACCAGAGGACATGGGTTAAGGGTAAAGGGGGAAAAGTTTAAAGGGAACATTGGGGGGACTTCTTCACACAGAGAGTGGTGGGAGTGTGGAATGAGCTGCCAGATGAAGTGGTAAATGCGGGCTCACTTTTAACATTTAAGAAAAACTTGGACAGGTACATGGATGAGAGGTGTATGGAGGTATATGGTCCAGGTACAGTGGGACTAGGCAGAAAAATGGTTTGGCACAGCCAAGAAGGGCCAAAAGGCCTGTTTCTGTGCTGTAATGTTCTGTGGTTCTGAGAAAAGATTAAGTATTTGTTTACTGACATGGAAGAAACTTTTTCACTCCTGTACATAAGATGCTTGAGTGGCAGGGTGGAGATGAGTCTCTATCAAAGGAGGTGTAAGGCACTCCTTGCCACCGCTAGCCTGCAGGTCACCCTTGGGCAAGGTGGAGCACCTGCTTAGCCCCAAGATCAGGGTAATGTGAAGACGTAGGAGCAGTTGGTGCGTGGTTGTATGAGCAGCTGATACATATCACAAGTCCTGATTGTGTGATAATTGATACCAGGCAGACAATCTCTGAAGAATATTGATAATGGCTGGGGTCACCTGTCTTGTAAAGACATTGCCCAGAAGAAGGCAATGGCAAAGTACTTCTACAGAAAAAATTGCCAGTTACAGTCATGATCATGGAAAGACCATGATCACCATGTCATACGAAACGGCTCATAATGACCACAACAACATAAGATGCAGTTGGTAAAACTTGATTGCTCACCAAAATGATGTTGCTGCTAATAAGTTTTGCTTTGCACCAGATTTAATAGATCAGCTTTGTTTGTCACACGTATATCAAAACATACAGTGAAGTGTGTTTGTCTGTGTCAAATCTAATCAGTGAGGATTGTGCTGGGTTGAGCCGGCCAAGTGTCCCCACACTACCGGTGCCAATGTAGCATGCTCACAACTCACTAACCCTAACTGAGCATCTTTGAAACGTGTGAGGAAACCGTAGCATCCGGAGGTCACGGGGAGAAAATACAAACTCCTTACAGACAGCAGTGGGAGTTGAACCGCAATCTTACAGCTGGCGCTGTGAAGCATTGCCCTGATTAGTGCATATGACAATAAATTTGACTTTGACTTTTAACTAAGGAGCTAAACTGATGCATATCATGAGGACCAGTAGATGAATTCAGAAGTTTCTTTGACTATGACACAAGCACAACCTTGCATTTATCAAGGATGACAGATCTGAAACAGTGAACTCCCCATTAAATTGTGTACTGGGAAATGATAAAGCAGCTGGCAGGTCACATTGTTGACCTTGCTGTTACAAGCCTGTGGGAATAAACCCAGGTTTTTCTTAAAGTGTACAACAAATTTAATTTGCTATTTCTTAGAATTAAGACTTGTAGCATCCGTCTTGACGTTAATTTTACAAAGCAGCCGAACAATTCTAATTCAGAAATATTCCATAAATTACAGGAGCCAGTCAACCTCCATGAGAGGAAAGCTATTTATTTCTCTCTAAGGGAGAATGACAAAGCTGGTTATCAGGTCTTTTACTTACAATGCTCAAAGTACCAGAGGTGGCAAATAGCAAAATATGTTACTGTGATGAAGTTGTACTGAACATGCCCTATTTCCTTGAAAACATCCATTGTAATTTAGCAAAAGATACAACGGCTGTCTGAATCAGTATTATTCATCCCTTGTGGTGGAAACTCACTTCATCGTCATCCCTTACAATTCACTGAATCCACATGTTTCATTTAACTTGTTTTCCTCCATCTCTCAATGTACGTTATAAATTCTGACCAAAGATCCAAGTGTGTTTATCTCAAAGAACGGACATATCCAGCTGCTAAGTATTCAGGTTTACAGTACAGTTTCCATTTATTATTTAGAACCATATTTGAGAATTGCAGCTGATTCAATGTATTAATCATCACGTTAGGGATAAGTACATCTATTGTCTGCATTTAGCTTAAGGCTCTCGGTCTTACATTATTGTTTTTCATCTGTTTATAATTGTCAGAATCAATTATTTATTATTCCCTAGAGTTTAAAAAATAAAATAACTGCAGTATCACGGTTGCAGACCTTGATATTTTCAACTTCCCCAACTAAAGTCATCTTGACAAAACAAACTCAGATTAGACACAAGCAAATGGAAAAGTATCAGTCAGATTTTCTTGGCAGCCAGCTCCAATACTGATTTTTTTTTAAAAAAGCACAGCTATCTGCTGTGACCTATACTTGTTTTAGATTAAAAGTTGCAAATTATTTCTACAGAACATCATTTGTGTTACACCCTACCATATTCAATCTGATAAACCTGGCTCTTTGTGAAACTGAGTTGACTTTTAGTGGAGCAATGCACACAAAATGCCGGAGAAATTCAGCAGGCCAGCCAGCATCAATGGAAAAGAGTAGAGTCGACGTTTTGGGCTGAGACCCTTCATCAGGACTTTTAGTGGAGTGGTTCAGCAATGCATATTCCTGCAGTTATTTGGCAATTTGGAGGACATTTATAGTCTTACTTAAACTTCCATGCAAGTCATAACTTTATCCCTTTATTGAATGCTACACTGATTTTCATTTCACCAAATGTCGTTAATATTTAAAAAGCAATTATATTCCTAAATAAAATACTTATCATAATATTGTATGGGAAAGGGTTGAATTAAGCTACTAATCTGGGATAACAGTAGGGGATTGGGGCCCTGTTCTGATTTTTGCATGAATCTGTGACAAATTATTTTTTTTAACTTGGCAGTGATACTCAGAGCTGGGAGGCCTTGAAAAGGGATTCTGATACTTTTGAAAAAAACATCTCAAGCAGTGGGGTCGAAAACAAGAGCTTCTAGGATTTTGAAAATTATTTTTATTCTGGAAAGTTTTAGTATGTACCTAAAAATGAAGGATTTATTTACAGCCGGTTGCGTGATTCACAAAACTTGATAATCTTTCACAGAAAAATATTGCTAAATTACTTTAATGTGCATAACAAAAGAGGACATTTTACTTCTATTCACTGGTCAATCTCCTCACAAATGGAGACTAAATTTGTGTGGCGAGTCTTTGCTTTGTGTGGTGTTTTAGCCAGCTAATTGACGATTGTTTATCTCTGCAGGTGAAACAGCTGGAAGGCAGCAGGTCCCTACATCTCCGCCAGCATCAGAAAATAGCAGCACAGCTCACAGCATTGGCAGCACACAAAGCACTCCCTGTTCGAGCAGCAGCACGCCCTAACCCTGAGGGAAGTAGCTACAAGGAAATGGAGTATAGAGGCAAAGTTCAAAGTGGCTAATTGTTGGTTGGTATCCTGAGGATAGAAGGAAGATCTTCAGTTGCCTCTTGAAAGCTGATACGTACTTTCAAGACAAAAAAAAATCATCTAAGTTGCTGTATACTTAGGCAAACTGACTTCCCTCGAGCGCATAGTTACAAAATACACATATGTGACAAAACTACTAATTACCCTGAATTGGAACTTCCTAACGATTTGAGTTCCTTATGTGAAATTCGTACCAGATTTTTTTCAGTGCTGCTTAATTTCTAGAATGCGGCCACTTAATTTTAGATATCTTTTATGTAAACGCCAGCAACTTTCTGAATGAGAATGAAAACACCATGTTCTGATTAACCAAAGATGACAGTTATAACCATTCAGCGTTTCCATCACACATCAGATTTTTTACCAGTTAGATAGATTCCATAGAAACATTGTTTAAAAGCTGTACGAACAAAACCCTCCCTCTGGGCAATCTGCATTTAAATATGCTGTTAAATATGTTATCGATTTTTAAGAATATTTACAGCTTTGTTAAGAAATCAGTGTTTTAAGCTAATTGATATAACAGTGAAAACATAGACCAAAGCAGAGCTTTCTGCTGTTTGCTCAAATTATCTGGACAGGTGGGTTTTGAAGATTTGTTTTTGTTCATTTTCAAGCGTCTTGACAGCAGTTGGTATTACTTTAAGATGGGACTTAAAACACTCTGAATTCCTTTTGTTTTACTTTTTTAAAAATACTTTTTAAAAGCAGTTGTCCATCAGTGTGATAAAGTTGTCCCATATCATGAATGTTGTATTTTTCAGCAGTTCAGCAGGCTGTGTTGTTCACAGTACTGACTGTTGCATACTGTACAGTTGAATGTATTTTATGACATGAATTAATAATGTATACCTTGTATATAAACATTTATAGAGCTCTCCAGAGCAGAGTACAGAGTATATTAGTAACATATAAGCTATATTTTTATTGTATTCTGGATTTTGGTGTAAATGTTGCAAGGGTAGACTTGGTCATCGAATGATAATGGGGATCTAGGCTGAGGTGGGGTCAGATGGAACAGACTGCACTGGGGTATGGATGTTGCTGGAAATGCCAGCATTTATCATCAACCCCTGATTGCCTGTGAACTGAGGAGGCAGATATGACCCAGTTGGATTGGTTTGACAGCAGTGAGAATGTCAGGTTTCCTTCCTTGTACGACATTAGTTTGCCTCACACTCCCTCTGAAACTAGCTTTCCCATTTAAAATTATAGGATTACTGAACTTACCCTTTATTGTTAAATTTATAAAAATGAAATTCAATTTTATAAAATATATTAACTTTGCTAACTGTGAATTTTTCATTGAATTTTGTAATAGATTTCTGCTACTTTGCTTTTTACTCATTCCCCTCAGAATGTCTGTTTGGGTAATAGAAGTTGTTCATTCAGAATCCATACTAATGGACAGAATTGGAATTGCATTAATTAAGATTCTAGATGCAACCTTAACTTCATTTTTAAGGTGGCCATTGCCAGCTGAAGATACTGTATCAAATATATGCACTTTTCCAAAGCTGGTAATTGAGCTTGGAAGTATTTTATTGTAGGTACAGCTCCAAAATTAATATTAAAATAATGTCAATTAGTGAAATCTAATGTGCATCCAGTAACATGTCCTTGTAATGATGCAGGAAAAGAACAAATGATAAAGTTCATCATAACTGAGGCATTTGTTGCTGTCAGTCTTTTTATTAATAAAAAGAGAAAATAATGAAGCAGGTTAGACATCGTATCCGGAAAGAGAAATGAAGTTAATATTTCAGGTCAAAAACCCTCCATCAGAATGTTAACTTTGTCTTTCCACAGATGTCTTTCTTTGTTTCAGATTTCCAGCATGTGTTTTTGATTTTCAGTTAATTTTTATTTCCCTATTCAGAACATTTCTGAGAGAACAGTAATGAATGGATCTAATGAGCAAATTAGCACTTTATTCTCTTCTTTCTACAAACCAGGGCAATTTCACAATTTTATAAATTTTTGAAAGTTTATGTTAAATGATACAGGCAAGTTAAATGGTGTAAAGCTGTGGATCCTAATTACGACCTTTAGAATTCAGCAAGGTTTTAATAATGTTGAGGTTAACAGTTGGAAAGTTCCCAAAAGTGAGGATATGCTCAGCATATCAGCTGTTCCACCTATGGGGTTGTGAGCAGACCCTGGGGTAGTCCCAGCCCTTTAAAAAGGTGTAGCTGGGACATCCTCAGATTTTGTGTGTGTGTGTGTGTGTGTGTGTGTGTGTGTTGGGAGGGGGGAGTATTTGCATTTTACTGAGAATGGATGTGGGACTTTTGTTGAGAAAGGTTAGGAGTCACTGATGTAAAGTACACAATGACATCATCCATTAATCTTTTTACGTAAAATAAAGTTTTCCCTGGCATGACCTACTGACTACTTTGTAATATTACAGATTATCTGGTAGCTTGTTGCTGGGTGGCAATTAAAGTTAGCATCTTTCAGGCTGCTGTCACTGTAGTACTATTTTTTCTTGTTTTTTTTCCATGATTGGAAAAATACCCTACAGGAATGTTTCTCTTGCCACAATATAAGTTGAAAATATTTGGGAGTTAGCTCACTGCCTGGGAAAAAAAAATGCCCTCCACTTTGCTTCAAACTGCACATTAATCTGCTTTTTAAATTGTATGTAAAATATTTTGTATAATGGAATTATATGCAGATATAAAAATGCATTTGGGCTAACATTGCAACGATGCATAAAAATGAATGTAATTTCCTATGTCTTCTTGCCTTTGTTTTCTCTTTGACTTTTGATCTGTTTTTGGAGAGGATTACTGAAAGAATTGGGAGTAATTGGATTGCTTTAAACATTATGGTAGGTTCACTCTAGTGATTCAATGTGAACTTTGGCAGCTCTGTACTTAGAAATTTCAGAGGATATGTACCTTTTGCAAATTTGGATGTTTGTATAATATATTACTGTTGGAGAAACAATTCAATTGAGATTGTAAATTTTCTGTTCTTCATACTTCATTTGTCTTTCCCTTTAAAAATATATCTACCTCACTGTTTTACTTAAAGGAACAAGGCCAGTCCTGCTGGTTGTACTATTTGATTTTGTAAGTATTAGCAGGTGGTGTCTGTACCTACTTAATAGGGCTGCGTTCTGCTCATGTCTATTTTTCATATGCTGTTGAAAAGGGATTTATGTGAAAATTTAAAAAATGTTGATCTTTTGTCATACTATATAATTATGTTAAATAAAGGTGTATATCAATTAATTGAATGTGGAAATTGTCTTTATTAAATAAAGGTGCTAGATCCAACAAGGTAATATTTAGATTTTCCAAAGAGTGAACTGCTGTTTGTTCCAGTCATGATGGTTGCAGTTTCACTTGTATCTCAAGCTGCGATGTGCAAGCAACTGGTCATCCAGTTACAGGACACATACTGATGGAGAGACTAGATTATAAGGACACACAGTCCTCTTTTATTGTCATTTAGTAATGCATGCATTAAGAAATGATACAATGTTCCTCCAGAATGATATCACAGAAACACAGGACAAACCAAGACTAAAAAATTAACTCATCTTAACTCATCCAGTCAGTCCTCCTCACCAAAACAGCATCCAACCATTCTTTAAACAACTGTGAGACTGTTCCTCCCCTCTCCTACCCTATTGATGATGTATATAAATGGGGAATTACGTAGAGTTGGAAAGTATTTGGCCCAATTTGACCATGCACGTCATAGTTAATCCCAATTGCCTGCATTTCAAGATTCAAGTACATTTAATATTAAAAAATTATACAACCTTGAGATTTGCTTGCTCACAGGCAGCCACAAAGCAAGAAACCCAAAAGAAACCAATTTTAGAGAAAAAAATAAAAGACCAACACCCGGTGTGCAAGAGAAAGAAAATAAACACAAATCGTGCAAACAACTAAAGCGAACAACATTCCAAACCAAAATTGACCCCTCAGATCCGAAACCCAGAGTAGGCCCAAAGCCTCGCCTATCAATTCATCATACTAGCAAGAACGGAGCACAGCAGCCAGGGCATTGCCTCAGCATCATGGAGAGAGGAGTGACCATCGTGGAGAGCAAGCGAAATTGGCTCTTGCCTCAGATCCCAACAACCTGACATTTCAGTCTGTCTGAGCTGGCGTCTAAATTGACCAATCCTGCTAAACTTGCCTATTCGTGTCCCTGTCTAAATGTCTTTTAACTGGTATTTAGATCAACTTTATTTGTGAACTGTACATTGAAATGCATCACTTGCCCCAGTGACCATTGATGTGCTGTAGGCAGACTGCAGATGTAGCTGTGCATCTGGGGTCAACATAACACGTCTGCTGCTTACTAAACCTAATCCGTACATTTTTGGAATGTGGGAGGAAACCAGGACACCCAGTAGAAACCCACACAGTCATCGGGATGACATCCAAGCTCTTTAAGGACAACAATGGGAATTGAGCTCCAATCTTCCAAATACTTTTGCTGTAAAGCATTATGCTAACCATTACACTGCCATGCCATGTTGTTGTACCCACTGCAACAACTTCCTCTGGCAGCTGATTTCATATACTCACATTCTGTGTGAAGAAGTTGCCCTTCCTGTCCTATTTAAATATTTTCCCTCGCCTTAAATTTCTATGATTCCCTTTCCCCAGGGGAAAAGACAGCATATAATATGCATCCATCTCATCTGTGTTCCTTGTGCTTTTACACATCTCTGTAGAGGTACTTGATACAACCTTTAGCCTGAATATTAAGTTGCTTAAACTGTGCAAAACAGAATGTGAGCAATATGAACAGCTGCAGTTCATTTTCATTATGCGGTATTTAGGGACCCATATAAATCTGACACAGCGGGAAGTTTCAGTGTGGTCAGAAGCAAGTTTACACCCGTGGTTCCTTAAATGGTAAATTACTGATCCTGGCAATCCTGCAGCCAAAAGGTGTTGAGTATAGCATAGGAACTACTCCACGGAGAGGAAGGAAAACACGAAAGGGGAGAGTCCCTGTGAGTTGCTTTTGAGCACCTTCCAGCAGATGGTCAGAGTACTGGCATAGAGCTGGAAACTGGTTTCCTTCCTGCCTCCTCACTGTGGAATGCAGCACATTGTAAAGTACCCATAGGAAGAGAATGGGGAATAAATTAGCACAGCATTTTAGAACTGTTTTGTATAGCTTCTTTGTTAATTTGGAGCCATGAAAATTCTTTGTTAATATGGAGTCACAAATGAAGGGCTAATCTACAATGTGCAGAGGCATATAACAAATAACGTTAACGCTGACACAAAAAACATAGACAAAAAGCAAAGGAGGAAGGCATAAACACAAGAGATTCTGCAGATGCTGGAAATCCAGGGCACCACACTTAAAATGCTAGAGGAACTCAACAGGCCAGGCAGCATCTATTGAATGAACAAACAATCAATGTTTTGGGCCGAGACCCTTCATCCCAATGGAAGGTCTCAGCTTGAAAAGTGGGAAGCCTAAGCATTTGACAATGAAATGCATTCAGAGAACTTTACACTTTCTGCATTGAAACACTGTACGATTGTGAATTGGACCAAATTTTAGATTGTTCACAAGTAAACTAGAATAGAAATTTTGATTTTACTCATAAACAATTTGCAGATCTTGAGATGTTACTAATACTGATATGTTTCATTGGGAATTAAATCTGAAATGCCGTCATCCATTGTTCATGAAGAGGAGAGGCAGTGTGATTAACCGGACAGGCAACTCACTGCAGTTGTGCAACTGTTCAGAAATACCAGTCACAAGAGATTCTGCAGATGCTGGAAATCCAGAGGAGCACACAAAGTGCTGGAGGAACTCAGCAGGTCAGGCAACATCCATGAAGAGGAATAAATAATCTAGTGCTGATGGCCCAAAACGTCCGCTGTTCATTCCTCTCCATGGAGGCTGCCTGACCTGCTGAGCTCCCCCAGCGCTTTGTACTTGTGATGTTCAGAACTACTGGACATTAGAGGTCAGTTATCTGGATATTTTCCTTTACCAGAAGATGATCCTGTGCTTTTAGCATGAAATAATTAGTGAAGGAAGTATTTTTATATGAATTTTCTTGTTCTTGCCACAGAGCTCATGATTGTTGTTTATAATCTACTTTTGTTTTGATTGCTCTGTTTTCGTCTGGATCCAGCACACTTCTCTGCAAATCCAATTAATGCATGTTGGCTTGCTGTACTCTACTGATCCCAGAGGCGATTGAGAAAATGAGCAACAACTTGTTTGTGTTAATGGATATTGAGAGACTGATGTAGATATGATGATTGGAACATTGCTTCAAGTCACGAGACTAAAAGACATAGGAGCGGAATTAGACAATCTGGCCCATTGAGTCTACTTCACCATTCCATCATGGCTGACTTATCATCCCCGTCAACTCCATTCCCCTGACTTCTCCACAAAATCTTTAACACCCTTACTAGTCAAGAACCTATTGATCTCTACTTTAAATATGCCCAATGATTTGGCCTCCACAGCAATGAATTCCACAGATTCACCACTCTAGCTGAAGAAATTACTCCTCATCACTGTTCTAAAGGGACATCCTTGTACTGTGCATCTGTGCCCTCTGGTCTTAGTCTCCCCCTCTATAGGAAACATACTTACCACTTCCATTCTATCTAGACCTTTTGATAGGATTCAATGTGATTTCCACCTCCCCCTCCATTCGTCTAAACTTCAGCGAAAACAGACCCAGAGCCATCAAACGTTCCTCATACATGAACCCTTTCATTCCCAGGATTGTTCTCATGAACCTCCTCTGGATTCTATCCAATGCCAACACATCCAATCTTAGATATAAAGCCCAAAACTGCTCACAATATTCCAAGTGTGGTCTGACCAATGCCCCATAAAGCCTCAGCATTACATCCTTGCTATATTTTGGTCATGATAGGAATGCGATGTGGTCTAGACTAGTGCTGAAATGGAAAACAGTTTTTCATTAGTTTTGCAGCTTCCTACTCAGAATCTCCAATTTACATCGTATGAGTGATGATCAGAAGTTCTCTGATGTTAGTGATTAAAGACTGTGTATCACCATGAGCATTTAGTGTCAGATTAAAGCCCAAAGTTCAAGTAAATTTATTATCAAAGTACATATATGTCATGAAAACAACACTGAGATTCATTTTATTGTGGGCATTCATTCACAGAAGGAATCTACAGAATTAATGAAAAACTACACACAAAGGTGGACAAACAACTAATGTGCAAAAGAAGATGAACTATGCAATTATGAAATAAAACAAATACGGTAATAATAAATAAATAAATAAGTAAATAATATTGAGAACATGGGTTGTAGATTCCTTGAGAGTGAGTCCATAGGTTGTGGAATCAGTTCAGTGTTGAGGTGACTGAAGTTATCCATGTTGCTTCAGGAACCTGATGCTTGAAGGGTAATAACTGTTCCAGAACCAGGTGGTGTGAGTCCTGATGCTCCTGTACCTTCTTCCTAATGGCAGCAGTGAGAAGAGAACACGGCCTGGGTGGTGGGGTGTCATTGATAATGGATGGTCATGAAAAGTCATGTAGAAGTTTAACAATGCCGTCTAATGTCTGGATAAAAAAAATTATCCTGTTAGTAAAAATCAGGTATGGCTTTCATTTATTAATTTGATACATTATTAGTGGCAATAATGTTCTATTTAATGAAAGTAAACTTCACTGGATCAATATCTGCCTTTTGGAAATGTAATACCTATTAGTTGTGTCAAACAGACCATTGGAGTTGGGAGTTTTCCAGGTCTTTAATCTTCTGCTGCCACTGAGATTGCTTTTAACATTTCATTGCCGAGAAATCGAACCTTCACAAACCAGAGCTCAGTTTGATGTGAAATATTATGCACCAAGATTAATCCAACCAAGGTCAGTTATGACTAATATGTTAGTACCAAGGCTGAATAAGATCCAGAAATAAAATCATTGCACCATGAGTAATCCTGATATTCATCTTTTATGAACTTTACAATAGAAAACTAATTATTTCTGCAGTTATCCTTAAAACTGGAACCTCATGGCAAATGTGATGATCCATCTAAGCAAGCTGTTTGATATTTATCAGCACATATGGGGCTCTATAAATCATATTCTTTATCCAGATTCCAAATTATGAGGCAGCATCTGTTTTCTGACCCGTCATTTCCAGTCCACACCCTGCTTGGTGATTACGTTCTGTGGCACTGCTGTACTGTTGGAGGCCTGCTATATCTTTGTCCTTCCAGACCTAGTCCGAGATTATGTCCAGCCATCCTGGATTTCTTATGATTAATCCTAATTTCAGGATCCGTTCCTCCTGAAAGCAGGGGCATTTCATGGCTCTGGGACCGGACTCGCTGGAGTTTAGAAGAATGGGGCGAAATCTCATTAAAGCCCACTGAAAAACCTAGATAGAGTGGAAATGCAGAGGATGCTTCCTACAGTGGGAGGGTCTGGGACCAGAGGGAACAGCCTCAGAATAAAGGATGTATCTTTAGAAAAGAGATGAGGAGGAATTTGTGAATTTGTGGAATCCATTGCTACAGACGGCTGGCTGTGGAGGCCAAGTCATGGGGTATACTTAAAACAGATGTTAATAGGTTCTTCTTTCATAAGGATGTCAAAGATTACAGGGAGAAGGCAGGAGAATTGGGTTAAGAGGGATAATAAATCAGCCATGATAGCAGAGCAGACTCAATGGGCCGAGTGGCCTAATTCTACTCCTGTGTCCTATGGTCTTCCAACATACAAATTTCAAGCACTTACTTACCCCACCCCCTACCACTAGCCCTAACACCTCTTCACCTCAGCTTCTCTCCTCCCGCCCAAAAGGGCTGCCTCCTCATGGTCCACCTTGAGCAGGATATTGCTTAATGGCCAACTCTCCCCACTCTCTGTGTTAAATGGCAAACACCTGGCCTTGTTTCAACATGTAGCTATAGTCTCTGGAGTGAGTGGCCAGCACACGATACTAAAAACAATGATGCAAGGTAGAATTCCAGTAGCAGGACACAAGCTTCCTGACCTGAGACATGACGGGACCCTTCGACATCGACTGGATCAGCAGGATTGTGCCGGGGGCAGCCCACAAGTGTCACCATGCCAACAGAGCATGCCCACAACGTACAAACCTATTAACACTTTGGAACATGGGAGAAAACCAGACCGCCCGGAGGAAAGCCTGCAATCATGGTTCAAATGCATAACCTCCTTCTTCTCCACTCTGTCTGCCTGCCTGCACTGCCACTTCCAGGAAACTAAGTACTTGTACCCCAAGTTCTTGCTGTTCAGTTACAATCCTCTGATCCCTGCCTTTCCCCGGCCTGGTTTAACTTCCCAAAATACACCATTTTACACTTGTCTGTGTTAAATATCATTCCCCTTGTCCACTTTCTCTGTTGGTTTAGATTCTGCTGTAACATTAGACAAATGTCTTCACTGTCCGCCACACCGCCAATGTGTGTCATCTGCAAATTTTCTAATCATTTCACCTGGGTACAGAGGAAATATCAGGGGTAGGTTTTTCACACAGAGAGTGGTTGGTGCGTGGAATGCACTGCCAGTGACGGTGGTGGAGACGATACAATAGGGTCTTTTAAGAGACTCTTAGATAGACACATGGAGCTGAAAAAAATAGAGGGCTATATGGTAGGGTAATTCTAAACAGTTTCTAGAGTAGGTTACATGGTCGGCACAACATTGTGGGCCGAAGGGCCTGTAAAGCACTGTAGATTTCTATGTTCATCTAGATTATTAACATACATAATAAACAATGAAAGACAGTGCCAGTTCTACTTTGGATTTTCATTCTGTAGACAATATAACTCTTCCTTTTTATATAAATATCAATCTCATTAGTGAGTCCTGTAACAGAAGATTGATGAATTCATTTGGATCTACAATTTTAGATATTGATTTTGTGTTCTTTCTTAAACAGTTTTCCTCTTTTTTTTTTTAGCTATCATCACGATAGCCTGCCACCCGTTCCCTGACCACTGTTGTCGTGTGTCTTCTCTATAAATCCCTGAACTGTACTGCATCGATTGCACGAATGTGCCAAGTGCGCTCCTGGCCAATTGATCACACGGTGAATTGATTGTGCCCTCTACGCGCAAAGGCCCTCTCTTTTCGCACAGGCTTTTCTGAGTGCACACGTTTTCATCTCGGCAGGCCCAGTTTGTTGCTCCTGCACTAAAAATTGCCCAGCGTGTACCGTGGCTAACAGGACCCAGTAAAAACGTTTATCCCTACTACTGCATTGCCGTCCTCGCTCTGCAGATACTTTAACAAACCCTGCAACCCGTTTCCTCATCACCGCTCATATGTTGTGCAATCTGTTCCTTCACCATCGCTCACCTCACTCCGTCAGTATCTACAAGGGACTACAAGGCAGCATTGCCTCTTGTAATCACTGTCATTACCCCCAGCCACCGCAGGGCAGTACCTGCCCTCAGGATGCAGTGAGAATCAGGCCTCCATGTTCCCCACAGAGCCTCTCTGCTCTTGGAAGGAAGACATTTGATTATTAGTAAATACACACTTTTTGTGGATTGGCAAATCAGCCAGAAGACTTCAGATCATCGTGAAGTGACACTGATTCACTGATCAAAACTTTCCTTGTTCCTGCTACGGACCACCAGTTCCTAAAGCAGTACTGTTAGACTGTGCAGATTGTGGATATTGTTTTCATCAATGGGACATTTAGGGGTTTATTAGTGAAGACTTTGTTTGAGCAGCAGATTTAAAGTTGCTTACTTGGCACTAACAGGACTGGGGAATGAACACCCCTTGGTTAATGAAAAATTCCGCTGTCACGGCCTTTGCTCTGGAGGATTGCAAGTATATCCTGCCAGATAGAAAATAATTAAATATCATTGGCTTTACTTGTAGTAAAGGAAGTACATCAAAGTTCAAGTGAATTTATTATGCGTCACCATAACTACCTTGAGATTCATTTTCTTGCAGGCACTCACAGCAGAACACAGAAATACAATAGTATCAATGAAATGTATGCACAAGGACTGATAACCAATATGCAAAAGGCGGCAAATTGTGCAAATAAAATAAGAACCAATCATAATAGTAATAAGTAAATAGTAAATAAATAATAACGAGAAAACCAGAGTCATATAGTCCTTGAAAGTGAGTCTGTAGGTTGTGGAATCAGTTCAGTGCTGAGGTGATCATAGTTACCCAGGCTTGTTCAGAATCCTGATGGTTGAGGGGTAGTAACTGTTCCTGAACCTGATGGTGTGGGATTTTTTCCTGATTCTCACTAAACAGAATCATATAATGTCTCAGCACTTTGTACGAAAGGAATACATGAGTATTAATTGTTCTTTTTGCGCTTATTCTGCTTTGGAATGCTCTACTTTATTCTTATATATGATCATTCTGTCCCGTGGGGTGAGGAAAAGTTGAGGGGTAACTTTTATTTTGATACTGTTGACATTTCATGCAAAAATGGAAAAAAAAACATAAAACTATTCTTTTGCTCAGCTTGGAGCTATTTTTTATATTAATATGCAGCTGGTGTGAAGGTACAAAGAAAAAATTGCCTTGCATCCCATCCAAACAGATTAATTCATTACAACAGTGCATTGGGGTAGTACAAGGTAAAAAAAAACCTGATACAGTGCAGAATAAAGTGCGTAGAGAAAGAGCAGTTCAGGCAGACAGTAAAGTGCAAGGTCAAAATAAGATAGATTTTCAGTTACAATAGTGCCACACTGCTATTCTTTCGCATTCTCCCCTTTAATGTCTGAAGTTTCTACATCACAGAACATTGAGTAATCAGTCCTGTTCTCTATATGTCAATAGGTACATTTAATGTCAGGGAAATGCATACAATATACATCCTGAAATTCTTTTTCTTCACAGACATCCACAAAAACAGAGGAGTGCCCCAAAGAATGACAGTTAAACATTAGAACTCCAAAGCCCCCCCAAAGATCCCCCTCCCACCCACAAGCAGCAGCTAGGCAATGACCTCCCCCACCAGCAAAAAAGCATCAGCACCCTCCTCCCAGCACTCAGGCGTGCAGTAAAGCATCAATAAAGACACAAACTTGCAGTACTCCAAAGACAACTCGTTCACCCAGTAATTCGACATACCACAGGCTCTCTCTCTCTCCCTAATAAGGGAAAAAGAAGTGCCCCCATTTCACAGCGAGATGGGAGACAAAACAAGCAACTCATTGATTTACGACGTTAAAAGTCTGTTGCATTGCTGTTTCCGAGCTCTGTGCTCAGAGAGTCGGCCCCAGAAAGGTGCAGATCTCAGGACACACATCACCTGGCAGCTAACCCAATGTTCCATGCTCTCCCACAATGCTTCAGTCAGGGGCATCAGCCTAGAATCAGCACATCCCCAGAGCCATGAAAATCTGAAACCCTGAAGGCACACTCGCTTTCCGAGCTGTGTCCTTGGGATATCAAAAAGCGGCCAGTCGTGAGGCCCTGAGAGCGGGTCCCATTCCCACAAAGAACCAAAGTCTGAGTGTAACTCCAAGTCAGGGTCTTCAAAAGAACCTTGAAAAGGAAGAAAAGAGATGCCAAAGATTGAAATAGATCTGTTTCCGAAGATGCAAGCAAAGGAGTTGCCATTTAGCGCCATCATAACTTCGCCTTTCCTCGACCATGCTTTTGTAATGCAATAATATTATAATTACAAGTGCTGATTCATGTACTTAGCTCAACTGCCTTACCTGTGAGACTCCTCACATGAAAGAGACTGCAGTTGACGTGCCCTGTCCTCATTACCTCTTCATGAAGGAGGTGCAGGAGCCGGAAGACACACACTCAATGTTTTCCCCTCCACCATCAGATTTCTGAATGGACAATGAGCCCATGTGCACTATCCCACTATTCCTCATTATTTTTTCCCTTGTGCATTTGTCCCTCGCCATTAAATCTCCCTCCTGCCGCTAAATCCAGCAAGCGGAAGAAGTGCCCATTCTCCTCCCTCACTTCCATTCGGGGCCCCAAACAGACCTTCCACGTGAGACAATACTTTATCTGCGAATCTGTTGGGGCCTTCGACTGTATCTGGTGCTCCCGATGCAGCTTCCTCCACATTGGTAAGTCCCAACACAGATTGAGGGACCACTCTGTCGAGCACCTTCACTCCATCGGCAACAAGCAGGATTTTCCAGTGGCCACCCATTTTAATTCCAGTCCCCATTCCCATTCTGACATGTTTGTCCATAGCCTTCCCCACTGCCATAATGAGGCCACTCTCAGGTTGGAGAAGCAACATCTCATGTTCCATCTGGGTAGCCTCCAACTTGATTTCATGAACATCAATTTCTCTAACTTCCAGTAATTTTTCCTCCTCCCCTTTCCCTCTTGTTCCATTTCCCACTCTGACTCCTTTCTTACCTCTTCTCTTCTCCTCACCTGCCTATCACCTCCCCCTGGAGCCCCTCCTCTTCCATCCTCCCCTTCCCCACCCACCTGGCTTCACCTATCACCATCTAGCTTGTACACCTTCTCCTCCACCCACCTTCTTACTTTGGCTTCTTTCCCCTTCTTTTCCAGTCCTGATGAAAGGTCTTGACCCGAAACGTTGACTGCTGATTCCTTTCCATAGATGCTGCCTGACCTGCTGAGTTCCTCCAGCATTTTTGTGTGTGTTACTCTCTGAAGAATCCTTCCAAGTGCCTTGGAATATTTTTATGATGACCTCCCAAAGATGAGGCATCTTCTGCCAGGAAAGTTAGGCCACAACCACAGTGAAGCCTCTGTTCTTGAACTACCAGAGGCAGGATCAAAAACAGCAAAAGGTTATTGAGCAATCTTTTTATTCCTCACATGACACTATTGCTCCCTTTTCCTGCTGAAACCACTTGTGCAAGATGGACAGCCAGGGTTGAATATGTCGGCTGTACAATTGACTGTTTTCACTAAGCCTGCTTCCACTGCAGACAGATCACAGCATAGTGAAAGGGGTCATGACAGAATTCAGAAGCAGAGATTGTGGACTGCGTACGCAGAGAGAGCACTGGATACTGGAGTACTGAGTGAGAATTAACTCATACTCAACGTTCCCTCTAATTATTTTTACTGCTGCTTGGACCAATGAATCTGTGAGCAGGAAATTTTTACATGGCCTGAAAACTGAACGGCATTTCAAGTGTTTGTTTTTGTAATATTCATACTTGGGTGCCATGGTAGCATAGTAGTTAACACAGCGCTATTATTGCTTTGGGTGTCCGAGTTCAGAGTTCAGTTCCGACGTCACCTGAAAGGAGTCTGCACGTGCTCCCTGTGGAACGTGTGGGTTTCCTCCAGGGGCACAGGCCAATGACACACACGTTAGTAGGTTAATTGGTCTTTGGAAATTATCCTGTGATTAGGCTATGGTTAAACTGGGGGGGGGGGGGTCACTGGGCATACGCAAGATACGTTTAGACTCAGTACTTGTAATGATAATAAACCAATTTACCATTTATGGTTTGGTGTGGCAATTCGATTGTTTAGGAATGTAATTTACATTTAATTTCTGTTTTATTTATCCTGTGAATATTTTGTACCCGATACTACTTACTTGTAATATTGCTGCAGTTATGTTTTTCCTTGCACCCCTCCATCCATGACATGTATTAGTGCATAAGGTAATAAGCTTGGTTTTTAACTTTCAAAAGGATTAGAGGAGATTCAAAAGAAAGTTAAATACTATATCAGTTTTCTACCACCATGCCGTTGGACTGCATAAAGCCATAACTAGCATTAACACAGCCTTTGACGAAGAAACAGATGTCAAAATCATTTGCAGATGTTCCACTTAAAACACATCAGCCAAAATGTACATGAGGCCAGGATATCTGTGATTATTAATCAAACAGAGTTGCACCAAGATAGAAAAATTTTGACTTGGCTCTACAAAGAAGCAACCCACCTGACGGTGTTGGCAGTCAGTGTTTCTGCCCAGAGTAACATTGGTAGAAATAACCACAGCTCAGTCCTTGTGAAGGCAACATCATGAACTTAGAGCGTCTTCAACTTAATCAAAAGTGACAAGATGATTCATAGATGTAGTATCAGATGCAAAGTTGGCATGCTAAAGAAAGTGATTAGATATGACGACTAAATTTTTGTCCAAAGAGGGCGGTTTAATTTTTTTTTTACAAAAGTTATTGTGAAGGGGGAGAGGTTTGCAGAGGAAATTGTAGAGCTGTCGTCCAAGATGACTGAAGATGTGGCTCTCATTGCCCAGATGAAGGGATTGACTGATGAGTAAAAGGCCAGACTTGGAGAAACATGAGATTAGAGTCATAGAACATAGAGCACTACAGACCCGAAACATTTCTGTCAGCCCATCTACTCCTTGCTGAACTGTTATTCTGCCTAGGTCATGGACCATAGCCCTCCATATCCCTCCCATCCATGTAACTAGCTAAACTTCTCTTAAATATTGCAATCAAACCTTCATTCACCACTTCTGCTGGCAGCATATTCCACACTCTCACCACCCTCTGAGTGGAAAAGTTCCCCCTCAGGCTCTCCTTAAATACATTACCTTTCACCCTTAGCCTATGACCCCTAGTTCTAGTCTCACCTATGCTCAGTGGGAAAAAAAAGTCTGCTTGCATTTATTCTATCTATACTCCTTGTAATTTTGCATACATCTTTATCAAGTCTGTCCTCATTCTCCTACGTTCCAGGGAATAAAGTCCTAACCGATGGAAAATTGGAAGGCTATGTAGGTTAGAAGGTTGGCAAAACATTGTGGGCTGAAGGGCCTGAACTGTGCTGTAATGTTCTATGTTCTCTATTCCACTTAATCTTTCCCTATAACTTAGGTCCTTAAGTTCTGGCAACATCCTTGTAAACTTCCACCGTATCTTATTGATACCTTTCCTGTAGGTAGCTGACTGGAGCGGCACACGGTGAGGGGTTGTATGGGCTTACAGAAAGGGAGAGGAAAGCAGTGAAGAGATATGCATGTAATTGTAAAGATGTTGATTCGGAATGGATGGGGAGCTGGAAGTTAAGGTTGGTCGTCGAGAGTACAGATGGGGGAGCAGGGCAATGGTGACAGAGAATGAGGGTGTGCTTGTTTTAGAAGTAATACTGGAGTGGAGGTGTGGGAGGCTGATGAAGCGGGTGACTGTGTCAAAAGCTGCAGAGAGATTGAGAAGGCTGAGGAGAGCAGCAGGAGAGTTGGTCTATGGACAATGATTCAGTTGCTGACGGTCACATAGAAGGAAGGAAGTTGGAATGATGTGGAAACATGATCTTTTGCATCCTGGGACAAAGTAACTATTGACTTTTGCAGATTTCGAAGCGAGGGAGGTTGTACCCAGTGTTGGATTCTGGCACTTTTGCAATCTAAGGGTTCTTTGGAAGTCAAGAATGAGGCATAAAACTTGCTGCTACACAGCTTTACTTAGCATTACAAGAACAAACTACGAAGAAAGAGGAGCTGAGAGAACAAAGACAAAGGAAAAAAACTGTCACGGTCGTCTCATACACAGACCAGAGATAACACAAATTCCAGTGATAATCTATAAAATAACCACATTCAAGTGGTGTGACACCTACATCTGAAAACTTAGAAGTTTCTAGGAAAAAAACAGAAGCAAACTCTATCGTAATTACTGGAAAATTCCCTGAACAATTACATGTATATAAGTGATTATCTAAAAATACAAGCAAGCATAGGTCAGTTAAACTAAAAAAAGAGCAAAGAGAATAATAATTCTACGCCTTAACCAACACCAACGACTAGGAGCTTTCGATGATATCACCTCACTTGGGTCCTAGAGGGAAAGTTACGTGGGAGTAAGATTGAGAGAACTAGGGCATGGTGAGTCCAAGGAAGGCACAGAAGGAGATGAAGAGAAAATGGAGAGAGATACAAATTCTGAGTGGGAGCCTGGTCAACCTCATGGGAGGAACATGGCTTGGTGGCCAAGGGGCAACAGAAATGAGGAGGGGAAATCTCCATGGATGTTCTCAGACTTACTGAGCAAAGGACCATGAAGTCCTTTTAGTTGCGGTTCAAGGGAGCAGCTGCCATGGCTCATTGCTGATGCGAAGTCAACCTGGGGCAACACATGGACTAGTGATCTCTCGGGGCTAGAGAGCCAGGGAGGTTGGATGGAGGAGTTGGGATGGGTCGGTGGAGGTTGTGGAAGGGGAGACTAGAGGCCAGGGGAAGGTGGGTGGGGGGAGGCGTTTGGAAAGTACCCAATTCAAGGAAGAGAAGGCATTGGAATTGGAACTGGTTTATTGTCACTTTACTGAGATACAGTGAAAAGCTTGTCTTGCACACAGATCAATTCATCTCATAATGCATGAGGTCAAACAAGCTAAAACAATAACAATGCAGAATAAAGTGAAGCAGCTACAGAGAAAGTGCAGCGCAGTCAATAAGATTGTGAGGTCAAGAGCCCATTTTACCATACAAGAAGTCTGTTTAAGAGTCTGATAACAGTGGGATTGAAGTAGTCCTTGATCCTGGTGGGACGTGCTTTCAAGCTTTTGTCGCTTTTACCCGAAGGGAGGGGGTAAAAGAGAGAATGTCCAAGATAGGAGGGGTCTTTGATTATGCTGGCTGCTTTACTGAGGCAGCGAGATACATAGACATAATCAGTGGAGGGGATGCTGGTTTCCGTGATGTGCCAAGCAGTGTCCACAACTCTCTGCAGTTTCTTGCGGTCCCGTGCAAAGCAGTTGCCATACCAAGCCGTTATGCATTCAGATAGAGGGCTTTCTATAGTGCATCAATAAAAGAAAGCTGTCCACTACACCAACAATATTGGCGTCAACTGCAAACGTACTAATTATGCTACTTACATTTTCATCCAAGTCACTTATATGTATGACAATGAGCAGAGGGCACGATACTGATCCCTGCACCACACCACTGATCACGGGCCCCCACAACCACCATCCGCCCCCTACCACCAAGACAATCCTGTGCCCGCTTTGGACAGTCCCCGTGTGTTCCAGCTTTTCAGAGTAGCCTACCACAAACTTCTTTATTGTTTCTTCAGAAGAACTCGGTGAAATTAGTGAGACAAGATTTCCCACATGCAGAGCCACGTTGCCTATCCCTGATCATTTCTCGCCTTTCCAAATGTAAATAAATCCTGTCCCTCAGAATCTCTTCCAGTAACTTCCTCACCACTGATGTAAGGTTCACTGTAGTTCGTTGCTGCCCTTATTAAAAAAAAATAGACAATTAGTTACCCTCCAATCTTCTGGTACCTCACCTCCAGGTGATGACGATATAAAAATCTAGGGCAACATGGTAGCTTAGTAGTTAGTGTGATGCCACTACAGTGCTGGAGACGTGGGTTGAATTCTGCTGCTTTCTATAAGGAGTTTGAATGCTCTCCCAGTGACCACATGTGTTTCCTCTGGGGGCTCCGGATTCCCTCCACATGCCAAAAACATCTGGGTTAGCAGCTTAATTGGTCACCCGCTGTACTTGGGCGATGTGGGGCCAACGGGCTGGGTGGGCCTTTAACGACGCTGTATCTCGAGATGAATAAAATAAACATCTCTTCCAAGGCTCCGACATTGCCATAACGTTCTGGAGAAGAAGCAGTCGGGATGGGAGGAAGAACCCCGAGTCCGTGCGTTGGGACTACACAAAACCTGCGCCTCTCATACGACCCACCTGCCTGCTCGGTGATCTCTTCTCCCTCCAGTGGCAGGGTCTATGCGTGCTGACCTCAGATCCTACAGAACCGGAGCTAGGCAAGTCCTAAGACCAAAGGACTGCCTCAGGAAAGAGGACAAGAACTGAACCGCGATGCAGGAAACCGTCTATTGCAAACAACTTGAATGACCTGGCTATTCGCGTGTGTCATCTGGGAATCATGATTTATTTAAAATACTGGGAGCGTGTGGAGGAGTTCCTTGTTTTCTTGTGGCAGACGAACTTCATATGTGGAATTGTAGAAAGCATTTGCCACTTAGTATTACATAATTATAGTAATTTTGTAGAAAAATTGCTGCCAAAATATGAACATCAATTTGTCATTTACAAACAAGTCAATTTTAATGTGTTTCTCACAGCAGCAATTTAAGCCATTAGAGTTAACCATAGCTTACTGTATGGTTAACCATAACCATAGGGTGATCCTAATCACCCAGACTTCTTTACAAATAGTCCGTGAAAATGTGTACTGGGTATTTGTAAAATGTAAATATATGTCAATTTATTATTTCAATCATTTAAAGAAAGAGCAAACTTCCTTTTATTGTGGCAACACTTGCGGACTGACCACAGAACACCCTTAAGGGTGTCAGTCCAGTGAACCGCGCCGCCCAGCAGCTCACTAGCTTAATCGCAGGACACTTTACAACGCTCAATTAACCTACCAATCGGGACGTCTTTGGATTGTGAGGGAGGGAAGGGAAACCGGAGCACCCAGAGGAAACCCACATGGTCACAGGGAGACCATCTTACGAACATCTTACAGGCGTCGTTGGAATTGAACTCTGAACTCTGACGCGTACTTCTTTGGGCAGCAGCGAAGACCCTCCATCTCAGTCAAATCATCGCACGCACGTATAGGTGGAATCCTCATTGCTGCTTCTGTAACAACTTTTTTGACCAGTCAGGGTCACTAGCCCCGAGCTGAACCCCTGAACCTGGAGGACCGGTGGGCCACTTAGTCTGGCCTCTGCCCTTTGACCTGTTTGGCATGGGTGACCCTACCAAGAGCCAAAGCACAAGACCCTGACTCCAGCCAACAGAGCTCCCTGGGTCAACCCTCCAAACGACGACAAAGTTGTGGTCCTCTTGAATGAACCCCGACACCCCCAGCTGCAATAGTGTCGCACAACCTGCTACGCTACCAGAGCGTACATTTCACTGAAATGACACGTTTTACTGTGCGTGGGATAAATAAATCAAATACCCTTCATGGCGATGGGATATCAGAAAGGGTTTTGCTGCAGGCGGGGCTTCTGAAGTGTAGCATTTGTTATGACAAGAGGGAGTATAGTGACATGCTCTCACAAACAGCGGTGACTGTGAACCACCATTTAGATAAAATAACAAGTTTTATCAATGGAAAGAACAAACGGCGTTGGCTGAAACTCATACTAAGTCTTGTGATGTTAACACAAGAATAGGAATTAATAACTCCAGTGCTACTCCTCAATTCTCTGACATCAGAAGCCTCACACTTCAGGTTTCTGACCGCTTCCTCCATGATAGTCATTGGGTATACTTAAAACGAAGGTTGATAGGTTCTTGTTTAGTCAGGGTGTCAAAGGTTATGGGGAGAAGGCAGGAGAATAAGATTGAAAGGGATAATAAATAAGCCATGATGAAATGGTTTAGTAGACTCGATGGGCCAAAAGGCCTGATTCTGCTCCTCTGTCCTACGGTCTTATACTACAGATAAAGGATAGGGTGCATGAGCTACCAAGTGGGTGTCCTTCATATTAAACTTTATTTTGTTCTGCAGCTAGTTACAACATCAGAGCTGATTAACTGCTGCCAGAGTGACCTGACATTGGAAAAAGTGATATTGGTTTATCACGGTTTAGCACGCTATCTATATAGGGCATCCTTGAAGTTCTCCTTTCTACCAAGATAAGAAGCAGTGTACTTTCCATTCAGTGCAATGGAATACATTTTCGCCTTGAGTCTAATCATATCCAGTTGAAACATAGAAACATAGGAATCTACACCACATTACAGGCCCTTCGACCCATAATGTTGTGCCAACCATGTAACCTACTCGAGAAACTTCCTGATATTACCTTACTGCATAGCCCTCTAATTTTCTAAGCTCCATGTACCTATCTAAGAGTTTCTTAAAAGACCCTATTGTATTCGCCCTTATCCGAAGTGCATTCCACACACCCACCACTCCCTGTGTGAAAAACTTACTTCTGACGTCCCCCTTGTACCTATTTCCATGCACCTTAAAACTATGCCCCCTTGTGTTAACCACTTCAGCCCTGGGAAAAAGCCTCTGGCTATCCACATGATCATTGCCTCTCATCATCTTATACATCTCCATCAGGTCACCTCACCCTCCGTTGCTCCAAGGAGAAAAGGCCAAGCTTACTCAACCACTATTGGTAGAATCTCAGGTGGTGGCGAGAGGGTGTACAGGAGTGAGATATGCCAACTAGTGGAGTGGTGCCACAGCAACAACCTGGCACTCAATGTCTGTAAGATGAAAGAGCTGACTGTGGGCTTCAGGAAGGGTAAGATGAAGGAACACATACCAATCCTCATAGAGAGATCAGAAGTGGAGGGAGTGAGCAGCTTCAAGTTCCTGGGTGTCAAGATCTCTGAGGATTTAACCTGGTCCCAACATATCTATGTAGTTATAAAGAAGGCAAGACAGTGGTTATACTTCATTAGGAGTACGAAGACATTTAGGATATCAACAAATACACTCAGATACTTCTATAGTTGTACTGTGGAGAGCATTCTGACAGGCTGCATCACTGTCTGGTATGGAGGGGCTACTGCACAGGACCGAAAGAAGCTGCAGAAGGTTGTAAACCTAGTCAGCTCCATCTTGGGTACTAGCCTACAAAGTACCCAGGACATCTTCAGGGAGTGGTGTCTCAGAAAGGCAGTGCCCATTATTAAGGACCTCCAGCATCCAGTGCATGCCCTTTTCTCACTGTTACCATCAGGTAGGAGGTACAGAAGCCTGAAGGCACACACTCAGCAATTCAGGAACAGCTTCTTCCCCTCTGCCATCCGATTCCTAAATGGACGTTGAATCTTTGGGCACTACCTCACTTTTTTTTTTAAGTATACAGTATTTCTGTTTTTTCACATTTTTAAAAATCTATTCAATGTACGTAATTGATTTACTTGTTTATTATTACAGTATTATTGATTTTATTTATTATTTTTTCTATAGCATCCACATCCTTCCTGTAATGAGGTGACCAGAACTCAACACAATCCTCCAAGTAGGGTCTAACTAAGGTCTTATGTAGCTGTAACATTACCTCACGGCTCTTGAACTCATTCCCATGGTTGATGAAGGCCAACACACCATACGCCTTCCAACAACAGTCAACCTGCATTGCAGCTTTGAGTGTCCTATGGATATGGACCCCCAAGGTCTCGCCGATCCTCCGCTCTGCCAAGAGTCTTTGCCATTAATATTATATTCTGTCTTTATATCTGACCTACCAAAATGAACCACTTCACCCTTATCTGGCTTGAACTCCATCTGCCAATTCTCAACCCAGTTCTGCATCCTATCGATGTCCCACTGTAACCTTTGACAACCCGCCAGACTATCCACAACACCCCAACTTTTGTGTCATCAGCAAACTTACTAACCCACCCTTCTACTTCCTCATCCAGTTCATTTATAAAAATGACAAAGAGGAGGGGGGTTCCAGAACAGATCCCTGTGGAACACCATTGTTCACCGTCCTCCATGCAGAATATGAAGCATCTACAACCACCCTTTACCTTCTGTGGTCAAGCCAATTCTGGATCCACAAAGCAACTTCTCCTTGGGTCCCATGCCTCATTACTTTCTGAATGAGCCTCGCATGGGGAACCTTATCAAATGCCTTACTGAAATTCATATACACTACATCCACTGCTCTACCTTTATCAATGTGTTTTGTTACATCCTCAAATAATTCAATCAGATTCGTAAGGTATGACCTGGCCATGACAAAGCCTTGCTGACTATCCATAATCAAGTTATGTCTCTCCAAATGCTCATATATCCTGCCTCTCAGAATCTTCTCCAACAACTTGCCCACCACTGAAGCATTTGCAAAGTTGGTCCAGGAACTCGTCACTTATGATCATAGGCCCATGGGGGGCGGGGGGGGGGGGAAGCTGAATACTAGCACAGCAATCCGATCTATCCCAGTCTCTCCATTTCCTTACAGCCTTGCAGTTTCTTTCTTATTTCCATGCATGATCCACACTAAGTCACCCAATCTTCTCCTGGTATCCGTCATAACATCATCAGACATGTCGTGCATGTTCCCAACCTGGTGCGGGAGGATTCACAGCATAACTTAGTCATAGTCATAGTCATACTTTATTGATCCCGGGGGAAATTGGTTTTCATTACAGTTGCACCATAAATAATAAATAGTAATAAAACCATAAATAGTTAAATAGTAATATGTAAATTATGCCAGGAAATAAGTCCAGGACCAGCCTATTGGCTCAGGGTGTCTGACCCTCCAGGGGAGGAGTTGTAAAGTTTGATGGCCACAGGCAGGAATGACTTCCTATGATGCTCTGTGTTGCATCTCGGAGGAATGAGTCTCTGGCTGAATGTACTCCTGTGACCACCCAGTACATTATGTAGTGGATGGGAGATATTGTCCAAGATGGCATACAACTTGGACAGCATCCTCTTTTCAGACACCATCGGGAGAGAGTCCAGTTCCATCCCCACAACATCACTGGCCTTATGAATGAGTTTGTTAATTCTGTTGGTGTCTGCTACCCTCAGCCTGCTGCCCCAGCACACAACAGCAAACATGATCGCACTGGCCACCACAGACTCGTAGAACATCCTCAGCAACTTTCCTTGGAGACCGGATCTGGGAGCACAACCAGAGGCTTCAGAGGGTCATAGACTCAGCAAGTCCGTCATGGGTTTTAGTCTCCCCACCATCAAGGGCATCTTCAAAAGGCAGTGCCGCAAGAAGGTGGCATCCATCTTGAAGGGCCCTCACTACCCAGGACATGCCCTCTTCTCATTACTACCATCAGGGAGAAGGTACAGGAGCTGAAGAAACACACTCAATGTTTTCGTAACAGCTCCTTCTGCTCTGCCATCAGATTTATGAATGGGCAATAAACTCATCAATGATACTTTCCTCTTCCTTGATTTTTTAAATAGTAACATATAGTAATTTGTTACGCCTGCACTGTACTGCTGTCACAAAGCAACAAATTCCTTGACCTACGACAGTGACGATAAACTCTGTCCTCAGCCTGGTGGGCCTCTGCGCTTGCCAGAGAGAGCTGGGCATCTGGGTTTCTCAAGCACCTGCATTTACTAATTGTTGTCTTCATTAGAGTCTGTTTAACCTTGTCAGGGTAATTATTACTGGCATGGGGTTTCCGCATTCTGTGATTTTCTTAATGTGGACCTCCCTCACCCCCAATTAACCCTTATAGCAGGGTCCTTGTACGTGTGTGTGTTTTGAGAATGATTCGCCTCACGGTGTCACTCAGTCAAACCGCCCAAGTCCAGTTGGCGTTCGGTGAATAAACTCTTGTCTCTGTCTCAGCATGGGAGTTTGTTGTTGCTCCGTACCTGGGTTCAGTCGTCTGTCAGCGCACATCGTGGCAACCTGGTACTGAGTCTCTGCTTCTTCACCATAGGATCGTCCCCAGATACCTACCCCAACTCTCCCAACTCACTGCTCACCACTGCATCCGGCACTGAATTCTCAAATACAGCTCCTCCCCAGGTCACGGCTGGGCTCTAGACAGTTCGCAGGTTGGAAGTGTGGACGTGAACTGAATTCCCAGCTGGCAGAGAATGTTCGGGAGTCTGGCAGGTGAATTTGCCTTGCAGCAGCCAGAAAATCCTTCTTGCCAGCCTTCCAAACACTCAATCATCGGTACAAGCAGTATGTAAGTCCGTGTTTGTAACCCGGAGGGGACCTGTAAGTCGCTTACTCTACTGTAAATTCAGTGTGTAGCAGGTGGAACTGAAATTGGTTTATCATTGTCACACGTACCAAGATATAGCGAAAAGCTTAACTTGCGTACTCTTTGTACAGATCAATTCATTAAATACTGAACTGAGGTAGAACAAACTGTCACAGTAACAGATACAGAGAAGCACAGTGCAGGTAACCTGCAAGATCATGACGAGGTAGACCGTGAGGCTGGAAGTTAAAATCATTGCATAAGAGAAATGTTCAAGAGCCTGACAACAGGGGGATAGGATCTGTCCTTGATCCTGGAGGTACGTGCCTTCAGGCCTCTTTAACCTGCTCGATGGAGAGTGGAGAAGGGAGTATGTCTGGGGTGGGTGGGGGGGGGGGTCTTTCATTACGCTGCCTGCTTTACTGAGGTAGTGAGTAATCTAGACAGAGTCCATGGAGAGGTAGCTGTGGTGTGTCGAGCTGTGTCCACCACTCTCTACAGTTTGTTGTGGTCTGACTGCAGCGGGAATCGAACACAAGTCACTTAACGCTAAATGTGCTGCCCAACTAAATCCCAGCAGATGGGATCCAATTCCCCGTATCCACCTGTGGATGCACTGCAGATTTACACATCCTTCTCAGTGGCTTTGAGAGCCCTCCCCCTCCCCTACCTGAAACCCCCATGGCAGCCCATGTTCACCTTACAACTGCGGCTGCCGCAGGGTGTATTCCCTTAAGGACCAACGCTCATCACTGTCTTCTTCATAGCAAAGTACTGGATGATGTGTGAAATTTAGCAAGGTCCCAATGGAAATAATGCAAATCCTGTTTTAACACCAGTTTCTCTCTGTATTGCAGCTGAACTCCACCTTAAACTGGATTTTAGCCATCTTTGCAGTCTTATGCACGGAACCAGATTACACATTGGCACAGAACTTACACGCACTTCTTAAATACTGACAGCACTTAAGAAGTATCTAGATGAGTGATTAAATCGAGAGCAAAACACAAGATGTGGAGGAACTGAGTGAGTCAGGCGGCATCTATGAAGGGGAATGGACAGTCGAGATATGGGTCGAAACCCTTTATCCAGACTGAAATATAGAGTGGAGATAGCCAGTAAAAAGGGATGGAGGGACAAGGTGGGGGAGCAGGGTAGGGGATGGGGGATTCTGGTAAGGAGGAGTCATCGGTAGATGGAAGAGGGGAAAGTGGGTATAGTGCCAGAAGCTGGGAGATAATAGGTGGAGGCAACAAGGGGCTGAAGGTGATGAAACACGCACTCACACATACACACACTCACAATACGTCACACACACACATACACACAATTCATCACACACACACATACATACAATACATCACACACAGACACACACAATACACCATATACACACATACATACATCACACACACATACGTCACACACACATACAATACATCACACACACACAGACACACACATACACACACACATACAATACATCACACACACACATACACACAATTCATCACACACACACATACACACAATTCATCACACACACACATACATACATCACACACAGACACACACAATACACCATATACACACATACATACATCACACACACATACATCACACACATACACACACAATACATCTCTCTCTCTCTCTCACACACACACACACACAAAACATCTCTCACACACACACATGCACACACACACAATACATCTCTCTCTCTCTCTCTCTCACACACACACACACACATACACACACAATACATCTCTCTCTCTCACACACACATACACACAATACATCACACACACATACAATACATCACACACATACACAATACACCTCTCTCTCTCACACACACACACATACACACAATACATCACACACACATGCACACACACACAATACATCTCTCTCTCTCTCACACACACACACAGGCACACAGACATACATGCGTGTGCACACTCGTGACAAAACAAATGGCTTTACCCTAGTTCCAGCTCATGTCACTTTATTGTGATGATCTGCAGCTTAAGCAACACAAATTGCAGATGCGGATTGCTCCCTCCCATTGCCCTGAGCTGACATGTACCAGCATTTCATCTTCAGACATTCACTAACAGACTGCTCAGAGTGGAGGAAAGCCACAAAAAAAAATCCAAACAAGATTCAACCGAGCTTTTTCTTATTAATTATTGACAGATCAAAATGCAGAAGGTGAAGGTTTAAAAGCCAAACCCCTCATTCTGAATGAATCACTCACAACTTGAGCAGTTTTAAAGAAGGCTCAATTGCCCGCCATAACTGGAGCCCTCATCTGTGCCTCATGTTCCTAAAAAAGGTCTTCAGAGTCTGTCATTTTTATTGTTACCACAAAATGTTTAAGAGTATGCAATTTCCATCAATCCCAAAGTGCAGCTCAGAATTCACAGACCCACCATACCAGGCCAGTTATGTATTGGGACCATCCATCTATGCCTCCTGTACTTAATAAACTGGTCATTGAATGTGTGTTCATGGTCTGAATGCATAGGCGGGAGGAGAAGATGGCAGCACGTGCGCGTGCGCAGCCCTCCGGTGAAAAATGATATTGTATCTGTTAAATAGGGGCCGTGGACAATTCTGATTTGATGGAGAATGGACGTGAAAACACAGAGGAACATCTGGAGAAATTTCTGAAACGCCCGTTCGCTGCTGTTGTTACTGTGTGGTTGGGAATCTTTCGGAGGGTAGGCCTCAAAATCCCCGGCCTTGCCTGCTTTTGGCGACAAAGAAGGAGGTCGAATCGTTCGGACAGAGATGGCGCTCAGTACTCGGTGTCGGAGAGCTGATCAGAGCTCGAAGTTTTCGGATGACTCAGAGTCGGATTGTGATCGGCACGACAGGGAGAGTTCTTCCTTCTCCCATCTGCGTGAGATGTGGGACATTTGAGAAACTTTGAACTTTACTGTGCTCATGGACTTCTTCATCAAGTTATGGTATTGTTACACTGTTTGTAACTATATGTTATAATTAAGTGGTTTTGTCAGTTTTTTTAGTCTTGGTTTGTCCTGTGTTTTGTGATATCACACCGGAGAAAATAATGTATCATTTCTTAATGCATGCATTACTAAATGACAATAAAAGAGGACATGTCTTCATAATCATATTCATTTGAATGAAGATGAAGAAGAATTTCTTGAGCCAGAGTATGGTGAATCAGTGGAATTTGTTGCCAAAAGCAGCTGTAGAGGCCAAGTCATTGGGTATATTTAAGGCAGAGGATGATATATTCTTGATTAGTCAAGGCAAGAAGAGATTCAGGGAGAAGGCAGGAGATTGGGGCTGAGAGAGAAAATGGATCAGCCATAATGAAATGGCAGAGCAGACTCAATGGGCCAAATTCACCTTCTATATCTTATGGTCTCATGGTCTTCTGCTGTTGTAGCCCATCTCCTTCAACGTGTTGTGCATTCAGAGATGCTCTTCTGAACACTACTGTTGTAATGCGTGGTTATTTGAGTTACTGTCACCTTAAACCAGTCTGGCCATTCTCCTCTGACTTCTCTCATTAACACAGCATTTTCACCCACAGAACTGCCGCTCACTGGATGTTGGTTTATTTTTGTTTCTTGCCCCATTCTCTGAAAACTGTTGTGCATGAAAATCTCAAATCACCCTGTCTGGCATTAATAATCATTCCACAGTCAAAGTCACTTTGATCACATTTCTTCCCCATTCTGATGCTTGGTCTGAACAACGACTGAACCTCTTGACCTTTTGTCCATTGAGTTGCTGCCACATAATTAGATATTTGCATTAACAAGTAGGTGTACAGGTGTACCTAATAAAGTGGCCACTTTATAGTATGAGGCAAGCGGCCATTTGTCCTCGCAGCGCAACCCCATTTGTCACACGTCTTCCTTTACCTGACACGTTGGTTCAAAAAACCATCCCGCATACATTCCAAGAAATCCTCTTCCTCAGCACCTTTACCAATTTGGTTCACCCAGTCTACATGTAGATTGAAGTCACCCATTATAACTGCTGTTCCTTTATTGCACACATTTCTAATTTCCTGTTTAATACCATCTCCGACCTCACTACTACTGTTAGGTGGCCTGTACACAACTCCCACCAGCGTCTTCTGCCCCTTAGTGTTACGCAGCTCTACCCATATCGATTCCACATCTTCCCGGCTTATGTCCTTCCTTTCTATTGCGTTAATCTCTTTTTTAACCAGCAACGCCACCCCACCTCCCCTTCCTTCATGTCTATCCCTCCTGAATATTGAATATCCCTGAACGTTGAGCTCCCATCCCTGGTCACCCTGGAGCCATGTCTCTGTGATCCCAACTATATCATAATCATTAATAACAATCTGCACTTTCAATTCATCCACCTTATTACGAATGCTCCTTGCATTGACACATAAAGCCTTCAGGCGCTCTTTTACAACTCTCTTAGCCCTTTTTAATGCTTGCCCTGGATTTGTCGGCCTGCCACTTTTACTTTTCCCCTTTGTACTTTTTGCTTCTACGCTCACTTTACACCCCTCTGTCTCTCTGCACTGGTTCCCATCCCTCTGTTGTGAACTAACCTCCTCACACCTAGCCTCTTTAATTTGATTCCCACCCCCCAACCATTCTAGTTTAAAGTCACCTCAGTAGCCCCCGCTAATCTCCCCGCCAGGATATTGGTCCCCCTAGGATTTAAGTGTAACCCGTCCTTTTTGTACAGGTCACACCTGCGCCAAAAGAGGTCCCAATGATCCAAAAACTTGAATCCCTGCCCCCTGCTCCAATCCCTCAGCCACACATTTATCCTCCACCTCATCGCATTCCTACTCTCACTGTCGCGTGGCACAGGCAGTAATCCCGAGATTACTACCTTTGCGGTCCTTTTTCTCAACTCCCTTCCTAGCTCCCTATATTCTTCTTTCAGGACCTCATCCCTTTTCCTACCTATGTCATTGGTACCTATATGTACCAGGACCTCTGGCTCTTCACCCTCCCACTTCAGGATATCTTGGACACGATCAGAAATATCCCGGACCCTGGCACCAGGGAGGCAAACTACCATCCGAGTCTCTGGACTGCGTCCACAGAATCGCCTATCTGACCCCCTTACTATCGAGTCCCCCATCACAACTGCCCTCCTCTTCCTTGCCCTACCCTTCTGAGCTACAGGGCCAGACTCTGTGCCGGAGGCAGGGCCACTGTCGCTTCCCCCGGGTAAGCTGTCCCCCCCAACAGTACTCAAACAGGAGTACCTGTTGTTAAGGGGCACAGCCGCCGGGGTACTCCCCATCACCTGCCTTTTCCCCTTCCCCCTCCTAATCGTGACCCACTTGTCTGCCTCCCGTGGCCCCGGCGTGACCACCTGCCTTCCACTCCTCTCTATCACCTCCTCGCTCTCCCTGACCAGACGAAGGTCATCGGGCTGCAGCTCCAGTTCTGTAACGCGGTCCCTTAGGAGCTGCATCTCGATGCACGGCGCAGATGTAGACGTCCGGGAGGCTTGGAGACTCCAGGGCCTCCCACATCCGACACCGAGAACAGCAAACTGCCCTCACAGTCATAATGCCCCTCTCCTCAAATAGCAACAGAAAATGAATGTCAAACCTTCCTCGCCTCGCCCGCTTCCGCCTAAGCCCGGTGAGCCGAAGCCCTTAAGTCTTCACTCTGCTCCCGGCTCACTCCGCCGCCCGCAAACTATGCTGCCCGCTCTCTGAGGCTCTGTTCCTTTTAAATCTGCCGCGCTGCACTGCCCGACGTCACACGCCTGCGCAGTCCCGCCTCTCAGAAAGCCGTTGGAGAAAAAAAAAATAACGAAAATTTCAAAAATCTCTTTCTCGGCACTCCCACTCAGACTCTCAGACTCCTTCTTCAAACCTTTTCAGAATGGCAGGCGGTGACTAGTGGGGTACCGCAAGGCTCAGTGCTGGGACCCCAGTTGTTTACAATATATATTAATGACTTGGATGAGGGAATTAAATACAGCATCTCCAAGTTTGCGGATGACACAAAGCTGGGTGGTCAGTGTTAGCAGTGAGGAGGATGCTAAGAGGATGCAGGGTGACTTGGATAGGTTGGGTGAGTGGGCAAACTCATGGCAGATGCAATTTAATGTGGATAAATGTGAAGTTATCCACTTTGGTGGCAAAAATAGGAAAGCAGATTATTATCTGAATGGTGGCCGATTAGGAAAAGGGGAGGTGCAACGAGACCTGGGTGTCATTATACACCAGTCATTGAAAGTGGGCATGCAGGTACAGCAGGCGGTGAAAAAGGCGAACGGTATGCTGGCATTTATAGCGAGAGGATTCGAGTACAGGAGCAGGGAGGTACTACTGCAGTTGTACAAGGCCTTGGTGAGACCACACCTGGAGTATTGTGTGCAGTTTTGGTCCCCTAATCTGAGGAAAGACATCTTTGCCATAGAGGGAGTACAAAGAAGGTTCACCAGATTGATTCCTGGGATGGCAGGTCTTTCATATGAAGAAAGACTGGATGAACTGGGCTTGTACTCGTTGGAATTTAGAAGATTGAGGGGGGATCTGATTGAAACGTATAAGATCCTAAAGGGATTGGACAGGCTAGATGCGGGAAGATTGTTCCCGATGTTGGGGAGGTCTAGAACGAGGGGTCACAGTTTGAGGATAGAGGGGAAGCCTTTTAGGACCGAGATTAGGAAAAACTTCTTCACACAGAGAGTGGTGAATCTGTGGAATTCTCTGCCACAGCAAACTGTTGAGGCCAGTTCATTGGCTATGTTTAAAAGGAAGTTAGATATGGCCCTTGTGGCTACAGGGGTCAGGGGGTATGGAGGGAAGGCTGGGTTCTGAGTTGGATGATCAGCCATGATCATAATAAATGGCGGTGCAGGCTCGAAGGGCCGAATGGCCTACTCCTGCACCTATTTTCTATGTTTCTATGTTTCTAAACTCCTTTCTCTCTCAAATGCCCCTTGCATTATTTCAAAGTTCAGAGTAATTTTACTATCCAAGCGCATATACGTTACCATATACTACAAGCAATTACCGGGGAAAAAGAAATTCAATAGAATTTTACAAAAAACTATACATAAACAGACAAAGACTGACAAACACTAATGAAGACAAACTGCAAATGAAAATAATACTGCGAACAAGAATTATAAAGAGTCCTTGAAAGTGAGCTGAAAATGGCACATGCCTTCACTGAAAGATTATTTATAGAACAGAACAAACCACTATCACATCATCAGGACTGGAAAGGAAAGGGGAAGAAGTTAAAGCTTTTGGTAATCCCCCCCATTCTCTCTTTTTCCATTCCCCATATGATTCTCCTCTTACTCCTTCTCTTTTTCTCACCTGTCCATTACCTCCCCCTGGTTCCCCCTTCTCCTCTTTCTTCCGTAGCCCACTCCCCGTCTTATCAAATTCCTTATTTTTCAGCCCTTTACCTTTTCCACATTACCTGCCTCTGTGTACTCTGTTGCCCCCAACCTTCTTATTCTGACTTCTTCCCCCTTCCCTTCCAGTCCTGTTGAAGGGTCTTGACCCGAAATGTCAACCGTTTATTCCCCTCCACAGCTGCTGCCTGACTTGCTGGTGCTCCTGCAGTATTTTGTGAGTGTTGCTCAAATTGTGCAGGGCTGATTTGTTGTTTTTAAATATCTAGTATCAGAGACACTTCAAAAGGCATTAGAATTGCTATAGAATGATACTGCTTGGAAACAGGCCTTTTGGCCCAACAAGGCTATACAGTCCTTTGGGCACCCATTTACTAATCTTACGTTAGTCCCATGTAATTTCCCTACGTTCTCATCACTTTTCATTGATTCCACCAGTTGAAAACACACTGGGGGCAATTTACAGCAGCCAATTAAACTACAGTGTGGCGCGTGGCCATGTGGTTAGGGCATTGGACTAGCGATCTGAAGGTCGTGGGTTCGAGCCTCGGCCGAGGCAGAGTGTGTGTCCTTGAGCAAGGCACTTAACCACACAATGCTCCAGTCTACCCAGCTGAGAATGTGTACTGGCAAGATGCTGGGGATTAACCTCGCGATAGACTGGCGTCCTATCCGGGGGTGGGGAGAGTCTCGTACTGTCAGTCGCCTCACCCCACAGAAACCGGCATAAGCACCGGCCTGATGGGGAACAAGGCTCGTGACAGTCTTTAATCTAATTAAACTACCAATTGGCAAGTTTTTGGGATGTGGGGGGGAAACCAGAGTAGCCCGGGTAAATCCATGCAAATGAAGGGAGAACTTGCAAACTCCACACAGACAGGACCGAGGTTCATGATGGATCCCGAGTCTCTGGAGTTGTGGTGCAGCAATTCTCCTAGCTGTTTTCCTCTGTTGCAAGTGATGAAAATAATTAAATAATTCAAATAATTTGTGAAATTTCACATTGCGGTTACTTACAATTGAAAAATAACTTTGATTCAGATGTATTAGGGAATTTGTAGGAGGTATATATCTGCTCTGTCTGCATTGTATTCTGTGTTGTGCATTTATTATGCTTATTATGGTAATTAGTTACATGAGTGGAGGCGTGGAAAAAGTGAAGGGAATAAGTTGCGTATTCCTGCTTATTTCGTGGCAGTTTGTGGCTTGGGACCAGCGGAGGCCATATCTTTGCTCACCATTTACTATCGCTTCAGGATTGTATGTTTGCTAATTGCTAATAAAGGATCAAATTAAGGATTCAATTCTTTGGAACAATCATTTCTTCGGAGCTGAGGGTGTGTCATGCAAGTATATCAATGCCGTGGTGGTCGCAGGCTAGTGGTAATTGTTTTGTTTGGATTAGTTTTGCTGCTACAACGTTCACAAATTTACAAAAATACTGAATCAAAATAAATTCAAGCGGGAACGTTTATTTTCCCTGTTCTCCAGGATGAGGTCCCCTGGTGAAGTGAACTAGTCTTTGACCTTCTGCTCAGCTGACTGGGGTAGGATCAGAGAGACGGTTCTATTCTTTTATTTAGAGATACAGCACGGTACTATAACAGAGCTTTCCAGCCCAACGAGCCCCTGCCACACACTATTGAATATTGTATATAACAAAGTAATTCTTAGACACCAGAAGAGGATAACCATTATAAAAATAGTTCCAGTTAACAAACTTGTGTGAAAATGAATCCTAACTCTGCAGTGATAAGATGCATCAATGATAAATATATATTTAGGTTACAACAAGACTGATATGATGTAAGGCTGGGCTAAGAAGCGGCAGATGGAGTTCAATCTGGAACAGTGTGAAGTGATTCAACTTGGAAGGGTTGATGGCAGGATTCTTAACAGAATGGAGGAACAGAGGGATCTTCAGGCCACATCTATAGATCGTTCAAAGTTACTGCACAAGTTGATCGAATGGTTAAGAAGGTATATGGTGTGTTGAATTTATCAGGATGCTACATGGATTAGACAGCAAGTCTTATGAGGGAAGTTTGAAAGAGCTAAGACTTTTCTCTTTGGAGTGAAGGAGAATGGGAGGTGGCTTGATTGAGGTGCATAAGATAACAAGAGGCATAGATAGAGTGGACTGTCGGCACCTTTTTCCTGGGGTCGAAACAGCTAATACGAAAGAGCATAATTTTAAGGTGACTAGAAGAAAGTGCCAGGCAGACTATCGAAGGTAGGCTTTTTACACAGAGTGTGGTAGGTGCATGGAATGCACTGCCAGCGTCAGTGATAGAGGCAGATACATTAGGAACATTTTAAGAGACTCTTAGATAGGAACATGGATGATTGAAAAAAAGAGAGCTTGTAGGAGTAACACACACAAAATGCTGGAGAAACTCAGCAGCCAGGCAACATCTATAGAAAAGAGTACTGTTGACGTTTTGAGCTGAGACCGTTCAGCAGGACTGGAGAAAAAAAGATGAGGAGTAGGTTAGAAGGGAGGGGATGAAGAAACACAAGGCGATAGGGTGAAACTGAGAGGGGGTGGGGTGAAGTGAAGAGCTGGGAATTTGACTGGTGAAAGAGATACAGGGCTGGAGAAGGGGGAGTTTGATAGGAGAGGACAGAAGGCCGTGGAAGAAAGAAAAAGGGGGAGGAGCACCAGGAGGCGATAGGCAGGCAAGGAGATAAGGTGAGAGAGGGAAATAAAAAGATTGATAAAGAAAGAGAGAGAGAGGTAAAAGAGGATGGGGAATAGAGAAGGTGTGGGGGGGTGGGGTAGCATTACTGGAAGTTTGAGAAATCGATGTTCATGCCATCAGGTTGGAGGCTACCCAGACAGAATATAAGGTGTTGCTCCTCCAACCTGAGTGTGACTTCATTGCAACAGTAGAGGAGACCTGTCAGAATGGGAATGGGAATGGGAGTTAAAATGGGTTGCCACTGAGAGATCCCACGCGTTCTGGTGGATGGAGCGTAGGTGCTCGGTGAAGCGGTCTCCCAACCTACGTCAGGTCTCACTGATGTACAGGAGGCCACACCGGGAGCACCAGATACAGTAGATATGGATAATGCAATACACAATAGTTACAATAGATATGTAGGAGGTGGAGATACATCTCTACCTAAGGAGGGGTAAGGTGCTCCTTCCCTCTGCTAGCCGGCAGGTCACCCTCGGGCAAGGTGTAGCACAGTGTAGCTCCCCTGATCGTGGTCATGTGAAGCCATGGGAGCAGGTGGTGGATGGTCGTATGAGCAGCTGGTGCTTATCACAAGTCCTGGTTATGAGACCACTGACGCCAGACGGACAATCTCTGGGTTTACCCGTCTTGTAAAGACACTGCCTAGAAGAAGGTAATGGCAATCCACTTCTAGAGAAAAATTTGCCAAGAACAATCATGCAATCATGGTCAAAAAGACCACGATGGCCCACGTCATACGACACAGCACATAATGAACAAACAGTGGATTGATTTTGGAGTAGGTTAAAAGGCTGGCACAAAATCGTGTGTTAAAGGGCCTGTAACGTGCTTTACTGGTCTACATTTTATGTTCTAAATTATTTACCAATTATATAAAATAAAAATACCAAGCTTTAGGTCTGCCCACTTTCCATTAATTACTCTTTTCTTTTTAACATGTAGTTAGTTATAGTTACCCTTTAGATCTGGGGGCTATCAACAAGGCCAGTATTTATTACTCGCCCTTACTTGTCCTTGGGAAGGTCACGATGAGCTGCTTCTTGGACTGCTGCCGTCCTTCTGGTGTCAGGTCACCCTCAGTGCAGTAGAGCAATCGAGGAACAAGGGTCAATTTATTCCCCGTATACATTTACATGTATTCAGAACTTGCTGTGGCTTGTTGGTCAGGAAGTGACATGCAACAAAAAAAGACACCATTCAAACAATTATAAAGAATAAAGAATTATATAAAAAAATAAAGTTAGAGGTTAAAGTACGGATATAGAATAAATATGCATAAATGCATTAACACCAGCATGGACTTATAATGCAAATAGCATTGTAAAAAGAGTTTTAAAGTGTTTTTACAGTGCAGTGACCGAGTTAATATATAGAGGGGCGTGGGGCTAACTAGAATGGTTGATCAGATTAAATGCCTAGGGGAAGAAACTTTTCGGATGGTATGAAGTTTTGGTTGTACAGCACTTTCCAGAAGGGAGTTTTAGGAAAAATTGGATTTGCAGAGCGGGAAGTGCCCACAATTGTTCAAAGTACAAAGTTCAAAGTAAATTTATTATCAAAGTACATATATGTCACCAAATACAACCCTAAGGTTCGATTTCTTGTGGGAGGGTGTTTTGGGATGTAGACTTGGTGACCATGGGGAAATAGTGATACGTTTCCAAGTCAGAGCGGTTTGTGACTGGTGTGGAACCTGCTGTCCTTGTCCTTCCTAATGGCAGAGGTCATGGGTCAGAGGTAAATCTGGGTAAATAACTTCGGTGTGTCTTGTAAACAGAATAAGAGGGAAGGCCAGATGGCTTGGAACAATCACTGAGATTTCTATGATGCTACATTCTTCATGTTATGGAATTATAGTGTTGGATCCTGCATTGCAAAATCACCACCAGGGTTTCAGCCATTTATTAGGTGTTATTAAGAACATCTCATTTTTGGTTGGTTGGTTTTGGTCATTTATTGTGTGTTTATTATTAAAAACAAAGAAAAAACAAACTGACCAAAAAAGTTGTGGTCGTCCTATACTAAAAGCGAGCTCAGACTTGACCAAACCAGTACATTTTCGGTGATAAGAATAACCTATGAAATAGCCAAATGCAGTGGCTTGACATCTGCTGCATAGAAACTTCTGGAAAAATACCAAATCATCTGTACTACAATTATTGAAAAATTCACTGAACAGTTACATGTATATCGGTGAAAAATACAGAAAAGTTAAACTACAAGACAAGTCACACTTTTAAACTCTAATTTAATAATGGATGATATGAAGAACAGGTGCCTTGGTCCAAATCACCATGCCGCAAGTTAAACTAGCAATGAAAGCTGTAGCAACCCCTCCAAAAATCTCTGACAGCTCAACCATATGAGTGATATCAGCCCAGTAGCCATTAGCAGTGTGAAAGGTTCAAATCAAATGGTTCAATTTAAGGAGAGGAGAAGATGGCGGCGTGACCCAGCTCGCAGCGGCCACTCCGGTGGTGATATCTGTCATTTGTCAAGTAGGGTGCCGTGCACAATCCTGATTTGATAGAGACGGACATGAGAGCACGGAGGAATATCTGGTGAAACTTCTGAAATGCCTGCTTTGCTGCTGCTGCTACTGTGTGGTCCAGAATCTCCGGAGGGGAAGGCCCCGAGTTCTCGGCTTTGCTTGTTGCTCGGCGGCCGGGGCGGGGTCGAAGCGCTGGGCAGAGGATGGTGCTCGGTGTCGGAGGCTCGAAGTTTTCGGACGGACTCAGAGTCCGCTGCAGTCGGGTGCTTCCAATGGTGCTGCATCGGCAAGTTTGCAGTGCTTGGAGGTTCCTGGCGGGGAGAGTTTCTCCCTTCTACCGTCGCATGAGATGATGAAGCTATCGGGACTTTGAGAATTTTTTTTTTTACAGTGCCCATGGTCTGCTCTTTATCAAATTACGGTATTGCTTTGCACTGTTGTAACTATATGTTATAATTATGTGGTTTTTTCAGTTTTAGTCTTGGTTTGTCCCGTGTTTCTTGCGATATCATTCTGGAGGAACATTGTATCATTTTTTAATGCATGCATTTTTAATGACAATAAACGAGGACTGAGTGTCCTCATAATCTAAATATCAGAGAATGTATAGTATAAAACCTGAAATTCTTACTTTTCACAGACATCCACAAAACAAGAAACCCCATAGAATGAATGATAGAAACATCAGAACCCTAAAGCCCCCCTCCCATGCACAACCAACAACAGAAGCATCAACCGCCTCCCCTCTTGCGCCAGCACAAACACTGACTCCCACCCTCCCCATGATGCAAGCAATAACAAAACCCCAACCCCTCAAAAGAGACCTTGATCTAGAGGTGAATGCCAACACCCCATTGTTTGGTTACTGTCATAAGCTTTATTGCCAAAGTTGACTTTTGAATTGTTTCAAGGTTCAAGATTCAACATGGAAATTTATTTGTCAAGTGTACACACAGTGAGATGCATCATTTGCATTAATAACCAGTACACCCAAGGGACGCGTGGCGTCACTTGCAGCCCCCAGGGTCCGCACATATCCTGGCACTAACATTACATGCCCACAACGCTCAGCAGAACAACACAGAGCACAACAAGCAACAAAACAACAACCGCAAAAAAATTCCCCGTTCCTCTGTCCCACACACGCACATAAACAGTCCTATAACCCCAGATCAGGCCTCAGGGTTTGGCAGCCCCAGGGAGCAATGAACCTACTGGAATACAGCCAGTGAAAGCAACTGGGATCATTGGGAAAGGGGGCAAAGGAGACAGTAAATTCCCCTTTAAGAAACAAGCTGATGTGCGCAAGCACGGGTTGATGGGAAAATATCGGATTCAGGGTTTGGATGCAAGTAGGCTTTATTCAGAGCCAATATTGTAACTGTTTGTACAGCTGTGCCCATCAAAGTGAAGATACAGCCAGCGATTGTTAACTCAGCCAGGCTTGCAAACTTCAAATACTTGTAGAATAATTAAAACAAACAGCAAAGAAAGTTCCTCTTTTATTGATCTAACTCTGCCATTCACGAGATGAATCAACATGCAGATTTTCTATGGAAAAGTTAACCAAGTCCAATTCCAAAATAATGAACGTCGGTGGTAGCATGTATGATTAAATCATCATTGCTGGCTCACAGAGAGAAAGGACAGTTGCAGATTAAGAACTTCTAGCAGAAATCAGGTACTCACTACCCATTATATGTATATATTTATTTATTTAGTGATCCAGTGCGGAATAGGCCATTCTGGCTCTTCGAGCCCCACCGCCCGGCAACCCCTGACTTAACCCTAGCCTAATCACAGGACAATTTACAATGACCATTAACCTACCAACCAGTACGTCTTTGGACTGTGGGAGGAAACTGGAGCACCCAGAGGAAACCCAGGTGTTCCGGCGGAGGGATATACAGACTCCTCACAGAGGACATCAGAACTGAACTTTGAACTCCGACATCCTGAGCTGTAATAGCGTTGCGCCAACCACTACGTTACCATGGTGCCCGCACCGACTAAATGAGAACCAACTGCTGACAAAGCTCAGGTAACAGATTTCAAACTATCTTCTGTTCTATTTTATTTTATTTAGAGACACAGACCCTTACGGCCCATCGAGCCACGTTGCCCAGCAACCCACCTATCTAACACCAAACTAATCATAGGATAATTTACAATGATCAATTAACCTTCTAGCTTGTACGTCTTTGGAATGCGGGAGGAAACTGGAGTACCCGGAGGAAACCCACGCGATTCATGGGGAAAACGTACAAATTCATAATAAACAGCATCGTGATTGAACTTTGAAATGCCCCGAGCTGAATAACATCACACTAACTGCTAGTTATCTCTATTCTCTGTGGATAAAGTTTTTGTTTTACTGAGGATACTCTCTAAGACTTCATAAATTTGACTTTTGGAAATGAATATTTGTCCAAAATTTCTGCAAATTTACGTACTCCGGTACTTAACCCTGTACCAGTGGAAAAGCCTGGCATCGCCTCTCTGTCCTGTACAAGCTGGGAGCTCCTGAATTTCCATACAGCTGATAGCTGCAGTCAGTATCTCTGCACTCTTCAGCTGGGCATTGCGGATTCCGATCGGGAAGAGTGAATCTCCGCAGATCCCCATCAGCAATGTCAGGATATCTGCCTGCTGAACCTGTGACAGATCTAACCTGGTGCAGGTCAGTGAAATCATTCACTTCAATCGAGAGAGAGGCACATTTCTGGTCATTTTCCTTTTTTAAAAAATCACCTGTTAATTTCAATGTAATACATCCTGTTTTAAGTTCTTACTTTTTTTTATCATTTAGAATGTTTCAATGTGAATTTCCTTTTCAGGTTTTTGGATATCTTCCAAGTCAGACACATTCATAAGCAATCAAACCTTTTAAGAGCTGAGCCGCACAAGTTAACAGAGGTGTTAAGAAGGGGTATGGTGTGTTGGCCTTCTTTAGTCAGGGGACTGAGTTCAAGAGCTGTGGGGTAATGTTGCAGCTCTATAAAACCCTGATATGACCATGCTTGGAATCCGGTTGCCTTATATGAAGGATGAGGAAGCTTTAGGGAGGGTACAGAGGAGATTTACCTGGATTGGAGAGCATGTCTTACGAGGATAGGTTGAGTGAGTTAGGTCATTTCCCTTTGGAGTGAAGGAGGATGAGAGGGAGCTTGCCAGGGGTGTATAAAATAACAAGAGAAAATGTCTCTGTGTGGACAGGCGGAGGTACTTTCCCAGGGCAGATATAGTTAAAAGGAGGAGACATAATTTTAAGGTGATTGGTGGTAAGTACACTCAGTAGCCACTTATTAAGTCCACCAGTACACCTGCTCTGTAATGCAAATATCTAATCAGCCAATCATGTGGCAGCAACCCAATGCATAAAAGCATGCAGACACGGTCCAGAGGTTTAGTTGTTTTTTTTAGACCAAACATCAGAATGGAGAAGCAATGTGATCTAAGTGACGTTGACGGTGACGGTGGAATGGTTGTTGGTGCCAGACAGGGTGGTTTGAGTGTCTCAGAAACTGCTGATTTCCTGGGATTTTCACACGCACCAGTCTCTAGGCTTTATAGAGAATGGTGTAAAAAACAAAAAACACATCTGGTGAGTGGCAGTTCTATGAGGAAAAACACCTTGTTAATGAGAGAGGTCCGAGGAGGCAGTAATACAAGTACACGCATTACAGCAGTGATGTACTGGCGTGCAGAAGAGCATCTCAGAATGCACAACATGTTGAACTTTGAAGTGAATGGGCTACAGCAGCAAATGAGCACGGACATACACTCAGTGGCCATTTTATTAGGTGCGCTGTGTGATTAGGGATGGTGTCAGCAGTAGATTTTTTTTTTTTTTTTTTTTTTTTTTTTACACAGAGTGTCGTGGTTGTGTGGAATGCCCGCCAGAGGTGGTGGTAGAGGCAGATATATTAGGGACATTTAAGAAACTGTTAGATAGGCACGTGGATGATAGAAAAATGGAGAGCTACTGTGTGTAGAATTAGATTGATCTTAGATAGAGCAGGTTAAAATGCTGGCACAACATCAAAGGCTGAAGGGTCTGTAATTTGCTGTAGTGTTCTATGTCCTGTGTTCTCTCTTGGTAGTATAGCTTTACCAGGTGTGTTATTTGACATCTGGAGTCCATACAGATGCACTGCATGGGTAATCTGAGCATCAGCAGTATCCTTATCAAAATTTGCAGCCATTAAGTTTGCAAATGACTATTTTTTGTATCCACAGATAAACGGAGCAAGATCCATTTGTTCTCTCCACTATTTGGAAACGGAAGGAGGCCTGTTGCTATTAAAATAATAATAAATGCAGAGCAGACCAACATGACTATATCTAGTCATTAGGGTTATAAACAGGAACACAGGCAACACTGAAGTGGAAAATTTCCTCCCTGTAACAGTAAGATAGATAGCTCCCTCCATGAACTTTCAACAGTGAGATTTATTGCATATCTTTGATAAGTCTCCCAATAATATTTCTTTGCGTGTTTTATGAAGAACGCATCTTTATTAAAGTTCAAAATTCAAAGTGCATATATGTTACCATATACTACATGGAGGGTGTTCAGAGGAGGTTCACAAGGATGATTCCAGGAATGAAAGGATTATCATATGAGGAACATTTGAGGGCTCTGGTCTGTACTCACCGGAATTTAGAAGGATGAGGTGGCATGTCATTGAAACCTTTCTAATGTTGGAAGGCCTAGACAGATTATATGTGAAAAGGGTGTTTCACATGGTGGGGGAGTCTCGGACAAGCAGGCACAGCCTCAGGATAGAGGCTGTCCATTTAAAACAGAGATGCGGAGAAATTTCTTTAGCCAGACGGTGGTGAATTTGTGGGATTTATTACCACAGGCAGCTGTGGAGGCCAGGTCGTTTGGTGTATTTAAGGAAGAGCTTGATAGGTTCTTGATTAGACACAGCATCAAAGGTTACGGGGAGAAGACCGTGGAGTGGGGCTGAGGAGAGGGGAAAAAGGATCAGCCATGATTGAATGGCAGAGCAGACTTGATGGGCCAAATGGCCTATTTCTGCTCCCAAGTCATATGGTCTTATAGTTGAAATGACTTAGATGAAGGGGTGATGCTACCATAGCCAGATTTACAAAGGTAAGTGCAGCTTATTCTCCTTTCAAGGTAGAAAATGACAGAAAATGCAATATGTAATTTTCACGAACATTATTACTAGATTTAACTTAGAGGAATCCACGGGCAAGGATCCCTCTGTTCTTCCACACCGCAAAGGATCCTGCCATTAACTTTGTACTCTATCTTCAAGTTCAACCTTCCGAAGTGAATCACTTCACAATTTTCTGGATTGAACTCCACTGGCCACGTCTCTGCCTAGCTCTGCATCAAGAGTCTGAGTGGGAGTGCCGAGAAAGAGATTTTTGAAATTTTCGTTATTTTTTTTTCTCCAACGGCTTTCTGAGAGGCGAGACTGCGCAGGCGTGTGACGTCGGGCAGTGCAGCGCGGCAGATTTAAAAGGGCAGACATCCTGCTTCGGGTTTGATTCGAAGAAGGAGTCTGAGAGTCTGAGTGGGAGTGCCGAGAAAGAAATTTTTGAAATTCTCGTTATTTTTTTTCTCCAACGGCTTTCTGAGAGGCGGGACTGCGCAGGCGTGTGACGTCGGGCAGTGCAGCGCGGCAGATTTAAAAGGAACAGAGCCTCATAGAGCGGGCAGCGTAGTTTGCGGGCGGCGGAGTGAGCCGGGAGCAGAGTGAAGACTTAAGGGCTTCGGCTCACCGGGCTGAGGCGGAAGCGGGCGAGGTGAGGAAGGTTTGACATTCATTTTCTGTTGTTATTTGAGGAGAGGGGCAGTATGAGTGTGAGGGCAGTTTACTGTTCTCGGTGTCGGATGTGGGAGGCCCTGGAGTCTCCAAGCCTCCCGGACGTCTACATCTGCGCCAAGTGCATCGAGATGCAGCTCCTAAGGGACCGCGTTACGGAACTGGAGCTGCAGCTCGATGACCTTCGTCTGGTCAGGGAGAGCGAGGAGGTGATAGAGAGGAGTGGAAGGCAGGTGGTCACGCCAGGGCCACGGGAGGCAGATAAGTGGGTCACGGTTAGGAGAGGGAAGGGGAAAAGTCAGGTGATGGGGAGCACCCCGGTGGCTGTGCCCCTTAACAACAGGTACTCCTGTTTGAGTACTGTTGGGGGGGACAGCTTACCCGGGGGAAGCAACAGTGGCCCTGCCTCCGGCACAGAGTCTGGCCCTGTAGCTCAGAAGGGTAGGGCAAGGAAGAGGAGGGCAGTTGTGATAGGGGACTCGATAGTAAGGGGGTCAGATAGGCGATTCTGTGGACGCAGTCCAGAGATCCGGATGGTAGTTTGCCTCCCTGGTGCCAGGGTCCGGGATATTTCTGATCGTGTCCAAGATATCCTGAAGTGGGAGGGTGAGGAGCCAGAGGTCGTGGTACATATAGGTACCAATGACATAGGTAGGAAAAGGGATGAGGTCCTGAAAGGAGAATATAGGGAGCTCGGAAGGGAGTTGAGAAAAAGGACCGCAAAGGTAGTAATCTCGGGATTACTGCCTGTGCCACGCGACAGTGAGAGTAGGAATGCGATGAGGTGGAGGATAAATGTGTGGCTGAGGGATTGGAGCAGGGGGCAGGGATTCAAGTTTTTGGATCATTGGGACCTCTTTTGGCGCAGGCGTGACCTGTACAAAAAGGACGGGTTACACTTGAATCCTAGGGGGACCAATATCCTGGCGGGGAGATTAGCGGGGGCTACTGAGGTGACTTTAAACGAGAATGGTTGGGGGGTGGGAATCAAATTAAAGAGGCTAGGCGTGAGGAGGTTAGTTCACAACAGAGGGATGGGAACCAGTGCAGAGAGACAGAGGGGTGTAAAGTGAGCGTAGAAGCAAAAAGTACAAAGGAGAAAAGTAAAAGTGGCAGGCCGACAAATCCAGGGCAAGCATTAAAAAGGGCCACTTTTCAACATAATTGTATAAGGGCTAAGAGAGTTGTAAAAGAGCGCCTGAAGGCTTTATGTGTCAATGCAAGGAGCATTCATAATAAGGTGGATGAATTGAAAGTGCAGATTGTTATTAATGATTATGATATAGTTGGGATCACAGAGACATGGCTCCAGGGTGACCAGGGATGGGAGCTCAACGTTCAGGGATATTCAATATTCAGGAGGGATAGACATGAAGGAAGGGGAGGTGGGGTGGCGTTGCTGGTTAAAGAAGAGATTAACGCAATAGAAAGGAAGGACATAAGCCGGGAAGATGTGGAATCGATATGGGTAGAGCTGCGTAACACTAAGGGGCAGAAGATGCTGGTGGGAGTTGTGTACAGGCCACCTAACAGTAGTAGTGAGGTCGGAGATGGTATTAAACAGGAAATTAGAAATGTGTGCAATAAAGGAACAGCAGTTATAATGGGTGACTTCAATCTACATGTAGACTGGGTGAACCAAATTGGTAAAGGTGCTGAGGAAGAGGATTTCTTGGAATGTATGCGGGATGGTTTTTTGAACCAACATGTCGAGGAACCAACTAGAGAGCAGGCTATTCTGGACTGGGTTTTGAGCAATGAGGAAGGGTTAATTAGCGATCTTGTTGTGAGAGGCCCCTTGGGTAAGAGTGACCATAATATGGTGGAATTCTTCATTAATATGGAGAGTGACATAGTTAATTCAGAAACAAAGGTTCTGAACTTAAAGAGGGGTAACTTTGAAGGTATGAGACGTGAATTAGCTAAGATAGACTGGCAAATGACACTTAAAGGATTGACGGTGGATATGCAATGGCAAGCATTTATAGGTTGCATGGATGAACTGCAACAATTGTTCATCCCAGTTTGGCAAAAGAATAAATCAAGGAAGGTAGTGCACCCGTGGCTGACAAGAGAAATTAGGGATAGTATCAATTCCAAAGAAGTAGCATACAAATTAGCCAGAGAAAGTGGCTCACCTGAGGACTGGGAGAAATTCAGAGTTCAGCAGAGGAGGACAAAGGGCTTAATTAGGAAGGGGAAAAAAGATTATGAGAGAAAACTGGCAGAGAACATAAAAACGGACCGTAAAAGCTTTTATAGATATGTAAAAAGGAAAAGACTGGTAAAGGCAAATGTAGGTCCCCTGCAGACAGAAACAGGTGAATTGATTATGGGGAGCAAGGACATGGGAGACCAATTGAATAATTACTTTGGTTCTGTCTTCACTAAGGAGGACATAAATAATCTTCCAGAAATAGTAAGGGACAGAGGGTCCAGTGAGATGGAGGAACTGAGTGAAATACATGTTAGTAGGGAAGTGGTGTTAGGTAAATTGAAGGGATTGAAGGCAGATAAATCCCTAGGGCCAGATGGTCTGCATCCTAGAGTGCTTAAGGAAGTAGCCCAAGAAATAGTGGATGCATTAGTGATAATTTTTCAAAACTCATTAGATTCTGGACTAGTTCCTGAGGATTGGAGGGTGGCTAATGTAACCCCAATTTTTAAAAAAGGAGGGAGAGAGAAACCAGGGAATTATAGACCGGTTAGCCTAACGTCGGTGGTGGGGAAACTGCTGGAGTCAGTTATCAAGGATGTGATAACAGCACATTTGGAAAGCGGAGAAATGATCAGACAAAGTCAGCATGGATTTGTGAAAGGAAAATCATGTCTGACGAATCTCATAGAATTTTTTGAGGATGTAACTAGTAGAGTGGATAGGGGAGAACCAGTGGATGTGGTATATTTGGATTTTCAAAAGGCTTTTGACAAGGTCCCACACAGGAGGTTAGTGTGCAAACTTAAAGCACACGGTATTGGAGGTAAGGTATTGGTGTGGGTGGAGAATTGGTTAGCAGACAGGAAGCAAAGAGTGGGAATAAACGGGACCTTTTCAGAATGGCAGGCGGTGACTAGTGGGGTGCCGCAAGGCTCAGTGCTGGGACCCCAGTTGTTTACAATATATATTAATGACTTGGATGAGGGAATTAAATGCAGCATCTCCAAGTTTGCGGATGACACGAAGCTGGGCAGCAGTGTTAGCTGTGAGGAGGATGCTAAGAGGATGCAGGGTGACTTGGATAGGTTGGGTGAGTGGGCAAACTCATGGCAGATGCAATTTAATGTGGATAAATGTGAAGTTATCCACTTTGGTGGCAAAAATAGGAAAACAGATTATTATCTGAATGGTGGCTGATTAGGAAAAGGGGAGGTGCAACGAGACCTGGGTGTCATTATACACCAGTCATTGAAAGTGGGCATGCAGGTACAGCAGGCGGTGAAAAAGGCGAATGGTATGCTGGCATTTATAGCGAGAGGATTCGAGTACAGGAGCAGGGAGGTACTACTGCAGTTATACAAGGCCTTGGTGAGACCACACCTGGAGTATTGTGTGCAGTTTTGGTCCCCTAATCTGAGGAAAGACATCTTTGCCATAGAGGGAGTACAAAGAAGGTTCACCAGATTGATTCCTGGGATGGCAGGACTTTCATATGAAGAAAGACTGGATGAACTGGGCTTGTACTCATTGGAATTTAGAAGATTGAGGGGGGATCTGATTGAAACGTATAAGATCCTAAAGGGATTGGACAGGCTAGATGCAGGAAGATTGTTCCCGATGTTGGGGAAGTCCAGAACGAGGGGTCACAGTTTGAGGATAGAGGGGAAGCCTTTTAGGACCGAGATTAGGAAAAACTTCTTCACACAGAGAGTGGTGAATCTGTGGAATTCTCTGCCACAGCAAACTGTTGAGGCCAGTTCATTGGCTATGTTTAAGAGGGAGTTAGATATGGCCCTTGTGGCTACAGGGGTCAGGGGGTATGGAGGGAAGGCTGGGGCGGGGTTCTGAGTTGGATGATCAGCCATGATCATAATAAATGGCGGTGCAGGCTCAAAGGGCCGAATGGCCTACTCCTGCACCTATTTTCTATGTTTCTATGTTTCTATATCAAAGTCCTGTTGTAACCTACGACAACCTTCTACCCGAGTCACAACACCACCAAACTTTATGACATGATGGGCTGAAGGCCTGTTTCCACTCTAAATCAGAGATGAATCCTGTCAGTAGCTACTGAGTTATTCAGTAATACTCTCAGTCTTACTCCCTGGGGAAGACAGGTAATCTTCCAGATTTAGTGAGATGCACATTTACCAGTCACTGAAGTATGTGTCAAGTGAGAATGTAACACAGCTGGGTACCTTGTGGGCTAATCTGGGTGTGCAGCAAATGGATCTTGCAGGGCGAGAGCCTTTTGAAAACAACAAAGTCTCAGTAGGACTGAGTCATTGCTTGAAGTAGCAAGTGGAGAGTCACCATTTGCAGGACGGGATCCTTTTTGAAACTGCAAGTCTCATCAGGAGCGCGTATCATTTGAGCCAATAAAAAGAAAGGAGTTGTAAGTGGAGGTGCCACTGTTGGAGTGGGACAGTGTTAGAGTGGCCCGGCTTTGTCTCAACAAGTTTCGACAAGAGAAAGCTTGGGCAAGCATAGGTGGAGGTTCTAGGTAAGCTTCCAGTAAGTTTTTCTTTTCTGTTAGTACATAGCAAGTGCGCTGAGAATGGGTCCAGAGTTCGTGGTACAGTATGTTCCTTGTGTGGGATGAGCGAACTTTGGGAGAACTCCACTCTCCCTAATAACTAAATCTGTACAAAGTGCACCAAGCTGCAGCTTGATGACCTGCGGCTCATATCGGAGCATGAGGAGATGATAGGTAGGAGCTACAGGGAGGTAGTCAGTCCTAAACTGCAGGAGGCATGTACCTGGGTGACTGTCAGGAGAGGGAAAGGGAATAGGCAGCCAGTGCAGAGTACCCCTGTGGCCAGTCCCCTCAATGATAACTGCTTTCAATACTGTTGGGAGGGACAAACTACCAAGGAGAAGCCACAGTAAGCGGCTTGCTGTTACCGAGTCTGCCACTATGGCTCTGAGGGAAGGTGGGAGAACAGGGGTGCAGTAGTAATAGAGGATTCCACAGTTAGGGGAGTAGGCAGCAGATTCTGTGGATGTGATAAAATTACCCAGATGGTATTTTGCCTCCCAGGTGCCAGGATCAGGGATGCCTTGGATTGGGTCCATGTCATTCTAAAGGGGAAGGGCGAGCAGCCAGAAGTCTTGCTACATATTGGTACTAATGACATAAGTAAGAAATAGGAGGAAGTCCTGAAGAGAGAATACAGGGAGTTAGGTAGAAAACCGACACATGGGACTTCCAGGGTAGTATCCTCTAGATTGCAGTCTGTGCCGTGCGCCAGTGAGGGTAAGAATAGGATGGCAGCTGAGTAGGATGATAGGATATTAATGGCTTTGTGGCCAGGTTTGTGGACAATGCAATGATAGCTGGAAGGGTAGGTAGCATTGAGGCAACAGGGAGGCTGGACAGATTAGAATGGACAAAGAAGTGGCAGATGGAATACAGCGTCAGGAAGTGTGGGGTCATTCGTTTTAGTAGAAGGAGTAAAGGCAGAGACTACTTTCGAGACAGAGAAAATTTAAAAAATCCAAGGTGCAAAGGGACTTGAGAGTACTTACGCAGGAGCCCCTGAAGGTTAACTTGCAGGCTGAGTCAGTAGTGAAGAAAGCAAGTGCAGCGTTAGCGTTCATTTTGACAGGACTAGGAAGGGCGGGATGCGGGGCTTTCAAAGGCACTGGTAAGGCTGCACTCGTGAGCGGTTCTGGGCCCCCGTGGGTCTGTGCTCGCAGGAGTTTAGAAGAATGTGGGGTAGGGTCACCTATCAAATATTGAAACCTATCAAATACTAAAAGGTCTGGATAAACTGCACATAGGGAGGATGTTTCCTATATTGGGTGATTCTAGGACCAGCGGGCACAGTCTCAGACTAGAGGGATGTCCATTTATAGTAAATGTAGTAAATGTTTGGAATTCAGTGCCACAGCTGATGGTGGAGACCAAGTCACTGGGTATTATTAAAGCAGAAGTTGATAGGTACTTGATTAATAAGGGTATAAAGGTTTATGGGGACAAGGCAGGAGAATGCGGTTGAGGGGGATCGGGAATGATAGAACGAACTCGATGGGCTGAATGGTCTAATTCTGCTCCTATGGCTTATAGTCATATGGATCCACGTGAAATGTGGTCTGACTAAAATCACGTGTACTTGGAGCTTTGTAATAACTGTGGTAGACCCGTTTCATTAGTGTGGTGAGAACCCAGACGGATGGCAAGATCAGATAGATCATTGACTTTGTGGAGGAAGATAGGGTTTTGGATTAAGATCTTACGCAAAGGAAAGCCAGAATCACAATATGCACTCACCTATAACAGACCCTGAACCTCAGCCAAGGTTAAACTCAAATATCTGGGATGGGATTAGAACCCAGAGGTTTCTGACTCGGAGCCCAGACTGTTAGTCATTGACCTAAGGCAGTTCCTGCTCTCCCTGAAGAGTGGCATTGTTAATCAAGGAAAGCCATGTTGGTGTTCTGCACAAGTTTCTATCAGACTATCTAAGCAAAGGGACTTAACTGTCCACCTAATGTCAACATCATTTCACCAAATTACAGAAATTCCCTCTGTTAGAATCATTGTCTTCCCAACCTTTTGTGCTCCATTGTCTAACTTGCTTCCTTTTCTCATTTCTTTATGAAAAGTCTTCAACCTAAAGCATTAAGTCTGTTCCTCTTTCCACAGGTGCTGCCCTATCTGCTGCGTATTTTCAGAATTTTGTGATTTTATTGCAGTTTTGCACCATTTGCCAGTTTATGATTTTTTTTTCTCTCTCTCTCACACAGAGAGGAGGCAGGTTTAAAAGTGACTCTTTTGACCACAGGCCCATGATGGGGAGGACAGGAATAACCTGAGGTACAATGCCCACTATCAAGAGGAGGTCAAATTGCGGCACCACCACCATAGGCAAAATCTCTGAGCTGAGAGCCCAGAACATAGAACATTAAATAGCAACCCAGGAACAGGCCCTTTTGCCCACCATGTCTCTGCTAGCTAGGTCAATTTTTACTAACCTTCTCTGGCTGCACAAGATCCATATTCCTCTATTTCCTGTCTGTTAATCTGCCTGCCTGTCTAAATGATTCTTAAATGCAATTATGGTGTTTCAGCTTCCACCACCTCCTAGACAGCTTCATCCACATATCTGCCACTCAACATAAAAAACTTACCTCATAAATATCCTTTAAAATTTCCCCTTTCACCTTAAATCTTTGCTCTCTAGTATTGAATTGACATTTAGCATTTGACATTTCCACCCTGGGAAGAAGTTTCTGACTATCTACCCTACCCATGTTCCTCATAATTTTATATACATCTTTCTGATTGCCTCTCACATGAATCCTGATGAAGGGTCAAGCCTGAAAAGTCAGCTGTTCATTTCCCTCCATAGATCCCACCTGACCCACTCAGCTCCTCCATGGTGTGTGTGTCTCTCAAGATTTCCAGCATCTGTAGAATGTCTTGCGTCTTTTTTTTATATATATACTGAATGTCACAGACAACAGTGGTCCCAGCGCTGTTCCCTGTAGCCCATGCCTGTTCACAGACCTCCTGTCAGAATAAAACCCTTCCACCACTACCCTCTGTCTACGATGTTTGATCCTATTTTGATTCCAGTTCTCCATGTCCCCCATGTGCTTAATCTTCTGGACTGCCTACCAAGAAGGATCTTGGCTAAGGTTTTACTGAAGTCTATGTATACAACATTCACTTCCCTCCCCTCTTCAATCATCTTTGCCTTTTCTGCAACAAGCTCAATTATATTTGTAAGCCATTACTTCCTGCATTCAAAGCCATTCTGATAATCCCTAATAAGTATGTGCCTTTTCTGATTTGAGTAGATCCTATCCCTAAGAATCATCTCCAATAATTTCCCCACCACTGATGTAAGGCTGACTGGCCAGTAGTTTACTGGATTTTCTCATTGTCTTTTTTTAATCAGAGGAGCAGTCCTCTGTTTAAGGGCAATTCTCTAGTCCTTTGTATTGAACAGCAGCTTGAGCTTATATTAAGAAAAATAAACAGGGCACAAAAGGTATTCAAACTCTTTATTCATGAGGGTCTTGAACAGGTAAATAGTGTTATGTCACATCTCCATGACCATGGTCCCAGAAACAGGAGAAGAATGAGAGACTCTGCTGTCTCATCAGGAGCAATAATTGAATTCTGTTCAAGTAGAAAAGTGACTAGTCGCTATGAACATGGATTATTGACAGCTTAGTACAGGCCATTCAGCCCACAATGGTGTGCCAACCCCTTATCCTACTCTGAGATCAATCTAATCCTTCCCTCCCACAAAGCCCTCCATTTAGTTTTCATCCATGTACCTCTCTAAGAGTCTCTTACATGTCCCTCACAACACGCTGGAGGAACTCAGTAGGTCGGACAGCATCCATGGAAACGATGAGTCAACATTTCGGGCTAGAACCCTTTGTCAGGACTTGACGAAGGGTTCCGGCCCGAAACGTTGACTCTTTTCTTTTTTAAATCTTTTTGTTAAATTAGTACACAAAAAGTAAACCATGTAGACACTAATACACTGTTGCAATATAAATTTGCAAGAGATATTAATACACAAAAAAAGTTAGTACAAACAGTGCAGTTTAGATATAACAAGGTAATATAATAGTATACTAATTTTCCATACATATCAGTAAAGAGAAGAAAAAACCCAAAAAACCCACCAAGCAACTAATCTAAAAAGCAATGGGCTAACTAGGTAACAAGTAGACTTAAACAACTTAAAACAATCACATCCTCAAACCCGACCTCTATTAAAAAGTTAAAAAAGCAAGAAGGGAATGTAAATATGGGCAAAGAGAAAAAAAATTACATTAAATGAAAATGTTGAATAAAAGGTCTCCAGGTCTGTTCAAATTTAACTGAAGTATCATAAAGATTACTTCTAATTTTCTCCAAATTTAAACATAGTATCATCTGAGAAAACCAAAAGAACATAGTTGGGGCATTAATCTCTTTCCAATGTTGTAAAATACATCTTTTCACCATTAAAGTAAGAAATGCAATCATTCTACGGGCTGAAGGGGAAAGATTACTGGAAATTTTAGGTAATCCAAAGATAGCGGTAATAGGATGGGGAGAAATATCTATATTCAATGCCTTTGAAATAATATTAAAAATGTCTTTCCAAAAAGTTTCCAAAGTAGGACAGGACCAGCGAAACGTTGACTCATCGTTTCCACGGATGCTGCCCGACCTGCTGAGTTTCTCCAGCATGTTGTGAGTGTTGCTTTGATCCCAGCATCTGCAGATTATTTCGTCTTACATGTCCCTAATGTATCTTCCTCTACCACCTCCTCTGACAGTGCATTGCATGCATTTACCACAGTGAGAGAAACCTATTTCTGACATCCCCTCTATACTTTCTCCAAACACTTTAAAGTTACACCTCTTCAGATTAACCACTTCTGCCCTAGATATACTCTATCTGCGCCCAATAAGCCTTGACTAATGAAGTGAAGAATTAAACTGCATATCGCCAGCATTTTACCATAGGCTCAGGAAGTCTTAAGGAGTTTCGAACTCTAAGAACTGTATTGTCTTGGCAAATGATGTAAACGAGCAGAGTGACTCTATAGTCACAGCATGCTCACTAATCCTGTGAAACCAGATGGGGGGAGTGTCTCGGATCAAGTGGAGTTAGACTCCACTCAGACTGGGGCTTTGGCACTGACCATCGAGCAGCATTGGCAGCTGATGTTTATTGTCTCTTCTTTATCATTTACTTGCACTGCACTTTTGCGGTAGCTTTTGCACTTTATTCTGCATTGTTATTGCTTTACCTTATTCTAGCTCAATGCACTGTGTAATGATACGATCTGTATGAACAGTATGCAAGACAAGCTTTTCACTGCATATCGGCACATGTGACATTAAAAAAAGCAAAACCAATTGCACTGTTATGTTTTTGTAGTTGGTGCATTAACAGTGACATTTGTCGTCAAGTTCTGTGCTACAGAGGGAACATTAGGCATTATCTTTGTGGTTGAAAAGCAAAAATTGCTGGAAGTAGCAGGTTTATACACACAATGGCCACTTTATTTGGTACACCTGCTCATTAATCCAAATGTTTATTCATTGTGGTAGCAACTCAGTGCATAAAAGCATGCAGACAAGGTCAAGAGATTCAGTTGTAGTTCAGACCAAACATCAGAATAGGGAAGAAATGTGATCTGAGTGACTTTGACCATAGAATGATTGCTGGTGCCAGTGGTTTGAGCATCTCAGAAACTGCCAATCTCCTGCGATTTTTCACGTACAACAATCTCGAATTTACAGAGAACGGTGCAAAAGACAAAAAAAAAATCCAGTGAGTGGTAGTTCTGTGGATGAAATGCCTTGTAATGAGACAGGTCAGAGGGGAATGGTCAGACTGGTTTAAGCTGACAGGAAGGCGACAGTAACTCAAGTAACCGCTCGTTACAACGGTGGTGTGCCAGAAGATCATGTCTGACTGCACAAAATGCTGAACTTGGAAGGGGATGGGCTACAGTAGCAGAAGACCATGAACATAAACTCAATGGTCTCTTTATTAGGTACAGGACGTACCTAATAAAGTGGCCACTGAGTATATTTGTTATCTGTTTTTAATTTTGGGAAGCACTGGCGAAAACTTTCAGGGAGACAGAGTAAAACCATCCCTTCGCCCCACTGAGCCTGAGTCTATTATCAACCACACATTCAGACTAATCATACATTAATTCCATTTTGAGCTTTCATAAAAACAAGGAACAAGATTCATATTAATGTGACTATCATTCTCTTACTTATTAATGATAGCAAGAAAGTAGGAATATTGATGGGTGCATCTGCACTGAACTGTGGTGAGAAGTTGAAGAGCCTTAGATTCATGACATATGTGTTCTCTCTCCCTCTCCCTCCCCCCTCCCTCCCCATTGGGTGTTTTTTTTAGACTTTTTAAATGGGTTCTTTAGGGTTTCTTGTTTTTCAGCTGCCTGTACGGAGATGAATCTCAAGGTTGTATAATGAATACATACATTGATAATAAATGTACTTTTGAATGTTTGAACTTTTGAACAACTGTGAATCCAGAGCCAAAATCACCCTGTTATCAGAATCAGGACTGCCTGGAGAATGGAAGTGTTTCAGAGTCAAATCTGGACTTCATACAAAGTTTATTTGACACAAGTTTAGGGTTAGTACACAGATATATCTACTTGCTCTGAAGTTAATGTAAATGCTCTATAACAAGCAAAACAATGTTGCTGGATAATGTCACGACAATGGCTATATTCCAATTCACAATCTGCATATTGCAACTTCAAGCACTGGGTAATTCTGTCCCTCTCCCATTTACATTGTCCTGCTCTACACCAACCAACATCCTGGAATCTCTTGGAAAAATGGAAATCCATGGATACGTATTCCTTCCTTGGTGCACAAGAATGTTTAGCTCCTCAATTACTCTAAAAAAAAAAGTAGCCTATTTTGGAAAATATTTATTAATAAAAGTTTATGCTCCCTTAACCAAATTAAAGCAAGTAAACTCCAAGTGCCAATCAAAACCCCATTTGAAACTAAAACTGTGTCATAAAGATTTTGAGTAAGTTTGATCCATGGCCTGTGGTTTAAGTCCATCTGGAAGTTGACTTGAGTGAATTAATGGGTAATACTCAGACAGCATCTGAGTTGTAGAAAGATATTCACAAATCTGAAGAGAATATATTTTGGAAACCCGGGGGGAAATCAATGAGAAGTGAAAGGAGATATGTCACTGACATTGATTCATTGCAATGGGAAAGCATTTGGCAAAAAATTAATTTGGCAGAATCTGAAGCTAGCTCTCTGCTCATACAATGCTGTAGTGTACAATATGTCTCTCTCTTGTACAAGTCAAATTATGTGATGAACAGAAATACTGGAAATCTTATAAATACACAGAGTCAATTGCAATAGTTCTGGTACAATAGTCAAATAATTGTCTCTAAGTCCTGTGATCCTGTTCTGAATCTGAATCTCAACAAAAGTAAAGCTCCTAAAGTGGGGACAGGTTGCACTCTATTGTTTCCTTTCTTTTAAAATAATATTTTATCTTATTTGTTCATTTATAGGATTCTGGTCATCAATGGTAAGGAGAGCATTCAGTGTCCATCACTAATTGCCCGAGAAGGCAGTAGCGATCAATCTTTCTGAAAGGTGGTGATCCTGGTGAGGTAGCTCTACACAATATTGTTGGGAAGAGATGGTTTAGACCATAAAGGAGTAACAATATGGTCCAAGTTCAAATATACACTCAGTGGTTACTTTATAAGGTACACTTGCTCTTTAATATAAATATCCAATCAGCCGAACATGTAGCAGCATAAAAGCATGCAGACATAGTCAGGAAGTTCAGTTGTGCCTTATGAGAATAGGTTGAGTGAATGTGGCCTTTTCTCCTCAGAGTGACAGAGGATGAGAGGTGACTTGATGATGAGAAACATCGATCATGTAAATAACCAGAGGCTTTTTACCAAGGTTGAAATGGCTAACACGAGGGGCATAGTTTTAAGGTGCTTGGATCTAGGTACAGAGGGGGATGTCAGAGGTAAGATTTTCACACGGAGAGCGGTGGGTGTGTGGAATGCATTGCCGGCGACAGTCGTGGAGGAGAATATCACAGGGTCTTTTAAGAGACTCTTAGATAGGTACATGGAGCTTAGAAAAATAGAGGGCTATGCAGTAGGGTAATTCTAAGCAGTTTCTAGAGTAGGTTACATGGTTGGCACAACGTTGTGAGCTGAAGGGCCTGTAATGTGCTGTGGATTTCTATGTTCTAGGTTCAGACCAAACATCAGAACAGGGAAGAAGTATGATCTCTGTAAGTGACATTGACCATGGAATGATTGTTGGTGCAGGATGAGGTAGTTGGAGGATTTCAGAAACTGTAGATCTCCTGGAATTTTCATGCACAACAGTCTCTAGTGTTTACAGAGAACGGCGTGAAAAACAAAAAAAAAAAATCCTGTCAGTGTCATTGTGCGAGGAAAAAGAAACACTTTGTTAATTACAGAAATCAGAGGAGAATGGCCAGACTGGTTCAAGCTGACAGGAAGGCGACAGTAATTCAAATAACCATGTGTTACAGCAGTGGTGTGTAGAAGAACATCTTTGAATGCACAACACATCAAACCTTGAAGTGGATGGGCTACAGCAGCAGAAAACCAATCCTCTACCTAATAAAGTGGCTTCTGGGTGTATAGGTGAACTTGCTGGTAGTGAAGCAAAAACAGAAAATACAGGCAACCCTCCACAGGTTAGTCAGCATCTGTAGGAGAGGAAACAATCAGTTTTTCTGGTCCTGGACCATTCATTTGAACTGGGAAAGAGAGAAAGCAAGCAAATTTCTGGAGAAACTCAGCGGGCCAGGCAGTCTATGTGGAGGGAAATGGACAGTCGAGATTTCAAGTTGAGACTGTTCCTCTGGATTGAAGGATACACGGGAGCTAGGCAGTAGGAGAAGGAGTGGAGCAGAAAGTTTAGGTAGAAGAGAAGATATGGGAGAAGGGTTATATATGAATCTCTGGTCCCTTTGCTTGTGGCGGTGTTCCCATCAAACTAATATCCATTTCTTCCAGGTGATGAGGTTTGCATGTTTGGGAGATGCTGCCGTGGTGACCTAGGCCAGTAACTGCCATGTCAATGGTCGAGAAACCCAATGTTTGGGATGATTAAGGACCCCATCATCCAGGACATGCCTTCTTCCCATTGCCACTATCAAGGTGGTGGTACAGGAACCTGAAGACATACACTCAATGTTTTAGGAATAGCTTCATTCCCTCTGTCATTAGATTACTGAATGGACAATGAAACCATCTACACTTTTTCTTTTATTTGCTCTCTTTTTGCACTAATAATTTATTTTTTTTTATATACACAGAGTTCTTACTGTGATTTATAGCTTTTTATTATTGTATGGCCATGTTCTGCTGGTGCAAAACAATATATTTCATGACATATACCAGTGATATTAAACCTGACTCTGATTCTCTGGTTGATAGGTGACCAACCAAGTGGACATCTCTGTTGAACTTCTTGAGTGTTGTCAGAGCTGCAGTCATCCACATAAGTTACGAGTATTCCAGATCCTAGTTTGCGCCTTGTGGATGTTAGAGTTTGCAGAGAAGGGACTGACTGTTGGCTACCCAGCCTCTGAGGAGTTCTTGAAGTTACTGGAAAAATGGTGACTCTCAGATTTTGATGGGGACCTTGTTGAAGCTTATAGAATATCACGATGTTGACTCTTGTAAATGAATATTTGTATTTGGCATAATAGATGTGTGTATAATTACTCATAATAAATACTTCTATGGTATCCTTAATGGTTCCTTAAGGCTGTTACAGCTGTGGAGGAGGGTTGACAATGGGGACAAGTTCCCACTAACTATTAAATGCTCCCAGTGGTGTGCACATCAAATAGCCTCTGACAACAAAGTCCAGTTTCTGGTTTTCACGTGTGGCTTAGCTACTGAGCCTGGCAGGACCGTTTCTACTGACAGGAGAAGGGGCAAAGGTGGTGAATCTGTGGACTCTACTTCCACAGATAGCTCTTGAGGCCGTCATTCTGCACATTTAAAGCAGACATTGATAGGTTCTTGATTAGTAAGGTCATCAGATATTATATTGGAAAAGGCAGGGGAATGGGTTTGAAAGGGATAATAAGTTAGCCATGATGGAATGGCGGAGCAGACTTGATGGACCACATTACCTAATTTTGCTTCTATGTTTTATGATGTTATGGTCTTACCTGGATGTTTATCAGGTAAAGTGTCAGCCTTTAAGAAAGGTTTTCTGGGTTTCCACTGATCTATTCCTGGTTTGACTCTTGTACATTTTAGCTGTAATGTTAATTGTGCCCCCATGTTGTGGATGAGCCCAGCTGGGGGAATAATCTCTGCCTCGCATACCTGTTGTGCTTATTGCAGAATGCCCCAAACTGCCCGTCCTGACGACAGTGAAGAAAGGACTGCAAAGAATGGAATCTATTTTATAATAGATCAAAATTGCCAAAGAAAATATATGCTGACAAATTGCCACAAGGCTTAGTTATAGTGTGCACACTTCCAAGTAGACCAAGTCAGGAAATATTGAAACCACGCTTTTTGGCTCATGTTGATTCCAGCAAATTACTTGAAATCATTTTGTACATTTTTACTCTAAACCTACCCTCATATCCTTGAAAAATTCAATTCTTCCATCATTTCATTCAGTGATATATCCTCTTCTCCTTCAAATTCACAACTAATTGTTCTCATCCTTTTCCCTTTAATTATCTCTCACCTCTCTTTCACTCCTCCCCCCTCCCTCTCTCTCTGTCAAAATCTCCAATTCAACACATGAAAATTTCCCTCACTGGAAGAGAATAAGCAATGTTTTGGGCCAACACCCTTCATCAGGACTGAAAAGGAAGGGGGAAGATGACAGAGCAAGGTGGTGGGGGGAGAGGAAAGAATATATGCTGGCAGGTGATAGGTGAGACCAGGTGGGGGGGGGGAAGGTGGATGGATGAGGGGAAATGAATTGAGAAGCTGGGAAGGTGACAGCTTCGTGAATAGGAGTCAGCAGTTTTCCTTCACTCCTGCTCCTCTGACTTTTACAATTGTCTGTTTTGTTTCTTAGCTTTCACTTTCAACTTCACGTGAGGTAGTGTTATAAACAAAACCATGCTTGGGATGGTGTCATGAAAATCAGGGAAGGATCCAACTGCCAAAAGCAACTATTTCAATCATCTCATTACAGGAAAGGTTCCACAAAATGAGAACTGGATTATAGCCGGCCACATTGTGGTTTTTGTCTCCTTTCACAGAAAAAATGCAAAATTAGCCCCAACATGCATGGAGATCAGTGTGCATCAGCAAGTAGAAAAAGGCAGATTGAGTTCCTGAGGTTTAGTAAAGAGTGTAAGGTTTCCAGTTGCAGGTTTTATCAACAGAATGGAACAATTTCTGTCACATAACTCAATTCCCATTTCTTTGAACACTTTACTTGAATGCGGTAACCACATCAATTTCAAATCCAGTTGGCTATATTATCCTGGATTCCATGGGCTCTTACCTTTCAAATTCCCAGGTGGATCTTTGTTAAAGTCCTCAGAAGTGCGCTCTGCATTAAAGAGGGATGGTTGCATTCCTAGAAAGTGGACCATATCACAATTTGTCATAATGACAAGTCACTTCATCGGTACCTTTGTCAAAAAAAAATATGAGCTGTAAAATAATTGTGTCGATTTATTTACTTTTTTGCATATAGATTCTGTAAGAGTGGATTTAATCTATATCTCAAAGTTTGGGGTAGCGATTTGTGAATTCTGGAAAGGTAAATTTCCATTTTCCAGGTGGTTGTAACACATTGGCATTGAAGTCCATGCTGTTGACATTGACGGTGTCACCCTCACCATACACCTGGTCACTTCCTCAAAAACAGTCATATTGGTCAGGCAGGATGTCCTACTAATAAAGGCAAACTGACCATCACTCTCTGCCAACCAAGTGCAGATTAACTTTGTCTCTCAGAACTTGTAGAAATGATATTGCTCGCATTGGTGTGTCTCACCAGCTAATAATTAGCTCGACTTTCCCTGCTGTCCTTTTGAATAAAGGCACCTGATTGATTGTTCTCCAGTAATTTAGCACCCCCTATGGCCTGAGAATATTTGAAAATTTCTCTCATAGTGGGGTTTACCCATTCTACTCCTACAGTGGGGTTTATCCATTCTACTCCTACAGTTATCGGCTGGCAGATAGTTGAGCTCTTTTTGCATGTCTGTTATTGTCGGAAGTTGCTGACAGGTTAGGCAGCTGCAAGAGAGAGCCAAAAAACTCCATAAAAAGGATCAGCCTTGACTGAATGGCAGAGCAGACTCGATGGGCCAAATGGTCTAATTCTACTATGTCTTATGGTCGTATAACAAACCTTTCAGCAACCTGTTATTCAACAGTGGATATTACTTCAGTTTTCAGTATAGTTAGATCTGAACATTCAGGCTGCCTCCAATTGAGAAAAAGGATACACCAATGCCACAAAAGTTAAATGGTGAACATCAATTATCAGCCCACTTTGTCAATAATGTCTGTAAATTGGAAGTGCCTGTTATAGTTTTGTCAGCATGTGTATCATTTATACACATCTCAAGTAAAGTTAGCCTTCATTATCACATTAACTGCAGCTGAGATTATTTTTGTTTACAAGTCATGTTCAGACTGTATACTTCAAATGAACACTAAATCAAATTGTGAAGGGGCCTCATTACTGTCTTTGTGCATTTGATTAATTTAATTTGCCTAAACTAGCAATGACCACAGGCACTGCATCTACCCTCTAATTTAATAGCGATTTCTCATCTATGCTGTGAGTTCTTTGTCCCTGCAATGTTTAAATACCTTCTCCCTTTTCCAAGGGTTCGTCTTCATGGTTATATTTCTTTGTGTTTAAACTGTCCAGTTGACTTTCTCTACATCACATCTGTGGAACAAAGATGACCAGAGCCTGCATGTCTCTCAGTCATCACAAAAGTCAAATACTAGAGGGCATTGATTTAACTTGAGGCTTGGGGGATGTTTAAAAGATATGTGCAGGGCAAATTTTTTAAAAAAACACAGAAATAATGGGTGCCGGGAACACACTGGCCGGAGAAGAGCGGGAAGCAGATGTAATATCAATGTTTCAGAGACATTCAGAACAGAATTAGAATCGGGCTTAATATTACCAGCATTATGTTGCGATATTTGTCGTCTTTGCAGCAGCAATACAATCCAATGCATAATAATAAGAAACTGAATTGCAGCAAGTGTATTAAATAAGTAGGCAGGTACTCCTACAGGTAATGGTGGCATAAAGACCACCATGCGAGCAGAATCAGAGCCACATTTATTATATCTGACATATACAAGACTAGAAGACCATAAGGTATAGGAGCAGAATTAGGCCATTTGGCCCATCAAGTCTGATCTACCATTTCATCATGGCTGAACCAATTTTCCCTCTCAGACCCAATCTCCTGCCTTCTTCCCGGTATCCCTTCATGCCCTGACTAATCAAGAGTCTATCAACCTCTGCCTTAGATACACACAAGGGCGGCTTCCACAGCAACCTGGGGGCAAAGAATTCCACAGAGTCACCATTCTCTGGAAGATTAGATTCCTACTCATCTCTATTCTAAAAGGATGCCCCTCCATTCTGAGGCCGTGTCCTCTGGTCTTAGACTCTCCCACTATAGAAAACATCCTCTCCACATCTACTCTATCAAAGCCTTTCACTATTCAATAGGTTTAAATGAGGTCAACCCTCATTCCTAATTCTAGTGAATACAGGCCCAGAGCAATCAAACACTCTTCATATGACAAGACATTCAATCCTGGAATCATTTTTGTGAATCTCCTATGAACCCTCTTCAGTTTCAGCACATCCTTCTAAGATAAGGGCCCAGACCTGCTCACAATACTCTAAGTGAGGCCTCACTAGTGCTTTATAAAGTTTCAACATTATAAGTTTTTTTATGCAGAGAGTGGTGTGTGTGGAATGGGCTGCTGGCGACGGTGGTGGAGGCGGATATGATAGGGTCTTTTAAGAGAGTCCTAGACAGGTATATGGCGCTCAGAAAAATAGAGGGCTATGGGTAACCCTAGGTAATTTCTCAGGTAAGAACATGCTCAGCACAGCTTTGTGGGCCGAAGGGCCTGTATTGTGCTGTAGTTTTTCTATGTTTCTGTGTTTCTATTATATCCTTGTTTTTATTTTCTAGTCCTCTTGAAATGAATACTAACATTGCATTTACCTTCCTCACTACTGACTCAACCTGCTTACGTTCATATTCCATCTTTATCTTGTTAGCCACGGTTGTGTCATCTTCCTCTTTGGGATGTATGCATCCTGTGCCTTCCAAATTGCTTCCAGAAATTCCAGCCGTTGCTGCTCTGCTGTCACCCCTGCCAGTGTTCTTTTCTAATCAATTCTGGCCAACTCCTCTCTCATGCCTCTGTAATTCCCTTTACTCCACTGTAATACTGATACATCTGACTTTAGCTTTTTTTTCCCCCATTGTCATAGTAGTCATAGTCATACTTTACTGATCCCGGGGGAAATTGTTTTTTGTTACAGTTGCACCATAAATAATAAATAGTAATAAAACCATAAATAGTTAAATAGTAATATGTAAATAGTGCCAGGAAATAAATCCAGGACCAGCCTTATTGGCTCAGGGTGTCTGAACCCTCCAAGGGAGGAGTTGTAAAGTTTGATGGCCACAGGCAGGAATGACTTCCTATGACGCTCAGTGCTGCATCTCGGTGGAATGAGTCTCTGGCTGAATGTACTCCTGTGCCCACCTAGTACATTATGTAGTGGATGGGAGACATTGTCCAAGATGGCATGCAACTTGGACAGCATCCTCTTTTGAGACACCACCAGAGTGTCCAGTTCCATCCCCACAACATCACTGGCCTTACGAATGAGTTTGTTGATTCTGTTGGTGTCTGCCACCCTCAGCCTGCTGCCCCAGCCCACAACAGCAAACATGATAGCACTGGCCACCACAGACTCATAGAACATCCTCAGCATCATCCGGCAGATGTTAAAGGACCTCAGTCTCCTCAGGAAATGGAGACGTCTGTGACCCTTCTTGTAGACAGCCTCAATGTCCTTTGACCAGTTCACAGTGAATTCAATCATATTATGTTCACTTTCCCCTAAGAGTTCTTTTACCTTAAGCTCTGTCATCAAAATTGTTGTCTTGTGGCAGCAGTACAGTGTTATACATAAAAAAGTCACTATAAGTTACAACAAGAATATTTAAAAAGCGAATTACAAGGTGAAAAAAGAGCAAAATAATGAGGTAGTGTTCAGGGTTCATGGAACATTTAGAAATCTGATGACAGAGGGGAGCAACCGATTCCTAAAATGGTGAGTGTGTGTCTTCATGCTCCTGTACCTCCTCTCTGTTGGTAATAACGAGAAGAGGGCATGTCAGGGATAGTAAGGGTCGTTCATGAAGGACTCTTTATCACAGTCCCGAATGAACAGCAGCACAGTCCAAGCTTCGACACTTCATTCACTGGAGTACGGTTAGATGCTGCCGTCTGTTTAACACTCAGACTGTCAATTATCACCTGCCACAGTCCTTCATGGAAAGTCTGTAGTTAAAAGCCTCATGCTGAGCGGTGAGTGCTCAAATCATAGCAATTCTATTTCTAGTACTATTGTTTGTGATTTCACCTTGGGATTTTGTTCATGCTGTCTTGTTTATTTCAAGTCTGAGTCAATTCTGGACCTTACTCTGCACTGGGGTTCACTACCATACACAGCTCTCTTGTTACACCATTTTAAACTGGAGTTGCAAGGGATGGGAACCAGAACACCAGAACAGACAGTGGAGTGGCTGTGAAGAAAGATGTCGTTAAGCCTACATACAAAATCAGAAATCAAAAGGTTAAGCTTGGTGGAACTAATGTTCTGAGTTGTATACATTTCAGTGCAAGGAGTATTGTAGGAAAAGTGGATGAGCCTAGGGCTTGGATACAGGGCAGTCTGAAGAGCTCGTCTACTGAAGTTATATGGGTGGAACTGAGGAATAAAAAAAATGGTCAAGTTAATGGGATTATATGACAAACTACCCAACAGTCCACAGGATTTACAGCAGCAAATTCATAGAGAGACTGTTGCAAGAAATACAAGGTTGCAGTAGTAGGTGATTCAAAGAGTGCAGAGAATGTTTCCAAGGATTTTCCCAGGACCTGAACTATCAGGAAATGTTGAATAGGTTTAGGATTTGCTCCCTGGACCATAAGTGAATGAGAGGAGATTTGATAAAGTATACAAATTATGAGGGGTAGAGACAAGTTAAATGTAAGCAGGCTTTTTCCATGGAGACTGGGTGAGACCAGAGGTCATGGGTTAAGGGTGAAAGGTGAAATGTTTAAGGGGAACATGATAGGAAACCTCCTCACTCAGAGGGTGGTGAGTGTGTGGAACGAGCTGTAAGCTCAAGTGTTGAATGGTGTCTCAAGTTCGACACTTTAGAGAAATTTGGGTAGATATATGGATTGGAGGTATATCAAGGGCTATGGTCCAGGTGCAGGTTGGTGGACTAGGCAGATGAATAGATCAGCAAGGACTATTCTGGCTGCGGGGCCTGTTTCTGTGCTGTGCTCTTCAATGACTATAATGGACGCCACCTTCTTGAGGCACTGCCTTTTGGAGACATCCTCGATGACGAAAAGGCCCGTGTCAGAGCTAGCTGAATCTACAGCTCTCTGCAGCTCCTTCCGATCCTGTGCTTTGGTGCTGCCATGCTTGATACAGAAGTACATCTGTGGATGAGATTAGTTTGGATTGGCATGACGGTTGGCACAGACAATGTGGGCCAAAGGGTTTGCTCCTGTGCGGCACCATTCTTTGCAAATCCATTTTATTTCCCCTCCCATCTGCACCCTTCCTCCCTGGATTCGTGTGATGCACAAGGGGCAACACACAGCGGTCGGTCAAATAACTTAACAACTTGCAGCTCTCTAGGACTGGGAGGAAACTAGAGTGGGTAGGGAAAACTCACGCAGGCACTGTGAAAATGTACCAGCTCTCCACAGTCAGCACCGGAGGGTCTCTGGAGCTGTTGCACAGTGTTGCCCCTGTACAGCCATAAAATGGGTCCTTCGGCACTCCACAGTTTACGGTATCTTGCCGCCTTCAGAATGGCTGCTGTATCCAAGTCAATCACAAAAGAACTGGCACTTCAAAGCTACTCACCACTGGCATTGTCTTGGGGAAGATCAGTGAGATGTGATGAGGTATTAGACAAATGCAGGTAGATGTTTGAAATATAGTTCAAAAAGTTCTGATCAATAATTAAGAGTGTGTTGAAAAGCTGAATAATTACAATTGTCATAATACCTTGGCAGGAACTAGGTGTTAAAAGAACAGAAGGGACAAGAAACTAGATTCAGAAAGCAGATTAACACACACAAAATGCTAAAGGAACTCAGCAGGTCAGGCAAAATCTATGGAGAGGAATAAACAGTCAACATTTCGGGCCAAGACACTTCATCAGGACTGGAAAGGAAGGGGAAAGAAGCCAGAAAAGAAAGATGGAGGGAGGAGGAGGAGGAGGAGAAGGGGGTGACAGGTGGAGAAGGTAAAAGCTGAAGGAGAATGAATCTGATAGGACAGGAGAGTAGGCCATGGGAAACTGGGAAGGAGGAGGGTCACCAGAGAGAGGTGAGGAGAAGAGAAAGGGGAAGAGGGGAGCCAGAATGGGGACTGAAAAAGACTGGGGGGTGGGGGTGGAGAAATTACCAGAGGTTAGGAAAATCATTTGAGAAAGCAGTTAAAAGGTTGAAAAGACCAAATGAGTGAATTAAGGAAGCAGGAAAACAAATAGGTGGTAAATGTCTCAATATGTTAAATCGCTGGAATAGTACTGCTGGAGCCTGCTTGGAGCTGTGCTGGAACGCTGAAGGAGATGAGGGGGTTTCGGTCGGATGGGTCAGGGGAAGTGGGAGCTGGAGCCGCAGTTAGAGTAATGTATCTCAGATGGAACAGGATCAAAATGTTACTGCTGGTCAAAGCAATATCCCAGCCTAATCAGAGAGCAAGTGGACCTACTTGCAGACCACAGTTGTCTGGGGCTCCGTACAGTGGGTCAGGGAGGTTGCTGGGTAGACCATGATACAACAAGAAGGTGCCAAGGAAGTAGGTCAGGTGATAGAGCTTTTCACAATCTCAGGATGTCCTAAAGAGCTTCACAACCAGAAGTACTGTCTTTTCACTGCTGTAGACCACAAGACTGCAGGAACAGAATTAGGCCTATCGAACTCGATCCGCCATTCAATCATGACTGATTTTTTTTTTAACCCAATTATGCTGCTTTCTCCCTGTAGCTCTTAAACCAACCAAGAACCTATGAATCCCGGGCCTAAAACATCGCCAATTTATTCCTCTCCACAGATTTTGCCTGACCTACTGAGTTCCTCCAACATTTTGTGTGTTTTACTCTAGATTTTCTTCATCTGCTGAATCTTTTGTGTTTATATACCTATGAATCTCTGCCTTAAATACACACAATAACTTGGTCTCCACAGCATGTGTGGCCATGAATTCCACAGATAACCACCTTCTGGCTGAAAAAAAACTCCTCTTCATCTCAGTTTTCAGGGAATTTCCTTTCATTCTGAATCAACAGTATACCCTCAAATCGCAGATTCTCCTGCTAGTAGAATATTCTCTCCATGTCCATTCTATCCAGGCCTTTCATTATCCAGTAGGTTTCTATGAGAGCTCCCTCATCCCACCCCCCCCCCCCCCATCCTTCTGAACACCATCCAGCACAGGCCAGGAGACAATAACCGATCTACACACAGTGCCCACAAACAGCATGTGATATTGACCAGACTCTCCACTACGGTGACATTGAATGAATGTTAATCATTGGCCAGGATACTGGGGGAAAATGTCCCTGTTCTTTCCAGGTGACCGTCACCTGAGGGACCCAGTCCTCCTTTGGGCTAGCATTCCCTTGGCAGTACATTGGAATGCTCACCTGGAGTGTTGAGTCCAGGCCTCTGGAGCGGGCCAGAGCCTTGTGATCCTGGAGGGCCTCCAACCAAGCAGGGTTAACAGGGTTAGTAAAAGTATCAGGGGTGGGGTGGGAAAAGAGAGGATGTACTCTGTGGGCGGGGAAACATATCTTAAAATACCAGATGAGATGGAAAATGATCAGCCGGTTGCCAAGTCTGCTAACTGACTAATTCTGATGAATAATCTGCACGGAAATGTCACTGCATCTTTGCTCCTGATCAATGTCAGCTTTGGCCCAGATGAAATGTGCACAAATGAGATCTACAGCACATTTTGTCTGAAAATATTTCCAGTATTTTCTGCTGTTTCATGCTAACAGGACCAGCTGCATGTCCAATTAGGTGTGGGAGTCAAGCACAGAAAAATACCAGCAATTTTTGTTTTCAATTTCAGAGAAAGCTGTCATTAAAACAACGGTTAAAAAGAATATGATGGATATGAGTTAATTACTGAAAAAGGACTTAATTCACTTTTCAATAAAAATAATTGTCCCCCACAAGAATTTACTTCAGTTGAAGAGTTACAAATGGCATTGGCAATGGCTGTCAAGTGTTTAATATTATTAACACTAAACAAGCCAAATAAACCAATGCCAACTTGTTTAATCTTGCAGGATTCCTGTGACAGTTTGATAAAAATGCTTCATTATTTTAGTCCTGAAAAATTACTTTTTCTGTTAACTTCACACTAAGATTTCAACGGGGACAGCAAGCAAAATTGCTCAACGTTATAATTAAACTTAGTGGTTGCTGCTGCCATTTGGTTCCTGTACAGGGCTATCTTTTAAAATTCTGGTTCAGTTAAAGAAGCATCGTATGTCATACAGCCCAAGCACAATTTGTACATTGATTATAACCTTCTCATAAACTTGTAGCTACGAGCTATCCTTAAGCACAGTTTGTCTTTATTCAATGTCTGTGCTGAATTTTCAGATAGAAACCTTAGCTTCAGGCTGAAGCAGCTCTGCCCAGATCTACAACAATTAAATGGAAAGTAACAAAACAGCAATCCTTTAAGGACTGCCTATGATTAAGAGACTGACTAACAGCCAGCATTCCAGATCATTAAATAAAGAACACAAGGTCAAACCTATATGGTCCACTAATGAATGTCCAACAGGGAACATCTGCTGACCTTACTCAGTCAGGCCCATATCAGATCCCAAACCCAAGGCAGTCATCCAGTTGCTGGTATTTTTCAGCATTAAGGACACCAAAAAGCCAGCCAGCAGTGTAGTGACATCCGCACCGGACTTAGAGGCAAGTGACCCCCGGTTCAAATCCGGCCGGCTCATTGCACACTTTCCATCTGCGCTGGGCTGAGCATTGAGCTTTGTGAATGCACTCAGGAAAATTAATCTCATAGTATATGATGACATATTTACTTTAATAACAACTTTGAACTATTTCTCTGTTTCTAAATCCCATCACGCAAACTGAAGAATTTAAATAAACGTAATGAGATGGCTCTGGATTTTTTCCCCCCCCTCTGACAGCAGGGATGAGAGGAGAACACAGGGGTGTGGGACCAGTGTAAAGAGTCAGCAGGGATTTGACAGGCCTAATTCATTCCTTCTGCACTCTGTGATCTACCATCCCAAAAAGGAACCTGTGGCAGTGCAAGAGAAGTTGAGTCCTGATGCCATTGATACTGTAAGTGGACACAGGTATTTCTGACGCAAGAAAGAAGTTTGTACACTCTCCCCGTGACTGCGTGGGTTTCCTCCCACAGTCCAAAGTTGTACCAGTTTTTTTATGTTTCAGCTGGTAGGTTAATTGGTCATTGGCTGGGATTAAATTAGGGGTTGCTGGGTAGAGTGGCACAAAGAGCTGGAAAGGACCATTCCTTACACTATCTCAATACAAATAATTCAGTTTGATAGTTTCTAATGGAGACAAATTACCTAAACCTGAAAATTATCCTCTCATTTACAAGTGGGAGCAAGACATTGGACTCTCGACCTCTCAATCTCCCTTGTTATGATCTTGCATCTTGTCTATCTGCACTGCACTTTCTCTGTAGCTGCCACACTTTAGTCTGCACTGTTATTGTTCTACCTCAATGCACTGTGTAATGATTGGATCTGTTTGCAAGGGCTGGCATAGCACCCAGGAGTTTGCACAACACTACCGTAACACCCCTGTCTGTAAGGAGTTTGTATGTCCCCCCCACAACCATCTGGGCTTCCTTCAGGTGCTCCAGTTTCCCACATTGCAAAGATGTACAGGTTAGTAGATTAATTGTTCACAGGGATGCAACTGGACAGTGTGGGCTTGTTGGGCAAGAATGACCTGTTATCATGCTGGATCTCAAATTTAAAAACTTCCAAACTGGTTAAATTAAAATTAAAAACTTTTCACTGCATCTGAGTGTGTGAGAGACAATAATAAAACAATTCCAACTCATTTAAAAGTGAAGAGGCTGAGAAATGAATTGGACATGCTGATACCATTCCCTGGGCCAGGGAGGCAATCCCTGGTTACGACAGGATTCTGTTCCCAAGAACTGCCGGCACTGTGTGGGAGAGGATCTCAGAAACAGTGGTGCTGGAATAGAGAGTGGGTACAGGACGAGCAGCCGCTGGCCAAACTCACTAACTTACCAAGTGAGCGGGTGATTCTGCTCAACCCTCCCACTTGGCCTGGCTGTCTCCGGCTGCTGATTGCTGTGACTTTAGCTGTGGGGCCGGGAGAGCTGGTGACAGAGAGAGGGAGGGAATGTGGAAGTGCCTGGTTCCCACCCAGCAGAGGCAATACTGTAGCACGGTGCTTAGCATAACAGGTTCAGCACCCCGGGTACAATTCTCACCGCTGACTATAAAGAGTTTGTACATTCTCCCCATGATTCTGGTTTCCTCCCAGGTTCCAATCTCATACAGGTCACATGGGTGGGATTGGGGTGATGCAAGCTTAATGAGCTGTTACCAAGCTGCGTCACCTCTAAATAAAAATAAATAATATTCTAACAACCTAATGCATCTATGCCTCTATTTTATTACCCTGTCAGCTCTCCCTTTAACTACTGATGCTCCAGAGAAAACAATCCAAGTTTGACCAACTATCCTTTATATCTCATGCTCTCTAATCCAGGCAGCATCTGGGTGAACCACTGTGGCACCCTCTCCAAAGACTCCACATCTTTCCTGTAATGAGCTGCCAGCAATGCTCCAAATACAGCCTCAAAGTTCTATACAGCTGCAGCATGACTTCAAGTCATAGTCAAATCCCCCAACTGACAAAGGTGAGCGTGCCCCACTCTGACTTGCGTTGTCATTTTTAGGGAAATATGAAATTGAAATGAGTTGCTATGGCATCAAGGTCCTCACAGGAGTTAAATGGCTGACATGAATACAATGGGCTGAATGACCTCCTCCCTCCTAATTTGTTCAAGAATTTATAGAGCAGTACAGCACAGGAACAGGCACCAGCCCACTATTTTGTTTCAAACCATTTAAATTAGTAACCAAATGGTCAACTAAACTAATCCCTTACACCTACACAATGGCCATATCCTTCCATTTCCCTCACCTCCATATGCATATCTACACATCTTTAATGTATCTGCCTCTGACACCACCACAGGCAGTGCATTCCAGGCATCAACTACCCTGTGTAAAAAAAGTTGCCCCCCCACACCCCCCCCCCATCTCCCTCTCTCACCTTAAATGTATGCCTTCTGGTATTAGATATTTCAACCCCAGGAAAAAGGAACTGTCTGGGTATTCTATCTATACCCCTCAATCTTATTAACCTCAATCAGATCTCTCCTCAGCCTTCACCACTCCAGAGAAATCTGTTACACAAGCATGGCAGCAGACAAACCCAAATGCAGAACACAGGCCCAGGGGCAGAGTCAGAAGGCATTATTGCCATAGCAAGCAAGGAATTAGTTTCCAGGAGAGTCTTTACCTGAAGTCTTGGATTTGGAGAGCAATGCTAGACTTAGAACTAAGAACCATGAAACAAAGTTACTCACAGCAGAGACAACCAACAAACTAGCAACTCCTTGTTGTGATCACAGGGTCTTTATCCTGCATTTTCTGATGGAAAGCAGGTGTGTGTAGTTGTGGAACCTGGGAATGATTGGAAATTAAACGAGGGGATTGAGGCCCAATTCCTGAGGTAAGTAGTAAGGTGGAGGATTGCCAGAAGGGACCCTGACAAAAGCAGCCCACATTTGCCCAACCGTTCATTATAGCACATGCTCTTTTATCCAGGCAGCATATCGGTAAACCTTTTTTGCATCCTCCAAAGCCTCGACATCCTTCCTATAATGAGGCAGCCAAAACTGGATGCGATACTCCAGATGCAGCCTATTTACTTACTTCCCATGGTATTTAGGGCAGCAATGAAGGTTCTCCATGTCTTGTGCTGTTCAGGGTTTCCTTCATCATGTCAGTAGCTTCCTCTTGGTTTTCACTACTGTCAGTCACACAAGTCCTGAGTGGAGGGTCAGGATTACCATCACACTCAGATGTAGAAGGATTCTTCATTGCTGCCTATGTAACAATCTTGTTTTACCAATCAGAGTTGTTAGCCCTGAGCTGACCCACAACTTGGAGGACCAATGGACCACTCTTATTCTGGTCTTAACCCTATGACCTCTTTGGCATGGGTGACCCTACCAAGAGCCAAAGCATAAAGCCCTGACTCCAGCCAACATAGCTCTCCGGATCATTGAGACACGCAAGCCTCTAATCCCTACGACAAAGTTGTGGTGTCCTTGGAGGAGATGCAGCCTAATTAGTGTTTTATAAAGCTGCTAGTTTTGTGAATGATTATGATTGGAGACCAAAAGATTTTAAAGTACTTAATCATTATTTTTGACGGGCTGAACAGTTTTTCTCATCTCTTTTTATCTTGTGACCTTCTGAATTGATTTGTGTTGTTCAGAAAATGAACTATAAAGCTATTTTGTTTTACACAATACATGACTCTGCGGACTACCAACTTAACTTGAAGGATGGATCAGGAAAGTCACACGTATTAGCTGAAGCCAAGGATGATCTATACCAGAAAACAGATGGGATGCAAAATCATTACTCATTACATGAGGGACCTCACAGAAAACGTTACAACCATATCCCAAACCTCAGGAAGTTGCCACTTCTCGAGGTACACCCTTACAACGGTAAGTAATAAAATAGTGAATGGATAGCCAGAGACTTTTTCCCAGGGTGGAAATGGCTAACACACACAAAATGCAGCTGGTCAAGCAGCATCTATGGAAAGGAATACACAGTCAACATTCCGGGCCGAGACCCTTCATCGGGACTGGAAAGGAAAGGGGAAGAAGCCAAAATAAGAAGGTGGGGGGTGGGGGGTGGGGGGTGGGGGGAGGGGAAGGAGTACAAGCTAGATGGTGATAGGTGAAGCCGGATTGGTGGGGGAGGGTTGATAAAGTGAGGAGCTGGGAGGTGATAGGTGGAGGTGAAAAGACTGAGGAATGAAGAATCTGATAGGAAAAGAGAGTGGACCAATGGAGAAAGGGGAAGAGGAGAGGCCACAGGGGAAAGTAATAGGCAGCTGACAAGAGAAGAGGTAAGAGGGGAGTCAATGTGGTGTATGGGAAAAGAGGGAAGGGGAAGGAGAAGGAGAAATTACCAGAAGTTAGAGAAATCTTATGTTCATGCATCTGGTTGAAGAATGGAAATTAGAGAAATTGATGTCATTGAGGTCAACTGCAGATTCCTTTCCATAGGTTTTGCTTGACCTGCTGAGTTCCTCCAACATTTTGTGGCCTAAAACGTCAACTGTTCATTCATTTCCATAGATGCCGCCTGATCTGCTGAGTTCTTCCAGCATTTTGTGTGTGTTGCTCTGGGTTTCCAGCATCTGCAGAATCTCTTATGTTTTTGAAATGGCTAATGCAAGGGGATTAAAGGAAAGTATGGAGGAGGGGATGTCGGAGGTAAGTTTTTTACACGGAGACTGGAATGCCCTGCTGGGGGTAGAGGCAGATACATTAAGTTCCTTGGCATACACATCACCGAGGATCTCATATGGTCTGAACATACCGGCTGGGTGGTGAAAAAAGCACAACAGCGCCTCTTTCATAGAAACATAGAAAATAGGTGCAGGAGTAGGCCATTCGGCCCTTCGAGCCTGCACCGCCATTTGTTATGATCATGGCTGATCATCCAACTCAGAACCCTGCCCCAGCCTTCCCTCCATACCCCCTGACCCCCGTAGCCACAAGGGCCATATCTAACTCCCTCTTAAATATAGCCAATGAACTGGCCTCAACTGTTTCCCGTGGCAGAGAATTCCACAGATTCACCACTCTGTGTGTGAAGAAGTTTTTCCTAATCTCGGTCCTAAAAGGCTTCCCCTCTATCCTCAAACTGTGGCCCCTCGTTTTGGACTTCCCCAACATCGGGAACAATCTTCCTGCATCTAGCCTGTCCAATTCCTTTAGGATCTTATACGTTTCAATCAGATCCCCCCTCAATCTTCTAAATTCCAACGAGTACAAGCCCAGTTCATCCTGTCTTTCTTCATATGAAAGTCCTGCCATCCCAGGAATCAATCTGGTGAACCTTCTTTGTACTCCCTCTATGGCAAAGATGTCTTTCCTCAGATTAGGGGACCAAAACTGCACACAATACTCCAGGTGTGGTCTCACCAAGGCCTTGTACAACTGCAGTACTACCTCCCTGCTCCTGTACTCGAATCCTCTCGCTATAAATGCCAGCATACCATTCGCCTTTTTCACCGCCTGCTGTACCTGCATGCCCACTTTCAATGACTGGTGTATAATGACACCCAGGTCTCGTTGCACCTCCCCTTTTCCTAATCGGCCACCATTCAGATAATAATCTGTTTTCCTATTTTTGCCACCAAAGTGGATAACTTCACATTTATCCACATTAAATTGCATCTGCCATGAATTTGCCTACTCACCCAACCTATCCAAGTCACTCTGCATCCTCATAGCATCCTCCTCACTGCTAACACTGCCACCCAGCTTTGTGTCTTCCACAAACTTAGAGATGCTGCATTTAATTCCCTCATCCAAGTCATTACTATATATTGTAAACAACTGGGGTCCCAGCACTGAGCCTTGCGGTACCCCACTAGTCACTGCCTGCCATTCTGAAAAGGTCCCGTTTATTCCCACTCTTTGCTTCCTGTCTGCTAACCAATTCTCCATCCACATCAATACCTTACCCCCAATACCGTGTGCTTTAAGTTTGCACACTAATCTCCTGTGTGGGACCTTGTCAAAAGCCTTCTGAAAATCCAAATATACCACATCCACTGGTTCTCCCCTATCCACTCTACTAGTTACATCCTCAAAAAATTCTATGAGATTCGTCAGACATGATTTTCCTTTCACAAATCCATGCTGACTTTGTCCGATCATTTCACCGCTTTCCAAATGTGCTGTTATCATATCTTTGATAACTGACTCCAGCAGTTTCCCCACCACCGACGTTAGGCTAACCGGTCTATAATTCCCCGGTTTCTCTCTCCCTCCTTTTTTAAAAAGTGGAGTTATATTAGCCACCCTCCAATCCTCAGGAACTAGTCCAGAATCTAACGAGTTTTGAAAACTTATCACTAATGCATCCACTATTTCTTGGGCTACTTCCTTAAGCACTCTAGGATGCAGACCAGCTGGCCCTGGGGATTTATCTGCCTTCAATCCCTTCAATTTACCCAACACCACTTCCCTACCAACATGTATTTCGCTCAGTTCCTCCATCTCACTGGACCCTCTGTCCCCTACTATTTCTGGAAGATTATTTATGTCCTCCTTAGTGAAGACAGAACCAAAGTAATTATTCAATTGGTCTGCCATGTCCTTGCTCCCCATAATCAATTCACCTGTTTCTGTCTGTAGGGGACCTACATTTGTCAAATAGCAAATGTGTATGAAAATGTTTCCATTAGCAGGGGAGTCTAGGACCAGGGGGCACAGCCTCAGAATAGAAAAATGTCCCATTAGAGTAGAGATGAGGAGGAATTTCTTTAGCCGGGGCGGTGAATCTCTGGAATTCATTGCCACAGATGGCTGTGGAAGGCAAGTCGTTGGGTGTACATAAAGTGGAGGTTGACAGGTTCTTAATTAGTCAGGGCATCAATGGTTACGATAAGAAGGCAGGAGAATGGGGCTGAGAGGGATAATAAATCACCTGTAACGGAATGGCGAAGCAAACCCAATGGGCCAAATTTGACTCCCATGCCTGATGGTCTTGAGTGTGAACATGGAGAAATGGTACAGGAGGTGGCCATTCTGCCCTTTGGGCAACACCGAGGAGTCACTAATAGAGCTGCTGTCTCATAGTGAGAGAGACCTGGCTCAGTCCTTTCCTCTGATGTTAACCATGTGGAGTTTGCATGCTCCCCTTTTTCCTATGGGTTTCTACAGATGCTGAGGTTTCACAAAGTCACGCAGCATGGGGACCAGCCCTGAGGCCCATCTGGTCCATGCTGACCAAGTTGTCAAACTGAGCTAGAGCCATTTGCAAGTCCTCGGTCCATTTTCCTCTAAACCTCTCCTATCTGTGTACAATGTCCATATAGCTTTTAAATGTTGTTAATATACCTGACTCAACCATTTCCTCTGGCAGCACATTCCATATACTGACAACCCTGAAAAAGTTACCTTTTGGGTTCCTATTAAATCTCTCCCCTCTCACTTTAAACCTGTGCCCTCCAGTTCTTGAACATCGTCAAGTTCCTAGTAAATCTCCCCCTATCACCTTAAACCTATTCCTCAATGCTGGGAACGTTCTTGGTCCCCCAATGCTGGGAAAAAGACTGAATGCCTTGATCCTACCTACACCCCTCATGATTTCATATTCTCCTTATTCTCCCATGCTCCAATAAAACCTGCCCAACCTCTCTTCATAAACTCTCTCCCACAGGTCCCAGCAATGTCTTCATAAATCTCCTCTGCACTCTTTCCAGCTTAATGACATCTTTCCAGTAGAAGGGAGGCACAACTGATTACAATATGGCAAATTTCCACAGACCGTGCAAGTTAATCAGATGCTGTAGATTGTTCCCTGAGAGCAGCAGAATCTTGTGAAGCTGGTGGGAATGCGTGCAGAATAAACTGTGTATGACTGGTAGAGATGGATGTTTGATGTTCCATACAGACAAGAGAACTGAAGATTAGGTGTATTTGTCACATACACATCGAAGCATTGAAGCATACAGTGAAAGGTGGTGTTTTGTTTGCATCAATAACAGGGATATGCTAGGGGCTGCCTGCGAGTATCGCCACACTTCCAATGCCAACATAGCATGGCCACACCCACTACACCTAACCCGTATATCTGTGGGCTCGTGGCCAAGTGGTTAAGGCATTGGACTAGCGATCTGAAGGTCGTGAGTTCGAGCCCCAGCCAAGGCAGTGTGTTGTGTCTTTGAGCAAGGCACTTAACCACACATTGCTCTGCGACAACACTGGTGCCAAGCTGTATGGGTCCTAATGCCCTTCCCTTCAACAACGTCGGTGTCGTGGAGAGGGGAGATTTGCGGCGTGGGCAACTGCCGGTCCTCCATACAACCATGCCCAGGCCTGCGCCCTGGAGAGTAAAGACTCTCCAGGCGCAGATCCACAGTCTCGCAAGACTAACGGATGCCTTTATTTATTTTATGTCTTTGGAATGTGCGGGGAGACTGAAGCACCCGGACGAAACCCATTTGGTCACTGGGAGAATGTACAAACTCCTTACAGACAGTGCTGGGAATTGAACGCTGATCTTCCAGAGGCGCTGCAAAGCATTGCACTAACCACTATGTTACTGTGCTATATATCCCATTGTCTTCTCTGCAAGTGTCTCACCACGGCCCAGTGTAACTGCTGGAAGACCTTCCTTCTGTACTCACATTCCCCTGCCCTAAAAAGCCAATTTCCTTCTTAATTGCTTTCCGTCCTGTCTAGCAGCGACACTCATTCCGCTGTCAGAGTCACTCAGATCACATTTCTTCCCCCATTCTGATGTTTGGTGTGAACAACAACTCAACCTGTCTGCATGCTTTTGTGCACTGAGTTGCTGCCACATGATTGGCCGATTAGATATTAGCGTTAACGAGCAGGTGTGCAGGTGTACCTAATGGAGTGGCCGCTGAGTGTAAATTGTGCATTTGTGACTTCTGCGCCACAGCCGTCTATGATTGTAATGTTTACCATTACTGAAAGCCGGCGTACAGCAATAACTGCGAGAGTCTGTTGTTGCATAATTACAATCGTATGGAGCATTTTTATGAAGACTAGCCTGTCTGGGATGATGTACAACGTGGCACTAGAATACTCCCAACTATGGCTCCTGCAAACTATGTCCATCTGGTACACACAGTACCAAGCTGTGAGAGCAGTGAAAGTGGAAGGGCATTTACTGGCCTGTCGCACCTGGTGATGTTCACAAATGAACCAATTCCGTCACGTAGAGCTCCACAGCACAATACAGGCCCTTCGGCCCACAATGTTGTGTAAACTTTTAACCTGCTATAAGATCAAACTCACTCTTCTCTCCTACATGACCCTCCATTTTTCTAGCATCCATGTGCTTTCCTAAGAGTCTCTTAAATGTCCCTAATGCACCTGTCTCTACCACTACCGCTGGTAGCACGTTCCACGCACCCACCACTCTCTGTGTACAAAACTTATCTCTGATGTTCCCCATATGCTTTACCCCAATCACCTCAAAACTATGCCCCCTCATATCTGCCACTGCTGCCCTGGGAAAAGGTGCTGGCCGTCCACTCAATTTATGCCTCTTATTATTTTGTATACCTCTATCAAATCACCTCTCATTCTCCTTCCCTCCAAAGAGAAAAGACCTAGCTCACATGCTCTCTAATTCAGGCTGCTTCCTAGTAAATCTCCTGGTAGGGTGATCCATGCAGTCGCCACTCTATGTTTTAAAAAATAAAATCACCTCTGATATTCCCCCTATGCTTTCTTCCAATCATTTAAAAATTATGCCCCCTCATATTAGCCATTTCCACTTGGAGAAAGAAAAATAAGTTTCTGGCTGTCCACTTGATTTATGATTCTTATCATCTTGTACACCTTTATCAAGTCATCCCTCATCCTCCTTCACTCCAAAGAGAAAAGCCCTAACTCAGCATGTTTATCAGGATTATTTCAAATCTGCTAATTAGGGGATAGGCCACGGAAGCAATTAAATCAAGAAAAACTCACATTCTTGAGGGATGAGAACCTGGCTAGTGGAGGGAAGGAGCACCTTACACCTCCTTTGGTAGAGACGTATCTCCACCCTGCCACCCTGGTGTATATAGTTCTTTTTCGTCAATTCTATTGTAATTCTTTATTTTCCTGTAAATGCCTGCAAGAAAAGGAACCTCAAGGTAATATAACGTGATGTATATGTAATTTCATAATAAATTTACTTTGGCCTTCTTTGACCTTTGTGTACTGAGACACAGTGGAAAACTTTGGAAGACAACAGTGGATCATGCAATGAACTCAATCGTCAGATAATGTGACCATTTTACCTGTTATTATTATTATTGTTGGCTGCAACACTTCCCATGCTATCTCAGCCCTTCCTTGAAACAGCGCAGTGGCATCCTATACACCCAGGGGTGCAGACAGGCCTTGAACTGACACCTCTTCTGAAGGACAACACCTCCAGCAGTGCAAGACTCCAGCAGTACGGCATCGCACTGTCCAAAGTTCAAAATAAAAAATTCAAAGTACATTTATTTTCTAAGTATGTGCATGTCACCATATATTACTTTGATATTCATTTTCTTGCAGGCATTTTGCAGGAAAATAAAGAAATGCAATAAATTTTATGAATAACGATGCTTTACAAAAACTGACGAATATCAGGTGTTAAAAAGAAGACAAATAATAAATATAAAAAAGTAAATAAATAATACCGAGAACATGAATTGTAGAATCCTTGAAAGTGAGTCCATAGGTTTTGGAGTCAGCTGATTGTTGAGGTGAGTGAAGTTATCCACTCTGGTTCAAGAGCTTGATAGTTGTAGGGTAATAACTGTTCCTGAACCTGGTGGTATGGGACCTAAAACTCTTGTACGTCCTTCCTGATGGCAGACGTGAGAAGAGAGTATGGCCCAGATGGTGGAGCTTCCTGATGATGGATACTGCTTTCTTGCATCAGCACTGCTTGGAAACATGCTCAAGCAGGGGCAGGGCTTTGCCTTTGATGGACTGGGCTGTATCCACTCCTTTATGTTGGCTTTTCCATTCCTGGGCATTCGTGTTTCCATACCTGGCCATGATACAACCAGTCAGTATACTCTCCACCGTGCATCTATGGAAATTTGTCAAAGTTTTATATGGACATGTTAGATTCTCTTTCCTTTCTCCCACCACAATGCCTTTCCTGAGGAAATTTTACATTCACTTGAGAGGTTTAATGGTTCGATGCAAAGTGCACACTCCTAACAGTGTTCCATACTGTTAGTGCTACACCAAGGTGAGGGTCCAGATTATGCACCTTGGACTCTGAAGTGGGTTTGAACAAGACAGAGACAAGACTCCTCTCAACCTTGTCGTAGCTGAACTGTGCCTTGGTTCAGAAAATGAGTCTCAGTGGAGTCAATGGATCAAATGAGTGGCAGGGAGAATCCAACCACAGAGGAATTTATGGGGATGAATGATTTGCAACGTTCTTGAAAACCAAAGCAGACTGCGACATGATATAGCAGATAATCTCAGCAAGGCAGTGAGAAAATAAACAGAAGTGTGCACGAAGAGCAGGCGAGGATGAGAGGCCCACCCAAGGAAAAGGAGAAGGAGAGGGTGGAAGCTGTGGGAAAAGAACTCTGAGGAACTGCAGATGGAAATCTAAGTGAAAACAGAAACGCTGGAGAAACACAAGGGGTCAGAGAGAGAAAGAGACAAAGCCAAGATTCGTTGTAATTATGCAATTAGATCATTTTAATGTAGAAAGCTGAAATTGCTCCCATGCATATTGTTAAGAAACATGCCTTCCTGTCATCCATGTAGTCTCCAAACTGACCAGGGAAATGCACACGGATGTAGTTACTGGCACCGAGATTCTCTTTAGTTGTGAGCAATCTTCTTTTTCTTGTCTTCCTTTGCCAATGACACAAGTAGGCACAGTGGATAATACATGGTTCTTGTAGGATTGGCATTCAGAAAGACCACCCTGAGGACTCGGTGAAGATGGTCCCAGTCCAGCAAGGTCTGGAGGATAGAGGCTGTATTGCAGACCCATTCTCAGCTTCAGATGTTCAACACTGAAGGACAAAGATTCACTAAGTGCCTCTTGCCTTTGATCAATATGTTTCTTCTTCTTAAGCCCATCACCCCTGTTGGGACATAGGCCACCAACAACAGCTCACCAGAGTCCTCTATCCTGGGCCAGTCTTTCAAGTTGTCCCCAGGTGTAGTCCATATTCTAGTTCCTTCCTCGCCCAGGGATGAGGAGTTTAGAACTTCTGTTGGCATTTCTGTAGAACTGGGTTTCTACAGGATGGGTTACTAACCACATGCCCAACCCTCCTCGTCTAGCAGCTGGGCTTGGGTGGTTGATGCCAGCATTGCGCAATATATTTATAAGCCACTTATTTTACATAGAACATAGTGCAATACAGGAAGAGGGCCTCTGGCCCACAATGCCTATGCTGAACATGATACCAAATTAAACTCAACCTCTCTCAGACCACAAGACCATGAGCAGAATTAGGCCATACAGCCCATCAAATCTGCTCTGCCATTCCAACATGGCTGATTTATTATCCTTCTCAACCCCATTGTCCTGCCTTTTCCCTGTAAGCTTTGGCACCCTGATTAACAAGAATCTATCAACCTCTGCTTTAAATGTATCCAATGACTTGACCTCCACAGATTCACAACCCTCTGGCTAAAGCATAACCTCCTCATCTCTGTTCTAAATGGACGTCCCTCTATTCTGAGGCTGTGCTGTCTCGTCCTAGACTCGCCCATTATAGGAAACATCCTCTCCACATCCACTCAGTCCAGGCCTTTCAATATTTGATAAGTTTCAATGAGATCCCCCCTTATTCTGCTAAACTCCCATGAGTACATGTCCAGAGCCATCAAATGCTCCTCTTTCATTCCTGGAATTATTCTGATGGACCCTCTCCAATGCCTGCACATATTTTCTTCGAAAAGAAGCCCAAAACTGTTCATTATACTCCAAGTGCAGCCTGACTAATATCTTATAAAACTTCAGAATTACATCCTTGCCCTTATACTCTAGTCCTCTTGAAATGAATACTAACATTCCATTTGCCTTCACAAACAAGAGAAAATCTGCAGATGCTGGAAATCTGAGCAACACACACAAAATGGTGGAGGAACTCAGCAGGCCAGGCAGCATCTAGGAAAAGAGCACAGTCAATATTTCAGGCTGAAACCCTTTGGCAGGCCAATTGCCTTCCTTACCATCAACTCAACCTGCAAGTTAACCTTTAGGGAATCCTGCACAAAGGCGACCAAGTCCCTTTGCACTTCTGATTTTTGAATTATCTCCCCTTTTAGAAAATATTCTATGCCTTTATTCCTTCTACCAAAGTGCATGACCATACATTTCCCTACACTATATTCCATCTGCTACTTCTTTTCTCATGCTCACAATCTGTCCAGGTCCTTCTGCAGACTCCCTCCTTCCTGAACACGACTTGCCCCTCCACCTATCTTTGTATCATCCGCATGTTTGGCCACAAAGCCATCAATTCTGTCATCCAAATCATTGACATATATGACAAATGACAAATCATTTTGCCTCCCTCCCTTTTAAAAGAGTGGAGTGACATTTGCAATTTTCCAGTCCTCTGGAACCATTCCAGAATCTAGTGATTCTTGAAAGATCGTTTATAATGGCGCCACAATCTTTTCAGCAACCTCCTTGAACCCTGGGGTACAGTCCATCTGTTTCAGGTGATTTAACTACCTTCAGGCCTTTCAGCCTCTCAAGCACCTTCTCCTTAGTAATAGCATCTACACCCACTTTTGCCCCCTTGAATTTCTGGTATACTTCTAGTATCTTCCACAGTTAAAACTGACATGATCAAATTTATCTGCCATTTGTTTGTCCCCCATTACTACTCCAGTGTCATTTTCCAGCGGTCCAACATCCAATCTCACCTCTCTTTTACTCTTTATATATCCGAAAAACATTTGGTATCCTCTTTGATATTTTTGGCTAGCTTACCTTCATATTACATCTTTTCCCTCATTTCTGTATTTTTAGTTGCCTTCTGTTGGTTTTTAAAAGTTTCCCAGTCCTCTAACTTCCCACTAATTTTTGCTCTATTATATGCCCTCTCTTTTGTTTTTATGCTGTCTTTGACTTCCCTTGTCATCCATGGTTGCCTCATCCTCCCTTTAAAGTACATCTTCGTCTTTGAGACATATCTATCCTGTGACTCCAGCTAACGTTCTTCAGCTATCATCCCCTTCCAATCAACTTTGGCCAGCTCCTCTCTCATGCCTCTGTAATTCCCTTTACTCCACTGTAACACTGATGCATCTGACTTCAGCTTCGCCCTCTCAAAATGTAGGGTGAATTGTATCGCATTATGATCACTGTTTCCCAATGGTTCTTTTACCTTAATCTCCCTGAACAAATCAGGTTCATTGTACAACACCCTATCCAGAATTGCCTTTCCCCTCATGGGCTCAACCACAAACTGCTCTAAGATGCCACCTTGTAGACATTCTACAAATTCCCTCTCTTTGGATCCAGCACCAACCTGATATCCCCAATCTCTCTGGATATTGAAATTCCCTAAGACATTGTACTTATTACATGCCTTTTCCATTCCCCATTGATATTTATATGCCACATCCTGGCTACCGTTTCGAGTCCTGTAGATAACTCCCATTAGCGTCTTTTTACTCTTGCAGTTTCTTAAATCTACCCACAACGATTCTACATCTTCCGAACTTATGTTACTTCTTTCAATTTCTACCAACAGAACCTCCACACCCCCTTTGCCTATCTGTCTGTCCTTTTGATGCAAGAATGTTAAGCTCCCAACTATGATCTTCTTTCAGCCACATCTCAGTGACGCCCACAACATCCTACCTGCCAATCTCTAACTCCACTACAAGAACATCTACCTTATTTTGTATACTGCATGCATTCAAATATAACACCTTCAATCCTGTATTTGTCACCATTTTCAATTTTGCCCCCACGTTACACTTCATGTCATCCCACTGACGCAATTTTGCTCTATCATCACCCCCTCACAGTCTCGCTACACGCTGCATTGACTTGCGTACCAACTGCCCCATCCTCAGCCCTATCACTCCAGTTTCTATTCCCCTGCCAAATAAGTTTAAACTCTCCCCAACAGCTCTAGGAAACCTGCCTGCAAGGAATTTGGTCCCCCTTGGGTTCAGGTGTAAGCCATCCTTTTTGTACAGGTCATATTTTCCCCAGAAGAAATCCGAATGGTCCACGTGATCAATATCCCTCCACTCCTTGCATGGTTATATGTCTATAGCACATTCCCTTAACGGCTATGAACATATCTGCCTCTTCCACTGCCATGTTCCAGGCACCTACCACTCTCTCCATAAATATGATCTCCTTTAAACTTTCCCTTCTCACCTTAAATGCACATGCTCTTATAGGATCAGAATCAGAATCAGGCTAATCATCACTGACATGCTGTGAAATGTGTTGTTTTGGTAGCTGTACAGTGCAATACATGAAATATATTATAAATTACAATAAGAAAAATATGTTAAAAAGGTAGTGCAAAAATGAGAACAAATGGAGTCAGGTAGTGTTCTTGGGTTCATAGACCATTCAGAGATTGGATTGCAGAGGGGAAGAAGCTGTTCCTAAAGCATTGAGTGTGTGTTTTCAGGCACGTGTGCCTCCTCCCTGATGAGCAATGAGAAAAGGGCATTTCCTGCAGTGTGAGGGTCCTTAATGATGGAAGCCATCTTTTTGAGGCATCACCGTTTGAAGATTTCCTCAATGTTGGGGAGGCTTGTGCCTGTGGTGGAGGTAACTAAGTCTACAATCCTCTGCAGCCTTTTATTTCCAATCCTGTGCAATGGCTCCTCCATATCAGGTGGTGATGTAACCAGTTAGATTGCTCTCCACAGTACACCTGTAGAGATTTGCTAGAGTCTCTGGTCACATACCAAAATTCCTCGAATTCATAATGAAATAGAGCTGATGGTGTGCTTGCTTTCATATCTGTACCCTGTACATAGGGCCCAAGATATTTAACACCAGAGATTTAAACCTGCTCACCCTCTCCACCCAAGACCCCTCAATTAGGACTGGTGTATGATGCCTTGACTTCCCTTCTGAAGTCTACAATCAATTCCATGGTCTTACTGGTGTTGAGTGCAAGGTTGTGTTACAAACCAATCAACCAGCCAGTCTATCTCACTCCTGTACGCCTCTTCATCACCATTTGAGATTTCACTAATGAGAGTTGTGTCAGCAGCAAATTTATAGATGGATTTGCATGGTGCCTAGCAACACATTCACTTGCTAGAATCTTCATTGCACCAGCAATAATGGTGGTCACTCTGGCTCAGTGGTAGAGATCTCATTTCTCGGATGAGACATTTACCTGCGGCCTCATTTCCTCAGCAGGTGAATAGAAACATAGAAACATAGAAAATAGGTGCAGGAGTAGGCCATTCGGCCCTTCGAGCCTGCACCGCCATTTATTATGATCATGGCTGATCATCCAACTCAGAACCCCGCCCCAGCCTTCCCTCCATACCCCCTGACCCCTGTAGCCACAAGGGCCATATCTAACTTCCTTTTAAACATAGCTAATGAACTGGCCTCAACAGTTTGCTGTGGTAGAGAATTCCACAGATTCACCACTCTCTGTGTGAAGAAGTTTTTCCTAATCTCGGTCCTAAAAGGCTTCCCCTCTATCCTCAAACTGTGACCCCTCGTTCTGGACCTCCCCAACATCGGGAACAATCTTCCCGCATCTAGCCTGTCCAATCCCTTTAGGATCTTATACGTTTCAATCAGATCCCCCCTCAATCTTCTAAATTCCAACGAGTACAAGCCCAGTTCATCCTGTCTTTCTTCATATGAAAGACCTGCCATCCCAGGAATCAATCTGGTGAACCTTCTTTGTACTCCCTCTATGGCAAAGATGTCTTTCCTCAGATTAGGGGACCAAAACTGCACACAATACTCCAGGTGTGGTCTCACCAAGGCCTTGTACAACTGCAGTAGTACCTCCCTGCTCCTGTACTCGAATCCTCTCGCTATAAATGCCAGCATACCGTTCGCCTTTTTCACCGCCTGCTGTACCTGCATGCCCACTTTCAATGACTGGTGTATAATGACACCCAGGTCTCGTTGCACCTCCCCTTTTCCTAATCGGCCACCATTCAGATAATAATCTGTTTTCCTATTTTTGCCACCAAAGTGGATAACTTCACATTTATCCACATTAAATTGCATCTGCCATGAATTTGCCCACTCACCCAACCTATCCAAGTCACCCTGCATCCTCTTAGCATCCTCCTCACTGCTAACACTGCCACCCAGCTTCGTGTCATCCGCAAACTTGAATGTAACGGAAAGTTCAAGTTCAGTTTTACTGTCATGGATACAAATGCCATGAAAAATTAGCATTGTTCGCTCATGGCGGGAGACAAGATGGATATATGTCTCCACCAAAGTGGGGTAAGGCTCTCCTTCTCTTCACTAACCAGGTCACCCTTGGGCAAGGTGTAGTCCCGCTTAGACCCCCAGTCAGGGTCACATGAAGCCACGGGAGTAGGTGGTGGATGGTCGTATGAGCAGTTGGTGTACATCACAAGTCCTGGTTATGCGACCACTGGCGCCAGCCGGATAATCTCTGAAGAGTATTGATAATGGCTGGGGGTCACACCGCCTTGCAAAGACACTGCCCGGAAGGCAATGGCAACCACTTCTGCAGAAATATTTGCGAAGAACAATTATGGTCACGGGACCATGATGGCCCATGTCATACGACACGGCACATAATGATGATGTCGTACGACATGGCACACAATGATGATGATGACCTCGTGGCACTATTTCAAAAGGAACAGAAGATTTTTTTCCCAGTGTCCCTACTGCCATCATGAAAAGCTACAGATTATCGTACTGCAGGTTGGGGGCATTTCCGACAAGGCAACAGGAGAGAATTCCTAACAGGCTGTATAGTGTTTCAGTGCACCCAGAGACTGGGGGGCTGGGGTGGTGGTCTGAGGAAATACAAACTCTTTTGTTTTCTTTTCCAAGGGCTGCAGAGTTCTGGACGGGAAAGGTCTGCATTGAGTCATTGCAATCCCTTGTGGGCACACATTGTCTGAAATTGGCACAGCTCCACAATTTCATTCAGAGAGACCTAGAGATGGCCAGTGCAAGAAGTCACATTTAAAACAAAGAGTTTGCACCATTTTACTAAAGCTGCTTTCAGACTCAGGTTGAAGAATGGCCATCAGATCAGAGAACAGTGAAATCTCAGTTATTTTTTCCTTTGGAAATGATTAAGTTAATGAGGAAAGTAATCAAGGGATGACTGGTGAATTATTAAACACGCCCTAAGCTGTTTTGGGCCTAATTCCATTTTAATTACACAAATTTAAACCACCCTCTGCAAGGGCTGGTGGTTTGCCTGGACCACAAGATGAACCTTGTTCAGTCCACAGGCTGGCTGTGTGTTTCGAGTTAATTTGTGCTAACTGGACACCTGAGATGAAATTTAATTCTTACAATGAACTGAATGTCAATTTGAAAAAAAGAGAGCAGTATTTATTTTGTTAACACTGAGAGTAATCTGGAAAACTGCCTGACAATGCTGGAGAGATCCCAGTGGCTTCAGAGGCACTTAGAACTTGCAGAATAGCAGATTGTTTTATTGTGATGTTAAGCTGACTTGCTCCCCCGTCATGTTCACTGGGATCCCCCCCCCCCGCCCCCATCTGGGGCCCCAGGTCATCATCCTCCCTCTCCCAAAAGAAAAATCTGCTTCCAAAGTCCTTGGCAAGAACCCATGTGGAACCCACCCATTGAAAGAAACAGGAAGTGAAAGCAGTCCATTGCAGAGAGGCCAGAGTGTCTCCAGCAGAGAAGAGGCAGGTAATTGGTTCGGGTCACCCAGCCAATCACCAAAGAGCAGATCGGTTCCCAGCCGCCATCCGGACTGCTAACCTCTTGGACTGTGGGACAACTCATTGGGCTTCCAGCTCTGTCAGCTTTTGTTTTCCATTTCCAGCACTTACTTTTTAAACCAGCAGCACAGGTCCTGACAATTCACTGCCTGACCTTCACCATCCACCTCCTGTTAATGATTTGCCCAAAAGAGCACACTGATTGAAAGCAAAAAGTTAAAGATAAACGTGGCTCAGAGTATTTCAGGCCACTGCTAGTTTTTTTTTAAACAAATCTACGTGGAATTCTCTGAATAACTTTAAGAAACCTGCCTTTCCTCTTAATAGCCTGAGCTTGAGGCTCATAAAATATAATTCTTTGGAGGAATTGCCACATATAGAAATCTATCTGTTAGTTTTATTTGATGTTAATTATTCTCCCATAGGTATACAATGTGTTTAACTCATTTGTGGTACACTCGATATACTTACAAGCATATCTTTGAAATGTGCGTTTGTTTGATAAGTGGGGTAAAGCAAACGCAGAGCTCATAATGCAAGGTGCTTTGTGGTAATGAAACTTCCAGATATGGTGTTTATGAAGAAGTTATTCAAGCAAGCTTCGGACAGAATAGGGCTGGGTGTCATCCAGTGTCTTATTAAAAAAAACCACAGACAGCACGACTGTGTGGGGAGGATATGATGGATCACCAGACATTGGCAGACAGTGCTGCCTGCCAACTTTGGCCACAGTTCTACCAGATAAATAACTTTTCAGTGATGTGCTGAGCCGAAATTACATAAACAGCAGAAATTACAAGACTCGGGCCTCAGGGCTTTCGGGGTTTGAAACACTCAGCAATCAATGCAGAAAGACATCTGCAGCTGGTTTGCTTTTGCAGATGATGCCAGAGAGCAAAAGAGATTAACGTCACAAAGAGTGTAGCAGAAAACCTTTGTTAAATAATGGCCCTGATTATTTAGAAGGAAAGATCTGTAAACGACAGGCCTGTTTTCCACAGGTTGCTCAAGGGCTGTGTTTGCTAGTACAAATCACACCTTATATGGGAAGGTTTAATGAAGAGGTAAGGGATTCGGCCTTCAGAATTTATTACCGCACGGTACAGTTTATATTAAACTTTCCTTTCTTTGGCCATTTTCAAATATTTATGAAAAAAAACTGGGACCTCCAATCCATTAAAACACTTGTAACACCAAAGTGATGACTGACAGTTTAAAAAAATAAACTATTGAAATCAAACCTTACAATAACTGCTCAAAACTTACTTGCATTTCACCATTAACCTCTTCCACTTAATAGTTTATATCTTTTGGCAACAATCAGTTTAAACACAACAATTTTTCAAACTTATACTCATGTTAAAAACGTGAAGTGTTGCAAGATTTGATAAGAGATGTATAAAAATCTGGTTAAACCACATTATTGTGTTCGATTCTGTTTGCCTCATTATGCGAAGGATGTAGAAGCTTTAGAGAGTCTGCAGAGGACATTTACCAGGATACTGCCTGGATTGGAAAAGGCGGCATCCATCATTAAGGACCCCTATCACCCAGGACATACCCTCTTCTCATTGCTACCGTGCCTGAAGTCACATACTCAATGATTCCCCTCTCCCATCAGATTTCTGAATGGACTTTGAACCAATAAACACTACTTCACTACTTGTTTCTCTTTTTGCACTATTCCTTTAATTTAAATTTATTTATTTATTGTAATTTACAGTTTTTATTGAAAGGACAGATTGGGGAATAGAAGAGGAGAGGGGGAGAGAAAAAAATTACTGGAAGCAGAAATCGATGTTCATACCATCAGGTTGGAAGCTACCCAGACAGAATATAAGGCTTTGATCTTTCACCCTGAGGGTGGTCCTATCATGGCACAAGAGGAGTCCATGGACAAACATGTCAGAATGGGAATGGGAATTAAAATGTTTGGCCACTGGGAAGTTCTGCTATTGGTGGATGGAGCGGGGGTGCTCAGCAAAACAGCCTCCAATTTACGATGGTTCTCACCAATGCAAAGGAGGCCACATCAGCAGCACCGGACTCAATGGACAACCCCAGCAGATTCGCAGGACTCTGGAAGGGCTACTGGGGGACCTGAAAGGAGTTGAGGGAGGAGGTGAATTGGCCACTTGCAGGGATAAGTTCCGGGAGGGAGACGGGGGAGGTGGGGGAGAGGTAAAGATACATTTAGTGGTAGGATCCCTTTGGAAATGATGGAACTTGTGGAGAATGATGTGTTGGATGCAGAGGCTCATGGGATAGTAAGTAAGGACAAGAAAAATTCTATCATTGATAAGGAGGCGGGAAGGTGGGGTGAGAATGGGCATTCAGGAAATGGAGGAGATGTAGGTGAGGGCAGCACTGATCGTGGAGGAAGGGAAACCCTGTTCTTTGAAGAAGGTGGACATCTCTGAGGTCCTGGATAGGAAATCCACATCCTGGGAACAGGTGCAGTGGAAACAAAGGAACTGCGAAAAGGGAGACAGGATGGGAAGAGGTAACCGTGGCAATTGGAATGTTTATAAAAAATGTCAGTCAACAGTTTGCCTCCGAAGATGGAGACAAAGAGACTGAGAAAGGGGAAGGTGGGGCTGGTTGGTGGCGCAATAACATTGGCGCCGAACCCAGAAATGGAGGTTCCCAGGTTTGAGACCAGTCGGGTCCACTCCCGAGTACGCTTTCCATCCGTGCCAGGTTGAGGGTCGAGATCGCAACTCGATCTCGTAACATAAAGGGAAAAATATTACGAAAATGTCTGTGTGAGGAGTGACGTGCCACACAGTCTCTCTCTCGCTCTGCACCTTGTAAAAGCCATGAAAAAGACATCATCACAGGCGCACGTACGTACGCACGCACACACAGAGACGCGCACGCACGCAGGCACACGCAAAAAAAAAGGGGAAGGTGGTGTCAGAATTGGACTAAGTGAATTTAAGGGCAGGATGGAAATTTGAGGCAAAGTTGATGAACTTGACAAGCTCATCATGGGTGCCTAGGCACAGGACAAAGCCTCACCAAACAAGGATGTCCCTTTAGAACAGCACAGAAGGAACTTCTTTAGCCGGGGGATGTTGAGTCTGTGGAATTCATTGCCATAGATGGCCATGGAGGCCAAGTCACTGGGTATATTTAAAGCATTGATTTGTTTTTGATTAGCAAGGGTGTTGAAGGTTAGGAGGAGCAGGCAGGAGAATGGGGTTAGAAGGATAATAAATCAGCCATGATGAAATGGTGGAGCAGACTCATTGAACCCAATGGCCTAATTCTTCTCCTATGTCTTATGGTCTTATTGTCTAAGGTTTATTTTTACCCATCTCATTACATTATTTAGTTTGTATAAAATTACTAACTTGAAATAGCAGATGAACTTCATGTCAGAAACATTTTCCAAAACTCCATCTTCTCTCTTGCAATCAGCAGATGGAGAATTTCACCTGGAGGCAAGGCATCAGCTGAAGATGAGAAACTCCCCTTTTATCTAACAAAGTATCTCAAGGTGCTTTACAAAGGAGAGAGGTCAGGAGAACAAAGCAGAAATGGAACTTGGGCGAGGTTACTGGAAGTATTGATCAAAGAGATCAGTTTGGAAATGCCTCTCAAAGGTGGAAAGACATTTAGTAAGGCAAGGAGGTTGAGGATTTTGACCTTGGAGCACAGGAGTTTTGGGACTGAAGAATCAAAGTGAGGATATTCTTTTGATCAGTCTTCATGGTAAGGGAGTGGGGGTGGGACTGTGTTAATAGCCATGGTAGGAAGTGGGGAAGGCAAAGAGAGGTCAAAGTAAAATTGGTATCACAAAATCTAGAAAATCTGCAAATGCTGGAAATCCAAAGCAACACACGCAAAATGCGGGAGGAACTCAGCAGGCCAGGCAGAGACCCTTCATCAGGATTGGAAAAACTTCACCCCTTCCTTTCCTGTCCTGATGAAGTGTCTTGGCCCAACAGGTTGACTGTTTACTCTTTTCCATAGATGCTGCCTGGCCTGCTGAGTTCCTCCAGCATTTTGTGTGTGTTGTAAAGAAAAACTGGTACTGATATTGGTCTAATACTGTCACATGTAGCAAGATACAGTGAAAAGCTTATCCTGCATTCTGTTAATGCAGATCAGATGATGGAGCATTGAGATAGAATAAGGTCAATAATAACAATCTGAATTCAAGATTCAAGATTGTATATTGTCATTCTTCAGTACACCAGTGTAAAGGAGAACAAAATGATAGATACTCCTGATCTGATGCAGCGTAAAATAGCACAATAAGCATAAACACAATAAATATAAATACATAAGATCAGCATATATGTAAGTATATACTGTACACAGATCATAAATACATAAAGGTACAGGAGTATCTGGTACATACTAAAGTGTAAAATGTAAAAATTACTGAAAAAGTGCAATACAGGTAAATAATGAAGTGCAAGATCATAATGTATCATAATATTATAAATATTAACCAGTTTGATATTACCAATGGACAGTGAAATATCCCACAAAGAGCGGGATCTCCCAGTGGCCACCCATTTCAATTCTACCTCCCATTCCCATTCTGACACATCAGTCCATGGCCTCCTCTACTGCCACAATGAGGCTACACTCAGATTTGAGGAGCAACACCTTATATTCCATCTATGTAGCCTCCAACTTGATGGTATGAACATCAATTTCTCGAACTTCTGGTAATGGCCCCACCTTCAATATTTCCCATTCTTGTTTCCCCCTCAGACCTCCTCTTGTGCTCCTCCCCTTCCCATAGTCTTAGAACATAGAAATCTACAGCACGTTACAGGCCCTTCAGCCCTCAATGTTGTACCAACCATGTGATCTATAGAATTTCCCTACCGCATAACTATTTTTCTAAGCTCAATGTACCTATCTAAGAGTCTCTTAGAAGGCCCTGTTTTATTTTGCCTCTACCACCTTTGCTGGCAGTGCATTCCACACACCCACCACTCTCTGAGTGAAAAACTTACCTCTGACACCCCTTTTGTACCCACTTCCAAGCACCTTAAAACTATGCCCTCTCGTGTTAGCTATTTCAGCCTTGGGAAGTAGCCTCAGGCTATCCACATGATCAATGTCTCTCATCATCATATATACCTCTATCAAGTTACCTCTCATTCCTGCAGAACACCACAGGTCACAGACCTCCATGCAGAATACCAACCATCCACAACCACACTTTGCCTTCTGTGGTCAAGCCAATTCTGGATCCACAAAGCAAGGTCTCCTTAGATCCCATGCCTTCTTACTTTCTGAATGAGCCTTGTATCATATACCTTACTGAAATCAATATACCCTACATCCATTGCTCTACCTTCATTAATGTATTTTGTTACATCCTCAAAGAATTCAATCAGGCTCGTAAGGCACAACCTGCCCTTGACAAAGTCATGCTGACTATTCCTAATCATATTATACCTTTCCAAATGTTCATAAATCCTGCCTCTTGATCTTCTCCGACTACTTGCCCACTACTGAAGTAAGACTCACTGGTCTATAGTTTCCTGGGTTATCTCTACTCCCTTTCTTGAACAAGGGAACAGCATTTGCAACGCTCCAATCCTCTGGTACTTCTCCCATCCCTATCGATGATGCAAAAATCATTGCCAGAGGCTCAACAATCTCCTCCCTCACTTCCCACAGTAGCCTGGGGTATATCTTGTCCAGACCTGGTGACTTACTCAACTTAATGCTTTTCAAAAGCTCCAGCACATCCTCTTTCTTAATGTCTATATGCTCAAGCCTTTCAATCCACTGTAAGTCATCCCCACAATTGCCAAGGTCCTTTTCCCTGGTGAATACAGAAGCAAAGTATTTATTAAGTACCTCTGCTACCTCCTCTGATTCCATGCACACGTTTCCACTATCGCACCTGATTGCTCCTATTCTCACACGGCTCATCCTCTTGCTCTTCACATACTTGTATGATGCCTTGGGGTTTTCCTTAATCCTGCTCACCAAGGCCTTCTCATAGCCCCTTCTAGCTCTTCTAATTTTATTCTTAAGCTCCATCCTGGCAACCTTGTTATTTTCTAGAGCTTTAATAGTACCTAGATTCTTGAACCTTTTGTCAGCTTTTCTTTTCTTCTTAACTAGATTTTCTACATCCTTTATACACCATGGTTCTTTTACCCTACCATCCTTTCCCTGCCTCAATAGAACGTACCTATGCAGAACTCCATGCAAATGTTCCCTGAACATTTGCCACATTCCTGCCGTGCATTTCCCTGAGAACATCTTTTCCCAATTTATGTTCCCAAGTTTCTGCCCTATAGCATCTTATTTCCCTCTACCCCAATTAAACGTTTTCCCAAATTGTCCACTCCTATCCCTCTCCAGTGCTATGGTAAAGGAGATAGAGTTGTGATCACTACCTCCAAAATGTTCTCCCACCAACAGATCTGACACCTGACCAGGTTCATTTCCCAATACCAGATCAAATACAGCCTCTCGTTTAGTTGGCATATCTATATATTGCGTCAGGAAGCCTTCCTGAGCACACCTAACAAACTCTACCCCATCCAAACCCCTTGCTCTAAGGAGATGCCAGTCAATATTAGGAAAGTTGAAATCACCGTTCACAACAACCCTATTATTATTGCACCGTTCCAGAATCTGCCTCCCTATCTGCTCCTTGATGTCTCTGTTACTAATGGGGGTCTATAAAAAACACCCAGTTGAGTTATTGACCCTTCCTGTTTCTGACTTCCACCCACAATGACTCAGTAGACAATCCCTCCATGACTTCCTCCTTTTCTGCAGATTAGCAATGCCACTGCCCCACATCTTTAGCCTCCCTCCCTGTCCTTTCTAAAACATCTAAACCCCAGCACACTCAGCAGCCATTCCTGCCCCTGAGATATCCAAGTCGATGTAGTGGCTACAACATCATAGTTCCATATATTGATCCATGCTGTAAGTTCATCTGACTTGTTTATGATACTCCTTGCATTAAAATAGACACGTCTCAAACCATTTGGCTGAGTGCATCTATGCTTTATCATCTCCCTATCCTTCCTCTCAAACTCCCTACAAGCTGTCTCTACTTGTGCGCCAACCACCCCATCCTCTGCCTCTTCACTTTGGTTCCCACCCCCCTGCAAATCTAGTTGAAACCCTCCCCAACAGCATTAGCAAACCTCTCTCCCAGGATATTGGTTCCCCTCCAGTTTAGGTGCAACCCGTCCCATTTGTACAGGTCACACCTTCCCCAGAAAAGGTTCCAATGATCCAAGAACTTGAAACCCTGCCCCCTGCACCATCTCCTCAGCCATTCATCCATCTGCACTGTCTTCCTGTTCTGACCTTCACTAGCTCATGGCACTGGGAGTAATCGGAGATGACCACCCTGGAGGTCCAGCCCTTCAGCCTCCTTCCCAACTCCCTAAACTTACTGCGCAGGATCTCTACCTCTCTTCTGTCTATGTCATTGGTACTAACATGCACCACAACCTCCGGCTGTTCACACTCCCCTTCAAGAATATTCTGCAACTGCTCAGAGACATCCTGGATCCTAGCACCCGGGAGGCAACACACTATCCTGGCGTCTCTTTTGCTGCTGCAGAATCTCCTATTTGTCCCCCTAACTATCAAGTGCACTATGACTATTGCTCCACCTGGCTTCACCCTACCCTTCTGAGGCTCAGAGCCGACCACAGTACTATTGGTCTGGCTGCTGCTACCTTCCCCAAATAGGCCATCCCCCTCATCAGTATCCAAAGGGATAGACCTGTTGCAGTGGGGAACGGCCACAGGGGGACACCGTACTGACTTCTCTCTCTCTTCCATCTACTCCCTGAATTCTGCACTCTGGGTGTAACCACCTGCTCAAAAGTCATATCTTTCAATTGCTCTGCCTCCCGGATGATCCTTAGTTCACCCAACTCCAGCACCAGCTCCTTAATGTGGTCTTTTAGGACCTGGAGTTGGCTGTACTTCCTGCAGGTGTAGTCATCAGGGAGACTATCTGGTTCCACGAATCCCCACATCCTACAGGAGGTGCATTCCACTGCCATATCTGCCACCCTGCCTGCACTGTTACTGGAAACATAGTTACTGTGGGCAACCAAGACCAAATCAGCAATAACGAAAGGAAAAATCTACCCATCTTGCCTGTTTCTTTGGCCTCACCCTCTTCTCATCAAGGCCTCTAAGTTCCCACTCTGAGTCTAGCTCCCTCTCCGACGATGGCCACTCTGCTAGACCCTACCTCTCTTTATGGTTTAAAAAATAAGAAAAGCCCCACGCAAGGAGAAAGAACTCACTGTGTTTGGTGGTGCTCCGCCTGCCTTCCGCTGTCCTATCCTATCAGAAACCCCCTTCTCCAGCCTTTTATCTCTTTCACCAGTCAACTTCCTAGCTCTTTACTTTAACTCCCCCTAGCAGTTTCATCTATCACCTGCCCCTTGTACTTCTTCCTTCCTTCTCCCCACCTTCTTACTCCGACTTCCCCCCTCCTCCTTTTCAGTCCTGATGAAGGGTCTCAGCCTGAAATGTCAACTGCTTATTCATTTCCATAAATGCTGCCAGACTTGCTGAGTTCCTCCCCCATCTTGTGTGTGTTTTGCTTTGGATTTCTGGTATCTGCAGATTTTCTCATGTTTGAAATACCTACGTGCTGGTATTGCCCAAGAAACTGATGTGGTGATGGGTCACGCTGAATGCGGTATTTTAGAGTTAACAGGACCATGAAGTCAGCATGCATGGGGTATCAAGGATCCTCAGCATTAGAGCAGGGATAGAACCAGAAGATCTGGAGGTGGAACAGATTCCTGGCACTTGAGGCTGAGTGCTTTTTATGTAGGGATTTGAAACCGAGGAGGAGGAATCTTGAAGCTGCGACATCATTTCTCCAGAGACTGCTGGAGGTTGCTGGGAAGTATTCAGAATCACCAGCACACCGTGCTGTCCTGTCTGTGTTTATCCATTGTTTTCTGGAACAGATGATAGATACATTTTCATGGAATGTAGGTTAGAGCCTTTATTGCAGCCCTTTGGGAGAGAATGAATATTATCATTTACAACCACCTGGAGAAACGTTTTGCTTAATTTCATTTTTATATTTCTGCGTAAGTGCAGGAACAGACCTTTGCTTCTTTTCATCGTATTGCAACTGGGGTATAATGTATTGAGATTTAAACTGTGCTTTTGTTTTTATTCCAACACACCTAAGGCATTTGAGTCCTGCCATTTCCAGGTATCATGGCGCATCAGAGGCTTAATGATCCTTTGACAGGTTTTTGTCTGCCCGTCAGATTTGAAAGCTTGCAATTCGAGTCTCAGGGTGGATTACATGCCCAGGGAAGGGTTGCACCTCTGGGGAAGGGCAGCCCACTCGCCTTCGGTGCCCACTGGACACTCAGCTCTCACTCGTGGCTCCTGGTTGCTGTTGGCACGTGACAGTGGCCACATTGCAGCACACTGCTTCGCCAGGTGGGGTAAACCAGACGAGGGTACCGGGCAGGCCTCATACCCCTGTGAGACAGGACCTTGCCTGTCCTAGCTTGTGACTGGGCGGTTGAGATCAACAGAGAGATCCAGCGGCCAGCAAGGCGGTTCTGCAACACTTTGTGGAGAGCAAAGGGCATGACAAGGCACAGAAGAGGCTGTGGTTATCCACTTCAGCAAAGGAAGACTGCAGTTTGTGATGGGGGCTTCCGAGGTCAAGAGGGAGGAACTGCTCCAGTGCAACGGCTTTTCCACTTCAAAACAATTTCCGGACAGGTTTCCTGTCGTCGTCAGGAAAGCCAATAATAATAATAATTCAGGTCCCATCTCGCACTGAGTTACTTATGAAATAATGGACATATAATAACATCTGAAACTCTGCCATGGACGCTCCCAAACTCGGCTGCGAAAGGTGGAGGGTTTGGTTCGGGGCTATTTACCGTTTCTCATAAAATTTCCCGAGCAGAAATACCAACAGAAGCCCTGAAGATCTCATCCCTGGGAGAGGGAGCATCCTCGCCTAGAAGACATAAGAATGGCCGTACTTGGTGACAATCTGAAAAACCAGACCAGGACAGAGATTTCCGGCGAGCTGCTGTCGGCAGCCTGTGCGCCAGTACGGGTGATGGGCTTAAGAAGAACAAGAGTCAGATCTGAGTGCAACGGTTTCCTTTTGAGAGTTTGGAAGGAAATAAGGGCTGACACTTCAGAGCCACTGTATAGAATTCAGATACACTTTAGCCGAACAGCAGCATGAGTTAGGATTTTCAAATTTAGTGCAGCAAACAGAGTATGATAAACACAAGAGATTCTGCAGATACTGGACTTCACATTTCCATTTTGTCATGTTCTATTGTGAAAATGACGAGCAACATCTCAAAATCCATTGGGGTAGTCTCTAACCTGATGGCATGAACATCACTCTTTTCTATCTTCTGGTGATTACTACCCCCTCCCCCTTCTCTCTTTTGCAATTACCCCTTCTGGCTCCCCTCCTACCCCTTCTCTTCTTGTCACCTGCCCATCATCTCTGTCTGGTTCCCTTCCTCCTTCCCTTTCTCCTACGGTCCACTACTTCTCCTATCAGATTCCTTCTTCTTCAGCCTTTTACCTCTTCCACCTATCAGCTCCCAGTTTTTCATTTCATCACTCTCTCCCACCCTCCTACCTTCCCCCTCACCTGGTCTCACTTGTCACTTGTACTCCCTGGCTCCCCCCCACCCCACCACCACCTTGTTCTTCTGGCTTCTCCCCTCTTCTAGGTCCAGAGATCCCTCTAAATCAGGGGTTCCCAACATTTTTATGTCATGGACTCAACCCCTGATTTAGAGTAACCTTTGAAGAGATGGCCACATATTGTTCAAAAATCTTATATTTCTACAGGGCCTTTCATAGGTCTATTGGCACAACTCTTTATAACCAATTGACAACTTTGGAAGTGTAATCCTTGCAATATTCTGCATGGAAAGAATTTGAATGCAGAGAGTTCCTATAAAGAGATTAGCTTTATTTCTCACATGTACATTGGAACTTTAAAACGTACAGTTGAATGTGTCGTTTGTGTCAAATGAAAGCATCGAGGATTGTGCTGGGGTCAGCCTGCAGGTGTCACCGTGCTTCTGACGTCAACATTGCTGGCCCACAACCTACTAACCCTTACATTTATGTCTTTGGAATGTGGGAGGAAATTCATGCAGTCTGGGGAAGAACATACAAACTTCTTACAGACAGTGGCGGGAATTAAACCCCGATCGCTGATCACTGGTACTGTAAAGCATTTCCATAATCTAGTTCAGGCTTTGCCGAACAGAGGTGAAGACTGGAGATAGATTTTTAAAATTTTCCTTTCCTTTCTTTCTTTCCTTATTGCACAGTTAGAGAAATGAGGATGCCAGAAAGGATAAAGGAATGCTCCTCTTGTGGGATGTGGGAAGGCAGGGAGATTTCCAGTGTCCCTGACGACTACACCTGCAAGAATTGCATCTTTCAGACCAGGTCTGGTCCGCGAGTTGCGACTCCAAATTGGAGAAAGGCCAATTTTGACGATATCTGAGATGATCTGCCAAGTTTGGATTGGGACAGGCTGTTTTCTGGCAAAGGTATACTTGGAAAGGGGAAGGGCTTCAAAAATGAAATTTTGAGAGTACAAAGCTTGTTTGAGCCTCTCAGAATAAAAGGTAACGATAACAAGTGTGAGGAAGACTAGCATCAGCTAGAAAAATGGAAAACAGAATTTAATGCAGACAAGTATGAGGTTTTGCACTTTGGTAAGACCAACCAGTGTAGGTATTACAAAGTGAATGGTAAGGCATTGAAAAGTGTGGTAGAACAAAGGGATCTGGGAATACAGGTCCATAATTCATTGAAAGTGGCGTCACAGGTAGATGGGGTCATAAAGAGGGCTTTTGGCACATTGTCCCGTACAAGAGATGGGATGTTATGCTGAAGTTGTATAAGTCATTGTTGATGCCTAATTTGGAGTATTATATGCAGTATTGTCATCTACGGGAAAGATGTAAATAAGGGCGAAGGAGTACAGAGAAAGTTCACAAGGATGTTGCCAGGTCTGGAGGACCTGAGTTATAACAGAAGATTGAATAGGTTAGGACAATATTTGTTAGAATGTAGAAGATTGAGAGGGGATTTGATAGAGGTATATAAAATTATCAGGGGTATTGATAGGATAAATGCAAGAAGGCTTTCTCTACTGAGGCTGGGTGGGACTACAACCAGAGGTCATGGCTTAAGGGTGAGAGGTGAGGTTTAAGGGGAACACAAGGGGAAACTTCTTCACTCAGAGGGTTGTGAGAGTGTGGAATGAGCTGTCTGCATAAGTGGTGCATGCGAGCTCGATTTCAGTGTTTAAGAGAAGTTTGGATAGGTACGTGGATAGTAGGGGTCTGGAGGGCTATTGACCCGGTGCAGATTGATGGGAGTAGTCAGTTTTAATGGTTTTAGCATGGACTAAACCACCCTGTTTGTACTTTTCTCTGACTCTAGGACTCTGTGACCATGTTACGGAATTGGAGCTGGAGCTGGATGTAGTCCAGATCATTCTGTAGGCTGAGGGGTTGATCAAAGGACATACAGGCAAGATGCAGGACACAGGTGACGGGGTGACTGTCAGGAGGGGAAATGGAGATAGGCAGTCAGTGCAGAGTACCCCTGTGGCTGCTCCCCTCAACACCAAGTATACTGTTTTGGATACTAATTGGGGGGAGGTCGGGTGGATGTGACACAGCGGTCAGGTCACTGGCACTGAGTCTGGCTCTGTGGTTCAGAAGAAAAAAGGGGAGAAGAGGAGAACTGTAGTGATAGGGGTTTTGTTGGTTGGAGAAAGGAGGCTCTGTTCACGAGAACAAGATTCCTTGATGGTTTGTTGCCTTCCGGTGCCAGGGTCAGAGACATCTCGGATCAAGTCCACAGCATTCTTAAGTAGGAGGGTGAGCAGCCAGAGGTTGTGGTCCATGCTGGTACCAATGACATAGGTAGAAAGGATAGTGGGGTCCTGCATAGTGAGTTCAGGGAGCTAGGTGCTAAGTTAAAGGACAGGACCTCCAGGATCGTGATCTCACGACAGCTACCCGTGCCACGTGCTAGTGAGGCCAGAAGCAGGAAGATCAGACAGTTTAACACATGGCTAAAGAGTTGATGTAGGAGGGAGGGCTTCAGACTCTTGGATCACTGGGCTTACTTCTGGTGAAGATAGGACCTGTACGGAGGAACAGTTTGCACCTGAACTGGAGGGGGACTAATATCCTAGCGAGAAGGTTTGCTAGTGCTGCCGGTGAGGTGGGCTGGGGAGGAGTTAAAACTAGAATTGCAGGGGATGGGAACCAGAACGCTGGAGCAGATTGTGGAGTGGTTGTGGAGAAAGATGCTGTTATGCCTACCTATGAAGTCAGGAATCAAAAGATTGAGAATATTCTGAGGTTTGTATATTTCATTGCACGGAGTACTGTAGGAAAGATGGAGGCGTTTAGGGCTTGGATCAGCACATGGAATTATTGTAACATTAGTGAGATGTTGCAGCGGGGGGGGCAGGACGGGCAGCTCAATGCTCCAAGGTTCCATTGTTTTAAAGACAGAGTGGGAGGGATTAAAAGGGGAGGGTAGCATTACTAGTCCATAAGACCATAATACCATAAGACATAGGAGCAGAATTAGGCCATTCAGCCCATCGAGTCTGCTCCATCATTCCATCATGGCTGATCCCAGATCCCTCTGAACCCCACATATCTGCCTTCTCGCCATCTCCTGTGATGCCCTGGCCGATCAGGAAAAGACTAACTTCTGCCTTAAATATACCCACGGACTTGGCCTCCACTGCAGTCTGTGGCAAAGCACTCCACAGATTTACTACTCTCTGGCTAAAAAAGTTCCTCCTTACATCTGTTCAATTTTGAGGCTGTACCCTCTAGTTCTGGATACCACTATTATAGGAAACATCCTCTCCACATCCACCATATCTAGTCCTTTCAACATTCGGTAGGTTTCAATGAGATCCTCCCGCATTCTTTTAAATTCCAGTAAGTCTAGGCCCAAAGCTGCCAAACACTCCTCATATGTTAACCCCTTCATTCCCAGAGTGAACCTCCTCTGGACTCTTTCCAATGACAACACATCCTTTCTGAGATATGGGGCCTAAAACAATACCCCAAGTGCAGACTAACTAGTGTTTTATGAAGGCTCAGCATTATCTCCTTGCTTTTATATTCTATTCCCCTTGAAATAAATGCCATCATTGCATTTGCCTTCTTTATCACAGACTCAACCTGTAAATTAACCTTCCGGGAGTCTTGCACAAGGACTCCTAAGTCCCTCTGCACCTCTGATGTTTGAACCTTCTATCCATTTAGATAATAGTCCACACTAGTGTTCCTTTTACCAAAATGCATTATCATACATTTCCCAACACTGTATTCTGTCAGTTTTTTGGCCATTCTTCCAATTTATCTAAGTCCAGCTGCAGACACATTGCTTCCTCAATACTACCTACCACTCCACCTATCTCTGTATCATCCACAAACTTTGCCACAAAGCCATCAATTCCATTATCTAAATCATTGACAAACAAGGTGAAAAGTAGTGGTTCCAATACTGACCTCTAAGGATCACCAGTAGTCACTGGCAGCCAACCAGAAAAAGCCCTTTTTATTCCCACTTGCCACCTCCTGCCTGTCAGCTATTCTGCTATCCGTACCAGTATCTTTCCTGTAACACCATAGGATCTTATCTTGTTAAGCAGCCTCATGTGTGGCACCTTAGTCAGGGAAAATGTCATGACTGTGCTCAGGCAGGGCAGACTGGAGAACTCGTCTGCTGAGGGAATATATGTGGAACTGAAGAATAAGAAAGGTACGACTACATTAATGGGATTATATTACAGATTACCCAATGATCCATGGGATTTAGAGGTGCAAATTTGTAGAGAGATCGTAGACTGTTGCAAGAAACATAAAGTTGTGATAGTAGGCGATTTTAACTTCCCACATTGACTGGGACTCCCATACTGTAAAAGGGCTAGTTGGAAAAGAGTCTGTCAAGTATGTTCAGGAAAGTTTCCTTAATCAGTACATAGAGGTCCCAACTGGAAAGAGTGTGATATTAGATCTCCTATTAGGGAATGAGAAAGGGCGGGTGACAGATGTTTGTGTAGGGGAACACTTTGTACTTGTGATTATAATACCATTAGTTTCAAGATAATTATGGTGAAGGATAGGTCTGATCCTTAGTTTGAGATTCTAAATTGGAGAAAGGCCAATTTTCATGGTATCTGAAAGGATCTAGCAAGTGTGCATTGGGACAGGCTGTTTTCTGGCAAAGGTGTACTTGGTAAGTGGAGGCCTTTAAAAGTGAAATTTTGAGAATACAGAGTTTGTACATTCCTATCAGAATAAAAGCAAGGGTACCAGGATTAGGGAACCTTGGCTTTTGAGAGATATTGAGGCTCTGGTTAAGAAAAAATAGGAGGTGCACAAGAGTTATAAGCAGAAAGGAGCAAATGAGATACTTGAGGAGTATTAGAAATGCAAGAGAACACTTAAGAAGGAAATTAGGAGAGGTAAAAGAAGAAACAGGAGAAAATTTGCAGATGCTGGAAATCCGAGCAAAACACACAAAATGTCAGAGGAACTCAGCAGGCCAGGCAGAATCTATGGAAAAAAGTACAGTTGACATTTTTGGCCAAGACCCTGCGGTCTTGCCGAAGGGTCTCGGCCCGAAACGTCAACAGAACTTTTTTCCATAGATGCTGCCTGGCCTGCTGAGTTCCTCCAGGATTTTGTGTATGGGGCTAAAAGAAGACATGAGGTTGTTCTAGTAGACAATATGATGAAGAATTCCAAGGGCTTCTACAGATATATTAAGAGTAAAAGAATAACAAGGGACAAAATTGGCCCTTCGGAAGATTAGAGAAGTCATCTCGGTATGGAGCCAAAAGAGATGGGGAAATCTTAAATGGTTTTCTTTTTGCGTCCATATTGACTCAGACAAAAGACGCAGAGTCTTTCGAAGTGAAGCAAAGCAACAGCAAGGTCATGGACCCTATACAGATTACAGAGTACAGGTGTTTGCTGTCTTGAGGAAAATTAGTGTGGATAAACCTTCAGCACTCGACAAGGTGTTCCCTCAGACTCTGTGGGAGGTTAATGAAGGAATTGTTGGGGCCCAAGCATAGATATTTAAAATATCCTTAGCCAAGGTAGCTAATGTTGTTCCATTGTTTAAGAAAGGCCAGGAAATTATAGGTTGGTAATATGATATTCCAATTTTCAATGCATGCATTTCTAAATGACAATAAACGAGGACTGAGTGTCTTCATAATCTAATCTAATCTAATATCAGTAGTGGGGAAGTTATTGGAATGTATTTGAAGAGACAGAATATATAAGTACTTGGATAGACAGGGACTGACTAGGAATAGTCAACATGGCTTTGTTGTGGTAGGCCATGTCTAACCAATCATTTTTTCAGATTATGAGGACACTCAGTCCTCGTTTATTGTCATTTAGAAATGCATGCATTAAGAAATGATACAATGTTCCTCCAGAGTGATATCACAAAAAAAACAGGACAAACCAAAGACTAATACTGACAAGACCACATAATTATAACGTATAGTTACAGCAGTGCAAAGCAATACCATAATTTGATAAAGAGCAGATCATGGGCAGGTAAAAAAAAGTCTCAGAGTTCCAATCGACTCCCGATAGTCCCCGATAGCAGGTGGCAAAAGGGAGAAACTCTCCCTGCCATAAACCTCCAGGCGCCGACAACTGCCGATGCATTGGAAGCACCCGACCACAGCCGACTCTGAGTCCGTCCGAAAACTTTGAGCCTCCAACCAGCCCTCCGACACCGAGCACCATCCTTCTGCCGAGCGCTTCGACCCTGCCCCGGCCGCCGAGCAACAAGCAAAGCCAAGGACTCGGGGCCTTCTCCTCCGGAGATTCTGGATCACACAGTAGCAAGCAGCAGTGAAGCAGGCATTTCAGAAGTTTCTCCAGATGTTCATCCGTGCTTTCACGTCTGACTCCATCAAATCAGGATTGTGCATGGCACCCTACTTGGCAGATAACAGATATCATTTCACCGGAGTGGCCGCTGCGCGCTGCGTCGCACCGCCATCTTCTCCTCCCTCCTAAAATAGAGTTTTTAAAGAAGTTATCAAGAAGGTTGACGAAAGCAAGTATGTTGTCTACTTCAACTTTATCACGGTCTTTGACAATGTCCTGGAGGTTGGTCAAGAAGATTTGGTGGCATGGCATTCAAGATGATGTAGTAAATTGGATTAGACATTGGCTTTGTGGGAGTAGCCAGAGAATGGTAGTAGAGAGTTGCCTCTCTGACTGGAGACCTGTGACTAGTGGTGTGTCATTGGGATTGATGCTGGGTCCATTGTTGTTTGTCATCTATATCAAGGATCTGGATGATAATGTGGTTAAAAGGATCAGCAAATTTGTGGATGTACGATTGGGGATGTACTGAACAGCGAGGAAGACAATCAAAGCTTCATTGGGACCTGGACCAGGTGGAAAAATGGGCTGAAAAATGGCTGATGGAATTTAATGCAAACAAGTGTGAGATGTTGCACATTGGGAAGGCCAACCAGGGTAGGATAGGTAGGGCCCTGAGGTGTGCAGTAGAACAGAGGGATCTGGGAATGCAGACCCATAATTCCTTGGAAGTGGCATCACAGGTAGATGGGGTCATGAAGAAAGCTTGTGGCACACTGGCCTTCATAAATCAATGTACTGAGTACAGAAGATGGGATGTTATGTGGAAGTTGTAGAAGATGTTGGTGAGGTCTAATTTGGAGTGTTGTGTGCAGCTTTGGTTACCTACCCACAGGAAAGATTTAAATAAGATTGAAAGGGTGCAGAGAAAATGTACAAGGATCTTGCCAGAACTTAAGGACCTGAGTTATTGGGAAAGGCTGAACAGGTTAGAACTTCATTCCCTAGAGTGTAGGAGATTGAGAGAAGACTTGATAGAGTAATATAAAATTATGAGGGGTATAGAAGGGTAAATGCAAGCAGGCTCGGGTGAAACTAGAACTAGAGGTCATGGGTTAAGGGTGTAAGTTGAAATATTTAAGGGCACATGGGAGGGGTCTTCTTCACTCAGAGGGTGGTGAGAATGTGGAACGAGCTGCCAGTGGAAGAGGTGCATGCAAACTCGATTTCAATGTTTATGAGGAGTTTGGGTAGGTACATGGATGGTAGGGATATGGAGGGCTCTGGTCCTGATGTAGGTTGATGGGACTAAGCAGATAAATAGTTCAGTACAGGAGAGATGGGCCGAAGGCCCTGTTTCTGTGTTGTAGTGTTCTAAGACCCTACATTACCATGCTGTCCTTTTCCGTTATGGTGCTGCCCATGTGGGCTGAAATATCGCATGCAAAGTAAATCTGCGCCTTCTCTATGCAAATTTATGCATGTGTAACTGACATCATGAAACCCGAGTTAATGTGGCATGCACTTTTGACATTGTTCACACAAGCGGCTTGTTGTGGCTAATGACAAAGGAGAAAATGTAATGCAGAGTCTGTAGCTGTGTTATAACTGGCTGGACACTATCCAGATGTCCTGCACTGTAAGAGCTGCCTACACCAATGCTACTGCACAGGATCAAAGTAAGCTGCAGAGGGTTGTAAAATTAGTCATCTCCATCTTGGGTACTGTCCTCCGTAGTATCCAGGTCATCTGCAAGGAGCGATGCCTCAGAAAGGTAGCATCCATCATCAAGGATCCCCATTACTGAGGACCCGCCCTCTTCTCACTGGTACCATCGTGAAGGAGGTCCAGGAGCCTGAAGGCACACACTCAATGATTCAGGGACATCTTCTTCCCCTCCGCCATCTGATTTCTGAATGGATATTCAATCCATGAACACTGTCTCACTACTTTTTATTTCAGTTTTGCACTACTTATTTAATTGAACTATTTAATATACATATATACACTTACTGTAATTCACAGTTTTTTCTCTATTAGTATGCATTGCGTTGTACTGCTGCCACAAAGTTAACAAATATCGTGACATATGCCGATGATATTAAACCTGATTCTGATTCTGATTCTGAACTACTTCAGTTGGACGGCTATAAATGCATCAAACATGAGGAATTCTGCAGGTGTTGGGAATTCAAGCAACACACATCAAAGTTGCTGGTGAACGCAGCAGGCCAGGCAGCATCTCTATGAAGAGGTGCAGTCGACGTTTCAGGCCGAGACCCTTCGTCAGGACTAACTGAAAGAAGAGCTAGTAAGAGATTTGAAAGTGGGAGGGGGAATGGGAGATCCGAAATGATAGGAGAAGACAGGAGGAGGAGGGATGGAGCCAAGAGCTGGACAGGTGATTGGCAAAAGGGATATGAGAGGATCATGGGACAGGAGGTCCGGGGAGAAGGAAAAGGGGGAGGGGGGGAAAAACCCAGAGGATGGGCAAGGGGTATAGTCAGAGGGACAGAGGGAGAAAAAGGAGAGAGAGAGAAAGAATGTGTGTATATAAATAAATAACGGATGAGGTACGAGGGGGAGGTGGGGCATTAGCGGAAGTTAGAGAAGCCAATGTTCATGCCATCAGGTTGGAGGCTACCCAGACAGAATATCTCTTACTAGCTCTTCCTTCAATTAATCCTGATGAAGGGTCTCGGCCCGAAACATCGACTGTACCTCTTCCTACAGATGCTGCCTGGCCTGCTGCGTTCACCAGCAACTTTGATGTGTGTTGCTATAAATGCATCAATGTTGCTGCACACCAACAGGGCCCTCTCTGACCTGGCATCAGAAACACTCCACAAACTTTCTGATCCACCACACTCATTGTATGAAAGATCTGACTCGGGTTATTCTTAAAATCTTCACAAATGGAACTCTTTACAACACTTAGGAATTGTTGAGACTGGGATAATTCTGTTAAACATTACCCAAATATAGTCTCAGAAATGCTCAATTTAGATGTCTGCCTTTACCAGATAGAGACACTGTTAAGTATTCTCTTGAGATTTTTAATATGATTTTGTGAGTGCTTTTTTAAACAATGATTAAGTGAGCACCATATTGCATAGAATGCACAGTTTCATGAAGCAATAAATGAAATGAAAATAATTGGTAAAAATTGTAATGGTTTTCAGCAGAAATAGGGTAGATAATGGTAATTGGGTGGTGAAATGGAGACACGTCTCTACCAAAGGAAGTCGAAGGTGCTCCTTTCCTCCTCTAGCCTGCAGAGCACCTTTGGGCAGGGTGTAGCCCCTGCTTAGCCCCTCGATCAGGGTCACATGAAACCACGGGTGCAGGTGGTGCGTATCACAAGTCCTGGTTATGGGACCACTGATGCCAGGCAGACATTCTCTGAAGAGTATTGATAATGGCTGGGGTCATCTATTTTGTAAAGACACTGCCCAGAAGAAGGCAATGGCAAACCACTTCTGCAGAAAAATTTGCCAAGAACAATCATGGTCATGGACAGGGTTTACAACCTTTTTTATGCCATGGACCATTAAGCAAGGGGTCCGTGGACTCAGGTTGGGAACCCCTGGTATAGGAATTGATCTGAGCAGAGATGAAGATTAACTTTATTTGTCACATGTACATGAAACACTGAAATGAGTTGTCTTACATCAAATCAAGTCAGCGAGGATTGTGCTGGGGGGCAACCCACAAGTATCACCACACTTCCGGTGCCAACAAAGATGCCCGCGAGTCACTAATTTGGTCGGCTGGTGGCGCAGTGAGATCAGCGCTGGGCTCGAGAACGGAGGTTCCCGAGTTTGATCCAGTGACAGACCGCCCCTGTGCGCGCTGTCCATCCGTGCCGGGTTGACGTCCAGCTCGCAACTCAGCCTCGTAAAATAATACTGCGAAATGTCTGTGTGAGGAGTGGTGCCCCACACAGCTTTTCGAACTGCGCCTTGTAAGGCATGAAAATGCCCAACGCTGGCCTCTCAGGTCTGAGTCATCGCCATCATCATTATCATCACTAATTGTAACCGTATGTCTTTTGGAATATGGAAGGAAGCCAGAGCACCCAGAGGAAATCCACGCGGTAATGGAGAGAGCGTACAAACTCCTTTCAGTGGGAATCAAACCCCTGATTAATGATCACTATAAGCCACTACACTGCTTTGCCTCCCTATTGATTATTGCATAAGTGGTGAAAGGCTGTCTTAATGTTCAAATAAATAAGGTCTTATGATATATTATTTTCATCACATTTTTTCAATGGAAAAAGCAAGATTCTTTGTTGTAAATTCAGTTACACTGGAAGATAGAATATTAGTTTACTTGGGCTTTATAAATTCATACGATCTTCAAATTGAACGGTTTAGCATGGACTAGTTGCATTGAAGGGCCTGTTTCTGTTCTGTACTTTTCTATGATTCTATGAATTCCTTTTATACGTCTGCAGGATATAAATCTTACCTAAGGTTGGTCATTAGCCCTGACTTAATAAATTAAACGGCTACAAATCGATCAAAGCAACAACATCTGCAGATTTTCTCTAGTTTGTGACAAATCAATCAAATCTATTTTGCTGCTGGTTTGAAGGAAGTTGAATTCATGAATATTTAACGATTCCAATGTTAGTTGGGCTGCCAACTATCATTAGTGGTCACACACAAAATGCTGGAGGAGCTCAGCGGTCAGGCAGCAGCTATGGAAATTAATAAACAGTCGATGTTTCGGGCCGAGACCCTTCTCAGTTATGCAAGTACTCTGTTAACGAAAAGCAGTTGAAAGAGATCCATACAACCCTGACGAAAGCTGAGTCTGATTAACCCCGATGTTCTTCCCACCACGCCAATAATTCCTCCTATATTAGCTCATCTTTATATGAATTCATTCTTCTTGAAGAGCGATGAACTCCTTTAGTATTAACAAGACAGTGGAATGAGAACTTACTACCATCCATTTGCAATTTCCCCTGGAGATGGGATACGCTGTTTCTTCATTCCAATGAAAATATTTTTGGCATACCTCACCACTCATGTGATTTGACCCGAATCAGCTGCCAAGGAGAGGAGATAATATGAAAGATACTATATTGTACTTGAAAGTCACAGGAGTAAATTGCATACATTTTAAGGTGCACCATCGGACAAGTGTTGGCTTGTGTACAAGACAATAAGGAACATTAATGGGAGCTCAATTAGCTGCACATCTGGTGTGTAATGAAGAACGATTGTGTGCCGAAGTGTAAACAAGAATCATTTATCAACAGATTCCACTCACAAAGTCTGCTTGGCAGTACAACAGACAGGGTCCACATTTAACAATCATCTGTTCCCTTATTTACACGGAAGAATACGACTGGAGTTAGTCTCAAGAACCTTTTTTCATTAATCCTGACAGAAAAATGCTCTAAATTGCGTTATTTTCATCATAGAAAGCTGATTTCCTAATTTGATAATAACTGGAGAAACAAGATATATTCTCATGAGCTTTCAGTTTGACACCAGTATCTGGAAATTCAGACTGCTCCTTACTAGGCACGAGCCAATAAAATTGGCTCTTCGGCTCTAATCTTAACTTCACCCCGAGTCCTTGAACCAACACCCATATCCCATGGGAGTACAAACTGCAAAGTTGATGAATGTCAGCACACTTTGCCAAAGCCAGCCTCAGACTGGATATTGTAAGTGGTATGGTAGCTTGGCAGTTAATGCAATCGGTTTACAGTCCAGCAATTACCAATCAGAGTTCAATTCCTGCTGTTCTCCTGTTAGGAGTTTGTACATTCTCCCCATGACCATGTGGGTTTTCTCCCTCATTCCAAAGACATATGGGTTAGCGTTAGTAAGTTGTGGGCATGCTCTGTTGGTGCTGAAAGCGTGGGGACACTTGTGGACTGCCCATAGCACAATCTTCACTGAAATGATTTGACGCAAACAACATATTTCACTGTATGCTTCTGTGAATATGTGACAAATAAAGTGAATCTACCTTTCTTTCTTTCACAGAACTTCGTGGCACTTGATTCTGATTCTGAGAAAAAGGCCGTCCAGCCTATTTTATAGAAGTTATGCTAAAAAACGTCTTTGGGATGAAACCCACTGTTTAGCTCCTGATCCACATCCTCAGGAATCTCAAGTGTTCATCCAGATACCCCTAGGTAATATGGGTTTCTGTCTGAGATGAACCGCTAAAGACTTAAGCCTGATTTATACTTCTGCGTTAACTGGACACCGTAACCTACGCAAGTGGCCTACGCGCATTGTGAGCATTTATACTTGTGCGTTGGTGTGTCTGCGTCGCTCTGCAATTCGCACACGTCACACATATGCACTCATCTGCCCACGCAAGGCTTTATGGTCATGGTAGTCTTTCTCGGGGTAAACAAGAAACGAGCGTCTTTTTTCGTAAAAAGGAAATGTGTCCTCCATAATTTCGGAGGTCTGTAAAGCTTTATGGAAAGCATTGCAGCCAGAGTTCCTTCCCTGCCCTTCAGTCGCCCAATGGGAAGCTATTGCAGCGTAGGATGAAATGCGATGCCACCAAGCAGACCAATCATAGCTGCTGCGTTCTGCGTTGCCGTGATGCGCGGTTACATTTTGGAAGAGGTGCACGTCGCAGCAACACAGGCTCTCGCGTAGGGTTCTGCATCAGCTTTGTGTAGGGTTTGCGGCGACGCAGTACTTACGGCGACGTGTTGATGCAGAAGTATAAATCAGGCTTTAGTACCTCACAGTTCTGACATGTGACAGAGAGGTAAGGTCTTCATTGCCCCTTGTTCCAGCAAGATTGGCAGCTGCACTGGAGGACCCAAAATTGGTTCCATTGGAGATGGCTTCCCATGATAGAGACTGTTTTCAGAGTCAGAATCAGCCTTATTATCACTGACATATTTCGTGAAACTTGTTGTTTTACGGAGCAGTACAGTGCAATAATTTAAAAATCACTATAGGTTACAAATAGAAATATATAAAAAAGAGACAGCAAAGCAGTGTGGTAGTGTTCACGGGTTCATGGACCATTCAGGACTCTGATGACAAAGGCGAAGAAGCTGTTCCTAAAACGTTGTATGTGAGTCCTCAGGCTCTTTGCATCTCCACTCTGATGACAAAGGCGAAGAAGCTGTTCCTAAAACGTTGTATGTGAGTCCTCAGGCTCTTTGCATCTCCACTCTGACGGCAGTAATGAGAAGAGGGCATGTCCCTGATGGTGCGGGTCCTTAATGAAGTGTGAGATGTTCTTGATGCACTGTCTCTTGAACATGTCCTCGATGGTTGGGAGGCTAGAGCGCATGGTGGAGTTAGCTGAGTCAACAACTTCTCTGCAGCTTCTTTCAATGCTGTCTGTTGGCACTTCCACACCAGACAGTCATCCAACCGATCAGAGTGCTCTCCACAGTGCATCTGTAGAAATTTTCTAGAGGCTTTGGTGACACACCAAACTCTCAACAAGGTATAGCTGCTGGCATGCTGCTTCATGATTGCATCAATATATTGGGCCCAGGACAGATCCTCAGATCCTCCATGACACCTCCTCACCAGTCAGAAAGACACAACAGAGCCTGTACTTTCTGAGGAGACTGAGGAGCGCAAGGATTCCTGGCCTCACTCTAACAGCTTTCTACAGGAGCACCATCGAGTGTGTCCTGTCCGGTTGCATCACTGGGTGGACTGCAAGGCCCTATAGAGAGTAGTAAAAACTGCAAGCGAGGATCACCAGGGTCTCCCTCCCCACACTTTGTGACATTTATTGGGAATGTTGTAGACGAAGGACCCAGAGCATTGTTGAGGATCCCTACCACCCATCCCACAATCTCTTTGACTCACTACCATCAGGAAGGAGGTACAGGAGCATCAGGACTAGGGCTGCCAGACTGGGTAACCTGTTCTTCCCCCAGGCTGTGAGGCTATGAATACCCTGCCAGCACTGAGGTTTTGTCACTTGGACAGTGAGCTGTTTACTGTTCATCTGCTCTGCACACTACATGCATTTTGAATTATATTTTATTAACTTATTTATGGTAATATTTTGTTTTGTGTGCAATCATCTTTCCTTCTCTTCTTGATCTGTTGATAATTATTGAGTCTGTTCATATCTTCACAAACTTATTTAAGTTTGATTATTGATGTTTGTGCACATGACCGTTCCGCTAATAGTTGATTGCTCATGGCTGTTTGTGCTATTGTCCTGTAAATTATTAGTTGCTATTGTGTTGTCTTTTATGGAGTTGTCCTGTGTCTTATCCTTGGCACTGAACCACAATCAATTCTGGTTTGTTTCACATACTGGCAATAAAGTGAAATTGACTCTAATGTTAAGATGTTGACGTGTATCATTGACAGATGAGAGAATGATCTTCACAGCCTTCGCAGTTGATCTTTGAAATGTCGTCAAAAGTGCTTTTACACTGGGCCAAGGTTGTTTAGGTTGCTTAGTGTGAATTGTTACTCATTACCCATCTACTCCATCATATCAATGTGAGGTAAAGACGCAATCCAAGTACTTTATGTAGACGCAGAATTCAGAAACAAACGTGCCACACATCCAAAAACTGAATTTGTACAGTTAATCAGTAATAAGATTGGGAGGGAGGTGAGTATCAGAGATGTACACACTAAATGCAGAACGTAAGATCTTAAGACATAGGAGCAGAATTAGGCCATTCAGCCCATTGAATCTGCTCTGCCATTCCATGGCTGATTTATTATCCCTCTCAACCCCATTCTCCTGGCTTTACCTCGTACCTTTTGACACACTTACTAATTTAGAGCCTATCAACCTCCACTTTAGCTATCCTCAATGGCTTGGCTTTCCCAGCCGTCTGTGGCAATGAATTCAGGATTCGAGTACATTTGTAATCAAAGAATATATAAATTATACACCTGGAGATTTCTTTGCTTACAGGCAGCCACAAAGCAAGAAACCTGAAGAACCCAATTAAAAAAAGACCATAACCACTGCGCAGAGGAAAAGGGAAAAAGCACACACACATCATGCAAACAATAGCATTCGGACTCAGACCGAGTCCTTAGATCCGCTTCTCAGAGCAGCTGGAGTAGGCCGAAGCCTCGATCTCAGTTCATCACATTAGTGGGGCAAAAACACCACGTGAACTCACAGAGATGTCAACCACTGGAGAGAGGAATGAACATCGCAGAAGAGCGAGCAAAATCAGCTCGACCCTCGCCTCCAACCCTGACACTTGGGCTTTAAATTGTCCAAGCATTGGGTTGTGCCTCGCTCTAGGACCTGGACCCTGGCACAGCGACTCACCCCGGCTGCACATCCTGAAGCCGATCGGCTCGGTGCTTGGAATGATCCAACCTCACAGCCAGCTTAGGTGGGATGGCATCGAAAGCCCTCTGCATCGACTCCTCTCCAAATCATTCACTTCAACAGCAACAGCGATACAAACTCCGTCTGCGAACCCATCTTGAACACGCTACATTTCGGCTTTGCAATAGACCTGGACGGTTCATCCTCCAAACCAGCTCCGCCTCTGCTTGCTTCTTCACTGTTTGCGGTGATAGTTGACCACAATATACTTCACAAAAGGTGTCATTAGTAATGTTTTTAGTCATATTTCTTGCCTTCTGAGCTACCATTAAGCTGTCACTCGCCTTCAGTAGTGCCATTTTAAATCAGAAATTCCACAGATTCACCTCAGAGAATATAGAACATTACAGCACAGTACAGGCCTTTGGGCCCACGATGATGTACCAACATGTTAAACTATGCTAAGATCAATCTAACCCTTCCATCATACATAGCCCTCCATTTTTCTATCATCCATGTGCCTATCTAAGAGGTTCTTACATACCCCAGTTGTAACTGCCTCTACCACCACCCCTGACAGTGGTCATAAAAACATACGAACATAAGAAATAGGAGCAGGAGTCGGTCATCTGGCCCGTCGAGCCTGCCCCGCCATTCAATAAGATCATGGCTGATCTGACCATGGTCTCATCTCCACCTACTCGCCTTTTCCCCATAGCCCTTAATTCCCCTACTATGCAAAAAATCTATCCAACCTTGCCTTAAATATATAAGACCACAAGATATAGGAGCAGAAGTTGGCCATTCAGTCCATTGAGTCTGCTCCGCCATTCAATCATGGGCTGATCCAATTCTTCCAGACATCCCCACTCCCCTGCCTTCAGCCCATACCCTTTGATGCCCTAGCTCTTATATTCTATACCTCTAGAAATGAATGGCAACATTGTATTCGCCTTCTTCACCACCAACTCAGCCTGGCAGTTAACCATTAGGGTATCCTGCACAAGGACTCCCAAGTCCCTTAGCATCTCTGCATTTTGAGTTCTTTCCCTGTCTAAATGATAGTCTGCCCATTTATTTCTTCCACCAAAGTGCATGACCATACACTTTGCAACATTGCATTTCATTTGCCACTTCTTTGCCCATTCCCCTAAACTATCTCAGGCTCTCTGCAGACTCTCTGTTTCCTCAACACTACCTGTCTTTGTATCATCGACAAATTTAGCCACAAATCCATTAATCCCATAGTCCAAATCATTGACATATATCGTAAAAAGCAGCGGTCTCAACAACGACCCCTGTGGAACTCCGCTGGTAACCGGCAGCCAGCCAGAATAAGATCCCTTCATTCCCACTCTCTGTTTCCTGCCGATCAGCCAATGTTCCACCCATCCTAGTAACTCCCCTGTAATTCCACGGGCTCTTATCTTGCTAAGCAGACTCATGTGCAGCACCCTGTCAGAGGCCTTCTGAAAATCCAAGTACACCACATCTACTACATCTCCTTTGTCTACCCTGCTTGTAATTTCCTCAAAAAATTGCAGTAGGTTATTCAGGCAGGATTTTACTTTCAGGAAACCATGCTGGCTTTGGCCTATCTTGTCATGTGCTTCCAGATACTCTGTAATTTCATCCCTAACAATCGATTCCAACAACTTCCAAGCCACTGATGTCAGGCTAACAGGTCTATAGTTTCCTTTCTGCTGCCTCCCACCCTTCTTAAATAGTGGAGTAACATTTGCAATTTTCCAGTCATCCGGTACAATGCCAGAATCTATTGATTCTTGAAAGATCATTGTTAATGCCTCCGCAATCTGTCCAGCTACTTCCTTCAGGACTCGAGGGTGCATTCCATCAGGTCCAGGAGATTTATCCATCCTCAGACCATTAAGCTTCTTGAGCACCTCCTCAGTCGTAATTTTCACTGCACAAACTTCACTTCCCTGACACTCTTGAATGTCCGGTATACTGCAGATGTCTTCCACTGTGAAAACTGATGCAAAATACATATTCAGTTCCTCTGCCATCTCTGCATCTCTCATTACAATATCTCCAGTGTCATTTTCTATTAGTCCTATATCTAGTGGAGGAGGAGGAGAAGATGGCGGCACGACGCAGTGCGCGCGGCCACTCCGGTGGTGATGTCTGTTATTTGTCAAGTGGGGGACCGTGCACAATTCTGATTTGATGGAGACAGACGTGAGAGTACAGAGGAACATCTGGAGAAACTTCTGAAATGCCCGCTTCGCTGACGCTGTTACTGTGTGGTCCAGAATCTCCGGAGGAGAAGGCCCCGAATCCTCGGCTTTGCTTGTTTCGGCAGCCGGGCGAGGTTGAGGGCACTCGGGAGGCTGTATCGGAGGGGCTGGTCGGAGGCTCGAAGTTTTCAGATGGACGGACTCAGTGTCGGCTGTGGTCGGGTGCTTCCAATGCATCGGCAGTTGTCGGTGCCTGGAGGTTTATGGCAGGGAGTTTCTCCCTTCGTCGCCTGCTATCGGGGACTCGGGAGTCAATCGGCTTGGGACTTTGAGACTTTTTTTTTACCGTGCCCATGGTCTGTTCTTTATCAAATTATGGTACTGTTTTGCACTGCTGTAACTAAATGTTATAATTATGTGGTCTTGTCAGTGTTAGTCTTTGGTTTGTCCTGTCTTTCTGTGATATCACTCTGGAGAAACATTGTATCATTTCTTAATACATGTATGCATTTCTAGATGATAATACAAGAGGACTGAGTGTTCCCATAATCCAATCTACCCTCAACTCTCTTTTACCCTTTACATACTTAAAAAAGCTTTTAGTATCTTCTTTGATATTAATCACCAGTTTCCCTTCATAATTTATCTTTTCCTTCCTAATGACCTTCTTAGTTTCCTTCTGCAGGTTTTTAAAAGTTTCCCAATCCTCGATCTTCCCAATGTCTTTGGCTTTCTGTATGCTCTCTCTTTTGCTTTTACTTTGGCTCTGACTTCACTTGTCAGCCACAGTAGTGTCCTTCTTCCATTCGAAAATTTCTTCTTGTTTGGAATATATCTGTCTTGCACTTCCTTCATTTTTTTCAGAAACTCCAGCCATTTCTCCTCTGCTGTCCTTCCTGCTAGTGTTCCTTTCCAGTCAACTTTGGCCAATTCCCCTCTCATGCCATTGTAATTTCCTTTATTCCCCTGGAATACCGACACATTGGAATTTAGCTTCTCCTTCTCAAATTTCAGTGTGAACTCCATCATATTGTGATCACTATTCCCTAAGGGTTCCTTAACTTTAAGCTCTCTTATCACCTCCGGATCATTGTACAACACCCAATCCAGCATAGTTGATCCCCTAGTGGGCTCAACAACCAGCTGTTCTAAAAAGCCATCCCTTAGACATTCGACAAATTCTCTCTCTTGAGGTCCAGTTCTGACCTGGTTTTCCCAATCCACTTTCATGTTAAAATCCCCAACGATTATCATGACATTGCCCTTCTGACACACCTTTTCTATCTCCTGCTGTAATTTGTAATCCATATCCCGGCTGCTGTTTGGAGGCCTGTATACAACTGCCATTAGGGTCCTTTTACCCTTGCAATTTCTTAACTCAACCCATAGAGATTCTATACCTTCCAATCCGATGTCATCCCTTTCTAGTGATTTAATACTATTTCTTATACACAGGGCCACATCACCCCCTCTGCCTACTAACCTATCTTTCCAATACACCGTATATCCTTAGACATTCAGCTCCCAATGGCAGTCATCCTTTAACCAAGTTCCAGAGATGGCCACAATGTCATACTTGTCAATCTGTAGCTGAATTTCAAGATGATCCATTTTATTTTTTGTGCTGTGTGCATTCAAATATAACACTTTCAGTCCAGAAAGTGAGGTATTGACCGAGGTCGCCTCCACTGTTTCATTGGGCAGAGAATTCCACAGATTCACCCCCTTGGGAAAAGCGGTTCCTCCTCATCTCCGTCCTAAATTTACTCCCCTGTATCTTGAGGCTATGTTCTAGTCTCACCTACCAGTGGAAACAATTTTCCTGCCTCTATCTTATCAATCCCATTCATAATTTTACATAAGATCTCCTCTCATTCTTCTGAATTCCTGCGAGTATAGTCCCAGACGACTCAAGCTGTCCTTAGAGTCTAACCCCCTCATCTCGGGAATCAACCTGGTGAACCTCCTCTACACTGCCTCCAAAGCCAGTATATCCTTCCTCAAGAAAGGAGACCAGAACTACACACAGTACTCCAGCTGCGGCCTCACCAGTACCCTGCACTTAAATTCAACCCCTCTAGCAATGAAGGCCAACATTCCATTCAGTGCACTCACCACTCTCTGTGTACAAAAACCTACCTCTGACAACCCTCTGTACTTTCCTCCAATCATCTTAAAAACTATTTCCCCTGGTATTAGCTATTTTCTGGCTATCCACTTGATCTAGGCCTCTTATCATCATGTACACCTTTATCAAGTTACCCCTCAACCTCCTTCACTCCAAAGGGAAAAGCCCCAGCTTGCTCAACCTATCCTCTTCTATCCGATTTCAAACTTCTGTCAAATTTCCACTGATTTCAAGATAACTGTGCAAGAAGCAGGTGGATTTAATAAGAAATCCATATACCCAACTTAGTCAAGCTGCAGGGCACTGATTCATCCAGCCCCCTCAGCTAAAGTGGTTTAAGAAACAGGCAGGAAGAAATATTGGTCCGAATAGTGATTAGTGTAAAAATAATGGTTTATTATAATTAAAATCTGACAGTTCAATTATAATACATTTGGAACAAATCCAACAGGATTATTCATTATGTCTGCTCTAGTTTTTGGATTGTCTCTTTGTCTCACATTAATATGATGGAGTAGATGGTAATGAGTAATGACGGACAGTAACAAAGCTAAATAATTTAAAGAGAAAGGGAAGTCTAGTGGGAGGTAGCCTTGCTATGGAAATCTTTGCAAAGATGATTGCACAATGACACAAATCTGTAACAGTTATTTGTTATTTAATCATTCTGAAGTTTTAAATTTCATATTGCTATTTTCTTGCTTGCTCTCTCCCTCCCTCTTACTCTCTCCACTTTCTTTCTCTCTTTCCCTTCCTCTCAATCTCACTCTCACTCTCCCCCTCTCACTGTCTTTCTTACTCCCTTTCTCTGTCTCTCTTTCTCTCTCTCACTCTTTCTCAAGCTCTCTCTCCCCCTTCCTTTCTCACCCACTCTCTCACTCATGAATATTGCAGCTCCACTAGCTCCATTGTCGAAATTGTAATGCGCTGTCTTGTTTACAAGACCATAGACCATGATGGTTGTAGATTAAGCTCTGTGGTGCAGTCAGACAATAACACTTTCTCAGAGCCACTTTATGAAGAATTACGACCCAGAGGGAGGTCACTTGGCCTATCCAGTCCAAACTGTCCTTGTCAACCACCTGGGCAACATTCCAAGTTCCTATCTTTCTCAATTTCCCTTTCTGTCAACCGTATCTCCAGCCTGGCCTTGAATATCAGCAATTCCCCTGTATCATTCACAAAGTCATATAGATATCTTTCTTCAGTTTCCTTGGCCTCTTCCCAGGATCCCCAGCACCAGGCAGGAGATACAAAAGCCTGAAAGCATGTACGACTCAGCTCATGAACAGCTTCTACCTCACTTCTACCTAGAACAATAAGATGGACTCTTGACCTCACAATCTACCTTGTTACGACCTTGCAACGTATTCTGTCGTAAGCACACAAGTGGGGATGTCCGTGATGACTGCACAGTGATCAGCTGGAGTACTGTGTGCAGTTCTGGTCTCCTTTCTTGAGGAAGGATATACTGGCTTTGGAGGCAGTGCAGAGGAGGTTCACCAGGTTGATTCCAGAGATGAGGGGGTTGGACTATGAGGACAGCTTGAGTCGTCTGGGACTGTACTCACTGGAATTCAGAAGAATGAGAGGAGATCTTATGTAAAATTATGAATGGGATTGATAAGATAGAGGCAGGAAAATTGTTTCCACTGGTAGGTGAGACTAGAACATAGCTTCAAGATACAGGGGAGTAAATTTAGGACGGAGATAAGGAGGAACCGCTTTTCCCAAGGGGGTGAATCTGTGGAATTCTCTGTCCAGTGAAGCAGTGGAGGCAACCTCAGTAAGTACCTCACTTTCTGGACGGAAAGTGTTATATTTGAATGCACGCAGCACCAGACCCATCAGATAGTGAAACAGTCCACATCCAAATGCAGCAAGACCCAGACAAAAACCAGACTTGAGCTGATAGGTGCCAAGTAACATTCAAAGTCAGAATCAGGTTTAGTATCACTGATATATGTCATGAAATTTGACGTTTTGTTGTGGCGGTACAGTGCAATACATGAACAAGATTACTATAAGTTACAATAAGAAATATTACAGAAATAGATAGTTTAAAAAGAGAGCAGAGTACTGAGACAGTGTTCATGGGTTCATTGCCCACTCAGAAATCTGCTGATGGAAGGGAAGAAGCTGTTCCTAAAATGTTGAGCGTGGTCTTTGGGATCCTGTATCTTCCTCCCTGTTGGTGGTAATGAGAAGAGGGTTTGTCCCTGATGTTGAGGGTTCTTAACAATGGATGCTGCCTTCACGCCATACAAGTTCCAGGCAATGATGATGTCGAACAAACCTCATGCCAGTAGTGAGATGGAATACTCTCCCACTGCCTGGAAGAATGCATCATCAACATCAGTCAAGAACGCACCATACAGGACTTGGCAGCTGCTTGACAGACACATCAGTCACTCACTCCACCACCGTGTACAGTAGCAACAGTGAGTACCACCTCCAGGATGCACCGTTTCAACTTGCCAAGACTCCTCAGACAGCACCTTCCAAACTCACAACTATGACCAGCTGGTAGGACAAGGGCAGCAAAAACAGGAAGCTGTCCTCCCAGCCCCACGCCATTCTGACTTGGAAATATAGCCCCGTGTCGCCAAGTCAAAGTCCTGGAACTCACTCCCTACCAGCATTGTGAGTGTACCCACACCTCAAGGACCACAGAAGGCAATTCACCACTACCTTCTCAGGGGCAACTAGATGCAGGTCCGTGTGAATGAATGAATTAAAAAAATGTTAATAACTCTCATGGGAAATTACCTTTGCTCTTACTTCTCCTAAATGTCCACCCATGCACCCTATCTTACTGCACAGTGTTCTTGTTTACTTTATGCTTTTATTTACTTAGAGATACAGCCCAGCAATAGGCCATTCTGGCCCAATGATCCCATGCTGCCCAATGCGATCCATCTGACCTACTAACCCATACATCTTTGGAATGTAGGAAGAAACCGGAGCATCTAGAGGAAACACACGTGGTCACGGGGAGAACATGTAGACTCTTACAGATGTGGCAAAATTGAATCCAGGTCACTGGCACTGAAATAGTGTTACACTAACTACCCTGTCACCCTGTAACTAAAGGCACCTGGTATTCACAGGCAGTCTCCCATCCAGGTACTAACCAGGCTTGAGTCTGCTTAGCTTCTGAGACTGTATGAGATTGGGTGTTCTTCTAAATTTAATGTCCCACTTCACATTTGCCGCCATCACCTCCTATCTGGCATTTCTTGACATCCAACCAACCTTCTCAATGCCTCTTTGTGGCTTTGTAAAACTCACAGAATAATTTAATAGTTCTCTTTGTTTAATAGCTTCCTCTAGTTCTATATCAGATCATTGAAGAAGCAAGTGACATTGGTAAGTCTCAGAGGAGAAACTTTTGCAAGACTTTCCCTAACTGCTCCCAAAAAGTGCTTAACCCCTCTCCTTATATCCTTCCATTTTTAATCCGCGTCATTAACCTTCCCTCATACCACTATCCCTCCCACTAACCTTCTTAGCTGTAGTTCTCTGTAGGTCTGTTGAACCACATCTGTCACCCTCTCACAGGAGTTTCTCAAGCACAGCTCGGCTTTCTGTTGGCTACATCCTGTTACATTATCTTCATCTATTTCCTCTTTAATTAAAAGTCCCAAATTATCTCGAACAACAGATGTTAAACTTGAGCTCTGACCAAGAAGTATAGGAGCATCCTCCAGCAGCTCTTCGCCGCCCCCGGTTTGAGGTTGCCAGTGGCAACATTGGGGAAAAGGATCCCTTGTTTACTCTCTTGGAAAATGCTCTATGGCAACAGAGAGAGAACAAAGGAGAAAATACACCCAGATGCCACTATATTAGGTACAGGAGTGGAACCCAGTGTTGTCTTCTGCTGCAGTAGCCCATCCACTTCAAGGTTTGATGTGTTGCGTGTTCAGAGATGTTCTTCTGCATACCACTGTTTGTAACACATGGTTATTTGAGTTACTGTCACCTTTCTGTCAGCTTGAACCAGTCTGGCCATTCTCCTTTGACGCTTCTCATCAACAAGGCATTTTCTCATCAACAAGAACTGCTACTCACTGGATTTTTTGGGGGTTTTTTTTGCACCATTCTCTGTAAACTCTAGAGACTGTTGTGTGCGAAAACCCCAGGAGATCAGCAGTTTCTGAGATACTCCAACCACACCGTCAGGCACCAACAATCATTCCGTGGTCAGAGTCATGTAGAACACATTTCTGATGTTTGGTCTGAACAACAACTGAACCTCGTGACCATGTCTGCATGCTTTCATGCATTGAGTTGCTGTCACATAATTGGCTGGTTAGATATTTGCATTAACGAGTGGGTGTACCTAATAAAGTGGCCACTGAGTGTAATATTGCTTGCAAACATTCAGACATGTTTCGACTTGTTATACAATCCTATGAAGAAAATTGCAAAATTCTTCTTGAATTTCCCCGAAACAACATAAAATAGGAAAGTGATAGCACAATTCTTTAAATGCTCATTTATGAAAATCTAATGTAGACATCTTTCTTTCTACAGCAATAAAGTGTGACCTTGTATTAATATGCAAAGTAGCCCACTTGTGATGCCAAACAACATAACACATTTGACCTTCAGTTTGGAAGTTAAACATTCCGGGGTTTCATTATTCCATTTCTCTGATCAAGTGTTTAATTTATATCATTTCAATACAGCATCAGTGAAGGAAAATTTTTGATGCCAAGCTGTTGAAATCAGACATGAGGCACAAGCCTTTCCAGGATAAAAGTTCCTTTTACCAAACCCTTGCCCTTAGAGTTTAACGAATTTAAGAAGCACTGAATTCTGGAAACATATTAAATGTCAGCTTGGATACTTTGGTCCAAAATTCCAGACTACTGAATCCACTTTTCCAACTCTCACACATGGACATTCATGAGCAAGTCTGGAGTGCAATGCCCTCATTTGATAGGACAAAATTCTAAAACAAATTCTTAGAAATATGCATTAGAGTGCATAAGGAAAGCATATTTGAACTAAACATTGTAAGATTCTGCCACTCAACACACACGAAATGCCGGAGGGACTCACCAGGCCAAACAGCATCTATGGAAAGGAGTACAGTCGATGTTTCGGGCCGAGACCCTTCAGCAGGGCTAAAGAAAAAAGAAGAAGATGAGTAGAGTTAAGAGGTGGGTGGGGAGGGGAATGGAGGCTACCCAAACAGAATATAAGGTGTTGTTCCTGTTGTTCCTCCAACCTGAGTGTAGCCTCATTGCGACAGTACACTCAGATTGGAGGAGCATCACCTTATATTCCGTTTGGGTAGCCTCCAACCTGATGGTGTGAACATTGACTTCTCGAACTTCTGGTAATGCCCCCCCATTCTCCTTCACCATTCCCCATCCCCTTTTCCCTCTCTCACCTTACCCCTTGCCTGCCTTTCGCCTCCCTCTGGCGCTCTTCCTGCTTTTTCTTTCTTCCATGGACTTCCTGCCCCCTTCTCCAGCCTTGAATCTCTTTCACCAATCAACTTCCCAGCTCTTTACTTCTCCCCTCTCCCTCTTGGTTTCTCCCTCGCCCCACCTCTTAACTCTACTCCTCATCTTTTTTTCCACCAGTCCTGCTGAAAGGTCTTAGCCCGAGACATCGACCGTACTTTTTTCCATAGATGCTGCCTGGCCTGCTGAGTTCCTCCAACATTTTGTGTGCGTTGTTTGGGTTTCCAGCATCTTGTTTGTGATCAGTTCGGTTAATTGTGCTAACGCACTAATCTTTGCTTTGAGCAATTTTGACTTTGAACCCCATGTGCTTCAAAGTGCTCTCATGTCCTGAAGCACAATATGGTCTGGTGGTCTGTTGTGATTTCCTGGTTGTCTGCCAGTGATTAGTGGTATCCCACAAGGAATGGTGTTGAACCACTTCTTTTCATGCTATATGTCAACGATTTGGATGATGGAATTGATAGCTTTGTGGCCAGCTTTGAGGACAATACAAAGACAGGTGGATGGGCAGGTTGTGTTGAGGAAGCAGGGAGTCTGCAGAACGCTTGGACAAATTAGGAGAATGGTTAAAAATTGGCAGATGCAATACAGTGGCGGGTAGTTCTTCTGCACTTTGGTTGAAGGAATAAAGGTGTAGACTATTTTCTAAATGGAAAGTAAATTCAGAAACTGGAGGTGCAAAGGGATTTGGGAGTCCTTGTGCAGGATTCCCTGAAGATTAGCTTGCAGGTTGAGTCGGTGGTAAGATAGGCAAATGCAATGTTAGCGTTCATTTCAGTGATGCCATATAAAGCATTGATCAGACCACACTCGGAGTATTGTGAGCAGTTTTGGGTCTCTTATCTAAGAAAAGATGTGCTGGCATTGGACAGGGTCCAGAGGAGGTTCATGAGAATGATTCTGGGAATGAAAGAGTTAATATACAGGGAGCGTTTGACGGCCCTGGGCCTGTACTTGCTGGAGTTTAGAAGAATGGTGGGGGGGGGGGTGTGGAATCTCATTGCAACCTATCAAGTATTGAAAGGTCTAGACAGAGTGGATGTGGAGAGGATGTTTTCTACAGTGGGTGAGTCTAGGACCAGACGGCACAGCTGCAGAATAGAAGGACGTCCCTTTAGAACTGAGATGAGGAATGTGGTGGTGAATCTGGAGAATTAGTTGCCACAATTGGCTGTGGATGCCAAATCATTGGGTATATTTAAAGCAAAGGTTGATAGGTTGTTGATCAGCAGGGGCTTCAATGGTTATGGGGAGATGGCAGGAGATTGGGGTTGAGAGAGATAATAAACCAGCCCTGATTAAATGGGGGAGCAGAGTCAAGAGGCTGAATAGCCTAATTCTGCTCCTATGTCTTATCAAAGTTTCTAGGTGTGTTTATTATCAAAGAACATATAAACTAAACAACCTTGAGATTTGTTTGCTTACAGGCAATCACAAAGCAAGGAACTCGAAAAAACCCAATTTAAAAAATAACCCCCTAGTGCCCACAGAGAAGGAGAAAAAAACACAAAAAGAATCATATAAACAATACAAGCAAGCAACAACAGCAACAGTATTCCGAACCAAATTGAGTCCTTAGATCCAAATCCCTGGAGCAGCCCAGAGTAGGCCCAAATCCTCGTTATTCAGTTCATCATATTAGCGGCGCAAATCACCACAAAGTTCACAGACATGAAGCACAGCAGCTGGGTCAGTCTCACTGCATCATGGGGAGACAAGCCTCCAGATTATCTGGGCCAGCATTTAAACTGTCTGAACCTCGCACTAGGACACGGGCCCCGCCACCAGCAAATCGCTCTGGACCTAGACTTTTCTGCCGAAGGAGCTATTCCCTACCTCTCAAATTGACTCGGTGCCCAGAGCAATCCAACCTTGTCTGACTGTTAACACCCTGCCTTTCCAGTCTATATGGGCCAGTATTTAGATTGTCCAAACATACAACAATCATATGTCACATTAGGGCCGGGCCTCGCCATGGCAAGTCACTCCAGACCTTGAACACACCGCCCATCAATTCACTTTGGACCTGGATTTCGCTGCCGAAGAAGCCATTTTCAACCTCTTCAATTCAGCTTGGTGTTTAGAGCGATCCACCCTTGTACATGGGTTAGTTGGTCGGGCATCAGAACTCCTCTGTCCTGTCTTTCCCCTCCTCATTGTTTACTCCAACGAGCACAGCTCCAAATCCGAATGCGTCGATTTTGCAGTGCACTTCCACTTGCTCATTCATTGCTTGCAGTGATAGTTTACCACAATTTACTTCAAAAAAAGTGTTATTAATAATGATTTCAATCAAATTCCTTTGCTTTTGAATTACTAGTAAGCCATCACATGTCTTTGGTAGCACCATCTTAAACCGGTAACCGCAGAAGTGATATGGTCTTATGACCTTAGTCTGTAGTCTAATTTGTTTCCATTTGAAGTATTTGTTTTGACAGCTTTAAGAGATAGGAACGGGAGTAGGCCACCCCACCCTTTACCTGGATCTGCTTTACATCAAAAACATGGCTAATCTTCTACCTTAGCACCATTTTCCTCTTTGATTCCCTGAACATGCAGAAATTGCTCTATCTCTTCTTCTTTTGAATTCAGAGCCTCCACAGTCCTGTAGGGCAGGAAATTCATCACAGGAAAAACAGAAAAAACAGAAAAATGCTGAAAGCACTCAGTAAGTCAGTCAGGATCCGTGAGAAGAGAAACAGAGAAAAAGAAATATAGCATTTGGGAAGAGAACGGGAGCTGGCATATTAGGTTGAAGATCCCTTGTTCCTGAATCTATGGAATTTCAGAAGATGGCATCCAAAGCATCCACCATCTCTTTCATTTCTGCAGACAAAACCTTCTGCTCTCTGGTGGACATTACCCCACATCTCTACAGACACCAGTTGTGCTGTGGTAGCTCTCAGCGGAATACCTTGCCTTGAAGTATGCACCTTTAAGGTCAGGGTTACCCCTGAGAAGCTGACCGACCAGATCCAGGACCTTCCTTGCCCTATATCCGCTGAAATGGATCTCCAGTTTGGATGTTGTCACCCGTTTAGTAGTCCTGAATTATCTGTTTCTTCATTACCCAGGGTGCTGAGCTCAATGGTGTGCGTGGGGGGTGGGTGGAGGGGGGTGGGGGTCTGCTTTTCCGTTACCTGGGACGTTGAGGTCAAGTGCAGGGGTGGTCTTTTGACACTCTGCCTGAGATCAACTTCTGCCCAGAGTTACCCTTCACCTGATATTTCTACATCAGTGTCTGCTTGGAACAACTGAGAACATCCTTGCCTCCAGGAGCATGGGGTTGAAAGGGATAATATATCAGTTATAATGGTACTGCACAGCAGATTTGATGGGCCAAATCATGCGATTTTGTTCTTAGATCTTAGTCCCAGTGAGTGGCTTAAGCCATGACTCTATAAGATCTAAGAACAAAATTGCACGATTTGGCCCATCAAATCTGCTGTGCGGTACCATTATAACTGATATATTATCCCTTTCAAAATTGTCCCCTTGTAAGTTATCATCCGGCTGATAGTTCTGTGCATTTGTCCGGGAATCCAATAGCATTGCACATGTCATCCTGTAGATGAAGTAATGGACACAAAGATGCAGCCTGGACTAGAGCGTCTGAGTCATTGGCTGGGATTGGCCACACTCAATCTATAATCTTTGGAGTGTAAGAGAATGAAGAAAAAAAAACACATTATGGAATTTCATAATATCACAAGGGGTATGGATAAGGTTAATGGTCATAGTCTTTTCTGTAGAAAACTAAAGTTCATAGTAAATGTTATTATCAAAGTACTTACTTACATATGCAACCCTGAGATTCATTTTCTTGCAGGCCTATTCAATAAATCTACAGTAATAATAACCATAACTGAATCAATGAAACACCGGCCAACGGGGTATTCAACCAGAGTGCCGAAGGCAACAAACTGTGCAAATGCAAAAAGTAACAATAATAATAATAATAAATAAATAAGCAATAAATATCGAGAACATGAGATGAAGAATCCTTGAAAGAGGGCACAGATACAAAATAAGAGGAGAAAGGTTTAACAGAGACCGAAAGGTAACTTCTTTACACAGAGGGTAGAGACTATCTGGAATGAGCTGCCAGAGGAAATGGTTGAAGCAGGTCTATTGCAACATTTAAAAGGCATTTGTATCGGTATGTGGAGGAGAGGGGCTTGGAGGGTTATGGGCACATTGTAAGTAGCTGGGACTATCAAAAGTTGGTACAAGTTTTGAGCAACAAAGTAGTGGGTCAAGGAAAGAACCAGGGAAGATTCCTGACAAGGGATGGCAAGGGAGATTAAATCACCATTATCAACTTAGGTTATCCACAATATCCCTCCTTCCTGTTCTCCTCTCTCCCATCCATCCCTCCATCTGTATTTGCTCACAACCAAAGACATCGTACTTCTGAAGATCATTGATCTGAAATGTTAACTCTTTCTCATTCAATGTCAATGTTATTATCAAAGTACATACATGTCATCATATACAACACCGAGAATCATTTTCTTGTGGGCATACTTAAAAATCCATAGAATAAGAACACTATCAGAATCAATGAAACCAGAGTGCAGAAGACAACAAACTGCGCAAATACAAAAAGAAGAATCGATAATATAAATAAATAAGCAATGGAAGCTGACACACCAACAATTTTGCCTTCTAATTATAAACTTTGTGCTTCTCATTGTGCTTCTGATTGAACCGTCACAGTGATGGAAAGGTACAGCATAGAAACAGGCCCCTCAGCCCAGCGAGGACGTGCCAACCATTTACACTAATCGCAAATTCTTCATCACTCCAAGTTGATAGGGTTGTTAAGAAGACATATGGAGTGTTGGCCTTCATTAGTTGTGGAGATTGAGTTCAAGAGCTGTGAGGTAATGTTGCCGCTCTATAAAACCCTGGTAAGACCACACTTGCAATATTGCGTTCAGTTCTGAGGAGACTTACCAAGATGCTGCTTGGATTAGAAACCACGTCTTCTGAGGAGAGGATGAGCAAGCTAGGGCTTTTCTCTTGAGAGTGAAGGAAGAAGAGAGGTGACTTGATAAAAGTGTGCAAGACAATAAGAGGCACAGATCAAGTGGACAGTCAGAGACTTATTCCCAGGGCCGAAGTAGCTAATACAAGGGGGCATAATTTGAAGGGAAGTATAGGGGATGTCAGAGATAAGTGTTTTTGTACAGAGAGCAGTGAGTGCAAGGAAAACCCTGCCAGGGGTGATGGTAGAGGCAGATTTTTATTCATTATTTATTTATTTGGATACAGCCTTTCAGCCCTCCAAGCCGCATCGCCTAGCAACCCCTGATTTAACCCTAGCCTGATCATGGGACAATTTACAATGACCAATTAGCCTACAGATATATTAGGGACATTTATAAGGTACTCTTAGATGGGCACATGGATGACAGAAAAGTGAAGAGATATGTAAGAGGGAAGGGTTAGATTGATCATAGAGTAAGTTAAAAGGTTGGCACAATATTGTAGGCTGAATGGCCTGTACCATGCTGTAATGTTCTATGTTCCACCACTCACCAAATCACTAGGGTCAATTTACAGTGGCTATTTAACCTACCTTTATCCCTTGTCTTTGGGATGTGGAAGGGAACTAGAGCACAAGCAAGAAAGCCACACAGTCACAGGGGAGCATGCAAGCTCCATATATTCAGCACTCAAGGTTAGGGCTGAACCTGGGTCCCTGAACCGTGAGGTAGTGGCTCTAGTAACGTCACTATTGTGCCACTTTAATGATACCTTCACATCTGTGCGACTGAATAGTCATTTTATTCTTCCAGGCATGGGCACTGATCATGGGCAAAGTTGGTTATTTTGAAAATAGTAATTAGAGCAGAAAACTAGGATGATCTTTCTACTGGCATGGGAGAGGGTTCAAAGGAGGTCTATGAAAATGATTCTATGAAAGGCTTGTCTTATGAGGAGCGCTTGATGGCTCTGGGCCTGTACTCACTGGAATTTGGAAAAATGAGGGATGACCTCATTGAAACCTATCAAATGTTGAAAGGCCTTGATAGAGTGGATGTGGAGAGGATGATTCCTATGGTGGTGGAGTCTAAGACCAGAGGACACTGCCTCAAAATAGAGGGGCATCTTTTTAGAATAGAGATGAGGAGGAATTTCTTCAATCGGAGAGTGGTGAATCTGTGGAATTCTTTGCCACAGGCAGCTGTGGAGGCCAAGTCACTGAGTATACTTAAGACAGAGGTTGATAGAGTTTTGGTTAGTCAGGGCACGAAGGGGTAGGTGGAGAAGGCCAGAGATTGGGGCTGAGAGGGAAAATGAATCAGCCATGATGAAATGACAGAGCAGACTCGATGGGACAAATGGCCTAATTCTGATCCTATTCCTATGGTCTACTTCCCATGTTCTGTCAGTTGACGTTCTTGTCCCAGCTCATTACAGCCTCTCAACATTTACCGGCATTTAAAAAAACACGAAATTTTACAGATTCTGAAAATGAACGTTGATTTCTCTAACTTTCTTATCACCATCCTGCTTCTCTCTTACTACATTCCCCATTCCGGCTCCCTTCTTCCCCCTTCCCTTCTCCTCACCTGCCCATCACCTCTCTTTGGTTCCCCTCCTCCTTCCCTTTCTCTTATGTTCCACCCTCCCTTCCTATCAGATTCCTTCTTCTTCAACCCTTTACTTTTTCTACCTATCATCTCCCAGCTTCTCACTTCAACACCCTCCCCCACTCCCCCACCTTCCCCCTCACTTGGTCTCACCTATCACCTGCCAGTTTGTACTCCTTCCCCTCTCCCCACCTTCTTATTCTGGCTTCTTCTCTCTTCCTTTTCAGTCCCGATGAAGGGTCTCAGCCCAAAGCATCGACTGTTTACTCATTTCCATAGATGCTGCCTGACCTGCTGAGTTCCTCCAAAATTTAGGTGTGTTGCTTAGCTGAATTATTTGATGCTCTCACACAAATAGTAAGAGGTGAGGGAGTTTAAAGTTTAAGTTTTTCAGTTGCATGAACTTAATTCTACATAAACAAATACAATTCCCAAGATCTCCAATTACTATGTTACTGTTCCCTCAGGAATTCTGTGCAATGGGATTAAGTTGCAAGGTGATAACAATCAGAAATTGGACCTGCGTTCCCTGGAGCTGCATATAAATGCCAGTCAACCTTGCCAGCACTTGGTGGCCCTAATCCAGATGTACTGCAATTAACGGACTCATATGGACAACGCCGCAATATATAAAATAATATTATCCGTAAGGTTACAGGAAATTGCCAATGCTTGTGGCAAGACGAAAAATAAAACCTTGCAGATTTTTGAGTAAGACACACAAAATGCTGGAGGAAATCGGCAGGTCAGGCAGCATCTATGGAGAGGAATGAACAGCTGACATTCTGGGCCGAGATCCTTCATCAGGACTGGAAAGGAAACGGGAAGAAGCCAGGAAAAGAAGGTGGGGGTGGGTTTAGAAGGTGAAGGAGTACAAGCTAGAAGGTGAAAGATGAAGACAAGTGAGAGGGAACGTAGATGGGTGGGTGGGGAAGGGGGATGGCGTGAAAAGCTGGCTGGCAAAAGGGCTGGAGAAGAAGGAATTTGATAGGAGAAGAGAATGGACTATGGGAGAAAGGGAAGGAGGAGGGGCACTGGAGGGAGGTGATGGGCAGTTGAAGAGAAGGGGTAAGAGTGAAGCCAAAGTAGAGAATGGAAAAGGAGAGAAAGTGAATGTTGGAGAAATTACCGGAAATCAATATTCATGCTGATGTTGTGTGTCCTACTCTGGATTTCCAACATTTGCAGAATCTATTGTGCAGATTTTTGAATAAGTGTTCAATATCCATTCCAACACATCAGACAGAGGAGTTGACCAGTCTACTCTTCGTGTCTTTTTCACTATCATAATGATTGATCTTTTACCGCAATATAACAGGGTAAATGTAATTGGATGTAAAGTGTAATGTCTTTACTTCTTAACTCAGAGCGTGGTGAGAGTATGGAAGTATGCCAGCGTAGGTGATGGATGTGGGTTCAATTTCAACATTTAAAAAAGACATTTGGGTAAGTTCATGGAAGTAGCACCAATTAATCTGTCCTGTACCGTACAATATTGTATGTGTGTTGTCTGTACTACAGTGCTTTACACCCTGGTCTGGAGAAATGTTGTCTCGTTTGACAGTATATAAGTATATAGTTAAATGACAATAAACTTGACTTGACTTGACGTGGACAGGAGGGGTATGGGGGGCTGTGATCCAGGTGCAAGTCGATGGGACTAGGCAGAATAACAGTTCGGCACAGTATAGATGGGCCAAAGGATCTGTTTCTGTGCCGTAGTGCCCTATGACTCCACTTTCTAAGTGTAACGTCCTTAGCTCTTTAAAACTGGAAACGATGTTTTATGACAGTGAAACATACCAAAAAATCAAATATCAAGCATCCCAGTGAGCATGATCTGAATGAGCTTTATGGTAGAATTCAATCAAAGTAACATTAATCCAATTGGAATTTATCGACAATACAGCCAGGGTAACACTTGTAATTAATTATAAGTGACAAGAGCAAAGGAAAGGAACTGGGAGGATAAAGAGTGGCTTTATTTGTAATATGTACATTAAAGATTACAGTAAAATCTGTAGTTTTGCATCAACTACCAACAATGCACTGATTTTGCTGGGTGCAGGAATTGTCATGCTTCTGGCACCAACATGTCTATAACTTACTAACCCTAACCCTAACAGCTGGTCTTTGGAATGTGGGAGGAAACCAATGCTGTTGTGGGAGAACGTACAATGGTTTGGCACCGACTGGATGGGACGAATGGCCTGTTTCTTTGCTGTGCTTTTCTATACTCTATGACTGTGGCTTACAGACAGCAGTGGAAATCGAACCCCGATCAGTGATCACAGGTGCTGTAAAACAATTGCACTAACCACTGCACATCCCCATTTCTGAGTTTAAGCTGGAAGGGAAGTCATTGCTAAAACAGCACAAGATGGTTGGCCTAAAGCTTTGTCCCAGGAAGTCCTACAGTGATATCCTGGGACAGGGTTGATTGATCTCCTAAAACCACAACCATTTTCCTATCTGCGAAGTCTGACTCCAGCCTTTGGACTGCATTCTCCTTAAACTACTGGCTTCAGTTTTACCAGGACTCCTTAACTTAGTGCCAAAGGTAGTCATTCTCACTTAATCTCTGAAATTCCTTGGTATACATTTGGCACCAGTGAGCATGTTATTGGATAATCAGGAAAACTTGGCAACACAGTCAGTGGCAGCTCCTATCACTTCGCTAATGACTGAAAGAAAGCTAAAGATAAACATAAACAACAGGAATTCTGCAGATGCTGGAAATTCAAGCAACACACATCAAAGTTGCTGGTGAACGCAGCAGGCCAAGCAGCATCTGCAGGAAGAGGTGCAGTCGACGTTTCAGGCCGAGACCCTTCGTCAGGACTAACTGAAGGAAGAGTGATAAGGGATTTGAAAGTTGGAGGGGGAGGGGGAGATCCAAAATTATAGGAGAAGACAGGAGGGGGAGGGATAGAGCCAAGAGCTGGACAGGTGATAGGCAAAAGGGGATACGAGAGGATCATGGGACAGGAGGTCCGGGAAGAAAGACAAGGTGGGGGGGGACCCAGAGGATGGGCAAGAGGTATATTCAGAGGGACAGAGGGAGAAAAAGGAGAGTGAGAAAAAGGAGAGTGAGAGAAAGAATGTGTGCATAAAAATGAGTAACAGATGGAGTACGAGGGGGAGGTGGGGCCTTAGCGGAAGTTGGAGAAGTCGATGTTCATGCCATCAGGTTGGAGGCTACCCAGACGGAATATAAGGTGTTGTTCCTCCAACCTGAGTGTGGCTTCATCTTTACAGTAGAGGAGGCCGTGTATAGACATGTCAGAATAGGAATGGGATGTGGAATTACACTGGGAGATCCTGCTTTCTCTGGCGGACAGAGCGTAGATGTTCAGCAAAGCGGTCTCCCAGTCTGCGTCGGGTCACGCCAATATATAAAAGGCCACATACTTCCGCCACCTCCAACGGGATCCCACCACTAAGCACATCTTTCCCTCCCCCCCCCCCGCATTCCGCTGGGATCGCTCCCTACACAACTCCCTTGTCCATTCGTCCCCCCCATCCCTCCTCACTGATCTCCCTCCTGGCACTTATCCGTGTAAGCGGAACAAGTGCTACACATGCCCTTACACTTCCTCCCTTACCACCATTCAGGGCCCCAAACAGTCCTTCCAGGTGAGGCAACACTTCACCTGTGAGTCGACTGGGTTGATATACTGCGTCCGGTGCTCCCGATGTGGCCTTTTATATATTGGCGAGACCCGACGCAGACTGGGAGACCGCTTTGCTGAACATCTACGCTCTGTCCGCCAGAGAAAGCAGGATCTCCCAGTGGCCACACATTTTAATTCCACATCCCATTCCCATTCTGACATGTCTATCCACGGCCTCCTCTACTGTAAAGATGAAGCCACACTCAGGTTGGAGGAACAACACCTTATATTCCGTCTGGGTAGCCTCCAACCTGATGGCATGAACATCGACTTCTCTAACTTCCGCTAAGGCCCCACCTCCCCCTCGTACCCCAGCTGTTACTCATTTTTATGCACACATTCTTTCTCTCACTCTCCTTTTTCTCCCTCTGTCCCTCTGAATATACCTCTTGCCCATCCTCTGGGTCCCCCCCCCCTTGTCTTCCTTCCCGGACCTCCTGTCGCATGATCCTCTCGTATCCCCTTTTGCCTATCACCTGTCCAGCTCTTGGCTCCATCCCTCCCCTCCTGTCTTCTCCTATCATTTTGGATCTCCCCCTCCCCCTCCAACTTTCAAATCCCTTACTCACTCTTCCTTCAGTTAGTCCGGACGAAGGGTCTCGGCCTGAAACGTCGACTGCACCTCTTCCTACAGATGCTGCCTGGCCTGCTGCGTTCACCAGCAACTTTGATGTGTGTTGCTTAAAGATAAACATGAAAGATTACCTTTGTTTGACACATTGAAACTTACAGTGAAATGCGCCACCATTCGTAACAACGACCAGCACAGTCCAAATATGTGCTGAGGGCAGCCCGCAAGTGTCACCTTGCTTTCAGCGTCAGCATAGCATGCCCACAACTCATGAAACCATACAACTTGGGACTGTGGGAGGAAACTGCAGCACCCGGAGGAAACTCATGTGGTCACGGTGAGAACGTACAAACTTCTTACAGGCCGGAGGCGGAATTGAACCTGGGTCACTGGCACTGTACAACGTGATGCTAACCACTACACTACAGTGCTGCTCTGGAAGACTCATTCAGTGGCAGTGACCCAAAGAACTTAAGTCAATAAAAAAAACGTTAAAACTTGAAGAAGAATAAACTGAATTTAAAAATAGTAAATTTACTTTCAGTTTTGGGATATAGGAATTAAAGTACTGGCATTTGCTAAAGCAAAATAAAAAAGAGTTATTGTACCTTTATTGTCAGTGAATGTGCGTGAATGGGGCTTCGCCATGTATGGTTGCCAGGGCTGCCACGGAGCTGAGGGGCCAGATGGGAAGCGCATCCTCAACTCAGGATATGACACTCAATGATGAAGTATGGGAGGCACAAAACCCCATACATGGCACCTCCAGGGCTGCCAGTGCAATCCAGCCCTTTAATTGTTTCTCTCTCCCAAGCTACTGCCTGATCTCGCTCAATATTTTGTAGCATCCTTTGATTTATTTGAACATAGAACATTACAGCACAGCACAGGCCCTGCCGGAAGGTCTCAGCTTGAAACAGCGACTGTACTCTTTTCCATAGATGCTGCCTGACCTGCTGAATTCCTCCAGCATTTTGTGTGTGTTGCTCGGATTTCCAGCATCTGCAGATTTTCCCTTGTTTGTGACAGCACAGGCTCTTTGGCCCAAGATGTTGAGCTGACATTTTAAACTACTTTAAAATCAATATAACCTTCCCTCCTAAACAGCCCTCCACTCTTCTATCATCTTAGAGTTTTGTCAATGTATCTGCCTCTACCACCATCCCCGGCAGGGCGTTCCACGCACCCACCACTCTCTATGCAAAATACTTGCCCCTGACACCCCCTGCACTTTCCTCCAATCACCTTAAAATTATGCCCCCTTGGCCATTCTGCCCTCGGAAAAGTCTCTGGCTGCCCACTCAATCTATCTTGTACACCTCTATCAAGTCACCTCTTATCCTCCTTTGCTCCAAAGAGAAAAGCCTGAGCTCACTCAACCATCCCCATAAGATTGCTCTCTAATCCAGGCAGCATCCTGGTAATTCTCCTCTGCATCCACTCTGTATCTTATAACCAGAACTGAACACAATATTCCAAGGAGATTTTAGATTAAATTATGAGGACACTCAGTCCTCATTTATTGTCATTCAGAAATGCATGCATGCATGCATTAAGAAATGATACAATGTTCCTCCAGAGTGATATCACAATAAAAACAGGACAAACCAAGACTAACACTGACAAGACCACATAATTATAACATATAGTTACAGCAGTGCAAAGCAATACCATAATTTGATAAAGAGCAGACCATGGGCACGGTAAAAAAAAGTCTCAAAGTTCCGATCAACTCCCGATAGTCCCCGATAGCAGGCAGCAGAAGGGAGAAGCTCTCCCTGCCATAAACCTCCAGGCACCGACAACTGTCGATGCATTGGAAGCACCCGACCACAGCTGACTCTGAGTCTGTCCGAAAACTTTGAGCCTCCGACCAGCCCTTTGACACTGAGCACTGAGCACCATCTCTGCCGAGCGCTTTGACCCCCCCCCCCCGCCGCCGAGCAACAAGCAAAGCCGAGGATTCAGGGCCTTCCCCTCCGGAGATTCTGGATCACACAGTAACAGCGGTAGCGAGAAAGGCATTTCAGAAGTTTCACCAGATGTTCCTCTGTTCTCTCACGTCTGTTTCCATCAAATCAGGATTGTGCACGGCACCCTACTTGACAGATTATAGATATCATTCACCAGAGTGGCCGCGCAAGCTGTGTCGTGCTGCCATCTTCTCCTACATGCTTTGATAAAAGGAGCTCCAAGCATGACTAGTTTGGGTAGGGGTTTAGAAAATGAAAGTTGTTCCAATCAGTGGATGATTCAAGGCCGAGGGGTTACCTGATCAACACTGATCTTAACAAATGATGCAAGTGCAACACACAAAAAGCAGTGGAGGAATGCAGCCCATCGGGAGGGGAATGGACAGTCGAGATTTTGGGTCATAACACTTCTTTGCAACTGAAATAGAAGGGGGGGTAGGAGTCAGCGTGAAAAGGTATGGGACGGGGAGAAGCACAAGCTGGCAGATTAGTCCAGGTGTAAAGGGGAAGGTAGGTGAGTGGGAAAGGGGTGGTGGAAGGGAAGGTTGTGAGAAGCTCAGAGGTGATAGCTGGAAGAGGTAAGGGGCTGAAGAAGAAGGATTCGAATAAGAGAGGCTATTAGACCATGGAATAAAGGGAAGGTGGTGGGAAACTGGAGGGAGGTGATAGGGAGGTCATGAGGGTGGGGAAGGGGGTGAGAGAGCCACAAGAATGAGGGAAAACAAAGAGTGTTAGGTGGGAATAAGGATAAGGAGGGGAGAGGTTACTACAAAGAGTGTTAGGTGGGGATAAGACCCAGGAAAAACCCCATGTACGTACAGACTCCTTACAGATGATGTCAGAATTGACTCTGAATGCTGACATCCCAAGCTGTAATGGCATTGTGCTAGCTGCTATGCTGCCATAACCCTTGATCTCCGATACAACAGACGCTTGAGAAAGGATCCGATAGATCAGAGGTGTTGTGGTAGGTAAAGACCACAATCACTGTACAAGCACCAGCAAATGGGACAAGCTTCGGTAGGCATGGATGAGCTGGGCTGAACTCCTGCTTCCAGACTGTATAACCCTGTGGTACTAATACTGATTACTGAGGTGACATCAGTGTGACTCAGAACTGGGGCTTTTCCCCAACATGCCTGACCTTGCCAAAAATGACAATTGGTAACCAGCTGGTAGGTTTACCAGTTCTGTTGGGACTTTCTTTACCCTGTGCCAAATTCTATACTCTCTGTGAGTTCCCAGCAACCCAGTTTCTCCTCCTCACCTACCCCTCCCGTTACTCCATCTTGCACCCCACTGATACCCCAATCCTCACCCACCTCTCCTGTTACCCCATCACCTACCTCTCCTGTTACCCCCATCCTCACCTACATCTCTACATTACTGTGATGGGGGGGGTAACAGGATGGGTGGGTGATGGGGTAACAGGAGGGATGGGTAATGGGTGTAATAGGAGGGGTGGGTGAGGATGGGCAGTAACAGGAGATGTAGGTGAGGATGAGGGTAACAGGAGAGGTAGGTGATGGGAGTAACAGGAAAGGTGGTGAGGGGGGTAATAGGTGGGGTGGGTGAGGATGGTACCAGGAAGAGTGGGTGATGGGGGTTAGAGGGGTGGGTGATGGTGTCGTAACAGGAGAGGTGGGTGAGGATGGGGGGGGGTAAACTCTAGACCAGGGGTTCTCAACCTTTTTTATGCCATGTACCAATACCATTAAACAAGAGGTCCATTGACCCCAGCAGCAATACGGAGCAAGGCACATAACTTATAAAAATATGTAAATAGAGCAAAAAGTGAATAACGAAGAAATGTTCATGGGTTAATGGACTGTTTGAAATCTGATGGCAGAGGGGAAGAAATACTGAGCATTGGTGAGTTTGTGTACAGTAGTCCTATCACCTTTCTCCTGCCTTACCCAATTTCAAACTCTTCCAAAACTTTGATTTTTAACCTAACAATCCACCCCACCATCAGAACGTGCTCTCTTCTTGCTGCTGCTGTTGGGAAGGAGATTCTGGAGCCATAGGACCCATACCACCAGGTTCGGGAAGAGTTATTACCCTTCAATCAGCTCCTCAACCAGTGTGGATAACTTCACTCACCTCAACTCTGAACTGACTGCGCAACCTATGGACTTACTCTCAAGGATACTATAACTCACGTTCTATGTAGGTATTTATCTATATATATATTTTTCTTTTTTTTTGTGTGTTTGCAGTTTATCTTCTTTTGCATATTAATTGTCTGCACTTGTGTGTAGCTTTCAATTGACTCTATTGTACCTTATTTTCCTGTGAATGCCCACAAGAAAATGAATCTCAGGGTTGTATGTGCTGACATACAGTGTGCATACTTGGTTAATAAATTTACTTTGAACTTTAAACTTTTCTTCTGCAACAAACTCCAGTAAATTGAAGCAGATATGATGTTGCATACGCAGCAAGTTTTAAAAGAACCTGATGGTTTTAACAGGCTGCCTGAAAATCCAGATGCTTTTGCACCACAGAATATATCTCAGATTCAGTCAGCTAGGATTACTGGGTAAATTATCCAGGATATCAACATTTCCTGTCATCTGGCAGTCACTTCAGTCACACGTACTACCCAGCACAATTCATCATTTGTGCAAATTAGAAGGAAAGAGATCGAGGCACATTAGGATAACAAAATGATTTTCGGAATAAACATCTGCTTTCATCCAGCTGCCCTCCCGCTAAATATTTTACTGTTTCAGAACAACTTATCGTAAAGAGTCAGATCAGCAGAGAACATTCTGTTCGAAAATAAACTGTAGCAGACTGAGGAAAATTGTTTTGGCCAGGAGTTGATACTAATATGTTAGGAAGGATAAACAGGCAGAGATAACAAGCACCCCATCCCTTGAAGCCTGACATCTGCCAGAACGCATCACCTTCTCACAGAGCATACATGCTCCCAAACTCTTGTGAAATGCTAACTTCCTCCTGCTTAGCACTGCGCAAGCTGTCCTTGTTCTGGGGATCAGCTACTCTTTTCCCAGAACCTTCCCCTCTCTCGTTCCTACTGAATGCAGCAAACGTGTTTTAACATAGAATGCTTCTCACCGTCCTGCTTCAGGGGCTCTAGGGGAGGAAGTCACTTTGCTCCTTTTTTCCTGTACTTGATTACTTGTAGAGCGTGGAGTGAACCCTTCATAATGTGGTATTTGGTTTTGCAAGTGGCTTGCTCCAATTGGCCGGAGCTCCATTATATGGAAGACTGAAGATTCAAGATTCAAATTTTTTTGTCATGTGTACATCAAAATTATCTCACATAAACATGCACTTAATGCCAACTTGTTGATCTTCAGGCCATGCCACTCCAGGGCTTGTACTAATATTATTTAGTGACTGTATGTGTTGGATTGTAACTATATGTGCTGTGCGACTATACACACTGTGTTTTGCATTTTGCCTCCGGAGGAACAATGTTTCGTTTAGCTGTATACATGTGTATGGTTGAATGACAATAAACTTGAACTTTAACTTGAAACATACAGTGAAATGCATCATTTGCGTTAACAACCAACACACCCGGGGGTGTGCAGGCGGTAGCCTGCAAGTGTCGCCACATGTTCCGGCGCAAACCCAGGATGCCCACCATGCTCAGCAGAGCAACACAGAACACTACAAGCCCATTATGTCATGGTCCGGTCCGTGAAGTCGGTATTCCAGTTCACGGTCCGGTCCATCGTTCCTTATTACAGGTTTTCCGGTTTTCCCTTGTTCTGTTGGTTGCTCTAATTGAGGCACCAGATTCTCATTTTGGGCTGGTTTGTTCTGTCATAAGGGGGGTGTTGATGGCAGACCCAAATGCAAGACACAGACACTGGAGTACTAAGAACAGGACTTGACTAGAGAGCTGGGACAAGAACACAGACTTGGGCTAGGACATCGGCTAGGCAAGTGGGACCGGGACAAGGAACTGGGAACTGGGAGCCTGGGTTCGGACTCCGAACCAGAGACTGGACAGGGAGCCAGAACCTGGGTCTTGACTCGGGCTCAGACCCCGGAAGTAGGCGAGGACATGACGTGGCTACAGGACTGGAAATGGCTTGGGTTCCTCAAGGCTTGGGTTCTGCGTGGCTTGGGTTCCTCAAGGGGAGGACATGAAAAGGCTTGGGTTCCTCAAAGCAAGGACATGACAAGACTTGGGTTCCTCAAGACCACGTCGTCTCTACGCCTATTTCCGGAGTCCGAGCCTGAGTCAAGACCCAGGTTCTGGGTCCTTGTCCAGTTTCTGGCTTGGAGTCCGAACCCAACCCTTGTCATGTCCTGACCTCGAGGAACCCCAGCCTCGTCATGTCCTCACCTCAAGGAACCCAAGCCTCATCATGTCCTCGCCTCGAGGAACCCAAGCCACGAAGATGCCAAGCCTCAAGGAACCCAAGCCATGTCCAGTCCTGTAGCCACGTCATGTCCTCGCCTAGTTCCGGGGTCCGAGCCCGAGTCAAGACACAGATTCTGGGTCCCTGTCCAGTCTCTGGCTCGGAGTCCAAGCCCAGGCTCCCATTTCCCAGTTCCTTGTTCTGGTCCCGCTTGCCTAGCCAATGTCCTAGCCCAAGTCTGTATTCTTGTCCCAGCTCTCTAGTCAAGTCCTATTCTTAGTACTTCAGTGTCTGTGTCTTGCATTTGTGTCTGCCATCAACGCCCCCCACTTATGACAGAACAAACCAGCTCAAAATGAGAATCAGGTGCCTCCATTAGAGCAACCAACAGAACAAGGGAAAATCAGAAAACTTGTAAGAAGGAAGGATGGACCGGACCATGAACTGGAATACCGACTTCACGGACCGGAGCATGACACATTCTTCCCTCTCACCTAAGCACATGCACAATCCTCTAACCCCAAGAAAGGCCTTCAGCCTCCAGCAGACTTGGACACGGGCCTGCAGACACTGGGTTTCCACCTCCCCAGCAGACTCACAGAGATTCGCTACCTCAGCTACAGCCAACAGGCTTCAATCTCCAGGTTTTTCTTAGGCCTCGATCAAGACTGAAACGAGAATTATTCAAGAGCTCCTGAAATATGGAATAGAAATACAATTCCATTAACCAAGATGGTAATCTTTGCACTTCAGCTAAACACAGCTATCATGGAGCACACATCTGTGCTCCCATAGAAACGAATAGATGTTGTTTCATTTGCTTTGTGTCTCCACCATATGTGGAAGTTTGGTAGATTGCCACGAAGAGCATTTCTGGAAATGACAGCAATAAGTTTTCAAGCACATTGTGCAGATAAAGTGAAAGTTACTTTAAAAAAAAAAGCAGCTATATTGTCAAGTCCCAAGTTTGACTCTTTACTTTCATTAAAATACTGCAGATTGAGGAAAAAAACTGTGAATTCACTTTTCACTTTCATTATATAGACTGTAATTTAACCCTGATTTATATCATCTTAGGTCTTACGGAGAGTAAGCAGAAGAGTGGGGTTGAGAGGGATAGTAAATCAGTCATGATGGAATGACAGGATAGACCTAGTGGGCTGAATGGCCTAATTCTGCTCCCAGGTTTTATGGTCATAACTTTCAAGTAAATACACTGCAAATAGTAAATCCAGTGAGGACAGATCACAGTGAACTTAACAAGTGAGCGAGGTCATCCTATCTTGAGACATCTTAGTAGATTATAAGGAGGCTCAATAAGCTGTGGAAGTTCCCACGAGAAGCAAACCCACCTCAGTTTGGAGCATGAACTGGTTTCCCTGCACGCGGCCACGGAGCTTGTCTGCTATTGTGAGCTCCGGCTGGGTTGGAGGCACCCTGCTGTAAGCAGCCTCACAAACCTCACTGTTTGTTCAACTCCACACAGAACAGTCATCTCAGTTGTGTCAGTTCGGCATAGACTTGATGGGCCAAAGAGCCTTTTTCTGTGTTGACTGTAGGGGGTTTGGGGTTGGGGAGACTCTGTCTGTGTTGGATAGCCTTGGTGCCAGGAGAGGAGATATGTTTGAGTGTGTAATTACTGAGAGCCCTTCCTTATTGCTAGTTGGATAAGTATGCATTGGCTTGTGGCCAAGGAAAGAGTCCTAATTACTTTTGTGATTTCTAGGATGTCTGGCCAGCTACGCTGGAGGGCATGGGAGGCCTTAAGCATGGGCAGCAGTAAACTCTTGAATCATTTGATACACTACGTCAAGTAATAAACAGTTGGACTGGATTAAGCTGAGGGCCAACGCGTTCACAAGTTAAAGCAAAACAGATCTAATAGTTACAAAGTGCATTAGATGTTACCAAGTGCAAAAGACAAAATAATAAACTTTTATTTAGGAGTAGCACAGTGATGTAGGTCACTCAAAGTCCACCCTATGGACCCATCGAGAGAGGTTCATTGGTTTAAAGGTTCATTTTATTGTCTTGCCTTGTCCATACAGGACCAACCACCGCTGCTGGGCTATAAACGTGCAGGAGCAATGTGTGGTTAAGTGCCTTGCTCAAGGACACAACACGCTGCCTCAACTGAGGCTCGAACTCGCAACCTTCAGATCACTAGTCCAATGCCTTAACCACTTGGCCACGTCAAAGGATATATACATATCATATACAGTACAACTCTGATACTTGTCTTCTCCAGATAGCCATGAAATACAGAAAAACCATGGAAGCTGTTGAAAAGAAAAGCCATAAGTGCCCCCACCAACACGTAAAAGATAAAGAAACAAAACTCGCAAATCCTAAAACTCCCCACCCCTCCCTCACAGCAGAAAAACAGCGAGGTGGAAGCATATGCTGGTGAGGCTGGATAGGCCAATCCCCTATATAATGGATACAATGGATTACAGATACATTGACGAGCTCCAACTATACCATCGATCTTCGACGTTGATTGGAGTACTGCGCAGACGCAACAGAAGCATTCCCGTACAGATCCAGCAAAGAACTTTAAAAAGCAGAAAGTTTTTCAATGGAAGTCATTGATTGGAGTACTCTGCAGATACCACAGAAGCATTCCCGCACATGTCTGGCAAAGAGCTTTAAAAACCCAGTCTCTATAAACAAGAGGTACAGTCTAGCAGAGCAGTCATTGTGGGAGAGGTCGTCGTCAGACTAGTCTGAGGAAAAGTAGTAAGGCTTCGGCTCAACAAGGCTTCGGTGAGAACAGGCAGAGACAAGTAAGTAGGTATGTTCATTACTTATTTCTTATTTAAATCTTGAGAAAATAGGCAGTATGTCTACAGAGCCACTGTTCTGCACGGAGTGTCAGTTGTGGGATTTCCAGGAGACTTCCAGTCTACCCGGTGGCCACATCTGCACCAGGTGCATCGAGATTCAGTTCCTTAGAGACCGTGTTAGGGAACTGGAGCTGCAGCTTGATGACCTTCGGCTTGTTAGGGAAAATGAGGCAGTGATAGACAGGAGCTACAGGGAGGTAGTCACCCCAAGGCTACAGGAGACAGATAAATGCGTGACTGTCAGGACAGGGAAGGGGGAATATAAGAAGTGGAGAGTACCCCTGTGGCCATCCCCCTCATCGCTAAGTACTCCATTTTGAGTATTGTTGGAGGAACAACAGCAGCTGTGCCTCTGGCACTAAGTCTGGCGTTGTGCTCAGAAGGGTAGGGAACTAAAGAGGATGCCAGCAGTAATAGGGGACAGATGGGCAATTCTGTAGACGTAAAAAGAAAACATGGATGGTAGTTTGCCTCCCTGGTGCCAGAGTCCGTAATGATTCTGAATGTGTCCACAATATCCTGTAAAGGGAGGGTGAGCAGCCAGATGTTGTGGTAGATATTGGTGCCAATGACATAGTTAGGAAAAGGGATGATGTCCTGAAAAAAACAATACAGGGAGTTAGGGAGGAAGCTGAGAAGCAAGAACTCAAAGGCAGTAATCTCAGGATTGCTGCCTGAGCCACACAAAAGTGAGGATAGGAGGTGGCAGATAAATGCGTGGTGGAGAGTTGGAGGAGAACGAGGTGGCAGATAAACGCGTGGTGGAGAATTGGAGCCGCGTCTAGGGATTTAGATTTCTAGATTATTGGAACCTCTTCTGGGGCAGGTGGGACCTGCACAAAAGGGACAGGTTGCACTTGAATCCAAGGGGGACCAATATTCTAGCGGGCAGGTTTAGTAGAGCTGTTGGGAGTGGTTTAAACTAATATGACAGGGTGATGGGAACCAGTATGATAGAGCTGAGGATGAGCCTGCAGGATGTAACATGAATGCAAGGAAGCAGAAACCAATGACTGGGTACAAATGCAGACAGAGCAAAGAGTTAAATTGTACCACAGAGGCAAAATTCAAAAGGGCGAAGAATGCAGGACTGAAGGTGCTGTATTTAGATACGTGTAGTCTTCAGAATAAGGTGGACAAACTCGCGGTGCAATTACAGATTGGTCAGTATGATGTTGTGGGCATCACTGAGTTGTGGCTGAAAGGAGGCCATAGTTGAGAGCTTAACATCAAAGGATATACTTTGTATCGAAAGGACAGGCAGGAAGGCATAGGCAATGGTGTGGCTCTGTCGGTAAGAGATGGAATTGCATCTTTAGAAAGAGGTGACATAGGGTTACAGAATGTCGAATCTTTGTGGGTGGAGTTAAGAAACTGCAAGGGTAAAAAAAACATTATGGGAACCATATACAGGCCTCCAAACAGTGGCCAAGATGTGGGGTTGAGAGGGAGATGGAAAAGGCATGTAATAAGGGTAATAACATAATTGTAATGGGGGACTTCAATATGCAAAAGGATTGGGGAAATCAGTTTGCTGTTGAATTGCAAGAGAGGGAGTATCTTGAACACCTATGAGATGGCTTTTTAGAGCAGCTTGTGCTTGAGCCTATTCGGGGAAAGGCTATCTTAAACTGAGTGTTATGTAATTACCCAGATCTTATTAGGGAGCTTAACGTAAAGGGACCCTTAGGAGGCAGTGATCATAATATGATTGAATTCACACTGCAGTTTGAGAGGGAGAAGCATAAGTCACATGTATCACTATTGCAATGGAATAGAGGGAATTACAGAGGCATGAGAGAGGAGCTTGCCCAGGTGGATTGGAGGAGGATATTGGCAGGGATGACAGAGATGGCTGGAATTTCTGGGAATAGTTCACAAGGCGCAAGATAGATATGCCCTACAGAAACAGAAGTTCTCAAATGGCAGGGGTAGGCAACGGTGGCTGACAAGGAAAATTAAGGACTGCGTTAAAGCCAAGGAAAGGACATGTAAGGTAGCAAACGTGAGTGGGAAGTTGGATGATTGGGAAGCTTTTAAAATCCAACAAAAGGTAACTAAAAAGCTATAAAAAGAAAAAAGATGAAATATGTGGGCAAGCTAGCCATTAACATAAAGTGAGATACTAAAAGTTTTTTCAGTTACAGTATATAAAGAGTAAAATAGAGTTGAGAGTTGATATTGGACCAATGGAAAACGATGCTGATGTCGCAATAATGGGGGACAAAGAAATACTGATGAACTTAATGGGTACTTTGCATTTGTCTTCACTGTGGAAGACACTAGCAGTGTGCCAGGGGTCCATGAGTGTCAGAGAGAAGGAGCGAGTGCCATTCCTATTATAAAGGATAGAGTGCCAGGCAAACTCAAAGGTCTTCAGGTGGATAAGTCACCTGGACCAGAGGGACGTCGTCCCAGAATCCTGAGAGAGCTTGCTGAAGAGGTAACAGATGCATTGGTCATGATCTTTCCAGAATCATTTGATTCTGGCATGATTCCAGAGGACTGAAAAATTGCAAATGTCACTCCACTCTTTAAGAAAGGAGGAAGGTAAGAGAAAAGATATTATAGGCCAGTTAATCTAACCTCAGTAGCTGGGAAAGGGTTGGAGTCTATTATTAAAGATGATATTTTGGGGTACTTGGAGACTTATGATAAAATATGTCAAAGTCAGCATGTTTTCTGTCAAGGGAAATCTTGCCTGAAAAATCTGTTAGAGTTCTTTAAAGATGTAACAAACAGTGTGGACAAAGAAGAGGCAGTGGATGTCATTTACTTGAATTTTCAGAAGGCATTTGGTAAGGTGCCACACATAAGGCTGCTTAACAAGATAAAATCCTATGGCGTTACAGGAAAGAAACTGGCATGGATAGAGGAATGGCTGACAGGCAGGAGGCAACAAGTGGTAATAAAAGGGGTCTTTGCTAGTTGGCTGCCAGTGACTAGTGGTGTTCCTTAGGCATCAGTATTATAACCGCTACTTTTCACCTTGTTTGTCAATAGTTTGGATAATGGAATTGATGGCTTTGTGTCAAAGCTTGTAGATGATATGAAGGTAGGTCGAGGGGTAGGTAGTACTGAGGAAGCAGTGCAATTGTAACAGGACTTAGAGAAATTGGAAGAATGGGCAAAAAAGTGGCAGATGGAATACAGTGTTGGAAAATGTATGATAATGCATTTTGGTAAAATGAACAATGGTGCAGACTATTATCTAAATGGGGAGAAAGTTCAAATGCCAGAGGTTCAGAGGGACTTAGGAATCCTCGTACAAGACACCCAGAAGGTTAATTTACAGATTGAGTCTGTGGTAAAGAAGGCAAATGCAATGTTGGCATTTATTGCAAGGGGATTAGAATATAAAAGCAAGGAGATATTGCTGAGGCTTTATAAGACATCAGTCTGGTCGCAATTAGAATATTGTCAATAGCTTTGGACCCCATATCTCAGAAAGGATGTGTTGCCATTGGAGAGAGTCCAGAGGAAATTCACAAAGATGATTTCAGGAATGAAGGGGTTAACATATGAGGAGCGTTTGGCAGCTTTGGGCCTGTACTCACTGGAATTTAGAAGAATGCGCGGCGATCTCATTGAAACCTACCGAATTCTGAAAGGACTAGATAGGATGGATGTGGAGAGGATGTTTCCTATGGCTGGGGTATCCAGAACTAGAGGGCACAGCCTCAAAATTGAGCGGCAACCTTTTAGAACAGAGGTGAGGAGGAAGTTTTTTACCCAGAGACTACTGAACCTGTGGAATGCTCTGCCACAGACTACGGTGGAGGCCAAGTCCATGGGTACATTTAAGTTGATAGTTTCCTGATCGGTCAGGGCATCAAAGGATATGGTGAGAAGGCAGGTGTATGGGGTTGAGTGGGCTTCGGGATCAGTCATGATCGAATGGGGGAGCAGAGCAGACTCAAAGGGCTGAATGGCCTAATTCTGCTCCTATGTCTTATGGTCTTAGGGAGATGGGGGGCAGGGGGTGTCATCAATGTCCTTTGCTCCACTGAGAACTGAGGGTCCAAGAAAATTCCTCAGGTTTAGGGATGTGATGTTGCGGCTCTATAAGGCACTTGTGAGACCACGCTTGGAGTACTGTGTGCAGTTTTGGGCTCCTTATTTTAGAAAGGAGATACAGACATTGGAGAGGGTTCAGAGAAGATTCACAATAATGATTCCAGCAATGAAAGGGTTACTGTATCAGGAACGTCTGGCAGCTCTTGAGCTGTATTCCCTGGAGTTCAGGAGAATGAGGGGGGATCTCATAGAAACATTCCAAATGTTAAAAGGCCTGAACAGATTAGATATGGCAAAGTTATTTCCCATGGTAGGGGAGTCCAGGACAAGAGGGCACGACTTCAAGATTGAAGAACGCCCATTTAGAACAAAGATGCAGAGAAATTACTTTAGTCAGAGGGTGGTAAATCTATGGAATTTGTTGCCACGAGCGGCTGTGGAGGCCAAGTCATTTGGTGCATTTAAGGCAGAGATAGATAGGTTCTTGATTAGCTAGGACATCAAAGGGTATGGGGAGAAGGCAGGGGAGTGGGGATGACTTGAAGAGTTGGATCAGCCCATGATTGAATGGTGGAGCAGACTCGATGGGCAGAATGACCCACTTCTGCGCCTATATCTTATGGTCTTATGCTCTTAAGAAGAAGATGATAGGACCAATCAAGTGTGACAGTGCAAAGGTGTGTATAGAACCAGAGGAGATAGCTGAGGTACTTAATGAATACTTTGCTTCAATATTCACTACGGAAAAGGACCTTGGCAATTGTAGGGATGACTTACAGCAGACTGAAAAGCTTGAGCATATAGACATTAAGAAAGAGGATGTGCTGGAGTTTTTGGAAAGCATAAAGTTGGATTAGTCGCTGAGACCAGACGAGGTGTACCCCAAGCTACTGTGGGAGGCGAGGGAGGAGATTGCTGAGCCTCTGGCGATTATCTTTGCATCATCAATGGGGACGGGAGAGGTTCCAGAGGATTGGAGGTTTGCAGATGTTGTTCCCTTATTCAAGAAAGGGAGTAGAGATAGCCCAGGAAATTATAGACCAGTGAGACTTACTTCAGTGGTTGGTAAGTTGATGGAGAAGATCCTGAGAGGCAGGATTTATGAACATTTGGAGAGGCATAATATGATTAGGAATAGTCAGCATGGCTTTGTCAAGGGCAGGTTGTGCCTTACGAGCCTGTTTGAATTGTTTGAGGATGTGACTAAACACATTGATGAAGGTAGAGCAGTGGATGTAGTGTATATGGATTTCAGCAAGGCACTTGATAAGGTACCCCATGCAAGGCTTATTAAGAAAGTAAGGAGGCATGGGATCCAAGGGGACCTTGCTTTGTGGATCCAGAATTGGCTTGCCCACAGAAGGCAAGGAGTGGTTGTAGACCGGTCATATTCTGCATGGAGGCCGGTGACCAGTGGTGTGCCTCAGGGATCTGTTCTGGGACCCCTTCTCTTCGTGAGTTTTATAAATGGCCTGGATGAGGAAGTGGAGGGATGGGTTAGGAAATTTGCTGATGACACAAAGGTTGGGGAGTGTTGTGGATAGTCTGGAGGGCTGTCAGAGGTTACAGTGGGACATCGATCGGATGCAAAACAGGGCTGAGAAGTGGCAGACGGAGTTCAACCTAGATAAGTGTGAGGTGGTTCATTGGAGGAACGTTGTTTCATTTTTACTGTGTACTGTACCAGCAGTTATGGTTGAAATGACAATAAAAGCGACTTGACTTGTTTTGGTAGGTCAAATATGATGGCAGAATATAGTATTAATGGTAAGACTCTTAGCATTGTGGAGGATCAGAGGGATCTTGGGGTCTGAGTCCATAGGACACTCAAAGCTGCTGCGCAGGCTGACTCTGTGGTTAAGAAGGCATATGGTGCATTGGCCTTCATCAACGTTGGGATTGATTTTAAGAGCCTATAAGTAATGTTACAGCTTTATAGGACCCTGGTCAAACCCCACTTGGTGTACTGTGCTCAGTTCTGATTTACAGAGATGTTGGCTGGATTGGGGAGCATGCCTTATGAGAATAGGTTGAGTGAACTCGGCCTTTTCTCCTTGGAGCGATGGAGGATGAGAGGTGACCTGATAGAGGTGTATAAGATGATGAGAGGCATTGATCGTGTAGATGGTCAGAGGCTTTTTCCCAGGGCTGGAATGGCTAACGTGAGAGGGCACAGTTTTAAGGTGCTTGGAAGCAGGTACATAGGAGATGTCAGGGGCAAGTTTTTTACATAAAGGTGCGACAGTGGTGGAGGCAGATATGATAGGGTGTTTTAAGAGACCCCTGGATAGGTACGTGGAGCTTAGAAGAATAAAGGGCTATGGGTAACCCTAGGTAATTTCTAAAATAAGTACAAGTTCAGCGCGGCATCGTGGCCCAAAGGGCTTGTATGGTGCTGTAGGTTTTCTCTGTTTCTATGTTTCTAAGAGACAGTAGCATAGCAGTTATCACTATTACAGCGCCAATGACCTCAGTTCATTTCCACTGCTGTCTGTAAGGAGATTGCATATTCTTACTGTGACCACTAGGGCTTCCTCTGGCTCCTCTGGCTTCCTCCCACATTCCAAAGATGTATGTGTCAGTAGGTTAGTTGGTGACATGGGTGCACTTGGACTTATTATGATTGAACGGCCTGTTACCGTGTTGTATCGCTTAATAAATTAAATTAAATTAAATTAATAAAAATAGCAAGGGCATGCTAGATGAATAAAATGTGAAAATAACTGGAATTATGCACTATGATACAAAAATGTTTGTGGGGAGTACATTTTAAATGATTGAGAGATTGGAATATCATTGGATTTCAGGATGATAGGTGTCCTCATACACAAAACCACAAACTTATAACAAGATTCCACAGGAGTACCATGGAGATGATTCACAAACAAGGTGCTCTGGTTGCTGGGGGCAATGAGAGAGAAGCAGAACAAAGGAACATTATCCCTCACTCACACACCCATCTTCCCCCTCACCTGGTCTCACCTATCACCTGCCAGCTTATACACATTCCCTTCCCCCCATCTTCTTATTCTGGCTTTTTCCTCCTTCCTTTCCAGTCCTGGTGAAGGCTCTCAGCCCAAAAACTTTGGGTGTTAATTCCTCTCCATCTGACTTGCTGAGTTCCTCGAGCATTTTGCTCAAGATTTCCAGCATCTGCAGAATCCCTTGTGTTTCTGAGATAGGGGCAGTTGAACAGTGAGGACAGAAACACAGACAACACAGACACTTTTAGCAGGTCAGGCTGGGTTATAAAGAGAGAAAAGTCAGATTTAACATCATGGATGGATGTAACTACACATAAGCAGGTTACATGAAGTTGCAAAAGTATCAAGTCCAGAATGCTGCAACGTGTTCAGATGGAAGATAAGGCAGTTAGACACTGTTTTAACATGCCAACAGTACACAGACAGGTCATTGTGTGAATGAATGGAGAATTAAAGTGTCAGGCAACAAGAGCTTCAGAGTAACCCCTGGAGGCTGAACAAACCAGCCACACAATCAGATTTTGGTTTCTACGTTACAGAGAAGATCGCATTGTGAACACTGAATGCCAGCTTGTCAGATTTTGTCTATGTATTGTTTTTCATAAATTCTATGATAACTTTTTCCTGCAAAAGAAGTTCAAAGTTCAAAGTAAGATTTATTATCGGAGTACATATATGTCACCACGTTCAACCCTAAGATTCATTTTCCTGAGGGCATAGTAACTGTAACAGGATCAATGGAAGATCAAGTGGAGCATAGAAGACAAATTGTGCAACTGCAAATATAAATAAAATAACAAAATCATGAAATAACAAGATAAAGAGTTCTTAAAGTGAGATCATTGGTTGTGGGAGCATCCTAAAAGATGAGTGTAGTTTACCCCTTTTGTTCAAGAGCCGGATGGTTGAGGAGCAGTAACTGTTCTTAAAGCTGGTGGTGCGAGTCCTGAGGCTCTTGTACCTTCTACCTGATGGTAGCAACGAGAAGAAAGCACGGCCTGGGTGGTGAGGACCTTTAATGATGGATGCTGCTTTCCAATGACAGCGTTTCATGTAGATGTGCTCAATGACTCTACCCGTGGCGTACTGGACCGAATAAAAAACAATCTCAAGGTAGTACATAACGTATACACTTTGATAATAAATTTACTTTGACTGCGTTACATGAGACTGGAAGTGGAGGTTAATCCTGTTGGTGTCCCTGGAGTGTGAGAAGGAAAGAAGGGAAATGAACAGGTGGTTGCATTGCTGTGGAGGAGTGGCAAAATGCTGTGAGGAAAGTGGTTGCTCTCAGGGAGAAGCAGATCAGGGGAAAGGGAACGAGACGGGAGAAGAGGAAAAGGAAGACGCAACGGGTCAAGCAGCATCTATGGAAAAGTGTAAACAGTCGATATGTCAGGCCAAGACCCTTCATCGGGATAGATTACTGAAATATGAAATACACAACATCCAGCAACTCAGTTCTGTGTGCAACAGTTTCAGCATTGTGTTTCTGCATTGCCCTCCACCCTCGCTCTTCAAAGTTCAAAGTTTAAAGTGAATCTATGATCAAAGTATGTATATGTCACCATATCCTACCTTGAGATCCATCTACTAGCAGGCATTTACAGGAAAATAAAGAAATACAATTGAATTTCTGAAAAACTGTAAATAACAAAGACTGACAAATAATCAATGTGCAAAAGAAAACATCATGCAAATAAATAAAAGAAGTAAATAAATAGTGCTGGGAAAATGAGTTGTAGAGCCCAACATACCAAGTCTATAGGCTGAGGAGTCACTTCAAAGTTGAGGTGAGTGAAGTTATCAATGCTGGTTCGGGACCCTGATGGTTGGGGTAATAATTGTTCCTGAACCTGATGGTTTGGGACCTAAGGCTCCTCTACCTCCTTCCCAATGGTAGTGGCGAGTAGAGAGCATGGCACACTCTCTATACACGTATTCCCAACAGATCAGCAATGATCAATAACAGGATTAGTGAATTGGTTTTCGAACGATATTGGTTAAGGAAAAGGAAGAAGTGCATAGCAGGTATAGGAAGATAGGAGCAGAGCAAATGAGCTACTTGAGGAGTATAAGAAATGCAAGAGAACACTTAAGGAGGAGATCAGGAGTTCTAAAAGAAGGCATGAGGTGGCTCTAGCAGACAAGGTGAAGGAGAACCCCAAGGGCTTCTACAGATACAGATATATTAAGAGCAAAAGGATAGCCAGGGACAACATTGGTCCACTGGAAATCCAAGTAGTCATCTATGCATGGAGTCGAAAGAGATGGGAGAGATCTTAAATGGATTTTTTGTGTCAGTTTTTACTTGGGAGATGGACCCAGAGTCTATAGAAGAGAGGCAAAGCAGCAGTGAGATCATGGAGCGTATTCGGATTACAGAAGAGGATGTGTTTGATTTCTTGAGGCAAATCAGGGGGAGTAATTCCTCAGGGCCTGACAAGGTGGTCCTCGGACCTTGTGGGAGGCCACTACAGAAATTGCAGGGGCCCTAGCAAAGATTAGAAACTGGAATTGCAGCTCGAATGACCTCCAGTTCATACGTGAGAATGAGGAGGTGATAGGTAGAAGGTAGGAGGTCGTCACTCCTAAGCTGCAGGAGGCAGGTAGCTGGGGAAAGGAAATAGGCAGCCAGTGCAGAGTACACTGTGGTTGTCCCCCTCAATAACGAGTATATTGCTTCGGATACTACTGGGTGAAACGACCTACCGGAGAGAAGCCACAATGGGTGGGTCTCTGGCACTGAGTCTGCCTTTGTGGCTCAGAAGGGAAGGAGGATGAAGAGGAATGCAGTAGTGATAACTGAGAGAGCAGACAGAAGATTCTGTGGAAGTGAAAAAGACACCCAGATGGTATTTTGCCTCCCAGGTGCCAGGGTCAATGTCTTGGAACACATTCTAAAGGGGGAGGGTGAGCAGTCAGAAATTGTGGTACATATCGGTACCAATGGCATAGAGGGGAAAAGGGAATAAATTCCCGAAGAGAGAATATAGGGAGTTAGGTAGAAACTAAAAAGCAGGACCTCCAGGGTACTAATCTCTGATTGCTGCCTATGCCACGTGCCAGTGAGGGTAAGAATAGGATGATTTAGCAGATGAATGTGTGACTGAGGAATTGGTGCAGGGAGTAGGGTTTCAAATTTCTGGATCATTGAGATCCCTTCTGGGGAAGGTATGACCTGTACAAAGAGGACGGCTTACAGCTGGAACTAAGGGGACCGATATCCTTGCGAGCAGGTTTGCTAGAGCCGTTGGGGAGAGTTTAAACTAATTTGGCAGGGGGATGGGAACCAGAGTGATAGGACTAAGGATGGGGCAGTTGGTATACAAGCCGATGCAGTATGTAGTGAGATTGTGAGGAAGGACATGCAGATGACAGTTAGTGGAATGTGTGGAAGTGTAACATTGGAGCAAAATTGAAAAGGGTGATGAGTACAGGACTGAAGGTATACCCAATAAGTCAGATGATCTTGTAGCGCAGTTAAAGATTAGCGAGTATGAGGTTGTGGGCATCATGAGTCAAGACTAATAGAAGATTATAGTTGAGAGCTTAACATTCAAGGATACACCTTGTATCGAAAGGACAGGCCGGTAGGCAGAGGGGTTGGGTTGGCTCTGTTGGTAAAAGCCTCAGAAAGAGGTGACATCCATGGCCTCCTCCACTGTCAAGATAAGGCCACACTTAGGTTGGAGGAACAACACTTTATATTCTGTTTGGGTAGCCTCCAACCTGATGGCATGAACATCGATTTCTCTAACTTCCAGTAATGCTACCCCACCCCCCTTCTCCATTTCCCATCCCCTTGTCCCTCTCTCACGTTATCTCTGTGCCCGCCCATCGCCTCCCTCTGGTGCTCTCCCCCACCTTTTCCTTTCTTCCATGGACTTCTGTCTCTTTCACCCATCAACTTCCCAGCTCTTTGCTTCATCTCTCTCCCTCCAAGTTTCGCCTGGCGTTTCTTCCCCCCCCCCCACCCACCCCACACTTTTCAAATCTACTCCTCAGCAATTTTTCTCCAGTCCTGCCAAAGGGTTTAGGCCCAAAATGTCGACTGTACTTTTTTCTGTAGATGCTGCCTGACCTGCTGAGTTCCTCCAGCATTTTGTGTGTGCTGCTCGGATTTCCAGCAACTGCAGACTTTCTCTTGTTTGTGACATACAGTAGGATTGGAAGTAAAATCCTGGCGATAGAGTTAAGAAACTGCAAGGGTAAAAAGACTCTGATGGGAGTTACTGTATATACAGGCCTCTGAACAGTAGCCAGGACGTGGTCTACAAATTACAATGGGAGATAGAAAAGGCATCTAAAAAGGGCAAATTACGATAGTCATGGGAGATCTCAACACAACTTCGAATATAGAAAGGTCTGGACAGAATGGACGGAGAGAGGCTGTCTCCTTTAGTGGGTGAGTCTAGGACTAGAGGGTACAGACTCAGGCTAGAGGGATGTCCATTTAGAACAATGTTGAGGAAGAATTTCTAAAACCAGAGGGTAGTGAATCTGTGGAATTGATTGTCACAGGCGGTTTGTTGGCGGCCAAGTCATTGGGTATATTGAAAGTGGAAGTTGATAGGTTCTTGATTAAACAGGGTGCCAAAGGCTATGGGGAGAAGCCAGGAGAATAGGTTTGAGAGGGATAATAAATCATCCATGATAAAATGGGAGAGAAAGCTCGATGGGATGAATTCTGCTCCTATGTTCCTGTGGTCTGATATTGAAAAAGTCCTTAGCCACAGATTTGGTGCCAGAGGATTGGGGAGATAGCTAATATTGTTCTATTGTTTAAGAAAGGCTCTAAGAATCAGCCAGGAAATTATAGGCCGGTGATCCTGACATTGGTAGTGGGTAAGTTATTGGAAGGTATTCTAAGGGACCGGATATAGAAGTATTTGGATAGACAGGGACTGATTGGGGATAGTCAACATGGCTTTTTGTGTGGTAGGCTGTGTCCTATCAATCCTGTAGATTTTTTCAAGGAAGTTACCAGAAAAGGTGATGAAGGCAAGGCAGTGGATGTTGTCTACAAGGAGCTTAGCAAGGCCTTTGACAAGGTTCCGCATGGGAGCTTGGTCAAGAAGATTCGGTTACTTGGCATTTAAGCTGAGATAATGAATTGAATTAGACATTGGCTTTGTGGGAGAAGCCAAAGAGTGGTAGGAGATGGTTGCCTCTCTGAAAGAACCTAAAGAAGCTACAGAAAGTTGTAAAATAAGCCAGCTCTATCTTGGGTTCTAACCTCCGTATATCCAAAACATCTTCAAGGAGCGGTGCCTCAGAAAGGCAGCATCCATCACTAAGGACCCCCATCACCCAGGACATGCCCTCTTCTCATTGGTACCATCAGGTAGGAGATACAGAAGCCTGAAGGCAGACACTAGGTGATTCAGGAACAGCTTCTTCCCCTCTGCCATCCAATTCCTGAATGTACACTGAACCCCAAACACTTATCTTACTTTTTTAATATTACTTCTGCTTTGCACAATTTTCCATCTATTTTATATACACTTACTGTAATTGATTTGCTTATTTTTTTCTTTCTATATTATCATGTATTGCATTGTACTGCTGCCTGCTAAGTTAACAAATTTCATGGCACATACCAGTGATAATAATCTTGATTCTGACTGGAATCCTGTGTCTAGTGGAGTGCCGCAGGGATCAGTGCTGGGTCTGTTTTGTTTGTCATCTACATCAAAGATCTGGATGATAATATGATGAGCTGGATCAGTAAATTTGTGGGTAACACCAAGATTGGGGGTGTAGTGGACAGCGAGGAAGACTATCAAAGCTTGCAAAGCTTCTGGACCATCTGGAAAAATAGGCTAAAAAATGGCAGATCAAATTTATTGCAGACCAGTATGAGGTGTTGCACTAACCAGGGTAGGTCTTACACAGTGAGTGGTAGAACAAAGGGATCTGGGAGAACAAACCTACAGTTCATTGAACGTGGTGTCACAATTAGATACAGTTGCAAAGAAACCTTTTGGCACATTGGCCTTCATAAATCAAAGTATTGAGTACAGGAGATGGGATGTTATATTGAAGTTGCACAAGATGTTGGTGAGGCCTAATTCAGAGTATTGTGTACAGTTTGTGTCACCTACCTACAGGGAAGATGTAAAGAAGAATCAAAGAGTGAAAAGAAAATTTACGAGGATGTTTCCAGGACTTGAGGACCTGAGTTATAGGGAAACGTTGAATTGGTTAGGACTTCATTCCTGAGGGCGTAAAAGAATGAGGGGAGATTTGATAGAGACGTACAAAATTATGAGGGGTATAGATAGGGTAAATTCAAGCAGTCTTTTTCCACAGAGGTTGGGGGAGACTAGAACTATAGGTCATGGGTTAAGGGTGAAAGGTGAAGTGTTTAAGGAAAATGAGAAGGATGGTGAGAGTGTGGAATGAGCAGCCAGTGGAAGTGGTGGATGTGGGGTTGATTTCAACATTTAAGCTAAATTTGGAAAACTACATGGATAGGAGGCTATAGAGAAATATGGTCTGGGTGCAGGTGAATGGGACGAGGCAATTAATGGTTTGGCACAGACTAGATGGGCTGAAGGGCCTGTTTCTGTGCTCTATGATTAACAAGTCTTCTCCTCCCTCTCAGGCTGGCACATCATGTCATCTAGTGTCTCTGGCTCTCCACATACTGTCCATTTCTCCCCTTAACTCTCCCCATTCTGATGAAAGGCTGAAATGCTAATCAGGATTTTCTCTCCACAGATGCTTCTTGCTTTCAGTATTTGCAGCATTTCAGTTTTTGATTCAGATATCCAGCACCTGCAGCTTTTTACTTATCTGTAACTGGCCTGATAATAATTACCTTGTTTCTTGTGGACAGGACACGTGTCCCCAAAAAAGGCCACAAGTAAGTGCAAAGTAATCAGATTTAATTGCACAGCACTGGGTAGAGCAACGCAGGGGGCAGTTACTGTTGCCATAGCTAAAACAGGTTGTGAAAATGTCAGGGTAAGAAACACAAACCAATCTTGCAAATGCTTACCCTCTACCCAATAGCCTCATTAGGAGGAATAGCCTCCACAGAACAAATAGACCCCACTAATTCAAATGTGTCCAAATATTACCCAAGTTAGACAAAAATCATGGTTATTAGATCATATCCCAGGGCAACACTGAACCCTATGAGACACCCTCTGGAAAGTAATGAAGCAGGAGAAAATTTAAAGTACCTAATTTTGCCATTTCTTAATGTTACTTTTCACAGCCAAGTAAACTGGCACCTTTTCTTTGGTTCTGTTATCTGAAACCACTTTTTATTGTGACCTCAGCTGTTCTCATTTCTGTATTTATTGAAAAACTCAATGCTACTGATCTTGAAAGATTTATCCCATTTGGTGTTCTGAAAAATTGTTACTCAACTCTATGAAAAGCCATTCAGCAACAAGATCTGTCACTGGAATCCATTTCGATTTGACTCGTGTTTGCATTTCCTGAACACTATATGAAATACAGTGGATTCTGGTTAATTGAGACTCATCAGGACCAGTACATTTTGGCCCAAATAGGCAGCTGTCCCAATTAGCCAAAGTTTCATGGAAATAGTGAAGAAGGTATAAAAAAGACAAACTACTGTTTAACTGAGTAACAAATTATGAACTTAACTGAAATACATAATAAATCAGAATACCACCAGAACTACTACAGTACTATAAAACTATTAGTTCCTATTAGTTATCTATGCAGGAATTAATTCAGTGTAAGCTGACATGTTCTTTTGATTGACTGCAAATTAACAAAATCAGCACAGACACCTGGTGCAAATAGTGGACTGCCACCAAACAATACCTTCAACAATTGCATCCTCCAGATCTTCATTTTCATTGTAACATTCGAGAGGATTATCGATACCTTCAAATTCTTTGTAGTTCCTAATTTGTTGAAGTAGTGAAATCATTTTATTTTCACTCCAGCTTGTTTCTGGCATCTTCAAGCCTGAATGCTTGAAACCTCAGTGAGCAAAACAGTTCTGAATTGCCTCACTGTTAATTACTCTCTCAACTGTCAGTGACAAAATCACTGCTTTTTGAGCACAAACACACAAGTGACGCTATTTAAAAACTGCTTGTTCTAAGCAAGGTGTAGTGTGTAACAATCATACGACGTGCATGTTACAGACACTAGTTGGAAATTGTTCAGCAACAGTCTCCTGCCCCAATTAAGTGTCATAATGTCCCAAATAATAGAAACATAGAAAACTTACAGCACAATACAGGCCCTTCGGCCCACAAAGTTGTGCCGAACATGTCCCTACTTTAGAAATTACTAGGGTTACCCATAGCTCTCTATTTTTCTAAGCTCCATGTACCTATCCAAAAGTCTCTTAAAAGACCCTATTGTATCCACCTCCACCACCGTTGCCAGCAGCCCATTCCATGCACTCACCACTCTCTGCGTAAAAAACTTACCCTTGACATTTCCTCTGTACCTGCTCTCAAGCACCTTAAACCTGTGTCCTCTTGTGGCAGCCATTTCAGCCCTGGGAAAAAGCCTCTGATTATCCACACGATCAATGCCTCTCATCATCTTATACACCTCTATCAGGTCACCTCTCATCCTCCGTTGCTCCAAGGAGAAAAGGCCGAGTTCACTCAACCTGTTTTCATAAGGCATGCTCCCCAATCTAGGCAACCATTATTTCTTGCGGAGCATGAAGAAAGCTCACCTCTGTCCCAGGATACTGATGGACTTTTACCGCTGTACCATTGAGAGCATACTCACCAACTGTATCTCAGTGTGGTATGGCAATTGTCCCATATCGGACCGCAAAGCGCTCCAACATGTGGTGAAAAATGCCCAGTGGATTATCGGCACCCAATTGCCCACCATTGACAACATCTACCATAAACACTGCCTGGTCAGGGCGAAAAGCATTATCAGGGATGCATCTCACCCTAACCATGGACTTTTTACTCTCCTCCCATCCGGTAGGCGCTACAGGAGCCTCCGCTCCCGCACCAGCAGGCACAGGAAGAACTTCTTCCCTGAGGCTGTGACCCTGCTGAACCTCACAGCGACACAGTGTTAGCATCACAGCGGTAAGCAGTATTGCATATGTATTGTACTGTCTCAATACTTTTATATTTGTGAGCTGTAGCACTTTTTTTATTCACAGTTATTTTGTAAATAACACTATTCTTTGCACTTCTGGTCAGATGTTAAATGCATTTCACTGGCTTTGTATCTGTACTCGGCACAATGACAATAACATTGAATCTAATCCAATCTAATCATCCTGGTTAATCTCCTCTGCACCCTTTTTATGGTTTCCATGTCCTTCCTGTAGTGAGGTGACCAGAACTGAGCACAGTACTCCAAGTGGGGTCTGATCAGGGTCCTATGTAGCTGCGACATTACCTCTCAGCTTCTAAGTTCAATTCCACGATTGATGAAGGCCAATGCACCGTATGCCTTCTTAACCACCAAATGAAACCTGTGCGCATGCGCCGGTCGTGCATGCAGCCTGTTACAGTTGCTCCATTTCTTACTTTTTAAACTTAGGTTATTTGTTGTATTTTTTCTCACGGTTTTTTTAACCAATTTCCCCTGGGATCAATAAAGTATGACTATGACTATGACAACCTACGCAGCTGCTTTGAGCATCCTATGGACTTGGACCTTAAGATCCCTCTGATCCTCCACATTGCAAAGAGTCTTACCATTAATACTATATTCTGACATCGTATTTAGATTATGAACACACGCAGTCCTCTTTTATTGTCATTTAGTAATGCATGCATTAAGAAATGATACAATATTTCCTCCAGTGTGATATCACAAAACACAGGACAGGCCAAGACTGAAAAAACTAACAAAACCACATAATTATAACACACATCAAAGTTGCTGGTGAACGCAGCAGGCCACGCAGCATCTTTAGGAAGAGGTACAGTCGACGTTTCAGGCTTAGAACCTTCGTCAGGACATTTTAATTATAATATATAGTTACAACAGTCCAACAATACCATAACTTGATGAAGAAGTCCATGAACACAGTAAAAAGTTCAAAGTCTCTCAAATGTCCCACATCTCACGCAGACGGGAGAAGGAAGAAAAACTCTCCCTGCCATGCCAACCACAGTCCGACTCTGAGTCATCCGAAAACTTCGGGCCTCCGATTCAGCTCTCCAACACCGAGTACTGAGCGCCCTCTCTGTCTGAACCATTCGACCTCAATCTTAGTCGCCAACAGCAGGCAAAGCCAGGGATTTTGAGGCCTTCCCTCCGGAAGATTCCCGACCGTGCAATAACGACAGCAGCGAAAGTGCGTTTCAGAAATTTCTCCAGATGTTCCTCTGTGCTTTCACGTCTGTCTCCATCAAATCAGAATTGTCCAGGGCCCTTATTTAACGGAAACGATATCATTTGACCTACCAAAATGAACCACTTCACACTTATCTGGGTTGAACTCCATCTGCCACTTCTCAGCCCAGTTTCTATCAATGTCCCGCAGCAACCTAGCAACCTCTGACAGCCCTCCACACTATCGACAACACTCTCAACCTTTGTGTCATCAGCAAACTTACTAACCCATCCCTCCACTTCCTCATCCAGGCATTTATAAAACTCACGAAGAGAAGGGGTCCCAGAACAGATCCCTGAGGCACACCACTGGTCACCAATCTCCATGCAGAATATGACCTGTCTACAACCACTCTTTGCCTTCTGTGAGCAAGCCAGTTCTGGATCCACAAATCAATGTCCCCTTGGATCCCATGCCTCCTTAATTCCTCAATAAGCCTTGCATGGGGTACCTTATTAAATGCCTTGCTGAAATCCATATACAATACATCTACTGCTCTTCCTTCATCAATATGTTTGGTCACATCCTCAAAAAATTCAATCAGGCTTGTAAGGCACAACCTGCCTTTGACAAAGCTATGTTGACTATTCCTAATCATATTATACCTCTCCAAATGTTCATAAATCCTGCCTCTCAGGATCTTCCCTATCAAGTTACCAACCACTGAAGTAAGACTCACTGGCCTATAATTTCCTGGGCTATCTCTACTCCCTTTCTTGAATAAGGGAACAACATCTGCAACCTTCCAGTCCTCCGGAACCTCTCCCATCCCCATTGATGATGCAAAGATCATCGCCAGAGGCTCAGCAATCTCCTCCCTTGCCTCCCACAGTAGCCTGGGGTACATTTCATCCGGTCCGGCAACGTATCCAACTTGACACTTTCCAAAAGCTCCAGCACATCCTCTTTCTTAATATCTACATGCTTAAGCTTTTCAGTCTGCTGCAAGTCATCACTACAATCATCAAGATCCTTTTCCATAGTGAATACTGAAGTAAAGTATTCATAAAGTACCTCTGCTATTTCCTCCAGTTCCATACACACTTTCCCACTGTCACACTGGATAGGCCCTATTCTTTCATGTCTTATCCTCTTGCTCTTCACGTACTTGTAGAATGCCTTGGGGTTTTCCTTAATCCTGCCCACCAAGGCCTTCTCATGGACCCTTCTGGCTCTCCTAATTTCCTTTTTAAGTTCCTTCCCGTTAGCCTTACAATCTTCTAGATCCCGAACATTACCTAGCCCTCTGAACCTTACGTAAGCTTTTCTTTTCTTCTTGACTAGATTTACTACAGCCTTTGTACACCACGGTTCCTGCACCCTACCATAATTTCCCTGTCTCATTGGAACGTACCTATGCAGAACTCCACACAAATATCCCCTGAGTATTTGCCACATTTCTTCTGTACCTTTCCCTGAGAACATCTGTTCCCAATTTAAGCTTCCAAGTTCCTGCCAGATAGCCTTACAGTTCCCCTTACTCCAATTAGACACTTTTCTAACTTGTCTGTTCCTATCTCTCTCCTATGCTATTGTAAAGGAGATAGAAATATGATCACTATCTCCAAAATGCTCTGACACTGAGAGATCTGACACCTGACCAGGTTCATATCCCAATACCAAATCAAGTACAGTCTCTCCTCTTGTAGGCTTATCTACATATTGTGTCCAAGAAACCCTCCTGAACATACCTAACAAACTCCACCCCATCTAAACCCCTTGCTCTAGGGAGGTGCCAAACGATATTTGGGAAATTAAAATTTCCCACCACGACAACTCTGTTATTATTACACCTTTCCAGGATCTGTTTCCCTATCTGCTCCTTGATATCCCTGTTACTATTGAGCGGCCTATAAAAAACCCCTTCCTGTTCCTAACCTCCACCCACAGCGACTATGTAGACAATCCCTCCATGACATCCACCTTTTCTGCAGCTGTGACACTATCTCTGATCAACAGTACCACACCCCCACCTCTTTTGCCTTCCTCCCTGTCCTTTCTGAAACATCTAAAACCTGGCATTTGAAGTAACCATTCCTGTCTGAGCCATCCAAGTCTCTGTAATGGCCACCACATCATAGCTCCAAGTACAGATCCATGCTTTAAGCTCATCCGCTTTGTTCACAATACTCCTTGCGTTAAAATAGACACATCTCAAACTGTCAGTCTGAGCTCGTCCCTTCTTTATCACCTGCCTATCCTCCCTCACAAACTGTCTCCAAGCTTTCTCTATTTGTGAGCCAACTGCCTCTTCCACAGTCTCTTTAGTTCGGTTCCCACCCCCCCCCCCCACAATTCTAGTTTAAACTCTCCCCAGTAGGCTTAGCAAACTTCCCTGCCAGGATATTAGTCCCCCTGGGATTCAAGTGCAACCTGTCCTTTTTGTACAGGTCACACCTGCCCCAAAAGAGGTCCCAATGATCCAGAAATCTAAATCCTTGCCTCCTGCTCCAATCCCTCAGCCACGCATTTATCCTCCACCTCATTCTATTCCTATACTCACCTATAATCCCGGCTATTTTCTTAATTAGTTTTTGTTCTTTAAGAGTTGTCCCAAATAAGCAGCTGCTCCGATTAACTGATGGCCCAATTAACCGGAATTCACTGCATACACTTTTCTTCTGTAGATACCATAACATTATTCTCTTTGAATATTTGACTCCATTGTGCGCCAATTAAAGCAACAAGGGAGATTGGAACATCGAGGCGAATTGGGAAGATGAGTGCAAGCTGCCTGACTTCTGATCACTCTGCTACCAGAAAGGGGGGAGCCTGCCGCTGTGCCCAGAGAATGTTACACAGGTCTTCTGCGTTTTGGATATGGACTTGGACTATAGACCATTTTTCAGTTTTATAGGTTTTTATATTGTGTTTTTCACCCGATCTTTCTCTTTTTTTTTGCGTGTGGGGAGGGGGATTTGGGGGTCGATGTGCCTGCCTATTTTGCTAGCTTTTTTGTCCGGGAGGAAGGATTGGGGGTTGATGTGCCTGTTCCATTTTTGCTCTTCTTTTGTGCGGGGAGTTGGGGGGCGGGATTTGGGAGGTTTTGATTGTGCTGCCTTTTTTCTCTTTATTGATTTCATGACTACCAGGAGGATTTCAGCGTTGCATACTTAGATACTAAATGAACCTTTGTTGCAAATTGACTTGCTAATTTTGCATATCAATAGCATTTGAGGAAGGACATTCTTGCTGTTGAGGGAGTGTAGCGTAGGTTCACAAGGTTAATTCCCGGGATGGCGGGACTGTCATATGTTGAAAGATTGGAGCGACTGGGCTTGTATACACTGGAATTTAGAAGGATGAGAGGGGATCTGATTGAAACATATAAGATTATTAAGGGATTGGATACGCTGGAGGCGGGAAGCATATTCCCGCTGATGGTTGAGTCCAGAACCAGAAGCCACAGTTTAAGAATAAGGGGTAGTCCATTTAGAACGGAGTTGAGGAAAAACTTTTTCACCCAGAGAGTGGTGGATATGTGGAATGCTCTGCCCCAGAAGGCAGTGGAGGCCAAGTCTCTGGATGTTTTCAAGGAAGAGATGGATAGAGCTCTTAAAGATAGCGGAATCAAAGGTTATGGGGATAAGGCAGGAACTGGATACTGATTGTGGATGATCAGCCATGATCACAGTGAATGGCGGTGCTGGCTCAAAGGGCCGAATGGCCTACTCCTACACCTATTATCTATTGTCATTTACACTCTTAGAGTAGTTTCAAAAAGCTCCACATATTCTGACCCTTTGTATCAAATTTAATCTTTTTGATCATATTGGCTGTTCGGAAGATACAACAGGGGTACATTTCTGTACCATAAGGACGAGTATCTCTTACTCGGACCCAATGTAATTCCCATTTCATTATCATATTTAAGTTATAGAGCTCTACAGCACAGAAACAGGACCTTTCATCCATCTAATCCTGGCCAAACTGTTTTCCTGTCTAGTCCCATTGACCTGCACCTGGACCATAGCCCTCCATAGCCTCCCAACCATGTACCTATACAAATGTTGCAATCAAACTCACATCAAACACTTCTACTGGCATCATACTGAATGAAGAAGTTCCCCCTCATGTTTCCCTTAAATACTTCACCCTTCATTCTCTAGTTCTGGGCTGATGCAACCTCAGTGGAAATAGCCTACTTGCACTTACCCTAACTATAGTCCTCATATATCATGAAATGATACAGAGCTGCCCTCAAGCATATGCTGCCATTCCGCTGATTAGCACTGCTCTGTAAGTTAATTTCATTTCCTGCCTTTTCCACATTTCCCTTGGTGAACTAAAATCTAAAATTTAAAATTCACAATTGGCTTAATATCAAATGGCATTTGCAGAGGTGAATTCCAAACTTTTATTATCACTCTGAGTGTAGAATTATTCCCTAACTTCACTTGCAAAATGCCTGAATCTAATTTTTGCTCTGTCAGCAAACAGTCATTAAATCCTCTGTTTAATGCCCCTCAATATCTTGAAACTTCCTTCAAATGAACACGTAACCTTCAAAATTCCAGAGAATGAAGCAATTGTATGGAAAGCAGTGCAAGACAAAGTAAACAAACGAGGGCAGTGATATCAGTGAAACAGACAGAAATGGTTAACTCAGGAAGTGTTATTTTCAGTATTCTGCAAAATACAGGTTAATTGAGAAGCATGTTCACCTGCCTTGGTCCCAGATTTGTGATGCAAACGAGTGGGTGCACTTTGATTGCACTTGCAGTCTGTGATAATTTGAGTTCTGAGTGCAAACAGCATTCACAGTACAGTCCTTACTAATGAGAAGCTCCAGGAGGAATTACAGTGCTAGTTTGTTTTCGTAAAAGGTCATCCAGCTAGTTAGCAGCCTGTTTGTAACGAATGCATCATCATGCACTTCGAGCAAAATAATAAGCGAATGTGAATAAAAAGCAAAATTCAAAATGAACTTTGAGGAAACAGTGGATTACAAAATGGAACAGATACCCAATTCTTTGTAGATTCATTCTCCATTTCAGAAGTGTATTAGATGAATGACTTTAAACTCCAGATGCTGTATACACTTTATCTTGGCAGGAGTGATGGCGGTGGGAGGGGCAGAAGGTGGGGGGAGGGAGAGAGAGAAGGTTTGGATTACAGGCTCCAAGAAGTCTAGAGAACCACATGTCTATTATAAATTCACTATTTCAGAACACAATACTATCAACTTAACATCAGTTTCCCATTACAGTGGTTAATTTCAATCACTAGATTGTCGGGTACAAAACCCACCTTACTGCTGCCCACTTCCAGCCAGTTCATCCTGTCACAGCTCCACTGACGTATTTTATTGCTTTAAACTGAACAGATGAACCGCAACCTTGGAACTTCACTAATCTGGAGCTGTAATCATAAGAAATGACAAATATAATGAACACTGAAGTCACTACATTCAGCTCATTAAATGTGGCTGATAGTGATCTAATGGCAAAGCACATTGTTCACTGCCACGTAGCCACACTCAGTGGCCACTTTAGTAGGTACCTCCTCTGGCCATCGAGTGTCTACGAGGCATGGAACAACTTGAATATATAGTCTATTCCATGCAGAACAAGGCATTCAGAGGCACTTTATGGAAGAGATAAAAGTAGTTGCTGGGGCCTAGTATGGAAAGATGAGGGTGGTACGATGATGTGGTGGTGAGCATAACACTGTAACAGGCAGGTTCATTCCAAAGGAGTTTCTACACTCTTCCTGTGACCATGTGGGCTTCCTCCCACTTGCCAAGTATATATGGGATGGTAGGTTAAATTGGTTACATGGGTGTAATTGGGCAGTGTGCGTTCAATAGGCAGAAGGGCCTGTTACCACGCTGTATCTCTCAATAAAAAAAATAAAACAATTGAAAGACTGATTGGAAAATAACCAGTTTTCAGATATGGAGAGATATTAAGAGGTTATTGGGTGGTTATCCGGTGAAAAGTTCTGATTTAACTAACAGCTCATCGATCAACTGTCCAGTGGCAGGAGTAACAGCAGTACTAAAGTCAAACCATTTCCAAGTCAAACATACACACCTATTACACATGCAGTTCCCAAAACAAACGGATAGCCATCAGCATTTACAAATAACATTTGAAAGTTGAGTTTGTGCCCTTTGAAGCTCCAGTTTCAATCCTTTTCATTTAAGTTGGCAGAAATGCAGTTTTGCTTCTTATTCACAAATACACAACTTGGAAATTAAACAGACCCTAAGACATAGGTGCAGAATTAAGCCACCCGGCCCATCAAGTCTGCTCCATGGCTGATCCTTTTTTCCCCTCCTCAGCCTTCTCCTTGTAACCTTTGATGCCGTGGCCAATCAAGAACCTACAATCTCTGCTGTAAATACACCCAACAACCTGGCCTCCACAGTTGCATGTGGTATCAAATTCCACAGATTCACTACCTTCTGGGGAAAGAAATTTCTCCACATCTCTGTTTTAAATGGACGCCCCTCTATCCAGACTCCGTGCCCTCCTGTTCTAGACCCCCCCCCACCATGGGAAACACCCTTCCACATCTAAGTAGGCCTTTCAACATTCGAAATGTTTCATTGGAATCCCCCTCATCCTTCTAAATTCCAGTGAGTACAGACCCAGAGCCATCAAACATTGTTCATATGATAATCCTTTCATTGCTGGGATCATCCTTGTGAACCTCCTCTAAACCCTTTCCAATGCCAGCACATCTTTTCTCAGATAAGGATACCAAAACTATTCGCAATACTCAAGGTGAGGCCTCACCGGTGCCTTATAAAGCCTCAGCATCACATTCCTGCTCTTATGTTCTAGACCTCTTGAAATGAATGCTAACATTGCATTTGCCTTCTTCACCATTGACTGAACTTGCAAGTTAACCTTCAGAGTGTTCTGCACAAGGACTAATTCCCTTACATCTCAGATTCCTGAATTTTCTCCCCATTTAGAAAATAGTCGGTACATCTATTTCTACTTCCAAAGTGCGAGGACCATGCATTTTCCAACATTGTATTTCATTTGCCACTTTCTTGTCCATTCTCCTAATCTAAGTCCTTCTGCATCCTTCCTGTTTCCTCAACACTACCTGTCCCTCCACCAATTTTCGTATCATCTGCAAACTTGGCAACAAAGTCATCTATTCCATCATCTAAATCATTAATGTACAACATAAAAAGAAGTCATCCGAACACGGACCTCTGCAGAACACTACTGCAGCCAACCAGAAAAAGAACCTTTTATTCCCACTCGCTGTCTTCTACTAATCAGCCAATGCTCTAAACATGATAATCTTAACTTTCCTGTAATACCATAGGCTCTGAACTTGGTAAGCAGCCTCATGTGTGGGACCTCACCAAAGGCCTTGTGAAAGTCCAAATATACAACATCCACTGCGTCCACTTTATCGATCCTTGTAATCTCAAAGAATTCAAACAGGTTCGTCAGGCAAGATTTTCCTTTAAGGCAACCATGCTGACTTAGTTCTATCATGTCCAGTGTCACCAAGTACTCCATCACCTCATCCTTAACAATTGACTCCAATACCTTCCCAACTACTGAGGCCAGGCTAACCAGTCTCTAGCTTTTCTACTGGCTCCCTTCTTTCTTAGAGTGGAGTGACATTCATAGTTTTCCAGTCCACCGGAACCATACCAGAGTCCAATGATTCTTGAAAGATCATTACTGTCTCCACAATCTCTACCGCTACCTCTTTCAGAACCCTAGGGTGCAGTTCATCTGGTCCGGGTGACTTATGTATCCTGAGGTCTTTCAGCTTTCTGAGCACCTACCCCCACGTAATAGTAATCACACTCACTTTCCTTCCCTCACACCCTTCAACATCTGGCACACTACTCGTGTCTTCCACAGTGAAGACTGATGCAAGATACTCATTCAGTTCATCTGTCATCTCGTCCCCCATTATTATTTCTCTGGCCTCACTTTCTAGTGTCCTATATCCACTTCCATTTCTTTTATTTTTATTATATACTTGAAAAAGGTTTTTCTAACCATCTTGATATTGTTTGCTAGCTTGCTATCATATTTCATCTTTCCCTCCTAAAGATTTTTTTAGTTGCTTTCTGTGGGGTTTTTAAAGCTTTCCAACCCTCTATCTTCCCACTAATTTTTGCTTTGTTGTATGCCCTCTCTTTTTGCTTTTACATTATTTTTGATATCCCTTGCCACAGTTATGCTATTTTGCCGCTTGAGTGTTTCTTCATTTTTGGAGTACATTTATCCTGCACCTTTCCTCATTTTGCCCAGAAACTCACGCCACTGCTGCTCTGCTGTCATCCCTGCCAGCGTCTCCTTCCAACTGTTGCGTAACCGGCAACAATGAATATTAATCGAGACAGGTTATATAAAAACAACCAAGCACTTATTAAACACGTATAAACGATAAGGGAAAAAAACAAAGGAAAACTTTAACCGGAAGTTAACAGATATGCAGCCGTTCACCAACTCCACTCCGCTCTGGTTCTTAAAGCGTTAAATGCGAAAACAGTTCTTAAAGCAATACAGTTAGATATAGTTCTTAAAGCGATAACTTCGTAAGTCCATCAGATTTACACGTTCAATTGGGAGAGACTTCTCTGAAGAAAGATTTCTTCACAAACGCACCTTTACTGCTGGTTCTGTCCACAGGATTCACGATGCCGAAAATAAACTGTTTAAATCGACTGACCTTAAATTCCTTTAGAGAGAGAGAGAGCACCTTTTTGCATGAACTCTTTGCTGTTTCTGGCAAGAGTTATCTCGATGCAGGTAGCTACTACTCCAACGAAGACTCAATAAGGTCGATCGTTTATTAAACTGCCAAATGATGCCGACTCCTCTCGATCCTGCACTTCGATGAATTCTTCACTCTCCCTTCGAATGTTGGAATTGAGTAAATCAACACATCTAGCAAAAATTTCCAGTCCAATAATACAATATCTTGTAAGAGAACGCAGCTTCCGTTTTAAAAATGAAATTGCGTCACAAAAACAAACGCAACAGAAACGGACGCACAACACGTTCTACCTGGAAATCTACAAACTCAAAAATCCCACTGAGTCACCTGAGTCGACCCATATATAGTCACGGGGCACATGTCATCACGTGACCTCACATCGGCAGGAAAGTCACATCAGGTAACCTCCAAAAGACCATTACATCATTCTCACAAAAAAACCCAGATCTCCTTGAGCATGTAACACAACTTACTTTGGCCAACTCCTCTCTCATATCACTGTAATTTCCTTTACACCAAAGAAATACTGCTACATCAGACTTTACTTTCTCCCCATCAACTTTCAAGTTGCAACTCATATTGTTCCTTTACCTTAAGCTCCCTAATCACCTCCGATTCATTACATAACACCTAATCCAGTATAATGGATCCCTAGTAGTCTCAATGACAAGCTGCTCTAAAAAGCCATCTCGTCAGTATTCAACAAATTCACCCTCTTGAGATCCATTACCAACCTGATTTTCCCCAATCGACCTGCATATTAAAATCTCCCACGACTATCATAACAATGCCCTTTTGACACACCTTTTCTATTTCCCCATTGTATTCTGTAGTCCACATCCCAGCCACTGTTTGGAAGCCTGTATATAACTGGCATCAGGGTTCTTTTACATTTGCAGTTTAACTCACCCCACCAGGATTCAACATCTTTCTAATGATTTGATACCATTCTTTACCAGTAGAGCCACACCACCCTCTCTAACTATCTTTCTATACCTCTGATACAATGCGTAACCTTGGGCATTCAGCTCCCAACTACAAATATCCTTCAGCCATGATTCAGTGATGGCCACATCACTATTCCCAACAATCTGGAAAAGTACAAGATCATCCACCTTATTTCTTATACTCCATGCATTGAGCTATACCACTTTTAGTACTGTATTTGCTACCCTTTTTGATAACTGCATCTCTAACACACTGATACTCACCCTGCTGGCTGCAACGTTATCCTATCATCTACCTGCATTTCTTAACAGTCTGACTGCACGCTATCTTTGCTTTTTTACCATCTGTCCTGTTCTGATTCCCTTCACTCTGGTACCCATCCCCTTGCGGAATTAGTTTAAACCTTCCCCAACAGCTCTAACAAATCTGCCCACAAAAATATTAGTCCCCCTTGGGTTCAGACGCAACTCGCCCCCTTTTTAAAATATATATATTATACACACACACACATGTAATACAGTACCTCCCCCAGAAGAGATTCCAATGATCCAAGAACCTGAAGCACCAGCTTCTTAGCCATGCATTTATCTGCCAGATCATCCTGTTTCTACCTTCACTGGCACATGGCACAGGTAGCAATCCAGAAGTTACTACCCTGGAAGTCCTGCTTCTCCGCTTTCTGCCTAGCCCTCTAAATTCTCTCTTCAGGACCTCTTTGCTTTTCCTTCCTAAACAGGTGCCTTGATCTATATCAAGTACATATGCAATAAACAAAAACAAAAGGGATTTTCATATAGTTTAATATTTTGGGAAATATGCATCCGAAATAAAATTATGAACAGTTTGGTAGCTAATTTGTCCTCAAATCTAAGGAGTACATTGTCTTTAAAAAGCTCACGTAACTATTTAAGCACATTTACCAAGCGCTTGACGGGTGACTGTAATGATAATTACCAACAATTCATAAATAAATGGGTTTTATTTGGATTTGGGTCTAGTGCCCAATCATTTGTTAGCAAAAACTTCAGCTAATTCTGCATCAGCATCAATGCAACCCTCAGTATCAGTGTAACTAACAATGATTGTGACCAAGAAATGTGACAAACACCATTTTTCAATAAACTATCATTTTATTGACGATCATTGCTTTGCAGTAAGGGTGTAAATGGAAAACAAGACATTGGTTATGACTGAGCTTTTGGTAATAAAGGGTGCAAATCATTCAGTTTTCAAATAAAATTTAGATCCATTTTCTCATTAGGAAAACCCGCCCAAAACCTTCAATCTTTGTGTAGACACGTAGACTGCTATTGACCCTTGCACCATGCTATCAGTCCTTGCGTTCCCTTGGTTGGAGGGGAAACTGTTTGGTATTGAAGATCTTGGGGAGAAAATTAAAATTTTAAATAAAATCACTAAAGGCACGAATTTCATGCCTTTTAATAAAAAGCAGATTCACTATCAAGTCAGAGCTAGCGACTGAAGAAACAGCAGTTTTCACAAGTAATGTCAAGAAACAGAAAAACTTGACCTAAAGAGGCTGGTTAGTTTTAGTAGAAAATTCTGAACGTATTGACGTGCATTTCAGTAGTTAACCACAGACGCAATACGGATCATTAAGTATCCTAAAAACAATTACATGCCTTCGAAGAATGGATGCTTCAAAGCTATTTCTGCAGTTATTCTGGTTGCCGGGTTCAAATCTAAAAGCTTATCTAGAAGATCATAGGCTAGATCTGGGACTCCACACCAGTTCTTTGTGTCTGAAGATTTGGCTTTGCTTTTGAAATCAGAGTTCCACTGAATATCCTGTTTCACTGTTCTGAGCTGGTTTGGAACTTCTTGTGTGCATGACAAGGAAGCACCCTCTGTTTCATCATTCTTGGCATCTGGAACTTGCACTGTGCCCGAGCTATATAAACAATCCACCTGCTCACTCCTTTGGTTTGACTTTCTTTTACTGGAGCAGTGCGTTCCTCGGAGCCTTTCACACAAAGTCCTCAAATCCAGCTTCGGACATTCCTTACTGCACGACACAGCCTTACCTGGAAATTAGAAATAAGCTTTAAGATTAGTTTTATTTGTCACACGTACATCAAAACATGCATCAAATCAATTCAGTGAGGATTGTGCTACAACAAGTGTTGTCGCAGTTCTAGTACTAACACAGCATGTCCACAGCTCACTAACCCTAACCATTTATCTTCGGAATGTGGGAGGAAACCGGAGCACCTGGAGGAAACCCACGTGGTCACGGGAAAACATACAAACTCCTTACAGGCAGCAGTGGGAATCGAAGCCCAATCAGTGATTGCTGGTGCTTTAGAATGACTGGGGTAACCGCTATGCTGCAGTGCTGCCACTAGATACGATTCTAATCCTTTAAATTCAGACAGTATATTTTCATTAAATAAGGAAAACAAAACATCAATTTTCTGATGCATAAAAATAATATTTTGGCTGAACTCCAACATTGAGGTATGACAGTACTATAGACATGACTATCCTGAAGGAGTCTTCATTCTCAGGGATCAGTCACTATATCCAAGTGAACTACTGCTGTGAAATTACATTTGGGGATGAAATGCAAACACTGACCAACATTGCAACCAAAAGTTTTACATTTTAATAAACATAGTAAGTAAATGGAGGGTGGGGAGGGAAATCCCAACACTAGCTCCAGGTCTTTTACAGCTCCCATCACATTTTTTCCATCCTTATCTATTTTCCATAACAATCTGTAATCTATCTTAAAGCATCTCTACCTAAATGATTCAAAGCAGATTTTGTGTACTCTGATTTTTTTAGAAGTAATTTTAGTTTTTTTTGTATCTGGATAAAAGTGTCTAAGGTTACTGGAGCTGTCAGTATCCCCCCGCTCCAGATATGAAACAACAGGCTTCCTACTGGGAGCTGCAAGTATCTGCTAATGAAAAGTACAGGAATGCAGGGATGTAACAAACGTTTTTTTCTGTACTCCAAGTGGAATTGTTTGTACAAACACTTGTTCTCAAAGGCAACCAGTCCAATGGTACACATGACCCAATGATTAAGTGTGATATCATCATCAGAAGTTTGCTGTGTACAAGGTGGTAATTCTGTGTGACCTGCACTCTGACTGCTCTTAGCGAAGACGTTACCAAAGACAGTAGATTTTGGTTAATTGGGCCACCGATTAATTGTGGCAGCCACTTACGAGGGGTGATTGATAAGTTTGTGGCCTAAGGTAGAAGGAAATGAGTTATACAGCTCTCGTTACATGCACATGCAGTTCAACACCTTGAGTGATTATGCAGAAAGTTTGAAGTTAATAACTCATCTCCTTCTACCATAGGCCACGAACTTATCAGTCACCCCTGATGAGTTATTAACTTCAAACTTTCTGCATAATCACTCAGAGTTGAACTGCATGTGCATGTAACGAGAATTGTATAACTCATCTCCTTCTACCTTAGGTCACGAACTTATCAATGACCCCTGCTGTGGACACTTTCTGGAGGTCCAAGATCCGTATGCTCCACGACCAGTGGACTAAGTGTGTAAATGTAGGAGGGGACTATGTTGAAACATAAATGTGCTAGGTTTTCTAAAATTGACTCCTTCTACCTTAGACCACAAACTTATCAATCACCCCTCGTATTTGGAACACCTCTTATAGAACAAAAACTAATCGAGAAAATTGATTTGGGACACTATATTGTTTAATTGGGACAGGAGATTGGCCAAGTAGATTCTAACTGGCGTCAGTCACACACACTTGTGTGGCCGTTAGATGCTTTACTGTGCTAAGAGCGGACAGTTTTTTAAATAGCGTCAGTTTCGCGTACTTGTATTCAAAAAGCAGTGATTTCTGTCACTGATAGTTGGCAAGACATAAGCAGCAAGAACTGTTTTGCTCACTGCAGTTTCAAGCATTCAGGTTTGGAGATGCCACAAATAGGTGGGAGTGAAAATGAAACAATTTCACTACTTCAGCACGTAGAGGGCTACAAAGAATTAGAAGGTATCAACAGTCATCTTACAATGAAAATGAACATCTGGAGGATGCAACTAACGACAGTATTTTATGAAGGTAGACCATTATCTGCACCAGGTGTCTGCGCTGATTTTGTTCATTGGATACACTGGATGAATTCCTCCATTGATAACCATTCAGAACTAATACAGTAGTACTATTGAGAGTGTTCTAATTTGTTCTGTATTTCACTTAAATACACAAGTTGTTACTCAGTTTTTTTTTCTATACCTTTTTAACTATTTCCATGAATCTTCAACTAATTGAAGCAGCCACTTATTGGCATCAAAATCTACTGGTCTCGATGTGCCTCATTTAAACTGAATTCATGTATCTGCAAACTGCCAGCACACATAACTGGCAAAGACAATGGGAACTGTATCAGCAGACTGGGAAAAGAAACAATGCCACTACTTGCAATCCATTTTATAGCTTCTATCCTGCAAAAAGCTAATACTGTATGACTTCTTAGTTCTGTTTTCCTTTTGACAACAGACTGAGGAGGACAGTACTGTTGAGAGGTGTAGAGAATTTTTCCTAAACCTTAATTCCGCATCTTCCTCCTCTACTCACTTTACATATGGCTGTGTGGCTAAGAACTGTTCAAGTTTGCCAATGATATCACTGTCATAGGCTGAATCAAAGGTGGTAACAAATCAGCACATAGAGGGTGACTGAAAGTCTGGCTGAGTAATATCTTAACAACAACTGCTTACTCAATGTCACCAGGACCGAGAAACTGATTATTACTTCAGAAAGAAACCAAAGGTCCATGAGTCAGCGCTCAACGGAGGATCAGAGGTAGAGAGTCAGCAACTTTTAAGTTCCTTGGTGTTACTATTTCGGAGAACCTGTCCTGGGCCTGGTATGAAAGTGCAATTAGGAAAAAAGGACTGTAGCGCCTCGACTTCCTCAGGAGTTTGCACAGATTCAGCATGACATCTAAAACTTTGACAAACTTTTATAGGCGTGTAGTGGAGAGTATATTGACTAGATGTATCACAGCCTGGTATGGAAACACCAATCCCACAAAACGTAGTGGATACAGCCCAGTCTATCATGGGTAAATCACTCCCAACCATCCACACAACTACATGAAGCATTGTTGCAGGAAAACAGCATTTATCATCAGGGATCCCACTAGCCAGGACATGCTCTCTTCTTGCTGCTGCCATCAGGAAGATGGTACAGGAGCCTCAGGACTCAGACCACCAGGTTCAGGAACAGTTATTAAAAAATATCAGGCTCTTGAACCAAAACTTTCCCATCATTGGAATGTTCCCACAACCTATGGACTCATTCTCAAGGACTCTTCATTTCATGTCCTTGATATTTATTGCTTATTTATTCATTATTATTACTTGTTTATTTTTGTATTTACATGGTTTGTTCTCTTTTACACACTGGTTGAATGCCCAAGTTGATTCTATTATGATTATTCTTCTAATATGGATTTATTGAGTATTCCTGCAAGAAAATGAATCTCAGGCATGTATATGGTGACATATATGTACTTAGATAATAAATTTACTTTGAACTTATATATTTAAAGCATTTCCAAGATGTTTCATACTTCATCTGCCATACTACTACTGCATCTTTGTTTAAGGGTCCCCTTTAAGCTTCACAAACACCCTTGCTATGATATCCTTACCATAGCCCTGATGACAAATCAAGTTAATTCCGAAAGCCAACTAAACTAGGCATAAAGGATTATAATTTCGTTTAGGCCAGAAAAATAAAATAATTCTAATCACTGAGGTGTGAACTATATCCCTTAGATTATTTTTACTATTAATGTCATGTGTGACAAGATAGAACATAGAACATTTCAGCACAGTATAGGCCCTTCAGCCCACGATGCTGTGCCAACGTCTTAACGTACTCAAAGATCAACCTCACACTTCTCTCTGACATAGCCCTCCATTTTCCCATCATTCATGTGCCTATATAAAAGTTTCTTAAATGTCCTGATGTACCTGTCTCTACCACTACCTGTGTACAGAATTTACCTCTGACATCTCCCTTTCTTCTAATAATCTTAAAATTATGCTCCCTTGTATTAGCCATTTCCACCCTGAGAAAAAGTCTCTGGCTGTCCACTTGATCTATGCCTCAAACAAGTTACCTCTCATCCTTCTTTGCTCCAAAGAGTAAGTTTCATGATGGGTCTGGAACTTGGAGAGGAACGGGCGAAGGGATACAGAGGTACGGCCCGAGCTCACTCATCTTATCTTTATAAGATAGTGCTTCAAAATGCTTCTAATCCAGGCAGCATTCTGGTAAATCTCCTCTGCAACCTTTCCAAAGCTTCCACATTCTTCCTATAATGAGGTGACCAGAACTGAACACAATATTCCAAGTGTAAGTGTGGTCTAACCAGGGCTTTATAGAGCTGTGACATTACCTCGCATCTGATAAAATCAAACACAGTGGAAAAACTGTGTGCTATCTAGACAGGGTGAAAGGTGAGTAGTTTAAAGGAAACACAAGGGGAAATTCCTTCACTCAGAGTTGTGAGAGCATGGATTGAGATGCCAACACAAGTGAGCATGCGAGTTTGATTTCAACGTTTAAGTGAAGTTTGGATTGGTACACGGATAGAAGGGATATTGAAGTTTATGGTCCTGGTGCAGGTTGATGGGAGAAGGGAGTTTAAATGGTTTTGGCGTGGACTAGATGGGCCAAAGGGCATGTTTCTGTACTGTACTTCTCTATGATTATGACTTTACGACATCCAAACTTCAGATTCTGCCATGCACAAATACAATGAAGTAGTAAGAAGAAAACAGAATGCAGAATTTAACGTTGTAGTTAAAATGCACTGCAGGTAAACAAACATGCAACGTCTGGAGTGGCCTCCAAGAAAATGATAACTTCCTCAAATCTTATACATTCAGGGCATTTTGCCAGCAGCAGAAATTATTTAATACATTGCAAGCACTGACTTTTCTATTAATAATCTGGACCTTGCCAAGAAGGACATTTTGACCTCCCAAGATTCTAGAGCCTTCTGAAAGGGGTGGCACAGAGGAGCCAGTGGTTCAACAAATACTTGAACTAAATTCCACAAGTTCCCTTATTTTGAAAGGGATATGTTTAATTCATTAGATTGCGTTGCTAAGCTAGGCCTCCAGATTTGATGTCTATCTGTTATTTTTGGAAGTCTTATATCATTGGAAGGATAAACTGTAACTGAGCACCTGGTAGTTTATGGAAACATTATTTTCTTAGAGCCAACGTACAGAAACAGGCCATTAGGCCCAGTATATTCATGCTGTCCATCATGTATCCACTTGTACTATTCTCATTTTTCACAGATTTCTGTGCTCTGGTGACTCAAGTATTCAGCTAGCCTCAAAATACACAGTGGTTGTTTGCCAGTCTTTATGTATAAATTCCATTGTATTTCTTTATTTTCCTGTAAATACCTGCAATGAAATGAATCTCAGCGTAGTATAATATATCTACTTTGACCTTCTCTTGTCACCTCTCTGATGCCGAGCAATCAGTCATCAATGGAAAGCTTGCCTCTGTATCCCTTCGCCCACTACTCTACAAGTTCCAGGCCCATCAAGATGTTGAAATCTTTGTCACTCCTACCTCTATAACCACTGTCCTTCGTCCATACCTCCTCTGGCACTACTCCCCGTCTCTTTCGGTTACACTGATGAGTGCCTTAGTGTTATGAACTACACCCGTGTGGAACTCATTTATCAACACTCCCCCAAACGCCCAACAAATGGAAGCTGCTTCACCCACTGAGATCCTCTTGGAAACTGTTTGTTACTTCCACTATGAGACTCAGCCTCCACTCTCTCGGAGAAATAATTGTTTAGTCAGACCCCCACCCTACCTCTTAAACGTATGCACAGTATTCTTTCACATCTTTGCAATGGGGACAAAATGTTCTTTCCTATCTAATGCCTTCATGATGCATATAATTAGTCAGGTGTCTCTCAGCTATCCAGCCTCTCATCATAACTCTCATCTTCACCCTTTCTCTAGTACAATCACATTCTTCCTGTAGTGCAGCACTCAAAACCGAACACAGCACTTCAGCTTGGCTTAACCACCCCTTTTTTAAGATTGTACCATAACCTCAGTTCTTCATTCTGTGTCCTGATTAATGAAGACAAATATCGCATACTCCTTGATCACCTTGTATACTTGAGCAAATTGCTTCAAGCATCCTTGCACTGGTCTACCGGGGTATCACCATTTATTGTACATATATATCCTTGCCTTACGAGTCATAACAAAAATGCATCACCTAATTTTCATCATGGTTAAGTTGTACTTGCCAATGCTGTGCCCATCAATACTGTACTGTAGTATGGGATTAGCCTCTCACTATTACACCATATATTTTTCATGTCAGCTGACTTACTGGATTGTAAATGTAGGACCATATTTCTCACATTCACAATCCACATATTCATAGCTAACGAAGGGTAAAAGGTCTCAGAGGCAATTCCCAGGTATTCCATTAGTTCCAACTGCAAAAACAACCCTGTATCATTCAATACCACACCAATTTTGCACCACGATAAAGCAATGCCAACTCCGATGGATAGTGGATGCCTAACTCACGTACCACAAACTCCTTTACTCCTATTTGAAGGAAGGACAGTGAGTTCCTGGTGTGCAAAAGAAATGCTTCTAAGATAACATCAAAAATCAGCCTGAAGAAACTCAACATTACATCTAAAAACTGGGAAGACATTGCACTCAATATACTCAGGAGTGAAGGTAGGACAGATTAAAGATAAAGGTGGGAAAACGTGCCTGGAGGCTGTGGAAGTGAGCGGGGTCCTCAATGAATACTTCTCTTCGGTATTCACCAATGAGAGGGAACTTGATGATGGTGAGGACAATATGAGTGAGGTTGATGTTCTGGAGCATGTTGATATTAAGGGAGAGGAGGCGTTGGAGTTGTTAAAATACATTAGGACAGGTAAGTCCCCAGGACCTGACGGAATATTCCCCAGGCTGCTCCACGAGGCGACAGAAGAGATTGCTGAGCCTCTGGCTAGGATCTTTATGTCCTCGTTGTCCATGGGAATGGTACCGGAGGATTGGAGGGAGGCGAATGTTGTCCCCTTGTTCAAAAAATGTAGTAGGGATAGTCCGGGTAATTATAGACCAGTGAGTCTTATGTCTGTGGAGGGAAAGCTGTTGGAAAAGATTCTTAGAGATAGGATCTATAGGCATTTAGAGAATCATGGTCTGATCAGGGACAGCCAGCATGGCTGTGTGAAGGGCAGATCGTGTCTAACAAGCCTGATAGAGTTCTTTGAGGAGGTGACCAGGCATATAGATGAGGGTAGTGCAGTGGATGTGATCTATATGGATTTTAGTAAGGCATTTGACAAGGTTCCACACGGTAGGCTTATTCAGAAAGTTAGAAGGCATGGGATCCAGGGAAGTTTGGCCAGGTGGATTCAGAATTGGCTTGCCTGCAGAAGGCAGAGGGTGGTGGTGGAGGGAGTACATTCAGATTGGAGGATTGTGACTAGTGGTGTCCCACAAGGATCTGTTCTGGGACCTCTACTTTTCGTGCTTTTTATTAACGACCTGGATGTGGGGGTAGAAGGGCGGGTTGGCAAGTTTGCAGATGACACAAAGGTTGGTGGTGTTGTAGATAGTGTAGAGGATTGTCAAAGATTGCAGAGAGACATTAATAGGATGCAGAAGTGGGCTGAGAAGTGGCAGATGGAGTTCAACCCGGAGAAGTGTGAGGTGGTACTCTTTGGAAGGACAAACTCCAAGGCAAAGTACAAAGTAAATGGCAGGATACTTGGTAGTGTGGAGGAGCAGAGGGATCTCGGGGTACATGTCCACAGATCCCTGAAAGTTGCATCACAGGTGGATAGGGTAATTAAGAAAGCTTATGGGGTGTTAGCTTTCATAAGTCGAGGGATAGAGTTGAAGAGTCGCGATGTAATGATGCAGCTCTATAAAACTCTGGTTAGGCCACACTTGGAGTACTGTGTCCAGTTCTGGTCACCTCACTATAGGAAGGATGTGGAAGCATTGGAAAGGGTACAGAGGAGATTTACCAGGATGCTGCCTGGTTTAGAAAGTATGCATTATGATCAGAGATTAAGGGAGCTAGGGCTTTACTCTTTGGAGAGAAGGAGGATGAGAGGAGACATGATAGAGGTGTACAAGATAATAAGAGGAATAGATAGAGTGGATAGCCAGCGCCTCTTCCCCAGGGCACCACTGCTCAATACAAGATGACATGGCTTTAAGGTAAGGGGTGGGAAGTTCAAGGGGGATATTAGAGGAAGGTTTTTTACTCAGAGAGTGGTTCGTGCGTGGAATGCACTGTCTGAGTCAGTGGTGGAGGCAGATACACTAGTGAAGTTTAAGAGACTACTAGACAGGTATATGGAGGAATTTAAGGTGGGGGCTTATATGGGAAGCAGGGTTTGAGGGTTGGCACAACATTGTGGGCCAAAGGGCCTGTACTATTCTATGTTCTATACACCTGGAGGAAATCTGTTCAAGAGAGAGCTACTCTACATGAGAGAGACCTCTACTGTGCCTCAGAGAACGAACAGCAACTGCAGAAGGAGATAATGAACTAAAAGATCTAATGACTAACCACAGCCATCACTTACTCTTTCCACACTGTACTGGAGTAGACAACCCCTTACGAGATCATACTCTACTCGAGTGATTGTGCTACTACCACTACTACTAATTTTGGATCTAATTTTCCAACTTTCTCTGGATCTCATTTGGCACTAGTCTCCCATGCAGGACCTTGTCAAAGGTCTTACTGAAGTCCACGTACAGTACTGTGCAAAAATCTTTTGCACACACATATATAGCTCGGGTGCCTAAGACTTTTGGAAAGTACTGTATTTGCCAACATAGGGCAGAGAACAAATTTGCAAATCTGGCGGGATCAAAGAATGTTGGGAATGGCGAGGGTGGAGCGCTGCGGGAGGGATGTGGGACATGTGACAGTGCTGGGGGGGGGGAGGGGTGCAGACACTCCCAGCCCTGAGATACCAAGCAAGGTTATTTGATTCCAAGCAGTTGGTTTATTACAGAATGTCTCGCTGGTGCTTCCTATTCTCTCCCCTCTTCCTTCCCCTTTTCCCATCCATGATTCCCCCTCCCTGGCCCCTTCCCGCTCTCAGTCCACAATAGACCCGTATCAGAATCTGGTTTGTCACTCACATATGTCATGAAATTTGTTTTTTTTTTGGCAGCAGTACTATGCAAGTCTTAGGCACCCTAGCTATACACGTGCCTAAGACTTATGCACAGTACTGTACGCCTCAAGACCATGCTGTCTTCATCAACTTTTTCAAAATGTTCAGTCATTCAAGTTGCTGCGACATGATCACTCCCTAACAAAGCCATGCATTAAAGTTTGACTAATTGCTGCTTCCCCAAGTGTAGATGATCTCCATCCCCTTATTTCTTTTCACTAATGTTAGGCTCACTGAGATGTCAGGGGTAATTTTTTACGCAGAGAGTGGTGAGTGCGTGGAATGGGCTGCTGACGGCGGCGGTGGAGGCGGAAATGATAGGGTCTTTTAAGAGACTCCTGAATGGCTACATGGAGCTTAGGAAAATAGAGGGCTAAGGGTAAAGCCTAGGTAGTTCTAAGGTAGGGACATGTTCGGCACAGCTTTGTGGGCCGAAGGGCCTGTATTGCGCTGTATGTTTTCTATGTTACCCAATCATCAAAATTGCTGCTGCTGCACAATTTGTCCAATGTCACACAAGCTCCACATTCCAATTCCTTCATGACAATAAAAAATAATTTTGTGTCAGTCTGGCTCAACTGAAGGCATGTGGTCAAAAGTTGCAAGCTCAAAATTATTTCGGTATTAGCCTAGGTTTTTGCACTCACCAGATGAATAAAGGCTGACACTTCATGTTGTTGCAGCTACCTCTCAGATGAAATGTTAAACCTAGGTAGATCTGTTTTCGCAAGCAGAACCGTTTCAAAGAAAGCAAGGTAGATATCCCAACACGCTGCCTTCTTCTGGCACCTCGATCAAGATTACTAAAAACATATTGCTCTGAAATTTCTGCAGAAAGCAATCAGTCCCACACAACTAATCATCTGTTTCAAGTCCACAATTTTTAATTGCACATTTAAGGTTGGAACTTTGGTGAAGTTCAGACACATGCAAGCTGCTCAAGTAAGACCTGGCCCAATACTGAGACAATTATCAATTAGCGTTTGTGGAGTAAGATCACATTAACCATATTTTAAACCTAATATATTGGTTTGAGGTGACTTAGTGTACCCTGAGATCATTAGAAGCACTAGACATGCAAGTCTCACTTCCTTGTTGAATTCTTTGGCTTCATTAGTGACTATTTTGTATTTACTTCCTTTGGGTTTGTTCCTTGCTCACAAATGAAAACCTCTTCTGCATATGAATGCTATCGCATTCTTCATACTTTAAAAGGTCTCCATAGAGCACCCAAAATAACAGAGAACAGACCTGGATCGCTGTTTATTTCTTTATGGTCAGCACCTCTCTACAATGACATTCATGCAAATCTTCCACATCATTTGTTACAGAATATTACGCACTGTACTCAGTGGGTGGACAATGCAATATATTATGCCAGTTTAACTTTTCTGTTTGCAATTATATCTTCCTGTTGCCAGCTTTCACCCAATAGGAACTGCATCAAATTATCTGAAATTCCTTTCACTTAGGCCATTACATCTGGCAATCTAAACACCCATAGGCAATGTGCTCCATGCACAGGCAGTGTCTTACAAATATATAATTAATAAAACATGTTTGTGCACCCACAAGGAACTGCATCAAAACGTACAAGTCATTTCAGAAAGAAATTATTACATCTGGCAATGAGAAAGCCCATCATTATGACCTAAAAAGGGAGTGTGCTGATTTGATGACCAACCACTCCATGGAGCAATTTATTGAATTAAATATGCCCATATGCAAACAGACCCAATAAACAACCCACACTCATGCAATAACAATGTAATATTTTAAAAATCCTGTACAGTTTCAAACTAAAGGCATACTTTCCATGAAAGAAACATTAACGTGTTCTTTGCATGTGGTAGTCTCAAGTGGATCAAATATGGAACAAATTTAGTCATTATCAGGAGCTTCAAATGATACATAGACCTGATGCTAAAATTTCCTTCAAATGAACTCTAGTAAAAGGAGGCACACATTTGTTGTGTTCTAATAAACTACATATTATTTTCAAATTTCAATGTCAATTATGCAAAACATCTGGCCAGTTTACTTGGTTAAATATTGTGTTTTTGTCAAAACTTCCAGCTCAGGACTTTCTTCAGTTTTGAAACATTTATATTAAACTTTTCAATACTGCCAGGCAATTTTCAGAAAGCCAACATTATTTTTAATATAAAGCCAGGTATTAATTTTCTAGTGAAGTCCTGGAGGTCCAACTCTGTATGCTCTTTACTCTTTAAATCTTGAACTTCAGCTAAATATGATGGGAGATGCTTGTATATGTTGCTGTTAACATTTGTCCTGCAGCTGGCATAGTGAGATCATAGCCACAATGGATCTGCCTGCTCTAAAACCACATTGCAACTCTGCATAGATACGTTCAGCCCAAAAGACTCGGGCAAAGGCCTTTCCCACAAGGCTGAGGTAGTTGTTACTGCCACTGTGGTCACCCTTGTTCTTGTACATCAGAATCAGGTTGATTATCACTGGCATGTGTCATGAAATTTGTTAACAGCAGCAGTTCAATGCAATACATAATAGAGAAGGAAAAAAGTAAAAATAAATTAATAAATAAATTACAGAATATGTATATTGAATAGATTAAAAAACATGCAAAAACAAATAATATAGATTTAAAAAGTGAGGCAGTGTCCATTTAGGAATTGGATGGCAGAGGGGAAGAAGCTGTTCCTGAATCACTGAGTGTGTGCCTTCAGGCTTCTGTACCTCCTCCCTGATGGTAACAATGAGAAAAGGACATGGCCTGGGTGCTGGGGGTCCTTAATATTGGACACTACATGGTGACTATGTTGGTATCTCATGTCTTCTGGTACGTAGCCTTTCTCCCAGCAGACAGAGGAGCTTGTGCTGATGGTGCAGCAATGCTTGTTTGCCATTCTTCAAGACTTCTGGAGGGTCTTCCCAGAACTTCAGAGGGTCTCCTGGAGGGATATCGCCATTTCCAGGGGTCTTCCCACAAGCAAGATAGTCAATGGCTTTGCAGAGTTCTTCTAGTGTTGGTAGTGCATTTAGCTCCTCCATGACTGTTGGATCTGGGATAGCCCCGAATGCAGTGCTTATGCCCACATTCTGGGCCGAGTACAACTCTATGTAGTGCTCAATGCAGCATTAAAGCTTGCCTTGATCAGATAAGATTTCTCCAGTTTTAGACTTCAGAGGGGCAGCCTTGGTGTCAGAGGGCCTTCTTGATGCCTTCATACATGCTTCAGGCAACCCCTGTGTCTCCAGCAGTCTGGACACTGCTGCACAAGTTCAGCCAGTAATTGTTGGCAAGGCGGTGGGCAGTCTTCTGGGCCTTGTTTCTCGTGTATCAGGTGCAGGGGTTGGGATCATTCTTGTAGGCAAGGAGGGCTCTTTGTTTAGCTTCAGTCACTGGGTCCATTTCCTCCCAAACTTTCCTCATGCCAGTCTGCTTGCGTGTGTTCCCTCTTACTGAACGCAGTTATAGCTGTAGATGGTATCATCGAGACAGGACAACTTGTTCTCGATTGAGTTGTCATCAGAGGTGGAGACTCCCATAGTCTCTTCAAAGCAGTCAATAAATTTGTTTGGCACTGAATGCACAGCAAATGTTGATGCGCAGTTAACTCTTCCCCTTACAGTGGTGCAGCTTCTTTACTACAATTCCCACTTTGTCACTCTTCATCACATTCATTAATTTGACAAAGGTGTTTGTTCTGGTCAGCAAAAGTAGGCTCTTCAAGTTACTGCAGAAGACAGGCTGCCCTCCAAACCACTGAGCATGATTACTTCCTTCCATGAAGAGACGCACAGTACTGTCTACTTTAATGGCACAACTTTGGAAGCCTTCCCAGCGAGAAGCAGAGTATACAAGGCTGCATTCTGGCTTCAACACTTCTCAGCATCACCTTCTCCATGCTGCTTCAGTATGCTTTTGGAGAATGAGCTGACGGCATCTACCTACATACCAGAGCTGATGGTAACCTCTTCAACTTTGCTTGCCTTCGCTCCGAGATCTTTATTCGTGAGCTGATGTTCACTGATGACGCAGCATTAAGTTCCACACAGAACCCAACTGCAGCATCTTATTGACCACCTGTCCCATACCTGCAAGGAGTTTGGGCTGACCATCAACTTGAAGACAACAAGTATGCCCTAGGACACTGACTGCCCCCATCCATCACAATCGACAGTCACACTCTGGAGGTGATTGACTACTTCACTTATCTTCGGCCAACCATTACAAACACTCTGTCACGTAATGCTGAGCATCAGAATTGCCAAGTCTGTAGCTGTCATGGCTAGGCTGAACAAGAGTGTGGAGCAACAGCCATCTGACTGAGAAAACCAAGCTGTGTGTGTACCAAGCCTGTGTTCTTGGCACTCACCTCTACAGCAGAGAAACCTGGACAATCTATGCTACTCATGAGAAGAAACAGAACAGCTTCCACCTGCGCTGGCTCACATGGATCCTGCACATTGCTTGGCAGGACAGGGCCACTAATATAGAGGTCTTACAACAGGTATCCCCAGCACGTTTACCCTCAGCCAGAGGTGGCTCAGATGGTTAGGACATAGCAGGTGAATGGGCTCTGGCTGAATCCTGAAAGACCTGCTGTATGGGCAGCTGGCAGGGGGTGCATGCCCAGTTGGTCGCCCACAAATTCGCTTCAACATTAACTGCAAAAAGGATCTGAAGCTGACCAACATTGATGTGAACAACTGGGAAGATGTGGGAGACGAGCAGGCTGCCTGGAGTTTGGCAGTTCCATTGGGCATGCAAAGAGCAGAAAATACCCACGTCAACAAGCTGGCTGCCAAGAGAACTTGAAAGACAAGGAGAGCCGCTCCAACAGGACGTCCATCTTCCTTCACCTGCAGGCGGTGTGGAAGAGTCTGCCACTCCAGAGCAGGACTTCTCAACCACTCTAGGAAGTGCATTACCACCAGCTGACAGTGCTACCTACCCACTGTCTTTCGAGACAGAACGATGCCAACAACTTGTATATGTTGTCAACCATTTTTTCCTGCAATTCAGAGAAGCTCCATCTGTCCTATATTTGAATTAGAATCAGGTATATCATTACTGCCTTAAATGTCATGAAATCTTGTTTTGCTGCAGCAGTATAGTACAAAGACATTAGATTACTATTAATAACACATTAAGTAAACAGCATAAAAGATAAAGGAATTACGAGGTAGTCCTTCCTAGCGTGTCGCACCAGACCGTCAGCCAGTCTAGTTTGGCGCGTAGTGTCAGGATTGGTCTCCTTTCGGATTAACCGGGTCCCGATATGAACGTTCCTGACTTGACCCCTGTTTTTTTTTAACCAGGCAGAGTGGTTAGCTCGACGCTTAACCCGGCATGGATGGAAAGCATGCTCAGGGGGTGGCCCGACTTGCATTCGAACTCGGGACCCTTTGCTCCGAAGTCCGGCGCTGATGCCACTGCGCCACCAGCTGGCCCTTATGAGGTAGCGTTCGTGGACCATTCAGAAATCTGATTTCAGGCAGGAAGAGGCTGTACCTAAGGATTTTCAGGCTCCTGCAGCTCTGCCCTGACTGTAATAATGTTTGTAACTTGGGTAAATCAACACAAGATACACCATGATAAATGTGTACAACTTCAAGATGTAGTGTTGCTCCACTGCTACCCTGCTGAGAAAACAGTGATTACAACTTCCTACAATTTTTTTCTTTCTCTATTCTGCCCTACAATCTCTTCCTTTCTCTATTCTGCCTAGAGGGTGATGTTAATGTTGAAGTACAATTTCATAAACATTAGCAGCATGAGGCTATACCTCAGCCAAAGATGATTCTCGACATTTTAACTGGAAAGGCAAAATCTCGATGATTCACAGGCGAGAAAGCCATCACAAAGCTCACGGACTCTGCTGAAATTTTGGATTACTATTGTCAAATGTACCAAGAACCAGCATGCTCTTTTTGTTATATTTTGCACTGTACTGCTGCCACAAAGCAAATTTCAGGATGCATGTCAGCGATAATAAATCAGATTCTATGTACGATGTGACCATTACCAAAAGCTTATCTTGCATACTATTTATACAGATAAAATCATTACACAGTACATCGAGCTAGAATAAGCTAAAACAATAACAATGCACAATAAAGTGTAAAGGCTACCAAAAAGGTACTGCATAGGTAAACAATAAAGTCCAAAATCATAATGAGGTAGATTGTGAGGCTAAGAGTTCATCTAACTGTACAAGAGGTCTGTTTACAGCTTGGATAATAGTGGGATAGCTATCCTTGAGCCTGGTGGTAAATGCTTTCAGACTTGCATTTCTTCTGCCCAATGTGAGACAGGACAAGAGAGAATGTCCAGGGTGGGTGAGGTCTTTGATTACACCTGGTGCTTTACTGAAGCAATGAGAGGCATCAATAAGTCCGCACAGCTTCTGTGATGTGCTGAGCTGTGTCCACAACTCTCTGCAGTTTCTTACAGTCATGTGCAGAGCAGATACTATACTAAGCTGTTATGCATTCAGATAGAATCCTTTCGAAGGTGCATTAATAAAAAATTTAAAGAGTTGATACGGACATGCAAACTTCCTTTAGCCTCTTGAAGTAGAGGCATTGGTGAGCTTTCTTGGCTGTGACATCAACGTAGTTAGACTAGGGTAGGCTATTGGTGATGTTCAAATCTAGGAAGTCGAAGTTCTCAACCTTAAAATTGTTCAATTCGACAAGAGCATGTCAATGACTAGGGTCCTTTGTTTTGTTGACATAAAAGGAAAGGTTGGTGTCATGGCACCATGTCACTAAGCTCTACTTCCTTCCTGTACTCGGATTCATTTTTATTTGAGATGTAGCCCACTACAGTGGTATCATCTACAAACTTGTATATGCAGAACCTAGGCATGCAGTCATGAGCAAGGTTGTCTGGAAAGCTGAAGTTCAGTATATTCCCACTAGGGAAGCCAAGTAGATTCACCAAACAAATGCAGATATAATGAAATCTGAAAAGGGAAATTTGGGGAGGATGTTTAGCATGAGGTCTGACTGGAATTACTTGGATAACCAAGGAAATAAAAGGTAGTATCAAATTAAAAGCTCATGCGTGCAAAGTTGCAAAGAGTAGTGGGAGACTGTAGGATTAGGAAAACTTTAAAAAGCAATAAAGAACAACTAAACAAGAAATAAGGAAAGGGAAGATAGAGTATGAAAGTAAATTAGCACAAAATATAAAAACAGATAGCAAAAGTTTTTATAAATATATAAAGCGGAAGAGGGTGGCTAAAGTCAACGTAGGTCCCTTGGAAGACGATTAGGGAAAATTGATATTGGGTGATATGGAAATGGCTGAGGCATTGAACGACTATTTTATGTCAGTCTTCACGGTGGAGGACATGTCTAATATGCCAAAGAAGGATGTTATGGACGAAATGGGAGGTGAGGACCTCGATAAAATCACTGTCACTACAGAGATAGTGATAAGCAAACTAGAGGGCCTGAAGGTAGATAAGTCCCCTGGTCCTGATGGGATGCATCCCAGGGTGCTGAGGGAATTGGTGGAGGTTATAGTAGACGCGTTGCTAATCATTTACCAAAATTCTTTAGACTCTGGGCAGGTCCCAGCAGATTGGAAGACAGCAAATGTCACGCCACTTTTTAAAAAAGGATGTAGGCAAAAGACCGGCAGCTATAGGCCAATTAGCTTAACATCTGTAGTCAGGAAAATGCTTGAAGCTGTCATTGAGGAAGAAATAGCAAAACATTTAGAAAGGAGTGGTTCCATTAGACAGACACAGCATAGATTCAGAAAGGACAGGACCTATTTGACAAACTTACTGGAGTTCTTTGAGGACATAATGAGTGCAGTAGATAGAGGGGAACAGGTGGATGTTGTATACCTGGATTTCCAGAAGGCGTTCAATAAGGTGCCGCACAAGAGACTTATAAATAAGATATGGATGCATGGAGTCAGAGGAAGTGTATTGTCATGAATAGTGGATTGGTTAACTGATAGAAGGCAGAGAGTTGGTATAAATGGGTGTTTCTCCGGTTTGCGGTCAGTGGTGAGTAGGGTGCCACAGGGACCGGTGCTGGGCCCGCAGCTGTTTACTATTTATACTGATGATTTGGAAGAGGGAACTGAGTGTAGCGTAGCAAAATTTGCTGATGACACTAAACTAAGTGGAAAAGCAAATTGTACAGAGAATGTGGAGAGTCTGCAGAGGGATTAGAAAGGTTAAGTGAGTGGGCCAAGGTCTGGCAGATGGAATACAACGTTGGTAAATGCGAGATCATCCACTTTAGAAGGAACAATAGAAGAGGAGATTATTATTTAAATGGTGAAAGATTGCAGCATGCTGTTGTGCAGAGGGACTTGGGAGTGCTTGCGCATGAATCGCAAAAAGTTGGCTTGCAGGTACAACTGGTTATTAAGAAGGCAAACGGAATGTTGGCCTTCATTGCTAGAGGGATTGAATTCAAGAGCAGGGAGGCCGTGCTGCAACTATACAGGGTACTGGTGAGGCCGCACCTGGAGTACTGTGTGCAGTTCTGGTCTCCATACTTGAGGAAGGATATACTGGCTTTGGAGGCAGTGCAGAGGAGGTTTACTGGGTTGATTCCAGGGATGAAGGGGTTAACCTATAAGGAGAGATTGAGTCATCAGGGACTATGCTCTCTGGAAGTCAGAAGAATGAGAGGGGATCTTACAGAAACATACAAAATTTTGAAAGGGATAGATAAGATAGAAGTAGGAAAGTTGTTTCCATTGGTAGGTGAGACTAGAACTAGGGAACATTGCCTCAAGATTCAGGGGAGATGATTTAGGACAGAGATGAGGAGAAACTGTTTTTCCCAGAGAGTGGTGAATCTGTGGAATTCTCTGCCCAGGGAAGCAGTTGAGGCTTCTTCACTAAATAAATTTAAGATACAGTTAGATAGATTTTTACATAGTAGGGGAATTAAGGGTTATGGGGAAAAGGCAGGTAGATGGAGCTGAGTTTACGGACAGATCAGCCATGATCTTATTGAATGGCGGGGCAGGCTCGATGGGCCGGATGGCCTACTCCTGCTCTTATTCCTTATGTTCTTATGTAATTACCGAAGAATAAAATGAGCTGAGTGACAAGGGGCTGTGACGACAGAAGAAAATATTTGTGTCAAAATGTATATTTTTGTTCAATTGTCAATGTTAGTGCTCTGGTTCCGCATAGAAAGAAAACTCCTGAGCATAAATGCTAGTCAATATTCAAAGACTATTTAAAAAAAAATCTGTGACAAATACAACTATGCCCAAACATTGCTTTTGACATGAAATTATTGGATATTTAAAAATATAAAGAAAACACTCAATGATCTTAAAAATAAATGATTTTACGATGCATATTACTTACCAAATAACTTAGCAGCCTGGATGGTTTCTTTCGATCCACGAATAGTCATTATCTGTGCCAATGCAGTTAAATCATCACTGGCTTTGAAAAATGGATAACGGGCACTCAGTAAGGAAAGGAAGACGACGCCTGCAGACCACATGTCGATAGCTGCAAAACAAAAGCATAACCTGGGTCCACACATAAAAAGCCAGGCTAAAGGTAATTCATTTCCTAACACATATTTTAAAACCACTACAATAGAATTTACAAAGCTTAAAAAACTGTTCTAAGTTTATAAACTTTGATCTACAAACAAAAAAACTCTAACATAAAAGGTGCTGTCACATACAAATTTTAAAATTTACATCCCACAAGATGACACTGATATTGAAGCTCTTATGAAAATCTGCCTTTCATTTGCCATTCCATGATCAAATAAGTCATTCAATTTACTGTTACTTGTACATATCGTATTACATTGATTTGAAAAAGGGGACAAATTGCAAAGTTCAATCAGTCTTTAACTAACAAAATGGGTGTTTGGTTGGACTGGTTAATATTTATTCTACTTCAACCCACTAAATACTTTTGTGTTAGTTAAACACTTTCCCTCTGATGTACAAGTTGGTGCCTATGGTATATGGACACAGAACATTGACAACTATGTGACCAGTAATTTACTTAAAAACCCAGAATCTGAATTCAGAAGCAAGCTGGTTTCTACTGTACAAGCCACAAAATTGCCTGGACTGATCCAGACAACCAAAATTTTCCCAGAGGGTTGGCTAGATCACAAGTGGAGAGGTTCTGCATGCTGACATATGACATGCAGTATGTAGTGCTGGGTAGGGTGAGGTGAGGTAAGTGGGGAAGCTGTCAAATGTTCAAAATTTCTGATATTCAAAAAGATATTTAAATATTAAACAAAATCCAAAACAATTCATACAAAACTATTGTACTGAAGTCCTTTTGCAATATATGAAATTATACCATCTGCATTCTTTTGCTTGTCCAATATACTTGCTGCCTTTAACCTCTATTGTGCCTCATGTTAACTTTGTTGATTTATGTACATGGACAGCTAGGTCCCTCTGAAAATCACCAACTTTTAAATCTTTCACAATTTAAAATGTACTTTGTATCTTTTCTCCATAGTGAATGACATTTTTTTTCATATTACATACCATCCTTACCCATTCACTTAACCTGTTTACCTCCCTCTGAAATTATGCAGTTTCGTATCACTAGCAAACTTGGAAATACTACATTTTATCCATACCACTTTGTCAAATTATTTATAGTTTGAATAGCCTGATCCCAACTAGACTGCCTCAAAACTCAAAAATAACTGATTTGTTTTCTGTCCATTAACATTGGGGAGATTGCCTGTAGATTACTCCTAATACTGAGTTCTCTCATTTTGTTTAACAATTTCACATAGCCCCATATCAAAGCTCTTCTGTAGTTCCAAACACACCACACAAATTATTTCACGTTTCAATTCTGCTTCAAGCTCAAAATTTCTCAAAAATTACTTCCTTCATAATTCCAAGATACTCTGTCGCATCCTATCATCAGTTTGTTTAGTTTTATTTTAACAAAAGATTTTAGCATTTTCTCCATTAATGATGTCAAGCTAACTATTCAGCAGCTTCCTATTGTGTTTGTCTCTTTTCTGAGAGAGATTGCACTTGCTAGCTTCCAGTCTCTGGGGAACATTCCAGAATCAATGGAATTTTGGAAGATGAAACCAGAGTATCAACTATCTCCAAAACCATCTCTTTTGGCATGCCAGGAAGCATGCCATCAAGTCCCAGGGATCGCCTTGAATAGAACATATTGAATGGAAAATAGAAGTGGATTTCGGAACTCAAAATGAACCTGTGTTCATTTGAAGCATTCTGAGTTTGAAATATTCAACCAGTTGAATTACTTAATGAAAACTCCATAGTGACAAACATTGCATTAAAAATTCTTACCGTAAAGGATGACTGATTCTTATTTGAAAGAAAAACACAAGGCATGCATACACGGCATAATTTAGTTTATATGTATTTGCTAGCTCAATATGTACTGTAGGGAGCTTCCTTTACTGAAATGGATTTGACTTTGCCAACACAATTATGATACCTAATAAAAGAATTAATTATCCACGTCACATCTGAATGTCGTGACAGCAAAATTATTTTTAGTAGTATTTGTTTTATTAGACTGTAAAGAACACATACACATTTCAAATATCATTTGCTGGACAAGGTTATCTCTTAGTTAAATTTGTGAAATGAACCTCAAAACATTTTTAAACTGATATCAGTAAAATCCAGTGTAACAAATATCTGCAGCTTTAAAATACATCCTATTGGCCTGATAATTAGAAGCTTAATTAGGCCCTCACAACAAAAAATGTCTCCTCCCTGAGAATGAGAAATTTGATGAGTTGCTCCCCAAGGTTTGCCTGTCCACTGTTGATGATAACCTAAGATTATCCAGTTCGATGTAAAAGTTCTCAATTTTAACTTTATGCCTATTTTCAGTAGCAAGGGAAACACTGGGAAGCTAATAGTTACTGAAAAGCCAAGTTTCTGAGTTGTCTTCAACTGTTGCATGCAATAGCATACCAATCTGTCTTTCAATATTTTATCGCGTACATGGCATCTGAAAGGAGAATATAAGGTCCTGAAAGGAGAATATAGGTCCTGAAAGGAGAATATAGGGAGCTAGGTCCTGAAAGGAGAATATAGGGAGCTAAGAAGGGAGTTGAGAAAAAGGACTGTAAAGGTAGTAATCTCGGGATTACTGCCTGTGCCACGCGACAGTGAGAGTAGGAATGCGATGAGGTGGAGGATAAATGCGTGACTGAGGGATTGGAGCAGGAGGCAGGGATTCAAGTTTTTGGATCATTGGGACCTCTTTTGGCGCAGGTGTGACCTGTACAAAAAGGACGGGTTACACTTGAATCCTAGGGGGACCAATATCCTGGCAGGGAGATTAGCGAGGGCTACTGAGGTGACTTTAAACTAGAATGGTTGGGGGGTGGGAATCAAATTAAAGAGGCTAGGCGAGAGGAGGTTAGTTCACAACAGGGGGATGGGAACCAGTGCAGAGAGACAGAGGGGTGTAAAGTGAGGGTAGAAGCAAAAAGTAGTAAGGAGAAAAGTAAAAGTGGCAGGCCGACAAATCCAGGGCAAGCATCAAAAAGGGCCACTTTTCAACATAATTGTATAAGGGCTAATAGAGTTGTAAAAGAGCGCTTGAAGGCTTTGTGTGTCAATGCATTCGTAACAAGGTGGATGAATTGAAAGTGCAGATTGTTATTAATGATTATGATATAGTTGGGATCACAGAGACATGGCTCCAGGGTGACCAAGGATGGGAGCTCAACGTTCAGGGATATTCAATATTCAGGAGGGATAGACATGAAAGAAAAGGAGGTGAGGTGGCGTTGCTGGTTAAAGATGAGATTAACGCAATAGAAAGGAAGGACATAAGCCGGGAAGATGTGGAATCGATATGGGTAGAGCTGCATAACACTAAGGGGCAGAAAACGCTGGTGGGAGTTGTGTACAGGCCACCTAACAGTAGTAGTGAGTAGTAGTAGTAGTCGGAGATGGTATTAAACAGGAAATTAGAAATGTGTGCAATAAAGGAACAGCAGTTATAATGGGTGACTTCAATCTACATGTAGATTGGGTGAACCAAATTGGTAAAGGCGCTGAGGAAGAGGATTTCTTGGAATGTATGCGGGATGGTTTTTTGAACCAACGTGTCAAGGAACCAACTAGACAGCAGGCTATTCTAGACTGGGTTTTGAGCAATGAGGAAGGGTTAATTAGCAATCTTGTCGTGAGAGGCCCCTTGGGTAAGAGTGACCATAATATGGTGGAATTCTTCACTAAGATGGAGAGTGACATAGTTAATTCAGAAACAAAGGTTCTGAACTTAAAGAGGGGTAACTTTGAAGGTATGAGTCGTGAATTAGCTAAGACAGACTGACAAATGACACTTAAAGAATTGACGGTGGATATGCAATGGCAAGCATTTAAAGATTGCATGGATGAACTACAACAATTGTTCATCCCAGTTTGGCAAAAGAATAAATCAAGGAAGGTAGTGCACCCGTGGCTGACAAGAGAAATTAGGGATAGTATCAATTCCAAAGAAGAAGCATACAAATTAGCCAGAAAAAGTGGCTCACCTGAGGACTGGGAGAAATTCAGAGTTCAGCAGAGGAGGACAAAGGGCTTAATTAGGAAGGGGAAAAAAGATTATGAGAGAAGACTGGCAGGGAACATAAAAACTAACTGTAAAAGCTTTTATAGATATGTAAAAAGGAAAAGACTGGTAAAGACAAATGTAGGTCCCCTACAGACAGAAACAGGTGAATTGATTATGGGGAGCAAGGACATGGCAGACCAATTGAATAATTACTTTGGTTCTGTCTTCACTAAGGAGGACATAAATAATCTTCCAGAAATAGTAGGGGACAGAGGGTCCAGTGAGATGGAGGAACTGAGTGAAATACATGTTAGTAGGGAAGTGGTGTTAGGTAAATTGAAGGGATTAAAGGCAGATAAATCCCCAGGGCCAGATGGTCTGCATCCCAGAGTGCTTAAGGAAGTAGCCCAAGAAATAGTGGATGCATTAGTGATAATTTTTCAAAACTCGTTAGATTCTGGACTAGTTCCTGAGGATTGGAGGGTGGCTAATGTAACCTCACTTTTTAAAAAAGGAGGGAGAGAGAAACCGGGGAATTATAGACCGGTTAGCCTAACGTTGGTGGTGGGGAAACTGCTGGAGTCAGTTATCAGAGATGTGATAACAGCACATTTGGAAAGTGGTGAAATCATCGGACAAAGTCAGCATGGATTTGTGAAAGGAAAATCATGTCTGACGAATCTCATAGAATTTTTTGAGGATGTAACTAGTAGAGTGGATAGGGGAGAACCAGTGGATGTGGTATATTTGGATTTTCAAAAGGCTTTTGACAAGGTCCCACACAGGAGATTAGTGTGCAAACTTAAAGCACACGGTATTGGGGGTAAGGTATTGATGTGGATAGAGAATTGGTTAGCAGACCAGGAAGCAAAGAGTGGGAATAAACGGGACCTTTTCAGAATGGCAGGCAGTGACTAGTGGGGTACCGCAAGGCTCAGTGCTGGGACCCCAGTTGTTTACATTATATATTAATGACTTGGATGAGGGAATTAAAAGCAGCATCTCCAAGTTTGCGGATGACACGAAGCTGGGCAGCAGTGTTAGCTGTGAGGAGGATGCTGGGTGACTTGGATAGGTTGGGTGAGTGGGCAAATTCATGGCAGATGCAATTTAATGTGGATAAATGTGAAGTTATCCACTTTGGTGGCAAAAATAGGAAAACAGATTATTATCTGAATGGTGGTCGATTAGGAAAAGGGGAGGTGCAACGAGACGTGGGTGTCATTATACACCAGTCATTGAAAGTGGGCATACAGGTACAGCAGGCGGTGAAAAAGGCAAATGGTATGCTGGCATTTATAGCGAGAGGATTCGAGTACAGGAGCAGGGAGGTACTACTGCAGTTGTACAACGCCTTGGTGAAACCACACCTGGAGTATTGTGTGCAGTTTTGGTCCCCTAATCTGAGGAAAGACATCCTTGCCATAGAGGAAGTACAAAGAAGGTTCACCAGATTGATTCCTGGGATGGCAGGACTTTCATATGAAGAAAGACTGGACGAACTAGGCTTGTACTCGTTGGAATTTAGAAGATTGAGGGGGGATCTGATTGAAATGTATAAAATCCTAAAGGGATTGGACAGGCTAGATGCAGGAAGATTGTTCCCGATGTTGGGGAAGTCCAGAACGAGGGGTCACAGTTATCCCACAGTTGAGGATAAAGGGGAAGCCTTTTAGGACTGAGATTAGGAAAAACTTCTTCACACAGAGAGTGGTGAATCTGTGGAATTCTCTGCCACAGGAAACAGTTGAGGCCGGTTCATTGGCTATATTTAAGAGGGAGTTAGATATGGCCCTTGTGGCTACGGGGAGCAGGGGGTATGGAGGGAAGGCTGGTGCTGGGTTCTGAGTTGGATGATCAGCCATGATCATAACAAATGGCGGTGCAGGCTCGAAGGGCCGAATGGCCTACTCCTGCACCTATTTTCTATGTTTCTATGTTAAGAGACTATAAATGACACCAAACATCTGTTGGTGTTCCCTTACAAACTTGAAAGAGAACTTTATCAACTTTGTACTAAACACGGTTGCTTCCTTTGTACTTTTCTCAGTCCATGAAATTCAAATTTGGGGTAAATAACGCATCCAAGCAAGTTCCAATGAAAAAAACTCAATGCCAACAATTACAGTAACTCAACACCTGGCCAAAGTCACAATTCCTAATATTTCATCAAAATTGGTCTATTTGAAGGAAAAGACCAGCGTGTTGAGCTATCCCCAATTGCTTTATGACCTGCACAGGCAAATGTTTCCTCTCAAGGGGAACATACAAAAAGTCTTTGTTTTGAAGAAATTTTAAGGAAAAGGGTGATTTAACATAAATGCTGAAACAACCCACACACCTTTCTCCCACATTACTTAAGCTTGGTTTCCTACTGAAACCAAAACAAAATTATTTTAACCCTTCCATACCTGAAGTCTGATGAGGGCACTTCATTAAGACTTCTGGAGCTCTGAATCCTGGAGTACCTGCTCTTGGTGCCACTTGCTGACGTCTAACAAAAATAAAGTTAGGTTTATTTGATAACATGCAAGTAATCCAAACATGAGAAAGTCTGCAGGTGGTGGAAATCCAAAGCAACACACACAAAACGATGGAGGAACTCAGCAGACAGGCAGCATCCTTCGAAATGAATAAACAGTCAACATTTTAGGCTGAGACCCTTCTTCAGGACTGGAAAGGTGAAGATGCCAGAAATCCCCCTTCCTTTCCAGTCCTGAAGAGAGGTCAACTGTTCATTCATTTCCATGTATGCTGCCTGACTTGCTGAGTTCCTCCCTTGTTTTGTGTGTTGCATTGTAAATAACCTCTCAAGAATCAAGCAACGATTAAGTTAATTTTTTCCCCCACTATAACATATCAATTAAGTTGGCTGCTGTAAAACTCAGATTATAAGCCTCAACATGTTTTAGTGATTCAATTTAAGATGAGAGAATGTATACAGTATACAACCTGAAATCCTTACTCAGTGCAGACATCGATGAAACAGAAAAAAAAGAATCAATGATAGGAAACATTAGAACCCCAAAGTGTCCCCTCCTCCCCCTCACAAGCTCAAGCAACAGCAAAAGCATCAAATCCCACCACCCAGCATATTTCACATTTCTGACAAATGCACTTGGATTGTCTTAGTACAATAAAGTTTTGGATTAGTAGATTTTCCATTTCACTTCTTTGAGATTTTAATTATGCCCCAGACTTGAGTTCAATTTTTCAGTATTCATTTCACTGGGAAGGGTAGCATTTATTACCCCATCTCCAAATGCACTTGAGCAGGTATAGCTGAGCTGCCTCCTTGAAACAATGCGGTCCTGAAGAATGTTGTCTCACAAAGCAGTCGGGTTGGAAGTTCCATGATTTAGCCCATCAGAATTGCTTGCAATTTGGATGGTAACTTCCAGTGGCACTGCTCCAATTCACTCTCTTACCGTGTAGATTTGGGAACAGAGGTTATGAATGTAGAACATGTGTACAAAATGTGGAGTGTTTTGGAAAAGGTAAACACCTTTGTCACTTGTGGCAATGCTGAAGGGAATTAATAAATACAGGTGCACATTCCTTTATCCGAAATTCTGAAATCCAAAACACTCCGAAAACCAAAGCTTTTTTCGCCGACAGCTGACGTCACTCAGGTGTGATGTGGCAGCCACTAGCAGAGGCCGCCATTCGTCAGTTGTGGCTCAGCGCTCGTACTGGTTACACGTACATTTGCTGTTCGCTGATATTTTGTGTTCACTGTTGACTTTGTGTTTAATTTCACTGTGAAAATGTCAAAAAGAGCTGCAGATACCCCTATGGGTAACAATGAGAAAAAGAGAAGGAAGTATCTATCATTATCAATAACGCAGAAAGTGGAGTTATTGCAGAAGCTTGATCGTGGTGTGTCTGTGCAGCGTCTTACTGAATAGTGTCAGAACTACCACTGTGTATGATTTAAATAAACAGAAAGACAAGTTACTGAAGTTTTATGGTGACAGTGACGTTCTACATTTATTCCAATAAGTCACTTACGATGTGTTTGATTCAGTTTGTTTAAAGCTGTATATTTTTATGTTTTATTGAATGTTTCTGTTGGAAATAAAATTTTTTCTTGTCATTATTCCCTAAACAATAGAGTATAACAACTAGTTACATAGCATTTACATTGTATTAGGTATTATAAGTAATCTTGAGATGATTTAAAGTATACGGGAGGATGTGCGTACGTTTGGTGCTCCGCTGGGTCCTAAAGTCCACCGCACTGAGACAAGTTAAATAAGGGACTTGAGCACACGTGTTTTTTTGGTATCGGGGGCAGGGGTCTGAAATCCTAAAAATTCTGAATTCCGAAATGTAACTGGCCCCAAGGATTTCAGATAAGGGATTGTGCACCTGTACTAGAGATTCGGCAGATGCTGGAAATCCACAATAACTGTGGTATTCAACCACACTCCTGAATTTGGTTTTGCAGATAATGCAACATTTCTGGGATGTCAGGGGTGAGCCATCTTAATGATCTCCTCTTAAATTTTTCATTCTGACACAACGGGCAAAGCCAGCATTTACTGACAATCCCTAATCACCCTTGAGAAGCTGGTGAACAGTCATTTTGTACCACTGTGGTCCTCGTGGTGAAGTTACTCTCACAATGCTGTTGGTTGGTTAGTTAGTTCCAGCATTTACACCCAGTGACAATGAAGGATCATTGATACAGGTCCAAGTCAGGATGCTGTGCCACTTGGGAGGAGAACCTACAGATGGTGGCGTTTCCATATGCCTGATGATCTCACAAGATTGCCGGTCTTGGAGGTGTCTTTGGTATAATCTGGGTGAATAACTACAATGCATTTTGTAAATCGTCAAACTTACTAGCCACTGTTTAGGAAATCAATGCTAAGGGAGGTTGTTGGAGTGTCTAATTTGCCTTGGACAATGTTGAGATTCTACAGAGTTGATGGCACTCCACTCATTCTATCGCACTCCTGACCTGTCTTGTGGATGGTGGGAAAGCTTGAGGTTTCAGATGGTGAGTCACTCACTATATGATACCCAGCCTCTGACTCATTCTTAGATCTACTTTACTATGTGGCTGGTACAGTTGATGTCTGATCAATCATGACCCCAGGAATGTTAGTGGTAAGAATCTAGTTCTACTATGCCTTTGAATAGACTTCTGTTTATTGGAGAAGTCAAAATACACTTCTTATCAAAGTATGTACAGTATACTGTATACAATTAGATTCATCTTCTTCCAGGCAGCATCAGAACAAAGAAATACAATCAAATCCACATAAAACACTACACCATAAAGACCACTAAACATCTGATGTATGAACAAAGAACAAATCATGCACGCAGTAAGTAAACAAATAATGCACAGAACATGACCAGCAGAAAGTGAGTCCACAGCCATGGAACCAGTTCAGAGCTGAGGTGAGCAAAGCCTTACGTAGGAGTGAGCCAGTTTGCCTTAACAACCTTGGCCTCAATGCCTTAATCTTTCTAATCTGGCTTGGCACTTAAAATCAGTTAAACATCAGTCAGTGTTTTTGTTCTCGGGCCTGGGCCCTGCCACTTTAATCTGACCCTGAGTCCACTCCAGCAATGGCCGGTGCAGTCATGCTTGTATTCCCGAGAATGCAGTTCACCAAATCCTTCAGGATACTGCAAAACACCAGGTCATACACATGGTTCAAAAGCACAACTCCCAAAGGGAAATTACAGGCTGTGGGATTGTAGTGATCATAGTCCAGAAAAAGTATATTTAATAGAATAGTTATTAGTTTTATTAGCTGACTGCAAAATATTGTGTCTCACCAGCCAAAGTGAGAGAAAACAGAATTGTAATTAGAAAATAAAAGGTTAACAGTGAATTTGAGCAAATATGTGGTGACATGTATATACACTGATAATAAATTTTATTTTTAACTTTGAGATGGAAGCAAAGATTTGTTTAAAGTAGTTTTATGGTTACAGGAATGACATGCGAAAATAGGATAAAGGGTAGATAGCTGAAAATACAGCTGTGTTGTGACTTTCAAAGAAGAGAGTACTGGGTGGACCGAACAAGGTGTGGTTTAATACTTAAAGAAGGGGTTCCCATCCTGGGGTCCACGGATCCCTTGCTTAATGGTATTGGCCCATGGCATATAAAAGGCTGGGAACTGCTGGATTAAAGCCAAAATGATGATGTGAATGTCTGGGGCAGGCAAGTGGTAAATGGTACAACGAACGAGGGATAAGGACAGGTTAGATTACACTCAACACAGCCCACACCTTGTGCTCAACTACATTCTAAATAGCTGCATGAAGTTTTTCCTCTCCTGACAGTTGTACTGGAGCCCCAGGCCTCACAGCCCAAACTACCCTCTCAGACCTTAAGAGGTAGATCCTGAGACCTTGCCCTAATGGTTCTCCATTAATGTAATTATGAGCTTGAGCCTACAGTGAGAATGAATATTACTCCAACTCTTTCTTTCCCAAGTTTCTAAATGCTCCTATTAATCAAAGACATCCAAATGCCTCATATCATCTGAAAATAGTGGGGATTTACTTTATTAAGTTTAAACACATTTAGACATTTATCTGATATAATTAAAGAAGATTAAGCACTTGCTGATCAGTGACTGTATAATTGTCAAGCATATCCAATGGCTCTGTTTAGTATGTCTACATTCTGCTCTTGGTTTCAGCGCAGATTTCAGCTGCAGAGGAAGGGAGATGAACTGCGGAGAGCAGACATGCTTTTGATTTCTGCAATGACATGTGGCAAGTCAGGAACATGCTGACCCACCAAGTGGACCTTGCTGGTGGTTCTCTGCTGAATTGCCAGAATTAGATAAGTTTGTTTTGGCCATAACCTTAAGGTCAACAGCTTCACATCTAAATAAGTTAAACTTTGAGCAGACTGCCACCTAGTGCAGTGAATGCAGTTAGTTCATGCAGGACTAGATACAATGCGAGAGGAAGATGGAAACAAAACTTGTTTCCAAGGATGTCAAGAGAACAACAGGATGGCAAAAACCAGAGTTTCCTCTATTCTAAACAGATTGGGTAATAGAATACTGAATGTGGATCAGAAAGCTAAACATCCAAGATTGTTCTCAAACTCAGAACTAAAGCCTTCAACGATAGTAAGCAAAATGAGTTGAAGGAATATCTATCTTTTCCATTGTGGGCTCAAGTACATAAGGGCTACTGTCCTTAATCTGTACTAACCTGCAAGTCAAAGATACCAGTTCATAAAGAAGTGTCAAGTGCAAGGGAGGTTGACATCGTTACATATTAATAGAGACCGTAAGCTTAATTTTGAGTTTAGTCCATGTTATAACATAATAGTTTATGTTTCAAATATTAAGTAAATTTCTGGTAAGTATGGTTTACAATCTTACTGCACTATTACACAACACAAATATGTGGGAGGAACTCAGTAGGTCAGTCAGCATCAATGGAAGTGAATAAGGAGCTGACGTTTCAGGCTGAAACCCTTCATTAGGATCAGAAGGAGGGGGGAAGAAGCCCTTCTTCCAGTACTGATGAAAGGTCTCGGCATCAAATGTTGAATGTTTATTCCTCTCTATTCATGCTGCCTGACCTACTGAGTTCCTCCAACATTTTGTGTGTTGCTTTAGATTTCCAGCATCTGCAGAATCTCGTGTGCACAATTATACAATTGCCTCAAATATTTAAATAAGACTGACTTTTTAAATTATAATGTTCTGGTATTGTGACAAAACAATTCATTTTGCTATTTTATGTTTCTTAACAAAGAACTAATTCTTAAGTAGTACATTTTACTTTACCTTGAAAGACAAACACTGCAAATCTTGTCTGTGGTATAACAATCACAGGTCAGGTTTGCTGGACAAATGCTGGGCTTCCGGATTGAACAACTTGAAGCACCTTTTGGTGATCCCACTTTGCGTTTGGCCACTAATATTTTCCTGGAGGTTATATCTGCAGTCTTTGTAGATCTTGCTGGCTGTAAAACAAAAATTGAGTCCAAGAAAGGAGAAACTCATGAGCAAATTCAGTAAGTATCTAAACCAGCAGTCACCCAATGGCTGCCCAATCTGTTCACGTGTTTGCAATCTGGTTTTCCTGAGTACTTTGAAAGTCACATGCAAGTTATGAAGATGCAATACTAAGATCCCAAAATATCAGTAAGTATATATCACTCAGTAAACAGCAGTTCTTAAAGGCAATTTATTTTTTTGCTTCTCAAAAATTTACTGAATCCCATAGATTCATATTATGAGAACAATAGTATTATTAATCATCGCGGAGTCAATACATCAGTTGAATGAACTAATTCACATCCTATTTTAAATAATGGTTCATACAAATTAGTTTGCACAGAAACTAAGGTGTAGTTTCACTTCAGTTCAACCTGCACAAACTTCCATTTGCAACCTCAGAGAAAACTCTTCTGCATGTTGCTCTGAGGACATTTAACAGATTTGTTTTGTTCTCTTCAAATATTACCTGACACATAAGAATAGCATTCATATTAATATCAGAATCACTAAATTTAAAGTATATTTAATTAACTAAATTTATTGGGCATTCTCAATTCAAAGTCTTTGATGATACCAGTTGAGTAAACCTTATTCAAAATGCTTGGGGCTGGAAGTGTTTGGGATTTTGGACTTTGGAATATACTTTGAGATATTTTGGGATAGCCAACATTTCCAACTTGGAACTTATGCGCTACCAGAAAGCAGTATTTGTCTTACACTTATTCATCACGCACATGTAGTTAACAGTAAAAATTATTACCCACCATTAATATAATGTAAACATAATGTGTGCAGGATAAGAAAAGCAGCACAGCAGCATTGGGAGATTACCTGAATAAGCTGTTAAACAACAAACAACGGCAGGCTTTCAGTCTTCACCTAAGATACCGTGTTTTGACAACAAGGTTACAGTACACTGTATTTGTATTTTACTTTTTTTAGGCTTATGTAAGGTACAAAAACAATCAGCATTGTAGACTTGTTCTGGTGTTAGATTTTTATCAGCGATGATCTTGGCAAACTAATGAATTTCTCTGCTGCTTCATAATCGGTAAATGTTTTATCTTTAAAATCTTTACAAAAATTTAAAGCCATGCTTATTCTTCAATTTCTGCAACCAGAATATTCTGAATATTCATAATTACCTTTAATTTTCAGTTCATAGTGACAGATCTTTGCTTGGTTCATGTTTTGACGCGTAAGCATTATTACACTCTCCAGTTGGCAGGTCAGCAGTGGTGGCCAAGTCACTGCCCATCTGCTCCTGACTTCCAGCTCAATTCCTCTTGCCTGCTCCATATGCAGGAAGAGGCTCTTTCTGCTTCCTCCCCCATCTGGCGAGCTGCTTGGTTTTTGCTCTTTTCATCAAGCATCAAGGCCCAGCACAGACAGCAACCTCCATGCCAAACTTTCTAGGAACCTTCTACAGCCAATCTGCAGTGGAATAGCCATGGCTGCCATCCTTTATCCCTGCACTCCTGGACGAAGGACTGGTTCTGCGAAGCCTTCCTCTTGTGAGCCTCCTTGCATCCTTCCTCCCATAGTACTGTGAGCTCCACCGAGATGGTTTTCTTGTCTTCAGTGGACCACAGTACGATGTCTGGTCAAGGCATTGCTTGCACCACTTCCAGGAACTGCAGCTTCCTCCTCACATTGACCCTCATCTCCCATAATCAGGCAGTTTTCAGCAGATTGGATTTAGGCCTCTTTAATACTGTATGACTGGCGTGACCCTCTCCTTGATGAAAATGACTGCCCTGTTTGCCTCTCTGCCAACTGGTCTCTTTTTACACCTCTCCTGTTCCAGTAGGTCAGCAAGGGACAGCAGGACCTTGTCATGGCGCCACCCATACCTTCATTGCGTTAAAGCTGTTTTGCATCCTGACAGTACACATCCCAGTGAACCTCACTGACCACAAAGCTTGCAGCTCTCTCTCCCCCATGTGTGCAACTGTGATGGTGTAGGGAAAGGATCATATATGAATCGCAGGAGGAAAGACATGTGGAACAGCTCCAGACTCCAAAGCTCTGCCCAAGTGATCTTGTGCTTGGGAAGATCCCATTTCCTCAAGGCACCCTGTGACCCCCAACTCCACTGCCTTCGATAACCGCTTTTCGCCGTCACGGTTCCGTGCCTCTGCCTGGACCATGTCATGCCTATCCCTTGCACTTGCACTCCCCCATTGTTGGAAGTGTGCAGAGCCGAGGCCTTGCCGTCCCAGGCATGGGCTGCCAATGATCTTTCTCAATTTAAGGGGGCTCACTACCTGGTCTATGGCTGAGTTGAATCCTCCCAGGAAGCTGGTAATCCTGTCTCACGTTACTGGCAGGATGTGGTAGTGGTCCAGGATGAGGATATGTGGAATTGGCCCGCTAGCGTTGGCTAGGTTTAACCAGACAACTGTGAGGTTGCCTTTCTTCTGCCCGGACTCGCGGATCAATGGCTGATTCCAGGTGTGTTCAAGGCACCCAGAAAAACCCACAATGGCATCTTTCAGGATGGATGTGCTGATATTATGGTGCTCCATTAAGTAAGAGGTCAGCCTTTTCACAAGCACCGAGAAGAATATCTTGCACTCCACGCTAAGGAGGGAGATTGTCCTAAACTCAGTGATTGCAGAGGAACTTTCTTCCTTGGGAACAAAGCACCCTTCAGCCATTTTCCAGCTTGGTGGGATACAGCTTTTGGTTCAAATCTTCCTCATCATCTTCCACAACCTCTGGAGGAGTTTTGGGAATTTCTTATACACCTTGTAGGGTATACCACTTGGCCTTGGGGCAGCAGATGACTTTACTCTCTTTATGATATCCTGAACCCCCGCCACGTGGGCTCTGCCAAGTTCGGCTCAGTCGCTGGGATTCTTGGTTGGGGGACAAAGCACGGCAGCGCCTCTTCTCAGTCGTCTGCGAAGATTCTGTATGTCATCTAAAACTTTGACAACCTTCAACAGATATGCAATACTGACTGGTTGCAACAAGACCTGGAAAAATCTATAAAAAGTAGTGGGTACAGCCCAGTCCATCACAGGCAAAGGTCTCCTCACCATTGAGCACATGTATCCAGAGCGCCGTTGCAGAAAAGCAGCATTTATTAAGGACCCTCACCACCTAGGCCATGCTTGCTTCTCACTGCTGTCGTCACGATGGTGTACAGGAGCAACTCAGGACCCACACCATCAGGCTCAGGAACAGTTATTATCCCTCAAATATCAGGCTCTTGAAACAGAGAATATAACTTCACTCACCCAACACCGACCTATACCCATAACCTATGGACTCACTTCATCTCATGTTCTCGATACTTATTGCTAATTTATTTATTATGATTATTATTTTGGTTTTGTTTTTCTTTTTGTATTTGCACAGATTGTCTTTTGAACATTTGTTGGTCGTCTTGTGCATGGTTTCTGATTTTATTGTGTTTCTTTATATTTAAGCTGAATGCCCTCAGGAAAATAAATCTCAGGGTTGCATACAGTGACATACAGTACAGGTACTTTGATAATAAATTTATTTTGAACTTTGAATCGTCTCAGGAGTGTTACCAACAAAGTTTCAGACAGATCATGCAGGGAGATATTAGAACAGGACAGCCTATGTTTGGGCAGAAAAGTAATTTTTAAGAATGTTTGAAAGGGTGAGACATGCTTAGGAAAGAATTTCTGAGTTTAGGGATAAGGTAAGGAATGTATGAAAGATGCAGGAGGCTATAGAGATGAAATGGAAACTGCATAAACAATGTATATTGGATTTATAACTGACAAGTTACAAAACTGGAAAAAAAAGTATTAGTCAGCAAGCAGAGGATGGTGAGAGTTAGCAGTAGAACTTCTAGATGACCAAGCATGCAGATAGTGGAATACAGGTGGTTACAAGTATACATGAGGATATCACAGATGAGCAAAAACAGCTGTAGAATTTACACTGCCAAACACAACCCCTGTGGTCTTGGTGAAGGTGTAGGAAGTGTTTGAAAGCTCAGTTCATTGCATACATCAAAAATCAACTACAGATAGTGCCAGGAAAATGGATGACTTTCAGATGAAAGACCATCAACTTGAAACATAGTGTTTCCCTCTCATTACCTGCTAAGTTTTTAAAGCAGCTTCCTATTTCTTTAAATTTAAAATTAATAAAATCAAAAGCCAGGAGCAAGAGTCTATGGCAGTAATTAAAGACAATGGTTTTAATCTTCCCAACATTAGTATAGAGGGGAATAATTTCAATAGTTTGAAGTCAAATGAGCAGTATGAGATACTAGATGAACTGAGTCAATGATTGTGGAGCAGAACTGAGGGGAACAAGAGAGAGTAAATCAGAAACACAAGGATTTCTACACAGATGCTGGCTATCCAGAGCAACACATAAAAAGAGGACAAAACTAGAATCTTGGATAACTCAAGAAAAATCTTTACTGATCATTCTCTGGCTATGACTGGAAATAGATAAAACTGGAAGCAGTTACACCCCTAAAGCTGCTCTTTTATGAACAATAAAGGAGAAGAGTTGAAATCTATCTGGTTGATTGCCAAAGACTGCGATGGGCTACAATCCAAGAAGGGATTGTTTATCAGCTTCATAATTATTTGTAACTTACTAGGAGCATCCATGGCAACAACAGAAACCTAATTGGAGGAATTCCAACATCTTGGTTGTGGGGAAGACAGATTTGTGAGGTTTGATTTGCTGAGGAAAGGCGGGTTTAAGATGTGGCAGCTGTTTCCAAGTGCAGGGGGTTAAATTATTCCATTTTTTGAAATGAAAAGTGATGATTGTGGATGGCAGAAGGGATTGATGGCCACTGACAAAAGAGAACCATTAATAATTTCAGTTTACATGGGAACCAAGCCGGAAAAGATGGTTAACAACAACGCTACAAAGCAATACACAAACTGTTGGAGGAACTCAGCTAGCTGGTCAAGCAGCATCTATGGAAAAGGGAAAACAGTCAAAGTTTTAGGCAGAGATCCTTCTTCAGGACAGAGAGGGAAAGGAGGGAAATGCCTGAATTAAACGGTGGGGAGAGGGGAAAGAGGCTGGCTGGAAGATGAAGCCAGGTGGGTGGGAAAAGTCAAGGGTTGGAGAAGAAAGAAACTGATAAAGAGAGGAGAGTGGATAATGGAAGAAAGGAAAGCAGGCAGGGACCCAGGGGAAAATAACAGACAGGTGATAAGAAGTAAAAGGTCAAGAGTGGGAAATGGGGGGGGGGGGGGGAGAAGAGAGAATATTGGACCAGAAGGAGAAATCAATATATCATCAGGTTGGAGGGTACCCAGACAGAATATAAGGTGCTGCTCCTCCAACCTGAGGGTGGCCTTATCTCGGCACAAGTGGCAGCCATGGATCAACACATTGGAATGAGAATGGGAATCGGAATTAAAATGTTTGCCCACCAGGAAGTCCTGCTTATGATGGATAGTGCAGAGGTGCTCGACAAAGCCATTCTAGAACTCCACAGGAAAAAAGTTGTTTGCACAGGAAGGTGATTTTCTGGGCACCTCAGAAAGTTTATGAGTGACAGTGACCAGGGATGTGAGAGAGAGATTAGTGAACCAAGCCTAATTGGAATCAGGTTTCATTATGGAGATTTTTCTGTTCACCCTGCTTCAATACTATAACAAAATTAAGGAAAGTAAGGGAGGTTGCAGAGGCAATCAAGCAGATGGTCCCAGTTTTAACAAACAAATGCACAAGCGCTCAAAACTTATTGGAAGTCGGAGCAGAGAGGACAGTGGACAAGAATTTTAAGGAAATAAATCATCTTTTGAGTCCAGTATGATTGTGAAAAATAAACAAGAGAAAAATCTGCTGATGCTGGAAATCAATTAATACACAGAAAATGCAGGAAGAACTCAGCAGAGCAGGTAGCCCGAAACGTCAGCTGTTTACTCTTTTCCCGAGAAGCTGCTTGGCCTGCTGAGTTCCTCCAGCATTTTGTGTGATCCTGAAAAACCAAGCAACTCTGGTCAATAGCATATAACATGGTTGTGCAGATTTGCAGTCTGTTGCAAATATTCAAGCATGTCACACAGTCTCTAGGGATTTAAAACCGAGATAAACTGAACAATAATCATGGTGAGGGAGATGACTTTGAAGTGCAATTAGGGAATCAATAGTTGAGATAAGGTGTGAATATGCAGATCAGCAACAGCGGAAGTCACGTGATTGAAGGCTTATTAGCTACAAGGTGGCAAATCAGAGATGCAAATGATTAACTGGGTTTATATTCCAGGGATCTATAAAGAAAGTACTAGGATTCAAAAGGAGAGGCAAATGGAAGGAGAGCAAAACAAACAAGTGACCATGACGAATTTTGCTTTGTTTGAGTGACAAAACAGAAACATCATCCAGTAACAGCTTAAAAGTTTAGCTATTATGACAGTCACATGAAAACTTAACTGTACAGCCAATAGTGCTAGAATTAATTCAAGAGCTCTCAATACCAAGTAGATTGCTGTTGTGTCAAATTACTAAATTACAGTAATTTAAAGGTAATCAGTTGGTACTCAAGTCAGTAAGTATAGTATCCAGTTTGGACTACTATTAATTTAATATTAACTGTCCAAAATAAAAATCCAGCTGTTGGATTACATACAGCACATAAATCACTCAGGTCATAGAAGCATGGTGTTAGCTAATAGAACTGATGTTAATCTCCAAAATGCGTACAATGTAAAAATCAGTTGATTCAAGGTGTTTTTAATTTCTTGCTGTAGTTTCCTTACCTTTATATTTACTCCCTCACTAATTCCAGAACTACGAACATTCATATTTCTTTCCCCAAATACAGATCGTGGAACTGAAGACTCCCCCTACAATAAAAAAAACTTAAATCTGTTTTTGCGCTTCAGGTGGTGTGACACATGTAAGATAACATATATATATATATACAGCCCAAACAAAGCCCTAAATGTAATTTTTGACAATGTTTTAAAACATGCAACCCTAAACAGTGACAGATAATGAAAGAAACTGAACCATATAATGTTGGGGAAACAGAATCCCATGCATATGGTAAAGGTAGCAGCCACTTGGCACACAGCAATAGCTTTAGCCAAGAGTTCTGTACTTCATCCCATCTTCCTTGCTTCCCCAACCCCCTTCCCCGCCCCCCCCACCAGCATTTTGGTAATTATATAAGCAATTCCTTGTGAATGCTGCCATGGAATTTGCTGTCAAGGAATGAATATCAGTGGGCAAAAAATATTCCGATCTCCCCTCAGCTTCTTCTTCCTATTCTCTATGCTCTGGTTATCAATCATCCTTCTAGCAAATTCAGTTTCTCCTTTCTCCAGCAGAGCTTCAATTTTGCAGCGATTTTATATAATTGCATCTTGTTACTGTAAATCCAATAAGCCTAAGTAACAATTCCAAACAAACATACGGTCCAGGGCTTGATAGATCAGTAATCAAACAAATTCAATCCAGCTGAAATTTGTGCAATGGTACAAGCCTCGAAGTTTGGGATGAACATTTCAATAAACCTCTGCAATTACCCAGTGCAAAAGCTGTTTTTACTTCAACATTCCTGACAATCATTATCAAACTGATATGATAACAAAAATAATGAAATACTGTTATACCATTAATCACAACTACGAGTATAATCAACCAAATAATTTTAATTAGTTACTTGGCCAGCAGCAGGAATTGGATGGAGTATATAAATGACAATATGCACACAAAAATAATCAGTGTGCTGTCAGATGACTAGAAACTCTATTCAGGGCAAAGGAAGCAAAAAAAAAACACAAAATGCTGGAGCAATTCAGCAAGTCAGGCAGCATCTGTATAGGGAAATGGGGCAGCTGATATTTCAGCTTGAGACCCTTCATCTGCACAGTCAATGCAATGACAAGGACAATGTGCCAAGTAAATGAAAGGGAAAATGGAATGCACAATGTATGCAACTGGAAAAAAGGGGTAGATCTGTAGCTAGTAAGAGACTGCAGTGCCTGGTCAGACAACAGCTTGAAACAGGTCCAGTTTCTGCCAATCAGTTGCAAGGTTTGGAAGCAATAAAAAGACACAAAGCTACTCCTATCAATGAGTTAAGCAATGGGGAAATACTTGAGAGATCTGGACTACAGTATATATTTTTGGTTTAAAAACAATACAAGATGGGCATAATACAGTAACTAGAACACAGAAAGGGAAATACATAAAATGAAAACATTGGCAGTATGGACTCAAAACTGCAAATGCAGGATCAATGTTGAGTAAATTTTCTCATAGAACATTCAAAATAAAATTGAATACAATTGACACAGGATTGCAAGAGCAAAATCTTGGTAATTACATTGTTGGGTGATCCAAGTTTCATCTTGGACATTCAAGCTACAAAACTGCAAAAACCCCATATTATCTCTGAAGGATCGAGCTTTCTAAACATCCAATAGCCCATCAAGGGGAAACCTATCACGAAGATAAGCCCCGATGTGCCAAAAAAGTAGATACTAAGATTGAGGGAACACATTGCATAAGAGGAAGAGTGCAAATAAGTTTAGATTTAACCAATTAATATTGGAATGGACATGGCATCATTACTAGAAGACAATGAAGACTTATTCTGAAATTATACCATATAGATGAAGTAAATTCTGACAAAGATTATGCAACAGGTCTACTGAAGACACAATTTCACTAGTTCTCCACTTGGCCTTGGACCACCTGGACAAAAGCAATACCTACATCAAACAGCTATGTATTAATTATAGCTCGGCATTCATTATAGCTCAGTTCTAATCAATAAGCTTCAAAACCTGGACCGCTGAACCCTCCTCTGCAGCTGGATTCACCCATCAGAAGACAACAGTGTGGACTGGAAATAACATCTCGCCGACAATCAACATAGGCTAACCTCAAGGATGCATGCTTAGCTCACCGTCCTACCCTCTCTACATTCAGGACCACGGTCTAGGCGCAGCTCAAACACCACTGTTGGCAGAACCTCAGATAGCGATGAGGCAGTGTATAGGAGTGAAACTGGTTGAGTGGTGTCACAACAACAACTTTACACTCAGCATCACCAAGACTAAGAAATTCATGGGATAGAAGTCTGAAGAACACACAGTGATCAGCGTTAATCATCTGCAGAGTCAGCATGACATCAAAAAACCTTGACAAACTTCTTCAGGTGTGTAGTGGAAAATGTATTGACTGACTACATCACAGCCTGTTATGGAAACACCAATGCCTTTGATCAGAAAACTTGAGTAGTGGATTTGGCTCAGTGTATCACAGGTAAAGCCCTCCCTACCATTGAGCATTTCTACATAATATGCTGTTGAAAGGTAAGCAGTATCCATCATCAAGATATCCCCACCACCCCTGCTATTCTCTTTTCTTGCTGCTGCCATCAGGTAGGAGGCACAAGAGTCTCAGGATTTGCACCACCGGGTTCAAAAACAGTTACGATCCCACAAACATCAGGCTCTTGAACAAAACGGGATAACTACACTCTTGCCCATCCACTGAGATGTTCCTACACTCAAAGATCTAACTTTAACGACTCTTTACCTTGTTATTTCATTTTTTCATTATTTATTGCTACTTATTTATATTTGCATTTGCAGAGTTTGTTGTCTTCTGCACTCTATTTGATCTTTCATTGATTCTATTATAGCTACTATTCTACAGATTTGCTGAGTAAGTTCGCAATAAAATGAATTTTAGGGTTGTATATGGTGACATACATGTAATCTGACAATAAAATTTACTTTTAACTTTGAGGGATCAGCAGCGGAAAAGGCGAGCAATTTCAAGTTCCTGGGCATCAACATCTCAGGGAATCTATTCTGGGTCCAACACGTTGATACAATCACAAGGAAGACATGACAGTGACTATACTTCATGAATTTGAAGAGATTTAGTGTGTCACTGAACACTTTAGCAAATTTCTACAGATGCACTGCGGAGAGCATTCTGACTCATTGTATCATCACCTGATGTGGAGCTTCTAATGCAGAATATCAAAAGAGGCTGCAGACTCAACCAGCTACATCATGGGCACAAGTCTCTCCACCACCATCAGATTTCTAAATGGTCCATTAACATCAACTCACTATTCCTCTTTGCGATGTTTATTAATTTTATTTTTTATTGTAACTTATCATACATTTTCTAATAACTTGCACTATACTGCTGCTACAAAACAACTTTCAAGACGTATGCCTGTGATAACAACCTGATTCTGAAAGACATTTCCTGGATAATGGGATGTGTATTTTGATAACCAATCTTGTACACCACCACACTTTTAGAGGAAGCAGCAAATCACAAGAATGAAGTACACAATTAATTCTATGAAATTATAAGCACATTTTAGCCATTTACCATTAAACAAAAACAACTGGGCAATTGTTGGTGCAAACACAAAACCAACAAGAACTATTATTGTTATTATATAGTCAGAATAATACAGCTTGAAAGCAGGCCCTTTGGCCTAACTCATCCATGCTGCCCCTGAGCTGGTCCCATTTGCCTGCATTTAGCCTAAAACCCTCTCACCCTCCTATCCATATTCTCTATGTTTCTACTAAAATCGGTTATGAAAATAAAGACAGAACCTTTCCAGGTTTAGCTTGTGTGGGGGGCCAGGGCCTTTTAATAGGTTGTTTTTCAGCACTGTGTTGAACCAAGAGTTTACTCGACGTTTCACAATAGGGAAGCTTATTTCCAGAGCTGGTAGTTGATTTACTCCTTATGCAACTTCTCTGTTGGTCTTCTGTCTTTACTACCTTTAGAAGCTCAATTTTAGTGTCAGGTATCCCCTGGGCCAAACCGAAGTCCACTAAAGCATATCTGCAATTTCATATGAGACAAACAATTAGTAAAAAGATAAAATAATTTGACATAAAGGTTAACTCTTCTCTCAGTCAAAAGCCGCACATTACCAGTTTGTTGAGTGACCAGGAAATTAATTGATGGGCATTCAGAAGTCTATGCTACTTACCCACCCAGACAAAATAATCCACAGTCTGCTCCACTGGCATTACATAAACCACGACACATTAACCAAAAGGACACAAACATTTTCATTGTGGTAAAACCACAAGGAATGGAGTCAAATCTCATGATTATATAATCATGGAAAATATACAACATAAAGGAGGCCCAACTGGCCAATTGCAACTCTACTAGCCCAAAAAGATCTACTCAACCCAATCTGATTTACCAGCACATACAAAATGCTGATGGAACTCAGCAGGTCCGGCAGCATCTATGGAAATGAATAAACAGTTAACATTTTGCACCGAGAACCGTCTTCAGGACTCAGGGTTCCAGCCTGAAACGTTGACTGTTTATTATAAACACAAAATACTCTGCAGATGCTGGGGTCAGCCCCTTGGTACGAACATAGAATTCTCCAACTTCCGGTAATTCCCTCCCCCTCCCTTCCCCTATCCCTATTTCACTCTGCCCCCTCCCCCAGCTGCCTATCACCTCCCTCATGGTTCCGCCTCCTCCTACTACCCATTGTGTTTTCCCCTATTCCTTCTTCACCTTTCCTGCCTAGCACCTCCCTGCTTCCCCTCCCCCATCTCTTTATCTTTCCCCCTACTGGTTTTTCACCTGGAACCTACCAGCCTTCTCCTTCCCGCCCTTCCCCCACCTTGTTTATAGGGCCTCTGCCCCTTCCCTCTTCAGTCCTGATGAAGGGTTCCAGCCTGAAACGTCGACTGATCGTTTCCACGGATGCTGCCCGACCTGCTGAGTTCCTCCTGCGTCTCGACTGTTCATTTATTTCCATAGATGCTACCTGACCTGGTGAGATCCACCAGCATTTTGTGTGTGTTGCTTTGGATTTCCAGCATCTGCAGAATTTCTCATGCTTATGACTTTCCCTGCACGATGCCCACCGCCTTTCAAGTCACGGCTCTTCAACCAGTGTCTAAATGTAAAGAATGTCTTCCTTTATTACCATAGCTTTCAGCCCCCTACACGCCCAGTTCAAAATATTTTCCTCACCTCTCTTCCTACCTTTTTGCTAATTACTTTCAATCTAGGCCCTTCCATTTTTGACCTCTCTGCTAAAGGAATTATGATATTCCTTCTCCAACATGGCCCCTGAAAATTTTATACATATTTCACTCTGTCATCTCCCTTGTTTCAAATAAAACAATTCTAGCCAATGCGCACTTTCCTTGCAGTACAACTTTCCAGTAAGGAGATTTCCAAAAATCACCTCTGTACTCTTTCCTGGGAATTTATATCTCTTCTGTAAAACTGTGACCAGAATCATATGTCGTAGTCAAGATGTGGGGTTATCCTGAAAAATAAGGATAATGCCTTTGGGGAAGCTTTACCTCATGCTTCTGTGGATTAAATGTCATTTGTCTTTCTTCTGCACAACCGAACACATCACCCATCTCTTTCAGCAGTTTAAACCTTTCCTACTCATTGTAAGGCAGACAACCAATTTTTGTAATTTCTTTACAAAGTGAAAGAAAGCAAAAGGCCAACACTGGGACTCTGGAACCCCAGTCACGAAAAACAGCAATCAACCAATACTCAACTTCCTGTCTTTGAACCAATCTTGGATACAATCTGCCTTTCTCTTGACTCTCTCTGAGCTTTTACTCATAACTGATCCACCACATGGGACCTTGAGAGCTCTTGATAAAATCCATCACTCACACTGCCTTCATCGACTCGCCTTATTATGAGATCAAAGAATTCAATCTCGTTATTCAGACAAATCCATGCAGTACTTACTTGTATTAACTGGGCTTATATCACAGCATGCTTTCAATAAAATACCTTACTAAAAATTTCTGGCATTCAATTAAATTACGTGTAGCTTCTCTTTAGCCAAACTATGTGCTTTAATTACATCATGACACAAACATTCTTAAGAAGAAATTTGTACTTTTTCAGACACCCATTGTACAGGAAGTTGCTTGGCTTAATGTCACGATGAATGATGCCAAAGTGATGAATGCGTCTCAAGGCCTTCAGTAAGTTATACATGTACTCTCTTACTTCTTCCAGCTTCATCGAACTCAGAAGATCCTGAAAAAGAATGTGGATGTTTAAAATAAAAATCAATAGCTTCATGTTTTAAGTTAATGTGGAGGATAGATGCAGCAAATGCAATTTGAACTAAAAACTTACCAAAAAGGAGTCATGCTCCAGATATGGCATGACAATAACCACATGATCATCCTTCCTTAAGCAGTATTTAACTCCCATTACATTGTCTTCACCCCTGAAATAAATAATTTGGTCGCATTAACTAAAATACATAAAAGATAATTCTGTTTCATATCCTTTATCTATAAAATATATTATTTAATGAGCTATTTATTCTCCTATTAACATCAGAATGTTGATAGTTAGCAACATGCAATAAAGTTTCCTTTTTCAGAGGCGAATTGAATTAAGAATTTTTATAGTTAGAGCTTTGTTGTCATTCCTGAGGACAAGATTGCAGTGCTACTCCATTCAGTGCAAAACATCATATTGGCAACTTAATTACTAAAAACACAATGACTAAATTTAAAATAACATCTGAGATATTTAGAATGACATCTAAGTTACAGGTGAATTAAAAACAAGAAATAGTGGCTGCCCCATTCAAGTGTTGCACTTGCCCATGTCATAAAATGCAGTGAATAAATATAAAATGGCATCAAGAATTAAAGATGAAATTCAACAGAGCTCTGATATCAAAGGAAGGTAGCTGCTCCATTTAAACCTAAATACTGCACATGCCCACCTATTGCACTTAAGAGACTGTCCATAGTGCCAATGGACTATGGGTGGGTAGGGGGGCATTGTTCCATTGCACTACAGCCCTTGGGATAAAACTGTTTCAGTCTGGATGTCTGTGCAGAGATGTTTCTGTATCTGCTGCTGAATGGCAGGAGATTCAACAGGTGCCACTGGGATGGGATGAGTCCATTGTGTTACAAGCCCACCATAGACAGTATGAGTTGTAGATAGTTTCCATATCTGATAGTTGTGTCCCAATGATGCTCTGTGCAGTCGTGACCACTCGTTGAAGAGCTTTTCGGTCGATCATGCTGCAGCTCATGTACCATGCTCTCATGTAGTAGGTTAGTATGTTCTCAATTACACATCAATAAAGGTTTTCCAGCAGCTTTTGGGGCAGGTTTGCTCTTGTTAAACTAAGATAGTACAGGTGCTACTGAGCCTTCCTTACTATCAAGGAGGTGTTGGTGGTCCAAGAGAGCTCTTCTTTGAGGTGCACTCCCAAGAACTTAAAGCTGAAGGCCTTTCCACTGCTTCACCATTTATGAGTAGTGGAGCTTGTTCATGCCTTCTTGATTCCCTAAAGTCGATAATCATTTCTTTTTTTTTTGATATTGAGTGAAAGGTGATGGTTGTTGCACCATTCAGTTTCTGCACCTCCTCTCTGTATGCTATTGCAATGTTATTTATAATTAATCCAGTCACTGTGGTGCCACAAATTTGATGATGGAGTTGGTGGCATAGGCAGGGAAGGGCACAGTCATGGGTGAAAAGTGTGAGAAGGAGTGGGCTCAGTATACATCCCTGAGGTGCACTGGTGTTCAGGGTCAGGGAGGTTGATGTGTACTTGCCTAGTCTGATTGCTGGATGCATCTGGTAAAGAAGTCCAGAATGCAGTTGAAAATTGATGTATTGAATCCCAGATTGTGTAGTTTGGCAGTCAATGTGTTGGGGAGTATAGTGTTGAAGGCAGAACTGGAGATGATGTCCCCGGTTGATCTATTTGGCCTATTGGCAAACTGGTACTGGTCCACAGTAGCAGGGATGGCATTCTTAATGTGGGACATAACCTGGCTCTCCAGGCACTCGGCAGCTAAGGGGGTGAGCCCAATCGATCTGTCGTCGTCAAGGCATGCTGCCACTGACTACTTTGGAATTGGTACGATGGCTGGTATTTTGAAGCACGCAGGGACCACAGGAAAGGACAGAGAGAGGTTATAGATTTCACTAAAACCCTCTGCCAGCTGGTCAGTGCAGTCTCTGAGGACCCACACAAGTACACCATCTGGTCCAGTTGCTGTATTAAATACTAAAATAGATACTATATTAATATATATTAAAACATACATAAAATATATACTATATTTTAGCATAGCAATGTATGTAAATACAAATCCATTTTTAAAGAACAGTTTGCTGTAAGCAGATATTTTGATAATTGTGTTCTTGACCTTGTTTAACTAAAGTAGCATTAAATTATAACTGTGTAACATTTGAATGGCATTGACCTTACAAATTACCACACCTCAGATTTCTTTGGTCGTATATGATGCTATCACAACAAAACTCGCAAGCACATGTAATAAGATGAGTTTTGTGTTGACATTGAACCCATGTTAAAGTAACTATGATTTGGAAGAGAGGGGGCAACAAAAGCCTATTTACATTAATAGACAAGAGCTACATGCAGCCCAATTTGATGATAAGGTAGACTCCACAGGAAACTGACATAGCCAGGTTAACCAATAGTTAACATTGAAAGTGCATTAAATATTGAAAAGTACTTCTGTTGAAACACAATACAAACTTCCACTTGCTGTATTATACAAAGTCTAAAGTAATCTGTTAAAATACCTTATTCTCAGAAAAGGAGTTGATGTAGTACAAAACAGAAGTGCAATCTCCTTGTAAAAACAGCTCTCTTCCTTTCAGATTGATTACCTCAGTACATCAAGGCAACTTCAGCAGCACATCTGCTCAAACTCACTTCAAGGTTTCTCATTAAGAATGACAACTGCACCAGACACAGGATAAATCCTTATCAACAGAACATGCATGTTCTGTCTAAATGTACCACCGATTACAAATCTGAATCAACAAATGTACGCATTTGAGTCTGGTAGAATTGCAACTTGAGCATAGACAGCACACACAAGTCACATCTTTTGCCTTCAACCTCTATTTAACAGTAAGATCATCACAGTGAGAGCGGCATCACTTTTGAGTAACAGTAAACCAACTTAAATGACAAAATTATATTAGTGTTAATAATTCAACATCAGACCATAAGATATAGGAGCAGCATTAGGCCATTTGGCCCATCATTGTATTACTACTGACCTATTTTCCCTCTCAGCCCCAATCTCCTGAATTCTTCCCATATTCCTTTGTTAAAGTGATTTTTGGGTTTAGGTCATTTACATTTAGCAAATGGCTTTGATTACGAGTCTTCTGTTCCTTGAAACTGCATTGTGGATTTAATTTTGAACAATGCATTCCTAAAAGCTGGAACCCAGTCCAGACGATGCTGACGTCTGTGGGATGGATGTGAATCAGGAGGTGCGAAGTTTGTACGTAGTTTCAAAAGAAAGCATTGTCTATACTTTGTAAATATGGAATTGTCCTTTGTGTCTAGCACATAAATATTTGCTGAGCCAGCAAACCTTTCCACCGAAAGCGTCTCCATATGATGCTGCTGTATCTTGTTTTGTCAAATAAAGAAGCGCTTTGTATCTACCAGTAATTTTCTCCAGCGATTTCATTTACGCAACACCCTTCATGCCCTGACCAATCAAGAATCAATCAACATCTGCCTTAAATATACATAAAGACTTGGACTCCACTGCCACTTGTGGCAACAAGTTCCCAGATTCATCCAGATCCTCCTCATTGCCACTCAAAATAGATGACCCTCTATTCTAAGGCTATGTTCTCTGGTCTTAGATTCTCCCACCACAGGAAACATCTTCTACACATCCAATCTACAGAGGTTTCAATTAGGTCACCCTTCATTCTTCTAAATCCAGCAAACACAGGCCCAAAGCCATCAAACGCTCTTCATATAACAAGCCATTAAATCCTGGAATCATTTTCACTAACCACCTTTGCACCTTCTCCAGTGTTATCACATGCATTCTAAGATAAGGGGCCCAAAACTGCTCACAATACTCCAAGTGAGGCCTCCCAAATGCTTTATAAAGCCTCAACATTACATCTTTGCTTTTTATATTCTCGTCCTCTTGAAATAAATGCCATCATTGCATTTGCCTTCCTCAGTGCAGACTAAACCTGCAAGTTAACCTTAAGGGAACCCTGCACAGGACTCCCAAGTCACTTGGCACCTCTGATTTTTGGATTTTCTCTCCATTTAGAAACTAGTCGACCCTTTCATTTCTTCTACCAAAGTGCATGACTTGAGACAGAAAGTGCATGTATTCCATCTGCCACTTCTTTGCCTATTCTCCTAATCTGTCCAAGTCCTTCTGTAGTCTCTGTTTCCTCAAAACTACCTTCCCCTCCATCTATATTTGTATTGCCCGCAAATGTTGCAAAATCCTGAATTTTGTCATCCAAGCCATTGACATATAACGTAAAAAGAAGCGGTCCCAACACAGACCCCTGTAGGACAGCACAAGTCACCAACAGCCAACCAGAAAAGGCTCCCTCTGTTTCCACTCCTTGCCTCCTGCCAATCAGCCACTGCTTTATCCATGGGCTCTTAACTTATTAAGCAGCCTCATCTGTGGCACCTTTGTCAAAAGTCTTTTGAAAATCCAAATACACATCAACCAATTATCCTTTGTCTATCCTGCTTGTTATTTCTTTAAAGAATTCCAACAGATTTGTCAGGCAAGATTTTTCCTTGACGAAACCACACTGACCATGGCCTATTTTAGCATGTGCGCCAAAACTACATTATTAACAACTGACTCCAACATCTTCCAACCACTGAGGTTAATTTCCTTTCTTCTGCCCCTCTCCCTTCTTGAAGAGGGGACTGACATTTGCAATTTTTCAGACTTTTGGAACCATTCCAGAATCTTGTGAAAGATGATTACTATTGCCCTGACAAGCTCTTCAGCCACCTCCTTCAGAACCCTGGGGTGTACACCATCTGGCCAAGTGACTAATCTATCTTCAGACCTTTCAGTTTCCCAAAAACCTTCTCCCTAGTAATGGCAACTTGACACTTCTGACCTCTGACACTCTCAAACTTCCAGCATACTGCTAGTGTCTTCCACAGTGAAGAATAATGTAAAATACTTGTTCAGTTTGTCTCCCATTTCTACCTCTCCAGCATCGTTTCCAGCGGTCCAATATCCACTCTCACCTCTCTTACACTTCATGCATCTAAAGAAACTTTAGGTATTGTCCTTAATATTATTGGCTAGCTAACTTTCACATTTCATCTTTTCCTTAATGACTTTTTTTTTTAAAGTCGCCTTCTGGAAACGAGAACAAAGTGATGATGGTGCTGAATGGCTAATCCTTTGCTTGCATCTTCGGAAACGGCTCTATTTCTATCTTTGGTATCTCTTTTTTTCCTTTTCAAGGTTCTTTTGAAGACCCTGACCTGGAATTACACTCTGGTTCTTGGTGGGAATGGGACCTGCTCTCAGGGCCTCATGACCAGCCAGTTTTTGATATCCCAAGGATGCAGCTGGAAGACTAGCGCGCCTTCAGGGTGCCAGATTTTCGTGGCTCTGGAGACGGGTTGATTCAAGGCCAGCGCAGCTGACTGAGGCGTCACGGAAGAACACGGAACATTGGGAGCAGCGGGTTTGCTGCCGTGGGCTGTGTGTCCAGAGACCTGAGTCTCTGGGCACGGAGCTCAGAAAAAGTCACTGCCTGTGCCACATGCCAGCGAGGGCAGAAACAGGATGATTTGGCAGATAAATGCATGGTTGAGAAGTTGGTGCAGCGGGCAGGGCTTTAGGTTCTTGGATAATTGGGATCTCTTCTGCGGGAGTTATGACCTGTTCAAAAGTGACGGGTTGCACCCAAACCCGAGGGGGAATCAATATTCTCCCGGACAGGTTTGTTAGAGCTATTGAGGAGGGTTTAAACTAACTTGGTAGGAGGGTGGGAGCTGGAGTGAAGGAACTCACTAAAGGACGGATGGTAAAAAAGTAAAGGTAGCGTGCAGTCAGATTGTCAGGAAGGGCAAGCAGGTGATGGGACTTAGTTGTAGCCAACAGGCTAAGTATCAAATCATTAGGGATGCAGAGTCAGAAAGGACAACAAATACGGTACTCAAGGTGTTATATCTAAATCCACATAGTATAAGAAATAAGGTGGATGATCTTGCTGCAATATTACAGTTTGCCATGTATGATGTTGTGGCCGTCACTGAATCGTGGCTGAAGGATGGTTGTAGTTGGGAACTGAATGTCCAAGGTTGCACATTATATCAAGAGGGATAGGAAGGTAGACAGAGGGGGTGGTGTGGTTCTACTGGTAAGGAATGGCATCAAATCAGTACAAAGATGTGACGTAGGATCGGAAGATGTTGAATCCTTGTGGGTTGAGCTAAGAAACTGCAAGGGTAAAAGGACATTGTCGGCAGTTATATACAGGCCTCCCAACAGTAGATGGGAGGTGGACCACAGGTTACAACAGGAAATAGAAAAGGCGAGTTAAAAGGGCAATGTTATGGTAGTCATGTGAGATTTTAACATGTAGGTCGATTGGGAAAATCAGGCTGATAATGGATCACAAGAGAGTGAGTTTGTTGAATGCCTAAGAGATAGCTTTTTAGAGTAGTTTGTCGTTGAGCCTACTAGGGGATCAGCTATACTGGGATTGGGTGTTATGTAATGAACCGGAGGCGATTAGGGTAAAAGAACCCTTAGGAACCAGTGATCACAATATGATTGTGTTCAACTTGAAATTTGACAGGGAGAAGTAAAGTCTGATGTAGCAGTATTTCAATGGAATGAGGGAAATTAGAGTGGTGTGAGAGAGGAGTTGGCCAGAGTAATTTGGAAGGAGCTGCTGGCAGGGATGTCAGCAGAGCAGCAATGGCTTGTTTCTAGGAAAAAAGAGGAAGGTACAGGACATGTGTATTCCTAAAATGAAAAAATACTCAAATGGTAAAATAATACAACTGTGGCTGACAAGGGAAGTCAAAGCTATTGTAAAAGCAAAAGGAAGGGCATACAACAGAGCAAAAACTAGAGCATTGGGAAGTTTTTAAAAACCTACAGATTTTAAAAAAATATATCATTAGAAGGGAAAAGACTCTATGAAAGCAAGCTAGCAAATAATATCAAAGTGGATAGTAAAAATTTTTTCAAGTATGTTAAAAAATAAATGAGAAATGAGAGTGGATCTAAGACCACTAGAAAATGAGGCGGGAGAAATAACAAAGGGGGACGAGGAGATTGCAGATGAACTAAATGAGTATTTTGCGAAGACACGAGCAGTATGCCTGATGTTGTAGTGTGTGAAGGAAGAGAAGTGGGTGCAGTTACAAGAGAGAAGGTGCTCAAAAAGCTGAAAGACCTAAAGGTACATAAGTCACCCGGACTAGAGGAACTGTACCCTCGGATTCTGAAAGAGGTAGTGTTAGAGATTGTGGTGGCATTAGAAATGATCTTTCAAAAATCATTGCACTCTGGCATGGTGCCAGAGGACTGGAAAAATTGCAAATGTTACTCCACTCTTTAAGAAAAGAGGAAGACAGCAGAAAGGAAATTATAGACAAGTTAGCCTCAGTGGTTGGGAACATGCTGGAGTCAATTGTTACGGATGAGTTGATGGAGTACTTGGTGACACAGGACAAGATAGTACAAAGTCAGCGTGGTTTCCTTCAAGGAAAATTCTACCTGACGAACCTGTTGGAATTCTTTGAGGAGATTACAAATAGGATGGATAAAGGGAATGCAGATGATGTTGTGTATTTGGACTTTCAGAAGGCCTTTGACGAGGGGCCACACACGACACTGCTTACCAAATTAAGAGCCCATGGTATTACAGGAAAGTTACTAACATGATTAGAGCATTGGCTGATTGGTAGGAGGCAGTGAGTGGAAATAAAAGTTTCCTTTTCTAGTTGGCTGCCAGTGACTAGTGGTGTTCTGCAAGGGTCGGTTTTGGGACCACTTCTTTTTATGCTGTATATAAGTGACTTAAATGATGGGATAGATGGCTTTGTTGCCAAGTTTGCAGATGATATGAAAACTGGTGGAGGGTCAGGTAGTGTTGAGGAAACAGGTAGGATGCAGAAGGACTTAGACAGTTAGGAGATTGGGCAAGAAAGAGGCAAATGAAATACAATGTTGGAAAATGCATGGTCACGCACTTTGGAAGTAGAAATAAATGTACCGATTATTTTCTAAATGGGGAGAAAATCCAGGAATCTGAGATGCAGAGGGACTTGGGAGTCCTTGTGCAGAACACCCTGAAGGTTAACTTGCAGGTTGAGTCAATGGTGAGGAAGGCAAATGCCATGATAGCATTCATTTCAAGAGGTCTAGAATACAAGAGCAAGGATGTGATGCTGAGGCTTTATAAGGCACTGGTGAGGCCTCACCTTGAGTATTGTGAACAGTTTCAGGCCCCTCATCTTAGAAAAGATGAGCTGGCATTGGAGAGGGTCCAGGGGAGGTTCACAAGGATGATTTCAGGAATGAAAGGGCTTATCATATGAGGAACGTTTGATGGCTCTGGGTCTGTACTCGCTGGCATTCAGAAGGATGAGGGAGGATCTAATTGAAACCTTTCAAATGTTGAAAGGCCTAGACAGAGTAGATGCAGAAAGGATGTTTCCCATGGTAGAAGAGTCTAGGACAAGAGGGCATAGTCTCAGGATAGAAGGGCGCCCTTTCAAAACAGAGACGCGGAGAAATTTCTTTAGCCAAAGGGTGGCGAATTTTGGAATTTGTTGCCACATGCAGCTGCGGAGGCCAGGTCGTTGGGCATAACTAAGGCAGAGATTGATGAGTTCTTGATTGAACATGACATCAAAGGTTACGGGGGGAAGGCCAGAAACTGGGGTTGAGGAGGAGATAGAAAAATAGGATCAGCCATGATTGAATGGTAGAGCAGACTTGATGGGCCAGATGGCCTAATTCTGCTCCTATGTCTTATGGTCTAAAAAGTGACACAACAGCGAGTATAAATCAGCGAGTTTGTTATGTTATGTCTCCTCTCTCACTGTGAAACGGGGATATCCTTTTTCCCCGATAGATAGATAGATAGATAGATAGATAGATATATATATATATATATATATATATAGAGAGAGAGAGAGAGAGAGATGTCAAATTACCAGGTGAACGAATAGTTTTTGGGGTACTGCAAGTCTGTATCTTTATTGACATTTTGCTGCATGCTTGAGTGCTCAATGGCTTTGGGGTTCTAACATTTAACTGCTATTCATTCTTTGGGGCACTCCTCCATTTTCATGGATGTTTGCGAAGAAAAAGAATTTCAGGATGTACATTGTATACATTTCTCCGACATTAAATGTACCTATTGTTGGTTTTTAAAAGCTTCCCAATCCTCTAACTTCCCACTAACTTTTGCTCTATTATATGCCCTCTCTTTGACTATTACGTTGCCTTTGACTTCTCTTGTTAGCCATGGTTCTGTCACCTTGCCTTTAGAATACTTCTTCCTCTTTGGGATATATATATTCTGTGCCTCCTGAATTGGTTTCAGAAAGTCCAGCCATTGCTGCTGCCCTTTTCCAATCAATTTTGGCCAGTTCCTCTCTCATGCTTCAGTAATTCCCTTTACTCCACTGTAATACTGATGCACCTGACTTCCGCTTCTCTTTCTCAAATTTCAGGGTGAACTTTATCATATTATGATCACTTGCCCCCAAGGGTTCTTTTACCTTAAGCTCTCTAATCAATTCTGGTTCATTCCACAACACTTTGGGTTCTCACTGCTGAAAAGCCACAATGCAGCAGCAGCTTCAAAATATTAGAAAAAAAAAATAGATTTCTGAAACAGCTGCAAAAAAAATTCTATGGACAAGCATGAGCTCCAACTTACTGCAGATGGCAAGCTTTTAATCAACAAAATCCCACTAAAGCCTTAGCTAAATTCCTGAAGAAATGCTAACTAATTTCATCATAGGACAAGAGGGAAAAACCTGAAAGTAAACATCTCAAGCCACTTCTTTCACCTCTAGAGGATTCATTAGTCTGTTGCAGGTTTTTCTGGGATTATGCCTTTCCATTTTTATTTTACATGGGATCGTGGTGCCACTGACCTTGACACACAACTCTAATAGCCTTGTGTTGCTTGCTAGATCCTTTCAGAGGGTAATTAAGAGGACTGGGAGTTTAGAATCACCAAAAAGGCAGACCTAAGAATAACAGTAAATGCCCTTCATTGAAAAATATCAATCAATCAGTTGGGCTTTCACAAGTCCCCTGGACACTATTAATGTTCTTCCTTTTATTTCCAGTCTGATATGGGATCTGAGCTCAGCTCCAAATCAACAGACCAACAATTACTATAATATAATGCTATACAGTAATCACATCCCATGGATAGCATGAAGAGACCGCAGAGAAAAATGCACAAGTTATTTGGATTTAGTTTTTAAAAGAATGCAGGATCAGTATTATTTATGCATCTTTGCAACAACCTAGTTGAGCATTACAAGGACTACTGAACAAAAATAGTTACCATACTATAAAATAAGCATATTTTAATGTTGCAAAAGGATCATATTAAATATCAAATTGCAATTATCTAAAATCAAAAGAAAACTAGAGATGCTGGAAATCTGAAAAGAATATGTTGGACATGTCCAAGTCAAAAAGCAACACCTGTGGAGGTTGAAACCAAGTTAATGCTTCAAGTAGGAACTGTTAGAACTTAACTCAGATTCTATATTCACAGATGTTCCTTGACCAAGCATTCCCTGCTTTAAAAAAAATGACAAAACTAGCTACACCATTAAAAGGGACAGAAAATGACCAGACACAAGCTTTCAAACAATTGTTTACATCCCGAAAATGATCGAAATTAATGAAGTTGATATGATAATTTTCATGTGCTCCAGACTTGAATATTTTCCTAGTGCGAAAGGATGGACTCCTGACCTTAGAATTCAAGCTCTGAGCTTGCATCTTACTGTCTACATGTGCTGTACTTCATCTGACTGTAACACTTTATTTTACACTCACTGTTTTACCTTACACTACCTCAATCAACTGTTGTAAGAAATTGTTCTATAACCTTGCAAGACAAGGTTTTCACTGTATCAATGTACATGTAACAATAATTAAACAAATTTACTCCCAATCAAAAATCAGATTCATCCTCAACAATTTTTAGTGACCAAATGAATCTGATTTCTTTATTTACTGGTCAACAACATGCTGACCAAACTCCAGTTCTACATTTGTAGTCATTTTAACATTTTGTCAATAGTTTGAAGAGTTAATCAATAAAAGGAGACAAAATGCTAAATAAGCCTTCCAAAATAAAATTATATCTTATAATCAGTATGAAAGTAATTACAAAATTGTTATAAATTGAAATGGAATACATTGAAGTAGAACAAGTATCTTGGCCAGTAAAGATACATAGATGGAATTGCAAAGACTTCAGAAGTGTTAACCATCCAAATTACTTGATGAAGGGTCTCGGCCCAATACGTTGACTGTTTGTTCATTCCCGTTGATGCTGCCTGACCTGCTGAGTTTCTCCAGCATTTTGTATGTGTTGCTCTACCTAACCTTTGGCAATATACTTTCAGTCAACATATAGAGGGTGCATTAAACAGGTCACCAATACTGTACAAATGTGAACTTGTAATGGACATTGAAATGAAAACTGGCTGACAGTTCTTTAACATAGTCAATTTGTGATAGATTAGCATCCATTTTTAAATTAATTTTCAGCATTTGGAAGTCATTAGTATGGTCAACATTTACCGCAAATCCTTAATTTCCCTCATGGCAGTGGTGAGTTACTTCCTTGAACTGCTGTAATCCTTTTGGGGAAAGTATTCTTACAATGCTTTGGGATAGGAAATTTCAAGATTTAGACCCAGCACTGAGTACAGACCTACAAAATGTCACGTTATGATTGTCCATGGCTGAGAAGTGAACCTGCAGGTGATGGTATTCCCATGTGCCTGCTGATGTTGTCTATGTTATTGGAAGCGGTTGTCAGTTTGGGAGGTGCTGTGAGAGTAACAAATAACTGCATGGACAAATAATTGCAATACATATTGTTTATAGTACAAGCTTCAACCACTCGGGGTGTCAATCAGGTAGGCCACTTTGCCCTCAATGGCCTTTGCTTTGAGTTCCTTGCAGTGCACTCATCCAGGGTGGTGTGGATTATTTCACCTGTAGAACCCAATAATATGCGTTGTAGATGATGGGAAAAGATTTGGGATGTCAGGAAGCAAGTCACTAGTCACAGGATACCAAGCCTGATCTGCTTATGGCTACAGCATTTTTTGGCTGGTCCGATTGAGTTTCTAGTCAATAGTGATCTACAGATATTGATAATGTGAGTGTACATTGATGGTAATACCAATAAGTATCAAAGGTAGATGGTTAGACACTTATTTGTCTGAGACTATCAATGCCTTCATCCCTGTTACTTAACAGATCATGACCAAATGTTGTCTAAGTCTTGTTGTATGCTTCATATGCTGATTTGCAAAACATTGTGCATCCTTTACCAAATCCCCTTACTGCTGATATATGACTGAAGGAAAGTCACTGATAAAGCAGCTAAAAATGGTTGAATCTCAGACACCGCCCTGAGGAATTCCTGCAATTCCAACAAAAGGCATTCAACCTGAAACATTAACTGTTTCTCTTCCCACAGATATGGCTTCTCGACATGAATATTTCCAGTATTTATCCTGCACTGATGTCCAGGGACTGCAAGGCTTTTGATTAAGGCTACTAAATAATAACATTTTTTCTTTTTTTTAATTCCTTATATGAAACCTATTTGTTATTTGTTATAGATGCTTTAGTTACACCAGATTCTGCCTGCGGCAAATTCAGTTAGAGTACTATCTTTCACAAGGCCCTGGATAGTCAGCAAGATCATTGTTTCTTCCACTCTGTTTCCTTGGGACATCAGCCAGACAAACCGTACAGTCTCAGTTGCTGCTGCAGGGCTCAGTTAACTAACTACAGGATAAGCAGAGTACTAAGTACAGGAGTTGGGATATTATTTTGAAATTGTGTAACATGCCGGTGAGGCCAAATTTGGTGTATGGTGTGCAGATCTCGTCATCTACCTACAGAATTATATCAATAAGATTGAAAGAGTACAGAAAAAATTTACAAAGATGTTACCAAGACTTCAGGACCTACGTTACAGGGAAAAATTGAATCTATTAGGACTTTTATCTCTGGAGTGTAGAAGAATGGGAGGAGATTTGATAGAGGTATGCAAAACTATGAGGTATTGATAGGGTTTTTCCCACTGAGATCGAGCAAGACAAGAACTGGAAGTCATAGGTTTAGAATGAAAGGTGAAATATTTAAGAGGAACTTGAGGGAACTTCTTCACTCAGAGGGTGGTGAAAGTATCCAATGAGTTGCCAGCCAAAGTGGTGGATATGGATTTGATTGCAACATTTAAGAGAAGTTTGGATCAGTGCATGAATGGGAGGGGTGTGGGGGGGCTATGGTCCAGGTGCGGGGTCAATGAAGCTAGGCAGAACAACAGTTCAGCATGGACTAGATGGGCTGTAGTGTTCTACGGGTACTATGTAACTTACATTTACTCACTCAACTATCATGCAAGCCTAATCTCTCAAAGTGAATTAGATTTGAAGACTTATTTCTGTGGTTTTGGAGACCAGAAGAAACAACTGAACTTCTACTGCATTATCCTAATTCTGGCAATATGTACATTAATAGCTGAATCAAACATTTGAAGTTTTTGATCTCCTTTCAATGAACAAGTTAATGTGAGCAAGTCACCAAGAAGCTTGCCAGTTTGCTAATGATACAAATTATAGGCTTGAAAAAAAAAGGGGAGAAATATCCTAGTAAAATAGCCCTCAAACAGAGGCATCTTTTTCCAGTATTGATTAATGTTTTCAATAGTCACTGTTAAGAGGTCAAGGTAGACTCAAAGTCAGCCAATAATTTTTCATGAATTTCTTTTGGTTCTTTGTTCACTGCAACAGAATTCTAAATGAAGGTCTATATGTAAACAAAAATCAAAAGTGCAAAAATTTTCAAAAAGCATTCAGTGTTCAAATCTAATTCTATTTGAGAGAGATTGGGCTGTCATGAGATGGAAGTGAATGTACTCAACAGACCAAAAAAACATCAGTATTTATCCTGAGTCTACTAATAGCCAATGAATTCTGCTGTAGAGCCTGAGTCAATAGAATTTATCTGGCTTCCATCTCAGGGATATAAAGTGAAAGAAAATGGTCTTACTGAAAAGTAGTACTCCATAATATGTGAGACTTGGCTGAACTGAGGCTTCACTGAGGCCAAGCTCCTTCCAGTCTGTCCAGGACCAATGAAGGAGAAAAGATTACCAGTCTTATAAGGTGTGCAAGTTAATCCTTCAAGTGAGAGGGAGGAAATTGAGAGAAACAGAAAAAATTTCTAATGTAATTTTGGTATTGATTTTTTACAACTTAGAGCAAACTATATGTATTTTTAGCCAAAGTAACATCCAGTAGCATTTTACTCTACACCTCGGGTTCTTCTATAACTAAAGGAGTGTGAGTGCATTTTTATTAAAATTACACCTCCATCTTTAGTCAAGTTAATTCTACAACTGAACAGAGAAACAATTATTTTAACAATTAATTATTGAATAAATCAGTTCAAAAAACCTTAATATAAACATAAATGATGTTTCCTATTATCAATTTAATCCAAAATTTCATTTACCTATTGGACAACAAAATTGTTGATTAGCTGTAATCGAATGGCAAATAAAATTTTGTCATGTTTTCTGCACCAACTATATGAGCAGTCAGATGAAGAGTTAAGTATATGAGTTGATACTGACCCAGCAACTGTCAGACACTGAAGTTCAGCAGCAATACGAACTGGATGGCTTGTGGGAATTAAATGTTTTAGTGCAAACTTCTCTACTTTACCCGACTTCAGTTGAGCAGTAGCCAAATAGACAGAACTGAATGTACCTGCAGAAGGACAAAAACAATAAATCTTCTTAAAAAAAAAACGTAATGACATCTTGTGGAAATATTCTGGTGCTAATCTTTCAGTACACAATTAGATACCAATAAATATTTTTTACTGTAGATAAAATACAAAAAGTAAAAATTATACACATCAGCAGCACATCAACACATATTTGGCATGCCGTATTAAAAAAAAGGAGAGATTTAAACTGCAGTTTACTGTGCTGGTGCCAAGGTATCTGATAGTTGCTTCCAGAAATAAAGCAGAAAAAGAAAAGCAGGTGGATTTTGTTAAAAACAATATACCTTAATGTAAATCATACTATAGAATGCAAATTAAAAGCTATCTGAATTCCTCCAGCAATAACAATGTTTCTTGTGTTCAGATGGAATAAAACTATCAATAGAAGCAAGTTATATTGAACTAAGGCAGTTCTATTTAACAACAAAGAAAAAAAGCTCATTGTTTACTGATGTCGAGAAGAAGCTGTACAGGTTCAAAACTAAATTAACATATAAAATTAGAGCTAAAATAAAAAAATACACTCATTCTGCCATTGGATGGCAGACCACACACTAAAATGCAGTCACTGAAACAAAAGAAATTTACAACAGTAAATGAAAATTTGATTCAATCAAGGAAAGAAAAATGTTACTTATTGCTTTTCAAAGTTCAAAGTAAATTTATTATCAAAGTAGATGTATGCCACCATATACAATCTCGGGAGCATACACACCAGATCCAAGAATCACAATAGAATCAATGGAAGACTGCACCCAACAGAATGGACCAACATTCAATGAGCAAAACAACAAACTGTGCAAATACAAAAAGAAAAATAAATAATAATAATAATAAATAAACAGTAAACATTGAGAACATGAGATGAAGAGTCCTTGAAAGTGAGGTCCATAGGTTGTGGGAACAATTCAGTGATGGGGCAAGTGAAGGCATCCCCTCTGGTTCAAGAACCAGAGCGTTGCAGGGTAATAACTAGTCCTGAACTTGGTGGTGTGGGTCCTAGGTTCCTGTATCTTCTTCCTGATAGCAGCAATGAGAATGGAACATGGCCTGGCTGGTGGCAGGAGGTCCCTGATGATGGATCCTGCTTTCCTGTGACAATGTTCCTTGTAGGTGCACACAATGCAGAGGAGAGCTTTATCTGTGATGGACTGGGTGATGCAACTGCTGTAGTTGGATATTACACAGTACTTCCCACCATGAACTTTCAAAATGTGATCACTCTTCTCATTGGGGAAACAAAAAAAATCCAATTCAACCAGTAAGATGTGAAGAATAGAAAAGTGATAAGGCCTGGATTTTTTTTAATGCATTTTTACTGTGGGACAAATATTGATTAGGACACTGAAACTGTAAGGAATGGTGAAAGAAGTCTTGAGTAGTGCTAAGAAACCACTAAAATTGTACAGATGTAATTGTAGTGTCTGAATATTAAAGACAGAGGCATTTTGGACCACACTTCTGTTTCACCAATCTCATTCACCAATAGTAATTCCATAGCCTCCTATGCCTTGCCACACATGTTACGAGTCTGTCTCCACCTCCCTCTCAGCCAGTGCACTCCAAAATATAACGACCGTGTACTAAAATTTCTTCCTTCTCTCACCTGTACCTAAAGACCAAGGTAACATGTTTGAACAACTGGCGTCCTGTTGCACTCACCTCAATAATAAGCAAATGCTTGGAGGCGGGTCAAGGACTATATCTGTAGCATGCTACCATCCACACTGGACCTCCCCCACAATTCACCTACCAACAACAAATTGACAGATGATGCAATAGCCACGGCTCTACACACCGTCCTTACACATCCGGAGAAGAAGATACTTATGTGAGAATACTGTTCTTGGACTACAGTTCAGCATTCAAAACCATAATTCCTTCCAAGCTTGACAAGAAGCACAGAGACCTCAGCCTTCACCCTATCTTGTGCATCTGGATCCTGGACTTCCTGTCAAATCGCCAGCAGGTAGTATGAGTGGGCTTCCTCACCTCTGCCCCTCTGACCTTCACACAGGTGCCCCCTCCTTTACTTCTCTGTATACCTGGGAACAACTTCACTGCCTCAGCAGAGGATTCAGGTGGATTTTGTCAGACCATTCACAGGCACAAATTTCTTGATAGTAATGGATACAGCTACAAAGTGGCCAGAACTGTACCCAATGGCTTCCATTGCAAACTTGCACACTGTTGATATGTTGAGAAATCTCTTCTCAAGAACTGATGCTCCAGGACACTCAGTGACAATGGACCAGTTTGTTGCAGAACAGTTTCAGTCATTACCGAAAATTAATGGAATAAGACATTATATCCGCTCTGTACCACTCAGCTACAAATGGCTTGATGGAAAGGTTTGTCCATAATCTAAATAACACACTGCAAGCCATGTCAGCAGAACATACTACACTGAATCAGAGGCTTGCCAATTTCCTCTTTGCATATTGTAATGCAGCGAACTCCACAACCAACAACTCACCAGCTATGCTGTTCCTGGGTCATCCCTTGACCTCACACTTGGATCTCCTTAAACCCAGTCTCAGAAGGATGATACAGAACAAACAGCTGAAGCAAATTGAGGGGTCCTCAAACAAGGAGGTTCAATGTTTCACTTCTTGTCAAGCAGTCCTAGCAAAGGACTACAGAGATGATCAAAAGTGGTTACTTGGTAAGATTAGGGACAGAACTGAACCACTCTCCTACACAGTGGAAATTGTGTCTCATGTCATTTGATGATCAGTTGAGGAGAGTAGAATCAATTGTCAGAGGAGAAAGGTATCCAGAGCTGTCAGAACCACTTCCTGAAGTCCTGGAGTGAACTCCTAGAACGTCCACGGAGGAGGTCCCAGAACCTGAGATTGTTTCACAGCTACAAGTCTCCCCTGCCAAGCAGAGTGATCCACCCCGCTCCCTTGTCAAGAAAGACAATATCCCATAAGAGTAAGAAATCCTCCACAGCAATTAAATCTTCAGGCCTGATTGGGACAATTTAAAATTGACTATGCTGTGGATGTCTATTTTGTATATCCCTCCTCCTTCTCTTTCTCCTGTTGCTCACGCTCCTCTCCTATCAGATTCCTTCCTCTCCAGCCCTTTACCTTTCCTTCCCACCTGGCTTCACCCATCACCTTCTAGCTATCCTCCTTCCCCTCCCCTCCCCTCACCTCTTTATTCCGGCATCTTCCCCCTTCCTTTCCAGTCCTGAAGAAAGATCTTGGCCCCAAACATTGACTTGTTTATTCATTTCCATAGATGTTGCCTGACCTGCTGAGTTGTAGCTAAGCAGGGAGGAGTGTAGTACATTCACTATTTCAGTAATATTGTAAATAAGCTTTATTAATTCATGTAAGTACATGAATGGCATTACGCCGCACATCATAAGTGAGCGCCTCACTAAAGAAAAACTAAGTAGACAAAACATATGCCGGCTCCTGTGTTTTTCTTTCAATTAGTTTCTGGAGTTATAAAACATAACGGGGAGGGAGCAGGGTCATTAACATCAAGCTCTGAATAACAGATATTGTTGAAGGATGGAAGACCATTTCTTAGACAAAGACAACTATAATAATTTCACGAGTGTTTGAAATTAAATCTGTTGTTCAGTCAGATGGTTTTCTGAAAGTACAAGAGTTGCCTTTAGTAAACAGTCTACAATGCAGGTTGAAGAGAATATGTCAATTCGAGACAAAATGGACTTGGACTGCACTACAACGATTTGCAATAAAATGCTGTTAACCATGCTCTTTTCTTGGCATATTTATTTAAAGATGGCCATGGGGATGGGATAATGGTGATGCCAGAATGAGTATTAGTATATCTAGATGTTGAGTATTCATCAGTTTCAAAAATTATATTACTGGTACAAGAATTTAAGACTGGCTATCCACAATTTCATCTGCATTGCACCGCCAGAACTGCATATTGAAATATTAAATTATCTGTTCTATTGGCATTTCATGATACATCAGGAAAAAAATATCATACTATGTTAGGTCTGTTTTCTTGATATGTCTGTCAGGGTCTCAGTAAATATGTCTGTAACTCTTCTACTAAAGCCTGATGCTGAATTACTTCACAAGGAAAACAGTTCCCATTAAAGGCCAAGAGCTAAAGAGAACGAGATTCACATCTCGGTATGCCAGAAAGCAATTAAAAGATATAAAGATCAATATATAAATATGCAAGGGGATCTGTTGTTTCCAAGTATTGGTAATGAAATTGTTTAAACATACCTTCACCAATTTTGTCTTCAATGGAAAAAAATTTTGATAGGTGTGGTACTGCTTCATAGAGTCTCTCGATATCCATTTTAATCTCCGCTTCAAAAAAAGTGGTTAAACTGTTATTGCAATACTCTGAAATATCAATTTAAAAATCTTAATCTTTTCAATGAGTTTTCTTTATATGGTAATCAGTCTAAATCTAAGAAAATAATGCAATGCAACTTTGACTTTAAAGCAGTTTTAATTTTAGACAGGTCATGTACTCATTAACATGAAAAGTTTAAACATACTGTAGAACAGGAACCAAACAGTAAAAGAATACTTATTGTAATGTCCAACACAATTTTAGGGCCTTACAATGACAGAATCAAACCTCCTAGAAATTCATTCCTCAGCCACTTCCAAAACACCTTTCCATTATATGCGAACAATGTGTTGACCCCTCATGGGTAAAGCACAGCAAGCTAAGATGCAGATTATCCATATCAATCCACAACGAAAAAGAAAAGTTCTTTAACAGTAACACTAACAATGTATTCTAGCCAAGAAACCACCAATGATATCCAAAGGGAAAAGGTGAGGTTAAAACAGTAAGGAACAGAAAGTTGGATTCAAATTTTTCACCAAAAGAAACTAGGTGTCATTTCATCTACCGAGATAATGGCCTATTTTGTAGCAGCCTCCAACCGAATGGACCGTTTTCCCACCTAAACAGACTTTTCTCTCTTGAATTTAAATCAAGGAACTTTGCTTCCTTTTGGATCCCAGTGATCTGCCCATGTACCAAAGGACAGAGCATGCACAAACAAATTTAGAAAAGGCATATGCAGACTTGAATTGAATTGAACTGAATTTAGTTTTTACATCCTTTACATACATGAGTAAAAATCCTTATTAAATCTCCATCTAAATGTGCAATCATAGTAATTTATAATTTATAATAAATAGAACAGTCAATGTAATATAGAGTACACTCAAGTCTGTGTGAGTTCATCAATTTAATAGCCTGGTGGAAGAAGCTGTCCCGGAGCCTGCTGGTCCTGGCTTTTATGTTGCGGTATCACTTCCTGGATGGTAGCAGCTGGAATAGATCGTGATTGGGATGGCTTGGGTCCCCAATGATCCTACGGGCCCTTTTTACACAACTGTCCTTGTAAATGTCCTGAATCATGGGAAGTTCACAACTACACACGCGCTGGGTCCGCACCACTCTCTGCAGAGTCCTGCAATTAAGGGAGGTACAGTTCCCATACCAGGCAGTGACGCAGCTGGTCAGGATGCTCTCAGTTGTGTCCCTGTAGAAAGTTCTTAGGGTTTGAGGGCCTATACCAAATCTCCTCAACCATCTGAGGTGAAAGAGGCGCTGTTGTGCCTTTTTCACCACACAGCTCGTGTGTACAGACTACGTAAGGTCCTCGGTGATGTTTGGATGGCACAGTGGTCTTGCAGTTGAGCACAACGCTATTACAGCTTGGGCCATTCTGGAGTTTGTGGAGTTCAATTCCAGTGCCATCTGTAAGGAGTATGTACGTTCTCCCCGTGAACTGCATGTGCTTCCTCTGGGCGCTCCAGTTTCCTCTCACAGTCCAAAGACACACCGGTTAGAAAGTTAATTGGTTATTGTAAATTGTCCTGTGATTAGACTACTGTTAAATAGGTGGATTGCTGGGCAGTGCAGCTTGTTGGGTTGGAAGGACTGCTCCATACTGATCTCTACTATAAGTAAGTAAACAGTGGGACTAAAGAAACCACAGTACTCATCAACTCTTCCATGTTATCTTTAGAGGACCCAGTTTTACATTTAGATGTTTAATGCAAGTACTCTTCAGTTGAAAGAGTATTATCAAATTGATACCTCCTTGAGTTGCATTGACCATATGTGATGACACATTGAAGAACTCCACATTTTTTATCTGTATATCAAGTAATTACAGCTATACTGATACAGTTGAGATTTCCATGATCTGCAAATGATGTCATGGATCTTTGTGTTTGCAATTCCCATTTTTTTTTTTTACCTTTCCAACCTTTGTATTCTGTAACTACCATCTTGGATATGACCGCCTGGGCCAAGAACCGATTCTAGGACATTGTACCATAGCAAGGTATTTAACTATATGAAGAGTAACAGGTGGGCTAGGGAGAAAGTAGGACCACTTAGAGACCAGCAGGGCCACCATGTCTCAAACCACAGGTGAGATCTTGAATGACTATTTCTCTTCAGTGTTTACCAAGAAGAAAATCATGATTGCTTTAGAAATAAGGGAAGTAAGTGCAGATGTTTCAGAGTGCATTCATATTGCCAGGGAATAGGTATTTACAGCTTTAAAGTACATAGAGGTGGATAAATCCACAGGACCTGACTGAATTTGTCTCAGACTTTGCGGGAGGCTAGAGAAGAAACTGCAGAGCTCCTTGCTGAGTTATCCGCTTCATCGTTAGCCACTGGTGAAGCTCCTGAATAGTGGAAGGTGGCTAATGTTGTTCCAATGTTTGAGCGTGGCAAGGACAAGCCAGGAGGTGCAGGGTGGTCAGCCATTCATCTGCTAAGGGGAAATTTATTGGAGGGAATTCTGAGAAACAGGATATACCAGCATCAACAAAATACAGTTAAGGGGAGTCAGTATAGCTTTGTGTTGGGAAATCGTAATTGACGAACATTTTAGAGTAACCAAAAAGGCAGATAAGAGTAGGGCAGTGGAGTGAGACTTCAGCAAGGCCACCAAAAAGGTCCCACATGGTAGGCTGGTCTAAGGAGGACAGATTCCATGGAATCCAGAGAGAATTAGTTAAGTGGATTTAAAAACTGGCTTGGAGGCAGGAAGCAGAGGGTAGTAGTTTAAGGTTGTTTATCAAAAAATAGAGGCCAGTGACTGGTGTTCTGTAGGGTCAGCACTGGGACTGATAATGTAAATAATTTGGAAACAAATACATAAGGTTTGATCAGTAAGTTTGTGGAGGACATGAAATTAGGAGCTATCGTTGATAGTGAAAAGAATCATCGTAGATTACAAGATCTTGATCAGTCAGGGAAGTGGACTGAGGAATGCCCAATGGATTTCGATAAAGAATTGAGGTGATGGAATTTTGGAAAGTCAAGCTAGTTTAGGATTTATATTGTGAATGGTGTTGCACTTGGGAGTATAACAGAACTGAGGAACCTAGAAATATAAAAGCAGTTTGTTGAAAACAGTATCACAGGTAGACAGGCTGGTGAAAGTGGTGTTTAGCATGCTGGCCTTCATTACTCAGGACAAGGAGGATAGGAATAGGGGCGTAGTTTTGCAGTTGTACAAGTCATTGATGAGGCTGCTCTTGCAGTACTATGTACAGTTTGGTCACACTTATATGGTAAAGACATGGTTATGTTGGAACCAGTGCAGAAAAGATTTGCAAGGAATTTTTTGGGGAGAGATACAGCACAGTAACAAGCCTTTCCACACCAATAAGCCCACGCCACACATTACAAGCATGTGACAAATTAACCTACTAATCTGTACGTCTTTGGAAGGTGGGAGGAAACTAGAGGACCTGGAGGAAACCCATGAGTCACATGGAAAACGTATAAACTCCTTTCAGACGGCGGCAGAATTGAACCCGGATCGCTGGTGCAGTAAGAGTTATGCTAACGGTTATGCTACTGTGCCTCCTAAATTTGGATGTTGCCAGTCTGAATTATTGAGAAAGGCTGGCCAGCCCAAGTCTTTATTCCTTAGAGTGTAGTATAATGAGAATGAGGGGTTACCTTCTGGAGGTTTATAAAATCATAAGGGGCATATAGATAAGGTGAATGAAAGTTGTTTCGCCAGGGTAGGGAAGTCCATAACTAAGATGGAGCATAGATTTAGGGTAAAGCAGGAAATGATTTAAAAGCATCTAAGAGGCAACTTCGTCCATACAGAGGATAATGAGGGTAGAGCTGCAGAGAAAATTGTTGAGGCAGATGCAACAGTATCATTTAAGGAGCACTTCGATTGGTACATGTAGGGGCAAGACTTAGAGGGATGTGGGCTGAACATAGTAAATTGTGATTAGCTGGGTGGGCACTTGTTGGGCCACAGGGTCTGATTCTGTGCTGTACTGCTCTATGACTCTATAATTTCAGAAAAAAAATTTATTCATGTGTAAGTCTCTGTTCAGGGAACATGGTATCATTTTAAAAAATGGCTATCGAGAAGAGGTCATTGACATTTGCAAAGCGATACTTGTCCTTCAATGGCATGTTGTATTTCTGTAGTTCATTCAGAAATTGCTCCACAAAATATCTATTCAAGATGTCTTCAGCTAGACCACTTCCTCCCAGATCTTTAATGTCAGCTCTGTTCTTTTATAGTCCATCATAGCATTTGTTGAGGATATTTGAATCAAGTAGCCAGCAGTGACTGAACTCAGCTCTCATTCTGTGAGTTACTTGACCAGAAATTGGTCCCACAGGATGCTTCAATGAAGGTTCATTTGGAATTTAAAGTTGCTTTCTATCTCAACTGAACTTCAATGTATGCACCTATGGAGTTTAAACCAACTTCAATGGCATTTCCACATTGGAAGTACATTACTGTACCTGACTTAAATCATCTCAACTTCATGTCCTTCATATTTCAGGATTACCATGTCCAAAAGATTCATGGGTGACTTTAGACACATTACATTGTAATTATTCCCTTGATGTGAAGAACATCTTATGGATTTCATATATGAATACATCAGGGTTTTATTTACACACCTGCTGTTTTCAAATGACTTAATTTTTTATTCATAGATTAACAATCTGTACAATCTCTCTACCCTTAACTGCTTTTTGTGACTTGAAACTCATGCTTTCGGTCAACAAAAATATCAACTTCTTTCGCTCTCCTTGCACGTTGTGAGATCTGATTAACTCAAGTATTTTCTGATTTTAGATAGATTCAGTGGTGTTAGAAAGTTTGTGAATCGTGTAGAATTTTCTCCATTTCTGCATAAATATAACCTAAAGTGTGATCAGATCTGTGCGCAAGTCCTAAAACTAGGTAAAAAGAACCAAATTAAATAAATAACACAAAAAACATTATACTTGTTCATTTTTTCATTCAGAAAAATGATCCAGTATTATATGTATTTGTTGGAAAAAGTATGTGAACCTTTGCTTTCAGTAACTGGTGTGACTGCCCCCCCCACCCCTGCCGTACAGCAATAACTTCAACCAAACGTTTCCAGTAACTGTTGATCAGTACTGCACATCGGCTTTGAGGAATTTTAGGCCATTCCTCCTTACAAAACTGCTTCAACTCTGGGATGTTGGTGGGCTTCCTCATATGAACCGCTTGCTTCAAATCCTCCCACGAAATTTCTATAGGATTAAGGTTAGGACTTTGACTCCTCCATTCTAAAACACATATTCTCTTCTTTTTACACCATTCTGATATTGATTTACTCTTGTCTTTCAGATCATTGTCTTGTTGCATTATCCAGCTTCTATTAAGCTTCAGGTGATGGACTGCTACCTTGACATTCTCCTGTAAAATGCTTTGATACGATTTTGAATTCATTGTTTCCTCAACAATTGCAAGCTGTCCAGGCCCTGAGGCAGCAAAGCAGCTCCAAACAATGATTCTCCTTCCATCATGGTTCACAGCTGGGATGAGGTTTTGGTGTTGGTGTGCAATGCCTTTTTTCCTTCGAACATAGCAATGTGCATTTCTGCCAAAAGGTTCAAGTTTTGTCTCGTCTGTCCACAGAATATTGTTCCCAGAAGCATTGTAAAACATCCAAGTGGTCTTTTGCAAACTTGAGATATACGGCGATGTTTTTTTTTGGAGAGTAGTGGTTCCCACAGTGGTGTCTTTCCATGGGCGCCATTCTGTTCAGTGTTTTTCTTATAGTGGACACATGAACGGAGAATTTAACAAATTTTAGAGATTTCTTTTGGTCTTTTTGCTGTTACCCTTGGGTTCTTTTTCACTTCCTTCAGCATTGCACATTATGCTCTTGATGTGATCTTTACAGGATGCCCACTCCTAGGGAGAATAGCAACAGTACCAAGTTTCATCAATTTATAGACAATTTCTCTACTGTGGACTGACCTCTACAATTCTTCTTCCAAGGTCCTCTGAAAGTTGTTTTGATCAAGGCACAGTGCACATAAACAGATCCTTTCTTAGAACTGAAGACTCTGTTAGTAACCTGACTTTGTGTCTTTTTTATAGGGCAGGTCACCTCAACCTATACCTCCAATTTCATCTCATTGATTGGAACACCTGACTCCAAATAGCTTTTGTAGAAAGCATTACCCCAGAGGTTCACATATTTTTTCCAACAAATACATGTAATATTGGATCATTTTTCCAAATTAATAAACAAATATAATGTTTTTGTGTTATTTATGAAATTGGGTTCTCTTCATCTAGTTTTAGGACTTACGTGAAGATTTGATCACATTTTAGGTCACACTTCAGCAGAAATAGAGAAAATTCTACAGCGTTCACAAACTTTCTAGCATCACTGTAGATTCTTTATTGATCCCAAATGAAATTACAGTGTCACAGTAGCATTATAAGTGCACAGATATACAACTATTTTAAGAGAAGAAAGAATATAAAATAAGTTACCTCAAGCAGTCTAACAGGAAGGGATCTTCACTTCCCCAGCTATAGGTTGTCTCATTATGGCCGAGGGCAAGAATGACCTCACATAGTACTCTTTGGAGTAGCACAGTTGTCTTGTCTTAGTCTATTACTAAAAGTGCTCTTCTAAAAGTGCCAAAGTAAGATACAGAGGGTGAGAAACATTGTCCAGAATTGCCAGGATTTTCCCAAGGGTCATTTGTTCTACCACAGCTTCCAGTTGACTCCAATAACAGAGCCAGCCTTTCTAATCAGCTTATTGAGCCCGTTGGCATCACCTGTGCTGATGCCACTGCCCCAGCACACCACCGCATAGGAAGTTGTACTAGTGACAACAGACTGGTAGAACATGTGAAGGAGAGGCCTGCATACTCCAAAGGACCTCAGTCTCCTCAGGAAGTAGAGGCGATTCTGGCCCTTCTTGTACACAGCCTCTCTGTTGGTGATCCACTCAAGTCTGTCATCCAGGTGTATCCCCAGGTACTTGTACGTCCTCACCACATCCACATCCTCACCATCAATAGTAACAGGGACCAGTGCAGGCTTAGTCTTCCTAAAGTCTATCACCATCTCCTTTGTCTTACAGATGTTGAGCTGCAGATGATTCAATTTGCACCATTTGACAAAGTCCTCTGCTAGGGCCCGGTCGGTATTCATCTTCCTGTCCTCCTTTTATAGACCAAAATTGCTGAGTCATCAGAGAGTTTCTGCAGATGACATGACTCAGTGTTGTATCTAAAGTCCAAGTTATAGACAATAGATGCAGCAGTAGGCCATTCAGCCCTTCGAGCCAGCACCACCATTCACTGTGATCATGGCTGATCATCCACAATCAGAACCCTTTTCCTGCCTTCGCCCCATATCTCTTCACTCCGCTATCTTTAAGAGCTCTATCTAACTCTTTTTTGAAAGAATCCAGAGAATTGGCCTCCACTGCCTTCTGAGGCAAAGCATTCCACAGAACTACAAACCTCTGTGTGAAAAAGCTTTTCCTCAACTCCGTTCTAAATTGTCTACCCCTTATTCTTAAACTGTGGCCTCTGGTTCTGGACTCCACCAACATCGGGAACATGTTTCCTGACTCTAATGTGTCCAATCCTTTAATAATCTTATATGTTTCAATCAGATCCCCTCTCATCCTTCTAAATTCCAGTGTATACAACCCCAGTCGCTCCAATCTTTCAACATATGACAGACCCTCCATCCTGGGAATTAACCTCATGAACCTACGCTGCACTCCCTCAATAACTAGAACGTCCTTCCTCAAACTTGGAGACAAAAATTCTACACAATATTCCGGGTGTGGTCTCACCAGGGCCCTGTACAACTGCAGAAGGACCTCTTTGCTCCTATACTCAATTCCCCTTGTTATGAAGGCCAGCATGCCATTAGCTTTCTTCACTGCCTGCTGTACCTGCATGCTTACTTTCAGTGACTGGTGACCAAGGACCTAGATCTCGTTGTACTTTCCCTTTACCGAACTTGACACCATTCAGATAGTAATCGGCCTTCCTGTTCTTGCCACCAAAGTGGCTAACCTCACATTTATCCACATTAAACTGCATCTGTCCACTCACCCAACCTGTCCAAGTCACCCCGCATTCTCATAACATCCTCCTCACATTTCACACTGCCACCCAGCTTTGTGTCATCTGCAAATTTGCTAATGTTACTTTTAATACAGGATAAACAGGAAGGAAGCCAATACAGAAATATTATTTCTGATTTCAAGAATCTTTAGTTTTTTTTACAACATCACTTGCCACAGTAAATACCAAATAAACATCCTCATGGTGCCCTGCTCAGTCCAATCATCTGGTTTTGTGCTTTAATGTAAATTGAAAGACATCAAAGAATCCGAAAGCAGAAGAAATAACTTACTTGCAAGTTTGTAAACACGTTTGTTTTCTTTACCAGAATCATTCTTCGGTTGTCCATTTTGATGCAAACTGAAAGAATCATTTGATAAGCTTTCCAAGGTTGCCATCATGGTAGCCTTCTGCAAAAAAAAAGCAAAGCATATTGACAATTAGAAACAAATGGATCAACACAGAAGGAAACCAGAATTGCTCTTTTAAAGTCTTGGACAGTTTTACACCATAGGAGGATCTATGTTCCAGTCAGAGACCCTGAAAGAACAATTAATTTTCTCAGGATGAGGCTTTCCATTCCAGAACAATGGAGAAGTCCTCCTTCAAAGAAAAGGGCTTCCCTTTCTCCACCATCAACACTGCCCTCAACCACAACTCTTCCATTTCACTTGTCTGCTCTCACCCTACCCTCCTGCCACCCTACCAGGAATAGGGTTCCTCTTGTCCTCACCTAGCAACCACCAGCCTCCATGTCCAGCACAAAATTCTCTACAACTTCCGCCATCTCCAAAAGGATCCCACCACCAAGCACATCTTTCCCTCCTCTCCACTTTCTGCCTTCCACAGTGATTGCTCTGTGTGTGACTCTCTTGTCCATTCATCTCTCCCCATTGAGTTTCTTTCTGGCACTTATCCTTGCGAGCAGAACAAGTATTACACTTGCCCCTACACCTCCTCCCTCACTAGCATTCAGGACCCCAAACAGTCCTTCCAGGTGAGGCGACACTTCATTTCTGAGTCTGTTGGGGTCATATACTGTGTCCGGTGCTCCCTGTGTGGTCTCCTGTATATCGGTGAGACCCAACGTAGATTGAGAGACCGCTTTGCCGAGCACCTGAGCTCCGTCCACCAGAAAAAGCAAGATCTCCCAGCAGCCACCTATTTTAATTCCACTTCCCATTCCCAATCTGATACGTCTATCCACGGCCTCTTCTACTGTTGTGATGAGGCCACACTTAGGTTGGAGGAACAACATGACCGGGAAGCCTCCAACCTGAAGGCATAAACATCGATTTCTCGAATTTCCGGTAAAGCCCTCCCCACCTCTCCTTCACTATTCCCCATGCTCTTTTCCCTCTCTCACCTTTATCTCTTTGCCTGCCCATCGCCTCCGTCTGGTGCTCCTCCCCCTTTTCTTTCTTCCATGGCCTTCTGTCCTCTCCTACCAGACTTCCCCTTCTCCAGCCCTGTATCTCCTTCACCAATCAACTTCCCAGCTCTTTAATTCATCTCTCCTCTTTCAGGTCTCACCCATCACCTTGTGTTTCTCTCTCCCCTCCTGCACCTTTTAAATCTACTCCTCAGCTCTTTTTCTCCAGGCCTGCCGAAAGGTCTTGGACCGAAACGTTGACTGTACTCTTTTCCATAGATACTGCCTGGTCTGCTGAGATCCTCCAGCATTTTGTATGTGTTGCTTGGATTTCCAGCATATGCAGATTTTCTCTTGTTTGTAATTCATGCTGCCCCACACATTCCTCTTCTCTCTTCCCATGAGCAGCATTAATTTTCCAATGATTCTGAAAGTCATTTATTCAGAAACGTGTTGAATTCTTACATATTTAAAATTTTGCTACTGTGTCTAGGAAGAATATTTTCACATAGCAGAGGATACATTAACTGCTGAAGTTCACCCTCACCAATTTTGGTTTGGAAAAAGAACAGAAACAACACCACTAAAGATAAAGAATAGTATAATTCCATTGATCATTTTCCATTCAATTTGATTTTTAATTTCCCTTATCATTCACGTGGCAATAACTTTATGAATAGGAGGATCTAAGAGAATGGAGACAAAATGCACCAAACAGCATTAGGCTGCAATCAAAGTTTCTCAAGGTTATTTTTCCACAAGCATACAACTACTTCACCTACTTATTGCTTACATACAATCTGACAGATGGAAGAGCATATCTGAATCAATTCTTAGCAGTAAAACCTTTAGGACTGTTGAACACTCCATCTGGCTCGCATTGTTGCAAGTTTATATTCAAAAGAGCTACTGACATACGATCACCATAATCCAGAGTAAAAATTGTGGGGCTCTCCATGATCCGTGTGTGTTGACAAGAACAAGAAAATGAAATCAAATCTAAACTACTCTGTCAGCACAAAATAACTCTGGTTCATTAATTAATGCATTCAAAACCACAGTTCAAACCCACCAATGTCATAATCTCACTCAGAAGCCACAGGATAACTGGTTTAGGAAATGGAGAATGTCATCAAGTTTGCTCTAGGCATATTATTGATATATGTACATAGGCATGTATATTATGCATGCGGAATATAGCAGAGAATATAATATAGTATAGTAGTGAAAATGACGCACTCATTCTACCCAAGCACCGTGGCTGAAATTCCCACAAGTCCTAATTACAGCATTTGTTGTGAAACAAAAATCAAGATTTGGGATAACTGAACAGCCTTCAAAAACGGCAACAGTGCAACATATCTCCTCTACATTCCTTGGGAAATGATCCAAATCCTCAAAACCCATGAGAAGTTTTCCTTCAAGACCAAAAAACAACAGAAGCATTGCACATTCTCAACACTTAACTTTTGCCTTCCTATACCATCTCTGAACAATTTTCTTTGGCAAGAAACTAGGTTGAATGCGTGCCAATGAAAAGAAAGAACTTCTTAAGCAACTTTTTTTTTCTAAAACAAAATAAACTTGCCTTCATCTACTCTGCTTTGGACATGTTTGATTAAAGAAATCTTGAACAAAAAAAAACTACCACATATCATAAGGAAATGCAGTGACTTAAGACACCAGTATGTATGTATGGTTTTTCTTGGAGTGGTACACCAGTTCAGCTCTCAACATCCCTTGAAAAAAAATCATAAGAATTAAAATCGACAGGGACAAGGAAGCTGGTGCAAGCTGAGTAATGGAAACGTAGCTGAGCAATACTAGAAAATTCCAGCATGGGGAAAAGACTAGAGTCAGGTCAGAACAAAAGTAATGCAAAAGGATAAACTTAAAAAGATCCTTCAGTTGAAAGAAGAGGATCAGAGGAGCATAAATTGATGACAAAAGAGCTGCAGTTGAATCAGAATCAGGTTTATTATCACTGGCATGTGATGTGAAATCTGTTAACTTAGCAGCAGCAGTTCAATGTAATACATAATCTAGCAGAGAGAAAAAATAATAAATAAAATAAAAATAATAATAAGTAAATCAATTACGTATATTGAATAGATTTGCAAAATGTGCAAAAACAGAAATACTGTATATTAAAAAAAAGTGAGTTAGTGTCCAAAGATGCAATGTTCGTTTAGGAATCAGATGGCAGAGGGGAAGAAGCTGTTCCTGAATCACTGAGTAGGTGCCTTCAGGCTTCTGTACCTCCTACCTGATGGTAACAGTGAGAAAAGGGCATGCCCTGGGTGCTGGAGGTCCTTAATAATAGATGCTGCCTTTCTGAGACACCGCTCCCTGAAGATGTCCTGGGTACTTTGTAGGCTAGTACCCAAGATGGAGCCAACTAAATTTACAACCTTCTGCAGCTTCTTTTGGTCCTGTACAGTAGCCCCTCCATACCAGACAGTGCTCCATACCTGTCAGAATGCTCTCCACAGTACAACTATAGGAGTTTTTGAGTGTATTTGTTGACATGCCAAATCTCTTCAAACTCCTAATGAAGTATAGCCACTGTCTTGCCTTCTTTTATAACTACATCGATATGTTGGGACCAGGTTAGATCCTCAAGAGATCTTGACACCCAGGAACTTGAAGCTGCTCACTCTCTCCACTTCTGATCCCTCTATGAGGACTGGTATGCTTTCCTTCGTCTTACCCTTCCTTAAGTCTACAATCAGCTCTTTCATCTTACTGGCGCTGAGTGCCAGTTTGTTGCTGTGACACCACTCCACTAGTTGGCATATCTCACTCCTGTACACCCTCTCATCACCATCTGAGATTCTACCAACAATGGTTGTATTGTCAGCAAATTTATAGATGGTATTTGAGCTATGCCTAGCCAAAGTCATGTGTATATAGAGAGTAGAGCAATGGGCTAAGCACGCACCCGAGGTGTGCCAGTGTTCATCATCAGCGAGGAGGATATGTTATCACCAATTGAATGAGAGTATAAGCACAGATTAATTCTAGTTTCTTCTTTCGTTCATTCTTCTTCAATGAAGTATTTTGAATAATTCTACCAAAAATACAGATGGAAAAGAATGGATCACAGCAGGAGTTAAACCACACACATTGGATCTTGGCAACAGGTTCATACACAAGTTTAATTAAAATGCTGCACATCAGATAGCTATCTATATTTCTAGAGAAATTACTACATAGAAAAAGTTGGCATAGAACAGTGGACACCATATCAGTGACATGAGGGTGAGTGAAAGAGGAACAGGGACAAGATTGGGCAAATACGGTCACCAATGATTCCTTTAAGAGAGGAATGAAGAAACCTACAGAGGGGGCACTTTGGAGACCAAAACCAAAGTGAACTGAAGAACAAGAAAAATAAGAATTGAGGAAAGACAAAGCCAGAAGATGCAGTGAACAGCACGATGGGCTGTCTCAGAACAAAAGTGAAATTATGAGTCTTAGAAATCCATCAACTAAGATTATAAGAAACCACTAAATTAATACACGGTTCACAAATCAATTCAAGTGTACGGGTTTAGAAAGATCTGTGTATACATATGAATGTACAAAACAATTAAAAGACCATCAAATCTATACTCAGCCAAATAGAATAGAATCAGTGACATACAATGTGAAGTTAGCTTTGTGGCCCCAGAACAGTGTAAAGACAAAAAAAAACAATCAACTATAAAAATAAACAGTACAATGAAAGGAATAACCAAGTAACATTCATGGCTTCGTGGACTGGTTTGAAAATCTAACGCCAGAGGGAAAGATGAAGTTTCTAAATCAGAGTGTGGGTTTTCAGACTCTTATACCTCCTCCATGATCATAGGAAAAAGAGGGCTTGGTACAGAGGGTGAGGGTCCTCAATGATAAATGCTGCCATCTGTCCCTTCAAGATGTCAGCAACTGTGGGGAGGCTTGTAACCGTAATAGAACTGGCTGAATCTACAACACTCTGCAGTCTCTTGCAATTCTATGCATTGGAGGATACATACCAGGAGGTGATGCAACTAGTCAGAATGCTCTCCGTTGTACATCTGTAGAAATTTTTAGTCTTCAGTGATATACCAAATCTCCCCAAACTCCTAACGAAGCCTCCTTTGGGATTGAATTGGTGTGTTGAGTCCAGGATAGGTCCTCTGAGATGCGTTAATATTACTTTATTTTTGTGTGTGACACATGTACTGTGTCCTGCAAACTAGTCCCAGAGGAACCTTGTTTTGCTTAGCTGTGTACATGTGCATGGCTGAATACAATAAATTTGAACTGGCTTTTTCTCCTTGAATAATGATCCACTTTCCCTGGCTTTATTTGTTACCTTGAAAATGTATAAGCGAGTGACATGAACAAGCCAGTATTTCTTTAGCCAAGTACATAAAAAGCAACTTGTTCTCATTACACGGCACCTTATGCATATAGTACCTTTTAAGTCACCTACCATAGTTCCCTGCAGCACTTCTGTAGCACATGAACAGCTTTTTAATTACACTTTTACCAATCTTTCCTCAGCTTTAACGTCTCCTTTTATGACACCTGGACAGGTAAATGGAGCTCAGAAAAATAGAGGGCTATGGGTAATCTTAGGTAATTTCTGAGGTAAGGACATGTTTGGCACAGCTTTATGGGCTGAAGGGCCTGTATTGTGCTGTTGGTTTTATACTTTATTGTTGCCAAACAATTGCTTCTAGAATGTACAATCATCACAGCGATATTCGATTCTGTGCTTCACTCTCCTTGGATTACAAATATTAAATATTAAAAATATTAAAAATAGTAAAAATTAGTAAATATTAAAAATTTAAATTATAAATCATAAATAGAAAATAGAAAAATGGAAAGTAAGGTAGTGCAAAAAAAAACCGAGAGGCAGGTCCGGATATTTGGAGGGTACTTAGGGTACGGCCCAGATCCGGGTCAGGATCTGTTCAGCAGTCTTATCACAGTTGGAAAGAAGCTGTTCCCAAATCTGGCCGTACAAGTCTTCAACCTCCTGAGCCTTCTCCCGGAGGGAAGGGGGAAGAAAAGTGTGTTGGCTGGGTGGGTCGTGTCCTTGATTATCCTGGCAGCACTGCTCCGACAGCGTGCAGTGTAAAGTGAGTCCATGGACGGAAGATTGGTTTGTGTGATGTGCTGCGCCGTGTTCACGATCTTCTGCAGCTTCTTTCGGTCTTGGACAGGACAACTTCCATACCAGGTTGTGATGCACCCTACAAGAATGCTTTCTACAGTGCATGTATAAAAATTAGTGAGGGTTTTAGGGGACAGGCCAAATTTCCTTAGTTTTCTCAGAAAGTAAAGGCGCTGTTGGGCCTTCTTGGTGGTGAACTCTGCTTAGTCGGACCAAGTCAGGTCATTTGTGATAATAGACAATAGAAGCAGGAGTAGGCCATTTGGCCTTTCCAGCCAGAACCGCCATTCACTGTGATCATGGCTGATCATCCACAATCAGTATCCAGTTCCTGCCTTATCCCCATAACCTTTGATTCCACTATCTTTAAGAGCTCTATCCATCTCTTTTTTGAAAGCATCCAGAGACTTGGCCTCCACAGCCTTCTGGGGCAGAGCATTCCATATATCCACCACTCTCTGGGTGAAAAAGTTTTTCCTCAACTCCGTTCTAAATGGACTACCCCTTATTCTTAAACTGTGGCTTCTGGTTCTGGACTCAACCATCAGCGGGAATATGCTTCCTGCCTCCAGCGTGTCCAATCCCTTAATAATCTTATATGTTTCAATCAGATCCCCTCTCATCCTTCTAAATTCCAGAGCATACAAGCCCAGTCGCTCCAATCTTTCGACATATGACAGTCCCGCCATCCCGGGAATTAACCTTGTGAACCTACGCTACACTCCCTCAATAGCAAGAATGTCCTTTCTCAAGTTTGGAGACCACAGCTGTACACAGTACTCCAGGTGTGGTCTCACCAGGGCCCTGTACAGCTGCAGAAGGACCTCTTTGCTCTTATACTCAATTCCCCTTGTTATAAAGGCCAGCATGCCATTAGCTTTCTTCACTGCCTGATGTACTTGCATGCTTGCTTTCAGTGACTGATGTACAAGAACACCTAGATCTCGTTGTGCTTCCCCTTTTCCTAACTTGACTCCATTTAGATAATAATCTGCCTTCCCGTTCTTACCACCAAAGTGTATAACCTCACATTTATCCACATTAAACTGCATCTGCCATGCATCTGCCCACTCACCCAGCCTGTCCAAGTCACCCTGCATTCTCATAACATCCTCCTCACATTTCACACTGCCACCCAGCTTTGTGTCATTGGCAGATTTGCTAATGTTACTTTTAATTCCCTCATCTAAATCATTATATATTGTAAACAGCTGCGGTCCCACTGGTCACCGCCTGCCATTCTGAAAGGGACCCATTAATCGCTACTCTTTGCTTTCTGTCAGCCAGCCAATTTTCAATCCATGTCAGTACTCTGCTCCCAATACCATGTGCCCTAATTTTGCCCACTAATCTCCTATGTGGGACCTTATCAAAGGCTTTCTGAAAGTCCACGTAAACTACATCCACTGGCTCTCCCTTGTCCATTTTCATAGTTACATCCTCAAAAAATTCCAGAAGATTAGTCAAGCACAATTTCCCCTTCATGAATCCATGTTGACTCGGACCGCTCCTGTTACTACTATCCAGATGTATCGTAATTTCATCTTTTATAATTGACTCCAGCACCTTTCCCACCACCCACGTCAGGCTAACCGGTCTACAATTCCCTGTTTTCTCTCTTCCTCCCTTCTTGAAGAGAGGGACAACATTAGCCACCCTCCAATCCACAGGAACTGATCCTGAATCTATAGAACATTGGAAAATGATTACCAATGCGTCCACAATTTCTAAAGCCACCTCCTTAAGTACCCTGGGATGCAGACCATCAGGTCCCGGGGACTTATCAGCCTTCAGACCCAACAGCCTATCTAACACCATGTCCTACCTAATATAAATTTCATTCAATTCATCCATTACCCTAGGTCCTTTGGCCACTATTACATCTGGGAGATTGTTTGTGTCTTCCCTAGTGAAGATAGATCCAAAGTACCTGTTCAACTCGTCTGCCATTTCCTTGTTCCCCATAATAAATTCACCCGCTTCTGTCTTCAAGGGCCCAATTTTGGTCCTAACTATTTTTTTCCTTTTCACATACCTAAAGAAGCTTTTACTATCCTCCTTTATATTCTTGGCCAGTTTACCTTCGTACCTGAGAGCGTGAGTGGGCCAGTGAAGGAGTGGAGCTTTAAGGCTTTGACTCGAGAGATTCTAGCAGTTTTGGCAGTTGGTCTGTGCAATCAAGATTTGAATAGATCAGCAGAAAGCCGTTGATTAGACAATCAAGATTTGAATAGCTCAGACTCAGCAGAAGGCAGCTGATTGGGCAGTCGAGGTCAGGTGACCTAACATTTTGAAAAGTTCAAACAGATAAATAGAGGGATAGCTCAAGCGAAGCGGCCAGTGAAGGAGTGGAGCTTTAAATTGAGAGGCTTAGAAGAGGTGGAGGACAAGCTAGCTCGCAGTTAGTTTTTACAATGTCTCCTGAGACGGTGATGTGCCTCTCATGTGAGATGTGGCAGTCTTGGGGGAACTCCCCTTTCCCGCAGAGTGACATCTGCCAGAAGTGCATACGGCTAGGCGATCTGGAAGACCGTGTAAGGAATCTGGAGCAGCAGCTGGATGACCTTTGACTCATAAGGGAAAATGAGGTAGCCATAGATGAGAGCTACAGGGAGGTAGTCACACCTAGGCTGTTGGAAGTAGGTTGTTGGGTGACAGTCAGTGGGGGGGAAAGCGAAGGTGAGCAGACAGGTAGTGCAGAGCACCCCTGTAGTCATTTCCCTGAATAATAAGTTTACCAACACACATAAAATTTGCTGGTGAATGCAGCAGGCCAGACAGCATCTCTAGGAAGCTGTCCTGACGAAGGGACGCGGCCTGAAATGTCGACTGCACCTCTTCCTAGAGATGCTGCCTAGCCTGCTGCGTTCACCAGCAACTTTTATGTGTATTGCTTGAATTTCCAGCATCTGCAGAGTTCCTGGTGTTTGCGTTAATAAGTTTACCATCCTGGATACTGTGGGCAGGGACGACCGACCAGGTGTGAGCCACGGTGGCAGGGCCTCTGGCACTGAGTCTGACCCTGTGGTGCAGAAGGGTGGGACAGAGAAGAGGAGAGCAGTCGTCATTGGAGACTCTATAGTCAGGGGAGCAGACAGGAGATTTTGTGGACGTGAGAAGGACACCCGCATGGTTTGTTGCCTCCTGGGTGCCAGGGTCCGGGATGTCTCTGACCGGGTGCACGACATCCTGGTACGAGAGGGAAAGCAACTAGAAGTTGTGATACATGTTGGGACCAACGACAAAGGCAGGAAGAGGGATGAGGTCCTGAAGTGTGAGTTTCGGGAATTCGGCAGAAGGCTGAAGAACAGGACCTCAAGGGTGACGTTCTCAGGATTGCTGCCAGTGCTACGTGACAGAGATGGTAAGAATTGGAGGAGATGGCAGTTGAATGCGTGGCTGAGGAGTTGGTGCAGGGAGCAGGGTTTTAGATTTTTAGATCATTGGGATCTCTTCTGGGGAAGGTGAGACCTGTACAGATTGGATGGGTTGCACCTGAACTCGAGGGGGAGCAATATCCTTGCAGGTAGGTTTGCTAGCATAGCTTGGGAGCGTTTAAACTAATTTGCGAGGGGGATGGGACCCAGAGCGATAGAGCAGTGAGAGAAGTGCATGGAGTAAAGCCAGATCTAACATATAGAGAGGCTTTGAGGAAAGAGAAGCAGAATAAACGGTGTAAAGACAGTAAGGGAGAAGGGCTGAAATGTGTGTACCTCAATGCAAGAAGCATCAGGAACAAAGGTGATGAACTGAGAGCTTGGATACATACATGGAATTATGATGTAGTGGCCATTACAGAGACTTGGCTGGCACCAGGGCAGGAATGGATTCTCAATATTCCTGGATTTCAGTGCTTTAAAAGGGATAGAGAGGGCAGAAAAAGGGGAGGAGGGGTGGCATTACTGGTCAGGGATACTATTACAGCTACAGAAAGGGTGGGTAATGTAGCAGGATCCTCTTTTGAGTCAATATGGGTGGAAGTCAGGAGCAGGAAGGGAGCAGTTACTCTACTGGGGGTATTCTATAGGCCCCCTGGTAGCAGCAGAGATACAGAGGAGCAGATTGAGAGGCAGATTTTGGAAAGGTGCAAAAATAACAGGGTTGTTATCTTGGGTGACTTTAACTTCTCTACTATTGGTTGGCACCTGATTAGTTCCAAGGGTTTAGATGGGGCAGAGTTTAAGTGTGTCCAGGATGGATTCCTGTCACAGTATGTGGACAGGCCGACCTGGGGGAATGCCATACTAGATCTAGTACTAGGTAATGAACCGGGTCAGGTCACAGATCTCTCAGTGGGTGAGCATCTGGGGGACAGTGATCACCACTCCCTGGCCTTTATAATTATCATATAAAAGGATAGAATCAAAGAGGACAGGAAAATTTTTAATTGGGGAAAGGCAAATAATGCTATAAGGCTAGAACTTGCAGGTGTGAATTGGGATGATGTTTTTGCAGGGAAATGTATTATAGACATGTGGTCGATGTTTAGAGATCTCTTGCGGAATGTAAGGGATAAATTTGTCCCGGTGAGGAAGATAAAGAATGGTAGGGTGAAGGAACCATGGGTGACAAGTCAGGTGGAAGAAGGCAGCATACATGAGGTTTAGGAAGCAAGGATCAGATGGGGCTATTGAGGAATATAGGGAAGCAAGAAAGGAGCTTAAGAAAGGGCTGAGAAGAGCAAGAAGGGGGCATGAGAAGGCCTTGGTGCGATTTTGTGAAGAACAAAAGGATGACAGGAGTGAAGGTAGGACCGATTAGAGATAAAGGTGGGAAGATGTGCCTGGAGGCTGTGGAAGTGAGCGAGGTCCTCAATGAATACTTCTCTTCAGTATTCACCAATGAGAGGGAACTTGATGACTGTGAGGACAATGTGAGTGAGGTTGATGTTCTGGAGCATGTTGATATTAAGGGAGAGGAGGTGTTGGAGTTGTTAAAATACATTAGGACAGATAAGTCCCCGGGGCCTGATGTAATATTCCCCAGGCTGCTCCACGAGGCGAGAGAAGAGATTGCTAAGCCTTTGGCTAGGATCTTTATGTCCAGTTGTACACGGGAATGGTACCGGAGGATTGGAGGGAGGCGAATGTTGTTCCCTTGTTCAAAAAAGGTAGTAGGGATAGTCTGGGTAATTATAGACCAGTGAGCCTTGTGTCTGTGGTGGGAAAGCTGTTGGAAAAGATTCTTGGAGATAGGATCTATAGGCATTTAGAGAATCATGGTCTGATCAGGGACAGTCAGCATAGCTTTGTGAAGGGCAGATCGTGTCTAACAAGCCTGATAGAGTTCTTTGAGGAGGTGACCAGGCATATAGATGAGGGTAGTGCACTGGATGTGATCTATATAGATTTTAGTAAGGCATTTGACAAGGTTCCACACGGTAGGCTTATTCAGAAAGTTGGAAGGCATGGGATCCAGGGAAGTTTGGCCAGGTGGATTCAGAATTGGCTTGCCTGCAGAAGGCAGAGGGCGGTGGTGGAGGGAGTACATTCAGATTGGAGGATTGTGACTAGTGGTGTCCCACAAGGATCTGTTCTGGGACCTCCACTTTTTGTGATTTTTATTAACGACCTGGATGTTGGGGTAGAAGGGTGGGTTGGCAAGTTTGCAGATGACACAAAGGTTGGTGGTGTTGTAGATAGTGTAGAGGATTGTCAAAGATTGCAGAGAGACATTGATAGGATGCAGAAGTGGGCTGAGAAGTGGCAGATGGAGTTCAACCCGGAGAAGTGTAAGGTGGTACTCTTTGGAAGGACAAACCCAAGGCAGAGTACAAAGTAAATGGCAGGATACTTGGTAGAGTGGAGGAGCAGAGGGATCTCGGGGTACATGTCCACAGATCCCTGAAAGTTGCCTCAATATATAGTAGTATATTGAAAGAGTAGTTAAGAAAGCTTATGGGGTGTTAGCTTTCATAAGTCAAGGGATAGAGTTTAAGAGTCGCGATGTAATGATGTAGCTCTATAAAACTCTGGTTAGGCCACACTTGGAGTACTGTGTCCAGTTCTGGTCACCTCACTATAGGAAGGATGTGGAAGCATTGGAAAGGGTACAGAGGAGATTTACCAGGATGCTGCCTGGTTTAGAAAGTATGCATTATGATCAGAGATTAAGGGAGCTAGGGCTTTACTCTTTGGAGAGGAGGAGGAGGATGAGAGGAGACATGACAGAGGTGTACAAGATAATAAGAGGAATAGATAGAGTGGATAGCCAGCGCCTCTTCCCCAGGGCACCACTGCTCAATACAAGAGGACATGGCTTTAAGGTAAGGGGTGGGAAGTTCCAGGGGGATATTAGAGGAAGGTTTTTTTACTCAGTGGTTGGTGCGTGGAATGCACTGCCTGAGTCAGTGGTGGAGGCAGATATACTTGTGAAGTTTAAGAGACTACTAGACAGGTATATGGAGGAATTTAAGGTGGGGGCTTGTATGGGAGGCAGGGTTTGAGGGTCGGCACAACATTGTGGGCTGAAGGGCCTGTACTGTGTTGTACTATTCTATGTTCTATGTTCATTTTCTCTCCGTGTATTGCCTTTTTAGTTACCTTCTGTTGCTCTTTAAAAGTTTTCCAATCCTCTGGCTTCCCACTTATCTGTGCTATGTTATACTACTCTTTTATTTTTATACTGTCCATTACTTCCCTTGTCAGCCACGGCCTCCTCTTACTCCCCTTAGGATCTTTCTTCCTCTTTGGAATGAACTGATCCTGCACCTTCCGCATTAGTCCCAGAAACACTTGCCATTGCTGTTCCACTGTCATCCCTGCTAGGGTATTGTTCCATTGAACTTTGGCCAGCTCCTCCCTCATAGCACCATAGTTCCCTTTGTTTAATACTGACACTTCCGAATTTCCCTTCTCCCTCTCAAATTGTAGATTAAAACTTATCATATTATGGTCACTACCTCCTAATGACCCTGAGGAACTTAAAGCTTTTGACCTGTTCCACTTGTGCACCACTGATGTAAATTGGATCATGCGGTCCGCTACTCCTTCTGAAGTCAACAACCAATTCCTTCGTCTTGCTGACGTTGAGAGATGGGTTACTGTCTTCGCACCAGGCCACCAGGTTCTAAATTTCCTCTCTGTACTCAAACTCATCGTTACCTGAGATATGGCCTACAGTTGTTGTCATCAGCAAACTTGTATATTGAGTTTGATGGAAACTTGGCTACACAATCATGTGTGTACAGTGAGTACAGCAGGGGGCTGAGTACACAGCCTTGTGGGGCACCGGTGCTCAGAGTGATTGTAGAGGACAGCTTGTCCCCTATTTTTACAGCCTGGGTCCTGTCTGTGAGGAAGTTGAAGATCCAGCTGTAGATCTGAGTGCTAAGGCCTGGGTTCCGGAGCTTAGGAATCAGTTTATTGGGAATGATGGTATTAAAGGCAGAGCTGTAGTCAATGAAAAGGAGCCTTATGTATGCATCTTTATTCTCCAGGTGCTCTAAGGAGGAATGTAAGGCCAGAGAGATGGCATCTGACGTTGACCTGTTGCTCTGGTAGGCGAATTGCAAAGCGTCGAGGTTGATCGGTAGGCTGTGATTGATGTGTGCCATAATCAATCTCTCGAAGCACTTCATAGCAATTGATGTCAGAGCCACAGGTCGATAGTCATTCAGGCATGCCACCTTGCTCTTCTTCAGCACTGGGATTATCGTTGCCTTCTTAAAACACGAGGGGATCTTAGACTGAAGTAAGGAACAGTTGAAGATGTTAGCAAACACTCCAGCTAGCTCGCTTGCATAGGCCCAGAGAACCTGTCCTGGGACGCCATCTGGGCCCGTCTCCTTCCTTGGATTTATCTTCAAGAAGGCCCTTCTAACGTCCTCCTCAGTGACGATGAATCTCAATGCCACTAGGTCCGGTTCATCCGGAGGGAGCGGGACGCTCCTCTTCTGTTCAAATCTTGTGTAGAATATGTTAAGTTCGGCAGGAAGAGAAGCGCCACAGTTATTGATATTTCCAGCCTTTTCTTTGTGTCCAGTGATCTCATTTAGACCCTGCCATAGTCTACTGGCATCCCTTTGGTTAGCCTGGGCTTCCAACTTGGCTCAATATTGCCTCTTGGTGCCCTTAATGGCTTTCCGGAGTTCATGCCTGGATTCCGTGTAGCCACTGGTATCCCTGGACCTAAAAGCCGCAGCTCTAGCCTTTAAAAGGGACTTGACCTCATAATTCATCCAAGGTTTCCGGTATGGCAATTATTAGGTATGGCAATGGATTTCAGAAAGGCATGTGCTAAGATTCACCATGCAAGGCTCATTCAGAAAGTAAGGAAGCATGGGATCCAAGGAGACCTTGCTTTGTGGATTCAGAATTGGCCTGCCCACAGAAGGCAAAGGGTGGTTGCAGGTGTTTCATATTCTGCATGGAGGACGGTGACCAGTGGTGTTCTGCAGGGATCTGTTCTAGGTCCCCTCTTTGTGTTTATAAATAACCTGGATGAAGAAGTAGAAGGTGGGGGGGGCAGTAGGTTTGATGATGACACAAGGTTGGGGGTGTTGTGGATAGTCTGGAGGGTTGTCAGAGGTTACAGCAGGACATCGATAGGATGCAGAACTGGGCTGAGAAGTGGCAGATGGAGTTCAACACAGGTAAGCGTGAAGTGGCTCATTTCAGTAGGTCAAATTTGAAGACAGTATCGTATTAATGGTAAGACTCTTGGCAGGGTGGAGGATCAGAGAGATCTCGGGGTCCCTGTCCACAGGACACTCAAAGCTGCTGTGCAGGTTGACAGTGTTGCTAAGTAGGCGTATAGTATGTTAGCATTCATCAGCCGTGAGATTTGAGTTTAAGAGCATGTGTCATTTCTGGTCACTTCACTACAGGAAGGATGTGGATCTCTTACTAGCTCTTTCAGTTAGTCCTGACGAAGGGTCTCAGCCCGAAATGTCACTGTACTTCTTCCTAGAGATGCTGCCTGGCCTGTTGCGTTCACCAGCAACTTCTATGTGTGTTGCCTTATGAGATTAAGTTGAGTGAACTTGGCCTATTCTCCTTGGGGTGACAGAGGATGAGAGGTAAGCTGATAGAGGTGTATAAGATGATGAAAGGCATTGATCATGTGGATAGTCAGGTTTTTTCCCCAGGGCTGAAATGGCTAACATGAGGAGTCACAGTTTATGGTGTTTGAAAGTAGGGACAGAGGGCAAGTTTTTCCAGACAGTGTGGTGCGTATAATTAAAAAAGACACTGCCGGCAACAGCGGTGAAGCTGGATACAATACGGTCTTTTAAGAGATTCTTGGATAGGTACATGGAGCTTAGAAAAATAGAGGGCTATGTGGGATGGTAATTTGAGGCAGTTTCTAGATTGGGTTACATGGTTGGCACAATATCGTGGGCCAAAGGGCCTGTAATGTGCTGTAGATTTCTATGTTCTATTAAAGCTGAGGAAAGATTGGTAAAAATGTAATTTAAAAATTTTAGAATGTCCTAAACCTTACATTTCAAACTACCCATTCCAAATTCTCAGCTTCGAGGCTATGGAAATGAAGGGTATCCTTTCTTAAAAATTACACTCCCCGAAAAGCTCATCACTCTTTACTTCTGGAGAATTAAGAGGGCAATATGTTAAGTATTATAATACACACAAAATGCTGGAGGAACTCAGCAGGACAGGAAGCATTTATAGAAAGGAATAAAGAGTCAATGTTTTGGGCCAAACTCTCTACCAGTCCTGAAGTATTTCGAACTGAAACATTGACTCTATTCCCTTCCAAAAGATGGATTTATAGATACTTTATTGATCCCAAAGGAAATTACAGTGTCACAGTAGCATTACAAGTGCATGGGTATACAAATTAGAATAAAAAATAAGTTACCTTAAAAATGAAATGTACAAGAATTACAAATCAAATATTGCAGGATTTACAATATTTCCAAGTTCTCACTGATAAAATGGTAGTACAAGAATTACTATAATATTATACAGTAATGGGGGCACATTCACACTGTACAGATAAAAAGTTATGGTAGTATTGCACATGGAGTCCGTCACAGCAAGGTGTGGTAAACAGAGCTTAAAAACAGTCAAACAGGAGGGGGTCATCACCTTCCCCATTGCAGGTTGACTCATTAAAGAGACTAATGGCCAAGGGTTAGAATAACTTCATTCAGCACTCTTTGGAGCAGTGCAGATGCCTTAGTTTATTACTGAAAGTGTTCCTCTATTCAGCCAAAGTGGCATGCAGAAGGTGAGAAACATTGTCCAGAATTGCCAGGATTTTCCCGAGGGTCCTTTGTTCTACCACAATCTCCAGTATGCCCAGTTTGACTCCTATAACAGAGCCAGCCTTTCTAATCAGTTTATTGAGCCTGTTGGCATCACCCGTGTTGATGCCATTGCCCCAGCACGTCATCGCATAGAAGACTGCGCTGGCGACAAGAGACTGGTAGAACATGCGAAGGAGAAGCCTGAATACACCAAATGACCTCGGCCTCCTCAGGAAGTCGAGGTAATTCTGGCCCTTCTTGTACACAGCCTCTGTGTTGGTGCTCTACTCATGTCTGTCATTCAGGTGCAGCCCCAGGATCTTGTGGGTCTTCACCACATCCTCACCATCAATAGTAACAGGGAGCAGTGCAGGCTTAGTCTTTCTAAAATCCATCAGCATCTCCTTTGTCTTCCTGATATTGAGCTGCAGATGATCCACCTTGCACCATTTGACAAAGCCCTCCACCAGGGCCCTGTGTTCATCCTCCCTTTATACACTCAACTATTGCTGAGATCAGAAAATTTCTGCAGGTGACCTGACTCAATTTTGTATCTAATGTCTGAGGTATACAGGGTGTTACAAGAATCACTGCTTGAGGCACAGAAAATCTGTATTTGCCCACAAGTAACTTTTACCATCTCAACTAAAAAGCAGGTGGGTTCACAAACTACCCACCTGTGTGCACCCCACTAGAACCCCTGACCCTCCGTGAACAGTCAATGAAGAGAAAAGGTATTACCTGGGAAAGGGGTCTACGCTGACCGCGTGTTCTTCATGGTTCCGATCTCCACGGGTCCATGGGGTCCTCCTTATCTGCAACGGTTGGTCTCGGGTCGCTGTTGAGTTATCACCCCTGCATATTTGGAGCTCCTAACTCTTATAGTCTTCCTCATCTGCAGCCCATTGGCTCAAGGTCACGTGACTACATGGATCACCTTCTTACTGGTTCTACCTAGTCCAGGACTACAACCAACATTGTTTCATGGTTCTGCCCACCCCAGCATTGTGTATTTGGTCTTTCAACTCTGACTGGTCCAAACCAGTTAAATGAGATGACCCAGACATAGTCTAACAAGATTACAGATTGCCTCCTTGGTAGGTCTGGCATTTTACATTAGTATCTACTTATCTGAGAATGGTCTCAGGTTTATGGGTCATCACCTGAAGCTCCTTGTGTCCACATTCAATTGCTCTGATTATATTAGCCCACAGCAAGAATCAGATGAGTCCACAAAATGGGGGGGGCGGGGGGGGGGAGAGAGGGAGAGAGAAACACCCTGTCCATTGATTAATGGATTCATCAAATCCATTAATTGTATACTATAGTTTCTTCTGGCTACCAAGGGTAAACAGAAAGGGAGCCAATACAGTCCCCCGTGGGACCCCAGTGCTGCTCATATGCATGTCTTAAACATAGCTCTAAAGCCACTCAAACTGTAGTCTGCCAGTTAGTTAGTTCATTATGCAGGAAATGCCAAACTGCATTGAACAGACCTTCTCCCCAGCAATGAGGGCTGCATAGTATTGAAAGCGCTTGAGAAATCGAAGAACATGATCCTCAGAGTGCTGCCCTGATTATCCAGATGGGAATTGGCTCTGTTCAGCAGGTGGACGACAGCATCATCGACTCCAATGTAGGCAAACTGCAGGGGATCGAGGGCTGATCTGACCAGGGGTCAGAGGTGAACCAGACCCACCTCTCTGGGGTCTTCATGATGTGTAAGGTCAGGGCCACTAGACTGTAGTCATTCAAGACTTTCGTCAGCCCTTCATGATGTTTTCTACGCAGTCGGGATGCTTTCCAGGCTGAGGCTCAGATTGAAAAGGCCCTGGAGAACTCCACACAACTGCTCAGCACACTCCGTCAGGACCTTGGGGTTCACACCATCCGGTCCCAATGCTTTGCCATGTCTGAGTTTCCCCAGAGCCCTTCCCACCTGCTCAGCAGTGAAGGCAAGTCCATGATAACTGGGCAGTTGGTGGAAGGTGGGGACTGGGGGAGGTGAAGATCGGGATGATAGCAGTTGGTAAGTGGAGGTGTGGATAGTAGATGTAGGGGAAGGAGAGGGTGTAGAGAGTGGTAGCCTGTGGTGTTTATCCATGTGTTATCCACGTGTTATCCATGAGGGGGGAGTAGGGAGAAGGGGAAGGCATTGGTGCTGAGGAAGTACTGGGTGCCTCAGCACCTGGGCTGGTGTGCTGGGGGGAGGTGTGAACAGTAGGGCAATTTTCAAACCTACTGAGGAATTGGTTTAACTCATTACTCCATTCATGGCTGCACTCACGGCTCTAGAGCCAGGCTGATTGAAGCCAGTGATGTTCTTCATGCCTCTCCACAATACCCTTGCACTACTCTGCCCAAGTTTGTTCTCCAGCTCTCTCCTGTATTTCCCTTTAGCCACCTTGATCTCCTGCTTTAGCTCCCTCTGCAAGTTTCAATTCCTGTCTCCTGATGTTAAAGGCTCTCTTTTTGCGGTTGACAAGAGCCTTCAGATCACTGGTGATTCATGGTTTGTTGTTAGGGAAACAGCAAACAGTCCTTGATGGTATTACAGTGTCCACACACATTGGAGCCAGTGGTGCAATCAGCAAGTCTGTTAATGTCCTCCCCATATGGTTCACAAAGCACATTCCAGTCAGTAACCACAAAGCAGCCCTTCAAAGCCTTGATGGCGTCTGGAGACCATTTCTTTACTGTCTTAGTGGTAATTAGCTGTTGCTATACTTTGGGCTCATACAAGGGCATGAGGTGAACCAGGCTGTGATCTGAACTTTCAAGTGAGGGGAGAGCTGTGTGCATCTTTAATACTGCATACAAGAGGTTCAGTGTTTTATTTTCCCTTGTATGATCCTTGACAAACTGATCAAAGGTAAGTAGAGTTGTCAAGAGAGAAACATGGTTGAACTCTCCCGATACTCTCTGAACCATTGGGGTGCAGAGTATGGAACTCGTGATAGTAGTGTGTGTGAGACCTCACACACAGCATCAGGACTTCATCTGGAAGGCAGAATATAAACAATGAGGAATATGGCGTGGCTGAACTCACGCAGTGGATAATACAGACGTAAACTCACAGCAAGCAATTCGATGTCCGGACCGCAGATTTGTTCTTTCACAGAAATGTGACCAGGATTACACCATCTGCTGTTCACAAGCACAGCAAACCTACCTCCCTTCCTCTTACTGCACTATAGATTAACTCTGTCTGTTCTTATTATTGAAAACCCATTCATATTAGTGCTGAAATCTGGGATTACTCATGTAGCCATGTCTCAGTGAAACATATAACGCTGCATTCCTGATATTCGTTCTGTGTCCTCGTGAGTATTGCTAGTTCCTCCATTTTGTTTGCCAGTGATCTTATGTTCCCCAATGATAGATGGGAGGTATGGTTTTTATCTCCATCTCTCGTTGCGCTGCTTTTTACCTGATCTGCAGCCTTAGTTTCTCCATCTTAGCTCGTCCGGAATATCAAGCTTCTGCTGCTTCCAGGCTACTAGTGGCTGCTCTCTCGTATATACAATATTGCCTCCGTTACTAGTCACAGCACTCGATGGAAATAAAGTATCCCAAGAGCCAGAAGGATGATGAAAATGTTCTTAAACAGATTAATGTCCATTGCTATTTCGCAGTGTTGCCAGCCAGTAAAAAAACAAATGAAAGAACATTAAGACAAGCAAACAAACAGAGCTAATGTAAAGTGCCGCCGCCTTGCACAGCGCACACTGGCCAACCACTACTACTACTCAGCAAGTAACAAGAGTTGCTGCCAGACCTGGTGGATTCCTCTGGCATTTTGTGTGTGTTACTTTGGACCAGCATCTGCACAATCTCATGTTAGGGATTTATTGTGTCATTATTTTTAATAAATCTACTTAACAAAAACATTCAGACATTAATCTTCTTTTAATTATATCAAATAAATGACTAAATGTGTAAATTTATTAAAATTAATTCGATAAAACACTTGATCAGTGTACCTAAAGCCTCAGTTTAGCATATCTACATTGTGCTCTTGTTTTTATGCATTGTGGCTGGCTTGATGCAGTTAAGTTTACAAGTGAAATCAGCAAAGAAAATTGAGGTGTCGGAGTGGGCCAGCAGGGAGGGATTTTGCTGAAGTATGTATAGATTAACTCTACAGGCAAATCAGCAAACAGAAAAACATCAGCAGCAGACAAACTCTGAATATGGGATGGACAGAATACATTGCTACCAGACGATTGAAGTGGCCTTCAAAGGAGAGGCCTCTAGATAAAAACAGACATTAAAAACTGAGGAAAGATTGGTAAAAATGTTACTTAAAGAGATGTTCATGTGGTACAGCATCAAGAATACTAGAAGTGAAGAATAGCAGGAAATACCTAAATGAAAAGGATCTAGTACATTCCCAGCATATATGATGAATAAACACTTCTCGGGTTTCTAACTGGGTACAGGTATCGATTATAAACCCTATCATCCCGAAGTAAGATGGCAAGGTTTGTCATCGAAACATCAGTTATAATCAATACCCAAATGTTTAAGGGCCAGGAGTTCAATTAGTTGAAAGCCATAAAATGGTGGCACAGGCACAATAGGCAAATACCATTTTCTGTTTCTATACTAAATCTCAGAGTATGAAAAGCTAGATTACTCTAACAAAGTTCAAGCAAGGCCATGGAAACGTTCATCAAGATCCAGGCACACAAGAAGAGAGGGCTGAAGTTGAGAGAGTTGTGAATCACAACTGTCACAACAGGTCAACAGCAGATACCATTTCATTGGATCTTTACTCAACTATGGAAATGCATACAGTAAAAACGCATCCGTCATGATGCTCTTCATTAACTACGGCTCTGTATTCAATACTATCATCTCCTCAAAACTAATTAATAAGCTCCAAGACCTAGGCCTCAATATCTCCCTGTGCATCTGGATCCTTGATTTCCTCATTTGCAGACCCTAGTCAGTTTGGATTGTGCAGGAGATATTGTTGCCAATCACTATCATCGCATGTGCACTACAAGGCTGTGTGCTCAGCCACCTGCTCTACTCACTTTATACCTACAACTGAGGCTAAGCATAGCTCCAATGCCATATTTAAGTTTGCAGATGATACCACTCTCATTGGCCAAATTCATGGTGGTTAAAAATCAGCTTATAGGAGGGAGATTGAAAATCTGGCTCATGGTGCCATAACAATAACCTCTCAATGTCAGCAAGACCAAGGAGCTGATTATTGACTACAGTAGTAAACTGGAATTTCATGAACCAGTCCTCATTGGGGAATCAGAGGTGGTAAGGGTCAGCAACTTTAAAATTCCACAGTATTTTCAGTTCAGAGAATCTGTCTTGGGTCCAGCACCCTTACTTTCTTCAAAGTTGGAGAAGATTCAGCATGACACCTAAAACTTTGACCAACTTCTATAGGTGTACAGTTGCATTACAGCCTGATATAGAAACACCAATGTCCTTGAACAGAAAAACCTACAAAAAGTAGTGAATATGGTCCAGTCTGTCACAGGTAAAGCCCTCCCCACTGTTGAGCACATCTAAAGGGTGTATCACAGTATTTTAAAATCTGAAGTTTGTCATGCAATAAATAAGATGAAGAAAGGAAAGGTAGCAGGTCCTGATGAATTGGTAATAGAACAAATTATTGCCCTTGAAGATTATGGAATTGAAAAACTTATTGATTTAATCAATGACATTTATGAGACTGGAATAATACCAGAAGAGATGAAAAAAATTCAGTATTTATCACTCTTCCTAAGAAACCTGGAGCAATAAAATGTGAATTACATAGGACCATAAGTTTAATGAGTCACATCACCAAGATACTTCTAAGAATTTTGAGTATAGTAATATAGTAAAGAGTTAGTAATATAGTAAAGCTACTAGGACTTGATGTTTCAATCCCTATGCTAAGTCGGCACTCTCGATTTTGGCAGTGGGCTTGGAGTAGTGACAAGGAGGGATGGTAGGTACATCATCGGGGTCATCAGGTGGGCACCCTCCTTCTTTGACATTTCGTTGATAAGCCCATGGCGTCTCCAGAGGGCTCAACAGTGCTACCTGGCGTCCCAGATACACCCCCCTCAGTTCCATATCCTCCAGTCTTCATATTGCAGCCCAGTTGCTGTCTTTCCTTTTAATCCAAATCCAATTGCTGCTTTCTTCTGCTGCATTTGACAAGGATTTGATTGCTTGTTGGAGGGAGTGACCCCTCACCCCCATCTTCTTCAATAGACTGGTCGTGGATGTAGCAACGAATCTCCTGCATCCCAGTTCTACAGGGAAAATCTTGGTCTTCCAGCCATTCTGGGCAGCTTCAGTTACCAGTTCAGGGTGCTTGGTCTTTTTCCTCTCATAAGCTTCTTCGACACCATCTTCCCATGGTCCTGTCAATTCCACAACATATGCCAGCTTGGCTGTTGTGGACCACAGGACCATGTCTGGCCAGAGTGTTGTAGCCGTAATGTCTGGGGGAAACACAAGCTTTTTTTCCCAAGTCCACGTCCATTTTCCAATCCCGAGCAACCTGCAGAATACTTACATCTTTTGATGTTATATGGTGCTCTGGAGGTTGGCCGGCTGGTACAAATCATGTGATGTGGACATTTCCTGTCGATGTTTGTGGGAGAGCATTTGTGGTGATTCGCCTCTGTTTCAAGATTGATGCCAGCTGTCTGAGAACTTGGTTATGCCGCCAAGTGTACCACCCCTGGGTGAGGTGAGGCTCGTGGTGCATCCTGTTAAAATGTGCCTTAGTGATCCAGGTACCTGACAAAGAAAGCAAATGGGATCTTCTCCCCACCACTGGTTCAGGTTCTGGGGTGTGGGTAGGAGGTCATAAGTGGATCTGATGACCAAACTTAACTGAGATCTCTCCATCTCCCAGATGTCACGCCAGCTAAGTTTCCTCTTTTCCAAGCTCTACCAATTAGTCCATTGGCCCTGCCTGGCCAATGAGACGCCCCTGGCGTGTCGCTCTGCCTCCTCCTGTCTTCTCAACTCCTCCACCACGAGCCACCTCTTCTGCACTGATGTTGCCTTGTGCCATTGAGGATTCTTTGGGACGAGCCCGAGCCCAGCTCTTCCATGATGGACTTGGCCAACCACATCCCTGAAGCAAAGAGCAGACTTAGCACTGAACGGCTTCAGAGTAAGATACAAGCTGAAATAGGTAAAGAACAATGTGGTTCTGTGAAAGACAAAGGTACAAGAAACGCGATATTGATGTTAAGGATACTACCAGAATGAGCTATTCAAGTGCAAAAAGAATTGCTTATTTGTTTTATCGACTACACAAAAGCATTTGATAAAGCACAATAAGTTATTTGAAATATTACAGGAAACTCTAGATCTAGATTCGAACGACCTCCGCCTAATCAGAAATCTGTACTGGGAACAAACTGCCGCTGTAAGAATAGATGGAGAAGTCAGTCAGTTTACGAAAATCAAGAGGCGTTAGACAAGGGTGTGTTTTCTCCCTTGATTTATTTAATGTGTACAGTGAAACAATATTACAAAAAAAGAGAGACATCTTGAGAATCAGGTTGGTTGGTGGTGAAAACATTAATAATTTCAGATATGCGGATGACACTGTGTTAATTACAAATACGGAGGAAGAACTACAAAACTTGATTGATACAATTGTTGAAGAAAGTGCAAAAATGGGTCTATCAATCGCAGAAAGACAGAATGTATGGTGATATCCAAAAAGAAGGAGAATCCTATCTGCAGGCTGAGAATAAACAGCGAAGACATAAAACAAGTACAGAACTTCTGCTACTTAGGAAGCTGGGTGACATCAGATGCCAGGTGCGACATGGACGTCAAAAGAAGAATAGGGATGGCAAAAGACACCTTTACAAGAATGAAGAGTATATTGACCAACACTAACGTAGGCACGACAACCCACCTCAGAGCACTGAAATGTTACGTTATATGGTTCAGAATGTTGGACAATATCTAGTAACATGAGGAAATGAATTAAAGCAGCAGAGATGTGGTTTTTGAGGAGGAAGCAAAGAATATCATGGACGAAACAAATATCTAACGAGGATGTCATGAACAGAGCAAGCACAAAAAGAGAAATAATGTATGAGATCATGCAAAGGCAACGTAACTTCATTGGACATGTGATTAGGAAAGAGGAGTTAGAATGCATGGTAATTATGGGAAAGATTGAAGGGAAGAAAGCAAAAGGAAGGCAAAGACAAATGATGATGGAGACAAGCAACACACATAAAAGTTGCTGGTGAATGCAGCAAGCCAGGCAGCATCTCTAGGAAGAGGTACAGTCGACGTTCTGGGCCGAGACGTTGACTGTACCTCTTCCTAGAGATGCTGCCTGGCCTGCAGTGTTCACCAGCAACTTTTATGTGTGTTGCTTGAAATTCCAGCATCTGCAGATTTCCTCATGTTTGTGATGATGGAGACAGCAGCCAGAGAACTAGAAGTGAATACCAATGAATTGATCCACTTGACCCGAAACCGGAGTTTGTGGGCCATGGCAGTCAAAGCTCAATCTGGGCATGGCACCTGAAGATGATGATGATCACAGGAAAGCAGCAACCGTCATCAATCCTCACCAACTGGGCCATGCCCTCTTCTCACTGCTACTATCAGGAAGGAGGTACTGGAGATTCAGGACCCACACCACAGAGTGCAGGAACAGTTAATACTCCTCAACCATCAGGCACTTGAACCAGAGGAGATAAATTCACTCAACCCAACTCTGAAATGTTCCCACAACTGATGGACTCACTGTTAACTACTCTTCATCTCATATTTTCAATATTTACTGCTTTTTTAAATATATTTTGCACATGGGTTGTTTTTCTGGCTTATGTGCGGTTCTTCATTGATTCTATAGTGTTTCTTTATACCTACTGTGAAAGCCCATAAAAAAATGAATCTCATGGTTCTATATGGTGACATATAGAGTACTGTGCAAAAGTATATATATATATAGCCCAAGACTTTTACTTAGTACTGTAGTAATTTTATGTATTGCACTGTACTGCCACTGCAAAAAAAATTCATGATATATGTGACTGATGATAAACCTGATTCTGATTTGGGTCTCTATTGTGGACTGAGAGCCAAAGGTGACAGGGAGAGGGACATGGCTGGGAAAAGGGGAAGGGAGAGGGGAGGGAGTGGGAAGCACCAGAGAGACATTCTTTAATGATCAGTAAACCAGTTGTTTGGAATCAAATGACCTTGCCTAGTGTCTCAAGGTTGGGTGTGTCTGCACCCATACCACTCCCGCCCTTGGCAATCCCTCTCTGCCACCTGTCCCACATCCTTCCTGCGGTGCTCCACCATCCTTTCCATCCATCACATTTACAAACTTGCTCTTTGCTCCACATTGATAAATACAGTACTGTGCACAAGTCTAGGCACCCTATATGTGCCTAAGACTTTTGCACGGTTCTGCACGTACCTTGATAATAAATTTACTTTGAAATTTGAATATTAAAAGTAAGGTTACTTTCTGGAAAGTAGTGGTGCAAGCAAATCGCACAAATATGCCAATGCCATCGAGCTTCAACAAATTTCCTGGGCCTGAATTAACCGTTCAGAAACTCTTTAGGAGTTGGGATTCAGCAGAATGAGGCAAGAATGTGATCCAGTGCACACTGAGCAGACTCATACAGGAGTACAGTAGAGGTGAGAGGTACGGGTCAGAGAGAAATTATGTCATTAATGAGATTACTCTGAGACAGCAGACTCAGAGGTCAGAAGGGTCAAATGGTTTCCTTCTATGCCATAAGGCTACATGATGATTAAGAGGACATTTCACTATAGTAAAAATGAGAGGCCTTTAAAGTATGGGTTTTGTACTTAAGCCATAAAGCGCTACAGTTGCATGCAAAAGTTTATAAACCCTTTGCAATTACCTGGTTCTCACCACTCATAAAATATGGTCTGATCTTCATCTAACTCACAATAATAGACAAACACAACCTGCTTAAATTATAGATAAGTTCCTCTTATCTAAAAATGTTGACGTTTCATGACAGTCATACACATCTCAAGTTACCAAGAACATTTACAAATAAAATCCCATTAATACACTAACTCCCAGCATCTGCAGCCCATTGTGTATCCGTGCTACATACTGATCTTCTGTTCTCCATTACTTTTAATCCCTATCTAAATTAAACGTGAACCTCCCACGACCTGGCGCCATCCCAACAACAAACGAGGGGCCAGCGCTTTGTTACCGGAGCGGCCATACTGAACCCCAAACAACGCCGCCGGCCAATAAAGCCAAACCCCGGTCCGCCGCCGGTTACCGAGCTGTGCCCACTTTTCCGAGCTCGCCGTGCGCCGCCAGACCCTTACCGGTAACCACAAGTCATCACTGAGCTGTACCCACGCTTCCGAAACCCCTGAGAGCCGCCGCCATCGCTCCTGCAAATATTCGGCCAACAAACTCCCCGCCGAAACTGACGCAGCCACGCCCCTCCATCTGTATTACGCACACGCGTCGACGCCCAGGACTCTGTATAACTCATATCAGAACATCTTCACTGGGGCATCTGGTGAAATGGTTCTCTGCCTGTCGCACTCCAACACATCACCCTTCGACACCACTGGAAAATACAAATTGCTCTCCATGGCTCGCGGAAAACTTCCATGATGAAATTCAATCCCAAATCGAATTTATTCTCAATATGGACAAAATATGTTGAGTTACAGGTACAATGACAAACGCGCTTTAATACACCGAAAATGGATTTTAATCTATCTTCATAGGAGTTCATGTAACCAGACTGCATTAGGTCTCTCCTTTGGCGGTTAGATTACCTCCCTCAAGGGGAAAGGTTGGGTGACAGGTAGTTCGAGGCATCTCCTTTTGCTTGAGTAGTATTGGCAGACACATCAAAGTTCAAAGTAAAATTTATTATCTGTGTATATACATGTCACCACATACAACCCTGAGTTTCTTTTTCCTGTGGGCGTACTCAGCTATTTCAGTCATTTCAAAAATGAGTCTGGACGGCAGATGAGGTGGTAAGTGCTTTTTTAACATTTAAGAATAAATTGAACAGATATATGGATGGGAGGTGTATGGAGGGATATGGTCTGTGTACAGGTCAGTGGGACTAGGCAGAAAATGGTTCGGCACAGCCAAGAAGGGCTAAAAGGCCTGTTTCTGTGCTGTAGTTTTTCTATGGTTTCTATGGCATTTCAAAGATACTGAACTGAAGCCTGCTGATATCCAACTAAGAACTCATACTGAAGAAGAGATAACTCCTGCGGGAATGACATCTGTTACAGTGAAATACAACAACCAACGAGCCACTTTGGGCTTGTATGTAGTAAAATCAAGAAGGCCATCATTGTGGGGAAGTGATCGGCTGAGACAAGGTCAAATTGATTGGAGATCCCTCCACCACTTGCATGCCACATCCCCTACAATAGAATCAACTGAAAATGAATTGGAACGGTATTAGATGATGCCACAGCAGTGTCCAAAGTAATTGGAAAACTCAAACACGTCAAGGGTAAAATAGTATTATGTGAAAATGCCACACAAATTTTACAAAGTCCATCTATATCATCAGTGATAAAGTAGCCAGTGATCTAGATCGCAAGGAGGCTAAAGGAATTCTTTCCAAGGTTGAGTGGAGCCCATGGGCAAGATCAGTTTTCTCAGTAGCCAAGAAGAATGGATCTGTCAGGAACTGTGGTGATTTTAAGGTCATTAGATGGAAGAGGGTCCAAAGTGTTTCTCACCATAAACACTCACAAAGGGTGTTATTGCTATTATAGGCTTATTTCTGGAGTAGCATTTGCACCTGCACTCTGGCAGAAAGCTATAGACCAGGTGATGCAAGGCTGCCCAGGCATTCAGTGTTACCTGAATGACCTCACTGTTACTGGTAAGTATGACAAGGAACATCTTCAAAATCACATGATAGTGTTAAAAAGACTCGAAGATTATAGACTCAGAGCACAAAGCAACAAGTGTGAATTATTTAAACCAAGCATCACGTACTGTGGTCACAGCATTGATGAACAAGAATTACACAAGTGTGCTGAGAAAAGACCAGCAGTGGCCAAAGGACATCTCACAGTTGTGGTCTTTTTTCAGGATTTGTCGATTACTGTAACAGGTGCCTGTCCTCCATGCCTTAAACTCATTACGACAGACCGGGAAGAAATGTCAGTGGACAAAGCAGTGTGAGGTAGCTTTTCAAAAGGTGAAGGAAAGGGTGATGTCAGAGACTGTACTCTCACAGGATGATCCACATCTTCCAGTGAAGCTTCCCGGTGACCTTGTGCCTTATGGTATAGGTGCAGTCATGTCAGGTGTTATTTATGAATGATGGAAGTGAACGCCATACAGTCGTGGCATCATGTTCCCTTACCGCTCAGGGAGAAAAATTACACTCAGATGTACAGAGAGGCCTTGAGTCTGGTTTGGGGTGTAAAATGTTTCAACTAGTACTTGTATGGGAGAGAGTTTACCCTCATTACTCATCAACCACCAGGGTCCACTTTCAATTCAGAGAAGGATGCTCCGCTAAGATTAGCAGCACAAATGCAGAGATGGGCTCTGTCTCCTGGAGAACACAATTAAAATATCAAATTCAAGTGAATGACTTATGATGGAAGTACTGATAGATTGTCCCGTTTACCCTCGGAAAAGAAGTACCTGAAAAATTTACAGAAGAGGACTCTTCCCTTCATGTATTCTCTCTTATGCAAATTGAAAGTCTCCCATTTACTGCAGAGCTCATCCAATGGGAAACTAAAAAAGAACCCACACTGTCCCATGTCCACATGGCAACCCAAAATTGCTGTAATGTGCAGCAGAAACTCCAATTCCCTCGTTTTCAACAGTGCCGGGATAAACTCGTCTTTGACAGAGGTTGCCTTATGTGAAAACTGGCAGTTATTGTACCATCCAAGCTGAGAGCTAAAGTTTTGGAGGAGCTACATGCCGACCATCTAAGTGTGGTCAAAGTGAAAACATAGGTTCAAAGTCTTGTCTGGTGGCCTGGGATAGATCAGCAGATCGAGAAGCTTGTCATGCAGTGTTCGGGATGCCACATGTCCAGAAGAAAGGTATTCAGAGCTGTCAGAACCATTTCCTGCAATCGCAGAGTGAACTCCTACAATTACCATGAAGGAGGCCTCAGAACCTGCAAGTCTCACCTACACAACTACAAGTCTCACCCGCCAAACAGAGTGAAAACTCCCACCCTTGCCAAGAAAGCCATTATCCCACATGAGTGAGAAATCCTCCCTAGCAATTGTCTTTAGGCCTGAATGGGATCATTTAAAATTTACTATACAGTGAGTGTCTATATAATAGTTCTATTGTATAATATATGGTTCATAGATTATATACTGTACAATTTATAATATAAATTGAAATGCATTCTGTATTGAGGTGAAGTTTATAGTTACTTAGGGAGGAATGTTGTGTACTTAATAGACGGTGATGTGCCTCTCATGTGAGATGTGGCAGTCTTGGGGGAACTCCCCTCTCCCGCAGAGTCACATCTGCCAGAAGTGCATACAGCTGGGCGATCTCAAAGACCGCGTAAGGAATCTGGAGCAGCAGCTGGATGACCTTCGACTCATAAGGGAGAATGAGGCAGTCATAGATGAGAGCTACAGGGAGGTAGTCACACCTAGGCTGTTGGAAGCAGGTCGTTGGATGACAGTCAGAGAGGGGAAAGCGAAGGTGAGCAGACAGGTAGTGCAGAGCACCCCTGTAGCCATTCCTCTGAATATTAAGTTTGCTGTCCTGGATACTGTTGGCGGGGACGACCGACCAGGTGTGAGCCACGGTGGCAGGGCCTCCAGCACTGATTCTGACCCGGTGGTGCAGAAGCATGGGACGGAGAAGAGGAGAGCTGTCGTCGTTGGAGACTCTATAGTCAGGGGAGCAGACAGGAGATTTTGTGGATGTGAGAAGGACACCCACATGGTTTGTTGCCTCCCGGGTGCTAGGGTCCGGGATGTCTCTGACCGGGTGCACGACATCCTGGTACGAGAGGGAAAGCAACCAGAAGTCTTGATACATGTTGGTACAAACGACATAGGCAGGAAGAGGGATGAGGTCCTGAAGTGTGAGTTTCGGGAATTCGGCAGAAGGCTGAAGAACAGGACCTCAAGGGTGGCGTTCTCAGGATTGCTGCCAGTGCTACGTGACAGTGAATGTAAGAATTGGAGGAGATGGCAGTTGAATGCGTGGCTGAGGAGTTGGTGCAGGGAGCAGGGTTTTAGATTTTTGGACCTTTGGGATCTCTTCTGGGGAAGGTGGGACCTGTACAGATTGGATGGGTTGCACCTGAACTTGAGGGGGAGCAATATCCTTACAGGTAGGTTTGCTAGCATGGTTCGGGAGCGTTTAAACTAATTTGCAAGGGGGATGGGATCCGGCGCGATAGAGCAGTGAAACAAGTGCATGGAGTAAAGCCAGATCTAACATATAGAGAGGCTTTGAGGAAAGAGAAGCAGAATAAACGGTGTAAAGACAGTAAGGTAGAAGGGCTGAAGTGTGTGTACCTCAATGCAAGAAGCATCAGGAACAAAGGTGATGAACTGAGAGCTTGGATATATACATGAAATTGTGATGTAGTGGCCATTACAGAGACTTGGCTGGCACCAGGGCAGGAATGGATTCTCAATATTCCTGGATTTCAGTGCTTTAAAAGGGATAGAGAGGGGGGGAAGGGGAGGAGGGGTGGCATTACTGGTCAGGGATACTATTACAGCTACAGGAAGGGTGGGTAATGTAGCAGGATGCTCTTTTGAGTCAGTATGGGTAGAAGTCAGGAACAGGAAGGGAGCAGTTACTCTTTTGGGAGTATTCTATAGGCTCCCTGATAGCAGCAGAGATACCAAGGAGCAGATTGGGAGGCAGATTTTGGAAAGGTGCAAAAATAGCAGGGTTGTTATCATTGGTGACTTTAACTTCCCTAATATTGATTGGCACCTGATTAGTTCCAAGGGTTTAGATGGGGCAGAGTTTGTTAAATGTGTCCAGGATGGATTCCTGTCACAGTATGTGAACAGGCTGACTAGGGGGAATGCCATACTAGATCTAGTACTAGGTAATGAACCAGGTCAGGTCACAGATCTCTCAGTGGGTGAGCATCTGGGGGACAGTGACCACCACTCCCTGGCCTTTAGCATTATCATGGAAAAGGATAGAATCAGAGAGGACAGGAAAATTTTTAATTGGGCAAGGCCAAGTTATGAGGCTATAAGGCTAGAACTTGCAGGTGTGAATTGGGATGATGTTTTTGCAGGGAAATGTACTACGGACATGTGGTCGATGTTTAGGGATCTCTTGCGGGATGTTAGGGATAAATTTGTCCTGGTGAGGAAGATAAAGAATGGTAGGGTGAAGGAACCATGGGTGACAAGTGAGGTGGAAAATCTAGTCAGGTGGAAGAAGGCAGCATACATGAGGTTTAGGAAGCAAGGATCAGATGGGTCTATTGAGGAATATAGGGAAGCAAGAAAGGAGCTTAAGAAGGGGCTGAGAAGAGCAAGAAGGGGGCATGAGAAGGCCTTGGTGAGTAGGGTAAAGGAAAACCCCAAGGCATTCTTCAATTATGTGAAGAAAAAAGGATGACAGGTGTGAAGGTAGGACCGATTAGAGATAAAGGTGGGAAGATGTGCCTGGAGGCTGTGGAAGTGAGCGAGGTCCTCAATGAATACTTCTCTTCGGTATTCACCAATGAGAGGGAACTTGATGACGGTGAGGACAATATGAGTGAGGTTGATGTTATGGAGCATGTTGATATTAAGGGAGAGGAGGTGTTGGAGTTGTTAAAATACATTAGGATGGATAAGTCCCTGGGGTCTGGCGGAATATTCCCCAGGCTGCTCCATGAGGCGAGGGAGGAGATTACTGAGCCTCTGGCTAGGATCTTTATGTCCTCGTTGTCCATGGGAATGGTGACCAGGCATATAGATGAGGGTAGTGCAGTGGATGTGATCTATATGGATTTTAGTAAGGCATTTGTCAAGGTTCCACATGGTAGGCTTATTCAGAAAGTCAGAAGGCATGGGATCCAGGGAAGTTTGGCCAGGTGGATTCAGAATTGGCTTGCCTGCAGAAGGCAGAGGGTGGTGGTGGAGGGAGTACAGTCAGATTGGAGGATTGTGACTGGTGGTGTCCCACAAGGATCTGTTCTGGGACCTCTAATTTTCGTCATTTTTATTAATGACCTGGATATGGGGGTAGAAGGGTGGGTTGGCAAGTTTGCAGATGACACAAAGGTTGGTGGTCTTGTAGATAGTGTAGAGGATTATTGAAGATTGCAGAGAGACATTGATAGGATGCAGAAGTGGGCTGAGAAGTGGCAGATGGAGTTCAACCCGAAGAAGTGTGAGGTAAGTACACTTTGGAAGGACAAACTCCAAGGCAGAGTACAAAGTAAATGGCAGGATACTTGGTAGTGTGGAGGAGCAGAGGGATCTCGGGGTACATGTCCACAGATCCCTGAAAGTTGCCTCACAGGTAGATAGGGTAGTTAACAAAGCTTATGGGGTGTTAGCTTTCATAAGTTGAGGGATAGAATTTAAGAGTCGCGATGTAATGATGCAGCTCTATGAAACTCTGGTTAGGCCACACTTGGAGTACTGTGTCCAGTTCTGGTCACCTCACTATAGGAAGGACGTGGAAGCATTGGAAAGGGTACAGAGGAGATTTACCAGGATGCTGCCTGGTTTAGAGAGTATGCATTATGATCAGAGATTAAGGGAGCTAGGGCTTTACTCTTTGGAGAGAAGGAGGATGAGAGGAGACATGATAGAGGTGTACAAGATAATAAGAGAAATAGATAGATTGGATAGCCAGCACCTCTTCCCCAGGGCACCACTGCTCAATACAAGAGGACATGGCTTTAAGGTAAGGGGTGGGAAGTTCAAGGGGGATATTAGAGGAAGGTTTTTTACTCAGAGAGTGGTTGGTGCGTGGAATGCACTGCCTGAGTCAGTGGTGGAGGCAGATACACTAGTGAAGTTTAAGAGACTACTAGACAGGTATATGGAGGAATTTAAGGTGGGAGTTTATATGGGAGGCAGGGTTTGAGGGTCGGCACAACATTGTGGGCCGAAGGGCCTGTACTGTGCTGTACTATTCTATGTTCTATGTTCAATATTTCAGTAATATTTGAGTAATATTGTAAATATATTGTTTGATTTAGCATTCTTATTCATTTAAATAATTCATTACAGGTTACAAGTAAAAGTATATGAATGGCTAACGTCATCATGCCACCACGTCAACATACGCACCTTACTTAAAGTAAAAGCCTGTTTTCTCTGGGCTTCTGCCTTTTTCTTTCAATTTAGTTCTATGTTTTGGAGTTACAAAACATAATAGTCTAACTATTTCCATTTGAACTGAAAACCAGCTACAGAGTTCAATGAATATAATTTTAAATTCAGCGGTATAGTATGCTTGCCGGTGATTACATAATAAATTTCTTTTCACTTTAGTAATCAAATGTGTGAAAGAGTAACAATAATAATTTAGATCATATTCCTGCCACTGCCTGTAAGCGGTTTGTACGTTCTGTGACTGCCCGTGTTTCCTTCGGAAGCTCCAGTTTCCCCCCCCACAGTCCAAACACGTACCAGTTAGTAGGTTAATTGCTTTTCAGATTTTCAATGAGAAACTGAATAAAAACATGGAAAAGAAACCTGTGCCCCCTTGAAGTTGCATTACCTAGAATGAAACAGGAAATTCTCACTGTTTCTGGCAGATTTTATAATTCATTTAATTTCCTGAAGAAAACGAATAACTAAAGATAACTTTTCCCATGAAGCATTGACTCTGAAATGACCCTGACTCATAATGCTAATTGAAAGCAAAATCAAAACAGATATGGAAAAAAAATCCCTGTATGACATATTGAATCCTATTCTTCTAAAGGCCAGAACTTCATTCAATAAAGATTATGCAAAATGTTCAACTTGCTTGTATAACATGTATTTCACCTCTGATGCACACCGATTTTAAACATGGATTAACTCGACTTAAAAAAATAAAGTAAGGAAGAATATTGGGGATCAAGTTAAACATTTTTAAAATTGATATCACCACCTGGAAATTCCGTTCATGCTCGACCAGCTGGTCATCTGTACTGAGTTTATAAACTATTTAAATGTCAGTTTATGTCATAGTCTGAATAGAAAAGCAGTCACTTGTGATGAGGTAAAATGTTTGACTGCAATTGAGTAATAATTTATTGAGACAAGGCATAATAACTCACAGTAATATAGTGAGACATATACATTTTCCAACTAAATTCAAATTATTTGCTTTGGACGGAGAAATTTGTATGCCAATTGTTGCCAACAATCTCATTGAAATAACTGGCCTAAGTTATTCATGTTCACTTTACATGACATAAGACCATAAGACTCTGGAAGAGAATTAGACCATTTGGCCTTGACTGAATATTTTTCTCCATAAGACAAGACCAAAAGACACAGGAACTGAATTAGGCCATTTGGCTGCGTCTGCTCTGTCATTCCATCATGACTGATTTATTATCCCTCTCAACCCCATTCCCCTGCCTTCATCTGATAACCTTTGAGACCCTGACTAATAAACTGTTTCAAGATCTGCAAGTGAGGATACTTGAAAACCATGGAAGTCTTGGGCTCATCCCAAGAACTAAAATGTAATTTGCCTTACAAAAGTTCAGGTCTTCAAAACAAAATGTTTCTATTAAATAGACTGCAGCAGCAACATTTATTGAAACCAATTGCGAATAATTAATTGTAATGTACTGTACTCTCAATAGTATTGTCTTACTGGTTCCACTATAACATTGCTAATGAAATTTTACTTTAGCTCCAACTAATTAGGATGGTTTAAGTTTATTCATTTTATGATATGCATCATATTTAAATTATAGTGAATGCTGGAAGCACTCACCAGGTTAGGGAGCATCTGCAGAGAGAAAGAAGGATGAAGGTCCGTCATCCAGAGCCTGACATCAGTAGTGGAAAAGTTATTGGAAGGTATTCCAAGGGTATATGAGTATTTGGATAGACATGGACTGATTAGGGATGGTCAGAATGGTCTTGTGCACGGTAGGTGATGCACCATCAATAACTCCAAAAGACTGGAAGTAGAGTAAATACTGAAAGGCTTTTATTAGCAGTAAAATGTGACCTCCATCATGCTGAGTATCTGCCCCTGGACTGAGGGAGGAGCAGTGGCACAATCGTCTTTATTCAGGGGTCTGTGGGAGGAGCCCCAGGGGCAGTCAGCAGAGGGGCGTGTCCAGACCGGTAACCCAGTTACAACATATATATGTATGGTTTACCACAGTAGGTCATGTCTAACTAATTTTCTAGAATATTTCGAGGAAGTTACCAAGAAAGTTGATGAAGGCAAGGCAGTGGATGTTGTTGACATGATCTTTAACAAGGCATTTGAAAATGTCCCATGTGGGAAGTTGGTCAAGAAGGTTCAGTCATTCTGCATTCAAGGTGGTGTCGTAAATTGGATTAGACATTAACTTTGTGGGAGAATCCAGAGAGTTGTAGTAAGTGGTTGCCTCGCTGACTGAGGAGAAACATCTCCACTCAGAGGGCCGTGAGAGTGTGGAACGAGCTGCCAGTGCAGGTGGTGCATGCAAGCTCGATTTCAACATTTAAGAGAAATTTGGATAGGTACATGGATGGTAGGGGTACGGAGGGTCCGGATAGGGGTCGATGGGAGTGGGCAGTTTAAATGGTTCAGCTCAAACTAAGTGGGCTGAACAGGCTGTTTCTGTACTATACTTCTCTATGATTCAAAGTCTCTCTCAGAGTAGAGATGCTTTTTTCTCTCTGGCAGCAATAAGCTAATACAGTTCACCCATGCAGAATCAAGTAATTTATATGTAATTGAAAAAAAATCAAAAAAACTGCCGGAAATCTGAAATAAAAGCTGTGGAGAGTATCATGACTGGTTGGCATCGCAGCCTGGTATGGAAACACCACTGCCCAAGAACGAAGAAGTCGACTGAAGGTGACAAATCACAGGAAAAACCCTCTCCACCATTGAGCACATCTACATGGAACACTGTCACAGGAAAGCAGCATCCATCATCAAGGATCCTCACCCACGCTCTCTTCTTACTGCTGCCATCAGGAAGGAGGTACAGGAGCCTTACCACCTGTACCAACAGTTTCAGGAAATGTTAATACCCTTCAACCATTAGGCTCCTGAACGGGCAAGGACATTTTCACACTGAACTGATTATTGAACACAACTTACGGATTCACTTTCAAAGACTCTGCAGCACATGTTCTCTCTATTACTTATTTATTATTATTATTTGTTGCTTTTTGTACTTGCACAGTTCGTCTTTTGCACATTGGTGGCTTGTCAGTCTTTGTGTGTAATTTTTCATTGATTCCGTTGTATTCTTCATTCTACTTTGAATGCCTGCAAGAAAATGAATGTCAGGGTAGTATATATGTACTTTGATAATAAATTTACTTTGAACTCTGAACTAAAAACAGAAAATATTGATAAAACAGGGAAGGTTGGTTTGCGGAAAATGTTGGATTCATAATTGCGTTAAAAAGGGCAGAAAGGAGTTTTCCCTGAGATCGTCATAGCTGCAATTGAACTCCCCTGTCAAAATACTATTCCATGGAATTCAGTGGAATTGAATTACGAAAGTGGGTCACAAGTGGAACTGATACTTTAATGTGATGGGTAGAGTGCAAAGCCCAGGAAATGGAACAGTAACTTCTGGAGTGTTTCTGTACAAGCCAGAAACCAAAAAGAGCTGCACGTCCTCACGCTGCGGCTGCTGGTCATAGATGTGGTAGCACAGCCACATTTTATACTTTCAAAGTTCAAAGTAAATTTATTATCTAAGCCAGAAGACCCACTCTCAACATTTTAGCAACAGCTTCTTCACCTCTGCTATCATCTCTGAATAGTCCATGAATCCATGAACACTACCTTGCATCCTTGCCAGTGGAACAAGTGCCACACCTACCCCACATCTCCTCTCTCACCACCATTCAGGGCCCAAACAGTCCTTCCAGGTGAGGCAACATTACTCCCATGCGTCTGTCGTGGTCACTTACTGTGCTTGGTGAGACTTGATGTAGATTGGGAGACTGTTTTGTTGACCACCTTTGCTCTACCCGCCCAAAAAGTGGGATTTCCTGATGGCCACTCATTTCAATTCTACTTCCCATTCCCATTCCAACATTTCTCTATTGCCAGGATGAGGCCGCACTCAGGTTGGAGGAGCAACACATTATATTCTGTCTGGGTAGCCTCCAGTCTGATGGCATGAACATTGACTTCTCTAACTTCTGGTAATCGCTCCCCTCCTCTCCTTCACCATTCCCCACTCCTGTTTCCGTCTCTCACCTTATCTCCTTCCTAGCCCATCACCTCCCTCTGGTGCTCCTCCCTCTTCCCTTTCTTCCATGGCCTTCTGTCCTCTCCCATCAGATCCCCCCTTCTCCAGCCCTGTATCTCTTTCACCAATCAACTTCCCAGCTCTTTGCTTTATTCCCTCCTCCCTCCCAGTTTCACCTACCACCTGCCACCTTGTACTTCTTCCTCCCCTCCTCCCGACTTCTTATCTGACTTTTCCCTTTCCTTTCCATTCCAGATGAAGGGTCTCGGTCCAATTTTTTTCTCTCTCCTCCTCCCCACCCACCCCTCCCTCCCTTCCCTCACCCACCCCTCTCCACCCCACCCCCTCCCTGAGTTATTATTCCTCTCAACCCCATTCTCATGCCTCCTCCCCCTAACATTTGTCGCTCTTACTAATCAAGAACCTATCAACCATAATGCTGCTTGACCCGCTGAATTCCTCCACCAGCTCATTTTCTGCTTCAGGTTCCAGCATCAATAGTCCCTTATGTCATTCATCTGACGAAGGGTTCCATATCTCTTTCCACAGACAGAGATATGTGCTGGCTGATCTGCTGAAAACTACCCAATTTTTTTTCTGCTTTTATCTCAGACTTTCAGTGTCTGCAGCTCTTTATTTTGATTTCCCTCTAACAAAGGGGCATAGCTTTAAGATGTGAGGGGAAAACATTAAAGGAATCTTAAGAGGCAAGTTATTTTTACAAAGATGGCTATAGGCACCTGGAAAATGTTGTCAGAGATTGTGCAAGCAGGTAGAACAGCAATAATTAAATGGCACCTCCACAGGCACATGAACAGGCTGGGGAACGGAGAGATATGGATCATGTGTAGGCAGATAGAATTAGTTTAAACTGGCATCATGGTTGGCAAAGACATTGTGGACCAAAAGACCTATCCTTATGTTCTATGTTCTATACTAATCCAAGTTTTTTCTCCCCATGTTCCCAACTACACCGCAGGTTTCTCATAATTACTCATGCGCTGGGACAATTTACAATGGCCAGTTACCTACTAATCTGTATATCTCCGGGACAGGAAAGCAAATGCTCGTGATCTCAGGGGGTTTCTGCAGTGAACGTACTGACAGGATTGGAGGTAAGGATTGCCCCTGGGTCACTGGAGTAGTGAGGCAGTAACTCTACTGATGTCACTGTGCTGGTCGTGTGGAGATGAACTGATCTCAACCCCGTGGGAGTGATTGGATAACAAACTGGTTCTATAAAGCAGGAAACATCCGGACCTTGCTCTCTTCTTGCTGCTGACATCAGAAAGGAGGTACAGGAGCCTTAGGTCCCACACCACCAGGTTCAGGAACAGTTATTACCTCTCAACCATCAGGCTCCTGAACCAGAGTGGATAACGTCACTCACCCCAACACAACTGATTCCACAACCAATGGGCTCACTTTCCAAATGTTGACTCTTCATTTTTTTCCATCGATGCTGCCTGACCTGCTGAGTTCCTCCAGCATTTTGTGTGTGTTATTCTGTGAGGGTGGCTGCTAGGTTCATTGTCCTCTATCAACTATATAAACAATCGTGATTTGGGTATTAGATGTATCATTTACACATTCACAGCAATATTGTATCAGATATTGGGAAACAAAAATTGTGCAAATTCTTTGCAAATGAATGTCAGCAAAAGATTAGCATAAATGCATTTAAGGATAAGTTAGATAAACACCTAAGGAAGAAAAGGAAAAGAAATATTGACAGTTTATTCCATTCCATAGATGTACCCAGGCCTGCTGAGTTCCTCCAGCATCTTGTGAGTGTTTCAAAGAATAACATTTGTAATATACATGTAGCCCCCGCCCCCCCACCAGCCCCAGGGTCGCTCGGCTCACTGTCTTCTAGGGAAACAGCCCTTGGCCCTGGCAAACTGGGTAATTAGTTTGTGTGGATGCTGTGTGATGTACCCCACCCCACCCAAATAACAGACAATACACCAGATATGATTAAGTAATTTACAGTTTATAGATATTACTGGAACTATATATTTAATAGAGAATAAAATATAAAAGGAAAATAAAAGGTGCCACACTTATCAAAGTTCAGTCTCTTCGTGCACATACAGTTGGAGCTCTGGACCCTTCTTCACCTGGCGACCCCTCGGACCACCTCAACTGGCCACCTGGGACCAACAACAGTGGTAGACCAGACGCTCCACACAAGTCCGTCTCCGTCTCCCCTCCTCACCGAACGCCCCGCTCGGGGTCCAACCCCATTAGCGGACTCACAGCACCTGCTCCATCCTCTGTCTCTCTCTCCCGCCTTCTGCCCCAAAACCCCGCGCGTACAATATCTTCAGACACACCAAAAGCATAACAACTATCACAATTGGTTCATTCATCCTCATATCAGTAGATAATACAAAACAACCTGCTAGCGGGAAGGACTTTCTCAGCGTTTAACATAACAAAGAAGCATTCCCAAGTATAACATAACAAAGAAGCTATTTTAATTAGCCTACACAGTAACATAAAAGACAAAACCCCCTTACATACACAAAATGCTGGATGAATACAGTAGGTCAGGCAGCATCTACTCTGTGTGTGAGCCTCAGAATTACAAGGACATCCCCTTTAGAACAGAGTTTACGATGAAATTCTTTAGCCAGATTCATTGCCACAGATGGCTGTGGAGGCCAGGTTATTGGGTAAAATTTAACACGGAGCTTGATATGTTCATGATTATTAAGGGTGTTGAAGGTTGAGAAGGATAATAAATCAGGCATGATAGAATGGCAGAAGAGTCTCAATGGGCGAAATGGCCTATTTCTGCTCTCTTGTCTTAAGGAAGAAAAGGAGATGTTGACTGTTTATTCCCCTCCAAATGCTGAGTTCCACTGGCATTTTGTGTGTGTTGCAAAGGAAAAGAAATGAAAGGTGTATACTGGTGAAATGAATTGCCTGTTTCCTTGCTGAAAAGTAATAACTCACGAAATTTTGTTTTGTGGGTTGTGCTGACTTGCTGCTGGTACAAAATAATTACCGTCTCTGCTGGAACTAATTTCTCCTTATAGAGAGAGGACTAATAGCAACACTACAAAAGTTACAAATCGGTACAGGCCCAGTGAAAAAATCTAGAAGGAATTTCTGTCTTCCAAGTTTGTCATTCAGATGTCGGGTTCAATGAAAACATAACTCCAGCTGTTTCCACTACAGAAACATAATTTTCTAAAAAAAGTAATGTAAACTTCCTGGTTGTTATCCTCACGGGTAATCAAAACATCACCACTCTCTACAAGCACTAAACAAACAAAGTGCGGGGTGAAAATGATGTTGAATGGTGCAAAAACAAGGTTGTGAAAGAACAAAAATGGGAACAGCTGGAACTGCAAAGCAAACTTGCCAGCATTGGGGGGAAAAGTTATACTAATGCTCTGATTGCAGCCTTCATTCAGGGTTTGTCCTTCAGAAATTAACTCTTCCCACTGTTTAAAACGCTATCGGATCTGTTCTGTTCCAGATTTCCAGTATTTGTGCTTCACTTTGATACCACTCAATATCTGGTAACTGGTAACTTAAGTTACATACATCCAGTGGCCACTGTATTAGGTATCTCCAGTAGCTAATAAAGTGGTCACCGAGTGTGTGTTCATGGTTCTCTGCTGCTGTAGCCCATCATCTTCAAAGTTCGACGTGTTGTGCTCACAAAGATGTTCTTCTGCACAGCACTGCTGGAACATGTGGTTGTTTGAGTTACTGTCGCCTTCCTGTCAGACTGAACCAGTATGGCCATTCTCCCCTGACCTCTGTCATTAACAAGGCATTTTTGCCCTTAGAACTGTTGTTTACTGGATGTTTTTTTTCCTCACAACATTCTCTGGAAATTCTAGAGACTGTTGTGTATGAAAATACAAGGAGATCAGCATTTCTGAGATACTCAAACCACCCGATCCGGCATCAACAATCTTTGCGGTCAAAGTCACTTTGATCACATTTCTTTCCCATTCTGATGTTAGGTCTGAACCTCTTGACTATGTCTAAATGTTTTTATGGATTGAGTTGCTGTCACATGATTGGCTGATTAGATATTTGCATTAATGAGCAGGTGTACAGGTGTACCTAATAAAGTGACAACTGAGTGTAGATCTTATTCTTTAAAGGATTGTAAAAAAAATGCTTTGGGGTAGCATTGTTAAGATATACTTTGAGTAACGTTCTTTCTTTTTATTCCACAGTTTTTCCAAAGCCTAAATTGCCAAAGACTGCAGATGTGAAACTGACTGAACTATATGGCCTCAGATTTTTTGTTTAAAAATTCCTCACCATTAAATGTGAACTTCCAATCGGGTTTCCTCAATAGTATTTATTGTTCCTTACACAAGAGGGTTGAAATAATGACCTCATGGAATGGGACTAAAATTCAGCTCTAGCATTTATATGACACAGCTCAAATTCAAGCTTTAGGCTCTATGCCAAAGTATTTCTCTATACTTAATTTAATACTGTAGTTTTGAGTGTAAGTATGTGTTTAATAAAAGAAACCAGTAAATAGTTAAACATACTTTATTTTTATTCACCTGTGTTAATTATTTCATTGCCCGTAGGACTTCCTATCTCTGCTACTACAATTTCATTTATTTTCTTGACTTTCTCAAATGAAATGGTAACAAACAGAGTAACAGAACCATCTGTATTACATTACTGTTTGTTTTTTGACCTGGAGTTTCGTCACCTCCTGTTGAGGCTTGCTTGCTTCAGTTGTGACAGTTATCTCTTGATGATCTTTCCTTGTGTGTGTTTCAGGAGCCTCTTTCTTGAGCAGATTTGCTCATTTTTCTATGGCCAGGAGTATCTTCCGCGTATGCGCTCTCTGTAGGCTGCCAATGACATGGTGCACCATGAAAGGACAAAAAATTTGCTTTCACACATTTAATGGCATTGTTCTCCAGAGCCATCTATTGTTTCTTTCCCTTCTCTGTTTTATGGAGGCTTACTGTCTCTATTTGTGACAGCCACTTTCGATTTGTCCTAAAGAAGGGTCTCGGCCCGAAACATCGGCTGCCTATTCACTTCCATGGACGCTGTCTGACCTGCTGAGTTCCTCCTGCATTTTGTGAAAATCACAGGTAAAGCTTGAAATATGAGGCTTGCCATGATTTTTAGCGACACTCAACATCAACAGGGTGTGCTATGGTTCACATGCAGGTCGATGTGACTAGGCAGAATAACAGTTCAGCATGGACTAGATGGGCTAAAGGGCCTGTTTCTATGCTGTAGTGCTCCATGGCTCTGACTTTATAAATAATGCATAAAAATCTGCGTGAATAAAAATAACGAAAAACATCCACTCCGTGGCCACTTTACTAGGTACACCTGTACACCTTCTCGTTAATGCAAATATCTAATCAGCCAGTCGTGGCAGCAACTCAATGCATGAAAGCATTCAGACATGGTCAAGAGGTTCAGCTGTTGTTCAGATCAAACATCAGAATGGGGAAGAAATGTGATCTAAGTGACTAATCATGGAATGATTGTTGGCGCCAGACAGAGTAGTTTGAGCATCTCAGAATCTGCTGATCTCCTGGGATTTTCATGCACAGATCTCTAGAGTTTGCAGAGAATAGTGTGAAAAAGACAAAGAAAAATCCAGTGAGTAGCAGTTTTTTGGGCAAAAATGCCTTGCTAATGACAGGGATCAGAAGAGAAGGGCCAGACTGTTTCAAACTGACAGGAAGGGGACAGTAACTCACATAGCCGCACGTTACAACTGTGGTGTGCAGAAGAGCATCTCTGAACACACAAAACGTTAAGCTTTGAAGCTGATAGGCAGCAGCAACAGAAGGCCACGGACATACATACACTCAGTGGCCACTTTACTAGGTGCCTAGACAGAGTATTTGCTGCTTTGACATTGATTAGATGAATTGTTTCATCGATGTTTTAAAGATAAAGTTTAACTTTATTTGCCAAGTATACATCGAAGCATGCAATGAAGTGTGTCATTTGCATCAACGGCCAATACAGTGCGAGAATTGTCCTGGGGCCAGCCCTTTAAGTGCTGCCATATATCTAGCATCAACACAGCCTGCGTACAACTTACGAACCCTGACTAACCAATATGTCTTTGGAACACGGGATGAAACCCAAGCAGCCGGAGAAAACTCACGCAGAAACAGGGAGAATGTACAAGCCCCTTACAGAGAGCAGCTATAGCTGGCATTGTAAATGTTATGCTAACTGTTACGCTACTGCGCTGCCTTTTACAGAAAGGACAGTCCATCAGCCCCTCTGGCATTTGTCAAGATGGCCAGATGACCTTGTATGGACACAGTACTTGTACTTTCTCCCCTCCTTGGGAATGGCTAGCTTTCACCAGCTGTCTTTCTAAAATGTAAACAAGATTCTTACATTGGAATGAACCAAATACCTAAAAACCTAAGTTTCAGATTAGAAGATAAACCTGCTCTCTCCTTTACCACTCAACAATATTCTCTCTTGAATGTGGAAGTACATTATCTACATTTCCACAGAAAATCAAAGAAAAACTGCGGGTGCTAGAAATCTGAAACAGAAAAAGAAAAGGCTGGAAACATGCAGCAAGTCAACAAGTACCTGCAGAAACAGAAACAGTTAATGTTTCAGATCTGCAATCGCTCATCAGAATTGGGGAAATGTTGCCAATTCTGATGAAAGATCCTGGTCTTTAAACATTAATTATACCTCTTTGCACAGATACTGCTGGGCCCGCTGAATGTTTACAGCTTTTTCTGCTTTCAGATTCTGTCAACCTTAATTCCATAATTACCTCCTTAATCTAAATTTTCAAAATTTTAAATATTTCACATTATGTTTGGCTTCAAGGCAGTGAAATTAATCATTTCATGCTTTTATTTTACTCTGTTACAAAGCAATATCCCAAGTGCTTATGTTTGGAAAGTTCTTGTTCTATTTTAAAATTCTTTCTGAGCATATTACTTGACAGGCCAGTTGAAATATTAGTGAAGAAATGCTCAAACTGGCAAGTGAATCAAAAATTTATTTTTGTCGCGGTTTTATTAAAATGTATTACTGTAGCGTAGCGGTTAGTGCAGTACTGTCACAGCTCTGCAATTGGAGTTTGGAGTTCAGTTCCGGTGCTGTTTGTATGTTCTCCCCGAGACCGTGTGGGTTTATTTGTGGTCCTCCTGCAGCCCAAAGACATACTGGTTAGTAGGCTAATTGGTCATTGTAAATTGTCCTGTGATTTAGGCTGGTGTTAAATATGTGGGTGCTGGACAGTTTGGCCGATTGGGCTGGTAGGGTCTGTTCCACACATTATCTCTAAATAAACAAACTAAATTAAAAACTTAAACAACACACACAAAAAATGCTGGTGAATACAGCAGGCCAGGCAGCATCTCTAGGAAGAGGTACAGTCGATGTTTCGGGCCGAGACCCTTCGTCAGGACTAACTGAAAGAAGAGATAGTAAGAGATTTGAAAGTGGGAGGGGGAGATCGGAAATGATAGGAGAAGACAGGAGGGGGAGGGATGGAGCCAAGAGCTGGCCAGGTGATTGGCAAAAGGGATATGAGAGGATCATGGGACAGGAGGCCTAGGGAGAAAGAAAGGGGGGGGGGAAGCCCAGAGGATGGGCAAGGAGTATAGTGAGAGGGACAGAGAGAGAAAAAGGAGAGAGAGAGAGAGAGAGAGAGAATTAATAATAATAAATAAATAAATAATGGATGGGGTACGAGGGGGAGGTGGGGCATTAACGGAAGTTAGAGAAGTCAATATTCATGCCATCAGGTTGGAGGCTACCCAGACGGAATATAAGGTGTTGTTCCTCCAACCTGAGTGTGGCTTGGCATTTTAATTCTACATCCCATTCCCATTCTAATATGTCTATCCACGGCCTCCTCTACTGTCAAGATGAAGCCACACTCCGGTTGGAGGAACAACACCTTATATTCCGTCTGGGTAGCCTCCAACCTGATGGCATGAACACTGACTTCTCTAACTTCCATTAATGCCCCACCTCCCCCTCGTACCCCATCCGTTATTTATTTATTTATTTATTATTATTAATTATTTCTCTCTTCTTTTTCTCCTTCTGTCCCTCTCACTATACTCCTTGCCTATCCTCTGGGCTTCCCCCCTCCTCCTTTCTTTCTCCCTAGGCCTCCTGTCCCATGATCCGCTCATATCCCATTTGTCTATCAACTTCCCAGCTCTTGGCTCCATCCCTCCCCCTCCTGTCTTCTCCTATCATTTTGGATCTCCTCCTCCCCCTCCCACTTTCAAATCTCTTACTAACTCTTCTTTCAGTTAGTCCTGACGAAGGGTCTTGGCCCGAAACATCGAGTGTACTTCTTCCTAGGGATGCTGCCTGGCCTGCTGTGTTCACCAGCATTTTTTGTGTGTGTTGCTTAAAAACTTAAATGCAGGCAACCAAGATTATGCATCAATTTAACCATTATACGTTTGTTGGTGCTTGATCAAACTATACCAGAGGTGGGGATTTTAACAAAGCTGAAAAAAAAGCAATAAGACTTTAAACCAAAGTTTTATTTTCCTCTTCTGGTAGAGGTGACATGTTTCCTAGTAGCACATACAAAGGTTTCCATTGGGTTTCCCCCTGCATCACAAAGAAAAGCTGGCAAATTGTAAATTGTCCTTTGTGTACGTGAGGCAGGAAGAGTGGAGGGAGTTGATGAGCAAGTGAGAGGAAATAGATAAGAATGGAGATAAGTGGGGGAGAGGGGAAGGTCAACTGAAGTGAATGCTCTGAGTGCATGCATTGACTTTCAGCAAAATGGCCTCCTATGTATTAAGGAAATAGTAACTAAATGAATTACTTCTAAGGAGAGCAGGGAATTTTTACAGTTTCCTAGTCAGTTTTTATTCCATACTTACCACCCATTTTAACTCTACTTCCCATTCTCATTCTGACATGTCAGTCCATGACCTCCCTCACTGCCGCCATGAGACCACACTCAGGTTGGAGGAGCAACACCTTATATTCTGTTCTGGGTAGCCTCCAACCTGATGGCATGAACATCGATTTCTCAAACTTCCAGTTACTCAAAAGTTCAAAGTAGAATTTATTATCAGAGTACACACATGTCACTGCATACAACCCCGAGAATCTTTATCCTGTGGGCATACTCAACAAATCTATAGAATAATAACTGTAAACAGGATCATTGAAAGAGCAAGAGCACAGAAGACAACAAACTGTTGAAGTGCAAATATAAATAAATAGCAGCAAATAATGAGAGCATGAAATAACAAGATAAAGCGTCCTTAAAATGAGATCATCAGTTTGTGGGAATATCTTAATAGATGAGTGCAATTATCCTCTTTTGTTCAAGAGACTGACAGTTGAGGAGTAGATACTTTTCTTGAACCTGGTGGTGCAAGACCTGAGGCATTTCTACCTTCTGCCTGATGGCAGCGGTGAGAAAAGAGCATGGCCTGGGTGGTGAAGATCTTTGAATATAGATGCTGCTTTCCCATGACTGCGTTTCATGTAGATGTACTCAAGTTGGGAGGGCTTTACCTGTGATGTACTGGGCTGAATCCACTACCTTTTGTGGAATTTTCCACTCGACGGCGTTGGTGTTCCGATACTGGACCGTAATGCAGCCAATCAACACACTTTCCGCTACGCATCTATAGAAGCTTGTCAAGGTTTTTGATAACATGCCGAAGCTCTGCAGACTCCTAAGGAAATAGAGGCACTGTCGTGCTTTCTTTGCAATTAAATTTTTATGATGGGCGCAGGACAGGTCCTCTGAGATAGTGATACCTAGGAATTTAAAGTTACTGACCCTCTCCACCTCTGATCTTCTGATCCTCTGATCCTCTGATCAGAGCTAGCTCACGGACCTCTGGTTTCTCTCTCCTGAAGTCTACAAATAGTTCCTTGGCCTTGCCGACATTGAATGAGAGATGCTGTTATGTTACCACTCAGCCAAATTTTCCATCTTCCTCCTGTATCTTGATACATCACCACCTTTGATACAGCCCACAACAGTGGTGTCATCAGCAAACTTGAATATGGTGTTGGAGCTGTACTTAGCCACACAGTCATGGGTGTAAAGCCAGTAGAGCAGGGGGATAAACACAAAGCCCTGTGGTGCACCAGTGCTGATGGAGATTGTGGAGGAAATGTTTTTGTCAATCCAAACTGACTGGGGTCTGCAAGTGAGGAAATCCAGTATACAATTGCACAAAGGGGTTATTGAGGCCTAGGTTTACTGATCAGTTTCGAGGTGATGATGGTAACAAATGCTGGCTGTAATTGATAAAGAGCATCCAGGTGTATGCATCTTTGTTGTCCAGATGTTCCAGGGTTGTGTGAAGAGCCAACAAGATGGAGTCTGCTGTGGACCTGTTGCTTTGGTAGGCAAATTGGAGTGGATCCAAGTCACCATTAAAAGAGGAGCTGATATGTTTCAGCACCAGCCTCTCAAAACATTTCACCACTGTGGATGTAAGTGCCACTGGGCAATAGTCATTGAGGAAGGTCACCATGCTCTTCTTGGGGACCAGTGTGATCGAAGCCTGATTGAAGTAGGTGAGTACCATGCACTGCCAAAGCAAGAGACTGAAAATATCCATGAAAACATCAGGCAGTTGGTCAGCACAGGTCTTCAGTACTCGCCAGGTACTCCTTGGATTGGATGCTTTCCTTGGATTCACCCTCTTGAAGGCAGCCCATGCATCATCTTCAGATACTGAGACCAAAGGAACATTGGGGATGTAGGGGTGTGTGATGGTTCCTCCATGTTCTGGTGGTCAAATCAAGCATAGAAGGCATTGAGCTCATCTGGAAGCAAAGCTCTACTGTTCCCCATGGCACTTGACTTAACTTTGTTGGAGGTGATGGCATTCAAACCCTGCCACAGCTGTTGAGCATCCCTCGTTGATTCCAGTCTAGTCCAAAATCTCCACTTTGCCTGTGAGATGGCTTTCTGGACATCATATCTGCACAACACACACAAAATGCTGGAGGAACTCAGCAGACTAGGCAGCATCTATGGACAAGAGTACAGTTGCCATCGTGGGCCAAGATGAAGGGTCTTGGCCTGAAACGCCAGCTGTTCTCTTTTCCATAGATGCTGCCTGGCCTGCTGAGTTCCTCCAGCATTTTGTGTGTGTTGCTTGGATTTCCAGCATCTGCAGATTTTCTCTTGTTCATCATATCTGCACCTGTTGTAGCATTCTTGATCTCCAGACTTGAATGTCTCTAACCTGGCCCTCAGCAAATTCCAGATTTTATGGTTCATATAGGGCTTCTGATTGGGAAAGACACTGAATGACTTCATGGGGACGCACTCATGACAGTTGCTTTAATAAAGTCTGTTACCCTGGTGTAGTCATTCAGGTCCACAGATGAGTTCTTGAACACAGCCCTATCCACAAAGCAACCCTGTAGTCATTCCACTGTCTCCCATGGCCACCTTTTAGAATCTCTGCAACTTTGCTTTTTGGCTTTGTCTATACGCAGGTAGAGCCAAATGATCTGACTTGCCAAAATACAGTCTGGGGATGGAACGATAGGCATTCCTTATCATAGTGTAGCAGTGGTCTAGTGTGTTGGGACCTCTGGTGCAACAGTTTACATGCTGGTGATAACTGGGCAGAGTTTTCTTCAAACAGTCCTGGTTAGTCACTAACTGTAATTTGAAATATATTGGGATGGGCTGTTTCTTGTCTGCAGACGACATTGTGCAGTGTTGTGAATGCTTTCTTATAGTTGGAATCTGGTGGTATATAATTTACCCCCCCCCTTCACCATTCCTCATTCATCTTTCCTTCTCTCACCCCTTACCTGCCCATTACTTCCCTCTGGTGCTCCTCCTCCTTCCCTTTCTTCCATGGTCTTCTATCCTCTCCTTCAGATTCCCCCTTCTTCAGCCCTTTATCTCTTTCACCAATCAACTTCCGAGCTCTTTACTTCCCCCCTCCCCCTCTCCTGGTTTCACCTATCATCTATTACCTTGTACTTCCTCCTCCCCTCCCCGCATCTTCTTATTTTGTCTTTCTAGTCCTGACGAAGGGTCTTAGCCCGAAATGTCAACTGTTCACTCTTTTCCATAGATGCTGTCTGGCCTGCTGAGGTCCTCCAGCAGTTCATTTGTGTCATTTTGGATTTTCAGCATCTGCAGTATTTTCTTGTGTTTGTGATACCACTAAGAACTGATTGTTTTGCATTGGAGAGAGTCCAGAGGAGTTTCATGAGAATTATCCCAGGAATTAAAGGGTTAACATATGTGGAGCGTTTGATAGTTCTGGGCTTGAACTCACTGGAGGGGGAAATCCCATTAAAACCTAATGAATATTGAAAGGCCAAGATAGAGTGGAAATGGAGAGGATGTTTCCTATTGTGAGGTAGTTTAAGACTAGAGGGCACAGTCCCAGAATACAAGGATGTCCCTTTAGAACAGAGATGAGGAGGAATTTCTTCAACCAGGAGTGGTGAATCTGTGGAATTCATTGCCACAGACAGCTGTGGAGGTCACGTCACTGGGTATTTAAAGTAGAGTTTAATAGGTTCTTGATTAGTAAGGGCATCAAAGGTTATGGGCAAAGGCAAGAGAATGAGCTTGAGAAAGTTAATAAATCAACCATGATGAAATGGCAGAGTAAACTCATGGGCCGAATGGCCTAATTCTGCTCTTATGTCTTATGGTTTTGTCGCCATTTCTGCCTTGCATCCTATATGCACGTAATCTGGCTGCTCTATTTCCTTAATTACTGCATTTCAATGTCCCAAAAAGTGCTTTGTGAAGGTAAGTGTATTTTCCCTTTAAGCATTGCAAGGCATTAAGGCATGCTGACAGAAGAGTTTGGAAAAATACTATTTTTAAAAATATGTATTGATTCACAGGATGTGGACATCACAGTGAAGCCATTTATTGCTCTGATCTGAGGGGGGAAATACAGTCAATCACACTGATAGATCTGGAGTTACTTAAAAGTTACATTAATAGGGATGGCAGATTTTTCATGAAGTACATTAGTGAGTCAGATGAGTTTTCACAATGAGGTGGTTTCATAGAGTCATTATCCTGAGATCAGTATTTTTAAAATTCTGAATTAGTTCGGTCATCTCTCCAGAAAACCTATCAATTGCTTTAAAACAATGCCTTCTGGGTTTTGACTCCTTTGCCAAGTGGAATAGATGGCAAGAGTCTGAGAAACAGAAGTAGTGGTCAAAGTCAAAAGTTAATAGTTTGTTTGCACAAGTACTGTACATGAATGCACAGATGCAATTAAATACTTACTTGCAACATATATGCAGTATTCACATGAAAATCATAAATATAAATTATACACAATTTTCACAGAAAGAAGACAATTATAGCAGAAAAAAAGTCAATTTTAGTGCAAAGGTGGTCATATTGTTGCTAAACTCCAGTGACAAGAATTTGCCAGTTGTTTCAAAACCCAAATGGTTGAAGGGAAATAACGGCCTTGAACCTGAAGGTGTGAGACCTTTCTGCCTAAAGGTGATCATGAGGAGACGACGTGGCCTGACTGGTGGAAATCTTTGATGATGGATGTTGCGTTCTTGAAGCAGTGCTTCTTGTAGATACTACTGATGGTGGGGAGGGTTGTGCCCATGATGCATTGGGCAGAGTCCATTACTCTCTGCATCTTCCCATGCATGTTCCAACACTCAATAAATCAAGGTAGATCTTCCACCACATTACCATTCCCTGCCCTATCAACCTATCCCTTCATTCCTCTAACATCCAGAAGTCAATTCATCTCTTTTTCTTATGAACTTGATGACCAAGCCTCCCATCCCCTCCAGGGGTAGAGACTTCAAGAGATTCACCAGTTGAGTGAAGATTTTTTTTTCCCTTTACACCTAATTTTGTGACTGTGATGTTATGTTCAGACATCTCAGCCAAAGGAAACATCCTTCTTGTAATCTTCCCTGTGGAATCTTCTAAGCATTTTCATCTCTCATCTCTCTAACCTCCAGCCTACAGGGAGCTAGCCTGTAGCCTGCTCAATCTCTCCTCATATTACAGACCTGCCATCTTAGAAACAAGTTTCCCCAGAGCAAATGTCTTTCACACCACTCACACCCTCGTTACATCGGTCACACAGCAGTGCAAACTGCGAGCAGTTTCAAAATCCTGTTAGTGCATATCTCGCACAACCTCTCATAGACCCAGGAAACATTATACACAATCAGGAAAGCTCACCAACACTTCGATCCGAGGAGGCTGAAGAGAGGTGGACTGTGCATATGTCATTCTACAGATGCACAGTAGAGCGCATCCAACAAGCTGCATCATTGCATGGTATAGAATTGCGGCGGTCAGGAATGCTCTACAATGGGTAGTCAAAACTGCCCAACACATCACCAGCACTAGCCTCCCTGCCATCCAGGACATATATAGAAAGGTGCTGGAAAGGGGCCGGTAACATCATGAAGGATCCCACCTACCCTGCTTATGGGCTGTTTGTCCCACTCCCATCAGGAAGGAAGGCAAGGACCACCAGACTCAAAAGCAGTTACTTTCCCCAAGCAGTAAGGCTGATCAACACCTCCACATATTAAGCCACCCCTCTACCCCCCCCACCACCACTTTATAATTTCCTGTCAGTCACCTAATGTACAGACGCTCATGTGCCTAGCGTCGCTTTATCAACGTACAATGTATGTAAGCTATTTACATAATTATATTTATTATGTTTTTTATTATTATTGTGTTCTTTATCTTATTGTTTTTATTTGTACTGCATCCAATTTGGAGTAACAATTATTTTGTTCTCCTTCTCACTGTGTACTTCAAATGACTTCGAACAATTATCAATTTTTGAAGGAGAGAGTATAAGCATCATCAAAGGTCAAAGACCACACCCACCCCAAATATTCCTTCTTCTCCCCTTTTAAATCAAGCAAAAGCCCAAAAGCTTGTACCACCAGGATCAATCTCTTTAAACATCAATATTTCCTGATCTCCATTTTAAAAAAAGTAACTACTTTTGTTTTCTTTTTACATAAATTGGATAACTTCACGTTTTTCCAGCTCAACTACATGCTCCTGAAGACTCCTTGAATTCTCGTTTGCTGTTTCATGTTCGCACTGAGTTTTATGTCATGAGCAAATCTGGAAATGTTACAGTTGGTCTCGTCAGCCAAATTATTGATAATAAGATTATGAAAAGTTGGAGCGAAAGCACAGATCCCTGTGGTACCCCACGAGTCACAGTCTACAACACCGAAAAGGTCATGTTTATTTGTTTTCCATCTGTTAAGTGGATTTTAAGCCAAGCTAATATATTACCCCCTTTCTTTTGTACTGTAATTTGTTCAGCAACCTCTTATCTGCAATCTATTTGAAAATTTTCCAATAGATTAGCCGCACATAATTTTACTTTCATAAATCCATGTTGATCTTGTACAATTATGTTATTATTTTCTAAGTGTCCAGATACCATATCTTTTATACTAAATTCCAGTATTTTCCCATCTACCAATTTTATTGTTTCCCTCCTTTCCTACACTCATTTCTTAAATAGTGGGGTCATATACAGTAGTCTCCAACCTACAGGAACTGTTCCAAAATTTGGTAGATGATAACCAATGCATCCCCTCACTCTATAGATATCACTCCTTTCAAAATTGTGGAATGTAGATAACCAAGTCTCTAGGATGTATAAGCTTTTAAATAATACTACCAGAAAAAATAATTGAGTTTTACTACTTTTTTCTTCCTTATTTGTTAGCAAACAGAAGATTCTGGTAGAGTGTATGCCCCTGTCTGAATCAATGGTTCTGAGGTGGAGTGGCTGAGTGCTTCAAGTTCCTTAGTTTAAATGCCATAAGCAATTTGTCCTGATCCAGTCATATGGAAACCATGACCAAGAAAGCACACTAGGACCTTTAACCAGAGGACTAGAGAAACTCAGCATGTCTCCAATAACCCTCATCAATTTTTACAGATGCACCACAGAAAGCTGGATGAATCACAGCTTGCTCTGCCCAAAACAGCACAAGAAATTGCAGAGAGTTGTGAATGTAGTGCAATCTATCATAAAAACCAGACACCCCCCTGTGGACTCTGTCTACACTTCCTGTTGTCTTAGGAAAGCAACCATCATATTCAAAGACCCTTCTCACCCCCAATCCCCATCAGACAGAAGATACAAAAGCTTGAGAATAGATACTATCATACTCCAAAACAGTTCTAACCCCTTGTTATATGTCCCTTGAACAAATCTTTTGTATAATAAATATGAACTCTTGATCTTTCACTGGCCCTTGCACTTGCCCACTTGCACTGTACTTTTTCTGTAACTTAACACTATATCCTGCATTTAGCTTTTTTGTTCTATGTTTTGTAGTACTTCGTTATACTGTGTATGGAATGATTTATGTGGATGGCACATAAACAAAAGCTTTTCACTGTATTCGGTACACATGACAATAATAAACCGATTACCATCAGCCCTCTAGAAAGTGCACACATGTGAATGTTGGATGAGAATAGCATTTGGCTCAACTTTGCAGTTCCAAATTGAAAAATAGCTAGTTGGCTCTCTCCAATTTCAAATATGGAAAAATACCAAATTGTGCAATCAATACCCATAGGACAGAAATGGAATTGGAAACTGGGAAAGTAGAAAAAAAGGTGGACTTTTAGAAATGGAATCCTTTTGTCAGTGAGCAGGCAAAAACAATCAGGCAATCATTTCTCCCAACCATAGAAAATGTATTATTTTGAATAACAGATTGAAATTAGATCTTCAATAAACTGGACTGACACTTGAAGGAAAAAACACCTTTATTCACGCAATTATCTTTGCTGAAGTTAAATTTGAATAAGTTTTGATGCAATAATGTGACTTTAATAGGACAAATATAATGATTAATTCATAAAATTAGTTTACATTTGTCAGCTTTATGTTTACAAGTAATTATTTGGACATTTACACACAAACACACACAAAAGAAATAGGCAGGGTCTTGAGCTCCCAGGTTTCCACCACCTACTGTTCTTCATTAAGTGCTGCAGAAAAGCAGCCTAGTCCACCAGTTCTTCAAGTGGAATAAGAATACTTCTGCAACTGACATAAATTAGCTATAATTAAGATTTGAGAATGTAGGAAAATATTTTACTCTTTACATGCAATTACGTAAGTAGGAAAATCACAGACTTTCATGCAAACTTAACAGTCATCATTTAATAGTAAAGGAGTATAATCTCAAGGTTTGACTACAAACTTTAGGAAACTTGCAAGACTAATACATTCACCTGACAATGCTCTGTTTTTAAATGAGAAGCACCAATTCATTAAAACTAAACAAAATTATACCTCTGCTAAATTAGTAAAGGGGAATTTCAGGTGAACAATTTAGTTTTTGGTCAGTTGTATCTTGTGGTATTTGTCTTCTCATTTCAGCAATATAATACTTAAAATGATTTGATCCATTGACTAAATAAAACACTAAGTTTAATTTGAGAAGTGACAATAAAAGCAGACTTTTTTTCTTTTAGCTTTTTCAAATTGTTTTCTAGATAGCACATGCCAGTGGTAATTAACAAATTTAAACCTGTTGTAATTTGTTGATAAAACAAAAACATACTTACAACTCCAAGTTTTCAGTGTATTCTAAAATATGCCATCAAAAATGCTAAGTAGAGCATCATATTCTTCTTCTGAAGCATATCTGAAATACATAAAACCACAGTGAAACAAAATAATTTAATATACATAATAAAATAAATCTAACACTGTTTATCATGCAATGTTCTAGATGTTCACAGATTTATTTCACTAACTGATTTCTGCTCGAGGGAGGACACATAGATGAAACACGTGCTCCTACCTGGATTCTCTTGCAGTAGTTGTATTAATCTGATGAAAGCAGTCCAAGGGCCCACTATTTTTGGAGTACTTCAGTGCATTTGCCTTGGAAGATGCAGAACTTGTATCTTCCTCTAAACCCTGGTCAAGAGTTGTCTGGTCTATTATTTCACAGATTTTAGACTGCAATATAAAATTAACATTTTTGTAAACAATAAATTATGAGAAATTACTTTTATTCTAATTAACCTTGTGTTTTAGAAGCCTCTGCATTTTGTAATTATTTAGCACAATACTATTAATTTCAGGAAAGTTATGGAAAAAGACAGAACAGGTCCATAAGTGGGGATAAAGCTAATATTGATGGCATTAGTCAGGAACTAGCTAAGGTTTCTTTGGAGTGCATAAAGATGGATAAATCTCTGTTGGAGCTTGATGAACTTATTTCTGAGGAGTTTGTCAGGAGCAAGAGAAAAGATGTCTGGGGCCCTGAGAAACATTTTTGTATTTTTTTTTAGCCACAGATGAAGTACTAGAAGACTGGAAGACAACTGAAGTTATGCCTTTATCAAGAAGGGTTGCAAGAACTAGTCAGGGAACTAAAGGCCAGTGGTGAGAAAGTTACAAGAAGGGATTCTGAAGGATAGGATTTACGGATAGTCAGTATGGTTTGTTTTTGGGAGATAATGCCCCCTCCCCCAGCTGCCTATCACCTCCCTCATGGTTCCGCCTCCTTCTTCTACTACCCATTGTTTACTTGCCTATGACGTCACTGCCTCCCCTCCCCCACCCCTTTGTCTTTCAAATTACTGGTCTTTCATCTGAATATACAAGCATTCTTCAAATCCTTCCCCCTCCTTCTTTGTTCAGTCCTGACAAAGGGTTCCAGCCCGAAACGTTGATTCATCGTTTCCACTGATGCTGCCCGACCTGCTGAGTTCCTCCAGCGTGCTGTGAGTGTTCCTTTATTGTACATCATTTATGTCAGTGATTTGGAGAATGTAGGTGCTATAATTAGTAAGTCTGCAGTTGACTTACATTGGTGGTAGAGTGGAGAGCAAAGATGTTTGTCTAAGGTTACAATAGGATCAAGGTCAACCAGGAAAATAGACGAAGGAATGGCAAATAGAATTTAACTCAGGCAAATAAGAAGTTTAACCAGATCATAAAATATACAGGGAATAGCAGGGCCCTCAACAATTAGAAGTTTACATGTCATTGATATCTTGTTAAGTTTTTTCAATGTACTTTTCCACACACTAACACTATTTGCTACTGATACTGCACAATTCTGTTCTAATGTGTAAAGAATGTATTCATGTGAAGATTATTTCCATATTATAGTCATAGAAGCTTTGAACAGGCTAACATTCTAATAAAATAGTAAGAGGTGAATTAAATGTTTGTAAAATCTAAAATTGTGAGTAAATTGATACTGTAGTATCAAGTAATTTAGCTTTTGTTAAAGTGACCAGTTAGTTGCTGCAGACAGCAACACTGCTCAAATCACTAATTCTCAAAGCGAAGTTATTATCTATATTAAAAATGAGTGGGAGGGAGGTAGGGTAAGGAGGAAGGCTGAGTTGGGAATTATCAATAGACTTTGATCAGAATTACTGAATCTACTAAAAACTTAATTTCAAATCAGATACCATTTTCTTATTATTTTATCATGTTTGATGATATATATATTTTTAAAAACTTATGCAAGCATAAGTATAAATTCAACAATGAATAAACAGCAACCTTTTTCTTTGTTCCCAAAATGGGATGCACCAATACTATGGCAAGATAGTTCATCAAGAAATGAAAAAGACACCATCATTCATAATGGCAAATTTGAGTGACATTTGGGATTCAAGCTACAATCTCGGCTGGAGAAAATGAAATGCTGTTAAACATGATTAATCTATTTTAAATTATAACTTACTGTTTCTTGAACTGTTGAGTTAATTGATAAATAGCAAGGTTTTTCCATTGTTTGTAGGTGTCCATGCCTAAAAGCATCAATGACAAATATATTTAAAATATATTTAGACAAATATATTTTGATATACACTGGAAGTAACAAATTTTGATAATACATTTGATGCAAATCTGCATGTGCTGGAAATCTGAAAGAACACCATAAAATGTCAGAAATAGTCAGCAGGTTAGACAACATGTGTGTGGAGTGAGAAACAGAAACAACATGAAAAAGTAAAAAACAGGCAATACACATCAAAGTTGCTGGTGAACGCAGCAGGCCAGGCAGCATCTCTAGGAAGAGGTACAGTCGACGTTTCGGGCCGAGACCCTTCATCAGGACTAACTGAAAGAAGAGCTAGTAAGAGATTTGAAAGTGGGAGAGGGAGGGGGAGATCCAAAATGATAGGAGAAGACAGGAGGGGGAGGGATGGAGCCAAGAGCTGGACGGGTGATTGGCAAAAGAGATAAGAGAGGATCATGGGACAGGAGGCCCAGGGAGAAGGAAAAGGGGTGGGGGGGAACCCAGAGGATGGGCAAGGGGTATAGTGAGAGGGACGGAGGGAGAAAAAGGAAAGAGAGAAAAAGAATGTGTGTATATAAATAAATAACGGATGGGGTACGAGGGGTAGGTGGGGCATTAGCAGAAGTTAGAGAAGTCAATGTTCACGCCATCAGGTTGAAGGCCAGCCAGACGGAATATAAGGTGTTGTTCCTCCAACCTGAGTGTGGCTTCATCTTTACAGTAGAGGAGGCTGTGGATAGACATATCACAATAGGAATGGGATGTGGAATTAAAATGTGTGGCCACTGGGAGATCCCAGAGTGTTTTACATTGCCAAAGAGCCATCAAATGCTGTTCATATGACAAGCCTTTCAATCCTGGAATCATTTTCGTGAACCTCCTTTGAACCCTTTCCAATGTCATCACAAACTTTCTTAGATAAAGAGTCCAAAACTACAGCAGAGGATCTAAATACAGATTGCATGACCACTTTGCTGAACACCTCCAATCAGTTTGAGGGTGACTCTGAAACTACAAATCCACATTAATTACCCACTCTGAGCTCTGTGCTAAAAGCCCCAAGCAAAGTTGAGACAAAGCCCAAGGTAAGTTTAAGGAACAGCACCTCATTTTTTGTCTGGACAAAATTAAGTCACCAGCAGTCAAAGTGGAATTCAGGAATTTTAGACAGCCAGCATTTGTGTTCAATCTACCCTCCCTTTCTCTGCAACTTAACACATACTTGATTTCCAGTATTGATGAAAGGTACTTGAACTAAAACATTGACTCTTTCTCTCTCCATTGCCTGAAATAATTAGTATTTCCATTGCTTGTTTCAAAACACTGTAATTAAAACAGGATTATAGGATTATTTCAAATAAAAGGGCACAATGCACTCCCAAATTAGCTTGGAGCAGCTTTTTTAAATCTCTTATACAAATATACTCTCAATAAGGTATTTTGAAATCTTGTTTTTCAAGATCAGGCTCACTGCAGCAAATTCAAGGACAAAAGGATCTACATTCCATTCAGGGAAGTTTATGTAAAATGATATTGTTAACTATGCACTTATTTAAGGAAGACATCAATTCTCTCATTTCAAATTCTGGTGATTGAAAGAAATTCTGACCTGCCTCTTTCTTTTCCAGTCCAGATGAAGCATTTCAGCCTGAACTATAGTGTGTTTATTTCCCTCCAGAGATGCTGCCTGACCTGTTGGACTTCTCTTGCATATTTGTGCGTGTTGCTCCCGAAAAAAAACTTATTTTTTAAACCTTATAGCATTCTGCAAACTGGACTAACAATTCAAGTTGGGTATGTAAACATGAACCTAGTTAATCAACCAGTGATACATCCTTTTCATTCATACAACAGGAGTTCAAATCCCACCATAATAGTTTGAGAATTGCAAGTCAGATGAAAAGATAAATCTAGAAATAAAAAAACTAACGTCAGCAAACATGAACCTAAAACCAATAGACTGGTATTACAACCTGATGGTTTGACTGCTCTCCTTGGGAATATACTGTAAATCTGCAGTCTTTGGTCAGGATGGTTACCTCATTCTGGACAAACAGAGGCAGGATATAGTTATTTGCCAATGAGACAAGAATATTCTTGAGACCCATCTCAAGATTAAGTGGTCCTGATGAGGAACTTATCTGATGGGTCCAATTTTGCTCCTATGCCTTACGGTGTTATGATTTTAGAAGCTGAGAGTTGTGCTCACTTGAATTAAAAGTACTTATTTGCCTTTAATCGTATTTTAATTTTTCAAAAATATATTTTTGTATTTTATATTATTTTTTCTATGTTTGTCCCATTATTTTAGCAAGTTTGTGAATGTCAGTCAATCACATGCATTTAATTTAAGCATCAGCTTTGAATCTGGGGCCTCACCAGCAGTCAAAACCATTCTGGTGCCTTTGCTGGACCTCTCAGATTGTGTAATGTGGCTCCAGCCACAGTGTTACACTGAGGTATTCCAGCCTAATACTATGACTGGATCTACGCTACACAAAAGGCTTGCTGGTCAGAAAGAGATTCTTCCTATTATGTTTCGCTTCTTATATAAATCAAGATTAAAAATAACCCCGGGCTAACAGTGAACTTCTTGAATCACAACAAAAATTGTGATCTGCAATCTGCAACTAAAACTAGTTTTTGACCTAACTATTTAACACTAAACTCTTTTAAACTCGCTGCATTGTTATTTTACAGCGTATAGACTTATTCTATAGGAATACAACACAAATACTGATTTTAATACATCATTCTAGTAACAGAAATCGCAAGAAATGCAATTGTTTATTTTTTTATTGCTTTCAAGGATCACTAGAAGTCCAGGATTTAATGTCCATCCCTAATTGCTCTTCAGCTTTGAGGCTTGTTTGGATAACTCAGAAGGTATTTAAGAATCACTTTATTGTGAGTCTGAAGCTGACAGAGAGGCCAGAATTGGCAAAGGATTCAGTAATTGGCATTTAGTATTGGTATTTACTGATTCAGTAATCTGGTATTTAGCAGTTACCATTAGTGAGGCAGACTTTTTATTTTGTATGAACTAATTGGCTGTGTTGTGGTGGGATTCAACTCATGTCCATTAGTCTAAGCTTCTGAATTGTTTGTCCAGTAAATTACACATCACCATTATCCTACATTCAATAGGTAATAAACATTGACAGAACTTTTGCTGTTGTCTTTTGATGAATACAGAATATTCAATTAAGTTTTATGCCTGTCTTTCAATAGCATTGACACCTCCTCTTCCCTTTTGAGCTATTTTCTTCAGGGCTCAGAGAGAGAGAAGCCTGGCCACCAGTAAAACTCTGACAATCCCACTATCCAAATATTTGGAAATCCCCACGCTTCAGCATCTTGTTACCTGGGTGATATTTGCTTGCTTTCAACTACCTGGAGTCCCAGTTCCCACGTGTCCTTTGCAACTCACCAGGGCTCTGGTTCTTACACACCCTTGAAACTTAGCTGGTACACTGGAAATTTATTCCAACATCATGTATCACTTAAATAGAAATTCAATTGTCTGGGACATCTGAAAAGTCCCAAACATGGTGCATCACACACAAAATGCTGGTGGAACGCAGCAGGCCAGGCAGCATCTATAGGAAGAAGTACAGTCAATGTTTCGGGCCGAGACCCTTCATCAGGACTAACTGAAAGAAGAGATGGTAAGAGATTTGAAAGTGGGAGGGGGACGGGGAGATCTGAAATGATAGGAGAAGACAGGAGGGAGAGGGAAGAAGCTAAGAGCTGGAAAGCTGATTGGCAAAAGGGATACAGAGTTGAAGAAGGGAAGGATCATGAGACAGGAGGCCTAGGGAGAAAGAAAGGGGGAGGGGAGCCCAGAGGAAGATGGAGAGCAGGCAAGGAGTGATTGTGAGAGGGACAGAGAGAAAAAAAGGGGTAGGAAACATGGTGCATTATGGGATTTTTACCGACTGAATCTGCAGTTTGCTGATTTCTTGTCGACAAGGGACATACCTCAAAATGGATCACCTTTCTATTGCTACTACTGTCCAGCCTCTTCAGTCTGCTGTGCAGCTCCACCATGTAAATACTTAGATCAGAAGAAGGGAGATTAAATCTGATGCAGATGTGTAAAGCATTCATCCAAGAATGCCATTGTTATTTGTACACATCGGAAAACTAGACAACTAATCAACAGGCTTTTACTTGGTAAATCTTACCTATTATGTTTACTGTTTACTGTTTGGTTCTGCAGTTGGTTGTATTCTGTAAAATCTGCATATGTACTAAAGGAAGAATCTATATAAATAATATAAAGATATTACTATACATTCAATTGACCACAGCTAAAAGGCTTTATTACTCTGAACACAAAGTATAGAATGACTATTATTTAAGCAATATTTAGACATTTAAGCAATATGTACTGTTCAAGAAGACTTAACATGGTAGTGACACTTACACATGGCTCAGGATGAAATGAAAATCTTAAAGATGACTACTTTATAAGCAATCCTTGAATTTCAAACAATCGGTTTATGTTTTTTTAACCCTATAGCTCCATTGACTCCTTAGGATACATTTCTTCTATTTACAAATTTATTTTTTTTTACTGTGCACCATTCTCTGCCAGGATGAATACACATTGAGAAGGTTGAAAGCTTTGAGCTCCCAGGAATGCACAGACTTCAAACTCATAGGACATTGCCAGATTCTTTCCCACGAGAAATGATGGCTGTGAGTTGAATATGCCACCATCAGGAGATTTCTCAATTTTGTTACATTGCTAAGGTTGGTGTAATTAATGCCCTTTACCTTCATTCTACTACTGGCAAGGTCTTTCCCTTCCCTTTTTTGCTCACTTAAAATTTATTTGATTTCTGATTTTTCTTACAACCAGGTGCTCCTGGTAGTAAGTTATCAGGAAGTTACTTGTGAAGACAATGAATGCCCCAATTTGGGAGAAGACTGCAATGAACAGATAGATAATGTTCTCCCTAATTTTGTGGTGATTATAAAACTCTGAGACGTGGCATAAATCAGCTTAAAAGGGCTTGGTTGGGGAAGTGGAGTCAGAGTGAGTTTGACCTGCATGCAATCTAGGCAGATGTGTGAGCTTCCATAAACAACATGGTTAGATTTGAGTGAGGATTATCTTGTGGTAGTGTAGCCAGCAAAAATGTTGCTCCTCCAAGACAGCTGGGTGGAAAATGATTTGTGAACTGATGGTTTGTGTTTCCATCAAAGAGGTCCACACACGGTGCCTGCAAAGTATATTTTGGAGCACCATGAATAGGAATTTTAAATCCAGATAAATGGGGATTACAAGGTGGTATTGGTTGCAGCAAAATCTTAAAGATGCAAGGAAGGACCGATGATCAGTGTGATAAGTGTACAATGATCATGAATATACAGCAATGTGATTATGAATACAAGTTCAGTGTGAATTGGCCCTCAAATAATGTTATTTTTCAATCTCAATATTAGGAAAAGATTGTTCTTCCATGACTGAGCAGTGATTATCAATTTTCAAACCAACATATTTGAAAATCATACTGATCCTGATTTTTGTGTGTCATACCGCTGTTGACATGATTTAGGCATTTTGACAGTATAAAAACATAAGAACACAAAAACATAAGAAACAGAAGCAGGAGTAGGCCATCTGGCCCGTCAAGCCTGCTCTGCCATTCAATAAGATCATGCGATCTGACCATGGACTCATCTCCACCTACCCGCCTTTTCCCCATAACCCTTAATTCCCCTACTGTGCAAAAATCTATCCAACCTTGCCTTAAATATATTTACTGAGGTAGCCTCCACTGCTTCAGAGGGCAGAGAAGTCCACAGATTCACCACTCTCTGGGAAAAGCAGTTGCTCCTTACCTCCGTCCTAAATTTATTCCCCCCAAATCTTGAGGCTATGTCACCTAGTTCTAGTCTCACCTACCACTGGAAACAACTTTCTTGCCTCTATCTTATCTATCCTTTTCATAATTTTGTATGTTTCTATAAGACCTCCTCCCATTTTTCTGAATTCCAATGAGTACAGTCCCAGGTGATTCAATCTCTCCTCATAGTCTAATCCCCTCATCTCTGGAATCAACCTGGTGAATCTCCTCTGCAGTACCTCCAAACAGGGCAAGTGAACAGTAAATCTCACCTAAATGGTACTGACTGGTGTCAAGAAACTCAACAATTGTATAAAATTGCTTCATTCTAAAATAACTGTATTATCAACCACAATATACAATTCTTTTGGCCGTTGCACAGTCAAATTTCTGTGTTATATTATTACCTTTCTGGCAATTAATAGTGGTTTCTTCTGAACTGACCAAATTGCTAGCTTGTACCAGCTTCTCATCATCAAAGTCACCCCATAAATCATCTCCTAGGTCAAAAGTCACATTTATGCCTTCTGATGACCAGTACCCACTGTCGTTTGCATCAGAAGAGTTGTAATTGAAAGTCCTGAACATATTTTGGTGTGGCACAATCACAGCTGAACTGGGTTTTGATGAAGTCAAGGAATATTTTCCTAACAAAAATAAAATAAGTTTTAATTACTTGGTCAAAAATCAATCAACAACACTAATATACAGTGGATTCTGGTTAATTGGGACACATTAGGATCAGTACATTTTGGCCCAATTAAGTGGTTGTCCCAATTAGACAAAGTTTCATGGAAATAGTTAAAAAGGTATATAAAAAAAGACAATGTATTTAAATTAAAAAACAGTACAAATTAGAACACAATCAAAACTGCTACAGTACTGTAAAACTCTGTATTAGTTATCGATGGAGAAATTCATCCAGCATATGCTGGCATGTTCTTTTGTTTGATTGTAAATTTTAGAACAAAATCAGTGCAGGAACCTAGTGTTAATAATGGACCGTCTTCATACAATACTATTGATAATTGCATCTTCCAGATCCTAATTTTCATCGTAACGTTCAAGATGCAGACATCCCACCTCTCCCGAAAGTTCCGGGAGTCTCCTGCATATTAATAGTGACTCCCTCATGCCTGCAAATTATATACAATATCACGGAAATCAACTTTTTTGAGAGCGAGCAAGAGAGCACGAGAGAGAAAGCAAAAGAGAAAGCACGAGAGTGACTACGAGAGAGAGAGCGAGAGCAAGCAAGCGACAGCGCGCGAGCGAGAGAGAGAGAGAGAGAAAGCAAGCGAGAGTGAGCGAGCGAAAGCAAAAGAGAAAGCGCGAGAGCGATCACGAGACAGAGTGAGCGAGAGACATAGAGTGAGAGAACGAGAGAGAAAGCAAAAGAGGAAGTGCGAGAGCGACCACGAGAGACAGCGAGAGCAAGCAAGAGCGCGCGAGCGAGAGAGAATAAGTAAGCAAGAGTGCGAGAGTAAACAAGCGAGAGCGACCACGAGAGAGAGAGAGAGAGAGAGAGAGAGAGAGCAAGAGCACGCCATGGGAGTGTGTTCCAAAAAAAGAAAATATAAAATGTACGTCACCCTAGACTACACTAAAGTCTACCCCTGCCTAATAGGGGTCAAAAATAATGACAGTGTTGCTCGCTGCTCTGTTTGTAACAGTGACTTTTCTATTGTCCATGGTGGGTTAAAATGTAAAAGACATGTTGAGGTGAGTTTAACAGGTGTCATTCGTTCATTAGCATAGCTAACGTTATTTAAACTAGCTGGCTGGCTGCTCAGGAGCTACTCTATTGCAAACATCCCACCTCTCCAGGAAGTCTCCCGCAAATTGATGGTGCTACCTCCCTGAAATGAGTTTTTGCAGGGTGAGATGTCTGAAGATGATTGTCAATACCTTCATTTTCATTCCCAGCCATTTCTGGCATCTCCAAGCTTGAAAACAGTAGTGAGCAAAACAGTTCTAAATTGTTTTACTACATATTTCTCACCAACTATCAGTGATAACAATCACTGATTTTGAACACAATCACACACAACTGACACTATTTAAAAACTGTTTGCTTTAAGCATGGTGTAGTGTCCAACAGCCACACACGTGCATGCAACTGACTCTACTTAGAAACTGTTCGTCAAGAGTCTCTAGCTCAAAATAAGCAGCATAGTGTTCCAAGTAAACAAAGGGAATACTGGCTATTTTCTCAATTAGCTTTTGTTCTTTGAGGTGTTTCAAACAAGTGGCTGCTCAAATTAACCAACTGCCCATTCAATCAGAATCCATTGCAAGATCTTGTATACTTAATCTGTTTTCTTGATCCCAAGGGACCACTTAACAAGAAAGAATATGCATGAATGCTAAAATCCTACCTGAACTGCAAGTTAAACATCAAATATTCAGAACTATGTATGCATGTGGCAGATAGAATAGATAAAATTGTGGAAAAGAGATTTTTAATGTATTAATCATGTTAATTTGCAAAAGTCAGTTGGCTTTCTAGAGGAAGAGGAACCAACATAAACACACAAAAAATGTATACTTCTTTGATACATTTGATACTATGGAGTATTTAACCTCATCAATTACTGCTTTTTGCACCCAACACATATCCCTTGCATCATGGCAGTTAATTGCTTCAATCCAGAGATGTGATGGTTTGGCTCATGCCATCTGCTTCAGATACTTGAACCTGGGATCTGGGATTGTTGGGGAGTAGCAAATTCCAGGAGCGGGGAAGGAGGAAGGTAAGAAACTGAAAGTGCTGATAGAGACCCGACATGCTGGAAATGGAACCGTGTCAGACAATCCAGCTCATCCTGATGAAAGGCTGATACTGAGACATCTGCAATATCCAGAATGTAGAAAGGGTCTTGATAAAAGGGTGGGATTCCTTTCTTGAAAACATTTCACGCTGCTATTTTCTGCACCCCATCTGTGCACATGTCAGAGTTTGAAAAAAATGTACTTTTATTTACTTTTTCATTCACGTAAATTTTGACAGAGCCAATTTTGTTCCATATCTTAAAGCAACTTTTTAGATTGCCAATTTTGTTCCATACCTCAAAGCAACTTTTTGGATTGCATTTTGTGAATTCTACAAGGGTGAATTTCTGTTACCAGAATATCCATAACATGAAGGCTGCCTGTGAGAGGGTGATAGTTTAAAGGAGGTGTGAGACAAGTTTTTCTTGAAATAGAGTGGTAGGTGTCTGGACCCTTCCAGACAGGTGATGGGAGCAGCTGTGATAACAATGTTTGAGAGACATTTAATCAACCACATAGATAGGCAGAGAATAGAGGGATATGGACAGTGCAAGCAGAGGGATTAAGTTCATTTGACATTATGGACCAGTGCAGAGAGAGCTGTAGAGCCTGTCCCTATACTGAACTCATTTTTTTTCTTATGAGATACAGTGCAGAGTAGGTCCTTTGAGATGAACCGCCCAGTAACCCCTGATTTAACAATAGCCTAATCATGGAACAAGTTAAGATGACTAATTAACCTACCAATCAGTATGTCTTTGGACCGTGGGACGAAACTGTAGCACCCTGAGGAAAGCCATGCAGTCACGGGAAGAACGTACAAACTCCTTACAGACAGCAGCGGGAATTGAATTCGGGTCACTGGTGCCGTAAAGCACTGTATTAACCTCTACACTACCGATTCACCCCTTTTCTATGGTCTGTGTTTAAACACAAAAACAGTACTGCACAAGGACAGGCATTTCAGCCCACGATGTTGTGCCAAACCAGCTAAAAAACAAATCAAGAACACCCAGACACGAATCCCTCCTACCTACAACATATCCATATCCCTCCATCTTCCTTATATGACTACAGTGAGATTACAATGGGATGAGGGCGGTTTTGGCTAGTGTAGACTGGGAACGCAGGCTATATGGTGGGACAGTTGAGGAACAGTGGAAGTCTTTCAAAGAATTTATCATGGTGCTCAACGAAAGTATATTTCAGTAAAAGCAAGGGCAGTAAGGGTTGGGAGAGCCACCTTGGATAACTAAGAAAGTAAAAGAAGTAATCAAACTAAAAGCTCGTGTATACAAAGTTGCCAAGAGTAGTGGAAAACTGAAAAATTGGGAAGACTTTAAAAGAACCACAAAGCGAGCAATAAAGGAAAGATAGATTATGAAAATAAACTAGCACAAAATATAAAAATGGATAATTAAAGTTTATATAATTATATAAAGCGGAAAAGAGTGGCTAAAGTGAATGTAGGTCCCTTGTAGGATGAGAGGGGAAATTGATATTGGGTAATGAGGAAATAGCAGAGGCTTTGAATGACTATTTTGTGTCTCTCTTTACGGTGGAGGACACATCTAACTTTCAGAGATTTATCACGGTGCTCAATAAAAGTATATTTCAGTAAAAGCAAGGACAGTAAGGGTGGGGAGAGCCTCCCATCACATCCATAATATCTCTCTTTAGCAGAGGACCTCGATACAATAGCCATCAATAAAGAAGTAGTGCTGAGTAAACTTGTAGGCCTGAAGATAGACAAGTCCCCTGGTCCTGATGGAATATATCCCAGGGTACGGAAGGAAAAGGCAGAAGTTATAGTAGAGGTTTTGGTGATAATTTACCAAAATTATTTGGACTCTGGGCTGGTCCTGTCGGATTGGAAGATGGAGAACGTCATGCCGCTGTTCAAAAAAGGATGTAGGCAAGAGGCAGGTAACTATAGGCCAATTAGTTTAACCTCTGTAGTTGGGAAAATGCTTGAAGCTATCATTAAAGAAGAAATAGCAAGGCATCTGGAAAGAAATGGATCCATTAGGCAGATGCAGCACAGATTCAGCAAAGGCAAGGCCTGTTTGACAAACTTACTGGAGTTCTTTGAGGATATAATGAGTGCAGTGGATAGAGGAGAACAGATAGACATTATTTACTTGGATTTCCAGAAGGTGTTCAATAAGGTGCCACATAAAAAACTTATCCATAAGATAAGGATGCATGGAGTTGGGGTTGATGTATTAGCATGGATAGAGGATTGGTTAACTTATAGAAAGCAGAGAGTTGGGATACATGGGTGTTACTTTGGCTGGCAATCAGTGGTGAGCGGTGTGCCGCACGGGTCGGCGCTGGGCCCACAACTGTTCACGTTATACATTAACAATCTGGAAGAGGGGACAGAGGGTAATGTATCTAACTTTGCTGATGTCACTAAATTGAGTGAAAGCAAATTGTGAGGAAGATACGTAGAGTCTGCAGATAGGTTAAATGACTGGGCAAGGGTCTGCCAGATGGAATACAGTGTTGGTAAATGTGAGGTCTTACACTTTGGAAGGAAAAGTGGAAGAGCAGATTATTATTTAAATGGTAAAAGATTGCAGCATGCTGCCGTGCAGAGGAACTTGGGAGTGCTTGTGTATGAATCACAAAAGTTTAGTTTGCAGGTGCAGCAGGCTATCAAGAAGGCAAATGGGATGTCAGACTTCATTGCTAGAGGGACTGAATTTAAGAGCAGGGAGGTTATGCTGCAACTGTACAGGGTACGAGTGAAGCCGCACCTGGAGTACTGCATGCAGCTCTGGTCTCCTTAGGAAGGGTATACTGGCTTTGAAGGTTCACCAGGTTGATTCCAGAGATGAGGGGGTTAGACTATGAGGAGAGATAGAGTCGTCTGGGACTGTACTCGCTGGAATTCAAAAGAATAAGAGGGGATCTTATAGAAACATAAAATTATGAAAGGGATAGATGAGATAGAGGTAGGAAAGATGTTTCCACCAATAGGTGAGACTGGAACTAGTGGACAGAGCCTCAAGATTTGGGGGAGTAGATTTAGGATGGAGATGAGGCGGAACTGCTTTTCCCACAGTGTGGTAAGTCTGTGGAATTCTCTGCCCACTGCAGGCTAACTCAGTAAATATATTTAAGACAAGGTTGGATAGTAGGGGAATTAAGGGTTATGGGGAAAAGGCAGGTAAGGTGGAGGTGAGACCATGGCCAGATCAGCCATGATCTTATTGAATGGCAGAGCAGGCTTGATGGGCCAGATGGCCTACTCCTGCTCCTGTTTCTTATGCTCATATGTTCTTATATCCATGTACCTATCCAAACATCTCTTAAAAGCCTCTAATGTATTTGCCACTACTACCATATCAGGCAGTGCATTCCAGGCATCCACCACTCTGAGTAAAAAACTTACCCCTCACATCTCCCTTGAACCCACTCTCTCTCACCTTCAATGCATGCCCTCTGGTATAAGACATTTAAGACCATAAGACATAGGAGAAGAATTAGGGCATTTTTCAGCCCATCAAGTCATGGTTAATCCTGGATCCCATTCAATCCCATACACCTGCCCTCTCACCATAGCCCTTGATGCCCTGACCGGTCAGGAATCTATCGACTTCCGCTTTAAATATACCCATGGACTTGGCTTCCACTACAGTCTGTGGCAGAGCATTCCACAGGTTCACCACTCTTTGGCTAAAAAAATTCCTCCTTACTTCTGTTCTAAAAGAACGCTCCAAAATTTTGAGGCTGTGACCCCTAGTTCTGGATACCCCACCATAAGAAACATCCTCCCCACATCCACCTTATCTCGTCCTTTCAATATTCAGTAGGTTTCAATGAGATCCCCACACATTCTTCTAAATTCCAGTGAGTACAGACCCAAAGCTGCCAAATGCTCCTCATATGTTAACCCCTTCATTCCCAGAATAATCCTCGTGAACCTTATCTGGACTCTCTCCAGTGACAGTACATCCTTTCTGAGGTAAGGGGCCTGAAACTGTTGATATCCTCCAAGTGGAGCCTGACTAGTGTTTTATAGAGGCTCAGCATTATCTCCTTGCTTTTAGATTCTATTCCCCTTGAAATAAATGCCAATGTTGCATTTACCTTCTTTACCACAGATTCAATCTGTCAATTAACCTTCTGGGAGTTTTGCACGAGGACTCCCAAGTCTTTTGCACCTCTGGTGTTTGAATTTTCTTCCTATTTAGATAATAGTCTGCACTATTGTTCCTTCGTTCCTTTTACTAAAATACATTGTCATACATTTTCCAACACTGTATTCCATCAGCCACTTTATTCCCATTCTTCCAATTTCAACTCTGGGAAACATATACCTTCTGTCTTCTCTATCTCTGCCTCTCAATCTTGTAAACGTCTATCAAATCTCCCCACATTTTCGACACTCCAGAGAAAACAACCCACGTTTATCCAGCCTCTTGTGATAGCACATATCATCTAAACCCGGCAGCGTCCTGGTGAACCTCTTCCGCACCCTCTCCAAAGCTTCAGCAACCTACCTACAGTTGGGTGACCAGAACTGTATATAATACTCCAGATGAGGCTTAACCAGGGTTTCACAAAGTTGCAACTTAACTTCCTGACTTTTGAACTCAATGCCTTGACGAATAAAAGCAAGCATTCCATAAGCCTGATTAACCACCTGAGTATCCACTTTCAAGGAGCTATGAAGTTCTCTCTGCTCAGCATCTGTCTCCTTGCATTTGCCCTACCAAGGTGTAACACCTCATATTTATCTGAGTTAAACTCTGTCTGCCATTCCTCAGCTCACATCTACAACTGGTTTATGTCGTGCTATATTCTTTCCACAACTCCAACAATCTTGGTATCATCCACAAACTTACTAACCTACCCATCTACATTTTCATCCACATCATTTATATATGTTACAAACAGCAGAGGTCCCAGCACAGATCCCTGTGGAACGCCACTAAACCAGAAGTATATTGTATGTCAGAGAGAGAAAATTGACATAGATAGTATTACTACCAGCAAAATTCTTCTATACAGTAACATACCTTCATCACCATGTGTTTGCAGTTGTTGATAACTGCTTCTACAGATGTCTAGTTGATCCCAGTTTTGTGCTTGAGCTGTTGGAGTAAGCCTTGTTTCATAGTACCTTGAAGATAATTCCACATGAAAAGTATAATGTGATAACATTTAACCTTCATATTGAATGTGATAAACTTCTTTCTATTTAAGAGGTGAATCATATTACCTTGGTATTGCTGACAATGGACGCTTTGGCACATATGCAAACTGTTGAAGATTTACTGATCCCAATTCATTTAGCATCTCTACCTGTTATAAGAAAGTGTAATTTTTAAACTCCCTTAATCTTTATGAAGTAGTTTGCTGAAACTTCACTATGCAGAGAAAAGTTACCTTCAGTCGCTTAACAGACGGGGCTGAGGAAGTCTCACTTCTACTTTTAAGGTCACTGAGATAGGAAGAAAGTTTTGTTGTTGCTTCTGTTGTAATATCAGTCTGCATGACTGATACGCCAAACTTACCTGCAAGCAAAACAAAAAAAGAAAATCACTAGATTAGCAATTGCAACAAAAATTAGGATTTGATCAAGCTAAAGTGATGAGACCTTTTGGGATAGATCCAAGAGCATTGAAAAAATGTGGAGAATAGAACTCCAAGTAATTATAGCTGTGATATTAATTTGGGGGTGGTTGAAGATACTGGCAAGATCTCAATTAGCAGGAAACCATCCTACCAATGGCGGCATTAGGCTTGGAGGTTTTAACTTCTGAGCTTCATCTCGGCAGTCCTCAACTGGTTCCAAACCAGAACTGATGGCTAACAGGAATGCTGATTTTGTACAACACCACATATAGAAGGAGCAAATAAATTGTAAATAAGGGGTTGAGAATCTTCTTCATCGGCTAGAAGGCAGTGGTACTTAGAAATAAAGAGAAAATTTTCTGATACTCCCTGGTTTAACATGGGAAATCTTAAGATATAGAAAGACTAATCTTCAATTCAATTCAAGTTTAATAGTCATTTAACCATACATGAAGACTCATGGATACAGCCAAAAGAGACAGTGTTACTATGGGGTCAAAGTACAAAGACACATTCAGACATCCCACCCTGCAAAAACTCATTTCAGGGAGGTAGCACCATCAATTTGCGGGAGACTTCTGGGAGAGGTGGGATGTTTGCAATAGATTAGCTTCTTAGCATCCAGCCAGCTAGTTTAAATAACGTTAGCTATGTTAATGAATGAATGACACCTGTTAAACTCACCTCAACATGTCTTTTACATTTTAACCCACCACGAGCAATAGAAAAGTCACTGTTGCAAACAGTGCAGCGAGCAACAGTGTCATTATTTTTGACCCCTATTAGGCAGGGGTACACTTTAGGGTAGTCTGCGGTGAGGTACATTTTATATTTTCTTTTTTTGGAACACTCTGCCACTCTGACTTTTTTTTTGGAACTCTCTCGCTCTTGCTCTCACTTTCTCTCTATCGCGCGCGCTCTCGCTCGTGGTTGCTCTCACTTGTGCTTGCTTTCTCGCTCTTGCTCTTTCTCTCTCACGCTTGCTTTCTCGCTCTCACTCTCTCTCTTGCGCTTTCTCGCTCGTGGTTGCTCTCACTCGCTTTCTCACTCTCTCGCACACTCTCTCACGCTTGCTCTCAAAAAAAATCAATTTCCGGGACATGGTATATAACTTGCGGGCATCAGGGAGCCACTATTAATTTGCGAGAGACTCTCAGACCTTCTGGGAGAGGTGGGATGTCTGCACATTACGATCAGTCACATACAGTAAGCACACACAAGATCACAATTACATAACAAGAGTTCCGAGGCCCACCTCGCCCCACTCAAATGCAACGCCACAACGTGATGCATACAAGTCAAACCCATATAGAAAACCAGTAAAAATACAATGGCGCAGAAGATACAATTCTGCATTGATAAATATTAGTCCAGACACCACCCCCCCCCCCCACTCCCACCCTAGCTCATTGATATCATCTATCGATTGGGCCCTGACACCCATTAGGTGACACCATGGCTTTGAGGCCCAGTTCTCGCAGTGACGACTGACTCCCATGAGGCAAATCTGTTGCTTTTGAGGCCTGGTCCTCGCATATACAAGCACATATAGAATATTAGTAAAACCATAACCAGATAAATATATATGTATATAGTCCAGACCCATCTTAAATCTTCATTCACCATAATTGTGCTATGCTGCCCCTGGTAGAGCAGGAAGGTTTGGACTCCTCCCCTCTAGCAGCTGAAAAGCAAGCATCCCTGCAGCCTGAGGCCCAAGTCCATTGAGTGCTGCTAAAAAATCTGCATTCGGCCACAATGAGTTTGTCTTCTGCTGAGCGAAACCCTGGGAGGGCAGCTCCAACTCTGTTCCGGATTTTGTGCCATACCACCCCTGTGAAGTACAATTACTTTGACCCTCACTCCGGCTGGCTGCAAACAGGCAACACCGAGGCTTCAGGCCTAGTCCTCGCTATGACCAAGGGCTAGGCCCCTTCCATCTCCCACTGATCACATCCAATAAATTAGCGAATCAAACTTGCAGTGTACCAGATTAACAATGCCCAAAGAGGTCTTGCGATCACAAGAAAAGTGACCATGGTGGCCACTCACTACTTGACAGTAAGCCTCAATCGACTCAGGCAGCAGCATGTTGCACAGCTCCTTCATTATCTCTGCCAGCGATCAACGTGCTGATGGTGTAGACCTGCAGTACTTTGAGTTCTGAATGTATAGCAGGATCTTGTGATCATTAGACATACATTTAAGTAGAACGCTAGGGCCTTTTTTTGACCCCATAGAGACCGTTGTGACCAGTCACACCACTATCTTGTTGTTAGCTTCTTTCTTCAACCGGATTGGTCTGATAGGAAAGGCATAACACCTTCCTGTGCAAGAGTGGCACCATGTTTGTTCCCAAGATTTTATATGAATCTTGCTACATACTTAAGGGCCCACAAAGGTATCCAAAAGGCATTTTTCTTGACTGCTATTAAGAGAACCGTAAAAGTGGGACTGTAGGATTATGGCTATCAAACCCCATTCTCCCCCTCCTTCAACTCCCAACATGGGAATGGAGATGAAATACCTCTTCACATTTTAGGCCTACATTTGGATATATACAATTTCAATAGCACAAAACTACTAGTGTCTATATTCAGTACTTACAACATTCATGACCACATTTATCTTTATTCTTGCAGTAATGATTACAGTGTCTTTTTCGTGGTGCTGTGCAACTGACATCATTGGAAAATCCTGTATTTATAATTGAGATACAATGAAGATAAGGAAGTTCAATGCAAAATTTAATCTTCAAATGTTAGACTGTCTCAATTTTTAAGTCATCTTAGAGATATTGATACAATATTGATTTGAAGATTATTGTTTTGAAATATTTTGCAAACTACTGACAATTTCTCACCATTTTTTCTGTACAAATGATTGCTTACTCATCACAATATACCAACGATGTATGGTCCCGTTAATGTACAGTTAATAGCAAAGTAACCAAAATTGAAGATATTCACTATATTGCTCCAAATGCCCCCTCAAACCCTGGCTGAACTGATCTAGATCTCAACTCTATTCTCCTGTCCAAATTCTATGTATTCTAATATCTACCTTAGCCTCCAACTGTACTTAGTGACCATATGCCCTCAGCTTTGAGATAGAGAATTCCTAAGATTCATAATCCTCGAGTAGAACTTTCTTCTGATTTCAGTCTTAAGTGACAGTTCTTAACCTGACACTATTTCCTGAATTCTACACTCCACAACCAGAGTATACATCTTCACAGCACCGAGCCTAACAAGCCTCTTCAATATCTTATCCATCAGTAAGATGAATTTATTTCTCTTATAAACTTCTATTAAATTGTTCCCCATAAGAAAACTTCCTTATTTTGATAATCAGACTACACTCTAATTGCTGCAATGCCTTTAAAGTGAAGTATGTCCTTCCTTATATTAAAAAAAAGGAGACCAAAATCATAGACAATACTAATGAGGACTCATGAAAGACCTGGATTGCTGTAGTAAGATTTTGTCACTCTTATATTCCATTGTCCTTGAAATAAAAGCCTAAATCTTATTTGCCTTCTTAAATACTTTCTATAAGCAGACTTTCACTTTGTTTCTTTGTTTATGAAACAGTCTATTGTCAATTGTTTTTTGCATACCCCATATACTTTCTGTATCTGATACCATGACCTGGATCTGGGCCGTACCTTCCGAATATCTGGACCTGCCTCTTGGTTTTTTTTTGCACTACCTTACTTTCCCTTTTCTGTTTTCTATTTATGATTTATAATTTAAATTGTTAATATTTACTATCGATTAGCGCAAAGCACAGAATTAAGTATCGCTGTGATGATTGTACACTCTAGTATCAATTGTTTGGCGACAATAAAGCAAAGTAAACTGTTTTGCATCTCAAACGTACACTTAGTTAATAAAGCTAACAGCAAAAACCTTTTTTTTCAAATATATAAAGTGAAGAGAAATATAATACTATTAAATTCCAATATAGAAACAACCATTGTTGACAAAAATGGATCCTAAGATTAGAAGTTACTGATGTATTAGACTAAATTTATCCGTTAGTACACTTTAAGAGAAATGGTTCATGGAAGGCCTTGCAAAAAGTATCCTGTTTTCGACAGACTCACTCTCTCCAACACAACTGAATAAACATAATTAGCTGTCTTCTTAAAAAAACCACGTGATATAAGTAATTTTCTACATCAACTTTTTAAGAATTTAAAAAAGTACCTTTCATCACATGGTTAGAGGAAACCGCTGATGAATTTTCTGTGCCATTTCGTTTTGCTAACTGAGTGTTTTGTCTGTCTGAATTTCCATGAATAAAATGTGTTCCAAACTTCCTTGGTCCTGAATAAAAAACTGTATACTTTTGCTGAATATCCAATCCAACTAGGTGGAAAAGAAGAAACAACATATTGTTAACAACTTTCATCTGAAGAATGCGAAGTACAGTTAAAAGTCAGTGCTTTCCCATTAATGGAAGTATAGGAACCTCAAGAGGAATTGCTGGAGGGTTGGATGGCAATGCAAGCCAGGTGAATGGTGGGCTAATGTTGCCTTAACTCCACTATGCAAGGGCAACTGCCTGTGATTTCACATGCAAAAAAGCTTTACTTGCAATAAAATGAACTATGCAAGCATCCTACATTCTGGTTCTTTTTATATAGCTCTAATCATTACATCAGCATGCACCTAATAATAGACTCTACAAACTTAGTAGATTTTGTGTGTTTGTTTGTGTCAGACAAGGTGAGGGTGCTGAGATGGAGTTCTGTTGTCACGGCCAGCATATTAGGAGAATGTGGAACTAATGCTGAATATTAGCCATGATCTTACTGAAAGGAAGAAAATATTTAAATAACAATATGGCTTAATTGATTTCCCCATTAATCCTATGGCAATATGGCAAACTGCTCTACTTCTTTTATTTACATGAAATTTTTATTCAAGTGGATTCCTGTTAATTGGGCCATCAGTTAAACAGGGCTGCAGCAGTCTTGGGACAAAGAACAAAAACTAATTGAGAAAATAGCCAGGATTCCATTTGTTTATTTGGGACACTGTGCCTCTTTAATTGGAGAAGGAGACTCTTGCCGAACAGTTTCTAACTACCGTCAGACACGTGCACTTGTGTGACCGTTAGACACTACATCATGCTTAAAGTGAACAATTTTTAAATAGCGTTACTTATGTGTTTGTGTTCAAAAGTAGTGACTTCTGTCACTGATAGTTGGAGAGTAATAAGCAGTAAGACTATTCAAAACTGTTTTGCTCACTGCAGTTTGAAGCATTCATGCTTGGAAATGCCAGAAGCAGCCATGAGCGAAAATGAAATGCTTTCACCTCTGCAACAAGTTAGAAACTACAAAGAATTTGAAGATACTGACAATCATCTTGAATGTTACAATGAAAATAAAGATTTAGAGGATGCAATTGTCAAAAGTATTGCACGAGAACTGTCCATAACCCACACAAGGTGTGTGCTGAATGTGTTCATTTACAGTCAATCAAAACAATGTGACAGCATCCTCTGTCCATATCTTTTAGGAACTAATACACAGTTTTATCATACTATAGTAGTAGTATTGGTACCAAATTGTTCTGTATTCCATTTAAATACTTCATTTGTTACTCAGTTAAAATGTAGTTTTGTTTTTTTTATAGCTTTTTAGCTATTTCCATGAAACTTTGGCTAATTGGGGTAGCCGCTCGATAGGGTCGAAATGTACTGGTCCCGATGTGTCCCAATTAACTGGAATCCACTGTTCTGATTTTTTTCATTAAGAAATGTTCAAATGCACCCATATAAAATCCATAGCAAAATATCTGATTTTAATTCAAGAAAATTAGTTTCAATTGATAAATTAGAGCTGTAATTTATAAATCAGATTTATCACATGTTATTTAATAATTGTGTTATTTAGCAAAAGCTGGTTTGCTTAGCTTGTCTTTTTCCTACTATAGTCAATTTGGAGACTGCAGGAGATAAGAAACTGCAGATTCTGGAATCTGAAGCAAAATACCAACACATGGAAGAGCTTACTGGTCTGCAGCATCTGTGTGAGGAAAAGGATGGTCAATGTGTTGAAAGTTCATCTTTCTTCAAGTAATAAAAGGATTAGGTTCCACCCCCCCCCATTACATTACATTACATCTGTTACATTATATTTTCTGCATAAGGATAGTGCTTTTCTTGCCCTCTCCTTTAATCCAATCATCTGCTACAAATGGTCTGGAATTTTGAACCACACCTTTGAATCTCAACATGTGAATCTAAAATGGATTACTTTCTAATAAACTCTGCTGTTTTAGATCTATATGCTGTATCTACATACTTACATGTTTTATGAAACCAAGGTACCACAGACCTTCACTACAGAATCTAAGACATAATTCACATTAACTTACAAACTCTTTATAGTTCATAAAATCTGCAGAAATTACACTGGAAAACACTTGCTAATCTATCAGAATCACAGAATCGGGTTTATTATCACGTGTCGTGAAATTTGTTAACTTAGCAGTAGCAGTTCAATGCAATACATAATATAGAAGAAAATGAATAAATAAATAACAGTATACGTATATGGAATAGATTAAAAATCATGCAAAAAACAGAAATAATATATATTAAAAAAGTGAAGTAGTGTTCACGGGTTCAATGTCCATTTAGGAATCGGAAAGCAGAGGGGAAGAAGCTGTTCCTGCATTGTTGAATGCATGTCTTCAGGCATCTGTACCTCCTACACAATGGTAACAGTGAGAAAAGGGCATGCCCTGGGTGCTGGAGGTCCTTAATAATAATAGACACTGCCTTTCTGAGACACCACTCCTTGAAGATGTCCTGATTACTTTGTAGGCTAGTACCCTAGATGGAGCCGACTAAATTTACAACCCTCTGCAGCTTCTTTCGGTCCTGTGCAGTAGCCCCCCCCCCATGCCAGACAGTGATACAGCCTGTCAGAATGCTTTCCACAGTACATCTATAGAAGTGTTTGAGTGTATTTGTTGACATACCAAATCTCTTCAAACTCCTAATGAAGAGCAGTCGCTGTTTTGCCTTCTTTATAACTGCAGTGATATGTTGGAACCAGGTTAGGTCCTCAGAGATTTTGACACCCAGGAACTTGAAACTGCTCACTCTCTCCACTTCTGATCACTCTATGAGGACTGGTATGTGTTCCTTTGTCTTACCCTTCCTAAAGTCCACAATCAGCACTTTCGTCTCACTGATGTTGAGTGCCAGGTTGTTGCTGCAACACCACCCCACTAGTTGGTATATCTCACTCCTGTACACCCTCTCATCTCCATCTGAGATCCTACCAACAGTGGTTGTATCATCAGCAAATTTATGGATGGTATTTTAGCTATGCCTAGCCTCACATTCATGGGTATAGAGAGAGTAGAGCAGTGGGCTAAGCACACACCCCTGAGGTGCACTAGTGTTGATAGTCAGAGAGGAGGAGATGTTATCACCAATCCACACAGATTGTGGTCTTCCGGTTAGGAAGATGAGGATCCAATTGCAGAGGGAGGTACAAAGGCCCAGGTTCTGTAACTTCTCAATCAGGTTTGTGGAAATAATGGTATTAAATGCTGAGCTATAGTCAATGAACAACATCCTGACATAGGTGTTTCTGTTGTCCAGGTGGTCCAAGGCCATGTGAAGAGCTATTGGGATTGAATCTGCAAATGACCTATTGGGGCATTAGGCAAATTGCAATAGGTCCACTTTCAAATTATCTACTATTTTTTACAGTTTAAGAGAAAAATAAAATTCTGCAGCACCTAAGAGCATCAGAATTTGCCCCCAATCTATAATTGCAAATTTATGGAATGGATCTCCATAAAAGGAACCTAATTTTTTCTCAAATAAAAAACTGGCTGAGCATTTAACAATAAAGCACGATTTAACAATAAAAAAGTAGTGAAATGCAACACAGTGTCACTGAATCAAAGTTGTACAGCATAGAAATATGCCCTTTGACCTACCACTTCCCTGAGTATATGTTGTACCATTTTAATTAAATAAAATTGCCCATTTATGTGCATTAGGTCAATAGCCTTCTATACCCACTGTAGTGATGGGAAGCTTGAGTTCTGCTATATTGTACAATGGTGGGTATTGCATAAAAATAAAAAGTATTTCAGGATGTATATTGTATACATTCCTCTGACATTAAATTGAACCTACTGAACATTTTCTTTTACTTAAAGATATCACAATAGGTTTTAGATAGAAATTTCATGAAAAGACTAGTGTCCTCTAATTTCCTCAGGCTAGCAAAATTGCAGCTCTTGAATATAAAATATTAACTATAAAACTCAACTTACCATAGTCAGAACTGATAAGATTAATACTTAGTTCTTCACCTTTAAAAGGTCTTTTAACTTCAATTTTTTTTGACCAACTTCCATTTTTAAGCAGCGCTAAATCCCTATTTTGAAAGAAAACAAGGTCAGCACCTTTTTAGGTTTAGTGGGTGTGGTAGAGCTAAACTAAATGGAAAATGTTATTCATAGTATTCATTGTTTCTTAGAAGGGTTATTAAATGGGAAATGCATGGCAGAAAAATTTGCTTTATTCTTGAGATTGACACTGCAAAGTTTCATAGGGAACTACATCCATTACTTCACATGCTATTGATTATGACTTCACCAATAATACATTCCAAGCTCTTCTTTCATGAGGGCTGCCATTGTGGAGCATATGGGGAAAAAAAAACAGGTTGGCTGCAGACGGAGAGAAATTCGGACCTCAGAATCCATTATCAGAGGATCATTAGGGAAGGGGGTTATTGGGGTCAGTACTAGATAGTTGGAATTGGAAGTTTGGGTTATGATCATGTACAGAGTTAGATCATGATTGGATTGTGGGTGACATGAGTGGAAATTGCCAAGAGAAAACAAATTTTTTAAATTAGTGGACAACTAAAATGGGTTCCTAGAATAGGAACCCACAGTTTTGGAGCTGTTCCAGCAAGTTCATTTATTCTAGTTAGAGATAGTGCAGAATAGGTCCTACTGACACACCCCACCCATTTAACCCCTGTCTAGTAACAGCACAATTAATAATGACCAATTCACTTACTAACCTTTGGAACGTGGGAGGAAACCAGAGCACCTGGAGAAAACCCATGTGGTTTATGGGAAGAAGATACAAACTTCTTCCTGACGGTGTTGGAATTCCTTCACTAACAGCAATCAGACCACAGAAACAATGTGAAACCCTACTTCTGATGCCTAGCCTACAGTATGCACCATTGAAAAAAATCATTGCGAAGGCTGGTTGCTTCTATGTTGATCCATAGAAGGTAATGGAAGGAAAATCAATAACTTGTGATTCAGACAATACATCCTGATTTTCTTTAGCAAAGAAAACATTTTCATTGTATTTAATTTCCTTAGTACATATGAACACTGAACTTTTGATAGAATACAGGGATTCTCCGGCAGCTCTTTCCTCACTTGCTGAATAAAAATGGTACAGGTGGAGCATGAAGCTCATTACTGCTGTTTCTAAAGGCTACCACTGAGTAGCTCAGAATGACGATAAAATGGTACTAACCAAACAAAAGAAGGACTTTCAGGGAGTATATTCTCACTCTACTCTACCCTTAGAATATATTGAAGAAGCCATCAGTGCTCATTTATTTTCTTCCTTTAGTTCTCATTTCTTGTGGATGCACTATAGTGATGGTAGAACTTTTCCTCCCTTACTTGGTAGCTTGGTTCTAGATGGTGGTGATCCCAAGAGCAGTCTGTCCTGCAAATCAACTGATCCGCAGCCCAGGCAAGTGCCTTGGATCCACATGGTGCTGATGCAACCACTTCAGTACACTGCCAGTGTTTTCTGTTTATCCAATTAATATTAGCTGTATCAACAGAATGGATCTATGTTTAGCCTCGGTCTTCTATTTTTGAAACCATTTTAATATTTTATCCTCTTCCTCCTTTTCAATTCTACCAACTCCATTTACAGTATCTAAACTAAGATTGAAAATGAGTATGTTCAGACCAAAACGGGAGAAACAGCAATATTCTATACTGGGTATTTTTTAAGCAGTTTAGATACTTGCGTGATTTTCTGCTTGTAAATAACTTGGTTGTCTGCATCTCCTATGACGAGGGAGGTATAGTGATTATCAGATGCCGTTCTTTTTTTCTGTAGTTGCTGATAATTTGTTAAGGTAATTGTCACAACAATTTCTGCCACTGAATCATGGTATTTTGCAAGCTTCAAAAGAAAAAAATTCCAAATGAATGAATTAAACATCATTACCATCAAACACATAAATACAGATAAATTAATTTCAATGGAGGAAATTTTATACTGCTTGTACTTATTGCAATGTTATAAGTATATAAAAAGAACAGCATTTTATTGTATATACTGAAAAATTAAAAACTCCTTTGGAAGGAATTCATGACAAAACAATTGTCAAAATGTTTGCCAAAGGGAAGTCACTTCTTAATGTGCAAACTAAGAATGGTATGATCACCTGTTCAACACTTAGTTCATATTTTGGGAGGTGAATAACAGATTCTCGTATCTGGTTCCCAAAAGGAGGGTGTCTATTCACAATCTGCAAAATAATAATGACTGTGAATCCCTCTTTCAAATTCTGCATACATTTAATATATTATAATCAAGGTAGAGCCAAGTTAATCAAAATCAGCATTCAACAGCATCAGTATTTCTATAATGTCTGCTAAGAAAATAAATGTATTTAAATTGAAACAACTTTCATATTTGAAATGTACATTTGTTAGTGCTTTAGCAGCATTATGAAAGAAATGAAAATAGATGAATTCAGCAATAGTATGCTGCAAATAACAATTTTGATTATTTATTGATGAAAGAAGTTAATATCAGATGCAGAATTTTGTAATTTTACCCCACAATATTTACTTTCAAAATACTGTTTAAACAATCAAGTAGAAAAAAAACTGAAGGAAAAATAACAAGTAGTTCTTAAATATTCAGAGCCTATAAAAAATATTCACCACCATCACCCCCAGGGAAATTTTCATGTTTTATTGTTCTACAACATTGAATCATAGTGGAGTTAATTTGGCTTTTTAGATATTGATCAACAGAAAAAGACTCTTTTGTGTCAAAGTGAAAACAAATTTCTACAAATTGGTCTGAATTTATACAATTATTAAACACGATAATGGATTGCATAATTACTCACCACCTTCAAGTCAGTATTTCGTAGATGCGCTTTTGGTAGCAATTACAGCCTTGAGTCTGTGTGGCTCGGTCTCTATTAGCTTTGCACATCTGGACACTACTTTTTCCCCATTCTTTACAAAACTGCTCAAGCTTTGTCAGATTGCATGGGGATTATGAGTGAACAGTTCTTTTCAAGTCCAGCCACAAATTTTCAATTGGTTTGAGGTCTGGACTCTGACTTGGCCACTCTAGGACATTAACCTTTTTGTTCTTAAGCCATTATTAAGCCATTATTATTTTTAAGCTTTGGCTTTATGCTTGACGTCATTGTCTTGCTGGAAAACAATCTTCACCCAAGTTGCAATTCTCTTGCAGACTGCATCAGGTTTTCCTCCAGGATTTTCCTGTATTTTGCTGCATACATTTTACTGTCTATCTTCACAAGCCTTCCAGGGCCTGCTGCATTGAAGCATCCCCACAGAATGATGCAGCTACCACCATGCTTCACGGTAGGGGTGGTGGTTTTTGAAAATGTGCGCTGCTTGGCTTACGCCAAACTTAGCTTTTAGTCTGATAGCTGAAAAGCTCAATTTTGATTTCATCAGACCATAGAACCTTCTTCCAAAAACAAAAACAGGAATTCTGCAGATGCTGGAAATTCAAGCAACACACATCAAAGTTGCTGGTGAACACAGCAGGCCAGGCAGCATCTGTAGGAAGAGGTGCAGTCGACGTTTCAGGCCGAGACCCTTCATCAGGACTAACTGAAGGAAGAGTGAGTAAGGGATTTGAAAGTTGGAGGGGGAGGGGGAGATCCAAAATGATAGGAGAAGACAGGAGGGGGAGGGATAGAGCCAAGAGCTGGACAGGTGATAGGCAATAGGGGATACGAGAGGATCAGGGGATACGAGAGGATCATGGGACAGGAGGTCCGGGAAGAAAGACAAGGTGGGGGGGGGACCCAGAGGATGGGCAAGAGGTATATTCAGAGGGACAGAGGGAGAAAAAGGAGAGTGAGAAAAAGAATGTGTGCATAAAAATAAGTAACAGATGGGGTACGAGGGGGAGGTGGGGCCTTAGTGGAAGTTAGAGAAGTCGATGTTCATACTATCAGGTTGGAGGCTACCCAGACGGAATATAAGGTGTTGTTCCTCCAACCTGAGTGTGGCTTCATCTTTACAGTAGAGGAGGCCGTGGATAGACATGTCAGAATGGGAATGGGATGTGGAATTAAAATGTGTGGCCACTGGGAGATCCTGCTTTCTCTGGCGGACAGAGCGTAGATGTTCAGCAAAGCGGTCTCCCAGTCTGCGTCGGGTCTCGCCAATATATAAAAGGCCACATCGGGAGCACCGGACGCAGTATATCACCCCAGTCGACTCACAGGTGAAGTGTTGCCTCATCTGGAAGGACTGTTTGGGGCCCTGAATGGTGGTAAGGGAGGAAGTGTAAGGGCATGTGTAGCACTTGTTCCGCTTACACGGATAAGTGCCAGGAGGGAGATCAGTGGGGAGGGATGGGGGGGACGAATGGACAAGGGAGTTGCGTAGGGAGTGATCCCTGCGGAATGCAGGGGGGGGAGGGAAAGATGTGCTTAGTGGTGGGATCCCGTTGGAGGTGGCGGAAGTTACGGAGAATAATATGTTGGACCCGGAGGCTGGTGGGGTGGCGGGAGGATGGAGTGAGAGCAGATGTACGTGAAATGGGGGAGATGCGTTTAAGAGCAGAGTTATCCACTGATGTCTACTATAAGCCTACTGACTCTCACAGCTATCTGGACTATTCCTCTTCTCACCCTGTCTCTTGCAAAAACGCCATCCCTTTCTCACAATTCCTCTGTCTCCGCCGCATCTGCTCTCAGGATGAGGCTTTTCATTCTAGGACGAGGGAGATGTCTTCCTTTTTTAAAGAAAGGGGCTTCCCTTCCTCCACTATCAACTCTGCTCCTATCACCTGTCCAGCTCTTGGCTCTATCCCTCCCCCTCCTGTCTTCTCCTATCATTTTGGATCTCCCCCTCCCCCTCCAACTTTCAAATCCCTTACTCACTCTTCCTTCAGTTAGTCCTGACGAAGGGTCTTGGCCTGAAACATCGACTGCACCTCTTCCTACAGATGCTGCCTGGCCTGCTGCGTTCACCAGCAACTTTGATGTGTGAACCTTCTTCCAGCTGACTTCAGAGTCTCCCACATACCTTCTGGCAAACTCTAGCCGAGATTTCATATGAGTTTTTTTTTCCAACAGTAGCTATCTCTTTGTCACTCTCCCATAAAACTGTGACTGGTGAAGCACCTGGGCAATAGTTGTTGTATGCACAGTTACTGAAGCTTGTAACTCCTCCAGAGATGTCATAGGTCTCTTGGTGACCTCCCTCACTAGTATCCTTCTCGCATGGTCACTCAGTTTTTGAGGATAGCCTGCTCTAGGTAGATTTACAGCTGTGCCATATTCTTGATGATTGACTTCATCAAGATGATTGACTTCATGATTGACTGGATATTCAGTGCCTTGGATACTTTCTTGTATCCATCTCCTAACTTGTGCTTTTCAATAACCTTTTCACAGAGTTGCTTGGAATTGCTTGCCTTCATGGTGTAGTTTTTGCCAGGATATTGACTCACCAGCATTTGGACCTTCTTCTTCTCCTTCTGACTTTTAATGGCAGTTGGCAGTCCAACTTAAACGTACATTACCGCCACCAACTGGACGCAGTGTGATGTAGAGAGTTGGGAAATAAAATCCATACTCCTTCTTTATCAACTAAAAACTAAATTACCCCAAAAGCCCTATAGATTTTAGATATGAAAGACAATTTTGTGAATTAAATTAAAGTCACTTCCATAACTTAGTCAAATTTTTAAATGAAAACTGTCAACCCCAAAGCTGGTAGTGCAGCCTGCATTGGCTTTCTTTCAACCTTGCATGCTTCACATTGTAAAAAAATGTGTTCAACTGTTTCATAATGATGACAACACCTACACACCCCAGAGTGAAGTTTTCCAACAAGATACAAGGATTAATTAAGCATAATATGTCCAATACCTATTTTAAAAAACACCCAAGATGCTTGTGGACCTGGAAATTACACTAGAAATCAAATTTACTTTATTACTATAAACCAAAGATTTAGAAACTCAGTGACTCAATGCAGAACATATCCAGGTGCAGACTGTAATAGTGACCATAACCCAGTGGTATGTCATGTAAAAGTAAAACTTAAAAAACTACAGAAGCAAAAACCTGAACAATCCCTTGACTACTTGCAATTAATTAAAGAAGAAAACTTAAGACAAAAATTTACAATTGAAGTAAGGAATAGATTTCAAAGTCTAGAAATAGAATCTGTTGAAGATGATAGCAATCATGTCGCAATGAAATTTAACTCTCTGAAGGATGCCTTGGTAGAATCAGCAATGTCAGTGATTCCTAAAAAAGAAAAAAAAGCACAAAGAATAAATGGATGACAGATGAAATCAAAAATCTAATGGAAGAAAGCAAATCCTATAGAAGATAAGTCCTTAAATAAAAAAGTTAAAAGCTTATGTCAAAAAGCCAAAGAGGAATGGTTAAACCAGGAATGTGAGCAAATAGAAAGAATCCCTATTACTGATCCAAAAAGGTTACATCAACAAATCAAGAATATCACTGGTAAAAAGCTCTTCTGTTCTTCAGGTGGATGTTTGAAAGCAAAGGACGCTACCATTATCATGGAAAAAGATGAGATTATGAACAGATGGACTGAGTATATTCAGGAATTGTTTGAGGAAGATCGAGGTGAAAAACCAGAAGTTAAGAAAAACATTGAAGGTCCAAGTATTTTAAAATCTGAAGTTCGTAATGCAATAAATAAGATGAAGAAAGGAAAGGCAGCAGGTACTGATGAATTAGTAATAGAACAATTTATCGCCATTGAAAATTATGGAGTTGAAAAACTTACTGATTTAATCAAAGACATTTATGAGACTGGAATAATACCAGAAGAGATGAAAAAAATCAGTATTTATCACTCTTCCTAAGAAACCTGGAGCAATAGAATGTGAATTGCATTGGACCGTAAATTTAATGAGTCATATCACCAAGATACTTCGAAGAATTTTGATGACAAGAACTGAAAGTAAGATACAAGCTGAAATAGGTAAAGAACAATGTGCTTTTGTGAAAGACAAAGGTACAAGAAACACAATATTGATGTTAAGGATACTATCAGAATGAGCTATTCGAGTGCAAAAAGATTTGTTTGTTTGTTTTATCGACTACATAAAAGCATTTGATGAAGTGAAGCACAGTAAGTTATTTGAAATATTACAGAAAACTCTAGATCTAGATTCAAAAGACATCCGCCTAATCAGAAATCTGTACTGGGAACAAACTGCCACTGTAAGAATAGATGGAGAAGTGAGTCAGTTTACAAAAATCAAGAGAGGCATTAGACAAGGGTGTGTTTTCTCCCCTGATTTATTTAACGTGTACAGTGAAACAATATTACAAAAAAAAAGAGATATCTTGGGAATCAAAGTTGGCGGTGAAAACATCAATAGTTTCAGATCTGCAGATGACACTGTGTTAATTGCAAGTACGGAGGAAGAACTACAAAACTTAATTGATATAATTGTTGAAGAAAGTGCAAAAATGGGTCTATCTATCAATTGCAAAAAGACAGAATGTATGGTGATATCCAAAAAGAAGGAGAATCCTATCCGCAGGATGAAAATAAATGAGGAAGACATAAAACAAGTACAGAACTTTTGCTACTTAGGAAGCTGGGTGACATCAGATGGCAGGTGTGACATGGACATCATAAGAAGAATAGGGATGGCAAAATACACCTTTATGAGAACGAAGAGTATACTGACCAATACTAAACTAGGCATGACAACCCGCCTCAGAGTACTGAAATGTTACGTTTATCCAGTTACGTTATATGGTTCAGAATGTTGGACAATATCTAGTAACACGAGGAAACAAATCGAAGCAGCAGAGATGTGGTTTTTGAGGAGGATGCAAAGAATATCATGGACAAAACGAATATCTAACGAACAAGCACATGAACAGAGCTAACACAAAAAGAGAAATAATGTATGAGATCATGAAAAGGCAACATAACTTCATTGGACATGTGATTAGGAAAGAGGAGTTAGAACGTGCGGTAATTATGGGAAAGATTGAAGGGAAAAAAGCAAGAGGAAGACAAAGACAAATGATGATAGAGACAGCAGCCAGAGAAATGGAAATGAACACCAATGAATTGATCCACTTGACCCAAAATAGGAGTGTGTGGACCATGGCAGTCAAAGCTCAAAATGAGCACGGCACCTGATGATGATGATGCCCAATTCTAAGTCGAATCAATATAATTCCTTCCCTTCTTGCCTTACCTCCTTCTCCCATCAATTCAACAGTTTAATGTATTCTGGAAAGGTGTCTCCCTTTATGCCCATTATCCCACAGGTACCCTAATTCTTAGCCCCACCAACCCCTTAGCTTCTGATATGCTAAGTGGAAGGTCTCTATCCACAGATGAACTTTTAACAGCTTTTTTGGCCAAACTATCAACCCGCTCATTCCCCTCAATACCTCAACATGCAGGAACCCATAAGAATCAGACATGAAAACCAATACTTTGAATATGAAATAAAGTTTGAAGAGCTTCCAGCAGTAGATCAGACCGGCTGCTAGAACTACCTGCTTTAAGACTAGTCAAAACTGAAAAAGAATCTGAGCAAATTATAACTTTGCAAGGACAGATTTCCTCCACCCACTGTAAGTCCAAAATAATGGCAGCCAGTTCTGCATTATACACTGATAATTAGTTAATAAGACGTTTCTTTATTGTTACCTGTAATTCAGGCACAAAAACAGATACACCAACATTCCCAGTTAAATTATCTTTTGAACCATTAGTAAAGATAGTTGACATATCTCAATAATTTTCCTTAACATACTGATGAACCAACAGACTCTTGGGCATATCAGGATCCTTGGATTTCATTAAATCATGGAACCTAAAATCAACTAAAACCATTGGAAAAATGTATGGTGGGGTTACCGAAAAAGCCACAGTGGGATAAATGACATAATCGCACAAACCCATATTCCAATACAGCGTGCAGTTGGACCTTCTAGATACAAGTGTATTTTACTAAAATTAATTGAAACACTTGACTGTACACAGGTGATCTCCATCTAACTAATTATGTAACTTTTAAACCCATTTTGGCTACATCTGTTGGTGTATCGTATTAAAGGGGGTGACTACAATCAATTATTTTCTGTTTTATATTTGTAATTTCGATCACGTTGACATAAGAGTTTTTTTTCTGTTGATCAGTGTCAAAAAAGTGAAATTAAATCTGCTGTGATACAATGTTGTAAAACAATAAAACATGAAAACTACCAAGGGGGCTGTAACACTATTAAATTTCATCCCATTTCTGTCAATTTCAGATCTTGGTAAAACATCAGGACAGTGAGAAATTGCTGCAATAATAATCTTGCTGGATTATCAATTTAAAGGCCAAAATTTAAATCTGCATCACAAATTTGTGTTTATTCTAGGTCATATGACTGGGGAAGGTAATAGTGGAAGTTGTTAACTATAATCATAATCTCAATAATATCATTTCAGGGAGATGGGCTTCTCCTCCTGCTTGCTGGCCTGAACATGATACCTGTTCATGTTAATTGGGCAACTATAAGTTGTGCTTTGGGAAGATACTTTGAAGTATAAATATAAACTTGCCAAATATACAAATATTGCCAAATATTTTTCTATTTTTAGAAAAAAAGAGGGCTATGGATAACCCTAGATAATTTCTAAAGTAAGTACATGTTCAGCACAGCATTGTGGGCTGAAGGGCCTGTATTATGCTGTAGGTTTTCTATATTTCCATACCTTCACATCCTTCAAGCTAAAATAATACATCAAGCTTACCACCCAAGCAACACCAGAGAAATTGAATGGTTGGGAAATGAGAAGTAGGTGAGATAATGGATACATTCGGCTCTGTAGGGAACATCAGGGATGATCATCTATTCGATGTACAAATGTTTTAAGAAAAATGAATATACCAATTCTAACTCCCTTGCATTTGTATCTTCTATCTTCTGAAATGTAGAGAGGCCTGCATTTACCATGGCACAGGACAAGGTAGCACCTATAAATACATCCACAGTAATAACTGCATTATACATTTATTTACCAAATTATTCAGCAATGTTTATTTATATTTATCTATAAATTCGCTGATGATATCACTGTTGTTCGCAGAATCTCAAATAGTGATGAGAAGGTTTCTCTGAATGCTCCATAAACCCATGAAGATTACCTCATTATGTCTTTTGCACAATTTTGTAGCTTGCAGTAATTTTTATGCCTTACTAAAACAAATTTCAGAACATATGTCAGCGATAATAATCCTGATTCTGATGTGAAAGTTGACACTGTTCTGCCCATAAGGAAGTACTTCTATGTCTATTGAGCTATATTGACCCGCAATTAAGTAATCCCTTCCTCTTCAAATTCTCATCCTTGATTTCAAGCTCTTCTGTGGTCTCCTCCCTATGTACCTGTGGAATTCTCTCAGTTGTATAAGCCCCTAAGAGATCTGAACTTCTCCAACTTTAGTCACTTAAGCAGGTGTGAATTTATCTGCATCATCACTGATGGTAGTGCCTTCAACCGGTAAGACTCTAAGTATTGGAATTCTCTTCCTTGGCTTTTTAATACATTTTATTTTGCACTGCTCAAAATATATTGTATCAAAAGTCCATTCTCTAAATAAGATTGACTCAACTGCATAAGTTAGATCAGACTGATCTGATGTGTTCTGAGGTAGTGGAACCAGGCAAATGGATGCTCCCACAGTTAAATCCTGTTTAAAATTTGTACTCATTCCTTGGAAGAAATGTCCATCAGGCCCCATGACTCCGGATTCTGATCTGATCAGAATACCCATCCCTCATCCTTAGTCCATCAGATCACCAGGCCCATTTCTGACTAAGTGCAAAGTTTAATGTTTCTTAGGCGTCATGTGCAATGAAACTCTGCTCTGGTGAATGGGCCTATGCATAAAACATATTTTAGTTACCCTAACCCACCATTGCACACTTCCAGGCACAAGCTCAACGACATGGAATTTCTCAGAATGTTCTTAAATATGTAGGGTTTTTGCATTCTATTTGCCACAACATTTAACAGTGTCTTTAGAGAAAAAAAACTCCCAAGAATCCTCAGACACATTCTGAAATAAGTTCATGTTCAAGTATAACTGTCATGCAACCATACATGAATACCACGTTACAGTCAAACGAAAAAAAAACAGGGCCAAGGTGCAAGACACAGTACAACAGTTATACAAAGCAAAGGCACCAAACCATAAAGAAGTTATTAGGCTTGATCAAAAGCTTACTTTTATTATATATAGAACAAAACAATACAGTTTTAAGTCTCTTAGGACAGTGGTCCCCAACCTCCGGGCCGCGGACCGATACCGGGCCACGAAGCATGCAGGGCTGCAGTGGTAGCCGGAGCGCACCCAGCACATCTTTAAGTAAAAAGCCGAAATAAAAAAGCTAATTAATTAGGTGCCGCCCAGAAGCCAGTCTTCATTAGAGGAACTGAGGTGGAGAGGGTCAATAACTTTAAATTCTTCTTCATTAAGGATCAACATTTCTCTCTCTGAAAAGTGTCAGAGGGTCTGTCCTGGTACCAGCACGTAACTGTCATTACAAAGAAAGCACAGCAGCGCCTATACTTTATTAGAAGTTTGTGTAGATTCGACATGTCACCTCAATCCTGACAGCCCTGTCTTTTCAGCCTGTCCGGGCTGGCGTTTAAATTGACCAAATAATGGAACAGCTAAGGGCTCCAGCACCCTGGAAAGAGGAATGAACATCGCGTAGAGTGAGTGAAATTGGCAATCGCCTCTGATCTGGGCCGACATTTACGTGCCGGGTGGCACCTAATTAATTAGCTTGTTTATTTTGGCTTTTTCTTAAAGATGTGCTGGGTGTGCTCTGGCTACTGCTGCAGCCCTGCATGCTTCACGGCCCGGTGTTGGTCCACGGCCCAGAAGTTGGGGACCACTGTCTTAGGAGAGTTGGGGCTTATGGAGAACAGGCAGCAAAGTGTAAACAAGGCCAAGATTAGTTCAACCCTGATCTTATTTAATGATAGATTGGCTCAGGAGGCTATTTAACCTACTCCTAATCTTACTTTTAATGTTATTTTCTTATGAGAAATGGCCAAATTAACATGTAACATTAATGAACCTTGGATGTAATCACTTGTCTGCAGGGCAAACTAAACTGCTTACCATCTTGAATTTCTCCTTGAGAAATATATTTGCAAATGTCATCACTCATAGACTAGGCCTGAAACACATGAACTCCATGAGCATAGAGTAGTTGATATTTTCCCTCGGGGCTAAGGAATTGGAACTGTTCTTGGACTGCTCTGGGAATTCTACCATTTACTGCTTGAAGGCCTCGAATCACTAGCCAATTTCCCCGAGGGGAAGCTGATTATTTTCCCCATAGGTGTTGCATGCTTCATTGGAGGTAGAAATTGTAGAAATTACATTTATATTGCACCCATTCCTAGCTGCTTTTCCAATGTTAAACTAACATGGTGTTGGCTATTAGCTGGAACTAGCTCTTAGAATACCTAAACATCAAGCTGACTTAATGCTCAAAATACTAATCCTTGGTTTGTCAGCATGGTTTAGAGGCAGTACTCTTACTGCAGACCTGGACATGGTGGACTATTGCTATGACTTAGCCACATAATCTAATCTGATTTTTCAGTGTAATACTCCATTGATATTTTTTCAGTTGGGATCGTGCATTGAACTCCACATTTCAGTCCCCTACAACACATTAACTACACACATAGAAGGGCTACATTGATATCTGGAAAAGCATTTACTCTCAAACAATACTATCAAAATAGACTACCTAGTCAATTATTCCATGATCATTTGATATGTTCAAAACAGCTGCCACGTTCGTCTACATAACATTTCATGATGAACAAATAGGTTTTGCCAATGGGAAGTTCTTTCAGGAATAGCATGACAACATTTGGCACAAAATATATACAGTAGTTCTTGTTTACATATTGTGCAAAGGATATAGAGGCATGAGAAACTGCAAAACAGCTTATGGAAATTACAGGGAAATTTATTGTACAAATTTGTAAATATCAAGTAAGAATGAACAAATTGTGTTTCTTTTCTCCGGAAAGAGAAAGGGACATAATGATTGTGACAACAAAGGGTTTAATAGACCACTATTAAACCCTTAATAGACCATTAAGAAGATATTCCACTTCTGGAAGGTCCACAACCAGAGGCCGTTAAACACAAGACAGCCACTAATAAATACAACATAGAACATAGGATGAATTTCTTTACTCATAGAATGTGAAACTCATTACCAGGAAGAATAATCAAAATAATCAAAAAATAATTACAATATTTAAGCAGAAGTTTATGAGTGAGAAGGAGCATGCTGAATGGGTTGGAAATTGCTTGTGTGGAACAGGAACCAGTTGTATTAGCTACATGGGCCAAATGCTTGATATCTGGGATGTTGTTGAGAACTTAATTCTTGTCTGTAGCAGCTGCACATTCTACTCTATTTCCAACACTTGATTCCATTCTGGAATAGAGTTTCCAAAACAGTGTGGAGCATACAGTGAGTACTAAGCACTGGGTTTAACATGACTGACTGGGAATGAATTTATACACAACCTGACTTATGGTCATTCAAAGAAAAGCAATGTAAGGTTTACTACTGGAACTTCATAGTCTTTCTAACAATACTGCCTTGATATAAACATACCAATTTTTTCAAGTTGTCTTGATACATAGGAAGAGTTCTCCCAAAGCTTAGCCCTAAAACATTTGGCTAAGATTAGTGAATTCAATAATGCTGAAAAGTTCTTCTTTTCTTCTTGCATGAGCAATTCAGAAAGGCCTATTGGTTAAGTAATTACACAAGATACTTAATTAGAAAGCTCAGAAAATGTTTCACTCTTTAAATGATCCTTCAAACATTAATATTTAAGTATTAAGGATGCAAGAAAACACTAAGGATCCAATTTCAATATCTAATTTCCATTCATATTTTGAATTGTTTATAGATGGAATAAACTATCAGAGAGAAAGAAAAACTAGCAAGATTGGTGTGAAAAAATAATTTTGTAATAGTACCCCTAACCTGCTTGTATTCACAATTAATATTATAATGTCAGTACTCCTGATTAATATTTAAAATTTAGTGATCACACAACTTCAATGGTTTTTATTCAGTCAACAATCAGGAAAGACCAGCAAACAACGTACTGTATATTGCAAAAGGTAACATTTAGTTTTTGCTTACATTTAGTGACTCTTATACCACACTTAAATATTTTGGCTATATCTTGAGTTAATGCAAATTCTTGAATTGGAATGCATCCTAAATGGGCTTGTATTAGACTGTAAAAAATGAAATATATTATGTTTAGAGCAATATAAAGCAGAAGTATTATTTTTAAAAACTAAAGGAATAAAAGTAATAAATATCGAATGTAACACACACAAAATGTTGGAACTCAGCAGGTCAGGTAGCATCTATGTAAATAAACAGTTGGCGTTTCAGCTCCTGACGAAGGGTCTCAACCCAAAACGTCGCCTCTTTATTTATTAGCATAGATGCTGCCTGACCTGCTGAGTTCCTCCAGTATTTAGTGTGTGTTGCTCTTGATTTCCAGCATCTGCAGAATCTGTTGTGTTTATAAATACTGAATGACCAGAGAAAGCCGTAGTGAGGTGCAATGGTTAAGTCACCAAACCAGGAATCCAGACAGCTGGACAAAATATCCAAAAATAAGAGGTCAAATCACAGCATAGTAACTGAAATTTAAATTCAATTAATCATCTGGAATTTAAAAACAAGTCTGAGTAACAATGACCACAAAATTACTCAATGTTTGTAAAAAAAAATAATAACTCCAGAAGCTCCCCAGGGTAGGAAATCTGCCATTCCTGGTGGCAGATTTGGCCCATACTTAACAAAACTTCAGTTTTGCATGATCCTCAAACTTAACTGGCTCAGCACATAGTTTTATCAATCTAACACATTAAAGCATTGACCAAGGCAAGTTTGCTCCATCCCAGTTAACCTCTAAGGCCCTCACAGGAAAATTCAGTACAATTGGATCTCATGGGTTAGGCATGTGGCACAGTCCTATTTAGGGCCCCTTCCTTAATTCTTTTTCCATTACATTGATGCTACAGAACTCAAATTTCATTACCTTTGCACTCTAAAGTTCATAGCACATTTCTGAAACTTCCCTCTCATTTCTTGAGACCTTAAAACACCCCCTACCTTTTATCAGCTATAGACTCTACCTTTGTCTCAATTATGCTATTTCTGTCTGTAATACTTGGTTCTAACTACCAATTTTCAAAAATATTATTACTTAATAACTTAATTCTGCACCTTAACATAGATATTCCCTCTGTTCTTGCCATCTTACCCTCTTTGTAATTTAAACTTTGCTTATTTTCTAACTGTTCCATTTCAATAATCTCTTTGACATGAAACATCAACTCTGGTTTTCTCCCCATTAATGATGTCTGACCTCCTGACATTTTCTGTTTTTATTTCATACTTCCAGCATCTGCAGATTTCTTAAAACTCTGCCAGTGCTGGCTTTTGTGACAGAGAATCTTAAAAGGCGGGGTTGGACAGTGAATAAGAGGTGCAAGGATATGTTTGGGAATAAATCTTGATTCTAATCCATACACATGATTAAAAACTCTACTGAAAGCTAACAGGATGTAAGAAATATCACTTGATTGCCATCCAGCAGAAAGTATCCTTACTTGAGTTTCAGCCTGATCCTATAAATAACTTGGATTTTTAAAATATATTTATTTTAAGCCATGCTTATAAAGATTTGGAACAGAATTTGACAACATTCTTAAAGGGTCAGCAGACACAAACATTAAGAACTTCCCCTTGTTATGGGGAGGTGAACAAGTCTGATACTTTTGCATTTGCTAAAAGTATACTGAACAGCTTATTCAATAATTTATAGATTCCTAATTTTTTGACACTTGCAACCTAGAAGAATATGGGCATCAAAATATAAACCACATGTTAAATAAATAACATGCTTGCAAATTTTTCTTACCAATTAACTTTCATTTCATTTGTTTTAATCTTTCCTTCTATAGGAAACCTGTATTAAAGATTGATAAAATATTCATGCAGTCAGTGTTCAAACATTCAAAAGTAGTAACTCTATCATAGGTAAAATATGGTGATAAACTTTTGGGAAACTAGCTATATTATGTTAATAACTTTGTGAAACACTTCCTGTAGCTGATTTTCTCTGTCAACTCCAATATGCCCTTACTCCTTGATACCTTTAATTTCCAGAAATGTGTTGATATCTGCTTTGAATGGTCAGTAATTGAACCACCCCAGTCCCCTGGAGGAGAGAATTGCAAAGATTCATCATCCTCTAAAATGACCTACCCCTCTATTCTCAGCCCCTCAGCTGGTCAACCGAGAATTGTTGGTTTATTCCTTTTCTGTCTGATAATCACTTTTAAACCCACATCTATATAATTAACCTCTTTCTGTGTATCCTAACCTTGTTAACCAATCTTCTGTGGGGAATCTTATCAAAAGCCTTCTGAAAATCCAAATATACTGCAGCCTATGGTTCTCCCTTATCTATTCTACTTGTCAGATCCTCAAAGAACTTCAGTAGAATGGTCAAACATCATTTTCCTTTCATAAACACATTCTGACTCTACTCATTCATATCTTTCCTTTCAAGGTATTCTGTTCTTATATCCTCCATTATCGATGACTGCATTTTCTCTGCTACTGAAATTGGGCTAACAAATGGATAGTTCCTTGTTTCTACTCTCGCTCCATTCCTAAACTGTGGAATCACAACCTACAGGAACAATTCCAAAATATATAAAATTGTGGAAGGAGATAACCAGAGAGTTCACAACCTCCTCATGCCATATCCACTTCTTTCAAAAATGTCTTCTACTGTAAAGATACACATAAAGCTGGTGATTAAAGCCTCTGGCATCTCATTGTTTCCCATTATGAATTGTGTCTCTGAATTTTCAAATACATTTGTCCTCACTTTTTTCTGTTTTTACATATGTATGGACAAGAGGCCACATAGGATATAATTGGATCCAGTGCCTGTTTCAAGTCATTTCTAAATTTGGTTAACAATTGCTATGCATGCTGTGCTGAGTTTTCTCAACCAACCTACTGATCTTTTGTTAGAATCTGTCATCAAAGGAATAAGTAAAAAATCTTTATTTACCTGTTCTAATCACACAACATGCCCACCTTTTTCCATTATGATGTATTCTGTGTTGTTTTCCTAGTCTGCTTATGTTTTGCTACCTGCATAATTCCTTTCCAGAAAAAAGCCCCACATATATCCAGAGTTTAGAAAGACAGTGTTTTTTTTAATGGTGGAAGGTTAAGTAGTGTTGGTTTCATTATACACTAATAAATGGGTTAATATTCAGCAAGTAATTAGTAAGGCAAACAGTATATTGATCTGTACTCTAAAAGGACTTGAGTAAAAGTATGATGATATCTTGCTTCAATTACATAATCCCTAAATATTGTCGTAACCCTCTCACTGTGGCTCATAACAAACTTGGCTCGTTAGCTAACTCTGGCTAACAGCCAAGTGACTCAGCATTGCATGGGCAACGGTGAGAAGGACACCTTCAATAAGCAACACACGTCTAGGGTCGGTATGATTTACGTTCAACTAAGCAGGAAAGTTGGGATGTTCTGAAGAGGAAATGAAAATTGTGGTGAATGCAATGTAAATGCTGCCCCATACAGAGCTATTGTTTGCCAGGAAACAACAGACCTTACACCAGTATAAAATTATAGTGGAAGTATATTTACAGACATTTCAACTTTAACAACAAAACACTGGCTTAAACACACAAGTACGGCCCTTAATCAATCCTTATACAGCTTTATACAGCATTCCATCCTGGAAGAGGCCCCAAAAATGTGACCCTCTCACCGTGGCTTGGAACAAACTTGGCTCATTAGCTAACTCTAGCTAACAGCCACCGGACTCAGCATTATACGGGTAAGAGTGAGAAGGCCACCTTCAAGAAGCAATATGTCTAGGGTTGGTATGATTTGGGTTCAACCAAATAGAAAAGTTGGGATGTTTGATGAGGGAATGAAAATTGTGGTGAATGCTGTGTAAGTGCCGCCCAGTGCAAAGTTATCATTCACCAGGAAATAACAGATTGTACACCAGCATAAAATGAAAGTGGAAGCATATGTACTGATATTTCAACCTGAACATACAGTTAATTAGGGAAAAAAGGGCCCAATACAGTTAAAGCAGTCTAAATGTGCACATAAATGTTGGCGCTCATTTCTGGAGTAGTCGGGTGCTTCGCTTTGATTACTCTTGCACTGAACCCACATTCTGCATGATCGTCCCCAGCCACAGTTCGAACTTGCCTCGAAAACCATTTGGAACGAACTGGCTAACTCAAGAATATTGCCACTTCCTCCTTAGAACCATTTGTCTGCACAAAGCACTTCTTACAATGGGTCGCTCCTTCAAGTGGCATTCTGTGAGCATCTTCCCTTATGCTCTGCTCCACACCTCCTCCCAACAAAAACCCAAAACCAATCCCTGTACCTCAGATATCTGATCCTGCCCAGCTCCCTCGAATGTTCCATGGCATTAGCCGGGATTGGCTGATACACCATTCCTAGGCTGAGCAAATGTTCTTCATCTTAGCTAAGCCAAAACTCAAGTCTATGAACTATAACTAACAGAACATACTGCATTGGCAGAAAAACTGCTAAAATAAAAATACCTCACAGCATAGCAGTAGAAACAGAATAAAATAATGTTCTTAACCAGGGCATTACATTGTGCCGTGATCTTCTCCCTATCTGAGGAAAGACATAGCAGGCCAGGCAGCATCTCTAGGAAGAGGTACAGTCGACGTTTCGGGCTGAGACCCTTCGTCAGGACCGAAACGTCGACTGTACCTCTTCCTAGAGATGCTGCGTTCACCAGTAACTTTGATGTGTGTTGCTTGAATTTCCAGCATCTGCAGAATTCCTCGTGTTTGAGTGAGGAAAGAAATAATTGTGTTATGGGGAATGCAGCAAAAAAAAAATCACCATTTTAATTCTTAGGATGGTGTGTTTGTAGTATGATGAACATCCAGTACTTTCTTGAAATTGGAAGAATGAGAGGTGATCTCATTGAATTGTGTAAAATTATTAAGGGAATTGAGAGGATAGATGTGAAAGTTCCCATAGCTTTATGTCCCAAAATATAAGATTACAGACTCAGAATAGGGAGTTGGTCATTCATGTCTGAGACAGAGATGAGAAACTTCCTCACTCGGAGGGTGGTAGATCTTTGGAATTTACTGCTCAAGAGGGCTGTGGGCACACTATTACTATGTATTTTCATGACAGAGATAGATTTCCAAACATTACAGGAATCAGGGGGTTTGCGCAGTAAACTGATCAGCCATTATTTTGCTTATCAGAGCAAAAGGCATAATGAATCAAATAAGCTATTCTTGTTACGTTTTATTATGTTATTATGTGTTGTTTCTCTTCATTCTTCCAGGCAAAATATATTATTTCATACTTTTCTCTATTGAATTACATCTGCTATGTATTTGCCCATTTCACTAACTGTCTGTATTCTCCTAAATTCCATCGATATCCTCCTCATGAATTGCTATTTTTCCAAGTTCTATGACCTTTGAAAATTTCAAAATTGAAGGTAGCAAACATTGTGTAAGCATTTCAAAACTGGTAAAGCTAAATTCACCATTGAAGAAACTCTAAACTGGTCACTTATAAAATACTTTCTTAAATTGTTAAGGTTGCTTAGTAGTGCAAAGGCAATTCACATACCAAAGTATCTCAAAACAGTCTTGTCAACATCATCTGATGGTAACTCCTGTCTTTGTTTTAGTGAATGTTTATCTCATATACTGTGTAGGCAGAGCATCAGTAATACATTGGAAATGGAAAGAACATGACTAGGATTACCTGATGGTGATTCTATTTTTGTCTTTATTCAACGTATTAAGAATCTTCTTTTCATTGATTCTTAGTTGAATATCTGCAAATTCCTTGCATCGGGATATTACTGTGACCTATTATATAAGATATAATGCAAGATTTAAAATAACACAAAAAATAAAATCTGATGACAATAATATACTCAATTCTCAATTGCAGCTGAAAGCTTTTATTTTTTTTTAAACAGACAATTTCTTGACAGGGACACTATTTTGTCTTATCATTTCAATTATATCAACAAAGAATCTTAACATTTTAAATCTAATCTGATGCATAAATGTATCACACAGATGTAAGTAAATGGAGAAGGAGATCACCCCACTATCTAATGGAAGAATAAGCCTGAGAGAAGTAATAGCCTATTGCTATCCCTTTTATACTATCTGTACTATTTCAAAATAATCTTAAGGCTTTTGTATGTCAATACCCTACTAGCATACTGTACATATTGTCCTCCTTTAGAGGTCAGATGAAAATCTGTAATTTGTTCCTGTTTTAGACAAAGTGAGCAATAAATAGTAAAAATTTCCAGAAGTGTTGAAGCGTTGGGTACATGTTAATCTTCAACTGCACAATCAGTAACAACTACGTGGATACTATTTCAAAGTTCAAAGTAAATTTATCATTAAAATACATATATATCACGATTTACAATCCTGAAATTAATTTTCTTGTGGGCATACTAAATAAATCCATAAAAGAGTAATAATCAGAATAGAGTCAATGAAAGACGGCACCAACCTGGGCATTCAAACAGTGTGCAAAAGACAATAAACTGCAAATACAAAAATAAAGACATAATAGTGATAAATAAATAAGCAATAAATATTGAGATCACTAGATGAAGAATCCTTGAAAGTGAGTCCAGAGGTTGTGGGAACATTTCAATGATGGAGCAAGTGAAGTTGAGTGAAGTTTATCCCCTATGCTTCAAGAGCCTTATGGTTGAGGTGTAATAACTGTTCCTGGGTCTGGCAGTGTGAGGCTTGGGGCTCCTGTACCTTCTTCCTGATGGCAGCAAAGAGAAGAGAGCATGACTTGAGTGGTGGGAGTCCCTGACTATGGATGCTGATTTCCTACAACAATGCTTCCATGTAGATCTGTTCAACAGTGGGGACAGCTTTATCTGTGATGGAGTGGGCTGTATCCACTAATATTTGTAGGATTTTCCGTTCAAGAGAATTGGTATTTCCATACCAGGCTGTGATGTACCCAGTCAATATACTCTCCACCACACAATAAGACCATATGACATAGGAGCAGAATTAGGCCCATCATATCCGCTCTGCCATTCAATCATGGCTGATCCATTTTTCCCTTCCTCAACCCCAACCCCAGCCTTCTCCCCGTAACCTATAATGCCGTGTCCAATCAAGAGCCTATCAATCTCTGCCTTAAATACCAATGACCTGGCCTCCAGAGCTGTCTGCGGTAATAAAGTCCATAAATTCACCGCCATCTGGCTGTGAAATTTCTCCACATCAGTGTTTTAAATGGACGCCCCTCTCTATACTGAGGCCGTACACTGTTGTCCTAGACTCCCCTGCCATGGGAAACATGCTTTCCACATTTACATTGTCTAGACGTCCAACATTCGAAAAGTTTCAATGAGATCCTTCCTCATCCTTCTAAATTCCAGTGAGTACAGACCCAGAGCCAACAAATGCTCTTCGTATTTTAACATCTATAGAAGTTTGTCAAAGTTTTAGATGTCTTGCTGATTACTTGCAATCTCCAAAGGAATTAGAGGCGCTGCTGTACTTTCTTCCTGATTGCATTTATGTGCTGGACCATGGCAGGTGCTCTGAAATAACACCGAGGAATTTAAAGTTGCTGACCCTCTCCACCTCTGATCATCTGAGGACTCGCTCATGGAGCTTTGGTGCCCTCCTCCTAAAATACTGAACTTCTGTAGACCTCTTGTTATCCATGACTGCAGATTGTCTTTGGATATATTTGGATACACATAATTAAGTAAAAAATGTAATTTTCTTCCAATCATTACAACCCTTCCTTTCTGCAGAAATGAACAGTTTTAGTTCCAACCTGGTACTAGTTCAGTAGGTAAATATCCTGCTGCAAGGGCTGGGAATTGTAGAATTGCAGGTTGATGCACAGCTGGGGATTTCCCAATGATTAGTTCTATAGAAATTGAGCATCTGTTCTCTCTCTCTCTCTCTCTCTCTCTCTCACACACACACACACACACACACACACACACACGAATCCCAAATATCTGCACAGTAACAGATGGAATTCTGCATAAAACTGTCAGCATTTTATGTTAAGTCTAAACCAATATATTATTGTTTTCTGTTGCCTTATTATTTGTCATCCCTTTTCTAAATCTAAGACTTCAGCCCACTGTGTCTGTGCCAAACATCAAGCATCTATTTTCACTAATCTTACACTAATCCCATTTTATTTTCCCCACATCCATAAGACCAGAAGACCATAAGCTACAGGAACAGGATTAGGCCATTTGGCCCATTGAGCCTGCTCCACCATTTCATCATGGCTGATCTATTTTTCCTCTCAGCCCTAATCTCTTGCCTTCTCCAATATCCCTTTATGCCCTGACCAGTCAAGAATCTATCAACCTCTGCTTTAAATATACATAAAAGTTTTGGCCTCCACAGCTGCCTGTGGCAATGAATTTCACAGATTCACTACTCTCTGGCTAAAGAAATTCCTCCTCGTCTCTGTTCCAAAAGGATACCCCTCTATTCTCAGGCTGTGCCCCCTGGTCTTAGACACTCCCACCTTATAAAACATCCTCTCCACATCCACTCCATCAAGGCCTTCTACCATTCGATAGGTTTCAATGAGGACTCCTCTCATTCTTCTGAATTCCAGCGAATACAGCTGTAGAACCATCAAACAGTGTTCATATGACAAGTTATTCAATCCTGGAATCATTTTCATGAAGCTTCTTTGAGTCCCTCCAGTTTCAGCACATCCTTTCTAAGATAAGGGGCCTAAAACTGTTCACAATACTCCAAGTGAGGCCTCACCAGTGCTTTATAAAGTCTCAACATTATGTCCTTGCTTTTATATCAAATTCCTTTTGAAATGAATGCTAACAGAGCAATTGCCTTCCTCACCACAGACTGAATCTGCAAATAAACATTTAGGGAATCCTATACGAGGACTCCCAAATCCTTTCGCGCCTCAGGTTTTTGTATTTTCTCTCCATTTAGAAAATAGTCAACCCTTTCATTACTTCTACCAAAGTGCATGACCATACACTTCCCGATACGGCATTCTATCTGCCATTTTTTTGCCCATTCTTCAATCCTGTCTAAGTCCTTCTGTAGCCTCTCTTTTTCTTCAAAACTACCTGCCCCTTTACCTTTGCAACAAGCCATCAATTCCATCATCCAAATCATTGACATATAATGTAAGAAGAAGCGATCCCATCACAGACCTCTGTGGAACACCACTAGTCACTGACAGCCAACCAGAAACAACTCCCTTTGCCTCCTGTCAAATCAGCCACAGTTTTATCCACACTAGAATCTTTCCTGTACCACAGGCTCGTAGCTTATTAAGCAACTTCATGTATGGCACTTTGTCAAAGGCCTTCTGAAAATCCAAATACAAAACATTAACTGAATCTCCTTTGTCTATCCTGCTTGTTCTTTCTTCAAAGAATTCTAACAACTTTGTCAGTCAAGATTTTCCCCTGAAGGAACCATGCTGACTACAGTTTGTTCTATCATGTGCCTCCAAGTACCCTGAAACCTCATCGTCAACATCTTCCCAACCACTGAGGTCAGACTAACTGGCCTATAATTTCCTTCAACTGCCTTTCTTCCTTCTTGAAGAGTGTAGTGACATTTTCAATTTTCCAGTCTTTGGAACCATTCCAGGATCTAATGAGTCTTGAAAGATCATTACTAATGCCTCCGCAATCTCTTCAGCTATCTCTTTTAGGACCCTGGGGTGTACACCATCAGGTCCATGTGACTTATCTACCTTCAGATCTTTCAGCTTTCCATGAACCTTCTCCCTAGTAATAGTAACTTCCACACTTCATGACCTGTGACACCTGGAACTTCCAGCATATTGCCAGCGTCTTCCACAGTGAAGACTAATGAAAAATACTTGTACAGTTCATCTGCCATTTCCTTGTCCCCCATTATGACCTCTCCAGCATTGTTTTCCAACGGTTCAATATCCACTGTCACCTCTCTTTCACAATTTATGCATCTGAAGAAATTTTTGGTATCCTCTTTAATAATATAGGCTAGCTTACTTTCATATTCCATCTTTACCTTCTTAATGACTTTTTTAGTTGCCTTCTGTTGGTACTTAAAACCTTCCCAATCTAATTTCCCACTAATTTTTGCTCTATTATAGACCCTCTCATTGGCTTTTATGTTGGCTTTGACTTCTTTTGTTAACCATGCTTGTGTCATCTGGCCTTTAAAATACTTCTTCCTCTTTGGGATGTGTATATCCTGTGCCTTCCGAACTGCTTCCAGAAATTCCAGCCATTGATACTCTGCTGTCATCCCTGCTAGTGTTCTTTTGCCATCAATTCTGGCCAACTCCTCTCCCATGCCTCTGTAATTTCCTTTACTCCACTATAATACTGATACATATGACTTTAGCTTCTCCTTCTCAAATGTCAGGGCGAAGTCGATTATAGTATGATCACTTGCCCTAAGGGCTCCTTTATCTTAAACTCTCTAATCAATTTAGTTTGTTGCACAACACCCAATCCAGAATAGCTGATCCCCTAGTGGGCTCTACCATGAGCTGCTATAAAAAGCCATCTCACGGGCATTCTAGAAATTCCCCCTCTTGGAATCCCACACCAACCTAATTTTCCCAATATACCTGCATTTGAAATCTCCCATGGCTATTGTAACATTGCCTTTTTAGCATCACACACAAAATGCTGGTGGAACGCAGCAGGCAAGGCAGCATCTATAGGAAGAGGTACAGTCGATGTTTCGGGCCGAGACCCTTCGTCAGGACTAACTGAATGAAGAGATAGTAAGAGAATTGAAAGTGGGAGAGGGAAGGGGAGATCCGAAATGATAGGAGAAGACAGGAGGGGGAGGGATGGAGCTAAGAGCTGGAAAGTTGATTGGCAAAAGGGATACCACGCTGGAGAAGGGAGAGGATCATGGGACTGGAGGTCAAGGGAGAAAGAAAGGGGGAGGGGAGCATCAGAGGAAGATATAGAGGGACACAGGGAGAAAAAAGAGAGAGAAAGAAAGGGGGAAAATAAAATAAATAAATAAATAGGGGATGGGGTAAGAAGGGGGTAAAGATGGCATTAACGGGAATTAGAGAAGTCAATGTTCATGCCATCAGGTTGGAGGCTACCCAGACGGAATATAAAGTGTTGTTCCTCCAACCTGAATGTGGCTTCATCTTGACGGTAGAGGAGGCCACGGATGGACATATCAGAATGGGAGTGGGACGTGGAATTAAAATGTGTGGCCACTGGGAGATCCTGCTTTCTCTGGCGGAGAGACCATGGATGTTCAGCAAAACGGTCTCCCAGTCTGCATTGGGTCTCGCCAATATATAGAAAGCCGCATCGGGAACACCGGATGCAGTTTATCACCCCAGCCGACTCACAGGTGAAGTGTCGCCTCACCTGGAACGACTGTCCGGGGCCCTGAATAGTGGGGAGGGAGGAATGTATAAGGGCATGTGTAGCACTTGTTCCGCTTACAAGGGTAAGTGCCGGGAGGGAGATTGGTGGGAAGGGATGGGAAGGATGAATGGACAAGGGAGTCGCATAGGGAGTGATCCCTGCGGAAAGCAGAAAGAGGGGGTGAGGGAAAGATGTGCTTGGTGGTGGGATCCCGTTGGAGGTGGTGGAAGTTACGGAAAATTAGATGTTGGACCCAGAGGATGGCTGGTAGGTGAAGACAAGGGGAACCCTATCCCTAGTGGGGTGGCAGGAGGATGGGGTGAGAGCAGATGTGCGTGAAATGGGGGAGATGCGTTTGAGAGCAGAGTTGATGGTGGAGGAAGGGAAGCCCCTTTCTTTAAAAAAGGAAGACACCTCCTTTGTCCTGGAATGAAAAGTCTCATCCTGAGAGCAGATGCAGCGGAGACGGAGGAATTGCGAGAAGGAGATGGCATTTTTACAAGAGATAAAGTGGGAAATGGAATAGTCCAGGACACAGCTTATCTACTGATGTCTATTATAAGCCTACGGACTCTCACAGCTACCTGGATTATTTTGTGTGTGTTGCTTGAATTTCCAGCATCTGCAGATTTCCTCGTGTTTGCCTTTTTAGTATGCATTTTCTCTCTCCCATTGTAATTTGCAGACCACATCCTTAAACTGTTTTGGGGTCTGTATATACTTTTACCCTTGCAGTTCCTTAGTTCTATCCACAATGATTCAACATCTTCTGACCTTATGTCACCTCTTTCTAATGATTTAATTTCATTTTTTACCAACAGAGCCACGCCACCCCCCCCACCCTCCTGCCTATCCTTTTGATACAATGTATATTCTTGGAAATTAAACTCCCAGCTATTATCTTCTTTCAGCCATGATTCGATGATGCCTACAACATCGTACTTGCCAATCTGTAACAGTGCTACAAGTTCATTGACCTTATTCTGTATATTTCAAATATAACATCTTTAGTCTTGTATTCACCCTTCTCGGTTTTGTCCACTTTTACATTGCAACTCATCTTGTTGACTGCAATTTTGCCCAATAATCTGACTCTCCTTGCTTTGAGTCTCATTATACATTGCCTCTGTTTGCAAACTAATTACCTCATCTTCAGCACTACTACTCTGGTTCCCATCCCCCTGCCAAATTAGCTTAAACCCACCCGAACAACTCTAGCCAACCTGCCTGCAAGGATATTGGATCCCCCTCTGGTTCAGGTGTTACCCGTCCCTTTTATATAGGTCATACCTTCCTCAGTAGAGATTCCAATGATCATAAATGTAAAACCCCTGCCCCCTGCACCAGTTCCTCAGCCACGCATTCACCTGTCAAATCATCCTATTCTTACCCCCACTGGCACAGGCAGCAATCCAGAGATTACTACTCTGGAGGTCATGTTTCTCACCTTTCTACCTAGCTTCCGAAAATCTACCTTCAGGACCTCGCCACCTTGACTATCTATGTCATTGGTACTGATATGTACCAAGACTTCTGAATGCCATGGACATGAGCCGAGACATCCCTTTTCCTGGCACCAGAAAGCCAACATCCACCCATGCATCCCTATTGCGCCCACAGACCTCGTCCCTGTTCCTCTGACTAAAGAATCTCCTATTAACATTGCAGTCCTCTTCCCCTCTCCACTTTTCAGAACCACAGCACCAGGCTCAGTGCCAGAGACCTGGTCACTGTGGTTCCCCCCGGTAGGTCATCCCCCTCAATAGTATCTAAAGTTACATACTTATCATTGAGGGGAACATCCACAGTTGTTCTCTGCACTGGCTGTGCACTTCTCCTACTTCTCCTGACAGTCACCCAGTTACCTGTCTCCTGCAACCTAAGGATAACTACCTCCCTGTAGCTCCTGTCAATCATCTCCTCATTCTCCAGTATGAGTTGAAGGTCATCAAGCTGCAGCTCTAGTTCCTTAATACATTTTCTCAGGACCTGTAGCTCGGTACACCTAGTGCAGATGTGTTTATCTGGGAGTCTGGAGGTCTCTCAGGCTTCACACAAAATACTGCCTCTGGAGCTATTCTCACTATACTATGCACTGATAGATGAGGAATGAACAAATAAGAACACAGAGAGAGTTACAAGACAATCTAACTGTCACTTCCACTGGTCAATCTCTCCCCATGCATTTTTCATGGCCGTTGGCTGCTTTATTGATATTGATGGACCGAAAATCTTCCAAACTTTTCTCTCTGCATTGTACGTATCGAATATGAGAAGTTGGATATTGGTTACTGCATGAAATTGGAAAAGCAGGATTTTGATATTTAAGGCATTTAACCCTTGGAAAATAAAAGTCAAAGAGAAATAAGAATATTCAACTACAATCACAAAGATGGAATGGAAAGTGACACAAAATTAATTTAAAATACAAGAAACACACGCAATACATCATGCTAAGAGTAGAATGTGTAGTGATAAAAATCAGAGAATGACATAGGAAAGACAACAGTTGAACACAGAAGCAGCAAAATAATATGTGTATTACTACTGACAAGACATGGACACTCACACATCAAACTCAAAACAATCCATATATAAATTCTTATATGTGGGGAAATATTTTAAAAAGGCAAAAAAAAGCATTTCTTACTAAGTTTGTAAAATTTGGTCTGAAAGTAGCAAAAACCTAATGATTTGTTAATTTCCTCAGAAAAAGCTATCAAAGTAGGTTAAACTTGACTGGTCCTTTCCAGTAAACATATAGGACACAATACAATGTTTTACCCAATTTAACAAAAAAGAATATTGCCTAACTTCAAGAAGTAATGACACAGAGAACTTGTTAAATTTCATTACAAATTTTTCTGTACATTAGAAAAAAATCCCAAAACTGAGAAATATAGTCCAAATTAGGTATAGTCAAACACTCAACTGGGAATCAGGTGGCCAATTCCAACCGGGAAAAAAAAGATATCAGTAAATGGTGCTTACCTCCTTCATAGTGGTCAGAAAAATTAATTAGATATTTTCAAGTTTCATATCATCCTCAAATATTTTCTCATAATGCAGAAGGCCATCTGACCCACCACGTCACTACCAGTTCTTAAAGCAATTCACTTACGTATTTCCCTGTAACTTATTCTCTCCAATGTGCCCATCAACTCCCCCAAATTCTTTTGCCACTTACCTATAATAAGAACAATTTATATCAGCCTACCAAGCAAACAACCAGCACATCTTTAGGATGTAGGAGGTAACCAGAAACCATGGGGGAAACACATGCAATCAAAGGGAGAACAAACAAATTCCACAGAGCCAGAGGTCAAGACTGAGCCTGGGTCATTACAGCTGCATTATTTGCTGCATCATTGTGTAATCCCTTATAGATTTGCATTCAAATACTACAGCTGCTATAGTGGAATTTTTAGAACCTACATCTCTGCATCAATGATCCTAAACTCCAACCATTATCCCAGTAACAACCACTATGCTACTAAACTCATTTTTAAAAAACATGCAACATTAAATAACTATTTCAACATTTCATTCAAATATTCTAATATTTTGTTTTCAAATTAGCAAATTACCAGTTCAGGTAGAGTTTCATTTCCACTGACCAAGAAGAAGATCTTCATTGTTTCAAATGCAATAGAATAGCGGGCCATTAACTTTCCAGTTTCTATTAAACATAAAGGAGAAGGTTACACATTTCATTGATCATTAACAGTTGTATTATTAAAATTATTAGAAAATATGTAAATAAATCTCCACCTGTAGGTTTGAAATTGATTTCTTCATCCATTCTTAACAATCCAATAGAAGACAATGCTTGCAAATTCTTCAGGCATAGTTCTGTTTCAGCAATAAGAACTAGATTTTATCACACATTCATTGATTGGTGTGTGAAATCTAACTAATAAGTTATTTTCATTCATTCACAGATCTCTTCTTAATACTCTGAATAAGGGGATCTTTGAGAAGATAGCTTTGAAATGGATACCCAGTGTTTCACTAGTAAAACTCCACACTTGTGCAATGGATATAAGAAATTATGCATTTCCCTATCAACAGTGACAAAATTTTCATTTATGTACCCTTTCAGACATGGCAAAATGTTTCAAGGTACTCTGCATCTTTGTTATCTAGTAAAATTTGACACTGAGTCATATAAGGACAAATGATTAAGAAGTTTCAAAAAAAAAGATCAAATAAATTCAAAAATAAGTAAAAAATCAGAAATAGCAGAATACAAAAATATCAAAAGCTTATACAAATAGAGACACCATGGATCAATGTGATGGCAAAGATTATAATTCTAAATTCAAATGGTAAAATTTATTCCCATCTCTTTCCCTGCTCAAGGTGTTAAAATTGTTGTCATTTTCCTAACAATCAATCCTAAGGGATTATGTGGACAAACTGTACACCAATAACCACAAAATATTCAAACACATAGGCCAGTTTAAATTCAGCCACGTTAAATCAAAGTGAAATCTATTTCCTTTCTGCTGCAACTGTTGGCATTATTCAATCTTAATCAACATAGATCATGATGCAAAAAAAATTGTTCAACAATTACACCTCAGATTCCTTTAATCAAAATTAATCTTATTGACTTAAAAAAATTCTGGTAAATAGGCTTCCACAATGTTTCAATGACACAAATTACATCAAGTACCTTGCAACTTTGCTTCAATTCCAGCTCTGTCAAGACCAGCAGCAAAACCTGAAGAAGAGAAATGTTTATAATCATTGAACTCTTAGGTAGGTATAAGTTATCACTTCTCAGGTATCCATATACACATTAAATTTAATTCTTAGATCACAGTTTGAAAATCTATTGTGCAAATTGTGGTTGGTTATTAGTTTAATGGTTCCTTAAGGTTGTTAGAGTCGGGGATGGTAATGTGGACAAGCTGCCACTACCTAGTAAATGCTCCAAATGGCATGTGCCTCAAATAGCCTCTGATAACCAATGCCAGTTCCTGGCATTCACATGTAGTTTAGCTCCTAAGCCCAGCAGAACCGTTCCTACTGACAGGAGAAGGGGAAAACCTGGATTACTGGTACCTTAAAACCAGTCACTTCAGGCAAATGGGGCTTGTTAGCCATGGTTGGTAGCTCATCTAGGAGAAAGAAAACTCTCCAGAGTCCAATGATTTTTGAAAGATAATTGCTAATGCCTCCACAATCTCTAACATTATCTTTTTCAGAATTAGAATCCAGTTTATTATCACCGGCATGTCACATGAAATTTATTAACTTAGCAGCAGTAGTTCATTGCAATACATAATCAAGCAGAGAGAGAAAAAAATGAATAATAATGAAAATAAAACATAATAAATAAACAAGTAAATCAATTACGTATATTGAATAGATTTTTTAAAATGTGTATTTTAAAAAAAGTGAGGTAGTGTCCAAAGCTTCAATGTCCATTTAGGAATCGGATGGCAGAGGGGAAGGAGCTGTTCCTGAATCACTAAGTGTGTGCCTTCAGGCTTCTGTATCTCCTACCTGATGGTAACAGTGAGAAAAGGGCACGCCCTGGGTGCTGGAGGTCCTTAATAATGGATGCTGCCTTTCTGAGACACTGCTCCCTAAAGATGTCCTGGGTACTTTGTAGGCTAGTGACCAGATGGAGCTGACTAGATTTACAACCTTCTGCAGCTTCTTTCGGTCCTGTGCAGTAGCCCCTCCATACCAGACAGTGATTCAGCCTGTCAGAATGCTCTCCACGGTTCAACCATAGAAGTTTTTGAGTGTATTTGTTGACATGCCAAATCTCTTCAAACTCCTAATAAAGTATAGCCGCTGTCTTGCCTTCTTTATGACTACATCAATATTTTGGGACCAGGTTAGATCCTCAGATTTCTTGACACTCAGGAACTTGAAGCTGCTCATTCTCTCCACTTCTGATCCCTCTATGAGAATTGGTATGTGTTCCTTCGTCTTACCCTTCCAGAAGTTCACAATCAGCTCTTTCGTCTTACTGATGTTAAGTGCCAGGTTGTTGCTGTGGTACCACTCCACTAGTTGGCATATCTCACTCCTGTACGCCCTCTCGTCACCACCTGAGATTCTACCAACAATGATTGTATCGTCAGCAAATTTGTATATGATGTCTGAGCTATGCCTAGTCACACAGTCATGTGTATACAGAGAGTAGAGCAGTGAGCAGGAGTGGCACACACCCCTGAGTGCACCAGTGTTGATTGTCAGTGAGGAGATATGTTATCACCAACCCTCACAGACTATGGTCTTCCGGTTAGGAAGTGGAGGATCCAATTGCAGAGGGAGGCACAGAGGCCCAAATTCTGCAACTTCTCAATCAGGATTGTGGGAATGATGGTATCAAATGCTGAGCTATAGTCGACGAACAGCATCCTGACATAGGTGTTTGTGTTGTCTAGGTGGTCTAAAGCCGTGTGGAGAGCCACTGAGATTGCATCTTCCGTTGACCTATTGTGGCGATAGGCAAATTGCAATGGGTCCAGGTCCTTGCTGAGGCAGGAGTTCAGTCTAGTCATAGCCAACCTCTCAAAGCATTTCATCACTGTCTCACTGTCGATGTGAGTGCTACTGGGCGATAGTCATTAAGGCAGCCCACATTCTTCTTCTTTGGCACTGGTATAATTGAAAATGTCCTTGAACACTCCCGCTAGTTGGTTGCCACAGATTTTCAGAGCCTTACCAGGTACTCCATCAGGACCTTCTGCCTTACGAGAGTTTACTCTCTTTAAAGACAGTCTAACATTGGTCTCTGAGATAGAGATCACAGGGTCATCAGGTGCAGCAGGGATCTTCACAGCCATAATTGTGTTCTCCCTTTCAAAGCGTGCGTAGAAGGCATTGAGTTCATGTAGTAGTGAAGCATCGCTATCAGAACCCTAGGGTGCAGTTCACCTTCTCCCTTGCAATAGTAACTGCACTCACTTTTCTTCCTTCACACTCAACAATGTCTGGCTGACTGCTAGTGTCTTCCACAATGAAGACTGATGCAAAATACTCATTTAGTTCCTCTGCCATCTCCTTGCTCCCTGTTATTATTTCTCCAGCCTCATGTTCTGGCGATCTTATATCCACTCTCATCTCTCTTTTAATTATTTTACATACTTGAAAAGTTGTTGCTATCCACAAGTGACCATCAGATGTGGAACATACCAGGGTGATGCACTATCCCCACTGCTGTTATGCACAGGCTTGAAACCCCCTCAGCTATTTCATCTCAAAGAGTGGATATGGGTACGGGTTCAAGAGTGGAGTCACCATCATCCACCTCTTAAACATGGATGACATCAAGCTCTATGCTAGAAATGAAAGACGCATTTACTCACTAATCTACCTGACAAGGGTGTACAGGAGAGACACTGGGACTAGAAAAGTGTAGTTGGATGGTAGTGAAAAGCGGCAAACTCATCAAAAGGAGTTGAATTACCTCAAGGCCATGTACCAGATGTACAGGACAGCTACAAATACCTAGGGATCCTGCAGGCACATGGAAGCCACAATGAGGACACAAAGAAGGCTGCAAAGGGTGAGATAGATCCTAAAAAGCCAGCTGAATGGGAAGAATATGATCAGAGCCATCAACACATTCGCCCTACCAGTCATCAAATACCCAGCCGCAGTAGTGTTTTAGTCAAGGAACAAACTGGAAGCCGCTGACTTCAAGACCCAGAAACTTCTGACAATTCCATTCTAAGTCCAATGTCGAGTGACTGTACCCACCAGAATAATAGAGTTTGGGGACCAGGAAGTATCAAGGCCACAGTCCTGGAAGAAATGCGAAACATCCATGAGTATGTCAGGAATGAATATGAGTGTACCTAGACATCTGATCTGCCTTCTGAGAAACTTCTGAGAAACCATCAAGAAGCAACAGTTAGAACACGAAACAACAAACTAGTTCAAGATTGTGAAAGGAGTACGACAAGGCTATATACTGTCACGCTACTTATTTAATCTATATGCTGAACACATCTGCAGCATGCTACCACCCAAAGTGGACCCCCTACAATTCACCTACCGACACAACCGATCGACAGACGACACAATAGCCACTGCTCGACACACCGTCCTTACACATCTGGAGAAGGAGAATGCTTATGTGAGAATGCTGTTCTTGGACTACAGTTCAGCATTCATCACCATAATTCTCTCCAGGCTCGACAGGAAGCTCAGAGACTTCGGCCTTGACCCTGCCTTGTGTAGCTGGATCCTGGACTCCCTGTCAGATCACTGGCAAGTGGCAAGAGTGGGCTCCCTCGCCTCCACCCCTCTGACTTTCAACATAGGAGCCCCTCAGGGCTGAGCACTAAGTCCCCTCCTTTACTCCCTGCATACCCACGACTGTGTCACCACCCACAGCTCTAATCTGCCAATTAAATTTGCCGACGACACTACATTGATTGGCCTAATCTCAAACAATAACGAGGTGGCCTACAGGGAAGAAGTTATCTCTCTGACACAGTGGTGTCAAGTAAACAACCTCTCCCTCAATGCACAAAGGAGCTGGTTGTGGATTACAGGAGAAATGGAGGGGGACTAATCCCCATTGACATTAATGGATCTGGGGTTGAGAGGGTAAACATCTTTAAATTCCTCGGCGTCCACATCACCGAGGACCTCATGTGGTCTGTACACACCAGCTGTATGGTGAAAAAGGCACAACAGCGTCTCTTTCAACTCAGACAGTTGAGGAAGTTTGGTATGGGCCCCCAAATCCTAAGAACTTTCTACAGGCACACAATTGAGAGCATCCTGACTGGCTACATCACTGCCTGGTATGGGAACTGTACCTCTTTTAATCACACGATTCTGCAGAGAGTGGTGTTGTCAGCCCAGCGTATCTGTAGTTGTGAACTTCCCATGGTTCAGGACATCTACAAAGACAGGTGTGAAACTAGGGACCCAAGCCACCCCAATCACAATCTATTCCAGCTGCTACCATCCAGGAAATGGTACCACAGCATAAAAGCCAGGACCAACAGGCTCTGGGACAGTTTCTTCCACCAGGCCATCAGACTGATTAACTCACACTGATTTGAGTGTATTTCTATGTTACATTGACTGTTCTATTTATTATAAATTATTATGATTGCACATTGCACATTCAGACCGAGACGAAACATAAAGATTTTTAGTCCTCATGTATGAGAAGGATGTAAGAAATAAAGTCAATTCAATTCATGAGGAATGCTGGTGTAGAGGACCCTAATATTGGAATCAAAATTGCCAGATGAAATATTAACAACCTCAGATATGCTCTAATGGCAGAAAGTGAGGATGATCTGAGGAAGCTTCTAATCAAAGTGAAAGAAGAAAGTGCAAAAGCTGGCTTGTTGCTCGATATTAAGAAAACCAAGATTATGTCAACTATTAACTCCATGGTAATAAATAGATAGGAAGTGGAAGCAGTGACTGATTTTGTCTTCCTTGATTCATAGATTTCTAAGATGGTAACTGCAGCCACAAAATTAAATGGCATTTACTTCTGGGGAGGTCAGCAATGGCAAACTTAGATAAAATACTGAAGAGCAGAGACATAACATTGTCTACAAAGATCCGTATAGTCAAGTCTATGGTATTTCCAGTTGTGATGTATGGCTGTGAGAGCTGTACTATTAGTAAGACTGAATACAAAAGAATAAATGCTTTTGAACTTGGAGGCTGGAGGAAAGTGTTAAAGAGTTCATTGGACAGCAAGAAGATCCAACAAGTCAATACTTGAAGAAATACAGCCAGACTACTCACGAGGAGACTTGATTATCAGACAAAAGCCCAAATATTTTGGCCACATGATGCGAAAACAGGATTCCTTGGAGAAGACTCATGTTGGAGAAAACAGAAGGTAAAAGAAGGAGAGGATGACAGAGGCTACGATGGATAGATAATATTACTCAGACAATGCGTATGACCTTGGGGGATCTTAGACAGGCAGTTTCCAACAAGAAGGCTCAGTATGCAGGGATCCATGAGATCACAAAGAGTAGGACTCAACTTAATGACTGATCAAACAAAAAAAATGTCAGGAAGATCCGGAGGCCAACCTGCTAGGAGAATAACTCAGACAGCAGGCGGAGGACATGGAAATGGAAGTGGGTGAAGCAGAACCAGAGGACCAGAGACAATGGCAGGACAAGCCACTGCATGGGATGTACCATCGCCAGAATGATTACCAGTTGTCAGAGGTGGCTATTACAAGAAAGTCCTACCGATGGCTGGAAATGGCAGGACTAAGGAACAGCACAGAGGCACTGCTCAAGGTTACACAGAACAGGTGCTGCTCATGCCTACACAGAACAGGCACTGAGCACAACGGCAACAGAAGCAAGGGTCTATCATACCAGCCAAGACCCAAGATGCAGACTGTGCAAGGAATCCACTGAAACTATCCAACACGTAGTAGCAGGGTGCAAGATGCGGGCAGGGACAGTGTACACTGAACAGCACAACCAAGTTGCAGAAATTGTGTACAGGAACATCTGCAATGAGTATGGATTGGACACTCCCAAGTCCAAATGGGAAACACCCGAGAAGGTAATGCAGAATGACAGGAAACCTATGAGACTTCCAAATACAGACTGATAAGCAGGTACTGGCAAACCAATCAGACATAGTAATACTGGACACAGAGCAGAAGAAATCGATAGTAATAGATGTGGCAATCCCAAATAACAGTAACATCAGGAAGAAAGAATATGAGAAGCTGAAGAAATACCAGGCTTGAAAGAGCAGATAGAAAGGATGTGGAAGGTTAAAGACAAGAGTAATCCTGGTGGTGAACTGTCACTTGGAGCTGTGACACCTGGACTGGAAGAGTGGCTGCAGCAAATCCCAGGAACAACATTTGAGATCTTGGTCCAGAAGAGAGCACTACTAGGTACAGCAAGGATACTGTGCCGAACCCTCAAGCTCCCAGGTCTCTGGTAGAGGACTCAAGATTGAGGAAAAAATAGACATACGCACCACCCACAGGAGGTGAGAAAAATATATAATAGCTAAATTAAATAAGTAGTGCAAAAACAGAAGTAAAAAAGTAGTGAGGTAATGTTCATGGGTTCAATGTCCATTCAAAAATTGATAGCAGAGGGGAAGAAGCTATTCCTGAATCACTGACTGTGTGTCATCAGGCTTCATTACCTCCTTTCTGATGGTAATAACGAGAAGAGGGCATGCCCTGGTTGGTGGGAGTCCTTAATGATGGATGCCACCTTTTTGAGGCATCGTTTCTTGAAGATGTCTTGGATGCAAATGAGGCTAGCACCCATGATGGAGCTAGCTAATTTCACAGTTCTCTCCAGCTTACTTCGATCCTGTGCAATAGTACCTCACCCCCATACCAGACAGTGATGCAACCAGTTAGAATGCTCTCCATGGTATAGCTGTAGAAATATGCGAGTGTTTTAGGTGACATAACAAATCTCTTCAAACCCCTAATGAAATATAGCCGCTGTCTTGCTTTCTTTATAGCTGCATCAAATTGTCGGGACCAGTTTAGATCCTTAGAGATATTGGCGCCCAGGAACTTGAAAATGCTCACTCTCTCCACTTGTGATCCCTCTAGGAGGACTGGTGTGTGTTCCCTCATCTTACCATTTCTGATAAATATTTTTACTGACATCATCTCTCCATGAAATTGTGCCATTTACCATAACAGCGGGAGGAGAGAGTACAGCGTGCCGCGCGTTTGCAGCCCTCCGGTGAAAAATGATATCGTATCTGTTAAATAGGGGCCGTGGACAATTCTGATTTGATGGAAACAGACGTGAAAGCACAGAGGAACATCTGAAGAAATTTCTGAAACACCCGTTCGCTGCTGTCGTTACTGCGCGATTGTGAATCTTCCAGAGGGAAGGCCTCAAAATCCCCGGTTTTGCCTCCTGTTAGTGACCGAGATTGAGGTCCAATCGCTTGGATAGAGATGGTGCTCGGTACTCGGTGTCGGAGAGCTGATCGGAGGCTCGAAGTTTTCGAATGACTCAGAGTCGGACTGTGGTCGGGCATAGCAGGGAGAGTTTTTCTTCCTTCTCTCGTCTGCGTGAGATGTGGGACATTTGAGAGACTTTGAACTCTTTACTGTGCTCATGGACTGTTCTTCAGCAAGTTATGGTATTGTTGCACTGTTGTAACTATATGCTATAATTATGTGGTTTTGTTAGTTTTTTCAGTCTTGGTCTGTCCTGTGTTTTGTGATATCACACCGGAGGAAATATTATATCATTTCTTAATGCATGCATTACTAAATGACAATAAAAGAGGACTGTGTGTCTTCATAATCTAAATTATGTTTATTTTACTGCATGCAAGACCATAGTGAACTATGGTTGTTCGTCCGTCGTCGTCGTCGATGAAGACCTCGACACCATTGACGGTGTCAAGACTAGCGCATGATTTGGACTTAAGTGAGGGAGAATTGCGCAGCGTCAGCCTCAGTGTCTCTTCCCAATTCCCATCTGGATCCAGTGGCAAGACAGAGTTGAGACAGCTGGAGATGGGACTAGGCGCTGTGGATGACCAGGACGTCTTCTGTGTCTTGTCGTGCTCTACACGTTCCACGACGCTTGCAGAGACCGCCTTCATGACTGTTGGACCTTCCATTGGTCTCGTCCGCTCAATCCACCAGAGTCTGTCTTCACATGCTGGGATAGACATCTCCCTATCTCACCGAGGGTATGAGACCCATCGGCAACCCTCACCTGGTTTAGCTGGCTTGTCGGAGCCATTGCCCGGGGTGTGGCCACTGTCGTAAGCAAAAAGCTATCAGGAGCCACAGGTGAGAGCTGAGTACCAGGTGGGGACCAAAGGTGGACTAACCGCCTTGAAAAGGACGCGACATGCTCCCTCACCAGAGGTGCTACCCCTCCCTGACACCCTATAGTGAAAAAGTGGATAACAACTGTGGAACAATTTATATTTATACCAGGATGGTCAGAGTCATCAGTGTAGTGATCAACATGCTATGCCCCTTCAGTTGCAGGATGTCTGATATTTTGTGGACATACCTTAAGACAATCTAGTCTTTAGTATAGTCTCCCTTTAGTACACTAACTTTAGTATATTAATCCATCGGAGAGATTTTCAATTTATTACAACCTGTGTTTTATTGCATTTACAAAATGCTGAAACACTTCCTATCCATTACAAATTATGCTAAAATGTGTATATTAGCCATTCATAATTGACAACATAAAAATGGATTTGCCTTCAAATTGTGTGAAATTAACTCAACAGCTTGGGTGTACTTTGAAGGCAAATCCAATTTGAAAACACAAAATTCTATAGCATTTTACTTAAGAAATATTAAATCTTACCATAATGATTTGGATTTTTAAGAGCTCTTATGTAAAGAAATGTTGATCGTATCCACTCCAAAGCCACATTAACATCAGTGATGGTATTCAGTATTATTTCTGCATTTAAATGTTCAACAAGATGCTTGTGTAAACTACCAAAAGAAAGAAATAGGAAATATCAAAATCCATCAACTTCAATACTTACCATCTAATGCTTCCAGAAAAAAAGTATTTTGGATAACAAATGCATTACAGAAACTCTGAATATCTACCAATATGTGATCAGCCATGTGTTGATTGTAGCACCTGAAATTTAATTCAATTACAGTAAAAATAAATATCAGGAACAAAAACAACAGGAATTCTGCAGATGCTGGAAATTCAAGCAACACACATAAAAGTTGCTGGTGAACGCAGCAGGCCAGGCAGTATCTCTAGGAAGAGGTGCAGTCAACGTTTCAGGCCGAGACCCTTCGTCAGGTGTTGCTTTCCAAGTTAGTGTCCAAGCCAAACTTCTGTACTATATTTGGTGATTAGACTTTTAAAGTATTATTAGTAGCAACAAGTAAAATTTCTAGGTAAAAAATGGTCAAGCTGCATCTGTAAAGAAAGAGCAAGAGATAATACTGCATATTGGATTGATAATTGTAGTTGATCATCCTTGTAGAAAACCATGAGGACAGCCAGCTGATTAATTACACTGCTTTTCTACTCTGGCCACTTGGGAGACAGAAATGAGCATAAAATGAGGCTGATAACAGGGGGCCTTAAGATGGACATTACCTGGCACCCTTACTAGCAATCACTGCCTTGAAGGCAGCAATTACATTGACTGAATGTGGAAGACAAGCTACATAGGTCTTTCACATCCTGGAGTCTTTTGGAGGACTCTCAACAGCAAAAAAGGCTTTGGACAACACACTAGAGCAGCAGACACTGGCACAGCCATAGCTGGCGTCTTGCTGGCTGTAAAAAAACTATCAGTGGCTTTTAGTATTTTTAAACTTTATCGCTGTAAGAACTATCAATAACAATAAATATTTTTAAATTTCACATTTAAAAACTCATAAAATTGAATGAGATATAAAAATATTTCAAAGTTTCAAAAAATAAAGTGAAACATTTATAAATAATTTATAGCATTGAAGTAAAATAATTTAGAAAATGAAGGACAAAGGATCTTGGACAAAATGTTTACTTTTCCATAGGCGCTGCCTGGCCTGCTGAGTTTATGCAGCATTTTGTGTGTATTGCTTTGATTTCCAGCATCTGCAGATTTTCTCTTGTTGTAAATTCTTCTGTTATTATTTCAGAGGATCTGTCCTGGGTCTAGCATTTACGTGCCATTACAAAGGAAGTATGGCAGCGCCTCTAATTTCTTAGAAGTTTGCAAAGATTTGGCATGTTATCTAAAACTTTGATAAGCTTCTATAGATGTGTGGTCCTTGGTCCTGATGAAGACTCTCAGGCCGAAACATCAATTATTTACTCTTCTGGCCTGTTGAGTTCCTCCAGCATTTTGTATGTATTACAGAGGAAGTTAAAGTTGCTGACTCTCTCTACCTCTGATCCCCCGATGAGGACTGGCTCCTTGGTTTCCTCCTCCTGAAGTCAATAATTTGCTCCTTGGTCTTTCTGACATTGAGTGAGAAGTTGTTGTTGTGGCACCACTCCGCCAGATTTTCAATCTCCCTTCTATATGCTGATTCATCACCACCTTTGATTCAACCAATGACAATGTCGTCATCAGCAAATTTGAATATGGCATTGGGTCTGTCCTTAGCCTCACAGTCATAATTTATAAAGCGATTAGAGCAGGGGGCTAAACATACAGCCTTGTGGTGCACCTGTGCTGATGGAGATTATGGATGACATGATGCTGCCAATCCAAACTGACTGGAGTCTGCAAGTGAAGAGATCAAGCAGTTACACAAGGGGTTATTGAGGGAAAGGTCTTGTAGCTTATTGATTAGTTTTGAGGGGATGATACCATTGAATGCCTAGTTGTAGTCAACGAAGAGCATCCTGATATCTGCATTTTTGCTGTCCAGATATTCCAGGGTTGAATGAAGAGCCAATGAAGTGGCATCTGCTGTTGACCTGTTGTGATGATAGGCAAACTGGAGCAGATCCAAGACCCTTCTCAGGCAGGAGTTGATATGTTTCGTCACCAATCTCATCACTTCATCACAGTGGGTGTAAGTGCTTCTGAATGACAGTCACCTCAGGCAGATTACCATATTCTCCTTAAGTGCTGGTATAATTAATGCCTGCATGAAGCAGGAGGGTACCTTAAACTGCCCAAACAAGAGGCTAAGAATATTGGTGAACATTCAAGTCAGTTGATCGGCATGGTCTTTAGTACTCGGGCAGTTACCCTTCTGGGCTGGATGCTTTCTGTAGGATCATCTGTCAGCCTCAGAGTCTGAAATCAGTCATCGGGACTTTGGAACATACAGTTCTAAAAACTTAAATGGCAATTTTTGAATTGATAAAAGGAAAAATAATTCATCCACAATGTAATCAATATGTGATATAAATTTACAGAAAAATCATGGAATTGTTCAAGAGCTGCATTGGATGACTTTGGATTAATACTGGATGGATGAAATAATTCAGTCTAAGGGATGTGACCTACATCATAAACATCTGCAAATTAAGGAGGACATCACCAATGACAAATAAATTCTTAATACTTGCAAGCTAGATTTTAATTCCATTTGTACTTGTTTGTAATTTTGCCTGTAACATATGCATTGTACATGTGAGCTCCATGTATTCCACTATTATCTCTAAAAGGATAACATTAGGAGTGTATGGTTATTTCCTCAAAACAACAAAATACATTTTTATGAAATTCAGAATCGAACACATATTTTCAAGATCCGTCACCTTTGCTGCCAGTTTCCACTGAAGGTTCACTTTCACGTGTCATCCCTCAATGGATTGATTAAGGCAAGCAGCACAGCTGTGTTAAGGACAAATAAAGTCTCACCAATTTTTTGAAGAGGTAACTAACAGAGTTAATGAGGTAAATGTAGTTTATGTGGTGTACATTGCTTTTCAGAGGGTTTTTGATAAGGGATTATGTTACAGGCTTATCAGCAAAGCAGAGGCACATAATAATTAATATCATATATACAACGTTAGTTAAGTAATTGGCAAAAAACCAGTTGTAGTGAGATTATTTATCAGACCCAAGATAGTGAGTTCTCGAAGGATTGGTGACAGCATTTTGTTTTCTTTGTTAAACATTAATGATTTCGATTTGGGTTGCAAGTTGTAGTTTCTAAATTTGTAGGTGACAAAAAAATTGGAATACTATTAACTATGAAGAGGATAGTGATAAATTGTGCCACGATATTATTGGCTGGCTGAATGGGTAAATTCATACTAAATACAGTTAATGTGAGAAATGTGAGGTGATCCATCTGGTAAGAAAGATAAGGAGAGGCAAATACAGAATAAGAAATACTGTTTTGAAAAGGGTGCAGGAGAACAAAGTTCCGGGCCATAGGTGTAAAAGTCAGTGAAAGTGGTAGGACAGGCTGAGATAACAATTAATAAGGTATACACAATTATAATACAAACGTTTGTACATAGAGCATAGAATAGTACAGAACAGTACAGGCCCTTCGGCCCACAATGTTGTGCCAACCCTTAAACCCTGCCTCCCATATAACCCCCCACCTTAAATTCTTCCATATACCTGTCTAGTAGTCTCTTAAATTGCACTAGTGTATCTGCCTCCACCACTGACTCAGGTAGTGCATTCTACGCACCAACCACTCTCCGAGTAAAAAACCTTCCTCTAATATCCCCCTTGAACTTCCCACCTCTTACCTTAAAGCCAAGTCCTCTTGTATTGAGCAGTGGGGCCCTGAGGAAGAGGCACTGGCTGTCCACTCTATCTATTCCTCTTAATATCTTGTATACCTCTATCATGACTCCTCTCATCCTCCTTCTCCCCAAAGAGTAAAGCCTTAGCTCCCTTAATCTCTGATCATAATGCATACTCACTAAACCTGGTAAATCTCCTCTGTATCCTTTCCAATGCTTCCACCTCCTTCCTATAGTGAGGTGACCAGAACTGGACACAGTACTCCAAGTGTGGCCTAACCAGAGTTTTATACAGCTGCATCATTAACCCCACGACTCTTAAACTCTATCCCTCGACTTATGAAAGCTAACACCCCATAAGCTTTCTTAACTACCCTATCTACCTTTGAGGCAACTTTCAGGGATCTGTGGACATGTACCCCCAGATCCCTCTGCTCCTCCACACTACCAAGTATCCTGCTATTTACTTTGTACTCTGCCTTGGAGTTTGTCCTTCCAAAGTGTACCACCTCCCACTTCTCCAGGTTAAACTCCATCTGCCACTTCTCAGCCCACTTCTGCATCCTATCAATGTCTCTCTGCAATCTTCGACAATCCTCTACACTATCCACAACACCACCAACCTTTGTGTCGTCTGCAAACTTGCCAACCCACCCTTCTACCCCCACATCCAGGTCGTTAATAAAAATCACGGAAAGTAGAGGTCCCTGAACCGATCCTTATGGGACACCACTAGTCACAACCCTCCAATCCGAATGTACTCCCTCCACCACGACCCTCTGCTTTCTGCAGGCAAGCCAATTGTGAATCCACCTGGCCAAACTTCCCTGGATCCCATGCCTTCTGACTTTCTGATTAAGCCTACCGTATGGAACCTTGTCAAGTGTCTTACTAAAATCCATGTAGATCACATCCACTGCACTACCCTCATCTATATGCCTGGACACCTCCTCAAAGAACTCTATCAGTCTTGTTAGGCGCGATCCGTCCTTCACAAAGCCATGCTGACTGTCCCTGATCAGACCATGATTCTCTAAATGCCCATAGATCCTATCTCTAAGAATCTTTTTCAGCAGCTTTCCCACCACAGACGTAAGGCTCACTGGTCTATAATTACCCGGACTATCCGTACTACCTTTTTTGAACAAGGGGGCAACATTCACCTCCCTCCAATCCTCCAGTACCATTCCCGTGGACAATGAGGACATAAAGATCCTAGCCAGAGGCTCAGCAATCTCTTCCCTCACCTCGTGGAGCAGCCTGGGGAATATTCCATCAGGCCCCGGGGACTTATCCGTCCTAATGTATTTTAACAACTCCTCACCGTCATCAAGTTCCCTCTCTTTGGTGAATACCGAAGAGAAGTATTCATTGAGGACCATTCTCACTTCCACAGCCTCCAGGCACATCTTCCCACCTTTATCTCTAATCGGTCCTATCTTCACTCCTGTCATCCTTTCGTTCTTCACGTAATTGAAGAATGCCTTGGGGTTTTCCTTTACCCTACTCGCCAAGGCCTTCTCATGCCCCCTTCTTGCTCTTCTCAGCCCCTTTTTAAGCTCCTTTCTTGCTGCCCTACGTTCCTCAATAGACCCATATGATCCTTGCTTCCTAAATCTCATGTATGCTGTCTTCTTCCCCGACTACATTCTCCACCTCACTTGTCACCCATGGTTTCTTCACCCTACCATTCTTTATCTTCCTCACCGGGACAAATTTATCCCTAATATCCTGCAAGAGATCCCTAAACATCGACCACATGTCCATAGTACATTTCCCTGCAAAAACATCATCCCAATTCACAGCCACAAGTTCTAGCCTTATAGCCTCATAATTTGCCCTTCCCCAATTAAAGATTTTCCTGTCCTCTCTGATTCTATCCTTTTCCATGATAATGCAAAAGGCCAGGGAACAGTGGTCACTGCTCCCCAGATGCTCACCCACTGAGAGATCTGCGACCTGACCCGGTTCATTACCTAATACTAGATCTAGTGTGGCATTCCCCCTAGTTGGCCTGTCAACATACTGTGACAGGAATCCATCCTGGACACACTTAACAAACTCTGCCCTGTCTAAACCATTGGAACTAATCAGGTGCCAATCAATATTAGGGAAGTTAAAGTCACCCATGATAACAACCCTGTTATTTTTGCACCTTTCCAAAATCTGCCTCCCAATCTGCTCCTTGGTATCTCTGCTGCTATCAGGGAGCCTATAGAATACTCCCAAAAGAGTAACTGCTCCCTTCCTGTTCCTGACTTCTACCCCTACTGCCTCAAAAGAGCATCCTGCTACATTACCCACCCTTCCTGTAGCTGTAATAGTATCCCTGACCAGTAATGCCACCCCTCCTCCCCTTCCCCGCCCCCCCCCCATCCCTTTTAAGCCTATAGAGTTAGGGAACTGGAGCTGGAGCTGTATGAACTTCAGATCATTCGTGAGGCAGAGGCAGAAATAGACAGGAGTTACAGGGACTCTATCCCTCTATCCCCGTGGGCATGTGGCCAAGTGGTTAAGGCATTCGACTAGGGATCTGAAGGTCATGAGTTCAAGTCCCAGCCGAGGCAACATTTTGTGTCTTTGAGCAAGGCATTTAATCACTCATTACTCTGCGACGACACTGGTGCCAAGCTGTATGGGTCCTAATGCCCTTCCCTTGGACGGTGGCGTGGAGAGGGGAGACTTGCAGCATGGGCAACTGCCTGTCTTCCATACAACCTTGCCCAGGCCTGCGCCCTGGCGTGTAAAGACTTTCCAGGCGCAGATCCATGGTCTTGCAAGACCAACGAATGCCTTTATATTTATATCCCTTTTAAAGCACTGAAATCCAGGAATACTGAGAATCCATTCCTGCCCTGGTGCCTCCGTAATGGCCACTACATCATAATTCCATGTATGTATCCAAGCTCTCAGTTCATCACCTTTGTTCCTGATGCTTCTTGCATTGAGGTACACACACTTCAGCCCTTCTGCCTTACTACCTTTACATCCTTTATTCTGTTTCTCTTTCCTCAAAGCCTCTTTGTACGTTAGATCTGGCTTTACTCCATGTACTATACTTGTAGTTCTCGCATGACCTTTATCCTCTTCCACCTCACTATCTGCTCTAACACTCTGGTTCCCCTCCCGCTGCAAATCTAGTTTAAACTCCACTGGAGCAGCACTAGCAAACCATCCCACAAGGATGGTTTCAGGTGCAACCCGTCCCGTCGGAACAGGTCCTATCCTCCCTGGAGCAAGGCCCAATTGTCCAGAAACATGAAGCCCTCCCTCCTGCACCAACTCCTTAGCCACGTATTTAGCTGCATTATCTTCCTATTTCTAGCCTCACTAGCACGTGGCACAGGTAGCAATCCTGAGATTGCAACCCTGGAGGTCCTGTCCTTCAACTTTGCACCTAACTCCCTAAATTCTCTTTGCAGGACCTCCTCCTTCTTCCTATCGATGTCATTGGTCCCTACATGGATGACGACATCTGGCTGCTCACCCTCCCTCTTGAGAATACCGAGAACTCGATCCGAGATATTGTGGACCCTGGCACCAGGGAGGTAACAGACCATCCGGGATTCTCGATCTCTTCCACAGAACCTTTTATTTGTCTCCCTAACTATCCAATCCCCTGATGCTACTGCTCTCCTCTTTCCCCTCCTTCCCTTCTGAGCTGAGGGTCCAGTCTCGGTGCCAGAGACGCAACCACTGCAATTTGTCCCTGGTAGGTCGTCCCCACCAACAGTATCCAAAATGGTATACTTATTATTGATGGGAACGGCCACAGGGGTGCTCTGCTCATTCTGTCTATTCCCCTTCCCTCTCTTGATAGTCATTCAGCTACCTGCCTCCTGACTTTTAGGGGTGACTATCTCCCTGTAACTCCTGTCTATTTCTGCCTCTGCCTCACGAATGATCTGAAGTTCATCCAGCTCCAGCTCCAGTTCCCTAACTCTATGGGATTTATCAATAAAGGTATAGAGTATAAAAGCAAATAAGTCATGCTGAACCTTTATAAAACACTGGGTCAAGCCTCAAATGGAGAATTGTATGCAATTCTGGTTGCCTCATTATAAGGAGGATATAAAGATATATAGAGAATCCAGAGAAGATTTATGAGAATGGTTGCTGGGATGAGGATCTACTATTGCAACAATGGATTATATGGGCTGGGAATGTTTTCCTTGGAGAAGATTAAAGGAAACCTGCAAGAGATGATGAATAGTTTAGACAGAATTGATGGTGGAAGACCATTTCCATTGGTGGATGGGTTGAGGATGAGAAATCACAAATATCAACTATCAGGGAAGAGAAGTAATAGTGACATAGGAAAAACTTTTGTTTTAAATACGACTGGAATCTGGAACATACTACAGTTGTGGTAGAAGCTGGTTCCACTGTGGTCTGCTAGAGAAATTGGATAGATATATGACAAAGATTCAGCCCACAAAGACCAGCAGGCGCCTATTTGTATTAATCCCATTTTTCAGCACTTGGTGCATCGCCTTCTATGCCTAGGGGATTTTAAGTGTTTATTTCAACACTTTCTGAGTACTGCCAGCCATTTATCACCATCGATTTCTTGTCCATATTCATGCCAACTAAACCAAAACTAACAGTTAAAGCTTCATTTTCAGAGTCTGAGCATGACAAGAATGTGGAATACATGAAACATATTACATTTCAGTGTTAAAGTTATTTTGAGTAGCATTTTAAAAGGAAATATTTCCTTGTAGGAAGAGTTTTCTGTAAGTCTGTTATGGTATCATTCAATTCAACTAAAGAAATTAGAGTTGGAGTATAAAACAGCAGATGTTAGAAACCTCAATGGCTCTTCACACGGCCTTAGACCACCTGGACAATACAAACACCTATGTCAGGATGTTGTTCATCGACTATAGCTCAGTATTTAACACCATCATTCCTACAATCCTGATTGATAAGTTACAGAACCTGGGCCTCTGTACTTCGCTCTGCAATTAGATCCTCGAATTCCTAACAGGAAGACCACAATCTGTGTGAATTGGTGATAATATCTCTTCCTCGCTGATGATCAACACTGATGCACTTAAGGGGTGCCCACCGCTCTACTCTCTCTACACCCATGACTGTGGGGCTAGGTATAGCTCAAATACCATCTATAAATTTGCTGACGATACAACCATTGTTGGTAGAATCTCAGATGGAGATGAGAGGGTGTACAGGAGTGAGATATACCAACTAATAGAGAGGTGTTGTAGCAACAACTTTGCACTCAACATCAGTAAGACGAAAGAGCTGATTGTGGACTTCAGGAAGGGCAAAACAAAGGAACACATACTAATCCTCATAGAGGGATCAGAAGTAGAGAGAGTGAGCAGCTTCAAATTCCTGGGTGTCAAGATCTCTGAGGACCTAACCAGGTGCCAACATATCGATGCAGCTATAAAGAAGGCAAGATAGCAACTATATTTCATGAGGAGTTTGAAGAGATTTGGTATGTCAACAAAAACACTCAAAAACTTCTATAGATGTACCGTGGAGAGCATTCTGACAGGCTGCTTCATGGTCTGGTATTGGGGGTGGCTACTGCACAGGACTAAAGGAGGCTGGAGAGGGTCGTAAGTTTAGTCTGCTCCATCCTGGGTACTAGCCTACAAAGTACTCAGGACATCTTCAAGGAACAATGTCTCAGAAAGGCAGCATCCATTATTAAGGACCCCCAGCACCCAGGGCATGCTCTTTTCTCATTGTTACCATCAGGTAGGAGGTACAGAAGCCTGAAGGCACACACTCAGTGATTCAGGAACAGCTTCTTCCCCTCTGCCATCCGATTCCTAAATGAACGTTGAACCTGTGAACACTACCTCACTTTTTAAATATATATTATTTCTGTTTTTGCATGATTTTTAATCTATTCAATATATGTACACTGTAATTTATTTATTTATTCGTTTTCTTCTATATTATGTGTTGCATTGAACTCTGCTACTGCTGTTAACAAATTTCACGACACATGCCAGTGATAATAAACCTGATTCTGATGTTGGCGCATGGCCAAGTGGTTAAGGCGTTCGTCTAGTATTTTGAAGGTCGCTAGTTCGAGCCTTGGCTGAGGCAGCATGTGTGTCCTTGAGCAAGGTACTTAACCTCACATTGCTCTGCGACGATACCGGTGCCAAGCTGTATGGGTCCTAATGCCCTTCCCTTGGATAACATCGGTGGCATGGAGAGGGGAGACTTGCAGCATGGGCAACTGCTGGTCTTCCATACAACCTTGCCCAGGCCTGCACCCTGGAAACCTTCCAAGGTGCAAATCCATGGTCTCATGAGACTAACGGATGCCGATAGATTCTGATTCTAAAGTAAAAGCCGAGAATGCTCTAAGAATCTGGGTAGCCAAGCAGCATCACTGGAGAGAGAGAGTCGATGCCTCACATAAAGGGTAATTAGCTTAAGAATTTGACTCCATTTTTCACCTTCTGCTGCTGCTTGCCCTGCCAGAACCTCCAGCATTCTCTGTTTTTTTTATAGAAAAGAATACCTGCTTTCAATGGTATATGCTCCATTTAACATCAGAGTGTACTTGTCCTTTGTTTGATTTCTAGTCATTATGACTACTGTGGCAGTGGTATCAAACTGAAAGAAATTGCAGAACATATTCAAAAACTGAGAGTTTTATACATGATTAGGTGAAGTATTAAAGAGTCTGGAAATTACTTCACACACTCAGTGATTCAAGAACACTTTCTTCCCCTCTGCCATAGAATTCCTAAGTGAACATTGAACCCATGAATACTACCTCATATATATATGTAGTGGCATGCAAAAGTCTGGGCACCCCTGGTCAAAATTTCTATTACTGTGAATAATTGAGTATAAGATGAACTGATCTCCAAAAGTCATAAAGTTAAAGATGAAACACTCTTTTCACCATTTTAAGCAAGAATAGTCTATTATTTTTGTTTTGTACAATTTTAGAGTGAAAAAAAGGAAAGGAGCACCATGCAAAAGTTCGGGCACCCCAAGAGATTTGAGCTCTCAGATAACTTTTACCAAGGTCTCAGACCTTAATTAGCTTGTTAGGGCTATGGCTTGTTCACCATCATTGTTAGGAAAGGCCAGGTGATGCAAATTTCAAAGCTTTACAAATACCCTGACTCCTCAAACTTTGTCCCAACAATCAGCAGCCATGGGCTCCTCTAAGCAGCTGCCTAGCACTCTGAAAATTAAAATAAGTGATGCCCACAAAGCAGGAGAAGACTATAAGAAGATAGCATAGCGTTTTCAGGTAGCCGTTTCCTCAGTTCATAATGTAATTAAGAAACGGCAGTTAACAGAAATGGTGGCGGTCAAGTTGAGGTCTGGAAGACCAAGAAAACTTTCCGAGAGAACTGCTCATAGGATTGCTAGAAAGGCAAATCAAAACCCCCATTTGACTGCAAAAGACCTTCAGGAAAATTTAGCAGGCTCTGGAGTGGTGGTGCATTGTTCTACCGTGCAGCGACACCTGCACAAATATGACCTTCAGGGAAGGGTCATCAGAAGAAAATTTTTCCTGCATCCTCACCACAAAATTCAGCATCAGAAGTTTGCAAAGGAACATCTAAACAAGCCTGGTTCATTTTGGAAACAAGTCCTGTGGACTGATGAAGTTAAAATAGAATTTTTTGGCTGCAATGAGCAAAGGTATGTTTGGAGAAAAAAGGGTGCAGAATTTCATGAAAAGAACACCTCTCCAACTGTTAAGCATGGGGGTAGATCGATCATGCTTTGGGCTTGTGTGGCAGTCAGTGGCACGGGTAACATTTCACTGGTAGAGGGAAGAATGAATTCAATTAAATAACATCAAATTCTGGAAGCAAACATCACACCATCTGTAAAAAAGCTGAAGATGAAAAGAGGATGGCTTCTACAACCAGTGGTGCAGTGCTAGCCAGAGCGTTTCGGAGCGCGTCCGGCACATCCTTAAGAAAAAAGCCGAAACAAACAAGCTAATTACTTAGGTGCCACCCAGCGTGATTTGAGTATCTCAGAAACTGCAGATCTCCTGGGATTTTTATGCACAACAGACTCTGGAGTTTACAAAGAATGGTGCCAAAAACAAAAAAAATCCAGTGAGTGGCTGTTCTATGAGCCAAAACATCTTGTTAAATCCAGTCATTGGATTTTTTTTGTTTTTGGCACCATTTTTGTAAACAGGATAATGATCCTAAACATCCGTCAAAATCCACAATGGACTACCTCAAGAGGCCCAAGCTGAAGGTTTTGCCATGGCCCTCACAGTCCCCCGACCTAAACATCATCGAAAATCTGTGGATAGACCTCGAAAGAGCAGTACATGCAAGACGGCCCAAGAATCTCACAGAACTAGAAGCCTTTTGCAGGGAAGAATGGGCGAAAATTCCCCAAACAAGAATTGAAAGGCTCTTAGCTGGCTACAGAAAGCGTTTACAAGCTGTGATTCTTGCCAAAGTGGGTATTACTAAGTACTGACTATGCAGGGTGCCCAAACTTTTGCTTCAGGTTCTTTTCCTTTTTTGTTATTTTGAAACCATAAAAGATGAAAACAAAAAAAGAAATCTTGCTTAAAATATTAAAGAAATGTGTCATCTTTAACTTTATGCCTTTTGGAAATCAGGTCATCTTTTACTCGCTTAGCTATTCACAGCAACAGAAATTTTGACCAGGATGCCCAAACTTTTGCATGCCACTGTGTGTGTGTGTGTGTGTGTGTGTGTGTATATATTCTGTTTTGCACAATTTTTAATCTGTCTACTTAATATGCATATATACCAGTGTAATTGATCTTATTTTTTCTTCTTCCTGTATATCATGTATCGCATTGTTTTGCTGCTGCTGTTAACAAATTTCCTGACACATGTTGGTGATAATAAACCTGATTTTGATTGTGACTAATGTTTTACACCTGTATATACAGAATATTAAAAAGTCTGAAAATTACCTTTACAGACTACATCTTCTTCCAATACTTATAATCCTGCAATAATCAGAGTCACTTTCATGAGTCAGGGATCAAATCTCCCCTAGGATTCTTCTAAGTTTAGGTTAGGCAACTATTCTGCATGTACTTCTGGAGATTTAGTTTTTTTGGTCACCACAGCTGACCATGACTTTTGAACATGTGACCACATCAAAGGATGACCATATCACCCTATTTATTATCCAAAAAAACAGTTAAAACTCAGCAGAGTACATATCACACTAAACTTATGTTCTATTGTTTCAATTTTGTATTAGACATACAATTTTCTGTTACTACAGTGGTCATGTAAACAGTTGCACCACTGAATTTCCACTATGTTGATGGTATTTTGTAGCAGAGGAACTTTTCATATATCCAGTTTGTATTTTATATGTGAATTCACTCCCAGAGTGTTTCTACTTATGCATCCATAAACCAAACATTTCTTATGACAATAAGCAGCTCTGTGCATAAAACAAAATTATTGTTCAAGACTCCTCACAGGTATGAATATGAGCAAATAGTGGTTCAACAATTTTATTAAGAGATAGCACACTACTAAATGCTGCCACAGTTGTAGGCATCATGAGTAAAGTTGAACACTGGCACTTTCACAAGCAAAAATATGATTGAACTTTCCTGCAGAAGTCAAGCCACAGAACAGAGACACATAGATCTTCTTTTCATCTTTCAGACTAAAATGGTAACGAGCAAAAAAGTTTATAAATTGCTTTCAACCAAGAAAGTAAATTTTCAAAAATAAATTAAATTAACTTCATTATTTGTTAATTCAGGCAAGAACATAATTTGATACCAAGAATTTAGTAAAAAACTGGAAGTCTTTCCTTTTCCTTAATGACTGATTATTTTTTCATTCTTTTTTGTTCTAACAGGGTTCTTTCTTGTATAATCTTATATAATGTATGTTTTTTTCTTGTGAATGTTATGCATTCGATGCTATGTGCCTGTGATGCTGTAGCAGATAAGTTTTTCATTGCACCTGCACACACAGGCTTATGCACATGAGAATTAACTCGATTTTGACTTTGAAGTTGCTGCAAAGTATCAACCACAATACTTGTGTCAATTAATTCTTCTAAACTTTAAATACTTGAAAAAAGATTAGAGATTCATCTTTGAATAACCATTAAGGTGATTTGGTGTCCATCAACAAAGGAATCAGAATTAGGTTTAATATCACCGGCATACGTCGTGAAATTTGTTAACTTAGTGGCAGCAGTACAATGCAATACATGATAATACAGGAAAAAATAAATAAATAAATAAATAAACAAACAAATAAATGAATCAATTACAGTAAGAATATGTATATTATGCTGGGTAATGTTCTATATTAATAAGGCATGCTGGCACAAACATCCTGTAAAACTACTAGTGGCAGTGCTAGGTAGATTGATCTCAGTTCAAAGGCTCATGGACTATCCAGGTGTGTTGCCAGTTTAAGTCACTCTTCTCCATATCAATTTAAAAGAAATACTAAGCTTTACTGGGTAGAATCCAAACAGTTTGACTTGGAAGAAAAAGAAAGAAAAGTGGCAAAAGTTGGAGATAGGCCCAAAGATTTGAGAAAAATTTGAGTATCCAACAAGAAAGGGCTAAAAAAAAGTTAATTAAGAAGAGGAAAATAAACAAAGAGGCAAAATGGGAAGAATTTTTTAAATTCTTGCTAAGAAATATGTGAAAACCAATTATTCGTGAGGTGGAAAAAGAACTTTTGAAAAGATATAACACGTTCGGGCAAAGAGAACATGACTTTATGAAGGTAAGCTAGATTGGATGGAAGAAAGCTAGTGAATGTAATACATTTTGAATTTTTTAAAAAGTATTCAACAAGGTTCCACATGAGGTTGCTTTGTAAAATAAATCTTCATAGTGTGGCAAGTTATATACGGAACAAGCATGGCAATTTAACAGGAAGGATGAGTAAGGAGAAAAGGGTCTGTTGACAATCTATAATCAGAGGAGTGCCACAGATATTAATACTAGAGTCACCATTGCTTACAACTGTATCTATGATTTACAGGAAGGAAGTGAATGTCTGCAGCCAAATGTGTGAATAATAGAAAATCTGGAAAAAAGGCAAGTTGTGAGGAGAAATATTTCTACAGTTTCCAGAGAAACACTGATAGGCTTGGCAAGAGTTTGCAAATGGAGTATAATACGAGAAAATGTGAAGGTGCTTACTTTAGGAGGAAAACTATAAAAGTTGATTTAAATGAAGAAAGGTATTTGGGAATCTTCGCCTGCAAACCACAAAAGACAAGCATGCAGTTGCAATAGGTAAATGGGAAGACTCAAGGAATGCTGATTTTTATTTGAAAGGGGTTAGCAAACCAGGGAAGTGTTACTCTAACAAAACAAGGCACAAGTAAACCACATCCTGAAAACTTACGAGGCCTCAATTTGGGCTAGATGCAGGAGCCTGTAGTAAAGGAAATAAATGAGAGTCCAGTGAAGACTATAGCAGTATGGAAGGGAGGCGAGGCCTGGCAAAGAGAAACAGCTCTTTTCTATCCTTCCTCACATTTTCCAACTGCTATTTTAAGTATTTTGCTTCTTTGAATGACAGAGACAGTCGATAACACAAACACCGCATCTCAATATTAAGGCCCAAGTGGTACAAAACCTTAAACGCCATTCTGGGAATCCTAAGTGGTTAAAGAATAAGCATGAAAATTGAAGACAAATAACTTTCAAATAGCACAGACTGGGTGATATGGCAAAGCCCTTAATATCCAGACAGCCCTAATATTATTAAGACCTCTGGTCACCCTGTAAAAGTCACTAATATCCAGACATTTAATCTTTCATTAATTGATATACATGGTGCAAAACTGGGACCTGATATAGATTCCAGAAGAACATTATTTGTTACATCACTACCTGAGGTCGGCCAGCTCGGCCCATCATTTGAAGTATATCAGTTTCACTGTATTCTTGAAACATCCCTCCTGCGTAATGCATTGTGGATTTAATGACCACTAAATGTGCTGGCAAGTTCACTCCCATGGCTAAAGTGCTGGTAGTAACTGAAAATAATCAAAGAAGAAAACTTTCAATCACCAGCTTGGAAAAGCTCCTATATAATCACAAATCAATAAATCTTCAAAATGAGATTGTGCTTATATAACCATATAACAATTACAGCATGGAAACAGACCATCTCGGAAGATATATTCTACAAAATATACTAAATATACATTCATTATATTTAGATATGAATGAGGAAACTTTTACTCAGTCTTGCAATGTAGTGAATAATTTGTTTCCACTCCAGTTCAAAGCAGTGGAAGATGCTGGAACATGAATATTTTTAAGATGTGGTTGGTGTTGCACACTGGGCTCTGACAAAGGGAGATCATGTAGAATCAGGTTTGTTATCACTGATGTATGCTGTGAAATTTGTTGTTTTGCAGCAGCAGCACATTGCAACATATAACAATGATTCTAAGCTACAAAAAATACTGTAAAAATGAATAACGAGGTGGTGTTCATGGACTGTTCAGAAACCTGATGACAGCGGCTGTTTGAAGCTGTTTCTAAAACATTGAATGTGGGTTTTCAGGTTCCTGTGAGTCCTCTCTGATACTAGTATTGATAGAAGGGTGTGTCCCAGTCCTTACTGATGGATGCCACCCGCTTCAGGTACCGCCTCTTGAAGATCTCCAATAGTGGGGAGGTTTTGCCAATGACGGAACTAGCTAATAACAGGGAGCTCTAAGTTGATAGAAGGTCAAGGTCGGATGAGCAGACATGGAACAAAACCACACTGGTACATCTCCCCCACTCACAGCTCACCTACCCCCTCCTTGCCAGATACAGCTGTAGTATTCTATTGCCCAGAAACACTCTTGGCACATTACCCTCTGGCAAGGGAAAACATTTCAAACATGGAGGTATAATATGTAGCAATGTCAACCAAAACAGACTAATATTGATTGGCACCTGATTAGTTCCGAGGGTTTAGATGGTTTAGAGTCTGTTAGGTGTGTCCAGGACGGATTCCGGTCACAGTATGTGGACAGGCCGACTAGGGGAAATGCCATACTAGATCTAGTACTAGGTAACGAACCGGGTCAGGTCACAGATCTCTCAGTGGGTGAGCCTCTGGGGGACAGTGACCACCGTTCCCTGGCCTTTTGCATTATCACGGAAAAGGATAGAATCGGAGAGGACAGGAAATTTTTTAATTGGGGAAGGGCAAATTATGAGGCTATAAGGCTAGCGGGTATGAATTGAGATGATGTTTTTGCAGGGAAACGTACAATGTTGAGGAATTTCTTGCAGGATGTTAGGGTTAAATTTGTCCTGGTGAGGAAGATAAAGAATGGTAGGGTGAAGGAACCATGGGTGACAAGTGAGGTGGAAAATCTAGTCAGGTGGAAGAAGGCAGCATACATGAGGTTTAGGAAGCAAGAATCAGATGGGTCTATTGAGGAATATAGGGAAGCAAGAAAGGAGCTTAAGAAGGGGCTGAGAAGAGCAAGAAGGGGGCATGAGAAGGCCTTGGCGAGTAGAGTAAAGGAAAACCCCAAGGCATTCTTCAATTATTTGAAAACAGAAGGATGATAGGAGTGAAGGTAGGACCAATTACAGATAAAGGTGGGAAGAGGTGCTGGAGGCTGTGGAAGTGAATGAGGTCCTCAATGAATACTTCTCTTCGGTATTCACCAAAGAGAGGGAACTTGATGATGGTGAGGACAATATGAGTGAGGTTGATGTTCCGGAGCATGTAGATATTAAGGGAGAGGAGGTGTTGGAGTTGTTAAAATACATTCGGATGGATAAGTCCCTGGGGCCTGATGGAATATTCCCCAGGCTGCTCCACGAGGTGAGGGAAGAGATTGCTGAGCCTCTGGCTAGGATCTTTATGTCCTTGTTGTCCTCGGGAATGGTACCGGAGGATTGGAGAGAGGCGAATGTTGCCCCTTGTTCAAAAAAGGTAATTATAGACCAGTGAGCCTTACATCTGTGGTGGGAAAGCTGTTGGAAAAGACTCTTAGAGATAGGATCTATGGGCATTTAGAAAATCATGGTCTAATCAGGGACAGTCAGCATGGCTTTGTGAAGGGCAGATCGCGTCTAACAAGACTGATAGAGTTCTTTGAGGAGGTGACCAGGCAAATAGATGAGGGTAGTGCAGTGGATGTGATCTACATGGATTTTAGTAAGGCATTTGACAAGGTTCCACATGGTAGGCTTATTCAGAAAGTCAGAAGGCATGGGGTCCAGGGAAGTTTGGCCAGATGGATTCAGAATTGGCTTGCCTGCAGAAGACAGAGGGTTGTGGTGGAGGGAGTACATTCAGATTGGAGGGTTGTGACTAGTGGTGTCCCACAAGGATCTGTTTTGGGACCTCTACTTTTTGTGATTTTTATTAACGATCTGGATGTGGGGGTAGAAGGGTGGGTTGGCAAGTTTGCAGATGACACAAAGGTTGGTGATGTTGTAGATAGTGTACAGGACTGTCGAAGACTGCAGAGAGACATTGATAGGATGCAGAGGTGGGCTGAGAAGTGGCAGATGGAGTTCAACCCGGAGAACTGTGAGGTGGTACAATTTGGAAGGACAAACTCCAAGGCAGAGTACAAAAGTAAATGGCAGGATACTTGGTAGTGTGGAGGAGCAGAGGGATCTTGGGGTGCATGTCCACAGATCCCTGAAAGTTGCCTCACAGGTGGATAGGGTAGTTAAGAAAGCTTATGGGGTGTTAGCTTTCATAAGTCGAGGGATAGAGTTTAAGAGTCGCGATGTAATGATGCAGCTCTATAAAACTCTGGTTAGGCCACACTTGGAGTACTGTGTCCAGTTCTGGTCACCTCACTATAGAGAGGATGTGGAATCATTGGAAAGAGTACAGAGGAGATTTACCAGGATGCTGCCTGGTTTATAGAGTATGGATTATGATCAGAGATTAGGGGAGCTAGGGCTTTACTCTCTGGAGAAAAGGAGGATGAAAGGAGACATGATAAAAGTGTACAAGATATTAAGAGGAATAAGAGTGGATAGCCAGCGCCTCTTCCCCAGGGCACCACTGCTCAATATAAGAGGACATGGCTTTAAGGTAAGGGGTGGGAATTTCAAGGGGGATATTAGAGGAAGGTTTTTTACTCAGAGAGTGATTGGTGCGTGGAATGCACTGCCTGAGTTAGTGGTGGAGGCAGATACACTAGTGAAGTTTAAGAGACTACTCGACAGAAATATGGAGGAACTTAAGTTGGGGGGTCATATGGGAGGCAGGGTTTGAGGGTCGGCACAACATTGTGAGCTGAAGGGCCTGTACTGTGCTGTACTATTCTATGTTCTATGTTCTAAAAGGTTATTTGTCCCCATGTTCTCAGGATCTTACTCTGCACAACTCTTCAGAACAAAAATTATGCACTTTGGAAAAATGTGAGGATGTGTGATATATAGTTTGCTTTCTACGGAGTTAATTGGACTAAATGATCACAAATTTCCTATTACATTGTGAGCTACTGACCGTGGACTTCAATGGCCAAAGAGAAGCAATCTGTGAATCTGGTAAACTAGACCCTGGGTTCCACTTAATTAATCATGACAATCAGCCACTATCTATCATACCTTTATAGGCAAGACACCTGGGTGAAGAATTTTATTTCAGTATATCCTGGGTATAGGAGGATAGTGAGGGGTAAGGAAAGAGACCAGGGCAAACTCTACGGAGAGGGAATCCTGTGGATCCAGGAGTATTCTTGTTCTCCTTGTCTCCAAAGGGAATTAAAACTTATTTTAACAATAAGATCGCAGTTTTCTCCTTTGCTGCATTTATGTGTAACAGTTTTCAGCAGCTCAGGCCAAAGACTTTGTTACTGAAGAAAATCCTACTTTCCATAAAGCCACAAAGCAAGCACTGATATCTTTAGTAGGCTCTCAGGGTGTCTAATTTCTGTTTTAGGTAATTCTGCACACATCTAAAAAATGCTTATTCTAATGTAAAATCAGATATTCTGAGTTTTGAGCAGCGGGAAGATGGCGGCGCGACGCAACTCACAGCGGCCACTCCGGTGGTGATGTCTGTTATCTGTCAAGTAGGGTGCCGTACACAATCCTGATTTGATGGAGACAGACGTGAGAGCACGGAGGAACTTCTGGTGAAACTTCTGAAATGCCTGCTTCACTGCCGCTGCTACTGTGTGATCCAGAATCTCCGGAGAGGAAGGCCCCGAATCCTCAACTTCGCTTGTTGCTGTGGCCAGGGCGGAGTCAAAGCGCTCGGCAGAGGATGGTGCTCAGTGCTCGGTGTCGGAGGGCTGGTTGGAGACTTGAAGCTTTCGGACGGACTCAAGAGTCCACTGCGGTTGGGTGCTTCCAATGGCGCAGCATCGGCAAGTTTGCGACGCTTGGAGGTTCATGGCAGGGAGAGTTTCTCCCTTCTGCCTTCTGCGTGAGATGATGAGGCTATAGGAACTTTGAGACTTTTTTTTACTGTGCCCATGGTCTGCTCTTTATCAAATTACGGTATTGCTTTGCACTGTTGTAACTATATGTTATAATTATGTGGTTTTGTCAGTTTTAGTCTTGGTGTGTCTTGTGTTTCTTGTGATATCATTCTGGAGGAACATTGTATCAATTTTAATGCATGTATTTCTAAATGACAATAAATGAGGACTGAGTGTCCTCATAATCTAAAAAAAAATGCAGCTTTCCAAAATAGACATTTTTGTTAGTGCTCATTTATCTAAGTTTACAGAAATTATTTACTACTTCCGAATTGGTGGTTGTTATTTGGTCAACTAAAGGAATGGATAGTCACATGTTACATTGTAGTAGTTGGTGCTTAATGTAAGGATACATGTTACAATCCCCAGATCTTGCTATTGTTTTCCAAGACACCTGAAAGTAAAAAATACACTCTTAATCATGTTTAATTGCCTCCTAAAACTATTTACCTTGAACTGCCCAAAAGATGCAAACAAAATAATAAAACAATTAAACATTTTTAAAGAAAGTTGAATAAGAAAAGCACCATCCAAAGGGACTTACAAAGTACTGGTAAATCTCCTGCAGTGAAGGCAGCTTCAGTAGTTTTTCTATCAGATAGATCCATGCCAGCATGATGGTAACCAACTCCATATGTGAACAGATCTATTAAAACATATTTTAGACTTCAGAGAAAACACAGAATTGCACTTATAAAACAATTCAAAATATAAATAACTTACCTCTCAGCTTTGCATCCTTGATTGAATTAGTATATTTTTGCAGTCTATTGTGTTCAGAAGAGTTGGATAAAAGAATAAATTCAGATATTACTTTTTGAAACAAAACAAGTTTTTCCTTAAAAATTCAGGATGATGTTTCTTTAAAGACAAGCACAAGCACAATATTTTATGTATGTTTCTTGAAGGTCAAATATCTTAAGTCAACAAGTGCCAATAACATAAACTGTCATAGTACTCAAAATAGAAGGTGTAGGACTGCCTTGGTTTTGCAAGAGTTAAAGGAAGGAACCCACTAATCCCACAGCAGATTTATTTTTGAAAGTTACATAATCCAAAGCAACACATACAACATGCTGGAGGAACTCAGCTAGCCAGGCAGCATTTATGGAAATGAATAAACAGTCAATGTTTCAGCTGAGATCCTTCTTTAGGACGGAGTGGGAAGGGGTGAGGTGCCTGAATTAAAAGGTGGGAGGAAGGGAAAGAGGCTAGCTGGAAGGTGATAGGTGAAACCAGATGGGTGGGAAAGATTAAGGGCTGGAAAAGAAAGAATCTGATAGGAGAGAAGAGTACACAATAGGAGAAAGGGACGGGGGAGAAGACCAAGGAGGAAGTAATAGGTCAGATTGGGGAATAGAGAGGGGTAGAGTAATTTTGTTCACCTGAAGGAGAAATCACTATTCATACTATCAGTTTGGAGGCATACCCAGATGGAATGTAAGGTGTTGCTCCTCCCCTGAGGGTTGCCTCACCTTGGCACAAGAAGAGGCCATGGATCAACACATCAGAACAGGAATGGGAATCAGAATTAAAATATTTGGCCACTGGGAAGTCCTGCTTGTGGTGGATGGTGTGGAGGTGCTCAACAGGTCTCACCAATGTACAGGAAGCTACATTGGGAGCACTGGACACAAAAGGCAACCCCAGCAGATTCATAAGTGAAGTGTTGCCTCACCTGGAAAGACAGTTTGGGGCTATGAATAGAGGTGAGGGAAGAGGTGTATGGGATAAGTGCCTGGAGGAAGATTACTGGGGAGGGATGACTGAACAAGGGAATCGTGAAGGAAGCAATCCCTGTTGAAGGTGGAGAGGGTGGGAGGTAAAGATATGCTTAGTGGTAGGACCCCTTTGGAGACGGACGAAGTTCCGGAGGATAATGTGTTGGATTGTACAATCCTTTTTTACCTTCTTATTTCTATGCATAAATTATTCCTTACAAAAGAAAAAAAAGTTTGAAAAGAAAACAGCCTTTACTAGACCAATACAAACCAAAATCATTCAGCATACAATATTCGCTCCATATTATATGTCATGTGCAAGGTATAAATAAATGGATGTGACAAAAACATAAAGACTTTGCTTAAAGCTATGATTGTCAGTTTCTTTTTAGTACCTAATAATAGTCACTTTAACATCTCAAGCCAAAAATAAATGGCTTTTCTTAATTTATATTTTGCAGGTTGAATCTGTGGTGAGGAAGGCAAATGCAATGTTAGCATTCATTTCCAGAGGACTAGAATATAAAAGCAAGGTAATTGGTAAGTAAGTAAATGTTTGGCACAGCATTGTGGGCCGAAGGGCCTGCATTGTGCTGTAGGTTTTCTATGTTTCTATGTACAATCATACATCATAGTACAATAGTCTCGGTTTTATTATTTCAAACATTATCATTGTGTATATTATTATTCTGTACCTTATTATTAGTTGTCTGCACACGGCTAAGTGCATTTAAAAATGTTGCTGCTGTAACTAAAGAATTTCCCACTCAGGATCAATAAAGTAATTATTATTATTATGTTTATTATTAATGTTGAGGCATTATAAAACATTGGTAAGGCCTCACTTGGAATACTGTGAGCAGTTTTGGGCCCCTTACCTAAGAAAAGATGTGCTGACAATGGAGAAGGTTCAAAGGAGATTCATGAAAATGATTCCAGGATCAAAAGGCTTGTCATATGAGGAGCATTTGATGTCTCTGGGCCTCTACTCACTGGAATTCAGAAGAATGAGGGGAGACTTCATTAAAACCTATCAAACGTTGAAAGGCCTCATTAGAGTGGATGTGGAGAGAATGTTTTCTATGGTGGGGGAGTTAAGCCCAGAGGGCACAACCTCAGAATAGAGGGCTGTCCTTTTAGAATGGAGATGAGGAGGTATGTCTTCAGCCAGAGAGTAGAGAATCTGTCGAATTTGTTGCCACAGGTGGCTGTGGAGGCCAAGCTATTGGGTATACTTAAGGCAGAGGCTGATAGATTCTTGATTAGTCAGGGCAAGAAGGGATATGGGGAGTAAGCCGTAATGAAATGGCAGAGAAACTCAATGAGCCAAATGGCCTAATTCTGCTCCTATATCTTATGATCTTCCTCCAAGAGGACCAAACCGTGCCATAGGGTTTGGTGACTTCCATGCTTCAATGACCCAGAGAACTATGTTGGCTACATTCAGGGTCTTGTGCTTTGGTTCTTGGTAGGGTTACCCATGCCAAACAAATCAAAGGGTAGAGACAAGACTAAGAGTGGACCACCAATCCTCAATTCAGGGCTAACAACCCTGAATGCTTAAAAAAATGTTTACAGGAACAGCAATTCTTCTACATCTGTGTGTGACGGTTTGGACAGACAAAGATGGAAGACAGCCAGCAGCGTAACAGGCAATAAGTAAGATATCTTAAGGTCTGAAATCAACTAGTTATTTTCTGTCTAATCATATAAAAAAGACTTACGGTGTGTAACATTTGAGTTTTCATCCAGGTCCATGAATTTACAAATTCACCTTCCAAACTTCAAAAAAAAGTGTGCACTTCAACATGATTTCAACATTACCTTTGCTTATGTTCCATGGTCATAATAAATCTGGCATCTTTTGCAAGTATGGATGCAGACTGCTGTACACCTTTCCTTGTAGCACAGAACTAAAAGTTAAAAATGTCCTTTAATAAAACATCATTGAGCTATTGATAATCAACCTTAAAAAAAATCATAATCAGAATTAAAAGGATGAATACCACCAGAGTTGGTTTTTGTTCAGAGTATGTCTGTATAATGCTAGCTACTTTATAATTCAGGCTCAGGTCAAATTTGAATTCAGTTTGATTATTCGAGCAAGGAAATCCAAGTACAACTTTGCGGAGCTTTACAGGTCGATGGCTTTCATCTATCTTCATGGAAATTCCAGGTCCCTTTCCATCAGATAACCATTCTGCAATCTTAGAAGGCAAAACAAAAGATGTACAAATAAAATTAATTGAAAATGTCATGATAAATGATCCTACTTTCTTTCTGAAATCTTAATTTATCCAGAAAGATGTGAAAAGACTTACATCTTCAACATTTGGAATAGTTGCTGAAACTGCAATAAATCTCAGTACTTTATCTGCAGGTTGACCAGAAGAACGCAAGACAATTGACTGAATTGTTTTCATTCTGCTGACAACAACTTCAAGGGTTGCACCACGACTTTCATCTTTCACAACATGTGCCTACAGTAGAATAGAAATTTGCCACTTCAGAAAATGGAAATAAATTAACTTGAATTTTCTTCAAAAGGACTAAGCATATAAAATGTCTGAAATTTCTTCAAAGTTAAAAAGAAGTAATAACCTGTGAAATAAACAACAACTTATAACTTCAATGAAAAATGACCTAAGTGCTACAACATATAGCAACATTTTTTGTAACACAAAAATAGATTGCTACATGTCCATAATACATAGGGCACTATTGACTATACAGATATACAGAACGATGGCACGTGATACATGATTTGATATCACTTGCACAAGGTTCTTCTGCACAGATGAGGCCCAAGAAAGAATTGGCCCTCATACTAAGCTTGCTTTCAAGTTAGCATAATTGTTCCTGCAAATCCTATTACTTAACATTTTCCTGGTATGTACAGCCTCAAGTGGCTTGCTTCATAAATTGAGTAACGTAGATCACGCAAACCCTGAGATTTGCCCCAGGCATATTCTGATGGCTTTTTGATAGCTTGCTATTGTCAAAAGTTAAATCATTTTAAAATTACTGATAATAATCAAAGATATATAACAACAATTCAAATAGCACTAAATTAGTTTTTTTAATGGTTACAAAAACAAACCAACCAATTTAGTAACAACACTTTTAAAGTAAATAGTTAACAAACCACTTAAGGCATTTCACTTTGAGCTTGAGTTCTGTGAAATGAATAGGGTCATTATGCCTAACTTGAATAGGAGGTCAGATGGGCTGTTCACTCCTTCTGCCCAGGCTGACCAACCCCCACTTCTTCCCATCCACATCATTCAAGCAATCCAGGACAGAATATTAGAAGAAAACAAGCAACTAAGGACTAACCCTATATACAGCAACTATTTCTTCCAATCCTTTCAATTACACCATAGCCCTATCCTTTACTGTTCTCTTTTGCTAGCTCTCCGATGACAGCTGGAGATTTATTTGCCATTTAAGCTCATGCAGTATACTTTGACATGCCTCTTATAGGTACCGCACAATTTTCAGCTTAATGACTTCAAAAGTTGAAAAATTTCACTGTGCAATATATACACCATTACCTCATCAATTAGGAAAAGCCGTACCAGCTGTACTAATGAATTGTCTCTCCATTTTCTTGTCATAGTGTCCCATTTTTCCTGAAAAAAAATTGGAAACTCGACAAAATTTGTCAAAAATACATTTATATAAACCACATGGCTACAACTTTTGATAGGACCATAAAAACATTCCCAAAATAGTTTTGTCCAATTAGTTTGAGTGTGGAACATTCCTTATTTGTCAATGGGAATATGTTCCATTCCTTAGTTATTGTAATTAAAAAATTCATGTAGGACTACATTCATTAAATCTATACTCTAATACCCTATTTTTGAACATCGCGATTCTACCTTAACTAATTATATATTGTACTCTGGAAGTAGAAAAGACCAAAACCACAATCACCAAAAAGCCTTCACATAGGAGAAAATGGGAAGCTTGTCAATTTATCACATTTATTCAAAACACATGATAGGGATATAAGGAAAGTAACTAGGTAATTTAGTCAAATGTTGGTAGTGGTTAACCTTCTAGAAGTCATATAGTAATATAAATTTGCTACTGAGAATGACAACAGTTAACTAAGGACACACAGGATAAATTTGTAAAAAGTCAGTCATATTTCATAAATTTAAGTAAAGTTGAAGAAATAGCAATATTGATAAAAGTACTTTTGATACGAAATTTCAAAAGCATTTGAAAATGTGATATCTGCGGAACATGTTGATAAAATGACAGCATACTTTATTAAAGAGAATACAGTTGGGCATATGGTCAATGCACAATGTTTAATTGCAGGGTTGTAAACACTGATATTACTCAAGGCTCTGTTTTGTCTTCATTATTCTGCTTAATTTATCACTTGAATTTAGTTATACTGATACAGATGAGGATAAGAAACAAAAAATTAAGCATATGAAATTCTAGAGTTATCTACAGGAGTAAAGGCTGAAAAAGGGGTAATCCTAAACCCATTAAATCATTGATACGCCTTTGCTACTGTGTCCACTTTTGGGACTCCTGGTGAAAAATAACTCCAAAGATGATAAGGAGAGGCTTTAGTTACACGGACGTTTGCTCATCCAATGAAAACTAATTTAAGCATTTAGATTATTAAACTGCAAATTGTTAATTCCACTAATCTGAGAGCCAGGAACTAGAAGACATAAAATTATAATTACAGGAAATAAAGTGGTTAAGATTATTCTCAGTTTAAGTTTTAAGGATATGGAATGTCCAAACAGGAACAGTGTTAAAATACTGGAAACAGAATGAAAAGGGCATAAGAAATATAAAAATAAATACAACTGACAGTCCCTATAAATAATCAGCAAAGGCACAATGGCTTGAATTATTTCCTTCTTTACATAAATTTCTATAATTCAGCAATAGCACTCTTCTGTTTTCCAACATTTTGTGTTATTTGCTCTGAATAATCATGATCTGTAATTGCTCTAAACCAACCATGGATCTTTGCTTAATGGTATTGGTCTATGGTATATAAAAAAAGGTTGGGAGCCCCTGCTCTAAACAATGCAATGAATGAAATTTGGAACTTGAAATCATTAGGCGGATGCTTTCATTACAAAATTTTCTAATAATCCTGGTTAGCTACTAGTCCAGAAGTATTTATGTGTCTATGAAGTCCAATGAAACATCATATTATTGTAATGCAAAGAAAATAAATTTAAGGGAATTTTATTGAAGGAAATATTCTAACAAAAGTAGCTTCTACTGAGCTATCATTCCTTTTTGTATTTGTATTGTTTCCTCAGTGCAGAAACTTACAGGAGTAGTTAAGATAATATGTGCATCTTGGATCTCAAAATAATCATCCATTTCTGTATCTCCAGTAAGCTCTTTGCACGTTAATCCAATAGATCCAAACTTTTCTTTCCAATCTTCATATCGCTGGTTGCACAAAGCTTTGATTGGAGCCACTAGGAAAATGAAAGATTCCATTACGTCTTGAAGAAAAGTCATGGAACAAATTGGACAAGCTTCTTTCAAAATTAAAGATAAAGCACAATTATACTGTACATACAGCATTCATTTTGTAAACCAGTTCAAAATTATTCACTAAAAATGCCAGTCATTCCCTCTTCTCATAGGGGGCTACTATAATGGTTTGGCTGTATTTCTGCAATTGTGTGTCTCACAATCACGTCTATGTACAGATTTCATTGTGAATAAATTGTATTTTAGTTGAAATATGCCAGCTGAATATACCAACAGAATTAACAGAATATAGGTGGAAACACAGCACTGGCTTTGCATTTATTTTTTAAAATTATAGTAGAAATAAAGTATTAGTATTTGTATTAGTATATAAAGAACTTAATTTAAGCCTTTGTATTAAACTTACTGTATACAATTTTTATACTGGACCACTGTTTTGGAACTTCCATCAGTATTCTGACGATTGCTAGTTCAAAAATCACAGTCTTTCCAGAACCAGTTGGGGAACAAATCACAAAATTCTTTTCACCATAAAGGAGCTAAAGAAAATCCAGAAAATTTTAAACCTAATTAATTAAATGTTAGAAGACAACAATCTACAACTTGTAGAACTTTCTTTTTGCATGTACAGAGTTCAGCATCTTATTCATATTGATGGAGATAGCCGTGAAAGCACAGAGGAACATCTGGAGAAATTTCTGAAACGCTCGTCTGCTGCTGTCATTACTGTGTGGTTGGGAATCTTTCGGAGGGTAGGCCTCAAAATCCTGGCTCTGCCTGCTTTTGGTGACCGAGAAAGAGGTCGAATCGCTCGGCCAGAGGTGGTGCTCTGTACTTGGTGTCGGAGAGCTGATCAGTGCTCGAAGTTTTCGGATGACTCAGAGTCGGACCGTGGTGAGCATGGCAGGGAGAGTTTTTCTTCCCTCTTCCGACTGCGTGAGATGTGGGCCATTTGAGAAACTTTGAACTTTACTGTGCAGACAGACTTTCTTCATCAGGTTATGGTATTGTGCACTGTTGTAACTATATATATAATTATGTGGTTGTGTCAGTTTTCTCAGTCTTGGTTTGTCCTGTGTTTTTGTGATATCACACTAAGGAAATAATGTATCATTTCTTAATGCATGCATTACTAAATGACAATAAAAGGGGACTACGTGTCTTCATAATCATATTATCAGAAGTCCGGAGAAGTAATTTGTAGACATAAGTTCAAATAATTAGGGATTGGTAATCATTGCTTGTCCTGCAAGTGAATGGGTGAAATTCTCCCCAACTAATTAGGTAATACGACGCAAAGGTGACATCTTCAATATATCATGCTACATTTAGATTGTACATTTTCCCTGTTCTATTTTCCAAATAACAGGCATGGAGCGATCAATAAAGTAAAGAACATGCATTATAATTGAGAAAAATATTTGAGAACATAGCATAAATACATAAAATTAATCCGAAATCTCAATCTAATAAATACCCTTAACCAAATTAACAAATTATTAAACATGGTGAAGGGAAAAGAGGTTCCCTTCAAGAAAAAAAACAGGATGATTCAAAAATAAATTTAAAGAGTTAGTAAATCTTGCAGAAAACACAGGTTACTCAGTGCAATAGTTCTTAATCACAGTCGTTAATTCTGCTTTGTGGTACATCCTTTCCATGTGAATCCATCCTACAGAATAAGGGAATTCAGTTTATTGTGCTGTTTGGAAGTGTCAAATTAATTCTACTCACCTGCCCTGAAAATTTGCCCTCAAGTACTTTTTCTCAACACAATATGCTGCCAATCTGGAACAACACACACAAATACAAACAAAATGCTGGAGAAACTCAGCAGATCCAGCAGCATCTGTGGAGGGAAAAGAAATTGATGTTTTGGGCTGATATCCTTCATCAAGACTGGAAAAGAGACAGGAGCTAGAATAAGATTGGGCGAGAGCAAGGCTGCACCAGCTGGTGGGTGCTAGATGAATCCAGATGACAAGAGGAAGATAGGAAGGTTCGGGAGGATAGTGAGTATGATGTGAGAAGTTGCAAGGTGTTAAACGGAAGAGGCTGAAGAAGACGAAATCTGATTAGAGGACAATGGCCCATGGAATAAAAGGAAGGAGGTGGAGAGCCAGGGGAAGGAAGGTATGGCTGATGAGCAGGTCAAAACGGTAGGGCTAGAGGAAAAAGGGAAAACTGGGGAGGGGTAGGAAGGAAAGAGAGGGAAGCTTGTACCAGAGGTGAGAGAAATCGATGTTGATGCCATCAGTTGGAGACTACAAAGATGGAATATGAGGTGTTGTTCCTCCAATCTGCATCTAGCTTCAACTTGGCAGTAGAGGAGGCCACAAACAGATCTGTCAGTGAGGGAAAGGAAATGGAATTAGAATGGCTGGCTACTGGGAGAATCTAGTTGTTATGTAGAAAGAGTGGCAGTGCTGAATGAAGTAATTCCCCAGTCTGTGTGGGGCCTCAGTTATGAAGAGGAGACCATGCAGGAGGAGTACTAGATGCAATAAATGATAGTGATGAATTCACCAGTACTGCCTCACATGGAAGGACTAGTTAGGGGCCTGAAAATTAGTTAGGGGGAAAGTATTGGGTCAGGTGTAATACTGGGACAGTTCCAGGGATAAGTGCCTAGGAGGATGTTGGCAGGGAGGATCAAGCTGACAAGGGAGTCATAGAGAAAGCGAAAAATTTTGAAAATGGAGAGGGGAGGGGAGGGGTTGACAAGATATGCCTGGTGGGGTATTTTTTTAGAGATGGCAAAAGTTGTGGAGAATATTATTGCTGAGGCTTGTAGAGGGCAGGGAGAACATGGATGAGTATGGATAATGAGGTGAGGGTAGATGTGTCAGAAATGGAGGAGATGCAGATGAGGGCTGCATTGATAGCAATGGAAGAGAAACACTGTTTTCTGAAAAAAGGTGGACATTTCAGATGTCCTGAACGGAAAGCCTCATCATGAGAGCATATGGAGCGGAGACAGAGGAAATGAGAGAAGGTAATAACATTCTTGCAAGTGACAGGGTGAGAAGAGGTGTAGTCAACATAACTGTGGAAGTCAGTGGGCTTGTAAAAGATGTTGGAGACAGAGAGATCAAGAAAGGATGGAGATGTGTCAGAGATGGACCTAATACTGTAAATCTGAGGGTGGAGTGGGAGTTGGTGGTAAAGTTGATAAAAATGAAAGCCTCACATGGGTGCAGGAAGTAGCATCAATGAGTTTGTTAATGTAGCAGAGAAAGAGTTGAGGAGTATTACTGGTGAAGGATTGGAATATGGATAGTTCCATGTAGCCAATGGAAAGGCAAGTATAACTGCTTTCTTCTGCCTCTTCTTCTCTTTGCACTCCCTTCTTAGTTTCTCTAAAGACTAATTTTTTATGAGATAGCAAAATTGCAAAGAGCTGTGATGACTTTGGAGATTTTAACAGGTCTGTAACAACATTCCTCTCCAATCTCCCATGAAACTGAAACAATGGATTATTCTTTCACAATACCTATTTTGCTTTTCTGCTCCTGATTTGAGGTTCCATCTGTGATGATTAACCCAAAGAAATGCCTCTCTCTCTAACAGGCATCTATTCACTCTTTTATAATCTTTAAATATGGGAACTTTGGATGGTACATAGCATTAGCATCATGATCACTTTCTGAATTATCATACTGCTGCGTCTCACGAGCAAAACTACAACACTTATAGATGACCAACATGCATAAAATTGACTATGTATACAGTACTGTGCAAAAGTCTTAGGTGCATATACTGTATATAGCTAGGGGGCCTAACACTTTTGCACAGTACTGCAGTAATTTTATGTATTGCACTGTACTGCTGCTGCAAAAATACAAATTTCATCACATATGTGAATTATAATAAACCTAATTCTGATAGACTGCGAAGGGGGAAGGGAGAGGAAAATCCTAGTTGTGAAAAGGGGAAGGAAGAGGGGACGGAGCAGGAAGCACCAGAGAGACATTCTGTAATGATCAATAAAACCAGTTGTTTGAGATCAAATGACCTGGACTGGTGTCTCAAGTCTGGGTGTGTCTGCACCCACGCAATCCCCGAACCATGCACTCCTTCTCTGCCACCTGTCCCACACCCCTCCTTAGTGATTCACCTTCGCTATTCACAATATCCTTTACTCCAGTCAGATTTACAAACTCGCCCTCCACTTCACGTTGACAAATACAGTACTGTGCAAATGTCTTAAGCATCAATGCCTATAAAAAGTATTCACGCCCTTGGAAGTTTTTATGTTTTATTGTTTTACAACATTGAATCACAATGGATTTAATTTGGCTTTTTTGACTGATCAACAGAAAAGACTCTTTCATGTTGAAGTGAAAACAAGTGTCTACAAAATGGTCTAAATTTCTTACGATTATTAAACACAAAATAATTGATTGCTTAATTACTCATCCACTTCAAGTCAGTCTTGAGTCTGCATGGAAATGTCTCTATCAGCTTTGCATATCTGGACTCTACAATTTTTCCCCATTCTTCTTTACAAAACTGTTCAAGCTCAATCAGATTACATGGGAATTGTGAGTGAACAGCCCTTTTCAAGTCCAGCCACAAATTCTCAATTGGATTCAGGTCTGGACCATGACTTGGCCATTCCAGGATATTAACTTTGTTGTTTTTAAGCCATTCCTGTGTAGCTTTAGCTTTATGTTTGGGATCATTGTCTTGCTGGAAAACAAATCTTCTCCCAAGTTGCAGCTGTCTTGCAGACTGCATCATGTTTTCCTCCAGGATTTCCCTGTATTTTGCTGCATTAATTTTATCCCCTACCTTCTCAAGCAATCCAGGGCCTACTACAGTAAATCATGCTTCATGGTAGGGATGGTGAATTTTTGAAAATGTGCGGTATTCGGCTTATGCCAAACATAGTTTTTAGTCTGATGGCCAAAAAGCTTAATTTTTTTTTCATCAGACCATAGAATCTTCTTCCAGCTGACTTCAGAGTCTCCCACATGCCTTCTGGCAGATTCTAGCCGAGATTTCATGTTGAGTTTTTGTTCAACAGTGGCCTTCTCTTTGCTCCTCTCCCATAAAGCTGCAACTGGTGAAGCACCCGGGCAACAGTTCTTGAATGCACAGTCTCTCCCACCTTAGCCATTGAAGCTTATAGCTCCTCCAAAGTTGTAGAGGTCTCTTGGTGGCCTCCCTCACTAGTCCCCTCCTTTCACAGTCACTCAGTTTTTGAGGATAGCCTGCTCTAAGCAGATTTACAGCTGTGCCATATTCTTTACATTTCTTAATGATTGACTTAACTGTAGTCCAAGGGATATTCAGTGACTTGGAAAATTTCTTATATCATCTCTGGACTTGTGCTTTTCAATAACCGTTTCACGGAGTTGCTTGGATTTTTCTTTTGTCTTCATGGTGTAGTTTTTGCCAGGGTACTGGCTCACCAGCAGCTGGACCTTCCAGATACAGGTGAATTTTTACTACAATCAATTGAAACACCTTGTCTCCACACAGGTCTCCAAAAATGGATCTCCATTTAACTAATTATGTAACTTCTAAAACCAATTGGCTGCACCAGTGATGATTTAGTGTGTTGTATTAAAAGAGGGTGAATATTTATGCAATCAATTATTTTGTGTTTTATATTTGTAATTAATTTAGATCACTTTGTAGTGATCTGTTTTCACTTGACACAAAAGAGTCTTTTTCTGTTGATTAGTGTCAAAAAAGCCAAATTAAACCCACTGCAATTCAATGTTGTTAAACAATAAAACATGAAAACTTCCAAGGGGGGTGAATACTTTTGCACAATACATTATATTGTACACAAAATCCAAGACTTATGATTATCATTCTGTTATCCTGCTCTCGATCATTAGCGAAAGGCCGAAGACAATCAATAACTGCGTATTTAACAGTACTTCTATAATCTGCTTATTAAGTGTCTTCCTTGATTACTCAGCTTCCAAACTTATTGCAGTAGTGGTCGGCAGGAAAAATAAACAGAATTCTAGTGGTAAGGTCAGCTTTAATATCATAGCATCATTGAACAGTATGTGGCACAAAGATCTCCTGGTAAAACTGACAGCAGTAAGGAAGTTGCTTGTGTTTGTCAATAGTCTCAGCCCTTGGATATGCTGTGCAAGGCAGGGTCTGTCTTCAGCCTTTATTAGCTTCATTCACAGATCTTTACAAAATAAAACGTGTCTGCATGTAGCAAAAGCTGGACATCTAGACCAGCTGATTAGTGCCAAGTAAAAATTCCCATGCAACTGCTGGGCAAGGGTAAATCTATCTCATTTGACATTCACTCACATTTTAATCACAAAACACCCTCCAACATCTTGGGAAACAGCATAGATGAGAAACTCAACTGAACCAGCCACATAAATGCTACAGCTACAACATAAGGTAAAAGTCTGTGTATTCTTTTGTGAATGATTTCTCGTTGACTCACTTCCTGACTGCACAAAGCCTACTATCGTTTAAAGCACCTGCCAAGAATATGATAGAATAGCTTCTGCTTGCCTGTTTGGATACAGAAAGAACAGTCAAGAAACTGAACAATTCATATTTGTTTCATAGCTCATCTAACAACTCACCACAGTTTCAACATCACCTCAAAAACCTATGAATACCACCACAAAGGAAAAAGTAGATGTTGGATTAGGATGCCAGCATATTAAAGCTGCTTCCAAAACCATACACCATCCATACTAGAATACATATCATTGGCTCAAAATATTGAAGCACCTACCTGATTTTAATATGGACTACTTTCACCAGACAGACCACGGCATTTCATGCAAGTTGCTAACTATATATAGGTAGTACGATATATTAGTACTTAACATATTAATTTAAACACACTGGCTTGCTACACTTTCTATATCCTTGTTTACTGCATTAGTAGAGTATCTTTGGCATTCCTAAATAACAAGGCCAGAAATCAGAGATATATTACAATAAAGATGAGGGCCATTTGGATTGTGGAGTTCATACCAGATGTACAGTATACAAAAGAAATACAGTCCCTTCTTTTTCTCCTGAGGCCTGTGAACTATTTCCATTTCATATTTATCAGACTCATTTCAGAATGCCACAATTGACCCCTACTATTGGCTGTGCCTTCGATACACTAATCATTCTCTTCAAAACAAAGCTGTTCTTCATGCCATTTTTGTTTCTTTTCACAAACCTGCACTTTATGTCTTCTTGGCGTTTTCACTGATATGAAGTTATTCTCTAACTGTTCTGTTAAAACTCTTCAATACCTCCATGAGATTCCTTTTAACTCTGTTTGGTTTCAAGTTAGCCCATTGCTTTGCTTTGCTTTTAGTTAGTTGCACGGTGGGTTTTTTTTTGGGGGTTTTTTTTTTTCTTTTTTTTTCCATTGATATATATAAAATCTAGTATACTATTATGTTATCTTGGTTTCTTATGCTTAAATTACATTGTTTGTAGTATTTTCTTTTTGGTATTGTTATCTTTTGGAATTTTATTATACTTTAACATTGTATTAATGTTTATATGGCTTACCTTTTTTGTATACTTACTCAATAAAAAGATTTAAAAAGAAAAGAAAGAAAGAGATTCCTTCTCCATCTTATCCGTCCCTTGAAAAACAATTCCAGCTTCTCCAAGCAATCCTTGAAACTAATGTCCTTATTCTTAAAATTGTTTCAGTAAATATCTCCTATCTGCTCTGGAAGTTTCACACAGAGAGTTACACTGTGAACTGAACATAATACTCCAGCCATGGCTAACCCAGTGTTTTATAAACATTCGTCATGACCTCCTTGTTTTTGCATTCTATACTCTATTAATGTCTTGAAAACCTTGAGGCCATGCACCAGGACCACAAAGAGGTCCTTGCCTAAGTGGTGGAAGCAGGGGATCACTCCTCTGTCAGCCTCCATCTGTCCCATCGGTAGAAGATTCTGTAAATCCAACAGTGCCTTCATTACTCATTGCAGAATCTACAAAACTAAATTAGGAGTAAGACATCCTCAATCCTGAGGGGCTGTGTAAGAAGCAAAAAAGGTTAACTTGCTAGTATAGCAAGAAATTAGGAAGATAAACAGTATGGAGAAAGTGTATGTGGAATCTTGTGCACGTAATCTCATCTAAAATAAGACATTTGCAAAATGGGAGTGCAGCAAAGCTCCAATGGATTAATTCCTGAGATGGCAAGAGAAAAAAAGCAGGGCATATATTCAAGTTTAGAAGGATGAGGTGACTTCATTGAAACACAGAAATGTCTAAATGGGCTGAACATGGGGATGATGAGTTGATGTTTCCACAGGCTGGGGTATCTAGGAACAGAGGTCCCAGTTTCAAAATAAGGTGTCAACCAATCAGGATAGAGATGAAAATAAATTCCTTCAAGGATTTAGACCTTTAGAATTCCAAACCCAGGAAAGCACTGAGAATAATAAAGACAGGAATCAACAAACTTTTTCATATTAAGGGAATCAAGAGATATGAAATTAGTGCAGGACAATGGCACTGAGGAAAACAATCATCCATCACCTTATTAAACATGGAACATGAGTAAGAAGTTAAATTTCATATTCATGTTTTAATTTCTTACTTTGATTGTATGTTCTAGTACCAATTGTTTGGCGACAATAAAGTATAAAGTATAAAGAATTGTTCTTCTATTCGAGTGTGCTGCAATATTGTTTTTACAAACACTGAAAAATCCAGAGCAAGATTAACAAACTTTCCAACTTTAGACCAATTACATGATTTGTTAGATGCCTGAGAAATGATAAAGATTAATACATAGGAAGGCTGCAGATGATAACGTTTCACGTTACCACTAATTAAATTGTTTTCACAGGAACCTCTTGTTTTTAAATTGCACAATTTTGAAAAATGCTAATATTTTGAAAACTATTTTATTATGTCAAGCCTTACTCAATCATTAAATTTTTCTTTCCAGTTCTTCCATATATGCACATAAGTTTTTAAAGAGCCTTAATTTTAAAAAAAACATAAAGCTATTATTTATTGTACATACATCATCTAGCACTCTGGACTGTATATAGTTGAAGTAAGGAAATTCTTTGAAAATGCTTCTAAATTGTACCGCTGTGTACATTTGTGTTAAGGATTAAGTTAATGCCATTTTAATAACAGTATTTACCAACTGATATATTGCTAAATGTTTAGTAATGAAACAGAAAACTTAACAATGTGCAGTCTGTTCCAGTCTCAGCATAACTAATTTTCAACAGCAAACAAACACTTAAAAAATAATAGTGTAACATGTGCAGCTCTTGCCATCTAGTGGCAATATTTCCATCAATAAACTAGAAAGCTTTCCACTGCCTATTACATTTTATCACACATTTTTAAAGACTAGTCTACATAACTTTAAAATTCCTTCAAATAGATTTTTTTTGTAATTAATCCTCTCACTAAGCTTCCGAAAGAGAACAAGTATTGTTGCAGAAATTATTTTAAAACCAAGAAAGGTGTAACTTCTATTCAAAATCTAATTAAATAAAGGATTTAATAAATTAGTCCCCTCCATTTGATTAACAATAAAAAGCTCACAAATATTGAAAGGATACGAATTTCAGTGACTGCTCTCAAAGTTCCTGAACTCTTGCCTGTTACATCTATAAGAAAAAAAAATTTAAAATCTTTAAAGAATCAAAGAAAACTGGACAGCATTTCAATCATTATTTTGTTGAGTTATTTTCACAAAAGTTATCTGCATTTTGTAAAATTTGCATCTTGTTGTTTCCTGCTTTTATTAGTGAGGACTGACAAAACTAAAGATATACTGTATTTCATATAGAACATAGAAAATCTACAGCACATTACAGGCCCTTCAGCCCACAATGTTGTACTGACCATGTAACCTACTCTAGAAGCTGTCTAGAATTTCCCTACTGCATAGCCTTCTACTTTTCTAAGCTCTATGTACCTACCCACGTACCCTATTTTATCCGCCTCTACCACATTCGCTGGTAGTGCATTCCACACACCCACCACACTCTGTGAAAAACTTACCTCTGACATCCCCCTTGTACCTACTTCCACGCACCTACGTGGTAAATGCATTTCTTAATTTACCAATGAACCATCTTTTTATTTGAATGGCAGGTTAAGGGTCAATTGTAATCGAGTCCTGAGTCCATTTCACTTACATCCATGTGCCTATCTAGGAGTCTCGTAAATGCCCCGAATTTATCTGCCTCTACCACTGCCTCTGGCACTGTTTCTCTTTAATTTCCTTTCATTAGTAAGTTCAGTCTCCTTGTAACCACTTAGTATCAGCTTCAACTAGCCTATTGTCAGGTATCTGCCTAAAAATCCTTTCCTCTCCAAATTTCTTTCTGCTGCTGTCACACACCATCACTGGTATACACGTTTTGCTCATGTTCACAATGTAAGCAAGCATACTGCCTGTTATCTACAAGTTCAATTAGTCCTGAGGTAGAACAAATTACCATCACAGCATATCCTGCTGATGAAAACAGCTCAACTCATACAAAAAACTGGTGTTTAAGACTACATGCAATATACTTGAGGCAGAAACAAAATGAAAAAGTTAAGGAAATCATATCTTTTCTCATGCTTTTCCTGCCTCTCAACAACCATCCCATGAGACTCAGATAACCACAGGGATTGTCCCAGGAAGCCAATAAATTTCTGAACTTTTACCTTCTATTGACCTCAGGAGAGACTGGGGGGGGGGGCGGTGCGGGAGGAGATATGTCATAGACCCTGGGCACTGCCAAAACTGGAGCGTAAGGGTCCAGCAATGAGTACTTTCTTTCTTGACTTCAAAGAACCCTGTATATGAGGCTTTCTGACCTTCACTGATTAGCATTGTGTGAAACATTACATTGGATATCCCATTACAATTTATCGAATTGTATTAGGCAGGATATTAGGCAGACTATTAGGCAGGATATTAGGCAGACTGTTCTTCTTCTTCAATGAAACTAGTTAATATAGGGCTGCAATAGCAGGTAAAATCCTGTGTAAGAGTTTGTCTAAATTAGACGTCACCAGTGAAATCAGGAAAAATGGAAGAGGATTTAATAACGTTAAAAAGATACTAAATTATACAGAAAATTAAATAGAAAATCATATGAAGCTAAATAGTGTTTACTTTTTGCCTCCAAAGCTAGTCAGATTTCTCAATCATTACAACTCCTCCTCTGACATCCAACACAGACATACCTCAAGTATGTGTGCTTAACCTACTGCCCTACTCTTTCTACATTCATCCCTGCATGGTTAAGTACTGCACAAACACTCTCTATAAATTTGCTGATGACACCACTGTTGTTGATAGAATCTCAGATAGTGACTAGGAGGTGTACAGGAGTGAGAGATCAGCTGGTTGAGTGCTGTTGCAACAACAGCCTCACACTCAACATCATCAAGACGAAGAAATTGATTGTGGACTTCAAGAAGGGGAAGTCAGGAAACACACACCGATATTCATTGAAAGGTCAGCTGTGGAAAAGGTGAGCAACTTCAAGTTCCTTGGTGTCAACATCTCTGAGTGTCTACCCTGGGCCTAACACATTGATTCAATCATGAAGGCATGCCAGTGGCTCGACTTAATTATGAATGAGATTTAATATGTCACTAAAGACTCTTACAATGATGTATGGTGGATAGCACTTTGACTGATTGCATCAAGACTGGAGAATCAAATGCACAGGATTGCAAGAGGCTGCAGAAGGTTGTAGACTCAGCCAGCTCAATCATGGCAAAATCGTCCCCACCATCAAGGAATCTTGAACAGGCGGCGCTTCAAGGAGGTAGCATACATCACTAAGGCCCCACGCTATCTGGGACATGCTATCATTACTATCATTAGGGAGGAGGTACACAGCCTGACGACCCACACTTAATAATTTAGGAAGAGTTTCTTCCACTCCAACATCAGATTTCTGAAAGGTCTATGAACCCATGAAAACTACTTTGTTATTCCTTAATTTTTGCACTATTTGATTATTTTATGATTTATAGTGATTTTTTGTCTTTGTACCATACTGCTGCCACAAAACATTTCACGACATATGTCAATAATAATAAACTGATTTGGATTAATTTGTACTTAGTGGTTTGACTATAATTCACAAAAAGCAACTGTATCTGCTATTATAATATCCCTCACCTTTTACATTAAATGAATGTGGCATCATAGGAAGTATGTGTGCTTTTATCACATACTGAGTGCCATTCTGCTGTTTTTGTCTGATGTCATCTGTTACACTACATTCACTGTGCTTTTCAGTAAAGCTTATAAGTTCATGTTCTTCATCATGTAACAGGGACTTCTCAAGAAAAGCTGGACAGTCATCAGTTGCTGCTTTGGTTGGTGTTGGCATTCTAAATAATCTGCAGGAAGAGTGACTTACATTTATGTGTTGAAAATTTAAGACTTTAAGAAACACTATTTTATTTACCAAATACAATGAAATTACTTTTCAAGCTTCTTAAAATACTAGCAAAACACAATTATTTTTCAGTCACTAGATGTGTAATTAAGAAGGAAAATAGTGAACGTATTGGTTTAACGCTTCAAAAAGGATCTACAACCCTGATATTTTCTCAGGGGTAGTAAAAAAGCTTGGGGTGTAGGGGCATCAGTGGGATGGCAATTGTGTAGGGTTTAAGTTCATGAATATGATTTTTTGGAATGAAAATCCCTCGGGATTAATAAAGTATATCTATCTATCTATCTAAAACATGGAAGTAAGGATTGACAGTATGTCCTACAGAAATTAAGAAATACTTTTATAAAGCAGTTTCTCACCAAACAGTCAGATTTATGAGCTATCTATCTATAGAAACATAGAAAATAGGTGCAGGAGTAGGCCATTCGGCCCTTCAAGCCTGCACCGCCATTCAGTATGATCATGGCTGATCATCCAACTCAGAACCCTGTACCTGCCTTCTCTCCATACCCCCTGACCCCTTTAGCCACAAGGGCTGTATCTAACTCCCTCTTAAATATAGCCAATGAACTGGCCTCAACTGTTTCCTGTGGCAGAGAATTCCACAGATTCACCACTCTCTGTGTGAAGAAGTTTTTCCTCATCTCGGTCCTAAAAGGCTTCCCCTTTATCCTTAAACTGTGACCCCTCATTCTGGACTTTCCCAACATTGGGAACAATCTTCCTGTATCTAGCCTGTCCAATCCCTTTAGAATTTATATACGTTTCAATAAGATCCCCCCTCAATCTTCTGAATTCCAGTGAGTATAAGCCTAGTCGATCCAGTCTTTCATCATATGAAAGTCCTGCCATCCCAGGAATCAATCTGGTGAACCTTCTTTGTCCTCCCTCTACGGCAAGAATGTCTTTCCTCAGATTAGGGGACCAAAACTGCACACAATACTCCAGTGTGGTCTCACCAAGGCCTTGTACAACTGAAGTAGTACCTCCCTGCTCCTGTACTCGAATCCTCTTGCTATGAATGCCAGCATACCATTCGCCTTTTTCACCGCCTGCTGTACCTGCATGCCCACTTTCAATGACTGGTGTACAATGACACCCAGGTCTCATTGCACCTCCCCTTTTCCTAATCGGCCACCATTCAGATAATAATCTGTTTTCCTGTTTTTGCCACCAAAGTGGATAACCTCACATTTATCCACATTAAATTGCATCTGCCATGAATTTGCCCACTCACCTAACCTATCCAAGTCACCCTGCATCCTCTTAGCATCCTCCTCACAGCTAACACTGCTGCCCAGCTTCGTGTCATCTGCAAACTTGGAGATGCTGCATTTAATTCCCTCGTCTAAGTCATTAATATATATTGTAAACAACTGGGGTCCCAGTACTGAGCCTTACGGTACCCCACTAGTCACTGCCTGCCATTCTGAAAAGGTCCCATTTATTCCTATTCTTTGCTTCCTGTCTGCCAACCAATTCTCTATCCACATCAATACCATACCCCCAATACCGTGTGCTTTAAGTTTGCACACTAATCTCCTGTGTGGGACCTTGTCAAAAGCCTTTTGAAAATCCAAATATACCACATCCACTGGTTCTCCCCTATCCACTCTACTAGCTACATCCTCAAAAAATTCTATAAGGTTCGTCAGACACGATTTTCCTTTCACAAATCCATGCTGACTTTGTCCGATGATTTCACCGCTTTCCAAATGTGCTGTTATCACATCTTTGATAACTGACTCTAGCATTTTCCCCACTACCGATGTTAGGCTAACTGGTCTATCATTCCCCGGTTTCTCTCTCCCTCCTTTTTTAAAAAGTGGGGTTACATTAGTCACCCTCCAATCCTCAGGAACTAGTCCAGAATCTAAAGAGTTTTGAAAAATTATCACTAATGCATCCACTATTTCTTGAGAAAAGCTGCACAGAGTGAATACTAGTTAAGTCTGCCACTGTAGGATGATGGGACTTGAGAATAAGTTGTGAGTGGATTGATGATGGCAATGAATGAACATTATGATACTTATGGTGAGGGATTGGGGAAGTGGATTGGGATGCTTTGGTTGACTGCAAGAGCAATGGAATATTATAGGATACTGGACATCACACAAAGCTGCCACTCTAAGGTGGAGGAATTTGATTACAGGGTGCCCAATGTATGAAGAAAACTTGTGTGTTCTGTGGGAAATATATCCACTCAACTCAACCAGTATGCAGTATAATTATAGTACTTATGTTGAAACAGGTCATAAATATACAATTCCTGGTATATAAAAAAAATCATCCTCTTTTAACTTACAATTTAACTTCAATTGTTGCTCAGACTAAATATCAGAATGGGGAAGAAGTGTGATCTACGTGACTTTGACCGTGGAATGACTGTTGGTGCCAAACAAGGTGGTTTGAGTATCTCAGAAACAGCTGATCTCCTGGTATTTTCACACACAACAGTCTCTGGAGCAGGAGTTCCCAACCTTTTTTATGCTATTGACCCCCGCCAAAAAAAAAGTCCAATGAACAGCAGTTCTGTGGGCAATAACACCTTGTTAATGAAAGTAGTCAGAGGAGAATAGCCAGACTGAAGGTGACAGTAACACAAATAACCACAGAAGGTACCTAATAAAGTGGCCACCAAGTGTAAACGGGTTTGATTAAAAGCCTCCTCATTTCAGTACTAAAAGGATTAAAGCCCATTTTTAAATTTTGACATTTCTATTGAAAATCTATTGACGCCATAATCATCGATGAAGACAGCTGGAAAATTTGGCAGTGAGTCATGGTATTTCATCAGAGAGAATACCACAGCTGATTCTGTTCTTTCTGTAAATGAATACAGGAATGTTTCAAGTAAGTATGGCAAACATTTCACCAGTAACCAATCTAGCCAGCTCTCCCCTACCTTGCCCAAAAGGAACACCCATCAGCTGCTGTCCTCTAACCATGTCCTCCATTGAAGTCAATTTATTTTACACACATGGGATTGTATCTTGGCCATTTGGGTCTTATATAGATTACTACTCATTAGATAAATTCATTTGGGAAGCAGAGTGTTTATTGAGAAACAATGGGTTGAAGGGGTGTATGGATTTACATCAGAAGTCTTATTAAATTCTATTCACTCAGCAAACCTACATTTAAGCCATGTGCTGCAATAAGCAATACACCCAGACCACTTAAAATAGGCACCACGACAGCTGACAGAACACATAACCTAAACTACCAAATTTTTTCCTGATGTAAACAGGATTATTTCCTCTTCAAAATTTTATGAGTGGCAGGTGCAAATTGTATTCACTCTAATAATCTTAATCACTTACTCCTATGAACTCTATAGGATGATTGATAAAAAAAATCGCTAATCTACATATTGGTTTTACCATAAGCTTCTCAAAATATAATAGCACGCTTGATGGAAACTAATAGAATTGGTCCCATAACTCATTTTACCACTATTCCAGTTCTCTCCCTTCCCCGCTCCCCATTACTTTCCAGTGAAATCAACAGAAAGGGAAAACCGGAGGCATGCAAAGTAGACAGATCCTCTGACACTATCAATTAAACAAAAATAAAATCAAATGTCTATTCCATTTGCTATCATCTAAACATGAGTGACTAAAGTATTTATTTGGATTTGCCCTCAAAATAAACTTCTTTGATGGTGCATATTGACACATATTTCCTAAAGCAAAACCCCTTTCCTATGGAAATTCATTTCGAGAGAGAAACAGTCATTGTCAAGTCTTGTTTCAAAAAAAACACTTGGTGTCCTGCATAATACAAAAAGAAGAATACTACCTTTTCCTGAACAAAGACTTATCACTTTCATCTTTCTCCACGGGGTTATGATGTGAAGTACTAAGACAATTCAAATTATCAAATGTCTCTTCATTCTGATGTCTGCTGTGACCTTTACTGTTGTCATTTAACAGGATCGTTGAAGGAATAGAATTGTCATTTCTGAATCTAAACTGAGATTGATCTTTCAGGGAATTATTTAACCCTATTTCAAATGTTTTTCGTTTGATTGGGGTATGCATATATTGGGAATCAAAAACCATTTGCGACTGACAATCACTTTCCATATTCTTCTTTAAAGGTGGTACAAATTTCTTTGACTGCTTGATGCCTGAAAAGATAAAGCAAAAAGTCAGATGTAATCTGAAAAAGCAAGCACTAAGTCAGGTTCAACAAGATTTCAGAGAGTAAACATTAGAAGATGTTCTTAATGAAATTTGTGGAATAATAGAATTTTTGAAAAATGTTACACAACACATATAGCTATTGTATTAGTACAGTGAATTTGCCTTTAATCTGTAAATAAAGATTACACAACATTATCAATTTACATTCTTTCTCGACATTGTTATATCCAAGGTTCTATGCTAGGTGAAATCCAGGGCTTAACTGATAGTTCTATAAGAAAGCACCAAGGAAGTAGAGCATATTAAAACCTTTTAACTATCCGAAGTTAAAAATTGTGTTGAGGGGAATGAGATGAAGTGAAAAATGTTGCAAGAATCATTAGCTTAATTAAACTCTAAAATTTTGTGATACGCCACACCAAATTTTTGCACAACTATATACAGTAATTTCAAAGAAAAACTCTAGTAAATTGGATTTATTTTTAAAAATATCAAAACTCATTCTCATAGCTCATCACTTTTGATGCTTTTTATTTCAACTTGATTTTCATTGTTAGGCTTCCATAAAATTCCTTATTATTCATTTGTGCATTAAGTTGAAATTTAACTTAGAATTTATTCTTGTTTTTCCTCTATCTACTTATTCTCAAACATTTGGCCATTTCTTTATTACTATTGGTTAGATATATTTCAGACTTAGACAGTCCATCCTTAAATCCAGTTATAATATATCAAATCACCAAAGCTGAATTATAACAAAGCACAGTACAAAAGAAAGTGATGTTGTAATTTTAAAAAAGTATTTTGGTAAGAAAAGTGTATCTATAATCAATTCACTTGCATTTTCCTATGCATCTTCATTATATGTATATTACAGACCAGGTTTATGAGGTCCTGCTGGTACAAATCTGACCATTTAGACTAGCACGCCTTATTCATCACCTGGTTGCATTTCCTACCCGGAAAAACTCCAGTTTCAGTCTGCAGATGTGGCCTATGCAAATTCCCAAGGCTTATTAAATCATTCAAATAGGTCTTTCACTGATTTTATAGTTTCTTAATTGTTTTCACAGTGGAAGAAATACTTTCCCATTTATTAATGCTGCAGTATGTCTACCGCCTGTCCTACAGGAATAGGCTCCTATAATTGAAGCAACACACAGTGAACATCGCTGTCATTTTAGTTATATTATTTATTTCACTGTTTGCTTCTAGTTGCTATTTTGTTAGCAAAAATCAAAATGAACAAAGTGCAAGCTCCTTTGGCAATTCAAAGAGAACCTCAAATTTGAGAAATAGGCATGGATTATAGATGCACAATGATATTTAACTCTCATGTACACGTTTGTCCAGTATCTAGATACCATTCATTTTCAACTATCACATAATCAAAGTTGCGCCCTATATCAAATTAGTCAATGAATCCCCATTATAGCCTCAAATAAACAACAAAGAATGTACCAGTCCTCAAAGATTATGTCTATTTTGGCATAAACAAAATCTCAAAAAGTCTCTTAATATGTCCCAAATCCAAGCTCCTGAGATTGAAGAAGATCAGAGGCCCGAGATCATAGGACAACATCATAGTTCATAAGTAACTGGATTGTAACCCAGAGGACTAAAAACAAGGATACAAGTTAAATCCTACCATACCAGCTGGGAGATTTACATTAATTTAATTAAATCATCTACATTAAATTTAAACGATTTATCCAAAGTAATGGTGACCATGAAACTGCAAACCCAACTGGTTCACTATTTCCTTCAAGGAGGAAAATCTGTCAGTCTCCAGCAAATTATTTGACTCTTAGCCTAATAAATTACTGAGGTGTAATGAAGATCATTTATTAATGCGCAATTAAAATAAAACTAGACAGGCTACCTGGTGAGAATATTAGTGAATCTGGACAAGCAAGTCATTCATTTGCAAGAGTTATCTCACTGACTATTCAAGCAATAGATTAGCCATAATCCCAGGTACCACCATTAAATTTTCCGGTTAAGTCCTATTTCAATTGCAATGCAGATCCACCAGTGGTGGTATCACTGTTGTATGAAATCAGTGAGAACAATACTCAGTCTTCAACATAGTCACAGACCTCCATAATATTTCAAAGTATCAGGCAAAAAATGGGTAAAGAAATCTGAAAATTACCAATTACCTTCCCTCAACAGATTTACCAGTACTCCTCCACACTAAGCACGACATAGAAGAAGTATTGAATGTAGCAATGGCACAGAGTTTACTATGGATGGGAGACTACAATGTCCAAACACAAGAGTGGCACAAATGTACAATTTTACTAACTGATACGGCTGGATTTGAAGAACACAGCTGCAGATGTTAAGTGAATCAAAATAAGTCTACTTGACCAAATTATTACTATTGTATCTGCTGCAGATGCATCAGTCAATAACATTACTGGGAGGAGTAACCATCATAAGGTCTGTGTATCGATAAGATTACATCTTCACTCTTGGGACGTCTTGGTTCTAGATGTGATAGACATAAAACAAATCTGGTAACTCTAAACTCTAAAAATATCCATAAGGAATTGTGGACCACCTGCAGCAGTAAAAGTGTACACCAACAAGATCCATTACTTGTGGTGGTACATTCTTCATTCTATCACTACTATCAAGCCTGTGGACTGAGCTTAGTACACAGAGCTAAAAAGCACAAGCTCTACTTAAAAAAATTGTCCCATCTGTTGAAGTTACAACAGACAATTAAAAGGCAGCTATATCAACAAAGGTGGCATGTCATAGACTGAATAAAACAATCACACAATGAACAGATTGGGTAAAAGCTCTGCAGTCCACTACATACAGTGCTAGAAAACTGAACAGCTAATACGAGATGAGAATCCAATAATTCACCTATCCTGAAAGATGGCAAAGCCTAGCACGTGAATGTTGAAGGTAAAGGTAAGGCATTTGTAACCACTTGGAAATGTTGAGTGAATTATCCATTTTAATTCTCTTTTGAAGTGTGCACCCAGAAATGTTGACTGCATATCTCTCTCTCTCTTGAAGTTATTGACAGTGCTTTCAACCAGCACCAGTAACCTATGCACTGATATTTTCTTTTGATTTTAGGTTCTTAGACTTAAATCATTTTGGAACAGACCATTCAACCCATTCTGTCCATACTTGCTCTATATAGTGTAATCTAATCTGTCCCATTTTCCTACTCATATTGTGCTTATCCAATTTCCTTTTCAAATTATTAACCTTCTCTACTTCCAGAATGTCTATTAGGTACAGTGTTCCAGATAGTGTGAAGAAATGTTCTTCCTTGCATCCTCTCAGTATTCCCTAGTTCCTACACCACCAGTTTATGTAAGTAACTTTTCCACTGGTTACGTTATCTAAACCTGTCATAATCTATAACTCTGTGGTCTCCTCTCAATTATTTTTGCTTGAAGAAGAATAATCCAGTTTAACCTTGTCACTGAAATCTCTTGCCCTGAAAACATTATGGGAAATCATTACACTCACTGAAAGAAGGTTCAATGTCCATTCAGAAATCAGATGGCAGAGGGGAAGAAGCTGTTCCTGAATCATTGAGCGTGTGCCTTCAGGCTTCTGTACCTCCTTCCTGATGGTAGCAATGAGAAGAAGGCATGTCCTGGGTGATAGGAGTCCTTAATGACAGATGCCAACTTTTTTAGGGATCGCTCTTTGAAGGTATTTTTGATACTACGGAGGCTGGTGCTGATCATGGAGCTGACTAAGTTTACAACTCTCTGCAGCTTACTTCGATTCTGTGCAATAGCACCCCCATGCACCTCCCCCACCCACCATACCAGAGAGTGATACAGCCAGTTAGAATGCTCTCCATTCTAACTCTATCTACAAGGATTCTACAACTTCTGATCCTACAGCATGTCACCTCTTTCTAAGGACTTGATTTAATTTTTTACCACCAGAGCTACCCCAACCCCTCTGTCTACCTGTCTGTTCTTTCAATATAATTTGTATAAATTTGCGAGTGTTTTAGGTGACATACCAAATCTCAACTCCTAATGAAATATAGCCACTGTCATGCCTTCTTTGCAGCTGCATCGACATGTTGGATCCAAGTTAGATCCTCAGAGATATTTTTACTCCAGAACTTGAAATTGTTCACTCTTTCCACTTCTGATTCCTCTATGAGAATTGGTATGTGTTCCCTCATCTTACCCTTTCTGAAGACCACAATCAATTATTTAGTCTTCCTGACAATGAGTGTAAGATTGCACTCAATGTATAATGATAGCATTATCAAAGTTTTGCCAGGAATACTCAATTCCAGATAACATCACAGTGGTAGTCCAGGTTTGCCAGAGCTGTTTTTGGCAGGGAGATGGGAACCAGAAATGATAGGGCTGAGAATGTGGCAGTTAGCATACAAGTATATGCAGTGTGAAGTGAGACTAAGAGGAAGGACAGGAAGATAATTGGGCAAAATTGCAGTCAGTGGGATGTACTGAAGTGCAACTTTGGGGCAAAATCAAAAAAGGTCATGAATACAGGTCTGAATGTATTATATTTGAATGCACACGGTATATGGAATAAGGTAGACAATCTTGTAACACAATTAAAGTTTAGCTGGTATGATGCTGTGGGTATCACTGAGTCGTGGCTGAAAGAAGATTGTAGTTGAGAGCTTAACATCCAAGGATACACCTTGCATTGAAAGGACAGGCAGGTAGACAGAGGGGTTGGGTGACTCTGTTGGTAAAAATAATTAAATCAAATCCTTAGAAAAAGGTGACCTACTGTAGGATCAGAAGCTATAGAATCCTTATAGGTAGAGTTAAGAAACTACAAGAGTAGAAATACCCTAATGGGAGGTAAGCCTCAAATAGTAGCCAGCGTGTGGTATACAAATTAAAATGGGAGATAGAAATGGAATGTAAAAATGGCAATGTTACCGTAGTCATGGTGGGGGGGTGGGGGGGTGGGGGGGGTTCAATATGCAGGTAGATTGGGAAAATCAGGTTGGTACATTTCCCAGAGAGGAAATTTGTAGAATGCCTACAAGATGGCTTTTTGGAGCAGTTTGTGGTTCAACCCACTGGGGAAAACACAATTCTGGATTGGGTGTTGTGTAATGAACCAAATTTGATCAGGAAGCTTAAGATAAAGGAACCCTAAGGAATCAGTGATTATATGATAGAATTCACCCTGCATCTTGAGTGGGAGAAGATAAAGTCAGATGTATCCGTGCTGCTCATAAGGCTACTTAACAAGAGCCCATGGTATTACAGGAAAGGATACTAACATAGATAGAAGATTGGCTGATTGAAGGAGATAGAGTGGGAATAAAGAAGGCCTTTTCTGGTTGGCTGCCAGTGACTAGTGGTGTTCTGCAGGGAGGTCAGTGTTGGGTCGGCTTCTTTTCTCATTAGATGTGAATAATTTGGATGACGAAATTGATGGCTTTATGGTCAAGTTTGCAAATGATACAAAGATAAGTGAAGCAACAATTAGTGTTGAGGAAATAGGGAGTCTGAAGAAGGACTTAAGCAGATTGGGAGAATGGGCAAAGAGGAGGCAAATGGAATAAAGTGTAGAGAAGTGTATGGTCATGCACTTTGGTAGAAGGAATAAAGGCATAGACTATTTTCTAGACAGGAAAAAAATTCAAAAATCAGAGCTGCAAAGGGACTTCAGAGTACTTGTGCAGAATTCCCTAATTGTTAACTTGCAGGTTGAGTCGGCAGTAAGGAAAGCCAATGCAATTTTCGCACTCGTTTCAATAGGACGAGAATATAAGAGCAAGGATATTATTGAAAGAGTTCCTCTGAACTGTATTCTAGGACCAACCATTCTCAGCTGCTTCAGAAAGGACATTCCTTACATCATTATATCAGAAGTATGGATGTTTGCCCCAGTGATGATCCAATTGTTTATTTTAATTCACAGTAAATTTAATAGGTTAATGCCAGGGATGATGGAGCTGATTTATGAGCTGATTGGATTGTAGTAAATTTATAGATGATCTAGTTTTAAACATTTCAGATTCTGAAAAGGTTTGACAATGTAAATACTAAGATGTTGCTTCTCCTTTTGATAGAGTCTAAAACTAGAGGATATAGTTTCAGAATGATTGTTCATTTAAAACGGTGAAGAGGAGGAATTTCTCACTCAGAGAGCCATAAATTTTGGAATTCTCTACCCTCAAGAGGCATGAAGATTGAATCGCTGAATATTTTATTTTTAGTTTTCATATTATTGAGATACAGCTTAGAAAAGGCCCTTCTGGCCCTTCGAACCCAGCCACCCAGCAAACCCCAGATTTAATCCTAGCTAGTCACGGGACAATTTACAATAACCAATTAATCTACCAACCAGTACGTCTTTGGACTGTGTGATGAAGCTAGAGAACCCAGAGGATACCCATGCAGTCACGGGGAAAATGTACAAACTCCTTATAAGCAGAAGTGGGAATTGAACCCAGGTTATTGTGCTGTAGAGTGTTGTGCCAACCACTATACTACTGTGCCATCATCAAATATATTCAAGGTATTAAATAATAAGGAAAGTGAAGCCAAGGCTAAGATCGGATCAGTTTTGATCCAACTGAGTGATGCATCCAACTTAAGATACCATATGGCCCATTTCAGTTCATATTGCAATGTTGTTTCACCATGCTTCAGACACTGAAACATTCCATGCCCATGCAATAAAACATAGTCAGCCTTAGCAAGTAATATTCATGCTGCACAAGTGCTAATCTCCAACCAAAAATAGTCAAAGACCTAAATATGATCAATGGGATTAGCATTGAAGAGTTTCCCACCATCAACATCCTGGGGTTATTCACCAGAACCATAACTAGAGTAACTAAATACATGCAGCTGATGATGCAAGAATAAATCAGCGGTTAAACATCCTGTGACAACTGCCTTTGTTTCATTTTGAAGGCATAAGTCAGGCATGTGCTGAAATATTTGCTTTATTGAGTACAGCCTCAATAACACTCAAGAAGCCCCATGCCACTTGAGCAAAATAGCCCATATCCCATCCTAAATATTCAGTTCCTACACTCCCTGCATTCTGTGCCTGCACTGTACTGCTTCTGCAAAATGCATGCAGTCACCCTTGTTGGCTACATCAACATACTTTTCAAACCTGCAGCCTCTGTCACCAAAAAGAACATGGACTAATACTGGTCTGCAAGTTGCCCACTAAGTAACACACAATACTGGCTGGCTACTATATTGCAAGCCCCTCACAATTGTTGGCTCTAAATCCTGCAAGTATCTAACCAATAAAACTGCACAAGTACTGGTATATGGACCTCTGGTTTCCCTCTCCTGAAGTCTACTATCAGTTCCTTGGTCTTATTGACATTGAGTGAGAGGTTGTTGTTATTACACCACTCAGCCAAGTTTTCAATTTCCCTCCTGTATGTTGATTCATCACCACCTTTGATACAGCCCACAACAGTGGTATTGTTAGCAAGCTTGCATATGGTGTGAAGCTGTACTTAGCCACACAGTCATAGCTGCAAAGTTAATAGAGCAGGGGGCCAGGTACACATCCCTATGGTGCTCCTGTGCTGATGAAAATTGTGGAGGAGATGTTTTTGCCTCTCCGAATAGACCGGGGTCTACAAGTGAGGAAACCAGGATCCAATTGCACAAGGGGGAATTGAGGTCCATGTCTTGGAGCTTACTGATTAGTTTTGAGGGGATGGTGGTGTTAAATACTGAGCTGTATCGATAAAGAGCATCCTGATGAATGCATCTTTGCTCTCCAAATGTTACGGTGTTGTGTGAAGAGCCATTGAGATAGCATCTGCTCTAGACCTGTTGCTTCAGTAGGCGAATTGGAGCAGATCCAAGTCGCCATTCAGACACAATTGATACACCAGCCTCTCAAAACACTTCATCAAGTGTACAGCGAAGGACATATAACCGGAGACGAATAGTGCATCGTTTTGGCATATGATTCATTTGCGCATACAGAATGATTTGCTATCCTTTCAATTAATTTATACTGATGCTTTATACATTATAAAGCCTACTACTTCATTTTCCCCCATCATTACATAATCAAATTTAGCCAACAGCCCAGTCAGCAAGCAGCTCAAAGCCAAGGTTTTGTTGCAAGGTTATACCAATTTTTCTAATGCCTTCATCTACAAAATTAAGCAACCACTTCATTATAGTACAAGAGTAACTGACAAAGCAATAGACCTTTTTGGTCTAGATATTGCTGTAAAATATGGGCATGCACAGTGATACCATCACCCATGAATTAGAATATTCGAAAATGAAACAGTCTAGAAAGATTTATATACTGTACAAGACATAATTTACATTTGATCATGCAAAACCAAATGATACAAAAGACCTGGAGGAGGTAGTAGTTTTTACATAACTGAAAATGTAATTGGCTGTTCAAATTAGAAATTCCATATGGCATCAATGAACTATTGAATTTCATTACTGCCAAATGAGTGGGTGCTGGAACCACCAGATCCTGAATGGTAGTTTCTATGCATATATTTATCTTACTTATTTAAGAAGGGCTTTTTGGAAGCATCTTCCTGATAAAACTGAGTTAGTCATGATCAAATTTACTTCCGTCGATCCAGTCTCATTTTCTTTGATTTTCCTTGAACTCTGAAATGTAAATTAAACTGTTATGTTCGTCATTGAATCTTGAGGTCATAGAATCCACTGATTGTATGATAATTAAGTCAGTGCTGTGAATTTACCATGCTGTTTGAAAAGCCCTTGTCTGATTGACAATACAAGGGCCATGATTTGGCTATCAAGTGACAATCTGTCATTGCAGACTATTATAAAAGGTTGAAATGTTGAACCTAGGAAATATGCTACATTTCCACCACAAAGTGCAAATAGGACTAGCCTTCTAAGGATTGGTTTGAGGTTAGGTACTGCCATTATCTGTGAAGGATAGTCAAACAATTTACATTGACTATAAATAAAATAAATTAGAGTTTTGTATTGTTCCAAGAATGGGGGTGCAGGAATGGAACCTGGTGTAGTCTATCCATTTCAAGGTTCGACATGTTGTGCATGCAGAGATGCTCTTCTGCACACCACTGTTGTAACACGTGATTATTTGAGTTACTGTCACCTTCCTGTCAGCTGGAACCAGTTTGACCATTCTCCTCTGTTCTCTCTCATTAACAAGGCATTTTGCCCACAGAACTGTCACTCATTGGATTTTTTTGCTTTTTGCACCACTCTGTAAACTCTGGAGACAGTTGTTTGTGAAAATCCAGGAGATCAGTAGTTTCTGAGATACTCAAACCACTCCCTGTGGCACCAACAATCATTCCACTGTCAAAGTCACTCAGATAACATTTTTTTCCCCATTCTGATGTTTGGTCTGAACAACAACTGAACTGCTTGACCATGTCTGCATGCTTTTAGGCATTGAGTTGCTGCCACATGATTGACTGATTAGATATCTGCATTAAGAGCAGATGTACAGGTGTACCTAGTAACTTGGCCATTGAATGTATATATCTGGATTTACCACAAATTCCAAAACATTTCACTTTATTTACTTATTATTGAGAACACTTAAATTTAGCTATCACGGATAATTCACAAAAAAAGATAGCCCTTCTATTTTCCAACCACTTGGAGCCACTGCAAGAACATCAAATGGCACTCTGAGAACAGACTTAACTTACATGAAACTGAACTGGTTTCATTCTGAAAATTAGGAATATTAAAACTCAAAAATTGTGAAGATATTGATCATATTGATAAAAAATAAATGTAAGTAAAGCAATCTAAATAAGACAGTGGTGAAGTTCCAACCGTTAAAATTCAGAAATAAAACATTTATAAGTGTGATAATTAAAGATAAATGTAAAGAAAATGTTCCAAATGTCATAAATCCATCAAAAAAATTATACATACTGTGCCAGTGTTTCAGATGTAGACAGAGAAATTAGGAAAAAGTATTCTAATCTAATATTGTCTCAAGATCAAAAGGGTTATATTAAAACATCTTACAGCAAAATACTAGAAGTGTTTTGGATACTCTGGCAGAACTAATGTATATTTTGCAATTTTAATATCACTGGCATACATTGAGGAATTTGTTAACTTTGTGACAGCAGTACAATGCAATACATAACATGGAGAAAAAAACTGTAAATTAATGTGTGTGTGTGTATATATATATATAGTAGTTAAATAAGCAGTGCAAAACAAAGAAATAAAAAGTGGTGAGGTAATGTTCATGGGTTCAATGTCCATTCAGGAATCTGATAGCAGAGTGGAAGAAATTGCTCCTGAATCAGTGACTGTGTGCCTTCAGGTTTCTGTACCTCTTTCCTGATGGTGGCAATGAGAACAGGGCATTTCTTGGGTGGTGGGTTCCGTAATGATGGAAGCCGCCTTTTAGAGGCACCGCTTCTTGAAGGTGTCTTGGATACTACAGCGGCTAGTGCCATGAAGGAGCCGACTAATTTTACAACTCACTGCAGTTTACTTCAATCCTGTCTAGTAGCCCTTCCCCCCTTTATACCAGACAGTGATGCAGCCGGTTAGAATGCTCTCCATGGTACATCTGTAGAAATTTGCGAGTGTTTTAGGTGACACACCAAATCTCCTTGAACTCCAAAAGAAATATAGCCACTGTCTTGCCTTCTTCATAACTGATATGTTGGATCCAGTTGGGTCCTCAGAGACACTGACACCCAGGAACTTGAAATTGCTCAGTCTCTGAAGGTCAAGAAGTTGCTAGCATTGTAGCAAACTTTGTGATAACAAAATTAACTTGTTGCATTTAAAATCAATATTTTAAATCTGAAAAGATATTCTGATATTGATGCATACTTTTTTCCCAATTTGTATTGATTGACTTACTTATTACTACACAAAGATAAGACATTTAACCAATTCTGTCTGTGCCAGTTGCTATTAATCCCATTCCTCCTCTCTATTTTTGAGTAATTCCATGACATACAAAGGGTGATTGACAAGTTCGTGGCCTAACGTAGAAGGAGTCAGTTTTAGAAAACCTACACATTTATTTTTCAACATAGTCCCCTCCTACTTTTACACACTTAGTCCAACAGTCGTGGAGCATACGGATCTTGGACCTCCAGAAAGTGTCCACAGCAGGAGTGATTGATAAATTCGTGGCCTAAGGTAGAAGGAGATGAGTTATACAGCTCTCGTTGCATGCACATGCAGTTCAACTCTTTCAGTGATTATGCAGAAAGTTTGAAGTTAATAACTCATTGGGGTGATTGATAAGTTTGTGGCTTAAGATAGAAGGAGATGAGTTATTAACTTCAAACTTTCTGCATAATCACTGAAACACATTTTAATTCCACATCCCATTCCCATTCTGACATGTCTATCCACGGCCTCCTCTACTGTAAAGATGAAGCCACACTCAGGTTGGAGGAACAACACCTTACATTCCGTCTGGGTAGCCTCCAACCTGATGGCATGAACATCGACTTCTCTAACTTCCGTTAATGCCCCACCTCCCCCTCTTACCCCATCTGTTACTTATTTTTATACACACATTCTTTCTCTCACTCTCCTTTTTCTCCCTCTGTCCCTCTGAATATACCCCTTGCCCATCCTCTGGGTCCCCCCCCCCGCCTTGTCTTTCTTCCCGGACCTCCTGTCCCATGATCCTCTCGTATCCCTTTTGCCCATCACCTGTCCAGCTCTTGGCTCCATCCCTCCCCCTCCTGTCTTCTCCTATCATTTTGGATCTCCCCCTCCCCCTCCAACTTTCAAATCCCTTACTCACTCTTCCTTCAGTGAGTCCTGACGAAGGGTCTCGGCCTGAAACGTTGACTGCACCTCTTCCTAGAGATGCTGCCTGGCCTGCTGTGTTCACCAGCAACTTTTATGTGTGTTGCTTGAATTTCCAGCATCTGCAGAATTCCTGTTGTTTGCATAATCACTGAATGAGTTGAACTGCATGTGCATGTCACGAGAGCTGTATAACTCATCTTCTTTTACCTTTGGCCACAAACTTATCAATCACCCATCTGTGGACACTTTCTGGTGGTCCAAGATCCGTATGCTCCACGACCGCTGGACTAAGTGTGTAAATGTAGGAGGGGACCATGTTGAAAAATAAATGTGCTAGGTTTTCTAAAATTGACTCCTTCTACCTTAGGCCACAAACTTATCAATCACCCCTCGTATTTTCTCTCAAATGTTTACTAACTCTTAGTTCGTTTACCACTCATTTATCATAAGGGCTAATTCACAGTAATCAATTCACCTGTCAATTTGTTTTTGTGATGTGAAGGAAATAGGATCACCTAGTAGAAACCCATATGGTCACAGGGAGAACATGTAAAATCCACACAAGCAGCACCTGTGGATAGGTTTCTTGAGCTGTGAGGCAGCAGTTCTACCTGTTCTAACCACTTGCCACTGTGTTTGAAAGCTTTCAAGGGTAAGAGAAAGAGTTAATTTTTTTTAAAGTTGTAACAAAACAATAACAAAAATCTGTGTTACAGAAAGGTTTAAATAATTAAATAATATTTGTTAAAATTTGAACTTTATCTTCAGTGCACAGTATTTTGATTAGCTATGAAACTAATATTTCAATTATACAATTGCCTAACTTTGCTTTCTGTTCCAAAGAATGCAAGGACAACAACAGGGCTGAGTGTCTGGCAAAATAATGGAAACAGCTAAGCATGATTTTAAAAAGGAGACATGAGATATTGTGGATGCTGGAATCGGTAACAACAATCTGTTGGAAGAATTCAGTAAGTCAAGCAACATCTGAGAAGGCAAATTATCAGTCAACGTATCAGGTGGTTCAGATGAGAGGTCTTTACCTGAACTGTTGACTGTCCATTTCCCTCCACAGATGTTGCCTGACTCACTGAGTTCCTCCGCAGTTTGTTCTTCACAGTGATTTGTAAAACTTTTAAATTTAAAAAGTCAAAAAATTACAGAAAGAGCAATACATTATAAAAAGCACAAAAAGAGTTCTGGAATGTTAAAATTATACATTATACCTGATGATCTTAGCCTTTCTAGCTCTCTCTGCAATTCCTGTGCAGTTGGTATTTCAGAAATTGGTGGAGGGGGTGCTATCTGCCAATTTGTTGTTTCTTTGTTGACAAGTTTCCTATTAAAATATTAATATAGTTCATTTACTTTAATATATCAATATATATGATTTTCTACAATTTAACATACTTCTCATCAGTATTGTCAGAAAAGAAATAAAGCATTATGAGGAATGTCATTTCCATTTTAATAGTTCCTGTTCTGTTTCATCAATAACCAGATGGTTTACCACCCACTGTATTCAAAGCTTCCCAAATTATGCTCACTGTAGAAGCACATAGAAGTTTCTATGATGGATATTTTACATTCCTAAGTCTGAATTGCATCTGCACCATCACTCTCTCTGTAAAAGAGGCTTTTAGGCATGTGAATATGCAGGGATATGGACCATATATAGGCAGAAGGGATTAATTAAATTTGGCATTATTACCTTAATTAGTTTGGAACAACATCATGGGCCAAAGGGCCTATTCCTGAGCAATGGGATGTGTGCATGCACACACCTTTTGCTACTAGTGCACAAAAGGAATTTAAACTGCGCACTAAAGGTTGTTACCCTTTACCTCGTTGGTATGGTAAGTATAGTTCACGATTGCACACAATTACATTTCCTTTTCCAGTTTCTGATATGGACAGTGTTGACAATGTGGAGTTTGCAATGATTCATCTGCAGATTTTAGAACTGGCTTATTTATACTGTTTTTATTCAAGAAATTATTCCATGCACACATGTTGTCTCTGGGCAAAAAAATTGCACAACACGAGATTTTTGTGCACACTGCATTACAAATGAGAGGAAACATTGTTCCTGAGTTGTATTGTTCCACGTTCTATTTGACATTTCTATCCTGGGAAGAAGATTCTGTCTGTCTATCTATGCCTCAGATAATTTAATAAACTTCCTTCAGGTCTCCCCTGAAGTATGTGCCTCAACAACCATCACGGTTTACAGAGCCTACCTAACCATGTCTTTTGATGGCACATGTCTTTACTGATGCAAAATATTTCAAAGTAGTTCAGGGAGCATTTGCAGTTACAAGGTATACCGACAGGTGAACCAAAGTGAGGATAAAAAATAAAACAGACTGCTTTTAGAACATCTTACCATATATCCTTTGAGGATATTAGTGTGCTCCTCCAATTCTGGCTACTAACTCATCAGCCTATCACTGGTGATCTGTAAAAGCTCTGAAATTCTGTCCACTTCTTTGCCTCTCTTTCATTTTTAGAAGTAACTGGCCAGAATTAGAGGAGCACACAGATATTCTCAGGGGGTTATAGAGTTTAGGAGATTAGAAATATAGGCAAGAGTGAGATCATGAGGGATATGAAAATAAAGATGAAAATTTTAAGACTGAGGTAGTATATAACTAATGAAGACTGTGGAATGATTGATTCAAGTTAGAACTTAAGTAACCATTTCAATTTGCAAATAGAACAAAGGAGACTGGTCAGGAGTCCACTGGAATACTCAAGCACAGAGGCACAAAGGCATTGGTGCACAGTTCAACATCAGATGAGATGAGGAAGGAACAGAGTTGTCATACTGCAGAGATAATAATTATTGATCTAATCCATGAAAATTAGCTGGTTCAAAGTTAAACTGGTTCACGAGCAGACAGTTGTCAGATGGAGCCAACTACTTCAGTCTTCTGAGATTTTAGGTCATTCATTTGGCTAGATAAACTTCATTTCAATGGAGTTTAATGCTCTTGTGTAAAAGTACAATGCAATTTCTCCAAACAACAGGAATTCTGCAGATGCTGGAAATTCAAGGAACACACATCAAAGTTGCTGGTGAATGCAGCAGGCCAGGCAGCATCTCTAGGAAGATGTTTCAGGCCGAGACCCTTCGTCAGGACTAACTGAAGGAAGAATTAGTAAGAGATTTGAAAGTGGGAGGGGAAGGGGGAGATCCAAAATGATAGGAGAAGACAGGAGGGGGAGGGATGGAGCCAAGAGCTGAATAGCGAGTCTGAGTCAAAATGTGGTCGAAAAGTTGAAGAGCCGAAGAAATTACAGATGGGGAGCAGTGAGAGACGGTTTCACTGAACTCCCGTCGAAGAGTGGATCTAAACTTTTTCGGTGTAGGCATCACCGGAAGAGGCTTCGCAGTAGTGAATTTTAAAAACGCAAACAACAGGAATTCTGCAGATGCTGGAAATTCAAGCAACACACATCAAAGTTGCTGGTGAACGCAGCAGGCCAGGCAGCATCTCTAGGAAGAGGTACAGTCAACGTTTCAGGCCGAGACCCTTCGTCAGGACTAACTGAAGGAAGAGTTAGTAAGAGATTTGAAAGTGGGAGGGGGAGGGGGAGGGGGAGGGGGAGATCCAAAATGATAGGAGAAGACAGGATCAAAATGATAGGAGTTCTCCATTCATTTCATTCAAACTAACACGCTAAGAAGATCCAAACTAATTTTGGAAAAACTTCAGCAAAGTTTGGTGTTATTCTTTCTATTAATAATATTTTTGTAATAACCTATAACTGCAGGTGTAAATGTTTTGATTTCTGATGTCTTATGAACCGATCTTACATAAACCTAAGAGATTTTTCAGATGTTGGAAATCCACAGTAACACATACAAAATGCTGGAGGAACGCAGGAGGTCAGGCAGCATCTATGGAAAGGAATAAACAGTCGATGTTTTGATATGTCAGGACTGGAAAGGAAGGGAGAAGAAGCCAGAATAAGAAGGTAGGGGAGGGAGGAGGGGAAGGAACACAAGCTAGAAGTTTTATCGGTAAGCCAAGAGGGTGGGGGGGGGGGGATAAAGTGAGGAACTGGGAGGAATGGTGGAAAAGGTAAAGGGTTGAAGAAGAAGGAATCTGATCGGAGGGGAAAGTAGACCATGGGAGATAGAGAAGAAGGTGAAGCACTAGAGGGAGGTGATAGGTAGGTGAAGAGAAAAGAAAAGGTAAGAGGGGAGCCAGAATGGGAAATGGAAGTGGGGAGGAAAAGGGGGAGAGAGATAATGATCATAAATTAGAGAAATCAATGTCATCAGGTTGGAGGTTACCCAGATGGAATATAAGGTGTTGCTCCTCCAAGCTGAAAGTGACCCCATCGTGGCAGTAGAGGGGTCCATGGAGCAACATGTTGGAATGGGAATGGGAATTGGATTTAACGTTGTTGGCCACTGGGGAATGCTCTTGTTGTGGATGGAGTGAAAGTGCCCAACAAAGCGGTCCCCCAATCTACGTCAGGTCTCGTCAATGTAGAGGAAGCCGCATCGGGAGCACTGGATACAGTAAATGACCCCAACGTATTTGCAGATGAAGTATTGGCTCAGCTAGAATGACCATCTGGGGTCCTGAATAGAGGTGAGTGAGGAGGTGAAAGGGTAAGTTGAGCAGTTCTTCTATTTGCAGGGATAATTGCCAGGAGTGAGATTAGTGGGGATGGATGAATGGACAAGGAAATCACGAAGAGAGCAAAAGCCTGCAGAAAGCAGAAAAGTGGGAGGGGGTGAGAGGAGGTAAAGATGTATTCGGTGGTAGGATCCTATTGAAAATGGTGGAAGTTGTGGAGCATGAGGCTCATAGGTTGGTATGCGAGGACAAGAGGAATTCTATCCCTGTTAAGGCAAAGGGAAGATGGGGAGGGGGCAGATGTCTGGGAAATGAAGGAGAGGAATCTGGTAAAATACTGGTAAGGCAGCTCCAATGGTGGAAAAAGGAAAACCCCATTCTTTGACTGATGTTACAATGTTTTCTTAGAACACCATCAACATCTTTACAACTGCCAGTTAAGTAAGTCTCATTTCCTCAAATCTTCTACTCAGTCCTTACATTAAAGCAATCTATGATGCTGCCAATTTAATATAGTTCCATCTCAGTTAATATTTCTACATTTTGATATTTGATTCTACTTTAAGTAGTTTACATGTAACAGTGCCACTTTAATGAACAGACCCTTGACCAGCGGCCAATCCAGACGTCGCAGGTTTGGAGAGGAGGGGACTTCAAACAGGTCCACTGCACAAGGATAAGAGGCAAAAGTGATTCATAATAGCATAATAGAGCTTTGACCAGTGGCCGATCAGTTTTTGGGATTGATTAGTAAGAGCAAATTAAAGGAAGTCAGGGGCAAGAGCAGCGGCCATGTTCTGAGTGGACATAGTCAGAGTGGTGATCTTAAGGCTTTAGCTCTTCAAGGCTTCACTCAGAGAAAGCAAAGGAAAGAAACCCTCAAGTTTTTTCCTTCTCTTCTTTATATCTGCTCAGCTAAGACAGTAGAGATGTCAAGCACCTCTTAGAGGGTGTGGGAAGGCAGGGAAACAACCAATATCCCTGACCACTACAACTGATGCAGCTTCTAAGAAACCACATTCAGTAGTTGGAGCTGGAACTGAATGAACTCCAGATCGTTCGGGAGGCTGAGGGGTAAAAGACAAGACATCTAGACAGGCAGTTACAACAAAGGTGTAGGACACAGTAAATTGGGTGACAGTCAGGAAGGGGAAAGGGGTTAAAGAGCCAGTATAGAGTACCCCTGCAGCCATCCCCCTTAAACAACAGGTTTATCACTTTGAATGCTGTCGGAGGTGGGGGAGGGGAGGTTAACCTAACAGACAACAGTAACAGTGACTGGGTCTCTGGCACTGAGTCTACCTCTATGACTCAGAAGGGAAGGTGGAAGAAGAGGCACACTGTGATGATAGGGGATTCATTAGTTAGGGGAATGGACAGGAGGTTCTGTGGGCAAGAACAAGATTCCTGATGGTACGTAGCCACCTGGTTGCCAGGATCTGGGATATCTCAGATTGAGTCCTCAGTATTCTTAAGTGGGAGGGTGAACAGCCAGAAATCTTGGTCCATGAAGATACCAATGATGTGGGTAGGACAAGTGATGAGGTTCTGCATAGGGAGTTCAGGAAGTTAAATACTAAATTAAAGGGCAGGGCCTCCAGGGTTGTGATCTCAGGACTGCTGTCCATGCCATGTGCTAGTGAAGCTAGATCTAGGAAGATCATACAGTTTAAAACATGGCTAAGTAGTTGGTGTTGGAGGGAGGACATAAGATTTCTGGATCATTGGGCTCTTTTCCAGGAAAGGTAGAACCTGTAAAGAATGGATGGCTTGCACCTGAACTGGAGGGGTCTATTATCCTAGCAGGAAGGTTTGTTAATGCTGCACTGTGGAGTTTAATTTAGAGTTGCAGGGGGATGAGAACCAGAGTGCCTGAACATTTGGTGAAGAGATTGTGAAGGCAGATGTTGGTGAGTCCTCAGAAAAAGTTAGGAATCAAAAGGTTGAGCATGGTGCAACAAAATCAAAAAGGGTGAATATAGGACTGAAGGTGTTGTATCTGAAAGCTCACAATATATGGAATAAGGTAGATGAACTTGCAGAACAGTTGCAGATTGGCAGGTATGATTTTCAAGGCATCACTGAATCATGGTGGTAAGGTTATACCCGGGAGCTTAATGTCCAAGGATACACATTGTATCAGAAGAAAAGGCAGGAAGGCAGAGGGGGCGGTGTTGCTCTGTTGGTAAAAAATGATATCAAATCATTAGAAGGAGGTGACATAGGATCAGAAGATGTTGAATCATTGTGGATAGAGCTAAGGAACTATAAGGGTAAAAAGACCCTGATGGGAGTTGAATACAGACCCTCAGACAGTAGTAAGGAAATTGCCTACAAATTATAACAGGAAGTAGGAAATGCATGCCGAAAGGGCAATGCCACAATAGTCAAGGGGGACTTCAATATGCAGGTAGATTGGGAAAATCAAGTTGGTACTGGATTACAGAAGGGGGAATTTCTAGAGTTCCTTTGAGATAGCTTTTTAGAGCAGCTCGTGGTAGAGACCAATTGAGGATCAGCTACTCTGGATTGGGTGTTGTGCAGTGAACCAGAATTAATTACACAGCTTAAGGTAAAAGAATCTTTAGGAGAAAATGATCATAATGTGATTGAATTCACCATGAAATTTGAGAAGGAGAAGCTAAAGTCAGATGCATCAGGATTACAGTTGGGTAAGGGAAATTACAGAGGCATGAGAGAGGAGTTGGCCACAATTGTTTTGGAAAGAACACAGGCAGGGATGCTGGCAGAGCAGCAACGGCTGGAAATTCTGGAAGCAATTGGGAAGACATAGGATATATACATCCCAAAGAGGAAGAAGTATTCTCAAGGAAATATGACACAAACATGGCTAACAAGAGAAGTCAGAGCCAACATAAAAGCCAAAGAGAGGGCATATAATAGAGCAAAAATTAGTGGGAAGTTAGAAGATTGGGAAGCTTTTAAAAACTAACAGAAGGCAACTAAGAAAGTCAATAAGGTAAAGATGGAATATGAAAGTAGGCCAGCCAATAATATTAAAGAGGACATCAAAAGTTTCTTCAGATACATAAAGTGTGAAGGAGATGTGAGAGTGGAAATCAGAACAGTGAAAACAATGCTGGAGAGGTTGTAATGAAATGGGGGACAATGAATAAGTATTTTACATTACACCCCTGTGGCCATCCCCCTCAATAATAAGAACTTATTTTGAGTATTGTTGGGGGGGAAGACATACCTGGGGGAGCCAACAGTGGCTGTGCCTCTGGCCCTGTGGCTCAGAAGGGTAGAGAACTGAAGAAGATGGCAGCAGTAACAGGAGACTCTATAGTTGGGGGGCAGATAGGCGATTCCGTAGATGCGAGAAGGAAACACAGATGGTAGTTTGCTTCTCAGATGCCAGGGTCTGCAATGTTTCTGGACGCGTCCACAATATCCTGAAAAGGGAGGGTGAGCAGACAGAAGTACCAATGAAATAAGTAGAAAAAGGGAGGAAGTCCTGAAAAAAAGAATACAGAGAGTTAGGAAGGATGCTGAGAAACAGGATCTCTTCAGGATTGCTGCCTGTGCCACACAACAGTAAGGATAAATGTGTGGCTGAAGAGTTGGAGCAGGGCGCAGGGATTTAGATTTCTGGATAACCAGGACCTCTTCTGGAGCAGATGGGACCAGTACAAAAGGGACATACTGCACTTGAGTCCGAGGGGGACCAACATTCCTGCAGGCAGATTTACTAGATGTCACGGTCCTGACCGTTAATTCCTCATATTCTCCTAATTCTCTTTTCCCCATGTTCTCCTGGGCTCCTTGATTGCAGCACCTGATTCTCATCTAAACCTGCAGCATAAAAACCCCGGATTTGCATCCACTCATGGCCAGATCGTTGGTTCAGCCAGTGTGGTAATTCACGTTCCCGGCCGTTTAGGATTATGTATCCTAAGTTTTACTTCAGTACCGAGGTTTTCCTGTGTAACTCTATCTCTCTGTGTCAAGATAAGTATTGCCTGCTGTTTGACTTTCCATTTGCCGCTATGTGTCAAGATAAGTATTGCCTGCCGTTTGCCTTTTCCATTTAACGCTTCGTGTCAAGATAAGTATTGCCTGCCGTTTGCCTTTCCAGTTAATGCTCCATGTCAAGATAAGTGTTGCCTGCCACCTGTCTCTTGTTTGCCATTCAGCTCCAGCAATGTCCTGTGTCAAGATAAATTTTACCTGCCTCCTGCTTTTCCGTTCACCATCCTGTTTGCCGTTCAGTTCCTGCCATGCTCACGCCCTCGTCTGCATACTAACTCTATCTCCATGCCAGTGTCCTGCATTTGGGTTCGCCCTTACTTTGCAACACTTGAGCTATTGGGAGTGGTTTAAACTAATATGGCAGAGGGATGGGAACCAGGGTGATAGAGCTGAGGATGAACCAGCAGGTTTACAAGTAGATGATTGGTGTAACATGAATGTAAGGAAGGAGAAGCCAATGATTGAGTACAAATATAGACAGAGCAAAGAGTTAAATTGTACCAGAGAGGCAAAAGTCAAAGGAGTGAACAATGCAGGACTGATGGTGCTGTAGTTAAATGCACGCAGCATTCAGAATAAGGTGGAAAAACTCATGGTGCAATTAGAGATTGGTCGGTATGATGTTGAAGGCATCACTGAGTCGTGGCTAAAAAAGGGTCATAGTTGGGAGCTTAACATCAAAGGATAAACTTTGTATCGAAAGGATAGGCAGGAAGGCATAGGCAGTGGGGTGGCTCTGTTGGTAAGAGATGGAATTACATCTTTAGAAAGAGGGGATATAGGGTCAGAGAATGTTGAATCTTTGTGGGTGTAGTTAAGAAACTGTAAGGGTAAAACAACCATTATGGGAATCATATATAAGCCTCCAAATGGTAGCCAAGATATAGGGTTGAGATTATAATCGGGGACTTAAACTAGGTTGGTGTTGTATCACAAGAGAGGGAATTTCTTGAATGCCTGTGAGATGGCTTTTTAGAGCAGCTGTGCTTGAGCCTACTTGGAGAAAGGCTATCTTAGATTGGGTGTTATGTAATAACACAAATCTTATTAGGGAGCTTAATGTAAACAACCCCTTAGGAGGCAGTGATCATAATAAGATTGAATTCTACTACAATTTGAGAGGGAGAAACATAAGTCACATGTATCAGTATTGTAATAGAATAAAAGGAATTTCAGAGGCATGAGAGAGGAGCTTGAGCAGGTGAATTTGAGGAGGATACTGACGGGTTGATGGTAAAGCAGAAATGGCTGAAGTCTCTGGGAATAGTCCACAAGGTGCAGGATAGGTATGTCCCACAAAGGAGGAAGTTCTTAAATGGCATAGGTAGGCAACTGCGGCTGACAAAGGAAATTAAAGACTGCGTAAAAGGCAAGGAAAGGGCATATAAGGTAGCAACAGTGAGTGGGAAGTTGGATGATTGGGAAGCTTTTAAAATCCAACAAAAGGCAACTAAAAAATCTATAAGAAGGGAAAAGATGAAATATGAGAGCAGACTAGCCAATAATATAAAGCAGGATACCAACAGTTTTTTCAGTTGATATTGGACCACTGGAAAATGATGCTGGTGAGGTAGTAATGGGGGACAAAAAAATGGCAGATGAACTTAATGGGTACTTTGCATCAGTCTACACTATGGAAGACACTAGCAGCATGCCAGAGGACGGTGAGTGTCAGGGAGCAGGAGTGAGTGCCATTCCTATTACAAAGGAAAAAGGGCTAGGCAAACTCAAAGGTCTTAAGGTGGATAAGTCACCTGAGCCAGATGGACTGCATCACAGAGTCCTGAGAGAGGTTGCTGAAGAGGTAATGGATGTATTGGTCATGATCTTTCAAGAAACACTTGATCCTGGCATGGTCCCAGAGGACTGGAAGATTGCAAATGTCACTCCACTCTTTAAGAATGGAGGAAGGCAAAAGAAAGGAAAGTATAGGCCTGTTAGCCTAACCTCAGTGGTTGGGAAGTGTTGGAGTCTATTATTAAGGATGAGGTTTCAAGGTACTTGGAAACTAATGATAAAATAAGTCAAAGTCAGCATGGTTTCTGTAATAGGAAATCTTGCCTGACAAATCTGTTAAGAGTTCTTTGAGGAAATAACAAGCAGGGTGGAGAAAGGAAAGGCAGTGGATGTCTTTTACTTGGATTTTCAGAAGGCATTTGATAAGGTGCCATACATGAGGCTGCCTAAAAAGATAAAATCCCATGACATTACAGGAAAGATACTGGCAAAGATAGAGGAATGGCTGATAGACAGAAGGCAATGAGTGGAAATAAAAGTGGCCTTTTCTGATTTGCTGCTGGTGACTAGTGGTGTTCCTCAAGGGTTAGTGTTAGAACTGCTACCTTTCACATTGTTTGTCAATGATATGGATAATGAAATTAATGGCTTTGTGGCAATGTTTGCAGGATGATACAAAGATAGGTGGAGTGCTGAGGAAACAATGTAATTGCAGGAGGACTTAGACAAATTGGAAGAATGAGCAAAAAAGTAGCAGATGGAATACAGTGTTGGGAAATTTACGATAACGCATTTTGATTAAGGGAATAATAGTGGGGCTATTATTTAAATGGGGAGAAGGTTCAAACATCAGAGGGGCTTACAAGTCCTCATGCAAGACTCCCAAAAGTTTAATTTACAGGTTGAGTTCATGGTAAAGAAGGCAAATACAATGTTGGAATACAAAAGCAAGGAGATAATGCCGAGTCCTTATAAGACACTAGTCAGGCCGACAGTTTTGGGCCCCATATCTGAAAAAGTATGTGTTGTCATTGGAGAAAGTCCAGAGGAGGTTTATGAGGATGATTCTGGGAATAAAGGGGTTAACATATGAGGAGCTTTTTGCAGCTTAGGGCCTATACTCACTGGAATTTAGAAGAATGCGGAGTGATCTCATTGAAACCTACCAAATATTCAAAGGATTAGATAGGGTGGAAGTGGAGAGGGTGTTTCCTATGGTGGGGGTAGTGAAGCTGTGGAATTCTCTGCCACAGCCTGTGGTGGAGGCCAAGTCCATGGGTATATTTATGACGGAAGTTGATCATCTCCTGATCGGTCAGGTCATCAAAGGATTTAGCGAGAAGGCAGGTTTTTGGGGTCAGGTGGGAACCAGGATCAGCCAAGTTGGAATTGCGGAAAAGACTTGATGGGCTGAATGGCCTAATTCTGCTCCTATGTCTTACGGTCTTCACTGTGGAAGACACTAGCAGTATGGTGGAAGTTCCAGGTGGTGGGGGCTTGAAGTGTGTCAAGTTATCATAACTAGACAGAAGGTTCTTGGGAAACTGAAAGGCCAAAAGGTAGATAAGTCACCTGCACCAGATAGTGTATACCCCAGTGTTCTGAAAGATGTGGCTGAAGAGACTGTGGAAGCATTAGTAATAATCTTTCAAGAATCACTAGATTCTGGAATGGTTCCGGAAGATTGAAAAATTGCAAATGTCACTCCATTCTTCGAGAAGGGAGAGAGGCAGGAGAAAGAGAACTATAGACCAGGTAGTCTGACTTCAGTGGTTGGGAAGGTGTTGGATTCAACTATTAAGGATGAAGTCTCAGGGTACTTGGAGGCATATGATAAAATAGGCCGTAGTCAGCATGGTTTTCACACGGGAAAATCTTGCCTGACAAATCAGTTGGAATTCTTTGAAGAAATAACAGGCAGGATAGACAAAGGAGAATCAGTTCATGTTCAGTACTTGGATTTTCTAAAGGCTTTGACAAGGCTAATTAACAAGCTACAAGCCCGTGGTATTACACGTAAAATTCTAGCATGAATAATAACGCAGTGGTTGGTGGTATGGAGCCTTTTCTGGTTGGCTGCCAGTGACTATTGGTATTCCACAGGGGACTGTGTCAGGACCGCTTCCTTTTACATTCAATGATTTTGATAATGGATAATGGATAATGGAATTGATGGCTTTGTTGCAAAGTCTGAAGACCATATGAAGGTAGATGGAGGGGCAGGTAGGTTTCAGAAAGTAAAGAGGTACAGAAGGACTTAGACAGATTAAATGATGGAATACAGTGTTGGGAAATGTATGGCCATGTACTTTGGCAGAAGAAATGAAAGGGTTGGCTATTTTCTAATTGGAGAGAAATTACAAAATAACTGAGGTGCAAGGAGACTTGGGAGTTCTTGTGCAGGATTCCTTAAAGGTTAATTGCAGGTTGAGTCAGTGGTGAGGAAAGCAAATGCAATGTTAGCATTCATTCAAGAATACATTTTTTTAGATATCTACAAGTTAGAAATTTCCTAAGTACTATACTTTCTTCCTTTCCAATGCTTCCTCCTACATACATTTTAGATACTATAATCAACCTTAATCCATGTCAGAAAGGTGCATCGGCTATGATTTATAATATTATTATGAAACTTAGGAAAGCTCCATTTGATAAGATTAGGGTAGATTGGGAACAGGAATTGTGATTTACCATTTCCGTGGATGACTGGGGGCAGATTTTACAATTAGTCAATACTTCCTCTATCTGTGCTAAACATTCCCTAATTCAATTTAAAGTTGTTCATAGAGCACATATGTCCAAAGATAAGTTAGCGCGCTTTTATTCTCATATTAATCCTTTTTGTGATAGATGTCCGGGGCAGATAGCCTCTTTAACTCATATGTTTTGGTCTTGCCCTACTTTGGAAACTTTTTGGAGAGACATTTTTAATATTATCTCCAAGGTATTGAATATAGATATCTCTCCTCACCCTATTACTGCTATCTTTGGACTACCTAAAATTTCCAGTAATCTTTCCCCTTCAGCCCGTAGAATGATTGCATTTCTTACTTTAATGGCGAAAAGATGTATCTTACAACATTGGAAAGAGCTTAATGCTCCAACTACCTTTTTTTGGTTTTCTCAGACGATATTATGCTTGAATCTGGAGAAAATTAGAAGCAATCTTTATGACTCCTCATTTAAATTTGAACAGATTTGGAGATCTTTTATTCAATATTTTCATTTAATGTAATATATACCCTTCTTGTTTTTTTTTACTGTTTTTAATGGAGGTCGGGATTGAGGACGTGATTTTAAGTTTAACTCTGTTTGGTTTCAAGTTAGCCCATTGCTTTGCTTTGCTTTTAGTTAGTTGCACGGTGGGTTTTTTTTGGGGTTTTTTTTTTCCTTTTCTCTATTGATATATATATAAAATTAGTATACTATTATGTTACCTTGGTATGTTATGTTTAAATTACATTGTAGTATTTTTTTGTATTAATATCTTCTGTAATTTTATTATATTCTAACAGTGTATTAGTGTCTATATGGCTTACCTTTTTGTATACTTATTCAATAAAAAGATTTAAAAAAGAAAGAAAGCATTCATTTCAAGAGAACTAAAATATAAAAGCAAGGATATAACGTTGAGACTTTATAAAGCACTGGTGAGGTCTCATTTGGAGTATTGTGAGTAGTTTTGAGCTCAAAACTACTCACAAAGGATGTGCTGAAATTGGAGAGGATTCAAACGACATTCACAAAATGATTCCAGGATTGAATGCTTGTCATATGAAGAACATTTGATGGCTCTGGACCTGTATTCACTAGAATTCAGAAGAAAGAGGAGTAACATCATCATATGGTGAAAAGCCTTGATAGAGTGGATGTGGAGAGGATGGTTCCAATAGTGGGAGAATCTAAGATCAGGGGACACAGCCTCAGAATGGAGGGTTGTCCTTTTAGAATGGAAATAAGGAGGAATTTCTTTAGCCAGAGAGTGGTGAATCTCTGTGGAATTCTTTGCCACAGGCAGCTGTGGAGGCCAAATCTGTATGTATATTTAAGGCAGAGGTTGATAAATTCTAGATTGATCAATGTATGAAAGGATACAGGGATAAGTCAGGAGATTGGGCTTGAGAGGAAAATTAGATCAGCCATGATAAAATGGTGGAGCAGACACAATGGGCTAAGTGACCTAATTCTGCTCCTATATCTTATGGTGTTATGGTCTTTAATAATAACATTTCTGTCATGAATATGATGAAGTAAAACAAGAAAGCAGCAGAAAAGTCCTGATCATACAATATTATCATTTGCATAAAATCAAATGTTGTATATATGACATATGCCTTTTAAACATCATACTTCAGATCAAGCAATTGATGTTTATTTTTATTTAAGCAATCTCCTACAGGAGTGCAAACACCCAATTTCTCCACAGCCTCCCACTTCTGGTCACTAGAGTATTTAAATTTTAAAGTAGCATTTTTGCTGGCTATGCTTGCAACTGCTGGGGTTCCACGCTCTGAAATATCCACCCCTAAGCTTCTACATATGTCTTCCCACCTTCTTAGACATCTTACATCATTCAAATTTTGTTCGATCATCTGCCGGAAGGATCATATTACAATGTCAAATGTGCCATCTAAAATAAGCTGTTGTCAAATGCTTCTCAACATCTAATTTAGCTTTGAATTAATGATAGAGAACTTATAATCCTCTTTCTATTAACTATGATACTGCCAATCAATTCATGTGTGCAGAGAGGTTGATTTGAAAAATAAAAGAAAGAGGCTTACAAGTTGTTCAAAGACTTGCATTTAAATTGGGCTTAATTTCATAGAGATATCCTAGAGCTTCATGTAACATGAATTATTGAGAAGCAGCATTAATTTGGCAATGTAGAAAAATATGGCAAAAGAATTTTAAATTGTCTGTTAATAAGATTGTTGCAATAGAGAAGCAGAAATGTTAGTATTAAGTGGAATATATCCCAATGAATGTGCACAAAAAACAACAGTATAGATATGGAGCCATCCTTTAAGTATTATATTAACTTATAAAAAATGGACCTTAATGTGTGTCAGTTGAAAGAACTGGTAAATATTCTTCAGACAGGAAGGGGTAGGATCAATATTGATCTTTCACATTGCTGACTTGACTGGCTTTGGTGAGATCTTAGGTCAATGTTACTTTTGGGATTATTGACCATGTCTCAATGCAAGCAAGAGTATATTCTATGGTTCAGCAGGAACTTAACTCAACATTTCATAACAGCTGAAGCAGAACAAGCTCAAAGTAATTTGGTCTTTGGCATGTTTGATCTGTGGACAATAAATGCCAAAATAAAGAGTTTTTTTTATGAGGTAAAGCATAAAGTACGTACCTGTTTCCTTCAGGTTTTTCAAAAAACAAAGATTCCAAGGGGAGCAAACAATCTTCTTCAAATTCAAGCATCTTGTATGTGAAATCACTTTCTCTTAATGGGTTAAAATAAAAGCAAAGTTTATCATTACTTAGTACTAAAGAAAATCAATAAAACAGTATTTAAAAATTGTAGCTACAGTCTCTTGAAAGGAAATGTCGCAGGTTAATATTTTAGACCATAAATTTATACCTTAATGTCCACCTCTGCTTTATCTCTACTAATGGGGCTGCATTTATTTTTAGGTGTAATTTTCCTAGCAAATGAATAATGTGGCATTTGCTATTATGAACATAAGGTAAGGGTAGTGAAGCCAAATCACGCAATAATTCTTTTTGACTAGATTCATAACACTTTTGTAGAATAGCATAATGTTATGGCACCAATCAGAAATCCTGAGGACATGAATACAAATCCCATTAAACTGTTTAACAGAATACTGTAAAGTGATTTGGGCATGGAATGTCCTAAAACTGGCAGGAAAGAATACTGCTGCTTCCTTTTGATCTGGATAGACCAGAAGGCACATAGGTAATTTTCATTTGCATTGAGGAATAAAAAACAAGAGCAGGGAAAATGGTAAACATTAATATTTTCAGTACTGTAATTCTATTAAACATCACTAGAATTATAGTACTGAATGCAAGCCTTGGTTCCCATATTACAAGAATAATGATAGTGCTAGAAAGGACACAGACAAGATTTATAAGGCTTCTACCACATGGAAATTAGGTTGGTTTCTTTGAAGAGGCAAAAGAGAGATTTCATTCAAGTGTATAAATTTAGGAGGCTTAGAAAGGGTGAATCGGTAAGATGAAGCGGAAAGATTAGAAACTAATGAGTGTAACTGTAAATTAAATGCCTGAAAAATGTAAGGTTTACTCAGAGTGGGACTTAGTAGTTGAAAAATAATGGAAGCAGAGACTTTTGACATACTTGAGACTTTGTAAAACACTGGTGAAGCCTCACTTGGAGTATTGTGAACAGTTTTGGGCCCCTCATCTTAGAAAGGACGTGCTGAAACTGGAGAGGGTTCAAAGGAGGTTCATGAAAATGATCCCAGGATGAACGATTGTATTATGAAGAGTGTTTGATGGTTCTGGGCCTGTATTCACTGGAATTCATGAGAATGAGGGGTGACCTCATTGAAACCTATCGAATGGTGAAATCCTTGATAGAGTGGGTGTGGAAGGATGTTTCCTATAGTGGAAGAGTCTAAGACTAAAGGTCACAGCCTCGAATAGAGGGGTGCCCTTTTAGAACGATGAGGAAGAATTTCTTTAGCCAGAGAGTAGTGAATCTGTGGAATTCATTGCCACAGGCAGCTGTGGAGGCCTAGTCTTTATATATATTTAAGACAGAGGTTAATAGATTCTTCACTGGCATGAAAGGATAGCTGAGAGGAAAAATGGATCAGCCATGATGAAATGGTGGAGCAGACCTGAAGGGCTAATGGCCTAATTCTGCTCCTATGTCTTATGGTCTAAAAAGGACCTAGCATATCATTGCCTCCAGGGCTTTTGACCAAGAGCTGGGAAATAAGGTGGTGGCTCTTTTCAAAAAGCATAGGCCAAATGGGAGGCACTAGAGCACATCCTCAGCAGCTGCGCAAGGGCACTTGGTGAGGGACGGTACAGGTGGAGGCATGATCAGGTCCTGAAGACCATCGCTGAAGCCGTCAGCGCAGGAGTTGAGTGGGCGAAGTGGTCCCGACCCTCCAAGCAGACAATTGCCTTTGTCAGAACTGGGGAGCAGCCAATACCTGCCAGAAGAACATCTGCAGGCATTCTGACCTCTGCAAGGGACTGGCAGCTGTTGGTGGACCTCGAAGGGCAGCTGAAGTTCCCCTACCATATCGCAGCCATCACCCTGCGACCAGACATTGTCCCAGTGTCTGAGTCTACTAAGCAAGTGGTGCTGCTGGAGCTGACAGTCCCATGGGAAGATAGCTTGGAAGAAGCCTTTGAAAGGAAGCCCTCCAAGTACGCAGGACTGGTCAACGACTGTCAGCAGGCTGGATGGAGAGCGAGGTGTCTCCCAGTGGAGGTTGGTTGTAGGGGATTCATAGCCCGTTCTTTAGTTAGAGCCTTCAGCATTTTGGGCATCGAGGGAGAGAGGAAGAGGAGAGCCATCCGCAGTACGACCGATGTGGCAGAGAGGGCCTCAAGTTGGCTGTGGCTCAAAAGAGGGGAGCCATGGTGTCATACGTAGCTAGCCATCTGGACAGAAGCTGGGGTCTGATCAGCCCCGGCTGGGTCACCTGCAGGAGGTTGTATGATATTGAAAGACCCAAAACACCCGATGATTCCAGGAACGTCACTGAAGATGTGTCCAGAAGCATCAATAGATGTATGTACACAGTCCTCATGTTTTATAATTCTATTCTTCTGGCATAATGCTGGAAAAGCACTTTTATTTTTTCTCTTTAGTTGCCAGGCATTATAAGACCCAAGGAACCTAGTCAACTGTGTAGTTAAGCACAGAAATGGAGAGAAAATGCAAAAGTCTGAGGTGCAAAGGGAATTGGGAGTCCTTGTGCAGGATTTCCTAAAGATTAATTTGCAGGTTGAGTCGTGGTAAAGAAAGCAAATGCGATATTAGCATTCATTTCAAGAGGGCTAGAATATAAAAGCAAGGATGTAATGCTGAGGCTTTACAAGACACTGATGAGGCCTCACTTGGAGTACTGTGATCAGTTTTAGGGCCCTTATCTAATATTAGAGAAGGTTCAAAGGAGGTTCACAAAAATGATTCCAGGTTTCAAAGGCTCATCATATGAGCAGCGTTTGATGGCTCTGAGCCTCTGCTCACTGGAATTCAGAAGGAGAGGTGACCTCATTGAAACCTATTGAATGTTGAAAGGCCTCAACAGAGTGGATGTGGGGAGGATATTTCCTATGGTGGGGTAGTCTAAAACCAGAGGACACAGTCTCAGAACAGAGCGACGTCCATTTAGAGTGGAGATGAGGAGGAATTTCTTTAGCCAAAGAGTGGTGAATCTGTGGAATTCATTACCATAGGCAGCTGTGGAGGCCAAGTCACTACAAATATTTAAGGCAGAGGTTGGTAGATTCTTGATTAGTCAGGCAAGGGATACAGGGAGAAGGCAAGAGATAAGGACTGACAGAGAAAATGGATCAACGATGATGAAATGACAGCAGACTCGATGGCCCAAATGGCCTAATTCTGTTCCTATATCTTATGGAAAGAGTTGTGCCTCTGAATTTATCTTCCATTCAGAATAAGGATACATCTTTCCTAGCTGTGGGTACTTTGGTCTGTTTCCAAAATGTAATTCTACCAGAGGCAGAGGACATTACCATAAAATGCATTTGGCTCTACCAATCAGCAAAGTAAGAGCTACACAGCCTCGTTATTATACTTAATGACAACCACGTTTAAAATTAAAATGGAGTATTAAGGCTAATTGAGTTCAAACTTGAGTTATATACTTTGGAGGTTAAATTACCCTCTTCTCATTGCCTTTATATTACAGCTAAAAACTGAAAATAGCCTAAGTGAACAGAGAAAAGGTTTGTTTTAATGTTCAATAAATTTTCTTCAGGATTAACCATTTGATACTTGCTTAGCAGGTAATCAAAAATTTCCAAATTTCTGGAAATTGGAGAATAGTGGGGACACGAACGACTGTAAGTGCTAAGATCTGGAGCTAAAAGTAGACTGCTAGAGAAGGCCAGCGGGTCGGACAGAGTCCGTGGAGGTAGAGGGAAGTTTGGCGTCGATACTGCTTCAGCAGCATGACGGAGACCGGAAAATGGTGTCACCGCCGCACCACTACAACAGGGACAAGGCCCCAGCAAAGGGCGGAGCCTGAAGCAGCTGGGATCTGTGGTCGTCAGACGCTTGCCGCTCCTCAGATTCCCCGCCCACGGCGCCACAATCGCCGCTCACCGAGAGTTAAAGGGCTCGCCGACGCCACCTGGTTTTCTCACTGATAATCTGCGGCACGTCCTGCAGGGTCAGCCCGCTCTGACCAGGTCTAACCCGGTTTCTCCTCCTGCGCTCGCCGGTCTCCACCAGCCGTAGCGGCGCGCGAACGTCCGCGGCCTTTACCCGCGTGTGGACCGCCTTCGCCTTCGCCTTCGCCTTCGCCGCCGCTATTTCACGAGACCGAAGCCCCTCGCTCCCAAACTAGCGCTGGATCTGTGGCACACCCATCCGAACAGATATGATTATAACTTCTCATGATCTGTGGTGCCCTATTCTTTAATCAACCCGTCTTCACGACCACTCCTGTGGAATTATATGATGCGTTCTGCCTGAAAGTTTTCCATTGCACCTGTGCATACATGTGCTTGTGGTACAATAAAATTGACCTTACCTTTGATTTGCATAAATGATTTTTTAAAATCAAAATTGTGGAAATCAGAAATGAAAAATGCTAGAAAAACTTAGTACCATCTGTGGAAAAAGAAGCAACATGGTCTTGCACGTTTACTGGAGACTGTTTCCCCCATTTCCCACACACAAATCTTTAAAGAGTAAATGATGAAAGTAATCTGCAGAGTTAAACTTTCGTGCTTCACAGATACTGTCAGATCTGCTTAGTATTTCAAGCATTTTCTGCTTTTACATATGATAGCAGTCTGTGACACAGACTGGATTGTTCTTGAAGCAAGATCAGAAAATGCCAATGAGGATCATCTGATAAACAAGGTTACGTTTAATAACAAATGAGAAAATGTGTAGATTTCTAGCATCTGCAAATTTTCTCTTGTTTGTGGCTAGAAAATCAGAATCAAGTTTACTGCTAGCATGTGTTGTGATTTGTGAAATATGTAGATTTGTGGCAGTAGTACAGTGCAATACATAAAAATACTATAAATCATAATAGTAAATATATACAAAATTGAATAAGTGTGTGAAAAGAGAACAAAAATAATCGTGATGTAGTGTTTATTGGTTCATTGCCCTTTCAGAAATCTGATGGAGGAGAGGAAGAAGCTGTTCCTAATGGATTAAGTGTGTGTCTTCAGGCTCTTGTACTTCCCCTCTGATGGTAGTAATGAGAAGAGTGCATGTCCTGGGTGGTGGGAGTCTTTAATGACAGTGATCGTCTTTTGAAGATGTCCTTGATGTCCGCTGTGAGGATGCTGCCTTTTGAAGATTTCTCAGTGGTGAGAAGGCTAGTGCTCATGATGGAGCTGGCTGAGATTACAACACCCTGCAGATTTTTCCAGTTCTGACATTCTTCCGATCCTGAGAGAAAATAAAGTAAATGTTGGAGCTGCTGACAGAGCTTAATAGTTACTAGAAAATTTAAGCAGTAGAGAGTTATGGAAATATCCAGCATGTGACCAAATGTGGCATCAAGGCACCATGATAAAGCCGGTCATTGGGCATCAAAGTTTCAGGGCCGGTATGTTTTCAATTACGGATGGGCGATAAATACTGTCCTTGCCAGAAACCCCCAGAATTTGAAAATTAATGAGGAGAAACAGCCAGAAAATCTGTCAGCATCTACAGAGAGGGTAAAACTGAATTTATCTTGTAGGTGGATGACAATCCATCAGAGATGGCCAACTTTAACAACAAACAGTCCACACTGTCTGAAATTGCTGAAGTCAATGTATATCCCAATATGTCCAGAGATAAGATGTTTCTCAAGCTTGGGCATTGAAGGAAAAGTGTTGGATGCTAAAGGCAGAGAAACAGTTAGAGTGGAAATGGGATGGACAACCTAAGTGACTTGCTGAGTACTTATAACAATTGACCCTTTTGCCAATTAACTGTCCAGCTCTTGGATCCATCCCTCCCCCTCCTGTCTTCTCCAATCATTTTGGATCTCCCCCTACCCCTCCCACTTTCAAATCTCTTACTAGCTCTTCTTTCAGTTAGTCCTGACGAAGGGTCTTGACCCAAAACGTCGACTGTACCTCTTCCTAGAGATGCTGCCTGGCCTGCTGAGTTCACCAGCAACTTTGATGTGTGTTGCTTGAATTTCCAGCATCTGCAGAATTCCTCGTGTTTGTGACTGTAAGTTTTAATGACATTCTTTCCAGGCAAAGTTTAGGACTAGCATGAATTTTAAATCTTCATTCCAGGACAACCCTATTCAAAAATTGAAAATAAGCTTTATTTCTCAGAAGTACATTGAAACATACAGTGAAATGCATCATTTGTGCCAAATCAAATCATCGAGACTGTGCTGGGGACAGCCCTGGATTGTTGCCAAACTTCAGGTGTCGATATAGCATGCCCACAACTTATTGACCCTGACTCTAGGTCTTTGAAATGTGAGACTCCTTACAGGCAGCAGCAGGAATTGAACCCCAATCAGTAATAGTATATGGGAACTGCTACACTGAATTGACCACAGGACCCACCGATCACGGAAAAGCTGGTCTCAAACTCCAGACCCGCCGATGAAGGGATCCTGAACACACTGATTCACGAACCCGGGTGACTGCTGTATCTCACTCCACCTGCCTGCGTGGAACTCTGACCACTAACAACTTGTTGGACCTGGTGGAGCCACCAGCTTTCATCCACATTAGTCTATTGGCTGGACATCCTAGCCCAGTCCATAACTGTCCCACGTCCGTGTCTCTGACCTTTGAAGGCATAGTGGAGACTTGCAGTTTAAGACTCCAGCCTATCTAATTCCTCTAATTTACCTATATCCCTGTCCCTAAAACCCGATCCTGACCCCCATCTCTCTTCCCTGTCCCCAGAAACACAAAAAAAACCTCATTAAAAAACAACAAAAACTGAGCCGCAACCTCAGTGGAGGTCGCAGCTCAGTGCCATTTTTTAAATCTTTTAAATTTTATTTTTCAATTTAGCATTTTAAAATATTTTTTCCTTTCAGGGCGCTTAAAGGGTGAACTTCTGCAGATGTTCGCCTGCTTATCTGACTCAAGTGTGACGATGGAGCTGTGAACAAAAGAGACAAGTGATATTTTCTTTCACAAAGTTTTATGAAGCTAGAATGAACAAGAGCCGCAATGAAGTTAGCATCTGGAAAAGACTGAGTGTCATGACTTATGTGGGCACGTGGCCAAGTGGTTAAGGCCTGAAGGTCGTGAGTTTGAGCCCCAGCCGAGGGAACGTGTTGTGTCCTTGAGCAAGGCACTTAATCACACATTGCTCTGCGACAACACTGGTGCCAAGTTGTGTGGGTCCTAATGCCCTTCCCTTGGTCGACATTGGTGTCGTGGAGAGGGGAGACTTGCAGCGTGGACAATTGCTGGTCTTCCATACAACCTTGCCCAGGAGAGTGAAGACTTTCCAGGCACAGATCCATGGTCTCGCAAGACTAATGGATGCCTTTACATGAGTTATACAGAAGGAGCATGTGGATGCCATTTGCAGGCAGTAGAAGGTGTGCAGCCAGTAGCTCTTTGGGAATGAGCCAGGATGAGGCGTTCGGAACTTCTGTTGGTGATTCTGTAGCTCTGGGTTTTTATACGATGGAGTTGCTAGTCCCATGCCCAACCATCCTCCTTTTGCAGACTGGCTTGGAACTGTCCATGGGGAAGTAACTTTGCATAAATTCATCTCCATAGTTTCTCACAAATGTCAATACACCAATATATTTCTTAGGTCCCCAGTGTAACACACTTTATTGAACTCAGCCTATGCAGGATTGATCTGATCTTTCAAAACCAGATCTAGTTCAACATTATTAACGCTATGTCTGGAAGGAAAGTAATTGTCAATGATTCCCATTGAAATCCTGAATCAGAACTGGCAAGTTAATACCATCCCTCCCCTGCTGACATTCAGCTGAAAATATCTTGCCCCCATTAGTATCGCACATCTTTATTTCCTGATATCCAGTGCGTCCAGCTCATTATTTTCAATTGAACAAATGTATAAACTAAACAAAATCAGACAAGTCAATTATTTAACATTTAAAAGGGATCCAACTTGTATTCATAGCCTGATGGTTCTGGTTTGTTATATGTGTACCATGTCATTTTCAAAAATATTTTTCTTTAGCATCTGCGATTTTATGCTTGTAAGAAAACATGTCTGCACTGGTCTTTTGCTAATACCTAGGTATTGGTTTCGATTGCTCTATCACATCATTCATCATATCCAGTGGCAGCATGTTTGAATCCTGGCAGATCTCCACAATTGTCAGAGTTGTGGATGAAGTTAGCTTTCATATCACTTAATCTAGTCAGACATCTATATGTGTAATTGTTTATTAGGCATTGTGTCTTTCCCAAAAGTCAGCTGAAAAACATTATTTATTTTTATTTTGAGATACAGTGCAACAACAGGCCCTTCCAGCCTAATGAGCTTGCACTGCCCAATTACATCCAATAGACAAATTGACATACTAACCTATCTTCCCCAGGGTTTGTCACATTGTTGCGGTGGAGAGGCTTGTGAGTTCTTGACAGCAATGTGCCCGAGGCTTAGCTCCTGCTAGAGTCACCCATGGCATTAAGGTCAAGTAGGAGATTCCAGACAAAGAGCAGTCCAACCAAGACCTCAACAATGGGGTTGGCAGAAGATGATGACACACCACAACGGCAAAGAAGTCTGAGGAAGGATGCAGCAATGAAGGGTCCCCAGTTGTCCCGCACTCCATCCCACTGGACCATGACCCCGATCTGTCAAGGACTGTGTGGTGGCTGCCCATGCATCATCCTCCCCACATTAAACAAAGTCACGCACAGGCATTCTCTGTTTAGATAACCCATTCTAACATCTCAGTTATGCGGATCCTGGATCGGCCACTAAGCCACCTGAGGACCCACAAAAAGACAACCCCTTTGGAGAATATCGACCCAAGTGATTGCAATACTACTATTAACCGTGTGTCTTTGGCGTGTAGAAGAAACCAGAGTAATTTTTTTTTTACTTATGGAATCTTTTAGTGAATTTCTCCATTGCTTAGTTGCTGCTTGGTTCTGATCTTATTCATCAGATTGTTATTGCAAAATAACAATTCCTCCTTCCACCAGATTAATTGTGGAGCTACTTATGAATTGAGTTTTGGTCACCATCTGTGTCCCAATACTTGGTACCAAAACTTGAAGACATCAAGATATATATTTACTCTGATGTCACTTTACTTTTTCCCTCAAACACCACTCCAGATTTCTAATGATTATCTGATGTCCAACATTGAATGAGATGAATTGTTGAAACCCTCAACCAGTCCCTGGTTATATTTGTAGTTGTACAATGCTTTTCTGAATACCCTTCAACTTCCGTCCAACATAGAACTGTATACATCTGCTGATAGTTTCTTAACTCAGTTCAGTTTCATCCACCCATTATAACTGTTTTTGTCTTTACCAGCTTGCAGATTCCTTAAGGTTGTCATAGCCAGGGGGCAGCAGAGGTGGGTAGTGGGGATAAATTCCCGCTACCTATTAAGTGCTCCCAATGGTGTGTGTCTCAAATAGCCTCTGACAATCAAATCCAGCTCTTGGCCTTCCCGTATGGCTCCTGGCCTTAGCTACTAAACCTGGCAGAACTGTTTCTACTGACAGGAAGAGGCAAAGGCAGGTTACTGGCACCTTAAAACCAGTCACTTCGGGCAGACGGGGCTTATCAGCCATGGCTGGCAGCACATCTAGGAGAAAGAAAACTCTGAACTCAAGCCTCTGCCACCTTGCATCTATACCCACTCATGGAGAAGGCTTCAGGAGCAAACCCCAAGGAGAAATACAGAGCTGGAGTCCCTAAGGCAGCCCTGCGCTGAGTTCAATGCTGACTGACAACTCCTGTGATGCCGCTGGTGAGAAGTTGTATCAGTCTTTGCCATTCCTTTGGATTTATCAGCTGCGTGGACAGGGGGAGTCTGATGAACGGGCAACAACTTGCTCTCCGTACTATACTTACTGGATTGCTAACTTGCAGTGATGTCCAGATCAACCATGCCTCAATTTTAAAAACTCATCCTTGCCTCACTGTGTCATTGAAATTAAGCAGCTTCTGCCAACTAGTTTTTGTTTAGAACACAGAATGTTACGCCACAGTGCTGATCCTTTGGCTGACCATAAGATCAATCTAATCTTTCCCATGTACAGAGCCCTCTGTTTTTCTATCATCATGTGCCTATCAATAGTGTTTCTTAAAGGCCCCTAATCTATCTGCCTCTACTACCACCCCTGGCAGAGCATTACAGGCACTCTCCACTCTCTATGATTAAAAAAAACTTGTGTCTGACTCCAACCCCCCAATACTTTTCTCCAATCACTTTAAAATTATGCCCCCATGTATTAGCCATCTCCACATTGGGGAAAAAAGTCTGGCTGTGCACTCAATCTATGCCTCTTATCATCTTGTACACCTCTATCAAGTGATCTCTCATCCTCTTTCACTCCAGAGAGAAAATCCTAGCTTCCTCAACCTATCTTCAAAAGACATGCTCTCTAATCCAGGCAGCATCCTGGTAGATCTCCTCTACACCCTTTCTAAAGCTTTCAAACCCTTTCTGTAAATGAGGCAACTGGAACTGAAAACAATATTTTAAGTGTGATCTAACCAAGGTTTTATAGAGCTGCAACATTATCTCACGGCTCTTGAACTCATTTGCCTGAGCAATGAAGCCCAACGTACACCTTCTAACCACTTAATCAACCTGCATACAATTTTAGATGTCTCTTCCCTTTGCTGTACTGAATTATCTGATTTGAACCAAGAAGATGGAAGAGAAAATAATCACTTAGCTTTTCATCAGTGCCGATGAAGGCCTGAAACATTGACTGCTTTTTCTTCTCCAAAGATGCCGCATACAGGAGGGAGACTGAAAAGTTGACTGAGCAGTGTCATAACAACAACCTCTCACTGGACGTCAGCAAGACCAAGGAACTGATTATAGACTTCGGGAAAGGGAAACCAGAGGTCCATGAGACAGTCCTTATCAGAGGATCAGAGGTGGAGAGGGTCAGCAGCTTTCAATTCCTGGGTGTTACTATTTTAGAGGACCTAATCTGGACCCAGCATGTAAGTGCAACTGCGAAGAAAGCATGGCAGTGCCTCTACTTCCTTTGGAGTCTGTGGAGATTCAGCATGACATCTAAAACTTCTGACAAATTTCTATAGATACGTAGTGGAGTTGTGTATTGACTGGCTGCATCATGGCCTGGTATTGAAACACCAATGCCTTTGAACGGAAAATCCTATAAAAGCCATTGAATTCAGCACAGTACAACATGGGTAAAGCCCACCCAACCATTAAGCACATCGACATGAAACGCAGTTACAGGAAAGCAGCATCCATCACCACACAGGTCATATTCTCTTCTTGCTGCTGCCATCAGGTAGAGTCCTCAGGACTCAAACCATCAAGGTTCAAGGACACTTTACTATCCCTGCACCATCTAGCTCTCGAATAAACTTGCCTCATCATTGAAATGCGCCTACAATCAATGATCTCACTTTAAGGACTCTTTATCTTATTATCTCATGTTCTCATTATTTATTTCTACTTGCATTCACACAGTTTGTTGTCTTTTGCAGTCTGGTTGATCTTTCATTGATTCTGTTGCAGTTACTATTCTATATGAGGGGTGATTGATAAGTTCGTGGCCTAAGGTGGAACGAGTCAATTTTAGGAAACCGAGCACATTTATTTTTCCTACATTTACATACTTAGTCCAGCGGTTGTGGAGCATATGGATCCCTTCTTTGTAGAAGTCGGTGTCTTGGACCTCCAGAAAGTGGTCCACAGCAGGGGTGATTGATAAGTTCATGGCCTAAGGTAGAAGGAGATGAGGAGAAACTTCAAACTTTCTGCATAATCACTCAAAGAGTTGAACTGCACGTGCATGTAACGAGAGCTGTATAACTCATCTTCTTCTACCTTAGGTCACGAACTTAACAATTACCCCTGCTGTGGACACTTTCTGGAGGTCCAAGATCCGTATGCTCCATGACTGCTGGACCAAGTGTGCAAATATAGGAGGGGACTATGTTGAAAAATAAATGAGCTAGGTTTTCTAAAATTGACTCCTTCTACCTTAGGCCACGAACTTATCAATCACCCCTTGTAGATTTGGTGAGTATGCACACAGGAAAATGAATCTCAGGGTTGTTTATGGTGACATATATGTACTTTGGTAATAAAATTTATTTTGAACTTTTTGAATTCTGCCTGACATGCTGATTTCCATCAGCATTTTGTGTGTGTGTGTTACCTAGCTTTCGTGCTGCTGTATCGCCTCTAGGAAATGTTATAGATGAGGGTGGTATATCTATGGAACTCATTGCCACAGATGGCTGTGGAGGCCAAGTCATTGGGTATATTTAAAGCAGAGGTTGATAGGTTCTTGATTTGTAAGGGTGGCAAAAGATAAGGGGAGAAAGCTGGAGAATGGTGTTTAGAGGGATAATAAATCAGCCATGATAGAATAGCAGAGATAGACTCAACAGGCCAAATGGCTTAATACTGCTCTTTTGTCTTATAGTTTTATGGTCTTATAGGTTTTGATGCTTTGCTTCTCAGAAGTAAAAAGCTTGCTTGTGCTCTACTCGGCATGAGACAAATCGTAGTTCAAACGAAATTGGTAAATTGGTTTATTATTGTCACGTGTATTGAGGTACAGTGAAAACTTTGCATGTCATCTATAGAGGTCAGTTCATCATAGCAGTTTATAAAGACAGCACAAAAGAAAAGCAAAACTGTTACAATTACAGAGAAAGTGTAGTGCAGGCAGACAATAGGCCGCAAGGCCATGATAAGTTAGACTGTAAGGTTAAGTCCATTTAATCATACAATTGGTCTGTTGAATAGTCAAAAAACTGTGATGGAAGCTGTCCTTGAGCCTGATGACACGTGCTGTCAGGCTTTTGTATCTTATGCATAACTGGGGCCGGGGGTGGGGGGAGTGTGAAGAGGGAAAGTTCAGGGTGGGAGGGGTTATACTTTGCTGAGACAGCAAGAAGTGCAAACTGAATTTAAGCTTAAAGACAGATATAATCCCTGCATGGCCAAGGGAATCAATGTCTTTGTGACTGTGAATTATTGTCTGAGGAATGAAAAAACATGCAAATGAGAACAAAAGAGTAACATAGATTTAATCTCTGAACTTTACAAAAATGCAAGTTAAGAGTTCAGAAGTTCAAAGGAAATTTATTATCAAAGTATAAATTTCCTTTGAACTTCTGAACTCTTAACTTGCAATTTAATTAGATATCTAATAAAGTGGCCACTGGGTGTATATCAAAGTATGTATACACCCAGTGGCCACTTTATTAGATATCTAGTAAATGAGGCCACTGAGTGTATGTTCATGGTCTTCTGCTGTTGTAGTCCATCAGCTTCAAGGTTCGACGTGTTGTGTGTTCAGAAAGGTCTTTTGCACACCACTGTTGTAACGTGGGGTTGTCTGAGTTACTGTCACCTTGAAACAGTCTGGCTCCTCTAACCTCTCTCATTAACACGGTGTTTTCGCCCACTGAGGTGCTGCTTTTTTGCTCTTTTCTTTGTAAACTAGAGACTGTTGTACATGAGAATCCCAAGAGACCAGCAGTTTCTGAGGCACTCAAACCACCCTGTCTGGCACTAAAAATCATTCCACAACTAATAACACTTAGATCACATTTCTTCCCCATTCTGATGTTTGGTCTGAACAAATACTGAACCTTTTGACATTGTCAGTACGGTTTAATGAATTGAGTTGCTGCCACAGGATAGGGTGATTAGATATTTGCATTAATGAGCAGGTGTAAAGGTGTATCTAATAAAGTGATTGCTGAGTGGATGTTACCATATACAGTGGATTCTGGTTAATTGGGATACAATGGGGCCAGGACATTTTGGTCCAGTTATGCAGCTGCCACAAATACCCGAAGTTTCATGGAAATAGTTAAAAAGGTATAATAAAATCAAACTGAGTAACAAATTGTGTATTTAAATAAAACTACAGGACAAATTAGAACACTACCAATAGTGCTACAGTACTGTAAAACTGCGTATTAGCTCCTAATAGTTATTGATGGAGGAATGCATCCAGTGTACACAATGAACAAAATCAACACAGACACCTAATGCAGATAATGGATTGCCTTCATACCATGCTTTTGATTGCATCCTCCAAATCTTCATTTTCATTGTAACATTCAAGATGATTGTCTATTGATACCTTTAAATTCTTCATAATTCCTAACTTATTGAAGTAGTGAAATCATTTCTTTTTCACTCCCGCTTGTTTCTGGCATCTCCAAGCCTGAATGTTTGAAACAACACTGAGCAAAATTGTTCAGAGTTATCTTACTGCTTATTTCTCACCAACTATCAGTGACAAAATCACTGTTTATTGAACACAAGCACATGCAATTGATGCTTCTTAATAACATTGCTCTAAGCACAGTATAGCGACTCACAGCCTCACAAGTGCGTGTGACTGATGGCAGTTAGAACCTATTCGTCAAGACACCTTCCCCAATTAAGCAGCATAATGCCCCAAATAAATGAAGGGAATCCCGGCATTTGTCTCAATTTGTTTTTTGTTCCTTAAGAGTTGTCCCAGATAAGTGTTGCCCCGATTAGCTGATGGCCCAATTAAGAGGAATCCACTGTACTACCTTGGGAATTATTTTCTTGCAGGCATTCACAGTAGAACAAGGAAATATGATATAATCAATGAAAAATTACACACAGACTATTGACTGATAAACAACCAATGTGCAAAAGACGACAAGCTGTGCAAATAATAATTTAATAGTAATGGAGAATTAAGAGGAAATCTATAATCTAATGTGATGGAGTATATGAACAGTGTTTGAGTTAATATAATAATTTGTGATAAAGAGAGAAGTCCACTTGTATCCAAGTTACAGATATTTGTTCAATCAGCATTTTGTATGTATGTATAGGTTGCAGATGAGTGGGAATTATCTTCAAATTACTTTTGCCAAAACGTCCTCTTAATTCTGAACAACTGACATTAACTGGCAATTTCTTTCATGTTCATAGAGCCTATTTTTGTTATTACCACCACTGGATGGAGAACTACATTATAATAAAAATTAGAGAACACTCAACAGTAAAGAATTAAATATTCCCCACATCATAACACTGATTACATTTTGAACGGCTGGAAAGCACTTCAATATATCCCATGGTTATGAAAAGATCCATTGATGTATGGGTTGTTATTTCTTTTATTTACTGCATACATCTCTTAAAACTCTTCCTGTCAGGTCAACGTTTGATGTTTTTTACCATTCTTCTGCAGATGTAGCACTTTTCAAAACATTCTGTGCAATCAAACTGATATTACATTGCTTCCATCTCTGCAGATATTCATGTAATTTATCCGGACTCAAAAATGAAAGTAACATGAACATTGAATCAACTGAATGTTGGGAATCCTGTCATTTTCGGCCCGAGCTTATAATGGCAGCCACGTTTCCAGGACTGCAAATGCAGCAAGCAGCATGTTCAATGAAAGATCAACGGCAGCAAATATAAAAGGTACTTCTGGAATTCCATCAACAAATTCAGTTACATTGTCATACTTTCACTTTACGTTTACACTCCACACTTCATACCTACACAGTTACTGTCCTACTGTGTTTTCATCTGCCCTGTTGCCACCTGGAAGAGTTCCTCTTGCCATGAGTCACTTTGTCACTTCATCATTTCCTATCAGAGTCACCTTATGTATGGATACTCCTGCCCCTAGTGTTCCTCCATATACATACAATCAGTTTATGTAGACCGTCAGTGGCCACTTTAATAGGTACTCCTGGACCTAATGAAGTGGTCACTGAGTGTTTGTTTGTGGTCTTCTGCTGCTGTAGCCATTCACTTCAAGGTACAATGTTTTGTACATTCAGAGATGCTCTTCTGCCCACCACTGTTGTAATGCAGGGTTATTTGAGTTACTGTTGCCTTTCTGTCAGCTTGAACCAGTGTGACCATCCTAATTTGACCATCTCTCATTAACAAGGTGACTTTGCCCACAGAACTGCCACATACTGTTTTTGTTTTTAGCACCATTTGCACTAACAAGTAGGTGTACTGGTGCACCTAATGATGTGGCCACTAAGTGTATATGAAGACCATAGATTAGAGGAATAGCAGTGAGCCATTCAACCCCTTAATCTCACTGTGCCTTTCAATTGGACTGTGGCTTGTTATGTTTTGTAACTTAAAAAACTAATGGAAAGAAAAAACATGGAAGCCAGGAGATGTGTGTCTACTTTGTTTTACTTTAGTGAGGCACTAACTTATGACGTGGTGATGTAATGACATATGCCATTCATGTATACTTCTTACATATAACCCGTGATCAATTATTTCAAATAAAACAAAGAATGCTTGATCAAACAATATATTTACAATATTACTCAAATATTAAATATGCAACACTGCTCCCTGGTTAGACTTCCACAGCACAGTAAATTTTAAATTGTCCCATTCAGACCTAAAGATTTAATTGTTGTGGAGGATTTATCTTTCCTGACAAGTGCTGGTGGGGCGGGGTCACTGCTTGGCAGGAGGTACTTGTGGTTGTGAAACAATCTCAGGTTCTGGGGCCTCTTCCGTGGTGGTTTTAGGAGCTGACTCTGGGACTGCAGGAAGTGGTTCTGACAGCTCTGGACACCTTTCTTCTCAAACAGTTGACTTTGATCTCCTGAGATGATCAATGTATCGTCACCAGACGATATCAGACGCAATCTCCACTGTGTAGGAGAGCAGTCCAGTTCTGTCTTTAATCTTTCCAAGTACTCATCTTTGATCACCTTTGTAGTTCCCTCACCAGGACTACTTGTCCAGGAGGGTAACATCGAACCTCTCTGCTTGAGTAGCCCTTCATTTGTCACAGCTGTTTGTCTTGCATACTCCTTCTGAGACTGGGTTTGAGGAGATCCCAGAGTGAACACAAGAAATGACCCAGGAACAGGATAACTGGTGAGTTGTTGGTTGTGGAGTGTGCTGCATTGCGATATATAAGAAGGAAATTGGAAAGCTTCTAATTCAGTATCAGTGTAGTGTGTTCTAATAACATTGCGGAGCTTTCTTTAGGACCTGGACAAACCTTACTGCTAAGCCATTTGTAGTCTTATTAACATGTCTTATTCCATTCATATTCAGAATCAGGTTTATTGTCACCGGCGTGCGACATGAAATTTGTTAACTTAGCAGTAGCAGTTTAATACAATGCATAATCTAGAAGAGAAAAATAAATAAATAAAATAATAATAAATAAACACATAAATCAATTACAGTATACATATATTGAATAGATTTTTAAAATGTGCAAAGAACAGAAATACTGTATATTAAAAAAAGTGAGGTGGTGTCCAAGGATTCAATGTCCATTTAGGAATCGAATGGCAGAGGGGAAGAAGCTGTTCCTGAATCACTGAGTGTGTGCTTTCAGGCTTCTGTACCTCCTTCCTGATGATGGTAGTAGTCCTTCGGATTGGAAGAAGACACGCTGTTGTGCAGTTCATCTGTGGACACGGAGGTGGCTCTGCAGTCCCAGTCTGGAAGTTCAGAGTCCAGCACGATGGGGGCACTGGGAGTCCATTGTTGTAATAACTGTGGCTGCTGTTCTGTGACGCTGCTCACGGTTTTCCATCAGTTTTTGGCAGAGCCTGTCTTCAAAACTGGTGTAGGCTTCATAGCACAGGGCTCGCCAGCGGATTCTGTAAGCAGCCAAGCGTCTAGTTCCTGTGGCTGGATGTCACAGTAGCGTAGGGTTTCCTTCACAGCATTTTTGTAGCGCTTGCGTGGTTGACGTTGAGGTCTCTTTTCGGTCTCCAGTTCACCATAGAGCAGCTGGCGAGGCATACGGTGGTCGTCCATTCTGATGACGTGTCTCACCCACTGCTCTGATGACCAGGAGCTCAATGCTGGTGGAGTCTGCACGATCCAAGACCTCCAGGGTGGGGACATGGTCTTGCCAACGAATGCCAAGGATGGAGCGGAGGGCGCGCATGTGAAATTTCTCCAGTTGTTTGATGTGTCATCAGTACAGAGTCCAGGTCTCAATCCATATAGGAGAGAAGGAATGACCATAGCTCTGTAGACTTTCAGCTTGGGTGAGAGAGCACAGGTCAGGGTATTTTTAGCTTTCTTAAGGGGTACAGGATTTTTTTTAATAGGATATGATGGATAAGCAGGAATAGGGTACTAGGATGGCCAAAGATGGGAGGATAAGGTGTAGGTTAGGGTATATGTGTGTGTGTGATTGGGTGAAGGGATTTAGAATGTAAGTCTACAGCACACTCCGGAGCAGAAGGTGGCGGTAATGCACCACTAAGCTGGGTGTCAACCACCGTAAAACAAGACGGAGAAGAAGTTGAAGACTTTCAGCTTTGTGGAGATGCAGACGCTGTGTTGATTGAGCAGTCTGGTACGCAGCCTGCCCACAGCCTGGCTGGCCTTGCTGATCCTGGAGTCAATTTCTTCGTCCAAAGACCCATCACTGGAGATAATGCTTCCCAAGTATTTGAAGCTGTTTACATTTGTCAGCTGGGTGTCACCAACAGTGATTTTTGGTTCTATGGGGTTGGTGTTTGGCACAGGCTGGTGAAGTACTTCAGTCTTGTTCAGGCTGATAGTCAGGCTAAACAGCATAGCAGCATCTGAGAATTTGTTCAGCATCAACTGTAGATCACTGTCTTTGTGCGCCAGGAGCGCACAGTCATCAGCAAAGAGGATCTCTTGAATGACTGTATGGAGGCACTTTGCCCGTGCGTTCAAGCGGCGAAGGTCAAAGAGAGAGCCGTCCAATCAGTACCTGATGTACACTCCCTCCTTCAGACCTTAGACAGCACGTGACAACATGCAAGTGAAGAACAGATTGAACAGGACTGGGGCTAGTACACAGCCCTGCTTCACCCCATTGGAAATGGCAAATGCAGCTGACGTATCACCACTGCAAAGGACCTGTCCCGTCATTCCATCGTGGAGCAGCTGAATCATCTTCATGAATTTCCTCGGACATCCGTAATGTCTCAGGGTGATCCAGAGAGCCTCTATTTACAGCCTTTGTCAGGTCAATGAAGACAGAGCAGCTTGTTCTGCTTGATGCAATTCTCCTGGACTTGCCTCACGACAAATATCAGGTCTGCTGTACTCCATTCTGGCTGAAAGCCACACTGCGCCTCCAGGAGGTTCCTTTCCGAGACACTGACAAGTCTGTTCAGGAGAATGCGGGCAAAAATCTTGCCTGCGATGGACAGCAGTGAGATACCACTTTAGTTTACGCAGTCTGATTTGCTTCCCTTGTTTTTGTAGACAACCACGATGAGGGCATTGCAGAAGTCATCAGGCATCTCCTCTGTGATCCAGATGTCTTCCAGGATGTCTTGGAACGTCTGTAAGGCGTTTGGGCCTAATGTTTTTTAGATCTCGGCAGGAATGCCATCCTGCCCTGTTGCTTTATTAGAGTTCATCTGCCAGATTGCTTTCTTGATCTCATCAGTAGAGGGCGGCAGGACTGGCTGCTGAGGGATCAACTGTGGACGGCCTATTGAGTAGGTCGGAAAAATGTTCAGCCCAGCGGTTTTTCAGTCCTTCCTGGTCTTTGATCAGGCTCAACCCATCGGATGACAGTAAGGGGGAAGCATCCTGATTTAGAAGGATAACAGTGAGAGAAGGGCATGCCCTGGGCGCTGAAGGTCCTTAACAATAGACGCTGCCTTTCTGAGACACCGATCCCTGAAGATGTCCTGGGTACTTTGAAAGCTAGTACCGAAGATGGAGCTGACTAGATTTACAACCCTCTGCAGCTTCTTTCGGTCCTGTGCAATAGCCCCACCATACCAGACAGTGATGCAGCCTGTCAGCATGCTCTCCACGGTATAGCTATAGAAGTTTTTGATTGTAGTTGTTGACATGCCAAATTTCTTCAAACTCCTAATAAAGTATAGCCACTGTCTTGCCTTCTTTATAACTACATCAATATGTTGGGACCAGGTTAGATCCTCAGAGATCTTGACACCCAGGAACTTGAAATTGCTCACTCTCTCCACTTCTGATCCCTCTATGAGGATTGGTATGTGTTCCTTTGTCTTACCTTTCCTGAAGTCCACAATCAGCTCTTTCATCTTACAGACATTGAGTGCCAGGTTGTTGCTGTGGCACCACTCCACTAGTTGGCATAGCTCACTCCTGTACGCCCTCTCGTCACCACCTGAGATTCTACCAACAATGGTTGTATCGTCAGCAAATTTATAGATGGTATTTAAGCTATACCTAGTCACACAGTCATGTAGAGAGTAGAGCAATGGGCTAAGCACACACCCCTGAGTGCGCCAGTGTTGATTGTCAGTGAGGAGGATATGTTATCATCAACCCTCACACACTATGGTCTTCCGGTTAGGAAGTCGAGGATCGAATTGCAGAGAGAGGTACAGAGGCCCAGGTTCTTCAACATCTCAATCAGGATTGTGGGAATGATGGTATTAAATGCTGAGCGATAGTCGATGAACAGCATCCTGACGTAGGTGACATTCAGGAACGACTGAAACTGTTCTGCAACAAATTGTGGTCCATGTCACTGGTTAAGTGTTCTGGATCACCAGACCTTGAGAAGACGTTTCTCAACTCATTGATAGTGTGCGAGGCTGTAGCGGAGGCTATTGAGAACGCTTCTGGCCACTTTGTAGCTGCATCCACTACTACCAAGAAATTTGTACCCATAAATTTTCTTCTTTCCAACTGTTATAAGACTGCTGAACAGATCCTGACCCGGATCTGGGCCGTACCCTCCAAATATCCGAACCTGCCTCTCGGTTTTTTTGCACTACCTTACTTTCCCTTTTCTATTTTCTATTTATGATTTCTAATTTAAATTTTTTAATATTTACTATCGATTTGTACTCCAGGGAGCATGAAGCGCAGAATCAAATATCGCTGTGATGACTGTACGCGCTAGTATCAATTGTTTGGCGACAATAAAGCATAAAGTATAAGTATAAATGGTCCAGCAAAGTCCACATGAATCCTCTGCCAAGGCAATGAGGCCATTCCAAGGGAAGGAGGAGTGCTGCTCTTGGCACCTGCTGAATGTTTTGGCATCCTGAACAATGGATGGCAGCCTAAGGCAGTGATGGGTCTTTTCTGGTTTCCCTTTGGATCATCTGTGCTCTAATAGGGAGACTTTTGATTTCTATTAGGGAAAATGTATCAAGAAGAGTGTCCTCTTTTGTAAATTTTTCAGTGATTTCCTTTTCTGAGGGTGAACGGGGCAATCCCTCGGCATTTCCATAATTAGTTGTCCTTGAAATTGATCTTGTAATTGCGTTCTCCAAGAAATAGAGTCCATCTCTGCCTTCGTGCTGCTGCCATTGGTGGAAGAGCTGCTGTGGATTGAAAATGGACACTAGTGTTCGACGATCAGTAATGAGGGTAAACTCCCTCTCATACAAGCACTGGTTGAAAAGTTTTACACCCCAAACCAGACTCAAGGCCTATATGTCAATCTGTGCATGTTTTAAATCTACAGCAGTAGGGGAATGTGATGCAAAAGCTATGAGGTGTTCACTTCCCTCACTCATAACATGTGGCATGACTGCACCTATAACATAAGGTGAGGCACTACAGACAAGCTTTGCTGCACGATGTGGATCATTACATGTGAAGACAGTGTCTAATGTCACAATTTCCTTTTCCTTTTTGGAAGCCACCTCACCCTGCTTTGTCCATTTCCATTTCTTCCCTATCTGTAGTTATGAATTCAAGGGGTGGAGCACAGCAGCCAGGTTTGGCAGGAGCCTGTTATATTAATTGACAAAACCTAAAAAAGACATCAACTGTGACATGTCCTTTGGTCTTGGGGCATCCACCACTGCTTGAATTTTCTCAGCCCAATTCCATTTTAGTTAGCCATTCATTTCTGGTGTAACCCACATTGCTTGCCTCTTGTTAGTTTTCACATTGTAAATCTCAAGATTACTCAGTCCTGTGCCACTCTCATCATTATCATTTTTTAAATCAACAACATGCAGATTAATGCTCTTTTTGAAACTACAAATTGATTTTATCTTTTCCCCTTCTTTGTCCAGTCTATTAATTTTTGTCTGCTCGACATGCTCTTATTATGTGTCCTTCTTCCATTTTCTGCAAGTTTTGCCCTTAAACCTGCATTCATGTGATGTCTGTGAGTCCCTGCCACAACAGTGACACAATTTGTTCAGGCAGGCTGGTTTCTGTTTAGACGTTTCAATTTTGTTCATGCTCACTTCATTCCTGACTGCTACTCAGTTGTATCTCTGGCTGTTGTTCACATTGGTACAGAAGTTTCAACTGTTCTATTAAATGTAAGTTGCACTTCAGTTTGGAGCCATTCTTGAAAGCTTTCTTGTAAGATTCCACAAACTATATGATCTTTCTTTGTATCATTAAACCCATCACTGAACTGGCAATGCTAAGACAATTTCTTTAATATAGCAGCGTAAGCTGAAATGGACTCCCCTTTCATTTGATTCCACTTATGAAACCCAAAGTGTTTTGCAATTAACAATGGTTTTGGTTCTAAAAGTTCCTGCATTACTTTCATATTATCAGCAAAGCTCATTTTGGCTGGTCTGTTTGGAACAGTTAAACTTCAGAGAAAACTCGATGCTTTTCCACCTATTACATTCAACAAAACTGGCACTTGTTTCCCAATGGCTATTCCATTTGCTTTAAAATACTGCATATTTTTTTCAGTATACATCACCCAGTTATCTGTTATACAATCAAACACGTCTATCTTTCTAATGTAGCCAGCCATTTCTGCTTGTTTTTATTATTTATTATTATCAGCTGGTACTCACTGGTTATGAACCAGTAAATTTCATTAGTTTTCTGCCTTGTTTTAAAACTTGAACCTTTTTCTCCACTGTGAAGAAACACATACTGCACTTTTTTTTAACTTGACCATCTCTCCCTTGCTCCTCATCTGAAGAATAAAACACATGCTGCGCTTCAATAGGTAGCTCGTCTCAGGTTTGTTTAAACACTTACTCGTCGCCAGTGTTATGATTTGTAACTCCAAAACTAATCAGAAGAAAAACCATGAGAGCTGGGAGATACGTGCCTAATTCGTTTCACTTTAGTGAAGTGCTCTCTTATGATGTGTTGTAATGATGCACGCCATTCATGTACTTCTTACATATAACCGATAGGGCGTATGGGGTGTCAGGGAGGGGTAGCACCTGTGGTGGGAGAACATGTCGTGTCCTTTTCAAGGCAGTTAGTCCACCTTTGGTCCCCACCTGGCACTCAGCTGTCACCTGTGGCTCCCCGTAGCTGTTTGCATACGACAGCAGCCACATCCCGGGCAACGGCTTTGACAAGCTGGCTAAACCAGGTGAAGGCAGCCGACGGGTCTCAAACCCTCCGTGAGATAGGGAGTTGTCTATCCCAGCATGTGAAGAGAGACTCCGGCAGATTGAGCGGACGAGACCAATGGAAGGTCCAATGGTCAAGCAGGTGGTCTCTGCAAGTGTTGTGGAATGTGCAGAGCAGGACAAGACACAGAAGTTGTCCTGGTCATCTGCTGCGCCTAGTCCCATCTCCAGCCGTTTAGACTCTGTCTTGCCACTGGATCCAAATGGGAATTGGAAAGAGAGAGTGAGGCTGACGCTGCGCAACTCTCCCTCACTTAAATCCAAGTCATGCGCTAGTCTCAACACCGTCACCATGGTGTCGAGGTCCTCATCAACGTCAACGATGGACAAACAACAATACATATAACTGGTAATTAATTATGTAAACAAAAAAATGCTTACTCAAACTATATATTTGAAAATTTACTTAGATATTATTGATATATTAAATACAAAACGGTGGCTTATTTGGCATTTCTCAAATCCATCTTCCTTTCCTTTCCTTGGTTAGGTAAGTGCACAAAATGCTGCCATATATTATTTAATGTGGGAAGATGTGAAGTTGTTCATTTTGGAAGAAAGAACAAAAGAACACAGTATTACTTAAATGGAGAAATATTGCAGCAGAAAGGAATTTGTCAATCTTTGTGCCTCAAATAAAAAGCTAGAAAACTAGTGCAATAGGTAATAGGAAAATGTAATGGAATGTTGGTTCTTATTTCAAGGGAATATTAAAATAGTGAAGTCCTACCACAACTGAAATACAAGCTCAGGAACATTAATTAACTGCATTAATGTGAAATGGTACTTAACAAGTGGATATACATTAAGACCTTTGGTTAGAGGACAGAAAGGTGCAATTCAGTCCCTCAATCTCATCATGCTCTTCAGTAGGATTTTGGCCCATCAGACATTTTTCAATTCGACTTTCCTTATTTCCCAATAGTCCTTGATTCCCTACAAATTAGAAATCTCTCAGCCTTAAACATGCAAGAACTCTACCTAACATTTCTCTTTGGCAAGGTATTACAAAGACTCACAAATATCAGAGAAGAAATTCTTCCTTATCTCTTTATTCTGAGACTACGTCTTCTGGCTCTGGCCTCTACCATGAGAAGTAATATCCTCTCATCATCTACCTTGTCTGCCTCCTTAAGAACCCTCTCCAAATACAATTGTATCCTTCCTATGGTTTGGTGATAGTACCTATCCATAGATACACCAGCTGTGGCCCATATAATATTTTATATAGTTGTACCTTTAACCCCTCCCCCATGGTCTTATATATTATGTCTCAATTAATAAAGGTATATCTACCATATGTCTTCCAAAAAGCCTCATTTACCTGTGGGGGGGGGGTGCAAACTGGCTGTCCACCCTATCTATGCCTCTCGTGGTCTTACACACCTCTACTAGGTCAATTCAAGTTCAAGTTCAAGTTTATTGACATTCAGCCATATATATTAATACCACCAAATGAAACAAAGTTCCTCTGGACTTGGGTACACAACACATCGGGTGTATTTACATCACAAGTTAAAAAGTAAACTGTATAACGCTACTGGTGCTTCATATCTGCTGAGACTTGGGTGGTGGCAGTAAGTTCAGTAGTCTTACAGCCTTGGGGAAGAAGCTGTTTTCTCATCCTCTTTCACTTCAAAGAATTTCTTTAGCCAGAGTGGGTTGAATCTGTGGAATTTGTTGCCATAGATGGCTGTGAAGGCCAAGTCATAGCTATCTTCAAAATAGAGTTTGATAGGTTCTTGATTAGGAAGGGGATCAAAGGTTACAGGAGAAGGCAAGAGAATGGAATTGAGAGGGAAAATAAATCAGTCACGATTGGGTGTGAAGCAGACTCTATGAGCTGAATGGCCTAATTCTGATCCCATGTCTTATGGTCTTATGGTGTTACCAATTTCTCATCCTTACCAATTTTAATAAAGAATTATAAATTTAATTAATCAATGAATTTTGTTTCTCATCTTTTATCCCTCTACACTGACACCTCAGTGCCTGCCATGATGCTGAGCTCTTCTTCTACCACCTCTGTCTCCGAGCCTACTTCTTTGGCAAGGACTCTCCAGCCTGCACCAATGATCCCTTCTCCCGTCTTCAACCTTCCTCCTCTTCCTGGACACCCCACTCTGGTCTTCTGCCTGCTCTGGGTCTTTTCATTGCTAACTTGCTAACTGCCAATGAGATATCAACTGTGTCAAATTTACTTCTCCTCTCTCCAGTTCAAACCTCACTCCTTCCGAATGCACTGCTCTCCACTGGCTCCACACTAATCCTAACCTCACCATCAAACCAGCAGACAAGGGGGTTGCTGTAGTAGTCTGGCGGACTGACCTCTACTTTGCTGAGGCCAGGCAACAACTCTCAGACATTATGGGGTAAAATGGTCCACTTTGATTTGATCACTTTGTGGACTTTTACAGCAAAATTTTAAAGTGGATTCTTCATTATCTACAAGAAGGTAACACTAATGCTTTATAAGGCATTGGCCAGACAATGCGGAGTATTGAGAGTAGTTTTTGGGCTGCTTATTGAAGAAAGGAGGTACATAATCGCAGGAGTGAATGGGTTAATGTATGAGGAGTGTTTGATAGCTCTGGACCAGTACTCATTGGAGTTGAGAACAATATGGGGGGGCGAGGGGTGGATCCCATTGAACGTATCAAGTATTGAAAACTTTAGACTGGATTTGGAGAGGACGTTTCCTGTAATAGGGGAGTCTAGAACCAGAGGACACAGCTACAGAATTGAAGAACATACCTTTAGAATGGAGATGAGGAGGAATTTCTTTAGCCAGAGGGTGGCAAATCTATGGAATTAATTTCCATAGAAAGGAGTAGAGGCCAAGTTCTTGGGTATATTTGAAGCGGAAGTTGATAGGTTCTTAATTAGTCAGGGTGTCGAAGGGTACTCTGCAGGAGGAGAATGGGGTTGAGAGAGACAATAAATCTGCCAGGATGGAAGGGCGGAGCAGACTCAATGGGCTGTGTGCCTTAATTCTGCTCTTATGTCTTATGGTCTTATTAATTTACCATCTATAAGTCAATTTGTTACAAAGAATTGTAAGTTTCAGGTATTTTGTTCTTTTTTAAAACTATACTCTCTATTGCACTACCTCAAGAAAGAATTGGCCTAATACTCTTAGGGATAACTTTGGTAAAATGTCCTGTAACAATATCTTATTGAGCTCATTTATAGAAATAAATAAAATATAATAATGGTGTCAGTTACCTTAGTGGTGCAGTTGATAAATATATCACAGAGCATTTATTCAGAACATAAAGGCAAAGGTTCAATGAATTGATCTTTGATTGGATACTACATTTGGCTTCTGTACATTGGGACAGCAAGTCAAAGACGAGCCATTCTTTTGATTGCTATTCTGACTGGTTTAGATAATGGGATGTAGATTTTTCTTGGTGGGAATCTGAATGAACATTGAACCAACAGTGTATTGAGAAACTGAGCATAATTGCTAAAAATAGAAGATGTGGCAACAGTTAATTTGATGTTAATACACAGTGACCAGAAGCAAGATTTCCATTTTCTCCTCCAGCCGAGGATAAGTCTGTGTTCAGTTTGCCCATATGATGTAATTGCTGACCCATATCGGAGGCGAGAGTTGATTTTGCTTGCTATCCACAATGTTCACTCCTCTCCAGGACACCAGACCCATCTGCTGTACCATTGTTTGGTCAATTCAATTGCCAATTCAGATAGACTGAAAGGACAAGGTGTCCGGATCCGGGATGAAAACCAATTTCACTCATTCTCCTCGATGGTCACTCCTCTCTCCATGGCGATGAGGCTATGAAAATTACCCTGGCTACCGTACTCCGTAATATGATGAACTGATAGGCAAGGCTTTGCACCTACTCTGGGGATCTGAGGACTCAATTTGGTTTGGGATATTGTTGTATGCTTCAATTGTTTGCATGATTTGTGTTTTTTCTTTCTTTTGCGCATCAGGTATTGGTCTTCTATGATTATGAAGACACGCAGTCCTCTTTTATTGTCATTTAGTAATGCATGCATTAAGAAATAATACATTATTTCCTCCGGTGTGATATCACAAAACACAGGACAAATCAAGGCTAAAAAGACCACATAATTATAACATATAGTTACAACAGTGTAACAATACCATAACTTGATGAAGAAGTCCATGAGCACAGTAAAGTCAAAATTTCTCAATTGTTCCACATCTCACGCAGACGGGAGAAGGAAGAAAAGTGCTCCCTGCCAAGCCGACCACAATCCGACTCTGAGTCATCCGAAAACTTCGAGCTCTGATCAGCTCTCCAACACCGAGTACTGAGCGCCATCTCTGTCCGAATGATTCAACCTCCTTCTCGGTCGCCAAAAGCAGGCAAGGCCGGAGATTTTGAGGCCTACCCTCCGAAAAGTTCCCGACCACACAGTAACAACAGCAGCGAACGGGCGTTTCAGAAATTTCTCCAGATGTTCCTCTGTGCTTTCATGTCCATTCTCCATCAAATCAGAATTGTTCACGGCCCCTATTTAACAGATACGATATCATTTTTCACCGGAAGGCTGCGCACACACAGGCGTGCTGCTATCTTCTCCTCCCGCCTTTTCTTTAATTGGGTTCTTTCAAGTTTTTTGCTTTGCGGCTACCAAATATCAAGGTTGTATAATTTATTCATTCTTTGATAATTCATGTACATTGATTGCATATTCTGCTGGTACTCTCTGTTAAGTAGCCAAAAATATTTATGAGGTATCAGAGGATGATAAGAACCATGGAAAAGTGAGTGAGTATGATTCACAGGGACTAAATTGCCAAAGAGGATGGCTCTGGAGATGGCATTCGCAATGCATGGGACAATAAAGGTATCGCAGAGCATAGAACAGAACAGCACAGGAACAGGCCCTTTGTCCACAATAAGGGTGCAGTACTAACCAAATTAGTAACTAAATGCCTAACTAAACTAATCCCTTCTGCCTACACAATGTCCATATCCTTCCATTTGCAGAACCTATCTCAGAGCCACAGGCAGCTGTGAAGGCCAAGTCATTGGGTATATTTAAAGAAGAGGTTGATAGATTCTTGAAGTGTTATGGGGGAAAGGCAGGAGACTGGACTGCGAGGGAAGTGGATCAGCCATGATGAGATGGCAGAGCAGATTGAATAGGCCAAAAGGCCTAATTCTGCTCCTATATCTTATGGTCTTAACACCTCCAACATACATGCCTCCAACACCACCCCAAACAGCACATTCCATGCACCCACTACTCTCCATGTAAAAAATTGTCCTGCACATCTCCTTTGAAATTACCCTCTCTCACCTTGAATGCAAGACCTCTGGTATCAGATTACTGGCTGTCTATCTATGCCTCTCATTGTCTTATAAATCTCTATTAGTTCACCCCTTAACCTCTGCTGCTCCTGAGAAAACAACCAAGCTTGTCCATCCTCTTCAGCCAGCATCTTGGTAAACCTCTTCTGCACCCTCTCCAAAGCTTCGATGACTCTCCTATAATGTCCAGACCAGAACTGAAGGTAGTACTCCAGATTCGGCCTAACCTGAGTTTTATAAAGCTGCAGAGTAACTTTATGACTCTTGAACCCAATTTCTTGACCAGTAAGGGTAAGCATGCCATGATATATTTTTAAATCACTCTATCAACCTGTATAGCCACTATCATGTGAACCTTGAACACAAGCGATTCCTCAGATGGAAAAAGAGTACAGTTGATGTTTTGGGCCAAGACCCTTCGGCAGGACTGGGAAGATTTAAACTTCTTCAGGGTAGGCACTCCTGGAAGAGACTTCACAGTGTAGTAATCCAATCACAAACAAGAGAAAATCTGAAGATGCTGGAAATCCAAACAACACACACAAAATGCTGGGCTGCTGTACTTTTTTTCCATAGGTGCTGCCTGACCTGCTGAGTTCCTCCAGCATTTTGTGCATGTTAATCTGAAAACCTGTTTAGCTATGTTCCAAAATGGGGTGCTGGTGACGGATCAGTGTTAATTGCTGATTCACATCAGCAATGCCTGCTCCACCCCTTTACAAAGATGATGATTCACTCATGCTGCACCTTCTAAATGTGGCATGCAGCACGATTCCATAAGACCATAAGACATAGAAGCAGAATGAGGCTATTCAGTCCATCAAGTCTGCTCTACCATTCCATCGTGGTTGATTTATTATCCCTCTCAACCCCATTTTGCTGCCTTCCCTCTGTCACCTTTGATGCCCTTACTAATCGAGAACCTATCAACTTGCGCCTTAAATATACCCAATATCTTTGCCTCCGCAACCATCTGTGGCAATGAATTCCACAGATTCAACACCCGCTGGCTAAAGAAATTCCTTCTCATCTCTGTTTTAAAGGGATGTCCTATTCTAAGGCTGTGCCCTCTGGTCCTAGATTCCAACCCCACTATAGGACTCATTCTCTCCAGTCCACTTCATCTAAGCCTTTCAATATTCGATAGGTTTCAATGAGATTCCTGTCATTCTTCCAAACTTCTTTCACAAGTATGCATGCATGCAAACTACAGCTGTTTTTTTAGAGCACTGAGGGCATGCATGGTGGCTAAAAAAGGGGCACAAATTATCCCAATTTCTTTATATGAAACCAGATTGGAGAGTATACTGTCACACCCCTGACATGCTTTGTAGAACGTGTAAAGGTTTTTTAGATGTCACAAGCTAAATTATTTGTCACACCATACAATTAAACCTGCCCACTTCACTTTCTGTGACTGGTTGCCCCAGGATTTTGATGTCATGTGGACCAATAATGGTAAAGCCATAGTTTGTCAAAGTTAGTTAATTGACTCTTTGTTGAGATGATCATTCATAGTGTTTCTGTGATGTGAATGTTAGTTGTCATTAGCAGCCTCTGAATGCTCTTTTTGTCTTGCTGCATATCCCCCGAGGGGGTTCAAAAACGAACTGAACGGTGTTTAATTATAAAGAAACATCCCCACTTCAGGCCTTTAAAAGAAGGAATTTCACTGACGAAACAGCTGAAGATGTTTGGAATTCCTGCAGTGATGACCTGGGTTGGAATGAGTGACCTCCAACAAGCACGACCATCTTGCTTTTGTGTAATTTTTAACTCCGACCAATTGGCTTCTGCATAATCAAAGGTTTAAAGATTTAAAGATTAGTTTCATTTGTCAATGTGCAAAATAATTAATATTGAGAACATGAGTTGAAAAGAGGTCTTGAAAGTGAGTCTGTACGTCCTAAAATCCGTTCAGAATAGTGGTGATGAAGGGTGTCGGCCCAAAAAGTCGACTGTACTCTTTTTCCATAGATACTGCCTGGCCTCCAGTATTTTGCTTGAATTTCCAGAATCTGCAGATTTTCTCTTATTTGTGATCAGAGTAGTGGTGATTGAAGTTATCCACATCAGTTTAGGAGCCTGTTGGTTGTCCAGTAATACCTGTTCCAGAACTTTGTGGTGTGAGACTCCTGTACCTCCTGCCCAATGGTACTAGTGAGATTAGGGCATGGCCTTAAAGTTGGGGGTCTTTGATTATGGAGGCCATTGTCTTGAGACAACACTCTGTAAATGTATTCAATGGTGTGGAGTGTTTTGCCTGTGATGAACTGGATTAAGGAGGTTGACAGGTGACCTTATGGCTTTATTCTACTACAATTCACTGGTTAATCTGTTCTATATTTTACAATATTTAACTTATACACTGTGTTTATTTATGTGTAATCCATCTGTAGATTTCATCCTTACTTTCATAAGTTATTGTGTGCTATGTATACTATAGTGCTTTAGTCATAGTTATAACTTTATTGATCCGGAGGGAAATTGGTTTTCGTTACAGTTGCACCATAAATAATTAAATAGTAATAAAACCATAAATAATTAAATAGTAATATGTAAATTATGCCAGGAAATAAGTCCAGGACCAGCCTATCGGCTCAGGGTGTCTGACCCTCCAAGGGAGGAGTTGTAAAGTTTGATGGCCACAGGCAGGAATGACTTCCTATGACGCTCAGTGTTGCATCTTGGTGGAATGAGTCTCTGGATGAATGTACTCCTGTGCCCATCCAGTACATTATGTAGTGGTGGAGGATTACAAATACCTGGGGATACAAAGTGACAATAAACTGGACTGGTCAAAGAACACCGAGGTTGTCTACAAGAAGGGTCAGAGTCGTCTCTATTTCCTGAGGAGACTGAGGTCCTTTAACATCTGACGGACGATGCCGAGGATGTTCTACAAGTCTGTGGTGGCCAGTGCTATCATGTTTGCTGTTGTGTGCTGGGGCAGCAGGCTGAGGGTAGCAGACACCAACCGAATCAACAAACTCATTCGTAAGGCCAGTGATGTTGTGGGGATGGAACTGGACTCTCTGATGGTGGTGTCTGAAAAGAGGATGCTGTCCAAGTTGCATGCCATCTTGGACAATGTCTCCCATCCACTACCTCATGCCCTGGTTCGTAGAAACGTTGTCTCACTTGAAGATAAATATATATAGAGTTAAGTGACAATAAACTTGACTTGACGACTTGAATTCCTTACAATGGGTCTGACTTGACAACTCCATTGATTTCTTTTTCTTCTTAGGCAGTCCCTTGGGATTGATCATGACTTCACTTTACTTTAACCCTAGAAGACTGCTGAGACACTCCCATGGATGTGGCAGGAGGCATATGATGGTGAAAGTGCTCCCTCTAATATTTACACTGTGTTTCTGTGTGTACCCGTGTACGTGTATGGTCTGAAGGTTTACAGGGCCATCCTGAAAGCTGTTCATGGGTGAGGGATTCTCACCATTCAGTCAGTGAAGATCTGAAACTTTTCAGTTGTTTCCTCTGTCAACTTGGTGCAAGACATGTTCTTCTCAATGGAGCCCATGAGTGTAGTTATGGCTGGGAGCTAGGGGTCATAGCACGGGTAGGTTCAAGAACTAGGGACCAGAGTATAGGCAGGGTACAGGCTAGAAATCGTTCTCTCACAGAATAGGGCAGTGAGTACACAATCTTTTCAAGGGTGAACTGGAAGAAGGATGATGTCTTTATGCAATAAGCTTTGCCATCAAGAATAATCTAGTCTGACACCTCAGCAACTCCTTCTGTGGAACTAGTGTGCACATTATGACCCCACCACCCAGGATATTCTGTCTTCTTTCCACTACCATGAGGAAGAAGGTACAGGAGCCTCAGGGCTCATACCACCAGGTTCACAAACAGTTATTACTTATTTATTATTATTATTCTTTTTGTATTTGCACAGTTTGTTGTCTTTCGCACACGGGTATGGTTATTATTCTACAGATTTATTGAGTGTGCCCGCAAGAAAATGAATCTCAGGGTTGTTTATGGTGACGTACATGTACTTTGATAATAAATTTACTTTTGGACTTTGAATGCAGAACCAATACCATGATGATCAGTGCATATGTGCAACTCGCACTGATGTTCGTGAGGCCAAGCTGGAATCCTACATTAAAAAAAATACCGGTCAACATTCCATACTGATCTATAGTGTCCTACAGCACACAAACAGGCCCTTCAGCCCACTCAACCATGCCAACCAAGGAGCAAGTTTATCCTCCTGAATGACATCAAAACTAGGGAGGGGAAAACTATGACCCTCAGGCATGGTGTGATTAGAAAGAATGGAGTAGGTAAAGCTAACTCTAATGGAATCCTCACGACAAAATGCTTGGAGAATGTCTTCAAACAAATAGCCTGCTTCATCAGCGGCAAGGACAAAACTTCATGGTAGTACTCCTCGTCCACACAGTAGCTTAAATCAGCAAACAAGCGAAAGTGTGCCCTTCCATTGGTCGAGGTCAACCATGGATGTTGTGTCCCAGCTACCTACATTGTTGGTGCAGTGCTGTCTGTGGCTGACAAGACCAATGTGAGAGTGGCGGTCTGTTGCAAAGGTCACACTTATAGGTGGTATTAATTCTGCTGGAGTTGCAATGTCCCATTTGTCGTTTGCCGCTTTCAGAAATTTTTCCTTGCCTGTTGTTTCAGGGTGCTTCTCCATCTGGTGCAGTTGGCTGCAAATTCCTTCCAGGACGCAGTGCTGATATCCAGCGCCTTCATGTCCAGCTTGCAGATACTCTTGATGTGCATTTGCGGGCCAGTGAATGTGGCCATCCTGTGTGTGGCAGACATGGCCCAGCTGCCTGAGCAGGGTATACACGAAAGCGAACTTCAGCATTGGATTCTCTTTCTCTCCAGGAAATGCCCAAGATGCGATGAAGGCACCTCAAGTGGAAGGTGTTGGGCCTTCTGTCTTGCTTAGTGTATGTTGTCCCGGTCTCGCTGCTGTACTGCTGTGTCCTGGTGACACAGGTGTTGGACACTGCAGTCTTCGTTTTGACTGAGAGTTTGGATTTTTCCCACACTCATGGTGAGGCAGGCAAGATCTGTTGCAGCCCTCCTGATGTGCTCGTTGACTTCAGTGTCCAAGGAGAGGTTGTTACTGATGATGGACCCCAAGTATGTGAACAGATGAACAACATCCAGTTAGATTAGATTAGATTACATTATGAGGACATGCAGTCCTCTTTTATTGTCATTTAGTAATGCAAGCATTAAGAAATGATACAATATTTCTCCGGTATGATATCACAGAAACACAGTACAGACCAAGACTGAAAAACTGACAAAAACCACGTAATTATAACATATAGTTACAACAGTGCAACAATACCATAACTTGATGAAGAACAGGCCATGGGCACGGTAAAAAAAGTTCGAAGTCTCTCAAAAGTCCCACATCTCACACAGACCGGAGAAGGAAGAAAACTCTCCCTGCCATGCCCGACCATAGTCCGACTCTGAGTCATCCGAAAACTTCGAGCCTCCAATCAGCCCTCCGACACCGAGCACCGAGCACCATCTCTGCCAAGCGCTTCGATCCCAGCCCCGACCGCCAACAGCAGTTTGTAGTTATTAATGGTAATGACTGGTATGCCTCCACATCTCGTCCCAAGACAGTTGTCTCTTTCAAGCTGAAAGACAGACCAAATTTCTTGCAGGCCTCTGAGAAGTGATCCGTCAAGTTCTGTAAGTGGTGCGGAGTGTGGGTTGCAACTGCTGCATCATCAGCAAACAGCATGACCCTGATCATAGCCTCATGCACTTTGGTTTTGGCTCCCAGGCAGGCAAAGTTAAAAAGCTTGCCATCTGACCTAGTGTGGAGGTAGACCTCCTCTGTTGTAATGCCAAATGTGTGCCTCAGGAAAAGGGCAAGAAGATCCTGAAGAGCACTGGGGCAAGAACACAGCCTTGCTTAACACCACTGCTTATGTCAAAAGGTTTCGAATAGCTGCCATTGTACCACACAGTCCCATTCATTTTGTTGTGGAAGGTTTTGATCGTGCTCTGTAATCTTGGCAGACAGCCTATCTTAGAGAGGATCTGAAAGAGCCCATCTCTGTTGACCAAGTCAAATGTCTTGGTGAGATCAATGAATACAACAGAGAGAAGATTCTTTAGGAGTTCTTCTTCTGCAGTTAGCAGAGAGAGAAAAACACATCCACAGTTGACCTTCCAGCACGGAAGCCACTCTGTGACTCTAGATAGACACATTCAGCCAACTTCTGTATGCAGACCAAAAAGACTCAGTCAAAGACTTTGCCAACAACATTTAAGAGGGAGATGCCCCTGTAGATGTTACAGTCACTTCTCTCAAATTTGTTTTTGTGGAGAGAAATGAACTTGGTGTCCCTCATATCCTTCTTGCCAGCACTGGCAAAGGACGTCATGCAGCCGGTGCAGTAGGGTAGTCATGCAGTGCTTGATTGTCTGGGGGAATCCCATCAATGACTGGGGCCTTCCCTGAGGCTAAGCTGCTGGTGGCATTGCTGAGCTCCTCTAGGGTTGCCTCTGCATCTAGTTCTTTCATTGTCAGCAGGCACTCTGTGATGTCCAGGGCTGAGGTAGTCACAGTGTTCACTTTGGAGTAGAGGTCAGAGTAATGTTCTATCCATCTCTCCATTTGTTTGCCCATGTTGTGATTACCTCCCATTGAACTGAATTGAATTGAATGATCTTTATTGTCATTATACATAGGTACAATGAAACTCTGTTTGGCTTCCTCTCAGGCAATTAAATTAAGTTATAGATAAAAACAAGACAGTAATAGAAAAACAGTATTAAATAGGTAAGTAGCAGCAGCACCAGAATATCACAGTAATGCACAAAGTGCCATTAGTGCAAGTATTTGAGTCATTGTGTGTGCATGTGTGTGCTCACAGTTTCAGTCATTGTTCTGTGGGAGTGGTGTGATGGAGGCCACAGCTCTGGGATAGAAGCTGTTCCTCAGTGTATTTGTTCTGGTTTTTAGTGTCCTGAACCTTTTGCTGGACGGCAGCGGGTCAAACAGGGAGTGGCCAGGGTGTGTGGTGTCTCTGGTTATGCTGATTGCTTTCCTCCTGAGTCTGCTGGAATAGATGGTGTCCAGTCCTGGGAGCTCCATCCTGACAATTCGCTGGGCCGCCTTCACCACGCGATGCAGGTCTTGTCGCTCAGCGGCTGTGCAGCTGGCATACCACACTGTGGCGCTGTTGGTCAGGATGGTTTCAATTGTCCTTCTGTAGAAGTTAAGCAACAGCTTTTGTGGGAGTTTGGCCTGTTTCAGCTTTCTGAGGAAGAAGAGTCGTTGTTGTGTCTTTTTTACAAGCAGTGAGGTGTTGGTGGTCCAGGTCAGCGGTTTTGACAACATAACTCTAAGGAACTTTAGGTTTTCCGCACTTTCCACTACCTCTCCATGTATATGGAGGGGATTTATGATGGATTTATGGAGGGGGGTTTATGATGTATATGATGGATTTGAAGGAATGCCTGACCAGGATCAAGTCCAGCTGGTGACAGTGTCTGGAGCGAGGGTGCTTCCAGGAAACCTCATGTTGAAACTTGATCTGGAAATATGAGTTGGTGATGCATAGATCATCATAGGTGCAGCACTCCAGAATCGCTGTCTGCTCTTGATCATCTTGCCCATGGCAAAGTGATCTAGGCAGGAGGGCCATGAGTTATCATCTGCACCCACTCTGGCGTTAAAGTCACCCTGGAGAAGAAGATGTTCCTTGCTGGGGGTATTCCTGATGATGGCAGCATGGTTCTCATAAAACTCATCCTTTGCCTCAGGTGTAGAGCACAGTGTGGGAGCGTACACACCGACAGAGGAACTGGATCTTCAGTGGTGTTGAGGCAAAGAGTAAGAAGTCGATCAGATCCATTGCTGCCTGGTTTCACCATCTTCCACAAGCGTTCCTCACTGTAAAGCCTACTCCATTCTCTCTGGGCTTATCAGGAACCTTCTCTTGCCAGAAAAAGGTGTTGTCCTTCTCCTTCAGTGTGCACGAGTCAGCCAGACATGTCTTCTGGAGGGTAGCTATGTCAATGTGAAGTCCCTTGAGCTCCTCTTTTATTACAGCTGTCTTTTGACATCACTGATGTCTTGGAAGTCATCATTGTTCGATCATTCTAACTCCCAGTTTTAGAGCTGGTCTCTTTTTTCTGTTGTCTTGCCTGGTGCAGTGTTTTCAGTCTGCAGTTCGGATAATACCTACTCCCCATGCACCCAGTGAGGAAAACAGACCATGGGGGGACAGCACCTTTTTGACCAGAGGCTGCCCAGCTTAAGTTGGGCGGCGGCTGTCCAATGAGATCTAAGAATCTCGGCAGCAACACTCTAAGTTAATCGAGCATAGTGACTTATATCTGGTAACTGCTGCTTTCTGTTTTGTGTCAACACCACGAGGTGAAGCAACTGTGTCCTCTCCTGAATAGTGTCAACTCTGCAAGGTGAAGTCGATACTCAAGCCAGTACATAAGCCAGGGTAGTACAATATGGAGAGCAAGCTGTTGCCTATGTAGCAGACTACCCGTCTCCATGCAGCTGATGAATCCAAAGGAACGGCAGAAACTGATACAGTTTGGCACAAGCGGCATTGCAGGAATTGCCAGTCAGCGTTGAACTCAATGTAGGACGGCCTTAGGGACTCCACCAACGAATTTTTCATTGGGGTTTACTCCCGAAGCCTTTCCCATGAGTGGGTATAGGCACAAGGCAGCAGAGGTTTGAGATGAGGGTTTTCCTTCTCCAAGATGTGAAAGACAACAAGGATATCTGCATCATCTGGATCTTGACAGGTACCCTTGAGTTCTGGACCAGCGTTCTCTGTTAGCTTCATTAATCCCTGTTACTTCCAATGAAGCTTAATGAGTTCAGTAATTGGTGGCATTACCAAGGATTATAAAGGCTTCCCACTTCCCACTTTGGCAGCACATATACTAAGCAAAAAGGCCTTTCTGACCCAGTTACACCAATACTGTGTTAGAACCCTATCCTACCATACCTTGCCTATTTAAATGTTTTTTAGTTATTATTGTAACTGATCCCATACCTCCTCTAGCAGCGCATCCCAGACATCAACCACTCTGTGTAAAAAAAATTTCTGTTACAGATCCTATTTGAGCTTCTACCTCTCACCTTAAAGCTATGCCTTCTTTATTTCTGATGGCCCTACCATGGGAAAAAGATGATGACTTTCTACCCTATCCGAATCTTATATATTTTTATCAGGTAGGGCAAGGTGGGGAAGGACTACTTCTCTTCCTGGAGAGGGAGGAAACCCCTCAATTATTGTGGTATTTAATAAAAAACCCCAGATGCCATGAGTGGCAGCAGTGCTGGAACAGTATGAAAAACATTGACAATATATGTGGAAAGGCATGTAACGGTTTACTCTTGTAAATTTTTTTTATTGTGAATAAAGTTTATTTTGTTAAAAGAAATATACATATTTTACAGGTAACTTCTGGTTTCTTTCCCCCTTCATTTTCAATCCTGATGAAGGGTTTTAGTTTCCTATGGATGTTGCCTGATCTACTGAGTTCCTCCAACGTTTTGTGCTTCTGGATTTCCAGCATCTGCAGAATCTCTTGTGTTTACTTTTTTACATGTCACTCCTGAGTTTCCTTTGCTCCAGGAAAACAAGCCCAGTCATCTATTTTTTTCCCCATGACTGAAGTCCTGCAATCCAGGCAACATTCTGGTAAAAGTTCTTTGGGCTCTCTTCAGCACCACCACATCCTTCATTTGGAGTGGCAACGTAGCTCAGGAAGTAAAGGTTTGGACTGTTGTTTGTCTAACCTGGAAGCAGCTCTCCAGTCTTGGAGCACACCCTCTAGAAATTAATGAGAAATGTGCAGAGTTCAAGGTCAAGTTTAAGTTCAAGTTTATTGTCGTCTGTAATATACAACCAACATTCCTCCAGACCACGGTGCACCCACAATACATATATCACACACAGCACATAAAACGTCACCACAAATAAGTTAATGAAATATAATTAAAAGTGCATGTATTGCACAGCACAAGTAAATAGTAAGCAGTACAGCAAACAGTAAGCTGTCCTAGTGACAAGACCTCAGTGGTGGCAGGGTATTCATAGTCTCACAGCCTGAGAGAAGGAGCTGATACCCAGTCTGGCAGTCCTAGTCCTGATTTTTCTGTACCTCCTTCCTGACAGTAGTGGGTCAAAAAGATTGTGAGATGGGTGGTAGGGATCCTCAACAATGCTTTTGGCCCTTCATATACAACACTCCCAGTAAGTGTCACAATTTATGGGAAGGGAGACCCCAGTGATCCTCTCGGCAGTTTATACTGTCCTCTGTGGGGTCTTACAGTCCTATGCCTTGCAGCTTTTGTACCACATAACAGCCAGACAGGACACTTGGTGGTGCTCTTGGAGAAAGTTGTCACAATGGGGCAGTAGCCTTGCACGCATCAATCTCCTCAGAAAGCTGCTGTGCTTTCTTGACTAATGAGGTGCATGGGTTCGGGTTAGATTGTCTGCTATGTGCGCACCGAGGAACTTTGTGCTCTTTACTCTCTCCACAGGAGAGCCATTGATATGCAATGGAAAGTGGTCAAACTGCACCTTCCTATAGTTCACAAACATCTCATTTGACTTGTCCAGGTTGAAACAGAGGTTCTTATTCTCACACCATTTGATAAGCCTCTCTACCTTCTCTCTGTATGTTGACTCATCATTGTTGCTGATGAGGTTAACCACTGTTGCATCATCAGTGAACTTAATTATGTGGTTTGAGCTGTATCTAGCAGTGCAGTCGTGAGTCAGCAATGTGAACTGCACTAGTGCTCATCATAACGGAGTTTGAGATGTTGCTACCAACTCGGACTAATGGGGGTCTTTCCGTCAATGAGTCCAAGATCCAGTTACAGAGAAGGGTGCTGATCCCAATGAGGCCAGTTTACCCGCCAGCCTCTGAGGGATGATCATGTTAAACTCCGAGCTGAGATTGATGAACAACAACCTGGCGTTTGTGGAATAATTTTCCTGGTGGGACAGGACAAAGTAGAGGACTGAGGCATCAGTGCACCAGTTTGAGCGGTAGGCAAACTGGAAAGGGCCTGATGTAGCTGGAAAGTGTGATTTTATACAATCCATAACCAGCTGCTCTCAGCACTTCATGATTGATGAGGTCCGTGCCACTGGGAGGTAATTGTTTAGGCCAGTTACCATCGCTCTCTTAGGCACTGGAGTGATGGTGGCTGTAGGGACAGTGGACTGTTGCAAAAAAGGTATTAAAGATGTCCATTGTTACCTGGGCGGCACAATCCCTCAGCTCTGATCAAGTATTTTGACCAGTCCAAGCAACACACACAAAATGCCGGAGGAACTCAGCAGGCCAGGCGGCATCTATGGAAAAGAGTACAGTCGACATTTCGGGCCAAGACCCTCCATCAGGACTGGAGGGGAAAAAAGATGAGGAGTCAGAGTAAGAGGGTGGGAGGAGGGGAAGAAGAAACACAAGGTGATAGGTGAAACTGGGTGCAGTGGAGGGGTGAAGTAAAAAGCTGAGAAATTGATGGGTGAAAGAGATACAAGGCTGGAAAAGGGGGAATCTGATAGGAGAGGGAAGAAAGAAAAAGGGGAGGAGCACCAGAGGGAGGTAAGGAGATAAAGTGAGAGAAGGAAATGTGAATGGGGAATGGTGAAGGGGGGGGCATTACTGGAAGTTCGAGAAATTGAAGTTCATGCCATCAGGTTGGAGGCTACCCTGATGGAATATGAGGTGTTGCTCCTCCAACCTGAGCGTGGCCTCATCATGACAGTAGAAGAGGTCATGGACTGACATGTCGGAATGGGAATAGGAAATGGAATTAAAATGGGTGGCCACTAGGAGATCCCACTTTTTCTGGCAGATGGAGCGTAGGTGCTTTGCAAAGCAGTCTCCTAGTCTATGTCGGGTCTCATCAGTTCCACAGTTTTGTGTGGGTTTACCCTGGTTAGGATCCTCTTTACCTTAACAGGGTGCCTGTTCCTCAGGGAGAGAGGTGTATTTTCTCTGTGTTACATCATTCATTACATAGAAGGCATTTAGCCTATCAGGCAGGGAGGCCTCACTGTCGTTGACGCCTGGGTGGATTTGTAATCTGTTATGATTTATATTTCTTGTCCCATGCACTGTGTGTTTCTGGTGTCACAAAAGTGGCCATGAGTTTTCTGTGCATCTCTCGCTTTGCCTTCCTGATAGCATGCTAGAGCACGGCTCTTGCTGTTTTCCGATCTAAAGTCAGCATACTGATCCCTAAGCAGTGTATGAACTTCTGCAGTTAAACATGTTTTCTAGTTTGCCTTGGAAGTGTAGTGTTTGATCACAGTTAACCTGATTAAGCACTCAGTGCATTTTCCTACGTAGCCAGTCACTGATCTTGCATATCCATCAATGTTGATGTGATGATAGCAGAGGACATTCCCAATGGGTATGCCCCAGTCGGTGCTTTCAAAACAGTCCTGATCCTGATCTCCCTGTAAACTGGTTTGACTTGTTTAATCAATGGTCCGTATATAGGGATTAGTAACACAGACATGAGAAAATCTGCAAATGCTGAAGGGCCAAGGCAACACACACAAAATGCTGGAGGAACTCAGCAGGCCAGGCAGCATCTATGGAAAATAGTACACAGTCGATGTTTTGGGCTGAGACCCTTCATTAGCAAAATGGAGATGTGGTCTGAGTATTCAAGGTGAGAGTGGGGGGTGGGGAAAATGCCCTGTCGGCTCCATGAATGTTGGCATAGAAGACCACATCAAATACATTCTCTCATTTAGATGCCAAGTTGACATGCGGTAGAACTTTGGCAGGATTGTTTTTAAGTTGGCATGATTGAAGTCACCAGCAACAATGAAGATGCCATTGCGATGAGTGACTTTGAGGTTGCAGATGATGCCGTAGAGCTCCTGCAGTGCTGCTGCAGCATTACTACAAAGTGGATGTACTGTAAACAGCAACAATCACAATGGCAGTGAACTCCCTTGGTAACTAGAAGGGCCTGCACTTCACCATTAACAACTATCTACGGTGAGCAGTGGTCTGTTACAACTGGGGCATTCACACACCATTTCTTACTAACATAACACACAGACCTCCTCAACGGGTCTTATAGAAGGTCGCAGCATTTCTGTCTGCCTGAGAAGAGATTTGGCCTTTTAGTTGGATTGCCGAGTCTGGAGAGGTGTCCTGAAGCCACGTTTCTGTCAAGGTGAGTGTGTAGCAGTCCCTCATCTCCTGATGGTCCAAATGCTGACACAGGTAATTCATCTTATTTTCTAGCGATTGGACGTTAACAAGTAGAATCGTCGGGAGAGCAGGCCTGCAGGGATCCGCTTTCAGTCTTGCTCGAATACTGACATGCCTACTGTGCATCTGCATCCTTGTGTACCGCTTCTGACATTTGCTTCCCCAGTTAGCTGTAGTAGGCCGTGGTATGGAGCAAGGGCCCACTCCACGCATTAGGCTGTAACTGTGCAGCGCTTTCATTTCCCGCTTGCTAGCGAGGTAGATTTGGAGATTTTATTATTCTTTATGATCAGTGGTGTTTTTTGATCATAGAAAAGATGAATAGGACAAGAAATTTCACTATTGATTGGTGCCAGAGAGGCTGCTGCAACCATGCGTGCTGCAATCTTTTTGGTTTCTTCACTGTGTGGATTTGCAAGAACGTGGTGGTCATGACCATTTAGAAGGACAATTAAGGGAGAGTCATGTTGATGTGGGGTGGAATTTCATATGACCATACTTGTAGGGTGGATCGTCTTTTATAATGGGATGTCAGTAAACCAATGGATTTTAATGGTAATCAGGCAGCTTTTACTTTCACTTCTTCAGGCCTTTCCCTTAAGTAGAATTTAAATTGTTATCCTCTCAAAATTGCTGTATAAGGCATATGAAATGTTGAAATTGACCCCACATCCACCATTTACACTGGCAGCTTATTCCACGCTCTCACCACTGTCTCATGTTCTCCTTAAATATTTCACCTTTCATCCTTAACCCATGACCTCTAGTTGTAGTGTCAGCCAACTTCAGTGGAAAAAGCCTGCTTTCATTTACCCTCATAATTTTGTATACCTCTATCAAATCTCCCCTCAACCTTCTACGTTCTAGGGAATAAGGTCCTAACCTATTCAGCCTTTCCCCATAACTCAGGTCCTCAAGTCCTGACAACATCCTTGTAAATTTTCTTTGCACTCTTTCTATCTTATTTACATCTTTCCTGTAGGTAGGTGACCAAAACTGGACGTAATACTCCAAATTAGGCCTCACCAATGTCTTATACAATTTCAACATGATATCCCAACTCCTGTTCTCAATACATTGATTTACGAAGGCCAGTGTGCCAAAAGATTTCGCTATGACTGCGTCTACCTGTGAAACAACTTTCAAGGAATTATGGATCTGTATTCCCAGATTCCTCTGTTTCACAACATTCCTTAGTGCCCTACCGCTCACTGTGTAAGACCTACCGTGGTTAGTCTTCTGAAAGTGCAATACCTCACACCTCTCTGCATTAAATTCCATCTGCCATTTTCAGACCATTTCTCTAGCTGGTCCACATTCTGCTGCCAGCTTTGAGCTTTGATCAACATTTCAAAACTTGCAATTCTTTTTCCTTGATAAATTAACCATCAATAATGTGTTGACACTGCTTAATCCTTATGAAAAAAGATATTATCACCTTTGGCACTGGGTTAGTTGAGGGGTCGGTGAAACAGATGATTGGAAGAATTGTCTGTGATACATGTTAGTCTCGTCACACAACGTCACTATAAATTAGAGACATTTGTCTACTTTACTCATGCACAAATGTGCAAGCAGTTTTACCTGGGACAGATTACACCAGTGATCATTTCAGGTAAAATTATGCCCACCAGGAATTGTGTATCTGCAACCTGACAACCTTCTGATACCACAGACCCAAAGACATGACAGGTCAGCTTGTACATTGTAATTTTCTTTATTTGTCATTATATATTGCAACTTTTAGTTTTGATCACAAACAAGAGAAAATCTGCAGATGTTGGAAATCTGAGCAACACACACAAAATGCTGGTGGAACTCAGCAGGTCAGGCAGCATCTAGAAAAAGAGTACAGTTGAGGTTTCCGGCCGAAACCCTCCGGCAGGACTGATCTCCAACTTTCATTCAGAAAATGGTAAAAAGCTTGCAGCACATGGTGGATTGAACAGGGATGATACGTTAAGTGATAGGTCAACAAATTGACATTAAGCATTGCATTTTCCCTTTTCACATTTGCTAGCTGACTGGCTGAGAGTTCCCAGCACCTTCTGGTTTTAATTCAGATTTACAGCATCTGTAGTAATTGATTTCTAACTTCTAAGCATTTCTGTTTATCTTTTATTTGGAGGTCAAGTTTTTTAGTTATGCAATGAAGTTTGTATCACTTATAATGTACTCATTCTTTTTCTGTTATAGCCCATGATTCAGTGCAGAGATGTCTTCAGTAGAGCATGAAACTTCCTTAATAGTATCACAAACTGTTATCACATAAGGCATTAGTCAGACAGGAATCCTATAAATCACTGCAGCAGTGAGAAACAGTAACTGTGGAAGGCACAACACTGGTACCAACCTACCCACAATCAAGGACATATAGAGAAAGGTGCTAGAACAAGGCCAGTAACATCATGAAGGATTCCACCCATTCTGCTCATAGACTGTTTGTCACACTTCCATTGGGTGGAGGCTACGTGGCATCCATGACAAAATCACCAGACTCAAAAGTACTACTTCCCCAAGCAGTAAGGCTGATCAACACATCCACCCACTAACCTACCCCTTCACAGCCCCCACCACCACTACTTTATCATTTCCTGTCAATCACCTTATGTACAAAGGCTCTTGTGCCTAGTATCAATTTATGGACAATCAATCAATGTATATAAGCTATCTCATGTAGTTATATTTATTGTGTTTTTTAAATTATTGGGTTCTTGTTTTTTTTGTGCTGCATCGGATCCGACCTGACGAAGGGTCTTGGCCCGAAATGTCAACTGTACCTCTTCCTAGAGATGCTGCCTGGCCTGCTGCGTTCACCAGCAACTTTGATGTGTGTTGCTTGAATTTCCAGCATCTGCAGAATTCCTCGTGTTTGCGCTAACAATTATTTTGTTGGCCTTTACACTTGTGTACTGGAAATGACATTAAGCAACCTTGAATCTTGAATCAAAGGTGGTAGAGTAATACCAGAAAACTGGTTGTGCTGGACTGCCCTTATATTACTAAATTCTGCCCATTTTTCCTTTGTTTTTAACATTTCCTCTTTTAAAGCAGGGTATTAGACATAATGGAAAGTTAATTGTGTTTATTCACAAGATATAATAGTCAGACCTATATATATGTAATACGCTCCACCAAATGTACATTAACTAGCATTTTACAAAAAAAAATCTTGTTGGTGTGCTGAGTAGGCAGGCAAGTAAAAAGCAGTCCTGGATTAGGAAACTGTAGCAACAGTCTTCAGGAAGCTGGAAAGAAGAACAAGCATTGTCTAAGTGTTTAATTTTCAACTTTGGCTCGGAATCAGTTCCAGGTCATTTGGTCTTCCTGACTGTGACAGATAGAATTCCATAGCCAGCATGCCCTCATCAGGTAACTATTGTTCCTGGTGATTTACAGGTTCTTCATTATTTTCTGTACTTGTGTTTTGGTGCTGTAGGATTCTGATTATTCCCCTCTTCCACTCTTCATAAAACTCAGCCAAACCCCAAAAACCATGACAATATCATATCTTATTTGTTCATCAGCCTTGCCCTTGCATTAATTTTCTGTCACCTGGGTTCATGTGAAAATGTGATAAGGAACAGCATGTTTTTGATATAATCACCTTTGCATTTGAACCTCTGCAATGTCTTTACCTTTTTCCATCACTGTAGCCTGCTGGAGATCTCAAACCACTCCTTCCCAAGCAACTCTTTTCTGACTGAACATGTGGCACAGGAGTTAGCACTGCTAGTTCAGTCCCAAAGAGCCAGATTCAATTGTGGCCTTTGGTGCTGTCTGTATGTCTCTCCATATGAGGGTAGTAATAGATCGAGCATATTGCGCCTAGAGGTCAGTGACCGGTGGTGTTACACAGTGATCTGTTCTGGGACCCCTTGGTTTTTGTGATTTTAATGACTTGGATAAGGAAGTGGGGTGGTAGGTTAGTAAGTTTGCAAATGACATGAAGGTTGGTGGAGTTGTGGTTACTGTAGAAGGTGGTAGTAGGTTACAACGGGCCATTGATAACATGCTGAGCTGGACTGAGAGGTGGCAGATGGAGTTCAATTTGGAGTGTGAAGTGATTCACTCTGAAAGGTCGAACTTGAAGCCAGAATACAGGGTTAGTGGCAGATTCTTAACAGAGTGGAGGATTTGAAGAATCTATGGATGTGGATCTTGATACACATCCATAGATTCTTCAAAGTTGCAACATGGGTTGGTACAGTGGTTAAGAAGGCGTATGGTATGTTGGCCTTTATTACTCTATAAATTTCTGGTAAGACTGCACTTTGAATATTGTATTCAGTTCCGGTTAACTTGTGAGAACATGGAATCTATAGAACGAGGGTGCAGAGATTTACCAGGATTAGAAAGCATGTCTCCTGCGAATAGGTTGAGCGAGCTAGGCCTTTTCTCTTTGGAGAGGAGGATGAGAGGTGACTTGATAGAGGTGCATAAGATGATAAGAGTCATCAATAGAGTGGACAGCAGAGACTTTTCTCCAGGGCAGAAATGGCTAATACAAGAGGACATAACTTTAAGGTGTTTGGAGGACAGTATGGGGGGACGTCAGAAATAGGTTTTTTACATAGAGAGTGGTAAGTATCCAGAATGCACAGCTGGGGTGGTTTACAGGCAGATACATTAGGGACATTTAAGAGACTTGGATAGGCACAGGATGAAAGGAAGATGGACGACTATGTGGGAGGGTAGGGTTAGATTGATCTTGGAGTAGGTTAAAAGGTCGGCACAAAATCGTAGGCCAAAGGCCTTGTTCTGTTCCATATTCTAAATATGTTTCTCCTGGGTACTCCGGCTTCCTTCCATATACCAAGGCATGGCAGGTTAATAGCTTGACTACTTTAAATTGTCCCTAATGCAGGTGGCTGAAAAGAAAGGTGTGGGATTTAATTGGGATGCAAAAGGAATAAAAGAGTTAATGTAAATGGATGCTTTATGGTCAGCCTGGATGTGGTAGGCTAAAGGGCCTGTTTCTGTGCTGTTCAATTCTATTAGCTTTATGAAAAATTCCACAATGTAAAATCTGTACCGAAGATTAAAGAACAATCCTTTTGTGCATGGTCTGTGCCTTGCAGTCTCCTCCCTTCCACAGTTTTACATCCCATAAATATATTGAGGCAATTCCGTCCTTTTGCATTGTCTTGTTCTTCTGATAGTTCTGCCTTTGGCCACAAATTTCCACCATGGTAGAAATTTATCATTGGTCCCTGGTTCCAAAGTTTCTTACAGTACTATTTGTCACCCTTTGAACTTTTGTCATGACAGTGGATTTTGACCTATTTGAAGTCTTATACCCATTTGTCATTAACAAACTCATTAACATGTGATTCTGCAGATGCTGGAAATCCCGAGGCAACTCACATAAAGTACTGGAGGAACTTAGCCGGTCAGGCAATATCTTCTGCTTCTCCTTTGGCATACCTTCACATATCTGTTTGACTACAGTATGATCACACATCTGATATCTCCTTTGTTTGCACAGTGTCTTTAGTTAGTGGCCTCCGTGGAGCATATTGGAACATATTTCTAAAAAGCTCTTCTAAAGAATTTTTTTCTAAATGTTAGTCTTTTCCAAATAGATGTAAATTGTTGTTAATTTTATATGAGAAAGTCAATGAATTATTTCATTTAAATATATATTGGACTTAATGTTTAATCTGCTCCATAAATATTGTTAATTTCAGCATCAACCATATTTTCTGAGAAATTGAACAAGGCTTTTTATAAACACAGCACTTTGCCATTGAACTTCTTAAAATTATTTAGTTTTGTTGTTAGTGACATTTTCCAACCATTGCTGTCAATCTATTAGACTTTCTCCTCTGTCAGAAATGGGGAAATCTCCTTTTTAGCTTACAAAATAAGCACAGAAGAATTTTTCAACAATGAATCAACTGAACTAATCAAACCAACAATTTACAGTGTCATAGGCTTGGACTATGTTTAATTCTTCTAGAAATCAAGCAGTTGCTATATATTAATATTCCAATGCAGAATGAATGATGGAACTAAAGACATAATGTGTGTTAGATATATTCAGAACTAAAGGTATATTTTGTGTTGGATATATTCAGATACATGTTTCATGGAAAATGGACGACCATGTGGGAGGGTAGGGTTAGATTGATCTTGGAGTAGGTTAAAAGGATAAAAACTTCTGTTTTTAAAATTGTGCTGTGACTCTAAAAGAGCTGTAGCTGAAATTCCTCCCAAGCATGTTGTAGTTGAACTCAATCACTACATCTCATTTACTGTTGACTTTTATTATATCTGCATCTCTCAATTAATATGAATTATGATGAAGACCAGCTCATAAACACATATTTGGTGCTCTTAGTTGAGAAGAGGTCATGTTGTGTTATATAAAATAATGATATTGATCTACTGTACATATATTTGTAGAGTAGGATTAATTGAGGTACCCTTGTGTGGAGATATGCTCAAAACAAGCATGACAGGAGAATCAGGTCTGCCATTCTGGATCTTTGTTGTTACTCCTGTGTCCTTTGGTGGGGTTCCATACTGGAATTACTAAATTTACTCTATAAAATTAACATAAGCATCTTATTATAGAGTGGTCAAACTTTAGTTGATTCTCATAGTTCTCTGAGTTTCCTTTGAACAATAGGATATCCTGTTGGTAATGACATCAGATTTAGCTTTAACTGGCACGTCTTTCCTGTGTACCATCACATATGTGAGATCCAATCATTTAAGCAGTATTCCTTGTATACATTGTACACTGCATTGTGAATATTGCTACTGAAGAGGGAAGATGATTCAAGAAGAAGCAAATTTGAAGGCCTTCTGTTTGCCTTGAAGGTGAATGAACACTAATTAACAATGGGTAGGGTCCAATGTTGCCACTTATAATAGGAGAGCAATGCACTTCAGAGAAATTTGAAAAAGGAGAAACACTACTTTGTATATAAAGTTAAAAGTATGTTCCCCTATTTAGATCAGTGAAGCAACTTCCTCAGAAGACCACAGGAGGTAATATTTAGGAGGAGGAAGAAACAGGAAAGACTCGGGGCATGCCAGTGCTTTCAAAGTTCAAAGTAAATTTATTATCGAAGTATCTATACCATACACAACCATGAGATTCATTTTCTTCCAAGTACCCCAGGAAAACAAAGAGATAAAATATAATCCATGAAAGCCCACGCAAACAAAAGCAAACAAATATCCAATATACAAAAGAAGACAAATTGTGCAAATAAGTCAGTTCAGCACCGAGGCAAGAGATGCTGGTCCAGGAGCCTGATGGCTGCAGAGCAACAAATGATCTTGAAACTGCTGGTGGCGTTGTACCCTAGACTTCTGCACCTCCCAATCAACGGTAATAGCCAGAAGAGAGGGTAACAGATCAATAGCAGGCAGGCAGATGGGACGAGTTCAGGCGGGGAATTTTGGCTGGCACAAAGTAGTGGTGCTGAACCCACTACTTTGCAGCCACTGAAGTATTTTTGAAGTGAACTGCAATGTAGGAAACAATATATTACAAAGCAGCATGCTCCTAAAAACAGAAATGTGATAATAGCTGGATAATATGTGTTTAGTGATGTCGATAGAAAGGCTGGGATACTGGAAAGTATTCTCCTTTTGAACACTATTATTAGATTTTGTTTGTCCACTTTAACAAGCTTGATTCAGATACAAGGGTGCTACAAACTGAGTTACAAAGAGCCATTCAAACTTGTGCAGATGCCATTAATAAAATGAAAGCCATTCAAACACAACAGTGCAAGAGTGTGAAATCTTTGCTCCCTTAAAGTTTATCAAAACATTGGATCCATTATTTGCAAATACAAAATACTATGGATGCTGGAAATACGAAATTAAAACTGAAAATGTTAGAAGTGTATTCATTCCAAATTCCTTTGATAATTCTAGATAATCAATCCACATAACTTAAGCCTTTACCATTATCATTTAAATTTTTCTGTTTGTTACTGTCTTTTCCTTTTCTTTCTTGCTCTCCTCCATCTATATCTTGAAAGGTGTTTATAAAGCTATTTGTTTCTTTCTGATGCTGCAAATTTACTCAGTATTTTCAGAATCAAGAGTATTTCGCTTCTTAAAAAACGTTTCTCTGGGTCTATAAAAATTCCTTTTAAGTATGTACTTTAATCCTGACAAACTTCAACTCATTCAGAATGTTGTTGCCCTTTTGACTAAAACCCAGATGAAAGAATACATCATTTCCATCCAAACTACTCTGCTTTGGCTTCCTGTAGGATTCTTTTAGAATTGATTCTAAAGTTATCTTCCTTGTTTTTAAAGCTCTCAATGGTCTGGGACTGGAGTATATCACACAATCGCTTTTGTTTTTATCATCCTGCTCAAGCTCTTCGATCTTCTACTGGTCTGTAAATTTTAAACAATCCTCTTCAAAAGAAAATTGGCAGGTTAGCTTTATTAACTATGCTCCTAAATTGTGGAACTCAATAGCTAAACTGTAAGGGACGTAAAACTCAGTTCACACTTTTAAATAATAGCTCAAAAGCTACTTATTTAACTGCTTTTAATTAACTTAATTTTGTCTGCTATTTTCATGCTTGCATCTAATCTCATAGGAAAGCACTTTGAATTACATCATTTGAGAAAAGTGCTGTAGAACTTTATAACAATCTCTCCATGGCAAGTAACATACATCAAAGTTGCTGGTGAACGCAGCAGGCCAAGCAGCATCTATAGGAAGAGGCGCAGTCGACGTTTCAGGCCGAGACCCTTCGTCAGGACTAACTGAAGGAAGAGTGAGTAAGGGATTTGAAAGCTGGAGGGGGAGGGGGAGATGAAAAATGATAGGAGAAGACAGGAGGAGGAGGGATAGAGCCGAGAGCTGGACAGGTGATAGGCAAAAGGGGATACGAGAGGATCATGGGACAGGAGGTCCGGGAAGAAAGACGGGGGGGGGGGGAGTGACCCAGAGGATGGGCAAGAGGTATATTCAGAGGGACAGAGGGAGAAAAAGGAGAGTGAGAGAAAGAATGTGTGCATAAAAATGAGTAACAGATGGGGTACGAGGGGGAGGTGGGGCCTTAGCGGAAGTTAGAGAAGTCAATGTTCATGCCATCAGGTTGGAGGCTACCCAGACGGAATATAAGGTGTTGTTCCTCCAACCTGAGTGTGGCTTCATCTCTACAGTATAGGAGGCCGTGGATAGACATGTCAGAATGGGAATGGGATGTGGAATTAAAATGTGTGGCCACTGGGAGATCCTGCTTTCTCTGGCGGACAGAGCGTAGATGTTCAGCAAAGCGGTCTCCCAGTCTGTGTCGGGTCTCACCAATATATAAAAGGCCACATCGGGAGCACCGGACGCAGTATATCAACCCAGTCGACTCACAGGTGAAGTGATGCCTCACCTGGAAGGACTGTTTGGGGCCCTGAATGGTGGTAAGGGAGGAAGTGTAAGGGCATGTGTAGCACTTGTTCCGCTTACACGGATAAGTACCAGGAGGGAGATCAGTGGGGAGGGATGGGGGGGACGAATGGACAAGGGAGTTGTGCAGGGAGCGATCCCTGCGGAATGCAGAGAGGGGGGGGGAGGGAAAGATGTGCTTAGTGGTGGGATCCCGTTGGAGGTGGCGGAAGTTACGGAGAATAATATGTTGGACCCGGAGGCTGGTGGGGTGGTAGGTGAGGACCAGGGGAACCCTATTCCTAGTGGGGTGGTGGGAGGATGGAGTGAGAGCAGATGTACGTGGATTTTGGGGACATCTGCTCTCACTCCATCCTCCCACCACCCCACTAGGAATAGGGTTCCCCTGGTCCTCACCTACCACCCCACCAGCCTCCGGGTCCAACATATTATTCTCCGTAACTTCCGCCACCTCCAACGGGATCCCACCACTAAGCACATCTTTCCCTCCCCCCCCTCTCTCTGCATTCCGCAGGGATCGCTCCCTGCACAACTCCCTTGTCCATTTGTCCCCCCCATCCCTCCCCACTGATCTCCCTCCTGGCACTTATCCGTGTAAGCGGAACAAGTGCTACACATGCCCTTACACTTCCTCCCTTACCACCATTCAGGGCCCCAAACAGTCTTTCCAGGTGAGGCATCACTTCACCTGTGAGTCGACTGGGGTGATATACTGCGTCCGGTGCTCCCGATGTGGCCTTTTATATATTGGTGAGACCCGACGCAGACTGGGAGACCGCTTTGCTGAACATCTACGCTCTGTCCGCCAGAGAAAGCAGGATCTCCCAGTGGCCACACATTTTAATTCCACATCCCATTCCCATTCTGACATGTCTATCCACGGCCTCCTCTACTGTAGAGATGAAGCCACACTCAGGTTGGAGGAACAACACCTTATATTCCGTCTGGGTAGCCTCCAACCTGATGGCATGAACATCGACTTCTCTAACTTCCGCTAAGGCCCCACCTCCCCCTCGTACCCCATCTGTTACTCATTTTTATGCACACATTCTTTCTCTCACTCTCCTTTTTCTCCCTCTGTCCCTCTGAATATACCTCTTGCCCATCCTCTGGGTCACCCCTCCCCGTCTTTCTTCCCGGACCTCCTGTCCCATGATCCTCTCGTATCCCCTTTTGCCTATCACCTGTCCAGCTCTCGGCTCTATCCCTCCTCCTCCTGTCTTCTCCTATCATTCTGCATCTCCCCCTCCCCCTCCAGCTTTCAAATCCCTTACTCACTCTTCCTTTAGTTAGTCCTGACGAAGGGTCTCGGCCTGAAACGTCGACTGCGCCTCTTCCTATAGATGCTGCTTGGCCTGCTGCGTTCACCAGCAACTTTGATGTATGTTGCTTGAATTTCCAGCATCTGCAGAATTCCTGTTGTCTCCATGGCAAGTGTACCTTTTCCTAGCTGAGTCTAAAATTCCAAACAATATCCATGCACAGTCTCAACAAGGGCTGTAAAATTGTAGTATGATAATCCTTGCTTCTGTACTCAAAACTTCTTGCTATGGTAGCCAAATTATCACTTAACCTCTTCACGCTCTAAAAGGAAGAATAGACTTGAGAAACTAAATGGACTACTTCTATTGCTAGGTTCACTTGTGTCTCCTATTTCACTATTCAGAGCCCCAAATACAGTTCTCATGTTAAAATATGAACCTGATCCTTCCTTCTGTTCACTCTGTTATCTGAAGCAATACACTATCCTCTGCTCATGGCAACCAATGATGGGTTAATTGATTTTCTGAAACTACTGAAGTATTATTCTGAGTTTCCACGATCTTTCTAGTTCAAATCTCCAAACCATTCCAAATTTGATTCTTAACCATGTTTAATAAGCCATAAGACATTGGAACCTAATTAGGCCATCCGGCCCATTGAGTTTGTTCTACCATTCAAATCACTGCTGCTTTATTTTCCATTTCAAACTAATTTCAACCTAATCATTTTTGATTAGGCGTTTTCCTACTAAATGTTGACTTCAACTGCTTCATATAGTAAATCCTACTTACATTGTCTTAACAGCACATATATTAGTAATAGTTCTGCTGATGTCATTTAAGAATCATTTTTTACTGCTCTGTATGTCCTATTACTGTGTCCTTTTACCTTGTACAACATATTTTTATTAACCACTCATCTTCCATACTATCAAGTCATTTCATTCATCAAGAGAAAATGCTTGATAAACTCAGCAGGTCAGGCAGGCCCCATCTGTGGAAAGAGGAAAATTAATGCTTAATACCGGGAACCTTTCACTGGAACTGAGAAAGAGCTTCCATTTTGATTGTTTGGTTCCTCCATCTTTCACTCCTCGTGCTGGATCGCAATGTTCTTACAGTACTGATGAACAGCGAATGATCTAAAATGTTAAAGTTTTCTTTTTCTAAAGATGCTACACAAGTATTTTCAGCCTTTTCTGTTTTAGATTCAGATTTCATGCATCCACAGTATTTTGCTTTTGCCTTGCCGTCTCCTGTTGCCTTCACATGAAACCCATCTCTGATAGCCTAGCCTTTCCCTTGCTCCTACCTAAAAGCTTCATTGCATGCCTAACTTTACCTAACTTTACACAAAGGAAACCTCACACATTTCCAGAGGTTTAAGACTGTGCAAGGTGATTAAAAGTGGAATAATATTTTCACTGAGATCACAAGTACAAAAGAGATTGCTTTCTTCTGTTATGCATTACCCTGGAAATGCACCAAGTCAGCTCTTGCAATTGCATCAAGTGATTGACCAAGAACCTTTACAGATCTATGCTAAAGAACTCTTCAGGTTCAAGATCCAGAGAAGTGTTGGAAGTTTCTCAAGTTGGATAGCTTCAAACAAATGGGGGTAGTTTTTTTTTAATTGACGGAATATCTATTACTGAGTGGGTTGTGATTGTGTGGATTTCTCCAGCCTAGAGTGGTGTAAATTCTCAGTCACTGAGTTAATTCAACATTGTGGTTGAATGATTTAGGAACATTACAGTAATCAAGAGATGATCACGCAGGAAAGTGGACAAAGTAGGTCAGCCACGAGACCAAATATTTGTAAGTCACAAACCCAAGTATTTGGCTCTGTACTTAGTAGTCGAGCATGGCCTAATGTTCTTAATGTGATGTGTCCTTGGTATAATCTGCATTCCCAAGAACCTTTCCCTCAAAAACCAACATGTCTATATCTTTTAAGTAATATAAACATATTTACTGTTGGCATCATTAACTTTTGCTGGTCAAACATGCTAAATAAAGGTGCAACATACTCAGGTAACATCTCTGTTATACTTTGTATCTGCCCTTGTGTCTTGTTTCAGTGGTCCAAAGCAATTTTCACACTCATCTGATTCTTAATAAAAACTAAATATTTATTGCTTTATTACATCTGGTTCTGATTCTCTTTGCTGTTAACCTTTGGATAAATCTTAGCAAAGGTTTTCTTAATTTAACTTTGGTCATTTTCCATCAGAAACTTAAAACGTCTTTAATTGGTCAGAGATAAAGATTAGCTTTGTTTGTCACATGTACATCGAAACACTGAAACATACAGGGAAAGGTATTGTTTGCATCAACAACCAACACAGTGCAAGGAACTCCTGCAGGTGGTTGATACCAACCAACATAGATAGCATGGTCACAAATTACAAACCCTAATCCGAACATCCTTGGAATGCAAGAGTAAACCAGAGCGCCCAGAGGAAATCCACTCAGTCACGTAGAGAACGTATAAACTCCTTACAGACAGCAGCAGGAATTGAACACCGAAAGCTGGCGCTGTAAAACATTATGCTGACATGCAGCTTAATGAATGTCTGTGAAGTGACCTGTTGAATTATATTGTTTCTATTATATAACATAAATACAATCTATTTATTTTCTGTAAAACAAGCAATAGTTTCTTAAGTATCTTGTGTACTATGTGAAATACATAAAGAGCTAAAAAGTAACCATTTGATTTCAGAGAGATAGAGATCAGGTGCCTGAAAACATATCAACATTGGTTAATTTGTTGGAATTTAAGCTTCCATAAGTATGATGAAAGATAAAAGTTGTTTGAAGGTAATTAAGCCTACATTGTATATAAGCAGTTGAATTGTCAATAATTTCTTTTAATATGCTACCTAGCACAAACAGTTGTTCTCCAAATAAAGGCAGAGATTACTACCCCAGTCAATATTTTCTTGTGTATTACTTCATAATTTATTTACAATAGTTTAATTACAAAATATGCTTGCAGGTTATTTATTATAAATGTGGATGTTACAATTTGTTTTCATATATACTATGTATATATGCCATGTATAGAAAAATAATGTAGGATTGCTTTGCTATTGGAGATTTCTCATCTGGATGTTTAATTATTTTCTCCAAATAAAACTAATTTTATTTGGCTGGCCTCATTCCCCGAGGGCTATGGCTTCCCAACGTCTCATTAGGGGGTGGGAGTATATTGGGCTGAAAAGCTGGCCCAACAGCCAAGAATTATTGCTCTCTTGGAGTGGGGTGAAAGAAGCGTCGAGTTTCCTTGGTCTTGACGCGTTTCTCTTTAACACCTGCCTGCTTTTAATGCTGCGGTGAAGTTCACCCAATGCTGCCAGAAAAAAAAGGGTAGGATCATATGTAATTTCGGATGTATGTTTGCGCGTGGAAAGGGAAGAAGAGCCGTGCCAACGCTTGGCCAGGAAGCCCATCACCATTTGCGTGGCTACTATCCCTACGGTTGCCGCAGCTGCCACTCCAACCAGCGCAGAGCCACCGAGCTGCAGCTGCCCGGCGAAGAGCTCCAGTTCCGCCACACCACGCACAGCTGCCGGACAAAGCTTTCGCCTCGGCAGCCGTTGCCACCGGGGGGAGGGGGGGAACCCAAACACCTTACTTGATCTTTTTTTGGTAGCTTCCTCTCTTCCAAAATAGTTGCGTTACAGAAGACAGCTTGGGCTTGGCTCCGGCCGGGCTATGAGGGGGTGGGGAAAGGGAAGGGGGAGGGCTCGGGCTTTTCCCAGCGCCATCTCTCCTTCCCTCCCTCCTGCCGCCATCTTCGCACAATAGTAAAGCAAAATGGCGGCGCTGGAATGGATGGAGGACGAGCGCTGACAATAATAAAACAACATACACAGGCAGCCCGGCCGCTTCGCGCACCTTCCCTCGTGCCAAAGGTACGTGCCCCTTTTCTTCTTTAAGAAGAAAACAACAAAACTTTCGTGCCGCCGGAACTCAGCGGCTCGCTTGGCGCTCGGGTTTGACGGTGGTTGTTCCGTTTGGATGTTTTTTTTGAATTACATGTTTCGTGTGCCAGCCTCCCTCCTCCCCCCCTCCCCTCCGCCTTGCCCAGCTTCTTGGTTGGATTGTGGCGTTTGGGAGCAGCGAACACGGTAGCGTGACATGTTCATGCTGACACAAGCCTGGCGGCATGGGGCACACACACACACACCGCTTCCATGTCTTTCTTGCCACGCCAACATGACATTCCGGACCAATTCGAGGGGTTATTGCCAACCCCCAAAAGGCAAAATAAATAATAAAAAAGTTAGCTTTTAAACCTTTTTGTTTCAAATTTTGAGCCTAAAGGCATTAAATGCTTTCTTTTCGAGTTGGTTCTGCAACTCCATGCACTCGCACGCAAAGTAAAATCATTCTTTGATTCTGGGCAAAACGGGAGAAACATTGGGAAAATGTTGAAGGAATTAAAAGGGTTTGTTCTTTGCAGCCTTCTATTCCATCCCCTTCAACTTGGATTGCTAGTCTTGAAATATGTCCCACGTATGCTAATACTAACATTTAATTTGCTTGTTGTTAGATGTTTTTGTTACCAAAGAATACCATCAAGGCCAATGATATACCTGTACACAGTATTAACCTTTGGATTCCAGTGCATGTTTTTTAAATACTGCAATAGGATAATGACTGTTAGGAGGGTCAGAAAGTAAATTAGATGTAGATAAAATGAAGTATTGCTGCCCAAGTTTGTGTTTTAAATGTTTGCACAACTTTTGCAAGCTGTAAATTTTTCAAACATGACTTTTGGGTGCTTTTGATAGGTAACGGTTTATAATTCAATTTTTAAAATGTGAGGTGGTTAAAAGTTCACTGCTGTATAACAATGTAAATTTCAAGTTTTAATTGTGATGTTACCTTAGTTTAGATATGCAAAGGTATAGTAGTTCATTGTCTTAGTTTTTAAAAATTGGTAACATGTCTTTTTTTCCTGCCTGATCTTAAGTACACCCTAGTTAATATTGGGTCTAAAATTATCTCAATTGGGGATTGGTAGTATGAAGTGTACTCTATGGCTAAAGAACTGCTTTGAATTGTATCAGTTATTTTTGTGGCCACAAACTATGTCCAGTTTGTACATAGTAGGGTTCCATAAATGGTGCTTGAGTTGCATTATTTTATCTTATTGACTGCTGAGGGTGATAGCCATCCTGGCTTTTCTGGATGTACATTATAAAAGCATGTGGTTTTCATGGTTTCATTGTTGTGCTCTGCATCTTCTTAGATTTAAGTTGAATTTCATTTCACAGTGTAAGACTTCATAGATGTGGGGGAGCTTGTAACATATGGAATGCTTAGCTCTTTCCTTATCAGTCCGTTTATAGTTGACACAACTGTCATAGTTGCTTTCATATTTCAAATATTTACAATGTTTTTGCGGCCTAGGTGTAATGTTGGCCTTCAAATAAAGGTGTTGTGAAGATTGGCAGTTTTTGTTGAAGATTTAGCAAATATTTTGTCATTTAAAATTTTGTTTAAAAACTTAATTTTACTGATAGAAGATGGATTATTTTGATGCACTCAGAAATATCACATGACAGTCACCACTATGTATTTAAACTGATTTGTTAGCATAGTTCAAAACTGTCAATTCGCATCAGTTAACTGACAGAGAGCAGCAAAGATTTGTTGCACTTTTCATCAAAAGTTTCATCTTTTTTTGATCAGAACAAAACGATTCTTGATTGGTTCAGGACATGAAGGGATACGGGGGAAGGCAGGAGATTGGGGCTGAAAGGAAAATTGGATCAGCTGTGATGAAATGGCAGAGCAGACTCAATGGGCCAATAGCCTAATTCTGTTGCTATATCCTATGTTCTTTGGAATTGGTGCATTGTTTATCCAGTCACTTTCTTTTTTTAAAGTTGGGAAGGTTTTTTTGAACGTGATCTATGAATTATTTTTTAAATCAATGACATTATAAAACAGTAATTCAAAAATGCTTTTTATATTCAAATTGCTGGAATTTGAGTATAATATTTGAATGTAGTATTTGAAATTTGAATGTTTTAGAAATTAATTTGGAAAATATTTGGTATATTTTGGCTCTACGTTTAAACAAGCTACTCAGGTGAATAGGAATGGAAATAAGATGGTTCCTTTCCCCTATGGGATCTATTAATATGTTGGAGAAAAAAGCTGTATACACTCTATTAGCTGTTTCATCCTTACCTTTACTTTACATATAATGTTTTGAATTTCATGGATAATCAAAATCAAGTTTATTGTCACATCCGTAAATACATGTATGCTGATTTTGGTGTTCTTGAATAAACATTCCAATTTATTGCAAACATGATGAAACTGTACATGATAAAGATAATTAGATTTTTCTGGGTAGATAGATACTTTATTGATCCCGAAGGATATACAAATATTGGAAGAGGAGTAGAAAGAATAAAAAAATAAGTTACCTCAAACAGTCTTAACAGGAGGGGGTTATCCCTTCCCGGGCAATAGGTTGACGCATTATTGCCAAGGGTAAAAATGACCTCGTATAGTGCTCTTTGGAGCAGCGCAGTTGTCTTAGTCTACTAAAGGTGCTCCTCTGTTCAGCCAAGGTGGCATGCAGAGGGCGAGAAATATTATCCAGAGTTGTCTGATTTTCCATAGGGTCCTCTGTTCTACCACAGTGTCCAGTGTGTCCAGTTTAACTCCTATAACAGAGTCAGCCTTTCTAATCAGTTTATTGAGCCTGTTGGCATCACCAGTGTTCTCTGTAGTTGATTGCTTTTCTTTATATCTGAGGAGACCAGTGGTCACCACTCATTTTTCAGTATCAAATGTATACCAGCATTTATTACACATCCATAATTAACTTTGAAAAGGCAATGCATCATTATCTCAAACTGCTGTCCTATGACCATGAAGGGTACTGCTGGAGAGCTACGAGAGAACTAAAAGCTTTAAACCCAATAATGACTCAGGAATGGCGCTACCCTCCCATTTTGCGATACTGTGTAGTATGGAGTTGAAATTTGAAGTCATGACATTCCATGGTGCTTGTTGCCCTTGTCTTAGATTGTGGGACATGCTATCAGAAAATCTTTTGTCAATTGCTGTACGTCAGTCATCTACATTGCTAAAGGGTTGCAATATAGGGAAAATAACTAATTTTTCAAGATACTATGTACTTTTACTCTCATGAATCAATATGTTTCCATTAGATACTCTACTTGGATACTATTGTAATAACTGATGAAAGAGTTGCTTCCTTTGTGGAAACCATTGAGTAGGATGGGTCTATTCTTAAGTTTATATGAAAAATGATCTCATTGAAAGATGAGGATCTGTGGGGGACTGACAGATGCTGAGTGTTTTCCCCTTGGCTTGAAAATATAGAACCAGGGTTTTTTTTTTGTCGTGATAAAAGGTCAGTCTTTCAGGGCTAAGGCACAAAATTTTTATGTTTGAATGTTATGAATCTTAATAGCATTCTGTATCCTGTGGAGGCTCCATTGTTGAGTATTTTTAACATCAGAGTTGTTAAAACACTTAAGCCAGTTTGTCAGCTGTCAGGTTTGTGCCAAATCTCTGCAGAACATTCAGTGGGCTCTCTTATCCCCTTCATCACAAGGTAAGCCTCTACTTCCTCAGTGGAGGCTGAACAAATTTGCCATGTCGCCTTTGACCCTATCCAATTTCTATCGCTGTACTATAGAAAGGATTCTATCTGAATGTATTAATGCTTGGTATGGAAACTGTTTTGCTTGTAACTGCAAGAAACTATAGAGTTGTGGAGCTAATTTAGCACATCACAGAAATTAGCCTTTCCTCCATGGACTGTATTTTTCTCACTGCCTCAGCAAAGCAGCCAACATAACCAAAGACCCCACCTACCCTGGACATTCTCTTCTCTCTCTTTACTCCCCCCCCCAAGGAGATACGAAAGCTTGAAAGCACATGTTATCAGGCTCAAGGACAGTTCATAACCCATTAGTAGAGAACTCTTGAGCTCACAGTATAGCTTATTATCTACGTTGTAGCCTTGTACCTTATTGTCTATCTATGCTGAACTTTCTCTGTAACTGAAACACTCTATTCTGCACCCTGGTATTTCACCTTGTACTTCCTCAATGCACTGTTGTAATGAATTGAACTGTATGAGCGATATTCAAGACAAATTTTTGACTGTTCTACAAAAAGTAGTGGGTTTGGCCCAGTATTTCACCGGTAAAGCCCTCCCACACCATTGGGCACACCTGAATGAAATGCTATCATAGGAAAGCTGCATCCATCATTGGAGATCCCCACTAACTAGGTTATGTTTGCTTCTTGCTGCTACCATCAGGTAGAAGGTACAAGAGTCTCAGGACTCGCACCACCAGGTTTAAGAATAGTTTCTACCCTTCAAACATCAGGCTCTTGAATGAAAGTGGATAACTCCACTCACTTGCCCCATCATTGAAATGTTCCTACAACAAATGATCTCACTTTTAAGGACGCTTTATCTCATAATCTTATATTCTCGTTATTTATTTATATTTGCATTTGCACAGTTTGTTGTCTTCTGCACTCCGGTTGATTTTTCGTTGATCCTATTATAGTTACTATTCTATGGATTTGCTGAGTATGCCTGCAAGAAAATGAATCACAGAGTTGTATATGGTGACATGTATGTACTTCAAGAAAATTTATCCACTCCCCTTTAGAAAATAATTGTTGAATATGCATATTAGGCATTAAATTCCAAATTTTAAGTACTTGTACTTGGAAGATTTTTTTTCTCCTCACAACTAATCAACTTAATGTTCTTTGCTTTTTGATTCTGCCATTAACAGAAACAACTACTCTTCATTCACCTTGACTGAACTCCTGGTTGTACAAATTGTTGTTCAACTTTCTGAAGTTTCGTCCATATAATTGAGGTCTCTTGTCCTTGAGACGATTGCACTGAATCTTTTTTTTCTTTGGATATCCATATGGTTTTCAGATCTATCCTACAATACTGTGAACAGAACTGGATGTAATCCTCTGGTTGCTGCCAATCTTTTGTTTTAACAAAAGTTCAACATTATTTCCTTGTTTTTTGACACAGTTGCAAAGCAACACCCAGAATCCTGTAGCCAATTTACAAAGCTTTCTCGAATTGTTTTAGTACCTTCAAAGGTTTGTCATCCAGGTATTTCTCTTCTTGCACCATTATTAGAACCTGCATCTTTTATAATGGCTTTCATCATTCTACCTTTAACATTTTATCAATTCATAACTGTTTTAAGCTTCAGTTGCCTAGTGTGGTCCAAGTTATAGCTGAAGGTTGATAGACTTTTGAAGATGTAAGATATTGAGGAATTGGGTTGGCCATGATCTTATTGAATGTAACAACAAGCTCACAGGGCGGAGTGGACCCTTGCATTTCCTATGGAGTGTGCTCAATGTTGTCTTGCCTCTGAAGTTCCAACAGTTTTGTCGATACAGTGGATTCTGATTAGTTGGCACACATTGGGACCAGTACATTTTGGCCTAATTACGTGGCTGATACAGTTAGCCAAAGTTTCATGGAAATAGTTAAGGTATTTTAAAAAAAAAACTTGAGTACCTTTTATTATGTATTATTATTAATTAGTATTATGTATTATTATTAATTAGTATTATATATTAGTAAAACCGTGTGTTAGTTCCTATTAGTTATCAACGGAGGAATTCATTGAGCCAATAGGCTGGTCCTGGACTTACTTCATAATTTACTGGCATAATTTACATACTACTATTTAACTATTTATGGCTCTATTACTATTTATTATTTATGGTGCAACTGTAACAAAAACCAATTTCCCCCGGGATCAATAAAGTATGACTATGACTATTCAGTGTATGGTGGCACATCTTTTCATTGACTGTAAGTGAACAAAATCAACACAGACACCTAGTATAGATAATAGTCTACCTTCATTGACGGTTGCATCCTCCAAATCTTCATTTTCATTGTAATATTTGAGATGATTGTCAATACCTTCAAATTTTTCATAGATCCTAATTTGAAATAATTAAATAGTTTCATTTTCACTCCTGGTCATTTCTGGCATCTCCAAACCTAAATGCTTGAAACCCAGTGAGCAAAATACTTCGAAATTGTCTTATTGTTATTTCTTGCCTCTACCAGTGACAAAAATCACTGCTTTTTGATCTCAAACACACACAACTGATGCTATTTAAAAACTTTGTTCTAACCTGGGTGTAGGGTCTAACGGCCACACAAGTTCACATGACTGACGAGAGTTAGAAACTGTTCAGCAATAGTCTCCTGTCGGGATTAAGTGGCATAGTGTCCTAAATACATCAAGGGAATCCTGGCTATTTTCTTGATTAGTTTTTGTTCTTTAATAGTTGTCACAAATAAGTGGCTACCCCGTTTAGCCGATGGCCCAATTAACTGGAATCCACTGTATATTTGAATCAAGGCTAGAAGGAGATCTCATCCTGTACAACTTTTGAAAGACTCTTGGATACATATATGAATGGAAAGGTTTAGAAGGTTATGGGCCAAACATTGGCAAATGGGATGGGACTAACCTGGATGGGGCATTCTTGGTTGGTCTGGACCAGTTAAGTGAATGGCCTGTTTCTGAGCTGTATGTCTCTGTGATGGAATGCCTGAGGGAACCCAAACTGAGCACCAGAGAGGTTGGTTATTGGTGAGTATGCAGATGATGACACCGAATTTACAGAGGGTGGTGGATCAGAAATGAGCAAGATTGGATTTTGTGTGGTGGATCCTGTCTGGATAATTTTTTTCTGTTTGCTGAGTAGATTCTGTATGTGTAGCTCAACTAGAATATTTTTGCTAGAGGCACAACTATTTCTGGAATACATCAACAGTATCAGGGAAAGAATGATGTAAGGGCTTAGTTTTTGTTTTATCCATTTGGTAGTCATTTTTAGATATTGTAGATTGAATTAAATTTATGAGGACCTCCTGGGGAAGATTGAGGTGTCTTAGCAACAAACTTTTGACCAAGGATGCTCACAAGCTATGCCCTGTCAGTTTATTAATTTAAATGCTTGGCCAGTATTTAAAATAGAGTTGGGGTGTCTCATCTTTGTAATTGCTTAATTGGCCCATCACCATACACAAATGGATATGGGAGGATTATAAATTGAGATTGTCCAATATTCTTCCAGAGCTTTGTTACTTTTTCTGGATGACACCTCTGTTAGGATGTCCTGTTTCTGGGATGCTGTTCTGCTCTGATTGAGCCATGGATAGTAATCAAGTGAGGGATATACTGGGCTGTGTTTTTTTGCAGATTGTGATAGAGTTCAACCCTGTGGCTTCTGATGATGCTTTGGGCCTCGTGGATGTCCAGCTCAGAATTTATCCCATGTAGCATGACAGTGGATATCTTCTTTATTGAATGTAGAATAAAAGTTTACAAGTCGTATTGCAGCTTTATAAAACCGTAGACTATATTGGGTGTACTGTGTGTAGTTCTGACTGTAGGATGACTGCTTGGATTGGAGTGTATGAGTTATAAGGAGAGGTTGGACAACTGTGGAATATTTTTTATGGAGCTCTGGAGGCTAAGGGTTGACTTGATAGAAATATATAAAATCATGAGAGATGCAGATAGTCTTTTCCCCAGGGTGGCATTGTCAGTTACTAGAGGTAACTACTTTAAGGGGAGAAAGGGAAATACGAAAATTGATCCACAAAGTAAGTTCTTTTTTTACTCAGAAGACACTGTTGGGGAGGGTGGGGTCTGGAAGAAGCAGATACTATAGTAATGCTTAAGAGTCAGTTAGACAAATGCATGAACAGACTAGGAATAGAAGGATGTGGACCATATACAGGAAGATGGGATTAGTTAAATGGGTATCTTGGTTGGTGCAGACATGGCAGGCCGAGGAGTCTGTTCTTTCCCATTTCTTTATTCCAAGGTGTGCAAATCTAGTCTCACTTGCTAACAGCATTGAGGATCCCATCTAGTCCTGAATGCTTCAGTCACAGTGAAATGATTATCACAGAATCAACATAAATTTGGAAAATAATAGCTTTCCATTAGATTCCATTGGAGATGAGCTTCTTGAATATTCCACACAGTCATTGACTTATGGAAATAACTATGTAGTGTAAACATTTCTCTTAGTATCACTCAATGTTTATAATTTAAAGATACATCTATAATTTTATAATGTTTTACAGAAGACAGTCAGCAGTTTATGGCACTGTTGTAAGCGTTCAGAGATTCGAGCTACAGAGTGATTCATTATGAGGAAGTCATCACTCAAGTGAATTTGTTTTTTTTGCCTTAACCTTTTGTACTGCCCTCTCTAATTCTGAGAGTTACAACTCATAGTTTAAATACATTATGCCCACTTGATAAATACCAAACAAAAGTGTTGGGTTATTATTACATTGTTTTCAGTGAGATTTTGCTGTGCTCATCAGTTGGTGCTGTATTTCCTATATTATAGCAGTGACTATACTTCAAAAATACTTATTTCTAATATTCTTGGGAATACCTGAGGCCTTGTTTGGCATAACGTATATCATTTTATATTTGAATAAGAATTACCCTTGCCCACAATAGCAGCTTGATTTGGATATGGAAGAATGTCTCCTTAAATCCTCTGTAAATCCTTCATATCATGTGCCCTCCCTTAGTATCAATCTGCTGGGGTGATTGTGTGGGGATGGGGAGGGAGGCGGGTGTTAGTAGCCACTGCTTCATGCTGGTAATCCTGTACTCTGCTTTTGACCTGATTGGGAAGTAATCTCAGAATGATTCATCAAAGGATCGGATTGCTTTGCAGATCCCCCTAACCGTTTCCCTTCATCTGTACAGCTTGTTGAACTATTGTCTTTGTTGTTTTGTGGGCAAAATGCAAACAAAATTAAGGAAACAAGAAATGAGATAATTAAAAACCTATTAAAATCGATTTTGCCTGGGTTTCATCTGATATTTCCAGCATATTGACTAAATACATGATAAATTTGGGGGGAAAAGGAATACTACCAGCCTCTTCTAAAGGAAAGTATTGTAAGACACACACCAAAAAGATTCAAGATCTATCATGAAATTCATAGGCAGTATGATATCAAGTTTGAAAATACAAGCCTTTATAGAAGGGCTTAAAGTGAATTGGTAGTATCCATTACGGCCTCAAAGTAAAACTACCTCAAATCTCTAGAACCAATATGACATGGATTGCTTCTTTCATTGCTGTCAGGATTGGCTTTATGGAATCTCTCATTCAGTACAGGAATGTTACAAAGCAGGTTTCACAGCTAATCATATTGAAGAAATCTCCAAAACAGTAAATCAAAAAGCAGTTCAGTAATTTTTAAGCTAGCTTTGAAATCTTTCTTCTTCCCTGTCAACGGCATGATCAGTTTTATTTATCTTCTGTGAACTTCTTCATCATTCCCCCACACATTTAAGTTTCAATCACTAATGTATGGCCAAGGAATCATGTATTGAACCTTGGAAACCCACTAGTAATAGTGATCTAGACTCAGAAACATTCACCACACAGAGCCTCTATTTCCTGCCAGCCTTGGATCCTAATTCCCACTTTCCCGGAATTTGCAGGTTCTATTTTTTGACCGATTGATCACATGAGACCATGTGAAAAACTTTGCTAAAATCCATGTTGATTGTATCATTTGCATTGGCTGTATTAACCTTTCTTTTCAATTGAGTTAAGTGATATAACCTGAACAAAGCCTTTCTGGCTATCCATGATTAATCAGTGTCTTTTCAACTAATGGTTTATATTATCCTTGGAATTGTTTTCACTAATTTTCCCATCACTGAAGCTAAGTAGTTTGCCTGTAATTACTTAGTTTACCTCTTCCTCCCTTTTTAAACATTCCCCCTCCAGCATTCCTGAAGCCAGATAGAATAAATAACAGTCAGATCATTTTGCATTTCCTCCCTTGCTCTTTTTAAACAGCCTAGAATACTTCATTCATGACTGGTGGTTTATCTAATTTTAAAGATGCTAAATTGCTTGATATTTCCTATCTTATCTCATCCAGTATTTCACTTCCTCCATAATTGTAACGTTGGCATTGTAAAGACAGCTGCAACCTATCTGTTGAGAACCCAACCCCATATCTCCTGTTTCCTTAAAAAGGTTGACTTTTAAACTTACTAATAAGTTCTGCTTTTCCTTGCTTTTAGGTTTTGTAATTCCAAGCTCCTCGGATTTTCTTAGATTTTTACCTGTCAGTATTTTTATGCCTTCATTTTTTCAAATTTCTCTTTAATTTCACCCTCAATACTGAGGGAAGCCTGGATGAATGCAGAGAGTATTAAGCTTCTGGTGTCCGATAAAAGCTTCCCGTTTTTGTCGTTTGCTACCTTTTGTGCTGTTGGATATCCAGGCAAACGTACATTGGCAGCCTTGTCTTTTTTTTTAATATAGGAATCTCCTTCACTTGGCTTGAGCCAACTCAATTTCATTCTACTTATCCTAAATTACTTATTAACTTTGCAATATTGGCATTTGTTTTGCTGTTTGAAGTGAAGCAAGTTCTGGACTTGAAGAATGAGGCAAGTTTTTGCTATTTATCTGAATTATATTGGGGTTTTCACCAGGTCAGAAGGGGACTTGGGACTGGGAGATTAAATTCTGTTTAGTAAGGATTCTCAGCCTGCATAATGGGGAATTATGTCTTCTCATTGTCAAGCCATTGCTATCTAGCTCCAGGCCAGAGAGGGTTATAGTGAAATTTGCCTTTTATATGTAGATCAGGAATGTTCAGGGAGGGGGAAACATGGATTGGTGTCTGCTTTGTGGGGCAGATTCAGTGAGTTCTTAACAAAAAGTACAATTTCAAAGTAAATTTATTATTTAATTACATATATGTCACTATATACAATCCTGAGATTCAGTTTCTTGCAGGCAATCACAGTAAATACAAGGAACACAATAGAATCAATGAAAGACCATACCCAACAGAACAGATGTCAACCAATGTGCAAAACAATGCAAATAGGAAAAGAGGAAAATGTAATAATTATATTTAGCACTTATTAATATTGTTATTATTAAGAGCTTAAGATGAAGAGTCCTTGAAAGTGAGTCCAATTCAGTGGGAACAGTTCAGTGATTGGGTGAGTGAAGTTATCCCCTCTGGTTCAGGAGCCTGATGGTAATAACTGTTCTTGAACCTGGTGGTGCAGATCCTCAGATTCTTGTACCACGTTCCTGATGGCAGCAGTGAGAAGAAAGCATGGTCTGGATGGTGAGGTCCCTTGATCATGGATGTTGCTTAGGTGATAGTGCTCTGTGTAGATGTGCTCAGTGGTGGGGAGGGCTTTTCCCGAGATGGAATGGGCCATATCGACTACTTTTCAAGGGCATACCAGGTTGTGATGCAGCCAATCAATGTACTGCCTGCATCACACATCTATGGAAGTTCGTCAAAGTTTTAGATGTCATGCTGAATATTCGCCATCTTTTAAGGAAGTAGTGGTGCCACTGTGCTTTCTTCGTAATTGGACTTGCGTGCTGAACCTAGGATGGGTCCTCTGAAATGATAACACCAAGGAATTAAGTTGCTGAGCCTCTCCACTTCTGATTCCCCCAATGATGACTGGCTCACGGACCTCCAGTTTCCTCCTGAAGTCAATAATCAGCTCCTTGGTCTTGCTGACATTGAGTAAGAGGTTGTTGTGCCACCACTCAGCCAGACTTACATTCTCTGACCTGTATGCTCTTTCATCTTCACCTTTGATTCAGACATTCATGACTGTGGTGTTGTCAGCAAACTTAAGTATGGCATTGGAGCTGTGCTTGGCCTCACAGTCATAAGTGTAAAGCAAGTAGAACAGGGGGTTAAAGCACACAGCCTTGTGGTGCACCTGTGTTGATGGAGATTGGAGGAGATGTTGTTACCATTCCAAACTGACTGGGGTCTGCAAGTGAGGAAATCGAGGATTCAGTTCCACAAGGAGGTGTTTGAGGCCTAGGTCTTGCAGCTTATTAACTAGTTTTGAGTGGATTATAGTATTGAATGCTGAGCTATGGTTAATGAAGAACATCCTGATGTATCCATCTTCGCTAACAAGAGAAAATCTGCAGATGCTGGAAATCCAAGCAACACGCACAAAATGCTGGAGGAACTCAGCAGGTCAGGCAGTATCTATGGCAAAGAGTATAGTCAACATTTTGGGCCGAGGCCCTTCTTTAGGACTGGAAAAATGATGAGGAGTCTGAACAAGAAAATGAAGATCGTGGGGGAGAAAGAACCATAAGGTGATAGGTGAAGCCGGGAGGGGTGAAGTTAAGAGTTGGGAATTTAATTGATGAGATATAGGGCTGTAGAAGAGGGAATCTGAAAGGAGAGGACAGAAGGCGATGGAAGAAAGAAAAGGAGGAGGAGCACCAAAGGGAGGGAGGTGATAGGCTGGTAGGGAGATTAGGTGAGAGATACACGGGAATGGTGAAGTTTGAGAAATTGATGTTCATGTCATCAGGTTGGAGGCTACCCAGATGAAATATGAGATGTTGCTCCTCCAACCTAAGTATGGCCTCATTGTGACAGTAGAGGCCATGGACTGACCTGTTGGAATAAAAAGTGGAATTAAAATGGATGGCCACTGGAAGATCCTGCTTTTTTTTTGGTGGACAGAGTGTAGGTGGTCAGCGAAGCGGTCTCCCAATCTGCGTTGTGCCTCATCGATATACAGGAGGCCATACTAGGAGCACCGGATCTGGTAGATGACTCCCTATAGACTTACACCTACACCACCTCCTCCCTCACTACATTCAGAGCCCCAAACAGTCCTTCCAGGTGAGGCGACACTTCACCTGTGAGCCTTTTGGGGTCATACACTATCCGGTGCTCCTGGTGAGGCCTCCTGTATGTCGGTGAGACCTGATGCAGATTCAGAGACCGCTTTGCCAAACACCTACACTCTGTCTGCCAGAAAAAGCGGGAAATCCCAGTGGCCACCCATTTTAATTCCACTTCCCACTCCCATTCCGATGTGTCAGTCAATGGCCTCTACTGTCACGATGAGGCCACACTCAAGTTGGAGGAACAACATCTTGTATTCTGTCTGGGTAGCTTCCAACCTGATGACATGAACATAGATTTCTTGATAATTCCTCCCCCCCGTTCACCATTCCCTTCCTATTTCCCTCTCATCTTGTCTCCTTACCAGCCTATCACCTCCCTCCCTCTGGTGCTCCTCCCCCTTTCTTTCTTCTATGGCTATCTGTCTTCTACTTTCAGATTCCCCCTCCTCCAGCCCTGTATTTCTTTCACCAATCAACTTCCGTACTTCAGCCCTCCGCCTTCCAGTTTCATCTGCCTACAATGAACAGTTAGAATGGGACATCACAGATATTTTAAACATCTGGGATATAAGAAATAGCTGATTAAATTTATATCCTGAAATGCGTAGAAAGAATGGAATCATACATTAATATTCAATATATTGATTTTGTTAGGATGCCAGCGTTCTAAAACTTAGAACGGGATCTCTGATCACAGTTTGATAAGAATTTTGGCCTGCATTACAGCTGGAAGGACAAGCAATTTCAAAGTCCACTTTGTCAGTGTTATGCAACTTTTTCTCATTGGGCTGGTAATTTAGGACCTGTAAGAAAAAAGGCAAAGCATTTTATGTCTATGAATAGAAGTCCTTGAAGGTTAAGATCAGTGATCCAAGATATAGGGAAATAAATGATAGACCCATACAAGCATTGCAATATCACAAATCCCGACAACTGTACAATCAAGTTGATAGAAGAGAAATGCATTATTACATTTTCAATAGCATTAAAACAGCAATGTTTGCCACTGTACTTAGAAGACACAGAGGTGGAAATCTTTGAGATATTCATTTATAAAATTCCAGAATAGCTCAGTTGTGTTTTCCTGTGTGATGCCAGTATCATCATGGCATTCTCCATTATCTCATCTTGTTCTCGCAGTTTCTGGGATTTATTATTGCAAGTGTGACCTTGCAGCCACTTTTTAATGGGGTGGGGCAAAAGATACAAGCCGCATTCTTTCAGCTAATGAAAGGATGTTGAGTTGATGGGAGGGCTTAAAGTGTTGGGATCAAAGCACCCTGGACAGGCTCCTGAAGAACAGTGCCTGCAGGAGGCATGTTCTTTGTGTACAGGCTCGTGCAGATCCTTCATCTCTACAAACTGGCCAGTTATCGCGTGCATTAAAGCGTGGGCATTCATATGCTGTACTATAAATGGGAAAATGCAATGCCTGCTCTGGCTGCACCAGTAACTTCCAGAAGTAAGAGAAAAGCAGAAAATGCTGGAAATACTCAGGTTTGGGAAAAGTCAATGCTTCAGGTCAACCTCAGAACCTCTTCCCGCTGATATGGCCTGAACTGCTGAGTATTTTCAGCATTTTCTGTTTTTTTATATTTCTAGTATTTGCAATTATTTTTAAATGTTCACTTGATGAAGGAGTAACAGATGATATTCCCAAATTCAGCAATGAGCAGCTGGCTGTGCAAAATGGCAGGTGGCCCAGAATAATTTTGAAGCTCAGAAACTCAAAGTAACTGTGTCCCTGAACTCCATTGGCAGGGCACCTGTGAGGATTTATTTGATGCTGCAGGTCACTGATCTTAGGAAAAAGAATGTAGTTTGAGTATTGGACCTTGGAATATTGAGTTATTTGTTGGTGAAAAATGGTTCATAAAAGTTAGGTGAATTCAAGTGAGTACAGTTGTTTTCTTAGACCATTAACTTTGAAGATCTAACTTGAGAAAGTTTTAAATGGAGTACCTCTATTGTAAAAATTCAAGTAGTTCTAGGCTAGGAGAAAGGCACTAAAACAAATTAAAATTTCACTAAAAAGTTGGTCAATTTTTTCAAATGCTGGATCCACAGAAATGTACGCAAAAACTTGTGTCTCTCTTTTTTAGCTAATTTTCAAGTGCCCAATGGTTTCTGTAAAGTTGTGTAGAGAATTTTGAGCCAATAACTCTGCTGTAGACTGCAAAAGAATGTTGGGAAGAGTGAAATAATAAAATAAAACAAAATAGAAAATAAAACCACAAAAATCAATAATTTGACAAATCCATGAAAAATAAATGTGAATGTAAATTATGCAATGGATATCATTGAGTTGGGCATAATTTTTCTTTAATTTTGATAATCTAATCCAGTGGTCCCCAACCACCGGGCCACAAAGCCTGTGCTACCGGGCCGCGAGGAAACGATATGATTTGGCGATATGAGTCAGCTGCACCTTTCCTCATTCCCTGTCACGTCCACTGTTGAATTTGAACGCACGCGAGGTCATTACCCGCGCGTCAACCATGTTAGCGCGGGAAGGAGATCAACTCCTCGACCTTGCAAATGACGGCGGGCTGAAAAGTATGTTTCACATAACATCTTTGCCGGCATTTTGGATCAAAGGCAATGCTGAATATCCTGAGATAGCCACGAAAGCACTAAAAATGTTGCTTCCATTTCCAACATATCTCTGCAATGAATGTGATGAAAACTAAATTGCGGAATAGACTGGACATAAGGAACCCCCTTCGAGTGTTGCTGTCACCCATCACACCTCGATGGGACTGTCTTGTTGCAGGGAATCAAGCCCAGGGCTCCCACTGATTCAGCGATTTTGGTGTGTTGCAATGATTTTATATGTTCATACGGGGAAAATATGTGCTGTGTATTTAATATCCAGACGTTACTTAAAATGTTATGATGCTATTGACTTATAAGTGACTTATATAACCATAACAGCACAGAAACAGGCGATCTCGGCCCTCCTAGTTCGTGCCGAACGCTACTCTCACCTAGTCCCACCGACCTGCACTCAGCCCATAACCCTCCGTTCCTTTCCTGTCCATATACCTATCCAATTTTTCTTTAAATGATAATATCGAACCTGCCTCTACCACTTCTACTGGAAGTTTGTTCAACACTTACTTCAAGCTCCCCTGTCCTTCCCTGATAATTGACTTATCACTATATTCATACGAGGAAGATATGCGCTGTGTGTTCAATACTAAATTTGTTAGATAAATCCTTTTAGAAACGAAATTGAGTGTATTAGCCACTTATCACTTATATTCCGGTTGTGATAACCCCCCCCCCCGAACAGAATCGCCAAAAACAATTTGTAGAAAAAAATCGGCATGTACATGCATGCGCAAGTTACGCATGCGTACTGGTGCCTGCGCAAGGCATCATGGTCATTGTAGTCTTTCTCGGGGTAAACGCAACGTATTTGACTGCTACTCTTGTCTGTTGGCAACCCTACCCCCCCCCCCCGCCTCCCGGTTCGGCCGGTCCGCAAGAATATTGTCAATAATAAACCAGTCTGCGTTGCAAAAAAGGTTGGGGGCCCCTGATCTAATCTCAGTTTTTATTCATTTTTGTTTAGGACTAAATTCTTAATTTGCTACTTTATCATTTAGAAAGAAATCATAGATTATAAGGAATAGACTATTCTTGAACCTGTTGTTTAGAATTTTAAGTACCATTGACTGAACAAATTAAGGCTTGCAATTGTATGTAATTATGGATTAGGTAGCCTGTAAATTCCATGAATCCTAGCACAATAAAAATGTTGTGACAGTCACATTGACCAAAAATGATAGGCATAACAATTGAAATTTCTGAATATTTCATTGAAAATTATTTTTGGTTAAATGACAATCATTAAACATCTGTAATTTGTACCGTTAAACCCATTAATTTGTTGCATTTGATGTCAAATGAAGAAACAATTGACAATGTTATTTGTAGTCAAGTATTTGGCCATGTTTTTGAAGTTGAAAATCTGACTCAAGGTTTGGTTCTGGTGTTCTTGGGAAATAAAGCTTCATTTGTAAGGCCAGTGATGTTGTGGGGATGGAACGGGGCTCTCTCGTGGTGGTGTCTGAAAAGAGAATGCTGTCTAAGTTGTATGCCATCTTGGTCAATGTCTCCCATCCGCTACATAATGGACTGGGTGGGCATAGGAGTACATTCAGCCAGAGACTCATTCTACCGAGATGCAGCACAGAGCATCAGAGGAAGTCATTCCTGCCTGTGGCCATCAAACTTTCCAACTCCTCCCTTGGAGGGTCAGACATCCTGAGCCAATAGGCTGGTCTTGGACTTATTTCATAATTTACTGGCATAATTTACATATTACTATTTAACTATTTATGGTTCTATTACTATTTATTATTTATGGAGCAACTGTAACGAAAACCAATTTCCCCCGGGATTAATAAAGTATGACTATTGTAAACTACAGTGTAGAAATGCTGGCCTAGAAGTTTTATTTGCACAACTTTTTAAAAAAAAAACCAATGCTCTGCTGTTGAAAACCAGTTTAACCCAAAATAGCAGAATTTTGCACATATTTCAAGGCATGTTTATGCCTACCAGGAAATTTACCTTCCATTTTTTCTCAGGATTCTCATTTGCCCAAGAACATTTTTTTCTCTAGTGTAAAACTCTGCTAAATGTTGTCACAAATAGTGCAAGATCTAAAATTCATTGGCAGTGATATCTCACTGATCTATAGAATAGTCCTAATTTATTCACAGACCAACTGGGGGTTTGCTAAATCAGTTTCTCTTGAAACCATGTTGTTGAAAGAGCCAACATTCAACTGCTTTTCAGTGAGATCTGCATTCTGGAATTTCAAATACTGTCTTCAAATATTAATTTAATGATGGAGGTTGCAGGCACTCAACCTCCTTCCTGTTTCCTCCAGCATTCGTGTATTTATTGCTCTATGTTCGGTGTTGAGGTAAGGAAAACTAATTTATTTCTCTGTCCATAAAAGAAGGCAAAATAGATAATGATAATTGCCAACACGAGGAAATCTGCAGATGCTGGAAATTCAAGCAACACACACGAAAATTGCTGGTGAACACAGCAGGCCAGGTAGCATCTATAGGAAGAGGTATAGTCGTCATTTCGGGCTGAGACCCTTCGTCAGGACTAACTGAAAGAAGAGATAGTAAGAGATTTGAAAGTGGGAGGGGGAGATACAAAATGATAGAAGAAGACAAGTGAGGGAGGGATGGAGCTAAGAGCTGGAAAGTTGATTGGCAAAAGGGATACGAGGCTGGAGAAGGGAGAGGATCATGGGATGGGAGGCCTGGGGAGAAAGAGAAGGGGTTAGGTTGGAAGAATAACACCTTATATTCCGTCTGGGTTATCTCCAACCTGATGGCATGAACATTGACTTCTCTAACTTCCATTAATGCCCCACCTCCCCTTCGTATCCCATCCTTTATTTATTTATTTATTTATTTATTTATTTATTTATTATTTTTCTGTCTTTCCTTCCTCTGTTCCTCTCACTATAACTCCTTGCCCATCCTCTGGGCTCCTTTACCCCTTTCTTTCTCCCTCGGCCTCCCATCCCATGATCCTCTCCCTTCTCCAGCCGATCAACTTTCCAGCTCTTAGTTCCATGCCTCCCCCTCCTGTCTTCTCCTATCATTTCGGATCTCCCCCTCCCCTTCCCACTTTCAAATCTCTTACTATATCTTCTTTCAGTTGGTCCTGACGAAGGGTCTCAGCCCGAAACGTCGACTGTACCTCTTCCTAAGATGCTGCCTGGCCTAATGATAATTGCCTATTTTGTATGCTTTCTTTATGGTGACCTCACTTGCATTTTCCTGGCAGGAGTGCCTGGATACAGCCCTGAATTTTGAACTATGAAAGAGGCTGTGTGATTCCATGCCCAAAGAACATGCCTTCTGTCCAGGAGCACTACTTCAACCCACCTTGTCCATCTTTGGAGCATCCATTCATTCAGTGGTAACACACCTTTTGAATTTGTTAAGATCTGGCTGTTGCGGTTATACATGCAGGGTAAATGCTGGCAGCTACATGAACACAAGATTGATCATTTCGAGAACAGGGAACTAAAACAGATAATAAATTTTTAGTGTTTAGTGAGGTACTTTGCATCTGTCTTCACTAGGGAAGACACAAACAATCTCCCAGGTATAATAGTGGCCAAAAGACCGAGGGTAATGGATGAACTGAAGGAAATTTATATTAGACAGGAAATGGTGTTGGATAGACTGTTGGGTCTGAAGGCTGATAAGTCCCCGGGACCTGATGGTCTGCATCCCAGGGTACTTAAGGTGGTGGCTTTAGAAATCATGGACGCATTGGTAATCATTTTCCAATGTTCTATAGATTCAGGTTCAGTTCCTATGGATTGGAAGGTGGCTAATGTTGTCCCTCTCTTCAAGAAGGGAGGAAGAGAGAAAACAGGGAATTATAGACCGGTTAGCCTGATGTCGGTGGTGGGAAAGATGCTGGAGTCAATTGTAAAAGATGAAATTACGACACATCTGGATAGCAGTAACAGGATTGGTCCGAGTCAGCATGGATTTACGAAGGGGGAATCGTGCTTGACTAATCTTCTGGAATTTTTTGAGGATGTAACTATGAAAATGGACAAGGGAGAGCCAGTGGATGTAGTGTACCTGGACTTTCAGAAAGCCTTTGATAAAGTCCCACATAGGAGATTAGTGGGCAAAATTAGGGCACATGGTATTGGAGGCAGAGTACTGACGTGGATTGAAAATTGGCTGGCTGACAGAAAACAAAGAGTAGCGTCTAACAGGTCCCTGTTGGAATGGCAGGCGGTGACCAGTGGGGTACCGCAGGGTTCTGTGCTGGGACCACAGCGGTTTACAATATATATTAACAATTTAGATGAGGGAATTAAAAGTAACATTAGCAAATTTGCCGATGACACAAAGCTGGGTGGCAGTATGAAATGTGAGGAGGATGTTATGAGAATGCAGGGTGACTTGGACAGGCTGGGTGAGTGGGCAGATGCATGGCAGATGCAGTTTAATGTGGATAAATGTGAGGTTATCCACTTTGGTGGTAAGAACAGGAAGGCAGATTATTATCTAAATGGAGTCAAGTTAGGAAAAGGGGAAGTACAACGAGATCTAGGTGTTCTTGTACATCAGTCACTGAAAGCAAGCATGCAAGTACAGCAGGCAGTGAAGAAAGCTAATGGCATGCTGGCCTTCATAACAAGGGGAACTGAATATAAGAGCAAAGAGGTTCTTCTGCAGCTGTACAGGGCCCTGGTGAGACCACACCTGGAGTACTGTGTGCAGTTTTGGTCTCCAAATTTGAGGAAGGATATTCTTGCTATTGAGGGAGTGCAGCGTAGGTTCACAAGGTTAATTCCCAGGATGGCGGGACTGTCATATGTCGAAAGATTGGAGCGACTGGGCTTGTATACTCTGGAATTTAGAAGGCTGGGAGGGGATCTTATTGAAACATATAAGATTATTAAGGGATTGGACACACTGCAGGCAGGAAGCATGCTCCTGCCTATGGGTGAGTCCAGAACCAGAGGCCACAGTTTAAGAATAAGGGGTAGGCCATTTAGAATGGAGTTGAGGAAAATCTTTTTCACCCAGAGAGTGGTGGATGTATGGAATGCTCTGCCCCAGAAGTCAGTGGAGACCAAGTCTCTGGATGCTTTCAAAAAAGAGATGGATAGAGCTCTTAAAGATAGTGGAATCAAAGGTTATGGGGATAAGGCAGGAACTGGATACTGATTGTGGATGATCAGCCATGATCACAGTGAATGCTGGTGCTGGCTCGAAGGACCGAATGGCCTACTCCTGCATCTATTGTCTATTCCAAGCAAACCTGGTAGTACTGTTCATTGAAACTTGGACTGGAAGATTTTGATCTTTTTGTGACTTTTCACGAAGTGTGTTGGTGCAATCCAGCAGCTATTGATGTCAAACATTTTCTCATCCAGTTTCTTTCTTCCTTCTGAAAGAGGAACTATTCATATACTTCTACAGATGACAGCAGCCCCTGCTATGTCACCTTTGTGACCATTTTGTCAATCAGCAGTCAGGTGCAGCAGATGTGATGACAGGGGGGGAAGCAATGAAACACTGAGCATGAGCTCAGTTGATTCCAAGCCCAAACCCAAAGTCTGCAGATAACATGCCCACTCACTTAATCAGCTGACTTCTGTTGTTACTTGTCCATGTTTGCAGACAAGCTTTTTCTAGCAGTTTAAATGGAAAACCTGTTTATGGGACAGGACAGGTGGACTAGTATGAAAGTGGAAAAGGGGAATGCTCACATGATGTTAGGAATATGAAGAGAACAAGAAAAGAATATCTGTGGTGTGTGGGGAGAGCAGATGTGTTAAAGAACAAAATCAGTTTGAACTAAAGTGTAAAAGAATACATGCTATTTGAAAGTTGAGCTTTGGACTTGGAGTCACAGTTGAGAAGCCTCTTTTTCACTGAACTGGATGGATTGTTTGAGATTCTGTTAGTTCTGTGAACTGAGGCAAAGATTTAAATCTTTGAGGAAGAGATTGTCTGATTGGCCTAGATGCTGCTCGTATCACATTTCTGGTTTTAAACAAAAAATAAGAACCTGCAAACCACAACCTTAGGGAGATGTTACAAAGGTGCCACTTGAGTGTGCAAACTGAGGAATAATCAGTTTTACATACAGTGCCTGAAAAAAAAGTATTCAACTCCCCCTTGGAAGTTTTCATGTTTTATTGTTTTACAACATTGAATCACAGTGGATTTAATTTGGCTTTTTTGACACTGATCAACAGAAAAAGATACCTTCATGTCGAAGTGAAAACAGATCTCTTAAAAAGTGATCTAAATTAATTATAAATGTAAACTACAAAATAATTGATTGCATAATTACAAACCCCACTCAAGACAGAATTTGGTAGATGTACCTTTTGCAGTTATTACAGCTCTGAGTCTGCATGGATAGGCCTATATTAGCTTTGTATATCTGGTCTGCAATTTTTCTCCATTCTTCTTTACAAAACTGCTCAACCTCTGTCTGATTGCATGGGGATTGTAAGTGAACAGCCCTTTTCAATTCTAGCCACAAATGCTAAATTGGATTGAGATCTGGATTCTGACAGCCATTCCAGGACATTAACTTTGTTGTTTTTAAGCCATTCCTGCTTAAACTCTGGCTGCGATTTCATGTGAGTTTTTTTTTCCAACAGTGGCTTTCTCTTTAACACTCTCCCATAAAGCTGCAACTGCTGAAGCACCTGGACAACAGTTGTTGTATGCCAAGTGTCTTCCCATCTCAGCCACTGAAGTTTGTAAATCCTATGGAGTTGTCATAGGTCTCTTTATTTGTGTACAAGAAGAGTCACCAACACAGAGGCTGTGTACAAGAAGGGCCAGAATCACCCCTACTTCCTGAGGGGACTGAGGTCCTTTGGAGTATGAAGACCTCTCCTTCACATCCATTCCTGTTAGACTGTGGTAACTTGAAATTTTTTTTCTACTTCTCTAATATTTATATCGGTGCACTTGTAATGTAACTGTGACACTACAATTTCCTTTGGGATCAATAAAGAACTATCTATCTATCTATCTGCCTGTCTATCTTGGTGGCCTTCCTCACCAGTCCCCTTCTTGCATAGTCACTCAGTGTTTGAGGTTGGCCTGCACTGGGCAGATTTACAGCTATGTCATATTCTTCCCATTTCTTGATGATTCACTTAACTGTATTCCAAGGGATAGTCAGTGACTTGGAAATTTGCTTTTCAATAACCTTTTTGCGGAGTTGATTGGAGTGTTCTCTTGTCTTCATGGTATAGTTTTTTTTGCCGGGATACTGACTCACCAGTAGTGGGACCTTCCAGATACAGGTGTATTTTTACTACAATCAATTGAAACGCCTTGACTGCACACGGGTGATCTCCATTTAACTAATTATGTGACTTCTAAATCCAATTGGCTGCACTAGTGATGATTTGGTGTGTCATATTAAAGCGGGTGAATACTTATACAATCAATTATTTTGTGTTTTATATTTGTAGTTAATTTGGATCCCTTTGTAGAGATCAGTTTTCACTTTGACATGAAAGATTTTTTTTTCTGTTGATCAATGTCAAAAAAAGCCAAATTAAATCCACTATGATTCAGTGTTGTAAAACGATAAAACATGATAACTTGTGAGGGTGGTGAATTCTTTTTATAGGTAGTGTAGGTACTGAGGTACTTGTTTTCAAACAAAAGCATAGCCCAGTTTCTGCTTTCAAGTTAACCAGATATTAAATAGAATTGTGCATTTCTATAAATTTGGTGTATACTTGTGCCACTGCACCATAACTACACTGTGCAAGTGATGGTTCTAGTGTGTAAAAAAAATGTAATGACTAAATGTAGCAAGCATTAAAGTACTTGAAATTAGCTTGTGGGGTGCGTTTCTCTACCCTATAACAGTGACTGTGTGCCATTTGAGGTTGCCACTTTCCTATTGGAACTCAAGTGAAGGAAATTCACAAAGCTGACTCCTGTTTGGCAAGTGAAGCCCTTCAGTCATTAACTACAAACCTACACCTGGAAAAATGCTTTAAGAGCTGTGTAACCCAAGCATTGGTCTCATTGGCTGTAAAAAAATAGAGAATACTGCAGAAATATTACAATGCTATTAAAATCAGTTCCTTAAATATTATTAAAATTTTTAATCAAGCACGTACTTATGGTAAAATATGCATTAGACATCAATTAAAAGTCAATAAATATGATACAATATGTAAGTCAATTGAAACCTGCTTCTGTCACTGCTAGCTATTCAGTCCTTTGAAGTGAAAGGAGTAGATGTACCATCAACAGATTTTCAGCCGAGATAGAGTTTCAATCTGAAACATTGACTGTCCCATTTCCTGCCATAAATCTGCCTGGCCACTGGGTCCCTCCAGCAGTTTATTTTTTGCTGCACATTGGAGCTTCTGTAGTCTCTTGTCTCTACATTTCCCAGTTTAACTGCAAGAAGTTGGCGCTCTTCTGCTAATCAGCGTGAGGAATGTGTTCTGGAATGCAATCAGAATGGCAGCAGCAAATTCACCCCTCTTGGGATGTTCATGAGTGCTTTTTGGAAGTGGCTTGGATTGTTAATTTGGTCTGTCCACAAAATGGTGAGTACCACAGTCCTAAAGTCGCAGTGTAAATTCAAAGCCAAAGAGTAACCAATCATATAATAAGAAACGTGGCAGTAAAATGGTTTACTATTGCCACATATACTGAGCTACTGAGGAAAAACTTGTCTTGCCTACTGTTCATACAGATTAATTCATTGCAACAGTGCATTGAGGCAGAACAAGGTAAAACTGTTACATAACATAGCATAATTTGTTACAGTTACAGAGAAAGTGTAGACCATAAGGTGCAAGGTCACATGCATGTAAAAGCTTTGCTTCCTTAGCAATAAAATTCATGTTACAGCTAATTATTGTAACCAAGCTAATACATGGCTGAAAAATGAACTGTACTTTGCAGACTCGGATCAACCGATGTAGTACAGATAAGCACATGGCATTGTTTACAGCCAACATTGCTCCAAAGTTGTCTTCAGATTTTTAATAGATACCGATTGCATTGGCTTCTAACATCTTCATATTGTTCCCGCCTAATTGATGTTAAAGATAATTTGGGATAAAGACTAAGAGAAGATTAATAACAGAACTATTAAGCACTCTCTTCAGTTTTTATTGATACTGTATCCTATCACTTTTTCCACTGAAAATGTATACATGTTTAGCAATACCACGCAGAGTAGACCCTTCCGGCCCTTCAAGCCACTCCACTTCGGTACCCCTGTCAGCCCCAATTAACCCTAACTTCATCATGGGACAGTTTACAATAACCAGTTAGCTTACCCTGAACGTCTTTGGACTATGGGAGGAAACTGGAGCACTTAGGGAGAAAACTCATACCTTCCATGGGGAAGACATACAGATAGTGCCAGAATAGAACTGCTAGTTTCGATGCCCCAAGCTGTGATAGTGTTGCGTTAATCGCTGTACTACCATGTAATTTGACTGCTGTAAGTATTCAAAGATTGTCAACAGAAACATTGTATCATAAAATGTGCTCACTTGTTGTGTAGTGGAAATCTACTTGCCATATACAATAAATCCCTGATAAATCCATTTAGCAATTTGGGAGACAAATACTGTGAAACCGAGATTAAGGAGTCACTGCTGGTTCAGTTGGCTTCAGAAACATCTGGGCATTAATTGCAAAACTGAAAATGCTGTCCCAGTGACTGGTCGTCATTGACATAGATATGACTGTGTGTGATATTTTTCTCTCTCTGTCAAAGCTTCATGCACTCTCACCAGTAGGACACACTCTTCAGTTCAGAGGCATGCAGTATGGACTGGCTGGAATCTTAGACGAGCCTTCAACATTGACATCAAATCAAAAACAAGCAAGGAAACCACGGTGATTTTCAATATACTGATGCATCTTTGTTTCTCCATGTTGTACAGCACTAAGGAAAAAAACCTGAGTTCTGCTGAAGGGTTTCGGCCTGAAACGTCAACTGTACTCTTTTCCGTAGATACTTCCTGGCCTGCTGAATTCCTGCAGCATTTTGTGTGTGTTGCATAGGTAAAGGCACAGATTGTAGTCTGGTTCACTGTCTTTCACCAAGAGTAGCTTCAATTCACCACCACTAAATGACACATAAAATTGCCGGAGAGGTAGTTGTCCTGAGGACTTGGATCTTTTTAGAATTTGGCAAAGGAAAACCAAGAAATTGATGAAACAAAATAGGCAAAAAAAAAGGCCAGAAGGATCTGGGGTGGGGGTGTGGGGTGTGGGAGAGGAAGTAGAGTGTGTAACGTTCATTTCAGAAGGTTGTAAAATGCTCTGAGGGATGATAGTTTTTTTTCAGTAATTCATGCTCAGTCTCATGAGCAGTAGTGGAGGGCCGCAGATGGACAGAATTGAATAAGAGTAGGATTGAAATTAAAGTGGCATGCAACTGGAAGCTCAGGATTACCTCTCTGAGCTAAGTGCAGCTGCTCTGCAAAATGATCACCAACATGCATTTGGTTTCTCCAGTGTAGCAGGAGGGTGGGTATGAATTTGGCTTGAATTTTTGGGAGATATTTACTAAGATCACAGGCAAGATGAGATTGATCAACACGATTAGAACACATATGATTAGGTGTAATATTTGTCATGGTTTGAGAATTGGTTATTGAACAGAAAGCAGAGTTTCAGTTATTAGAGCATTCTCAGGTTGGTAGGTTGTAACTGGTGAGGCACTGCAGGGATTAGTGGTTGGGCCCCAGTTTTCACAATTCATATCAATAATTTTTTGAGAGGATGAAATACCAAATAGTGGTTGTCTGCAGGACTGTAGTAAAGATGCTTTAAGATGATATGCACAAGCAGAATGAGTGGGCAAGAACATTGTACTTGGAATGTAACATGGAAAAATGTGAGCTTCTCCACTTTAATGTATGTAACAGCAATGCAGAATATTCATTAAGTAGTGAGAATTTGAGCAATGTGGGTTTTCAAATGGACTTTTCAGATGTGCTTGAATTCTAGTTGCTGACGATCAATGAAACAAGTAGCTAAAAGAGTAAGTGGTATCTTTGCCTTTTATTACAAAATAATTTGTATATAGGATCCTCCACAAGTTTGTTTTTGCTCCCGATTCCAGAATATGCAGTCCTTTACTTTACAGTAGGAGTAAACAAGTCTTATAGCGCAATTCTGAATGGCCTTAGTGAGACTGCAACTAGAGAATTGTATACAGTTTTGGTCTCTTTGTCTGAGAGGTATGTTCATGACATAGGGAATGTGACCAAAATTCATAATGTTCCAGGGAGGCTTGCTGTTGGAGAAGAGGTGGAGGAAACTAGAACAGAGTTCAGCTGCATTTTGAAGATGAGAGCAGATTTAATTCAGATAAGCAAAATGCGTAAAGGTTTGGCATAACATCTTGGGCCAAAGGGCCTATCTGCCGTACTGTTTTATGTTTTGACAGGTGTTGCCACAAACATGTGTTCTGTTGCCTTGTTCCTCTGACTAAATATCCCCTCCCACCTTATGCCCCATCATAATCTGCTCCTTTAAGTCTTCTCTTATTCCACCCCTCTTTTTGTATATCTCCCCTTATTGATGCTCATATCTACGAGTTTAAGTGAGTATGATGCAAGCATGCTTTCTTTCCCCACTGGGGTTGGGCGAAAATAAAACTAGAGGTCACTGGTTAAGGGAGAAAGGTGAAATATATAACGGAAACCCGGGGGAGATCATCTTCACTCAGAGGGTAGTATGCTTTACTTTACTTTATTGTCGCCGAACAATTGATATTAGAGCATACAATCATCACAGCGATATTTGATTCTGTGCGTCGAGCTCCCTGGAGTACAAATCGATAGTAAATATTAAAATTGTAAATTATAAATCATAAATAGAAAATAAGGTAGTGCAAAAAAACCGAAAGGCAGGTCTGGATATTTGGAGGGTACGGCCCAGATCCAGGTCAGGATCCGTTCAGCAGTCTTATCACAGTTGGAAAGAAGCTGTTCCCAAATCTGGCCGTACGAGTCTTCAAGCTCCTGAGCCTTCTCCCGGAGGGAAGAGGGACGAAAAGTGTGTTGGCTGGGTGGGTCGTGTCTTTGATTATCCTGGCAGTTCTGCTCCGACAGCATGCGGTGTAAAGTGAGTCCGAGGACGGAAGATTGGTTTGTGGAACAAGCTGCCAGTGGAAGTGGTGGATGGGATATGACCGCAACATTTAAGAGAAGTTTTGTTAAGTACATGGATGGGAGGATGTAGAGCGATATGCTAGACTGGATAGGAAGGATAACAGTTTAGCATGGATTAAATGGGCCAAAGCGTTGCTTTTGTGCTGTAGTACTCTGACTATCCAATATTCCAAACATGGAGCCCTTTCACCTCCGAGTCATTGTGACCATAGAGTCTGATACTATTGTACAGCAGCAGTTAGTTACACCTTCCAAATTCCCAAGAACACAGAAAAAAATGAGAAGTATTTGGGTAGGCACGTTCTATGTGCTGTCCAAGTTCTGCACTATCCTGATATGAAAGTGTATCATGGCTACTTCATTGTTGCCAATTTTTAAATGCTGCATATCCTTACTATGGAAGTATCTATGCTAGGTAGATTCTGGTGTTTCAAGATTAAAGCCTTCTTCCAAATTAGGAATGGGTAATAAATGTTGATTTTACCAATATTTATGTTCCATATATATGAGTAAGCAGTTTGTGAATATTGGAATATGAACTGGCTTTAATCTTCTTTGAAGCTCTGTATTTAATGAGTTCAAGGCTGATGTATAACTGGGAAGGACAAATGTTCCATCGCCTTTGGTTGTAAGGGGAAAAAGTTCTAAATAAGGAAGGGTGGCTTCCTATCTATAATTGTTAACAAAGCCCTTGATCACATCTCGTGCTTCTGCTCTCAACCTCTGTAATATGGGGCAGGACAAGGATGCCACCCTCAGCACTGTTAGCTTTAGGATTTAATAATTCATTTTCTGCAAAACCGTGCCCTTCAAAAATATTCCACCACCACTCACATCATCCCCTCTACTCCTCTTTCAGCATTTCTCTGGGACAGTTCCCTTCACAGCTCCTTGGTCCACTCATCTGTTCCTACTAACCGCATCACTTAGGACACTTTTCCTTGCAACTACAGGTGATGCATTATTTATCCTTTCATCTCCTCCCATCATCCAGGGATCTTTCCAGGTGAAGCAACAATTCACTTGAACTTGTAATTAAGTGTATTGCATTGCATGCACACAATATGACAGTCTCTGCATTGATCAATCTGAATTCAGATTTAGTGACTGCTTTGCATTGCACCTGCTTCAGTATTTGGGGTGACTCTGAGCTTCTGGTTGCTTGTCACTTTAATTCTTCGTCCCCACTCCCATTAAATCTGTGGCATCCTGTATTGTTATGATTAGGCAAGCTTGAGGAAAAGCACCCACCATTTTTCATCTGGGCATTTTACAACCATTTGTCTTCAATGTTGCATTCTTCATTTTCAGGGAACTTGGGAGATAGAGGCAGGAGGGGGATAGGTGAAAGCAAACACAGGGATAGACCCAGATGGGGTTAATGAAGGTGATAAGCAGGGACACTAAAATTACAAGTGATGGAATCCATAGTCATCCTTTATTTCTCTGAAGAGCTTAGCTGTTTTATTGGCTTCTAACCTAATTGGCCATTCTGTACACTGCATGATTTTTTTTGTCCATTATGCATCAAGTTTCAGTCATCCATAAGATGTATATTTATTGGTCTCAGCTGAATGTTCACATCTCAACACTCTTGTTTAAAATTCTCATTCTTGCCTTCAAATCCCTTCATGTTTTACCAACTTCTGTTGCCTTTCTAACACCTACAACCCAACGAGGATTTTGTTTCCCTTTGGTGTTAGCTGTTTGTGTATTATGCAATCCTCTTGTTCTGTCATTTGATGTTTTCTTAGCTATTTAGGCCCAAGCTTCAGAAAACACACTTGACATCTCCTCTTATAGGATCCTCCTGAAATTCATCATTTGACCAAAACGATCTCCTTTCGGCTTATGTTTTGGTTTGGTTCAGCATATGGATGGTGCCTTGGTAGTTATTCACGTAGAAAGTTCTGTATAGAAGCAAATTATTGCAGTTTCACAGCTTGGGAACAGCTTGCTGCATTGCACTTCCCTAATTCTGTATGGTCTTAATTTTTATCATACTTTACTAGATACTGATAATTAAAAGTATAAAGGAAAGCAATTTTTTGCAGGCATTCTGATGACATGCAGCCCTCACTTATTATCATAGTCAAACTATCATTGAGGCAGTTTATGTCTTAACTGCTCTTCCATGTGGGTTCTGAACAGATTTGTATCTGATCAAAATGTCAGTTTATCATTCTTTTTATTCCATCTTCCTTGAAAGACAGGTTGATATTTCATTAGTTCTGCTGATAAACCTTTGTACGTATGCACTAGTGTAGTGGTTGCCAACCTTTTTAAGCCCAAGATCCCCTACCTCGGCCTTAGTGAAAGGCAAGATCGAGCTACTAAATCGTTTAGTCACACGCATGCGCACCAGGCAGAAAAGACCGGAAGTAAAACCCTGCAACCTGGAAACAACCTCTCTTTACAAACAGCTTTCCGTAGCAGGAGTATTACTATATTACCATTATCTTAATTAGTATTACTTATTTTTATAATGCTCACGTTACAATACCTTTAATTCTATGTTTCATTATTTAATTTTATTTCAACGCGAAAAATAAATGAATAAAAATTGACTGTTGCACTCAGTGTGATGACTGGGGCTGAATACTTTCTGCTAGTTTCCTGAAATTTGGCTCATAACTACAGACAGCCAGTTTGAGACAGTCTGTGAGGTGTCTGTCAGTAAGACAGCTCCTGTACTTAGATTTCATAATTTTCATCTGTTGCAGCACAGTGCCCTCGCAAACCTCCTGACAGACTGAATATTTGAATGGACAGTTTCCTTTGTTAGACTGAATGTTGAATCTGCCACATTTTTCAGGTGTCTTGTATTGGTAAGCTGTTACTGAGACACTAGTATAAGTTTCAGAGGTACGCAAGATAATGACACCACTGTTTTTTTGTTTCCCAGTTATTTACATTTGGGGAAATATTGGAATTTAAAGGGGGAGAAGTGTTGTAATGTGAACATTATGAAGATAAGTTAACAGACATCCCACCCTGCAAAAACTCGTTTCACGGAGGTAGCACCATCAATTTGTGGGAGACTCCCAGAACTTCCGGGAGAGGTGGGATGTCTGCAATAGAGTAGCTCCTTAGCAGCTAGCCAGCTAGTTTAAATAACGTTAGCTATGCTAATGAACGAATGACACCTGTTAAACTCACCTCAACATGTCTTTTATAGTCTTAACCCACCATGGGCAATAGAAAAGTCACTGTTGCAAACAGTGCGGCGAGCAACACTGTCATTATTTTTGACCCCTAATGGGCAGGGGTAGACTTTAGTGTAGTCTGGGGTGACGTACGTTTTATATTTTCTTTTTTTGGAACATTCTGCCATGGCGCGCGTGTGCACTCTCGCTCGCTCTCAAAAATATCGATTTCTGGGATATTGTATATAATTTGCGGGCATCAGGGAGCCGCTATCAATATGGGGGAGACTCCCAGAGCCTCCGGGAGAGGTGGGATGTCTGAGTTAATACAAATTAGGATAATGGTAATATAGCAATACTCCTGCTACGGAAAGCTGTTTGTAAGGAGAAGTTGCTTCTGGGTTGCGGGATTTTACTTCTGGTCTTTCCTAAGGCGATGCAAGGCGGGGGAGCTATACACACATGCATACTGGGCAGAAAGAACGGAACTAAAATCCCGCAACTGGGAAACAATCTCTCTTTACAAACAGCTTTCAGTAGCGGGAGTATTGCTATATCACCATCATTCTAATTAATATTACTTATTTTTATTATGCTCACATTACAACAGTATTTGTATTTATTTTTCTTTTTTTTTGAGGGGATCTACTGGGAAAGTCTCAAAAGATCGACTGGTTGGCGACCACTACACTATGATTATGAAGACACGTAGTCCTCTTTTATTGTCATTTAGTAATGCATGTATTAAGAAATGATACATTATTTCCTCCGGTGTGATATCACAAAACGCAGGACAAACTAAGACTGGAAAAAGCTGACAAAACCACATAATTATAATATATAGTTACAAACAGTGTAACAATGCCATAACTTGATGAAGAAGTCCGTGAGCACAGTAAAGTTCAAAGTTTCTCAAATGTCCCACATCTCACGCAGACGGGAGAAGGAAGAAAAACTCTCTCTGCCATGCCGACCACAATCCGACTCTGAGTCAGCCGAAAACTTCGAGCTCTGATCAGCTCTCTGACACCAAGTATTGAGCGCCATCTCTGTCCGAACGATTCGACCTCCTCCTCGTCCCCAAAAGCAGGCAAGGCCGGGGATTTTGAGGCCTACCCTCCGAAAGATTCCCGACCACACAGTAATGACAGCAGCGGACGGGCGTTTCAGAAATTTCTCCAGATGTTCCTCTGTGCTTTCACATCCATTCTCCATCAAATCAGAATTGTCCATGGCCCCTGTTTAACAGATACAATATCATTTTTCACCGGAGGGCTGCGCACATGCGAGCGCGCTGCCATCTTCTCCTCCCGAGAAGTGCCTTGTATATAAGGCACTTAAATCCCAGAAATCTTCATGAAACTTGTATTCATATTTTGTATTTTCCTTATCTAGTGCGGGTTAATTCACACTTCCCCACATGACTCTATCTGTCTCCAGTTTGTTTACTTAATTTGACAATGTTCCTACTTATCCACCTGCACAAAGTATAATACTTCCAATTTACTGGCATCATTGAGGTAGTATTTATTTTTGATTTTGGTCACTCACATAAGTAGTACAATCTGAAGCCCCTGACACACTTAAAATCTCTTCACATTAATTTCTGTCTCCTATCTTTCAAGCAGTTACCTATTTTATCCACAAGGTTCTTTTATTTTTATGGCATATTGTAAAGTGTTTAGTTAAATCATATTGTAAATTCCTTGAAATATAATTTGCAGTGACATAATTTACAGAATACTGTGTTTTAGTGTATTCTTTAATTTTGACCTGAGGAGAAAACGTGAAAGAAAGCTTGTATCTTATCATTCTTGATCTCAAGCCACCCTAAAGCATTTTGCAAGTGAGTGTAGTTACTGCTGTGAATTTAGAAATAGCAACAAATTTGTCTGCTTTGAACCCCACAGGCGGATTGTATTAATGATGCTACGTGAAGGATAAATAATGACTAAGGTGCCTGGGATAGTTTCCCTGCTCTTTCACAAAATATTGTAATTACATTGTGAGAGCAGATGCTTAATATTTTATTTGAAAGACACCACCTCAAAAAAGCATATTTTCCTCAGTGCTATCCCAGAGTGTCTAATTTTATAGAGTGAAATTTGAGCCTGTAACATTGCGACACAAATGTACTATCAACTGGCTCAGCTGACCCATGAAAGCAATTGTACCAGTTCTGAGTTGGGGGCATTTCTTTTGGCAATTTATTGGATTGCAAGTCTCAAAGTCACATCACTGGAGAATGCACCCTAACAGGTGTATGTAACAAGTAAATAATTAAAAGCATTTATCTAGAAAAGGACTAGTCCTGTCTTATGGAAGAACTGTTGAAAACTTTAAACACTTCTGGTTTTGTTACTAGGTCAGTTGATGTTGCTTACTGTATTGATGTTCAAGTGCTATCTCTTGCCAAGTACTTCCTGTAGATGTTGATTTGATTCATCTTTCACACTTCGTCCTTTAAAACTTCCAGAGTCGATTATGGTATCTTAAAATTCTTTTGTGTTTAAGTATTCAAATAATTAAGAAATCAAGGGTGCAAAGGGATTTGGGAGTCCTTCTGCAGCCTTCCCTAAACGTTATGTTGCAAGTTCATTCAGTAGGAAGGAAGGCAAATGCAATATTAGAATTCAGTTCCAAAAAACTAAAATATAAAAGTAAGTTTAGAATGCTGATGATTTACTGGTCATACTGCATTTGCAGTAGCGGTTTTAAGCCCCATATCTAAAAAAAGATATGCTGGCATTGGAAAAATTCTAGTGGAGGTTAATGAGAATTATCCTGTGAATGAAAGAGTTAATGTATGAGAAATGTTTAATGGCTCTGGGCCTGTACTTGCTGGAATTTAGAAGAATGTTGGGAGGAGAGAAATCTCATGGAAACCTACTGAATATTGAAGGGCCTAGATAGATGGATATGGCAAGGCTGAGAGGCTGTTTCCAATAGTTGAAGAGTCTAGGACCAAAGGGCACAGCCTCAGAATAGAAGGAAGTCACTTTAGAGCCGAGATGAGGAATTTCTTTAGCCAGAGGGTGGTGAATCTGTAGAATTCATTGCCACATTCTGCTGTGGATCCCAAGTCATTCAGTATATTTATAGCAGAAATTGATAGCTTCTTGATCAGGAAGGACATCAAAAGTTACAGTGAGAAGGCAGGAGAATGGGGTTGAGAGGAAAAATAAATCAGCCAGGATTAAGTGGCAGAACTGATTCGATAGGCCAAAGCTCTAATTCTGCTCTGATGTCTTATGGTCTTTTGTAATCTTGTTTTCTTTAATGCCTCTGAACCTGATTTTAGTGTACACTCTTGGTTGCTAACTTCCATAAATAAGATTATTTAAAACACCTTGACCTTTGTCCTAATTAATGCTGTGTCCTAACCAAATTACCTGATAGATCATCCCTCAAAAGTATCCTTTCCAAGCATTGCTGTCTTATCCTCCCTCATCAAAAATGTAACACCACCTAAAGCATGGGTATCATAATTAAATTCATTTATTTAAAGGAATTTTATCTTGTATATAGCTGATGGGGTGGGGGGGGGGGGAGTGTAAATGTTTGCAGAGGGACCAAGAATTTGACTGTGGATTGGGCAGGCAACTAATTCTTAGAGATCAAGAGGGACTACTTGAGAAAGATATTTTTCAGTGTATCAGTACTTTCAGTATAAATTTTTAAATATATTAAGCTTTGTAGCAAGAAGTTGAAATAAAAGCCGTTGTGATTCTGATTATTAACATCAAATATAATTTAATTCGTACTTTGGAGAGGGAAGAAGAAAATGTATGTGTTTTAATGTGCTTAATGAAATGAGGAAACGAGACTGCAGACAACACACACAATGCTGGGGGAACTCAGCATCTATGGAAAAGAGTAAGCAGTTGATGTGGTGGGCTGAGACTCTTCATCAGGACGTCCCAGTGAAGGGTCTTGGCCTGAAATATTGCTGTTACTCTTTTCCATAGATGCTGCCTGGCCTGCTGAGTTCTCCAGCGTTTTGTGTGTGTTTGGTTTTCCAGCATTTGCAGGTTTTCTTGTCTTAAGAGACTGCAGATACTGGAATGCGAATCAACAAGCAATTTGCTGTAGGAATGGAGCAGGTAAAGTAGCATCGGGGTACCCTGCAAGATTGGCTATCTCCCCACTTCACTCACTATCCTGATAGAAAACATCACCAATTCCTTCCACCCCCCCCCCCCCAACTCCTGCAGGTGCTGCTTGACCTGCTGAGTTGTTTGGTAGGATGTTTAATGTTGGGTAAACAACAAATCAAGTATTCTTGGCTTTGTATTATTTAAAAAATCCCTACAAGTTAGTTTTCTTAACCTGTTTTCAGTCCTGTAAAATGCACTTTGGTAATTTTAAAGATTTAAAATTTTACATAGGAACTTGAACTATGTCTTAGTTTTTTTAAAACCCCATAAAATGAACTTAATGGCCTAAACAGGGCCTAACTTTAACTTTCCTCCATTGAAAATTGAGATTTTTTTTCAGATCTATTTTTGAGGTACTAGCTACTTCTTCAGACTTCATCTAAGTTCTTTAGTTCTATCTGAACTAGGAAAAAGGAGCTGGAAATTAGTGCACTGAGTTCCTGCAAGAGATCAGCTATGATTTAAACCAGTTGAAGGAATATATCTGGGAGAAAGAACCAAGTTTAGTGAGATACTAAAATGTCTTGGTTACAGGCAATTCTTGCTTCATTTATGTTAATTCATCCTTTGAGACTCCACAGTTGACTTCCTAATAATTGGAGAAATGGAGTAAAATTTACTTTCATGGAAATTATGTGGAGTGCTTCTGCTTGGTACTGCGCAAGCACTGCTGGATGGCTGTTATAACGCGCAGTCGGTGTGAACAGCGTGGGAGTTAAATTGTAAAGTAAGCTTTTTTGACTAGATCCCTAAATTGATTTGATTGTCTATCTTTAAAAATATTAATGTCAGAAATACTGCGCAGGTCTGGTGGCAGAAGATTCTACTCTCTTGTTGATCCTGGGTAGAGGGAGTACTGGTAGCAAATCTTATTGAATGAAGGAGTTTCCAATATGTGAGGTCCAGTTTGCTGTGGAGTTGAACTGACCCTGTGACGAATTTGGATGTTTGATGGAGTGATGTTGTGAACTTCTTTGAAAATGAAAACCGTAGTTTAATACGTCGGTTTTCAAGTGGTTCTCATTGAAGGTTAGAGAGCATGTTGGTGACACTGGATTTCCTGCTGTAGTCGTTTAACACAAAGCGAGCAGCGCGGTGTTGGATCTTTTCGATGGACTTATTGTTAGCTTGATGGGGATCCCGTATGGCCGCGCAATACTCAAGCTTTGGATGGAAGAGTGTCTTGTATGCCATGTCCTTGACGGATTTACTACGAGTGGAGGTTTCTTCTCAGGATACCCAGCATTTTATTTGCTTTGGCTGTAATCTGATTGATGTGGCATGCCCAGTTAAGGTCCTTGCTAATTTCAACATCAAGATATGGGTGGTGGGTGACTGTTTCAAGAATCTGTCCATTCATGTTATATGTCGTGTTGATTGGTTTAACTTTGTGACCGACATGCATAGCATAACATTTAGATGAGTTGAAGGACATTTGCCATTGAGACTCCCATTGACATAATGAATCAATATCGTTTTGCAGCAGCTGAGCATCTTGGTCATTTTTTATCTCACGGTAGATTATGCAGTCATCTGCAAAAAGTCTGACATTGGACTTGACTATATTTGGGGAGTCATTGATGTAAATGAGAAAAAGTAAGGGTCCCAACACGGTCCCCTGGGGCACTCTGGGTGTTACTGGAGATTCAGGGGACTCTGCCCCCTCAAGAAGCACACATTGCTGTGAGTGGGGTGGGGGAGCAAATAAATCCACACAAAATGTACTTCATTTAACCTGAGCACAAACGAGCAAATCTGCGGATCCACCATCCCGTGTCTCTCAGGTCCCACCACCAGCTCTTGGGCTCTCTCACCCCACCATCCCTGTTTCGATCTGCCTCTCTACCAGAGGACTCTAGGTTCAGACCCAGGGAATAATTGTCAAACACAGTTTACTTAAAATTACGTACTGTTTATTAGCAAACTTGCGTCTCAGTTGAATTACAGAGCCCTGCTCGCAAATCTGCAAATCAAGTGAGCACCCGAGTACTGTCTGGGGCTGCTGTTATACCTCATACATACTTTGATAAGGGTACACAGTGCAGCTTTCTCCTGCAACAAACACTTATTTGTTCAGACATTATTCTCACAGCATGGCTTGTTAAGCTGCCAATAAGTCAGTTAGGTTTTAGCCCTTTTAATTCTGCATCTAATTCCTCACCTGAACACCTGAAACCTCCATTTTCCTCAGACACTACCAACCCCCTTTCCCCCCTCTTCTCCCAGCTCCCATCCATGCCAGGTCTTCACCATTCCCTCTGACCTTCCCCTCTCTGAGGCAGAACATTCTGTCCTCCGTAAGGGCATTATCTTTGTCCCACTGCGCCCACACCTCAGTGAGTTCTGTGCCCGCCATGACACTGAGCTCTTCTTCCTCCGTCTTGGACCCTACTTCTTTGGCAAGGATTCTCCACCTTGCAGTAATGACCCATTCTTCCATCTTCAACCCTCCTCTTGCTGGAGGGTTCAACCTGCTCTGGTCTCCTGCCTGCTCTGGACCTTTTCATTGCCAATTCCTGACGTGACATCAACTTCCTCGACTTCATCACTCCTCTCTCCAATTCCAACTTCACTCCTTCCGAACGCTGTGCTCTCCACTCCCTCTGGACTAATCCTAAACTCACCATCAAACCCGCAGATAAAGGGGGTGCTGTAGTAGTCTGGTGTACTGACCTCCACCTTGCTGAGACCCAGCAACTCTCAGACACATGCTCTTACTTGACCCCCGAACAGGACCCCACTAAGAGTCACCAGGCCATTGTCCGCCACACCATCACCGACATTATTAGCACTTGGGATCTCCCATCCACTGCCACCAACCTCAGAGTTCCCACACCCTGCACCTCACATTTCTACCTCCTACCTAATATCCCCAAACCTCTTGTCCAGGTAGACCCATTGTTTCAGCTTGGTTCTGCCCTACTGAACTCATTTCTGCATGGCTCGACTCTTGTTTTATCCCCCCTTAGTTCAGCCCCTTCCTACATCTGTAACACTTCACACGCTCTGGATCTTTTCAATGATTTCAAGTTCCCTGGCCCCGTCCCTATCATATTTTTGCTATGAATGTCCAGTCTCTATACAACTCCCTCCCCCACAACCACCAGGAAGATCTCAAAGCTCTCCATTTCTTTCTGGACATCAGAACAAACCACCAACCAGTTCCCCTCCACCACTACTCTACTCCATTTGGCAGAACTTGTCCTTAGCCATGGGCACTTGCCTGGGTCTCAGCTATGCTTGCCTTTTTGTCAGCTGCATGGAACACTCCAAGCCTACGCTGGTGGCCGTCCCCCACTTTTCCTACTCTACATCGACGACTGCATTGGTTCTGCTTCCTGCACCCATGCAGAACTTGTCAACTTCATCCGCTTTGCTTCCAGCTTCCACCCTGCCCTCAAATTCACCTGGTCTGTTTCCGACACCACCCTCCTCTTTCTCGATCTATCTATCTGTCTCTATCTCTGGAGACAGCTTATCTACTGATGTCTATTATAAACCCACGGACTCTCACAGCTACCTGGACTATACCTCTTCCGACCCTGTTACTTGTAAAAACACCATCCTCTTCTCTCAATTCCTCTGTCTCTGCTGCATCTGCTCTCAGGATGAGGCTTTTCATTCCAGAACAAAGGAGGTGTCCTCCTTTTTCAAAGAAAGGGGCTTCCCTTCCTCCTCCATCAATGCTGTCCTCAACCACATCTCTTCCATTTCACGCATGTCTGCTCTCACCACATCCTCCGGCCACCATACCAGGGATAGAGTCCATCTTGTCCTCACCTACCACCCACCAGCCTCCACATTCAGCACATAATTAAACTTCCGCCACCTCCAACGGGATCCTACCGCCAAACACATCTTTCCCTCTTCTCCCCCATCCCTTTTTCATTCATCCGTCCCCACTGATCTCCGTCCTGGCACTTATCCTTGCAGGTGGAACAAGTATTACACATGCCTCTACACCTCCTTCCTCACTTGACATTCAGAGCCCCAAACAGTCCTTCCAAGTGAGGTGACACTTCACCTGTGAATCTGTTGGGGTTAAATACTGTGTCCGATGCTCCTGGTGTGGCCTCCTGTATGTTGGTGAGATCAATGTAGATTGGGAAACCACTTCACTGAGCACCTTTGTTACATCCACCAGAAAAAGTGGGATCTCCTGGTATCCATCCATTTTAATTCCACTTCCCATTCTGAAATGTCTATCCATGACCTCCTCCACTGTTGTGATGAGGCCACACTCAGGTTGGAGGAACAAGCCCTTTATATTCCTCCAACCTGATGGCATGAACATTGATTTCTTAAACTTCTGGTAATGCCCCACCCTGCCACCCCTTCACTATTCTCCATCTCTTTCTCCCCCCCCCCACCTTATCTCCTTGCTTGCCCATTGCCTCCCTCTGCTGCTCCTCCCCCCCCTTTTCCTTCTTCCATGGCCTTCTATCCCCACCTATCAGACTCTTCTCCCCGCCCCCCCCAGCCTTGTATCTCTTTCACCAATCAACTTCTCAGCTCTTAACTTCATCCCTCCACTCCCTCCTGGTTTCACCCATCACCTTCTGTTTCTCCGCCCCCCCCCCCACCTTTTAACTCTACTCCTCATATTTTTTCTCCAATTCTGCTGAAGGGTTGCGGCCCGAAATGTTGACTATACTTTTTCTATAGATGCTGACTGGCCTGCTGAATTCCTCTAACATTTTGTGTGCGTTACTTTGTTTAACCTTAATCTGATGTATCTATCTGTATGTAGCAGGCAGACATGATCATGCCACGTAAAAACTTCCCTTATTTGGTACTTGGATGAGTGGGGTATGGAAGATTCTGGTCTGTGTGTGGGTAGATAGGACTAGGCAAAAACAGGTTGGCACAGACTAAAATGCATCGAACGTCCTGTTTCTGTACTGTAATGCTCAATGACTCAATTAATCTACTTTGGCTTTTAAACTCCCTTTAAGTTATAACAACATGTAATGTTGGATAAGGAGCTCCAAAGGAAAAGGTTCTAAGCTTATTGTCTAGTGTGAACATACAGTGGCCCACAAAGCAGCACTGAAGTATTAGATTGAACATTGCAATAATCAGTTAATGGGAGATGTTACTTCAGTGCTAGCTAGAAAATTTTGATGACTGCTATCTGTAATTCCATGAGGTACTAAAACAGTTGAATTAAGCCTATATGAGAGCATCTTGTATTTAGGCAAATGTTAAATAATTATACTTGAAAAGCAGTACATTTTCAAGTGTAATTGTTTAACATTTATGCTTGAAAATGTGTGTAAATGCTTTTGATAGGAAGTCCATCTGCAAGAGAGTTTGCTTTGAATTTACACAAATTTAAGAATTGGGGAATAGAATATGAAGATACGACAAGAATGATTTTGAAAATCTTGGGCTGAATTGTTACATCATTTGATTCTCTGGTGCAGGCTGTTTTCTCAAATGCCATTTAACACTATTTGAATTGCCAATAATTGCATGAAAGAGCAGTTTTTGTACCAGTAAACTAAGCTTCCTGGACAGTTTACACTGTACAGTTTCCTGTTTAAGTTTTAAACTCTCTGTCACCACCTAGTGTGCCATAACGTAATCTTGAAACTAAAGAAGGAGCTCCAATCATATTACTCAGGAACTTGGATGCACCACTACTGTGAAGTGGCATAAGATTATCTGTCTAAAAAAATCAGTGGTGACAAGTAAGGTTGCAGTCAATATGGGTAATGCTGTTGGGAAAATGGCTTCATCCCTTGGATACCAGTTTTTCCATAGATTGTACCTTATCAATTCAATTGACCCTAGTTCACTGTTCAACTTTGTTTTGCTGTGAAGATTAACAAGATGCAAGATCATTAAAAGTTGGTGGCATTAATCTCACAATGCAGTGCTTTTCCCCTTGGTCAAGCTAAATGTAGGTTGCTTCAGAGTTGGAGATGAAAATGATCAATGCAGTTTTACCCTAGACTATAAAGAACAATATATAGTGTATGTTGAAACATTAGAACATTATAGTCAAATATATTTACATATTGGGCAACAATACATCCCTACTTCAGGAGAGCTATCTGGAATATTATTTTTGTATGCATATTTACTTTCGATGCGCATGTTTCTATTGGCAACTTTAGTTTAACTACATAATTTTAACTCTTTAATTATATTATTTATGTAATAATTATACATTTAAGTTGGATTTTATTTCTCTTGCAAGGAATGTTATAAAGTCTGATTACATGGAAATAAATGCAAACATTGCCAGCATAATAACCTGAGGACAGCAGCTCGTTTTACTGTATATATTTCTTCGCTACCCTTAATAAATCTATGTCACCTTTAAGCTACAGAGAGATGGTTATTGGCTTTGGAAATTGGATTCCAAGTGCAAAAGTATGTTGCAGGTTCAAAACTAACTTACAAATAACATAGTAAATGTTGAGGCATATTTAAAGTCATTGTTGAGAGCAAATTCTTTACTCTAGAATGATGAAGTTGGGAAAATATAGCAGACAGAGATGTGAGAAAAATCAAATAGAGGCCTTCAAAATATTGTTCCATTTAGGGATACAACAGAGGTGAGCTTCAAATCTCTTTCAACATAGTCTTATAACTTCCCTGTTCAAATTCTGACCCCTGATTCAATCTGCTATCAAATGACAGTTGTGCAGTTGATTTAACGGCTGTACAATAGTCATAATCATAGTCATACTTTATTGATCCCGGGGGAAATTGGTTAAAGTCTTAAGTCACTGTTTTTGATTTGAGGAGTCATTTTTTAATTTACTGAGCAGACTTAAAGCACTACAATTAGAATGTCTGGGAAAGATCATGACTGATTTAGGTCTTTTTGTCATATATGGACAGCTTTACTTTAAGTTGTGTTGCAGAGGATTCCATTTGGTTAGTAACAGTAAATTTACTAAGAAAACAGGTACAGCATTGACTGGGATTGCATGAACAACATTTTTTAAGTCAACCAACAGTACATTACAACCTTGCTGATCAGAATGCTTTTATTTTCTTGTGCCATACATTGATTGTCACTTGAGCATCAGGGTACACAGATTAAGAAATTGGGGAAAAATCTTGAAGAACTGACACATTTCAACATGACTGGATTGCAACAAAAATACAGCAGTTGCAGTGGTGAACGTATTGTATTCCATTATATTGTTCACAGTTATCCAAGATAGAATCCAGTAGAAGAACATAATGTATGTACACATACACACACCAAGCAGTATCTTTCACATTTTGTACTCCAGATAATTTATCCCATTTGGGAACCATTATTAACTATTCCAGTGCAGTCATTATGCAAATAAAAATGTCTGCATTACATGCTGGATTTCCCCATATTACAGTCACTTACAATTCAGAAACTCCAGAGTATTCTGTGTAAGCAAACTAATGAATTAATTTTAGACCCTGAAGCTAATGTCAATTTTTGACTTCAGGATGTGAATATTATTTATTTTATTAGTAATGCAAGAGAAATATTTTAAGATGCAAGTGATTCTATGGAAGAGGTTGTTATTCAAACTGAATTTAGTTGAAATGTTTCAAGGTTTATTAGTTGCAGATGAATTCATTGCAATTGGGAAAACAGCTCAGTACATCTAACGGGTTACTGAGAAATAACTGCTGAATAAAAGAAGATGTATGCACATTCACAAGAGAGTGAGAAATGATAGGAAAAGAAAGTGATTGAAGAAAAAGTAAGAGAATAATTTACGTGATAATTCACATTTGTAAGTGCTTTGTTTACATCATTTTCCTTTTTTTCATATTTCTATGTATGCTTAACTTATTTTTTGTTCACAATTTAATTTGAGTGTTACACTGGAAGATACTAATAAAGGGGAAACTAAGTGATAAATTGGGCCTCATGATAGTCTAATATTTAGCACGATACGATTACAGCTTGGACAGTAGGAGTTCAATTCTGGCATCCTCTGTAAGAAAATTTGTACTTCATTTTTGTGTGTACATGGGTTTGCTCTGGGTGCTCCTGTTTCCTCCCACAGTCCAAAGATGTACCAGTTAGTCAGTTAATTGGTCATTGTAAATTGTCCTTCGATTAGGCTAAGCTGGGCAGCGAGGTTCGGTAGTTGGAAGGGCTTGTTCAATGACGTATCTCTAAATAATAAATATTTTATAAAGAGCATCTAGTTTCATCAAGTCTATGATATAGGAAGACTATATGGGGAGACTAATCTGTTCCATGCTCACACAATCCTTCATCTAACCCAACCATGTTTGTTGGCCCTTTACTTTTTTTCACTCCCTCTAAATCAGGCCTGCTTATTTGTCTCAGCTAACAATGCACTCTCCATTCTTACCAAAATTTCTGGAATTCCCCACTGATTTATTGTTGACTATTCTAAGTTGATGGAAGGCAGTTTTTAAATTCCCTAATGGATTTATCTTGTTCAAGTGGGAACACCTTTCCTGTATCTACCCTAGTCAAAGTTCTTATGATTGTAACACAGTCTGTACTGTCGATTTCTATAAGGATAGTGGTTGCATGGGAATGCTGCCACCTGCAGGTTCCCCTCCAACTTAGAAATCTATTGCAGATCCTTTATCATTACTGGGTCTAAATCCTACCCAATAGCAGTTTATGAAAATGACTCATTCTTGTCTGTGATGTCTGTGTTCTGAAAAATAAATGGGGGGGGGGTGGGAAGACGCTATGAACATAATGCAATTCTAAATGTTTAATATGCTAGAACTCTTCATTTTTGTTAATGGAAGACTTTAATAGAACATGTCATTGTGAGTAGTTGTATGGGTTCCAAAGCTGAATTTAAAAAAATTCTCTTGTATTCAGTAATTTTTTAATCTCTTTCAGTTTGTACTCTCTATAAAATGGGAAGTGTAGAATTTGTTATTCTAGCGGCAAATTTTCTTACTTTTTTAAGCATAACAAATAGGTGACTGCCAGACACAACATAATGTCAAAGGCAAGTTACCAGAATGGACAGGAGATTTGTATAGGCAGTACCATCTATTTAAAGATTTAAAAAAGAAAGTACACTCTTAGGCAAAACAAAACATGTCTTAAGACATTGCACATTTAAGTGCAGTGGATATACAGTATAAACTTTAAGCAGTTGAAATACCATATTGCACTGGTTGGGCTTATTTTTATTTTTTATTTTTTCAGAATCAGAATAAGTTTTAATATTGCCGGCATATGTCGTGAAATAAGTTGACTTTGCAGCGGCAATACAATGTAATACATAACAGTAGAAAAAAATTGTGAATTTCAGTGTGTGTGTGTATATGTAGTGCAAAAACAGAGAACAGTGTTCATTGGTTCAATGTCCATTCAGAGAACAGAGGGCAGAAGGGAAGAAGCTGTTCCTGAATCGTTAAGTGTGTGCTCTCATGCTTCTATACCTCCTTTCCTGTTGGTAGCAATGAGAACAATGCATGTCTTGGGTGATGGGGGTCCTTAATGATGGACACAGCCCTTTTGAGACATCGTTCTTTGAAGATGTTCTCGATACTATGGAGGCTGGTACCCGTGATGGAGTTGACCAAGTTTACAACTCTCTGCAGCTTTCTTCAAGCGGGTGCTGTCATCCTCTTCCCCCACACCCCATACCAGTTGGTGATGCAGCCAGTTAGATTGCTATCTGTCATATCTTCTTTGCATGAAACATGCAAAACATTGCAATTTTGTTGTGAAGAACTGGCAAACATGTTTTGAAGTATTTTCCATTTCTAAAAGTTTTCACAAAGTGACTGAAAATAAGCCAAGTTTGCTTTATCAGAGCGTATTCTCTTCAAATGATCAAGGATCCTGGACGGTTTCAGTGCCTCATTTGAAAAAACGTTTTCACACAACAGATGCGTTGGAGCTGATATAAATCCTTATTTCAGATATTCCACACTCTACTGTCTACACTTTTTCATTTGGTCTGCTTCTGCCATTTTCATTATGGATTAGCGACCACAGCCAATTGTATATCGTTAAAGTCCAACTTCAAGTGTTGTGATCAATAAGGAGAAAAATGATGACATCTTCATAGCTCAGGCAAAATCTGACTCTGTCTGAAGGCATATAAAGGTGGGCAGATACCTCGGTTCGGCTGTGAGTTAGAGAAATGCAGTCAAGACCACTTGTAGATTCTGAATTTTACCCCATTGAACACCATACCCTAATTCATAGCAATTGCATCACTGTATGATTACAGTCTGGGAAGCGTACCAACACTGTACTACAGTAATGAATGGCAATAATGCATGGGCGGGGCCCAGAAATAACACGATTTCTTCAGTCCAGATTTCTCATGATATGTCAAATACAGAAGTATCACATTGCTTTTCACAGTTATAATATGCTTCAAGCAAAATCTAGGAGAACAGCAAGAGATGAGGTGATCATCATTGTAACCAATTGTGAGGCACTCAGGATCAAATGATTGTATAAGTAATTCATTTCTTAAATTAAGCCTGTAATCCCTCAGCTGTTCCCCTTGTTCCCAAGCACCCCCTCCCACTACTCCATTTATCTTTGTTGCTCCCTTAAAAAACTCCCACCACCCCCAAGGGGGTGATATTGCATAAACCAACATTGAATACAATTGGCCATTTCATCATGAGCACTAAGCAACTTAACCTTCTGGACCAACCTCCCATGTGGGACTTTTTGTCAAAAGCCTTGCTGAAGTCCAAATGCACAACCTTCCCTTCATCAACGTTCATGGTAACCTTGTCAAAAAAACAATTTGTTTAGTTAGACATTACCTACCATGCATAAGCCATGTTGACTATCCCTAATCAAGTCCTGTCTATCCAAATACTTGTATGTGCTGTCTGTTAGAATATCTTCCATTAATTTACCCACAAGTGACGTCCAACTCACCAGCCAATGATTTCCCATATTATTCGTAGAATCTTCCTTAAACCACTGAATAATATTAGCTATCCTCCAGTCTTCTGGCACCTCATCCATAATGCAACTCCCAAACTACACACCACAAAATTGCAGAGACAGCTGCGATAATTGCACATTCTTCTTGATGTGCAGCAGCAACCTTGAACTCAATGTCATTAAGACCCAAGAACTGATTTTGGACTTTAGAAAGGCTAAGACAAGGAAACACATACCAGTCCTCATAGAGGAATCAGAATTAGAAAGAGTGAGCAATTTCAAGTTCTTGGGTGTCAATATCTCCGAAGATATAAACTGGACCCAACATATCGATGCAGCTTTAATGCTTACTGTTGCACACAGACATCAGATACCTCTCAAAAAGAAACTGCTTGAAACACATTTATGCACTTCTTGAGACTCTGCTATAATTCTTTGAAGACTTGAATGCTTCAGTCAGTAATTAACTTAAGAATATTAGGCATGACATTGCTTATTTGGCAGAATTATTGGCAGAGTTTAATGAAATCAATCTTCAATTGCAAGGAAACAATGTGAACCTTATCAAAATCAAATCAGTCATCTCTACACTTCTGTCCAAGTTAGCCCTATTTAGGTGTAATATTAGCCATCGCAGCCTTTTCCAATTTCTGAGCTCTGAGTTGGAAGCGAAAGGAAGATGACCAAAGTTCAAAGTACATTTCTTGTCAAAGTATGTATACTATATATAACCTTCAGATTCATCTCCATACAGGCTACCATAAAGCAAAGAAACCCAATAATAAAAAAAAACACCATCAAGCAAGAAAGATAGAACAAATTGTGCGAACAATAAAAAGTAAGCCAATATCATTCAGAACTAAAGTTCACAAAAATGAGTTTACAGTCACAAAGCCAGTCATCACTGCAGTCAGTCCAGGTGTCAGTTAGTTGCAGGCCATAGCCTCAGTTCAGTGTAGAGATTAGTAAACTTTGCTGAGCAGCAAGCTGAACACCAGCCTGCCCCTCTCTTCCAGCCCAGGCACCCTGACCTTTTAATGCGGCCCGGCACTTAAATTGGCTAAACCTTGGCTCGTTCCTTGCACTCAGACCCCAGCCTACCACTTTGATATGCCCTCGGGCCTGGGTCCTGCTACCCCAATTCACCCTGCAGATGCCACACTGCAAATGTCATGAACTTTCAGACTTCAGTTCACACCATGAAAATGCCAGGTTTTAAGGTCGTTTCAAAAGCTCAGCTTCGAAAGGAAAGTTACAGGTTATTGATTGCAGTGATCTTTTTCCAGAAAAAGTGTGATTAATAAAGAAGTTAGTAATTTTGTTTGCTGCCAGTAAGTTGTCGCTGTGTTTCACCAGCGCTATCTTAAACTGGGATCGCCAGAAGATCTTCATGTATACAGTAAGTCCCCGGGTTGAGTACGTCTGACTTACGGACAGCTCGTACTTACGAACGGACTACCATAAAGCCTATTATATTAAAACTTTGTGACTGTCATGAAAACATTGCGCGGCTTCAGCGGTTCATTAGCTTGAGGAAGGAGAACGCTGTCTGCCATTTTAAGTTGGATCACGTTGCCGTTAACACTGTGTTGAGTGTATAACTTCGTATTTGGCTTGAATTTTTCTCTTATTTACCCTTGTAACCATGCCTCCAAAGCGAAAATCCAATGCAAGTGCTGGTGATGCATCAAAGAAAAGGAAAGCGATCGCGATTGAAAATAAAGTGGAAATAATAAAGTAATCAGAAAGAGGTGACAACGCCACTGGTCATTGGAAAAGCGCTAGGCTACAGTCAGTCAACGATCGGAACAAATTAAAAGGATAATGTGAGAATAATGGAGCATGTGAAAGGCTCTGCCCTGATGAAAGCTACAATTATTACTAAGCAATGCAGTGGTTTAATTATTGAAATGGAAAGGCTATTGATAATTTGGTTAGATGATCAAAGTCAACGTAATATGCCTATTAGCCTTACTTTAGTGCAAGAAAAGGCTCGAAGTCTTTTCAGTGATTTAAAAGCTGCACGTGTGATGAAGAATTTGTTGTGAGTAGGGGTTGGTTCAGTCGTTTTAACTGATGCCAGATAAGAACCATACGTACCTGTTCCGACTTACAACAAACTCGACTTAAAGACAGACTTGGGAACGGATCTCGTTCATAACCTGGGGACTGCCTGTACTGTGCCCACTTGAGTAAACTCGGAATCAGAATCACTGGCATATGTCGTAAAATGTGTTCAGCAGTACAGTAACAGAGAAAAAAAACTGAATTACGGTACCTCAATATATAATAGTTAAATAACTCGTCAAAAAAGGAAATTAAAAAAAAGTAGTGAGGTAGTAGTATTCATGGGTTCAATGTCCATTCAGAAATCGGATGGCAGACAGACAAGTCAGAGATTTCAGGAGCCTCTCTTGATCCAAATTCCAGATTGGGTAATAAATCCATTACTGACACTTGTAATGAGGGGCAACACTGACAAAATGCTGGAGGAACTCAGCAGGCCAGGTCCTCCAGCAAATTGTGTGTGTTGCTTGGATTTCCTACATCTGCAGATTTTCTCTTTCTTGTGATGAGGAATAGACAGGAATGATGGAGGAAGTACTGATCTTGCTAGAAAATGAGTTTGAGGTCACAAAAATCATATCAAGATTTTTGCTTGCAGAAGTAAATCTCTGACCGTTATCCTGCACTGTGGGGAAAAAGTTCAAAGATGTTCTTTATTCCCTTTTGAACATCATATTTAGTGGAGTGTGGTTTCAGTGCAGTCGCCCAACTTCTTTCAAGGCAACAAAACAGACCTCAAATTTCAGAACGTGGTGACCTGAGACTCTCAAGTACATTTAGTCTGATGTCGAGAAGCTGATATCACTGTACCAAGCTCATCCATCACATTGAAAGATGACAAAACAATGAAGTAGTGCTAATGCACACTTTAAAATTTTATTTTATTACAGTTAAAAACATTTTATTTGTAGCGTCAAATGAATTTGAATAACTTATGCAATTATTTGTCACTACTTAAAATTCACTGTGCATTGTAAATCAGAATTCTTCAGAGTTTTTATGTAAAAGTCAAAGGGAGAGGGGTCACTGGGGACATGGTCTGGGAGCGAAGGGGGCAGTAACCCCAAAAAGTTTGGGAACCACTGGTTTAGTGGGAGAAGCCAGAGTGTAGTAATAGATTGTTGTCTGCCTAAGTAGAAGTGTGCATTAGGGATTGGTTCTGGGTTTGATCTTAGCAGCTGAAAACATTTTAAATAACAACATTAAAAAAAGTACTAATTTCAGTAACTTAGAGTAGAAAGGGGTTGTAATTGGTGTTGGAGAAAAGAATACTGGTAATGTAGCGGTGTGCTACACACAGCGCTAGAATGACCACACGGAGTCGGTGAGTTAGAGTTGCGATGAAAGAGATTTATTCAAACTTCGCGGCCTGCTTTAAAGCCTTCCCGTTCCCACCCTCCCTGGGGTGGGCTTGCTGTGGGGAATGCATATTCCCAGATCCTTTCCACGTGTGGGATTTTCCCCCTGCTGGTGCAGATGGTCTGGCGCCCTTTTTGGGGCCGGCCCTCTGCCTGCGCGTGCTGTTGTGAGCCGGTTCGCGGGTGCCAGAAAGTGGGTCACCACATAATCCCCCCCGCCCCCCCAGAACCGGCGATACCTCCCCCAATGTCCACAGTCTGGATCGGCCTCTGTTTGGGTGGTCTGCCGCGGTGCCTGAGCCTGGACCGGCTGCGCCAAGTCCACATGGGCCGGTTTGAGTCGGTCCACTGTGAAAACCTCCTCTCTCCCCCCAATGTCTAGCACGAACGTGGACCCGTTGTTCCTGATCACCTTAAACGGCCCCTCGTAGGGCCGCTGTAGCGGTGCCTGGTGTCCGCCCCGTCGTACAAAAAGAAACTTACAGTTCTGCAGGTCTTTGGGTACGCAGGTCGGGCTCTGTCCGTGCTGTGAAGTGGGGATGGGGGCCAGGTTACCGAGCCTCTCCTGTAGTCTGTCCAGGACTGCTGTGGGTTCTTCCTCTTGCCCCCTTGGGGCTGGTGTGAACTCTCCTGGGACTACCAGGGGTGCACCGTACACCAACTCGGCCGACGAGGTGTGCAGATCCTCCTTGGGCGCCGTGCGGATTCCGAGCAGGACCCAGGGAAGCTCGTCCACCCAGTTAGGCCCCTCCAGGCAGGCCATGAGAGCCGATTTCAGGTGACGGTGAAAGTGCTCCACTAGTCTGTTCGACTGTGGGTGGTAGGCAGTTGTGTGGTGTAGCTGCGATCCTAAAAGGTTGGCCATAGCCGACCACAGGCTGGAGGTGAACTGGGCGCCTCTGTCGGAGGTAATGTGGGCCGGTACCCCGAAGCGGGCTACCCAGGTTGCGATCAGTGCTCGGGCACAGGATTCGGAGGTGGTGTCAGTGAGTGGGACTGCCTCTGGCCATCTGGTGAACTGGTCTATCATAGTTAGTAGGTACCGCGCTCCTCGTGATACTGGCAGGGGCCCCACGATATCCACATGGATGTGGTCGAACCTCCGGCGGGTGCGTTCGAACCGCTGCGGCGGAGCCTTGGTATGCCGCTGCACCTTGGCCGTTTGGCACTGCATGCACGTTTTGGCCCATTCACTGACCTGCTTACGAAGTCCATGCCACACGAACCTGTTGGAGACCAGCCGGACGGTTGTCCTGATGGAGGGGTGCACTAAGTTGTGAATGGACTCGAAAACCCGCCGGCGCCAGGCTGCTGGGACGACGGGGCGGGGTTGGCCGGTAGCTACGTCACATAGTAGGGTCCTCTCACCTGGGCCTACAGGGAGGTCTTGAAGCTGTAAACCGGAGACTGCAGTCCTGTAACTGGGGATCTTAGTGTCTGCTTGCTGTGCCTCTGCCAGCGCTGCATAGTCCACCCCCTGGGACAGGGCCTGTATGGTAGGTCTGGAAAGTGCGTCCACCACGACGTTGTTCTTTCCAGAGACATGCCGGATGTCCGTCATGTACTCAGAGATGTAGGACAGATGTCGCTGCTGGCGGGACGACCAGGGGTCGGACACCTTAGTGAACGCAAAGGTAAGCGATTTGTGGTCTGTGAACGTGGTGAAGGGCCTACCTTCTAAGAAGTACCTGAAATGCCGGATTGCCAGGTATAGTGCCAATAGCTTCCGGTCGAAAGCACTGTATTTGAGTTCAGGTGGTCGTAGGTGTTTGCTGAAGAACGCCAGGGGTTGCCAGCGACCCTCGATGGGTTGTTCCAGCACTCCACCGACTGCTATGTTGGATGCGTCCACCGTGCGGGCAGTAGGAACGTCTGTTTTGGGGTGCACTAGCATCGCGGCATTTGCCAAGGCTTCTTTGGTTTTAACGAAAGCGGTCGCAACCTCTTCGTCCCAGGTAATGTCCTTGCCCTTACCCGACATTAGAGTGAACAGGGGGCGCATGGTTCGGGCTGCTGAGGGGAGGAAACGGTGGTAGAAATTCACCATACCCACGAATTCCTGCAGGCCTTTGATTGTGTTGGCTCGGGGGAAGTTGTGGACCGCGTCTACCTTGGCGGGCAGCGGGTTTGCCCCATCTTTAGTAATCCTGTGGCCCAGGAAGTCGATGGTGTCGAGTCCGAACTGGCATTTGGCTGGGTTGATTGTAAGGCCGAATTCGCTCAGGCGGGAGTAGAGCTGGCGGAGGTGGGACAGATGCTCCTGCCGACTACTGCTTGCTCTGAGGATGTCGTCCAAATAGATGAATACAAAGTCCAGGTCGCGTCCCACCACGTCCATTAGCTGCTGGAAAGTCTGTGCGGCATTCTTTAGCCCAAACGGCATTCGGAGGAATTCGAAAAGTCCGAACAGGGTGGTAAGTGCTGTTTTGGGGATGTCGTCTGGATGTACAGGGATTTGGTGGTATCCCTGGACGAGGTCTACCTTGGAAAAGATCCTTGCGCCGTGTAGGTTTGCTGCGAAGTCTTGAATGTGCGGCACAGGGTAGCGGTCTGGCGTTGTAGCTTCGTTCAGTCTACGGTAGTCACCGCATGATCTCCAGCCCCCCGTTGCCTTGGGCACCATGTGAAGGGGGGAGGCCCATGGGCTGTTGGAACGTTGTATGATCCCCAATTCCTCCATCTTCTTGAACTCCTCCTTCGCCAGTCGGAGCTTGTCCGGGGGAAGCCTTCGAGCACGGGCGTGGAGGGGTGGTCCCTGGGTCGGGATGTGGTGCTGTACTCTGTGTCTGGGCATGGCTGCCGTGAACTGCAGTGTCAGTACTGATGGGAAATCCGCCAGGACTCTGGTGAATTCGTCGTCGGACAGCGTGATGGAGTCCAGGTGTGGGGCTGGCAACTGTGCTTCACCCAGGGAGAACGTTTGAAAAGTCTTGGCGTGGACTAATCGTTTCCCTTGCAGGTCGACCAGCAGGCTGTGGGCTCGTAGAAAATCCGCCCTCAGGAGTGGTTGGGCCACGGCGGCCAGTGTGAAGTCCCATGTGAACCGGCTGGAGCTGAACTGTAGCCGCACCGTGCGGGTGCCGTAGGTTCGTATTGTGCTGCCATTTGCGGCCCTCAGGGTGGGTCCCGGTTCTCTGTTGCGGGTATCATAACTCGTTGGAGGTAAGACGCTGATCTCCGCTCCAGTGTTGACCAAAAAGCGGCGTCCCGACTGCTTGTCCCAGACGTACAGGAGGCTGTCCTAATGGCCAGCCGCCGTAGCCATCAGCGGCGGCTGGCCCTGGCGTTTCCCGGGAATTTGCAGGGTGGTCTGCAGCGGCGGGTTTGGTCTGTCGTTGGGCACGCGGCTTGGTGATCTGTGCGATGGGCGCCCCTCTCTCTTTCCTGGCATTCCACAGCACATCTGCTCGGGCCGCCACTTCCCGGGGGTCACTGAAATCTGCGTCGGACAGCAGCAGGCATATGTCCTCGGGCAGTTGCTCTAGGAACGCCTGCTCAAACATGAGGCAGGGTTTGTGTCCTTCAGCCAGGGCCAGCATCTCGTTCATTAATGCTGACGGCGGCCTGTCTCCCAAACCATCCAGGTGCATTAAGCGGCGTGCTCGTTCGCGCCATGAGAGTCCGAAAGTCCTTATGAGTAGGGCTTTGAATGCTGTGTATTTGCCGTCCTGCGGGGGCGACTGTATAAACTCCTCAACTTGTGCAGCTGTCTCCTGGTCGAGGGAGCTCAGCACGTAGTAGTAGCGAGTGGACTCCGAGGTTATCTGCTGAATGTGGAATTGAGCTTCTGTTTGTTTGAACCATAAATGGGGTCGCAGCATCCAGAAGCTTGGCAGTTTTAACGAAACTGCGTGAACAGATGCGGCGTCGGTCATCTCTGGTCCAAATGTCGTTTGGGCCGTCGGGGTTACCAACTGTAGCGATGTGCTACACACAGCGCTAGAATAACCACATGGAGTCAGTGAGTTAGAGTTGCGATGAAAGAGATTTATTCAAACTTTGCGGCCTGCTTTAAAGCCTTCCCGTTCCCGCCCTCCCTGGGGCGGGACTGCTGTGGGGAATGCGTATTCCCAGACCCTTTCCGCGCGCGGGATTTGCCCCCTGCTGGTGAAGATGGCCTGGCGCCCTTTTTGGGGCCGGCCCTCTGCCTGCGCACGCTGTTGTGAGCCGGTTCGTGTGTGCTAGAAGGTGGGTCGCCACAGTAATTCTTCCAGTTTGGTGAAAGTCATAGAGCTACAAAGAGTGAAACAGCGCAGGAATAGGCCCCTCGGTTCACAATGGCCATGGTAGTCTTTTGCGCAACTTACCACCGTGCTTTATTATTTATTTTAAGTTGATTTTTTTTGTTTCTTCATTTTTTCCCTTGCATGTTTGGGCTTTTATATTTAGTATTTTGATAATCCTTTATTAATTAAATTAAGCAATCAGTTTGCCCTTTGTGGGCCTTATGTATATCTGTCTAGGCTTGTACATCTTTAAAAACCACTATAATAATTTTAGCTTAGTTATTTTTTTGGAAGTTCATTTACTTGATCGTAGTAATTAAGGAAAAACCTCAACCAGCCAAGTCATGGTTTTTAATTGGACCCTTTATCAGACAAATGGGAATTTTGGGGAATTGCAAGATATTTTCTTTCAATGTACTTTCATTTTTATAGTAAAATGTTAACAGCATATTCAAATTACTCAGATTTTAGGAATGAGTAAATTAAAAAAGGATTGAGGAGAGGTTTTCCTTTTTTTGGTTGTAAATTTTGGTTGTAATCATGACTGGAATATAGGTGATAAGTGGCTAATACACTCATTTGTTTCTAAAAGGGTTTATGTAACAAATTTAATATTAAACACTCAGCGCATATTTTCCTCGCATGAATATAATGATAAGTCAATTATCAGGGGAGGACGGGAGCTTGAATTAAGTGTTGAATGAACTTGCAGTATAAGTGGCAGAAACAGGTTCGATATTATCATTTAAAGAAAAATTGGATAGGTATATGGACAGGAAAGGAATGGAGGGTTATGGGCTGAGTGCAGGTCGGTGGGACTAGGTGAGAGTAGCGTTCGGCTTGACTAGAAGGGCCGCGATTGCCTGTTTCCGTGCTGTAATTGTTATATGGTTATATAAGTCACTTACAAGTCAATAGCATCATAGCATTTTAAGTAACGTTTCGATATTAAACACACAGCACATATTTTCCCCGTATGAACATATAAAATCATTGCAACACACCAATATCGCTGAATCAGTGGGAGCCCTGGGCTTGTTTTCCTGCAACAACACGGTCCTATCGAGCGGTGATGGGAGACACTGATACTCGAAGGGGGTTCCTTATGTCCAGTCTATTCTGCAATTTAGTTTTCGTTGCATTCATTGCAGAAAAATGTTGAAAATGGAAGCAACGTTTTCAGTGCTTTCATGGCTATCTCTGAATATTTAGCCTTGACCTTGATCCAGAATGCCGGCAGAGATGTTATGTGACACATACTTTTCAGCCCGCCGTCATTTGCAAGCTCGAGGAGTTAGAAACATAGAAACATAGAAAATAGGTGCAGGAGTAGGCCATTCGGCCCTTCGAGCCTGCACCGCCATTTATTATGATCATGGCTGATCATCCAACTCAGAACCCAGCCTTCCCTCCATACCCCGTGACCCCTGTAGCCACAAGGGCCATATCTAACTTCCTTTTAAACATAGCTAATGAACTGGCCTCAACAGTTTGCTGTGGCAGAGAATTCCACAGATTCACCACTCTCTGTGTGAAGAAGTTTTTCCTAACCTCGGTCCTAAAAGGCTTCCCCTCTATCCTCAAACTGTGACCCCTCGTTCTAGACCTCCCCAACATCGGGAACAATCTTCCCGCATCTAGCCTGTCCAATCCCTTTAGGATCTTATACGTTTCAATCAGATCCCCCCTCAATCTTCTAAATTCCAACGAGTACAAGCCCAGTTCATCCAGTCTTTCTTCATATGAAAGACCTGCCATCCCAGGAATCAATCTGGTGAACCTTCTTTGTACTCCCTCTATGGCAAGGATGTCTTTCCTCAGATTAGGGGACCAAAACTGCACACAATACTCCAGGTGTGGTCTCACCAAGGCCTTGTACAACTGCAGTAGTACCTCCCTGCTCCTGTACTCGAATCCTCTCGCTATAAATGCCAGCATACCGTTCGCCTTTTTCACCGCCTGCTGTACCTGCATGCCCACTTTCAATGACTGGTGTATAATGACACCCAGGTCTCGTTGCACCTCCCCTTTTCCTAATCGGCCACCATTCAGATAATAATCTGTTTTCCTATTTTTGCCACCAAAGTGGATAACTTCACATTTATCCACATTAAATTGCATCTGCCATGAGTTTGCCCACTCACCCAACCTATCCAAGTCACCCTGCATCCTCTTAGCATCCTCCTCACTGCTAACACTGCCACCCAGCTTCGTGTCATCCGCAAACTTGGAGATGCTGCATTTAATTCCCTCATCCAAGTCATTAATATATATTGTAAACAACTGGGGTCCCAGCACTGAGCCTTGCGGTACCCCACTAGTCACCGCCTGCCATTCTGAAAAGGTCCCGTTTATTCCCACTCTTTGCTTCCTGTCTGCTAACCAATTCTCCACCCACACCAATACCTTACCCCCAATACCATGTGCTTTAAGTTTGCACACTAATCTCCTGTGTGGGACCTTGTCAAAAGCCTTTTGAAAATCCAAATATACCACATCCACTGGTTCTCCCCTATCCACTCTACTAGTTACATCCTCAAAAAATTCTATGAGATTCGTCAGACATGATTTTCCTTCCACAAATCCATGCTGACTTTGTCCGATCATTTCACCGCTTTCCAAATGTGCTGTTATCACATCCTTGATAACTGACTCCAGCAGTTTCCCCACCACCGACGTTAGGCTAACCGGCCTATAATTCCCCGGTTTCTCTCTCCCTCCTTTTTTAAAAAGTGGGGTTACATTAGCCACCCTCCAATCCTCAGGAACTAGTCCAGAATCTAACGAGTTTTGAAAAATTATCACTAATGCATCCACTATTTCTTGGGCCACTTCCTTAAGCACTCTGGGATGCAGACCATCTGGCCCTGGGGATTTATCTGCCTTCAATCCCTTCAATTTACCTAACACCACTTCCCTACTAACATGTATTTCGCTCAGTTCCTCCATCTCACTGGACCCTCTGTCCCTTACTATTTCTGGAAGATTATTTATGTCCTCCTTAGTGAAGACAGAACCAAAGTAATTATTCAATTGGTCTGCCATGTCCTTGCTCCCCATAATCAATTCACCTGTTTCTGTTTGCAGGGGACCTACATTTGTCTTTATCAGTCTTTTCCTTTTTACATATCTATAAAAGCTTTTACAGTCCGTTTTTATGTTCTCTGCCAGTTTTCTCTCATAATCTTTTTTCCCCTTCCTAATTAAGCCCTTTGTCCTCCTCTGCTGAACTCTGAATTTCTCCCAGTCCTCAGGTGAGCCACTTTCTCTGGCTAATTTGTATGCTACTTCTTTGGAATTGATACTATCCCTAATTTCTCTTGTCAGCCACGGGTGCACTACCTTCCTTGATTTATTCTTTTGCCAAACTGGGATGAACAATTGTTGTAGTTCATCCATGCAACCTTTAAATGCCTGCCATTGCATATCCACCGTCAATCCTTGAAGTGTCATTTGCCAGTCTATCTTAGCTAATTCATGTCTCATACCTTCAAAGTTACCCCTCTTTAAGTTCAGAACCTTTGTTTCTGAATTAACTACGTCACTCTCCATGTTAATGAAGAATTCCACCATATTATGGTCACTCTTACCCAAGGGGCCTCTCACGACAAGATCGCTAATTAACCCTTCCTCATTGCTCAAAACCCAGTCCAGAGTTGATCTCCTTCCCGAGCTGTCATGGATGACACATGGGTAATGACCTTGCGTGCGTAATGGCTGAACAGTGGGCGTGACGGAATGAAGAAAGGTGTAGCTGATTCATATCGCCAAATCATATCGTTTCCTCGCGGCCCAGTAGCACATGCTTTGCGGCCCAGTATCGGTCCGTGGCCCGGTGGTTGGGGACTGCCGATGTAAGGCTTCTGAGTGAATGATTACCTGTCTTATAATATCATCAGCTGCTCTTTTAAGCTTCTAAGACTGATCTAAACCTTCCCCCACCCTGCCCCCTCACAGCTGTCTTGTTTTATGGGAAAATTGACATCTCTTGGCAAAGTTGTACAGGACATCTAAATTTCAGGGTGGGGGCCAAATTATGGATAATATAATTCTAAAAATAAGAGTTATAGAGTCATACAGCATAGAAACAGGCCCTTCCACCTAACCCGTCTATGACAGCCATGGTGTCTACTTCAGCTAGACCTGTTTTCCCCATTTGGCCCTCTATCCATCTAAACAAGGAAATAAGGTGAGAGAGAGGGAAAAAGGGGATGAGGAATGGTGATGGCGGGGGGGGGGAGGGGGTGGTTGTTGGTGGTGGCAGTGCCATTACTGGAAGTTCAAAAAGTTGATGTTCATGCCATCAGGTTGGAGGCTACTCAGACGGAATATATGGTGGTGTTCCTCCAACCTGAGTGTGGCCTATCACAACAGTGGAGGAGGCCATGTATAGACATATTGGAATGGGAAGTGGAATTAAAATGGGTGGCCACTGGGAAATCCTGCTTTTTCTGGTGGATGGAGCATAGGTGCTTGAAGTGGTCTCCCAGTCTACGTCGGATCTCATTGATATACAGGAGGCCACACTGGGAGCACCGGACACAGTATATGACCCCCAACAGACTCACAGCTGAAATGTAGCCTCACCTGGAAGAACTGTTTGGGGCTCTGAATGATAGGGCGGAGGTGTGGGGGCAGGTGCGAGTTGCGTAGGGAGCGATCTCTGCAGAAAGTGGTGGGAGGACGGAAAGATGTGCTTGGTGGTGGGATCCCTTCGGAGAGGGCGGAAGTTAAATTGTGTGCTGGACGTGGAGGCTGGCAGGGTGGTAGGTGAGGACAAGAGGAACTCTATGCCTTGTATTGCGGTGGGAGGATGGGGTGAGAGTAGACGTGCATGAGATGCGGCTGAGGGTGTGTTGATGGTGGAGGAAGGGAAGCCCCTTTCTTTCAAAAAGGAGGACATCTCCTTTGTTCTGGAATGAAAAGCCTCATCCTGAGAGCAGATGCGGCAGAGACGGAGGAATTGAGAAATGGGGATGGCATTCTTACAAGTAATGGAGTGGGAGGGGGTATAGTCCAGGTATCTGTGAGAGTCCGTGGGTTTGTAATAGACATCAGTAGATAAGCTGTCTCCAGAGATATATACAGAGAGATTGAGAAAGGGGAGCGAGGTGTTGGAAATGGGCCAGGTAAATTTGAATGCAGGGTGGAAGTTGGAGGCAAAGTGGATGAAGTCAACAAGTTCCGCATGGGTGCAGGAAGCAGCACTCATGCAGTCGTCAATGTAGAGTAGGAGAAGTGCAGGACATCCACTATTGTAGGCTGTTCCATGTAGCTGACCAAACAGGTAGACATAGCTGGGACCCATATGAGTGCTCATGGCTACCCATTTTGTTTGAAGGAAGTGGGAGGAGCAGAAGGAAAAATTATTAAGAGTAAGGACAAGTTCTACTAGGCGGAGGAGCGTGGTGGTGGAGGGGAACTAGTTGGGTCTGGTATCCAGAAAGAAATGGAGGGTTATAAGGCCTTTTTAGTGGGGAATGGATGTTTATAGGGACTGGACATCAGTAGTAAAGTAAGATGATGAGGGCCAGGGAAACTGAAATCATTGAAAAGATCCAGAGCATGTGAAATATCATGGATGTAGGTAGGAAGGGACTGAACTGGGGGGGAGGGGGAATGAGTTCAGTGGGACAGGAACAAGCTGAAACAATGGGTCTACTTGGACAAATGGGTTTGTGAACCTAGGATAGGAGGTGGAAACGGTGAGGGGTGCAGGGTGTGGGAACTATGAGGTTGGTGGCAGTGAATGGGAGATCACTGAGCTAATAAGGTTGGTGATGGTTTGGGAGACAATGCCTTGGTGCTCCTTCGTGGCATCCTTTTTGAGGAATAAATAAGAGAAGGCGCGTTGAGAGTTGTCACTGGGCCTCAGCAAGGTAGAGATCACTACACCAGACTACTAGAGCACCCTCCTTGTGTGCAAGTTTGCTGCTGAGGTTAGGAATAGTGTGGAGGGAGTGGAGAGCAGAGCGTTTGGAAGGAGTGAGGTTGGAATTGGAGAGAGGCATGTTGAATTTGAGATGACTGATGTCCCGTCAGCAGTTGCCAATGAAAAGGTCCAGAGCAGGTAGAAGACCAGGGCGGGATATCCAGGAAGAGGAGGAGGGTTGAAGACAGAAGAAGGTGTCATCGGTGTGGGGTGGCGAGTCCTTGCCAAAGAAATAGGTTTGAAGACGGAAATGGTGGAATAAGAGCTTAGCGTCCTGGCGGGTGCAGGAGGACAAAGGTGAGATGAGGCCTTTACTGAGGACAGAACTTTTGCCTCAGAGAGGGGAAGGTCAGATGGAATGGTGAAGACCCGGCATGGATGAGAGCTGGGATCAGAGAGTTTCACTAAACTCCATTTTGGTGTTCGATACCCCTACTCTGGGAAACAGACTGTGACCATTCACCTTATCTGTGCCCCGGATGATTTTATAAATCTCTAAGATCACTCTTCTACCTTCTAAGTTGCAAGGGTAAATGTCTCGATCTATCCAGTCTCCTGGAAGCTGAAAACCTCCAGTACGGTAAAATTGCCTTGCTTATTTTCTACACCCTTTCCAACTCAATGATAGCCTTCCTATACCGAGGTAACCTGAACTACACACAATATGCCAAGGCCACGTGCTGCTGTAACATGACATTTCAACATGGCTCTGGTTGATGAGGCAAGCATGCCCAATGCCACCTTCACCACTCTGTCTACTGGTGGCTCCATTTTCAGGACAGTCAATTATATTAGACTCTTTTCTAAAATGTTGCTCAGAGAAAATTAAAAAAATAAAGCCAATTCTTTTCTTTCCTGATAGTAAATGATAGTTTATTATTTCTTTGTCTTCCCCTTTCATTCTCTTCTTGTCCCCCCTTTTTTTTCCACCCCTTCCAGTAGATGGCACATAGCCAAGTGAGGATAGAAACTATTAAGAGTTGTAAGCTGCACTTCAGTTGGTTTATGTGAAAACTTGCACTTTGTAGCAAAGTTGTTCAAGACATCTGAATTTCAGGGCAGAGGACCAAAGTAAGGATAATGTAACCTAAGTATGCCTTTCTAAAAGTGTAGTGCTTTGGTTAGATGGCAGATGGTGGATGTTAGTCATGGTAGGGTGCTTTCCAGGGCTGTGGGATGTTTTGTTTATTTATTTACCTATCCAATCATACAAGCAGTAGGCCCTTCACGCCACCCCAGCAACCCCCCGACAAACCTGATTAACCCTAACCTAATCACGGGACAATTTACAATCACCAATTAACCTACCCAGTATGCCTTTGAACTGTGAGAGGAAACCAGAGGACTTGAGGAATACCCGCACATTCCACAGGGAGGACATACAGAGAGTCCCCACGGACTTTGCTGGAATTGAACTCCGAACTCCAGAATGCCCCCAGCTGTAATAGCATCGTGCTAATCATTATGCTACCGTGGTGCTGTGTGTAGGTGTTGTATGTGTGCAGGGATGAGACCAACCATCAGGGCTTGTATCAGTAATCTGGACTAAATAGTAGTCAAACAAACTAATGTCCAATTTATTCTCTCAAAATTACATTTGATGGAATGTTTCATGTTCTATTTAAATGAATTTCTAATCTATGAAATAGGCTTGTAAACAAAATCATTATATTACCTTATTTTCAAAACTGATGTTTGCCTTTATGTACAGTGATAAATGATTTTCTTTTGATGCGTTCTTTAAAGTTTTGCAAGTTTAACAGACATCTGGGTTTGATTTTCAAAAGAAATCTTCCCCTCCCGCACTGATCTATGGCTCTTGGCTGATGACATTTTCTGCAGCTACATATTGGCAGTGACGCAATTTCCCAGGAATCAGTGCTATTTAATAAGCCCATATTCTCTAACATTTTCTTCATTATTAATTTTCAATATTTTTGGCTGTATTTTTATATATTTGTGTGAAAATGAGGGGAAGACAGAAGTAGGAAGAGACTTTGTACTTGAGAAACAGATTCATTGAAGGTTGTCCTCTGAGATGGTGGATGATGGTCAACTTTGTCTTAGCTTATTTATTGTAACAGGAGATTTCTGTGAACCATTTGTTATCCTGTAGTAATGTTCAAAGGTGATGCATATATACGTGGCAGAAATACTGCTGTTGCTTCAAACTGTTAAACTAAAACAGGAAAATGCTGTTTTGTTTTAATGAGATTGTGAGTATTGATCAAAGTGGGCACCATTCAGTCCACTGTGGATGAAGAATTTTAAACCAAATAGTTGCCTCGGAGGAAATTGCTTTAAAAATATAATGATCGTTTATTCATTTCGAGATCCAGTGTGGAACAGACCCATCCAGTCCATTGAGCAGCACCACCCAGCAACCCATTTATTTAACACCAGCCTAATCACAGGACAATTTACAGTGACCTACTGACCAGTACATCTTTGGACTGTGGGGTGGAAGCCAAAAGACCTTGAAGTCGCCCTCACAATTCACGCTCCTTACAGATAGCACTGGGAGTGAACTCTGAAACAACCTGAGCTGTAATAGTGTCACGCTAACCACTGCGCTATCGTGTCGTCTTAAATTAGATAAAAAGCATTAAATTCACCCCAATGGAGCAGCAACTCCCATGTTCACTTCCTTTCTCCATTCTGCAGAAGTGGATCTCAACTATCATTTTCTCTTGGAATATTAAGAAAATAAAGCACAATTAAGCTAGGTTTATCCTTATTTATTTCTGTCCACTGATCCCAGTGAATGGCAAAACTTCATGCTGAAAACTGATAATCATATTCTCTATGCTCGCAAATCATGTAACAAACAGTCCCCCCAAAAAAGCTAGTATGATATATATCAGGCTAATGAACTACAGCTGAAAACTGAATAATTTGTCTTTGGTTGTTAAGTTATAATCCTAGGAATGGTTCATAGCTGAGCAAAATATGTGTAGATAATGGCTGACTATAGTAGGGAAAATGCATGTTTTAGTTCTAATAAAGTGACGAGCTGAACTGATATTGATTGTTTAATAATTTGCAATTAATGTATTGAAAGAATTGTGTACTCTTAACAGCCACGAATTAGGGAATTATGTCACAAGATTAGTACTGCATTATAATTATTTACAGTTATATTCTAATAGTTATGATTGTGTGGCAGAATTGTAATGCCTGATTATTAACAGCTCTTTATTGGGAATTGTGCTGCTTTTGCGAAGACAGAATCGTGCTGAGTGTATAATTTTGGTGTTATGACTATTAAGAGGGATGATGAATTAGGCAGTCCTTTCACTGTAAGCTGAAGGTAATTGTGTTAGCTTTGCTTATGATAAGAATTGATCACGCTTCCTATCAACTCAATTTCATTCTTTTGCAGAACTTTTGTCATTTGGTATTTATAATTTAAGTTTATGGTCATTTTAAATTTTATTTTGTTGACTGATCAACCTAGGTTTGATCATGAATATGGAGATATACAAAAAGCTGCTGATCTTTGAATCTGGATCAAAAGACAGACTGCCAGAGGAATTCAGTGGGTCAGGCAGCATCTGTGGGTGACCATAAGACAGAGGAGCAGAATTGAAGTCTGCTCTGCTTTTCAATTGTAGCTGATTTAAGTTCCCTCTCAACCCCCTTCCCCTGCTTTCTCCCCATAACCTCTGATGCCTTTACTGTTCAAGAACCTATCAACCTCTGTTTTAAATATACACAATGAATTGGTCTCCAACCATTTGTGGTAATGAATTCCATGGATTCACCAGCCTCCGACTAAAAAAATTTCTCGTCATCTCTGTTTTCTAAAGGGGCATCCTTCTATTCTGAAACTGTATCCTCTGGTCCTAGACTCCTCCATTATTCAGGGCCCATACCTAAGAAAAGATGTACTGGCAGGGCTAGGCAACCATGGCAGATAAGGGAAGTTGAGGACTGCATAAAAGGCAAGAAAAGGGCATATAACGTAGCAAAAGTGAGCGGGAAATTGGATGATTGGGAAGCTTTTAAAATCCATCAAAAGGCAACTAAAAAAGCTATAAGAAAGGAAAAGATGAAATATGAGGGCAGACTAGCCAATAATATAAAGCAGGCTACCAAAAGTTTTTTCAGTTATTTAAAGAATAAAAGGGAGGTGAGAATTAATATTCGATCACCAGAAAATGATGCTGGTGAGGTAGTAATGGGAGACAAAGAAATGGCAGATGAGCTTAATGGGTACTTTGCTTCATTCTTTACTATGGAAAGCACTAGTTGTATGCCAGAGGTCGATGGTTATCAGGGAGCAAGAGTGAGTGCCATTGCTATTACAAAGGAAAAAGTGTAAGGCAAACTGAAAGGTCTTGAGGTGGATAAATCACCTGGACCAGATGGACTACATCTCTCAGGACTCATTGAGGTTGGTGAAAAGATAACAGATGCATTGGTCATGATCACTTGATTCTGGCATGGTCAGAGGACTGGAAAATTGCAAGTGTCACTCCACTCTTTAAGAAGGGAGGAAGATAAACGAGATGAAATTATAGGCCAGTTAGCCCTAACCTCATGGTTGGGCGTGTGTTGGAACCCATTAGTAAGTATGTGGTTTTGGGGTACTTGGAGACTAATGATAAAATGAATCATAGTTGGCATAGTTTCTGTTAAGGGAAAACTTGCCTGACAAATCTGTTAGAATTCTTCAAGGAAGTAATAAACAGGGTGGACAAAGGAGAGGCAGCGGATGTCATTTACTTGGATTTTCAAAAAGCATTTGATAAGGTGCTTCACATGAGGCTGCTTAACAAGATAAAATCCTAAGGTGTTACAGGAAAGATATTGGTATTGATAGAGGAATAGCTGATGGGCAGGAGGCACTGAGTGGGAATAAAGGGGGCCTTTTCTGGTTGGCTGCCAGTGACTAGTGATGTTCCTCAGGGGTCAGTATTGGGACCACTATTTTTCACATTGTTTGTCAATGATTTAGATACTGGAATTGATGGCTGTGTGGCAAAGTTTGCGGATGATATGAAGGTAGGTGGTGCTGAGGAAGCAATGCGATTGCAGCAGAACTTAGATAAATTGTAAGAATGGACAAAAAAGTGGCAGATGGAATACATTGTTGGGAAATGTATGATGATGCATTTTGCTAAAAGGAACAATAGTGCCTATAGTGACTATTAACTAAATGGGGATAAAATTCAAACATCAGATGTGCAAAGGGACTTGGGAGTCCTCGTGCAAGATTCCCAGAGGTTAATTTACAGGTTGAGTCTGTGGTAAAGAAGGCAAATGCAATGTTGGCATTTATTTCAGGAGGAATAGAATATAAAAGCAAGGAGATAATGCTGAGGCTTTACAAGGCACGAGTCAGACCACACTTGGAGTATTGTCAACAGTTTTGGGCCCCTTATCTCAGAAAGGACTGTCATTGGACAGAGTCCAGAGGAGGTTCACGAGGATGATTCCAGGATTGAAGGGATTGAGGAGTATTTGATAGCTTTGGGCCTGTACTCACTGGAATTTAGAAGAATGCACGTGGATCTTATTGAAACCTATGGAATGTTGAAAGGACTAGATAAGGTGGATGGTTCTTCTGGTGGGGGTGTCCAGAACTAGAGGGCACAGCCTCAAAATTGAGGGCTGACCTTTTAGAACAGACGTTTTCTTTTGGCCAAAGGATGGTGAATCAGTGGAATGCTCTGCCACGGTCTGTGGTGGAGGCCAAGTCCGTGGGTATATTTAAGGCGGAAGTTGATTCATTCCTGATTGGTCAGGGCATCAGGGGATATGGTGAGAGGGCAGGTGTACAGCGTTGAATGGGATCTGGGCTCAGCCATGATGAATTGACAGAGCAGACTCGGTGGGTTGAATGGCCTATTTCTACTCCTATGTCTTATGGCTTTGGAGAGGGTCCAGAGAAGGTTTGCAAGAATCATTCTAGGAATAAAGAGCACTTTGATAACTCAGGGCACGTACTTGCTGGAGTTTGGAAGAATAAGTGGAAACCTCATTGAAACCTATTGAATATTGAAATTGCTGTGGAAAGGATGTTTTTCTGTAGTGAATGAGTCTAGGAACAGAGGCCACAGCCTTAGAATAAAGGGACATCCATTTAGAACAGAGATGAGGAAGAATTTCTTTAGCAAGATTGTGGTGACTCTGGAATATAATTGCTGCAGATGGCTGTGGAGGCCAAGTGATTCAGTATATTTAAAGTGGTGGTGGATAGGTTACTGATTAAACAGTGCATCAAAGGTTATGGAGAGAAGGCTGGAGAATGGAGTTGAGAGGGATAACAAATCGGCCATGATGGAATGTCGGAGCAGATTCAACGGGCCAAGTGGCCTGTCCTTGAAGCATCTGCTCCCACACCCACTTTGGATAGGCCTCTCAGTATTAAGTTTAGTGTTATTTGTCACATGTACGTTGAAACATAGAGATAAATGTGTCATTTTGCATCAACAGCCAACACGGTCCAAGGATTGTGCTGGGGCAGCGTGGAAGGATCACTTCTGGTTCACTTCCAATGCCAGCATATCCTTTCCTCGATATTCTAGTCTTCAAAAAATGAATACTAACATTGCATTCACCTTCCTTCATATCGACAAAACATGCAAGTTAACTTTTACGGAATCCTACTTGAGGACCCCCAAGACCCTTCACACCTCCAATTTCTGAAATTGCTTCCTGTTCAGAAAATAGTCTACATCTTTATTCCTTCTACCAAAGTGCACCACCATACACTTTCCTCCATTGTATTCCGTCTGAAACTTTGCCCATTCTCCAAATCTAATCTGTCCAAGTCATTCTGCAGACTCCCTGATTGCTCAACACTTTCTGTCCCCATCTTTGTATCATCTACAAATTTGGCCACTCAGTCATCAGTTCTTCCATCCATATCATTAATGTATAACATGAAAAGTCCCAGACCCAATATCAACCCCTGTGGACTACCCCTAGTCATTGTCAGTCAACCAGAAAAGTAGCCTTTTATTCCCACTTTTTGCCTCCTGCCAATCAGCCACTGCTTTATCCATGCTAGAATCTTTCCTGTAATACCGTAGGCTTTTAACTTATTAAGCAGCCATATGTATGGCACCTTGTCAAAGGTCTTCCGAAAATCCAAGAACACAATATCAACTGATTCTTCTTTGTCTGTCCTGCTTGTTGTTTCTTCAAAAAATTCCAACAGAAATCAGCTAAGATTTTCCCCTGAGAAAACCATGCTGACTGCCGGCTATTTTATCATATGCCTCCAAGTATCCTGAGACCTCATCCTTAATAATCGACTCCAACACTTTCCCAACCACTAAAGTAAGGTTAATGGCCTATAATTTCCTTACTTTCTGCCTCTCTCCCTTCTTAAAGAATGGAGTGGCATTTGCAATTTTCCAGTTCTCTGGAACCATTCTAAAATCTAGTGATTCTTGGAAGATCATTACTAATGCCTCAACAATCTCTTCAACTGCTTCTTCCAGAGGCATGGCGTGTAATCCATCTGGTCCAGGGGACTTGTTTCCCTTCAGAACTTTCAGTTTACCAAGCACCTTCTCCTTCCTCCCCTTGAAACTTCCTAATTTCTGGCATTCTACTGGTATCTTCAATAATGAAGACTGGCATCTCTTACATAGAACATGGAACAGTACAGCATAGGAACAGGCCATTCAGCCCACAAAGTTGTGATGGTTCAGCTAAAAAGCAAATTAAAAACACCCAAACACTAATCCCTCCTACCTATGCTATGTCCTTATCCCTCCATCTCCCTTGCATCCATGTGCCTATCCAGATGTTTCTTAAAAGTCTCTAATGTATTTGCCTCTATCACCATACCAGGTAGCGCATTCCAGGCATCCATAGCTCTGAGTAAAAAAACTTGCCCCTCACATCCCCCTTGAACCTACTTCCTCTCACCTTCAATGCATGCCGTCTGGATTTTAGACATTTCAGCCCTGGGAAACAGATGCTCCTTGTCCATTCTATCTGTGCCTCTCATAATCTTCTAAACCTCAATCAGATCTCCGCTCAGCCTCCAGCACTCCAGAGTAAACAACCCAAGTTTATCCAGCCTCTAGTGATAGCACATGCCCTCCAAACTAGGCAGCATGCTGGTAGACCTCTTCTGCACCCTCTCCAAAACCTCAACATCCTTCCTATAGTGGGGTGACCAGAATTCTACGCAATACTCCAGATGTGGCTTAACCAGAGTTTTATGAAGTTGCAACTTAATTTCCTGATTTTTTTTTTGGACTCAATGCCTCAACTAATAAAAACAAGTATTCCATAAGCCTTCTTAACCACCTTATTGACCTGTGTAGTCACATTCACGAAGCTATGAACTTGGAAGATCTCGCTGCTTAGTAACACGGTTAAAGATCTAAACAACAGTGTACAGTCTTCTTGCGTTTTCCCCACACCGACGTGTAACACCTCACATTTATCTGGGTTAAACTCCATCTGCCATTTCTCAGCCCATGTCTGCAATTGATCTATATCATGCTATATTCCTTGCTTGTCTTCTACACTGTTCACAACTCCTCCATTTCTTTGTTCCCTATTACTACCTCTCCAGCATCATGTTCCAGCAGTCCAGTATCCACTCTTGCCTCTCTTTTACTCTTTACATATCTGAGAAAAACTTTTGGTATCTTCTTGTATATTATTGGCTAACTGACCTTCATATTTAAACTTTTCTTTGCTTATGGATTTTTAGTTGATTTGTGTTGGTTTTTAAAAACTTCCCAATCCTCTAGCTTCTTGCAAATTCTTGTTATCTTGTATGTGTCTTCCTTTGCTGCTATGTTGTCTTTCACTTCCATTGCCAGCCATGATTGCCTCACCCTCCCTTTTTAGAATGCTGCTTCTTTGGGAATAACCAGTCCTTTGCTTTCCGAATTGTTCCCAAAAACTCCAGCCATTGCTGCTCTACCATAATTCCTGCAAGAGTCCCCTTCCAATCAACTATGGCCAGCTCCTCTTTAATGCCTCTGTAGGTACCTTGCTCTACTATACTGATACATCAGATTTTAGCTTCTCCCTCTCAAACTGTAGGGTGAATTCTCTGATATGATGTTCACTGGTTCTTATGTGTTCCTTTACCTTAAGCTCTCTGGTCAAATCTGATTCATTACACAAAACCCAATCTAAAATTGCCTTTTCCTTAGTGGGCTTGAGCACAAGTTCCTCCAAGAAACCATTTTGTAGGCATCCTACAAATTCTTTCTCTTAGGATCCAGCATATCTTTTATTCCCAAACTACATGCATATTGAAATCCCCCATGACCATTGTAACGTTGCCCTTTTTACATATTGTTTCCATCTTCATTTGTAATTTGTACCCCACATCCTGGCTATTGTATGGAGCCCTATATATAACTCCTATCAGTGTCTTTTTCCTTTGCAATTTCTTAACTATATCAATAAAGATTGTATATCTTCTGTTACTTTATCATTTCTTTCTAGGGATTTGATTTCATTTATTACCAACAAAACAACTTCATCTCCTCTGCCCACCTGCCTGATCCGTTCAATACAATGTGTGTCCTTGGCTTCCAAATGTGATCTTCTTTCACCCATGACTCATTGATGCCTACAACATCATTCCTGGCAATTTCTAACTGCGCTACAAGTTTATCTACTGTATTTTGTATACTGGGCAGGCCAAGCAGCACCTAGGAAAAGAGTACAGTCGATCTTTCAGCCCGAAACGTCAACTGTACTCTTTTCCTAGATGCTGCCTGGCCTGCTGAGTTCCTCAGATTTCTAGCATCTGCAGATAAACAATATCTTGTATAAAGCAATATTCTGTATACTGCTTGCATTCAAATGTAACACTTTTAGTTCTGTATTCACCATCCTCCTTTCAATTTTTTTCCCTCATTGCTCAAGTTAAATTCCCATCCATTTCTAAGATTTGTCTTATTCTTTATTCTGAAGACTTGCATATTCTCTCCTGCACTTTCCTTCCTTTTTACTTTATCTATACTTCTCCAAGTTGTTGAACCCACCCTTGCAGTACTTTGTAGGTGATCAGTGGATTGCGGAGGAATGAAGGATGATGGAAAAAGCTGGGAGGGGGTAGAGTAGGGACACAGGCAAATGTGTGATAGGTGATGGGGATGCAATTGATGAAGGTGTAGGTAGTAGGTCAATGGAAGCAGAAGTGGAAGTAAGATGGAAATGGGTGATGGAAACAAAGGAGGTGTTTGTGGGGGAAGTGAACTGAAATGGGAAGACTAAAATGGGAAATGGAAGCAAAAATGTGAAAAACACAAGAAATTAGGCTTAACTGAAATGGGAAAATTCAATGTTCACATTATTGGGTTATAGACTACCCAAGTACAATATAAGATATTTTTCTAGTTTGCTTTGGACTCACATTGGAGAAGGAGAATGCTGAGGACTGACAGGTCAGTGTGGGAATGGAAAGTGGAATTGAAATGATCGCACCTGGGAGCTTTTGGGGGGGGGGCATTGTGGACAAAGTGTAGGCGCTTTGAAAACTGGTAGCCTAGACTGCACTTAGTCTTACTATTTTACATGCGACCACCTCAGGAACACCAAGTTTTGAAGAAGTGCTTGTGAATTTTTGCTTCCCTTTGAAGGGTTGTTTAGTTCCCTTGATGATGGTGAGGGAGCATCCATAGATGTCAAAGTGAAAATAGCCAGATAATGTGGAATTTGTATTTACAATGCTGTGAAATGAAACTATATGATCAGAGCTTTGTTGGGAGGCAGAGATAACAGACTGAAGATGCTGGAATCTGGAGCAAAATATAACAGCTGGAAGAACAGATGAAGGATCTCAGCCTGAAATGTTGACCATCTCTTTGACTCTGCAGATCATGTTTGACCTACTGAGTTCCTCCAGCAGTTTGTTTTCACCCTGTTAGAAAATGCTTGGCTTCTTTTTGTAGAAGATGTGTGTGTGGTGGAGGGGCTATGAAAATCTAATAGGTTTTTATATTAATTTTGTAACAGGGTGGCATAGTCTTAGGATAAAATGAAAAACAAATCCATCCATTATTTATGAATAAAAAGCCATTAACACAAACGTTTTTACATTTTAGAGTGTTGAAGAAGATAATCATTTAATAATTTCACTAACCCACTCTTCCAATTAAATGAAGTTATCAATGAGGAAAAGCCATGAAAATGAAGAATTTGTTATGCCAATAGCACAGCGATAAATGATGTTATTTTTGTGATTTAAAGGCTAAAATAATCTGCACTACTTAAGCCCATCACTCCTACTGGGGCATTGGCTGCTGACAGCACTCGCCAGAGTTCTCTGTCCTGGGCCAGTCCTTCAAATTGTCCTAGGTGTAGCCCATCTTCTCTTTCCTCTTCCAGGGATGAGGTCTTTTGGCATTTCTGTAGCACTGGATTTTTACCAGATGGGGTTGCTAGTCCTCTACCCAGCCCGGCTTTCTCAGCCAGGCTTGAGACTGTCCACGGTGGAGTTTGAATAATCTGTATTCATTGAGGTGCCTTGCCGTTTGGTGTAGGCGATCATGTCTCTCCATCCATCACGGTCCTTGACCCTCCGAATTGTAGTTGTTGCCTCCCCTGTTTCTAACCATGATGTTTATCCATCTATCATTTTCATTCTCTGTCTGCCTCTGCTTCTTTTTCCTTCCACCTTTCCAGTTGTAACTAAATGTTCTGTATAGCAAGGTGAAAAATCCAGCACTTTTATTTGTATGAACATTGAACAAATAAAATAAAACACTGACATTCCAAAGCAACACACACAAAATGCTGGAGGAACTCAGCAGGTCAGGCAGCATTGATGGAAAAGAGTAAACAGTCAAGGCTTTGGGCCGAGACCCTTCTTCAGGACTGAGAAGGAAGGGCCTTTCCCACTCCCCTGGCTTTGCCTATGACCTTCCAGCTAGCGTCTCCCCCTCCCCACCCCACCCAACCCAACCCAACCCACCTTTTTATTTAGGCATCCCTCCCCTTCCTTCTCAGTCCTGAAGAAGGGTCTTGGCCCGAAACATTGACTGTTTACTCTTTTCCTTTGATGCGATTGCCTGACATGCTGAGTTCTTCCAGCATTTTGTGTGTGTTGCTTTGCATTTCCAGCATCTGCAGATTTTCTTGTTTTTTTGACATTGTCGTATTTGATTGTTTGGAATCTTGAAAGTTTGATAACTGGCTCACTAATTAATCCATAATGTAGGGCAGAGGTCGAGAAGGCAAGCAGGTGTATTGCCAGAGTCAGGGTCTGGAATGCACGGCAACAAGTAGGTTTGGCATTCAGGATACCAGAGGTCTGGCATATGGGTAGGTTTATGGTTGGATATATTTTGTATATTTCCTGCTCCCATCAAACACACCAGGCTCACTGGAAAATTTATTGTACAACTAAACAGTGTGTTTAAATAGATGTGAAATTAAGGTATGCTTGGGTGTTAATAACATACAATACAGTAGTCTAGAAAATTTGCTTGTCCTTTTCTGCCAAAGTTCCAAATTTGCATTTCCTGTATTTTTAAGTATTAAAATAAGATAAGAAAAATAAACCTGATCAAAGCTTCTTTTAGAGATACATTCTCTACTCTAATAGTCACTATCCCATTCTCTAAGTCTTTGGAAAATGTTCATTAAATCTAATTCTTCGTTCACAGATGCCATTTGGTAAAATCTATATGTTTTTGCATCTTGCTGTTCTTCCTAGAGCTTATTATCTGAATATGCCAGCTCATTTCAAAGGGTTAGAATAGCCGTCTTCAGCAGTTCTTATCACTGCAGGTTCCTAATGCCGTACTTACTGAATTGGTTATTCGTTCCACCTCAATTAGTTTTGAAGTAAGTGTATTTCATATGACAGAACATTGAAACAGGAGTGAGACTATTAATCTCATCATGCACAATATATGGCCGACAGACTATATTCAACCTGCACTATATTTCCCTCTGGCCCACCTTTGGAGAATGAATGCAATGGTAAAACATTGAAATGGGTTTAAATGAAAATACACTGACAGGTTTAGACACATCTAGGTTTTTGTGTTTTGTTTTTTCTCTCTTAGAAGCTCTCATTACTGGGCAGCCGTGGATATCAGCTAAAATGTAAAATTACTTGCGTTACTTGTTCTTTTTGGTGCTACAGGAATTTTATAGTTACTCAATATGGAATGCCTTTGTTTTTCTTTAGAGACATCAGAGTCAATGTTAGGGAAGCCATTCATTTTCAGTATGTTGAAGCATGGTGCTGCTCACATTTCTCAGTTAAAACAGTACATCGACAATGCACTTGAGAAATCAAATGTCTTGAAGAGATAGAATCAGAAATTTGCAGCATAAAAAGAGACCTTTCGGGTTAATGTTTCCCCCTTTACTCTTTCAGCAGTCTGATTTAGTTGATGCTGGATCTGGGAGCTGTGATTTTTTAATTTGAAGTGCTACAACTTGTGGCTATGTTTGTAGTTGCCAGCTGAGTTATTAGTTTGGAACCAGAACCACTAGGATGTGCTATGGGGCATCTCGGGTTTGACTGAGTCTTAATTACTGTAGATTTGGTTTGCTCCCAGGCTTCTTCATGGAATTATACTATTCACCTTTTGGTGCTTTTTCCTGATCTTCTATTTATCCTTGATGTGCAAAAAACTACTTGTATCTAGTATACTGCTGTTGAAGTTGCAGCAGCATGTATTCACCTGTCACATGGATGTTAGATTTGCTTTCTCGTGGAAAATAGTTCCAAGCTGGAGTGAGTCTATGTTTAATAGGTAGGTTTTTAAAAAATTCAATATCATAAAACTATGGGCTGATAGGTTAGATGTGGGCTTTAACAAAAAGCAAAAATAGGACAGGAGGGACCATTGCTTTTCTTAAAAAGCAAGCTAAGGTTTGCAAAACCAGGGCAGTTGGATGACAAAAAGATGCAGATGAACCTAGTATGTTGAAAGATTGAATAGGCTTGAGAAACTGTGCTTCTGCAAAAATGTTATACAAGTAGAAATGGGTGAATGTTGTTAGAAAGTATTTTAAGCTCATTTCAGATTAAAGTCAGTTTGGAGATCAGAGGGGAAAAGAATTTGTGGCAGGTTTCCAGAGCTTGTGCTGGGACCTGAAGACAACTGTAGCTCATTCAAAAGTGAATACACGTAAGATCGTGTTTTCTCATCAGTGGAGTGATTTGCTTTGGAAAATATGAACAGAAACGGTCCATTGTTACCGCTGGTTAAAATGGAACCTGTTTCAAGTAATTCAACCTTGGAAGTAAGTAGGATTGTCAGTTTGGTTATCCACACAAAGTTCAGTTCTGCTGATTGAACCCCTTGATACCATTCCATCATTCAATGACTGGTCTATGACCTAAATGAACGTCTTCCAAAAGCAAAGAATGTTTTAAGGCATGAAAAACTAAGAAGTCTAAAACTGAAATGTCAGCAGTTCAAAAGTATTCATCCCCCTGTACTCAGTACTTACAGCTATTACAGCCAGTAGTTTTTTTGATAGTCTCTGCTAGCTTTACACAACATGATGGAACAAGATTTGTCCATTCTACCTTGCAAAATAGCTCAAGCTCTGCTAGGTTAATTGGGGAGTGGCGGTGGATAGCAATCTTGGTCTTGTCAGAGATGTTTGATCGGATTAAGGTCAGGACTCTGGGCCACTCAGGGACATCAATTTTCTTCATTTGAAGCCACTCCGCTGTTGCTCTCGAAGTAGTCATTGTCCGGCTGAATGACCATCTTCCTCCCCAATTTAAGCTTTCTGGCAGAGGCTAGTAAGTTTTTATCCAGGATTTGTCTGCATTTAGCAGCATTCATCTTCCATTCAATCCTGACCAGATTTCCAATCCCTCCTGCTGAAAAGCATCCCCATAGCATGATGTTGTCTCCAACATACTTTACAGTAGAGATGCTGTTACTCAGTGATGCGCAGTATTAGATTTATGCCACTCATTCTGCTTAGTGTTGAGACCAAAAAGTTCCACTTTAGTCTCATCTGACCACAAGACCCTACACATCTTTGCATTATCTTCTAAGTGCGGATAAGGATATGTTTTTTTTAAGCCAGAGCTTTTTTCTTACCACTCTTCCATAAATACCCTTTTTTTGTGTAAGGCCCGAGAGAATGTGGAGTCACGAACTTCATCTCCAATTGCAGTGACTAACTTCTGCAGCTCACTCAGTGATTGTTGCCATCGCAATGCCATTCTTCTTTAGTGACTAAGTAGGAGGGCGGCCTGACCTAGGCAGTGTGGCTGTGGTTTCATATTTTTCCACTTTTTCACATTAGACTGCACTGAGCTCCGAGGTATGTTCAGTACCTTTGAAATGGTCTTCCATCTTTATCCAGATTTGTGCTTCTCTATTATCATTTCTCTTACTTACCTTGAATGCTGTTTTGTCTTCATTTTGGTTTGGTCTGTTGAAAATCTACCATGCTGTTGGGCCTTACAGAGAGATGGGGTATTTATTCTTTTGCATCCACGAAAAACAGGTGATCCTCCAATTTTCTGCATCAACAAACAGGGTGAGTTGGTATGGTAATATACGGCATTGCACTTGAGAAAAGTTAGTGTAGTAATTACAAGGGGGATGAATACTTTTCAACCTCACAATTTTCGTTTTTAATTTTTAGTAAATCCTTGACAGGCTTTGAATTTTTTTTTATTTGAATGATGCATAATGTTTTGTAGATTAGCTTAAAAATCCTGCTTCAAGCTATTTTAAATTTAGAAAGTGAGATGGTAAAATGTGAAAATAGTTGTGGGGGTTGAATACTTTTTCAAGGCACTGTTCAGTAGATTCTGGTTCATCGGGACACATTTTGGCCCAATTCAGCTGCTACTTCAATTTTTATGGAAAAAGTAAAAAAGGTATAAAAAAGACAAACTGAGTAACAAATTATGTGTTTTAAATGAAATACAGAACAAATTAGAACACTACCAATACTACTACAGTACTATAAAACTGTGTACTAGTTCCTAATCACCCTTCTGATTCGCATTCTAACATGTCAGTCCATGACTTATTCTACTGTCGCGATAAGACCACACTCTAGTTGGAGGAGCAACACCTTATTTTCCGTCTGGGTAGCCTCCAACCTGATGGCATGAACATCAATTTCTCAAACTCCTGATAATCTTCCCCCGCCCACTCACCATTCCCCATTCCCATTTCCCTCTCACCTTATCTCCTTCAAATTCTTCCTCATTCCTAACTTGTCAAAGTAGTGAAATTGTTTCATTTTCACTCCGAGCTGTTTCACTCCACTGCTTGAAACTGCAGTGGGCAAAACAGTTCTGAATTGTCTTGCTACTTATTTTTGCCGAACAGATGCAACTGACTATTTAAAAGCTGTTTGCTCTAAGCACGGCATAGTGTCTGACAGCCACACAAGTGCATGTGACTGACACTAGTTGGAAATGGTTTAGCAATAGTGTCCTCTCCCAATTAAGCAGCATAGTTCTCCAAATAACTGATGGGAGTCATGGCTATTTTCTCCTATTAGTTTTTTGTTTTTTTTTTGAAAGTTGCCCCAACGAAGTGTCCACCTGATTACCCGTAATCCACTGTATCTAGATTTCCTATTTAGATAATAGTCTTTTATCACCAAATCCCCAAATAACCAAAATAATTTATCTACTTACCATTTTAAAAAATTTTGAGGTGATATCAAATCAAAATTTTGATGCACTGTACAAATTCCTTTTGTATAGTCGGCCCTCCTTATCCGCGAGTTCCGCATGCGCGAATTCAACCAACCGCGAATCGAGAAAACCCGGAAGTGCTCTTCTAGCACTTGTTGTTCAAACATGTACAGACTATTTTCTTGTCATTATTCCCTAAACAATGCAGTAAAACAACTATTTTACATAGCATTTACATTGTACAGTATTAGGTATTATAAGTAATCTAGAGATGATTTAAAGTATATGGGAGGATGTGCGTAGGTTATCGTGGATTGAGATCGGAAAAAAAACGGAAGTTCTCTTACTAAGTTGGAACAGGTACATCCAGTATTATTTAGAGTCCGTTAGTCGAACGTTTGTTTTAGTACATAGTATATATTTTACCTTTCTATGCATATAAAACACTTAAGAAACGTATGTTTCAGTGCTGGGCCAGGGAACAGAAGTTCCCGAGTTCGATCCAGTGACAGATCGCTCCTGAGCATGCTGTCCATCCCTGCCGGGTTGATGTGGAGGATCAAAAACCCAAAACCCCAAAACCCAATAATTAAACCACTGTGTTGCTTAGTAATAATTGTAGCTTTCATCGGGGCAGGGATTTTCTCACTTTATCCTTTAAAATTGTTCTGATCGTTGACCAACTGTAGCCTAACACTTTTCCAATGACCGATGGCGTTTCACCTCTTTCCGATCGCTTTATTATTTCCGCTTCATTTTTAAATTGCGATTGCGAATATTTTCGTGAACAGAAACACTGTGGATTCAGAGCTCCACCACCGGGTCCTAATGCCCACCGCACTGATACAGGTTAAATAAGGTCCGGGGTTCCGCTGGGTCCTAAGGTCCAGGTTGTATAAGGGACTTGAACATCCATGTTTTTTGGTATCCACGAGGGGTCCCGGAACCAATCCCTCGCGGATAAGGAGGGCTGACTGCATTCCCCTTTTTTGTGGTTCTTACAAATAGCTTTGTCACCTTTTGCTGTTCTTTATTTCTCTTACAGTGCTTAAGATCTGTTCTTTGGTTTTGTGTGTTTCTTTTGACAGTTTTTATTGTTTCCAGTGTGCTGTTCGTGATCCATTGATGTTTTGTTTTTGGAAAATAGAGCTTTTGTTACTTTGGGATTTCACCCAATTCTGTATTAAAATGTTTTTTTAATATCTCCCTCTAAAGGATTTGCTCAGTTTATTTATCATACAGAAGTCAACTTTTGTCAAAGTGAAGAATAGCAGTAAAAGATTCCTCCTTTTGAATACTTTTAAAGTTCATTCTTCAGGATGTGGAGCTGTCAGAACCATCATTTGTAGCTCCCCTGTTGCTCTTTATAATATAGTGATAAGTTTGCTCAAACCTCCACAATACTATTGGTTAGGGAGTTCTGACTTTTAGACTGAGAGATGCTGAAATATTAGTAATATCTTTGTAAATCAGGATGTGTATGAGTTGGTAAAAACACCTTTGGTGATGATGTTCCTATGTGCCTAATAGAGGTTGTATGTTTGGGAGGTGCTGTCTGGGTTGCCTAACTGAGTAATTGGAATGCTCTGTATTGATGCTGAACAGTGTAGTCTTGTTTTATTGGTAGTGGAGGCAATGAATATTTAGGGTGACGATTGTGGTGCCAATTAAGCAGGCTGTTTTGTAGTGGATGTTGTTAAGCATATTGAGTGCACTCATTGAGGCACAGTGGGTAATATTCCAGCATGGACCTGACTTTTGAGTTTCCAGAAGTGAAGAGGCTACATAATACACTACTATGTCACCCCAAAGGGACCAGAGGAAAGGAATCAAAATCAGATTTATCATCACTAACTTGTATGATGTGAAATTTGTTATTTTGCTGCAGCAGTACAGTGCAAAGAGGGGCAAGTATGATAGTGATTTGTCATGGAGACTCAGCCTCTGACCTGTTCTTTCCAATGTGGTCTTTATGGATGATCCAGTTGAGATTCCATGGCAAGGGCCAATGATTGACAGAGGTTAGCAGTTAAATTGTCTTGTTGGAAATGGCCATTGGCTGGTAGTTTGTATTGCAATTTTACATGCCACTTAATATTCCATGCCTGAATGCTGTCAAATTCTTGCTGTATGTAGCTATAGTTATTGAATTAGTTCATTGGATGATAGTTAATCGATATATGTTCAAATACCATTTATCTAATAACTATCATCCAATTGGCTCTCCACATGAAAACAGATTTTAGTAATTTCACTTAAACTTTCTCAGTTGAAATCTTTCTCGTGTACAATTGTCAAACTTGTGAAATGTTTATATAAAGAATGCTTTTTAACAGATTGAGCTTGCGCTTCTACTTTATTCTTGGCTGTAGCATAGTGAGCCCCATAAAGAGCAAGATTAGCTTTATAAATATGAAAGATTAAAACATGAGAAAAATCTACAGATGCTGGAAATTCAAGCAACACACACAAAATGCTGGTGAAACGCAGCAGGCCTTACAGCTAGTGATGGGAATTGAACTCCGAATAGTGATTGCTGGTGCTGCAAAGTGATTGCGCTAACCACTACACTACCATGCTGCCTTATACACTACTATGTCACCCCAAAGACCAAAGGGGACCAGAGAAAAAGAATCAAAATCAGATTTATTATCACTAACTTACATGATGTGAAATTTGTTATTTTGCTGCAGCAGTACAGCGCAAATATATAAAATTGCCACATTTTAATAAATAAATAATGCAAAAAAAAAACAAAATAGTATTCCTGTACCATTCAGAAATCAGATGGCAAAGGGAGAGAAGCTATTTCTGAGTCATTGTGTAGGTTTTCAGGCTCCTGTTTCTGCTTGCAATGGTAGTAATGAGAAGAGCATATCCCAGATGGTGAGCATTCTTAGTGATGGTTGTTGCCTTCTTGAGGAATTTTGAAGATGTTCTCATTGGTGGACAGGTTATGCCTGTGATGGAACTGGCTGAGTCTACAACTTTCCGTAGGTTCTTGTGATCCTGTGCGTCAGACCCCCCACAGCAGGCTATGATGCAACCAGTTAGAATGTCCTTTACTGTATATTTACAGACATTTGGAAGAGTCTTTGTTGATTTACCGAATTTCTTCATACTCCGAATGTGTTGTCTTTGTGATTGCATCAATTTGTCAGTCCTAGGATAGATTGCCTGAGATGTTGACACCCAGGAACTGGAAGCTGAGCACCTTTTCCACTACTGACTCATCAGTGAGGTCTGGTGTATGTTTTCCCAGCTTACCCTTCCTGAAGTCCACAATCAACACCTTGGTCTTGGTGAAATTGTGGGCAGGGTTGTTGTCGCAAATGTGCTCAGTCAGCTAATCTGTGCACTTACTCTCATTGCTACCTGAGATTCTACGAATAACAGTGGTGTCGTCGGCAAATTTACTGAGTAATAATCTAATCTAGGTAGGGTAGAAGATAGTGACATATATTTGGAGGGAGGATAAGAGTTCTTCATTAAGGTTGATCAGCTTCATTGATGAAGTTATCTGCACCCTTATGTAAACAATTCGTGGTTACTTCCTTTTTAAATTTTGAAGTTGAAATTTTACTAATTTAGTGAAATAGCTAAAACTGCTGGGAAAAGTCAGTATATCTTATTAATAGCAGAAAATGATTTTGAAGAGGCTTCTTAAGTTTAAAGTTTGATGCTTTATTTTGATAAAGCACATCATGTGTTTGATGCACATGAGGCTGCTTATCCACACGAGGCTACCAAGTTAAGAGACCATGGTATTACAGGAAAATTACTGGCTGATTGACAGGAGACAGTGAGTGGGAATAAAAACATCCTTTTCTGGTTGGCTGCTAGTGACTAGCAGTACTCCGCAGGGGTTGATGTTGGGATTGCTTTTAATGCTATATATCAATGATTTGGACGATAGAAGAGATTGCTTTGTTGCCAAGTTTGCAGATGATATAAAGATTGGTGGAGACGCAGGTTGTGCTGAGGAAACAGGTAGGCTGCAGGAGGTCTTAGATTATGAGAATGGGCAAAAAAGTAGCAAATGAAATGCAATGTAACTGCAGGTCATGCACTTTGGTAGAAGAAATAAATCTATTTTCTAAACGGGGAGAAAATCCAAAAATCTGAGATGCAAAGGGACTTGGGAATCCTTGTGCAGAACATCCTAAAGGTTAACGTGCAGGTAGTCAGTGGTGAGGAAGGCAACTGCAATGTCAGCATTCATTTCAAGAAGTCGAGTATATAAAAGCAGGGATGTGATGCTAAGGCTTTATGAGGCACTGGTGAGGCCTCACTTTGAGTATTGTCATCAATTTTGGGCACCTCATCTTAGAAATAATGTGTTAGCATTGGAGAGGGTTCAGAAGGAAGTTCACATGGATGATTCTGGGAATGAAAGGGTTATCATATGAGGAATGTTTGACCCTGTACTTGCTGGAATTTAGAAGGATGAGGGGGGATCTTATCAAAACCTTTCGAATATTGAAAGGCTTATACAGAGTAGATGTGGAAAGGATGTTTCCCATAGTGGGGGAGTCTAGGAGAAGAGGGCACAGCCTCAGGTTAGAGAGGCATCCATTTAAAACAGATGCGGAGAAACTTCTTTAGCCGAATGGTGGTGAATTTGTGGTATTTATTAGCACAGGCAGCTGAGGAGGCCAGGTCTTTCAGTGTATTTAAGGCAGAGATTGAAAGGTTCTTGATTGGATATGGCATCAAAGGTTACGCAGAGAAGGCTGAGGAGTGGGGCTGAGGAGGAGAGAGAAGGATCAGCCATGATTGAATGGTGGAGCAGACTCGATGGGCCAAATGGCCTAATTCTACTCCTATGTCATGGTCTATGGTGTTTTGGGTTGTTTATTTTTGTTGTAATATTCAGACAAAAGACTAAAGTCTGGAAGTATTGAATTTGTTTCTTCATGGCTGCTGCCTGACATGTTAATAACACTGGACAGCAAGTTTCTTTTGAAAATGTTGCTTCCTTAGAATTTTTTTTGTGGTAATTTCAGTTAGCATCCGCAGTATTTTACTTTTGAGTTATAATATAGAACAACTTTCGTAACAATTGATTTTTTACTTGGCGAATATATTTGGCATCTATGCATCTTCAAACATGTTTTTATATGACTGTGAGATAGGACAGAGTTTATTTCCTAAAATACTTTAATAGTTTAGTTTCATCAGATTATAATTGCTAGCTTTTACCCTCACCTGAAGGGACAAACCATTATATTGTTCTATTGTCTTGCTGAAAATCCAGAGCAGCGCACAACTCAGCAGGTTAGACAGCATCTATGGAGAGGAATAAAGAGTTGATGTTTTGGGACAAGGCCCTCTGAAGAGTTCTTTGAAGGGTCATGGCCTGAAACATCGGCTCTGTATTCCTCTCCATAGATGCTGCCTGACCTGCTGAGTTGCTCCAGCACTTTGCGTACTTCTATTGTCACATTGGAGGTTTGATGTGCAAGAATTTTGCACGAAGCATCCAAATCTTTTTAATCCTTTTGAAGTTAGGATGGCTGAATTTGAGTTATTTTGCAACTGTCCAGAAATTGTATTCATTTTTTTTTACCTTAAGTGCATTTCTAACTTGTTGATGTCGTGTTCCGGAACACTTGATGATCAAGCAGAAATTTTCTGACTTTTCAGCCCAGTCTTGCAGGCACCCTTTGCATCACTTTACAGGATTAGTCACAGTGTGGTGCAGCAGATTTACCAGAGAGGTTGCATTAGAACTCTGAAAAAGACAGCAATTAGAAATGAATTGCAAGTTTGGCATCCCCATAACCAGTTAAACTAAATGTAGAGATCATTCTACCAAACAAGACATTGGCTGCTCTATATTTGGAAGAGTACAGGGTGTCTAACCTGTAATCCCAGGTAATTAAAGATGTCACTGTTATTGCATCAGTATAGCCAGTAGCCCTAATTATAAATGGGGTTAAAAATTCTGGAAATGTGTAATTAAAAATGTAATTTGGCAAGTTCACCTTGCAGCCGTGGCCCAAGGAAGTCGATATTGGTAAGTGAGCAGTTTAAGGGTTAGATTCGGAGTTCTGCATTTATTGAAATTATTTACCTAAATTAATTCATATTTTGCCTAATATTTTATTTGTATGCCTTTCAGTACAGACTAAATCAAAACAATGTGAGGTAAATTTCAGTGAAAACACCAGCCTGTGGATGGCAGCATTTCATCACAATTGACAAGATAGGTCCTGCAGGATTTTGACATAAATCACGGAATAAGAAGCTCAGTTTGTAAAATTGAAAATAGATTTTTATTTAATCATTGGAATGAGGAAGTAATCATTTTATATGGCTACCGTCTGTGTTTACAGTTATAAGACTTTAAAAAATTAATTTGTTTGTTCTTAAAATTGGCAAATTCGACGATTTGTGGTGGTGTTAGTTGGAATACTGATCTGAGACAGATGGGATTAAAGTCTCTCTAAGGGTTCTAAATGAAATGTGTTTGGGCAGCCCATACCCAATTCCCAACAGATGAAGACCAAAACACCATTACAGTTCACAGTTGGCACAAAACTGAATAAATCTGGCAAGTTTATGAAAATGTGTTTTTAAATAAATGTCATTGAAACAACAGAAGTTGTGGCCATAATATTTACAATTTGTTTGCTGTGAAATAACTATGTGATACTTGCAGCAGAAAATTAACGTGTTTTTGTGAATTTACTGTTAATAATAGTGACATCTAGTGATGTAAATTCTAACTAGGTACCAAAACCAAAAAGAAAAGATGACCACTAGATGGTGCTGATAATGCCTTGGTTTCTGATCATAGGATCTGTTTTAAGTCAGAGTACTCAGAACATGATATGAAGCTGATTTCACTATATTGGCTGTATGGTATTCAGAGGTCATTTTTTCACAATACTACTGCTGTTGTCATTCTCTCTGATACGTCTGTTTTTGTCACTTTTGACTTTATCACTCATGTTGACAATTCAGCCAGGTTTTCCTGCTTTGGTAAAGCAACTCCTCAGCAGACTCTTTAGAAAGGAGTATAATTGCATCAAAATTACTTTATCCATTGGTCTTCGTAGCTTCTGGTTTGTGTTGGTGATAAACTTTGAAATCGTCAATGAAGGACCAGGAAGGACCCCTCAAATGGAAGTTAACTGTCAATGTGATATGGTAACTTGCATTGTTCAAACTTGTGTGAGAATAATTGCCACCTTATAAGATGGTGAAGGATGCAGATGTGCCAGTACTTTTGTACAATGATATAGCACCATGACAGGCCTTTCCAGCCCAGTGATCCCACACCACGTGTGTGACCAATTAACCGACCAACCTGTATGGCTTTGAGATGTGGGAGGAAATCTGAGCACCTGGAAAATGCCCACGCAGTAACGGCCTAATTTTCAAACTTACAGGCAGCACAGAACGGAACCTGGATCGCTGGTAATGTAATAGTGTTATGCTAACTACCATGCCACCCTCCAGCACAGGGGTTCTCAGCCTGGGGTCCATGGCATCAAAAAGGTGGGGAACTTCTGCTCTAGCAGGATGTTCAAGACATTAGAAAATAGAAAACTGGAGAAAGGTGTGTGATTTTACAACCTACTTTAATTTCAACTGTAGTTCCTTATATAATTAACATAAATTTGAAAGCTGGTGCAGATCAATTTAAATATATTTTCTCGCTTAGATTTCTTCATGCCTCAGCAAATTTATCTTTTGAGTGCACAAAGAATGTTCAAAAGATTGATAACTGTCTCTTCTGTGTTATTTTGAATTAGATTAAAGGGACACAGTAATTGGACTAAGTTGACTTGGGTGCAGAGAGAAGTAAGATGAATCAGTCTTCGGGATAGAACATAGAAAACCTACAGCACAGTACAGGCCCTTCGGCCCACAATGCTGTGCCGAACATGTATTCACTTTAGAAATTACCCATAGCCCTCTATTTTTCTAAGCTCCATGTACCTATCCAGGAGTCTCTTAAAAGGCCCTATCGTATCGACCTCCACCACCGTCGCTGGCGGCCCATTCCATGCACTCACAACTCTCTCTGCATTTAAAAAAAACAACCAACAACTTACCCCTGATATCTCCTCTACCTACTTCCAAGCACCTTAAAACTCTGTCCTCTTGTGTTAGCCATTTCAGCCCTGGGAAAATGCCTCTGACTATCCACATGATCAATGCCTGTCATCATCTTATACACCTCTATCAGGTCACCTCTCATCCTACATCGCTCCAAGGAGAAAAGGCAAGTTCACACAACCTATTCTCATAAAGCATGCTCGCCAATCCAGGCAACATTCTTGTAAATCTCCTCTGTACCTTTCTATAGTTTCCACATCCTTCCTGTAGTGATGTGACTAGAACTGAGTGCAGTCCTCCAAGTGAGGTCTGACCAGGGTCCTATATAACTGTAATACAGTATTACCTCTCAGCTCTTGAGCTCAATCCCACGGTTGATGAAGGCCAATGCACCGTATGCCTTCTTAACCACAGAGTCAACCTGTGCAGCAGGTTTGAGTGTCCTTTGGACTCGGACCAAGATCCCTCTGATCCTCCACACTGCCAAGAGTCTTGCCATTAATACTATACTCTGCCATCGTATTTGACCTACCAAAATGAACCACCTCACACCTATCTGGGTTGAACTCCATCTGCCACTTCTCAGCCCAGTTTTGCATCCTATTGATGTCTCAGGGATGTTGGAGGGAACCAGACCACCATAGTTAAAGACAAATAGGCAAACTCTACGCCTGGGCCATTGGAGTTATAAGGGGCAGATGTAATAACAACACTGTGTTATCCATGAAGGAACTTGAAAAATGTGGGGTACTTCCCACATAGCAGGAGCCATTTCTTGGTGAAAGCAAGCATTATGATGAAATTCATTGCCTTAATAGGCCAGCACAGCATTTGGTCATTTGAATGAAAGGTTATTTGAAAATCAAATCTTATATCTGGTACAAACTTATATACTGTCTAACAGTAGTAATCCCTGCTCTTCTGTTTGCTTCTAAGATCAGGTTTACCTACAGAAGGCTTCTTGCAACACTAGAAAGATACCACTGATAAAGTCTCTGCAAAATACAGCAAATTCACTGTAAGAGTAAGTGTCACTGAGGCCAGCTTCCATAATATCAAGACCATAGAGAAGGCCATATTGCTTGCATGACAAACAGTAGTCTCCTGAAACCAGTACTCATATTACAAGCTCCACCATGGGAACAGATTATCAGATTGACAACAGAAAAATGCAAGGCCTCTTGATGAAGACCCCTGAGAACCCCTGAGACATGATTGCGTAGAAGAAGCATTTGAGTTGGAATTGAAAATTGAATTTGTGCAGAGGTCCATGAGTACATATTGGAAGTAGCACACCACTATATAGTCCTATCAGATATCTCTTGCTCCATCTGGGGAAGAGCCTGTTCCCACTTTGTCCTCATTAGCTGCCTCAGAGCAGGAGTTGAGGAAGACTACCCTTGTTCTCAAGGAACTGCCTGAGATGGTGTACTGATCCCCATAATTGAATAGCTTGAAAATGTTCATTCTTAAGATTTGCAGGTGAATAATTAGTATGTCAGTGAGGTGATGAAGGGCACCCCTAAGCCATTATTCTACAGAGGTAGTCAACACCTTTAGAAAAGAAGAAAGTTGAGAAAATATAATTATATACATTATTTGCTCATTGTAACAGAACATTTGTTAAAACCCAATTTGGTAACTGACTAACTCTTTTAAATGAGACATTATTATGATCTTTTCTTTTTCCTATCACACATTGCACAGTGGTTATTGCTTGAACTTTTCAGTTCTTAATTTTGGTTTGGTTCAGAGAGTGTTATCATGGTTTCTAAAATAAATTGCGTCTGGTTTATGCTAATAACAAAGTAATAACAAACTAATAATAAAAATGCTGGCTGTTTACACCTATTGTAGAATAATCATTGTAGAAAATACTCATTTTAAAAGCAGCATTGTTAAATCAAAGTGCGTGGTTGTCATGATACAACACAGTGGAGAATAAAACATCTTTTTAAAGTCAATCTGTTTGGATGTATTTTCAGTTATAGGCAATAAATAGTAAAATTGAAGTCTGAACAATGTCATAATTAAGTACAGATTACATTGCCATCTTGATCTGTAGGTATATCTTGTGGTACAATCAGCTGACTTTGTTATTTTTGGCAGGTATAACAGAACTAGATGCTTGTTTGCTTATAATATCAAACATTGTTAACAATGTTGTTATTTCAATATTATCTTGCATAAGCTGAGCAATTAAATGTTTTGCTCTTACTTTGATAGAAGAAGCAAGCAGTTTGCATTACACCCGCAAAAAGAGAAAAGTTAACTCCACAATGCCGCCATTTAAGGATATTCATCCTGTTGCATAAGAAATCAGTTCAATGCGGGTTGAGTAGCATATACAAAAATTGCTGGAGGAGCTCGCCAGGTCATGCAGCTCTATGGAAAGCAATAAGCTGTCAATGTTTCGGGCCGAGACCCTTTATCAGGGCTGGAAAGGAAGGGTGAAGAAGCCAAGATCTTCCCCCTTCTTTTCCAGTGCTAATGAGGGGTCTCGGCGCAAAGCATTGCCTGTTTATTCATTTCCATGGATGCTGCTTGACCTGCTGAGTTCCTCCAGCATTTTGCATGTGTTGTTCTGGATTTCCAGCATCTGCAGAATCTCTTGTGTTTAAATGTGGCTTGAAGCATGACATTCTTTGAAGCAGGTTTTCTTATAGAACAATGAAATAAGAACTTGCTCAAACCTCAAAAATTTGAGTGTCAGAATAAAATGGAGGAATAGAAAATGCTTGGGAACCTATGCAATAAATGTAATTATATTTGTTAATATTGCTTAAAGCTGTTGTGCATTTCTAAAATGGTATTGGTCGCGTTAAATAGTGATGCAAAGATGCGTTTCTGATATTATTTACTTTTAAATTATTCTGTTGATTGGCAGTTATTTATTTTGGGTCATATTTCTTTATATTTTTTTTCTCTTTAAATTATTTTCCAACAAATTAATGGCTTCCTGAAGAATTAATTTCTTTCAATGCAACTTGGCTTTGCTTTGCTTTCATTCTCTATGTCTGATTCTTTATTGATGTTTTTTAAACTAAGAAAGTAAGATTTATTTGCAGCTTCTTAATATCTATTACTTGATGGCTTACGTTGAGTGGGGATGGGCCATTGCTGTACCAGTAATAAGTGCTTTCTTACAATAGCATGCTTTACCATTGAGGCCAAGGCCACTGGAGGAAAACTAACTTTAAATGTCAGTCATTGCTAACATTCAAACAAAGCTGGCATTGAATAACATTTCAGCATTCTATCTTGGAGACAATGCACTAATGTGAACTAAGATTTCTAAATTACCTATTTTTGCGAATAAAATTGATAATAAAAACTATATGTCAAAATTAATGACAACTACTGTCTTGAACTATCATAAAAATTGAATCCAGAAAAATTCTTACATACCCTTTTCTGTATTTTTTTTTGTATGTATTTTGTTGGCGTTATCTTTGTTTTCAACTTTTTAACTATCTTTTGTTGCAGGTACTTGTAAACAGTGATTACGATCCTAAATATGAAATGTATGAACAACATAGTTTGGTGTTTTGCCTAATTTTGAAAACCTATAATAAATTAAATAGATTAAAAAGTTATGCAGGGTATTGTTGGAAATGATGTGAATTTGTGTATTTTTTTAAATAGAATTTGAGACCAATATTGTCGGAGTTTAGATCCTTTGGCCTCCAGCTGCACCATGGCTTTGAAAGACACAGATGGGGCTGAGGAGTGTAAGGAGTAAGTACCTTTCAGGTTTAAGTTGTATTTTAAAACAATGTAAATGTTTAATTTCTAGATTTCTAAGTATAATATCTTTATAATATCTTTATTTAAAATTATGAAAATATGAATGATTTTTCTTTGCCTAAAATATTTATTATTTTCATTACAACTCTTAAGGCTTATGGTATAGGTACAAATCTTTGTATTTGTTTTTTAAAATATTGCTTGTGGATGTATTAATTAATAGTGAATTTAACAGTCCAGAATGCTAATGCTGATAATTTCCTTCTGAAATTAAGTGAAGCAGGGGAGGTTAGAACACTTAGAGGAAGCTGAACCAATTAATAATATAATGTCAAGATCCCTTATTTGGCATTTCAATCAAAATTAAAACTATGAGCATATTGTAATGTATTTGAAAAGCTGCAAGTCCAATAATATAGTGCGCAATATGTGGCCCATGATGAAATATACAGTGCATGGGATGGGTCCATCTGGCTCACCTGCACTTGCCATCCTTGTGGCCTGCTGCTGATGTCTCACTGTGCCAAAGTTGCCAACAGTTGAGTTGCTGAATTGGAGATTACTTTTTCATGCTTAATAATGATTCAGGGCACAATTTTTTCTGTCTGCTAAAAAATAATAACTCATCCCATGGACCGAGGCTGGGATTCCCCAAGAGATCCCAATTCCTTGAGGGGAATAGTTTGTGATGTTATTGGGCAGAATTGTACGGATGTCAAGGAAAAGCTATATGGATGCTGCAGTTAGGACTTGATTCTCTTCATTATCTTCCCAGTTCTCCACGGTCCTCCTGATCCTTGTAGCTCGTGCTGATGCTGAGGGCAGGCCAGGGGTCAAAGTTTATTAATATACGCAGATACCGTATCAATCCTCGCCTGGTCGTCAATGGCCTGAGTGTAACTTCAGGTCCATATCTGGCTTTCTAAGACTCATGTATTCTACTGGTGTCCACAAATCAGTTGCTGTAAGCCGCTGGTATAATATAATGGCGGGCACACATCTGTTATGGTGTTGTATTGGGGTGTTCTATTAGAAGCCTTGGGTCCGTTGCAATATAATAGTTTTACTCTTGCTATTTAACACTAGGAGGAATGTTTGAATTCCTAGCTGTTAGGCAGGAAGGAAAGGAAATTGCCTTTTAAACTCACGAGAGAGCATAGGCCATCAACTTTTTTGCTGTTGATGTTTCTGAAGCAGGCAATTTCTTTTTTACGAGGTCGAGTTGCTAGCTCAACACTCAACCCAGCACGGATGGAAAGCGTGCCTGGGGAGCTGGCTGGATTCGAACTCGGGAGCCTTCGCTCCGAAGTCTGGCACTGATGCCACTATGCCACCAGCTGGCCTGCTGTTAGGCAGAGAGGGGGCAAAAAGGCAGATGTTGACCTTCATGGAGAGATATCATGAGAAGGGGAATGATCCTGATTGGCCAGAGGAATTATTTTGGAATACCAGAAAGATGAGGGAAATGTGTCTGGTGCCATAAGGTTGGAGTGTCAGAAATGACAGAGCATGATCTGCTGAACTGAGAATCTGGTAAAGCAGGAGGAGGGTGAGAAGAAATTATGGGAAATGGAACAGATGCAGTTGTGGTGAAGGATGTATCAAATGCAGAACCAATGACGCTAAGCCACTGGGAAAATAGAATGTAGTACTAAGAAGTGGAATAGAAATAAGCATAGTTACAGCATCAGAGTATCCTCAACTACTATGTTTCAATCATCCTTATTTTAAATATTAGGTTTTTTTTTAGAAAAAGCATAAAACTGTCAGGCTGGTAAGCAAATGTAAGAACATAAGAAAATATGCATAGGCTACTTGACCCCTCAAGCCTGCCCCACCATTCATCATAATCAAGGCAGGTCTGCCCCAGAGCTTCTCCTTTTCTGTGCCAGATTCCTAGATCTTCCAGAAGTATATCTACTTTCTCTAGGTATTCCCAATGATCTATCCTACACAGCCATCTGGGCTACAGAATTTCATTGTTTTACCACATTTACAACAAGTTCTGAAGCACCTCAGTTTTAAATAACTATCTCGTAATGTTGTAACCATGCACCCTTGTTGGAGATTCTTCCATCTCAACGTCTATTCTTTTAGGTCCCCCAAGTATCTTGTATATTTCAGCAAGACCACCCCCTCATTCTTCTAAGCTCCAAAGAACACTACAGAAATTAGCTGCTTCTTTTAAGACCTGATATTGATCCATATGCTAAGAGTTGAGATTTTGGAAGATTAAAAATTTTTGGGCCAACAATGCCAGGAATGCTCCACCAGCTGAATGATTTGAATCTGATTATCCTGAACCTCTTATATCCACAGTCAGGTTATGTATTGTAGTGAACACCAGAGCATGTGAAAATCAAGGCAGGAGTAGATTACCTGCCCTGCCATTCAGTATGACCGTGGCTCATCCACCTAGGTCAGCTCCTTCTCTGTGCCAGATCCCCAAAACCCTCAAAGCCCTGAGTTTTCAAAAACTTATCTACCTCTTATTATAGATGCTTCTGATGACCTACCCTTCACAACCCCCTGGGGGAGAAAAATCCAGAGATAAATATCTCGGGAGTGGGAGGAGGAGAAGATGGCGACACCACGCAGCGCGCGCGGCCTCTCCGGTGATGAATATCTGTCATCTGTCAAGTAGGATGCCGTGCACAATTCTGATTTGATGGAGACAGACGTGAAAGCACGGAGGAGCATCTGTGAAACTTTTGAAATGCCTGCTTCGCTGCCGCTGCTACTGTGTGATCCGAAATCTCCGGAGGGGAAGGCCCCGAATCCTCGGCTTTGCCTGTTGCTCGGCGGCCGGGGCCGGAGTCGAAGCGCTCGGCAGAGGATGGTGCTCGGTGTTGGAGGGCTGGTCGGAGGCTCGAAGTTTTTGGACGGACTTGGAGTCCGACTGTGGTCGGGTGCTTCCAGGATGCTGCATCGGCAAGTTTGCGGCGCTGGAAGCTCCTGGCAGGGAGAGTTTCTTCCTTCTACCGTCTGCGTGAGATGTTGGGGCTATCGGGACTTTGAGACTTTTTTTTACCGTGCCTATGGTCTGCTTTTATCAAATTACGGTATTGCTTTGCACTGTTGTAACTATATGTTATAATTATGTGGTTTTGTCGGTTTTAGTCTTGGTCTGTCTTGTGTTTCTGTGATATCATACTGGAGGAACGTTGTATCATTTTTTAATGCATGCATTTCTAAATGACAATAAACAAGGACTGAGTGTCCTCATAATCTAAAACATTTAGTGTTGCTGATTGCTGCTAAAGCCTCAGCAGTAGCCAGGCCTCAACCAGTATACCCTATTTTTGGAATGCCCAACAGTGTTTGTCAAAGTGAAAGGCAAAATGGAATCTTTCAGGCACTAAGTGTTTTAAAATGTGTCTGATATTCAAAATTTAAATCATTATTGAAATTCATAAGAGTAAAATTTATTGAAGACAATTTAACAGTAATCAATAATGATAAAGTTAGATACGTTAAAATATTAACTGAACTTGATCTCAAGATCAAGTGTCCCCATTCAGATCGATCTGAATTCTGATCCTTTGTAGAAATATGCTGGCTGTAATTGCAAGAACATGAGCTAGATGCTCAGCACAGGGTTTAGTAGGTCAATCCTGTAGTCAGTTTCCTTCATCCTGAATCAGTGATAGGGAAGAAAGTACAATTGCTATGATGTTTTTGGTATCCTAAACATAGCTGATCACTTTACAAGGGTTGTTGCTATTATGTAGAATCTGATGAAGTGGAGGGGCATTAGTGCAAGGTGGGAAGACCTGCCTTGGCTGCAGTTAAGATGGGCAGGAGTGAAACCAAAGGAAGTCGCTAAGTTTGATTTTTTAAAAAAAAGATTGAAAGCTGATGGTGTGATGGCAGACAGATATTGCAACAGAAAGTACTGTTTACTAGTTGTCTGCTTTGGCTCTGTGGAAGGGATTCATCCAGATTCAGATCCATCTGAATTTAGATTCAAATGTAGGATTACAGAAGAGATAGGTGTTTATTTTGAGAATGCTTCTTTATACAAGGAACTTGTATCAGACATTGAAAACAAGAAAAAAGTTTTAAAAAATATTGAAAGAGCATTCGGTTTAATCAGGTATTGTTTCTGCTTTGGATTTGTAAAAGGGACAAAGTGGTGGTGAAAAGTGTATCGATGAAGGAAGCAACAGATCTAAGTTAGAGTCACTTAATTTAAAATTAATTTGAAGACTTTGGCAATAGCTACATTTATACGTAATTAGCTGAAAATATTTTTATTTTAGCTTTTCAGTGATTTCCTACATTTTCCAACAGAAAAATATTTAGTTATTTAATTGCAGCTTTTGGCACCCATCAAGAATATGATCACTTTGCATGGATTCTCTGAACTAATATTCACAAATTAGCTTCAAATCCCACTCTGGCTGATTAAGGATTTTAATTCAATTTCAATGAAGAATAGTTCTGGAAATTTAACAATATAGCAGCGAATGACCATGAAGCAGTTGGGTTGCTGGTTTGTTAATGAACTTGAGAAAACGAGACCTGATGGTTTTAGTTTGTTTTGACTCTTATGCCACACCAATATGGTTGTCAATTAATTGCACCAGCAGGCAACTCATTTAGGCAGCTATAGGTCAGCAGTAATTGATGGTCTTGTTAAGTGATACCTATTTCTCAAATTTGATTTCAAAAGTTGACTTTGGGGAATGTTATTTTTTTAGACAATGTAACTTTTACTGATATGACCTTGCAGTCTTGTATTATATTAATGATGTCACCCATTGAGGTGATATGTTGATTACTGACCACAGTATCATTTATGTGTTCGTTCCACAGTTTAAATTTGACGGTTATTCTCTCATGTTTGACAGTAATGGCTTCACAAAATGCTTTGCTGCAGTAGCCTTTAGTTAATGTTCTTTATCTATGATTAGGCATTGTACTCAGTTGTTACACTTCTGTAACTCACTGCACAAACCTCGACAATTTTTCTTCAGGGTTCTCTTTGGTGACCTGGCTTGAGCTCTAAGCTCCCTTTTGGGCCACTTTTTTTTATGGTGAACGAACGGTGGTCCACTTATTGGCACAAAGCCTCTACTCTATGGGCCGAATGGCCTAATTCTGCTCATATGCTTTGTGGTCTATTTTTGTTTTGTTTATTTCCTAGTCTGGGCTCTGACTGGTTTGGCCATTACTTTGGAA